>NC_141906.1:76220111-81220111 GCF_057802395.1 Ceratotherium simum simum
CTGGCACCCTTGTTGAAAATCAATTGACTGTAATATGAGGGTTTATTGCTCTCTTAACAATATCGTCTTCTGAGATCCATGAACATGTGATGTCTTTCCATTTATTTAGATCTTCTTTAATGTCTTTCAATAATGTTTTATAGTTTTCAGTGTGTAGTCTTGCACTTCTTTCGTAATGTCCTGCTTTTATAATATTTGACTGTACTGAACTACTAAAATTATATTAGTAGTGTGCTGAAGCCTAGGATTTTATTGCAATCACATTGTTTCTACCTGTAATAGATACATTTGGTTTTTTGTTTTTGTTTTTTCATTTTTATTTGTGTGTTCTTTAGGAACCTGACTCTGAGGAATCTTCATCTATTATGATAGACGAGAAAGGGAGAGAGAATTTGTTTTGGGGAGACCAGCAGGATCTCCTTTATGAAGACAAGGACAAACCTTTCATCAGAGTTCAGGTAAAGCAGAGTAAAAGGAGATAGTATAATAGAAATTAAACTAATTATGATTTGGACTAGGGATGCCAGTACTGTTGTACTGGTGTGGGATTGTAGATTTAGGTTCTATTAAGTTGATCAAAGACTATAATTTCACATTTTATTTTAGTAATTTGTCTGACTACCATATCCTTTTAAGATTATTTTAGGAATCTTGTGGAAAATCTAGAGCATTGCTACTACATGGCATTCTGTATTTGATGTTTATGTTCACTTTTAGAAAGTACAATTCAAAAATCCATTATTTGCTGTGGTGGAAGAGGAAGAGCTAAAGCAGTTGCATCTTCGGGGCATTCAGGATATTCTGCCAGAAACCCAGGATTATCTTCCAGAAGCCCAAGGTGATCTGCTGGAAACCCAGGGTGATTTGACTGGAACCCAGAATATTGAGCTGGAAGCCCAGAGTATTGAGCCAGATACCCAGTCTATTGAGTTGGAAGCCCAAGCCATTGAGCCCAAAGCCCAGGCCACTGAGCCTGAAGCCCAGGTTGTTAAGACAGAAACTCAGAGTATTATGCTGGAAGCCCAGAGTATTGAACCAGAAGATCGGAGTATTGCATTGGAAGTCCAGGATTTTCAACCCCGAAATCGGGCTTTTCTCCCCAAAGACCAGAATATTCTACCCAAATGTCAGGACCAGCATTTTCTATGTAAAGACCAGGATTTTATTCCCAAAGACCAGAATATTCTACCCAAACGTCAGGACCATGATTCTCTACCCGAAGACCAGAATATTCTACTCAAATGTCGAGATGAGCGTGTTCTCCCCAAAGACCAGAATATTCTACCCACATGTCAGGACCAGGCTTTTCTACCCAAAGACCAACATGTTCTCCCCAAAGACCAGAATATTCAACCCAAATGTCAGGACCAAGATGTTCTGCTGAAAGACCAGCATCAGGATTTTCTACCCAAAAACCAGCGTATTCTCTCCGAAGATAATATTCTATCCAAATGTCAAGACCAGTATTTTCTACCCAAAGACCAGTGTGTTCTCCCCAGTGATCAGCGTGTTCTCCCCGAAGACCAGAATATTCTGCCTACATGTCAGGACCAAGATTTTCTACCCAAAGACCAGGGTTTTCTATCCAGAGATCAGGTAAAATAGAGTGGAAAGGAGATATAACAAGAAGAAATAAGCTACTTAATGTTTGGAGTGGAATTTGCAAGGACTAAATTGCAGCTGATTTGGAGGCCCATAGTTTGAAAAAATAGTCTCTTGATTGATTTCTCAAAACTGCAGGGTTCTCATTAAGTGTTATAGTAGTACCAGCAGCATATTACCCCTATCTGGACAATTTACTTTTTATTTAACCTTCTTCATTAGGAAAACTATTTCTGGCAGCCATCATCTGCTTTCACAGCTGAAAGATGGAGAAAGGAGTGCCTCACAAGTGTCCAACAGTATCTTTTATCCGGGCTCCAAGGCCAGCCCTCCACCAGAGATCAGTTAGACCAAAAGGAAGAAGAAAGGGATAAACAGGAAGTAAATTACTTAGAGTTGTGGCTGGGCTTATGTGGAATAGAGTATAATGTTTTGTTTTATTCCATAAGATGTACAATTATACTCTGACCTCAGTTAACTCCAGAAGTCTCACTACAGCCTAAAGTATTATTGGTTAATCTGTTTTTCTTAACTGAACAATTGATATTTTGTGTTTGTTCTTTTTTAGAAAGCAAATTTGAAGCAGCCAGCATCAATTTTGATAGGTAGGAGAGGGAGAGAGGCGTTTCCTCTGGATGTCCATCAGGATCTTCTACACAGGCATCAAGATCAGGCCTCCATCAGGGGCAAGGTAGAACAGAAAAAGGAGAGAGACCAGTAGAAATTAATTGTTTAAGGTTTAGTTTGGAGCTTGCAAAGATTATTCTCAGCTAGACTTTATTTTTTTTTTCAGCTAGACTTTAGAACTGACAAAAAATATGGTTTTCTGTTTTATTCTATAATATTTCACATTATTCTGAGTTAAAAAAATTACTGTAAGGGGCCAGCCTGGTGGCATAGTGGTTAAGTTCGTGTGCTCTGCTTCTGGCGGCCCAGGGTTCGTAGGTTCGGATCCTGGGTGTAGACCTACACACTGCTCGTCGAGCCACACTGTAGCAGGCATCCCACATAAAGTAGAGGAAGATGGACACAGATGTTAGCCCAGGGCCAATCTTCCTCAGCAAAAAAGAGGAGGATTGGCAACAGGTGTTAGCTCAGGGCTAATCTTCCCCACACACACACACAAAAATTACCGTAAGGCTCTCAACGAAGTCTGGAATATTATTGCTATGATATTACTCCTACTGGATGATTTACAGTTTGTGGTTTTTTCTCTTTTAGAAAGTACGCTTCAAGGAGCCATATTCTGATATGACAAATGAGAAAGGGAGAGAAGACTTTTCTCTGGCAGGTTATCAGTATCTGCCTCCTAAACTCCAGGACCAGGCCTTCATCAGAGATCAGGTAGAGCAGAATAAAAAGAGAGAGGGGGCTGGCCCTATGGTGTTGTGGTTAAGTTTAGCATGCTCTGCTTAGGCAGCCCGGGTTTGTAGGTTTGGATCCCGGGTGTGGACCTACACCACTTGTCAGCCATGCTGTGGTGGCAACCCATATACAAAATAGAAGAAGATTGGCATGGATGTTAGCTTAGGGCTAATCTTCTTCAAGCAAAAAAGGAGGAAGATTGGCAACAGATGTTGGCTCAGGGTGAATCTTCCTCAGCAAATAAATAAATAAATAAATAAAGAGATAGGAAATAAAGTAACTGGATTTTATACATTCTCAACAACTGGTAATATGAAGTGTAGAATCAGGTGCAAAAGACCTTGGTCTAGTGAACTGTACCAATCCAATTAGTTCTGTCATTTAGAAGGCTGATAAATCACATTCACATTTTTATCGTAGAATCAGCTAGACTATTTTAATTTGCTAAGATTATGCTACAACTTTTGCTTAAGCCTACAATATTACCATAAGCATATTGCCCCTGTATGAACAATGTAGGAAGAAGTAGCAGATCCTAAATTACTAAAAATTTGGGGAGTTTGTCAGACTATTCTGTACATGGTTTGGGATTAAAAATTAAGGTCTACAGAGTTGGGCTAACAGTGTAACATCCTCATGCAAATCAAGATGTATCAGAATATCCTCACCTGGTATCATTTCCTTAGAGTTCTTACTGAAGCCTACGGTATTATGATTGGCATTTTGCCCTGGTTAGACAATTTGTTTTCTGTTTTTGTTGTTCCTTTAGAACACGTTTCCTAAGCAACCATCATCTTTTATGAGAGAAGACGGAGTGAGAGATGAATTGCCTCTGGAGCATCATCAGTATGTTAAACCTAAAATCCAGGACCAAGCCTCCTCTAGAGAACAGGTAGAGCAGAATACAGTGGGAGGACTGTCTACTTTCTAAAAGAGTGACAGAGACAAAATTACTTAAGATTTGGGCTGAAGCTTGTCATGCTAGCTTGTATGTAGGATACATAGAATTAAGGCTTCTAGAGTTAGGCTGAGAGTATAACGTCTTCAGTTATTTCAAAATGTGCCAGTTCTAAAGAGTCCAGATGAGAAAGCATACCTCTGTCATTTGGGTTAAACCAGAGACAGGTTTTATATGATGTTGATTGGTTAACAGTAAATCGTTCTTCTTAAACTCAAGTCCTTGAGCATATTTGGCCTTATACATTTAGTCTTGTAAATACTGACGGGATTATATTTTTGGTCAGCTGAAGCAGTACAATAAAACCAGACATCCAGTTTGCAAACCAATTACGATGAAGGACAAAACAAGCTGTTTGCCGCCTTAAAACTTCCTGAACTTCACCACCCTTATGTTCGTGCATGGAGTTATTGGGAACACCAAATAGGAGTACTTGTGGAAATGACACCAGCTTGTTGGCTTTACCTTGGGAAAATGCTAGTAACATTATAAAAATAATGCCTTGTTGCCTTATCTTCTTTCAGATGTATTGTTGAATAAAGAATTGCCCCATGCGAAAAAAAAAAGTGCCAGAATAATCTGAGATTTGCTTTAAAATACTCCAGGAAAAAAGTGGGAGAAGAAACAGATGAAAAAACAAAATTTTGCTAATTGTTGGAGCTGGGTTATGAGTATCTTGGGATTTATTATACTATTTTTTTATTCTACTTTGTTGTATGTTTGGAAATTTCATATTAGACACACGTGCGTGTGCACACACACACCCCCTGTGTTATGTTATCCTCCCCTAGTATCATACTGGGGTTGTCACTAAAGTCTACATTATTGTCACCATCCCATCATTTCTGCTTAGATAATTAGTTTTGTATTTTGTTCTTCCTTTAGAACAAGTTTATCAAGCAACCCTCATCTTTTGAGAAATGGGAGATTGAAAGAGGAATTGCTTCTGGAGTGCCATTGGTATGTTTGACCCAGTATTTAAGACCTAGCCTCTCCCAGAGAATAAGTAGAGCAGGATATTGGGAGGATTAAGTAGCAGAGAGTAAATTGCTTAGGTTTTGGCTCAAGGTTGACAGGGCACTGTAGTAACTGCTTCAGGGGTTTAGTGTTAAGGTCAATAATAATGGGCAAAGATATAATGTCCTTTTGTTCTGTGATGTATCACACCATTCTGACCTATTGAGACTACTTCCGGCTTCTTTACTGAAGCTTTTACTATTGCCCTGGCATGATGCTTCTGCTTGGGCAATTGATGTTCAATGTTTATGTTGTCTTTTAGCACAGAAACCATGAGCAGGCCTCTCATAAAATGACAGATGAGAGATGGAGAAAGGAGTTACTTCCAGAATGCCGTGAATATGTTTTACATGAAATTCAGGATCCAGACTTTGCCAGAGAGCAGGTAGAACAGAGTAAAGAGTAAGCAACAGAAAGTAAATTAGTTCGAGTTTGATCTGGGCTTGCCAGAGCTGTGCTACTAACAATAATAATGATGGTGATGATAGTATTACCTCTTATTAATACTATCAATAATATTATTAATATTATTATGAATAACAACTTACATTCATTAAGCACTTACCATAGCCAAAATGGTTCTGGAACTTTGTATCTATTGTCTCATTTAATTCTCACAATAATCCTGGGAGATAGATACTATTATTATCCTTGTTTTACAGATGAAAACTTGTAATTGCTTTGTGGATATAGTTAAGATCCATGGTAGTGGTAAGAAGTATAATGTCTACTTTTGTGCCATAATGTATCAGACTATTCTTACCTATTTAGATTATCTCAGGGCTGTCACTGCAGCCTGTAGTATTTTCACTACCATTATGTCACTGCTCACACAATTTATTGTGTGCTTTTGTATCTTTTAGAGCTTATACTTCAGGCAGCAGCCATCTGTTGGAACAGCTGAAAGATGGCGAGAGGATTTGCTTCTGGATGGCCATGAGCATCTTCCACCCAAGCACCAGAGAGAGGCTTCTAGCAGAAGACAGGTAGAGATACCATAGATTATGAGCAGTGAAATTTAGACAGGATTATAGGCACCTACTGAGCTAGGAGCAGTAAGGCTGAGCAAAAATCAGATTCTTGTTTTATTTTGTAGTGTTTAAAACCTATCCTGACCTAAGATTAGCCCTTTTAGGGCTCTCACTGAAACCTAGGGTATTATCAGGAACACTTGTTGCCTATTGGAAAAACTGTATTTTATATATATGTTCTCTTATAAATGGTGGCCATTGTCTTTTATGGTGTGAGAGAGGAAGAAATGAGTGATTTCTGAGGGGGAGGGGCATGAGGATCTTCCATCCAATGGCCAGGACTAGATCTCTACATCACTAAGCTGGTAGAGCATAAGGAAGGATCACCAAGAAATAAACTATTCAGAGTTCGTGCTGGAGCTTGTTGGGGTTATATTGCCCAAGTTTTGGTGTATTGAGTTAAGATCTATAGTTTTTCAAGAAGATGTTACAATACCTTGGCCTACTAAGATTTTTCCATGACTTAACTGATGTCTGGTTTATTCCCATTAGAATTTTACTGCTGTCTGGATAATTTTTGTCTTGTGGTTTTGTGTTGTTTTAAAAACAGAGCTCTCAGGCACCCAGCATTGTTAGGCTATATGAAAGAGATAAATTTCCTCTTGGCCCTTTTAATCGAGCAGAAAGAAAAGGAGGCAGAAAGTAGGATTTGGGCTGAGGTTTTAAGCACTAAACTGTAGCTCTTTTGTGATTTTTATTTTGGGTCTATAAGGTTGGCCTACGGGTATGCTGTCATGTTTTATTCTACATTGTCATTTCTATACTCTAAAGTATGCAAGGCTCTTTCCTACCTCAGGTCTCTTGCATGTGTTTTTTCCTCTACCTGGATATTCTCCCCTTTTTTCTTCACAAAGCTGATCCCTTTTCATCCTTCAGGTTTCAGCTTAAATTTCACCTCCTTAGAAAAGACTGCCCTGACCACCTTATCAAAAATAGGTCTCCCCTCTTCTGCTTTTCTTTATCCTTGCATTCTGTTTGTTTCCTTCTCAGTACACAAAACAATGGGTAATTATTTATTTATTTAAGTGAGTTAACCTGGAAGAAAACACTAACAGTCAGAGGTCCAAGGAAAGTTGAAGTTTATTTCATCCAGTTACAGTCTGCAGGCTGGGGAAGCACTGACTCAAGGAGGTCTTGAGTGGGTGGTCTGAAGGGGAAGGATAGGGAAAAGTTTATATAGGGTGAAACTGCAGGATGTTGGCTTTAGTCCAAATTCTGTAGTAACCATTGATGAAAAATAGGGTCTGCAGACATGGTCTGGTGGTCTGACCACTGGCGTCAGTCTGTCTTTGTCTTTATCTTATAATCGGCATAATAGGAGCATTGGTAAAAGGTCAGTTGCAAAACAAAATGTCACAAGTTAAGGATTACTGGTTACATATACATTACTCAAGTTTCCATTTCTCCTGAAAAACTGATGTGGGGTCAACAGGAAAGAATTTAGGCCTCAGTTGGCGAGAGTCCAGTTTTTTTAATAACATTTAATATTTACCCCTTTTGATTGATGCCTGTCTATAGGCAGTGCAGATGATCGATTATGGGGCTTAATTAGATTAATTGTCCCATTTTTGAGGCCAAGGTGGCAGCTAGTCCCCATGGTGGGACTTAACTTACTCTCTGCTTATGTCAGAAGCATCAGAGCCAATTATGACAAATCCTCTATTCAGTTTCTCAAGGAGGAAGGAATCTCATTATACATCGGGATATATAAATTAAGCATAGCAAATTGTTGCATTAGCATAACTCTAGCAGGTGTGGTATGTAAGCAGTGTGAGATACACATCATTATTATTTTAATTATAATCCATAATCCCATGTATATAATTATTATTATTATGACAACCTGAACACCTGAGCACAGTAGTGAACCCAAACCAGCAGGTAACCAACTGAACAGGTCGGAAAACGGGAAATTAAACCAATTAAGGGATCCAGGAACGGGTTGACCTTTTAAGGATTTGGCTAATTTTAAAATTTTAGAAGTTTCTAGTTCTACCTGAGCGGAAGTATTGATCCAAGTACAACAGGAGGTGTTAGCCACAATACATATTCCTCCTTGAGCAGCTAGCAAATAATCTAAAGCTATTTTATTATCCAGAATGACCTGGGCCAGAGAAACTAAAGATTTTTGTTGGGCTCAGATGGCTCAGGCTGCAGACCGAGCTATCCTACTCATAGTCTGGGAGAGGTTTCTTGTCTTGTATTCATTCCAGGCTGTACTGATCCCCACCCAGGATCCCAATATTCTCCTAACCTGGCCCCTTGACTAGGGTTAACTCCTTCTGGTAAATCACACCCTTGCTAGTGAAAGCACCTGTTTGTTCTTCATAGTCGGCAGGATTGTCATCAGGAAAATCATCTACAATAGACAGAGCCCTTTTTTTCTGAGATCTAGAGGCAAAATAAGGATCAGATGGTAAAATTACAAATGGTGTGGTTAAATACCCAACCAAACAGGTGCCTCCCATATGCCAGGAATCTAGACAGGGGAAAGCCCATGCCTGTCCCCTGTGTCCACAAACAAAGATATATCCAGAGAGAGCATGTAAAATTCCAGTAGATTCTGTAAGCTTTATAGAGGCATTTACAGGTAATGAGGTGGTTAGATTTTGAAACCATGGATCAGAAAGAGGCAAAGTGAGTGTCTCTTTGGTATAATTACAAATAGGCAGAGGTGTGAGTGACCCTTGAGAATATGTTTTTTCTTGTCTTACATCTTTGTACATAATGGAGTGTCTTGATCTTTATTAGTCCGGTTGAAACACTTAGTTGTTAAATATGGGAGGGACATAGGCTGGGAAAAATAGTTCAGTTTTCACAATATCCTGACCAAGTGGTGCCATGACTGAAGCCTTGACAGGGGTAGATGCCAGGGTCATTTTCTTTATCTGAGGACGTGAGAAGAGGACTAAATGTAGGCTTAGTCAAGAAAAAAAACAGGGAGCTGCAGAGGTGGAAGGAACCAACCTTACTCAATAACTGAAATTAGGTGGTTTGGATTTGAAGGTAACCTTATACTTGGGTATGAGGAAAAATTAGTAATGGGAATAACCAAGGGATCATTACTCCCAGAAAAACGACCCAGAGGGAAGGAAGTGGCATATCCAGCATTCGGTTAAATTTCCAGCCGAAGCCAAAGACTGTGAGAACTGTACTATATAGCACTGTTTTTCCATGTAAGCCACAATAGTATAAAGAAAAGAATAGGCAAGATAGCTAGGCAAAACTTATTTGGGAAGAGTACAGGCCTGATGCTGCGTTTTGGGTGAGCTGTCTACTTCAGATGTTGTCTGCTTCTTGGCCACGAGGGGGTGCTCTGGTTCTGGTTGGTTTCAATCTCGTCTTGCTGACAGGTTCAGCAATCCATTTAGAAGTAGTATCTGGAGCCTTTTTCAGATGAGAAACATGTATCTGTGAATCAATGCCTTGTAATTTGGTTGCACATAGGTTAGTTAAAAGTACCTAGCGAGGAGGCTGGAGGGAGTTCTTTAATTGATGTGTTTTCTAGTATACAAAGTTGCCAGGCTTTAAATCATGTGGGTGTTCTTCATCTCCTGGGAGCACACTGTTAAAGAAATCTTCAAGTTAATACTGGCTTGTAAGAGATTTGACAGTTCTTTACAATAGTGAAGAAGATCCCCTTGTAAGAGGATTGGCTGATCAAGTCCTTCATCCAAACACATCAGTCACCCAGTGATGATCTCGAAAGGAGAAAGTTTATTTTTACCTGTTGGGGTAGAACAGAGGTTGAACTATATCAGGGGCAAGGCTTTAGGTCATGGCAAAGTAAAAGCTGAGCAGATTTTTGCGGATTGAGTTTTAACAAACCATTAGTGCGTTCCACGAGTCCAGAGGACTGAGGATGGTATGCACAATGGAAATGCTGATAAATTGGCCAGATTTTGCACACATTTTGAATAATTTGTCCTGTGAAATGGGTACTGCGATTGCTATGAAGCTCTCGAGGAACTCCCCAGGTAGGAATAATTTTTTCCAGTAAGACTTTGGCTACTACCATGGTGGTGGCCTGTCTGCATGGAAAGGCTTCAGTCCAATGTGAAAGAACTAAAACATAAGGATAACCTTGAGAAGGGAGAAGTTAAATAAAACCCATCTGCCATACATCAAATGGACCATCAGCAAGAGGAAAATGCCACTGTATTCCATGTACTGATTTACCAGAATTATGTTGGGGACAGATTTTATATTATTGATAGACCTGATGGGCAACAGCAGGTGAGGGTCCCCAGTAATATTGTTTAGCCCAGTGGATCATCTTATCAGTGCTCCAATGGGTTGGATCAAGAATGAAGGTTAAAATTTCCTTTTGAAGACTCCAAGGAAGAACCAGCCACTGATTAGGCCCCTTCCAAAGGTGTTGGTCAAAATCAAAGTAACATCCTTGGCCCTCCCATTTCCCCCTTTCTTCCTCCAGAGACAGTGCTTGTGATTTTAGCAAGTCTTTGATGCAAATCCAGATTTGGAGGCTGAAGAGAGACAGGGGAGGTGGGAGTATAGAAGCAACCTTTTGGGAGGCAGCTGGCTTGGCAGCAATATCAGCCATTTTGTTTCCTAAGGACTCTTGATCTTGGCCTGAGGAGTGACCTTGAGTTTTAATGATTGCTAAGGCTCTAGGGGCCTGAATGGCATCAAGCAGTGCCAAAACATAGTTTTTGTTTTTAACAGTTTGTCCAGCTGAGGTAAGAAAACTTCTTGTTTCCAAAGCATGCCAAAGTTGTGTGCCACCCCAAAAGCATATTGGTTGTCTGTTTAAATATTTGCAGTTTTGTCTTTGGCTAAATTGCAAGCTCTATTAAGTGCTTGCAGTTAGGTCTGTTGAGCAGATCTGGCATCAGCGAGTGGGACAGATTCGATAATTTCTGCTAAGGAGACAACTGCATATCCTGCATGATATTTCCTGCAGGGCCTCGTAAGTAGGACCCTTCAGTGAACCATTCATAATCAGCATTAGGTATGGGGGTTTCTTGGAGATCTAGCTGGTGGGTAAGAAGCTGGTCAGTCAAAGTAACGCAGTCATGAGGGATATTTTTGTTGGAGAGAGAGAATAGGGTAGCAGGGTTAAGTAGGTTGCAGCGAGAAATAGTTAAATGAGGCAAGGAGAGGAGAAGAATTTCAGTTTGTCAGATGGCTGGCAGAAGAACGTTGAGTATAATGTGAGTTAAGGAGAGATTCAACAGAATGAGGAGCGTAAACAGTCAGGGGGGATCCCATAACAATTTTCTCTGTAGCCTTAATGAGAACTGAAATGGCTGCAACCACTTCGAGGCAAGGGGGAAGTCCCTGAGCAACAGGGTCTGGTTGTTGGCTGTAATATCCAGTAGGTCTGTTTTGTCCTCCATGAGGCTGGGTAAGAACACCTAAGGCATTTCCAGCCTGTTCATGGGTAAACAGGTGAAAGGGAAGATTATAATTAGGATGTCCTAGTGTTGAGGCTAGAGTTAATTGAGTCTTGATTTCTTTAAAAAATTGTTTAGCATCAAGGGTCTGTTGGATAGGGTCGGGAGAGGAATTTTTGAGGAGATTATAAAACAGCTGAGACATTAAAGAAAAATTAGGGAGCCAACTTCAACAGTAGCCTGTGAGTCTGAGGAAGCCTCAGAGTTGTCTTTTTGTTTTGGGAAGAGGGGAGGCTAATATGCCTTATAGATGTGAGGGGTCAAGATTGAGGCCTTCTGGAGTTAGGAGGTGTCCCAAAAATTTAACTGAAGCTAAACAAAATTGAAGTTTTTCCCTAGAAACCTTGTGGCCTTTAGAGGGAAAATTATGGAGTAAATGAAGGCTATCGGTAAGGCAGTCTTCCTGAGAAGGGAAGCATAAAAGTAGATCACAGATTGGAGCAAAGTGGATTCACAAGGGAAGGAGATATTAGCTAGATCAGCCTTAAGAATTTGAGAAAAATGTGTGGGCCTTTCAGTATATCCTTGAGGAAGTACAGTCCAGGCATACTGTTGCCCTTTCCATGTGAAGGTGAAAAGTATTGACTGTCAGGATCAGTGCTAAAGGAGTGCTACAGAGGCCAATAACAGTAAAATATGACTATCAGGAGGAACATGGGCCAAAAGGGTATGAGGGTCAGGAACCAGAGGATCTTGGGGAATTACTGTGTTGTTAATAGCCCTGAGGTCCTGAACAAATCTTCAACCTCGATTATTGGGTTTGTGGTTGTTACGGTAAAATGGGGGAGTTACGAGGACTGGTGCAGGGAGTGATTAGTCCCTTTTGTATAAAATCATCTATTATAGGCCGTATGTCAGCAAGAGCTTTAAGGTTTAAAGGGTACGTGTTTAATGTTAGGAAGGGGCTTATTAGGATCTATTTGAATCTTAATAGGAGGAGCTGAATGAATATGTCTGACGTCAGTGTTAGATTAAGCCCATAAATTGTCAAGCAGCTTTTGAAAAGCTGAGTGAACAGTGTCAACATGGCTCGCTGAATAGATAAGAATCTGAGTGGAAACTGTTTTTATAGCATAATCTCCTGGTGAGGATAGTCCAAGCATCATTTTTCTCTTTGGAGAGAAGGAGGTGTGAGCCTTGTAGGTTTCTAAAAAGTCTCTCCCGAGTTGATGTATGGGAGCAGACGGGACAAGTAAGAAACTATGGCTTCCTACTAGAGGTCTTAATTGGAAGGGGATAGGTAAAGACTTCGGTACTGTTACAGGAGTTAGTGACCATTTGAACAAATTCAGAACTCTGGGGAGGGGACATAGAAGATGTGTTGGGGTTGAGGACGGACAGGGTGGCTTCAGTATCAACCAGTGCCTAAACTAAATCATCCCCAATTTTTATGTATATTTTCCCTAATTGGTCTGTTTTTAATAGGGGAAAAGTCGCCTGTAATTCCCTGGAGCAGCCCTATTGTTGTTGAGAAGGAGGTGGTTGAGGGACCTTGTCAGGGTGGAGTGGAAGCCACTGTTTATATTTTGGACAGTCCTTTTTAAAGTATCCAGTATGTTTGCAAAAGAAGCAAGCTTTTTAATTCTTGGGTCCCAAAGTATTTGGGGCCCTCTTGTAAATTGTTGTAGTTGTGAAGTCATAAGTTTGACAGTCTTTTCCTGGTAGTCTGAGACTCAGGTTGCCTGGTTTTCTCTATCCTTTTCTAAAGTCTTAGACAGTTGATTAACTAGTGAAGCTAATTCATGAGGACGTTTAGCTATCCAATTTAAATCATGTTGTTTAATCAGAGTATTGAGCATATTGGAGAGACCTGCCATAAAAATGGAATTAAATAGATTTTGAGTCTCATCAGTTAGCTCTTTTATTCTTGAATTTTCTTGAAAAATTTTTTCAAATCTATGGAAATAATCAAGGACAAGTTTGTCCTTTTTCCATGCACAACACTGGATAGTTTTCCACTTTAGTTGAGGGGGAAAAATTTGGGGTAGAGCCTTGAGCAATTTGCTAGCCTGTTTGTGAGCCTTATCAAATCCTTGGGCTCCTGTAAGTTTAAAATCATCTAAAGGTTGTTCCCGAGAAGCTACCAACATCCATTTGGGCACTACCACATTTCCAACTAGCATATGTATAAGCTAATATAGGTCAGAGAAGCCTGGCTGAGAAGCATTTGTAATCAGGCTGAAATGGTGTTCAGATTCAAGAGAATTGGTTTTTGGATTTGGAAAGTCCTTTACCAAGCCAAAAGTTTGGATTTGGTCTAAGGGGCATAGGTAACCTGGCGGTTATCATTTCCAGTGGATTGGATTTTAAAGGGGGCTATTAAAGCAGTTTCAGAATTATCCGAAAGATTTGGAATTTCTGAGGCAGAAAAGAAAGGCAGCGCAGACAGACTAGAGGAAGAAGGGAGAAGAGGAGGGTAGAGCAGAGAAGGGAGAAGAGGGCCTGAAGAAGAGAAGGCGGCTCAGAAGAGTCACATGCTCAGGGTTCAGTGAGTGAAACCTCCAGAGACGGTTTAATTTTATTTTTGTGAGCATTAGAATATTTTTCTAATTTAATTAAACACTCGTTAAATTTGGGATTGTTTTCTTTAAAGAAGGCTATAGTAGCTTCATAATCCCACTTGGAAGCTTCACCATACCAACCAAAATAAGCTTCCCATTGTTTTTGAGAGGTTTGATAGTTTTGTTGCTCCAGTTGTGCACACAAGTAAACCAATTTAGGAATTTCAAAAGAACCCCATTGAGGCCATTGTAATTTTAAATCATCCCGGGTTATCTTGGTCAAAAGATCCAGCCATTTACAGCTATCCTTTCCATATTTCTTATATGTGTATCCAACTGGAGTACCTGAAGGAGGCATTTCTGCCAAAGAGGACTTAGAGTAGGGGTTCCCCATGGTACTCACCTATGAAGGTGTCCCTTCAGTTCCCTGAAAATTTCTTAGGCATCCGTACAACCAGAAGTGAAAAAGCCCTTTCTCTGGGCAAAACAGTCTTGCACCTCGACCAAGACGGGAGGTTTGGACCATGGACTCTTTACCTGAAATCTCTCAGAGCTTCCTGGACACAACTGAGCACAACAGGCTCTTGCAGGTGCCTTGCATTGGTTTGAGGCAGCCACAGGAGAAGAGCAGGAGGGCCACAGATCCCACTTCTGACACCAGACGTGTTAACCTGGAAGAAAACACTAACAGTCAGAGGTTCAAGGAAAGCTGAAGTTCATTTTGTCCAGTTACAGTCTGCAGGCTGGGGAAGCACTGACCCAAGGAGGTCTTGCTTGGGTGTTCTGAAGGGGAAGAGTAGGGAAAAGATTATATAGGCTGAAACCACAGGATGTTGTCTCCGGTCCAAAATCCATGGTGACTGTTGACAATAAACAGGGTCTTCAGACACGGTTTGGTGGTCTGACTGCTGGTATCGGTCTATCTTTGTCTTTATCGTAATCAGCATAACAGGAACATTGGTAAAAGGTCAGTTTCAAAACAAAATGTCACAAGTTAGGGATTACTGGTTATGTTACTCAAGTTTCCATTTCTCCTGGGAAACTGATGTGGGGTCAAAAAGAAAAGAATTTACGCCTCCGTTAGCAAGAGAGAGTCTAGTTTCTTTTATAACTTTTAACACATTTTCCACTAATCTGTAAGGCTCATGAGGAGAACCACCATGCCTGTTTTGTTTACCACTGTGTGGATGGCACACAGTGCCTAGTACCTGGGAGTCTCTTGCTAAATATGTTTTGAATTAATTAGGCAATCAATTAAACATTTATCGAGTACTTGTTAAGTGTTAGCCTTGTTTAGGTACTAAATATCAAAGATATAGCTGTGAACAAGACATAGCATTGACAGTCTAAGGAAGAGAGACTGACACATAAGCAGATAATTATGAAGCAATAGAATTAGTGGTAGAGGATGCATAGGGCATTAACTGAGCATGGAAGAGATGCACCCTTACCATTCAATTGAGGGTGCAGCTTTGATGGTCAGAACCTCTTCTTGTCCTTCTGCCATACCAGCCCTGAAAATCCACAACCCTGGATCAGTCTTTTCTCTTAGGCTCCCAAATAATCCAGCCTTACTGGAGAAAACACTGTAATAGTGTTGATTTATACCACATTCATACTTAGAATTTACAGTCACAGCTGGGTCCCCTGTGCTGCTCAGCATTTTTCTTACTTGCCCTTTGTCAGCTCCCTCTCCCATGACCCACACTGATAATTCTCAGCCTTAAATTCTTCTTAAAGTTGTTGCTGTACTCCCGTCCTCTCAGACTTTCATACAGAAAATAGAAGCCATCACACAACAGCTACTTCAACCATTAACTTTTTTGCCATTCTTACCTGTTCCTCCTGTCAAGGAAGAGTTATCTCTCTTTGGACCTATATTCTGGATTGTCTTGCCACCTTTTCTTCTGGGTCCGATTTTGAATATTATATTGTGCGACTCTGGTTTCTGTTAAAATTCTCTGAAGAATGTTGCATCTTTTTTGTTTATTTGTTCTAGCAGGCAATCAATCTGGTTAAGTTCAGACTATAAGTTCTTTCTAACCGTCTGTGAACAGTGACTCCAATGTTAGTTCACTTCTCAAAGCTTTTGTTGTACTCCTTTAGGTTTGTCCCATGCATGCACTGCTCAGGGGTGGTTCTGGGATATGTGCCAGTTCATACATAGAATTAAGGGATCTACTTTTCTAGCTCATTCCTCTTCAAGATACCCACCCCCTACACTCTCCAGATCCCATGGGCTGCATTTCCTGGAATTTTTAGTTACAGTCAGTGAGAGAGAGATGCACATAGTGGGGTAATTCCTTCGTCAGTGCTGGAAGTCCAGTTTTTCTTACTTTTTTGAAAGCAGAAAATAATTTCATTTTTATTGTAGTAAAGGTAAAGACAAATAAATAAAGAGAAAAAAATAACCAAAATTCCAGAGATCACTACCATTAATCTTTTGCTGTGTATCATTTTCTGATTTTATATATAACAAACAAATAAATAAATAGCTTAAAAAATAATAGCCTTATTGAAATATACAGTTGATTGTTGTTATTCCTGGTAATTATATTCTGTAAAGTTGCTACAAACCTGAATTAGCAAATACTGAACTGTTGCTCCTAGAGGAGAAACAGAGCTAAGTTCCTGCGAGCCTCTGATCAGAAAATTTTGGTCAACTAATCAGTGTATAACCTTGTTTTATGTGTATTTCTGCTTAAAGACACCTTATTTACTATTTATTGTTGATTCATTAACATTGAACTTAGGGCCAGTAGCACTGTAGCTCATGTCTGAATGAAGCTTATCTAATACATGTGTTTTCTCCATAAGGCACATCACAGCCTTCTTCTACTTAGGAATACTAGATAGTACTACAGCACTGTGCTTGAGGGCCATTATTAACAATGAAATCACCAACAAAAAGCACAAAAATGCAGAAAACTTGGCACTAAATATACCTTGAAAAGGATACTTGTTTACAGTATGAAGTCTGAAACAAAAAGGCAGAGCATTGACTTGTTCAACCTCAGCTGGCAATGTGCACATCTGGTAACTCAAATTTTTCATAGCTCTGTGCAAGTCTGCAAATGACCACAAAAGCACCAAGAGTATTGATTTTGGGATTACAAATAAATTTAGCAAATAGGGCAATTTACAAATAAGGAATATGTGAATAATGAGGATTGCCTGTAATTTACATACCATAAAATTAACCCATTTAAAGTGTACAATTCAGTGTTTTCAGTATATTCAAAGAGTTGTGGAGACATCACCACAATCAATTTTAGAACATTTTCATTATCCGCAAAAAGTCCTGTACCCCTTAGCAGCCACTCCCTTTTTCCCCTCATCCCCACCCCCAACCCTAGGCAACCACTAATCTACTTTCGTTTCTATAGATTTGCCTATTCTGGACATTTCATGTTAATGGGATCATGCAATATGGCCTTTGTGACTGGCTTCTTTCACTTAGCGTGTTTTCAGAGTTCATTGACCTTGTAGCATAAAGCAGTACTTCATTCCTATTCATTTTATGCATATAGCGCATTTTATTTATTCATTTATCAGTTGATGGGCATTTGGATTGTTTCTACTTCTTGGCTATTATGAATAATGCTGCTGTGAACATCTGTGTACAAGTTTTTCTCTGGATATATGTTTTCATTTCTCTTGGGTATGTACCTAGGAGTGGAATTGTTGGGACATATGGTTACTCTATGCTTAACCTTTTGAGGAACTGCCAAACTGGTTTCCAAAGTGGCTGCACTATTTTTCATTCCCAGCAGCAGTATATAAGGGTTCCAATTTCTCTACATCCTCACCAATGCTTGTTATTATCTGTCTTTTTAATTATAGCTATCTTAATGGGTGTGAAGTGGTATTTCGTTCTGGTTTTGATTTAATTTTTTAAAAAATTTTCTTGATGGTTAATGATGAGCATCCTTTCATGTGCTTATTGGCCATTTGCATATCTTCTTTGGAAAATTGTCTGTTAGATCCTCTGCCCAATTTATAAGTGGGGTATTTGTCTTTTGATTATTGAGTTATGTGTGTTCTTAATATATTCTACATATGTGTCCCCTATTAGTTATATGATTTGCAAATGTTTTTTCCCATTCCGTGGGTTGTCTTTTTACTTTCTTGATGGTTTCCTTTGTAGCACAAAAGTTTTTGATTTTAAAGAAGTCTAAATTATCTATTTTTTCTTTTGTGGTTTGTGCTTTTGGTGTCTTATCTAAGAAACCTAATCCAAGATCATGAAGATTTGTTCCTATGTGTTCCTCTAAGAATTTTATATCTCTTACATTTAGGTCTGTGATCCTCGTTGAGTTAATTTTCTCAGTTTGTGTTAGGTAGGGGTCCAACTTCATTCTTTTGCATGTGGATATCCAGTTGTACCAACACCATTTGTTGAAAAGACTATTACCCATTGAATTTTCTTGGCACTGTTGTCAAGAATCAGTTGATTGTAAATATAAGGGTTTATTTCTGAACTATCAGTTCTGTTCCATTGATCTATATGTCTATTCTTATGCCAGTACCACACTGTCTTGATTATTCCAGGTTTGTAGTAAGTTTTGAAATTGGGAAGAGTGAATCCTCCAACTTTGTTTTTCTCTTTCAAGATCAGCTGAGCTATTCTGGGTCCCTTGCATTTTCATATGAATTTAAGGATCACCTTGTCACCTTCTACAAAGAAGTCCACTGAAATTTTGATGGAAATTGCATTAAATCAATTTGGGGAGTACTGCCATCTTAACAATATTAAATCTTCCAATTCTGAACAAAAGATGTCTTTCCATTCATTTAGATCTTCTTTAATTTCTTTAAACAATGTTTTGTAAGTTTCAGAGTATAAAATTTATAGTTCCTTTGTTAAATTTATTCTTAAGTATTTTTTGATGGTATTATAAATGGATTTTTCCCTTAATTTCATTTTCAGATTGTTCATTGCAAATATATAGAAATACAATTCATTTTTATATACTGATCTTGTATCCTGCAACTTTGCTGAAAGATAAATGACTTTTAAGCTAAACAGATAAAAGTAATTTTAAGCTTTTATTTATAAAAGTTAGAGATCGTAATTTAACCCATATAATGTCCAAGTAGGTATACCAAGTTATGTCATAAGGTTTTCTTAGTAATATGGCGGAAATTAGCTCCAGTTTCCTCCCTGCCATGTCAGTTGATTGTTATAGTACTTTTAGGCTTTTATTCTCTGGACTCATACTCATCAAGAGAGTTGTATAGATTGAAAATGATTATAGATTTGAGATATTAAGGGATCTGGCTTTTTATCCTGGATTCAATCCCAAGCACACTTATGATAGAGTGATTTCACTTCAGAACTTTCATTCTGAGCATTTTGATTTTTTATTAGTTCATCCATGTTTTTGACCTGAATCTTTGCCTTTGGTTTATTGTTGTTTGTTTGGTTAATTCCTTCAAAGCTGCTTCCTTTCATTCTTTTTTTATTTTATTCTATTTGTTTTTTTGATTTTTATCCAGTTGAGCTCAGGGTTGCAGGAGAAAAGAATCAATAGATGAAAATATCTAAAGCATGCACGGGGCTAGCTTTTGGCAATTTTGTCATTTTGTGTAACTGGACTTTCTGACAGGTTTATGATGAATATCAATCAGGATTGAACACTGAATTCCAAACTCCACTGGCACTTCAGTCTGGAGTAGATCAAGAAGAAGACAAGAAAGAGGTATGTAATGGTACTGCTTTCGGACATCAGTATTTCTACTGTAATAGTATATATAATAGTTTATGTGAATAGAATAGTACTATATAAATATATAAATTGGAAACAGTTTGTTGTGTCCTAACACGTTGAGCTAATACTATGAATTTCATAGATAAGGCAAACAAGTTGAGTCATTTTAATATGTTCAACTTCTCTTCCAAGCTCCTAGGATTTAGGGTGCCTTAATGTAAAATTGGAGATCTGATCCTAGTGAATTTCTCCAGAAAGTGATATTTGCCACAATAACTTATTTAAAGGAAGAGTTTTAATTTATGGCTTCCTTTTTTTTCTTTTCAGTAGTTTAAACCAACAGTTTTTAACACTGGCCATGTACCAGAATCAGATGTGGAGCTTTTTTTAAATACAAATGCCTGGACCCAAACCAGATATACTGAATCAGTATCTGAAAAGGTAGGTCTGGGGCATCTGTGTTTTTAAAAAATACCACTGATGATTGTGATGTATCCTCAATATTCAGAACTATTAGACTTTTAATATTTTTTACTAAAAGGACTCAAGCTACTCAAAGGGCAAAAACATGAATGGGTATACCAATACCCTTTGAGTAGCATGAGTCCTTAAAAGAAACTATATAAATCCAGAGGTATGAACAGATCACACACAGGATAGTAGCACTTGCTTTTATTATACTTGTTCTCTTTAGAAGTATGATGCTCTGGGGGCCAGCCCAGTGGCATAGCAGTTAAGTTTGCACGCTCCGCTTTGGCGGCCCGGAGTTTGCCAGTTTGCCAGTTTGGATCCCAGGCACGGACCTATGTACCGCTTGTCAAGCCATGCTGTGGCAGTGTCCCATATAAAGTAGAGGAAGATGGCCACAGATATTAGCCCAGGGCCAATCTTCTTCAGCAAAAAAAAAAAAAAAAGGATTGGCAACAGATGTTAGCTCAAGACTAATCTTCCTCATAAAAAAAAAGAAGTATGATGCTCTGATATTCCTCAGTCCTTCTTCCCTCTTCCCCACCATGTTGGGCTAGGCTTAGAGTATCCAATTGTGGTATGGTTTTAATTTTGAAAAGTTAAAGTGACTATTGTTCTGTTATAAAATACCTCTCTTATTCTTTCTGTGGTCCTGCTTCTGTGCTACATACTACTTTGGAACACAGAGTAAATATAGTATATATCTTATATCAAATACAATCTTATCTTCAAGTGCTGTTGACAAGGGACTATATTAAGGGCAAACTAAATCAGTACTTCTTTCTCTGATTCGTCTGTAGCGTCTAGTAGCTGTGTGCTTGAAAATAAAAAGCTCTTGCTGTATGTGATATTAACCTGAGTCACCATAAATAGAAGGAAATTAAAGACTTATTTCCAGGGCCGGCCCCATGGCTTGGTGGTTAAGTGAGCGCGCTCCACTGCTGGCGACCCGGGTTCGGACCCCGGGCTCGCACCGACGCACTGCTTCTCCGGCCATGCTGAGGCCGCGTCCCACATACAGCAACTAGAAGGATGTGCAGCTATGACACACAACTATCTACTGGGGCTTTGGGGAAAAATAAATAAATAAAATCTTTAAAAAAAAAAAAAAAAAAAGACTTATTTCCATGTGACTTCTATATCATATATTTTTTTTTGTCTGTGGCACAAAGATATTTTCCTTCCTTAGAAAGTCCTCTGAAAGCAGAATCTTAACAATTTTATCTTCTTTCCTATAGCGTCAAAAGCAATACCTGAGACATAGACGACTTTTCATGGATATTGAAAGAGAACAAGTAAAAGAACAACAAAGGCAAAAAGAATATAAGAAGAAAATTGAAAAGTAAGTTCTTTGTTCCTTGTTGTGAGCCTTAAATTACCAGTTAAGATGATTTTGGAAACTAAGTTTTAGAAATAATCAGGCAGTGGTTTTGCCTTCTGATCATAGTGGAAACAACTATTTTTGATCTGAGTAAAAGTAGTAAAAGATGGTTAAGAGCCATGTTTTTTTAATAGACTTTATTTTTTTGGAACAGTTTTAGGTTCACAGCAGAATTAAGTGGCAAGTACAGAGTTCCCATTTACCCTCTAACCCTATACATGGATTGCTTATCCCACAACATCCTCTACCACAGTGGTACATTTGTTACAACTGATAAACCTACATTGACACACATAATTCATATTTTACATTAAGATTCACTCTTGGTGTAGTACATTCTTATAGGTTTTGACAAATGTGTAATGATATGTATCCATCATTATAGTATCATACAGAATAGTTTTACTGCCCTAAAAATGCTTTGTGCTCCGCCTATTCATCTCTCCCTCCCTCAGCCCCTGGCAACCACTGATCTTATTGTCTCCATTGTTTTGCTGTTTCCAGAGTGTCTTATAGTTGGAATCATACAAATGTGTAGCCTTTTCAGGTTAGCTTCTTTCACTTAGTAGTACGCATTTAAGTTTCCTCCAATGCCTTTTCATGACTTGATAGCTCATTTCCTTTTAGTGCTGAATAATATTTTATTGTCTGGATGTACCACAGTTTATTTATGCATTCACCTACTGAAGGACATCTTGGTTGCTTCTAAGATTTGGCAATTATGAATAAAGCTGCTATAAACATCTACGTAGAGATTTTGTGTGGGCATAAGTTTTTAACTCCTTTGGGTAAGTAACCAAGGAGTGTGTTTGCTGGATCGTGTGGTAAGAGTGTGTTTTCTTTTATAAAAAACTGCCAAACTTTCTGCCAAAGTGGCTGTACCATTTTGCAACGAATGAGAATTCCTGTTGCTCCACATCCTTGCCAGCATTTGGTGGTGTCATTGTTTTGGATTTTGGCCATTCTATTAGGTATGTAGTAGTATCTCGTTGTTTTTAATTTGCAATTCCCTAAGGACATATGATGTGGAGCATCTTTTCCATATACTTATTAGCCATTTGTATTTCTTCTTTGGTGAGGTATCTGTTCAGGTCTTTGACCTCTTTTTTTTTTGAGGAAGATTGGCCCCGAGCTAACATCTGTTGCCAATCTTCCTCCTTTTTCCCCTTTTTCTCCCCAAAGCCCCAGTAGATAGTTGTATGTCATAGTTGTACATCCTTCTAGTTGCTCTGTGTGGGACACTGCCTCAGCATGGCTTAATGAGTGGTGAGTAGGTCCATGCCCAGGATCTGAACCGGCGAACCCCAGGCCGCCAAAGTGGAGTGCACGAACATAACCTCTATGCTACCAGGCCAGCCCCTGGCCCATTTTTTAAGTGGGTTATTTATTTTCTTATTATTGAGTTTTAAGAGCCCTTTGTATATTTTGGATAACAGCCCTTTATCAGATATGTCTTTTGTAAATATTTTCTCCTAGTCTGTGGCTTAAATTCTCATTCTTGACATTGTCTTTCAGAAAGCAGACGTTTTTATTTTTTTTTATATTTATTTTTGCTGAGGAAGATTTGCCCTGAGCCAACATCTGTTGCCAATCTTCCTCTCTTTGTTTGAGGAAGACTTACTGTAAGCTATTATCTGTGCCAATCTTTCTCTCTTTTGTGTGTGGGTCACCTCCACAACATGGCCACTGATGAGTGGTGTAGGTCTGCGCCCAGGAACCAAACCTGGACTGCTGAAGTGGAGCACGCCAAACTCAACCACCAGGCTGTGGGGCCAGCCCCCAGAAGCTTTTAATTTTAATGATGTCTAGCTTATAATTATTTCTTTCATGGATCTTGCCTTTGGTGTTGTATCTAAAAAGTCATTGCCATACCCAGAGTCACCTAGATTTTCTCCTGTGTTGTCTTCTAGGAGGTTTATAGTTTTGTGTTTTACATTTAGCTCTGTAATCCATTTTGAGTTAATTTTTGTAAGGGAGTGTAATGTCTGTAGCTGGATTTATTTTTTTGCACATGGATGTTCAGTTGTCCTGCACCATTTGTTGAAAAGGCTATCTTTGCTCCATAGTATTGCCTTTACTCCTTTGTCAAAGATCACTTAACTGTATTTATGTGGGTCTATTTCTGGCCTCTCTTCTGTTCCATTGACCTATTTGTCTATTCTTTTGCCAATACTACACTGTTTTAAAAGGGAAATAATGCCTATAAGAGACTCATTTTAGCTTTAAAGACGCACATAGGCTGAAAGCAAAGGGATCAGAAAAGGTATTCCATGGAAATGGTCACCAGAAGACAGCGGGAGTGCCTATCTTTATATCAAACAGAATAGACTGTAAGTTAAAAAGGGTCATGATAGACAAAGAAGGTCATTATTTAAAGAGAAAGGGGTCAGTTCATCAAGATGATATAACAATTTTAAATATTTATACACCAACATAGGAGCACCTAACAGCAAATACTAACAGAACTGAAAGGAAAAATAAACAGCAATACAGTAATAGTATGGAACTCTAATACCCCTCGCTCAACAATGGATAGATCATCCAGACAGAAAATCAAAAAGGAAATAGCAGTTTTGAACAACAGTATAGACCAAATGGATCTATACAGAACATTCTGTCCAACACCAGCAGAATACACATTCTTCTCAAGAACTCACAGAACAATTCTCCAGGATAGATCATGTTAGTTCTAAAAAAGTCTTAACAAATTAAAGAAAATTGAAATTTTATCAAGTATCTTTTCCAGTGAAAAGATGGCTTGAAACTAAAAGTCAATAACAAGAGGAAAATTGGAAAATTCACAAATACATGGAAATTAAACAACACACTCCTGAACAACCAATGGATCAAAGAAGAAATCAAAAGAGTAATAAAGGGGCCAGCTCGGTGGCGCAAACGGTTAAGTGCGTGCACTCCGCTGCAGCAGCCCGGGGTTTGTTGGTTCAGATCCCAGGCGCCACCAACGTACAGCTTGGCAAGCCGTGCTGTGGCAGCGTCCCATATAAAGTGGAGGAAGATGGGCACAGATGTTAGCTCAGGGCCAGTCTTCCTCAGCAAAAAAAAAAAGAGGAGGATTGGCAGATATTAGCACAGGGCTGATCTCACACACACACAAAAAAGGTTGATGAAATACTGTTAAATTAGAAAAAAAAAGAGAGAGAAATAAAAAAAAATCTGAGACAAACAAAAGTGGAAACACAACATACTGAAGCTTACGGGATGCAGCAAAAGCAGTTCTAAGAGGAAAGTTTATAACTATCAATGCATTCATTAAGCAAAAATAAAGATCTCAAATAAAGAACCTAACCTCAAGGTGTTAGAAAAAGAAAAGAAACCCAAAGTTAGCAGAAGGAAGGAAACGACAAAGATCAGAGCAGAAATAAATGACAGAGAATGGGAAAAAAATAGAAAAGATCAGCAAAACTAAGAGTTGGTTTTTTTAAAAAGATAAACAAAATTGAAAATCCTTAGCCAGATTAACCAAGAAAAAAAAAAGACTCAAATAAATATAATTATAAATGGAAGAGGAGACATTGCAACTGATACCACAGAAACATAAAGGATCCTAAGAGACTACTAGGAACAATTATATGTCAGCAAATTAGGCAGCCTACAAGAAATGGACAAATTCCTAGAAACATGCAACCTATCGAGATTGAATTACGAAGAAATAGAAAATATGAACAGACCAATTACAAGTAAGGAGATTGAAATAGTAATCAAAAACCTCCCAACAAACAAAAGTCTAGGACCAGATGGCTTCACTGGTAAATTCTACCAAACATTTAAAGAAGAATTAACACCAATCCTTCACAAACTCTTCCAAAAAATAGAAGAGGAGGGAACACTTCCAAACTCATTATGAGGCCAGCATTACCTTGAAACCAAAACAAGATAAAGACATTATAAGAAAAGAAATTTACAGGCCAATATCCCTGATGAATATAGATGCAAAAAATCTCAACAAAATATTAGCAAACTGAATTTAATAATATGTTAAAAGGATCATACACCATAATCAAGTTGGATTTATTCCAGGGATGCAAGGATGGTTCAACATCTGCAGATCAATCAGTGTGATACACCACATTAACAATGAAAGATAAAAATCATGTGATTGTCTCAATAGATGCAGAAAAAGAATTTGACAAAATTTGACATCCATTCATGATAAAAACTCTCAGCAAACTGGGTATAGAGGGAACATACCTCAAGATAATAAAGGCTGTATATGACAGGGTCACAGCTGACATCATACTCAATGGTAAAAAGCTGAAAGCTTTTCCTTTAAGATCAGGAACAAGACAAGGTTGCCCACTCTTGCCACTTTTGTTCAACATAGTACTGGAAGTCCCAGCCAGAGCAGTTAGGTGAGAAAAAGAAATCAAAGGCATCCAAATTGGAAAGGAAGAATTAAAATTGTCAGTGTTTGCAGATGACATGATATGTATAGAAAACCTTAAAGACTCCACCAAAAACCTGTTAGAACTAATTAATGAATTCTGTAAAGTTGCGGGATACAAACTCAATTTACAAAAATCTGTTGTGTTTCTATGAATGAACTATCAGAAAGAGAAATTAAGAAAACAGTTCTATTTATGATAGCATCAAAAAGAATAAAATACTTAGGAATAAATTTTACCAAGGAGGTGCAAGATCTATACACTGAAAACTATAAAACATTGGTGAAAGAAATTGAAGAAGTCACAAATAAATGAAAATTTTTTCCTTACTCATGGATTGGAAGAATTAATATTTTTTAAATGTCCATAGTACCCAAAGCAACCACAGATTCAGTGCAGTCCTTATCAAAATTCCAATGGCAGAAAAAACAATCCTAAAATCATGTGGAACTAGAAAAGACCCTGAATAGCCAAAGCAATCTTGAGAAAGAAAAACTAATCAGGAAGCATCATGCTTCCTGATTTCAAACTAGACTCAAAGCTATAGTAATCAAAGCATTATGGTATTGACATAAAAACAGATACATAGATCAATGGAACAGAATAAAGAGCCCCAAAATAAATCAATTAATTTAAGACAAAGGAGCCAAGAATATACAATGGGGAAAGGATATTCTCTTCAATAAATGGTGTTGGGAAAACCAGATATCCACATGCAAAAGAATGAAATTGGACCCCTATCTTACACCATCAAAAATCAACTTAAAATGGATTAAAGACTTGAATGTAAGACTTGAAACTATAAAACTCCTAGAAGAAAACATAGGGGTAAGCTCCTTGGCATTGGTCTTGGCAATGGTTTTTCTGTTATGACACCATAAGCACAAGCAACAAAAGCAAAAATAATCAAATGGGAATATATCAAATTAAAAAGTTTCTGGAGGAGGAGTCAAGATGGCGGCGTAAGCAGACTCGGAACTCACCTCCTCCCGTGGAGACAGCCAATTTACAACTACTCGTGGAAAAATTACCCCTGAGACAGAACTGAAAACTGGATGAGAGGAACTCCTGCAACAACGGACAATCCTAACTGAGGTGGAAGAGGCAGAGACTCCCTTCTGGAGAGAAGAAATGCCGCCTTCACAAGCCGCAGCGCCTCACGGCCGCCGGGAGCAGCTCACAGGTACGCAGCCTCCCTGGAGGCGCGGGGCCCTGAGCCGGGGAGCGCCCCCGCTGTGGGCATTTTGTGGACCCAGCACAATCGAGACCAGCGGCATAATATCTGACTGTGCCTGCTACTAAAACACTGGGGAGCACCCCCAGAAAACCCGGTTCACAAAGAAACTAAAATTGGCTCTTAAAGGGCCCACGCGCAAACTCATCCGTTTCAGGAAGCACCCTAAAATCATCAGAAAGAAAGGTGTACAGTGCTTTGGTGACAAGAGACTCACCTAATAGGCCCTGAGTGCATCTCGGTGAGGGGTGAGACCTCTCCAGGGACTGGGACATTGGCGGCGGCCATTGTGTGGCCTGGTGTGGGCATGCTGACACAGACGCCATTGGAGTTCTCCCTGAGGCCTGCTAGCCCAGGGTCTGCCCCACCCGCTAGAGCACCGATTTAATCCAGCTCAGCCGGGGCAGGCAGCCCACCCTAGAGACTGGCCCCACCCAACAACAAGCCCTCAGGCAACGTGTGGGCCTGCATAGATTGGTGACTGGATTCTCTGCAGCCTGGCAACTGAGCCGACTTGAGCAGGGCAGGGTGTGCACAAGGAGCGGGTGGAGAGTGTGTGGCGGTGGCAGAGTGTGTGGGGCTCCCGCCGTGGAGAGACTGGGTCCGCTTGGGGAGGTCGGGGCGCTCACACGGGGCAGGACTGTGTTGACTGTGTGTGTGGACCTGTGGGCGGCAGGCAGGGCTTCTCAGCCACAGAAGACTTGTACTTCTCAAAGACCCACATAGGAGGTTTGCTCCACCTTCCAAAACCTGAAACAATTGGGTGCTCCTGTGCCTGAGGCCAGCCCCACCCAGCTGCAATCCTCAGAGAGCTGACAAGAGACCTAATAGGCTAGAGGCTTACAGCAATTGTAAGGCCCTGAGCCTAACAACCTGCCACGGTGGGGGCCTACTCACTTAAAAGAAATACTGCAACACAAATGTGGTATTAGAACTTGCAGCCAACTGTGCTGGGGATCCCCACACCTGATAAAGAGACTGAAGGGCCCACAACAACTACAAGCAGCTGAGCATTACAACAGCTGGCCAGGAGCATAACTCAGCCTCCTGGGCGCCTACAGGGAGAGCAAACAGGCCACAGCAGAAGGATACACGTAGCCCACATAGGGGTCACCCTGGAACATTGAGAACTGAGGGAAGCACACTGGAAGCCTCCTAAGCCATCACTTACATAAGGTCACCTATCCAAGAGCAGGAGACGTAGCTGACCTACCTAATACGTAGACACAAGCACAGGGAAAGAGGCAAAATGAAGAGGCAAAAGAATACATTCCAAGTAAGGGAACAGGACAAAACCCCAGAAAAGGAACTAAGTGAAACAGAAATGAGCAACCTACCCGACAGAGAGTTCAAACTAAGAGTGTTAAGGATGCTCACTGATCTGGAGAGAAGAAGAGATGAACTCAGTGAGAATGTCAACAAAGAAATGGAAGATATAAAAAAGAACCAATCAGAAATGAAGAATACAATACTGGAAATGAAAAATTCATTAGAGGGACTCAAAAGCAGAGTAGAGGATACAGAAGAACGGATCTGTGAGCTGGACGAAAGACTAGAAGAAATTACCCGAGGTGAACAGGTAAAAGAGAAAAGAATTAAAAAGACTGAGGACAGTCTAAGGGACCTCTGGGACAACATCAAGCGCACTAACATCCACGTTATAGGTGTCCCGGAAGGAGAAGAGCGAGACAAGGGGGCAGAGAATCTATTTCAAGAAATAATAGATGAAAACTTCCCTATCCTAAGGAAGGAAACAGACATCCACGTACAGGAAGCACAGAGAGCCCCAAACAAGATAAACCCAAAGAGGCCCACACCAAGACACATCATAATCAAAATGTCCAGAATTAAAGATAAAGAGAGAATCCTAAAAGCAGCAAGAGAATGTCAAGTTACGTACAAAGGAAACCCCATAAGGCTATCAGCTGACTTCTCTGCAGAAACCTTACAGGCTAGAAGAGAATGGCACAATATATTTAAAGTGCTAAAAGGAAAAAACTTACAGCCAAGAATACTCTACCCAGCAAGGTTATCATTCCAAATGGAAGGAGAGATCAAAATTTTCCCAGATGAGCAAAAATTAAAGGAGTTTGTCACCAAGAAACCAGTGCTACAAGAAATGTTAAAGGGACTGATTTAAGGGGAAAAGAAAAGACCACAAATAGGAAAAATTATCTATTTCCATGATTAGAACGTAATGGATACAAATGCACAACAAAGAGGTTAGATATGATATCAAAAACATGAGGGAGGAGGGGAGTTAAAGAGTACAGCTTTCAGACAGAGGTCAAACTAAAGTGACCATCAATTCTGTATAGAAGAAGAAAGGAACAGAGGAGGACTACTAAAACACTGAGAAAAAAAAAAAGTTAAAAAATGGCAGTAAGTACATACTTATCAATAGCTACTTTAAACGTCAATGGACTAAATGCTCCAATTAAAAGGCATAGGGTGGATGACTGGATAAAAAAACAAGACCCATATATATGCTGCATACAAGAGACACACTTCAGACCTAAAGACACTCACAAACTGAAAGTGAAGGGATGGAAAAAGATACTCCACGCAAATGGCAATGAAAAGAAAGCTGGGGTAGCAGTACTCATATCAGACAAAATAGACTTTAAAACAAAAACTGTAAAAAGAGACAAAGAAGGGCATTACATAATGATCAAGGGAACAATCCAACAAGAGGATATAACACTTGTAAATATCTACGCACCCAATGTAGGTGCACCTAAATATATAAAGCAATTATTAACAGACATAAAAACAGAAATAGACAGTAACACAATAATAGTAGGGGACTTTAACACTCCACTTACACCAACGGATAGATCATCCAAACAGAAGATCAATAAGGAAACATTGGCCTTAAACGACACACTACAACAGATGGACCTAGTAGATATATACAGAGCATTCCATCCAAAAACCGAAGAATACACATTCTTTTCAAAGGCACATGGAACATTCTCCAGGATTGATCACATATTAGGCCACAAAACAAGTCTCCATAAATTTAAGAAGATTGAAATAATACCAAGCATCTTTTCTGACCACAACGGTATGAAACTAGAAATCAACTATAGGAAGAAAATCAGAAAAGCTACAAATACATGGAGATTAAACAAAATGCTACTGAACAACGACTGGGTTAACGAAGAAATCAAAGAAGAAATCAAAAACTACCTGGAGACAAATGAAAATGAAAATACGACGTGCCAGAATTTATGGGATACAGCAAAAGCAGTTCTAAGAGGGAAGTTTATAGCGATACAGGCCTATCTCAACAAACAAGAAAAATCTCAAATAAACAATCTAACAATGCACCTGAAGGAATTGGAAAAAGAAGAACAAACAAAGCCCAAAATCAGTAGAAGAAGGGAAATAATAAAAATCAGAGCAGAAATAAATGAAATAGAGACCAAAAAAAACAATAGAAAAAATTAATAAAACCAAGAGCTGGTTCTTTCAAAAGATCAACAAAATAGACAAACCTTTAGCTAGACTCACCAAGAAAGAAAGAGAGAAGGCACAAATAAGTAAAATCAGAAATGAAAGAGGAGAGGTTACAACAGACACCTCAGAAATACAAAAGATTATAAGAGAATACTATGAAAAGCTATATGCCAACCAATTCGACAATCTGGAAGAAATGGATAAATTCTTAGAATCATACAACCTTCCAAAACTGGATCAAGAAGAAGTAGAGAATTTGAATAGACCAATCACTAGTAAGGAGATCGAAACAGTAATCACAAACCTCCCCAAAAATAAAAGTCCAGGACCAGACGGCTTCCCTGGTGAATTCTACCAAACATTCAAAGAAGACTTGAATACCTATCCTTCTCAAACTCTTCCAAAAAATTGAGGAGGGGGAAGCTCCTAACTCATTCTCTGAAGCTGACATTACCCTGATACCAAAACCAGACAAGGACAACACAAAAAAGAAAATTACAGGCCAATATCACTGATGAACATCGATGCAAAAATCCTCAATAAAATACTAGCAAATCGCATACAACAATATGTTAAAATGATTATACACCATGATCAAGTGGGATTTATTCCAGGGATGCAGGGATGGTTTAACATTCGCAAATCAATCAACGTAATACACCACATTAATAAAATGAAGAATAAAAATCACATGATCATCTCAATAGATGCAGAGAAAGCATTTGACAAGATACAGCATCCATTTATGATAAAAACTCTGAATAAAATGGGTATAGAAGGAAAGTACCTCAACATAATAAAGACCATATATGACAAACCCACAGCTAATATCATCCTCAATGGTGAAAAACTGAAAGCCATCCCTCTAAGAACAGGAACCAGACAAGGATGCCCACTCTCACCACTCCTATTTAACATAGTACTGGAAGTCCTAGCCAGAGCAATCAGGCAAGAGAAAGAAATAAAAGGGATCCAAACTGGAAAGGAAGAAGTGAAACTGTCACTATTTGCAGATGACATGATTTTATATATAGAAAACCCCACAGAATCCACCAGAAAACTTTTAGAAGTAATAAACGAATATGGTAAAGTTGCAGGATACAAAATCAACATACAAAAATCAGTTGCATTTCTGTACACTAACAACGAAGTAGCAGAAAGAGAAATTAAGAATACCATCCCATTTACAATTGCAACAAAAAGAATAAAATACCTAGGAATAAACTTAACCAAAGAGGTGAAAGATCTGTACACCGAAAACTACAAAACATTTCTGAAAGAAATTGAAGAAGACACAAAGAAATGGAAAGATATTCCATGCTCTTGGATTGGAAGAATTAACATAGTTAAGATGTCCATACTTCCTAAAGCCATCTATAGATTCAATGCAATCCCTATCAAAGTTCCAACAACATTTTTCACAGAAATAGAACAAAGAATCCTAAAATTTATATGGAACAACAAAAGACCCCGAATAGCTAAAGGAATCCTGAGAAAAAAGAACAAAGCTGGAGGTATCACACTCCCTGATTTCAAAATATACTTCAAAGCTGTAGTAACCAAAACAGCATGGTACTGGCACAAAAACAGACATACAGATCAATGGAATAGAATCGAAAGCCCAGAAGTAAACCCACACATCTATGGACAGCTAATCTTTGACAAAGGAGCCAAGAACATACAATGGGGAAAAGAAAGTCTCTTCAACAAATGGTGTTGGGAAAACTGGATAGCCATATGCAAAAAAATGAAAGTAGACCCTTACCTTACACCATACACAAAAATTAACTCCAAATGGATTAAAGACTTGAATGTAAGACCTGAAACTGTGAAACTTCTAGAAGAAAACATAGGCAGTACGCTCTTCGACATCAGTCTTAGCAACATCTTCTCAAACACCACGTCTGACCGGGCAAGAGAAACAATAGAAAAAATAAACAAGTGGGACTACATCAAACTAAAAAGCTTCTGCACAGCAAGGAAACCATCAACAAAACGAAAAGACAACCTAACAATTGGGAGAAGATATTTGCAAACCATACTTCTGATAAGGGCTTAATCTCCAAAATATATAAAGAACTCATGCATCTCAACAACAAAAAAACTAACAACCCAATTAAAAAATGGGCAAAGGACCTGAACAGACATTTCTCCAAAGAAGATATACAGATGGCCAACAGACACATGAAAAGATGTTCAAAATCATTAACTATCAGGGAAATGCAAATCAAAACTACAATGAGATATCACCTGACGCCCGTCAGAATGGCTATAATTAACAAGACAGGAAACAACAAGTGTTGGAGAGGATGTGGAGAGAAGGGAACTCTCATACACTGCTGGTGGGAGTGCAAACTGGTGCAGCCACTATGGAAAACAGTATGGAGATTCCTCAAAAAATCCAGGATAGAACTACCATATGATCCAGCCATCCCACTGCTGGGTATTTATCCAAAGATCTTGAAAACACCAATTTGTAAAGGTACATGCACCCATGTGTTCATTGCAGCGTTATTCACAATAGCCAAGACTTGGAAGCAACCTAAGTGCCCATCAAGGGATGAATGGATAAAGAAGCTGTGGTATATATACACAATGGAATACTACTCAGCCATAAGAAATGATGAAATCCAGCCATTTGTGACATCATGGATGGACATTGAGGGTATAATGCAAAGTGAAATAAGTCAGAGGGAGAAGGTCAAATACTGCATGATTTCCTTCATTAAGTAGTAGATAATAACAACCTTAAACAAACACATAGGGACAGAGATTGGATTGGTGGTTACCAGAGGGGAAGGGGGGAGGGAGGAGGGTGAAAGGGATAATTCGGTACATGTGTGTGGTGATGGGTTGTAATTAGTATTTTGGTGGTGAACATGATGTAATCTATGCAGAAATAGAAGTACAATGATGTACACCTGAAATTTTTACAATGTTATAAACCAATGTTACTGCAATAAACAAAAAATTTAAAAAAAAAGAGATTACAAAAAAAAAAAAAAGTTTCTGCACCTTAAAGGAGACAGTCAACAAAATGAAAATGCAACCTGCAAAATGGGAGAAGATATTTATAAACCATATATCTGATAATGGGGTCATATCCAGAGTATATGAGGAACTCATATAACTGTATAGAAAAAAACCAAACAACCCAATTAAAAAATGGGCAAAGGACCTAAATAGACATTTTTCCAAGAAGACATACAAGTGGCCAACAGGTACATGAAAAGTTGCTCAACATCATTAATTATCAGGGAAATGCAAATCAAAATCATAATGAGATATCACCTCACACCTGTTTGAATGGCTTTTTTCAAGAAGACAGTAGATAAGTGCTGGCAAGGATATGGAGAAAAGGGAACCTTTGTGCACTCTTGGTGGGAATGTGAACTGGTCCACACATTGTGGAAAACAGTATGGAAGTTCCTCAAAAAATTAAATATAGAGCTATCATATGATCCAGTAATCCCACTTCTGGGTATATATCTGAAGGAAATGAAGTCACTATCTCAAAGAGATACCTGCACCTCCATACTCATTGCAGCATTATTCACAATAACCAAGACATGGCAACAACCTAAATGTCTGTCAACAAGTGAATGGATAAAGAAAATGTAGTGTGTGTGTGTGTGTGTGTGTGTGTGTCTATACATATACATATACATATACATATATATATACATACATATATATATATAATGGAATATTATTCAGCCATGAAAAAAGGGAATCCTGACATTTGTGACAACATGAATGAGCTTTGAGGGCATTATGCTAAGTGAAATAAGTCAGAGAGAGAAAGACAAGTACTTTGTGATCTCACCTATATGTGAAATCTAAAAAAAGCCAAACTCGGGGGAGTGATGTCAGCATCATGGTGGAGTGAGCTTCCCCCACTGAACTCTCCCCCTCTAAGACACAACAAAAGGGACATTCATATTCCAAGAGAAATTATTCACACAACACAAGGGATGTCTGAGGCACCCATGCAGCTGTACACTCGAGGGCTGAGGTGCTGGGATCCCCAGAGGAAGTGGAAGGAGGTAAGTCCATCTCCCTTCCTTCCCCAAGGACTGTGACCCTGAGACTGAGACCACGTGGCTCTCCACAGGAAATCCGGCGCTCTCCAGGAGCCCTCCCAGCCCATGGGGAATCCCCCTGTGGAGGCAGCGGAACTGTTCGACAAGCTAGCCCTTCAGGAGAGCAGAGAGCAACAGTGAAGCGAGAAACCTCTGGGGTCAGGGAGGCAAAAGTAAGCCCCACGCCCCCCCAGCTGCCCCCCTGGCACTTCAGCACAGTGGCCCTGCAGCCTCAGCTCAGTGGGGCTTCAGCTCGGCTCTGGCCCCAGCACCAGCGGCGGCGGCAGCACGCCTGTGCCCCAGCCCTGGAGGCGGTGGCTCCCTGGAGCCCTGGCACCAGTGGTGGTGGCCCCCCTGGTGCCTCGGCACCAGCAGCTCCAGTGTTCCCATGCCCTGGCCACAGCGGCTCCGTCTCCCTGGCGCCCCGGCCCTAGCAGCTCTGGCTCATCTGCACCCTGGCTGCAGTGGCTCGGGCCCTACCACGCCACAGCCGCAGCTGCTCCAGCTCAACTGTACCACAGCCCCAGCTGCATCGGCTCAACTGCGCCCCGGCCACAGCTGCATTGGCTCAACAATGCCCCAGCCACAACTCCTTTACCTCAAGCGCTCACTGGCCCCAGCTGCTTCAGCTTGACCACACCCTGCCCCCAGCTCCCTCAGTTTGAATGGACCCTGGCTCCAGCTGCTGCAGCTTGGCCGTGCTCAGGCTCCAGCTGATTTGGCGCCAGCTACTTCAGCCCAGCCATGCTCCAGTTCCAGCTTCTTCAGCCCAGTGGTGCTGCAGCTCCAGCTTCCGCTTCTTCGGCCCAGCTGCGCTCCAGCTGCAGCTGCATCAACCCAGCCACGCTCTAGCTCCAGCTGCGTCGACCCAGCTGTGCTCCAGCTCTGTTCCCATGCTCCAGCTGTTCCCTGTGCTCCAGCCCCAGCAGCCACCGCTTGGCTGCACTTCAGCTGAGCCACGCTTCAGCTCAGCTGCACCCCAGCTCAGCTGCGGGCCGACCAGAACGCCTGTGGATCGAGGCGGGCACAGAATACACAGCTCTTGACCCCCACACAGTGGCAGCAAGAAGAACTGTGACCAGATGTTTTCAATATGAGGAAAAATAAGCCAAAACCGACAGGCACTATGCAAAAATGTATTAAATTTCCAGACCAAAAGGAAAATGACAAGCACCCCGAAGTCAACCCTGAAAGCACAGAAGTGTATAACCTTAATGAGAGAGAATTCAAAATAGCTATCATAAAAAGCGTCCACAAAATACAAGAAAATAGACAATTCAATGAAATCAGGAATTTCTTCAGAAAAGAGATTGAAACTATAAAGAAAAACCAATCAGAAATCTTAGAGATGAAAAACACAATAGAGGAGATAAAGACAAATCTGGAAGCTTAAGCGTCAGAGCTGACAATGTGAAGGAAAGAATTAGCAATATTGAGGACAGCAATGCAGAAATGCTTCAGATGGAAGAGGAAAGAGAACTAAGACTAAAAAGAAATGAAGAAACTCTCTGAGAAATATCCGACTCAATTAGGAAATCCAACATGTGGATTATAGCTATTCCAGAGGGAGAAGAGAAGGGAAAAAGGAGCAGAGAACTTGTTCAAAGAAATAATAGCTGAGAACTTCCCAAACATGGGGAAGGAGCTGGAAATACCATTGAATGAAATCAATAGATCTCCTAAATATAACAACATGAAAAGACCCTCTCCAAGGCATACAGTAGTAAAGCTGGCAAAATTCAATGACAAAGAAAAAATATTAAGGGCAGCTAGACAAAAAAAAAAAATAACGTACAAAGGAATTCCTATCAGGCTCTCAGCTGATTTCTCAACAGAAACTTTACAGGCTAGGAGAAAGTGGAATGACATATTTAAAATTCTGAAAGACAAAACTTTCAGCCAAGAATACTCTATCCAGTGAAAATATCTTTCAGATGTGATGGAGAAATAATAACTTATCCCAGATAAACAAAAGCTAAGGGAGTTCATTGCCACAAGACCCCCACTACAAGAAGTGCTCAAGAAGGCCCTCATGCCTGAGGAAAAAAAAGAGAAAGGGGATACAAAGTTTTGAACAAGGAGGAAAACAGGTCAATAAAACCGGAAAAATTGCAGCTCTCTATCAGAATAGATTAGCAAACACTTATAAAACCAAAGATCAAGGGAAGGAAAACACCAAAAATAAATATAACCTCATCACTTTAAACACAAACTAACAACACAAGACAGAATAAGTTGTGACAACAATAGCTTAGAAGGGGAAGAGGAAAGGGATCGAATTGACTTAGTCTAAGGGCATAAGAGGCCGTCAGAAAGTGGACTATCACATCCACGAGACTTTTTATACAAACCTGATGGTAACCACTAACCAAATAATCAGAACAGAATCACACACGATAAATAAAGAGAAAACTAAGAGAACCACCATACAGAACTACCAAAGTAGTTGTCCAAAACACACAGGACGAGAAACAAAAGAAATGTAAAAGAACCGGGAAATGAGCAATAAAATAGCAATAGTAAGCCCTCATATATCAATAATTACCCTAAATGTAAATGGACTGAACTCTGCAATCAAAAGACACAGAGTAGTGGGATGGATTAAAAAACAGGACCCAACAATATGCTGCCTCCAGGAAACACATCTCAGATCTAAAGACAAACACAGGCTCAGAGTGAAAGGATGGAAGACAATACTCTAAGCTAATGACAAACAAAAGAATGCAAGTGTTGCCGTACTTATATCAGACAAAGTTGACTTCAAGATAAAACAGGTAATGAGAGACAAAGAGGGGCAATATATAATGATAAAAGGGACACTCCACCAAGAAGACATATCACTTATAAATACATATGCATCCAACACAGGAGCACCAAAGTACATAAAGCAACTATTAACAAACCTAAAAGGAGATATTAACAACAACACAATAATAGTAGGAGATCTTAACACCCTACTTACATCAATGGATAGATCATTCAGACAGAAAGTCAATAAGGAAATAATGGACTTAAATGAAAAACTTGAGGAGATGGACTTAATAGATATATATAGAGTGCTCCATCCAAACCCAGCAGATTACATGTTCTTCTCAAGCGCTCATGGAACATTCTCAACAATAGACCATATGTTGGGAAACAAGACATGCCTCTATACATTTAAGAAGATTGAAATCATAACAAGCATCTTTTCCGACCATAACGCTATAAAGCTAAAAATCAACTACAAGAAAAAAACCAGGAAAGTGACAAAGATGTGGAGACTAAACAACATGCTACTGAACAACCAATGGATCATTGATGAAATTAAGGGAGAAATCAAATCATATCTGGAGACAAATGAAAATTAAAATACACCATACCAGCTCATATGGGATGCAGCAAAAGTGGTCCCGAGAGGGAAACTCATAAAAATACAGACCCACCTTAGCAAACAAGAAAAAGCCCAAATAAGCAACCTCAAACTACGCCTAACAGAATTAGAAAAAGAAGAACAAACAAAGCCCAAAGTCAGCAGAAGGAGGGAAATAATAAAAATCAGAGCAGAAATAAATGAAATCAAAACCAAAAAAAAAACAGTAGTAAGGATCAATGAAAAAAAGAGCTGGTTCTTTGAGAAGATAAACAAAATTGACAAACATTTAGCCAGACTCACCAAAAAAAAAGAGAGAAGGCTCAAATAAATAAAATTAGAAATGAAAAAGGAGAAATTACAATGGATATGACAGAAATACAAAGGATTATAAGAGAATACTATGAAAAGCTATATGCCAATGAATTGGACAATCTAGAAGAAATAGTTAAATTCTTAGACTCATATGACCTCCCCAAACTGAATCAAGAACAGAGAACCTGAATAGACCAATCACAAGTAAAGAGATTGAAACAGTAATCAAAAACCTCCCCCAAAATAAAAGTCCAGGGCCACATGGCTTCTCTGGAGAATTTTACCAAACATTCAAAGAAGATTTAATACCTCTCCTTCTCAAACTATTCCAAAAAATAGAGGAAGATGGAACACTTTCCAACACATTGTACGAGGCCAATATCACCCTGATATCAAAGCCAGACAAGGACAATACTAAGAAGGAAAACTACAGACAAATATCCCTGATGAACATAGATGCAAAAATCCTCAACAAAATATTGGCAAACTAAATACAGCAATACATTAAAAAGATCATTCACCATGATCAAATGGGATTTATACCAGGGACACAGGGATGGTTCAACATCCGCAAATCAATCAGTGTGATACACCACATTAACAAAATGAGGAATAAAAACCGTATGATCATCTCAATAGATGCAGAGAAGGTATTTGACAAGATCCAACATCCATTAATGATAAAAACTCTCAAAAAATGGGTATAGAAGGAAAGTACTTTAACATGGTAAAGGCCGTATATGACAAACCCACAGTCAACATCATATTCAACAGGGAAAAACTGAAAGCCATCTCTCTGAAAATAGGAACAAGACAAGGGTGCCCACTCTCACCACTCTTATTCAGTATAGTACTGGAGGTTTTGGCCAGAGCAATTAGGCAAGAAAAATGAATAACAGGTATCCAAATTTGCAAGGAAGAAGTGAAACTCTTGCTGTTTGTGGACGATATGATTTTATATGTAGATAACCCTAAGGAATCCATCGGAAAGCTCTTAGAAATAATCAACGACTACAGCAAAGTTGCTGGGTACAAAATCAACTTACAAAAATCAGTTAAATTTCTATACTCTAATAATGAACTAACATAAAGAAAACTCAAGAATACAATCCCGGGCCGGCCCTGTGGCTTGGTGGTTAAGTGCGTGCGCTGCAATGCTGGTGGCCCGGGTTCGGGTCCCGGGTGTGCATCGAGGCACCACTTCTCCGTCCGTCCTGAGGCCGAGTCCCACATACAGCAACTAGAAGGATGTGCAGCTATGACATACAACTATCTACTGGGGCTTTGGGGGGAAAAAAATAAAATAAAATAAATAAAAGAATACAATCCCATTTACACTTGCAACAAAAAGAATAAAATATCTAGGAATAAATTTAACCAAGGAAGTGAAAGACCTATACAATGAAAACTTCAAGACATTATTGAAAAAAAGCAATGATGACATAAAGAAATGGAAAGATATCCCATGCACATGGATTGGAAGAATAAACATAGTTAAAATGTCCATACTACCTAAAGCAGCCTTCAGATTCCATGCAATCACAATTAGAATCCCAAGGACATTCTTCACAGAAATAGAACAAAGAATACTAAGATTCATATGGGGCAGCAAAAGACCCTGAATAGCTAAAGCAATCCTGAGAAAAAAGAACAAAGCTGGAGGCATCACAATCCCTGACTTCAAAACATACTACAAAGCGATAGTAATCAAAACAGCATGGTACTGGTACCAAAACAGACACACAGATCAATGGAACAGAATTGAAAGCCCAGAAATAAAACCTTACATCTGTGGGCAGCTAATCTTTGACAAAGTTGCTGAGAACATACAAGGGAGAGAGGCAAGTCTCTTCAACAAATGGTGCTGGGAAAACTGGACAGCCACTTGCAAAAGAATGGAAGTAAACCATCTTCTTTCACCATACACAAAAATTAACTCAAAATGAATCAAAGACCTGAAGGTGAGATCTGGAACTATAAAACTCCTGGAAGAAAATATAGGCAGTACACTATTCATCATTGGTCATAAAGTGGTCTTTTCGAATTCCATGTCTACTCAGACAAGGGAAACAAAAGAAAAACAAGTGGGACTTCATCAGATTAAAGAGCTTCTACAAGGCAAATGAAACCAGGATCAAAATGAATAGGCAACCCACCAGCTGGGAAAAAATATTTGCAAACCATATATCTGACAAAGGATTAATCTCCATAACATATAAAGAACTCACACAACTGAATAGCAAAAAACCAAACAACTCGATCAAAAAATGGGCCGAGGAAATGAACAGACACTTCTCCAAAGAAGATATACAGATGGCTAATAGGCACATGAAAAGATGTTCAACATCACTAATCATCAAGGAAATGCAAATCAAAACCACACTAAGATATTATCTTATACCCATTAGAATGGCTATAATCACCAAGACAAAAAACAGCAAATGTTGGAGAGGCTGTGGAGAAACGGGAACCCTAGTTCACTGCTGGTGGGAATGCAAACTGGCAGCAACCTCTATGGAAAACTGTGTGGAGATTCCTCAAAAAATTAAAAATAGAAATACTTCATGATCCAGCTATCCCACTACTGGGTATCTACCCAACAAACCTGAAATCAACAATCCAAAGAGGCTTATGTACCCCTATGTTCATTGCAGCATTATTCACTGTCGCCAAGACATGGAAGCAACCCAAATGTTCCTTGACTGATGAGTGGATAAAGACGACGTAGTATATATATAGAATGGAACACTATTCAGCCACAAAAAAAGACAAAATCGTCCCATTTGCAACAACATGGATGGACCTTGAGGGTATGATGTTAGGCGAAATAAGTCAGAAGGAGAAAGACAAACACTGCATAATTTCACTTATAAGTGGAAAATAAACCAACACACGGACAGAGAGAACTGTTTAATGGTTACCAGGGGCAAGGGGGGTGGGGGGCACAAGAAATGAAGGGATGCATTTATATGGTGACCGACAAACAATAATGTACAACAAAAATTTTACAATAAAGAAAAAAAAGTCAAACTCATAGAAACAGAGAATAGGTTAGTGGTTGTAATTTTCTGGGGGTGGGGGAAATGAGGTACTAGTCAAAGGGTACAAACTTTCATTTACATGATGAATAAGTTCTAGGAATCTAATAATGTATAGCATGGTGACTATAGTTAACAATACTAAATTGTATGCTTGAAATTTGCTAAGAGAGTAGATCTTATGTTCTTATCACATGCAAAAAAGTGACTATGTGGGGTGATGGTTGTGTTAACTAACTTTATTGTGATAATGATCACACAATATGTATGTGTGTATCAAATCATCACGTTGTACACCTTAAAGTTACGCAATGTTATTTGTCAATTATATCTCAGTAAAGCTGGAAAAAATATGTGAGTTCCAAGGCAAGGACCTCCCCTCTTATCAAGGTCTGAGAGTGATTCTGCATTTATTCAGCCAACATTAGTTTGGCATCTTTCATATCCTGGCACTCTCTAAGGCACAGGCAATACAAAGATAAATAAAATATCGTTCCTTGTTTATAAGAACTCATAATCTAAGGTGGATATATTATCTTGTTCAGTACTTTTCAACAATAAAGCATTTATTAAGAGCCTACCACATGCCAGGTACTATATGCTGAGAATATAAAACTTGACTATGTCGCAGGATAGTGGTTCATAGCGCAGGTTTAGAATCAAATGAACTTAGGTTTGAATTTGCCACTTGTTAGCTGTGTAACCTTGAGCATGTTTCTTCACCTCTGAGACTCAGTATCCTTAATTATAAAATGAGAAATGTAATGCCTGTCTTCTAGGTTGTTGATAGAGTTAAATGGAGAAATGTACGTAAAGTACTTAACATTCTACCTGGCATTTAATAAAATCACAGTAAATGGTACCTGTTACTAACACGATGATGGTGGTGGTGCTGCTCCTGCTGCTGATGATAATGATGGTAGTGATGATGATGGTGAACAGGATGAGCACCAAGGGAGGCCAGACAAATGGAGAAAAGGAGACAAAAATAATAATTATAATGCTACATGTAAAGTGAGGCAGGGACAGTCTAGGGAGGTCAAGAAAGGCTTTCTTTCTTTTTCCTTTTTTTTTTTTTTTTGTGAGGAAGATCAGCCCTGAGCTAACATCCATGCTAATCCTCCTCTTTTTGCTGAGGAAGACCGGCTCTGAGCTAACATCTATTGCCAATCCTCCTCCTTTTTTTTGTTTTCCCCAAAGGCCCAGTAGATAGTTGTATGTCATAGTTGCACATCCTTCTAGTTGCTGTATGTGGGATGCAGCCTCAGCATGGCTGGAGAAGCAGTGCGTCGTTCCGCGCCCGGGATCCAAACCCAGGCCGCCAGTAGCGGAGCATGCGCACTTAACCACTAAGCCACGGGGCCAGCCCAAGAAAGGCTTTATAGATGAGTTAATACTCAAGCTGGGTCTTGAAGGATGAAATGGAATTTGCTAGATCATCAGGGAATTTAGTATGGAAGTATAACATATGTCTGGGAAACAATATAAAAACTTAGGGTTGCTAAACTGGTGGAAGTGAAGTGGTAGAGGGGCTATAACAAAGCTGTTGAAAGATTTTAAAGTAGAAGCCTTATGATCTGATTTGTATTTTAGGAAGATCACTTTGGCAGCAGAGTACAGAATGGGCTGGAGAGGACAGAAAACTAAGGCAAAGAGTCTGGCTAAGAAGTTATTATAGTAGTTGAGGTAGGAGATGATGAGGGTGTTGGAACAAGAGTCATATATTTAGTAAAATTTAAGAATTAGAATCCACAGGACTTGATGACTAATTGGGTTTGGTGTTGAGAGAGGAGTCAAGGGTAGTTTCTAACTTTCTTCTTTGATAACTGAATGACTGGGAATACCATTGACATAGATAGGGAATGCCCAAAGAGGAACAACTTTGGACGCTGAGTTTGAGAAGCCTTTTCAATATTAAGGGAGGGCTGCCTTATACACGCATGGAAATAAAGAACTAGAGTTCTAGGAGCAATGGGAACTAAAGATTTCTTTAGGAATTTTCAATATATGTTTAAACATGAATTTGGACCAAGCACAGGGCTACTTCTGGGGGACAGAGAAACAAGCAGAGCTTTTGTTAGTCTTCAGAAACTGAATTAACAAAATTGGAGACTTGAGGGGGTCTAAAATACTTGATCAATTTTCTCAAGACATTACCACAGTCTAAATTTGTACAGGAAAGAAGGCTAAGGGCTAAGTTGAAAGCATTTGGAAAGCAGAGAGAAATTTTCTATAGTCTTGTGATGTTGAGGAGATGTAGAGTTCAGGACCCACTGGGGTGAGGTAGGGGAGCAAGGACCCAATGGATATACCAGGCTTTCAGTTGAAAGCCATAGAGTGCTAGACACTGAGATGGTCTAACCAACTGTAGAATAAGCTTTACCCAAACTGCAAAGCAGCCTTGATTCTGCCAAGTGCCTGATTGGATTAAGGTGATGAACCCTGCACTCTCTGCCTAGCGGAGAAAAGGGTAAATTCTTTTTGATCATAGATAACATCATTTGGAGCCTCTAAAATTTTTTAAAACAGTATTCAGCATTAAGTCAAAATTTTCTAGGCATGTCAAAAGATATGACCAGATGACCAAAAGCCAAGAGAAAGAAGGGACGACAGAAGCAGACTCACAGGTGACTCAGATGTTGGTGTTAGCAGACGAGGACTTTAAAATAATTGATTAATATGCTCAAGTAAATAGAGGAAAAGATGGAGAAAATAGATGAAAATGTGGAGAATTTCACCAGAGAGCTGAAATCTATAAGATAGCATCAAATAGAAAGTCTGGGTTTGAAGAGTGTAATCTTAGATAGAAACTCAGCAGAAGCACAATGAGATACTACTTCATACTCACTGGAGTAGCTTTAAAAAAAATAAACAACTTTAACAGTACCAGATATTGGCAAGGATGTAGATTAGCTGTAACTCATGTATTGGTAGTGAAAGTGGAAAAGAGCACAACCACTTTGAAAAACTATTTAGTATTTTATATAGTTAAACATATATGGCTATGACCCAGCAACTTTACTACTAGATATTTCTTCAAGAAAAATGAAAACATATTCATAAAAACACTGAATAGTGATAGAATATATTCTTTTCAAGTGCCCATGGCACATTATCAAGATTGGTCATATCCTGGGTTCTTTTTCAGAGTATGTTCTCTGACTATAATGATATTAAGCTAGAAATTAATAAGCAGTACATTTTTAAAGAATTCTGGGTCAAAGATAAAATTACAGTGGAAATTAGGAAGTACTTTGAAGAGAATAATAAAGATAAAACATATCAAAACTTGTCAGATGCAGCTAAAGCAATGCTTAGAGGAAATGTTAGAGCCTAGATTGCAATTATCAAAAAAAGTAAAAAGGCTAAAAATCAGTGTTTTAACTTTCCATCTTCAGAAAGCTAGGAAAAAACAGCAAATCAAACCAGAAGAAAGAAGTCATAAAGAGCAGAAATCAATGAAATAGAAAACAAATGTACGATGGAGAAAATCAACAAAGCCAAAAGTTGGTTATTTGAAAATTTAGTTTTGCTAGGGACATATCACTTTTACTAATCAGTAAAAAGAAAAAGAGAAAAAACACAATTTACCAATATTAGGAATGAAAAAGGAACCATTACTACAGAGCTTAGAGACGTTAAATTATAATAAGAGGAAATTATGAACTACTAAAAATTTTGATCAATTTGATGAAATAGACAAACTTTTAAAACAAAAATGGATGCAAGAAGAAATAGAAATCTGAGTGATCCTGTATCACTTAAAGGAATTAAATCAGTTATTAAAAATGTTATCAAAAAGAAAAATTCAGGCTCGGGTCCAGGCTCAGATGCCTTCACTAAGGGATTCTTTCCAAATAGTCAAGGGAAAAAAATAACGCCAAGTTTTACATAAACTAAGAATGGAAAACAAGGAATACTCCCCAAATAATTGTAGAGGCCAGCGTAACCTTAATACCAGCCTGACTAGGATATTACAGGAAAGCAACCTTATAGACTAATTTCTCTCATGAACATAAATGTAAAAAATCCCAAGTAAGATATTAGCCCAGTGGCCTTTGAGAGGCACTGCTGCAGTCCCCTATCCTTGGAGCTTCTTCCTGAGCCTCTGCCTCCTGCCCCAGGGCAGTTTCTTAAACTTCCCTGAACTTCTTTCAAGACAGGGACCCGGTAGAAACAAAGCTTTTTGCAAGAAAATGATGATGAAAAAAATGGCTAAAATAAAACATTCCAAGCTGTTTAAGAATCGTCTTGGGTGGTAGAAATAAAACATTTTTTTTTTCTTTCTGCATTTCATAGTTTTTCAAATTTTTTATCATTAGTACATTTGACTTTGGGAGCCTAAGCAATGTCTGCATTGCAAGGGGCCCTTTGCTGCTGAATATTCTGTTTATTTTACAGTAGAGAGAGTACAAGGACTTCTGAAATTTTTATATGGCAGTCCACTGGTGAGAATGGTTTTCCTGTGAGGTCTTTAATAGTTCCTTTGGTATGTTTTTGTTCTCACATGCTTTTTTCCCCCTTGAGATAGATTATAATACTGTTGTCCTAAAAGCAACTTGACAAAACTGCTGCAATAAAAAGTGTGTGTGTATATGTGTATTTTAGATTAGGGTAGAGGAGAAAATTCTCATGAAGTTGTCCAGGGTAGCCTTCAGGCAGCATTCTGTTTAAATATTTCAAGGATCTTTTCTATTCTTGATGTTCTTTAGGACTATAATTATATAATCTCTCTGGATAATAATTTCAGAATCTAAGGACGTTGGCTCTCAGAAAGTTCATTCTTATATGTAGGGCAGATTTGTCTTACTATAACCTAGTTGTTTAGCCATAATTATGATCTGATCTGCATCAAAAAACCTTTCAGTTCTGTAATGCCCATAGATGAGCATTCAGACTCATCAGGCAAAAGACAGTGGACATTTAGTTCAGTTCATTTAACTGAAGCCAAGACATCCATGTTGTGGGTATTTTTATATCTAACTTAAATATTCTTATGACAGGCCTACCACATAGCATAGTCAGTGGGCATTCTTCTTTAGCTATACTGCTGACCTTCTTTGAAAGCTTTTTTACTTAAGGCTTTTGTTTTATTGCCATTTTTCTCACTGGATAACCTTTGTCTTCTTGGATTTGTACTCTTGACCTCAGAAAAAATATGAAGGTCTCTATCTTACAGATTAGGTATCAGAAAATTAAATCTTGTTGATAGTCTGCAAATAATTAAAAATTATCTTTTTGCTTTTTCCCTGTTGAAGAAACTATATCATTTATGCCTTCTTTGCATGGAGGTTATATGATTTAACTTAAAGACACAACCACTTTAGCAACATTCTAAAATAAACATACACCTGCTTTCTTTTTTTCTTTAACTTGAAAAAATGTTTATTTCGGCTGTAAATAACATTATCTAAAATGGATTAAGACTTCTCTGGAGATTTATTCCATGTGAATTGAGTTTTGAGTAATATATGTTACATATTATAGTGAGTTTTATTTTTTTTAATTTACATAATTTTAATTCAATCTTAAATTTGCCCAATTGCTTTTATTTTATTTTATTTTTTTCATTCTTGGAATGTTTATTGCAGTAACATTGGTTTATAAAATTGTATAAGTTTCAGGTGTACATCATTATACTTCTATTTCTGCATAGATTACATCATGTTCACCACCCAAATACTAACTACAACCCATCACCACACACATGTGCCGAATTATCCCTTTCACCCACCTCCCTCCCCACTTCCCCTCTGGTAACCACCAATCCAATCTCTGTCTCTATGTGTTTGTTTATTGTTGTTATTATCTACTACTTAACGAAGGAAATCATACGGTATTTGACCTTCTCCCTCTGACTTATTTCACTTTGCATAATACCCTCAATGTCCATCCATGTTGTCACAAATGGCTGGATTTCATCGTTTCTTATGGCTGAGTAGTATTCCATTGTGTATATATACCACGTCTTCTTTATCCATTCATCCCTTGGTGGGCACTTAGGTTGCTTCCAAGTCTTGGCTATTGTGAATAATGCTGCAGTGAACACAGGGGTACATGTATCTTTACACATTGTTGTTTTCAAGTTCTTTGGATAAATACCCAGCAGTGGAATAGCTGGATCATATGGTAGTTCTATCCTTAATTGTTTGAGGAATCTCCTTACTGTTTTCCATAGTGGCTGCACCAGTTTGCACTCCCACCAGCAGTGTATGAGAGTTCCCTTCTCTCCACATCCTCTCCAACACATGTTGTTTCCTGTCTTGTTAATTATAGCCATTCTGACGGGCGTGAGGTGATACATTATTGTAGTTTTGATTTGCATTTCCCTGATAGTTAATGATGTTGAACATCTTTTCATGTGCCTGTTGGCCATCTGTATATCTTCTTTGGAGAAATGTCTGTTCAGGTCTTTTGCTGATTTTTTAATTGGGTTGTTAGTTTTTTTGTTGTTGAGATGCATGAGTTCTTTATATATTTTGGAGATTAAGGCCTTATCAGATGTATGGTTTGCAAATATCTTCTCCCAATTGTTAGGTTGTCTTTTCGTTTTGTTGATGGTTTCCTTTGCTGTGCAGAAGCTTTTTAGTTTGATATAGTCCTATTTGTTTATTTTTTCTATTGTTTCTCTTGTCTGGTCAGACATGGTGCTTGAAAATATGTTGCTAAGACCAATGTCAAAGAGCGTACTGCCTATGTTTTCTTTTAGAAGTTTCATAGTTTCAGGTCTTACATTCAAGTCTTTAATCCATTTTGAGTTAATTTTTGTGTATGGTGTAAGGTAATAGTCTACTTTCATTTTTTTGCATGTGGCTGTCCAGTTTTCCCAACACCATTTGTTGAAGAGACTTTCTTTTCTCCATTGTATGTTCTTGGCTCCTTTGTCGAAGATTAGCTGTCCATAGATGTGTGGGTTTATTTCTGGGCTTTCGATTCTATTCCATTGATCTGTGTATCTGTTTTTGTGCCAGTACTATGCTGTTTTGGTTACTATAGCTTTGTAGTATATTTTGACATCAGGGAGTGTGATACCTCCAGCTGTGTTCTTTTTTCTCAGGATTCCTTTAGCTATTCGGGGTCTTTTGTTGTTCCACCTAAATTTTAGGATTCTTTTTTCTATTTCTGTGAAGAATGTTGGAACTTTGATAGGGATTGCATTGAATCTATAGATGGCTTTAGGAAGTATGGACATCTTAACTATGTTAATTCTTCCAATCCAAGAGCATGGAATATCTTTCCATTTCTTTGTGTCTTCTTCAGTTTCTTTCAGCAATGTTTTATAGTTTTCGGTGTACAGATCTTTCACCTCTTTGGTTAAGTTTATTCCTAGGTATTTTATTCTTTTTGTTGCAATTGTCAATGGGATTGTATTCTTAATTTCTCTTTCTGCTACTTCGTTATTAGTGTACAGAAACGCAACTTATTTTTGTATGTTGATTTTGTATCCTGCAACTTTACCATATTCGTTTATTACTTCTAAAAGTTTTTTGGTGGATTCTTTAGGATTTTCTCTATATAAAATCATGTCATCTGCAAATAGTGACAGTTTCACTTCTTCCTTTCCAATTTGGATCCCTTTGATTTTTTTTTCTTGCCTGATTACTCTGGCTAGGACTTGCAATACTATGTTAAATAGGAGTGGTGAGAGTGGGCATCCTTGTCTGGTTCCTGTTCTTAGAGGGATAGCTGTCAGTTTTTCACCATTGAGGGTGATGTTAGCTGTGGGTTTGTCATATATGGTCTTTATTATGTTGAGGTACTTTCTTTCTTTTTTTTTTTTTTTTAATTTATTTATATTTTTATCCCCAAAGCCCCAGTAGATAGTTGTATGTCATAGCTGCACATCCTTCTAGTTGCTGTATGTGGGACGCAGCCTCAGCATGGCCGGAGAAGCGGTGCGTCGGTGCACGCCCAGGATCCAAACCCGGGCCGCCAGCAGCGGAGCGCGCGCACTCAACCGCTAAGCCATGGGGCCGGCCCCAAGGTACTTTCTTTCTATACCCATTTTATTCAGAGTTTTTATCATAAATGGATGCTGTATCTTGTCTAATGCTTTCTCTGCAACTATTGAGAGGATCATGTGATTTTTATTCTTCATTTTATTAATGTGGTGTATCACGTTGATTGATTTGTGAATGTTGAACCATCCCTGCATACCTGGAATAAATCCCACTTGATCATGGTATATAATCTTTTTAATGTATTGTTGTATGTGATTTGCTAGTATTTTGTTGAGGATTTTTACATCGATGTTCATCCAGTGATATTGGCCTGTAATTTTCTTTTTTTGTGTTGTCCTTGTCTGGTTTTGGTATCAGGATGATGTTGGCTTCATAGAATGAGTTAGGGAGCTTCCCCCCCTCCTCAATTTTTTGGAAGAGTTTGAGAAGGATAGGTATTAAGTCTTCTTTGAATGTTTGGTAGAATTCACCAGGGAAGCCATCTGGTCCTGAACTTTTATTTTGGGGGAGGTTTTTGATTACTGTTTCGACCTCCTTACTGGTGATTGGTCTATTCAAATTCTCTATTTCTTCTTGATCCAGTTTTGGAAGGTTGTATGATTCCAGGAATTTATCCATTTCTTCCAGATTGTCGAATTTGTTGGCATATCGCTTTTCATAGTATTCTCTTATAATCTTTTGTATTTCTGAGGTGTCTGTTTTAATTTCTCCTCTTTCATTTCTTTTTTTTTTTTTTGTGAGGAAAATCAGCCCTGAGCTAACATCCATGCCAATCCTCCTCTTTTTTTGCTGAGGAAGAATGGCCCTGGGCTAACATCTGTGCCTGTCTTCCTCCACTTTATGTGGGACACCGCCACAGCATGACCTGACAAGTGGTGCATCGGTGCACGCCCGGGATCTGACTCAGGCCACCAGCAGCGGAGTGCGTGCACTTAACCGCTATGCCACAGGGCCGGCCCTCCTCTTTCATTTCTGATTTTACTTATTTGAGCCTTCTCTTTTTTCTTGGTGAGTCTAGCTAAAGGTTTGTCCATTTTGTTTATCTTTTCAAAGAACCAGCTCTTGGTTTTATTAATTTTTTCTATTTTTTTTTTAGTCTCTATTTCATTTATTTCTGCTCTGATTTTTATTATTTCCCTTCTTCTACTGATTTGGGGCTTTGTTTTTTCTTCTTTTTCCAGTTCCTTTAGGTGGATTGTTAGATTGTTTATTTGAGATTTTTCTTGTTTGTTGAGATAGGCCTGTATTGCTATAAACTTCCCTCTTAGAACCACTTTTGTTGTATCCCATAGATTCTGGCATGTCGTCTTTTCGTTTTCATTTGTCTCCAGATATTTTTTGATTTCTCCTTTGATTTCTTCATTGACCCAGTCGTTGTTCAGTAGCATTTTGTTTAATCTCCACATATTTGTGGCTTTTCTGATTTTCTTCCTGTAGTTGATTTCTAGTTTCATATCGTTGTGGTCAGAAAAGATGCTTGGTATTATTTCAATCTTCTTAAATTTATGGAGACTTATTTTGTGGCCTAATATGTGATCAGTCCTGGAGAATGTTCCATGTGCATTTGAAAAGAATGTGTATTCTTCAGTTTTTGGATGGAATGTTCTGTATATATCTACTAGGTCCATCTGTTCTAGTGAGTCATTTAAGGCCAGTGTTTCCTTATTGATCTTCTGTTTGGATGATCTATCCGTTGGTGTAAGTGGAGTGTTAAAGTCCCCTACTATTATTGTGTTACTGTCTATTTCTGTTTTTATGTCTGTTAATAATTGCTTTATATATTTAGGTGCTCCTACGTTGGGTACATAGATATTTACAAGTTATATCCTCTTGTTGGATTGTTCCCTTGATCATTATGTAATGCCCTTCGTTGTCTCTTTTTACAGTTTTTGTTTTAGTCTATTTTGTCTGATATGAGTATTGCTACCCCAGCTTTCTTTTCATTGCCATTTGCGTGTAGTATCTTTTTCCATCCCTTCACTTTCAGTTTGTGAGTGTCTTTAGGTCTGAATTGTGTCTCTTGTATGCAGCATGTATATGGGTCTTGTTTTTTTGTCCAATCAGCCACCCTATGCCTTTTAATTGGAGCATTTAGTCCATTGACATTTAAAGTAGCTATTGAGGGCCGGCCCTGTGGCTTAGCGGTTAAGTGCGTGCGCTCTGCTGCTGGCGGCCTGGGTTCGGATCCCAGGCGCGCACTGCTTCTCCAGCCATGCTGAGGCTGTGTCCCACCTACAGCAACTAGAAGGATGTGCAGCTATGACATACAACTATCTACTGGGGCTTTGGGGGGAAAAAAATAAATAAATAAAATCTTAAAAAAAAATACAGTAGCTATTGATAAGTATGTATTTACTGCCATTTTTTAACTTTTTGTTTCTCAGTGTTTTAGTAGTCCTTCTCTGTTCCTTTCTTCTTCTCTTGCTCTCTTCCCTTGTGGTTTGATGGCTTTCTTTAGTGTTATGTTTGGGTTCCTTTCTCTTAGTCTTTTGTGTATTTATTATTGGTTTCTGGTTTGTGATTACCATGGGGTCCATATACAGAATTGATGGTCTCTTTAGTTTGACCTTTGTCTGAAAGCTCTACTCTCTAACTCCCCTCCTCCCACATTTTATGGTTTTGATATCATATCTAACCTCTTTCTTGTGCATTTGTATCCATTACTCTCTTATCCTGGAAATAGATAATTTTTCCTATTTGTGCTCTTCTCTTTTCCCCTTAAATAAGTCCCTTTAGCATTTCTTGTAGTACTGGTTTCTTAGTGACAAACTCCTCTAATTTTTGCTTGTCTGGGAAACTCTTTATCTCTCCTTCTATTTTGAATGATAACCTTGCTGGGTAGTCTTCTTGGCTGTAAGTTTTTTCCTTTTAGCACTTTAAATATATCGTGCCACTCTTTTCTATCCTGTAAGGTTTCTGCTGAGAACTCAGCTGATAGCTTTATGGAGTTTCCTTTGTATGTAACTTGTCTTTCTCTTGTGGCTTTTAGGATTCTCTCTTTATCTTTAATTCTAGACATTTGAATTATGATGTGTCTTGGTGTGGGCCTCTTTAGGTTTATCTTGTTTGGTGTTCTCTGGCCTTCCTGTACCTGGATGTCTGTTTCCTTCCTTAAGTTAGGGAAGTTTTCATCTCTTATTTCTTCAAATAGATTCTCTGCCCCTTTGTCTCGCTCTTCTCCTTCTGGGACACCTATAACATAGATGTTAGTGTGCTTGATGTTGTCCCAGATGGCCCTTATACTGTCCTCACTCTTTTTAATTCTTTTTTCTTTTACCTGTTCAGCTTCAGTGATTTCTTCTAGTCTTTTGTCCAGCTCACAGATCTGGTCTTCCGTATCCTCTACTCTGCTTTTGAGTCCCTCTAGTGAATTTTTCATTTCCAGTATTGTATTATTCATTTCTGATTGGTTCTTTTTTTATCTTCCATTTCTTTGTTGACTTTCTCACTAAGTTCATCCATTCTTCTCCCAAGATCAGTGAGCATCCTTCACACTCTTTGTTTGAACTCTCTGTTGGGTAGGTTGCTCATTTCTGTTTCACTTAGTTCCTTTTCTGGGGTTTTGTCCTATTCCCTTACTTGGAGTTTATTCCTTTGCCTCCTCATTTTGCCTCTTTCCCTGTGCTCGTGTCTATGTATTAGGTAGGTCAGCTACGTCTCCTGCTCTTGGATAGGTGACCTTATATAAGTGATGCCTTAGGAGACCCGCAGTGTCTCCCTCAGTTCTGAATGTTCCAGGAGTGACCCCAATGTGGGCTACATGTGTCCTTCTCTTGTGGTGTTTGCTATCCCTGTAGGTGTCCAGGGAGGCTGAGCTATGCTCCTGGCCAGCTGTTGTAATGCTCAGCTGCTTGTAGTTGTTGTGGGCCCTTCAGTCTCTTTATCGGCTCTGGGGAGCCCCAGCACAGTTGGTTGCAAGTTCTAATAGCACATTTGTGTTGCAGTATTTCTTTTAAGTGAGTAGGCCCCCAGCTTGGCAGGTTGTTAGGCTTAGGGGCTTACAATTGCTGTAAGCCTCCAGCCTTTAGGTCTCTTGTCAGCTCTCTGAGGATTGCAGCTGGGTGGGGCTGGCCTCAGGCACAGGAGCACCCAATTGTTTCAGGCTTTGGAAGGTGGGGCAAACCCCCTATGTCAGTCTTTGAGAAGCACAAGTCTTCTGCAGCTGACAAGCCCTGCCGCCCACAGGTCCACACACACAGTCAACACAGTCCTGCCCCATGTGCACGCCCTGACCTCCTGAAGTGGACCCAGTCTCTCCACGGCGGGAGCCCCACACACTCCACCACTGCCCCACACTCTCCACTCACTCCTTGTGCACGCCCTGCCCCACTGAAGTGGGCCCAGTTGCCAGGCTGCAGAGAATCCAGTCACCAATCTATGCAGGCCCACAAGTTGCCTGAGGGCTTATTGTTGGGTGGGGCCAGTCCCTGTGGTGGGCTGCCTGCCCTGGCTGAGCTGGCTTAAATCGGTGCTCTAGTGGGTGCGGCAGACCCTGGGCTAGCAGGCCCCAGGGAGAACTCCAATGGCGTCTGCCAGTGTCTGCATCAGCACACACAATGGCTGCCACCAATGTGCCAGTCTCTGGAGAGGTCTCACCTCTCACTGCAGTGCACTCAGAGCCTATCAGGTGAGTCTCTTTTCACCAAAGCACTGTGCACCTTTCTTTCTGGTGATTTTAGGTTGCTTTCTGAAATGGGTGAGTTTGTGTGTTGGCCCTCTAAGAGCCGGTTTTAATTTCTTTGTGAACCAGCTTTTTTGGGGGTACTCCCCAATGTTTTAGTAGCAGGCAAAGTCAGATATTATGCCACTCGTCTCGATTATGCTGGGTCCACAAAATACCCACAGTAGGGGCGCTCCCCGGCTTAGGGCCCCGCTCCTCCAGGGAGGGCTGCGGACCTTTGGGCTGCTCCCGGGCGGCCGTGAGGCGCTGCGGCTTGTGAAGGCGGCGTTTTTTCTCTCCAGAAGGGAGTTTCTGCCTCTTCCACTTCAATTAGGATTGTCGTTTGTTGCAGGAATTCCTCTTATCCAGTTTTCAGTTCTCTCTCAGGGGTAGTTTTTCCGCAAGTAGTTGTAAATTGGATGTGTCTGCAGGGGGAGGTGAGTTCAGAGTCTGCCTACGCCGCCATCTTGACTTCTCTCTCCTACACCTTCTTTCTAAACAGGAATTGATAATAACTGCTTTATCTCACCCAGTTGTTATAAGAATCAAATGATACATTTTCATTCATTTATTTAGTAGCTATTTATTGAGCATCTATTAAGTGGAAGACATGATGCTATACCTAGGGGGTGCAAAAACTGAAAAATGATCCCACTCTTCAAAGACCTTACTACATAGATTTTGGTGGCTAATGGGGAGGCAGATAATTGAATAGATAATTATAATACCATATATTAAGTATTATAAGACAATATAGCATGTGGTTAAGAACATGAAGAGATATGTGTTCAAGTCCCACCTCTGCTACCTACCAGCTGTATAACTTTAGGAAAGTTACCTCCTTAAGCCTCAGTTTCTTCTCTATAAAACAGGGATAATAATGGTATATACCTCATAAAGTTGCTGTGAGAATTAAATGAGGTAATATGTAAATGTACTTAAAACAGAATCTGGCAAATAGTTGTGCTAAATAAATGTTAGTTGCCAAATATTTAAGGGAAAAAATAACACCAAATTTTACATAAAATATTCTAGAGAATGGCAAACAGGGAATACTTCCCAAATAATTATAGAGGCCAGTATAATCTTAATACCAACCTGACAAGGACATTACAAGAAAGCAATGTTACAAACGAGTTTCTCTCATCAACATAAATGTAAAAACCTCAAGTAAAATATTAGTAAAATAAAAAATATTTGTTCTAATATCATTAGAGGAAAAAATTACAAGACAACATGGGAGCACAGAGACTGTATTTTGAACCCAAAATTGGTGGTATGGTATAGTGGAAGGGCAGGGAAGACTTCCTGAGCTGAGTTTTGACGGATTAGAAGCAGTAGTATGAGACAAAATGGGAATTGGATTGGGGAAAAGAGTAGATGAGAAATCGAGGCAAAAGAAATAGCATTGTGACTCATGAGAGACTATGACACTTCTGAGACTGATGTGAATGGAGCTAGAGGAATGGCAAGAGGTGAGCTTTAAGAAATAAGGAAAGACAGGATCATAAAGAGCTTTGTATGTCATGAGAAGCCAGCCCTGGTGGTCTAGTGGTTCAGAGTCCATGCTCTCAGCCCCGTGGCCTGATTTTGGTTCCCAGTCAGGAAGCCACAATACTCATCTGTCGGTTGTCATGCTGTGGCATCTGCGTGTTGCTGTGATGCTGAAAGAGATGCCACTGGCATTTTCAAATACTAGCAGGGTCACCCATGGTGGACAGGTTTCAGCAGAACTTCCAGACTAGACAGACTAAGAAGAAGGACCTGGCCACCCACTTGCAAAAAAATTGGCCATGAAAACCGTATGAATAGCAGCAGAGCATTGTCTGATATAGCCCTGGAAGGTGAGAGGATACCGCAAAAAGACTGAGCAGGGTTCCGCTCTGCTGAACACAGGGTCGCTAGGAGTTGGAATCAACTCCACAGCAGTAGCAATAAAAATGTCGTGAGAAGAAATTGGGCTTTTATCCTCAAGACAGGAGCTATATATTAAGCCATTACTGTGTGTCAAGCACTGTACATAGATTATCATCTCTTTTAATTGATACACCATCCTGCATGGTAGTAGTAGCTGCCATTTCTTGATTTCTTGAGTGTGTACAGTGTGCTAGACATAGTGTTGAGTGTTTTAAAGGCATTAGCTCATTTACTCACCCAAATAACCTTCTAAGGTAACTTTTATTATTCTTTTCATTTTACAGATGATAAAATGAGTCCTAGAGAGGTTAAGTAATTTGCCTAAGATTAAGATCTCACTTAGCAATAGCAGAACTGGGCTTCAACCCCAGATTTGACTCCATCACATAACCTCTTTGAAGTCGTTAACACGGCCTTTCATATAAGCCAGGGACAGGGACACAATGAGGAGGAGGCAGTTTTAAGAACCCTAAGAGAGAGAATTGATAAGATTTTGTCAGAGGAGAATCCAAAGGTAAATGCCAGGTTTATGGCTTAGGCCACCAGGTAAATGGGGTACTAGAAAACAAGAGTTGCCAAGAAGGAGGTAGAGGTGGAGAAGATAAGTTTAGTCTGGGGCATATTGGGTTTGAGGTGCTTAAAGGAAATGCAAATAGAGAGTCCCAGGAAACATTAAGATATTTTTAGTAATGATTTCAGAAATCGCTAAAGAAGAATACTATCAGAATCAGGAAATGGGGAGACAGAGAGAAAGTTTGAACAAAAAAACAGGATCAGCATGCAGAGATTTAGACTGAGCTAGATTAGACCTTAATCCTGTTGTGCCAAAGAGGAAGATTTCTTCCACCTCCTTGAAAAGTTGTTTTTCTAACAGAACACCTCTTTAACCTCTGAAATAAATCTGTTTCTTAATCTTAGAAGCAGAATTTCTTTTGTTTGAAAGTATTGGTGTTGCAAATTTCTGTGATTGTTCAAGAAGAAAGAATCCATAGACCCAAAAAGATTGCCCTCATTTTTAGTTCTAGGTCTCTATTTTAGTTTAACTTTGTGAAGGATTGATGGTGTGGCCTTATCATATGGAAGATGAGTGAGTAACAAGAAGAGTTTTTGAATTGTTGTTGGAATTATAAGAATATGTTTTTAATGCAGTTTGCCTGCAACATCACTTTATTTTCAGGATTCTCTTCAAAATGTAGATTGACGTTTACTTGTTGTTTAGTTGTGCAAACACCCGGTGTAGCACGTTTACAAAACAGTTTGCCATGTTTTATATTCTTACCTCTCTTTTACTGAAAGTCTGACACTGGTTTCAGAATACCTTTTGGCATAACCAGAGAACCACTATAATTGCATTCACGTCAATGCTGTGGAAAAAAGCAGTATGTTGACATGTTGATTTCTGACCTAGTTTAGTTTCTATTGTGCATCAACTAAAAGGTATATTTACGCAGAGGCCTTAAAGACATCAGAGAAGAATAAAAACTTGTTTATAGAATAATTGTTTATATCAACTTTTTTAGTTAGCTTTGTCATTTTTGATTTTATGATCCTTTTGGAAACTACTATATGGCAGTAGTTCTTAACCTGAGAATCTGACTAAAACTGTGATTCTTTTCTCAGAAAAATATCTTTGAGACACTCAAGTGACAAATTGGCAAGTAGTTTTATAGGTTTGAATCTCAGGGGAATGGTCTATGCTAGAGCTGTAGCTTTATGAGTTACAGGTGGAGGTGGGGAGTAACTGAAGCAGAGGGCATACATAAGAAGCTATAGAGTGAGAAGTGGAGAATGCCTAGATATATTGTATTTCTGTTTATGTACTATGACTTTTTGGAGGGCCACAAACTATTTTAAAATCTAAGATTTTTTGCTCCGTCAAATCAATTTTTGCCCCCTTGGGTACAGTATTGCCTCCGTTGAGAATGTATGTGCTAGATGCATTAAATGACCTATAGGCCACCATTGACCTTAGAGAGTTGTTTTGATGGAGTGTTTTGGTGAATGTTAAAGCCATATTGGAGTGGGTGAGGAGATCAGGAAATAGAGACAGAACATCCAGACAACTCTTTAGATGTTTGACTGTGAGGAGAGGAGTAGCTAGGGGGAGGGGAGAGGGGCCGATTCCATCATTTCTAGTAACTCTCCTATTACCAAGACCTAAGGTGTCAACATTTGAAAAACAATGCTAATGTGTTTCCTTAGCTCTTAGTTTACTTAGTGTAGAGAATAATTGTTATGGAGAATTATATTAGTAACTAAGCTTTTTTGTTGTCATTTGCTTGACTCCATTTTAATTTCACCATTGAAAACCTCAGTTTGATTCATTATCTACAGAAAAATCTTTTCCAATTTGCCTTTTTTACAAGGTACGGAGTTATTGAACTAAGGAAACACGAATTTCCTCAAAATGTTTTCTTTACTGGCCCTCTTTGGAATAAGATTCCTATGTACCTAGATCCCTAGCCAAGAGTACCTATGATCTTAGGCTCATCTTTTAACTTTTGTGTTCTTTTAATCTTTTCCTTTCGTTCTCTTACTTATTTCAGACATTATATTTTAAGAGAGCAAGGCAACATATATTTTAAAGTCAATGGTGAATGATTATGTGCCCGTTTTGGCCTTTCCCCGCACTACCTTTCTGGCATTCCTAGTACACTGCCTTATGTGCCTTTAAATTTTGATCTTCACTGATATAAAAACGTAGCTCTCTGCCAAAGTTGCAGTGATGAGATTTCTCATGTCTACTCTATTACAGCTTTATATTGCATTTGAGTTTGAATCATACTGTAAAAGCTATGTTTGTATTCTATACTCTTTGAGAAATACTCCAATTTAGACTTGCACTTGTAGCTCAGGCAAGAGTGGCAAGTGTGGGAGAACAATTGTAAGAAAATCCTTGTTTAAAGGGACCTTGTCCCTCTGCTAGAGGTGGCCAGCAATTAGCTGTCAGAATCTGGATAGACTTAGTTCTGCACGTATTACAACTACCACGTCTCTTGTACTTTTCCAGTGCCTGATCCTTCAGCCTTTGTAGGACAGCTTCCTGGTTTTGACATAATATTTGTGTTAATGTAAGTGAAAGGAAGGCTTTAATTCCCCTGGAGTAAATAGCCTGCCACAAATGGATGGAAGCCCAGAATTTTCACTAGTCTATATTCGAAGAGGTATGAGTGTGAATTGGCCTCATACTACTGTTTAGAAAACAATAGCTCATTTGTTTCAAAGTAATTTTTAGCAACTGATATTATCAGCATGTATTTATAAGTTCTAGTCTTGAATCACTCATATTTCTTAACAAAAGTTCTTTACTTAGGTTTTCTGATGATTTTCTCAATGAGCTACTCATTTCCTCTCTACTTGTAGGTCAGTTTTTTTTTAATAAGTATAATTGATGTTCAATAAATTGCACATATTTAAAGTGTAAACTTTTATATTTTGACATAAATATACATGAAACCACCACCATAGTCAAGGTAGTGAACATATCTATCATCCTCAAAAGTTTCCTCATGCCCTTGGTAGCCCCTCTTTCCTGCCCCTTCCTGCCCCTTCCTTCCCAGGTAACCAACTGGTTTGCTTTCTATCACTATAGGTTAGTTTTCATTTTCTGTAATCATAGAGGGTGTACTCTTGGGCCTAGCTCTTTTTACTCAGCATAATTATTTCGAGATTTATCCTTGTTGTTGAGTGTATCAAGAGTTGATTTCTTTTTATTACTGAATAGTGTTCCATTGTATGGCTGTACCACAATTTGTTTATCAATTCATAGGTTGATGACATTTGGTTGTTTCCAGTTTTTGGCTATTACAAATAAAGCTGCAATGAACATTCATGTATAACTCTTTCGAAATATGTTATCTTATCTCTTGGGTAAATACCTGAGAGTAGAATGGCTGGATCATATGATAGCTATATAGTTCTCTCTTTTTTTTTTTTTGTGGGGAAGACCAGCCCTGAGCTAACATCTGATGCTAATCCTCCTCTTTTTGCCAAGGAAGATTGGCCCTGGGCTAACATCCGTGCCCATCTTCCTCTACTTTATATGGGACGCCACCGCAGCATGGCTTTGACAAGTGGTGCGTCAGTGCGTGCCTGGGATCTGAACCTGCAAACCCCGGGCCACCAAAGCAGAGCACGCGCACTCAACTGCTGCGCCACCGGGCCCGCCCCATATTTCATTTTTTTAAAGAAACTGTTAAACTGTTTTCCAAAGTGGTTGTACCACTTTATATTACCACCAGCAGTGTAAGAGAGTTCAAGTTCCCTTACATCCTCATTGACACTTGGTATTGTCAGTCTTTTTCATTTTAGCCATTTGAATACATGTGTTGTAGATTCTCATTGTGGTTTTAGTTTGCATATCCTGAATGACTAAAGATGTTAAGCGTCTTTTCAGGTGTTTGCCATCTGTATATCATTTTTTGGTGAACTGGCTGTTCAAACCCCAATTTTTTAATTGAGGTGGTTTCTTACTGTTGAATTTTAAGGGTTCTTTAATATAATCTGGATACAAGTCCTTTATCAGATATATGCTTCACAAAGATTTTTCTCCTGGTCTGTGGCTTGTCTTTTAAAGAGCAGAAGTTTTAAATTTTGATGAATTCTTGTTTTTCAATTTGTTCCTTTAGAGATTGTGCTTTTGGTGTCGTATTTAAGAAATCATTGCTTAACCCAAGGTCACAAAAATTTTCTTCTTTGTTTTCTTCTAGAAAGATTATCATTTTAGGTTTTATTTTTAGGTCTATGATCCAATTTGAGTTAATTTTCGTATATGGTGTGAAGTTTATTTTTTTGAATGTGGCTATCCATTTGTTGAAAATGTTATCCTTTCTTCACTGCATTGTCTTTGTACATTTGTCAAAAATCAGTTGTCCAACAAGCAAACCATCAAGAAAGTGAAAAAACAACTACAGAATGAGAGAAAATATTTGCAAATCATATATCTGATAAGAGACTTGTATTCAGGATGTATAAAGAACTCTTACAACTCAATAAGAAAAGGACAACCCAATTATAAAGTGGACAAAGCATTTAAATAACCATGTCTCCCAGGAAAATATACAAATGGCTAATAGGCACGTAAAAAGATGCTCAACATCATTAGTTATTGGGAAACACAAAACAAAACCACAATGAGATACCACTTCACACACACTACAATGGCTATAATAAAAAAGACAAAAAATAACAAATGTTGATGAGGATGTGGAGAAATTAGAATTCCCATCCATTGTTGGTGGGGAATGTAAAATGATACAGTCACTTTGGAAAACAGTTTAGTAATTCCTCAAAAGGTTAGAGTTACTGTATGACTCAGCAGTTCTACTCCTGGGTATATACCCAAGAGAACTGAAAATGTCCATCCACACAAAAACTTACACGAGTGTTCATAGCAGCATTATTCATAATAGCTAGGAAGTGGAAGCATCCCAGATGTCCAAACTCTGATGAATAGATGGGCCGGCCCCGTGGCCTAGCGGTTAAGTGCTTGTGCTCTGATGCTGGCGGCCCAGGTTCGGATCCCAGGCGTGCATCGACGGGCCGCTTCTCTAGCCATGCTGAGGCCGCATCCCACATACAGCAACTAGAAGGACGTGCAGCTATGACATACAACTATCTACTGGGGCTTTGGGGGGGGAAATAAATAAATAAATAAAATTATTTAAAAAAAATCTGATGAATAGATAAATAAAATGTGGTATATTTATACAGTGGCATATCAGCAATAAAAAGGAATGAAGTACTGATGCATGCTACAACGTGGATGGACTTTGAAAACATTATGCCAAGTGAAAAAAGCCAGTCATAAGAGACCACATATTGTATGATCCCATTTATATGAAATGTCTAGAATAGGCAAATCTATAGAGACAGAAAAATTAGTGGTTGCCTAGGGCTGGGGGGAAACGGGTAGAGAGTGACTGCTAATGAGTACAGAAGTTTCTTTGGGGGGTGATGAAAACATTCTCAAATTACATTATGGTGACGGTAAACTTTATGGTATGCAAATTATATCTCAGTAAAGGTGTTAAAAAAATGAGTTGTCCGTTTTGTGGGTTTATATCTGGACTTTCTCTTCTGTTCCATTGATTGATTTGTCTGTCTTTACGCTAATACCATGCTGTTCTGATTAGTGTAGTTTTATAATAATGCTTTAAGTCAGATAGTGTTAGCCGTCCAATTTTTTTCCCCAGAGTTATCTTGGCTATTCTAGGCCTTTTGCCTTTCCATATGAATTCTGTTATTCTATAAATGTGTATTCTGCTATTCTATAAATGTTGTGAAATGTTCTATAAATGTCCATTAGGTAAAGTTGGTTGATGATATAAGTCAAGTCTACTACATCCTTGCCATTTTTTGCCTGCTTGTTCTGTCAGTAATTGAGAGAGTGTTATTGAAATCTCTGCCTGTAACTGTGGACTTGTCTATATCTCCTTGCAGTTCCATCAGTCTTTGCTTCATGTATTTTGAACCTCTATTCTTAATGCATAAATGTGTGGGATTGCTATGTCTCTTTAATTAATTGGCTCCATAATTACGAAGTGATCTTCTTTATCCTTGATAATTTTGTTTGCTCTGAAATCTACATTGTCTGATCTTAATATAGCCACCTCAGCCTTATTTTAATTAGTGCTAGCCTGATGTATCTTTTTCCATCCTTTATTTTTAACCTATTTGTTCCTTTTATTTAAAGTGCATTTCTTGTCAGCAGCATATAGTTGTGTCTTGACTTTTTGTCAGATCTGATAATCCTTTTAATTGGAGTGTTTAGACCATTTACCTTTAATGTGATTATTGGTGGAGTTTGCTAGAATATATCATCTTGCTATTTGTTTTCTATTTGTTCCATCTGTTCTTTGTTCTCGTTTTTTTCTTTTTCTGTGTTCTTTTGAATTACTTTCGTATTTTTATGATTTCATTTGATCTCCTTTGTTGGCATATTAGCTATAAACTTTTTTGTTATTTAATTGGTCGTTCTAGAGTTTATAGTGTACATCTCTAACTTTTCACGTTCTACCTTCAAATGATATCATACTACCTCACATCTAGTACAAAAATCCTAGGTTAAGAATTTTAGTATACTTCCATTTCTCCTATCCCAACCTTTATGCTATTATCATGCATTTTACTTTTACATACAGAATACATTATTATTATTGTTAAAACAGTCTATTATTATTCAAAGAGATTTAAATAATAAGAAAAGTGTTACATATATTACCTAAAGTATCATCTTGCTCTTCTCTGAAAGACAATCTTTAACATTTCTTATAGTTGTGGATATATTGGGGATGAATTCTTTCATCTTGTATGTCTGAAAACAACTTTATTTCACTTCAGGGTTTTTTTCCCCATTCATTTGTTGATTTATTTATGTAACACAATTTTTTTTTTTGCCTGAGGAAGATTCACCCTGAGCTAACATCTGTTGCCAATCTTCCTCTTTTTACTTGAGGAAGATTCGCCCTGAGCTAACATCTCTGCCAGTCTTCCTCTATTTTGTATGTGCGTCACCACCACATCATGGCCGTCAACGCGTGGTGTAGGTCCATGCCTGGGAACCAAACCCTGGGCTACCAAAGTGGAGCGTGCTGAACTTAAACTACTAGGCCATGGGGCCGGCCCCCACACACTTCTTTTTTTTTATTGTGGTAAAAAACACATTACATAAAATTTACCATTGTAACCATTTTTTAAGTATACAGTTCAGTAGTGTAAATAAATGAATGAATGAATATTTTATTTACATTGTTGTGAAACAGATCTTTGGGACTTTTTCATCTTGCAAATCTGAAACTTTATACCTATTAAACGACTCCCCTTTCCTCCATTCCCAGCCCCTGGTAACTACCATTCTACTTTCTGTTTTTATGAATTTGACTACTTTAGACCCTCATATAAATGTAATCATACAGTATTTGTCTTTTTGTGACTGGCTTATATGACTTAGCATAATGTCCTTAAGGCTCATCCATATTATAGCATGTGATAGGATTTCTTTCCTTTTTAAGGCTGAGTAATATTAATATTCCATTATATGTATATACTGAATTTTGTTTATCCATTCATCTGTAGATGGCCATTTGGGTTGCTTCCACCTGTTGAGTATTGTGAATTAGTGCTTCAATGAACATGAATGTGCAAATATCTCTTCAAGACCCTGCTTTCATTTCTTTTGGATATCTACCTAGAAGTGGGATTGCTAGATCATATGGTAGTTTTAATACTTTGAGGAACCTCCATACTGTTTTCCATAGCAGTTGCACCATTTTACCATCCTACCAACAGTGCACAAGGGTTCCAGTTTCTCACATCCTCGCCAACACTTGTTATTTTCTGTTTTTTTGATAGTAGCCATCCTAATGGATGTGAGGTGATATCTCATTGGGGTTTTGGTTTTCATTTTCCTAATGATTAGTGATGTTGAGCATCTTTTCATATGCTTGTTGGCTATTTATAGGTCATCTTCAAAGAAATGTCTATTCAAGTCCTTTACCCATTTTTTAATTGGATTATTTGCTTTTTGGTGCTCTTTTTGTATTTTCAGATTATTTTCTCTGTGGTTTATTTTGGATAGTCTATTGTTATGCTTTCAGATTTAGTTCTGCAACGTTTAAACTGCTGGTAATCCCATCTAGTGTATTTTTTTTTATAAAGACTTTATTTTTATAGAGCAGTTTTAGGGTAACAGGAAAATTGAGAGGAAGGTACAGCAATTTCCCCTATACTCCCTGCCCCCCAACATTCAGAGCCTCCTCCATTATCAACATCCCTCACCAGTGTGGTACATTTGTTACAAATGATGAACCTACATTGACACATCATTATCACCCAAAGTCCATAGTTTACATTAGGGTTCACTCTTGGTGTTGTACATTTATGGGTTTGGACAAATGTAAAATGACATGTAACCATCATTATAGTGTCGTACAGAATAGTTTTACTGCCCTAAAAGTTCTCTGTGCTCTGCCTATTCATCCCTCTTCCAACTCTTCCACAACTTCTGGCAACCACTGATCTTTGCACTGTCTCCATTGTTTTGTTGTTTCCAGAATATCATATAGTTGGAATCATACAGTATGTAGCCTTTTCAGATTGGCTTCTTTCACTAGTAATATGTATTTAAGTTCCTCCATGTCTCTTTATGGCTTGATAGCTCATTTCTTTTTAGGACTGAATAATATTCCCTTGTCTGAATGTACCACAGTTTATTTATCCATTCACCTGATATCTTGGTTTCTTCCAAGATTTGGCAATTATGAATAAAGCTATTATGAACATCCATGTGCCGGTTTTGTATGGATATAAGTTTTCAGCTCCTTTGGGTAAATATCAAGTAGCATGATTGCTGGATCATATGGCAAGAGTATATTTAGTAAAGTGGCTGTACCATTTTGCCTTCCTACCAGCCATGAATGAGAGTTTTTGTTGCTCCACATCCTTGCCAGAATTTGGTATTGTCAGTGTTCCAGATTTTGGCCATTCTAATAGGTATGCAGTGGTATCTCATTGTTGTTTTAATTTGCATTTTCCTGATGACATATGATGTGGAGCATCTTTTCATATACTTATTTGCCATCTGTATTCTTTCTTTGATGAGGTGTCTGTGCAGGTCTTTGGCCCATTTTAAAATCGGATATGTTTTCTTATTGTTGAGTTTCAAGAGTTCTTTTTATATTTTGGATAACAGTCCTTAATCAGATGTGTCTTTTGCCAGTATTTTGTCTCAGTCTATGGCTTGTCTTCTCATTCTTTTGACAGTGTCTTTTGCAGAGCAGAAGTTTCTGATTTTAATGGAGTCCAGTTTATCAATTGTTTCTTTTATGGATCGTGCCTGTGGTGGTGTATCTAAAAAGTCATCACCGTACCCAAGATCATCTAAATTTTCTGCTAAGTTATCTTCTAGGAGTTTTATAGTTTTGTGTTTTACATTTAGTTCCATAACCCATTTTGAGTTAATTTTTGTGAGAGGTATAAAGTCTATGTCTAGATTCATTTTTGTGCACATGAATGTTCACGTGTCCCTGCATCATTTGTTGAAAAGATTATCTTTGCTCCATTGTACTGCCTTTGTTCCTTTGTCAAAGATGTATTAACTTTATTTTGGCCGGTCCCATGGCTTAGCGGTTAAGTGCGCACGTTCCGCTGCTGGCGGCCCGGGTTCGGCTCCTGGGCACACACCGGCCCACTGCGTCTCCGGCCATGCTGAGGCCGCATCCCACATACAGCAACTAGAAGACTGTGCAACTATGACATACAACTATCTACTGGGGCTTTGGGGGAAAAAATAAATAAATAAAATCTTTAAAAAATATATATATATTAACTTTATTTATATGGGTCTATTTCTGGGCTCTCTGTTCTGTCCCATTGTTTTGTTTGTCTGTATTTTCACCAATACCGTACTGCTTGATTACTGTAGCTTTGTAGTAAGTCTTGAAGTTGAGTAGTGTCTGTCCTCCAACTTTGTTCCTCTCCTTCAATATTGTGTTGGCTACTCTGGGACTTTTGCCTCTCCGTATAAACTTTAAAATCAGTTTTTCAATATCCACAAAATAACTCGGTGGGATTTTTATTGGGATTGCATTGAATCTATAGGTCAGGTTGGGAAGAACATAGATGATCATGTCATCTGTGAACAAAGTTTTATTGCTTACTTCCCAATCTATATACCTTTTATTTCCTCTTATTGTCTTATTACATTAGCTAGGACTTCCAATACCATGTTGAAAAGGAGTGATGAGAGAGAACATCCTTGCTTTGTTCCTGATCTTGGTGGGAAAGTGTCTAGTTTATCACCTTTGAGTATAATGTTAGCTGTAGGTTTTTTGTAGATATTCTTTATCAAGTTTAGGAAGTTTCTGTCTATTCCTCGTTTACTGAGAGTTTTTATCATATATGGTGTTGGATCCTGTCAAAGGCTTTTTCTGCATCTATCTATAGGATTGTGTGATTTTTCTTATTTAGCCTGTCGACGTAGTAGATTACATTAGAGTTTTTCATGTTGATCCAACCTTGCGTTCCTGGGATAAATCTCACTTGGTTGTGGTATATAATTCTTTTTATACATTGTTGGATTTGATTTGCTAATATTTTTGAGGTTTTTTTGCTTCTATTTTTATGAGAAGTATTGGTCTGTAGTTTTCTTTTCTTGTAATATCTTTGTCTGATTTTGGTATTAGGGTAGTGCTGGCCTCATAGTATGAGTTAAGAAGTCTTTCTTCTGCTTCCAGTCTCTGAAAGAGATTGTAGAGAGTTGGTATAATTTCTTCCTTAATTCATTGGTAGAATTCACCAGTGAACCCATGTGGGACTGGTGATATCAGTTTTGGAAGATTATTAATTATTGATTCCATTTCTTTAGGAGATATGGGCCTATTCTCCAGTGTATTTTTCATCTCAGAAATTGTAGTTTTTATCTCGAGAAGTTTGATTTCAGTCTTTTGTATATCTTAACTTTTTGAACATATAGAATATAGTTGTAATAACTGTTTTAATGTCCTTTTGTGCTAATTCTAATAACTGTCAGTTCTTGGTTGGTTTTGATTGATTGATTATTCTCTTCATTATGAGTTGTGTTTTCCTGCCTCTTTGCAGTCCTGGTAATCTTTGATTAGATGTCCACTATTGTGAATTTTACCTTGTTAGTTGCTGAGTATCTTTGTATTCTTATAAATTTTCCTAAGCTTTGTTTTGGGATGCAGTTAAGTCACTTTGAGGCTTTGCTTTTACATTTGGTTAGGTGTGTCTGGAGCAGTGCTCAATCTAGGACTAGTTATTGTTCCCACTACCAAAGTAAGATCTTCCTGAAAACTCTTCCAATGCTCTGTGCATTATGAGTTTTTCAGGTCTGACTGTTGGGAACGAGCACTATTCCCTGCTCTCTGTGAACATAGGGCCCTGTTACCCTTTTGGATTGTTCTATCCCTAGCCTCAGGTCATTTCCTCACATTCTTGCACAGTACTCTGCTGTGTATTAGAAGGAGACCCTCTGTAGATCTCTGGGGTTTTCTCTCTGAGCAGCTCTCTTGTCTCTGGTAGTCTCTCTTATGAACTCTAGTTCTCTTTGTGTCCCTAGACTTTCAGCTTCATGTTCTCAACTCAGGGAGTCCACCGGGCTCCGCATGAGCTCTCCTCTCCTGTGCCGCTGCCTAGAAACTTTCAAGGCAATAAGCTTGGGGAAACAAACTTCGTTTCCCATCTGTCAAGGACCACTGTCTTTCATTGCGTGATGTCCAGTGTCTTGAAAACCATTCTTCTTTTTTGTATGTTGTCTGGTTGGTTGGTTGATTTGTTTATTTATTTATTTATTTGGTTGTTTAAGGTGGGAGGGCAAATCCAGTCCCTGTTACTCAATTTTAGCCAAAACCAGAAGTCCTACCTACTTGTAGTTTTAACCTGAGAAAGCTCTTGTACTTGGATTCTTATCAAAAAATTCTTTTGATAGTAACCATTGATTATTTCCATTTTAGAGGCTATGTATATGCACGAGCTGTAGGATGAACTCAAATCAGCCAGCAGGAATTTTTGAGGCTATTCTAGAGGTGTTAAATTGATTTCCTGACTCCCCGTGTCTGGGAATTTCTTGAGTTATTTGGATCTGGAAGCTAATTCCAAATAATGATTTTAGGAAATTCCTAACCATGTTGTGTTTTTATTCTCAGAATTAAGAAAAAGAAAGAGCAGGAACGTTATGCTGAAGAACAGAGGATACTAAGAATGAACCTTCTTAAAGAGCCATATTCAGAGGAGAAGATGAGTGAGATATTAGCCCAGCTACAACTTGAGGAAATAAAAGGAGCTAGAGAAAAACAGCAACAGAGAGAAAAAGAATATCAAAGGTACTTTGAAAAGCTCTGCATGAGGGGCTGGCCCAATGGCATAGTGGTTAAGTTCGTGCACTCCGCTTCAGCGGCCTGGGCTTCACAGGTTTGGATCCCCAGCATGGACCTATGCACCGCTCATCAAGCCATGCTGTGGCAGGCGTCCCACATATAAAATAGAGGAAGATTGGCAACAGATGTTAGCTCAGGGCTAATCTTCCTCACACACACACACAAAAAAGTTCTGCGTGAAATTCTGGCTCTAGACGAGACTTGTTAGGAAGGCAATGTTCTCATTTTCCTTAAAAGAGAGTTGACTGTGTCCTCTCATACGTTTGGGGATACAGAACTTCATGAAATTTCTTGATTGCCTAATACCTCTCTGGAATAGCACTACATTTTTCCCAGTGCTGTTTCCTAGTACGAAGAGGAAGAGTCAAAGCACAAAGATATGAAATAGTTTTAACAGTTAAAACTGGTAGTAAAATAAGGACTTGTGTGCATTCTCTTTCTAGTGGTTCACTTTGCTTGATCATACTATATTTTTCTAGATATTTAGAAGCTTTAAGAGCCCAGATCCAAGAGAAAATGCAGCTGTATAAAATTACTTTACCTCCACTATGCTGCTGTGGTCCTGATTTTTGGGATGCTCATCCTGATACCTGTGCCAACAACTGTATTTTCTATAAAAACCACAGAGGTAAGTTTCTTAAACGAATAGTTGGGGCCTGGAGGCAATAAAAAGAAAAAAAACAATAAAATCAGTGATTGTAGTAACTTAGCATTTATTGAGTGCATACTGTATATCAGAGACTATTATAACCACTTTACAAAACAGCTCTGAGGCAATAAAAATAATTATGGTGAGTTGTATTTCTCTTTGCGATCTGTTATCTTCTTGTCTCCATTTATGCTAGGGAAATATTGCCAACTCACTCTACTGTAGGGAGACTTGGGTTCCAGGTCTTCCAGTAAATGAAGAATATTAGAACTTTCCTTTTATGGCCATCTAACTTAGGCCTCTGTCCAGTTGAATTCCCTGTTTTTCAAATATGTCATTGTTATCTAACATAGACTTATTACCATATATATCCACATTTAGACTACCAGTTCTGCCAGGGATACTGAGGAAAATGAGGACCAGTATAAGCTCTATCAGGAATCCCAGCTAGAGAAAATGGAGTCCTTCCCGTTGTCACTAGTGTGTCTGTTTCCTGTCCATCCTTAACTGTATTGACTTACACAGTGTAGAGATTATGTAGGCTTCATGCACACATACTAGGAATTTGTATTCCTAGTGCCCCATCTGTGTGATATGAGTTTCGTATCAGACCTGTGAGTTATATTTTAAAAACACAAATCTGATCATGCCGTTCTCCTACTTTAAAAGCTGTAGGATTTGCCATTACAGTATAAAATGCATGGCATATTTGGCATATTTTCTCTCTGGCCCCAGGCAACACTCCAGCCTTATCAAACTTGTTATTTTCAGTATATGTCACATTTTTGTATACCTTTTGCATATCACACACTCATTTCTCTGCCTAGAATGCCTTCTTTCCCTTACTCTTATTAATCCTTCAAGACCATCTTAAATGTTACCACTTCTGGAAATCTTTTCCATCCTCTCCTAGATAGTTTTTCATTCATTCCAAACTTCATTCTGTGATGATATTTTGTATATGCCTCTGGTTTGGAAGTATACACTGCAATTGAATTATTTTTGTGTCTATCCTCTCCATTATCTTTTTTGTCCTCCTGGAGTGTTTGGTATGTAGTAAGTACTCAATAAATATTTATTTAATGCGTAGTTGAAGTTAATACCTATGAAACTGGGTGGAGAGGCAGTACTAATAGGAAAGAGGTTTGGAGAGTTGTTTAGAATCTGACTTCATTCATCACTGTGCAAACTTTTATTTGTAGCATATACCCGGGCACTACATTCAGTCATCAGTTCCTGTGATATACCTGAGGGGAACTCAGCTCTTCGAGTCGCCATTCATAATTTTGCTTCTGCACACAGACGGACTTTGAAAAATCTGTAATAAGAATCTGAAGTCAACTGTTAGTATTTGAACCTTCACTTAAAATCAACCCTGAGAGATTATTTAGGAAAAGCTGTTAAAGTGTGTAAAATGTGTAATCTGGAAAGAAAGACTGTCCCACATAAACTGTCTCTATAATTAGATTGTAACAATTGTTTCAGTTCTCTGCCTTGAGACCAAGATTGAAAGTTGACTTCCAAACTTGTTTCTTTGCTCTGAACCATATGGAACCTATTGTTTTAAAAATGATCAGTCAGACCAGTAAGATTTCTCTTACTTTTGCTCTGCTCTGATCAGAAGAGATCATGAGAAATCTTTGAGATTGTCTCATTTATTTTCTTTCTAAAATGTATCTTCGAGTCCTGACAAAATTAAAAATATTTGGATGAAACAGAACAGAAGATGATGAAATGAGTTTTTGAGCATCAGTGGCCATCTGTATTGCTGTTAGCTTTTCTAGTTTTGTATAACAAAAAGAGATGAGAAGAATCTGAATTTGATGCACATTTTTTTTCTCAAAAATTTTCTCTCCTTTTTTGAAATTTATTACCTCTTTCCCCATTCAGTGACATTGTGTAAGTGAGCATAAGTGAGGCCATCTTGTTAGGCTAAATGGCCCCAGCCCCTCCTCTGTGTGACTACTTGCTGTGCTGCACATACTCTAAAAAATTCACATGCTCTCCTGATTTATGGCCTCCGCTCACATATGTACTCCCTAATAGACTGATAAAAATTAAAACTTTGTTCTATGAGTTTCTCTCTAGGAACAGGCTGACCACAGGCAGGAAACACACCTACAAGGTATCCATCACAGCTGACAGAAGAATGGAACAATGTGATGCCTGGAGCCTGTCATGCCTGGAGACAAACATCCCTGGACCCCCTCCTCACTGCCCATTTTCCCTATGTAACTGCCTCAAGACTCTGTAATCCCTGAAAATGGGTTTTTTGAGACATTAGTCACCTGTCTTCCGATTTGCCAGCTAATCTAATCTAATTAAACTTTCTTTCTCGATCTCTAACTCATTATGATTAATTGGCTCACATTGTGGTGAGCAGAGCAAGCCCATTGCTCAGTAACAATTGTACATAGGACTTTTTAATTTTATAATTTTTATTGCAAAAACATATGAATAAACCCTCTGTCTTTTGAGCATCTTCTATGTGAAATAATTGTAAATGACATTTCAAAAAGTGAATCTGAAGTCAAAGTGAGTCAAGTCCTGCCTTATTTTCCTGTCTTTTAAAAATCTGGTGAAGGGCATACCTACAGGGAAGATGAAGTAAAAATTGCTACACTTAGTATGAATTTGCTGTTTCTTCACAGTATTTCCTGACACAAAATATGCAAAGGTTTAATATTGTGAATTAAAGACAGATACTGACAGTTTCTTTTTCCTACTTTCTCTAATGATCAGTGTTGAGGAAGCACCTAGGTTATGTCTCAGAAAATACCTAAACATCTAGCCAGGTCATTGAAAATAAGAGTCAAAATTACCTGTATGACAAGATTGACCAGATTAATTATCCAGTTCAGTCAATATCCTTAAGTAACTATATTCTTGATTCATCCTTTAAGAGTCGTATTTTTTTAACAGCTTTATTGAGGTATAATTCACATACCATATGATTTACTCATTTGAAATGTACACATCAATGGTTTTTAGTATATTCTAGGGTCGTGCAACCATCACCACTATCAAATTTTAAAACACTTTTGTCACTCTCTTTTAAAGATACACCTCCATGATCTCGCAATCCCACTTCTGAGTATATATCCAAAATAATTGAAAGCAAGATCTTGAACAGATATTTGCACATGCGTGTTTATAGCAGCATTATTCACAAAAGCCAAGAGATGGAAGCAACCCAAGTGTCCATCAACAGATGAATAGATGAACAAAATGTGGTGTATACATACAGTACAATATTATTTAGCCTTAAAAAGGAAAGAAATCCTGTCACATGCTATAATATGGATGAGCCTTAAGGACATTATGCTAAGTGAAGTAAACCAGTGACAAAAAGACAAATACTGTGTGATTCCACTCATGAGGAACTGAGAGCAGTCAAATTCATAGAGACGAAGTAGAATAGTGGTTGCCAGGGTCTGGGGAGAGAGAAAATGGGAAGTTGTTTAATGGGTAGAGTTTCAGTTTTGCAAGATGAAAAGATTCTGGAAATCTGTTTTACAACAATGTGAATATACTTAACATTACTGAACTGTACACTTAAAAATGGTTACAATGGTAAATTTTAGATTATGTGGGGTTTTTTTACCACAATTAAAAATTTTAAAATTTAAAAAAGAAAGATCCCATACCCATTAGCAGTCACCTTCCATTCTCTCCTCTCTCAGTCCTAGGCAGTCATCAGCCTTCTTTATGTCTCTATAGATTTGCCCATTCTGAACTTTTCATATAAATGGAATCATACAACATATGGTCTTTTGTGACCGGAGTCTTTCATTTAGTATAATGTTTTTAAGATTTATCCTTGTTGTAACATGTATCAGTACTTCATTGCTTTTTATTGCTAAATAATATTCCTCTGTATGGATATACCACATTTTATTTACCCACTCATCAGTTGATGAAGATTTGGGCTGTTTCTACTAATTGGCTATTATGAATAATGCTGCTATGAACATTTGTTTACAAGATTTTCTGTGGAAGTGTTTTCATTTCTCTTGGGTACATACCCAGGAGTGGATTTGCTGAGTCATATGGTCTATGTTGAACTGTTTGAGGAACTGAAAGCTACTTTCCAAAGTGGCTGCAGCATTTTACATTCCCAGCAGTGGTGTATAAGTGGTGTATAAGATTTCTTCACATCGTCCAACACATCATTGTCTGTCTTTGATTATAACCATGCTACTGAGTGTGAAGTGGTATCTCATTGTGGTTTTAATGTGAATTTTCTTGATGACTAGTGATGTTAAGCATCATTTCATGTGCTTATAAGCCATTTATATATTTTATTTAGAGAACTATCTTTTCAGATCCTTTGCCCATTTTGTAATTGAGTTATTTATCTTTTGATTATTGAGTTATGCGAGTTGTTAATATTTTCTACAAACAGGTCTGTCATCTGACGTGATTTGCAAATATTGTCTTTTCATTTTCAATTTATTTTTTATTTTATTTTTTGAGAAAGATTGGCCGTGCCCTAACATCTGTTGCCAGTCTTCCTCTCTTTCTTTTTTCTCCCCAAAGCCCCAGTACATAGTTGTGTATCATGGTTGTAGAGTTGTAGCTTTTCTATGTGGGACGCTGCCTCAGCATGGCCTGATGAGTGGTGAGTAGGTCCATGCCCAGGATCCGAACCAGCAAACCTCGGGCCCCCGAAGCGGAGCAGACGAACTTAACTGCTATGTCACTGGGCCCGGCCCCTGTCTTTTCTCTTTCTTGATGGTTTCCTTTGCAACGCAAAAGTTTTAAATTTTGATGAAGTGCAATTCATCTACTTTTTCTTTTGTTGCTTCAACCAGTACCTATTCCAAGGTCACAAAGATTTACTCCTAAAACTCTTCTAAGAGTTTTATAGTTTTAGCTCTTACATTTAGATCTATGATCTATTTTGAGTTAATTTTTGTGTATGGTGTTAGATAGGGGTCCAACTTCATTCTTTTGCATGAGGATATCCAGTTGTCCCAACAACATTATTTCAAAAAATTATTTGCCCTATTGAATTGATGTGACACTCATATCGAAAATCAGTGGACCATTAATGTAGGGGCTTATTTCTGAACTCTCAATTCTGTTCCATTAATCTATATCTTTATCCTATACCAGTACAATCTGTCTTGATTACAGCTTCGTAGTAAGTTATGAAATTGGGAAGTGTAAGTCATTTAACTTTGTTCTTCTTTTTCAAGATTGTTTTGCTATTGTGAGTCCCTTGCATTCTTCATATGAATTTGAAGATCACCTTCCTGCAAAAAAGCCAGCTGAGATTTTGATAGGGATGCATTGAATCTATAGATCAATTTGGGAGCTTTTGCCATCTGATCCCTGAACATGGAATGTTTTTCCATTCATTTAAGTCTTCTTTAATTTCTTTTGACAGTATTTTGTAGTTTTCAGAGCATAAAATTTGTACTTCTTTTGTTAAATTTATTCTGAATTGTTTTATTCATGTGTGTGTGAGAGAGAGAGAGAGAGAAAGATTGGCCCTGAGCTAATATCTGTTGCCAATCTTCCTCTTTTTGCTTGAGGCAGATTTGCCCTGAGCTAACATCTGTGCTAATCTTCCTCTATTTTGTATGTGGGTTGCTGCCACAGCATGGCTGATACATGGTATAGGTCCGTACCTGGGATCTGAACCCCCGAACCTGGGCTGCTGATGTGGAGCGTGCAGAACTTAACCACTAGGCCACAGGGCCAGCCCCTTATTCTTTTTGATGCTATTTTAAATGGAATTGTTTTCTTATTTTCAGATTGTTCATCACAAGTGTATGGAAATGCAATTGATTTTTGTGTATTGATCTTGTATCCTACAACCTTCCTGAACTCATTTTTTACTTCTAATAGTTTTTTAGGGGTTCCTTAGGATTTTTTACTTATAAGATCTCATTTGCCAATAGAGATAGTTTTACTTCTTCCTTTCCGTTCTGGATTCTTTTATTTCTTTTTCTTGCCTGATTGCCCTGCGTAGAACATGCAGTACAGTATGAATGGGAATGATGAAAGTGGACATCCTTGTCTCATTCATGACAAGAGGGAAAGCGTTTAAGTCTTTCACCATTATGTGTGATGTTAGCTGTGGGTTTTTCCTGGATGACCTTTATTAGTTTGAGGAAGTTCTCTTGTATTGCTAGTTTGTTGAGTGTTTTTAAGTGAAAAGGTGTTGGATTTTGTCAAATTCTTTTTCTGCATATAATAAGATTATCACGTGCTTTTTGTCTTTTTTTCTGTTAATAAGATGTATCACATTAATTGATTTATTTTCAGCTGTTAAACCAACCTTTTCTTCCTAGGATAAGTTGTATTGGTTTTTATTTGTTTATTTGTTTCTTTTTTTTTTTTAAAGATTTTATTTATTTTATTTTTTCCCCCCAAAGCCACAGTAGTTAGTTGTATGTCATAGCTGCACATTCTTCTAGTTGCTGTATGTGGGATGCGGCCTCAGCATGGCCGGAGAAGTGGTGCGTCGGTGTGCGCCCGGGATCCGAACCCGGGCCGCCAGCAGCAGAGCGCAAGCACTTAACCACCAAGCCACGGGGCCGGCCCTGTTTATTTGTTTCTTTGGTATTGTACAACAAGTTTTTGGCTTGTTTTGTTCTATTTTTTTTAGTTTGGTTATCTGAAATAGGTGAACTGACTTGTCTGACAAGTTAGTAGTAGAATGATGATGGGATTAGATCTTGCATAGGATTAGGGAACTTTCAAGTTTTCTTCCTCTAGGTTCAGTCTGTGAATATAAATCTCACCTGAAAAAGGGTATGTTTTTGCATTGTAATTTGGTCATATGTAGACAGTGTCTAATGATTTATTTTTGTGGGGTTAGGGAATGCTGGAATAGCTAGCAGCTACCAAGGAGGAAACCTGAGTCTGATTACACTTAGTGATGGTATTGTGGTGAATCCTGTTTGAATTGGATACATGTGCTTTGGAAAGGAGGCTGGAATCTAAGAGTTTACCTGAATTTACAAGTTTGTGAAATCACGGTTGAGGGGACAAATTCTAGAAGTTTGCTAAATTAGCAGGAACCTATAAGGAAGAAGAGGCTTAAAGATAACAGCTGAGCCTAAGTGAGATAGATTTTGATTTCGAGGGGGAAGAAAACAGGATTTAATTTAGGCCCACTGTTTCAAAAAGGGTAGAAGGCAGACATTTCAAGTGAAAAATGATTGAATAACAATCAACGCTTTCCTGGATAACTGTTTCAATTCTTTACTCTCCTCAGACTTCCTTTAGGTTTTTCCTCATACTCAGTCTCAGTTGGTGACAATGCTTCCTATATCCCTGAAAAAAGAAGTCAAAAGGGAACTTCCCCAAGCTCTCACCATCATATCTACTTACCTACCTGCATATGTTAATTCCTATTAATATGAATGAACTGTTTGTTCTCCTATCTTAGGCCTACTCTGACTTGTGGTTAGATCCAGTTCCCTTCCACCTACTCAAGGACGTTGCCTCAGCATTTCTTCCCCTTCTCTTCTGCATCATAATTTTTCCCTGACTATTAAAAACCAACTGACTTTAAAAAAAAAAAAAGAAGAGAAAGAAAGGAAAAGAAAGCTACCATTCTTTACCCCACATTCTCTTTCAGCTACCACCAAGCTTCTCTGCTTCCCTTGAGTTGTCTATGCTTCCTGCTCCTGTTCTCCTTACATTCTCTCTTGAATGCATTCCAGTAAGGCTATTTGCCTTTACTTCTCTGATGAAAGTGCTCTTTTCAAAGTCACCAATGACTTCCACATTGCTAAATCCAGTGGTCGTTCTTAGACTTCATCTTGATCCAGGAACAGAATTAAACACAATTGATCACTCCATTTTTTTTTTTTTTTTGGTGAGGAAGATTGACCCTGAGCTAACATCTGCCAATCCTCCTCTTTTTTTTGCTGAGGAAGACTGGCCCTGGGCTGACATCCATACCCATCTTCCTCCACTTTATATGGGATGCCTGCCACAACATGGCCTGACAAGTGATGTGTCGGTGCGCACCCGGGATCCGAACCGGCGAACCCCGGGCTGCTGCAGCGGAGCACACGCACTTAACCACTTGCACCACCAGGCCGGCCCCGATCACTCCATTTTTTTTGAAGTATTTTGTCACCTGGCTTTCACAACACCAAAGCTTTTGGTTTTTCTTCCAACTTCAACTGACCATTGCTTCTTAGTTTCCTTTGCTTTGTTTTCCCCATCTCCAATCTTTTAATATTAGAGTGTGCCAGGGCTCAGTCCCTGGACTTCTTTTCTATCTACACTTGCTCTTTTGGTGATCTCTTTTAGTCTCATGGCTTTAAATATTATCTACGTACTGATAACTCCCAAATTTCTATCTCTGGTCCAGACCTTTTCCTGAAACTCCAAATAATAACCCCAACTGCCTACCTGAAATTTCCACATTGTTGGTTTCCCTCAAATTTGCTCTTCCTACAGTCTTCCCTATATCAGTTAATAGCGATTCCATCTGTCTAGTTACTGAGGCCAAGAACCTTGAAGAAATCATTGACTTCTCTCTTTCTCTTTCTTTCATCCTTCATCACTTTATCAGCAAATTGTGTCAGCTCTATCTTCAAAATCTATCTCCATTTCACATTAGTTCTACTGCCAGATGCCTGATCCAAACCACCATCATCTCTCTTGTGAATTATTGTGAAGAGTTTCTTAAGTAATCTCTCTGCTTGCACCTTGTGTACTTTCTTAATACAGCAGCCAAACTTAACACATCCAAAGACCAACCTTTTGATCTCCACGCATACACACACAAACCAAACAAAAAAATCTGTTCCTCCTGCAGTCTTTTCTGTTTCAGCAAATGACAACTCCATCCTTCTAGCTGTTCTGGCCAAAAAAGCATGGAGTCAACCTTCAATGTTTTCTGTCTTATACAACCCACATTCAATCCTTGTTGGCTCTACCTTGAAAATCTGTTCAAAATACAACTATTTTTCGGTATCTGCCCCTTACAGTCCTGATTGAAGTCATCATCATGTCTCACCTGAGTTATTGCAATAGCCTCCTAGTTGGTTTTCTTGTTTCTCTATTTGCTTCCTATAGACTGTTCTTAGTACCACAACCAGAGCTGCCCTTTTGAAAAACGTAGGATTATATCATTCTTCTGCTCAAAGTCTCCTTTGGCTATTCATTTTACTCAGGAAAAGCTGGAGTCTTTGCAATGTCAGCAAGGCCCTGTAAAATCTGGTCCCAATTACTTCTGAGGCTTTATCTCCTACTCCTTTCCTCCTTGCTCTTTCTGCTCAGCCTCCTTGAGCTTGTGCTTCCTTGGACATTCTGAGGGCACTTTTGCTTCAGGGCTTTTTCGTTTGCTGTTGCTCTGCCTGCAGATACTTCTCCCTCAGATAATGTTTGGCTCACTTTCTTACCTCCTTCAAGTCTTTATTCGAATATATCTTACCGGAGGACATCCCTTGACCATTCTATTTTAAAATGCAGCCCTCCTCCCCACCCCCACACTCAGGAACTTCCTACCCCCTTTCCCAGCTTTACTTTTCTTCATGAGACTTAGAGTTGTATGACATACTATCTATTTTCCGTCACATTTATTTTCTCTCTTTCCCTACTAGATCGTATACTCCACGAGGACAGCGTTTTTTGTATGGTGTTGTTCAATGCTTTATTCCAGTTCTTAAGTCTGTGCCTGGCACATAATAGGCTCTCAGTAAATACTGATTAAATGAATGAACAGATTTGTCTTTAAAACATTCCAAATATTTCCACATGATTAGTAGTTTTACCTAATGTTTTTTATCTTACTCAAAAGGTCTTTTAGACATCATTTTACTTTGCTTTTCATTCTCTTGTTGTGACTGTGATTTGGGACAAATAATTTATTTTCTCTGGGCTACAGTTTTCTCTTATGTAAAGTAAGAAGGTTATACTAAGTGACCTTCAATCTCCCCTGTAGCTCTAACATTCTATGAATTTATTAATTATGTTTTATACTTTTGACCTGACTCTTGAGTTTTCTATCTCATTTGCTCGTCATGCTGAGTTGTGGACTGGTGTTTTACTTGTGGACAGTGAGATAAGGGTGGGACAAGTTCATTCTCCTCTACTCTGACTGCAACACTAATCTTGTCAGAGTAGTTGCAAGTTGAGTAGGTCACGGTGGAGTAGGAGGGCAGAACAGGAGGATGTAGGAAAGTATGGGCATACATCCAGCAAGAGGGGCACAACCCAGGAAAGCCCAACTCTGTTGTTCCCCAGAGAGGAACTTTATCAACTCACAGAATCCATGCCAATAGTTGGAACATGTGTGTGATAGAGGCAATTCCAGGATTACGGCAGTAAAAGAAGATCTCATGTACTAGTTTTCCTGCAATAACAACCATCAAAAAGCTGGTGCATGACACATTTTCCTAGGCGGTCCAACCTAAAACGGCTTGCTCCAGTTGCTTTGATTTAGCAAACTCTGTGTTCTCTCCCTTGCATTGTTCCAGTATGTTACTCAATTGTCCAGTAAATAATACTGGACAATTACCGGTAGTACTTACCCTTACCTGTTCAGCCTTTTTATGATCTGCAGGAGTAAGATTGTCCGCAACTCTATTGACTGCCCACTGGGTGCAGAGTTTAGAAACTGCCGCTTTCATATCTTCTAACCGTTTAAGGTGTGATGAAGGGGGTACCAGCTATTACTTTTCCCTGTTTGTTTACTTACATTCTGTTTTTGGAAGCAAAATATTTCCTTTAGTTTCCCTCTAAGGGTAGCAAGCATAACTTGTTTTGTGTCCCATCCTTGGCATTTTTTCATGCTGCTTAGAAAAAAAGATTTGGGGGAGTGGAAATATTATAAAGGAAGATAAAAACAAATATTCTCCTGCATGCTAGGCCTATTCTGCTGGGCGAAAGACTTTAAATGTGTTGACTTGGATTTTTAAAGCTCTTTCAGGGTGAAAATGAATGGTGCATCTCTGGTCTTGCTCTCAATTTTACTGACCACTGTTACAAGGGTATGCTAAGGAGAAGTCAAATTGATTTTTTTTTTAAGGTGGAGAATCAAGGGAAGAGAGTTTGCCCCGTTGCCAAATAGATGAGTGTGTCATTTAAGTTTAAATAAGCATGGCTTTTTTACTACTCAACCAGAGGTTGAGATGATGCCTATGTTTAAATCCTCCCTGGCTCAAAACTGTAGGTACCCTCATCTGACAGGATCCCCCCACCTTACCACATTGCCAAGATTGAGTTATGGTTCAGTTTGAGGAGGGACATGTCTTACCCTGTTTTCCCAGGTGGGCACTGAGTTTTCTCTAAGGAGTTCAAAGCAGGTGCCATAGAGCTGACCAAGACATCTTTTTCTGCCACTCGTTATATCCTACACAGAAAACTTGACTGTCATATAGCTTTGTCTTTTAGAGTTCAGGGTAAAGGAGTCTTTCCACATAAAGTAACTCCTTGTTCTTACCTTACCAGTAACTTGGGTCAGGGATAGTAGATGAGGGGGAACCAGAAACAGAGCTAAGCTTGAGACGGGGTACTACGCAGACATAAGGCAAGGAGCAGGACTGAGACTGAGGTTAACAATGGAAGATCAAGGGAAAAGAGAGTTTGAAGTAGAGCAGGACTGGAGTTTGAGCCAACACAGTAGGAATCAATAGTTTAGCTAGACATGGGTCTCTGAAAACTGTGGAGCTGTTTGTTAGTCTAGTAGACTAACATTTAGTGGCTTACACTCTAGTGTGTGTAGTAAGTAATAGAAGTCTATAGTAAGTATAGACTTACATATAGTGGCTTAAGCTGGAAAATCCATCCATGAAGGAATGTCATCTGATACAGGTAAACAATGATAGCTGGAGACTTAGTTAATGCTTTGCTAAATATGTATTTTTCTATCTATTACGTTTTCTGAATCCCTTACCTGCATATTCCTCTTGACCATTGGCAAAATGGAAATGTATAGATTAATAGCTGTTAATGAAACTTAGTTTGACTCCAGAAGTAAGATGTAATTAGATCCATGATCCATACAACTACATACCTGACCTACTGAGGCAGCAGCAGGTAGGGAATTTATTTAGGCTGTGGTAGAGTTCTGTATGACATACAAGAAATAGATTGGAATGCTCATTTCAAGACACATTGCTTTGAATTGATGAGCCAGTTATTCCAGTTACCATCATGCCTCATGCTCCTTGTGCTTGCCAGGAGCCCTTCCTCGGCTGAGCAGTTGGGACTGTAAGCCTTGCCAGGTAGGATGATATATAGGGAGGTTCACTGGGATTGGTTCCAAATTGGGTATTGCTCCTACACGCATCTCACAGGGTTGAGTCTGGCCTGTCCTTGGGACTCTAGCGTGCTGCGTGCTGGCTAATAACATTTGGGTCAGGAGAGTCCCTTAGGATTAACAGGCCTTTTGTTTGCCTGAAATGTCCTTCCGATTCTGTCTTAAAATTCTACTCACTCTTAAGTCGAGCTACTACTACCACCTGCTCTATGAAAACCTATTTGATTTCTCTTAATCAGAAGCAATTACTCCTTCTGTCCAACCATAGTATACCACTTGTAACCCTATGTAGCACATATTTTTTCTGCCTTTCATAAGTGTTTATATATGTTAAAAGATAAATTTTCAGAAAAAGGTAAAATCATGACTCTCATACAGATATTAAAATGAACATGTGTTAAAGACTTTAACTCATGAGGGAAATAAGCAGATGTTATAACCAGTTCCAAGAAAAAGGAAAAGGAAAAAAATATTCATATGGATGAAGGAATGTTTAATTGAAAGTTCAAATGGAGGCAAAACTGGTCTTTTCCATACTTATTTACAATTTACAGAATTGTAAATTAGACCAACTATAGGTTAAAATCAGATAACCTGGAGGGGAGTCCTCTAGACAATGCTTAATTTTCCCCTGAAGCATAAAATTTTTTCTATAGCCTCCCTTGTTTTGATCAAAAATAGTCTCAAAGAAAGACTATTCCTGATCACAAACTAAGGCTGGTCTCATTAGATTGGATCTGATTAGTTATATAGGTGTAGCAAGAGTGTTAATTTACCACATAGGTCTTAAGTTTGCTTTGCTGGAAGTTTTCATAAGGGATCTCAGATTTGACTTTTAAAATACTTGTTCATTAATCAGACTCTATATTCATTCATAGTTATCTGTTTTCAGCCTGATTGGATGTTTTAATTTTGTGGTTTGCGTGTGTCTTAAATCTCATTCTGTGCAATAAATAGACAAGGACTTGATAAAGCAACATAAGGACTTGAAAGAAACTGAAGAGATTTCTGTTTTTTCTTCTAGAGATGCCTGCACATATCCCCCTTTCTCTGGCTGAAGCTCTGTCATTATAAACTGGGAAGAACCTGTCCAAGTTAATTAGTAGGAAAGGGAAAAAGGTTTCGAAATACTGCTTAGTAAATAGAGAGAAAATACGGGAGCACACTTTGGCCTATGGTGAACATTTAGGTGATATTTAATTTGAAGAAGGGAAGACTTGGCCTGAGAATAAGAGTTTCTCAGAAGGCGGGTCTAGGATTAGACTCTTTATCCCAGGAATTTCAATCTCGGACTTGATGCCTGCATCTTGCGGCCTGTCCTTTACGTATTTTATGAGGAACGCTAATAGTGTACTAGGAGCCAAGGGTCTGAGGCCAGTACTAAAGAGTTTTGTGGAGAAATTTTAGGGTGAAGGTATTGCTGGGCCAAAGGAGACGTAAGAGAGTTTTTCCAGATCTGGGGCATGCCTCTGCTCCATAGACATCTAGGGTTAGCAGGAATATATTCAGTCTTTGTTGTGTGGCACTGGTTTATTTATTCAGAGCTTCTTTAATTTTACTGGTAAAACTCTTCTCTTGAAGACCTTCCAAACCTTGCCTTTGAAAAGCATCATAGGGCCGGCCCCGTGGCTTAGTGGTTAAGTGCGTGCACTCTGCTGTTGGCGGCCCGGGTTCGGATCCCGGGCGCGCACCAATGCACCGCTTCTCCGGCCATGCTGAGGCCGCATCCCACATACAGCAACCGGAAGGATGTGCAACTATGACATACAACTATCTACTGGGGCTTTGGGGGGAAAAAAAATTATAAAAAAGAAAAGCATCATAGTTCTTTGAAGTCACTTGCTTTTGATTTCTAAGCCCAATTTTCAATTTTCATTTGTTCAACCTGTTCTCCCTGTTTCATTCCTCTTGATTCACAATGTTACAGTGAAAATATATTCCCAGTTGTAGACCTAGGAGGGCAGCAGTGTAAGGCAAGGAGGCATTCCCACAGTCACCTCAAGTGCTGAGAAGGAATCTGATTCTGCATGAGGAGTGGCCCTTGGGAAAAGCCAATATCTCATCACATCACGATCATTGTTGATTCAGGCATGCCTGTTCTCCTCTATAAGCTTAAATATCCTTGTCTGAGGAATGGGGAGAAGTATCATCTCCTAGCCATCCAGTGGTGCAGAGGAAGGTGTTATCTTAGATAAGAGGAGAGTTGGGATAACTTGAAATCTAAGGAATAGTACCGAAATCTGTACTGATGAGGGCAAGTCAGATGTTAACTTGAGATTAACATGAACAGCTGGCCATGCATATTCTCAAAAGAAAAGATTTATATTTAAGAGGTAAATTCCTGCCATCCCCTGTCTCTAGAGCTAGCAAACTGAGAACTACTAGAAAGAACTTAAAAGTTGACCAAGAGCTGCTTTTTTTTCACTTTTTAGAGAACTTTTTATAAAATAATTATAGGCATACAGGAAGTTGCAAAAATAGGCCAGAGAGGTCCTGTGTACCTCTCAGCCTATTTTCCGCAGTGCTTACATTTTATGTAACTATGCGTAATATCAAAACCGGAAAGTGGCCATTGGTACAATGTGTATGTATAGTTCAATGTGTGCCATTTCCCCATGTGTTAATTCGTGTAAACACCACCACAATCAAGATACAAAGTTATCCCCTCACCACAAAGACCTCCCTTGTGTTCCCCCTATAGAGTCACACCTGCACCCCTCCCGCCATCACCATCCCTCACCCCTGGCCACCACTAATCTGTGTGCCATCTCTATAATTTTGTCACTTCAAGAACATTATGTAAATGGAATCATACAGTATGTGGCCTTTTGAGATTGATTTTTTCACTCAGCATAATGTCCTTGAGATCCATCCAAATTGTTGTGTGTATCAATAGTTTGTTCCTTTTTGTTGCTGAGTAGTGTTCAATGGTATGGATGTACCACAATTTGTTTAACTATTAACCTGTTGAGGGACATTTTGGTTGTTTCGGGTTTTTTGCTCTCACAGATAATGCTTCTGTGGACATCTGTGTACAGGTTTGTGTGAACAGAAATTGTCATTTATCTGGGATAAATGCCCAGGAGTACAACTAATGGGTTTTATGGTAAGTGTATGTTTAATTTTTTAAGAAAGTGACAGCATGTCATTGGATCATGGTATTAATCCTCTCTGCCAGGTGGTAGAAATCCAGGTTTCCTACTTAGCCTCGGTTGATAGCCCTGGAGGGTGGGGAAAGGCACGTCATTACTGCTTGGATTGTGGGAGTTCTGGCTCCCTGCTTGGCCTCCACTGACTCTATTCTGCATGGGAGGGGGAGAGTGCCTCCTTACTGCTCCCCATGTGACCTCCACTGACACCATGGTGGTGGGGGTGAGTGCTCATTACCACTGGAAGGTGGTGCAAGTCCTGGCTTCCCACTTGGAGCTCTCTGACACCCCCTGACGCTAGGGCTAGGGAGACACCTCATTACAGCCAGGTGCAAGTGAAAGTTGAGGCTTTCCACTTTGCCTTTGCTGATAGGAGTGGGGTGGAGCTGCAGTGTTTTCTGTGGTGTTTGGTTGGAGGAGGGTGGTTATTGCTAGGCTACCCCTTTCTTGATCCTTTAGCTAGATTCAGCCAGTTTTTCTTGGCATTCTTTTCTGTTTTGTCTGTGCTGTTGGTGCTTCTAGATTGCTGGCTTCTCCAGCACCCAGTCCAGGACAGATGAAGCAAAAAGCAAACCCAGACAAATAACTACTGTGTTTTTCCTCAGATCTTGAGTTTCCTAGCTACTTTGCCTTCTTCTCTCCACTTTTTCAGAGTTTTCTTATGTTGCTGTATATATAATGCCCAGGTACTTAGCAAAAAGAATAGGGAGAAGTGCATCTATTCCATCTTGGTCCAGCACCAGAAGTCTGACATAGGGCTTTTAGATTTTTTTTTTTAATTATTTTTTTTGTGAGGAAGATCAGCCCTGGGCTAACATCCATGCTAATCCTCCTCTTTTTGCTGAAGCTAACATCTGAGCTAACATCTATTGCCAATCCTCCTTTTTTTTTCCCCCAAAGCCCCAGTAGATAGTTGTATGTCATAGTTGCACATCCTTCTAGTTGCTGTATGTGGGACGCGGCCTCAGCATGGCCGGAGAAGTGCTGCGTCGGTGCGCGCCTGGGATCCGAACCCTGGCCGCCAGCAGCCGAGCACGTGCACTTAACCGCTAAGCCACAGGGCCTGACATAGGGCTTTTAAAGGGCCATTTCTCTTCTAAGATTATAAATCTTATCATGTCTCACCCTTCTTAAAAACCTCCTTGTTAGGGTTAGTGTCCAAAATATATAAAGAACTCATACATCTCAACAACAAAAAAACTAACAACCCAAATAAAAAATGGGCAAAAGACCTGAACAGACATTTCTCCAAAGATATACAGATGGCCAACATGCACAGGAAAAGATGTTCAACATTATTAACTATCAGGGAAATGCAAATCAAAACTACAATGAGATATCACCTCATGCCCATCAGAATGGCTATAATTAACAAGACAGGAAACAAGTGTTGGAGAGGATGTGGAGAGAAGGGAACTCTCATACACTGCTGGTAGGAGTGCAAACTGGTGCACCACTATGGAAAACAGTACAGAGATTCCTCAAAAAATTAAGGATAGAACTACCATACGATCCAGCTATTCCTATGTTGGGTATTTATCCAAAGAACATGAAAACACCAATGAGTAAAGATACATGCACCCCTGTGTTTATTGCAGCATTATTCACAATAGCCAAGACTTGGAAGCGACCCAAGTGCCCATCAATGGGTGAATGGATGAAGAAGATGTGGTATATGTATACACAATGGAATACTACTCAGCAATAAGAAATGATTTGTGACAACATGGATGGGCGTTGAGGGTATCATGCTAAGCAAAATAAGTTAGAGGGAGAAGGTCAAATACCATATGATCTCACTCATAAATAGAAGATAAAAACAACAACAAACATAGAGACAGAGATTGGGTTGGTGGTTACCAGAGGGGAAGGGAGGAGGGAGGAGGGCAAAAGGGATGATTAGGCACATGTGTATGGTGATGGATTGTAATTAGTATTTGGGTGGTGAACATGATGTAATCTATGCAGAAATAGAAGTATGATGATGTACACTTGAAATTTATACAATGTTATAAACCAATGTTACCGCAATAAAAATAAAATTAAAACGATAAAAAAAAAACCCTCCTTGTCGTAACACCCAACTGTCCAAAGGATAAAATTCCAACCCCTTAACATTGACTTTTAGGCTCTTCACTATCTCACCACAAGTAATAACAATCATATCTTCTGCAACTCCTCTCTGTGCACATGAACTCCATACAGAATTTCTCATGCACCATTTCTTAAATATACATGCTTTCTCATGCCTTATTTTGCACATGCTAGTGCACATGCACTCTGCTTGGTTCTACCTTTCTCATCTCTACTTGGCATGCGCCTAGCTGTACTTCACCTCTGCTTCTTTTTTTTTTTTTTTCGTGAGGAAGATCAGCCCTGAGCTAACATCCATGCCAATCCTCCTCTTTTTGCTGAGGAAGACTGGCCCTGAGCTAACATCTATTGCCAATCTTCCTCCTTTTTTCCCCTTTTTCTCCCCAAAGCCCCAGTAGATAGTTGTATGTCATAGTTGCACAGCCTGCTAGTTGCCGTATGTGGGACGCGGCCTCAGCATGGCCGGAGAAGCGGTGCATCGGTGCACGCCCGGGATCCGCACCCAGGCCGCCAGTAGCGGACCGCGCGCACTTAACCGCTAAGCCACGGGGCCGGCCCCCACCTCTGCTTCTTATATTACCTACTGCGAGGCCTTTCAATACTCTCCCAGAGTTATTTGATCCCTTCTCGGTGCCACCATAGCAATATGAACATACCTCTATAAGCTATTTCTTGTTTGAGTTGATCTCTTCTACTAGAGCTCTTTGAGATGGAATTATGTCTCTGTTCATCTCTGTCCCATTCAACTGTAAATTCTTTGAGGTTAGGGCTGTTCCTGTCTTATTCATCAATGTATTCTCACACATAGCACTGTGCTTGGCACATAATGGGCACTTAACAAGTATTTATTAAATGAATAAATTGTTACTTTCAGATATTAGAGCAACCAAAAATTGTCCTCAGCTTGTGTGACTAGGCTACCTGAGGCTGCCTCATTTTTATCATTACTATATATTCCTTTTTACTTTTTCATCAGAACAAAATGACTTTGGGAGAGTATAATAATTTAAGCGCTTCCCCAATCTGCTCCTCCATTCCTGAAGACTGCCTGCTTTCAGGTTGTCCTCGTATATACCTGCGGCCATCGCCGGTTGACCATTTGAGAGCAGGGCTGCCTCCTTGTATGGCTGATGGTGGTCTCCAAAGCCCATTCTTCAGGCCATCATGAACCATCAGTCCAGTCTTGAATAGACTGAAGGCCCTACTTTTCACCACTTATAGCAAGGCTAGGACTATCTTTGCCAAGCCCTTCCAGATCATTGTCTTTTATTGAGAAACAAAATCTTTTGGGATACATGGTCACCTGGTTGATCTATCTTTTGATTGTTGGCTGGAAGAAATTTAATAGCAACTCTTCTTAGTGAGATTTCAGCATCTGACATATTTGAGATAATAATAGCTTCCTCATTTTTATGACATTTTACTCAATCCATACATCCATCCTTGTCAACCCCAAATTATTCAACATGTGTTATCATGATGCTTACAATAACTCAGTGAGTGAAGTTGTATATACACACACATACACAGATACCCACATACATACACATTCACACACACAGACACACATACACATATACACACATAGGAGACTAAGGATTTTGCAGGTCACACCTATTCTGTTATACCCATTGATACTTTTTAAGGACTCTGATCCTTTGACCCTATATTTTGTTCTCATTTATAATAGTCATTGGTTTCTATCAGTTGTAGTCAGTATCTGATCCTAATACTATACATAAGCTCATGCACATAAAATAATTGTTCCACTTACCAAGCTTATTTAATATAGCCAGGCACTTTTTGTATGCATAATTTTTAATTCTTACAGCCACCCTGCAACGTAGATGCTATTATACACATTTTACAGATGAGGGAACTGAAGTTTAGAGAAATAGTAGATCTGAGCCAGGATTGGCTCTGCCTCAAAGCCCATTTTCTTTTCACTACACCACTTGGGCCCTCAATCAAAAGGCCTAATATGAAATCAAATCTTTAAAAGGTTGAAGAATCTCTATTTCTCCTAATATCCCAACTCCTACCCCATTAATCAAGGGTCTGGGTATTGATTCTATCACAAAAAAACATGCTATTGTCTATTTAGTAAGACAGAAGGAGGAAGACGGAGATGTGTTCAAAGAATGATGCTTGTATGTGCATGGTGAAATTTGCGAGTGTTGCCTAATGGCTTATTCTCACGGCACTTGTTCTCATAGACTTTCTCAAGCATTCAGGTCCCTGGGTCTCTGAGAAAACCAGGGAGAACACTTGTTGCCATATCAAAAAGGGCTTAAACAGATAACTGGCTGCCCAGAAAGTCCTGTGGATGATCAATGAAACTTGCTAGCAGTAGGAACTGGTATTTGATGGGCAAAAAGGCCATTAACTGCCAGCTCTTGTCTTACAAGTGTCTGATACTAAACCATGGTAAGCATTTTTGACAAATTAAAGAGTTATCCACAATAAGAAATGAAGATCTTTTCCTTTAGTCTCTGATTCAGTGCTCATCCCTTCCGTTCTTATTTCTTTCAGATGCTACAGGGTTTGAGGAGGTGGTATGTAAGGGGGTGCCAGACAACAGGAAGTTGAGTCAAGAGTGGACAGCTTATGTAGGTGAGTGAAAGGAGTATCTGAGACATCACATTCCTCCCAAGCAGCAGGAAGCAAAGAGATTGTCTAGCTCGCCCACAGGAGCAAGTGAGGAACATTGGCAGGAGTGTTCCAGCTGCCATCCTGGCCCCTAAAGAGGGATATATGGCTGGAATTCACAGGGAGTAACTGCGATAAGGCAAAGACTATCTCAGGACTGGCCCTGCTCTCAGCTACTTGCTGGCACTCCATGAATAATAGCCACACCACCGTGCGGGCATATTCTTAATGCCTCTGTAAGAGTTCCAGCCCCAGACAAGCATGGTTCCCTGAGAGGCACAAACACAATGTCTCCAGAGGGACATGTAAAATGAGCAGTAATGAGGCTTATTCCTTGGGCTTCTCTCTGAGATGGAAAGATAGATGTTCCACACTACTGAAGTCTGGATAGCACCTCTGGCGCCCTGGTCCCTTCCATTCCTCTGGTGATGTCCACAGGCTCTTCCTGTGTAGCATCAAGTAACTTCAGCTGTTACCTTGGCTCATTTGTATTCCAACTTTATTCTTCCCTTTAACTCCTTAGAACAAGTTGCTGTCTTCCTGGAGATATCAGCTCATTATTCTAGTTTATTTTCCATCCCTTAACCTGCCTTCTTTCAGGCCTAATGTCTGTTGGGTGTTACTGACCCCAGAGCTGGTCCATCATACATTCTGGGACAGCAGGTGACTCCTGGGATTGTCCTAGGCAAACCAGGACGTATAGTCACCCTTCCCAGATGGATAATGCCCACCTCAGTGACTTGTATACACCTAGGCACAGTGTGTGGTATAATTAAGGATTAAGTTATCTGCTGTTAGCCATGCTCTTGCGTTGCTGTTTTACCTCTCTGTACCTTACATAATCTAGTATTGGCTCCTTTCTTCTATCCCCTTTCTTCTTTCCTCTCTATCCCTTTACCTTCTGTCCTCTGCTTGTTGCTGTCTTCATTTCTGCCACTAGACCCCTGCCTCGACAGCCTGGCGTCAACAGAGGGCTTTACAACTCTGCTTACCTTCTTTTTGTTTTATTCCAGGGCCAGTAGCAGCCAAGCCCATTACTCTAGCTCCTAACTTGTTTGGTGGAGTTGTTGTTCCATGTCCTTGACCTCACACTTAGGTCCTGGGCACTCCTAGGAGTTATGGGAAGGGTGGGGTTAGGGCTGAAAGCCATTTGCACGGACACATTCTTATTTTATGTTCTATTAACAACTTGATTCCCAGGAGAATGTGTCCTCCACCCCTCTTTAGTTCACCCTTGGGTTCAAATCCAAAGATCTCACAATATCTTTTCTTTTTTTTTCTTTTTTTGGTGAGGAAGATCGGCCCTGCGCTAATGTCTGTGCCCATCTCCCTCTATTTTGTATGTGGGGACGCCGCCATAGCATGGCTTGATGAGCGGTGCTTAGGTCGAGCCCGGATCCCGGCCTGTGAACCCGGAACCGGGGCCTGGGGAAGCAGAGCACGAGTACTTAACCACTCCGCCACCGGGCCAGCCCCACAATATCTTCCTTTTAGAGGTGGAAACATACCCTGGAAATCTTCAGGCAAGAGGGCTGACGAGCACTTGTAAGAGCACAGAATTCTGTGCCCCAGACTGGCTCTTCACTGCTGCTTGGCTGCTTGCCCCCGGAAGGGAGAGCAGGAATGGCTCCAACACTGTCACCCGGGGGGAGTAAATGGGGAGGCCAGTCTTGCGGTGCAAGCGAGTGGTACGGTCCTGCCTGGCTCAATACATAGTCTGAAATCCGAGCGGGGGCCCCCGCTGTGGGGGCCTGGAAGGTATGTTTGAGGCCAATATTGTGACTCTGAAAAACCGCCCGCGCTGCGAGGGGACGCCTGCACTCAGATCAGTGTAACGTGGGGGACCACTGGGTGTCAGTTCTAGCCCCCTAGCGTGCCTCAGTTTCCCGGTCTGTGTCGGAGGCCACTACATCTCAGGATAGAAAAGCGATGCAGAAACAACTTTGGGCAAACGGAACGTCACCTAGAGCTGAAACGTCTGGGATCGCAGCTTTCGGTTCCTCCGCGGGAAGTGCGCCTGAACGAGCAGGGCAGAAGGAGGAGTCCCCAGAAGCTCTGGGGGCCATCAGCCCGTAGTAGCCGGGAGGCAAAGAGCGAGAAGACTCAGGTGCCGGCGGACCGGTCCGGAGGATGGGCGGTCAGTTTGCACTCGGCTCGACCCCGAGGGCGGTCAGGTGCAAGAGGGCGGGGGCTCCAGGCCTCGGGCTGCGGAACCAGGGCGGGCCGCCCGGCGGGGCATTTAAACCGCGCTGACTGCCGGCTGGGACACGCGCCCCAATCTGCGCCCTCGTCCGTCCGCCCTCTGCGCTTCGGGTTCCGGCTGGACAAGATGCGGGCTTCCTTGGCTCCGGGTGTCTGGTTCCTCCGCGCCTTCTCCAGGGACAGCTGGTGAGCAGGGCTGCGGGAGGGAGGCGCGCGGCCGGGAGCAGCTCGGCGCCGGCCCGGGGGAAGGGAGTGCCGGTGCTGAGGGACAGCCGCCCTCGGGAGACTCGGCCGGGCGGCGCGGCGCGCTTCGGGCGTTCTGGTAGGACCTCACCCCGGTCGCCTTCAGCGGCGCCATCCAGAAAGGTGGGTGATGCAAACACCCTTCCGAACAACGCGTTCCCCCCGGACTTCTCTGGGGAGGCTGCTGAGAGTCGCCGCCGTTTCCTTTTGCCATCCTCATCTCCAAACACACACACGCCCGGGTTAGACCTTCAGAGCGCCTCACTTTCACATCATTGAGCACCTGGGGGAACCTGGACTTGCAGGCTAGGCAACGGAGGCGGGAGAGGAGCGGGGGAGAGTTGCTGAAAAAGTGGCCATTGGAGTTGTTGAGCATACCTTTTGGCCTCTTTTAGCCCTTGGATAACACACAGGCCAGAACTCAGTGGTCCTGGGAGCCTGCCTTGAGGGGTTCCAGGCCCTGAGAGACATGCCTGGGGAGAGAATACCTCTCAGATCAGAGTGGCAACTGTCCCTCAGCTGGTGGTGGCCCCAAGACTGGATGAGCTGGCTGTCACAGTAGCTTTCCTCCTGACCAAGGGAGGCCTCAGGAGGCCACACATGTTGGGGTGTGGTAAGGTGGAGAGAGTTTACCCCATTCTAGCCCCAAAATATCCAGAGGCCACACACTGGAGCAGTTTGCTTGGTCTGCAGAGTATTTTTTAAAGTATTGTGTTAGTTGCCATCATTTACAAATTATAAAATTTGACATAAATGGCCAGAGTCCTGGCTTCTCTTGAAAAACAGGCAATGTAGCAATACCAGGCCTAAATTCCCAAATTATATTAATAGGAGTTGAGGAGTGCCCTTCAGATAGGGCAGGCGCTCTTAAGATGTCCAACTTGTTCCGGTTTTAAAATGGGCGTCCCCACCCTCCTCAGTACTGGGCAAATCCAGATGGTGGGTCACGCTAGGCACTGTCCAATTGGTGACAGTCCTCACTGGTGAGAGTCTTCATCACTTCCAGACTTCTTCACTCATTTAGATTACTTCCTTCATCCTTTTTGAGTTTGGGACTGTTAGAAGATATTTTTCAGAAAAAGATAAAATCATGACTCTCATAAGGATATAAAAATGATCATGTGTTGAAGATTTTGTTTTACTTACAATGAGGGAGCCAGAAGATGTTATATAATCAGTTCAAAAGAAAATTCAGAGAGGGGGGAATGGGGACTTAGTGTTTAATGGGTACAGAGTTTCAGTTTGGGGTGATGAAAAAGTTCTGGGGATGGATGGTGGTGATGGTTGCACAACAGTGTGAATGTACTTAATGCCCCTGAGCTGTACACTTAAAAATGGTTAAAATGGTAGATTTTATGTTATGTATATTTGACTACAATTGGAAAAAAAAAGAGAATCCAAAGAACATACCCATTTATAAATCAGGAATATTGAGGCAAAATTGGTTTTTCCACAGGTTGGGAGGGAAGACTGTTGAAACTCTATCAGTTCATAGACGTATTTTGTATGACTTATCCGATACCTACCACTTCAAGGAATTGTAAAATAGCTCAAGGTCAGTGAAAGGCTTGAATCACACAACCTGGATGGGTGTTTTCTAGACAATGCACGGCTTTCCAGTGAAACACAAATTTGTTTTTCTGCAGTCTCCACTGCTTTGATAAAAAATAGTCTCAAAGAAAGATTATTCTTGATCACAAAATAAGGTTGGTCTCATTAGTTCTGATCTGATTATTTATGTAAGTTCAGCAAGAGTGTTAATTCACAATATAAGCCTTGTTAAGTTTGCTTTGCTGGAAGTTTTCGTAAGGAATCTTGATTGGATTTTTTAAAAGCCTTTTATTATTTATTTTTCTGAGATTAAGAAGCCAGCAGTCTTCACTAGGTTTTACCTGCTGTACTGATAAATTTGGGCAAATTCCTCTCTTCTTGAAGTCCCCAAAATATCCTACAGTTCCTGGGCCTGCCGGGGAGTGACCTTCCTTATTTGCCTGGAAGGGAATGCAGTAAGCCAGTTTTCTTGGGAGGGTTTTGTTAGTATTGGCACCGTACAGTCAACCTTAGTTCCTTAAAGGGGGCTGGTTATATCTGATTAAATGAGCATCATTGTCAAATGCAACATTCCAGGCAAGGCCTTGGTTGCATAAGCAATTTTCCTAATTATGTCCTGGTAAAAAAGAGGACAGATTCTTATTGAACTTTTGCAAATAATCATATTGCTATGAAAAGCAAGAAGACTCAACAAAAGTTTCTGAATTTTCAGGGGTCAGGTAGGGAGAATAATATATTTACAAATGTTTCATATTGGTTTACAAAAACCGAGTCTAGTAAATTATTATGAGTTACAGATAGCTTAAGAAGAAAGAGAAAGGGCTTCCTTCTGTATCCAGAAAATAGAACACTATAACAACATCAACAATATTCCAAACATCCCTTATCAGTTCATTTAGTCCTATGTGATTATTTCTTGTTATGCTGAATCTTGGGTTAACGACCTCATAAACCCATCTGCTTTTAAAGAGTTCTGGAAATCCTGACTCAGTCCACTGGTATGTTTTTAAAGATGTCTAAGCAATGCCATCAGAAGGCTGTACCCAAGAGTAAGGGCCTGGTACTAGGCTTTTCTGAGACAGTTCTTGGTGGTTAAAGATAAAACCTTTGGCCTGTAGCTGATTGCAGAGCCTTTAGGAAGCATCAGAGTAAAACAGAAACTATCTATAGGTGAAAGAGACCTAAAAAGGCGTGGATTAACTTATTACTGATAATTTTCAAAAGTGAATGATCTGATGAGAATTCATGACAAGAATAATGCAGGGGACAAGGAAATTTGCTTGTTCTTGCGCTGTGCAGAACAAAATAAATCCAATCCCCCCCAAAAAAATCTAGACAATGTCTGAACATAATAAGGCTAATTTCAAAGAAGATAGTGAACATTACATCTGATTTATAAAAACAGGTGAACACATTTTTATAAAGGAAAATATTTTGAGATACGTGAAAATCCTGAGACATGATTTATATAATGTACCAAGGATATACCAAAAATATCAACTAAAGAGATTCAGTAGGTCTACATATTGCATTGACATAATATTTGATACTAAAGGAACCACAACCTCTTTTTGAAAATAATATGAATAAGATAAAAACTGAGTCAGCTTTGGCAAAATTTTAACACACTTAATTGCTTCTTTTCAGACTCATTATTAGCATGTACTGCATAATCCAAGGCAAATCAAATTCCCTTTCCACAAACGTTCTACAGATTTATCCATTTAGGTTTTGTGCTTCATTGTCCTCTGTCTTAATCTGGAACAACCAGTCATTTTACTTTAGGATAAAACCTCTCTTTTTTCTTCTTAATAAACAAAAACACATCTCGTTACCGTGTATACAAAGTTGTACCTCTCTGCCACTATTATTCCCAATAGAGTCTCATTCGTAGGTATTACTTATACCCTTTAATGAAAGTAACTTGTGTTTCAGAGAAGATTGGGGCCAGGGAGGGAGGATAATTGTAAACAGCCTGGACCACACAAGCATTTTAGAAGAGCTCACAAATACACATAACAGCTTTCTACATCCACACACATCATTTACACACTTCTTAAAGTGTGAATCCAACTACTGTGTTCTCCAACTTCTCCCAGAACTACGACAGATCTGGATTGAAATCCTTTCACTGCTGTATGCCTTGTGTGGTTAACTTCTTTAAGCCTCAGTTTTCTCATCGGTAAAGTCAGGTGGGTTCTTGAGGATAAACATGATATGTGAACATTCTGGACCTCCTGTGGCTGATGGAGGGTACTCAAGAAGTGTTCTTTTACTTCTTTCCTGGTGGGTGTAGATTTGGACTCCTGTCAAACACTAAACACTAATGTACTTCCTACTATAAGCACATTATTATGTTGAACTCTGAGGCCTATAAAGATGATTAAGACATTGCTTTACCTTCTTGGAACTAAGGATCAAGCTGGAGAGAAGGTGTGCTCTCTTATTATCAAACTTACTGCTTCCCCCTGTCCCCAGGGAGGGCATTTCAGCAGAAGTGAAGAAAGCGGATCTAGCTACCTTCCTCAAGTAGGTCGCTGGAGGGTGCACTGGCCCTGAGCTTTGGATCCTTGTCTATGACGTGAGGATAACAGCAATACCTGCCTCATATGATTATCGTGAGGATTAAATGAGGGACAGCGTGTAAGGTACACAGAGTGGTGCCAGGCTTGTATTAAGCACTGACTAAACATTAATTATTGACCACAATTCTACTCACTTTTCCTACTAGGCATTGTTTATTTGTCATTCACTGCAAAGTGATTATTTGCTTCCCCACCTAACTTGGGTATAATGAGGCAAGAGAAGTTAGGTAGCTTGTCTAGCGTCACATAGCTGGTAAACAACTGAGCTGGAGTTTGGATCCAAATTAGTCTGACTCCCAAGCCCATGGTCTTTCCACCATCCTCCCAATGAGAGTGTGGGAGGGAGAAAGATATGAGCATTTGGCCTTAGACTGGTCACTTAATCTTGCTAAGGCTCCAGGTCCTTGCCTATAAAATGGAGGTGACAATGTACCTGTATCACAGGGTTTTGGTGAAGTTAAATGAGAAGATATTTAAAGTGCTTAGCCCAGTGCCTAGAGTACAGTTAATACTTGCTAACTGCTAAGTGCTTGTGAGTTTTTGTGGAGGGAGTGATTCATCCTCAGCAGGAAAAGGTAGCATTTGGCTTTGTGGATCTGGAGATATGCTGAGCAGAGGTCATACAGCCAGCAGAGGCACAGGAGTGAAGACATGGCCTGTCTCTTCGGGACTGGTAACATGTAGCTGCAGCTGGCAGGAGCATGGGGTGCTGAAGGAGCAGTCCCTGCAGATGAGGCTGAGAGGCAGGTGCATGAGGTGTGCAAGCAAAAGTCAGAGACTCTGAGGAGTTTCTGCCCAGGAAGATATTACTGCCCCTCCTCCTCCTCTCCTGTCAGACCCTGTGTGTCAGGATGGAGTGGATAGCTTGTTAGCAGCCTCTCAGAGTCCTCCTTAGCCCTCGGCCTGGCCAGTGCCCTGCCTTCTATGGCATTGTCTGCATGGGCATGTCTGGGGGCAGCTGGCAACATGGGCATCTTGCCAGAGAAATGACTGTGACTGGTGCTTATGGGGTTGGGCCCATTTCCTGGGGCCCTGTGACGGGGAACGGCTCAGGACGTGGAGAAGAGAAGCCTGTGGGAGGAGGAACCAGCTGGATGAGCAGCTGGAGGAGCAGGAATGGTGATCATTGCACAGGCAGGAAAGCAGGAGCTGTGAACTCCCACATCGCTGTTTTTCCCCACACCCTAATCTTCCCATGTGAGCTGGAAAGGCCAAGGCTGGCTGGTGGCTGCAGCTTTACCTTCCGAGTGTGCTGAGGGCTCACACTTCCAGATCCATTATACCTCAATTTAATCCTTATAGCAATCTTGTGTGGCAGGAGTTTATCTTACCTAAAAGAAGATCAAACTGAGGCTTAGAGAGGTTAAACAACTTGCCCAAGGTCACAATAAGTAGCAGAACCAGAAATTAAGACTCAGCCTCCTTTGGTCTGTGTCTAACATTCTTTTCCCTATTCTGCAATGGCCTCAGATCAGGGAACCCAGATGCTGCCAAAGTAGCTTTTTCCTGTCTTATTTTCCTGGTAACTACAAAGAGGTGCTTGGTAAGGGCAGCAGAAAGGGCTCCATAAAATGAGCTATTATGGTAAGAGGCTGCTCTGAAAAGGAATGAGATCCTGGAGGAGAACCTGGAGGGCTAAACCTATTATCTCTGCCCCCACCCCCTTCCAAGCTCAGGGTCAGGGCTGATGGGACAGAGCATGTGACCCTGCAGCGCTCCCTTCCCCCACCCACTCGTGATTGATGTCTTCTACCCCAGCTGCCTTCTGCTTCCTCTTCCACCCTGCTGTTTCCTCTTTGCCTCTTTACAGAGCAGGCATGTGTGTACCTCCCTGGCTTTGGGTGGGGCTAGCTGACTCAGGCCCCATGGACTGGTCTAGAAGGCAAGGGTTTTGGAATGGTCTATATGGTTGGCCAGGGCCTTATTTCTTCCAGTCACTCTGTACAAACTGAGTGTTGAGGTTGGAGTTGAGCTGTTCCAAAGTAACAACAGAATTGAGGACAAACACAGGATAGTGTCCCTGAAGCCCATGGCTCCCCCTATCTGATTTCCCTGAGTTGGTGTGTGGGGTGTGGGGTGGAGGGGTTGGGCAATATAGCTGCTCTCATTTTGGCCTCTGGCTCAGGCCTCATGCCCTGGATCTTTCATGCTCAGGAGGAGGAGTGGATGAGGGTGAGGCATGGGGCTAGGCCTCCAGAGAATCCTGAGAGGAAGGCCATCATCTTACCTCCCTGGGCAGGACTACAGCTCTGCCATCATCAACACATTTCCATCTGTGCTGTTTGCATAGACTTTCTTCAGAAGAAAGACCAACTTAATACCTGTTGACCACCTCTTTCAAACCCTACCAACTCTCACACTCTTCTGAAGTTATTCCAGTTGCCTAAACAAAACCTCACCCTATAGCTTAAAGCCGTGTCTTTTCATTCTGTCTGAACACTCAGGGTTCCCCTACTCAGCTTCTTTCTCAAAGCAAAACAGTCTATCCTATATTTTCCTCTTCCTAAAAAAGATCACTATCTTATCTACTCGTTTTATAAAGTGCTGGGCTCTTCATAGCTACTAGCCAATGGCTCCCTTCTCTGGGAAGGACCTTGAGTTCAAGCCCTGAGTCAGCTTGATCTCTCTGAGCAAGTGCCTGAGTCCCAGCTGGAGGAAGGGTAATAAATAGAGGATTCCTTGGGCTGGCTCTCTGCCCCAGAAGGTTCTGTGCCCTCAGTCCTTAGAAGCCCTCCCAGACCTTGCCTGTCCCTGTCCCATCTTGTACACTGAAGGCCTGGCTCAGGGCTCTGCTCTGTGGTGTCTGTTCCAGGCTGGCCTTTCCCTACCATGATGTCTCCCAGTAGCAGTGGAGGATTTGGCAGGGAGTATGTGCCTGTCAGGTGGCACTGTCACCATTGGCCTGGTTCTTATTGTTCCCAACCCTCTCTCCTTTTCACATCTGCTGAGTCCCAGAACAGGCACATCCAAGGACAGGCCACCAAGTCTATTTGCTCGGGGCGAGTGCCAAGGTCACTTGCAGCTACAGCCAGCCCAGCCTGTTATGTGGCCACCTGAGCAGCCCTAGACATCTACTACCAGCCCCTGGTTGAGGCAGGGGGCAGTGGGGATTGGTCGATGAGGGAGATTAAGTCCCCACTGGCCTTACATGGGGGTAGGGACATTCCTTGCAATGTGGTTGCAATGCAAGGAAGCAGGGTGCAGGGAGGGAGGGGTGACTGGGTAGCCACTGGGGAAAGGGGACCTCTTTCCAGCATCTCCTAAGGTCGGCATCCCTCTGCTGTTTCTTGTTTTTTGTTGTTGTACTACGTACTAGGTGGCGGTAGTAGGTCCGTTACGGTTTTTGTTTGTTTGTTTTTTATCCGTTGGGGCTTTGGAACACATTGTTCCTTGTCCTACCTCGGAAGCATTCCTAGTGCAAAGTCTTAACAAGGTCAATAAGGCTATTATCATGCTCCTTTGAAAGAGTAAGTTGGACTGTCAGCTAATAATTAAGAGATAGCTAGTTCACCTCTCTATCTGACTTGGTTACTCAGTAACCGGTGTCAGGTGGGGGAAGTGGGACTCGAAGAAGTGCCACTTCTTGTTAACAAAGACTTAGAGGGTCAGAGGGCAGCCAGCCCCACCTAGAACAGTCTGGGGACCTTGCCCGCACGTTCCTTGGTCCTTGGCCTGCTTGCCCAGCCTGGCCCAGCACCTGAACTGCCATCCCTCCCTGTCACGGCCACCCTGGGGCTAGTGATGCAAGACTCAGCTGTGTGTATTTTTCCATCTGCTCCCTTTCTGGGGCCTCTTGATTCTGAAGGAAGGGCTTGCGAGAAGAGAAGTGAAACCTGCAGGTTCTACACGCCACAGCAGCACGTCAGCTGTCTTTCCTCTGAGTTACTGTGAGTTTGGCAGTCTTGACCTCAGTTTAGCCCAGCCCTTAACCTGATGGATGTCCCCAGTCCCCTTTGAACTGTGGCATCTTGGCCTTTTTCTCAGAATAGCTGCCAAAGAGGAATGGAAAGAGGACTTTGAGTTCATCTCCCCATCTCTCTGGAGTCCAGGCAGGAAGTCCCATAAGAGGCCAGTGCCAGGCCTAGCATCACATAGCACATTTGAGGACTTCCTATCCCCCCAGGAATCATGACTCTCCTGCTATCTTGAGTGTCAGGTTTTCCACTGGAGCTTGGGGTCAGAGCAGGGAGAAAGGTCAGGTCAGGCCCCTGGAGGAGGGCAGGGCTGGAATCTCACAGGTCTGGATATGAGTGTGATCCTCTGCTGATCCTGCCTCTCTGCTCCTGAGGGAGCATGTGGGCAGGCCACAGCAGGCCAAGGCTCTGCTCTGTCCCATTGCAGGCTCCCTCAGTGCACTGGAACCTACCTCAGGCAAGGTGAGGGCACTAGTAGCTTCAGGGTATCTTTGTGTTTGTCTAGCCCAGGTACGGGTGTACTGGGGAATAGGGAGGAGGGAGCTGTGCTGGCCTCCAAATCCCTACCTTCCCTGTGAATCCAGTGCCTGGAACCCCTACCGCCGGAGGAGTTTGGTGCCAACTCAGAGCAGCATGGGCAGCTCAGTCCCCTCCAGCTAACGCCTCTTCCTCATCCCAAAATCTGAAATAATGCTAGCTGTCATTTTTAAGTGCCCACTGAGTGTCAGGGACATGTAAGACCTGTTGTATGCATCGTCTCATTAACCTGTCACTAGCCCTATGAGAATGGTGATAAACTATTCAGACAAGCAAACAGGTCTAAGGAATGAAGCTAGGTTTTGCGTGATTCTGAAATCCTTGCTCTTTTATCTTATAGACACCAACTCCCTGAAATGCACCACGTGGATCCCCCTGTGGTGTTGCCATGTGCCTGGGGAGTGGCTGGCAGGATGGAAAAGGCAGAGGGAACTGGCCCTGCCTTCTATGAGGAAGCCTGTCTAGGGCTTCTCAAAATAATCAACAGGGCAGAGCCCTAGGTTTTTGCCTGGCTTAGCTTGGGTGGTATCCAGAACTCTCTGACCTAGAAAATCCCAACCCCCTTCAATGACTTCCCATCACCCTCTAGAGACAATCTAAAGTTCACAACTTGGCACCAACACCCTATATGACCTCCCCTGCCTCCTTCCCAGCCACCTCTCCTTCTATGCTCAGCTCAGTCCCACCTTCTAGATATCCTGAACTATGCGGAGTTCCCCAAACAGGTAGTGGTATTTCACGCCTCTATGCTTTTGCACACGCAGTTCCCTCTCCCTGGCACGTGCTCCCTGCCCCGGCCCTGGTTGACTTGGCCACTTCCCGCTTGTTTTTGAAGATTCCACTGAAGCCTTACCTCTAGGAACACTTTCCTGACACTGCTTCCATCCCAGCTGGGCTCAGTGTCCCTGCTTTGTGCTTCCATGTCATGCAGGGCTGCCCTCTATTATAGTACTGTCACACCAATTCTGTTTGTCTCCCCACTGACCTGTGAGCCCCCGGAGGGCAGCGATCTCTCTTATGACTTCTCTTGCTTATTGCTGGATCCCTAACACAGAGCCTGGCACATGGTTGGTACATGGGCGGGTGTAGATGGGAGAGCAGTCTTGTTTCTGCCAGAGGAAATCAGGATGTCAGAAGTGGGCATGAATGTGTCTGCTGTTCTGTCACATCTCCTCCTACCCGTGGTTGAGAGGGAGAGGACTCCAGATGAAACAGATAAGGAGAACATCTGTGACCACAGCCAGGAGAAAGTCAAGGGAGGGTGGTCTGAGGTCCCTTCTAGGTGGGCAGGTCCTAGGGTTGGGGTTGAAGCAGTGTGGTGGTGGGGAGTATGGGTGGGCTGGCAACTGAGCTGTACCTTTGGGCCCCTCATTGGCACTGACCAGCTCCTGAGAGGGCTCAGCATGTCTACTGAGTTGCAGCCTGGCTTCCCAGGCAATACCAGGCTCCATAGCTGGCAAGGGCCTCACTGCCAGGCCTGTCATAGGAGAATAGTCAGAGCTGGGTCCTCAGGGATCTTTCAGACCCAGAGGAGATCTGATTTGTCACCGTGGTCAGTACCTGCATCCATGTGGCAGCCAAGATAGGCTCAGCTGAGCCCTGAAGGTCTTAAAGGTGGTACAGCAGGGACTAGGGTGAGAGTAATATTGTATTCACCAGTCTTTGAGATAGATGTGGTTGGTGTTATCATCCATGTGTAATTGATGAGGAAACCAGAGGCAAAAAAGGTTTAGGAACTTGCATTTGATTACACAGTAAATTAGAGGCATCACTCAAAGCTTTCAGCTGTTTCCCGGACCAGGCAGCTTCCCAGGCAGGGCAGTGGGTCGGTGTCATTTGTAGAGCTGTTGTTTTCTTCCCCCCATGCTCTTTGAAGAAGGCCAGCTGGACACCCTCTCCAAATTCAGAGAATCTCTCCAAGATTCTAGAAGTCCCTGAAGTAGGAGTTCACAAGCTGTGTGCCAATTGGTGGGACCCTAAAAACATTGCTGCCACTATGCTTGCTGAGGTCAGTCACTGTGACAGTCACTTGGAGTGACCCTAGCTTCCCTGGAGAACTTAAGTACCTGGAGAACCTCTGTGATCCACCCATGCACCCCCAGGAACTGGTAGCCAGAGAGGCCAGGTTGTAGAGGAGCATGAAATCCAGACTAAATAGCTGGAACTTTGTTCTTAATGGAATGGAGAGCCGCTGGCAAATGTTAAGCCAGGTAATGGAGGGGGAGCATGTGTACCTTCATTCTTTGAAAAGATAACCTTTGGGACAGTGGAGAGAATGGAGACAGATCACCCAGCTAGGAAGCTCAAATCCAGGGGTGAAGTGAGAAGGCACCTGGGAGCCCAACCTAAATTCAGGCTCTGCTGAAATGTCCCTTTATTTCACAAGTGGTAGCCTTCATGACATGTTGGGGGAAGTAAGTTTGCAGTTTGGAGGCAGATCCCTAGAGAAGGCAGAGTGAGCCTCCAGTGTCCTGCCTCTTAGGTTCATGGAGTCAAGGGATGGAAAGCACTTCAGAGCCCCTCCTACCCTTCTTCCCCAACCTTCTCCATGAGATCTTTAATAAAGCAAGCCTCTGGGTCTTTCCTAACGCCTGCCCTTTCTCTTGGGCTGGGGGTCCATTATGAAGTCTATTTTCTATGTACTTCCACGTACTGGCTCCTGGCTGCTGACTCAGCTCAGCTGATGCTGTGCTAGGGAAGCAGACAGTGATTCAGGACGACGTTGAGGCCCTACCCCAGACACTTAGGAGAAGGGGAGGGGCTGGCTGTGCAGTGGAAACTTTAGAGGTGCATGGTTCAACTGTTCTTTCCATCCCAGACCAGTGCACGGGATGAGAAATGGGGGGTGGGAGAGGGCACATGTGATGTGTGAGCCATAGATGGAAAGAATGATCCTTCTGTCCAGTGGAATGGACTAGACTGGGAGTATGAATAGGACATGGGTTCTGTCACCAGCTTTCCCACTGTTGCCACATTTCCAACTATGGTCTGGGTTCTGCTCTAGCTGGGCTGCAACAGGTGTTATTTCTGCTGTGTTCTAGGCTTCAGTGGAGTATTGACCTCACTTTAAAGTCAGATCCTTCTCCTACTTCAGCGTCCCACCCACTCCCACCATTTGTGATATGTTAAAAATGATTCTCCCTCCCTGCCCCTGTCTCTCTCACACACCCATTCACAGAGGCACCCTGACCTTAGTGAGGCCAAAGTGAAGTAGAGGTGTTGGGAGCTGGCAAGAACAGGAGGAGGTACTCTGGTGTTGTCTAGGGTGCTGGCACTGAGCCAGCTCTGTTGGAAAGCCTCAGGAGTTGGGAGCAGGGAGATAGGGACCCCTGAGCACCCTGGCCTCTGGGCATCTGTTCCTACCCTTCCCTTGGCCTCTGCCCCAGGGAACGTGTGTCTGGAGGGGATCCTGAAGGTAGAAAGTTGGTGGTGCTGAGGCCCTGGGGCTGCCAGAGTGGACAGAGGTGGGATACTGGGTCCGAGCTTCCTGCTAACCCAGATGCCTGCCTTTTCCTGCAGGTTCCGAGGCTTTGTCCTGCTGCTCACCTTCTTCATTTATACCTGTTATCATATGTCCAGGAAGCCCATCAGTGTTGTCAAGGTGAGGTTGGCCTGGAGGTAAGGAAGAATGCAGGAGATGCTGGGCTGCAGCAGAAATACACTTCAATAGAATGGTCTGGAACTTGGCCTATAACCATCCTTGTTCCCTTGCCTGGTCACCGAGCCTGCTCCTTCAGTAGCTCTTTTTCCTGGAAAGTTTCCCTAGGTGTTCCTTTTGAGTTTATTCACCAAGACAGCAGTGTTGGCGGCTGTGGGTGGAACAAGAGGGCAGGGACCTGGGCTTTATGGGTTCTGCTCGTAGACTCCCGTTGCCCTTAACCGAGGGTCTGATGTGGCCACTTGTCCTTGTAGTCAGTTCCTAGAGGAGGAGATGCCAGAGGAAGGAACAAGGAGACAGCAGTGCTGATGTGGTTGGGGAGGGAGGTTACTTGCACCTCTCTGGGCTGACTGGGCTCTGGGGCCATGACATGACCCCTGACCTGGGCATCCCATTTCCTCTCCAGAGCCGTCTGCACCAGAACTGCTCAGCACTGATCAGTCCCATCAACGACACCCACAGTCTCAATGACACCACCTGGTGCAACTGGGCTCCATTTGGTAAGAACATGGCAAGTTGCTCTTCCCCACTCCTCATTATCCCCTACCCAGGAAGGGGTTGTCCAGGGCCAGAAAGGGCTTCTTGCAGGGGCAGTCAAGCAGCCAGCTTTCTGTCTCTCCTGTCTGCTTTCAGACCAGAACAACTATAAGGAGTTACTGGGGGCCGTGGACGATGCCTTTCTCGTGGCCTATGCCATCGGCATGTTTATCAGGTAAGAGACATCAGAGCCTGTGACCGTCCAGAGCAGGATGGTTCCAAGCTGCTGCCTCCCCTTGACTAACCTGGGGGCAGCCAGGTTGAAGTGAAAAAGGCGATGGCTGCCCTAGGTGGAAATGAGACCAAGACTTCCACACATATAATCAGTCCACAGCCATCCTGGTGTCCTTACCATAGTCACCGAGCCTGCTCCTTCCCATGGCAGACTCCCACTTTCAGTAGCTCTTTTTCCTGGAAAGGTTTTCCTGGATACTCCTTCTGAGTTTATTCAGCTCAGATGGCAGTGTCAGTGGTGAGGCTGGAATATGGTTTATCCTGGACTGGGACCCTCCGAGGATGGCTTTGGATGCAGAGATGGCTCGGAAACCCCTGTCCTGTCCTGGACCTAAATTAGCACAGCAAGCATGGCTTTTACATAGTAAGCAGGGTGTTTGCCGTTAGGAATCAAAGATGAATTAGCAGGGTACCACCTTCAAAGAGCTCATAGCCTAGTGGGGGTGACCAATATGTCAGCAGCTAGTTACGAACCAGTATGGTGGCTCTATGACAGAGGTGGCTACAGGGCGCTCTGGGGGATCAGAGGTAGACACCTAGTCCAAGCTGGGATTGGAGAAGAGGGGTTAGGGAAGGCTTCTTGGAGGAGATGATACTTGAACTTATGAAGGACAATTGGGCTTGGCAGTGGAGAAGTGGCTAGGCGGAAGGAACAGCATGGGCAAAGTAAATCAGGTGTGAAACAGCATGATCTGGGTGTGGGGGGACTAATAAATCAAGTTTACCAGAGTGTAAAATTTGAAGGAAGTAGTAGCAGGAGACGGGCCGAAGAATGAGGTCATTGTGTGCCAGGCTGCGGGCACAGGAGAGCCATCGGAGGCTTTTACCAGGGGTTTCATGTTCAGATTGACATTTCAGATAGAGCGCTCTGAGGGTGACATGAGATAGACAGAAGATAGATTGGAGGGAGGGCAAGACTGAAAGCCTGGTTACACTAAAGACAGACGTATAATAGCCCAGCTGAACTTTGAGGAGACCTTGAGTTAGAATGGGAGTAATAGAGGTGGTGAAGAGCCAACACCCTGGAGAACTATTTATGAGGTTGAATGGGTGGGTCTTGGAGGTTGAATGTGAGGGGTAGGAAGGAGAGGCAGGAGACTGAGGAAGGTCCATGGTCTCTGTCTTTAGTGGCCGAAGATGGTGGTGCCATTCACTCAGATGAGGGGTGCAGGACAAGGGGCTAGGTGGGAGAAGGAGGAAGAGGAGTTCGGTTTTAGAGTGTTGAGTTATGACTGTTTTGGGGGCATCCAAGTCAGAATGTCCAGAAAGCGTCGGGACGTGATCCTGGAGCTCTGGGGATGATACTTGAACTTATGGCGGCTGTGGGTGGAACGAGAGGGCAGGGACCTGGGCTTTATGGGTTCTGCTCGTAGACTCCCGTTGCCCTTAACCGAGGGTCAGATGTGGCCACTTGTCCCTGTAGTCAGTTCCTAGAGGAGGAGATGCCAGAGGAAGGAACAAGGAGACAGTGGTGCTGATGTGGTTGGGGAGGGAGGTTACTTGCACCTCTCTCCAATGCGGTTGAAGCTGTTGAACACACAGGTGGTAGTTAAAACCATAGAAGTGATGCAAGGGACTGCTCATCAGAAAACTAAGTGAGAAGGAGTGGTCAGCCAAGGGGGAGGAAGATGGACACAGCGACATCGTGGAGGCCAGGGAGAGAACATTCAGGAGGGTGGACGGCAGTGTCCAATAAAGCAGAGAAGTTTAGTGAGTGGAGGACTGAGGGTGTCCCTGGCATGTGGCAGCACAGAGGTCATTGGTGGTCACTCTGGCTGCTGTCATTTCAGTGGCATGGTGGGGGAAGAAATAGATGGCAGAGAGTTGAGGAGGGCAGAGAGCAGAGATTAACCACAAATCTACTCTTTTCTTCAGTGGGATTTTTGGGGAGCGGCTCCCCCTCCGTTATTACCTTTCAACTGGAATGCTGCTCAGTGGCCTTTTCACTGCGCTCTTTGGCCTGGGATATTTCTGGAACATCCACGTGCTCTGGTACTTTGTGCTCATCCAGGTACGAGCCTCTGCCTTGCACTCGGGCCTCTGTTCCCATCACAGAAAGGATCCTGGAGGCCACTAGTCCTTCCCAGCCACCCCCAGGTCATGGCAGATTTGGGCCATGAACACCTCCTTCCCAGCCCAGTGGGCCCCTATTATGCTACACGGGGTCTGAGTCCCACTCCCTACAGTCATGCATTTGTTCGGACTGTCAGTCTGTGCTGAGCACTATCCCGAGGTCATTGAGAGGCCTGAGAGCCTCGGTGTCTGCAGCAAAGGATCTTGGGCCAAAGGAGAAATCAGCTGGTGGTGTTAGTGTGTGTGTCCGTGTGTGAGGGAGGGGGAGTTTGCAGTGTGGGCTGTGGAGGGCCCCTTAACCGTGATATTGAACCTCCTCAGCCCAGGAGGGGTCAGAGCAGGGGGTTGGCAGCACGGCCCAGGCGTGATCCTGACCCACCTACCTCCCCTCTCCCTGCAGATCTGTAATGGACTCGTCCAGACCACAGGCTGGCCCTCCGTGGTGACCTGTGTTGGCAACTGGTTCGGGAAGGGAAAGTGAGTGTGACGAGGGAGGAGGAGTGGGAGGTACCTCGGGAGGGCTGAGGGTAGTGGGGAGGTCACTTGTGGCCCTTAGTATAATTTCAGGGTGAAGGATTAGAAACTTGCCTCCATCTTGCTGACTTTCACATGCTGAGATATAGACATTTTAGTGACTAAAAAGCAGTGCTGATTTCTCATTGATGAGATTTTAACCCGTAAAACAGGCAACCTTAGTTATGCTTTTTCCTCATAATAGATGAATTTCTATTTTGTGTGAAGACAAAAATGAAGCCTATAAAACTGTATTTTTCCGTTTCTTCAACTGGCTTTCATGCAAGAAAAGTTGCTTTAGAGCAGGATTTCTCAACTGTCAGCACTATTGACATCTGGGGCTGGATTGTTCTTTGCCGTGGGGGCTGTCCTACGCATTGTAGGATGTTGAGCAGCATCGACCCGCTAGATGCCAGTAGCATACCCTGAGCTGTGACAATTGAAAATCTCCAGACATTGCCAATGTCCCCTGGGGGAGAATCGCCCCTGGCTGAGAACCAGTGCTCTAGGGTAACAGCCAGAGGGCAAGAGAGAAGAAAGGGGGTGGGGGCTCGATGCCCTCAGGGCAGCAAGAGCTCCCTTTGGAAGCCCTGTGTGTGCTCCTTCAGGGAGCTGGCTGAGGGGAGCGGGACCCCAGGCCTTACTGTCTCGCACCTGTCTCCCCCTCCCTGACTGGTGTCTGGGCAGCACTTGGCCAGGGCAGTGCGATGAACCCTGTGCTTCTCTTTTTACATTTTCTACTCTCTCCCCTCTCCTTCCTTGCCCTCCCTCCCCTCCAGGCGGGGGCTCATCATGGGCGTCTGGAATTCCCACACCTCCGTGGGCAACATCCTGGGCTCCCTGATCGCCGGCATCTGGGTGAATGGGCACTGGGGCCTGTCGTTTGTGGTGCCGGGCATCATCATGGCTGCCATGGGCGTTGTCACCTTCCTCTTTCTCATCGAGTGTGAGTGGGCCCCTCCCTCCCCACAGGAATTGAGCCTCCCAGTTCTCACAGGTTCTGGGAGAAGGGAGCTGGCTAGAGTGGGAAGATTACTTATGGAGCTGGAGGACCAAATGTGTGATGGAACAAACAACCTCCCTGAGCCTCAGTTTTCTCGTGTGTAAGATAAGAATATCAACGTCTACTTCCTAGGTTAGTTGAAGGTCTCAGTGGGAGAATGTAGTGAGGATGCCTGGCCCATAGTCGGTGCTCTGCTGGCTGAATCTGAGGTGTGAGAAGGGAAAGGTGGAGTTGACAGGACTCGCATAGGGAGCAGTCCCCACATCTGCTGTTTTCTTCCCCCTTCCCTGATGGCCTTGTGAGTCAGGTAGGCCGGGTAGTATGGCCACTTTGTAGCAAGAGAACGAAAGTCCACAAGGCAGTAGTGACAGAGCTGGTCGTTAGGAGAGCCAGGCCTAGAAGGTGGTCTCCGGAACCCCTGTTCCAGGCTCCCTGCCGCCGGGAAGTACACTGGTCACCTTGTAGGGGTTTGGCCCAGTGCAAGGTGAGGGCCTGGCCTGCTGGGAAGCTTCTTAGAAGGCTTTTTTTTTTTAGACCCAGAAGATGTGGACTGCACCCCTCCTCAGCACCATGTGAGTGTGAGCCCCCCCAGTCTGCTCCCTGCCCTCCCACTCCATCTGCAGGGGTGGTCCCAGAGAGGACAGGGGAGTTGGAGGGAGTTACTTCACAGGCCCAATGCCAGGCCCTTGGGTTGGCTCCCCAGCAGCCCCGTGGTCTGGCAGGAGGTTAGTCCAGTCCTGGAGAGGGACACGGACCTCTTCTAGTGTGGGAGCCCCTACCTCTCATATGGGTTATCCCTCCAGCTGGTGGGAGGTGGCATGTGGACGTGCCTACAGCAAAGGCTCATCTCTGCTCAGGGTGGGCCAGAAGAGAACCAGGACAACCCTGAGGACCCTGAGAATGGTCCCTACTCTAACAGGGAGAGCAGCCCGGACACTGCTACCAGATGCTCCAAGGAGCCAAGTGCTCAGCCTGCTGCCATCAGCTTCCTTGGAGCACTCCAGATCCCAGTGAGAAGTTTGTAGAATGGAGGGAAGTGGGAGGCTCTCCAGATTTTTCTGTTGGATATGAGGAGATGAGGATGCTCATGGTGATTTCTGATTTCCAGAATTTCTTTACACGAGATGCTTAGGGTGGTAGCCGACTTGGGGAGGGTAACATGGGGGGCTTGCCTTGACAGCGTTTGAACAGCAAGCACAATGCTTTTATTGAGATTGGGTATGTACTTGAGGTTGCTGTGTGCTAGGTGGTGGAAAGGCCTGGGGTGGTGCCGATCCAGCCTCGGGGCTGCCCTGGATAAGGGTCTCTTGCACCCTTTCCACGTGCCCTCTGTTACTCTCCCCAGGGTGTGATCGAGTTCTCCTTGTGTCTGCTCTTTGCCAAGCTGGTCAGTTACACCTTCCTCTACTGGCTGCCCCTCTACATCTTCAATGTGGGTAAGCACCAGGGGAGAAGCGGTAAGCAGGGGTCTCTGAGGAGGCTAAGGCCATCTCTGTGGGGAGAGGAAACCTGTCATGTGATGCCTGTGATTCCAGGATATAGGCAGGATTTCTGCTGAATGTCTCCTAGAGCAAAAGGAGGTTTTGTTTTTCAAATGGGAAGCTAACCCTTATATACTGCCCCCTAGACCTGGATTCCAGCCCATTCCTCCCTTGGAACTGAGTTGTGGGTTAGGAACTCAAAGTTCTGTTCCATAATCCTCCCTAACTTCTTCTCCAGCTGTAAGTGTAGGAGAAACCCACCTGCAGGCTGCTTGGCTCATAGATGGCTGGGATGGAGGGTGCTAGAAAAGGTCTGCCTTTTGAATGCCTCGTGGAGTCCCCTGAGCCTCCCCCAGCCCAAGGAAGAGGGCCTTGTGAGCTCCCCCACTGCCTGCAGTCTGGCAGTGAACACTGCTCTCCTCTCCCAGGGGGCTGCTGGAGCTTCATGGCGTTGACACGTGTGCCTGGGTGCCCATCTTGTGGACCCACTCTCCCCTGCCCCTGCCCCTGCCCAGAGTTGTACGGATGAGGAGAGGTCACTTTCATGGTTGAAAAAGGATGTTAATGTCCGCCTGCCCTGGTCTCTGCTTTCCCATAGCTCAGGTGGCTACACTCTCAAACAGTAGCTCCTGGAGCCTCAGAGCTCTGCCAGGCCAAGGCGCTCTCACCCTCCTCCAAGCCCTGTGGGAGGCCAAAGCTGCCCGGCTGTACACTGTACCTGTGCTGAGCGGGATACTGTGGGGCTCAGTTAGGGCCAGATCTCCAGCTGTAACTCCCCCACAGCCTGTCTGAGATCCTCTCTTAAAGATAGGGGTAGAGTGCCGGCAGCCCTGTGGACACTGAGACTCTTTGTTTTGGTGCCTTGGTGCTGACTAGAGAGTCAACCTTAGGGGGCTGGGCTACAATTCAAGCTTCTGGACATTCCTTTTTCTCATTCTACGGCAAGGCCTAGGTCCCCATTTTTCTGCCAGCCTCCTTCCTGGCTCCGTTTACGTGAAGAGCTTCTGGTGGGGGCCAGCCGCTAGGTGGGGAGCAGAACAGAGCGGCCGGCTGGGCTGAGGCTCAGTGAGAGCAGTTGTGCCCCTAGCGGAAAGGTGGCCCAGGGGACAGGGTTCTCAGGGGCCAGATCCCAGTGCTTTCAGGAGAGGGCTGTCACAGAGTGGGAGAAGGCAGTACAGGAGTGGGGCCAGAAAGGGCGTCTGGTCCCAAACTGCCACAAACTCACTTGAGACCCTGGCCAATCACCTCCCCACAGTCCTTCCTCTGAAAAAGGAGGCAATGGGGCTGGATCAGGTGCTCTGCAGAGATTTTTCTGGCTGTGGCACTCCAGGAAGTTTGCCCTGAGCCCCCAGGTCTGACCACATATTTGTGTTTTCCACAGCTCACTTTGATGCCAAAGAGGCTGGGGACCTGTCTACGCTCTTTGATGTTGGTGGCATCATAGGTAAGGCCCTGCCCTGCTCTGCCTCTAGGCTGCATTCTGCTCTTCTCTTGTGTGGGTGCAGAAAGAAGGGACAGGTTGACGGGAAGTGACCCAGGCAGGTGGCATCAGAGAAAAAAGGGCTCGTGCCCAGCTGGGTGGCCCTAAGAAAGATATCCCTTGTGTTTGGTCTTCCCATAAACAGTGGGTACAGAGAGGGCTGTGGAGGGAGAAGCTGGTTCTGGATGCCCAGGCCCAAGCTAGTGCTGAGCAGAGTGCTGGGGCAAAGCCTGTGGGACCCACGAGCAGGACGCTGTGGCCGTGCCTGTGGCAGCAGTGTGTGAGTTGGTTTGTGTTCCAGGTGGCATCTTGGCGGGGCTCATCTCTGACTACACCAATGGCAGGGCCACCACTTGCTGCATCATGCTAATCTTGGCTGCCCCCATGGTGTGTATGACCTCGAGGGCCAAGCGCATGTGCGTATGTGCCTGTGTGGGCCGCTGAACAGTGTGCACACTTGGGCATTTACGCACACGCCTGTCTCTTTGCGTGTGTGTACCTCCTGTGCACAGCTTGGGGAGAAGAAGCCAGGGTCTGCACAGGAAAGAAGTCCGGACTGAGAATGTTGGAAAGGGATTAGTGACTATTTGGCCTTGGTGGAGAAGGGGGAGACCAGCTGCTAAACTTCTTGACCAAGGAAAGGATAAGAGATTGGGGTTAGATAGGAGAGAAGACTTTCTGGGAAAAGGGAAACAGTAGATTACCACTAGTACCACTATGGAGGGTCTTAGACCCTCCATCTCTGGAACATTTAAAGACCAGGAGGTCTGGTCTGAGAAGGAAAAGGAGTAAGGTGACCTCTGGAGTTCCAGGGCAGGAGAGGGTTGGTCCAGACTTCTGATCTCCAGTCTAACAAAGGCGGCCGTAGGGAAGCCTGGGTGTGACCCTACCTCTCACCTTCTCCTCTCTCAGATGTTCCTCTACAACAACTTTGGCCAGAATGGGATTACCAGCTCCATAGGTGAGGAGGTGGCTGCAGGTCCTGCTAGGCCACAGGAAAGGCACTGCATTGGGGGCCCACACGGCTGGCTTGGGGGTATCGGTGGGAAGCACAGGGAAGGGGAGGTTCTCAGCCTGTTGCCTGGGTGCCTCACCTGCTTTCGGGCTGGGGCTGGTGGTGGCACCTCATCTCTAACTGGGCCTTCTCTATTACTGCCTCAGTGATGCTGATTATCTGCGGGGCCCTGGTCAACGGCCCTTATGCGCTCATCACCACTGCTGTCTCAGCTGACCTGGTAAGCGGGCCTGCGTCCCGGGGCCAGGGATCACTTTGGGGACTTGGTCAGGGCCTCTGTCTCCAGGTCCATTTTCCCCACCTCACTCTCCCCCTCCCCTGGCCTGCAGAGACGAGATCTTCAGAGTGCTCCAGAAGCCACCATTGGCCCCTCTTTCCTCTTTCCTCCAAGTCCCAATTGCCGCCTCCCCCCGAGTCAGCCCTTCTCCCATTCCTGGTCCTGCGTGATGCTGCCTCTTGGTTTGGGCCTCCCCACTCTGCTTTCTCTCCCCAGGGGACTCACAAGAGCTTGAAGGGTAATGCAAAGGCGCTATCCACGGTCACGGCCATCATCGACGGCACTGGGTCCATAGGTCTGTGACTGTAGCTTTCAGCTCCTGGCAGCTGAGCCCCGAGCCTTGTTATGGGCACACACCCTGGAATACCACCCTCATGAGGGCAGGGAGGTCCAGGACCCTTGTCAGTGCCCTTCTCTGACGCTGTGCTCCACACAGGTGCGGCTCTGGGGCCTCTGCTGGCTGGGCTCATTTCCCCCACAGGCTGGAACAATGTCTTCTACATGCTCATCTCTGCTGATGTCCTGGCCTGCTTGGTGAGGATTCTTGGGGCATACAGATAGGTACTGGGGGAGGGAGGTTCCTGTCCTGCCAGGCTGGAACCCTAGAGATCCAAAGCATTGGCCATTAGGGGCTCTGGGATGATGAGAACAGCTTCCCTTTGCTCAGAACCACTTTCCCTCCCATTCATGGGGGACATCCTGCTGAATAAACTGTGTGCCCATCTCTTTCCCTCCTGCCAGTACACTGGTCACCTAGCACTGGGGACTAACCACGTGCTCAATGCTAATGTTGCCCTCCCTTCCCTCTGTGCCTTGGACTCCCCACAGCTCCTCTGCCGGTTGGTATACAAAGAGATCCTAGCCTGGAAGTCGTCCATGAGCAGAAACAGAGGGTGAGTCCTCCAGAGAGCTGGCGCCCCACCTCCCCCAACCTCAATTCTATGGGAGTCAAACCCAGTGCTCAGTGGCTCTGCACCCAGTCTGAGCCCAGCTCCAGCTCAGACTTCTGGAACATGGAGCTGGACCCCAGATGTGCTCCGTGACCCCCCCCCGCACCCTTCTCCTGCCCCACTAACCTGTCCTCTGTTGTCCCCATGTGTCTCCATAGCTCTAGTCTGGCCCTAACCCACCCGCGGTAGTATTTTCCTCAAGTCTCATGACTTTTGTGAGTATTTTCTTCAAGTCCGTGACTAATGAGCTGTTGGAGTGGACCTGCATGCAAATCCTCTCTCCTCCAGTGTGATTTTTCCAACTTTCTCTTTTTTCTTGGGGGCCAGTTCCAAAAACTCTCAACCCGAGCAGAGCACAGGGCTTGGGAAGTGTTTCCTAAGGGGTCTGAGCTGCCGCAGAGGTTGGCAGCCTCCTCCCCTTAGGGAGAGCAGGAGGGCTTTGGATGCACCCTGGGACAGAGGAGGCAGAGTCCAGGGAAATAGTTTTCCCTCTGAACTCAGACTCTGAGCTGCAAGTTCAGAAACCAAGGTCCTCTGGCCCCTCTGCCTGGGGTGTGCAGAAAAAAGCAACTACCAATCAAAACTTCTGGAATAAAATTCGAATCAAGCGTCGGTGGCTGGCCTGGTGTGCTCTCTGCCTGTTGCCCCATGGTGGTGGGTGTGGCGGTGGCACAGATAGGTAGTGACTGAGGCAGAGCTGGCAAGAGGCTGGGTGGCTTACTGGTGCTGAGGTCGGGCAAGGCTCTCTGTGGCCTTTCTGGCTCTCCTTCTGAGCAGGAGGTTCTTGCTAATGAGGAGCTGGCTGGAGCTGTGGACCTGGTCCGGATGGTAAAAGTGAGGAAGAACCCTTTGGGGTCATGGTAACCAGCACGTTCTCTGGGGAAGCACTTCCCATTTTTATTTTTATTTATTTTTTATTGCAGTAACATTGGTTTATAACAGTGTATAAATTTCAGGTGTACATCATTATACTTCTATTTCTGCATAGATTACATGATGTTCATCACCCAAAGACTAATTACAGTCCATCACCATACACGTCTGCCTAATTATTGCTTTCGCCCTCCTCCCTCCCCCCTTCCCCTCTGGTAACCACCAATCCAATCTCTTGTCTCTGTGCGTTTGTTTGTTGTTGTTTTTATCTTCTACTTTTGAGTGAGATCATACGATATTTGACCTTCTCCTTCTGACTTACTTCGGAAGCACTTCCCTTTAAGGAAAGTGTCATCCAAGTTCATGGAGAAAAATTGAGAGCAGGAGGCGTTAGCAGAGTATCTGTCCTGCCCTGCCCTGGAGGAGGGAGCAGGGGCACTGGACCTGCAGGGCTACTGCTCCTTCCACCTGCTTTCTCTGGGCCAGGCCTGAGGGAAGACTGAGAAGGGAACAAAAGAAGCAGAAAGAGAAAATGATGAGTATATAGAAACCATCTGCTTTGTGTCTGGAATTGAGTCTGCCTTTAGATACATTAGCCTACCTCTCAGGAACCATCAGAGAGAGATATTCTCATTTAGAGATGACAGAACGGAGGTTGAGAACTCAAGGAATATGCCTAAGGCCTCAGCTAGTCCCAGCAGCGCTTAAATCTGAACCCAGGTGGTTTGCTTCTCTCTCTACTGCTGCCGTCCTATACTGGTCCTTCTCTGAGGAAGGCCCGTGTGTGGGGAGCAGAGTAATTTGCTAGGGCAGAGGGAGTGCTGGGCTTGGAACCAGAAATCCTTAGACAATCCTGACTTCTCTGTTCACGTTCATCTGTAAGACCTTGGGCATATTCTCTGAACCTCTGCATCCTTAAGTGTAAATGGGGATGGTTATCCCTAAATACCTGACAGGGTTGATCTGAGGCTGAGACGAGATGGAATATGTGATATTGCTTTGTAAAGTTGGCAAATGTGGTACGAACATTGCAAGGTTTTTAATATTATTCTGGCTTGTTAGTCCTTGCTGAAGGGGTGAAACGGAGCCCTAATTAGAGAGAACAGGGATGAAAGGCAATTATTAAGGGGCCCTAGGAACCTGCCTTCCCTGTCCACACTGTTGGGGCAGGAGCTTCTTAAGCTGTGTCTCACTTTCTCTTCCACCGCCCCTCTCCTCCCCATGCAGGTATAAAGAAATATGAAACCCTGATTGGAAGAGAAGTCTGGAGGGCCCCACCTGGGTCCCAAAGTGCTCCCCCTGGGCAATGGAAACTGCCACCGATGGGCGAGGCAAAGCCTCTTGACTTAACACCAGCCCAGCCCACAGGGCCGCTAAGGGACCGGGAGATTCTCCACGGGAAGGGGATGGCCAACACGAGGAAACGGAAGACTCAAGGGCCCAAGCTTTGGAAGCTGCAAGCAGAAGGGATGGGGATCAGAGCTGAGTGGTGTCTCATCTTGGTAATGGATCTGCTCAGACTCCTGCTTTTTCAGATTCCAAGACAGAAGGCAGAAGCTCAACAGGGCCAAGGCCTGGAAAAGATCCGTGTCTCTTTCTCATGTTCAATTTGCGCTTCTGTAATCAGCTTGTCCCAGTAGGTAGGTACCTGCCCCTGTCTCCGAGCTGCCCAACCTCTCTTGGTCCCTTTGTCCACAAGCCAGTTTTCTCTGTGTGTTTCCCCAAGTTGGACTCTCCTCTTCTACCCTCCATCTGAACCTCTTTATCATTCCTGACCCGTTGGATTGCAGCGTTATTGCTGTATCCTCCAGGGTCGGGACGAGGGTGAGGCAAGGGAGGCCTCACCTTGGGCTCGTGCCCATGCCGCCCCTGAGAGTGGCGGCCTCCCTTGCCTCACTCTGGTCCCGGCCCTCTGTGTCCTCCGTGGAAGATGACGACAGATCAAGGCAGTGTTGCGGGGTGGGGCTGGGGAGTGGGGCCATATAAAAATATCAGGGTGTGTGTTAAATGTTTTGATAATGAGAGGTCAATGGTTATCGAGTGCTCGCTGTCTGCCAGCTCTACTCAAGGAATGGAGTAGACAATGGACACAGAAAAAGAACTTACGCCCTAAGCACAGGTGCCAGGGTGACAAGACTAGCAAGAAAGAAGAATGCTCCTGGTTCACGTGCGCGGCTGTTACATTGCAGTTGCCTGGGGCTCTCTGCAGCCGGCCTTTCTCCCCTGTGTTCCTGATGTACTTTTTCTGGCCTCCCCCAATCCTGGAGTGCTACATGCCAGGCAAACTCTTGGCATTTCTGGCTGACCTTTGAAGCCGCCCATCGGCACCAATACAGACTTCCTTTGCCAGCTGTGCCTGTGCTCGTCTTTGTCAGGGCTTAACACGGGAGCAGCAAGCTGGGGCTCGCGTGGGTTATCAAAACCGTGTCCCAGGACCACAAGGTTGGTGTGCTGGGGCTGGTTACAACTGGCATTCCCAGAGGGGATGCTCATGACAACATTGATGACCTGTGGGGCAAACCGGGAGCTTAGAGCCCCATATAAGATACAGCCGTTGACTGGGACACTCTGTGGGCCAGTGCATTAGCTGGATACAAATCCTTCAGCATTCAAATAGGTTGCACACACTCCAGTGGTGACAAATAGGTAAGTCTCAAACTGCCTGATACTCACTCTGGCTTTGAAAGCAGGAGCCAGTCAGGGATCCTTAAGTCCTCAGGCCCCAGGGCAGGAGCTGTAGTATATGGCATCATGTTCACATTCATGAATGCTGCTTTCAAGACCGGAGAGATTTATCAGACATCGTCACTTAGGGAGGCCACTAGATGGTGCCATCATCCCAAGATAGAGCCCAGCGTGGGCCTGGTTCCCTTCTTCCAGGCAGGGAGAGGAGGAGTGCGTGTCTCTTCACATGCCAACTTGTAGCTTGCTTTCCCTGCAGACAGGTCAGGGTAGGAGGGACAGGGTATTGTTCCTCCTTGGCACTTCTGAGGTCTTCTCTTCCCTAGCCTCACCACTTACTAGCTTTAAGCCTGTTTTCTCATCTAGAAAGTAGTAATAACATTTACTAAATCAACACCTACCTCAGAAGATTTGTGTAAAGGAAGACAAATTAGTATTACACACCCTGCCTTGAGGAGCTTGTCTAGTTAGAGGATAAGATAGAAATAGGAAAACATTTATAAACAATACAAGAAAAAATACGAGGGACGGCGACTTAAGTTGAGGGATTTGGCCATCCATTAGTCCAGCCCTGCAGGGACAGGGGCTGGCAGCGGGGGATTCCAGGGCCGTGGGAGGAGTGAGTGTGAAAGGTGTGTGAATGAAGGATAACTAGGACTTGGGTGATTAGTTTGATAAGGTAGTGAGGGAAGCGGAAGAGGGAATGAATACTTATCAAGCCCCTTGTATGTTTGGCATAGGGACTGGAGAATGAATGAGACACATTCGCTCATGCCCGCGGATAAGCGTGGCACTAGGGGGATGCAGAAGGCTTGTGGGAGCTTAGAACCTGGCCTCAGAAATGAGGATGTGGGCTGTAGGTGGGAGTTTGGGGAAAATAGCAAAGGTTGGAGAACCCCAGCCCTGAGATCTGCCCTTCCACACATGCCTCCCAGGCCCCAGGTTCCCTGCCCACCTCAGCTCTGGGCACTGACTCTTCCCCGGGGGCCTGGTACCTGCCTTCTCCCTGGGCCTCAGCACTCACTAGGGGCTAATGCAGGAGCATTACGTTAATTAGTTATTCATTTAATTTAACTTCACATTTGGTCTCAATTAGGCTTAAAGTGTTCTTCCTTATAGATGTTACAATAGCACTTGTAATTAAAAAGCAATAACTCTGCGTTTCTTCTTTAGAGATCCACTGGGAGACTGGGCTAGTGAGGTGGGGGAGGGGAAGGAAAAAAGTGCTGAAAAGAAAGAGAAAGAAGCTCTTGGTAGATCCTAGCACACTGAGGCTACCACTAAGACGGAAGCTGAAGGGAAGGAAACTCTTAACACATCCTGGGTGTTGGGGTGGGAACCCTGAGAACTGGAGAGTGGTACTAGAGATAAAGGGGCAGACCTGGTATATGAAGGAATAGGGGTAAGGAGAGGATGGAAGATGGAGGGTGGAAGGAGGCCATCCTTAGAGATGGAAGACACGGCCATATAGTCCGTGTAGGCAGAATAACGCCCCCTCCCCCAAAGAGGTCCACATCCTAATTCCCAGAAACAGTGAATATGTCATCTTACATGGCAAATGAGACTTTGCAGATGTGATTCAAGACTGTGAGATGGGGAGACTCCTGGATTGCCAGGGTGGGCCCAATGTAATCACGTGGCTCCTTATAAATCAAAGAGGGAGGTGAGCGTGTCAGGTGTCAGATTAGAAGATGTTGGCTTTGGAGAGGAGGGATGCATCAGCCAAGGAATGTGGGCAGCCTCTAGAAGCTAGAAAAGGCAAGGAAATGGGATTCCCCCCTGTGGCCTCCAAACCCTTTATTTTAGCCTTGGGAAACCCCTTTCAGATTTCTGACCTCCAGAACTATAAGATAATAAATTTGTATTGTTCTAAACCATTAAGTTGGTGGTAATTTGTTACAGCAGCAATAGGAACTATGACATGTTCCCAGTGTAAAACTCAGGCAACATCAATTTGAAGACAGGAAACTGAATAAATCCCCAAAGATTAAAAAAAAGAAGTGGAGGGCATGGCCATGTAGCATTTAGGTAGTGCATAAACGCTACGTATGTACCTACCTGAAGAGTTCTCTGAAGGCAGGCCCTAGGCTAAATGCACATCCCTTACAATACCCAAATGATGTGATGAAGACCAGAAAAATGAACTTTCTCATTCTGACTGTGATGTTGGGCCCTGATTTTGATCCCTGCTGTCATTTCTTAGGTCCCAGGAAACTGAGACAAGTGAGTGTGTGTTGGGGTAGGGATGTGGGGACTTGGAAACTTTTTTTTCCTTGAGTGAACGGCAACCACCATGATCTGCTGGAGACAGAGATCATGAAACAAACATTCTCGGCTTGTGGCTTTGATTCTTCCATGGCACCTCTGAAAACCAACCCAACTATCAAACTTTGCCGGTGGACAGTGCTTTAGAGATGGCTGTGTCCGTCCTTCTTGAAAACTCAGCTTACAAGTGGCCCCATTGTTTAGTAGTTTCTCTAAGGGAGAAGCCACAACAGAGCAAAGTCTAACAGAGCAGAGACCGGCCCCCCACACCGGCCCCCCAGTGAAGTTCTCTCTGAGGTCCCACTGGGCTTTTGACTGCATTGTCCCGGATTCCTGGCCAATCCCTAAGGTTCTGGATTTCCCACTAGACTCAGCTGCTCCTCTTTGGCATTTCTATCAACCGGATTTGCATTATCTGACCTTGGTCCCTCCTTTTCCTTTGTTTTCATCTTATGAAGCAACATAGTATAATATAAAGTAGTTAAGAGCTTCAACTGGAGCCAAACTGCCTGACTTCAGATCCTGACTCCTACTTAACCCCTAGCTGTGTGACCTCCAGCAAATCACTCACCACTCTGTGCCTGTTCCCCATCTGTCAAATGAGGATGTTAAGAGTTCCTACTTCACAGGGTTGCTATGAGGATTACATAAGTTAATACTTATAAAGCACTTCAAACAATGTCTAGCACTTGTTTGCTAAACACAATAAATATTGTGGTTTTAGCATGTGAAGAATAGAATATTCCCAAGATTTGGGATGGAAGTCAAGATTAAAGGTTGAACTCTAGGAACTATAAAATTCCTTCCAGTCCTGAGTTTTTATGCTCTTGTGAGGATCATCAACACTTCTCCAGATTCATTTCCACGCAGTTCTGATTCCCACATCTGGAAACTTGCTCCTTTGTAACAATTGCCAGATATTTAAAGGTTTAAGCCAAGAACTTACAATAAAATGTTTATTTATACTGTAAATGTTAATTAGGAATTCTTTAGTGAAACTTTTATCTTTTTTGGATATGGATTAGGGAAATGGTAGGTACAGATAGCTAAGAAATGGTATTAACCAATGTAAAACTAAAGAGTTGTTTGAAAGCCAAAAATGATCTTTAAACTATCTGAGAAATGAGACATCAGGAACCCTGATGTCAAGTTTGAGCCCCTCTACTAACTAGCTGTGAAACTTTAAACTCCTTTCTCTCTGCCTGTTTCTCATCTGTAAAAGAATTGCAGCAGGTTTCTTTACACATTGAATAAAAAAGTAAAAAAAAACACAGCAATGAGATAAAGTTGATAGAAAAGTTTGTCTTAAAGAACAGAACAAGAAGTGGATTACTTTACGTTAGAATATAAACATTTAAAAATAATTTGGATGCCTTCATTCCATGGAATGGATGGATGGAATTAGGAAGACAGCCTAGACAGCTCAGAGCCCTGTTCCTGGATTGGTTTACTCCACCAGGACCAACGTTTTATACCCAGTAGGCACGGGGTAATTGTTGAGTGAATGGCCATACTGTCGTATGCAGCATGAATGAACGGCTATGCATTCCCTAGTAACTGAACATTGGTACAATAATTCTGATGAATTGTAGATTAAATATCTAACACTGTGCATCAATAAAGAATGTTAGCTTTACTTCCATTTTTATAAGTGAGAAATTTAAGAAACTTGTCAAAAAATTACCTAGTGTGTTTTGCTGGCTTATGAGACTTCTAAAACATAACACATACTGCCACCTAGCAGATGGGACAACTGTCTCCACTGTGGGGGTAAGGTGGTGTCCCGCTAATTTAGCTTTTGTAGGGATACAATTTTAAGAGGCTATGAAATGACTTGTTTTCTTATGTAGAAGCCCTTGATTCACTCTCCCTCTCCACCTTCTAAACAGTGGGGATTACCACAGTCTCTTTGCCACAGGATCCCCTCTGGGTAGGGAACAGTATAGCACAACCTGCTCTAAGGCCATTGATCAAAGAACAATGAATAGGACACCAAGATGATTTCAGTTTGTATAAGGGACAATCTCTAAGCCCTGTCTCCAGGAAGGCCATGAGCACAAGCGGTGCCATATCAGACATTGATTATGGTGTTGCCCCATGTAGAACTCTCGGTGAAATTCATTTTGTGCCCTCTCAGCCTTCTACTTCTTATCCCAAACCTGTGGGGTCTTTTTAGGATTGGACCTAACTGCTTTGAGTATGAAGGTAGAAAGTAATCTATCATTCATTTCACCACAGCTGGTAGTTACGGACTCAGGATCTATAGAAGGTAGGCTGAGCTAAAACACAGTTTGTATGAAGTATATTTTTTGCCTTTAAAACACAAGCCTGTCATTTACATCTGTGTAAAAAAAAAAAAAATTAGACAGCAGTGGTGTTTGGGAAGGAATTTAGTTTCTAACCTTAACACAGTTTTCTCCATGTAAGTAGTCACCCAAAACTTCATAGCTATTATCCATTGATCTAATAGTTGGACACCGTTGTTGGGGAATAAAAAAGATGGATTCATGGTCAGGAATTACAAGAGTTTTCCTGGATTTGCAGCAAGTCTCTCAGGAGAAGGTGACAAATGGCAGCCCGTGCTTGTTAGGAGTCAATGCTCCACTTGGGCTGGCTCAGCACCTCTGCAAGAGACTCAGAGGCATCTGGAAGCCTCAGTGCAAGAGTCCAGAGAGAAGCACAATAGCATGACTCTCCCAGCTTGCCCCACCTCCCTCAACATTTCAGCATTCTCCTTCCTCTCCTCCAGTCTGCTTGGAGGGCTGTTTCTTTGTTCTTTTCTTGCCTATGGGCCCTAGGCCAGATTAAGAAACTATTTCCTTTGCAGCTTTCTGTGATAAAGCCTTATCTGCAAAGTTTTTCCAAACTGAATAAAGTAGAGACAGTTCAAGTGTAGGAATAACTACACCTGGCCCTCACCAGCCCATGACTCCCAGAAGTCACCAGTTCTCTCCCAATTTAGAGCTTAACCCCCGCTGGGCTGGCAGGACTGTACCTTCTCTACACTGACAACAGGATCCAGCAGAGAAAGTGGGGGGCAAGTGGCACTGACTTCCTCAGGCTCGCAGTCAAAGTTCCACAAAGCTCAGTGTGTTCTCCTTTTAGTCCAAGTCAGGCTGGGGTCTGCCACACTGCACAATGGCCGTTAGGTGATGCTGGGCAGGTTAGTTAATCTCTTTAAGCTTTAACTTTTTCTACTTTAAAATGGGGATGATAATAAATAGATTGTTGTAAAAATTAAATAAATTTCAAAGGAACTAGTGCACTACTGGCATATAGCATGTACTCAATCAAAGTTCTCTCTCCAACTTGTTTTCTGATTGTTAATTTTAAGCCAGAAGATCCTTCTTCAAATAGCTCTAGGAAGTCAGGATGAGTTCCAAAGTGGAACTAGCCCAGAGCCCCTCCATTTAATGACAAATTTCACTTGATGTGGGATCTCAGACAGGTATAAAATCATATCTAATCCAGGGAATATACATTCCTCACTAGCTTTGGAGAAAGAGCTACAAAGACAAAAAGAGATGACAATAACCCAAAATGGACTCTTACAGTAATTGAATAAGGCACACAGAGGCCACCAAGTCTTGGAAGAAAAAGAATCCAGAGATATATATCAGCAAGACGAACATCCAACATTTCCATACCCTTCCTCTAACCCCCAACTAGACATGCAATATAGAAATACTAGATTCAGACAGCTGTGGCTGAGAGTTTGAAACGAAAGTCAGTGCTCTGGTTACTGTCTGTTGCTTTCTTAGAGCAGAGAGAAGTGACACTCATTGCCTTTACAGAGCTCTGTGGCATGATGTGCAGAGTGATCAATAACCAACACCGGAATAAGTCTTCCAAATCATCACATTAAAATAACCTTTTGAACTTTGAGTGCCTTTCCTTCCAAATGATCCTGACCTTGTAACTAAGAATTTTACATATTATCAAAAAGGACCAGGTTCTTCCATCTATTGGACGGCAGAAGCCAAAGTGCTCCTTTTCCCAAAATCCACTTACTGACATTTAATTGAAAATCTACTCTAATCAGATCACTGCTACTACTTCCCTTTCAAAACTGATGTAAACCCGGAGGTACAAGTGCTGAGAAGACAGCAATATCCCTCTTAAGCTGGGAGACTCTATCTCCACAGGGACAATTGTGCAGTCCCATTTCCAGAAGCCAGGACTCAAGGGATCTGTCTTAGTGATGAATGGATGTTCCTCTGATCTTAAGGCATGAAGGCTGTCAACACAAGGCTCCACACCGTTCCTTTCTGCTCATCAGTGACATCAAAGTGAAGGAGAGAACAGGGTCTCGGTTTTCCCAAATAGTGCTCAGTAGGACCGCAGTGGTTTGGCATAGATTGGCTCCAGGATATAATGAATTAGAACCAAGAAAAGGCCTCCAAGGAAGACAGCAGTGAGGAAAGTCAGCAGGACATAGCGGCCAATGAAAAAGTCATCCACAATCTGGAGAAAGAAACATCAAAAATTATATTACTATCACTTCAGCACCTGGCTGTGCTCACCTGAAATCTTTGGTGAATGGGCCAGGGTCTTTATACTTGTAACTTCCAGCAGTAACATCCTGCCCTGAGTCTCTTCTGTAAATGGATAAGAAAGAACCTTTTCTCAACTCCCTGAGCTGGAAATACAATAAGAAAGGATTAATGAAGTATAGGGAACAAATGGTTTGATTTAGGATGTTTATAAACACGCTGAAGACCCTGGATGAGTTCCTTTATGTTCTGCAATCAGTTATCTGAAAGAGTTCATGAGAAGCTTGCATGCTTGGTCTTAGAAAGGCTCATTTTTGTTGTTGTTTTTTATTATGGAAAATTTTAAACATATATGTAAACACATAATAATACAATAAACCCCCATGTACCCAAGATCCAAACCCCAAAATCATCAACTCATTGCCAATTCAGGAGGGTTCATTTTCAAAATGAAAAGGTGACTCTAAACCTTTCATCAGAAGAGTTCTGATGAAACATTTGTAACCCAGCATTCTAAGGTTTGGAGAAAATGGCCATTTACCTGAGACACTAAAACACTAAGAGGATAGGTAACTAAGAGGATAGCCAATATAGTTGGCTGCCTGGCAGCCAGTCATACTTGAGGCCCCAAAGTCGTTGGTCTTTGCTGACAAAAACCTATAATTGGTGTTGGCTCTACCCACTTGTCTACTGTCCCCTGCCAGGGCTCTATTCTCCCCAGATCCAAATAGTAGTGCTTAAATTTGAGGAGGAAAAGCAATTTAATCTACAGACCTAATGGAGCAGCAACACAAACCAAGTGTCTGGGCGACTTCACAGCTTCCAGAAGTTTTGCAAAGCTAGTACCTAAAGAGAATCCAAAATACCTGAAAGGGGATTGTGTAGACAGAATAATGGCCCCAAAATGTCCACATTTTTATTTCCAGAAATTGTGACTCTGTTAGATTACATGGCAAAGGAGAATTAAGATTATAGATGGAATTAAGCTTGCTAATCAGCTGACCTTAAAATAGGGAGATTAGCGTGGATTATCCAATCCAGGTGGGCACAATGTAATCAGAACGGTCCATAAAAGTGATAGAGGGAGACAGAAGAGAGGGTCAGAGAAAGAGATGTGAGGATGGAAACAGAGTCAGAGGATGTTACGTTGCTGGCTCTGAAGATGGAGCGAGGGGGCCACGGACCAAGGAACGTGGGTGGCCTCCAGGAGCAGCAAAGGGCAAGGAAACAGATTCTTCCCTAGAACCTTAAGAAAGGAATACAGCCCTGCCAACCCCTTGATTTTGGCCGGTGAGACTGATTTTGGACTTCTAGCTTACAGAATTGTAAGATAATAAATTTGTGTTGTAAGGCACTAAGTCCGTGGTGCTATGTTACAGCAGTAGCAGGGAACTGACACGGTGGCGAACACAAAGCACCTGTCCAGTCCAAGCACTACTGTGATCACTGAGCTCCAAGACACCAAAAGGCAAGGGCTGCTCCAGAGAATACCCTAACAGCCAACTTACAACAAAGGTCAGTTTGATAAAACAGCTTTAACATAACTTTGACCTTGGCTCCAGTACTGAACAAGTCTCTCGTGGGCTACATGTTTGCGCGTTTGACACGTTTCACTTTTTAATTAGCCAATTAGCAGGCCTTGGGTACAGAAGGCCCAGGTCATGTATTATTGATACAGTATTGAGCCAGGCTACTGCAGGGGCCGGTTCTCAAAACCTGAAAATGAGAACTCCAGTCTGCTGGTCATGCTGACCAACATATTTTGCTCAACTCCATTCTTCTCTCCTGGGTCTGAAACTCTTAGAGGGTAGAGGGATTGATTTCAAAACAGTGTTTGCTCTGTGCCCTTCTTCCAACATTCACAGCTGCAGCAACCCAGAAATATGGCACCGCTCTCCCCTATTAAGACAGGGAAACTGAGGTGGGAGTTTACCCCCAGCTCACACATGGTTCTTACACCGTCAGAGTGGTTTTCAAATGCTGACAAAAAAATCTGGCATAAATGGAAATAATTCCTTAAATTTGGGTGTATTATTTCCCTTGGAGCTTTCAGAACAAATTTCCTCCCTTCTGCCATGGTTAGTCTAGATAGAGTTGGAAATGTGTGCCAATTTTAGTTCAAGTTATATAACTTTGTGTACTGTTGTCTAGTGTCAAAATAGTCACCCATGAACTCTGTGATGGCCCCTAATATTCTTTTGAGTCCCCAGCAATGAAGGTTTTACTGAAAGACCTCAGCTTGAATCCTTCCTTGGTCTCTTCCTATATATGTATGACCTTGGGCAAGTTTAACCTCTTCCAGCCTCAGTGTCCTTACCTATAAAATGGGGATAATTATAGTACCTACTTCATATTACTTAGGGTTGTCCTGAGTTTTCGATGAGATAATGAAAAAATGTGCTTAGCACAGAACCTTGAACACAGTAATCCCTTAAAAAAATGTTAGCTGTTATCATCATTACTACTTAAAAAATTAAAATGGAGGTTGAGAGGAAAGAAGCTGCTAGGAGTAATGGGACACAAGGAGTCAATACCATTATCAAGATCATAGGGACCTGAGACCAGCTGTGTGTGGTAAAGCCAGAGCCCCAAATCAAGAATGAACCAGAACGGGTGCGGTCTCCAGAGAAGAACTATGAGAAAGATGATAAAAATCCATTTAGAGAGGTGGGTGCTGGCAGATGTGGTTCCAGGAACGAGGACCAACGAACTCCCAGAAGACTGTTAGTATAGAATTCATCTATCTCTGCACCTTCTGCTTCCCACAGGAATATGCCTCTTTCCTCACTGCTCTTCTTATGGAAAGCATCCTCTCCATATCACAAGTGGAAAAATTCCCACACACGGAGGTGAAAAAGCATGTCACTCAGCACCCTGAGGGCACTGCATAAATTTCAGCCCAGGATCTGAGTTTCTGAGCCAAGGCCACTAGGAATGGGAACACTTTCATTTCAGGACCAGGCCTATTCCTGTTCCTAACTCATTTTCTTTTTCTCTGGCCCTATAGTACGAGGTGGCTTTTGGCTCATTCAACTTGATGCAAACTGGAGAGGAGATCAAATGGGGCAAATGACGGCCCAGTGGTGTTGCAAGTGGGAATCAGAATAAGACTCTCTTCTCGGGAAGGGTCGGGAAATTTACATTCCCTTGGGGCTTTCCCCATCTTTATTTTCACTTCACAATTCTTCCAACACATTTCAGCCAACCTGGTACCAGGGAACACTGCAGGGCAGGACAGAGGTCTAGACCAGGAGAAACAAGAGTTACAACACAGGAGGCAAAATAAAACCAATATACCTTGATTTCGACCTCTGGGGCTGGGACGTCACTGGCCCGGGGGAAGAGCAACAGAACTGCTGTGATGATCAGAGCGCCGAGGAACACAAACATGACAGAGAACCTGCGGTCGGTAGAAGCACAGAGCCTTAGCAGCACTGTTCACAGTGTCCTCTCTAATCAGTTAGGCCTGGGCTGGCTCTTCCCTGGGGCCAATATTCTATGTTCCAGGCTATTAAAAATTCCCAGACACCTGCTGTCCACACTGCCCAGTGAATTCAGAAATGTTTTTCCCTTCATCCCAAAGCCCTTCTTCCTAGACAGGTACCAGCTGGATGCATTCCTGTTTATTCCTGGTAATTCCAAATTCCTAAGAATGGGAATAGGTGGCTTTTATTTTTGCCTCTATGCAGTCATAGTCATGAAACATCAAAGCAGCCCTCCCTTGCCCCCACTTCTGTGCTGGTGTTTAGACCAGAACACTGCAGTAAATTATACCACTTGCTGCTTCATACTGACACTCTGGCCAGAGAGCACAACTCGATCATGTTCTTAGCGTCAGTTTATGGCCTGACTGTGCTCTGAAGTCAACGCCTGACATACAGCCAGCCCCAGTCATCCAGCACTTCCTCAGTTTCCCCAGGCCCAGGTCTAGAGCCTTAGGGACTGGACCAAGCATCCTCCATAAATCTGAACAGTTAAGAAACACACACATTTACAACCCCAAGAAATTCAACAGGCAGCGAAAGCAGATTTTCTTTTCATCTCTCATGTCCCCACATCTCCTCTACAGTGTGAACTGAAAAATACCACTTCCCTTCTCCTCCCACCTCTGCTTCAGAGCATAAATAAGACAGTGCTTTTGATAAGAGGTTAAAATGCGACTCATTCAAACTGCCAGTAATTACAAAAATGATCTTCTGAATTCTAAATGTTCAATGAGCATCAGTGATTTTGCTTCTAACTGCTTTTACCTCGGACTCCCAGCTGGAGAGAATGCCTTACCTAGCTATACCGGAGGCTCTGGACAACAGCACACACAGCAGCAGCACTAACACCCAGAGCAGGGCTAGGATGAATACGCCAGCCCCTACTCCAAGCACAGTGCCAGCCATCTGTGGGAGAAAGGATGCATGAGCCCTGGACTCCAGCTCGGCCCAGGGCCTGCCCAAGCAGGATGAGGAGTCCTCTACACTCTGGGTACTGCCAGCCTTCTGCACACTCCCAGGTTTTATGAAGGCATTCAAATACAGAAAGGCTGAATTCATTATGGGGAATTTTTGATGATTGGTGTAGTAGGAGGATTAATCAATATAGGTCTTCGGGAATGTCCAGTCCCTCAAGAGGAATTAGGAATTTAGAACCCAAAAACTTTCTTTTGGGTGAGGACTGAGAGGTTGCTTTCTGCTCCATGTGGGTCATTTCAAATTTGGTATCTGAGTTCTAGTTTGTCTTCCCCCAACCCACAGTAGAAAGCTGAACTCTCTGAGGACTGTAAAAGGCAGCAGACCCGAGAGCTCCATGGCCAATACAGAAATTGACGCTCTCAGGTTAAGTCTGTGGTAGGTTAAGTCTGTGGTATGAGCTTTGACTTACCAAGCAATCACAAGACAGAAATGTCCCACTCTATCACCGAGTTTTTATTCACAAAAGGAAGCAAACTCCTAAGTCCTTGAAAAAGAAGAAAAAGAAGAAGAGCCATCACTATTTTTGAACATTCACTGTATGCTAAGTACCTTATAAATATATCTCATTTAATCATGGCAGTAACCTTCTGAGGTAGGTATTATATCCGTGTCACAGAAGAGGTAGCTGAAGTATAATGGGAAAGAGTACGTATTAACAAGCTAGGTGGCCTACAACAACAGAAAGCCACAGTTCTCTCACAGTTCTGAAGGCCAGAAGTCTGAAATCAAGGTGTCAGCCAGGCCGCGCTCCCTCCGAAGGCTCTAGGGGAGAATCCTTCCTCGCCTCTTCCAGCTCCTGGTGGCTGCAGGTGTTCCTCGGCTTGCGGCTGCATTCCTCCAGTCTCTGCCTCCCTCTTCACATGGCCGTCTCCTCTGATTCTCTGCCTTCTCCTCTTCTGTCTGGTTTAAGGACACTTGTCATTAGATTCAGGGTCCACCCAAATAATCTGGTAAAATCCATCTTGACATCCTTAACTTAATTACACCCACAAAGACCCTTTTTCTAGTTAAGGTCACATTCACAGGCTCCAGGGATTAGGATGTGGACATATCTTCTTTGGGGCCACCACTCGACCCACTCTTAGGGTAACACCATTCTATAGTACCTCCCTAATTGTCCCTTTCAGCATCAGAGACAAGTCTTCAGCAAACAAATTCCACCTCAGGTTGACAGTTTTCTTTACCCTGACGGTTTAAATGCTACAAAAATTATTATCTATGAGAAGTTCTATTATAAAGGTATTGGAAAAGAAGACCTAGCATGAACTGCTAAAAAAAACCCAACATATTTATTCAATCAACATTGATTTGTGCCTACCATGTAAAGCACTGTGCTACAAGCTGGGGATCACAAAGGTAAGTAGGACATATCTTCTGACAGAAGCTTAAGGCCAATTGGAGAACACCGTCTCGTAAACGGCTATCCACATTCCATTCAGATAAGTAGAAGAAACGAAATGCAATGGGAATTGAGATAGTGGGGAGGGCTTTACAAAGGAAGTGACTTTGCATGGGCCCATTTGGGAAAGAATCCGTGTGGCAAGAGGACCAAATAAAGGCAAGGGGCAAGGAGAGAGGGGAGGCCACAGGTGAGGCCTGGCTCCCACTTGCCTTTCTAACCTAACTGGGCGCATTCTCCCCTTGTTAGAGCACATGTGTGTCGCCTCAGTAACTAACAGGCCAAGTGTTTCCCCACCTCTGGGTCCTTGTACTTGCTGTCTCCACCGCCTGGAATTAACCCTCAACCCCAAACAAGCCCTCCACCACTTGCAGGGCTGGCCTTATCTCATCCTTCTGATCTCAGCTTTAAATGTAGCTTCCTCGGGCAGGCCCCGTGGCTTAGCGGTTAAGTGCGTGAACTCCGCTACTGGCGGCCCAGGTTCAGATCCCGGGCGCGCACCGACGCACCGCTTCCCCGGCCATGCTGAGGCCGCGTCCCACATACAGCAACTAGAAGGATGTGCAACTATGACATATAACTATCTACTGGGGCTTTGGGAAAAAAAGGGAGGAGGATTGGCAATAGATGTTAGCACAGAGCCGGTCTTCTCAGTAAAAAGAGGAGGATTAGCATGGATGTTAGCTCAGGGCTCATCTTCCTCACAAAAAAAAAAAAAAAAAAAGATTAAATGTAATCTCCTCAAAGAGGTCTTCTCTGACTGTCCTAGCTAAAGTAACCCCTGAAACTATTGCTCTCCATTCACTCTATTTCCTTCAGGGCACACTTCACAAACTACAGCTCACATTTTTATTATTGTTCACAGGTTTATTTTCTGTCTCCCCAACTAAATAGTAAACTCTATGAGGACAGAGACTTTATATCTTACCACACTCTCCCCAGTTCTTACCAGAGATTATAATCAACAAATATTTATTGGATAAATAAATGAAGCAGTGCTAACAAGTCCACAAAAATCAAGTGAAGGAGTGACAGGATGATATCTAGTTTTAGAAAGATGACTGTAGCTTCTCATCAATATGCTGGACAGAGTTAACAAGGGGGGTACCTCCACAACAGCGAACACAGAAATGCCTAATAAAATAGAACAAAAAGAATTTAATACACAGCAGAGCTCAAAAGCAATAAAGGAAAATCCTTAATTGCTATAAACAAAAATGTGACTCAAAGCCTGAGTGGGAAGCAGGAGCCGAGCCCAAAGGTTTGCAGGGGACTGGAACCAGATGCAGGACTTTAGGAGTGTCCTCTCCTGGACAGATGAGGTCTCAGACCCATGATACACCGAGCTAGAACTGAGAGCAAGGCATAAAGACAGGCCCTGAAGGGGCTCACCTGTCTTTGAAATAGAGACTAAAATATTTGCTGCTGACTTAGCTGGAAGAAAGCTGGCCAAGTACCTCACGCCATGGGTAAAAAAGAAAATAACCCAAGAGAAATCTGAATCCCAATCCTACATCACACACAGGTGTGGGGCTCAAATCACAGTACCAATGTGGGATGGGAATCCCAGGTAGTGAGAGTGACATGAAAACTAGAGTAAAGGTGAGCAACTCATCGGATCCCAGCACAGACAAACTGAAACCTCTCTAGAGAAATGCTACCACTGGTCAGCATACATGGCTCCCACAAGAGTGAGTGTAAAATAAAGATGTTTTCAGACACACAAAGACTGAAATGGAGTACACCTTTCATAAATATACTTCAGCAAGAAGGAAAATGAACCAAGAAAGAAGGCATGAGATTTAAGGAGGAATAGTGAGACAAATACTGGGAAATACTGACAGTAAAGCTTTCTGTAATGATGATAATAAGAACTAATTTTTTGAGGAGTTAAAAACAAGGAAGAACTGGGGCTGGCCCCATGGTGTAGTGATTAAGTTTGGCACACTCTGCTTTGGCAGCCCGGGTTCGCGGGTTCGGATTCCGGGCTCAGACCTACTCCACTCACCAGCCATGCTGTGGCAGTATCCCACATATAAAATAAGAGGATTGGCACAGATGTTAGCTCAGGGCGAATCTTCCTCAGCAAAAAACAAAATAAAACAAAAAACAACCAAATAAATAAAAACAAAGAAGAACTAAAATAGTTGTCAACAGTTATACGGAAGATGAGAAAGGACAGTTCAAAGTTAAATGATTCTATGCTTATCATTTTGCTCTGGAAGAAGTGAGAGTTAACGATTACCTGTAGGCTTTGTTAAGCTAAATATGCATGTTTTAAAAAAAACATATAGGTAAACACCACATAACAGAAAGAGACTGAATAACTTCCACACTAGTAGAGTAAAAAAATAAATAAAGGAAGAAAGCAGAAAGCTGAAGGGGAAAGAAACAAAGAAAAAGCAAAGAAAATACAAAATACCAAATAAGATTGCAAAAATAAAGCCAAATATAGCAGTAATCATAGTAAACACAAACAGATTATACTTGACTATTAAAAGAGACTCTTGGGCCTGGCCTGGTGGCTCAAGCGGTTAAGTGCACGCGCTCCGATTTGGTGGCCTGGGGTTTGCAGGTTCAGGTCCCAGGCATACACCGATGCACCGCTTGGTAAGCCATGCTGTGGCAGTGTCGCATATAAAGTAGAGGAAGATGGGCACGGATGTTAGCTCAGGGCTACTCTTCCTCAAGAATAAAGGGGAGGATTGGCATTGGATGTTAGCTCAGAGGTAGTCCTCCTCAGAAAAAAAAAAAAAAAGAGATTCTCATATTGAAATTAAAAAAAAAAAAACAGCTCTTTACAAAAACTGCAGAGAAAGCATAATGAGAGAGAGCCTGAAAATATAGAGATTGAAAAAGACATACAAAGCAAATACTAACATAACAAAAACAAGGGGAGAAGGGAAATGGGGAGCTGTTGTTTAATGGGTATAGAGTTTCAGATTTGCAAGATGAAAAAGTTCTGGAGATCTGTTGCACAACAATGTGAATATATTTAACACTTCTGAACTGTACACTTGAAAATGCTTAAGATGGTAAATTTTATGCTATGTGTTTTTTACCACAATTAAAAAAAACAAGCAAGGGCCAGCCCCGGTGGCCTAGTGGCTAAGTTCAGCGCACTCCGCTTCAGCGGCCAGGAGTTCAGTTCCCAGGCGCGACCTACACTGCTCTGTTAGCGGCCGTGCTGGGCTGGCGGCCCACATACTAAAACATAGAGGAAGACTGGCACGGATGTTAGCTCAGGGCAAATCTTCCTCAGTAAAAAAAAACAAAACAAAACAAAAGAAAAACAAGCAAGATGAAATAAAATATAAGCTGGTGAAGCAACAGTCGTATCAAGCAAAATAGAATGTAAAGCTTTGAAAAATGTCAATAAGGACAGTGACAAAAGGAATAATTTAGCAAAAACATCCAACTCAAAACAAATGAGCTTAAAACAAAGCCTCCAAATATATAAAGCCAAAAACTGACAGAATCACTGCAATAAATGTACATTTATTGTCATGTGTGGACTCCCACACATTTAGTGGGAGTTTTTTTTTTTTTTTTGGTGAGGAAGATCAGCCCTGAGGTAACATCTGTTACCAATCCTCCTCTTTTTGCTGAGGAAGATTGGCCCTGGGCTAACATCTGTGCCCATCTTCCTCTACTTTATATGGGACACCACCACAGCATGGCTTGACAAGCGGTGCACTGGTGTGCACCGGAATCTGAACCTGCAAACCCCGGGCCACAGCAGTGGAGCACGCACACTTAAATGCTACGCCACCCGGCAGGGCCCTAGTGGGAGATTTTAATATACTTCTCTCAGAAACCAATAGATCAAGCAGATAAAACATAAGAATAAACACTTGACAAAGAGGATATATGAATGGCCAGTAAATGTATGAAAAGGTGCCCAACTTCATTAGTCATCAGGAAACTGCAAATGAAAACCAAAATGCATTACTTCTAGAGATCCACTAGAATGGCTGAAATGAAAATGACAGACACCACCAAGTGTTTGCAAAGATGTGGAGTGACTGAACCCTCATACACTGCTGGTGAGAGTGTAAACCGTTACAATCACTTTGGAGACGATTTGGCAGTATCTAATTAAGCTGAAATACATGTACCCTAGATCCAGCTCTTCTATTCCTCGGGGTATTCCCAACACACACGTACACATACGTTCAATAAAAGACATGTACAAAAGTTCATTGCAGCCCTATTTGAAATAGCTAAAAACGGAAACAACCCAAATATCCACCAATCAAACGGATAGAGTGTGGTATTATACATACAATCTATTCATTCGTATGATGGACTAATAGCAGCGAGAAGGAACAAACAACTACCCCCAGCAAGATGGACGAATTTCACAAGCACTGAGTGAAAAAGTCTGGAGCCAAAAGAGTTCATCCTGTATAATTCCATGTATATGATGTTCAAAAACAGGTCAAACTAATTTTGGGGTTAGAAGTCAGGAGTATGGCTACCCTGTAGAAAGTAGTGACTGGAGGCGGCATGAAGGGGGTTCTCCGATGCTTAGGAAATTTTGTTTCTTGATCTGGGTGTTGGTAAAATGGCTTTGTTAATTTTGTTATATTGTATCTAGCTCTACGCTTCTGGTTTGTATACTTTCCTGTATGTGTATCACACTTCACTAAAAAGTTTACTTTAAAGAAAGAGTCTGAACTGACATTTCAGCCAAATGTAATATATGGACCTTGCCTGGGTCCTGATTCAAAAAAAAACTGTAAAAAACCTTTCATGAGATGACTGAGGAAATCTGAACAGTATCTGAATATTTGATGATATTAGGGAATTATTGTTTATTTTTTAAGTGAAAAATACTGTTTTTTTAAAAAAATGTGATGGTATTGTGGTTATATTGCTAAAAGATTATTTAAGACATATACACACACACAGATAGAAAATGTCTAGGAACTCCCTAATTATCCGGGGGGAAAGCGGGGAAGGGTGCTGACATGAAACAAGACTGGTCATGAGTCAGTTGTTGAAGCTGGGTGATGAGTACATGAGTGTTTGCCATACTTTTTTCTTTTTTTGTTTTTTGTGAGGCAGATCAGCCCTGAGCTAACATCCCTGCCAATCCTCCTCTTTTTGCTGAGGAAGACTGGCCCTGGGCTAAGATTCGTGCCCATCTTCCTCCACTTTATATGGGATGCCGCCACAGCATGGCTTGACAAGCGGTGTGTCGGTGCATGCCCAGGATCCGAACCCCAGGCCACCAGCAGCAGAGCGTGCACACTTAACCACTGTGCCACCGGGCCGGCCCCTGCCGTACTTTTTTCTATACTTTTGAATATATCTGAAATTTTTACAATAAAAAGATGTGTGTGTATGAATATGTATATATGTATAAGTAGGAATAAATCCAACAAAAGATGTGTAAGATTTTTATAGAAAAAATTATAAAACTTTATTTGAAGATTTTTTTTTAAAGAGACCCGAATAGACAACTAATGAATAGAGAAATAACCCATGTTCCTGGATGGGATGGTTCAATATTGAAAGATTTCAATTTTCCTTAATCTATCAATTCAATGCAATTCTAACCAAAATCTCAAAATAATGTTTTGTGGAACCTGAAAACTGACCCTCAATTCATATGGAAGAGCAAAGGTCCAAGAACAGCGAAAGCAATTTTGAGAACTAGGATGGAAACTTGCCTCTCTTGTTACCGACCACCGCAAGACACGCTATGAAACCAAGGTAATTAAAACAGTGTGACAGCGGCATTAAGACACGTGCACCAGCGGAATAAAAGATCCCAGACACAGATGCGTGCATTTATGAGAACTCTGTCTGGGACAGAGCTGGCTTTACAGTTCACTGGGTAAAGGATTTCATAGATGGTGTTGGGACAAATGATTACCCAATCAGAAAATAATAAAACTAGGGCCAGCCCCGTGGCTTAGCGGTTAAGTGCTCGCACTCCGCTGCTGGTGGCCCAGGTTCGGATCCCGGGCACGCCCCGACGCACCGCTTCTCCGGCCATGCTGAGGCCGCGTCCCACATACAGCAATTAGAAGGATGTGAAACTGTGATGTACAACTGTCTACTGGGGCTTTGGGGGAAAAAATAAATAAATAAAATTATAAAAAAAAAAGAAAATAATAAAACTAGATCTCTATATCATACACAGAAGCCAATTTTAAATGGAAAGTAATTCATAATAAAACATATGTTTAAATATACAAATGTTCAGGCTGACTGCACTAGAATACATAATGAAGTACAGCAGTCAGATGCTTGCACCTAAACTTAGAATCACCACGATTGCAAAAGCTACAAACGCAGGCTGATGCAGGTGTGCTGGATGGCAACTCAAATACCACGAGCTGGGCTGCCTTCAGTTATGTGATTTTCTAGAGTGATGAAAAACTCTTGTTAAAGTTCCAAACCAAAAATAAGTATAATTTCCCCTTGATTTACATTAGAGTTGCATTCCTGGAAATTTTACTACATTAAACTGTGCCAAAAAATACATTATGTTTATACGAAAAATAGAGTTAGGTTCTAGGCTCATATCATAAATGAGTATCCTGTGGGACACTCAAAAATTGTGCAAGATGCAGGGCAATTCTTCACTGTGAGGGACTGTCCCATGCATTGCAGAACATCTAGCACCCCCAGCCCTGCTTTGTAAACCCCAGCAGAGCCTCCAAAATCACAATAATAACCAAATTCCAAAATGACCAAAGGGGCAGTAGCCTCCCCTTGGAGAACCACTGTTCTAGAAAAACTCTTGCATCAAGAGACATGTACAAAGATGTTTGTCATAGCGAAACACCTGGAAAAACCTAACTGTCCATCAGTAAGGGAATGGATACAATATCATTGACTCATAATGAACACTTAAAATCAATGAACTTGATCTGTGTGGATATACTATTTTCTATACTCTATGTATCTCAAAAACAATATTGAGTGATAAAAGCAAGTTGCAAAATGAAGCCCGCAGTACTACACTACTTGTATTTTTAAAATTTAAAAAACCTAAATGGTAATATATATTGTTTATGATGTATACATATAAACAGTAAACATATAAACACACGGGCATGGATGATGCACAATTTCAGAAGAGTGTTTGTCTCTGCGGAGGGAGGAAGGAAGGGGAATGGGGCCAGGAAAGAGAACAAAAGGGATCTGAACTAAATCTGTGATGTTTTCTCTCTTTAAAATAAAAAAACTTAAGCAGATGTGCCACAATGTTAATGTTTGTTAATCTAGTTGGTAGGGAATAGGTATTTGTCATACTGTCCAGTGAAATATTCACTATTTTTGAAATAATTCTTAATTTTTAAAAAGGTAACTGGTGGCAGGGTGCATATGAATTGAGATCAGAGAACAGAGATTGGCGACCAATTAGGAGACTATCGCAATTCTCCAGATAAGAGATGATGGCCTGAACTTAGCTGTGAAAACAGAAAGGAGTCAAGGGAGAAGGTGTTAGAGATGACTCAGGTTTCCTGCTTGGTTGACTGAGCTGGTGGTACTGCCCTTAACAAGATAATTAGTTAAGTTTAATTGCTGCTGTTTTGGATATTACACAAATAACCTGTAAAACTTGGACCAATTCTAACACCTAGAATACAGGGCAAATGGTAGTTGAAGCTGGTATCATTAGAAACACTGCCCTTCGGGCCGGCTCCGTGGCTTGGTGGTTAAGTGCGCGTGCTCTGCTGCTGGCGGCCCGGGTTCGGATCCCGGGCGCGCACCGACGCACCGCCTCTCCGGCCATGCTGTGGCCGCGTCCCACATACAGCAACTAGAAAGATGTGCAACTATGACATACAACTATCTACTGGGGCTTTGGGGGGGGGAAATAAATAAATAAAATCTAAAAAAAAAAAAAAAAAAAAAAAAAAAAAAAAGAAACACTGCCCTTCAATCCCCATACAAGCTTAAAAGTTCCTGAGGCATTGGGTTCCACATATGGTACGGCTTTAAAGTAATGAGAGGGGCCGGCCCCGTGGCTTAGCGGTTAAGTGCGCGCACTCCGCTAAAGCAATGAGAGAAATATCCCAAGCTCTTATAAGAATGAGGTTTATCACTTTATAACCAAACTGTACATTTTCTTACTAAGCGTGGAAAGGAAGGGCTGGATATAGTATAGAGTGCTGCTGTGGGGAAGGAATGAATATCTAGTCATTTTATCGTGTTAATTCAGTGTGGGAGTAATACTTGTGATTATTTCCCATATTGAAAGAGCTCAAGTATTGAGTAACACGTGATTAAAAAAATTAAAGCAATGGTGGTTTTATTTAATGTCCAGGGCTTTTTCAAACTTTCTCTGAGATCAGATGGTTTAGCCAACCTGGTTTCCAGAGTAAGCCCAGTTACTCAATGCCTGTGGCATTTAAAGCAGGTAGACCTGAGTCAGAATTACAAAATTTGTCTAAATTTGAACATCCTGTTTAGTAGCTGACAACAAGAGCAACGACAGGGCCAATTTCTTCCCTTGGTGCTCATGCTGTGAGGTCTTTCTTTGGAAAGAGTTTGTCCAGAACTTTTCAGAAATATGTGTAGCTCATTCCTCATTCATTTAACAGCTGGTTCTACACACCCTTTCACCCAGCTCAGAGAACACTGATAGAGGCATTAGGGTGACTGACGCCTGCATATGTAGCCTATTTGATTAAAAATACACTGCTCACAAACCGATCATGTGTGAGAATACTAATGGCCATTACCAGATGTCTTACTGTCCAGTACAAATGTGGATTCCATGGAGCGTACTACGGCCCTAGTGCTGCTGGTGGTGGGAGACAGGTACCTCACCCATTCCCATATTTTCACAGACTCAAGGCTTTGAAAGCAGCAGAAAACAGCAGCTTACAGAAGTAAACTGCCCTTTTGGAGGATTCCTTTTCACTTTCCTTTATAGCTGTTCCAAACCTTCAAAAACAATTGGGGGGGCTTTCACATTTTTATTTTTCTACTGTAAACACTTCACTATTTGAATTTTAAAATATTAGGATAATGCCTCTACCTTTGATTAAGTAAAATGCAAGTCTGGGAAAAATCAATTGCCAAGCTACCTAAATGCCACCGATGTGGCATCATCTCTTAACGCACGAAAAGGGAGCTCAATGCGTCCAGGTCACGTCCTTCCACCCTTTTTCCTGGGCGGTGTAGCGATTTGAAAGTGATTGTGTGTCTGTTAGCTACATCACCCAGGGGCTCCCAAGACAGCAGCACTCCCGTGCAGGGGTGTGAACACTCCAGTAATGAGAACTCTAGCTTCTCTTCCCAGCCTTGTTGCTGATTCAAACTAGCGACAGGAAAACATTGCCCCCCAGGTCTCCAGAACGTTCGCCCGGCTACGTCCCAGTAGTTGGAGCGATTAAGATTTGGGTCATAAGGTATTTGAATCAGGCACTGACATTTCACTTTCTGAGGAGCATGAAAATTATAACATTCCTTCCTTCTCTGCCTGCAATTAAGTATTACCGGCCGCCGGGCCTTGGGACAGATCGGCGGCAAGAGTGTCTAAGAGGTCCGTGCCCCGCCATCCGCCCAGGCCTTCTTCCAGCCTCCTCACCCCAGCCTCCGCCATTCTCTCTTCTCTGCAGCCGCCCCTACTTTCCTCCCCTCCACCCCCCTCACCTGGCTCCAGCTCTCCGGAATCCCCTACTCTCACCTCACAGCGCGGCCTGTTCCAGCGCAAAGGGGCTTTGGTCTACTTAGGACGAATCACAAGTGGGCTTTCATCCAGGCGATTCCGGAGTCGCTAATCAGCACCGCTCTTTCAACGCCCAGCTTCCCCCTTATTTGCTTACCGCCGCCGCGGCTCCAGGCAGCGCGGGGCGCGGGGGGTGGGCACGTCGCACTCTGTTACGTCCTCCGATTGGTCAGTGCCAGTCGGTCCTAGGAGCAGCCTCAAGTTCGATTGGATAGAGGTTGTCTTGGCTCCCCCCCCTCGCCCCACCCCATTGTCAATCACACCATCCCTTCGGTAACCCATCGGACCGTTGGTCAGTCTAGCCTGAGGGCGGGTTGTTGGGCGGGAGAGAGCTGCTTTCCCGCCCTCCCTTGCTGTTACCATGGAGACTGCACAGCCCAGCCTTGACGCCGAGGGTCCAGGCAACCCCTTCGCCCTTCTCGAAGTCCGGATATTTGTACAGCACGCTAGACATTAGTGCCTGTTCCGGAGTCTGATGAGCAGCTCAGTCCCGGACCCACTGGCTCTGGTCGGCCGCGGGATTTTGGGCGCAAATCAGATTAGGCCTCGGAGAGGGGGTCAGGCCCAGTCATCAAGGGTCCCTAACAACCCTCCTGGAGAGAAGCGAGACCGACGCACTAGTTGTAATGACATCACGTTTTCATTTATCCTTACTTCGTCTTATTTTATTTGGCGTTATTCTTCCGTTAGCCTTACGAAGTAGACGGTGGCAAGGATCATTCTACTCACGGGACAGACAGGGGAAGAGAGGCCAGGGTCAAGCAAGTAAATCTTGTGTAGCTACACCTCCAGGCAGCTGGAACTTCATCTGGTCCATACTTTTAGCAGACTGCTGTTACCTAACTGCAAACTAAAACTTGCCATGATTTTGTTCTGAGGCTATGGCCTGTTAGACCAAAAGATCCAAAAATCAGGCCAACCAAAGGAAATAGGGCAGTGGATGCATGCTCCGTTGCTGAATCAGCAAGGGAAAACAGACAAAAATCAAAATAAACAATACCAGATTCTGGTATTGCAGTATCTGAACCTTTGACCTTAGACAAAATTCTAAAACATCATAAAGCAAACTATTCAATCCTGGAACACTGAATCTCTGATTTAGGGAATTCAGCTCCTGAATCATAGCTTTGTGACTGAAATGGAAGAAGATGGTCGAATTCCGTTGAATGTATGTCTCAAATTTATTCGCTTTCAAGGTTTCATTTGCAGTCATATGTACTAACCAATGATTTCTTATGTGATTAACGTCTTAACCTTACTTGGCCCAGTGAGGAGCTCTGTGGTTAAGAAAGCTATTATTTTGATGAATTCATTTCATTGGAATTGAATGTTAACTGTAGCTAAATGCTGGTAGGGACCGTGAGGATACAAAAGAAATATGATGTGACTCCTGCCTTAATAGCCTGTGGTTTGTTAATGTCAACAGCATATGAAACAATAAGGAAACACTTTAAAGCAAGACATAATGTGCCAAGCTTAATTTATAGTTTATTGCCCCAAAATATAATAATAATAATTCATATTTGCAGAGCATTTTGTAGTTTTCGTAGCACTTCTTCACTTGTATTATCTGAGGGATATATTGTTTTGGCTGGAGTTAATGTGAGTCTTCATGGTATAGCTAGAGCTAATGGTGGGCCCTGGCATATGGCGAGGAACGGGAAAGTTGAAACAGAGATGGAAGGAAATCCCGGGCAAGAAAATAGTTTGAACAAAGAGGCTCAGACAAGAATGAGCACTGACTATCTGGAGAATAATGTGGAGACTGATCTAAGCCAGAATGGAGACAAATAATGGAAAATAACACTGTGTAGACCAACTGGTCAGGACCAGTTCTGAGCCCTGAATGTTTGGGGGCAAAGTGTTCCAAAATTTGAGATTGGGAAAATTAATCTTCTTACACTTCTAATGATTAAACTGACTTTAGTTAAATTATAAATTAAGAATAGGGCATGACTGAGGAGGCACTCCAAACTTCTTACATCTTCCTGAATGGATATAACATTTTAGATTTTCTCTCTCATAAGAAGGGACCCTCCCCTCAAGCCTAACTCTATCTCATCCGTTAACTGGGAGGAGGTGTTAGTTTTGTGATTAAATAATGATGTTATACCTTCTCACTGAAATTGGGAGAAGTGCTGTTACCAGTGCTCATCTTTTGCCATCTCTTAATCAAAGTTCACTCTAGAGAAGATTGGTTACTTGACTATCCAGCCTTTCTCTTTTTAAAAATTGTCTTCTGTACACCAAGTGTTCTACAGTGCCTCTCCACATTGCTCCACATCTCTGCTATATACGTATCACTCATATTGTGCTTGTAGAATGTACATAGGGTGCCATATATGTACGCATATCACTTTGTTTAATTACAGTTTTCTTTTCTCCTAAACAGACAACAAAGTCAAATCAACAACAACAATAAAAACCAATGTTTAATTTCCTCCTTCTCAAATGTGTAAAATCATTTGTTTTGCTGCCTGATAGAGGTAGGGAGGCAAAAAGACGTCAGTAGGGTTATGGAGTGCAAGGAACGATTTCAAGAGAAGACAAAGTGTTCTTCTTCATTTTATAGTTGTCAAAACTTTTTCTGCCAGAGAGCCTTGAATTTTTTGTATACATGTTCTCATGTGTGATTATTTTAGCATTTCTGCAGGTCTGAAAATGTACCAAAAACTTAAGTAATTGTTGGCTATTAGCTGAGACTCAAAAGCTACCATTGCTCTGTTCTGGTAATTTGATGAATCCATTTAATTGGGAAACTGAGTAAACAAAAATTTTCCCCCAGTACTATTGTCAGTAGTTGACAGTCTTCCAAGGTCACCCAGAATTACCACCATGATTTTTCAGATTATAATATTTACCTGATGCTATAGACCAGGGGTCAGCCAACTATGGCCTGTGGGCCTAATCCGGCCTGCCATCTATTTTTTGTATGACCTGCAAGCTAAGAAGGATTTTTATATTTTTAAAGGGTTGAAGAAAGTCAAAAGAAGAAAAATGTGAAAATTGTATGAAATTCTCAGTGTCTGTAAGTAAAGTTTTACTGGAGCACAGGCCCACTCATTTGTTTATGGTTGTCTATAGCTGTTTTTACTTTACAACAGCAGAATTGAGTTAATACAGAAACTGTATGGCCCATAAGCCTAAAGTTACTAGTGGGCGTATAAGGAAAAGTTCTGATCCTTACTGTCTTAGAGGTCTCTAATGAATCAGGTCCCATGCAGTGTTGGAAGTGAAACAGGCTTTGGAAATCATGTAGTTTTAATAAAAAAAATCTCACATTGATAGAGATAAGTTACTTCTTGCCTAAAATCCCATAGTCAGTGGGCAGAACTGGTACTAGAACTCTGGTTCCACTGGTCCAAGGTTTCTTCATCCATGCTGTGTCTTTTCTTGTGTAGAGCTTATCTTACTTAGGATGGGATAGGTGTTATATAGTCCAAAGGCAAGGAGAATTCACCAAAAACTGTCCTAATTTTGATCTCATGTCTCATCCAGACAAATCAGTGCACTATAATCAATTTATGGATACTCGGACTTTCATGATTTCAGCCGATATGAGTTGTCTTCTGTTTTCCATTTTTATCATTTCTCAAAAGGTGTATGGCCATCATGAAAAACTTCCTCACTTTTATGCTCTTTCTCTCTTTTGAAAAATCTCTTTGTCCTTCAAGAAAGGAATTCAGAGGTGGCTGACTTTCTATTCCAGTCTAAGTTTCTTGAGGGAGGTGAGGATGATTGGAAAGGTACAGAACACAGTTTTTACTCTGGAGTCTATGGATGGGTCCTACATGTGAAGAGGAGAGGGAGGCTGTCCACAAACCCACTGAATGGTAAGGTTTAGTGTATATGTGGGCTTTTCTGGGGAGAGTATCCATAGCTTTCATACCATTTTCAAGAGTCCATGACCCCAAGAAGACTCAGAATTATAGATATATCAAAAGAGGTGTGTTTTGGGGAAAAACCTGCTCAGATGTGTATGGGGGAGACTGATCTAGGTTTTCAGGTCACTAAGACCTCAGCTGATATGAAAGGAGAGCTCTTTGCCCACTCACATCAGCCCACCCAAGTTTTTTACCTTCTCTGACTCTCATAGAGGTGATAAAAATTCATCAGATTCACATAAGGGTTGAACTCAGATGGTGATGAAATCCCAGTATAATTCTCTCCAAAGAACGCTCTGATTAATAGAAACTGCAGAGGAACTAATTTTATGAAAATAGCAAATGGGATTGTTTTAGCTGAAGCAAGCCGGGAGAGCGGGTGCTGATGCTGAGCAAAAGACGCAAACAGCCCCATTGTGTGGAGCTGACAGCTCCACTGGCCGTTTATTTATTAGATGTCTTTCTGCTGTAAATTATTAAGCCTGAATTCTGGGAGATGAGGGAGCTGACAGAGTAAGACAATAGAACGGAAAGCAAACCTGGACAGCTTCCTTCAGTATTATTGTGGCATTGTGTCTTGTGAAAGCCTCTGCCTCCCCTGGTTTGGAGAAGGGGGAGAGTCTCTTCTTTGATGGGACTCAGAAATGGACAAGACAAGTAACATGCTTTTGATTTCTGAATTATTTGCCAGTTCTTACAAATCAGAATGTCCTTCAGAGAAAATTCAACCTGTTGGCTCAACAACTGGCAGCCAGGTTTTTCGTCTATTCTCTGAAAGGGCTGTGCGGCCCAAACAAGGAAGAACTTGGTCTGCTTTAACATTAAGAAGGAACAAGTTAAGGTAAATTAACTTACCATTTAAATGTTTTAGGGTACTCAGCCACCGGAAGATTGGGTTCTTTTGGCTTATTTGATAGCCGGAAGGTCTTTCAGCTATGTCTTACCTGAAGAATAGGAAAAGGCTGGTTGGCAGAGAGGGAGTCGAACTCTGATTATGCTCGTCGTCATTTGAAAAGCTGGAGTTCTGGTAAATGAGGGAGTAGCTGGTTTCTGTGAATCTTAGGTTCAACTTTCAGCCCTCCGTTTTCTGAACAGCAGAATAGAAGGCAGGCAGCTTCACTTCCTGGGCAGACGCCGCCTCCTAATGTGCTCAGGGCAAGTAATCACATGTCCTTAGTATGGAAGCCCAAGAGTAGAACCATGCATTCATCGTATTTGTTCATTCATTTGACAATATTTATACTGAGTGTTACTGTGTGCTTTACACTGTTCTGGAAAGTGGGGCTAATGAATGAACAAAACAATCCCTGCTCTCACGGAACTTACATTCTAGTTGAAGGAGCCAGATAATCAACAAATAAATATGTAAAATATCTACTGGTTTCAAGTACTATGAAGAAGAAAAGTGGGGTAAAGGAATAAAGAATGATGAAGGGGCATGTAGGGTGGCAGGTATTATTTTATATAGGGTGATGGAGGAAGACCTCTCTGATGAGGTGACATCTTAGCAGTGAGCTGAAGGAAGTGAGAGAGTGAAGAGCCAAGGGCCAAGCAAGCACCAAGGACCTGAGAGGGGAGACAGTGGGCATATTCCAAGAAGAGCAAAGGAGCCCAGTGTGGCTGGAGCTGGGAAGGGGGTCCACGGGGGGCCTTGTAGGGCTTGAGCTTTCTTCTGAGTGCCATGGGAAGCCATTGGAGGATTTTTGCACAGTGACATGATCTGACTTGCCAAAAAAAAAAAAAAATAGAATGAGTGTGCCAAATACCAGTTATTCCTCCCTGGTATGTGGAATGAGAAGGCTCATTTCATTTCTCCTCATCTGTCGGGTGGGTGGGATTTCTTTGTTTTTGGAAAGTGTCATCCTCCCCTGGAGAGTACCAAGGGTGATGATAAGGTGGAGTTTCATAACCCTTTGTCCTCAGACCAGGAGGAGGATATATCGCATCCAGCAGCAAGAGAATCTGTCACCACTGGCCCTGCCCAGCGCCGAGTTTGCAATCCAGCCATCCTTTCTGGGGAGCTGATATAAAGCGGCTGGCAAGAGAAGGATTCCGTGAATTCTGATTTTCTCAACTCTGGTGAAGCAGGAGAGGACAGCAGCCCGAGAGGCACAACACCAGGCAGCTGCTGGGAGGATATATGTGGCAAGACTCAGCTGGAGCCCATACAGGAACATTTGGTAGGTGGGGGGAAGGAAACTCACGACGCTTTGTGGGAAAGTGTGAGAGTATTAGAAGAACCGCGGGGTTTCTGGATTAGCAGATGTCTTGAGGCATTGTTACAGCCCCTGACAGGCCTGAGCCTCAAGCCTACTTACAAGACGTAAAGCTCACTGTGCCCAGAAAGCAGCTGAAAAACGCTCCAGTTCAGCTGGGGTCACACCGATGAGCGCTTGCAGTCTGTTCTATGAGGGTATTTCAGAACAGGGTCAATCTGAAGCTGTGGGTGGTGTAGCCACATCCTGGAGCTCTGAGTGAGTGAGAGGAGATGATCAGACCCAGAACTGAGGGATTTTTAAATACGGGTACAAATCTTATTTAAGCTCTCAGCTGCTCAAATTGAAAGGCTTTTTATAGATTGGTGCTGTGTTCTGGTATTGAAAGATCTAAGAACTAAATCAGGATTAGGAATATAATTCTCTCAGAAGCACATAAATACCTAAGTATGGCCCAGATAGAGAATGCAGTCTCACAAATATCCCCCATTTTTTATTGGTGAGGGCCCCTGTCCATAAGGAGGAAAAGAAGCCTTGAAGATTTCAGTTCTGGTACTTTCTGCCCCAGAACCCTGTTTTGCTAAGCTTTGGGGTACCAGGCCAAACTATCCTTAATAGAAAATAGAAAATAATAACATATGAGTTTGCTACACAAACTCAGAGGCCCTTAGATGTGATTTAAGTTAATCTAGTAAATAAACAATGATAAATAGAATTGCTTCTTTGATTGCTTTGCCAACACATTCCCCTGGTTGAGACAAGGGAGTCAGGGAGCATGCAAGCAGGGGATGAGGAGAAGAAAGGAGGGGAGTGACAAAGAGCAAGGGGCTTGAGGAGTGAAGAGAATGAAGCCAGATTCCTTAAAGAAAAAGGAAGCCCAGTATGTAATCGTTTAGGTAGTCCACGGTTGAGAAGGATGGCCATTCCTGAATTGGTCATTTGCCCAAACCCTTTGTTTCTGGAGATGATTGCCCACTTAGTAAACTTTAGATTCTGCCTGACCCCTTGATCATTTGGTCATGTTTTGACCTACAGAATAAAGGCCTGATGCAATTCACTTCAAAAACTGAGCATCTGGGCCGGCCCCGTGGCTTGGTGGTTAAGTGCACGCGCTCCGATGCTGGTGGCCCGGGGTTCGGATCCCGGGCGCGCACCGAGGCACCGCTTCTCCATCCATCCTGAGGCCGAATCCCACATACAGCAACTAGAAGGATGTGCAGCTATGACATGCAACTATCTACTGGGGCTTTGGGGGGAAAAAATAAATAAATAAAATCTTTAAAAAAAAAACAAAAACTGAGCATCTGACATCTATCAGGCAGTGATCTAGAAATGGGGGCTATGGAGATAAGATACAGTTCCTTTCTTCAAATTGCTCATATTTGAGACACACAAGAAAAACATCCTGTGTAATAAAGGCTACTTCAGAGGCAAATCTATGGTGCTTCCTAAGTACAGGGGAGGAATGAGAGGAGCCAGGGAAGGTTTGCAAGGTGACACCTGAGCAGGGCCTTTATGGATGACTGGAAATTAGCCAGAGAGAGTAAGAGGGAAGGGGTTCCAGGCACAAGGAACAGCACAGGCAAATATCTAGCAGTATGAGAGAGAATAGCAGAATAGGTGACCGATGAGGAGTTCAGAGTGTCTGTGGTGTGCAGTGTGCTGGGGCTGGAAGCGTGGGAGGCAGGTAAGGGCAAGAGAAGCGAGGGGGTCACTGGGATCTGTGTCATGAAGGACTTGCGTGACATGATAAGGAATTTAGACATTATCCTGCAGATTCTGATGGGCCACTCAAAGATTTAACAAGGGAAGGTATTTATACTTCGTGTACGTATAAAAAATCTCTTCCATAAATCTCTTATAGATATGTATCTAGTTATCTGGCCTCTGCTTGAATATGTTCGAGGTTGGTGAGCTTTCAACCTCCCGAAGCTGTCCACTTCGTTGTTGGATGGCTATAAATCTTAGAAAGTTCTTTCTTATATGGAGCTAAACTCTGTCTCCTCATAATTCCTACTCATTGTGTCTAGCTTTGCCATTTGTACCAACACATAAAAGGCCACTTTAAAAACATTTGAAGATACCAATGAAACCTTCTCTTAGTTTGCAGTTTTCCAAGTTAAGCATATACAGAGTTCCCTCATTGTTTGTTTATTTCATCGTTTCTAGACTCCTTTACCATCCCGGTCACAGCTGTCTGGATGAACTGTGGTTTATTAAAGCATCTTTTAGAATCTGGCACTAGAATTGCTCATCATACTTCAAAAAAGCTCAAAAGCCATGGAGTACAGTGCTGCTATTACTGCTTCTTTTGAGCTGGACACTCTATGACCATCAGGGGCTCCCATGTCCTTAGTTTGTAACTAGCCACATCTCACTGTTTGCTTTTAAAGCTTTTGATTAACTGAAGCTTCTAACTCTTCTGCGCATTAATTACTGCCAAGTAAAATCTTCACCATACTCAGTACGTGCAATTAATTTTTGAAATCTAAATATAGGACTTTACGTTTATTTAAATTTTACTCTGTTAGTTTTCTAGAGTACCAGATTCCAGCCTATTAGATTCATTTTTAAAGTCTTGATTCTCTCTCCTATGATATTAGTGGATCTCCTTGCACACTTGACAAACACTCTTTGTATGATTTAATCCGAGTCACTAATAAAAATGTTGTCTAGGATAGAACCTGGTAGCATTGGAGACCTCCTTCCAGTCTGGGTATATGTTCAGACAGCTTCAATTCTGCCTAATGACCCATTTTACAACATTATTCATAATGATAACTTTGAAGATACATTGTGTTTGGCATTTGCTCCCGTTCAAATCAATAAACGTTTATTGTCGACCTCCTACCTGCTAGGCTCTGTGTTAGGTGCTGAGGATACAAAAACGATCAAGGTATCTATCATTCTTGTCTTAAAGAGCTCACAATTTAGCAAAGGTGACAGACATATATACAGCAGCTACAAATCAATACGTGTATAATTAAATATGCATTGCCTCTAATTTGTATGGAGTATATATATTTTTCAATATAAAATATAATAGATAATATACCGTATATATTATATCATATCATACATTAGCAGTATAAACAAAGTATATAGAGAACCCACAAAAAGTGGAGATTACTTCTTTATGGGAAAAAAAGAGAAAGGAGGACTTTACAAAAGAAGTGACCTTTTAACAGGGCCTTGAAAGATATGTAGGATTTTTGTGAGATAAGTGGAGAACGGAAATGGAAAGATATCCCAGAGGGAAGAAACAGGTTAAGCCCACCGTGGAAGGGTGAATGTCTTCAGAATGGTTCAGGAACAGCAAATATTCTAATGTGGGTGGAGTGCCAGGTTCAGGGAAATGAGCGGTAAGAAATGAGACAGCATGTGAAGGGTCTCGAATGCCACGTTAAGGAATTCGGGCTTTATCCTGTAGGCGAAGAGTTTAGCTAAATCAGAAGTCTTTAAGCAAGAGAGTAATAACACAATCCGAGCTATCAACATCATAACTCTACTGTACAGGAAGTTCAATTTGTCAAAACTTATTCTTAGTGAACCCGTGTTGGCTCTAGTATTAACCGACCATTAAGCATCTGTTTTAATGAGCACCTCAATCTTTTGGTGTGTGTTTTGCTCCTACTTCTTCAGCTTCTACGCATTTCCTGACCTTTCGGCCTCTTGCCTTTTTTTCCCTTAGGCATTGTGTTCTGCATTCTTTTGGTCTATTAGTTCACCCACGGCTTGCTCTGACCTTTTCTATTTAATGTGTCCTCTGGCTCTCACTTCTGAGCCACAGCAGTTCCCTGACCCTCAGAGCCAACCTGGCCTCCACTTTGGATTGCTCACGTAGTTTCATTTCCCCGGGTCTGCCAGGACCTCTGCATTTTCTGTTCCCTCTTGGTGTAACCTTTGTTAGACCTTTGACTTTGTGCTACTATCTTTCCCTGAGTTCTTCTATTCTAGCTTCCTGACCTGCAAGTTGTACCTGTTTGCTCACTTTGGTTCCAATTCTGGCGATAAAATGTAATCTTTCCTTTCTAGGACCTGTATGGTGTAGTTGAAGATAGGACAAATGCACAGAAACTGTATGTTACAATTGATTGACAAATTGGATGTACTAACTAAAAGTGTGACATGAGTTTAGAGAAAAGATTGAATTGGGAAATTCAAGAATGTTAGGTCTTTTCTAGGCAACTCCCTTTTTAAAAGGTGTGGATATTCGAGACACAAACATTTCTTTGGAAGGGGGAGGGGAAATGTAAGGCGGGACTTCCTCTGGACTTCCCTATGATTGGCTCCAAAGCTGCCTATCTCAGAGGGGCTAGACCCTCTGTGCCATCTAGCGGTTATTGCCACCCGAAGCCTTACCCGCCTCAAGGAGAGAGCAATTTAACGCCATTTCCAACTTAAGCACCATATCTACAGGGCGTGAAATTAGTTCCAGCAAGCAGCAAATTTGCTGCTAATAAAAATATTTAGCGATTCACTTGTCTTTAAATCAGCAACAGAATATTCTTTTACTTGCATCAATGCTGCATTCTCCCAATTCTAATATTTGATAATCAAGCTAGCGTTGTTCAGCTAAAGCTGTGAAACAGCAAGTTCTTCAGTTCTGCAAAAATTTGAGTTTCCTGAGAAGGAATTTTTATCTCTTTCTTTTGGTCAGAAATAGGCCTAGATGTTCTTTGGATCATGGAGATGGAACACTTTCACTGGTTTGGGGGTCTTGGAAATAAGTTTTCCTTCTCTTCTGCCTGCCAGTATTATCTTGTGAGTCGTTGCACGTGGAGAATCTGCCGCGCTAAGAGAGGACCCGATTTCTATCTCACGTTTAGGCACGGCTTTACTCTGTCTTCGTGCCAAACTCATTTTAATTTCTTTTCTGTCTCTTTTAGCCTCTATCTACTCCAGAGTGAGAGTAATCTAAATACTGAAGAGATGTTGTAGGACATTGAAACTTTTAAAAAATTTACTCAACAAATACTTGTTGAGCACCTACCATATGCATTCACGGTTCTAGGTCTTTCTTTGGATCAGAAGTGTTCCAAGGAGCCTAGCATGTTAGCTGGGTGAGAGGCTGACCTGGCAGATGATACATCACCTCCAGGTCACTGAAATAGTGGGTCAGGTAGACTCCTGCGTCTTCTTCTTTTCTTTATAGAAGGAACAAAGCTCAGAGAAGGAACAAAGAGCAGAAGAGATTCTCTCTCTCCGCACTTAATTGGTCTAAGAGTCTAAACAGATCGCTTGTTTCAAAGTCCAAATAATGTAAAGACAGATTGTGGTGGCACCCTGGGGACTCTGTCTGCACCCCAGAGGAGTCCTGGCTGGATCAGCTTTCCTCAGATCCTGGTAGAAATCAGTTTGGATCATCCTGACAGACAAGATGTCAGGCAGCTTCAGACATGCGCAACTACATCCTTCTCAGAAATCAGCCAACAAGAGATGCCAGTGAAAGCAGACCTCTTGGTCAAGAGAGGGGTCTGGGCAGGGCTGATAACTGAGAGTTAAAAATCAAAGACAAACTAACACTAACTTCGCTGTTGGAGATACTGGAGGGGGTAGACTGGAGAAAGGGAATGACATGAGGAATGGCACTCGGCGGTGGCCCAGAGATCAACACGGAGGCTCAGAAGGGGAGAACATCCCTACTCTGTATATAGCAGCAGGAGGTACGGAGGTTTGAGGATCAGAGCATCTGGGTCTGTTCTCAGCCCTTTCTCTCAGGTACGTGACTCTGATAAAGCCTCCTTACTCCCTTTGACATCAGTTTCCTCACCTGTCAGAACAGATGAATTTTTTACTCCCTATCCCAGATGCCCTTACTACAGCATGAGAAAAGTGGGATGGTGATTATTTTAAAGGACTGAGAGAGACTCACCAGAGGCGTACTATGATGAAAACCCTTGGTTCATCCTGGGATGGAGAGCACACCAGCAATGATACATTTAAGTCGGACAAAGTGAGGCTTTTCTAAGGGTAAGGGCTTAAGACCAGATGAAGTGGAACCACTTGCCCTGAGTGACATATGTGACCCCCCCCACCCCCATCATGCTCCAGTCTCAAAATCCCAAATATTCATTATTCAGTGAGGGTCAACTGAAGTTCGTAGTGTTTAAACCTTGATGATTTATCCTAGCTATAGAGCGATGGCAATTACCAGATGTGAATTGTTGGGGAAAAATAAAAAGTGATTTGAAGAATAAGCTCTACCAGTTAAGTACTTAAGCAAGAACCAGATTCAAGATCAGGGGGAAAAAAACTAAATAATTTAGTAATTAAAATAGAAATAAAAACATTCTCCAATCCTGTCCTGTCTTTCTATATGTCAATATGTTATCAAGAAAGACTTTCTGGGAGTACAAGGAAAACAGGTGACTTGGAGGATGGGGACTAAATGTTGTTAGGGCAGCTAGGATGGAGCATAGCACAAGGCCACTGGGGGAGCAGAAAACATAAGGAGCCAGATAAAGGAATTACGTGGACAACTGGAGATTAAGGAGGGAGCTGGCTGATGGGAACCCTGAAGTCTTCTCTGAGCCTCTTCACACTAGAGGCAGGGCTGACAGAGGCTGGGTGGAGGAATGATGGGGTCAGAGCAAGGTACAGTCTTTCTCTGCTGGGTATCCTGGTCCCATGGCCCGCTCCTAGCTGCTTCTCATCTCAGTGTCCTTCAGGTAAGCTGTTTGCTTCTCCATTTCCCATTGCAGCAGGCTTGCCTCTGCCAGCTACTGCCTAGGTCTGGGAAATGTTCTTGTATTATTTCTTTGATAATTTCTTCCTAGCAATTCTCTCGCTTCTCTTTCTCTCTGGAGTTCTTAGTAGTTGGATTTTGGACATTCTAGATTGATCCTCAAATGTTCCTATCCCCTTTCTTCTATTTGCCATTTTGTTTTCTTTTTTGTTCTATTTTCTGTGAGAGCTTCTCAACTCTTTTCCAGCTTTCCTACTTGGTATTTTATTTTAATATTAAAAAGCTCCTTCTTGTTCTCTGTTCTTTTTTATAACATCCTGTTCTTTTTATGAGTACAACATCATCTCTTGATTCTCATAAGTTTTAGTATTCTATTTTTTAAGTTTTGTTTTCTTTCTGCATTGTCTGTTTCTTCAAAGTTCCTTTATTTTGATCACATTTAATCCATCCCCAAGTCCAGCTTCCACGTCTCTCAAATCCATCTCCCTATCATCTCCACCGGCCACTACTCTTAACTCAGGGCCTCATTACCTTTTTAAATTAAATTTCTCTTACAGTATTTAGTCCGTATTTTTTAAACAACATTATACTTCTAATGCTTGATTCCACCCCCCCCCCCAACTTTGGCATCATTATTGCCTTTTCCTCTGGAAGATGGTAATTTAACTCTCTAGGACACATTCCACACATACATATATGTACTTCTCCTCCCTCAAGCCTCCTAATTTAGTTATTATATAATTTTTGGTTAAATTGGTTATCAGTATTTATGGTGTTATGACTATGGAAATATTGTTTGTAGCTAAGCCATGTAATCGTGAGCTATGATTACATTTTCTTTCTTGTATGTTTGATTTTTCTAGTTAATATGGGTGCTTTTTAAATTTGCCTAGTTTTATAGTCCCTGTCACCAACTCAACTCCAACCTTTCTAGGAGAACTGTAAATTCCCTCCAATTTGGCCATGGTTATCAGATAATTTATCAGTTCCACATCGGTTCAGTTTTGTTTTGTTTTTCCTGAGGACACGCCACCTGGCCACCTAGATCATCTCCTTCCTGCTCCAGTCCGGACTGGTCGGTCTCTAGGCCTGTGGCACTTCTTTGGGTCAACATTTTTCCTCTCTGGAAGTTTTTAGAATTTTCTCTCTTTTGTTCTTTCTTTCTTTCTTTAGAGGAAAAATGTTTGCATACAAAGGAATAGGAATCAGAACAGCATTGGACTTTTTGAAAACAGGCCTAGATACAAAAAAGATGGTGGAACAAGGTCTTCAAAATTTTGAGTGAAAATGGCTTTTCACAAATATTTCTACACCCTCACAAATCAACTATGGAGCTGAACAAAGACATTTTGAAAAATGCAAGTACTAAAAACTATTTACTCCTGTGAATCCTTTCCATGACGGCTTATCAAAGATTTGAATATCATCAAAATAGGCAGTAAACTAAGAAAGAGGAAGACATGGGATCCAGGAAAGAAGAGGCTCACACAGGAGAGGAATGAAAAGAATTCCCCAAATGTTATCTCCTCTTCCACAGTCTTTGTCTTTGTGATTTCCTGTTCTTTTTATTCATTTACTATCATTTTAGTTGGATGTTATGAGGGAGTACAGATAAACGAGCATGTCTAATCCACCATATTTAACCAGAGTCCTCATTGCTTTTGATTGAGCTGCTCCATCAGCCTCATGCTCATCTGTGTTAAGGTTGTTTTTACTTTGACCCAATCTCTATATTTCTGCCAGATTAATCTTTCTGAAGCACAGCTCTCATTATATAACTCCTCAGTCAAAAATCCTTCACTGCTTCCTTTATACTGTAGAATCTTAACATTAAAGAAGACTTGACAGTTCTTTGGACCAGCTGCCTGCTTGATGCATGAATTCTCTGGCCACTGGACCCTTGGTCACTGAGCTTCTGCCTGAGCATCTCCAGTGAAGAGGAGCCTACTTCCTTACCAACTCATCCATTCCATTACTGCACAGGTCTGTTAGTTAGAAAGTCCTTTCCTGTGTAGAACTCAAGTACCTCTCCTGAAACTTCATTGTTGACCTGGATTCTAACCTATGGATCCTCAAATTAAAAGCCTAATCTCTCTTCCACATGATAGCATTTTATATAATTGAATTATCACTACCCTATGCCTCCTAGATCTGCTCTTCTTCTGGTTAAAAATCCCTAATTCTTTCAACCATTTCTTATGTGACATTACCTATTGAATAATATCCAATATACTCAAGTCCTACGTTTAGGACCTTCTGTGACACTCCTCTTACAATGTCATCTCTTGTCATCTTCTACTTTTGCCATATGCTCCAGGCACACACCTGGCTTTTTCTCTTCTCACATCCTGCTCTTTACGTGTGATCCCCATCTTCTTCTCTTTCTGTTAAACTCATTTCTGTCCAAAGATTGGGGCTGACACACACCAAACTGTTAAAGTAGTTACTTTTGGGGGATGGAATGGGATGGATGAAAGGGGAATATTGATTTCTTACTTCCTACAGTTTTTTTTAAAAGCTATAGGATTATTAATCATCATTTCTTTTTACGTTATCCAATGTATTTTTCAAGTACATTAAAATTAATTTAAAAAGTATATTAACAACAAATTCTATCCATCAATTGAAGTCCATCTCAAAAGTTATAGGGCCCAGGAAACCTCGGATTCTTTCTTCTAATGTGAGCTTCCGTGTTCTGAACACCCAAAGCGTATGGGGGTAGGCTTCTTATTGCCCTGACCATGTTACTTTTGATATCGTAGATGTCCGTGCACAAGTCTTACCTTTTCACCAGACTGTAAGCTCCTAGAGACCAAGGATTGCGTCTTACTCTTGCAAGGCCCCTGCCTTCCAAACATACTTACATACTACATAGCAGGAGCTTTTATTGAAAGAGTGGGTGGGTGAATTCACATTATAATTTGTTTATGCTCCTTCAAACATGGTTCCTCTATTCTTCCTTGAATGGAGAGAGAGATAACTCTGGGTACTTCAGCCTCTGGTCAGCCACTGAGTGTCATTCCCAAAAATCACACAGCCTCTTCCCAAGGCACAGAGAAGCATCAGTTTTTCTCTCTCTTCAGCCTTATCTGCTCAGTGTCTGGGTGTATGAAGCTAATCCGGAGGCCCATGTAGACCCTGAAAAGGGCAAAGGACTCTGGAGATTGGGGAAGGGGGGAGTGGAGAGAGGATGGGCTGGGTCAGGGCCCAAGGAAGTGAACAAGCTGTTGTTAGAGAAGAATATCAAGCAGGAGAATCAGAGGCGGGGAGAGGCAGGAAAGATGGGGAGTAGAAGGCAGAGCAAGGTGCCCAAGTCAGTGTGGCATCCGCTCACAGGCAGACAAAGCTGCTCCCCTAGATGTAAGTAATCCCCTCCTCACAAATGCCGTGAGAATCTCTTACTCCATCTGGTGTTGGAGTGAATGGAAAGAACGGGATCTAGATCTCTGTTGAATCTTGCACTGTCCCATGCTTGAGGTGGAAGCACATTCTCTGTCTTTGTCTGTTTCTCTCTCTCTCTCTCTCTCACACACACACACACACACACACACACACTACACTACCCCACCCCACCACACATAGACCACACTCTCTTACACCACACATATACCACACTCTCCACCTTCCTGTGCTGGGAGGAATGTAACTATCTCTTGCAGCTCCTTGCAGCAAGGATAGGCTTGAGCCAAAGAGGGTCCCTGGCTTCCTGATTCTTGAGGATGCCACTGGTTACAAGGGTAAGAAAACATAAGTTCTTGCCCATTTATCTCCCTCTGCTTTTTCTGAGTCCATTCCCTGCTCATCGCTGGCCCGCAGCCAGAAGATTAACCGGTATTTAATTACAGAGGAAAGAGAACAGGGGAGGGGACAGCTTGCATACTGCCCACGGGTAGATGTTAAGTTCCTGATTTTCTTCTTCTACATTTTGGACTTTGGGTGCACACAATTGGGTTCATCTTACTCCTAATTTCATGGTATGCTATCATCAATGGTCCAGTGAGACCTCTTATTGATTTACTGAATTCTTATTTTCCCTTTCTGTTCCCCTGTCTGCATTTCTGTTCCCTTTCCATGCTCAGGGCTTCCATTCTTGATTATTTAATGTATTCCTTAGATAGAGCACTCTGGAAATAAGTTCTGAGATGCGAGTTGCCTGCAGGTTTATTTAGAAGTGCTCTCAGGAGATACACAGGTAAGGAAGTGAGGATGGTAGGATGATGGGCTGAAGATGAAGCTGACCCCCACTGTGGTTGCAACTGAGGACTCAGCTGAGCCCATGGAGGCTCTGGACCTGGCATGAGCCTTTAGAGTTTTCCCAAACTGAAGCACGGGGACGGAGCCTTTTATAGCCCCTCATCAGCCAGCCATTGACCACTTCCCCTAGAAGGGGCATAACCTTAGGTGAGGCAGTTCCCCTGAGGGACGCAGCCTTGAGCCTCGGCACTAACAACCCCAGCAGGTGGCGAGTGGGTTCATTCGCCCTGAAGAGGGGGTATGAGTGGACCCCGACTAATCCACCTTCCACTATAATGTGTGTGCTTCTAATCCACCTTCCCTAAGTTTATTCACTCACATATATATACCCTTCACATGTGATGTTGCTTTTTGTCTTTTTAGAAATTTACATAAATGACATTGTGTTATAAATCTCTCCTCCCTCCTCACCCCACTCATCCCAGCTCCATTTTAGAGCCCTATCCATGTTGCTTTAAGTGGATTTCATTCCTTCTTATCACTGCACAGTGTTTCATTGTTTGTGGTTACCACAATTTACCCTTTTGTTCCCTTGGTGACAGATACCCAGGTTGCCTCCAGTACTTTGCCACTACCATCAGCAAGGTGGACATGCTGTGCTTCTGTGTGTGAGTTTCTCCAGGGTGTGTATACCTGCAAAGAGGCAATGCTGGGTCATAGGCTCCATTCATTCTTGGTTTCATTAAGCCCTACAAAATTGCTCTCTAAAATAGCTGTACCAGGGGCCAGCCCGGTGGTGTAGCGATTAAGTTTGTGCATTCCACTTTGGCGGCCCGGGGTTCTCAGGTTCGGATCCCAGGCACACACTGATGCACCACTTGTCAAGCCATGCTGTGGCAGCATCCCATATAAAGTAGAGGAAGATGGGCATGGATGTTAGCCCAGGGCCAGTCTTCCTCACACACACACAAAAATAAATAAATAATAAAAAATGAAATAGCTGTACCAATTTTCACAGTCATCAGCTTGCCTGTTTCTCCACATCCTTGTCAACACTTGGCATTATCAGACTTTCTAATTTTTGCTAATTTGTTAGATGTAAAGTGGTATCTTATTTTTCTTTTGTGTGTTTTGTATTATTTGTGAAATTAAGCATCACTTTGAAGACTTGTTAGGAAATCCATTGGGATTTCCCCATCTAAGAACTACCTATTTATATACTTTGCCCATTTTTCTGTTGTTTCCTCTCTTTTTCTTACTAATTTGTTGGGATTCCCTGAACATTTGTTAATGCAACCATCCAGGCATTACCCATCTGTTAATTCTGTTGATGGTGGATGGTGTACTTTACTGAACAGAAATCTTTAATTTTGATGTAAAATCCATCCATTTTTCTCCTTATGGTTTTGCTTTTGGATCTTGTTTAAAAAACCTTTTCCCACTTCAAGGTCACAATATATTATCACATATTTTCTTCTATTAGTTTATGGCTTTACCTTTCACATTTAGGTATTGAATCCATAGAGTTTATTTTCTTATTCAGTAACGAGATAAAGATTAAAATTTATTTCACCATTTGTGAAATAATTCATCTTTTTGCCCTTTGATTTATGATGCCAGATTTATCATATGCCAAGTTTTCATGCACATGTAAGCCTGCTTCTGGACTCACTCTTCCATTCGCCTGGCCTGTTTCTCTCTTCCTGTGCCAGGACCACACTGTTTCAGTAAGTCTGGCTTTGTAATATTTCTCAATGTCTGGATGGTGTGTTTCTTCTTTTGCTCTTTTTTTTAAACCATTTTAGCATTAGTGGACCTTTGTTCTTCCTCGTAAATTTTAGAATGTTTGTCAGGTGTTCTTCTGCCCTCTCCCCCAGGCAAGTCTACCATGATTTTGACTGGAATGAATTAAATTTATAGGTTAATTTAGGGAAAATTGACATTGTCTAGAGTTAAGTTGTCCTTTCCATGAGTCTGATAGATTCCTTCATTTATTCAAGTCTTCTTTTATGTTCTTTAATAGGGTTTAAAATTTTTCTCCAAGTCTTATATATTATTTTCTAGACTAATTCTCAGATACTTTACACTTTTGTTGCTATTGTAAATGGTGTCCCATTATACATTAAATTTTTAATTTGTTTTTACTTATAAAAAGGAATTGTGTTTTATTCTCTATTGGTAAGACAGATTGATAATTCATGCACTAGGGGGTAAAATACCAAAAGAAAGCAATATTTTAGCAGACTCTTACATTTTGGTGTCAAATAACCACTCTGAAAATGCTGCTGCAGGCTGGGAACTACTAGTGTCTAAATTCTCTACTAAGATGTCTCTAATTTACATTTGCATGCTATTTTCCAAAAAATGTAAAAGCTTAGTTGGCACCAGCATGCACGTCGGTCCTCTCTACTTCCTGCTGCTTCCTCTCCTTCAGAGACGCTGCCTGGACTACCCAAGTGAATGGACCTACCTGGGCTTTACTTACATGGATCCAACCTTGTTTGCAATACTGCTAATTGGAAAGTTGGTTGAGGACCAGAGCAGGAAAAATTGACAGCTCTCTTCCCCAGACACTAAGTCATATAGTTTCTGTCTCATTTCCCAGACTTAACTCAGAAGGGAATCCTGGATGCAGAGCACAAAGAAAGCTGAGCTGGGCATGAATCCAGCAACAGGGCCCATCAGCACCGTCGTGGACACGGGTGGACAGGCAGCCCTGCAGTGCCTCTGAGCTAAGCAAGGTACCAGCAGGCTCAATGCATGCTCCCTCTTCCATCCCCATCCTTCTCTTCCATGGAGTCTTCTATGTTAACTGTAACAGAGGCAACAACTCTTTTTAAATCTCATTGAGTTCAAGCAGGCAAATCCAAGAACTGTTCATCTCAAATTAGATGGCTTACGCTTTATGATGATGCTATGGAAAAACACTTTTCACAATGCTTTGAGTAACACTTTTTTTTAGTAATTATTCCACATCCATGATCTCATTTGATCCTCATAGCACCCCAGAGAAAGCGAAAAGGCACATATGTGACTCCTATTTGAGAGCTGAAACTGAGTAACAGACTTGCCCAAGTTGCCCAGTGAATTAGGTTAGAATCAGGCCCCAGAGCGATCTGACTTTCTAGGCCAAAGTTCTTCCACTCTCCTGTTGTTAATCATATCCCATTAGTGTTCAGACCCCTTTTCAAAGAGGAAAAATATTCTCTCAGACATCTATATGGATCAAAATTTCTTATTTCATAATGTAACCTAAAAGGTACAAACAAAAAATAGGTATGACGTCCCAAAAAATTATAGCTTTTTTTGCAACTAAGAATTAAAGTGCTAAAAAAGTTCTGAAATAAAAAAAAATTTAAGTTAACAATATTAGTCCAATATGAACGATAATGTCATTCTCCTGTAACTGCATTGCTACTGTGTAAGAGCATGTAGCCCCAGTGCTCGGTTCCAGCTTCCTTTTTATGAGTTTCACCTAGTGCTGTGGGCTCCACCATTCTTCTGGGTTTGAATTTCTGCAAAACTTCCGTCGGTTGAAAGCACCATGGCGCCATCTGGCCTTTACTTGCCACAGACACATCATTTAAGTATTGTGTCTGCTCTGTCTTTTGCTCTTTCAAAGTTGATTCCTTCATAAGAAAGGCAATTAGTAGTTCTTAATAAACGTGGCTTTCCAGCATGAACCATGGTGGAACTAACTCTTTGCATGATGTAATCAAGGGATCCTCGTGAACAGAATTAATCATTTCTAGATTTTGGGTCTTTTGAAAATGATCAGATTTTCCTCTTTGGGGAGGAAGGATGAAGAGGAAAATAAATACTGAAGAATTCAATTTTGCTCTGTGAAGTCCTCCTCTCTGACAAGTACTTAATCTCTTTGTTGATACATACTGTGAGAGGAGAATCTCCAGCAGGGAGAAAATTAAAAAATGCCCAGCACCAGTTGCTGCCCTGATGAATCTCATCCAATTATTTAACAGGACACTGCTGGGTATGCTTTTTTATTATTATTGCTTTAATTTTGTTCTACTCTCTATTGTTCGTCATACCATAGTAAAACTTTTTTGGATTAAAAAAAACCCTCCTTTGAGTCTATCCTTTTTCATTTGGCAACCATTGATTTTTTTTGCTTTTGTTTTCATAACTGAGTTCAAAATTAATGTAGGATTATTACTGATTTATGTATTTCTTTATTTACTTTCTTCCTGGAATGTAGCATCTGAGAGGTTAGATTCTGAAAAGAATTTTAAGAGCATCAGTTGTAGTAGGAGAGTTTCAGTTTAGAGAAGAAAAAGAGTATAGAATCGTGTAAACTGTAAAGTACTTAAGAAAAGTGTTAGTTATACTCTTTTTTTGCTGACAGTGTCCCTTTTCTCAACATGAAGGACTGGGGCAAGATGCTCTCCCTGCGGAGGAAACTCTTTCTTATGTTTAGACCCACTTGGCCTCTGGGATTCCAGTGGGTACAAAAAGAGATGTTTTTCCCTGGGGGACTTGCTTGTATCCTACTGGGATTCTGGTTCCATCTTAAAAGTCATTGGAAGAGATAAGAGGATTTGGCCATACTCTCTGCATAGCCCAGGGCCTTTGAAAGTGACCCTGCTTTTCTCAACCCCATCCACAGCTAGAACGTACTGGTCTGACCCTGGTATGATTAAGGCTCTCTGGCTTGTTTTAACTCTGGGAAGATTTTGACCTCTTAGGTGCGTGCCGGTCTCCTGTCCTCATCCAACTCGTGACACAGCCTCGCAGCCACCACTCCAACCCCTCCGGCCCCAAGGATGGGTTGCCAGATAAAATACAGGACAACCAGTCAAATTTGAATTTCAGATAAACAATGAATGATTTTTAGTATGAGTATGTACCAAACATTACAGCAGATGTACTTATGGCTCTCCTCCACGCTCCTCTGCCACACATGCCCTGAGTTTGATTGTCTCTGCTCCTGCTCCCTTTGCCCTTTAAACTTCTAACCTTCAGCAATCCCAGATTCCTTATTTTTTTTCAGTCTCCTCCCCTCCATCGTTGAAGCCAGGCTCTCCTCTGCTGGGGGCACCGGCTGACAGTCGCAGGTCAGGGCGAGGCTGCAAGCAGAGGCCCTGGCCTCAGCACCCCATCCCCCATTCCTGTCGCCAGCACTGTTCTGCACTGCAGGAGCCTTGTGGCCCTCCGCCTCGGTCCCAAGATCTGTCCACACCCTCTGTGTGTGGGCATACTCCCTCACTCCGCCCCCCACCCCACTCCACCCCTGACTCTGGCCCAAACAGCCATCCCTTGGCTGGCCTGGGTACCTGGAATGTGACCTAGAAGGGGGACCCTGGCTCCTGCTGCTTGCTCCTAAGGAGGAGTGAGCCTGGAGGAGAGCCAACGTGGGCCCTTCTAAAGTGCAGGGTCAGGCAGAGATCTGGTGGTGGTCCACGGGGGGTACTGCCCCTGCCACAATTCTGGGGAGCTGTGTGGTCACCCTCGTGGACTGTGGCCTGTGCTTGCTGGATTTCTTCACCGTCTCTCAGGAGGCTCATGAAGACCTAGGCCTCTGACTGGGTGTCCTTGCTTCTGCCTTCATCCCTCCCTCCTCCTCTCCGGCTTCAGCCACCAGCTCCCTTCCGCTACTACTGCTGCAGGATTTCGGGGTTCCTTTTCCTTGCACACACAGATCATTCGAGTGTGTGTGTGTGCACGTGTGTGTGCGTGTGGGAGAGGAGTCGCCAGATTTAATTTAACAAATTCTTGACAATTAATAGTTTTAATTTAGTGTGTTACTGGGGCTGGGAGGAACAGGTAGGATGGAGAGGCAAGAGGGGGAGAGCCATTGTTGTTTTCACCCCCTTCCCCCGCTGCCCCCTGCTTCGGGCTGAATTCAGCTAGTTATTTTCCAATCCGCTTGTGTGTATAGACCCACTCACAGCTTCTTTGATCCCCTCCTTTCCTTCTAATAGACAAACTGCTGCCAAAGCTTCCAGCTTCCTTCTCCATGGTGACCAAGGCCCTCATTTCCATTTAATCTCAGCCTCTGCCTCCCCTGCACCAGGCCCTGCTCCCTGAGAAGCGTGGCTCTTTCCTTTCTCTTGTCCACTTTGCTCTTCTCTCATCCTCTCCCTGGTCCTGGTGATTCTCCCAACTAGGGAGGAACAGACGTCAACATGTAACCAGATCCTTCCTTTCTCCTTTATCTGCCCTCTTCCTTCTCTTTGCCACTTTGCTTGGGTGACTCTTTGCTTCTCTAAGTTCTTCAAACACATTCCTTTCAGTGCTCCCTTTGCTGCTCCAGCCTCTGGCTAAAGGATGTGGAAGTGCAGAGAAGGGAGGCAGAGGAAGGGGCCCTCCCTTCTCCTCTGTCACCTGCTCTGCCTGGACTCTGGGATTTCCCTTGGGGGGAAGATGAGTCTGCGGCATACTCCTGCCCATCTCAGCCTGGGTGGCCAAGGCCCTCAGCATTCTGCAGAAGAGTCCCTAGATTCTGCTGCTGCTGGAACCTTCCCAGGTGCTCCAGCTACTCCTTCTCTGCTCGCAGGCAGGTTTTGCGTACAGGTGAGCAGAAAGACCAAGTTAGAGAGCCAGCTACCACACTGTGCCTGGACTGGGGACCCAACTCATTCCATGAGTATAGGTCTGACTGATAGGTTGTCAAAATTCCCTCCATAGCTCCCTCTGCCCCAGGCCTTCCTACTCCAATCTGTGATCATTTCCATCATTTTGCAACTGGAGACAGGCGCCTGTTCATTACATACCTTTCATGGCCCATCCCTTACAGCGTACCAGCATTCTTACGCAAGTTATCTTATGTGGGCCTCATGATGATCATGTGATTCTGACTCTGCAGATAAGGAAACTGAGGCTCAGAGAAGTTAAACATATTACCCAATATTTGAACCAAGAAGTAACCGGTAGAACTGGGCCAAGAACCCAGCCTGTCCTACTCCTAGTTCATTAGGCCTTCTTTTCTTTGGTGGTCTGTGAAAGGGGGTAGGGAAGGGGAGAAGGCTGCCTTGTGGCGCAGGGCAAAGGTGTTAATAGGAGGGGTAGCAATTTTCCCCCTTCTGCCTCGTACCCTCATGCCCAATTTACATTGTTATACAATGCTAATTTTTACCGTTCTTGTTAATGGATCTTTATAGATGTTTTAGTTATGTCTGCCCCATATGTGCGTCTGATTTTTTTTCTTGGACTCTGAGCTTCTTGTGGGCACTTTCCTCTGCACGACTCCGCCCGGGTCAGCACAGGCTTCCGCACGCGGTCCCTGGTGGTCTCACTCAGGGCCCTGCAGGGGCATAGGAAAACAATACTGACACTGCCCACACTGGGGCAGGTAGCAACTCGACTTACCTCTTTCGCATCTTCCTGTTATACCCCGGCCAGGCTCCCCAGACTCCTTGTTAGCCTCTGTGAGAAATTAAAGTCTCAATAATCAAATCAACCCTTGTAAATTCCCCAGAAGCAGCTTCAGAGCACCAAGGAGCCAGCAAACCCCAGACCCAAATCCGTGTCAAATTTCATAGATATAATTTAAGCAGGGATCAAAATCCACACCAACCTAGTAAGTAAGGCTGCTCAAAATGCAGAGTTTATAGTCCATCTCTGCCTCTCTGCTTCAGGGAGTCTGTATTAAATTTATTGGAAAGTAAAACAAATAAACCCAGGCAAAGGCAGGATGGAAATCTGCATACTCGTCAGAGAATTAGCAGCCCTCTTTGGTTAGGAAGGCTGCCTCTCAATTTGCATCTCTAAGGAGTTGTGACTGGGCTGGGGGCTGGGAGATTCGGGCCAGGATCCAGACTCGTGGCAGGGTTTCCCCCTGCTGGCATATTGTTGAACTGCACCCCTTTGACCTTTGTGGTGGACAGTGAGGGGGGCTCCCTGGGGGCAGCTGAAAAGAGAATCTGCAGCTGAAATAAATGTTGGGAAAGTGTCGCACTGGAAGAGCAGGTAGCAGAGAGAGAAGTGGGAAGGACACTGTGGAGAAGAGACCCTTACTTCTAAACCTAAGACTTGTGGGTAGGGAAGCAGAGTACTTGAGAGGACTTGAGGGAGGTGGAGAGGAGACTTAGAGTTGTCTTTTCAGTTGTGCAAACCAGAAACCAGGGTGACTTTCTTGATTCCTCTCCCTCTTCTTTCTTCTCCCTTGCTCTCCACAGCCTGTGAATCACAAAGCCCAGAAAACTGGGGTGGAGATGGCGGGGATTCTCGCATGGCACTGTTGGCTGTTGTTCATCTGTGTGAGCCCTATAAAGCTGTGGCTCAGTTCAGGCCTGGGACTAGGGCTGGGCCACACTCCCAGGGCTGTGCATGCAGGGCTGGCACTCGCAGGGCCCTGAGAGGCCTCACCCCAGGCCTGGTCCTGCTCATTTCACACATCTGTGGATACAGGGGTGGAACAAGATGACCTGTAAGGCTCTTTTCTGTGCTAATGTTTTCTAATTCTATGATTCTGTGTCTAGGAATTCGGAGATCTATGACGTACTTTCCACGAAAGCTCCAAGGAGCCCAGCTACTCCCTGAGAATATTCCCATCATCTTCCATGACTGGCTCAGATGACACCTTCTTCAAAGCAATGCCTCCTTCAACTCCTGGAGACAGAGATAGGCTGTCCTCCTTTTAATACTTTATAGACAGAAATATTGTATATATATAATCACACTGTAATAATTTGTTGTATTTATTTATGTATGAACCCCATACCCTAGAATGTAAAATCCTTGAGCCCCTTAGATGAGGGCAAGGGGAAGGGGCTGGTGAGGGTCATGGTCCTTCTCAGTATTCATCTGCTCCTCTTTTCCCAGCCCAGTGCCTGAGACATAGTAGGTTCTGAATAAGCATTTGTTAAATGAATGAATAAGTGAATACAGTGGCACAAAGTAATGAAGGTTTGGTTGTACAGTTTACCCCGAGACCTAGGTGTCACCTCGACTTCCTCTTTCTTTCCATCTCCCTCGCCCTTTCTCTTCAGCTACTCTGTGATAACTCTATCTAGTCCACTTCCTGAGGAATGCTTGAAGCCATTCTGCCTCTTCTCTATTCCCTCAAGAGGTTAAGAGCATAGACTCTGGAGTCAGAAGGACCCCCAGCACTTAAACTAGCCGTGAGAACCCAACTGAGCTCCAGTTTCTCTGTCCCTTTTTCTTTTTTCAAAGACAATACAGCATAGTGGTTAAGAGCATGGACACCCAATGCCCTGGTTTTAACCCTGACTTTTCCACTTAGCCTAGTGGTTCCAGGCAAGTGGCTTAATCTCTGTGCTCCAATTCCTCATCTGTAAACTGGAGTTAATAGAATCTACTTCATAGGGATGTTGTGGGGATTAAAAAAGCTAATAAACATAAAGCCCTTAAAACAGTGCCTGGTACACAGCATTAGCTAACTCAATCAGCACTAGCAATTATTAACAAAAAGCAAAGGAATTTTGCAGAACTGAAGGCAAGCACCTGAAGAAGAGCCCGTCCCAGAAGATGCTTTAAAAGGCCAGGAGGGAGTTTATGGATGAAAAAGCAAAGCATTTCCACAAGGAACATATGCAGACATGCCGAAGAAAGATTTCACTGGCTAGGATGGCAAGAAAAGCCAACTACTTCTCTGTGCCTGCAGAAGCCAAGTTGGCATTTTTTCAGCAGAATCAGAAGCATCAATAGAGTAAGTCCAAAGTTTCAAAAGGTGTAGCAGCTTCTTGGCGTTCAAGATCTTGGGGGGCAGGTTTGCTTATGAAACCTCCCCCAGCTGGCTCCCCTACCTCCTCAGCCTCATTCTTGCTACTCTTCCTCTGACACTCCAGGCTCCATCTGCAAGGAAATGTGTTCAACTCCTCTGACAGAACCTGCTCCTCTTACTTCTGGATCTTCACACAAGCAGGTATCCTGCCCTGGGTACCCCGCCCCCACCCTCCCTCCCCCTCTCCCCCGCCTTCTTCCCCTCATAATCCTCTTGACCCTTTAGATGTGAGGCCCTCTGGGAACCTCCCCTCATCCCCTAGACTGGGCGAGGCACCCCCTAATTTGTGCTGTATAACGCTGTGCCCTTCCCTTCTCCCCCCCATGTATTAGTCTGCTTCAGCTGCCATTACAAAACACCACAAACTGGGTGGCTTAAACAACAGAACTTTATTTTCTCCCAGTTCTGGAGGATGCAAGTTCCAGGTGACAGCAGTGTTGGTTTCTGGTGAGGATTCTCTTCCTGGCTTGTAGCTAGCCACCTGCTTGCTGTGTCCTCACATGGCCTCTTCTCTGTGTGTGCATGGAGAGAGGAGAGAGGTGTCTCTTCTTCTTCTTATAAGGACACCAGGCCTTTTGGATTAGAGACCCACCCTCAGGACCTCATTTAACCTTAGTTACTTCTCTAAAGGCCCCATCTCCAAATACAGTCACATTGGGAGTTAGGGCTTCAGCTCATGAATTTGGGGGGGACAAAATTCAGTCCACAGCACTCCATCAGACCCTCAGTTCCCTGGGAGCAGGGCCTTGTCTACTGCTTATTTGTTTGTTCCTCAGCTCAGCCCTCACCCCATCTCCATGTTTTTCTCTGTAATTCTACAATTCCTGCCCATAGCAAGGGCTCAATAAATATATGTTGAATGAATGAATGCATTTGTCAATTACTTGTGATGACAGTAGGAGCTTTAGACACATAAACATTCAAATATGACTGAGTTTAGGCTCCTGGCAGGAGGATCCTTGCTAGTTAGTGACAGAATGAGGACTGGAAGTCAGATTCAGCATCTTCCCTTCTCCTCTGAGTCCAGTACTCTTTTCACCTGGAAAAAGAGTTGTCAAAGACCTGTATAAAACTGGTGATTCTTTTTAAACTCCTTGTCGGGGGTGTCCTTGCAAAAAAGTCTTCAGTCTTTAATTGACCCTCAAAAATTCTCCCTCACTTTGTCTGTCCTGCCACACTGGCAGGTTTCCTTTCGTCCTAGTAATCTGTTAAAGCACTTGAAATGTTTTCCTCCTTCCTCTCCGTCTGGCCAGGGGCAGCAGGACTTGGTCTGGATTTGGGCAGGGACTTCTTTACCGCAGGTTTTGATTCTAAGCCAACTACCCAGGTGTGTGGCTCTTCGGATTCCTGCTTCTCTGCTAATGGATTTTGTTAACTGTTTGTCATTTGCTTATGCAAATCTACCTCTTTATGCATTAAAATGAGCCCAATTATAAAGTGAAATTTCAAAATTAAACCACTTAGTGAAGGACATTAAACGACCAGAAGGAATTGATTTGTAAAAATTTTGGCGATAATTACGAAATGTTTCTGAATGTGACTAAGTTCTAGGTTCTTCTTTAAACAAACATATGTATGTGCATGTTTTCATATACATGCTGCACAGACACATGCACATATTTTCACACACCTGGTTTCCATCTTCTCACCATGGGACTTGTTCTTACTCCTTCTCTGGGTCTAAATTTTCCCCCAATAGAGGAAATTCCACCAGCCATCAGATCATGTCTGCAAACTTCTTGGAAACCTTCCAAAAGAAATGGCCACTGGGCTGAGGAAGCTGGGGTGGGCAGGAAAATAGAAGAAGGTGTAATGGTTTTAATAAAGTCTCTTTGCCGCCTAGTGATTGATTGATATATTTTGGCATTTGCTTCCCAGCTCTGCTGTAATCAATAGCAGTTATAGACCGAGGAGCAGAAAAGGCTGGGGATGTGGGATGGGGTAGTATTGATTGGTCTTTACAGGAAAGAGCCTTGCCTGGTGATTGCAGTGCTGTGGCCACTAAAAACTGGACCTCGCTGTCCCAGGGAGCGGTTGCCTTTCCTTAGACCCATCCAGGCAAAGGGACATAGAGTCCAGAAACATGGAGATGGATGAGGATAGATGGCATCCACCTAAAAAAGTACCCCGTCTGGTATTTGAGGGAGCCCGTCACACTCACCTTCCTCATCACACCCACAATTGGAGGGTGGAAACCATAGTCTCCTGGGCTGCTGCAGGGACAGAGTGAGAAGGGTCTTTAAGGGTGAGGGGGTGATGAGATGCTTATGGTACCAGGGTATGTCTATATCCAGGAATGAATCCAACTCACTTGGCAGCATGCTGCACACTCAGGCAGTATAACGGAGAGGTGACTTTAGCACAGACTCTGGAGCCAGATGCCTGGGTTCAAAGCCCAGCCCTGCCACTCGGTGTGTGACCTTGGACAGGTTCATTAACTTTCTGTACCTTGATTCCCCCATCAATAAAATGGAGATGATAACAGCATCTATTTTCTAGGGTTGGTATGATAATTGTGAAAGTTAATATATGTAAAGAACTTGGAACAGTCCTGGCATATAATAAATGCTACATACATGTTGTTATTATTATCTGGCTGTGGTGGCTACCGGGACTGGCATCGATGATTTATGGGTGGAAACTTAAGGGTACAAGTTTCTCTAATCAAACAGGGTCATCACAGCATTTGCCATCTGCTGATGAGAACACAGGGCTCAGGACCCAGCATCTGTTAAATAATTCTCTTAGTACATCAGCCCATTAGCTACAGGATTTCTCAACCCTTTTTAGATTAATTTTTTTCCTAAAAGCTTTAAAAAAACAAAGACCAGGTCCACATACAGAGGAGTAAGGATAAATTGGATCGGGAATGACAGCTTCAGTGCCCAAGAAGTCCAACCAAGACAGGTTATTTATTCCTTCAACAAACACCAAACTCCCACTATGTGCGAGACAGTTTCTACTGATCTGACAATTTCCATAGGTGAGCCTAAACTCATTGTTGATACATTCAGATATGTAATCAGCCCTCTGCAATGTCATGGTAAGTAGCTTTCCTGTGACTGGAGATCCTCTGTCTAGAACAATGTGCTCAAAACAGACAATGGTTTGTTTATTAAAAAAACTGCTACTTAACATTTTTGTTGAAAACTTACTCATTTTTGAAGTATAGTTTTATTTTCTTTTACTGACATGGGTGAATTTTCAGTTTTTAGAAATTCATTTTAGCACATGAAGTGACTTTGGGACTTAATTGCTTTCTAATTGTAGGCCCTGATACATTGACCAGTAGAAGTTGGCAGATTGGCAAGCAGGTACCAAGGAACCCAGTTGGGAGGTTCCGGTCCTGACTTCCAAAAGTTTAGAACTGGACGGGACCCTGGAGATCCTGTAGTTCATCTCCTTCGTTTTAAAGGGGAGCCCAGAGAGGTGTAATGATGTTCAAAACCTGAACTAGAACCCAGGTCTTGGTACCGAGCAATGGACTCACTCTGCTCGCTTCGATCTGAGCCAATTAATCAGAACGGGTTAGAGATCAAGAAATGAAGTTTAATTAGATTAGCTGGAAAATCGGAAGATAGGTGAGTAACATCTCAAAGACCCATCTTTGAAGATTACAGAATCATGAGGCAGTTATATAGGGAAAATGGCAGTAAGGAGGGGGTCCAGTGTTGTTGGTCTCCAGGCATGACAGGTTCCAGGCATTATATTGTTCCATTCTTCTGTCAACTGTGATGGATACCTCATAGATGTGTTTCCTGCCTGTGGTCAGCCTGTTCCTGGAGAGAAACTCATAGAACAAAATTTTAATTTATCAAGCTATTGGGGAGTACACAGGTAAGTGGAGGCCATAAATCAGGAGGGCGTGTGAATTTTTTGGAGTACATGCAGAGCAGCGAGTAGTCACACAGAGGAGGGGCTGGGGCCATTTAGTGTAACAAGATGGACTCACTTATGCTCACTTACAGTCTTTTGATTCCAAGCCCAGTGCTATTCCCCACACCATGAGCTTGTTGTCGGTGCCCGCCCAGCTCTATATCAGCTCTTTCCCTTTTTCAAATCTCCTTCTGTTCTCAGATTTGTATATTAGGCTAAGTTATTTGATAATTCAGTTCAAGTCAATGAAGATGCACTGAATACCTACTCAGTACCAAGCATTGTGGTAGGCCCAGGATACAAAAATAAGAAGTGAACCCCACCAAGGAGACTGTAGTGGATGGTATTACTGTACTTAATGATTTGCTGCCTCTCCCTGTGAAAGGATTATACTTATCTGTGTCATTGACATCAGACTTGATCATGTGACTTGCTTTGACCAATGAAATTTGAGCGGAAGTGATAGAAGTCATTTCTGAGCAGAGGATTTTGGGGACATTTTGTGGTCTCACCCACATTTTCTCGTTTCTGTCTGCCAGGAGAGTGGCATGTCCAGAATAGGGCTGCACCTCTGGTGTGTCCCACATGAAGAGAAGGTGTGGAGTGGAACCAGAGCCACAGCTGATGTGCAACATGATGGGAGATAAACCTCTGTGCGGTGAGCGTGTGAGATCTGTGGTTGTTTATGCTGCAGCGTGACAGCACAGGCTGATGACTACAGAGAGGATCACAGATTGGTTGAAGTGATGGCTTATCTCCATCTGAAACACAGAGTGATGGATGCTTTGCTAGCTGTACACATAGAAGATTCAGAAGTAGGCCAAGAGAGGCAAAAAGAAACCTCTGGGGAGGAGGGATCAGGAAAGACTTTCTAGAAGGGGCAATAGCATAGAAGAGTTTTAAATGTTGAAGACAAGTTCACCACGTTAGGGGCTTGGGAGGTTTGTTTATTGAGGCATTCTAATCAGAAAGACCAACATGAAATATCATATGTTTGAGAATTGCCTGTAATGTCCACAACTATGGGCCAGGATCAGATTTCTTAATCTTTGAAGCCTAATGGCCACCAAACACTGTGTCAGATCCCAAGGGGTATATGCAGATGCTCAGATAAAAATGCATCATTTATTTCAGTCAGAGCTTTGGCCGCAAATCATTGTCTGATCTCATATCTTGAGAAGCTAAGCTGGACTGTATGTGAGCCATAGGGACCCTTTTTCAAAAGTTTAATTTTTATTTTAATCAAAGAATACATATACATATACATAGTTTGGAAATCAACAATTGCCTTGTCTTACTTCCTCACACTCCCAAGTCCCATTTTCCAAGGCAATCACCCTCAACTCTTGTAGTTCATTTCTCTTTTGTATATATTGCCTTGTTTTTAAGTAATATACTGCTATTTCTTGATTTACTAGTTTTAGAAATTATATGTTGACTTTCTACCATGGTAGATGAGAACTTAGTTCTCCCATACCATTCTCTTCTAACTCCATCCCTGCACTTCCCCTCCTCCTATCTCTCTAACATAAACTTTCTTTTTTGTTAAATAGGTACTTAGTGTTTATATACCAATGACTATGCAAATATTATTTACTCCCAAATCAGGTAGTGCACTGTGATCATGTGTCCTCTTTTGTACAATCCTTTGTTTTTCCTCGAGTTAATAATTGCCTCCTTTTTTATTGACCTGATATCCAAATATACTTATAATTATTTTTTTTCAAATGGTTCAAATACACTACTACATACCTGTGAATACTGTGTTCCATGCATTCAAGCCCATTTGTTCCACTTTTTTCCCTACAGTTATCTCTCTAAGAATCTTCTTTTTTTCTGCTTCAATCTGGATTGGCTGCTCTTGGAATTGGAATACTGCATAGCTGATATCCTGAGGCTTCCCTTTACCAACATTTTGAATATTTCCTTTACTGCCTTCCTATGTTGGATCCCCAGTTTCCTGAATTCCCTGTCTTCTTTATTGGACTATCATCTAACTTTACTAAATCCCATCCTCCAATAACTTCTTAAGAATGAGTACTGGGATGGGCCGGCCCCGTGGCTTAGCGGTTAAGTGTGCGCGCTCTGCTGCTGGCAGCTCGGCTTCGGATCCTGGGCGCGCACCGACGCACCGCTTCTCCGGCCATGCTGAGGCCGCGTCCCACATACAGCAACTAGAAGGATGCACAGCTATGACATACAACTATCTACTGGGGCTTTGGCAGAAAAAAATAAAATAAATAAATAAAAATTAAAAAAAAAAAAAGGAATGAGTACTGGGGAAGTAATTTTCTTGAGTCATTGACTATCTGAAAATATCTCTATATTACTCTGTTATGTGACTGATAATTTATTTGGGTATAGAATCCTAGATTACAAATCTTTACTTTTAGAATTTAGAAGGTATTTCCCTGCTATCTTTTAACATCTGATGTGGCTTTCGAAGAAGTTTGATGTTCTTATTCTTGTTTCTTTTTCCTGTTTTTTCTCTTTAGAAGATTTAGGAACTTTAAATATTATTTATCCCTCATGATTTAAAATGTCTAATGGTGATGGTGGTGGGCATTGATATACATGGTATATATCTTTTTTCATTCTTTGTGGGGGCTAATCTGGAGACTAATATCCCTCATTTCTCTCTTATTCATCTCTTTTTCCTTTTGCTTCACCTTTGGAAGATTTCCTCAGCTTTGCCTTCTAAACCTCATGAGTTTTTGAAAAAGTTTTAATTATATTTTTAGCTTAAAAGAGGCTTTTTAAATTTAATTCTTTCCTTTTTCATTGTAATTTCTTCTTGTTTTATGAATGCAACCTTTCCTTTTATCTTGTTGAATTAGTATTATTGCTTTTTTTGAACTTTACTTTTGCTCCTTGCAAAATGTCAACTCAGATCTCCCTTTTTCCTATTTATTTGCTCCCTTTTTCATGGTTGAGGCTTTCTTTAAATATCTGATGATTCTCGACTGCTTATCCAGATTTAAGAAAGAGGCACTAAAAGTTGAAGCTTGTTGTGTAAGTGGCCGAGTTTGTTGACTGGTGGGTGGAGGGTGATCAGCTGGAAAGTGAATCTTTTTGTTGAGGGAACTTCGGATATCAGTAACTGGAGTTCTCTCTGGGGCTGTTCAGTTCTTCAAAGAAGTATCTTCCAATCTACTAGTTGGTGGTGTGGAAGAGTTGCTACCAAGGCCACAGAAAGGGCTAATGGTCACACAGCTCAGCATGCACATCGCTCCTTAATTCTCTTCACCTTCTACCAAGTCCAATATTGTTCTGATTCAGTTTCTCCAAAGAAAAACTCTATTTTCCTGGAGGACAGAGGGGCATGGATCACGGGCTGTGTGGAGAGGGTGGGGACCCCTTCTATAAACACACTTTCCACCAGTGCCCTCGGTCTAGCCAGGTCGCTGGCCCTGGTGCCACAGTGCTTGGCGCCTCTGAGGGCTGAATCGCTCAGGGCTCTGCAGAGTGGATTATTCAGCATCGCAGGCCCTTGGCTTGTGATTTCTTCTCTCTGTTGAGCCAGTTACCACTCTTCCCTCTTCATTCTATAAAAAAATAATTGTGAAACTCTCTAATCCACCATTTTTTCCTCTCCTATTCTTGTCCTTGGTTAATACCTTTGTAGTTTCTAGAGATTGGGCTGGTGATCCACAGGCTTCCCTGGGGTGATGGCCACTAAGCCAGAGGAGAAGGTGGCTGGGTGACTGGGTGTCATTCTGGGTCACACAGCTCCTCAGTTTCCCTGTAGGCTCCTTTTCTTCATGTTGTCCCTTAAATATAGGTGTTCCTCAGGCTTCTGCCTCGCAAGGACTCTTGCTGTCCCTTTAGCATAAGCTGAAGAATAGGGGCAGGCCAAAGTTCTGCTCTGTGGACCCCTGTCTCTGAGCTCACATCCTGATTTTGGTGTCTGAACTGGAGAGGAAGAAGCAGAGAAGACTGAGAAGGCAGTACTGGCCTTCACCAACTGCTCATGGACCCTGGACTTCACCGACTCTGGTCCTACCTTGGTGCTTATCTGACTTTAAAATGGTTTTCTCTGACCCAGAACAGGAGGGGCTCACAGATTGGCCCAATTCTACCAGCCTCACAGGAGGGCAGAGATGTAGAGAACACCCCCTTTTCGTGGTCCAGTTCTGTCACTCATCCCAAAATTAGTCAGGCACCCCTCTAGGTGTTGGAATTATACTTGTGAGCAAGGCAGACTGGATCCTACCTGGATCTTGTAATGTAGTCCCAGGAAAGATAACAACAATAACAATAAAACAAAAAGAGTCCACCGACAGTACAGAGGCCCCGTTGTGTCACTGCCATCCATTTGCCTCTTAACCAGCTACTGAGCTCCTGCTTCTTAGGCCTGGAATGGGAGGAGTTGCGGGGGTCATGGGTGGAGCAGGGAGCTTTTCAGTAGGTGGCTCATACACACGACGCTATTACATGCCTTCACATCATTTTGCACAAGTCATTTCCACCTACACTGACTTTCCATCCCCTGTCATTTTGGCAAATTCCATTTGTTCTTTAAAACTATTCAGTAAGCCCTTCCCCTGCAAAGTCTTCCCTGACCCACCCACCTGCATTAACCACACACTCCTCTATACCCCTCCCTCCTTCTATAATCAACAGCGCCCGAGTTAGGCGCTGCTGCAGGTGCTGAAGGCACAATATGAGTGAGACCTCTGAGCAGGGTGTGGGGGACTCGGGTTGAGTCCCAGCTCTCCCACAGAGTAGCTTTGGTCATGGGCAAGTTAATTAACCCCTGGGAGCGGCAATCTTCTCATCTGTAAAATGAGGATAATAAAATCTACAATGAAGCGTGTGGTGGAGATGAAATGACTGTAAAATGCCTAATGGAAGCATAGACTTGGCACTCAAACATTGGTTCCTTTTCCTTTCTCCTTTTAAGGAGCTTCCAGTCTAACAAGGAGAGAATGACAAGCAAATCAATAAATGCAGCTATTTGTCAGAGGTGCTGTGATGAAGGATAATGAACCACATGCCATTGGTTTATGTCGGCCTCCCTGTCTTTCCCACTAGACTGTGAGCTCCATGAGAGCACAACCAAATGATTCCGTCCTTTTGGCACTGCATCCTGCCACCGAGCACAGTGCCTGGTACACAGTAGCTGCTCAATAAATGTTTGAGTAAATGACATGGGAATGACTCCTGCCTCTACCTGGTCACGGTTTGTTGGTTACAGCCATGCCCAGCACTGCCTTTTTTTTTTCTCCAGCTGTTCCTACCTCAGAGAAGAGAAAATTATGGTTTATCAGCTATTTGGGGTGAGAATCTTCTCTCCTTACCAGAGGCTAATTTTTCCAAACATTATCAAATGGGGGACATGAGCGTCCCCCACCCCTCTTGGTTGTTGGGAATGAGTGGACACCAGAGATGAGGGATGACTCATCCAGTGTCCTCCTGCGGGACTGGCCTATCTTGGCCTCCCTCTCTGTGAGCATCTAGACATGCAGACCTCCACCAGCTTATCCATCCTCTTCAAATGAGTCTGTCTCCCAAGAACCAAACATTTTCTCTCCCTGGCCCTGACTTGAAATGAAACAACTTAGCCCACAGACAGTTTTATGGTCCCTCGCCTTCCATTCCTCTTGTTGAGTCATCGTGCTGGTGAGAGCCCAGCCTGGGCTCTGATTTATACAGCTCTCCCAGGCCCCTGTTGGATTCGGAGTCTGGAACAATGAGACAGGGCTATCCATCACCGCTCTGCTCAGATCTCCCTGGACTCATTGGGAAGGAAAGAGGGGTAGGTGGCAGAGAAGACAGCCTCAGGGGTCCTGTCCAGAGAGCATTTGTCACATTGATCGAATGCGCAGGGCAGGAGTGAGGTGGAGAGAGTGGAGGCTTTTTATCTCACCCCAGGCCTACCCTGTGACAGCGGGGATAGCACAGAGCAGGGGCGGGGTGAGAGCACATGTGGGGGAGGGATGTGAAGGGAATCAGAGCTCAGAAGGCTGATCCTGACTGCAGATGCCACCGCTGCCTGCTCCAACTCAGAATGCGGCAACCGCAGGTCCAACCATGTTTGATTAACACCAGTTTATCCATCCTATTTGTGCATCAGTGTCTCCCAGCACCTAGCACAGTGCCTGGCACACAATGGGCATGTAACAAAGATATATGTTTGCTGGTTGACTAAGCCTCCCTTTCCTCTTTACTCCCTCACCTGATGTCCAGGTCAAGAGTCATTCAGAGAAGTCCGTGCATGTGTACGCATTCTGCCTATGTGCTTGTGTGAATGTGGGTCCTACTTGTTAATCTGTGATGGGTGCTTGTGCGTGCCTGTCTGCTGCACACATGTCCACAGGAGTCTTACTATGTGAGAGTCAGAGTTCTTAAATTCTAGAGTGGGTGACTCAGAGGAAATCATGATTTTGGCTTCTGTGAAGAATTTAATTATCTAAGCCTGGGGCCGGAAGAGGTACCACTCTGCCAGGAGGAAAGGAAAGGGGTGGGGTAACCTCTGAATGGCCTTCTGTACTTTCTGACGCCTGGTCAGCTAACGCAGAAAGGGGGCTATTACGTGGTTATTGTCTGTAAACAACTTGAAATAGTCATTGCTCCCAGGAACCCCACCCTTTGGACTTGAGGAGCACTTCCTAGGAAACCAGTTGTGGTGGGGATGGGGCCCAGAGGCTTGAGAACAGTGACTCCCTCCACCACTGCCTATGCAGAGGGAAGGCTACAGGACACTGTGCTGCCACTCTGGCAGCGTGCAAAGACCCTGGGGAGAGCATTTTGGTTGTCGGGAGATTAGAGGCTTTGTTCAAAGCCAGGAAAAGAAAATCGATGCCCAAATCTAGGAGCTGAAGAAGAGAGAATTCAAGGGCTGCGGTGCGGTTGAGGCTTTGTTGTGTCTTTTTGTGTTAGTGCTGTGGAAGCAATAACATCTAACGGCCTGAGCACTGCTGCCTCCCAGCGCCTGGGAAGTTGGCTGACCTGAGGAGAAGCCAAGGGTGGCTAATGAGTCATTAAGAGTCTTTATCAAATTAGGATTATAATCCATCTCAACATGCAGATGAAAATGTTTCAAATTATCTACTTCCTTAATTGCAACTCAAAGATTTGGCAGGAAATTATCATGAGAGATAACGTCTGGAAATTGATGGTTTGTGCTGACGTGTGTCTAAGCTTCCATAACTGTAACAGCTGGAGAATTCATCCACACATGCATGCATGTGCTTACACTGATACTTGTATGCACAAACACCCCTGCTATACACACTCATTCAGGATACTACTCAGATACACACACACACATGTCTGTGCACAATAGATCAAGCCATCAGCATTTTAGACAATTCAAATAGGCTGAGGTTGCTACCAAATGCTGAGAGATTGGGAAGGGCAAGGTAAGATAAAAGAAACAGTGGGGCCGGCCTGGTGGCGCAGCGGTTAAGCGCGTGCACTCAGCATCGGTGGCCCGGAGTTCGCAGGTTCGGATCCCTGGTGTGCACTGATGCACTGCTTGTCAAGCCATGCTGTGGTGGCGTCCCATATAAAATAGAGGAAGATGGGCACGGATGTTGGCCCAGGGCCAATCTTCCTCAGCAAAAAGAGGAGGATTGCATTGGATGTTAGCTCAGGGCTGATCTTCCTCACACACACAAAAAAGAAACACTTAGTCCTTGCCTTTATGAAGTTCAAAATCTGCTTGGGGAGCTAATGCATACATATTTGAAATTTAAGAAAAAACATGTACAAAGCAGCATTCAAGTGCATCCTACTATAGGGGAAATGGGAGCACACAAATTCAGAAGGATACAGGAGGTGGGTGTCCTGAATTAAGTGGAGTTTCTGGAGATGGTGAGTTTTGACTTGAGTGCGGACATTCCCACTGTGCACTATGATAGCAGCCAGTGGGGATGAACGCAGAAGAAGACATGCTGAGTCTGTCAAGAGGAATTGCAGCCAAGCAGTGATACAGTATGTCTGCAAAATCTCCAGGGAAGGGTGGGCTGGCTGACAAACCTGGTCTGGTTAGAGAATCCAGGCTGACTCTTACTTGCCCCATTAAGTCAGGAGAGATTTGAAGCTCACTCCTTCCTTGCATCTCCAACCGGCCTCACTTTCTCCACCTGTAGGATGGGAGTGGGGTCTGAGGATAGAGTTAAGCTTTTCCACATCTCTCCTAGTCCCTGAAAACCTGTAAGATCTCTGTGAGTTCAGCGTTCAGGGATTGTGATTTATTCATCTTTATAGCCCAAGGGCCTAGCATGTGCCTGGCCAGCCTAGATGCTGAATGAGAACCAATAAGCTGGTGCGTTTCTTAGAGGCTATCTGTGCATGAGTGCTGAATGAGTGAACCAGTGAATGAATGAGTGAATGCAGAATAGTGGTTTGGAGTGTGAATTCTGGAGGCAGCCTGCCTGAGTCCACACTGGGGGACAAGTTACTCCCCTTATCTAAGCCTCATGGGGATGCCGTGGGGATCTGATGAGGCAGTGCATGTTGATCACTTAGCACGGATCTGGCACTGAGCAAATCACCATTACACATTAGCCATTATATTTGGTGGTGCTTCGTTTTGTTCTTCCTTGCTAAGCAACTCATGCTCCCCGTGCTGAATAGGTTGTGTATCTTGTGCCCTCATTTGGTCACTCTTCTTTATCACACCTCTACAATATAAAGGATCAGCTTCTGCGAGGAATGTGGTCTCACCCCTTCCCAAAGTTTTTGCTTGGTTCTCTGAGCCCTGCAATCTGGCTGCTGTAGGTCTTGGCTGTCAGAATGAAGTTGGGAGCCCAGCCATGCAAAATCCTCAGCTCAGGAGAGCTTAGAGGTTGGATGCAGCATCAAAGGCAACCAATGCTGATATGGTTCATCCTTGGAGACAGGGAGGAGATGGTCCATTGGACGGGCAGAAGGATGCAGGGCAGTTGTGTGAGAGGAGGTGAAGATGAGGGTGGTAAGAATGGAGATAGGGCCAAGGGAGATGATGGTGATAACAGCAGTGATGGTTGTGATCATGAGGAGGTGATTGAAAAGGAGATGGGGGACGAGGGGTTCAGGGATGGGTCCTCTAGTACAGGGAGGAGAAGAAGGCTTTGTTTTGGAGATAGTAGACATGTCAATACTCCATGAAAGCCTGGGGTGGAGGAGGGCAGATCTTAGCAACCTCTGCAGTTTGAGGGAGGAGGGACTGACCGTCCTGCTGGCACCCCCACCCCGTCACCCCTCAGCCGGTCCTGTGTGGTGTTGGCGGGAAGTGGAGTAGATTAAGAGCTGGTGAGCCAGAGTGATACACAATAAATGATAAAGGTTTCAGCATCCAAATATAGTTTATACCAGGACAAAAATGAATCCCAGAAGAGAGGCTTCAATAAAAATAGAATGTAAGTCACATAGTAAGTTTAAATTTTCTAGTAGCCACATTAAAAAGGTAAAATAAACAAGTGAAAATATTTTAATAGCCTATTTTTATTTAATTCAACGTATCCCAAAGATTATCATTTCAATATCTAATACATATAAAATAATTATTAATGAAATATTTTACATTTTTTTTTATACTAAGTTTTCTAAATCCATTATGGATGGCACACTTACAGCAACCTCAGTTTGGACCAGCTACATTTCAAGTGCTCAGTAGCTACTTGTGGCTGTGGCTACTGTGTTGGACGGCACAGGTTTATATCTTCGTTTCTCAAGTTTTTGTGGCCAAACTGTTGGGATGCCATTTTCCGGAAGTGGCTCTTTTTGGAAATCATCATAGCACTTTACAGTCTAAATCTTCTCTCTCTCAATATTCTCTTTCTTAGTTCTTTCAGACTGGCTGTGATACTGCCCAGCCCTTGCTAGAACCTGGAAAGAACTGCAGAATCACTCAAAACTCTTCTCTTTCCTTTCCTTCCTTCCACAGAGCCTCTCTTTTGGAGCTAGGGCTGGGCAGCTCCCTTGAGAGTTTATATATATATATATATATATATATATATATATATATATATATATATATAGTGTGTGTGTGTGTGTGTGTGTGTGTGTGTGTGTGTTGGGGGAGTTGAGAGAAGTAAGGCATGGGGAGGAGACAGTGCTTGAAGAATCTTCCCATACGTACATCAGTACCGTATGAAAGATGGGTTTTTTGAAAGGCTTTGGGGACTGTATTGCTCCTATATTAAAGAAGCCGGTTAGAGACGTGACCCAATTAATTGCCTATCGTGTGCCCAGAGGACAGGCTTCATCCTCCATACTTCAGAGGGCGGGAGTGGAATGGGGGAGCAGCGAGACTTGCTCAGGGGCAAAAAAATGAATCAGAGATGGCCACGAGGCCTAGACACTCCAACTTCCAGCTCAGAGCAGAGTACTGGAACCCCACCTTTTGGAGGATTTATAATACCTGAGTTTTCACACTGCGTAGGTCCCACGCCATCTCCAAGGGGTGCGCCGTTATGCATTTAATCAAGAATGGCCCATGGCATAGTGGTTAATTTCGGCACACTCTGCTTTGGTGGTACAGGTTTGGATCCCGGGCATGGACCTAGACCACTCCTCAGCCATGCTGAGGTGGCAACCCACATACAAAATAGAAGAGGATGGACATGGATGTTAGCTCAGGGCTAATCTTCCTCAAGCAAAAAAAAAGGAGGATTGGCAACAGATGTTAGCTCAGGGCGAATCTTCCTCACCAAAAAAATAAAAAAATAAATAATAATCTTAAAAAAAAGCATGATGGGAGAGAAAGGAATTAAAGATTAAATTAAAAGAATAAGAATTTCATTAGTGTAGATATAAACCTTTTAAGAGAGGAAAGATTTTTATGCAGAACTAAAATGTTTTTAAAATATTATGGAAAAATGTAGATTATAAGAATTTAACATTTAACTTGTCAGTTGGATTAATGGATGCAAAGCAAAGAAAAACTTGGGCATTTCAGTTATTCAGTTCAAACAATTACATTAATTAAGGAAGCTGAATTCACCAAACAAACAAACAAACAAACAAAAAGAATGGAATCTTCCTCGCTTGGCCCTGGCACCTGAGTCCCTCTGGTTCCAGGGTCAGGAAGGAGGCCGTAGGCAGAGAGTAAGCACCCCTTTCCTCCTCCTTGCTCGGCAGTGTCTGTGTTTACAGCCCTCAGAGCCCGTCAGCATTCTCAGTAAACGCCTTCTCCCCTCCTCAGGCCAATTAAACAGGCGCTGTAATAAAGGTGCAGGCAGGTGCCGCAGAAGCCCTGGGTAAGGGCTCTTAAATCTAATGGCTCCGTCTACTAGAGAGCCTCCCGTGTGCCAGGGACTGCGCTGAGCTCTTGCCGGCATTGTTTTATCTAATTCCCGTGGGCTCACGAGTTGGATACTATGATCATCCTCATTTCACAAAGGTAGAAACTGAAACTTGAAGAGTGTCAGGAACCTCCCAGACACATGGCTATAGTATCTTGTCTCAGGGTGAAGATGTGAGCCAGGTCCGTGTGACTCCAAAGCTGGTGCCGTCTCCCAGGGGAGCCAAGGAAGTTTTGAAAAGAGGTGATATTTCAGCTGAGTCTTAACAGCAGATAGAATTTTGGAAGGTAGGGAAAGGGGGAATGAAAAGTCGAGGCTGAAGGAACAGAGTGAGCAAGTGCAGGAAGGGTTGAGGGCACGTGGGGTGTGCAGGCTTCAGTGAGCGCTGGGGGAAGTGCCTAAACCTCTCCAGTGCAGTGGTTTTTTTTTAAATTAATAAACTTTATTTTTTAGAGCAATTTTTGGTTCACAGAAAAATTGAACAGAAAGTATGGAGATTGCCCTCGCACCATGCACACAGCATCCTCCATTATCAACATCCCCCACCAGAATGGAACATTTGTTATAACTGATGAACCTACATAGGGTTCACTCTTGGTGTTGTACATTCTATGGGTTTGGACAAATGTATAATGACAGTATCCATCATTATGGTATCATACAGAGTAGTTTCACTGCCCCCAAAATCCTCTGTGCTCTGCCTATTCATCCCCACCCTCCCATCAGTGGCAACCACTGATCCTTTTACTGTCTCCATAGTTTTGCCTTTTTCAGAATGTCATATAGTTGGAATCATACAGTGTGTAGCCTTTTCAGATTGGCTTCTTTCACTTAGTAATATGCATTTAAGGTTCCTCCATGTCTTCTCATGCTTGGTAGCTCATTTCTTTTTAGTGCTGAACAATATTCCATTGTCTGGATGTACCATAGTTTATTTACCCACTCACCTACTGAAGGACATCTTGGTTGCTTCCAAGATTTGGTAATTATGAATAAAATTGCTATAAACATCTGTGTGCAAGTTTTTGTGTGGACATAAGTTTTCAATCCATTTGAGTAAATACCAGGGAGTACAATTGCTGGATCATATGGTAAGAGTATATTTAGTTTTGTGAGAAACTGTCAAACTGTCTTCCAAAGTGCCTGTATCATTTTGCGTCTCCATCAGCAATGAATGAGAGTTCCTGTTGCTTCACATCTTTGCCAGCATTTGGTGTTGTCTGTGTTCTAATAGGTATGTAGTGGTATCTTGTTGTTTTAATTTGCAATTCCCTAATGACCTGTGATGTTGAACATCTTTTCATATGCTTACTTGCCATCTGTATATCTGCTTTAGTGAGGTGTCTGTTCAGATCTTCTGCTCATTTTTTAACTAGGTTATTTGTCTTCTTATTGTTGAATTTTTTGTGTGTGTGAGGAAGATTAGCCCTGAGCTAACATCCGTTGCCAATCTTCCCCTTTTTGCTGAGGGAGATTGGGCCTGGGCTAACATCCGTGCCCATCTTCCTCTACTTTATATGGGACACCCCCACAACATGGCTTGACAGGCGGTGCGTTGGTCCACGCCTAGGATCCGAACCTGTGAACCCCTGGTCACTGAAGCAGAGCGCACGAACTTAACAGCTATGCCACTGGGCTGGCCCCTTCTTATTGCTGAATTTTAAGAGTTCTTTATATATTTTGGGTAACAGTCCTTTATCAGGTGTCTTTTGCAAATATTTTCTCCCATTCTGTGGCTCATCTTCTCATTCTTTTCATGCAGCAGATTTTAAAATATGAGTTCCCAGGCCCTTCTGCAGACCAACTTTCTGCAGGGGTGGAATTAGGAACCAAGAAGTTCCCCATGGGATTCTCATGCAGGAAGGCCCTGGGACAACACGAGGAACCACTGAAGGTGGAGTTGGGGAGGTGTAGGCAGGAATACAGGAGATTAGCCTGACAGGTAGATCAGGGCCACATGAGGAGGAGGAGCTAGAATGCCATGCTAAGGAATGCGGCATTCAAGACTCTTCTTTTTATTATAGGGCTCAATAAACATTTTAGGCTAAATCTTATAGGCAATGGAAAACTGGATTTTGAGCTTTCAAATGGAAATGGAAATGAAGATTTTGAGGGGAAATCAAGGTGTGATCCAACCTTTGTTTTAGGAAGAACATTCTGGTGATAGTGTATAGGAAGTATTGGGATATTGGAGGCATTAAATTACTGAAGAAATCATCAAAATATTCCAGGTGACTGGTGATAAGTTCCTCAACTACTGGGGCCATGATGGAGAAATAAGTTCCATTTAATTGAACTCAACAAGTGTTTCTTTAGTATGGACTGGACTGAGCATTGTACCAGGTTCTAAGGATTCTAAGATGAAATAAGATATTGTCTCCATCCTCAAGGAACTCACAATCTATCAAGATTTATCAAAAATAATAAAGTTGAGAATACAGGGAATTGGTACATGGACAGTGTTATGGACTGAATTGTGTACCCCCCGCTAAATTCACATGTTGAAGACCTAACTCCCAATGTGACTGTATTTGGAGACTCGGGCTTTAAGGAGGTAAAGTTAAATGAGGTCATAAGGGTGGGGCCCTAATCCAATAGGACTGATGTCCTTATAAAAAGAGGCAGAGTTGCCAGCGATAGCGCTCTTTCCTCTGTGGTGCGCAGAGAGGAAAGGCCACATGAGGACACAGCATGAAGGTGCCATCTGCAAGTCAGGAAGAGAGTCTCACCAGGAACCAATCCTGGTGACACCTTGGTCTTGGACTTGCAGCCTCCAGGACCGGGAGAAAATAAGTGTCTCTTGTATAGGCCACCTAGTCTGTAGTATTTTGTTATGGCAGCCCAAGTAGACTAATACAAACAAGTCTTAAATTTTTATTTATAGGGTGATAGGGGCAGGATTCACGTAGGCCTTTGATTACACATGTCTGGAGCTCAGAGGAGACAGCCCGGGCTGGCTGCTTATACTAAAGACAAATCAAGTGCCAATAGAGTGACACAAGGGCCCAGAACTCCAGCCTGAGGAACTCCAACATTTAAAAGTGATGACTGGGATTGGGAGGAGCTCCTGTTTGGTTATAATGTTGATGTGTTGGTGACTTACATGACATGTGGGCCCCTCTTCCTCCTCTTCTTCCTCCTCAGAAGAAGAATGGGGGAGAGACTGTGGAGTATGTGAAGTGAATTCTACAGGCTTAATTTCCAGTCTATCCCTTCTCTACTCACCGACAGAGACAACATTTAGGTATGGAACTCATGGAATTCGACATATTGTCGATTCGTTTTTTCATTCATTATTTACTAGCTTGTGTCATTTGTTGAGTTCTTTTATGACTGTTAATGTTTTATATATTGGTGCTTTGTCTTCTTCAACTAGAATGGAAGCTCTTTGAGGACACAAGCTGTAACTTGAACTTCTTTGTTTCTGCTCTTTATCCTTAGCTCTAGCTGAGCTTCTGGTGGGTCCAGGACAAATATTTACTTTGAATGATTATCAGAAGGATGGTTACATTTTAGATAATCATTTTTTACGCTTTTGCAAATTACAAAATTAAAAAAAATTTACTTAAAATTACAATGTGCACTTTAAAGCATCAAAAGGGTATTAGTGGAACTCATGGTACTTTAAAAGTCTCCAAAAACTAATGGCTCATGGCCATGGATCTCCCTGTCAAGAAAGAGTTGGGTACTGAACTGGATTTCAGGAAACAAGGGCGTGACAAGTGTGAATCAGCGATGCATGGCTCTTGCCTACAGTACTATTTACGGCTCACTGACACCTCTCTGATGGGGTTAAGTATTTACATTCAGCCCGATTCTCCCCTCTGACTCTGCAGGCTACAGCAATGCACTATGAGCCCTGGGAAAGAGAGAAAACCCTCCCTCCAGGGGTCCAGGCAGGGGCACATGGAGCTCCCCTCCCCCTCCTGTATCTGAAGAGGGCTTCCCTCTGAGAGTTTATGGCAGCCTGACCTCCAGCCTCTGGGTTGGAGAATCTGGCCGCTTCTGTACTACATAAAAAGGGCAAGTGCATTCCTTATTATTATATTATTATACAATGTATAACATATAATAGTGATTATGCTGTCAGCAGCCAGAGTCTCTGACCACAGATCAGAGGCTGGGGTGACATAAATCCACCTAGTGAAGTCTTCGGAGGTTCTATGTGAAGGTGAGAGGATTCAACTCCCTCTATGATGGGGGCTCTCAATGAAGTTTCTTCCACAAGCAACTTTGGAGGTTGAATTTGGGGGGACTGGGAGGATCTGGACAGTCTTTAGTGTATCTGGGATGTGGTGCACAAAAGGTCTCAGTTGCCTCCTCTGAGCCATGGAATGCAATTCGCTCTCATCCTTGCCCATAATGGAGGGAGATGAGGAGTAACTTGGAGGCCTGGAAAGAGCCAAGGGGCAGCCTTCAACTTCTTGGGTCAGATTCTTTACTGAAAACCTGGCCTGCTTGGGTTTCACTTTCTGCTTTCCCGGCTTACACCAGAGTCTTTGTCTAGGCTTTATCCAGGCCCCCTGCCTGGCCTGGGGTCAGAAGATCAATCGCTGCCTGACTGTGGCTGAAACGGCTCCTCTACAGGGAGCAGGGAGCAAATTTCAAGGAGAAGAAGGCATTCTCTTGTCCCTTTATGCAGAGGGCCATGTGCTAAGTTGTGGAAGCAAGCCTGCATCTATAGGGGGCTGGGTGCCCACACCTGGCACTTAGTAGGATTGTAATCCGTGTAGAATGAAAGAAGGCACATGTACCACCACACACACTTGCACTGGTCTTCCTCTCTGAAGGCATTTAGGTGAGTTTCCTCTCTGAAGTATATACAGCCACCCCAGCAGGCCCAGGCCAAAACAGCCCAGCTGGTCTCTTTCTTTATATTACACCCTGCTGACCCCCAGAACTCGGGGACGTTTTGGAATGAAAGTAGCAGTGGCTTAGAACAGGCTTGCCTGGCATTTGCAAAGAATCGATTTACTGACAAAGCCTCTACACCCTTTTCTCTCTCCCTCTGCCCCACCCCATTACACAGTCTTCCCCTCTGTGAACCAAACGCCCCAGGAAGTCCACAGTAGAAAAAGCTCTTGAGAATAGGAATAAGTAACCAGAGTGACATCTGAGCACCTTTTCTGGGGCCAGGGTAATGAGAATTATTCAAATGCAATCATAAAAACGAGGCCAGCCAGGCAGGAACCGGGTGGGGGTGGGGGGAGGAGTGAGGGTGGAAGGACGGATTTCTTGCCAGTTTTAAGTTTTATAATTTCTGGCGAATTCTCTTGGGGTGCACAGAAAATTTCGCTCATCTCCATCCCCTCAGCACAGGATGTCTTGAAAAACTCTGCCTCGATTGCTTGCTGAAGAGGACTTGGCGTGGGGGCGGGGGGCAGTATTCCGGAGTTCCTTGGGGGTCCGCTGCCTTCCTCCATTAGTGGCAACCTCCGGGTCTGAGGCCTCTCCTGCGCTGTTCTGCCTCCCCGCCAGCAGGAGCAGGCCCGCGCCTGACGTCTTAGAAAAGCCTCCAGTAGAGGGAGACACTCCAGCGGCTCCTCCGACTTGGAAGCGGCCGGGGCCTGGAGTGGGTGGGGGTGATGGGGGGGGTGGGGAGAAAGAGGGAGTGGGGAGAGGGGAGGTGTGTGAAGGGGGGGCTCCGGGGGGCGGGTCCCTGTGCCGCTGACGTCCCGAGCAGTGCTGGGAAGTATAGGCTGTGTTGTCACGCCGGTGTCAGTCTGATGAAGATTGGCATCAGGTAAGCTGTCATTCATTTCCATGTCAGAGACGCTTTTGCAGGCGGCGGCGGCGGCGCGGCGGCGGCGGCTGCTGCTGCGGGCGGCTGCCTCAGAGCGCGTGTGTTTTATTCCAGTCCCCAAGCCAGAGTATTATTCATTGCGACAGGGCAAGGAGGAGAGAGGGAGAGAGGGAGGCAGCAGGGAGGAGAGAGAGGGAGGCAGCAGGGAGGAGGGAGGCAGGGAGCAGAGAGGGACGGCGGGAGCGTGCAGAGAAGCTGGGGAAGCGCCGGGAGAGCGCGGAGCGAAGCAGCGCGAGTGGCGGCGAGGCCGGGGAAGGAGGCGGCCAGAGCCGCGCGGCCCGCCCGCGCTCCGGCCGGGCCAGAGCGCAGCCCTCCGCCGCCTCCGCCTCGCCCGGCTAGGGCCCGTGGCCGGGCGCGCATTGTCCGCGGGTGCGAGGAGCGGGGCTGCGGACTCGGACCGCCGCGGGCCCAAGACCCCGTAGCGGGCGGGCGGGGAGCTGTGCGCCAGGAGCACCGGGGGACCCGAGAGTAGGGACCAGCGCGCGGGTCGGAGCCCGGGTGCCGGCGGCTTGGGGCTGGGCGCTTCGCGGGCGAGGCTGGGAACAGCAGGCCGGCGCCAGGTTCGCTTTCTCCCCGGCTTCGGGCGCCCTTGGGGCCGGCGCTTCCTCGGCGCCACCAGCCTGAAGCTGCCTTCGAGCCGCTGGAAGCGGGAGCAGCCCCAGACTTGGGCCGGGTGACTGGAGTCAGGAGCCGCAGCCGCGTCCGGCCGGGCCTGGGGAGCCAGGGCGAGTGGGCGTTTGCAGGGGGATCAGTGGGGACAGCGGAACCCGAGCTGTGGGTCAGGGAAGCCAGGATCCCAGGGGCCATGCTCACGGACCCTAGCCCGGGAGGAGCGATAATTTGTTGGGTTACTGGCTTTCCGCGGATTCTTGGGAGTCTTTGGTGAGGTGGAGGGAGGCGTAGGGGCCCATGGCGAGGCTTGGGAATCGGGAGTCCTCCTGGCTGGAGAACCAGGGCATGAATTCGTAAAAGGGGGCGGGGGGGGGCGAGGACGGAAAGCGCCCAAGAGCAGGGAGCTGAGGGGATTGGGGCAGGGTCCCGAGTCTGCCGCGCAAAGTTTGCGTTTCTTTCAGGTTTGGCATGCGGGGCTCTCCCGACTCCCGAACCTGAGGAAGAAACGAGCGAAGCGGGCCGCCCTTTCCGGGGGCTTTTAGCGGGAGAGCCCGAGGTTCCTGCGCGGTGGGGAGACCAGGGCTACGAATGGGAGTGGGGCGGGGGGTGAGCGGTGGTTGTGCATCAGCCCCGAATTAAGGCTGGGCTTCGGAGCCAGGCTAGAGTTTGGGTTATAGGATGCAGGCTGTTTTCAGAAGCGGGATTGAAGGGCCGTTGAGTAGCTAGGGATGGATCTACACTCCGGCCAGAGCAGGGGTCTGGAGGTAGGAGTTGGGGGCCAGAGATTACGTCGGAGGCTGGAATCGGGGGAATGGGTGGCGTTTTTAGGATTTAGCCACGGGATCACGGCTTTTTATTGGGGTTGAGGCTATTGGAATTTAAGGAGGATCGCGCGCGGATCCCCACGCTCTGTGAGTGGAAAAGCGTTTAGGTAGGCGATAAAAGTAGTTGATCCTAGCCATGGCAGGCGAGCCCCGAATTTCTGCTGCTTCTCCCCGAAAGCAGATCTGGTGGAGAGGACTTGCGCACAGGACCCGGTCCCAGGAGAACGATTCCGGGAAGCGGACAAATCCAAGGGACGTTTTGGGTGAAGCGACAGGGCAGCCTCACAGGGCTCGGAGTGCATCCGAGGACCCGACCCTGGCGGCTCGGCGGGCTCTGAAAGCCACTTGGGGGTCTGCGGACGCAGCACAGCGGGGTGGCTGAGAGTGGCCCGCAGGGGCCGCGGCCTGTGCGAGGGGCGCCAGCAGCGAGATGGCGCATCGGGCCTGGGGAGTCGGGGCTGCGGTCCAGGGCAGGGCGGGCTCGAACTCCGGCGCCCTGACCGCAGCCGTCAGCTCTTGACCCGCAGGCGCTGCCTGCGCTTCCCCCGGGGCCCGGCCCGGAAGCCCACATGCCCGGCCGCCTGTGCTATGTTCCGCCGGGAAAGGGGGAGCTCGGGGTCCCCTACCCTCACCTCACTCGTCCCAGGACTTCTCCATCGTGTTGACTTTTCGGATTTCAAATGCTCTCCAACTAGTGGAAGTCAAAAGCTTCGCATTGTAGGCTGATTTAGGCGACCCCCGTCCCCAAATCTGAGAAAATGATGGTATTCAAACACAAGAAGATATATTACGCAGAGACCTAGCTCTCCCGCTTATCCTGCCATTCTGGCTTTCCCAAGGCTTCAGGACTTTGGGGAAAGCGAGGGGTCTCCTGTTTCTGGACTCGTGTTCTCCCGCTCGAGGTGCAGGGCTCAGGCCTAGTTCGGGGGATGGGAGAGAAGTCCCGACCCGGGAGGGAGGTTATCCCTCTGGCTAACTAGGGAAGCAGAGTGTGTTGGGGGTTTACCGGAGTAAGATTTGAAATTTCCTCCTTGCAATCATGAGCCCACCCTCCCAGCCCTCCGCAACCCTCGCACCCCTCGGTGGAGCAGCCAGACGGCGCTTCCAGGACGCAGACGACGCGCGACCCACGAGTGGCCGCGGCGGTCCGGGGCGCGGCAACCGCCCGGCGGCGGAGCTCCAAGGCTGTTGTTTTGCAGGCTAGGAATTCGTGCGCTCTCTCTCCCGCCGAGAGCCTGAGGGCGGGAGAGAGCCGTGACCCCACGGAGACTCCCCGGTCACCGCCTCCCCTTTGTGAGCTCGAAAGGCAGGAAAGCCCAGAGAAAGAGAAGCTGCTGAGAAGAATGGGCAGGGGTTACTGGAGGGAGATGGGCCCGGCCACCGCTCACAGTAAAATGCCTCGTGCAAATTGCACTGAAGTGTACCCAACTTGAGACTGGCTGTTTTATGATCCTTTCTGGGAGTTTACTGCTCTCTGCTTTTAAGTCTATAGATTGCTTTAAGTTAATGAAAGTGCTGCTTTCAAAAGGGGCTTTTATTGTGTGGCAGTGGAACGTCCAGTACCTCCCTTTACTCTTCCAAAATGGGACTGTTTAAAAAGAGGGAGCCTCCTGGACTTCCCACAGGACAGAGCTTGGGTGGGGGCAATGCCGTGTGACAATAAGGATTAATAAAAATCGATGTCCAAGTAATTCAGAAAGACTAGTTTACTTCTTTTCCTGTCCAGTGACAGCTGTACATTTCTATATTGCCTTTTGGACTTTCACTGAGTCTGACTTTAAATGTTGCTTGTTGCCTCCCCATTATACCCTCTCTCAACATTGCTTTCTGTAGGCCTGACCCTGTTCAGTTAAATTCAAACTGGATTTCAGGATTTCAACTGGCTGCCAATTCAAACTGCAACTAAAATATTTACTTGGGGGCTGGGGGAGGGGCTTTGCCTTGCATTTAGTAAGATAGATACGTTAAAATGTCAGGGAGAGACACTGGGAACCTTGAGAAGAAACATGGAAGGCTGTTTTTCAGCACTTTTCCTTTTTTCAATCTATTTGGCACAAAAGGTGAGATGACAAGGTTTTTGACTAGGTCCTAACACAGAAACTGCAGTGGGGCTGGGCTGTGGCTTTGACCGCATGTCATAACCATTTAAACTGTGGTTAGTTGTTCAAAGCTCAAAGCTTCTCCAAGCTGGGTTTCATTAACTCTACACCAGTTGCCTGGAAGTTCAGTAGCAATAAATTGTATAAACACATTTGAAGTAAGTTAGTGATGAAATAAGGAGAATTACTGTCTTGTGAGTGGAGAATCCTGAATTCATGGAGTTCTAGCTTAACTGGAAACATGCCTCCTCTCCCTTGGCCTTGAGGTTTATGGGTGCTCCAGAATGTGTGTTAAATTTCTTTCTGCCATGTCCATCTTCAACCTGGGGCTGTAACTCATTAGTGACCAAGGCATGCCTAGAAAGCAAAAGGGCTGGGTTTTAAAGGAGTCTCTATTAGCCTGGTTTAGAAACCAAACCAAACCTATCAACCTGACTTCCTTACCCTAGATGAAGGCAATGTGCAACATAAACAGCAGCAGAACAGCCCAAATTAGATTTTTAAATGTTGGCGGCTTAATAATACTGTGTTGTTAGCAATTGAGTTTGTTTTTATTAAAGAAACAACCTATAAAATTTACAGGCTTCCAACATGTTGCAAGATTTCTTTGCTATTTATTTAGCACCCCCCCCTTCTGAAATTCTATCTCCAGTTTCAGACTTTTGTTCCTGATTTATTTAATTTGGAGCACATTTTCTAAATTAGTTCGAGGAAGGTGAGAAACGCTGTTGTAAGTTTTCCTTTTCCTATGCTGTGCCACACAAGGACTGTGATGCTGTGAGATATATATAAATGTGTGATGCAATTGCTAGAGGTGACGGCATGTGAGCAAAGTGTCTGGATCAAACAAAATGCAGATCAGAGTATGGAGAGGGTGAAAATGATGCCACAGAGGAAAAGCAGAGCAAGTTATATGGAAAATGAAATCATCATGAACGACCGTTAGCCTTGATTCTAGCCAATACACCACACTTTGTATAAAACACTTCACATCTGTGACTTATTGAAGACTGAATTATATTGAGAAGCAGAATTTAGAGGAAGGAGCTGCACTGGCTGGGTTCTGTCCAGGCTGCATGGCCAGGCTTGTTGCGATGGGGATCTGCTAATTTAATTAAATCTAATACCTGGTGGGAAAGGGAGGAAGGAGATAATTAAGGTTGGCAGGTCAGCATGCTGAGCCAGTGTTGAGGCTGAAATTTGGGGGCCTGGCAGTTTTATACCCTGTCACTGTCTGTCTACGTGACTCCAGTGGGTCATTTAGCTTCCAGACCTCGGTTTGTTCATCTGTAAAGTGGAATGTATGACACGAATTCCTCATTAGGCTGTGAGGACTGAATCCTCCATGAACCCCGCACTGAGTGCACGCTAAATAATACAGGACGTGGGAGACAGAAGGCTTGTCAGCAGCAGAGTCACATCTTCACTGTGTTTTCTTTCCCTGCGTGGCTCCAGAGCCTTTCCCCACAACTCGCAGGAGTTCTTAGCATTGGGTGAAGGGGCCGAACTCCTGCCTTTCTTTACATCCTCGAATCCGAAACCCCTGCTGTGATTCCGAAAACCACCTGCACTTAATCAAGAGGGACAATTAAGGCTGAGCTGGGGGAACTAGCATGCTTATTCCCATGGTGCTACCTAGAATACTTTCAAGCATCACATGAACACAGAGTCTAACTCAGACATTCAGCCCCTTCTCTTTGCCACTGGGAAGAGGAGGCCTGAGCCCCGACTAGCGTGTGACATCTGGTGAGGATAGGGGGATGGGCACTGGTCCGGAGCTAGCTGCAGCCTGAACCTCGATTAGCAGTCTCCATGCTGGCAGATCAAAGAAGATTCTGGGCCAAAAAGCCCAAGAGGTTACACCCGGCACTTACACAAAAGTGTATATGCACTTGGAGACTCCTTCTGTTCTGGTGCCTGATTTTTCAAAGCCAGCCCTGATTCTGGAGACATGGCTCCAGTGGAATGCTTGCCTTTAATTCTCCCCTGTCCATGGGGAATTCTTGGGGTAATTTTTTCCTCCATATATCCTTCTCCAGCAGTCTCGGGCAACATCTTAGTCTCCATTCTGATTGGGGATGAGAGAGGGGAGACACGGGATGGATGTTGAAGGAGCAACAGTTTTGCTAAGAGAATGCATGGGAGTTGGAAAGCACAGTCCTTCTACCAGAGCTCTGGCTTTTCCTCCTTCCAGATCCCCAGGAGTGAGGGAGAACCAAGCTCCTGGGCCGCTCAGGAAGAGCTTGCTGCAAACGTGCTGTCTTCAGGGGCATCTGCTGTTTGGCTTCGATGCCTCACCGCAGGCCCTGCCTGCCTGGGTTTCTAATTACAACAAGGACATTTCTGCTAAGACCTGTCTCACTAAAAACACATCCTTGTGTGTAATAAGAAACCCTAAACCAGGCAGGATATTTTAAAACTGAAGCAATGAAGATTAGATTAAGTCTCCACCAAACAGCTTCGTTCTTGTATTATTTTTGGCTGGAATGTGGAGAAAAGCAGCTGGCCCTGGGGCCCGGAGCAGACTCTTGAGGGTTTGAATGGGGCCGGAGTGGGTGGCGTAACTGTTAGTTTCTCTGCTTAATAGGAACGTGGCCAACTTCAGCCCAGCTCAGTCAAGGCAGTTGGGGGTGCCCCATGGGGATGAGGGAGCCCTGGGGTGGGGGAAGCGCCAGATCCGGATGGGACGGAGAGGGGCCACAGACTCAGCAGGCGCAGAGCACTGAGAAGGTTTTTAAATCCCCACCTTTTTAGGATCTAGTCTTTTGTGTTCAGCTTATGCTTCCATGCCCACCTGCATCCCACACCTGGTAAACCCAGCCATCCTCCATGTGGCCTTTGGAGGAAGCTTAGTATATTGATGCTGTTCTGGGTGGAGAAAAGGAACAAACAGCTGTCCAAGATTCCTGGCCATAGAGCCCAGTAACCTGCCATCATGAGCCCTTGTTCCGCCCTGCTGGGGAGAGGCATCGCGGTATTCATTCATTCCTTTGCTCCTTCATTCAGCACCTATTTATAAAGTGTCTTCTGAGTGCCTGGCACAGTCCTAGGCATTGAGGATACAGCAGCGAAAACAAATGGAATAAACACATGTAACCATGACGTCCTTGTCCTCAAGGAACTTGTTCGCCGTGGGGAGAGTGCAGAGTATGGGGTCAGCGTCGGAAAACAGCACTGAGAGCATAGCTCTACTGGTTACTAATCAATCGTATGAATTTACACAAGTTGTTTAACGTCTTTGATCTGGTTTCTCCATCTGTGAAGTGGGAAATAGCAGTATATAGCTCAAAGGATTGTAGCGAGAGCATTTGTAAAGTACCCAGACAGTGTCTGGCGCACAGGAGCGACTCGGTCAGGTTTTCTCTCCTCCCCGCATTATTTTGGACTGAAGATCTGATTGGTGCATTACCCAGCCTCCCCCTTCCCCTTCCTTTTCACTTCTCTTGGTCATGGCCTGGCCCTTTCACAGGTCGCTGGCACCATCAAGAAGTGTTGAGCAAAAGAGCTGGTCACACTGGCCTGGTGCAGCCCACCGTGTGTAGACCCCGTCAGGGGCTGTGTTAAAAATAGATACGCAGACCCTGTCCTCAGGGACTGTGCAGTTTAGGGGTGGACAAACACAACACACAGACACATAAGAGATGACATGCAGACACTGAGGTGACATGAAAAAAAGGCACAAATCAATTGTGAGCCAAAGGAGGAAAAAGTGGGATGGGATGCTGCCAAGTAACCAGGACAGAGTGGAGGTGGCCAGGGTGGACTTCAGAGAGGAGGTGAGCTCTCAGCAGTGTTGGTGGAGGGATGGGGGGTGAGGACTGGTGGGTGGGGCTGCAGGGGGAGGAGTGACACGTGAGACTCTCCAGGTCAAGGTGCCCAGGTGCTATCATGGGGATTGCTGGGGGCAGCCTGAACTGAAATGAAGAGTTTGGCCCCCTCTGACCCTGCCAGGGGACAAGTGGGCCACCACTGCCTCAAGAGTGCCGCCTATGCCTCCCTGTTGGAGATTGGCTTCTTCCAACCTTGAGGGATTTCTGAGAGGACTTTTCATGTTGACATCTCAATGAGTAGAACTTAGGCTAGTGACTTAGTGCATGATGCCAACCAATTCATGTCATTCCTGGCTGCAACATAACTCTCTTATCTAGTGTCCCTGTTTTTCCTAAGTCAGGAGAGCAGAGACTATAGGCCCACACCTGGCCTCCTTGAGGACCAGAAGCTGACAGATGTCAGAGTGGTTGGGATGTGGAGAAAACAGGGATTTGGACTGGGAGTCAGAGGATGGTGGATTCTGCTCTAGCCTTGGCCACTGACTGGCTGTGTGACCTTCAACAAGTGACTGACCTTCTCTGGATGTCAGTTCTCTCAGCTATCCAATGAGGAGCTTGAACTGGCTCTTAGAGGTCCCCTTCAGCTCAAAGTTCCATGATTCTGTTTCCTCCCAACTAATTGTTTCATGACTAGACAATTGTTGAAACCACCACCACCACCACCACCAAGCAAGCATCATGACAACAGATGGCCACAAAGGCAGGGACGGTGAGAGGTTGGCCCCTGGGTTGACCTCGTGTTGTATTGTCTCAAGATAGTAGGGGCGGGTTGGCTTTGATTTGCCCAATGGCCTTCCTGGGGCAAATGGATGTGTCCTAGCAATAGAGGTTGGCTTCATGAGGGCAGCATTTTCAGTTTGAAGACTCACTGGCCTCTTCATAAAAAGCAATGCTTGCTTCTTTTGTTGAGACAGTGTGGTGTTGGGAGAAGGAACACAGGCTTTGGAGTCAGATTCTGGGTTCTGACCTTGGTTTTACTACTACTAAGCTATGTGTCCTGGGGCACATCACTTAACCTCTCTGAGCATCAGTTTTCTTAGCTTTATAGTCAGGATAATAATAATATGGCGCACATAGGAGTGTTGTGAAAACTCTAGAAGAAAATATCTAAAAGTGCTTGGCACATGGTAAGCTCATGGTGAATATTAATTTTCTTTCTTAATAAAGCACACTCTCACGTGCTCTCTCATTTGAGCCTCTCAACTTTGTGCAGCAGGTGAAATGGGTACTGTTACATTATCTTACAAATGAGAGGACCCTGGGCTCAGGGAGTGGCTCGAGTGGCTGGCCCAGGAAGGGAATGCAGATGTGTCTGCCTGTTCACGGGGAAGCACGTTGATTAGGGTAGCCCAGGTCTACCTTTGACGACGATGATCTTTTTTCTTTAGCCTTTTGAAGACAAAGCGAGTGCCTTGCTGAGCTCTGAGAGCTCTGCCCTGAGCCCCACCTATTCGCCTCCTGAGAAGCTCTTTAAGGGAACCAGCTGAACCCCCTCCCTCATCACCCATCCCTTTGTTTGACAAACGCTGGGGAGAGCTACCTGCTGTTATGGAAACCAAAACCTAGAAGAAGATCTGTTTTTTTACTTCCACCAAGCCTTCAGTTACGGGTGGGGCTGGGCTGGCCAGCACAAAGAGGTGGAGGTAGATTTAGGGGCAGGGAGGTATAGTGATGGCAGTGGGAGGTGGTGGCGGAGCTGCAGTTCAGCCTTCCTGCCTCCATCTGCCCGCCCTGGCTGTAAGCCTCCCGGGAACCCTGGGTGAAGAGAATGTCCTTGGGTCACACACCCATGTCCTCCGACTCACAGTCCTGTCAGACACCAAGGGACTGTTAGCCCATTAGTGGTAGAGCTTGCTAACTCTGACTCCAGGCTAGCACAGTGGGAATGTGGTAGAGTAGGGGGAGTGAGCGCCACTCCAGAGTTCCCTCTCCCTGTCCCCACTCCGACAGTCTGTTGTCATTGAGTCCTGCTCTATTCCTAGGCCTGTGCTAAGCCTTGGGAGTACAGGGCTGTTCCTGCCTTTTTTAGGTGAGGCCATGCTCTATGTGGATTGGGAGTTCTAGTTCCAGGTCAGAAGCAGAGAGAAGTCCAGAGAGACTCTGGGTGCATGCCCAGGGCCCCGTGGTGACAGGCGCTTGTTCTCACTCCCGAGCCCTCCCTGGTGATCCATCCATCTGTCAACAAGTGTGGCCTGAGCTCACTATTTCATGAATGCCCATGTGCTGTGTGGGACTCAGGGCCTTTTCCTCTAGGAGCTACACAATCTTTTTGGGAGCCCAAACAAACACACGTCAACCTGAGAACAAGCTGGGTGACCTTTGACACATCTCTTAACTTCTTTGGGTCTTAGCATCCTCATTTTATACAATGAAGATGTTAGATGAGATTTTCATCCAGGCCCTTTCCAGGTCCACTATTCTATGACTCTATGGGCTGTACATGCTAAAGTGTGTCCAGACCACAGGACACCGTGAGTCTGCAGAAGGTGGTGGGACATCAAGGGACATTTAACCTATTGGTGCTAGGGCCTGTCTAACTCTGATTAGGTGAGGGAGATGGAAGATGTAGTGGCAGCTGGGCCTCGCTTACTTAGATGCAGGGGCTGGGAGAGCTCCTGCTGAGAGGAGCCCTTCCGAGTCCTCCAGTCTCCAGGAGGACCATGGGGACAGAAATCAAGCAGGAGAGCCAGATGGTATGGGAGCTCAGGACCACTGCTCTCCTGTGGCCTGTGTAGAAGTGGTGGTCTTGCCTTGCTGCCCTTTTCCTGGCCCCTCTCCCACCATGCCGCCCAACTCTGGAGGAGAGAGCTAGACTCACAGTGGGGCAGCAGTGCGCTGGGGTGCTCCCCACTTGTGAGTATGATTGTAGAGGAAAGCAGGAGCCCGAAGGGATTCCCCCAACCTTCCCTGGAGGCCATTCCCAGGGAAGGTGACGTGTTCCTTGCACTGACATAGCTCTCCTTGGGAAGGCACCCCCATCCATTAGAGCCTCTTAGTGGCAATGAGATGGGGACCGCTACCTCCTGCTGACTTCCAGATTGTCGGGAAAGCCCCTTTCCAAGATGGACATCTGCTCTTCTGGAATACTTTTCAGTCATTTCCATCGGATTTGGAAGGGAGGGATGGAAGGAGAACTTCGTTCCCAGGCTGTACTCTTGGGGGTACCATTAGCTGCTGGCAGGGAAGTGGGGAACTTCCCTGGCATTCTTTTTGCAGAGTCCTGGTGCTGGGATCCCTGCCTGACCACAATTCTTCTGGGAAGACTCTTCCGGGAAGGAAAGAGATGTGCTGCAACAGCTAGCTCCTAATTCAAGGGAGGGGAAGGGTTTTTCCTGAGCTCTGTGATTTCTGGGTAGCTGGGCAAGGCCACAGAGTAGTGGAGCCTCCTTCACTACATGCTGGGCCCTATGCTGGGAGCTCTCACCTCTTTATTTTATCCAGTCATCACTAAGAACCCTAGATGGAAAGTCAGGCTCAGAGGGGTAAGCGAATTTGTCCAAGGTCACACAGCTGGTTCTGTGTGATTCTGGGTCCAGTGGTCTTTCCAGCCCAGCTTGCTGCCTGGTCAGGGAGCTGTATGTTTGGGGGAAAGTTGCTGGATTCCTGGCTTCCTTCTTTCTCCATCTCCCTCCCAACCCAGACCCCATGCTTCAGTGCACACGCAGCTTCGTGTAAGACAGGGGGCTCTGGCCTGGGTAGGTCACGGGTAATGAGACTGTGGTGTGACAGGAAGAATGGTTGAGGCGGGCCAGTGTAGAATAAGACAGGGCTTGGGTTTGAGCCTTGACTCAGCCATATGCTCACTGAGTGACTTTAAAAGCTGGCCCCACTTTCCTCATCAGTAAAATGGCAGTGGTGATGTCTATGATGCCTCGGGGCTGCGTTAATATATGTGGATGTGTTCTGCACGTTGTATCAACATAAATGAAAGCATCTACATAATGCTTTGTATGTAATGTGTGGGGGAGAAAATCGGTTGGCACAGACTCTATGTTTCTTATTAGTTTAAAGTAGAGCGTAGACGTAAATACACACCCCCTCTCATACTCACTCAGAGTGATGACAACCGTGTTTACGGGATTAAAAGCTGGCAGGATGGCTGAGACATGAATGATTCCCTGGGGGTGGTTTTCCAGATTCTGGCAGAGTCAGCAAACCTGAATTGCTTGCCTACTATGTGCCACTGGTTGTTCTCACGTACGTTTTCCCATCTAATCCAGTGTAGGGTCTGTCTGGGACCTGGTGTAGGGGATTGGCCTCTGCCAGGTCCAGTCAGCCTGAACCAGGCCTTGGATTCCACCCTGCTGGTAACACTCATTCTATAGATTTTTATCAAGCAACTTCTACATGTCAGACCCTGTGGAGGTACTGGGGATGTGACTGTGAACTAGACAGACAGGTTCCCTGCCAGTAGAGTTCACAGTGCTTGGGGGAGTTGGGCATTGAAGTTCTGTAGGTAATTAGTGAAATGCTGTTAAGAGCCATGGAGGAGAAGTCCAGGAAGCCATGAGAGCATAGACAGGAGGTGTGCCCTCTTCTGGGGGTCTTGGAGGGCGTCCTCGAGGACAAAATGTTCCAGCTGAGATTTTCAGTGAGCTAGGTGAGGGGTCTAGTCACCTTGGGCTGGCTTTGCCTGACCTGTGGAATTTTGCTTCTCAGATGAGGCCAACCCCTCCATCTCTGAGGGCTCCTCTTCCATCCCAGGCAAGGGCAGAACAAGTGAGAGAGACAGCAGGTACCAGAAACATCCTGCCGGGGATTTTGCTCTCACCTGAGTCTCCTGCTCAGGCTGCCTCACAGAGCATCGCTGATATGTTCCCACTCACCCCCTTTCCCCCAACCCACCATACTCCTTGAGAGCAGAGCTTTCAGGAGGAGCCTTTAGAAAATGCAGGCATCCCTTCCCCATTCTTCCTATAGCCCCAGCCAGGGCCCTGATCATATCTAGGGTACCTGGTGGTGTTCACATTCATGTCTTACCTGAGTCTATTTCTAGAAAGCCCTCATGGACAGCAGCTGTGAGCTGGGGAGGAAAGGTTCACCCTTCTTTCTCGGTACCAGCCAGAGGACTGTATTTATTGGAAGATCTGGCCCCCTAGTTGGAATTGAGTCAACTTCTGGACGTTATTTCCTTGGTGCAGTGGCTGAGGCCATGCCATCCTTCTGGAAACACTAGGGACAATTTTTTTAATTTTTTGTTTATTGCAGTAACATTGGTTTATAACATTGTATAAATTTCAGGTGTACATCATTATACTTCTATTTCTGCATAGATTACATCATGTTTACCACCCAAATACTAACTACAACCCATCACCACACACTAGTGCCGAATTATCCCTTTCACCCTCCTCCCTCCCACCGTCCCCTCTGGTAACCACCAATCCAATCTATGTCTCTATGTGTTTGTATGTTGTTGTTATTATCTACTACTTAATGAGGGAGATCATACGGTATTTGACCTTCTCCCTCTGACTTATTTCACTTTGCATGATACCCTCAATGTTCATCCATGTTGTCACAAATGGCTGGATTTCATCATTTCTTACGGCTGAGTAGTATTCCATCGTGTATATATACCACATCTTCTTTATCCATTTGTCCCTTGATGGGCACTTAGGTTGCTTCCACGTCTTGGCTATTGTGAATAACGCTGCAGTGAACACAGGGGAGCATGTATCTTTATGCATTGGTGTTTTCAAGTTCTTTGCATAAATACCCAGCAGTGGAATAGCTGGGTCATATGGTAGTTCTATCCTTAATTTTTTGAGGAATCTCCATACTGTTTTCCGTAGTGGCTGCACCAGTTTGCACTCCCACCAGCAGTGTATGAGAGTTCCCTTCTCTCCACATCCTCTCCAACACATGTTGTTTCCTGTCTTGTTAATTATAGCCATTCTGACGGGCATGAGGTGATATCTCATTGTAGTTTTGATTTGCATTTCCCTGATAGTTAATGATGTTGAACATCTTTTCATGTGTCTGTTCACCATTGGTATATCTTCTTTGGAGAAATGTGTGTTCAGGTCTTTTACCCATTTTTTAATTGGGTTGTTAGTTTTTTTGTTGTTGAGATGCATGAGTTCTTTATATATTTTGGAGATTAACCCCTTATCAGATGTATGGTTTGGAAATATCTTCTCCCAATTGTTAGGTTGTCTTTTCGTTTTGTTGATGGTTTCCTTTGCTGTTCAGAAGCTTTTTAGTTTGATGTAGTCCCATATATTTATTTTTTCTATTGTTTCTCTTGTCTGGTCAGACATGGTGCTTGAAAATATGTTGCTAAGACCGATGTCGAAGAGCGTACTGCCTATGTTTTCTTGTAGAAGTTTCATAGTTTCAGGTCTTACGTTCAAGTCTTTAATCCGTTTTGAGTTAATTTTTGTGTATGGTGTAAGGTAAGGGTCTACTTTCATTTTTTTGCATGTGGCTGTCCAGTTTTCCCAACACCATTTGTTGAAGAGACTTTCTTTTCTCCATTGTATGTTCTTGGCTCCTTTGTCGAAGATTAGCTGTCCATAGATGTGTGGGTTTATTTCTGGGCTTTCGATTCTATTCCATTGATCTGTGTGTCTGTTTTTGTGCCAGTACTATGCTGTTTTGGTTACTATAGCTTTGTAGTATATTTTGAAATCAGGGAGTTTGATACTTTCAGCTTTGTTCTTTTTTCTCAGGATTCCTTTAGCTATTCGGGGTCTTTTGTTGTTCCATATAAATTTTAGGATTCTTTGTCTATTTCTGTGAAAAGTGTTGTTGGAACTTTGATAGGGATTGCATTGAATCTATAGATTGCTTTAGGAAGTATGGACATCTTAACTATGTTAATTCTTCCAATCCAAGAACACGGAGTATCTTTCCATTTCTTTGTGTCTTCTTCAATTTCTTTCAGCAATGTTTTATAGTTTTCGGTGTACAGATCTTTCACCTCTTTGGTTAAGTTTATTCCTAGGCATTTTATTCTTTTTGTTGCAATTGTAAATGGGATTGTATTCTTAATTTCTCTTTCTGCTGCTTCGTTGTTAGTGTATAGAAATGCAACTGATTTTTGTATGTTGATTTTGTATCCTGTAACTTTACCATATTTGTTTATTACTTCTAAAAGTTTTTTGGTGGATTCTTTAGGGTTTTCTCTATATAAAATCATGGCGTCTGCAAATAGTGACAGTTTCACTTCTTCCTTTCCAATTTGGATCCCTTTTATTTCTTTTTCTTGCCTGATTGCTCTGGCTAGGACTTCCAGTACTATGTTAAATAGGAGTGGTGACAGTGGGCATCCTTGTCTGCTTCCTGTTCTTAGAGGGATAGCTTTCAGTCTTTCGCCATTGAGGATGGTATTAGCTGTGGGTTTGTCATATATGGCCTTTATTATGTTGAGGTACTTTCCTTCTATACCCATTTTATTCAGAGTTTTTATCATAAATGGATGCTATATCTTGTGAAATGCTTTCTCTGCATCTATTGAAATGATCATGTGATTTTTATTCTTCATTTTATTAATGTGGTGTATTACGTTGATTGATTTGTGAATGTTGAACCATCCCTGCATACCTGGAATAAATCCCACTTGATCATGGTGTATAATCTTTTTAACGTATTGTTGTATGTGATTTGCTAGTATTTTGTTGAGGATTTTTGCATCGATGTTCATCAGTGATATTGGCCTGTAATTTTCTTTTTTTGTGTTGTCCTTGTCTGGTTTTGGTATCAGGGTAATGTCGGCTTCATAGAATGAGTTAGGGAGCTTCCCCCCCTCCTCAATTTTTTGAAAGAGTTTGAGAAGGATAGGTATTAAGTCTTCTTTGAATGTTTGGTAGAATTCATCAGGGAAGCCGTCTGGTCCTCGACTTTTATTTTTGGGGAGGTTTTTGATTACTGTTTCGATCTCCTTACTGGTGATTGGTCTATTCAAATTCTCTATTTCTTTTTGATCCAGTTCTGGAAGGTTGTATGATTCTAAGAATTTATCCATTTCTTCCAGATTGTCGAATTGGTTGGCATATAGCTTTTCATAGTATTCTCTTATAATCTTTTGTATTTCTGAGGTGTCTGTTGTAATTTCCCCTCTTTCATTTTTGATTTTACTTATATGTGCCTTCCCTCTTTTTTTCTTGGTGAGTCTAGCTCAAGGTTTGTCAATTTTGTTTATCTTTTCAAAGAACCAGCTCTTGGTTTTATTAATTTTTTCTATTTTTTTTTAGTCTCTATTTCATTTATTTCTGCTCTGATTTTTATTATTTCCCTTCTTCTACTGATTTTGGGCTTTGTTTGGTCTTCTTTTTCCAGTTCCTTTAGGTGCATTGTTAGATTGTTTATTTGAGATTTTTCTTGTTTGTTGAGATAGGCCTGTATTGCTATAAACTTTCCTCTTAGAACCGCTTTTGCTGTATCCCATAAATTCTGGCATGTCGTATTTTCATTTTCATTTGTCTCTAGGTATTTTTTGATTTCTCCTTTGATTTCTTTGTTGACCCAATCGTTGTTCAGTAGCATTTTGTTTAATCTCCATATATTTGTGTCTTTTCTGATTTTCTTCCTATAGTTGATTTCTAGTTTCATACCGTTGTGGTCAGAAAAGATGCTTGGTATTATTTCAATCTTCTTAAATCCACAAATGGAGACTTGTTTTGTGGCCTAATATATGATCAACCCTGGAGAATGTTCCATGTGCATTTGAAAAGAACGTGTATTCTTCAGTTTTTGGATGGAATGCTCTGTATATATCTACTAGGTCCATCTGTTCTAGTGTGTCATTTAAGGCCAATGTTTCCTTATTGATTTTCTGTTTGGGTGATCTATCCATTGGTGTAAGTGGAGTGTTAAAGTCCCCTACAATTATTGTGTTACTGTCTATTTCTGTTTTTATGTCTGTTAATAATTGCTTTATATATTTAGGTGCACCTACATTGGGTGTAGATATTTCCAAGTGTTATATCCTCTTGTTGGATTGTTCCCTTGATCATTATGTAACGCCCTTCTTTGTCTCTTTTCACAGTTTTTGTTTTAAAGTCTATTTTGTCTGATATGAATATTGCTACCCCAGCTTTCTTTTCATTGCCATTTGCGTGGAGTATCTTTTTCCATCCCTTCACTTTCAGTTTGTGAGTGTCTTTAGGTCTGAAGTGTGTCTCTTGTATGCAGCATATATATGGGTCTTGTTGTTTTATCCAATCAGCCACCCTATGGCTTTTAATTGGAGCATTTAGTCCATTGACATTTAAAGTAGCTATTGATAAGTATTTACCGCCATTATTATTATTTTTTTTTTAAAATTTTTATTTATTTATTTTTTTCCCCCAAAGCCCCAGTAGATAGTTGTATGTCATAGTTGCACAGCCTTCTAGTTTCTGCATGTGGGACGCGGCCTCAGCATGGCCAGAGAAGCGGTGTGTTGGTGCGTGCCCGGGATCCGAACCCGGGCCGCCAGCAGCGGAGCGCTCGCACTTAACCGCTAAGCCATGGAGCCGGCCCCATTACCGCCATTATTTAACTTCTTTTTTCTCAGTGTTTTAGTAGTCCTTCTCTGTTCCTTTCTCCTTCTATACAGAATTGATGGTCTCTTTAGTTTGACCTGTCTGAAAGCTCTACTCTTTAACTCCCCTCCTCCCTCATTTTATGTTTTTGATATCATATCTAACCTCTTTTTTGTGCATTTGTATCCATTATCCTCTTATCATGGAAATAGATAATTTTTCCTATTTGCAGTCTTCTTTTTTCCCTTTAAATCAGTCCCTTTAACATTTCTTGTAGCACTGGTTTCTTGTTGACAAACTCCTTTAATTTTTGCTTGTCTGGGAAATTTTTGATCTCTCTTTCCATTTTGAATGATAACCTTGGGGGATAGAGTATTCTTGGCTGTAAGTTTTTTTGCTTTTAGCACTTTAAATATATTGTGCCACTCTCTTCTAGCCTGTAAGGTTTCTGCTGAGAAGTCAGCTGATAGCCTTATGGGGTTTCCTTTGTATGTAACTTGTCTCTCTCTTGTGGCTTTTAGGATTCTCTCTTTATCTTTAATTCTGGACGTTTTGATTATGATGTGTCTTGGTGTGGGCCTCTTTGGGTTTATCTTGTTTGGGGCTCTCTGTGATTCCTGTACCTAGATGTCTGTTTCTTTCCTTAGGTTAGGGAAGTTTTCATCTATTATTTCTTCAAATAGATTCTCTGCCCCTTTGTCTCACTCTTCTCCTTCCGGGACACCTATAACACGGATGTTAGTGTGCTTGATGTTGTCCCAGAAGTCCCTTAGACTGTCCTCACTCTTTTTAATTCTTTTCTCTTTTACCTGTTCAGCTTGGGTATTTTCTTCTAGTCTTTCGTCCAGCTTGCAGATCCGTTCTTCTGTATCCTCTACTCTGCTTTTGAGTCCCTCTAGTGAATTTTTCATTTCCAGTATTGTATTCTTCAGTTCTGATTGGTTCTTTTTTATATCTTCCATTTCTTTGTTGACATTCTCACAGAGTTCATCTATTCTTCTCCCCAGATCAGAGAGCATCCTTCACACTCTTTGTTTGAACTCTCTGTTGGGTAGGTTGCTCATTTCTGTTTCACTTAGTTCCTTTTCTGGGGTTTTGTCCTGTTCCCTTACTTGGAATGTATTCCTTTGCCTCCTCATTTTGCCTCTTTCCCTGTGCTTGTGTCTACGTATTAGGTAGGTCAGCTACGTCTCCTGCTCTTGGATAGGTGACCTTATATAAGTGATGCCTTAGGAGGCCTTCAATGGGCTTCCCTCAGTTCTCAATGTTCCAGGGGTGACCCCTATGTGGGCTACGTGTGTCCTTCTGTTGTGGCCTGTTTGCTCTCCCTGTAGGTGCCCAGGGAGGCTGAGTTATGCTCCTGGCCTGCTGTTGTAATGCTCAGCTGCTTGTAGTTGTTGTGGGCCCTTCAGTCTCTTCCTCAGGTCTGGGGAGCCCCAGCACAGTTGGCTGCAAGTTCTAATCACATTTGTGTTGCAGTATTTCTTGTAAGTGAGTAGGACCCCAGCATGGCAGGTTGTTAGGCTCAGGGGCTTACAATTGCTATAAGCCTCCAGCCTTTAGGTCTCTTGTCAGCTCTATGAGGATTGCAGCTGGGTGGGGCTGGCCTCAGGCACGGGAGCACCCAATTATTTCAGGCTTTGGAAGGTGGGGCAAACCCCCTATGTGGGTCTTTGAGAACCACAAGTCTTCTGCAGCTGACAAGCACTAGGGACAATTTGTAAACATTTTATAGTCTGGTACTCTGGAGGAGGCAGTAAGGAGAAGTGGGAAGGGGGTGGCCAGAGAGATTGATGGGCTTAAGTCACTAGGGCTGTACATCCAGTGTTACAGAGATATGAAGAGAAAAGGTGCTTTCAAGGGAATAGTCGCTGGTGCAGAGTGGATCCTTGCCCATTCCCTGGGCCAGCAAACGGACTCTGCCTCAGGGTCAGCAGGTGGGGGTTAGAGCCCAGCTCCTGCCACTTGCTGAATGTGTGATCCTGGGCAATTTCTTAACCTCTTTGAGCCTTAGTTTCTTCCTTTTGTGAAATGGGGATAAAATGGTTCTTTGCAGGGGAGTAAATGAAATAACACAGCAAAGAGACTGGCCTGGTCCCTGGTAGAAGGTACTCCATATGTGTGAGTTCTTTCCTGTCACTTCCTTCTCTTCCCACAGTGCTGGACGCAGACCTAATCACCCCTTCAGGAGGCAGGCAGGAGTGGGGTGCAGGAAGGCCCTGGGCCTCTCTGGGGAGCTCGGCTGGAACGGCTGCCTGAGGACGAGAGGCTGGAGACCCCTGTGTGGTGTCAGAGCCTGGCGGGGTCTCCTGGGAGGTGGGGCAGGCCGTGCTCTGGGTCTTCCAGAAGAACCAGGACAGTGTAGGCGCCTCAAGGAGGGATGTGAAGCAGAGAATCTTTGGAAAGGGAATTGGGAGGAGGAAAGGGAGGAAGGGAGGGAGGGAGGGAGGAAACGAACATTTACAAAGTCTCTACTATGTGCTTGACGTTGAGCTAGCTCCTTTAGCACCCATGATTTGATTTTATGGATTTAGAAGCATAGAATCTTAAAGTCATGAAATCTCAGAACTGGAAAGGACATGGGACATCTATTCCAACCTCTGTATTTTATATATGGAGAAAACGAAGCTCAGAGAGGGGCAGTAACTTGCCTAAGGTCACAGAGGAAATCAGTGACAGAGCTGGGTTAGAAACTGCCCAGGCCAGGGCAGTTGGGGCAGAGCAGAAAGAGCACAGACTTCAGAATCAGAACTACTGGGTTTGACAACAGACACGCCTGCAGTGTGACCTGGGAAACTTACCTCCTGAGCCTCGGTTCTCTTAGCTATAAGATGGGAAAGCAACTCTCAACACTAGTGGTGGCCACTGAGGTAACCCATGGGAAGTGTCTAGTGTGATATCAGGGGCTCTGTAGGCTCAGGCCTTTCCCCTTCCAGCCCTGGCCCCTCCCCACTTAGTTGCCGGCTCTGGCCACCCCCACAGGGCCCTCCACAGAGCCCTGAGCTGGTCCTGTTTTGTGTGCCCCCAGGGTGCTCAATAAACAGGAGGCTTGGGGCACACATTCATCCTTTCATTCAATTATTGTGCAGGTATTTACTGGGGACCTCGAGTGTGTGCTGGGCGTTGTCCCAGCGCCCGGGATAGAAAGGTGAGCAGAAACAGATGTAGCCTCTGTCCTGATCGAGTTCACAGTCAGATGGAGGAGAGAGGCATTAATTAAAAAAATAATAATGATACAAATAAATATGAGAATACAAGTGTAATAAGAGCTTTGAAGGGAATAACGTGAAGCCATGAAAACATTTAACGGGAAGATTTTCTTTAGAGCGAGCGGGGAAGAGTCTCAGGAAGGGACGTCCGAGCTGAGACCTGCAGGGATAGTAGGACACAGTGAATGGGCACAGCAGGGAAGGGTGTTTCAGCAGGGAGAACAGCGGATATGAAGGCCCAGGGGAGAGGAGAGGGGTTGACAGGTAGCAGGGGGCTGGGGCAGGGTGACAGGATCAGGTGTGATCCCAGAGCGACACCTTGGACGAGGTCGGGAAAGAACACAAGGAGTCTGACTCTAGACCAGGCTGCACCTTCGGGAGGTGGGAGACTCTGAGATTCTGAAATGGAGACCAGGCTCAAGTTTGGCTGTAGGCCTGAGAGAGAAACAGATATCTCCAAGCTTCAGTTTTTCTGCCCCCAAATGAAAGTAATAATAAAAATCATAAATAGGCTGCAGGTCCATGGTGGAGAAGAAGATGTTAAAAATGAACAATCATATGAGTGAGCAGTGTCAAGTTCATTTATGTTAAAGCCTTAATGATTTGGACTCCTAACTGAATAAAAGCCAGAGTCCTTATGTGGCCGAATCTCCACCTCCCCAGTCAGCTCCCGTCTCTGTCCTCCTCTCTCACTCTACCCCAGCCCACGACCTCCCAGACCTCGCCGTGGTAACTGGAAGATGTTGTGCATGTTACTTCCTCCGCAAGGCTTGGCACTTGCTGCTCCCTCTGCCTGGAGCACGCTTTCCCCAGATACCTGCCCCGCTTGCTCCCTCGGTTTTTCCAGGGATCTGCTCCCATGTCGTCCTCTCAGTGAGGTCTTCCCTGAAGGCCCTATCTAAAATGCAATCCCTTTTCTCCCATCCCTGCCTCTCCCTACTCCTCTTTATCTCCAGTAATTATCAGATTTTGTCTCTTTTTTTTCACTGCTAGAATCCAGAACAGTGCTTGCATATAGTAAAAGCCCAGTCAATGTTTGTGGAATGAATGAATGAATGATTGAGGAGGGTTAGTTCCTTGTGAAATGATTGGTAATGTTCATTCTTGCTTTTCTCTTCCTCTGAAATTGACTCCTGAAATGTCAGAGTTGGAAGGAGCTAAGTAATTGGTTTTTGAACAACCCTCTCATTTAACAACTGAGTAAACAGACACCCAGAGAGGTTAAGGGGCTTGTGAAAGGTCACACAGCACAGAGCTAGGATGAGAACTGAGGCCTCTGGGATTCACTCCAGGACTCTTCTACAAAGTTTTGGCTTTTCTAGGGGAGGAGGGGTTCGCTCTGTGGGCCCTCAACTTCCAGGGAGTGAGGGAGATAGCCAGAGGGCTCTGGCTTCCTTGAATTCTGCTCCTGGGGCCTCATTCCAAGGTCTCTGTTGCTGCTCATCTCAGTATGAGACATTTTGGGGCCATCCTTGGGGGTGTTGGTAAAGGTGGCCATTGGCCGCTGACAGGCAAACATACTTCTCTCTCAGCTCTAGGAAGTAAGATGAATGAACTGTCAGCCTTCTGTAAAGGTCGATCCACAGGGAGTGATTATACAGCTCTACCTTGGTGGGAAGCTGCCTGACATGGGGAATAATCAAGGAAGTATCAGTTTCTGGTCCTGCATCCCAGGAACTTCTAGTCTAGCTAGGGAGACAATGCTTTTCTAACATTGATATTAGTATTAAAATAATAATAATAGCAAGCATTTATTGAGTGCTTACTATGTACCAAGCACTATTCTAAACACTTTATGCCTATTAACTCATTTAATTCTCACAACCACTCTTTGAGGTGGATGCCCTACCTCTTTCACATTTGAGTAACTTGAGGCACAGAGAGGTTAAGCCTCCTGTTCAAAGTCACACAGCTAGTATATGGGAGAACCAGGATTTGAACCGAGGTGGTCTCTCGCCCGTGCTCATCCTCTTATTTATTAAGTTAAATAGTAAATATCACAAGACAAGAATGCAAGATACATAGTGGAGAGGTGGTGTGAGGTCAAGGGAGGAGGTCTCATAGCAGGCTGGAGTAGTCCTTGACACTACGGCTTCCTGGAGGAGGTGCTGCTTGACTTAGAAGGAGAGTGTTTGGATAGCTGGAGAGAGGCTTTGCCCTCTTGGTTTTCCATTCTCATGTGGCGGGGAACAGTGGTTAGTGGTGCCTGGTGAGGGTCTTGTGGTGGGGATGGGTCTCTTCCTCTCTGGATGCACTTATTTGGCGATGGCAGACATGAGTGAGATCCTCTACCAGCTGCCCAGTGAGGGCTGGAGGAGCGCCTGGCACAGCCTGATCTTCCTCCCCATAGAAACGATTCCCCATGGGCTTGTGTCATGGAGATTCTGCCTACATTCCTAGGTAAGGAGCCTCCTGGGCAAGACCTTCAGGATCCAGGCTTCTTAAATGTTTGGGGGACTTCTGAGAAGATCCTCTAAGTGGTCTCCAAGATTGTGGCCATTCTATCTGTAAAATGGGCTAGTGATCTCCTCTTATGGTGTTGTAGTGAGCATTGGGTGGGGGCAACGTCTCTAAAGAATCTGGCCCAATGGGCCTCAGTTACCAAGCATCTCTTCTCTTCTGTCCACCTCCCTCAAGCTCCGGCTCAACCCAGACTGGCCATTCATGGTCTTGGCCCAGAGCTGGGACACAGAGAGAAGGTGTCTTTGTGTGACCTGGGCCTTTGAGGCTGTGCTGGAGGACAGGTCTAAAGCTATTCTCCTACTCAGAGTCGGAGTCATTGATAATGTCCCTCAATTATGTTTGCATTCTGAAAATATGTTTGCTTTCTTTTGGAGCCACAAAGCACAAAGAAGCCTTAGTTATAGGATGGCCAACCATCTCGGTTTGCCCGAGATGTACCGGTTTTAGTGCTGCAAGTCCCATGTCCAGGGGAACCCCTCAGTCCCAGGCAACCTGGGGCAGTTGATCACCCTATAAATCAGTCAGGAGGGAGAGGTGTCTTGGGTGTGGGGCTCATGCACCCACTAAAGGCTGTCCCATTGCTCCCTCTATTTGACTTCTGAATCTCCTGGCGATAGACAGAAGTCAGTGGAGGGCCTAGTTGAGAAGTAAAAGGCTTTGGCTTCAGACAGACCAGAGTTCAAATCCCACATCTGCTGTGTACTATCAGCTTGACTTTGGCCAGGCATCTTAACCCGAGTGTCAGGGTCCTCATTTGTAAAAATGGGGACAATAATGACTTCATCATGGTGTTGTGTTGGGACTCAGATAGCCTAATGCCTATAGAACACCTGGCACATGATAGGGGTTACATATAATGGGCTAAGGCATCTGAGCCATTAGTTTTATTCCAGTGTTGAGGATGGGATGGGAAGAAGTAGCTGCTTGCTTTCCCTCAGAGGGGCTGAGCTGGGATGAGGCCTCCCCAGCTTCTCCAAGTCAGCTGCACCTGGCCTGCTCTATGGCAGTGTCCTGGCCTGGCAGCAGCTCCGGAGAGGGGCCTGTAAAGGACCCTTGGGTTTTTTTGCCAGGAGAGAGATGGAGACAGGTGACCTGCTGTTGTCCCTGTCCCTGCCCTTGAGGCTTGGCTGATGGCCAGAATCCAGGGGCTTTCAATGCATCTCTTTCCCTTTTCCCTGACTCATTTGACTTTCTGGAAGATAGGAAGGCTCATTGGAATCAATGAAGCTTGTAGGAGGGAAGACAGGGAGCCTCAGGTCTAATTGGCCTTCTCTCAGATGAGGAGCTGGAGGCCAGGGATGTTGTGACTCATCTGAGTCTTGACCGATGGTTAGTGCGCAGGCCCAGAGGGCCTCCTGGCCCAAGGGGCTGGGGAATCCTTTAAGCTCCAAGGGACGTGGTACACGATGGCTGCAGCATGTGACAAGTCTAGTTTCTGACAGTGGATTGTCTGCTTTGTGGATTATTGGTGACACATCTTCATTCCTGGCCAGCTGCCCTCTGCTCCTGTAGCCTACTCCTGGGCCACCTTTCCCTAATGCAGGGTGAGCTGTGCTCATGGGACATTGACTCTTTTTTTTTTTAAATTAACTGTTTTACATTGACTTTAATGGTCAAACAAAACTAAGAAAATAAACACCGTTTCCAAAGACATTCTAAAATTCACAGAAAGAGAGGATTTTCTTCAGATCAACTATTTTCCTGGATTAGCCACACTACAATTGACCTTAATGAGCTGGGGGCATCAGCAGATTTCATTCACTCACGAATGGAGTGTTCATTAAGTGCCAGTATGGGCAGGGAATGGTTTCATCCAGAGCAGAGAATGCGAATGGGCTATTACTCTCAGCCGAATGTTTTCTGTTTCCTGTGGGGTTTTCCTCTGTTGCCTGTGGACCCTCCATTTGCCTCAAATATATTTTCAATTTAGCACCCACTGAGTGCTAGTCACCATGGAGGGAGACAAAAGAGGATAAGATTTGGCCTCTACGTGAAGAGGCTTACAGTTGGAGTGGGCAGATAAGCATGAAAACATGGAAAGTTAAGTTATTTTGGAGGAGTTCCATAACAATACGTGGGAGTGGTTCATCACAAGAGACGTTACAGGACAGAGAAGATTCATTACCAAGTGAGAGGCACTAATAAGAGTGAGGCTCTCAGAGGAAGGAGAGATCAAGTGGGCTGCAGAGATCAGGGGAGACTTTATGGAAGAGGTGGGTGGTGTGCCAAACCCTTGACACTTATTACCGTATAGCAGGCTTAGAATGTGGGTATGACTAACCCTATTTTTATACATGGCAAAGGCCCAAACCCACAGCTGGTGCGTTTGGATCAGAACCCAGGCCCATCTAAACTTTTTCCGTTAGAATTCCTGTCTCCCTCCCGTGAGCCAGGCCTTGGAGCTTGGGTGGGTTGATGAGGCAGAGAGAGGGGAGCCATAAACAAGCGCACATGCGTAGGAAGATAATGAGCAAAGACTCTACCGCGTGGTGGGGCATGGAGCCAACGAGCATGGAGGGAGGAAAGCCAGCCTGCTCCAGGGAAGAAGAGCCCACAGCCTTGGGCTCCTTGTGGGTGGAGACCTGAGCCTCTGCAGCTTTGCACAGGCTGACCGCTGTTCCCTGCTCTCTTCTTGGAACCTCTTCTCCCCACACTCAGGAGCATCTGATTGCTTTCCTTGGCCTTGAGTTGGAGACTGGCTAGGTTGGCATCTTCCAAGAAGATATAATACGTGACTAGTGATAATAGTAATGATAACACCAGCAGCTCACACCTGTATAAAGCTTTTCTATCTACACAGTCCTTTCATGTGAAACCTGAAACAAACCATGAAGAAAGACATCATGATGGTTGAGCACAGTCCAGGGCTCCAAGCCACTTCTACTCAGACCTCAGAGGACAGGCCAAGTACAAGTTCCTCAGGCAGGTTACTGACTGTTTACCATTGTGTGTGCAGTACCTGGCACATAATAGGTGCCCAGTGAACATTTGTTGAGTGAGTGCATTTTGGAGGAGTCCCATTTGTGGGTACCTGATTCCAGCACCCCTGGTCCTTCCCCACTGGAGTTTATTCAGTGTCCTCCATGCCCAGTGGCCCCATGCCTCAGTCTGAGTAGAGGCTGTTGTGAAACCTGTGTGCATTTATAGCAATTGAGTTCAAAGTTACAAGAAATCTGGGTTTTCTCTTTGATTATACTCTCTGGCTTCAATTTAGTTTTACATGAGAAATTAAATAATCAGTTATACCCTACCTTTTCTATTACCCTCTTTTTTGTGGTAAAATGTATATATAACATAAAATTTGCCATTTTGATCATTTTTAAGTGTACAATTCAGTGGCATTAATTATATTCACAACGTTGTGCAAACATCACCATATCTATTTCCAAAACTTTTTCATCACCCCAAATAGAAACTCTGTACCCATTAAGCAATAACACCCTGTTCTGTCCTCCCTTTAGCCCTGGTAACCTCTAGCCAGCTTTCTGTCTCTGTGAATTTTCCTATTCTAGATATTTCATATAAGTGGAATTATAATATATCTGTCCTTTTGTGTCTGGCTGTTTCACTTAGGATAATGTTTTCAAGATTCATCTTTGTTGTAGCATGTATAGGAATTTCATTCCTTTTTATGGCTGAATAATATTCCATTGTATGTATACATCATATTTTGTTTATCCATTCACCTGTTGATGGACGCTTGGGTTGTTTCCCCTTTTTGGCTATTGTGAATAATGCTGCATTGGATATTGGTGTACAAGTATCTGAGTCCCTATTTTCAGTTCTTTTGGGTATGTACCTAGGAGTGCAATTTCTGAGTCATATAGTAACAGTACATTTGACTTTTTGAGGAATCACCAAACTATTTTCCACAGAAGCTGCACCATTTTAAGTTCCTACCAGCAAAGCACAAGGGTTCCAATTTCTCCCACATCCTTACCAACACTTGTTATTTTCTGTTGTTGTTGTTGTTTATAGCCATTCTAGTAGGTATGAAGAGGTATCTCATTGTGGTTTTGTTTTGCGTTTCCCTAATGGCTAATGATGTTGACCATCTTTTCATGTGCTTATAGGCCATTTATGTATTTCCTTTGGAGAAATGTCTATTCAAGTACAGTGCCCATTTTTATTTATTTATTTTTTTGTGAGGATATCAGCCCTATGCTAACATCTGCCAATCCTCCTCTTTTTTTTGCTAAGAAAAACTGGCCCTGGGCTAACATCCATGCCCATATTCCTCCACTTTATATGGGACGCCGCCACAGCATAGCTTGCCAAGCAGTGTGTCGGTGCGTGGCTGGGATCCGAACCGGCGAACCCTGGGCCGCCACAGCAGAGCGCGCGCACTTAACCACTTGCGCCACCGGGCTGGCCCCCATTGCCCATTTTTAAAATGAGTTGTTTGTCTTTTTGTTGTTGAATTGTAGAAGTTCTTTATATATTCTGGATATTAAACCCTTATCAGATCCATGATTTGCAAATATTTTCTCTGATTCTGTAGGTTGTCTTTTCTCTTTCTTGATAATGTCTTTTGATGGACTAAAGTTTTTAATTTTAATGAAATCCAATTTATATATTTTTCTTTTGTTGCTTATACTTTTGTTGATATATCTAAGAATCATTGCCAAATCCAAGGTCATGAAAAGTTATCCCTATTTTTTTTAAGAGTTTTGTGATTTTAGTTCCTATATTCAGGCTGTTGATCCATTTTGAGTTAATTTTTGCATGCAGTATGAGGTAGAGGTCTAACTTCATTCTTTTGCATGTGAAAATTTAGTTGTTCCAGCATCATTTGTTGAAGAGATTGTTCTTTCTCCCTTTGAGTGGACTTGGCACCCTTGTCAAAGTCAATCAGCCACAGATGTATAGGGTTATTTCTGAACTCTTGGTTCTATTCCATTGGTCTATATGTTAATCCTTATGCCAGTAGCACACTGTTTTGATTACTTTAGCTTTGTGGTAAGTTTTGAAGTTGGGAAGTGTAAGCTTTCCAACTGTGTTCTTCTTTTTCAGGATTATTTTAGATATTCAAGGGCTTTTGCAATTTCATATGAATTTGAGGGACCAGCTTCTCTATTTCTGCAGAAAAGGCTGTTGGGGTTTTGGTATAAGTCTGTAGATCGCGTTTGGTGGTACTGGCATCTTAACCATATTCAGTCATCCTATCCACGAACATGGAAGGTCTTTCCATTGATTTAGGTCTTTAATTTCTTTCAGCAATGTTTTTTTAGTTTTCAGTGTACAAGTCTTTCACCTTCTTGGTTACATATATTCCTAGGTATTTTATTCTTTTAGATGCTATTGCAAACAGAATAGCTTGCTAAATTTCCTTTTCAGGTTGTTCATTGCTGGTGTATAGAAACACAACTGATTTTTGCATGTGATCTTGTATTCTACAACTTTGCTTGTTTAGTAGCTCTAGTAGCTTTCTTGTGGATTCTTTGGGATTTTCTATATATAGGATCATGTCTTCTAAAAGTAGAAATTGTTTTACTTTTTCCTTTCCCATTCGTATGTCTTTTATTTCTTTCTCTTGCCTAATTTCTCAGGCTAGAACTTCTAAGCAATTTTGACTAGCAGTGGTGAAAGTGGGCATCTTGTCTTATTCCTGATCTTAGGGGAAAACTTTCAGTCTTTCACTATTGAGTATGATGTTAACTGTTTACAGTCCTTTTGATGATGGGCCACTCCTAGGGCCCTGGGTCGGGTGGGCATGGAGGCAACCATCTGCTTTATTACCCAACAAGTGGATTTCTCCTAAAGGAGAATGTCTTAGTCCATTTGGGCTGCTATAACAAATTACTGTATACTGGGTAGCATATAAACAACATAAATTTATTTCTCACAGTTATGAAGCCTGGGAAGTCCAAGAGTAAGGTGCTGGCAGATTCGATGTCTGTTGAGGTCCCACTTCCTAGTTCATAGATGTCCTTCTTCTTGCTGTAACCTCACATGGCAGAAGGGCAAGGAAGCTCTCTGGGGTCTCTTTTACAAGGGCACTAATCCTACTCATGAAGGCTCCACTCTCATAACCTAATCACTTCCCAAAGGCCCCACCTCCTAATACCACCAGATTGGGGATTAGGATTTCAACATATAAATTTTGGGGGACATAAGCATTCATTGTATAGCAGAGGATCATATTTGAAGTCTTGTTCAGAGAAAATATCCACTCATCAGAAAATATCAATTTCACCACAGCACTAATCACACTGTTACAATGTCAGTTGAACTAAAACCCAAACATTTGTTAAGTTCCTAGTATGTCACAGGCACTTTTATTACCTTATTTGATCCTACAACAGGCCTGAGAGACAGGATTTTTATTATCACCACTCCCATTTTAGAGGTGAGGAAATGAAGGGTAAGGGGGTGAGGTGATTCGTAGAGCTGGTAGGTGTTCAGAGGAAGTTAGTGTATGTGGTAAGTTTCCTGATTTGTAAGTCGACTTCTTGTTTTCTGTCCAGTAATTCTCAAGGGGAAAGAGTAAGGACTGCCCTTCTTTGTGGAGTGTATCAGGACCAAGCTGGGGGTTGTACGAGTGGGGAAGGCTTTCTCAAAGACACTGCCCCTTATTCAGGGAGGCCCTGCTCCCAGTAGGGAATCATTGTTGCAAGGATCCACCATGACCAACAAGAGCTTGCTGCAACCCACAGGTGTGTGCGGTGGAAAAAAGTTTGAGAGCCACTGCAAACCACAGCATCTTCTTTCTTCGTGATGTTGGTGTTGCCAAATCAGCTAGAGAGACTTGTGGAGTTGGTTCTATCAGAAGGTTCCAAGAGGGAACTCTTTCTGGGGATTGTGAGCAAATTCTTTGCGGCTCAAGGAGAGATGCTGGGCTGGGCAACTTTGTCCTACCCCAAACCCCTGTACTGTTAACTCAGTAGTAATCAACACTCTGAGCGAGATTAGCTTTATCAAGTAACTGCAGCCACAGGTACCTGGATAATTCATAGCCAATGTTTAGTTTCTGCCTCAAATTTCTGGGTCACTGGAGCTCTGTAAGAACCTATTCTGGACAATGTTATGAGACCCAACTAGTGCACCTGTATGTCTGCTACAGAAGAAGTGTGGGCACAATCCTGGTATAGAGAGTCCCGATTGGAGAAGGTGGCAATCTGTGGAAAAGTCGTAGGTTTTCTGAGTCCTGGTCCTGGGTGCCCATTGTCAGCTTGGATGAGACAGAGCAGAGGTTGCTGTTGTTGTTCTGACTGGAGACTCCTGCACACAAAAGTCCAAATCATCCCAGGACAGGGGAAGGCTGCATTTTTGCTCTCTTGACTTTTGACATTGAATTTTCTCTTTCTTTTGGCCTCATTTTCTGCATTTTAGTTGGGAAGAGGAGCATGGGTGAATTTAATTCCCTGCTTTTTCTATCCTACTTGGAGCAGGATTTGCTGAGTCCCCTGCCACCGCTGGCCATTTCCATGCTCCGTGTATGTTTTCAGTGCACATTAGAATCATCAGTTCATGGTGAGACCTCCCTGGGCTGCAGATGGCCATGGGGACAAGCCCACAAAGAGGTACATCTATTGAAATTCTAAAAACATACGTATAAACAAATAAAACCAAGGGAAGAGGGGTAATCCTGCCTCCTGTTCCCCTAGCAATCAGTCTTCTTTAGATTAAATTTAACAGGTCTTGGTTGTCTCAGTTCAATTTAGCAAATGTCTGTGTGATAACTTAGATAAGATGCAGTTCTTGTCTTCAAAGAATTCAAAATCTGCTTGACCACTCAATTGCAACAAACTCCTTTCATCCTTTATTTCTCTGCTGCTCTGTGCTACTCCCTTCCACCATTCTCCCATCTGTCCCCGTCAACTCTCATATTTTTCCTGTCTTGCAGGCTTGAAGCCTTAGAGTCCACCTTTCCTCCTCTTCTTTCTCGTTCTCTGGTCTGTAGAGTAACCATACATCCCAGTTTGCCCAGGACAGTCCTGTTTTAAGTCTCTTGTCCCAGTGTAATTGTCATGGATCCCTTTTCACTCTCGAAAGTGTCCAAGTTTTGCTAATAAATTAAATGATCAGCCAGTCTATAACCTTTCAGAGGCCAACGCTGTCCTCCCATCCCTCCGTGCCTGGCATGTCACTGCATTCTCATTGCCACCCCCCTGGTTCAGACGCTGTCCCCTCCTGCCTGGACTGCTGCAGTCACCTTCCCTCTGGTTTCCTGACTTCCTGTGCCTCTCACTTTCAATCCGTTCTACAAATCATTGCCTGATTAATTCTCTCAAAATGCAGTACTCTGAGCTCACTTCATCGATGCCTTGCTGCCTACAGGATACCATTTAAACACCTTAGTCTGGCACTTAAAAAACCCTTTGCAGCCCAGCCTCTGCTTTTGTCTACAGTCTTCTCTCTTTGAGTTTCTCAGCATGAATCTCATTTTCACTCTAACTGGTTGATGCACTGTCCCCTGGCCCTGCCCTTTGATGACCACCATTGCTCATAAGGTCCACTTGCCTGGGCTCACACTCCGGTTGTTCCCACAGATGCAAATCCCATGCATGCGTACGTCCTTCAAGCCCAGCACCATTTGCCATCTAAGTACAGTGTTCTGTGACCAGCCCACCCCTTAGCACTCTCTCCTCTGAACTCCTTGGCCTAGAGCAATTATTGCCTGCACAATTCATTTGGCATCTAATCAGGTACTGCCTCATGACTCTTCATATATTGCTATCTTGAACTAGGGCTGAAAGTATTTGCTGTAATTTTACTTTTCATTCTCATAGACCTTTTTACTCAATGAAACTGCAGGTTCTTTGAGGACAGGAGGTGTGTCTTATTCATGTATTTATTCCTTATGGCATCAAGTGCCTGACAGGTATAAAAGAAATACTTCCCAGAAAACCTTAATAGGTATTCATTTAAGAATCCCAGGATTGGAAAGACCATTACAATCATGTAGTTCAAACTCTTATTTTGTAGATGAACACAAAAATGAAGACAGGAGAAGTCAGAGACTTGCTCAAGGGCACCTAGCTCATGCAGATGGCAGAGCCAGGATTCAAATGTAGATCTCATCCAGGGTACCTTCCCCAGCACCAGGCTACCTCCTGTGTGTTGATTTGATTTTGTGAATGGATTGTATCCATTTTCAAGGGCGAGTAGGGATTTAGAAAGCAGAGGGAAAGAAAGCAAGCAAACCAGGAAGACGATACGCCTCAGCAAATTCCCAGAGATAGAAACTTGCTTGGCATGATTTTGGGGGAACAGCAAGGCCAAGATAGTTCCTATGGGAGAGAGTTGTGGGGGAGGGGTGGGTCAGGGAAGCGCTTCATTCTCCTGTTTTGGGGTTGTAAGATGTTTGTCACAGCTGAGCCGCCTGCCAGAGCCTTAGACGAGTGTCTCACCTCTCCCCCACACTGTACAGAAGTTGTGGTGGGGTTGTGGGAGTGGGGACAGCTCAAGAGGGCTAGGAGAGGACATGGGGAAGGACCTGCTTGGAGGCGGCTGGGTCACGTTTGCCTTGGGCTGAAACGAAACCTGCTTTCAGTGGTATTGAAAAGCGCCACCAGTAATGCTGTTATATATAGCTTTCAACTTTAATAAGGTGTTGCAAAAACTATGAAAATACATATAACTAAAAACACATTTCACTGGAAGCTTGCACTTGAATCCCTTTCTACTGCTCCTGTGTGGTGCTTTGCGCTGTCAATAGAGCTGTTAAAACACAATGGAAAGTGGGTAATTGTGCATTATATGGCTTTTGTTTTCTGTTATGAAATATTGACATCTGAAAAGAGAGTAGGATTATCGTGGTGGAAGGCATTGTGGAAAAGACGTGAGAGGGAGGCCGGGGATGAGGACAGAGAGAAGGGGAGCAGGAATCGGGCCGCTTCTATTCCAGGGAGTCTCTCCCAGTCTTGGCTTTTCAGGCCATAAACCTGGGGAAATTCACACATCTCACCGGCTGAAGAGGCTCTGAGCTGATAATCAGGGTTAGCAGAGGACTCTGGAGTCCTGGCATCACGTGTGAGGTGAGGGCAGGGGCTCTGGCTAAAGAATGTGTCTGAAGGCAGCCTGGGGAGATAAGGGCGAATTAAGTCAGGAAACAGGCGCTGGAATTGTTTCCTGGGGAGAGCCTGGCCGGTGTCCACGACCTGCGGCTGGTGGGGCTTCTTAGATGCTGTCCTTCCACCTGATGCCAGGAGTCTGGCAGGAGCTGGATCTGGAGAAGGGGGAGACTTGCAAAGGTGCCCTCTGCCTAGGGCACGCTTGCTCCTTCCACGAGTAACAACAGCCATAAAATAATAATAGCTACTCTTTATGGAGTGCTACGTGGCAGGTGCTTTATATACACTTCCTTACTTAATTCTTACAACAGCCCCACTTTCTGGATGGAACTGAGGCCAAGTTGGAGAACTCTCTGCCGTACCCCCAAGTCTCCAGCACCTCCCTGTTTCCCAGGGCCACCAGGAGGGTAGGACACCTGGGAAGCCCATAGGAAGCCAGGGCCAGCTGGTCTTGTTTGTTTGGGTAAAGGATCAGCATGGGCTGGCAGGGAAAGTAGCCGTGAGCTGTCAGTGGGCTGTGTTGTTTCTGAGGGGAAGATTGTCCTGAGGTAACCTGATGGCAGCCCTGCCCCAGGGAGCCTTAGAGGCACTGGCATCGTCTGGAACAGTCCCCTGTCTCCATACAGGTGACCCACTTGCTGCAGTGGGGCCTTCATGGAAACTTCTCTGGACTGTGCAGCATTGTGGGGTCTGCCGCTGGGTTTGAGGGACGACCTGTCTCTCTAGATAGATTACATTTGGTTTGTTCAGAAGGCATTTATGGCTTTATAAAGCTCTTAAATTGGCTCTTTTCCCCCCTCAAAACATTTCTTCAAGCTTACAAGGCCAGTTTTAGAATAGCAATTACCAGCTCCAATATCCCCCAGCAAACTCACGCTGTGCTGTTGTATATAAACTGCTCGGGACATTTGTAATGCTGCCACACAGCGTAGCCGCCCGGCGGAAAGCCCCCCGTCTGTACCGAGGAATGCTGCCGAGGCCCTTTCTCAGCTCTAATTTATGGGCCACATAAAACTCTGTGAAGTTGCCCTGCATCTTTCTGAGGCAAAGTTGAGGTTTTTTACTGTTTCAAGCTGCTAATTTTTACCATTTAGAGCTGGCCTTCTGCCTGTGCCAGTGTGCATGTGTGCATACAAGTTGGCCTCTTTAATTTATGTGCCTCTTGCTCTGTGATGCTCATAACTTACAAATGTGGGCATAATGCACAGCCAGTTCCTCCTCATCACCAAGAGGCTTGGCTGCTGTGTCCCGTGGCTGCGCTAACCCGGACCCCCCGCTCCCCCTCCTCAAACCTGGGAGGAAGCCCCAGTGCAGAGAGGGACATTGGCCTGGGAACATGAGCTGGCAGGAATTCACCGTGCAAACCTGGCCCGGTAAGATGAGGGGCTTAATGAGAGGCAGCACCGAGGGGTGCAAAGAGCAGGAAGTTCAGAGCAGGGGACTAGGATTTAAGGCCCAAACAGAGCCCCATCCAGATGTGCTACCTTGGGCAAGCCAGTCACCTTTCTGGGCATCAGTTTCCTCATTTGCAGGATGAAGGTAGGATTATACGTTTCTCACTGGGGTGTTGTGAGTATCAAGTATGCTAATGACTGTGAAGGCCCTTCATAAGCTGAGGCAATATCCGAGGGCTGGTTGGTAGCTATTCCAAGCTCTAAACTGCTGGCAGGGTCCCCTAGGAGGGGAACGGCCAAGAGCAATGTGATGTCTCAGGGCTTTCCAAAGTGACCACATGCCTCTGGCTGAGCCTCCCTGGGCTCCACTGAGATGGGAGTGGAGAGCCGCTGTGTAATGCAGGGTCGGAGGTGGAGCTCTGATCCCTTCCTAAGAGCACCTTGGCACCACCCACTCAACTCCAGGCCAGCTCCCACCCGCTCCTGGCCTCCAGCCCAGCTCCCACCCCTTTCCTTTCTGGGAGCAATAATCCTCTCCTGGTCTTTGCTGATGCTTCTCATCAGGAGATAACACAGGTGGGTTTTTCCAGCAGTCTCCTGGAAAACTGTTGTTCAGTAGGTTGTGGGGTTCCACAGGCAGGAAGGTTTGTAGCTCCCAGTCCCCCGTGTCCCCATAGGAGGGTCCTTACCGCACAGCAGAGGAACTCGGCCCTCTGGCCCCCTGGGGTTGGGATTATACAAACTGATAGAGGAGGACGTTCAACCTTCCTTGGGGTTTGGGTGAGCCCCTCAATCAGAGGACCCCCAAATCCCATTCTTCCTTCAATGTCTCCCCAGGCCTCATTCCTCCTCCTAACAGCTTCTGCTGGAATGCTCCCACTTGGATATTTTGCCACTAATACAAACTCTGCGTGTTTAAGACAGGCTAATTCAACACATTTTTAGTGATGGAAAAGATGCTGTCTGTCGCCTATTGAGCATCTACTGTATGCCAGGCTGTGGGCAAGGTGCTTTGTGTGCTCCAGATAATTGAATTCTTTAGTAATAATTAAAATGTAGACAGCCCTTCCTACGTGCCAGGCACTATTCTGAGCTCTTTTAGTGAATTCAGTCTTCACAACACTTCTATGAGGTAGGTATTATTATCTTCTTTTATATTATACATAATAAAACTGAGGCACAGAGAAGTTAAGGAACTTGCCCAAGCTAGTAATTTGGGAAGATAGGATTATTATCCAGGAAGTCTGGTTCTGAGCCTGAACTCTTAAGCACCACACAAGAAATATTGGTTCTTCAAGGAAGGTGTTTATTATTACTCCATTTTATAAGTGTAAAAACTGATATTCAGAGAGTTTGAATAACTTGCTCAGTAACACATGACTAGGAAGAGGCAGCACCAGAATTTCAATGTTGGTTGGTCTGGCTCCAAAGCCTATGGGGTTTTCTGTTCTACCCTCTACCCTCTTGCTGATTGGTTTAAGACACAGGCTCAAGACGCATGTTTTTCCTACCCTCAATTCATAATGTCATAAGCAAATGAATGATATCATAAACCTGAAGTTTTTTAAGAAGATAAGGCTGGTTTGCAGCTGGGAGAGCTGGGAAGGGAGGAAGGGAAGGACTTTGCAGTAGTTGGGCAGTGATGGAGAGAGGTGAGATCCAGGGCAGGGAGAGGGAATGAAGAAGAGGAAGGGTTTAAGAGCCGTTCTGAAGAATTAATAGAACCTGTGATTGACCAGGTGTTGGACATCCGACTTTGGGTGGAATCTCAGCCTGAAGACGCAGTGGACTGCCATACTGTTCATGAAAATGAGAGCGAAGTTCTTGTGGGACAAGGGTCTCATTTTTAAAATGCCGACTTTGTGATGCCATGGAAACATACAGTGGAGGAGTCCTGTGAGCAATGCCTGACAATTTCTGCAACTTCCAAAGTTGATTTGGGGTGTCAGGGTTCTTAAAGTATTTGGCTCATGGCCTCTTTGAGAATCTGATAGAACGATGGATTTTCTCCCAAGGAAAATGTGCGCACGCGCGCGCACACACACATGCGTGCACGCATGGAAAATCTGTTGATAGTGTTGCAGACTAGACTCCAGGTTAAGAACTCTCAGTTTAGGGCCTTCATCCTGGCTGAGAGCATCCAGGCTCTACCACCACGTGGAGGACCACTGGGTCTGGTTAGGAAGCTGGAGAACGGGCGTTAAGAGTGGCACGGCTCTGTCTCTGGGTGTTGGGAGTGTGTATCTGTCCAGAATCCCTGGAGGGGGTGACTTTTCCATTTCAAAGCGTGTACCCAGAAATAGTGCAGGTGGGATTTCCTCTCAGACTCTGAGCCAGCATGAGGGGGCCAGGTCATTTTCCCTGGGCTTGTGGACCCCGGTGTGCACCCCAAACTTGGCCCTGAGGTTTGTTCACTTTTCCTCTCATCCATGTGCTCTGCTGAGTGCTGACTGTGTGTCAGGGGCTGGGCTGGGCACTGAGGATGCTGCTCAGGACAGGGCCTGAAGCAGGGCCTGCGCTGAGGAGACCCTCTTCTGTTGAGCCTTCCTTCTGTCCCCATACTCTCCCCACACTCTCACAGAGTGTGGCATGTTTCCCTCACGGAGAAGCTCCAGTCTGTGCGTTTCTAACCAGGCCGCCGTGGGGGACGAGGGTAGAAGGGTAGCTGTCAGGGCGAGTACTGGTGTTCAGAGGTAGTGCGGGGAAGGAGAAAGGTCTTAGAGCAGTGACATCAAGCCTGGGTTCTGATGGCCCTGCTACACCTTGGGAAAGCTGCCTCACCTCTCTGGGCATGAATTCCCTCATCAACAGAGTTGGATCTGATCATATCCAACGTCCCATCCCTGTTAATTTTCCATGATTCTAAGTCTTGGTATAGAGCCACCACTTGCCTATAATGGCTACTGGAATGAAGTAGCCCTGATCACGAGGATAGCGAGGATGAAAAGATGCCCCTCCTCCCGAGCAGGGGCTCCTGTGCTTTGTTACTTAGAGAAAAGGCCTTTGTATTGGCGCTGTGAAGGTTTGAAGAAGGTACTTCCCTGAGATCATTGGCTTTTACCCTGTTGGTTAAGAATATGGTAGCCACTACTTGGCTATTTAAATTTAAACTAATTATATTAGATTACATTAAAAACTCAGTTTCTCAGTCTCACCAGCCATGTTTCAAGTGTTCAGTAGCTACATGTCCATCACTGCAGAAAGTTCTAGTGGACAGTGCTTCTGGAAGTCAGCCCCAGCCAGGCCCCTCATTTCTCTGAGGGGAGAGGGATCTTGCTTAGCTGGGGAAGGCGGGTATTTGGAGTAGTTGAGTAGTGACGAGGGGAGACCCTGGTGTGTAATTCATTATGTCTGAGATGGCAGGAAGATGAAATTTCTCAATTAATTACAGTCACTCTGACCTTTAGACTCATTTAATTGCTGCCTGGGCTTTGGGGGTTGGTGAGCATCAAGCCCAGAGGTTGCTCCTGGTGCCCTGTGACTGCCCACACGGGTCCTCTCAGCCTCCCTGCCAGGTCATAGAAGCCACCCGGATCCCTGAGTGGAGATCTCTCTTTCTGAACTCCCATTTGACTGGAGCTCCAGAGGAACTTCTGCTCCATACCTGCCTGAGAAAGAGGCCCTGCCCTGGCCTTCCTGGGAGTCCTCAGCTTCCCTCAAAGCTCTACTCAGGCCTCTGGCTGGGGACTTCATAGTAATAAGTAAGTCTGTCTCAGAGCCCTTGCCTGCCCCAAAGCAGAGATGAAAGGAACCCAGGCCAAGGCTCCAATGGGGCAGCAGTAGGTGTGAGTTGGATGGTCACCACAGGAGAGTGCACATCCCCAGAGGTTCGAGTTGCTGTAAAGTTGAGGTCAGTGGGGGAGCTATAGTTGTGCAGGCAGCAGCTGCCTGTGCACAGAGTTGGTGGGACCCCTGGAAGGGGGTCACGATAATCTCAGGGTGGGTCATCTCCACTCTCGCTCTACCCTGCCCTTGACACAGACATGCTGCAGCTGTCTCTGTGGGCCACACCACAGCTGTGGGTTGCAGCTTGGGGGCCCCTGGGAAACCTGACTGTTACCTCACTACAAACCACATTAGCAGCATAATCCTTGGCTTTGCAGGGCCAGTGGAAGGCCCTCCAGGGAAGCAGCTGGTTCTTTGTCTAGACCTCAAAGGCAGGCCCTTTGGCGGAGAGGAGTTTGGTGATGGATTGGCTTCCCTGTCTGTGTCCGCCAGCCCTATGGTCGGGCTTAGGCCTGGATGTACATCTTCTTGGGACTTCTTGGGATCTCTCAAGTCTACTGACCATAAAAGAGATGGGCAGAGAGATGAGTTGTGTCAGGGGCCCAGAGTGGAGTCTTAATATGGAGGAGGTCAGATGTTCCACCATCATGTCTATAACGGGGTTCTTTCTACGAAGAATTATTCAGTGTCTGGAATCCTATCTGCTCCCGTCAGCTTTCTGGATAGAAAGGCCAGAAAGGCAAAGGTGGGGATGGGGAGCATATAACAGCACACCCCATCAACCAACCTTTCCAACCTTGGGTCCCCTCTTGGTTTGGCAGCATTCCTCTAGGGGTAGGAAGGATGGGGGCATGGTAGGGGAGGAACCATTCCCCCCTTCAAAACCTGCTTTTGGGTTCTCCTTCAATATACTCACTCCTGTCCACAGTCGTCTGGTAATTTGAGTGCTAGGTAAATTTTACTTGAGCACAGGTGAATTTGGGGGACACTGTTGAGCAGATTCATCGGTGCAGGTTTGTTTTTGTCGCCACTTCCTTTGAGTCCCTTTGACCTGGGACAGGGTCCTGCTCTCAGATCACCTCTAGTTCTGCCCTGTAGATCTGACCTCTGGGCTCCTCAGACACAGACACTTCCCCCATTGCCACCCACTCCTCTCCTCCCCTCTCCTTTCTGCTCTTCTTTGTTTCTTTGCAGATCCTACTCCCTCACCTGTCTCTTCCTCCTCCTCCTCCCTCTTCTTTCCTTTCTTTCTCCTCACTGGTGGTTTTCAACATCCCCACCGTCAGCCCTCAGTCCACCCCCAGGTGGCACTGGATTGGACTTCTGCTCAGCTGACCAGTCTGGCTCCTCTGGCCTAGGAGACTCACATGTGCATTTCCGAAGCAGCTCTCCCAGGCTTCTAGTCCACTCTAAAGAGGCTAAAGAGCTTTGGTTCGAGTGTGATGCAGGCTGCTCACCTTTGTCTGGGTGCCCCCTTCTCCTCGTGCAAAATATTCCTTTGTTCTCACCTTCACTCAGGTCCAGGTGCCCCTGCCGCCCCCACCCACTCATTCAGTACAAATTGAATTTGTTATCCATCCGAGAAAACCAAATCAGGAAGTTAAATCAGTTGTTGCAAAAGAAAACAATGTGTTGCATTTCACTGTCCCAGATCAAGTGATGTGAGGCTCCTTGGCTGTTTAAGATTTCCCGAGTCTCTCCTCGCTACTCTTATGCACGAAGACAGAAGCAACAGCCACTCATAGAGGGCACCCTGGGCTGGGATCCAGACCACCTGAGATACAGCCCCAGTTCTAGCACCCACGGCTGTGAGAGCTTGGGCAGGAGCGCAACTCTCTGTGGCTCAATCTTCCCATCTACAAGGCAGTGACACTAATGACCTCTTAGGGTTGTATATGAGGAGTGCACCTTGTGTTGCCATTCAGTGCACAACATCAGACCCTGGCTGCTGGCCTCACTGTCTCCCAGACGGTAAATGAGGCAAGGGCCAGAGGGTCCCACTGCCAAGGCATTTTACTCTCCACTGTCACAGTCACTAGTCAAGTGAGGAAATAAGGCAAAGGGATGAGCAGAGATTCTCTTCCAAGGGTTAGAGGCAGGGGAGGGAACAGAAAGGGCCAGACCAACTTGGTCTCTTCCACCCTCAACCTCGTTAGTCTGTGCTTTGCCTGTCTGCACCATCTCACTGAATAGCAGCAGGATTCACCAAGTTGCTTGAACTGAAAATCTGGGCATCATCCTTGCCTTTGACCTTTCCTTCATTTCCGCGTAGCCCAATCGTATGAACTGTCAATTCGACCTATTATATGAGGTAGGTCTTGGCCCTGACCACTTCTCTCCATTCCCTGTGCCATGCCCTTGGCTCACATCTCTGTCATCACTTGCCTGGCCCACTGCAACACCTCCAGGTGGTTTCCTGCTTGCCCTCCTGCCTTCCGTCCCTACACTGAAGCCAGAGCCATCTTTCATACCCTGTGTTTCTTCTTCATCGAGGCCATCACAGTTTGCAGTTGCATGTTTATTTGGGTGATCTGGAGTTTAATATCTGACTTGCCCACTGGACTGCTCCAGGAGGGCAAGGACAGCATCTGGGTTGATCATCTCTGTGTCCCCAGTGCTCTTGGTAGGTAACTGTTGAGCAAATGAATGAATGGATGACCAGGTGGGCACTAGTGTTCTTGCTCTCTCTTCCAAAAGGATGTGCACTCCACATGGGCAGGGGATCTGTCTCTTGTTTGCTGATGTCCCTGGAGCCTAGAACACTGTCTCTTCTGGGGACTCAGTGAAGCTTCGTTGAGTGAACTGAGATTCTCTGAAGTAGAGGGTTGACTGGGTTCACTTAATTCAGACTACTGAGTCATCTTCTCTGTGACTTCATTCCTCATTCTGTCTGCTTCTCACTGGCCACCCAGGGCCCTGGTTTCCATGAATCCTTTCTGAGCTGAGAGCTTAGGTTGGGGCCAACCCCAGATTGCTGTTTGGTTATATCTCTGCTCCCCTGAGGAGGAAGGCAGTCTTCTTCATCACTTCCTAGTTGGGTTTGAGAGATGGGGAAGGCGTGCTGGGGGCACTTCCTTTGGTCCAGTGAACTCTTGGGAACAAACCTTTGTACCCCCTTTGGAGCTACACCCAGCGCAGTCAAAATCCTTCCCAGATATTGCTTTCTTCCTTGGTAGAAAAAAAGCAGCCCTCCCCCCTCCTCCTTCAAAGTTCTGGGGACTCCCCGGAAATAAGGAAAATGCGCATAAGGCCTGGCCAAGAGGAGAGGGCAAAGCTTTGAAGAGAGAGACAGTACAACAGTGGCTGGAGAAGGCATGTGGTGCTGTGTGACTTGCCCATCTCGGTCCCTTTCTGAGCGGTTGTTTCCACCTGTGAGAGGGAGATTGTTAATACTTGTGTAGCTGCCAAGCTAGACCATCTGAGAGATTCACTGGAATAAGAAGTATCACAGCTAGAAAACAGTGATTTTTCATCTTACCCATCAAGAAAGCCCAGACTTAGCCCCCTTCCCTCTCTCCCGTTGTTAATGGCCCAGTGGATCAAATTCCTCCCCCTCACTCCCTTGAAGGTTTTCTTCCAGAGCCTTCTCTTGGGCACTCCCGGCTCCCTTTTAGTTTCTCTCCCGCTGTGTAGGCATTTCCCCCAAGAGCCAGGAAAACTTGGCTTTAGCTCAGGGTTGGGGAAGAGTGTGTATTTGGGGGGCGGTGGGTTCGGCTGGGAGGCTGGGGGTCTCGAGCTGCCTTGTGGTTGCTCCGCGGGGTCTGGCGTAGCCCCAGCCTCTGGCTGTGACATACAGCCCCCTTCATGAAACCAGACAGAATTAAGCCTTTTGTTTCCTGTTTGCTAGGCCGGCTTAAAGAAAACACAGAGGGTCCGTGCGGCTGGGGCTTCCAACAAGACGGCCTTTGTATTCATTTAATTAATCAGTTAGCTGAAGGGAAGGAGAGAAGGGAAGTTCATGTTATAAATACATGTTTTTCTTTGGCTTTTTTCCCCCCAAAAGACAGAGCCTGAATGGCATCCTCGAGAGAGCCCCCTATCTCACCCCAGACATGCTGGGGGCCAGGGGCCTGCCAGGCTGCAGCTGTGACCCGCCCCCTCCGTCAAGGAGCATTAGCCTTGATCTCTCTGGGTCCTGGGGAAACGTTAAATGCTGATGGGGGTGGGGGCAGTTGAGGGGGGTGGCCACTAGGCTCTGGACCTCTTATCCCCCCTCCTTACCTCTCCCCTCAAATCCTGCACCCTCCTACACCCCCCATGGGTGAGGTACCTACACTGCCACATGGAGAAGCATCTGTTCCCAAAGAAGCCTGGGATCTCTGCAGGTGCACCGTCTTTGCTTGGGTGCAGAGTGGTCCTGATGCTCCTCCCTGCTTAGTCCCCACACTCCACGGATGGGACTGGGCTGGTACTCGCAAACTGCCCAGGCCCACAGAGCACTCAGCCGCTCCCAGGGACGCCCGAGGCTGTCTGCTGCCCTCCATCCCTACCCTTCAGTCTGAGCCTTCTGAAGTGCAGGGGGAAGGGAAAGGAAATAGGGCTCCTGGGGCTCTGGAGAGGGGCTGGAGTGGGGGGAGTGAGTCCTTCCTTCTCCACAGGGGGTTGTTTTTTTAAAGCTGCCTTTGATGATACTATTTAAACTATTTTTTCTTTTTAAAGATGGGCAAATTCACCACTGTTCTCTCACTGCCTCCCTCGCCCCCACCCCCAGCTGCCAGGTGTTTTTAGAGTTTAAAAAAACCTTTCACTATGAGGTAAAATATTTGCAGTCCCTAAATATATGGCCCTCGTAATGGAATTTCACTGCGGTAAATTTTTCCTTGTGTGCCCTTCATCTCAAGTCGTAGCTGAAATGCTCTGGTATCTGGTAACCATGACTCTAGGCCTTCTGCCCAGAAAATCCCCAGATCTAGCCCAAAGGTAGAGGGTTCAGGGCTCGGACCTCGCATCTGGCCGCTAAATATTTAACTTGTCTCGTCAGGCCATCAGAACAATATGCAGCCCGGGTGCACCATCGCAGGTGGCCTGAGGGCCCTGCTCCCCTGAGCCCCTGGCTTCCTTAGCCCTTCAGTGAAACAAGGAGATGGAGAGGCCAGAAGGGCAGAGCTTGTAAAATGTTTGGTGGGGACAGAACAGCAAGGCCTCGGCTTCCTATCTCCTGCTGAGGACGTTCTTCCCCTCAACAATTGAGAGAGGCCTACAGTTTCAAATATCCACAAACCCAAATATCCTCACTCTAGGGTTTTTCTAGAGCACAATCAAGCTAGACTGAGCCCTGGGTGTAGGGGTCTTTCGCCAGCTAACCAGCAAAATGCCTGGAGTCACGTGTGACTTGGGTCAGCAAACCATTTAACTTATTGTGTGGCTGACTAGAGTGTGTGTCCCTGTGTGCGCATGTCCCCTGAAGCAATGAATAAAACTCAGGATTCCAGAATTTCTGTGTCATCTCCAGGGTAATCTTGTATCAGCCCTTTTCTTCCCAAGCTTCATATCCCCAAACCAATGCTTCACCTTCACTGTCTGAGAAGTATGGCCCTCTTGGGTTCCTCTGCCCAGAGGGTGGGTAATAAGTTCAGGAAAAAAGAATCCATGTTGTCCTTTGCTTGGGGCTCCTGGAACTGCTTTCTACCAGAGATCCATGGGTTGGGGGTTGGCAGGGAGAGAGGTCAGACCCTAGAGAGTAAATCTCATTTTCAAAGTTGTTTGAATCACAGTGACTCGCGCTGTAAAGAATCCCAGTGATCTGCTGCACTGGGGGAGAAGCAAAGCCCTACTGCTTTCCAAGAAGAGGAAGTTTCGTTCAGGGCATGATGGTGGTGGGGTCGGTGGGCCCTGATTTTGGTCCCCGGTTTGCAGCCAAGATGGCTGAGAGTTGGATGTCCAGGGTAGAAGAGGCCACTAAAGCTGTGTTTCTCAAACGTTAAAGTACAAATGAGTCACCTAGGCATCTTGTTAAAGATGCAGATTCTAAATCAGCAGGTATGAGTGGGGCTGAGATTCTGCGTTTTTTACAGGCTCCCAGGTGGTATTGATGCTGCTGGTCTGTGGACCACATTGTGAGTAGCAAGGAGCTAATGGATTAATCAGTGCTCTGCTTGCTGAGTAAAACATTGCTGGCCTGTGGCTCGAGCAACTGCTTTATTCCAGTCACAGGGTGACCAGCTCATCCCAGTTTGGCTGGGAATTTCCCAGTTTTATCAATGAAGTTCCCGGGATGGTTGCCCACCCTAGTTCCAGACCTTCTCCCAAAAGACGGGCGCTCCTCCAAGCATATATGCCTTTAAGGCTCTCACCTGTCTTTTCTTGAGCCGTGGCCCTGTCACATCACTCTCATTTAGAATGTGAATTGGCCCCACTCCTGGCCAGAGACAGCCCTCTGCAACACTGTGAGGTTTGCCTTCCAGGAAACATCCTTGGGGTCTCCTATTGTCCTTCTCCCCGCTCTGCTAACAGCTTTTCTCCACTTGTGACACTCTCCCATCCTCCAGGCCTGGCTGAAGCTTCCTCTTCTCCAGGGACCCTCCCTGCTTTGAGCTCTGGGGTCCGCCTGTGCTTAGCATGGGCTGTCTAGTGCCATTGGCTGTGGTGTAGAATAGTGGCAGCCATGAGAATACTGCACACCTTGTACATAAAGGATCTGTCTCCAAAACTAGACTATAAACTCCTGGAGGACAGGGACCATGTCTGATCTTTCTTTGTGTCCCCGTGGTGCCTTGCACACAGTGGTTGTTAATTCTTGTAAGTCAGGGCTTGTCCTGTGTGCTACCCCAATCCCAGAACTCAGCACAGGGCCTGGCACAGAGTCCGTACTTGTTATGTATTCATTACGTGTTCATTATGTGTCGCTCCTAGAAGGAGGGGATTAAAAGATGCTCAATACATATTTTAATCACAGATACTTTTTGAGGTCTGTGTTCTTGGCATTTATTTTCGTATCCATCTGCCTGGCATGTAGCAGGGCTGAATACTTTTTATTTTAATGAAAGCTTGTTGCTGGGCTGTTGGGCATGAGCTTCCAGAGAAGACTGAGGGATGAGCTCTTGTGAAAGGCCTGCCTGGACCCCAGGCGCTAGGCTCTCTCTCCTCCTACCACTTGGCCTGCAGGAGCTCCTGATGGTTCTTAGATCGGCTGAGGGAGAATTAATGCAATATGGGCTTAGGTGTCCAGCAGGCCAGGCTGCCAGCTTCTTGACTGAGGGCAGAGCATGACATTTTAGGCTTTTATGCATACTTTGTGACTCCTGATTCTGAATCCAGAATTTTAATTCTACATTTTATTATATCTAAGTAAAAATTCATTTCAAAGCCAGCAAGTGACTTTCTTGCTGAGATGATAGGCAGAGTTGGGTTATGCCCCTTTGAGCCCCAAATATTTTGCCCCTATGAGCAGTCCCTACTTTAAAGTCAGGGTCTCTTCCCCCTTCTCTCATTGTGACCCTGCCCCAAACACGTACCCTACAGCCCTGCCTCAGCTTTCCCAGATTGCATTAAACTAAATCCTCACACATTTATTGGGTGCTTAAGAGGTACAAGGTATTTAGGAAGATAAAAATGCAAGTGAAACCAGCCCGAAAATTCCATCTTCGAGTAGTTTATCCTCTAATTGGGGAGGTGGTTCATGAAAAGAAAAGTAACAATCCAAGAGTTAAATAATAATGAAGATTACAATGGAGGGGATATCACAGATGGAACGGGATTAATTAATTACTAAATGAGTGGCACAGATTCTCTGTACAGAGGGAATTCCGGGAAGGAAGAGGTGGCTGTGCACTGGGGCGATCTGGAATGACTGGGGCCAGGGCCTCGGTTGGCTGGGATGGAGGAAGCTGAGGAAGGAGTTCTCAGTTTAGCTCAGCGATGCTTATGGGACACCAACCATGTTCCAGGCGCTGTGCTGTACTCTGCAGACACAGACACAGCTAAGACATGGTCCCCACCCTTGAGGAGTCTGCAATCTAGAGGGGGAACCATGAAGGAAACTCAAGGGCAGGGAGCTGTGGAAGCACCAGGGGGGTCACTTAGCTATGGCTGATGGCTGTCAGGGAGGTTGGAAGGAATTGTCTCTTGTGACATCTAAGCTGACTTGAGTAGAAGGTAGTCCAAACTGTGGCCAAATGTGGGGGAGGGGAGCGTTAAGCAAAGAGATCATCCTGCACAAAGGCGTGCATGCATGAACCAGTATGGTGTGTACGTGCAAAGTAAGCAGTTCAGGATTTCTGGAGCACAAGGTATGGTCCACAGAGAAGCGGGAAGTGAGTGGAGAAGCAGGCATGGCCGGGTCAGAGAGCCTTGTATGCTATGTAAGGAGCTTAGAGTTTTCACACAGCCAATGGGGAGTTCTGGAAGAGGCAATGAAATAGCAGTTGAGGAGCAGGCTCTGGAGTCAGGTGCCCTGCTCTGACACTTGCTAGCTGTGTGCTCTTGGGTGAATGACTTAATCTCTTGGTACCTTAATTTCCTAATCTGTAAAAAGGGTGTAAATACAGTACTTACCTCATTGAGCTGTTGTGAAGACTGAATGAGTTAACCAGCATAAAGTGCTAAGAGCAGTCTTGGAGCAGAGAGAGTGCTCAATAAATTGTAGCCGTTGTTAGTACTAAGGGATTTTAGGCTGGCGAGTGTCTTGGACAGATTCGTGTTTTAGGAAGATCATGTTGGAGGTACCGAGAAGGCTGGATTAACGTGGATAAGGCCAGTTAGAAACCTACTGCAGTACTCTAGGCAAGCAATGATGAGGCCTGGACTGAGGCAGTGGTGCTGTGGATGGAGGGGAGGGGCCGGATTCTAGAATTTGAGAGGGTAAGGGAAAGAAAGGACTCCAAGGAGACCTCTCAGTTTTCACTTTGTGAACTGGGTGGATTGTGCTTCCAGCAACAATCCAGGATGGTGCCAGGAAGACCAGGAAGAGGAATAGGTCTTCTAGGGGATGGGTCCTTCCTTTCTTCCTTCTTCGTCTTTTTTTTTTTTTTTTTGTGAGGAAGATCAGCCCTGAGCTAACATCTGTGCTAATCCTCCTCTTTTTGCTGAGGAAGACCGGCTCTGAGCTAACATCTATTGCCAATCCTCCTCCTTTTTTTCCCCCCAAAGCCCCAGTAGATAGTTGTATGTCGTAGCTGCACATCCTTCTAGTTGCTGTATGTGGGACGCGGCCTCAGCATGGCCGGAGAAGCAGTGCGTTGGTGCACGCCCGGGATCCGAACCCGGGCCGCCAGTAGCGGAGTGCGCGCACTTAACCGCTAAGCCACGGGGCTGGCCCCCTTCTTCGTCTTCTCTCCTTCCTTCCTTCCTTCCTTCCTTGCTTCCGTCTGTCTCCCTCCTTTTTTTTTTTTTTTAAACATACTGACTTCCAATATCTATGGGGTGTTTAGTTGGAGAGGTCTATCAGGAAATTGAATGTACACACTAGAGATGTAGCTGGAGATAAGATGTGGGAGCCATTAGCCCATGGGTAGTAGTCAAAGCCATGAAGGTGAATGAGCTCACCCAGGGAGAATGCACGGAGGGAGAAGAGCCGTGGGCAAAGACAGAATCCTGAGGAAAACAACATTTAAGAGATGACGATACAGAAACTGCAAAAGAGACACAGAGGGCAAGAGAGTTAGGAGGAGAATCTGGAGAGGCTGGCATCACTGAACCAAAGGAGTAGAAAGCTTTGTGATGGAAAACGAGACCACAGAGTCAGATGAAACAACAACAACAGCAGCAGCAGCAAATCCACTAAGATTTGCAAAAATCTGTAAAAGGGTGTAAATGTAGTACTTACCTCATTGAGCTGTTGTGAGGACTGACTGAGTTGTTAATCAGCTAAGAGCAGTCTTAGAGCAAAGAAAGTGCTCAGTAAATTGTAGCCATTGTTAGTACGAAGGGATTTTAGGCTCGTGAGTGCCTTGGACAGATTTGTCTAAGCATTATGCACCCTACACACTCGTGAAAGGGTAAACTGTAATGTGCAATGTGACGCGACCACGTTATGTAGAAGCAGCTTTGGGATCTGAAAAACTATTCATTGACTTTGTATGAAAGCCATTGGTACCCTGGGGAGCTTGGTTTTAGTGGCAGGTCAGGGTGGAAGAGACTGGAGAGGGCTGAGGAGTGAATGGGAGGTGAGGAAGTGGTGGGAGCAGGTGTGTGTGGGGCATGGCTGGTTGTCAACCTGGCTTTGCTGAAGGACTCTGGGATGAGGGAGGAGATGAGCTGATTGCCAAAATCGGGGAGCAAATCCTACATGTGGCACTTGGATTGGAAACAACTGGAGAGACTTAATTTAGTCATTCAATTTATTATTCAGCAAATATTTATTGCTTAACTACTATGAATTTAAAAGTATGCTAAATGTAACTCAGTAAGGAACAAGTCTAAGAGGAGGTAGGGCGAAGACATAAGTAGGTGTAACACAAAGATGATAAATATCATAGATGACATGCTATGAGTTGGATGAGGAAACGTACTTTTCCCTGGGGTTACCAGGGAATACTTAATCGATGAGATGGCTTTTGAGCTGAGCTTGAAGGAGGAATTGGGTTCTAATAGGCAGTAGTGGAAGACAGGCATTCCAACAGAAGGATGGGATGTGCCAAGGCACCGAGGCAGGTAAGTATGGGGCAGAGTCGGGGAACAAGAAATACTCTAATTTATTTAGAGTGTAGGATTGGCACAGAGGTAGATTGTAAGTTAAGACTGGAGAGTTAGGTTGGAACCAAGTCATGAAGGCCTTCCATTGCCAGACTTAGGAATTTGCACTTTATTCTATAGGCCACAAGGAGCCATTGCAGATTTTTAACGTAAGAAATAACAAGAGAAGACTTTGCCTTATTGAGAGGTCTTGCTGACACTAATGTGTAGAGTGGATCAGAGCAGAGAGGAGTGAGTCAGGAGATTACTGTGACTGTCTGGGAATGAAAAGTGACGAAGGAATTAACAAGCATGTTGGTTATGGGAAAGGAGAAAGTGAATACAGTAGATGTATATGGGAGGTGGACCAGTCAGGACTTAAAATGTGCCTATATGGGAATGCGTTGGGTCTGGGCTAGTTGAGCGGGTGAGGTAAAAGTTGGGGGTGTTGAGAGAGAAATCAACAGGGATTCCAAGATTTCTATAGCTTGGATGATTGGAAGGGAAGTGGTACCATTAACAGAAAAAGTAAAGACAAGAACATGAGCAGGTTTGAGGGAGGGAGAGGGGACAAGTGTGCACTCTTTGAGTTAAGAAGGGCTGTGACTGAGAAACGGCCACAGCAGAGGTGACTAGGAGCACTTGAGCACCTCGGGAGCAGTGTCCCTGGAGTTGTGGGGGCAGCAGCCAGTTTTCAGGGGATCAGGAGAGAATGGGAAGTGAGGAAGTGGCAGTTGTGAGCACAAATTCCTCTTTCAAAAGTTTGGCGGTGAAAGGAAAGAGAGAGATGGGAGGGATATGATTTCAGAAGGTTAAGAAAATAATTTAAAAATTAAATAATTCTTTCCATTCACGTTACAATTTACAAAATACCTCAAGTCCATCATCTTACGTAATCTTCACAATAGAGAAGGAAGTCAAGCAGGGGCTATTCCACCCACTTTCCAGATGAAGAAACTGAGTCTGAAGGACACAGGCCCAATAAGTGTCACGCATGGAATTCTGCCTCTGGGCCAGTGCTCTTTCCACTGCACTGTCATATGTAAGGGTCTGGGGAGACTTTGTGTGTTTGTAGGTCAAGGTGGGTAGCCTGAGCAGAGGGAGAGACTGAAGATATGTGAATGCACACTCAGTTGATGGGCGCCGTGGGATGGAGGGTCAGGGCCAGGTGAGGTTAGCCTAGGGAAGGTTGAGGGGGATTTGCTTTTGAGCGGGGAGGAAGGGAGAGGGAATTTACAGATCAGTGTGTTGAGGAAGAAGGAAGGACATTAGGAAAACTCAGAAGACAGAGCCAGTGGACCCTGAAAACACCCAGGTGCCAAAGTCAAAGACATTTATGCAGCACCATGCCCACAGGCACAGGAGTGAATGGGTCTGGGCTGGAGGGTGGAAGAGGACAAGTGAGCTGTGGGCCCCATAGCTCTGGGCTATGAGATGCAGGGCGGAGCCATCTTTGTTGTGAATGAACAAATGAACAGCAGGGCAAAGGGTCTCTCTCCCCAAGCCCTGAACATAGAAATCTGGAAGGCAGGGGTAGTGTCTCCTATACCACCTGTGCAGCCCGCCCCTCCATCTTTCTTCACCACCCCCTCACCTCCACTTCGCCTCCGTTGACCTTCTGGGTCCTACTGAGCTTATTCGAGCCCTGGACTGGAGAAGAACAGATCAGCCCCTACCCAGTGTCCAGGTGGTCCAGGACGGAGGGTGGCCATCACCGGAGGTGAAGCAAGGTGGTGGTGGGGGGCTGGGGGACTGGACCCTGGATGGGTCTTCCCTCTGGAGGTGGGAGAATGAAGATAAGCAGAGAAGGTTCTGCCAAAGCCTGGCTGGAGAAGAGAGGGCCGGCCTCTTGTACAGAAAGAGAACCCCACAGATGTGACCTTTCCCTCCGAACCTATGACTTTGATCTGGGAATCCGGGAGGGTCCCTCCCGTGGGCCCTATGGTATTTCTTGGTCATTTATTGGCAGTCCTGAATTCTGCTCTTCCTGTCCAGCCTCACCGACTGGAATTCCAGGAATCTGCCCTCCTTGCTTGTAGGAGGTCATCTCGTCCTGGTGGTTGCAGCCCTTTAGGGAAGGAGCCCACACTGTTCTTGCTCTGAGGCCAAAGTCCGCGTTCAGGGCAGAGAAGGGCCGTGACGCTGCACAGCTTCCTGCTTCTCCCTCCACACCAGTGTGGGCTCGAACCTGTGCGTTGCCTGTGAGACCCAGGTGTGGGGTTGGCGGGCACAGGGCTGTGAGGCTCAGACACAGCCGGGCCCTCCTGTCACTGCCGCTGGGGCATTGAGGATGTGCTCCTTCCGAGGAAACCCCATGCTCTTTGGCTCAGAGTTTTCAGGGTCTCTAGCTGTGGCTGCATCCCACTGAGGGTGACTGATCATTCTGGTTTGCCTGGGACTGAGGGGTTTCCTGGGACACGGAATCTACAGTGTGGAAACCAGGAAGGTCTCAGGGAAATTGGGATGAGTTGGTCACCCTAATTGTACCACTTGTACATCTGGAAAATTGTAGAGAGTTCAGGATCTCCAAATTCCGCTGGGCACAGCCTGGATTTCCTCTGGGATGATGCGCCCTACACACTGGTGAAAGGGTAAACTCTGCAATGTGGCACCACAACGGTGTGTAGAACAGCTTTGGGTTTTGCAGGCCTGGGTTGAAATCTCCTTTCAGTCACTTCCTTGGTGTGCAAATTTGGGTGAGTTAATATATATTTCTGAGCCTCAGTTTCCTTATCTGTAAAATGGTGATAATCATACCAATCTCACAGGTTGTTGTGAGGATTAAATGAGGTGATGTTTGTCAATCAGGTGCCTAGCATGGTGAGAACGTTTGTGGAAAATAGTCAATAAATGTTAGTTCTCCCTGATCTCTCCCTCTCCTTCTTCCTCGCATTGGAGTGATACCCATTCTGCAGATGGAGAAGGTGAGGCTGACAAGCAGAAATAGTTTGTTCTGGGTCAAAAATGATAGTCAGAATCAGAAATCAGCAACAGATTTCTAGCTCTTCACTTCCATCTTCCTACTTTGGAGTAGACAAGGGTTTCTCTACCTGCAATGTTCCCTGCATGAGGGGGAAGTCACCATTTTGTTTATTCATTCATTCATTCATTCATTCATTCATCCATCCACCTATTCATTCAACAAATATTTATTGAGTACGTACTGTGTGTCAGATACTGTTCTAGTTCTACACATTGTTTGTCAACAAAACATACATTTTCTGCCCTCATGAAGCTTATATCCTGCTTCAGGAGATGCGTAATAAACATCTCTCTAATGTAATGGAAAGTAGAAATAATTGCTCTGAAGGGAGAACAAAGCAGGTTAAGATGGTAGAGAGTGGCTGGGTCATAGGCATTATTCTATGTGGGGTGGCTAGGGAAGGCCTCTCTGAAGAGGTGACAGCTGAGCTGAGGCCTGAAAGAATGCAGACTGGGTCTTGTGGGCCTGACTTCCCCTCCTCCTGAAGCTCCTAGCTCAGCCCAGCTGCCCCAGGATGGAGTCAGCTGCTGAGGAGAGACAGTCAGTCCTGATTTGGGCTGCAGGGGTAGGTGGGAGTACAGCTGTTTTGATCAGCTGTCTTACCGAGGCACTGACCCCTTTGCTGGTCTGAGCTTTCAGGATGGGGGAGAGACCAAGTTGGAAAATCAGTATTGAGGGTCAGATTGTAGATGAAAATGATGTAAACGGGCTGCCTTGCTCCACTTGGGGACACTCTACATTTGGGGACAAGTTACAATGTATTCAGTTTCCTATACTCCGCTTTGGCATTGCCTTTTCCTTTAAGAAAAAAATACGCCCTTGTTTGGATTGCATGCTAAATGATTTATGAACATTATTCTCCGTTAGTTCTACCTGTAGGAGCTCCAGCCCTCGCAATCCTTTTCATGTTGATTAAGCACATTTGAAAGCAAAAGAAGACTGTCTGAAATTGCTTCACGATATAGACTAGCAGCTTCCCTGGACCCAGGAGGGATTCCTCATCTTCCCTTTGAAAGAGTTTCTTTGCAGCTGGTTAAGCAGGAGATCAGTCCAGAAACATGTAGCTAGTCTTGCATGTGCTGAAGGAGGCAGAGGGATAGTTTTATGGAGCTGGAAATTATGGATTTGATATCCTAGAATTTCTCATGGAATGTCCTCCAGCAGTCAACCCTCTAGCCCAGGTGTGACTCCACCTGGCTTGACGCTGGCAGGTCAGCACTGGTCAAGAGGATAGAAGGGTGTTCTTAAAGGGCCTGTCAGAGCTCAGTGTTGTCAGGGGACCCCCCCCGAATAAAGTGGGGACAGAAGAATGTCACAGCCCGTCTTCATATATCCCCAGGCCATGGAAGGTGCACATGGAGAGGAAACAGGACCTGTGGAGCCAGCCCCCAAGATGTAGGTCATCTTGGCTGGATCTATAGTTAGGAGAAGACCAGTGATCTCCCCTAGTCCCCCGTCAATCCCTCATTCATTACTGTGTGATGGACATCTTGGGCATGCATTTTGTAGCTAGGTAAATAATTAAGGGTCCAGTCTCAGAACTCACTTTGTCCTGGCCTAAGTTAATCGAGAAAGTAGAATTCGATAGATTCCGTTTCTGCTATATATTCAGTCTCTTGAACCCTAGTCTGGACCAGGGTTCCCTTCCGCAGGTCTTCCTGTCAAAGATGAAGTAGGATAATTTTTCCTGAACTCCTGGTCTGGCCACAGAAATTGTGTGAAGTTGTCCCCTCTTCTCTAACTCCTTGCCCCACAGAGTCCCTCTGAGCTGTCTTCAGCTTCTGGTTTTTCAAACCCAGGCTCTAAAGGTTTATTTAGAATCTCCCATCTTCAAAAAGTTTCATCTCTTGTGGCTTCCCTTTGTGTATAAGCCCCAAGTTTCTTCACATCTGTCACCCTTCCCGCCCTTTTCAAGGTGGCATAGTCATGTCTGCGTTAGACACTGACTAGACTCAACCTCAGCTTGCCATGTGGCTTACCTACTGGCTGACGTTGGAAAAGTCACTTCGTATTTCTGACACTTGATGCCCTCATTTATTAAATGGGAGTAAGACCATTAGGGGAACAAATGAGATGCTAGTTTTGAAAAATGCTTTGTAATTGTGTTTATTGTCTCCTCACGACAAATTAAAATACACACTTAAAAATGTAAACATTTAAGATTCTATCGTCTGTCTACATGCAATCTGGCACAAGGGTGAGATGGTGTGCACAGAGGCAAAGACCCAAACCATTTGGGTGGAAACCTGGGGAGAAGTACTGATTGTGCCAACTCGACCTCAGTCCTCCCAGCAGAGGAGGGAGGGGTCGGGGAGTCAACTCCCTACTATGTGCCAGATACCTTGCGTGGCTTTTTGGGTCTGTTGTCTGTTCCTTACACCAACCTTGAGATGGTGTTATCCCCATTTGAGCAGACGATGGAAGTGAAACCCAAAGAGATTAAGTAACTTTCCCAAGATCACAAAGTTGGCAGGTTGTAGGGCCGAGAATCAGACCCAGCTCTCCCTGATCCTAATGTCCTTGCCCATGACATTACATGTCAGGACCCACCTCCAAGGGCACCTTTGAGGACAACTGGGCTTCCATCAGTGGCCTTGGCTCGCTGCCACCTCCAAATCTCACCTGCCTCTTGAACCTGTAATTCTACCTCTAGCAATTTATCCCTCAGAGCTAAGCATTTACTCTTCTGATTCTCTCTTGCTCTCCCTCTCACTCCCTTTCTCTTCCTCTCTCTTTAATGCACACACTGGGGAGGGGTTGCTCGTGAAGCATGGATTAATGTTGTTGGCCCTCTTCTTCCTGGCTGAGAGAGACAGCCAGAGTAAAATCTCTAAATTGTGTACCCGGGAGGGCAGCTGATCCTGAAAAGGGCAGAAAGGAAAGGTTTGTCCATCTAAGACAAATTTTATCCCCTTCCGAGTTTTGCCTGGGCTGGCCCTGCCTCTGTGCAAGTTGAGCCAAGCCCTGGGGGCAGCCTTGGAGATCTGCATCCTGCTCTCTGAGCCCCAGTTAGCTGCCTCACCAGTGGGGAAGACAGCCTCTGCCTGAGGGGGACAGGGGATGTGGTTAGGCCTCCTCACGCCCTAGCCAACACTCAGAGACCCACGCACGCAGCCCTCCCCTCCCCAGCTCTCTCTTCCCATGTCTCCCCCCACACCTTGATGTGAAGGGCTCGGCCCCACTGAAGCCTCTGTCCACTCTGAGAGCCCCCTCTCTCTCCAGAGTGGCTCAAAGGGCCTTTTGAGTGGGAGAGTGGGGGAGCAGGCAGCCTGTGGGCCTGGAAGGAGAGATAAAGGCTTGAGATCCCCTAGGGCTCGAGGGGTCAGGGGCTGTGTATCTGGTGACTCCTGAATGCAAGCTCCAACAAAGAGAAATCTGTGGTGGGAGAGACTCCGCGAAGGAAATAAAATCTCCATGAAAACAAACTTTTGTTGGAAGCTTTCTCTTCTTGTTTTGGCAGCGTTGCTAAGTCCTGGAAGGGGAAGGCCGCAGCTTCCGGAGCACTTGGGAGGCTCTCAGATTGTCCAAATAGCGGCTTGCTGCTCGGGGCCTGTTTTTCTCCACCAGGAAGACGGGGCCTGGGAGTTGGTGCAGTAATAATTGGATTTCTAACCAAGGCTGGAATGAGTAACAGAAAGGCTGGTGGCCATGCACAGAGCTGTGGACTGAGAGTTAGGATCTTGGTGAACACAGCACCGTGTGGGATCCAGTTCTGTGACTTGGGTGGACCCTGCCATCCTCCAGGTTCGCTTATCTCACCTGTAAAATGGACATAACTTGCCCCAGCTCTTTCAGCTAGAAAAGCGGGGTCCAAGCCAGGGTGTAAACTTCTATTTTCCATTACCCTGTAGTTCATGAAAACCAGAAGATAGAGGTGGAAGGATCTTGGAAGGCATCACAAGGCCACAAGAGGGTTGGATGATTACTGTTCTTTCTCCCAGTCCTAGGCAGTCACATACCATGCTCAGTTGTTTAGTTTTTGCATCTTGTTTTGCAAAGAAGCTAGAGAATGGTTAGAGAAGGACCTTTCCAGTTAGTCTGTGCTGCTAACTTGAATTGGTCAACTGTGTTACCTCCCTCCAGATTGATTTGGGGACCCTGGGTCCTCACAAGTTCTGGAGAATGCAGAGAATGAGACTTTCCCCAGCTGCCGAGATGTTTTTATGTTAAGTAAATACAAGGACATGTTTTTTCTTTCTGGAGTCCAGGGAAAGGGTAAGAATTTGTGTTGGGTCCAGGCTCCATAAGATTGTCTTCTTTTGCCCCACTCAGGGAGAAAATCCTTTGCTGTGGCTGTCATCCGGCAGAGCTCAGAGGACTTTGCAGGGCCAATAGCCAGGGGGATTAGGCAGGGACTGGGAGCCGAGCTGTGGTTTCGAATCTGCCTGCTCCTGACAGGCTGTGTGACCTTGGGCCCCGTTTCTCTTACCATAGACAGCGTGAGATGGAATAAAAGGGGGAAGGAGAGAGAAACTCAGGGCCGGTCCTGGTGGGGGGTGAGTCCTGGTGGGTGCTGAGGGGTCCGGGATTGTCAGCTGGGAACCAAGGCTGCTCCCTCTCCTGCAGCCCTTCCTCCCTCCTCTCCTAGCTAGAGGCCAGGGCTGCTGCTGCCGATGGCTGGTCTAAGAAGATGTGTTTGTCTCCCCCTGTGTTCTGAATGTCTCTGAAAACTGAGAGACACATGGGCAGCAGATCTTCCCCCAGAGTTCTCTTGTTGACCAGAGGGGCCATGAGGTGTCTAGGTTTAGGAGGACCTGTGGAGGGCAGCCTGACTGAATTAGAGAAGGTGCCTCCTCCTTCCTTTCTTCCCTCCTCTGTCCCTTAGGCAGACTTGTGGTCAGTCAGGGGCTGATGACAGAGCTGGTAATGCTGACGTCACATGGCTGGTCAGAGCTGCCTGCAACAGGGGGACATTGTTAGACATGAGTTAATAGGTGAAGTCTCCCACTGCTGACCACATGCAGAGTTCGCGTGGGGCATGTTTAGGCTCGACGGGGCCGAGGTATGAATGTGCATGGAAATAGGCAGTCTGTGCAAGCTCCCCTCCTCAACACACGCACATAGGTACCCATGCACGTGCATGCACACGCACACACGGAGTCATACACACATGTAACGCACACACAGTCACACGTAGTCTCACACACACACAGGCATGCTCGTGATATGAGAGAAATCTTTTCTAAGAGCTTCTCTCTTCACTCTCTCATTTCCCCCTTTCTCTGGATCTCCCTCTTTCCTCTCCCCTCCCTGGTCACCTCCTCCAGTTTTATCAGCATAAACACAAGTCCTGGATTTGTCAGGCCAGCCTCATTGCATGTGGTTTGGAGGCAACACGAGACAGTAAAAAGAACTCAGGAGTGAGAGCCAGACAGAGGTGTGTTCTGATCCCAACTCCCCCACTTCACTGGGTTCATGACGTGGACACACTGGGTTGCCGAGCCTTACTTTTCTCCTCTATGGAATCAGACTGAAAGCGCCACCTTGCAGAGTTGCTGTGATGCACGTGCATGGTGACAGGCACACACCATGTAGCACCGGCAGGCACACAGGAAGTGCTCAGTGGATGTCGGCTCTCTCCTCTCCCCGGTTGCCCCTATAAATATCTTTTTTGCTGGATGCTCACCATATTGGTGTTTGAGCTAGAAAAGCGGCCGGCCTTAGTGAGTGGTTGGGGTCTGCTGCATGGGGCACTCTGCCTTGTTTATCGAGGAGCTGGTTTCAGCTCTAAGGGGGAAATAACAGCTGTCATTTACCATGCATTTTACTTTATCATCTTCACCACAGCCTGCTCATCCCTTCTTCCCAAATAAGGCAGCTGGGGCCCAGAGGTCATAAGTAATTTGTCTGAGTTCACACAGCTAGTAAGTGGCTAGGAACCCAGCTCCTAACCCTGACTTTCTGCTGTGGTAGGTGATTTGCCACAGCATCAGGGACACTGGCATGGAGCTCACGTCTAAGGCAAATGGTGCTGTTTACTCTGGTGATTTAATAGGTCATCTGCTTCCCTTCTTAGAGTAAGCCCATTCGGAGCGGACCATTCTTCTAGCTTCTCTCTATAGTGACGTGGCCTTGGGTGGGAAGGCATTGGTTCTGAGGGCCTGGGCTTAGGGAGGACTGAGGGGCATCTGTGGGAGCAAATGAGATGAGAGTGGGGAGCTCTGTGCAGGTTTGCAAACACTGCCTGAATGCCTACCACGTGCTGGGTCCCAAGCTTAGTACTGGGGATGCAGAAATGGATAAGACATTGTCCCTGCCTTCAAGGAACTCATAGGGCAGTGAGCAGGATGGGGGCTCAGGCATGTAAAAAGATGTATAGGCAGTGAGGTTAGTGCAACCATAGAAGACAACGCTGGGTGCTGTACCGTGGTGATGGGGGTGGACGGGGACTTTGCTTGAAGGAGGTGATGGCAGAACAGACTATCCTGGGAATTAGACAGGGGAAGGAGGGAAAGGACCCTCCAGGTGGGGGGGCAGGGTGAGCAACAACATGAGGGTGTGAAACAGCAAGAGCAGGGAAGGAGGCTTGGGCAGGGACAGACTGAGTGCTAAGGCACTTAGGTTATATTTTGCAGATGATGGGGAGCTATGGAATGTACTGAAATAGGGGAGTGGCTTGTCAGGTTTATATTCTAGAACATTGGCCTCAGCAGCAGTGGGGATGGATTGGAAGGGATCAGATCATTGCAAGAAGAATGTTCAAGGTGTGTATCAGTTCGAATGCCTTTGGCTGCCAGTGGCAGCAAATCCAACCCAAGGTGGCTTAAACAGTAAGGAATTCATTTACTTACATACTATGATGTTCAGAACCAGGACTGCTCTAGAGTTGGATAAATTCAGTGACTCAGTGACATCATTAAGCACCCAGTTTCTTTCTCTGTCATCCTCTGGTTATCAGCTCTGTTTTCAGACTAGCTTTCCTCTGGGTCATACAATGGTGGAAGCAGTTCCAGGCATCACACCCATGTCCAGGCTAGCAATTAAAAACAGTAAAGTAAGTCAACTGTAAAACTGTGAGGAGTAAGGGAGGCTGCAACAAAGGGGAGAGTGAATGCTCCCGGCCTGCTGGAATTAAAATTAAAAATTTTAAAAAGCACTGGCAAAACGTTTTAAGCAAAGTCAAGAGATAAATGACAAACTGCGAAAAAAATTTTGCAACTCACATCACAGGGCTGTTCTCCCTAATATACAATGAGTTCCTAAAAATCAACAACCAAATACAACTCAATAGAAAAAAATGGGCAAAGAATTTGAACAGACTATTCCCAGAGAAAAAAAATACAAACAGCTCGTAACATACGAAAGGATGTTCAATCTTACACATAATAAGGGAAATGCAAATTAAAACTGTCCTGAGATAGCATTATTCATTCATCTTTTAAATGGGCAAAAATCCAAAAAGTGTGTTATCACACTATATTGGCAAGGCTCTGGGGAAACAGGCTGTCTTATAACGTAAGCAAGTACAACCCCTTTGGAGGGCAATTTGGCAATATCTATCATAATTATAAATCATATGCCTTTTAACCCAGCAATTTCATATTGGAGAATTGATCCTAAAGATATACTTGCATATATGTGAAATGACATATGTATAAGTTTATTCTTTGCAACATTATTTGTAATAGCAAAAGATTGGAAAGAACCCAAATGCTCATCAATTGGGGACCAATTAGTTAAATTATGGAATATCCTGACAGTGGAATACTATGTATTTAAAAAGAGGAATGAGGAAGCTCTCTGTACTGATATGGAAAGATCTCCAAGAATAAAGTGTAAAAAGAAAAAAATCTACCAAGGTACAGAAAAGTGTGCATAAAACGGGGGAAATAAGAATCTATATTTGTGTTTGCTTGGACAGGAATGGGAAGGAGATATTTCAGTGTATACTTTTTGATTTTTGAAATGTGTTACATATTTCTTTTTAAAAAACAAAGCAAAACCAGAAACGCTGTGCAAATCCCACAAAACTTCTCAGAAGAGCTGCTGATTTTCACTGCTGAGCTCTGAATTATGGCGTGGTAGTGGAGATGGAAAAGGATAGATTCGAGAAATGTTTTTCAGGAATGAAACCCCCCTGGGTTGGATGTGGGAGTGAAAGAGAGGGCAGAGGCAGAATCAACGATGGTTCCCAGATGTTGTAACTGGTGGAAGATGGCACCATTCTGTGATGGGAATACTGGAGACAAGCATGTTGGGGGAAGCAAGGAGGCCTGGAGAATCATTTCACTTCCTGAACTCAGTCTCTGCAATTCTCCAGTCACTCAGTTCCTGGGACCCTACCTTGTCCTATTTCTCCATCCATCCACAGGCAATATTTCTGGCTACAGATTTCTGGTTTGCTGGTGACATTCCGCCTACCAGCACACATAGTCAGCACAGCCCCTTGGGCATGAATCCCAAGATAGGGTTGGGTCTGCAGGCAGCTCTAGGCAGCAGCCTGAGCGTGGAGTCTCCCAGGGAGCAGAGGCTCACGTCTGGAGCACTAAGGACTGGGAGGCAGCCCAATAAGTGGACGTGGCAGCAGAAATCCCACATTCCCCTCTGGATCAGCGTGTCCTAGAGAAAGGGTAGGTCTCTGTGTTCCATTCCCACCCCTGCTCTGACTCTCTTTTACTCACCATCGGCTGCTGGAGAGGATTCAGGGGCTATGAGCCTGGTGCTGGGGCATCCCAGGAGACAATGGCCTGTGTTCCCGCAGGATTAATGTCTACCTTGGGGCACTGTGGTACTGATGGCAGTGGGAGAGGTGGACAGGAAGGAGAACCCAGAGGAGGGAAACCCTAGGCAAAATGAACATGTTTTATGCGTTACTGATGTGAGAAGTACAGTGGGGTGGGTTGTGTTTGGGGTACATCTGCCCCTTTGCTGACAACAGCAGTCCCCTCAGCTCTGGGCCCTGCTCCAGGGCCCATCTGCAGAGTTGGGGGTCAGAATGAAAAATGGTCTTGATGGCGAATGGCAGCTGTGCTGTTTGGTGTTGGGAGGCATTATGAACTGGCATGTGAAATATGGCCACACTCTTGGTTTTAGTTGGGACTGGAAAGGATTAGAAGACAATTAATAAATCATTTAGTGCCCTGAGTTTAAGTAACTTATTATTATGGGTTGCATATATTTATTATGCTTCACTGAGCAACATTGGCAAATTTCCTTCAAATGTCATACAATTTGTATGCAATTTGTTTCAGACGGTTTTTTTTAAAAAAATGCATATATAAATTATTAACCCGAATTCTTCAGGACAGATTGCCAAAATCCCAACCCTCCCCCACCATCCCTTATGAGTCTCATAAAGACTGCCTGTTCCCAAACTGATGATGGTGCCATGTCCCACAGCCTGCCATCTGAGGGGCAGCGGGGGTGATGAAGAGTTGCTTGCTGTCTCCTTGGGTTGGGCACCTGGGGCAGAGAGCTAAAGAGGTTGTGAAGAAAACACGTGTTTTAGGATGATTGGCTGGAGGCTAGAGAGAAACTGTTGATCAAAATCCTTCATTCCAAAGTTTTGGTGAAAATAAAAGAAAGCAGGCTTGCAGGGTGGGTCAACCCTTAAATAAAACTAGGATCCTGTTGACTAGGGAGCTGGAAACATTTCAGACACTGATGGCTCCAAACTGTTCATTTTATCGTTGGGGAGGCCAGGCCCACAGAGGGGTGACAACTTTCTCTAAGATGAACTGGAGAATCTTGTCCATGTTTTTTCAGGCCTGATGCTGTGTTGTCTTTTTGTTTTTCTTGGTGGAGCAATTTAAAGTTTCGGTAAGATGACACTTTTAGTTGACTCCTGAATTATTACAGCCCCTCTCTCATGAGTAGCTAGGGACTGGGTCAAAGGCCAGTCTGACTGGCTTGTTCCTGCTCTTTCCAGATGCCTTTTCTAACATCTGTACAACCCGCATCTATTGAGCACCTAATGTGTAATAGGTGCTGCTGTTGTGCGTGTGTGCATGTGTGTGTGTGTGTGTTGTGAATCAAAAGACCTCCCTGCCTTCATCTTGCTTTATGCATCGCTGGGCTGCTCTAGCTCCCGTGGGAATCGATGCCTGTTGAGTGAATGAGTGAGTGAACCAGGACTGAACACAAGGAGCTTCTGAACAAGCCCAAGACAACCCACAGGAAGAATCCAGCAGTCTGGAAGCATCAAGAAGGAGACTCATTTGGGATTTTCCAGACAGCTAAAGGTTTACTTCTTAAAGTCCTCCAAGGATGTTTTAAACATCAGCAATGGACAGCCTTCCTGTCTTCCTGAGTAAATGATCCTGAACATGACCGAACCTTATGTGGTGATTCACTAGGTGGCCCCTTAGCTCTCCTTGGTCAACCCTCCATGCCCTCAGTGCGCCTTCTGGGCAGCCCAAGCCTGTTTCTCTTTTATTGCTTCTAATCAGCTGAGGCCCAAGATACTAGAGCCCCTTAGAAATGTGTATAAAATCGGAGTAAAAAGCCCTAGGTAAGAACCTGGGAGTTTCCCTTCTGAGTAAGCTTGATAAACTTTAGTGCGAAGATTTTTTGACATGTACTTTGACTGCTCAGAGATTTTTACAAATTGTTTTCTTTCCAGTATTTTTATACTATGTTGGATTTATGAGGTTATTGAACAGCTCAATCATTTGCTGGTGAGGACAGCATTTTCCTCATAGAAACCGTGGCCTATCTGCTCGGAGGCTGTGAGTAAACTGGTAGGGTTGGTAGAGGCATTTGATGTACCAGTTTGCTTTCAAGACGGTCACAGGGAAAGTTCTCACAGTTATTTTAAGCCACAAGACAGCGATTTAACCATGAGAAGGGCCTCTTGTTTACTGGGGATTTTGCACATCAGTCTTGAGAGAGCATCTGCTGTAGGGCCTGGCCCACCAGATCTTCCTTCCCCTTTGCCCCTGGAGGCTGCTAGCTCTTCTTTCTGCCAGAAACAGAGCTGCTTCTGTGTCTTCTCCTGAGGGGTGGCCCTGGCTGACCTCACTGCAGCCCGACAGAGGGCCCTCTGTGCAAGTCCTGCCTCTCCAGGGCCTTCACTGTCCCTCCCTGCATGGGGAGAATTGCCTATGCCAGCCTATGACACCTGCCAGCTCCTTTGCTGGCAGGTGCCAGGTAGAGACAGTCAGCTGCTCAGGAGAGAGATTGTTCTGGGTAGTTACTGCTAGCAAGGGATCCCATTTTATCTACCTGCCATCAGAGTAATCTGTCCTCTGCTGGAGGCACCTCGGAGGAGCAATGAGCAGGTGAGGCACAGCAGATGGCAGTGCAGCCAGGTGACGCCAGGTTGGAAAGGGAAGCGGCCTGCCCTGCTCCGGGGCCCGGGCATGTGCTGTGCACTGAACTCAGGAAACCTCCCTGGCCCTTCCCCTGTCTATGGTGAAATTGGGCCTCCTTTAGGAAAGGCACCGTTTTCCTACTCCGTTTGTTCTCAGATTGGTGTTATACCCTGGAGCCAAATTAGTGGCTAAGAACAATTGGAAACAAATGCTCTTTCAGCATCCCGCTGTGATCCGGGGATCCAGGTAGGGGACACCAGCCTAATGGTTGCCTTCTCTGCTGAGCCACCCTCCGCAGAGAATCAGCATCCCAGAACCATTCAGCACAGCCAAATTCCCTCATAATCAGCCTGCGCTGTGCACATCTGCCTAACCTCAGTTAAACAAGCTGGAGCCCTGTTAAGTTATTTATGAAACAATATTCAGGACCGGCCCCCGGAGGCGAGTTAGGAAATAATGAATGGGAAGTGCTATTTGAAGAGGCTTGCTCACTAAGGCCTGTGGCTGGCCTGCTGGAGCTCAGAGGCTCCTTTTGACGGCTGTCATGGTGGGCACCCTTCTCTGAGATGTGAGTGCTGTTGGCGTGGCTTGGACTTCAGAGTGGATATTTCCACTGCCTCCAGCACTAGTCTGAGGGGAAGTGGCTGACCCCCACCTCACCCCTATCTGGATGCACCTGCCTGAAGTGGGGAGACCCTCCTCTGAGGTCCCTACGAACCTGCTGGATGACACTTAAACCCTCAATCAACTGGCATCATTCTCTCCCATTTGACTGTGGGCTCCTTGAGAGCAGGGAGCTAGATTCATTGTTCATCATTGATTTCCAACCTAGCAAAGGGTCTGACACTGAAAACACATTTTGTAAATGAATGAAGGGAGCTACTGGCCTGGCTTCCAATCCTGGGCTTCCCTGGATAAGTCTCCACCTCTCTCTCAACCTGATGTGCGAATGTGAATTGAGGAGGTTGGAATAGATGACCTCTAAGTTTCCATCCAGGTCCAACCGGTACAATTCTGACACATCAGCTCTCCACTGCCTCTAGGCTGGCTCCTTCTGGATGGGCACTGCCCATTATGGCTGAGGTCCCCTCCGCCCTGGTGACCCTTGGCTTAGTCATCACCCAGGTCTCCAGTCTGGGTCTTGCTCTCTGGTGGCCACATACTGTCCTCTGTCTGTGCTATTTTCCCTTGACACATCCTCAGTCTGTCACTTTTCTCAGTCACACAGTTGAAAATTTCTTCCCAAGTAAAGCCAGATGCAAAAGGAGGACTCGTTGGCACAAAGAGATGCATTTGTTCTGCCCTGGGCTGCACCTTCTGGATAGGCTGTATTTACTTTTCTTTCTGGCCCAGGCCCCTCTCCATGAGAGGGATTAAGGGCCTCTTCGTGTCCAACCCAAGGAGGGTCAACCTGTAGCACATCCCATCCCTTATTATGCCACTGTTTTTCAAGAAAGCAGGAAGGGCTAGCTTCTCTCCTCCACCTTTATGCATATGGTACAGAACTGCTTGTGCTTTCTGTGAAACAGCAGCAGCAGCAACAACAAGAATCACATTTACTTGTGTGAGAGAAATAATTTTAACTTTCAAAGTATATAATTATTTCATTTCATTTTTACAACATCTCCGTGTTACAGTCAGAGCAGGAATAATCTTGATTTGAGGCCCAAAGATTTATTGGCATCTAGTCCGAGAGTTCTTAAAATCTTAGAACTTTCTAGCTGAATGTGAGCCTAGTGAATATCTCCTCTACTGATTATTAACCTCTCTGGGGACGTGGACAGTCTTGAAATCTCAGTAAAATTGGTAAATCTCTCCACAGAAAAACGTACACACCAATACCATTCTGGATAAAATTTCAAGGGGCTGATAGACTCCTAAAACCTTAAGATTCCTCTTGCTCTGGTCCAGCCACTCAGTTTGATAGGTAAGAAATTGAGGCCCAGAGAGTTAAGGTGACATGCACGCAAAAGGTCAAAGGGCCATGAAGACCGGGACTGTCTCCTAGGTCCTGTCTAGCACACCAGTCTGCTCACTGCCACGTCGGATTAGGAGCCCAGATCCTCCCTCTTGTTCTCAGCCTCTTATTTCCTTCTCCTTTTGAATTTCCTCTGCATCGTTTGATTGCCGTGGACACATTCCTTGACTGTTTCATTTCAGACGAGAGAGTTGGCCTCGACCAGTTATATATACATATATATATATTTTTTTTACCTAAATCGTGTGTCATTTGCCCAGCATTAGTGCTCTGGAATCACCTTGGCTCAGATGCTCCCACAGGAAAGTTGTCTCTCCTGTCAGCAGACTGGCCCGGAGACCTGGTCCTTTTCTTCCTGGCAGCCTCGCTCTGTGCTCTCCCCACTGTGGCTTCAGAGACTCAGGGTACCCTGCTCTGTCTGTCTGCCCTGGGCTCCCTTATTCTCCCCCTCGGCTGTCAGCTGCTCCTCTTCCTGCTCTTTAAGATCTCAGGCTCTTTTTTTTTTTTTTTTTCCTGATAGAAATTTGGAGAAGTTTGTGGTGGCTTATATATTTTTGTAATTGTGTAAAGTACGCATAACATAAAATTTATCATTGTAACCATTTTTAAGTGTACAGTTCAGTGGCATTACATACACTCATATTGTTGTGCTACCATCACCATCTATCTACAGAACTCTTTTTATCTTGCAAAACTGAAACTCTGTACCTGTTAAACCATAACTGCCCATCTTCCCTCCCCCCACCCCCTGGCAATCGCCGTTCTACTTTCTGTCTCTATAAATCTGACTACTCTAGATACCACATGTAAGTGGAATCATACAGTATTTGTCGTTTTGTGACTGGCTTATTTCACTTAGCACAATGTCCTCCAGGTTCATCCACGTTGTAGCATGTGTCAGAATTTCCTTCCTTTTTAAGGCTGAACAGTATTCCATTATATGTATATTTCAGATTTTTGTTTATCCATTCATCCATCCACAGACACTTGGGTTGCTTCCACCTTTTGGCTATTACAAATAATGCTGCTACAAACGTGAGTGTAGAAATTATCTCCTCCAGTCTCTTCTTTTAGTTATTTTGAGTATATACTCAGAAGCGGAGGCTTTTTAAGTAGAGGTTAAAAGTGGGGTTTTTAAAGGTATTTTAATTATTCTGTGCTCTCCCTCAAGTCTATTTGTATTTTATTCTTAAATTAATATCTTTTGAGCAACTACTGACCTTACTGGGTCTGAGGCACATGTCACAAAGTGCAGCTTCTCAGAGATCTCCAGAGGCTTTTCCTGACCCTGCTGTCTGAATTGGCCCCCTCCTCTTCCCCATCACTTCTGCTCCTTAGCCTTCTGCATTTTTCTTCTTAGTGCTTATCACCTCTTGACATACTATATATATATATATATATATATATATATATATAGTTTTTTTAATAGTTTGTTTCCTCCATTAGAATGTGAGCTACACGAAAGCAGTGGCTTTTCGGTTTTGTTCATTGCTGTGGCTCTGATGTCAGACACAGTGCCTGGTGCACATGCCTAGGACATAATTATTAAGTGAATAAATGGATGATTGAATGAATGAATAAACAAACAAGGTACTGTTCCTACCTGCAGGGAGCTTACAGTCTGGTAGGGAGATAGACACATTAAAACTGTCATATAAGGCAGAATATAGGGGCCCTGAGAGGTGTATAATAAAGTGCTATGACAGTGCCCAGGACGGTTGATCCAGGAAGTACCTCTGCATGTAGGCAGGTTGTTCCCTAACACTGATAAAAAGGCCCATGTTAGTGAGTAGCTTTAAATTCGTTTTCTCATCAACCATCCACATAGCCTCATGAAAATGATATTATTATCATCAGTTTCCAGGTGAGAGAACCCAGAGGGAGAGAGGCTAAGGATCTTGCCCAAGGCCATGCAGCTAGTAGGCCAGACAGGTCTGAAGTTGGGTCCACCTGCCTCTCAAGTCCAAACTCTTTTTCTTTCTTTTATCAATTATTTTTCTTTTCCTTATTTTCTTTTCAAAAATTACAAAAGTGGCAGTGCTCACTGCAACCAGAAACAAGGCGAAAATATGCTAAAATGCTGAGCCTCATCCCTCTGCTCCCATCCTCCCATCAGCACCAGTGGGAATGCTCCAGGCTGTTCCTTCCACCCCATCTCCATGCTCACACAAACACATGCAAATGGATCAAGTCATTCTAGAGTTTTATGTTTTTACAAAAATGGAATCACACCTCACACATCACTCTTCTACTTCCTTTTCTTACTTTGAACATTATGGCCATCCTGCATGGCAATAGGTGTCAATCTCGCTAGTTCTTTTCTTTTCTTTTCTTTTTTTGCTGAGGAAGATTAGCCCTGAGCTAACATCTGTGCCCATCTTCTCTATTTTATATGTGGGTCGCCACCGCAGCATGGCAGACGAGTGGTGTGGGTCCATGACTGGGATCTGAACCTGTGAACTTGGGCCGCCAAAGTGGAGCACACTGAACTTAACCACTAGGCCATGAGGCCAGCCTGTCGCTGGTTCCTGTCAACAGCCACATTTATTTACAGTGTAGTGGTACCACAGTTACCAACCATTCCCCTCCTGGTGGACACCTAGTTTGTCTTTCACTCTTTCCCACTGTAGATGCTGCTGCATTATCCTCATGCACTGCTATTTGTCTTTCTACGGGATACATTCTCAAACGGGGGCTGCTCAAAGTGTGTGTTTTTTTTCTTGGTGAGGAAGATCTGCCCTGAGCTAACTTCTGTTGGCAATCTTCCTCTTTTTTTTTTTGTTAGTTTGAGGTAGGTTAGTCCTGACCTAACATCTGTGCCAGTCTTCCTCTACTTTGTACATGGGATGCCTCCACAGCATGGCCTGACGAGGAGAGCAGGTCCACACCGGGGATCCAAACCTGTGAACCTGGGGCGATGAAGCGGAGAGCACGGAACTTTAACCACTTGGGCATGGGGCCGGCCCCATGTGTATGTATGTTTTTAATTGTAGTGGATACTGCTCTACTATTTTCCCCAAAGATAGCAGCCCTCCCATGTCAGGCTTTCATCACTGCAGTTTCTAGGCCCCACGACGACGGCCCCTCGTTCTTCCCCTCCCGCTTTTCCTCGGAGCCCAGTGCCCTCAGGCTCATCCCAGCTCTTCTGACCTGGCCCAGAACTCTCCAGGAAGGCTGGAAGGACACCTCCTCCTTCTCTTGCCCTGTGACCACATGTGGACCCTGGGCATCGCTCTGTCTTCTCCCTCAGCCAGTGAGGACCGGCGGTCACGAAACCTGGATTGTAGTCCTAACTCTCTCACTAACCAGCTGTTTGACCTTGGGCGAGCCACTTAGCTTTTCCATGCATTGGTTTCTTCATCCATAAATCGGAGGAGATTGGGCTGGATGATCTGTAAAGCCCTCCCTCTCCAGCCGACCTTCCCAGGTCTGAGAAACTCACACAGCTGGCTCCCAAGTGGAGCCCTGGGCTCTGACTGCTCTACGGGGGAGGGGGTGCTGTAGAGGATATAAGAGGCTTACTACAGCCAACTTCCCTCGAAAGTCCTCCCTGCTGCCTTGACTGCTGGTTCCACCAGGAAGGAGTGGATAGGGTGGGCATTCTGGAGCCAGACTGAGTTAGACCTGTGTTAGAACCCAGCTCAGCCATGCATCGGCTGCACGTCCTAGGGCAACTTGCCTCACCTCTCTGCGCCTTGATTTCTGAATCTGTTAAATGAGCAAGATAAAATGGCCTCAATATTCTAGAGTAGCACTGTGCCATACAACTTTCTGTGATGATGGAAATGTCCTCCATCTGAGCTTTCCAGTACAACAGTCACTAGACACATATGGCTATCGAGCACTTGAAATGTGGCTGGTGAGGCTGAAGACTGAATTTTAAATTTTATGTAATTTTAATTAATTAGAATTAGAATTTGAAAAGCCACATGTGGGTAGTGTCTACCTTATAGGGCTGTGCGGCTATAGAAGATGACGGTGGGATACAGTAACGCAGTCCATAGAAAGTGCTTAGCTAGCCCAGTATCTGGCACATAGTAAGCGCTCACGAAGTGTTTGCTGTTGTTAGTAATGATGTGTCTTGCTTTCCAGCCCACCACACCTGATGGCTCTCAATGACACCCCACACTGGCTGTCCCAGAGTCACCTCGGGGAGGGAGGGAGAGAGAGAAGGTGTTGCTGTGTGGTGCATGTCCGTAATGAGCCTTACACTAACTGTTTCTGGTCTGCTACTTTCCCTGGAGGGTCATGTGAGCCAGAGTGGTATGTGGCCTGCTTTGCGAGTGATTAACATGGTGTAAGCAATCTGCATAGAGAGAAAAAACCCTCCGTTGGTATTCCATTATTCTATTAGAGTTTCAGAGCCAGGATTAAGTGGACATGATTTCTTCCTATGGGCCATTAATTTTGTTTTATTGCTGGTCTGATGGCCATTACCCTTTTTTGCCAATGCATTCCCCCATTAGGTTTGTACAATTAACAAAATATGTGCTGTTAGGGCTTTGATAGGAACAGTGGGATGGAAATAAAGGAAGGAGGTGCGGCCACCACTGAGTTGGGGGTGGTGAGAGGCTGGACCCAGGGGTGGGGCCTCAGGAATAAAGGGTGGTGGGCCTCGTAGCCACTGGCATCCTTGGAAAACTGCCCTAAGACCCTTCCCCAGCTCTCTCCTGGCTGGGAGTGGAGAAGTTGCCCAGGCGAGAGGGAAGGATGCTGGGTGGGCCTGCGTGGTGGTGCTGGTGTTTCCCCAGATTCCCTCCTTCAGCCTCCAGCTGGGCACAGCCCAGCTGAGAACATGAGCCACCCCACCCCCCCTCCACACTGTCACCTTGAACCTGTAAGTCCTCGGCAAGCAGCCTGAGTCAGCCTCTAGGTGCCTGACCCTGTGCCTGGAGAGACTTCTGGGGCGACACCTGCCTTCTCTCTATGGGGCAAACAGGAGGACCCGTGCCTGACTGAAAAGGGGCGACTGACGTTCGGCATCATCCAATGATTGCCATGTTGGAAATGCAAGATTGGCATTGTTAGGTCATCCAATTTTTTGAGAAAAGTTAGAAATCTGGATTTTTAAGTGTGACGTTTCCCACTTTTGAGATGTTGGCAGAATTTATAAAAACACCAGTCAGGCAAGAGTCAACCTAGGGGCTGCCAGGTGACCTCTGCCAGGCAATGAGGAGTCACTGAAGGGTTTTAAGGAGGAGTAGACATGATGAATTTATGTTTCAGAAAGATCTCAGGCTGGGAGGTGGTGGGTGGGCCAAAATGGGGCAAGATGGAGACCAGGAGACCAAATAGGGGCCCAAGAAGAGAAAGAAAGCCTGAGGCAGAACAATGAAGATGGGATGGGAAGAAAAGCAGTGATATTTCCTGATGGAGAATCAGCAAGTCTTGGGTCTTAGTGTGTCCACACCTCAAAGGATGTCTACAGGGCCAGGGAGGTTGCCCTGTGAGCAGGTCCTCGACTACTCAGAGTTTGCCTCTGCAGAGGGCCCTGCGGTCCTGGGGGCCCACACCTCTCAGTGTATGTAAGTCTTCTCACTCCCACCTGGTGTAGACACTTCAGGAATGTCTCCAATTCCTTTTCCCACGTAGGAAAATCAGCCCACCGGTGCCAACATCATTTACAGGGTTTCATATGCATACCTGTACTTATAGGTACAGGCCCAAGAGATGCTTGGGCCTGGGCAGGGCCTGGGGAGTGTGACTGAGGAACATTTTCCAGGTCCTCTGCAACTGGGCGCCCGGCACTGCCTATGGCCCAGGGGGCTGAGGACGAGTGTGGAATTAGCATCGGTTCTTACCAGGCTTTGAGGAAATCTGTGCAGTACCCTCAGTGCTGGGTGGGTAAGTGTCTCGGAGCCAAGTATTTAGTGCCAGGTAATTTTATCGGTATTCAATTACCCAGTTATAGTGTAATTTAGGGCCTGGTGGTCATGGCCTAAGATGCTGTAACTGACAACCTTGTTCAACAATGCAAGCAACTGCAAGCTGTCATCAGGTGATGAGGGGAGCACAGGTGGAGCAGAGAGGAGACTTAGGGCAATGAGGGGGGGAGACACAGGACATACTGTCTGGAGGGATAGGTGGTCCTTTAGGTGTTCCCTTCTGGAACGGTCTATTCAAGTTTTGTTTCCCTTTTGGAAGTTTTGCTCATCTGCCTACAGAGGGCTTTTCAGAGAAGAGGAGCATCCAGGGAGAGTCTTGGTGCCCAAGAATGGGTTGTCAAAATTTGTCCTCATCCTAGAGGTCTGGCTGGGTCAGGAGCAGAAAAGCTTGTCATGGGCGGTGGGATGAATGCAGAAGTCCTCAGTCTTCTTGATTTACTTCTCTTTTCCCTTTCAGTTGCTGCCAGTCCTTACTTGATGGTACTGAACAGCAACAAGGATAGCCCCCATTTATTGTTATTAATCTGTTCCAGGCATTGCACAAAATGCTGTAGATGCAACATTTCATTTAAAGGTGCTCTGTATCCCCCTTTTAAAGATGGGAAAATCGAGGTTATAGAGGTTAAGGTTAGGGAAGTGATGGACCCAGCCTTGAACCCAGGACTATCTGACTCCTGCTTCTTTACTCTTAACCATGATGATGTACTGAACTACCTTAGCATGAGACTTAGAGCCCTCCCTAGGGGATTAGTCTGGGCCACCTCAGAGATGTATAGATGTCAGATAGAATTTTTGGTTTGAGGATCATCTAGTAGTCTAACCCTATCATTTTGCAGATGGGGAAACTGAGGCAGAGAGTGGTTAAAGTTCCTTGTCCAAGATCACACAGTAAGTTAATGATGGAGTCAGGGCATGAGCCCACGTCTAGTGATGCCCCTGGTCTACTGCTCTCTGTGTTAGATCCATGGCCTTGCTAAGCCCCAAGCTCATCTCCCTCCATCCTTCTGACTTATGTATGGGTGCTTCAGGGGTGCTCGCTCAGCTATCCTTAAGCATGTGCTACCTCCTGTGGGAAGCTTTCTTCTGTCCCTCTCCCTGCCTCTTTTCCAAACAAACATGAGCATTCAACAACTCCCTCCTCATTTACCATTTCACAACTTTCCTCATATTTATAAATGTGAATGGTCAATCTCATTTATGGTTCCATTTTATTTTCCTGGTGAATAAGACAGGCCTGAGTTTGATTTCTGGTTGCATTATTGCTTGGCTGCTTGTCTGAAGGCCTTTGACATGATCACTTGCCTGCCAAGGCCACAAACTGCTGACTTTGGAAAGCCCTAAAATATCACGCCCATGGATGGTTCCCAGAATGTGTCCATGGTCAGTGCCAGTCCAGGAAGACTTTCCCTTGGTGCCTGGTGATGAGTGAAAAACAAGGACAATATTGAGAGCTTGCATGTGCACATACATGTGCATGCATGTGCGTATGTGTGTGTGTGAGGGAGGCAGAGAGAGAGAGAGACAGAGAGAGAAATGCTTTTCGTGATGCTCTAATTATGCAGTTCAAAGGATGGCCCTTCTTGCTCTCCTTACTTTTGGGGGTTGAATTATTTATGAAATGATGGTGCAAAAAGACATTATTAAGGTTTTCTCAATATGTTTGCCATAGATCCTATATGTTTGTCACCCCTGTCAGTCTCCTAATGTTTTTTAGCATTTTACGGATGGGTGAAACCATGTCTGGGAGACCATGCTCTGGAGCAGCTTCTCACCCAGTGCAGGATTCTCCTTCCAATGTTGGGGAGCTCACCACCTTCTGAGGAAGCCTAACTCATTTTTGGATGGTTCTCTTTGCTAGAGACTTCTTTTTTATATTGAACTGAAGATTGGCTTCCTCTAACCTCTATCAATTAGTCCTAATCCTACTGTCTAGAGTAACGCAGTCCCTCTTTCATATAGCTTCTTCAAAGATTTGGAGGACCATGATGTGGGAGAAGGATCATTGCTTATTCAATAGAACCAGGACCAATGGGTCATATTAGAGAGGGACAAATGAAGGTACATCTCTAGTTTCTTCTCCCGTAGCTTCTACCTCACAGCCTCCTAATAATGAAAATAACAACGATAGTTAACCTTCAGTGAGTGCTTATTTTGTGTGAGGCAAGTTCTAAGCACTTTATAGTATATGAAATCATTCAGTCCTCACAACCAACCTCAGGTAGAACCCTTGTTAGCTCTATTTTACGGATGAAAAACTGAGGCACAGAGAAGTTAAGTAATGCCCATGGTTGTACTGCTAGTAAATGGTGGAGAAGGGATTGAAGCCTGTGCAGTCTGATTCCAGAGCCTTCCCTTTTAACTACTAAAATTTTAACCAGTACTTTAACCACTAGACATCTTCACTTACCTCTCTCTTCTACTCTTCACTGTCAAAGTTATTAGAATATGATGCCAGAACTGCATCTAAAACTAAAATGGATTGATAAGTCCAAAGTGAGGGGACCATTCACCCCTCAGTTGGACACCATATGGCTATTAATGCCACCTGAGACCACGTTTAATGGGTTTGGCAGCAATGCCATACACTGTGCTCATCCTGAGTTTGCATTCAATTCAAATAGCCCACGTCTTTTTTTTTTTTTAAACCAGGTTACTCCATTCTGTGTTTTTGCAACTGATTTTTGAATGTAAGAGTAGGATTTTGTGTGCATGTGTGTAGATATATATATATATATATATATATATATATATGTAGGTATATATATGTAGGTATATATATACATGTATATATATATATATGTAGGTATATATATACGTGTATATATATATATGTAGGTATATATATACATGTATATATATATATATTCTTGTCAAATCTTTTTCTACAATTCTGTAAAAAATAAAAATGGATTTGCGTGTGGATGTAGGATATAATAATTTGATGGTTTAGAGTCATGAGATTGTGAGCAATTTTTCTTTATTTTCAAAATTATTTTGTATGTGGTTGTCATGATGTTAAGGTGCAAGAAATAAAAACTGGTAGAGGAAAAAATTGACTATTTAGTTATGGCCCATCCTTTCAGCTTGTGAAAAGCTTTATAATACTCTTGACTCCCTCTCTCCAGCGTAGCAGCTATCCTTCCCAGCTTTGCAGCATGTGCAAATGGCAAGTCTGCTGTATCTTCTTCCAAGTTGTGTCTCAGCGGACAATCCCAGAGGACATGGATAAATCACTTGTCCATGCAGTTCAATCTAGAGACTTGTACTGAGTTCATGTATGCTCAGTAGCAATGTGTCAATTGCTTAAAAGAATACAGGTTGGAGCCCGTTGCCAACGAGGGGCTGGTTCTTAGGTGCTGGTTGTGGATTCTGGTTGGAATGAACAGGGTCCACCATTGAACATTTCAAGATATACTGAGACCCCATTACATGCTGAGCACTCTGCTGGGTTCTGGGGCTATAAAGATACATAAGATGTAGTCCTTGTCCTCAAGGACTTGCAGTCCAGTGGTTTGGTCTTGTCTCTGAGGTACCTCCATAAGCGACTAATCTTGGTCATGCAGGTGTTAGTAGACAGCCCCAGAGGAAATGCCTCATCCTGGTGGACATCATCATGAGCAACAGGGACATTTTCTTTCCATGAGCACATCGCACTACATGCTGGAATCTTCTATTTGACATTCTACCTCTTCCAAGGAGCCTCTCTGGTTTAATTAAAAGGAGAATACTAAAGACGAGGTATGGTGGGAGGCTCCTCTTCTTCATATTATTTCCTGTTGAAAAAACCTTCAATGGCTCCATGAGCACATAGCCCAAGCCTGGCCTTTCTGCCTGACGCTCAAAGCCCTGGATGCTCTGTCCCCATCTGGCTTACTCAGTGTTAGTCCCTCCTATAGTCTCTCTCAGGCTAACCAGCCTCTGCGTGTCCCAGGGCACTCATGCTTTCCCCCTCTCATCTTTGCTCAGATTTGTCCCTTTCTTGGAATGCCCTCTCACTCCCTTCCACCAGCCAAATCTCACCTGTCCAGTTCTCCAAGACCCCATTCAAGTTCTACCACCGCTGAAAACTTCCTCAAGTGCTTCAGCTCTCACTGACTTTGTTTCTCTGTGGAGACAGAAGCATAGTCCCTACCACAGAATTCAGCACTACTTTATAAGATAGTCTTGTCTTATCTGATGATGTTTCATATAGATATTCTTATTCTCTAAGATGTGGCAGCACTTTTACTAAAGGGACCCCTGGATTTTATTCCTGGCGAATATAGATCATGGAGTGGACACCTGATAAATACATGCTGGGTTTCTCTTCTTGTTGTTTTGTTTCTTTATCCCAGAAAGAGAATTAAAAGATGTCATGTTTTTTGATATTTCCAGTCTTGCCCCCATCATTCTTCATGCACACTCTTTTCCTTCCAGCCCAAGTGGACTCTTCACCTTGACTTGAAAGTTCTCTCCTATATCAGGACTTTCCATAAACCTGCCTAAACAACAGCATCAGTGTTGTTTGTATGCTGGTTTTGGCAGCCTTCTGCATATAGATTGCAAGCTTTCACAGGGGCTCCTCAGCTCTGTCCCCCTGCAGGGGGTCTTCCTTCAGAAAGGAGGCATCAGTAAATGATTATTGCCTTGGTCAGCTTAGGGCTCTCAACAGTCATGAGCCTCTTTTTCTCTGGGATTCCTGTAGGGAAAGGGATGCAACTCACAAGAAATTGAGGCACCAAATAGGTAAGGAGGGAATGATTCCGGCTCTCTGGCCTGGTTAGCTGTCTAAACAATAATCCTTTTGCAGCTGGAATACTTCTCTCAGAAACTTTCCCAGCCAGCACTATGGGCACAGGGCTGCCAGTCCCAGCTTTGCTCTTGAGCCAGACCCACTTCTGAGTTTACCCTCATCCCCACCTTGACTCTCACTCCTAGCAGAATCATGCACAGTTTGTGAAAATGTTTTCTTCTATTGACAGGTGAAGTCTGGAGCAGGACTCTGAGGCTTTCCGTCCTCCATGCGGCTCACCAGAAAAGGAACTGCGAACTGTAAGTAACTGTGATTGGTGTTTTCCATGCTGACTCAATAAGGTTATGGGTTAAAGACCAGCCCTGAACCTGATCTTTAACAGCCATGCATTGTGCAAGAGAAACACTCGACAATAAGCTAGTCAGAATGTAAAATACAGTGGACCTCTAATTAGATTAGGTCTGAATGTGACAAAGAAGCCCTGTAATATGACATCCTTTTTAATTAGACTTTATTGATTGTGCATTAAGGTGGACTTGATGTGTAATGTGTGTCATGAGTGTCGGAAAGGGAAGCTCCTGAGTTTGCAAGGCCAACCCAGACCCCAGCCACTGTTGTCTGTGGGCTAAGCTTGGGAGGCAGTGAGAGGAGGAACTGGGTCAAGTGCATAGCCCGCGCTTGCTTTTACATCTGGTTATTTCTAGCAAGGCGTGAGAGAGCTAAAAGGAAATGCTGAAGATCACTTCTCTTCTATCAACGCGGTAATAGCTCCACCTTATGCATATGCGTATTTGCTCATATTGGTTCTGCCACTTAGCAAATGTCTACCCACCTGTAGGACCCAGCCTAAGTCCAGTATCCTCCGTGGAGACTTCTTTGGTAACTCCAGTTGGAATTGATTTCTCCTTCCTCTGAAATTCTGCCGTACCCTTTGTCTTCTGGGCACCCCTCTGCCTGCACTTTACTGTGTGCCCTCAGCGAGGCTGTGAGCTCCTGCAGGCGGTCTGGGATTCCCACATCTTTGTGTCCCCACTGCACCCTCAACCTAGTGGCAAATGTTAGTTGGAAGACTGGGTTGCCCTGGGCTGCTTAGCTTCTCCACCCTGCTTCTGGGACTGCTGGAGGCTGAGTTGCTGCTGCGACTTTGATAGTACATTGGCTTCCAACCAGTCCATGGAATTATAAATGATTAACCGTTATCAATGCACATCTTCACCTTTGTGTAAAAATAGATTGACTGTAATGACTATTTGAATAAATCATAAGAATGGTCGCCCTGCGATCATCTAACATCCTGCCGATGGCTGCCCGGTGAGTGAGCAGGGCGCCAGCCCTCCCGCCTAATGGCCTGAGATTCAGTGCTGGTCGCCTCTGTGATTGACGGGCCGTGGCTCCCAGGGCACCTCCTCTTCATCCTGGGCTCTGGAGTGGTCAGATCCCCAGGCCCAGGGGGTGGGGAAGGTTTCCTCCCTCCATCCTGTTCCAGGAAAACCTACCTAGGAGATGGGGCTGGGGGCTGGGAGGAGCCAGAGTAGAAAGATAATGACCTTTGTGAGAATCGATGTCTCCTCGCACCGGAGGTTAGAGGGACCTCATAAGTCAAGTCAAGTATGAGAGGAGCAAGCTGAGCGTGAACCTCAATGAGTGGAGAGTGTGGGGGAAATAGGTCTGCTCATTCCCTCCCTGTCTCTGCGGACAGCCAGGCGCCTTGCACTGGGCCACCCACAGCCAGGGAAAGCTCCTTTACCAGGACACCCTCTTAGACCTGCACTGAGGAAGGAGGGACAGCAGGTTTCTTCAGGTCCCAGGACTCTGAAATGGGAAGATTCAAATGATCTTTCAGCCAGTGGTTTGCTAAGGCCACCTCAGGCAAGAGGATCTTGCCTTTTGGAGGGGTAGGAAGAGAAGGAAGAGGGAGGCAGGCTCCAAGGGACTGGGGCCCATTGAGGAGGGAATAGTCTGAAAGCCTGAAATGTCAGAGAGAAGACCAGTGAGGGCTAGCTTTGAGGCGGAAACAGCAAACATTCTAATTTAATTCCAGTTGTGTTCCAGTTACTACAGCTGTGTAGCAAACCATCCCAAAACATAGTGACTTAACAACATTTATTATGGTCATATTCTGTGAGTCAGGAATTCAAACAGGGCACAGTGGGTTCAGCTTATCTCTGTTCCACCAGGTCTGTGAGTTCAGCTGGGGCAACTCAAAAGCTGGGTGTGGAATCATCTGAAGGCTCATTCACTCGTAATTCTGGGGATTGATACTAGCATTTGGCTGAGATGTTAGCTGAGGCTGTTGTCTAGTCCCCTGTGACCTCTCCATGTGGCTTGGACTTCCTCACAATATAGTGGTTGGAAGTCAAGGGGGTTCATCCTGAGAGACAAGAGCCAGGAGGAAGCTGCATTGCTGAAGTCCAGTCACTTCCACGACGTTCTCTTGATGGGGGCAGTTACAAAGGCCCACCTAGGTTTAAAGAAGGGAACACAGACACCCTCCCACCACCACCTCTTGAAGAAGGAGTATCAATATCACATTGAAAGAGGAGCATGAGGGATGGGATATATGTTGTTGCAGCCATCTTTGGAAAGTACAATTTACCACAACCAGCATTTAAGTCTGGCACAGCACAGCCTCATCTATTTCCAAAGACAGGTTAAAGAAACCCCTGCCTTAGATAACCAAACTGTCCCTTAACTCACAGAATGTCTATATTTAAAGGGCCTTCCCTGAGGCCAGGATGGGCTTCCTTCTGGGGTGGGACTCCCTGAGGACATGCTGAGAAACCTCTACCTTATAGTCCATCTCAGCAAGAGTGGTTCCAGTTTGCAACCCACAGCTTAAGTGCCAGGTCTAGAGATGGCTTTGATTTGTGACCAAGGACTCCACAAGCCTTGAGTCTTTCATTCTTATCCAGGGCTCCGCACATCCCCAACTGCACGGACTTCCAAGCTGGGGCAGGTTTCAGCCAAAGATCAGGACTTAAGAGGCTATCGGGGCTGTGCTGGGGACTGAGGAGGTCCAGGGAGCCCTTCCTCTCTGTACCCCCACATCCTCTCCTCTCCTTCCTTTCCCTCTGCCACACACTATAACGTGCAGGAGGCTGTGCCCTTAAGGACCAGGTTCCCTTCCCTTTACCATTTTCCTGACCCAGATGCAGCTAAATTTTGGAAGAGAATCTGAGTGCACTGGATGCCTTGTTACAACTTACGAGGGTAGAAGGAAAATTCAAGCAACCAAAGAGTGGAAATAGAATGAGTTCATTTTCCCAAAGGGCCAAGATCTGAGAATGGCTAATACCAAAAGGGAGGAAGCAGGGAAGAGAGGGGTAATTGGGCTTGGTTTGAGGAAAGGTGCTGGGGTTTGGAGAGAGAGTCCTGGAGTCTTCCACAAGTCAGCTTACTATTAATAACCAACATTGACTGAGCACTTTCTGCCTGCTAGACCCTGTGCTAAGCCCTTGATGTGCGTTTTCTCATTGAACCCTCCTTACACTGCTTTGTGAGATTCTGCTATCATCTCTGTGCTACAGAAAAGGAGTGGAGGCTCAGAGAACAGGAGAAATACCCTAACGAGTGACAGAGTAAGTTAGTAACAGAGGTGAAATCAAATTTAGGACTCTGTTCTAGAGACGTAATCACTTTTGTGTGGCCCAAGAACCTCAGTTTCCTCTCCTGTAAAATGGGGAAGCCTGATGACATCATCTCTAATGTCCCCCTCGGTTCTAAGATTCTAATTGTGCAGAAAAGGTTCTGGGAACTTGTTAGATGTGTCTAAAGTGGAGGCCCACTTATGGAAATGGGTTTGTATGAAAGTTTGGAATGATTTCCTGTTCTCTCTTTTCCCCATTCGTGAAACTTACCTCAGGAAACTAATGTTTAATTTGGGCAGGTGAAGGAAACAGATAAAAACAGAAAGATCATTTGTATTTTCAAGGCTCCAACTTCGGGGAAAAATGTTGGGTTTAAAGTCCAAAGCTGGGGCTTGAATCCCAGCCTTGCACCTCTGTGGTCCCGGGCTCATCTCTTTGGTCTTCAGATTCCTCATCTCTAGAATGGAAATGGGATTGTATCCCTTCCAGGACTGCTGTGGGGACTAAATGAAATCCAGCATGTGAAAGCCCTAGCGCCATTCCTGGCACACAATAGGGATTCAATAAGGCTTCAGTCATTCACTCACCCGGTAAATAAATAAAAAGTGGAGTTGGAAAGAAAGATTGTTCCTTTTCATTGCTCCTGACAGAGATGGTCAGGAATCTTCCCTTTAACTGTACCCTCCATAAAAGTTCACTCATAAACTATTGATATTTTAATAATACACATTAGCATCTTGCCCTTTGACAAATGAATATTGAATGAGCAATAAAGAGGCAAAAGAGTAACCAGGTATACAGCTTCAGGGAAGCTGGAATCATGAGTAGTTGTCAGAGGGAGTGCCCCTTTCCAGGGACCTGTGACTCACCTCTCTCCCCAGTGACCCCTAGGAAACAGCTCTTAAAAGGAGCTCAGATTCCAGCCCGGTCCAGCCCAGTCTGAGCAGGATTTGTCCTAGGTTTTCTTTCACTTGGCTGGAGGGGATTTGGGAGAATAGAGTAAAGGTCGTTAAAGGGCTGCTACAGGCACGATGTTTCACCCCCAAGTGAAACGCCTTGGCCCACCCCACTACCTTGGCTACAGGTGCAGGCTTCCTCCTCACATACTCTCTCCTGCTCTGTAAATTAAAAGTCTGCAGACAGACAGTGTGCCCCCAAAAGTCAGGCAGTGAGCTTGGAAATAACTCAGACTGGTTCTAGCCCTTTTCTCTCCTTTCTCCACCAGGTCTCGATGGGTGCCTATGCTTAGGGTGTGGGTTAACGTTTATAAAACAGAATTTCCTGCCTCTTGTATCTCCTGGCTCCAGCCCTGCTGCCACAGCCACCAGTTTCTTGCGGCCTCCATCTGGGCTGGGAGTCCTTGAGTGTGCAGGGAACAGTGACAGGGGCTCTTCGTTGGTCCAGCTTAATTGGTGTGATTTAATGGCATTTCTGGCAGATTCAGATTTATACGGCTTTCTGAGCTGCAAATCTGCTTTCTAAATGTAGAATTTTTGTGGAGTGGTAAAAAATAATGGCTGTTCTGTGATTCCTGCCTCCCGAGCTAGGAGATTGCAATTTACATTATGCAAATAGACATTATGCAATCAAGGCACTTTAGCAGGAATCTGGCGGCAGAGAGGCCGCTGATGAGATGCCGAGGTCTGCAGCCCCGACTGGAGGGGCTCTGGAAGAGTGGGGAGGAAGTGGGGAGGGGGTGGGGCAGGTGGAGAGGAGGCAGAGTCTGTTCCACTGGCCCAAGGAGGCAAAGTGGAGCCTGCCCAGAGATGAATGCATCCGGGGAGCTGCCAAAGCGATTCTCTCAATTAATGGCTTTGTTTAATCGTACCCCCTGTCCAGAGGAGTATTGTCTTACGGATAATTTCGTCTGCCTAACGAGATTTTGCTAATTAAATCTCCTTTCAGTTGGTGTGACTATGCCTGCAGGAGAGGGGGCTATTTGGAGTCTTCCCCATAAACCTTTCTAGAGAGGAGCTGGGAAGGAGGCAAGAGAGGGAGGGGGAGAGAAGAGAAAGAAGGGGAGTGAGAAACTTCCCTGCTGTGAGCAGGACTGGAGAGGCTTCAGCAGGGTTTGGAAACTGCAAGGTGGCTGCCACCACCCACCTTGCGTCTCTCTCCTGCTCACTGGAAATGCAGATGCTCATAAATCTTTGTCCAGTCTGAGAGATTGCCCCCCACCTTTTTTTTTTTTGTGAGGAAGATCAGCCCTGGGCTAACATCTGCCAATCCTCCTCTTTTTGCTGAGGAAGACTGGCCCTAGGCTAACATCCGTGCTCATCTTCCTCCACTTTATATGGTACGCTGCCACAGCATGGCTTGACAAGCGGTGTGTCGGTGCGCGCCAGGGATCCGAACTCCGGGCTGCCTAAGCGGAACGCGAGCGCTTAACCGCGGTGCCACAGGGCCGACCCCGAGATATCCCCCCCTTTTTATTTCTTCCCCTATGGCTGTTGTCACCTACACCATTGTCTGTTCTCAAGTTCTTCCCAAATCCCCAGGAGGTTCTCAGGATTTCCAAGCACTGTTCCCAGCAGCTCTGGCTGTGGGTGCTGCTGGTGGTGGTGTGGGAGGGGCAGAAAGTGGTCATGTGGGAACGCCTCCCCTTGCCTTTGCTGTTAGCCAGCCAATCTGGCTCTTCAGAGAGGAAAAATTGCTCCAAAATTGGCCATTTCTCCAAGGATAATTGCATGAATCAAAGAGGAGACTAGCTTGTGAAATTCATTTATCATCAGTGTGCCGAGGATAGCCTCTTGTAGGCAGAGGAGCCTAGCACTGTGCCTGCAACAGCTGGCGCCTGCATAGTGCTGTTGTGAGTATGTGACCACGTCACACGGTGCTCCACCACCCTGTGGTTCTTGACTGTCTACGGCTTCCTTGGCCTGGCTGACTGTGGGCTTCACAGCTCAGCCCTGTCTACTTTTCCAGTTTCATCTCCCACCCCCGTGCTGCTCCCTCCTCCCTGTTACTTACAGACACTCAAACACACAGGCACACTCCTACTCCTCATATCCCAAACATACCAGGTTGCTCAGTTTCCCCCCCAAATACCTGTATAACCTCACACCTCAGAGCCCCTGCACTTGCTCTTCCCTCTGTCTGGAATGTCCTCGGCCTGGATAACCGCTGTTATCGCAAGACCCAGCTCACATATCTCCTCTGTGACTACCTCCTCACAGAGCTTCCCTGCCTTTCGTGAAACACTGCTGCATTCCTGCTTTGTCCTGTATGTCATCACAGGACCTCAAACACGGTTATTTGTCCATCTATCCAAGTTAAGGACTCAATCTTATTCTTCTCCTAATCCCAGGACCTGAGATCATGCCTGGCCATAACAGGCACCCTACAAATTTGGTTGAATGAAAAGATGAATGAATGAACCAAGGAGAAGAGGGTGGAGTGATGGAGAGGGGCTCTCTAGTAGGGCCCCCAAACTCACAGATGGACAATGGTGGTGGGGGTCAGGAGACTGATTTCTGTCTATGTAGGACTGTCTATGTATGTTCTGTCTATGTAGGATTTCTGTCTATGTATGTCTATGTAGGACTGATTTCTGTCTATGTGGCCTTTTCCATTTGGTACAGGTATGTCTGTCATGTTCTGTCTCTTCCTCTAGCCCTTTAGTCATCTTAATATTCCCACCATGCTATGCACTGAGTCTGAAGTGTTTCTTGGTATATAGTAGGTGCTCAACAAATACTCTGTGATGCACTGAATGATTGGATGAGTGAATTGAGTGAATGACTGAATGATTGAACAAGCATGCACTTTGGTGTCAGACTTGAGTTTGAGCCCTAGTTCTGTTATTTACGTAGCTGGGACCTTGAGATTTAATTTTCTTATCCAGAAAGCGAGAATACTACTGCTACCTATTCTATCTTTCTCGAAGGGTTGTTGGTAGAGGGTTATAAGAGATATGTGAGACTGTTTTATAAACTATAAAGCACTATGCAAGTGTAAGAGGTTATTATTATAATGGTTATTATACTTGAAGTGATCATTGTGTTTGAAAATGAGGGATTCTGTTTTCAGGAATATAAAATCATCCAGGCCTGATTTGAACTCTGAGACTTACAGAGCAATCATTATGGGAACTAATTCCAGATTTGCCCAACTATGGGAAATTTTAGGGGCTGGAGTGAGAGGAGGGGTCTGGTGAAAGTGGTCCCATCTTCATTTGTGCCACCTGTCCCCCAAGTAGTCCCATGTAAATGGTCTCTCCTGAATCTCTACAATTGCCTGGACTTCTAAACCTCGTTATCTATGCTGTTCCCTCTGCCAGGAATGTTTTTCTCCTCTTCTCCTCTTTTCCTCTCTTTCAAAAAAAGGTCTTTTGACCCTTTCATGCCAAGTTGCTGCACTGTCACCCTCTGGACTCCCAAGTTACCAGCTCTGCCTCCCTGAGGGCATTTACTACAGTGTACCTGGGACTGTAAATGTCTATCTCTCTCACCACATGATGCACCTCCATCCAGGGCAGGTTCTGAGCATCATTCAGCTCTGGAGCTCCAGAGCTGAGTGGATGAATGGATGGATGGGTGAGAGGTGAAAGGAAGGTTGGGGCTTGGTAAATGCACAGGATTTGAACTTTTGAAGCACCCTAAGCTATAGGGAAAGGTGAAGAAGAAGCTTCAGAGAAATTAGCAGTGCCTTGCAAATAACTCCCAAATTTCTAAGAGATATTTCCCACCCACCCTCACACACAGAAGATCAAATAGGCTGATCTTCCCTGGGGTCACTATGTCCGGGGACCCCAATCCCGTAAAGGTGGGTGACTGGCCGTCAGCCAGGTGAGCAGTGAGGCTTCCAAGTTGGCACTGAATCCTGAGGATGGGGAGGTACCTGCCTGTTGCTGACCCCTACAGGTAAGTAATTACCCACCTGGGGAGGCAGATGCTGCCTTCCTACATCTCTAGCCTGTCCAGATTCTGTCTCATGGTGGAGTCGGCCCCAGCTGGCAGAGAATCTGCTGGAAGCCCTTCCGGGAACCCGGCTCCCTCACCTTCTCCCTGGATTTGGAGGCATCTTGTCTCCACCCTGCTCAGGGCCTCTCCCCCATGCCCTCCCACTCCCAGCAGCTCTCCTGGAGCCCCAGGCAGCCTCAGCAAAGTGCCAGGGGGCTGGGAGGCTTTTCATTACCGAATGCACTGAACCTATTTGTGAGTGTTTTGCAAAGTGTTTAATCCAAGGTGTTCCCTCAATTAAATTAGTGCAAACATCTGTGTCCCACATCCACCTCCATTTGCATTCTGTGCCATTTATTACAGCGGGAAATTGGAAGGCACCTTAGGAATACTTAGGACTGAATTAGGCTAGGTTGGGGTGGGCGTCTGGGGGTGGGCGTCTGAGGGTGCCTGTGAAGTTGATCCACGAGGCAGTTCCATCTCCAGGCAGGGACTAGTGGAGGAGCCACTTTCTGGTGCAGGAGACAACACGGTGGGAAGTGTCCAGGCTCGGGATCACCTGCTCTTGTGGGAGAGGTTGGGTGAGTTTAATTAATAACCCTGATCCCCACCTGGGCCCAAGTGCCTGCAGAGGCAGGAGGAGTTCACTGCTGTTGTTTTATAACTTTAAACCCAATTGAAAAAAAAGTGTATCACATTCAAGTGACCCCCCTGGGTTTCTCCCCGGGGGAGCCCTTTCCTGCTGGAAGATGGGTTTTTTCATCATGAAACTGCTCAGCCTTGGTGACTGGCTGAGCGTGGGTGGCAGCGCTCTCCCCTGTACCACGTGGTTCCCACGACTGTCAAGTACTCTGGGAGTCCTACTATTATACTAATCTAGCAGGGATCAAAGAAGAATAGTTTCTACTGTGTGACAGGCAGGGCGCTCAGTGCTTCTCATGCATTATCTGTTGTAACCCTCCCGCCCACCCTCTGAGGCAGGTCCTCTAATAATAGAACAAGTCAGGGAGCTGGGCTTAATCAGAGAGGTTAAGCTGTGTGCTCAAGGTTCCACAGCTACTAAGAGGAGCAGACAGGATTGAATGCAGGTCTGATGACTCCAAAGACTGTGTGCTTCCCACTGCACTCGGACAGCTCTCTGAGATGAAGCAGTTGGCGTTGGCTTTGAATCAGGGACCTTGTCACCTCCTCGAACCTCCTGAGTAGCACCTCCTGGCTGAGCTGTACAGAGGCCCTGGTCTTAGCCTGCCTGCCTCAGGTTGCGAGCCTCGGGTTAAGATGCTGTAGCCTGGGATACCCAGGGGCCTATGGTGGTTGCTCAGCCTGCAGTTGGCTCGTCTGAGGGAAGGGACCCCTGGCTTTTGGCGGGGGGGCGGGGGCAGGGAGGAAAAGGATAAGTCTGGGGAGTGAGGAAGAGACTCACAGGATGCTGAAGGACCTTAGAGATCACTGAACTCCTCAGTACTGAGTGGAAAAACTGAGACTCAAAGGAGGCAATGCTTACTTTAAGGCCACCGAGGGTTTGGTGATAGAGGCTGGACTGGAACTCAGGGCTCCCACTTCCTGGGAGAGGGGTGATATCAGGGCCTGGGGAGGTCCCAGGGGTTTTGTAGGGTGGGTGTTGGCTTTCTAGATGCAAAATGTAAATCAAGGCTGGATCAAGGAACCAGGGAGAGAGGGGCTGGGAGGTTGCTGTGGACTCATCTAGGGATCCTTCTGAGCTGCCGTTAACAGAGAACCTTCCAGGTCTAGAGGGCTGCTGGCTATCTCTGGCCTGGGCCTTGGGGCAGGTCCTCACCAACTCCTGGGGTTTCACCTAAGGACATCCAGGGGGTGGCAGAACCGGGGTGGCAGGAGGAGACCCGGGACCTGGGCTGAGCACCACCTGTGCCCATCTCCACCTCCCCCTTGCCCCGTCTGCCCTGGGGTCTGGGAAGCATCTGAGAAATGGAGTGCAGTGGCAGAGCAACACACTTGAGCTCAATCCCTACTCTTCCCCCTCCTCCCCTGACGAGATAGGACTGTGTCCCAGCCTTAGTTTCCCCATCTGTTAAAGAGTGATAATAACCTCCTCTTACAGGCTTGTTGGGAAAATGAAAGGAAATAATGGGAAGCCTTGGCCCTGCTTTGGAACTCAGAACATTGTTGCTGGTTCCCTTTCTTTTCCATGGGTCTATCTACCTTCCTCTCTTAGACCCTGTGCCTGCTCCTGGATATTGAGGGCGAGAGGCGCTGTGGGGATGATGATGGGCAGCCCCTGACTCAGTCCTACCTCCTCCTTTTTGTTTTTTCTTCCTTCCCTCTCTCATCATAAGACTTTAATAAATGCATCTCAGTATGTGGCCCTGCCTGGGGCTTTATAAGAATGAATTGCTTATCCAGCCCTTACTTCCTAGAAATGATAATCAACAATCAACACACATTTATTAAGCACTGCCTGTATGTAGTACCCAGCTCTAGGCCCAGCGGGGTCAGCCTGAGAGCGACCTAAGGGCCTCTTGTCTCCTTCCAGGGCCACAATGGCTCCTGCTTTCTCTGGATTTGCTGGATCCCAGGACCATCTGCCTTTACCAGCAGGATTTTGGGTTTCTGTACCGTTTTGTGCCTCTCTGCTTCTACACATGGGGTTCTCTTTGCCTAGAATGCCCTCCAGCCCCTTGTTTACCTGCTTAGAGCTCAGTTTCTCAGTGATGAGTAAGTCTGTGACCACATCTTAGCTAGGGTTTATCTTCCTTGAGCTCTCGGTGCACATTCGGCATCTTTCTGTGACTATTTATCACACTGTATTTCACTTATGTCTTTACCAGACATGCCTTGCTCTCCAAGGATAAAGAGTCCAGAGTGTACTGTCCTATAACTAGCATGGGCCCTAGGGCACCTGTTCTGTCTGTCCTGTAGGCCAGATCATGCTCAGTTCATCCCTAGCAGAAGAGAATGCCCGTTACTAGAATGCCTTCCTCTCCCATTAGCCTTTGGCACTCGATAAATGTTGGTTTTGTGGACGAACCTCTGGCGTGTTTGAAGGGAGGCTGTCATGGCAGCAGACCTCACTAATTTCCAGAGTGTCCAGTCTGAGAGCATGTCCCTGTCTCTTTTATTTGCAATTCTACTAAGTATTCTCTCTCCCACCTGGGGACAGGATATGGGCTCTCCAGATGGAGGTGAGAATAGGCAGAGAAAAATGACTCCCTTAATTTTTTGCCCCTGTGGCTTTGCTGTGGACATTTCTTTTCCTATAAAATCTCTCTTGTCTCTCTATGTGGCCAAACTCTGCCCATCCTCCCTAGTCCTGTGCTGCCTCTTCCACAAGTCTTAGAACTCTCAGGGGAAAGCAGTTTCTCCCTCCCAGAGCACCTTGCCTGAATCTCCCGACACTGACCAGTGTCCACCTGCATCCCAAGTATGTCTGCATGTGTCCTTGAACACAAAGCTGTGTCACCACAGGGTCCATGGCTGGTGCCTCTGCAGCCCGCACTCCACCTGGCACGGTGCCTACACATTCTGAATTTATGATATGTATTTGCCAAAGGAAGGAATGAACAAGACTACTCCTAATCTCTCTCAGAGGGAGGTGTCTGGGTTCTTCTCCCATTCTCTGCTTTGACTTTTCTGCGCCAGAGTTCTAATGGACTTGGAAGCACATTTGTCACTGGAAACTGGATGCTATGGACAGCAAAAGAAAAACAGGTGTTCAATTCTACTTGGTATACTGAGCAGACTGGAATTACTTCTGTATGGCAGGCCTGTCAAGTCCCAGAACACTGATACTGATAAATTAAGGGGTCATTTTTCTCTGCCTATCCTCAGCTCCATCTGGAGAGCCCATGGGAGAGCCCAAGGAAGATGGGCCATTGGAATAAGAGAAGAAAATATTACAACTTTATTTATTTGTATTTTTTTTTAATCTCATCCTGTTTAGATTTCTATTTTGGCATATGTTCCATAAGAAACATCACATACTGGTATAGTAGTATGTTTAATATATACACACACATGCAGGTTTATATATGTGTATATTGAGAGTGTGTTAAAGATTTTTACTGATAGAGTTGAAAACTCATCTGAGGACCATGGACTTAGGCCACTGGCCCACGTCCAGGAGGTAAGACTAGTCACATTTGCTAGTGTCTCCAGACAAGTGTCTCACTCGCGAGTGTGGCCTCCCCTCAGGCCTAAAGCTTTACAACCTGCATCTCACTAGATAGCAAATTCCTTAAGGAAAGGAACCCTGGGATCCTACTCCCCTGTGAATTTCCAAGGCCTGGCACACTGCAGATACCCAATAAATTAAGCATAGCTTGAATTATATTTATTTGAATTGATTGAGATTATCTGAGAATCTTTTATTTATTTATTTTTTTAATTAATTTTTTGTGTGTGTGTGAGGAAGATCAGCCCTGAGCTAACATCCGTGCTAATCCTCCTCTTTTTGCTGAGGAAGACCGGCTCTGAGCTAACATCTATTGCCAATCCTCCTCCTTTTTTTTTTTCCCCCCAAAGCCCCAGTAGATAATTGTATGTCATAGTTGCACATCCTTCTAGTTGCTGTATGTGGGACGCTGCCTCAGCATGGCCGGAGAAGCGGTGCGTCGGTGCGTGCCCAGGATCCGAACCTGGGCCGCCAGTAGCTGAGCGTGTGCACTTAACCGCTAAGCCACTGGGCTGGCCCCTGAGAATCTTTTAAAGTTTGAAAATTTGACTTCAATTTAATTCTCAATTGTCCACTCCCAGACAGTATACTCGTTGTATTTACTAGATATCCATCATGCAACAAAAAAAAATATGTGCCTACTATGTACCAGGTTCTGAGCCAGCTCCTAGGTGACAAATTTGAGGTCCCTGACCTCAAATTACTAACATTCCTTTTTTTCAAAAACAACCAAACAAGAAATCATAATGTAAATCAGCACTCCCCTCTTCACTGGGGTTATTCTGAAACAAATCGCCGGCCTCATACCGTTTCCTCTGCAAATGCTCCAGTCAGTACTTGCAACCTTTTCGGGAGAGACAGACCTATCAACAAATGCAGTTGTGTTCTGGGAGCAGTGCTAGACCCCACTGGGCATGGCTAGGGCCCAGAACAATCAGGGAGTGGTCACACTCCCTGGGGGAAGTGGAGTGGGGTCAGGAATGATTTTTATGTAAATGATGCTTAGGCTGAGTCTCTAAGTTACCTTCTAGGCTTGGTGTTGAAATTTCAGAACCAAAGAGGGGGCCTATCAGATAACGAGTGAACGTGAGAGGAAGACACTCCCATAGAGGGAGACGGCCTTCACAGAAGACAGAACACTCACGGATCTTAGTGTTCGCCTCCCTCATCTTAGGATGAGACAAGCGAGGCCCAGAAAGCCGAGGCCTCTTGCCCACAGTTGCACAACTAGAGATTGACAGCGGCAGAATCCGGGCTCAGGCGGGCTCCTCCCTCGGCCTCCTTCCACACATGGAGGACCCCCGGCCGCGCCGGGCTGGGCCTGCCTCTTTCACACACCCACGTTTCTGTGACCAGGAATAGCACACATGGAGCCCCCAGCAGCTCTGGGCTGTGGGCGCCCCCTCTGCCTTCTAGCAGCTTCCAGAGGGGGCCAGCGGCTTGCAGCCCCAGAATCATCCTGGGCTGCATGTGACTTCTTCTTTCTTCCTGTGCAAGTTGAGCACTTGCCACCCTGCTGTCTGTTTTTCCTTGCTAAGGTTCAGTTCTAATTATGTTGATTTTCTTCATCCCACCCCCTCCTGGAAGCTTATTAGGTTGAATATTTTTATTTATTATCATTTCGCCCAACTCCTGCCAGCATTTCCAATTACTCTCCCCGCTTCCTTGTAATTGTCTTTCTGTAATGGCTCTGAAACAATTGCGCTAAATGAGGTGTCTCCTGGAAGATGAGAGTCTCACTTCATTAAAGGCTAATGTATTCTCAGCTCCAGCTCTGTGGGGCTAGCTTGGAAGGAAGACATTTAAACAGCTTCTTTTATTTTATAGGGAGCAACTTTTCAGCGACGAAGATGTCTGTGGGGTATATGTGTATGTGCGTGCGTTGCCTGATTTTAATTTAAAGAAAGTTTATGAAATAGTGTAAGTCTCCTTATTGATGAAACTTGTTCTCAGGTAGCTGAAATTTATGCAGTGGGGTGCGGGGCTCTGGAGCAGGGTGGGAAGGGGCAGTTGATTCAGATGTCCACCCTGCCTTTCTGCTAGCTCCCCTCCCTTCCTCTCTTGCTCCTCGCCTGCTGGATCAGCCCGCAGACCTCTTTATGCCTCCATCCTGTGTCTCTGCCTCCCGCATTGTGTGCTCAGTTTCCGCTGTGGTGATGACCTTCTGTTATGTACTATTTTTTTCAGCTTATATACCCAACTCATTCATTTATTCATTGTTTATTCATTTATTTGATCATTTGTTATTCATTCAACAAATGTTTATTGCCGCTATGTTCAGGCATTATTCAGGATGGGGGTATGTCCTTTGGAGCGTAGAGAACAGTGAGGGAATAGAGACAGATAACAGGTAAGCAGGCGCTTCTAGTGCACTATGTTAAGTGCTGTAATCAGACAAGGGTGGACCACTCTGAGAGCACCTCATAAAATCTTGTGGGGTCCGGGAAGGCTCCTAAAGGGAGGGGGGGTCTGGGTTGATACCTGAAGGGTGAAGAATTAAACAAGTCACAAGGGAGTGGGTGGAAGGCCTGCAGGCTGAGGGAGCTCCAGTAGCTAGAGAGGGCTTGGTAGCCGAGGTGAAATGCAAGATCCTCCATCTAACAGGAGGGTCGTGTGGGAGAGAGGCTGCACTGAGAGGTGGGGCTGGAGATCATGGAGGGTCTTCAGTGTTGGGCTGCTGAGGGATCGGTGGGACATAGAAGAGTTTTGAGCAGGGGATTGATTCGGCCAGATCTGTGTTTTGGAAAGACCTCTCCTGCTTCAGTATGTAATTGGAGGAAGGGAAAAAAAAGGGCAAGGAGACCTTTTAGGAAGCTGTTGCAAGAGATGATGATGCCCTGCCTGAAGGGGGGCAGTGAAGGAAGACAGAGCTTCCTTCACTGTGAGGTGTTACAGGTGGAGAAACAACAGGCTTGGGATGGGATGGCGGTGAGGAGAGCGGGCATCAGGGATGAGATCCACTTTTCTGGCTTGAGCAGCTGGGTGAATGTGTGCAGTGGGATCCTAACAACCGTGACAAGGCATTACCCTCCATGAGAGCTCATGTAGCTCCCCAGGATGTGGGACCATAAGGTTCAAATCCCAGCAATGCTGGGCAGCTTGGACCAGGGCCTTCAGGACTCCCAGGGCCTTCACCAGCAGGGCCTGTGGGTGGCATGTGGGCACCAGCTCACTCCTTTAAAGGGTTGTTCATGTTTACATCTGTGGAGCTCTTTAACGCGCCTGTATGTGCAGAGCTCTGAGCTGAGCAGGTCACGTAGTGGCTCTGACTTCTGTCCCAGGCACCCTAACCTATACCAAGGCTGACTCTTCTAAAGGGTTTTTCATTTCATAGTCCAGAAAGAGTGGGAAGGCTCTTCCTGATACGTTTTTGTTGGAAGAGAAGAATTTAAGCTTACACCGTGTTGTGAGTCAAGTACATCCAGAAGTGTTTTTATGCCTCAGAGGCACTTTTTTAAGGGTCCCGGGAAGCTTGCCAGCAACAGTGGTGGTAATAGTAAAAAAAGTGATAGTAGTGATTTGTATGTTTATCGAGGGCCACTATGTCCTAGGCCCCCTTTTAAGCACTTGCATGTAGTATCTCATTTAGTCCTCACAACAGTCCTATCACGTAGATATTATTATTGGCTCTATTATTATTGGCACAAAGAGGTTAAGTAAGCAGGCTACCAGGACTCCCCAGCCTGCAGTTTCCTCTCAGAGTCCGGGAAGAAGGGAGTCCGGCCAGACCAGAGCCAGGTTGGGAGTAGCCGAGGGCCAGGAGAAGTGGCTTGGTTCAGTCCTCCACACTGTTTCCTCTCCTGCTCCTCACACCTCCTGTTATGTATTACTTTTTTCAGTTTATATATCCTCACTCCATTGATTCATTCATTCATTCATTCATACATGTCCTTCAAGACTGTGCAAATGCCACTGACTCCCGGGCAGAGCCGGAACTTCCTTCCTCTCTGGTTCCCAGAATACGTACATTTCTCAATTCCAGCTGCTGATTTGTAATTATTGTTTTGCATGTTTCTCACCTCAGCTCTACTTTGAGTTTTCCCTAGGAAGGGATCTTGACTTACTCCTCTTTATATCCTTGGTACCCAGCACAGAGCCTGACACCCAGTAGGTTTTCTGTGATTTAATAAATGCTATTAGGGATGCCAGGATGCTCAGGAGGGGCCCTGGAGGTCAGAGTCAGGGAGACCCCCATCCCCTGTCCCTTACAGGAGGAGAGAGTGGCCCAGATGTGCTCCAGATTGGGCTCAACCCCCCAGGGCGACTGCCTGGTAATAGGGGGAAGCTGTCAGGAACACAAGTCTCTCTGCACTCGGGGAGATGTGGGGTTGAGGTAAGCGCTCCTCCAGGGCCAGAGGACTGAGGAAGCAGCGGCTAGCTGGATGTTTATTCTGATGAAGTGCTTATGTAACACCAGGCTTCCTTGGGCTCCCAGGGGGCTGAAGAGAGTGCACACCAAGGAAACAAACAACAGAGATGGCAAACCACCCATGCTACTAGACAACTGAGGTGAAGAGTGTGCGCATCTGACATCTGCAAAAATTTAGCATCAGGGCAATTGCCAAGCAGGTTTTTTATAAAGAATAAACTGTGTCTTTAAATATTCAAGTGCAAAAAGTCACCAACCATTTTCCATCTCCCGAATCTCCTTCTGATTGCCATTCCTTCAAGGCTGCCATGGGGTGCTGTGAGATTCTTCTCTCAGGAGGGGCGGAGGGTGAGGGTCACCTCTTCAGCAGGTCCCTCCTCAGCCAAGGGAAACAGGGCTCTGGTCACAGCCTGAGGGCAGCGAGGGGAGAAAATGGGAGGAAGGAAATACAAGCTAGAGCCAGGGGTCCTGGTCACTAGATAGCCATGTGACTTTGGGCAAGTGGCTTACCCTTTCTGAGCGTCAGTTTCTGTATCTGTAAGAGGAGAGAAACATTAACTCTGCCCTGCTCAACCCGCAGGCTTGTTTGAGTATCTGTACCCTGTGGCAATCTGTGGGATCATGCCACCTTGCCATGCTGCCTCTCATCCAAGTTGGGTAACACAGAATCCTCTGCCTGCTCTAGCCAGCTCTCTCTTCTGCCAGCTCTAGAGCTGAGTCAGGTGTGCCCACCGCACTTTCCGTAACGCCGAGGACAAGGATCCAGGTGAAGTCTAAGTCTGAGGTCCCCTGGGGCTCTTGGAAACAACAGACAAGGCTTCCAGTGCCCAAGAGAAGTGAGAAACTAACCTGTGTGCTGCAGAACAATGGGAAATTTAGGGTAAGAAGTCTTAGGATCCTAGAACAGAGCTAGACAGAACATTACTTTGCTCGTGTAATAAACATGTGTTGAGAACCTACCATGTGCCAGGCACTGTGGTAGAAATTGAGATTGTAAAGGTGACCCATACACGGGCCCTGTCCTTTCAGAGCTTATGGTCTGGCACATTATGCCCACTTTCCTCCATTTCATAGATGAGAGAGAAACTGAGGCCCAGGAGAGGAGGTGACTATCATGAGGTCACATAGCCCCTTGGTAGACTTGGCAGGATCAAAAGGCTGCATTGTGAGGATGAAATGAGCTAATACATGCCAAGGGCTAGAGGCAAGCCCGGTACCTACCTGGTGACTACTCTCTACGTGTTTCCACTAGGCTTCCAGACTCTAGGAGCATGTCCCTCTGTCCCACACAGCCCCTCACTGGCCCGGAGCTCCAGCCTCACTCATATCTTGAGGCCAGGCGTTTGAGATGAGCCTGGGCCACCCTCAGGTGAGAGTGACAAAGGGAGAGTGAGAATGACAGTGGGCCTGAGGCTCTTGGCCCTGAGCATTTTATTCTTTTATTCACCCATCACTTATGGAGAGCTTGACACGCGCCAGGCACTGGGCTGCATTGTTGAACAACACCAACAAGCCCCCTACCCTCAAGGAGTTTATATTTCAGTGGAGAAGGGGGTTGGACAATCAACTATAATAAACCAGATATTTTCAGCATGAGATAAGGATTAGGAAAGTCATATACAGGGTGATAGACAAGAGATTAACGGGATGGTGGGTTAGGAGGTGGTGAAGGTGGGGTTGTGAGTGGGGGGGCAGGTTTTGTTCACCTCTGGAAATTGCCCTGCCAGATGAAGCAGGATTTGGGGGAGCTTCTGCTCAGCTCTAACACACCAGTCTCCAAAGCTCAGCATCTTGAATAAATGTATCAGTACTGAGATTGTCTGTACCCTGCCCAGCCCCAACCCACAGCAGGAGGTAATGCCTCCTCAGTTTCACCACTATCCCCTTGGAGGTCTCAGTGACAATTGCAATTTGAAATCAGGAGTAAAATAAATGCAGAAAGAACAAGACTATTCCTCTGATGCTCCTTGGGCCTGAGTTTTCTAATCTCTGAAATGGGAGAACTTAGCCTGCCTCGGAAGATGGAGGAGATGGCCTCCAGAGCTGATTTCCAGATGACGGGAGGGAAACCTCCAGTCCTGAGGGACCACAGAAAATGTTCCATTCCAGAGCAGTGCAACTGCTGGGGAATTCTAACATCATCTCCATTCCATGTGCAGGGAAAAGCCATCTCTTTCTTCACTCTGGCTCACCTCCCCAGGCAATCTGGGCACATGTTTGTAGTGGTCATTTCGTCCAGGAATCAAAGACTTTCTTTGGACTTGTGTGACCCTGCCTCTAGTCATCAGGTGAGCCCTGAGTGGGTGGCCCCAGGACTGGCACTCTAGGACCCCATCACCAAGGGGCTGGGATCCCCCAGGGCATCTCATGATTAGGGATCAGGTGGATTCAGTCTTGACTGCACTTCAGGACTCAACTAAACAAAGTTGTGAGCCTTCCTAGAGATTGGACAAGCATAGGTAAGAAGGTGAAGATCTGAGCAAACCTGGATGTCGAGATTTCGTGGTCCACAATTCTGGTTTCTTACATTCCTTGTGTATGCCCGGGACCATGAGAGGTCATCTTGCCCATCCCCTTGTCTCCAGGCAGGACTGCACTTCACCAACCAAACAAATAGATGAAAATCTTCCCCGTTCCTAAGACTACTCATTCACAAAGAATAAGGAAGGGCTCCAGAGAGAAAGGAAATGGATTAGTGGCTGGGGTACCATGTTCTGTGGCAAGTTCAGAAGAGAGAAAGCCAGGCTTTGGAGTCTTGGGGCTGGGTTTCTGGATGTGGGAGTCCACTGAATTCATCCCTTCAGATGTCCATCAAAAACATCCTTAAAAGAGACATTTTACTCAGAATCAAGTGTTCTTCCTCTGGGTCTCTTTCCCCACTGCCCTGACCCTGACTGGGTACCTCAGGGACAAACCCAGAAACAACAGAGACTTTTTTGACCAGGTGGTACTCACTGTGTGTGTGTTTAGGGTGGGAGAGACAGGCAGGCCAGATTCCATCCAGCAAGTACCCCGGTGCATGCTAAGCCAGTCCTGGGTCTGAGAGACCCTGGGATTCCCAAGGAGGCCTATCCACTTAGCTCTGGGGATTGGTGGTCCGCTGAGTCTCCCCTACCAGCATCCTGATCCTTGTGGCCCAATCCTCGAGCTCCCTTTTTGTGCACTAATCCTATGACTTGGTAGCCCCCGAGAGATATTTTCTTCCCAGGTTGTTGGCCACTGCCTAGTTTCTCAGCAGATAAACCCCCACTGTTCCCCAGCTAAGCTGCTGGAGTGGCTGCAGATTTCTTAGTAATGATCTTCCTCCAGGAGCGGGGGAGACAGAGGAGCTGCTGCCGCTGTTGCTGCTGCCTCGGCTGCTGCCAACATCAAAGCTTTCCGCGTGGCTTTGGTAGAATGTTAAGAATTGCGAGATAATTAAGTTGCATTTCTGTGCATTGTTTACTGTTGCTCTCAACCAATCGCTATTCCATAGGGGCTAATCTGGGTAGGGTTTTTTTTTCCTTTGCAGTGCTTGTTTGTACCACATTCTTCATTATGCTTCAGTTACAATTTTAATTTTACTATTATTAAATCTTCCCCAAAGCTGTATTATTCTGCACCTCTGAGCTGGAATTCCTGATTTGGGGACTGTTTGCATCTGGGCCTGTTCACAAATGATTGTTCTTGTTTACAAAAGAACATACATTAAAACTCAGCACAGGAGGAATCCTGGCTCCCTTCCCTCCTCCCTGCCCCTGGCTCACCTGGTTGTAGGAGGTGGGGAAGAGAGGAGATAGGGAGCAGAAGGGATCTAGCAATTCCTGAGATTTTTGCTGTTGCAAGAGCATCTTCATGGCCTCTAATGGCCAAAGGAGTGGACAGGAAGTTGAGTGTATGGGCCGGGCAGGGAGCTGGAGACTTCGTTTTCATAGCGTGCAGGACCCCAATAATAAAGGGATCCATATTTATTCCAGCAAGACAGTGTAGGCTAATGGTTAGGCTTTAGTTAGGCTAATCATTGGAATCAGACGGATCTAGGTTAGAAACCCAAACTTCTTCTCTTACTAGGCATGTGACATTGGGAAGTTAGGTAACATCTCTAGGCTTCAGTTTCTTGGCTTTAAAAATGAGGAAGAAGATGATGACAATGCTGCCCCACAGGTAAAGATAAAAAGAATGTTGCCCTCCAGATGGTAAGGATTTAGGAAAGGGTAGGTCAAGTTATGTCATCATCATAACTATTATTTTTTCATTCTGTCTCCTGTCCATTTTCTTCCTCTGTCACCCATCTGAAGCTTGCTTGCTCACTTGGCTTGGCATGAGGGCTCTGAGGCCCAGGCCTGCCTCCAGCTTCTGGCATCACTAAGCCACTGGAGTGGAATAGGAGGCCCTTTCCATATGCTCCCAATGACAGGGGAACAGTAGGAATTAGTTATCTGCCTTCCCAGGAAGGAAAGAGTGGCAGACTCCTGAGGGCCTGAGGTTGCAGAGAGAATGGGCCCTGCCCCAGCTGAGGTGGCCAGCCCTGGGGTTTTGAGAGCCCAGAGGCAGCCACCAGCGCCCACTGTCTGAGCTGGACGCTGAGCCCCAGCAGAACCTATGCAGCTGGTCTTTCCAGCTCTCCCCACGCCAGCGTCCCTGCAATCTCAAATTCCTCCTGGAGTTTCCTCAGCTTCTTTCTTCCTCTGTCACCCTGTCCCCCCATGCCGCCACACACACACTAAAACCATAACTTTTTTCCCCCTTTCCCATTATCTCTAACCCATATACTCCGGGAAGTTTAATTTGTTCTCGGTAGTAATCACCATTAACTAGAAATTGTCTTTCTCTGTGTAAACACGTCATTAGTGAAGCTGGTTTTCTGCAGGGTCCAGATTTCATTTTTATTAAAATGAAACACTTTCAGGCGCCTCACTGTGTCCAAGGAGAGAGAGTATAATTTTAACCCATTGGGTTGGCCACAGATAATTGGGCTGGCATTTGATTGGACGATTAGGGAAATATCTTCTTTGCATGCAGTATAATTTGCATTTTTTTCCCACTTATATGAAGCTAAGTCATGCTTTCGTACACAGGCAGTTTTAATGAGCATTATAAATCCTAATGAATATATTTTCATGTTCATTTTATTGGCTTGTTTTTATTACTAGAGGTCTGAAAAACAGGGCCAGTGAGGGAGCTGCAGAGGAAATGGCAGGGGAGAGAAGCTCTGTGGCAGCCTCGCGCCCTCCTTTCTGCCTCCCCAGGCTGCCAGCGGGCGGAGGACTCCGGCTGATGTGGGAAGGCTGGGCAGGAGCGGGTCATCCGGGTCCTTTTTATCCCAAACCAGAAGTTGCTTGGGGCCCCAGGGGATGCGGAGAACATGTCTCTTGCCCTGGGGCCAGAGGAGCTCCTGCTGCGGCCTGGCCCCCCTCTGCAGCCTCAGCTGCAGCAGCAGCAGCAGAGCTATGAAGGCAGGGACCCCTAATTCATCACGTTCTGGAATGGAAGTGTCGGTGAAGTACTTCTGCACAGTGTCAGGCACATTCTAGGAACTCCATGCAGGTTGATCAAACAGAATCGATTGAATTCTGATTCACAAGGAATTACTGTAATCATAGCACTCGTTTTCAAACATGACTCTAAAAGGCAGTTAGCAAGTGTACAGAGCACGATTTTCTCCTGGATGATTTGAAAGGTTCATATCTAAGGGTCTCAGCACATCATTACGAGTATCAGTTATAGGTTTCAGAGTTCTGCATCTTTCTCCATTCATTCATTCAATAACATTTGGGAGGCACCTACTGTGTTGTAGGCACTGAGCTGGGACACATACAAGGTGGGTCCTAAAATCTCTCCTAGCGCCAACATTTTTAAAAATTCTGTAGCAAGTGACCAGTAAAGTACCCTTTTTGTTCCAGTTTGTGGCTCTGGTTCTAAATCTCTCCATGTGCACCAGGAGTTTGGTCTCTTTCCATTGGGCACCCTAAGTGCCTCCTGTCCTGTCCCGGCCCCCTTGCCCCAGAGCATCAGTGATCCCAGGCATCTGATGGATCACGCCTTTTGTCCCTGCTCCTGCATGCTGAGCTTGGCCCTGTGGATTATCTTGCTTGACCCTTTGCCCTCTGCTCCATCCAACCGAAGGGCGTGGTTGGCAGTTCCTGCTCTCAGACCCTGGGGGGGCCCACCTTCCCTTGCTCCAAAGGATTGACCAACACTTGGTGCGGACCCCACTGTGGGAACCCGGCTGGGGGCCTGTCTGGCCTCGTGTGTCATCTACCCGCTGACCTTCTGCTCCTCACCACACAACCTGCTCTCTGCTGACTGTCCCAACCCACTCCTCATTCTCCCACGACCCTCCCCTCCAATGTTTGGTTTTTTAATCAGAAGGATGTTTGTTTCTCACATAGGTTGGGAATTTTGAGGATGTTTCAGAAATTAATTCGACTTAAAACTAGTTCAGTTTCCTTTGCCACCATCTCTTCAAAATGGCACCTCAGTGCTTCATGGTGTCCTTTCCGCTGGAAGCTGAGCACTCACGCAGGCTTTCGCTGCGTCCTCTGACACCCCTACTACCAAAGACACGAACACAGCTGGACACGTCTTGCTGTGGCCTTCAGGGTGACTTCATGTTTTCCTGCTGTACAAGAGGTATTTACTGAACAACTATTGTGTGCTAGATTCTGTGAGAAACAGAAAACTACCAGAGAGGCCTTGTGGTGGAGTGGAAAGGAGATTGGCCCACAATGGAAGGCCTTGGTTGAATTCTGGCTTTGCTGCTTTCAACCACGTGACCTCAGGTTAGCATCTCACTTTCCTGGGCTTTTTATCCTCATCTGTAACATGAGAATAATAATCCCCACCCATGTCATAGGAGGTGGTAGGGATTTAAATGAGATAGCGATTGTGGAAAGTGTAAATGCTGGTCATTGTTCAGGTGGAATGTGACCAAGTCCCAGAGTGATTCAGACCATGAGCCCTGGGTCATGGCCCATTTCTCGTCTTGGAAGGGCAGTGACAGGGAGATGCTTGCTGTCAAGATGGGATGTTGCTTCTTCCTGGAGTTTGATAGTTATGTATCTGTCTTTTCCAAAGAGGAGAGACAGAGGGAAGCTCTGGCTGGAGTTTCACCATCGGGATGGTTTCATAGATCTAGTTTTGCCCTTACCACCACAGTTTGCTTGAAGACCCGTCGCCACCAAGAGTGCCTGCACTTGGCCTCGAGTAATGGGTAGGGACTCTCCTGTGGGCATCTCTTCTCCCAGACAACACAATGTCTCAATTTCCATTGCATCGGCACACAGGGTGCTCTGCTGCTGAGCACTGATTCATCTCTGTTTCACATGGTAGGTCAGTCTTGTCTTCCATTAAGACTGCAAACATCTGGACAGGGGTCCTGGCCAAAGACTTCTACATGCCATCTCCTTACCAACCCACCCACAGTGCTAGGCAGAGGGTGAACTGCTCAATAAATGCCTTTTGATTACCTCGCTGGCCAGGAGCAGGAGCTCCAGGCTCCTTTTGGCCAGTGCATTTCACCCCCAAGTTAAGGCTAAGTGTCTGTAACTGACCAGCTGGTCTTGCTCAGGGGGCAGAGAGGTGGGCCAGAGGAGCAGGACATCAGCTCTGATGCCGTCCTTGTCAGGTCTGCAAACACAATAGAAATCGCTCACGTGAGATACCAGATTTTTATTAAAAAGGTGGTAAGTGCAAAAGCAAGCTGTTGGCCCATCCCAGAGCCAGGTCTTCAATTATGGAGCATAGTGATGCTGGCACATTCCCGAGCTGCTCCTGGAGTCCCATGTCTGTGGAGTGAAGCCTGCATAAAGAGAACAACTTCCCAACAGCTCAAAAGGGTGAGGGCATGCAGAGCAGCCCTCCAGTTGCCTGCAACCAACTGTTTTAGGGTGGCTGGAGGAAGAGTATTAAAAAGGGTGTTAATTCATTAGGAGCATGAGAGAGGGTTCTGGAGGAGAGAAGGGGGGCCACCTGCTCACAAGGCACCATTTGACTTGGGACCCAGTTCTAGATGAAGAAGGGAAGTGGAGGAGGGAGTAGGGCTGCACCTCCACTTGCGAGTGGGCCCAAGTGACCTGTGAGGAGTGGGGCCAGGGGACAGAACAACCAGGTGTGAGGCGTCTGTACACGGGGAATGAAAAGAAGCTTGTGTTCTGGCCTCTCTGCAAGGATGGCTGGCTGATAGGGCCGCCCTCTGCCCGGGAGAGCCATCTCACCTCTCCGGCTGGGGGTGTTTGTTTAGCGTCCCTCGCAGATTAGCCTGGCCTGAGTCCTGAAGCTTCACACGACGGAGGGGAGGCAGGTTGGTGTGTTTGCTCTAGGCCACTTGGGGAGCTCAAGGAATTATGGGATGGCAAGAGATACCTCCCTGAAAAGGATTTTGATACCCCCTCCACCTTTGCCCATTCTCCCCTCCATCTCCTTTCTGATGCAATCCCCACCAGGCCACATGCTCGGTTGGGGGAGGGAGGGGCTCAGAACCTAGCTGGAACCTAGTCTCTTCTCAGCTCATTCCAGGCATCGCATCACCTCTCTCTTCTCTCTTCCTCTAACTTTCTCTGCCTCCTGTACCTCTCTGTCTCCCTCTCCCACCCATCTCCCACTGTTCCCCAAGTCTTCTTTTCTTCTTTGTGTCCCCCTTTCTATTTCTATGATCAATTTTTGGATGCTCCTTTTGTTCAGTCAGTGATGCCCCCTCACCCGCCATGGTGCTGTTGGGGAGTAATGCTGGGTTAAATACTTCCTGTCTGCACAGAGCGGATGACTCCACAGTGAGTGCTCCGTTGCTGCGGGGAGGGCCATGCCGTAGTGGTGTGACTTGGTGCCAATCCCATCTTTCCTCTGGGCCTCAGTTTCCCCAGAAATGCAATGGAGGGGATGCCCCATGCTTCGTAAAGGAGACCTCCTCTCTCTAGAGTGAAGCTCTGCTCCCCACCCCACCCCCTCCTGCCTGGGAAGACTCAGCAGCTCCCTTCCTGGCAGTAGAAGGGGAAGGCTGTATGAGGATTGGGGGTGAGAGCAAATGGAGGGGATCTGCTGCCGGTACTAGTTTAGGCAAACAGCAGGGACTGCTGGCGGCGGATCTAGCCCCCACTTACGCTGTAACAGCTGCAGTCCAGCTGCTGGCATCCCTGCTGGGGGAGCGTGCTAAACCTCTCCGGGGTCAGCACTGTGGTATGTCGGTTTCCATAGCAACCAGCCAACGGGCCACTTTCTCAGAACAATTCCCCTACTCAGCCGGGTTCTGGACTTAGCTCAGCCCAAGGGCATGTGGCTGAGGAGCAAAGCAGGAGGGGGAGAGGCTGCCCGAGGCCAGACTGGGCCCCACAGAAAGTGGCTATCTCGAGTCTTGTCCTAGCACAAAGGGCGGGGACCAGAGGACAAGACATGCAGACTCTCTTCCAGTCCTGGCTCTCCCTTGTCCCCTCTCTTTACCAACCCTCCGCCCCGACCCCCCCCCCCCAACACAGACCGCCCCGCTTGGCCTGGTTGGAACAAGTATCAGGTCTTTGTCTGGATCTGGACAACAGCTGCCTTGGCTGGGCTCGAAGCTGGGAGGAGAAAGTCCGGAGTGGTGTATAATGGGCAGTAGAGGGGGCTTTACAGCCTCCATCTCTGCACCCTTCCATCCAGCTCTTCTAGGACCATCAGAATCCCATTCACCCCACCCCCAGTGACCTCAGGGGAAGGTGGGGTTATAACCAGTCCTCTCTCCATTTTTAGAGGATGGGAAAGATCACCTTTCTCAAGCCCCTAAGGAATAAACTGGCTAAACCTGAGCAGGTTGGTGTCACACCTGACGCTTTCAGAAAGGGAGACTCATTAGAGGAGAAAATACAGACTAGGAACTAGTCCGGGACCTTGATCCGTTTTCTGGAGGAAGAACCGAGCAAGACCTAGGGAACATGGATTGCCTGGGAGTGGGAGTGGGGTGGAGGCATCATGCCTCCATTCCTGGGCAGAGGGCATCACTTCCCAGCCTCTCTCCACTCCCTGGTTGAGCTCGCTGTCTGGCTCCAGAAACTGTGGCGGAGGCCAGGGCTCCTTCCCCAGGTCCCCTGGAATGCAGCTTGCGCTACTGTGGACTTGGGAGCCCTGGGGACCTTCTCTCCAGCCATGAGTTCATTTCCAGAAAGGAGCCATTAGCAAATGGAGAAACTGAGATCAGGGATAATGTCTGTGAGTAGGCCTAATAACTCAGGGTTGGACATTGGGACTTGGCATTCTGATAAGTGACCTGGCTGGTCCCTGCTGAAACCTGGGGAGTGTTCTTGGGGTGACCTGTCCTGCTGTCTTGCTCCTCTACTCTGCTAAATGGTCCCTCACTTTCAAGGGGCCTAGTTCTTCCTTCCCCTCCTCTCACTCCATTTACCACCCCTACCCCCTTAAAAGGAGAGGACAAATGTCCTTTCTTCCATGCACCACAGCTGCAGCCAGACACATTTTCCCTAATCCCTGTAAACAGGTGTGGAGTGTTTCTCACTGCCCCCCCCCCCCAGGGACAGGGGCATTCAGGAAGGTGGCCAATTTGAGAAGCTGCCTGGGTTCCCACCCTCCTCTGGCCCCATCTGTGAAATGGGAGAGTGCCGTAGATTAGTGCTTCCCAAAGTGGGCTCTGTAGCGCAGAGGGCTCTGTAGAGGGAAAAAAAGAGTTCAACAGCCAAGCAAGCTTGGGAAATGCTTGTTGCATGAACACCCCTTTTTGAAGAGTTACAGGGCTCATTACAATCTTAAAGATTTTAAGAAGTCCAGCACTAAAGAAAACCCAGCTTAACTGAGGGCTTCCTAAATATATATGACCATGGCACCCTTACTGCAAATCCTATGAACAAACCCGTCCTGGCAAACACCAGCCTCAACAAGAAGTTCCAGGCCTGTCTCTGTCCAAGTTCCTCATCAACATCTGAGATGCTCATGCTGGTTCCCAGCACCCAGATGGCTCTGTGACAAGCCTCCCTTTGTTTCTCACTCTTGGGTGGAGGCACCTCCAACACTGGTCTCTGCCCTCCTGCCCTCCTCCACCACCTCACCCTGGCTGGCTGCTCAGCTTTGCTCAGATGATCTCCATTCCCGATGGTGACCCTGATGTCTGGTGCGAGGAGGCCTTGCCCTAGACCTTCAGAGAGCGAGGGCAGAGGTGGAGAGCAGTGCAGGGCCGTCTCAGGTTCCCAGAGGGAGTGAAGCCCTCACAGTTCCACCCCTCAACCCCAATTGCCCCCAAAGTTTTGTGGGTTATCTGTGGTATTACTGCTTTAAAAAGTGAGGCAATACTTCTAGAACAAGGGGAGGAGAAAATTCAGGCCGCCAAGTGCCTAGAAAGAGGACCCTGAATGGGGAAGCTTAAAAAAGGAAAAGTGCCCCTCTCCTCCCCACTGTCCAAACTCCCAGAAATAATACCTCACATTCTCCAGCCTCCAAACTTTCCAAAGGCTTTGCATGTACACGACCTCATCTGCCAGTCAGGAGACAGCTGTGGTGTGCTGGAGAGCGTGTAGGCTATGGAGCAGAACACCTGGGCTCCATCCCAGCATAACTACCTTCTCTGCCCGTAGGCAGGTCACTTCCGCCCTCTGCACAGTTGTCTCATCTCTCTGAAGGGAGGAAGACTTCCTTTCTCACAGGGTTCTCATGAGAACTGGATGATACAATAAATGTGATAATGGCCAGCATGCAAGAGGAACACAGTAAGCATTAGCTTAGGAGAATTAACCCCCCATGGGATAAGATTTCTCTTATTTTGGCGGGGAGAAATCTAAGGCTCAGACTTGTTAAGTGACTTGTCTAAGATCAAACAGCTGATCAGTCCCCTGGCCCCCAATCCTTTGCTTTCCCGCTCTACCTCGTTTCCAGGAAAATGCCTCCGAGGTAGATGTGTGTCTCATTGCTTTTTGAGGACATTTATCAATTGTGTTGCCTTTACTCTTGAACCTTTCACTCTCCTCGAGCAAGTAAAATGCTTGCGAGAGAGACTGCAAGATAGGCCTGCTTTTTAGGAGGGGTGGGGTGGGGAGTGTGGAGGTGGAAAAGGGTATGAGTTCTTTTGAAAACAGCTTTTTAAAAATAAAAGTAGGTTTATGAATTAAGATGATCCCTTTTCACTTTACCAAGAGCTCCTCCCTCTAAGAAGGGAGAGTGTGTTCTCTTACTTCCTCTCTCCTGGCTGCCCAGACCCTAGACCCCGCCATCAGGTACCTCTCATTCGCGTGTGTAGCCACAGAATTTCTTGCCGAGTTTCCATCCCTGAGCCTCCTTCCTTACATCAGCAAAATCAATCCACACACAGGTCTGGGGGTCAGGAGAGGCCTCAGTGCCTTCTTCCTACTCTCGACCCAGGTTTTAAATCATTTTATTTAGCACAAGGAAATGAGGATAGAATAGGGGGAAATGAGAAAAACAAGAATGCCTATAATGTGCTGTGCACTTCACTGGCATCTTAGGAGTGTACCTTCTGCAAACATCGTATCTCTCTTTTGCTTTTTATGTAGGTGAGAGAGAGGCTGTTTAGAGCTCTTGGGAGAAAGGGGTTTTATTCCTGCAAGGTGTCAGCACTGTGATTGCTCTCACTGTGTCTGTTACTGTCGTCAGCCACAGGTTGGACCCTGATCAGCATATTCCTTTGGCTAAATTACCTTCTTTTCTGTTATCTGCATTCCCCCCTCCATCTTCTGAAAATTTCACAACGAGTGAAGTTGGGAGGGTGGACTTGGTGAAGCTGGAACAACTGATCTACCAAACTTATCTCCGCATGCTTGTGTTCACACTCCTGTACCCACGCAGATCCAGCTCCTGGCCCTGGACTGTGGTCTCTTCTGGAGCGAATGGAAGGATGTGCTTGTCCTTGAGGCTTGGCGGGAGAGGAGCTGTCTGTGAAGCCAGTCCTTTTGAATTCGTCCAGTTGTTCCCTCTCTTTCTTTGCCCTTTCCAGAGGAGACCGTTTGAATTATGGGAGAGAGAGGAAGAAGGAGCCGCTTAGAGGAATTCTGCTCTCCAGACATTAAGCTGCGATGATTTCTAGCCCTGCTCCTCTCATTTAAAGGGCTGGGCCTGCTCCAGCAGGTATCTGGGAGTAAAACAGCAAACAACCCCAAACATCTCCCAGCGCCAGATCGATAAGCTCTGATCCCCACCACAGGCGCGATTTCCTGCTCAGCTTTCTAATGGAGGGAGGCCCTGTGTTTGTGTGTGTGTGTGTGTGTGTGTGTGTGTGTTTTCTCTGCTGATTTACAGGCACTTTGTGGATCAGTAGACACAAGAGGAGGAGTGGGGCTGGGGGCAGGGAATTGTCTCTGAGCAGAGCCTGATTAGAACAAGGAGCTCATCAGCTCTGTTTATGAAGGTGTTTTGTGCAGGAATTTGTGGTCCAGTGGTGGGGGGGTGGAGTGCTGTGAGAGAGAGAAGGGAGAAAACACCTCATCAGTGCCTGACAGTTTAAAGCCCAGAGGGTCGGAGAAATGCTGGGACTTCGAAACAACTTTGTCAACAACTCTCCTCTGAGGGCCTCTGGCCTGAGGGTCACTGAGAGTCTCAGAAGGAAAACAGGAGGAAGGACACAGCGGACCCTCCAGGTGAGCAGAGCCCCACGTTGCTCTCACCTCTGGAAATGCAGGCTAGCCACTCAGAAATCAGGGAGCGGGATTAAAAAGCATGTCTTGACCCAGTTTTCCCTCTTCCTCCTCTGTCCCATATTTGGGGACATGTGCTGGAAAGGCTGCACAGTAACAGTGGGGAGAATTTTGATTTGGAATAGGGAGATCTTGGGCCTGTCACGTGACCTTCCAGAACCTGGGTCTCCTGTGTGTAAAATGAGGGCTGATAATAGCACTGGACCACTTCATGGAACTGTGGGGTCCAATGTGACGTGGGAAAGTGCTTTTTAAAGGAATACAGACGTATGTTTGTTATGATGATGAGGGAAGTTTGCTCACCAGCTTAATGCTGGGTTTGGACCCTGGCTGAAGCTGGGAGCTGGTCTGGATGCGGAAGGAATGCCCTAGTATTACTTACTCTCCCAGCTGTGGCTCTCAGGAAGTTATTTCTTCCTTGCACCCACATGAATTCTGGCTAGCAGTAGCATTATTTAAAGCATATAAAGCTGATTTGGTAGGCCTTCAAATACAAGCTCGTGGAGGACAGGGGGAACTAGGGCTGTGTATGACAGAAATATCTTGTTTCAAGGAGAAATCAGTTCAGTGGTGATGTTTCTTCTATACCCACAAGATCTAGGCTTGGGTAGGCACTTTAAACCCGCAGCTTTCTGCATCATCTCTCAGAATTCTGGGGCCTCTCTGGGGCCCGCTGAGGAGGCCAGGAAGTGGCTTTGGCCCCATCAGTCATTCTGGCATCAGAAGCCCAACAGCACTAGCTTCCCAGAGGGGAGCTGGGGAGATGCCTGATGGGGGGCGGGTGCCACGGCAGTGGGGCGAGGGGTACTACTCTCCCTGTGTCTTTTTTTCACCAGGTACCGCTAAAGGTGGTCCCTGGAACGGTGACCACAAAGTGCCCCCTGGGAGGAGAAGGATGAAAGAGATGGGAATTCTTGTAAATTTTTAATCTGAAAAATAAAGAAAGTGTGAATTAGAATTAATGCAGGTATTAAATATTTAAACTTTCTGTACTCACTTTCATTTTTAACATGTTCCTTGCTCAAAAGCCTCGATAGCTCTTGTCAGATTTGTTCTCGAGATGTCCCTCTCTCTCCACCTCCCCACAGCCTAAAGTTAGACCACAGGTATTCATCATCCTGACGGAAATTTTCATTTTATTTCTCCTACAGGAACCGTCTGATCTCTCTCTTTATATTTATTCTTTCTCTATATGGCAGTGTAAATAATTAATGCCATTATAAACACATCCTATGCAAAATATTTATTAGAAAAAATAACTCTTTAATTTGGCATGTCATTTAATTCCATTTTGTAATCATAGCACATGGGCTACAATTAACGCCAGGGCTGGGGAATCCAGCCTGCCTGCTAACGCTGGCAGAGGTGCGACATAGTCCCAGGCCAAAGCCTGCTTGGCTCCTCTGCTGTTTGTTACTTGTGTGCGTTTGGTTGATGGAGGCAGGTGGTGTCCACTGTGTAGGGTGGGGCTGAGAGTGAGTCTGGAAATGAGACAGGAAACTCACTTCTCTCTTCAGCAGAATGGAGGGTGGGAGTTGTCTAGGTCTCTTCAAGTGCATTTGGTAGCATGCATTCAAAAGGATGCCGGAAGGGACATTTAGATGCAGGCCAATTTTTACATTTTGGGTGGCGGGCGTGATGGTGGCCTTTGGAGTTTTGGTGAGTTCCCATAAAGGATTGGCTTGGGGAATAGTAACAAATGGTTTCCTAGAGATTGGGGGTCATGTATGCATTCATTTCAAAATTTATTGAGTGCCTCATATGTGCTGGGCATTGTTGTTGGCCTTAGAGGTATAAGCATAAACAAGACAGGTGATGAAGATGAGAATATCCTGGGTTCCTGAAGATTCTGCCATTGCCTCTGCTCATTCCCTTTCCCCATTAAACAATCTTTCTGGCTCTATTATGGAATCTGTCTGCCAGAGCAGCTCCTCTCCCAGGTTTTAAGGATTCATGGCTAGTATTTGAGTAACTCAGTGTTCCTGGATTTATTGATTCCTATGGGCTTGTCACTTGCAGATAAGACTGCGACTAGCTCAGTCTGCTCTCGCCTGACAGGGATCCTGAAAGCCAAGTAAATGACATCAACATCCTTTCCTTCTGGCCTCCAGTGGTGGTTCTCCCTCTGCAGCTGGTGAGTGGCTCTTTTTGGAGGCTGCTCGTCCTGCCATGACAGAGCTTTCCATGAGTCATCTCAAGGGCCCAGACTTTGGACTGAAGACTTAAGGGTTTTAATTTCGTTTTTTGTATGTGTGTGTGTGAGGAAGATTAGCTCTGAGCTAACATCTGTTGCCAATCCTCCTCTTTTTGCTGAGGAAGACTGGCTCTGGGCTAACATCTGTGCCCATCTTCCTCTACTTTATATGGGACGCCGCCACAGCATGGCTTAATAAGTGGTGCGTAGGTCCGTGCCTGGGATCTGAACCCATGAACCCTGGGCCACCTAAGTGGAGCACGCAAACTTAACCACTATGCCATGGGCCGGCCCCTTAATTTCGATTTTAATGTGGCATTTGTTAGTCTTTTCCCCTATTGAATATCTTTTCTAATTGTCCGCATGCCCAGCCTCATTCAGTCTGTGTTCCCAAGCTAAAAATCTCCATTCACTTGTGGCCCAGACTCTCATTAATTGTTTCATGGGGTAGAGAATCATGAGGGGACAACTAATGCCCTGGAAAAAACCTTTATCTGTAGTTAGCCTTTTGCTACTCTTTGTCTGGAAGGCCATTGTGGCCTCCTAGCCTGGAATTCCACTGAGGAAGAAAGTAAAACAAGTGGCACCCAGCTCCCAGCCCACCTTCCCAGATGAGCTCTTCTGATGCTCTCTGCATTTCATGTCTCCCAAAATAGGATGGCGGGAAGACACACGGAAATCATAACCGGCACCCGCTCTCCTCCCCACACTTGAGCCCCTGGATCTGGGTCTATGACAGGCCCAGGCTAGTTAGGGTGGGCGACATCTGACTTGAGAGGCTCTGTGGGAGGGATTTTGCAGGCCCGTCAGGGGCTCTCGCTTGGCTGGGATCATGAGGCTGAGCCTTGGCTGCCTTGGAGATGAAACAGGAGCTTCTACAGGGATGTCCCCCCGGGTGACTCGATTTCTGTGAACTTCACAGGGGGCTGATGAGCCTGTCTAGGGATTTGAAGGCAGGAGGTTTGAATGACTTCGCTGTTCCATGCCCTACCTGGGCACTACCCAGGCTCTAGGATACATTCTGGCTTTCTTTCTCGGGAAGATTTTAAGGGGCTCTGGTCCAGCTTGGCCATTTTGCCCTGCTTTTAGAAAATAGGTCTTTACCACTCTGTCTAATCTGTGAAGAGACTCGTAATCTCTTTCCAGACTTCTCTCCAATGCTGAATGCTGCCTAGATGTGTGTTCTATGCTCTTCTTTCTTGAATGGACCTCCTCCCATCATTTGCACCTGCATTTCTTCCCAGCCCCTACCTCCATCCCAAGTCAGAGTGCATACAGAGTTCAGCTCTCAGCCCCACTCCTGTCTTCGTTCATTCATTCAATATTTACCATGCAGACACTGCATCTCAGAGCACTTTGCTGGGCATTCATTCGTTCAGTAGATACTGTATCTCAGAGCACTCTGCTGGGCATTCAGTCGTTCAGTAGGTATTGTATCTCAGAGCACTCTACTGGGCGTTCATTCATTCAGTAGACACTTTATCTCAGAGCACTCTACTGGGCACTCATTCATTCAGTAGATACTGTATCTCAGAGCACTCTGCTGGGCATTCATTCATTCAGTAGACACTTTATCTCAGAGCACTCTATTGGGCACTCGTTCATTCAATAGATACTACCGCAGAGCACTCTGCTGGGCACTTGGTTTTCAGAGGAGACTCACCCTCTGCCCTCCAGAAGGCTCTGGTTTCAGTTCTACTTAGTCCTTCAATGTCTGTTCTGTCATGAAAATAGCAGACTTAAGGGAAAGATAGCAGCAACTTGATGACTTTTTCAAGAAAAAAATCCTGCAAGGCCCATAAAGAAGCATCTCCTCTGTGTACGCTACTCCAGCCCAGTGCCTGTTCCTGGCTCCACTCAGCCCACGGAGCCCAGAAATGAGGTCACTCTGACTGCAGCCATTGTGGGACCTGGCATGCTGATGGGGAAGCCACCACTGCCCACCCTCTGTGACAGATGCACAACCAGGTCCCTTGGCCCTGTTAATAAAACCTGCTCTTGTTTTCCTGATGTCTAGTGCCTGAAGTGGCAGGGCCATGGGCCGTAAGCACTACAGTGACAAACCTAGAGAACATGATAAGCCCAGAGCCACTCAGTGCCTTTTATTAAAACTGACAAATATCCAATAACCCAGGCCTCCTGCCTAGTCTCCTAGAACATTTGGAACAAACTGCAGGGAGGCTTGGAGCACAAGGGGGATAAGTGCTGGGAGAGGTGGTGCTTCTGGGTCTCAGAGAGCATAAGGATGTAAGGAAAGCAGTCCAGGTGTTTTTCTGTAGTCTGTCTCAACGTGGCTGATTCTGGATCCGTAGGTGATCGAACCACTGATGGAATGTCTGACTCTGGTTGAATAATAACTGACGTTTATGAAGCCCTTCACTGCTTACTGAGCACCTGCACACATATTATCTCATTTAATGCTCATGTCAACCCTGAGATGGAGTCTGTTGTCCCAGTTTTACTGAAACAACAGACTCCAGCTGAGATGACTGAGCCACAGAAAGTTTAAGTGACCTGCCAAGGTCACGTGACCAATATATGGGATAACAAAGACTCAATCAAGATCTCCAGATTTTATATGCCTTGTTCCTTTGACTGCCCTGTCCTTCAGTGTCCTCCATCTCCCTCCCCTCCATAATTCAGGCCTTTTTCTACCTTGGACCTGGGGTGAGGATTAAAGAGATGCTCTTCATGCTTTGATATTGTCAAGTATATAGGGCACGGGGACAACTCTCCAGCTTCCTCCCAGAGGAGCAGCCCTCTTCTTTATGGTGTTTCTCTTTCCTTGTCGTTCTCATTTACTCCTGGTGCCTCAGCACTGGGTGTGTGTAGACGGGCAGCAGTGAATCGGTGCTTTCCTGAAGCTGTTTGCAGAGGTGAGGAAAATGACTTCTCTGTCTGCCTCGCTGCTGGTTGTTTCTGGGGGTGATGAGGCCACCTATGAGACGCTCTCTCTCTGGTCTGGCTGCAGTGCAGGGAGGATGTCCTGCAAGGGGCAGCAGGGCCGAAGATGCTACATGTCACTGGCCCATCACTCAGGAGCCCAAGCAAGCCAGCCTGCTGTATCAGTCTTGGATTTGGAAAACTTGCGGCCTATTTGCCTAAAAGCATGTCCCGTTCCCCAGAAGCCCAGGCTGAGAGGCAGAGTGTCAGGCCGGGAGACAGTGGCTGTGCTCGTCAGGAAGGCAGCCGGTAAGATGAGCAGATTCCCCAGGCAGGGCTCAGAGGTCACGGACGCATGTTTGCCTTTGCAGCCCACATTGCTTCTCACCACTTGAAATTCTCCTAAAAACCCAGAGGAGCCGCTGAAAATATCCCAGGTAATATGAAAATGAATAACGGCTCAGCAAACAGAGCCCAGCTTCTGAGCAAACAGCCGAAAAGGCAGGCAGGCAGGCAGCCCAGCAAAATGAGAAGAGGGGAGAATGCAGGAGGAGAGGGGGTGGATAGGAGGAGGAGGCGGGGGCAGGAGGAGGCCAGTTCAGGGTCTCAGCCACCAGTTTTCTTGGCACTGAGCTGCCCTCTGTCCCAGGGACATCCCTCCTGACACCCTCCTCCCTAAGGGGTGAGGGAAACGGGGCAAACAAAAAGTTTCTCAGTTTGGGGCTAGATGGAGAGACTTTTTGGTGTAAAATGCCTCATGGTCTGGTGTCTTACACAGTATTTTTCTAGAGTGGAAGGGAATTTTGGAATGAGGATGGGAGTCAGTGTGCCCTCCTGAGTTAGGAGGCCTGAGTTCCAGCTGTCATTATGTGACAGCTGGTGGGCTTTTGTGGGCTACAGTTTCCTTATTAGCAAAATGATGAGCTGGGACTAGAAGATTTCTGGTGGAGTTGGGGGAGGTCCTTTCAGCTCTAACATTCTGTAGTTTTGGGGTTTTTCTCCCCGTAATCAACGAAGACTTGGATGGGTACTTAACTCCTTGTTGAGCTGTGTGATTCAGGAGGGTGTAGGGATGACTACCTCCCTGTGGGAGCTTGTCCTCTAAGACACACATGTGACAGGGACAGTCATATGGGCTGGAACCAGCAGAGTAAGAATCTTCTTGGATATTCTGAGTAAGACCAGAGTGAAGCCAAATGAAAAGTTTCTTCCTAACAATGGTGAAGGTAGCATTACGCTGGCTCCAGGGCCGGAGGGTAGAACTGGAAGATCTCTTATATATGACCGTTCTCATTTATTGAGCATTTACTCTGTGTCCAGAGCTGTGCTAAGCACTTGGCATTTATGGTTCCATTTACTTTTATACTAATCATTTGAGCTAAGCGTTATTATCCCCACTTTACAGATGAGACTCAGAAAGCTCAGGTAACTTGCCCATGGTCACATAATCCAGATCTTATCCAAGTCTGAATGATGCAGAGGTCTGAGTTCCTAACCACTGCACCACATGGCCTTCTGTGACCTTAGGGCCCTGGGGAAGGATTGACCCCAGAAGGGTGAGGGATGTTTAGCAGCAGTAGACTAGGTATCCTAGCTCCCAGAGAGGGTCTATTCCCTCATGGGAGCACAGAAAGGAGTCATGCCGTGTGGGGCTCCATCACCTCCGCAGGGCTGTCCTGGTGCACTGGAACTCTGCCAGTTCATATAGGAGAGCTCTTCATGAAACCATGGCCATCTTTAACTTTTATTTTTTACCTTTTAATAACTAGACAACAAACTGTGCGGCACCAAGTAGACACCGAGAACATAGGCAAGGAAGTGCAAACAAAGTGCACAGTGGGGTAAAAAGAGCGGTCTGCAGCGAGGAGGACAGACCTGGGCTGAGGCTGGGTGCCCCAGGCCAGGCTTTGTGGGCAGTGGCCCTGGGCTGCTCTCTCAGTTGCTGAGCTTCCTCTGCAAATATTCTAGGATCTGGGAAGGCTGAATGATCTCCTGACAGGGATGTTAGGATACATGGAAAATCTTGCTTTAGGTGGAAGGCTAATCAAGGTTGCTAAGAAATGCCCAGCACCAAGATTCTACCCATCCCACGTATTTATTATGCACTGACTATGAGCCAGGCATGGCTGCAGGTCCAGTCCTGGGCACAGAGGTAAGTGAGACAGCAGGGCCTGTGCTCACAGAGCTCACACCTCCTTCCTGTGTCCTCACCACCTCTGTCCCTACATCTAGCCACAAATTGCTCCCTTCAGGCAGGCAATCAACAAATATGAAGTGCCTACTATGTGTAAGACCTTGCTATAGGTACAGGGAATAGTACTGAACAAGACAGAGTCCCTGCCATGAGGGAGTTCCTATTCTAAATGGGGAAAGAGAGAGTGAATATACAAGGAAGCAAGGACAGAAATAAGAAACTGTTAGGTCATGATGGATGCTGTGACAAAGATAAAGTAGGGTACTATGGGAGAGTGCCTTGGCTGGTGTTGGGGAAGGCTCTCTGAAGATGGGATATTTTTATTGAAACCTAATGGATAAGCTGGTGGCAGCCATGTATGGATAGGAGGGAAGAGCATCTCCAGCAGAAGGAAAAGGAAGAACAAAGTCACCGGGATGGGCCCAAACCCGCAAGCCTGGGAATTAGTAGACAAGAGGGAGAATGAAGAGAAATGAGATCAGAGAAGACAGGGGCCATTGAAAGGGTCTTAGGAGGCCATGCACAGGTGTTCGGATCTTACTCCACTTGCAATGGGGACCCATTGGAAGGCTGTGAGTGGGAGAGTGAGGAGAGCTGGTTGTGCTGTAGAAGGATCTCTGGCTGCTCTGTAGAGTCAGGAAGACCTGATAGGAGGCTCTGTTGACTTGGTCTTGGCCATGGAGACAGAAGATAGAGGTTAGTGGCTGGATTCAGGTGGTTCTACTCCCATTTACTTTGGGAGTAGAGCCAAGAAGACTTCCTGATGAATTGGATGTGGGTGAGGGAAAGGGAAGAATCAAGACTGACTCACAGATATTTAGCAAGTGGGTAGAGAGTGCACTTTCTGCTTAGATGGGAAGGCTTGGCAGGAGGGGGTTTGTGAATTTGGGGAGGGAAATTAAAAGATCTGTTTTGAATATGCTAAGTCTAGGATGCCTTTTAGACACCAAAATAGAGATGTTGAGTAGACAGTTGAACACAGATTTCTGGGGATCTGGGAAAAGATACAGCTGAAGAAGTGAATCTGAGAGACCTGAGTGTGTGAGAAGATATTTAGAGATTCAAGACTAGGTGGGATCACATAGAGAAATTGAATGCAGAAAGGAAGAGTGCTGAAGACATGCCAGTGTTTTAGGGAACGCCAGCAAAGGACACTGAGAAGGACTGCCAGTGAACCATGAGAAAAACCAGTGAGTGAAATGTCACAGAACCTGGAGAAGAAAGTTTTTTGAGAAGGAACAATGGGCTGACTGTGCCAAATGCTGCCGGGAGATTAAGGTGAGGACAGAGAATTGACCATTTACTTTGGCAAGATATAGTCATTAGTAATCTTGGTAACTGGTCATGAGTGGAATGGTGATTGGAGTGGGCTTTATCTAGTGAGAAGAGAATCAAAAGTGAGAAAGTGGATAGATGACTCCTTTGAATAGATTTACTGTGAAGAGGAGCTCAAAAAGAGGTGGAAAATGGAGGAGAGAGTGGGGTGAAGGGAGTGTCTATTTAAAGGAAGTTTGTTTGTATGCCAATTTTGAGGTACGTTTGTATGCCAGTGGAAATGACCCAGTAAAGAGGGAGAAAATGATAATGCAAGAAGAAATAGAAGGGTTGCAAAAAAAAAAACTTCTTGAAATGGCACAGGAGAACGGGTTCAGAGCCCAGTGAAGGTGTTGACCTTGGATGGCAGCCAGGACTCTTTTTCCATTGGAATTGAGGGTGGAGTAGGCAGAGTATTTTGGTTCTGATGCGCATATAAAAAGGGACTTGTTGATGGGAAGATGAGGTAGTTTTCATCTTATAGAAATCTATTTTCTCTGTGAAATATATGGCAAGGTCATCAGCTAAGAATGGGGTAAGGGAGGGAGTGTTGGAGACTTGAGAGAGAAGGAAGTATGATAGTCTCCCCAGAGACTGGGAAATTGAATTTTCTAGGGAAATGTAGTAGCTTTTCCTGACAGTGTTGAGTGAGATTTGTGGTCCTGTTTGTAGCGGGTCTAGTCAGCAAATTCATGTCATTTTTCTCCAGCATGTTCAGCTGCTCTGATGCAGGACCCGAGGAAGTGGATAAGATTCCAGGGCTGGAGTTCTGCTAGACTATACAATGGAAGGAGAGCTGCAAGAAGGTTCAGGTTGTTGGCAAGGGAATAGTTCAAGTGTCGGATAGTGGAAGCAGAGCTTCCATCGTATGGAAAGTGGACATATGCAGGAAGTGGTAGCAATGAAAACAAAAAAAGTGTTTTTTTAATTCAATGAAGGTCTTGATGAGGTTGGAGAATTGCTGGAGTGGGAGCGTCAGAGTAAGCTAGCTCTAAGGAGGGCGGCGATGGTCAGAGAGTGGGACATTGGAAATTTACATTTAGTGGGCGATTCAGTTATTGGTGTGACAAAGTCTGGAGAATGACCATGTGAGTGGAGCAAAAGCTCATTGGATCTGGGAAGGTCAAGGAACTAAGAGGCCAGGGTATTGGATGGATCGTCCTCTTGGATGTTGAAGTCTCCAATGGTGATGACAGGAATACCAGTGGAGAAGGAGTCAGCGATCCAGGTACTGAAGTCATCCACAAATGAGGGGGAATGACCAAGAAGTTGGTAGAATGATAGCATTATATATGTAGGAGGGGTCGTGAGGTCTGATAATAAGCTCTTCAAATAAGTTTGGGTTTTTGACAGAAGAGACAGTTTAGATGGGGAGCAAGGAAGGCACACACCCACCTCCCCATGCTGAAGTCATGGGATGTGGGAGACAAACTGCCTCTGCTGGAAAGCACTTCTAAGTAGACATGTCCTCAGGGGGAAGCAAGGTTTCACTGAAAGCAGGAAAGTGAAGGAGACAGTCAGAGGACCAAGATTTCCAGAGGGCATAGTCAAAGGAAGTGGGGAGGGAGGTCAGGGGGATGTACCCAGCAGCATGGAGCTGAGTGTCTACACAGTGATGCATAATCAGGTAGGCTGAGGCCCCTGACGGCGACCCAGGTGAATGGGAAACTGAGGCACCATGAGATTAGTCCTGAGAGCCATAGCAGTCTGTGACTGAGGCTATGGGCATGACTGGACTGGATCTCGTGATGGAGATGTAGGGGCTTCAAGTGAAGACCTGGGGAGAGTGGCTGACACTGGAGTTGGTACAATGTGGTGAATGAAGATCTGGGTGGATAATCTAGCCCACCACCGGAGATGTGGTAGCTGTTCACATATGGGAATGGAAGATCAGTCATGTCACAGAGAATGTCAAAGTAGGAAAAGCATTTGCGATATCCCCAATCAACTCTTTTATTTTTCAGATGAGGAAACTTAGGCCCAGGGAGGTTGTGCAATTTGTCCAAGGTTATCCAGCTAATAAGTGAGATTCGAACTTATTCAAAACAGAGGTGTGTGTACAGTTTGTGTGTGCTGCTTGTCTATGGCTGAGGCAGAAGGAGTGGGAGCATAACGGAGATCAGTCCTCCCAACCTGTCTGCTGCTGGGTGGACACTGTGTCTCACTGTGACTATTCTCACCTTCTGGTCACCATGTTTCCAAACAGAGACCTGGCTTGGAGGGACCACTGGAAACCTGAGAGCTTGGACTAGGGATTCCATTCCTGTCACCCTCTGTGGCACCTTGGTCAAGTGCCCTAATGTATCCTCTTTAGGGTCTCCATCTGTGATTGTGGGCATACATGTGTGGCAAGAAGTAGGTGTAGTGGCCCATGAGCTGCGGTGGGCAAGGCTGTACCCAAACCTCTCAGGACTGGGCTGTGGCATGCCCTGGAGTGGGCTCCTGTCTGACCAAATGAATGAGCCATTTACTGAGTGTCTACCCTGTGCCCAGCACTGCTTCCATGAAGCTCAGAGTCTACTGGAGGAGGCCAGACTTGCACACAGGGACTCATAGGCTTAGTACTAAAAGATGCCTGAGAGGTCTTTGAATTCAATTGCCTCACATTTCAGACGAGGAAAGGCCGTGGGAGCAGCAGAACAAGGACTCTCTCCAGGCCTCTTAACTCTTGGTCCAAAGCTATGTCACCAATGTGTGCTACGTTTTTATTCAACCTGCAATGTCTGCCCTGTGGCCCGGCATCTGAGGGGCTGCCTGGTGGGCCCTGTCCATCTCCTTCCTGCAGAACACCTCAGGGTCCTGTCCACCATCCCTAAGCCAGGGGCAGGTACTGAGGGGATCATGGTGTCTGGGGAGCCTTTTTGCCCTCAGGATAGGACACTAATGAACGTGGCCCCGATGAGCTGGCTCCTGCCTTTCAGCCCCTCTCTCCTTTCAGCCTGCACAAGTGTTAAATACAGCATCAAATTAAGCAAAATTAAATACATTTCCACGCAGCATTTTTCTCTTGACTGAATCAAACAATGCGGTTGCCATAGGAACAGCCTCTTCTGAAAAGGTCACCTGCAAGAAACTGTATTTTAGGTATAACTCAAGGAGATTATGGAGGATTAACTCATTTTATACATATATATTAAATATATATATATTTTCTTTAAAGGGTTCTTATGAAGGAATAATACCCAACTGAGCTGGAAGATACCCACAGAAAAAATTTTAAGTCCCTGATAAAGGATTTTTTTTTTTAACCAGCATGCAGTGGGGGTGATATCTGAAATGGCGACTCTGTGTTTTTACTTGGCTTTAATTAAACCTCAGTCGGGGCTGAGAAATGTGGTGAAGCGAGATAATTGCTCTATTCCCAGTACAGTTTTTAAACTCCGGCTTTGATATGCACCTCGTGACAGCCTGAACCTGCACCCAGACTCCTGGACCTGCTTGAAGCTTGGCTTCTAACCACCCTCTTCACCTGCAGGCCTCCAGGGAGCCACATTCTGGGTCTTGAATGGGAAATTAGGGCTGGGGGAGGGGCCCAGACCCTCTGCATAGAAGTAAGGAAAGGCCATGTCTCCCCTGAAAAGTTCCTCTCCGGCATTCAGTTCTCTGTCGGAGTTCAGTATCCAAAATGCTGGGAAAGGACAAGCACGAGCCAGTCTAACTTAGAGAGAGAAGAGGATGGGTCTTCTCTAGCTTTGTTCCGTAATTTAGAGAGTAACTGGACTGTCTTGAGGAAATACTGGATTTGAGTTAAAAACGGGCTGCCTGGTGCAGGGTCCTTTGTGAGTGTCACAGGAAACATGAGGGGCAATACATGTTTCTCCTCAGTGCTCTCTGTAAAGGGCCAGGGTGGGGTCCTCCCAAGGATAAGGCTCCAAATCTCACACATTCACACAGCCCCATGGTGCCACACCAGCCCAACCATCGACAGCACAGGCCTGACAAGCTTGGTTCTGGCTGTGCCTGGTACCAGGGTCAGGGACATCTGTAGCTGAGTTGTGCAAGGATTATGCTTAGCTGCTTCCCTCCCACCCACTCAGTCCTGCTCGCTTTCCAGGATGGCCGAGTGTGGGTCCTCTGTCTTAGGCCAGGAGGCTGAGGGTCACCAAGCAGAGGGTTAACAGGAAACTGGAGATCTGAGGGACTGCACTTCCTTCCTGGGCACCGGCCAGACAGACAGCTTTTCTGGAACCAGGCATTGCGCACACTTTAGAGAAAGCTCAGAACTTGCTGGTCGGGGCTGACAATCCCAGCTCTCAGGTCAAGGTCACAAGGGGAGCAGTCTCCTCGGGAGCTCAGGCTGCTTGCTGGGACTATGCCTCCCCTCTGGGCCTGTAAGAGCTGGTGGCCAGCACCAGCTCAGAACTACCTCGGGAGGAGAGGGATTGAGAGCCCGGGGTATACACATGGGATATGGTCAAATATGATTTCTAGCAGTGTGTAGAACAGGTCCAATTTATACAAATCCTCTTAGCAATGTTCCTTCAAAGCCTTCCCAGTGGCTGATCTGCCGTCATGTAGCACTTCTTTCCCTTTCTGTATTTATCAGGCTGCTGTGCCTGAGGTCTTCTTGTATTTGTCCCCAGATCCACAGAGTCCAGTGCTTCCCTTAGTTTATCCCAGCACCAAACACAGAAGGCTCGGCTTCGGTGGTAAAGAGTGGGCACTTGCAAAATAGGCAGGTCTGGATTTGTATTCTGACCACTTAGCGGTTGAATGCCTCTCTTTCCTCATCTGTGAAATGGGGATAATAGTAGCCACTGTCTTAAATAATAGGTCTTTGTAGGGTTATTCTGAAGATTACATGAGATGACCTGAGGGAAAGTGTCTGGATAACAGAGGTGCTCACTGGATGTTTGCTGAATGTTTCAGGAACATGACTTTTGTACAAAACAAACCATGTGTTTCCTTTTCTGTGAAATCCAACCTGCCAGCCTAGGGACTGCTGTAGAGATTAAAGAAGGAACAGCAATTTCTAGCTCTAATCCCCTAATACAATCACTGGAGATTTTCTTGAACTCTTAAGAAAAGCAAATCTACAGTTATCCAGGGAAGAATTTTATTTTTAAAGCAATTCAGCCCTCTGGACTCACAGGTACCCTTAAAACAAGATCCTTGAGTTTTTGGTCAAACTAGAAAGACCCAGTAAAAGACCACTGTCCTGAGAGGTGAGGGCCTGGCCCTTGAGTTACCCAAAGCCACCTCATTTCTCCATTTAGGACAAGGTGGATCTGCGGCTGCTGGGAGAGAGCTGTTGTCATGGCTGCTCTGTGGGAGGTTTGGCCTCATTCCTTTTCCTGTCTTGGGTCCCACTATTCGGCTTGTCAGTTGGGGAGAAACTCCCAAGTACCTTCAGAGACAGTTGACAAGGAGGAGCTCTCTGCCAGTTCCAAACCAGGGGCTGTTAGTGCGTGGGCTTTGGAGTCAGACCACATTGGGTTTGAAAACTGCCTCTGCCAATTTTTAAGCTGTGTGACCTTGGGCTAGTTACTTCCTACTCAGAACCTCAGTTCCTTATCTATAAAATGGGCATAGACTGTTTATGTCACAGTGTTGTTGCCAGGTTTACATGAGATAATAGTTGTAAAGTGCTCACTACTGTGCAGACACACAGCAGTCTCAACGTGTGGCATCATCAGTTAACTATCCAAGTGTATGGCGAGCGTTAGAATCCCCTGGAGGGCTTGTTAAAGCACAGATTGCTGGGCCCAACCTCCAGAGTCTCTGATTCAGTAGGTCTGAGATGGGGCCTGAGGATTTCCATTTCTGACCAGTTCCCACTGGTCTATATAATCCAAAGTGAGGGAAATATTTGACCATAATCCTAATTTTATGCCTTATAGGTATCCAACCTACGTTACAAAGCCTTCCAAGTGGGTTTAGAGGACTGAATTATCTAGACTAGTGCTATCCAGTAGAACTTTCTGCAGTGATGGAAATGTTCTGTATCTGTGCTGGCCAATTTGATAGCCACCTGCCACAGGTAGTAATTGAACACTTGAAATGTGGCTAGTACAACTGAGGAACTGAATTATACATTTAAATTAAAATAACGACATGTGGTTAATGACTACCATATTGAACAGCAAAGACTAGATTCTTATAGATATAGCTTAGTGAAAGCATATCTGTTAACCAGGAAAATAGATGGTTAAGTGGATGACACCTCAAGAACCAAGACTAGGGCTAAGACACAACATTACAGCCACCTGCTCCTTCAGTGAGTTCCCTCTACCTAAGACCTTCTGTGAAGACTTGAGGATTCAAGTAGTGAAGCTTCCCCACTCCCTCATATACCTGAATGTCTAGGTATATTGCTCTCTGGAGGAGGCAGGAACAAATGAAATATATGAAGTGTAGGTTTTGAACATCCAAGTAGAGTAAATATGATGGACCTCTTAGGGACAATGGGAAAACAACAATGTGCCAGGGCCATGACCTGTATGTTTCAGGGATAGAAAACAATAAAGACATTTTCTGGAAGGAAATAGGAATCAGAAAGCAATATGATTTGTTCAGGATTAGAAGACAGAAGAACAGAAAGGTCAGTTTAAAAAGAAAACATTATGTGACCCAAGGCAAGACAGCTGGTAGCAACTTGAAAGAAGGGAACTAATTCCTCACGGTAGTGGAGAGTGGGAAAAAAGAGCATGACATTTGTGGCTAGGATGGAAAGAGATTAATTTGGGACATTTCTATGAGCGAGAAACCAGTAAAATGTTATTATTCAAGAGTCGCCTGATGGTGTTTACCCTAAAGTTTCTCATCTCACGCTGTGTCTACTCTGCTTGGGAAGGTGGTATAACATGGCAGTTAAGACCGTTGGTCCTGAGGGTCTCAAAGATCTGGTTCAAAACTAGCTCTGCCACTTATGAGCTATAGGACCTTAGGCCAATTACATAACCTCTCTAAGCCTTGGTGTCTCCATCTATAAATCGAAATAATAATGGTACACACGCAAAGGGTTGTTTTGAGAATTAAATGAGATCATGGATCTCAAGTGCTTCACACAATGCCTGGCACATGGCAAGTGCTTTTGAGATGCCAATTATTATGTTACACACACCACTGACTTCACTCCTAGTCTCGGCAGCCAGTTGCCCCATGGGCTGTCCAATAGGGGCAGTGTGAGGGTCAGACCCTGGGAGCCCTTCCCTGACTGAGTCGATAGGGGAGGGGCTGTCTTATCCTGGACCCCTTCCCTGGATAGAGGTGACCTCTCAGCCTGCAGCCCCCAGGGGGTGAGCCTTTACTCTACGACAACAACCATGATGGATTGTGGTGTGTGAGCGCCAAGACACAAGAAATAGCATCACCAGAACCAACTTAAGCCTGGCCTGATTTAGTACAGAGAAAATGACAGCTGCTGTGCTCGGCTGGCTTCCACCCAGCAGAAGGCTATTTTTTGCAAATAAAATGGTAAGTTGCTAATCAGAAAGATAAATTAAGAAGCATTAAGATAATGATGGTCTAATCACCGTCCACACAGAGAATTGCTAGAGTGAATATCCAGGCTACTGAGTGCCTGAGCGCATTTGGTGATTATTTGTATTATGAAGGGAATGATGGATTCCAGGCCTGGAATCAATCTAGCTCAGGGAACCCACACGACCAACCTCCTCGGGGAGAGGACACCAGGGATTTCTGGAGGTCATTTGACCCTCTGCCCGCCCCCACCTCCAGATCTGAGCAGGCTCCCCCAAACCATTCTTCATTTATGGCTGTCTCACTACAGAGGTCCCCCAGCTTCTGTGAGGACACTTCTTGGTCCAGCTTTTTAGGTACCCAATACACTTCTGCTCGGGGACTGAGTGTGTGGGGTCATCTGCTCTAGTTTGAGAGCAATAGAAGGAGCCCCGTCTGGGAGTGAGCTGGCCACACAGCAGAGAATGGAATCCAGGCTTCCCCTTCCATTTTCCATGGGCAGTTGGGCAGAAATGCTGTCCCATAGCAGCCTAGAGTCCAGAGAATCATGACCATAGAGACTGTTGCTCCCCTGATTCTTCTCGGGCTGGGGACCCCAAGGCCTAGGGCGGGTGATTTGTCGTCCAACATCTCAGAGACAGAGCCGAAGCCAGAGCTCAGGCTGGTGCTCCTGTTCAGCCCCGCCACCTTGGAAAGGGCTCTCACGCTAGACTGAGAAGACCTTTCAGAAAACCTACCCCAGATTCCCAGTTCTATCCTGATGCCTCACTGGGGATAAGGGCATCAAATGGTGTTGAGAAATGAAATTGAATAAATAAAGAAGGCCCACTTCAGAGTCTTGACAGTTAGGCTGAGGAGTTTGGATTTGATCTAATATTGGTCTGTAAATCGTTTACCTTCTCTTAAGCTTCAGTGTAGCCTCACCTGGGTCTTCATTTTTGAAATGGGGATAACAAAAGACCTAACCTGTAGGTTTGCTGTGAGGCTTACATGAAAGGCTGCACTTAAAATGCTGTCCTTGACGTCATTGCTGTCACCGGGAGTAAACGCAGCAGCAGCGTAATGTTAGTTAGTTTCCAGGCAGTGCTGTGCTGGAGCCAGCTCATACCAGTTTGCAAAAGCTGATGGTTAAATTTTCAGGAATTTTGCAAGCCAATGGTTAAACAGAGCCATGATTAAAATGAAATTATATAGACTTAAAATTTATACACTGTATTTAAAAACAAAGGTATTGGGAGTTCTTGTTTAATGGATGCAGAGTTTTGTTTGGGATGATAAAAAATTCTAGAAATCGATAGTGGTTATGGTTGCACAACAGTGTGAATGTACTTAACACCACTGAATTGTACACTTAAAAATGTTTTTTTAATTTAGGTGTAAATGACATATAATATTAGTTTCAGGTGTACAACGTAATGATTTGCTATTTGTATATATTGCAAAATGATCACTGCAATAAGTCTAGTTAACGTCTATCACCATACACAGTTACAATTTTTTTTCTTGTGATGAGAACTTTTAAGATTTATTCTCTTAGCAACTTTCAAATATACAATATAGTATTGTTAACTATAGTCACAATGCTGTACATTGCATCCCCTAAAAATGTTTAAAGTGGTAGATTTTATTATGTCTCTTTCACTAAAATTAAAAAAAAAACAAAGATAATAAAAAATCAAAACTCATGGGTTCCTAAGCAGTTTACTACATTTTACTGTTATCTGTGCCCTCGAGGTTATTTATGCCTACTGTATCTGCATGGTGGAAATACTGTGTAATGGTGTGCTACTCTGCGTCTCTTCCTGTATTGTAGCTTGAAATTGGCTGTGGTGGGAGTATTACTCCAGAGAGCAGGTTGTTAAATTTTTACCAGCACACCACTAGTCCTAGGAGTGCCACCAGTGAGGGATAGGGCCCGGTGAGGCTCTTGTTGTGAGGATTAATGAAGGACCATAAGACAAGCCCCCAGCCCAGTGCTGGGCACATCGTCCACGCTCACCCAATGATGGCTGTAACTGGGGAGATGTGAGAGGAAGAAAGGAATGGCGAAGAGCAGAGCTGGGGACAGGGTACCAACGCTTACAGGTGGGTTCAAAATGCAGAGTTGGTGCCTAAAAGAAATTTTAGTGCTTCACAAATTTGAATTCCTGAAAACTTGCATGTCAATTGAGTTTCAAAAAATCAGGTCATATCCTAAAGGTATTAGGAAGCTGTCACTGAAAAGTTCCATGGTAAATAATTTTGTAGAGGAACGAATCCTTTTGAAACATAAATAATTCCTCCCCACAATGAAATTCTGTGTAAAAATGGAATTTTACTCAATTTCTTCAAAGTAAGTTTCACTAGACTTCATAAAAATATTTTGTCTGATGTACTGGTGGGTACTGACCACCCCTGTCACCCGCTGAGGTTCTGGGAGCCCCTCCTCCCCACTGCCCACTGCTGGGCCTCCCAGCTGTGTACCGAGCTGGCTGCTGCCTGAGCAATGGCCAGGGCAGTGCTTTGCAGTACGCCCCGCCCTCCTCCCTCCCCCAAAGTTCCTTATGAATCTGTCTTTGGGTTCCCTCTGGGAGGGACATCTGCAGACGTGGCCCTTGGCCCTTGGCCCTTTCCTGTTCCAAGGGCTGGTGTTGCTGCTTGGCCAGAGTCTCCCAGGGACGATTTGGCTAGAATGCACAGGGAAGGATAGCACATGTAAGTATCAGGCAGAGGATGGCCCGTAGGTTCTTCTTGTCCCTTCCTGAGAGGGAGGGTGTCTTTTCATCCTGGAAAGCATGTGCTGCATGAGGAGCCTCCCCTCCAGCTCACTTGAGCAAGCGGTTCTGAGTCTCCTGCTGCCTGGAAACTTGCCAGCTGGGGAGCGCCTCTTTGTCTCTGACCTTTCTCTCCCTCAGGCATTTACTATTAATCATCTTACCACATTAATCCTCACCATCACTCTACGAGGTACATATTTTATGATCCCATTTTGTAGATGAGAAAGCTGAGGCCCAAAGAGGCTCGTTAGCTTGCCCAAGGTCATGTAGCTTGTAAGTGGTGGCAGTGGGACTCTGCTCCAGGGCTGTCTGACCCCAGAGCCCAGGCCAAACCATAACTGTGCCATTTAGGGAGCAGCCAGTGGGAGGAGGAGAAGCAGCATCCCTTTGGGGAGGATTTGGTGCGGGCTCAGCCTAGGCACTCTCCATCCAGGCTACCCTCTCACCCCCAACTCCATCAACCTGACTTAGCAACTGTGGGGCTGGTGGGGGGACTCACAGCAGAGGCCAGTCCCACACAGAGCCGCCAGGCTGTAGCCTGGGGAAAGGAGGCATTAGCAGCCAAATGCTCTGGGGCTCTTACGGAAACAGAGCCTGACTCCTCCACTCCATGTTGGCAGGGAGGAAGGGGTCCTCGGGGCCTCACCAGATGGGGTAGTCCCTCCCTCAACACTCCCTCCAAAGCCTTGGAATCTACAGGCAGACAGCAACATGTGGCTTTGGGCTAGTTCCCAGCTGAGTGGGTGAGGGAGGAAGGGGCTGGAAATTCCTGAAGACTCAGTCTTCTGGGGAACAAATGAATCTTCCTCCTGGGTCTCCTCGGCAGCTGCTGAGCTGCGGAATTTATCGAAGCCCTTCATGCTTTGTGACAGACTGCTAATGAAAGGGAGGCCGGGGCTCCTGCATCTGCCTTCTTTGGTTTCTAATTTGCCCAGGATTCTACCCCCAAGAGGGGGCAAGTGACTTGGAAGCCAGGAGGGCCCCACAGAGCCCAGCAGCCTGTCAGCAGGGCTTGGCTTGAAAGGCTCCTGTCGAGGGCCACCCAGGGGGCTGCTCCCAGCTCCAAGTACCTGCCGGGGATGTGAAACATGCCCTGGGATTAATGGGAACCAGATGGGCAGGACAGCCCCTCCACCTGGCCTCCACCAGAGAAATGCTCAGATTTCTGGCATTGTAGGGGAGCTTTTCTTAGGATTTCTCTAATGCTGTTTTTTTTTTTTTTGCTCCAGGCCGCATGCCCAGGAACAGAAGCCAGGAATACTGGTGCTTTCTGTCCAGATGTAAAGATGAGGAAGCCGGGAAGGACCTTTGAGGTCACCCAGTGCAATGGTTCTCAACCCAGGCTTCTCATTAGAATCACTGGAGGCTTTTTAAAACTACCTGGGCCTGAGCCCTACTCCAGACCACTACGTAAAAATCTCTCGGGAAGGATTCCAGGTGTTGTTTTATTTTAAAATTTCCCCAGATGTTCTAATGTGCTGCCCAGGCTGGGAACCACTGAACTCTTCCTTCATGGAGGAGGAAAATGAGGCCCAGAGTGAGGAAGTGAGCAGCCCAGGGCCACACAGTCAGGACTGGTTACCGTGGCTCCAACTCCCAGCCAGAGTTCATTCTGCCAGGCCTTTTCTGTGTCCCCATGATTCATCGGCCTGCCGAGTTTCTACTGAAGATTGTGATAGCCTTTTTTCTTCTGCTTTCCTATTTCTGTCCCTCTCCTCCTTTGAACCGTGCATAAAAGCGTCTCCTCTAGGAAACTCCACCTGACCACCCTAGCTCCTCTGGTTTGCCATAATATGGACCATACAGGCTTGCTACTCAAAGTGTGATCTGAGGACCAGTAGCACCAGCATCATCTGGGAGATTGTTAGAAATGGCTCAGCATGTCTCAGCTCCCGACCCAGACCTACTGAATCTGCATTTTAGCAAGATCCCCAGACTTAATATTCACAAGCATATTAAAGGTGGAGAAGCACTGATGTTTGTTGTTTAACACACATGCTCTATCAGATTCATTTCTGAGATTTTGTCTCAACAATAAAATTGCCTTCTTCTTGAGAAGGGGGACCATGTCTTATGTGTCTCACACAGAACACGTAACAGCATAGCACAGGGCTAAGCCTGTGCTATGTAGGTGATCTTTGCCTTTTTATTGACCTGAAACACTCTCTCCCAGCTGTCCAGGGTATGGACTCCCACATCTCAGGAGGATGGACATGGGTGGGAGACTCCCACGGGGCAGGGAGCCCAGAGACAGGGAAGGAAACGGGCGCCTCCTCATCGCTGGCTCTGTGCCACACTCTCTTCCCACCTCGGCCACTGACCCACCATGTGATCTGGGCACATAATGTAGTTTTGTCCTTCAGCTTCCTTTTCTCTGAAATGAGAATGATCATATCTGCTGCACAGACCTTCTGGGGGCACCTTGAATTTGGGGCACCTACTGGCAGCCAGTAAATGCTTTGAATGACAAGTGAGATAATGGATGTGAATGCACTTTGATACCTCCAGTCTTATTCATATATAAGGCCATTTTTCTGTTCTTCCCTCTCCCATTTTCTGGATGAGCAAACTGAGACTTCATTCTCAGCCCCGCACTTTTGGGTTCTGGGTCAGAGTTGAGCAGAAACAATTGCCTCTGGGGCTTCAGTTGGAGGCTCCATGGAAGAAGGGGGTGCTCATAAAAGAAGGAACAAGCGTTACCCAGGCCAGAGTGTGGAGCTGGCCTGACCAGGTCCTAATGGGAGAGGAGATGAAGGTGGGATGGAAAACTAGAACCTTAAATCACTTTTAAAAAAATTGCTGCTCCTCACTAGCATGTCACCCGGTGCTCATTAAATGTGTAAGCACCTTCACCGGAGGTCTGTGCAGTCTGGATGCTTTATCCTTTGCCCAATAACCGTTATTCAGCCCGCAGCAGCAGCACAGGCCCTGCGAGGGCTGAGTCCTGCCTGGCAAACACAATCTGTTCCTATTTCATCTAAAAAATAAAATGGATAAGATTTTGTGTTTTTCCCCGACCCCTGGCATGAAAGAGTGAAGATCAGATCTCTCTCCCAACCCCCACCCCCACCCCCAACCCTTGATGAAAAATTAACCAGCTGTGCAGAGTGAATGACTCCCTAAAGGGGAATGAGGTCTCTGATGTGAGCTGGGCTGGGTTCTGGGAGCTCCAAAAATCCTCCTGGTCGTTAATTCTCCAGCCCCTGGACCCTTGGAGCAGTGTGGACATATGTGTGCAGCAGGCTAACGGCCACTCCTCCCGCAGCCAGCCGTGCCCAGCAACTGGTGGAGCTGAGAAGGCCCTGGTCGGGTTCTGATGAGATGCAAGTCCCCGTGTGCTTTCGGGGAAATGGAGGAGCTTGAAGCGCACTTTTGTTTATTTCAGCCTCCATTGACTTCCAGCCCATTGACTATGGGCTTCCTCATGACAGAGGCTGACTCCTATTTGCATCTGAACCCCAGTACCTAATAGAGTCTGACACAGCAGTGATTGTAATGAATGAATAAATGAGTGAGTGAGTGAGTGAGGGCTTGACCATGTGCCAGGAGTCTACTCCATAGGCTCACTCAGTCCTTGGGATACCACTCATCCATTCACTCACTGATTCAGTCAGTCAGTAAACATTCATTAAGCAGCATGGTTATAAAGAGCATACAGTTTGTTCATTCATTCAACAGGCACTAGGTATAAGGCCTTGTCCTAGGGATGCACAGATAAAATGCTCATTCTCTGCCCCCAAGATGCTCACCATGTGGTAGGTGAAACAGAGCAGTAAGCTAATAACAGCAAGAAGTGTGCAATAGCCTTGAAAGTGAGTTCCTGAGGTGCTGAGAGAGCCCAGATGAGGGCATCCAACTCCACTGAAGAAATGGAGGGGTTTTCAGTGGGGGTGGGGGGTGAGGAGGTGACACCTGAGCTGAGCCTAGAAGGGCAGATACAAGTCAACCAGGCGAAGCTGATGGGAGAGGGGAGTTTCTGGCAGAGGGAGCTGAGCCAGACACAGGACTAAGCCTCAACAGCAGTATCCTGACAGTGGCAGAGCTAGACAATTAAGGTCGTCTCTACCTGCTTTCCACCATGAGCAGCCCCGTTTTGCCCAGACCCAGCTCTGCCAGGATGGTACGGCAGAAAGAACAAGGAACAGGAGACGTAGGTCAAGTGTCATCCACACTCTGGGCCTCGCTTTCTCAAATGTAAAACAAGAGGCAGGTCGGGGGACCGTAAGATTCCCTGCCCCCGGCTGTGGGTTCACAGTGGGCTCTCTCCCAGGAGCTGGCTGGGCACCTGAGGGGCGACGTGGAGGCTGATTAGACCCTAATCTGATGCCTCTCAACTTGGACTCTTTCTCCTGCTTCCCCCTCTGGGCCAGGCTGGCTGAGCCTGAGTGTGCCATGTGGTCTCCCAGGACCAAGGTGCCCAGAACCCCATCTCCTACAGCAGGGACCGAGTCATCCTCTCCAGTCTTAGGCTACCTGCTGCGGGAAACATTTCCTCCAAAAGCTAAACATGGAATTACCATATGACCCAGCAATTCCACTCCTAGATATACACCCAAAAGAACTGAATACAGAGACTCTAACAGATATTTGTACATCCATATTCACAGCAGCATTATTCACAATAGCCAAAAGGTAGAAACAACCCACGTTCATCAACAGATAGGTGGATAAACAAGATGTAGTATATACATACAGTGGAATAGTATTCAGCCATAAAAAGGAAGGAAGTTCTGATGCCTGCTACGACATGGGTGAACCTTGAAAACATCATGCTAAGTGAAAAAAGCTAGACACAAAAGGACAAATATACGATTCCACTTATATGAAATGTCTAGAATAGGTAAATTCATAAAGATGGAAAGCATATTAGAGGTCACCAGGGGCTAGGGGGTGGTGGGGATGGGGAGTTATTGCTTAAAGGGGACAGAGTTTCTGTTTGGGATGATGGAAACATTTTGGAAACAGATAGTGGTGATGGTTGCACAATAGTGTGAATGTAATTAATACCCCTGAATTGTACACTTAAAAATGGTTAAAATGGCATATTTTATGTTATATATGTGACCACAAAAAAAAATCCTAGGCTAGCTTTTGCAGACCAAGCAGGCAATACTTGCTCTGATAGACCCTCCCCAGGCCACCTCCCAGCAGGCTTTTCTCTCTCCGGGATTTCTCTCAGCACTGAGTTCTGCCAGGCTGGCGTGTTTCATTTTTGTTTTTATTTCCTGCATCTGCATCTGCTACCACTAGAATCTATTATTGCTCTCTGGGGCTCGTGCCCCTGACAGCGATTATTTGTACATGTAAATCAAAGAGCCTGGGACAAAGCTTTAATGACAGTCTCTTTGGTGGCGGCGGTGGCAGCCCGTGAGATGAGCTAGTTCCAGCCCCACTGAGTTCCCTTTGGCGCGTGCTCAGAGGTGGGGTGGGCGTGAGGGGCTGACCCTCGCTGGTTCAGGTTCAAGGAACTCTTTCTGGTAGTAACGTTGTTGCTGGATTCCGGGGGCACTGCCTTTGTGTCTTTTAAAGGCAGGATTCATTTTTGAATCTCCAGCTCCTACTGCAAGGCTGGGCACATAGTGGGCATTCAGTTTAGGACTGTTGGAGCTTAGCTGGTCTAGTCGTGCGTGGGAGGGCAGCTTTCATCCATAAAGTTGGCAACAGCGACCCCTCCCTTTCCCTCTGCCCTTTGCTATCTACCAGTAACTTTGCGGTCCTAGGGAGCAGACCAGGGGTTCTCTCAGACCTAAGTCCACGTTACCTTATACCTGAGAGGTGCTTGCCCTAGAAGAGAGGAAATACATCAGTTCAAGACTGGGGACATTTATCAACTCTTGATGTGCATGTGAAATGTGGAAGTGGGGGAAGAGGTCCAAGGTGAAGCAGAACCTAGAGAGGGGGGCAGACTCTGGGTGTTACTGGGCTTGTTGTGGGGAGAGGAGGGCAGTCACTGTGGACTACCTAAGCTTATGCACAGGCCAACACCAAAGGGAAAAAGCAAGATGCGGAACAGCGTTGTAGAGCATGCTGCCACTTATGTAAAAATATACATGCTTGTATGCGCATACAGTATCCTTGGGAGGTACGTGTAAAAATTGTAACAGTAATTGCCTCTGGGGGTGGAGTAGAGGAATGGGGATTCAGGGTCAGAAGTAGGAGAAATACTTAGCTTTTCATATATATCATTTTGTGCTGCGTAAATTCTGTACCTTCTTTGCCGTATTCTTCTTTTTTTTTTTTTTGTGAGGAAGATTAGCCCTGAGCTAACATCCAATGCCAATCCTCCTCTTTTTGCTGAGGGAGTTTGGCCCTGGGCTAACATCCATGCCCATCTTCCTCTACTTTACATGGGACACCGCCACAGCATGGCTTGATAAGCGGTGCCTCCGTCAGCGCCCAGGATCCAAGCCTGTGAAGCCGGGGCCTGCGAAGCGGAGCAGGCACTTAACCGCTACACCACTGGGCTGGCCCCATTTCCCGTATTCTTTCAATTGCCTATAATCACAAAAACAAAATTTAATTTTTTTAGGCCAATATCCTGTGTTGTAAGTGGGCAGGTGGCTGACTAACGGGGCAAGTGAGGGAAATGTGGCTCTCTCTGCCTCTGATTTCTCTTGGAGAGTGTTTTTCAGAGGGAGATTGGAGAAATGGAGAGGGCCTCTCTGTCCCTGGGGAGCACACCCAAGTGTTAGGTGTTACCTGAATTTCTTTCTTGGGAAGAGATCTTCTTTTTTCAGTAGTTCCTCTGCTTGTTCGTTGTCTGGCCTCCTGGACAAATACCTCTGGTCTTGTACCTGGAAGATCCCCCCTCTTACCCTCTGGAGTGTCTTTTGCAAATCTTTTCTCTTTAAACTTTGGGAAGAATCAGTCTTCAACAATGACCAGCTGCATGTGAGGTTGTAATAACACACACACACACACACACACACACGCACGCACGCACACACACACTGACACACTATCCCTGGGGAAATACATCTTCTCCCTTATTCCTCTTACCTCTTACTCAAATGTCTTCAAAATGGCTGTGGAAATTACCTTTAATCTTATTTCCCCAGACATTGATGGAGGGAGGAAAAAAATCAGAGTGTTACAGAATATTTTGAGCAATGGAAAACTGCGTGTCAAGGAAGGAAGTTGTCTCCTAGGCTGAACTCTCTAGTTCACTGCCACTAACGTTGTAATAATATTTTTCTTAAATAACAAAGCTTCCTAACGTTACTATCCTACTTAACTTGTCATTTCAGACAATTATTTCCATGTTAACTAGAGGAAATTAACTCATGAAACAAATGAAATACAAACGATTCTTGCTTGAAGTTGTTTTGAATCTCCCTGTTAAGGAACTAGGTGTTATCATATTTTCGTTATTTTCATTTTCACAAGTATTTCTGGATTGTCTCCTTGAGGGCCTAACGGAACTGTGGGATATCCAGGAGGCTGTAACAAGCCCCTGCTCTCACAGAGCTTGCAGTCACCATGGGAGACCATCTCTGGCTAGGTGACCAGAGGAGACGGACAGAAAAGAACCGACTTGTGCATGAAAAGAAAGGAGAAATCAGTGCCCAGTGGAGAAGCTGGGAGAAGTGGGGTTAGGTGGAAATAGAGACCTGGGAGCTGGGCCATATAGGGCACAGGGAGGTGGGGGGTCAGAAGGAAGGGTGGGTAGAAAGGCAGCATGGCAGGGCATTGTGAATGAGGAGAAACATACAAGCCGACTCTCCACGGTAGACAAATTAGTGTGTGTGCAGGACACAGTGTGGCGTGATGGAAAGGGTGTGGGCTTTAAAGAAGAAAGGCCTGAGCATCAGTCCCGGGTCTGCTGCTCACTGGGTCTGTGATCTCCAGGATGTCACTCTTTCTGAGTCCATTTCTTCGTCTGCAAAATGAATATGGTAATGTGTCCCCAGCAAGTCTGTCATGGGGGTTACATGAGACAATGAGTGGCACTACCAGGTGCCCAACAGTCCACCAGCTGCCTCAGGTGGAGTACTGGGGTCCAGAAAGAGTTAAGAGTGAGACATGATAATAGAAAGAAGTAAACCAGGCTGAAGAATTGGAGCTCTGTCTTGCTAGGCATAAGAACCCATTGGAGATCTTTAACAGAGTAGCAGCATGTTCAAGGTCATGCTTTAGTCGGATCAGTCTGGTAGTTGCCTTTGGGAGGACTGACCAGACAGGGATGCTAGCAGCAGGGCCACAGTGTTGCAGGAATTCAGTCCTGAGATATAAGGGAACATTTCCTAGAAAGTAGAGATGGGGTTTGATGACTTATGGATGAAAGGATAGGGAGAAGGAACAAGCCAAAGAGGAATCTAGGGCTTGCAGCCAGAGTGTTGGGACGACAATGATGCCACTGACAGAAGTGAGCAAGGCAGCATGAAAACCTAAAGGAGGAGGGAGGTACTGAGTACAGCTTGAACATGAGGTGACAACTGGACATCCAAAGGAAATGTCCGGTTGAGAGGAAAGTCCTTGGGAGAGTGGTAGGCTCTAGAGATAAAGATTTGAGAGTCAAGTGCTCTCATGGATCAAATCCATGTGTGCGTGTGCGTGTGCATGTGCGTGCACGTGCGCATGTGTGGGCATGTGTATGTGTGTGCACGTATGCACGTGCATGTGTGCGCACACTTCATGTGTGCATACATGCCTTGTGCGTGCGTGCCTGCATGCATGTGCACGCATGTGCCACTCTCAGAGCCAGAGAGCATTGTGAAGGCTTGGGGTGGCCTTTGGTGGACGCCTGTGTTTGGAGGAAGAGTTCACAGTGAACTGGAGCCGTGGGCAAGGAGGGCAGCACAAGGAAGCTGCAGGGGACGGGTCACACAGAATAGGGTAGATCCTGGTGTCAGATGTGATAATGAGTTAAAGGGAAATGAAGTCTGAGACAAGGTCACTGGATTTGGCAAGAAGATGGCTTTCAAAGAGGGCAGTTCAGAGCCTGAGCCAACATGATTGCTCCCCTTCCTGACCAGCCATAGCCTTTCTTGTCTGTACCATTTTGGCACTTGGCTTCTATTTGGTTTATTCTTTCATAGATGGCTATCTCCGATTCTTCCCTCATACGTACCATGTGCAATTCCCTCTCTGCCCAATATGTGTGAGAATGTTCTTTTGTTCTCTCCCCCTCTGCATCACCCAGCATGTGGGAGGCAGCCTTCTCAATCTCAGTAAAGGACAAATCCGTGCTTCCAGGTGCTCAGGTCAGATACCTCGGCATCATCTGGGCTCCTCTCTTTCTCTCACACTCAGCAGCTGTGAATTCAGAAACCTTGTCAGATGGGACTTCTCACCCTGGTTCCCACCCAGCCAAGTCTGCATTGTCTCTTGCCTGGATTATTGCAAAACCCTCCTCACCTGTGGGCCTGCCCCACCCTTTCCTTTCCAGTCTGTTCTCAACCCGCAGCCAGAGTCTCCATCTAAAATGAGAATCAGAGCACACCACTCCTCTGCCCAGAAGCTCCCATTTCATTCAGAGTGAAAACTCACAGTGGCCCCCCCACACCCAACCTGGTCCAGCTCCTTGCCAGCTCTGCCCGTCTCCTGTCCCGCTGTGCTCCAGCCACACTGGCCTCCTTGCTGTTCCTCCGGCACGCCCTCCTGCCTTGAACACTCTCGGGCACTTCAAGTCTCTGCTCACCTGTCATCTAACCAATGAGGTTTCTCGACCACCTTATATAGTAGAGCAACCCCCACCCTGACTTCTGGTACTCTCTATCTCTTTCATTCTGGCTTATTTTTCTCCACTGCTCTTATCTCCGTCTGGCATACCATGCATTTGCTTGTTTATTTATTATCCATCTCACTCAATTAAGAGCACGTCCTATGAAGACAGGGAATGTGTTTTGTTTATTGCTATGAACCCAGTGCCTAGAACAGTCCCTGGCACATGGCAGGTGATAAATAAATATGGGTTGACTGAAAGCAAAGGGAAACTAACATTTACAGGGTGCTTAGTCTGTGCTAAGTTGTGTCTTAAGAACTTTCACTTATGTCATTTACTCCTCACAACTATCCTTAGGGATTTATTCCCATTATATAGATGAGGAAACACATAAATAGAGATATAAATCAATATTTATTATTTAAACTGAGGGTTCAGGTTGGAGGCGGAGAGCAGGGAGTGAGTAGATCATTTGACTTCAATTTGCTCTCATTCATTCATCTATAAAATATTTAGTAAGCACCTGAGTAGGTCAGGCCCTCTGCTAGTTTCTGCAGGTCTAAAATTGAATGGAAAACTATTCTTGATCTCCAGCCTGGTGGTGGAAACAGCCAGTTAAACAAAAACTTAGAGCAATGTGATAAGTACTGTAAGAGAGGTAGGAGCACGTCATTCAGAAGGGTAGGCAAGGTCTTAATTCTGGAGAATCAGAGAAGGCTCCCTGGAGGAGGTGATATTTGAGGTGAATCTCTGTGAAGGAGTGCTATGCATTCAAGAAAATTGGCTGTTCCTGGAAGGACCATGACCTGACTTCCACCTGCCTCACTGGCCTCGTCTCCTGCTGCCCCTTCATCATAAGCACAAACTTCTCATTATTTCCTGCATCACAATGCAATTTCCTACCCTTGCAAATGCTATTTCCTCTGTCCGGTATGCTCTCCTCCCCACCCTTTTTTTTGTTGTGGCTCAGCGCAGCATCATCTCCTCCCCAGGATGGACCTGTGCCCTTCTTTGAACCCCATATTATCCTCCCCATAGACTAGCTCATTGTCACATTTCTGTAACTCCCTCCTAACCATAACCCCTCTGAGGACAAATGGCAGTTGTTCTTGCTGCTGTGTGACATCGTGGGACCTATCACAGGGTGGGCACTCAACATGTGATTGTTGGACTGAACTGACCCTGTGCTAGAGAGGAGAGGGCTTTCAAGGCTTGAGAAGACCCCTGCATAGTGAGGGCAACGGGGGTGCAGTGATTGAGCAGGTCTGAATGAGCTGGAGAGAGTGGGGGCCCAGTGTCCTTCAGAAGGTGACGTCAAGGAAACAGAGGAGCTGTTGGGCTGTGGACATGTAGATGGGGCAGATGAAGGGCCCTATGCAGGGCACCCTTACAGCTGGGCATGGGGAGGTCCAGAGCAGCCAAGCCTTCTGCAGAGGGACATAAGCCTTGGGGGCCCTCTGTGCACATGAGTGTCCTGGCTGGAGACCCGCATGGGGCACATTGGAGCCAGTAGATTGGTCACAGGGTCGCAGGAACATTACTGCCTGCTTCCTGCACACCTGGGCTTCGTATCTCTCAGCATGGCCACCTGAGTGGAGGGCTCTTTCTAAAACTGAATTGAAGTACAGAAACAATAGCTGGAGGGGTTGTCCCAGACTCTGGGGTGGATAAAAGCAGAATCAATGTCTCCTTCCTGTGCTCCCACAGAGCATTTAGCCATGGGTCTGTGCAGGAAGGTACCAAACTCTGGGCTCCTGAAAGAGTAGACATTAGCACCGTGTCAGGTACCAAATAAATACTTGGAAGGAAGGAATGCATGCAAGCTAAGCTGCAGGGCTAAGTCAGAAGTGGTCAAACCCGGGGTTCAGATCGGGGCTCCTGACCTTCAACTTATTCCCAGGGTCTCCACAACCCATGTGACATGCCTGTGGGCCAGGCCCTCTTCTTCCCTTCCTCGGTCCTCTTCTTCCCTTCCTCAGTCCTCACCTGACCATTGATTATCACGTGAGAAGTCCAAGAAACACCTGTCAGACTTCCCCAGGTCAAGTTCTAAACCCCGCTACAGACTGAGTAGGTAACTCTGGTTGCTTACCTCCCCTCCTTGGGCACAGGATAAAGGACCCAGGTAAAGGAGCCCATCAGCTACCTCCCTGGGAAATAGAGAACTGACCACTCTGCTCAGGGTGAAGGGCAGGGTGGTGGAGGAAAAGTGTGCTCGGCGAGGGATCAGGATAGGTGGATTTGATTCCTGGTGACACCACTTACTCGTGAGCTTGGGCAAGCTGTTTAGCATCTCTGAGCCTCAACATAGTAACCTATTAAATGGGGTTAATTATATCTGCATATTTGTCTCAAAGGATGGTTGGGAGAAATGAAAGGATGTGTAAGTGTTTCACAAACAGCACTGGCAGAAGTCTGAAGCTATTGTCCTGAGGGCCTCCTTAGTCCCCCGTCTGGAGAGGGTAAGAGTGAGGAATCTTGGGGTCGTGGCAGGGCTGGATCCCCCCACATCCTCCAGCCTGCTTTCCTGCGCTCTGGTTCTGGGCCAGAAGTGACCGTGATGCTCCCCAAAAGCTGCAGAGCAAACCCAGAGGGACCCAAAGCAGCTTGATCTCTTCCCCGTTTCTCCATTTGTTTCTGAGACTCCCTCCCCGTGCCCTCCCCTCATGGCCGTGCTGGGGTTGAGAGAGGGGGCCTTGGCCTGGGAGACTGATGACTCTCCTTCTCCATAAGCAGCTGACGCTCAGTCAGCCGTGGGCTGACTGTCCAGGGCCGGGGTCACTGTCCTCTGCTCCTTGCCCTGGACTCTCTCCAAGGCAGGGAGAAGGGGAAAGCTTGCAACTGTGCTTTTCAGTTCTCGAGTGGATGGGTGGGTGCGGGCACAAGAAGGGGCTGAAAGGAGTGGGTCCCACCCTGATTTTGGAATGCCATCTTTGAAAACTCTGCTTTGGAAGGCACAAAGCTGGCGAGGCAAAGGCTGGCGGCTTCTCTCTTCCTACCACCCCCTCACCTCACCCCTGTTTACCCTCTTTTGACCACTTCCTATCAGACCAATAATAATAATAATAGCATTAGCAGCTAGCAGTTTTTGAACACTATTCACTGTGCTAGACACTTTGCAAGTATTATCCCAGTTACTATATCTAGGGGTATTTTTGTTATTATTATCCCCATTTTACACATGAGGCTATTGAGGCACAGAGGGGTAACTTGCCTCAGTCACCCAGCTGGCAAATAGTAGAACCGAGATTCAGTCCCTGGCATTTAGACCCCCAAGCCCACACTCTTAACCACTCTTACATAAAAGGGAGGGGGTGGTACATAATGTAATGGCACCTCCCATGCTCAGTGTGCTTTAGGGTGGCTGGAGTGTGGATGAGTGTGTGTGTGTGTGTGTGTGTGTGAGAGAGAGAGAGAGAGAATGGGAGCCAGGGAGAAACAGAGAGAGAGGTGGTGCTGGGGAGGGTAGGGAGGGTGGTTGTAAATGCCTGCTGACACCAGATATTGTTTGTCCTGACAGAACCTACAGATCCAAACAGGCAGAGCCCATCGTTTTGTCTCTGTGGAGAAACCTGAAAGCAAAGCTCCCCAGACTCAGGGAACAAAGTGCCTGGCGCATGGCAGGCGTTTAATATTTGTTAGATGACTCAAAGGATGGCTGGACGGACAGATAAATGTCTGACCTAGGGGTTGGAAGAACAGGTTTCAAGCTCTAGCCGATTGCAGTGTGTGGCCTTGGGCAAGTCTTATCCTCTCTCCAGTCCCCAGTGCTTTTCTCCAGGAAATGAAGGTGCTGGTAATAGAGGCTTATTTCAGCCCCGGGCTGACATGTGCTGCACAAGTTGGGAATCTGAGCTCGGAGGCGTCAGCCTGCTCTGCTAACCTCCAGGGCCCTGGGCTGGCTCTGATTCAGGAAGCGTTTGTTTGGAGTCAGATCAGATGTTGCCAATCTGCGGCTGGGACCGTCTGGGAAAGGACTGTGGGCAATGGGGACAGAAGGGCAGAGAGAAAATGTCTCAGGCCATCCTGGACACCTGAAGGGTGCAAGATCTTCCAGCCCATATCCCCTGGGGGGAGTGCGGCTGGGTTCTCCTTCACCTTGGATTGATCAAACACAAGGTCCTAAACTCATTCCCAAAGACCCTCGGGTAAGGACAGGGCCCCCAAAGCAGGCCTGACTTCTGCCTGCAAGAAGGAACGTGGCATCTGATTTCACTTCCCACAGCTGGCAGCATAAAGTTGATATTTTTTTGTAGTGCAGACAGAGTAAAGAGAGAATAAAGTGTTGAATTGTTTGGCATTATCAAGGATTTCAGCTCCCCAGGATTCCTGCATAAAGAGATGGAAATATAGCTGCTGGAGCCAAGAAACACACAGAAGTATATGAATTTATTACATATTATCTTTCCTCCTTCCAAACAGCCCTGGAAATGTCAAAAGATCATCTATTGTTTCATCGTTGATAAAATACAGTTTGGGTTTGGTGGGCTCTGGGCTTGGGCATGAGGCAGGCAGTGGGAGAGGAAGACAGAAGTGTTTTCCCAGGGCGACTTTCAGAAGGCCCAGCCCACTTGCTAATTCTTCCTTTCTGGGTATTGGTTTCACATATGTAATTTAGGCTAAGGCAAGCATGTAATTGTACAGTTATATGCTTGCAAATGTGTAAGTTCCTACTGTGTGCAGGGTTCTGTGTGGTGCTGATGGAGATCCCAGACTGTGTTAGCAAGCTCACTGTTGAAGGAGCTCAGGGCCTGGTGCTGTCTGACTGTGTGCTAAGGGAAGCCATGGCATCTCAGACAGAGCAAACTCTGCCTGCCTGAAGAATCCAGAGCAGGGGGTGGCTATGCTGCCTGGAGGAGATCCAGGAGGGCTTCACAGAGAAGGTGACATCTGAGTTGGACCTTGAAAGGTAAGTAGACTTTCTACTGGCAGAGGGGGGAGCAAAGGCACAGCAGGCAAAAAGAAGAACAACATGGATGGCACAAATTGAAATGCCACATCAGCCATCAGACCTAGAAGTTGGGCCTGGAGAGGCAGGGAGTACCTGAGCCAACTCTGGCCCTGAGCTGATCTAGACTCTGGCAATCTGTTGAGTGACTGAGGCCATGTCTAACTGGAGATCTTCTTTTCAGCTCTCTTCCGATGCTGATATGGGTATAATTCTCCACCTGTGAAGCTCCTACCCGCCACCTCTCACTGCCCCCAGCAGTCTGGGCTGAGCCCTCCAGGGAGGACGCTGGCCTCTGGCTCCCCTGATGCCTTCCTTTTGCTGGAGAGAGGCCGACTGTTGGGGAGCTCTTGGCTACCGCATGAATTGTTGAGGCCATGGGGCCAAGGGGCTTGGGTCAGGCCCTCCAGGGTCAAGGCCATCTCCCACTCAGCCACGTTGAGGAGCTGTCAGTCTCATGTATATCCCGGTGCCTGACGGGGCTGTATAGCCTGGAGCTGCCAGCCCCCAGCCTTCATGGGCAGATAGACTGGGAGCCCCTGCGGCTTTTCCTCTTCTGGCTGGACACGCCCTCAAAGGGAGGCTCAAGATTCTCTCCTCCATGGCTTCTCCATCTCTCTTTTCCTAGGAGGGCCTCAGAAGGCAGGGAATGTCTGAGTTGTGACAAACCTGGAGGCAGCAGAACCCTCTGGAGTAGTGTGATCATCTAGTGTAGACCCCCAGCTCGAGCCCTGGCTTGGCAATCCACAAGGTGGCCCATTTCATGGCTCATCTGCTCTTCATTTTAAGCTGAAACCTTCCTCCTTGTGGCTTCCCCCCAGACAGGCAGACTTGTAAGAGTCCACTTGCTCAGAGGTCAGGCCTGTCAGCTCAGCTCTAGAGGGGACACAGGCGGAGCAGCCCAGCCTCGTCTGGTTTCCCCTGCAGCCCTTCTTGTTGCTCCCACTCTGGATGCAGAGAACCAGGCAGAAGAGATTCCTTTCACACAGACGGCTCTGTCTCCCCATCTTCCAAAACCTTAACCCCCAGATGGGTAAGAGAGACCCCAGGCCCTGGAAATGAGCATGACCTAACTCCTTTCCTTTTGAATTCTGCTTTTTGCTTTTCATAGCCTTTTCACAATTATTTCTCTGACAGCCCTCAAACCACCCTGAGGGGTAAGCAGAGCAAGCGTTGCATCACCCTCACTTTTATAGATGAGCAAATGGGGCGCAGACTGAGTCACATGCCTGAGGTAAAACAGCTAATTTGCGGCAGAGCTGGCACTGGGCCCCAGCCTCCAAGTTTCTGGTCACAGCCCCGGCCTCTCTGCCACATCCCCAGGCAGGCCCCAGGCACAGGAAAGGGAGCAGGGTGCAGTGATGAGTCCTTCCATGCCCAGACCCAGTGCTAGTCTGGAGCTGTGGGCAGTGATACCCCATGCCCTGCCTTGGCCTTCCCTGCGGTGATTCAGGGAGTCCAGTGTCACGGCTTTAAGATCCCTTCCAACCTCAAGATTCCTCCTTCACCAGAAAACTGCCTTTTAAACATTTCTCCTTCTGTTTTTGGGAAACATTGACAGAAATGGAGGACAAAGCTGAATCAGCATGACAGAACTGTGGAGGGAATTGTGCTTCCATGTAGGAACAGGCACTAGAAAGATGATACAGAAAAAGACACCAGCCATCCCCCTTGCCACTGGAGGACGTGGAGTCTAATGGGAGAGACATGCTGTCAAGGCGGTCCTCCATGGCAGAGCCCATAGAGGGCTGTTTATGTTTACAAGTTCATTGCAAGACCCTCTCCCTGCTTCCCTCAGATAGACGAGTGATCCTGGTCTGAACAAGAGGCTGAATACAGGCCAATCCCAAAAGGCTTCTTAGAGAACGCAGGGATGTTGCCACTTCTAGAGTCAAGGGATGTGGTCCCCATGGCTCCTCCCTTCTGGCTGGACCCTCCCTCAAAGGGAGGCTTATTATTCCCTCCTCCATGCCTTCTCCATCTCCACACGTGCAGGTAGCATGGCTGCATAGGGGAGCCTCAGCACCTTGATGGATCCAGGAAATGGCTCCAGGCCTCCATGGAGAAGTCTGCTCAGGTGGGACTGCTTTGAAATGGGTTTGCTTGGGTAGAGACCAAGAAGAGCTGATGCCCTGGACTGCAGCCCCAGCCCCAGGGACCCGTCTCACCCCACTCTGGCCTCGAAAGGAAGACTTTCCGTTCCCCTTCCCTGGAAACCCCCTCACTTACGGGAAGCTGGGTGTTATCTTAAGGTCTGTAAACGGCCTGCCTGCTTTTCCAGCTGGAGCTGTTCATTCAGAACAATTAGCACGCAGTTTAGAGCTGGAATGAACATATGGCGGGGGTCCCCAGGAGCGACCCAGTGGCAGCCCAAGAAGGAGGGAAGTGGCCTGGGGAGAGCTGGGAGGGGGTTGTTTGGAAAGGGGAGGGCTCCAAGCCTGCTGCCTGGTCCAGGTACACCTGCTTGTAGCATTGGAGGGAACAGGAATGAGGACTTGTACAAATTCCTTTTGCATCTCAGGTGGTGAATGCATTAAACATCCCTTAAACTGGCATTTTATGTCAAGAGACTTGAAAAGCCCCATAAGCCTGGGGAATGTCCTTCTCTGGAGATCTTTAGGGCAAATACCCAGGGGTTTGTCCTGGGGTGAGGGTGGGGATTCTGAGAAATAATATTTACCCAGACACTCTTTGACGTGCATTCATTCCCTAAATATTGACTAATGCCCTACTATGTGCCAAGTGCTGTCCTAGGCATTTGAGAACATCTGTAAAGAAAAGAAACCAAGGGGCCAGCCAGGTGGTGTAGCAGTTAAGTTCGTGCACTCTGCTTCAGCGGCCTGGGGTTTGCAGGTTCGAATCCCGGGCGCAGACTGACACACTGCTTGTCAAGCCATGCTGTGGTGGCATCCCATATAAAGTAGAGGAAGATGGGCACAGATGTTAGCCCAGGGCCGATCTTCCTCAGCAAAAAAAAACCAGGAGGATTGGCAATCGATGTTAGCTCAGGGCTAATCTTCCTCAAAAAGAAAGAAAGAAAGAAAGAAAATGAAGGAAGGAAGGAAGGAAGAAAGGAAGGAAGGAAGGAAGGAAACAAACCAAGATCTCTGCCCTCATGGAGTTTCCATTCTCATGTGAAACGTAAGACATGATGCAGAAGTCAAACATGATATATAAGTATATATGTGCAGTGTGTTAGAAGGCAGGTTAACCTCATGAAAGTAACCTACAAGGTAAGCATAGGAAGCATTTTTACATGCAAGGAAAGGGAGATTGAAAGGGTTTATAAAAAGCCTGTTTGAGTTCTCTGAGCTAGGAAGTGGTGAAGTCTGGATTTAAACCCATCCGGCCTGTGACACTCACCTTGCCACAAAGATGGACAAGACACCTAAGCCCACCTGAATGACCTCCAGATCGTCTGGATGGGCGACAGAATCATAGACTCCCCAAGTGGGAAGACAGAAATTCCCATTCTGGCCTCAGCCCTTTACAGAAGAAAAATGGCCTCTGGAGATTTAGTGACTTGTCCAAGGTAGTGTGGCTAGTCACACTGTTGTAGAATTGGAACCTGGAGCTCCTGACCTGCGAGTGTGTATTTTTTCTACCGAACTACGCTAACTTGTCAGGTCTTCTCAGCAAGCCCACCACTGTATTCTCAAGGAGAGCCAGCCTCCTGCCACCTCCCTGTGCCCCTTCCTGCTTCAGAGACCATGCACACCCTCTAGGCTCCCCCCACACCACCTGTCCCAAGGCAGAGGCATTCATGGTCTGGACAGGGGCTGACTCTTGGAGCCCCTCCCTGGCTGTGATTTGGCACAACTGAAGAGGGGACCTCCAGACAGCGTTGCCACCCCGCCCCCAGCCCACATTTTAATGTGCTCAAAGGACTGGCTGTAAACAGGTGTTAGGTGTCTCACAGGGTCAGGAGCTAAACAGCACTCTGTCTGGAAGAAAAATTGCAGTAACAGCATCGGGGGTGACTGCAAAGGTGGAGGGGAGGGCAGAGAAGAGGCGAACTGACCGTAATGCAGTGGTTATGAGACTTAAATTGGAGCCCAGGGCAGATAAAGAACAGAGCTATAAATCCAGCCTCCTGAAAGAATATTCTGGAGATAGGAGACACAAGCTTACTTAAAATATGTCTGAGATAAGAACCAAAGATCGTTATTTTTGAGTAAGGATATAAAATGCTAAATACTGCCTTTATTAGCCCTTTCTAAAAGCCAGGTGTAAAATACTGCCATTCCCAAGATTGTGTTTTTCCTTTTTTTTTTTTCCTTTTAATGGCAGAAATTAAAATCTCCTTAAGCCATTAGCCGTCCCTTCCCAAGGTGAGCCCCCCCAAAGCAGTTCTGCCAAGGACCCCTCCCCTCCCCCAGGAGGTATGGTGGCCACCCCACTAAGCCTTGCATGCCCCTTCCCATCCCTCCCTCGGCCCCCATTGGCACCGAATGCCCGCCTAGCGGCAGGTGGCTGAACAGGCTGAAAAGTTTTATGGGTCTGCCCCGGTAGACCCTGTCTACCACCAGTTGCCAATCTGGCCCGTTGCTCCCCACTCACAAATAACGCTGAAGCTATTCAACCCCTGGAACGCTGCCAGGCAGGCCCTCCCCAGGCAAGCGACGCTCAGTGGCTCGGCCCGAGGTGCTCTCAAATGGCGCTTCTGCTCCCAGGGCCACTTCTCCCTGTGCCGGCTTTCTTTCTTCCTTCCCACCCAGTCTTTCTTTCTTTTTTCTTTTCTTTCCCTCAAAGGCTGATGCTACCAGAGAAAAAGTTCATAAAAATGTTATGTCCACCATAAAACCCCTAATGTGGCATTCTGCATGATCCATGCATTAACATTAACATTTCCCAGACAGTTATTGTGAGATAATGGTCCCAGCTATAATTCAGCGGTAACGTTCCTCCGAGCAAATGTTATGGAGGAATAAATGACTTGCCTAGTGTGCTGCTGCAGTGGGGGTGGGGAGAGGTGAACAGCTTGAAAATGCAGACTCTGGACCTCAGAGACCCCAGCACAGCTGTGGAGCGGTCTGGGGCTCATTCCATGTCTGACCACAGACTCTCTGTGGACGATGAAGCCAGGCCCCTCTGCTCCCTGTTTCTGTTTCACACAAACCCCATCTTTCTTCCCAGAACTATTTTGGGAGTATTGGCCAAGAAAAAGGATTCAAGGCATCAGGGTCATAGGCAGGGCTGAGAGGGTGATGAGTGGCATTGGTAATTTAACCAGCATCCTTCTCCCCATCACTCCCACTGTGGTCCCAGAACACTTTACACTCACCTCTGGTACAGCACTTATCACCTCGTATTTTTATTATTTATTTACATGGCTGTGTACCCGGCTATAACCATGCCCTCCTTATAAGCAGTGTACATATCTTAGTCTTTTTGGTGACCTAGCACAAAGCAGATATTCAATAAATGTTGGTTAAAAATGAGGATGGATGGATGGATGAATGGATGGATGGATGGATGGTTGGATGAATGACAACAACAGAAAAAGATCCAGAAATGAAAGAAGACCATAGATGAATAGGATTTAACATTAGTGATAAAGAGGAAAATACCCTAAAACAACATTTATTGAAAAAAATCATAAGCGTGTGAACCTTAGGAACTTAGAGATCTGCCGTGGTACTCATTTTACTCTCTAGGAACACGAGGCCTAGAGGAGTTGGTGTCCACGCCAAGACTAGAACTCTGGACCTCCAGTTCAATGGTCTTCCAGCTGCCATCTTGCCATTAATATGCAAGGCTAACAATATGAAAAAGAACCCTTTTCTACCCTCAAGGAGCTTGCTTCCCAGTAGAGATGACACATGAACTCACCATAATTCAAGGCAGAACATGATGAGTGCTGCAGTGGGAAATATCTTCAATTGGAAGACTACAAAGGGACCATAAAGGATATGGGCCTTGGAGGATGAGCAAGACCTGAAAAGGCAAACATGGAGGAGGGGGAGAACATTTGAGAAGGGGGAGCAGTGTGAGCAAAGGCACAGACACGGTTGGAAACAGGAATCCCTCAGATACTTAATTTCTATCAGTGGGTGTTGAGTGTATGGTCCTGGGAGACCATTTGGCTATTGGGTTGGCCTTCCTTAGAATGTGGCCCTTTACTGCTTCTTGTTACTCCCCCCTGACAAGTTATCTGTTTGTAGATCATGCCTTTGGCCACAATGATCAGTTCTCTGGCTTGTACCTGAGCTGGGCCTTGCCAGCTCCACTGCCCTCTGAGCTCCAGGAGGAACCCTCCCAGGGATGGCAGCCACACCTTTGCTGTCCTTTCCCACCTCTGCCCAGTCCTGCTCATGCCCCAGGGGAAGATTAACCAGGAGCCACATTCCTCCCAGAAATGTTAGGAGGGGAAAAGTCTGTGAGAAGCACAAGGGAAAATGTTGGCTCTTATCCAAATGCCACCTGTCACGACCACTATGATCTCTCTCAAGAGCAGTTCCCCAGAATGCAGGACCAGATTTATTACACCGGCGAAGGAGATGGCGACCTCTGCAATGTATTCAAAGGACCCTGGAGAGGCTTTGCCCCAATCAGAAACATCTTTCTCACTCAGGGGTCTCATAACGTCCTCAAGCTGAAAGGGGCCTTGGAGGTCAACTGGTTTAACCTGCCATGTTGTGAAGGCATCTCCAATAGGCAGGCTCTCGTCTCTTCCTAATGGCTCCTGGTGGTGAAGGCAGCGCTTCCATTCTGGAGCCACTGTCACTGGTAGAACTCCCTCACGGCAAGGGGAAATTTGACTGTCACGTCCACCTTTCTGCCCTAGTTCTGCTTTCTGGGCAGCACAGTGTTAGAGCAGTACCTCCTCTGCATAATAGTTCTTTAGACATTGAAGACCGCACTCATGCCTCTCCCTTGGTCTTCTGTTCTGCAGGTATACACCCTTCTGCAGCATCCCTGCCTTCCTCCCAGATGCACTCCATGTGTTCCTTTTACGAAGGAAACATGGAACATGGTCCTCCAGTGTGGTCTGAACCATTGCCTCCTTCACCTGGACTTGTATGAATGCAGCCTAAGACTGCAATTACCTTTTTTTTCTTTTTCTTTTGGCAGCCACATCACAACACTGGTACCTATTGAGTTTCCAGTCAAACTTCCCTTTTTTTCCCACATGAAATGCTTTTAAGCTCCATCTCCCTCACTAGTACAGTTTGCATTTCACTCTAACAGTATAAATTTATATTTCTCTCTCTTAAGCATCATCTGCTTGCTTTCAGCCTGTGTTTCCTGCCTCACAAGCTCTTTCTCAATCTTCATTCTGTCTTGAAGCACAGTAACACTACCTTCCAGTGTGTGGAATGGTAAGCACACCTACAACATCATGCAAATCCTTGGTAAAAATGCTTAACAGCACAATGCTGGTTACCTCACCATGAAAGCCCTCCTTCCACACTGAAATCTGCTCGTCAGTACTGACTGGGACAATCACAATCTGCCTATCAGTTCACCTACCTGTCCTCCCATGCAACTGACCCTTCTCCATCCTATGCAGAAGGATACCATGGAGGACCTTGTCATGTATCTTGCTGGAATTAAGATGCTTTTCAGAATTTTCTTTATTTACCAACCTAGGAATTCTATTTGTTTTTAAAAAAAGGGCCATGAAGTTAGTTTGACATGACTGTTTTTCAAATTTCTGGTTCTTGGTCATCACTTCTTTCTTTTATAAATAATACAATTTAGAATTTTTGTTAGCAATTAATATCCAAGTTAGTGTTATGTAGCTTCCAGAATCTGATGTTTACTACTTTATTAAAATACAGCTTTTGCACATTTCAATCTCTAAACATCGTTTTTTTTCATCAGTTCCCAAACAGCTGGCAGTGGTTCTACAATCCTATCTCTAAGTTCTCTCCATACACTAAGATGGAATTTGCCGGTGTCCGCAGACTCGATTTTATTTAAAGCTACAAGATACTCGTTTACCATCTCCTCACCTGTCTCAAACTCGAACCTTTTTTAAATCATTTTTCTGGTTTGCTGATCGTTGTCCTTGAGGAAAACAAAGCAAAGTGGGAGTTAAATTGTTTGCTTTCCTTCTGTCCTCTGATAACCTCATATGTCTGCCCCGGGCTGTAGCTGCCTCAATCCCTTATTTTTTCCTCTTTCCATTTTGCTTCAAGTATTGCTTTTTAAGGGAGAGAGAAGAGGGAGGGTGTGTGTGTCGGGGGTGGGGGGGGGGTGGATAAGGGGCTGTGGGGAGGGGGAGGTGTTTTCAGACTCCAGTTCCTTCTGGTCTTTGGCCGTCCTACTGCACTTCTAACAGGTTCAGGCTCCTCTTCTGTATTGCTTCTTGTTTACAAGCCCTTCCTTTCATCTTTTGCACACATGCTTTTAAATCATCACAGAGCTCAGATTTGAAAATGCAGACAAAAGATGTGATGTCCATTACATTTCACATTCACCATTGGAAAGACCTAGGTTAACTCTACCCTCTTTTACCAGCCCTCCTTAGAAATATAATTAGCAATGAAATTCAACCCAACCAATAATTTTCGATCACCTCTTATGCCCAAGGCACAGTTCCAGATACTATGGGTGATACAGAGGTGAACAAGAATTGTCCCTGCCTTAGACACGATGGTGGAGGCAGACACACAAATTACCACTGCCCTAGACAGGATGAGACAAAGATGACAATGCTGGGATATACAAAGTGTCGTGAGCGCCCAAAGGGAAGAGAGACCATTTCTGCCTGGGGAGATCAAGGGAAGATTCATGTAGGAGGTGCCATTTGAAGTGGTTGTGGAAGGCTGGGTAGAATATCAGAAGTCAGAGATGCAGAGAAGGCTATAAATGCCTCAGGAAGGCACAAAGGTAAAGAAGTAAGACAGAGTTTGGAGAAAAGCAGATGACTTTGTGTGGCTAGACCATAGGGTGGACTCAGGGTAGAATACAGCCCCAGACACTCATTCCAAGCTTTCTGCTCTACCCCAGTGTCCCATCAAAATGCTGAGCACAACATATCCTCCAAGAGAGACATTGGCACTGCCTCTAAACCTATTCTTCCTCTGTAATCCTTTTTTTTTTGTATTTTTATCTTTTTGACATCACCATCATCCCAGTAAATTGAACACTGAACTTAGAATCAAAAGATCTGAATTTGAATTTAGGATCCAGCACTTTGGACTGGACAGGCCCCTTAATTTCTCTGAGCCTCTATTTCTTCATCTGTAAAATGAGGAAATATTGCCTAACTTCCCTCCTCACACCAGGAGAGTTGTGAGGATCAAATGAGAATGCATGGAACGAACTACTGTGTAAATGATGAAGCTATAGGAAAGAATGATGTCAATATGATGACTCTGGCCCCTCAGTGGTGCACCATGCAGTAAGTTCTCTTGGATGAAACTGAGGTTTCTTGTGGGCAGTGCCTGATGCTTCTGTTAATGAAGTGCCACGTGGTAGGAACTGGGAAGATGAGCAGGGCAGGATGGGGAGGCCAGAGGCAAAGGGAAATATGTTGGGAAGGCCATTTGGAGGTTGCAAACCCAAGACCATTTTGGTTGGGGCTGAAGCAGGCAGTTTTTGAGATTCTTCAAAGCTGTCGGAGTTCACCCTTAGTGCCAGGTTCCGTGGGAAGTCACGCTGGCTGCCGTACCTCTGGAGAGCATACTGTGAGGTGCATCAGGAATGTTTCGCGGCTCCTTCCCAGTAATCCTTTCTGCAGAAAGGTGGTGTGTGGGAGGCAGGGAAGGCAGGGGCAGAAGGTGCTTCAGGTCTCAGATAACTGCTGGTACAGACACACCTGCACCCTCCCTCCCGACCTCCTGCCATGGGTCACACACTGCAGGCCCTCTGAACACATACACGACAAAGCCACTATCCCAGAGAAGGCCACGGGATATGCCAGTACTTACAACCCAATATGGTAAGCGGCATAAAAGAGATGTGCTCAGGGTCACGAGAGCACAGAGGTGGAAGTCACTAACTGCCAGGGAGGTAAGGATGCTCGACAAAGCTTCCAGGGGGAGATAGCCCTGAGCCGAACCTTCAGGAATGTGTAGTTGTCCACATAGCTAAGGCAGGAAAGGGCATTCCGGGAAGAGAGAACAGCAGATGCAAAAGCAGGGAGGCATGAGAAAGCGTCTTGAGTTCCTGAAAATGCCTGTTAACGCTGTGTGGCTGGAACGTGTGGTGAATGTGAGACGGGGAGAGGCTGCAGCGTGCAGGGCAATGGGGAGCAGAGACAACGGGGATGGGAGTGGGAAGGAGAGGGTATTTAAAGTACGTTTAGGAAGAAATATCAGCATGTCAAGGAAAGTAGAAGATGAGAGAAGGGGGAGGAAGAGAAAGAGAAGTCTCCAGATTTCGTTCTCGAGTGCTTGCAATGATGACGGTGCCATTCATCCAAAATAAGGAACGCAGGGGAAACAAACGCGGAGGAGCGGGCAGAATGGAGATAACAGGGCTCATGGCTGCACATGGTTGAGTTTGGGGGTGTTGCTGTGGGATATTTAGGCAACATCCTACCTCATTCAGTTCTGCATCTAAATTCCCCTGTCCCAAGTAGAATTTATGGTGTCTGTCAACTGAATCAGTAGCACCTTGAGGGAGAGACTTGTCTTACTCATCTTGGTACCTCTCAAGGAGTCCCCGGCATCCTCATAGACTTGCTGCTGGAATGCAGTGTGAGTGTGCCATAGCTTATGGATTATGTACCGTTTCTTTACCTTCTCTGGCCTGAGTTTCTTCATGCACTTGATGATAATGCCTGAAAGACAGAATCATGGAAAAGCACATGTGCCCTTGAGGCAGAAGTATCTGGTCTGAATCCTGGCCATGACCCTACTCGTTGTGTGATATTGAGCATGCTGCCTGACCCCTCTAAGTCTGTGCTGTCTAATTTCGTAGCCACCAGCCACAGGTGTCTATTAAAATTAATAATTCAGTTATTCAGTTGCACCAGCCACAATTCAAGTGCTTAATAGCCATATGGTGTCTACAGTATTTGAAAGTGGGGACAGAGAACATTTCACTGCAGAAAGGTCTGTTGGACAGTGCTGGGAAAAGGCAGCTCTGAGCACCTATCTCACAGCATCGGTGAGGATCAGCGAGACCATGTGTGTGTAAGGCACTGGGCACAATGGCTGGCACACAGGAAACCTTCCACACACATCAGCTGTGATATTCTGAATGAACTTGGAGAGATAGCTGAGGCCCTGGACCACAGCAGCATCCTTAGAGAATTCTCTTGTGGGTGCCAAGAAGATGAGCCCCTGACCTTGAGGAGAATAAACGGATTCACATTGGGGAGCATTGAAGGGGCCTCAACATGCAGTTTGAGAATTTGGGGTTGATGTGAGGGGCAGTTCCTCAGGAACCTCCAGAGAAAGGCATTTTCGGGACTTCAGCAACACTAAGATGGTCTCAGACAAACTGCAGGGTGGTGCCCCACTGTGACATCACTTACTTGTTGGTCTGGGTTTGGATCTGGCCCCGGTTCCTGGGCTGCAGCAGATGGGCTGGGAGCTGGGGGTGGGGAGGAGAGTGGGGACCCTCCCTCAGAAGTCCATCTGTGTCATCATAGCGGGAAAGGCGTGGAGCTCGCGTGCAGATGGCCCGACGATTTCTCTTCCTGGGAGCATGCTGCGTCTCTATAGGCTTTTGCCACTCTTTTGTGCCCTGTGTGTGGGGAGCCGAATGAGCAGGGTCCATCACTGATCTGGAGTCAGCAGGGAGGGCAGCGCTTGTGGCAGGAGGCTGGCCAGAGGGGGGCTGATGGCTTTGCACTTCAGCTCCCCCAGAGCTGCGCTAGGTGCCCGCAGCTGGGAAGAAGGAGGCAGTGCTGCTGACAGGCTCCCCCTTCTCAGGGGCCATCCTAGAAAGCCTCACCTTCCCTCCCTGAGCCGGGGAACCAACCTGGGCCAGGAGGCAGAGATTTCTGATGAGGATGCCCCCTGATTCCCCAGCCCAGCAGATGGCCCCTGGCTGAGGGCCTGGGATGAACACTGGATTATCCCTGATCAGCAGCCTCCCATAAGGGAAAAGGAGACTATTCACTTTGGGCTGGGAAGAGGGAGTGGGGGAAGGGAATTCTGGTGTAGTGGGAAAGCCCCAGGCCAGCTGGGTTTGCACCTGGGCTAGAGACCTCTCACCTATCCTCGGTGTGGCCACATCCCTCTGGTCTTCCCTCAGGTCATCTCAAAGTCCTGTCCAGCCCTCTGTTCTACCATAGGCTCTGGAGAGTGGCAGGGAGGGGTGGAGGTGGGCTGTAGTTTTCCTCTGGCTGAAACCTGCTCAGAGATGGAGGTTCGTCTCATCCCAGCGGCTCTCTGCAGCCCTCCCTCTCCCCACCTTCTTCTTTCTCTCCTCCCTAGTAGGATGGATTGAGGCAGTGTGGAGAAATCCGAATAACTAATCAGAGTCCTCATTAACCCCCTGCCGGGATGCTCAAACATTCACTTTGCTGTTTGTGAAGCAGAAAAAAAATCTCTCCCTGCATTAAAATTGATGCATTATTAATCCTGGTGCTCCCGACCTGGTGGGCCACTGCCCTGTCCTGCCCGAGGCCCAGCACCTCGGACCACTTGCGCTTTCTATTCTTTATTGGCCCAGCGCAGAGAGGCCTTTCTTCACAGGGAGCAGACTTGGTGCCAGCATGAAGGCAGCTACTTTGTTTTCTCTCTGGCTGGAGCTGGGGCCCCTCTGCTTAGCCCCACCCCAGAGCATAGCTGCCAGGCTAGTGGGAGCCCGCTGGGGTGGGGTGGGTTGAGTGAACGGCAGTGTGGATGGATGTGTCTCTCCAGACCTGAGAGGGCCTGGTGACCTGCTCTACCCTTCAGATGAGAAGGCCCGCGGAGTGGGCAGCTTCGTAGTCCAGAGGTGGGCTGGGCTTTGAAGGCCTTAGAGTTTGTCTGGCCCAAGAACTGACTCTTTTCTGCACACTCAGGACCACAGTGCCCCCAACGGCCTCCCTGGCACTACTCCCCACCCCAGGCTTCAAAGCCGTTCTCTGGATCTCCACCCCCACACTGCACACCCTCCACGTGAGAACAGGAATCTACAAATATACATCACGTGCTGGACCTTGTACTAGGAGCTGTGGGGGATTCAAAGACATTTAAGACACAGTCCCTATCCTCTAGGAGATTGCATTGTGGTGGGGTGAAGGTGTCCATACACACAAAGAATACTATACAAGGGAGGGAGGGAGGGAGGGAGGAAGCAAGGAAGGAAGGAAGGAAGGAAGGAAGAAACCTAAGGAGTGGAAAAGGCTCCTCTGGGTTCTCTTTGAGCCTAAGATGGTGTGGGAAGGCAGCATGGAGGAAACAAGACCTACTGTGACTCCTTCATTCCCATCTGGTTACTGGCTCAGCCCTCTTCATTGGTGTGGATCTGCCCTGCTATGGGTCTGTCCACATCTGTCGCCTGTCTTGACCTGTGAATTCACAGTCGGTGCCTAGGTCTGTGTGCCACCATTATGTGGCTTCTGTGCAATAGGTCCCTCTGGACAGCTTTGCGAGGATAAGGAAGAGAAAGAGAGAGAGCTGAAAGTGGAGGATGAGAAGCAAGAGGAATCTAATCTCTAACTCTTATTTCCAATCACTTTAATGTACTACACTGAGAAGTGGTCAGAGGTCACCTTCCTGATCTTTGACTCACACTGGTGAGGATGATCATTCAACTAATAATTTTGAGTGCTACTAGGTACTAGGGATTCAAGGTGAGCAAAAGAAGCCCGAGTCCCGGTCCACATGGATCTTACAGCCTAGTGGAGAAAAGAGGCCTTATTCAAATCATCACAAATGAATGTATAATTACATACTGAATTAAGTGCTCAAACTGAATTAAGAAATGCAGTATTCAAAGGAGTCTTAGCTGGCCTGAGAGGTCAGTGTATTTCCCCTGAGGAAGCGGCTGGAGCTGAGATGAGGAAGTGAAGCAGGCTGTTACTAGCTGAAAGTGGATGAGGAAAGAGCATCTTCCATGAAGATGGGATGGCTTATGCAAAGGCCCTGTGGTGGGAAGAAGCATGTCCTGTTTGAGGGACCAAAGGCCTGGGCCACTGGAAGGCCAAGAGCAAACGAGATGAAGCAGAAGTGAGCAGTGCTAGACTGCACCTGATCTTCTAGGCCACCATAAGGATTTTGGTCTTCATCTCAAGAGGAATGGGAAGCCAGTAACATGTTTGAAACTAGGGAGAAGGGGGGCGAGGGGGTAGAATAAAATTTGCACTTCAAAAATCTCTCCCTGGCCTCTCCCTGTAGAGAACAGATGGAGAGTATCAATATGTTAAATGGGTCATCTTCGTCCCTTGCTATTTCCTGTCTCCCACTTTGGTGAGCTGAAGTCTATAGAACGTGTTGGTGCTTTATGAAGGGAGATGTATGTCTAAATTCCAATCACCCGGTATTCAGCCTCAGCTCAGAACCCACAAAAATAAACTACCACCCTTGAAGTGGCACCGCTCCTTTCCCAACTTGGCAGAGACTTGGGTGGTCATCACCACTCTGACCTGTGGAAGCCCGGCATTTGGTGTCTGTGGGGCCGCACACCCCAGCCTCCCTGAGAGATGTCAGGAGAGACAGCAGCTGAGAGGATGGATAGGCGGAGCTGGGGGGAACAAGACGGGAGCTGCAGGGGAGCCAGGTAAGCAGAAAGGCAGGACTGTGGGGGTACCAGGCACTATCATGCCTATTGTGCTGGGTGTGCAGGCACAATGACACAAACACAAGCCACAACCTCCGTGGGCTGCAAGCAGCTGCTCTCCATTTGGCTAATGGCTCCTTGGTCCTGGGTTATTCCAGCTTGCAGCTCTCAAAGAAACCTGTTTGCATTTAGAACCGGAGCTCTCCCTTCTTTCATTTCAGCAAACATGCATTGATCATTTCCTACGTGTAAGGGTACTCTGAGGGGCAGAAAAACCCCACACTGTCCTTGCCTTTGAGCATGACGCCTGCTGGGGGAGCTAGATATATAAACAATGAACTGATAGAAGGCAGAATGAACTAAGCACTAAGTGTAGGGCCACCGAATGACCTGGTTTGCCTGGGACAGTCTCAGTTGAAGCCTGTAGTTTCTATGGAATTATTAATCGTGTTCTCCTTCACTCTCAGAATTGTTCCAGTTTGGGTGATAAATTATGTGGTCACCCTAACAATGTGCCATGGATGTAAAGCGGTGTGAGCAATTCTTTGTAGGAATTCAAGATAGACATCACAGAGTAAATCATATTCATTTAAGCCAAGTCCTTGAAGAATGAGCTATATTTCAGCTGCTAGAGAAGGGAAATGGTGCAGCCCAGCCTTGGAGAGGGGAGTGAGCAGAGGCCTGGGGGCATCCTTGCGTAGAGTCTGTGTAGGAGAGGATGAGTAGTTTACCTGTAACTGAGACCAGGCTCTGAGAACTCTTTATGGAAAGTTTCAGACAGTAAATAGTTCAGGTTTTGTGTTACAACTACTGCACTCTGCTGTTGTAGTGGGAAACAGCCACAGACAATAGTGAACGAATGGGCATGGCTGTGTTCCAATAAAACTTTATTTAGAAAAATAGGCAGCCTCAGGATTTGGCCCATGGGTGTAGTCTGCCAGCCCCTGACCTAGAGGACTTAGAGGAGAGTTATGAGATAAACCTGGAAAGTTAAGTGGGAGCCATATCATGAAAGGCCTCAAATACCTGACTTATTTTTTTAAATAATAATAATGTTTTTTAACATAAGAATGGACCATCTGAGGTCCTAGGGTTTATTGTTGGGGTTTGGAGGGTACTGGAGGGAGGCAGGGAGCAACAGTGAGGTGAGCAGCCTGGCTTGGGGCCCAGGGCCTCCCCTGGAGGCTGACCTGTGGAGCTGGAGTGCTAGTATGCAGGAGAACTCGTCCTTGTCCCGCAGAATCCGCCCTGTTGTTCTGTACTCCCCTCAGTCCCTGTCCTCAGGGGCTCACGCTTTCTTGGGCAGACACAGTGACAAGGTGCTACCCTCTCCTTTCCCAGGGAGTGAAGGCAATTAACCACCACCTGCCCCTCCCCTCCTGCACCAGGGCAGGGCTGCTGGTCGTGGTGTAATCCTGACAGGGCCCACGACAGGGCCCCACAGCTTCTTCCCTCCCAGAACTCCCGATGGACTCTAGTGCCTTCACGGGTTAATTATTGCAGTGGACCCTTGGCTGCAGAGCTGGAAGGGGAGCAGTTAGCCATCTGCCATCCCCGTGTGTCCCCCACGCGCTCCAGAGTGCGAGAGTCACCTTTCCCGTGAATATCCCAATCAAACAACTTGAGATTTCCTCCCACCCTGTGGAAAGTCCCCCTTCCCAGAGTCCAAGAGAAATACCCTTTAGACCTCATGGTCATGTCTTGCTGCAAGGTCCTGCTCCAGGAGTAAGTCCTGCCCCCTTTCTCCCTCCGTCTTGCTCCCCATTCGAGGGCACTACCCCTCTCTCTTGCCAACACAAAACTGTCACATGTGTACATTTTTACTGAAGATACAGGAGCTGGGCCTGCCAGCTCACTCACCCCAGGCATAAAATTTAAGGGGGCACCCAAAAACTCAGTAATCAAGAGAAATACTATTTTAATGCAAAATTTTTTGAAAATCAAAATTAATGACAAAAATGCACAATAAACAAAACATCAAAATTTTAAATGATGCCACAGTCGGTATTACTGATCCTCCCCGTCGCCTCACATTCTAATGTGGCCAGGCAGGGCACTGAGACTAATCCTGTTTTTGTCTCCATTACTGAGGTTTTTGGTGACCCCTTTAACTTTGTGAGGGAGGCAAGTGCCTCTCACACTTCACCCCGGTCCCAGCCCCAGAAGATGCCAGAGGGGGCTATGGCATGGCACAGAGCAGGAACAGGTGAGCTTTTGTACACGAGACAACTTCCCCAAATCCCTCTCCCACGCCTGCAGAGGGAATTTCTCACTATCCAGTTCCTCCTGCACAGTCTGGCCTGCCACCTCTCTGCTGGGACCTGTTTCCCCAACTCACACCTTTTCTCTCCCTCCTGCTCTTCTTTATGTTCCTGCATCTTCAAGACCTGGCAGGGTTTCCCCGGGAAGTTAGTGGCAGAACTTTAAATTCCTAATACTCTGCTCCCTTTCATTTACCTTTTCTCCTTTGCCCTTGTTATCTGACACTGTATGTTTTATTTATGTATCTTGTTATAGTCTATCCACCGCTCCCATCTCCACCCCCGACCAGAATGTGAGCCCCAAGAATGTTGAGATTTTATCGTTTTTGTTAACAATTGTGAACACTCCTGGCACAGAGCAGGCACTCAGTAAACATTTGTTGAATGAGTGAGTAACAACTGAGTTCTCTTTTCTTTAATCTTTACCCTCCCAGACTAGGCCTGGCCTCTCCTTCAATAGCCAAAAGATGGTTAAGTCTTTTTCCTAAATGAAGGAACATCCGCCCTGGGCCTCCGTCCTAAGCCACGCAAAAACGCAGCAGAGCTTTGAAATCACGTTTATTATTTAACAAGTCCAACCTAGGCAATAGAAAAAATATTTTCCAGAACAAACTCCAGGGTTTTCAAGGTTTGTTGCATATTTTTTTTCCCTTTAAAATAGGGACTGATGTCCAAGGGAAGGTTTGAATTCCACGGAACTTGAATCAATACTGACTCTTTTTGTGACCTTGGCCGAGACACTTTAAGTCTCAGTTTTGATTATTCTATCTGTAAAATGGGTATATTGATCCAAGCACTACTAACCTCACAAAGTTACTGTGAAGCTCAAGCAAAAAGCTAATTGATGTGGCTGGAGTGCTTTGAGATGCATAAATCATCTTGCAGATACAGAGGTATGGCAGTCGCATTAACACTTGCCCAAGGCAGAGCAAGGGGTCTCCTAATGAGACCATGGTGGAAGTGACCATCCACTTCTAACCTTCTCACTTTACAGATGGAGAAACTGAGGCCCAGGTGGTGATGTGCACAGGGTCACAGCCCGAGCGGACACAGGAGAGTTATGAACATAAGCCAGGTGTCCTGGCTCCCGGTACAGTCTCTGGCCTCTCTGTGTTTCTCAGGTGATTCCACCAGAACAGGTATCCTGGGCTCTGCTCTGAGCCCAGGTCAGAATTACCACAGCTGGAGGGGAATTCCTGACTTTCAGACATCCTTGTGAATCCCAACCCTTCACAAACAGCCTAGGGAGGGAGGCATTTTAAATAAAATCCTTTTACCATCCCTTCCATTTCTGAGATTCATTTCTGAGTGGCATCTGAATGAGAAATTTATAGACATTTCATTTCCGTTCTTGTTGTCACTCCTTTGCTGTCCTCCAGGAGCAGGTTATGACTGAAACCTCTGAGGCACAGGGTGTAAATCTCCTCTAGGGGGGCCTTGTGCCTTGGGCGCAGGTCATTTGTTGGCAGCATCTCCATATGCAGTGTGATCATTGCAGGGAAACAGGGCCCTGAGAAGGGCAGGGAGGCACAGAGAGATTAATTTCTTCAATGTCCTGCTTCCTGTGTGTTCCTTAATGACTGAAGTTTACATGTATGGGGAAAATCTCAATTTTCCCTGGAAGGCATGGAAGGGAAAACTCAGAGCCATCAGACTGTTTTGCAAGTGGGCACTGTATTGATCCGACCAGGAATCCTTTGGCTTCTTACAGGGTGTGTGGCCAAGATTGTGACCCTGAACTGGAATTTGTGCCTTTGCTTGTCTGTGACCATGTATCCGGGATTATTCGTGTGTGCGTACATGCCTGTGTGTGAGTGTGTGTTGTCGTCACTTCTATCTTTGTGACCATATGTAGATCAATGTGTGTTTCTTTAAAAAAAATTATTTCTCATTTCCTGCATAAATCACTCCACGTAAAAGGCCCTCCGGAGCTCAGTTCCTAGCATCCTTTTTCAAAAAAGCAATATTATCGCAGCCTACTCCCAAAACTAGTCCCAGGAGAGGCTTTTCCTAGATTCTTTGTCAAACGAAATGTCACCAGCTCACCAAATGATGAAAAGAAGAATTCTTCTTGTTTATTTCCCAAGCGAGGCAGAACAGAAGCAGCTCAGCCTCTGGGTCCTCCCCGTGGCTGGCAGGCAGGCGGACAGGTAGGTGGGTGGGGCAGGGGCACTGAGGAGGCCACCATAAAACCTTGGATTCTGCTCTTTCACTTTGCCTCTTAACCAGCTTTGTGACTTTTGGCAAGTCACTTTTCTAAGCTCAGTACCCTCTTTTAAAAACAGGACTAATGACACCTACTTTATAGGGTTGTTGCAAGGATTAAATAATAAACTGGATAATATCATTCTTTGTACAGGAGATTGGCATGTTGTGTGTCATACATTCTACATATCCTCTGCTGAACGTATCATTTATTTACTCCTTTATTCAATCAATATTTATTGAACACCTAATATGTTCAAAATACATATTCGGCTCTGCAGAGATATATAGGCTTGAGAGTCAGGTTAGGATTACATAATCCTAGTGGGGTAGACACACTGGCAAACAGACAATCACACTTTGGTGGGATAAGTGCTAAGAGAATTGTACATAGGATGCTCTAAGCTGCCAGACCATGCTTGTGGCAGCCGAGTGGAGGATGGAGTAGGCAGCAGGGAGACCAATTAGGAGGCTATTGCTGAGCTGAGGTGTGGAAAAGGAGATGCAGAGCAGGAATGTAGCTCACCCCACCCGGGGGCAAGAATGAATGATGAGCTTGTACAACATGCGTTGACCTTCTTTTGCTTCCGGAGGGAGCTCTAGGGCTGGGAAGACTGTCTCAGAACCCAGGGTCACTCAGCAGCCTGGTTGGGGGAGGGAACAGGGGCTCCAAGGCTGGCAGGTCTGCCCACTGGGGCAAGGAATGGCAGGGGAGTAGGAGGAGAAGGGACTGAGCCCAGCTGAGGGGAAAGGAGGGAGGGATGCAGGCAGGGCTTTGCAGAGATTTTCAAAGGGCTTCTGATGGGGCTGAAGGTTGCCCCAAGAAAGGTAATCCTGATGGGAAAGTTAAGTGACTTCTCTAAGTTTAGGGCTGGGCTTAGTTGAGTTGAGGGACATTTGCTTTCCATGATGGATTCCCAACCACCAGTCTCTAATTTGTGTCTGGTCAAATTCTGCCCCACGTTTCTTGACTGCTTTTGGCATTCCTGTTCGTCCATTCATTCCCTCATTTAATAAACACACATTGAGCCTGATGCTAGTCCAGAGCTGGAAGCACATAGGTGAGGAACACCTTGCTCAGGAAGCTCAGAGCTTAAAGGGAGCGACACCTATAGGAACACATAATAATAATTTAGTGAGATACAGCCTGGAGTTCATGGCTAAGAACTTGGGACTTTATCTTATAAGAGATATGATCTCAGTTATTAGGGAAGCAGAAAGGGGGGAACGACTTACCTTGTGTGGGGTAGGGTGGCATTGAGAGAAAACTTTACAGAGCTGAATCTTGAAGGATGAGTAGGATTTTGCCAAACAAGACCTAAACAAACTATTATTCCTATCACTGTCATTAATGACAATAGTCACCATTTATTACAGGCTTAGTCTGTATCAGTGCTGAGTACTTTACTATCCGCTAAACACATCACATGTCTGATGTAATACTACAAAATCTTAATAAACATCCTGTGAGTTAGCTTAGTGTTCCCATTTGACAGAAATAGGAAAACCGAGACTTAGAGAGGTCCCACAGCCGGGCAGAGGGAGATGAAGGATTTGAATCCAAGTTCGTCTGACTTCAAAGCCTTTTTCCCTATGTTGTCTTCCCCACATTCACTTATTGATATTAGTGCGGGAGGCATATGAAATAATCCACAGTTTGGTCAAAAGCTCTCAATTCAGAAACACATTGAAATATAGAGATTTGTAATGCCTTTGGCAATGAGTAATATTAACCAAATTGGCACACTCTCAACTGAACTGACTAAGCATTGGTCTGAATTAGTATTCGCCAGTAGTGGTCCCTCTTCATGTGACAAGAATGACACTACTGATGATCTACATGGGCAAGGTGCTAACTCAGGTTTGTATGGAGGGCATCAGAGAAATAGAAGACACAGGTCTTTTCCTCAAAAACTTATGATGCCATTGAGGAGATTTAGATCAACACAGAAAGCAGAAGTTCACAAAATAAAGTAAGATTAAGGGCCAGTGACAGGGTGGGGGTGCAAGAGGCTGCCTTCATTCTGCTGCAGAAGTTCAGAGAAAGGTAGGACGCGAGCTTGTCTTCGAGGGTTGACAGGACCTGGGTAGCAGAGAGGAAAGGGGTGCACAGGGCCCTCCAGAATGGCATGACAGCCTGAGCAAGGGGGCAGAGGGCTCAGACCTGGTGAGTGCTTGGCTGTGAGACTGTGGCACCTAGCGTGGCCGGAGAAAAGGCTCAGGTTTGAAAGGACCAGGGGATTAGGGAAGAGAGGTAGGTTTAGGTGGACTGCAGAGGACAAGAATGGAGGCTAAGAAATTTGGATTTTTGTCTTCTTAGGCCCTGACAAACCATTATAGATTTTTGAGCAGGGGAGAAACAGTATAAACAAGTCTGTAAATGATTTTAGCTTCCAAGGAGGCCCTCTCTTCGCAGAGGATTGGAATCTAGTCTCTTTGAGATTGGCCTTGTTGCTCCAGTGAAATTTGAGACTTTTGCTGGGACAATTGAGTTCAATAACTGATCAAGAACAGTCAGAGAATATCACACTGTCAGGTCCAGCCTCTTGTTTACAGATGACAACAATGATGATTGATGATGATGATGACGAAACAGAATTTAGAGATGTTGTCCAACATCACACAGCAAGCTTGTGGCAGAGCTGGAACCAGCTGCCCGGCTTCCTTAGCTGGCTCATCCTAGCAGGGAGGTGGGAGGAGCATATAGATTGTCATGAGTGTCCGCCGTTGGGGAAATGCCTGAGGGTCCTGGCAGGCAAACCACACTTCCCTCGCTGCACTTGTGCAAGAAGAGGGCCTGGGGTGGGCTCGAGTGAGAACCGACTCCTTCAAGGCTCTTAGGTCAGTGGGAACAAAGACTTGGGTGTTTTTTGCTCCTGAGATAGATACCATGGTGGGAGCTTCCCCAGAGCGGACAGGGGACAGGCCTTTGGTTTGAGCTTCTGGCCAGAGATTCCAGAGGCTCAGTCTTCTTTGCTGTCCTATTCATTTGCAAAAAGTGTTGGCAAAACAGCCAAAGGTGTTCTCAGAGGGTGCCCTGGTGAAATGAATGTGGAGAGGCAGGGAGGGGCCTGATCAGAACTAAAAAGCTGGGGGTGGGGCCACTGCATTTTCTGTGGATTTTGTGGGGACAGAAGAGACTTATTCTTCAAGATGAAGCTCCTGCTTCCTTCTTTGTCCCCTGAAACAGCTGGGCCCTCAGGTCACACAGAGCCTGTGTCTTCCATCCATCTCTCCTCTCTCCATCTTTCTGTCTGCCGCCCGGCGTGTCACGCTGTCTGTCCATTGGGCCCAAGCCCAGCCACAGGGTCAGGGCAGCAGCGTTAGCCTCTAGAGAAGAAGGACTTTGTAGACGACAAAAGGGAGGGTGGGGGGTGCTCTCTGGCCAAGATCTAAAAAGGCGCACTCAGGCTCTTCCTTCAGGGCAAGGCAGGCGCGAGTGTGGAGGGCAGTGCGGCTCACAGAGCTGCACTGGGATGGGAAGGGTGGCTGCCACCCTGGGTAGTCTCCTGCCCCCAACTCCAGCACATTCTCCTCAGCACTTTCTGTCAAAAAAGTCAGAGTCGCCCTCCTTATGCTCAGAAGAATAGCTGGCAGTGACGGAAAGGAGATTACAGGCTATATTTCTGCCTTGAAGCTTTCTCCAGGCTGTTGGGAACTACGTAGTCGTCAGTGCTGGGAAAGGAGAAATCTACGTGTTTTGTAGCCCTGAAGTGGCGCCCCGTGTTGGGGCAAGCTGGTGTCACCTCAGACAGTCTGTCCTCTCTCAACTGTGTATTTTATCAGTCCCTGACTGGGGAGCGTGATTGGCTTCTCCTAATACTGGTGCGGTTCCTCTCTGAGGGGCTCCAGCTCTTCACTGCCGTCCTAGGGGTGGAGGGAGGGGACAGAGGTACAGCTACAGCAGAGAGACAAAAAAGCATGTGGCTGCGGCGGGACATCAGGAGGGAGCTCCGGCCCCTCAGTGCCAGAAAGAACACAATTAGAAGTTGAGGCTTGGGCCGGCCTGGTGGCGCAAGCGGTTAAGTGCACGCGCTCCGCTGCGGCGGCCCGGGGTTCACTGGTTCGGATCCTGGGCGCGTACAGACGCACTGCTTGGCAAGCCATGCTGTGGTGGTGTCCCATATAAAGTGGAGGATGGGCATGTATGTTAGCCCAGGGCCAGTCTTCCTCAGCAAAAAAAAAGAGGAGGATTGGCAGATGTTAGCACAGGGCTGATCTCCTCACAGATAAAAAGCAGCTGAGGCTGAAGGACACGCCAGGCAGGCAGGGCTTCCTCCTTCCACAGCCCTGACTGGACTCTGTCCCCCACCCTGCCCTGTGGGGTCTGGCAGAAAAGCAGGTGGTGAGGCCACCAGCCAGGAGCAGCATCATCCACACACTGTGGGGTACAGTTATTTCCTTACCATGTGGACTGTGAGCACCTCAAAGACAGGGAGAGCGTGTGTGAGTGTGTGTGTGTGCGTGTGCGCACTCATTTCACCTTTGTATGCCCAGGCCCCAGCACATGAGAGGTTCCTAATACATGGAGACTAAATTGAACCAATTTGCACCTGCCCAGAAGAGGGGGGGAGGGAATAGTAAAAAACTACCCAAGAACAGAGCTCTCATCTGCCAAGCAGGCCTGAGACACCTGAGAAATGAGGGGGTGGGGTGTGGCGCTGACTTCAGCAGAGCTCCCAGGAATGGCGCACCCCACAGCTCAGGACACACTCTCCTCTGCCTTCTCCTGTGGGGATCCCAGCACTTACTAGTGGGATGGTAAGAAACACAAGAGCAAAGAGAAGTGGGGAGGTTGGAAGAGCAAAATGTCTAGGGCCGGGAGACATGCCGCTTGCTGGCTGTTTCCTTGGGCAAGCCCAGTGCTTGACTTTCCTAAGCCTCATTATCCACATCTATGAAACGGGAACACCCACCTGGCAAAGAAAAAGGCCTCTCTCATACTGCAGAGAGCATGTAAATGGGTGCGGCCCTCCTGCAAGTCATTTGCAAAACTTCTTTACAATGAACATACCTTTGGATTTGGCAGCTCCACATCTAGAAACCTATCCTGAGACAATGATCAAGTCTGGATCAAAATTCTCCTATAACAATGGCCATTATTTATTTATAATAGCAAAAACTGGAAATAATCTAAACAACAAATGATAGAAATTTGGCTGAGTGATTATAGTACATCCATAAATGGAATGCCATATAGCCACTAAAATTATTGTATATATTTCCCTTATATGCAAAGGCATTTATGATATGTTGCTAAATGTAAAAGGCTGGTTACAGAACAGTGTATATAGTATGATACTGTTTTCAAGAAAGAAGAGTTTTTCTCTACATATTAAGTGTGGTTGTCTTTGTATTGTAGGATTATAACTAACCTTTCTCCCTCTTATTTATCTATCTTGTACAATAAGCATATATTATTTTGTAAAGGTAATAAAAATTGAGTTATTAAAATATCAACTTCTAAACGTTGTTTTAAGTGTTAAAGAAGATATTACATATGAAAGTACTTTGTAAACTGAAAAATTATGCAGACATAAGACAGGGCCTCTGCCCATGAGGAGCTCACGGTTTAGAAAGAGATGAAAGATGTGACAGATAACTGCAGAGTGAAACGGAATGTGGCAGAGCTTTCAGAGAATGACAAACAGCACGTTACGTGGAAACACAGAGGAGGTGAAATTACTTCTGGCTCTAGAGGAAAGATCCAGAATGTCTGAGTTGAACATTGAAGGATGGTTAGGGTCTGGTCAGGTAGAAATATAGAACTGGGGCAGTGAGAGAAGTGGGAAGTTGTGGGACAGGTTTGGGGAATGGAAAGTGGTTGTGTTTGGATGGAGGGTAGACAGCCTGTGGGTGATGGGTTAAAGATGAGTCTAGAAAGGCAGTTAGCGGCCAGACTCCACCTGGTATAATGCAATCAGTGAGCGCTTGTTGGTGCCTTCTATGAGTAAAGAGTCATGGAAAATTCTGGACTAGGAGGTGACATGGCTGTAAGCCCATCAAGGGCAGTGGGTGCTCATCGCTGCGTTGGCAGTGTCTGCCTTGTACGAGGCCCCGGGTAGATGCAGAATGAAGCTGTCTGCTGGGAAGCTCAGTCTGGAGGCAGCTAACAGGCTGGAGGGGCTAACAGCAGGGATGAGGAGGGGCTTGGGGGGCATGGCCAGGGATGAGTGCCCTCTCTAGGTTGTCACTGGGGATGGAAAGGAGGGAAGACCATCTTCTCCCTGACTGGAAAGGGATGGGAAGTGAGGAGTGATGGGAGAGTGAAAATGAGCTGGGGCTCGGGGAGGGAGGAATCAGACGTGTCTCCCAGGTTTGCTGCCTGAGGGGCCCGAGAACTGGGAGTCATTCGCAGAATTCAGACAGGGCCATGTGGAGGAGGAGCAGGCTGGAGCAGGGGTTGGGGGAGTGGGACAAGTAATGTGTTGCTCACCACACGTTCTCTCTCGGTTGGGTCCCATCCCTTGGGCCCCTCTGTGTGGCTGCCCCAGGGCAGGCAACTGCCAGAGGGCCCTGAGCCTCTTGCTGCTTTGAATGGGTCTCTATCCCTCACTTCCTCTTGAGAGGAGTCTGGAATGTAGGGAGGAGGGTTTTTTTCAACCCAGAGATCTTTTGTTAATGGAAATTCATTTATCAGCCTGCCCACTCTTGGAGCTTCTCTCAGCTCATCCCATCCTATCTCCTGCAGCTCCAGCTTTCTCCTGCAGCCGGGAATTTATGCCCCTTCAGGATCCCGGATGCTGTATCTCTGCCACCCTCACCTCCCAGCAGTGTGCACGTGCGCACACACACACACACTCACACCCGAAGGAAGGCAGGAAAGTCTCGTTCAGGCAAATGTCTACATTTCCATTTCCCCATTGCAGCTCCCAGCCGGGCCACTGTTTAGCTCCTCCTGTTGTCATGTCACCAGTTAATTACATTCTTTACTGAGGTGCAAATGTGTTTTTACAGGGAGACTAAGATGGTGTTAACTAGGAAGGAACTGTGAAGGTTAAGGATGCATTTCCCTCTTGTGTAGGGCTGCAGCTTTTGACTGGAGATGATCCCCAATGCTGCCCCCATGCTCCCCAAGGCTTGGAGCAGCCGCCTCCACCCCCATCCCATGACCCTTCCATCCTGGCCCCGAGGACCTGACCCACAAGGAGAAATTAATATGAATGTCTGGAAGTGTCAGGCCAGGCCTTATAATAGCACTGACCACCAAGCTCAATTTCTGGACACCTTGGTCCATCTCAAATATTGAGAAACAAAATTAATTCACTTTAATCTAAACGTAAATAGAGAAGTGGTGCAGCCAAAGCCGCCTTTAGGCCAAGGCTGTCCTTGCCTACTAATTTCTGCTTTGGGTTTGTTGCTTTCTTGACTCTTGCTCCCCGCTGCCTGCAGGCACCCTCCTTTGCACCCCATCTGTGTCTCCCCAGACCCCCAGCTAAAGCCTGCCACTGGGAAAGGATCTGGAACTCATTTGCCCACCTGACAAGGTTGCAACTGCTACCCTTCCTCTGAGTTCCATACAGTTTAAAAGAAGCCAGCTGTGGTCTACACAGGGCCCGGAAATCACTGAGACCTGCCCACACTGGAGGGGAGAGAGGGCCGCATGTATGCCTATTGTCAAGGTGACAACAGGGCACTTCCAACTGTGACAAGGGTGTGGGCTCTAAAATGGCTCGGTGGGCCTGAGTGGCCACACCGAGGACAGAGAGGTGAAAGGTAAACATGGGGGCCAGGTCTGTAGAGCAAATGAAATAGATCCCTGATCGGCAGCCTAGGGAGGAGGGGCCGGTGCACAGAGCCCGCGTCCCCTTGTTCTGGATCACCCTGTGCCTTAGCCTTCCCTTCTGAGAGCTGCTCTGCCCTTTTTCGCAGGTGATTTGGCTCTAGCTGACAGGAAGAATTTCTGGCCCAGCTGGAAGTGAGAAGAGGGAGTGAGTCTCCTGAGGGCCATCCTAGAGGCTGCCAGGATCACCCGAACAGTAAGAAATGCTTCTTCATGCCTTAACACATAGTTAAACCCTCCAGGCAGATTATCTTTCTTCTGAAAACCTTGAGAAGCAGCCCATAACTTAGCCGACACTTAGCATATCCAACCTTAGGAAACACATCACTGCATTATTTTTTCATGTCTTTCCTCCTTAGCTCCTTGAGGACAGGATGAGGGCTATGCCTTGTCCCTGGATAGCTCTCTTTTCTTCTACTTACTCTGTGAACAATGAATTGTTGTTGATACAGATGGGTGGGCTGTTGCTTACATCCACGGTGACGAGAACATTTGTACAACCCTCTGAAACAAGCTTATTGCCTAAGGATTACCGAGGGGTATTTGTTAAAAATGCAGTTCCTGGACCTCCCACCAGAGTCTGATTCTGTGAGTCCGGGTTAAGACCAGGAATCTGCACCCCAAGTGTTTGGATGAACACAGAAGAAACTGCATCCCAGGTGTTTCTGACGAACTCTGAGAAATCGTTCTTTAGAATGTGTACAGCACTTTGAATAGAGAATCTCATTTAATCCTCTTATCAGATAGAGTTTTTAAAATCCCTCTAAGTAACTTCATGATCTTGAAGATCTAAGTACCAGTATAGGCAGGGATTTAGAAATCCAGTTATCCAGAACAACCCTTTTTTCTTTGCAGTATGCCATGATAAGGGCTGGATCTGTTGTGGTGAGATTGGGCCCCAACTCCAAAGGACCCTGCCCAGGATTTTGTAAGTTTCCCTGATGTCTTAGGGCCACCTTGACCTTACAATTCATCGGCCTTCATTTTAGGGGCAGTAATCATTGCCAACTTCCTAATCATTGCCAGATTCCTCAAAATAGCTGGTTTCTCTGGAGAGAGGGAGAGAGTTAACCAGAAAGGTGACTGTTCCTGGGCCAGCTCCCAAGTATGTAGTTAGTAAAGCCACGGATATTCAAGGGGCCCACGTGCCTGGGAGTGGCCGAACTGGCCAGCCATGCTGTCCTGCTACCTCTGCCGTCTGGCCGTTTGGGGAGCTCTGTGTTTTAGGTGCATTAAGGGGTGGGGAGCATGTTAGAGCATGCTGTGGCTCCTAGAGGTGTAAGCCAGAGAAAAGGGCATAACTAGGGGCGGTCAAGTCTTCACCCCAACTGTGGGTTGGGTGATGCCCATTCCGGGACAGGTTGACAATCTTTTCAACCACCTTTGGAGCCTGAGCATGCACTGATATCGAAGGGAATTCACTGCAGTCAAGGCCTGTGGTGAGGGCTTGAAGAAGATGGGAGTGGTAAAAAAGTGTGAAAAAGGCCAAGGGGCAGAGTCTCCTGGTGAACAGTGTGGACGGGTGTTGTTGCCCAAGTCCAGTGGCCTGCTCCGGGACTCGCACTTGAACTGAGCTTTTTCTGCTGACCTAGCCAGCAGAGTCCTCTTTCTCTCCAGGCCGAGGATGTGGGTGCTGGAGTCCAAGCAGGCCAGACAGTGCCTGGGAGAATGGAGGTGCCCCTGCCCTCCCTATGCAGTAGATTATGGGGAAGGAAGAAAACAGGTTGACGGACTGCTAACTCCTGCTGTGGGCTGTGTCTTTCTGTAGAATGGAAGGCTTCCATGGATGAGATAGAGTTAACCTCAAATATCACCCCAACCTTCCCCCTCACTCCCCCAAAACACAGACATACACACACCCACTGACCACCGAACTATCTTGCCAAGTGAGTGCCAGTCTGGTCTGTTCTGGGGACTAAATACAGTTGACACTGTTGCCTGGATGGGTGCAATTGGCAAGGACAATTTTTGCAGCTAATGCTGGAAGTGTGGCAATCAGAGAAGCCGCCAGCTGTCTCACTTAAATTCTTAGCTCTCTCGCTCTCTTTTTTTTTTTTTTTAAATCGTTTTGCTTACATAATCCACCCCCTTTTTATTTTCTAATTCTCTCCTTGCAAAGCTGGCACCAGAGGGGAAGGGCTGGGGTGGAGGGGGTAGCAATTACACATCAGTTTGGGGAGCATTTACATTTTGCAATTACAATTTAAAAATAAGCCTCCTTAATGATCTCCACGTGTCAACGACAAACCCTAACTGACATACATACTCTCCTGGGCCTGCCTGCCTCTGCCTGAAGTCAGAGGCTCCGCAGAGGCAGAGGCACCCAGGGAGACACAGGGGGAGGCCGGGGCAGCATCTGAGGGGCAGCAAGAGCAGTCAGGGTGCCCTTGAGGTTGGTGGAGGTCAGGTATGAAGCTGAGCACCTAGAAACCAAGAATTCGCGCCTCTAGCTCCTCTCCTCCTCCCTGCGTTTGTGTTCCATCCTAGCCTGTCTCCTTCCAGCCCTGACACAGTAGGGCTCTGTGTCCTCAGGGGGCAGTGTCAGTGCTAGAGCTGTGAGGAAGGGAGCCTCAGCTGCTGATATCCTCCTAGATGGGAATTTTCAGAGTCCTGTTGGGCAAACGTAAATCCTAGTCCCCAAGAGCCAGCCAGTGTGCCTGGATGTTTGTGGACTGGGGAGAGGGGCTGATTCCATATGCAGGGTTCAGGAAGGGAAACAAGATTGTTGTGTCCCAGTTTGGGAAAGACGTTACTCCTCCTGTAATTAGTTAACACATATTTATTGAAGCCCTCGGAGTCCTTGGGCAGGGACTCTGGAACCAGACCAACCCAAACTCAGATTCTAGCTCTGCTATTTGCTGGCTGTGGGATTTGGGGCAGGTTAAGTAAGTTAAGTTTTTTAACCATCATTGTCTTTATGCAGTTAGGATAATCACATTTACCTTATAAGGCTTCTGTGAGGATTAAGTAAGACAACGTACTAGAAAGCATCTCACACAATGTCTGACACATGGTAAATGCTCAGTAAACATCAGTGCCTCTCCAAGCCCCTCCCCAGTGGCCCCGACATGCTTCCTCCTCCCATGTTAAAGCTGCTTCCTTCCAGCTACTGCGGACACTAAGGAAACGTGATCTAGTCTGATTTCTCCAGGTCTCCCCTCAAAGTCAAGACATCTGCACCAACAGCAGCCCCTGAAATGGGCCCCCACCTGCCTCACACACACCCCCACTACTTCCCCATGGGATTCTCTGTGGGGCCTTGGCATCAGGCCTCCGTTCCAGCCTTCAACTTCTCGTGGGCTCCCATCCTGACTCTGGCTTTTAACAAGGCCATTTCTCTCTTTTCTGGACACTAATTCAATGGAGTGACCTTTTATCCAGCCTCACATATGTTCTTTACCTATGAAATCAGGGGGCTGGACCGGGAGCTCTCTGAGGTGCCTTTCAGCCTCGACACCTGTAATTCTCACGTTGTCTCCCCACTCGGCTTCTCTCCACCAGGCACTTATGTGTGAAGCTTTCCTCCCCTGAGCAGCTTCACGCAGGCCAGTCTTTGGGCTGATCACTCACAGTCAAGAACTTAGCATTTGTTACTTGAAACATACGCAAAACAGGTCTCTCCTACTGCAAAAAGAGATACTCATCTTACAAAAGTCTGAGACAGGGAAGATGTTCCAGGAGCAGGACACTTGGCATAGGGCAGAGAACACAGGCAGGGACTGCATTTTATTGGTTTGAGTGTTTTGTTGAACACAGTTAAATACTATGTTTTCAATACTGTGCTAAAAACTTACTTTGTTAACCTAGGTTATATAATGGACAGCTTTCCAGGTCAAAATAAATAGATCTACTCCATTATTTTTAACTGCCACATAGTATTCTCTTATATAGATATTTCATTATTTATTTTAGTTACTTTTTAAATTAGAAGTAAAGAATGTACCTGAGGAAAAAGTACATAGTGTACAAGATATAAAATAAAAAGTGTCCCTTCTCTCCCCCACCTCTGCCCACAAGGTTCATGATCCAAAGTCAACCACATTGAACAGTCTCTGATTTTAGTTGTTTGGTAGCCAATATTTATTATCTTACATAATATACTTAAGTTCCTCTTTCTTAATTTATGTATTTATCTATCAACTCCCTGCTATGAAAGCTGGGGAAATTAGCACACATCCTCCCCTTCCAATTTGTATTAGTTTGACAATTTTTATCAAACTATGTTTGATATTATCTATTCTAATATACAGTATTATATATAATGTATATATGGTATGGTATATATTATATAGTACATAGTATTATATATAATATATTATATAGTACATAGTATTATATATATTATATATTTTTATTTTACAAAATAAAATTTTATAAAATAAAAATTTAATATATTATATTATATAATATATAACATATTATACTATATATTACATATTACTTAGTATACTAGTAGTATATTTACTATCTTTATGTTAAGATTTAGAAGATTTATATTCTGTTATATATCTGTAGTTACCTCTGCATTCTGACTATAGGTTGATTATACGATAAAATGTTATTCAACCACAGAACTAAACAGTATGATTTGGCCACGTCATTACAACTTGGCTGCTGCCTAGAATCTTCCAGAGCTCTGGGGGTAATGGGCTGCCCCTCCTTCCCTCCAGCTGTCTTCCCTCCCTTTGAGTCACACTGGGCCGTTCGTCTGTCTTGTGACTATGTTGTTCTCTTCCTCTGACTTCGTTGTTTTGCTGGAATACTACCTCTAGTTATTTTTATATTGATGGGAGGGAAATAAACGAGTTCTTCCATGTTCAAAATAGACTTTATCTTGTCTTCAAACTTGATTGAGAATCTGATCGAGCTCAGAATCCCAGTTCAAAATCTTTTTCTCTTAGATCTCGAAGATGTTGCTCCACCATCCTCTTATTTCCAATCTTGCAATGAGAATTTATGGAAACTCGTAGTTTTCTTTTTAAGTTCTGAAATTTTACCACCATGTCTTGAGGCTTGAGGTTTGGTTTGCTCCTTTTTTCCTTTGTTACTCGTATTCAGCCCTTGGGATCCCTTTATTTTATTTTATTTTTTTGCTGAGGAAGATTCGCCTGAGCTAACATCTGTTGCCAGTCTTCCTCTTTCTGTATGTGAGCCGCCACCACAGCATGGCCACTGACAGATGAGCGGTGTAGGTCCATGCCCAGGAACCGAACCCAGGCTGCCGAAGCGGAGCATGCCAAACTTAACCACCAGGTCACCAGGGCTGGCCCTTTGGGATCCTTTTAAATCTGAAGTCACCTGTCTTGCTTCAGCTTTGGGAAATTTTCTTCTCATTATTTCTTTCTTTATTCTGCTCAATTGTCTCTGTTTCCTTCTTCTGGAACTTCCACGGCCAGCACAGGACCTGGCACATAGTTGCTGCTCAGTAAATGATTATTGAATCTGTTACTTGGGACCTGGATTCTAGTTAGGTCCCCGTCTCCAACTTGCTGTGTGGCCTTGGACAGGTTTTCTCATTTGAACAGGGAAGAAGTCAGACCTCATGACCACTCAGGGTGCTTCCACTCTGCAGTCTGCTCACAATCGGCTCTGGGTTTGGGAGGAAGCTAAGGAGCAAGAAGTGAGGGGAAAGCTGAGGTCGAGCTGCTGGGCAGCCAGACCTGCCAGCCTCCCACTATGAACAGTTCCCTGCACCTTCCATTTCTTCAGCGTCCCCTGAATGTCTGCCTTGGGGACCTCTCTCCTCAACCTTCTCAATCAATCTCTTCATCTCCCTCTGCCCATCTCCCCTGCTCCCCACCCTTTCTCAGCTCACGTGCACACACCACTCCTGTTAGTGGAATAATCCTGACCACAGCATGTGCCTCGTTAAGTAAGATCCTTTTTTCATTTTTATTAATTCCAGGACAAACAGACAGCAGACTTCTCTCCCAAAAGCTGCAGAGCAGTTGCTCTGACCTGAGACAGCCAGGTCCTAAGGAGAGAAGAAAAATCAGAGAGGCCTGCCGATAGCAGGGATCTGCCCCAATCTTAGGCCACCTTGTGCTCTTAGGGGGGCATCTTAGATGAGAATTCCAATTTCCTCTCCCTCCCCACACCAGAGACTGGCTCTGGGAGCAGACACCACACATGCAGCTCCCTTGCCTGCCCAGACCAACCCACTCTGGACAGAACCTCTAGATCTGGGAGTCAAGATGCTTCGCTCCTTTTCCCTGAGCGGGCCAGACACTGGAAGATCCAGATTAACAAGTACGCCGATCCCAGAAGATCATTTACTGTTCTAAGTCAGAGCATCCTAATTGGTCCCCAAGGGCCAGAGTCCACTGTGCAAAATTGTCGTCTCCTCTTCCTCCACTCCCCGGTCCTTGCTCTGCCGTGAGAAGTGGGGTCCATCTAACTGGAGAAAGAAGAGGAGAAAGTAAAAACACAATCTTGAACTTCAAGTCCACAAAAATTCTATCCTGAAGGCAGGACTCTCTTTCCACTGAGACCACAATGATAGGAAATGAGTTGTCATCGGAAAAGGCAGAATTAAGGTTTGATGAGAGTTATAATTTTCAGACAAGCTGCTAGTATTCAATGATTCTGCAGCAAATAGGAAACACTTCTCCTTGGTGCCTGAGTGCAGCAGAAAAGGCCAGCATATGACTAAAGGTTTCCTTGTTAGAAGCCAGAGAACTACAGACCACTTTCCAAGCCTGGAGGTTCAAGGGGATGGGGCTTGGCAGGGGACAGCCAGGAGTCAGTGGGAGGTAGAACCAGGTCCTCTGCACTTCTGTTTAATTGCTGCCTGCTTCAGAGTCTGTGGGTAATAACCCCACTGCTGGCCTGCAAAGATGTCTTCACTGGTCACCCCTTCAGACTGCTGCTTGGAGTCCCTCTGGGCTGAGAGAGGAAGGAGAAGGCTCTGAAAGGAAGGTGAGCAGGAAGGGGCTTCTGCAGGGGGATGAAGCTAGGACTCAGGGAGATATGACAAGAGATGGGATGCCCCCTAAGGATGGGGTACGCCAACTTGAAAAAAACGATACTGCTCAACTGGACAGGATTTCAAAAGATAGAGCCAGGTGCCTCTTGGCCTGTGAGTCATGGGCATATTTCCCTCCAGAACACGGACTTCTTTGCAGCTGTGGGTGGTCCCTGGAAAACCACGGGTGGGGTGGGGAGAGAAGGCCAAGCGGAGACAGTCACAGAGAGCAGGCTGACTGCACGCTCCTTTCACCGCACCCCCCCTGGGCTGCAGAGGGCCTCTCGGTCCTGGCTGACAGGAGGGAGACATTGACGGAGTCCCAGTCGATGTGAGTCAGAGCCCTGGTCCGAGCTGCAGAGTGTGGGGTCAGGGTACAGGCACCCCGCGCTCTCAGGCAGCACAGATTCCCGGAGTTGTACTCCCAGACAGCAAAAACACATGATCAAATTCCCAATTACACATCGCCTCTTAGATGCAATCTTCAACCATATATTTCTGTCATTTCATATTTGTTCTTTAATTTTGTTCTTTTCCTTCATACTTGAACCCACAGTCCAGTGAGTCTACGATTGAGACTCAAGATCTGCCTCTTTCGGCACACTTAATGTTTCCATCTTTGTCTCTGTGTGTCACGTTTATGAGACCCCTACTTCTTATTGCTGGTATCAGCACTTTCGGTTTTCCATCTTCCACTCATTTTTATGAAATAATAAGAGCAAAATGCAATAAAATATTCAAGAAAATTTGTATACACACTGCTGTCCAAAGATGACAGAGACAACAGAAGTGAACTGTTGCTGGTTAAGCAGTCGCACCATTGAAAGGCACAAAGCACGTGTTCATTAGCTGATGTACAAAAGCCCAAATTGGCTGCGGAAGATATTTAGGTGTGTTGATATAAGATAATCCTTGGAAATTCGGGCAGTGTGAAAGTCAGTATTGGGTGCCTGTGCTGGATGGCCCAACTCAAAGTCAGGCGCTCGTTTTCATGATCAGCCTTGGCTTTCTGTTCTTCTCTCATTTCAGAGGTCTCTTCCTCCTCTGGTGTTTCCTGCCTCCACCCTCAGACTTCTAGGTTAAACATTCAGCCTCTGAAATTAGACCATGCATCACATTTGGAAATTTTCTTAACCTCTCTAAGCCTCAGTTTTTGTATCCATGAATGGGGACAGCCATCATGCCTACACCATATGGTTGTTGACAAAAATAAACAAGGTTATCTGTATGAGAAGCTTAGCACCATGCCTGGTGCGTGGTCAGAGCTCCATAAATGGCAGTCGTTATGACTTCTATATTATCATGTTGCCCCTGTAAAAATTTGCTCCAGAGAAACAAACTCATTCTCACTGAGTAAGCCAAAGAAATTAAGCTGTAACTGTGTATGTATTCAGGCTCCATGAAGAGGTAGACTCTGTGAAATCATATTGCATAGGCTTTTTTTCCCCTATAAGGAAAATGCAAGGAAAAGGTTCATCGGGTTCAATGGGCGAGATGGGACATGTGGACGGGAAGCGGATTTTCCATAGCATAGAAACACACACGGCAATCATTCCCGCTCCTCTGCCCTATTTCTGCCTGATGGAAGGGCTCTGAGTAAGAGGATGGCCCTGGAGTGGAAAGTGAAGGAAGGCTTCATGGAAGAGTAGGGTTTTGAGCAAAGTTTTGATGAAAGAAAGGGCATGGTAGTATAATCCAGAAGGCCTTGCTGGCAGACGAGAAGCACAGCAAAAGACATGGAGGAAAAATTTCTCATAAGGTGTTAGAGGGCATGTCTGCTCATCTGGGGCTTGAGGCCGGGTGGCGAAGCCCAGGGATGGACTCACTGCCCAGTGTCACTTCCTCTCACGTGGCAGCCACCATCCTCCTTTCCCCAGGGCTGCCTCTCCTGACAGATCAGGAATACAGAGCCAGTGTACCTGCCCTCGTTCCAAACAGCAGTGAGGACCAAGGGTTGAGGGGGCCCGGCTGGGCATCCTTTCCTCCCCCAAGCTGACCCCATTGCTATGGACTCTACCTGGTCTCCTCTCCTTTTTCTTGCAATTTCACCTGAGCCACCACAAAGGCCCAGGGGAAGGACATCTGTTGGCTGGGTAAGGAAGTATCAGGGATGAGTGGCTTTTCAATGATAAACTGAGCCCAGAGGACCACTTGCTTCCACAGCCCTGACTCGTGACCATTTTTTTCTGGAGGCAATTTTTAAAAAACAGAACCAGGTATCCTCCAGCCAGAGGATATACTACAGTCCTTCTCAGAGAGAAAAGGCGCCTGGCTGACCCTCTTAGGATACTCTGCTTCCAGGAGAATCTGGGAGTGTCGCAGGTGACAGACTGCATAGGCGTCAGGGTTCCTTACCTCTGAGGACTCCCCCCACCCAAGCCCAGTCCCGCTGCTCTGGCCCCCTCCTGGCCCACCCCTCACGTGGTCCCTCATTTCTTCTGCTTTCCTTCGTCTTCCCAGCTCCCTACATGCCTGCGTCCGAGAAGAGAAAGATTTATGGAAGGGAGAAGGCGGGTAGGGCAGCAGGAAGGTGGCTGCCTCGCTGCTTGCAGAACAGAAGCCCTCTTTCCATCTGGGATCCCCAGCCTCTGGGCTGTTCATCTGTCTCTGTTGAGTTGTGGTCCTCAGGGGCCTGGCCTGGGTTGTTTTCTCAGCTCGGTTCCTGAGCAGCGGCTGCTGTCAGCTCTCGACAAATAATAATAAACCTGGGAATCAGGTTTGTCGAGGGGGATTTCAGTCCCTGGGTTCATTTTTAGATTTGTTTCTCTGTGTGTGTGCAGACAAGAGAGCACGTGGCAGCGTCTTAGGGGAGCAGGCCAGGGCTCCCAGGGGCCCTGGCAGTCCACCCTCGCTGCACCCTAGAAGAGCTGCAGGGCCCTCCTCTGCCCGGATCACTGGGGCTGCCTGGACGTTTCAAAGAAAAGAAAAAGGATTGAACGAAAAGCCTCAAGGTCTCTCCTTCACCTATTCCTCCCTATCTCTCCCACTCATGCTGTTGGGATAGAGATGAAGGGGCTGGAGACAAGAAAGAGAGGCAGAATCCCATCTCCAGTTCGAGAATTGTCTGAGTGATGGGTGGAAACCTGGCCACAGGCCCAGGGAGAGGGATTGACCCAGACCTTCCCGTGGACTCCGATGACCTCCTGGCCTCCATTCCTGGGATGCAGCAACAGGGGAGGGGTTTCCTGGAAAGGGGAAAACGTTCTAAGTCGAGCATCACTAGCTAGAGCAGGACCCAATTGTGGTTGAGTGTGAAATTCAGGACCAGACTAATGGTGCCCCTCTGGGGCACAGCAGCGCCCACTTTTCAGCAGCAGGAGGTCATTGCTGCCATCCCCCTGCCTCCAGGCAGGAGAAGGTGCACACCACTTCTCTGTGAGAAGAATGCAAGCTCTGTGCTTACCCTGAGAGCTAGAATGCTTTCTTTCCCCCCTTTCTGTTTTTTTGTTTTATTTTGTTTAAAAGAACCAAAGGGGGAAAAATTGCCAAGTTGTAAAGTGCTTAAAGAGGAGATGAGAATCTTCATCAAAATGCTAAAAGCTGGAGGGGGAGAGTAATGTGAAAACTCTTGCCTGCTATTTATGGGATTGATTCTCAGATCAAGAAGAAGCAAGCAGTTGGATGAAAGGAATTATTGTTAAGCTCCTCGGTAGGAAGATCTAATGGACAATTGCCGCTATCAGGGGGAATTAAATTGCTGTTTCAGTTTGTAAAATATATCAGCGGCTTTTTGAAGCCAGAAAAGGTGTGACAGCCAAAGCAGGGAGAAGAGCAGGGGCTGCGACTTTCTGGCCCTGGTGTGGAGAAGCAGGAGCCAGGCAGGAGGGAGGGCTGGGCCGAGCACGAGCTGCTCTCCTGACTCTGACCTGGGTCCATTTTTCTGAAGCCACATTGAGAAATAGCTAAATTGGGGGAATAAAGGAGGGCAAGCTGCAGCACTCTGGGCCCTGATGTGCTGGGAATCCCCGTGAATCTGAGACGCAGGGCAGTCGGCACTAGGGCGAAACAGGGCTCCTCTCTGGGAAACCTGGTCGGGGGAGAGGAGGCTGATGTGGGGTGTGATCGCCAGCAGCCCCACTCACACCCAGGGTGTAAGCCTCCCTTCACTGACCTGTGGACACAGAGGGATCTGGGGTGGATAATACCCACCCCCCTCCCTCCAAGAACTGGGTCTCTAGAGCAAGGTTTTCTCATCTCTAGGCTGGGATCAGTGAATGCATAAATGACCTGTTGACCCAGCCACACAGGGAACATATTGTTATTCTGGAAAAGAGCAAACAGCAAAATGGCTTTGAGAGTGGGGAAAGGAGAGGATGTGGAGGCCCTTGGAAGGAGGACCACAGGCCACTTGGAGGAGGCCACACTCCCGGGATGGGGAGCAGGAGGGTCTCCAGGTTCTCTGGTCTCATGGAAGGCTCTTACTCCTTCTAAAGGCCATTTGCTCCAGGTGGCAGGTAAGGGCTGAAGGAGGAGAGAGGTGGGGAGGCCGAGATTTTCCCATCTCTCAGGGAGTCAGAAGCCAGCAGTCCTAGTCAAAGCTCATGCGGCTTCTGCTCTGTCTCCACTCTGTCCCCTGGAGACCAGTGTCATGATAACAGGGCACGAGCTGGCACCACCTCCCGGGTAGGCTTCCCAGAAAGGGAGCAAATGACAATTAGTGCAGAGAGCTGTGGGTGGCCAAGATAAGGTCTGAGTTGCCTGCTGACTTGGTTGTCATCTCTGCCTCTTGCTGAAATCAGTAGAGAATTATTTCCCACTGAGAGTTCCAAGTAGGAACCGAGAGGCACCAGGGAAGTGGCCCTCTTGGCTGGGACATTCTGCAAGGACTTGGGCTCTGTGCCAGGTGCAGTGTCCCCTGGGACCTGGGTAACAGTGGAGTGGCGGCTCATATTTGATCTTTAGCCAGCCAGCCTCAGGACAGGTAGTGAGCAGGGAGTATGATCCTGAGTGTAAATCCAGCTCAGATCCCCTCCGTCTGTCCTTCCATCAGTAACACGGACACAATTACCCTCCTGGTGCCCATGCCCCACTCTGGGCCTGGTCTTGGAATAGGTGACTTCCATTTTCCCCCAGCACCCCTAGGTCAGAAAGATGTGAGGAAGCAGCATCTGCTAGGCTATGGCATTCCTGTCACCTCGGGCCTCTGACCTTCCACCTGGCTCCGGAACACCTGGAGAGAAAAGGCACAGGCCCCATGTTTGGTGTGTCGTGAGGGGGCGGGTGCCTGGGGAGCTGGACCTCCGTCATTCCTCAAAGACCCTTTACTGCTCCCTCACTTTGAAACATTTCACCCAGAACTTCTCACATTTTACAGCTTCCCAGCCCACGGGTGCATCCTCTCTCTCGCCTCCATCCTCTCCACCGTCCCCACACTGGTCTCACCCTTGTCACCACCCAGTGCTGACTCCACACCGAGGTGCGGGGACCCTCGAGTTCCGCTAGACACTCAGCTTTCAGCTTAGGATTTCTAGCCCTTACTGGGTTTTGCGAAGAGACCTGGTGTGTGTGTGTGTGTGTGTGTGCATGCGTGCATGCCTGTGTTTCTTTAGATAAATCCACAGAGTCACATGAAATCAGTGACAGATTGACACCGTTATTTCAAGATGCATCGCTCTGAGTTGCCAGCACAGGAGACCTAGCCAACTCCTTCCCACCAACAACACTTTTTTTCCAGGCATAATTTATAGCAGTGGGGTGAATTTGTTTCCAAAAGATGAATATCACACTATCAGCAACAGCTGCCTCTCATTTTTATTTGTTTTTAAATTTGACTCAAAGTCCAATTCTCTATACACATCAGAAGCTGTAAATCCTAAGGCGACTGATTACATGATTTAGTAAACAGGTTCTATTACATAATGCAATTAAAGGGGGCTCCACCACGCCACCTACAGGCCACTTCTGGGAGGGGAGCTGGGCCAGAGACAATCGTATGGGACGAAGCTCTCAGAGGAATGAAAGTAAAGGAGATGGCGGGATTGCGCCAGGGTTGAGGCCGCCTCTCCGGAGGGAGAAGTTGAAGCCAGCCAGGTTACTAATGCAGCCTTTGGTCCCTCCTGCTGAGTTCACTGTGTTATTTTAGCCTCCTGCAAATCTGTCTAGACGTCAGAACCCAGGCCTGGGCAGCTGCTCAGAGGGGCGGCCTGGGGTTGGAGAGTGGTAACCACCTGGGGGCTTCTGGGCTGGGGGACTGCGGAGGACCCCTGGCTCTCTGGTCTCAGAGGGGCCTTCTTCCCTCGCTCTCAAATGAGAAGTGAGGAAGAGAAGACAGGAGCTGGCTGGCCTTTGGAATGAAGCTACAATGCAGCTATTTCCATTCTATTCAACAAAGCTTGTGTGAGTGCTAACCATGGGCAAAGACTTTCAGAATATTCTGGTGAAAGCCCTCATTTTGTTGCCTGAGAGGGAAAATGACTTGTATAGGCCACAGATAAGTGGCAGAACTGGGTGTGGGATCCAGACTTTTTGACCCCAAGCACAGGCTCCCATCATGGGAGTTTACAGATGAGTAAACTGAGGCCTAGACAAGGGATGGGACTTCCACGGCCTCTACTTGTAGCAAGGGAAGGAAAATAATGAAAATACTGCTCGTGTGTGTCTGAGGACCGAGGAGAAGGGCTCCCAGGGGGCCTCAGCAGGGCCTCTTAGCTGCCCTGCTGAAGAAGGAAGGAACGAGCAAGGGAAGGAAGGAGAGAGGGAAGGAAGGAAAGGAGACTCAGGGCCAGTGCTCTCTCCCCACAATCCTCTGCCCTAACCTACAACACTCTTCAGATGAATTAGGCTCTGGGGCTTCAAGGAGTCTGGTTTCTCCAAAGAGCTCTTGTAAGAGTGGGTCATGTATATCTGAGAGAGGAGGGGACTTACTTCCCTGGAGACTAAGAGAGAAACTGGACTAGAAAGGGGGAGAGGAGGGAGGGATGAAGAAAATAAGACCATCAGAGTCCAAGAGGGTGGAAATATCCCCCCAAACCATCCTGTGCCAGCCACCTGCCCCGTCGCCAATCTGGGGCAATGGGGTGGGACAGTGAGGAGCCAAAGGGTCCTCTCCTCTCCTACCTCAGTACCAGATACAGTGCAGTCTCAGCTAGGGTCAGGGGGCAAGAACAAATGCTGTCTGTCAGGCAAGCTGGCCAAAGAGTTCCCAATTAGCACTTGTTTCCCATTCTTAAGGGCCTGAGCCCCCAACCCCAGCACCCCAGCCCAATTACTGCTGGGCAGCATTAACCCCTTGGTGCCCCAGGCCGTTAATGGAATGTTAATTGGTCTAATGGGTTTCATGTCAACAAGTCCTAATGAGCTCCTTCCTAATGAGCTTGGTATTTTTTTCTAAGCCTGTTTATCAACACACTGGAGTTTGGGCTCCAGACTGAGGGCCTCTCCATGCAGGGCTGGGGAGCTAGAGTGAGGAGACAGAGGGAGCGGGTGCTCTTGGGCTGCCTGTTCCTCCTTCCTAAAGGGATGTCCTTTCATGCCCCCTCAACCACCCCAACCCACGCACACCGCCTCACTCAGCTCCTGAGCTCTGTAAAACGGCATTTTTAGCTCCTTTTGGTGATAATATCAGTGACACAAATTATTTGTTCTTGGATGTCATTGTGGGGTTGAGTGTTGCATTAGGTTGTTTTTTTTTTTTCCTCCTAGCTGTCATATAATAAAGGTTTTCAGCATTAAAAGTCCTTCGAGGTGAGCCTCTCCTCAGTGGGAAATTTCCCTGGTAAATTGTTCCTCCTGTGTCCTCCATTTGCAGTCTTGGCTGTGCTCCCTCCAGTGCCCTGGTGTCTGGTAACAGAGTGCTGGGGCCTCTGGCCAGGGCAGAGCAGCCTCCCCAAGCCACTGACACATGTTCAGAAGCCCGAGGCTGGGTTTCTGGAGCTCAGACCTGCCACTCTCCTCCCTGCTCCCAAAGGCAGTGCAAAAAGCGCAGGTTTTCCCAAAGGGCCCAGCACCTAGCGATTGCTCAGGGAGTTCCCCCCACCAGCTGTGGAGTCTCTGACAAGAGAAGTCAGGTCCCCAGATTCCTCTCCAGGTGGTTCCACAGCCCCCAAGCCTAGCTGGTGGGGTTCCCCACGGATGCAGGTAGTGCATGTGTGGGTGGAGTGGTGTGAAGAAAATAGCCAGCTTCCAGAGATGGGCACCCCGCCTCCCCCAGTGTCAAGTCACCAGAGGCTTCTGTGCCTGAGTGAGCAGAGAAGGGAACTTAAGCCCCTGATGAAAAGGCCTCCTGTTCTCTTGCAGGAGAAGCCCCCAGAGGGCAGTGGAGCAGTGGCCTAGTGGCCTGTGGTGACCCCAGTGAGGGGGAGGGGGAGGGGCAAAGGCCATCTGGTCCTCAGAAAATTGTTCCTATGTCCTCTGGGAGGCGGGTCTGGCCCCTGCTCCAGAGCCCGGCGGGCTCTGGACTGAAAAATCTCCTCTCAGCCTGTACAGTGGTTGTTTCTGGATGCAGACCACTCTTAACCATTCCTCCTTATCCCAGGCAGGGCAGCCCTCACGCTGTTACAAATATTTCTAGGGACAGTGACTCTAGTGAACAAAAGAATGAAGATTAAAGACTCCTCTGTTTAGCCCAAATCCTCTTCATTGAGCTTCCTTTGCCTTGCCTTCACTATGACTTTCTCATCCGTGGAATGAGGTTACCAAAAGACGGAAACCCGAGGTTAAAGGGAACTGGTTGCCCCCAAGATGGGAGAAAAACTGCCTAGGAGGGAGTTCCCACCCCAGACTCTGCCCCCAGGCTCCCTCTTCTGGAGGCTGCTGGCACTGCAGCCCCACAGCGGCTCACTTTTCTCGGACCAAGGATCATCTACGATTGGCGCTCCAGGGAAGGGGTCCTGAAGGCAGATCCTTAGGCCCCAACCAATGTTATCTCATTTGCCACAATTCCAGGAACAGCTGAACCTAAAACACCCCTGAAATATCTCTTTTTCCTTTATTCCCTCAGGGTCCAAAAGAAAGATTCCACACCCAATTTAATATCTCAAAACGCTAAATTCTGGAAGTTCTTTCTGATGTCTCAAAGAGTCTGTATCCTCTTTTTTTTTTCCCTCTGGAACCCTCTTCACTCTACTCTTGCCTTCCTTGATGTTTACGCCACCCAAACAAAAACGCAGCCATGGAAGTAGGTATTAGTCCTCTGCCTGAAGAGATTGGCTCCCCTCAGTGCTCCCTTCTGAGCCTCCCTACTTCGCTCTTTGCGAAAGTAAAGCCTGGATCTTGGTGTCCAGTGTATGTGAGAGGGGGAGACCCTGAGTGACTTTGTTGCAAAGACATCATGGTGGCCCATCTTCTGAGGAAGGCCAGGGAGGGCGAGGGAGATGTAGCAGTGAGGCCAAGGGGAATTACCTGCAGTCCCGGTGTTTTCAGCGCAGGAGAAGTCCTCTCTCCCAGTGCTGTCTCCTCTGGAACCTCTGTCTCACTTTCTTCTTTCCTGCTGGACTGTCATCTCCCTCTAGTAACAATGCTCCTTGGAGAGACAACCTTGCCTCCTTTCATCTATCCTCCCACCTCCCCTAGCACAGTTCTTTGCACGTAGTTGATACTTGATAAACATTGGTTGAACGAACACCTGAATTTCCAGTGCTTCCACATGTGCACTTAAGGTCAAAGCAGACCTGGGACTTTGGAGACTCAGGTCAGACCAGTGCTTCTATTTCCTCCTTTTCTTGAAAAAGAACTGAAACACAACACACATATACACAGACTCACACACACACACCCTCATAGGGCGCTGGAGACCAGCCCCTTTCCTTAGGCAGCTCCAAAACAACCTCAAATTCCCGCAGAATTCAAGGCTGTGAACATTTCGAAGGACCCTGGGGAGGGGGAGGGAGAGGAGAGGGGAGGGAGGGTCTGAGTGCTGTGCTCCCAAGTGCCCTCCACCCAGGAGCAGGACAGGTCCCGCCCCCCACAGTGGTTCACAGGAGTCTCCATGCCCCCTGAGCGACGGGGCTGCCTCTGGCAACTAGCCTGTGGTTTCCAGCTCTAAATATTTCAGGGCACCTACTGTAGCTAAACAGCTCTGGGCATTCTGTTTCCTTGGGTGGCACTGCCAGGCTGTCTCCACTTACAGCACCACGATCTGGTTCAGAAGAAACCTTGATGCCCAGTGGGAGCAGCGTGCTTACTGGTGATGGGGTAGGGGTGGTACAGTGGAGCAGACCGGGAACTGGGAATCAAGAGATTTTGGTCTGATCCCTGCTTCACTAGCACCACTCCCACCCCATACACACACATCACTCCTCTTGGCCTCCATCTCCTCCTCTGTAAGAGGGAGTGGACCATTTGGCTCTGACGGCTCTTCTGGCCCCACGTGACTGTGACTCTATATTGAACGAAGGCTAAGGGAAGGCTTCCTCAAAGAATGTGCAGGCACATCCATATGCCCATAGTCACAAGCACACACCTAGAAAGTGCTCACTCGGGCACTTGGATGTTCCCCCTGCTTCTTTCCCTTCCCGGAAGATCTCCAAGTGGTTACCGTGGGCTGCTTGCTCCGCACCCTCCAGTCTGAGGTGGGGACCAGCGCCCCCACCTCCCTTTCCACCACTAGGGGGTGTGGTGAGCTCACCTGGGAGGGGTTAGTCTGGAGTTTGGAGACCCTGGAGCCAGAGATGTGTAAATAGGAACTAGATGGGCCTGAGGCCTCCTGCCCCTGAGAGTGCAGGTGGCTGTTCCGGAAGTCCTGGGGAAGGGAAAGCACCCTTGTCTTGTGGGGTATCCACAAGATGGCCTCCAATCCCCTGTGCTGCCACCAGCCAAGCCCCCTCCCAGCCTGCCCCCACCAGGCCAGAGCTGACGCTGAACAAATCATGGCTGGGGTGTGCAGGTTGTTTTATGTATGATTTGAACATTGTTCTTTCAAGTCAAAATAGCACAGCATGCCCCTCCCCAGCCAGGCCTCTCCCCTCAGCTCTCATTTGTTCCCCTAAAGGGCCTCCAGCCCTTCTGTATCCAGTCAGTCCAGGTGGCCCAGCCTGAGAACACGTCCAGCCGGCTGGTCCCCAGGGCTCCCTGCGCTCAGCTATTAACGGTGCGGCCCCCTTTCTCCTGCCACAGATCCTCGATGTGAATCAATCCCATGATGCAACATGCCTCCCCAGCCCCTGCTCTGACGATGATGGCCACGCAGAATGTCCCTCCCCCACCCTACCAGGACAGCCCGCAGGTGAGTGTCGACTGACCAGACGGGGAAGGGGGTGCGGTGGCCTTCCCTGGGGCGGAGGGCAGGGCTAGGCCTCCCTCAGCTATGTCCTGGCCGTCTCTGGGCTCTTCCCGCATCGGGCCTGGGGGGGCTTGTCTGGAAAGCCTAGCAAACACAGACCCCTGGAGGGAGCCATTGCATTTGACACAATACCAGGTTCAGACCCTACATGGGTCACTCTGTCGCCAGCACCTAGGACTGTTGCCTAGAGCACCTAGTCGTGGTCCTGTCCCCACCCCACCCTGCTTCAGGGCAGAGCAGACGTCAGCCAAACACACCCACTGCCTCACTTGGGGAGATCCAGGAACAGGTAAATCGTGTCTGCCTGTGAGTGTTTTGGGAAACTTCTTAATTAGAGGGTCCTTTGTACTGACCCCCCTATTCACTCGTCACTGGACCCTTACGTCCAGTCCTTCTCTATCTGCCTATTGGAGGAAGCTCCCTTCTCTTCAGATGTCTGCTCGGCTTCTCTACAGAAAAAGGCCAGGACTATTTCTGTATACCCTCCAACCCTTTCCCTCTGGTTCCCAGCTCAGACACAGCAGCCCCCAAAGTTCTCCTGCTACTCCCACCTGGTTGCAATTTCTGCAGAAGGCACTGGCTTCACCCTGTCTTCCTATTGTCTCTTCCTCCTTCTGGAAGCCTAGCCCAGCTTTTGTGGGTTGGGCTCCCACAGTCCTTGAGAGGATCGCTTCTGCTCTTTGCTTCCCCCATGTGGGCCTCCCCTCCAGACTTGGATCTTTTGAGACTTGGAGTTAGTTACGTGGCTGTGGTTTCTCGGAAGGCTCCATTCTCTGATCTTTACCTTCACACGCTCCTGTTTTCTCTACCCTGGTGTCCCAAGTCAATATTAAATCAAAAATTATTTATTGAGCAACAATAATGTAAAACGCAGCCAGCTAGAATATTCATTCATTTAACAATGTGCAGTGAGTGCCTACTGTGTGCCAGGCAATCATCCTCACTTTCTCCAACAGCCTTCTCTGACCTGCCCAGATATCCCTCACTCGTTAGCCTTTCAAACACATCCCTTCTCATGGACCACACAGAACATCTGTGCAGCATGGAAAGGATATTAAGATGCAGATGTAGGGTGGGCAGACTTTTGCTCACATTAGGTCTCATGGCCCTGACACCCCCAGCCTAGTGGGAGCATAGCTGTTCTATTCATCCTTATTATCCCTCCGTGAAATTAACCCTTCACAGTGTCTGGCATGCGGACCACCACTGACTCCTCTCCCCTTGAAAGTCCAACAGCACTCGTCATTCACCGACCTTTGAGCACGGGACCTTTTGTTCCCCCCTCCTGCTCCCACATATCAACTCCATGCTCCTTCGTAGGCTCTCCCCAACCTAACCTCACATTTGGCAAACCCTCTGCCCACGTCAGCAGCTCCATGAATGACCACGGGGTTGGGCTTGGCATGTATACAGGTCGTCTATTCGAAAGCTTCCAGGTGTCCAACATTATGTCAGGGTCCTTCCCTCTATAGTCCCAGATCCCAGACTGAAGTGCAGATAGAGGCAGGGCCTGGTGGAAACCTAGGAACCTAGAGGCCATAACGGGGGCAAGCATCCTCCTTCCTCAGTAGATGCTGACCCATTCCCTCGTCTGCTCAGGCAGTGTGGGGACCCCTGGGGTATTGATTAAGAGGCAGGATCTTGAGCTCCATTTCTTTTGTAGCTGGAGACTGCTCTGCTCCACAGTAGGAATGGGGAATGGACACAGGGACACTTCCTGTATTTAGCAGGTGGTGCGTGCAAAGGCCCACACCCCCATAACCAAGGCTCAGGGACAGACTAGGGTAGGGCCAAGAGGTGAGAGAGCACAGCTGGTGGCTGCTGCCTCCCTCCCTCCCACCCACCCCGTTTTGCCTGCCTGGGCAGCTGGGAGAAGTTTGGGTCTGGTGGGGATTAGCAGGAGAGCTGCAGCCAGGGCCTGTGTCGTCCAAGAATGCGGATCTGGGTGTAGCTAAGCAGAGGAGCCTAACTGCAGTCTCAGCATACAGCTGAGAATTAATACATCCCCGCTGCTGAGGGAGGTGATGGAGGTGGGGCTGCCGTGCTACGGGCTCTCAGCCCCCCAGAAGCCACCACTGAGCTGCTCTAGCCTTTTGGGGGACGGAGGCTCCAGTTCCGCATCTAGAGCCACAGACCAGAAGCCTGACGCGGGGACTGTCCCAAGGCTCTCCTCTCTGAGGAGCCACCAGGACTTCACCAATGAAAATTCTCACATTTACAGCAAAGGAATAATTTGTCCTGGGAAAGCCACACATCCACGTGTACCCTCAGAGGTCTAGGAATGAAGTGTCTGACAGGAAGTCTCAGTGTCCCTGGAAAAGTGACCAGGCCAAAGTCTGGGGTCTTTGGCTAGACCACTAGGCTCTGGCTAGATTGCCATGGGCCTTCCCTGGGCTGAGCTTGTTCCCAGGGAAACTGACCAGGATGGTGATCACGGGGAGGAGTAGGGCAGGGATGGAATGGGTGGGATGGAGGAGGTGTGGAAGGTCCCCAGAACAAAGACCTCTTACTCCTGGGGAGAGGCTCTTCTCTCCAGAGAGTGCTAGACTTTGAGGCCAAGTGACTTTCAGGGGGGGCCCTCTTCTCTACTCTTTGGGGCTTCTAGGAGTGGCTCCCACATGGGAATGGAACATAGGACTCTTCTGTGTGGGTTTTCTGCTGGGGAACTTGCTGTGGTCCTCCTGCTTTCTTCTCTTTGTGCTTTCAAGTGGCTGAGCCCAGCTTCTCAGGGGACACCCTGCTCCATTGCCCTCGTAATGCTCGATATCCTAGAGAGCCAGCTGCTCTCTGACACTCGGTGTCCTCAGGGACGCCAGATCTAATAGGAACATGGGTCAGGCACACAGGGGAATCACTTCCTAAATGGGGCTCTCTGGAAGGATTCCCCACTTTCTCCTCGTTCCTTTAGGTCTAATCTCATTACTTCTGGACCTGGTACGACTTGTTTCCTCAAGGCCTGGACAGCTGAGCACATCTCTATATCACCTCCTCAGAAACCCAGTTTCTTCCACAGGCAAAAATGGACAGTCTCTGATATGAAGTCCCCCAAATGAAAAAGGAAGCGAGCAGCAGAGCCCTTCCTCTGAGACCCATGCAGTCATTTTAATAATGTTCCCGTTGTGCTAAGGGCTAGCAATACTGAGCATAATCTATTCAAATGCACAGGAGAATCTCACTTTGGAAAATTAGGAACCTGCATTAAAAAATTCCCAAGCCCCGGACCTTCTTTATAATAAATTAGAATTTTTTTTTTCGAGGCAAGTTCTTAAGTTGGCAATTTCATTTTTGAAGTTTGGGGAATAAAGTTATTAAAAATGAGGGAGGCTTTTTTTTCTTCCCATTTCAGTAGAGAAGTGTTAATGGTTATGGCCCCATGCTGTTTGGGCACAAGCCAAGCGTTATGATGGCCAAGCAGCTTCCGGCCCCTTGGTTTTGTTTCAGCCCATCTTGGGGAAACTCCGTGATTACTTGTAAGGATGTCACTCTGTGTTTATTGTGCACTAAAGAAAGACCGTAAGTTTAGAAACTGCAAAAGCAACAACCCACTGGAACCCTTCTGGTGGCCTGCTTCCTCCTTCTGGTGGCTTCCTGTTAAATTCTGTTGAGGTCGCAGCACCCTCTGCTGTCTAACTGCAGTACCTCAATTCTGCATGCTGTAGCTGAGCCCTTGATCCAGACCCCTACTTTAGGCCCTGAGAGGCAAGGGCAAGTCATCGGGATCAAGGAATTCTACAACGGTTGTTTAATGAAAACATTGTCTCCAGGGAGACCTGGATGTGAACGAGGTGTGTGGTCCCTCCGTTCAACAGAGTGTGTGAATTCCTACATCACCCTCCTTCCATTCTGCATCTTTGCCACAGCTGGCCATCTGTCACGTGGACTTTCACACCCCCCTCCTCCCACTGCCCCAGCACCCCTCTGATCCTAATGGAACTCTTGAATATGTTCTCCACTATTGCTCCCTCTCCCAGCACATGTCACTCCAGTCTCCCTCCCAGAATTTTTGTGGTGACACAAGCCCCCTCTCACTCCTTCTAGGCAGATACCCTTCACTTGTGTAGTCTCTTCACCTCTGAAATGTCATTCAAGTCCACCCATTTCCTGTAGCATTCCATATGCAACATCACCCACAGAGCAAAGTTCTCCCTTCTGTAGCTCCACCAGCAATTTCAGGACGCCATCTGGATTTTCTAGTGAAGCACAGCTTCTCCACCCTCACCTTACTACGCACGAGAACTCCTGCTATCAGCCACCTCTCGCCACTCTTCCTCAAACCTAGACACATACCTACCGTTCCACAAATGTCTTTGCCCTTGGCTTATAGGCGAGACAAATATTTTATCTGGTCTATTTATGCATGTATTCAATGTTTAGTATTCCTCTGTCTGCATGTCCCCACCATGTCAGGCTGCATAAGCATTTGACTAGAAAGCAGAAATCCCAGTGGGTCCTTGTCTGACCCACTAGGCACAGCCCCCTCTGAATGTGGGCACTCAATTAACAGTTCAGATTAGGAGAAAATTAATAGGTAGGTAGCGAGGTGCTTACGTAGGATGACTTGACGATGGGTGATATTAAAAGAGTTTGGCAATTCACCAAGGATGCAGCCTCATTATTGACCAGAGGGAGGCGAGACAGGCAAAGTCAGAACTCAGTACGGGAAGCTCACTTGGGAAGGAAGTCAAGCATTTGCTTGGGACCCTTTGGCAAAAGCTGTGTTTCTCCATCCTTCTCCATCTCCCTGCAACCCTCAGAGTCAGGAGAATGGCGTTCAGGACTCCGGGAAACTGCTTGGAGATCTGGGGTCAAGATGATGCTATTTCTCCTGTCCTGCAAGAGGAAGGCTAAGGCTGGGCCAGCCAGTCAGGGGAGGCCAGACCAGGCCAGACTGTCTCTCTTGTCCTCCGAGGATCTTCTTTCCCTCCCTGTCCTAGCGCTATTCTCACTCTGGGCGGGGCTGGGGGAGCAGACATCCTGGGGAAGCTGGATGGGCTTTGATCAGTCATTAGGATCCCCATGCTGGTTTCATTAACTGGAGGCAGAGGGGGTGGCTGGGGCCCCTGGCTGTGAATGGCCCCCATCCAGGCCACGCAGCTGTGACAGGCAGAAGTGGGTTCAGATGTTTTCACACTTTACATTCCTCTCATCTCTTTAAGGGCTGGAGCCCCCTGCCTTGCAGGGCCCTCTGCTCAGCTGCCTGTGAAACACATTCGCTTTGCAGCAATAGAGTTAATTCAGCAGCTTTCAAAGTCCCCCTAAGCCTTTTCTGTGGTGGTGATTGACAGCTCCCTCTGCCCCTGGGGGTAACACCCCAGGGACCATATGGGTGACCTGCCCTCCCTTGCTTTGGCTCATCCAAATGGACTCCTCTTGCTTTTTTATTTTCTGCAGGGCTTTTCTTCTCTTTATGCATAATGACCACTCTCCCTGGCCTGCTTGGGCCACCCATGTCTTTAAACTGTACATATCCCTGAACTCTAGCTCACTCAAGACCTGGATTCTTCACGTGTAAAAAGCAGAAACAACCTCCAGGTCCGACCATGGGGCCTTCATGCCCCAACTTAGGAGACAGTGAGCTGGCAACATGACCTGTAAGCTTGTGAAGAAACACTCAAATGGCCTTGTCTAGGTTTTTTATTTGATGAACTTACTACTTTAATTCTGATATTTACCAAAAACACAGAGATTTTATTGTCTATGCTCTCACCTCCAAGCAAGATGAGTGCCCTAAACAGTTACAAAAATAGTTAATGGCCCAGTATGCAAAGCTTAAAATAAATCAGGGAACAGGTGACCAAAGTCAGCAGCGGGCCTGAGGAGGACTTGGACTTGCCTTGCCTCCCTTCCCGGCGCAATCTTCTAGGAGCTCTCGTGTCTGTGTGGTGGGGCAGGAGGGGGGATGGGTGAGTAAGGGTCCAAGGGTGCTCATTGTCTTTGGAGTTTTTGGTCTGGAGGAGGAAGAGTGGGATGACTCAACATAGTGGAAATTCAGGAATTCTAGACCTGTTCCAGCTCTGCTGCTGATGAATTATACTCATGTAGCAAGTAATTTCAGTCCCATTTCTCCCATTCACTCATCCATTCAATATATACCGAGTGCTGTCGGTGGGTCGTCAGGCCTTGTGCTATGTACTGGGTATAAAACTAATAGTTCCTGCCCTCCTGGAGCTGATGGTCCATTTTGGGCCTTAGTTTCTGAGTTGGTAAATGGGAATAACTTCTGCCACCTGTCTCACAGGATTGTTGATAGCGTGGGTATGAAAAGTAGAGGGTAGTTCCCCGGGTGGTTCCCAGTCTCTGTTCACCCATGACCCTGACATTGATTTTTCACTCTGTCTTCTGTACATCTCCAGGAGCCAAGATTGGATGGAACTTTAATTACTCTGCTTTTTATTAGGAACACAGTAGGCATATCAAATATGAGCTTCTGGCTGTAAACACACCCCTTTCACACACACACACATACACACACAGTGAGATTCTGATATGGCCCCAAAAAGGCCTACTGGAAATCACTGGTTTGGGACTATTACACAAGGGAGGGGTCCTCCAGAGATGGATGGGAAGGGTGGGGAGCAGACAGTTCCCAGGAAAGTACACAAAGCTGGGAAGTGAAAGACTTGGATCCAAGTCCATAGCCTTCCTCCTATTAGCCACACCTCAGTAATACCCCAGACGTGCAGGCTGGGCCAGGGAACATTTTACAAGCCTCATTTTGTAAGCCATTGCCTACAAACCCTTTTAAAATTAATTAAGACCCCCATTTTACACCACTAAGTTAACTTTTCTGTAGTTTGTTCTCTCGGATAGGCCCTGGGATGAGAATGTAGGTGACCTAGCCTGCAGGAACCTCTTCAAGCTAAACTGGGCTGCCCCAGCTCTGCTGCCAGCGCTTCCTTTCCCTGAACTGACTAGGTTGGGGGATATTTGAAGGAGCCTTCATTGACCCCTCCCCTTTTCAGATCCCTAAGCCTTTTAACACATCACTCTCTTATTCCCTCATTCAGTTAGTCATTTAGTCACTTAGCAAACACATTGAGAGCTAACCATGAGCCAGCATGGTGATGGGAGCTGGGAAACCAGTCCACTCAGGGAGACAGACAAGTAAGGGCCCTGAAGTGTTATAGGAGTTAGGGTTAGACACATATACAGAGGAGGCAGGGCTGGAGGCCACCTGGATCTGGGGGCGGGGGCGGTTGAAGAATTCTGAAAGGCTTCTTGAAAGAGTCAGTGCTCCAGCTGAGTTCTGGAAAAGGGGTAGGTTTATACATGGGCGGGAGGGAGGCAGGGCTGGGAGACGTGGAGATTTCCTGTTGAGACGGCTGTGGGAGCAAAGGCATAAAGATGTAAATCATCGGGTGTGTTCAGGCAACCCTACATAGGAGAGTCTGTTGGGGTGCAGGCTCCGGGGAGGGGTGCTGTACCTGAGACAAGGCCAGGGTCAGTGAGCAGGCCTAGGCCTGGAGCGCCCTGTGGGCTGTGCTCTCCCCTAAAAACACCAGCCATGCCTCTTGCTGCCTTCCACCTGTTCAGGCCAAACCTGATATTTACCAACTGGCTTCAAGCTGTGACCTCCTCCAGGTCCTTGGACTCTCTCCTGGTTGTGAGGAAACCAGATCCCGCCCTACCGGCGTGCCTTGGTGCTGCAGAGTGCCAGCTCCCCAGCAAGCCCGGCCCAACCCTGCTGGAGCCTCAGCGGCCCCTAGTGGGCCAGACCTGTGCAGCCCCTGACGTTCTCCAGAACACAAGGCTCCCAGTGGTGTGGTGGGCAGCTCCCACCCTGCCCGGGGCCAGATGGAGGGCTCAGAAGAGGGGGTGTCCCCTAGGAGGAGTGTCTGTGCTGAGTCATGCTGAGAAGGTGCAGGCCTAGGTTGTCCAGGGTTTGCAGAAAGGACCCTGTGAGAGATACAAGGGTGTAAGAGTCACAAGGAGCAAGGCCTTCTGTGGGGGGAAAGGTGTATGGAGGGGGACGTGGGAGGTGTGGGTGCCGAGGGCGGACAAGGGCAGGGTGTGGATGGGGGCAGGGTTTGGATTCAGAGGAGAAGGCTAGGAAAAGGAAGCATTAAAATGCTTAGAAACCAGGATTTCCTGAGCACCCACTGTGTGCAGTGCACCCTCACATGGGGTCTCACGGGACTCTGGGAAGAGGTATTATTAGCTCCACTTTTACCTTATAAGGAAACTGAGGCTCAGAGGAGCAGTCACTTGCCCAAGGTGACATAGCTGGTGATAAGTGATGTCCCTTTCACGACACCACAGCCCCCTCTCCCTGCGCCTGAGCCTATGCCTGCCCCACTCCCTGGGCGCTTCCAAGAGAGCAGGTTCCTTCAGTGGGGGCAGGGCCCCAGGACAGAGCAAAAGCAGCTGAGCGTGGGCTGCAGGTTATGTGGGTTATGTTAATAATAACCACCATATGCTGAGAATCTATTAATGCCAGCTGCTTTGCATACATTATCTCATTTAATTCTTTGCATACATTATCTCATTTAATTCTTTGCATACATTATCTCATTTAATTCTTTGCATACATTATCTCATTTAATTCTATCAACTCTGTACCTTAGGTATTTTATCCCATTTTATAAATGAGGACCATCGATCAGAAAGGTTGAGTAACTTGCCCAAGTCACACAGGCAGACAGTCTAGCCAAAGTAGATGCTCATGCCAGCACACCATGTTGTGTCCCGTTATCTTTAGCTTCCAAGAAATATGTGGTCAGGGACTGTAACTTCTCCGTTGCGGCCTGAGATATTCAGAGTCAAGAAGGTAAATCTGTAGCTAAAAAGGTACCATTTGGTAGGAAGGCCTACCCATTCTGTGCCAATCATCCTTGCATTCAGTAGCTATTTCGGACACTCTCTGTATCAGACACTGTGGCTACAACAGTCAACAGAGAAGATGTGGTGCCTGCCCTCCAGGACCCCACAGTCTAGTGGAGGAGAGAGACGAGGAAGCAGATGTGGCTAAACGGTGTGCTCAGGGCCAGGGAAGCACAGAGCAGAGGGCCTGAGCCGTTGCTGCTGCTCAGCCAGCGTCCACTGAGGGAGACAGCAATCCTCACGATGGTGATGGGAGGTGGGGAGCATCCCTGCCATTTCGCAGATAAGGAGACTGAAGCCCCTAAGGGAAAGTTCCATATCCAAGGTTGCCCAGCAGTGAGGGGCAAAGGCGGGATTCCGTTCTATCTGATGCCAATGTCTCCTGCAAACCACCTCTGTGCGGTGCTAGAAAGACTCTAGCGTCATCCCTTATTCTGAGCCACGTGCTCCCATCTCCCATGAGCAAAAGAGAGGAACTTTGAATGGAAGCTGGCAGGAGGCATGGGCCAACCTGGATGAAGCCCCATGTGGTCAGGCTCCTCCGCAACCTCTGAGGGAAGTGAACACAGTAGCATTGAGCCACCGTCAATTAATAAACCATGGGGACCTCCTACTTGGGTTCCACACGGAAGGACCAGTGTTTGGGGAATTGACTTGAACTCACGTATGAGAGGTTTGTTGGGGGATGGGGGAAACTGAGCCGGCAGTGAGGTCGGGGTGAACTGGATAGAGAACCCAAGAGCAGGTGCTGAAAGGGGAAGCTTCATTCTGATTCTAGCTCCCTTCCTCTTCTGCCCCCTTTTTCACTCACTTCCCATTCTCCTCTTCAAAAAAAAATGTCATTAAATACCATAATTCACACGGTGTGATTTAATCAGAAAGCCCTTGGTTCTTGCCCCAACCTTTGCACAAACTCTGTGATCACTGGTAGTTTCTTCACCTCTGTAGGCTTCTACTTTCTCATATGTAAAATGGGGGTGACGATAACTTATTGCCCAGGATTATTGTTCAGCATATAATAAGCCTATCGAGATATTTTATTAGCTCATTAGAACATAAGATGCCACTCTCCCCTACCAATTGGGAAAAGGAGATGCTTAACAGCAACAAAAGCATCCATGGGGCATTCCAGCATTAATGGAGGTAGGCAGGTGAGATGTACTTCCCAGCATTCTTAAATCACACCACACCACGGAGCGTCTCCTGCTCATTTGCATGGTCAGACTAGACTGTCAGGGTGGCTGGATCTCTCAGCCCCTCCAGATTTTGCATTCCTACACACACAGCTTACAACCCCCAACTTTTCCCACTCTAATTTAGGATGGGGGTGCAGTTGGTCAGGAACTTGCATCTCAAGGTGTCACAAACCAGGAATCTGGGCAGGGCCCTTTCACTCCAAGCTTAAGGTAGGGCTGGTTCCAGCTAGGTGACAGAGAGAAGTCTAGGGGTTGTAGCCTCTATGGGAGGCAAGAATGTGGTGTGGTGCCCACTGGGTCTTTGCCCCAAGAAAGGACCCTCGGGTAAGAGATCAGAACCATAGAACCCTGTGTAGGTTCTGGACACGGCACCACAGCTCATAGCCAGCAGGTCTTCTAGGGAATGCTGCCACCTTCCTGTCCATTCTTCATTATCCTGTTCTCTTGATTAATCCTCATAGCCTGTGCAGTAGGTATTATCGGCTGCTTTTTACAGATAAGGAACCCAAGGGTCAAAGAAGTCAGGACACTTGCCCCAAAATGCATAGCTAGTGATTGACAAAGGAACATCAAACCCAGGGCCTCGGATCCCCTGCTCCTTCTACTCTCTGAGGCTTTTCTGATCGCCTGCAAAGCTCTCAAGATATTGGTCAATTTTGCCTCTCCTCCTCTGTGCCTCAGTTTCCCTTGTTGAAAAAGGGGGCAGCCCCCCCGACCCCCGTCTGTATGATGCCATACCCACACCCTGTCCCCAATTTGCTGCCGAGGCAGGATCTCCAAAGTGCTCTAAGGTCTCCTTGAGAGGAGGGCTGGTAGTCTGGAGTGGCCGGTTCTAGGACCGGCTGTGGACACACCAGATGACCCCATGGAGTGTGTAAGGTGAGTTTCTTCACATGCCAGATGGAAGAGAATAGGAGAAAGTTATTTGGAGAGAAACCCTGACCTTAGTGGTGTGCTGGTAAATATTTAACAACCAGTTCTCTGGGTGCGGGTTGGGAAGAGGCCCTCCTATGCAGCATTTGACAATTTCCATGATGCCAGTGCTCCCACCATGGCCAATTTCAAGCTACCAATGTGAAGTCAATCAGCTTGCAAAATTCCTGAAAATGTAAGTTGGCTTTCACAGCCCGGAACAAGGGAGCTCCAATGTGTCATTTAATGGTCATGCCCTGCCTCTGGTCCACCCAGCCTCTCCCCCTGCTCCTGTTCTTTAGGCTGTGCTGCCCAGTAACCTCCACGCAAAACCTCACCACACGTCACCTCTATCACCCTTTCCCCCAGACCCTGCAGCAGGGCCTCTCCTTTTGAGTGCCAGTTCTTGGGAAATGGAGGTCTCTGGCTAGAAAAAGAAATCTATTTGGAGATAAATACTCATTCTCCAAACCTGGAGGAAATGCAGAGTTTGCTGAATTGGCCCCCAGGAGCTAAATAAATTTGAATCATTGTCCTCCTCAGACCACTCTGCTCTCTCTTCCTCCCCATCCACCCCCCTGAGCCCCAGTAACAGCCTCTCAGCTGGGGCCTCTTGGGATGCTGGCAAGTGACCACTTTTGATTTACATTTTCATTCTGTGCTTTCCTCTGTAACCCAGCAAGGCTTTCCCCCCACCTTTCCCCAAAGTTCTGCCTAGGAAGAGGAGGTGAGAGGAAAAGGATCATCTCCCCTCAACCCACTCTCTCCCCAGAAGCTCATCTTCATGGAAGCCCCTTGTGGATTCCTTCAAAGACATAGGAAATTCACCCTTAGTGAGCAGAGCAGAGGACAGCCGCCTACCCTATATTTCACCCTCAAACGAGCTGTGCAGACGTAGCTGTGCCTTGCTTTATGAAAGAAGCACATTCTGGAAATCTCATGTTTAATGACAACAACCACCCCTCCATCTGGGAAGCACTTTAGAGTTTCCAAAGCACTTTTACATACTATACATCATCTAATCTGAGCCTCACGCCAACCCTGTGCAGTGGGCAGTGATTATTAAAGCACTCGGACGCACTCACAGCGGCAGGGACTTCAGATGTCGCCTAAGCCAGCTACCCAGCTAGGGAACGTCCATCCCCTCCCCAGGGGCCTGATGAATCAGTCTCTGCTTGGTCTCTGCAATAATGGAAACTCACCACCTCCTGGAGGCAGCTCATTCCAGCCTTGGAGAGCTCAGTGTCTTGGAAACTTATTTGGGTTGAGCCAGATCTGTCTCCATGTTATATAGATTTAATGCATTGTTTGTCATTTGACCCTTTGGGCCACACAGAACAGAACTGATATAATCCGATCCCTTGTTCAGATATTCAAAGAGGACTCTCTTGTCTCTCCATCTCCCCCATCCTCCAAGTCTTTCTTATACATTCCAGATTCAAATATTCCTTATACGACGTAGTGCAGAATCCCTTCCCCAGGCTGGTCCACTCTCCTCTACATGCACTTTCCTGCACCTGTTTCAGTGGAGTGGATGGGACTAGGAGCTTTGTGTGAGCTAGGCTTCTGTTAACACAGACTCAGAGAGCATTAGTTTAGATTATTTTTGTTTGTTTGGCTTTTTGACAGACACATTACACTTTGGACATATTGAGTCTGCTATCAACTAAAACACTACTGCTAAACCATGTCTACCCTGTTCTGCACTTATTATTTTTTTTTTTTTGGCTCAAGTGTTAGAAGTGTTAAATGCCGACTTATTAGATGAAAATTAATCTTATTAGACTTAGCCTGTTGCCAAAATCTATAAAGATCTTTTGGATCCAAGTTTCATGTCACCCATAAATTTGTTGAGCATTTCTTCAGACACCCTCTAAATCACTGATAAAAAATATTGAGGCAGACAGCTAAGGGAAGGCATGTGGCACTCTCCTAGAGCCTCCCTCAAGCTGACATCTCTCCTTTAATTGTCATCCTTTGGCTGTATCTTACTAATCCATGCAATTGTCCCCGGGGCCACATCTCTCCATGTTTCCCACAAGAATATCATGGGAGGTACCTTGCTGAGGTCACTCACACCATCCATGTCTACCATATTTTCCTGATCTGCCAGTTTAGTAATCATGTTAAAGCCAGAAACTTGTCCTTGTGACCCCAGTGCCTGGCACAGTGCCTAGGACACAGCAGGAACTGGAGAAGTATTTGAAGAAATGATCAGTTGCATTAGTAAATGAAAGAAACTGGCCCAGATCAATGTGAAGATTAGCAGTACATATTTAGTTTCCCTGATTCCATCTTCTTCCTCTGTTTTGAAAATTGGAACAACATGTGTTTCTACTTTCTTCCTTATTTATTGTTAGTGCCATCCAGGCAATGCTGACTCCTGGGGACTCTGTGTAGAGTAGAGCTGAATCCTGCTCCGTCTTTTTGTGCCATCCTCTCGCCTTCTGGTGCTATATCCGATAATGCTCCAGTGCTATTCACATGGTTTTCATGGCCATTTTTTTCAGAAGTGGGTGGCCAGGTCCTTCTTTCTAGTCTGGAAGCTCTGCTGAAACCTGTCTACCATGGGTGACCCTGCTGGTATTTGAAATCCTGGTGGCGTAGCTTTCAGCATCACAGCAACGTGCAGCCAACACAATATGACAACAGATGGGTGGTGTGGTTCCCTGACTGAGATGTGAACCCAGGCCGCAGGGGTGAGAACCCTAAATCTTAACCAGTAGACCGTCTCTTCCTTATAGCACCTCGTTAATACACATGACTCCTAAAAGGCGTAAAACAATTTGTTTACTGTTGAGAAAATAGGAGCTTAGGAAAGTTAAGAGATTTGTCCAAGGTCAAAAGCTAATAGGTAGTGGGAAACAATAGGATTCAAGCAATTGTCTGCTGACTTCAAGGTACAGTGATGCTATGCCTAGCCTCATATACACTGAGTTTGGGAAAGTTGCCCCAGCTCAGCCAATAGTGACAAGGATATTTCTTCCTAACAAAAAATGATGGGGATACAGTATAGTAAAGCAGATATTATTTCTTTTATAGTCTCAATCTCGTTCACCATCCATCATTCATTAATTCTTTGATTCAACAAATACTTATTGAGCATCTACTAGTGCCAGGCTATTCTGGACCCTAGGAATATGATACAAATCAAGCTGTCTTGGAGCTTAAATTTTAGTTGGGAGTGGGAGAGAAAATAACTAAGCAAGTAGGTATACAGTATATGGTCATGGTAAGGGCTATGAAATAAAGCAAAGGAGGTGATCACAAGGGGCAGAGGGGTTCTATTTTACACTGAAGATGTGGCATCTGAGCAGAGATCTGAATGAAGAAAATGAGACAGCAAATCTCTTGGGGATATCAGCACCAGCAAGAATGTGCTTGTGTTCATGGAAATACAATACTTTTTCTTCTAGAAAGCAGAGACCTAGAGCATGGATGAATTTTCCAGCTGTAAAATATCTGATTCTTTCGAGGTGTATTCATTCATTTATTCACTCGTTTTCTCAACAAATACTAAGCATCTACTCTGTGTCAATTGGGTGCTGGGGATGAAGGTGTGAATATGGCTTTCATGCAGGAGGCAGACAAGTACATCAAGCCCAACAACACAGGTAGGAAGAGCTATCCTGGTGCTATGGACAGGCTGGTGGAAGAGAACAGGGGGACATGCCACCATTCATGACGTTTTAGGGATCCATTTGACCACAGAAAATATAACAGCATTAAATTCTGGAATGATGGTTATCAAAAAGTTTAAAGACATTTAATAATTTCTTTAAATGAAATCTTATACAGAAAGTCCAATATATAATATTGAAAAGAGTTACTCTGATTGGCACAAAATTGGGGCCCTCGGGGTACCTTCAAAAACATGTATCATAGGATGAAAACCGCCACCCTGGACATTTGTTATGGCTGAGAACAGAAATCTGTCCATTGTCCACTAAAACTTATCTTCAAGTGCCCGGGTAAACCAAATTTGAAGAACCGTTCAGTTATCAATCAAAGCCTTTAAAATAGTTACCTCTGGTTCATTTTAAATGGAATAAACCTCTGTCCAAATGAGAACTAATTTAGCTATTTTTTTTCTTTTAATTAATTAATTAATTTATTTTTTCCCCCCAAAGCCCCAGTAGATAGTTGTACGTCATAGTTGCACAGCCTTCTAGCTGCTGTATGTGGGACGCGGCCTCAGCATGGCCGGAGAAGCAGTGCGTTGGTGCGCGCCCGGGATCTGAACCCTGGCCGCCAGCAGCGGAGCGCGTGCACTTAACCGCTAAGCCACGGGGCCGGCCCTGCTATTTATTTTTTTCTGTTCTTCAAAGTCATCAAATCAAACTTATTACTGCCCAGTACAGCCTAAATGACTGATATGCACAATTTAAAGGGTTCGTCTTTTGTTTTTTTCTGCTTCTGGGCAGAGGTCACCACCTTAATTTGCATTGTCTGCTGGTGCACCACTTTGTTTTTGATGGTCCTAAATTGTTCTCTAGAACTTTCTTACTTGAAGAAAGGCCTGCTTTCTTCCCACTGTAGCAAACATACAAATGGACGCTCATTATACACTCACAATTCTCTTATCCACACACACACAACAGGCCAAGGTAGACCTCACCACTCCAGGTGGGGAACCAGCTGTCCTGGCTGCATTAACCTGCTGCCTCCTCTTTCTTCCCTTTGCAGATGACGGCAACTGCTCAGGCACCCTCCAAGGCCCAGGCTGTCCACATCTCGGCACCCTCGGCTGCTGCCAACACGCCTGTGCCCAGTGCCCCCATTGACCCCCAGGCCCAGCTGGAGGCTGACAAGCGAGCTGTGTACAGGTAGGAAACACTTCAGCCATGTTCAGAAACCCCCAACCGGCCTCAGGCCCAGCTCAGCCCTGAGAGATGAGAATGCAGGCTGGTGGGTGGGCTCATTGAAGACAATGGCCAGCAGCTGCTCTCTTCACCGCTTTCTCTCTCAAATCAATCCAGAGATCTCTCAGCTGGCCACTGTGGATTGACTCGAGCTTCCCGGAATTGTCTAGTGAGGGATATGAGGGCCTGGGCAGTATCTGCCAGGAGAACCGTTTCCTCATGCCTCTGGGGAGATGAGCCCTAACGAGCATCAGAAACCCTCAGCTCACAAACAGGCAGCTGCCTAGGGACTCTCTCTCTCTGCCTGTCCCCCATTGTTGCCTTCACTCCAACAAGCCCACCAGAGCACTGGACATCTGATTGCACCATCCAGGCCTTGGTACTACACACACTTTACTATGCCCCCAAGTCATTGGGAGACCTTATTAAGACACATATTTCTGGACTCCATGCTCAGAAATGCTGAATCAGTAGGTCAAGCTATAGGCAGAAGAATATGAACTTTTAAAAAGCATTCCAGATGAGTCTAATGCAACTGGTCCTTGGACCACATTTCGATTCATGACAGTCTGTTTTTTAGCAACAGGTGTTGTGTGCAACTGTGTAGGTTCTAGCAGCCTCCCCCAGATGGGGAGTTTGCTGGGAGCAGGCAGCTTGTCTCATCTTGCTCTGCGTCAGCCCATGCACCCAGGGCTGGGCCCTGAACTTTACAGAGGGTGGGGAGGGGCTTAGGGAAATTCCTGTCTGTCTTGTGCACATGGTTGGGGAGAAGATGCAGTCATCTCAGAGCAGGCCTGACCGAGGCTCCAGCGGGATTTTAGTCATCATTTATCCATGGGGAGCCCACACCACTAAGAAAAGATGCCTGAATCAGCTCTTAGTACTGAGGTTGGACCTTGCTCATATTCACTTGTGTGAGCACATACGTTCCCAGGGATCAGCAAGCATGGCTTCCCTCTGGCTGGGCATACATTGCCACAGGTGCTAATGCCAGTACATGTGGAATGGTCAACCGGAGATGAATAGGAAGAAGACTGATCCTCACACTCTCCAAATGACAGCGCCTTTATGGTAATGGTGGTAATTATTGCTGTTATTATCACTATCATTGGCATTATTTTTAGTTACTCAGATGAGCTGAATGCCTCTAATGCCAACAGTTGGGAGTCCAGAGCAGTGGGCAGCCCTGATCCATAGATCCTGGCAAATGTCCTTCCCTTGCCCTGATGGAAGGATGAAACTCAGGGCCTGGGCCCCGCTCTGCCCAATGCACAGGGCAGGCCCCACTGCCTGCGGGTAGAGAGCTCTGCCTTGGGCTGCAAAGTACTCCTGGATCTGGTCACAGCACCTGTCAGAGAGTCAGGGCACTCCTGTCCTCCCTTCCCTGCTTCCTTCACACTCTTTCACTGAACCCTTACTATTACTATGTGGAGGCACTGTGCTGGACTCCAGGGGAAAGAGGGTCAACCTATAAAGGTAAATGCATGGTCTCTTCCCTGTCTCTCCAGGAACGGACAGATATGCATACAAGAGACCAACACAGTGTAGTCAGAGCTTTAACGGAGAAGGCTTCACAGAGGAGGCAATATTTGAGTTGGATCTTAAAGGCTAGTAAGAGAGTTCACCAGGAGGAGAGATGGGGTGGAGTAGGACCTTCCAGGGAGAGGAGAGCCTGAGGTGTTCCAGGAACAGCCAGTGGCTAGAGCAGCTGGATGTGGGGAGATGAGGCTGCACACGCACCTGTAAATTAACCTGTGTGGTTGGGTGTGTGCTTTTGTGGAGAGTGTAAGAAGGGAGAGGAGAGTACCATGCCTGATGGTCTGATGACTTGGGGGTACGGCCATCAGACTCCATTTAGATCACTGCTTCTCAAAGTATGGCCCATGGACTAGAAGCATCACATCACCCGGGAGCTGATTAGAAATGCAGAATCTTGGGCCCCACTCAGACCTAAGGGTTCATGATCTGTACTTTAACAAGATCCCAGGTGATTCAAACTGGTCCTAGGCACCTTCCCAGACCCCTAAGGGGCAGGGACCTGTAGTGAGCACAGATCATAGTCTAGAAAGACCCTCAGATTAGTGGTGTAACAAAAAGTTTCTGGCAACCTAGGCTTGACTCCCACCTCCTCTGTGTACTTGTCTCTCTGAGCTTCAGTTTCATAATACAACCTAATCAGCAGGTTTGGTAAGAATTCATGAGACAACCCATCTAAGCACCTGGCCCTGTGTCTGGCACAAAGCAGATGGGTTCACTTGTTCCCACCACTGGGCTCCATGGGATCCAAGATCCCAGGCTCATATCCCACCCAGGCCAAAGTGCAGGGGAGGTGGGTCACCTCCCCCAGGGAGCTGTGCATCATGACATCACTTGAGGACTGAAGGCTCATATCTTCCTTCAACACTTCTTGCTGTTCACCTTCACACCTGATCTTTACCTTCTCCCACTGGGCTAACCACCCCACAGCCCTTGGCATTTGCCCAGATTCTCTCTGCAGCCATCTGACCATGAAGGAATCCCAGGTTGGATGCCACCAACTGCCCAGCCAAACGTGGCTGCCCGGCATCTCAGGACGCCTGAGCTGACATCAACACCATTGCCCGGCTTCTTTTCTCTGTAGGCCTTCCTGCCCTGCCTCCTGCCCCAGGGGCCCCAAGGTTGTCTCCCACAACCACACCTCTCCTATTAGTACCAGCTGCCCTCTCTACAGCCATTATGGGATGACCAGGGAGGGAGCTCAGCCTCCTGTAGGTTCGGGTAATTTTAATTAGACTTGCCTGCCTGGGGCAGCCTGGCTGCTCCAAAGCACATCAGGGGGTCGGCATTTCATGTCAATAAATGTAACAAGAGCCTTTCGATTCAGATTAGCACCCGGCACTGACTTTTTGGAGCCCCCACCACAGCCCCTCCCTAAACCACAGATGAAGTAAGAGTGCGGGAGGCCCCTCCCTGACCAGGCCCCTGCAGGGTGGCAGAGGGTCAGTGTGACAAAAGGGAGGGGGTGGGCCTGTAAGTGGAGGGAGCCTGCCCGTACCCCTGAGGTTTTATTTGTGTATAAGGATGTGTTAATGAAATGTATTGGTTCCTTCTGATGTGGAAACTGTGTGTGTGTGTGTGTGTAGGGTGTGTGTAGGGGAACGAGGGGAGGCAGAGTCTGTCTTTAATTGGATCATACCAGAGCATCATCTGGGCTAATCAGCAAGGCAGCCGGAGCTCCCGCTCAGATGAATGATTGCTGTCTAATCCAAGCAGATCCCATTATTGGATGCACATCATGGGTAATTGTGTTTGTGGCCCAGGAGCAATGCTGAGAGGGGGTTTGAGGAAGGAGACTCCATGGAGTGGGGACCTAGGTTTGGATCCAGCTCAGTTCTCTCCTTCCTCGGCCCCCACTTCAGCCCTGGGGTTTATCCCCCCAAAAGTTGAAATTTAGCTTGGACCACTCCCCACCACCTGTCCATGCCAGAGGACTGGACGGCGTTAGGTACTGTACGGGACCTGGGGGTTAGGTTGCCAGCAGCTCGGAGACAGGGCCAAGAGGTTGAGGTTAATCTAGCCTTGACTCTCCCTCCTCCCCTCCAGTCTCCTTCGTTCCCCTTTGAAGTGAGTGGGTTCCCATGGAAACCATGATGTCCTGGGGAGCAGAAGAGTGGCGGGGAGCTAGGCCTGGCCAGGTGCGAGTGGGGGAGGAGTCGGCTTTGCTGAGACTGCTCTGCTAAAGCATTGGTTCTCACCCCTAAGGCTGAAAACTGCTCTGAGAACCCAGGAAGTGGCCCACCAGGCACTGAAGAAGTTACCTATTATTGATAGGAAATGCTGGGCTGGAGGCACGAGCAGTGAGAAAATCGTGGAGGCTGCTGTGCTTTGCTTCTCCATTAAAAATGCTCGAGAATTGAGCTGCGGATCAGGTGGAGAGGGTGAGATGGCAGCTGCACCCTGTATTTCCCCTTTGTGGCATCACTCACAATTGAATTGATTGTGTTAACATTATTTCTGTTTCCCCCACAGATCGTTAACTCCATGAGGGCAGGGTCCGCGTCTGCTTTATTCATTGCTTTATCCCCAGCGCCTTACACAATACCTTAGAGTCAGCAGCTTGGACGAAGTCTGTACTAAATCAGTGCTTGTTCAATGGACTCATTAAATAGGCTAGGCAGTACCCCATAAATACACCATGGTTCTTGGCTGCTGTACTAGCAAACTGGCTCTCAGGGGCGAGGAGAGGGGAGACCCTCGATCTGTAGCATTTGCCGATTTCCGTGGTGTAAATGCTCCTACCGTGGCCCATTTCAAGCTACCAATGTGATGTCACTGAACTGAGTTGGGAAGAGATGAACACAATTGGCTGTCGCCAGCTTAAAGTACAACCCCCGCACAGGTAGTCAAGTTATAGGTGCACAGTCTCTGTTTTTAAACAGGTCAGCCCATCTTATAACTGACTCTTTGGAATGGTTTTATTCATACCTTTAGCCATGACTCTGCATTCCTTGGTCCTCCCTGGCCTATCTGGTCTACTCCTGGGTTCTAAATTTGAAATGTTCTCGCCTAATGAATTAATGCTTAGAACAGTGCCTGGCACAGATAAGTGCTTTATAAGCGTTGCAATTGTAATTTTCACCTTAACCCCAAAGCAATGAATTTTCTCCTTCCTAGATCATACCCAGCACTATCGATCTCTTTCCATCTGCTTGAGCATAGCCCATCCTCACCTCAACCTCCCCACCTTCTCCAAGTTGATTCCAAGCCTTTCCTGGTTTGTCCATTAACAAACTCCTTCCTGGCAGCTCCAGAAACCCTGTCTCAAACCAGTCTTCTGCCTCCTCTTTAATTTCTCGGCTGTCAGAATCTTGACCTTTCCATGTGGCATTGCTAGTTCTTCACACCGCTCTCATCTCTCTATAAGCCACAAACTCAGAGCTTCTACCTATGTGCTACCTGCCCTTAGCTAGCTTATGCTGAAGTCCAGTTGTACTTCCATAAAAGCAATATACATTTCTAAAGCTCTGTTTATATCACACTTGTTACTGTCTCATTCAGACTGGGTTCCTCTAGAATCCACACTCATTCGGGGAAAGATCAGACCAGGCGATGGGCAGTGTTCGGATGGCTCCCTTGAGACCATCCTTCTAAAGGTGACTGAAGTTCCGGGCTTGATCCTGATAGTCCTGTAGCTAGAGGTGCAAATGCAGTGGAGTGCCGTGCTGGGCAGCGGGATGAGCTCTAGAAATAGACTTGGTGATAGCTAGCTTTGTCACCTTGGGCAAGTTAATCTCTCTGAGCCTCTGTTTTCTCAACTTTAAAAAAGAAAATAGTAATAGCTGGACTAAAATTAGATAATGTATGATAATACCTGACACACAGATCAGTGTTTGCTGCATGGGGTGAGGGTTTTAAACAGAGCCGCCAGCAAGTGTCGTGTTGGCCGGTTCAGGATGTGAAGTGGTCTGGTGCCTTCAGGGAGGTGGAATTCAGGGTCACGAACATGACCTTTAGACTTAGATTGCCTGTGTTTACATTCTGGCTCCACCACTGGGCACTAAACCTTTCTGGGCCTGTTTCCTCATCTGTAAAATAGCATCTAAAAATAGTGCTATCTCCTCATCAAGATTGTCATGAGGATTAAACGAGATCATGCATACATAAAGTGCTTGGTAAACAATCTGGCGTATGGTGAGCACTCTGTAGGTCTTCGCTGCTCTTAGATGTTGGCGCAATGCAAGCTGGGGGTGGTCAGACTGGAAGGTGAATGCCGAGAGGTGATGCAGCCAGAGGCAGGACGGAGAGGGCTCCCAGTGAGTGGTCTTCACACTGCAATTCAATTAAACATTCATTGAGCTCTGCTATGTGTAAAGTATTGTGTTAAGTTCCAAGAGGGGTTTTGAATAAAGAAGAATCGGTCCAGGGAGTGGGAGAAAGACATAGAAAGCAGCTATAATATAAACTTGGCACATAGTATGGGCTCAAAAAAGTATTTGTGGAATTGACTGCAAGACTCTGGCCCACAGTGCAGTGTGGGAAAGTTGTACTGCTTCTCCCAAGGGAGGCGAATCCTGAGGGAAAGGATGACCAAGCTGCCTTTCCTGGGGCTGGGCTGGTAGATGGGGGAGGGGGCATCCCCTAGGTTTAGGGCTGGACAGAGGGGCTGGGTCCTGTGGTGACTGTCCTCTTTAGCAGCTGCCTGGCCAGGACTCTGGGAACTGGCACCTCCTAATGAAGTGTCTTTGAGGGAACTCTTCCACCTTGTGACCAAAGGGTGTGCTGGCTCCAGAAAGTTGACCCTGGGGCTTAACCCTGTGCCTTCCCTGGCACCGTGCTTGGTCGTTCCTGGAACGTGCTGAGTGAGGTGGCCTGAGAATGGTATGGGAGAAGTTCAGCCATTCCAAGCAGAAAAGTCAGGACCAGATGCTCCGTGCCAGGGCTTCTGGACTAGGTGCTGGGAGCAGATGTTTTAGGCTGCGTTCTGGGCTGGGCTTTAGGGGCTGGGAGCTCTAGCAGACACTCCCTGCTTTTGGAAGCAGCTGGATTCACTGGCATCAGAGAGAACATCTCAGCTGTTGAATATAGTCAGGGGAGAGATCCTGGTGGAGCCATAATCTGACAGTAAAACCATGCTCAGTTCTCCCCCGGCACTGTTCCCTGCCCTTCCTGCCAGCATCTGAAGGCCCCCCCCACCCCCAAGCCCAGCCTCCGCACATGCTGCTGGCAGGCACAGAGGCTGCAGCTGCCTGGCCCAGGGAGCAGGTATGTTCAGAGGCGGTGGGTCCTGCTGCTTCCACAGCTCACGGCCTGGCCTAGGCAGAGCTGAATAGTCCAGGTACCCCGCCGAGACAAGGCACACTGATAAGAGATCCAGGAGCCTGGAATCCCAATGACTTTTATCCTCACAAGATTATGTTAGGATTAAAGAAGATAACCAATGCTAACAGCTGACATTGCTTAGCACATAGAAGGCTCACAATGAATGGTGGCTACATTTGTGAGTAGTTACTGTGACAAGTACCAAACTAGATCTGTCCTCCTTACTAGAGGGAAGACAATCAGCAATTGGACCTCCCACTAGTGTGAATGGGGTGGAGTGGAGTGGGAGGAGAGCCAGCAAGCTGGGCTTTGAGGGCTCGCATGGCCAAGAGTTTCTCACCAGGGCTGGACTAAGCCAGTCTTGCCCTTCTTTTAAGATTTTCCCAAGAACTGGTCCATTTTGTAGCCAAGTGGAAAGAACATAAGACTAAGCAGCCTAAGTTCTGACTCTACCACTGGGCAAATCATTTAACCTCTTTAGATAAGTTTTCCTATCCCACAGGGTAGGCATCAAATGAGAAAATGAAAGCTTTATAAAAACGTTGAAGCTCTCTCCCAACACACAGAAGTATTAGTATGAGAGAAGGTTCTTTTGGAAACTCATTTGATAAGACAGAGATTCTCATGTGCTGCAACTGTCTTGATGCTGGAAGGATAAATATGGCAGCTCAGTTCTGTGACCTCAGAACACATATGACTCAAGGACAGGAGAGAAAAAAAGGAGGAGGATGAAGTGATTCCAATAATGGTTCAAAAGTAGCACATGGAAGAGAGAGAAGAGCACAAAATTTGGAGATTGCATACCCAGGTTTAAGTCTCAACTCAGTTACTTATTGGCTTGATACAATTATTTAATCAATAAAATGGGAATAATAAGAATATTGGGTGTTTAAATGCAATAAGCACACGGAGAAGCACTTTGTAACTTACGAAGTGCCACCAAATGTGTGTGAATATGTGTTTAGTCACTGCCAGTCACCAGGCAAAATGGATAGAGTGCCCCTTCCCACACCATCCCTGCCCCCAAAGAGCTTCCTCACTGGGGACTGGCTGAATCTCTGGTGACTTACATAGAAGTTCTGATTGCCTCTCACTTGCTGCCTAACCTCCGGAAAGACACTTCTCTTTTCTGCGCCTGAGTTACCTCTCCTTCAAATGAAGGAGCTGGACACGAGATCCTACCCAGTCTCAAGTTTTAGGTTCTTTGTATTCTTGCCCTTGCAGACTAGCCTTAACGTTCACTTTGTTAAGATTTCATATTTATTTTTTTAAAAATGTACAAGGAGGGAGATGTGTGTGTGTGTGTGTGTGTGAGTGTGAAGAGACAGGGACAGAGCAGACTGTGGCCAGAACTTGCCAGGAATGGACCTGTCCACCCACCTGGGGGGGAGGAGCTGGTTGGAGCCCAGGAACCCTAGCAGATGTAATTCTAATTTAGCAACAAGAAGAAGTCCTCTCCAAGGCAACCCAGGCGAACACACCGCCCACTGGGCAGGACTAAAAATACACCCGCATGGTTTCAACGTCACACCTGAAGTAAAAATACATCCAACCAGGAGCTGCTGGCTTGTTCTCCCACACCCCACTCTGCTCTCTCCATCTGGTGCCTTCAAGGGGAGGAGAAGTGGAAAGCTGGGTGAGCACTTCCTCCCCACTCACTCCCCTCCCTCTAGGACCCTGCCAGCCCCCACCCCCCACACCCCAGCAGAGCCCAAAGAAGGTCCTTTTGTAGCAACTGCGGCTAGAAGCTGCCAGATGGCAATGTCAGATCTGAGTACCGCAGTAGGAATGGATTCTGAGCCCAAAAGAACTTCAGGACTGTGTCTCAGAACCTTCCTTCCCATAATCAGTGCTTACTTCATTCATTCATTTGTTCCCATTCATTCATTCACCAAATATTTATTGATCCTCTGCTGTGTGCCAGGCACTGTGCTTGACCCTTGGGAATTCAAAAAGAGATAAGATGAGATCATGGACCAGAGGAGCTCACCATGGAGTAAGGAAGACAGTCTGCACAAACAACTATAGTTAGTAGAATTTAATAAGTGTCATAAGGGAAATAAAAATAAATTCTTACTGGCAGCGCTTTTTTGGTTAAAAAAATGAGATTCTAAGTTCAGATAAATTGTACGTTGCCTCTCCTCCTCCTCTTTCTGCACCTCTATTTGAATTGGCATGTGGGCTTGTTTTCCCTGCCAAATGAGTCAGTGGAGATGGGAATATAAACGTATTGGAGCGGATGGTGTCAATGTTGCTCTGAATAAAAAAGGTGCCCTCACACCCTTCCAGGGAAATGGAACAAGCATTAATTGATAGCTTACTAACTGCCAGACGCTCTACATGTTTCTTCATTTAATCCTTACAATAACCTGTGTGGTAGGAAGTGTTATCCCTGTTCTATAAACGAGGAAACTGAGGCTCAGAGAAACTCAGTAACTTGCCCCAAAGCCACACAGCTGTCTGACTCCCAAGTCTGTGCTTGTTTCAGACCACACAGCTTCTCACCCAAATGGTGAGTGAGGTCAAGGTAGAAACGTGAAAGCATTTCCCATGATGGCTCAGATGAAGCAATGGTTTCTCTTGCTGGAGAGACCCATCAGGGAGCCTTTGTAGAAGGGAAGGCATTTTGGCTGGATTTGGAAGGTTATTAGAAGGGACAGGTAGAGACATAGAGACAGTTCATGTGGAAGGAACAGCAGTACAGGAAGTCTGATTTGCCTGAGCTAGTAAAGGGGGTAGTGAAGATACAGGGGACCAGGGTCCACCTGCTGTCCCTCCAACCACCACATTCTCTGTGGAGTCTACCGAGGAGAAATACCAAAAAGAAGGCTGAGGCCACACCGTGAGCACCTTGGGTGTTCATTTGAGGATGTTGACTTTATTTCATCAGCATGCAGGAGAAATTTCACTATAGTGCCCAGAATGAATACTTGTTATGGGCCTTCCGGCCCTGAGTAGATGCCCAGGAAAGGGACAGGGGGTCATCCTGGAAGGTAGCTCTTGGGTATTGTCTCTGATTCTGTGATCCCAGTGACCTCTGACCTGGAGTACTAGAAATCAAACGTCAAAATGCCGGCCCTTGGGCAGAGTTTCCAGGGTGGTGGGCCTTTGGCAACTTGAGACCTCCACTGTGTGTGTCAGTAGAGACTAGGTTGGGAAATCAGAGAACCAGCCTGGTTGCTGCTTCCCCCTCTCCGCCCCACCTCACCAGCAAACAGACCAATGTCTTCTGCAGCAGTCTGACCCCGACCAGGCCTCTGGTCCCACTAGCTCATCACTGAGAATCTCTACCCAGAAATTTTGCTCTCCTATCATACATTCCAACCCTGGACCAACCATCCTCATCCCAGCTAGGAAGGGCCTGGAGGCTCTAACCCCCTGTCCCCATTGGAAGAAGCAGCCAGGGCCCAGGGAGGGGATGAGTGCAGACACTGGGCCTCCTCTGTCCACCTCCCCCAGCTGGGTGAGTCTGGGCTTTGAGGTGAGGTCCAGGACAGGCTTGGGGGCTCCAAGGTCAGTCACAGGGAGAGGAGGTGGACAGCCAGGCAGGCTGCCACATACTTGGCTGGACCCATAATTGAGGTCTGCAGTCCTGGCCAAGGTCACAAGGGAAGGGATGGCTGAGAGGCTCAGAAGTGACGGAGTGGCATGACTGTGAATCACAAGGTTTATCACCCAGAAAGAGCACTCAACACTAATGTCTCCCCCTGTGTGTGACCATCCTTGCCCCCCCTCAAAGTCTGTGGTGCTCTGTTCTGTCTGCATGTCTGTTCTCTGTCTCTCTTGTTCTTTGCATCTTAGCCTCTCCAAACCTCTATATTTTTGCATTCTTTCTTTTTCCTGTCTGTTTCTGGTCCTTTAAGCAGGAAGAAATGTTTAAAAAAATTTTTTATACACCCAGGTTGTCCAAAGAGGAAGGAAGGGAGGCAGAAAAGAGTACACTTGTCTTTTCTTGAGTCCTCTTAACAAAAGGAAATGAGCTTCAGCCTTATAGGGGAACTTTAAGTTAGATATAAGAATTACCAAGGAAGTTGTGATCTGTGCCAGGAGCGCTTTGGAAATGTTAGGGAAGCCTATCGGGCCAATTTACCTTAAGAATATCCGTCTGGAGATAGGGAGAAATAAAATGGGCTGTGTTGAGCCCTCCTATTATTACCTCCTATTTCTCCCTACCATCCTTGAGCTCACTCGCCCAAGGATGCTCCCAGAAGCCTCATTAGAAGGGGGTTGGGGCTTTGCCCTGATTTAAAACTGGGGCTTGAGTGAGGGATCTCAGTCTCTCTGCTGCTAGAGAGGGAGTGATGTTCACTTCTGCAAAAGGCTTCAGCTGAAATCCTGCCCAGTTCTGGGCCAGAGTGTATCAGTTGCTCTCGGGGGCAGCCCCAAATATCCTGACCCCAAACTGGGCATTCCAGGCCAGCGAATTTGGGTGGTGTAAAAAACACAAAGGCAGAAATGTCAGAAGTAATTAAACCAAACGATGGCTTAAACCCCTGTAGAAATCAACACATCCGGTTTAATCACCATCTTAAGCTAGCACGAGACTGCAATTCTGTGGAGAGGGGCTCTTTATTTCTTTGGATCGTTAACAGGAACTGCATATCTTGAGCTTGATTTTGGTTCAGATGCTCCTGGGGAGAGGTGATGAGGGTGGGGGTGGAGGTAGAAACTCAGAAAAAGAAAAAAATAATCATAAAATGTTATTTGAGATCATCTCTCCTTCCCCTCTCCTGGAGCCACACATTTCTCCCCAGCTCCTGGGTCTGTCCGCGCTCACGGCGGCAAAGGCTCCCGCCCTCCCAGCACCCAGGCAGAGGCACAGTGCTGAATGTGCTAAATTAGGCCATTAGAGAAATTCATTTCTCTTTATTAGTCTGTGTCAAATCCTTTTTATTAGTGGCTGGAAACGACCTCTCTTCTGCAGTAAAATGTCATGCCAGTTCACTCCTTTTATTTGTTCTGCACTGACGAGGCTCAAACTCTCACTGAATTAGTGCAGTGAGATTTATTTCCTCCAAATTTTGAACGGCTTAAGAGAGATTGGGGTGGCGGGCGCGGTCAGGTGGAGGCGACATAGGGGAAGAAGAGCAGAGAAAGACCAGGGAGGGAGAAGGTGAGCTCTCATGGAGGTTAAATGTCCTCGCTCCTTGGAAATAAAGTTTAATGGCCATCTTTCTTATCTTGTTCATCATTGTCTGGGCACTGGGGACCAAGTTTCAACATTTCTACTTCTAGCCTCTGAAGGGTATTGATGCACAATGGGAGAGATCTGGGCAGCGGGAAGAGGAACACCTTAAACCCATTTTAGTTGGACAAACTGAAGCTCAGGGAAGGCCAAGAATAGAAGAACCAATATCCCAACCTAACTGGAAATCCTTCTTCCCATTTGATGCCTGGCTCAGACAAGGCAATTCATGTCCCAGGTGCTAAGATGCCCAGCTCTCATGGTCCCTATCCTATTCACCCCACCTGCCCCAAGCCTGCAGTGGGAGTTGCTGGAAAGGACTCCTTGAGGGTGGCTTCCAGCCTCATGCCCAGTCTTACAAGGTGATGTTGGAGGGTAGATAGAAATATAGGTCAACCCTTAGTAGGTGTAGGCTGGGCAGCTGGGGAAGGGGCTGGGACATGGGCTGGGAACAGCCTTAGAGAAGCCCATGACATGACTGCAGTCACGAACCCAGCTAAGTCATTGGGAAACTGAACCTGTTTGTCAGGGGGCGGGTGCAGAGCATCTCAGCGATCCCTACGCTTGAGGTAGCAGGTAGCAGGTAGCAGTCTGGGTTTATCGAGGGATCCAGACGGATACAGCCTGGGAGCCACAGGCAGTCCCAATGACTCTGGATGGTTCATATGAAAAGCCCTGGGTAAGATCAGATGCTGTCCAAGCTCCTGGGCTCAGGGATACAGGGATTGGGGTGAGTGGAACTGGAGACAGGAGCCAGGGGAAGGGGGGGTGTGAGAAGGGAGGATTTGGGAGCTGGTAGTGCAGCTCAGGTGGGAAGGGGCTGGAGAGAGGCAGCCATGAACCTGTTCTGTGCTCTAAGGGCCCTTGGTTAATTTCAGGTAGAGGATGGAAAGCATATTTCCTTCTTCTGGGAGATTGCAGAAGCCACAGAAAACACCCCTAGATATGCCTCCCCGACACACACACATGCGCGCGCACGCACACACACACACCCATTCTGGAGAGATCTAACTCCTGGAAATGAGAGGTTTATAAAAGGGATCCATGCTATGGCTCTGCATAGAAGGTGCACATTGTTTCCCAATGTATGTGACAATGCCTCCACCCCACCTCACCCCCAGCCCCCCAAAGCCCAGCCCTGTCTGAGACCTATGATCTGACTCCCGCTTACCTCTTCAACTTCATCTCCCTCCATTCCCCTCCTGCCTACCTCAATCCAGCCACACTCGTCTGCATTTTGTTCCAGAAATGTGCCAAGCTCATTCCTATCTCAAGTGCTTTGCTTTTTCTCCTGCTTTGAACACCCTTCCCTCAGATCTTTGCATGACTGCCTCCTCATCATTGGAGGCTTAACTTAAATATCACCTCCTCAGAGAGGCTCTCTCTGACCACTTTCCTCCCTGCAGAAGCAAGGACAGTGGCAGAGGAGACTACCCTCCTCTCGCCACCCCAATTCTAGTGCTAATAGCTCGGAGACTCAGTCACAGGCAGATCCCTCTTCCCCACCCCACATGCCACTCATGCTGTGTACACAGAACACACAATCCCCGCACACAAATCGCATACAAAACACATAGCACATGCACACATACTGCATACAATATAGGGCATATGCACTCTCTATTCACAGCACACAAAATCTGTACCCCAATTCCGTACACACAACCCATATATGCATATGTACTGCATATATACAACACCGTGTGTGCACACAATAAAAACGCACGGGACAGCACACTTACACAACACTCACACTTGCTCTCATTGACAGCCTACATTCACCCAGGTGCACACACACACAGACCATCCCCTCTCCATGCAGCAGCTGCCCACCCTCCCTCCAACCAGTGGGAAAGGAACTCGCAGTGACCGGCGCCTGCGCGGGGTTGGGGCGGGGGCCGCACCCCCACCACCTGGCACGATGCTGCGGATTATTAGTTCCTGGTAATTTAGTGCCCTTGTACAGAGTCGATTTGTGCCTTTCATTCCTAATTGATCTAGTGGCTGTTTAAATGGCAGCAGGCATCTGTTGAGAGTAGGAAGGTTCATAAGGCGCAATAATTCATAACACCGTCTGGAATTTGCCTTTCATGTCCCTCAGCTAAACCACTGCAGGGCTCTGCTTAAATTACAGCCACTGAGGCTTTCTTTGGTATTCCACTCAGGGTCAGGAGAATCTTGCATTAAACTGGGATCAGGTTAGATTAGACTATAATATGCTGCAGTATTAGTGGCTGCAAATGAAGACTTAGACTGGAGTTTAACCCTTCACCTGGTTTTCTCTTTGTCTTCAGCCCAATGGCTAAGTGAACCCATTGTTTTCTCTACCAGCTTCCTGCGGGGGCTGAATAGATCTTCTAGCAGTTTGGGGCTGCATATGGGCCGCCCTCAGACACTGAGCCTTGTTTCCCTCCAGACTATAACTGAGCTTGCAGGCGTGGGGCCCAGCAGTGTATGCATGAACTTCCACAACAGGGGTCAGGAGACAGTGCCCAGGGGCTGGCTTTGCCAAGCCAGGCAGCTCATCTGAAGCAGGAATTCATCTCCACCCATCCCCTACTGCCCCTGGGCCTGAGTAGAATGACCAGTAGGTGTGGGTCTGAGTGTGGATGGGGCTAAGCACCTTCTGTTTTTTTGCCTAGAATTATTAGAATGCGCAAATGGGGCAGGCCCCCCCATCTACCTACAAACACTGTGTAGGCTGCACATTCAGCCCTTCTCTGGGTGTGTTTAATCATGGCGTGCTGGAGGGAGAAAGCATGGTCTATTTTCCTTTTCATGACTTATTGTGCTTTCCAGTATGGAAGCCACTAGCCACATGTGGCTATTTAAAACTAGTTAAATTAAATTTAAAATTCAATGTGCTAGACACGACAGTCTTTTTTGTGTGTGTGAGGAATATTAGCCCTGAGCTAACATCCATGCCAATCCTCCTCTTTTTGCTGAGGAAGAACTGGCCCTGAGCTAACATCCATGCCCATCTTCCTCCACTTTATATGGGATGCCGCCACAGCATGGCTGCACAAACAGTGCATTGGTGCGCGCCCGGGATCCGAACCTGTGAACCCCGGGCTGCCAAAGCAGAGCACACAAACTTAAGCGCTACACCACTGGGCCGGCCCCCACAACAGTCTTATTTTGAATGTTCATTGGCTTCATGTAGTTAGTGGCTACCATATTGGACAGCAGAGATTGTAGACCATTTCCATCATTGCAGCAAGTCCTATTGGGCAGTGCTGGCTAGAACATTCCCTTTGGCAGAGGCCTGGGGGCCAGGCCCAGCACACGTACTTCTCCTGTCCCAGCAGGCAGGGCTTACTCAAAAGGAAAGGAGCTAGATTTCATGGTCCCAGGGGACTGAAGCAAGAGACCAGAGAGGGATGTGCAGAGGCTTTTTTGGAACCACAATGGGAGGGCATGGGGCTCCAGAGTCCAGTGTCAACAACCCACACACATACACATGTGCTGGATGTTAAGGCATGGTTGTTCACACATGCTGCAGAGAAACAAGAATGCTAGGCACTTATATATGCAAATAGGCACATACATACCATACATATTCAACAGATACTGGGATCTACATACCTCTGCTAGACTCTGGGCAGACAGGGATGAATAAGGTGGCTGGATTCCTGCCCTCATGTAGCTCACAGTCCATTGAGGAAGGCAGATGATGAAACAAACATCTCAGGAAGCTGTCAGCATAGGTAGGCGTTAGGGGGGAGAGTCAAGGAAGTTTCTTGGAGTCAGTGATGTCGAAGCTGAGACCCACAGAGCCGTTCAGGTAAGCACTTCAGCTGACATATCTACATCAGAGACCCACACCCAGACACACCCACACACTCACACTCACAGACTCTCCATTCACTGATTCATTGTCAGTCACTGAATATTTATGAAGTGCCTTTTTATGAGCATGCAGGGCAGGGTCCTAAGGATATAGGATCATTAAGACAGAGACAGTCTTGGAGGAAAACAGTGAACAAATAATGATGCAAATAATCATTTAATTACAGCTGTGCTAAGTGTGCGATGATGGAAAAGCGCAGGGAGATGTTACTCATGTATCTGGGGCGTCTGACTTAGACTGAGTTGGCCAACAGATGCAGGGCAGGTGCAGACATCTGCCCACCATGTGTGGACGATTTGCTCTCACACCCAATCCCCCTGCACACACCCACACACAGGTTCTGCCCTCAGCTGGCTCCAGGCCGACAAGAGTGGGTCTGTGACCAACCACTAACGTTCATGTCCAGAACTTCTCTGGACATTTAATATGTTTCCTTCCCAGACTGACCTTGAGCCAGAAATGGACACCTACCTCTTTGAAGGGTTATACCCATCATCTCTCATCAAATGTCCTTGCAGCTTATCTGACCAAAGGGAAAAGTTAGTCACCAAGTGGGGAGGAACAGAGCCTTCTGCAGCCCCAGGAATTGGGAGACTGGATCCTCTGTGCCAGGGCAGGAAATGCTGCCATCTAGGCTGACCTTGGGGAATGGGGACGTTCTCAAGGAGTGGCACCTTGGGAGAAGAAGTGGTGGGAATGTGGGAATGGGACCCGCCAGCCGCAGGTCTCCATGTGTGCGCATGTGTGAGCTCTTCGTGTCCCCGCAGGCACCCTCTTTTCCCGCTCCTGACGCTGCTGTTTGAGAAATGTGAACAGGCCACCCAGGGCTCTGAGTGCATCACCTCCGCCAGCTTTGATGTGGACATCGAGAACTTTGTCCACCAGCAGGAGCAGGAGCACAAACCCTTCTTCAGCGATGACCCAGAACTGGACAATCTGGTAAAGACCCTCCAACCTCCACCCTGGCTAGGGTCCTCCTACCCTCTGATCCCCTCCAAATGCCCTAGAAATGATCCTTTAATTCATTCGTTCAACAAAAATGTTTGCATGTCCACCATGGGGCAGACACTAGATGCACCCTTTCAGCAGCTGAGAACGGTTTCTAAGTCCCTTAAACCAAGAGTCGCATACACGGGTTTCGCTGCCAAAGCTCTCCCCTTCTCTGCCCACTGTGGCGCCAGCATCTTGCTACCCACCTTCTTGCAGAGCGGACAGGAGGAAAGGAGGGTCATAGAAGCCAGAATGTCTGGGGTAGCTGTTCTGAGGGATGGAGTCCTGGTATGTTAGTAAATCGGTCTTGGTCTGCCCAGAGAGGAGCCGGTAGCAGGTGTGCCACAGTGTGGAGGATGTGGGTGACAGGCATATTCAAGCTCATCAATAGTTAGAAAGACCTGGAGACACAGTCATGTTGAGAAGAAGACCAGCAGATGTCCTGCCCTTTAGGAGGACGCAGTAGATCAGGCTCCCATACCTAGCTTGTCATCTAGATCATCACTACAGCTTTTAAAAAATTACGTATCCCCGGGCCTCACCACCTGGAAACTGTGATTCAGTAAGTTTGGTCGGGTCTGTGAAACTACATTTTTAAAAGTTTCCCAGGCACTTGCAATCATCAATAACGTTTGGTAACCACCAGGCTGTGTGACATCTGAGATTCTCATCTAGCTCTGGGAATTCTGCTGAGAGAGAGCAGGAGAGAGGCTGCTGTGTTCGTTCATCTTGATAAATGGTCATCCCGGAAATATTAACCACAATTCTTGATTTTTCTGGGGGTGGATTACCCAGATTATGCACAGTGAATTTGGAAACTGCAAAAGTCTCCTCCACAAACTGATGATAGTGCTCACCTCTTGCATCCAGAGTTCAGCAGGTACCTGCTCCCAAAAGGGAAAGAGAATTAGAAAAGCAAATGTGGATCCAGAAAGAGAGAAAGAAAGCGTACACGCATACACACACTCACACACATATATACAAACAACACACACACGTATACACATACATGCACACACACACATACAGACACAGTGCATCTGCAGAACAGATTTAAATGACTTGGGTATTAGTCTGTGCTGTAAATTATCCACCCCACCACTTCTCTCAGGAGTTGAATATGATACTCTGTAGAGTCCAAAAGAGCTACCAGGAGAGCCCACCCCGGCCTGGAAATTTGTGAAGCATTAAGATGAGGGCAGCATTTAGAGAGAGGGAGCAGGCCTGGGCCAGAGGATAAGCACTTGTCACCATCAGGAGTGTTAGCACAGGTATCTGAGACCACCAGGTCCACCTCTGCTCATCCCTGGCCCTCCTTCTTCCCTGCTGGGACCCAGCAGCCACTCCCCAGGAGCCCAGACTGCTGTCTCCCAGGTCCCCTGGGAGAGCCTCCCCATGCAGGTTCTCCAACTGGCCGAATAGTAAGTGCAGGTTGGTCTGCCCTGCCCTGCCCTGCTGTGTGCTGATCAGAATCTCAGAGCTGCAGCTGTGAAGCAGGCTTTAGACCCACAGCAGCCATGGAGCCAGGAGATAAGCCACCATTTCTCCTGGAACTGGAACAGACCTGGTGTGAGGACCCACTTCTATCGCTTGACATAAAAAGAAACTGAGGCCTAAGTTGGTAGGAAATACCTAAAATCAGACTGAGTAATATGAGTGAATTTAAACCTTCTCAAGAGGTAAGAGCCCTGGGGAGACAAACCTCACTTAACTTGCCCACCACCACTTGCCAGGTGAGCTATGGAAGACCCACGGAGGACAGCCTCCTAGTCTAGTACAGCTGAAGAGTGGCCAGCTCCGTGCTTTCCCCTTGCCAACACTACCTGGGTCTCTCTGGGTTCTGTTCACTCAAAGAATCAGATTTCTTGATTCAATATGACAAGCCTTGGTTAAGTGTCTGCTAGGTGCCAGGCCTGACCTAGGGATGTGGATGTTGTCAGGACTGCCCCAGGGTCCCCAGACCTCTGGTGTTCCCTGGTCTTCTATCTCAGGTGACTGGGCTGGGAGTGGTCCAGTTGGAGGAGCAATCCTTGGACATACCATCCCCCCATGTGAACCTAATTTACCTAGATGAGTTAGCCGCAGTCAATGACTGGTTGATTGGTCAATTATTTAAATGGAGACAGTTTGAAGGAGCACTTAGAGATAAAAGACCAGAACCTAGCTTCACTGCTTACTATCTGTGCGCCTTTGATGACCTAACTTCTTTGAAACTCGGTCTCCTCATCTGTAGATCTAATACACCTATCTCATGAGACTGTAATAAAAAAATTAATGAGATGGCTTGTGGAACTAAATGGCCTTTAAAAATGTGTGGCGTCCAGAAGGTTAATCTCAAATGCAGTATCACTAAGGCAAGACTTTCCAGCTTTCCAGCCTCACCTCCTGCCATCAAAGAGACTATGTGGCTGGGACCCTGAAACTTTATTTAGGGAGTCAAGCAGTGCCCTTTACCACCCCACTTGTAGTCCTGTGATGGGAGGGGGGAGATGAAGAGGCCAACCACAGGAGCCATCATTAGGATAAGAATCATGTAGCTAGCACAGCTGAGATGCACATAATTAGAAATTAGAAAAAGGTCAGATCGCGTCATTATCAGCTCAATCAGCTGCCGAGTGCCACAGCCAGTTAATTTGGCATCTGTGTTTTTTACAACCCCGCACACGTAGCCCAACGGACTGTAACTCTTTATCCGGACAGATATACTGCGCAGCAGAGCAGGGACATAAAATGAGAGACCCCAAGCAAATGAGCTGAGATAATTGAGAGATTTATTTTTTATATATATGTATGTCAGGGCGGCTTTCCTTTGCCCTTGAATATTGACTTTCACAGATGGGATTGTCAGGAGCAATTGGGGTCCCCCAAAACTTTGTCCCACCCTGGGCCTTCGAGCCTCGCTCTCATCCTGCTTTCTCTGAAGCCCAGTGTGCCCATGGTCCCCAGCGCCACCAGGCCCACCATTTGGACATGAATCCTCCCACCTCCAGCTGGCCGCCCCCATCTCGTCCATGCCAGTTGTACCTTCCCCTGCTCCCGACAGTCTCCCAGACAAGTTCCCGGGGGAAGGGCTGAGTAAGCTCTCTGAGAGCTGCCCACAGATCAGAGAGGTTCCCAGATTGTAGGCTTCTGAAGGAACTTCCCTCCCCTGGGTAGCCAGCAGCTCTGATAGCACCCCTGCGGGAAGAGAAACTTAGGATCACAGAACGTTAGGGGAAAACGCAAGTGTTGAAAGAAGTAAGCCCAACGCACCCTGCTCCGGCATTTTATAGATGGGGACACTAAAGCCCAGAGAAGGGAAATGACTTGTCAGAACCAGAACCCAGGTCTGCTGGCTCCTGGTCTCTGCTCCTTCCACTATGTCACCCCACCTCTCTACTTCCTGGGGCAATAGAGCCTTCATTTACCGAGTACCACCAGCGTCTCTCCTCCTGATGTCCACACTCTTTATATTATGGGGGTGGCTTTCTACCCCCATGGTGGCTACGCTGGAACCCCCCCTGGTTAGCTCCCCTGGGGACACCTGCCACTCCAATTCCCACACCACCCAGGGCTCATCTTGGTCCCCTGCTTGGGCCTAGCAGCCTCAGACTGGCAGTTGGTAAAGTCTGTAAAATTTGCAAGTTCCCCAAACCCCTTTGAAAGGTAAAAGCTTTTTTTTATAAAATCTGATTTACGGGCCCCCAGTGCAGGGCTGAGGTTTTATATATTATGCAAGATTTCAAACTGAGGCTGTAAAACGTACGGTTTCAGTTTCATGCATGGAATTTTTTTATGTGTAAATTTTTTAACATTTATGGGGCACATTTTAATGAGACTCTGGTGTGGCTCGAGGGACAGATTATGGCTGCCTGACCGCAAAGCCGGCTCCAAAATGGGGCCCCCAGGCCCCTGGGCTCACTCTGAAGAGGCAGGGCTGGAGGCCGGAGGCTGTGGCTAAGGAGGTACAGGAAGGAGCCCGGCCAGCGCTCGGGGCCCACAGAGCCCTCGAGTGGTCCCCCTCAGAGTCGTTCACTTCAGCCTCAGTCCAAATTCTCTTCACCTAGATAGGAGCAGAAAATCCTACAGACACCAGGAAAGGGAAGGGAAATAGAATAATCAAAGCTAGTAATAATTAACATTTATAGAACACTTAGGTACCAGACACCCTTCTAAACACTTTACATATATGTTCTTATTTGATCCTCTTTTCAAACCCATGAGGCACATATTATTATTATCCTCAATTTAAGATGAGGAGATTGAGACACGAGGTGAAGTCACCAGCCCAAGATCACACAGCCAGTACGTGGCAGGGGCGCAAGTCACACACAGGTCTCGAGCCTGGTGCCCACACTCTTCACGGTTACGCTGCCCTGTAGCTCATCTTTTCTGAGCACTTTCTATGTACCGGTCTTGTTTTTAGTTCTTTTCTAGCTGCATCTCATGTAATCCTCAGTACAACTCAGAGAGTTGTTATTATTATCCCATTTTACAGATGAGGAAAGTAAAGTGCAGAAATTATGTAAATAGTCCAGGGTCTCCCAGAAGGTGGAAGACCCAAGACTCAGCCTCTAAAACCCATTGTTCTTGAGCACCCTACTTTGCTATTTAATTCTTACGATAGACCTATGAGGTAGTTATTATTATCCCCATTTTACAGAGGAGAAAATCAAGGACTAATACCCTCTAGCCAATAACTTACAGAGCTGGGATTTGCAGCACCAAGTGGGTCTAACTCCCGAAGCCCCCCTCTTTCCTCTGAACCGCACTCCTTCTCCAAATTCTGAGGATATTGGAGGGGAAGTGCCACATTATTGACTTGAGTGATTTAACTTGTCGAGTATGATGGTTTCCATAGAATGTTCTTGCGATCCCCCAATCATCTGGATGTTCTCTGGTCCCTGGTCTTCACCTTTCTTCCATGTCTCGTTCTTTCTTCCAGTGACCCTGCACTTCCAATTGGTCAGGCCAAGCTGGTCTGGTCTGGAAAAACTCCTGATTAGATTTTGGCTTTGGCTGCCTTAATAACCCACAGGAAATATCTCAGCACTTTAAGGAATGTGTGTTTATAAACTCCTTCATCTGCAAGTGAGGGAGAATAGTTCCAGCTTCCAATTTGCAGAAGAAAGAGAGGGTGAAAGGAATCTGCCCTTCAGGGCAAGGATGCCTCCCTAATTGCTGCTTGGAATTCAGCAGATTACCTAATCTCTGAGCTTCAATCTCCTCATCTCTGGGAGTAATAATATTGCCTGTGTGTCCTCATGGTTATGAGACTCAAATGAGATAATGGAGAGAAAGGCATTTTGCAAATTGTAAAGTGCTATGTATATAAATGTTTTGAAAGGCAAGGATTTATTACTTTCAAGTAAAGAGGCCACAATCCTACAGGAGAGACCTCTTTTTAGAAAGCAACTTGATGGTGGTGGGAGGGGCACATTGGCATAAAGAATGGACATTTATTGAATAGTTACTACGTGCCCAGAACATTTGTGTACATTATCTTATTCAGTTTTCACAACAACTCTACAGTGTAGGTATTGTTATCATCCTAAATTTTACAGATAAAGTTAAACCACTTGTCCAAAACACCCAGGCAGGAAATAATACATTTGGGACCTCACACCATGTGACTTCATGGAGAATAAGAAGCCCCGGGCCTGTGTACTTTCCTGGGATCTGCGGGGCTGGTGTACAGTGGTATGAGACTAAACTGTGAGGTTGCATCTTGTTTTGCTTTTTTGAAGGGTACTTCTTTTAGAAGAAGAGGGCTATTTATTTTGAAAGAGAAAGGAGGGAGAAAAGCTGAAAGATGGAGCAAAACTTGGGGAAAGGAATTAAGGATACATTCCTCCATTTGATGATGATATTAAATTAAATGGAATTGTTATTGCTCTAGAAGATCTAGAATAACATTTTATATGACATTGATTACCTGGGAAAATAGTTTAATAAATCAGAGTTTTATTCTGATTTAGAGGCAAAAACTCAAAATTGCAAACACGTATGATAAAGGATAATTTACTAAACGTAAATATAGAAGAAAAAACTGGGAATGATTATTTTTCCAATAGTAGAATATGGAATAGCAATAAAAAAGCCAAAAAGATATTAGAAATTATTAAAAGAGGTAAAAATTGTATATGCACTTAGTCCCCTGTGGTTTATAAAGCACTTTCACATTATTATCTCCCTTAGCCCTTATCAAATCTTGTGAGTTAGGGATGATCATTGTCCCCACTTTACAAGTGAGGAAACTAAGGCTCAGAAAAGTCATGAAACTGGCCCAATATCACCCAATTTGTAAACAGTAGGCCTGGACGCAGATCTAGGCTGTCTGACAGTAAACCCCACAGGCTTTCTGCTATGCCAGGCAGCTGCCCACATTAATGCATTGCCCATTTCTTTCTCTAATATTAAATAGGTCCTACAAATTTGTTGCCTCTGAATACCATTATGATTTACTCTACCTTCTTAAATCTTTAAACCAAGTCTATTATCCCATAAAAACGTAATCCTTCAGCTGTGCTTTATTAGACCAAAAGGTAGGTCCCTCTTGGCCTCTGTGCACCAGATCTGGTTTAAGCATAGTCAGTGTGTATTTCATTTGAGCAAAGCTATTCGGGGTGGATTTTACTTTTTATTTTGTTTTACCTATTTGTATTTTCTGATTCGTTTTTTGTGATAAGTACTTATTGGCTATGTTTTTAAAATAAATGAATAGATGTGTATATTTTTCTCTGTGTCTGAATGTTTGTGTGTGTATTACTTCACGAAAAGATTTAAAAATAAAGGAAGGAAGGAATAAGGAATGAAGAAAGGGAAAAAGACGGAGTGAGAGATGAGAAACCAGAGCAGCCGAATGAGGGAACATTACCAGAGAGGGTTCTGGAAATCCTAAACTTGAATGTCCCCAAAGCTATCTAGTTTTTCTAAAACCCCATAATTCCTGTCACTGAGCCACTTTCTCCCTAAACCATGTACCCTTTAAACTGGCATTTTCTCTATCTGCATAAATCCTGAGAGCCCGTATTGAGGGTGAAGCAACACGGGCAACCTTGCTTCACATCCTAGTTCTGTCACTTACCAGCTGTGTGACTTGAAGCAAGTAAAACTTAATTTCTCTGCACTTCATTTTCTTTAACTGTAAAATACGGGCAATAATGGTACCTACCTGCAGAGGTGATTGTGTGGAGTAAATAAGATAAGGCATGAGGTAGATTTAACACAGTGCCTGAGACATAATAAGAATAAGAAATGTTTGGGTATTGTTATCAACCAATCAATGAGTGTTTATTAAACACCTTATACTGTGCTAATTACTCTTAAAGACATAAACACGATCTCCATGTTTAAAGTCAAGTAGAAAATTTAGGCAAGAGCAAATATTTATTCAGTACCTAATTCCATTTTTTGGTCCCAATAATCCGTACTAAAGTCACTATTCTCCTCTTTGCCTGGAACAGCACAGTCTCCATTAGTCTCAGCCCCATGGAGGGAGCATTCCCTTAGGACAAGACCCTGTGATTGAGCCCTGCGTGGGGACACAAAATTGTTGGTTTCTGTCTTTGAGTGACACTTAGTCTAATTCAGTACTTGAAGAGCCCTTAATTAGTTGAGTACGATCCCTGCCTATCAGACAATCCAAATGTCAGCCCAGGGACTCCTCAGTCACTTCCCACTTGAAATGCCAATGAAGCTCAGAAAGGGGTGTGGTGCTGGCCTCCAGCCATGCAGCTGTACTCACACCTGACAGTCAAAATTCTCTGGGAGCCCCAGAGTGTCAGGTGTGAGTAGAGCTGCATCGCTGGAAGCCAGTGACCCTCGTACACTGTTGGTGGGAAGGTAAATTGGTGCAGCCACTATAGAAAACAGTATCGAGAGTCCTCAAAAGATTAAGAATAGAACTACCATATGATCCAGCTATTCTACTTCTGGGTATTTATCCAAAGAATATGAAAAGACTAATTCGAAAAGATATATGCACCCCTATGTTCATTGCAGCATTATTCACAATAGCCAAGACTTGGAAACAATCTAAGTGCCTGTTGACGAATGAATGGATAAAGAAGATGTGGTATATATCTACAAGGGAATATTACTCATCCATAAAAAAGATGAAATCTTGCCATTTGTGACAACATGGATGAACCTTGAGGATATTATGCTAAGCGAAATAAGTCAAATAGAGAAAGACAAATACCGTATGATTTCATTCATATGTGGAAGATAAAAAATATATATATATAGATAAAGAGAACAGATTGGTGATTACCAGAGGGGAGGGGGGATGGGGAGAGGGCAAAAGGGGGAAACGGGGACATTTGTAGGGTGACAGATAGAAACTAGACTTTTGGTGGTGAACATGATATCGTGGATATAGAAGTTGAATTATAATGATGTACACCTGAAATCTATATAATGTTATAAACCAATGTTACCTCAGTAAAAAAAATTCTCTGGGAATGTTATATAAATGGCATCATACAATATGTAACCTTTTGAGACTGGCTTTTCTTTCTCAGCATACTTCCCTTGAAATCCATCCAAGTTGTTGAGTATATCAATAGTTTGTTTCTTTTTGTTGCTGAGTACTAGTCCATGATATGGATGTACCACAATTTCTTTATCCATTCACCTATTGAAGTATGTTTTGGTTGTTTCCAGTTTTTGGCTATTGGAAATAAGGCTGCTTTGAACATTCACATACAGGTTTTGTGTAAACATACCTTCTTATTTCTCTGGGATAAGTGCCCAAAAGTGCAATTTCTGGGTCGTATGGTGAGCACATATTTAGTTTTGTTAGAAACTGTTGTACTGTTTTCCAGAGTGGCTATACCATTTTACATACCCACCTGCAAAGATGATTGATCCAGTGTCCAATTCCTCACCAGTATTTGGTGTTATCACTATTTTTTATTTTAACCATCCTGATAGGTGTGTAGTGATATCTCATTATGGTTTTAATTTGCATTTCCCTGATGACTGATGACATTGAACGTTTTTTCATGAGCTTATTTGCCTCTGTGTATCCTCTTCCATGAAATGTCAGATGTTGTCTTTGCCCATGTTCTAATTGGATTGCTTGTTATTTTACTGTTTCCTTTTGAGAGCTCTTTATATATTCCAGATATAAGGTCCTTGTGAGATATGTGGTTTGCAAGTTTCCCTCAGTCTGTAGTTTATCTTTTCATCTGCTTCACAGAGTCTTTTGAAGAGCAAATATTTTTAATTTTGATGAGGTCCAGCTCACCAGGTTTTCCTTTTCTGGGTCATGCTTTGGGTGTCAAGTCTAAGACCTCTTTGTCTAATTCCAGGTCCTGATAATTTTCTCCTGTGTTTTTTTTTTCTAAAAGTTTTTTAACTTTTTGTCTTATATTTAGGTCTTTGATCCATTTGAGTTACTTTTTTTTACGATATGTGAGCTTTAAATCAAGGTTTGCTTTCTTGCTTGTAGATGTCCAATTGGTCCAGTACCATTTGAACAACACTTTTGTGAAAAGCAATTTGGCAATATTTATCATGAGCCAAAAGAATGTCCATTGTTTTTTCCTGTCACTTCTGGGAATTCTTCCTAAGGAAATAATGCAGAAACAGGAATGAAAGCTATAAGGTTGGAAAATAGTCACTGTAACATTTTTTATAAAATTGAAAAATTTGAAGTAATCTAAATGCCCAACAATAAGAGATTCGTTAAGTATGGCACACACATGGAATAATATGCAACAATGAAAAATCTATTTATTCAGTAACTTTTATTACCCATTAGTAAATATTTACTCAGTATCCGTAAGTGTTGGTGCCAAAGATAACGTGGTGAGCAAATTAGATATCATCCCTGCCTTCTAGAAGCTCACAGTCTAGAAGGGAGGATAGAGAAAACAATTTTGCCACTTAGAAAAGTACATTTGGTAATCTAAGGGAAAAAACAGGAAACAAAATTGTATGCACAAGGTGATTGAAACTACATTAAAATACATGCATATGGAAAAGAAAAAAAATCATCATTCTTTTAGAGTGATTGGATCAAGGGCAATTTTTTTCATCCTCTATTTTCCATACCTCCCATAGCACTTTCTTTTTATAATAATAACAATGATAAAGAGAAACACTTCAAGTGAGAAATAGCTTCTTGCCATGAGAAGTTAGGAATGTCCCTTTGCAGAGGTGACAGGCACATATTCAACAGTCCAAAGGGCACAGAAAAGGCCACCACAGAGAGCTAGGTGTCCAGCGCCCAGCTAAGTCATGCTAGATGATTCAGTCAGTGAGCAAGTGTCAATGGGGCATCTGCAAGGTGACTTGTATCACGTGAGGCACTCGGAATATGTGTTTAAGAATAGACAGTCCCTGACATCTCAGGACACTTGCAAGGAACTCGGATCTCAGTCTTGCTCATGCTTATTTGGTGCTTCATACATTGCAGCTTGCGCGTTCCCTCATACGATCCTCTCAACAAAACTGTACAGTTGTTAGGGTATAATTATCCCCATTAGTCAAACAATAAGGCATAGAGAGCTTAAGCAATTGCCCAAGGTCACACAGATCATGAATGGCAGGCCTGGGGCTTGAGACCTGGCCTTCTATCTCTAAGGCCAGTGCTGTTCTCAAAATACCACAACGGCCTCAAGAACAGCTGTGATAACAGTGGGCTCAAAGCAGGCAAACGGTCCACAGATAGCTGTAACTAGAATTTAAATCATGTGGATGAGAAAGCATATACCTAGGGCAGGGGATGGGTTCCTCTCTCCGGGGGATTGGTGGTTCAAGGCGGTGAGTGGAATGTGATACAAACACCTGGGCTCACCTCTCCTCCCTCTTCCCAGATGGTGAAGGCAATCCAGGTCCTGAGAATCCACCTGCTGGAGTTGGAGAAAGTCAATGAACTCTGCAAGGACTTTTGTAATCGTTACATCACCTGCCTCAAAACCAAGATGCACAGCGATAACCTGCTCAGGAATGACCTCGGGGGGCCCTACTCCCCCAACCAGCCCTCCATAAACCTTCACTCCCAGGTAACACGCAGGGCTGGGTCCTAAGCCAGGCTCATAAGCCAGGTGTAGGAATGTCTAAAGTTCCTTGGGTGACCTAGGAAAGTGGATTAGACTCACTGGATCCTTTCACCTCGAGGGCCCTCCTCTGATCTACTCCTCCTCCTAGTCATCAGGCAGCACAGTCCCTTTTTTACCAGAGCTCACCATGCCAGGGCATTAGTATTCTCTAGCAGATAACCAGATCTGAGAGAGACAATATCCAACATGATTCCTGGCTTCCTGACCCAAGATATCCCGAGAAATGAGCACAAGAGTTAAGGAGATGGAAAGCTTTTCTGGAGGATGAGGCACGGACAGAGGATGACCCAGACATCCTAGCCCCACAGACGTCTCAAGAGAGCTGCTGCCTGCTGAGCTCCCTGTGTTCCTGGGAGGGAGGGTTTGGGGAAAGTAGTTCTTCCCCGAATCCTGCCCACCTAATAGACGAAGACAGATCCCCATGGGACTGTTTCTCCCTGAGCATTCTCTAGTTGCTCACCCTACTCTGGCACATCTGTCTCCCTAAGGTTCAGGGCCACTGTAAATGTCACCTCAGGTCACCCCCTCTCAAGATTCACCTGCCAGCTTCATCCTGGGAACTGGGACATGTGGAAATGGTGACTATGTGCTCTTAGCAAGAATGGGCTCTGCTCTCTAGGCAGAATATTTTCCCAAACCTATAAACAAAGAAAGCTGCCTGGCTGTACCTTTCCACCAAACTCACTGGCATCTACATAATCCATAGGCTCACCACTTTCTTCCTCTCCCACTGAGTTCCTTAGCCCGGGACAGACACAGGGAGGGTCCCCCAGGAGGTTTAGAGGAGGCTCTTCGCATGAGACAGTCGGGCTTGGGGGTATGGGTAAACATTCTAAGGATGATTGGCAAGAGGTGTGGGAAAAAGTTCTAAGAAAGGTGGCACCATTTTGATCCCTAAGTTTTAAGGACCAACACACATAATCTATCTCCAGGTTGGCAGAGACAGGGGAAGGGTCAGGGTGACCTCTAGAAGGCCAACCGTGCCTTGCATATTTTACAACAAGTATCACATCAAACCCACCGGGTGGGATGGGCCTCTGTGGGACTTGACAGTGAGTACTGCATGGGACATGAGGCAAGAAGTTTATTTCCTCTTCCCATTGCTTGAAATCACCAAATCACTTTATTACAGATCTAAAAACAGCCGCCCAGGCTTCTGCTTGCTAATATTCTCTTGAAATAGACTCATTCCTTCAGAGTCTTATTGTACTTTCCCTTATGATCAAAATTAGCAAGAAACTTGCATAAAAGAGGACAATAATTGCTCAACGAGCATCTCGTTTGTAATTTATTAGTTTCTATTATTGTGGGTTACCATGGCGACGCTGCACAGCCCCGGTGACGGGAGAGATGCAAGATAGGAGCCGAGGAGTCTGTGAGGCCTTACCAAATGGAGATGCACATTTTTATCAGTAATTTTCATGAAAATAATAAGTGAGGAGTTAATGAGATGGAAAGCCATCCTGTGGCTATTGTGAATTTTTTTTTAAGTGTTGATCTAATTAGAATGCATCGGTCAGGAAAAGTAATGAGGATTTAGTGCCTCGCAGAGATGTGAGGATCATATCAGAAAATTAGCACAAGTCTTTGGAAATAATCAGGTCCTTGGAGAGGCACTGGATTTCCCCTCTTGGGCCCTCCAAGTCTACCTCAAGCTCTGGCATTGGGGGTAGTGAGAGAAGAAAGGAGGGCCAGAGGGCTTAGCAGCCACAGCGGCCCCCTCAGGGTTGGGGTCCCCGAGCTGAGAAGTCAGTCTGCAGAAGCAGGGTCACTGGGGACACGAGGTTGGCTGAGAAGGATAACGTGGGCTCTGGGTGAACCGGGTCTGAGATGCTGCCTGCAAAAGTCAGTCCTCCTGGGGAATCCCAGTATTCAGCGCCTCTGAGCTTTGAGAAAAGAGGAAAGAACTTTGATTCCTATCACTGTAAGCATCAGATCTCTGCCTGACCATGAAGCCAGCCCTGGGGCGGCCACTGCAGAAAGGCCTCTGATCCGCTTAGAAAGAGGAACTCAGGCAAAGACAGTCTGGCAAAACAAAGACCCCAAGAAAGAGAGGAGAAGACACTTAGCCAGGTATACCTATTTGGTATTTCTCAAACTTGTCCCTTCATTTCCTCTGACTGCTGCCACCTACTTAGTTCGGGCTTCGGCAGGTAAATAAGGTAATTACACACACGTTACCGCCATAGCTTCCTAACCTGCTCTCCTGTCTTCTCTGGCGTTCCCTCAGCCCTCCTACACACACACACATGCAGTCACACATGCACACTCACATACTCACACACACATACGCATACAAACACTTCTTAAACTTCGGCTGCTGGCTTTATCTTCCTAAAGCTCTGTTCAGGTCATTCTCCTGCTCAGAAACTCTGATTGCCCCCCAGGGTTTTCATATCCTTTCACCTGACATTCAAGGCCCTCCTAGGTCTGGCCTCAGCCTTCCTTCTGGAGGTGCTGCAACCATTCTTGCATGCCCTTTGTTTGAGTGACACTCTCAAATCTCTGCGGGACCAAACCCCGCCTCTTCCCCAAGGACAGTAACAGGCCGCTCTCCCATGGAGGCCTCCCTGACCTCCCCCGCAGAATGGACTTTTCTTTCTCTCAACTAACTCTTAGAGCACTTCGGGCCATTTATATGGTAAACATCACATGTGACTTTGTATTATAGTCACTTGTATAAGCCTCATTTTTCTCTCCTGGATAACAAACATTATTGGAGTAGAGAGAGTATTTTATGTATTATTATAACCCACACCTAAAGGTGGCTACCACAGTGTCTTGTGCATGACAGACGGCCAGTAAATATCTATTGAAACAAGTAATACACTGAGAAAGATGGAGAGAGAGAGATCAAGAGAGACAAGAGGAAGCCAAAGGAGGCAAGGAGAAATAAAAGAAAGATCAAGGGAAAGAAAGACAAATGTTGAAAGTCAGCATTTACCATTCAAGAGGGAGGTAGAGAAAGGCTGAAGAATTGGCGGAAGAAAGCAACAAAAGGAAAAAGAGAGAAAAAGACATAGACCTAGGGAGAGGAAGGGAAGAAAGACAGAGGCAGGCAAGAGGAATGGCAGCACTAGTGAGGTGAAGAAGGGGCGGGCGAGATGGCTGTGGAGTCAGGGCAAAGTCTGCGGTGTGTGGAGGAGAAGGTGAGCAGGACATGCCGTGTGCTATCCGCATCACAGTCCCAGGTCAGGTTCCTGTCACTGTCTCGCTGAGGTAGGTGGGGACTAATATAGGCCTTCCCACAAAGGAGAGACCAAGAGACTTTCCGTGCAGGAGGCAGACACAGGATCGGGGATCAGGGCACAGGAGCCAGCATGGGAGAGCAGAGAGAAAAGGAGTGTCGGGGGCGTGTCTGTGTGTGTGTGTGTGTGTGTGTGTGTACGCATTCGTCACGGTTCAACCTTAATCCCCCCAGCCTGAAATAGCCACAGTGAGCGCCAGCCTGGCCCAGGGAGGGGTGTCTCCCCTCTGGAACACGATCCTCTGGATCAACATTCCAGCCACCCCACCAGCTTTGTTGCAAACTGCTGGCTCATGGTTTTCCCTGCATGCTAATCATTTGGTCTTGTGTTGCAAAGTGAGAGATTTTTTTTTATTCAAATTGGTCGCCCCCTTCAGATGCCATACTGTGTGCCCATCCAGCTCTATGGGGTCTGGGCAAATTCCCTACTTGGTCTTCTATTTCTCTATGTGAGTTTTCTCTTTAAAGGCAGAATGGGGGTAGGGAGAGGGGGAGACTGCAGCTACCAAGCAGGAGAACTAAAACAGAGTTTCCAGGGGCCAGCCAGATGGCGCAGTGGTTAAGTTCGCGCGTTCCCCTTCAGTGGCCTGGGGTATGCAGGTTCGCATCCCGGTCGCGGACCTACTCACTGCTCATCAAGCCATGTTGAGCTGGTGTCCCATATAGAGGAACTAGAAGGACCTACAACTAGGATATACAACTATGTACTGGGACTTTGGGGAGAAAAAAGAAAAAAGAGGAAGATTGGCAACAGATGTTAGCTCAGGGCCAATCTTCCTCAAAAAAAAAATCTTAAAAAAACAAAAAACAGAGTTTCCAAGGACTTGGGCCACAGCTAGTCCTTTCTACCTCCCTAGGAAGCCCTCCTGGACTGCCTGTACCTAATGACATGCAGGCATCCTTACTCCTTAGAGCCCAGGCTTCTACAGGGGCAGCATCCTCAGGAAGCAGGCTCATTCTAGACTGAGGGTTCTCCTGTCTTCTCCTCAAGGGCACAAACCAAACCATTCACTAGAGAGGACCTACTCCCACATCGCTCTAGTATTAATTTGACTTGAAATTCGTCCCTCTTTCTCCATGGAGATTTGAGCGTTGGGCATTTCAGGGCAGGTCCGACTGAGCCACAGTTCTCATTTTGTCACCATGCATGTGAGGGACGCTTGCTGTATGCACTGTGCTAGGTCCTGTGAGAACACAGGTGAATTGTCCAGGAGGAGCTCCCAGTCTCAGTGAGAGGGAGCTATGAGTCACACGTGAGGATCCAGATAAAATATGTGAGCCATAGAAGGCTCAAGAGCAAGGAACACTGAGGAAGGGCAGGAAAGGAGCAGCCAAAGAGACCAGAAGAGGAGCCACAGGAAGGGTCTGGATTGAGCAAACCACATGCATGGCTTGAGGTTGCCCCAGTCACCACTCAGCATCCTTCTTCCTCGCCCTGCCCCCCTCCCCAACCCTCCGCCCCCCTCCCCTGCGAAAGCCCAGGCCCCAGCCTGCATGGCTCACGGCCAGGGTCTGTTCCTGCCTAGGGACAGAATGAACAAACTTCAGTAGAGATTAGATAGGCCAGCAGGAGGATTTTGCCCATTGTGTTTGGAGAAAATGCAGATTCACTGGCTTTGGGAGGACTTCTTGGGTGAGGAGACATTTCAGGCAGGCTTGGGAGGTGGAGGGTTAGTAGGTTGTCTGGGAGCTCTAAAGGTGAGGGTTCCCACTGTAGAGGGAAGTCTGGGAGAAGGTAAGGACCAGAGACAGCCTTTCAGACTCCCTGGAGAGAGGGAGCCATAGAGGGTGGAGCAGTCCTTCATTCATGCACCTATTAGGCCTGCTGAGTCCCAAGGATGTAAAAATGGATATAACATGATCTTTGACCTCCAAATATAATGATATAGAATCTTGCAGCCAAATTTGGGGGTGGGGGGTTATGCTTTGAGGCTGATAATGACGACCAATTGCCAAGATTTTAAAGGTAGTGGAGAATGTAGGCAATGAGGAAACGGTTGGAGACAAATTAATTGAGTAGCCACCTCTTGTATTGCTCAAAGAAGAACTGGCAGAAAAAGAGGAGAACATCAGCATTTATTGACCCATCTCAAACACTGCACGTACCAGGTGCTTTTCATATTTTATCTGATTTACTCCTCACCACAAGGCTGCCAGGGGCACATTATTTTCTCCATTTTACACCCAAGGAAAAGGAGGCTCAGAGAAGTTCAGACACTGGCTCAAGGTCACACACCTAGTAAGCAGCAGAGTGTGGGATGGGTTACTCCCAAGTCTACGTTCTACTTATTAAAATAAGTTCTTTTACATTTTTTGTGACACATAGGAAAGTGAACCAGGAGTCCTGGGCTCTAAGTGGGGAGGGTGACCCTACTTAGCTATAGATCAGGGATTTAGAGACTAGAGAGGAAGAAACTAATTGCTGAGAAGCAGGAATTTGGATTTGCTAATAGATTGAAAGTCAGGAGAAGAGAGGTACAAAGTGAACATAATTCTGAGATTCTGGGCTTGGCAGACCAGGTACAACTCTCCAGCTGTGCTACATCCCTCCCTGGGGAAGGTGGACTTACCTACTGAGCTACAAGGAGTTTGTATTTTCAAGATTAGCAGGATGCCAAGAGATTTGGGGGGGCAATCACCTCAGCCAAGCCCATGGAAGTTTTGCCCAGTGGCCGAGCATCCTGAAGGTTTGACCAGTGAGTTTTAAGCCGTTGGGAGTAGGGGGAGGTGATCTACCCTGCAAAGTCACCACTGAGATGGAAAGGGGACACCCCCACACCAAAGTGACAGGAAGTTGAGTTCTGGAGTTATCCTGCCTAACTCCTGCCGTAGGCATTAAAGCTGTCCCTTCTCCCAGTTCCTAGCCCCCAGCCCCCCAGCTCAAGGAGCCAGGAGACCAAGAGGGTGGCCTTCCCACCAGGCTAGTTCTCTCCTCCCGAAAGGAATGTTCCTTAAGAGCAGCAGCTGCTACTTGTTGCCACACGCCAGAGGTGCTTTTCCCTTGAGACTAAAGCTCCCAACAGGAGTGGAACAGGAACAGGATTAGGTGGCTTGTTTATGTGTGATTGGCTTCCCTGACTTTGGGAGCCCAGCTTTTCCAGGTCTCAGACAGGACGCTGCCTCTGCCAGAATGGAGGGACACTGCCAAGAACGGGATGTCTGAGGACAGTGGCAATCTCCCCGCCTTCCTAAGGGACACACACGCACACACACCATGCCAGGCCAAAGCCTAGTCAGGCCACACATTTATTGAGCATTTACCATGCACCCAACACTGCTAGGCAGTTTTGGAGAATTCAAGAAAAACCCCTTTTTCCCTCAAAAAACCTGCAACCAAGCTGGAAAGAAGACACATGCATAAGAAAGAACCATCAAGCTCTGTGTCCAGTACTAAAGGAGTCAAGAGGATGAGCTGTGGGCATGCTCTGGGTAGGTCAAGACAAGCTTTCCAGCAGAACTGAGGGGCTCAGAACCAACTCCCTGCCCCCCAGTCCAGGCAAGTTAGGGAAAACCCGTCCACCTGGGAGGTTTGGGGAGGCTTTTGGCAGCACGATCCAAGCTGGTGGATCATCAGAGACCCCTAGTGGCCTGGGGGTGGATGGCAGACAGCTGGTGCCCACGGGCTCCACACTGGCCCCCCACTCCTTCCATCCACTCACCACACACCCACCCACACAATAAAGCCTAGGGAATAGCATTGGTTTTTCTAAAATCCTCAGCTGGAAGGACCTTTGCAAGGTCATTCAGTTCATCCTCCTGTTTCACAGGCATCCAAGTAAGATAAAAATTCCAGCTATTTCAAAATAACTTAAAGGAAAACTTCTCTATCAGTTCTTTCCTTCACTCCTTCATTTCTTCCTCCCATCACGGTTTAGCCCAGAAATTTCTTCCTTTAGTAGGAATTAAGTTTCCCCGGGCAACATAAGCTCTTTCCCTATTAACTGAAGAACGGTGGCTTGTGGGACTGACAAAGCTCCTCCTAGGCTAACATCAGACCATCGCATCAGAGTTCATAATCATTGTCAGTTCGTTTGTGCTCCCCACACCCACCACCCTCCGCTTCTAAAAGTAATCACAGAGCCTTTCACTTTTTCTTAGTAAGGTCTTCCTTTTTTTGTTCCAAAAATGAGATTTGAAGTAAAACTCACCCAGTGACCACTGTGGTCCAGAAAGAATGGCTGATGGCCCCAGGGAGTGAGGCCTCTGCAGCTGGTCCATGGGTGGAGTTCAGGAGGCGTGATCTCGCAGACATTCTAAAGCTGCTCCCCTACCTCTGCCCCCTCCTGAGAGGCTCTTTGCCTCTCTGTGTCTCAGGGGAACAGCACTCAAGGAGCAGGAGGGGAAAGGCTCCCGGGGAGGCCTGTGGAGGCCAGTTCACTGGTTTCCATCTGATTCCTTGGTCACCTGGTCCATGCCCTATGACGTGTCATTTCTGGGAAACTCTATGGAAGCTCTCAGCTTGGGGCCTATTTCCTACTAGAAAGTAAGTCTCTTACTACTAGAAAGTAAGAGACCATACACACCCCCAGTCTGATGGAATGGCTCCACCGGCGAAGCAAGGAAAGTACCCACGATTCCCAGGCTTCCAGCAGTTTCTAGAGGCTTGGGGACACCGCTGCCATGTTCCTGGTGGAATAAGGCAAAGAGTTCTCGGTCTGGATAACCAGTTCTCAGCCCCTGGTTCCTGGAATTCAAGCAGGGATGTAAGACTCTGGATGCTAAAAAAATGTCACTAAAACAGTACAAATGTGCTTCTCACCCCTTTTTGGCTGTTCAGGAGCGTGGAAGGAAACAGCTCTATTTGGGTCCAAACAGAGCAGCATCCACCCAATTTGGAGTCTGATAAACCCCAAGAGGAAACTGTCAATAAGATAATAATACTGTGTACTTAGCCAACACTTTCTCCCCAAAGGACTTCCACTGCTGCCATAGTAGCTCCTTCTTCAGAAAAGACCTGTGGACTGTTCCCACAGAGTCAGAGCCCCATTGTCTCCATAGAGACAAAGGCTGCAGAGAGCTAGACACTAAGGCTTGACCTGAAATAGCTGCAAAGTCAAGTCCGGAGCTAGTCTGAAACACAGACTACAGCTTCAACTTCTGGGGCTTGGCCTTGGCCCAGAAACGTCTTGGGCAGGGAGGCAGGAATGAAGGAGGCATGTGGCGAGGATTGACCACCACGGCTAGGTGTGCAGCCCCAAATACATCTCTTACGTTGTTAAGTAAAGAACCCAGAGGCTCTAGGACTTCTAGGACAGGTTTTAAATCCTGGCTGTGCCACACTCTAGTGGAGTGACTTTAGCCAAAGGAAGTGGGAAGTGATTTATTGGGTGCCTACATGTGCCAGGCCTGGTGCTTACGTTGGAGCCTGGCTGTCTGACTCCAAAGCACATCTCTCTCTGTGAGCGTCGGTGCCACACCAGGAGCCAGAAGACTGGGTTTGAGGCACAGCTATTTGACTCAAGGAAGTCACTTCCATTCTCTGGACCTCAATTCCTCTTCAGGCAAATAGAATAATCTCTCTTCTGCTGACCCCATAGGTAGTGGTGAGATTAAAATGAAATACCATGCTCAAAGAATGCTCTCTAATATTCAGTGTGTATGATAAATAGGTACGTCTCAGACCCATCTGATCTTTGGGACCATCTAGGGGAGGTTTTTGAAAATACAGATTGCTGAGGGTCTGAAGCAATGGTCCTGGGAATCTGTGTCTTTAAAAACAGCCCAGTACTCAGGCAAGTTTGTGAAACAGCTCATAATTACAGATGTAAGGGATGAATATCATTTTCCCAGACCTCAGGAATGCCGAGATTTTGCTTCCTCTTTTTCGCCCCAGCTAGGATGTGGCCAGCCCTGGCCCTGCCCATGATTTCTACCCCTGAAGTTCTCCATTCCATTCCTTTGCTGCTATAATGTGGCTTCCTCTCAGCACCTCCCAGCAAAGACCCAGAGCAAGAGGAGAGGGTAGAAAGAGAAGGGTCTGATCCAATGCACAAATTGCGTTTAGTTACCCTAACCAGGTAAGCTGGCAGGGAGGCTAGCCAAGCCACAGGGCAGAGAGCCAGCCCGAGTTTGAATAAGCAGATGAAGTATCCCAGAGATAGCTCCCCCTTTTGCCTCTGGCTAGTAAAAATGTGTGTTGGTTGAATCCCAAGGCACACATCTTGTATTTATTTTACTGACTTTGCTTCTGTTTGCCTAACCTTGCTGGATACTTTCTCGGGAGAGAAGAAAGTCTGGGACAACTTTTTACGTTTGAAATTCCAAAATATCCTTACCCAATGAGGAGCACATAGATGATTCCAAACCAGCGATTATTGAAAAGTCATTGCCGTTAGTTTTAGGTTGAGTGGCATGGAGGGACCCCTTCCTCTGTTAATTTACCTTCCAAGTTTGCTTCAATTTCACGTAACCTCAGTGCTGGTTTACATCCGGGGAGAATGGTTGGCTGAGGGGTTGGGACAAGGGGAGCTCATCCTTGGAGGAGACTCATAGCTGAAAGCTCAGGCTTTGAGGGTTCCGGATGTCAGCACTGGGCCAGACACATTTATAAATAAGGAGACTGAGAGCCACAGAAGGGCCATGACCTGCTTATTCTCAAATTGATCATCTTTCCTCCGGGGCCCATGCTGCCTCTGTACTTCTGGGTTTTGGTTGTTAAGTCTGTTCACTTTGCCTTTAATAACTATTTATTGAGCCCCTGACATTCAAGGAGCACCTTGCAGCCCAGTTCTTGGTGCAAGGTGTGTGTTCACCATTTGTGAAGGAAGGAAGTCTGTGTTCTAGTCCTGGTGCTGCTAACCAGTGGGGGACCTTGGACAAGTCATTTGGGTTTCTAAGCCTCAGATCTTTATTTGTACCTCAGGAAGCTGGAATTATGGCTTTTAAGGGCCCTTCCAGTTTCAAGGCTTCTGCAGGTCTGACTCAGTGTAGACTTGAACTGCATGAACAGGATGGCCAAGAGTTTGCTCGGAGAATAAACCTCACTGGCTGCGAGGCTCTCACAGAGACCCAGAAAGGGGAAGGCAAGAGCTGCCCTCTCCCTTCCCCAAGGTCAGAGCAGCAGAGGTGAGCCAAGAATAGAAGCAAGGCTTCTATTCCCGCCACACCCACCCACAGAAGCCAGACCGAGAGGCCAAGGCAGCAGGCGGGTGGAGAAGGGAGAGTGGACTCCAGTTCTCTGAGTGCTGCTTGTTTATAGATAATTCCCTTTCAGCTCTGGGGCCAGGGACAGTCCAGGAGGGTAGAAAAGGCATCTTGGGAGGAGATGCCAATGATGGTTTAATTGGCTGAACTGAGTGAGATCTATAAATCAGTGCTACCACTTCCTGAGAGGCTCTGCCAGTGTCCCGGGTGCGAGGGTCTGGGAGGTGACTCAGCGTGGCTGTCTCTGGGGCTTTGATACTTTTCCTTTGTCTGTTGCTACAGGTAGGCTGTCATTGACTCAAGCTTTCCTCCAAACACATGTTTCTCTTCACTCCACACTCTAAACCTTCCCTGGAGGCTGAAGACTCAAGCTTCTCCCCATCCTAAAACAAATGCTAGGAAGCTGGGGGCCTTCTTTTCGCCCCAATTTCGTCTATTTCCTTGACTGTTGACATATCTAAATCCTAGCTGATGCCTTATAATTTCAGGCTTTGAGCATAGGAATATCAGCCCTAGATGGCCATTGGACAGGTGACCTGTTCAAACCCTGTTTTCAGATGCGGAACTGTGGTCAGAGGAGCTAGGAGCCCCAGGCAGGTCTCCTAAATCTCCTTCCACTACATGTCATTCATCACCTGTCTTGCTTTCTCCCAATAAAGCCTAGAGACCCCAACCTCTCACACACCCCATTCCTCCCTCGCAAGCTCTCCCGAGTGCCCAGCCGCCAAGCAGGGAAGGCTCACTGCCTCTTCTTGGAGGTCCGTAGCCAAGCCTCCCACCCTGCACGCTGGAGCCCCTCAACATCAGGTCCAAGCGCTTCTCTGCCCAGCTGTTAAATGGCAGTGATGAGGCCAGCGAGGTGTCAGAAAACATCATCTTCTCAGCCGCTTTGGCTTCCGCAAAAACAAACAGCAAAGATTGTCTCCTGGAAAAGTGGCACTGGCAGGTTGACAGCGTGGGCAGAGGGAGACAGTTTGCAGTGGGATTCTGCACTGGAGTCTGAGAAAGGGAAGGAATCAATGAAATGTGCCAAAGTGTAGCCAAGGTTGAGGCTCAAGTTAGAAGACAGATTATGAAGAAGCTAGGGAGGCTATTTTTTATTATTTAACAAATATTTTTGTAGCCACTATGGGCCAGGCACTGAGCTAGGTGCTAAGGATACAAAGATAAAACATTAGAGGCTGTGGGTGTGGGGGAAAGCACCTGGAGACAATTGAGTGTGAAGGACAATGGGTGCTGTGCAGGTAAGCCTGGCTCTCAGCCCTGGCCAAACATTAGAATCACTTGGGGAGCTTTTACCTTCCACCCCCCGCCCCCCCGCAAAGCCCCAGCCACACCCCTGACCAATTAAATTAGAATCTCTGGGGTTGGAACCCAGGCATCAATATTGGAAATTCCAAAGTGAGGCCAAGGTGGGGGCCACTGGTTTATGGGATATTTTATGTCTCAGGTTTGCAGGGGAATGGAACGGCTAAATGGAAGACTATTGTTGGTTGATTGTTTGTTTTTAATATTGAGCCTTCTTATTCACTCTTTCTAGGAAGCCATGAGAATTGCCTTTCTGATTTTGGTCTGGGGAGGAGCAGGAAGGAGGAAGGAGGGAAGACAGGAAGGGGGAAGGGGAGAGGAGGAATTTGGGGCTGTGGCATCTAAGCTCTTAGTGACATTGTCACAAACCACACCTCCCTTACTGCCAGGACCTCCTGCAGAATTCCCCCAATTCCATGTCTGGAGTCTCCAATAACCCCCAGGGGATTGTGGTCCCAGCCTCAGCGCTCCAGCAGGGCAACATCGCCATGACAACCGTCAACTCACAAGTGGTGTCAGGTCGGTGCAAGGGATTGTGGGCAACACCCCTGGGAGGAGAAAGGGTGGCCCCAAGGGGATTCCAGGGTTGGGGGGCAGGGCACTGCACAAATGGTTCTAGGAAATGGGTTAGGGCGCTCCTGCCAAGGGAGGGGCTTCCAGCTGAGCTTCTTGACTAAAGTGTTCTGTAAGTTTATAGATGATTAGCCCCAACACCTGATTGTGACGGTTTGGAACAAATTTAGGTCAAAGTCTTATGAGCCCCTCAAAGATGAAGTCAGGCTATTGTCCTCTCCCCCAAACACCTCCCCCTAGAGGCTCTGCTTTCTGGACCCCAACCTCCATCCCACCCCTCCCTTGCAGGGGCTGAATCTCTCTGGAGTAGAGAGTTTCTACATGTGAGTGCCAAGATAATTGGGAACCCTGCTAGCCCTCACTCCTACCCACCCCCATGGCAGGGCCCCAAAAACTGGTTGTCTCCTCAGGTGGAGCCTTATACCAGCCAGTTACCATGGTAACCTCCCAGGGTCAGGTGGTCACCCAAGCAATCCCCCAGGGAGCCATCCAGATCCAGAACACACAGGTGAGTGTGTGTATAGATGTGTGCACATGTGCATGGGTGTGGGGGAGGGCAACCATAATGGCTTACAACCTACTAGGCACTTTACACAAGTAACCCATTTAATCCTCATTATTCCTCCAAGAGGTATCATTACCCGCCCCGCTTTGCAGATAAGAAGCTGGGTGTTGGAAAGGTTTTATCAACTCCTGGGATTTTGCTGCCTCCCAGGGTTACATTAAAGGATCCTGCACTTCCTATTCCTGGTTTCTACTCTGAGCTCAGTGGGACACAGTGCACACACAGTGGGGGGAGTAAGAAGATCTGAAGTCAGAGGCCTGAGATCTGACATTAACTCTGTCATTTTAGATAAGTCACCTAACCTCTCTGAGCCTTGGAGTTCTTATCCATAGAAGGGGATTAATAGCCACTGCACACAGCCCTACCCACCTACAGAGCTGTTGAGGGCTAACCACGGAAAGTGCTCTGCAAACTTTAGAGTACCCCATAAATGCTAATAACTATTGGATGGTTTATGGCAAATTTATCTCTCCTATACCTTCTGCATGACCCTATTTCCTCTGTCTCCTCTCTCACCTCCTTCTTCCTTTCTCCCATTCTCTGAGAGGCTGGTGTGGGGTGACGGGAAAGGTGACCTCCCCAGGGCCCTAAGAGTGAGTTGGGAATGGGGTTTGGCAGCCTGGAGCCTGCCATCACTATGGCAACAGGTCCCTAGTTGCTGGCCCGCCAGGCTGCTGATGCTGATTTTTTCTCCACGTGCCCTGAAGGTTAACCTTGACCTCACCTCCCTCCTGGACAATGAGGATAAGAAGTCCAAGAACAAACGAGGAGTCTTGCCCAAGCATGCCACCAATATAATGCGTTCTTGGCTCTTCCAGCATCTCATGGTGAGTGTGTGTGTACTGGGGGTGTGGAGTTGCAGCAAGGGGTATGAATAACCCCTTGTGCACCAGCCTCTGCTGTCATCCCCAGATGTATAGAAGGCAAGGCCTCAGAGAGAGTCTGTCTGATAGAGATGTCATCTTCCAGAGGCCAGGTCAGAGGGGAGGCCTAAATGGAACCTAAAGCTGGGAGACTCTCTCTAGTGCTTGCTGCTGCTCCCTCAAAAAAAGTGTGACATCAAATGAGGGAATGGGGTCAGACATATTCTGCAGAGTTAAGTACCGGGCAGGTGTACAGTTTCATGACAGAGTGAGATTCCATGGGGCTGGGGTTGTGGTTCCTGGTCTAGAAACCCCCTCCTGCAGGCAGCCACGGTCACCCCTGCCCTTCTTCCAGGGAGGAAAATGTTGCTTCCCGGCCAGGACTCTTCTGTTTCCCAGATTCCTCCCTGCTGGGGGAAGCAGAAGGTGTGTCCCTTTCCCTCTGATCAGAGCAGCCAGATGAGGTGCAGTTGACTCTGGAGGGGCTGGAAGACTGACTTCCTCCCGTAACCAGCTCAGCTCTGTGACACAGAGCAATTGCTCTCATAAGGCTCCACGGCTACTTTTGTTAAATGGCGACCAAGGCTTCGATTTAAATGTAGTGCTTATAAAGTGCCTGCTATGTGCACCTAAGATGGTGGTGGTTGTATGTTTGTGTGTAGTGTTAGTTGCAACAGACAGGCCTTCGGTTGAATGTCAGGAATGACTTCCAAACTGTAATCCTCTAGCACCATTCAAGGGCCATAGCGATGAAGAAAAGCCAGTGACTCTGTGTCCGGGCTGACTATGTTTGTGTGTGTGTGTTGGGGTAGGGAGGTAGATTCTGTGAGCACAGGTGGGCTCTCAGCAGTCTGCAAGCCCTGGGCCTGGCCTGGCAATACATAGATAGACAGATACAAGACAAATACCCAGGGCAATAGACATATTGGCCTGCAAGGTGTAGGGAAGGACCGGGAGTCAGGGGAACTTGTTCTTTGGAGAGAAAGAGAGAAATCAAATGGATCATGGGAATTAATCAGTCAGTCAATAACAACCCTGTATTTGAAATGGGAGTACCTACAGAAGCCATGAAGGCTAGGCCTAGGCAGTGTCCTCAGATTTGGGGATCTTAGGGACTCTGTCCTGGAAGCACTGGGCTGCCCACCCAGCAGACAGCTCTGCGGATTGCTCTGTGGTGATAGATGTGGGGCCAGAGCTCTGCATCTCCCCACAGGTATCCACCCCCCACTCTAGGGACTTGGGCCACCCCAGTGCTTTGCTGAGGAAGCACATTTTGAAAGCACCACTTAGGGAACAAACGTTGACCTAATTTGGAGAGAAGGGGCTGGAAGGCTGAGGGTTAAGGTGAGGAGAGGAGGTTGGAGAGACTCCCAGAGCTTAGTGATAAAGCCAGGGGGGCAGGGCCATGGCCAGCCTCAGGCCTCAGGGAGCAGCCCTGACTTAGTAGCGGAGCTTGTGGTGGGGATGCCCCAGTCTCCTGCCTGTTCTGGTTTTCCACATTGTCAAAGAGCCTGTGGGCTTCAACGGGCCCAGTGGCCCTGCGAGCCCAGTGTCCATGCTGCAGCTCCCAGCCCCACCGGTGGGAAGAGGGGCTCTCTGGGGATGATCCATCTCTGTGCACTGACTGTCACACCCCAGATGGGGGCAGCCCAGGCTACACCCACCCCCTCTTCCAGCCACAAATCTAGAGCTGGCTGCATGCATTGTGTTGTGCTGATGTATGACTGCAGGGCCATGGGTGTGACAGAAAGTTCATGGGCTTTTGAGGCAGCCAAACCTGCGTTCAAACCTAGGTGTGACCTCTTACTCTGTGACTTGGCCACACTCCCCTCTTGTGAAGATTATGATGAAGCAATGAAACAATTGAAAAGACCCTGGCACCCTGAGGTGCTTGATAAATGTTAGTTCCCTGTCCTTCTTCCCCCACCTCCTGCCTCCGTGCATTTTTGAAGACTTATGTGAACACACCTATAACCTCACATGTGAGAGGAGAAAAGGCAAGGGTAGGAGGGAGAGGAGGCTGCAAGACAAATTCCCTTGCCCAAGAGTCCGGGCATCCAGGCCAGCACTGCCCCCCTGACTCCCATCACCCATCCTCTGGGCTCCCTCCTCAGCTACCTTCCACTCCCCATTTGCAACTCACCCCTGAGTTAAGTCTTCAGTCTGAGACTGGAGGGTCACCCTATGGGTCCCTCCTGGCTATGCCTCACCTCTGACCTCGGACCTCAGTTCACATCTTGCCCTCTCGCCCCCCTGCTGCTGAGCCCCCTCTTTAGCTCAGGGTCTTTTCTTTCCAGTCCATGGCCACTTCCAGCCGCACTTGGGATAGCAGAGGAAGGTCGAGGTAGAGAAGAGAGAGGGGGTAGTAGCTGAGCAAAAAGCAGAAGGGAAGGCAGGACCCAGAATGGCTCTGGAAAGGGACCTGGAACAATGGAGAGGACTTGGTGAAAAGCATGAGTAAGACTCTCTGCCTGCACTCGCCCACCCCCTGGACCTTCTCCAGCTCAAAGTGCACTGCGGATACAATTAATAAAGCACTTAACATTGGCAAAGTCCTCCCCCAGCTAATGCCTTCCTCACAGTGACCATAGGGAGAGGACAATGGAGTGACCCCTGGGCCTTTAAAGTCAGAACTCAGAGCTTCTAGATGAGGGGGAGGAAGAGAATGGGGAGAAGTCCAGGCTCTAGGGACACAGCATAGCACAGCTGTCCTCTGCAGGCCAGGGCTGGGCCACGGATCAGCCTGGCTACCCAGAAACAGGTGGGCACACCCCCCCAAACCCCACCTCAGGAAAGAGGCCATGAAGGCTCTTGGTAACAGGGCTCAGTGGAAGGGAGACAGGCTTTGAAGCTGGACAGACAGGTGTGAATTGAGGCTCTCCCACTAGCTGTGCCATCACTCTAGTTCTTTGAAAAAAGATAGTACCGTTTCCCATGGTTGTGAAAATCAAATGAGATAACATATGTAAAGAGCCAGGCCTGGCACATAGTCACACTTAAGAAATGTGAGTTCCCTTTGAGTTTTCTAGAACAGTAGACCAAGAGCAAGTTTTTGAGGCTAAGGCCCAAAATTTGTACAAGTTAGTTAGAGGTAGATGGCTGATCTGTTGTTCTGATCTGTGAGACCGACGGATTTTACCATCATTTGACCGTAAGAATATACTGACTAATACTGTTACTTACCTGTCCTGTGTGTATATGTGTGTGTCAAATCTACCTGTCTTATACCTCTGTAAATTGCTCAAGAATAGGGAACATACATTATACCTCTTTTGTGCGCCCTACAGCGTTGATTCCCAAATTGTGTACCTTCACAGGATGTTATAGGTATTGCTCCCGAGAAAGGGTTCCGTGGTGAGATAAGCTTGGGGAAATCTGAATTACACAAGATTTAGCTTATTTCTTTATTCCTAGTGTCCTAGGCACATTGTGAATTTGCAAGAGGGGATATGGTTTGAAGCTTTCCCCAAACATATTGAATCACTTTAAGTCACTCTCGTTTTCACGTTGCTTTGAGCAACAGCTCCGAGACTGTAGTTCTTGGGAAATACAACTCTGCAGTAACACCGTATTGGGCATGTAGTAGCTGTTCAGTTTTAGGAAAAAAGGGTAGAAAAGGTATGAAAAAGGGCAGATCTCGATATACAATAGATGGTCTCAAATCCAGTATAGCAGGGACAACTAATTTGTTGATTGGTTAATTGGAAAAGTTGGTTGAAGAAAGGAACAACCATTAACCCATGTACATTTATTTTCATTTAAAAGATAAACATATATATTTATTTGGTAATGTTTTGATATAGGCCCGAGATCTTTTTCTGATTAAAGTTTGTCGTTTTACTTGCACAAACCTCTCCTATAATATCATACCTATAAATTCCATCTTTATTTCAAATGCAATAAGAACTTTGATGTTTGAGAAGTAATCTGGTTGCAGGATCTTTCTAGATTTTTATTGTGTATTCTAGTCTCTTACATTTGTCTCATCGATACTAACTACACGGCATTTGTAAGCAAATTTGAGTCTCAGGTCTTTCCCAAGCATTCCACTTAGTTTTCTTAGGAACAATAACTCTTTTTGCGCTCATATTTTAATTGGTTTACAGAATAGTTAAGTAAATTACATAATTACAATAGCACATTTTACTAGCGTAAACCAGTCTGGGTACAAACACTGCTGACTCCCTGATAAACAGATAAATTGGCTAATGAACATTCTGCAGAGTAGCCCATTCATCTGAAGCATTCAGGACAGTGTGGACAGCACCTCTGATGATTTACGGAAGAAATGGAGAGCATTGTATAATCTGTCAACTTGGTTCACAGAGATGGGTTATTAGAACTTCTAGAGTAAATACTGGTTGCCTTGCTGTCTTCTTTCCCTCAGGCAGAAGTTAGTATTCTTTGATTCCTTTTGCCCTGTGTCCGAGGCTTCTTGTCGTCTCCACTGCTCTGTGGCATTAGCAGCTACAGAAATGTATTCAGATGACAGACTGCTCCTGAGATGGAGGTTAAACCCCAGAGCCTATTTGCTATTAGGCTGCAGTGCGATTGGGATGGTTTCATCCGTTAGCTTCTTGCTTCTGGGTCCCTGAAGAACCCAGTGATCTTTTCTTGCTCTTGAATTTTGGCTGAAAGAGGTTCAGCTCCTGCTGGAAGCAATCGTTCTGGAGCAAACCCAGATCGGGTAAGAACCCCTGGCAGAGGGTCCTCTCCACGGCGGATGGAGAGAGAGGCGCTGCTCTTCCTCCCCAGCTTCTACCCGCATCCCCTCTGCCCCAGGTCCCAGTGTCCCTGTGCCCTGCCGGGTGGTTCTGCTCATTTTCATGCAAAACATGACTGTTCTCTGTGCTGCTGCCACCCAAGCACAGGAGCAGCTTCACAGAATATTCTCTGAGTGCGGGGAGATCCCAGGGAGGAAACCAAGCCCCAGAACACCCGGTCACGTATCAAAGGAGCCACTCCTTCATTAATCAGGGCAGTGTGCCAGATTCCTGCTAAGCATCTTCATGGCTCATCTCATTGAATCCACCCAGCCAGCACAGGAGGTAGGGACTACTATTGTCTTCATTTTACCAATAATGAAACCACACTCAAAGAAGGTAATGCAGGGGCTGGCCCCGTGGAGTAGTGGTTAGGTTCACACGCTCCACTTCGGCGGCCTGGGGTTCGGATCCCAGGCACGGACCTACGCACCGCTCATCAAGCCATGCTGTGGAGGCAACCTATATGCAAAACAGAGGAAGATGGGCACAGATGTTAGCTCAGGGCCAATCTTCCTCACCAAAAAAATTAATTAATTAATTTAAAAAAATTCTTAAAAACAAAAAAGAAGGTAATGCGTTTCTCAAGGTCCCACAGGCTTTGAACCCAGGTCTTTGTGACTCAGGGCTCTAATTTCTTACCCACTAGGCTGTACTGCCTCTGCATTGACCCAAGCAACCACAGCATCTCTCAGCTCCCATGCAAAGTCTAGGTGAAGCAAAGAGGAACCCCCGCTCACCGCTGAGGCCCAGAGCCCCGTCCTGGGAGAGGCGGTAGATTTTTATGTGCCCAGCCCTAGCTTTCAGATACAGCGAGGCTACCTTACTATCTCCCCCTTTCCTCTTCCTTCTCCGCCCGTCACATTCACAGGCCTGGCGTGGCCTCCAGCCAGGCTCACAGTTGTACTCCTCTTGCTGCCATCCCGCCCCCACCCTGTGTTCGAGGTGGCTGCTCCCCCCCCGGGCCACGCAGAGCTGAGGGCCTGGCTCCAGCGCCCTTGCATGAACCCTACTGTAGCCGTAAAGCTGAGTGCACAAAAAGCACCAGGGGCCTTCTCGGTATGTTTTTTAAAAATTGAAATATAATTCACGTACCATAAAATTCACCCTTTTAAACTGTACAGTTCAGAGGTTTTTCATACACTTACAAAGTTGTACAATCATCACTATTTGATTTCAGGATATTTTCATCACCCGCACAAGAAATTCTGTACCCTGGAAACCAGCCCCTAGAAACCAGTAGTCTACTTTGTCTGTATGGACTTGCCTATTTTGGATATATCACATGAATGGGATCATAAAATGTGTGATCTTTTGTGACTGGCTTCTTTCATGTAACACAATATTTTCAAGTCCAGCCATATTGTAATATGCATCAGTGCTTCATTCTGTTTTATGGCTGAACAATATGCCATTGTATGGATCACCGAATTTTGTTTATTGGTTCATCAGTTGATGGACATTTGGGTTGTTTCCACTTTGGCTTCTGAGTAAGGCTGCTATGAACATTCCTGTCCTCCACATGATTCTGAGCCTGTCCTTGTCTCAGAGACTCTTTGTCAGATTCCTAGCTATTCTCACCCAAAGTGCTAGAGCCTCACACATTGGGCTCATCCCCGCTGGGGGAAACAGGCCTGCCACAGACCCGGGTACAGCATGTGCCCTGCACACGGACCCCCAGCCAAGGAGGGTGCGTGGGGCTGAAATCCGGCTGGTTGCCTCTGCCCCTTGGTGTTGCCTTCAATCACTCAACAAACATTCTCTGCGTGCCCTGCCACTTTCCCTGTGCCTGGCATTGTATGAAGCCCCAAGGAATTATACATCTGTCCCTGTCAGAGACCTGCTTACAGGATCATCTGTGCAGCTGACTGAGAAACAGTGATGTCTCTGACAAGCAGAAAGAGCGTGGTCAATGGAAGGACATGATCCCTGGAGGCAGGATCTGGATTTGAGTTTCACTGCCCCTTCTACCTGGTAAGGGCCCTGGGGCGAGTTGCTTGACCTCATTAGGTCTCAGTTTCATCTGCTGTAAAATAAGAAACACAATGTCCAGCTCATAGCATTGCTGTGGGGATACACTAAGATGATGGGTGTGCAAGTACTTTGTCCTGCCACAGACACAGCTACTGCTACAGAGGGCTCCAGGCGCACTCCGGGAGTCCCCGTAATCTGGCCTGCCTTGGAAAACGCTGAGAGACATCTTGACGCTTCTGTGGAGGAAAGTAAGAAATCTTAAAAAGCAGGAAAATAGCTTAGGGAGACTGAACCATTCTTGTTCCAGAATATCTTGTCTGCCACTTTTTCCTTTAACTTCGTCACACCATCTTCACTCATCAGAATGAAATTCCGCTCATCAGACACCCACTTAAAATTATCCAATCCCTGTCAAAAGCAGATGCCTATGGAGAGGCCGTGAGGCCATCATTCATTCACAGCTTAGTATGAATTAGTTCAAAAGCTTGCTTTTCTACTCCCACTCAGCTAAGACCAGCTTCATGGGAAGAATGCCAGTGCTTGTTAGTGGTAGAAGGTGAAGATAAGAATATTTTTTAACACTGCATTTTGAGGAGGCAAGCCAGAATGGGGTGCTAGGGGAAAGGTTTCTAGCAATTATTCATAACCTCTCCTAGGCTCCCAATCTTTTGAGAATCTGGTGAAAGCTTTACTTACATCATCGTGAACAGTTTCAGGAGATTTGACCCTGAAGTTCTCGAGGCCTCGGAGTCAGAACACTGACTGCAGGATAACACAAAGCTTGTGAGAGGAGGTGCTGGGGAGGGTCAGCAGGGCACAAAGACAGGAGAGGCTGACACAGTCCGTGATCACCATCTCAGATCCACTCAGGTTTAGTTCTGTCCCCTGAAATAGAGGAGGGTCCCTTGTTGGTCTTTCCTAATCCAGTGGGCTCCCCTCCACCAGAACACAGATCTTTAACTAAATTAGCCTTGGAGATAGTTTGGAAAACTGTTTTTAAAATAACTTGTTTCTATGGGAAAATGTGACCTAAGTTCCAAATAGCATATCTACCCACTAACACCTACGTCTCAGGTATGAGACATGATTTCAGCACTCACGGGCTGATATTTTAATTGGGGAAATAAATTATACACATAAATCATGGGCAGTCACCCCATGACGTAACCATACAAACACATACACTCAGGGGTTCGAAAATGGAGGCTTCAATGCAGATGAGAGGAGTTTGACCATCTGTGCTGGTCAGAAACACCCAGAATAGTGTGTCCAGGACTGAGCATCAGATTTCAAAAGGTCCTTTGACAAGTTATGTCCAGAGAAGGGCAGCCAGGATGCAGAAACGTCTGTTCAAATGGCGCTAACAGGAAACAAGTCATGTGATGAATGCTAAAGGAGTGGGGCTGTTTGGTCTGTAGAAAGACTTGTCCCTTCAGCGCGGTGTGCCGTAGTAAGGAACAGGGGCTGTGCAGGCAGACAGACCTGCAAGTGAACCCAGCTCTGTTTTTCACTTGCTATATGACCTTGAACAGGTCAATTAACTTCTCTGATGTTAGTTTCCTCTTCATAACGTCGAGATAACAATACCCACCTATGGTGAAGATGATGAATAATATGTTAGAACAGTCCTGAGAGATGGTCTAGCACAGAGGTGGAGAGGACATGGTTAAAAATACGGGGGTATGACTTCCTGCTCTGCCACTTACTACTTGTATAACCTGGGCCTGTTCCTTAACCCCTCTGGGCTGTTTCCTCATGCATAAAATGGGAATAATCATGCCTATTTCATAGGTGCCTTGAGAAGTCAATGAGAAAACATGTCAAGTACTTTTGCAGAGTACTCTGTGAAGACTGTAAGTATTCAAAATTAGCCCAAAACTGTAGGCGTCAGATATGTGGTGGCAACTCCTGTTCTGAAGTGAGCGGTGCTGTAGACTTGTGTGTGACTTCAGAGGACCGTCTGTGCTCTCTGGCTGGATGAGTAGGGAGGCAGACTTGAGTTCAACAGAAAGACCTTTCCAACCATCAGAGCAAAGGGCTGCCACACTGAGTGATGTTGGCACCTCAGAGCCAAGCTTCCCTACCTTTTTCAGGATGGCACACATAAAAAATGATAGTAAACCAATGAGGCTGCTTGCAGCTGGAGACCAGCCAGGGGACTCTCGCTGCCCCAGACCCCACCAAGCCACTCCTGGGGCTGAGGACGGCACTATCTCTACACACCTATAACTTATTTGGGGAGCATTGCTGAAAGCACTGGTGTAAAGGACTCCTGCCTGTGGGAGAGGCTGGCCTCAAGGACCTCTAGGGCTCTGTGCAGTATTGAAGTGTTGGTTAACAGGGTTTGGTGGAGGAGCTGGGATTTGGGCCAGGCCTGGAAGGATGGCTAGGATTTAGGATCGGGTAGGAAGAGAAGACGGAGGAGTCACTTGAATGAGAACTATCTTCCGACTGATCATCAGTGCCCATCTGGCCTGTGATTCTTGCTGACCACAGGGACTGACCTCTCCTCCTGGTTGTCATGAGCATGAAATCCTCTTCTCCCCTTACTCTCACCCTTGGAGGCTGGGGAACCATGTGGCCCCTTGTCACGGCTGTGACTGTCTTCCCTCCCATGCAGCTGAGGCATCTGAACCCACAGAGCTTCGGTGGAAGGCACACCAGGAGGCTGGAAGTCAGGCCAACTGGGTTCTTAGCTGCATTCATCTCTCTGGCCAGAGAAACACTGGGTCTCAGATTCTTGCCTGTGGCCTGACAGTGTTTTTCTCCCACCCACCCTTCACTGTAGAGAGAACAGACGCCCGGAAGCTGCCCTCTGCCTCCCCAGGAAGGATGGAGTGTCAGAGGTGTGTTGGGGCAGCCGCAGTCCCGGGTGTGTGCCACACTGGAACAAGTCTTTTCAGCAGCAATGAGTCGCCAGGGAAGGAGGCAAGATTGGTGACCTCCATCGAAGACTGGGCCTTGTTGGCAACAGGCTCATCAGCTGCAGGGTTAGATAGAGCTGAACTGAAAAGAGATGGGGAGTGGGAGACCCCTGGCTTGCCCTGAGCCGCAGGACACTCCACGGGAGCCTGCAGCTCTCAAAGATTCCACCTAAAAAATGGCCAGGGGAGATGTACAACCTCACAACATCCGCCACAAGAAGCCTGAGACCCAGGTTAGGAGAAAATGCCCCCATCCTATGTGCACAGGGGCTGGCACAGTCCCAGCATCCAGGAAATAAAACCCATTTGCAAAAAAGGAGCACATTTACACATGTGCAGAAGGGGCTGCTCTTGCCATCTGTCGGGAAAACAACCTGTGGCTTTTACAGAGATGGAGCCACGTGCACTGAGCAGCAGATTTATTTTCTGTTATTTATTTATTAAACAAACACTCATGGAGTGTTCCAGGCACTATTCTAAGCACTTTTCAAATATTAACTCATTTGATCCTTGTTACAGCCCTGAGGTGGGCGGAGTTATTTTCCTCATTTTACAGAAGAGGAAACTGATTAACAAGCCCCAGGTCTCGAGCTGGTGAGAGACCAGGATTCAAAGCCAGGCAGCCTGTCTCTGGAGTCCATGTTCTTACCTACTCCTCACAATGCTGCCTCCCAGCCTCCTCTAGAGAGCCTACCAGGGTACCTCCAGGTACGGCTAATTACCCTCTTCTGCTGCCCCTTCCCCCACAAATATGCACAAAACGGTCAATTGCAGGAACAGCCCTGTTAATAAGAAGGGCAACCTGATTCTAGGAAGACCTCCTGGGGAGTCCAAATCATTGATGTTCCCACCCTCTTCCCCCATCCTCACACCCACAAACACACACAAAAGAAGTGGTGAAAAGTCCCAGTTACCCCTTGGGTTCCTGTGATCATTCATTCAGCAAATACGTAGTGAACGCTCACAATGTGCCTGCCATTCTCCTCAGCACTGACACGGTGGGAGGGGGAGAACGGCATGGTCCCGTTTCTCAAAAACGCGCATCCCGTCTGGTTGGGGTGACAGATAACTAAACAGATCATCCTTGTAGCATGCAGAATCCTGGTAGAGCTCACAGGAGGGGCGTCGGAATGGGCTTAAGGGGTTGAAGGAAGGACCAACCTCGCTGCAGTGTAAAGGATGGGTTGAAATTGAAACGAAAGGGAAGGAGAATAGTTTTGAGATTGCAGGAGGGTGAAGAATGGGAAGGCAGTAGATTTTTACAATGGAAACTATACAGCAATGAAAATGAATATCTAGTTACACAGAACAACCATAGATGAATCTCACAACCGTACTGTGGAATGAAATATTCCATGCTGTATGATTCCATTTATATAGGGTTCCAAAACTAGGCAAGACTAAGCCATAATGGTTAAAGATGTAACATAGGTGGTAAAACTATAAAGAAATGCAAGAAAGTAATTACCATAAAAACTAGATTATCTTCGGGGAGGATATCTTTAGGGGTAGTGATTGGGAGGGGCCAGAAAAGGGGCTTCTGGGGTGCTGGGGATATCCTATTTTTTGACCTAGGTGGTGGTCACATGAGTGTTTGCAATAGTATATGCAGCAGTAGATTTTAGTTCTTTGTACCTTTCTGTGTGTGCACAATTGTAAGTGAGGAGGGGAGTGAGAAAGAAAGAGAAAATAAAAGAATGAAAGACCTGAGCAAGGGCAATTACACTAGGAAAGAGAAATTCCTTGGGTGACTTACTGTGCTTCTCTCCATTCTGAAAGGCTTGTTTTCTCCATTTTAGCATCTCTGAAATCAAGGTGCACCCTGCCGTCGATGGCATCTTAGAGGTGATGAAATGTGGTTGTTTCAGGGCCCCTCCGTGTCCTGGCTGCCTCCCTCTGGTTCGCCTCTGACCCTCCTCGAGCAATGCCATGCCAGCAGAGTTGTGGCCACAGTAGGCCACACGGCCGATAGTTGATCAGGAGTGAGAAGGGAGTGAGTGAGTGAGTGAGCAAGTGAGAAGGGAGGGAGGCTGTGGTTGGCTCCAGCGCGGTGCTGGTCACAGTGGGAAGGTGGGAAAGGAGAGCTGGCTCCAAGCCCTGCTCCACCATCTGCTGCATCCATGTGTGGTGTCCCTCAGTGACCTAGCTGGCCTCCTGCTCATCTGCATGGACTAGGAGGTGAAAGGACAGTCTCAGGGTGGGCTTTGAATGAAAGGTGTGGCCAGGGACCTATGAACCAGCTCTGGCCAAGCTTCTTTCAGACCCAGAACCCTGGGGGGAACCCGCCATCCAAACTGAAAGATGCTTTCAGCTTCAGTTTAGCACAGATGAGACTTGAGTTATGGAGCTATATAGGGAGGTGTCAGAGAGAGGTGGGAAAGAGTTTAGGTTAGATTTCAGAGGAACTTCCTGATGGCAGTGTCATGAAATGCCTACTCAGTATAAATATTGCCATTCCCTTCTCTGGAGACTTTGAATAGTCAACGATACGATGTCTGGGAGGCTTCACTATTCTTGGGCAGAGTGAGTCAATGGAGCATACATGCTTTACCAGCATTATCTCATTAAATCATCCCCAAAGTCCAAGGAGTAGGCACGATTTTGTTATTTCCATGTTAAGCTGAGGAAACTAAGGATGGAAGACATAAAACAACAAATTGCCAAGGTCACACAGCTGATAAGTGGTGAGTGCAGGACTTGACTTCTCAAAAGGCCATGCTCTTAACCACCAGGCAGCACTGCCTAGTCATGGGAGGCTCCACGCTGGCCCTGAGAAGGGTCTGTCATTTTCTGGTCCATTCTGTATCTCTTTTTCAAGGAAGAATTGTCTACTTCCAGAGAGCTGCTGCCTGTGCCCTTCCCTCCCAACTCCAAGGAAGTTCCTCCAAATAGTGATCAGAGAGCAGATACCATGGCTTGATGGCTTACCACCGTCTCATCTGATTCCTCTTCTCGTCCTTGGCCCCGAGCCTTTCCAATTGTGCTAAAAGTAGCACTGACCAAATCGAGGTCTGTCCAGGGGCCAGGACCATTTTGACTCTGTCCTCAGGAATCATCTGGTCTCAGGCAAGTGCGAGCTGGACTGCTCTCATAAGCACCCAGATGTGATGCCAGGAATGTTCTGGCCGACACAACTGTCCCCAAAGCTGGCCCAAATGCTGCTACTCACCCCATGGCCTCCACTCCGTGCCTCCTGAGACACTGGTCCCAGGAGGGGTGGGTCGTGGGACTTGCACTGAGGGAGGATAAGAGGTTTATATCCTTATCCATAAGAGAACAACCTGCAACTTCTGGTGACACTGCCTCTTATCTGTCTGCATTAAATGGGAGTATGTTAATCTATGGATTTATGACATCCGGTCAGAAGGGAGGCCCACATTAGAAGCCTCCTTAGAGACAGCAAACATCATCCTTCTGTGAGAGGCTGAAGGATTTCCTTCTCTGGAGGTCTTTAATAGTGGAAGAGATTTGCATCTGACTGGCTTAAATATAAGTCCTAGTGCAAGGCTGCAGCCTGGAATGCCCATCCCCTCCTTTACTAAACTGGCTTGGCTGTTCTTCAAAGTCCACCTGAAGTCCCACCTCCTTGGGGAAGCCTTCTCTGAGCAGTGCAGCCCACCCTTCAATTACCACCCAGTGGGTACTTACACACCACCTTTTCATAGCGGGTGTGTTCCTTTGTCTGTGGCCTTTCTCTCTAAGCTGTGAGCTCTTACAAGCAGGTATCTTTCACTTGCGGGTACCCAGGATGCAGCAGATTCCCAGCATTTGTGGGTTGATGAATCAGCACAGTTGGCAAGGCCAGCCTTGCTCTGCTCAGGAAACAATTCGGCCATCTTCTTGTGTTGGTTCACTCATCTGTTCCATACACAGACATTGAACATCTACTCTGTCTGTTACTGGTCTGGACACGAGATACAATGTCTGATAAGACCAAGTCTCTGCCTGAAAGCAACTCCCAGGATAGTGGGGAGATGCACATTACCACCGAGTGGGCTAAATGCAATTATTCAAATGCAGTGGTGACTGACTTTGCCCCAGGGAGCTGGGGAAAGCCTCCCAGAGGGTTTGATCTGTGACTGGTCTTTACAGAAGCTCAAAACGCGTGCAGTGGAAAAGTGGGAGAAAGAGCATTCCAGTGGAGGGAACAGTATGTGCAAAAGCATGAAGACATAAAAGAGCCTAGTGGGGCCAGGGAAGGCCAGAAAGTTGCCATATTTTTGCTGTGTTCTCAGACCGGCCACGGACAGGGAGGCTGCTTGGCTCCTCATGGCGAGGGAGATTGGAACTCCACGGAGTCAGGGAGTAAGAGTTGGGCACCACCCCTTCCCAGAAGGTGTGAGAACGCACAGAGCCCCTGCTCCTCTGCCCCTCGGGGCCTGCAGTCTCTCCTCCCAGCCTCCCTCTGCTCCTTCCCAATTAGGATGAAATTGGCTCCTGTGACACTGATGTGCTTCCCTTCTTGTTAGAATCTTAATATTGTATGAATCACAAGTCCCAGCTGCCCTAGCAGAGCGGTCGGGGTCAGAGGTGTGAATTAAAACAACACATGATCCTGATTGCTTCAGTCAGGGCACGCCAAGAGGTTGCTTTCCTTTCTCACTGACAATGAGAGGAGTACCAAGGCTGTTGATCTCAAACTCATTCCTTAGAGAGCTTTAAGCCCTTTGCCGACATCATCCAATAATAATAGTATGAAGAGCCGCCTCTTATTGAGCACTTTACAAGTATAATTTCATTTAATCATTAGATGACTTTATGATGTAGGGTTAAGTGACATGCCTGAGATCTCACAGCTTGTCATGATAGAGCCCAAATTTGAGTCCTGGTCTCTGGGACTTCAGAAAGCCCAAGTACTGCTTTGTAGCCACCTCAGCCATGAGGAGTGATCCTGGCCTGAGCATGCTGGATGGTTTGGCCCTCTGCCTGAAGAGCCCCCAAATCTCCCCTAGCTTCCAGGGCCAGGCCTAACCATTCAGACACTCATCACACCTTTATTGCATGGGTGCCAGGTCTTGTGCGGAGCCTGAGAAAGACACGAAGACGCATAGACCCAGTTATAGTGTGGCTCACCACCCAGTGGGAGCCAGAAGGACCCCCTTCACACTGCCACCCCAGACCTTCCTATTCTTCAATGTGACCTGTTCAGCCTTCCCTGCACTCTGGCCAAGACCCGTTTCTCCTTCTTCTAATCTTCTCTAATGCTGGTTACCCAAACCATAGCACCTATTGCTTGGTGTCTGCTTTCTTTCACTCAGCAGTCATTTGTACGTCATTTGCACGTGGAAGGCACTGGGGATACATTAATAAGACATGGTCTCTGCCCTCATGAAGCACAATCGAAGAGAGCGAGACAGACGTAACAGGTGCATGGACTGAAGTGCACTGAGGACTCTGGCAGGTAGCTTACCACTTCCTCACTCATCCCACAAAGACACTGACTCAGTGGCATCATGAAGGAATGGGAGGAAAACTGGACCCAAATCTGAACTGAGTTCCAAGCTGGTGCCGCCATCTGAGGGACATTGGAGAAGTCATTCAATTTCTTCATCTGTAAAGTGGGAATAACAATGCCTAATCTGCCTATCTTATGAGTTTTAATGATATGCGTTGTTAAATGAAATGAAATGCATGAAAACATTTTACAGGTTATAAAGTACTATACAAGTAGTAGTCTCCGACTTCTGTCTCCTAAGATGCCTAGCATAAATCTGGGCACATAGTAGATATTCAGTAAATATCAGTTAATTTAAATTGAATTGATTCATTCACCCCATTTATCTATCACCTGTGATCGTCCTGTGGGCTTTTGATGCCATTGTGAATCCTAACACTAATAATGCCTGCCTGCCTGCTGGGGGGTGGCTGTGAGGACCAAGTGAGAAGGATGGGCAAGTGCCTGGGAAGCTACAATATTGAACTTTACTGACTCTTGGGAAACCACCTTGGCCCCCATCATGGGGGGCTGGGCTGAGGGCCGGGGGCCCTGAAGGTGGAGCCACAGACACGGGGTGGCCTCCCTCCCAGCTCTGGGCTCGTTTTTTGGGGGGAACAAACAGTACACTTTTCCCAGTTTGGGCTTCTAAACCACTGCAACTGCCTGGCCCAGGATAGTGCCTGTGATATGGGTGTGGTCTCTAGGAGGACCAGGCCACCACGTGCCCACCCCTCATTACCCCTTCACCTCTCATTTCAGCACCCCTACCCCACGGAGGATGAGAAGAGGCAGATTGCAGCCCAGACAAACCTTACCCTCCTGCAAGTAAATAACTGGTGAGTTAGCATCACCTGCTGAAAGGCTCTCAGATCCAGGAGCCACTTGCTCAGCCAGAGAATGCATAGCAGGGAAAAGAGGCTAGAATGCCCAGTCCTGCCTCAGTCTTAGCCCAGCTGCCATGCCAGTCCTCCCATTTGGGCTAGAAGCAGAAAGACAGAATCAACACTGGTGTCTATAGCTTCATCTGCGGCTTGTCAGCGCCCTCTGCTGGGAAATTGTGTCAGCAGCATCACTGGAAGCTTCTGGCTGAGTAGAAAACCCAGCCCCACCTGTACTGCAGAGACACACAGGAACACCTGGTTCTGAGAACTGGAGGGGCCACTGTAGTCATCTGGTCTACCTCCACCCAAGTGAGCTGAACACAAACTGAAACACTCTGCAAAGCTGGGAGTGGGATGGAGGAGGAAGAGTAGGCTGTTCTGACCCCACCAGGATCTCAGTTTCCCCCTTCTCTGTGTTTGGGTGGGCTGTCATAGAAATCTCAGAGAGCAAGGTCTGGCTGGATGGGAGTGGACCCAAGAGCTGGGGCCTCTGATCTGAGCCCACAGCCCTCTGGAGAGAAGTCAGAAGTTAGTGCCTTTGACTAAGGGGGCTCTTTCCTTCCTCTGTTCAGTCCTGACAAGTCTTGAGCCAAGATTTCTGACCTTCCTCACGCATTTGTCCCAAGCTGCTTCATGGTTACCAAGCCCCAGGTGACTTCAGGAGCTTCTCAGTGCCCAGGGCTCTTCTCCTAGCTGGGCTTTTACACCCTAGAGCAGACCCCAGGCTGTTCTCTACAATGGATCAGCTGCTGAGAGGCTGGAAGTAGCTTAGCGCTCTCTGCACACACGCATGATCACACACATGCACACACCCCCCACCACCACCCAGGGGGTGACTAACCAGGTCTCCACCTTTACCTCTGGGCAGGTTCATCAATGCCCGGAGGCGCATCCTGCAGCCCATGCTTGATGCCAGCAACCCAGACCCTGCCCCTAAAGCCAAGAAGATCAAGTCACAGCACCGGCCCACCCAAAGATTCTGGCCCAACTCCATTGCTGCGGGGGTGCTGCAGCAGCAGGGTGGTGCCCCAGGGACAAACCCCGATGGTAAGAACTGGGGCTGGGTGTACTCTAGGCTGGGGGCTGGCTGGTGGGGGACCTCCTGGAGCTCCTTCAGGATAGGCTGTGCAAAGATTCAAGGGCTGAACTCACTCACTTGAGTGGCAGTGGCCCTCTGTCACAATAGTTATCCCTACCTGATCTCCATCAAAGGATGTGTGTAAGCCTGAAAGAAGGGGATGTTTTTGCATATGTTTTAACAAGCCGAAAGCAATCTCACAGAGACGAGTGGGAGTCTATGGTCATCTGAGTTAATGACTACTCTGCAGAGCCCCCCTCTCACTCCCACACCCACCCTAAGTTCCTTAACGCCAATCAGTGTCTGCACAGTTCCCTAAGAGCCAGGGCCATCTATAAATACCGAGGCAGGCAGCTGGCTTGTGAATGGAGGCCAGGAAGAGCTTTGTTTTCCCAGCTTCTCGATCACACCCTCCATATACACTTTTCCAATTGCCGGTCACCTGGTGCAAAATGAATAATTCAATGAGCCAGATATTTTATAGCTTGGCATGTGGAGATAGCTCTATGTGGGAAGTGGAGTGGAGGTGTGCGTGTGTGTGTGCATACCTTCATGTATACGTGCATTTATCTGGCTGTGTATGGGTTCCTGTGTGGGAGGCAATCATCATATGAGGTATAGTGGGAATCAATAGATTTGAGCTAGACCAGCGTGGGATAGAATCCCAACTCTATCAAGACTGATTGTGTGACCTTGACAGACTTAACTGTCTGAGACTCAGTTTCCTCCTCTGTAGAATGGGGATAATAATACCTACCTTACAGAATTCTTAGAAAGTCAAAAGTGTGTAACACATATAAATATAAGATTCTCAGGAAATGGTAACTAGGAGTGCTGCTGCTTGGGATGGGGCAGGGCATGGCTGACAAGTGAGTGGACAGAGCCTTCATACCAGGGAATTGTCCGGCTTAGGAGCTCACCACCCCATCAACTTGGTCCAACACTGAGTTTCCCGGGCCTGACCCCTGCCTTCATGTCTCACGTAGGTTCCATCAACTTGGACAACCTGCAGTCCCTGTCCTCAGACAATGCCACCATGGCTATGCAGCAGGCTATGATGGCTGCACACGATGACTCACTGGATGGGACAGAAGAAGAGGATGAGGATGAGATGGAAGAGGAAGAAGAAGAGGACCTGGAGGAGGAGGCCGACGAGCTGCAGACGACGAATGTCAGCGACCTGGGCTTGGAACACAGTGACTCTCTGGAGTAGTCGGGCAGCCCAGATGGCACTGATCACCAAGCAGGAGAGGAGTGTCGTCAGAAGGGCTTCAGGGTGCGAGGGAAGGGGACATGGGCAGGCAGCACCAAGGAAGTTGGGCCTTAGCTTCCCAAAATCAGTAGCTTGAAGAAATGCAGAAGAGACACCTGCTCCCTCCCAACCACCAAGCTTCGATGAGGACCCAGCCCCACTTCCCTAGAACTGCGGAGGACTCCATCTAGCGGAGCCAGTCACGTAGCCTGTATGGAAAGGCAGGAGTGAGATCTGGACTCACCAAATCCCTGAGGACAAATGGCATCCATGGCCCTCCACTGAAGGACTTGAGTTGTTTACAAGCCCTGCACTGTGAGGTGGATCGGTGCTGTTGGCAGAGTGAACCTTTGCCAGGGGACAGAGTTAGGAGGAAAGGGAGAGACAAAGGGGGTTTGGGTTTTACCCTCAGAAGGTTCTTAGCTCCTTTGAGAGACATTCAAGGGTGGGAGGGAGCCCAAAAACATAACCAGTGGCTGGAGGAGTGGGGGGACCTGAGACATCACATCTTGCAGATCTGAGTGGGGCCTGGATTCCTTCAGGCTCCAGCTCATTCCTCCAAGACCCTACTCTGGGCAGGGGCAGCCATGGACTTGGGAGAGAGGGATGGGAGTGAGCAGAGCCGCCTCCTCTCTCCCCTAGAAACAGACGGTGAGCTGGTGGGCTCAGATTGTAGGAGGTTAAGAGGAGTCCCTTCACCTGGGTTGGCTCCAGGACCCAAGGAGATGGCTGAACCTGGGCTAGGAGCCATACCAAGGTGACTTTGGGGACCACAGCCATCCCTGGGTGGTCGCAGAACTCAGCTTCTATAACAACAGGACAGTGGTGTCTTATCCCAAATGTTCCAGCCCTCAGATGGAGCTCCTCAGATGTTCTACCCCCTTCATAGACCATCAGAGAGGGTGGAGCCAGGTTAGCTTGGAATCTGTCCACCCCTCAAGTCCCTCATGGCCGTCCCTCTGCTCCCAGGCTGGCTCCATCGGCCTCTGTCCTCTCTTCTTCATTCTATCCTTCAGAGAAGGCAGAAGAAACATTGGAAAGAAGCATCCAGCCCAATGGGAAGCCGGGGGCTGAAGAAGGTGCTACATCCCTCCTCCCTTCAATATCCAAAGGTGGGGGAGGGCCCAGAGAAACGGACCCAGGAGCCAATTGGTGCCCCACCCTGCCTGCCTCACTGTTCTACACACTACCACCATACACAGCACAGGAGGAACTGGGGCCCCGTGAGCAGCAGGCTGTCCACCATCTGCCCTAACACACACACTCCCACCCCAACTTCCAGGCCATCATGATTGGCACCCCCTCTTCCCGGCCCCTCTCACCCCATGGCTATGAATGACAGGACTGATGACACGTGTGTTTTCCATTGGATTTAATTTAATGGACCTGCAGTTTCATTTGTAAATTGTGCATCAGCCATCTCCTTCAGTGGCAGGATGTGAGTGGCTGCCTGGCTCAACTTGAGGGGACCCTCAGGGCCCTGTGGGGCTTCCCCTCCCCCACCTGGTTGGGGCGGAGCAAAAGGATGGTTGCTTTCCTGAGGTCTCCCTGAAATGAATGTATTTCTCCCCCAAAAGAGCTGATATTTAATGTTTTAATAGGGATTTTTGAGAAACAAATAACCTTATTTATAATCTGGGTGATCCAATCATTTTTTACTCCCTTTTGATGCTATAGGTAGAGGAAAGTCTAGCTTTTTTGGCGTGAGACTTTTGCAACGTGCAGTGGGATAAAAGACATTGCCTTTTCTGGTTCTTTTGTCTTGTTAAAACACACACACACACACACACACACACACAAACACCCTTCCACTTACCACTTTGGACAGGCGTCCCACCCCAGCACAGGCACACCCGCACACACGTGCCCCTGCGTGTCCTCCTCCCAGCCCCCTCCACCCGCCTAATGTTATGCAACCTCCTTCTGATGTATCCACCAAACCAGTACTGAATGTGGCCGAGTTTTCAGTAAATATTATTACCTACCGTAATTCTGGTGTGCCATTCTCTTTTTCTGTGGTTAGTGGGACCCTGGACTAGAGAAAATTTGGAGGCCTCAGCATACCCCATGTTGACCTGACTACCCTTGGAAGGGCTCTCTGGGTGACCTCAGTTTCCCTGTGTGGGGAGGAAGATAGCGAAGTCTGGCACAGTCACCGCATTTGATGAGGGAGAGGAGACAGGAGGAAGTCTCTACTGCCTTCTGCTGACAAATTCCCCCCATTGCAGTGGAGAGCTCTGAACTTAGTGCCCCCTCTTCCACCATGCTCCACCTCCCTCAAAGGCCTTTGTTTTTCCCAGCTGCATCCTAGGCTCCGAGGGTTTTCATCACCCAAACTGGTGCCGCCACTGCTCCTCCCCTAGCCCTCACATGCCCACCCTCGCCCCATCCCTCAGGGGAAAGGTCCCAGGAATGGGGAAGGAGAGGAAGTCTTGACTGCTGACTTAATTCCTGGAGCTGTGTCCAGAGAAGAGCCTGCCCTTTGAACCCCGAGGTTCAGTACTGTATTCCCTGGGGCAAGAAGAAATTTAGGGGCTGCTTATCTCCCTAAGTAACTGACAAGGAGGCTTTCTTCTCAGCCTAGAGGTTTCCTTATCTGGGCACCGTTGGTGAGATGTCCAGGGCGACAGTTTAGAAGCAGGTGGGGGAGTTCCTCGTTCACACTCACAAAGGCTGCAGAGTTTGCACTTACCCGTGGACACCCTGGAGCCGAGCTGAAGAAGGGAAGGAAGTGGTTGGTTACATAGGCAAAATGGGCCTCCATGCAGCTCTGATGGTGGTCCCCTGGATCACTCCTGTTACACCTGGAGAGTCCTGCAAACACAGTGGAGACCCTACCTCTAGGCAGTGGAGACAGTCTCAACATCCACAAGAAGATGATACCTACCCAAAAAATAAAAGTCCAGGACCAGATGGCTTCTCTGGAGAATTTTACCAAACATTCAAAGAAGACTTAATACCTATCCTTCTCAAACTATTCCAAAAAATAGAGGAAGATGGAACACTTTCCAACACATTCTACGAGGCCAACATCACCCTGATACCAAAGCCAGGCAAAGACAATACTAAGAAGGAAAATTACAGGGCCAGCCCCGTGGCTTAGCAGTTAAGTGTGCACACTCAGATACCGGCGGCCCAGGTTCAGATCCCGGGCGCGCACCAACGCACCGCTTCTCCGGCCATGCTGAGGCCACGTCCCACATACAGCAACTAGAAGGATGTGCAACTGTGACATACAACTATCTACTGGGGCTTTGGGGGAAAAATAAATAAATAAAATTATAAAAAAAAAAAAAAGAAGGAAAATTACAGACCAATATCCTTGATGAACATAGATGCAAAAATCCTCAACAAAATATTGGCAAACCGAATACAGCAACACATTAAAAAGATCATACACCATGATCAAGTGGGATTTATACCAGGGACACAGGGATGGTTCAACATCTGCAAATCAATCAATGTGATACAGCACATTAACAAAACAAGGAATAAAAACCATATAATCATCTCAATAGATGCAGAGAAGGCTTTTGACAAGATCCAACATCCATTTATGATAAAAACTCTCAAGAAAATGGGTATAGAAGGAAAGTACCTTAACATAATAAAGACCATATATGACAAACCCACAGCCAACATCATACTCAATGGGGAAAAACTGAAAGCCTTCCCTCTGAAAACAGGGACAAGACGAGGGTGCCCACTCACGCTACTCTTATTCAACACAGTACTGGAGGTTCTGGCCAGAGAAATTAGGCAAGAAAAAGGAATAAATGGAATACAAATAGGCAACAAAGAAGTGAAACTCTCACTGTTTGCAGATGACATGATCTTATATATAGAAAACCCTAAAGAATCCATTGGAAAACTATTAGAAATAATCAGCAACTACAGCCAAGTGGCAGGTACAAAATCAACTTACAGAAATCAGTTGCATTTCTATATACCAACAACGAACTAACAGAAAGAGAACTCAAGAAGACAATCCCATTTACAATTGCAACAAAAAGAATAAAATATCTAGGAGTAAATTTAACCAAGGAAGCGAAAGACCTATACAATGAAAACTATAAGACATTATTGAGCGAAATCAATGATGACATAAAGAAATGGAAAAATATTCTATGCACTTGGATTGGAAGAATAAACATAGTTAAAATGTCCATACTACCTAAAGCAATCTACAGATTCAATGCAATCCCAATCAGAATCCCATGGAAGTTCTTCACAGAAATAGAACAAAGAATACTAACATTCATATGGGGCAACAAAAGACCCCGTATAGCTAAAGCAATCCTGAAAAAGAAGAACAAGGCTGGAGGCATCACAATCCCTGACTTCAAAACATACTACAAAGTGATAGTAATTAAAACAGCATGGTACTGGTACAAAAACAGACACGCAGATCAAAGGAACAGAATTGAAAGTCCAGAAATAAAACCTCATATCTATGGGCAGCTCATCTTTGACAAAGGAGCTAAGTACATACAGTGGAGAAAGGAAAGCCTCTTCAATAAATGGTGCTGGGAAAACTGAACAGCCACTTGCAAAAGAATGAAAGTAGACCACCTTCTTTCACCATACACAAAAATTAACTCAAAATGGATCAAAGACCTGAAGGTGAGACCTGAAACTATAAAACTCCTGGAGGAAAATATAGGTAGTACACTACTCGCCATCAGCCATAAAGGGATCTTCTTGAATTCTATGTCTACTCAGACAAGGGAAACAAAACAAAAAATAAACAAGTGGGACTTCATCAGATTAAAGAGCTTCTACAAGGCAAATGAAACCAGGATCAAAATGAATAGGGAACCCACCAGCTGGGAAAAAATATTTGCAAACTGTATATCTGACAAGGGATTAATCTCCATAATATATAAAGAACTCACACAACTGAATAACAAAAGAACAAAGAATCCAATCAAAAAGTGGGCAGAGGAAATGAATAGACACTTCTCCAGAGAAGATATACAGATGGCCGATAGGCACATGAAAAGATGCTCAACATCATTAGTCATCAGGGAAATGCAAATCAAAACCACGCTAAGACATCATCTTACACCCGTTAGAGTGGCTATAATCACCAAGACAAAAAGCAACAAATGCTGGAGAGGCTGTGGAGAAATGGGAACCCTAATCCACTGCTGGTGGGAATGCAAACTGGTGCAGCATCTATGGAAAATAGTATGGAGATTCCTCAAAAAATTAAAAATAGAAATACCTTATCATCCAGCTATCCCACTACTGGGTATCTACCCAAAGAACCTGAAATCAACAATCCAAAGAGGCTTATGCACCCCTATGTTCATCGCAGCATTATTCACTATAGCCAAGACATGGAAGCAACCCAAGTGTCCCTTGACTGATGAATGGATAAAGAAGATGTGGTATATATATATATATACCATGGAATACTACTCAACCATAAAGAAAGACAAAATAGTCCCATTTGCAACAACATGGATGGACCTGGAGGGTATTAAGTTAAGTGAAATAAGCCAGAAAGAGAAAGACAAACAGTGCATGATTTCACTCATATCTGGAAGATAAACCAACACACGCACAGATAGAACAGTTTGGTGGTTACCAGGGGCTGGGGGGGCGGGTGGGCACAAGGGGTGGAGGGATGCACTTATATGGTGACTGATAAACAATAATGTACAACAAAAATTTCACAATAATAAAAAGAAAAAAAGAAGATGATACCTAGAACCTCATCTCCCAGAGCCAGGAAGACGGCAGACTTTCAAAGCAGTGTTTTCCAGGGAACACACTATTAAAAGATAGGCTACCAAAAAAAAAAATTCATGGTCAAGATAGTCTAGGATGACCTGCATATTATATTTTGCCAGTGGAGTTTCATAAGGCATATTAGTATATTAAAGTCCCTGCAGTCCTGCAGGAAAGAAATCTGTTTGTTTAACCTGTTTCCCAAACGTACTTGCCTTTTTTTTTTTCAAGTGATATCTATTCAATCACCCTAGTATTCCACAAAACACACTTTAAGGAACACTATACTAAGAAATTACAGAGTAGCCTGCCCCAGCCTCTCCCACCCCCTCCTAAGTTTTTCTCTCAAATTCTGCCATCTTTTCAACCATGCGGCCAACTAAAAAGGGGCTTTCTCAATCATTTGCGATGTGGGTGGTTGTGTTTTGAGGAGGCAGCAACCTCTCTCTGTACATGACGCTAATCTTATCCAACCCAAGAAGTTGTGCTCCAATCTCTGTGGAACTGAGAGAGATGGGACAATGCCAGGTGGGGGTGGGGGCGACTTCCTTTACCCCCAAATGGAGCTCTGATGTCAGGGCCCTGGGAACTGTTGAGACTGACTGCTCACAATCCCTGTCCCACAAGGGAAGACCTTTCAGGTTTGGAGATTCCTGCTCACGGAAGCTGAGGGCCAGCACTAAACTTCCTTGACTGAGGCAGGTCTCTGCTGCCTTGGCTGCTGCAGATGAGGGCAACGACTCCATAACACTGCAGCCTGCTCAGACTCATTCATCCATTGAACGTGTATTTATTGAGCACTGACTCTGTCCCAGGCAGTTTTAGACACCAAGGACAGCTGTGATCAACGAAGACAAAGTTCTCACCTTCAGGGAGTTTACGTTCTAGCAGAAGATTGAGACTGAAAATGTGCTCATGACGTCCCCGTAATGGTTAAAATACGATCTCATCCTGGGACAGTGACTTCAAACTCGACCACTCAGAGCTACAAACAGGAGGCACTCAGGTCAATGGGGTGTTCAGGTCAAATTCAGCTCACAGACATGTTTTGTTTGGACTATATATTGTTTTTTAAAATTTTGGGAACAACATTTAAGTTAGAAGATTGCACATAAAAATTCAGATTCCTGGTTTCTCTTGAAAAAATCAGGCAGTTAGGCAACTCAGATCTATTATTCCCACACGGCCACAATTGGGTGGAGCTGAATCACTGCTGCCCTTTATGATGTGGCCTCCAGGTTATCAAGACATTGGCCACTTGGGTCTCCAACTGGCTGAGACTGAGGGTCATTCCATTGCTTATCTGGCTGTCCCTATTTGATTGGCTCACTGGTTAGTTATGCTTCCTCCTTCCCTTCTTTTCTGTCCCTTTTTTTGCCTTTCCTCCCAATATTTGAGTGGCTGTATTTAAAAAGGGAAATATTTATCCATACCTATTGCTCTATCAAAAGTGAGAACACTAGATAGTCCAAGAGGGCTCTGCCTTTGAAAATTAAAATTGGAGAAGACATTTTTCTTCCCCAAAGTGAAGATACCCCTACTTTTAATTGCAAAGTGTACCTGTGCCATACCTCCAGACATATTCACTCATATGTTACCTGGCTACCTGGCCTCTAGAGGCCATCATGAGCCTTGGGGGCATAAAAACCACCAGAGTTGCTTGTTATACATGCAGATTAGGTCCCACAACCAGCTTTTCCCCAGATTCCAAGGCAAGATGCCTGAAGACTTTGAGAAATATTGTTCCCAGAAAATAGTTTTCAGTTGCCCTTTAGAAGTTCCTTGTTTGATAGTTGTTCCCTTTAACTTCCTTTTGCTGTATAGACAACACCCCCCGAGCCAGTTATTCTGTCAGTGAGCATTCACAGGTGCCCACTATGTGCCTGGAATCATGTGGGGGACAGAGATAATTCAACTTTGCAGAGCATCACAGGCTGAGGGATCCCCGAGGGCTGGTAGAGAAACGGCCTACCACATCATGTTCTGTGCATTCCACTTTGGCATCTTATTTCCATCCCACAGAGGACACAGATTCTATTACACCACTTTTGAGTGTATGTATTCTCTACTTGTATATTTCTCAGCCTCTCTCTGGGCCAATCTCATTTAGCCCCTTTGCAAATTAAATGCATCTCATTAAAGCGAACCCATTTAGGACAATGCCCTTCAGGTGTGTGCATCTTAGTACATCTTTCATTTTAAGACAAGTGTTTGATTTATTTTTCATCTCATTACACTCTTTAAAATTATGTGCATCTCATTACACTCAGTGCACTGAGACGACTTATTTCAGGTGGAGACATTACACCCAGCATTATCAGACAAGAATATTTTTTTCATTTCATTACAAGCCTTACAATTTATGTACATCTCATTACAATCAGCCATTTAAGACAATTCCCTTCAGTTGTGTATATCTCATTATACCTTTTCATTTCCAGATACATTTTTTCATCTTATTACACCCAAGCATTATTCAGAGAACTCACTTCAGGTGTGCATGTCTCCCATCCGCCTGTTATTTTGTGAATTTCTGGGTGGTTGTTCCCCCCAGTATTGCAAAATTTTTATTATATCAAACTCATTTAAGGCCAGCTCTGGCCACCTGTGGGCCTCCCATGCTCTTTCTCAGGGAAAGGAAGAATACTGGGTTCCCCAGGATTTGGCCAAGACTCTGCCAACAACTTCCCCTTATATACAGGGAGCGTCTAAATTAACTTCCTCACTTGCACATTGAGGGGTCAGAGGAGATGGCCATCCACATTCCCCTTCAGGTGATAATGTGTGAAACTCTAGTCCTGTGCGTGACAGTACAACAGGCTCCCGGCTTCTCCTGGGGATGCTGCTTCTCTCTCTGGACAGCCCCACCCTGCTAGAGAAGCTGAGGTTCACGTCACTGCCCAGGCTTCCAACAGCTAGACCACTTCACACTTCTTGCTGCCCTTTTGACTGGATGTCACTGGGATCCACGTGGGGTCACATTTTGGAAGGAGGTGAAATAACTTTGCTCTCTAGTGATGGAGTCTGCACAGCACCTCCAGGGCAATGGCGTCTTCGTCTCTCCCCAACCTCCATCCTAGGAGTTCTCAGCTGGGGTGCACCTTAGAATTGCTGTGCAGGCTTTCAGAGCTGCAGGTGCCCAAGTTCCATTCTCAGTCTACTAAATCAGATTCTCCAAGGGTGGGGCAAAGTTAGGTGCACTTTTAGCAGACCTCCGGAGGTTCTGAACCGCTGCCTCACCCAAGCCTGATTTCAGACAAGGATCTGCAGTGCGGTTGCTGGAGCTGAAAATGCCTCGATGCTCTCAGAACTGCCCCTCTTGTGCCTAACAAGAATCCAAGCCCCTAGTGAACAAATCGTTTCTCAGTCCTGGAAAGTGCACTAAGGGTCGGTAAACCCAACTTGCCCACCCCGTATCGGAAGCCCACCCACAGCACACTACAACTTGTCGTCACCTTTACCGTCCACCTCCAGCCTCGGGGAGCCCAGTTCCTCCCCGGGCAGAAAGGCCAAACTGTTACACAGAGCCGCCTGAGCCCTCCACCTTCCACTGGTGATCTGAGACCTGCCTTCTGGAGACAGATGGAAGAAGAAAAAACCCTCCAGACTGTTTAATTGTGAACTTCGAGGCTTACTCAACACGTGGGAGCAGCACTTCAGGAGATCTGCGATGTCTTTCTCGAATGTCTTGAATTAATCCTCATGTTCCCACCTGTACCCCCTAATCATAAAGCATGTGAGGCTTCTCTGAGTGTGTCTGGGGTGGTCTTTTCTGGTGTGTTTCCTCTTCTGTGACTCTACCTGTCTCCTTGCCGGTGAAAATAGAATCTTTTCTCTAAGTTCTACAATAAGTTTGACTTTTCACCATCCCTCTTCCACCACTCCCCTTGAATGCACCTGCTGAGAAATCAGAATCTAATCCAACTCCCGCCTCTGCTTTGTCTCTTTGTCCAGCAGGAGTGCTGGAGGCCACTGGTTCTGGAATCAGCAGGTGCCAGGGCTCACTGGGCCACTAAGCAGGGTGTAGTAGGACAAAGGGTAGGGGTAAGGCTGACTTTATGGGAACAGGCCTGTCTTGTTTTGTTTTTGTTTTCAGATCTTCTGTGTCCATTGGATTGAAAAAATGATCAGGTCCCCAAGGCTCAAGAGGCTATAGGGCCCAGCCATTTCTCTGTGTTCCTTGAAGTTTACTAGTGAAAATAAAAGTGACAATTTATTGAGCGCTTAGCAAATATGCTAGATACTGTAGATTATTCAAAATAACACTGAAAGAATTACTGGTATTATTGTTAATATTAGTATGCCCATGTCTAAAATGAGGACACTGGGGCTCAGAGATATTAAGTAATTTTCTCAAAAATGATTTAGCTAATATGTAGTAGAGCTGAGATTTGAACCTAAGGCCAAAACCCATGCTCTTTTTGTGAAGTAATTTGCCTCCCTAAGCCTCAGCTTGACCAAGGCTGGCCTTCAAGGTCAAGGGCCTTTTCTTCCCTGAATCCTCAGAGGCACCTGCATCCCTGCACTTTGCTTTTCTCCTCTAAGGTCCCCAGATGAAACAGCATTCAAAGATGTGGGATCTGAACCTTAGCCTGCTTCTCCCATGGCAGAGCCTACCAGCTCCTCACTTGAACTGTCTGCAATGCCTTTTTGCATTTTGGGGGAGAAAGGGCAGGACCTAGGTCCTCTGAGCTTAAGAAATTGCTCTGCATACTTTTCTGGGAGCTGTGCTACAGGAGGGGGTTGGAGAGCTGGCCTTGGAGGAAAGGCTGCTGTTGACTATGAACAGACTGGGATGAAGAAGCGGGCAACAGCAAGGTCGATTGCACTGTTGCTGATGGTCACTCAGATGTGGTTTAGATTGACGTGTGAGGTCAGGAACTGTTGAGCCCAAGTGATCCGTCAGTGACAACAGCTGACATTCAAGCCTTCCTTAGTTCAGGCCTGTGTAGGCGATTCCTTCCTTCCTGTTCAGGGCGCAAGTCCAGGTTCTTAGATTTTTTAGGCTTGACTGTAGAGAGTAAGGGCAAAAGCAGGTTGGAAGGTGGAAGGAGAAGGACAAAGAGAAAGGAGCTTATCTCTGAGAGAGACAGCATAGCATGCGTCCTCAGACAAGAGTAGGGGGAGTCGACTAAGAGCAAAGGTCCAGGGCCCAGGGGTATTGCCAGATTGGGCAACACTTTAATGGGAAAAAACAAAATTCCTCTGTTCAGCGAGGAGGAGAGGAGAGGATGAAGCGGAAATACACTGGACTGGAATACAGACACCTGGTTCTTGCACTAACTTGCTTCTCTGGTTCTGTGATTCATTTTCCTGTTCTCCGGCAGGTTGGAGGTGGAAGAGAGAACAAGGAGGGGCACACAGGGTAGAGGAAAGAGAGAGAGGGAAAAGGAGAGGGAGAGAGAGAGGAACTAGATGTGCACGTGTCTCTGGGGTTTTCAGACAAAGCTACTATCAAAATGCCAACCAGCTCCTGCCTGGTCAATTTGCATATTCCATGCTGTGCTCTTTGAAGCAGGATGAATATGCATGAGAGCTTGGGCGGGGTGTGGAGCTGCTGGGCTGTGGGCTAAGGTGGCTCATTGTTCTTTTAAAAGAAAGGCATTAATATGAAGCCAAAGCACTTTCTTGGTCAGCAGAGTGGCCTCTGCCTCCCTATCTAGTGAGGGGAGCAGGAGAGCAAAGCTCAGGCTCAGAAAGAAATCCTAATGACTACTCTCTCATCCTCCCAAGGAAGTAATCAGGCACCATCAAGAACACGAGTGTCTCTTCTCCAAGAGCAGCATTTAATTACTCTCCTCTCCACGCATACTAATCACAGAGGCTGGCTCAGTGATGAGAGTCACCTCTTCTGGCTTCCGTGGAAACGAGGCTGCCTCTCCCATTTCGTGCTTCTGCTGCAAGGAAAGTTGGGCGCCCTGGGGTGCTCCCTGCTTCTGGCCTTCGGTGAGACCAAAAGCGCTCTCAGTGACTGGGCTGGGGTGGACATAGTGGGTGCTCAAAAAATGCTCATGGAATGGACTCATTGATGTCCGTTAGGCCTTGGTTTGTCATTTAGCCTAAGACACCTGGAGGATCATGCCTGCTTACTGATGGTCTCATCCCTTTTTCCCTGACCACCAGATGAAGACGGTCACGCTCCAGACATTATTCCTGGGCATGAAAAAGGTTTAATTTTAAAAATCCAGTTTATCCCCAAAACTTTAGGCCCACAAACCCTTCCCTTTGGGTTTTCTTTCTGATATATCATATCTGTCTCCCATCCTGAAAAAGAGATATAAGGATAGGGAATGTGGGGATATTGCATTTGGAAAATGGCTTGTCCTCACATGACATCTGTTTCAACTCTACACAAATAAAGGCTGGCGTCTGGCTCTATGGTGGAGTTTCCTTACCAGGACTTGATCAGATTAGATTTAGCAAAATCCACATCAAAGCCTTTAATCGACGGGAACACACTCCAGTTAAAGAACCTACTGGCCAGACCAACCTCCTGCCTACATAGGAGGGTGGCCTGCAGGCCTGGGCTCTCCAGTGTTCCTGCTGAGTGTGGACATCCTACACTGGACATGAGTTTTGCAATCAAGACTGACTGGACTCTGAAGTATCAGTCTGCCCTTGGGACTCTTCCTCCATGTTACTACATCCCGAAGGATGAGAAGAGAGGAAGAGGAAGAGAACTGCCTTCACCTTTTAATCACACTATGTGCTCTTTCCCAGGTTCAGCCTCCAAGATTCAGTACTGCAGCAGCTCTGAAAACCTAGAGCAAAGCTTCTCCAAACCTTAATGCAAATACTAATTGCCTGGAGAACTTGTTAAAATGCAGATTCTGACTCTGGGGTGGGGCATTTCTAACAAGCTCCCAGATATTGTCAACGCTGCTGGTCTGGGGGTCACACTTTTAGCAGCAGGGATAGAGGGATGAGCAATGCAAAACCGTGAGGAATTTATTTAATATTTCTTCTACACTCCTGATGTGGACAAAAGGAGAGAGAAGAGGGCCACTGTTCCCACCCTTCCCTGCTCACCTCCTCCTAGACTGAGTGCAGCCTTGACACTTGAGATTTATTTTTAACTGCCAGCAGCTTTGATTAGCTTGTCTCTGCTGCTTCAGACACCTGCTGGCAGGATAAATTAGGGGAAAGGAGTGGCTGACCCAGATCTGACAAATCCAAGGCAGGAGGAAAAGCTCTTGAGGATCCACTGCTTCCCCTTTGCTGAGACTGGTGAAAAACCCCATAGCTGGCAAAGTGTTAAACCTGCTAATGACCTCACACCACCAGTGACCCTCTACATCCTCAGCCGAAGCGCCAATGAATGCAGAACTGAAGTCATCCCTTCTTGTCAAAGCATTGATACTTATGTCAATTTCTTGACCCCTGAGGATGTGCATGGGTACCTATGGTTGCTTCTATTTTCCTATAGCAGCCAGGGCTCTATCTACAGAGCAGTTCTGCTCTATGTAGATGCCTGAGCGAGAGCTGCAGGCACTGGGGCAGTTTCCCTGGGGGGTTAAGTCCCCTCAGCCCCCAGGTAAGACGGCTACTGCTCAGCAGCACTGCTCTGAGAAAAGCAGAGGCGCAGGAAGTGAGAGGTGAGGCACCAAGGATGCCTTCTCTTGTCACCTACATGACCTGGGACCTTCTGTGGAGTTGCCCATGTGACCAGGTACAGCTTTCCACATGGCATGCTCAGTTTAAAGCACACACTCAACTCCCCAGAGTGAGGGGAAGTTTGATTGCATCAGAGACCGAAGTGCCAGTCTGACTCTACTACTTCTGACCATCTCTGCTTCTTGGTCTCCTCATCCATAAAATCAGGGTGGTGCTAGGACCTATTTACCGCACGGGGTTGCTGTGATATGAGATAACGTGTACAGAGTGATAAGGCCAGTGGCAGGTGCACAGCAAGTGCTAGATAAGTTTTTCTTTTAAGGTGGGGCTGGGGGAAATGGCAGGGTTGCTATCATTCAAGCCAGAAGATGGAAGCCAGGAGAATTCAGGTGGTGGTGAAATACATCCGAATACAAGGGCAACATTTCACCTGCTGGTCAACCAAGGCTTGCAGCTGCCTGCCGCCGATGCTGGAGACAGCACGTAGGTGTCAGAGCTGCTGGACCTCTGGGACTGCAGGAAGGGCAGGGAGGGCATGCACAGTCCTAGGGTACTGTTCCTAGGGGTCGCTGGGGGCGGTCAGGAAAGCAGCTGCAATCTCCATGCTGGGAGAGCCCAGCAGAGCCAACTCCCTCCAGCCCTGACATCCAGGTCCCTGTGGGGGCCCTGCCATACCAAGAGGAGGCACTGCAGCTGCCTGGCTCCACCTTGAGGCTCACTTTCTATCTTCTAACTTCACAATCTCCCCCCTGGGCTGACCCCTTTTCTGACCGGCTAGTTCCTACAACTCATTGTGCAGCTCCCTTTAACGGTGCCAAGCAGCAAGATCTTAGGAGTCTGTGGACGGCCTCCCCCTTCTGTCTGTACCAGGTGCAGCCCCACCATGACCCACAACAGGGCATGCTCCCAGTCCCTAAACACCGGGCTGGCTGCCAGAGGCCCGGAACATCATGTGGAGGCAGCTACACATCCTTTCTCTAGAGGATTTGGAACAGAGGACCAATGAACACCACGCTCCAAAGCACATGAAGAATATTAATTAAATGAAGGTTTATTTCAAAATTAGTCTTAGAATGTAAGCTGTTTTTGAGGGCTGGAGCCAGACTACATAATGAGTGGTGAGAGCATCTGCCTTCCTCCGACATGGGCGGAGAGGAGGCAACGTCACCAGCCCTGCCCCTCGGTCATGCATCCAATGAGTACTAGCACTAGAAGCCAACAGCAAAGGACCCCGAGCATTTGCTCATGTTTAATCCAGGTTAAGCTATACACGTTTAAATACACGTCGGAGGTTACGTGGTGTCATGCAGTCCCTGTGGTGGAATGACTCTTGCTCAGTGACCTCCGCAGCAAGGCTGCTCCCAAGGGCAAGGTTAGGTAGGACAGAGCACTGAAAAGAGAAGAGAAAGAGAGGTCAGTGCACAGTGGGGGTCAGGACGTGCCAGCCCAGGGTGGCCCTGGCCGAGAGTGGTCATGCTGGCTTCTTGCCAGTGTCCTCAGCAGAGAACTGCCTTCTTAGAACCAAGGAATAGTTGCACTCACATGTCTTCCTTCCAGAAGAAGGAAGAGCCAGTGATAAGTGGTGGTTTGGTGTAACAATCGAGTGCGTCGTTTTCCAATGCCCGTCTGCCTGGGTTCAAATCCTGGATCCAGCCATTTACTAATTCTATGACCTTAGAGAAATTACTCAACCTATCTGTGCTTGTTCTTCATATGTACAACAGACTGTGCCTCTGCCTACCCCCCACGTTGTTCAGAGGCAAGTCGAAAGTGCTCAGTAAATGATAACTAGCTTTATAAATTCCTTGACATTTCAGTGGATCATGAGGGGTAAAGTCTAGTCCCTCAGGCTTCCAGACTTACAGAACCCATTTCTACAAACCTCCTTTGAAAACCTCCTTTGAGAAATTTGCTGGTCTTTTAAAACCTTTAAGAGTCAGAATTTCTTCCCAATGTTTAGCCTAAATTCCCCCTGCAGAAATTTAAGATCAATCTCTCTGATCCTTATGGAAATAACACAGCTCAGAGGTTCTTAACTGAGGTCCACAAGCCTCTGAAACTGTACCCCAAGTTGTGTGTTGTTGTGCAGCAAAAAACCTAACAAAATAAAGGATCTAGAAATGAATGATCATCAATGGATATTGTTATGGACTGAATGTTTGTGTTCCCCTCAAATTCACATGTTGAAGTCTTAACCTCCACTGCAGCTGTATTTGGAGATGGGGCCTCTAAGGAAGTAAAGTTAAATGAGGTCATAAGGGTGGGGCTCTGATCTGATAGGATTAGTGTCCTTTTAAGAAGAGACACTAGAGAGCTCTCATGCTCTCTCTCCTCACACACAGAAGCAAGGCCATGTAAGGACATAGCGAGAAGTGGCTGTTTACAAATCAAGAGAGACCGCACTAGAAATCAAATTTGCCAGCACCTTAATAGTGGACTTCCCAGCCTCCAGAACTGTGAGAAAATGAATTTCTGTTATTTAAGCCACTCAGTGATATTTTGTTTTAGCAGCCTGAGCAGACTAACACAGATATTAACATCACAAAAAGACAACCAGATAGTATGTGTCTCTTAATGGAAGTTTACAACCACTGACAATATGAGGCTTATCAAAAAATTTGAGGCTGAATTTGATCAAGCATCTAGCTCTATCAGTTAACAGGAAATACAAAAGATGGAAGAACATATTAATTAAATCATGGGAACACAACTAGCCAGCAAAAACCAGAATGAGGAAATTCTATGGGACAAACAACCTGATTTCTCCAAGAAATAAATTTCAAGTAATGAGAGAGAGAGGAAGGAAAGGGGATATATATATATTAAAAGAGGATATATATATTAAAATATATTATCCAACTGTAATGCGTAGACCTCCATTGGATCCTGATTTAAACAAATAAACTGAAAAATTTATAGGGAAATCTGAACACTGATTGGTTAATCAATGACATCAAGAAATTTTTTATTTTCCTAGTTGTGATAATGATGTTGTGGGTATGATTTTTTTAGGAGTCCTTATGTTTTATTTTATTATTATTATTTTTTTTAGGATCTTGTGAAGTTTATTTTTCTGTTACATCTGATAAATTGTAACCATCCTGAAATCTGATGTAAATGCCTCCTCCCCCAAAAAAAACGCTTTCTTCCACTGTTTTTGTCATTGATACACTCCAGTTATTGAGATTCTAATGGCATGGTTTTGATTTTTTTTTTAATTTTTTATTTATTGCAGTAACATTGGTTTATAACATTGTATAAATTTCAGGTGTACATCATTATACTTCTATTTTTGCATAGATTACATCATGTTCACCACCCAAATACTAATTACAACCCATCACCACACACATGTGCCGAATTATCCCTTTCACCCTCCCCCCTCCCCCCTTCCCCTCTGGTAACCACCAATCCAATCTCTGTCTCTATGTAGGAGTCCTTATGTTTTAGACATGTATACTGAAATATTTATGGATTAAAAAAATGAAGATTGGGATTTGCTTCAAAATAACATGGAGGGGAGAAGTTGGGCAGGGGTATAAATGAAACATGATTGGCCATGAGTTAACAACTGTTGAAGCAGGAAGTATATGAGTGTTCATTATACCATTCACTCTATTTTTATATGTTAAAAGTTTCCATAATAAAAGATAAAACAAAAAAAACTTATGAAAGGATGTAGCTAATCATGACTGTAGTTTGTTGCCTTTCAAGCAGCTGAAAACTATTAAAAGTATCCTCAAGCTTTGTTTTTCCTAACTAAATAGCTCAAACTCCACAGAACTTACACAATAAGTCTTTTGTTGGTTTGGCTGCTCTTCATGTGGAGTCACTCTGGTGACTAGGGGGTGATGGAATCTCCTCAGGCGTCCTAGCAACGTCTAGAGGCAAAAACCCATTCCTGCAAGGCCTCACAATTGTCCGCTTGATTTCCCTGGCCCTGCCAGGTCTGGTCTGGCATGGAGGCCCTGGGAAGGCTGCAGAGTCAGTTCCACACCTTCAATAGGAGTCCTGGGAGAGGGGGCCCCAGAGGACCCCCTGCTTCCAGAGGCCTGGAGCTGCTCTTACCTTTTAAAATGTAGTCCGTTAGCAAAGTGGGCACCTTGTCATTATCCTCCTTCATGGCAAAGAGAACTGGAGAAGGAGAGAGAGAGAGATGAGGCAAGATGCCATCAGGGCATAAAGCTCACTTCTAGGGCCAAACAACCCACTAATCCAAAGTGAGTGAAAATACATTCATTGAGTCTTGAGAAAAAGTCTAGAAGCCTCTGTCAAGAGTCAGCATTCAACACGCTGATGGAGGAGAATACATCAAAGTCATTGTGGCCCATTGATGACTTTCTTTTCTTTTTTTCTTGTATCTTTTACTTTTTTTTTCTCATCTATAATTTCCCCATCATCTCCTAAGTATATATCTTTAGTAATCATAAAAACAAATAAAGCAATTTAAAAAAAGACTCAGATTTCAGATGCAATCTAAATGATAAGAATAATAGTCATCACATTATTGAATCCCCAATAAACTGTCTTTAAAAACATTCTATTCATATAAACAGATATTATTAGAAAAATCTCTCCCCTTTAATTTATTAATAACAAATGAACTTAATTTAATAAATATTTATTTTCCATTTTATGCCCAGTACAGTGAGAGAATTTGTGGAAATGCAAAAGAATTAGGGACCCTCAAGGAGCTTACAGACTACTACGGAACAACGAAAGAGTTCATGATCTGCACATGAAGCAAACAATAGGGAAGTTATTAAAGCCTAAAGGGTTTTGGTTTTTTTTGTTTTTGTTTTGTTTTGGTGAGGAAGATTAGTCCTGAGCTAACATCCGATGCGAATACTCTTCTTTTTGCTGAGGAAGATTGACCCTGGGCTAACATCCCAGCCCATCTTCCTCTACTTTATATGTGGGACGCCTGACACAGCATGGCTTGATAAGTGGTGCCTAGGTAGGTCTGCAGTGGGCCCCTGAACCCAAGAACCCTGGGCTGCCAGAGCGGAGCACACAAACTTAACCACTATGCCACCAGGCCGGCCCTGAAGGGTTTTTATAAAAGTTTCTAAAATAGCTTGTTCTGTTATTAAACTAGGTAGCATCTTCTCATAGTCATAATTCATATTGTGGAAGTCAGCTTTGTAGAAAATCCTTCAAGAAAGTCACTGGACTTTGTTTACAATATCAAAAAATGAGGGGGTGGAGTCTGCCAATAAATTTCTTCGTCAACAAATTCCTTAAATACACTATGGTCTATGTATTCCATGAAGTCTTATAGAGCTTTATGAAAAATGAGAGAGATCTATATGTACAAGACATACTTATCAGCGAAGAAAGAAAGCTGCAGAACATTATGTATTATAAACTTTTAAATGAATAAATAAACGCTAATATTCATAGAAAAAAATCTGGAAGAATGTACGTGAAACTTAAAAGTGGTTATCTCTGAGTGTGAGACCACAGGGGAGGTTCCTTTCTACATTTCTACAGTGTCTGGCTTTTTTAATGAGCATGTACTACTTTTTGCAAGCAGAGAAAACAAGAGAAATTAGCCGGCACTAACAGCTAGGGTCAGGAGGCAACCACGACAATAGAGTGACCCCCAATCCATGTCCAAATCCTTGCTCTCCACTGATTACCTTACCTAGTTTCCAGTCAGGGTAAGGAAACTTGATTCCAAAACTCAGGAGCAGGTGAAGAACAGAGCCCGACAGTGGCATGAGTCAGTGGCCAGGTCCAGAAAAAGAAAAAGCCTGAACCGGAGGCCCTCCAGGTGTTGATTTCTTTTGTTTTATTTCTTCTGTATTTTTAGACATGCATTCCTTTCAAATTAATAGGCTGGAAATACTTTGCAACTGAACATGGGCAGACTAAACGCCGCACCAAGGAGATAGCCATAAAAACACACTAATTGTACTCAGTCAATATGTGTCTAAGTTGATCTCCAAAATCCAAAATTTATATGAACCGTCTGGTCCCAAGAGCTGGTCTTTGGCCTATGTCCTTGATTCAGGAGTAGGGCAAAGAGCAGACGTTGTTCACAAATCCATACAAGAATTTGCCAAATAAGAGAGTTTTCATAACCTACAGGAGAATTGGTATTCAGGAAAGATGGCATTTTATTTTAAAGGGTATAAAATATTGGAATATTGTATATCCACATGATAGAAGAGAGAGGCATAAAAAGAATGTTAACCAAATGTTAACTGATGTGACTAAAATCATGATACAAAATTTTATAGCCAGTATAATCCCAACTATATGGAAAAGACATAAAATATTACAGCTTAAAAACAGCAAAACAGTAACCACAGTGGAGGGGACAATGAATTATTTATCTTCCTTTGTTCATTTTTCTATATTTCCAAAGTATTCTAAATGATGGATACACTCTAGCTATCATTTTTTAAATGAACTTAAAAAATGTAAACAAACCCACCGTTTCTTAATTAAAATGAAAGGATTTCACACTGAATTCCTGAATGGGTATCTGGAGTAAATTTATAGCTCTTCCTTTTTTTTAAGACCATGATAGAGTACTTTACATATATGAACCTTCATAATTTGTCCAAATTATTTTCCAAATGCTCACTACTTGTGAAAACACAAACACCTATAAAAGTCAGCTCATTTCTCTCTGCTCCCTTTAAAAAAATCTCGGTGCATATTTATGCAAATGAAGGAGTATAAAATGAGTTAAGAGGAAGCCAATGTACTTTGAATTTAATATTCCAGATTCTCAAGGACATAGTATCTGTTGATGTAGGCAGGATTTCCGTTTACCAGAACCTCCTGCTTTAGTTCTCCAAATTGATAAAAATGAAAACATTTGGTCACCTTTAGCACCGGGCCCAGCAGGTATCTATCTTCCTCCGCTGAACAGATGAAGCTCCTCTTCCCATCCCCTGGGGCATCAAATAGCCCTTCGGTTGGCCCATTCCCTCCCAGACAGTGCTGCAGTGGGCTGTGCAGCCTGGTTCATATGTCACTCAATGCAGTGCACGGTTGCCAGGGAGATGGACATTCTCATGATTCACTGAGCCTGTCACCACATCTCAGCCTAGGATTTTTCTCTTCCTAAAAAAATCAAGCTGACACTGATGGCTAACACCAAACGCCCCTGGCCCTTTGGGGGTTGTAGTGTTTGATGTATATAAAGAGATTTTGCTTACAAAAGGCTCTTTATCTCACACTGTTTTTTCCCATAGCTCAGAATGTTTATTAATATTATTTGACAATAGAGCCAAAGTGGAGAGGAGGCAGTCATTTCCTGAAAGGAAAACCAGACTCTATTCTTTCCAGTCAGCCTCCCCCCACCCAAGAAACCTTGCTTCTCGTTAAAAATACAGCCAGTCCCACAGACTGAGCTCCCTGCTTCGGGGCACACGTTTGGACCAGGCAACCTCAAATTGCAGAGGAGAGAACAGGCAAGATAGAGAATGTAAAGCCTCAGAACTGCTGGGTGAACCACAAAAGGTCCCTGCACACCAGTACTGCCCCCTACCCACCCCTGAGCTCTGTCACCAGCTCGTTTTTTTTCTGGCAAGTCTCTTCCCTTACAGGAAGTGGAGAAAAGACAAGACAGCTCTGTGTATCACTACAGAGTACTTTAATTTTATCCCTGTGCGGGGGGACGTGATGCAATGCTATGGAGCACGTTTTGACCCGTCTAAAACTTCTCTCGGGACACCTCAGGCCTGAGGCACCAAGGGTGCAACTCACAGGGAGCGAGGGAGCAAACTAAGCAGCTGATGTCGCTGAGGAGGAGAGGAACTCACTGTTGGTCAGCATCTGCAGATCTTCCACGGACGGAGGGGAGGCCTTCTTCTCGTAAGGGATGACTGTGTTCAGATACTACGAGACAAACACGGCATGCAGGGCTTGAGACATAAGATACGGTCCCTCCGGGCGTAAGACATAGCCGACAATTTGCATGGCATCATGCTTTTCTCTAAGAAACGCACTCTGGCGACAGACATTCTTGACAAGATCCATGATAATGTGCACACCACTGTTTCAGGACCCTTTTCTCGTCTTTGGGGAATGTCTCTTTAAAACTAAGACTTCACCCTATTAGCCAAGAAAAATTTCCCTCCATTCCAACTTCTACACTCCTCCAACACTAGAAACTTTTTTGTTATTTAGGAATTTTGGTGAGCTTTTCCTTCGGGCTGAGAGCAAAGAGCATTTTAAGGGGGGGGTATTATATTTTCTTATCCTTTGGGGTGCAATTTGAGAATGATAGTTTCTCTTTTATGAAAAAGGACAGGCTAGAGAGAGAACCTCAACCCCGCCCTGAGTCTTGGATGTTGGGTTTGCTCCCTCTGCTGGATATGAGGTGCTTCTACAACAAAATCGTCTTAGGGCCCAGTGGGATATCAAAGAACACCCGGAAAGACCGTGAAGGGTTCTAATGGCGCCTGGGGTTGTGAGTGAGAAGAGTTCTAGACCGAAAGTCAGGAGGCCTGTATTTCAGTCTTTGCTCTGCAACTGCAGTATGGCCTTGGGAAAATGCCTAATCTCTCTGGGCCTTAGCTCAGACTGCTGTGGAATGAGGGGACTAGGTTAGATGTTCCTAAAATCTCTTCCCAAGCTGCAGTCCTAGAATTCTAACACTTAGGATTCAGCTACAAATACGTCTAAGACACACACACAATTTATGTGCACTTATTCCACCACCTGAAACTTGTCTATCTAGACCCCGGCCATCCCTAGTAGATTATGCACTCCAGGAGGGCATGCACCAGGACTTATTCATCTTTGTTCCTGAGGGCCTAGCAACAGAGCTTAGCGCACAACAGGCACTCAATATAAGTTTTGAACACTGTCTTAATAACCGGAAATACAAGCTACTTCTCAGGCAACTAATTGACTAAATGGAGCCAACCAGGAGATGCCACTACGTGGGTTATGGTCAGAGCCAGCCAGTGAAGAGGCAGTCTTGGTGGGACTGGCTCAGGCAGAGATTCAATGTGGAATTAATTAACCTCTTGGAGGGGATCAATCATGAAATGGATTCCCCTTTTAACGCATTTTGTTCTTAAAACAACTTAACTCTTAAGTCTACAAGCAGGGTTGAGTTTTAAGTTTTACCCTTAGATAAATCCTAGAATACTGGAGCTCAAAAAACTGTTCACCTTTAAAAAGACATTTTCTGTTTCCCTTAAGAGGAGAAGAAAATGTTAGGACCCCTCCCCTGCCTGCCAAGGGCTGGGATAATTCTAGCGAATCACCATCCCCCATTTCTCTTTCGGAGGCCAAGCTGCAAGAGAGTCCGGGCGGGTGGAAAGCTGAGAGCAGAGAGACTGCTCGTACCTGTTTGTCAGTTCCTGAGGAGCCAAAAGTCTGGCGGATGCCGCTCTGCAGAATGTTGGAGATGCCTTCCATGCTGAAGCGCTGGGGGAGAAGAGAGAGACTCAAGACGAGCTCACGCCTCCTGCTCCGTATTCATCACCCCAGGGACTTCTGTGAACTCCCTAAACTACCCACACCCATGAGCTACCGCACTGTCCCAGATAACTGCCCCATGGTCACGGTTCTGTGACCGGAAAGTAAATGTAAGACCTGGGCTAAGCGACGGGCCAAAATTTCAGCCTGAGCTTTGGAAGAATAAATAGTAGAGTCTCAAAGACTTAGTAAGTCCCTCAGGGCAACAAGACCCCCTACACTCCCGAAGTTTCCTCATTTCAGCCTCCATTGTGTAAACAGCAGTACCGTAAAACTTGGACGATGCGATATCTTAGGATGGAAAACAAAATGTCCAGCCATTGGGAAGGGCAGATGTAAAGCAATTGACCTTATCTTATTTTTCAAAATGCACATGCCTAAGCCCAATTCAGTAGGTCTGGGATGGGGCCTAGACAAAGGTATTTTGGAAAAGCTCTTTAGATGATTCTGCTGAGCTTCCCTGATTAAGGCAGGTTTGAAGAATCCTGTCAATATAACCATAAGGCATCTGATAATTTTTGATCCTGCAACACCCTATCCACGCCCTAAAGAGTTAAGTCAGGACTCTATGCCAGTAGCAGAAATTCTGACACACAGTCCAAAGAAACAATGCCTCTCAATGCTAAATGCCTTCACTCCACTTTCTGAGGTCTCGTCTAAGAGAACACATGCCACATTCAATTATTTTCTAATGTTTACGTCCTCTCTCCCCCAGTTAGACCGTGAGTCCTCTGGGGAGTAGAGGAGACAGGTGGTATCTTCTCCCTCTTCATGGCCCACTGCCATAGTATCCTGCTCACAGTCACTGCTCAGTACAGGTCTGTTGATGAGTCCACAGCAGGGTTGGTATTGGGACCTGAAATGGCGAGGGTTTGCGGTTGGACGCACCTCGTTTTCCAGCAGGGTTGTTCACATACCTTAAGAGGCATCTGGTTTCCCTTCTCTATTCGGCTGCTCTGCAGGCTCAGCCCTTTCTCTTTCCGCCTCTTTTTCATCAGTTCTCGCTGCTCCTTCTGCTTGTTCTGAACCTCAATAAGCACCGTGATGAAGGAGTTCTTCACTTCTTTCTCAAATTCCAGCTCATCCCGGCGAGCCAGCTGTTGCACCAGCTCCTCCGAGAAGTCTCGGATGGCACCCTCCACCTGGTCCAGCAGCTCGTTCAGCTCAGACCCAGACATGTGCCTCAGTCCTGCAGAGGAAGACCATCCACAGGTGACACCTGCATCCCAGCCAGAGCCCACTGGAGAGGCTCCTGGGGCCACTGCTGCTTGAGATGGGACTGCCCCTCTAGAGGAGACCTGTTCCAACTCCTTAAAGGGCCAGGAAAGACCTTCACAGTTTAGGGGCATGCCGGGAAGGGAGGGGCCAGTATACGGCCTGCAGAAGAGAACGTCACTCTCGGGAAACAAAGAAGTAAGAAAAAACAGCCCCCAAAGAAGCTTGTGGACTCTGTCCACAAAAATGTGTGTGCTTTTTGATCCTTGTTCTGTCCTCCTATTTTTCCTATGTCTATGATATTCCTCATGTGAAATGGGTCAAGAATCAGAGGGAAAACAAACATTAAGAGGAGGTTTTTGGCCTCTGTGCTGAAGAGCAATAAAGAGGTGGTGTTTATTCCCAAGAACTGGTTAAGACATAGCTGACAGCGAAATAAGCAGAGCGATCTGAGGCCTTCTTTACACCTATAGGTCCGTGTGGCAGTTCACGGATTCAAAAATACGTGAAACGTGTGGAAGACTGGCAACGTGTATTGAAAAATGACCCTGGCTAGTTGGCATAGAGTGGTCTGCTACTGTCAGAGAACAGGAAAGGGAACCTGAGATAATGGATACATATAACTTTGTTTCGAATTCTTTTTTTTGTGAGGAAGATCAGCCCTGAGCTAACATCCGATGACAATCCTCTTTTTTGCAGAGGAAGATTGGCCCTAGGCTAACATTTGTGCCCATCTTCCTCTACTTTACATGGGATGCCGCCACAGCATGGCTTGACAAGCGGTGCGATGGTCTGCGCCTGGGATCCGTACCTGTGATCCCAAGGCCGCCACAGCAGAGCGCGCGAACTTAACTGCTACGCCACCAGGCCGGCCCCCTATTTTAAATTCTTATCCACTAAGACTTCTTCATCTAAAATAGATTCGGGGGCATCTTTTCGAATTTGTCCCTTTCTGGTGGTATCTTGTTTCTACTTCAGAATCCATTTTCCTTTTCCTTTTCATTTCTGCTTTGCCCGGATATTTGCTGACTTGGTTCAACTTTATTTTGCTCTTTGGAGCAGTCCTCCTCCCTCTGTTTTTGCCATTTCACTCTGCATTTCAGCTGTTTTCACGAGTCTTCTGCTGAACATTTCTATGTTTGGGACCTTTGTGTGGCTAAGAATGGCCCGACTGGGGAGGCTATGAATGCAGCACCACGGCCAAATCTGCCCCATCCCTCCACAGATTCCTTCTGTGGGCTGTCACCCTGCCTCTGCTCCTGAGATCGACAGAGTTTTACTTTCAGGATGCAGTTCTTCAGATCGTGCCTCTATTTTTACGACTATTCTAACCTGTGCTTGGACCTTTATGCCCTGACCAGCCCACCTTCTCTCTCTGTTGTTTGTAAGTCTCCTTCACCCCACATGTGGATCTATTCCCAGGAGTGTGACCCCTCCTGCAACATGGGCATCATTATCCCTATGGATTGATGAATTTTATACTCAGTTTTGCCTTTGCTGTGTTAGTTACATTTTTTCATTTCACACTTTATCCGCCTCTTTCTTTGCATGATCATCATGACTACAAACCTGTGTCACAGAGTTAAGACGATGCACAGACGAAGTGTGTGGACTCGGAGTTAACCTACCTGGCTTCAAATTTTGGCTCCACCCCTTATGACCTGTATGTGGTATAAGGGCAAATACAAATTAAAAATAAGAGGCTTGATTCTCCCTGTTGAAAATAAGGGAAGAGGCTTTCCCGTTCTCTCACCTCCCTTTTCTTCCAGAATTTTTTTTTCTGTCCTTTTCAAACGTATGTCAATCATTTTAACGGCTAAATAAGCCTCTTGCCAGTGTCAGGACTCAGGAATGTTTCCTCAAGCACCAGGGAGTCGCTGCTTTGAAAAGTAACATCATTAAAGAAGATAACAGGGGCCTCACTTGTCACGCGACTCCAAATTGCAAAACATACTAATATAATGGGTTGTATCCACTTCGCTATAGACAAGAGTGAGGTTTCTTTCTGGTTTTGCAATCCATTTAGCAGGTTGTCTGGGATGTGCGTCACATTCTGACTTAATGCTTATTCTGTAATAAAATTGTTTTCTTTCTCCTCTACTTCTGTGGAGAGGTTTTCTGGGTGGGGAGGAGATTTTGTTTTTAACTATATTTTCCCAACAGTGGCCTTGAACAAGTCACTTAATCTCTCAGAGTACTCTGTCAGCTCACTCCTAATGAGGCGGGTGTGGGGATGAAATAAGATTACGTATGTAAAGTTTTAGAACAGGGCCTGGCACATAGAAAGCTCTCCAAAAATATGAGCTATTATTATCATTACCTTTTGCAGGTTTTTTCCATTGTTTCTATGGTAGCATCATTTTGAAGAGTGGGTTCGGATTTCTTCTACTGCTGCTTTAGTCTTGCTCGTTGGCTAGTTTTACCATTTTAATTTTGTTTGATTGCCTTTCCCCCCTGCCCCAAAATGCTAACTTCTCTCCTGATGCCCAGTAAGAAAGGTGTTGCCAGCTCCCTGGCCTCGAGGTTCTGTTAGCTACAGAAGTAAATGCCTAGTGCCTGGCACAGAGTGCACGTCCGTCCTCGGCAAGCCCGCCGCCCTGGGCCCTCACCTTCATGGGACCAGTTGTTGTTGAAGGTCTGGGTCCAGGCCTGCATCTCCTGCAGGAGGACCGAGTCTGCCTGTGAGGAGGCCTCTCCCCCATCCTCCTCTTCCAGAGCCTCCTCTTCCTCCTCAGCGTCTGGGGAGTTCTGCATCATTTCCTCAATCTCCTCAATTACCTGAAGAAGGTACACAAGAGAGTGCCCGCTCTGTTGAATTTTCACGAGTTAGGGACGTTTCTAATTTGCTGTCTGTAAAATTCCTAAAGCAATATTGCTACTTGATAAATATTGAATAATAATAAGAATAGATCTGACCAAAGGCTTACATACACTCTCACTTTAATGTAAAGCACTCTTTAATGCAAAACCTCTTCCAAAAACGCCATTTAGATGAGTGCTTTATTGGAAATAAACTACTCTTTCCGGAAACGCAGCAGAGCTGCCTGGAAAGGAACATTTACTTCAATTTGCTGAGCACTTTATTTCTTAGTGGGAAAATATTTTATCTACTCAACTTTAACACAAAACCCAATCCATTAACTGTCACAATGCTTATGACTGGAAAAGACAAGTGTCCCTAGAACAACTGAAAGTGAGGAGGCTTTTTTAACATAGAGGAAAACAGCTATTTCTCCAGAATTCACCTAGATAGGAACTAAAGCTGCCCAGCAACAAGTGAAAATAAAGATGATAAAATAATAAAAGGATAGGCAGGGTCTGGAGAGCAGAAAATCGATCAGAAACCCAGCTCTAATCTAGACTCCTGATAGGGGACAGCTCCTAGAAGAGAGAGTCAGATTAGATAACGGCCGCAAGGGACGAGGGTGAACTACCTTGTACGTTAATCGTCTCCACATAAAGAAACTGGAATAAGCCAAGACTGCTCCTGAAAGGAGTCCGTAGGTGAGTCTGGTCACAACAGCGCATTTATATGTCTGTCTGTTCTCGATGCTGTGCCTTGGAGCCTGAGTCCATTTATAGAATGCAACCAAATGACACACCCCCCTTTAGAATTTTATGATTGCGTTTCTCTTTCTCTCAGAGTACTGTTACAAGTCAGCTTAGTGACTGGATACGTTCTGAGAAATGCGTTTTTAGGTGATTTAATCGTTGTGCGAATGTCATAGAGCATACTCACACAAACCTAGATGGGCTAGCCTACAACACACCTAGGCTATATGCTACTAATCTTATGGGGCCACCGTCTCATAGGTGATCCGTCATTGACCAAAACGTCGTTATGCACCACATGACTGTAGTTGTCGTTGAATTTGTATCATTGAATTCTATTTCCTCTAAAATTCACAAGAATAACTGTTAGCCCTTATTCTTTTTTATCTGGCTCCCTTCACTCTTTTGATCCTTACCTGCTTATATCCCACCTTTATACCACGGATATGAAAGAGTTTCTTTTTTTTTTTTTTTTTAAGATTTTATTTATTTTTATTTTTTCCCCCCAAAGCCCCATTGGATAGTTGTGTGTCGTAGCTGCACATCCTTCTAGTTGCTGTATGTGGGACTCGGCCTCAGGATGAACGGAGAAGTGGTGCCTCGATGCGCACCCGGGATCCGAACCCCGGCCACCAGCATTGCAGCGCGCGCACTTAACCACCAAGCCACAGGGCCGGCCCTGAAAGAGTTTCTTTTTTTTTTTTTTTAATAATTTTATTTATTTATTTTTTTTCCCCCAAAGCCCCAGTAGATAGTTGTGTGTCATAGCTGCACATCCTTCTAGTTGCTGTATGTGGGACGCGGCCTCAGCATGGCCGGAGAAGCAGTGCGTCAGTGCGTGCCCGGGATCCGAACCTGGGCCGCCAGCAACAGAACGCGTGCACTTAACCGCTAAGCCATGGGCCGGCCCTGAAAGAGTTTCTTTTACTGAAAAGCACTTTCTGGCACTGAAGGCTCCTGGTGGAGCTTTTTCAGAACTACTTTGTGAAAAAACTTGTATGGTGCCTGCTCAAAACAAGCACTTATAAATATTTGCCAGCTGCAAGATTGAATAAGGAATCCAGAGACCCAAGATTATTCTCCCTAATTAATAAACTATTAAAACCAAAATATAACTAACTCAATCAAATGTGAAGCACTATATCTCTTTTTTCCCCCCAAAGACACAAGTGTTTCTAAGACTCCTTTTGAAAGGATCAACATTTTTAGTGTTCTGTGAAATATGAGAAAATATCCATCACAAAAAAGCCTCATCTGTCACTTCTATTTTTGCAAGAACAGGCATTTGGGACCCTTGTTTAAGTGTCCTGACTCCGAGTACAATGAATTGCAATAAGAGGCTTAGCAGGAAGTGAAGCCAGTAAACACTGGGCCGATCCATGATGGTTATCAAACACAGACCCCACGCAACCCAAGCATCAGGAATTATGTTCCTATTTACTGCAGGTAGGTAAAATGAGGCATAAGGAGAAATGAAATTCCTAATCAAAGACACTATAAGTCATCAACACAGCCACCACAAGACCATACATTTTTCTTCTGCCTTAAATGGATGTGGCAAGTATGTACTCTTAAATTTTTTCTCTGTCAAAAGAACAAAAAGTCCCAAGAACTGAGATATTCGTACCTGATCTGCTGTGAGTAGAGGCTCCTCATTGATACCAGAATCATGTTCACTCTTCTCATTGAACTCTTCCTCTTCTTTCTCATGGATCTGAAGGGGGGTGGGGGGTGGAATTCTGATTGACCATCAACAGAACTAGGATTCTCTCTAGTCTCTAGAATAGATGACACTGACTGAGAGGCCACTCCAATCATCCACTGTGTAAAGAGGGAATCATATGTGGTGTCCAGAGTTTCATCCAATTCCAAACATATCCCTTCCACACAGCATGCATCACTGAGTTCAGCTTGGTCAGAAAAGGACAAAGAGGGATGAGTGGCCAGCACCATTCTGACTCAAAGGAAGCAGCAATGTTCTTTAATGCACAGACAGGTCATCCTTGTGTGAACAAGGAACCTTCTCAAGGTGAGTGATACTGCAACCAACTCTTGCAACAAAGGCATACTTATTTATATAAGGAGTTTCAATCTGGGGGTTTGTTTCCAGATTTTACTTTACTAGGCATTTTAAGGGGAGGATTGTTCCAGTCCAAATAGTTATGCTTTCAGAATTTGATGAAATGCCATCCTGTTATTGGAATCTAGACGTAGTGTCATAGCTGATGAAGGAGGTAATGAATCTACACGGGACATGCCACAGAATAACCTGACCATAAACTAACAGACAAGCTAAACAACAACAACAAAAATCAAAACATTTGCCCAGTGTCTCCAAACTTCCATAATCCCAAGTAAGATTCTGAAAATTCACAACCATTGAGATTCTAGATGTTGAAGTCCAGCAAGGTATTCAAGGCATATCTGGCTTTATTGACCATATCACAAACAGCCATAGTTTGGCATTTATGTTCAAATTCTGCACAAAGTAAAACACTAAACCACCTAACAAGCTATCTATGTCCAGAAGTCTGATTTGAAAGTCATATAGGGACTGACAAGAAGTGCCTCCAGGAAATCTTTCTGCAGAGACACCTCTCATCCAGGAATCAATTTTACTTGTTCACCAGTAGCTGGCATGCTGATCTGCCTCTTTCCTGGGGATGACATTTTTCCTATTCTGACAGGAAACACCCCAGTTCCAATCCAAGCAATCATGTCAGAGGTAGTCTATCCTCAGAAACTTCTCCCCTTTTCTTTGAGCTGTGCCTTGGCAAACACCCCTAACAAAACACATGATGAACTTCTATCTATGTTTGCTTAAAACCAGGACTATGTTATAAAAAAATTAATCAAATATATCTTAAAGGCCACCTGCACTCACCCTGGATAAGGGGTAGGACAGGGAGGCAATGGGATCATTTGAGGGGCCTATGTGCCAGATGGTGACAGCTTTTTCTGCTGTCGAACTCATATGCTCCTGTCTCTGCCAAGTCTACCATCTATGGTAATCACCTGGTTCCTGCAGCTCCCCACTGTGCAGAACGAAACTCTTGGAGCCACAATTGGTTCACAACTACACTCATATGGCAGAACTTTCTTAGGGCCAGAAAGTCCCGTGGTAGAAGTTTGACTCATACTGGGAAACAGAGATTTTTGTTTTCTGTTTGAATTATTTTTTATAAGAATCTGACAGCAAGTGTCAGTCTATAACCAGAAATTTTTTTGGACGTTAGGTCTATTTTAAAAATGAAATGTTTACATTTTCTGAAATGTAGCCAATTTTAGTCGGTTTACCTCACTGACTGTTAATATTGCGTCTTTCAACTACACTGTCTCCCTTCCCAAAGTTCTCTCTCTGAACACCTGGTTGAAGGCAGGGAGGGAGCTTTTAGGGAAGATCTTTCTTGCTGTTCAAACATTTGGGAACTTGGGCAATGGCATGAATGACTCTTAGAGCTTTCTCTCCTCTCCCCCTCTCTGGCACAGAGCCTACAGATCTAACTTGTCAGGCTTGGGTAAAAAGAGATTTGAAAGTCAATTATAAGCTTGTGAAAGTTACCGTGAGCTCCTAGCAGTGTGGGAGCTATACCTACCCCATATTTTCTCAGACCTCAGAAATCTGCCACTAAAAAATAAAATAAAAGGAGAAGCATATGCAAAGTATTCCCAGAAAGTCCTGGCTCATTCCCTCTTCTACATGTGGATTATTCCCTACACTGCTTTCACCACATCCACCCTGTCTCTGCCTTTTCTCCTCCCTTTCTAGCTTTTGGTTCTGCTCCTCTCATCCTTCCTCACTCTTCAGGCTGGTCCCACATTTTCTCTCAATCCTACCAGACTCTGTTCTGCTCCAATAGCTTCTGTCACTTCTCAACAAGCCCTCTTTCCTTACAAATGTCATTTGTAGACTCCCTACCTTCACTTCGTTACCAGGATAATATCTTGTGCAGAGAATGGAAAGCTGGACGTGAACTAACTGGGAGAAAGAGAAAGATTTTTGAAAAATGACAGCACTTATGTATATGGATAAGAGTATATGCATATAGATGTGTGTATGTCTATATATGGATATATATATATGGATACACACACACATACATATCTACATATATATAAACACACACACACATACACTTATGTATATGGAAAGGTATATGGATCTCTTATTCCCAATATATGACATAGCACAGAAATTGCCACAGGGAGTTCTATTAGCCTCTTGTGTGGCAGTGGGAAGGCTGTAAAAATGGGAAGGCTAAAGCCAAAAACAATGCCAGGTCATTTTGGGCTGAATTTCTTTGTAGACTAAAACTGCAAGTTGTTTTCATACTATTGAAGTGAACTATGGTTCTTCCAAGAAAAATCATTCTTCGAGTCACCTCTTCCCAGAATTGTGAAACAAAGACCTAGATCCAGTCTGGCCATACTATTCAGCAAGCTGTTTCTTCCTCCTGCTTTTGGTGAAGGGTGTGCCTTTAGGGCTGTAACACGGTAGCCTAAAGCTTGAAAATAAATGCAGAGAACCTTCCCTGGAGCCTGTAACACTGGTAAATCTTGCTACACGGTAGTCTGAGTGAGGATTAAAACTACAATGAGTCCTTATGTACAATAATGACTATTAACCAGTGTCCTTTGTTAAAGCATTCCAGATGATTTCACTCAAAGGAAAGGGAATATCTACTGCACAACATCTCCCTCCCCTTACCATGATTGTTTTACATGAATGGTTGCTTTCTTGACCAAAATTAAGACAACAAAGATACATTTTCACCTCCAGTCAAAAAGTAGAAACAAGAAAAAAAAAATCACCAATGTGTATCCAGCCCAAGAAAGGGCCACTATACCCTTTTACGCCTGTGAACAACCAGGAAACTTTTGTGTGGTTAAGTCAATGCCTCTGTATCCCCACAGTGAGATGTACCAGAGCACAGCAAACAGCAAGTGGCCAACAGATATTTGTTAAAAGAATTAATGAACAAATGAAAAAGAGAGGACTGAAGGTAGAACTATCACCCCCTATATTCAGTCCCACCTCCAGAGACCACTTACCTGCTAAGTCACCTGGAAAACAGAAAGAGGTAACTTAGTGCCCTGGACTTCCATTTCCCCTTGTCCAAGACAACCACCATGTGCTATTAATTAAAGTTATAGGGACAAAAAAGGCTGTCTTTTACATCACAGTCAGGAACAGAATAGTTTAATTAATTGAAAAACCCAATAAAAGTAGATAATTGTGAATAATAATAATAATACATACATACATATATAAATACATAGCTCAAGCATATTATTTTGACCTAAAAATATAACTGTACATTTATTTATTCACTAAGCTCCTAATGTAAAACCAAGGCCTTTTCTTCTATGACGGGCCTCTGAGTAGAGTTTCACATAGTCTTTCTTGCATCATCCACATCATAATACAATTTTTAAAGTGATTTCCTGTTTCTGTTTTTTTATAGTAGAAGGAAGGTACATAGGAGATTGAGCACACACATTTATCTCCTCTTTCTCCTGAAATCCTACTAAAGTGAGAGCAAAGGGATCAAAAAAAGAATATTACACAGGGACAAAATGAACTAGAGAAAAGACAATAGCAAAAGAGATGCCAGAAAGCAGACGCTGACCTAGCAAACTAGAGATAAACCCTGTGGGAGGAACTTCCAAAAGTAAGTGGATCCACAATGAAGATCTTGAAAGGCTCAGGAATCAGAGATTTCAGGTGGCAGTGTGAGGTGGGGCTGAAAAGAGAAAGATTTGTCAGGATTCTTCATCAGGAGCAGTTAGACCCTTAGTCTCTTCTCCCTTCCCATGTAGAAAGGCAACTGGAGATTTCACTCTGGAAAGTCTGAGCTAGAGAGGCTCTGGACTTAGAGACACCAGGCCACCTGAAAGTCGGGGTGAGGGATCTTACCAAAAAAAGAGGGATTAAGTGAAAATCTACATACTTACCAGAGCCCCCCAGCCTCCTTCCCTGACGAGGCTCCAAGGAGGCTGGCAGCCAGGCATATTCTCCTCAAGCAAGACATTGGAAGACTCCACTTTGTGGTCAATACATTTCTGGGACACTGCCTAGGAAAAAAGACCTATAGATGCATGCCAATTTTTGGGGTCTCCAAACAAAATGACTAGGTCCTTACTGATCACTCTGCAGTGTGGTCCAGCAGGAGAAAAGCCCTGACCCCACAGAAAGAGCTCAGCCTTCTAGCCTCATTTTTAAATATGAAAATATACCCAAGAATTGTCAGGCATTTGAGGACAATCCCCAACGTGAAAGATGGGGCTAAAACAAATATACAGAAAAGGGAAACCAAAAGCAATATCAAGGGCAGAAGAAACTGCTTCCAAGAGACTATCATTACTGCCCTCTGAGGGATAACAGAAAACAGTGCTTCCTTGAAACAAGACCCATGTACTACAATTAATCAAAAAACAAGAAAGAGTTCTTAGAAATTAAGAATATGATAGTAAAATTTAGTAATATTTTCAATAGAAGAATTGAAGATAAGTTTGACAAAATCACCTAGAGAGTAAAACAAAATAAGTAGATAGAAAATGGGAGGGGAAAAAATCAGGAGAGTGGTTTAACTCAAACACTTGAATAAAAGGAATTCTGAAGAGCAAGAACAGAAGAGATGGCCTCTTTCAGCCATGACAGAGTAACTAATACTGGACTTAACCCTCCTGCCACGAACAACTATAAGTCTGAAAAAAATCTGTGAGCCAATTGTTTTCTGGCACTGGACACAGGCAGTGCAAGTCTGTGATCCTTGAAAGAGGGGGAAAACATGAAATAAATGAAAGCTGAGAGAATCTGTCACCTGTGGACTTACACTACAAGAAATACTATAGAAAGTTTTTTGGCCTGAAAGGAATTGATGGAAAAATCAGATCTACAGGAAGGAATAAAGAATACCAGAAATGGAAAATACGTGGGTAAATATAAAAAAGTATCTTTTTTTCTTCTTAATTTCTTTAAAAGACAACTAACTGTCTAAAGTGAAAATAATAACTTTGTATTATGGGGTATAAAATGTGGATTGAAGTAAAATATATGACAACAATAGCACGAAGGATGGAGGGAATAGACTTATACAGTTGAAAGTGTTTTACATTTTATGTGAAGTTGCACAAGCCTAAATGGACTATGATAACTTAATAATGCAGAGTGTAATCCCTAGAGCAGACACTAAAAAAAAAAAAAAAAAAAAAAAAAAAAAAAAGGAGAGGTATAGCTAAAAATCCAAAAATCTAATGGAAGAAATAAAATGGAATACCAAAAAATATTTGATTAACTCAAAAGAAGGTAGGGAAGGTGGAACAGAAGAACAACAATAAAAACAGGGACAGATAGAAATGCAAGATGGTACACCTAAACACAAACTATTAATGTTACATTAAATGTTAATGAACTAAACAGTAAGCAAATGAACTAAACACAATAAACCAAAAAAGCATAGATAGTCACTGTCAGACTGAATATAAAAGACCCAACTATATGCTACCTGTAAAAGACACACTTTAAATATAAAGACACAAATAGATGAAAACTAAAAGGATTGAAAAAATATATACCTAACCAACAGTATGCATAAGAAAACTGTTGTGGCTAAATTCATATCAGATAAAGTAGATTTCAAGACAAGGAGCATTACCAGAGATAAAGAGGGATATTTCATAATGATAAAAGGGTCAATTAATCAGGAAGATATAAGAATACTAAAAATGTATGAACTTAATAATAGAGCTTTGAAATATACAAAACAACAGCTAACAGAACTAAAGAAAGAAATAGACAAATCCACAATAATAACTAGAGATTTTTAACACTCCTCTCATGGTAATTGATAGAATAAATAGACAAAAAAATCAGTTAGGATACAGAAGAATTTAACAATATTGTAAACCAACTTAATCTAGTTGACCTTCACAGAACATTACAATCAACAACTGCAGAATACACATTCTTTTTAATGGCACATAGTACATTTACTAAGATGCACGAGATGCTGAGCCGTATATGAGTCTCAATATATTTCAAAAGACTGAATTTGTACAGATCATGTTCTCTGACAAAATTAAATTAGAAATCAATGACAAAATGATAGGTGTAAAATCCCCCAAACACTTTGAAATTAAGCAACATATTTCTAAATAACCCATGAATCAAAGAAGAAATTACAAGAGAAAATTTAAAAATATTTTGAACTGAATGATAATGAAAACACACCATATCAAAATTGTGGGATTTAGTTAAGGCAATGCTTAAAGGAAATTTTACTGTTTTAAGATGCTTATGTTATTGTTATAGTCTAAATGCTTGTGTCCTCCCAAAATTCATAGGTTGAAATCCTAATGTGATGATATTAGGAGGTGTGGCCTTGAAGGTGCTTAGGTCATGAGGGTGGAGCCCTCATGAATGGGATCAGTGATCTTATAAAAGAGACTCTACAGAGCTCCTGAGCCCCCTTGTACCATGTGAGGACACAGCCAGAAGTTGACAGTCTGCAAGCCCTCTTCCAGCTTGGAACTCCACCATGCTGGCATCCTGATTTTAGACTTCCAGCCTCTAAAAATTTGAGAAATATATTTCTGTTTCTTATAAGCTACCCAGTCTTTGGCGTTTTGTTATAGCAGCCCAAATGGACTAAAACAGTTATTTTAAAAAATGTTTAAAATCTGATCTAAGCTCCCACCTTAAGAAGTTTTAAAAAATGAAGGGTGAAGTAAACCCCTAGTAAAAACAAGAAAGGTAAAAACAAAGTTAAGGGAAGAAATCAATAAATTAGAAAATAAACAAACGATAGAGAAAAAAAGAAACCAAAAGTAGTTCTCCAGAAAGATTAATAAAAGTGACAAACCCATACACAGACTGATGAGAGAGAAGGGTGAGGGAGAGAGAAAACAAAAACTAACAATATCAGTAATAAAAAAGGGGACATCACTATAGATTTTACAGACATCAAAAGAATAAGAGAGGGGCCAGCCCAGTGGCATAGCGGTTAAGTGCATGTGCTCCGCTGCGGTGGCCCGGGGTTCAGATCCCGGGTGTGCACCGAGGCACCCCTTGTCAAGCCATGCTGTGGCAGTATCCCATATAAAGTGGAGGAAGATGGGCATGGATGTTATCCCAGGGCCAGTCTTCCTCAGGAAAAAAAGCAGGACTGGCAGATGTTAGTTCAGGGCTGATCTTCCTCACAAAAAAAAAAAAAAGAATAAGAGAATATTATAAACAACTTTGTTGTCAATACAGCCAATGACTTAGATTAAATGAACAAATTCCTTGAAAAATATGATTTACCAAAACCAACTCAGGAAGAAATAGAAAATCTGAATAGCCCTGTTCTACTAAAGAAATTGAGTCTGTAATTAAAAACCTTCCATGGAGAAAACAATGTTCCAGATTGTTTGACTGGTATAGTCTATCAAACATTTAAGGAAGAAATAATACCAATCTAATACAAACTCTTTCAGAAAATAGAGGAAGAAAAAATTCCCAATACATTTTATGACTTTAAAAGAAAATTACAGAAAAAGATTCCTCATGAACATAGATGCAAAAATCCTTAATAAATATTAGCAAATCAAATTCCACATTATATAAAAAAGATAATAAATTGTGTCTAAGTGGAATTTATCTTAAGAATGAAAGGCTGATTTAATAATTTGAAAATCAATTAGTGTAATTCACCACTTTAAGGTAATAAATTGATCCACATATACAAATTGATCTATAGATTTAACACAATCACAGTTGAATTTCCAGCAAGCTTTTTTGTAGAAATTGATCAGCTGTTTCCAAAATTCATATGGAAATGGAAAGGACCTAAAATAACCAAAACAACTTTGAAAAAAAGAACAAAGTTGGAAGACTTATACTACGTTATATCAAAATTGTTATAAAGCTACGGTAATCAATACAGCCTGGTACTGGCATAAAGAGGGACACATATATCAATGAACAGAATAGAGAATTCAGAAATATATCCACACAAATATGGTCAATTGATTTTCAATAACAATGCCAAGATAATAGAGAAAGGATAATATTTCCAATGAATAGCACTAGAACAACTGGATAGCCATACACACAAAAAACTAACCTTAACCCTTACCTCACACCATATACAGAAACTAACTTGAAATGGATCATAAACCATATAAGAGCTAAAACTATAAAACTTCTAGAAGACTTAAGAAAAAATCTTAGTGACCCTGCGTTTGGTGATTTCTTAAATACAACACAAGAAATACAAACTATAAAAAGAAAAAAAAATCAATAAATTGGACTTCATCACATTTAAAAAACCTTTGATCTTCAAAAGATAATGCTAAGAAAGTTAAAAGGCAATCCATAGACAAGAAGAAAATATTTGTAAAACATATGTCAGACAAAGGACGTATATCTAGAACATATTGTTACTTAAACAAGTAGCCCATTAGACTGAGGTGGCTTTAATGCCTTAGTAGCCTACTAAGGGAACCAAAACCTAGGCCTCTCATGCCTCAAGGTTAAGAATTCAAACCAAAGGATAATCAATCACAAACAGCCAACTAGTGCTTCCCAAATAATGCAGCCACTTAAACTATAGCCAATCAAATAATTTCCTTGCTTTGCTTCCGTCTCTTCTCTTAAAAGTCTTTCCTCTAGCTCCTGTAGGTGGAATGATCCTAACCACTTCCAGTTTGGCGCTGCCCAATTCAAACTGATTTTTGCTCAAATAAACTCTTAAAGATTTAATATGCCTCTTGATCTTTTAACAGAAGGAACTCTTACAACTCAATAATAAGAATACACACAACCCATTAAGAAAATGGGGAAAAGATTTGAACAGGCACTTCACCAAAGAAGATACGTAAGTTGTAAATAAGCACGTGAAAAGATGCTCAACATCATATGTCATTAGGGAAATGTAAATTAAAACCAAAATAAGATACTACTATACACCCACTAGAAGGTCTAAAATTAAATAGACTGTCCAGAGCCAGCCCTGATGGCCTAATGATTAAAGCTCAGTGCTCTCACCGCTTCGGTGGCCCAGGTTTGCTTCCCAGTTGCAGAACCACACCACTTGTCTGTCAGTTGCCATGTGGTGGCGGTGGCTCACATAGAAGAACTAGAAGGACTTACAACTAGGATCTACAACCATGCACTGGAGCTTTGGGGAGAAGAAAACAAAAAAGACTGTCCATAACAAGTGTTGGTGAGGAAGTGAAATAATTGGAACTCTCAAATTGGAAAACAGCTTGGCAGTTCCTTAAAAACTGAAACGAGCCAGCCCTGTGGTGTAGTGGTTAAGTTCGGTGTGCTCCGCTTTGGCGGCCTGGGTTCGCAGATTTGGACCCTGGGCGCAGACCTATATCACTCATCAGCCATGCTGTGGCGGTGACCCACACACAAAATAGAGGAAGATTGGCACAGATAGTAGTTCAGGGCTAATCTTCCTCAGCTAAAAAAAAAAAAAAGTGAAACATACACTTACCATATGACCCAGACATTCCACTCACAAATTTTTACCCAAGAGAAATGGAGACATATGTCCACAATAAAACTTACACAAGAATATTCTTAGCAGCTTTATTTGCAATATTCAAAAACTGGAAACAACTCAAATGTCCATCAACAAGTGAACAAATAAGCAAATTATAGTCTGTCTATATAATGGAGCACTACTCAGTAATAAAAAGGAAGGAACTGTTGATATATGCAACAACATGGGTGAATATCTAAATAACTACACTGAGTTTAAAAAGCCAGACAAAAAAGAGTACATGCTGCATGTTTCCATTTATATAAAATTGTAGAAACAGCAAACTAATCTACAGTGACAGAAAGCAGGTGGTTGTTGCCTGGAGATTAAGGAGTGAGAAAGAGGAGAGATGGATATGTTCAATATCTTGATTGTGGTGATGGTTTCATAGATGTATACACATGGCAAAACTTATCGAATTGCACACTTTAATATGTGTCATTTACCCTATGCCAATTATGCTTCAATAAAGCTGTGAGAAAAAAAGAAAACCAAAAATAAAATGAAATAAAAGGATAATACATCATGACCAAGTTGGGTTTATCTCAAGAATGCAAGGTAGATTTAATATTTGAAAATCAATTCATGTGATTTATCATATTAACATAATAAAAGAGAAAACTATATAATCATCTCAGTAGAGGCAGAAAATAGAAATAATTAATCTTCAGAGAAATAACACAAGAAAACATGCCACAATTTAAAGTCATGAGCTTCCAGTTTGAAAGGGCTCACTGAGTATAACGTATAATGAATGAAAAAAAAAAACTCACTATAAGGTACATTACTGTAAATTTCAAATGAGAAAAGAAAAAGAGAATATCCTAAAAGCTTCTAGAAAGAATTGAAAGAGAGTCACATATAAAAGACAGAATCAGAGGGGCTTCTCAATAGCAACGGAAAGCTAAAAGATGAGAGAACAATGCCTTCAGAATTCTGAGTAAAAAATTTTGCAACCTAGAATAACTATCAAGTCAAACTTGCAATTAAGTATATGACAGGGGAATAAAGACATTCCACATATTCTAAAAAACATATTCCTCTGTATCCTTTCTCAAGAATATACCGAATTTTTTTTTTCTCACCAAAACAAGGGAATATACCCAGAAAGATAAAAATATGGCCATCAGAGACGAGAGAAAGTGGCAAGTGTCCCCAGGATGAAGGTGAAGGAAATTCCCAGGACAAAAGCTGTGCACCAGATATAGAGTATATCCATACTAGCCTATAGCAGAAAGAGGGAGGTACTAGTTTAGATATTTTCAAGAAAAAAAAACAACTGAATTGATAGAATATCTGATTTTTTTTTACCCATGTTGTGACATTGACAGTTCACTCGGAGTTTGGAGTTGAACTAATGTTAAACATACGGGAAACTAAGCAAATGAAAAAACAAGGTAATTTTTCACTCCAGATTAAACAAAAAGTTGTACAAGAGAGGAAATATTCTTATAGAATTTATGTAGTTACAGTAGGGTATATATTTAATATTGTTTTAACTATAAAGGGGTGACAACCTTATATTAGAAGGGGGAAGGCTAAGTGTATTTGAGGTGGTGTAAAAGAATTAAATCTTATCTTCCATAATACAAAGTTAATAGATAACAAACAAAAGTGTTAATTTTAAATAATCAAAGAAATAGCAATATAAATGTGTTATTTAGAAAATTAGAGATATATGCCAAAAGAAATGCTAAAAGAAATAAAAGTGGTTGCTTCTATGGAGTAGGGAATGACAAGTCAGGGGGCTGCTGGGTTTTTTTTAAGTGTGATATTATTTTTAAAGTATTATATGACTTTTAAAACTTTGTACATGGGTTACTTTGAGTTTAAAAAAGCAAAAATGACCCTCTTTGTGGTCATAATTCAATAGTTTCTATAATATTTAATTAAATTAGTTAGTTACAGTCACAAGGACAAGCATGAACAGGTTTGGGAACAAATACAACTGATTCTTGGCAATGAACCACTTAAGTAGAAGAGATGAGAGGGCTTGCGAGAGAGAGGCCTGCCAGCTATGTGCACTCAGCATGCCAAGGGCATTCGGTCAGTGTGTTTTACAGAAGGAATACTGAGCACTGATTAATCTAGCAAGTCGTTGAATCTGAGGTCAGTTAAAAGAGCTTCTACTATAATGAATCCAGATAATAAAAGAGGATGAAATAAAGCAGCCTTAATCCATCCACTTTTGCTACGCTGTCCTTTTCCCATGGGTTAGATGGAAGAAACTCTACAAGGAACAGAGCTCAAGATCATCCTTCTCAGGGTCATTCAATTTGCCCTGAAATATTAACCCTCTTGAGGGAAATCTGCAAATGAGGATAAATTAGAGTCCTTTTGAAGGTCAGGGTATCTTATATATCCCTTGACTTAATCCACAAAATGAGTTGGAAAGGTGGCAAAAGAGATAAAGCAAAATCTGCTTTTTGTACCATGATGGACCTGATTTAATTTCAGTAACCAGATTTTTTACATTATTGCCTCCTTCTCCTTTGCATTTTGTGTAAGTACCAAACACCACACCTATAAGCATTGCAAGAGAAAATAAGCAGTCGGGAGTTCAAAACAGGACCTGAGACAGTCTCCTACATCTATGCTAAGTAGCCTTGTAGCAAAGCTCTTAGTCTCAAAGTCACCACCTTACCCGCCCCAGTCAATGAAGCCTTGAGGTTGTGAGTATTTTTGATTGCTAATTATTAGAAGAGTTAACAAGGATATACAGCCACCTTTTCAACAAATCAGCCAACTGCTGATGTCTTTGCTTTGCTATTTTGGGCAGTGATCTGCAGAAGTATCACCCAGTAAGGGACATCTGCCTCTTGCTCTTTTACTTGGACTCAATTCTGGAGCCCTGGGGAGATTAGATCCACCCCTTCCCTCATTTGCTGAGCCCACAGAGCTGTGACAGCCCTTCCTGATAACAAATTGTCAAATTTCCTTTACAGCTGAAACTAGAAAACCAAGCAAGGCAGAAATTGGCTTTTAGCATGGACAGAGCCATTAAACGATTCACCTTGCTACATGTAGATTCAGCGAGGAAGGGCAATTTAGATCTTCTGAAAGGTCACTTCCCATAGACTACGTAAAACAACTCGAATTAAGTATTCTCTTTATTTTTTCAGATGTCCTTAGGCTACTCTCTTCTTTGGCATCAGTAACCACAAAATGTGACTCAGGTCCAGCCACATAAAGGTCTTGTTTTTGAGTTTCATAAAGAATTCCTCCCCACTGTGTGGCCACTGCACTAACATCTGGGCCCCATCTCTGGCCATTAGCCAGACCCTGAACTTGCCACAGAACTGTCAGCACTTGCTCTCAGCACTGTTTTTGATGGGACTGAACTGTTCATTTTAGATGGGAAAACTTCATTTTTTTAACCATCATTATTTGAACACAAAAGAAGCCTGTGATAGTCACTCTCCTCCTCTTATTTCAGACCACCTTATTTTGCTTGTTGTACACAGATCAGCAACAGAGGTTATCTGCATTTACATTTTTTACAGATAATCATTCCAATCACCTTATATACACTGGATGTCCCCCACCCCCCATCTTATTTTTCACCTCCTCCACAACTCCTACCTTCCTAGCAATGATTTTGAGCTATTGCTGAGCTTCACTACATAATGGGGAAGACTGTTGAGTCACTGAATGTTTTTCTAACTGGAATCCACATCTTCTCAAGTCTTATTAAGCAGGGGGCCCCAGAGAGTTACCTCAGTGTCAGAGCTGTTGCCATTCAGAGCCTCGATGTTTGGGTCCCTCCAGTCTTCTGAGAGTGAAGGGATGTAATTGTCTGTCAGAGCATCCCAAACCCTGTAAACAAAGAGAAGCTCTCATTAGCACACATCTGTGGCCTGGCCCCGGCTGGAGGAAGGAAGAGCTGGGCCAGGGGAGGAGAGAGGCTTCTGTGTGTGCCAGGCTGAGATCATCTGCCTTCCAGTATGCAGGAGCAAAGCAGCTTAAAAACTGAATTAGAGGCACTACCAGGAGAGAAAGAACCTAGAGAATGGAACCCGGCCAGGAGCTTCCGTGTGAAAGGTGTCTGTTTAAGAAAAGAGGAATTTCTCACCATTGAGACACAAACGGTAGAGTCTAAGATCAAACCATCTCTGGCAATAAACAAATTGCCTCTGAAAATAAATCCGCCCCTCAACCAAATAGCTCATGTCTCATGGACCTAAGAAATGCCCATGTTTCCTTTCCTATGGGCAGAGAAGAGTTAGAGAGAGAGGGATAGATCTGGGCAGATTCTCTGGCTGAATCTCATTAACATCAAGGTCATCATCTACTTTATATGCATTTCACTTTCAGAGGCCTGCAATCTAAATGGTCAAGAATTAACTCCTTGACATCTATTCTAGGTAAGGGGATAATGCCAATGATGTTAATGCTAACTTATCACTCAAACTGTTCTAGCAAGCCCATGGGTGACACAATCCTGCCCTCTAGCAATGTAGAGTCTAAGGGTACCGTATCTCCATCATGGACACTCTAAGGCAAATATATGAAAGGAACCAATAAATACTCTCTGTCTACACAATTAATTTTTATTTGGGGAAAATGAGGCTCCCTTTATTACATTTCTTTTTAAAATTCAGATATGTACCTTATAAGAGTTTTTCTACAATTCTTGTCACTTAACTCTCTTATTTCAGAAAGATTTCTTTGGGGAAAAAAGGGGAGGGAGTTGGGGAAAATCCTGACGTCACAAACTCTTACACACAAGAAAATGAATAAATTAGTCAATACCAAGAGATTAATGTAAATCAGTAAACCAAGCTCCTAAAATAACACCACCCATGGAAGCCAGTGGCACTTGAGTTATATTAGATAAGGAGAAATGAAAGCTCTATACAATCTCCTTCAGGTGCCTATGCATATCAAACATGAGTGATATCTATGAAGCCAAGATGTAAGAAGGTAAATTTTATTTAGATATACTAATATAAGGAAATAGCTATTTAAAAATAAGCAAATATGCATACATATTGGTCAAATTCAAAGCTTGACAAAATATAGTGTAAGAGGCTGAAAAGATAAGTGCAAATTACATATATATATCAAGATGATATATATATACACACACACAAGATCATATACATATATATACACACACACACAGATATCAGACACTTGAAATCAGATACATAAAATGAGGGAGGGGAGTGCTCCTAACATATATAAAATCAGGAACAATATATGATAAACAGGTATATGAGTAAAGAGATTTTCCTAGTGCACAATGCATACAATTGGTGATCAAACAAATAAAAGGAACTCAAGAAAACAGAATTTAATGGCAGTGCTTGGATTATCCACTTACTCATTATTTCCCTACAATTACAAGAAAGCACTTTGAGAAAACTCATCAAGTGTCCATTAGACATCTATTCAGCAGGATTTCAGAGTCTACTTCTTAAGCATGGGTGATAATCCAATCTCCATCAGGCACTATTAGAGCTTCATTAATCCAGCCTACTTCTAAATCCAAGTCTCATTAGCATGCTAAAGCCCAGAGGCAAATATGATTTGCTATCTCCAAGACAAACTTCAAGCACCACACCCTCTAGAAAAGCCAGCGGACAACTTCTCCCTGCATCACTGTAGTCCGTTCTCTGCTGCGAGAGCGAACAACTAGCATGCAGGCACTGACCTTCGGACTTGTCCCTGCAGCAAGTACCTGGAAAAATGAAATTCGGCAAAGCCCAAAATAGGCAGGAGCCTACCTATCCTAGGCAGAACGGAAGCTGGGACCTTTAGTGGACTGCACACTTTCCAATGACCTTGAAAACGTTTACATCCAGTTGTCCAGTGTAAAGTGACTACTTCCAGTGTAAAGTGACAACTGGGGACTCTCTCAAATCGTTTAGAGAGTGGCAACTTTTCTCATCTGAGCCTTCACTGACATACTCGGGATTTCATCTTCTAATTCAAGTTTTTAGTAACAATTCCCTAAACTTTTATCTCCTCGGGATTTCAAGCCATCCTCATTTTTTCATGTTTTGTCCAAGTTTTCTTTCTCCTTTCTGACATACTTGTTATCCTTTGAGGTTCATAAACAACCTTTAAGACAGAGCCACTCTCATCTCTTTGTAATCACTTGCATCCTCTTCCTATACTTATTCGGGACCCATTTAACAATAATAACAATAGCAGCCAACACTTGCTGAGCACTCACTATAAGCGAGGTACTATTCTAAACCCTTTATGTGGATTAATTCATTCCTTTCTCACAACAACTCTATAAGGCAGATACTAATGAGAAAAAACAGAAACATAGAGAAGTTAATTAACTAGTCTAATGTCACACAGCCAGTAATGATAGAGGTGGGATTTGAATCCATGAAATACAGCCACAGAGCCTATATTCCTAACCACTTATCTATTCCAATTCTTTATGAATTTTATGATTGCCATTGGTGTGGGCATCAAAACAATATACCGAGTTCCAAATCACGACCTAGAACAGCAGTTCAGAAACTGGCTCTGCGTGGAAACACTGTAACTACGTTATTCTGGACATTGTGCTTCAATAATATACAAAAGGAGGAGAGGCAGGGGCAGCGGGGTGCATGACTGCTTTCTGTCTAGATCTCCAGACCAGGGGAAATGGAAGGCAAAGGCAGAACACTGGCAGGCAGGCAGCCACAGGAATGAAGAGCTGGTGGTGGGAGGGAAAACACAAAGCTTTCTGTGAGGAAGAGAATGGAAAGGGCTTTTCTCCCAGAGATGCCATCCATCCCCTCATAAGCAGGGGCCTTGGGAATGGACATATTCCCTTTTATAGATACCCTGAGGTAGAAGAGGTAAAATTCCACTTCCCTGAGACACATCCTGCTGTTTACTCTTATCTTGGGAAAGGAGACTTTGAAAGCTACCTACTATATCTTTTATCAAAGAACTAAGATTAAACAGGTTGCCACAGTTCCTGTTTGTTATGCTGCCATAGCACCCGAGATTCAATTAGCTCTCTCAGTCCCTAGAATACCAGAAAAGGCTTTTCATGTACACACTTTATAGCTTGGGCTTAGATGCCTGTAGAATTGACCAAACTATCTTTCACCACAGAGGGCTAGGATTTGGAAAAGGATGCTGGCAGAGGATGAGCAAACCAGATAGAATGGATTGTGACAAGACACATATACAAAAATCTGGGTCTGGAACTGGCAACATAGCCATCAAGGCTACATTAATCCTGCTACACACACACACATACACACACACACACACACACCTCTTTATACCTATTCCTGACAATATGGTAGACAGCTTAAAGGGCTTATTAGAATTCCAACTTGGTAACATTTCCCTTAATCCCCTCTAGGCTGGTTACTGCCCTTGTCCAGTGTTTTGTGTCCCGTTATGCCAATATCCACACTTAGATGTGTGTTAACATGAGTATATTTTTGCAGTTAATACTTTGGAATTATGAATTCCTTAATAACTTTGAACAACCTTCTAGATTCTTTCAAATGCTTACATAGAATACTATTAATACTATCGCTGCCTTCTATATGGGAAAACTGAACCTCTAAGAAGAGAATTAACTTTCCTAAAAATCAGTTATCTGTCAGCTTTCCCTGTCTGATTATTTGGTACTTACTTGTCTTCAACTTAAAGTATGGCTGAGTACACACCATTTATTTATTGTGTGGATTTGATTTTTAACATCACTTTTAACCCAATAATTCTATCTGAAGAACACGAAACTGTCATTGCTCTCACATGTTTGGCCCTCTGTCTCCAGGGTACTGGAAGGAGGGCTGATAGGGGCCCCAGTGAGGCAGGATATGGGGTGAGGATTGCTCATTTCCATCTTGTAGTGTCCCCTATGAAGCTCTGGCTTCCAGGTCTGATCTCTCATTGTCTGATGACAAAGGAAAAGGTGATCACACATATGCAAAGAGATTCTGGAATATTTTCTAAATTTAAAAACAAGAAATGTGGGCCAGCCCCGTGGCTTAGGGGTTAAGTGCGCGCGCTCTGCTGCTGGTGGCCCTGGTTCGGATCCCGGGCGCGCACCAACGCACCACTTCTCCGGCCATGCTGAGGCCGTGTCCCACATACAGCAACTAGAAGGATGTGCAGCTATGACAGACAACTATCTACTGGGCTTTGGGGGGGAAATAAATAAATAAATAAAATCTTTAAAAAAAAAAAACAACAAGAAATGTATATTCATATTTGGCTTTCTTTTAATGCCTGGAACTTCCACACCCTAACAAATCAGAGATAAGTTGATATCTCAGCCAGTTCCCCAATAGCCAAATAGTTCCAAATGAGAACTAAAGAAATCAAAATTTCAAAGGGAATCACTGCACTTGCTTCATGATTTGTGCTATCTTTAAGGAGGTTAGTTTGACCAAGAATTTCATTGCTTTTGTTTTAAGCTTCTATTACTTAGCTCTAACCCACCCAAAACACTTTCAATTCATTTGTGGATGAAATATCCCTCTAATAATAAACCTAAGCAAGTTTACTACAAGCTATGCTCAGGAGAATCACAACCAGGGTAGATATTAAATTATTTTTTTCCTTTACCCCATCATAATTTTACAGTTGAAATATCTGGATAGGTGTCTATAAAACAAAGTATGTAATTTAATTCTAAGCTTTATTTTAAGTTGTAAAGCTTTATATATGCTGAATGCCTAGAAAGTGCAGTGTCAATTTCTCTCTTCCCAGATTCCTCCAAATCATACTTTATCTCTAAGGAATTATTCAAACTTTGGTCTTTTAACTGAGGCAGTCAATGAGGCGGGCAAGTCAGAAAAATCAGGATAACACCAATAATCCCACTTGACGGTAATTAACATTGAGTGGTCTCCACTAATGTGCTAAAAGAGAATAAGAACTTGCTCACTGGGCCTTCATCCTTAATGAGGTAGAAGGTGGGGATGGGGGGGATACATAGGGGAGAAATGATTTGTTGGACACAAAAGGAATTGGACACATCTTAAAATGTCATTTTCAGTGCACAGCCTGAGTGAGGTAAGAAATTAGGTTCTTTGCAAGTCCTTAGATCTGCTTCATCAAGATTGAGCTCTGGAGGTTTCAAAGATGAGGACCCACGCAGTCAACTAGAGTTAAGTGACTAGCCCAAGGTCACACAGCAAGTTAGAGAAAGCATGAAAATTAGAATTCATAGTCTTTGTATTTCTAGTTCATTGCACCAGGCAATGACCTAGAGTGAAAAAATACTCTGTATAATAAAGCCCCAGAGCCATTCTTTTTTGATTTAAAGGAGTTAACCAAATTATAACAAGCTCAGGATCTGAAAAGAATTAGTTTGAAACTTAAAAGTGAATTGAAACATACAGCCCACAGTTATCGTACTGGTCAGCAGAGTGAAATATTCTCTATCAGGCTAGCATTAATTAAAGAGAAAGAAGGAAATGGTGTGGGTCTCGAAATACATTACATGTACTTATGAGGTTAGCTATTATTGCTCATACTATTCGTTCAGTATTCAATATTTCATTCAAAAAATATTGCTTGATCCCTTACTACACACCAAGCACTGTCTTAGATAGCAGGGATATAAAAGTAAGACAGACAGATATATAGCCACGTATTCACAGAGATATAGTCTTAGTAGTCTTCAAACAAGCAACTATCTCCCAAATATGGTCAGGTTCAATCCTCTACGACATGCCTTTTACCCCACTTAATTTGTGTGCAACTCTCCCACTAGAGTCCATAAAAAGAGAAACAAAAATCACAGTTGCTCCAAACTTCCATGGCCAACTATTTGACATTTATTGTGTGATTCCTAAAGAACAATTGATGCATATTTTATCTCTTTAGGGAATTCATGCCTATTTTTACTGAATTCCCAAAACGCCCTTCTTTAATTTATATAACAAATTACCCCCTTCTTCTCTTTCTACTCCCTCCTTGAACAGCACTTTTCTCAAATTCCTTTTCTTGACTACTGTTAAGCCCTAGAAGGTAGCTAGTAAGTGACACAGGGAATCTGAAGACTCAAAAGCCACTTCACCAAGTTATCACCTTTATTTTGTCCAGGGTGATTCCCTGGGCTCTCAATCCAACTTGTATGCTTTCTTATTGGGACATAGCTTAACATCTGTAGATAATTTTCCAGTCCTGAGGGGTTGTAAACAATTTGGAGATTTTCATAATTCTGGTGTTTCTTGAAGCAAATTGTTCCAATGACATAGATTCCTCCATCACAGTTAACTTATTTTCTGGTCCTTATTTCTAATACTGGCGTGGATTACCACTGATATAAAGAAAGCTGAAAATAGACCCCTAAATTTACCATGCCCCTGAAATTCTATTTTATATCTAGGAAAACTGTTCTATTTCCTAAAAATCCTTTAAGGTTCCAATTTTAGGAAGGCTCTACAGATGACTGTAAAGCGACATAATAGAACAATGTCAGCAATTACCAGGGCACTGCCCACTGACGTAAAAATATAAGTAATATGCCATGAGCCCATAGACAAAAACTAGTTCTATGTCAAGGAACCCCAGACTACAGGGTTCTTGTCTGATGCAAGAGAGGGGAATTAAGACTTCTTACTCCTCGTCCTGCAGGGTCTCCTCCTCCTCTTGGATCTGGAACTGGTTCTTCACGGGAGCTAGGTTCTCGGTCTTGGCATTGTAGTTCCGAAAGCAGACATTGAGCTTCTCATCAAATTCATTCACAAGGTCTTCCATAGACTTGAAGCTGATTATTTCAGAAGAAAAATTCTCAAGCTCAGAGAGGGAGGGATCCTCCAGATGGTGGGGAGATGAGCCATAGAAACACTGCGGCTTCTCCTCCGTATCCTCTGAGCAACAGGGCCGAAGGTCCTCAAACTCTTCATCCAAACTCACCAATGGGGCCTCCATTCTTGCACAGCAATAGAACAACAGCAACTTTCAGGATTCGCTTATCTAGAAGAAATGAATAAGATAATGTGAGTTTGGACAGGGCTTTTGTGTCAGCTCTGCTGAGGAACCATAGTCACATATTCCATTAGTCTGTATCCCTCTAAAAACAAAGATTCCTCTTTACGGCATTCATGGCTTCTGCACTTCCTCACTGTTATGCACTTAAGGAGTTCAAATATCACTGTCAGTGTGAATAATACTGACCTAAACAGAGGAAACTTTGGAGACACACCTGCTTCCAATTCCCTGCTCCAAAAAGAGAGCGTAGTGGGTAAGTATGCAGCCCCTAGACCAGACTGCCTGGGTTTGCATCCTGTTCTGCTCCTTACCAGCTGTGACCTTATTAAGTTACTTAACTTTTCTGTGATTCCTTTTATTCTTCCCAAGACAGAAATAATATCAGGACCTACTTCAAAGGGTTGTCATATGAGTTAAAGGAGTAAACATAGGAAGTGCTTAGAACAGGGCCTGGCAGATAATAAACATCAATGTTGTTCAGTATATGTTCCCTGTTGTTATTATTATTATTACCACCGTAGGTCCACATCCTTAACCATGTGCTCTGAAAACTGGAAGTTTTTCATAACATATTTGGTGGCAAAACCTGACCTGACCTAAACTCATTTGCAACTAAACCTGATCTACATGAATATAAAGCTGCTAATGGTTTTAATTTATCCTATTTAGTGTGTTTTGCTGCAGAAATATTATATTTTTAAATTATAGAGATTGCTACTCCAGCCCCCAGGGGATGATATGCAGAATATGCACTCTCTTACTGCCTTTCAAATTTTGAGATAATCTAAATTCCAAAACACCCCTGGCCCCAAGGGTTTTTGGATAGGGATTCATGGACCTGGATATTACTGCCCTCATCAATAAATAATAGACTAACAGAACACTAATAGAGACTTTCAAACAAGCACCTGAGTTTTTCCCAGACACAGAGCTTACGTCTGGGACTAGAGGAATGGATTATGTGATCTATGATCCTCTAAGAGACAGACCCAACTACCTAGGTGCTCCAAAGCCAGATTCCATACCCATCTTGGGCACTGCAACCTGGAAGGCTGCACACTCAGGCCTCCCCTCATTTCCCAACAGCTCCAGGCCCTCTTCATACACTGCCTTCAACTCTGATTTATCCATCTCTATGTACATCCAAACCCTTCCCCAATTTTAATTTAAATTCCTCGAGGGCTCAGACGTCCTCTGGATATCCTCCATGGCTCCTAGCACACATGGCCCTGAGGCTAGGTGATGAATCAATGTGTGCTCACTGAAAAACGATCTTCCGTCCCCCACACACAGTTCCTCATTTTCAATTTCAGGCAGCACAAGCATTATTGTCTATCACACCCTTCTCTGCATACTCAACTTCCTTCCCTGTAACACAGAAAGGCAACCAAACTTTCCTCTCCTGTCTGTGTGATGAATCAAACAGACAGCAAAAACCACGGGGGTTGACCTAAGGGTGCTATTCTCTATCTCTACCTACAAAACGAAAACTCTTAAGTAAGCGAGACAAAGGACACGCCAGGTGAGGACCTGGACGGTTCTTACTGGGATTGTACTGGGTTTAAGTCAGTTACCATCACATCACATCAAAACATATTCTGAGTATTTATGGTTTGCAAAGGCAACATGACAGGACCTTGGAATACAAAAGATATAAAAGCAGTGTGATATCTCGGAAAGAACACAGGAGCCAAAGGATCTGCCAATGTCTGGCTGAGTGACAAGCATTGTGGGTGCTGATTTCCTCATTTGTTAAAATGACGGTGTTGGTATAGAGCTAATACCTTGGGAAGTTAATTTTAATAACTTATTAAATTAATAATTTTAATTGTAATAGTATATTTTAATAATGTATTTTACTTAATCCAATATATCCAAAATATTACCATTTCAAAATGTAATCCATATTTTAAAATATTAACGAGACACTTTACATTCTTTTTTCATACCAAGTCTTGGAAATCCAGTGTGTATTTTACATTCACAGTACGTCTCCATTTAGACCAGCCACATTTCAAGTGCCCAGTAGCCACATGTGACTACCATATTGGACAGCACAGCTATAAAGCAATACACAACTAATTGCCAGTCAAGAGTTGCTAACCTAGGGTCTATGGAATATAACTGAATATATAATTTGAATATAACTATATTTTATTTTATGCATTTAACATATTCGGAGAAGGATCCCATAGGTTTCTCTACATTGCCAAAGGGGCTCATAGCACAAAAAGGATTAGGAATCCCTGAGTGCCAAAAAAGTGAGTTTAGAAAAGATCACAGAGCACATTAGAGAGTAAGGAAGATCTTACAGACCAGGGATTTGTGTTGACTGAGGCAGGACTCTGGGGTAGTTAAGAGCCTGGACTCCAGGTTCCCGCGCTGGTCCTATCACTTCCTAGCTGTGAAACTCTTTGTGGGCAAATTATCAGTCCCTTTGTGCCTCAGTTTCCTCATCCATATAATGAAGTTTAAGATACATTGAAGGTTATTTTGTGGAATAAATGAGGTAATCTTTGAAGTGCTAAGCACAATGTGTAGAATACATAGTGTCCGATAAATGTCAATGATTTTAGGAAAATAAGGATAATTTAGTTCCATGGAAATATGGGGTGAGAGTGCCTCAAGTAAAACAATCCATGCCATGACAGCCTACGTGGGGTGCTTCAAATAGTTCTCTCACGCTTATTACATGAGAGAACTATTGCTGAATGAATTTTGTCATCTTTTTTACTAAAGCACTCCTGCTATTTTCAATTCATTCGGTCAGAGCCTCCTGGACCACTGGGCCCATTTCAGAGAGACATGAAAGCTAAGCAGCGGATGTTTCACATATTCACACTTCCTTTAACTTTGTGCTCTTCTCCAGGAGAGAAGGGGGAGCTGCAATGAGTAGGTGATGCCAACGGAAGTACTTATTTGAAATGGCACAATCTATACTATTAACCAGCAACAAGAGGGCAATCCAACCAGAATCTAGGACTAACACTGAGTTTTGAGTGTTGGCAACAGGAAGATTACGCTGAAAGCACCTACCCTCAGCCCAGGTAGGCTCTAGAGAAGATGGATTTATCTAGAAGATTATAAAAAAAGAAATGGATATCACAGCTCTAGAGTTCAGAAACATGATTATTTGAACAATCCATAATATAGCCTGATTTCTTTTCATCAACTCACTACCCAGGAGGCAAGAAGCTCTGCATGAATGACTAGCTGGAGATGAAGCTAAAACTGAAAGCCTGTGCAGGGAATCGGAAGTTACTCAGCACCCAGACTGAGCCCAGCATCTGTAGAAAGACCCCAGGCTGTGGCAGAGGAGATGAGAGCCAAGCATTCTCACCGGCCCTACCATGGCCTCAAAGAGGGGTCTCTGGGTTGGGACTGGCAGCCCTTCTTGAAATGGTATCCCCTTCTCTCCTTCTTTTAGCTCATTTTCTTTTCATCTTCTCTCTCGGTGGTGTGCCTTTGCCCCCCAACTGAAATGTCCGACTCTTGCATCCTGGCAAGCTTGCCCCTGTCTTCATTCACAGCTCATCTCAGAGGCCCCCTCCCCTTAAAAGCTAGGGTTAATACAAGTGATAGTTTATCCTCTTTCTCTATACTTCCAAATCAGTTTTTTAGAAATACACAAAAAATAGCAGAAAGAAGAAATCATAGGAGGGTTGTCTTGTCTTTTTCTCTTTATCACAGAACAGAGTGCAAAAGTATAGTTTGATTATGTTCTATAATCTATTCCATTTATTTTGGTTCCCAATAAATGGTGTAATTTGGAAATAAAAGAAGGCTCGGAGCTTAACAGAGACCCAGTAGGAAACACATAACCCTCTCCTGTAGCACAATGATGCACTAGCCGCAGCGTGGGGCTGCGGTACAAATTACCAGTCCCTGCTTTGCTGAGCTGAGCAGCATGGAGCAGAGCAGTAGAGAATTCACCGTGCCTCCCCCTGCTGGGCCTCTGTACCTCCACAGAGGCCTCACTCCATGTCCCCCTTCTTCCCATTACTTGTCTCATAGATCAATTGATTCTATGGCCCCCTATCTCAATATTCATCCCTAAAACCTGCCCTCCACCGATCCACCTTCAGTTTTCTCACTGCTCCTCAGCAAAACCCACTGTATGGACATGTTTGTGCCAGCATCACATTTTGACAGTATTTCATTGCCTATAAGTCAGCAACCCCTTTGTGATTCTGCTTATCCCCCTTACCCCTCCTCCTGCTGCTCCATTCACCCTCATCTCACACCCCCCCTCCTCCCCACCCCCTTTCCCCGGACTGTTGGGGGTAAAGAAAGGCTCCTCCAAGCAGCACAATAGCTGGGGCTCCAAGAAAGCTGGGCTCATCCCGCAGGCCGCACACACGCTCCACAGCCCTTTTGCCGAAACAAGATCGGGATATGGGAGTGGGAGGGGGCTCAGGGGTGCCGAGGCGCGAGGAGAGAAGGGATAGGCAAGAAAGAAGAGGAGAGGGCTGTGATAATACCCCTTTGGGGCTCGGCCAAGCGTTGCGCCCCCGAGTTCCAGAGGCCCCGGGCCCCCAGGAGGGCAGCGAGCCCCCACCACCACCACACGTCCTTTCTCCGACCTGTTCCGTGGTAAACCAATCGCTCTCCCAGCGTCTGCAGCAGCTGCCAGCGGTTCTGACACTGCAGGAATGCACGGTCCTGGGGAGGGGCATGGGCGGGGTGCGGGGTCAGGTTCTTAGGAGCATGAATGATTCTGGGGCTTTTAAGGGTGACCAGACCAGATAATGGTCCTGGGAGGAGGTACCGACCCACTGCTCCAGCACCATCCGGTGGCGTTCTCTGCCTCCCCCAGCCCCAGACCGCGCCGCCTCCCATCACACACACACACACACACACACACACACACACACACACACACACACACACGCCAGGCCTGGGGGGCCGAGGCTCTAATGATGCTTGAAGTGCCCATCATCCCACATTTCCCGGCCCCGGACGCTGCGTCCCCGGTGCGCTCCCGTGAAGGGCTGGGCAGGAGGGCGACGGCCTCCGGGCTCTTCCTTTCCGATTCCAGAATGGGACAGGTTGGGGGTGCCGGAGTTGCGGTGCCCCCAGACCTGTCTGCGGAGCATCCCAAGTCGCAGGGCCTCTTTCACCACCCCCGTCCAACCCCTACCCACGGCGGTGGGACGGTCCGGACTAAGGTCGCCCCCCGCGACGGCACCTGTGCAAAGTCCTGGTGGAGGGAGGCGGATCACGGGGCTCAGCTGGACACCCCCATCCACGGGCCGCGGCGAGTGGCCGGAGCGCAGCGCAGCGGCAATGGCAGCTGCGAGCCAGCGAGCGCTCCCCCCGCAGCTCCGCCGGCGCCCGGCTCTGCTCCCCTCCTCCACCCGCCCCTCCGCCCAGTTCCCCTCGCTCGTGCCCGGGCTCCCGGGGCCGCGCCCGCGCTCGGGCACCCGCCCAACTGGCGCGCGCGGGACCCAGACGTCATCCTCTCGTTAACATTCATAGCCTTCCTTGGAGCATGTGGCCTGCCTTGATTAATATTTATGAATTACTATTTCTCCCTCCTTTAACATTGGCCTTTCTGCTTCCCTCATGAATATTCAGAAGCTCTAAGACGTGTACGTGCAATAAATCCCAATGTGGATACCTCACAGAGCCTTACACTGTAGATTCTCCGTAAAAACGTAGGCGGGTGGCTGAGTGGACGGGCAGGCCGATGTCCGCAGACACGCTCAAAGACCCCCTAGGACTTTCTGGACTCTCCATTCTACTCTACTGGTGGCTGAGATGGGCAAGCTGAGGGATGCCGGCCAAGCCAAAGCAGGTTCAGACCTCAAGTCAGAAGTGATAAACGCTTTTATCGCCCGAAGATGCAGGGTGGGAGCTGGATCCAGGCTGATAAAGCTGAGTGAGGTTTCTGGCCCAGGAGGACTTGAGATAATAGAGGAAGATTCACGAGGCATATAAGGAAGGACGCTGGGGCCTTATGAAAATTTACTCCTCAGTCATTTCAGTCATTTATCTTGTCTACTATGCATAAGCCTGTGCTTACAGATGCTGTTAATACAAAGTCTAATAATTCAAGAAAGCAGACAACTAAAAGTGCAAGAACTGCAAGTATCAGCAGAAGGCACTTGGAAGAGCATGTCTGCTTGGGGAACCCCAAGTACTTTTGTCAAGGTAGAGACCAGGTCAGAGGAACTGGTAGGAGTCTGATGGTGAAGCACCTCTGGGCTAAGCTGAGAACTTCAGCTGAAAGCAGCAGGGAGCTTTCCTTTGCTCATTCATGCATTCATTCCACAAACATTTCAACCATAAGGCAAAGCAAGAGAATAAGGTCCCTGGGCCTGCCCAGTGGCGCAAGCGGTTAAGTGCGCACCCTCCGCTGCGGCGGCCCGGGGTTCGCATTATTATTGCGACTGTTACCACTATCCATCTGCAGAACTTTTCATCATCCCAAACTGAAACTCTGTACCAATTTAACAGTAATTCCCCATTCCTGTTCCTGCAGCCCCTGGTAACCATCATTCTGCTTTCCATCTCTATGAATTTAACTATTCTAAGACCTCCTATGAGTGGAATCATACAGTGTCTGTCCTTTTGCACTGGCTTATTTCACTTAGCTTAATGCTTTCCAGGTTCATCCATGTTGTAGCATGTGTCAGAATTTCATTCTTTTTTAAGGCTGAATGATATTCCATTGTATGGATGTACCACATTCTGTTTATCCATTCATCCGTCTATGAACATTTGGGTTGTTTCTACCTTTTGGCTATTGTGAATAATGCTGCTATGAGTGTAGGTGTACAAATTCTAGGCAACATTTTTTTATTGCATTCTGACCCGTGCTAGAAGCTGGGGAGGTAAAAATGAAGGCGTGCCTTAAAGAGGTTCAGAGTTTAATGTGTTGCTCTCCAAACTCTGCTACTTGGAACCTGTAGTGGGTTGAATAGTGTCTCCCCACAAATTTATATCTATCTTGAACCTCAGAATGTGACCTTTTTTGGAAACGGGGTCTTTGCAGATGTAATTAGTTAAGATGAGGTCATACTGGATTAGGGTGGCCCTACATCCAATGACTGATGTCCTCATAAGAAGAAGAGAGGACATGTGGAGACACAGGAAAGAAGTCTGTGTGGTGCTGGAGGCAGAGATTGGGGTGATGCAGCTACAAGCCAAGGGACACCAAGGACAGCCAGGAGCCACTGGAAGCTGGGAGAGGCAAGAAGATCCTTCCTGAGGGCCTTCAGAGGGAGCACGGCCCTGCGGACACCTTGATTTTGGACTGTAGCCTCCAAAACTGCGAGACTGTCAATTTTTCTTGTGTTAAGCCATCCAGTTTGTGGTAGCTCTAGCAAACTAACACAAATTTTGGTACTGGGAAGTGGGGTGCTACTGTAACAAATACTTAAAAATGTGGCAGTGACTTTGGAATTAGGTAATGGATAGGGGCTGGAAGAATTTTGAGGCATATGGCAGGAAAAGCCTAGATTGCCCTATTAGAGGCCTAACCAATAGAGGCTGTTGGTGGAAATAGAGGTTAAAGGTGATTCTGGCGAAGAACCAGAAAAAAATGAGAAGAGTTGTAAAGAAAGCTTCTATTACCACAGAGACCACAAATATTGTCATGAACAGAACGTTGCTAGAAATATTAATGTTAAAGGTGCTTCTGGTAAGGTCTCAGATGGAAACGAGGAGCATGTTGTTAGAAATTGGACGAAAGGCAATCTGGTTATAAAGTGGCAGAGAACTTGGCTGAACTGTGTTCTGCTGTTGGATGGCAAGTAGAACTTGAAAGCAATGAACTTAGATATTTAGCTGAGGAGATTTTTATTTTATTTTATTTTTTTGTGAGGAAGACCAGCTCTGAGCTAACATCTATTGCCAATCCTCCTCTTTTTTTTCCCCAAAGCCCCAGTAGATAGTTGTATGTGGTAGTTGCACATCCGTCTAGTTGCTGTACGTGGGACTGGGCCTCAGCATGGCTGGAGAAGCGGTGCATCAGTGCGCGCCCGGGATCTGAACCCAGGCCGCCAGTAGCAGAGCGCACACACTTAACCACTAAGCCACGGGGCCGGCCCTGAGGAGATTTTTAAAGTGTGGAAGATGTAGCCTGGTTTCTCCTTGCTGCTTATGGTAAAAGTGCAATGAGGAAAAGTTTCTGAGAATTTTATATCAACAGAAATACTGCCAGCCTGGACTGAAAGGGACAGAGATTGGATGAAATAAAAGGTGACTGGGGCCGGCCCGGTTGCCTAGCGGTTAAGTGCTTGCACTCTGCTTCCGCGGCCCGAGGGTTTACAGGTTCAGATCCCCGGCATGCTGATGCACCGCTTGTCAAGACATGCTGTGGCAGCATCCTGTATAAAGTAGAGGAAGATGGGCACAAATGTTAGCCCAGGGCCAATCTTCCTCAGCAAAAAGAGAAGGATAGGCATCAGATGTTAGCTCAGGGCTGATCTTCCTCACACACACAAAAAAGGATGACTGTTAGACTTCTGAAATCCCACAATCAGGAAACAGGCTTTTAGAGGTACTCGGCTGCAAACTTGTTATCCTTCAGGAAAAAGAAATAATGACTAAAGGCAGGGCTGCTGCCCCGGGCCTAGAGAATGGAGCTTTAAGTCACAGAGGATTGTTTGCAGGCCTTAAAACCTGATGGAACTTGCCCTGTTGGGTTTCAAGCTTGCTTTAGACCAATGATCCCTTTTTTCCTTCCATTTTCTCCCTTTCAGAGTGGGAATGTCTATCCTATGTCTGTAGTACCATTGTATTTTGGGAGCAGACCAGTTTCCTGGGCCACAGATGGAGAGGAATTTTGCTCCAGAATGTATCCTACTCAGAGTCTCACCCATACCTGATTTAGATGATGCAATTTGGAACATTTTAAGTTGATATTTAGATGAGATTTTGATTTAGAGTTAATGTTGGAATGGGTTAAGACTTGGGGATGTTGGGGATGAATGTATTTTGCACAAGGGGTGGACATGAATTTTGGGAAGCCAGAGGGCAAACTGTAGTGGGTTGGATAGTATCCCCCAAAAATTCACGTCTACCCATGTCTTCGTCTGTTTAGGTTGCTATAACAAGGTACCACAGACTGGGTGGCTTATAAACAACAGAAATTTATTTCTTATGGCAATGGAGGCCGGAAGTCCAATCATGGTGTCCGCGTGGTCGGGTTCTGATAAAGACCCTCTTCTGGGTTGCAGACTGCCCTCCTCTCACTGTGTCCGCACATAGTCGGACTATGTGCGGACTAGGAATCTCTTTCAGGCCGCTTTTATAAAGGCACTAACCCCATTCATGAGGGCTCCATCTCATTCTTGAGGTCTCCCAAAAGCCCCAAATGTAATACATTGGGCATGAGGTTTTCAACCTATGAATGTTGGGAGGACACAAACATTCAGACCATGGTCATCCCAAACTTCAGACTGTGGCCTTATTTGGAGATAGGGTCTTTGCAGATGTAATTAGTTATGATGAGATCATAGTGGATTAGGGTAGGCCTGAAATCCAATGACTTGGTGTTAATGGTAAGACAGTCTTAAAAAACTAATACAGAACTCTAGAAAATTAAATAAGATAATTCAACATTCAACATATATTAATACCTCCTGTATGCAATCCACGTAAAGCTTTGGCACAGGACCTAGCATATAGTAAGTGCTCAGTAAGTGCTGCTTGTGTGTTGTTGTTAGGAGTTTCAAGACTCCTCCTTTGGGCTGATAAGTAGAGCTATTGCCACCTCTGCACTTCTCCAATGAGAGTAAGTCTAATTTTATTCTTAGTTTCTAGAGCTTAAAAAAGTTTCCAAACAAATGACACTGCCAGTGAACAAAGTTATCAGTGGTTTAAAGAAGATATAAAGTGTTTTAAGCAAAGCTCTATGATTGCCGTGGGATGGTGGGGAAGAGAGCAGGGGTTTTGCTTAAAAGGTCGCCTAACTTAGAGGAGGATTTCTCAAGCTCGGCATTATTGATATCTTGGGCTGGATGATTCTTTGTCATTGGGGACTATCCTATGTGTTGTATGATGTTCAGCCGCATCCCTGGCCACTAGATGCCAGTAGCATCCCCCCAGTTGTAACAACCAAAAATGTCTCCAGACTTCACCAAGTGAAAAAACATCACAAAATCACCCCAGTTAAGAACCACTACCTTAGATGTGTGTCTTTAAGGGGTGAGTAAACAGTCTGCTAGGACGGGGCTGCATTTCCTTCTGAGGGAACTAGCAGAGCCAAAGCTTGGGTATGTGAAAAGGCACAGTCTAACCACCCACCTGAGTCAGAAACCACTATCCCTCCTAGACGATGTTACACACAGTTTCTACTTGGACACCTCTAGTGATGTGAAACTTGACCTCACAGGGCTGCCCATTCCCTTTTTTTTTTTTTTTTTTTAATGGCTTTCAAAGCCATGAGCAAGAAATGGCTGGTTAAGGTCAGAAATTCGGTGATACCATGATATGTATTGTGCTCATCCTGTTTGATCTTCCTTAGGAGGATCCTTCTTGAAGAAGCCAGTTTTCCATGACATTCTGGAAATGATCTGCTGATTCTTTATTGAAAACTTACGTCAATTACAAACCAGCAAATAAAGATGAGCTCATACCTGATAACATTTTAAGACTACTTGATTTTTCCATCACTGGTAGTTCTCAAACACCAACATTATCTCCAGGCTTGATTAAACTTCCTGATTTGTTTCTACAAGGGAAATGGAATATTCCCCAAGATTCAAAATCTATTCATAGCCATCCAGTCAGCAGGTAATTACTCCCTACCACAAAGCACATGCACCAAGAACTAGACCATATTACTTTCAAAAAGAATAAGCAGTATTATAAAAATTGACAATAAATCAACCCCAAGAATAATTATAAATTCCAGAATAGTCATCTCTGGTATCTGAGGAAAAATGACAAAATACATGAACTAGCTGGCAAATAAAGAATGAGAGCCCGCAAGATATTGGAAATTCCCATAAGTGTAAATGTGATGATAACTTTTTTTTCCATAAAGAAGAGAATTGGATATTTCAAGAAAGGAGAACCACAAATTTTAATAGGAAAAGGAAAATGAGGTCCCCAAGGTGGGTGAAGCTTTTAGATCCACAGTGGTCGAAAAAGAAAGGTCTTTCATCTTCTCTTCTCTGTGGCTACCAAGTGATTTATCAGCACAGATCAGCATGTGCCCTGGGTGAATGGGGACAGCATAGGCTTATTGTTGTCTCCCACTCTGAATGGGAAGTAGACCTAGACAGCAGTGTCATGATGGGGGGACGCTCATGACATGGTTCAGCTCCATGAGCTCACTTTTAGGTTAATTTTTGGTTCTTCATGAGACCCCCCAGGCCAAGCAGGGACATCATTTGTATAAACCCCTAAGGACCAACTCCCACTTCCCTCAGTCTCAGGTAACCTTCTCTATTTTCCACTATCCTTAGGATATCCTGGTAATCAGAGATGTGATGATTCAGAAATGAACTTGAGGAAATGAAAATGCCGAAGAACACTGCCATTTCACTGCACCAGTCTAGCCATATAAAAGTCACTTCACCAGCAAACCCTCAGAGCCCAGCACACTCTGCAAATGCTGCCCTAGGCCACAGCTGTCCTCTTTAAGGCCTCGATTCTGCATCATGACAGCATTTTCAACCCTGTGAAAATGATGAGCAAAGACCCCACATTTCCCTTAAAGTCTCATTTTCATCAGTTAGTCTTTTTCACAAAGTCGTTGTAGCCAGAATTTAAATAAGCCCATCTCTTCTAGTTGTCACATCATACAAGGTGAGAGCTTACCAACATTGAACACCAAGCCCCGAAGAAGACGTATGCTGGGGTGGTGATGAATAAGATTTCTCGCTTTAAAATATACAGACCAAATGATATCCTACAAAATTCTTGACACATCATGGCACTGTGACTGGGTTTTGGAGAGCTGTGAAAGGAAAAATTCATTGTTGGATGTTGATCAGGTCCCTGGAACATGTGAAAAGAAGTTGGTGAGACAAACTACTAACTGCTGTCTTAGAAACACACAAAGCAGTCAGACATAGAATGAATGTAAAACCAGAAGCTTGAGAAGCTTGGCAATCTACGATCATTCAAAATCTGCTGATTTTGTAGATTTGCATATTGAAATAAATCCAGATTCTTTCCAGGTTAAGGATTTGTTCATTGAGTATGACGGTTGGACATGGATGAAATGCAAAATGTATAAGTCAAAGGAAGCTCAATCATTACCTATTAGAAAAGAAAAGATTACCCCCAAATCTGGTAAGGGCAACTCTTTACAGCTAAAAAAAATGAAATCATTCTTAAATCCTTTTGTAAACTTTGGAATAGAAAAATATTTGACCCATATTAAGTAATTCGGCTGTCTATGACGTGCAAGATCTAGGAAGAATTCTCAGTTTAGTGTTTCACATACTTGTGTGATTATGGCTGATCTGGTTATCTAAACCACATTGAAAGGGAGGAAAACTAAAGGGAAGCGAGGAGAGGTGTCAGGGTATGTGGCGTAGGTAAATTGGAAAAAGCTCCCTAGGCTAGGAGTCAGGAATTTTGGATTTCAGTGTCGACTTTACCATTAGCTAGCTTTGTGACTTAGGGAAAATTACTTAGGTTTACTGAACCTCAATTTCCTAGTCTATAATAAAAAGGGCTTCGAATAAAATCCTTTCCTGCTCTTAAATTTAATGAATCTAAACTCTACATTTTCTTTCAAAAACCAATCACAACATTTTGTTTAAATTGACCCCAAACTCACTGAGGGATCTTGGAGTGTCTTTTAATATCTCTTGCCTTTATTTCTCCGTGTTTAAACTTCTAAGTATTTCATAGAGATATTGTGGGAAAGCAAACTGACACAGCACTTAGTCACACAAAACCCTAGGAAGACAGCAAAATAAATTAATTCTACAAATTAACTCCAAATTCCACTTTATTCTGGGATTTCCTTGAACAAAACCTCAGTGGCTACCCAGTCATAAAAATGATTTATATCCATTGGATGTTCTTTAATTTCCCTTTCTAGGGTTGCCAGATTTACCAAATAAAAATATGGGACACTCAGTTAAATTTGAATTTCAGATAAACAATGAATAATTTTTTGGAATAAGGATGTCTCAAATATTGCATAGAATAGACTTACACTAAAAAAAGTATTCATTATTTATCTGAAATTCAAGTTTAACTGGGCACTCTGTATCTCCACACTGTATTTGGACACCCTACAACTACACATACTTTGGTAGAAAGGCAATTCCTAAATGGCGTGTGTGTGTGTGTGTGTGTGTGTGTATGATAATTAATTGAGTTGTACACTTTTTGTATAGGCTATCTCAATTAAAAAAAGTTAAAAACAATGTTTCTAAATGATATTTTAATTGCCCTTGAATAATAAGTCTGGCTTTATGTCTCAGTTCCCTCTCTCCCTCTCCCCCTTCCACACTTCCAGAATATCTTTTTTGGGGAAAAAAGAATATCTTTTGTGAGCATCTCAGAGTGCCACATCTGGAGATTTGCATGAGCCTGACTAGACTACTCCAGGGGAAAGATGAGAGTAAGAGAGAGGAGGGAATAGGAGTAAAGGAAAGTAGAGTCAGGAGGAAATTTAAAAAGAAGTATTGACATAGCCTCTCTTTCATATTTTCCATTTCTTTATCTGATCATATGTAGGCCATGGGGCCTGGTAAACCATAAACTAAAACTTGATCAGTACATACACACAAAAGCTTGTACCTGAATGTTCATAGTGGCTTTATTCACAATAGCCAAAAAGGTGGAAACAACCCAAATGTTCATCAACAGATGAATGGATAAACAAATTGTGGCATATACATACAATGGAATATTATTCAGCCATGAAAAGGAACAGAGTACTGATACATGCTATAACTTGGATAAACCTTGAAAACATTAGGCTAAGTGAAAGAAGGCAGACACAGAAAGCCACAAATTGCACGGTTCCACTTATACAAAACGTACAGAATAGATAAATCCAAAGAAAGAGAAAGTAAATAAGTGGTTGTCAGGAGCTATGTGGAGGGGTAAATGGAGAATGATTGCTAATGGATGTGTAGTTTCTTTGGGGTGATGAAAATGTAATAAAATTAGATGGTGGTGGTTGCACAACTCTGTGACTATACTAAAATCCCCTGAATTGTACACTGTAAAAGGGTGACTTTGGGGGTAAAGGGGCACATTTTTTCAGTGATGAATGGCAACTAGACTCTTGGTGAGGGATACGATGTAGTCTATACAGAAGATGAAATATAATGATGTACACCTGAAATTTATACAATGTTATAAATCAAGGTTACCTAAAATAACAATAAAAAACCAGAGATGTCATCATCAAAAAAAAAAAAAGGGTGACTTTTATGGTTTGTGATTATATCTCAATAAAGCTGTTATTTTTTAAAAGTCGATGCATTAAAAAAAAAAAAACTGGGTCAGATCTCAGATGATGCTGCAGAACCACCCAAAGAGCCATTTCTAAAGAGCCAGCAGAGTAACAAGAGTAGCTATTATTTGTGTGGCTATCATGCAAGGACCTTTAAGTAAGATTGATGTTTATTAAACTTTTAAAATCTCATTTAATTTTCAGAATGACCCTATAAAGCAGGCATTATTATCCTTTGTCTTAGGGGATGAGGAGATAGAGTCTGAGAGACAGAGTAATTTGTTGGAGGCTCACACAGGTAAATAAGGTGCAGGGCAGGGGTTCTGACCCAAGGCCATCTGACTCCAAAGCCCAGGATAGCCCCAGTTCACACCCTGTCCGTCAGAGAAACCAGGAATGACAGGGATCCTAGTGAAGCCTAAAAAAAGGACCGGCGGGGTGCCACCAACTGCCCTGCTGCTCACTCCTTCCTCTCCAGTAGAAGTTCTTTCTCCCTAGCGGATCTTGGTTTATTTGTTTGTTTGCTTTTTGCTGCATTCTCAGCCTTTCTCAACCTTGTTGCATAGATTTATTTCTTGCTTTAGGTGCTGCCTGAAAATTTCCTCATCCCTAGATGTCTTTAATAAAAGGTGCTTGGACTCTCAGAGCCCAACAAAGGCTCTGCATGGTATTTTGCCTGCGATCAAAACTTAATGTCAGAATTTGCCCACATGTTGTGAGACGATGTACTCCCAGCCCCTATTCCTTTCCTGGTGCTGCTGAGCCACACTTTAAAACAGAAAAGCATCAATAGGTCTATGTCTTGGGGGCCCAGCGTGGCTTACAGCCCTGCCCCCAACTGGATTATGAAGTGAGGAGCTTCTCCTTGGGGCCATCCAGACAGCTGGACATCTTTCCTCCTTCTTTTCTCTCTTCGGCATGAAGGAAGGCTGTTTCCCCTCGCCCTCTTCCACAGGAGTACCTCCCACCACTTTCATCCCTCCACCATTTTCATCCCCCTCCGCCCCTTGCTGCTTTTCACTGTGGCTGCCAGGTTGCCATGCCAATAAGGTTCCCATGGTTACTAAGAAGAGCTGCTGCATTCCCATAGGCAGCACCTATCCACCAAAAGAGAAAGGGAGACCATTATTGCCCACAGGGCAAAAAGAGGCATGGAAGGGGTCTCAGCCCAGGGGATGTTGGAGGACGGACCTTGTTTATCTCTGATGTCTCCAGCTGGACCTTGGACCAAATCCTGCTGCCTTCATTCAAGTTCTCTTTCCCTAAACCTAGGGAGAGAGGTGCCTGGCACTAGTTCAAGTCCATTGTTTTGCCTAGTGTGGGGTCCAAATAGGCACCACATTGTGAAGATCATGTTAATATGTAAATATATGAATACATCTGGGCTCTTTGTCTAGCTAGGAAAATGGCAAAATGCAGCACATGTTCTGCTGTCTCCTCAGCTGGATATCTTGTCTGAGAATCTGCTTTTCTCTGTCTGGTGTTCCTCCCTGGATCGACTATCTTAGGCCACACCATGAGTTTTCAAAAACAAAGTTTGCTTCTTCTCAAATACAAAGAAATGTATTTTAAAATAAAATTCAAAAATAAGGAAAATAAGAAAGAAATAATTCACAGTTCCAAAATCAAAATATTTATTTCTTCTTTTTAAAATATACAATTTTTGTTGTTACTGGTTTGTTCTACATAGTTGTAGCACATCATTTTTTTGTGTGTGTGTGAGGAAGATCAGTCCTGAGCTAACATCCATGCTAATCCTCCTCTTTTTGCTGAAGAAGAGTGGCTCTGTGCTAGCATCTATTGCCAATCCTCCTCCTTTTTTTTTTCCCCCAAAGCCCCAGTAGATAGTTGTATGTCATAGTTGCACATCCTTCTAGTTGCTGTATGTGGGACGCGGCCTCAGCATGGCCGGAGAAACAGTGCGTCGGTGCGTGCCCGGGATCCGAACCCGGGCCGCCAGTAGCAGAGCGCGCACACTTAACCGCTAAGCCACGGGGCCGGCCCTGTAGCACATCATTTTTGAAACACAATTTACTTTATTTAGATTTTGCTATGGTGAATTTTCTCTCAGCTTTTATCAGTTGTCAAAAAAAAAGGCAATTCCTCAAAAAAAACCCAGTAACCTTCTGGGCCTGAAAGCAGGGCATAAATTTCTCTCTGAGGAAAGTGCTCTTTCCTCCATACCAGGGAGAGAAAAGCAACTCTTATCTTCAAAGATGGAAAGCTGACACCAAGATCAGTTTGCATAACTAGACCTTACCAAAATAGCCCTTATATTCCATTAGTTCCCCCCATATATTTCCGAGTCAATTCCCCACAATTTATTGTCCCTTGAAGCTCAGACCCTCTTTCTTTTGTTAAAAGGGCATATAAGCCCCCAAGTCCAACTACTTCTTTGAGTTTCACTTCTTTTCTTGAACTCCCATGCACATAAATGTTAATAAAAATTATGTGGGGCTGGCCCCGTGGCTTAGCAGTTAAGTGCATGCGCTCTGCTACTGGCGGCCCGGGTTCGGATCCCGGGTGCGCACTGACGCACTGCTTCTCCGGCCATGCTGAGGCTGCGTCCCACATACAGCAACTAGAAGGATGTGCAACTATGACATACAACTATCTACTGGGGCTTTGGGGGGGTGGAAATAAGGAGGAGGATTGGCAATAGATGTTAGCTCAGAGCCGGTCTTCCTCAGCAAAAAGAGGAGGATTAGCATGGACGTTAGCTCAGGGCTGATCTTCCTCACCAAAAAAAAAAAAAATATGTCTTTTCTCCTGTTAACCACTTTTTTTTTTTGTCAGTTTAATTCACAGGACTCCAAGCACTGAACTTGAGAGTAGAGGAAAAGTTTTTCCTCCCTGACACACCCATGTTCATAGCAGCACTATTCACAATAAACAACAGGTGGAAATAACCCAAGTGTTCATCAATGGATGAATGGATGAACAAAATGTGGTATATACATACAATGGAATATTATTGAATCTTAAAAAGGAAGGAAATTCTGATACACGCTATAACATGGATGAAACTTGAAGACATGCTAAGTGAAATAAAACAGTCACAAAAGACAAATCCTGTATGATTCCACTTATATGAAGTAACTAGAATAAATTTATAGAAACAGAAAGTAGAATGGTGTTTGCCAGGGGCTGAGGGAAGGAGGAAATGGGGAGCTGTTGTTTAATCAGTATGGAGTTTCAGTTTACAAGATGAAAAAGTTCTGGAGATTGGTTGGACAGCAATGTGAATATACTTAACACTACTGAACTGTACACTTAAAAAATGATTAATATGGCAAATTTTATGTTATGTGTGTTTTACCACAGTTTAAAAAACCCAAACAAACCATCGAGTTACCATATGACTCAGCAATTCCACTCCTAGTTATATACCCAGGAGAAATAAAAACATAAATCCAGATAAAAACTTGTGCAAGAATGTTCATAGCAGCATTATTCATCATAGCCAAAAAAAATAGAAACAAGCCAAAAGTCCATCAACTAATACATTCATCAACACAATGTGGTACATTCATGTAATGGAATATTATTCAGCTATAACAGGAATGAAGTGCTGATACATGCTATAAATGAATGAACCTTGAAAACACCGTGCTAGGGGAAAGAAGCCAGACACAAAAAGCTACATATTGTATGATTCCATTTATATGAAATGTCCAGCAGAATAGGCATCTATAGAGACAGAACCTAGGGCTAGGGGAGAGAGGTGGGAATGGGGAGTGACAGCTAATGTGTACAGTTCATTTTTGAGGCAAAAAAAAGGTTCTAAAATTAGATTGTAGTGATGGTTGTACAACTCTGTCAATATACTATAAACCATTGAATTATACACTTTAAGTGTATGGTATGTAAATTATATCTCAAAAAGCTGTTTAAAAACTGAATAAAAATCAAAAATAAGTATTTAGGTCTTAGCAAATTACTGAGTTCCAACAGCTCTAGTAGTTTAAGGTGAAAAGTCAAACAAAGCAGGCCCTTTGGCCTGAATCTCTAGTTAATTAAGGAGAAATTCTTTTAAGTTTGTTCTAATTCCTGGGCTCAGCAAATTCAGTCCAGAACCTTTATTTTTAACTCTGCCACGAATGTATTGTTTCTTTAATTCCTGGGTGTTGTCAAGGTGAAGAGGAGTAAAGGAGACTACTTTCCTAAACATTTACTGAGGGAGAAATTGGTACTGTTGTACTGTGTTGTCCCAGGCAACTTATTTATCTTTTGCTTCAACTTCACCATATCTAAAATGGTAACAATAACAAGTATAACTCCTGTTGTTACCACCCAACGTGGGGCCTTCTGCTTGCCGCAAGACATGCCAATAGTCAAGAGGCAAGGTGGTCGGAGAAAAAGGACTTTTTTATTACAGCTTGCTAGCAAGAGGGAAGATGGCCAGCTCATATCCAAAAGAACCATCTTAAGGGGGCACAAAATCTTACAGTAGTTATATAGGCCATGGGTTATTGGGGAGGGGGTTAGGAATGTTGACCTTCTGGTGTTACAGACTGGGAGTGCCACACCAGCTCTTTCAGTTTTCACTGATGATGGCTATCAGCATAGATTCTCTGTTCGGGGGTCATCACATTCCTAAGGAACTCAAAAAAACAGTTATCATCTTATCGCAGCTGGGAGGTACATGCACAAGCAGGGGTCATAAAATCTACAGAGCAGTTAGTTCTTCTGGAGGGTGCATATCCAGCTGGGTTAGTTTGTCAAAGGTCATTCAAAGTTACAATAGAGTTTTTCTTTTCCACAATATGGCTTCCCTTATGTCAACCTTGTCTTGAGCCGGTATCACTGTTTGCTTGCATAAGAAAAAGAGATTTACTGAGTGTCTCCAGTGGAAAACCAGCCATTGGTTAGAGCACACCCTTATGAATTATCTGTTTCTAGACCTTCATTGCCGTAGGGGAAGAAAAACTTCCTTCTGCTGTATTAGGTTATGTGTCTGGGCCTGAGAATTAAACTGACATAAGAGAAATTAACAGGAAAAAAGCATACAAATTTTATTTAATATTTTTATGTGCCCATGGGAGACTTCATGAGGAAAACGAAGACCAGAAGAAGCAGTCAGGACCAAGAGTTTATACCATTTTTAAACAAAAAAATGATAAATTTTTGGAGAAGTGACAAGACAAAGGGGTTTAAGGTAGGGGCAGTAAATTGTGGGAAAGTGACTAGGAAATATGTGGGGAAACTAGTGGAAGATCAGGACTATTTTATTAGGTCTGTTCGTACAGATCCATTTCGGTGGGGGCTCCTAGTCTCTGGTGATTGTTCTTCTCTTCCTGGTACAGGGAGGGCACCTCTCTGAGGGGAATGTTACGACCTGCTTTTAGGTTGAAAGCGGCAGCACAGAGAGGCCTTCCTACCTCTGCTGTTTCTCAAGTGCCTTCAGCTCAAAATACTCAACGTGCCAGAGAGGCATATTTTGGGGTGGCGTGTTCTGAACCCCTTCATTGCCCTTGAGTTACTTTACAATTCTGTAATTGTAAATAACATATGAAAATGCAAAACAATTCTTGCCTAGAGACATGCAAATTAATCCTGCCAAGTGGAGATTCAGTTGGATTCTCTTTCCCCTGAACCTTGGAAGAAGTCCGATTACTATCTATTTGTAAATTCTTTTTGACATTCCTTTACTCCACATAAATTTGTATTTCTTTAACTTCTCCTTTCAACTGGTTGTAACATCTTACTGGTTCCCTCATTAATAATTAATTAAATTTTTAACTTGTGTTTCTTTTTTTTTAATGTGTATGAGAGTCCTGTTTTACCTTTTTTGAAAACTATTTTTTACCTTTCTGTTTCTGGTAAACAAGAAGGAGCACTTCTAGTTGCAGGCTTTCTCCAGTTAAACTGAGAGGATCAACATTTACTTGATTAAAGGTTTCACCATAGGCTTATTTTATTTTTTAACTATACCTCTGGTAATGACATCAATGGAAATTTGCCTTTCAAACATTAGATAGGAATAGTAATAAGAGCTTCCATTTACTGAGTACTTAATAAGTTCTGGGCACCATTTTAAGCACTTTATTTGCATTATCCCTATGAGGTAATACTGAGAACCAAAACTCTCTATTCCCACACTCGGCCTGAGCACTGAGAACCAAAACCTTCCTTTCTGCCTACCATCACAGGGCTGCTATTTCACTGTCTTTGCTAGCATTGCTTTACTCTTCCCGGGCTGTCTTGCCCAAGCAAATGGTTTGATTGCACCTTATAAGAATTTCCCATCAACTCTTTGGTGGAAGGCGTTAACAGACAGTTTGTGCACTACAATTCTTTGAATCATACTATATGGCAATAAAAAGAAATGAAATTCTTATACATGCTACAGCATGGATGGACACTGAAAACATTATGCTAAGTGAAAAAAGCCAGTCACAAAGGATCTCATATTGTCTGATCCATTTATATGAAACAGAACAGGTGTGGAGACCCACTGGGACCCCTGGAGTTCACATAGAGATTATTTTAAACGGAAGACATTTGACTTACAGCAGATGAAGAAAGAAGCCTTCTCTGAGCTAACGTGATCTGACAAGAAGACAAAGGCTTCCAAGAGTGAAGCTGCCACAAGCCTTCTGAAGGAGCTGCACAACCAGCAAGACGCCTGAGCACTCACACTCACCCGGGAAGAGAAACTGCATACACAAACTTCACCACAAACTGCCACACTGGGTATTTGTTTCCCTAAAAGCCCATTTATCTTTCCTAAAAATAAAACAAAACAAAAAAAACTCCAGCAAATCATTTGTTCTTCACATGGAAGCCCTTTCTCTCCCCTCCCTTCCTCCTATTAAAGTGATATATAAACCCCTGTCTCTAGCTGTTCAGAAAGACTCTTCATCTGAATGGTCCCGCATGCCTATGAATAAAACTTGTTTTCTTTTCTCCTGTTAATCTGTCTGTTGCTAATTTGAAGGGCCCCATCATTGAACCTAGAGGAAAAGGTTTTTCTCCCACCATAGGCCAATAGGTAGAACAGGTAAATCTACAGAGACAGAAAGCAGATTGGTGGCTGTCTAGTGGTGGTGGGTGGTGGATTGGGGGAAGATGGGGAATGACTGCTAACCGGTCGGGGTTTATTTTGGGGGTAGTGAAAATGTTCTAATGATTATGATGATGGTTGCACAACTCTGTGAAATTACTAAAAACCGTTGATTTGTACACTTTAAATGGGCAAATTGCATGGTATGGGAATTATATCTCAATAAAGTTCTTATCTAAAGATGATTCTTTAAATCCCTCCTGTCAAATCTTTGCGTTGCTTATTTCACCAATCCTAAACAGTTGTATCATGATTCTTACTCAATCTTATCCTCAATCAAGTCTCCAGTATTGAAAGAACTGCCTGAAATCAAACTTTGAATTCTCAATAAATTTGGACTTACTTTTCCCCTCTGAAATACTGCCAAAGCTCAGTCCAGGTGGTGTTCTCCCTTACTGCAGTAAGCAATAAACTCAGTTTTTTCCCATTGACAGAAAGGGCTGGTTTGGGAGTCAGCTTTTGTGTGTGTGTGTGTGTGTGTGTGTGGTAAAATATACACAACATGAAATTTATCATTTCAACCATTTTTAAGTATATGGTTCTGTGGCATTAAGTACATTCACATTATTGTTGCAACCATCACCACTATCCATCTCTAGAACTTTTTCATCATCCCAAACTGAAACTTCATAACTATTAAACCAATAACTCCCCATTCTTCCCTGTCCCCAGCCCCTGGTAACCACTATTCTACTTTCTCTCTCTATTCTAGGTACGTCATATAAGTGGAATCACAATATTTGTCCTTTTGTGTTTCTCTTCTTTCACTTAGCATAATGTTTTCAAGGTTCATCCATGTAGCATGTGTGAGAATTTCATTCCATAAGCCCCTCAATTCATCCACATTCAACCCTCAATTCATAACCTTCAGTCTCCTACCTTCTACTCTATTTCACCCTCTCCTTCATTTCTGAAACATAAATCTGATCTCATTCCTTCCCTAATTCAAATGTTTTCACGTAAAATTCAGGATATGGCAATCCATTGCTAAATCCACCCTGCAAGAGTGTTTCATTTGGCCTTCAGTTTTTCCGACATTTAAAAATTCAGGAGATTTCACATGAAAATCCTGATTTCTGGCCTCTGTTGAATTTTATCATCTTGCAACATTTCCTGCATTGCCAAATGGCAGCAACTACCCGAAACTAAGTAACAGCCTCCTCCACCCAGTCCATCTTGCTCAGCCTGCTTCACTGGGCCTGCAGACGTCTGACTTTACAAGCCATGTCTGAATGGTTCCTCTGGGTCTACAGGAAAAAGTCAAGACAAAACTGTCACCTTAAGCAGCAATGGGAAGTAAAGGATTAGATATATCTACTTATCAACTTAACACTATCTTCAAAATAGTGCTGACTGAAAAAAGTATGAAACAGGCTCAAATCTATGGCATATCATTTATGTAAGTTAAAATTATGTATACATAGCATGGTGACTATAATTAATAATACTGTATTGAATATTGGAAAGTTGCCAAGAGAGTAGATCTTAAAAGTTCTCCTTACGAGAAAAAAAATTTTGTAACTCTGTATGGTGATGAATGTTAACTAGACTTATTGTGGTGATCATTTCACAACACATACAAATATTGAATCATTATGTTGTACACCTGAAACTAATATAATGTTATATGTCAATTATATCTTAACAAAAAAAGTCAAAAAATTGTGTATATATTATAAAACACGTCACATTTTACAAGAATATATTCAAATACAATGATACATATCAAACACATTGGAACATTTGTGTAGGAAAAGGGGTGGAAAATTGGTGATAAAGGGGAATGTATAAATGAAAAAAATAAACAGGAAGGGCCTTTCCCAGACCATGACAACAGTGTATTATGAACTGAGAAGTACAATGAACTCAATCAGCTGTAACTGTGTCTTGACATGAGTACAGCCATGTTTGACTGTTCCATTAACCTACAGCCACCAACACACAAAGAAATATAAAGCTGCTTTCTGTGTGGTGGGAACTGGCCCTTCTCCCACAGAGACAGTTGCAATTTGTAAGAATTTCAGGGTCCTTTGGGCGTCATGGCCTGGGGCAGACAGGCCATCTGTGCTGGGCTGGGGTGATAACCAGGGGAAACAATGCACGTACACAACTGCCCGGCTGGGAGGAGGCTCAGTGCACGTATGCCACTGATAACCATTTGTGCATGGGAACACTGAATGCTTTCTCTGTAAACTCTGTAACTGCTTATATAAACTGCTGGAAACCGAGGCCTGGTGACAGTCTCACCTGTGGAAGGGACGCCTTGCCCAGGACGTGTGATTCCCGCCCAGCCGTGTCAATTGAAGGGACTCTCCCGGCAGTGGGGCGTGGATGTTGTGAGTAACAGATCTGATGTGTTCTCTTTTCGGTCAACCTGGTTTTTCTCTTTCCAGTTGATTTGTGTCATTTCCCTTCAGTCGATGTGGATGTTTTCCCTTTCCAGTTGATCTGATGTTTTTCCCTCTCGTTATATGATCTATTCAAATCTGCTGCTATCTCAGTCAATGTGGATGTCTTCCCGTTCCAGTTGAGCTGATGTTTTTCCCTCTTGATATTTGACCTATTCAGATCTGTTTGCGGACTATCGCCTTTACTGTCCCCTATATAATAAAATATACCTTTGGTCCATTTGTTTGGAGTGGAAAGTTTCTTTTACGTCTCCGATCGAATCCCCAAACCCCTCATAACAAACTGATACCCAAAAAAGTGTAAAACAAAAAAAGAAGTTAAAACTCCTTAGCATGTCATATATCAAGCTCTATGATGGTCCCTGCTCACCTTACCAGCCTCTCCTTCCTATTCCCTCTCCCATGGAATCTGTGCTTGCAGTTCCTGAATTCACCTTACCTCTCTCTCATTCTAAGCTGGAATGGTTATTCTTCCTGTCTACCCAAAGAGATTTCACTAGTCCTTCAAGACTTAACAGTAATGTCCCTTCCTTCAGAAAGCCTTCCCTGACATCTCTAGCCAAGCTATAGAGCTTCCTTTTGAGTTGTCCCTTATTAAATCTCAAATTGCACTTTCACATTGCTGTAATTATTTACATACAAATGTTTGCTACAATACTGACAAACCCCTTGAAAGTATGGACTAGTCACTTGTGTATCCTTAGCACTTGTGTCAGGACTGGGTCCAAGGCAGATGCTTGATAAATAATTTGGGATCAGTTATGAACCAGAAGTTTCTGTCTTCAATTTTAGCAAACAGTATAGAACAATGGTTAAATGTATAAACTTTGAGGTGACATGGATCTGTGTTTGTATTGGTTCTGCCACTTATTATCTGTTTGTCCTTGGGCAATTACTTAACCTCTCTAAATCTCAGTTTCTTATCTGTTAATTGAGAGAAATGATTGATAACACACCATTCCTATAGAGTTGGCTTGAGGTTTAAATTAAGTAATGTATGTAAAATACAAGCCCAGTTTCTGCCATATAGGAAGCCCTTAATGAATAGTAGTTATGCTGATCAATAATTTATTTGGATATTTTAGTTCAAGTGAATAAAGTAAAACTTCTACTTTTTCACTTGCAAATTCCTGCCTGACAGGACATTATAATCTATTGTTCATAACATCTTTTAATGGCTGAAACATATTTTCACTGGTTTATTTGTGCATGGGATCTTTGCCAACTGAATTTTGGCCCCTTCCACCTACTTACAGACCATGTGGCCAAGACTCCTAGAATACATGATTCCAGCGATGGCCAAAGAGGCAGCTAGCAAAATCTTACTGATGCACAGTTTACAATGCATTTTTCTCATTAAATGCATAAATTTAATTGCAAGTGTTTAGACTATTTACATTTAATGTGATTATTGACTGAATTTAAATCTAACATCTTATTGTTTTCTATTTGTCCCACCTATCTTTTCCCCCTTTTTTCTCTTTCTCTGCCTTCTTTTGGATTAACTGAGTATCTTTTATGATTCTATCTTATTTTGTCTGTTGGCTTATTAACTATCACTCTTTGATTTGTTATTTTACTGGTTGTTTTAGGGTTTACAGTTTACATCTTTAACTTATTACAGTCTACATTCAAGTAATATTATATTCGTGTATAATATAAGAATCTTAAAACAGTATACATTTATTTCTATTTTCCCGGCCTTTGTGCGATTGTTGTCGTAAATTTTACTTCTACATATGTTATAAACCTCCAATATATTAATATTATTTCTTTAAACAGCCCATTATCTTTGAAAGAGATCTAAAAAATAAGAAAAAGCTTTTATACTTACTCACATATTTACCATTCTTAGAACTCTTCATTTCTTTGCGTAAATCTGGGTTTCCATCTGGTTTGATCTTCCTTCTTCCTGAAAAACTTCCATTAACATTTCTCGTGGTTCAGATCTGCTGGTGATGAATACTTTTACCTTGTCTATATCTGAAAAAGCCTTTATTTCACCTTTATTTTTTTTAATATATTGAGCTGAAATTCACATAACATAAAATTAACCATTTTAAAGTGAACAATTAAGTGGCACTTAGTGCATTCACAGTGTTTTGCAACTACCACATTTTGTTCCAAAACATTTTCATCACTCCAAAATAAAACCTTGTACCCATGAAGCAGTTTCTTCCCATTCCCTGTCTCTCTCCAGGCCCTGGCAACCACCAATCTGTATTCTGTCTCTACGGATATTTCATATAAAGTGAATCATTACAATATGTGGCCTTTTGTAACTGGCTTTTCCACTTAGCATAATGCTTTTGAAATTCATTCAGCTGTAGCATGTATTAATACTTCATTCCTTTTTATGGCTGAATAATATTCCATTGTATGTATATACCACATTTTGTTTATCTTTTCATCCATTGAGGGACATTTGGGCTGCTTCCACCATTTGACTCTTGTGAACAGTACTGCTACGAACATTCATGTGCATGTATTTGTTTGAGTCCCTGTTTCAGTTCTTTAACGTCACCTTCATTTTGAAAAATATTTTGCTGGGCATAGAATTCTAGGTTGCAAATTTTTGCTTTGAACACTTTAAAGAGGTTGCTACATACTTTTATGACTTGCATTGTTTCTGATGAGAAGTTTGCTGTCATTCTTATCTTTGTTCTTCCAAATATAATGTTTCTTTTTTCTCTGATGGCTTTTAAGATTTTCTCTATCATTGATTTTAAGCAATTTGATTATGATGTGCCCTGCTGTAGTTTTCTTCATGTTTCTGATGGTTGAGGTCTTAGATCTGTGGGTTTATAGTTCTCATCAAATTTGAACATTTTTCAGCCATTATTTCTCCAAAAATTTTATTCTTCCCTTCCCTACCTCACTCTCCTTTAGGCACTCCAAATGCATGTATATTAGGTCTCTTGAACACGTCCCATAGCCCACTGATTCTCTTTTTATCTCTGTTTCATTTTGTATATTTTCTATTGCTGTGTGCATCTTCAAATTCACAAATCTTTTCTTTTGTAGTGCCGAATCTGCTTAAATTCCATAAAACATATTTTTCATCTCAGATATTGTAGTTTAAATCTCTAAAAGTTTGATTTGGACCTTTTTTGTATCTTCATGTATCAACTTAATTTTTTCTTTACCTCCTTAAACATATGTAATACAGTTACGATAATTCTCTTTATGTCTTTACTTATTCTGTTGTTTGTGTTATTCATGAATCTATTTCTATTGATTGGTTATTCTCCTCATTGTGCATAATATTTTCCTGCATCTTTGCATGCCTGCTTATTATTTTTTGAATGCCAAACATTATGAATGTCTGCTCGTTGGGAGTTGGATATTTTATACTCTTGAGCCTTTTTTTCTGGATATAGTTAACCTCGTTGAACCACTTTGGTACTTCCAAGGATGAGGACGGCTTTTCAACTTTGTTAGGTAGGACCAGAGCAGCCTTTAGTAGGGGCTAGTTTTTCCCACTACTGAGGCAATATCTTTCCAGGCATTATTCTACCCTATGTCCTTTAATTACCAAGTTTTTTCCACTCTAACTGGTGGACACAAAGCTTTCCTAGCTCTTTGTGAGGTTCAGGGATTATTTTCTCTAATCCTTTTGGGTGACTCTTCCTCAAACTTGAGTAGTTTCCTCACATTTGAGCTCTGATATGTACTCAGCTGCACATGCAAGAAGGTCTCTCTTCAGATCTCTAGGGCCTCCACCCCTCTCTGCACTCTTTCTTCTCTGGTGGACTCTAGCCACCTTTGCCTCCCGGGACTCCAACTCCATCTCCTAAACTCAGGGAGACTGCTAGGTTCCACATGGTTTTCCACTTTCTGTGCTGCAGCCTCCACACAGTGAGACAGAGCCATAATAGGCTCATCTCACTTGTTTTCCCCTCTTAGGGATCACTGTCCTGTATCAGCTGATGTCTAATATCTGAAAACATATTGTTTCATGTATGTTGTCTGTTTTGCAAGTTGTTTCGTATGGGGGGTTGTGGTAAGTCCAGTCCCTGTTACTACATTTTGGCCAGAACAGGAATTTCCCTCCTACATAATTTAATTTGATTCTTAATTACTCTGCAGTAGATAATGTTATTATAGAGGAGGCATCTGAAGCTTGGAGAAATGAAATAACCTTGCTCAGAGCTTGGCATGGTATATGACCTATGGGCACTAAAATGAAACAGACAAAAACAAAAAAGCAAAAAACACAACCTCTCCTGATAGAAGGTAAAATGGCAAACAGAGAACAGTAACAAAAATCCTCTGACTCCCAACACTATGCCCTTTCTGCATCTATCACTACCTCAGGGCCATGTTTCTCAACGTTAAGTCCAAGCCAACCCGCATCACAGACACTTGGACAGCTGGTTGAAAGTGCAGATTTCTGGGTTCCATCCCTGATATACTGAATCAAAATCTCTGGTGGGAATGTGTATTTCTAACAAATTCCCCACACCTTGCCTTAAGAAATAGAAAAGGCTCCACCAGAACATTTGAGTTTGTCCTCTCTCAAATCTCTTCAGGAATCTTTCTCTAGCTTCTCTTTTTGGTTTCTTCAACTTTCCTTTGTATCTGGCTCTTTCCCCTTACAAAAAATATTCAATTTTCTCCCAACTTAAAGAAAGGCTCTTTTAGTTCCAATTACCTAATGCCTGAGCTCTTCTCCTTCACACTTAAGCTTTCCTCAATGAAAACTTTTCCACTGAAGTATAACATATATACAGAAAAAAGCACAAATTTTAAGTGCTCAGCTCAATAAATTTTCGAAGTGAACCATCCATGTAACTCCCACCCAGATCAATATATAGAACATTACCAGCAACCTAAATGTCCTCCTCACTTCCGTTCCTCCCTCCTTCCCAGATATAACCATTAACATGATTTCTATCACCTAGTTTTGCCTGCGTTTTACTTTATATAAGTAGAACTGTACAGTACACATACTCTTACATTTGGGTTCTTTAGCCTAACAATTTTATGAGATTGATCCATTTTCATTTATACAGTATTCTACTTTATAAATATACCAAAACATTTTTATCCATTTGCTGTTGATGGATGTTTTGGTTGTATCCAGAATTTGGCAGTTAGGAATAGTGCTGCTATGAATATTCTTGTGCACGCCTTTTGGGGAACTGTGAAGTTAGAGGGAGTACAGTCAACAAGACCATCCTTACTTCTGACACCAACTGCAGATTCAGGAGTCCCCAAGACCTCCCTTAGTTTTGATAATTTGCTAGGACTCACAGAACTCACTGGAAGCTGATACACTCATGGTTTCAGTTTATGCTGCTTCATTTCGATGCATTTTCCCTGGGTGATATCTTCTACTTATATCATTTCAACTATCATCTATATGCCGACGATTCCCAAATCTGTATTGCTACCCAGATCTCTTTCCTGAGTCCAGATGCAGCTGCCTACTAAAGTATATCCACTTGTATATATGGCAGGCGCCCGAAACTCAACATGTCTAAACCTGAATTTATCTTCCTCCATAATTCCTACTTCTCCTGTATTTTCAATTTCAGGTAATGACATTTCTATCCATCAAGTTAGGCAACTTAGAACCACAGGAGCCATTCCCGAGCCCTTTTTCTCTCTACCTCCTCACCCAATCATCAAGTTCTAAGTTTCTTCCTTCTTGTTATCCCTCTAAACTGTTTTCTGCAGATTCAGGCTTTCATCATTCCTCCCTTGAATAATGCAATTATTCACTGCTGCCAATGTTGTCTGCCCCAAATCCATGTGTCTTGTTGCTACTAGAATGGTATTTCATAAATGCAAATATAATCGTATCATTTTCCTTAAAGCTCCTCAGTGGCTCCTCGCTGCCACCAAGACAGTGTTCAAACTTTATATGATGACATAAAAAGCTATGATATAACTGCCTATCTCAACTTTCACTAATTCATACACTTATTCTCCCACCAAATTTTTGAGTACCTACTCTAATGTTAGACATCGTGCTAGGCAATGGGAATATAAAAAAGAACAAAGCAGTAATAGTCTTCCCCTAGTCTAATGGGAGAGAAAGATAATTAAATAAGTAATTACAATTTAGCAGGATGAATTCTTTGATAAGGGGAGTTCAGGGTGCTCCAGGAGCTACAGAGAGATGGTTGGGAAGGGTTTCACAGAGGATGTGATGAATGAGGAGGACTCCGCCAGCAGAAACGTATATGTGTGGAGGGGCCAGAGGGAGGCAGAGGGAATGCCAGATGAAGACCTGGAAGAAACAGAAACATTGGAGTGTTTTAGAAATTATGACTGAAATACAGAGTATAGAGGAGCATGTGGTGAAACAGGTATGCAGGCATACCTCTTTATTTATCAGATCCCCAGAGCCTTTATTAACTATAATGAAGATAAAGAGTTTATGTTTTATTCTGATGGAAATGGGAGCCACTGAAGGGCTTTTAGGCAGGGAGAATAATAATCAGATTTCTATTTTCTAAAGCTCTGTCTATTGTGTGGGGAATGGATTAGAGGTGGCAGACTGGAAGCAGGAAGACTTTTGCAATAATTTAGGTGAGAGATGGTGGCAGTAGACATGGAATCAAGGGGATGGATTTGAGGGCTTTTTGGGGGTAGAATCGAAACTACTTTGTGATTGATTGGAGGTGGGAGGTAAAGAAGCAGCAGCCAAATAGGACTTTGTTGTGTTTGCGGCCATACTGTCCTTGTATGTGTTCCTGGAACACACCAAGCAAGTTTTTGCCTTAGGGCTATGTACTTGCTTCCCTTAGCTAACCCTGGATCTTTACATGACTGGCTTCTTCTCTGCATTCAAATCTCAACACAAAATTAGCTCCTCAAACATGCCTTCCTTCCTACCCTCCGAACAGCCAATGGTAGCCACCCTACCAGCCGTTCTCTATGACATTTCCATGGGTTTTTTTCTATCATTTATCACTATTATCTTATTTTATTCTATTTTATCCTATCCTGTCTATTTGCTTGAATGTAAACCCCATTAAAGCAGACATCTTGTCTGTTTTGCTTACCACTAAATCCTATTATTTCAAAAGAGTCTGGCAAATAGAGAACACTCAATAAATAGGAAGTTTATCTCTTGCCATTTCTCCTCCTATTCTAATCCCAGCCATAATGAACAAATTACAGTGCTCTAAATACGCTGAGTAGCTTTGCTTGCGTTGCTTCCTCTGTGTAGAATCCCCTCCCCACCCTTTCTTCTTTTTGCTAACTCCTCATTGGCCCCCAAGACTTTGTCTTTATCACATTGCATTACCTTGTCTGTTTTCCCACTGGAACAAGGAAGTTGAGGGCATCACATATTTCAAACACCTAGCCAAAATAGATAGATAACAGGCACTCGGTAAATGTTTATATGGATCACCTGGAAGCTTGTTAGAAATGCAGAATCTTGGCCCTCACCCCAGATAGAATGAATCAATCTGCATTTAGCAAGGTCTCCAGGTGATTTGTTTTCCCATTAAAATTCGAGGAGCACTACTTTAGTGATGAGAATACTCAGCCTAAATTTAACTGGGAGGCCTTGTAGTGATCCATTAGGGAAGGCAGGTATGGTAAAGAAAAGGGCATGGCACTGGGAATCCAAGAAAATCGGTTGGAATTTTTTATCAGTTACAACGCTTAAATGGTTGTTGTGAAATAATGAATATGAAAGGCCTGGTACACGGTAGATGTTTAATAAATCATAGTATCTCTCTCTCCTGGAAGATTCCAAGGCTGGTAACTAGGAGATCTGGCCTGTAGATCTGGTATTGTAACCAATTCACTAAATCATGGAACCACATAATTAGAAGGGAACTTCATATAGATACCATTTATTTTAGCAACCTTGCGTTATAGATCTAGAAACTAAGGCTCACAGCTAGACTGGAGATCAAGTCTTCCGAGTTCACTGCTCTGCCACACAGCTTCCTCATTTCTGAAACTAGGAAAATAATATCCTCTCCTATTTGTCGCACAGGTGGCATCTAATCTGTCATAAGGACGTGAGAGCTCTTTAAAAGTACAATTATTGTTTTTTAATTCTAGATTGTATTATATGTGTTGAGGTTTGTAAGATTTCCTTCCGTCAAGCAAGTTAGAGTAGACTAATATCTACTAAATTCTTTCTAAATTCATACTTTAGAGAAAGGATAGAATTTGGAGGAATTGCTACTATTGTAATTGATCATTGCAATAATCGGTTTATCATTAAACCACCTAAATCTCTTTATAACAAGACATCTAAGCCTCAGCAGATGGATTGCTTATTTTAATCAAAATAAAATTCCAAAAGAAATAAAAATCTTTTCTACGTAATAAACAGTTGAAGAGTTTATTTACTCATATCGGGCAAAAGGAAAGTTTAGGGATGTCTCCTTTTTGTAATGACTTTAGTGGTGGAATAAATAAAGCAATAGATTTATGAGAAAAGGAAACTTGAGTGGATATTCCTAGATCTGTTCTGAAAATGAGACTACTGCCCAGGCTGAAACAAATAAGAAAAAAGACTCCCCCTCGGCCCCCCCCATCCCGCCTTTGCCCTCGCCCCAACAGGAGTTATTACATATAAATCCTAGGTCAGCCCTTTACTTAAGGGCTTCTATTCTGATTGCTTTATTCCTTTCTCAGACCTTGTTAGTTTCGACCTAAGTCCTTTTTCTTAGAGAGAAGGTAAGGTTTCAGGAGGCTCAGGGTAGAGGGCTAGTTTATTCTGGAATGAGGCTGGAAGCTGGGCCAGGGTAGAAGAGGTGAACAACCTCCCAGCCCACTTAACTGAAGGAGAGTCAAGAAGCCTGGATATTTGTTCTGCCACTGACCTTGAATAAAGTCACTTGACATCTGGGCATCCTCACAAATAGGAGATAGCACTACATAGCTTCTAGTTGTAAAAATCTGATTCTACAGGTAGCAGCAGCAGCTCTAAGCATAGCTAGGAAGAAAAATAGGAAGTGGGCAAAAAAGAAGAAATGGGGAGATATTTGATTGGGAATAGGGGAGAACAAGGTTATAGGTGAGGCTTGATGGTTTGATGCCAAGGAATTGCCAACCCTGGGGTAAAAATGGACCCGTGGGGATGGAAATGAAAAGTTTTATTTCTATTTACTTTATCGTTTTTATCTCAACTATCACTTTGCCGTCAGAGTACACACCCAATGCAGCCGAACTGCTTGAGGCTTGACCTATTAATCATTTTCAGTGCAGTTTGACTTAAACCCATCATTGCTCAGTACTCTGGTTACAGAAAATCTCCAAGTAAACCAAGGGGACCTCTGTATGTTACCGTTCCGCTGATAGGCTTCACAGGATTTTAGAAGGACAAGCAACCCTGTAGAAGTAAAGGGGAAAGGGCAAAGAACAGGATACGGGATCAGGAAGGACTGGACTAGGGAAGCACGCCCGCTCTCCCCGGCGTCGCCGGACGCGGCGCGGGGCGTGCGGGGCCCCGCGGACGGACTGCATTTCCCAGGCTCCGTCGCCCACGTGGCCCCGCCCCCTCTGCCGCTGCGGTCCCGCCCCCTTCTCCCCGGGAGACTCGGCTCGGCGCCCGCCCGACTTCCCAGCGGCCCCGTGCGGCCCGGGCATGCCCAGTACGGGCGCAGCGGCCCCGGCCCTGGGAGCGCCCGGGTGGGAGTGGGCGGCTGGGCGCGGAGGAGCCGAGCTGCCCCGCGGTGGGCGAGGGGCTGGCCGGGCCGGAGTCGCGGCGGCAGAGCTGCCGGGTAGGTGCAGGCGCGGCCAGGGCATTGACGTCGCGCACCCGGCGCGCGCCAGGGGCCCTGGGCAGCCGGGGCGGTGAGGGCGTGTGAGGGCGTGTGAGGGCAGGCAGGGCCCGAGCGCTGGTGTGTGTGGTTCCGGGCGGGGGCTTCGGGAGAAGGACCCCTGGCGGAAGCGGGGCGCGGTCAGGGGGCAGGACTCTGCCCCAGGTGAGGCGCAGCTATCTTTAGCGCTTCATGCGACCGGAGGTGAGCGTGCGCCGCACCTCGTGCACAGCTGTGGTTGCCGAGGGAGACTAGTTTCCAGTCGAAATTGTCAAGGAGCCACTGGAGGAGACCAGACCAAGCGGACCCATGGGTTCGGAGGCAGTCCGTGGAGCCCCGGTGAGAGGTGAAGATGCTTACCTTTTCTGCATCTGGAGTAGGAAATGATAGCTTCCTGCTTTCTGGATTTGGGTTTGGTGTCTCAGAAATGAAAGTACACGACTTTGCCTCCGTAGGTGCCTAATAAGTTGTAATGACTGTTAGGAATTTAATGGTCGGCTGTATTTCCAGGCTTAAGAGAAGTTATTTGTCCATGGGGTGCTCTGGTTAAACAAAAAGCCTCTTTGCAGAGCTTGTGTAAAAAGAAGTCCCTACTGAAGGTTAGAGCGCCAGGGTTTTGAAGTTCGCTGTAGCCTTTCGCTTGCTGTGATCTTGGGCAAGCCATTTAACTTCGGAGACTCAGTTTTTCCGTCTGTAAAATGATGTGAACCAGATGCAGCTTATTTCCTCCAGCTCAGTTGTAGGGTTCTCCCTGTGTTATTCAGTCTCTGTGTGGCCTTTAATTGTGGCAAGTTACTTTTCTCCGTGCCTCAGCTTTTTGTCAAATCGGACAGTTCGTCAAACATTCCTGTAAGGAAGGCTGCTAGGTTCTCCGCACAAAATTGAAATGACTTGGTCCTTCAAAGGCCGTTGTTGGTCAGTAGGTGATCTGCCACTTGGTACGTGCAGAAGCCAGGTGTTAATGGCCACGGTTCTGATATCACAGCTGTTACCCTGGACGGGGACTGACCTGCCTCAAGCTCCCTGTCAGTGCGCTGTGAGAAACCCAGACTCAGTAGTTGGCTTCCTTAAACTCCCAAGCTAGCTCATTCTTTAGTGGGATTATGTTTGTATAGAAGTTTTGATTTTCATGTTATGGCACTTTATACTGAAAAAAAAAACTATGAAGAATTTTAATACCCCTAATTTATAGATGAGGAAGTAGCTGGTTAGCAGTGAATCCATGATAGTCTTTACAAACTGGTATCTTGTACATCACTGAGCATTTACTATTCACCTGCACAGAGCTATCCTGTCCCTCTGAAGTGTTTTTGGTTTTTAAGTGGGAGTATTAACAGAGGTTTCTTATCTTAGAAACTCTCTACCTGAAGCAAGTTTATCTGTGTAGGATTTGACCTCAGGAACTGATGATACACATGGTGTTGTGCAACTTGCCTTCCTACTGCTGTATTCCCTGCTCTTGCATTTCTGGGTGGCAGTAGTGCAGTTAGGTCACTAAGGTACAGTTAGGTGAAGTGGTTATAGGTCAAGTAAAGTGTGCTTATGTTTTGAAATTGGAGGCTTGTACAAGCTGCCTGTGAAATTTTGTCATTATGGTTTATCTTTTAAATTGAGAATACCCTCGATTGGTTTAGTCAGGTTTGAGAAGTTTAGAATTGAAAGTTCTTAATAAAATGTTTGAAAATGGGTTTTCCATTCACCCTAAAGACATTAGATGGGAGCACAGTATTTTAAGAATATTTATACACGTGAACTTGCAAGTTCTTAATTTTTGAAGCTAGATTTCTCATTCACCTGGGAAATCAATAAAATGGGAAAGCTGGAGTGTGTTAAAGAATATTTATACACATGAACTTTTTTTGGCCTAGTTTAAAATCTGTTTCTTGCATGCTTATTAAAATTGTACATATGTATGTATGTATTTAAAGTTGGAAAACATAGAGAGGCCTATTTGGAGGTGTTGGTGGGCAATTTCACATCGTACCTTAAACTTACCTGTGTGCTGGAGGGTCCTGTGTGTGAAGTGCATCATATTTAGTAATTTTTGTTAGAACTTTCATCTTGCCCTTGTGTTTTCATTCAAGTGTTTGAGGTTATACATCAAGCATAAATATTGTTTAAGAGGGGCCAGCCTTGGTGGCCTAGTGGTTAAGTTTGGCACACTCTGCTTTGGCAGCCTGGGTTTGGTTCCTGGGCTTGGACCTACACCACTTGTCAGTGGCCATGCTGTGGTGGCGACCCACATGCAAAATAGAGGAAGATTGGCAACAGATGTTGGCTCAGGGCGAATCTTCCTCAGCAAAAAAAAAAAAATGATATATATATATATATGTAGTTTAAGAGGATATTGAAATGTAATTATTACCCATCTCCAAATCCTCAGAAGTACTTGGAATGTATGGGAGGGATAGTTAGGGACATCAAGGCCCTAAGAGGAGACTACTGGTTCAAGAGCACATTTACCTCATGTAAAAGGGAAAGGGTGGTAAGTGATTAAAAAAAAAAACTTGTGGATTTCAGGTTTCAGCAGTTACAGGTATAATCTTGCTTAGTTCCCTGTGCTAATATCTACCTAAGTGCTAGAACCTACTGCACTCCTGTTAGAGGTGTAAGTATGTGGAAAAATGTCATCATGTAGAAATGTATGTGAAATACGGATCTTCAATTTACGATGAGGTTACACCCTGATAAACCCATCGTAAACTGAAAATATCTTAAGCCAAAAATGCATTTAACACACCTAACATACTGAGCATCATAACTTAGCCTCCTCACCTGCCTTCAACGCACTCAGAGCACTTAATATTAGCCTACAGTTGCGCAAAAATCATCTAACACAAAGCCTATTTTATAATAAAGTGTTGAATATCTCAAGTAATTTAATGAATACTGGACTGAAAGTGAAAACTGAATGGTTGTATCGGTTGTTTACCCTGGTGATTGTGTGGATGACTGGGTGCTGTGGCTCTCCGCCACTGCCCTCCAGCATCGTGAGAGAGTATCGTACCACATGTCGCTAGCCTGAGAAAAGATCAAAATTCAAAATTTGAAGTATGGTTTCTATTGAATGCGTATGGCTTTTGCACCATCGTAAAGTTGAATAACGTTGTCGAACCATCATAAGTTGGGGACTGTCTGTAACTTATTTTTAAGATAAATATTTTTTCCCCCACTATGCTCCATCTTTTTCCAGGCCCTTCATGATGAAAGATTTTGGGACGCTTCTCTCTCCCCCGTGTAGTTGGTAGTTGGGGTGGTGAAGAGATGGCTGACAGTGTCAAAACCTTTCTCCAGGACCTTGCCAGGGTGAGTACTTAACTCGTCTCTTGACCTTTTTGCTGAGAAATCCTTTAGATGTTTTTGGAATTTTTATCACACTTGTTGGGTCTTTCACATACAGATTTTCATTCTAATCCACGCTACCCAAGAGATAAGTATTACCCTGCATCTTGCTAAGGCTTGGGAGACCTGTCTAGTGAGTGTCTCTGGTATTGGAACCCTGGTCAGCTTGGCTCCAGAGCCTTTTTTTTTTTAATAACTTTTTATTTTGGAATAATTTTAGGTTTACAGACAAGTCACAGGATAGTACAGAGAGTTCCCCTATATTGTTCACCAGGTTCCCCTATGTTTAACATCTTATTTAACCATGGGATGTTCGTCAAAACTAAGCAATGAACGTTGGCACAGTGCTATTACCTAAACTACTTCATTCGGACTTAAATTACGAACCCTATCTCCGCACCTCCCCCCCCACCATTCTACAAGGTGCAGATGATGATGATCTAGGAAAAGGTCCCATAAAGATCTGTTTAGGACTTAGTCACCTAAATTACCAATAGCACAAAATTCCATTATAGTGGGTGTTTGAGGTCTAATGCACTAGTTGTAGCCCTTGTAGCTATATTCCTAGGAGCAGGAGCGAGGCCAGTTCTGATGGAGGGTGTAGGAGGGGGGTTCTTCCCTCAATGGGAGTGTTTACAAGTTTATTACCTTTGAGTAAAAGAGGGGGAATTGAAGGAGTATCTTAGGGCCAAAGAGACTTCATGCTGTGGATCAGCTTTTAATACCTTTCCCTCCTTGTCTTGCCATTCTTGTGCTATAAAATTTCAACCCTGGATCAGTTCTACGGTGTGCTGTTTAATGTTTGTCTGCCCCACTAGACTAAGCATCTCAAGTGGAGATCCTGTCTTTATCCTAGTACATGCTAGGCTCTCAGCCATTTGAACTTAACTATCTTAAATATTTAAACTTTGTGGAAGATTTAGAAGTTAAAAGCAAAATAAGACTAAAAATTACTCGTAGATAAAAGATCAGGTACACACTGTGCCAGTTTATGCTCTTATCAGTGGGTAGCACATAAACTTGCCCATTTCTCTGTATGCTGGCAGTTATCTCTAAAATTTGTTTTAGCTAATAACAGTAGGTGAAAATGCCATCCTTAAATCCAGATTGGCCATTGCTTCCAGAATGCCTTCTTCTTCCTGTTCTTCATGAAGTTGAATATCCCAGTACTACCACTCTACTTTGGACATAAATCTGTTGTGGTACTTATTAAACTAATTTTTTTTTTTTTTTGTTTACTTGTATACTTTTCCTGCTAAGTTATGTTTCTTGAGTATTTCCATATGCCCAATGTCTAGCTCATAGAAGATGCTCAATATGTAGGTGGGTGGATGAATGAATGCAGTTCTTTGAACTGGGCGATAGGCAATTCTGGTATTTGTGGCTCCTTTCTGCTATTGGAGCTCTTCCAATATGGTTGGCAAGTGCCTCTGTCACTGTCTTCATATACTTAACGGCCCTCTCCCTGGTCATATACTCTTTAAGAACATTCTCTCCTCCAGCAACACTACCAGGTTGTTTCTGCCTTATGTGGCATGCTCCTGTCCTACAGCTTTTCACATTTTACGGTAATTATTTCTTTGTGTCTCTCTCCAACCTTAGTCCAGCCCTGGTCCTTTCTAGAGACCAGTGTTGAATTTATCCTTGTATCACTAGAGTTTAAATACAGGATATAGGACATACTATAGGCATTTGATTGATATTGAAAGAGTATAGGGAACGGCAGTAACTTGGCTTTATAGTATTGATAAGTGTGGTGGGATTGGAAAACCACTATTTTGCAACCATGTTATTCAAGATTGGTTTGGGCAAGAATTGTCAATGTATGCTAAATGTAGGGGGGAGAACTTGTTGAACAGGATATTTGCATGGTCTCAGAAGTGTCTGCCCACAGATTGCTTATGAGTTACAAGAGGAAAAATTTGCAACTATACAGTGGAGAAGCAGGAAAACACCTCGACTGACTATGTAAAATTAAGGTCACCAGCAAGGACAGGCACTTCATGTGCCTCTGGATGTAATATCTGGAATGGCACACCAGCACTTCTGTGATGTTCTTGCCACAAATGTGTAACCTGGCTCCAGTAGTGAGGAAACAAACCTGCATTGAGGGAATACCATAGAGTAACTGGCCTGTATACTTCAAAAAGAAAGACAGGCTAAGGAGCTGTTTCTGACTCAAGGAGACTAAAAAGACATGACAACTAAATGCAATATGTGATTCTTAACTGAATTCTGATATTTGAAGGGTAAAAATGCTGTAGAGGGCATTATTGGGAAAAGTGGAGAAATTGGAATATGCAGTGTAGATTAAAGTATTTCAATATTAAATTTCTTGAATTGATAACTATCTTGTGTTATAAAAGAATATCATTGTTCTTAGGAAATACACTGAAGAAGTAAAAGTAAAAGGACATGATGTAGTGACCTACTCTCAAGTGATTCAGAGAAAAAAATATATATAAATAATAATAAATGTGGCAAAATACTAATCTGGTGAATCTGGAGAAGGGGTACTTGGAAGTTCTCCATTCTTGAAACTTTTCTGTATATTGGGAATTAAAAAAAAAAAAAAATTAAGCCAGGTAGCAAAGTAAGTACAGTGGTTTCCACTTTTAATTTCACTTCACCGTATGTGACTTTGGAAAGTCTTCTCTGATCTGTAATCTTCCTTCTTTAAAAATAATATCCTTGTCTGTAGGGAATCAAAGACTCCATCTGGGGAATTTGTACCATCTCAAAACTAGATGCTCGAATTCAGCAAAAGAGAGAGGAACAGCGTCGAAGAAGGGCAAGTAGTGTCCTGGCACAGAGGAGAGCCCAGAGCATAGAGAGGAAGCAAGAGAGGTAAGCAGTGGAGGCTGATGTCAGCAAAGGGCTGAGCGCCCTCCTGGAAGGCCCTTCAGGAAGTGATTGATCCTCAGTATGGAATTAAGGCCCTACATAGTGACTTGAAGTTTCAGTACCCCATCATTTGTTTTTTTGTATTTTTTCCCAAAAAAATGTTATAGGTGATTTTTTTCCCCCACATTGAATTAAACTAGGGTCTAGCAATAATCCTTGCTCAAAATGCCATGGTGCTGGGGCCAGCCTGGTGACGTAGCAGTTAGCTCCACGCATTCTGCTTCGGTGGCCCAGGGTTCGCCGGTTCGGATCCTGGGTGCGGACCTGCTCACTGCCTATGAAGCCATGGTGAGGCAGCATCCTGTATGGAAGAGCTATAACTCAACAACTATGATATACAGCTATGTACTGGGCCTTTGGGGAGGAAAAAAAGAAAAAAGAGGAATATTGGGAATAGATATTAGCACAGGGCCAAGCTTCCTCAAAAAAAAAAAATGTCATGGTGTTAAGAAAAAAAAAAATTCAGAATGGTGAATAGAGGACCCCAAAAAATATCATTTGGATTGATGGGTACTTTAGGAGACCCTGCATGGATTTATTTATTCATAGAAGAACCTCAGACATCCTCTTTTAATCTTCTCCAATCTTGGATTTTAGAAAATACATTTTTTTTCTCTTTAAGAAAAGCTGCTTCTCTAGAAATATTTTCAACCTTTTTCTCATTAACTGATATTAGGAGAACATTTGGAAACAATAGGTACTGGAAAAATAATATGGTAACAACAAAAGATGTAAAATGGAGAGCTACTGAATGACAGTATGGAAATAGCCTATATGCCTTATAAGCTAAATATGTATGGTCTTTTCCAGTGAGCCACGTATCGTTAGTAGAATTTTCCAGTGCTGTGCTTGGAATGGTGGAGTATTCTGGGTAAGTTCTTTGTCGTCAAGTTCCAGGTACTGTACAAGCATCTTCAGATTGTTGCTATATTAATGGTTCTCAATGGTTTTCTTGAAACTTAGACAAGCAGCTTTCACCTGCTGATAATGCTTAAGACCATAACTCAGGATTCTGTGCACTTGTAGTGATTTTATTCCCACTCAAAGAACACTTGCGTGCAAATGTCAGGGATAGCCCTGAATGTACGCTTGTATTTTTTTACAAAATGACTCATTCACAAGTTTTAATGTTGTTAGAGGTAACAATTTCTCTTGACATTGTCTGGACATTTTTGCCAAGAGCAACAATGAGGGGATCAGAGGGGAAGGGCAGATGGACAAGGGCGAGGTTTTCCTTGCATCTGGTTATATCAGTCTACGGGCACTGATGACTACTGAAACCCATACTTGAAAAGATTGCCTACCATTAACTGAGAACCAACACAGGATTAAGTGTAATTTGAGTACTCTGAAGGACAAGTAATTAAATATTTCCTTTGACTTGGAATTCAATACAATTCAATTTGTCTTAATCTAAACATTTCACAGGTGTTTTCAGATGTTAGCTATTTTTTTTTTTGGTAGGAAGATTAGCCCTGAGCTAACATCTGTTGCCAATCCTCCTCTTTTTGCTGAGGAAGATTGGCGCTGGGCTAACATCCGTGCCCATCTTCCTCTACTTTATATGGGACTCCGCCACAGCATGGCTTGACAAGCAGTGTGTTCGTCTGTGCCCAGGATCCAAACCTGCAAACCCTGGGCTGCCGAAGTGGAGCACACAAACTTAACCACTACGCCACTGGGCTGGCCCCTCAGATTTTAGCTTTAATTAATAAAATATTACTATGTATTTAGTACATGCCTGTATTTTGGCCTGAATACTAGTTGAAATTTCTTCTATGCCCCCAAACTGTTTTTGTGAGCAGTGTCAGATTTGTACCTCTTAGTCCAATTTTGGTGCCTCTTCAGGCCTCCAAATTTGTAAAAGGCACCTCTACCTGTAAAATAATTAACTGAAACTTGGAACTCTTGTTTTAAAATAGGGCTTTTAATGTTTACCTTATTGCTTCTTTCCTTTAGTTCAGTCTTCTCTTGTTTTATCGAGTTTTTATTCCTGTGCTTCAGTCAGTAACAGCCCAAATTATTGGTAAGTGTATATACATTGCTCTGTGCTGTCTGCCTGGGATGGAGGTGGGAGATGTTTCCCTGTCTCCCTCAGTGTATTGAGCACTTCCTATAAACCAGGAGCTTTAGATGTTTTTAACTCAAACCTCTTAACCCTTTGAATGGGTACTGTTATAGATACTACTTTATGAATGAAGAAATGGAAGTGAGTTACCAAGGTTATAAACCATCAGAAAGTGGCAGAGCTGGTATTTAAACCCAGGTGGTTTCCTGCATATTATGTACTGTTAGTCACTGTGACATCTCAGTCACCACCAGCTAAGCAGGTTTGTCTCAAGGCAGGCTGCACATATCTGTGGCTGCTCTGAAGTGGAGTTGGGGCCAGAATTTGGTGTGTCCTTGAAGAATAAGACTATCTGAAATAGGTATAGTGATGTGCTGGCAAGAAACAAAGATGTGTGGGGCGGGGGGGCTGCGAAGAATAGTCACAATCTAGGGGTTCCGTATTTGGTCTTTTGTTTTTCCATTTCTCCAGTTAAACAAACAACTCTTTCCCCTTTCTTAGGTGATCCATCACTACATGGAGATGTTTGGTCATGGCTGGAATTCTTCCTCACATCAATTTTCAGTGCTCTTTGGGTGCTCCCCTTGTTTGTGCTTAGCAAAGTTGTGAATGCCATCTGGTTTCAGGTGGGTCCAGGGTGGAATGGAGTCTGGGTCCTAGAGCATGATGGGTTGACAGGTGGCAGGTTTCAGCCTGTGAAGTTAGTGGCTATGTAGTGAGTGATTTCACAGCCTTAACCTTTCTTGGTCAAGCAGCCAGTGGGTGATCTTTGTGTTCTTGTAAAATGGAATTATTGTCTCAGGTCACCTGAGCGTCTTATTGCCAGATGTCCGGGGGCTTTTCTCACCTGGCAGGTCTGATGGCACATTGGTGGCCTTAGCTTTGGGATGGATATTGAAGTCATTTAATTCATGTTTTGGTGAGCTGCTTTCTCTGTTACAGGACATAGCTGATCTGGCATTTGAGGTGTCAGGGAGGAAGCCTCACCCATTCCCTAGTGTCAGCAAAATAATTGCTGACATGCTCTTCAACCTTTTGCTGCAGGCTCTTTTCCTCATTCAGGTGAGACTGGCCTTCTGGGCACATGTGCAGATTTAACAAAAAAAAAAGTTCACTGGAGGGAGCAGCACAAAGACAGAGTGTTGCATTTATACTGGGGCAGATACGCTTTGTCAGAGGTAATGATTTTTAAATCATTTTTTCACAGGAACTAGAGAATTTAAAAATGATAAAACAATAAGAAACATGAATTTTCCTGCTCTTCCCTGCCACCCTAGTCATTCTCCACCCTTCTGCTGTTCAGAAACTTGAAGCAACTATGAGGCTATTGGGGTAGAGGGTGATGACCCAGAGTGGCAGGTGAATAGTCTCTGCAGTTTTGGAATTAAGATTTTCCATATTTGTTCTTCAGGGGATGTTTGTGAGTCTCTTTCCCATCCATCTTGTTGGTCAGCTGGTTAGTCTCCTGCATATGTCCCTTCTCTACTCACTATACTGCTTCGAATATCGTTGGTTTAATAAAGGTAAGTATATCTAAAGAAGCTCAGAACTTGGAGGCCCAGTTTGGAAATGCAGCTGATAAGCAGACCTCTTAAACTATTCAGTACTTAGGCCATGGGCGAACCATCTTTGGAAGGAAGTAGCCTCTTTGGCAAGAAGGAACTTACATTTGGCTTAGGGAGTTTAACTCCTAACTTGGATGCTGGTGGTTAAGGCAATGTAGCATTATCTTTATGGTGCTTAATGTGATGTAACTCTGACTGAGCTGTAAGGTGGCATAAATGAGCAAGAGTTATTCTGAATTAGAGAAATCAATTTGACGTCAGTGCATTCAGATTCTTTTGGGGATATTTTTAAAGCTCTTGGCATATTTTTATGGGTGTGTATGGTTGAAAGAAGTTAATTGATTTCTAGAAGATGGCTGCCTTTTTATTTGATACCTTGATTTGTTCAAGACTAATTCTGACAGGATGCTGATGTTGTAATTCATAATTCACTTAGCCTGCCAGCTTTGAAGTTGTGATTACTGAATTGTAAAAACTTTGCATACAAGCTTTATATCAAATTTGGACAGTTCTTTTTTTTTTTTTTTTTATAATTTTATTTATTTATTTTTCCCCCAAAGCCCCTGTAGATAGTTGTACGTCATAGTTGCACATCCTTCTAGTTGCTGTATGTGGGACGCGGCCTCAGCATGGCTGGAGAAGCGGTTTGTCGGTGCGCACCCGGGATCCGAACCCGGGCCGCCAGCATCGGAGTGCGAGCACTTAACTGCTAAGCCACGGGGCCGGCCCAGATTTGGACAGTTCTAATGCATACACTTTAAACTGTGTTCTAAATGGCAGATCTGTACCTAAAACTCAAACCTCGAATAATTTGTCTACCATATTTAGTCTTTTGACTAAAAGGAAATACGCAATCTAATTGTATTGGCTCCCTTGTTTTAGGAATTGAAATGCATCAGCGGTTGTCAAACATAGAAAGGAATTGGCCTTACTACTTTGGGTTCGGTTTGCCCTTGGCTTTCCTCACAGCAATGCAGTCCTCATACATTATCAGGTAATTTGGCTGGAGGGACTTGAAGAGGACTAGTAAAAATGAAGATTCAATGTAGGGAGCACCATCTGTATGCCTGGTTCTGTGCTTGGCATTCTGCATTCTTATTTGGCCATCAGGACGTCTGTAGGATTTTTTTTCCCTTGATAGTCATGGACATTTGTCAGCATTAAAATCTAGTCTGTATGATCTTATATTCCATATTCTTTCTTCTATGTTGCGTCCTGGGGCAGTGTTAAACATACCCAATGCTTAGAAAAATCTTTTGGTTTTTTTTTGAACGATGTGTTTGATATATTAAGGTTTTATCAAGCCATGAAGTTAGCAATGGAGGCAAAGGAACTTTGGGCTTCTAATATCTTCTCCAAAGTCATGACTGTTATCATGGTGACTAATTGTTTCTTTTCTTTTGTTTACAGTGGCTGCCTCTTCTCTATCCTCTTTCCTTTATTCATTATCAGCGCCAATGAAGCAAAGACTCCTGGGAAAGCATAGTAAGTATTAGCCAGTATTAGCCAAAGTGTAAGTTTTTTCTGTGTAAAGGATTGGGGCTATAATGCTACAATTATATGAATGAGACTTTTTTTTTAATAACCTCATATTTTGCAGGAAAATGTTAATATACGGTTTAATGAGAGAAAAACATTTCTGGGATATATCTCAAAATTTTCCCCATGCATATATGCACAAAAATATGTTTCAAAAATTGATGCCAGGGCCGGCCCCGTGGCTTAGCGGTTAAGTGCTCACGCTCCGCTACTGGTGGCCCGGGTTCGGATCCCGGGCGCGCACCGACACACCGCGTCTCCAGCCATGCTGAGGCCGCATCCCACATGCAGCAAGTGGTAGGATGTGCAGCTATGACATGCAGCTGTCTACTGGGGCTTTGGGGGAAAAAAAAAATTGATGCCATTATACGTATTCTTTTTTTTTTTTTTGTGAGGAAGATCGGCCCTGAGCTAACATCTGTGCTAAACCTCCTGTTTTTGCTGAGGAAGACCGGCTCTGAGCTAACATCTATTGCCAATCCTCCTCCTCCCTTTTTTCCCCAAAGCCCCAGTAGATAGTTGTATGTCATAGCTGCACATCCTTCTAGTTGCTGTATGTGGACGCGGCCTCAGCATGGCCGGAGAAGCAGTGCGTCGCTGCGCGCCTGGGATCCGAACCCCGGGGCCACCAGCAGCGGAGCGCGCGCACTTAACTGCTACGCCACGGGGCCAGCCCCATTATATGTATTCTTAAAATTTAACAACTCACTGAATATAAGGCACTTGTAAAAACACCTGTAGTTAACTTCATTTTTGTAAGAATGGCCAACTTTTTAAAAAAGTAGTGGACCATGTGATCTGGCTATCTGAGTTTATTGATGATAATAGTAAAACAAAATTTTTTTTTTAATTCTTTTTTTTCGTGTGTGAGGAAGATCAGCTCTGAGCTATCATCTGCCAGTCCTCCCCTTTTTTTTGCTGAGGAGGACTGGCTCTGGGCTAACATCTGTGCCCATCTTCCTCCACTTTACGTGGGACGCCGCCAGAGCATGGCCTGACAAGCGGTGCATTGGTGCACACCCGGGATCCGAACCCGGGCCGCCAGCAGCGGAGTGCGCGCACTTAACCACTATGCCACGGGACCGGCCCGTAAAACAAAATATTTTAAAATGAATCTTTAGCAATAATAGCATTCCAGAAGTTTTATTTCAAAGAAAAGCTTGATTAATCTTTGATCAATTTTGGTTACGTCATTGAGGATACATGTATTAGAAATTTCAGATCTGTTTGGGTTTTTGCGTGCTCTTACTGTCCAGCAGTGCTCAGTGTATATCTTAGTAGGCATAATCGACATTCCCTTGAAACTCTTGAAAATATCATATGCTATATGTGCTTTTTCAGACATCGTTTGAAGTTTGTATCCTGAAGTCAGCCATAGAAAAGTACTTCTCGAATCAGAATTAATCTGAAACGTAACTTAATTTCCTCTAAGCCCTGATACTTCAAATGGTGATTCCACTTCACTCTTGACAGCCACGGGGCCCAGTGCATTCTTCAGTTGCTGCCTATTTAAACCATGTGTCTTTAATACCTGTACTTCCTTGATCAAATTTCAATTGTCTTGTTTTCCTCTGGGTCATTTTAAGTTTAATGCAGTCAAATAAGTTGTCAAATAATTCAAACAATAATTTTGATCAACTGAGGATCTAACAAGTTGGGTCTCTTGCCTTTTAGCCTTTTCCAGTTGCGCCTCTTCTCTTTGGTGGTTTTCTTAAGCAACAGACTCTTCCACAAGACCGTCTACCTGCAGTCTGCCCTGAGTAGCTCAACCTCTGCAGAGAAGTTCCCTTCACCACATCCGTCTCCTGCCAAACTGAAGGCTGCTGCAGGCCACTGAGTCGCCTGCCATCCAGAGGGTATGGGTGGGATTGGAAGGAGGCTGTGGCAGCTCTTTTCCTTGTTCACCTCCCCAACCAGGGAAGGCAGGACCCACTCTGCCAAGGGCCCTCTGCATTCCCTTCTCTCTGAGGAAATGGGATTTTTGTTTCTGGTGCACGTAAGGCAGAATCTTCCTGACACCAGTATGTGGATTTTTAACACCGGTGAGTCTGAAAGGACCACAGGTTTTTCTGCAGCTCTTTTCTAGCATTTCCCAGCCCCCGTGCCTGGACTGATTTGAATACTTTTTCTCCCTGTGCCATTTACCCTCCCCCCTCCCCTTCCTGCCTTCTACCACCCTTGGATGAATGGATTTTGTAATTCCAGCTGTTGTATTTTGTGGACCTGTTATTTTTGTTGTTTTTCTGTGAAGCACATATATTGGATGTGGGAGGTAAAGGAGTTTCTTGTTGCTCCTGGTCACTCCCTTTATAGCCATCACTGTCTTGTTTCTTGTAACTCAGGTTAGATTTTGGTCTCTTTTGCTCCACTGCAAAAAACAAGCCTGAAGAGATGGGACAGGAGGAAAGACCTCACAGCCAGATCTGCTGGGTTTTGAGGAGTGATTTTTCTTTCTTCCCTTGAAGGGAGAAAAGGCTTTTTTCACTGGTACATAATAAAGTTTCCCAACTATAGGGAGGTACCGATTTTGGACAAGTGCCACTGCAACACAGAATGCTGAAAGAACCAGAACTTTTAAACTCTGGAGGTCTGAAATTTACGGTTGGCCACTGCCGGGTCTCTCTGGTATCTCAAAGGAATACTGGGTGCTGCAAATAGGAACTGAAGGGGTAAACTTATTAAACCCATTAAACCTGTGATTGGTGTTTTCCTGTCATTTTAATGAGACTAAATATGGAGGGAGGGTGCGGGTGTCAAAACACTTGTACAATTTTAAAGTGTCATGATTAAACGTGAGCTGGTTTCCCACAAGTGTGTAATGGCTGAATTTACAAATCATCACCTCAAGAAACATTCATGGAACACAAGACTTTGTTTTAGATAACTTGGTTAGGGCCGGCCCCGTGGCTTAGCGGTTAAGTGCTCGTGCTCCGCTGCTGGCGGCCCGGGTTCGATCCCGGGCGCACACCGACGCACCGCTTCTCCGGCCATGCTGAGGCCGCATCCCACATACAGCAACTGGAAGGATGTGCAGCTATGACATACAACTATCTACTGGGGCTTTGGGGGAAAAAAATAAATAAATAAAATTATTAAAAAAAAAAAAAGATAACTTGGTTATAGCTTTGTGAGATTAGTCCTGAAAAACTTTCCCCAAGAAAATCTGGATTATGTGATTATAATCATGTTAACATTTTGTGAGAGAATTTGGGATTGTTGAGTTATTTGTTTTAAAGTCTGTATGTACATCTCTCCTGTGTACCTACGAAGGGAGAGAGGTCATTCTAGGTTTCAGTGTATTGAACATTCTCATTAGGGAAGAGATTAGACAGTTGGTTAACAAACTTTTACTGTGTACAAGACAAAGACTTAAAAATCATTGCTGGGAGATATAAACCCAAGGTCGATGTGCAGAAGGTTTTTAAATAGTGGGCATCTTGGAAGTAGGCCTTGTTTCCAGCTTGTGCACAAAAAATTATAAAAAACACAGTTAAAATAAGGTTTACTTGGAACATTCCTGTGACGTTTCTGGTCATTTGACAATAGTATTGCAGAGAACTACTTCCAGGTTGGTGTGGGAGTGGTTTGAAGAAAACCTCAGTATTTCATCAGCTTGTAACTGATCAGTGATTACCTTACTTAAGATTAGTTTTTTAAGTTTTAAAAATTAGCTTAGTTATTTAAGTGGCCACAACTTTGCTGCCAGCAATTTGTATTTGTACCAACTAAGCTGGTCTTTGCTAGTTTAGAAGGGTGAAGGAGCTTGAGTAGATGAAGGCGTGATTTTATCCCACACTGTGCCTGGCTATAGAAAATGCTTAACTGGAAGTGAGGAACCTACACAGTTTTATTAGCGTAATTGAGAGGCCAGGCCTGTACAAAGGCTAGATTAGGCATGTCTACAATAGAAATTTGGTAACAATCTCAAATGAGGCATGTACACAAAAGCAGTGTAAACTTATCTTGCCTTTTCACTAGGGTATGGGCACTGAGGGCAGTGATTAGGAAACTGGGATCAAAGGGAGAGTAGGCTCTGTTTTTGCCAAGTTCAGAATGGCAGTTTGAGGCAGACTAATGGTAACTGAAAAAAAGGGAGGTCATATCACTAAAGATGGAAATGACAGCTTGAGTTTTAATCATGCAACCAGTGGGATCTAAGGAATCATGTTCACAAAAGTTCTTTTCAGGGATAGACATCACAGCTTGGATAGGTAAACGTGATTCAGAACACTACCCTTTTATCCTATCTAGAGTTGAGTTGTTCATTATAGCAACTCTTGAAGAATTAGAAAGTGGATGCTTCAGACCTGAGTATGTTAAGTCTGCTGGAAACTTAAATGGACAGATTTGTGCACTGACTTGTTAATTGCTCTGTACTTAGTAAGGGCCAAGATAAAGTGTAAGAGGAATGGTGACAAACTGAAACAAACCCAGAAGATGGGAACTAATGGTTAGGTTTGTGAACCACCTTAAAAGGGTAACATCTGTGGGAATAAATGGGCAACTGTAGTTGTCCACTGTCTATTCATTTTCCATCCACTTCTATTTATTTTCTGATTATTGAAGTAGTACAGGTGCTGGCCCCCTGGTGTAGTGGGTAAGTGTGTGCGCTCCGCTGCTGGCGGCCCGGGTTCGGATCCTGGGTGCGCACTGACACACTGCTTGTCAGGCCATGCTGTGGCGGCGTCCCATATAAAGTGGAGGAAGATGGGCACAGATGTTAGCCCAGGGCCAGTCTTCCTCAGCAAAAAGGAGGATGGGCATGGATGTTAGCTCAGGGCTGATCTTCCTTACACGCGCGCACACACACAAATAGTAGTACATTCAGCTTCTATATTTGTTTACCCCTATCAAGATTGCTCTGGTAAAGGTTATCAGTTCAGGGCCGGCCCTGTGGCTTGGTGGTTAAGTGCGCGCGCTGCGATGCTGGCGGCCCGGGTTCGGATCCCGGGTGCGCAGCGAGGCACCACTTCTCTGTCCAGCCTGAGGCCGAGTCCCACATACAGCAACTAGAAGGATGTGCAGCTGTGACATAACAACTATCTACTGGGGCTTTGGGGGCAAAAAATAAATAAAATCTTTAAGGTTATCAGTTCATCAATAGTATGATAGAATAGACATTTAGTTTAGCACTTATCTCCCCTCTGCCATTAACATTCCTCCTATGCTATATGACCACAGATGGAAGTTAAGAGTGCTGACTTCAGGTCAGTGTAACTTAGGCCTTTTTAACAATGAGAGCCATCCATCAGTAAAATATTTTGGATGGACCTAAAGTGATTCCATAGAACCAGTGAAGGATCAAGTGGGGGAAACAGATGACCTAAACATGTAACAGGCATTTGAACAGCTTCTCTGTTAGGCACTGTGCAAGCCACTGGGGACTCAAGGGTGAACCAGAAAGGTATCACTTCCCTCTTGGACGTAACATGAAGGGGACTGACAAGTGATCGGCAAATTTTTAAAAATTACGTGTTCAAATAGCTACTATTTTCCATAGGTCACAAAGCTGGATAAAATGTTGGAATTCAGAGAATCTTTGAGTAGAATGAGAGATTAGGCCATACATTCAGCCTCCCATTCTTGTGCTCCTGATTTCAAGTTTAAATGTTCTGTAGTGCTTTCAGACCTATGGGAAAAATAGTGACTGCTGGATCATTTAGATAAGAAGTTTTTAACCAGGGATCAGCATCAGAATCATGACATACCACCTGGCCCTGGAGGAAAGTTAAGTAGTTCTAGAAACACAAGGTAACTTTAAGAATTCCAATAACTACTTTCATAGAAATTTGGGAAGCTATTGGCATCCATAAAGAACAGATTGTTGTGAAAAAGGGACAGAATAGGAAAGTGCTTGGAAATTAAAGCAGTTGTGGGAATAAAATGACATGACTTATAAAAGTGACACTGAGGAGGCTAAATTAGAGAACTGCAAGATAAAATTGAGGAAATTTCCTAGAACACAGAGCAAAAAGATCAAGATGTGAAAAAAGTTAAGAATCATGGAAGTATCCAAGAATCAGGAGATCCAACATTGGTCTAATTGCAACTTCAGAAAATGAGAACAGAAACATGGAGATAAGAATAAAATCGAAGAAAATTTCCTGGACAATGAAAATTGGAGTTTTCAGATAGAAAGGGCCTGCTAAGCGTAAAGCAGGAAAAATGAAAGAAAGAAAAAAACACATAGATGGGATCTCTAAGGAAAAATAATTTATCAGGGAGAAAAACAGGTTACCTACAAAGGACTGTGACTCACATTGGCGTTAGACTTCTCAAGAACAACTCCTGATAATGGAAGATCAAGTTGTAATGCCTTGAAAGTGTGCTTTTATGTGCTCCTGTGTGTATGGGATGGGTGGGTCCCAATTTTGTTCCTATAATTCAAAATCTAGCTATGCTATTAATTAAGGACAAAATAAAGGCATTGTTTGCTTTCCATTCAGCTTTTCTGAACAAGTTACTTGAAAAGTCTATCAAAGTGAAAAGTAAATCCAAGAAACAAAAATGACTAATTAAAACACCCAACCAAACAACACGAAACAGTGGAATCAGACGTGCATTGAGAAGAAATCCTGGTTACAAAGCTTTGCAGCACACTTGGAAAGGTGGGTTCTGGGGAGAATATTTCCAAGAAGAAAATAGATACTGTTACCCTGGTGTGCTCCAGATGAGATAAAGGCATGTGTTTCTTTTGATCAATGATATAAAAGAGGTAAGTAGACACTTGAGAGGACAGCCCTGTGGCCTAGTGGTTAAGTTCAGCATGCTCAGCTTTGGTTTGGTTCAGAGGTGGACCTACACCACTCGTCTATTGATGCCCATGCTGTGGCAGCGGCTCACATACAAAAGGAGGAAGATTGGCTGCAGATGTTAGCCCAGGGCAAATCTTCCGCAGCACACACACACAAAAAAAGTAAAAAGTAGACACTTCAGGAAAGACTGAAAGCTCCACAGAAATGACATGATTCCTACGAAGCAAGCTAAAAAGAGCATTCTTTTAAGCAATTGATGGAACAGTAAAAAGTTTTTCTGAAACAACCAAGTCAAAACTTTTGGTCCAATAAATCAGGAGGGAGAAGGATTAGCTGATATGCTGAATTCATGTATATAGTCTCTGGGTTTATAATACCATAATAATTTTTCCCATGACTTTGCTGTCCATACTTTGGTTTTACTTATAGATAAGCCTCTCCCTAGCAACTGGTGCTAAAGAATCATCCTAAAAATAGGCTTACATTTTAAACTTTGTTCTTTAGTAGCATATTTTGACTTCTGAAAAAGCTGACGTAATTCTACCACCTGAAAACTTAAACATTCCCTTTAAGAAACATGTTCAATTTTTTAAAAAATTGAGAACCCCAACATCTTAATGTTCTTGCAACAATACTTTTTTTTTTTTAACTTTAAAGGAATCTTTCTAATTTCAATTCCTTTTTTCTTTTAAGAAAATAATTAAATCTTGTATGGAAAAGCATTTACTTGAAGTTCTCCAATTCCTTCAGGTTCACCTTCAGTTTCCTTCTGTTAATAAAATTACATTGAACACATTATAAAAACAAACAAAAAAGCAGATCTATTGAATCATAATGTCCTGGGGTGAGCCTAGTCATGTGAATTTTGAAAAATACACGTGATTTCCAAGCACTGCTTTAAGTGTGCTTTCAGTGAGTTTAGTCAGTTGCATTCATAGTAGAGTGGCACTGGCACTAAGTCTGAACAGTTTCCAGATGCTCCCCTTCTCTTTGGCGTAGCCGCCGCTCACTGAAGTGTGTAGGGAGCAGGAGTGCGGGAGTGTGTGGGTGTACACGTGCGGGTCTGACACGTGCTGGAATTGGCTGCTGAAACTTCGCTCCCTTCCCTGGGCTCAGCAACATTTTTTTTTTTTTTTTTTTTTTGGTGAGGAGAGAGAGGGAGAAAGGAGGCAAGTTACCGCAGCTTTCGCTGGCAGATATTTTACGAAGGGGAAAGGCGTGAGCTGACAACGTACGGCCAGGCTGCTGCTGGTTCTCGGCAGAAGCCCGTCCACCGCGTGGGAGCACGGCCTCTGCGGCAATGGGGATTCTTCCAGCTCAACCCGACGATCACTTGAGGCCCAGGTGTGCTCATCCACGACGTCAGGGGCTTGAGACCGGGAAATGCCGCGTGAAATCGGTCAGGGCTCTCTAGTCCACGAGTTACCCGAGCATGGTCAAAAACAGCTTTTGAGAGAACTGTCAGACAAATCCTGTCCAAGATGTAACGGTCTGCACGAGGAAGCGTTTGAATTTTCATTGAGAATACATAGAAAACTCTTCCCTCCTCCCCTACAACCTTATATTTAGGTAACGGTCAATTTCTACTTTAAAAAAAGAATCTCAGAAACAAAACAAGAGGTCACACTTCCCAGCTTTTTGGGATTTGTAGTTTCGGCCTATTCCTCCGCGTAGTTTCCGCTTCTGGTCACATGAGCGAGGTAACCGGGCCACACTTTCTCCCGCGAATCCTTCGCGGTCCGCAGACCGACACGTCACTCCTCGGCCGTCAACCAAACTGCTCCGAGCATGTTCTTTCGGCGCTCTGGCTCTCACGAGCAGGCCTGTCACAGCTCGGGGGGAGCACGAAGTCCCGCCTCCTGGCTGCTAAGTGATATCTATATTGTCCAGTTAAGAAGTGGGAGCGCGGCTTTGTCCGCGCCTCCGGACCTGACAGACAGTCCCGCGATCCTGTCGCTCTCCAGAAGTGTCGTATGGGGCTGAGCCAGCCAATGGGGAGCGGTCCGGGAGGCGGACCCAGCTGCTGCCAGGGTTGGGTGCGCCGCTGAACGGATGGCAGAGGGAGCGGAGCGGATTCCTGAGGAACGCTAGCCAGGTAAGAAAACTGTAGGATATCATTGCGAGTTAGCCGCAGGTGCAGTCCAGGGCGTCGGTGGTGCTGAACGAAGTGCAGGAGGTGGGGCTCTAAAGGCGGCGGGGGTGGAGGGTAGGGGAGGGAAGCAGGGTCTAGGGCCTTGCAGAGGAGGGGGCTTGAGGTGGGTGTGGGGACATCCTGGAATGGAAGGATAGGAAGGTCTGGGATGGGGCGTGCGCTTAGGCCAGGAGGGCGTGGGAAAGTGGGACTGGCCCTGTGGGGGGAAGGCGCGTAGGATGCTGATGTGGTGGGTTTTCCCGCGGTGGTGGTGTCAGAGGTGTTGAGTTGTGTCAAGGGGGGAGACAGAGGGGGGTGGGACCTGCAGGAGTGAGCAGAAGTGGGGGTGGAGGGGGGTAAAGGAGTGTGAGAGGGCGTGAGAAAGCATGTAGGTAAACGGGAGTGGGGAAGTTGCCGTCTTGGAAGCTAGAATTAGGGTGGGACAAGGATGTCACAGCTTGCAGGCACAGTTGAGGAGGAGAACAGATGCTAAGTGTCGTAAGAAAAGTGTTTTTGTTCTTATTTGCTTTAGCAGTGTGGGAAACAACCAGAGAGCACACTATGAAAACTCCCTTAAGGTTCTTCCTTAAATTACCAGCTCCTTTACTCAGTTTTCAGGTAGAGCTTCAAGTACTCTCATTTCCTCTGCTTACTCTTCCAGGTGTGTGACGCATGTCAACTCAATGGTGTTAAGTTTTTTTTTTTAAAGATTTATTTTATTTATTTTCCCCCCAAAGCCCCAGTAGATAGTTGTATGTCATAGCTGCACATCCCTCTAGTTGCTGTATGTGGGACGCGGCCTCAGCATGCCAGAGAAGCGGTGCGTGGGTGCATGCCCAGGATCCGAACCAGGGCCGCCAGCAGTGGAGCGCGCGCACTTAACCGCTAAGCCAGGGGGTCAGCCCCTATGGTGTTAAGTTTTTTTTTATTTCAGGCATTCCAGAAAACAAGCCTGAGGGATGTGGCTGGATTATTGACTTCCTGGACTTAGGTGTTTATTTTTGATTGCAAGATAAGGTTTTCCTTCGGAATTATAATTAAAAACACATGTACAGCTGCTCCTCTGGGACAGTTAATTATGGAAAAGATGTTTGACTTTTCACTGTTGGAGCTAGGAATGTATGATTCTTCATGCCTTCCACCTAGTCCAGTGTTATTTTTTCGCTTTCCTCTAGTAATAGTGGGAAAAAGATCACTTAAGGGTGCAGGTTCCTTTTTTTTCCTGTGGTCTTAAAGAGTGTTGCATATCCTTTATTATTACATTCATTATCACTTAGCCTTTGGCCAGTTTATGGTTTAAGAAGGCAGTACTATCTTAAAGAGAAATAGCTAACCTCTTATGGTAAATGAGTGCTAATAAATCTTGTCCATCAAGTGATCACCATTCTGAATGGTCTACAAACTGCTTCCTTCAACATTTTATTTTAAGCTAGTTTTTTCTTTTTCCTGAGTTTTTCTTTCTTCAGTAGGAAAAATTTATTTTCTTTTCTCTCTAGATTGTCATCTGGTTGCATGAGTTGTCTCTGGGATCAGTGGCTTAAAACAGCAGTGTCAATTACAGAGATGCCTTGAGACAGCTGATTAGAAGTGGGAATAGATCTGAACAGTAGGTCCATTGTGATACATGGGATTGAAAGTGCAGTGATCTATGTATGTGTATCTCTGCCTCTTGAGTGTGTGACTGTACCTGCATTATTGGTGTCATGCTCTTTAGTTGACCCTGCAGCCCCATTGGATTTGGAACAGAAAGAAGCTTGTAGCCAGTCAGTTGAAACTGAAATTTAGGGCTGTAAACTGTGCTGATTCAGTCATGACTTCTATTTCTCCGCTTTCTATTTGCACTTCTGTACTCACTATTCATTCCCTGCTTTCTTTCATACATTCCTGCCTTTTCTTGAATGCTCTCTTTCCGCATTTATTTTTTTCTCTATTTCCAATTTTTCCTATCTTCTTTGCATCTCTTCCTCCAACCTCCTTTTTTTCTATTCCTGTGTTTCCTCTTTACTTCTGTTGTACCACACTACTGCCAGTTGTGCTTATGCACTTCGTAGCTGTGAGGGAGTGGGAAACAGAATTATGCTGATAGAGTCTAATCACTCCTTTTTAGTCTTGACACATAGACCTGACTTGTGCCTACTTTCTTGCCAGTCCATCATAATGCAGAAAAGGGTTGGGTATTAATATTAGCCCTGACCCTCTCTGGTGTGTTCACTAGCTGCTGTCTCCTTTATAGTTCTCTACTACCATACAATTTGAAAGTGAATTAGGTAAGTTGAAGACGTTCAATATCATATGGTCTTGACTTTTCCATTTTAGCTATTTGAGTGTCATCTGTTGCCACCCATTGATGTCAAGATGACCAAGCTGGGATTTTTGCGGTTGTCCTATGAAAAGCAGGACACACTTCTGAAGCTTCTCATTCTGTCGATGGCTGCTGTGTTATGTGAGTGTGCATGTGGACCTCTGTCTTTTGGGGAGGGAAAGGAGAAAAATCTTGAAAAAAATCAAGAATGGCTTTCTTAAATGCCTCGTTCTTTTTAGCTGATTGTAATGTGTTCTTTTTACTGTTCTCCATCAGTATAATTTTATGAAGGCAAATTAAAAGAAACAAGGATTATAAAAGTCAGGGCTAGTGATCATCTGGGAAATAATGGGAAGCATACTTTGCCAATTCGGTTTTCTCATAGGGCTGAAAGAGTTATGGGGGACCCTTCTATAGTGAATTTTGTAAAAGACAATTGTCTTCAGTTTAGTTGCCTACCATAGTATTTCTACAAGTCTTTTCAGAACTTACTGTGTTTTTTAGATTTTCTAGTTCTTCATGAGTCGCAAGTATAGCCTTGATTGCTTTACCTCTTAGTTTGCTCCAAAGTTAAGGTTAGTTGTGGGGAGAGGAGATCAACATACATATAAAAAATGGCCTTGTAAGTTGAGTGCAGTGTTAGTGGGTGAATGCATTGTTATAGGCCTTGATAATAAGTAGTTAAACGTGTCCTACCTAAGTGGAAAATTAAGGTGTCATTGTCAGGGGAAAGTGAACTTCTTTTGTTTCTTCTACATGGGAGGGATGGATAAATACTTTATTCAGGGATCATTTTATATTTCTTGTGACTTCTGTGCTAGATAATACTGTTAGCTCTATAATACTACTATCTGCTATTTTTCATGGCACATCACTATTACAATATTAATTCTCTGGTTTTTGCAGCATTCTCCACTCGTCTGTTTGCTGTCTTGAGATTTGAAAGTGTCATCCATGAGTTTGATCCGTGAGTACCTTTGCTTGGTCTGGTATTTCCTTTGGGAAGCATTCAGGTTCATGGGTTTCAAATTCAAATTCCAGTGAGCTCTCAGTGATGGAGGTGCACTTTCTTTACATTTAGGGGAAAAAACTCTTTAAGTTTTCCAAAGGAGATAATTGTCTCCTTTTGAAACATTTCTGTTGGAATTAACCAGGTGAGTCTCTCAAACTCATAAAAAATGTGAGAGGCATTGCTGGTGTGCCTGCCTATCATTTAAGATCTGGCTAGGCTAAGAAAAGTCTGGCTTCTCAGCTTGGTTAACAGTGATGCAGATTGAGGGAAAGGGGCATGTTGGATTTGAGGCTCAATAGAAAATTACAAGCCATGAACTTGAGATCCATGACATTTTTTTTTGTTTTTTTGTTTAACAATTTGTGTGGTAGAAATTAAGCCTACCAGTTAAGTTCTAAGACACTGAGGAAAGTTTAAAGCTATCAGTTTGATTAGGGATTTTGTTTATTAGATAAAAAAGATATGGGTGAAATACATTTACTGACATTCATTTTGATCCAAGCACTGTTTTACAGATTATCTCTAAATCCTTACAACAGCCCTATGAGATGGAGGTACTGTTGTCTCCGTTTTACAGATGAGGAGACTGAGGCTGGGAGAGGCTATTCAAGTTTACACATTTAGTAAGTGGAGGAGCCAAGATTTGAATCTAGATTAGTCTGTCTCCAGACACTGGAGTTACTGTGTTATATTGCCTAAAGTTAAGGCTTAATTAAAAATTTGAAGAGGCAGGATCTAAGTTCTTGAAGTATTATTGATATCTTAAAAATAGCATATTCAGCTTATGGAGCATTGATTCAAAAGTTTAATACTTGCATGTATTTATAAATTTGTCATTTTGTTTTGTGTAGATATTTGAAGCACTTTGGAGGCATGTAAATATTTTCTTTGGAGCCTCCCAAATCAATGTATATTTTTTCTAATGAATGAGGAAACTTATGTCCTTTTGTTTCTTGATCATCAGTCTGTTAGGGCTTTTTCTCAGACCCTCTAGATGAGCAAACATTGAGGTGAGATGGTCAGGGAAAGCAAGAGTATCTGCTCTGTAGTCATAGAGCTGGAAGGGACTGGAAAGATCATGTGATTTGATACTTCCTTTTGCAGAGCAGGAAACTGAGGCCCAGGGGATGACCCCAGTCCAGGCCTATTCCCATTAACTTATACTTCCTCTGTCTCACTTTGCCTCTCCTACTGTTGGGTAAAAGACACAATTCTAACACATATTGACTGCCTGCTGCCCTCATCCCTTTTGTCTCTCTGATGGTTACCAAAATAACATTCATCAGCAACAAACAGAAGGATAGAGATTTCTACCATCTGCTACTTCTACTTACTTCAGCTGCTAAAATTTGACTGACCCAGGAGGAAATAGGGTTAGAGGGGTGGGCAGGAAAGATGGTTAGTCATGATTATCTTTAGCAGTTAAACAAGTCCTTTTATTTTATTTGTTTACTTAAATTTTTATTTATGTTTATTTTTTGCCTTTCTTTTTTTAAATTTCTTTTTAAATGAGAAACTTAAGAGAAGGAGTTACATAGCTTGGATCTAAAGAACTGTGTCTTTGCAAAATGCTATATAAGCATTTTATATCAGATATTTTTAATGTAATCTATATTTTTATACTGCTATGTAGGTGGCATTCAGAACTGTTCTATTTTTTTTATTTATTCATTTTTTTGTGAGGAGGATCAGCCTTGAGCTAACATCCATGCCAGTCCTCCTCTTTTTGCTGAGGAAGGCTGGGCCCTGAGCTAACATCCATGCCAATCTTCCTCCACTTTATGTGGGATGCCGCCACAGCATGGCCTGACAAGCAGTGTGTAGGTGTGCGCCCGGGATCCGAACCCAGGCTGCCAGCAGCGGAGCACACACACTTAACCACAACACCAAGGGGCCGGCCCCCAGAACTGTTTTAAATAACAACATGAGTAGACCTCATTACAAGTTTAAACACTCATTAAGAAGTTTGTGTTATGGAGTGGATTAAAAAATTTTCATTCTGCGTATGGTGTTATACCAACATCTTTAGAGATGCTCATCACTTGAAATTATCCATGTATTCTTGTGTGTTGAATGGATATGTTCTTTTGTATGTTCCTGTCTTTTGAAAAGAGCCAAATTTATTAGTGGCCACATCTCAGCCATCCTGTCTTTTGGGTACTTGAATTCTCTTACTGGTGCTGATGCCTACTGTATGCCAGCCTGGTGAAGTATCCTGCTTGAGGGCTTTATTATAATATTAGGGTCCAGTTGCATTTCCTTATGAGAGAAGCAATACTTTAGTTGAGACAATCATGGAGCTAGAAATGAAGAGACTTATGATAATTTAAAATGGTTTTCATGCTTGGCATAATTTTTGCTACCAAACTGACTTGTATTAGAGAAATGATAAGTTCCTCAGTGGTATAACTTGAGGAGCAAAATTCACTGCAAATTGATGCAAGTATTTGAGTATGAAGAAGAGGAGACAGAGATCTTTTCTTTCTTGCTTTAGGTACTTTAATTATCGGACTACCCGGTTCCTGGCTGAGGAAGGATTTTATAAATTCCATAACTGGTTTGATGACCGGGCCTGGTACCCTTTGGGACGAATCATTGGAGGAACCATTTACCCAGGTGAAGCGAACAGGATTTTTTCTTTTTTTTTAAAACAGAAATAAGGTATTTGTATATTATGGAACAGTTTCTTTTATTTCTGATATGTTCATTTTGTGACACTTGTGATTTCAATCTGATTACAGATTCCTAAAAGTAGATCTTATATAGACACGAGAACACGAATGGGAGAGTGGGGATGGGTGGTTTTTTATAAATTCTGGACTTCTGATTGAATCCTTAGGAGAGACAATTATAGCCTACTGCAGTTGATGTGTTAATATTTCTGGTGGTTTGTCGAGACCTGTGTTGTCACTATTGATATTTGGATTTTCCTTCTCTTTCCCTTAAGTTCTTTGTCTTACTAGGATAACCTAACGGAGTTTCTTCTTCCTGTTACAGGCTTAATGATCACCTCTGCTGCAATCTACCATGTACTCCATTTTTTCCACATCACCATCGACATTCGGAATGTCTGTGTGTTCCTGGCCCCTCTCTTCTCTTCCTTCACCACCATCGTCACGTACCACCTTACCAAAGAGCTCAAGGTGAAGGATTTGGGGTGACAGGAGGCTTGGGAATGAATGTTGTTGAACCTCTCTAGTAGATGCTGAAGGTGGGGGACTGAGAGCCTGAGAAGAGCAGGGAGCCAGAGGCTAAAGACAGCTTTTACTGGGTTGAATCATTGAGTTCACTCCAGCCTCTCCCTAGAATATGTAGTTTCTTATCATTAGCAACTGTTTGTCCTTATAAGAGAACATTGGAAGGTCAAATGTAAATTGCTACATAAAGGAAAAAAACATTTAAAATGCAAAATGTAAGGTTTAGATTTTGAGTCTTTACAATCTAAGGGAGAGGAAAAATACAGGAAGTTTTCCAAAGTGGTTAGTTCTTCCTGCTGGAAATGGACACTTAGCAATTATTTGCTGATTTTTTTTTAAACATGTATTTAAAAATTCTTAAACCACTTGGCTTTTGTAGTAGACTCCATAATACTGACTCTCTTTTTCTAGGTTTCTGCTTTGCCTACCCTGGCTCCTTGGATGCTGCTCTTAGTTTGTAGCTTTGGTGTCAGAGAGATCTGAGAGGTGATAAACTAGTAGGAGGGCTTGGGAAACTTGAGTTTAGTTTGGAATATTTTTCATCCTTCTCCTTGCTGCCCTTGATCCAAAATTTAACGTTTATCAACAGACAAGTTTTTACTCTTTTGGAGTGTGGGTTATATTTTGTCGTTCCTCTTTCCAGAGCTCACAGATTACCTGGTGATCTTCCAACTTTATTATCTACGTTCCTGGCATCTTTAGTCCAGATAGATTATCTCATATAGATTATCTCCTATCTTTGTTGGCTTTTTAGCTCAAATAATAATAATCTTCCTTTGATTGTCCTTGAATAGCTTTTAGAGGTGTGACTGGTGTTCCTGTGGTGTGCAGAGATTGTTAGAGATAGGGACTCATAAGCCTGGGGACACTCCAGCCAAACAGCCCCTTCTGGGGCAATGTCTGATGTCTGATAGCGTATGTGATTTGTCTGTCTTGAGCATGTGTGTACTCACTTTCAGACTTGGTATCATCATGGGGAATTGGTTGTGAAGATTTTAGCTTTCTTGTGCTGTGAACATTTCTAGCATTTCTAGCGTCGCATCTACCTTGGAAAATGTTGGACTGTTCTCTGGGTCCATTATAAACAGAATGGACTAGTGGATCCTGCTCCTCTCTAGAGGCTCTTCTCTAGAGGATCTCCTCTCTAGAGGATCTCTAGGGGATCTTCTCTCTCATAGATGTATTGGTGTTAACTTCTTACACTTCTTTTCTTACAGGACGCAGGGGCTGGACTTCTTGCTGCTGCCATGATTGCTGTAGTTCCTGGATATATCTCTCGATCTGTGGCTGGCTCCTATGATAATGAAGGTAAGACTTAAAATGCTGAATAGGATCTGTTTACCTCATTATCCAAGAGAGCTTCATGAGTTGCTGTAAAATCTGGGTTCAAATCTTTTGTTTAGCAATAGCAAAAATGATGTCTGGGTGAGAAGATTAGAAATGGACAGGGAGGGACCTCAGATAAGTTTATATTCTCTCCATCATCCCCTCTAGAAAGGTAGCTGGTAATTTTCCTTATATAAGGCCTTTGACTCATTGCTGGACTCATGAAAATAGAGTTAATTTTTAGTTAGTTGAATGGTACTATTGTTTTAACATTGTAATCATTTGCTTTATTTTCCTAGATAAGAAGGATGGATGGTCTTAAAACTATAATGACTTTTATTGACTTATTTTCAGTTCAATCTATATTTATTGAATGTTATTGGGAAAACACAGTGGTAGGTAATATAAAGATGGATAATAAGATTATTTTGGCTCGTAATTAAGGAATTATAGAGATAGATAATGAATAAAATTATTTTGGCCCATAATCTATTAAGATAAATACAGACCTATAAAAATAACTAATAACAGACAGACAGTATTATATGCCATGAGAGAAGTATGAACAGAGTACTTTGGGAATGTGGTGAAAGGAGAGATTAATTCAGATTTGGGGATCAGGGAAGGCTTTTTAGAAGTAGCTGAGGTTGAACTGGGCCCTGAAGTTGAGACTTCATTAGGTAAATATTAAGGAGAGGGGCAGTTGGGGCGTAAAGACCGGCTTGTGCTAAGATGTAGAGACAAGAAGGTTCAGGATAGTACAGGATATCTTTTGGACTACACAGGCAGGGAATTTAGTGCCTGGAAAGAACAGTAATAATAATGGCCAACACTTACTGAGTGCTTGCTGTATGCTAGGTACTGTTCTAAGTGCTTTACATGGAATAATTAAATTTGTCTTCAGAACACTTTTATGAAGTAGTTACTGTTATGGACTCCTTTTCACAGGAAACTGAGACAAAGAGAGGTAAAATAATTACACTATTAATGGGTAGTAGATCTGAGATATGAATCTAGGAAGTCTGCTCTAGAACTGTATGCTTAAGTATTATGCCAGCACGGCCTTTTATTGCATTTTTGTTGTGTTCTTTTGGCAGGCATTGCCATCTTTTGCATGCTGCTCACCTACTACATGTGGATCAAAGCAGTAAAGACTGGTTCCATCTATTGGGCAGCCAAATGTGCCCTTGCTTATTTCTACATGGTAACTATTTACTCCTTTCTTCCAGAAGTCTCTCTGTGTCTGAATATCCCTTGGGATCAACTGATACAAAATGGAAGTAGCTCTTGGGCTATGAGACCGTGGACTGGAGGCTGAAAGTCTTGTCTCTTGTATCCATACAAAGCCCAGTCCAAGGCAGGCATGGATATCCATTGTATAATGGCAAGCTAGAGATAATGTTTTTAATTTTTCAAGTTCTTCCGATACTGTATTTCCTCTGGGGGGGGTACATATTGGTTGGCCAACTCTCTTTTCTGATATATTCCCTTAAAATTTTTCCTTTTCTAATATATTTTTTTCTGGTCAATCTCATGTATACACTTAGACTTCTTCCCTTAACTGCCTCCACTTGCTCACGTTTCCCATGTATCCCTAAATCCTCCATCTGACCTTACAATAGATTGCATCTGGATTAACCCTGAGGGTTGGGTGCCTCTTGTTTTGTGATCATGGTGGCAGGAGCCATAGGGGACAGGGGATTGAGTTACAGTAATAGGTGTGAATTTGATTTTCCTGTTTAAAGAAATCAAACTCTTTAAGCTTCTTGGCATAAATAAAGTTTACAGTTACTGTAAGAGATGTTCTTTAAAAAGGTCACAGGTGATTTCCTAAGGTATAATGGTGGTGGTTTGAGGAGTAGTACTCAGAGGAACTATTCTTTTTTATCCTGTCACAGGTCTCTTCATGGGGAGGTTATGTGTTCTTGATCAACTTGATCCCTCTCCATGTGCTGGTGCTGATGCTCACAGGACGTTTCTCCCACCGGATCTATGTGGCCTACTGTACTGTTTACTGTCTAGGCACCATTCTTTCCATGCAGATCTCCTTTGTGGGTTTCCAGGTGAGCCTAGGCTGAGTGGAGTTTTTAGTTTCTTCCACTTTTTCTAAGCAGCTCCAACTAGATTGGTTTATGTTGGATTCTGGACTTATTCACGGGTCTAACCTTGGACTTCTTGTGTTAACTGAAGCAACAGAATCATTGGTAATTGGTCATTAAAGTCTGCTTCCAGGAGTGTATTAATATTTACTCCATGAAGTTAGAATTTAATGACTTAATTTGGCTTAGATTTGTGGGGGGAGGAGGGATATTTTGGTTGAGCTGAGTTGACGTGAGTGATCAAAGTTATTCTAGTCCGTTTTAATGCTAATAATAACCCCATTTAATAGTCATGACCCCTGAACTTCCTAAGGGGGCCTAAGTGAAAGTCCTTTAGGAAGCAAAGCACAAACTTTTTAACCACATTACCCTATAGGGTTGAGAGACAAACTATTAAATCAGAGAATAATGTAGTGTGTTTGAGTTCTCGTGTAAAATTCTTATGAAAGTGGAACATTTGAGGTCAGCAAGTACTTCTTTATGGATCACCTACTGTATGCAATTCACTAATCTATGGGAAATATAAAAAGTGAAAATATGGTCCTGGTCCTTGAGGAAGTTACAGTCTTGTTGGGGGGAAGGAAGTATATGCTATACTACGTGTCTATAGTCTGTAGCGGTTCTGGAAATGAAGTTCCTGGGCCAGCAGTATCAGTAGCATCTGGGAACTTGGTAGAAATGCAAATTATGGGACCCTACCACAGACCTACTGAATCAGAAACTCTGGGGGTGGGCTCAGCAATCCGTGTCTTTTTTTTTTTGTGAGGAAGATCAGCCCTGTGCTAACATCTGCCAATCCTCCTCTTTTTTTGCTGAGGAAGACTGGCCCTGGGCTAACATCCATGCCTATCTTCCTCCACTTTATATGGGACACTGCCACAGCATGGCTTGCCAAGTGGTGCGTTGGTATGCACCCGTGATCCGAACTGGTCAACCCTAGGCCGCCACAACGGAGCGCGCGCACTTAACCGCTTGCGCCACCGGGCCGGCCCCAGTAAAACGTGTCTTAACACTCCCTCTTCTCCCCATCCCCCACATGATTGTGATGCCCACTAGAGTTTGAGAACCACTGTTCTAAGCAAAGAATTTTTAAGCAACAGAAGAGATCCAAAGTGCGTGGAGGGCCGGCCTGGTGGCATAGCTGTTTAAGTGTGTGTGCTCTGCTTTGTCGGCCTGGGATTCGCAGGTTCCGATCCCAGGCATGCACCAACGCACCGCTTGTCAAGCCATGCTGTGGTGGCGTCCCCTATAAAGTAGAGGAAGATGGGCACGGATGTTAGCCCAGGGCCAGTCTTCCTCAGCAAAAAAAGAGGAGGATTGGCATCGGATGATAGCTCAGGGCTGATCTTCCTCACACAAAAAAAATAAAAATAAAGTGTGTGGAACATAGAATGGAGTGATAGATTTCAGTTTGGCAGATTAGGAGGAAATGGTATTTGCATTGGGCCTTGAATGATGAGAATTTCAGTAAATGCTGAAAATGAATTTTGAAAAATTCATTGAATTTTGGGAAAATGAGAAAATTGCAGTTCATGCTAAAGAAATATCCTGAGCAAAGGCTAGGTATGATAATGATAGAGTATGGTATTCTTTGGGAGACTCTAAATATTTTTTGGATAATGTGACAGATGAATTACACTCTTCCCTAGAGAGTCCCTAATTCCTTAGTGGCATCAGAACTCATTCATATCTAGGCTGGCCCCATTCTTTTCCTAACATAATTCTCCGTACGCTTTCACCTACAGCCCGTCCTTTCATCAGAGCACATGGCAGCCTTTGGGGTCTTTGGTCTCTGCCAGATCCATGCCTTTGTGGATTATCTGCGCAGCAAGTTGAATCCACAGCAATTTGAAGTTCTTTTCCGAAGTGTCATCTCCCTGGTAGGCTTTGTCCTTCTCACCGTGGGAGCTCTTCTCATGCTGACAGGTAGGGAAGGCTCACAGCTTTTAGTATTAAATGTAAATGGGTATGGGCATATGATAAACTCCAAAAATGCAGATTATTTCCTGACCACAGAAAGATTTGTTTTTTTCCTCCTGTTTCTCTTTTTCATTTCAAGCATATAAAGTCCTACTTCTTCACATTCAGCCCACTGGTTAGCACAGTGTTTGAATTCAGCATAGCAAAGAATGTCTTGTTAGAGCAGCTCTTAGTCTCAGAAGAATTACACTTGGTGAAAGGCCTGTAGCTTACCTGATGATCTTTCTCTTTTTTTTCTTTTCTTTTCTTTACTATTGGTAGGGTGGGAGAAATCCTAACATTGCTTGTCATACCCTACAGTGTGGCCTCATCTAATCCCAAATGCGCTAAACTGTGGCTGTTTCATTTGATTGGCATGCCACATTTTCCTCCTCCTTCATTTTCCTCACTTCCACTTCTTAGAGGCTGATTTGATTTTGCCCAAGTCTCTGTGTATTGTCTAATTCAGAGCAGCACTGGAAGACCTAGTTGACTTAGTGTATAGAGTTGGTCTTGGTTTTGATCAGATTTGGCCTAAAACCCTCTTGGGAGCATTTCTGCCTCCCTTCTTCTCTCTGAGCTTATATACAGCCTGTCTTTATTCTGCTGGCTATGCTGACAAAAGTACTTTCCAGTTTGAAAGAAAGGAGTGAAATTCTCAAAGTATTGGTATCATTTAAACAAAAACCAAGTCCTTCTCTGTCTCAGATAACCTTATTAAAACGAGAAGTTGCGATTAGTTAGGATCAGATGTTATTTTGTTTCAGGAGTGATTGTGAAATATTTGTTGCCTCTTTGCTGCCAGGAAAAATATCTCCCTGGACGGGGCGTTTCTACTCACTGCTGGATCCTTCTTATGCTAAGAACAACATCCCCATCATTGCTTCTGTGTCTGAGCATCAGCCTACAACCTGGTCCTCATACTATTTTGACCTGCAGCTTCTCGTCTTCATGTTTCCAGGTCTGTCTGCCTTGTGTTCTGAAGTGGCCTTCTTTGTAAGAATTGCCATTTGATTCAAAATAAGTAAACTACCCTCATCCTTGTGTTTTTGTTTTTTGCCTGTTTACTCTATGCAGTACAGAGGATGGCTAGCACATTTTTCTAGTATTTGAAGCAGAGTAGAGTCAGAAGTTGAACAGTTGCAGATACTGGCAAATTAGCCTGACAGTTTTCTGTTAATTTGTATTATAAGTTAAAATTCAACCCTAATTTCAGGATTTTTTTTTGCAGGGGAGCATTTCTAGTGTACCTCTCTCCCACCACCTGCATCCCTGCCTCCTCCCCATTTATCTTCTTGGCAGTATTGAAGTTTGTGAATAGCCATGGTTGATTGTAAAGCCTCTTTATCTAACTTAGCTTCTGGCCAATCCAGATATGTTTTGGAATTTACCAGTCATAGGCGGCTTTCTTTTTTTTTTATAAAATAATTTTCACGTTTTTTTCTTATTATGAAAGTTAGTTGTCTATTGTAAAAAATATAGACAAGTAAAAAAGTGAAAATTTCAGGAGTTCTTACCACTCATCTGTTGCTATTGTTAACATTTTGATGTATATTCATCCAGTTATTTATTGAATAAAAATGAGGTGATACAGTTTTTTCCCCTGATTTTTTTCATTTCATAAAGAATCATGGTAATTTCTGTTACTTAGTATTATTTTAGAGAAACAGTATTTAAGATATATCATTTATTAGTTTTTTAAAGTACAGAGATGTGTAAAGAAGAAGGCAAATAGTCCATAATCTCCTGCAGCAATTTTTAATTGATGTATTATATTCTATTTTATAAATACACTATAATTAAGTACCTCCTTAATGTTGGACATTTATTTAGGTGGTTTCTGGTATTCTGCTGTTTTAAAGAGTGCTGTAGTAAACATCTTTGCACAGTTTGTTTTTTCAGTTGCTTACTTCTTTTTACTTTTACTTTTGTAGTTGGTCTCTATTACTGCTTTAGCAACCTGTCTGATGCCAGGATTTTCATCATCATGTATGGTGTGACCAGCATGTACTTCTCAGCTGTAATGGTGAGGAATGCCCTCAGTCCTAGCAAACCTTTCCACCCCTAACTCTGAGGTGCTTTTTTTTCCTGCATGGCTGGATTCAGAAAGTACTGATGATTGTACAGATGCTTCCCTTAGCATTTGAGCAGCTGAGTTGTAAAGCTGCCTACTGTTGTTGACCCTTCCCAGGAATTCTGATTGTGGGGCCAACTTTTTCAGATACATAACCTTGTGTTAGGGAGAGGCACTTTTATGTTTGTTGGAGAAAGTGACCCTGGCCAGGTTCCTTCCGCTCTCTTTCTGGGTGTCTTTAAAAGGGAGGTGATGTTTTTTTCTTAAAGGCATGGGAGGATTGCTGAGTGCTAGGTTGTTAAAAGAGGAGAGATTTTATATTTTGTAGTATGACAGTGTTTCTCACACTTTCTTGACCCCAAACCACAGTTAAGAAATACATTTTATATCGTATCATTACTCAGTATGCACATATATACATCTATTATATATAACTTAAAAACAAAGTTTAAGAATATATGCTTCTACTACTATAGATGTGTTAAGTATTTTCTTTTTCTTTCAGTTTCATTTAAGAATCATGTTTGTTGAAAACCCCTAAATTGATGTCATAACCTTCTAATAGGTTGAAATCTTTAATTTGTAGAACACTGATTATCTTGTGATTTTGCTTCCTGTCTCTTTTAGGTGCGTCTAATGCTAGTGTTGGCACCTGTTATGTGCATTCTTTCTGGCATTGGAGTTTCCCAGGTGCTGTCCACTTACATGAAGAATCTGGACATAAGTCGTCCAGACAAGAAGAGCAAGAAGCAGCAGGATTCTACCTACCCCATTAAGAATGAAGTGAGAATTAAACAACACTAGGAATGGGCTTGGGAAACTGTGTGTGCATGTGTGTGTGCATGTGTTTGTGTGTGTATATATTTTTTTTGAGTGAGAAAGTAAAGTAGAGCTCTGTCCTAAGTGGTCAGAATTAACTCATGTAGCCCCTGACTTATTTTGATTCGGCTCATCTATATTATTGACTGTGTATTAGAAACTGTTCTGTGTTGTGTAAGTTTAGTTTGGTTTACAACACAATTCTTCTTCCTTGTTTAGGTGGCAAGTGGGATGATATTGGTCATGGCTTTCTTTCTCATCACCTACACCTTTCATTCAACCTGGGTGACCAGTGAGGCCTACTCTTCTCCCTCCATTGTGCTCTCTGCCCGTGGTGGGGATGGCAGTAGGATCATTTTTGATGACTTTCGAGAAGCATACTATTGGCTTCGTCACAATACGCCAGAGGTGAAGATTTGGGAGAAGTGGGGTTGTGGGGTAGGGGGAAGAGGGAGACATTTGATGTTATAGTGAATCATACAGCTTTTAGATGGGTGGAAGGCTTGGAGAAATTGGAACTACAGAACCCTGGTGTTGAATGAGCCTTAAAGATCAGTCTTCATTCAATTTAGGATTTCTTCTATAGTGACCTTTACTGGTAATTATCTACACTCTGCTTGGACACTTGTATTGACAGCATGGTGATTTTATCATGAGGTAGACCATCCCAATTATAAAAGAAGAAAAAAAGTTACAAATAAATAATACATGTTCATGGTAGAAAAATCAGAAAATAGAAGCAAGAAAAAAGATAAATTTTCCATGAAGTGATCACCTGAGGATAACCATTTTTAACATTTTGCTTTATAACTTTTGAGAATCTGAAGTGATTTCCTTTGCAGTAGCTGTTGGGAACAGTATTTCTGAGTCAGATTCTTAGGAATCAAAACTTGAAGAATTTCTTAATCCTTGCCCATCATATCCTGTGATTTGTGTTTCTCCTCATATTTATAATAACTGATTTTTGTGACATTGTTAAAGGTCATTTATTTAATACAGTTATCTTATGACACCGCTATTTATTTGGAAATATTGCACAGTCTGCTACACCTCTGACCCCACTGTGCTTGTTTTGTATAAGGTGATCCAAGATGAAAGTATTGGGAATGTTGGATTGTATAATTTGCACTGAGAGTTCATGATTGTATATAAATGTAGGACCAGGTGGCAAGATTTATTTTCTGGTTAGGCATGCATTATTTTGTGAAGAAATTAATTAGCCATGCCTCACTTCCTATCAGATGCCCTTCTACTCCTTCTTTTGTATTTGATTTTTGGAGACAGTGAGAAGCTTGTTATTTCCATTTCTTGTTCTTCTGTCAGGATGCGAAAGTCATGTCATGGTGGGATTATGGCTACCAGATTACAGCTATGGCGAATCGGACGATTTTAGTGGATAACAACACTTGGAATAATACCCATATTTCTCGAGTAGGGCAGGTAAGGTGAAGGGATCATTTTAGTGTTTGGCACACAGAGTCTAGTGGGAAATATTTCTCCATGATGGATCACATGACCTGGAATTTTGCTCTGAGAAATGTGCATGTATTTTTCTAGGCAATGGCATCCACAGAAGAAAAAGCCTATGAGATCATGAGAGAGCTTGATGTTAGCTATGTGCTGGTCATTTTTGGAGGCCTTACTGGGTATTCCTCTGATGGTAATGTACTTGATTCTATTTCTAGCTACAGGGGACTATTTTCTTAGTTGGGAAAGTTCCTAAGTATTTGCAACTTGAGGTTCAAAACTGTAATTTGATAAGTGTTGATATCAAAATAATTTTGATTACTTTTTTGTGTGTGTGGCAACAAGTTGGAAGTAAATGTACGTAATTGTCATGTAGGTACGGCATGCTGTAATTGTTCAAAGACCTAGGAGTAGTTCCACAACCAGTAAATATAAACAAAGAACATAAGGCTTCTGAAAACGAACTTAATTAGCATTTTTTAGTGGGTTTAAGCTGTAGAATCATCTGCCAGCTTAAAATGTTTTATATATATGTGTTATATATATATGGTATATGTTACCATGTTCCCATTATTAGCAAAACCATATTTTTAGAAGAATCATCCAAATACAGTTCTCTGCCTTAAAAAAAAACTTTTAAAAAATTAAATAGCTGTTTATACTTTAAAATGTTAAACACTTCTGAAGGTTTATAATAAAAAGTGGTAGTCCTCTGCCCCTAAACCTAAGCCCCCTTATAACATCAGTTCCCAGAGGCAATCATTCCTTCCATTGTTTCTTCTAGTACTTACATTCATATTTCTAAATAATATGTATATTCTGCTATTCATTGACTGATCATTTTAGATATACTGTATCAACTCATTGTTATAGTAGATAAGGAATTTAGTCCTTTGTATCACCGCCTCTCCCCCTTTCCCTCTTGGATCTTCTCAGTAGAGTTAATTTTTAGTTTTTAGTTAAATCCAAATAAAGTGTTTTCAGAACCGTGACTATGTAAATATTATTCACTGCTGAGTCAACCAGTGCACTGTGGTTACATTCTCATCTAGAGTAACTTTTGTTTTCCCGTAGTTAATAATTACTATCATATTTCTATCTTAATTTTCTTTGAATATATGGCTGCTTCTTAAAGATGTTGGAATTTTAGATTATCTGTGCCCTCTGATATAGACAGACTTAACAAACCCACCCAGATAGTACATATAAAGTGTCAGTATAAAGTAATAAGACTGCTTTCCATGTGTGTCTAGTACAAGCAGAGGAAGCATGATGATAGCAATGACGTGTGTCCACAGACTTGAACTTTCACAAACAGTTGCACCAGCACTATTTGGTTGTGTGTCATTGTTTATAGGTTTTCTCTTTCTAATGATAATACCATATCCAGATACTACAGGAAAGTATTTTGTGTGTGTATGTATGTTTGTATGTATATGTATTTTTATATATACGGATGTACACATATATGTGATAGAAAGAGATAGTTCCCTGGAGTGTTAGCACTAACACTAGTGCTAAGTTACCACTTTCAATCAACCTTTTATTGCCTGCTAAGGTGAATAGAAGTGTATGTTTAATGCTGGCATAAAAGTGAATGTCATTATTTGGAACATATATTTTTTTGTGTGAAGTTAAGGAAATTAGCATGTGAAAACTTGACAAAGGAACTTAGCATGAAAAGAAATAGTGCTAAGGTCAAGAGGTCTGGATTATACAGATTTTTAAAGTTAACTTTCTGTTAAAGTTTAACATTTAAAAAGATGCAGATATTGTAAGTGTATAGCTTGATGAATTTTCACAAAGGGAACATGTCCATGTAACCAGCACCCAGATCAAGAAACATTACTAGTGTCCTAGAATTCCTCCTCATATCTCTTGCAGTATCTTCCCCCATCTCCCAAGGATGACCACTATCTTGGCTTCTAATGCCATTTGTTTGTTTTTTAAATAGATTTATTGAAGCATAATTGACACACTGTATACTGCACATATTTAAAATCTGTAATTTCATAAGTTTTGAAATGTATATATACACACACCTGGGAGGTTTTGCATATTTTTGAACTTTATAAATGGAGTAGTACAGTATGTACTCTTGTTTCTGGCTTTTTTGGTCACTATTATGTTTGCAAGATTTATTCATGTTGCGAGTGGTTATAATTTCTTAATTCTTATTCTTGTATAGTATTCCATTGTGTGAATATAACACAATGTGTGCATTTTAGTGTTGATGGATATCTGTGGTATGTTCAGTTTGGGGCTATCATGAATAATGCTGTTATGAACATTCTTGTGCATGTCTTCTGGTGAACATATATACCCAAGAGTGGAAATGCTAGTTTAGAGAGAATGCATGTTGTTCAGCTTTAATAGATACTGGCAGCAATTCCCAAAGCGGTAGTACCAATTTACATTCCTACCAGCAGTGTCTGAAATTCTTGGTTGCTCTACATCCTTGCTTATGCTTGGTATTAGAAATCTTTTTCATTTGTGCATATATGTAGTGGTAATACAGATGTTTCAATGAAGATGGACAAGCTGCTCCTTCATAATAAATTGGTCATGGAGGACTATAAAAATGTGAAAATCAGAGATTTAGTTAGGTCAAATGGTTGTTTAATTTGTGAGAATGGTAGTTTAGATTAGGTTTACATAAAGAAAGACTCATTCAGAAAGAAAGCCTTAACAGAGAACCTTTCTTTGGACATTATGCTATGCTTTTGAATTGTTGAAAGAAGATGATTTGACAGTTAATCTGACCTATGTATGGAAGCTAGACTTTTTTTTTTAAAAAGATAAGATTACTATTTAAAAAACAGTTTGAACAATGTTATTATCTAAATTCATGAAAGCTTGCATGTGAAAATCATGAAAGAAGACAGTATTGGTTTATTTTCTCACATTGAATTTATTTCTCAAGCTCAAATTATTAGGCTTTATTGGAATTCTGAAAAATTTGAGAAGTATTGTACAAGGAAAAGGAGTGAACCCAAAGTCTAGAGATTATTACTATTATTATTGTTGTTATTATTTAATCATGGTAACATTCCAGCTGGTGCCTTCTGTGAAAGCTTTTTAACATTTTAGAATAGCTTCTCTCTCTCTCTCAATCTTTCACAAACACACACAGACACATATACAAATATGTGCCAAAAAACAGTTATTGGTATTGTCTTAATTGCTGATCCCTCCTCCTCCTGCCCCAACTCATCTTCAGTTATCATTCTTGTCTCTAGTGAGTCTATTTAAAAAAAAAACCCATCTCACCAAGTTGTATAAGTATGTACAGCTTTATATATGTCAATCATATTTCAATAAAGTGGTTTTTAAATTTTTATTTATTATTTATTTATTTATTTTTTTGTGAGGAAGATTAGCCCTGAGCTAACATCTGATGCCAATCCTCCTCTTTTTGCTGAGGAAGACTGGCCTTGGGCTAACATCTGTGCCAATATTCCTCTACTTTATATAGGACTCTGCCACAGTGTGGCTTGACAAGCGGTGCATCAGTGTGCGCCCAGGATCCGGGCCTGCCCACCGTGGGCCGCTGCAGTGGAGCACGCGCACTTAACCGCTATGCCACTGGGCCGGCCCCTAACATGGGTTTTTAAAAAAACACACACACGCACATGACTTGAGCTCTGAAGACGATTCCAAATGAGAAATTCCAAACTATTTTGAGCATTTTTATGCTAAGTGGTACAAGTTCCAAAAATGACCTTTTCTAAAGGGATTAACAGGCATTTGGGTATAAAAATTCTATAGTGTTTTTAAAAAGTTTCATCACTTCATGGTCACATCTCATGTTTCTCAAATATTCTTAATTTAAACTTCCTTGGGATATTAGCGTCATGAACAAGATTGTGCCATTTTGGCAAATCATGTTTATTTCATGTTACTCATTTTCTATTAAATGCTTACACAGAGGCTGGCCCTGTGGCTTAGTGGTTAAGTGTGCATGCTCTGCTACTGGCGGCCTGGGTTTGGATCCCGGGCGCACACTGACGTACCTCTTGTCGAGCCATGCTGAGGCAGTGTCCCACATACAGCAACTAGCAGGATGTGAAATTATAACATCAACTATGTATTGGGACTTTGGGGAGAAAAAGGGGCAAAAAAAAAAAGAGGAGGATTGGCAATAGATGTTAGCTCAGGGCCAGTCTTCCTCAGCAAAAAGAGGAAGATTGGCATGGATGTTAGCCCAGGACCGATCTTCCTCACGAAAAAAAAAATGCTTACACAGATCTAAAATAAAATATTTAGATCTGATGGTAGTCCAGATTCTCTTATGTCAGAGTTTGATACAATACTACCCTCCTTTAACTTGAGCTTTTTTTGTAAACAACAATATCATTCAGCAGTGGGCTGTCCTTCATGCTGTTCCTGTTACTTCTCACACTCTTCCATTCTTCTTTTGTAATTTTTGAAATTTTTAATAGAAAAGAAAACAAATGAGAGATTTAAAATGTTTTCTTAGGTATTATATTATGTGGAAATTTTAAGATCAGATACATATCATTGACTAATGATCCAGTAGACCAGGGGTCTGTTTATTAAACCACAGCCATGCCCATTCTTTTATATAGTATCTTTTTTCCCCCAGTTTTATTGAGATATAATTGATATATAACATTGTATATGTTTAAGGTCTACAACATAATGATTTGATATATGTATATATTGCAAAATTATGTTAACATCTATCACCTCACATAGTTACAAATTGTTTTTTCTTGTGATGAGAACTTTTAAGATCTACTTTCTTAGCAACTTGCAAATATACAGTACAGTATTAAGTCTAGTCACCATGTTGTACATTACATCCCCAGAACTTATTCGTGTTATAACTGGAAGTTTGTAACTTTTGACCACCTTCACCCAATTCCCCCAGCCTCTGGCAACCACAAATCATACAGTGGATGATCTTTTCTCTGTCTGACTTATTTCACTTAGCATAATGCCCTCAAGGTCTGTCCACGTTGTTGCAAATGGTGAGATTTCAATCTTTCTTATGGCTGAATAGTATTCCATTATGTATATATGTATGTCACATTTTCTTTATCCATTTATCTGTCACTGGACACTTAGGTTGTTTAAATATTTTGGCTATTGTAAATAATGCTGCAATGAATATAGGGGTGCAGATATCTGTTTGGGATAGTGATTTCATTTCTTTTAGATATACACCCAGAAGTGGAATTGCTGGATCATATGGTATTTCCATTTTTAATCTTTTGAGGAACCTCCATACTGTTTGCCATAGTGGCTGCACCAATTTACATTCCTACCAACAGTGCACAATGTTTCCCTTTTCTCTACATCCTCACCAGCACTTGTTATCTCTTGTTTTTTTAATGATAGCCATTCTAACAGGTGTGAGGTGATATCTCATTGTGGTTTTGATTTGCATTTCCCTAATGATTAGTGATGTTGACCACCTTTTCATGTACCTATTGGCCATTTGAATATCTTCTTTGGAAAAAATGTCTGTTCAGGTCCTTTGCCCATTTTTTAATTGGATTGTGTGGTTTTTTTCCTATTGAGTTATATGAGTTTTTTATATATTTTGGATATTAACCTCTTATCTGATATATGGTTTGCAAATATTTTCCCCCATTCCGTAGGTTGTCTTTTCATTTTGTTGATTGTGTCCCTTGCTGTGCACACTTCCATTCTATTTTTTCGTTTTTCTAGTGAGGAAGATTAGCCCTGAGCTAACATCTGTTACCAATCTTCCTCTTTTTGCTGAGGAATATTAGCCCTTAGCTAACATCTGTGCCCATCTTCCTCTATTTTGTAAGTGGGACGCTGCCACAGCATGGCTTGATGAGCGGTGCAGAGGTCCATGCCCAGGATCTGAACCTGTGAACCCCAGGACGCCGAAGCAGAACACATGAACTTAACCACTGTTCCACCAGGCTGGCCCCGTGCTTCCATTTTTAAAGCTTGTCAGGTTTTTGATTCAGACATACCTGCCAGGAAACTATAATACCAGTGCTCTAAGACTGTTGAGGTGACACTCTGGGGTTTTGTTTTGATTCTGTTTCTAGCTGTGTGATCTAGGCTCAGTCTTTGTTCCTCAGTTTTTCCATTTGTAAGGCAGAGGTAAGAAAGCTGACAGTATCTGAGGAGAGTATTATTTTTTACTGAATGCTTAATATGTGACAAATGATGTATTTAAATGCCTTATATGCTCTTACTCATAATAATATAGCATTCTTATTGTTGTAGATACTCTCATTTTTATAATTTGACAGATGAGGAAACTGAAGCATAGAGAGGTCAAGTAACTTGCTCAAGGTCACCTGCCTGGAACTGGCAGTGCTGGAATTCAAACCTAAGCAGTTTAGATCCAGAGTCTGTATTCTTAATCACTGTGATATCCCCTGGAACTCTTTGCAGTAGTGCAGTAGGAATCTTTTTTTCTTATGGATCAATAATACTTTTTATACTAACCATTTGTTTCCATAAAGCCTGTGGAAGAGATACAAAGAGTGACATACTCTAAGAGAGAGAACCTGAGTGATGGTGGTATCAGTATTTATGGAGCCTGGTAATGTGCTTGACATAGAAATGTTGACTTCTCATAGATAACCTTTGGTGGTTTGTAACTGTGCAACTATAGGTCAAGAGGGAGCATATTCGTGTCTCCTCTACCTTTCTGGTATACCTCCCTACTTCCTAGGTCAGTACTGTCCAATAGAAATATAATGGGAGCCACATATTTTAAATGTTCTCTTAGCCACATCAAAATAAATAAAAAGAAACACAGGAAATGAATTTTAATATTTTATTTAACTGAATATATCCCAAACATTATTAACATGTAACCAAGATATTTTGCCCACTTTTGTTTTGTTTTTGGACAAAGTCTTAGAAATCCAGTGTGTATTTTATACTTACAGCACATCTTAATTTGGACTAGCCACATTTCAAGTATCCGTAGCTACATGTTTCTAGTTGCTACTATATTGGACAGTTAACCATAGCTAATACCTGGGACTAATTTCAGTTATGATTTAAGTCTGGACCATAGGACTTCAGGAGTCTAATAATCTATAAGTTGTATATTTTGAGGAAAAAGAGTTTTGTCCGCACATTGTCTTTTCCTATTTTCATAAATTAGAGTTAAATGGTACCATTCCCCATTAGAAAAATATTTTGGTGAATTTCCTTAGAAATAGTAACATTTTCATTAGGAGATTTAGCTCCAGCAACCTTTTTGATGCAGCAGTTCTTTTTCTTTTTTTTCTAGACATCAACAAGTTTCTGTGGATGGTCCGGATTGGAGGGAGCACAGACACAGGCAAACATATTAAGGAGCATGATTATTATACTCCAACTGGGGAATTCCGTGTGGACCGTGAGGGTTCTCCAGTGCTGCTCAACTGCCTTATGTACAAGATGTGTTACTACCGCTTTGGACAGGTCTACACAGAAGCCAGTGAGTGATTCATACTAACACTAATGACAATAGTAAGAACAGTGATAGCTAACGCATATAGTGTTTTTCATATGCCAGGCACTGCTCTAAGTGCTTTACATCTATTAACTTATTTCATCCTCACAACAACCCAAAGGGTAGATACTAATATTATTCCTATTTTATATATGAGGAAATTGAGGTATAAATAGGTTACTTAACTGCCCAACGTCACATTACTAGTGGCAGAGTCAGTTTAAACTTAGGCAGCCTGGCTCTAGATTCTGTGCTTTTACCCATTACTTTTTATTGCCTCTCAGTAAAAGATATTGCAATGGAGAAAGGAATGAAGGGGGATAGAGTGAGATAAACGACTTATCATTTTTTCAGATAAATACATTGATAGTAATTTGATTAGGTTAAGTCTCTCCTTCTGACTTCAATTTCTTGGTTCTGCACTAGGGACAATTTCTGAAGCAGATGCAGGCCTTTGACTTCTGCTAGGTTCTTCTCTGATCCATGGAAGCGTTACTGGTGTATCACAGAGGCCTCTGGGTGGCAATCCTCAGGAATAGAGGGGCTTGGAACTCAGCCCCCTATCTCTTAAAAGAGATAACCTCCATGGACTCTGCCAAGCATCATCTTGGAGAGAACTTGAGTTAGGGTAACACTTGATTTGCCCTTAGTATCTGATGTCCTTTTCTGCAGGTCTTACTCTCTATAAACAACTGTAGGCTGAGGAGTAACATTCCAATTAGTGGACAATTTACCAAACTGATTTACTATTTCTTCAGGAAATCAGCACTATAGAAGGAAGTGTGTCTCCTTTTTTGTCCCTTTCTAGAGCGTCCACCAGGCTTTGACCGTGTCCGGAATGCTGAGATTGGGAATAAAGACTTTGAGCTTGACGTCCTGGAGGAAGCATATACCACAGAACATTGGCTAGTCAGGATATACAAGGTGAGCAGATGCTTCAAATGCTTCAAAATGGGCCACATATTTCTAAAATAGGGACATTTCTAATGTCTGAAAAGTAGCTTGCAACTCACTCAGAATTTTACTATTTTTATTTTAGATTGTTTTTAGAAAGACGCCTCAGTCTGCTGTCATTTTGGCAGTGGTTGCAGTGATAGTTTTTCCAGTTGGGCCTGTACTTGATCTGTTTTAGTGATTATCAGGCTTAGATGGGGTAAAAAAGAGAAAGTGTCTATGTTTGTGTTTTCGAACTACATTTTCTTCTCTCCCGCTGAAGAATTTATGGCATAGAGAGTCACGTAGAAGTGTGTTGTATCTCTTATGTAAGAAAAGATTGAGAACCCTTGGTACATTTGGAGAGTAGATCATTTATACTGCCCCTAACAGAGGTACTCCAAAAGGCTAAGCAGAGAGCAGCTAGTCTCAAACCGGTGCTCGTTTAGTCACAAAGCCAAACCAGGGAGCAGAATCCAACATACTCCCTTCTTGTCTGGGTGAACCCAACCCAGTAGAAAAGCTCTCCTAAGCTGATCTGATTGTAAATATTAAACTGACATCTTTATGTTGCAGGTAAAGGACCTGGATAATCGAGGCTTGTCAAGGACATAAATGTTACATCCAGCTCCGATATGCTTCGCACTGAGCGCGTCACATTTAGGACGCTGAAGATGTTTTTAAATATGCAGTTTATAAGAACAGAGCACGATGGGATTAGAATTGTCTGGAATTTTTGCCCTGGGTAGTATGGGCTGGGTCAAATGCAATGATTTTTATAATTTTGAGCAGGTTACCAAATGAAATGTCATGGCTTTACTTTGGTCAATTAAAGGGGGGGATTTTTTTAAAAATGTGCCTTATTCGTTTTGACTTATGACTGATTTGAGGAAGGCAAAAGTTTTTGCTGGGCTGATAGGACAGAAAGCAGACCTCATCCATGTTCTTTGCTCCCTAAATGAGCCACGTAGGGACATTCTGTCTTTCTCAAATCAGGAAAACTATCAAGGACTAGCTCAGATCCTACATATACAAATAATTTTGTCAATTCAAAAATTGCAGCACATAGCACGATGCCTTGCACATAGTGGGTGCTCAATAAACTTTTTTCAAATGAATAAATATTTGTGGGACCAGAGGAGTGGATTTCTGGGCAGGAAAGGCAGCTTTGTTGCCATCATGTCTCTGTTCTGAACATCTCTTGTCCTTAGAGGCTCTTTTTGCAAGGGACAGAAGGTGGCTAGCCATACCTGATCTCAGCAATTTTTTGGGACTAGATAGGTTTTTTTTTTTGAGCAGGAATAAATCAAGTAAGACCAAAGTCAGCAGTTTTGAAGACTCAGGGCAAACAGTAGAATTATTGTTATCAAGGTAGAGGGAAAAACCCCTCCAACATTATGTATAGAACTTGGTCAGTAGGTGTTTTTGAAATCAGCTGAAATATAATCATACATATCTATTTGAAATCCAGCTTTTCAGTACTCTCACTTATCCATGATACAGTAAATGTCTCTGCTCATTTGATTTAGCTTTTGCACTAAAACTCTTGTGATTATGTAAGGGGGGCTTCTTTTTCCCTTAGTCTTATCCTATTTGTTGTTATTAAATATCACTAACAAGCTTGATGATCTGGTTTTGAAGCCCTTGCCAGACAAGCTACAAATTAGAAGGGGGAAGAATTGCTATTAGCAGGTACCTAGAGAGCAGTGCTAGCCTAACTGCAGGGGAAGAGAAACTTTAAAAATAATTTTAACTCAAAACACAGTAGTAGTCCCATCGATATTTAATGTCAGGACAAACAGCTTTATGTTCAGTACAGTAGGACATTATATGTATTTTACAACATAAGACACATATCAGTGATATATATATAAACCCTAAGTCATTAGAAATAATACAGGGTAACTGTTTAGTGTTACCTCTTTAAGAAACAGGAGCAATTACATGGCTTTTAGATAAGTCAAAATGGTGCTCCTAAAGGGTATGCTCAGGTATACTTGTATACCCAGGAAACAGCCTTCCAAACCAATTTATATACCAAGCGCTTCAACTGTGGGTGAGATTTAGATTTGATGTAAGATTTGATTTACTGTATGTAAATACATTACTTGATATATATACAGAATTCCTTCCTAGTGGAAGAGCTTATTCTGAGGGTTTTTTTTTTCTTCTTTTTTTTACCTATATGAGTAATACCAGTTAGAGATCATTAGTGATCTTCATCTATAGTATATATGGGATAACCCTTTCATTTATCACTATAGTTGTTGCTCTTACGATTTTAATTTTGTTACCTTTCTAGGCTACATGAAGCTATCTTTTTAAAAAATTTACGTTTCTTTTTTCATTGTTATAGTGCTCTTAGTGTAAAAATAATAAAATAATTCTAAAAAGCAACAACACTGTTTTGCACCCCCTAGAGGCAATGACTTTCAACTCTGCTGATTCTCACATTACTTACCTCCATATCATTAAATAATTTGCTTTATTTTGGTATGTGTTGGTTTTTCAATTTTAGGTTGACTTTCTGGTGTGGAAATGGAGGATTTAGCTCTTTTTCCCCATCCTGCTGTTCCCATGGCCACACTTGTTCTTACCATCTTTAAGCTTCTATTATAGTTATGATTTAGGTTAGCTCCATAGGTTTTACCTTATGGCTTTTCACAACTAGACCATGTGGTATACTGTTACTATTTTTTCTCTGCATAACGTTTTTTCGGAGGGAGATTTTTCATTTGTTTTTTTGTACTTGTCACTAATTTCTCCCCAAACTCTCCTTCATTTGTGCCAACTAATCCTTTTATTTATTTATTTTTTTTTAAAGGTAATCTTTTTTATTTATTTATTTATTTTCCCCCCCAAAGCCCCAGTAGATAGCTGTACGTCATAGTTGCACATCCTTCTAGTTGCTGTATGTGGGACGCGGCCTCAGCATGGCCAGAGAAGCCGTGCGTCGGTGCGCACCCGGGATCTGAACCCGGGCCGCCAGCAGCAGAGCGCACATACTTAACCGCTAAGCCACGGGGCCGGCCCCCAACTAATCCTTTTAATATGTTCAGACTTATTAGATTAACTCATTCTTAGAGATGTCTTCTGTTTTGGTATGTCCCAGTTTGGATTGGTTTACTCTAGATTACACACTTCTTGGGTTGGTGTGTTCTTTCACTGTCATTTTGTGTGTGTTAATCCTCTGATTTCTTTGATTTATCACCTCTAAGTACCTTCTTGAGAAAGCCTGTGGGAGATAAATTTCTTGAGATCTTGCATGTTTCTTGTGACATTTAATTGAGAGGTGGGCTAGGTAGAGTTGCAGGTTGGGAAGAAGTTTTCCTTAGAATTATTTTAAAGGCATTGGCCCATTATTTTCTATTTTCTACATGTTGAGAAATGCAATGCTATTCTGATTCTTAATTTTTTTGTATGTGGCCATTCCCTCTCATTCCCACCCCAGACCTCTTAGGATCTTCTCTTTGTATGTAATGTTTTGAAATTTTCCTAATGATGTGTCTTGGAGTGGGTCATCCATTGTGCTGGGTACTTTAAACTTTTAAGTATAGAAAATCAAGATCTTCAGTTAAGGGAAATTTTCTTGAGTTATTTGTGGATTCCCTCAACTCCCTTTCTTTTTCTGAAAAATAAGTTATTTGGATGTTGGACTTCCTGGATTAGTCTTCCAATATTCTTATATTTACCCTTCTGTTTTCCATCTTTACTCTTCCTTCTGGGAGATTTCCTAAACTTTTTTTTCTAACATATCTATTTAATTTCCTTTTTTTCTGCTATCATATTTTTTAAATGTCCAAGAGGTTTTTTGTTTGAATATTCCTTTGTTTTGACATTTTTCCTATTAAAGGCCTTTTCAAATTCTTGGTTGTCTGCCCTTTTTGAAGAGTGGGACCCTAAAAAGTTGATTGTAAGGGCTCTTTGGGGTGGGGTGGGGCTTATTGAATGTGGGCTTCCCTCTCCTGTGATCTGAGTTGTTAGGAAGTCCGGATATTGGTATCTTTTGATCTTTTCTTTTATATAGATAAGATTCCCTGGAGAAGGCATGTATATCCTCTTAAGGATACAAGCCAAGCTGCCAGATTTCTGGGAGTAAAGTGGGGGGAAAAAGGCTTAGAGGTTCTACTTTCAGTGCATAAACTTAAACTTGATCCCTTTGTTTTCAACAGCCTTTAGCTATGCCTGATGCTGTCCAGTTCAGATACCACCTGTTACCCTCTCAAGTCTTGTGTCTGTTTCAGGGAGGGGCAGTTCTTTGGGTATACAGAGGACAGAGGGGATCCAGGGGTTTATTTGCTTCTTACATAGTCTTTCAACCTACCCTCTTTTTAGCCCCATGTTCACCTCCACATTCAGTTACCTGGTGTTGATAATTCTACTTGAGCCTTTGGGAGTTCTGGGATGCAAATCATGTTGCTTTTCTGCTTTCTCATTGCTGGCGTTAGGATTCATCTTTCATCTAAGTTACCTTTCATCTAAAGATTTTCCACTTTCCAAAAGGTTTTTTTTCATACTCTATTCTTGTGGGTTATTGCCTTTTAAAAATTTACTATTTTAAAATAGTAAATTTTACTATTTTGTTATTTTAATATTTACTATTAAAATTTACTATTTTAGTAAAGTTTCAGAAGAGAATAGAGGCTACTGTGTGCATTCGTTCATTCTCCCACATGCTATCTTGCAGTAGTATTCTGCCTGAATCCTGTATACTAATTTTTTTCAGGCTAAAATACCTTAATTCCATCCAGACACATAGGAACTGTACAGATCCTCCTCTCTCTTCATATTCTTTGTTTGCAGCACACAGTGCAGAAACTACAGAAAATGGAGTAAATGACCTCGAAAACTTTATTATATGAAGCCTGAACTGTGATGTCATGGTTAAAAACTTCTTGCGTAAGCATTTTGAAATGTTCTGGTCTTGTTTTTTTTGGCCCTGACTTTGCTACTTTAAGACACATGTATGCAATTTTGTGTAACATATTTTACACTTAACTCTATTACCGGTATCACAGGCAAGAGCAAGTTATGGCTCAACGTATGTGGCCCAGTTTTAAGAACTGGAGAATTGAATGGAGATGATCTTGCCTGCGTCTTGAGTTCCCAGTCTAGTTTACTGTCAAGGGGGTATACCTATTTCAGTTTTTCCACATTATTTTGCGCTCAAGCAAGTCCCCTTTCCCTGAATTTACTTTCCCATTTAAACTGGTTACTTTTAACATTGGCATTGTAAAATGAGGCGAAACGCCTTTTTGCTTCTACCTGCCTGTATCTTACACATTAAGAATGAAAAAGCGAGTAGAACTAAGCTATGCAGATGCTCCTACTTTACGAAGGTTGGGCTAAGGTCTTGTTTTGGAGCCAGTTCAGACATGATAAGATTGGTTATCCTGACATGACCTCAAACTACAAATAAATAGCTTTCTTCATCCGGGCGCGTTCCCACCCTCATTCCTCTGTGGCCAGTCTTTTTTGATGCTTCTGGCTCCCACCACAAAGTTCCTTTCACTCTTCAAAAGATCAATTACAACAGCAGCTCTTAGCTTCTCCGCTCTCGTTTTTTCTGTAGCGCACTTTAAAGTTACATACAGAGGCAACAGTCATTGCATGTGATCCTCACAATCCTGCCAGCAGCCGGGCGAGGTGCTCGGAGCTCCTGAGCTGGTCGGCGTAGGCACGTATCCCGCCCGCCCGCCAGGTCCAGAACAGAGGGGGCGCGAACGCGAGGACCGCGCCGCCCGCTGTGTCAAGGCACATCTCCGGAGGGGTTTCGGCTCCGCCCAGGAGCGTGAGGGCCGCCTGGCCGAGGTCCCACACCGGAGACCATTTCGCGTCTGGGCCCAGAGATCATGCGCACTGATGCGGAGGGCAGTTCTTAAATCTCTTCAGCCAGGACCTTGCCTCGACTCCAAAGTAACCCAAGGCCCGGCCTGCTTAAACTTGGGGGTAACCTCCCGGCGCCCGCCACCTGAAGCGGCCACTCTTACGGCAGCGGTCACGGGAACGCGCGCTTTCCTGCTTTACGGCAAGGGTGCGCACGTTTGCGACCGTGTGACGCGAGCAAGTTTTGGCGGGAAAAGCGCCGTATTTGGATTCCTGTGGTGGCAGGCAAAGGACGGCCTGGTGAGGAGGGGCGGTCGGTAGGGTGGGTAACCAGTTTGGAGAAGGAGTTCGGGGTCCACATTAGTTAGGAGGGGCACGGCGAGAGAATGTTACCGGGGACAGGCGAAGGGGATCGGAGAGACTCCCACGGAGGGCGGTTTCGGAGGGTGGAGGAGTACTGGGGGTCCCCATTGTAGAGGGACTGGAGAGACCAACTCTCTGCTGGCTGAGAACCCCAGGGGTTTGGGCCCCGGCCGTCTGTCTGCCACCCAGCCCTTCCGCTTCTTGGGGCAGTTTGGCCCCGCCCCGGCTCCTCCCGGCCTTTGGGACGGGGTGAGAGTGGGTATTGGGACTGAGCAAGTGGGGAGGAGGGGCTGCAGTGGTCGTAGTTATTATTTCCGCCCCCATGAGGCCGCATCCTCTTACTCTCCGACCCAAACCCCACCTCTTTCACCCTCTTCCCCAGTCATCCACCGTAAAGCATTTGTACCCCAGCTCGTCAACAGAACTATTAAATTTCTTCTGAGGCCTGAGGAAGGCGGAGTTGCAGCCTTCGGGTTGCGTGGGAATGCGGATTGTGATTAACACAACAAAATGCCAGAATTTAAAATACATACTTGCTTGTGGTTAAAAGACTTGGATAAAATGTGGATGAGGTGTAAGGGGAAACCAAGAGCTATTATTTATATCGAGGAATCATGGCAAGAGCCAGAGCTCAGTGGCTTTACAGATAATTGAGGCTGCTTCTCATCCCCATCATTTCTGGGTTTCTACCTTTTACAGCCGTGGTTCGTAGTGGAGTCATGGCAGTGCCCTTTGTGGAAGACTGGGACTTGGTGCAAACCCTGGGAGAAGGTGCCTATGGAGAGTGAGTTTGAGTCCGCTTACCCTGCCTTCACGCTTGTTTAGTTTTCTCTCTGTTGTCTTGTTTGAGTACATACATATTCATTGTTTTGGAGTTGTTTATTCTAATACAGTGGTGCCTTAGCGAACAGATCTTTGCATTTGAAATCCAAGACTTTTGGGAACTGAAGCTGCACAATCTTTTGTAAGAATTAATTTTTTTCTTGCTTTTTTCCAACAGTGTTTGTAAAGAGCTGGAAGAGACTTCTAAAGTCAGTTTCTCTTCCCACATATCCCTTCCTGGGGTTTAAGCATAGTGATTAAATGAGCAAATGAACAGACACTGGAGTCAGACTGGTTTCGAACCCTCACTCTGTCACATACTGGTCATTGTTTTGTTTTCTTGGGCAAGCTTCTTAATGCGGTTGTGTGCCTCTGTTTCCTCAGCTGTGAGATGGCAATAGTAGTACCTACCGCATAGATGCTTAGAACAGTTTACACAGGTGTATGTAGTGTCGGATTGATATATGTTAGGTAATGTTATTAAAATTAAATGAATAGTGTATGCATATATGTGATGTAGCATACAATTGCTGTTATCCCATTTTAATTTATTTTATCAAGCGTTTATTAAATGACTTTTGGATGTATAGCATAATGACTTCCTTGGGACATTAACTATCATACCTTACATGTCAGAAAGGAGTAGTATCTGTTGAGAACATGGCAGAAACTGTTTCCTTGGTTTCTCCTTTGTAGAGAAAGTAATAAAGGTAAAATAGTTGGATGAGTCATGTTTAATCTTTTGAAGTTTTAAAAGAAAGAATTCAAATGTCTTCCTTTTCCTTTTTAGAGTTCAACTTGCTGTGAATAGAAGAACTGAAGAAGCAGTTGCAGTGAAGATAGTAGACATGAAGCGTGCCATAGACTGTCCAGAAAATATTAAGAAAGAGATCTGTATCAATAAAATGTTAAATCATGAGAATGTAGTGAAATTCTATGGTCACAGGAGAGAAGGCAATATCCAGTATCTATTTCTGGAGTACTGCAGTGGGGGAGAACTTTTTGATAGAATAGGTATGGAAAAGATTTAAGATACTTATTCTACTAAACGAATTTCTAAATTTGTTTTTGAATCTTGGGTCTGCTATTTGATCATTTTCCAATTGCTTATGCAATAATGAAATTGGAGTAAATTTTCTTGTTTTTGCAACTTATGTTAACACATGAAAGCATATATAGAGTCATCAAAGAAAACTTTTTTTCCCAAGTTGTATATGTGATTTTGGTTGAGATTGCTGTTTTGTAGAGTTTAAGAATGATAAACTAATCTCATGGTGAAGTATTATAATTGCAATCTATTGTTTGCCTAGACAGTTTTTTTCTTTGTAGACATTCTAGTTACATGAAATCATTGCATACATTTACAGATCCAAAATAATAGCATGTTGTTATATTTCTTCTTTATTTATTTAGATGAAATAATTGAGAATGTTCTAGGATTGCTTTATATATATTAAGTAATGTCTGTGTTTGCCACCTAAATATTCTATGTAGATTCAAAGGCTTTATATTACAGAACACTGAGAAATACATAAATTATATTCTGTGAATCTAAATTGATTATTTAAAGCTGTTGTATTAACAGTTAAAAACTGATTATTAGAATCTCCAATATGTATCTCAGGAGAGAGTTGAGTGTAGAAAAAATCAAGAGTTAATGAGGGAGGCTGGCCCCGTGGCTTGGCAGTTAAGTGTGTGCGCTCCGCTGCTGGCGGCCCAGGTTCGGATCCTGGGCGCGCACTGATGCGCCACTTCTCTGGCCATGCTGGGGCCGCGTCCCACATGCAGCAGCTAGAGGGATGTGCAGCTATGACATACAACTATCTACTGGGACTTTGGGGGAAAAAAATAATAAAAAATAAAATAAAAAATAAAACGTTTAAAAAAAAGTTAATGAGGGAGATCAAAGTACAAAAAGATAACTGACAATAGAACATTTCTTAATAAAACTGTATTTCCTGAAGGATCTTCACAGACATTCACAGCTTTGTAGTAGTGAGAGAGTATATGAAATTTAAATCTTTTGTTAATTATTTAGTGAAATTAGCTTAGATTTGCCCAGGCTTACACTTTGGCAATTACATTTCAGGGGTAGGAGAAATATTGTTATAGCATTTAGAAGAAATTAGAGGAGAATTTGAAGGATACCATATAGATCATGGTTAGTGTAAGATGAGCAGGGGCTTTCAAGGTATGGCTTGCATTCTTGATTTGGATAATAGTTTTTTGTCTCTGTAATTTTCCTGTGATGTTAATTTATTTTTGCCACGAACAGATGGGAAAATGTGAGCTATTAAGTACTATATGAGTTGGTGAACTCCAGAGTCTTTAACTGTTAGCATAAGATTCTGTTGCTACAGTACAATCACAAATGTCTAACCTTAGCATTAGGAGACTTTGTGGTTGATGCCTGATTATATTTACCTGGTAAACTAACTTTCATAATTAATTCCTATAGAGCCAGACATAGGCATGCCTGAACAAGATGCTCAGAGGTTCTTCCATCAACTCATGGCAGGGGTGGTAGGTACAGTTGTCTCTTTTCCTTTTGCTTAAAATTAGTGTGACTGAAGTAAGTTACTGAACTTTGGTATGCTTCCCTCTTAGGTTTATTTGCATGGTATTGGAATAACTCACAGGGATATTAAGCCAGAAAATCTCCTATTGGATGAAAGGGGTAAGTTGAGCATTTTGTCACTGCCACCTAAGTTATTTTAATATAGCTGTACAACGCAGGATCAAGGCTTTTGTGTTATTGAAATTTCAGGGCAAAAAATCCAAAGAAAAGTCTAGGAAATTTGAGAGACTCAGTATATTTAGACTTTATGAGTCTTTCATGATATAGTTGTGGATGAAACAGAAATCTGACCTAGATGCAAGGGTAGCTCACTATATGAATAACTATATGAATAGTCTTAAACAACTCTAATAAATTAATAAAGGGAAGTTTCTATTGGAATACCCTGGACCTTAGCTTTGTGCCCCTGTTTGTTCTTTTTAATCTATGATTTGGATGAAAAGAGTTTAGATATATTTTATGGATGCCATAAAAACTGAGAGGGATGGCTAGTGAAAGTGTTAGCTTATAGAATCAGAATCAAAAAAGATGACAGAGGGCCGGCCCCGTGGCTTAATGGTTAAGTGCGCGCGCTCCGCTGCTGGTGGCCCAGGTTCGGATCCCGGGCACGCACTGACGCACCGCTTCTCCGGCCATGCTGAGGCCGCGTCCCACATACAGCAACTAGAAGGATGTGCAGCTATGACATACAACTATCTACTGGGGCTTTGGGGGGAAAAAAAAGAGAGATGACAGAAATGTCAGCTGCAAGAGGCAGTGACTTTTGTCTGTTTTGTTTAATGCTTTATTTAATGCATTAGAATAGAGCCTGGCAAATAGGCTTTCAAGAATATTTATTGAATGAATGAGTTTAGCAGACCAGAGAGATGGGTCAGATTTAACAAGTTGTTCCCCAACAGAGAAAAATCTAAAGTCCAGTATTTGGATGGAAAAAGATAACCAAGTAAGTATAGTTGAGTGGCATATCTTTGGCAGCAAAGCAGGTTAAAAAAGACTTAGCTGGCAGCAAACTTCATATTAGTTCCCAGTGTAATTTGGTCATTAGGAAACTTAAGTTGATGTTATTGAGAATGAGGAAGATGGCAGTCCAACACTTCTTCAGTGAGGCCACACCGGAAATAATGGGTGTCCTGGGACAATAGTGTAAAAGGCACGTAGACCACTGAAGTACTTTTATAGGAGACTGACTGGAATGATGAAAGGGCCACAAACTATGTAAAATAAGGAATAACTGAAGGAACTCAGGGGAAACTTGCTACCTGTTGAATACAGTTCTTCAGAATATGTGGGTGAAAACTATGTGGAAGGTAGTACAGGGATGACCCCCATTAATGGATCTGTCCAGAAACTTAATAGGTTGCTTTAGAATATAGTGAGTTTATAACATGAGAGTCAAACACTGGATTATTAATCATCAGGGATATGGTAAGGGGAATTTAAACGTTGCTTGGCTAGTTGGACCAAAGTACTTTTAAGATTTTGTCCAACCCTGAGGTTTAGTGTTTCTGGCAGTATTGTTCACCATGACAGGTAACTGTACTTTCTTATCAGCCTCCTAACCTCTTCCTGAACTCTATAATTCACCTTCATACGAGGGGATAAATTAAGAGAAGCCACTTTATTTACTAAAAAATGGAGATGTGAGTATGTAATAATATCTGGAATATGAGAACTTTGTTCCCAAACTTAAAGTATTGATTTTTTTCTCTTCATAAAGATAAAAGATAATCATGAAGTAAGAGCAAAAGTATAAAGAAGAAAGTAAAAAATCACCAGAAGCTCACCAATCAGTTATAATCACTGTTAATGTTTTGATGAATATCTTTTAGATACCCTTTTATTAACCCATCTACTAACCTAGCTACCTAAGATCCTCCCTTGGTTGTTTAACCTACTGTAAGTTGGCCTTTCATAAGGCATGTAGCAAAATTTTAGATATTCAGAAAATTTGTGTGGGAAAAAAGGAACTGTAGAATGGTCTGTTGATGAATCCTGAGAAATGAGAGCACAGCTGGGAAAATTTCTTTTGCTTCCATTTTTCATTCTATTTCCATTACTTTTTGAATGTTAATAGCCTTGATGGTATTACAGTTAGTTCTTCCCCTTCCTCATCTACAAATTAAGTCCTTTTTTGATTAAATACAGGTTTCAAGCTACATAAAACCCTCTGGAAAAGGATTGAATGTATCTCTAAATATGAGAGGTGGTATACCATAGTATTAAGAGCTTAAGCTTTAGAGTCCTTTGAACCTAGGTTTAATGTAGGCCACCTTGTAATAGGTGTGTGGCCTTGGGGTAAATTGCTTAACTTCTCTCTGCCTCACTTTCTTCATCTATAAAATGGGCAGAGTAAGAGAATCTACTTGGGTTGTGAGATATGATATATCTCTTCTTTATCCTCACAACCCAAGTGGAGATATGTGTAAAACGTAATGTAAGTTAGATCATAGAATATATGCTTTTTTCTTATGTGCATATGGACTTTACTTTTTACCCTTTTTCTTTTTTTTGGTGAGGAAGATTAGCCCTGAGCTAACATCTGTGCCCATCTTCCTCTATTTTATGTGGGACGCCTGCCACAGTGTGATTTGATGAATGGTGCATAGGTCTGCGCCGGGGATCTGAACCGGCAAACCCCTACGACTGAAGCAGAGCATGCAAACTTAACCACTATGCCACTGGGCCAGCCCCTACTTTTTACCCTTTTACATTGTATTTGTATAGCATAAAAACCTTTACTTTTATTTAAAACTTAAAAAAAATTCAGGACCACAAAAATTTATATAAAATGTATAATACATAATATAATAAATTAAAATATAATAAACACCTGTGTACCCACCTGGTTTAAAAAATAAAACATTATGCATATATACAGCAGTGGTGTTTATAACAGCAAAAAACTGGAAACAACTCAAATGTCTATCAACAATAGAACAGATAAATTATGAAATGGATGATTTATAGCTACAAGTAATGACATGGATGAATTTTAGGAATATAATGATATAGAGCAAAAAAAGTTGCAGAAGAATTCATACAAGTATGAATCTATTTTTATGAAGGTCAAAAATATGTAAAATATATTGTTTAGAGATACAAACATGGAAAAAAACTCCAAAAAAAAGAAAGGCCATCCTGCCAGCTGGGTTTGTTTGCTTCTGAGAAAGTTGTGCCTAGTATATTGTTGATGTTTCCTTTCTGCCCTCTGCACAATCTGATGAAAGGCTCAGCTCTGCTTTCAGCCTAAGTCTGGAATGCCCTTTTCCAGAAGGCGGTATCTTTCTTTAACGTGGTCCATATTGTTTTGTGTGTTGATGGTATTTCTCTTAAGTTGATAGAAGCAATGAGGCCTTTTTCTAGTTATAGCTACATGATGATGTCTTTTATTTGTTGTTTTTTAAAATTTCTTTTTGGTCATTTTAAGGTAGAGAAGTTCTATGAACCTTAAGTAACAACAGGGATTTTCCAATAAAACTTAATTCCTTTAGGTATATCTATATACAAAACATTTTTATCCGGTGCTCTTCTTTTTTCCTTTGGTTTAGATAACCTCAAAATCTCTGACTTTGGCTTGGCGACAGTGTTTCGGCATAATAATCGTGAACGTTTATTGAACAAGATGTGTGGTACTTTACCTTATGTTGCTCCAGAACTTCTAAAGAGGAAAGAATTTCATGCAGAACCGGTTGATGTTTGGTCCTGTGGAATAGTACTTACTGCGATGTTGGCTGGAGGTAACAGCTGTTTAATCATGATAAAACTCCTGTCTTATGGAAAGCCAAATGTGTTAGACCAAAATGAATGAAATAAACCAAGGGAATCCATATTTATGTGATAGTAACTTATTTATAACTAAGTTGGAACTTTTAACCCCAAAAGTTTTTAAAAATCAGGTATGTATAGCTGATAAATGAGGTAACACAATAGCTATCTCTTTTAAGATTCATGTGAATACTTTTGGAAAGAGTAGGGCAGGAAGTGATTCATCCATCTTTGAAGTGCCTCTGAAATTTTTGTGAGTTGCATTTTTGGTTTGAAAACCATATTGAATTAATTTTGAGGAAACTTTTAATGGATTTGTATAATTGATTATTTTCCCTTAAAATCTTTACTGTATAATGATGCGAGCACTCAGATAACTGGGACTTATTTCTTTCTTAGAATTGCCATGGGACCAGCCCAGTGACAGTTGTCAAGAATATTCTGATTGGAAAGAAAAAAAAACATACCTCAACCCTTGGAAAAAAATCGATTCTGTTCCTCTAGGTAACTGGGTTATCTTGATTGAAAGTACTGATTTCTTGGATAATGAAGCCTACTGCCTTTTGAATTTTTTTCTTACATTTTTTTTTCTTTTTAATTTTTAAATAATCATGTAAATAATCCATGATCCTTGTAGATAAATTAGAACATAATAAATAAAAATTTTTAAAAAACCAACCCTATAATCCCAGCATTCAGAAATAGCTTCTTTTAATATTTTGATAAGTGCTTCTAGACATTGTTGTAAAAATATTTAATATATGTTTGTTATATATGTATATTAGTTATAAGTATGTGTGTTTTGACAAAAGATGAGATCACATTACACATGCTATTTTGTAACCTGTTTTTTTATGTTAATGCTTTGTGGACATTTTTCAATAACTATAATTGCAGGTCTACATCATTGTTTTTAAAGGCTATGATAGTATTCTGCTGTGTGGATATGCCTTACTATACTCATCCCGTTCACTTTTTTAGAGATTTAGACTTTTTCTGATTTTTCACTGTTATGAAAGAGATAATGATGATCATCCATGTAATGCACATACCTTTAAATTGTTTAATTAAAAAAATCCCCAGAAGTGGAACTACAGGGTCAAGGATGTATATAGTTTTTAATTATTGTGGTTTACTTTGCCATATTGCTTTCCAGAAAGTTTGTACCATTTCATCACCATCTCATTGGTTTATATTTTTAAAAAAATAGTTGACTAATTTTCTAATAGGCCTTTAAAAAATACATTCACTGTTTTTTATTTTTATTTTAAATTTAGTGCCAATGAGGTTGTATATCCATTATATATTTATTGGCTTTTTGTCTGTTTTTGTGGATTGTCTATTTTGCTCATTTTTGACAGGGAGGTTTTATTACTGTATGAATTTTTTTTTTTAAACATTAATGTCATTAGATCTTCACATTTGTTAGAAATATTTTTCACGATTTATGTACTTTTATTTTGTTTATGCTATTTTGACATGCAAAAGTTTTATATTTTTATTTATTCAAATCTATTATCTTGTCCTTTGTGGTTTCTCACTATATGGTCATGTTTGGAAAGGTCTTTTCTATCCCTAATATTAGAAAAAAATTCCCTATGTTTTCATGGCTCCATTTTTTCATTTAAATCTTTGGTCCATTAGAAAATGACTTTGGTAGTGGGAGATGTATGAATTTTTTGTCAAGATAATTAAGATACTTTAGGATGATGGTTGCTTATATGACTGTCTCTTACAAAGTTTTTGGAAAGTAGAGGCTGGCCTGGTGGTGTAGTGGTTAAGTTTACACACTCCACTTTGGCAGCCCAGGCTTCAAGCGTTTGGATCCTGGGCGCGGACCTACACACTGCTCATCAAGCCATGCTGTGGCGGCATCCCACATACAAAATAGAGGAAGATTGGCACGGATGTTAGCTCAGGGCCAATCTTCCTCACCAAAAGAAAAAGTTTTTGGAAAGTAGATTGTCCTTATAAAACTGTGTGAATGAGGATTTAACATGACATATTGGACCAATGAAGTTGGGTACTGAAAATGGATAAGGGGGTTTTTGTATTTTTTTGTTAATGTTATCACATGAGGGGAAGCATTTCCACCTGGCTCTTATTCTTCTTAGTTGCAGACAACTGAGAATCAGATCTGGGAAGAATATTCTAAGATATAGACAGTAGCAAAGAAAAACTGCATGAAATTAAAGCAATACTTCAGTAGCTTTATTTTTCTCTTCCCTAGAAATAATATTCGGTTGTAAGGAGACCAATAGAGAATGTGTTCCATACCACAGGCTATAGGCTTTTCTAATGTGCATGACTCTTTTGTAAATGTTGTCTTAATGTTTTGTTTTCAGCTCTACTGCATAAAATCCTAGTTGAGAATCCGTCAGTAAGGATTACCATCCCTGACATCAAAAAAGATAGATGGTACAACAAACCACTCAAGAAAGGTAATATCCTTAAAATACAAGTATTTTTTTTGCTTTTTCTTTTTCTTTATTGTGAAATTTTTGTTGTACATTATTGTTTGTTAGTCACCATATAAATGCATCCCTTCACCCCTTTTGCCCACCTCCTCACCCCACTAGGCCTGGTAACCACCAAACAGTTCTCTCTGTCTGTGTGTTGGTTTATCTTCCACTTATGAGTGAAATCATGTGGTGTTTGTCTTTCTCTTTCTGGCTTATTTCGCTTAACATAATACCCTCCAGGTCCATCCATGTTATTGCAAATGGGATGATTTTGTCTTTTTTTATGGCTGAGTAGTATTCCATTCTATATATATACCACAGCTTCTTTATCCACTTATCAGTTGAGGGACACTTGGGTTGCTTCCACATCTTGGCTATAGTGAATAATGCTATGATGAACATAGGGGTGCAAAAGCCTCTTTGGATTGTTGATTTCAGGTTTGTTGGGTAGATACCCAGTAGTGGGATAGCTGGATGATAAGGTATTTCTATTTTTAATTTTTTGAGAAATTTCCATACTGTTTTCCGTAGAGGCTGTGCCAGTTTGCACTCCCACCAGCAGTGAATTAGGGTTCCCGTTTCTCCACAGCCTCTCCACCGTTTGTTGTTTTTTGTCTTGGTGATTATATTCATCCTAACAGGCGTAAGATGATATCTTAGTGTGGTTTTGATTTGCATTTCCCTGATGATTAGTGACGTTGAGCATCTTTTCATATACCTATTGGTCATCTGTATATCTTCTTTGGAGAAGTGTCTGTTTATTTCCTCTGCCCATTTTTTGATCAAGTTGTTTGTTTTTTAATTGTTCAGTTGTGTGAGTTCTTTATATATTATGGAGATTAATCCCTTGTCAGATATATGGTTTGCAAGTATTTTTTCCCAACCGGTGGGTTGCCTATTCATTTTGATCCTGGTTTCGTTTGCCTAAAAAACAAGTGTATTTTTCTGTGAAAGAAAAGGTACTTGCAAAGTCAGTATCACAAGTCAACAGTACAAGATAGCTGTGGTCTCTGTCCTCATGGAGCTTATAATGACTAGTAGGAAAAACAAACATAAAAATAATTTTACATTTATTAATAATTATAAAGTGGAAAGTCAGGGTACTATAGCTAAGTGTTCGACCAAGTCTTAAGTGACGGAGAAAACTTGTCTTCCTGAGGAAATCATATTAAATCTAAGGTTTGAAGATTAAAGAGGAGCTAGCCAGATGAGTGCTAGCAAGATGAGTAGCAGATTCTGAACAGAGGAAGCAGCATTTGGAATGTCTTGGGGTTTAGAAAGTGGTGCATTTGAGGAATTTGAAAGAAGGCCACTATGGCATGGACTGTGTCTAGCTTGTTCATTGTATCACTAGTGGTTAGCACAGTATATGGTGCATTGTAGGCACTCAGTAGATGTTTGTTGAGTAAAGGAGTGAAGAGAGAAGGGAGAGATGTTTGAGATGAGGCCAGAGAGGTAGGTAGTGATCAAGTAGTGGAGGAGGACCTTGTAAGCCATGTCAAGGATTTTGGGCTTTAGCTCAAGGGCATTGGGGAAACCTTTGAGAGCTTTTAAGCAAGGAAATGACATGATCATATATTTGGTTTTAAAAGATCTTTCTGGCTACTTTTTTTAAAAGTTGTTTTTGATCCTAGACATGAGAAGGTGGTAGCTTGGACTAGGTTGGTGACAGTGGGATTGGAAAGAAGAGAGATATTCCAAAGAAATTTAAGAACTAGAATTGATAGTTGATAGGACTGATGATTGTTTATATGTAGAAAATGAAGGAGAATGAGGAATCAATGATGACTCCTTTCTGGTTTGAACAACTGTGTAAATGGTGATACCATTTACTGGGATGTAACTCAGGAGGAAAAACAGATTTGGGGGAAAATTTTATTTGATTTTGGGCATGTTGAATTTGAGAAGTTAAGTAAAACTGTCTAGTAGGTATTTGTGTGTATGTGTGTGTGAGGCTTGAGATGTCAATTCAGGTGTTTTCTGCAGATAGATGGTAATGTAAACTATGATGGTAGACGAAATTGAGTGTATGAAATTTTAAGGAATGCCAACATTTAAGTGGTAGGTGGGGGCCAGGGAAACAGAAAAGTAGCCAGAGAGGTGGGAGGAACGTCAGAGAATGTGGAGTAATTGAGGCTAAGAGAAGAAAATGCATGACAGTGGCAGATACTGTTAAGTGAATTAATAACATGAAGCCTCAAAATTTGTCCAGTGGATTCCGTGATATGGCAGTTATTCATGATCTTGGCAGGAACAGTTTTGGTGGAGAGCTGGGAGTAAATTCTAGAGTATAGTGATTGTAGTCTAAAAGAGAGGTGAAGAAGCAGAGTATAGGTAGCTCATTCAAGAAGTTTGGCTGTGAGTGGGAGGAGAGGACAGCGGGAGAATGAGGAATTTTTAACTCTTCTCTGAATGTTTCTTTTACCTTTCACCTCGTTCTAATTGAAATTCAACTCACCCCTGAGGACACTGCTTCCTCTCAAGTGGTAGATGTTTTCTCTCCCACACCTTTGTACCCTTTGATCTGGGAGTGGGTGGGGCATTCTTCTTGTTCTTGTCACTTTCCTTTTTTCCCACATTCCTCTCCCTTCCATTTTGAATCTCATATTTATCAGACTCAACCACCCACTGTTCCCTCCTTGTTATAATCAACTTCTGAACCCCAAATTAAAATTCCTGCTGCATTGTCGCTCTCTCCAGCACGACTCTTGATATAATTTTTGTCATGGTTCTTGGTGATTTAAATATTTATTTGGATGATCTTTCCAGTATCCTGACCTCACATTTCCTTGACCTTCTCTTCTCTAGTGATCTTCTCTTCAAGCATTCTACTCTGACCACCAGCATATTTTTTTTCTGGCTTCCTCTCTCTAGTACCCTGACTCCAACAATTCTTTGACCCTACCTGGACTTGCAGTCCATTAATTCTACTACCTTTTCACTGTCTCTTATCTGCCCCTTCCTAGGTCCTGAGTTCCATCCTGCTTTAAATCCCAAGGTCAGTCATTATAATGACTTCTTTACATTCACCTTCAACTTCCTTGCCGCATTCCCTTTTCATCATACTCACTGGGAAAAACCTAACTCAAATTTAATCCAGTTTTCTACCTACTCTACAGTTATACTTGCACAGCTAATTGCAGCTGGAGAAAAATTCACAACAATATTCACTTTAAATTCGGGATCATTGATCTCAAGTGGTCCCTTAATTGTGCGAGGCAGTCATAATGCATTTCACCACTTTTTTCACAATCTCAAAATCACATTTTTATACGTTTTCTTTTCAGCTTCTAATACCTCCTTCCTCATCCTCACTCTCAGTTGGTTATAGTACTTCCTATTTCACTGGGAAATAGAAGCCATCACAAGGGAACTTCCACAAGCTCCCACATCATCTCCACCCACCTAACCAACTGCCTCTATGCTCATATACTCTGCTTTCTCCCCTGTTGCTATGGATAAATTGCTCCAGATATACCAGCTCTTTCTCTTGTGCGCTAGACTCAGTTCTCTTTTGCCTATTCAGGGTCATTGTCTAGCAGTTCTTCTCTGTTTCTCCTGCATAATTAATTTATCCCTCTCTACAGGGTATTTCTCATCAGCACACCAGCATGCCACTTCTCCCATCTTACTGCCTGATACATAGCAGGCTCAATAAAATATTTGAATGAGTAGATTAATAAATAAAAAGTTTGGCTAAACTTAAGCATATTTAAATGATTTCAGGACAGATCCAGTTGAGAGGAAGAGGCTGAAAGTCTGAGAGAGGGAATAAAAGAGCGTGAAGATCCCTGAGGAGAAAGGAGGGTATGGGTTCAATACAAGTAGAGGGATGAACGTTTGATGGGAGATGGAAGGGAAGAGAGGATGGGTAGGAATGCAAGTAAATTAGCAGATTTGGTAGTGGCAAGTGAAGGAGTTAGGAAATTTTCTTTACTTGTGAACAAAACCCAATTTGTGAAATGGGAGATGGTATCATATGGTAAGTAATGAGGTGCTGGAAGATGGTCTTGGAAATTTGACAAAAGTGTAGAAGTTTTAAAACAATTATTGCAGAAGGAGGGAGAGGAAACTGACTAGAGAAACATAGGACTGACTTTCAGTGTTGAGGATACAGCTGAGGGTAGTAACCATGAACTTATGGTGGCATCATTTTCTATATAATGATTATCCTTGGTAAAGATTTTCCCAGGGAGCGTAGAATGTTGGATAGTGCAAATTGATAATGTTTATTGCTATTATCCTAAATTATTTTTTATTTTAAAAAGTTTTGATCCTTTAGCTGGGTCTCTCTGTCTTCATGGAATATTGTTCTGATACCGTAAATGGTACCACTAAAATTAAGGCCTTAACATGATACCCCACACTTGGAATACAGTTACCGGTCAGAATTTGTGAAATGTGTAATTTGACGAGTGAATGCTAGTAAGTTCATAATGACCACATTTCTTGTAAAATCATGTAGGAAGAGCCACTATTTGTCGTATAAATATCTTGTGTTAAATAAATGGATTTAGATGTGGTTTTACTTCTTCAACTTGCCAGTTGAGTTAATTAAAAAATTTCTGCATAGAAGACTTAAAAGCATTTGTGTTACTGTTTTCTTTTTTAGGGGCGAAGAGGCCCCGAGTTACTTCAGGTGGTGTATCAGAGTCTCCTAGTGGATTCTCTAAGCACATTCAATCCAATTTGGACTTCTCTCCAGTAAACAGTGCTTCAAGGTAAGATTAATTAATAAAGATCAAGTAGGTTTTTTTTTTTTTCACTTTCACATGTGTTTATTTGCATCACAAGTAGTTGTTGAATGAAAAATAATAATGTATATATTTTTTCTTAATAATGAATATAATTTTTATCAGTGTGAGAATGGTAATGTGATATAAGAATGGCCTGACAGATATTATTTAAAGGTATATTTTTCCTCATATCTTAATGCCTCAGTGAAGAAAATGTGAAGTACTCCAGTTCCCAGCCAGAGCCGCGGACGGGTCTTTCCTTATGGGACACCAGCCCTTCATACATCGATAAACTGGTACAAGGGATCAGTTTTTCCCAGCCCACATGTCCTGATCATATGCTTCTGAATAGTCAGTTACTTGGTACTCCAGGATCCTCACAGGTAAGGGGTTCAGTTTTTCAAGTAAATATGGAAGCCCTTTATTTTTTATTGTCTTTAGGTCTTTAAATCTTAGAAATATAGTATTAACACTTCAATTTGTACAGATTTTTTTGACAAGGAGGAGAGAATTAAAGGAGACCGTCATCTGTAAGAATCTTAAGTCACAGAAAATAATTTTCAGACTAAATAGCTATGATATGACTGCTTTTGGTGGTATCAGATTTATCAGCTCTTCTCTGTTTGACACGTAGAACCCTTGGCAGCGCTTGGTCAAAAGAATGACACGATTTTTTACCAAATTGGATGCAGACAAATCTTATCAATGCCTGAAAGAGACTTGTGAGAAACTGGGCTATCAATGGAAGAAGAGTTGTATGAATCAGGTATATTTCACTGATTTTCATTATATTTTTGCCTGAAGAAAAATTTAAATATTTGTGTAAAAAACTATCATTATCAGTATATTTTAAAAGTATAAAGTAATTGGTTTAATTTGAAAAAGAAACAATTGAAGTTGAAGGAATTTAAGTAAAATGTTTTTTTACCTTAAGAAATAATATTTCTTAAAAGACTTCTCTAAGGTTATTAAAAATATTAAGAGATTTATGTCATTATTTTCTTAAAAACTATATATACTTAAATTGTAACAGTAACAATTGATTTCTTTCTATGAAAGATGAATACATTAACAATCTCACACTTCCGTCTCCCCTGCTCCCACCTACCAGTTTTTGTTGTTTATGTTATTATAGCATATTTATAACATTGACATTCTAATCTGACTTTAGGCATTTCAGAAATGTTACTATCATGAAAAACAAATAGAGGGGAATATTCTCTATTAAAAGAGACACGGGGCCTGCTTGGTGGCGCAAGCGGTTATGTGCATGTGCTCCACTGCGGCGGCCCGGGGGGTTCACCGGTTCGGATCCCAGGCACGTGCCGATGCACCACTTGGCAGTCCATGTTATGGCCACGTTCCATATAAAGTGGAGGAAGATGGGCACAGATGTTAGCTCAGGGCCAATCTTCCTCAGCAAAAAAAGAGGAGGATTGGCAGATGTTAGCGCAGGGCTGATCTTCCTCACAAAAAAAAAAAATAAAAGAGACTAAAGAGAACTGATAAATAATGCAATGCATGATCTTTCACTAGATCATGGATTTAAAGAAAAAAAACTATAAAGCACGTTATTGGAATAATTGGGGAAATGTGAATATGGGTTTTATATTAGATAATGTTTTTGTATCAGTGTCAGATTTCTTGGGTGTAGTCATAATATTGTGGTTTTGTAGGGGAATGTCTTTATTTGTAGGAGAAACATGTTGAAGTGAAGTGATGCCATCTGTAACTTAGTTTAAAAACTAAAAAACATGGGGCTGGCTGGTAGTACAAGTGGTTAAGTGTGCACGCTCTGCTTTGGTGGCCTGGGTGCACACCGATGCACCGCTTGTCAAGCCATGCTGTGGCAGCGTCCCATATAAAGTAGAGGAAGATTGGCACGGATAATTAGCCCAGGGCCAATCTTCCTCAGCAAAAATAAATAAATAAATAAAGGATTGGCATTGGGTGTTAGCTCAGGGCTGATCTTCCTCACATGCAAAAAAAACCAACAAACTGAAAAACAATCAACCATGTAAAAGAAGATAAGTAAACATATACTTATCTAGTTTGATAAGGCCAATGAGGGTATATGGTTGTTTGTTGTACCATTCTTTCAGTTTTTCTGTAGATTTGTGAGCTTTCAAAATTAAAAGTTAGGGGGAAATGTTTGTGTGGAAATCTGAGGCCAGCATGATTTTCCTCTCATTTGTATAGATAATTTACCTTTTTTTTTTAGGTAGATTTATTGACATAAAATTCATATAACATAAAAATCATTAATTTAACCATTTTAAAATGTTTAATTCAGTGGTTTTTAGTATATTCACAAGATTGTGCAACTATCACCATTTAATTCTGGAACATTCCATTGCCCCAGAAATAAACTTCATACCAATTAGCAGTCACTCCTTATTCCTCCTTCCCTTCATTCCCTGACAACCACTAATTTACTTTCTGTCTCTATGGACTGCCTATTCTGGACATTTCATGTGAATGGAATCATATAATATATGGCTCTTTGTGTCTGTCTTCTTTTACTTAGTGTAATGTTTTCAAGGTTAATCCATGTTACAGCATTTATCAGTACTTTTATTCCTTTTTATAGGTGAATAATATTCCATTGTATGGATAGACTACATTTTGTTTATCCACTTATCTGTTGATGGACATTTGAGGTGTTTCTATGGTTTGGCTGTTATGAAGAATGCTGCAATTAATATTCTTTTACAAGTTTTTGTTTGAACATGTGTTTTTGTTTGTCAAGGCTGTTGTAAGAAAATACCACAGACTAGGCGGCTTACCCGACCGAAATTTATTTTCTCGGAGTTCTAGAGACTGAAGTCCAAGATCAAGGTGCCAGCAGGATTGGTTCCTCTGAGGCCTCTCTCCTTGGCTTGCTTATGGCCACCCTCTTGCTGCCTTCTCATAGGGTCTTTCCTCTGTATGCACACATCCCTCGTATCTGTTTCTCTCTGTATCCTAATTTCCTTTTCTTACAAAGACACCAGTCAGATTGGATTAGGACCCACCTAATGGTCTCATTTTAACTTAATTACCTCTTTAAAGGTCCTGTCTCCAAATACAGTCACATTATGAGGTACCGGGGGTTAGGGCTTCAACATACAAATTTTGAGGGGACACAGTTCAGCCCATAACAATATGTTTTCAATTTCTTAGGTATATACCTGTGAATGGAATTGCTAGGTCATATGGTAACTCAATGTTTAACTTTTTGAGGGGCTGCCAAGTGGCTTTTCAAAGCAGCTGCACCATTTTACATTCCCACCAGCAATGTATAAGAGTTCCAGTTTCTCCACATCCTTGCCAACACTTCTTATTTTCTGCTTTTTTGATTATAGCTGTCTTTGTAAAGTTTTATCTCATTGTGCTTTTGGTTTGCATTTCCCTAATGATTAATGATGTTGACATTTTCTCATATGCTTATTGGCTGTTTATATATCTTCCTTAGAGAAATATCCATTCAAATCCTTTGTCCATATTTTAACCAGGTTGTTTCTCTTTTTACTGTTGAGCTCTTTATATATTCTGTACTCTAGACCCTTGTTAGATGTCTTATTTGTAAATATTTCCTCCCATCCTGTGAGAGAAAATTCTCCTATTTTCACTTTTTTGTTAGTGTCCTTTGACCCACAAAAATTTTTAATTTTGATGAATTTCAGTTTATCTATTTTTTCTTTTGTTGCTTATGCTTTTGATGTCAAATTTAAGAAAATAATGCTTGATCCAAGATCATGAAGATTTAACCTTTGTTTCCTTCTAATAGTTTTATAGAATTAGCTCTTACATTTAGGTCTTTCATCCATTTTGAGTTAATTTTTGTGTGTGATGTGAGGTAGGGGTCCAAATTCTATCTTTTACATGTGGATATCCAGTTTTTCCAGTACTATTTGTTGAAAAGACTATTTTTTCTCTATTGGGTGATCTTGGCACTCTGTTGAAAATAAATTGGCCATAGATGTATGGGTTTATTTCTGGACTCTCAGGTCTATTCCATTGATCTCTATGTCTGTGTTTATTCCAGTACCATACTGTTTTGATTACTGTAGTTTTGTGGTAAGTTTTGAAATTGGAAAATGTGAATCTTTAAGTTTGTTAGTCTTTTTCAAGATTGTTTTGGCTATTTGTGGTCACTTGCATTTCTATCTGAATTTTAGGATTAGCTTGTCTGTTTCTGCAAAGAAGGCATTTGGAATTTTGATAGGGATTACAATCTGTAGATTAATTTGGGGAGTATTCCCATTTTAGTAATATTAAGTCTTCAAGTCTATTAACATAGGATGTCTTCCATTTATTTATGTCTTCTTTAATTGCTTTAAAGAATATTTTGTAGTTTTCAGTGTTAAGTCTTGCACTTCCTTGGGTAAATTTACTCCTAAGATTTTATTCTTTTTGATGTTATTGTAAATGGAATGTTTTTTAATTTCATTTTGAAATTGTTCATTGCTAGTGTGTAGATATGCAACTTTTTTTGCATATTTTTTAACTGATCTTATATCCTACAAATTTGCTGAACTCATTTATTAGCTCTAGTAGTTTATTTGCAGATTCTTTAGGGCATTCTATATATAAGACCATGTTATTTGCAAATAGAGATTTAGAAGTTTTACTTCTTCCTTTCCAGTATGGATACTTTCATTTCTGTTTTTTTTGGTTAATTGCCCTGGCTAGGACTTCCAGCATTATGTTGAACAGAAATGGCGAGAGCAGACATCCTTTTCTTATTCCTGATCTTAGGGGAAAACTTTCAGTCTTTTACCATTAAGTATGATGTTAGCTGTGGGTTTTTTATACCATTTATCAGGTAGAAGAACCTTATATTTTTAGTTTGTTGAGTGTTTTTATTAAGGAAAGATGTTATATTTTTTCAAATGCTTTTTCTGCATCTCTTGAGATGATCTTTTGGGATTTTTTCCTTTCTGCTTTTTCTCCTTGTTAATAGGGTATATTACATTTATTGATTTTCATATTTTGAATCAACTTGCATTCCTGGGATAAACTCCATTTGATCAAGGTGCATAATCCTTTTAGTGTGTTGATGGATTTGGTTTGCTAGTATTTGTTGAGGATTTTTTTTTTTTTGGCTGGGAAAGATTTGCCCTAAGCTAACATCTGTTGCCAATCTCCCTCTCTTTTTTCTTTTTCTCCCCGAAGCCCCAGTACCTAGTTGTATATTCTAATTTTAAGTCCCGGTTCTTCCATGTGAGCCTCCACCACAGCGTGGCTACTGACAGACGAATGGTGTGGTTCTGATCCTGGGAACTGAACCCGGGCTGCTGAAGTGGAGCATGCCAAACTTTAACCACTAGGCCATCAGGGCTGGCAGAGAATTTTTTTTACTCAGTTTTTTCAAGGGATTTGGTCTATAGTTTTCTTGCAATGTCTTTGTCTGATTTTGGTATCAGGGTGCTACTGGGCTCATAGAACAAGTTGGGAAATGTTCCCTCCTCTTCTGTTTTTTGGAAGAATTTAAGATGGGTTGGTATTTATTCTTCAAACTTTTTTTTCTTTTTTCTGAGGAAGATTCACCCTGAGCTAACATCTGTCACCAGTCTTCCTCTTTCTACTTGAGGAAGATTAGCTCGGAGCTGACATCTGTTGCCAGTCTTCCTCTATTTTGTATGTGGGTCACTGCCACAACGTGGCTGCTCACAAGTCATGTAGGTCTGCTCCTGGGAACCAAAGCCGGGCCGCCAAAGCGGAGCACATCCAAACTCAACCACTAGGCCACGGGGCCAGCCCCAATTCTTTAAACTTTTGGTAGAATTCTCAGTGAAGCCATCTGGTCCTGGGCTTTTCTTTGCTGGAAATTTTTTGATTACTGACTCAATAGCTTTGCTTGTTATAGATCTATTTAGATTTATTATTTCTTTTTTAGTCGGTTTTGGCAGTTTCTGTTTCTAGGAATTTATACATTTCATTTTGGTTTTCCAATTTGTTGGCATACAATTTTTCATAGTATTAAGATCCTAGTTTTCTTCCTGATTTTAGTAATTTGAGTCTTTTCTCTTTTTTTCTTGGTCAAATTGGCTAAAGGTTTGTCAATTTTGTTTATCTTTTCAAAGAACTAACTTCTGGTTTCATTGATTTTTCTGTTTTTCTATTCTATATTTTGTTTATCTCATTATTATCTTTATTATTTCCTTCTTTTGGATTTACTTTGCTCTTCTTTTTCTATTTTTTTAAAGTGGAAGGTTAAGTTACTGATTGGAGATCATTCTTTTTTAATTTAAGTGCTTATAGGCATAAATGTACTTCTACGCACTGCTTTTGCTGCTTCCCACAAGTTTTGGTATGTTGAGTTTTCAGTTTTGTTCATATCAAAGTATTTTCTAATTTCACTCATGATTTGTTCTTTGACCCATTGGTTATTTAAGTATGTTGTTTTAATTTCCACATATTTGTGAATTTTCCAAAATTCCTTCTATTATTGGTTTCTAATTGCATTCCATTGTGGTCAGAGAAGATACTTAATATTATTTAAATCGTTTTAAATTTATTGAGACTTGTTTTGTTGCCTAACGTATGGTCTGTACAGGAGAATGTTCCGTGTGTACTTAAGAAGAATGTGTATTTCGCTGTTGTTGGGTGAAGTGTTCTTTATGTTTGTTAGGTCCAGTTGCATTATAGTGTTGTTCATATCTTTTATTTCCTTGTTTATCTTTGTCTAATTTTTATATCCATTATTGAGAGTGGAGTGTTGAACTCTTCAAGTACTATTGCTGAACTCTATTTCTTATAATATCTGTCAGTTTTTGCCTAATGTATTTTGGAGTTTGGATACTAGGTAAACATGTTTATAGTTGCTGTGTCTTGATGTATTGACCCTTTTAACATTATATAATGTCCTTTGTCTCTTGCAAAAATTTTTGCTAAAATCTATTTTGTTTGATATTAATAGAGCCACTCCAGCTCTGTATTGGTTGTAGTTTGCATGGACTATTTTCCTTCCTTTTACTTGCAACCTATTTGTGTCTTTGAATCTAAAATTAGTCTCTTATGGACAGTATATATTTATAGGATTATATTTTTTTAATCTGTTTTGCCAATCTCACCATTTTAATTGGAGAGTTTTATCCATTTACATTTAACATGATCTTATAAGAAATGACTTATTTCTGCCTTTTTTGCTGTTTTTCTCATGCAGTAGTCTCCCTTTATCCATGGGGGATACATTCCAAGATCCCCAGTGTATGTCTGAAACTGTGGATAGTATGGAACCCTAATCATAACTATTTTTTCTATACATACATACCTATGATAAAGTTTAATTTATAAATTAAGTGCAGTAAGAGATTAACAATAACTAATAATAAAATAGAACTATTTTAATATATTGTAATAAAAGTTACTGTAGATCTTAGCAGCCTCAGCATATGAATTTTTTTCTTTCTTTATTAAGTTGAGAATTTTCATGTTTTCACTTAAAGGAGGCACTTTATGATTTCTCTTTGCCATATCTAAATTGCCAGCATCACTACTCTTGTGCTTTGGTGCCATTATTAAATAAAATAAGGGTTCCTTGAACACAAGCACTGCAATACTGCAACTGTCGATCTGATAACTGAGACAGCTACTAAGTGACTAATGGATGGGTAGTGTATCCAGTGTGGATATGCTGGACAAAGGGGTAGTTAACATCCTGGGCGAGATGGAGCAGGACAATGTGAGATTTAATCATGGTACTGAGAAAGGCATGTAATGTAAAACTTATGAAATGTTTATTTCTGGAATTTTCCATTTAATGTTTTTGGACTGAGGTTGACCACAGGTAACTGAAAACTGTGGAAAGCAAAACCGCAGATGGGGGGGACTACTGTATCTTGTGTCTTTTGTTCCTCAATTTTTCCATTACTGCCTTTTTTTTTCCAATAGATACTTTCTAGTGTACCATTTAAAATCCTTTTTCATTTCTTTTACTCTTTTTTTTTAGTTTTTTTCCTGGGTGGTTGCCCTGATTGCAAATATCTTAGTTTATAACAGTCTAGTTAGACTTAATACTAACTTAATTTCAATAGTATGTAAAACTTTGCTTCTATGTAGATCTGCTCCTTTTTTATGCTGTTATTTTCACAAATTACAACTTTATGCATTGTGTACCCATCAACATAGATTTATATAGTTGTCTTTTAAATTAGGTAGGAAAAATAGGAGTTACAAACAAAAAATTCATTAATATCGTCTTTTGTATTTACCTATGTAAATTACCAGTGTTCTTTATGTAGATTTCGGTTACTATTTGGTACCCTTTAATTTTGGCCTGAAGGACTTACTTTAGCATTTCTTTTTGGACAGGTCTGGTAGTTTTAAACTCTTTCATATTTTGACTGGGAATGTTTTAATTTCTCCTTCATTTTGCTGGATAGTTTTGCCAGATATATAATTCTTGCTTAACAATTTTTCTTTCAGCACTTTGAGTATGTCATCCCACTGCCTTCTGGCTTCCATGGTTTCTGATGAGAAATCAGCTGTTAATGTTATTGAGTGTCTGTTGTTCATGATGTGTCACTTCTCACTTGCTGCTTTCAAGATTCTCTGTTTGTCATTGCCTTTCAAGAGTTTGAATGTGATGTATCTCAGTGTGGATCTCTTTCATTTTATCTTACTTGGAGTTCATTGAGCTTCCTGGATATGTAGGTAATTTTTCATCAAATTTGGAGAGTTTTTGGCCATTACTTTTTTCAAATATTTGTTCTGCCTTTTTTCTCCTCTCCCTCTGGGACTTAACATTATGCATGTTCTGATACACTTGATGATGTCCCACAGATCTCTTAGGCTCTATTCATTTCTTTTCCTTCTTCTTTCTCTCTATTCCTTAGCAAGAGTTTCTATTGATTGCTTTTTTCCTGTGTATGGGCCATATTTTCTTGTTTCTCTATATGCTTTGTCATTTTTTTGTTTAAAACTGGACATTTTGAATATTATAATGTGACAGCTCTGGAAATCAGATTTTCCCATTTTCCCAGGGTTTGTTGTTGATCCTTGATGTAGTTGTTGATTGTTTAGTGACTTTTCTGATCTCATTTTGCAAAGTTTGTATTCCTTGTCATGTGTAGCCTCTGAAATCTTTGTTTTCTTAGCTTGGAAGTCAGCTAATCATTGTGCAGAGAGTTCTTTAAATTTTTGGAACCAAAAAATCTAATTTCTGCAGAAAGGTTCTGTGTGAATGTTGGGACATGCCTTTAATACTCAGCCAGGCAGTTTACAACTCTGCCTTAGCCTTCACTTCCTGCTTGTCCAATGCCTCATAGTCAGCCAGAGGTAAAGCTTAGGGCTTTCTCGGATCTTTCCTGAGAAAGATCCACTGCCCTGTGCACCCTTACATTCCCAGGAATATGTAAAAGATTTTCAAAGCCCTTATCTCTCAAAAACATCTTACTCCCCAGCCTTTCCTTCCAACCTTTTTGAGTAATCTGTTGTTTGCCCCAACTGTTATCTATTGCCTCAGTAAGCAGAGGCTAAAGCATTTGCCTGCAAATGTTTTTGACAAATGCTTCCCAGGTGGCAGCTTTAGCACAGATGAATTCTAGTCAGTCAGGCAAAATAAAGACAAGTGTTCTGAGCAGGTCTTCCAGGGAGCCAGATCAGCTGAAGACAATTTGTGAATGAGATTTATTGTGCTGCCACTTGTACCTGTACCTGGAATGTGGACTGTTATTTTCAAGGCTACTGTTGAGCTGAGGAGTGGGGAATGGGAACAGGTTAAGTTACAGTGTGGGAAAGCTCACTATTCTTACTGAGTTTCACCTGTTTTGTATGACTGCTTCTGTGTTGCTGCAAGCTTTTAGTTTCCAGTGTTCTGAAAAAATTGATTCTGACAATTTTTGCCAGTTTTTTTTAATTGCTTTTGTGGAGTTAGTGGGCTTTTGGAGATCCTTACTTCTCCATTTTCACTGACATCATTTTTTGATTCACTCTTGCTGCCTGAATCCTTTAAGAATTTTCCTCTTTGAAGTTTAATAGCTTAATTCAGATGTGTTGAGTGTCTTCCCAGAACATGTGTTGTTCCAGTATTTCACAATTGTGGTACACTGTATATTTTTTATAGTCATTCCTTGAAGTGAAAATTATTACAAATGTTTTTGTAATTTGGGCTGCGCATAGCTGGGCAAATCTTCTCCTCATCTTGCTTGGGCTCATTTATCCATCTGTAGTCATTTGATGGCTTTACTGTGGCTGGTGGTCTAAGATGGCCTCATCCACGTTGGGGTCTTGGTGCTGACTGTTGGCTGGGCCTTTCTTTTCATGTTGCTCATCTAGCCTAGGCTTCTTTATAGACCATAGGAATATTCTAAAACACTGAAAGTGGAAGGTATTCTAAAACACTGGAAGTGGAAGGTGTTCTAAAACACTGGAAGTGGAAGGCAAGGCCGTTCAAAACCTTCGCCGTCTTCTGATTGCTGCTGTAGCTTTTCAGCCACAAATCTGGCCTCTCCTTTTCTTTCTTATGTTTTAATAATCTTGTTTTTCCTCCCATCCTATTTTTATTCTGTTCAATTGTCTCTTCTTTCAGTTGTATTTTGGTAAAATTCTAAATTTATCTTGTTGTGAAGACTCAATCCTGGTAATGGGGCTGCATCCTGTTTATAGGTTGGTTTGGGTTGAGCACACACACCCACTTGGGAGAGGGAAGTCCCTGGAAGGAGTGAGATTTTCATCTGGCACTGCTTCTGTTATAGAAGTGCCTCTCAAATTTTTATTCCAGTAATGTCATTGACCTGAGATTATAGTTTTAGTTTAGAGTATTCTCTGTCCACACATCTAGCTTAACCTTATTTTTATTGCCTTAGGTTACTGTATCAACAACTGATAGAAGAAACAATAAACTGATTTTCAAAGTGAATTTGGTAGAAATGGATGAGAAGATTTTGGTTGACTTCCGGCTTTCTAAGGTATGTAGAAGAGCACATTTTTTTAAAAAACTTTGTTGAAGAGCACATTTTTTAAAAAAACTTTGTTTTGCTATTTTTAAAGAAGTATTACACATGTTCATTGTAGAAATTTTAAAAATACAAAAAGTATTAAAAAGAAAATAGGAATCAAGTTTGATCTTATGATCTAGAGAGGACACAGACTTATTTTTGATATATTTCATTATAGTAGTCTTTCTCCTGCTTATAGTATATACCATATGGAAATAGTCTTAGGTGGAGATTTTTTTAAATGGCATTATATTTATATATACATGGCATTTGTAAATATATGGTAATTTGCTTTCTTCATTTAATATTTTGAACATTTGTTCTTGTCATTATTCTTCTTAAACATAGTTTTTTCAAATGACGTTTTCCTTATTATAAACGTTTTTGGTTTTTATTTGTTTATTTATTTTTTGGTGAGAAAGATTCGCCCTGAGCTAACATCTGTGCCCATCCTCCTCTATTTTGTATGTGAGTTGCCGCCACAGCGTGGCTTGATGAGTGGTATAGGTTCGTGCCCAGGATCTGAACCTGCGAACCCTGGGCCACTGAAGCAGAGTGCTCTGAACTTAACCACTACGCCCCTGGGCCAGCCCCAGGTTTTTGTTTTTTATAGAAAATGTAAATAAGTAACAAATAAGAAAATAAAAATAATTTAAATTATACTGTCTAGCAGTAATTACTCAATATTTTCAAGCATTCTAAACTTTTTCTTACTGAATTCATATAGAATATTTTTTAATAAAAATTATGATTTTTCAAAAATGTTTGCACATTTAGTTAATGAACTTTTATCCATTACAAGTAATTCTATAATAATATTCCTATACATAGAGTTTTGTTCACATTTCTGATTATTTCTTTAGAAATTATTGGTTCTGAGTTTATAGTTTTTAAAGCCCTTGATATGTAAGACCAAAATAGAATTTTCTCTATTTCCTGAGAGATTGTACGTCACTCTAAAGGAGGTTGGGGGGCCGGCCTGGTGGCGCAAGCAGTTAAGTACACGCGCTCCACTGCGGCGGCCCGGGGTTCGCTGGTTCAGATGCCGGGCGCGCACCGACAGACCACTTGGCAAGCCATGCTGTGGGGGCGTCCCATATAAAGTGGAGGAAGATGGGCATGGATGTTAGCCCAGGGCTAGTTTTCCTCAGCAAAAAAAGAGGAGGATTGGCAGATGTTAGCACAGGGCTGATCTTCCTCACAAAAAAAAAAGGAAAAAAAAAATTAAAGGAGGTTGGAGGAGTAGATCACATTCTTTATACTGGAGATTTGCTGGGATACTGTTGTCCAAATGCTTGGTATGGAATGAAATTATTAAGATCTTGGTGTAGTGAAATTCTTCTCATAACTGAATCACTGACTTTGTTGCCACAGTATTTTGTCAAGTCTTGTAGTTGTTATTTTTAGTGTACAAACCCCAAGCCCTATGGAAAATGACTTATGTCCAGAGATACTGACGCTTGAAACAGACAGGATGTCATTGTTTCTGCTCTCTGAGACCAGTGTGATGGGAATAATGATGGGCCGGCTATCTAGTCAGAATTATTTATGTAGCTATTTTTTCTACCAGGATATTTGGTCTTCATTAGAAGACTTGAAGGGAATTGTAGCTGGACATACCTAAGGATGTTTGTCTCTACTTACCACTAAAGAAAGTTTGATTTTATGGCATAGTGTTTTTGTTTTTTTTTTTGATATTATTTTTGGATATTATTCCTAATATAGGGTGATGGATTGGAATTCAAGAGACACTTCCTGAAGATTAAAGGGAAGCTGAGTGATGTTGTAAGCAGCCAGAAGGTTTGGCTTCCTGCCACATGATAGATCCATTGGCTCTGAGATTCCTGGTGAATATAGTGCTGCTATGTTGACATTATTCTTCCTAGAGAAGATTATCCTATTCTGCAAACTGCAAACAACCCTGAAGAGTCATCTTCCCAAAACATTTTCCACTGCTTTTTGTATATTCTTCATACAAGTAATACCTATATTTTAATTATAAATAAAACTTTGGGGAAACGTGGATAGAATTCATTAAATATTTCTTCATCTGTGTTTAGTGTCTGAATTTGAGACCCACCTGGTGGAAACCAAGCTTTGGGGATACATGAGTTTACTAACTTTTATACCAACATAATGAAAGATGATACTTTTGTCCTGTTTTTAACAAAACATTTGGTTTCTGCCAAAAAATACATATTTCCTCCACATTGATTTAATTATATGGATGAATTAGTAAAAACAATCCTCTGACTTTTGGACAGTAGATTTATCAGTCTATGAAGTGATGTCAACTTCAAAAAATATATCCCCAAGACTTGTACTTATATTTTCAAAAGGACCTGGCCAGGTATATAACCCTGTCTTTGAATTATAACTATTAATTAAAATTGCAAGTAGATATGGTTTTTTTGGTGTAGTTAATAATATAAAATACTGGTTGGTTTTTCAAGTAGAAGTTGAGCATAAACTCTAGTGCTTAACTATCTTTAAAATTACTGTTGCACATTTTAAATATTTTTCTATATTATTTTCTACTTTCACAGCCATATTTTAATTCTTTATTAAAAAATAAATTCTATTTGAAAATGAATAGTTAACTCTGTGAACTTATTGGTGACTAAGCTTCTAGGTGGTAAGGAATAAAAGAGGAGGGAGAAGTAAGGAAGCTATAATAGAAATAAATCTGATTCCTGGTTCTTTTACCAATTGGATTTACTAAGACTTTGTTCTTTTAATAAAATTTATATTAACTTTTGAATGTATTAGGTTGGGGTCTGTATTCCTTTTTCTTGATAATTTATAAAAATCACTTATCTTAGTCTGAAGCCAAGAACATATGAAATTTTATGGTTAGAGTTTATCAATTATTAGTGTATATTGGTAAATTGTGTTACTGCAGTATACCCATAGGAGGAATAAATTTGAACTAATAGGCAATGCCTAAGAATTGAGCCCGTAAATTCTCAAATATGAAAGAAATTTTGTTCTTGAGAATTTGACAATTCTCACCCATTAGTAACTCTCAAAAACAAAGTTATCTCTGGCTTTGACCTGTCCGCTGAGCTCCAGACTTTTATAGCCACAGCCTACCTGATATTTCCACTTGACTAATAGTGATCACATGACCAAAACCAATTTTGATCCCTGTCCTCCAACCTTTTCCTCCCTAGTGTCCCCCATCTCAGTAAATGTTACATTCAGCTCCCCAGTTCCTTAAGCCAAAACCCTAGAAATCATCCTTGACATGATTTTCATATTTTACATTCAATTCAGCAAATCCTATTTAATTCAGCAAACATATCCAAAATATATCCTACTTCATATCTCTGTTAGTAGCACTCTAGTCGAAGGCACTGTTTTCTCACTTTTCCTATTACTTATCCTTCAGCAGTTCAGAAAAGCAGTCAGAATGATCCTTCTAAAATGTGAATCAGGTATCCCTCCCCTACTGTCAGCTCTCATGGCTTTTCGTCACACTTCAAACAAAATGCAAAATTTTCTCTATGACCTACATGGCTTTATGGGATCTGCCCTCTAGCCACCTCTTTGGCCTCATCTGCCACTAACCAGTTACTCATCCTGCTCTAGCCACCTTGGCTCTGCTGGTCTCCTCACTACATAAGCACATTCTCACCTCAAGGTCTTTTCATTTGCTGTTCCCTCTACCTGGAGTACTTTACTCCCAAATATTTGTGTGGCTTGTGCTTCACTTTAAGTCTTCCCTTAAGTGTCACCTCCTATGCAAGGTGTTTCCCTGGCTTATCTAAAATATTACCCTACCTTTATCTCACTCTATTTCCTTTATTTTTCATTGTAACACTTATTATCTGACACTATAGGATATATTTATTTATCTATTAAGTGTCTCTTTTCCCCATTGGAATATGTAATATGTAAGCTCCTTGAGGTCAAGGACCCTATCTGTCCTGTTCAGTTCTGTATCCCCAGCACCTACAGCAGTGCCAGGTACATTACAGCATGCAATAAATAGTTGGTTAATGAAGAAATAGACACTCAGTTTATTGATCTACCCTCAAAATATATCTGGAAGCTGAATTCCATTCAGCTTCTCTCCATTTTTATTGCTACCACTCTAGTTCAAGCTCCTTCATCTCCTTCCTGGATTTCTTAATAAAAACAAATGTCTTCTCACTTCTACTCTTGCTGTTTCTCAACCCTGTCTCCCTCAAACAGTCTTTCTTTTACATAGATCCTTAAGTTATTGTTTTAAAAGGTAAATTATACTATTGACACTTTCTTACTTAAAAACCTCTAATGGCTGCCTCTTGCATTAAGAATGGAATCTAAATTCTTTGCTCTGACTGACGTGGCACTGCATGATTGACTCACTGTACTGCAGGCAGGGCAGCCTTCTTGCTGTTCATTGAATATGTCAAGGCTCATTCCCTTTTCAAGGCTTTGATGTTTACAGCTACTTCTGCCCGGAACCCCTTCCATTAGTTTGCATGGCTGATTTAGCATTCAACTCTCTGCCCAAATATTTCTGCTAACCCCCATCACTATCACATTATTCTGTTTTCTTCAGAGAGCTGATCACTGTCTGAAATTACTTATTGTCTGTCTCCCCCACCAAAATGTAAGCTTAGACGTTGTCATTTCTTTTCACCCTTGTATATCGTCTATATAGAACAGTACCTAAAATATAGTAGGTGCTAAATAAATATTTGTTGAATAAATGAATGAATGAATTAAATATCAGATAAGGAAAATACCATAGAATATTGTGAGGGGAAGGTGAATAGATAGAGAGTAAACTTTATCAGCTATTGGAATTTGTATAGAATGGTGGAAAAAGTTCAATTCAGGTTTGGACTGGTTAGCTCTGACATTTATAAGTACGTGGACATTGGCAATTGCCTCTGTAAAGAGGCTGATGATAACTACCTTTTAGAGTTGTTTTTAATCTTAAGTGTGTTAATGAATACCAAAAGTGTAGAATACTGTGTTGCACAAAAAGGTATTCAGTAAACATAAGCTGCCATAATTTTCCTGCAGTGTTCTTTATGCTATTGGGAGAGGGTATTTACGCTCAGTATTCAAAGTAATATCTGCTTATCAGTGAAAATTTGCAAAGTGATGAAATGAGCCTGGAGAAGAACTTATTACCCGAAGATAACAGCTAAAATTATGGAGGAAAGATCAACCCATGCTCTGTGTGTGTGTGTGTGTGTGTGTGTGTGTGTGTGTGTGTAGTGTGGTGTGTGTACTACGTGTGTTTGCTGAGATAAATATAAATACATAAAATATGTACAGTTTAAACAAGCAATTATAAAGTTAACATCTGTCTAACCACAACTCAGTTAATGAAAGATCATTTCCAGGCTCCATGTACTCTCTTCCCATTAAAACCCACTCCCTTCTCCCAGAAGTAATCACAAAATTTACTTTAGTAATAATCCTCTCCTTGGTTTTCTTAAGTTTTCACAATTATTTATGCATCTTTAAGGGGTATAGTTTAGTTTTGCCTGTTTTTGAACTTTATGTAAATGAAATTATGCTGTATATATTTTTTGTGTTGCTTTTTTATAGTCGTGCTATTATATGTATTGAATTCATTGATTTTAATTACTATATAGGATGTCATTTGTGAACATACCACTAATTATTTACTCATTCTACTGCTAATGGATATTTGGGTTGTTTATAGCTTGATGCTATTATTAACAATCCTGCTAAGAACATTCTTGTACCATGTCCATGAGTTTCTCTAGGCCCTAGGGTATACACCTAGGAGTGGAATTGCTAACTTTTTGGATATGCATATCTTCAACTTTAGTAGAATAATGACAAGTTGTTTTCTAAAGTGATTGTACCAATTATACTGCCATATGAAAAGAGTATGCAATTACTGGAAAAACAGTTTGGAATGATCTACTAAAGTATAAGAATTTTCATATCAACAGAATATGTGTTTCTAGTATTCCAAATTTTCACCTACATTTGATGTTGTCAGTCTAATTTTTGCCAGGTTGTTGGTGTGTAATATCTCAGTTCGGTGTTAATTTGCTTGTTCCTAACTTTAAATGAGGTTGAGTATCTTATGATGTGCCTGTTCCAGTCTTTTGCTCATTTTTCTGTTGTTTTTTCTTTTTCTTAATGATTTCAGTTCTTCATATGTTCAGCATACTAGTTCTTTGTCAATTACATGTGTTTCATGTAATTTTAATGTAGTCCAATTATGACCTTTCTTTTAGCTAGCTTTTTTTGCTTCCTATTTAAGGACTCATTCCCTCCTTCAAGATCATGAAGATTTTCTTGTATATTATCTTCTAAAAGCTTTATAGTTTTAGCTTTCACATTTAGATTTACAATCCATGTGAAAATGGTTTTTGTGTATAATGAGAGGTCAAGTTTCATTTTTTTCCTATATGACTATACAATTTAGCACTGGTTATTGAAAAGATTATCCTTTTCCCAGTGCTCTAAACTGATATCCATTCAGTGTTCAGGTATCCAATTCTTATTTTTTATACAGTATGTTTTGAATCAAGGTCCAAATAAAGTACACACTACCAATTTGGTGTCTTGTAAGTTGCTTTTGGTCTATAAAGTCCCCCTTCATCCTCCCTTCCTCTCTCTGACTTTTTTTCCCCTTGCAATTTATTGGTGGAAGAATCCAGCTGGTTTACTCTATAATTTTCTTTAGTCTGGGTTTGCTGATTGCATCACTGGTACAGTTTCACATGTTTCCTCTATCCTCTGTGTTTCCTTTAAATACGTACATTCAGGATGCTACTCTTGTGTCAATTATATGTGTTGCATATAAGCATTTAAAATCATAAATTTCCCTCTAAGTACCACTTCATGCCACAAATTTTCATGTGTTGGATTTTTGTTTTCTGGCTCAAATTTTTTAAAAATATTTTTAAATTTATTTTTTGAACCATGGATTATTTAGAATTATGTTTCTGAAATTTCCAAACCTTTGGGGATTGTTTTTATTTAAAAATTTTTATTGAGATATAATTTATATATCATAAAATTCACCCTTTAAAGTGTATCCTTCAGTGGTTTTTAGTGTGTTCACATAGCTGTGCAACCATCACCACTACCTAATCCCAGAACATTTTTATCACCCCGGAAAGAAACCACATTCATTAGTAGTCATTCTTCATTTTTCCTCCCTCAACACCTGGGAAACACTAATCTACTTTCTGTCTGAATGGGTTTGCTTATTCTGGGCACTTAACATAAATGGAATTGTATGATATGTGTCTTTTACTTCATCTTTGCAAGGTTCATCCGTGGCGTAGCATGTTTCAGTACTCCATTTCTTTTTATGGCTGAATAATATTCAGTTGGATGTGTATATCACATTTTGTTTATCTATTCATCAGTTGATGGACATTTGGGTTTTTTCCTACTTTTTAGCTATTATGAACAAGGCTGCTAGGAAAATTATTGCACAAATTTTTGTATGTCCATACATTTTCATTTCTCCTGGATATATACCTAGGAGTAGAATTGCTGGGTGGTAATAGTTTTAAGAATATTTTTTTATTGATTTTTAGCTTAATTGTGGTCATAAGGCACACTTTGTATGGTTTCAGTATTTTGAAATTTGTTGAATCTTTCTTGGTGGTTCAGAATATAGTTAATTTTTTGTAAATATTCCATCTATGCTTAAAAGGAGTATGGTGTGTACAGTTATTGGGTGGGTACAGACTTCTGTATATATCTATGTGATCAACTCATGTAATCATATTCAAATTTTCTGTATCCATACTGCTTATTCAATGAATTACTGAAGAAGTAAGTTAAAATTCACTGTGATTATAGGTTTGTGTATTTCTCCTTATGATTCTATTAATTTTGCTTTATGTATTTTGGGGCTGTGTTCTTAGGTTGTATATAGGCGCACACTTGTCATGTCTTCTCAGTGAATTAAACTGTTTATTTAGAAGTGACCTTGTATATAGACATGGTAATACTTTTTGCCTGATATTAATATAGCTCCATAAGCTTTCTTTTGGTTAATGTTTCCATGGCATATCTATTTTATCCTTTTCCCTTTAACTTTTGTAAATCATGTGTAAAATGTACCTCTTTTAATTATTTTTTAAATCCAGTCTGACAATTTTTATCTTTTAACTGGAGCACTTATTTCATTTGCACTCAATATAATTACTGATATGTTTCAATTTATTTCTACCATCTTACTTTGGTCCCACTGGATTTGCATTCTTTTCTCTCTCTTTTGTCTTGCTTGGCATTTTCTTTAAAAATGATTTTCTTTATTCCTTGTTTCCTAGTTTGAAACTAAAACTCTTTTCTATTTTTTGGGAGGGTTCTCTAGAATTTACAGTATACATACTTATCAAAGTCTGAAGTTAATCCCTTGTACTCTTTCTGGACAATCCAGGGATCTTATACTTTTCTAGTTTATATACTATTGTTGTTGTGTATTTTAATATTATGTGTGTGTTTGTAAAAATGTCTATATAAATGCTTTTGAGAAAATTATAGATTCATGTGTAGTCGTGAGAAATAATACAGAGATCCTGTGTATTCTTTACCCAGTTTCTCCCAATGATAACATCTTGTAAAACAATATCGTAACCAGAATATTAACACTGAGACAGTCAAGATAGAACATTTCCATCACCACAAGAATCCCTCATGTTGCCCTTTTACAGCCATACTCATTTCCATCCCATCTTCTGGCAACCACTAATCTCCGTTTCTATAATTTTGTCATTATAACAGTGTTATATAAATGGAATCATACAATACTGTAACCTTTTGGGATTGCTTTTTTTATTCAACATAATTCTCTGGAGATTCACCCAGGTCGTTACCATATATCAAGTTAGTTCCTTTTTTGTTGCTGTGTAGTAGTCCATGGTATGGATGACTAACAGTTTGTTAAACCATTCACTTGTTGATGGACATCTGGGTTATTTCTGCTTTTTTGACTATTAGGAGTAAAGCTGCTATAGACATCTGTGTGTGTGAACATAGTCTATTTCTCTGGGATAAATGCCCAGGAGTGCAACTGCTAAGTCTCATGGTAGTTGCATGTTTAGTTTTTAAAGAAACTTCTAGACTTTTCCAGAGTGGCTATACCATTTTATATTTCCACCATCAATATATGAGTAATCCAGTTGCTTCACATCCTCACCAGCATTTGGTGGTGTCACTATTTTTTATTTTAGCCATTGTGTTTGATAGGTATATAGTAATATCTCCTCGTGGTTTTAATTTGCATTTCCCTAGTGGCCAATGATGTTGAACATCTTTTCATGTGCTTATTTGCCATCTGTGTACCTGTGGTGAAATATTTCTTCATGTCTTTCATTCATATTCTAATTGGATTTTTCTTTTTTTTGTATTGAGTTTTGGAAGTTCTTTATATAGTCTAGATACTAGTTCTTTGTTGAATATGTGGTTTGCAAATATATTTCTGTAGCTTGCCTTTTCATCTTCTTAACAGGTCTAAAAACAACAAAAGTTTTTAATTTCAATAAAGTCCAATTATAAGTTTGCCTCTTACGGATGATGTTTTTGGTGTCTATTACACAGAGTCTAATAATCCTTTGTCTACGCCTAGATCTTGAAGATTTTCTCTTATATTATTTCTAAAAGTGTTATGATCTGTTATTTTACATTTGACAGTGATGCATTTTTTAGTTAATTTTTGTGTAAAGTGTGAACCTTAAGTCGAGTTTAATTTTTTGCCTCTGAATATCCAGTTGTTCCACTACCATTTGTTGAAAATGTTTTCTTTCCTTCGTTGAATTGGCACTTTTGTAAAAAATCAATTGGGCGAATTTGTAGATCTGTTTCTGGGTTCTCTGTTCTGTTCCATTGATGTATATGTCTCTCTCTCCAATAATATCTCACAGTCTTGATTACTGTACCTATATAATATGAATTTGGGTAAACTGATTCCTTCCACTTTGTCTTTTTCAAAATTGTTTTAGCTATACTAGTCTTTACTTTTTCATATAAATTTCAGAATAATCTTGTCTCTGTCTACAAAATATCTTGCTGGGTTTTATTTTTAATTGTGGTAAAATATATGCAACATAAGATTTATCATTTTAATAATTTTTAAGTGTCTCATTCAGTGGCATTCAGTACATTCACATTGTTCTGCAGTTATCACCATCATCTATTTCCAGAACTTTTCCATCTTCCCAAACTGAAACTCTGGACCTATTAAACAATAACTCCCCATTACCCTTCTCCACTAGCCCCTGGAACCCATCATTCTACTTTCTGTTTCTATGAATTTTAATACTTCTAGTCCCTCGTATAAGTAGACTCATACAATATTTGTCCTTTTGTGTCTGGTGCATTTCACTTAGCATCTGTTTTCAAGGTTCATCCATTTTGTAGCATGTATCAGATTCCATTCCTTTTTAAGGCTGCATAGTATTCCATCGTATTTATTTACCACATTTTGTTTATCCATTTATCCTTTGATGGATATTTGGATTGTTTCTACCTGTTGGCTGTTGTGAATAATGCTGCTATGAACGTGGGTGTACCAATATGTATTTGAGTCTCTGCTTTCAATTCTTTTGGGTATATACCTAGAAATGGTTGGATCCAGATTGCTGAATCATATGGTAATTCTATTTTTTAATGTTTTGAGGAACCACTGTGTTGTTTGCCAGTGGCTGCACCATTTTACATTTGCACCATCCTAAAGTTATAACAATATATTTAAAATTAATACCAAGTTAATTTTGGGGTAGAAGAACTCTTGTCCTTTTCAGCTTTGCTTCTTCCCTTGCCCATTTTATTTTATTGATATCACAAACTACCTCTATATATTGTATACCCATTAACATAGACTTAAATTATTTTTTATGCATTTGTCTTCTAAATCCTATGCAAAAGTGGAGTTACAAAACAAAATTATAATAATGTTGGTTTATATATTTGTCTATGTCTTTATTAGAGATCTTTATATTTTCATATGGCTTTATTTTACTTTACTGTCTATCCTTTCATTTCAACTTGAAGGACACCCTTTAGTATTTCTTAAAGGGCAGGTCTAGTTATAATGAACTCCCTTAGCTTTTGTTTATCTGGGAATGTGTTAATTTAGCTGTCTTTTTTTTTTTTTTTTGTGAGGAAGATGAGCCCTGAGCTAACATCTGATGTCAATCCTCCTCTTTTTGCTGAGGAACATTGGCCCTGGGCTAACATCCATGCCCATCTTCCTCTACCTTATATGGGATGCTGCCACAGCGTGGCTTGACAAGCTGTGCGTCGGTGTGCACCCAGGATCCTAACCCGCAAACCCTCGGGCCACAGAAGCAGAGCATGCGCACTTAACCGCTATGCCACTGGGCCAGCCTCCTTAGCTGTCATTTTTGAGGCATGCTTTTAAGAGAGAAAGAATTGTTGGTTGACATATTTTCTTTCAACACTATATATATGACCCCACTGCCTGCAAAGTTTCTGCTGGGAAATTGACCAATAATCTTATTGAGAATTCCTTGTATGTGAGGATTGCTTTTTTCTTGCTGCTTTCGAGAGACTCTCTTTGTCTTTGTCTTTTTACAGTTTGATTATAATGTGTCTTGGTTTGGGTCTCTTTCAGTTTATCCTACTTAGAGTTCAATGAGATTGTATTTGTAGATTCGTGTCTTCAAATTTGGGAAGTTTTTGGCCATTATTTCTCCAAATCTCTCTCCAATCTCTCTGTCCCTTTCTCTCTTCCTCTAGGACTCCAATAATATGCATATGCTCTGCTTGATAGTGTCCCATAAGTCCCTTAAGCTCTTCAGTTTTCTTCATTCTTTTTATTCCTCACACTCAATAATCTTGAATGACTTGTCTTTCAATTTGCTGATTCTTTTGCCTGTTTGAGTCTGTTGTTGAACCTCTATAGTCAATTTTTTGATTTAGTTATTATATTTTTCTGCTCCAAGATTTGTTTGGTTTCTTTTTATGATTTCTCTCCCTTTGTTGATATTCTCATTTTGTTCATATGTTATTTTCCTGATTACTTTTACTTGTTTGTATTTTCCTTTAGCTCTTTGAGCATATTTAAGACCTTTGTTTTAAAATCTTTGTCTAGTACATCCAGTGCTTTTGTTTCTTTAGGGACAGTTTCTGCCACTTTATTTTCTTCCTTTGAGTGGGCTATGTTTTCCTGTTTTTGTTTTTTTGGATGTCTTGTGATTTTTTTTTTTTTGAAAAGAAGGCATTTGAAAAAACAACTACTTCTCCCATGGTGAGAAACTAGCTCCATGCTGAAAAAGACTTTCACTAATTAACAGGGTGTTTTCTGAGCCTTCAGATCAGCCTGGGGTGAAGACTTAGGTCTTCTCTGGTCTCTTCTTGGCATTCGTCTTGCTTGGGCTTGTGTGCATTATTTTTCTATTTTCCCATATACACAGTTGCTTTTAAGAGACTTAATTTCTCAGAATATCTCACCCCAGCTGCTTCTCCTAGCTTTAGATGTTCCATTGTATTTCTCTATGCCTAATCTCTTGCTCAGACATCTGTTAGTCTGTAATCCTTCTGCAGATTTCACAAGCAGTGCTCATTGCTTTCCATGTTTTTTTTTTCCAGCCTGAGATCTGAGCTATTCTGCTTTTCCTTACCTGAGCTCTGGAGTTGATTGAAACAGAGCAGCCCTTCAGGCAGCCCCCAGACAGGTTCAAACATTGCAAATGAGATCTGCTCTATTCCTTCCACTTGGAGGGAGTATATTGGCAATTGGGCTGCTGCTTCCTCCTGACTGTACCGTGTGGAAAAAGGGATGGGGCAAGGACGAGTAAAAATGCCATGAAATTTTCTACCATTTTTAATGTGACTTTTTCTTGATTGAGTGTTCAGTTGTTTGCTATAGATCTTTGACTGTTTTGCAGAGCTCCTATAAAGTTATTTTAGCCAGTCTCTATTTTTTTTTTTTTTAATGTTTCTGTGGGGGAACGAGAGCCTGGAGTTATGTGCTATTTCATCATCTTGCTGATGTCACTCCTCATTGCTGGGCTTTTGATAGCAATTCTGTTAAACCTGTCTATCAATTTAGGGAGAATTCACGTCTTTATTATGCTGAGTCTTCCAGTTTATGAACACAGTATGTCTCTCCATTTTTAAAAAGATCTTTGAAATTTTCATTAGCATTGTGTAGTGTTCAGCCTACATGGCCTATGCATATTTTGTTAGATTCATATCTAAATATTTCTCTCTTTTTTTGAGCCATTGGAAATGATACTGTATTTTTAGTTTTGGTGTTTAAGTGTTCATTGCTGGTATATAGTACAACTGATTTTTTTACATTGATATGGTTTTCTATGACTTTGCTGAACTCAATAATTAGTTCTAAGAGTGTTTTTGTAGTTTCCTTCAAATTTTCTACTTGGAGCATCATGTTGTCTGCAAATAGGGACAATTTTATTTCTTCCTTTCTGATCTTCGTGCCTCTTATTTCCTTTTCTTCACTTATGAACTTCCAGCATCATGTTAAATAAGAGTGGTGAGAGCAGAAATCTTTTCCTTGTTCCCACTCTCAGGGGGAAGCATTAAGTCTTTCATCATTAAGGACAATGTTATCTGTAGTTTTTTTTATCTTTTAAGTTGAGGAAATTCTCCTCTGTTTCTGTTTTTCTGAGTTTTAGCATGAATGATTGTTGAATTTTGGTAAATGCTTTTTATGTATGAATTGATATGTTTTTCTTCTTTAGCCTGTTAATATGATGGATTACATTGATTAATTTTCAAATATTGAGCCAGCCTTGCATCCATGGAATAAACCCCATGATCATGGTGTATAATTCTTTTTACGTGTTACTGAATTCTGTTTAATAATATTTTGTTTGGGATTTTTTAAATCTGTATTCATGAGAGATATTGGTCTGTTTTTTTTTTTTCTTTCTTTTTTTTATACTGTCTTCATCTGGTTTTGGTATTAGAATAACATTAGTTTCTTAAAATAATTGGGATGTGTTTCCTCCACATGTGTTTTCTGGAAGAGATTGTGTAGAATTGGTGTTAATTTTTCTTTAAACATTTGGTAGAATTCTCCAGTGAAACCATCAAGGCATGGAAATTTCTTTTGGGGGAGTTTTTAGATTATAAATTCAATATCCTTAATAATTACAAAGATATTTAAATTATCCATTTCATAATAAGCAAGTTCTGGTAGTTTGTGTTTTTTAAGGAATTGGTTCTTTTTGTTTAAGTTGTCAAATTTATGTATATAGAGTTGTTTGTAGTATTCTCTTATTATCTTTTTGATGTCTTCAGGATCTGTAGTGATATCCCCTTTTCATTTAGATTTTGGTAATTTGTATCTTTTCTTTTTTTCTTTGTCAGTCTTGCTAGAGGTTTGTCAGTTTTAATTAATCTTTTGAAGGAACCAGTTCTTTGTTTTATTGCTTTTCTCTATTTTTCTGTTTTCAGTTTTATTGATTTCTACTTTTATCTTCATCATTTACTTCCTTCTGCTTACTTTGGGTTTATTTTGCTTTTCAGTTTCTAGCTTCTTGAGGATGGGAACTTAGATAATTGATTTGAGCCTTTTCCTATTTTCTACAGTGTGCATTTATTGCTATAAATTTTCCTTTCAGCCCTACTTTAGCTGTGTCCCACAAACTTTGATACATTGTGCTTTCTTTTGTCATTCAGTTTGATGTATTTTTTATTTCCCTTGATAATTCTTCGACCATGGATTATTTCGAAATATGTTCTTTAATTTCCATGTATTTGGATATTTTCCTGTTATCTTTCTATTGTTGATTTCTAGTTTGATTCCATTGTGTTTGGTGAACAAAATCTATATGATTTTAATTCTTTTATAGTTGAAGTATGTTTTATCACCCATGATATGGGCCATATCTTGTATTTTCCGTGGGTACTTGAAAAGAATGTGTAAACTATTGGATTGGGTGGGGTCTTGTATAAATGTTGATTAGATCCTTTTGGTGTATGGTGTTTTGAGTTTTATATCTTCGCTGATTTTCTGTCTACTTGCTTGTATTTGTTGTTTATTGCTGCTTTAACAAATTACCACAAAATGAATGGCTTAAAAGAACGTAAAATTATTATTTTACACTTCCGTGGGTCAAAAGTCTGACACGTGTCTCAGTGGGTTTAGATCAAAGTATTGAGGGGCCTGCGGTCCTTTCTGGAGGCATTTCTTTGCCTTTTACAGCTTCAGTGGGTTGCCCACATTCCTTGGCTCATGGTCCCATTTCTCTAATTTCAAAGCCAGCACAGAGGATCTGGTCCCTTTCACATTACATCGCTCTCACCTTCTCTTCTGTCTCCCTTTTCTTCTTGTAAAAGCCCTTGTGATTACCTTGGGCCCATCCAGATAATCCAGGATAATCTCCCTATCTTAAAGTCAGCTGGTTAGCAACATTAATCCTATCTGCAACCTTACTTTTCCTATTCCATGTAATGTAACATTTGTTTATTTTGAAGATTAGGATGTGAACATTTTTTCTGCCTACCACAGTGAAGTTCCCAGGTTCCTTTTTTCATTATTTCCTTTCTGTTTAGAATGCTTCCTTCAGGCCGGCCCCGTGGCTTAGTGGTTGAGTGCGCGCGCTCCGCTACTGGCGGCCCGGGTTTGGATCCCGGGCACGCACCAATGCACCGCTTCTCCGGCCATGCTGAGCCGGCGTCCCACATACAGCCACTAGAAGGATGTGCAGCTATGACATACAACTATCTACTGGGGGCTTTGGGGGAAAAAAAAAGGAGGAGGATTGGCAATAGATGTTAGCTCAGAGCCGGTCTTCCTCAGCACAAAGGGGAGGATTAGCGTGGATGTTAGCTTAGGGCTGATCTTACTCACAGAAAAAAAAAAAAAAAAAAGAATACTTCCTTCAGCTATTCTTTTAGAATAAATCCACTGGTGACAAATTCTCTTAGTTTTCCTTCACATGAGACTATCTTGGTTTCTCCTTAATTCCTGAAGGATATTTTGCTGAGTATGGGATTCTTGTTTGACGTTTCTTTTCTTTCAGTACCTGAAAACTTGTGACACTTCTGGCTTCTATTACTTCTGATGATAAATCTACTGTAGTTCTAATTGTTTTCTCCCTATATATAAGGTATTATTTTTCTTTGTCTGTTTCTAAGGTTTTCCTTTTGTCTTTAGTTTTTAGAAGTTTAATTATGATGGTTCTTGATGTAGACTTTTACTGTTTGGTGTTTTCTCAGCTTCTTGAATATCTAGTTTATGTCTCTTCCCAAATTTGGGAAGTTTTCACTCATTATTTCTTTGAGTACTATTTCAGTCCTGCTTTCCTTCTTCTTCTCTTTTGGGACTTCAATGACATGAATGTTAGATCTTTTGTTATAGTTTCTTGGATCCTTCAGGCTCTGCTCTTTGCGTTTGTATTTTTGTTTAGTTTCTTTCTTTTCTGTTGTTCTGATTGGATAATTTCTATTGTTCTATCTTCTGGTTCACTTGTTCTTTCCTCTCCTCTCCATTCTGCTAATGAGTGCAATCCACTGAGATTTTTACTGTGGTTATTATATTCTTCAGTTCTAAAATTTCCATTTTGTATTTCTTTGTGTTTTATTTCTTTGCTGAAACTTTTTATCTACTGAGGCTATTTACTTTTTTCAAGGATGTTTGTAATTCCTCATGAAAATGTTTATCATGGCTGCTAAAATCTTTTTCAAATAATTCTAACATCTCTGTCATCTCAATTTTGGCATCGATTGATTTTCTTTTTTCATTTAGTTTGGGATCTTCCTGATTCTTGGTATGAAGAGTGATTTTTCAGTTGAAACTTGGACATTTTGTATGATATTCTAGACTGAATCTTATTTAAGCCTTTTGTTTTGGCTTTTTGTGACACTGGTCCAGCAATGAGAGGGGACATTACCTTGTCACTATCAGGTAGAAGTAGATGTCCAGGGTCATCATTGGCCTCTGTTGACACCCAAGTTGGAGAGCTCTTCATTACTGCTTTGCAGGGGTGGAAGTTCCAGTGGAAGTTGCCTCATTACTGCTGGGTGATGGTGAAAGTCCTGATTCCCACTAGACTTCCTCTAATACTGCTTCAGTGGGGGTGGGAAGCTACTCCCCATTATTGTTGAGTGGATGTGGAATTTCTGGCTTCCCATGTGGCTTGTGCTGACACTGTTTGGCAAGAGCCTTGTTACTAACTGGTGGGATGAAATTCCTGGCTCCCTACGTGGCCTTCTCTGATGCAACCCCAGCAGGGATGTTGGGCACCTAAATGGCAGCCTCATTAGGGTGGAAGTGTAGGCTTGTCATTTGGCCTTTGCTTGCCTGGGTGAGGGTGGGACTGTAGTTGGTTCTGCGTTTAGCTATAATAGAGTGGTTATTGTCTAAAAGTTTTCTGTATTGCCAAATAACCTCTTAACTGGTTTTTGTTTGGAGATAGGAGGCCCTTGTTGGCTGTTTTTGTCTTTGCCCATTGACATTTCCAGGTTACTGGATTCTTCAGCTCCACATCTGGAATATATGAGGTTAAAAAAAAAACAGGGAACTTTACACTGTCATTTCTTGGGTCCTGAGTTTCCTAGCTGGTCTAACTTCTTGTCTCTCCCTTTCTGATTCTTGTGTTTTATATATAGTGTCCAGGGGTTTAGATGTGTATAAGTTTCAATGTAAATATGTGATATATTTTAATCCCTTAAGACATTATTATTATTTTATTCATATAATGTAGATTGAGCCAATTTTCTTTTTGCTCTTCATTCCTTCTTATGGCCTTCCATCTGGAATCATTTTCCTTTTGTTTGAAGTTTATCTTTTTTTTTTTTCCTTTTAGTGAGAGTCTGCTGGTGGTGAACTCTTAGTTTTTTTTCACTTGTCTGAAAATGCTGTGTTTGACCTAAATTCTTGAAGAATATTTTTTGTCTGATAGAGATTTCTGCACTGGTAGTCATTTCAGCACAGTGATGATACCATTCCATTATCGCTGTTGAGAAGTCAGCTGTTGTTCCTTTCAAGGGAATCTCTCTTTCCTCTCTGGTTGGTGTTTTAGATTTTCTTTTTGTTTGAGGTGACTACAGTTTCACTGTGCTTTGTATGGATGTAAATTTATGTTTATCTTGCTTGGGATTCATTGGGCATATTCAGGCTGTGAATTTTTGCCTTTCATTTGTTCTGGAAAATTCCCAGTCATTATCTTCTTGGGTATTTCCTTTGGCCCATTTTTTGGTCTCTTCTTTTTCTCAAATTCCAGTTAAACTTGTCTTGACCTTCTTACTATCTTCTATGGCTCTTAATCTCTCATTTATCTTTTTGTCTGTGTGCTACATTCCAGATCATTTCTTCTTCTTTTTTTGTCCTTGTACATAGTTTTATATATTTGAAATTCCAATCTGAAGTCTCTGTGGATCTGTTTCTCTGTGTCGTTTCTAATGTTACTCATTGTTGTTTCTTTCCTTGTATGCTCGTGTATCTTTTACTATGTGCTGCTCATTATCCTTGAAAAATTATTTTTAGGAATAAATTGGGGCCTGAAATGAAGAAGTCTTCAACCAGAGAAGATATGCATTTGGTTATACTGTGTGCTTTTAGGTATTACCACTTTGGAACCACTTTGAATAAAGTTCAACACTTGAGGTTTATTGTACTCTTCAGGAAATGGGAATTTGGGCTTCAATTCTATGAGAGGGCTGGTTTACTTCTGGTTCACCACTACACTGAAGATATAGCCACTAGAGGGTCTCTACCTCCTGTGTGGGCTGTGAGTTTAAATTTCTCTCCCTTTCACTCCATGAGGCCATCAAAATAAAAGTTCCAGTTTGCTGGAATTGTCAAATGACTGCAAGGAAAAAGTGGCTTCAGTTGTTCACTTATTTTCTGGGTTCTGTTTTCCTTTTAACTTTGGCCTGTTAATTTCATACTATCTTGTTAGCTTTTTGGATCTTTTACAATATTTTAAAATTTTCTAGTACTTTTAGTTATTTTTTTCAGTGTGAGGATTAGTCCAAATAATCTTTCCCACTGTTAAATCTCAACTGGTATTATTTTTCCTCTGAATAACTCAATAAGTATTTCCTAAGAATAAGGACTTTTTCATAAACAACCTACTTTAGTTTACATAAATCAGGAAATTTAACATCGATATAATACTATTATCTAGTTCATGGTGTATATTCAAATTTTGTCAATTGTCCCAATAATATCCTCTTTTTTTTTTTTTTTTTTTTTGTGAGGAAGTTCAGCCCTAAGCTAACATCCATGCTAATCCTCCTCTTTTTGCTGAGGAATACCTGCTCTGAGCTAACATCTATTGCTAATCCTCCTCCTTTTTTTTTCCCCCCACAAAGCCCCAGTAGATAGTTGTATGTCATAGTTGCACATCCTTCTAGTTGCTGTATGTGGGACGCGGCCTCAGCATGGCCAGAGAAGCGGTGCGTCGGTGCGCGCCTGGGATCTGAACCCAGGCCGCCAGTAGCAGAGCGCGTGCACTTAACCGCTAAGCCACGGGGCCGGCCCCCTATAATAGTCTTTATAAAAATTTTTCCCTTTGGTTTATGTTTAAGTCAGGATCGTGCATGGTTTTCATTTCTTCTTATTCTCCTTTAATTTGGAATAATTCCTCTGTCTTTGTATTCCATGACCTTCGCAATTTTGAAGATTATAGGCCAGTTACTTCAGGTAACATCTCTAAATTTTGTTTTGTCTGGTGTTTTCACATGATTAGAGTCAGGTTATGCATTTTTGATAGGAAGACCACTGTAGTGATTATGTGTCCTTCTCAATTATTAATGTTTGGATTTTTGCTTACCATTTTGGTACTTCTTTTTTTGTCAACCATTTTTCAGTTGGGCCCAACTAATTGCTGTCTTTTGTTCTTCCTTTTCTGCCATTATTCGAGTTAATCAAACATTTTATAGTATTTCATTTTATTTTATTTATTTCTTTATTGTGAGTTTTTTTGTACTTTATTGTTTGTCGGTCACCATATAAATGCATCCCTTAACCCCTTTTGCCCACACCTCAACCCCTTGCCCCTGGTAACCACCAAACAGTTCTCTCTGTCCATGTGTTAGTTTATCTTCCACTTATGAGTGAAATCATGTGGATGTTTGTCTTTCTCTTTCTGGTTTATTTCGCTTAACATAATACCCTCCAGGTCCATCCATGTTGTTGCAAATGGGCCGATTTTGTCTTTTTTATGGCTGAGTAGTATTCCATTGTGTATATATATACACCACATCTTCTTTATCTATTCATCAGTCAAGGGACACTTGGGTTGTTTCCACGTCTTAGCTATAGTGAATAATGCTGCAATGAACATAGGGGTGCATAAGCTTCTTTGGATTGTTGACTTCAGGTTTGTTGGGTAGATACCCAGTAGTGGGATAGCTGGATCATAAGGTATTTCTATTTTTAATTTTTTGAGGAATTTCCATACTGTTTTCCATAGAGGCTGTGCCAGTTTGCATTCCCACCAGCAGTGAATTAGAGTTCCCGTTTCTCCACAGCCTCTCCAGCGTTTGTTGTTTTTTGTCTTGGTGATTATAGTCATTCTAACGGGTGTAAGATGATACCTTAGTGTAGTTTTGATTTGCATTTCCCTGATGATTAGCGATGTTGAACATCTTTTCATGTGCTTATTGGCCATCTGTATATCTTCTTTGGAGAAGTGTCTCTTCATTTCCGCTGCCCATTTTTTGATTGGTTTGTTTGTGTTTTTATTGTTCAGTTGTGTGTGTTCTTTATTATGGAGATTAATCCCTTGTTGGATATATGGTTTGCAAATAGTTTTTTACAGCTGGTGGGTTGCCTATTCTTTTGGATCCTGGTTTCATTTGCCTTCTAGAAGCTCTTTAATCTGATGAAATCCCACTTGTTTATTTTTTCTTTTGTTTCCCTTGTCCTAGGAGACATGGAATTCAAAAAGATCCCTTTATGACTGATGATAAATAGTGTACTGCCTATATTTTCTTCCAGGAGTTTTATTGTTTCAGGTCTCACCTTCAGGTTTTTGATCCATTTTGAGTTAATTTTTGTGTATGGGGAAAGAAGATGGTCTACTTTCATTCTTTTGCAAGTGGCTATCCAGTTTTCCCAGCACCATTTATTGAACAGACTTTCCTTTCTCCATTGTATGTTCTTAGCTCCTTTGTTGAAGATTAGCTGCCTGTAGATGTGAAGTTTTATTTCTGGGCTTTCAATTCTGTTCCATTGATCTGTGTGTCTGTTTTTGTACCAGTACCATGCTGTTTTGATTACTATCGCTTTGTAGTATATTTTGAAGTCAGGGATTGTGAGGCTTCCAGCTTTGTTCTTTTTTCTCAGGATTGCTTTAGCTATTTAGGGTCTTTTGTTGCCCCATATAAACTTTAGGATTCTTTGTTCTATTTCTGTGAAGAATGTCATTGGGATTCTTATTGGGATTGCATTGAATCTGTAGATTGCTTGAGGTAATATGGACATTTTAACTATGTTTATTATTCCAATCCATGTGCATGGAATATCTTTCCATTTCTTTATGTCATCATTGATTTCTTTCAATAATGTCTTATAGTTTTCATTGTATAGATCTTTCACCTCCTTTGTTAAATTTATTCCTAGATATTTTATTCTTTTTGTTGTGATTGTAAATGGGATTTTATTCTTGATTTCTCTTTCTGTTAGTTCATTATTAGAGTATAGAAATGAAACTGATTTTTGTAAGTTGATTTTGTCTCCTGCAACTTTACTGTAGTTGGTGATTATTTCTAATAGTTTTCTGATGGATTCTTTAGGGTTTTCTATATATAGGATCATGTCATCTGAAAACAGTGAGAGTTTCATTTCTTCCTTCCAATTTGGATACCTTTTATTTCTTTTTCTTGCCAAATTACTCTGGCCAAAACCTCCAGTACTATGTTGAATAAGAGTGGTGAGAGTCGACACCCTTGTTTTGTGCCTGTTCTCATAGGGATGGCTTTCAGTTTTTCACCAATGAGTATGATGTTGGCTGTGGGTTTGTCATATATGACCTTTATTATGTTGAGGTACTTTCCTCCTATACCCACTTTATTGAGTGTTTTTTCTTTTGTCATAAATGGATGTTGGATCTTGTCAAATGCTTTCTCTGCATCTATTGAGATGATTATGTGATTTTTATTCCTCATGTTGTTAATGTGGTTTATCACATTGATTGATTTGCAGATGTTGAACCATCCCTGCATCCCGGGTATAAATCCCACTTGATCATCGTGTATGATCCTATAAATGCATTGCTGTATTCGGTTTGCCAATATTTTATTGAGGATTTTTCCATCTATGTTCATCAGTGATATTGGCCTGTAATTTTTCTTCTTTGTGTTGTCCTTGTCTAGCTTTGGTATCAGGGTGATGTTGGCCTCATAGAATGAGTTAGGAAGCGTTCCATCTTTTTCAATTTTTTGAAATAATTTGAGAAGGATAGGTATTTTTTTTGGTTTGGTTTTTTTTAATAGCTAGAATATGAATATGTATTTATCTTTCTTTTTTTTTTGGTCTCTATGTGTTTGTTTATTGTTGTTATTATCTACTACTTAATGAAGGAAATCATATGGTGTTTGACCTCCTCCCTCTGACTTATTTCACTTTGCATAACACCCTCAATGTCCATCCATGATGTCACAAATGGCTGGATTTCATCGTTTCTTATGGCTGAGTAGTATTCCATTGTGTATATATACCACATCTTCTTTATCCATTCGTCCCTTGATGGGCACTTAGGTTGCTTCCAAGGCTTGGCTATTGTGAATAACGCTGCAATGAACACAGGTGTGCGTGTATCTTTAGGCATTGGTGTTTTCAAGTTCTTTGGATAAATACCCAGCAGTAGAATAGCTGGATCATATGGTAGTTCTATCCTTAATTTTTTGAGGAATCTCTGTACTGTTTTCCATAGTGGCTGCACCAGTTTGCACTCCCACCAGCAGTGTATGACAGTTCCCTTCTCTCCACATCCTCTCCAACACATATTGTTTCCTGTCTTGTTAATTATAGCCATTCTGACGGGCGTGAGGTGATATCTCATTGTAGTTTTGATTTGCATTTCCCTGATAGTTAATGATTTTGAACATCTTTTCATGTGTCTGTTGGCCATCTGTATATCTTCTTTGGAGAAATGTCTGTGCAGGTCTTTTGCCCATTTTTTAATTGGGTTGGTAGTTTTTTTGTTGTTGAGATGCATGAGTTCTTTATATATTTTGGAGATTAACCCCTTATCTGATGTATGGTTTGCAAATATCTTCTCCCAATTGTTAGGTTGTCTTTTCGTTTTGTTGATGGTTTCCTTTGCTGTGCAGAAGCTTTTTAGTTTGATGTAGTCCCATTTGTTTATTTTTTCTATTGTTTCTCTTGCCCAGTCAGACATGGTGCTTGAAAATATGTTGCTAAGACCGATGTGGAAGAGCATACTGCCTATGTTTTTTTCTAGAAGTTTCATAGTTTCAGGTCTTACATTCAAGTCTTTAATCCATTTGGAGTTAATTTTTGTGTATGGTGTAAGGTAAGGGTCTACTTTCATTTTTTTGCATGTGGCTATCCAGTTTTCCCAACACCATTTGTTCAAGAGACTTTCTTTTCTCCATTGTATGTTCTTGGTTCCTTTGTTGAAGATTAGCTGTCCACAGATGTGTGGGTTTATTTCTGGGCTTTTGATTCTATTCCATTGATCTGTGTGTCTGTTTTTGTGCCAGTACCATGCTGTTTTGGTTACTATAGCTGTGTAGTATATTTTGAAATCAGGGAGTGTGATACCTCCAGCTTTGTTCTTTTTTCTCAGGATTCCTTTAGGGTCTTTTGTTGTTCCATATAAATTTTAGGATTCTTTCTTCTAGTTCTGTGAAAAATGTTGTTGGAACTTTGATAGGGATTGCATTGAATCTATAGATTGTTTTAGGAAGTATGGACATCTTAACTATGTTAATTGAGAAGGATAGGTATTAAGTCTTCTTTGAATATTTGGTAGAATTCTCCAGAGAAGCCATCTAATCCTGGACTTTTATTTTTTGGAAGGTTTTTGATTACTGTTTCAATCTCTTTACTTGTCATTGGTGTATTCAGATTCTCTATTTCTTCTTGATTCAGTTTTGTGAGGCTATATGAGTCTAAGAATTTATCTATTTGTTCTAGGTTGTCCAATTTGTTGGCATATAGTTTTTCATAGTATTCTCTTAAAATCCTTTGTATTTCTGTGGTATCCATTGTAATTTCTCCTCTTTCATTTAGAATTTTCTTCATTTGTGCCTTTTTTTTTTCTTGGTGAGTCTGGCTAAGCGTTTCTCAATTTTATCTTCTCAAAGAACCATCTCTTAGTTTCATTGATCCTTTTTACTGTTTTTTTTTTTTTTGGTTTCAATTTCATTTATTTCTGCTCTGATTTTTACTATTTTCCTCCTTCTTCTGACTTGGGGCTTTGTTTGTTCTTCTTTTTCTAATTCTGTTAGGCATAGGCATAGTTTGAGTTTGCTTATTTTGGCTTTTCCTTGTTTGTTAAGGTGGGTCTGTATTGCTATGAGTTTCCCTCTCAGGACTGCTTTTTCTGCAGCCCGTGTGAGTTGGTACAGTGTATTTTCATTTTCATTTGTCTCCAGATAGGATTTGATTTCTCCTTTAATTTTATCAATGATCCATTTGTTGTTCAGTAACATGTTGTTTAGTCTCCACATCTTTGTCACTTTCTTGATTTTTTTCTTGTGGTTGATTTCTAGCTTCATGGCATTATGGTCGTAAAAGATGCTTGTTATGATTTCAATCTTCTTAAATTTATAGACTCATGCCTTGTTTCCCAACATATGGTTTATTCCTGAGAATGTTCCATGTGTGCTTGAGAAGAACATGTAATCTGCTGTGTTTGGATGGAGTGCTCTATATATATCTTTTAAGTCCATCTCATCAAGTTTTTCTTTAAATCCATTATTTCCTTATTGACTTTCTGTCTAGATGATCTATCCATTGATGTAAGTGGGGTGTTAAGATCCCTTGCTATTATTGTGTTGTTGTTAACATCTCCTTTTATGTTTGTTAATAGTTGCTTTATGTACTTTAGTGCTCCTGTGTTTGGTGCATATTTATAAATAATAAGTATTTATAAATGATATGTCTTCTTCGTGGAGTGTCCCTTTTATCATTATATATTGCCCCTCTTTGTCTCTCATTACCTGTTTTATCTTGAAGTCAACTTTGTCTGATATAAGTATGGCAACACCTGTTTTCTTTTGTTTGCCATTAGCTTGGAGTATTGTCTTCCATCCTTTTACTCTGAGCCTGTGTTTGTCTTTAGAGCTGAGATGTGTTTCCTGAAGGCAGCATATTATTGGGTCTTGTTTTTTAATCCATCCCGCCCCTCTGTGTCTTTTGATTGGATAGTTCAGTCCATTTACATTTAGGGTAATTATTGATATATGAGGGCTTAATGTTGCTATTTTATCACTCAATTTCCTGTTCTTTGGTATTTCCTTTGTTTCTCTTCCGTGTGTTTTGGACTACCAATTCAGTTTGGCAGTTCTGTATGGTGGTTCTCTTAGTTTTCTCTTTATTTATCGTGTGTGACTCTGTTCTGATTATTTGGTTAGTGGTTACCATGAAGTTTGTATAAAAACTCTCGTGGATGTGATAGTCCATTTCGTGATGGCCTATTATTCCCTTAGACTAAGTCAATTCGATCCCTTTCCTCTTCTTCTTCTAAGTTGTTCCTGTCACAACTTATTCTATTTTGTGTTTTGAGTTTGTGTTTAAAGTGATGAGGTTATTTTTTTGTTGTTGTTTTCCTTCCCATTTGTTTTATAATTAGGTGTTTTCTAATCTGTTCTGATAGAGAGCTGATTTTTTTCTGGTTTTGTTCACCTGTTTTCCTCTTTGTTCAAAACTTTGTATTCCCTTTCTCTTTTTTTTCTCAGGCATGAGGGCCTTCTTGAGCACTTCTTGTAGTGGGGGTCTTGTAGCAATGAACTCCTTTAGCTTTTGTTTATCTGGGATAGTTATTATTTCTCCATCATATCTGAAGGATATTTTCACTGGATAGAGTATTCTTGGCTGAAAGTTTTTGTCTTTCAGAATTTTGAATATGTCATTCCACTCTCTCCTAGCCTGTAAAGTTTCTGTTGAGAAATTGGCTGAAAGCCTCATAGGAATTCCTTTGTGTCTTATTATTTTTGTCTAGCTGCTTAATATTTTTTCTTTGTCATTGACTTTTGCCAGCTTTACTAATGTGTGCCTTGGAGAGGGTCTTTTCATCTTGATATATTTAGGAGATCTGTTGATTTCATTCACTGGTATTTCCAGCTCCTTCCCCAGGTTCGGGAAGTTCTCAGCTATTATTTCTTTGAACAAGTTCTCTGCACCTTTTTTCCTCTCTTTTCCCTCTGGAATACCTATAATCCTTATGTTGGATTTCCTAATTGAGTCAAATATTTCTCAGAGAGTTTCTTCATTTCTTTTTAGTCTTAGCCTCTTTCCTCCTCTATCTGGAGAATTTCTGCATTGTTGTCTTCAATATTGCTAATTTTTCCTCCATATTTTCCTCTCTGATGCTTAAAGCTTCCAGATTTGTCTTTATCTCCTCTATTGTGTTTTTCATCTGTAAGATTTCTGATTGTTTTTTCTTTATGGTTTCAATCTCTTTTGTAAAGAAATTCCTGATTTCATTGAATTGTCTATCTGTATTTTCTTTTATTTCCTTGAGCTTTTTTATGATAGCTATTTTGAGTTCTCTGTCATTAATGTTATACATTTATGTGCTTTCAGGGTTGATTTCTAGGTGCTTGTAATTTTCCTTTTGGTCTGGATATTTAATATATTTTTGCATAGTGCCTGTTGGTGTTGGCTTATTTTTCCTCATATTGAAAATATCTGGTCACAGTTTCCTCTTGCTGCCACTGGGTGGGGAGTCAAGAGCTGTATATTCTGTGCCTGCCTCTAGCTGCAGGTGCTCTGGTCAGCCCGCAGCTGAGCTGAGGCAGGGCTGAGCAGGGGCTGCTGGGGCTGGAGTGCAGGAACAGCTGGAGCTGGAGCATGGGAAGGGCTGGTGCTGGAGTGTGGCTAGTCAACACAGCTGGAGCTGGAGTGCAGCTGGGTTGAAGCAGCTGTAGCTGAAGCGCAGCTGGGCCGAAGAAGCAGGAGCTGGAGCTAGAATGCCACTGGGCCATAGAAGCTGGAACTAGAGTGTGACTGGGCTGAAATAGCTGGCGCCAGTGCAGCTGGAGCCGGAATGCAGCCAAGCCAAAGCAGCTGGAGCTGGGTTGTGGTCAAGCCAAAGCATCTGGGGATGGGATATGGTCAAGCCAATGCAGCCGTGGCTGGGGCACAGTCAAGCTTGGGCAGCTTGGGCCTGGGTGTGGTTGGGCTTGAGCCACTGGGGCTGGGGCACCAGGGGGCTGCCACCTCTGGGGCCGGGGAATGGGTGTGCTGCCACCACTGGGGCTGGGGCAATGTGGAGCTGCCATCACTGGGACCGGGGGTATGGGGGGCTGCTGCCTCTGGGGCCAGGGCGTGGGCACGCTCATTTTATTTTTTCTCTTGGCTTTTTAGCTATACCTTTCTGTATTTTTAAAATGATTTTTCTCTAAGGATTACTGTATATTATCACAGTTTAGTTAACAGTAATATTGTACTATTCACTTAAAAATAAGAACCTTTCAAAAGTATAGTTCCAGTTACCTCTCCCATTGTTTTTGCTGTTATTGTCATATATATCATACCCACATGAAAAATAAGTTTATTTTTAAGCAGGCTTGGCTTTTAAAATCAGGAAAAGAAATAGTATGCATGTTTTCAATTTACACACATATTTACTATATCTAGTTCTGTACATTTCTTCCTATAGAGCAGAGTTTCCATCTGTTATCATTTTCCTTTAGCTTGAAGAAGTTCCTTTAGCTTTTCTTGTAGTGCATGTCTGTTAGTTCTGAATTTACTTAGTTTTTCGTTATATGAAAATGTCTTTGTTACCTTCATTTAAAGGGTAATTGTCTTGTTTGCAACGTTTGGCTGACAGTTCTTTTTCTTTTATGCTGTTAAATGCGTCATTCTCTTGTTTTCTGCTCTCCGTTGTTTCTGATGAGGAGTGAGCTAACATTTGTATGAGTGTTCCCCTATGTACCTATTACAATGTATCTTTTGTTTGGACCAATTTTGAGTTTTTCTCTTTAGCTTTCAGTAATTTGACTAGTATGTGCCTATGTATTTTTCTTTACATTTATCCTCCCTTCAGTTCACTGAGCTTTTTAGATGTGTATGTTTTTCATCCAATTTGGAAAAATTTTGGCTATTATTTCTTTAAATGCTTTTTCTGTCTCATTCTCTCTCCTATTCTTCTGGGACTCCAATTACTTATGTGTTATATTGCTTGATATTGTCCCACATGTCATTAAGGTTTTGTTCATTTTTTTTTTTTTTTTTTTTTTGGTGAGGGAGATCAGCCCTGAGCTAACATCCATGCTAATCCTCCTCTTTTTGCTGAGGAAGACTGGCTCTGAGCTAACATCTATTGCCAATCCTCCTCCTTTTTTTCTTCCCCAAAGCCCCAGTAGATAGTTGTATGTCATAGCTGCACATCCTTCTGGCTGCTATATGTGGGACGCGGCCTCAGCATGGCCGGAGAAGCAGTGCGTCGGTGCGCACCTGGGAACGCGCGCACTTAACCGCTAAGCCACGGGGCTGGCCCAAGGTTTTGTTCATTTTTTAAAAATATTTTTTCTCTGTTTTTCAGATTGGTTAATTTCTATTGCTCTATCTTCAAATTTGCTGACTATTATGTGGTCTCCAATATACTGTTAATACTATCTAGTGATTTTTTTCAATTATTGTACTTTTCAGTTCTAAAATTTCCGTTTGATTCTTTTTTGAAGTTTTAGTTTCTATGTTGAGATTCCCTATCTGTTTATTCATATGACACTATTTTCCTTTGGTTCGTGAACATATCTCTGATAGTTGCTTGTTGCTTTTGTTCACTAATTCCAATATCTGGTTCATCTTGGGGTCAGTATTGTTTTTTTATTCCCTTGTCTATAAGCCATATTTTCCTGTTATTTCTATGTATAATAATTTTTTATTATATAGTGGACATAGTCAATGATGCTTTTACAGACATTCTGGATTCTGTATGTTCCTCTGAAGAGTGTTGACTTTTGTTCTAGTAGGTAGTTAACTCGGATTGACTTGAACTCCAAACTCTGTCCTCTTTGAGGTGGACAGCAGCTAAAATCTCTGCTCAGTTCTTTCAGGTTCCAGCTGCTATTGTTGTTGAGCCTCCTGGAGTCAGCGATCAGCCAAGAATTTGGTCACAGTTTATACTCTCGTTTTAGGGCTTCTGTGGCTCCCTTCTTCCCAGGATTTCTTCCTAATTTTACAGCTGCTCTGCCAGCCCCAATCTATGTTCTCTGAACCCTTGAACCACTAAACTGTGGATTTTTGCTACCCTATAATATGTGGATTGAGAAGTACCCTCAGGCATAAAGCCACAGACTTGCAAATCTCACTCAGTGCTGTTCTGTTTTTTTAGGTTTGACTTCTCTCCAGGTCCTTTTGAGGAACTTTCAATTAGTTGTTTCTTATTTTTTGTCCAGAGTTTATCATTGTTGTCTGAAGGAGGGTTAGTTCAACCAAACTATTTCACCATTAATGGAAACCATAAGTCCCCTATCTTTAAATTTTAACAACATATTTGAACTTACATTATTTCCTCCAACATACATAGCTAATGGGTTTAGCTAATATTTATCCTCTTCCCTCAAAAAAAAAAAAGTGTCAATAATGTTAGTAGGATTTCATTTCTCTTCCTTCCCCCTAGTAAACCATGTTTCAAGTTGAGAATTTGTTTAGGATTTTAGTTCCGGGTTTTTGGCCTTTAATTTTGAATGCCAGTTTATCCAGGGATACAACTATATGTTCAAAATAATTTACACTCAGAAATTTGAAAAGGAGCCTATATGTGTCTGGGCTGCCACCACTTATTTCAGCTGTAACAAAACTCTCCAGTCTGTCTTGCTTAGGATCATTTAATCTTAACTTTTTTGTAAGATTATTTTCAGGATTAAAAGAGAGAGCATAGGTATATTCATGATCATCTTCATGGAAATACACATCTGAAGTCAGTGCCCAGTCCATTCATTTGTTTTGAACCAAATATCTTCATACTTAAATCCATGGGTGAAAATAATAGATTAATCATGGCTTGTATTTCTCTATTAAAGTAAAAATTTTAAATGTGTTGTCAATTTCAATATTCCCATATAAAAACAAATATGAATGTAAGCATCATTGAGTTTTAGGCAATGGAAATTAAAATTATATGGTCAGAAACCTATGCTACTAATAAATGATTGTTAAAAAAAAGGAAATTTGAAGTTCCATTGTCTTCCAGCCTACAGTTATTGCCAATGAAGAGCCTGTTACCAATACGTTTTGTGGGGAGGGTCCATAATGCATATATATATATATATATATATATAATTTTTAAACTTTACATATAGTAGAATTTGTTTATTGGTGTACTATTCTAATAATTCTTAGGCATGAAATCAAAAACCCTATCCACAAAAGAAAAAATTGATAAATAGGATTTTATCGGAATTAAAGGCTTTTGCTCTACAAAAGACACTGTTAAGACCACTCAGCTGATCTTAGGAGCTTTTAAACAGAGGTATAGAGGAGCAATGGCTGAAAGGAGATGGACTTGTGTAGGAGGAGAGGATTGATTTTGGTCTTGAAAGAATCGTTCTGGCTAACATTCATAGTGTGGTAGAAGCAGCTCAGATTGAGATCATGCAGATTTGGTTTTGAAATCTGGCCCTGGTTCACTGTAGCTCTATAACCTTGGCAAGTCTGGAACAACATGGAGTATGAATGAATAAAACATCTCTATGTCATTATTTCCTTATTTATAAAATAAGGATGATGCTATCTTTCCTGTCCACCTCTCTGGGCTCTCTTCTGAGGGTCAGATGAGACCTTGTATATGAAAGCACCTTGAAGAACATAACACTAATACAAGGTGAAATGTACAAAGTGAAAGGGACTATTATAGTATTTTCACCTGCTTGCCCCTCTATGCTGAGATGATCAAATAACACTGTGTGAGAAAAAGATTTAAGCATTATGATCTGCTACATATTTATTTAGCAAATAAATGAAAAGGAGTCATTTTATTGTTATACTTATGTTAGCAGTAGGCTCTTGAAGACTGAAGACTCTCGAGAGCCAAAGAAGGGGTGAGTTTTGGACACCATGATAAGTAGAAGGGGGTAGGGTGGCTATACGGATGGAAAAGTGAGGGGGTCAGAAAAAAAGGATTCACAATATTGTTTAGCTCAGAAAAGTTAACACCTACTTTGCATTCCTCTTTGTGGTCTCTGACCTGGTGGACCCCTTCACCTTGATGAATATGGAGTGGTTTAAAAATGCATCCACTTTAGTGTGTAGAGTAGAGGGAAGCTCAAGCTAACCCTGAAACTGGCTGATGGGAAAAGAAATCTCTCTGGAGTCTATATTCTTTAACCATGCAGTATTTATTGAAAAAGAAAAGAATGATGAGAGATGGGTTTGGGAAATAGGGAAGACAGAGGACAGAAAAGAATGTGTAACAGGGCATGGATAGGAGAGGAAGGATAAGATATTTGAGCATTCTGTCTGACACTCAGGCAGAGGCAGATGTGATTAGTTGTTGACTGGGGAAAAAACTAAATATAAATTGAGCCCCGTAGGGTGATGGAGGATTTTTGCTGCCTGAGTCAGAGCAGGAGGAAAGGGCACAGGCTTCTAGATCTTGTTGCAGAAAGACTCATTCCGACAGCATGTAATTTGCATCCTGGTTCCGTGGGAGAAGAGGTTCATAGATGGGCACATATTCTCACACCCCTGAACCATGAATTGGAGTTTTCCACCTGAAAGAAGCAGAGACAGACTACAGTGAGGAGGCTTCCTCCTCCAGCCTTAGTCTTCCTCGATGGTCCCCAGTGTCCCCATGCAGGCACGCCAAGACCTCCAACTTGTATATTCTTCTTCCCTCTTCCCCTTTCCCCCCATCAGTTGCCTGCTCCCTTTAGAAAGGGACCAGACAACCCACAAGGGAAGTCAGGCAGTGTGGTTCATGGAATGTAAGTAACCAAGATCCCTTATTTTGGGGATAAGGAGTGAGTGTAAGGGTGGAGACATGTGGGAATGTACTCAGACAGGTCTGGCAACCTGTGAACACAGACTGATAGAAAATTACTTATTAGTTTATTCATTTAGTCAATATTTACTAAATGCCTACCATGTTCTGGACATTGTGCTAAGTGCTAAGAATATATAGCCACAGTCCTGAGTTTACAGTCAATGTCTCAATGACTCAAGGGGCAATTCACATATTTCTTTAACAGGAAGAGACAGCCAGTCTATCTGCCTCCTTTTAAGACATTGTAGGCCTGCTAGAAGTGTTCTCTACCTCTCTATCAGTAGCTAGAATTCTACTCTTAATTCTTGAAAAGATAAGGTTCTCCTGAATCTCCAAGTTTCTGGGGAATCACAGTTTGATCCTCCTCAGGCCCCTGCTGCCCTAACTGCTCCCCATCAGTACTCGAGTTGGTTGATGTGTTCTCTGGCAAAGACTGCCTCATGAAGTCCCCACACACCTTCAAAGATCTTCTTTAACATGCACTGCTGGGAGTTCTGAGTGGAGCAGACTCCCTCTCCACGAAGGCATTTTCCTTGATCATTCATAAAAGAGCATGTGTGGCAATTTAAAACAGGGCCTGAAAATTTAAGATAAGCCTGGTGAAATTCCCTTATGGACCAGGTGTGTAGCCTTGAATAACACATCTAGGGAGGGATGATGGGCAACAAGTAGCTTGGATACAACACATTTCATTCCCTGGTTCTTGTTGGGGATCTGAGGGCTCCGTGTCTGTCTGATAAAGCATATTCTCTCTTCTACACCAAAGGCAATTCCTTCATTCTTACTGCTTCATTTATGATTTTCACTGCTGATGGATCCAAAATTTCTGTAACAGTAACTTTTACTCCAATTCATATCTCCATTGGCTTCCTAGACATTAATAATTAAATGCCCTTCTGCCATGTCTGACTCAATAGAAGCAAAGTAGAACTTATCACGTGACTTTTTGTACTCCCCATCATACTCTCACTTATCCACAAGGCACAAACACTTGGAGTAAAATCTGACTGATTAATAAGCTATGTTAGAATATTCTGATGTTGTAAACCCTGTAGAGAGTCTGCATCATTCTCCATTTTCAAATTGAGCTTATTGAAGGTCAACTTGTCACAAAGGCATTCTCTTTGAAATGCTTCCGTTTTGCCTCTTTTACTATCTCCATTGGCAATTCCCTAGTTAAGGAAGCATAAAGCAGTGGAAAGAATAGGGGCTTTGGAGTTAGACCTGAGTTTGAATCTAAGGTTTTCTCCTTTCTAGCCATGTGATGTTAGCCTCACTTCTCTCATCTGAAAATTTGGAGTACTTTGCACTACTTATGCAATGGGGTGATATATGAATTATTTATGTCTGGTAATAACTTGAGGCATCAAACTTTGGATCTTGTTTTCCTTCCTTGAACAATTCCTTTTTAGTAAGAGTTAAAGAACTGCAGTTGTCCTGGGAACTTATTTCTGTATCTAACAGACAAAAGTGTCTGCATGTTTTACTTTCCATGTTCAAACAAACAAAAAAACAAGGAGCCACCAGCTCCAGTGCTAGACATCTCTATACAGGGTTTGCAAAGTATTCTAATGTAGTTTGTTAAGAGGCAGATTTAGTATGAAGCTCATGAAGGTTAGTCTTCCATGAGTTCCTTCCAGGGGAGCTGTGGGCTTTTGTATACATAATTTCTCAAGTAGAGTAAAGTTGGAGGGACTGCTGGCATTTTGTATTTGTGTTATTTTTCTTAAGGAGGGGCCTCCAAATTGTTTAGCCATCAGGACCCCACAAAACCTGGATCCTGCTTCCTGGTATTATTGTAAAGAGAGTCTTTGGGAGAGCTGTTTGTGAACTATTCTTTCTCCTATGCTCTTTCCCTAAAATAGGGTTTTTTGAAGTGTTGCCTACTTCCCACCTGAAGTCAAGGACTAGCACCCATCCAAATGTGGTTCACCTGAAAATGTGCTGGAAGTTGGACTGTCTGAAGGCTGTTCACCCATTGGCTTTTCACCTGAGGTCTGTTCACCTGTAGCCTGTTCAGCTGAAGCCTGTTCACCTGAAGACTTTTCACTGGAAGGCTGTTCACCTGAAGGTTGTTCACCAGAAGCGTGCTCACTGGCAGCATGTTCACCTGAAGCATGTTCAACTGCAGCGTGTTCAACTGCATCATGCTCACCCGAAGCATGTTCATCCGAAGCACGTTCACCTGCAGCGTGCTCACCTGTAGCATGCTCACCTGCAGCGTGCTCACCCAAAGCGTGCTCACCCGAAGCGTGCTCACTTGAAGAGTGTTCAATCGAAGTGTGGTCGCCTGAAGCATGCTCACTTAAAGTGTTCCCGCTTGAAGAAGTCTCATATAAAGCCTCACCATCTGAAGGGTTTGCAAGTGAAAAGTACTCACCTGATAATTGTCGAACTGAAGCTTGGTGACCCATAGAGCCAGGAGGCTCATCAGGCTGACCTGATGCTCCTGGGATGGAGAAGTAACAGAAGAGAGATGGTGAAAATGAGAGAAAGAATGTCCAGGGTAAAGACTACTTTTGTATAGAGTAAGGCTAATGTTTTGGGATTCCCAGGTTTCCTGTGGGCCTAGATCAGGCACCTGAAGATATTGCAGATGTTGGAGGAAGTCAACTAAGTACCCAAGAGACCATGAAGGACAGAGATGTTAATGAAACACACAGAGACCACCTCTGGGATTGAAGGAAGGATTTTAAGATCCACAATATTAACAAATGCACGGTGGGGAGGCTGACTCACCCATGCACCAAAAGCACCTGAAGGGAGATTAATGTGCCTCCCTGACAAAGCTAGCATCAGGAATTCAATGTATCATCACTCATGTAATCAGAAGTCCACCACCAGCCTTCCCTCCAGTTCCTCTATGGGTGAAAGGCAAGAAGAATGGAGATTCAAGACAGAGAGAGAAAGCAAGTTATTTTCAATAGCTGAGTAATTCTAGTCAAAATTGAAGGTGGAAGATTTTAAACTTTGGACAAGATAAATTTTAAACAAGAGATTACAAATATCTAATGAACCCACAAAAATTATCATAAAGGATTAAGACACCTTTATTTGGCAAGTTCAAGTTCTTGCCCACACTCAATCCCCAATCCTTGCGGGTTGGGGACTCAAAGCAAAGTTGCTATCTATTATTAAGAAGAAAACATTCATTGCTTATGTATCTCTGAATTGAGATTCCTTGTGACATATCATTTACACCCACTTCATAGAGTTGTCATGAGTATTCAGTAAGAAATTGTGAAGTGCCTAGTCCATTGCCTAAGTGCTTAATTAATTTTAGTTTTCTCTCTTCCTCACCTTACACTGGGAATTACAAAACTCTTAGCTGCTCATTCTTGTCTGGTGAGTCTCTTCTACCTTTAATCCATCTCATCAATGACTGTCAAACAAATTTTCCTTAAGTATGACTTTCATTTTATTGACTGTAGCACTAAACAGACAATTTGATTATTACTCTGATTAGACTGAGTAACCTAGAGGAGGGCAAGTAGAGTATGATGACTGAGTTATTAATCCTCGCCAAAAGCTGAGAGGAATGACGAGATTTTTGTGGCTGAGGTAGCCTAAGGCCTCAAAGTACTCTGCTCTGTGAGAGTCATGCAATAGATATGTATACATGTTCTGGGTGACTTGCAGTCATTATAGTCAATGACTTTATGAAAGACTAGGATTAGAATATGTTGATAAAGGAAACATAAGATTTAGTAAGGCTTTTAGGTTTTTATTTTAAGAAGTTGTTACAGAAATATTATCTGCTTGACTGATTCTTCAACAGTTAACAGAAGTTTTAATAAAGAGATATTTCTGATATAGAAAGGGGGCTTGAAAAAGCACACTAATTTCTTAGTCATTCTTATAGTTTATGACTCACTGCTTCACCATGTGGCTGGCACATCTGGCAGCTATGTATCTACATTTCTGAGTCAACTTTTGAAAGTTTAAGAAGGCAAAAAACAAGATCTTTGAGAACCGACAATACAGAAAACACTTTGTCATTTAACCAACAGCTGAGAGCTCATGGCCTCTCTCTTTTCCTGTGAGAGGAGGGAGGGAACACCGCTCAGCATCAATCAGGATCCTGAGAGGGACAGAGACAACTGGATGGATAGAATATAGCCATGAAGGAGAGACTTGTAAGGTCTCTGGCACATAGCCCTGCTGTGTTCTGAGATGGCTTTCTAGGCACATCACATTCCCATCTCCTTATATCTTTCCTTGCCACATTAACTACAGAAAGATCACTTGCACTCATTGGGACAAACATTCATTGGACTTCCACAGCACACCTAGACCTATCTCCTCATCTCACAGAACATCAGGTAAAAATGTTGAGTGGCTGAAAGAAGTAGGAATGAGACTGTGCCAGACCAGTGGGTCCCTTTGACGGTAAAGCCATAACTAGGAGGAATTAACTGGTTCAGGTGCTCTCAGAGTTGAACTTGTTTAGCTATTCCTGATTCTGAGTCAGATTGATTTGGGTAACTAAGATATTGGTCTTCCTTCTTCAAGGCTGAAACACCTTAAAGAGGTCTCTTACATATCTACCCAAAGCCAAGGTAGAGGACTCACCTCTGGCAGATCTAAGCAGATAAAGACTGATTAGTAAGAGAAACTTCATCTGGATTTTGGGAAAGAGGGGCCCCTGGTGTGGGGCACCCAAGAGCCGTGAAGAAAAACTGTGAGCAGAAGCTCCCAATGCTGAGTCACAGCTTCTGGGACTTCTAGAACCTCAGAAACAACCCATGTTACCTCACAATGGGTTGTGCCCTGAGGTTCTTATGTAGGCTGTTAGGCAGGTTGGCCCTCTGACAACCCATGGCAAATTGTATCAGTGAAGTCTAATTTGCCATGAGTAAGGTGGCGTGTTGGGGCTCTCCGCCCTATCTTAGAAAAAACAATCTTATTACCAAAATAACATATACTCTTTGTAATAAATTTTAAAAGATATCTGCTCTCTTTTTACAGTGTTTTTGACAGTGAGGTGTGATTTGCTGGTTATTTTCTGTTTTGCTCTCTAAAAAAATCAGCCTTTTTTTGGCCCTGTACCCCAGAAGGCTGACCTCTATTGACTTGATCACGTAAGTGCTGGTTGGGTTTGGCTTCAGATTGGGTTTAGCCAATGGATGACTGGAGTGGGGAAATAGACACAGAGATAGAGCGAGAGAGATTAAAATTGAAGTATTTATTTTTCCTATTCCCTCCCTGCCACAGTTCTGACACTGGCTGGGTCTTTACATGACAAAGCTTCTGTTGGGTATCCTCTCTTCCATGGCTCCAGCTCTCAACCAAGCTATGGTAACATGTTTTCCTTCCCCTGCTCCCTTAGGCCTAGGGATGATGACGGTCTCTTACTATTGCTAAAACCTAGATGCCCCAATTTTCCTTCTTTTTGTTTCCTTAACCATGCCCACTTCTGTAAATGGTCTTTTCATAAAGGCCTATATCAATCATGGCTTTGGCAGGAAAGAGATTGCAAATTCAAATGGATAACTAAGGAGAATTTACGCGATATGGGCACAGAAAAGTGATCAACAAGGGATAGTTGAAAGCTGTGCCTTGAGCAGAAACTTCTAACATGGAGGTAACCAAGTTGAGAAGATGGATGTGGTGAGGTATCCACTTGGTATAAAGCTAGAACTTTTGGGGGATTGGGTGGCAGAGATCTTCTAGCCCTTATCTCCTACTTCTCCCCTGCCCACCTCTCTTGGACCACTTTGTTACATGTACCACTAAATGCTGGATCTAGAATAGATGTATATATCACTCATAATTATTTGTTTAATATTTGTCTCCCCCATTGGACTCTAAGCTTCTTGAAAGAAGGGTCCTTGTCTGTCTTGATCACTGTTGTATCCCCAGTACCTATAGCAGTTTGCCACAAAATTTGTTGTTCTTGGTGCTGTCCAGTCCATTCCAACTCCTAGCAATCCTGTGTACAGCAGAGAAGAACTCAGCCTGATCTTTTTCCACCATCCTCTCATCTTCCAGCGCTATAGCAGACAATGCTCCGCTGCTATTCACAGGGTTTTCATGGCTGGTTTTTCTGAAAGTGGGTGGCCAGGTCCTTCTTCCTAGTCTGTCTTAGTCTGGAAGCTCCACTGAAACCTGTCCACCGTGGATGACCCTGCTGGTATTTGAAATGCTGATGGCATAGCTTTCAGCATCACAGCAACACGCAGCTGCCACAGTATGACAACTAACAGACAGGTAGTGTGGTTTTCTGACCGGGAAATGAACCTGCGCCACAGCGGTGAGAGCACCAAATCTTAACTACTAGATCACCAGTGGCTTTGCCACATAATAGGTACTTAATAGATGTGTCCTGAATGAATGAATGAACAAATGAATTGTCTTTTCTGAGCCCTTTTTTTGCCTCATGGAGAAAAATCTATAGAGATTTCACTAGGGGTCAAAAATTGTAGAGGGAGGCCTACCCTACTTGGCTTGAGTTGGAGGACAAAACTAGGATTTCTAGGTTTGAGGCTAGGTTCCTCTGGAGTAGAGAAAGACATGAAAGAGCATGCTGTCAATAGTTCCTTTCTTTCATGTGGAGTGAGTTTGGGGAAATAGCTCTGGGATCACATTGAGTCAGACTTTTGTTTATAGAAGAAGTAGAAATTAGTGGAAAGGAAGTGGTGCTATTTCTACTCCCCACCAGTTGTTTAAAGTTTGGTGGCACTCCTCTTTGCAGTTATCAAAACTTTCTGGTATATCCCTGCCTCACCCCTCCTCAGGAGTCACGGTACTGAAAGACAGGAACTTAAAGCCTGAATGTTCTCTCCTTAGACCTAATTCTCCAACTTTTTCCTCCCTCTTTTCTTAAGGTTGGCTTTAAAGGACTGTATCACAATCCCACCCAAGCTGGCTTTCCTGGGGGTCTACTTTGGAAACCTTCTCCCTGTGTCCAGCAGTCTGACACTTCAAAGCCAAACCTGTGTGTATTTGAGCACACCAGATAAGAAAACACGTGGTGATGGAGAATTCACCACAGAACTGGAAGAGTTCTGGAGCTGAGACATCCAGAGATGTTTCAGTCCCTGTCTCCTTCCTCTGCCAATCTCTTCTAGATGAGCTGATGTTCCAGTTTCTAAAGTCCCTAAATGAATCAAAGAATCAGCCAGCTCAGCCCCTGTAATGTTTGTGGCCTGGTTCAAAAAGATGAGCAGAGCCAAACAGGGTCTTCTTCTAGGAATTTGCAGTTGGAACACAGAAAAATAGAAACAATTAGCTATGGAGCACTGAGTTAAGGTCATTTAGACTTGTGTGCTGAGACCACTATTTGGGGCCAAATGCAGGATGAGCAAGCTGAGAAGTCCAAGAGAGAGTAACAGAAAAGAACACAAAAGAGATGAGAGACACTGCCTCAGTCAGTTTATCTTAAGTAACAGGGAATTACATAGATGTACATGTAGGAATACACACCACCCAGCCTGGGCCTCATGGAGACCTGAAGATAATCCGTGACTTGAAAGGTGGTTCTGGAGATACAGCAGTTCTAGTAATAGTTACCTTATAGGCCTTAGTTTCTTCTACTCTTCCTGCCTATGTTCCTGCTGCTTTTGTTCTAAACTCACTTTTCTCTATTCTAATTTGTGACTTCTGCTTATTTATAACTCCTACTGATTCATAACTTTTGCTTACTTATAGTTTCTGAATGTTCATTACTTCTGCTTACTCATGACTTCCGTTTCCTCGCAGCTTATGCTTACCCCTGACCTCTCCTGACGCGTGACTTTGTCTACCTTTTGGCCCTAATATGCACTGTTGACTCTCCTCACATGCAGTTTTCAAGAGAGAATCTCAGTGGTTTAACCTCTCACTATCACCATTTTTGCACAAAATTCTAATGTCAGGTTACCTCATAGGGCTTTTATGCAATTCACGGTGGCCAGAGTGGAGAGTCTATGTGATCTATGTTAAGAAACCTATGTTAAGAAACCTACCATAGCTGTGGTAACCATTCTGAAGCTCCCCAAAAATTGGAGGGCAGTGCAGTAAAATTGTAAGGCATGCTGCTTCATCTGTGCCGTGTTACTGCTAATGAAAGGCATTGAGACCTTTTGAAATCTGCCCCCACATTTACTTCCTCAGTCTCATCTTTCTGCTCCTCCTTTTCCCTTCTTCCATCTTCATCCGAAGCTCCATCCCACGGCAGTTCCATATGCAACTTCTAATCATCCTCTGAATATGCGATGCTTTCTGCAATTTCATGGTTCCCCTCCCCACTTTTCCTGAAATTGTACTTCTCCATCTCATCTTCCTGAGGATAATTAATTCCTAACTCTTCACATACTCCCTGGGAAGTCTTATCCGTGTCAATTCACCCCCTACAAACTGAAGACTCCCCAAATCTACCAATCTGGCCCACAGATCCCTTTCTTCTTAGTTCAGACTCATATATCCAACTACCAGCTGGACGTTTCTTTCTTCTTCTTCTTCTTCTTTTTTTTTTGTGAGGAAGATCAGCCCTGAGCTAACATCCATGCCAATCCTCCTCTTTTTGCTGAGGAAGACTGGCCCTGGGCTCACATCCGTGCCAAGCTTCCTCCACTTTATACGGGACGCCGCCACAGCATGGCTTGACAAGCGGTGAGTCAGTGCGCGCCTGGGATCCAAACCTGTGAACCCCGGGCTGCCAAAGCAGACCGTGAGCACTTAACTGCTGCACCACCAGACTGGCCCCACCAGCTGGACATTTCTATCTAGATATCCCAGAACATCTCAAACTCAACACTTGTAATACTGAATTCACCATTTGCACCCCAACTCTGTTCCTGGGACCTTTAGCTCAGTGATTGACTTCTTCTTTGCCCTCACCTCACACATATCAGTTTTACCTCTAAGTAGTTCTTCAATTTATCAGGTCCTCTCTATTCCTGCTAACGTAACCCAAGTTCAGGCTCTTATCTTCTTTCCCCTGGACCACTGGAACACCTTCATCTTGCTCTCTGTTGTCCTTATCAGAAACTTCCTTTTTTCTGATGCCAAAACTGACTTCTAAAACTAAAATTCTGAGTGATAAAGTGCCTCTTAATCTTCTGCAGAAACTCCAAATAAAGATCTCCAAGGTCACAGGGCTTCTCCAGCTTCAGCTTCCATACCCCTACATCCCTGCGATAGCATAGCATGCAAACAGCTGGTTAGAAACATCTGCACAGTCCTTTTGAGACACTACATCTCCACTGTCAGACTCCACAAACCTGAAAAAGAGAGGCCTGTTGAAAGGTGGGAAATCTTCTGCTTGTCTGTCCATATAGATTTGCCCCTTCTGTGATAAAGCAAATCAGTCAGGGATAGGATGGGTGATATCACTGGGAATTGTGTGAGTAAAGGGATAGAGCAATTTCTACCTTTCACCTGACCAACTTTTCGTAACTGTGACTCAACTAGTGGTATGCTGAGAGCTCACTTGAACTGGTTTATGAGAGCTGATTGTTAAAGTTTCAGAGTTTTACAACCTGGTTGTTGAACACGGATATTATTAAAAATTAACATATAAACTGACAAATTGTATTTGAAACAAAGATAATAAATACTCAAAACCTCACCACTTATTAATTATTTTACTATGTTTTACTATTGTCTGCACTCTCAAGGTTACTTAGGTCTCTTGTATCTGTATGTTGGAAATACATATAATGGAGTGCACATCTCTTCTCCACTCTCTATTCAGTGATGTCAGGATGGTAGCTCGAAATTGCCATTTACGCCACAGAAATATACAAATGCTACAAATCAGCACTCTGCCTACCCTCTCTCACCCCACAAGCTGGTTGTTAAACATTTACCAGCATACCAATGGGCTAAACCCACGTACTTGTCACCTGGGAAAGTTGATGACCAACTTCTCACTGATGACCCACACTGAAAGTTTGCAAACTTATTCAGAATAGGAATTCCTATCTGATAGGACAACTGATAAGTACTTTTAAAACTAACAGCCAGGGATTCCACTGTGGTTGAAGCCAGATGAGGAATGATAATTTGCACTAATGGTTGGGACCAGTGTATCCAGTCTTTTGTACCTACTGGTTACTGATAAAGGTTATCTGTAACCTTCATATAAGGGCCTACACTCCTCTAAAGTCCTGGAGTTCTGCCACCTTCATGCCAAGCTTAGGTCTCACCCTGGAATGTTTCCTGAGATGCCCAGGACTCTGCCTTCACTGGGTGCATCTGCAGCCAATGCCTCCTTTCACTTCTGGAGACTCTGCCAGGGAACCAGGCTACCTTCTTGTAATTGAGGGCAGGGAGGAGAATTAGCAAACAGCACACAAACTAAATATCTCATTAAGTTATCACAGTGCACAAAGTTCTTATGTTTATGTCATATAACAGAGAAGAGGATTGTGGAGAAGTTTTATGGGCAACACAGTGTTGGCTCAGAGGATCCCAAGTTATTTGGTCCCCTGCACTCAGAAAAGATGGAAGATGCGAAGCAGGATTTCAGGGGCATCAGCAAGGAATCTTGGTTGGGGATGGGGGTGCTGGAGTTATTCCCAGGACTGCAGGCCACATGGCGGGGAGGATCTGGGGAGACGCTGTCTGCTGGGGTCAGAGCTAAATGACATGCTTATTCCTTAATGAATCTCTCTTGCAGTGTCTGGGCTGACCCCTGCATCAGCCTGGGAATAACTGAATTCCTGCCTTTACCGCTTCTTTCTCACCATGCACTGATAGCATCAGAGCAGGGTTGCTTAATCTTTAAAAAATGCATACTATTTTTTGGTAAACATATAAAATCTTAGGGTGTAAAACTATACCCTTTAACCTTGACGGTGGCTGAGCAGGGGGTTGACTGCTTTCTGATGCCTCCATGGGCCGAGATGATTTAGTCAAGCTTTGTGTAGACTGTACTAAGAAAGCAATTAAGTTTTATTTTCTTTTTTTCAAGGGTATTATATTAACTATATTAATATATTTATTAAAATGATACATGCTCTCCCACCCTAAGATTCTGATGTTATCTGCCCCCACCCCCAGCTCATGCACGATGCACAATATTGAGTCCCTCAGCACCCCACGGGCTAAAATGGCTCTTGTCTGTCTTTTCCACTGCAGGAAGGACTGCAGTGGAGGGAGTGAGGGGCAGTCCCTGGCCTCGGGCAGCTTGGACAACAAGGCCCTCCAGAAAGAGGATCAGGGAGAAGCTCCAAGAGTAGAGAGAAAAGAATCCCCGAGGGTTGGGCTAAGCAGCAGGGCCCACTCCCTCTCCCCCTCCAAAGCATTCTAGGCTTAGGACTAAATGGGAGTCCCAGAAGAACCATTTAGTACAAACCTTATTCTTAGTAGATTATAGAAAATTATTACTGCTGAGATATGTCCATTCTTGTTCATAATGTGGAGCTGGTGCTAGGGCCCTTCTGTGTCTAAAAGAGCCATCTCTGGCAGCAGGAAGCCCATCCTCTTGTCCTCAGACACTAATTGGAGGCTCTTGGGACTCACCATGACTTGGGTTTCCTTGGCAGAGTGACAGGGTCAATGGAGTCTGCAGATCTGGGTTTGAATCTGCCACTTATCCTCTTTGTCTCCTGCTACCAATTGCTTCCTTTTAATTTTCTCATCAATAAAATGGAGATATTAATAACTATCATATAGGCTGTTGTATGAAAAGCAAATGGAATCATATTGTTCCAGTATTTAGCACCATCTCTGGCATATAGCAAGCTCTCAATCGATGTCATATGTCGTTTTGGAATGGAGTAGGTGACACAACCTCCTTAGATTTCAGAGCTGGGCTGGGGAATAATTATACCCCTAAAGAGTAAACTTTCATTTCAGTGAGTTTCCTGTTCTTAAGCTGGGAGAGAAAGTTAATGCAGAAGGAGAGGGGATATGTTCATTCTTGAAGTCTGGTGTTTGGGAAAGGGTGGACCCAGGTTCTGGGGTGTGCCTCGGGCTGCATAAGCCAGATGCCAAAGCTACAAAGCTTTTTCTCCAGATCAGTGTTTTTAGATTACATTCATCAAGTGTATCAACAAGTAAAAAATCTCTATCTAGTCTGGAATGCAGTCTGCCTGGAAGATAAACCCAAATCTGCTATTTTGGGTTTAGTGCTTTATTTAGCAACAGTCTAGGCACGTATCCATTTCCATGAAATCAGAAGATTTCAAGAACTGGATTCACACCATATTCAGGAAAGTAGTCCCCTTATGTATGGAAGATCATGGCTAGGGTGCCCCACCTCTCCAGGTTCATCAGCTCACTGGAATCTCACAAATCCTCTGGCTGAGTAAGGCAGATGTGATTCTCCATTTAAAGCTAGGAAAAATGAGACCAAAAGAAGCCATGAAAGAACGTGTCTCCCTCGGTCAGGCCAGCAGAGGCGAGCAGAGCCTGCGAGGCCGGCAGGCACGCTGGGCTACTATCAGTCTCTCTGTCCACTCTGCCTCCTGTGGATGTGCAGCCCTTGCCTCAGCTCCCATTGGCTGCCCCTCCCAGCCTGGGTTATAAAGCCGGAGTCTCAAGGGCTCAGGGCCTGCAGCTCTGCCTTTGGCTATTTTCTGGTCCTGGGTCTGAGATGGGTACGCACGTCCTACTGCTGCTGCTAGGCCTCTCCATGATGTTGGGCTTCCTGCACGGTGAGCCCCTGTGGGACATCTGGCAGGACCCTGGGGACTGGGTCTAGGTGAGCAGACCCACATGGGGCTGTGGATTGATGGGCCGTGGGGAGTCGAGGAGCAAGGCACAAGGAACTAACTTTAACCTTAGAGGTGATCACAGCCTTCATCCTCACTCCACTCTTTTTCCTCCCTCTCTGCCTCCTCTCTCGGTTTGCTTCCTCCATTTTTGGCCCCACTCTGTTCCTCTTCCCTTTCTTCCTCCTCCCTCCCCCATTTTGCTTCAGCCTCCATCTTCCTCCCACCTCAGTTCTAGTCCCTGATACTCCCCAATTCCTCGAGCTTTCTTGCTGAGAGCCCTGAATTTGAGTTGAAAGGGAGCAAAGAAGGTTCTTTGCCTATGGGCTGCTACCGAAAGGACTGGGAGGAGTGATCACGGTCCATGAGTGGGGTCCGGCGGAGCTGCAGTGTAGCCCTTGACCTTCTTCCTCCAGCAGAACAGTCCATCCTTGGGAGTCCAGGGGGATCCTGTGTGTACTTGGGCACAGACCCAGTGACCCAAGGCACGCAGCCCTCCTCCCAGGTTTAAGCCCAGCATGAGAAATCACCTGCTTTCAGTGCAGTGGGAACTTGTCATTGTCCAGGCTGAGTCTGGGCTGGAGGGTGGGCTCCCTCTCCTGACCAGCGGGGAGGCTATGCCAGAAGAGCCTAATTATGCTGGTTTTTACTTTCCAGCTCTACAATGTTTCCAGTGTGATAGGGTCAATGCCAATGGGGTTTGTGAGAGTGGAGAAAGCTTCTGCCAGACTGAAGGCAGCCAGCAGTGCTTTCTGAGGAAGGTCTATGAAGGTAGGTGGGATCTGAGAAGTCTCCTGGGGTGACCTTTGCCTGATCTTGAGGGAGCTGGCTCGCTCAGGAGCCCAGGAGGCAGAAGCAGAGAGTGTGGGAGGGTTTTTTTTTTCCTTAAAACGTTGGGAAAGTGTCCTCTAGATCTGGTGCTGGATTGCCACTGGTGCTTGACTGGACCCATAGACCTATCAGGAAAGAAATGCTTGTTGAAGTGTCCCTGGGTCCTTGGGTAGTCCCCATACATACTCAGGGATGACAGGAATTGGACTATAACAATTCCACTGGAGCTTGTTTGTGGTAGCACTTTGGGGAACTGGAGGCCTTGGAGGATGGCCCACTAGGGGCCTATCTCAATCATCACAGGGTGGCTGATGTCCCTCCCTACCCGGCAGTCTGACTCCTCAGGACAATGTGCTGTTTCTCCTCATTTGTTGAATCACTCATTCTCTCAACAAATATTTATTGCTTACCTCTTATGTGGCAAGCACTTGAAGTTGGAGGCCACAAATTTCTTGTCTTTCTTCCTCTCCAGGTGACAGACTCCTGTATGGATACCAGGGCTGTGGGGACCTGTGCCTCTCCATGTCTTTTTTCAAACAAAATGCTCGAGTGGATTTTGTATGCTGCAGTGACACATCTTTCTGTAACAGGTTTTAGAGACTTGGCCCTTCCTTGCTCTGTTCAATTGTTTATTTAGCCCTTTTCTATACTCCTCTAGCCTCAAAGGACCAGTCCATTTTCCCCAGCACTGTCCAAACCCTGAAACCTGCTCCTACTCAGCTACAGGTGTTGGTGTTTCAACAGTTTAGCCCACCAGAGAGATGCTTTCTCCTTCCCTCTCTCTTCCTCAGATTCTGGTCTCCTTCCTCTTCTCTTTCCATACTTCCATCTCTCCCTCCCTTCTCCCATTATTGGCTGGCACATCACAGGCTCTCCTTCCCTCCTCCTTCTCTTCCTTCCTTTCTTCAACAAATATTTTCTGACGGCTAAGCCCTGTAATTAGATGCTGATTATATAACACCGAATAAGATACACCTGATCCCTGCCCTCAACGTGCCTTCAGTATAATGGCTCCCTTTCTGCCAGGCTGACCAGGGTCACGATGGCTCCAGTATCTTGCCTCCCTCTTATTCATAGAACTTAAGGCTGGAAGGGACTCCTTCACCACCCCCTCCATTTTACACACACATGTGCACATGCACACACACACGTGCACTCTTCCTCAGTCTTTCCCCTTTTCTGCTGTTTAGCTTTTTTCCTAATAAATCCTGTAATTTTTTATGTTCGTGTTGTCTGGAATTTTTTTATTTTTATGTTTTAATTATATGAGTAAAATACATATTCATTTTAGAAAAAGTTAAAATACTGGCAAAAGTAGACATCACTAGCAATCCCATCCTATCATGCAGAGACATACCTTATTTACATTTTCAGGTCTATCTTTCCAGGCTGTTAAAAGCAGAAGCAGGTCATGATGTGTATGTATGTGTGTATATAGATATAAATATATATACATTTACATATATTAAAAGATTATAACCCGCTTATTATGTAATGTATCATGTTTATCTTTCCAACTGTACTTCTCTGTTACCATCCCTTGTTGGTTGCGTTTTAGTGCATTATATGACCTACAAAATTTATTTAACAAGTTCTGTACAGTTATTTAGATTATTTTCAATTTTTGAAAAATCAGATTTATTAAGTCATCATTGACATACAGTAAGATTCATCTTTTTAGCTATACAGTTCCTTCAACTATGGTTAATTATGTGTGGGTCTATGGTCTTTTTTTTTTTATGCATATGAGTGTCCAGTTGTTCTAGCACCAGTTCTTGGAAAGACTATCTTTTCTCCTTTGAATTACCTTGGCAACTTTGTCTGAGATCAATTGACCATTTTGGTGTAGGTCTATTTCAGGACTCTCCCTTTACTTCCATTGACCTATATGACTATCATTATGCTAATACCATACTGCCTAGATTTGTAGTAAATCTTGAAATTAGGTAGTGTGAATCTTTCAACTTTGTTCTTTCTCAAAGTTGTTTTAAATATTCTGGGTTCTTTGCATTCCCATGAAGATTTTCAAATCAGCTTAACGATTTCTAAAAAAAGTGCTTGATGATATTTTGACTGGGATTAATTTTATATGTGTCCTCTAAGAATTTGTTTAGCTATGCCTCACAAATTTTGATATACTGTGTTTTAATTTTCATTTAATTCAAAATATTCTCTAGTTTTTACCTTTAATTTCCTCCTTTTACCTTTAAATGTGTTATTTAATTTCCAAAATTTGGAAGTTTTTCCAGTTGTCTTTCTGTTATTGATTACCAGTTTAATTTCATATAGTCAGGAGACATACTTTGTATGATTTAATTTATTTTAAATTTGTTGAAGTTTTATGGCCCACAATGTGGTCTGTCTTTGTGAATATTCCATGTGTGCCTGAAAGAAATATGTATTCTGCTACTGTTGTATATTCTACAAACGTCAATTAAGACTAATTGGTTGGTTGTGTATTCAGATATTCCATCTAGTGATTTTCTGTCCACTTGTTCTATCAATTACTGAGAGATGAGTTTCAAAATCTGTAACTATTATTATGAATCTGTCTATTTCTTCTTTCAATTCTATTGGCTTTCGCTTTGTGCTTTTTGAAATTCTGTTGTTAGTGCAGAAAACATCTAGGATTATTAAGTCTTCTTGGTGGATTGACTTTTTAAACAGTTAACTAATGTTCCTGTTTGTCCGTGGTAATATTCATTTTCCTAAAATCTGCTTTATCTGATAATAATATAGCCATTCCAGCTTTCTTTGGGTTAGTGTTTGCGTATATATCTTCTTCCATCCTTTTACTTTTAGCCTACCTATATCTTTGTGTGTTTGTATTTTGAGCAGAGCATATATTTGGTCTTGGTTTTTAATGTGAGTTGATTTTCTCCGCTTTTAATTGAAGAGTGTTATACTATTTATATTTAATGTAGTTATTGGTTAGATTATAAGTTACCATCTTGCTGGTTGTTTGCTATTTTCCTACAGAATAATTTAGGCATTTTTTGTGCCTTATTTTGGACTGTGTATTTTTTATGATTTCATTTTATTTCCATTATTGGCTTATTAGTTATACTTTTCTAAAATATTTTTAGTGGTTGTCATAAGGCTTATGGTATACGTCTTTAATTTATCACAGTTTACCTTGAAATACGTGAAGTGCTTTTTTCTCTTGATGTCCTAGAGGTTTTCTCTTTATCTTTGGTTTTAAGTAGTTTGATGGTGGTGGTGGAGGTGTTTTCAGTATTCATCTTGTTTGAGATTCTTTCAGCTTCATGGATCTGTGTTTTGATGTTTTTTACTATTTTTGGAAAATCTTAGCTATTATGTCTTTAAGTATATATTCTGTCCCATTTTCTATTTCTTCTCTTTCTGGGAGAATAATAACATATGTTAGAATGTTTGGTATTATCCTACAGCTCTTGGATAATGTGGGCTGGTTTATTATTATTATTATCATTAATACTTACTTATTATTATCATTAATACATTAATAATACAGTAATATTATCATTACTACTACTACTACTACTACTACTACTATTATGTCTCTTCATGTTTCAGTTGAATAATTTCTATTGTCCAGTCTTTGAGTTCACTGATTCTTTCCTCAGCTGTAGTGAGTCTACTGAAGAGCCCATCACAGAAATTCTTTAGCTCTGATATTTTGTTTTTTTATTTCCAGCGTCTCCATTTGACTGTTTCTTAGAGATTTCATTTCGCCTTTCAAATTCTTCATTTGTTCATGCATGTTGTCTAACTTTTCCACTCAATCTTTTAATATATTAATTAAAGTTATTTTACTGTCCCTGGTTAATAGTTTCCACATCTGGGTTATCGCTCAGTTTAGTTATGATGATTACTTTATTTCTTGACAATGGATTGTTTTCTTTTGCATTTTTGTCTTTGTAATTTCTTTATCAAATGCTTAGCATTGTGGGTAGAAGAGTAGAAAATGAGATAAATAGTATTGATGCCTGGAAATGAATGTGCCTCTTTTTGTGTCAGGCTGTTAGTAGGAGGGGTTGAGTCAATCTAGTCAAGAATCATGACAGGTTACTTTTTATTGTTGCTATCATTAGTGTCCACGTGCCACAGGCTTCAAATTCCTCTAGTGACAGGCTGCTGTTTTCTTGTGCTTAGGATGGTGTCTGGGATGCTGTGGGGTTTTTCTTTGTGTTCCTCCCCACTCAGCTTTTACATATCCCTGCACTCCTTCATGACAGAAGAGGACTCTCTCCAAGCTTATGCTGCTGTGAGAGAGGAAAAATAATTTTCCCTCTACCTCCCAGGTTCTTGGCTGAGAGACCCCTCCTGTAATAAAAGACAGATTAAAGGAGAAAAACAAACAGAAGTTTAATAACATACATACCTTCTGTATACATGGGAGAGACCAAGGAAAACTGGGTAACTCTCGCAGATGGCCCAAGCCACCACCTTAAAATACCATCTCCAGCTAAAGACAAAAGAAGATGTTGGGGAGGGGGGAGCCAGTTATGGGAGGTGGCCCAGGAAAAGCACAGTAAGCAAGGGTAAGATTGTTATGCAGATTTAAGTCACTGCCTTCTCCATTGATAAGAATTTCTAGGGATTTAGTCATCCTCCTCTTCTTGGTGCAGAGAGGGAGACATCCTTACAAATGGAGATTTCCTTTAAAAATGTAAATGTCTCTTACAAAAGGGTAACTTTTACTCAGTTCTCAGAGCTTCTCCTGTGTCTGCTGTTTCTTAAAAATAACCAGCCTAAAATAATCCTCATGAGAAAGAGGTATATTTGGGGATCGTATATTCTGCTCCCCTTCACTCCTCTCTCAGCATTATAACGCTGCTACTAAACTTGTGGTTGCAACAGAGGGACTCTTTGTTACCTGGTTCAACTGGAATCTTAGGCTGTGTCTGTATGCCTGGGCCTCAGGACCATGATTTTTTCAGTACTCTTGCCCCTCCTTTCTGTGTCTTTCTGCCTTATTCTGTGTTTAGTCTTGGGTGATAGTTTTTGCCCCTTTCAAAGAAGTAAAGATTTTTTGTTTTTTCTATCCTTATCTTACCCACAATAGGACTTTGCCTGTGACCTGGGGTCAATAGGATTTTCTGCACCTCCCCAGCAATTTAAGACATTTGCTTCAGAGGAAAAAAGGGTCAAGGGAAGCAAGTGAGGCTGTGTGCCTTTCTCCTAGCAGCTGCTGATCAGGTCTTGCAAGTCTGCAAGGCTGTGGGGTAGATGTGGGAGGTGGGGTGGAGGGTGGGGCTCCATCTGGTCTCCTACCACGCCCCAATTCTTTCTCATTAGCACTGGGTAATCATCTCTGGAATAGAGGTTGCAACTAAGTGCAAAATAATCTTAGGTCTGAATCCCTCGTTTATTTCAAACTGACACTCAAGTTCTCACTTGGTTTTTAATACTTGTTATAAAGTTAGCTAATGAACTCTTATGCTTTTATGCTTTAATCTGCTTTTATGGAAGCCACCTCTTTCCTTTGTGCTCTGCCATAGGTGAGCCAGTCTGTGTGTCTACTCATATTCTACCACTACTACCCATTTAATCAATTTGTCCTTAACTTGGAATTTGTCAAAATTTACTATAATGGAGCCATTTTAAATGGAGTCAGAGCTGCCTTTTCAGAGAAACTACTTCACTGTCTTGAACCTTGTGAAGCCGGGTACCTGAGGATTACTGTAGATATTAAACCAATTTGCTATTTTTCCTGTGTAACTTGAGGGGTGACTCAGGGGTCTCAAGGGTTTATGAGCTTATTTGCCAAAGGACTGGTCAGCTTGTTTTGCAGAAGGAGAATGCCTTCGGGGATGTTGTGATCACCGATGGCCAGCCCTCAGCAGCTCTTGAAGCCTGGAAGTCAGATTGCCCAGAGGCTTTTCGGGAGCGACCCTTTTGTTTCTCTGAAGCCAGTCCTTCCAAGCTCTATAAAATCCCCTGGTTTCTGTTCTTGGGGAGGTGGATTTGAGGGAACCCAGGCTCCCACCTGCTTGTTTTGGCCAATACGAATAAATCTTCCTCCATCTCTAAGCACCAGTGTCTCAGCGTTTGGTTTACTGGGCATCAGGCACATGAATTTGAGATTAAGAAGTTCGGTATCTCTTGGATTGGGCCGAAATGGCGATTGTTTTACAAGCGATTGTTTGAGAAGTCAGCAGAACAGACATCCTGATCACAAAGACTGAGGATTGTGGACTTTCTATCTGAAGATAGAATCAATAGTCAATCAATGTCTGCCTCCAACTCCAATTAAAATTCTTTGTAATACAATCTCCCTTCTTTGCCTTTAAAAGCCTCTAACTTTTACTCCCAAGCAGGATGCTATCTGGTTTTGAATCTGTGCTCCCCAAATTGCAATTCTTGAGACCCCAGATAAACTTTTTGCTTCTCTTGCAGTTTATGCCTCTTATTTGTTGACAAATTGGCCCTTTTAAAAAAATGTTTTGGCTTTTTCGGCCTTATTCTAAGCCCTATCCTGGCCTCCATAAGCACACTGACTACAAAGAACTATTTTACTCAAATGGTTCTTCTAGACTGCTGATTATTTGATTTCTGAAAAGCTCAGGTAGGAAGAGGGAGTGGGCCCAGCTGCTTAGCTCAGCCCTAAGGGATTCGCTTCTTTGGAGCTTCTTCCTGGTTCTCTCTACAAAGAATCCAGCCTAGAGGTCTCTCTAATTTCCCCGTTTATAGTGCTTAGCCCCCTGGATTATGAGTGATTGAGGGCTAAACCTCTGGACATCAATGCTGCCTGTGCAGTGATTCTTTTGAAGAAGAAAACAAACATTAACTGCTGTAATAAAACAAACTACAGAAGGTAAAACATGAAAAATCTTGACTGTGAGGATTCAGAGAAAGAAGACTACCACAGATTCTACCTGAGTAAGTGGGGCCTGGAAAGGGAAGGTTAAAACTATACTTCCCCAGGCAGCTCTTTATCTTGGTAGTATTTGGGAGAAGGGGGTCGGCTATGTGAAATATTTATGAGTAGCAAAATGGGTAGAAAGTTCTTAAATATTGAGAAGATGTGCTACAAGGCCTTTGGTGTCACTAGTAGGAACTGCAGGTCCTGGGGGCACATATTCAGCCCGTCCGCTGTTCAACAGCCCCTGTGGCACTGCGCTGGGCACACGTCTCTGCTCACATCACTCTTCAGAGGATTTTCCTCCTTCCTGTGGGTGCCGATGGACACTTTGACTTAGAAAGCTCAGCCCTCTCAGGTTGCTGGGAGACTTCCTCTTGGCCCCCTTCTCCTTTCTGCTTCAGAGACCTGCCTGTTCTGCAACATCTTAGTCTAGAAGTGCCACTTGACTCAAAATCTTCCTCTCCAGTCCTGGTGTGTCCTTCCTAAGGAAACGCCCTTTTCCTTGACATCTGTCTTCCAGCAGGTGCTGCCTGGATGGGCACACAGTGTCCATGGGATTCTGTCTCCACAGATGGAGCCAATTGGGATCCATGGACTGGTCTAGGCACCTCTGCCCCGGACCTGCCCTCCCCTACCCAGGAAAACACTCTGTTTATTTGGCAATTCTGCATCCATGCATGTGGGTACAGGCAGCACTTACTTTCTCTCTTGTGGTCACTCTTGGCTTCAAGTTCTTCCTTTCCCTGGACTCGTGACCTCACAGCATTTAGCCTTCCACAGCTTCCCTCATGTCTGTTCTTACACCCACCCCACAAGGAACTTAGCCCCTTTTCTGAATTCATCTTCTCCTCCAAAATAACAGAAGGCATTTGTGTGCACAAGGGTTTTGAGAGTCTGGGGGTTTAACAGAGGGGTTTTATACCACCAGGTTTTTTGACCACTAGCTTAGTCAGCTCAGGCTACTATAACAAAATAGTTTAAACTAGGTGGCTTAAACAACAGATATTTATTGCTCACATTTCTGGAAGCTGGAAGTCCAAGATCAGGGTCCAGCATGGTTGGGTTCTGGTGAGGGTCCTTTTCCAGATTGTAGATTCTCCTTGTGTCCCAACATGGCAGAGAGAGGGGAAGCTCTGATGTCTCTTCCTCTTCTTATAAGGGCACTAATCCCATAACGCACACACACACAGATAACTTTCTTTGTCATTGAAACTTTACTATCTGCCAGGCACTGTGCTAAGAACTTTGTGTGCCTTGTCTCAATTTTAACTCTCATAATAAGCCTATGGAGTAAGGACTATAATAATTGATTACACCTTATTTGGAGAGCTTCCATGTCGGAGAACCAGAATGCTTCCATGTACCATGTCCCCAGCTCCTTGTGGAGAAGGACAAATGCTCCTTTGTTCAGGACCTCACCCTATGTATCTCTTCATCTGGCTATTGATTCCTATCTTTTAATATTCTTTGTAATAAATCAGTAATCTAGTAAAAAAAATCTATTACAGGAGGGAAATATTCCCGTCCATCACACCCACAAATTAAACCTTCTGGGAAGGGTATTGGGGAAACAATTGATGTCTCTGTGTAGATTGATACATTCATGGATCCTTCATACATAGTGTTTTCCTCAGTCAGTCCCTCCTCATCCCTCAGCTGGAGCTTCTCTTCCCGGAATTCTTATCTACTAAAATTAATTAGGGTTCTGGATTGATTTTTAATAAGGGAGCACCTTTTCCTCTAACTTTCATATCAGCTTTCCCTTTGTCAGTGTATATATATAAAGTCTACCTTCTCTACTCCCTGCCTCTTGGAATGGCATCAACTTCACTTTGCTCATTGTTCTTAAGAACACAGTGATTTGAAACTTTCTCCACTCCCCCTGTCAATGCAAGCTCCCAGGAGAGGGCTGGAGACCATGACATACCCTTCAAAACCCACAGACCTCCCACAGAGCTGATCCATGGTTTCTTAGGGCCACAGTCTTAGATTTTCTCTCAACTCCCAGAACACACACACACAAAGAGTCAACACTGTGAAGATCACAACTTCGTTGGTTGTATGAACCTGCTTTGCTAACTGTTAATTTTCCAAAAATCAGTGTCATGTGTGGTAGTGACAAGAGCTTTATCCAGAAAACCTCCAGCTCTGTAAGCCTGGGTATGTACCTATGTAATCCTCAGTTTCCTCATCAGTAGAGAGAACAAGTTCACTGGATGACATCTAAGGCACCTTTACCTCCAGTCATCTCAGAGGCTGACACAGGTTTTGAGCTATTGAGATGCTACCTTTGGTTCATCTCTTTGTTCCCATATGGTATCAGGAGCATCTAAGACAGGGATCTGTACCACTCCTAGGGGCTAAATCCAGACACTCCTGATTTTGGATGGTCTGTGAGCTAAGGATGGTTTTTACATTTTTTTATTTTATTTTATTAGTTTTTTATTTTATTGAGGTCACATTGGTTTATAACGTGATATAAATTTCAGGTGTACATCATTATATTTCGGCTTCTGTATAGGATGCTTCGTGTTCACCATCAAAGTCTAGTTTCCATCCACCACCATGCATATGTCCTCCTTTTCCTCTTTCATGCCCCCCCACCTCCTTCCCCTCTGGTAACCATCAATCTGTACTCTGTATCTATGTATTTGTTTTTTTATCTTCCACATTTGAGTGAAATCATACAGTATTTGTTTTTCCTCATCTGACTTATTTTGCTTAGCATAATACCCTTAAGTTCTATCCATGTTGTCATAAATGGCACAATTTTGTCTTTTTTATGGCTGAGTAGTATTCCATTATATATATATACCACATCTTCTTTATCCATTCATCCATTGGTGGGCACTTAGTTTGCTTCCAAATATTGGCTATTGTGAATAATGCTCAATGAACATAGGGGTGCATGTATCTTTTCAAATTAGTATTTCCATGTTCTTTGGATAAGTATCCAGAAGTGAAATTGCTGGATCATGTGGTATTTCTATTTTTAATTTTGTGAGACATTTCCATACTGTTTTCCACGTTGGCTGCACCAGTCTGCATTCCCACCAGCAGTGTATGAGTGTTCCCTTTTCTCCACTTCCTCTCTAACACTTGTTATTTCCTGTCTTTTTAATAATAGCCATTCTGATGGGTATGAGGTGATATCTCATTGTAGTTTTGGTTTGCATTTCCCTAAGAATTAGTGATGTGGCACATCTTTTCATGTGCTTGTTGGCCATCTGTATATCTTCTTTGGAAAAATGTCTGTTCAGATCCTCTGTCCATTTTTGGTCAGGTTGTTCATTTTTTTGTTGTTGAATTGTATGAATTCTTTATATGTTTTGGATATTAATCCCTTATTGGATATATGATTTAAAAGTATTTTCTCCCACTTGGTGGCTTGTCTTTTCATTTTGTTCATGGTTTCCTTTGCCATACAGAAGATTTTTGGTTTGATGTAGTCTCATTTGTTTATTTTTTCTTTTATTTTCCTTGCATGAGGAAACGTGATAGTCAAAAAGATACTCCTAAGACTGATGTCAAAGAGTGTACTGCCTATATTTTCTTCTAGGTGTTTTATGGTTTCAGGTCTTACCTTCAAGTCTTTAATCCATTTTGAGTTAATTTTTGTGTATGGTGTAAGATAATGGTCTACTTTCATTCTTTTGCATGTGGCTGTCCAGTTTTCCCCACGTCATTTATTGAAGAGATTTTCCTTTCTGCATTGTAAGTTCTTGGTTCCTTTGTTGAAAATTAGCTGTCCACAGATGTGTAGTTTTATTTCAGGGCTTTCAATTCTCTTTTTTTGATCTGTGTGTCTGTTTTTCTGCCAGTACCATGCTGTTTTGATTACTATAGCTTTGTAGTATATTTTGAATTCAGGGAGTGTGATACGTCCAGCTTTTTTGTCAGGATTCCTTTGGCTATTCAGGATCTTTTGTTGTTCCATATAAATTTTAGGATTCTTTGTTCTATTTCTGTGGAAAATGTCATTGGGATTCTGATTGGAATTGCCTTAAATCTGTAGATTGCTTTAAGTAATATGGACATTTTAAATATATTTATTCTTCCAATCCATGAGCACAGAATATCTTTCCATTTCTTTATGTCTTCTTCAGTTTCTTTCAAAAGCATCTTATAGTTTTCAGTGTATAGGACTTTCATCTCCTTTGTTAAAATTATTCCTAGGTATTTTATTTTTTTTCTTGCAATGGTTAATGGGATTGTATCCTTGATTTCTCTTTCTGCTAGTTCATTGTTAGTGAATAGAAATACAACTGATTTTTTTTTATTGATGTTTTAATAGTTTTTAACATTGTGAAATTTTGGGTTGTACATTGTTGTTTGTCCATCACCATATATATGACTCCCTTCATCCCTTGTGCCCACTTCCCACCCCCATTGCCCCTGGTAACCACAATACAGTTTTCTCTGTCCATGTGTTGGTTTATATTCCACATATGAGTGAGATCACACAGTGCTTATCTTTCTCCTTCTGGCTTACTTCACTTAACCTAATACCCTCCAGGCCCATCCATGTTGTTGCGAATGGGACGATTTTGTCTTTTCTTATGGCTGAGTAGTATTCCATTGTATGTATATATACCACATTTTCTTGATCCAATCATCAGTCAAGGGACAGTTTGCTTCCACTTCTTGGCTATGGTGAATAATGTTGCAATGAACATAGGGGTGCATAAGCCTCTTTGGATTGTTGATTTCAGGTTCCTTGGATAGATTCCCAGTAGTGGGATGGCTGGATCATAGGGCATCTCTATTTTTAATTCTTTGAGGAATCTCCATTCCATTTTCCATAGAGGTTGCACCAGTTTGCATTCCCACCAGCTGTGTATGAGGGTTCCTGTTTCTCCACATCCTCTCCAACATTTGTTGTTTTTTGTCTTGGTGATTATAGCCATTCTGACGGGCAAGAGGTGATATCTTAGTGTTGTTTTGATTTGCAGTTCCCTGATGATTAGTGATGTTGAACATCTTTTCATGTGCCTATTGGCCATCTGTATATCTTCTTGGGAGAAGTGTCTGTTCATTTCCTCTGCCCATTTTTTGATAGGGTTGTTTGTTTTTTTGTTGTTCAGTGGTGTGAGTTCTTTATATATTATGGAGATCAACCCCTCCTCAGATGTATGTTTTGCAAATATTCTCTCCCAGCTGGTGGGTTGTCTGTTCATCTTGATTCTGGTTTCGTTTGTCTTATAGAAGCTCTTTAATCTGATAAAGTCCCGCTTGTTTATTTTTTCTTTAGTTTCCCTGGTCTGGGTAGGCCTGTCATCTGAAAAGATTCCTTTATGACCCATGTCAAATAGTGTGTTGCCTATATTTTCTTCTATGAGTTTTATAGTTTCAGGTCTCACCTTCAGGTCTTTGATCCATTTTGAGTTAATTTTTGTGAATAGTGATAGCAGATGGTCCACTTTCATTCTTTTTCATGTGGCTGTCCAGTTTTCCCAACACCATTTATTGAAGAGACTTTCCTTTCTCCACTGTATGTTCTTAGCTCCTTTGTCAAAAGTTAGCTGTCCGTATATGTGTGGTTTTATTTCTGGTCTTTCAATTCTGTTCCACTAATCTATGTGTCTGTTTTTGTACCAGTACCATGCTGTTTTGATTACTATTGCTTTGTAGTATGTTTTGAAGTCAGGGATTGTGATACCTCCTGCTTTGTTCTTTTTTCTTAGGATTGCTTTAGGTATTCGGGGTCTTTTGTTGCCCTATATAAATTTTAGTATTCTTTTTTCTATTTCCGTGAAGAATGTCATTGGGATTCTGATTGGGATTGCATTGAATCTGTAGATTGCTTTAGGTAATATAGACATTTTAACTATGTTTATTCTTCCAATCCACGTGCATGTGATATCTTTCCATTTCTTTATGTCATCATGGATTTCTTTCAATAATGTCTTGTAGTTCTCATTGTATAGGTCATTCACCTCCTTGGTAAGATTTATTCCTAGGTATTTTATTCTTTTTGATGCAATTGTAAATGGTATTATCTTTTTGAGCTCTCTGTTAGTTCATTATTAGCATACAGAAATGCAACTGATTTTTGTAGGTTGATTTTGTACCCTGCAACTTTGCTGTAATTGTTGATTATTTCTAATAGTTTTCCAACGGATTCTTTAGGGTCTTCTATATGTAAAATCATGTCTTCTGCAAATAGTGAGAGTTTCACTTCTTTGTTACCTAAATGTAACTGATTTTTGTATGTTGATTTTATACCTTACAACTTTACTGTGTTCATTAATTTTTTCTAATAGCTTTTTGGTGGATTCTTTAGGGTTTTCTATATATAGAATCATGTCATCTGCAAATAGTGACAGTTTTACTTCTTCCTTTCCTATTTGAATCCCTTTTATTTCTTTTTCTTGCCTAATTGCTCTGGCTAGGACTTCCAATCTTATGTTGAAAAAGAATGGCAAGATTGGGCATCCTTGTCTTGTCCCTGTTCTTAAAGGAATAGCTTTCAGTTTTTCACCATTGAGTATGATGTCGACTGGGGGTTTGTTGTATGTGGCCTTCATTATTTTGTGGTACTTTCCTTTTATACCCATTTTATTGAGAGTTTTTATCAAAAATGGATGTTGAATTTTGTCAGATGGTTTCTCTGCATCTATTAAGATAATCATATGATTTTTATTCTTCATTTTGTTGATGTGGTGTATCACATTGATTGATTTGTGGATGTTGAATGATTCCTGCATTCCTGGAATAAATCCCACTTGATTGTGGTTTATGATCCTTTTAATGTATTGCTGTATTTGATTTGCTAATATTTTGTTGAGGATTTTTGCCTCTATGTTCATCAATGATATTGGCCTATAATTTTCCTTTTTGTTTTGTCCTTGTCTGGTTTTAGTATCAGGGTAATGTTGGCCTGGTAAAATGATTTAAGAAGTGTCCCATCCTATTCAGTTTTTCGGAAGAGTTTGAGAAGGATGGGTATTAAATCTTCTTTGAATGTTTAGTAGAGTTCACCAGAGAAGCCATCTGGTCCTGGACTCTTGTTTCTTGGGAGGTTTTTAATTACTGTTTCAATCTCTTTACTTAGGATTGGTCTATTCAGATTCTCTATTTCTTCTTTCTTTTTTTGGTGAGGAAGATTTGCCCTGAGCTAACATCTGCTGCCAATCTTAGTCCTTTTTTTTTTTTTTTTGCTTGAGGAAGATTAGCCCTAAGCTAATATCTGTGTCAATCTTCCTCTATTTTGTATGTGGGTCACTGCCCCAGGATACCTGAGGAGTGTTGTAGGTCTGTACCTGGGATCTGAACCAGCGAACCCAGGCCGCCAAAGTGGATCACACTGAACTTAACCACTAGGCCACAGGCTGGCCCCCTCTATTTCTTCTTGATTCAGTTTTAGGAGTTTGTATGATTCTAAGAATTGTTCTATTTCTTGTAGGTTATCCAGTTTGTTGGCGTATAGCTTTTCATGGTATTCTCTTATAATCCTTTGTATTTCTGTAACATCTGTTGTAATTACTCCTCTTTCATTTCTGATTTTATTTATTTGAGCCTTCTCTCTTTTTTTCTTAATGAGTCTAGATAAGGGTTTGTTAATTTTGATTATTTTTTCAAAGAACCAACTCTTAGTTTCATTGTTCCTTTCTATTATCTTTTTAGTTTCTATTTCATTTATTTGTGCTCTGATTTTTATTATTTCCTTGCTTCTACTGACTTCAGCTTTGTTTGTTCTTTTTTTCTAGTTCTTTTAGGTATATTGTTAGATTGTTTATCTGAGATTTTTCTCTTATTTGAGGGAGGCCTGTATTGCTATATACTTCCTTCTTAGTACTGTTTTTGCTGCATCCCATAAGTTTTGGTATATTGTGTTTTCATTTTCATTTCTGTCCAGGTATCTTTTTATTTCTCCTTTTATTTCTTCATTGATCCAATAGTTGTTCAGTAGCATGTTGTTTAGTGTCCACATATTTGTGACTTTTCCAACTTTCTTCTTGCAGTTGATTTCTAGTTTCTTACCATTGTGGGTAGAAAAGGTGCTTGATATAATTTCCATCTTCTTAAATTTATTCAGGCTTGCCTTGTTTCCCAACGTATGGTCTATCTTTGAGAATGTTCCATGTACAGTTGAGGAAAATGTGTATTCTTCTGCTTTTAGAGGTAATGTTCTATAAATGTCTAAGTCCATCTGTGGTCTAGTGTTTCATTTAAGGCCAATGTTTCCTTGTTGACTTTCTGTCTTGATGATCTACCCATTGATGTAAGTGGGGTATTAAAGTCCCCTACTATTATTTTATTGATGTCAGTTTCTCCCTTTATCTCTGTTAATAGTTGCTTTATATACTTTGCTGCTCCTATGTTAGGTGTATATATATTAATAAGTGTTATGTCTTCTTAGTGGGAATATCCCTTTTATCATTACATAGTGCCCATCTTTGTCTCTTCTTATCTTTTTTTGGCTTGAAGTCTACTTTTTATGATATAAGTATGGCTATTCCTGCTTTCTTTTGGTTGCCGTTTGCTTGGAGTGTCATATTCCATCCCTTCACTTTGAGCCTGTGTTTGTCTTTTGAGAAGAGATGAGTCTCCTAGAGGCAGCATATTGTTGGGTCTTGTTTTTTAATCCATTGAGCCACTCTGTGTCTTTGATTGATGAATTCAATCCATTTACATTTAGAGTGATTATTAATAGATTAATAATATTGACATTTTATCTTTTGTTTTCTGGTTGTTCTATATTTCCATTGTGTCTTTTCCCTTGTATTTCTGTCTGTCATTTCAGTTTGGTGGTTTTCTGTGATGTCTTTATTTATGATTTTTGACTCAGCTCAGATTTTTTGTTTTGTGGTTACCATCAAGTTTGTATAGAAGATCTCATAGATGAAATACTCCTTTTTCTGCTGATGGCATTTTATATCCATTAGCCTATGAGGTTCCATTCTTTTCCTCTTCCCCTTCTATGTTTTTGTTGTCACAAATTATCTCTTTTTATGTTGTGAGTTTGTTACCAAATTGAAGTGGTTATAGTTATTTTTGGTGCTTTCTTGTCCCTTAGACTTTTTGTTATAATTAATTGTTCACTAACCTATTCTGATATAGAGTTGCAATTTTCTGATTCTGTCTGTCTATTTATCACCTAGCTCAAAGCTTTGTAATCTTTGCCTTTCTGTTTCAGTTAAGAGGGTTCCTTTCAAAATTTCTTGTAAGGTATGTCTAGTGGCAATGAACTCCCTCAGCGTTTGTTTGTCTGGGAAAATCTTTATTTCCCCTTCACATCTGAGGGATAACTTTGCTGGATAGAGTATTCTTGGATGATAGCTTTTTTCTTCAGTATTTTGAATATATCATTCCACTCTCTCCTAGCCTGTAGAATTTCGGCTGAGAAATCTGCTGATAGCCTGATGGGGGTTCCATTGTAAGTTTTTTTTTTTCTCTCTCTGGTCACCCTTAATATTCTTTCTTTATCATTGACTTTTGACAGTTTTTAATATTATATGCCTTGGAGAAGGCCTTTTAGTGATAATCATGTAATTAGGAGTTCTATTAGCTTCATGTACTTTTATATTCAATTCTTTCCCCAGATTTGGGAAGTTCTCAGCTATTATGTCTTTGAATAAGCTCTCTGCTCCTTTCTGCCTCTCTTCTCTTTCTGGGATAACCATTATCATTATATTGTTTTTCCTAATTGAGTTGAATATTTCTCATAGCATTTCTTCATTTAAAAAAAATCTTAGTTCTCTTCTTCCACTGAATTCATTTCTTGATTTCTCTCTTCGAACTCACTAATTCTCTCCTGCATATGGTCTGCTCTATTTTTAATGCTTTCAACTTTATCTCATCTCATTAATTTTATTTTTTCATCTTTATTTCATCTCATTAATTGTGTTCTTCATCTCCAGTATTTATTTTTCTTTTTAGAGTTTCAATCTCTTTTGTGAAGTACTACTTCTGTTCATTAATTTTATTCCTGAGCTCATTGAACCATCTTTCTGAGTTTTCTTGTAACTCATTGAGTTTCTTTATGACAGCTATTTTGAATTCTCTGTCACTTAGATTGCAATCTTCTATGATTTCAAGTTTTGTTTCAGGAGAGTTGTCATTTTCTTTCTATTCTACTGAGTTACTGTAGTTCTTCATGAGTTAATCCTCTGCCAGTGAGTTTGTGGTAGTAAATACCTTTCTTATTTGGCTAAGGGTTTGGTTACTTTGGTTCTGAGCTTCTTCTGGTTCTATTTGAGAACCTAGGATTTCCACACTCCACTGCCTCTGTCAGAGGCATCATCAATGCCCTCCTTGTGTTCTTGTCCTCCAAGAACACATGGTGTTCTTGTTGCTTATGATATCACTGCAGTCTCGAGTGTCACCACCAGGATCACCAGGCTGTGAGCACTTCTGCTGCTTCTGGGGTCACTTGGGTCTCATGTTCCCCACTGGTTCTCTGTGGGCTCTCCACAATTCAGGTGCTGCTACCCCATGCACCACCTGCACCCCTGCTCCTGGTTTATCTAGGGGTGCTGGCAGCACTGCACTTGCGGTGCTGGGTTCATGGGTGTTGCTGTCACTGCCTGGAGCCTAGGGTCTTGTATGCAGTCCCTGCTGCTAGTAGAGCTGGTGTTGGGGGTGCTGTCACTGGGGGCTGGGTCATGATTTCTGCTGTGGCTCTTAAAGCCTCAGGTCACAGGTGCCACCCACCACTGCTGGGGGAGGGGTAGGGGCTTAGCTGTGAATGCTGTTGCTGCTTTTGCAGCCTCTGGTCCCTGAGGTGCTCCAGTGGACTTTTTGAAATCTCAGGGCAGGGCATCACCACCGCTTCCAGGAATATCCACATTTTGGATGTTGTCCCCACAGCTAGAAAGACTGGCACCACTGATGGGGGAGTGGGAGGGGCTGGGTTGTTGACATTGCTGTGTTTCCTGAAGCCTGCAGTTGTGGACGACACCCACTACGGTTGGGGGTGGGCAGAGGCTAAGCCGTGAGGGCTTCTATTGCTCCTGCAGCCTCTGGCTGCCAGTGCACACTGGTGTGATCCTGAAAACCTCAGTTCAAGGCACCACTGCCACTGCAGGGAGCATCCATCTTTGGATCACCACTGCTAGAGGAGGTGGAGGGGGCTGTTCCCCTAGTTCCACTGCTTCCCAGAGGTCCAGCCCACCCACCTTCGGATATATAGATGCATGGATCTCTCAGGCACTCTGGTATGCTGTGCAGGGAGTCCTTTGTTGGTCAATGGATGTCCACAGGTTGTAACTTTGAGGCGAGATAAAGGGAACAATTCACTTTGCCATGATGCTGATGTCACTTTACAATTTTTTCAGGTTGGAAAAATTCAATAGAAGAATAATATTTAATGACCCGTGAAAACTATATGAAATTCAAATTTTAGCATCCATGAATAAAGTGTTAGGACTCAGCCATGCTCATTTATTTACATATATTCTGAAGCTGCATTTGTGCTACAAATGGCAGAGATGAATAGTTAGAGCAAAGACCATACAGCCCAAAAAGCCTAAAATATATACTCTCTGGCTCTTTACAGAGAAAATTTTTCTATCCTTGCTCCAATCAATAACTTTTGGGTAGGAAGGCAGTATTGTGAACTTTAAAGACAGAGTGTCTGGGTGGCAATCTGCTTCCATTGCTTTGGGAACCTATTACTCTTCTCTACGCTTTAGTTTCCTCATCTATAAAATAAGAATAATAATAGTACCTTCCTCACAGAGCTGTGAGAGCCAAAAGATGTAATGAATGCAAAAGTACTGCTTTTGATAAATGCAATATATGGTTATTATTTTTGGTATTATTACTACCTGTTTCACCTGAAGATATAAATGCTGAGAGCATAAAAAATCATAAGAGCTTACTACATTTTAATGAGGTTGAAGAGCTTTGCTAGTGAAGTGCAGCTTGGGGTGAAATATTTAAATCAGTAAGCACAGGTAGATGAAAAGTGGGTATTCAATGTGCCAGAATTAGATCCCATAAGCACTCTACTTCTTTCTAAAGAGAATTCCACCATCTCCTGCTCATTTCACTCCAAGATTTTCCTGTCAAGCCTCAAGCCAGTGCTTTTCTGGACCACTGCAGGAAAGAAGGTAAGATGGAATAAGAGCAGCCTATTTGGCCCTTAGGAAAAGGCAGAACTGAGAAGACTGAAGTCAGCAGCCTTGGGAGAAGAGGTCGCTGCATGAGTGAGATGATGGGGATAGCAGATACTGTTGGTGCCCTGTCCCCATCCTCCTCTTAGCACTCCCTCTCCATCCCAAAGGCTGCTCACAGCCAACACCTACTGCTCTGTGCCTGAGACCTCTTTTCTGGCCATTGGAGCACATGCAACCCATGCACAGGGCAAGTCAGAAGTGCCAGTGGAAAAGACAAGAAAGGCCTTGAATGTGGAGCACCCCATTCCTCTGTGATCAGTGGGGTACCCAGTCAGGTTTTGAGACCCTACATCCTACAATGCTCTACTCCATCTCACACCACCAGGACTCATTTCTGAAAATACAGAGCAGGGCCGCTGTGCACAACAGGCTGCATTTTCTCATTGGGAAAGTGCTGGAAAGACCCTGGCTCCAGAGAAGGACTGAGCATCAGGGAGAGATGAGGAGGCTGGATCAGGGCCCCGTCATACATCTGGGCTTGGGAAAGGAGTCTTCAATGGCCATGGTGCTGTGGAGGGTGGTTAGTGGAAGAGCAAATTGACCTTCACGGACTCAATGCGAGCCCTGCCCCTTCCTCTCCTGTATGCACATGGAAGATGACTCCTCTCTGCAGCATTGCTCAGAGCACCTGACTAAAGAATACCTTCTCCTATTGTTGGATTTGTAGATTGGACTCTTTGCAGGTGTAAAGGAGGGGATGTGGTCCTTATGGAACCCCTCCTGATTCCTCTCCATTCATCATCTTTGGGAATTCTTCCATCTGCTAGTTAGTTACTTCCCTCTCAAAAATTCTAAGTTTCTAGTTTTCTAGTACATACTCTGAAAAATCTAAACATTGACTTCTCTCTGCAGCCAATTCCTAGGGTCTCTCATGCTCCAGAAGCTGGCTGGGCAGATAGACTTTAGTCTTTTAATCATCCTGTTCTTCCTCCTCTTCCTCTTTTCTTCTACTTTGAAGGGTCACACCATGTCTAGAGCCCAATTCAGGTGAGAGTACTCCCTTTTTTGGTGGCCATACTGCTTACGTACCTTCCTAGAAATAGGCAAGTTTTCCAAAATTCTGCAGGAAAGTTTCAGGGAACAACTAAAAACACCTCACACCACTGTGGCCTGAGGGAGTTCAGAACATACCATCTGATGCTTCTCAGGTGAGTGGGCAGCATTAACATGAATCATGCCTGGCTAAAAATGTGTATGATGTGCTGCTATCTTACAGACACAAGAAAGAGGAGGATGGAGGAAATGTCTGAATGGTTTTGCAAAAAAGACAATTTGAGTACAAAAAGAGGTTTTTTGTGAAGCAGAATCTGATCTTCTACCTCAAGGTGGTGTGACAGGACCTATATTTACCCTCCTGCCCAAAACACTTCAAAGCTAAACATGGCTGCCTGCCACCCTCCCTGTTCCCATGAGGCTTAGCTAAGTTTCTGTACTTGGTGCTAGGAAATTCTCCTGTGCCCTTACAGGAAGTCCCCTTTACCTAAGTTAACTTGAGTGGGTTTTCATTCTTTTCAACCAAATGTGCCGAGAGACAGCCTGCATAGGGGACAGCTCTAGCTCTCTGGGTGGTGTTCCCACACTGACCACTCTTCCTTGGGGAGTGGAGAAGGTGGGCATGGCTCTAATACCAAGCAATTCACCCAACAGATTTAAGCCTTAGATCCATTGCCTCTCCTCCTCACTCCTGCAGGACTGTCTCTCCTACAGGATGAAAATGTTCCTGCCTTTCCACACTGCTTTCTTTTTGGGAAATAAATCTTAAGTGGGGCAAATACTCTAGGAAGGGGGGACATCCTACAAAGCTAGGGCCAAGGTTACAGACACCCACCCACTCTTCCTCCCAGCACTTCCCAAACAGTTTGAACGGGTGCAATTTTCCTATGTGTTCATTGTCACCACCAGGCAGCTGAAGACTGTATCTCCAGGAACTGCTGGGTTTTGCTATTTATTGATGGATTTTTTCAGCCACTGTTAGTAGCTACATTCTCACAAATCCAAACATGAGCCCCAGTCAAACTAGCTTAAGCAAAAGAAGAAAGCGAGGGGATGAATATAGATTCAGATCAATCATGGACACCTTTGTCAGGAATTTCTCCTGGCCTTAGCTGGGGGTGGGAGACGGGATGCAGCAATCAAGAACAACAAAGAAGTCAGAACTTCAGACTCTCTCACACATAGATGCCTCTGCTCTCTCATGTTTACTTCACTCTTTTGTGCTTGCAGATAGATTTCTCGGCTTCTCCATCACATAGCACAAGATGGCACCCCACAGCACCTGAGTTTCATACTACAGCTCTAATCACACACAAAGAATTCATCTCTCAAATTCAATATAAAATTCCCAGGAAAGATTTTATTGACTTGGCTTGGGTCAAGTATCCACCACTGATCCAATGAACTGAGACCAGAGGACAGAGTCTTGGAATGTTCACATGTTTGGCCTTTGAGGAGATAGGTCTAAACCCACTGTCCCACCCAGCCCATGGCATGTTGTGAGCCTAGGCCTGACCTCAATACAAGGGAAAGCTTGGCCATCCTGACACCATTACCAGGTGATAACCACAATTATAACCAGACTTTTCCGAGGAGGGAAAGCTGTATGAGCTAATGAAACTCCCAGGGGATGAAAGAACGGCTTTCATAGAAGTGCCAGGTCACATCAGAATGAGTGGGTCTAAAATCAGAGTGTGTGTAGCGTCTATAGGAGGATGCACAAGTAATTGAATCAACAAATGTGTCAGGTGTCCCCTGCTGAGCCTAATCAAGACTCAGGTGTGCAGCATGTGCAGAGAGGAGCCCTGGGAAAAGGAAGTCAGGGGTAGGTGCCTGGGATTGTAGTAATGTAGGAAGCCAGACAGGGAACAGTGAGTTTTCTGACTCTGTCCAGCCCCATGGATGGTTCAGAGTATGCCACCCCAAAATATGTCACTTTGACATAAGGATAATTTTGTGCTGAAGGCAATTTGGAAGAAACAAATACAAGAAAAGTCTCTGGCCTCCCCCTCTCTAGTAGGGAGGGCAGGAGGATGCTTAATCACCAGAGACATCTCTAGATTCTCTTCTGCCCAGAGGAATCTATATGAAACATCTTACTAAGTAGCCCTTATCTTCCATTAGTTTCCCCATATATTTACCTTCCTATAGTTTGTTGCCCCTAAAAGCCTAAACTGGGCCCTGCCTTTAGAACTTGTTGCAGAGAGATGAGTTATTGCAGCATTTCCAATCCACAGCAACATTGAGATTAAAAAGCATCATAGGAGAACATAGGCTGCTACAACCCCGGTATCCATAGAAAATGATGTTATCTGGAGAGGCAAAGAAGAAGGCAAGTGAGACCCCAGAAGCCCACGGTTCAGACCCTGGTGTGTGGGGCCTGGCTTGTCCCAGCTCATGATAAATATTGCTAAATGAAGCAGTAAATCAAAGCATCAACAAATTAATCAAGGAATTGGGAGAAAATGGCATATTCCATCAAGAACTCATGCTCTTGGGTAGGGATGACTATCTGCCTCCTGGGATTGAGATGCTTGAGGTAGGACCCCCTAGTGGGCTATCCTAGGATAGCTCTGAGGGCTCTCTATATTAAGGTTCAATTCATCTCCCCACACAAGAGAGGGCAGATAGGGAGGAACAGAAATTACCCTATCCAATCTCCCCTACGCCTCTCCTCCAACTTGTCTTCAGTTCCCAAAAACTCTACCACACTCAGGTCCACTCAGGGGAATTTGAACAGCCCAATTCCAGTCACCCTCAGGAGCTAAACAGAAGATTGCTGCTTCTCCTTTTAAAGGTCACCAACCCAATAAGGGCCAGTGTCAGCCCAGGACCAGAACCAGCTGATACTGCTTCACTAGTTTAGGTAAAAAAATGAAAACCAGCTCCCTGCCTATGCTGTTCCTACTCCCAGAGATCCTGAGGGGCCACCTTCCTCGTCCTACAGGCACTCTGCAGTGTCACTGGGGCCCAGGCTCCCAGGTGGTCCCATGGGTGGTTCATACCACCCTCCACCCTGAATACCCACTGCCAGCCCCTACCCTCAGTAAAAGTCACCCCAGGAGACCTCTCAGGACCCACCTACCTTTGTAGATCTTCTTCACAAAGCACTGCTGGTTGCCTTTAGTCTGGCAGAAGCCTCCTCCACTCACACAAATCCCACTGGCATTGACTCGATTACACTGGTAGCACTGTAGAGCTGGAAAGTAAAAACTAGCATAATGAGGCCCTTCTGGCCCAGCCTCCCAGTTGGTCAGTAAAGGAAGCACACTCTCTGGCCCAGACTCAGCCTGGACAATGACCAGTTCCCACTGCCTGATGAATGTGCTGAAAGCCTGGTATGATTTCTCCGTGGTTGGCTTACTCCTGGGAGGAGGCTTGCGTGTCTCTGGGTGCTGGATCTGTGCCCAAGTACAGACAGGCTCTCCCTCCACTCCCAGGATGGACCATGCTGCTGGAGGAAGTAGGTCATGTGCTCCGGTGCAGCTCTGCCTGACCCACTCTCCCACTGATTATCCCTCCACCTCAGGGCTCTCCTGTGGCACAACACCAAGGGACACCATTCAAAATATGTTCCATGTAAATGGCATCTGCTGGAGCACAACAAGTGAATTGTTGGAGTTGTACAAAGAATCAGGACTGCCCACGCCCACTCTGTCCTTCCCTCAGCACCACAAAGCCCCTCCTCACGTTCCTCCAGACAGAGCTGGCACTCTCCACTCTCCCTTTTCATCCCCAAAGTAGGCTCCTTAGGAGAACCACGGGACTCAGTCTAAAAGGGGTGCTGATTGGGGGAGGGAGAGGAGTGAAAGAATGTGGGGGAGGGGAGATGGGAAGTGAAAGGGAAGATCAGAAGGAACAGAAGGAGGCAGACAGTGGAAGGCTGAGGAAAGGGAAGACTGAGTACGCGTGATAGAGGCAGTGGGTGAGGTAGCGGGGCTGTTACTTTACATACAGTGCTCAGAAAAGTTTTCTTAGGGCTTATTAAACTCAAAGCTGAATGATTTTTTTAAAAAAAATCTGACTATTTAAATAACTGGGAGAAGTTGGGAAACTGGTTCCAGGAAGATCCAGGGGCAAGTGCAAAGGTTCTGAGATGGAATCAGCTTGTTCAGTTCAAGGAACAAGAAGGACAGCACAGGTGGAGGGAAGTGAAGAAGGATGAGTGTGTTAGACAGTGAGATGGAAGAGGTCAGTAGAGGCCAGACCCTAAAGCATCTCTTAGACGTGCATTGTCCAACACGGCAGCCACCAGCCACATGGGGCTATTGAGCATGTTAAATGTGACTGGTCACAGAACATGGGCTGTAAGTGAATTTCAAACACTTAGGACAAAAACATTCTTTTAATTGCTCATCAGTAAGTTTAGTGTTAATTACATGCTGACATGATAATATTTAGATATATTGGGTTAAATAAAATATATTATTAAAATTAATTTTAAACATTCCTTATTTTTTAATATGCCTACTCGAAAACTTAAAATTTCATATGTAACTTGACTTATATTATACTTGGACAGGCCAGTTTGAGGCCATTTTAAGAAATGGGATTTTATTCTCCGTTTGGAGGAGGCCATGGGAGGTTTTTAAATAGGGAGTGACATTAACTGGTTTATGTTTTGCAAGTACACTCTGGCAGCTGTGCAGACAATGGATTTTAAAGAAGGAAAGAGTAAAAGAGGCCCAGGTAAGTCATGGTGGAAACAGGAAGTGGTAAAAAAGCTACCAGTCACTGGAGTCAACGCAAAACGTGAAAAATTGTAGGTCAGGTATAAATGCAATATGTATGGAGGAAACAGAGGCTGAGGACCCACAACAGAGCAAAGAGAAGGGAGTCTAAGTGCCCTCACCACAGTTTCATCATGTTTTATGGAGTTTAAATCTAAAATTATACATTTATTTTATTATTTACTAATGCTTATTTATGTAGCAATAAAGCTTTTCAACAGGAACGAACTTCGAAAAGTGCATACTCAATAAAGATCTGAACATTCAGTTCCTCTTCCCACAAGTTAATGATGACTATATAACTGTACAAATTGTCAACATTTACCATCCCCCATGGGCCTGCGCCATCACTGATCACAGGAAACCTCCTGAAGACACAAGTCTGCTTAAGGATTCCAGCGGCTATTTTAAGAGTGAGTAGTTATTTTAAGAAAACTGTGCGCAAAGATGACTTACCATGTGCTGCTGCAGTAGGTGCTTCGTGTATCACTGACTGAAGCAGATGCAACGAGTACCCCTCCCTGGACCCCTCCCCTTCACCTCCAGGTGCTGCAGGTGCTCCTGCAAACACCCGCAACTCCACAAGGAAGGTGGGAGCACACTCGCTCGCACCCAGGACAAGCTGGAATACTGGGGGGCAAAGGCACCTGAGAGCATCCCCCTACCAAGACAGTGGGGGTGCTGGTGGATAATACTCCAACCTTCTCACCCTTGAGTTGGGGTAGCTTGAGGCCGGCTCTGCCCTGACTTCAGGATTTCCCCGCAGGATTAAACTCCATTTGCCCACCATGGTGTCTAGTTCCATGACCCATCCTTTATCAGCTTCCTCCCCTTCCCTGTCTTCCTTCCTCACTCCCCAAACTGGCATTTCCTGGGACCACCTTCCAGACATGTGGTTTTTACTCATACCTTTCTCTCAGAGTCAGCTTCTGGGGGAACACCAGCCAGGATGATGAATTTTCATTTAGATCAAATGACTATTCTTCTAAATTATTTTGCACACTTTTTATTCCAAGTCTTCCTGTGCGTTAACAAAAAACGAAATGCTGACTATTGGTAGGCTGATTCCCTTTGCAGAAGAAGAAAGTTGCAAACAAATGCTGCCAGTTAATGCCAATCATCATTCCATTTTTCAATCAATCCATGGAATCAAATAAAAGCTGTAGGAATGTGTTCTGTAGAAGGTGAAACATCTGACTTTTTGTGAATGCTATATAAATTCAGTTTAAAAAGTCCACATTGAACATAAAATAATTGATTTTTATGGTGATAGTATAAATATAAATTCTAGTAGAGCATAACATTGTAGCAAAAACAAGGTTCTTACTTGAGAATCTGTGGAACAAAATACATTTGTAATTAGTTCTGGTGAATACATAATTCTTAATTGTGTCCTAATTGTGTCCAAACAAGTGTGACAGTGTGTGTGTGTGTGTGTGTGTGTGTATATTTACACAGATCAGGTATAAATGAATTCATACATATTTATATATATATGTATGTATGTATATACACACACAGGTAGAATAACTATAAAAGTTTTGTGATGAAAGTGAAGTAGAATAAAATATACTGTTCAGCAATCTTTCTCCCTGTCGCCTATTATTAACCAGATTTTGAAAATGGTTAAGCCTTTGAGGAACTATTTTGTTATTCAATCTAAATGTCCTACAATGGTATTGAGCATTTTGTGAGAGTCCCCTAAATTTTTTTCGTGTAATAAAGTATCTGACTCCATTTTTCTCATGTTTGCTAGCTGACAGCTCTAAGACTCACCTCTTCGGCCCCACATCTGGGCCCCAGAAGCTCCCTCCTTCACCACTGGTGGGAGTTTCAAACCACACAAGCCCCTGCCTTCATGCAGGAACCCTCACCTTGCCTCTCGTCCTAATAACCGTGTGAATCCCAAGCCGATCTCCTTTCCCTGTTCCTCCAGGCTAGTTTAAGACCAACCTGGAAGCAAGCCCTGCTCTCCCCGGAAAGCTTCAGTGGGTAAGTAATAAACTTCTTCATATTCTCTTGGTGCAGGTCAAGTCGTGGCATCATCAGTCTTGAATCTGAAGCAAATTTTGGTGAGGGCCCATCTTGTTTCTATAGGATAACTCCAAATCTTAAGTATTCAACAGAGTACCAAAACATCTCAGCTTTCAAAAGTGTTTAACTAGTTGAAGTTTTGAAAAACAAATTAGAAGCAGAAAGACATTGAAATGTATCCCCACAAAAAGATAATGTCCTGGATCCCATCATAACTCATGTGGTAATCTCACCTGTTGTCCATTCTACTGACAAGGCAGGCAGCTTTAGAGTCAAAGAGAGAGGTGATGCCTGGAAATATAAACTGCCACTCACCCAGATTCTCCTCAGTCCCACTGCCCTCCTATATGCTCCCCCAGCTCACCTTGCAGGAAGCCCAGCAACGAGGACAGGATGACCAGTGACAGCAGGAGGTGCTTACTCATCTCTTGGTTTGTCCACAGCCCCAAGGATTGGCTGAAGAGAGGACAGAACTGGAGGCATCAAGAGCCTCTGAGAATCCCAGCTTTATAACCCCAGGCTGGGAGGATCAGTCAATGGCAGTGCGCTACCCCAGGACACAGAATAAACGGAGTGCCTAATGGAACGAGGGCCCTGCATTCCTCCCAGCATTATTGGCTCTGCTCGCTTCCACTGGCCATACTGAGGGAGCCGAGTCATATGAGAAGACCGGGCTCTTTTCTGTCTCATTTTCACAATTGTAAAATGGTTGAATAAAGTCTGAGTTTGTAGCCTAAGGATTTGGGAAAGTGAGTTAGTGAATGTGCCATCATCTAAAGAGGTTTGGCATATTTAAGGGAACTTCTGAAGTATGGTGTGAACAAAGATACTCCTAGTAAAGATACTCTCCTATTAAAAGAAACTCAGGGAAATAAACAAATGCTGAGACTTTTGTAAAGTGCAGGTCAGAACACAAATAGAGTTTGTTGGCAGTATTGTCTCATTTCTTGGAAATGAAACACATTTACATTTTTTTGTGATGTTTTGGCAAACAAGAGCAGAGTAAAGTATTTCTCCCCGAATCTTTAAGATCTATGCTACATATAGAATCATGTCATCTGCAAATAGTGACAATTTTACTACTTCCTTTCCAATTCTGATACATTTTATCTCTTTTTCTTGCCTAATTGTTCTGGCTAGGACTTCCAACACTATGTCGAAGAGAGGCAAGATAGCACATTCTTGTTTTGTTCCTGTTCTTAGAGGAATAGCATTCAATTTTTCACCATTGAGTATGGTGTAGGCTGTGGGTTTTTCGTATGTGACCTTTATCATGTTGAGGTATTTGCCTTCTATACTCATTTTATTCAGAGTTATTATCATAAATGGATGTTGAATCCTGTCAAATGCTTTCTCTGCATCTACTGAGATAATCAAACCATAAAGAATCCACCAAAATCTATTAGAAATCATTAATGAATACAGTAAAGTTGTGGGGTACAAATAAACAGACAAAAATCAGTTGCGTTTCTATACACTAACAACAAACTAGAAGAAAGAGAAATCAAGAATACAATCTCATTTACAGTTAGAATAAAAAGAATGAATACCAAGGAATAAATTTAACCTAAGAGGTGAAAGACCAGTACATTGTCTTTGAAAACTTTAAGACATTGTCAAAAGAATGTCTCTGCATGGCATGGTATACATTTGTTTACCAAACATTTGCTTTTCAATTTCCAAGTGAGTTGACTTCTTGCCCTTTAAAGTCCTAAGCCACTACCTGCAACATTCTCATTGTCTTCAGCAGGAGATGGTATTTAAGGTGGTGGTTTATGCCACATTGTCAAACAACTTAGTTTTCCTTGGAATCCCAGGTATACGTGTCATTGAAATTAGTTTGATTTTTCTCATGTTCGTCTGCCTCCTGTAAATTTTATTCTTGGTACAGCCAGAAGACTCTAGAAGAGTAGAGGATACTTACTTACTCACCTACAAACTGTATATATTAGAGAATATAGTATATATATGAAACACATATAGTATATGTATTATATATAGTATATACTTATAGCATATATTATACATACAATACATATAATTTACAATTTACATATATAAATATATATCTATATAATTTATGTAATTATATATTACAGATTCTGTTGCCCTGGAGAACCCCGACCAATACATCATCCAAGAAGTTCAACATAATAAGCGGGATAAACACAAAGAGATCAACAGCTAGATATTTCACCGTAAAAATGTTAAGAGACTAAGAAAAAGTCTTGAAAGCAGCAAGAAAACAAAGACTCATCACATGCAAGCGAGCTCCGATGAGATTACAGCTGACTTGTCTTCATAAATAACGGAGGCTGGAGGCAGTGGGATGACGTAGAGTCCTCCCTCGGTATCCGCGGACAGTGATTCCAGGACCGTCTCAGAGACCAAACCCTGAGGATGCTCAAGTCCCTTGGTCGGCCCTCCACATCCCTGGGTTCTGTGTCCGCCTACAGGAAGGGCCAACGGCGTTCCAACCACTGAAGGAAACACTATGTCAACCAAGAGTCTTTTATTCAGAAAATTCATCTTTCACTTATGAAGGTGAGAAGAAGACATTCCCAGATAGACAGCCAGCAGTGGGGAGGCCTTGGGAATCACCGTCTTATCCTCTGGGTTGTTCTCCAGCCTAAGGAGAGAGATTTCTACCAAATCACGTGTGCTTATGTCTAAAACGCATCCCACTCTACAATGTAAGGTTATGAGGGAAACCAAAATATTAGGTTTTTTTTGGTGTCCAATACACATGTTGAAAGTGATTCTTTAACATCTGGTTGGGAAGTGAATCTTCCCTGGATTTCGTCGTGCTCCTATAAAATGGTCCAGCCTCTTGAGACATGGAGACGGACATGGTTTCATGGTAAAACTGCTTGGTCTTGCTGCTCCTTGAAACACTTCAGTTTTCAGAGGCCATAAGGATTACATGTCTAACCATTTGTCTACTAATTGCTCTGATCCAGAAGAGTTATAAACTTCCCTTATCTCTCTGAAAGGTTCAAATAGTTACAGCCTGAACTCGGCCCCTAGGAGAAGCTCCCAAGGTCCCAGAAAGATTGGAGCACCCTTCCCTGAGGCATTGACATCTTGGGCAGGAATGAGGCCTGGCCTTGGAGAGACCTCTAAGTTGAGAAGGCCAGAGACACCTGCGGCTACCTAGCTCCTGGAGAGATTCTATTGACATGGCAGAGAGTTACAGTGGGAATCCAGAAGAACTTTTATGTCCCATAGCTATGGAGCAAAGATTTTTCTCCCTCCTTTTAGGAAGGGATGAGGACAGCTGTCTCTCTCATAAATAGATAATATAAACAGATAGCCAAAAATCCTTTTTCTCCAAATTTACCTATGGAGTGCCCAGCCACCTGTGAAGGCGATTTTTCCGTGTACCTGTTATTGCCCAAGAGGAAAGACTGGGACAAGGGGGTATGGTACACTTATCACTTACTGTCAGACAATCAGTAAAAACAAAAATCTCTGATGTAGGACATCTTTCATTCCCGTTAGGGATGAAATTAGTAAAAATAAATGTCAAGGAGCCAACAAGTGTTGTAGTAGAAGTGCGACATGGTTTCAAAGTGTAAATGCAGTATACTATATGCTGGAACCTGGTAGAGAGTCATTTACTCTGGATGCAGTGATATTTTACACACGCTGAAAGAAATTAAAACCTCACGCTTTGATACACCACAACAAAAAATCTTGGCCTTCACTGCAATGGAACTGAACCTTCATAAACTGTTAAGTGCCAAGTGTTTCTTTAGAGTTCTTAAGGGCACACATAGGGAAAACTCATGTTGGTGTCCATTCACCAGCATTGTTGGAATCCCAGAATCGTAGAGCAGGGAGCAGACTTTGCCCATTCCCTCACCCTCAGACCAGGGCTGACTTACCCACCAGGCACGACAGCCCTAGCGCTTAGGACTCACAACACTGTGAGAGAGCCACGAGAATGTTGGGAAACATTTTCGGATCAGAAGAGAACAAATGAACTTTTAAATCAAAGATCATATTTAAATATATAGTAGTAACATATGCATCTTTATACCAATGCAGACATAAAATAGAATTTTAATACATTTTGTGGAGGAGAAGACCCATAAAGACAAAGTCTCCTGGGCCCTGGAAAAGGTGTAATGTAGCCCTGCTTCAACAGCAACTGTTCAATTTACTCAGGTAGTTTCTAGAAGGAAAGTCTGCATCAACGTAAGATGTTTTCCTCCAAGGGCTGGAAAATGGAGGTCAAGCAAGCCCCATCCACTAGGGCCTCTTGAGAAGGCCACCAGATGAGGCAAGAGGGGCACCCAGCAGCACCTGTGACCAGAACAGATGCGAGTTGGCAAAAGCAGGAAGATACAGGCACGTGGCACCCAGCCTTCCAGCCCAAGTTTGGGCACAGTAGATTTGAGGCAACCTGGGGATTCCCTTGGGGGTGAGGTGAGGGAGACACACTGATATTGGCCAAAACAAATGTTTTGGGTACAGTTATAAACACATGTCGCCTTAAAGAAAGCCATGTAGCTTGGAATTTGGGTAGGCAACTGAATGCTGGTCCTCAAAGACATCCGTGTCCTAATCCCTGGACGCTGTGAATGTGATCTGAAATTGCAAGGAAGGGCTTTGCAGATGTGTATAACGATATTTTTTTTTTTATTGAGGTAACATTGTTTCATAAGTTTCCATAAGTATGAGATGTACTTGTTTATACTTCATGTTCCTTGTAGATTATATCGTGTTCACCATCCAGCTACTGGTTATTATCCATCATCATACACGTTTGCCTAGTCACCCTTTTGCCATCCTCCCTCCTCCCTTCCCCCTTGGTACCCACCAATCCAATCTCTGTCTCTATGTGTGTGTTTGTTTTTGTCTTTATCTTCTATTTATGAGTGACATCATAGGTTATTTGACTTTCTCACTCTGACTTATTTTGCTTAGCATAGTACTCTCAAGGTCCATCCATTTTGTTGCAAATGGCTGAGTAGTATTCCATTGTTTATATATATTATATATTCTTTATCCATCCATCCCTTGTTGGGGACCTAGGTTGCTTCCAAGTCTTTTCTATTGTGAATTATGCTACAATGAACATACATGGGCATATATCTTTACTCATTCATGTTTTCATGTTCTTTGGATAAATACCCACCAGTGTAATAGCTGGAGCATATAGTAGTTCTATTTTAAATTTTTTGAGGAATCTCCATACTGTTTTCCATAGTGGCTGCACCAGTTTGCACTCCCACTAACAGTATTTGAGAGTTCCCTTTCCTGCACATCCTCTCCAGCATTTATTTCTTATCTTATTAATTATAGCCATTCTAATGGGTGTGAGGTGATATCTCATTGTAGTTTTGATCTGCATTTCCCTAATAATTAGTGATTTTGAACCTCCTTTTATGTGCCTGTTGGCTATCTGTGTATCTTCTTTGGAAAAATGTCTGTTCAGGTCTTTTGTCCACTTTTTAATTGAGTTGTTAGTTATTTTGTTGTTTAGATTTATGAGTTCATTATATATTTTGGATATTAACCCCTTATCAGATATACGGTTTGCAAATATCTTCTCCCAATTGTTAGGTGGTCTTTTCGTTTTGTTGTTTCGTTTCGTCTGTTTCATTTCGTTAGGTTTTCTTCGCTGTGCAGAAGCTTTTACTTTGATGTAGTCCCATTTGTTTAGTTTTTCTTTGGTTTCCCTTACCTGATCAGACATGGTATTTGAAAATATGCTGCTAAGACCAATGTCGAAGAGTGTACTGCCTATATTTTCTTCTAGAAGTTTTATGGTGTCAGGTCTTACATTCACGTCCTTAATCCATTTTGAGTTAATTTTTGTGTGTGGTATAAGACAATGGTCTACTTTCATTTTTTTGCATGTGGCTGTCCAGTTTTCCCAATGCCATTTATTGAAGAGACTTTCCTTTCTCCATTGTATGTTCTTGGTTCTCTTGTTGAAAATTAGTTGTCCATAGATGTGTAGGTTTATTTCTGGGCTCTCGATTCTACTCCATTGATCTGTGTGTCTGCTTTTGTGCCGACACCATGCTGTTTTGGTTACTATAGCTTTGTAGTATATTTTGAAATCAGGAAGTGTGATACCTCCAGCTTTGTTCTTTTTTCTCAGGATTCCTTTGGCTTTTCGGGGTCTTTTGTTCCATATAAATTTCAGGATTCTTTGTTCTATTTCTGTGAAAAATGTCATTGGAACTTTGATAGGGATTGCAGTGAATCTGTAGATTGCTTTAGGAACTATAAACATTTTAACTATGTTAATTCTTCCAATCCAAAAGAACAGAATATATTTCCATTTCTTTGTGTGTTCTTCAATTTCTTTCAACATTGTTTTATAATTTTCAGTGTACAGGTCTTTTACCTCTTTGGTTAAGTTTATTCCTAGGTATTTTATTCTTTTTGTTGCAATTGTAAATGGGATTGTAGTCTTCATTTCTCTTTCTGCTACTTCATTGTTAGTGTATAGAAACACAACTGATTTTTGTATGTTGATTTTGTATCCTGCAACTTTACTGTATTCATTTATTATTTCTAAAATTTTTTTGTAGATTCTTTAGGGTTTTCTATATATAAAGTCATCTGCAAATAGTGACAGTTTCACTTCTTCCTTTCCAGTTTGGATTCCTTTTTTTCTTTTTCTTGCCTGATTGCTCTGGCTGGGATGTCAAACACTATGTTAAATAAGAGTGGGGAAAGTGGGCATCCTTGTCTGGTTTCTGTTCTTAGAGGAATAGCTTTCAGTTTTTCTCCATTGAGTGTGATATTAGCTCTGGGTTTGTCATAGATAGTCTTTATTATGTTGAGGTACTTTCCTTCTATATCCATTTAGTTCAGAGTTTTTGTCATAAATGGATGCTGTATCTTGGCAAATATTTTCTCTGTGTCTGTTGAGATGATCATGTGATTTTTATTCTTCATTTTGTTAATGTTGTGTATCACATTGATTGATTTGTGGATGTTGAACTATCCCTGCCTCCCTGGAATAAATCCCACTTCATCATGGTGTATGATCTTTTTAATCTATTGTTGTATTCAATTTGCTAGGTTTTTGTTGAGGATTTTTTGCATGGATGTTCATCAGTGATATTGGCCTGTAATTTTCTTTTTCTTTGTTGTCCTTGTCTGGTTTTTATATCAGAGTAATGTTGGTTTCTTACGATGAGTTAGGAAGCTTCCCCTCCTTTTTAATTTTTTTGAAGAGTTTGAGAAGGATACATGTTCAAAGAAGACTTTGAATGTTTGGTAGAGTTCACCAGGGAAGCCATCTGGTCCTGAACTTTTATTTTTTGGGAGGTTTTTGATTACTGTTTCAATCTCCCTACTGGTTATTGGTCTATTCAAATTCTCTATTTCTTCTTGATTCAGTTTTGGAAGGTTGTAGGATTCTAAGATTTTAACCAATTCTTCTAGATCATCCAGTTTGTTGTGTATAGCTTTTTGTAGTATTCTCTTATAATCTTTTGTATTTCTGAGGTGTCCATCATAATTTCTCTTCTTTCATTTCTGATTTTATTTATTTAAGACTTCTCTCTTCTTTTCTTGGTGAGTCTAGCTAAAGGTTGTTAATATTGTTTATCTTTTCAAAGAACTAGCTCTTCCTTTCATTGGTCTTTTCTATTTCTTTTTCTTTTGGTGAGGGAGATCGGCCATGAGCTAACATCTGTTGCCAATCTTCCTCTTGTTTTTGGCTGAAGAAGATTGGCCCTGAGCTAACGTCTGTGCCCATCTTCCTCTATTTTGTATATGGGATGCTGCCACAGCATGGCTTGATGAGCGGTGTGTAAGTCCGCACCAGGGATCCGAACCCACGAACCCTGGGCTACTCAAGCAAAGTGCATGAACTTAACCACTACGCCACTGGGCCGGCCCCTCTATTGTTATTTTTTTAGTCTCCATTTCATTTATTTCTGCTCTAATTTTTATTATTTCCTTCCTTCTACTGATTTGGGGCTTTGTTTTTTCTTTTTCCAGTTCCTTTAGGTGCACTGTTAGATTGTTTATTTGAGATTTTTCTTGTTTCTTGAGATAGGCCTGTATTGCTACAAACTTCCCTCTTAGTACCGCATTTGCTGTATCCTGTAGATTTTGACATGTCTTATTTTCATTTGTCTCCAGGTATTTATTGGTTTCTTTGTTGACTCCGTCATTGTTCAGTAGCATTTGGTTTAAATCTCCACACATATGTGGCTTTTCCAATTTTCTTCCTGCAGTTGATTTCTAGTTTCATACAGTTATGGTCAGAAAAGATGCCTGGTATTATTTCAATCTTCTTATATTTATTGAGAATTGTTTTGTGGCCTAATATGTGATATATCCCAGAGAATCTTCCTTGTGCATTTGAAAATAATGTGTATTCTGTGATTTTTGAATGGAATGTTCTGTATATATCTACTAAGTCCATCTCATCTAGTGTGTCATTTAAGGCTAATATTTCCTTATTGATCTTCTGTTTGGATGATCTATCCACTGGAGTGTTAAAGTCCCCTACTATTATTGTGTTGCTGTCTATTTCTTCTTTTATGTCTGTTAATAGTTGCTTTATATGTTTAGGTGCTCCTGTGTTGGCTGCATAGATATTTACAAATGTTGTGTCCTCTTTTTGGATTGTTCCCTTTATCATTATGTAGTGCCCTTCTTTGTCTCTTGGTACAGTTTTTGTTTTAAGGTCTATTTTGTCGGATATAAGTATTGCTACCCCAGCTTTCTTTCCATTGCCATTCGCATGGAGTATCTTTTTCCATCCTTTCACTTTGAGTTTGTGAGTGTCTTTAGGTCTGAAGTGTCTCTCTTGTATGCTGCATATATATGGGTCTTGTTTTTTCATCCAATCAGCCACCCTATGCCTTTTGATTGGAGCATTTAGTCCATTGACATTTAAAGTAGCTATTCATAAGAATGTACTTATTGCCATTTTGTTACTTTTCTTCCCTGAATGTTTTAGTAGTTCTTCTCTGTTCCTTTTTTCTTCTCTTGCTCTCTTCTCTTGTGGTTTATTGGCTTTCTTTAGCATTATATTGGGTTCCTTTCTCTTAAATTTTTACGTGTTTATTATCGGTTTCTAGTTTGTAATTACCATGAGGTTCATATATAATAAACTATGTATATAGCAATCCATATTATGTTGATGGACTCTTAAGATTGACTTCTTGTTAAAAGCTCTATTCTTTTACTCCCATCCTCCCACAATTTATGTTTTTGATATCATATCTAACATCTTTATTTTGCGTGGATATCCATTACTTTCTTATCATGGAAACAGATAATTTTAATACTTTTGTTTTTGACCTTCATACTAGCTTCATAGATCTGCTACCTTTACTGTTTATTGGCCTGTACCAGTGATTTTATTGGTTTTTTTTTTTTTGATAATTTTCTTATTCCTATTTGTGGTCTTTTCTTTTCCACTTGTATAAGTCCCTTTAATGTTTCTTCTAAGTCTTGTTTAGTGGTGGTAAACTCCTTTAGTTTTTGCTTATCTGGAAAACTCTTTATTTCTCCTTCCATTCTGAATGATAACCTTGCCGGGTAGAGTATCCTTGGCTGTAGGTTTTTTCCTTTCAGCACTTTAAATATACTGTGTCTCTCCCTTCTAGCTTGTAAGATTTCTGCTGAGAAGTCAGCTGATAGCCTTATGGGATTTCCTTTGTATGTAACTTGTTGCCTTTCTCTTGCAGCTTTTAGGATTTTCTTTTTATCTTTAATTCTTTATCTCTTTATCTTTAATTCAAGACACATTATAATGTGTCTTGGTGTGGGCCTCTTTGGGTTTATGTTGTTTGGTGCTCTCCATGCTTCCTATACCGGGATGCCTGTTTCCTTGCTTAGGTTAGGAAAGTTTTCAGCTATTATTTCTTCAAATAGATTCTCTGCCCCTTTGTCTCTCTCTTCGCCTTCTGAGACACCTATAATACAGATGTTAGTGTGCTTGATGTTGTCCCAGAGATCCCTTAGACTGTCCTCATTCTTTTTAATTCTTTTTTCTTTTGTCTGTTCAGCTTGGGTGATTTCCTCTAGTCTTGTGGCCAGCTCGCTGATCTGTTCTTCTGTATTGTGTACTCTTCTATTGAGTCCCTCTAGTGAATTTTTCATTTCCATTATTGTATTCTTCATTTCTGATTGGTTCTTTTTTATATTTTACAGTTCTTTGTTGAAGTTCTCACTGAGTTCATCCATTCTTCTCCCAAGATCAGTGAGCATCCTTATGACTATTAGTTTGTACTCTATGTCAGGTAGATTGTTTATCTCTGTTTTGTTTAATTCTTTCTCTGAGGTTTTGTCCAGTTCCTTTACTTGGAACTTATTCTTTTGTCTCCTCATTTTGCCTCTTTATCTGTGCTTATATCTATGTATTAGGTAGGTCAGCTACATCTCCTGATCTTGGAGAGGTAGCCTTATGTAAGAGATGCCTTATGAGGCCCAGTAGTGTGCTTACCTCTCATCACCAGTTCCAAATATTCAAGGAGTGTCCCCTGTGTGGGCTATGTGTGTCCTTCTGTTGTGGCAGGGTTGCTCTTGCTGCAGGTGCCTGGGGAGGCTAGGCTGTCTTCCTGGCCAGCTGGTTGTAATGCTCAGCTGCATGTGGCTGCTATGGTCCCTTAAGTCACTCTCTCGGGCATGGAGAGCCCCAGCACAGTTGGCTTCAAGGTCTAATAGCACATTCCTGCTGCAGTTTTTCTGTTAAGTGAGTAGGCCCCAGTGTGGCTGGTTGCTAGGCTCAGGAGCTTACAGTTGTTGTAGACCTCTGGCCTGCAAGGCTGTTGTCAGCCCTCTCAAGAGTGCAGCTGGGGAGGCTGGCCCCAGGCATGGCAGCACACAATTGTTTCAAGCATTGGATGTCGGGGCCAATCCCCTATGTGGCTATTTGAGAAACACAAGTCTGCTGCAACTGACAAGCCCCACCACCCACAGATCCACACACCCTGTCAACAAAATCTTGCCCTGTGCACACACCCCAACACACTGAAGTGGACCCACTCATCCTGCTGCAGAGGCCCCCACACTCCACCAATGCAGGCCTGCCCCTTGCACATGCCCTGCCTCTCCTGCACACCTTGCTCTAAAATATTTATGATTATCAAAATGGGTAGGAAGTTCTTAAAGGATTGAGAATATGTGCTACAAGGCCTATGGCTGTCACTGGTAGGAACTGCAGGCCTCCCAGCTATGGATGAGCACAAGTCCATGACAGGTAGGTGGTCAGGGGGAAATGGGGACAGGGGCCACTTTCTCAGTGGCAGTGGTTGAGAGACCCAAGACTGAGGATGAGGTGAGGCCAGTGCTGTCTAAGGCTGCAGAGAAACCACAGAAAAGTTGGGGTTCCTCTATATGCAGTCATTAAAATGACCAATAAAAGAAGAGGACTTCTCCTTCCCTTGTCTTTAAGTAGTCAGCATGTAAGTGAACATAAATGAGGCCGTCTTGCTACACTAAATGTCCCCAGCCCCTCCCCTGTGTGACTACTTGCTGCTCTGCATGTACTCCAAAAAATTTACATACTCTCCTGATTTAGGCCTCCACTTACACATGTACTCTCTTATAGCTTGATAAATTAGAATTTTGGTGTATGAGTTTCTCTCCAGAAACAGGCTGACCACAGGTGGGAAACATACCTACAAGGTACCCATCAAAGCCGACAGAAGAATGGAACAATGTGATGCCTGGAGTCTGTGACGTCTGGAGACCAACATCTCTGGATCCCTTCCTTACTGCCCATTTTCCCTATGTAACTGCCTCATGACTCTGTAATTTTTGGAAGATTGTTTTTTTGAGACATTTGTTTTCCATCTCTCCAATTATGCCAGCTAATCAAATTAAAACTTCCTTTCTTGATCCCTAACTTGTTGTGATTAATTGGCTCAGATTGTAGCAAGTATAGCGAACCCACTGCTTGGTAACAAGGAGTCTGGAGAAAGTAGAAGTTTTTCAAAGAAGAAAACACCACCAAATGCTCTAGAGAACTAACAGAAGGGTCCCATGTGCTCTGGAGGACAAGCCCTGAGGCCTGGAGCCAGGACTTGCATGATGGAGTCACTTCCCCACCCAAAGGCCCCACACAGGTATTCTCCTTTTCATAGGGCCTACTGTAGCCAGAAGGGTGAAGCATCACAGGGACAAGGAGCAGGAAGTGGGGATGATTTTTCCTCTGCTGAGCACTTAATTGCTGTGTCAGTGAGGCCTTCAGTAGAGTCCTGGGGAAGCCTCTGGGTTGTTGGCTTAGGCTGGGGGCTGGAGCAGGTGAGAAGACCCAAACTTAGGTGGATCTGAGGGATGTGCCATTTGAGGTGCTTCCATTTTTTAAGTTGTATGTGAGCAACACCAGCTTCAAAGCATTTTTTACAGGACCTGGAACTTTAGCCATTCAGACCCTATCAGAGTTGGCTGCCCTCTCAGAGGCCACCTGGCCCTGAGCTTCACGTGGCCACAGAGGACAGGAAGCTTAGGACACTGGGACTCAACATTGTCAGCCCCTCTCTTCCTAAGTCCCCGGAAGCATTTGTGATCTGTTGCTCCCTCCTTCTCAAAAACCTGTTCCAGGATATTGCACCCTCCTCCCTCCCCTCCCGCCATCTCTGCCTTAGATCTTTCAGAGCAGGGAAAAAAGACATAGACAAAAATAAATTATTCAAGATATGGAGGATCAACCCAGAGTGCAACACTAACCAATAGGCATTCCAGAAAACAAACAGACACACAAAGAAGCTGAATGGTAGAATTTACCAAAAAAATATAAAAGAAATTTCTTTACTTGCAGTGAGGCATAGATCTTCAAACAGAAAGGGCCTAGCAAGTGTGCAGGAAGAAAAACAAAAGAAGACCCCATCTGGACACATCACTGTGAAATTTCAGTATGTTACGTAGAAAGAAGAGATACTCTCCTTTCTTAGAGAGAAGAGCTGGTCAACTACTTACAAATAAACAGGCATAGTTCTTTTAGTAGCAGGTCTGGATGCTGCAGTCAGGGGAATAATGGCTTATGGGGGGCTTCTCAGGGGGGCTTCAGGTTTACAATGACAGAGGAAAAAGACTTCTTTCTCTCTCCTCTCAGACACCACTCATCATAACAAGGAGGATGGGAGACAGAGTGCACACTTTATCTTGGAGGAAACGTGAAAGCACTTGGAACACCAAACTACAGCACGTGGAGATGGACACCCATGGGGGAGAGATAGAAGACTTGACAGATGCGGATCCTCAGGGCCTGTGGAGGGAGAACCAGAAGGAGTTGATGGACCCTGTGGATCCCAGAAAGGCTCCAGAATTGGAGCCTCCAGGTACTGCAAAGAGGGATGAGGTTGGGCCTAAAAACGGTGAGGAGGTTGTAGAAGCAGCCAGGTTCTCACTGCCCACAACCCCCCACCCTGAAGAACAACTCTGCAGCCCCTACCCCTCAAAGCTGAGACATTAATCAGAGGGCTCCAGCCTCAGGACTTGAAGCACAGCAGGACGCAGGAGGGAAAGGCCAGCCTGGAAACGGGGTGTGCGGGGGTGTGGGAGGGGGATTAAGTAACTGTCTCAGTAGTGAGTGGTGAGCCCATTCCTCCTTCCTTTAACTGCTCTTTCTCCTTTCACTCTGTCTAATCCTGGTGTCATCTCTTGCTGTTCTTTGATACTCTGAGCTAAGTTAATCCTCGCCTTGACTTAACTGCTCCCTATGCCTAGCTGGGCAATCATCCACTCAGAAGTCTGTTGACCAAGAGAAGATGAGAAACGTGATGGGGCATTGGAAGCAGGTAAGTCATGGTCTAGGAGGAAGAGAAGAACTGATGGAAGGATTTGCCTCACAGCTACATACAACATTCTGGCCTTTTACCTTCCAACATGTGAGGAATAGGCAACCTGTGGTGTAGAAGGACTAACTCAACCTAAAGGTAACCAAAAAGAGACGATATTTCTGCACCCCCCACTGCGATGCTACCTTCTACATCTTCTAGGCTCTAGAGGTGCTAAGGGCCCCGTGACATAGTAGAGAGTTCTTGGAGTCAGGCCCAGCTCCAACACTGATCACATCTGTGATTTCAGTGGTCATTTTAACCTTCCCCAGCCATCATTTCCTCTTCTGCCTCAGAGGCAGGTGGGATTGACCTTGACCAAGAACGTAAAGAGCCTGACACAGTGCCCAGCAGTTAGTATGTGCTTAATAATATCAGTACCTCCCTCACCTGTGCTTTGAGAACTCAAGGCTCAGCAAACACCTTCTCTGATCACCCGCAGCCCTGCCAGACTCTTCCTGGCCATTAGCACGATCAGTGCCTATGCATTGCTGTCCTGTTCTCCAAAGCTCTTGTTCTCTAAGGTGCTTCCACTGTTCCTAGCTGTGTAGCATGTCCCTTGAGGGAAAGGATTGTCCCCCTGAGGATGGATCCCAGACTGAAAAGGCTGAGGGTTCAATAGCACTTGGTTGGAGTTGCAGTGATGGACAGAGCCCTTCCCCGGGCCTCTGATGAACCCCTCGCCCACATGTGGAAACCTCACCTACAGCTTGACCCTGAAAGCACAGCAACCAAAGGAAAAAAGGTAAATTGGACTTCATCAAAATTAAAAATGTTTGTTCTTTAAAGGTCACTATCAAGAAAATGAAAAGAAAAGCCACAGAATGTGAGAAAATATTTGCAAATCACGGATCTCAGAAGTAACCAGAACATATAAATATGTAATAAATAAATATATAAGTATATTACTATAACAAATATGTTCTAAGAACACTTTGAATTAAACAGTAAAAGACAGTAACCCAATAAAAAAATAGGCAAAGGATTTTAATAGACATTTCTGCAAGGAAGATTTATAAATGGCCAATAACGGCATGAAAAGGTGCTGAACACCATTAGTCATTAGGGATGCAAATCATAACCTCAATGAGGTACCCACTCACACCTATTCGGATGACTATAATCAAAAAGATGGGCAATAAAAAGTGTGGTGAGGGTGTAGAGAAATGGAAACTCTCATATATCATTGGTGGGAATATAAAATGGTACAGCCACTTTGTATAACACTTTGGCAGGTCTTCCAGAAGTTAAACAATGAATTACTATATGACATAGCAATTCTACTCCTAGGTATACACCTAAGAGAATGGAAACTAGCTCACACAAAACTTGCATACAATGTTTGTAGTAGTATAACTCTTAATAGCCAAAAAGTGGAAAAAAACCCATCAGTGCCAATGGATGAATGCATAAACACAACATTGTGTATCTGTACATGGAATGCTATTCAGCAATAAAAAGAAATGATGTACTGACACATGCTACAACATGAATGAACATTGAAAACAGTATGTTAAACAAAGGAAGCGATTCAAAAGGACGCACATTGTATGACATCATTTATATGAAATATCCTGAATAGGAAAATCCATAGAAACAGAAAGCAGATAAGTGATTACTAAGGATTGGGAGGAGGCTGATACGGGGAGTGACTGTTAATGGATGCAGGATTTCTTTTTGTGGTGATGGAAACGTTCTGGAATTAGATAATGGTGATGTTTGTACAACTTTATGAGTATACTAAAAACCACTATAATATATAGTTTTTGTTTGTTTGTTTGTTTTTTGTGAGGAAGATCAGCCCTGAGCTAACATCTGTGCTAATCCTCCTCTTTTTGCTGAGGAAGACTGGCTCTGAGCTAACATCTATTGCCAATCCTCCTCCTTTTTTTTTTCTCCCCCCAAAGCCCCAGCAGATAGTTGTACATCGTAGTTGCACATCCTTCTAGTTGCTGTATGTGGGACGTGGCCTTAGCATGGCCGGAGAAGCGGTGCGTTGGTGCGCGCCCAGGATCCAAACCCGGGCCGCCAGTAGCGGAGCGCGTGCACTTAACCGCTAAGCCACGGGGCTGGCCCAATAGTTTTAAAAGGTGGGTTTTATGGCGTGAAAATTATATTTCAATTAAAAAATTAAAAGATAAAGTAGATTAGTGGTCACCAGGGTTAGCGGAAGAGGGAATGGTTACAGGCTTTCTTCCGGAGGTGAGGAAATAATGAGCAATTATTATTATTTTGTTTTTTTGTGAGGAAGATCAGCCCTGAGCTAATATCCATGCCAATCCTCCTCTTTTTGCTAGGAAGAGTGGCCCTGGGCTAACATCCGAGCCGGTCTTCCTCCACTTTATATGGGACGCCGCCACAGCATAGCCTTACAAGCGGTGCATTGGTGCACACCAAGGATCCGAACCCAGGCAGCCAGCAGTGGAGCATGCGCACTTAACCACTACGCCACGGGGGCCGGCCCAATAATGAGCAATTAGATAGTGGTGATGGTTGACCAACTTCTTGAATATACAAAAAAACCCACTGATTTGTACACTATAAAGGGTGAATCTTATAGTATGCCAATTATGTCTCAATGAAAAAGGAAGGAAGGAAGAGAGGTAGAAAGAAACAGAGGGAGACACAGAGAGATGGGAGAGGAGGGGAGAAAAGTAAGAGCAGGGTTTAAATCACAAAGAGGAAGGTGAGGAAGAGGACATGCTGAGGGAGAGGAAAGGACGTCTTTAACTCAGGAGAAGTACCGGCTCAGGAGAGTCCTGTTTCCCTGTTTCCCAGTGAGCCAGGGGAGAGTGTGGTGTCTGACCTAGGCGGGTGCCTGTGGACGTGCTCCTGGCCACCTTCCTAAACAGACCCTCTGCCCTTAGCCCTCTTCCCACCAGGGAGGAGTTATCTCACTCAGAAGCACTGGTCACAGAGCAGAGGGCAGGCTTAAAGGTTCTCTTCCTTGCTGCAGAGATGGGGAAAGGTCATCAGATCTGAATAGCCAGCTGTGGTTTCAAAGGAACTGCACACACGGGCCCCAACTGGGCTCTTCACAGCACATCATGGATCAGGACAGGAGTTTTGTATGGACTTTACCAATGAGGACCTTGTGGCTTCAAAAGGTTAAGTGATTGTGCTGAGTCACACTGCTTATCACAGACAAAAATGAAGACTCAAACACAGACTCACTCCAAGTCCTCAAGTAAAGACAGTGAAGGCAGAGAGACAGGTCAATGCCGTGGGAGTCGGGAGGAGGGTCCTTCTTGTCTACTCCACAACACCCTCACCACCCCACGCCACACATCCTGGAAAACCCAGCTAACTTCATCCCTCATCTTGCCCTCAGCCTGCTCCTACCCCACATCCAACCATGAGTTCAGGGGTAGTGACATGCACATTTATATAAACACTTCATGATGCATACATGACAAGAAGGAAATACAATCATAACAAAACAACACATCTGTTATGGGCTGAACTGTGTCTCCCCAAAATTCATATTTCGAAGCCCTAATCCCAACTAACTGAAAATATGAATCTATTTAAATGTAAGGCCTTTAAGGAGGTGATTAAGTTAAAAAGAGGCTGTTAAAGTGGTCTCTAATTCACTCCAACTGGTGTCCTTGTAAGAAGAGGAAATTTGGACACAGACACCTGATAGACTGGCCCAGGCAGAAAGGCCCATGTGAGGACACAGCAAGAAGCTGGCCATCTAGAAGCCAAGGAGAGAGGCCGCAGGAGAAACCAATTCTGCCAACACCCTGATCTTGGACTTTTAGCCTCCAGAGCTGTGAGAAAATTCATTTCTGTGGTTTACGCCACCCATCTGTAGTATCTGGTTACGGCAGCCCTAGCAAACTGAGACAGCGTCCACACTTACATTCAATAAGGCTTCAGGCAAATATCCCACGTGTCTCTCTCATCCCCAGCTCTGTCCTGATCCCTATGAGGCTTCGCCTCTAAGCCTCCCCACATGGAAGGTCCTTTTCTCCATTCTACCTCAGGAAAACTGCAGTTCTTCCTTGAGGACCCAGCTCACATGTCACCTCCCAGTTTTCCCAGGAGATGTCATTTTCTCTACCCCATGTCCCCATTATGCTCTGTGCTGATCTGTCACTGCATTTACCCACAATGCAGTTGACTTGACCTGTTCGTGTGACCCTCACCTGGGCCCCTCAGAGCCCTCGTGGGCAGTGCCATGCCCTGGTTCTCTCTGCATCCCCAACACTAGCTGGTGTCTGGCACAGAACAGGCCTCAGTGAATGTGGAACACTGCGCAGGGCAGTGAAGCTCTGAGTCACAGCTTTTGGAAAAAAAAAAAGACATAAACTGACTAAAGAAGAGTCTTTCTGGGGATATAACTACTGGAACAACCCAAATGTCCTAGGCCGTAGCAATTATTATAGTCATTCAAATCACATAGTCCTTGGCCAATGTCTCCCAGCAGCACAGGAGATGGGCCTTTGTGGACTACCCCTCCTCCCGGGGAGGGGCAGCGTCCCCCTGTATCCGTCCAGACACTGTCTATGCTGACACCTTTGCTCAGCTCCAGGCTTCCCCACCTCCAACACCACTTCAGCCTCTCTGTTTTCCCCTCTGCGGGGACCTCAGCCCACCCTGGGGGTGCTCAGCTGGAGGCTGCCTGCTCCACTCTGCGTGGACAGCTGTCAGCAAACTGTCCGTCCCCTCCAATGTGTGCCAAGGGAAATGTGTGGGCATGTAGCACACATGCTTATTTCTCCTCAAGTCTTTAATACAAATGCCCCTTCTCATTTCTCCTGAAAAGGGATGGTCATAGTTTTCTTCTATGAGAGAAGTTCAAAGAAAAGTTTCTTTTCTATATTGATGAAACTTGTGGTTTTTACACAGTTGTTGAAATAAATGGAACATGACGTGTTTCACAGTTTACTTAAAACTACAAGAAAATCATTTGATGGAAGTTCAGAGGTGGGGCATGAGACTGGGGAGAGAAACCTCTTTTCTCTCTCTTTCCCACGTTTTTTCTCCCAGCAGGGTGGAAAAAAGAGCTCTGTCGCCTCTATTCCAATCCTTAAATGGTGTCCAACATCGGGTCCCCACTACTCCCTTGGTTTTCAGTGAGTCTCATTCATGTCTGCTGCCCTACCAAGGTGATGTCATAGATAGGATTGAACCACCTGGTGACTTCAAGTTCCTTCAAGAAACAGGTCACAGGGATTTGAGAAACTGGTACATAAGTACTGGGACTTCTGTGTGTAAACAAACCATGAACAACCCCGTTATAAGAGCTCAATTAGAATAATATCCTTGCTGTCTTCAAACTGCCATCTGGTGAGACGTATGGCGGCTCGCCCCTTCTCATTTCATTGGGAAGGGCCCAGTTCTGCTGCATCTGGGGATTCTCAAAGTTTTTTCCGCTGTTATCTTGTTACACAGCACCTTTAGCTCACCAGCCCCTTCTCAGTTCTGTCCCATTTCCTATTTAGATATTCATGAAAGAAGTAGTGTGGTGCTGCATTAGGGACCCAGGTACTAGAGAAGTGCCCAGATCCAAATCCTCTTGCTGCCGCCATTAGCTGTGTGAGTTTGGACAAATTCCTCAACCCCTCTGCCTAAAGTGTAACAGGGGCATGACAAAACCTACCCAGCGGGAACATTATGAAAATAACATGAAACGGTGCCTGCCACACATAAGTGCTGGTCAAAAGTCATTCACTATCTACTGATGATATGTGGAATGTCTTTACCAAGGTGAAGGGCCATCTCTTCCAAGTCTTAGCCTTTAGCAGCACTAAACAAACAAACAAACAAATAGATAGAAATGGAGAAAAACTTTCAAATGTTAGCTATGTCTTCATTTTCAGTGTTTCTGTTTCTTCAAAAAAAAAGAGAGGGAGGAGGGACAATACCGAAAATTGCTGTTTGGTCACCACTACCATGTGTGTGGCTGCCTAACTCGCATCTGTAACAATGAGAGAGATTGTCCAGAGGACTGACCTGGGGTCTCATCTAGGGAGCCTTCGGGAGATGTGGAATAGCTGCTCATCCTTACTCCCAGGGGCTTTGTGGGTCAGCAACTCAGCCTCCCCAGCTCTGAGCTGTGAGGATTTCTATTGTCTGCTACATCCTGATGGCAGCAGGTGACTTTCGTCTCTCATCTTCCTCTTCTTCACACGTTAACCTCGGTCACCTGAGAATTCAAGGCTGGGCAGGTGGAGGAGTCTTAGCTCTCGTGCAGTCAGAACAAACTGAAGCAAGACTGCACCCTGTGTGCAGACTCTGCAGCCAAAGGCACAGATTCAGCCTGGCCCGCTGTTCAACAGCCCCTGTGGCACTGCGCTGGGCACACGTCTCTGCTCACATCACTCTTCAGAGGATTTTCCTCCTTCCTGTGGGTGCCGATGGACACTTTGACCTAGAAGACCCAGCCCTCTCAGGTTGCTGGGAGACTTCCTCTTGGCCCCCTTCTCCTTTCTGCTTCAGAGACCTGCCTGTTCTGCAACCTCTTTGTAGGGAAGTGCCGCTCAACTCAAATTCTTCCTCTCCAGTCCTGGTGTGTCCTTCCTAAGGAAACATCCATTTCTGTGACATCTGTCCTCCAGCAGGTGTTCCCTGGATGGGCGCCCAGTGTCCATGGGATTCTGTCTCTGCAGACGGAGCCAGTTGTGATCCACAGACTAGTCCAGGCACCTCTGCCCTGGACCTGCCCTCCCCTACCCAGGAAAACACCCTGTTTATTTGGAAATTCTGCATCTATGCATGTGGATGTAGGCAGCACTTACTTTCTCTCTCGTGGTCACTCTTGGCTTCAAGTTCTTCCTTTCCTTGGACTCGTGACCTCATGGCATTTCACCTTCCACAGCTTCCCTCATGTCTGTGCTCACACCCACCCCACAAGAAACTTATCCTCTTTTCTGAATTCATCTTCTCCTCCAAAGTGACAGAAGGCATTTGTGTACCCAAGGGTTTTGAGTGTCAGGGGATTTAACAGGGGGGTTTTATACCACCATATTGCTTGACCGTCTGTCTTTTCAGACTCTTCTCCCCTATCCTCTCTCTTTTCTCTAAGGCCCAAGTACCACAGTATTTCCCAAATCTTCCTCACATCATTTCTTTCTCCATCCTCTATCTTGGCCCTGGTCCCATCTTCACAGATCTACAGACTCAACTGTCTCTCTACATTAACAAAGGTCTCAGTTTTCAGAGATGGAAAAGATTGAATGTGTTTTTTCCTTCTTCCTCATCAGTAGAGACACTAGTCAGCCTAAGACAATGCCAATTCACTTAGAACTCAGAGTTTTCAAAGATTATGTTTGTGTCTTTTACATGAATAACGTGTTCATTTAATTAATCTATAACACACATTTCTGCCAATGTCTAATAGATTTCTCCAAAGACTTTTTATCAGGCATTTGGAAAACAGTTTTTGAACTCCTACCATGTAGAAGGCCGTCTGCAAATCTGAGGTTCAACGTGTACCAGGAAGTACTGGGCAGGTCTGATTGTTCACACCACGAGAAAAGCTCAGAAGCCTAGTTCTTTTTTTTTTGGTGAGGAAGACCAGCTCCAAGCTAACATCTGCCTCTTTTTGCTGAGGAAGATTGGCCCTGGGCTAACATCCATGCCTATCTTCCTCCATTTTATATGGGACGCCGCCACAGCATGGCCTGACAAAAAGTGCGTCGGTGCGCGCCTGGGATGCAAACCGGAAAACCCCAGGCGGTCGCAGGGGAGCTCGCGCACTTAACCTCTTGCGCCACTGGGCCAGCCCCTGGAGCCTAGTTCTGATTGTCATTTCTTATATTAATCTTGTCCGGCTGCTGGCTGTTGAAACTCCCACTCTAAACTGATATACAGGCAGTCCTGTACATTCCTATATTTAGTTTAAATCAATCTGTACTTTTGAACATTAATTGTATACTCCCTGACCCACCCTCATAGGCCAGGTGCCCGCTTTGGTGCATCTACTGACAAAGAATGCTCCTAGCCGTCACAAGGGGGCGCCACCGACCAGCTCCACCTAGCCTAATTTGGGCAGCTGGGTCTCAGCAGTGTTTGAGAGATTATTTGACAATTGCTCCATTTTGCTTCTCTTGATTGCAAAATTAAGTGGAAAATTGAAAAATAAAAAAGATGATATCAGAAATAAGAACTGTAGGTTTCATAAACTTAGTACTTGACCTAAGAATGAAAAGCAATTTACTACAGTGAAAGCAGGATTTAGAGTTTCAAATGGATGCTCAGTGGACTTAATCTAGTCACTTCATGAACAGTTGTGGAGATAATTAGACACAAGGAATGTGTTTCAAAGGCTGAAAGTAAATATATCATAGATTGTTTCTAAGTGATGGCATGTAATTAGGAATTTGATTTTTTTAGTTATATAGGGATGGAAACCTGGTTATAACACAGGAGCTAATTTTCATGTGCATTTTCAGGATCAGAGTATGTTCAAAACTGAGTGAGTACCTATATAATAATATTTGCACTTTCCACATTTATCATGAAATAGAATCCTCACAAAACAACCCAATAAAATAGACGAGGTAAAGTTATCATGCCCATTTTACAAACGTAACCCAATTGTTTAGTTTCCCTCCTTCATTCTCTCCCCCCTGTTTTTTAGAGGGCAGCATCCTTGAAGTAGCCAACTGTTGTCTGTCTCTCTCATATCCCTCCTCTTGGAGGGTCCTCTTTGGATCCTTTTCCTGCCTCTCCCAGCTCCTGTGGGTTGCCCTCCAGACCTCTGTTCCACACTTGAACTCAAGGTCGGGCTCCACTCAGAAAGCTGACACTCTTAGCCCATGATGGCCCCGCAAGGCCTCCACGCCAGGTCCTGTGTGGGAATTTCCTTACTGAAAACTCAGAGCAACTTCACAAAAGACTTACAGTATAGATAGGCTTTTCCTGCATGTCTAAAGGAAGGCTTTTAAAGACTTAGATTCTTTCTAAGGAGGCAGTATCCCTCACGAGCCATCCCCTCATTCTTTCCTCTTTTGTATGTTTTTATTAACTTCAGTCATTCAAACCACTGAAGTAAGGGTAGTCTGTTGTCACAATTTTGAAACACTTGACACGTACTGTGTCTGGGTCTTCCTGACCTGCTGGGAGGTTCCTTCCTTTACCCTGTGCCCTCTCTGACCCCCCTCAGCCTTCCTCTCCCTGTCAGCCTTCTTCAGGGATCTCAGAGACTGCACACCCTCCTCAGTACAGGACACTGGACATCCTTTCAGTTTCCATAGTGTTGCTGGGGTGTCGATTAGGGCATCCTTCCACCTGGAACTAATACCATAGCCTCATGAGTGTTCTCCGTGTAAGGTGAGGACCCCTGAGGCCATCATGGGGGCTGGCTGCCATACCAAACATGAGATGCCTGAGATGGTACACTGTTCCTAAGAGGGATTTTTAAGATGATTTTATAGCATTATTTGATATCTTAAACTTGTCACATAATGACATTTGGTGTGTTAAATATTGCCATGCACTGTTATTTGGTAGAAACTTGCCTATTAGAAAAGATGATGGGTTCTGCAAAATTATTTTTGGCCAAAATTATTATCTATTTGGTTAAGAGGTGAAAAGGACATTAATGTCCTACAGAATAATTTGAGTTCTCTGATGATGTCCTTTTCCTCCCTAGGTTAAGAAAGTTAACCAAAGGTCAAGGGGGTAGTTTTTTTCTCCCTTGTGAATGAATTTGACCTTGGATTAACTTACGACTTTGGTTCCCCTGTAACCTTATAAGAAAATATGTCAGCCGTGTTCTTAAGCAAACTTGTTATGTCTCTGGTAACCCGATAGGAGGCAAGGAAGCTGTGTCACTAGTTCCCACTGCCTGTGGTTCAAAATGAATCCTGTTGGGTAAGTTGCATCCAGACCTGTCATGCCCCTTGGGAGGACCTCAAAAGCTAAGCTTGCCTTGTGAGTTCTCACAAGAGATGTTGGCTCTTGTGGGCACTGGTCTCACCACTTGCCCCTGAACTGTTATCTGAAAGATCAAGGAAACAATACACACTTAAATTAGTGAGGGACACTGTATAGTCTTCCATGGGGACTGCTGTGGAAGACAAATGCTGTTCAAACATAAATTAGATAGCCTAATGTAGTAAACCAATGGGTCAGGAGATACTTACTCAACACTTGGTGAGGGGGAGATACCCAAAATGTTACAGTTAGGTATAATCTTCGATAGAGGGGGCAGTCAACCATCTAAACTTTTCTATATGTTTCAATGCATACAAGTGTTTTTAAGCATGATATTTCAGTCTTTCTTTCCTTAAAGAGAAAACTTCTAACTCTACTTGGTGCTTGAACAGGAACTTCCTCAGACTATCCTTCCATGTAAACCATCACTCCATGGTATCTGGACACCCACAGAGCATCCTAGCATGTGTTTCTCTAGATACCAATTCAATATGTACCATTTATGCCTATAGATGCTAGTGAACATATGAGGGAATTTTTAGTGGTATTTAAAAATCTTTGCATAATGATGTTACAAGGTATTGAAATGATGAATGTGTAAAAGTTACTGCCTCTTCTTGTTTGCTAAATGAGTTATTGCTACTTACTATTTGTGAATGAAGGAAATTGATGAAAATTTTCTCTGCTTGGAGTATTATCCAATATTGTGCCGAATAGAAGTGGCTATGATTGGCACTTTGCCATTCATGGGATTCTTTAACGGAGATGACAAAACTTGTACGTCGTTATGTTACCTTGCTAAATTGACACGGGTGCAGACTTCATTGAAAAGGTGATATTTGAGCAGAGACCTGAGGAAGTGGGGAGTGAGGCATGACACTACCTAGGGAAAGAGTTTCCAGGCAGGACTTTGCTCAAGGATTTTGAAGAACAGCAAGGGGTCCAGGAGAGGCTGGAGTGAGGTAAGTAGCAGCAGATGAGGTAAGAGAAACATTGGGATCCCAGATCTTGCAGGGCTTTGAGGACCTCTGTAATGGTTTCAGCTTTACTCTGAATGAAATGGGGAGCCAATGGAAGGTGTTGGGCTGATCTGCCTATGTTTTAGCAGGAGCACTCTGGCTGCACTTACAGAGGACAAACAGTGGCAGGGGTGAGAACAAGAGCAAGGATGAAGGCAAGGAGACAAGGCAGGAGGCTGCTGTGGTCATCCGTGGGAGGGAAGAGGGGGACTTTGCTGGGAGGAACACGGCAGGTGGTACAGGACCAATGCTGGATATGTTTTGAAGGTAAAGTTCACAAGATTTATTACTGGATAGGCTGAGGGATCTGTGGGAAACAGTGGAGTCAAGAAAAATTCCAAAATTTTCATCATCTCTGTTGTCCATCTTTTTGTCTATTTTTTTCTTTTGTAATTCTGATAGAGTTCTAAAAAACATTATTTTCCAAATTTCCTATCAAATAAAAAAAGTTTACAATACTCTCTGAGTATGTTAACATTTTTTGAAACTTTCTCCTGTTTTTCTGTTTATCTAAGTTATCTTTTGAAAAGATAAAGTGTTTGCTTTGGTTTCTGTCTTTCATGTTGGAAGCCCTCCAGAACGTCTTGTGATTCTACTTGTCATAGGTTTAGATTGAGAGATTGCACCAGGACGGATCTCTGTGTGCAGAGCAAAGCTTTTTGCCTGTGCTCTTTACCATGGGGAGGTTAGGAGAGCAGACTTTCTCCAGGAGGGCCTCAGAATGTCAGTATTGGTGGTTCTCTTATTTTACACTGGTCATTTTCTCCAGAGAATGGCTCTCAGATCTCCTATCTGTGTGGGGCTGGGGGATAACAAGCCTGGTCACCACGTTCAGCGAGCAGGTAGAGGAAGGGAGGCTCAGGGTCTCACCATCACTACTCAAACAGGCACTTCATACCCCCGTTTCCAGGCTGGCCTTTCCCTCCTGCGTCCTGCTGTGCTTCAAGTCCTGAGGCTGGAGCCCTCTGATTAATGTCTCAGCTTTGAGGGGTAGGGGCTGCAGAGTTGTTCTTCAGGGTGGGGGGTTGTGGGCAGTGAGAACCTGGCTGCTTCTACAACCTCCTCACCGTTTTTAGGCCCAACCTCATCCCTCTTTGCAGTACCTGGAGGCTCCAATTCTGGAGCCTTTCTGGGATCCACAGGGTCCATCAACTCCTTCTGGTTCTCCCTCCACAGGCCCTGAGGATCCGCATCTGTCAAGTCTTCTATCTCTCCCCCATGGGTGTCCATCTCCACGTGCTGTAGTTTGGTGTTCCAAGTGCTTTCACGTTTCCTCCAAGATAAAGTGTGCACTCTGTCTCCCATCCTCCTTGTTGTGTTGAGAGGTTTCTGAGAGGAAAGGAGGGCAGAAATATCTTTGTCATCATAAACCTGGAAGCCCCCCTGAGAAGTGTGAGGCATTATTCCCCTGACTGTAGCATCCAGATCTGCCACTAAAAGAACGATGCCCATTGATTTGTGAGTAGTTGACCAGCTCTTCTCTCTAGGAAAGGGGAGTATCTCTTCTTTCTACCTGACATACTGAAATTTCACAATGATGAATAATTGACAAGTAATAGGATATATTGGAGTCTATGAGGAAGCCATTTAATTGAAAACTAATTCGGCCTAAGCTTATTTTTCCAAAAAGGACTGACGTGGCCTGTTGAGCATGCATTGTATGTCTGCTTCAAACATTTATGATGTCTCAAAGACAAGAATGATGCCCTTGAAGATAGGGATATCGCTTCCCCCCATATTGGCATTTCTTTAAGGATAAGCATCTCTTCCTGTAAACTAAGGATTAATTACCGACCTGCTGTGCTCACCTTGTGATGACTCACCTGCTGTGCCAGCAAAGCACCTCGAGACAGTAGTAAAAGATGTAGTCTTGTCATATGTGATGTATGCTCTTTGTTCGTAGGTGGTACATAGCCACTCTGTACGCCCCACTTCTTTGGTGCCGTTCTGTCCTTGGGGAGGGAAGACTCCAGGCTATAGTCCTCAGACCTGGCTCATAATAAACTCACCACAATTTCGATTTATAGATTGATTATGGATTATTTGCAATAATGTGTCTGAGTTGGGTCTTATTTTGTTTTACCTTCTTAACATTTGCTAGACCCTTTCTATTTGATCACTTACGCCTCATTTTGTGAGGAAAATTGCTTTTACATTTTTTTTTGTGAATTCTACCATTCATCTTTGTGTATCTGTTTGTTTTCTGGAATGCCTATCGGTTAGTGTTGCACTCTGGGTTGATCCTCCATATCTTGAATAATTTATTTTTGTCTATGTCTTTTTTCCCTGCTCTGAAAGATCTAAGGCAGAGATGGCAGGAGGGGAGGGAGGAGGGTGCAATATCCTGGAACAGGTTTTTGAGAAGGAGGGAGCAACAGATCACAAATGCTTCAGGGGACTTAGGAAGAGAGGGGCTGACAATGTTGAGTCCCAGTGTCCTGAGCTTCCTGTCCTCTGTGGCCATGTGAAGCTCAGGGCCAGGTGGCCTCTGAGAGGACAGCCAACTCCGATGGGGTCTGAATGGCTAAAATTCCAGGTCCTGTAAAAAATGCTTTGAAGCTGGTGTTGCTCACACATAACTTAAAAAATGGAAGCACCTCAAATGGCACATCCCTCAGATCCACTTGGTATTCAGCCTTCCCACCCGCCCCAGCCCTCAGCCTAAGCCAACAACCCAGAGGCTTCTGCAGGAGTCTACTGAAGGCCTCACTGACACAGCACTTAAGGGCTCAGCAGAGGGAAAATTCATACATTCTTCCTGCTCTTTGTCCCTGGGATGCTCCCTGTGAAAAGGAGGATCCCTATGTGGGGCCTTTGGGTGGGGAAGTGACTCCATCATGCAAGTCCCAGCTCCAGTCCTCAGGGCTTGTCCCCCAGAACACAAGATGCAATTCTGTTAGTTCTCTGGAGCATTTGGTGGTGTTTTCTCCTTTGAACAAGTTCCATGTTGTCTAGACTCCTGACTGCTTGAGGACAAGCGAAGGGGGGGCCCTCTTCCTTTCTTGGTCATTTTACCTTCTTCATATAGGGGACCCAACTTTTCTGTGGTTTCTCTGCAGCCTTAGGCAGCACTGGCCTCACCTCATCCTCAGTCTTGTCTCTCTTAACCCCTGCCACTGAGAAAGTGGCCTCTGTCCCCATTTCCCGCCAACCACCTATCCATCATGGACTTGCACACATTCATAGCTGGGAGGTCTGCATCAGCCTCTCTGATGCAGATTGCCCCTGTCCTTGAGGGCGTCTTGTGCCACAAAAGGGTCCACATCCGCCTCCCTCTCAGGCTTCTCTGTCTCCTTCAGGATCATGAACAGAACGTTTATGTTTGGGCAGCTCCCAGATCAGCATGAGCACCAGGTGACAGGGACTAGGAACACAGAGACGAACACCACAAGGGATGATCACCCCAACCTTTGTCCTCTGACTTGTCCATACCTGGGAGGAACTGAGTGCAGGCCAGAGAGGAGCCTCCCAGGAGCTGAATGCCCTGCTACCTCCGTGAGCAGGTGCTCACATGATGACTAACATCACTATCTACCTGTGGTTCTTCCTCAGGGAGACACTCAGAGCCTCAGGCATTTTCTTGTTGGCCCCTCCTCCTCTGGGCTTCACTTGTCTCAGCATCCCAGAGAGCAGCTGAAGCTTCTGGAAGCAGCTGCCTTGGATGGGATTTCCTTTGGTGGGTTCTCTGGGAAGAAGACTCACCAAGCAGCCTGCACTGCATGTGAGTCCAGGCCTGACATGTCTCTGACAATGGGGGAGCAGCACCAGCAGAGAGGTTCTGATGAGAGAAGTGTGCCTCCCTGGTTCCCCACAGGATTCGGGCCCTCAGAAGTGATCCAGGTAGAAAAGAGGCACATCTCACTCCTCCTTACTTGCCTAGGTATGGAATTTGAATTAGAATTTGAGAAGGTTCCTTCCCTGTCCCCATCCTTCCCCACACACTCATCATTTTGCTCTGTTTAACAGAAAAGACTTTAATGTCTAGGTAAGGATAGGTCAGGAAGGGCATGGGGCAGTGAGAGGGCCTTAGTTTCCCACAAAATCAAGTGAGGCCTGACAAAGATAAAGACCTAGGAAGCCAGGAGGGGACTCAGACTCACTTGAATTGATATGAATCACTGATGCATGATTTTTGATGGCTCTCTGAAAGCTGACCTGGGGCAGTCATTACAAGTGTGGTAGGTATGGATTTGCCATGACTGTGTACTGGTGGCCAAGGATGCCACATTTTCTACTTTCTTTACTCTACTTTAATTTGAGTCCCAGCCACCATATACCTGGTTGGCAGAGACTTCAATCTCTGTCATTATTGGCGGTTTTCCCATTCTCATCTCCTTTGAGAGGAGTGTGTTCAAAAGAGAAACACATCAGTGGAAACCAGTCAATATTTTTCCAAATATAGTGTGGAGATGCCCATGAGGTAGCTCTCTGTCCCTGTTTTTTATTTTTTTTTGTCATGTGTGAAACAAACTGATTCCTGCCAAGTCTGAAATCCGTGGAGATGAGGGGGCCACCTTTCTGAATGTACCACCAGCCAGACCCCTCTGAGGTCGTCCGCTCCTTCAGGCGCTGCCAGAACCAAGAATGGGGTCCTAGAACTCCCAGTTTCCTTCTTCTTCTCAGAGAAATCTGTTCCATTTCAAAAATTGACGGAGCACTTGCCATGTGCCACACATTGTTCTAGGTAACCTGGGATATTTAGTGAGTGAACAGGGAAGAAAAAAATTAAAATACTTCTTTCTTATTGGGACGACAGAAACATTAAATGTAATAAAGAAATAGACAGTCTTCTTACAAGGCGATAAGAACTACGGGAAAAAAGAACCCTGATAGGGGATTTGTGAATGCTGGAATGTGGCTGCATTTTTAATAGGTGGCAGCTTAGGCCTCTGAGGAGGAAACATTTGGGCCAACTTGAAGAGAGGGAATTAGCCATGCAGGTAACTGGAAGGAGACATTCCTGGTGGAGAGAATAGTCTAAGAGAGAGAGAGAAGGAGAGCCACCCAGACAGTCTGAGTGAAAGAGTAATCTGATGTGACTGAGCTCTGGAAGGATCACTCTCGTGACTCTGCAGAGGAGACAGGGGAGGTAGGCAGCACTGTGCAGAGGCAGGGAGACCTGCGAGGAGAATTTGAGAGAAATCCAGTAGGAGATCCTGGTAGCTCAGACCAGGGGAGTAGAAGTAGAGTGGGGAGAAGTGACTGGATGCACACACAGCTCTCAAAGGCATTCTTCTCTCCTCCTGTCTATGAAATCCTCTCAAGGATTTCAGGTTTCCAGATAAAAGTCAGAGAGAAAGAGATTGTCCTCAAACAACTGCTTGTGCTTGCTGTAAAATGTCCCCTGAGGCAAGGGGCTCAAGGACCTGGAACTTCTTAGAAGCAAGTTAGGGCTATTCTGAGACAGGGGAGAAAGATGAAGAGGAGGAGAGAGAAAAAGAAAAAAACAGTGTGTCAGAAAGTTCTCCTGCTACACACTTTTTTTTTTCCTTTAGTTAAATGTCATATGACAGGAAAAGAGGGTTCTAGGGAAGCTGTATAAGGCAACAGCAGCTGCCCTATAGAATCCCCTGGTTTGTCCCCCACACTCAGTAAGAGGAGAGGTTCTGGGCAGAGGCCCTGGGGCATGCCAGAGACACTTGGCCTGGTGGGAGTGTTGTGACCGTTGCTGGGTGGTCTTGGGACATACTGTATGTTTGTGTGAGAACTGGATGAAAATGTTGCTGTCTACCAGGGTCAGTTGCCATCTCTAGGTTACCCCCACCCCATGAGCCTGGGAAGAGCAGCGCTGTCCCCGTGCACCCCCGCCCTTCCCCCAGGACCTGCAGTTCCTACCAGTGACAGCCATAGGCCTTGTAGCACATCTTCTCAATCTTTTAAGAAATTCCCGCCCATTTTGCTAATCATAAATACATCACACAGCCGATCCCCTTCTCCCAAATACCACCAAGATAACAAGCTGCCTAGGGGAGTGCAGTGTCCATCTTCCCTCTTTAGGCTCAACTCACTCACTGAGAATCTGTGGAAGTCTTCTTTCTTTGAATCCTCGTAGTCAACATTTTTTCATGTTTTATCTTCTGTAGGTTGTATTATGAAAGCAATTCGCTTTGATTTTTTTCTCAAAACATAAGATATTATTCACCCTACCCCTCATCTCCCACACACATACACCTCGGGGATCCCTGTACCAGTAGCAGACTCTGTGAGGTCCAGAGGTTCAGCCCTCAGTCTCCGTGAGGGGTAAGTCCTAACATTAAGGTTTGATATTTTGTGCTGCCATGACATCTGGTGAACCCTGGAAGGTCTCAAATGACCTAATTGTAAGTCCCTTTCTCCCTCCGCTCCTGAGGAGAAGGTTCCCCAGCCTAAGCCTCCTCATGAAGGGCTCCGGGTGCACTTACCGCTCCTCCTTGAGGAGCACATCTCAGTTGCCTGCCTGGCAGCCATGGAATGATTCAGATGAGCCAGTCACACCCTCCCTAGAGAATCAGGCTCACCTACTCTCCTAATACTACAGAGCCTGCCTTCCACAGCCCCTACTGTTCACTCTGTTCCCACGTGCAACCCCCTATGACCCTGTATGGCATGCAGTGTCCTCTTCCCCCTGGCTGTGAGAATACGTGACTGATAAACTGCTCTCAATCTCACCTGTCCAGTGAGACAGGTTGTGTATTGGGCCATCTTCATAACCCTAGGGTGGGAATGTCTCCAACACCTATTGGGTAATTAGGAGGTGATTACAGCTTTCATGACCCAGGGAAGGGAGCACCATGAACTGGAAGCCAGAAGGGTCCTCTGGACTGGATCCTTGGTAGAGAGAATCAGGGAGAAGCTCCAAGGGAATGAATCCCTTAGGGCTGAGCTAAGCAGCTGGGCCCACTCCCTCTTCCTATCTGAGCTCTTCAGAATTTATGGAATCAGGAGCGTCAGAAGAACCATTTGATAAAACAGTTCTTCTCAGTCAATATGCCTATGGAGGTCAGAATGGGGCCCCAAATAAGGCCTCTCAGAAAGCCAAGACATTACCAAAGGGCCAATTCTAACTAAGGTTATATTGAGGAAATTTGTGGTAGTGGTAGGTGTGGCCTTGGGGATCATAGAAAAACAATTTCTGCCAACATAGTTACATGCCCCAGGGACTGTCCATTCCTGGAAGAGGACAGAGTCTTCTGGGACTGTGTCAAGGCAGGGGGCCCACAGGTGATGTGTTACAGAGATCTGGAGCCCAGGTATGCAGTGAGAGTTACTAGCTGTGTGAACCTGGGCAGATTGCTTACCTTCACTGTTGATATGGCAAGAATAACATCTACCACATGGGAAGTTGGGAGGTTCAAATGGAAAATGATTACGAAGCTCTTAGCACAGTGGCTGGCCCTGGGTCAATGCACACTTGAAGATATTCATTGTTATTGGGAGGTAATTTAATCTTCTTGAGGCCTTGGGCCAAGTGGAGAATAATAATAGCTTTACAGAATAAATTCTCTCCTTTAGAGGATTTTGTGATCATAGACTAGCGGAGGAAGGACAGAAGGAATGGAATTTTACAAACTCTCACTTAAGTTCTGGAGGAATAAAGTATGGTCCCTGATTCAGCCTAAAGCTGAAAAATACTGTACTAATTTCCAGTTGCTGCTGTAAAAAGTCACCACAGAGTTAGTGGTTTAAAAGAACACAAATTTATTCCGAGTCTTCTGGTGTTCAGAAGTCTGTAATAAGTCTCATGTGGATAAAATCAGGGTGTTGGCAGGGCTGGATCCTTCTGCTGGAGTTTCCAAGAGAGGGTCCTTTCCTTGCTTCTTTCAACTTCTAGAGGCTGCTGGCATTCCTTCTCTTGTGGCCCCTTCTTCACTTCCCTCCAACCTCTTACATCCATCGCCACGTCTCCTGCTACGGACTCTGATCTTCTGCCCTCCTCTCATAAGGACGCTTGTGAACACATTGGACCTACCCAGATAATCCAATCTACTCTCCCCACTTCAAGATCCTTAATCACATCTCCAAAGCCCCTCTTTGCAATATAAGGTCATATTCGCAACTTCCAGGAATTGGGACATGGACATCTTTGAGGACCAGCATTTAGTTGACCACAAGTTCCAAAAATCAAAGCTATGTGGCTTTCTTTAAGGGGAAATGTATTTTATAAATGTATCCAAAATGTTTATATTGGCCAACATAAACATATCTCCCTCAGCTCATCCCCAAGGGAATCTGCATATTGCCATGAGTCTACCATGCCAAAATTTGGGCTGGAAGGCTGGATGCCAGGTGCCTGTGCGTTCCTGCTTTTGCCAACTCATATCTGCTCTGGTCACAGGTGCTGCTGAGTCAATATGCTTATGGAGGTCAGAATGTGGTCTTGCCTTCCCTTGCCTCATCTGGTGGCCTTCTCAAGGGACCCTAGTGGATGGGGCTTGCTTGATCCCCATTTTCCAGCCCTTGGAGGATAAAACGTTACCTTGATGCAGACTTTCATTCTAGAATATGCCTGAGTAAATTGAATAGATGCTGTTGAAGTAGAGCTGCATTGTGACTTACCTGGCCGTAGGATACTTGTCTTTCTGGGCATTCTACTCCTCAAAGTGTATTAAATTCTATTTTACAACTCTATTGGTATAAAGTGAATATGATTATTTTATATATTAAAATATTTTCTTTGACTTAACATTTCATTTATTTTCTTCAGATTTTAAAAGTATTTAAAATCATTTTTGTGGGTCTCTCACAGTGTTGTGAATCCTCAGCACTTGGCTGTTGTGCTTGGTGGGTAAGTCAGCCCTGGTCTGAGGGTGAGGAAATGGGCAAAGTCTGCTCCCTGCTCTATGATTCTGGGTTTCTAACAATGCTGGCGAATGCATGTCAACATGACATTTCCCAATGGGTGCCTTTAATAATTCCAAGGAAATACTTTGTGCTTACCTTTTATGACAGTTCAATTTCATTGCAGTGAATGCCATTATTTTTTTTATTGTTCTTTAAAATATGAGGTTTTAGTTGTTCAGAGTTAGTAAAAGATCACTACATCCAGAATATATAACTTCCTACCAGGTTCCAGTGTATAGTATACAGCATTTACACAGCAAAGCAATGATTTACTTCTAATACAACACTAGGGCTCTTGACATTTCTCTCTATTCATTTTATCTCTAATGTTCACAGAAGATGTTTTATATCATAGATATTTTTGTTAATTGTCTTTCAGTTATTAATAAGTGTATGTTCCCCCATGTCCCAGTCTTTCCTGTTGAGTGAGGCAATAAAAGAGAAATGGAAAAATCCTTTACACAAATGGCTGGGCATTCCATAGGTAAATTTGGAAAAAATGGATTTTTTGCCATTTATATATATAAGAGAGACAGCTGTCCTCATCCCTTCCTGAAAGGAGGGAGAAAAATATTTGTTCCATAGATATGGGACATAAAAGTTCCTGCTGGATTCCCAGTGTAACTCTCTGCCATGTCAATAGAATCTCTCCAGAAGCTAGATAACCGCAGGTATCTGTGGCCTTCTCAACTTAGAAGTCTCTCCAAGGCCAGGCCTCATTCCTGCCTGAGATGTCAATGCTTCAGGTAAAGGTGCTCCAATCTTCCTGGAACCTTGGGAGCTTCCCCTAGGGGCCATGTTAAGGACCTTTGGCCAATTTGGAACGTTCAGAATGGTAAGAGAAGTTTGTTATTCTTCTGGATCAGAGTAATTATTAGACAAATCGTTAGACATGTAATCCTTATTGTCTATGAAAAGTGAAGTGTTTCTAGGAGCAGTGAGAGCAGACATTTTTATCTTTAAACTGTATACATCTCCATGTCCCAAGAGGCTGGACTCTTTCGTAGGACACTAAGAAATCCAGGGAAGATTTATTTCCCCAAAACACATTAAGAAATCCCTTTCTATATATATATATATGACAGAAAAACCTATTTTGTTCCTTCAAAATCTTTCATTTTAGAATGGGGATGTGTTTTATACATAAGCATATGTTAATTGGTAGAAATATCTCTGCTTAGGGTGGAGAACAATTAAGAGAAGAAGACTGTGACTCCCAAAGCCTCCCCTCCACTGGCAGTCTATCTGGGAACATCTTTATCTCACCTTCATTTTTCAGAGATGAATTTTCTGAATATAATGTTCTTGGTTGACAGATGTTTTCTTTCAGCATTTGAATACAGTTGGCCCTTCATTTCTCAGGATGTAGAACTCATGGGTGTGGAAGACTGACCAAGGGACTTGAGCGTCCTCAGGTTTTGGTATCCGAGAGGAGTCCTGGAACCAATCCCCCACAGATATTGACAGACAATGTATGTAATCCCACTGCATCCAGCCTCCATTGTTTCTGAAGAGAAGTCAACTTTAATCCTATTGGGGTTCCCTTGTATGTGATGAGTCATTTTTTTCTTGTGCTTTCAAGATTTTTTCTTTGTCTTTTAACATTTTCAGTATGCTATGTCAAGGTGTTGATCTCCTTGTGTTTATCCTACTTAGATTTTATTGATCTTCTTGAATGATGTATCAGTCAGAGTTCTCAAGGGAATCAGAACCAATTATATATATATAATATGTACTATACATATATTATATGTGTACTCTGTACTATACTATATATGTATACTATATGAGTATGTATACTATATATGTAATAAGTATACTATATGTATTTTGTATGTATACTTTATACTATACTATATGTAGTATTGTAGATGAGAAGGAAATTTTCCTTTACCCTTATAGGTTCTTCTGGCTGATCCAAGAGTTAAATACAGGAGTCAGATGAATAGGAGAAAAATTGAACGAAGTTTAATAACATGAATACTTAAGAGAGACCCAGGAAAATTAAGGAGCTCATCAAAATGGCGGGACCCGCCACCCCAAATACCATCCTCCACTAAAGACAAAAGGGGATGTTGTGGGGAGTGGTTTGGGACCTCAAAGGAGAGAAAGGCCATTGACATGGAGATAGACAAGCAAATGTTTGGTAAACAAATGTTTCATGCTATGCAGAGACAATGAAAGGTGGAGAGGACTCTGATCTCCAAGCCCTACTGAGTCTTCCCCACCATTCTTAGTCCATATTCTTTGTAGATATCTCTGGTGATAGCTCTGTTCCTGTTACAGCTATTTATCTAAATTATGTTAGGCAGTTAAGGGGGAGGTAACAAAAAAAACTTTCTGAGTCTTTTGTTTCTTAAAAATAATCACCCTAAATTAATTTTCATGTTAAAGAGACACATTTTGGGGTGGCAAATTTTCTTCTCTTTCAGTCCTGCCTTTGAAATTTCAATCAAGAAGCTTCACAATCCAGGAGCTAAGTTGATATATTGTTCCATCTCACTGAACCAGTCTCTTAATCTTGACAATGGGTCAGTCCAGTTGCATTCATTTCAGAAGGTGATGATACATTCAGGCTCTGAAAGTTAGGTCTATGTTATATAAGCAAGCAATAAGGAATCTCATAAGAGACATTTCTATGGAAAAAAAGAAAAACAAAGATTAATGGTTGGAGCAAATTATAAGCCAGTTTCTGAGCCCAGGGGGCAACCAGTCAAGATTTCTAGATGTCATGGTAAAAGCTTCTTTTGCAGTTTGCAATGTCTCTGATGATGTCATGTGTGCTCAGGTAACTTTCTGAGTGGTTTACACAGCAACAGAGAGGAAGAGTGTCTAAACATGGGCTATTGTGGTGGTCATTATTACATTTACATCAATTTCTTTATTTATTTATTTATTTATTTTTTTAAAGTGAGTTTTTTTTTTTTTTTTTAGATTTTATTTATTTATTTATTCCCCCCAAAGCCCCAGTAGATAGTTGTATGTCATAGCTGCACATCCTTCTAGTTGCTGTATGTGGGACTCGGCCTCAGGATGGACAGAGAAGTGGTGCCTCGGTGCGCGCCCGGGACCCGAACCCGGGCCACCAGCATCGGAGTGCGCACACTTAACCACCAAGCCACGGGGCCGGCCCACACATCAATTTCTTTAGCTTCAGTTTTTAGGGCTTCAGGAAAAGGGCAATTTTAATTCTCAATGATTGTAAGTCAAAAGTGGGAGAAAAATTAGAAGTATTAGTTTGGAGAATTATAACCAAATATCTGAGGATACTAGAAGAATTTAGGATCCAGTCCAGTTTACAGGTGGAAAACAAAACCTCAAAGACAATTAACAGAACTGGAATCTATTATTCACAACTGTGTACTATACTTGCTACTGAAACATAATTTTTTTCTCTAAAATCACCTTCCTTTCTACCACAGATAGCCAAATTAAGACTAATTTGTTTCTAAAATAAGTCTAGTTCCAATAAACTTGGACCAATTATTTACATAAGTGTAACAAAAATAGCTATTGATCATACAGGCTCTTTTAGATCTGTTTTGTTGGAACTCTGCATGAGGAATCTCAGATTGAATTTTAAAGGCCTCTTGAGGCCAGGAAGCCACGCTAAGGACTTGTCATCAGACTCTGCCTGCAATAAGGATAGATTTAAGTGAATTCCTCTTTTCTGGAGCCCCCTCCAAGTATCCTGAGGTTACAGCACCCGCCAGGAAGTGACCTTTTTTATTCACCTGGTAGGGTTCCTGAGAACCCTGTGAGCAAGGTAACAGGCCCACATTTCCAAGAGGCTTTATTTTGATCCATAAACTAAACCTTTGTTCTTCAAAGTTGTCTGTTCATATCTGAGTCTATGCATGTCTCTCTCAAATATGACATTCCAATACAACCTTGGTAATACAACCAACGTTTCCAATTGTGTCCTGTTACAAGGAGAACAGATTCTTATTGAACTAGTGTAAATAATCATATTGCCATGAAAATGGGTAAACTTACTCACTATGAATTTCCAGATTCTGTAGGGATCAGGTAGGGAGAAAAAGACAAATGTTTCACTTCTGCTTACAAAGGTATAATTTACCAAATTTCTGTAAGTCATATTTACCTTAAGAGGAAAGAGAAGAAGGTTTCCTCAAACCTAGACAAACAAAACATTAAAAAATAAGCAATATTTTAAAGAAAAAGTCCTAAAAATTTTAATCATCCTCATCAGTTCATTCAGTCCCATGAAATCAATTCTTGATCTTAATCTTTTGACAGCAGTTTTATGAAGCCATCAGTTTCTCCATTAGAGTACAGTAATTTCTTATCCAGTTCAGTTTTATGATCTGAAAGTTTATCAGAAACCTGTACTCTAAAGGAAGTTTCAGAGTCCTTTCCATGACTCTCTCTGAAGAGGAAACATATTTGCCAAATCATCAGAATGAAACAATAAGTGTCTGTAAATGACACAAGAGTTAAAACAGCATGGTTAGAGATCTGATTATAATGCAATTAACAAGGAAATGTAGTTATTTCTGTAACACATATTTTAGGATATTGACTGAAATTATGACTGATAACATTATACCAGGACATATCAAAATTTTAAGAATTTTATATAATTTTTAGAACATGTATATTAGTACCATTCAACTACACAATATAACTCAAGAAAGTTTATCATCATTTATTTGACAATGCTTCTCATGCAACTGAACATACCAACTAAGCCTAATTAGTTTAATATCTGCCTTTTTATACGAAGAGAGAACAAATTTCTAGACAAGTCCCTGGGGCCCTCTGAAAATTCTCAATGTTACTTTCAGTTAAAAAAAAGACTTTAGTTAGGATTTGAATTTGGGGAAGTTTGTTAAAAATATCAAAGGTTTGGACATGACTAAATAGGATCACAGATCAATATGAAATAATACTTAATTATCTAATTAATCAGAGTGACAGTAAAAGACATTAAAGGCAAACACACAAGGTTAAACAGTTGAAAAACAAACCCTTAACTCTCTTAATAAAGAGGCCTCAGCTTTTGAACAAAGAAAATTATTTTGATAAAGCAAAATCCCTGCTTTTAGGCAGACTACTCAAAGGTTAAAAAAAAAAAAAAACTTTCACAATCTCCTTATCAAGAGCAGAACAAATTCCAAGAAAACTCTCCTTTTAAGAGAGAAAACTAAATTCTAATTTTTCAGCAGCTTGCTTCTGATATTAAAACTCATTTACTTAATTAAATTTATTCCAATCTTAGCCAGCTTGACCATGCATAAAACTCTTTTCTCAAGGTTCCTTTTTCACAAGCCTTCTATAACTTCTTTTTCACATTCAGATTTTGTCCTATGAGTTTCCTTTCTTTTTCCTTATCAAAATGCATTTCCATTTCATATATTTCATATGTATATATTTCTGTTTTACTGAAAACACCTTTTAATTTCCTTGCATATAAAGATATTTCCCTTCTTATTTTAGTAGTTTTAATTACATAAATTAATTAAAATTTTTATCCCTTAGAAATTTTAATTTCTAGTGAAAAATAAAGAAATAAACAATTATGAACTATCTTTTACACTGGCATTCTGTGGCTTGGCAAATTTATAAATACTTTTCAAAATTTTTAAAAAAATATGAAACTCCATAGTACAAACTTTCAATAAAGCATAAGACATGTTTACTAATAGACCTAAACATCTTTAGTTTCTCTCTAATAAGAAGGCAAAGGAGGTAAACTGGGACTTGTTTAGCAATAAATGGTTCAATATTTTATTTTTTTGAAAATAGTCTAGATGTTCAATGAATTTTCCACCATCCAATTTAATTTAACAAAACTCTAAAGTTTTAAGTTACTAAACAGATTTTAGAAGCTATTTTAAGTACACATGCCATGAAATATAATTACTACTAAAAAGTTTATCTGTAAATCCTTATCCCATCTACATCTACCTAAATCATTTCCTCCTAAAAATTATGTTTATATTATCCACAAAAACTTCATGAGACATTAGACAAAATCAGCTATCATTTTAAGTTATTATTTTTGCTGACAAATTTTGTAAAAGAGATAAAATAAGATAAAAAGAGCTTATTCGATTAATAAACTTGGTAGAATAAGAGCTGCATGTCTGCATCATATCCAATGCTGAAAACTTTTAGGACATGTCTATTTCAATCAAACCAATAAACTTCTTAAATAAGTTTCTATTTGCTAAAGATTGTATCACATTAAATTGAAAAATATTTGGGTTAATTTCTGTTGTATTTATGAGAACTTTAAAGTGCCCAATCCTTATAAGCTCTTGACCTTTAACCCAATTAGAGCTCTTAAGTTTGGCAATGCCATCTGAAGGTAGAAAAATATCCCACATTTACAACATACACACATGGACATACATAAACACAGACAGACACAGACAGAGACCCTTAGCTTCCATTAAATTTTTGCTATGAATTAGGTACAATACAAAACTCACTTGTTTATAAAAGAATAGTTGGATCTAAATTTTGTTTTGGCAGTTGGAACAAGCTAAGTTCACCTGCTAAAGCTTTTTACTAATGTTTGTGGAGGGGACACTTAAGATTTTTTTTTTATTCGCCCAATTCCATATATTTCCTCTTTTTTTTTTCCCTCTAGTCTTAGGAATCTGGCGTGGTCTAGATAAGAGTTCCCAAGGAGGAGTCCTGGGAAAGCTTTTATATCACAACGGCAGAGGAGAAAAATGTAGATTATTCCAAGAAGGATTTTGGATTGTCTCTGGAGCTGCGTTTCTGGCCTTGTAGAGATTTGCAAAAGAAAGACAGTTGTTTTCAATTCCTAGCCTGAATATCCAGAGATTGACCCACTCATCTAATTAAACTACCTTTTTTATATCACAGAGATTTCCAACTAAGAGGTAAATCAAAAGATTTCTCTGTTCTAGAGCTTCAGGACCATGTACCATACCTTCAAAAAGTTCACTCAAAGTGTTTAACAAAGGCCCGCTTTCCAAGTGCACAATTCAACCCTAGACCAATTCACCCTGGGGGAGAGAAGGGCTCCATTATCCTTCCTATTGGCCCCCAAATATCAGCCTCCGGTTTCCGACTCACACTATGTGGGCTCAGGCAACCCTATTGACTCCCTATAGCATGTTTGATTAAGATAGCCTGAAGGGCAGATGTATATGCCCTCTGTTTTACAATATGAGGCAGGGGAAGTGTTCCCCCATGAGACACAACGTCCATCCCCATAATGCAATCAGGCAAAAGAGATGCAGTCACTTCACATAAAGCCCATTCAAATACACTAATTCTGCTGCAAACTTTCATCTTAATTCCATCAACTCTTATACCTCTAACCATAGCTTCCATTAGGACCTCATCACCAAGTCTCAGTCTTATAACACTGAGTAGAGAAAGTGTTCCCATCCAGACATGACAGCCATTCGCATAAGACACTCAGGCAAATTTGACATAACCTCTTCATAGAATACTAGCTCAAACATTCCAAACTTTATAAGGCTATCAACCTTTACATGTTTATGTTTTGTCAATCTAATTGTAGCTGAGTCAGTGTCCTACCAATGGGATTTCGTACCAAAGCTCATGGGGTTCCCACTCACTCCTCTTCTCCATCTCCTGTCCATTTTATTCATTCTTGTGCCAAAGGTTTTGGGTCCACACTGAGAGGTTGAGCCAAGGGACCCTAGCCCTTTTATCAATCTTCCACTTGATTAACTGGCTTGACTGTTGTCCCAAGTGATTGTTGGTCTTGTTTATCATTGTGATCTCTGCCTTCTGGCTCTTAAAATTTCTCCAAACTGGGATAAATAGACCCCAGAGGTGGGGGTCCCTTTGGCTGGCCCAACCTCAGGTAGTGCTGTATTAAAACCTTTTTTTTTTTTTTTGCTGAGGAAGATTCACCCTGAGCTTACATCTGTTGCCAATCTTCCTGTTTTTTTTGTATGTCAGCCACCACCACAGCATGGCCTCTGACAGATGAGTGGTATAGGTCCATGCCTGGGAACAACACCCAGGCGCCTGAAGTGTAGCATGTCGAACTTAACCACTAGGCCACTGGTGCTGGCCCAAAACAATTTTTTTCCAATCCCATCAATATCCATTTTATTTATCCCATTTTTAAATAACCATTAAAGATCTCCATCTTTCTGGGATGACTCCTATGACTCTTCCCTTTCTGATTCCTCTTTGTTTCCCTCCCTTTCAATATTTGCTTTATTTACCTTATTTCTTAATAACCCTTTTAAAAATTTCCACCTTGTTGGGAATTGTCCCTTGACTTTCCCCATTCTCTTGTTAATTAACCTAATGTCCTCATTAGCATCTGAAGGCCCATGTGGGGAAGCTGAGACTGCAAATTCCATTAAGTTCTTAACGCTAGTTATAGTTCTTTGTATCCTGTTTTTAAATCTAGTCTTTCCATAGGTACCAATAAAATAGCTGTTTAGCATGAGAGCCCTCTAAAATTTCTTTAAATTTAGCAGTTTTTCCAATTTAAAGATTCCGTCCTCTGGCCGTCAATAAGGAGGATCTTAATAGTGACTCAGACCAATCAGTTTTTTATGACTTAACCATGGACATCAGATGCCCAAAGAAGAATGCAAAAGAAGCAGCCCTCATGAGATCTAGAAAGTTCACTCTCAAAAATAGTCTAAGAAAGCAAAAGCCTGTGTTGCACAGGCAGTAATGATGCTCTACTTTCCCATGGAAACGTAGGATGTCTCCATTCACAAACCCACTAATTTGTGACACTGGACGAGTGCAACTGGAATAGGACTTTTCCAGCACTAACAAAGCAAGGAATGTTGAGACAACAAAAGCCGCTTATAATCTGGGACCTCTTATGACAAATTTCCCTGAGCTAGCACAGTCAGACAAAGAGCTCTGTGTCTTGGAATCACAGTCTATTAAGCTGGCCGCCAAGATGCACACCAGTATGTTCATCCTCTGGCTGGCAAAGATCAGAGAGAACATTTTCATTAGTCATAAAGCCAAGCTCTCAAGACATAGAATAAGACAATGATACAACAGAGAGCAACAAAGAAACACAGTGACCATCTCTGGGAGAAAAAGGATCAATAAAGTCAAGAGTACTCTGCCAAATTTATCAGAGTTGCTAAGTTCATGAAACTAGTTTCACAAATATTTCCTTCAACACTCGCTTCCATTAGACTGTGCAGGCGGGAGTCTGCCTGCAGGGAGACTGACATGGTAAGAACTCTTACGTCCTGCCAGCTTTTGTAATTGGTCCAAGATCTCTCAGCGGCAGTAGCCCCAGAGCCAAGGGTATCCAGCTAGTTAAGTTTGTCCCATATGGGTCACCAACTATAGGAGAGGAAGAAATTTTCCCCCCTTCTTGGTTCTTCTGGCTGATCTAACAATTAAATTGACAGGAGACAGATGAACATGAGAAAAATCACACAAAGTTTAATCACATGTATACATGGGAGAAACTCAGGAAAACTAAATAACTTACCAAAATCTCAGAGGCCATCACCTGAAGTACTATCTTCAGCTAAAGACCAAAGAGGATGTTGGAGGTAGTGGTTTGAGACTTCAAAGGGAGGAGGGCAATTGACATGGAAATAGAAAAGCAAATGTTTGATAAACAAATGTTTGCCATGCCTTGCAGAGATGATAAGACATGGAGAGTACTCTGATCTCTAGGCCCTGTCCAGTCTTCCCCACCCATATTCTTTGTAGATATCTCTGGTGATAGCTCTATTCTTATTACAGGCCATTTTCCTAAATTCTATTAGGCAGTTAAAGGGGAAGTAACGAAAAAACTTTGAGTCTTTTGTTTCTTAATAATAATCTAAATGATGTACACCTGAAATTTTTACAATGTTATAAACCAATGTTACTGCAATAAACAAAAAATTAAAAAAAAATAATCTAAAAAATTTTCATGTTAAAGAGACACATGTTGGGGTGGCAAATTTTGTTCTCATTCAGTATATAGTATATACACTATACACTACCCATAGGCACACACACACATACATATATATTAGTATAAAAAATATATATATAAAGAGATTTATTGCAAGGAACTGACTCACACGATTGTGGAGTTGAGGAGTGAAATGTATAGGGCAGGCCACCAGCAGGCTGGAAACTCAAGCAGGAGTTGATGCTGCAGGCTTAAAGCAGAAGTTCTTCCCCAGGAAGCCTCCATTTTTGCTTTGAAGGCCTTAACTGATTGGATGCGACGCACTCATTATTGAGGACAATCTCCTTTACTTAAAGTCAACCTAGTGTCCACATCTACAAAATATCTTTAGAGCGACATGTAGATTAGTGTTTGATTAAATAACTGAGTACCATACCCTATCCAAGTTGACACATAAAACTTACCATCACAGATGTGTAGATTAATGGTTTTCATCAAATTTGGGAAATTTTAAGCCACCATTTCTTTGAATAATTTTTCTATTCCTTTCTCTCTCTATTCTCCTTCTGATACTTTCATTGTGCATATGTTGTTGATGTGCTTAATGTTGCCTCACATTTCTTTCAGGCACTGGTCATTTTTTTTTCATTCTTTCTTAATTTTCTTCAGATGGCATAAATCTATCAACTTAAATTTAAAATTTTCTGATTCCTTTTTTGACCTAGTGTTGAGAATCTCTAGTAATTTTTATGTTTAAGTTATAATTTCTACCTCCATAATTTCCATTTGGTTCTTTTTAATAATTTGTTTCTCTTTATTGATATTTGCTACTTGACAAGATGTTGTTATCATACATTCCTGTACTTTCTAAGCATGGTTTCTTTTAGTTCTTTGAGCATATTTATAACGGCTACTTTGAAGTCTTTGTTAAATGTGACATCTCGGCTGTCTCATAGGAAGTATCTTTTCTCCCTTGGCTTTATTGAGGTAAAATTGATAATAAAAATTATACATACATTTAAGCGATACCATGTGATCATTTGATATATGTATACATTGTGAAATGATGACCACAATCAAGCGATTAACACATCCATCAACTTACACAGTTACTTCTTTTAGTGGTAAGAACACGTAAGATTCACTGTCTTAGTGAATTTCAAGTCTACAATACAGTGTTATTAACTATAGTCACCATGCTGTACATTAGCTCTACAGAACTTAGTCATTTTATAACTGAAAGCTTATACCCTTTGACGCACATCTCTGCATCCATTCTCACCCGCCAATCGCAGGCAGTTTCTATTGCCTGTTTTTTCTTTCTGTGTATGGGTTGTACTTTTCTGTTTCTTTCATGTCTCATAATTTTTGGTTAAAAATTGGACATTTTAGGTAAATTATTGTAGCAGCTGTGGATATTGATTTGTACTCTTTCACTCCACCTCCCACAACTTGTTGTTGTTGTTGTTGTTTTCTTGTTTATTTGTTTAGTGATGTGGCTGGACTGTTTTAGTGAAATCTATTTCCCATGCAGTGTAAATGTCTGATGTCCCTGCGCAGAGGGCATAGCCTTGTGCATGCTCACAGTCTTCCTGGGATGAGAGTGCTTTACCAGACCTCTATAGACTTTCTCTTTCCGTGATCTCTATGTTAACTGTCTGCATCTGTTGGTATCACACCAAGCTATCAGGATCCTCTAATTACTGGATGATGACTCTATTGTTTTCAACACTGTCCTGGGGCATAAAAGGCTTCACAGTCTGATCCAATTAATTTCAGGCCCCTTTGCAAAGGTACGTTTCTCTGGCCAGTCTGTCATGTTTGTTCTGCCCTCAGTAGGGTTTTTCTTAGCTGTTTCTTTCTCTGGCTCTCTCTGGTAAACTAGCTGACCTACTGTTTAACTTGCTGTTCGCATGGAGATAAGAGCCTCCTCTTTATTTCTTACTGTCAAAATCTCCACTGTTTTTTAAAATTTTTTTTTGCTGAGAAAGACTTGCCCTGAGCTAACATCCACTGCCAATCTTCCTCTTTTTTTTTTTTTTGCTTGAGGAAGATTAGCCCTGAGCTATCATCTGTGCCGATCTTCCTCTATTTTGTATGTGGGTCACCACCATAGCGTGGTGTAAGTCAGTGCCCGGGATCCCGGGATCTGAACCTGCAACCCTGGGCTGCCCACGTGGAGCACTGAACTTAACTACTACTCCACGGAGCCAGTACCTTCCATTGTTTGTGAGGGTGTCCTTAGGCTTGAACATACCTACACTTTGTTTTGAATAAAGTTAGTTCCTTTGGGAGATTTTCAGATTCTCATGTTCTCATGGACTGCCTTTCTCCCTGGGAAGTTCTCTAAGCCACTGCCCCAGAGCTTATGGCTGGGGCAGAGGCCTATTTACCTCAGAGTTGCATCCCTGCATTATGAGCAAGGTACTGGGCTGAGGCAGTAGCCTCTGGTCTTCTTGGCTTGCCTATCCTGGTGTGCAATCTCCGCTCTACAAATAGCTGGAGTGAGGGTCATGGGGACTCGATATTTTCAGCCTGCCGTGTCTGGGTTAGAGGCTTTGCTCTCTAAGTAGGGGCTGGATGGAGGAAGGGAGCTTGCCAATATTGGCCACACTTGCCAGGAATTTAGCCTTGCAACTTGGAGCTGGGGTGGTTGAGAAATGCTAGTGGTCTGACTTCCCAGTAGATACACATATCCCTTGACTGGGAGCTATAGGGGAAAGGATGCCCCATGTTCTTGTCCAAACCTACCCAGAGTGGAAGTTCTTTCATGCTGAGCTGGGAGGAGAAGGGAGGAAGTAACTGAGTCATGGCTCAGGTGCCTCATTGTTCTTACTGAGATTTAGTAGATTTTCTGGAATAGATGTTTCTTCATTTGCAGTATGCCCTTAGGACAATTTCCAGAGACTTTAAATGATTGTTTAAAAGCTATTTTTCGCCCATTATGGTTGTTTCACTGGATGGGGTAGAGGTGGGTCTGCAAATCTCCTCATGACACCATTCTGGAATGGGAATACTTCAGTGGCTGTAATCTAGCATCCAGAATAGACAAGAACATTTTATTGAAAAAGAAATGATGAGATTAAAAAAAAAAAAAAAACAACTGTTAGTTACTTGTAGCATAGATCTTAAAGATTTGGGGAATAATCTCTGCTCCTGCTTGCCAAAACATGACAAAACAAATGTATATGTGTTTTATTTCCAGGAAATGAGACAATACTACCACCAAAATCTATTTGTGTTCTGGCCTGCACTTCACAAAAGTCTGAGTGTGTGTTTATTTCCTTGTGTTTATTTTAACAGGAGACCTTCTTTAATCTGAATATCTTTATTCACACCATACTTCCGCAGTTTCCTTAAATATGGCAAACCTCTATAGATGATGGCACATTCACTAACTCACTTGAATTTCCCAAATCCTTATACTATGTAAGTCAGACTTTTTCTGCCATTTTAAAAATGTGAAATTGAGACAGAAAAGAGCCAGCTCTTCTTATATGGCTCAGTTCCCTCAGTATGGCCAGTCGAGGTGAGCAGGGCCAGTAATGTTGAGAGGAATGCAGGGCCCTGGCTCCTTCAGGCAGTCTGCTTCCTCTGTGTCCTGGGGAAGTGCAGTGCTTTGCCTGGAGTTATAAAGCTTGGATATTCAGAGGCTGTTATTATCTACAGTTCTGTCCTGCCTTCTGCCAATTTTGAGGGCTGAGGCCAAACCCAGAGATGGGTAGGCACCTCCTGCTGCCACTGCTGGTTATCCTGTCCTCACTGCTGGGCTTCCTGCAAGGTGAGCTGGGGGAGAATATAGGAGGGCAGTGGGACTGAGGAGAACCTGGGTGAGTGGTAGTTTATATTTCCAGGCATCACCTCTCTCTTTGAATCCATATCTGCCTGCCTTGTCCTTAGAATGTACGACTGGTGAGATTACCAGATAAGTTACGATTGATTCCGGACATTATCCTTTTCTAGGGATACATTTCAATGTCTTTCTAATTCTAATTTGTTTTTCATAATTTCAACTAGTTAAACACTTTTGAAAGGTAAGGTGTTTTGGTACTCTATTTGTTGAATACTTTAAGATTTGAAGTTATCCTGTAGAAATAGGATAGGCCCTCACCAAAATTTGATTCAGATTCAAGACTGATGATGCCAAGACTTGACCTGCACCAAGAGGGTATGAAAAAGTTTATTCCTTACCTGCTGAAGCTATCTGGGGAGAGCAGGGCTTGCTTCCAGGGTAATCTTAAAATGGCTTGAGGGAGCAGGGAAAGGAGACTGGCTTGGGATTCATACGGCAGTGAGGAAGAGAGGCAGGGTGAGGGTTCCTGCATGCAGGCAGGGGCTTGTATGGTTTGAAACTCCCACCAGTGGTGAAGGAGGGAGCTCCTGGGGTCCATATGCAGGGAGAAGGGGTGAGACGTAAAAGCTGTCAGCTATCAAACGTCAAAAAAATGGAGTCGGCCACTTAATTACATGAATAAAAATTAGGGGAAAAATTAGGGGTTACAAATATTTAATACCATTGTAGGACACTTAGATTGAATCACAAAATAATTCCTCAAAGGCTTAACCATTTTCAAACTCTGGTTGATGAGAGGCAGCAGGGAGAAAGCTTGCCGAAGAGTACTTTTTATTCCACATCACCTTCTTCACTCACTTTTATAGTCATTCTATTCGTGTGTGTGTATACATACATTCATGTATACAAATATGTAAAATCATTTATACCTGATATATATGTATATACATATGTGTGTGTATACACACACACACACACACACACTCACACACTGTCGCACTTGTTTGGACACAATTAGGACACAATTAAGAATTATGTATTCACCACTACCAATTATAAGTGTATTTCGGTTCCATAAATTCTCGGTTGAGTAAGAACTTTGTTTTTGCTGCAATGTTATGCTCTACCAGCATTTTTGTTTATATATTATCAATGCAAAAATTAATGATTTTATGCTCAATGTGCACTTTTTAAACTGAATTTATATAGCATTCAAAAAGTCAGATGTTTCACCTTCTACAGAACACATTTCCACAGCTTTTATTTGATACCATGGATTGATTGAAAAATGGGACGATGACTGGCATTAACTGGCATCATTTGCTTGCAACGTTCTTCTTCTGCAAATGGAATCAGCCTACCAATAGTCAGCATTTCTTTGTTTCTCTATGCACAGGAAGACTTGGTTTCTGCCACATAATTGTGTTCTGACACTTACCTGATCTAAGTGAAAATTCATCATCCTGGCTGGTATTCCCCTGGAAGGTGACTCTGAGAGAAAGATATGAGTAAAAATTATCTGTCTGGAAGGTGGTCCCAGGAAATGCCAGTTTGGGGAGTGAGGAAGGAAGACAGGGAAGGGGAGGAAGCTGATAAAGGATGGGTCATGGAGCTAGACACCATGGTGGGCAAATGGAGCTTAATCCTGTGGGGAAATTCTGAGGACAGGGCAGAGCCGGCCTCAAGCTACTCCAACTAAAGGGTGAGAAGGTTGGAGTATTATCCACCAGTATCCCCACTGTTCTTGGGAGGGGGATGCTCCCAGGGGCCTTTGCCCCCCAGTATTCCAGCTTGTCCTGGGTGCGAGCGAGTGTGCTCCCACCTTCCTTGTGGAGTTGCGGGTGTTTGCAGGAGCACCTGCAGCACCTGGAGGTGAAGGGGAGGGGTCCAGGGAGGGGTACTCATTGCATCTGCTTCAGTCTGTGATACATGAAGCACCTACTGCAGCAGCACATGGTAAGTCATCTTTGTGCACAGTTTTCTTAAAATAACTACTCACTCTTAAAATAGCCGCTGGAATCCTTAAGCAGACTTGTGTCTTCAGGAGGTTTCCTGTGATCAGTGATGGCGCAGGCCCATGGGGGATGGTAAACGTTGACAAATGGTTTGTAGAGTTATATAGTCATCATTAACTTGTGGGAAGAGGATTTGAATGATCAGTTTTTTATTGAGCCTGCACTTTTCTAAGTTCATTCCTGTTGAAAGGTTTATCACAACATAAAAAAACATTAGTAAATCATAATGTAAGTGTATGGGCTCAGATTTACACTCCACAAAAAGTGATGAAACTGGGGCGAGAACGTTAGACTCCCTTCTCCTTGCTCTGTTGTAGATTCTCAGCCTCTGTTTCCTGCATACATAGTTCATTTATACCTGATCTACAATTTCTCACATTTTGCATTGACTCCTGTGACAGGTGGCTTTATTCCCACATTCTGTCTCCACCATCTCTTACCTGGGCCTCTTGTACTCTTTAAAATCCATTGTCTGCACAAATGCCAGAGCATACTTGCAAATCATAAACGAGTTAACGTCATTCTGTATTTAAAAACCTCCCATGGTTTCCTCCAACTGAGAATAAAATTCCGTTTCTTCTGAAGGCCTGGAACTATCCTGTCCAACTACAATATGAGGCAAGCTACACATGTAATTTTAAGTTTTTGAGCAGGCATATTTAATAAAAAAGAAACATGTAAAATTAATTTTATTAATATATTTTATTTAAACCAATATTTCTAAAATATTATCATTTCAACGTGTAATCAGCATATAACTTACTGATTAGCAGTTAAAAGAATGTTTTACTGCATTTGAAATGTTTTAAGTGTTTGAAATCCCCTTACATCCCATCTATTGTGACTAGTAACATGTCACATCCTTGATAGCAACATAAGGCTGGTGGCTGCCATATTGGAAATGCAGGTCTAAGAGATGCTCTAGGGTCTGGCCTCTACTGACCTCTTCCATCTCACTGTCTAACAATTTCATCCATCTTCACTTTCCTCCACCTGTGGTGTTGTTCTTTTTCCTTGAACTGAATAAGCTGATTCCTTCTCAGAACCTTTGCACTTGCCCCTAGATCTTCCTGGAACCAGTTTCCCAACTTCTCTCAGTTATTTAAATAGTCACCTTTTTATTTTTTTTTTTCGTAAAATCAATCAACTCTGAGTTTAAGTAACCTCTCAGAGAACTTTTCTGAGCACCCTATCTAAAGTAACAGCCCCACTACCTCACCCACTATCTCTATCACGTGTACTCAGTCTTCCATTCTTCATAAGTCACCAAGATCTGAAATAATCTTTCTCATGTGCTCATTGTCAGTCATTCTCCCCGTTTATTTGTTTAGTGTTTAAGTAAACAAGTGAAATGTATGTTTCATTCCTCCCTTCATCATCTACTCCTAAGCCCTGGAATAGTTCCTAGAACACAACAGGTGCTCAATTCTTGCTGAATCTCTGCACGGGCGAGCTGGCTGTTCACCCCAAGGCTGTGGAACAGAGAGGAGCTGCAGCTCCAGGGCAAATATTTGTAGGTGATGTCCAAAGCTCCCTCCCTCCCTCTTCTCCTTTCTTCTTTTTTCCTCAATCTTCCACTGTCTGTCTCACTCTGTTCCTTCTGATCTTCTCTTTTACTTCCCATCCTCCCTTCCCTCACCCCTTCCTTTCTCTCCCTTCCCCCCAGCTTCCTTTCTCTCCCTTCCCCATCCCCATCAGTGTCCTTTTTCGGTTGAGTCCTGGGGTTCTCCAAAGGAGCCCTGCTTTTGGGATGAAAAGGGAGAGTGGAGGATGCCAGCTGTGTTTGGAGGAGGGTGAGGAGGGGCTTTGTGGTGCTGAGGGAAGGACAGAATGGGCATGGGCACTTCTGATTCTTTGCACAACACCAACAATTCACTTGTTGTTCTCCTGCCAATGCAATTCACATGTAACATATTTTGAAGGGTGTCCTCTTGTGTTGTGCCACAAGACAGCCCTGGGGTGGGAGGATAATCAGTTGGTAAGTGGGGTCAGGCAGAGAGCGGTGTAACACATGACCTTCTTCCACCAGCAGCGTACTCCATCCCTGGAGGTCAAGGGAGATCCTGTCTGTACTTGAGCACAGACCCTGAAGCCAGAGACATGCATGTCTCCTCCCAGGATTAAGCCAAGCACTGAGAAATCACACCAGGATTTCAGCACATTCAGCAGGCAGTGGGAACTGGTCATTGTCCAGGTTGAGTCTGGGCCAGAGGGTGTGCTTCCTCATCTGACAAGCAGGATGGCTGGGCCACAAGAGCCTCATTATGTTGTTTTTGACTTTGCAGCTCTAATATGTTTCGAGTGTGATCGAATCAATGCCAGTGGGGTTTGTGTGAGTGGGGAAAGCTTCTGCCAGACTCAAGGCAGCCAGCAGTGCTATGTGAGGAAGGTCTATGAAGGTAGGTGCATCCTGAGAAGTCTCCTGGGGTGACCTTTGCCTGAGGGTAGGGTTGACAGCCTGTATTCAAGGTGGAGGGTGGTATGAACCACCCATGGGACCGCCTGGGAGCCTGGGCCAATGACATGGCAGTGTGGCTGTAGATCTAGGAAGGTGGCCCCTCAGGATCTCTGGGGGTACAAGCACATAGGCAGGGAGCTGGTTTTCTTTTTTTACCTAAACTAGTGAAGCAGTATCAGCTGGTTCTGGGCTGCCGTCGGCCCTTAACTGGGCTGGTGACCTGTAAAACGAGAAGCAGCGATCTTCTGTTTAGCACCTGAGGGTGACTGGAATTGGGCTGCTCAAATTCCCCTGAGTGGGACCTGAGTTTGGTGAAGTTTTTGGGAACTGAAGACAGAAGTTGGAGGAGAGGGTTGGAGAGGGTGCGCAGGGTAACATCTATTCCTCCCTATCTGCCCTCTCTTGTGTGGGGAGGTGAATCGAACCCTAAGATACAGAACCTCCAGAGCTATCTTAGGAAAGCCCACCAGGGGGTCCTACTTCAAGCCTCTCAATCCCAGGAGGCAGATAGTCAACCATACCCAAGAGCATGAATTCTTAATGGAATGTGCCTTTTTCTCCTCATTCTTTGATTAATTTGTTGATGCTTTGATCCACTGCTTCATCCAGCAATATTTATTGAGCTCTGCGAGCCAGGATGTGCTAGACCCCACACCCCAGGTCTGCAACATGGGCTTCTGGGGTCTCACTTGTCCTCTTTTCTGCCTCTCTACAGACGACACAGTTTCACATGGATACCAGGGTTGTAGCAGCATATGTATTGATATGTGGCTTTTTAGTCACCATGTTGCTGTGGATTTGAAATGCTGTCATGACTCTTCTTTCTGCAACAAGTTCTAACGACAGGGCCCAGCTTCTGCCCTGATCTGGTGGATAAAGCTGATTCGGCACACCTTTCATCTATCATAATCTTCAAGACTACTGTGACCTGAATACAGGTTCTCTCCAAGAAGTCTCAGACAAGCTCTGTTTTCAGGCCCCATTTCCTTTTCTTTCCCTCATGTGGGATGCTACCGGGATATCTTTAAAAGCAAATTGGGGTGAAGGTTGGTGGTCATAGCTAGGTCCAAGCACACTTTCTCCCTTTTCAGGCCCTAATTAAGAGTCACATTGGTTGCCACTTAAAAAGGCAGGGTCTGTGGGAGACGGTGAGGCTTCTATTCTGGGTGCTCTGTAGGCAGTAGCTGAAGGAAGAGGGAGAGTTTTCAAAACCTGATAAGAGTAGGAACAGTGAGGTGGCCCTAAATGATGTATTAGTTCAGTTGGCTAGCTGCTATAACAAACATCTCTGATATATCAGTGGCTTAAAACAATAAAAAATGATTGCCAATTCATTTCACATTTCAACTAGGTGGTGGTGATTATTCAGGTACTCAAGCTCCTTCCAAGTCTTTATGCGGCATGTTTCACGCAGACTCCAAGGTCTCTACAGAAGGTGAAGAAAGTATGGAGACCCACAGGGGCTTTCATGGCCAGAACTGGAAGTCTTGTACATAATTTCTGCCCACATTCCACTATCACTTGATTCCAACCATATTGCGAGAATGTAATCTTGTAATCTGCAACGCAATCTGGTGTGCCTAAGAGAAAAACAGATGGTTTGATGAACACAGCATATGCTGTCTGGTTCCCACATTCCCCTCAGCTGTTCAGACTTGTCACCTTGCATCTAGGATATTTGACCTCTCTTACAAAGGAAAGAATAACCCAGCATATGAGGAATACAAGCATAATGTATTGACTAAAAGTAAAAAGTTTGTGACTTGACCAGATTTCCCACTCAGATCCTTTCAGAATCTCCCCACATGGAGGCTGGAGCCCAGCATGTCTCAGACGTGCTCACCAGCCTGCTGTGGGCATCCGGGTCTCTGCATCTTCTCCAGTTTCCTTGTTGCTTCCCTCAGTGCTTCTCCAGGGGTCTCAGCACTCTCTTTCCTGCGGGGACCTCCCTGAGAACCCCAGTGTGCCTGTCACTGGTGTCATGTCCTCCTTCTCCCAGAGCAGCCAGCCCTCGGGATGGGTACGGGTCTCACTGACTCTCCATCACATGCTGTCCTTAAGGGGACCAAGCAGACTGTTGGTGTTTCATCCACATCTGCAATTCCTATCCTTCCCACTCATCTCTTGGTGAAAACAGCTTCCTCAGCTTCTGCCTGTAGCTCCTTTATTCACAGGCCTCTGTAGGAGAGGGAAAAACCTCTTCCCTCCACCCTCCTAGGTTCTCTGGCTGGGGCCCTGCAAATTAGAGTGACAAAAGACAGATTTACAAGAGAAAAACAGACAGAAGTCTATTAATAATTGCATCATGCATACACGTGGGAGTACTCAGTGATGGGTAACTCAAAGCACTTATTAGAACTTGGGCTTATATAACATCTCAACCAAGAAAAATAACTTTGTAAAGAAGTGAGAAGACAAAGGAAAGGGGTTTAGGCTTTTAGGGGCAACAAATTTTAGGAACGTAAATATATGGGGAACCTAATGGAAGATAAGGGCTACTTAGTAAGATGTTTCATATAGATTCCTCTGGGCAGAAGAGAATCTAGAGATGTCTCTGGAGATTAAGCATCCTCCTGCCCTCCCTACTAGAGAGGGGAAGGCCAGAGACTTTTCTTGTATTTGTTTCTTCCAAATTGCCTTCAGCACAAAATTATCCTTATGTCAAAGTGACATATTTTGGGGTGGCATACTATGAACCCTTTCAACTCAAAGCCATCCATGGGGCTGGACAGAGTCAGAAAACTCACTGTTCCCTGTCTGGCTTCCTGCATTACTACAATCACAGGCACCTACCCCTAACTTCCTTTTCCCAGGGCTCCTCTCTGCACATGTAAATTATTCCTGAGTTTTGATGCTGGTGTTGGAGCTGTCGCCATTAGCTGCACACCTGAGTCTTGATTAGGCTCAGCAGGAGACACCTGATACTTTTGTTGATTCAGTTACCTCTGGATCCTTGTATTGATGCTGTACACACTCTGATTTTAACCCCACTGAATCTGATGTGACCTGGCAGTTCTATGAAAACAGTTTTCTCATCCACTGGGAGTTTCATTAGCTCATGAAGTTTTCCCTTTATAACTGTGGTTATCACCTGGTAGTGGTGTCAGGATGGCCAAGCTTTCCTTTGTATTGAGGTCACGCCCAGGCTCACAACATGCTGTGGGCTGGGTGGGACAGTGGGTTTAGACCTATCTCCTCAAAGGCCAAACATGTGAACATTTCAAGACTCTCTCCTCTGGTCTTGATTGACTGGATCAGTGGTGGACACTTGACCCAAGTGGGGCCAATAAAGTTCTCTTTCCTGGGAGTGTTGTTTTGAATTTGAGAGATGAATTCTTTGTGTGTGATTAGAGCTGTAATATGAAACTCAGGTGCTGAGGGGTGCCATCTTCATCCATGTGATGGAGAACCAGAGAAATCTATCTGCAAGCACAGAAGAGTGAAGTAAACATGAGAGAGCAGAGGCATCTATGTGTGAGAGAGCCTGAAGTTCTGACCTCTTTGTCGTTCTTGATTTCTGCATCCCGTCTCCCACCCCCAGCTAAGACCAGGAGAAATTCCTGACAATGGTGTCCATGATTGATGCGAGTCAAAATATTCATCCACTTGCTTTTTTGTTTTTTGCTTAAGCTAGTTTGACTGGGGCTCATGTTTGGATTTGTGAGAAAATGAGCTACCAACAGTGGCTGAAAATTCTCTACAATAAATAGCAAAACCCAGCAGTTCCTGGAGAATCAGTCTCCAGCTGCCTGGTGGTGTCAGTGAACACATAAGAAAATTGCACCTGTTCAAACTGTTTGGAAAATGCTGGCAGGAAGAGTGGGTGGGTGTCTGTAACCTTGGGCCTAGCTTTGTAGGATGTCCCCCCTTCCTCAGAACATTTGCCCCACTTAAGATTTATTTCCCAAAAAGAAAGCAGCGTGGAAAGGCGGGAACATTTTCATCTTGCAGGAGAGAGAGTCCTGGAGGGGTGAGGAGGAGAGGCAATGGATCCGGGGCTTAAATCTTTGGGTGAATTGTTTGATATTAGAGCCATGCCCCCCTCCCGACTCCCCAGGGATGGGCAGTCAGTGTGGGAACACCACCCTGAGAGGTAGAGGTGCCCTCTATGTGGGCTGTCCCTCAGTGCATTTGATTGAAAAGAATGAAAACCCACTCAAGTTGACTTAGGTAAAGGGGATTTCCTGTCAGAGTACAAGAGAATTTCCTAGCAGCAAGTGCAGAAACTTAGCTAAGCCTCATGGAAACAGGAAGTGTGCAGGGAGCCATGTTTGGCTTTGTAACTGTTTTGGGCCAGGAGGGTAAATGTAGGTCCTGTCACTCTGCCTTGAGGTAGAAGATCAGATTCTGCTTCATGAAAAACCTCTTCTCTTACTTGAATTATCTTTTTTTCCAAACTTTCCAGATATATCCTCCATCCTCCTCTTTCTTGTGTCTGTAGGATAGTGGCACATCCTACCCATTCTTAGCCAGGCATGATTCATGTTAGTGCTGCCCACTCACTTGAGAAGCATCAGAGGGTATGTCCTGAACTCTCTCAGGTCACGGTAGTGTAGAGAGTTTTTAGTTATTCCCTGAAACTTCCCTGCAGAATTTTGGAAAGCTTGTCTATTTCTAGGAGGGGTTGTGAGAATTGTGGCCACCAGGAAAGGGAGTTTTGTGGTCTTAATTGGGCTCTAGACATGGCTGAGACCCTTCAAAGGAGAAAGAAGGAGGAAGAGGAGGAGAAAAGAGAGGATTAATGGGCAAGAAAGTCTAGTTGCACAGCCCAGCTTCTGGAGCAGGAGAGACCCTAGAAATTACTACAGAGAGAGGTCAGTGTCTGGATTTTTCAGCATTTCTACTGGAAAACTGGAAACTTAGAATTTTTCAGAGAAAAGTAACAAACTAGCAGAGGGAGGAATTCCTGGAAATGATGGATGGAGAGGAATCAAGAGAGGTTCCGTAAGAACTGCTCCCCCCAATCAGGTCTGCAATGAGTCCATTTTACCAATCCAACAACAAAAGAAGGTGTTCTTTACTCAGGTGCCCTGAGCAATGCTGCAGAGAGAAGGAGTCATCCCCCATTTACATTCAGGAACAGAAAGGGCAGGGCTTACACTGAGTCCGTGAAGGTCAATTTGCTCTTCACTCACCACGCTCCACAACACCATGGCCACTGAAGACTCCTTTCCCAAGCCCAAGTGTGTAACGGGGCCTTGCTCCGGCCTCCTCATCTCTCCCTGATGCTCAGCTCTTCTCTGGAGCCAGGGTCTTTCCAGCACATACCCAATGAGACAATTCAGCTGCTTGTTCATGGCTGCCCTGCTCCATGTTTTGGGAGACAAGTCCCAGTGGTTGGGTGGTGGGTGCTGTGAGCTGGAGTAGAATGCTGGGGAAGGCAGGCTTTCATAACCTGACCAGGTACCCCACTGTTCACAGAGGAACGGGTTGCTGCACACTCAGGTCCTTTGGCATCTTTCCCACTGGCACTTCTGACCTGCCCTGTGCATGTGTTACGTGTGCTCCAATGGCCAGAAAAGACGTCTCAGGCACAGAGCAGTAGGTGTTGGCTGTGAGCAGCCTTTGGGATGGAGAGGGAGTGCTAAGAGGAGGATGGGGACAGGGCACCAACAGTGTCTGCTACCCCCAGCATCTCACTCATGCAGCGACCTCTTCTCCCAAGGCTGCTGACTCCAGTCTTCTCAGTTCTGCCTTTTCCTAAGGGCCAAATAGGCTGCTCTTATTCCATCTTACCTTCTTTCCTGCAGTGGTGCAGAAAAGCACTGGCTTGAGGCTTGACAGGAAAATCTCAGAGTGAAGTGAGCAGGAGGTGGTGGAATTCTCTTTAGAAAGAAGTAGAGTGCTTATGGGATCTAATTCTGGCACACTGAATACCCACTTTTCATCCAAGTGTGCTTGACTGATATTTAAATATCTCACCTTAAGCTGCATTTCATTAGCAAAGCTGTTCAATCTCATTAAAATGTATCCAGTTCTTATGTTTGTATCTGCTCTCAGCATTTATATCTTCAGGTGAAACAGCCAATGATAATACCAACAATAATAATCATAAGTTGCATTTATCAAAAGTAGTACTTTTGGGGGCTGGCCCAGTGGCGCAAGCGGCTAAGTGCGCACGCTCCACTGCGGTGGCCCGGAGTTCACTGGTTCGGATCCCGGGCGCTCACCGACGCACTGCTTGGCAAGCCATGCTGTGGCGGCGTCCCATATAACGTGGAGGAAGATGGGCATGAGTGTTAGCCCAGGGCCAGCCTTCCTGAGCAAAAAAAAGAGGAGGATTGGCAGATGTTAGCACAGGGCAGATCTCCTCACACACACACAAAAAAAAGTAGTACTTTTGCATGCATTATATCTTTTGACTTTCACAGCTCTGTGAAGAAGGTTGTGCTTTTATTCCCATTTTACAGATGAGGGAACTAAAGCCTAGAGAAGCGTAATATGTTCCCAAAACAATGGAACAGATTCCCACCCAGATACTCTTGTCTCCAAACTTCACAAATTGCCTTCCCATCCAAAAGTTATTGATTGGAGTAGGGATAGGAAATCTTTCCATAAAGAAACAGAGAGTAAACGTTTTAGCCTTTGCTGGCCATATGGTCTCTGACGTATCTATTCAACTCTGCCATTTCTAGCCCAAATGCAGGCACAGAATACATGTAAATGAATGAGCATCGCTGGGTCCTTACAACACTTTATTTATGGACACTAAATTTTGAATTTCATATAGTTTTCACATGTCATCAAATATTATTCTTCTACTGAATTTTTCAAACCTTTGAAAAATGTAAAACCATCCCTAGCTCATGGACCATCCAAAAGCAGGCAGTGGGCTGGATTTGGCTCAGAGGCTGCAGGTGCAGATCCCTGTATCAGATGCTCCTGGAACTTTGTGGGACAAAGAGATGAGCCACAGGTAGTACCTCAAGAGCTCAAAATCTATGTCAGCATCTGAGATGACTGGAGGTGAGGGCACCTTAGATGTCACCCAGTGAACCTGCTTTGTCCTGATGAGGAAACTGAGGCTTACAGAGGTAAACACCAGGCTTACAGAGCTGGAGGTTTTCTGGATAAAGTATTCTCACTCTCACACGTGATACTGACTTTTGGAAAACTAACTGTTAGCAAAGAAGAATACAAATAATGAATTGTGACATTCACAGTGTTGACTCTGTATGTGTGTTCTGGGATTTGAGAGAAAATCTAAGAGTGTGGCCCCAAGAAATCGTGGATCAGCTTCGTGGGAGGTCTGTGGGTTTTGAAGCATATGTCAGTGTCTCCAGCACTCTCCTGGGAGCTTGCATTGACAGGGGGAGGGGAGAAAGGGTCAAATCACTGTATTCCTGAGAACCAGGAGGAGAGCGAAGACGATGCCCTCCTGGGAGGCAGGGAAGGTAGGATTTTTATCTCTTCCACTGGCCCAGGGGAAAGCCGATATGAGAGTTAAAGGAAAAGGTGCTGTCTTATTAAAACCCAATCCGGATCCTTAAACCATTTTAGCAGAAAAGAATCCTGGGAAGAGTAGTTCTAGGTGAGGGATGGGAAGTGATTGACTGAGGAAAGCAGTATGTATGAAAGATCAATGAATATATCAATCTATACAGAGACATGGATTATTTTCACAATACCCTTTCCAGGAGATTTAATTTGTAGGCACTATAGAGGGGAACATTTCCTAAAAAGGGAAAGGATGAAGTGATGGAGAATGAGACTCTGATGTTTGGAAAATAGGGGTCTTTTGTTATTCTATTAGACTAGTAGATTCTCCTGGCTACCATTTTTCCTGGTAAACATGAAGGGAAAAATGTGGAGAGAAGGGCATGCACAAGGAAGAGTGGAACCAGAGTGCTGTTCTTATGATCTTTTCTTTCTTTGCCAGGTCACGATTGACTGAGCAGCTGGGATAGGAGGTGGGTGGGTAGTTAATAAGTTCAGCTTGCTTTGGCCGTCTACATTGAATGCCTTGAAGCCCTGAGGTCCTCTTCTTTGGCTCTTCTTCCACGTCCTGGTATTTCTAAACAACCTCATTATGACCAGATGCTTTTGCAGATGTTGCCCCTGAAATTTCTCCCAAAGGACCCCTAAAGAGTCTCCTTAGGTCTTCCTAAGGACTTGAGTTTCTAGTGATTTGGAGCCCAAAGGCTGGATATGACCAAGTGTGACCAGAAAAGATTAGGGAAAGAAATTGGAAGTATGTGAGACCTAAGCTATAGGTTCGTTGAGTTTGCACAAGATGAGGGTAGTGTCAACATCACCTGTCTCCCTTATACTCTGATGAGGCTGTCTGAGGGGCTGAACACCAGAAGATATCTGAAAAACGATTTAAGGATACAGTGGTTATGAGTGGAACATATTAGAAAATTTGGTGGATTTTCTGGAGAAGTATAAGACAGAATCCATGATTAAGACAGTTGTAGCTTCTTTATTGGTTTTTATTGTCTTTGAGGGCTTGGTTAAGGGTGAGCAGAAGATAATTTATTATCTAGAAGATAATTCCTGATTTTCTATTTTTTAAAAATTTCCCATTGAAAAAGATTAATAAGTCCTGAGTTTTTTGGGGGTCTGTAACTTCCAGTACCAACTAGAAACAAGTCCTTTTTGTTCATAAGGGTGAGTTGGGGGATAAGATTGGCAGCATGTTAGTGTAATGACTAAGCTCAAGGCTCTGGAGATGGACTGACTTTGGAGCAAGTATGAGCTCTAGCATTTAAAGACTGTGTGACTGGAAAAGCTACTTAGCTTCTCTAAGCCTCAGTTTCCCTTCCTATAGTAGATTCTCAGAGTACTTACTCTGTAGGCTTGTTATGAGAGTTAATTGAGACAATGCACAAAAAGTTCTTATCATACTGCCTAGCAGATAGTAAAGTTTCAATGACAAAGAAAGATATCTGTGTGTGTGTGCATGATGGGATTAGTGCCCTTATAAGAAGAGGAAGAGACACCAGAACTTCCCCTCTCTCTGCCATGTTGGGACACAGTAAGAATCTACAATCTGGAAAGGACCCTCAGCAGAACCTGACCACGCAGGCACCCTGATCTTAGACTTTGAGCTTCCAGAAATGTGAGCAATAAATTTCTGTTGTTTAGGCCACTCAGTCTAGATTATTTTATCCTAGTAGCCTGAGCTGACTAAGACAGTGGTCAAAAATCTTGGTGGTGGGGCCGGCCCGGTCATGCAACCAGTTAAGTGCGCGCTCTACTGCGGCAGCCCGGGGTTTGCCCGTTCAGATCCCAGGTGTGCACTGACACATCACTTGTCAAGTCATGCTGTGGTGGCATCCCATATAAAGTGGAGGAGGATGGGCATGGATGTCAGCCCAGGGCCAATCTTCCTCAGCAAAAAGAGGAAGATTGGCAAATGTTAGCTCAGGGCTGATCTTCCTCACACACGCAAAAAAAACCTGGTGGTATAAAACCCTTCTGTTAAACCCCCAGACTCTCAAAACCCTTGTGCACACAAATGCCTTCTGTCACTTTGGAGGAGAAGATGAATTCAGAAAAGAGGATAAGCTCCTTGTGGGGTGGGTGTGAGCACAGACATGAGGGAAGCTGTGGAAGGCGAAATGCTGTGCGGTCACGAGTCCAGGGAAAGGAAGAACTTGAAGCCAAGAGTGACCATGAGAGAGAAAGTAAGTGCTGCCTACACCCACGTGCATGGATGCAGAATTGCCAAATAAACAGGAGGCTTTCCTGGGTAGGGGAGGGCAGGCCCGGGGCAGAGGTGCCTGGACTAGTCCGTGGATCCCAACTGGCTCCATCTGTGGAGACAGAATCCCATGGGCACTGTGTGCCCATCCAGGGAACACCTGCTGGAGGACAGATGTCACAGAAACGAGTGTTTCCTCAGGAAGGACACACCAGGACTGGAGAGGAAGAATTTGAGTTGAGCGGCATTTCCCTACAAAGAGGTTGCAGAACAGGCAGGTCTCTGAAGCAGAAAGGAGAAGGGGGCCAAGAGGAAGTCTCCCAGCAACCTGAGAGGGCTGGGCCTTCTAGGTCAAAGTGTCCATCGGCACCCACAGGAAGGAGGAAAATCCTCTGAAGAGTGATGTGAGCAGAGACGTGTGCCCAGCGCAGTGCCACAGGGGCTGTTGAACAGCGGGCCAGGCTGAATCTGTGCCTTCGGCTGCAGAGTCTGCACACAGGGTGCAGTCTTGCTTCAGTTTGTTCTGACTGCACGAGAGCTAAGACTCCTCCACCTGCCCAGCCTTGAATTCTCAGGTGACCGAGGTTAACGTGTGAAGAAGAGGAAGATGAGAGACGAAAGTCACCTGCTGCCACCAGGATGTAGCAGACAATAGAAATCCTCATAGCTCAGAGCTGGGGAGGCTGAGTTGCTGACCCACAAAGCCCCTGGGAGTGAGGATGAGCAGCTATTCCACATCTCCCGAAGACTCCCTAGATGAGACCCCAGGTCAGTCCTCTGGACAATCTCTCTCACTGTTACAGATGCGAGTTAGGCAGCCACACACATGGTAGTGGTGACCAAACAGCAATTGTCTGTATTGTCTTTCCTTCCCTGCTTCGTTTTTTCAGGAAACAGAAACTTTGAAGATGAAGGCACAGCTAACATTTGAAACTTTTCTCCATTTCTATATATTTATTTATTTATTTATTTACTTGTGCGTTTCTTTAGTGCTGCTAAAGGCTAAGACTTGGAATAGATGGCCCTTTGCTTTGATAAAGACATTCCACATAACATCAGCACGTAGTGACTGACTTTTGACAAGAACTTATGTGTACCAGGCACCGTTTCATAATATCTTCATAACGATGCCACCAGGTAAGTTTTGTTATGCCCCTGTTACTCTTGAAGCAGAGAGGTGAAGGAATTTGTTCAAAGTTATGATCAGGGTATCAGGCAAAGAAGCGGTTACTGAGGGTCTGAACAACCACTACCTGGTCTGTCAAATGTTTTTCAGACAGGAAGAAACTATGTGTTCTGTTTTGCAGAAATTGATGTCCCTGTTTTGCAGATGTTTGTATCTACAGAGAATCCCACATGTTTGCAGCAAGACCCCTGCAAAATGTTCCAGCTCCAAGTGTCCTTAAGTTACCTTAAACTCATTGGCATCTTAAATTTTCCTCTGGGAGGGTCCAAGCAGCCGTTTTCAGATCATGTGACGTATGTAGTATCATGTTTACCTACTATGCACACCTCTGAATGAGCACGGTTGTTACACAGTTGTTACAAATAAAACTGTTATCCTCCGCTCTCTTTGTATCAAGTCTCCACCAGCACTGACTCAGGGAGACACTGCTTTTGGGAGATAATCCCTGGTGCTCTCCATTGCTTGTGCAAGCAATAAACCTTTTCTTCACCTACTTCTGCCTTGGTTGTGCTTTCAGCTCCGCATTCACCGAGATGAATCCACTGAGTTTAATTACAAATTTGGCGACGCAGATGGGACTACTACTCTGATCCCTGAGATCCTTGTCACTCAGCTTCCAACAGGGGAAGCAGTGGGCAGTGGAAGTTCACCTGCACTAACTCTCCCATGCTGCTGGTGACTTGGCGAAAGGTGAAGGGAGAGGCTCCTCTTGGCGCCTGACTCGCTGGCCCTGCACCGCTGCTGCCTTGGATGAACTTAGCGGCCACACTGGGCCATTTTTCCTGGAAGTTCTCCTGGAGGTGTGAGTAGTGCCAGACCTGCAAGTCAGCTGTTAGAGTTTCTTGAATTGGGTGAAGAATGGTTTTGGGTATAAACTGTTCAGATTTTGGTTCCAGGTTTTGAACAGCTAAGGTCTGGGAGATTGCGAGACATCTCCAGCTCGGCTGAAGGAGAAGCTGGTCTGGGACACCTGACTGAGAAGAAACCTCCCTAACTTGGGGAGAGAGATCTCCACAGGCAACCCCGAGATCTGGAAAGGGAGGCTTGGCTGTATGACATCTCTGAGCCCTCTGGGTGTGTGATTCTAAGACATCATCAGAGAGAGCTCTGGTGGGAGTGGGGATGGTATTTCAATTACATCTGCGTTAAAACTGTGGAATCTGTGTGTCTATTAACCATTACTGACAACCCCCTTGGGACCTGAAAACAAATCTAAAAAAACCCTCCAGTATGCTCCAATACAGCATCCATACCAAAGGGTGCCTCTTCTGTCATTGGCAATTATTTGGCTATGCTCCCGTGACTAAAAAGAGAATGATATTCTTTTTGTAGTACAGCTTTGCCCCAATATAGCTTGGGAGATTAAGAAAGGCAGCCAGAAAATGGGTCACTGAAATACAATACCGTCCTATGATTAGACCCATTTTGTAAAAGGGAAGGGAAATAGGAAGAAATTTCCTATGTACATGCTTTATGGATTTATATTAGAATGAGGGACTTCAGCAAAAATACAAGTTGACCAAATTAAAGACCAAACCATCCACCCCCAAAGGGAATACCTTCTCGGTGCTGGAAAGCCCTCCAGATGACGAGGACCTGCTCTATCCCACTAGGAGATGGGGCAGGGAAACTATGCCATCTGCTCCCCTTACCCCGGCTCCAATAGGACCCATAGGGCAGCCTCCTCCTAGTCCTCCTAATCAGTTGTCTGTCCCGAGGGAGCCACACCCATCCACTGCCACTTCTAAACTTATCTATCCTCCCTTGCCTGACAGTACTACCAGACATGGGACTTGCTGCAATCCAGGAAAAGGTGGAATTTTTCCCTTCCACCAAGTCCCTGATGGGGGATAGGAACCTTATAGATGTGTATGTGCCTTGCACCATCTCTGACCATTACAACTGGAAGGTACATTCTCAGGGTCTGTGGGTGGACCTTGGAGAATTCCTTAACTTGATGAGGGGTATTTTTTCCACTCATAACCCCACTTGGGTTGATATACAGACTCTCCTGTCAACCCTCCTGACTGGAGAAGAAAAGGCAGTAGTTTTAGTTGAAGCCTGGAAGGAGGCAGACAAACAGCATGCAGTCAGCCTGACCGCCATATTTGGCCACCTGCCGAACAGTCGGTGCCCACCACAAATGTGGGCTGGGATCCCAAAAGAAAAGGAGAAAATGCAGTCCTAGAGCACTACAGAAACATACTTTTGAAAGGGATGCAGGCAGCAGGAAAACCCCCTGTTAATTGGAATAAATTAAGGGAGATTCAACAAAGGTCAGATGAGAATTCATCAGCATTTTATGCAAAGATTGAGGGAATGCCTTCAAAATATACCCCCTGGAACCCTGATGGTGAGGGCAGCCAAATAGTGTTAGGAATCTATTTCATATCTCAGAGTGCCCCTGACATCCAGAGGAAACTCCAAAAATTGGCCATTGTTTCTGAGACCAACCCCTCCCAGTTGGTGGAGATTGCCTTTAAGGTTTTCAACAACCAAGATGTGGCAGAAGAGGAAAAGGAAGAAAAGAAGATGGAAAAGCAAGTGGCCTTGTTAGCAGTAGTGCTGCAGTCTATCCCAGGTAACTTGGAAGGAAGGAAGAAGTTGCAGTGAGTGAGTGTTCTCGGCCCCCAAGTTGGGGCCAAAAGGGTGCCTGGAAAACTCGGGCCTAAACAATTTGCTTACTGTAGGCAGGAAGGACACTGGAAGAGGGAATGCTCACACCATCCCCAGAGAGGGAAGGGGATGGATAAGCCCAATTCCTTCCAGCTACCCCTGACCAGAGAGGAAGATTGATGAGGCCAAGGGCTCTCAAATCCTCAGCCAAGTTGAGACCCAGCTTGGCTCTCAAAGTCTCCTCTCAGGAGCGCTGGGTTACTTTACATATTGCTGGAGAGGAAATTGAGTTCCTGCTCAATATGGGAGCCACATACTCTACTACTGTTTTGACTACTAATAAGGACACTCTACCCAGAAGGGAGTGCAATATAAAAGGGGTATCAGGAAAAGGAGAAACAAAGCATTTCCTAGAGCCTCTGACCTGTGAAAGAGGTTCCAAAGTTTTAAAACACTCCTTTTTTTTATGTTCTAGAGTGTCCAATTCCTTTTTTGGGATGGGATCTGTTGGCAAAATTAGGGGCGACCGTTAAGTCTTCAGTAGGATAAAATAGAAGTTCAGGTTCCTTGGAACAGAGGAGCAGAATTTGTGGCACTCCTTCATGAGCCGACCAAACCAGCTGATGTTACTGCAGAAAATGTTTTAACTCAAGTTGATCCCAACGCTTGGGCACAAGGGCAGGTGGGACCAGCTATTAGTGCCCAGCCTGTTAAGGTAACTTGAAGCAGAGTGACCACTGGCCCCTGGTGAAACAATACCCTCTAAAACCTGAGGCTTTAGTTGGGATCCTGCCTGTGTTGAACAGGCTTGAGGCAAAGATTAAAAAGGCCTTGCAGATCTCCCTGCAACAACTCTATCCTGCCTGTTAAGAAACCAGAGACTGGAGAATAGAATACCGGTTGTACAAGACCCCAGAGCTGTAAATGAGGCTGTCAGGAACACTCACCTGGTGGTCCCAAACCCATACACCCTCTTAGCAAACTTGTCTAGAGACAGTAAATATACTGTTCTGGACTAAAGGATGCTTTTTTCTGTATCTCTTTGGACCCTAAGTCTCTGGAATTATTCGCTTTTGAATGGGAGGACCCTGAGACTCATCAAAAACAACAGTATTGCTGAACTGTATTGCCACAAGGACTTAAAAATTCCCCAACTATTTTTGGAGAAATCCTGAGTAGAGACTTAAGAGACTTAAAATTAAACTGTGGGACTTTATTGCCATATGTGGATGACATCCTTATTGCAAGCCCTACAAAGGAGGACTCTGACAGGAACATGGTTATGGTTTTAAACTTCTTAGCTGAAAGAGGTTATAAAGTCTCTAGGGAGAAGGCACAAATATCTAAGGACACTGTTAAATATTTGGGGTCCATAATTTTGCAAGGCCAAAACAGTCTTCCCCAAGAAAGGAAATTAGCCATTTACCATTTGTCCCCTCCAACTATCCGAAAACGATTACAAGGGTTTTTGGGAATGGCAGGTTTCTGCTGCATTTGGATTCCTAATTTTGGATTAATAGCAAAATCGCTATATGATAAGCTGCAGGGGCAAGACACCGATCCCTTTGAGTGGGACAAACAATGTGAGCAGGCCTTCAAAAGACTAAAAGAGCTCCTGATGAGCGCTCCTGCTTTGGGTTTACCTGACTTAACTAAAACTTTTGCTCTCTGTGTGCGTGAAAAACAAGGAGTAGCCTTAGGAGTATTAACTCAAATGCTTGGACCTCTTAAGAGAGTGGTGGCCTATTTTTGAAACAATTGGACACCTTGTCCCAAGGCTGGCCACCTTGCTTGCTGGCCAGCAGCTATCTGCCTGTTAATTAAAGAAGCAGAAAAACTCACTATAGAATAGTCCCTAACTGTGTGGACCCCACACCAGGTCTCAAGTGTTTTGGAAATGAAATGACACCACTGGTTCATGAATGGCAGAATGTTGCAGTATCAAGCAACACTGCTAGATACTCTTCAGCTACTCTTAAAGCCTTGCCAGGTCCTAAATCCAGCCACCTTTCTTCCTGTATCACAGGAGCCTCTGGTACATGACTGTTCTGAGCCAGTGGATCAGGTATATTCAGGCAGGAAAGACATCCAAAGTGACCCCTTGCAGAATACAGAGGAAGTACGGTTTGTAGATGGAAGCAGTTCTGTTGTTCTGTTCTGGTCAGCGCCAGTAGGTTTCCCTCCACACCACCATAGAAGCAAAGGCGCTCTCCCAGGGGATGTCAGCACAAACAGCAGAACTTATTGCCCTGACAAGAGCATTAGAATTAGGAAAAGGAAAAACTTTGACTATGTATACTGGTTCCAATTACGCCTTCTCTGTTATTCGTGCTCAAGGGGCTATTTGGAAAGAAAGAGGTCTTTTGTCAGCCAACAGTAAGGAAATTAAATATGGAAGGGAAATTCTCAGGCTGCTTTCAGCAGTCAATGAACCACAGGAGGTTGCAGTTGTACACTGCAAAGGACATCACAAGGGGGAATCAGAAGAAATTAAGGGAAACCGTTTGGCTGATGCAACTGCCAAATGAGCAGCATTAACAGAGGAGGTTCTCCAACTGGCCCTCCTTCCCTCTCTGCCCCTCTAGGAATTCACCCCTATATACACTCCAGAAGAAACAGAGAGAGCTAAAAAAGCTGCCTTCCCAATGTCTCCTATATCAAGGAGGTGGATGATGGACAACAAAGGAAAGGTATGGTTGCCTAAAAACACAGCCTGGGCAATGAAAAAGTTTGCTCACAATTCCGCTCACTATGGGAAAGAAACCTTGTCAACTGGTTTCTGGGCATAGTGAGAACCCCAGGTTTAAAGGAGATAATAGACAAGTTAACAGAGCAGTGGGTACACTGCCAACAAAATGATGTACACACCAGGCCACAAATACTACCCCTGGCAAGAGCCATACAGTCCAGAGGAACTCTGCCAGGGGAAGATTGGAGGGTGGACTTTATGGTTATGTCAAGTGCACCAGGAGGATTTAGGTGTCTCCTGGTTTTTGTGGACACCTTTACTGGATGCGTTGAAGTCTTCCCTTGTAGAACAGAAAAGGCAGGGGAAGTGATGAAAGGACTGATAAGAGAAATCTTCCCGAGGTTTGGACTGCCTACATCAGTCTAAAGTGACAATGGCCTGGCCTTCATATCAAAGGTAGTTTCCAGAGTTTCTCAAATACTGGACAATGGAAACTGCATGCGGCCTGGAGACCTCAATCTTCCAGGAAAACGGAAAGAACCAATTGCACCCTGAAGGTCACTTTGGCCAAACTCTGCCAAGAAGCACAGGACAACTGGCTGAAGCTCTTGCATATTGCCCTGACCCACATCAGGGCTGCTTCTAAAGGAAAACGTAAGCTAAGCCCTTTTGAAATGTTGTATGGAAGGGTCTTTCCAGGTGATACTGGTTCAATAATACGCCCTCATACAGAGATAGAATCAGCTGTAAAGCACACAATTAATCTAGGGCAAGTAATGTCTAATCTTAATATATATATTAATCTAAATCTTTTTTCCCCTACAGGAATAAAGCTTCATCCCTGTGAGCCAGGGGAATGGGTGTACTTGAAAACCTGGAAGTTTGGTTCCCCCCAGGATCAGCTTAAACCCATTTGGACAGAGCCTATTTGGTCTAACTAACCACTCACTCTTCTCTTAAATTGCAAGGTGTGACCCCCGGGATCAACCATACTTGGGTTAAGCAAGATTAAGAGCCTGAGACTGTCACTGTTCCCACAGACTCCTATTCCTGTGAACCAATATCAGACTTGAAGTTCCTCTTCAAGAAGGGTACCAAAGATCCAAAGATAAGTAATGCCTAAATCTGCTGGGTGTATTATAGCTTTTATCCTTATTTACCTTTATTCACAAAGGACATTAACACAGACACTCTAATGTCCTGGGAAACAAATGCAGTAGTTAAACCTTTCCAGCAAATAGTAAACCTTTCCAGCATCATAGCAAGAGGAAATGGATTATCCCAATGCTGGATATGCCATAAGCACCCCCATCTGAACCCAACATCAGCCTCTTTGAAGGGCACCCAGAGGCCTTTAGTGGACTCCCATCTGTTGCAGTAGAGTTGGGCTCCTCAGGCATAAACATAAAATGTGTAAATCTTACCCCAGTAACAAACCACACTAGCTGTGAGAGGGTAACATGTTTACATTGCACTTTAGTCAGTGAAACCGGTCGATGTTCACCAGCAGAGGGCAACATAAACCAATCCTCTGTATAACCCATCACTTGATATTACTTAATCCTGCAGCCCAAATGAAACTCACTGCTGCCCTAAAACTGAAAGGTATATAAAAGGGCTGAGGGAAAACTTTCTAAAGTAGTACAAATTTTGGACAGGGATACAAAAGCAAAAGCCCATTGGATATTGAGGGCTTACTTATCTGTCTCCTTGGATAGCTGGAGGGGTACCCACAGGTCCCATAAAATATAACTTAATTTGTGGGGGACCATTATCTCCCAGTTACACAGTTACTCAACTTGTTTAATAGTACCATGCCCCGACGGGCCTGTACACCCCCAGGATATGTCTTCCTCTGCGGCTCACCACACCATAGGCTCCCTCACTATCATTCCTCTTCTGCTGTCTTCCTTTCCCTGCTGCTTGCAATAGCCCATCCATGCTTAGATAATGTACAATATGTGGGACAATGTACAATGGGAATGCTATGTCCCACAGGTGTAACAATATACAACCACACCCAACACTATCCCAGAGAAAAAAAAGCTATTGGATTGATCCTGGCGGGAAATGGATCAACAGTGGGAGTAGCTACATCCTGGGGAGGATTCACACAGCGTGAAGTGACCCTGAGGAACCTAACTAAATCTCTGAGAATCACTAGCCAGTAATACAGGAAAAGCACTCCACAACATATGAGCGTCCTTAGATTCACTAGCCAACATGGTGCTGGACAACAGATTGGCCTTGGGTTACCTGCTGACAGAACAAGGAGGTACATGGGCATTAACTAACACCTCCTGCTGCATGTGGGTAAATACTTCAGGGGAAGTAGAGGTAAATATTAAAGAAATATTTGACCAAGGTATATGGCTATACACCTTTAACCAAAAGGGCAGTATGGCCACCGAGGTATGGGACACTGTAAAAAAGCTCATCTCCTCTGTAACCTGGTCCTTGCCTTTGATAGGCTGCCTCAGACTTCTTCTGTTATTATTAGTTTTTGGCCTTTGCATCTTCAACAGGCTAGTTAAGTTTATTAGCTCTAGTTTGGAACAATTCAAGTTCCAAATGATAGTTCTGCGACAGTACAAACCATTGCAAAACTCCTCAGATAGCCCAAAAACTTATCTTAGCCTGGCAGCATGAGTTTTACTACTCTAACTCCCCTGACAACAACCCCAGCCAGCAGGAAGTAGTTACAGAAGACTGAACATCATCCCTCATCCCTCAGGAATGAGGCACAAACTATCTCAGGGGGGATTTTGTGACCAGGGGACTAGGTGAAGAAAGGGTTACTGAGGATCCGATCAACAACTCCATGGTCCATGGTCTGTCAAATGTTTTAGGACAGAAAGAAACTATGTGTTCAATGGCCTCATTTTGCAGATGTTTCTATCTTACATAGAAACTCACATTTGCAGCATGACCCCTGAAAATGCTCCAGCTCCAAGCATCCTTAAGTTACCTTAAATTCATTAGCATTTTAAATTCTCCTCCACTGGGAGGGTCCAAGCAGCCATTTTCAGATCATGCCATGTATATAGTACCATGTTTATCTGCTATGCTTGTGCCCTGAATAAGAACAATTGTTACACAGTTGTTACAAATAAACCTGTTATCCTCTGCTCTGTTACATATGAAGTCTCCACCGGCTGGGAGAGACACTGCTATGGGAGATATCCCTGGTGTTCTCCATTGATTGTGCAAGCAATAAACATTTTCTTTACCTATTTCTGCTTTGACTGTGCTTTATGGCTCTGCATTCACCAAGAGACGAACCCACTTTCAGTTACAAAGTCACACAGCGAATGGTGGCAGCAAGAGGATTTGGACCTGGGCACTTCTCCTCTAGAACCCGAGTCCCTCATCCAGCACCACACTGCTTCTTTCATCAATCTTTAAATAGGAAATGGGACAGAACTGAGAAGGGGCTGGTGAGCTAAAGGTGCTGTGTAATAAGATAACAGGGGAAAGAACTTTGAGAACCCCCCGATACAGCAAGAACTGGGTCCTTCCCAATGAAACGAGAAAGGGCGAGACGCCATATGTCTCACCAGATGGCAGTTTGAAGACAGCAAATATATTATTCTAATTGAGCTCTTATATCAGTGTCGTTCATGTTTGTGTACACACAGAAGTCCCATAAGTACCAGTTTCTGAAATCCCTGTGACTGTTTATTGACGGAATGACATCACCTTGGTAGGGCAGCAGACATGAATGAGACTCACGTGAAACAAAGGGAGTAGTGGGGAACTCCATTTTGGACACTTTTTAAGGATTGGAATAGAGGTGACAGAGCTCTTTTTTCCATCCTGATGGGGTAAAAAATGTGGAAAAGATGAGGGAAAAGATGTCTCTCTTCCCAGCCTCATCCCTCACCTCTGAACTTACCATCAAATGATTTTCTTGTAGTTTTAAGTAAACTGTGAAACAATTTATGTTCCATTTATTTCAAAAACAGTGTGGAAACCACAAGTTTCAGGGGTCAGCCCCATGGCTTAGTGGTTAAATGCGCGTGCTCCACTGCTGGTGGCCCGGATTGGGATCCTGGGCGCACAGTGACACACCGCTTCTCTGGCCATGCTGAGGCCGCGTCCCACATACAGCAACTAGAAGGATGCGCAACTATGAAGTACAACTATCTACTGGGGCTTCAAGGAGAAAAAGGGGAAAAAAAAGGAAGAGGATTGGCAATAGATGTTAGCTCAGGGCCGGTCTTCCTCCGCAAAAAGAGGAGGATTGGCATGGATGTTAGCTCAGGGCTGATCTTCCTCACACACACAAAAATAATAACAAATAAATAAAACCACAAGTTTCATCAATGTAGAAAAGAAACACATAGAAGAAAACTATGACCACCCTTTTACAGGAGAAATGAGACGGGGCATTAGTATTAAACGTTTTAGGAGAAATAAGCATGTGTACCACATGCCCACACATTTCCCTTGGCACACGTTGGAGGGGACGGGCACTTTGCTGATAGCTGTCCGTGCAGAGTGGAGCAGGCAGCCTCCAGCTGAGCACCCCCAGGGTGGGCTGAGGTCCCCACAGAGGGGAGAACAGAGGGGCTGAAGTGGTGTTGGAGGTGGGGGAGCCTGGAGCTGAGCAAGGGTGTCAGCACAGACAGCGTCTGGATGGATACAGGGGGATGCTGCCCCTCCCCTGGAGGAGGGGTAGTCTACAAAGGCCCATCTCCTGTGCTGCTGGGGGACATTGGCCAAGGACTATGTGATTTGAATGACTACAATAACTGCTAAGGCCTAGGACATTTGGGTTGTTCACGTTGTTTTGTGCCCAGAAAGTCTCCTCTATAATCAGTTTATGTCTTTCTTTTTCAAAAGCTGTGACCCAGAACTTCATTGCCCTGCGTAGTGTTCCACATTCACTGAGGCCTGTTCTGTGCCAGACACCAGCTGGTGTTAGGGATGCAGAGAGAACCAGGGCATGGTATTGCCCATGAGGGCTCTGAGGGGCCCAGGTGAGGGTCACACGAACAGGTCAAGTCGACTGCAGTGTGGGTAAATGCTGTGACAGATCACCACAGAGTGTTGGGAAACCAGGAGGTGACATATGAGCTGGGTCCTCAAGGAAGAACTGCAGTTTTCCTGACCTAGAATGGAGAAAAGGACCTTCCATGTGGGAGGCTCAGAGGCGAAGCCTCACAGAGGTGAGGACAGAGCCAGAGAAGAGAGAGACACGTGGGCTATTTGCCTGAAGCCTTATTGAATGTAAGTGTGGACGCTGTCTCAGTTTGCTAGGGCTACCACAACCAGACACCATAGACGGGTGGCGTAAACCACAGAAATGAATTTTCTCACAGCTCTGGAGGCTAAAAGTCCACGATCAGGGTGTTGGCAGGATTAGTTTCTCCTGCGGCCTCTCTTCTTGGCTTCTAGATGGCCACCTTCTTGCTGTGTCCTCACATGGGCCTTTCTGCCCGGGCCAGTCTATCTGCTGTCTGTCTATGTGTCCAAATTCTCTCTTCTATATAGACACCAGTTGGAGTGAATTAGAGCCCACTCTAATGGCCTCTTTTTAGCATAATAATTCCTTTAAAGATTTTAAATTTTGGTACCGTCACGTTTTGAGTTACTTCTGGTTAGGACTTCAAAAGATGAATTTTGGGGACCCAATTCAGCCCATAACTGTATGTTTGTGTGGAAACTGGATGAAAACGTTGCTGTCTACCAGATTCAGTTGCCATCTCTAGGTTACCCCCACCCCATGAGCCTGGGAAGAGCAGCGCTGTCCCCGTGCACCCCCTCCCCACCCACAGGACCTGCAGTTCCTACCAGTGACAGCCATAGGCCTTGTAGCACATCTTCTCAATCTTTTAAGAACTTTCCACCCATTTTGTTAATCATAAATATTTCACATAGTCAATCCTCTTCTCCCAAATACCACCAAGATAACAAGCTGCCTAAGGGAGTGTGGTGTCTACCTTCCTGTTCCAGGCCCAATGCACCCACTGAGAGTCTGTGGAAGTATTCTTTCTGTGAATTCTCATTAGTCAGCATTTTGTCATGTTTTACCTTCTGTAGGTTGTATTATGAAAGCAATTTGCCTTGATTTTTTTTTTCAGAACATAAGATATTACCCATATGAGCACTCATCTCCCATACACACACACCACGGGGATCACTGTACCAGTAGCAGGCTCTGTGAGGTCCAGAGGTTCAGCCCTCAGTCTCTGTGGGGGGTAAGTCCTAACATTAAGGTTTGATATTCTGTGCTGCTAAGACATCTGGTGAACCCTGGAAGGTCTCAAATGGCCTAACAGTTTAAGTCCCTTTCTGACTCTGCTCCTGGGAAGAAGGTTCTCCAGCCCAACAAGCCTCCTCATGAAGGGCTCTGGGTACACTTACCGCTCCTTGAGGAGCACATCTCAATTCCCTGCCAGCCAGGGAATGATTCAAGTGAGTCAGTCACACACTCCCTAGAGAACCAGGCTCACCCGCCCTCCTAATACTACAGAGCCTGCCTTCCACAGCCCCTACTTGTTCACTCTGTTCCTACATGCAACACTCTATGCCCTTGTATGACATGTTGTGTCCTCTTCCCCCTGGCTACGAGAATACATGACTGATAAACCCCTCTCATCTCATCTTTCCCATGTCCCAGGCTGCATACTTGGCCACGTTCATAACCCTAGGGTGGAAATCTTTCCTTCACCAACGGGGTAATTAGGAAGTGATTACAACGCTGTCATAACCCAGGAAGGGCGCACTATGCACTGGAAGCCAGAAGGGTCCTCTGGACCGGATCCTTTGTAGAGAGAATCATGGAGAATCTCCAAGGGAATGAACCTCTCCGGGCTGACTTAAGCAGCTAGGCCTACTCCCTCTTCCTATCTGAGCTCTTCAGAATTTATGGAATCAGGAGCATAAGAAGAACCATTTGATGAAATAGTTCTTCTTAGTCCATATGCTTCTGGAGGTCAGGATGGGGGCACAAATAAGACCTCTCAGAAAGCCAAGACATCACCAAAGGGCCAATTCTACCTAAGGTTAGACTCAGGAAATCTGTGGTAATGGTGGGGGTGAGCATAGGGATCATGGAAAAGCAATTTCTGCTGAGATAGTTACATGTGTCCGGGACTGTCTCCTGGAGAAGAACAGAGTCTTCCAGGACTGTGTCAAGGCAGGGAGCCCCCAGGTGATGTGTTACAGAGATCTGGAGCCCAAGTGTGGAATGAGGGTTACTAGCTGTGTGAACCTGGGCAGATTGCTTACTCTCTGTGTTAGTCACAAAACAGGAGTGATAACACCTACCACATTGGAAGTATGGAGGATCAAGTGGAAAATGCTTATGAAGCTCTTGGGAGAGTGGCTGGCTCTGGGTCAATGCTCAGTTGAAAGTACTCATTATTATTTGAGGGTTAATTTAACTTTCTTGATGCCTTGGACCTGATGCAAAATGAAAATAGCTTTACAGAATAAATTCTCTCCTTTAGAGGATTTTATGATCATAGGCTGGGAGAGGAGGGACAGAAGGAATGGAATATCTGCAATTGTTCACTTAAGTTAGGGAAGAATAAAGTATAGTCCCAGATTCAGTGTAAAGCTGAAAAGTACTATATTATTTTCCTGTTGCTGCTGTAAAAAGTCATGACAAGCTTGGTGGTTTAAAACAACACTAATGCATTCTCTTACTGTTCTAGTGTTCAGAGTCCGACATAAGTATTGTGGAGATAAAACTAATGTCTTGGCAGTGCTGGATCCTTCAAGAGTTTCCAAGGGAGAGTCCTTTCTTTATTTCTTACATCTTCTAGAGGCCGCTAGCATTTCTTGGCTTATGGCCCCTTCTTATTCCCTCCCACCTCTTACTTCCATCATCACATCTGCTATGAACTCTGGTCTTTTCTGCCTTCCTCTTATAAGCAGCCTTTTGAATACATTTGACCCACCCAGATCATCCAATTTACTCTCCCCACTTCAAGATCCTTAATCACATTTGCAAAGCCCCTCCTTGCTGTTTCAGATCACATTCACAGCTTCCAGGGATTAGGACATGGACATCTTTGAGGACCAATATTCAATTGATCACAAGTACCAAAAATCCAAGCTACATGGTTTTCTTTAAGGAGAAAGGTCTTTATAACTGTATCCAAAATATTTATCTTGGCCAACCTAAGCGTATCTCCCTCACTCATCTCCAAGGGAATCTGCATATTCTCTTGAGTCTACCGTGCCCAAATTTGGGCTGGAAGGCTGGGTGCCATGTGCCTGTGTCTTCCTGCCTTTGCCCACTTGCATCTGCTCCGGTCACAGGTGCTGCTGAGTCCCCCGCCTTGCCTCATCTGGTGGCCTTCTCAAGGGACCTAAGTGGATGGGGCTTGCTTGACCCCAATTTCCCAGCCCCTGGAGGAAAAATTGTTACCTTGATGCAGACTTTCATTCTAGCGCATACCTGAGTAAATTGAATAGATGCTGTTGAAGCAGGGCTGCATTATGACTTCTGTGTGCCCTAGGAGACTTTTGCATTTATAGGCCTCTTCTTCCACAAAATGTATTAAAAGTCAATTTAATAATGCATTGATATAAAGATAAATATATTAATATCATATATTAAAATATTATCTTTGGCTTAAAAGTTTATTTTCTTCTGATTTTAAAAGGATTTAAACATTTTGGTGGCTCTCGCACAGTGTTGTGAATCGTAAGCATTACTGCTGTTGTGTCTGGTCTGAGGGTGAGACAATGGGCAAAATCTGCTCCCGCTTTATGATTCTGGGATTCCAACAACACCGGCTGGATGAACATCAACATGAGTTTTCCCAGTTGTGTGCCCTTAATAATTCTAAGGAAATACTTTATACTTAAATTTTATGATGATTTTGTTCCACTGCAGTGAATGCCAATACTTTTTGTTGTTGTTTTTTTTTAAGATATGAGGTATTAATTGTTTTCAGAGTTACTAAAATATCACTGTATCCAGAATATATGACTCTCTACCAGGTTCCAGTGTATAGTATACTGAATATATGCAGAAGAACAATGTTTACTTCTAATGAATCACTTATTGGGCTCTTAACATTTCTCTTTACTAATTTTACCCCTAATGTGCACACAAGATGCTCTACATCAGAGGCGTTTTGTATCAATTGTCTAATAGTAACTATTAAGTCTGTGGTTCCCCTTGCTCCAATCTTTCCTCTTCTGGTGGTGCAATAAATGATGAAAAGAAAAATCTCTTAAGAATTGGCTGGACATTCAATAGGTAAATTTGGAGAAAATTGATTTTTGGCCATTTATATTTATAAGAGAGATAACCATCCTAATCCGTTCCTGAAAGGAGGAAGAAAAATCTTTGCCCCATAGAGATGGGATATGAAAGTTCCTGTGGGATTCCCACTGTAACTCTCTGCTATGTAAGTGGAATCTCTCCTAGGGGCTAGATAACTGCAGCTGTCTGTGGCCTTCTCCTCTTAGAGGTCTCTCCAAAGCCAGAACTCATCGTTGCCTGAGATGTCAATGCCTTGGGTAAGGGCGCTCCAATCTTCCCAGGACCTTGGGAGCTGCCCCTCAGGGCCAAATTCAGGCTGTAACTGTTTGGCCCTTTCAGAGAGATGAGAGAATTTTATTCTTCTTCTGGATCAGAGCAATTAAGTAGATAAATAGTTAAAGGTGTAATTCTCATGGTCTATGAAAAGCGAAGTGTTTCTAGGAGCAGTGAAAGCAAACATTTTTATCTTTAAACTGTATACATCTCCATGTCCCAAGAGGCTGGACCTTTTTATAGGAGCACTAAGAAATCAGGGGAAGATTTATTTCCCAACCACCCAATAAAAAATCCCTTTCAATATATGTATGAGACAAAAACCCCTAATTGTTTTTTTCCTTCAAATTCTTTCATTGTAGATTTGGGATGCATTTTATACATAAGCATATGTAATTTGGTAGAAATCTCTCTATTTTGTATGGAGAACACCCAGAAGATAAGACAGTGATTTACAAAGCCTCTGCTCCACTGGCTATCTATCTGGGAACGTCTTTATCTTACCTTCATAATTGAAAGATAAATTTTCTAAATATAAGATTCTTAGTTGATAGTATTTTCCTTTCAGCAGTTTGAACGGCTTGGCCCTTCATATCTGTGGAATGCAGAACCCAAGGATATGGAGGGCCAACCAAGGTACTTGAGCCTTTTTGGAATTTGGTATCACAGATGGGTCCTGAAACCAATCCCCCATGGATACTGAGGAATGACTGTATGTCATCCCACTGCCTCCAGTCTCCATTACTTATGAAGGGAAGTCAGCTGTAACCTTACTAGTGCTCCATTGTATGTGATGAGTCATTTTCTTCTTGCTGCTTTCAAGACTTTTTCTTTTAACATTTTGATTATGCTATGTTTAGTTGTTAATCTCTTTGTGTTTATCCCACTTAGATTTTGTTGAACTTCTTGGATGATGTATCTGTCGGGGTTCTTCAGGGACACAGAATCCATTATATATACATAAAATTTATCCTATATATATTATATATGTACTGTATACTATAGATAACATGTTTACTAGATATATAATATGTATACTATACATATTTTACGTGTATGCTATATACTATACTATATATAGTGTTGTAGGGGAGGAAGAAATTATCCTCTACAATTCTATATTCTTCTGGCTGGTCTAAGAATTAAATTGACAGGAGACAGATGCACAGAAGAAAATCAAACAAAGTTTAATGACATGTATTCATGGAAGAGATCTAGGAAAACTAAGTAACTCACCAAAACGACAGAAGCCACCACCTTAAATTCCATCTTCCTCTAAAGACAAAAAAGGATGTTGGGGGTAGTGGTTTGGACTTCAGATGGGAGGAAAGCAATTCACATGGAGATGGAAAAGCAAATGTTTGATAAACAAATGTTTGCCATGCCATGCAAAGACTGTGGGACGTGGAGAGGCCTTTGATCTCTAGGCCCTGTTCAGTCTTCCCCTCCACACTTAGCCAATAGTCTTTGTAAATATCTCTGGTCATAGTTCTGTTCCTGTTACAGGCTATTTATCTAAATTCTATTATGCAGAGGAGAAGTCAAGATGGCAGCATAAGCAGACTCTGAACTCACCTCCTCCTGCGGACACAGCCAATTTACAACTACTCATGGAAAAATTACCCCTGAGAGAGAACTGAAAACTGGATGAGGAACTCCTGCAACAAAGGACAATCCTAATTGAGGTGGAAGTGGCAGAAACTCCCTTCTGGAGAGAAAAAAACGCCGCCTTCACAAGCCACAGCGCTTCACGGCCGCCTGGGAGCAGCCCAAAGGCACGCAGCCCTCGCTGGAGGCACAGGGCCCTGAGCCGGGGAGCGCTCCCGCTGTGGGCACTTTGTGGACCCAGCACAATCAAGACGAGTGGCATAATATCTGGTTTTGCCTGCTGCTAAAACATTGGGGAGTACCCCCAGAAAAGCTGGTGCACAAAGAAATTAAAACCGGCTCTTAAAGGGCCCACGTGCGAACTCACCCGTTTCAGAAAGCAACCTAAAATTACCAGAAAGAAAGGTGCACAATGCTTTGGTGAAAAGAGACTCACCTGATAGGCTCTGAGTGCATTGCATTGAGAGGTGAGACCTCTCCAGGAACTGGGACATTGGCGGCAGCCATTGTTGTGGCCTGGTGTGGGCATGCTGACACAGATGCCATTGGAGTTCTCCTTGGGGCCTGCTAGCCCAGGGTCTGCCCCACCCACTAGTGCACCAATTTAATCCAGCTCAGCCAGGACAGGCAGCCCACCCTGGAGACTGGCCCCATCCAACAACAAGACCTCAGGGAACTTGTGGGCCTGCATAGATTGGTGACTGGATTCTCTGCAGCCTGGCAACTGAGCCCACTTCAGTGGGGTAGGGCATGCACAAGGAGTGAGTGGAGAGTGTAGGGCAGTGGTGGAGTATGTGGGGCTCCCACCGTGGAGAGACTGGGTCCACTTCGGGAGGTTGGGGCGTGCACATGGGGCAGGACTTTGTTGACTGTGTTTGTGGACCTGTGGGCGGCAGGGCGTGTCAGCTGCAGAAGACTTGTGCTTCTCAAAGACCCACATAGGGGTTTGCCCCACCTTCCAAAGCCTGAAACAATTGGGTGCTCCCGTGCCGGAGGCCAGCCACACACAGCTGCAATCCTCAGAGAGCTGACAAGAGACCTAAAGGCTGCAGGCTTATAGCAATTGTAAGGCCCTGAGCCTAACAACCTGCCATGCTGGAGGCCTACTCATTTAAAGGAAATACTGAAACACAAATGTGGTATTAGAACTTGCAGCCAACTGTGCTGGGGCTCCCCACACCGGATAAAGAGACTGAAGGGCCCACAACAACTACAAGCAGCTGAGCATTACAACAGCTGGCCAGGAGCACAACTCAGCCTCCCTGGGCGCCTACAGGGAGATCAAACATACCACAACAGAAGGACACACGTAGCCCACATAGGTGTCACCCCTGGAACATTGAGAACTGAGGGAAGCACACTTCAGGCCTCCTAAGGCATCACTTATATAAGCTCACCTATCCCGGAGCAGGAGACATAGCTGACCTACCTAATACATAGACACAAGCACAGGGAAAGAGGCAAAATGAGGAGGCAAAGGAATACATTCCAAGTAAGGGAACAGGACAAAACCCCAGAAAGTGAGCAACCTACCAGACAGAGAGTTCAGACAAAGAGTGTTAAGGATGCTCACTGATCTTGGGAGAAGAATAGATGAACTCAGTGAGAATGTCAACAAAGAAATGGATGATATAAAAATAGAACCAATCAGAAATGAAGAATACAATACTGGAAATGAAAAATTCACTAGAGGGACTCAAAAGCAGAGTAGAGGATACAGAAGAACGGATCTGTGAGCTGGAAGAAAGACTAGAAGAAATTACCCAAGCTGAACAGGTAAAAGAGAAAAGAATTAAAAAGAGTGAGGACAGTCTAAGGGACCTCTGGGACAACATCAAACACACTAAAATCTGTGTTATAGGTGTCCCAGAAGGAGAAGAGTGAGACAAAGGGGCAGAGAATCTATTTCAAGAAATAATAGATGAAAATTTCCCTAACCTAAGGAAGGAAACAGACATCCAGGTACAGGAAGCACAGAGAGCACCAAACAAGCTAAACCCAAAGAGGCCCACACCAAGACACATCATAATCAAAATGTCCAGAATTAAAGATAAAGAGAGAATCCTAAAAGCTGCAAGAGAAAGCCACAAGTTACATACAAAAGAAACCCCGTAAGGCTATCAACTGACTTCTCAGCAGAAACCTTACAGGCTAGGAAAAAAAGAGAGTGGCACGATATATTTAAAGTGCTAAAAGGAAAAACCTTACAGCCAAGAATACTCTACCCAGCAAGGTTATCATTCAAAATGGAAGGAGAGATCAAAAGTTTCCCAGACAAGCAAAAGTTAAAGGAGTTTGTCACCAAGACAAGTGCTATGAGAAATGTTAAAGGGACTGATTTAAGGGGAAAAGAGAAGACCACAAATAGGAAAAATAATATACTTCCATGATATGAGGGTAATTGATAGAAATGCACAAAAAAGAGGTTAGATATGATATCAAAAACATAAATTGAGAGAGGAGGGGAGTTAAAGAGTAGAGCTTTCAGACAGAGGTCAAACTAAAGAGACCATCAATTCTGTATAGAAGGAGAAAGGAACAGAGAAGGACTACTAAAACACTGAGAAAAAAAAGTTAAAAAATAACAGTAAGTACATACTTATCAATAGCTACTTTAAACGTCAATGGACTAAATGCTCCAGTTAAAAGGCATAGGGTGGCTGATTGGATAAAACAACAAGACTCATATATATGCTGCATACAAGAGACACACTTCAGACCTAAAGACACTCACAATCTGAAAGTGAAGGGATGGAAAAAGATACTCCACGCAAATGGCAATGAAAAGAAAGCTGGAGTAGCAGTACTCATATCAGACAAAACAGACCTTAAAACAAAAACCGTAAAAAGAGACAAAGAAGGGCACTACATAATGATCAAGGGAACAATCCAACAAGAGGATATAACAATTGTAAATATCTACGCACTCAATGTAGGAACACTTAAATATATAAAGAAATTATTAACAGACATAAAAAGACAAATAGACAGTAACACAATAATAGTAGGGGACTTTAACACTCCACTTACACCAACGGATAGATCATCCAAACAGAAGATCAATAACGAAACATTGGCCTTAAACGACACACTAGAACAGATGGACCTAGTAGATATATACAGAGCATTCCATCCAAAAACCGAAGAATACACATTCTTTTCAAATGCACATGGAACATTCTCCAGGATTGATCACATATTAGGCCACAAAGCAAGTCTCCATAAATTTAAGAAGATTGAAATAATACCAAGCATCTTTTCTGACCACAACAGTATGAAACTAGAAATCAACTATAGGAAGAAAATCAGAAAAGCCACAAATACATGGAGATTAAACAAAATGCTACTGAACAACGATTAGGTCAATGAAGAAATCAAAGGAGAAATCAAAAAATACCTGGAGACAAATGAAAATGAAAATATGACATGCCAGAATTTATGGGATACAGCAAAAGCGGTTCTAAGAGGGAAGTTTATAGCAATACAGGCCTATCTCAACAAACAAGAAAAATCTCAAATAAACAATCTAACAATGCACCTAAAGGAACTGGAAAAAGAAGAACAAACCAAGCCCAAAATCAGTAGAAGAAGGGACATAATAAAAATCAGAGCAGAAATAAATGAAATAGAGACTAAAAAAACAATAGAAAAATTAATAAAACCAAGAGCTGGTTCTTTGAAAAGATAAACAAAATTGACAAACCTTTAGCTAGACTCACCAAGAAAAAACGAGAGAAGGCACAAATAAGTAAAATCAGAAATGAAAGAGGAGAAATTACAACAGACACCTCAGAAATACAAAAGATTATAAGAGAATACTATGAAAAGCTATATGCCAACCAATTCGACAATCTGGAAGAAATGGATAAATTCTTAGAATCATACAACCTTCCAAAACTGGATCAAGAAGAAATAGAGAATTTGAATAGACCAATCACCAGTAAGGAAATCAAAACAGTAATCAAAAACCTCCCCCAAAATAAAAGTCCAAGACCAGACGGCTTCCCTGGTGAATTCTACCAAACATTCAAAGAAGACTTAATACCTATCCTTCTCAAACTCTTCCAAAAACTTGAGGGAGGGGGAGCTCCCTAACTCATTCTACAAAGCTGACATTACCCTGATACCAAAACCAGACAAGGACAACACAAAAAAAGAAAATTACAGGCCAATATCACTGATGAACATTGATGCAAAAATCCTCGACAATATACTAGCACATTGCATACAACAATACATTAAAAAGATTATAAACCATGATCGAGTGGGATTTATTCCAGGTACGCTGGGATGGTTCAACATTCACAAATCAATCAACGTGGTACACCATATTAATAAAATGAAGAATAAAAATCACATAATCATCTCAATAGATGCGGAGAAAGCATTTGACAAGATACAGCATCCATTTATGATAAAAACTCTGAATAAAATGGGTATAGAAGGAAAGTACCTCAACATAATAAAGGCCATATATGACAAACCCACAGCTAATATCATTCTCAATGGTGAAAAACTGAAAGCTATCCCTCTAAGAACAGGAACCAGACAAGGATGCCCACTGTCACCACTCCTATTTAACATAGTACTGGAAGTCCTAGCCAGAGCAATCAGGCAAGAGAAAGAAATCAAAGGGATCCAAATTGGAAAGGAAGAAGTGAAACTGTAACTATTTGCAGATGGCATGATTTTATATATAGAAAACCCTAAAGAATCCACCAAAAAACTTTTAGAAGTAATAAACGAGTATGGTAAAGTTGCAGGATACAAAATCAACATACAAAAATCAGTTGCATTTCTATACACTAACAATGAAGTAGCAGAAAGAGAAATTAAGAATACCATCCCATTTACAATTGCAACAAAAAGAATAAAATACCTAGGAATAAACTTAACCAAAGAGGTCAAAGATCTGTACACTGAAAACTATAAAACATTGCTGAAAGAAATTGAAGACACAAAGAAATGGAAAGATATTCCGTGCTCTTGGATTGGAAGAATTAACATAGGTAAGATGTCCATACTTCCTAAAGCAATCTATAGATTCAATGCAACCCCTATCAAAGTTCCAACAACATTTTTCACAGAAATAGAACAAAGAATCCTAAAATTTATATGGAACAACAAAAGATTGCGAATAGCTACAGGAATCCTGAGAAAAAAGAACAAAGCTGGAGGTATCACACTCCCTGATTTCAAAATATACTACAAAGCTGTAGTAACCAAAACAGCATGGTACTGGCACAAAAACAGACACACAGATCAATGGAATAGAATCGAAAGCCCAGAAATAAACCCACACATCTATGGACAGCTAATCTTCAACAAAGGAGCCAAGATCATACAATGGAGAAAAGAAAGTATCTTGAACAAATGGTGTTGGGAAAACTGGAGAGCCACACGCAAAAAAACGAAAGTAGACCCTTACCTTACACCATACACAAAAATTAACTCCAAATGGATTAAAGACTTGAATGTAAGACCTGAAACTATGAAACTTCTAGAAGAAAACATAGGCAGTACATTCTTCGACATTGGTCTTAGCAACATATTTTCAAGCACCATGTCTGACCGGGCAAGAGAAACAATAGAAAAAATAAACAAATGGGACTACATCAAACTAAAAAGCTTCTGCACAGCAAAGGAAACCATCAACAAAACGAAAAGACAACCTAACAATTGGGAGAATATATTTGCAAGCCATACATCTGATAAGGGCTTAATCTCCAAAATATATAAAGAACTGACTCATCTCAACAACAAAAAACTACCAACCCAACTAAAAAATGGGCAAAAGACCTGAAAAGATATTTCTCCAAAGAAGATATACAAATGGCCAACAGGCACATGAAAAGATGTTCAACATCGTTAACTATCAGGAAAATGCAAATCAAAACTAGAGATATCACCTCTCGCCCATCAGAATGGCTATAATTAACAAGACAGGAAACAACATGTGTTGGAGAGGATATGGAGAGAAGGGAACTCTCATACACTGCTGGTGGGAGTGCAAACTGGTGCAGCCACTATGGAAAACAGTATGGAGAGTCCTCAAAAAATTAAGGATAGAACTACCATATGATCCAGCTATTCCACTGCTGGGTATTTATCCAAAGAACTTGAAAACACCAATGTGTAAAGACATGCACCCCTGTGTTCACTGCAGTGTTATTCACAATAGCCAAGACTTGGAAGCAACCTAAGTGCCCATCAAGGGACGAATGGATAAAGAAGCTGTGGTATATATACACAATGGAATACTACTCAGCCATAAGAAACGATGAAATCCAGCCATTTGTGACAACATGGATGGACATTGAGGGTATCATGCAAAGTGAAATAAGTCAGAGGGAGAAGGTCAAATACCGTATGATCTCCCTCATTAAGTAGTAGATAATAACAACAACAAACAAACCCATAGAGACAGAGATTGGATTGATGGTTACCAGAGGGGAAGGGCAGAGGGAGGAGGGTGAAAGGGATAATTCGGCACATGTGTGTGGTGATGGGTTGTAATTAGTATTTGGGTGGTGAACATGATGTAATCTATGCAGAAATAGAAGTATAACGATGTACACCTGAAATTTATACAATGTTATAAACCAATGTTTCTGCAATAAACAAACAAACAAACAAAATTCTATTAGGCAGTTAAGGGGGAGGTAAAAAAAAAAACTTTAAGTCTTTTGTTTCTTATAAATATTCAGCCTAACATAATTGTCATGTTAAAGAGACACTTTTAGGGGTGGCAAATTTTGTTCCCCTTCAGTTCTGCCTTTGAAATTTCAATCAAGAAATTTCACAGTCCAGGAGCTAAGTTGATATATTGTTCCATCTCATTGAAGCAGTCTCTTAATCTTAGCAATGGTTCAGTCCAGTTGAATTCATTTCAGGAGGTGGTGATATAGGTGGGTTCCCAAAGTTATCTGTATGTTGTGTAAGCAAGCAGTCACTTATCTCATGAGGCATTTCTATGGGAAAAAAAAGAAAAATAAAGATTAATGGTTGCAGCAAATTATAAACCAGTTCCTGAGCCCAGGGGACAACCAGTCAAGATTTCTAGATGTCTGAGTCAAAGCATCTTTTCAGTTTGAAATGTCTCCTGTTGCTCAGGTAACTTGCTGAGTGGCTTACACAGCAACAGGCAGGAAGAATATCTAAACATGGGCTATTGTGGTGATCTCTCTTAGGTTTGTAAGAATTTGTTCAGCTTCAGTTATCAGGGTTTCAGGGAAAGGGCAACTTTAGTTTCAATGATTCTAAGTCAAAGAAGGAGAAAAATTGGAAGCGTTAGTTTGGAGAGTTGTAGCCAAACGTCTGAGGAACCTAGAAGAATTTAGGATCCGGTCCAGTTTACAGGTGGAAAACAAAATGTTAAAGACAATTAACAGAACTAGAATCAAATATCCACAAATGTGTATTATCCTTTCTGCTAAAACACAATTTTTCTCTCTAAAATCACCCTCATTTCTTCCCAAGATAGCCAAATTAAGACTAATTGGTTTCCAACATAAGTCTAATTTCGATAAACTTGGCCCAATTATTTGCATAAGTGAAACAAGAATAGTGATTGATCGTGTAGGCTCTTTTAAATCTGCTTTGATGGAACTTTTCATAAGGAATCTCAGATTGAATTTTTAAAGGCCTCTCAAGGCCAGGAAGCCATGCCAAAGACTTGTCATCAGACTTCATTTGCAATACCTATAGATTTAAGTGAATTCCTCTTTACTTGAGGCCCTCCAAATATTCTGAGGTTACAGCACCTGCCAGGAAGTGACTGGTTTTACTCATCTGGCAGGGTTGCTGAGAACCCTGTAAGCGAGGTAACAGGCTGATATTTCCAAGGGGCTTTATTTTGTTCCATAAAGTCTACCTTTGTTCCTTAAAGTTGTCTAGTCATATCTGAGTCTATGTATGTCTCTCTCAAATATGACATTCCAGTCCAAGCCTTGATAGTATAACCAATGTTTCCAATTGTGACCCTTTATAAGAAGAACAGATTCTTATTGAACTAATGTAAATAACTATATTTCCATGAAAATAAGAATACTCACTCACTAAGACTTTCCAAATTTTGGGGGAATCATGTAGGGAGAAAAAGACAAATGTTTCGATTCTGCTTACAAATGTATAATTTACCAAATCGCTGTAAGTCATATTTAGCTTATGAGAAAAAGGTTTCCTCAAATCTAGAAAAACAAAACATTAAAAAATCACCAATATTTTAGAGAAAATGTCCTAAAAATTATAATCATCCTCATCAGTGCATTCAGTCCCATGAAATCATCTCTTGATCTTGATCTTTTGTTAGCAGTTTTATGAGCCCATCAGTTTCTTTGTTAGAGTTCTGTAATTTCCTACCCAATTCAGTTTTATGATCTGAAAGTTTATGAGAAAACCTGTACTCTAAAATAAGTGTTAGAGTCCTTTCCACGAATCTCTCTGAAGAGGAAACATATTTGCAAAAGCATCAGAGTAAAACAATAACTGTAAATGGCAAAAGAGTTAAAATGGCATAGTTAAATATTTTATTACAATGCAATTAACAAGGAACGTTAGTTATTTCTATGACACACATTTTAGGATAGTGACTAGAATTATGACTGATAACATTATACCAGGACATATCAAAATTTTAAGAATTTTATATAAATTTTAGAAGTTATATTAGTAACATTCACCCACACAATATAACCTAATTAGGTTTATCATCATTTATTTGACAACGCAGCCTATGCAATTGAACATATTAAGCCTAATTAGTTTAATATCTCTCTTTTTATAGGAAGAGAGAACAAATATCTTGAGAAGTCCCATGGACCCTTTGGAAATTCTCAAGTTACTTTCAGGTAATAAAAAAAGACTGTAGTTAGGATTTGACTTTTCTTTATTTTTATTTTTTTGTGAGGAAGATCAGCCCTAAGCTAACATCTGCCAATCCTCCTCTTTTTTTGCTAAGGAAGACTGGCCCTGGGCTAACATCCGTGCCCATCTTCCTCCACTTTATATGGGACGCTGCCACGGCATGGCTTGACAAGTGGTGCTCGGTGCATGCCTGGGATCCGAACCGGCAAACCCCGGGCCGCCGCAGCAGAGTGCGCGCACTTAACCTCTTGTGCCACCTGGCCAGCCCCTCTTATCTCATTTACATCTACCTAAATCATTTCCTCCCAAAAATTATGTTTAGATTAACCATGAAAACTTCATGAGTCGTTAGACAAAATCAGCTATCATTCTTTTTTTTTTTTTTTTTTTTTTGTGAGGAGATCAGCCCTGTGCTAACATCTGCCAATTCTCCTCTTTTTTTTTTTCTGAGGAAAACTGGCCCTGGGCTAACATCCGTACCCATCTTCCTCCACTTTAGGTGGGACGCTGCCACAGCATGGCTTGCCAAGCAGTGCGTCGGTGCGCTCCCGGGATCCGAACTGGCGAACCCCGGGCAGCCGCAGCAGAGCGTGCGCACTTAACCACTTGCTCCACCAGGCCAGCCCCTCAGCTATCATTCTAAGATATTATTTTTGCTGGCAAATTTTGTGAAAGATATAAAATCAGTTTAATAAACTTGGTAGAATGTCTGCATCATATCCAATGCTGATAACTTTGAGGACATGTCTATTTAAATCAAACCAAAAAACTTAAACAAGCTTTTATTTGCCAAAGATTATTTTATATGACATTACCTTGAAAAATAGTTGGGTTAATTTCTGAGAACTTTAAAATGCCCAATCCTTATAAGCTCTTGACCTTTAACCCAATTAGAGTTCATAAGTTTGGCAATGCTATCTGAAGGTAGAAAAGCATCTCACATTTACAACACATACACACAGATATACATAAACACAGACAGACACAGAGACCCTACATCTTCCGTTAAATTTTTGCTATGTATTAGGTACAATACAAAACTCACTAGTTTATAAAAGAGTAATTTTATACAAATTTTGTTTTGGCAGTTGGAACAAGTTCAGTTCACCTGCTAAAGCTTTTTACTAATATTTGTGGAGGGGACATTTAAGATTTTTTTTTTATGTGCCCAATTCCAAACATTTCCTCTTTTTTTTTTTTTTTTCTTTATTCTTGGGAATCAGGGATGGTCTAGTTAAGTGTTCCTGGGGAGGAGACCTGGGAAAGCTTTTACATCACAAAGGCACAGGAAAAAAATGTAAATACTCCAAGAAGGATTTTGGATTATCTCCGGAGCTACAATTCTGGGCTTGTACAGATTTGTGAAAGACAGACAGTTGTTTTCAATTCCTAGCCTGAATATCCAGAGATCGACCTACCCATCTAATTAAATTACTTTTTTTATATCAGGGAAATTTCCAACTAAGAGGTAAATTAAAAGATTTCTCTGTTCTAGAACTTCAGGAGAATGGTCCCCACCTTCAAAAAATTTGCTCAAAGTGTTTAACAAAGGCCCTCTTTCCAAGTGCACAATTCAACCCTAGACCAATTCACCTTGGGGGTAGGGGACTCTATTATCCTTCCTATTAGCCCCCAATATCAGCCTCCAGTTTCCATCCCACACTGTGTAGCCTCAGGCAACCCTAATGAGTCCCTTTAGCATGTTTAATTAACATAACCTAACGGGCAGATATATATGCCCTCTGTTTTACAATATGAGGCAGGGGAAGTGTTTCCCCATGAGACACAACGTCCATCCCCATAATGAACTCAGGCAAAAGAGATGCAGTCACTTCACGTAAAGCCCATTCAAATACACTAATTCTGCTACAAACTTTCATCTTAATTCCATCAACTCTTATACCCCTAACCATAGCTTTCATTAGGACCCTGTCACCAAGTCTCAGTCTTCTAATACTGGGTAGGGGAAGTGTTCCCAACCAGACATGACATCTATTCCTATAAGACACTCAGGCGAATTTGACATAACCTCTTCATAGAATACTAGCTCAAACATTCCAACCTTTATAAGCCTATCAACTCTTACTGTGTATGTTTTGTCCATCTAATTGTAGCTGAGTCAGCGTCCTACCAATGGGTTTTGGTACCAAAGCTCATGGGGTTCCCACATCAAGGAGTTCCAGAAATTTCTCCTCTCCATCTTCTGTCCATTTTATTCATTCCTGTGCCAAAGGCTTTGGGTTCCCAGGGAGAGATCAAGCCAAGGGACCCTAACCCTTTTGTCAATCTTCAACTTGATAAACTGGCCTGACTGTTGTCTCAAGTGATTGTTGGTCTGGTTTCTCATTGTAATCTCTGCCTTCTGGCTCTTAAAATTTCTCCAAACTGGGGTAAATAGACCCCCTGAGGGGGGTCTCTTTGGCCTGCCCAACCTCAGGTAGTGCTGTATTAAAACCTTTTTAAAAAAATTCCATCAATGTTCATTTTATTCACCCTATTTTTAAATAACCATTAAAGATTTCTATCCTGCTGGGATGAATCCTGTGATTCCTCTCTTTCTGATTCCTCTTTGTTTTCCCCCCTTTCAATATTTGCTTTCTTTACCTTATTTCTTTTTTTTTTTTTTTTTTTTTTTTTGGCAGGGTAAGATTTGCCCTAAGCTAACATCTGTTGCCAATCTTCCTCCTTTTTTTTCCCTTCTTTCCCGGCTCCAAAGCCCCAGCACATAGTTGTGTATAGTTGTAAGTTCTTCTGGTTCTTCTATGTGAGCTGCCACCACAGCATGGCTGCTGACAGACAAGTGGGCCACTGAAGCAGAGTACACTGAACTTTAACTGTTGGGCCATCAGGGCTGGCTCTACCTTATTTCTCAATAACCCTTTAAAAGTTTCCACCTTGTCGGGAAGAGTCCCTTGACTCTCCCCTGGGCTTCTTCCCATTCTCTTGTTAATTAACCTAATGTCTTCATTAGCATCTTTAAACCCATGGGAGAAGCTGAGACTGCATATTCGATTTAGTTCTTAATGCTAGTTATATTTCTTTGTATCCATATTTTAAATTTGGTCTTCCATAAGTACCAATAAAATAGCTGTTTAGTATGAGAGCCCTCTAAAAATTTTTCCAACTTAGAAGTTTTTCCAATTTAAAGACTCCATCCTCTGGCCATTGGTGCATAGAATCTTAATAGTGACTCAAATCAGTCAGCTTTTTACTGTTTAACCATGGACATAAGAGGCATGCTCAAAGGAGAGTGCAAAAGAAGCATCCCTTGCAAGATCTAGAAAGTTCATTCCCAAAAATAGTCTAAGAAAGCAAAGGCCTCTGTGGCACAGGCAGTAAGGATGCTCTGGTTTTCCATGGGAACGTGGGATGCCTCCAGTCACAAACTCACTAATCTGTGACACTGGACAAGTGCTACTGAAATGGGACTTTTCTGGCACTAACAAAACAAGGAAAGTTGAGACTGCAAAGGCCCCTTATAAGCTGGGAACTCTTATGACAAATTCCCCTGACAGCTGGCACAGTTGGACAAAGAGCTGTGTATCTTGGAACCCCAATCTATTCAACTGGCTGCCAAGATGCACACCAGTATGTTCATCCTATGACTGGCGAAGATCAGAGAGAATATTCTCACTGGTCATAAAGCCAAGATCTCAAGACATAGAATAAGACAAGAACATAAAAGAAAGTGGTAAAAAACCAGTGACTATCTCTGGGATGAAAAGGATCAATAAAGTCAAGAGTACTCTACCAAATTTGTCAGAGTCACTAAGTTCAAAAAACTAGTTTCGCAAATATTTTCTCTTGCCAATCTAAATTTAGAAAAGAAAAAAAACTCACCACTCTCGCTTCCATTGGACCCTACAGACAGAAATCTAGGAAACTGGTGTGGTAAGAACTCTTACGTCCTGCCAGCTCTTGTCATTGGTCCAGGATCTCTCAGCTGCAGGAGCCCCAGAGCCAGTGGCATCCAGCTAGTTAAGTTTGTTCCATCTGGGTCACCAACAGGAGGGGAGGAAGAAATTTTCATCTACCCTTCCTGGTTCTTCTGGCTGGTCTAAGAATTAAATTGACAGGAGAGAGATGAACAGGAGAAAAATCAAACACAGTTTAATAACATGTGTACACGGGACAGACCCAGGAAAACTAAGGAACTCACCAAAATGGCAGAAGCCACCATGTTAAATACCATTTTCAGCTACAGACAAAAGAGGATGTTTGGGGGTAGTGGTTTGGGAATTCAAAGAGGAGTCAGGTAATTCACGTGGAAATGGAAAAGGAAATGTTTGGTAAACAAATGTTTGCCATGCCATGCAGAGACAATGAGACATGGATCTGACTGTGATCTCTAGGCCCTGTCCAGTCTTCTCCATCACACTTAGCCCATATTCTTTGTAGATATCGCTGGTGATTGATCTGTTCCTGTTACAGGCCATTTATCTAAATTCTATTAGGCAGTTAATGGGGGAAGTAACAAGGAAAACTTTGTGAGCCTTTTGTTTCTTAAAAATAATCAGCTTACCATAATAATTGTCATGTTAAAGAGACACACTTTGGGGTTTCAAATTTGTCCCCATTCAGTGTATATTATATATACTATACAGACACAGGCAAACACACACGTATATGTATATTAGTATAAAATATATATAACTTAAGAGATTTATTTTGAGGACTTGACTCATGTAATTGTGGAGTTGGGGAGTGAAATATATAGGGCAGGCCACCAGCATGTTGGAAACTCAATCAGGACTTGATGCTGCAGTCTTAAGACAGAAGTTCTTTTCTGGGAAACCTGTTTATGCTCTGAAGGCCTTCAACCGATTGGATAGATGCACTCATATTATTGAGGACAATCTCCTTTACTTAAAGTCAACTGATTGTCCACACCTACAAAATATCTTTAGAGAAACACCTAGATTAGTGTTTGATTAAATAACTGAGTACTACACCCCCACCCAACTTGACATACAAAACTCACCATCACAGATGTGTAAATTAATGGTTTTCATCAAATTTGGGAAATTTCAGGCACTGTTTCTTTCAATAATTATCTATTCCTTTCTCTAACTATTCTCCTTCTGATACTTGCATTATACATATGTTGTTGTGCTTAACGCTGCTCCACATTTCTCTGAGGTACTGTTCATTTTTCATCATTCTTTTTTCTTTTCTTCTGATGACATAATCTCTATCAACATATTAGATCTCCAAAACTTGGTCATCTAATAACTGAAAGTTTTTATCCTTTGACCAACATCTCTGCATCCCCTCTCACCTCCCAATCACAGAGAGTTTCTATGGCCTATTGGTTTTTGTTTTTGTTTGTATAGGTCACACTTTTCTGTTTCTTTGCATGCCTCATAATTTTTGCTTGAAAACTGGACATTTTAGGTTAATTATTGTAGCAACTGTGGATACTGATTTCCCATCTTTCACGTCACCTCCCAGGGCTACTTGTTGTTGTTGTTTTATTGTGTATTTGTTTAGTGACTTGGCTGGACTGTTTCAGTGAAATCTAGTCCCCCTGCAGTGTACAATGTCTGATGTCACTGCTCAGAGGGCATAACCCTGTGCATGCTCACAGTCATCCTGGGATGAGAGTGCTTTACCAGAGCTCCATAGACTTTCTCTTTCCCTGATCTCTGTGTTAGCTATCTGTGCCTGTTGGGATCATACAGGCTATTAGCCTCCTCTAATTACTGGATGATGGCTGTATTGTTTTCAACACAGTCCTGGGGCATACATAGCTTTACAGTCTGATCCAATTAATTTCAGGCCCCTTTGCAAAGGTCCATTTTTCAGGCCAGTCTTTCATGTTTGTTCTGCCCTCAGTAGGGTTTTTCTTAACTGTTTCTTTCTCTGGCTCTTTCTAGTAAACTACCGGACCTATAGTATAATTGTTGCTCACATGGAGATAAAAGCCTCCTCTTAATTGTTTACACTAAAATCCCCATTGTTTTTGAGAGTGCCCTTAGGCTTGAACATCCCTACACTCTGTTTTAAATAAAGTTAGTTCCTTTGGGAGATCTTCAGATTCTCATGTTCTCATGGACTGCCTCTCTCCCTGGGGAAACTCTCTAAGCCCTTGTCCCAGCACTTATGGCAGAGGCAGAGGACTATTTATCTCAGAGTTACATCCCTATTTTATGAGCAAGGTACTGGGCTGGGGCAGTAGCCTCTGGTCTTCTTGGCTTGCCTCTCCTGGTGTGGAATCTCAGTCCTAAAAATGAGTGGGAGTGAGGGTAATTGGGACTCAATATTCAGCCTGCCACATCTGTGTTGGAAGGCCTACTCTTTTAGTTGGTGCTGGATGGAGGAAGGGACTCTGCCCCCCTAATATTGGCCACACTTGCCAGGAATTTAGCCTCTGCAACTTGGAGCTGGGGTGGTTGAGAAATGCTAGTTGTCTGACCCTCCCAGTAGATACACGTATCCCTTGACTGGGAGCTCCCATATCCTTATAGGGGGAAGGATGCCCCATTTTCTTGTCAAAACCTACCCAGAGTGTAATTTCTCTCATGCTGAGCTGGGAGGAGAAGGGATGGAGTGATCAAGTCACGGCTCAGGTGCATTTTGTTCTTACTGAGAACAAGGTAGATTTTCTTGAATAAAAGTTTTAGCATTTGCTGTATGCCCTTAGGACAATTTCCAGAGATTTTAAATGATTGATTAAAATGTATATTTCACCAGTTATGATTGTTTCACTGGATGGGGTAGGGGCAGGTCTGCAGATCTCATGACGTCATTCTGGAAAGGGAACCCTTGACTGGCTATGACCTAACATCCAGAATAGAGAAGAAAATTTTGTTGAAAAAGAAATAGTGAGATTATTAAAACAAAAACAAAAACAAAAACAAAAAAAACAACTATGGTTTCTTATAGCATAGATCTGAAAGATTTGGGGAGAAATACTTCACTCTGCTCCTGTTTGCCAAAACATGATAAAACAAATGCAGATGTGTTTCATTTCCAAGAAATGAGACACTACTACAATCAAAATCCATTTGTGTTCCGGCCTGCACTCTACAAAAGTCTAAGCATGTGTTTATTTCCCTGTGTTTATTTTAATAAGAGAGTATCTTTAGTAGGAGTATCTTTATTCACACCATACTTTAGTAGTTCCCTTATGGCAAACCTCTTTAGATGGCGGCACATTTGCTAACTCATTTGAATTTCCAAAATACTTACACAACGTTAAGTCAGACATTATGCTTCCATTTTACAATTGTGAAGTTGAGAAGAAAAGAGCCAGCTCTTCCTATATGGCTTGGCTTCCTCAGTATGGCCAATGGAGGTGAGCATGCCCTGTAATGCTGGAAGGAAAGCAGGGCCCTGGTTCCATTAGGCACTCTGTTTATTCTGTGTTCTGGGGAAGTGCAGCTCCTTGCCTGGGTTGCCATTGGCTGATCCACCCAGCCTGGGGTTATAAAGCTGGGATTCTCAGAGGCTCTAGATGCCTCCAGTTCTGTCCTCTCTTCAGCCAATCCTTGGGGCTGTGGACAAACCAAGAGATGAGTAAGCACCTCCTGCTGTCACTGGTCATCCTGTTCTCACTGCTGGGCTTCCTGCAAGGTGAGCTGGGGGAACATATAGGAGGACAGTGGGACTGAGGAGAATCTGGGTGAGTGGCAGTTTATATTTCCAGGCGTCACCTCTCTATTTGACTCTATAGCTGCCTGCCTTGTCAGTAGAACAGACAACAGGTGAGATTACCAGATGAGTTATGATTTGATCTGAGACTTTTTCCTTTATAGGGATACATTTCAATGTCTATCTGCTTGTAAATTTGTTTTCCATGATATCAACTTGTTAAACACCTTTGAAAGCTGAGGTGTTTTGGTACTGTATATGTTGAATACATTAAGATTTGGACTTATCCTGTAAAAACAGGATGGGCCCTCACAAAATTTGGTTCAGATGTCAAGACTGAAGATGCCAAGACTTGACATGCACCAAGAGGGTATGAAAAGGTTTATTACTTACCTGCTGAATCTATCTGGGGAGAGCAAGGCTTGCTTCCAGGTTGGTCTTAAACTAGCTTGAGGGAGCAGGGAAAGGAGACTGACTTGGGATTCATATGGTTATTAGGACAAGAGGCATGGTGAGGGTTCCTGCATGCAGGTAGGGGCTTGTGTGGTTTGAAATTCTCACCAGTGATGAAGGAGGGAGCTCCTGGGGCCCAGATGTGGGGCAGATGAGGTGAGTCTTAGAGTTATTAGCTATCAAACATCAAACATTTGGAGTCAGACACTTTATTACATGAACAACATTTAGGGGATTCTTTCACAAAATGCTTGATACCATTCTAGGCCACTTAGATTGAATCACAAAATAGTTCCTCATAGGCTTAACCATTTTCGGAATCTGACTGATGACAGGGAAACATGGAGAAAGATTGCTGAACAATATATTTTATTCCACATCACCTTCTTCACAAAACTCGTATATTTATTCTACCTGTGTGTATACTTACATACCTATGTATATAAATATGTACAAATTCATTTATACCTGATACGTATATATGTATACACACACACATAGTCACACTTGTTTAGATGCAATTAGGACACAATTAAGAATTATGTATTCACCACAACCAATTACAAGTGCATTTTGGTTCCACAGATTCTCAATTGAGTAAGAATTTTGTTTCTGCTGCAATGTTACGCTCCACCAGCATTAGTATTTATACTATCGGCGCAAAAATCAATGATTTTATGTTCAATGTGGACTTTTTAAACTGAATTTATATAGCATTCACAAAATGTCAGATATTTTGTGTTTTACAGAATATATTTCCACAGGTTTTATTTGATTCCATGGATTGATTAAAAAATGGAATGATCATTAGCATTAACTGGCATCATTTGTTTGCAATGTTCTTCTGCAAATGGAATCAGCCTACTAAAAGTCAGAGTTTCTTTTTTTGTATATGCACAGGAAGACTTGGAATAAAAAATCTGCAAAATAATTTAGAAGAACATTTGATTTCATTTTATCTAAATGAAAATCCATCATCCTGGCTGGTATTCCCCTGGAAGCTGACTCTGAGAGAAAGACATGAGTAAAAATCACATGTCTGGAAGGTGGTCCCAGGAAATGCCAGTTTGGGGAGTGAGGAAGGAAGACAGGGAAGGGGAGGAAGCTGATAAAGGATGGGTCATGGAACTAGACACCATGGTGGGCAAATGGAGCTTAATCCTGAGGGGAAATCCTGAGGACACAGAGCCGGCCTCAAGCTACCCCAACTCAAGGGTGAGAAGATTGGAGTATTATCCACCAGCACCCCCATTGTTCTTGGAAGGGGGATGCTCCCAGGGGCCTTTGCCCCCCAGTATTCCAGCTTGTCCTGGGTGTGAGCGAGTGTGCTCCCACCTTCCTTGCAGGAGCACCTGCAGCACCTGGAGGTGAAGGGGAGGGGTCCAGGGAGGGGTACTCATTGCATCTGCTTCAGTCTGTGATACACGAAGCACCTACTGCAGCAGCACATGGTAAGTCATCTTTGCGCACAGTTTTCTTAAAATAACTACTCACTCTTAAAATAGCCGCTGGAATCCTTAAGCAGACTTGTATCTTCAGGAGGTTTCCTGTGATCAGTGATGGCGCAGGCCCATGGGGGATGGTAAACGTTGACAAATGGTTTGTAGAGTTATATAGTCATCATTAACTTGTGGGAAGAGGAATTGAATGATCAGTTTTTTATTGAGCCTGCACTTTTCTAAGTTCATTCCTGTTGAAAGGTTTATCACAACATAAAAAAGCATTAGTAAATCATAATGTAAATGTATGGGCTCAGATTTACACTCCACAAAAAGTGATGAAACTGGGGCGAGAACATTAGACTCCCTTCTCCTTGCTCTGTTGTAGATTCTCAGCCTCTGTTTCCTGCATACATATTTCATTTATACCTGACCTACAATTTCTCATGTTTTGTGTTGACTCTAGTGACTGGTGGCTTTATTCTCACTTTCTGTTTCCACCATGTCTTACCTGGCCCTCTTTTACTCTTTCCTTCGTTAAAATCCGTTGTCTGCCCAGCTGCCAGAGCGTACCTGCAAAACATAGACTAGTTAATGTCAGTCCCCATTAAAAAACTTCCCAGGGCCTCCTCCAATGGAGAATAAAATCCCATTTCTTGCCATGGCCCAGAACTGTCATATCCAACTACAATATAAAGCAAGCTAAATATGTAAGTTTAAGTTTTCTAGTAAGCATATTAACAAAATAAGAAACATGTAAACTTAGTTGTAATAATGTTTTACTTAACCCAATATATCTAAAATATTATCATTTCACCATGTAATCAACATAAAGATTACTGAACAATTAAAAGAATGTTTTTGTATTAAGTGTTTGAAATCTACTTACAGCACATCTACTGTGATTGGTCACATTTCACATGTTCAATAGGCACGTATGGCTGGTGGCCACCATATTGGACAATTTACGTCTAAGAGATGCTTTAGAGATCGGTCCCTACTGACCTCGTCCATCTCACTAATAAGTTCATCCTTCTTCACTTTCCTCCACCTGTGCTGTCCTTCTTGTTCCTTGAACTGAAGAAGCTGATTCCATCTCAGAACCTTTGCACTTGCCCCTAGATCTTCCTGGAACCAGCTTCCCAACTACTCCCAGTTATTTAAATGGATTTTATTAAAAATCATTCAGCTTTGAGTTTAAGTAAGCCCTAAGAAAACTTCTCTGAGCACCCTGTCTAAAGTAACAGCCCCACTACCTCACCCACTATCTCTATCATGTGTACTCAGTCTTCCATTCTTCACAAGTCACCAAGATCTGAAATAATCTTTCTCATGTGTTCATTGTCAGTCATTCTCCCATTTATTTGTTTAGTGTTTAACGTAAATGTATGTTTCATTCCTCCCTTTCATCATGTATTCCTAAGCCCTGGAATAGTGCCTGGCACATAACAAGTGCCCAGTACTTGCTGAATCCCTGCATGGGTGAGCTGGCTGCTCACCGCAAGGTTGTGGAAGAGTGAGGAGCTGCAGCTCCAGGGCAAACATTTGTAGGCGACGCCTGCAGCGCCCTCCCTCCCTCTTCTCCTTTCCTCAAGCTTCCACTGTCTGCCTCCTTCTGTTCCTTCTGATCTTCTGTTTGTCTTCCCATCCTCCCTGCCCCTCCTCCTTTCTCTCCCCACCCCACCCCAACCAGCACGCCTTTTCGGCTGAGTCCTGTGGTTCTCCTAAGGAGCTCTACTTTTAGGATAAAAGGAGAGTGGAGGAAGCCAGCCCTGTTGGGAGGAGGATGAGGAGGGAAGATTCTGCTTCTTTGCACAACTCCAACAATTCACTTGTGCTCCTGCAGGTGCCGTTCACATAGAATATATTTTGAATGGTGTCCCCTTGTGTTGTGCCACAGAACAGCCCTGGGGTGGGGGGATAATCAGTTGGAGAGTGGGGTCAGGCAGAGCTAAAGTGTAGCACTTGACCTTCTTCCTCCAGAAGCATGGTCCATGCCTGGGAATAGAAGGAGATCCTGTCTATACTTGGGCACAGACCCTGCACCCAGAGGCGTGCATGCCTCCTCACAGGTATAAGCCAAGCACTGAGAAATCACCTGCTTTCAGCACATTCAGCAGGCAGTGGGAACTGGTCATTGTCCACGCTGAGTCTGGGCCAGAGGGTGTGATTCCTCTCCTGATCAGCGGGGAGGCTGGGCCAGCAGATCCTCATTATACTGGTGTTTACTTTCTAGCTCTACAATGGTACCAGTGTAGTCGAGTCAAGGCCACTAGGGTTTACAAGAGTAGAGAAAGATTCTGCCAAGCCAAAGATTTCCAGCAGTGTTTTGTGAGGAATTTCTATGAAGGTAGGTGGGTCGTGGGAAGTCTCCTGGGGTGACCTTTACCCGAGGGTAGGGTTGGCAGTGTGCTTTCAAAATTGAAGGTTGTATGAACCACCCATGGGACCACCTGGGAGCCTGGGCCCCAGTGACACTGCAGTGTGGCTATAGGACCCAGGAAGGTGGCGCCTCAGGATCCCTGAGAGTAGAAACATATACGCCAGGAGTTGGTTTTCTTTTTTTACCTAAACTAGTGAAGCAATATCATCTGATACTGGGCTGCCACTGGCCTTTAACTGGGCTGGTGACCCGTAAAATAAGAAGCAACAGGTTAGCTCCTGAGGGTGACTGGAATTGGGCTGCTCAAATTCCCTTGAGTGGATGTGAGTGTGGTAGAGTTTTTGGGAACTAGAGAGAGAAGTCAGAGGAGAAGGGTGGGGGGTGGGGTGGATAAGACAATTTCTATTCCTTCCTCTCTGCCTTCTCTTGTCTGGGGAAGTGAATTGAACCCTAATATAGAGAGCCCCCAGAGCTATCCTAGGAAAGCCCACGAGGAGGTCCTACCTCAAACATCTCAATCCCAGGAGGCAGATAGTCATCCCTACCCAAGAGCATGAGTTCTTGGTGGAATGTGCCATTTTCTCCTAATTCTTTGATTAATTTGTTGATACAATGATCCACTGCTTCATTCAACAATTATTATTGAGTACTGTGAGCCGGGATATGCCAGGCCCCACACCCCAGGGTCTGCAACATGGGCTTCTGGGGCCTCACTTGCCTTCTTCTCTGCCTCTCTCCAGATGACACCATTAATTTGTTGATGCTTTGATTCACTGCTTCACTCAGCAATATTTAATGAGCTCTGTGAGCCAGTATATGCTAGACCCCACACCCATGGGTCTGCAGCATCAGCTTCTGGGGTCTCACTTGCCTGCTTCTCTGCCTGTCTCCAGAAGACCCCATTTCATATGGATACTAGGGTTGTAGCAGCGTATGTATTCCTACAATGTTCCTTAATCTCAGTGTTGCTATGGCTTTGAAATGCTGTGATAACTCATCTCTCTGCAACAAGTTCTAAAGGCGGGGCCCAGCTTTTGCCCTGATCTTGTGGATAAAGCTGATTCAGCATACCTTTCAACTATCATAATCTTCAAGACTACTGTGACCTGAATATGGGTTCCCTCCAAGAAGTCTCAGACTAGTTCTGTTTTCAGGACCCATTTCGTTTTCTTTCCCTCACGCGAGATACCATTGGGATATCTTTAAAACCAACTTGGGGTGAAGAATGGTGGTCATAACTAGGTCCAAGCACACCTTCTCCCTTTTCAGGCCCTTAACAAGAGTCACATTGGTTGCTGATTAAAAAGGGTGCGTCTGTGGGAGACTGTGAGGCTAGTTACGCTGGGTGCTCCGGAGGCTGTAGCTAAAGGAAGAGGGATAGTCTTCAAAGGTGAAAAGAGTAGGAAGAGTGCAGTGGCACTAAATTATGTATTAGTTGAGTAAGCTAGCTGCTATAACAAAAATCTCTGAAATATCACTGGCTTAAAATAATAAAAAATGATTGTTAACTCATTTCACAGTTCAACTAGGTGGTGGTGATTATTGAGGTACACAAGCTCCTTCCAAGTCTTTATGCAGCCATCTGTGACACAGACTCCAAGGTCTCTACAGAAGGGGAAGAAAGCATGGAGACCCATAAGGGCTTTTGTGGGGAGAACTGGAAGTCCTGTACATAATTTCTGCCCATATTCCACTATCAATTGACTCCAACCTAATTGCAGGAAAGGTAATCTTGCAGTCTGTAATCTTGTAATCTGCAGTGTAATCTGGTGTGGCCAAGAGAAAAGTGGATGGTTTGATGAACACAGCATATGGTGTCTGGTTCCGACTTTCCCCTCAACTGTTCAGATTTCTCAACTTGCATATTTGACCTCTCTTACAAAGGAAAGAATAACCCAGCACATGAGGAATACAAAGCACAGGTAAAAGGTTTGTGACTTGACCAGATTTCCCACTCAGATTCTTTCAGAATCTCCCCACATGGAGGCTGGAGCTCAGCATGTCTCAGACGTGCTCACCAGCCTGCTGTGGGCATCTGGTTCTCTGTATCTTCTCCAGTTTCCTTGTTGCTTCCCTCAGTGCTTCTCCAGGGGTCTCGGCACTCTCTTTCCTGCGGTGACCTCCCTGAGAACCCCAGCGTGCCTGTCAGTGGAGTCATGTCCTCAGTCTCCCAGAGCAGCCAGCCCTCGAGACAGGTACTGGTCTCCCTGACTCTATCACAGGCTGTCCTTAAGGGGACCAAGGAGACTGTTGTTTCATTCCATCTGCATTTCTTTTCTTTCCTACTCATCACTTTGTGAGAAAGGCTTATTCAGCTTCTGCCTCTAGCCTGTTTATTCACAGGACTCTGTAGGGGGGGAAAAACCTTTTCCCTCCACCTCCTAGTTTCTCTGACTAGGGCCCTGCAAATTACAGTGACAAAAGACAGATTCACAAGAGAAAAGCAAACAGAAGTGTAGTGATGATTGCATTGCACATACCTGTGGGAGTGCTCAGTGATGAGTAACTCAAAGCAGAGATTAGAACCTGCGTTTACTAGCATCTGAAGCAAGAGCAATAATTTTGTAGAGCAGTGAGAACACAAAGGAAAAAGATTTTAGGCTTTTAGGTAGAGCAAGTTATGCAAAGGTAAACACATGTGGAAACTAATGGAAGATATGAGCAACTCAGTAGGGTTTGTTATGTAGATTCCTCTGGGCAGAATAGACTCTAGAGATGCCTCTGGTGATTAAGCATCCTCCTGTCCTCCCTAGCTGAGAGAGGGAGGCCAGAGACTTTATCCTGTATCTGCTTCCTCTAAATTGCTTTCAGCTCAAAATAATCCTTATATCAAAGTGACATATTTTGAGGTGGCATACTCTGAACCAATGCCTTTGACTGAAAACCATACATGGGGCTGGACAGAGTCAGAGAATTCACTGTTTCCTGTCTGGCTTCCTTCATCATTACAATCCCAGGAACCCACCTCAAACTTCCTTTTCCTAGGCCTCTGCTCTGGGTGTGCAAATTATTCCTGAGTTTTGGTGCTGCTTGTGGAGGTGGAATCATTAGTTGTGCACTACAGTGTTGATTAGGCTCAGCAGGAAATACTCAATACATTTGTTGATTCAATGACCTGTGCATCCTCATACAGACACTACACACACTCTGATTTTAGACCTACTCATTCTGATGTGAACTGGCACTTCTATGAAAGCCATTTTTTCAACCACTGGGTTTCATTTACTCATGAGACTTTCCCTCCTCTGTAAAAGTCTGGTTATAATGGTGGTTATCACATGGTAATGGCGTCCAGATGGCCATAGCTTAAGTTTATGTTGAGGTCATGCCCAGGCTCACAACATGCCATAGGCTGGAAGGAGAGTGGGTTTAGACACATCTTCTCGAAGGTCAAACCATGAGAACATTCCAAGGCTCTCTCCTCTGGTCTCGGTTGACTGGACCAGTGGTGGGCACTTGACCCAAGCAGTGTCAATATGATTCTCTTTCCTGGGAATTTCTTATTGAATTTGAGACACCAAGTTTTTACATGTGATTAGAACTATAATATGAAACTCAGGTGCTGTGAAGTGCCATCTTCATCCATGTGATAGAGAACCAGAGAGAGTTCATCTGCAAAGACAGAAGAGTGAAGCAAACATGAGAGAGCAGAGGCATCTATGCGTGAGAGAGCCTGAAGTTCTGACCTCTTTGTCATTCTTGATTTCTGCATCCTGTCTCACAACCCCAGATAAGGCCAGGAGAAATTCCTGACCAAGGTGGCCATGATTGATCCAAGTAATCATATTCATCCACTCACTTTTTTTTCTCTTAAGCTAGTTTGACTGGGGCTCATGTTTGGATTTGTGAGAAAGTGAGCTACCAACAGTGGCTGAAAATTCTCTACAATAAATAGCAAAACCCAGCAGTTCCTGCGAATACAGTCTCCAGCTGCCTGTTGGTGACTGTGAATGCATAGGAAAATTGCACCTGTTCAAACTGTTTGGAAAAGGCTGGGAGCAAGAGGGGGTGGGTATCTGTAACCTAGGGCCTAACTTTGTAGGATGCATTTGCCCCACTTAAGGTTTATTTCCTGTAAAGAAAGCAGTGTGGAAAGTCAGCAAGATTTTCATCCTGTAGGAGACACAACCCGGAGGAGTGATGAGGAGAGGCAGTGGATCCAGGGCTCAAATCTATTGGGCAAATTCCTTGGTATTAGAGCCATGCTCCCCTCTCCAGTCCCCAGGGAAGGGCAGTCAGTGTGGGAACACCACCCAGAGAGCTAGAGGTGCCCCCTATGTAGGCTGTCGCTCAGCACACTTGACTGAAAGGAATGAAAACCCACTAGAGTTAACTTAGGTCAAAGGGATTTCCTGTCAGGGTACAAGAGAATTTCCTAGCAGCAAGTGCAGAAACGTAGCTAAGCCTCATGGGAACAGGGAGTGTGCCAGGCAGCCATGTTTGGCTTTGAAGTGTTTTTGGCAGGAAGGTAAATGTATGTACTGTCACTTGAGGTAGAAGATCAGATTCTGCTTCATGAAAAAACTCTTCTCTCATTCAAATTATCTTTTTTTCCAAGCCTTTCAGATACTTCCTCCATCCTCCTCTTTCATGTGTCTGTAGGATAGTGGCACATCCTACCCATTCTTAGCCAGGCATGATTCATGTTAATGCTGTCCACTCACTTGAGAAGCATCAGAGGGTATGTCCTGAACTCTCTCAGGTAACGGTAGTGTAGAGGGTTTTTAGTTGTTCCCTGAAACTTCCCTGCAGAATTTTGGAAAACTTGTCTATTTCTAGGAAGGATTGTGAGCTTTGTGGCCACCAGGAAAGGGAGTTTTGTGGTCTGAGTTGGGCTCTGGACATGGCTGAGACGCTTCAAAGGAGAAGGAAGGAAGAAGAGGAGGAGAAAAGGGAGGAGTAATGGGCAAAAATGTCTAGCTGCCCAGCCTAGCTTCTGGAGCAGGAGACACCTTAGGAATTACTGCAGAGAGAGGTCAATGTCTGGATTTTTCAGCATTTCTACTGAAACTTAGAATTTTTCAGAGAAAACTAACTAACTAGCAGAGGGAGGAATTCCTGGAAATGATGGATGGAGAGGTATCAGGAGGGGTTCCGTAAGAACTGCTTTCCCCAATCAGGTCTGCAATGAGTCCATTCTACCAATCCAACAACAAAAGAAGGTGTTCTTTACTCAGGTGCCCTGAGCAATGCTGCAGAGAGAAGGAGTCATCCCCCATTTACATTCAGGAGAGGAAGGGGCAGGGCTTACACTGAGTCTGTGAAGGTCAATTTGCTCTTCACTCACAACCCTCCACAACACCATGGCCATTGAATACTCCTTTCCCAAGCCCAATTGTGTCATGGGGCCCTGCTCTAGCCTCCTCATCTCTCCCTGATGCTCAGCTCTGCTCTGTAGCCAGGGTCTTTCCAGCACTTATCCAATGAGAAAATTTAGCCTGTTGTGCACGGGTGCCCTGCTCTATATTTTGGGAGATATGTCTCAGTGCTGGGAGCTGGAGTAGAACACTGGAGTAGGCAGGCTCTCAAAACCTGACTGGTACCCCACTGTTCACAGAGGAATGAGGTGCTGCACATTCAAGGTCCCTCCCGTCTTTCCCACTGGCTCTTCTGACCTGCCCTGTGCATGTGTTACGTGTGCTCCAATGGCCAGAAAAGAGGTCTCAGGCACAGAGCAGTAGGTGTTGGCTGTGAGCAGCCTTTGGGATGGAGAGGTGGCACTGAGAGGAGGGTGAGGACAGGGCACCAACAGTGTCTGCTACCCCCAGCATCTCACTCATGCAGCGACCTCTTCTCCCAAGGCTGCTGACTCCAGTCTTCTCAGTTCTGCCTTTTCCTAAGGGCCAAATAGGCTGCTCTTATTCCATCTTACCTTCTTTCCTGCAGTGGTGCAGAAAAGCACTGGCTTGAGGCTTGACAGGAAAATCTCAGAGTGAAGTGAGCAGGAGGTGGTGGAATTCTCTTTAGAAAGAAGTAGAGTGCTTATGGGATCTAATTCTGGCACACTGAATACCCACTTTTCATATACCTGTGCTTTACTGATATTTAAATATTTCACCCCAAGCTGTATTTCTTTTGCAAAGTTGTTGAATATCTTTAGATTCATTAGATTAGGGAACTAAAGCCTAGAGAAGTTTAATAGGCTCCCAAAGCAATGGAAGCAGATTCCCACCCAGATTCTCTGTCTCCAAAGTTCACAAAACTGCCTTCCCATCCAAAAGTTGTTGATTGGAGCAGGGATAGGAAAACTTTCTCTGTGAAGAAACAGAGAGTAAATATTTTAGGCTTTGCTAGCTATATGGTCTCTGATGTATCTATTAAACTCTGCCATTTGTCCAAATGCAGGCACAGAATACATGTGAATGAATGAGCATGGCTGAGTCCTAACAACACTTTATTCATGGACAGTAAAATTTGAATTTCACATAGTTTTCACAGGTCACCAAATATTTTTCTTCTATTGAAGTTTTCCAATCTCTAAAAAATGTAAAATTGTCCTTAGCTCATGGACCATGAAAAGCAGGCTGTGGGCTGGATTTGCCTCAGAGGCCACAAGTGAACATCCCTGTCTTAGATGCTCCTGGTACCATGTGGGACAAAATGATGAACCAAAGGTAGCACCTCAAGAGCTCAAGTCTGTGTCAGCCTGACTAGAGGTGAAAGTGCCTTAGATGTCATCCAGTGAACCTGTTCTCTACCAATGAGAAAACTGAGGCTTACAGAGGTAAACACCAGGCTCACAGAGCTGGAGGTTTTCTGGATAAAGCTTTTCTCACTACCACACACGACACCGACTTGTGGAAAAGTAAGCTATCAAAGCAGGATACAAAGAATGAAGTTGTGGTCTTCACAGTGTTTACTCTGTGTGTGTGTGTTCTTGGAGTTGAGAGAAAACATAAGGGTGTGGCCCCAAGAAACCATGGATCAGTCCATAGGAAGTCTCTGGGTTTTGAAGGGTATGTGATGGTCTCCAGCACTCTCTGGGAGCTTGCATTGACATGGGGAGTGTAGAAGGGGTCAAATCACTGTGTTCTTGAGAACCACGAGCAGAGTGAAGTTGATGCCATCCCGGGAGGCAGGGAATAGGAAAGGTAGATTTTATCTCTTCTACTGGCCCAGGGGAAATTTGATATGAGAGTTAGAGGAAAAAGTGCTGTCTTATTAAAACCCAATCCAGAGCTCTAAATCATTTTAGCAGATAAGAATCCCTGGAAGAGAAGCTCCAGCCGAGGGATGAGGTGGAACTCCCTGAGGAAAGCAGTATGTATGAAGGATCCATGAATGTGTCAATCTACACAGAGACATAGATTGTTTTCCCAGTACCCTTCCCAGATGGTTTAATCTGTGGGTACAATGCATTGAAACATTTCCTACAAAGGGAAAGAGTGAAGTGATGGAGAATAAGACTCTGATGAATGCAAAGAGGAATATAGGGGACATTAGCCTAGCTACTGGTCTAGTAGAATCTCCCAGACACCATATTCCCTGGTGAGCATGAAGGGAAGAAGGTGGGGAGAAGGGCATGTGCAAGAGACAGTGGAACCAGAGAGCTGTTCTTATGATCTTTTCTTTCTTTGCCAGGTCATGGTGGACTGAGCAGCTGGGATAGGAGGTGGGTGGGTACTTAGTAAGTTCAGCTTGCTTTGGCCGTCTACACTGATTGCCTTGAAGCCCTGAGGTCCTGTTCTTTGGCTTCTTCCAGGTCCTGGTATTTCTAAACAACCTCATTAAGACCAGGTGCTTTTGCAGAGGTTGCCACGGAAATTGATCCCAAGGGACCCCTAAAGAGTCTCCATAGAAGTCTTCCTATGGACTTGAGTTTCTAGTGTTTGGCTCCTCAAGGCTGAGATATGACCAAGTGTGACAAAAAATGTTTGGGAAAGAAACTGAAAAGATGTGAGAACTTAGCTATAGGTTTATTGGGTTTGTACAAGACGAGGGTAGGGTCAAGCATCACCTCTCTCCCTTATACCCTGATGAGGCTGTCAAGGGGCCTGAGGAGAGAAGATATCTGCAGAGTGATATAAGGCAGAGTGAAACCCCTCTGTTAAACCGCCAGACACTCAAAAACCGTGTGCACACAAATGCCTTCTGTCACTTTGGAGGAGAAGATAAATTCAGAAAAGAGGATAAGTTCCTTGTGGGGTGGGTGTGAGCACAGACATGAGGGAAGCTGTGGAAGCTGAAATGCTGTGAGGTCACGAGTTCAGGGAAAGGCAGAACTTGAAGCCAAGAGTGACCACTGGAGAGAAAATAAGTGCTGTCTACATCCACGTGCGTGGAGGCAGAATTTCCAAATAAACAGGAGGCTTTCCTGGGTAGGGGAGGGCAGGTCCGGGCACGGGTGTCTGGACTAGTCCGTGGATCCCAACTGGCTCCATCTGTGGAGACAGAATCCCATGGACACTGGGCGCCCATCCAGGGAACACCAGCTGGGGGACAGATGTCACAGAAACGAGTGTTTCCTTAGGAAGGACACACCAGGACTGGAGAGGAAGAATTTGAGTTGAGCGGCATTTCCCTACAAAGAGGTTGCAGAACAGGCAGGTCTCTGAAGCAGAAAGGAGAAGAGGGCCAAGAGGAAGTCTCCCAGCAACCTGAGAGGGCTGGGCCTTCTAGGTCAAAGTGTCCATCGGCACCCACAGGAAGGAGGAAAATCCTCTGAAGAGTGATGTGAGCAGAGACGTGTGCCCAGCGCAGTGCCACAGGGGCTGTTGAACAGCGGGCCAGGCTGAATCTGTGCCTTTGGCTGCAGAGTCTGCACACAGGGTGCAGTCTTGCTTCAGTTTGTTCTGACTGCACGAGAGCTAAGACTCCTCCACCTGCCCAGCCTTGAATTCTCAGGTGACTGAGGTTAACGTGTGAAGAAGAGGAAGATGAGAGACGAAGGTCACCTGCTGCCATCAGGATGTAGCAGACAATAGAAATCCTCACAGCTCAGAGCTGGGGAGGCTGAGTTTCTGACCCACAAAGCCCCTGGGAGTAAGGATGAGCAGCTATTCCGCATCTCCCGAAGGCTCCCTAGATGAGACCCCAGGTCAGTCCTCTGGACAATCTCTCTCACTGTTACAGATGCGAGTTAGGCAGCCACACACATGGTAGTGGTGACCAAACAGCAATTGTCTGTATTGTCCCTCCTTCTCCATTTCTTTTTGAGGAAAGAAGCTCTGAAGATGAAGACATGGCTAACATTTGAAACTTTTCGTCATTTCTATTTATTTATTTATTTGTGTGCCTGTTTGTTCAGTGCTGCTAAGGGCTAAGACTTGGAATAGGTGGCCCTTGGCTTTGGTAAAGACATTCCACATAATGTCAGCACATAGTGGCTGACTTTTAACCAGCACTTAGTGTGGCAAGCACCGTTTCATATTATCTTCATAGCGTTGCCACTCAGCAGGTTTTGTCATGCCCCTGTTACACTTTAGGCAGAGGGGTTGAGGAATTTGTCCAAACTCACCCAGCTAATAGCAGCATCAAGAGGATTTGGACCTGGGCACTTATCCTTTAGAACCCGAGTCCCTAATGCAGTACCACACTGCTTCTTTCATCAATCTTTAAATAGGAAATGGGACAGAACTGAGAAGGGGCTGGTGAGCTAAAGGTGCCGTGTAATAAGATAACAGGGGAAAGAACTTTGAGAACCCCCAGATGTAGCAGAACTGGGCCCTTCCCAATGAAATGAGAAGGGGCGAGCCGCCATATGTCTCACCAGATGGCAGTTTGAAGACAGCAAGGATATTATTGTAAATGAGCTCTTATAATGGGGTCATTCATGTTTTGTTTACACACAGAAGTCCCGTACGTACTGGTTTCTGAAATTTCTGTGACTGTTTCTTGAAGGACCTTGAAGTCACCAAGTGGTTCAATCCTCTGTGACATCACCTTGGTAGGGCAGCAGACTTGAATGAGACCCACTGGAAACCAAGGGAGTGAGGACCCCATGTTGGACACCATTTAAGGATTGGAATAGAGGCGACAGAGCTCTTTTTTCCACCCTGCTGGGAGAAAAAACGTGGGAAAGACGAGAGAAAAGATGTCTCTCTCCCCAGTCTCATGCCGCACCTCTGAACTTACCATCAAAAGATATTCTTGTAGTTTTAAGTAAACTGTGAGACAAATTATGTTCCATTTATTTCAACAACTGTGTAAAAACCATAAGTTTTGTCAATATAGAAAAGAAATGCATAGGAGAAAACTATGACCATCCTTTTACAGGAGAAATGAGACGGGGCATTAGTATTAAACGTTTTAGGAGAAATAAGCATGTGTGCCACATGCCCACACATTTCCCTTGGAACACGTTGGAGGGGACGGGCAGTTTGCTGACAGCTGTCCATGTAGAGTGGAGCAGGCAGCCTCCAGCTGAGCACCCCAAGGTGGGCTGAGGTCCCCGCAGAGGGGAGAACAGAGGGGCTGAAGTGGTGTTGGAGGTGGGGGAGCCTGGAGCTGAGCAAGGGTGTCAGCACAGACAGCGTCTGGACAGATATATGGGGACGCTGCCTCTCCCCGGGAGGAGGGGTAGTCCACAAAGGCCCATCTTCTGTGCTGCTGGGGGACATTGGCCAAGGACTATATGATTTGAATGACTACAATAACTGCTAAGGCCTAGGACATTTGGGTTGTTCACGTCGTTATATACCCAGAAAGTTACCTGGAGTTATTGGAATTTTGGGGGACCCAATACAGCCCATAACTGTATTTTGTGTGGAAATTGGGTGAAAACGTTGCTCTATCAGGGTCAGTTGCCATCTCTAGGTTACCCCCACCCCATGAGCCTGGGAAGAGCAGCGCTGTCCCCGTGCACCCCCTCCCCACCCACAGGACCTGCAGTTCCTACCAGTGACAGTCATAGATCTTGTAGCACATCTTCTCAATCTTTAAGAACTTCCTGCTTACTTTGCTAATCATAAATATTTCACATAGCCAACCCTTCCTCCCAAATACCATCAAGATAACAAGCTCCCTAGGGGAATGTAGTGTCTACCTTCCCATTCCAGGCCAAACTCGCCCGCTGAGAATCTGTGGAAGTCTTACTCTGAATCCTCGCAGTCAAGGTTGGTCATGTTTTACCGTCTGTAGATTGTATTATGAAAGCAATTCACCTTGATTTCTTTTCAGAACATAAAATATTACCCACTTCACCCCTCATCTCCCATACACATACACCTCGGGGACCATTGTACCAGTAGCAAACTCTGTGAGGTCCAGAGGTTCAGCCCTCAGTCTCAGTGGGAGGTAAGTCCTAACATTAAGGTTTGATATTCTGTGCCACCATGATATCTGGTGAACCCTGAAGGGTCTCAAATGACCTAACTATAAGTCACTTTCTCCCTCTGCTCCTGGGAAGAAGGTTCCCCAGCTCAACAAGCCTCCTCATGAAGGGCTCTGGGTGCACTTACCGCTCCTCCTTGAGGAGCACATCTCAGTTCTCTGCCAGCCCATGGAATGATTCAAATGAGCCAGTCACACCCTCCCTAGAGAACCAGGCTCACCTACCCTCCTAATACTACAGAGCCTGCCATCCACAGCCTCTGCTGTTTACTCCGTTCCCACGTGCAACCCCCTATGACCCTGTGTGACATGTGGTGCCCTCTTCTCCCTGGCTGAGAGAATACGTGACTGATAATCTGCTCTCAATCTCACCTGTCCAGTGTGACAGGTTTCGTACTTGGCCATGTTCATAACCCTAGGGTGGGAATCTGTCCCTCACCAATGGGGTAATGAGGAGGTTATTACAACACTTTCATGACCCAGGGAAGGGAGCACTATGAACCGGAAGCCAGAAGGGTTCTCTGGACTGGATCCCCTGTAGAGAGAATCAGGGAGAACCTCCAAGGGAACGAATCCCTTAGGGCTGAGCTAAGCAGCTGGGCCCACTCCCTCTTCCTATCTGAGCTCTTCAGAATTTATGGAATCAGGAGCATCAGAAGAACCATTTGATAAAACAGTTCTTCTCAGTCAATATGCCTATGGAGGTCAGAATGGAGCCCCAAATAAGGCCTCTCAGAAAGCCAAGACAATACCAAAGGGCCAATGCTAACTAAGGTTGGATTGAAGAAATTTGTGGTAGTTGTAGGTGTGGGCATGGGGATCATAGAAAAACAATTTCTGCTAAGATAGTTACATGTGTCAGCGACTGTCCATTCCTGGAGGAGGACAGAGGCTTCTGGGACTGTGTCAAGGCAGGGGGCCCACAGGTGATGTGTTACAGAGATCTGGAGCCCAGGTATGCAGTGAGAGTTACTAGCTGTGTGAACCTGGGCAGATTGCTTACCATCTGTGTTGGTAGTCACAAAATGAGAGTAAGAGTACCCTATAACACGGGAAGTTGGGAGGGTCAAATGGAAAAGCTTACAAAGCTCTTGGCACAGTGGCTGACCCTGGATCAATGCTCAGTTGAAAGTATTCATCATTATTGGGAGGTAATCTACCCTTCCTGAGGCCTTGGGCCACATTTAAAATAATAATAACTTTGCAGAATAAATTCTCTCCTTTAGAGGATTTTGTGATCATAGACTGGGAGAGGAAGGACAGAAGGAATGGACTGTTTGCAAATTTTCACTGGAGTTTGGGGAAACAATAAAGTATGGTCCCAGATTCAGTGTAGAGCTGAAAAGTACTATATTGTTTTCTTGTTGCTGCTGTAAAAAGTCACCACAGAGTTAGTGGTTTAAAACAACACGAGTTCATTGCCTTACAATTCTTGTGTTCAGAAGTCTGAATTAAGTCTTATGGGGATATAATCAAAGTGTTGGTAGGGCTGGATCCTTCTGGAATTTCCAAGAAATTTTCCCTGCTTTTTTTTTTTTTTTTGTGAGGAAGATCAGCCCTGAGCTAACATCCATGCTAATCCTCTTCTTTTTGCTGAGGAAGACCGGCTCAGAGCTAACATCTATCGCCAATCCTCCTCCTTTTTTCCCCCAAAGCCCCACTAGATAGTTGTATGTCATAGTTGCACATCTTTCTAGTTGCTGTATGTGGGATGTGGCCTCAGCATGGCCAGAGAACCCGTGCGTCGGTGCGCGCCTGGATCCGAACCCAGGCCGCCAGTAGCAGAGCATGCACACTTAACCATTAAGCCACGGGGTCGGCCCCCACTGCTCTTTCATCTTCTAGAGGCTGCTGGCATTCCTTTGCTTGTGGCCCCTTCTCACATCCCTCCAACCTCCTACTTCCAGTGTCACATCTCCTACTACGGACTCTGATCTTCTGCCTTTCTCTTATAAGGACCCTTGTGAACACATTGGACCTACCAAGATCATCAATCTACTCTCTTACCTCAAGGTCCTTATTCACATCTGTAAAGCCCCTTCTCACCATTTAAGATCACATTCACAGGTTCCAGGGATTAGGACATGGACATCTTTGAGGACCAGCATTCAGTTCACTGGAAATAACAAATCCAAGCTACATGGCCTTCTTTAAGGGGAAATGTATCTTACAAATATATTCAAAATAGTTATATTTGCCAATTTAAGCCTATGTCGTCACCTCATCTCCAAAGGAATCCACATGTTATATTGAGTCTATAGCATGCCCAAATTAGGGCTAGAAGGCTGGGTGCCGTGTGCCTATGTATTTCTGCTTTTGCCAGCTTGCCTCTGCTCTGGTCACAGGTACTGCTGAGTGCCCCCCTTGCCTCATGAGGCGGTCTTTTCAAGGGACCCTAGTGGATGAGGCTTGCTTGACTCACATTTTCTTGTTCTTAGAGGAAAAACGTGTTGCCTTTACACAGACCTTCACTCTGGAACCTACTTGAGTAAATTGAATAGATGCTATTGAAGCAGGGCTGCATTACACCTTTTCCAGGTCCCAGGAGACTTTGTCTTTATGGGTCTTCTCCTCCACAAAATGTATTAAAATTCTATTTTATGTCTGCATTGGTATAAGGATGCATATGCTACTATTATATATTAAAATATGATCTTTGACTTAAAAGTTCATTTATTCTCTTCTAATCGGAAAAGGATTTCCAACATTCTCGTGGCTCTCTCACAGTGTTGTGAGTCCTAAGCACTACGGCTGGTGGGTAAGTCAGCCCTGGTCTGAGGGTGAAGGAATGGGCAAAGTCTGCTCCCTGCTCTACGACTCTGGGATTCCAACAATGCTGGTGAATGGACACCAAGGTGAGTTTTCCCAACATGTGCCCTTAAGAATTCTAAGGAAACACTTTGCATTTAACGTTTTATGACCGTTCAGTTCCATTGCAGTGAAGGCCAAGATTTTTTTGTTGTTGTTCGTTAAAGTATGACATTTTAATTGTTTTCAGAGTTAGTAAAATATCACTGCATCCAGAATATGTGACTTTCCACCAGGTTCCAGCGTTTAGTATACTGCATTTACACAGCAAAGCAATGTTTCCCTTCTAGTAAAACAATTGTCGGGCTTTTGACATTTCTCTTTATTAATTTCATCCTAGATGTGCATACAATATATCCCACATCAGAGATATTTTTTATTAATTGTCTCATAGTAAGTGTAACTGTCTTGTCCCCACTTGTCCCAATATTTTCTCTTGGATGGTGCAATAAAAGATAAATGGAAAAATTGCCTATACAAGTGGCTTGGTATTCCATAGGCAAATTTGGAGAAAATGGATTTTTGGTTATTTGTATAGATAAGAGAGACAGCTGTTCTCATCTCTTCCTCAAAGGAGGGAGAAATGTCTTTGCTCTGTAGATGTGGATTATAAAAGTTCTTGCTGGGTTCCCACTGTAACTCTCTACTATGTACGTAGAATCTCTCCAAGGCTAGATAACCAGGTGTCTGTGACCTTCTCCACTTAGAGGTCTCTCCAAGGCCAGGCCTCATTCCTGCCTGAGATGTCAATACCTCGGGTAAGGGTGCTCCAATCTTCCTGGGACCCTGGGAGCTTCTCCTCGGGGCCGAGTTCAGGTTGTAACTGTTTGGACCTTTCAGAGAGATAAGAGAAGTGTATTATTCTTCTGGGTCCAAGTAATTAGTAGACAAATTGTTAGACATGTAACACTCACGGTCTATGAAAAGTGAAGTGTTTCTAGCAGCAGTGAGAGCAAACATTTTTATCTTTAAACTGTATACGTCTCCATGTCCCAAGAGGCTGGACCCTTTTAGGAGCACTAAGGAAATCCAGGGAAGATTTCTTTCCTGACAATACATTAAAAAATCACTTTTAAGGGCTGGCCCCGTGACATAGCAGTTAAGTGCACGTACTCTGCTTCGGCTGCCCGGGGTTCGCAGGTCTGGATCTTGGGCGTGGACTGATGCACCACTTGTCAAGCCATGTTGTGGTGGTGTCCCATATAAAGTGGAGGAAGAGGGGCATGGATGTTAGCCTAGGGCCAATCTTTCTCAGGAAAAAGAGGAGGATTGGCATCGGATGTTAGCTCAGGGCTAATCTTCCTCACACACACAAAGAAATCACTTTCCGACCGGCCCCGTGGCTTAGCGGCTAAGTGCGCGTGCTCCGCTGTTGGCGGCCGGGGTTTGGACCCCGGGCGTGCACCGACGCAAGGCTTCTCCAGCCATGCTGAGGCTGCGTCCCACATACAGCAACTAGAAGGATGTGCAGCTATGACATACAACTATCTACTGGGGCTTTGGTGGAAAAAAATAAATAAATAAAATTATAAAAGAAAATCACTTTCAATATGTGTATGAGACAGAAAACCTAATTTTTTTCCTTCAAAATCTTTCGCTGTAGAATTGGGTTGCATTTTCGACATAAGCATATGTTATTTGGTAGAAATCTCTCTACTGAGGCTGGAGAACAATCCAGAGGATTTGATGGTGATTCTCAAAGCCTCCTCTCCACTAGCTGTCTATCTGGAAATGTCTTCATCTCATCTTCGTAATTGAAAGATGTATTTTCTGAATGTAACGTTCTTGGTTGACAGAGTTTTTCTTTCAGCAGCTGGAATGCCGTTGGCCCTTCATATCTGGGGATGCAGAATCCAGGGATAAGGAGGGCCAACCAAGGGACTTGAGCATCCTCAGATTTTGGTCTCTGAGACGGTCCTGGAATCACTGTCCGTGGATACTGAGAGAGAACTCTACGTCATCCCCCTGCCTCCAGCCTCCGTTATTTATGAGAAGTCAGCTGTAATCTTATTGGGGCTCCCTTGCATGCGATGAGTCATTTTTTTCTTGTTGTGTCCAAGACTTTTTCTTTGTATTTTAATATTTTTACTACGATATGTCTTAGGTGTTGATCTCTTTGTGTTTATTCTACTTAGATTTTGTTGAACTTCTTGGGTGAGGAATCATTCAGGGTTGTCCAGGGAAACAGAACACATTATATATAATTTTATATACATATATAAAATGTATACTATACATATTATACGTAGACTATAAACTATGCTATATATGAATACTTTATATGGCCTGTATGCTATATATACAATGTGTGTACTATACATATTTTATATATATACTATATACTATACTATATATAGTGTTGTAAGAGAGGAAGAAATTTTCCTCTACCGTTCTAGATTTTTCTGGCTGGTCTAAGAATTAAGTTGATAGGAGAGAGATGAACAGGAGAAACATCAAACAAAGTTTTATGACATGTATCCCTGGAAGAGAACCAGGAAAACTAAGTAACTCACCAAAATGGCAGACGCTACCACCTCAAATACTGTATTCAGGTAAAGAGAAAAGAGGATGTTGGGGTAATGGTTTGGGACTTCAAAGGGGAGGAAGGCAATTCACGTGGAGATGGAAAAACACATGTTTGGGAAACCATGTCTCTGCACGGCATGGTATACATTTGACCTCTTGGCGCTGTCCTGGACCCACAACACATAGCCCATTTTCTTTGTAGATATCTCTGGTGATAGCTCTGTTCCTGTTGCAGGTCATTTATCTAAATTCTGTTAGGCAGTTAAAGGGGAGGTAACTAGAAGAACGTTCTGACTTTTGTTTCTTAAAAATAATCAACATAACATAATAATTGTCATGTTAAAGAGACACATTTTGAGGTGGCAAATTTTGTTCCTGTTCAGTATATATTCTATATACTACACACACCCAGAGACACACACACATATGTATGTATATAAGTATAAAAAATATATATATATTAAGAGATTTGTTTTGAGGAGTTGACCCATGTGACTGTGGGGTTGAGGAGTGAAATATATAGGGCAGGCCACGAGCAGGCTGGAAACTCAAGCAGGAGATGATGCTGTAGTCTGAAGGCAGAATTTCTTCTTCTCCAAGAAATGTCCATTTTTGTTCTGAAGGCCTTCAACTGATTGGATAGATGCACTCATATTATTGAGGGCAATCTCCTATACTTAAAGTCAACCTATTGCCCACATCTACAATTTATCTTCAGAGAAACACCTAGATTAGTGTTTGACTAAATAACTGAGTACTATACCCCACCCAAGTTGACACATAAAACTCACCATCACAGATGTGTAGATTAATGGTTTTCATCAAATTTGGGAAATTTTCAGCCATTGTTTCTTTGAATAATTTTCCTATTCCTTTCTCTCTCTATTCTCCTTCTGATACTTTCATTGTGCATATGCTGTTGGTGTGCTTAATGTTGCCCCATATTTCTCCGAGGAACTCTTCATTTTCCTTCATTCTTTTTTCTCTTTTCTACAGATGGCATAATCTCTATTAACCAATCTAAATGTTCTAATTCCTTCTTCCGCCACTTCAAATCTACTGTTGAGACCCTCTAGTAACTTTTACATTGAGGTTATACTTTTTAACTCAAGAATTTCCATTTGGTTCTTTTTAATAATTTGTATCTCTTTATTGATATTTGCTACTTGATCAGATGTTGTTATCATACATCCCTTTACTTTCTAAGCACGGTTTCTTTTAGTTCTTTGAGCATATTTATAATGGCTGCTTTAAAGTCTTTGTTAAATGTGACATCTAGGCTGTCTCATAGCAAGTTTCTTTTCTCCCCTTGCTTTATTGAGGTACAATTGATAATAAAAATTATATATATATTTAAGGGATACCATGCGATCATTTGATATATGTATACATTGTGAAATGATGACCACAATCAAGGTAATTATCACATCCATCAACTTACATAGTTACTTATTTTAGTGGTAAGAATGCTTAAGATTCAGTGTCAGCACATTTCAAGTTTACAATACAGTGTTATTAACTATAGTCACCATGCTGTACATTAACTCTCCAGAACTTAGTCATTATAATTGAAAGTTTGTACCGTTGCACAAACATCTCCTCATCCCTTCTCACCCCACAATCGCAGACAGTTTCTATTGCCTGTTTTTTTATTCTGTGTATGGGTCACACTTTTCTGTTTCTTTTGCATACCTCATAATTTTTGGTTGAAAACTGGACATTTTAGGTAAGTTATTGTAGCAACTGTGGATATTGATTTGTTCTCTTTCACTCCACCTCCTACAGCTTGTTATTGTTGTTGCTGTTTTCTTTTTTGTTGGTTTAGTGACTTGGCTGGACTGTTTCAGTGAAATCTAGTCCCCCTGCAGTGTAAAATGTCTGATGTCCCTGCTCAGAGGGCTTAGCCCTGTGCCTGCTCACAGTCATCCTGGGATGAGAGTGCTTTACCAGAGCTCCATAGACTTTCTCTTTCCCTGATCTCTTATGTTAGCTGTCCGCATCTGTTGATATCACACCAAGCTATCAGGCTCCTCTAATTACTGGATGATGGCTCTGTTGTTTTCAACACTGTCCTGTGGCGTAAATGGCTTCACATTCTGATCCAATTAATTTCAGGCCCCTTTGCAAAGGTCCATTTTTCAGGCCAGTCTTTCACGTTTGTTCTGTCCCCAATAGGGTTTTCTTAGCTGTTTCTTTCTCTGGCTCTCTCTGGTAAACTAGCTGACTTACAGTTTAACTTGTTGCTCACATGGAGATAAGGGCCTCCTCTTTATTGCTTACCACCAATATCTCCATTGTTTTTGATAGTGCCCTTAGTCTTGAACATCTCTACACTCTGTTTGGAATAAAGTTAGTTCCTTTGGGAAATCTTCAGATTCTCATGTTCTAATGGACTGCCTCTCTTTCTGGGTAAATTCTCTAAGCCATTGCCGCCGAGCTTATGGCAGGGGCAGAGGCCTGTTTACCTCAGAGTTACATCCCTGTAGTATGAGCAAGGTACTGGACTGGGGCAGTAGCCTCCTGTCTTCTTGGCTTGCATTTCCTGGTATACAAGCTCTGCCCTACAAATGAGCTGGGATGAGAGTAATTGGAACTCAATATTTTCAGCCTGCCATGTCTGGGTTAGAGGCTCTGCTCTCTGAGTGGGGGCTGGATAGTGGAAGAAACCCCCGCCAATAATGACCAGATTTGCAAGGAATTTAGTCTCTGCAAATTGGAGCTGTAGTGGTTGAGAAATGCTACCGGTCTGACCCTTGTCTGACCTTCCCAGTACCTACCCATATCCTCTGAATGGGAACTGGGGGAAAGGATGCCACATTTTCTTGGCCATATCTACCCAGAGTGGAATTTCTTTCATGCTGAGCAGAGGAGGAGAAGGCAGGGAGTGATCAATCCTGGCTCTGGTGCAGGAGACTCTCATTGTTCTTACTGAGATTTAGTAGATTTTCTTGAGTAAATGTTTCAGCATTTGCTGTATGCCCTTAGGACAATTTCCAGAGATTTTATTGATTGTTCAAAGGTATTTTTCACCAGTTATGGTTGTTTCACTGGATGGGGTAAGAGCATGTCTGCAGAGCTCCTCATGACACCATTCGGGAAAGGGAACCCTTCAGTGGATGTAATTTAGCATCCAGAATAGAGAAGAAAATTGTATTGAAAAAGAAATGTGAGATTAAAAAAAAAAAAACACCACGGGTTACTTATAGCTTAGATCTTAAAGATTTGGGGAGAAATTTTACTTTACTTTGCTCCTGTTTGCCAAAACATGACAAAACAAATGCAGATGTGTTTCATTTCCAAGAAATGAGACAAAACTACCACCAAAATCTGTTTGTGTTCTGGCCTGCAGTTTACAAAAGTCTAAGCATGTGTTTATTTCCCTATGCTTATTTTAACAGGAGAGTATCTTTACTAGGAGTATCTTTATTCACACCGTACTTCAGAAGTTCCCTTAAATATGCCAAACTTCTTTAGATGGTGGCACATTCACTAAATCATTTGAATTTCCCACATCCTTAGGCTGCGTAAGTCAGATATTATTCCTCCATTTTACAATTGTGAAGTTGAGAAGAAAAGAGCCAGCTCTTCCTATGTGGCTCGGCTCCCCCAGTATGGCCTGTGGAGGTGAGCATGCCCCGTAATGCTGGGAGGAATGCAGGGCCCTGGTTCCATTAGGCACTCTGTTTATTCTGTGTCCTGGGGAAGTGCGCTGCCATTGGCTGATCCTCCCAGCCTGGGGTTATAAAGCTGGGATTCTCAGAGGCTCTTGATGCCTCCAGTTCTGTCGTGTCTCCTGCCAATCCTTTGGGCTGAAGCCAAACCCAGAGATGGGTAAGCACCTCCTGCTGTCACTGGTCATCCTGTCCTCATTGCTGGGCTCCCTGCAAGGTGAGCTAGGGGAGCATATAGGAGGGCAGTGGGACTGAGGAGAATCTGGGTGAGTGGTAGTTTATATTTCCAGGCATCACCTCTCTCTTTGACTATATAGCTGCCTGCCTTGTCAGTAGAATGTACAACAGGTGAGATTACCAGATGAGATATGATTGGATCTGGGATGTTTTCCTTTTGTAGGGATACATTTCAATGTCTTTTTGCTTGTAAATTTGTTTTTCATAATATCAACTAGTTAAACACTTTTGAAAGCTGAGGTATTTTGGTACTCTATTTGTTGAATACTTTAAGATTTGGAGTTATCCTGTAGAAACAGGATGGGCCCTCACCAAAATTTGGTTCAGATGTCAGGACTGATGATGCCAAGACTTGACATGCACCAAGAGGGTATGAAGAAGTTAATTACTTACCTACTGAATCTCTCTGGGGAGAGCAGGGCTTGCTTCCCAGCTGGTCTTAAACTAGCTTGAGGGAGCAGGGAAAGGAGACTGGCTTGGGATTCATATGGTTATTAGGGAGCAAGGCAGGGTGCGAGTTGCTGCATGCAGGCAGGTGATTGTATGGTTTGAGACTCCCACCAGTGGTGAAGGGGGGAGCTTCTGGGGCCCAGATGTGGGGCAGAAGAGGTGAATCTTAGAGCTGTCAGCTATCAAACATCAAATAATTGGAGTCAGACACTTTATTACAAAGTGTAGGGTAACCTTTACAAAATGTTCAATACCCTTGTAGGACACTTAGATTGAATCACAAACGGTACCTCAAAGGCTAGACCCCATTTTCAAAATCTGATTGATGACAGGCAGCAGGGAGAAAGCTTGCTGAAGAGTATTTTTTATTCCACATCACCTTCATCAGAAAACATTTATAGTTATTCTACCTGTGTGTGTGTGTATACATACATACATTGATATATATAAAATATACAAATTCGTTTATACCATATATATATATATATTATACATACCTAGAGACACACCACACTATCACACTTGTTTGGACAGAATTAGGATACAGTTAAGAATTATGTATTCACTACAAGCAATTATAACTGTATTTTGATTCCATAGATTCTCAGTTGAGTAAGAACTTTGTTTCTGCTGCAATTTTATGCTCCACCAGCACTTTTCTTTACACTATTGCCACAAAAATGAATGATTTTATGTTCAATGTGGACTTTTTACACGGAATTTATATAGCATTCACAAAAATTCAGAAGTTTCCCCTTCTACAGAAATCATTTCCGCAGCTTTTATTTGATTGCATGGATTGATTGAAAAATGGAATGATCATTGGCATTAACTGGCATCATTTGTTTGCAATGTTCTTCTTCTGCAAATGGAATCAGCTTACTAATAGTCTACTAATAGTGCTTCTTTTATTGTATATGCACAGGAAAACTTGGTATAAAAAGTCTGAAAAATTAATTTAGAAGAACATTCATTTGATCTAAATGAAAATTTATCATTTTAGTTGGTGCTCCCCCAGAAGCTGACTCTGAGAGAAAGATATGAGTAAAAATCATTTGTCTGGAAGGTGGTCCCAGGAAATGCCAGTTTGGGGAGTGAGGAAGGAAGACAGGGAAGGGGAGGAAGCTGATAAAGGATGGGTCATGGAGCTAGACACCATGGTGGGCAAATGGAGCTTAATCCTGCGGGGAAATCCTGAGGACAGGGCAGAGCCGGCCTCAAGCTACCCCAACTCAAGGGTGAGAAGTTTGGAGTATTATCCACCAGTACCCCTACTGTTCTTGGGTGGGGGATGCTCTCAGGGACATTTGCTCCCTAGTATTCCAACTTACCCAGGAGTGAGGGATTGTTCTTCCGCCTTCCCTGTGGAGTTGCAGGTGTTTGCAGGAGCAGTCTTCAGCACCAGGAGGTGAAGGTGAGCTGTCCAGGGGACAGGATACTCATTGCATCTGCTTCAGTCAGTGATACAAGATGCATCTGCTACAGCTGCACACGTCCTTGTTGTTCCTTGAACTGAACAAGCTGATTCCATCTTAGAACTTTTGCACTTGCCCCTAGATCTTCATGGAACCAGTTCCACAACTTCTCATGGTTGTTTAGATAGTCAACTCTTTTTTAAAAAAATCATTTAACTTTGAGTTTAAGTAAGCCCTAAGAAAACTTTTCTGAGCACCCTATCTAAAGTAACAGCCCCACTACCTCACTTACTATCTCTGTCGCATGTACTCAGTCCTCCATTCTTCATAAGTCACTGGAACCTAATATAGTCTTTCTCATGTGTTCATTGTCAGTAGTTCTCCCCATTTATTTGTTTAGTGTTTAAGTAAATAAGTGAAATGTATGTTTCACTCCTCCCTTTCATCATGTATTCCTAAGCCCTGGAATAGTGCCTAGAACATAACAAGTGCCCGATTCTTGCTGAATCCCTGCATGGGTGAGCTGGCTGCTCACCCCAAGGCTGAGGAAGAGAGAGGAGCTGCAGCTCCAGGGCAAACATTTTATAAGTGATGCCTCCAGCACCCTCCTTTCCTCTTCTCCTTTCTTCTCCTTTCCTCAACCTTCCACTGTCTGCTTCCTTTTGTTCCTTCTGGTCTTCTCTTTGTCTTCCCAACCTCTCTGCCCCTCCTCCTTTCTCTCCTCATCCCACTCCTATGAGCACCCCTTTTCAGCTGAGTCCTGTGGTTCTCCTAAGTAGCTCTACTTTTAGGATGAAAAGGAGAGTGGAGGATGCCAGCCCTGTTTGGAAGAGGATGAGGAGGGGCTTTGTGGTGCTGCAGGAATGATGGAATGGGCGTGGGCAGTCCTGATTCTTTACACAACTCTAACAATTCACTTGTTGCTCACCTGCAGATGCTAGTCACATGGAATAGATTTTGAATGGTGTCCCCTGGTGTTGTGCCATGGACAGCCCCAGGGTTCGAGTGATAATCAGTTGGCAAGTGGGGTCAGGCTGAGCTGAAGTGTAGCACATGACCTTCTCCTCCAGCAGGACAGTCCATCCCTGAGAGACAAGGGAGATCCTGTCTGTACTTGGCCACAGACCCTGCACCCAGAGGCATGCATGTCTCCTCCCAGGTTTAAACAAAGCGCTGAGAAATCACACCAGGCTTTCAGCACATTCAGCAGGCAGTGGGAACTAGTCATTGTCCAAGCTGGGTCTGGGCCAGAGGGTGTGCTTCCTCATCTGATCAGTCGGGAGACTGGGCCAGAAGAGCCTCATTATCCTGGTTTTTGCTTTCCAGCTCTACAATGCTTTCATTGTGATCGAGTCAATGCCAATGGGGTTTGCGTGACTGGGGAAAGATTCTGCCAGGCTAAAGAATTCCAGCAGTGCTATGTGAGGAAGGTCTATGAAGGTAGGTGGGTCGTGGGAAGTCTCCTGGGGTGACCTTTACCTGAGGGTTGGGGCTGGCTGTGGGTATTCAGGGTGGAGGGTGGTATGAACCACCCATAGAACCACCTGGGAGCCTGGGCCCCAATGACACTGCGGGGTGGCTATAGGACCAGGAAAGGTGGCCCCTTAGGAACCCTGGGAGTAGGAGCAACTTAGGCAGGGAGGTGGTTTTCTTTCTTTCCTTTCCTTTCCTTTTTTTTTTTTTTGTTTGAGGAAGATTGGCCTTGAGCTAACATCTGTTGCCAATCTTCCTCCTTTTTTAGTTTTTTCTCCCCAAAGCCCCAGTAGATAGTTGTATGTCATGGTTGTACGTCATGTTGTACATCCTTCTAGTTGCTCTATGTGGGATGCCACCTCAGCATGGCTTGATGAGTGGTGCATAGGTCTGCGCCCAGGATCTGAACCTGCGAACCCTGGGCCACCACAGCAGAGAGTGTGAACCTAACCACTACACCACCGGGCCAGCCCGTGGTTTTCTTATTTTACCTAAACTAATGATGCAGTATCAGCTGGTTCTGGTCCTGAGCTTCCACTGGCCCTTCACTAGGTTGTTGACCTGTAAAAGGAGAAGCAGTGATCTTCTGTTTAGTCCTGAGGGTGACTGGAATTGGGCTGCTCAAATTCCCCTGAGTGGATGTGAGTGTGGTGGAGTTTTCAGAAACTGAGGACGGAAGTCAGAGGAGAGGGGTAGGGGAGGGCGAGTAGGGCAATTTCTATTCCTCCCCTCTGCCCTCTCTTGTGTGGGGAGGTGAATTGAACCCTAATATAGAGAGCCCCCAGAGCTATCCTAGGAAAGCCCACAAGGGGGTCCTACCTCAAACATCTCAATCCTGGGAGGCAGATAGTCATCCCTATCCAAGAGCATGAGTTCTTGATGGAATGTGCCATTTTCTCCCAATTCCTTGATTAATTTGTTGATGCTTTGTTCCACTGCTTCATTCAGCAATATTTATTGAGTGCTGTGAGCCGGGATATGCTAGACCCCACACCCATGAGTTTGCAACATGGGCTTCTGGGGTCTCACTTGCCTTCTTCTCTGCCTCTCTCCAGATAACATCATTTCCTATGGATACCAGGGTTGTAGCAGCCTATGTTCTCCTATGATGCTCTTTAATCGCAATGTTGCTGTGGATTGGAAATGCTGCAATAACTCATCTCTCTGCAACAAGTTCTAAAGGCAGGGCCCAGCTTATGCCCTGATCTGGTGGATAAAGCTGATTCAGCATACTTTTCAACAATTATAATCTTCAAGACTACTGTGACCTGAATGTGGTTTCCCTCCAAGAAGTCTCAGACTAGTTCCCTTTTCAGGCCCCATTTCCTTTTCTTTCCATTATTGCAAGATGCTGCAACGACAGTCTTTAAAACCAAATTGGGGTGAATAATGGTGGTCATAGCTAGGTCCAAGCAAACCTTCTCCCTTTTCAGGCTCTAATTAAGAGTCGCATTGGTTGCCACTTTAAAAGGCAGGATCTGTGGGAGCTTCCTTTAGTGTCTGTGTGATGCTTTTAACGCTGGGTGCTCTGTAGGTAGTAGCTGAAGAGAGAGGGAGAACCCTCAAAAGCTGAAAAGGGTGGTAAGAGTGGGGAGGGCCCTAAATGATGTATTAGTTGAGTAGGCTAGCTGGTGTAACAAAAATCTCTGAAATATCAGTGGCTTCAAACAACAAAAAATGATTGCTAACTCATTTCACAGTTCAAAGAGGTGGTAGTGACTATTCTGGTACACAAGCTCCTTCCCAGTCTTTATGCTGCCATCTTTCACGCAGAGTTCAAGGTCTCTACAGAAGGGGAAGACAGCATGGAGACTCTCACAGGGGCTTTTATTGCCAAGACTAGAAGTCCTGTACATAATTTCTGCCCATATTCCACTATCATTTGACTCCAACCTAATCGCAGGAAAGGTAATCTTGCAGTCTGTAATCTTGTAATCTGCAGTGTAATCTGGTGTGGCCAGGAAAATATGGATGCTTTGTTGAGCACAGCGTATGGTGTCTGGTTCCGACTTTCCCCTCAACTGTTCAGATTTCTCAACTTGCATATTTGATCTCTCTTACAAAGGAAAGAATAACCCAGCATATGAGGAATACAAAGCACAATGTAAAAGGTTTGTGACTTGACCAGATTTCCCACTCAGATTCTTTCAGAATCTCCCCACATGGAGGCTGGAGCCCAGCGTGTCTCACACGTGCTCACCAGCCTGCTGTAGGCATCCGGGGCTCTGCATCTTCTCCAGTTTCCTTGTTGCTTCCCTCAGCGCTTCTCCAGGGGTCTCGGCACTCTCTTTCCTGCGGTGACCTCCCTGAGAACCCCAGCGTGCCTGTCAGTGGAGTCATGTCCTCAGTCTCCCAGAGCAGCCAGCCCTCGAGACGGGTACTGGTCTCCCTGACTCTATCACAGGCTGTCCTTAAGGGGACCAAGCAGACTGTTGTTTCATTCCATCTGCATTTCTTTTCTTTCCCACTCATCACTATGTGGGAAAGGCTTATTCAGCTTCTGCCTCTAGCCTCTTTATACACAGGACTCTGTAGGGGGGGAAAAACCTTTTCCCTCCACCTCCTAGTTTCTCTGACTAGGGCCCTGCAAATTAGAGTGACAAAAGACAGATTCACAGGAGACAAACAGAAGTGTATTAATGATTGCATCACCCATACATGTTGGAGTGCTCAGTGATGGGTAACTCAATGGAGTGATTAGAACTTGCTCTTATATAGCATCTCAACCAAGAACAATAATTTTGTGGAGAAGTGACAAGACAAAGAAAAAATGGTTTAGGCTTTTAAGGGCAGCAAATTATGCGAAGGTAAATATATGTGGAAATTAATGGAAGATAAGGGCTACTCAGTAGGGTTTGTTATGTACAGTCCTCTGGGCAGAATAGAATCTAGAGTTGCCATTGGTGATTAAGCATCCTCCTGCCCTCCCTAGTAGAGAGGGGGAGGCCAGAGACTTTATCCTGTATCTGCTTCTTCTGGATTGCCTTCAGCTCAAAACAATCCTTATGTCAAAGTGACATATTTTGGGGTAGCATACTCTGAACCAATGCCTTTGACTGAAAACCATACATGGGGCTGGACAGAGTCAGAGAATTCACTGTTTCCTGTCTGGCTTCCTTCATCATTAAAATCTCAGGCACCTACCCCAAACTTCCTTTTCCCAGAGCTCCTCTCTGCCCATGCAAATTATTCCTAAGTTTTGATGCTGGGCGTGGAGCTGGAGTCATTTGCTGTGCACCTGATGATTATGCTCAGCAGGGGACACCTGATATTTTTGTTGATTCAATGACCTGTGCATCCAAGTATAGATGCTACACACACTCTGATTTTAAACTCACCCAATCTGATGTGAACTGGCACTTCTATGAAAGCAGAGTTTTCATCCACTGGGAGTTTCATTTGCTTATGTAGCTTTCCCTCCTCAGAAAAGTCTGGTTATAAGTATGGTTATCACCTGGTAATGGTGTCAGGATGTCCAAGCTTGCCTTTATATTGAGGTCAGGCCCAGGCTCACAACATGCCATGGGCTGGGTGGGACAGTGGGTTTAGACATATCTCCTCGAAGGCCAAACCGTGTGAATATTCCAAGACTTTCTCCTCTGGTCTCGGTTGACTGGATCAGTGGTGGACATTTGACCCAAGTGGGGCCAATAAAATTTTCTTTCCTCAGAATTTCTTATTGAACTTGAGACACCAATTCTTTACTTGTCATTAGAACTATAATATGAAACTCAGGTGCTGAGGGATGCCATCTTCATCGATGTGGTGGAGAATCAGAGAGAGTTCATCTGCAAAGACAGAAGACTGAAGCAAACATGAGAGAGCAGAGGCGTCTGTGTGTGAGAGAGCCTGAAGTTCTGACCTCTTTGTCGTTCTTGATTTCTGCATCCCGTCTCCCACCCCCGGCTAAGGCCAGGAGAAATTCCTGACCAAGGTGGCCATGATTGATGCGAGTCGAAATATTCATCCACTTGCTTTTTTTGTTTGTTTGTTTAAGCTACTTTGACCAGGGCTTGTGTTTGGCTTTGTGAAAAAGTGAGCTACTAACAGTGGCTGAAAATTCCCTATAATAAATAGAAAACAAAGCAGTTCATGGAGAAACAATCTCTACTTCCCTGGTGGTGACAGTGAATACACAGGAAAATTACACCTGTTCAAACTCTTTGGAAAATGCTAGGAGGAAGAGTGAGTGGGTGTCTGTAACCTTGGGCCTAGCTTTTTAGGATGTCCTCCCTTCCTTAGAGCATTTGTCCCACTTAGGATTTATTTCCCCAAAAGAAATCCTGTGTGGAAAGGCAGGAACATTTTCATCCTGTAGAAGAGACAGTCCTGGAGGAGTGAGGAGGAGAGGCAATGGATCCAGGGCTTAAATCTGTTAGGTGAATTGCTTGGTATTAGAGCCATGCCCCCCTCTCCACTCCCCATGAATGGGCAGTCAGCGGGAGAACAGTGCCCAGAGAGCTAGAGGTGCCCTCTATGCAGGCTGTCTCTCAGCACATTTGACTGAAAAGAATGAAAACTCATTCAAGTTAACTTAGGTAAAGGAGATTTCCTGTCAGAGTACAGGAGAATTTCCTAGCACCAAGTGCAGAAACTTAGCTAAGCCTCATGGGAACAGGGAGTGTGCGGGGAGCCATGTTTGGCTTTGAAGTATTTTGGGCAGGAGGGTAAATGCAGGTCCTGTCACACTGCCTTGAGGTAGAAGATCAGATTCCACTTCATGAAAAACCTCTTCTCTTACTCAAATTATCTTTTTTCCAAATCTTTCAGATATTTCCTCCATCCTCCTCTTGTGTCTGCAGGGCAACTGCGCATCCTACCCGTTCTTAGCCAGGCACGATTCAAGTTAATGCTGCCCACTCACCTGAGAAGAATCAAAGGGCATGTTCTGAACTTCATCAGGCCACGGTAGTGTGAGGTGTTTTTGGTTGTTCCCTGAAACCTTCTTTTTCCTAGGAAGGGTTTTTGAGCATTATGGTCATGAAAATGAGTATGCTTATCTAAATTGCAATCTAGACATGGCTGAGACCCTTCAAAGGAGAAGAATGGAAGAAGAGGAGGAGGAAGGAGAGGATTAATGAGCAAAACGGTCTATCTGCCCAGCCCAGCTTCTGTAGCAGGACAGACCATAGGAATTGGCTGCAGAAAGAAGTCAATTTCTGGATTTTTTAGAGTTTTGGAAAACTGGGAACTTAGAATTTTTCAGAGAGAAGTAACTACCTAGCAGATGGAAGAATTCCTGAAGAAGATGGTTAGAGAGGAATCAGGAGGGGCTCCTAAGAACTGCTTTCCCCTACTCACATCTGCAATGAGTTCATTCTATAAATCCAACAACAAGAGAAGGTATTCATTAGTCAGGTTTCCTGAGCAAGGCTGTGAAGAGGAAGGAGTCATCCCCCATGTACAATCAGGAGGGGAAGGGGGAGAGATCAAATGCCTTTTCTGCATCTATTGAGATAACCATATGATTTTTATCTTTCATTCTATTAATATGATTTATTGATTTGCATATGTTGAACCATCCTTGCATCGCAGGGATAAATCCCACTTGATCATGATGTACAATCCTTTTAATGCGTTGTTGAATTTGGTTTGCTAATATTTTGTTGAGAAATTTTGCATCTGTATTCATCAGGGATATTGGTCATAGTTTTCTTTTCTTGTAGAATCCTTATTTGTCTTGATAACAGGGTAAAGCTGGTCTTGTAAAATGAGTTTGGAAGTATTCCCTCTTCTTCAATTTTTTGGAAAAGTTTGAGAAGGTTTTGCGTTAATTCTTGTTTAAATGTTTGGTAGGATTCACCAGTGAAGCCATTTGGTCCTTGACTTTTCTATGTTGGGGGAGTTTTGATTACTGATTCAATCTCTTTACTTGTTATTAGTCTATTCAGATTTTCTATTTCCTCCTGATTCAGTATTGGTAGGTTGTATGTTTCTAGGAATTTATCCATTTCTTCTAGATTATACAATTTTTTGACATATGGTTGTTCGTAGCAGACTCTTATGATCCTTTGTATTTCTGTAGTATATGATGTACATCTCTTCTTTCTTTTATGATTTTATTTTTTGACTCTTCTCTTTTTTTTCTTAGTCTAGCTAAAGGTTTGTCAGTTTTGTTTATCTTTTTGAAAAATTGGCTCTTAGTTTCATTAATTTTTTTCTATTGTTTCTCCTTATTATTTATTTTCACTCTGATCTTAATTATTTCCTTCCTTCTGCTAATGTTGGGCTTAGTGTGTTCTTCTTTTTCTAGTTCCTTGAAGTGTAAAGTTATATTGTTTATTTGAGATATTTTTATTTCCTTAATATATGCTTTTATTGCTTTATAAATTTCTCTCTTAAAACTTGCAACCCCAGAGCTTTTGATATGTTGTGTTTCCATTTTCATTTATTTGAGGTGTTTTTTTTTTTTTTTGCTTTTGGTTTCTTCTTTGACCCATTAGTTGTTCAGGAGTGTGTTGTTTAATTTTCACATATTTGTAGATTTACCAGCTTTCCTCTTGTTGATTTCTAGTTTCAAATAATTGTGGTTGAAAAAGATACTTGGTATGATTTTAGTCTTTTGTAATTTTATAATGCTTGTTTTGCATCCTATCATATGGTCTATCCTGGAGAATGTTCTATGTGCACTTGAGAAAAATGTGTATTCTGCTTCTGTTAGATGGAATGTCCTCTAAATATCTGTTAGGTTCATTTGGTCTAATGTATGGTTCAAGTTCATTGTTTCCTTGTTGATTTTCTGTCTGGATGGTCTATCTATCGCTGAAAGTGGGGTATTGAAGTCCCTCACTGTTATTGTAGTCTATTTCTCCCTTCAGATCTGTTACTACTCGCTTACTGTATTTAGGTGCTCCAATGCTGAGTGCATATATATATACAATTGTTATATCTTCTTGATGAATTGACCCCTTTATCATTATATAAGACCTTATTTGTCTTTTATTACTGTTTTTGGCTTAATGTATATTTTTTCTGATATAAGTATAGGTATCCTGCTGTCTTTTGGTTTCCACTTGTATGGAATATCTTTTTCCATCCCTTCATTTTGAACCCATACGTGTCCTTAAAGGTGAAGTTGGTCTCCTGTAGGCAGCATATACTTGGGTCTTGTTTTTTTTTTTTTTTTTAATCCATCCAGCCACTCTGTGCCTTTTGATTGGTGAATTCAATCTGTTTATATTTAGAGTTATTATTGACGTATGTGAACTTATTAATGCCATCTTGTTAATTGTTTTCTGGTTATTTTGTATTTCCATTGTTTCTTTTCCCCTCTGTTGCTGCCTACCTTCATAAATTGGTGATTTTCCATGGTGGTATGCTCTGTTTGCCCTATCTTTGCCTTTAGTGTATGTGCTCTAGGTTTTGGTCATTACCATGAGGTTTATAATAAAACAACTCATAGATAAAACAGTCCATTTTAAGCTGATAGCAACTTAGCTTGCATACAAAAGTTCTACCTTTTCACTCCCCCTTTTATATTTTCGATGTTGTAATTTAGCTCTTTTTATATTGTGTATTTGTTAACACATTATAGTAGCTATAATTATTTTTAATACTCTTTTACATTGACCTTTATACTTTAGTCAAGTAGTTAACACAGCATCCTATTACAGATTTAGAGTTTTCTAGGTCTGACTGTACATTAACCTTTATCAGTGTGTTGCATACTTTTGTATGTTTTTATGTCACTGATTAAGATCTTTTCATTTCAGCCTGAAGAACTCCTTTCAGCATTTCTTCCAAGGCAGGTCTAGTAGTGATGAACTCCTCAGCTGTTGTTTGTCTAGGAAAGTCTTTACTTCTCCTTCATATCTGAAGGATAACTTTGCCAGATAGAGTATTCTTGGCTGGCAATTTTTTTCTTTGAACACTTTGAATATGTCATTCCACTCTCTCCTGACCTGTAAGGTTTCTGCTGAGAAATCCACTTATAGGCTAATGGGGGTTCCTTTGTAGATTACAATCGTTTTTCCCTAGCTATTTTTAGAATTCTTTCTTTATCCTTGATTTTTTGTAGTTTCATTACAATGTGTCTTGGAGAAAGTCTTTTTTCATTGAGATAATAAGGTAGTTATTAGAATGTTAGAATATTAGGTATTATTAGAATAACTAATAATCTATTAGTTTCATGTATTTGGATATCCAATTCTCTCCCCAGGTTTGAGAAGTTCTCAGCTATTATTTCTTTAAATAATTTTTCAGCTCCTTTTCCCTTCTCGTCTTCTTCTGGAAAACCAATTATTCTAATATTTGTCTTTTTATGGAGTCCCATAGATCAAATTGGCTTTATTTGCTCTTTTTCATTCTTTATCCTTTGTTTGCCTCTAACTGGGTTATTTCAAAATTCTTATCCTCTAAACCATTTATTCTGTCTTCCATTTGCTCTACTTTACTGCAGATACTGTCTATTGTATTTTTCATTTCATGCATTGAATTCTTCAGCTCCAGAATTTCTGTCTGATTCTTTTTTATGATTTCTATCTCTTTGTTAAAAATCTCATTTTGATCATGTATTTTTTGACATTTTATTGAATCGTCTTTCTGACTTTTCTTGTAACTTGTTGAATTTCTTCAAAACAACAATTTTGAATTCTTTATCAGCAAGATCACAAAATTCTATGCCTTTGAGCTTGGTTATTGGGGAATTATTATTTTCTTTTTTTGATGGCATGTTTTCTTTATTTTTCATGCTCCTTGTAGTTTTGCATTGCTGCTTTCATATTCGAAGTAGCAGATGCCTGCTTAAATCTTTGCTAGCTACCTTCAGATGGTGTATTCTGTTCAATGTTATTATCATCTGGAATTTTCTCTGTCTTTGTATCAATACACCTGCTCCACTTTTTTTTCTTTCTCTTGTGGCAGAATTCTTAAGCTTTTTTGTCTTCTCTGGTTCTCACAACTCACCAGGTTGGCTACTGAAAACATTTTGGTTTCCAGAAGGTGACACTATAGCGCAAGTTTGTGGTTTCTTCCTTGCCCATAGACTGTGGCCTGTTTTCTAAGCATGCTCCCTGTCTACTGGAGCTCTCTCTTGTGCCACACACAGAAGTGGGCACAAGGAGCTGGCAGCAGAGTGAAGGGAGTTTTAGGTTTAGCACCTGGTGTATTAGGGGTGCCTGGTACTAACAGAGGCTCATTGAGTGGACTTTCTACTGAGTGCAATCCCTTTATTGTCTTTTGAAATTCCTATCTGTCTTTTTCCTAATATCCTCCCTCCCTCCTCATCATAAAGGTCCTGCCTCAGTATTCTGGGCGCTGCTGAAGAGAAACAGGTTTCTCCAGCTGCATCCTGCACAACTGAAATAGGCAGGCACTCACTCACTACTCTCCTTTTGCCCCATGGGAGAGATCACCACTGTTGGATAGATCAGCCCCACACAGTTTCCTTGCGGGGTGGGGAGGAGGCGATGCTGGAAAAGTTTCTTACTCCCGCCTCTGTTGTGACCAAAATCATATTTTTATTTTAATTTTTTTGATCTAATGCTCCAGTACCTATTTGGAAAGTTATTTATTATGTGTGACGTTCAGTTATTTCATCTGTGAACTCCATGTGATTGTGGTGAGTTTTCATTCATTCCACAAATATTGAGTATTTACTACATCCCAGTTACTATTTTAGGTTCCAGGGATTCAGCAGTGGAAAAAAATGAACGGTCAAGAAACTCAAACAAAACAAACAAACAAAAATCAAGCACCAAACAAAACAAAAACCTTGCCTTCATGGAGGTTATTTCATAACAGGAAGAGGCAGACAATAAACAAATTAATAATAAAATTCACTTGGAGAAAAATAAGCCAGAGAGGAAGGATAAGGAATGCCTGGGAAGGGAATGGGAGTTGCAATTTTTTAATTAAATATCCCTAAGTAGGTGGCATTTGAGTAAAGACTTGAAGGAGAGGGAGGCTCAAGTCACAAGGAGCTCTGGGGGAAGGGCAATTACCTATAATGCATGTGAAGTGCTTAGCACATTGCCTGACGCAGAGAGGTACTCAATAAATGGGAGCATAAAAGAGTGGTGAATGGAGTGAAGTAAGATAAAATTGCTTCAGAAGATGATAAGAGTACATCTCAACTATTAAATAAACACTTGGCTTTAGAGTTGTGGACAACTTGGGATTAGGGGATAGACAGAGATCACACTGTTTTAACAAGTGAGATAGTTGTCTAGGTATCTGAGAATACAAATTAGAGCTAGCCACCAAAATGAATTAATTTTAGTAGTATTCCAGCACATTTTTATCTGAGGGAGTTGCAAACAAGGGATCTTGTAACTAAGAGATATGAGCTGTTTTCATAGCTGGGTTGGTAGGAAGAGCAGAAAGAGGAACACAAAATAAAGGATGCTGACTCATTCTTACCGTGGAAAAGCAGGCCTAACTCTTTGGTGATGTAATGACATTTTTATGCCCTGGGTCATAGGGTTTGTGAAGGGCCCAGAGTCATCTGACCTCAGCTCTCTTTGGGGATACCAAAGGATCAAGGGAGGTGGGAATTAACCAAATAATCAATTCAATTTCTGGCTCTTAACTGTCCACCATCCCTTCAAAAATTAAAAATAATAAAAGACATAAAAGAGTCTATTATAGCTATTGGTATGCATGTTTACTCTCTCCTTTACCTTTAAGAGAAGAATGGAGATCTCCAAACCTGGTTCCAAATTCATCCCTTGGCTTTGCCAGAATGTTAGTTCCTTGATTACTGATGTCATCTCCTAGAGGTCAGAGTCTTATTCAGTTTTTCACTTCAGATTAGCCCTTTCAAAGGAAAGGAATAGTTTTGATGAGGAGTGAATGGTAGCTTTTTATTTGATACATATTTCCAAAGGGTAAGATCCTTTCCAAAAGGATAATCTGTAAGAAGTATCCACACTGTGTCTGGGGATGAATGAAGTCCTCACAATTTCTCTCTATACCTTTCTGAATATTTACTGCCAGATATCGTGTGAGTGCTGGACATCCTCGGAGCAGTAATATACATTACTTGCCTTCAGTTAGGAAGTCTGCCACAAACAATTTTGTCATCAAGTGGTATGCTTAGGGAGAAAGGTAAGCATGGGGTGCTATGGGAGCACAGATCAAGGGCACCTAAGCTGGTCTAGGGGTTCTAGGTTTGTAAGAGATGATAGTTGAGTGAAATGATGAGGATTATTTAAAGACAGCTGAAGGAAAGAGTGGAGGGTGAGACATCCTAGAAAGAAGATACTTTAAAACCAAAGAACTGGATCTGGGCAAGGTGTATGTGGGCAATCACAAGCTGTTCAGAATTACTACAGGGTAAAGTAAAAAGCAAGAAAGAGTGGAGAGGAGACTGGAGGGGAAGTAGGGGCAAGGCCATGGGGTATTTTGTATGCCAAGTTATTAGGACTGTTTTAGTAGATATGGAAAGGAGATAGTAATTTAAAAAATGTTTAGCAGGTAAAGTCTTGGTGATAGTTTGGATAGGGGATGACAAACCAAGCTCCTAGATTCCTGGCTTGGTGGTAATTGAGGCATTTGGTCTGGAAATTTAGGAGGGGGAAAGCAGTTCGCATGGGAAGGCGATGAGTTCTCTTTTGGACATGATGACTATGGTGGGCCAGAAGAGAATCCAGGTGACCAGAGCAACAGAAGTTGGATAGAGAGGTCTAAAAATCCAGAAAGACACCAGGACCATGGATAAAAGACTTGAGACCATTAGCCAGTACAGTAGATAATTAAATGCATCTCAAGAGAATTTGATGACTGTTATTATGAGAGTTAATGAGTTTTTTTTTTTTCAATGAACTGTGTGAGAAAAGCTGTGTTCGAAAAGCATTGAGGAAGAAACAATAGGAAACATCACTGTTAGTGGGATGGGTGAAAGAGACTAAGACAAAGAGTGAGAGATAATGGTTAGAAAGGTAGGTGGAGTACCAGGAAGGAGTAGTGTTATAGATTCCAAGAGAGGTAAGAATTCCAAGAAGCAGAAAAGGGTCAACAGAAGCCTTGAAATGGATGTGAGCGATCCTATGAGATAAGGAGAGACAAGAATCAATTGAATCTGGTGATTGAAGGTCATGGGTGATCATGGTTGGCACTGGATTCTTGTGGATTAAGGAATAGAGAAGTTGGAGTAAGTCCAGCTCTTTCAAAAGTTTGTGAAAGGAATGAGCGAGTGGAGTAGTAGTTACAGGGGGATGTAGCATTGGGGAGCATCTTGTTATAGGTTGAGAGAGGTTTCAGCTTATTTATAAACAAAGACTCTTTAGAGTAAAATATAACCAGAGGACTGTCTCCATCTTTTCATTTCTTTCATTGTATCTTTTTTTTCTTTTGTTTGGTTTCATTTTCTATGGCTTTTTAATTAAATTATTGTTTCCCGTTCATTTTTTCACCGTTTCTCTCTTCTTTCTTTTCTTTTTCTCTGTATCCTCCCATCTTTCTTTTTCCCTTGGTTGGTCATGTTATACAAATGAAGAATATTAGTAATATTCATTTTTCTTATTGAATACGTTTTACCTTCCATGTTTACAGTATGAAAACCATAAAACATTTCATATTTCTTTAATTCTAAAAACCATAAAAAGCTGTAAATCAAGATTTTTGTACATGATTTTTTAAAAAGACAATATTTTTAGGGCAGTTTTAGGTTCACAACAAAATTGAGTGGAAGATACAGAGATTTCTTATATAACTCCTGCCCCCACACATGCGTGGCCTCCCCCATTATCAACAGCCTCCATCAAATTACCCAAAGTCCATAGTTTACATTAGGATTCACTCTTGGTGTTGTACATTCGATGGGTTTGGACAAATGTATAATGACATATATGCATCATTGTAATATAACATAGATATTAGGGCAGTATTTTCACTGCCCTAAAAAACCTCTGTGCTCTGCTTATTCATCCCTCTCCCCTCACTCCTGACCCTTGCAATCTCTGATATTTTTACTGTCTCCATAGTTTCTCTTTGTCTAGAATGTCATATAGTTCGAATCATACAGTATGTAGCCTTTTCAGATTGGCTTCTTTCACCTAGTAATATGCATTTAAGTTTCCTCCATGTCTTTTTATGGCGAGATAGCTCGTTTCTTTGTCACACTGAATATGTATGTGATTTTTAAGTTGCTTAAAATATTGGTATTTGTTAGAAAAAAATTGATAACTACTGCTATTTTTGTTCCTCAGAATGTTGAGCTTGAGTGCTCATTTTAAAGAATTTTTCTTTAAAATAAGATCTAGAAATGTGAGAAAGTGTGAGGAAGAGGATTGGGTGGTGGTGGTGGGTGTCCTAGCTTAGATTGAGTCCTTCTTGTTAAAAGTTACCCTGAGAATCTAACCACCAGAAGCACAAAGAGCAACCATAAGCAGACTCACCTTTCCAAGTACAAATCAACCTGAATCAAATTGGAGATAGCTCTACACAGGATAGTCAAGAGAGGGACCAGGTATGATGGAGGCAGGGCCAACAAGTGGCCTTTGTTTTGTTTTAAAAATGATTTTCTTGTCCCAAAGAGAACAAAAAAACACCCATAATCACATCATCCAAAGATAACCATTGTTAACATTTTGATATAAAAGCCTTCAAACCTTTTTTCAAATGTGATATGTATGTGTGTGTTTTATACACAAATGTATTCCATAAAAAGAGAGATATCCAGCAGCACGTGATTTTGATGGTGACTTATTCTTAGGTGGCCAGGGACCTGAGCACATATAGGACTTCAGGCCTCGCTTTATTCTGAAACTCTGCGGAACTGAGGCAACAGAACTATCCTTGCTTCCTAAACTACAGCAATCCCTCCGTTAATGGGCTGAATTGTGTTCCCTCAAAATTCATATGGTGAAGCCCAAACCCTCAACGTGACTATAATTGGAAATTGGGCCTTTAGGGAGGTAATTAAGATTAAATGAGGTCATGATGGTGGGGCTTTAATCCAATAGGACTGGTGTCCTTATAAGAGGAAGAGACACCAGATCTCTCTCTCTCTCTCTCTCTCTCTCTTTCTTTCTCTCTGCACAAGAGAAGGCAGCTACTTGCAAACCAGGAAGAGGGATATCACTAGAAACCAACCCTGCCGGCACCTTCATCTTGAACTTCCAGCCTCCAGAACTATGAGAAAACAGATTTCTGTTTTTTTTTTTTTTTAATAATTTTATTTATTTATTTTTCCCCCCAAAGCTCCGGTAGATAGTTGTATGTCACAGCTGCACATCCTTCTAGCTGCCGTATGTGGGACGCGGCCTCAGCATGGCCAGAGAAGTGGTGCGTCGGTGCGCACCCGGGATCCGAACCTGGACCACCAGCAGCGGAGCGCGCGCACTTAACCGCTAAGCCACGGGCCAGCCCCCAGATTTTTGTTTTTAACACACCCAGTCTGTGGTATTTTGTTATAGTGGCTCTAGCAGACCAATATACCCTCCAAACCTCCCTCCAGATAACTTCTCCTAGTGGAGCTGGCTTGAGATGGTGAGGAACCTACACTCCTACTTCCAGCATATAGCACCCACCCCAGCATGCAGAGCAGAGTTGCTCCCACCACCAGCACCTTGTCCATTGCCCTCAGGACATGAATTTTTCCAAGTAGATGACCTACAGGCTCCACAGCCCAGCTTCCCAGAACCCTGGCCTGATACTGACTTTGGAGGGAGCAGGGACCAATATGCCACAGGGAAGATTTTCTTTCATTGCCCTCGGAGGAGTTAGATTTAATTTTCTCACCTCTTCCAGAAATGAAAAGGAAGGACAAGATTGAAGAGGGAAGGTAGTTCACTCCTGTGAGGCTTTCAGCAAGGGGAATTCACAGAGTAAAGCTGATGTCTCCCCAGAATCATCAGATAATGTCTTAGTTGGCTTGGGCTGCCATAACAAAATAGGAATTTATTTCTCACAGTTCCACAGGCTGGGAAGTCCAAGATCAAGATGCCAGACAAATTGGTTCCCTGGTGGGGGCTTTCTTCCTGGCTTGCAGACAACTCACATGGCAGAGAGACAGAGAGAGAGAGAGAAAGCTCTCTGGTGTCCTCTTACGAGGGCACTACTCCCATCTTGAGGGCCCACTCTCATCACTTCATCTAAACCTAATTACTTCCTAAAGGCCCATCTCCAAACACTATCACATTGTGGGCTAGGCTTCAGCGTATGAATTTGGGGGAGGGACACAATTCAGTCCATAGCAGATCGTGGTCCCAGGGGAGGGAAATCTGAGAAAAGGTCTGTGAAAGCTGGTGGAGAGTACATCTCTTGTTTAAGATGGGGCAGGAGAGGCTTCCCACGTCAACTGGTAGACTGAATCAAAGAATTAAAGCTTGATTCTTCAGGCTTCTTCTTGTTTGTGCCTCCCCTAGGGAACATTTCTGACCCATCTACTCCTAGTCATCCATCTCCACCCTCTCCCCAACTACATGTATATCCAACTATACCTCGTACACAACATGGACAATCTTGGCTGCAGCAGAGCAAGGATGAAGAACAGATAAACCCTTCCCATGTTGCCAGGCTGAGGACTTCATGGTTGGGGTGTGTGGCTCTGTGGGGAGGGAGATGGGAAAGAGAAGTTTGGGAGCTCTGATGAGGAGTTTCAGCAGGTGAGTCTGACCTCACCCTACATGAGCTCCTTCATCAGAGCACATCTGCTTGGATGATCTGAACATGCTGTGACTGGTGCTGTAAGAGTATGCATTCCCACTGGTATAATTTGGGAATTGATGAAGAACCCCTGGCCTGGGTCCTCTGTTCATCCCTCTCTTAGCAGTCTCCACCTCTACCTTGTCTTTGGCCCTGGGCTGAGATAATGGCTGCTCCAAGTGGGACATCTGTGAGAGGAAAGTGCGAGAAGGGTCCTGGGACTAGGCTGCCATTAGGCTGAGGCAAAGCAGTGTTTCGCTTTCTGTGAGAGGAGGGGAAAAAGAAGTGTCGCTCTGTGGGGGTGTGTTTGCTTATGCTGAGGATCTGTAGGGCTGTCCAAGAGAATAAAAGAAAGGACACAGGAATAGAAGTAGGGAGAGAGTCATCATGTTCAGTCCTCATCTACTTCCCAGTGCCAGTTTTAACTGAGACTTGTCATGACAGGGACACAGAGTTAACAATGATAAGACAAATAAGAATACAGTTAATACATATCGAGCACTTAAAAGTCATCATTTTATTTAATCCTGGCAAAATCCTAGCAAATGGGTTTTATTATTGTCCTCATTTGCCACATGGGGCAACTGATGCTTTCAGAGAGGTTAAGTACCTTGGCTAGGGTCCCCGACCAATAAGTGCTGGAGTCAGTATTCGGGCTCAGACCTGACTAATTACAGAGCTCACGCCCTTTGCCACCCTACTCCACTCTGGTCCCAGCCTGAACTCACCACTGGAGCTCTGATAGGGACTGGAGTGGGCCTGTGACCTTGGAGAGGCTAAAAATCCCCAATCAGAGAACCTGGAGGAGAAGAGTCTCCTGCAGCAGGAGTAAGGTTGGGCTGGATGACCTCTAAGGCCCCTGCCTGTTCTCAGAGGCTAGAGTCCATGACAACTTTCTCTATACACTGCCCCATGAAGGCTCTCTGTAGTCTAGCTCATGGAAGTCTCAAGCCTTTTTTCTTGAGTAGTCTGGAAAGCTCATGGCTTGGCATTCAAGGCGCAACATCATCCAGTCCTTCTGGACCATCTAAATGTATCTTCCATCATGGACTGAGGCAGAGACATGGGGTGCTGGTGCTTAGGGTGCTCTGAAGTATGGGCAAGGGTGGAGGAAACAAAACCTCTTAGGAGTCTGGGGGGTTGTTCCTGAGTGGAGGTGGTGACGACCTATCTGGGGAGGGTGGCTGTGGGTTCAGATAAGAAAGAATGAGTATGAGCTGAGGGGAATCACAAGGAAAACATACATAAGACATTGCGACAGATGAGTGCAGGCAAGGAAAGAAAGGGAGGATGATCTACCCTTTTATGCCCAGAATAAAATGGAATAGAAAAATAATGAATAAAAAATAAAAATCCTGGCTTGTATTTTTTTGAAGACGGAGGTGGGAGAATATGTCAGGCTCTTTTCTAAGTACGTTACATCAAACACTCCCAATGATTTCACTGCACTCTCTTGGCAAATGATATTCTTGATGCCTAAGAGAGCGGAAATCCCTTTTAAGAGAAGGGAATGGAAAGAAAGTAGAAATTCGGAAGGTGACGTTTTCATTGGGGGAGATTGTGATGAATCAATATTTGGGAATGACTTTGAAAAAAGAGAGGAGAAGTCCTGTAAACATGTGAGCTTCTCTTTAAGGGACATGGACCTGATATATTCTCTTTGTACCTCTCCCCAGAAGGCTGGTGTGATGTCATGGCAGACAAGAGAAGAGTGGGTTTCAAGAAGGAGACAGTGATCAACCAGGACAAATGTCACTGGGGGGGTCCAGATGTGTGGAGAGAGAGGTCTCCATTGGCTTTGGTAACATGGAGTCACTGTTGAGCTAGGGAGAACAGTGTCAGTGGAGTGGACAGTGGCAACTTAATTGGGGTAGGCAGAGCATAAGAGAGAAAGAGGTTGGTGAAGGCTGATAGAGAGTATGTAGAACCTTTCAACAGGTTTTTCTATGAAAGTGAAAAGGGAAATGGGGTAGCTGTAACTGAGTAAGGATTAATGTAGGTTTCCTCCACCTCCACTATCACCATTACCTCCACTGCTATCACCAACATACCATTGCGTCTTACTGCTGTTGGCAGGGAGCTGGCTGAAGAACTCTGCAAAGAGATGGGGAAAAGGCATAAGTGAGTAAATGGATGATGTGTGGTTACGGGCGGAGAGTCAGACCCAGGGCATTTCAGCACGAGCTCTGATTAGAACAAAGGACCCCAGTCCTTGGGCTCCTGGGCACTGAGGTGGATCCCTCACTGAACAGGGTGTCCAGCAGGTCTGGCCAAGCAGCCTGACTACCTCATGTCTGATGACAACCTCAGGGGAACTGGTAGAGACAGCAGGGGCACTCTTTGTCTGGTGGGCCAAAGGTCCTGGTTCAGTGCACTGGATTCCTGGGCTTGGGGCATGAGGAAACACCCACGGGCCTTTGTCTAAAAGGAAGCTTCTGTCTAAGGCCAGTGAGCAATTATGGCTGAAACCCTTAGGCTCCTCCCATCCCACACTATTGCTGCCTCTCCAAGGCTTGGTCCCCTGTTCCAGCCATGCTCTCCCTTCCCCTTCCCTTCCTGCTGTCCTCAGAAAGATGAACAAGTTCCCACTGCTGCTTCTGGTGCTGGGAGCCTTCAGCTTTTTTTTTTCTTTTTTTTTTCTCACCAGTGGTGAGAACCTAGGCTGGGCTGCGGTAAAGGGCAAAGGATTGGGGGTAGAGAGAGGCTGAGGATTGGGTCCTGTGATGATGTGATCAGCAGGAAAGGGAATCACAGGGGCCGTGGACTGCCTGGGTCCTGGACATGATGTCTGGCTGCTGGCCTTCCCCACCTTGGCATGGGTTTAGGATTGGCTCACAGATTCATTGTGGGGGAGTCACTGGCTAGAGGCACGATGGAGTTGGAAGCCCTTTATGCCTTGGGATTGGTGGGGCTTCAGTAAGAGACAGAGACAGTGGTTGTTCCATTTGTTCCATCACTTCCATATAACAGCCATATAACAGGACTTAGGGGCAACATTGTGTTTTTGGAAGGGGCCACCAAAAGCCTTGTCTTGAAGCTGCGTTTCAACAGCAAACATACTGATTATACTTGGATTGCAAGTTTCTTACTCCTGCAGGGAGATGGGTAAGTCTTAATGATCAGGGGGTCAAAAGCCTGTCTCCTAGCTCCAAGGTAAACTTTGGTGCTCTGGGCAGTGCCTGGATGTCTTTATGCTTCTTCATTTACCCAGGGAAATCTAGGTTTGCAGGCAGTCTGAAATCATCTACTGTTTGTGGGTTGAAGGTTTCTTTCCATATCCCTCTCACTTGTCTTCTCTTTGCTTTCACCTCTCCTGCTGTAATTATCCTACTGAAACCCCAGGCATCTGAATCTTGTCACTAACTTTCATTGATCCTGCCTGGGGTTATTCATATTCAATGGGGACAGGGAGCACCCCGTCTGGAGGCCCCAGAAACGTTCAAATCCCAATGGAAGAAATGTCATCTCTGCTACTAAGGGAGTGATGTTTCAAGACTGCTGCTGTACAGGCAGAGTCTTCTGCAACAAAAATCCTGGGAAGTTAATGAAAGTAAACATTTAGGCTGCCTGATTGTAAATTCATTTTAGAGGTATTGTGTTAGTATTCTTTTTCGGCCCTTACCTTGGGGAATGCAAGGGCCTGAGGCATTATCCAGCACCATTTCTTCCAGCAGGTTTTCCTGATAAGCCTGCAATTTCCTCCCATCCCATCTAAGAATTTCCTTTCACTTTAGGGCAGTTTTTCTCTCCTTGGCGGCTGGCTCCTCCTTCAGTGCCTACAAACACACTCAGTTCTCCCCTGTTCTATCTCTCCACTTCTTTTCAATTATCCAAAGAGTAACCCATACTCCCTGATCTGCATTTTCTCATTTCTCTGTCTTGTTATACCTCCTCGCAGAACTGGCTGCATGTTTTCTAATCACACAAATCTAAAGAGAAGACAATTTCTCAGAAAGATAATGAATTCTTTATTGGCCATGTGGAAAATGAGGGACTAGGGGGATAGATACAGAGGTGTGAAGATTTGGGACAATTTCACAGCTGGAGATGGGAGATTTGGGATCATAAATAACTACGTGCAGACCAAGGATGTAAATGCTGGTAAAATCATGATAGTTAGGTCGTTGCCCACTGAACCAAGTGATGAGTGGTAGGAAGAGCATGGAACTAGAAGGAACACTACAGTTAAAGGGTTGGATGAAGGAAACACCCTTAGAATGAGGGGGGCTGGTCAGAGAGGTAGAAAGATAACCAAAAGGAATAGTGTCCAGAATTCAAGGAGTCAGAAGTTCTAAGAGGCAGTGATGAGTCAATATTGTCCAAGGGCATAAAGGGGTCTAACCATACAATCATGAACTTGGTGATTATTGATGACCTTGGTCAGAGCAGTTTCAGGTGACAATTGGTGGCAGAAGCTAGATTAAAGTGGACTAAAGAGTTAACAGACAGAGAGAAAGTGGAGATAGTTAGTATGGCCAGCTCTTTAAAAAAACTTCAAGAAGAGAATGAGGTAATGGAATGGTGGCTAGAGGGAGGGCAGAATCAAAGGACAGCTTTCTTTTAGGGGAGAAAGATTTTAGCATGTTTTTAGGCAAAAAGATAAATTTCCTTCATCTCTTCTTCTTTCCTTGTATTAGTGCAGAAAGTATATTTCCTGAGTTTAGGAATCTCTATTTTTATCAATTTTTTCATCTCTTTTTTTGTATCTTTAATTTTCCTTCAGATTCTCTCTCTGTATCTTTATTGTCCTTCATTCCTCTCCTATTTCTTCCTCCTTTTCATTCTTTTCTTTCTCTCGTCTTCCTTTCCCTTCTTTCTCCCCATCTTCTTTATTTAAAACTAGGCTTGATGTGAAAATCAAGGATGTTTTTATTGTTTCTTTTATTATTGAATTCATTTTTTAATCTTTCGCTATTTTAATTAGTGTGTGCTTATAATTATTTTAAAACATTTTATTCCTTATAAATAAGCTTCAACAAATACGTATTTAACGCTCAGATTGTTAAGGTTATGTTTTTCATGAGCTTTTTAAAACAATGAGAATGAGAAAGGAGAAAAATAGAAGAGAAGTGAGTCTGGCGAGGCTAGGATCTGGCGATTTCTCTACACCAACACAAGAACACCACCGCAAGCAGCAACAACCACCAAACCCAAATTCTCCAGCCTATGTGGATCACTTTGCATCCTAACCAGAGATTCAGGAATGGGATAAAGATGATGAAGGCCAGACCAACGAGTGGAATTGGTATTGTTTTAAAATGACTTTTGTGATTCCTCAATTCCCCTGTTTAGCAAATTAAAACTTTGTCACTATAGACAATTTAAAAAAATATATAAGATTATGTATAATAAAATTAAAATAAACAACATTTAACATAACATAATCATGGGGGTTATAACAGGCAGCAAAAATCATGGGGCTGTGATAGAGTCTGCCGATCACAGACAGTGAGAGATGTCCTAGCCCACATTAGCACTCACTGACCAGAACAGAACCAGACTCCGCACCAGCAACCTGTCCATCACCCTCAGGAAGTGAGATCTTCCCAGCAGGAAGTCGGCTCTTTGGCCCAACTTCCCTGTGCTTCTGGCCTTATCCTGCCCAAGTAGATGAAGGGACTAAGCACTGGCAGAGCATTTCAACTATTGGTGTCCTATGGTAAAATGAGAACACTCTGACACTGACTCCCTGCTGTGACGAGTGTGGCACTGTGGGACAGGGCTGTGTGGCAAGTCCCTTTATCAAGCCGGCCCTTAGGAGTGTTCCCAGTGCATGTCCTTCCTTTCTGTTTGTGGGATGGTTAAGGAGTCCAATGAATGATGCCAAAAGAGATGGTGAAGGGAGCAGATGCTCTGGAGTACCCTTGTTGCTTGGCCCTGATACATCAGGAAGAAATTTTATACTGATTTCATCTGAGAAACTGACACAAAGACTCAAAGTCTTGGTTTCCCCAGTGTTTCCTGCCCTAGATCCATATCCCTCCCCACTACATACATCAGTTTTTCATGCCCCAAACCCACGTACCCCTGGAAATATCCTGGCTGCTGAGCAGTGACAGGTGAAAGGTCACAAGTTCAAAATACCTGGAGTGTGTTAGGGGTGCTCAGTGTTGGTGGTGGAGATGAAAGTGCTGGTGGTAGTGGTAGTGGTGGATGATGCTAGTGGTGTGGGTAGAGCAAGCCAGACGGGAGAGATTTAGGGACTGGTCCACGTGGTTTATACTACGGGTTTTATAATCAATGTTCTAGAATAAGCAGTTCTTCCATCAGAACATACTTTTTGTATAATTGATGACGCTATACAAAATCCACATGAGAACATATTGTAAGATGATGCATGTTCACTGTGGTAATTTGGGAAATGATGACAGACCAGTGGTGGGGGCAGCCTGTTCATCCCCTCATAAAGTAGCATTCCTTTTCTTACGACTACTTCGATTTGTCGTTGGTCTGGATGATGGCAGCAGGTTCCCAGGGTAGAACATGAATGAGAGAGGGGATATGTGCTGGGAGATGGTGGTTCAGGGACTTGACCTGCCTTTGGGCTGAGGCAAAGACAGCCACGCTCCTTGTGCGATGTTGAGCAAAGGGAAACAAATGTCTATATAGAAGGATGTGTTTGTCACTGCCTGTGTTTGGAGTGAAATTAGGACTGCTGATTGGGCCAAACTGCACAGGCAGAGAATAGGTGTAACTAAATATAAATTTGCCATATTTCCTAGCCCCAATTTTTTAGTTCAATTTTTCTTAACTGGATTCTCTAGTTAGTACTTGAACAGAAAATTAAAATAAAGAATTGAACCAGTAACCGAACAACATAAGTGCTATTATATTCCCTATTTCCTTGTTGAGAAAATTGAGGGATATAGATTAATAACTTGCCAGGATCTCACAACCAACAGGTGTTGGTATGAGGCTTCAAACCCAGATCTGTCTGATTTCTGAGTCTGTGGTCTGGCCAGGGCACTATTTCATTGGGTCTCAGCCCCTAGACACATTACTGGAAAATCTGATGGGGATTGGCGTGGGCCTGGAAGCTTTTGGTGGTTCTAGACGCCTACTGTCTGGATGCTGCAGAGAAGGAGGTTCTGCACCAGGAGAGAGATTGTGCCTGACGACCTCTAAGTAGGCTGGCCATATAATTTATCCTCCAGACTGGGGCATTTGGGGAGTAAAAGGGATAATTTAGTAATTAAACTTGGACTAAAGTCATGAATTAGGACTAACTGCTAGTTCTTTCTCAACTTTAGGGAGGGAGGCCCTCATGGGCTGAGGATAAATTTAATGTATGATATATATCAAGCACTCAATTCCTAATGGACCCCCAAGCCTCCTTTCCTAAAAAGCTAGAGAACCTCCACAACATGTCATTCAGGGACATGCGTGTATCATCCAGCACAACCCCACCATTTAAAATGACCACTAGCGTTGTGTACAACCTAATGTAGAGACATTAGGGAGTGCTGTTTAGGAAGCTTTATGGGGAAGAGTGGATGAAGGAAGACCAGCCAGGAATCTGGGACAATACGTTCTGTAAGGTGATCATGGCCTCTGCTGGTATAGATTGAACTTATGTTTCTAAATGATTCATGTGTGGTATCAGATACACAAGTGGAGCTATTTCAGTCAGATACCATCTCCATTTTATTTTACTATAATTAGATAGCTGTCACAGACATTTTCTAGTGGGGCCACATCCCACAAATATTTAAAAGAGGGTTTTTTTATTGTAGGAAACCTAGATAGAAGAGGTGCCTCATGCTAAAGGGGTTCCACAGCACAGGATCCACGACTGTCCTTTCCCTAGGGCACACCATCAGTTCAAGAAGCATGAATTTCCACAAGAAGATTTGACCAGATCATTATTTTTTCTTTCACTCTCCTTTCCTAGGTTCCCCAGATATAACACATCCCTTTACAGTATTACATTATGTATTATTATTATTGTTATCATTATTTCTACATTCTTCAAGTTTGCACAGAACAGTGTGTCTTCAGTAAAACAATGCTATGGAAGAAAAAAGTTGTTCTTTGGCAGCTTCAATAATTTGTTTATATCTTGTTTCCCTCATTTTCTTTTTTAAAAATTTTTTGAATTATTTTTTAAAATTGGGGTATAATCCACACATAACATTATACTAGTTTCAGGTGTACAACGTAATGATTTGATATTTGTATACATTGTGAAATGGTCACCGCAATAAGTCTAGTTTTCGTCCATCACCTTACATAGCTCCAAAAAATTATTTTTTCTTGTAATGAGAACTTAAGATCTACTCTCTTAGCAACCTGCAAATATGCAATACAGTGTTATTAGTTATAGTCACCATGCTGTACATTACACCTCCATGACATTTATTTTATAATGGAAGTTTGTACCTGTTTCCCACCTTTTCCATTTCTCATCCCCTTTTCCTGCACAAGTATGAGGGGGGTGATGTAGGACTCAAGGAACTGTGAGCACCCCTGGAATTCCACTGCCACTGTTAGAGAGATGTGCTAAACATACAAGTCGCTCAGCAAAGTTACTCAGTTTTGGAACTGGTTAAAAAGCAGAATCATTCATTCATGCACCTACAGTCCTCCAGAGTCTACTGTGCATGATCTTTGACTTCTGAAGGTGGTGAAGGGAGCTCTCATGCATCATAGCTCTGCTACCAAGGTGTGGGATGCAGCTGGACTCTCAGTCTGTGGGTGCACGGGGTTTCTCAGCAGTTTCTCCCCCTCAGTTGCTTTCTGGGCCAGCAGACCCTCATGCACTCATTCATTTGTTCTATCATTCTTGTTTAGTCAGAAATATTTACTGAGTGTCTGCCCTGTCCCATGCATGGTGCCAAGTGCTTCTGGTTTACTGATGAACGTGGCTGTCAAGGTCTCTGTCATAAAAGGGTTGTCTAGATGGAGAAGGAGAGAGGGAAAAGAGAGACTGCCACTGCAACCTGGAACGTTTTCTCTAGAGCCCAGTCTTCATACTGGGATCTTGCTCCATGATCTTTCTCCATCCCTTGGCTGGATATCCAAGCACGAATACTCTGGTGGGGCTTGACTATTTTTGTTAAGTATGATGGGTGAACTCAGGATACCATAGGCTTGTAATGTCAGAGATATGGATAGGGGTATTCCTTTGAACACAAAAGAAAAAAATTTTAAAACAGAAGAAAATCATCTGCTTCCTTTGGGGTCCAGAGGAATAAGAGTAATGTAACAAGAATTGTTTCATATTTTGTAAAATAAACTAGTCCTCTATAGTGCTTTTGTTATTCTTTTGTTTGGATAGTATTTGCTGTATATCTGATGTGTTCATGATAGGTTGAAGATAAATCCTAATTAAGATATGCATGATGGCAGTAGATGTGGATATTGGTCTATAGAAAATACTAAGTAAATGTTTGCTGTCATGACTACCCCCACCATTGTCAACACAGATTCAGTATTGAGACAGCCATGGTCCTAACTCTGAGCACAAACATAGGGAGGGGGAAAGGGGAAGCAAAAGGCATGGACTGCACCGATGAAGAATTCATCGTGATCACTGAGGCAGGGTGTCAGCCCAGATTGTTGACTGGCTTGGGCCATAGGACTGGAGGGGACATGTCATAGACGACATTGGACCCAGAGGAAATGGATATTTTAGTAAAGCCCTGCCCACATTAGAAGTCCCTGTTCTTGGGCCTGGGTCAGCGGGATGGCCAGACATAAAGGGTCAGGGACTGTTGAGGGGACCAGCAGATCTTGTCAAGTAGCAAGTCCCTCAATCATCAGGAGGAAGAATCAAGGGTACAGGAGGGGACACATGGGACATCTTTTGTCCTTGGAATTGTCCAAGGGGGCTGGTTCTGTGGGGAAGTTTCCTGGGTCTGGGTGGTGGTGAAACACCCACAGGCAGGTGTGTAAAAGGAAGCTTCTGCCCACAGCCCAGAAGGCAGATTCTCCAGCCTTCTCTCTTCTGCACACTGGAACAGTCTGTCTTAGCCCTCCCTAGGTGCTCTGCTCCCCTGGTTCAGGCACCGTCTGCATCTTCCTGCCATCCCAGACTGAGATGGACAAGTTCCTGCTCTTGCTCCTGCTGCAGGGAGTCTTCCCTTCCGTGTTCTTCCAAGGAGTGGGTGAGACCCTGGGCTAGCTTGGGCAGGGGGTAAGGACATGGAGATAGGCTAGGGGCAGTCCTGAGATGATGATCTGACAGCTTAGGAGGGGACCGGGGGAGGGGACAAGGTCAAGGATGAGGCTCTGGGATGATCTGACCAGCAAGGATTTGAAATCTTTCTCTGCTTTCCCCACCCTGACCACAACCGGGTAAAAAAGTTCAGTTCCCTTCCCTTCCCAAGGTCTCAGAGTGGAGTCAGTCACTCCCTTGAGGCAGATTGGGGCTGGAGACTTCTCTCAAATTTAGGGCTTTGGAGTTCTCTGAGATGGCCCTAAGAGGCAGAACCAGTGGTTGCTCAAGACTTTCTATAAAGAAGCAGCCTAGGGGCAGTGATGTTGCAGGAAAAGGTAATTGAAAGACTTATTTTGAATCAGTATTTTCACAGCATTCTTTTCAGTTATATATGTGTGTACCTTGGATGCTGTGCTAAGAAATCTTTGGAGACTAAAATGTGTCTCCTCACCTTCAAGCCGGTGTAGTCCTTATGCCCCATCCATTTCCGCAGAGACCTTGCCCAAGGGAGCTGTATGTACATGCTCTGGTTGTGTTCTGCACAGTGGCTCCACAGCTAGGGGGACACCATTTACTTAGTGAACCTCTCCCAGATTTTATGAGCATATGAACACAGAGCTGATACTAGAAGGAGATCAACCAGGCTCCTAGGGAACAAAAATTAAGGAGACGTAATCTCTTTGTGTTATTTAGGTGCAAGGTTGGAAATTTCACTTGCCTGGTTAGAACCCATACCCTTTTTTCTTATATCTCCCCTCTCAGTATCTCCCATACCACCTGGCAGGTAACATCTCATCTTCTTGTTCTTAGGTTTTTGTTTTTTTTTAAAAAGTCAGCTTCAGAGTGATATAATTTATATACTATACAATTCACTCATAAAGTGTACAAAAAGTCATTTACCTTCAACGGATTTTGAGATTCCTATATCAAAGACTCCATTTCCTTAAATAGCCAATGGAAGAAATCTAGTGCAGATATTTTCTGCCTCAAATTATGTGCAGGGGAAGTATTTAGAGTCATGCTTTTTCCCTAAACTCCTGGGTCCTAATATGCACAAATTGATGTCAGCCCATTCAACCCTGGGCTCAGCCTTCATGTCTGTTTCTCCACAGCTCCAGTCACATTGTGTAAGGTCTGTAATATTTTTAAGAATGGCAAATGTCTGGAAGGCAATGGCAACTGCACCGTGGAGCAAGGTCCAGGATGCAGAACCAGGGATATCTTCTTTTTCAATGAAAGAGGTAATGCTGTTGAGCCAGGCTGTACTGGCTTGAGCTGGTGCCTGACTCCTGTATGGGCTCTCCAGTCTGAGGGAGCCCTTGCTGGGAGGTGGATGTGTCCCTAGTCTGGAGACCAGGCTTGGTGTGGTTGGGGAAGCTCCTCTTACTTTAATTTCCCAGTATTGCTCTCTGGCACTGAGTATGAATGTCCTTCTCTTCCAGATGGATGGCGCTACAACCATACTCAACTGGACTGCTCTAATCAGTGTAAGGCTTGGAAATTGTTTCGTGGGGACCTGAAAGTCTCGAGTTTTTGCTGTAAAAGTCAAGATTTCTGCAATATATATCGAGGAAAGTCGCTGAAGTGGAAGGCTCACTAATGCTAATTCCTTTGTCAATGATGGTGTCCACTTACCGTTCTGCTGTCCCTGGCATCTCTGGCGCTATCTCCCTCCACATGAAAAGCATGCAGGATCCTCCTATCTCCTCCAAGTTTCCCTCTTCACTTCCTTCTCCCCGACACCAAGCACTCTTGGTTCATTGCTGTTTCATTTCTCTGCTTCATTCTCATCTGCAAATCACCATCAGCTCTCCTCGCCTTGCATTTCCTCATCCCTGACAATCATTGTATTTCTCTGGCTGACTGGCTGCCTGGTTTCTAATCCCACCAACTCAGAAGTGACTGCAATGTGCCCAGAAAGGTAATGGGTTCCATTTTATACATCAGGAGTTTGAGGGGGTCAGTGGAAAACTCAGGAAAATGTGTCTAACTGGTAGATGGAGAGAGAGGCCTCAGAGTTCAAGAATGTACCAAGTCCTGAGGCAGAAAAGATGGAATCATCAGCTTTAGATGCTACATACATGCTCAGAATCTACTGATAGCTTAGGTTATGAGACTTAAAGAGGTTGTCCAATGAGAGAAGTGGGAACAGGGGTGGATGAACCACAGACACTAGAGACCACCAAAAAAGAAAGTGGGTGAAGGTCATTCTCCAAAACGATTGGTGGGTGATGGTCACAGAAGCAGATGGGGAAGCAGGACAAAAGAGTGTCACTATCCGTCTTCTGTGACCACTTGCAGATTATTGGCAGAGCAGGTTCAACGGAGAAGTGGCACAGAAGCCACATTACAGCGGGTTGAGGAACGAATGGACTATGACAGGAGGAAATAGTGAGTATGGGTAACTCTTCCAAGTAGTTTGGGAAGGATTGAGAAAAGTGGAATAGTATCTTTTATAAGAGCGACCTTAGTGTTTTTAGCCAAAGAAAGATTTATGTTTTCTATTTACTGTAAAATGCTTGTCTTATTTTGACTATAGGAATATCTGTCGCCATCTTATCTTTCTCAATGTATATTTTAAAACTTTTATCATCCCTTCTATATGCATTTTTCCCACTCTTTTGACCTCTCTTTCTTTTTCCTCTTATATTACACTTCCTCTGTCTTTATCCCTTTCCTTCGTTCTTTTTCCCTTACCAGTCATGATGCAAAAACGGAGAATATTATTATCATGTTAAATTGCTTATTTGATATAATCTTATATGTCTCATTCATAAATTAAAACAAAGAAGATTATTTTGTTTCTCTTGTAGAGACTAACAAAAACGAATTTATTTTGTGTGATTTTTATTTAGTCAAAAATTTTTGAACTTATAAGAAAGTCTTTTAAATATCTAATTTTATTTTCAGAATGTCAAATGTAAATATTTTTCATGGATTTTTCTCCCTAAAATTGAGTGAGATAGGAGATACAGGTAATGCCAGTGGATTAGTTGTTGTGGGGCACAGCATAAACCAGAACCTTGTTATCAAACTCTAAAACATCAGAAACAACCCCGTGGGCAACAGTAGTAATAAAGCCAACTCAAATATTCCAGCCTACATCAAGCTTGTCTAGTTAGGTCTTGCTGTACTAAAGAGAACCATGGGTGGGCCACGGTGATGGAGGCAGGACAAGTGAGAGGCCTTTTTTAATTTAAAAACTGCCTTATTATCTATACTTTCATGAGCAATTAAATCTTAACTATGGTAAAATATTTGAAAAATACAAATAAATTGACAGAAAAGTTAAAAGCAGTGTTAATGGGCTGCACTTAGTGACTTACTTTCAAAGAATACAATAGGGAAAGGGGAAAATGTAACTTTACAGTGGAGTAGCCTGGCAAACAGGACCTCAGCCAAGTTACCAAAACCAGCACTAATGGCGATAAGGCAGGTTGATAGCATAGACTTTGATGTGATGTGATGAGATGAGAATGCCACCTCACCTCTGTGGTCCTCCTCCCCCTGTATCCATAACCCTATTCTAACCATGAGAGAAACATCAGACAAACACAAACCAAAGGACATTCTGCAAAATACCTGCACAGTAATCTTCAAAATTATCAACCTCACAAAAAAACAGGGAAATTCTGGGAAACTGTCACAGCCCAGAGGAAGTAAGGAGACATGATGTGTAAAAGAAATACGATATCCTAGAAGAGAAAAAACATATTAGACAAGAAGCTAAGGAAATCTGAATACAATATAGCGTTTAGTTAATAATAATGAATCAATATTTTTTCATCACTTGTGCAAAAGTACTGATGTAATGTGAACTGCTAACAGTAAGGGAAACTGGGTGAGAAACTGTAATATCTTTGTAACTTTTCTGTAACTCTATAATTACTCTTAAATAAAAAAATTATTTGAAAAAAACCTGCCCAAACCAATTTTTTTTTGTGAGGAAGACTAGCCCTGAGCTAACATCCATTGCCAATCCTCCCCTTTTTGCTAAGGAAGATTTGTCCTGGGCTAACATCTGTGCCCATCTTCCTCTACTGTATATGGGATGCCGCCACAGCATGGCTTGACAAGCGGTGCATCAGTCAGCGCCCAGGATCCGAACCTGCGAACGCCGGCCGCAGAAGCAGAGCAAGCAAGTTTAACTACTTTGCCACCGGGCCTGCCGCCTAAACCAATTCTTTGCATGAACATATTTTAATTTTATGTGTATCGTACAGGACTTCTCATAATAAGCATGCATACATACATGGAGATATATACAAATATATATACACAAATTTTTTATACACCTTATCTTTTACAGAGTCAGATCATACGTATAATGTGGATACTGAATGTCGACTGTTCTTTGGTGGCCTGGGACAAGGCCACAGACAAGGCCTCAGACTCCTGATTTGTCTTAGACCAGCTTAGATCTTGCTCCAGCCTTCCCTCTCAGACTCTCTCCAGATCATCTCCTTCAGGGGAGGGGTTGGGAGGAACCAGGAATCCCCTCATCCTCACCAAGAATCACCAGAGCAGAGGCCTATCAGCCCCACAGCTTGTCCAAGGCCCTCAGGAACTGACGGCCTGAGGCAGGGACAGGCTCCAGAGCCAGGTGCTTTAGCCTTACACTGGCTGAGGTCGAGCAGTGAACAGTTGGCTGCAGAGCAGTTTCTACTCCTTGTGTCCTTGACTGTGAGCAGGGAACACTCTGGTGTCCCTCCCCTGGGGTCGCTGTCAGTGATTCTGGGGTGTGGTTGGGCTGCTTTGTGAATTTTCTTCCCAGGAACCCTTCAGGAGGGCACCCCTCCAAACTCATGTTGTTTCTTTCTATTGCTGGCAGTGGCGGGAAACTTGAGGAAATGATGTGAGAAAAGCCAGTGGGGAAGGGAATACTCTCAGACTCCTGCTCCTGCCTGGCCAGAGTCAGCTGGAAAGGGTTTGTGACTCATGACAGCTGGAAGATGAATCAATAATCAGGGCTGGGATCTCCTGGACCTTAGTTTGCCTCTCCCGGGGACTTGGGCTGCTCTTAGATGATAAAACGTAGGCCAATCCCTGTGAATATGAGCCATCAGTAAGTATCTCCTTGGGTGGGTTTTTATGTGTTTGTGGGAAGTTGTTTGATAAAAAAGAGCAGAATGGTACTGGATGGTAGGTGTGGGGGCACTAAAAACAGTTGTCAACACCTTCTCCCTTTTATATGTAACTTGCTTTTATCCCATGTGGCAAAAACTTAGTCTCTCTCACTGTCTGCACCTCCCCTCTTACCATCTAGTAAATTTTTAGGTTGACATATAGTTTCTCAGCTAAAGATTACAGTTCACTGTTTTAAGTCATTTGCTCAAAGCCATCGGAACAAAATTTTAAGAAATTCCAAAATTGGCTAAAGAATAGGGTTCTTAAATAGAGCAGTCATATTAAAAGTTTTGAAATAGTAGTGAAAGACCCTCCTTGAAATATACAAACAAAACAAAACAAACAAAACCTAAAATACGTTCTGATGGCTTTACATGTGAGTTCCACCAATCTTTCAAGAATTATTCATCTCTGTCTTTTGAAAAATTTTCTAGGAAATAGAAGCAAATCCAAAGCTAACCAGGTAATCTGATTCCAAATTCAGATGATTATAGTAAAAGAGAGAAAATTATAGGCCACTTATTTATGATTATAAATTCAAGATACTAAGTATTGGTTGCAGAATTAAAAAACAAATGGCAAAATAATCCATGTATATGAATTTCAAGATTACACCTGAGATGCCAGCATGGTAAACATTAGATCTATCCACTAATTTGCATCACATCAACATCCTAAAGAAAATAAATCATATGATGATCTCAATTGATGAAAATATCATTTTATGATGTTCAAAACCTGTTTACAAGCAACCACAAAAACTTCTTGGCAAACTAGAAATAAAAAGAAATTACTTTAAGTGGTAAAGATCCCCCAGCCCTCCTTAGCCATAAGCAAATTTCTGTAGCAAATTGTGGGTTTAATAGAGGAAATTTTAATTACTACTGTTTAGTTTGGGGAAAAAAAATGAAGGATCCTAATGAAAAACCACCAGAGTGCATTTTAGGTTCAGATTGTCATTCAACTCAGAGAACACAATTTATTTATCCAGCAACAATTTATTGGAAATTACACAGAACTGAGAGAACAGCGTTATGTACATAAGTAGCTTCACAGAAACTTTGAAACTCCCATGTAGCATCCAATGTCCCGAGTCGTCACAAACAAGTCACGTTTCAGTCATGAAGTTGATGTGACACTGACATGAGTATGGTTATAATATTGCAGGGAAGTCACCAGGTCTTGGATCCCCCAACTTAAATACCTGCTATCAGGTATTGCAGTCCCTGTAAGGATAAGTGATTATCATGTACTTGAGTGTAGTTTCTGTCCATAAATTACAAGTTTCACAACAGCTGTCATGACAGTCCAGAATAGCAGACTCTAGAATGTTCTTGTATCAGTATTCAGTACATGGCAGGATGGCAGGACCCTCTTTTATCTTTAGGATTGATGTTGCAAGAACCTCAAGAAAGGTTAGCTCTTTAGACTAGAGAAGGGATTCACATTCCATCTACTAAATTTTTCTTTCTTGTTCACCCCTTGATCCTTGTGAATATTTCTTTGCCACATAATCTGTATATCTGTGCCAGATAGTTTCTTAATAAATACAGTAAGACTGTCAGGGTGAGGATTCTTGGAAGATGGCAGAGTAGGAAGCTCTAGGAATCTATCTCTCCACTTAGACAACAATTGCATGAGGAGAATCTGTCTGATGTAACTATTTTGGAACTCTGGAGTCTATTGAAGGCTTGCAAATTCAAGGGAAAGTCTTGGACAGCAACTTGCTGTTAATTTCAGTCAATTTCAGCTCTGGGCACAGTAGCAGCTACCCGTCCTTCACCCCCAGTCCTGTGGCAAGCAGCAGTACACATGTTCCTGGAGTAGACTGCACACAGCTTGCAGAAGCTAGGGTGGACAAAAAAAAAAACCCTCTGTCCTCCAAATATCAGGAATCTGTGCTCTGATAGCTGATTGATGCTTCTGATCAAGAGGTGCAGACAAAGAGGAGGGCAGCCATTGTTGTTGCACCTCCCCCCACTGTTGCAATCCCCTCATCCTTTGGCTGAAATGACTTCCAGAGGATTTTTAGGAACACAGTTTTTTGGAGGGAGCCAGACATTGAAGACTACAACACTCAAGAGTAACTGCATATACAGGGAAAATTAGAAAGTGACCACACATGCCAAGGGAAAGGTACCAGCTCAGGAAATATCTGAGAAGACTTTAAGTTTACACATCAGGCAGATCCTTGGCACAGAGACAGCCTACAATGTTCAAAAACAAAAAATAATAAACAAAACCCAAAAATCTCTGAATATAAGATTATCTCCTTTTTCTCCGGTATAGTGGGAGAATATGATTTCCAGAGTTACCACCTTATTAGATTCAAATGTCCAGTTTTCAACAAAAAAATCACAAGGCATAAGAGAAATAAGAAATTATGGTTTATTCAAAGGAAAAGAATAAATCAACAGAAATTGTCCCTGAAAAGATATGATTGCAGATCTACTAGACAAAAACAACTGTCTAAAAGATGCTCAAAGAACTAAAGGAATATGTGGAGAAAGTCAAGAAAATGGTGTATGAACAAAATGGAAATATCAATAAAGAGATAGAAAACCTAAAAAGAAGCCAAAAAAGAATTTCTGGAGCAGAAAATTTCAAAACTGAAATGAAAATTCACTGAAAGAATGCAAAGGCAGATTTGAGTAGGCAGAAGAAAGAATCAGCAAACTTGAAGATAGGACAATGGACAATGGAATGTATCCAGTCTTATGGACAGGAATAAAACAGATTGAATAAAAGTGAACAGAGCCTAAGGAACCCATGGAGACACCATCAATCAGACCAACACATGCATTATGGGAGATCCAGGAGGAGAAGAGAGATAGAAAAAGGCAAAGAGAATATTTGAAGAAATAATGACTGGAAACTTCCCAAATTTTATATAATATATGAATATAAATATCCAAGAAGCTCAACAAACTCCAAATAAGATGAACTGAAAGAGACTCACTACCAAAACATATTATAATCAAACTCTCAAAAGACAATGACAAGGAGTGAATCTTCAAAGTAGCAAGAGAAAAGCAACTCATCTCATTCATGTCCTTTAATAAAATTGTCAGCAGATTTCTCATCAGAAATTTTGAAGGCCAGAAGGGAGCAGGCTGATATACTTAAAGTGCTAAAAGAAAAGAAAACTATCAACCCAAAATTCTATAGCTGGCAAAAGTGTCCTTCGAAAGTGAGGGAGAAGTTAGGATATTGCCAGATAAACAAAAGCTGAGTTAGTTCATTACCATTAGACCTGCCAGGCAATAAGTCTCCAAGGGGTACTGCAGGATGAAATGAACTAACACTACACAGAAACTTGAAGCTGTATGAAGAAATAAGGATCCCAATAAAGAAAAATACAGGTGCAATTATAAAAGCTAGTACTATTGTAACAATAGTTTGTAACTTCACGTTTTGTTTTCTACATAATTTAAAAGACTAATGCACTTAAAGAATTATTAATTTGGTTTTTGACATACAATGTCTAAAGATGTAATTTTGTGACATCAACAGCCAAAAGGGATGGAGATGGAGCTGTATAGAAGCAGAGTTTTTATATGTGATTGAAGTTAATCTGGTATAAATTCAAATTAAAGTGTTATAATTTTAGGATGTTAAATATAATTCCCATGATAACCACAAAGAAAATAGCTATAGAATATACACAAAGCAAACAACAAAGGAATTTAAACATGTCACTACAAAAAATCAACTAAACACAAAAGAAGTCAGTAATGCAGGAATTAAGGGACAAAAAAGCTACATGGCACACAGAAAATACAAAATGACACAAGTATGTCCTTCTTTACCAGTAATTACTTTAAATGTCACTGGATTAAAAATTCTCTGATCAAATAACAGATGGGAAGAATGGAAAAAGAAATGATCCAACTGATGCTGTCTACAAGAGACTCACTTTAGATCCAAAGACAAAAATAGATTGAAAGTGAACGGATGGGAAAAGATATTTCCTGCAAAGAGTAACCAAAAGAGAGCAGGAATGGCTATACTAATGTTAAACAAAATAGATTTTAAAGGTTATAAGAGACAAAGAAAGATGTTATATATTAATAAAAGGTTCAATACACAAAGAAGATATAATAATTGTAAAGATGTATGCCCCTAATAACAGACCATCAAAATGCTAACCTAGGAAAACATAACAGAATTGCAGCGAGAAATAGATAGTTCTACAATAATAGTTGGAGAAGTCAATATCCTACTCTCAATAATGGATAGAACAACCAGACAGAAGATAAGTAAGGAAATAGAGAACTTAATAAAACACCTAACAGATATACATAGAACACTCTACCCCAAAACAATAGCATACACATTCTTCTCAAGTGCACAGGAGACATTTTCCAGGAAAGACAATATGTTAGGCTGCAAATTAAGTCTCAATAGATTAAAAAAATAGATATCATACAAAATATCTTTACCACAATGGGAGAAAAGTAGAAATCAATAACAGAAGTGAAACTGGAAAATTCACAAATGGAGATTAAACAACACATTCTTAAACAAACAATGGATCGAAGAAGAAGTCATAGTAGAAATTAGAAAATACTTAGAGACAAACGAAAATGAAACCCAAAACTTAATAGGACACAGCGAAAGCGGTGCCAAAGAAAAGTTTATAGCTTTACACATTTGCATTAAAAACAAGAAAGACCTCAAATAACAATCTAACCTTACAATTTAAGGAACTAGGAAAAGAACAAACTAAACCCAAAGCTAATGGAAGGAAGTAAATAATAAAGATTATAGCAGAGATAAATAAAATAGAGAATAAAAAACATGGAGAAAACTAACGATACCGAAAGTTGATTCTTTGAAAAGACCAACAAAATTGGCATAGTAGGTAAATGGACTAAAAAGAGAGAGAGAGAAGACTCAAATTACTAAAATCAGAAATGAAAGTTGGGACATTGCTACTGATTCTACAGAAATGCAAAGGATTATAAGAGAGTACTCTTAAAATTATTTACCAATAAATTAGATAAACTATATGAAATGGACAAATTCCTGGAAACACAAAATCTATCAAGATTAAATCACGAAGAAATAGAAAATCTGACTAGATCTATAACTAGTAAGGAGATTGAATCAGTATTAAAAAATCTTCATAAAGAAAATCCCTGGACCTGATGGCTTCACTGGTGAATTCTGCCAAACATTTAAGAATTAACATCAATCTTTCTCAAACTTTTCCAAAAAGTTGAAGAGGAGGGAACACTTTTTAACTCATTCTATGAGGCCAGCATTACCCTAATATGAAAGCCAGATAAAGATACTACAAGAAAAAAAAAACTACAGGCCAATGTCCTTTATCAACATTAATGCAAAAATCTTTGACAAATTAGAAGCAAACCAAATTTAGCATCATGTTAAAAGGATCATACACTATGACCAAACAGGATTTGTTTCTGGTATGCAAGAATGGTTCGACATATGAAAATCAATCAACGTAATACACCACATTAACAGAATAAAGGAAAAAACCCACACAATCATCACGATTGACGCAAAAAAAGTATTCAACAAATTTCAACACCCTTTCATGATAAAAACACTCAGCAAACTAGAAATGGAAGGAAACTACCTCAATATAATAAAAGCCACATGTGAAAAATCCACAGCAAACATCATTCTCAATGGTGAAAGACTGAAAACTTTTCCTCTAAGATCAGGAACAAGGTAAGGATGTCTTTTTTCACCACTTCTATTCAACATAGTACTGGAAATTCTAGCCAAATCAGTTAGGTAAGAAAAAGAAATGAAATACATCCAAATTGGAAAGGAAGGAGTAAAATTATATGTTTGCAGATGATATCATCTTATATGAAGAAAATCTTAAAGATTTCACAAAAAAACTGTTAGAACTAATAAATGAATTCAGCAAAGTAGTAGTATACAAAGTCAACACACAAAAATCAGTTACATTTCTACACACTAACAATGAACAATCCTTAAAGGAAATTATGAAAACAAATCCATTTAAAACAGCATCCAAAAGAAGAAAATACTTAAGAATTAACTTAACCAAGGAGATGAATGACTTGTATGATGAAAATTACAAAACATTGCTGAAAGAAATTAAAGACATAAATGAATGGAAACACATTTCATGTTCATGGATTGGAAGACCTATTATTGTTAAGATGTCAATACTACCCAACGCAATCTACAGATTCAATGCATTTGCTGTAAATCCCAATAATATTTTTTGCAGAAATGGAAAAACTCATCCTCAAATTCATGTGGAATCTTAAGGACCCCAAATAGCCAAACAATCTTGAAAAAACAGAACAAAGCTGAAGGATTCACATTTTCTGATTTCAAATTTACTACAAACCTACAGTAATCAAAACAGTGTGGTATTGGCATAAAGACAGACATATAGGACAATAAAATAGAAGAGAGGATCCAGAAATAAACCCTCACGCATATGGTCAAATGATTGTTGACAAGGGTGCTATGACTATTTAATGGGGAAAGACAGTCTTTTAACAAATGGTACTGGGAAAACTGGATATCCACATACAAAAGAATAATATGAGGGGCCAGCCCAGTGGCACAGTGGTTAAATGTGCGTGCTCTGCTTCCTCGGCCTGGGGTGTGCAGGTTCAGATCCCTGGCGCGCACCAATGCACTGCTTGTCTAGCCATGCTGTGGCAGTGTCCCATATAAAGTGGAGGAAGATGGGCATGGATGTTAGCCCAGGGCCAGTCTTCCTCAGCAAAAAGAGGGGGATTGGTGACAGATGTTAACTCAGGGCTGATCTTCCTCACACACAAAAGAATAATTTGAACCCTTGCTTAACACCATATACAAAATTAACTCAAAATAAATGAAATATCTAAATGTAAGACCTAAAACTATGAAACTCTTAGAAGAAAACATAGGGCAAAAGCTTTACAACATTGGATCTGGCAATAATTTCTTGCATATGATACCAAAGGCACAGGCAACAAAAGAAAAGATAGACAAAGGGGACTTCATGAAATTAGAAAAAAAAGGTGCATCAAAAGACACTATTCACAGAGTAAAAAGGCAACCCATAGAATGGGAGAAAATGTTTGCAAATCATATACTTGATAAGGGATTAATATCCAGAATATATAGAGAACTCCTAAAATTCAACAACAAAAAACAAACGACCTGTTTCAAAAATGGGCAAAATACTTGAATAGATATTTCTTCAAAGAATGTATACAAGTTGCCAATAAGCACATGAAGACACACTTAACATCACCAATCATTAGGGAAATGCAAATCAAAACTACAGTGAGATACCACCTCACACCCATTAGGATGGCTGCTATCAAAAAATCTCTCAAAATAACAAGTGTTGGTGAGGATGTAGAGAAACTGGAACATTTGGGAACTGTTGATGACACTGTAAAATGGTGCAGGCACTGAGGAAAACAGTATGGTAGTTCTTCAAAAAAGTAAAAATAGAATTATCATACCAATTCAGCAATTCCACTTCTGAGTATACACCCAAAAGAATTGAAAGCAGGGTCTCAAAGAGCTATTTATACACTCATGTTCATAACAGCATTATTCACAAAGCCAAAACATAGAAGCAACCCTACTGTCCATTGATGGATGAAGGAAAAAACAAAATGTGGCGTAGACATACAATGGAATATTATGCAGCCTCAAAAATGAAGAAAATTCTGCAATATGTTACAACATGGGTGAACCTTGAGGACATTATGCTAAATGAAATTTTAGTCACAAAAGGACGAATACTGTATCATTCCACATATATGAGGTACTTAAGAGTAGCTGAAATCATAGAGACAGAAAGTGGAACGGTGGTTGCCAGGGCCTGGGGGAGGAGGAAATGAGAAGTTACCGCTTAATATGTATAGAGTTTCAGTTTTACAAGATGAAAAGAGTTAAGGAGGTGATTTGTGGTGATGGTTGCACAATGTTATGAGTGTATTTAATATCCCTGAACTGCACACTTGAAATTTTGTTAAAATGGTAAATTTTATGTTATGTGTGTTTTACTCAATTTTAAAAAATTGGGAAAAAAATCTCTGCTTGACTGAGTAGCAGGAATTATTTCCACAATACATGTTTTTCATGACCTTATCTCTTGCAAAATTAAATTAATTTTACCCAATTAAATTCTTCTTATGCATTCTTCTCAATTTTTAAAGTATTTATAGACGCAATTAGCTGTGTATATAATTTCTTAAAGTCAATTTAGTTTCCTTTTCAGGCCGATAATTTTTTATTTGTATTACACTGATTGTAATATATACATACATATATATTTATATTGCTATCCCTGGAATAGATGGACAAGTTCCTGACCCTGCTCTAGTAGCTGGGGGTGGTCCCTGCTCTATTTTTGCCACCAGTGGGTGAGGTGCTTGGCTGCAGCAAAGAGCCTGGGTTAAGGAGAGGTTAGGAACGAGGTTCTGGGTGGATCTGATCAGGGTAAGAGCTGCATGGAACAGCGTCTGGCCTGGCCCCAGGCCTGACCTCTGACTACTCCCACCCTGCCTCTTGACCTTAGCAGGGATTTAGGGTCTACCCAAAGACTCAGTTTACAGGAGTTACTCCTAAAGGCAGGATAAATTTGGGTTACCCTAATGCTTTAAGGTTGCCTTGCTGCCTAAAGGGGCGTACAGAGTGTTTGTTCCACAATTTCCGCAGAAACAGAATTAAGGGCAGCAATCTAATTTCAAGAAGAGATACAGAAAGATGTGTTGTGAAGCTGCATTTCAATAGCAAGCCCACTATTTTTTGCTTAGGCAGTAAGTTTATTAGTTCTGAGAGGGGACAAGAGCCTCAAGCTCGTCTTCCCCTTCTCTAGGTGAAATCTTGGTGCCATTGGTCAGAGCCTGTGTAATGTGCATGATCTATCATTATCCACATCCTTGGGCTTGTAGCACGTCTGGACTCATATTTTCTTTAAGGTTTGATTGCTCCTTTCCTTTTGCCTCTCATACCTCTCCTGTTGTACCTCTTCATCTGAAACCTGGGGTGTTTGAGTCTGCTAGCTTATCTTTCTTCAATCCTTTTGAGAATTACCCATACTTGATAGGATTGAGGAGAACTTGCATAGAAGCCCTGGAAACATTCAAAACCTAGTGGAAGCAATGTTATGGAAGATTTTTCAGGCACCATGTATTGGATAGAGAGGTGTGAAAACCTATGTAGATTTTAGTGCCAGAGAAGGCAGATTTGGAAAACATAATACATACTCCAAACATCCATGAAGCCATGATCATGAGAAGATGGAGAATGATATTACTACTAAGAAGGGTAGAAATAAAATAGAAAAGGAATACTAAAGAACACCAACAATCAAGATTTGTGTGAGGGAGAATCCCATCATCCAGGAGTGCTGGTCAGACAGAGAGGAAGAGAAGCACAAGGGGCAGTGTCTCAACTCCAGACGATCAAGAGTTCTAAGAAGCACTGTCAAGTCAGCAACATCCAAGGACACAGGGAGGTCCAGTAATGTAAAGATCCATGAGCATCCATTAAATGTGGCTACTTTGTGATCGCCGGTGACTGTGGCTAGAGTAGGTTCATTGGTAAAGTGGGAGCATGAGCTAGATTACATTGGCCTGATGAGTGAATAGACAGTGAGGAAGTGGAGAGAGTGAATGTCTCTGACGCTTGCATGAAATTTGGAAAAAGAATTAAAGAGTGGACTGCTGTCTGGAGAGAATGCAGGATAAAAGGAGGGATTCTTTAGGAAAAAATACTTCAGTATAGGTTTTAGGCAAACAGCAACCATTTTAGTATATTTTTTCTTCTTTTCCATTACTCCAGAAGGTTTAGTTCACTATGACTTTAGGAGTCTTTATTTTTATCTCTTTTTTTCTCTCTCTTTGTAAATGTTTTTCTTTTTTATTTCTTTACCTTATTTGTACCTTTATTTTTGTCTGTCTTTGTTATTTATTGTCTCCCCCATTTCTCTTTTTCTTTATGTTTCCTCTCTTATGATAAAGCTGATGGCCACGAACCCTAAGCTTCCTAGAGGTCCTCTGGCTTAGTTGAGGAGTTCTATGAGGAACAAATTTAATCTCTTGGAATAGTCTTCTGTGTGGCTGAATACTGACACCTTTGATCTTTCCAGGCCTTCAGCAGAGTGCTGTAGAGTTACACCTTTAGATACTTCTCTATTTGAAATGTGCAGCAGCCATGTCTGACTGTTAGCATCTTTCACTGTCTGGAAGGCTGAGAATTTCCTAAATGTATTGAATAATTCTTTTCAATTTATCTCTTGCCTTTGGATTTTACTCTAAGTAGCAAGAAGAAACCAGGTAGTACTTTCAACATTTTGTGTGTGTATGTGATGAGAACACTCAGGATCTACCCTCTTAGCAAATTTCAAATATACATACAGTATTGTTTCCTATAGTCATCATGCTATACATTATATCTCCAGAACTTATTCATCTTGCATAAATAAAAATTTGTTCTCCTTGACCCACATCTCTCCATTTCCCCTTCCCCTAGCCCCTGGTAACCATCATTCTATTCTCCGCTTCTGCGAATTTGGTTATTTCAGATTCCATGTATAAATAAGATCATACAATATTTGTCTTTCTCTGTCTGGGTTATTTCACTTAACGTGATATCCTCAAGTTCCATCCATGTTCTCACAAATGGCAGGATTTCCTTCTTTTTTAAGGCTGAATAACATTCTGTTGTATGTAAATACCACATTTTATTTATCCATTCATCTATTGATGGAGATTTGAGTCATTTCCATTTCTTCGCTACCGTGAATAATGCTGCATTGGATGTGGGATAGCAGCTATCCTCTTCAAGATGGTGATTTCATTTCCTTTGGATAAATACCCACAAGTGGGATTGCTGGATCATATGGTAGTTCTATTTTTAATTTTTTGAGGAACTTCCACACTGTTTTCCATAGTGGCTGTACCAGTTTGCATTCCCATCAACAGTGAACGAGTGTTCCCTTTTCTCCACATCTTCTGCAACAGTTATCTTTTTTTTTTTTTTTTGGCCTGGCTTTTTTGTTTTGTTTTTATTGAGGTCATAATAGTTTATAACATTGTGAAATTTCAGTTGCATATTATTATTTTTCAGTCACCATATAAATGTGCCTCTTCACACCTTGTGCCCACTCCCTAACCCCCTTCCCCTCTAGTAACCACTAAACTGTTCTCTTTGACCATGTGTTAGTTTATCTTCCACATGTGAGTGAAATCATATGGTGTTTGTCTTTCTCTATCTGGCTTATTTTGCTTAACATAATACCCTCAAGGTCCATCCATGTTGTTGCAAATGGGATGATTTTTTCTTTTTTACGGCTGAGTAGTATTCCATTGTATATATATACACCACATCTTCTTTATCCATTCATCAGTTGATGGGCACTTGGGTTGCTTCAACTTCTTGGCTATTGTGAATAACGCTGCAATGAACATAGGGGTGTATAAGTCTCTTTGAATTGTTGATTTCAAGTTCTTTGGATAAATACCCAGTAGTGGGATAGCTGGGTCACATGGTATTTCTACTTTTAATTTTTTGAGAAATCTCCATACTGTTTTCCATAGTGACTGCACCAGTTTGCATTCCTACCAGCAGTGTATGAGGGTTCCCTTTTCTCTACATCCTCTCCAACATATGTTATTTTTTGTCTTGATGATCATAGCCATTCTAACAGGTGTAAGGTGATATCTTAGTGTGGTTTTGATTTTCATTTACCTGATGATTAGTGATGAACATCTTTTCATGTGCCTATTGGCCATCTGTATATATTCTTTGGAAAAATGTTTGTTCATATCCTCTACTCATTTTTTGATCAGGTTGTTTGTTTTGTTGTTGTTCAGTTGTGTGAGTTCTTTATATACTTTTTGGAGATTAGCCCCTTGTCGGATATATGATTTCCAAATATTCTTCTCCCAGTTGGTGGGTTGTCTTTTCATTTTGTTCCTGGTTTCCTTTGCCTTACAGAAGCTCTTTAGTCTGATGAAGTCCCACTTGTTTATTTTTTTCCTTTGTTTCCCTTGTTCCAGCAGACATGGCATTTGAAAAGATCATTCTAAAATGGAGTCAAAGAGTGTACTGCCTATATTTTCTATTTCTTCTTGGTTCAGTTTTGGGAGGTTGTATGAGTCTAAGAATTTGTCCATTTCTTCTAGATTGTCCAATTTGTTGGCATATAGTTTTTCATAGTGTTCTCTTATAATTCTTTGTATTTCTGTGGTGTCCCTTGTAATTTCTCCTCTTTCATTTCTAATTTTATTTATTTGAGCCTTCTCTCTTGTTTTCTTAGTGAGTCTGCCTAAGAGCTTGTCAATTTTGTTTATCTTCTCAAAAAACCAGCTCTTAGATTCATTGATCCTTTCTACTTTCTTTTTGTGGTTTCAATTTCATTTATTTCTGCTCTAATTTTTATTATTTCCCTGCTTCTGCTGACTTTGGGCTTTGTTTGTTCTTCCCTTTCTAATTCTGTTAGGTGTAGTTTAAGATCGCTTGTTTGAGATTTTAATTGTTTGAAAAATCAATGAACAAAAAATTGATTGAATTCATAGGATGAATTCATTCTATGAATAGAATTCAATGAATTCATAGAATATCTATGAATTTCCCTCTTAGGACTGCTTTTGTTGCATCCCATATGAGTTGTATGGTGTATTTTCATTCTCATTTGTTTCCAGATATTTTTTGAATTCTCCTTAATTTCTCCAATGATCCATTGGTTGTTCGGTAGCATGTCTTCACACATTGGTCATTTTCCCAGCTTTTTTCTTGTATTTGATTTCTAGTTTCATAGTATTATGTTTAGAGATGGTGCTTTATATGATTTCAATCTTCTTAAATTTATTCAGGCTTGCCTTGTTTCCCTGGTCTATCTTTGAGAATATTCTATGTGAATATTCTTTGAGAATATTCTTCACTTGAGAAGAATGTGTATTCTGCTGCTTTTGGGTGGAGTGTTCTATCTATATCCATTAAGTCCATTGGTCTAGTTTTTTGTTTAAATCCACTATTTCCTTGCTGACTTTCTGTCTGGATGATCTATCTGTTGATGTAAGTGGGGTGTTAAGGTCCCCTACTGTTATTGTGTTGTTGTTTATATCTCCTTTTAGGTTTGTTGATAGTTGCCTCATGTACTTTGGTGCTCCTGTGTTGGGTGCATATATATCTATAAGTGTTATGTCTTCTTGGTGGAGTGTCCCTTTTATCATTATATACTGCCCCTCTTTGTCTCTCATTACCTGCTTTGTCTTGAAGTCTACTTGGTCTGATACAAATATGGCAACACTCATTTTCTTTTGTTTGCTCTTGGCTTGGAGTATCATCTTCCATCGCTTCACTGTGAGCCTGTGTTTGTCTTTAGAACTGAGATGTGTTTCCTGGATGCAGAAAATTGTTGGGTCCTGTTTTTTAATCCATCTTGCCACTCTGTGTCTTTTGATTGGAGAATTCAATTTACATTTAGAGGGATTACTGTTATGTGAGGGCTTAATGCTGCCATTTTATCACTCATTTTCAGATTCTTCTGCATTTCCCTGGTTTCTCATCCTGTGTATTTTGGACTACCAATTCAGTTTGGTAGTTCTCTATGATGGTTTTCTTAGTTTTCACTTTATTTATCATTTGTGTTTCTGTTCTGCTTATTTGTTTAGTGGTTACCATGAGGTTTGTATAAAAAATCTTGTAGACATGATAGTCCATTTTCTGATAGCCTCTGCTTTCCTTAGACTAAGCCATTTCCAACCCTTTCCTCTTCTCCTTTTAAGTAACTATTGTCACAACTTATTCCATCTTGTGTTGTGAGTTTGTGGTTAAAATGATGAGATTGTATTTATTTTCAATGTTTTCCTTCTGTTTACCTTTAATGTTATAATTAAGTGTTTGCTAACCTGTTCTGATAGAGAGCTGCAATTTTCTGATTTTGTCTACCTGTTTATCTACTTGCTCAAGGTTTTGTAACCCCTTTCTTTCCTTTTTCAGGTATGAGAGCCTTCTTGATCATTTCTTGTAGAGGGGTGTGTTATGGAGATGAATTCCCTTAGCTTTTGTTTATCTGGGAAAGTATTTATTTCTCCATCATATCTGAAAGATATTTTTGCTGGATAGAGTATTCTTGGCTGAAAGTTTTTGTCTTTCAGAATTTTGAATATATCATTCTACTCTCTCCTAGCCTGTAAGGTTTCTGTTGAGAACTCTGCTGAAAGTCTCATAGGGGTTCTTTTGTAATTTATTTTCTTCTCCCTTGCTGCCCTTAATATTTTTTGTCATGGACTTTGGCAGCTTTACTACTATATGCCTTGGAGAAGGTCTTTTTACATTGATATAATTAGGAGTTCTAATAGCTTCTTTCAGTTGTATTTCCAGCTCCTCCCCCGGGTTTGGGACGTTCTCAGCTATTATTTCTTTGAAGAAGCTTTCTACTCCATTCTCATTCTCTTCTCCCTCTGGAGTACCTATAATCCTTATGTTGCATTTCCAAACTGAGTCAGACATTTCTCGGAGAATTTCTTTCTTTTTAGTCTTAGTTCTCTCTCCTTCTCATCTGAAGCAACTCTATATTTCTGTCCTCCAGACTGCTGATTCTCTTCTCCATAATATCAGCTCTATTATTCAGGGAGTCCAGATTTTTCTTTGTCTTATCCATTGTGTTTTTCATCTCCAACATCTCTGATTGGCTTTTGTTTATACTTTCAATCTCTTTTGTGAAGAAGTTCCTGATTTCATTGAACTATCTGTATTTTCTTGTAACTCATTGAGTTTTTTAGTGATAGCTATTTTGAATTTTCTGTCATTTAGATTATAAATTTCTGTGCCTTCAGGATTGATTTCCAAGTGTGAAGGTGTTCCCATGGAGGGCCGCCCCTCCCTGGACCCTTCTCTCAGAGCCATGTGCAGTCCTCAGGTCGCTGCCACCGCTGTTCAGGAGGAAGAGGAGATCCCCTCACCTCCTTCCACTTCCTCCGGGAGTACCAACATCTCCGCCTTCAGATGTATGGCTGCATGGGTCTCTCAGGCGTCTTTTGTGTTGTGTGAATGTCCTCTGCTGGTATATGAACATTCTTTTCATTGTATCTTAGAGGAGAGAGTCTAAGTGAAGTGCTCACTCTGCCATGATGCTGGCATTACCCTTTTGTTTTTTAATAATAACCATCCTAACAGCTGTGAGAGGATATCACATGGTGATTTTGATTTGCATTTCCTTGACGATCAGTGATGTTGAACACCTTTTCATATATCTGTTGCCATTGGTATGTCTTCTTTGGAAAATGTCTGTTCATGTCCTTTGCCCATTTTTAATCAATTTTTTAATTTTTTGCTATTGAGTTTTCTGAGTTCCTTATGTATTTTGGATATTAATCTGTTATTAGGTATATGGCTTGAAAATATTTTCTACCGCTCCATAAGTTGCCTTTTCATTTTGTTGTTTCCTTTGCTGTGCAGAAGCTTTTTAGTTAGATGTAGTCCCACTTGTTTATTTCTGCTTTTGTTGCATGTGCTTTTGGTGTCACATCCAAAAAATCATTGTCCAGACCAAAGTCAAGGAGCTTTTTCCCTATGCTTTCTTCTAGGAGTTTTGCAGTTTCAGGTATTTCTTTTGAGTCTTTAATCCATTTTGAGATGATTTTAATGTACTTTTGTATAAGATAAGGGTCAGATTTTATTCTGATCTCCAGTTTTCCTAACACCATTTATTGAAAAGACTATCTTTTTTCTATTATATATTTTTGGCACTCTTATCAAAGTTTACTTGACTGCATATGCATGGGTTTATTTCTGGGATCTCTCTCTGTCCCATTCCTCTATGTGTCTGTTTCTATGTCAGTGCCATACTGTTTTGATTCTTAGTATAGCTTTGTAATATTATTTATATTAATATTACATATTAATTATATTTCTTAATATATGATAAAATAATTCTATGTAATTTATAATAATAATATAAATCAGGAAAGTGGTGTGTCCAACTTTGCTCTTATTTCTCAAATTTACTTTGGCTCTTTGGGATCTTTTGTGGTTCCATAGAATTTTTAGGGTTGTTTTTTCTATTTCTGTAAAAAATGCCATTGGGTTTTTGATAGAGATGGCTTTGAATCTGTATGGACAGATATGGACATTATAACAATATTAATTCTTCTAAACAACAAACATGAGATATCGTTCCATATATTTGTGTCTTATTCAATTTCTTTCATCAACATCTTATAGTTTTCAGTATACAATTCTTTCACTTTCCTCCACTTAAATTTATTTGTAAGTATTTTATTGTTTTTGATGCTACTGTAAATGAGATTGTTTTCTTAATTTCTTTTTTGGATAGTTCACTGATAGTATATAGAAACACAACTGATTTTTTTGTGTGTGTGTGAGGAAGATCAGCCCTGAGCTGACTTCCATGCCAATCTTCCTCTTTTTGCTGAGGAAGACTGGCCCTGGGCTAACATCCATGCCCATCTTCCTCCACTTTATATGGGATGCCGCCACAGCATGGCGTGACAAACGGTGCATCAGTGTGCGCCTGGGATCCAAACCCGGGCTGCTAGCAGTGGAGCACACACACTTGACTGTTACGCTGCGGGGCTGGCCCCCCAACTGATTTTTGAATGTTGGTTTTGTATCCTGCAACTTTACTGAATTCATTTATTAGTTCTAACAGGTGTTTTGGGGGGTTTTTTTGGTGGAATCTTTATGGTTTTTGACATATAATATCATGTCCTCTGAAAACAGTTTTACTTTTTCCTTTCCAATTTGGAGGTATTTTATTTATTTTTCTTGCCTAATTATTCTGTCTAGGACTTCTAGTATTATATTGAATAGAAGTTGTGAGAGTGGAAACCTTTGTCTTGTTCCTGGTCTTAGGGGAAAAGCTTTCAGCTTTTCACCATTGAGTATGATGCTAGCTGTGGGCTTGTCACATATGACCTTTATTATGTTGAGATACATTTCTGGTATTACCTAATTTGTTGAGAGTTTTTATTATGAAAGTGTGTAAAAATTTGTCAAATACTTTTTCTGCATCTATTGAGATGATCATATGATTTTGTCCTTTGTTCTATTAATGTGGTGTGTCACATTTATTGACTTGTAGGTGTTCAATCATCATTACATTCCAGAGATAAATCACACATGATCATGGTATATGATCCTTTTAATTTGCTGTTGAATTCAGTTTGCTAGTATTTTGTAGAAGATTTTTGCATCTATCTTTATCAGAGATACTGGCCTGCAATTTTCTTTTCTTGTAGTGTCTTTGTCTGGCTTTGATATCAGGGTGATGTTAGTCTCATAAAATGCATTTGAAAGTACTCTACCCTCTTAAATTTTTTGGAAGACTTTGAGAAATAGTGGCATTAATTCTTCTTTAAATATTTGGTAGAATTCACCTGTGAAGCCATCCGGTCCTGGTCTTTTTTTTTGTTGGATGGTTTTTGATTACTATTTAAATCTCTTTATTTATTATTAGTCTGCTCAAAAATTTTATTTCTTCATGATTCTGTCTTGGTAGGTTATAAGTTGTTGGGAATTTATGTATTTCTTCTAGTATATCCAGTTTGTTAGTGTAATTGTTCATGGTAGTCTTCAGTGCACCTACTTGAAGTCACATGAGGAGTGCTGGGGGCATATGTCGGCCAGTTGTTGTGTACTGCAGGGAAGGTGTCCCATGGTGTTCACACATGAGCCTTTTGGTGGGGTCTGCCAGCCAATTAGTAGGGTCTGCGACCAGTCTTTCAGATCTGAGTGGTGATTTCTGTGAGCCCCTCCTCTTTTCCTTTCTTGTAGCTCCTCCCAGACTATTCAAGTGCTGATCCCCTCAGTCATATGGGTGGGGTGAGACAGAAGTGGCCATTTGGCAACATCCTACAAGACTGGGGAAGCTGGACACTCACTCTTCTCTCACTTTTCCCCATGGGAGAAATTGTGGGTGTGGGAGTCTCTCTTGGCACTGAGATCTTGATCTTCCTCCCTTGGAGAGGGGTGATGTGGGTAAAGTTAAACTGTTCTTTTTACCCTCTTCAATGTGTCTATTTGGGGATATTCTACTCAGGTGGGGTGCTGGAATATCTCTGTGGGACTCCCAAGTTTCCACAGAGATATTTCTGTCCAGGGATGTTTGTCAAAATCGATGTTTCTGTGGGGACTGGAATCTCCTATTCCACCACCTTGCTGATGTCACTGCATACTATTATCTGTTGCTGTGTAACAAATTCTTATAAGTGTAGCAGCTTAAAAACTATACCCATTTATCATAATATAGTTCTGTAGTTCAGATAACTGTGCAGACTCAACTGGCTTCTTTGCTAGGAGACTTACAAGATTGAAATCAAGTTTTTTGCCAGGCTGAACATTACCTGGAGTCTCTGAGAAGAATCTGTTTCTAGCTCATTCAAGACTTGAAGAATCCAATTACTTGTGAATGTAGGGCTGAGGTCCTTTATTCATGCTGTTTGAAATGAGTTACTTTTAGCCCTTTGAGGGAGCTCTTAGTTCCTTTCCACATACCCCTTCCATCTTCAAAGACAGCAACAGAATATCACTGTCATGTTGAATCCTTCTCAAGCTTTGTGTCGCTCTGAATTTCCGAGCTTTCACCAGCCACAGAAATCCTCTCCTTATAAAAGGCTCATGAAACTAAATGTGCTAAAATCTCTCCACTGGACTCCTGAGTTCCCATGGAGCTATTCCCATGCAGGGATAGTTGTCAAAACAGATTTTTCTGTGTGGGTATGAGGGCTGGAATCTCCTATTCCACTATGTTGCTGACATCACTCTGTATTATTTTTACAGTTGTATAACAAATTATCATCAACTTGGCAGCTGAAAACTACAGCCATTTATTATTACATAGTTTTGTAGGTTAGATATAAATCCATCCAAGTAATCTCCTGAATTGTCGCCCAAAGATTAGTAAACTTCATTAGATTTGCAAAGTCCTATATGCCATTTAACATAACATAACATAATCACGAGGGTTATAACAGGTGGCAAAGTATTATGGCTGTGATAGATTTCTGCCTATCACAGAGAATGACAGATGTCCTAGTTAACCTTAGCACTCACTACCCAGAACAGAACCACACTCAGCAACAGCAACCTGTCCATTGGTGAAGGCAGGGGTTGCTCTGGAGTATTCTTGCTGCTTGGCCCTGATACATCAGGAAGAAATTTTATACTGATGTCATCTGAGAAACTGACACAAAGACTCAAAGTCTTGGTTTCCAGTGCTTCCTGCCCTATATCCATATCCCTCCCCACTACATACATCATCTTCCCATGCTCCAAGCCCACATACCCCTGGAAATATCCTGGCTGCTGAGCACTGACAGGTGAAAGGACACAGATGCAAAATGCCTAGAGTGTGTTAGGGGTGGTCAGCCTTGGTGGTGGAGGTGAAAGTAGTGGTGGTAGTGGTAGTGGTGGATTGTGCTGGTGGTGTGGGTAAAGCAAGTCAGACAGGAGGGATTTAGGGACCGGTCCAGGTGGTTTATACTACGGGTATTATAGCCATGTTCTTCCATCAGAGCATACTTTGTGTATATTTAATGAAACTATGCAAAATCCACATGAGAACATATTCTAAGAAGATGCATATTCACTGTGGTAATTTGGAAAATGATGAAGAACCAGTGGTGGGGGCAGCCTGCTCATCCTCTCAAGGAATAGCATTCTTTTTCTTATTACTGCTACAATTTGTCGTTGGTATGGATGATGGCAGCAGGTTCCCAGGGTAGAACATGAATGAGAGAGGGGATATGTGGTGGGAGATGGCAGTTCAGGGACTTGGCCTGCCTTTGGGCTGAGGCAAAGACAGCCACGCTCCTTGTGTGATGTTGAGGGAAAGGAAACAAATATTTACATAGAAGGATGTGTTTGTCAGTGTCTGTGTTTGAGGTGAAATTAGGACTGCTGATTGGGCCAAACTGCGCAGGCAGAGAATAGGTGTTACCAAATATAAACTTGAGATATATCCTAGTCCCAATTTTAAATCCAAGGTTTACTAACTGAGATTCATAATTGTTAGCATTGAAACAGAAGAATAATATGAATAATTGAGCCAATACTTATTATATCTTTACTTTGTTTTTGATATTGTGCTAAAAACCTGACATTCAGTATATATATATATTTTTTTTTTTCTTTTCCTTACAACCATTCTATGACTTAAGTACTACTATTATCCTTGATGGAGGAAATTGAGATATACAGAGATGATGTAGCTTGCCATGGCCTCAAAATTTTAAAATGCTGGAACCAGGCTTCAAACACAGATCTGTCTGATTTCTGAGTCTGTGCTCTGGCTGGGACACTCCCTCACTGGGTCTCAGCCTAGACACATTACTGGAAGATCTGATGGGGATTGGCGTGGGCCTGGAAGCTTGTGGTGGTTCTGGACGCCTACTGTCTGGATGCTGCAGAGAAGGAGGTTCCTGCACTGGGAGAGAGATTGTGCCTGACGACCTCTAAGTAGGCTGGGCATATGATTTATCCTCTGGACTGGACACTTTGGGAGTAAATGGGTGTTCACTAATAATTAAGCTTGGAATAGAAGCATGGATTAATCTAACAATTAGATCTCTGCCAACTTTGTGAGCCTGGGAGGCATTCTTGGGCTCAAGATGGTTTTAATACATGGCATCCACCATGTTTGCAATTCCTCATAGACCTCCTAAGCCTCCCCTACTTCTGAATAGTCAGGAAGTCTCCACAACTTATTATTCATCACAGCTCTACTCTTTAAAATTACCTTCTGTACAACCTAATGTACAGATGTTATGGAATGATGTTTAGGAAGCTTTATGGGGAAAAGTGGATGAAAGGACAGCCAGGAATCTGGGGTAGTACATTCCATGAGGTAATCATGGCCTTTGGTGGTATGGATTGAACTGATTATGTTTCTAAATGATTCATGTGTGGTATCAGATACACAAGTGGAGCTATTTCAGTCAGATACCATCTCCATTTTATTTTACTGTAATTAGATAGCTGTCACAAACATTTTCTAGTGGGGCCACATCCCACAAATATTTAAAAGAGGGTGTTTTTATTGTAGGAAACCTAGATAGAAGAGGTGCCGCATGCTAAAGGGGTTCCACAGCACAGGATCCACGACTGTCCTTTCCCTAGGGCACGCCATCAGTTCAAGAAGCATGAATTTCCACAAGAAGATTTGACCAGATCATTATTTTCTTTTTTTCACTCTCCTTTCCTGGGTTCCCCAGATATAACACATCCCTTTACAATATTACATTATGTATTATTATTACTATATTTTTCAAGTTTGCACATAACAGTGTATCTTCAGTAAAATAATGCTACAGAAGAACAAAGTTGCTCTTTTGCAGCTCCAATCATTTGTTTATATTCTATTTCCTTCATTTTCTACTCCTTCCTTACCCCCTTTTCTTGCACAATTATGACGGGGGTGATGTAGGACTTGGGGAACTGTGAGTTCCCCTGGAATTCCACTGCCACTGTTAGAGAGCCACACTGAACATCAGGTGACCCTGGATTAGTCAGCAAAGTTACTCAGTTTTGGGACTGGGTGAAAAATGGAATCATGCTCCCCACACTTCTCCAGAGTTTACTGTGCATGACCTTTGACTTCTGAAGGTGGAAAAGGGAGCTGTCATGCGTTATAGCTCTTCTCTCAAGGTGTGGGATGCAGACGGACTCTCAGTCTGTGGGTGCACGGGGATTTCCGCCCTTTCCCTCCCTTAGTTGCTTTCTGGGCTGGCAGACCTTCATGCATTCATTCATTTGTTCTATCATTCTTGTTTAGTCAGAAATACTTACTGAGTGCCTGCCTTGTCCCATGCATTGTACCAATTGCTTCTGGTTTACTGGGGAACATGACTGTCAAGGTCTGTGCCATGAAAGGGCTGTCTAGATGGAGAAGGAGAGAGGGAAAAGAGAGACTGCCACTGTGACCTGAAAATTTTCTCTAGCATGCAATCTGCACGTGGGGATCTTGCTCCATGATCTTTCTCTTTCCCTTGACTGGATCTCTAAGCATGAATACTCTGGTGGGAGCTTGACTATTTTCATTAAGTATGATGAGTGAGCTGGAAACACTTTAAAGAATATAAGTAGAAAATTGTAATTTAAAAACTAGAAAAATATTTTGCACCTGTTGCCTTGTGTGCCCACCCTAGTTAGTCAACACTAAAGAAGAAGCATCTTCTGAGCCTTCCAGCTAAATCCTGGAACAGGAAGTGAGAACCCCTATCTGCATAAATCCAGCCTGGTGAACATGGGTCTGTGTTTTTGGAGGCTAGAAAACTAAGAGAGCTTAAAATAGTAGGAATTGTTTTATACTTTCTAGAACAACCTAACCATCTATCTATCTATCACACTTCTATTACTTTTGTTGTTTGGATAATATTTGCTGTATATTTGATATGTTTATAATAGGTTGAAGATATATCTTAAATTGTGTATTGCATAGTAGCAGTGGATATATATCCAGATTTATAGAAAATACTAGATAAGTGTTTGTTATTATAACTACTCTTTCACACAATTGCCACACCAATTTACTATTGAGCGGTGACAAAAACTCTCTACTCTCACTAAACATGAGTGAAGCACCTCTGAGTACTCTTTCTGACTAGTTCCTGACCTTGGGCCTTGTCCTTGGCACGCTTAGTCTAGTTTTAGTAAGAATCCTGCTGAATCAGTTCAGTAAAAACACTTCACCTTGATATGTGATCAAATTCCTCACCTCCAACCCCTCATATCATATCAAGCTGCCCTGCCATCAGCAAGAATCCTGTTGAGTCAATCTAGCAAGAATTCCCATAAGCTTGATGTTTCCTCTTAGTAATTTTGTATCACTGACCCCCAGTGCTCCTGGGGTATAAATCTTCGCTTGTCCTTGTTGTATTCAGAGTTGAGTCTGATCTCTCCCCTACTGCAAAACCACACTATAGTTCTCCTCTCGAATAAAGTCTACCTTACTGTCTTTAACAAATGTCATGAATAATTTTCATTTAGCTGAGAGCCATGGTCCTAACTACGAGTGCAAACAGGAGGAGGGAGAAAGGGGAAGCAAAAGGCATGGACTGCACCTATGATTGCATTCAGAGTCCTGAGGCAGGGTGTCAGCCTAGGTTGTTGACTGGGTTGGGCCCTGGGGACTGGAGGGGAAGTGGTCATAGAGGACATTGGACTCAGAGGAAGTGGGTATTTTGGCAAAGCCCTGCTCACATTAGAAGCCACTGTTCTTGGGCTTGGGACAGCAGGATGTCCAGAGAGTAAAGTGTCAGGGACTGTTGAGGGGACCAGCAGATCTGGTCAAGCAGCATGTCTCTCATTCATCAGGAGACAGCTTCAAAGGAAGAGGAGGAGGCATCTGGGACATCCTTTGTTCTCGGCAGTGTCCAAAGGGGCTGGTTCTGTGGGAACATTTCCTGGGCCTGGGTGGTGGTGAAACACCCACGGGCAGGTGTGTAAAAGGAAGCTTCTGCCCACAGCCCAGGAGCAAATTAGTCCAGATTCTCCAGCCTTCTCTCATCTGCACACTGGAACAGTCTGTCTTAGCCCTCCCTAGGTGCTCTGCTCCCCTGGTCCAGGCACCGTCTGCATCTTCCTGCCATCCCAGACTGAGATGGACAAGTTCCTGCTCTTGCTCCTGCTGCAGGGAGTCTTCCCTTCCGTGTTCTTCCAAGGAGTGGGTGAGGCCCTGGGCTAGCTTGGGCACCGGGTGAGGACATGGAGGTGGGGTGGGAGCAGTCCCAAGATGATGATCTGACAGCTTGGGAGGGGATGGGAAGAGGGGACGAGGTCAAGGATAAGGTTCTGGGATGATCTGACCAGCAAGGGTTTGAGGTCTCTTTGCTGTCCCCACCCCGACTACTACCAGGGAAAGAGTTCAGTTCCCTGCCCAAGGTCTCAGAGTCGGGTCAGTCACTCCCTTGGGGCAGATTGGGGCTGGAGGCTCTTCTCAAATTTAGGGCTTTGGAGTTCTCTGAGATGGCCCTAAGAGGCAGAGCCAATGGTTGCTCAAGACTTTCTATAAAGAAGCAACCTAGGGCCAGTGATGTAGCAGGAACAGATCACTGAAAGAGCTTGTCTTGAACCAATATTTCAATAATAAGTGCACTGTTGTCACTTAGATAGGTTTAGACATCAGTTGACTTTTGGGAGGAGGTGTGGTAGGAAATTTCATGAGACCACATCCCCACCTTGGAGCCAGCACAATCCTTATGTCTCATCATATTCTAACAGATTTCTAGCCTCAGTTGGCTGTATGTAGATGCCCTCACTGTGTTCTGCATAATGACACCATAGCTAAGGGGACACATTTTACTTTATTTTTAATGGAATCAAGATCACTATATCAAGGGCCCAGATCTTTAAAGAGTCAATGGACATAATCTGATGGGAACACTTCTAGGCTTTAAGAGTATATTGTAGGAGGTATTTGGGGTCATGCTTTTCCCTTGAACTCCTTGGCCCTATCAGTATCCTAGCCCACTTTAGTCTCAGTCCATTCAACCCTGAGATCAGCCTTCTTGTCTGTTTTCCACAGCTCCAGCAACATTATGTATGGTCTGCAGCAATTTTAAGAAAGGTCATTGTTTGAGGGGCAAGGGCAATTGCACCATGGAGCAAGGCCCTGGATGCAGAACCAGAGATTTCTTCCTTCTCACTGAGAAAGGTAGTGCTGTTGAGCCAGGCTCTTCTGGTTTGAGCTGGTGCCTGACTCCTGACACTGTATAGGGGCTCTCTAGTCAGAGGGAGCCCTTTCTGGGAGGCGGATGTGTCCCTAGTCTGGAGACCAGGCTTGGTGTGGTTGGGGAAGCTCCTCTTACTTTGAGTTCCAAGTATTGTTCTCTGGCACTGAGTATGGAATACCTTCTCTTCCAGGTGGATGGTACCACAACCACACTGAATTGGACTGCTCAGATAACTGTTTATCTTCAAATTTCTATTTTGGGGATCTGAAGATTTCAAGTTCTTGCTGTAAAGGTCAAGATTTCTGTAATAGATATCAAGGAAAAGGACGGGAATGGAAGGCTCACTAATGCTAATTCTTTTGTCAATGATGGCGTCCACTTACCCTTCTGCTGTCCCTGGCATCTCTGGCCCTATCTCCCTCCACATGAAAAGAATGCAGGATCCTCCTATCTCCTCCAAGTTTCCCTCTTCACTTCCTTCTCCCCGACACCAAGCACTCTTGGTTCACTGTTGTTTCATTTCTCTGCTTCATTCACATCTGCAAATCACCATCAGCCCTCCTCGCCTTGCATTTCCTCATCCCTGACAATCACTGTATTTCTCTGGCTGACTGGCTGACTGGTTTCTAATCCCACCAACTCAGAAGTGATTGTAATGTGCCCAGAAAGGTAATGGGCTCAATTTTATACATCAGGAGTTTGAGGGGGTCCAGGGAAATGTGTCTATCTGGTAGATGGAGAGAGAGGCCTCAGAGTTCAAGAATGTACCAAGTCCTGAGGCAGAAAAGATGGAATCATCAGCTTTAGATGCTACATACATGCTCAGAATCTACTGATAGCTTAGGTTATGAGACTTAAAGAGGTTGTCCAATGAGAGAAGTGGGAAAAGGGGTGGATGAACCACAGACACTAGAGACCACCAAAAAAGAAAGTGGGTGAAGGTCATTCTCTAAAACGATTGGTGGGTGGTGGTCACAGAAGCAGATGGGGAAGCAGGACAAAAGAGTGTCACTATCCGTCTTCTGTGACCACTTGCAGATTATTGGCAGAGCAGGTTCAATGGAGAAGTGGCACAGAAGCCACATTACAGTGGGTTGAGGAACGAATGGACTATGACAGAAGGAAATAGTGAGTATGGGCAACTCTTCCAAGTAGTTTGGGAAGGATTGAGAAAAGTGGAATAGTATCTTTTATAAGAGCGACCTTAGTGTTTTTAGCCAAAGAAAGATTTATTTCTTCTCGGTGCTTCACATTTGTTAACTGTAAAAATCCTCTTATTATAGCTGTAGCAATGTATATTTACACATCTTTCACTTCTTCTATATAATATTTTCTGCTCTTTTTGTCCATTTCTTTCTTTTTCTTTTTCTTTCCATCTCTTGTCCTTAGCCCTTTCTTTCTCGTTTCCTTTGCTGTTTGATATGGGAAAATGGAGATTGTTACTTGTATTTTTTATTACTTATTGACTATTTCCCATTCACAATTTAAAACAAACTGAAAGAAACACTTTATGTTTCTCTTGAAAAGGCTAAAAAAAATAAATTAAATTAATTTTCTGTGACTTTTATTGTTAAAAAATTTTCAATGTCATGAGAAAAATCTTTTAAAAATCTACTTTTATTTCAGAATATCAAATTTAAGTATTTTTCATATATTTCCCTTCTAAATGTGAGCTGAGACAGGAGCTAAAAGGCAAGACAGGTTAAATTAGCCCTTGTGGGGCATAGCCTAAGCCAGAGCCTTGTTATTAAATGCTAAAATGTCAGCAAGAACCTCATTATGATCAATGGCAATGAAACTCTTGGGGCAGGGAAAAATCCCCCTTTTTGTTTTCTTATGACTGGGCTAATAATAAAATTGACACAAGACCAGATTAACAGGAGAAAACCCAATTTAAAACATGCATACTGGAGACCATAGAAAAATGATGCTCAAAGAGTGAATAAAGCAGGCAATATATATATCTTTCACACAAAGAAATAATAAATTTGTGAGGAATGACAGGACAAAGAAACTTTGATTTTGAGTATGCAATTAGTGAGGAATTTAAGCAGAGTTTAGGCTTGAGGTAATAAATTAGCAAGGTTTGTTAATTCAGGCTTCTTAGCGCTGAATTCTCTAGTTTTGACAGGGAGAGCACCTTTCACATGAGAGATTTTATTCCTGCTTTCAGGGGAACAGAGACAGGAGAGTCAGAATGCCCTTTTTGCTTCTCAAGTAACTTTAATTCTAAATAATCAATATGCCATTGTGGGATATTTTGGGGTGCCCTGCCCTGGGCCCCAACAAAACCCAACCCAAATATTCCAGCCTATATTAAGCCGGGTGTACTTATGTCTGGTCCCACCAAAAAGAACTATGGATGGGTGATGGTACTGGAGGAAGGACCAGTGAGAGGGCTTTTTATTATTTTAAAAACTGCGTTTTATCACCTCACACCTATTAGGATGGCTAACATTAAAAAAAACAGAAAATAAAATTGTTGGCAAGGATGTGGAGAAATAGGAACGCTTGTGCACTGTTGGTAGAAATGTAAAATGGTGCAGCCACTGTAGAAAACAGCATGATGGTTCCTCAAAACATTAAAAATAGAATTACCATATGATCCAGTAATTCCAGTTCTGAGTATAGATCCAAAAGAATTGAAAGCAGGGTCTTGAAGAGATATTTGCACACCCATGTTCATAGCAGTATAATTTACAATAGTTAAAAGCTGGAAGCTACCCAAGTGTCCCCCAATCAATGAGTGGATAAATAAAATGTGGTTTATACATATGAAGGAATATCCTTCAGCCTTAAAAAGGAAGAAAATTCTGACACATGCTGCAACATGGATGAACCTTGAGGACATTATGCTAAGTGAAACAAGCCAGTCTCCAAAAGACAAATACCATATGATTCCACTTACACGAGGTTCCTCAAGGAGTCAAATGCGTAGAGACAGAAAGTAGAATGCTGATTGCCAGAAGCTTGGGAGAGAGGGAATAGGGAGTCAAAATTTAATGGGTATAGAGTTTCAGTTTTGCAAAATGAAAAAGTTCTGGAGATATGTTTCTCAACAACATGATATACTTAACACTACTGAACTGTACACTGAGAAATGGTTAAGATGGTAAATTTTATCTATGTGTTTTTACCACAGTTAAAAATCTAGAAAACAAAAAGGGAAATTAAAAGACATACTTTTACTCTTCTCAAGAAAAACAAAACAAAAACCAAATAAACTCTTGCCTTTCGTTACTCCCCCTTCAGTAATGACCAATGGAAATCCTGTGGACATTGTAGAAAATTTGGAAAATACAAAATATGTTAACGAAAATGGATCTGCACTTAGTGACTTGCTCCAAAGAGTACAGTGTGAAAATAGGGGGGAAAAAAGTAACTTTACAAGGAATAATCTGGCAAACAGTTCCTCCGCCAGATGAACAAGGTCAATGTCATCAATGATAAGGCAGGTTGATATTATATACCATAACCCAGGTCTAAGCATGAATAAAACATCAGAAAACCCATACTGAGAGACACTCTGAAAGATACCTGACCTATACTCCTCAACTGAACATCGTTGAAAACAGGGAAAGTCTGAGAAACTGCCACAGTCCAGAGGAGTTAAGGAGACATGATGAACAAATTTGGAATCTTGGAACAGAAAAAAGACATTAGGCAAGAAACTAATGAAATATGAAAACAGTATGGAGTTTAGTTAAAACTAATATATCGACGTTTTTTCATTAGTTGTGACAAAATTTGTCTGCAAATGTAAAACTATTATAAAATGAAAAGTTATTGGAAAAAACCACCCAAACCAATCATTAGACAGAAACATTGCTATAATTTGATGTATATCCTATTGGCCTTTTCATGATAAGTATACATACGTATGAAAAAATACATTTTTTTTTTAAAGAAAATACATTTTACAGAGTCAGATCATACGTATAATGTGGATACTGAATGTCGACTGTTCTTTGGTGGCCTGGGGCAAGGCCACAGACAAGGCCTCAGACTCCTGATTTGTCTTAGACCAGCTTAGATCTTGCTCCAGCCTTCCCTCTCAGACTCTCTCCCAGATCATCTCCTTCAGGGGAGGGGTTGGGAGGAACCAGGAATCCCCTCATCCTCACCAAGAATCACCAGAGCAGAGGCCTATCAGCCCCACAGCTTGTCCAAGGCCCTCAGGAACTGACGGCCTGAGGCAGGGACAGGCTCCAGAGCCAGGTGCTTTAGCCTTACACTGGCTGAGGTCGAGCAGTGAACAGTTGGCTGCAGAGCAGTTTCTACTCTTTGTGTCCTTGAGTGTGAGCAGGGAACACTCTGGTGTCCCTCCCCTGGGGTCGCTGTCAGTGATTCTGGGGTGTGGTTGGGCTGCTTTGTGAATTTTCTTCCCAGGAACCCTTCAGGAGGGCACCCCTCCAAACTCATGTTGTTTCTTTCTATTGCTGGCAGTGGCGGGAAACTTGAGGGAATGATGTGAGAAAAGCCAGTGGGGAAGGGAATACTCTCAGACTCCTCCTGCCTGGCCAGAGTCAGCTGGAAAGGGTTTGTGACTCATGACAGCTGGGAGATGAATCAATAATCAGGGCTGGGATCTCCTGGACCTTAGTTTGCCTCTCCCGGGGACTTGAGCTGCTCTTAGAAGACACAATGTAGGCCATTCCCTGTGGATATGAGTGATCAATGAGTATCTCCTTGGGTGAGTTTTTATGTGTTTGTGGGAAGCTGTTTGATAAAAAAGAGCAGAATGGCACTGGATGGTAGGTGTGGGGGCACTAAAAACAAGTGCCAGCACCTTCTCTCTTGTATGTGTAACTTGCCTTTATCCCATGTGGCAAAGATTTAGTTTCTCTCACTGTCTGCACCTCCCCTCTTACCATCTAGTAAGTTTTTAGGTTGACATATAGCTTCTCAGCTAAAGATTACAGTTCATTGTTTTAGTTCATTTACTTGAAGCCATCTGAACAAAATTTTAAGAAGAAGTTCCAAAATTGGCTAAAGAATATGGTTCTTAAATAGAGTAGTCATATTAAAAGTTTTGAAATAGTAGTGAAAGACCTGCCCTAAAATATGCAAACAAAACTTAAAATATGTTGTGATGGCTTTACATGTGAGTTCCACCAATCTTTCAAGAATTGTTCATCTCTACATTTTGAAAGTTTTTGCAGAGAATTGAAGCAAAGCTAAATCTAGCCAGGTCATTTTATGAGTCCAGAGTAATTTTGATTCCAAATTGAGATATTTAGAATGGAGTCACAAATGTTAATAGAAATTCCTAAATAAATTATGAGTTATTCAATTCCAAACAGAGTTCAATATAATACATCATGATAAGGAATTTTCCTTGGAATGGAAGAATGGTTCAACAGAAGATCTTTCAATCACTTTACATTAGGACACTAAAGGAAATAAATCATATAATAGTCTCAATTCACGAAAAAACATTTTAAATAAAGTTCAAATTTTATTTATAAACAACAATAACAAAAAACCCTTAGTCAAACTAGGAACAAAAAAGAGTTTCTTTAACTCGGTAAAGATTATATCTCCCCAATCTCCCCCAAATTCTTATAACAATCTTTGGATTTAATGGAGAAATTTTAAATCCACTCCATTTAAGTTGGGAAATAAAAGAAGGATCCCAGGTGCCGGCCCTGTGGCTTAGCGGTTACGCCCACACGCTCCGCTACTGGCAGCCTGGATTCAGATCTGGGGTGCGCACTGATGCACTGCTTGTTCAGCCATGCTGAGGTGGCGTCCCACATACAGCAACTACAAGGATGTTCGACTATGACATACAACTATCTACTGGGCCTTTGGGGAGAAAAAGGGGAAAAAACGGAGGAGGATTAGATGTTAGCTCAGGGCTGATCTTCCTCACAAAAAAAAAAAAAAGAAGAAGAAGGATCCCAGTGAAAACACCGGGGGGGTTCTGTAAACATCTAGACTTGGGACGAGAACCCAACTCCAACTGCATTGCCATATATGTATTGCTTTTAATTCTACCCATCACGAGGATGTATCCTTGCCTTCTTTTACTAAAGCTTGACCATCTCTAAGGCAAATGACAGCAGAATTCTAAACTACATCATACCTTTCAATTCTGGAATTTTCAGAATTTTCCTAGCAAGGAGAGAATCATAGGCATCAGACTGTTCAACAATAGAAGCTGTAACTCCTCAACATGTTTTATCATTCTCCCCAATGGCAGGGCCATGATCTGCTGACGAACATGAGTAATCCCCTAGAACTATGACCGGTGGCGTGCTCCTATAGATGCCATTTCCATTTTATCAATAAGTTCTGTTGAGCTACCCCATTTTTACTAGAAAATATATCTGACATTTCCTGACATAACCGGTATCTGGGGTTTTAGGATTATCTGGTAGCCTTCTGTCACCACAGCTATTTTCATCAAGGTTGAAAAACAGGCCTATTCCCTTTCAAAAGGATTATACCTTGTTGCTACATCCAAAACCCCAATGAATGCCATTGACTGACATTGAGTGGTAGTGTTTAACTTCTTCCAGAGACTTCAGTGTGCATGCACCCGTGTAGCAGATACCTCCAAAATCATTTGTATACTAGGATCAAATATTCCCAAAGGGACCACTTGGGTTCTAGCACTTTAAAAGTATCTTAATAAACATTTTGTCCCGGATCCAACTCCAATTCAAACTTTTTTCTAGTAACTCAACATATAGGGCTAACAAAATGTATGACTGTGGTATATGTGTCTATTAAAATCCAAAGGTGTTGTATCCCTCAAGGTAATTTGCCTCTTGCTTATTGGTAAGGTCCAGCTGAGACAGTAACTTATTTCATAGCTCGTAGAATGTCTCTGGTGGTCCAGGCCCAAGTTATCCCTCCGAATTTGACTGATTGATCTGAGCTCTGTATTTTGACCAGGTTGATTAATCATCCTCAGTTAGTCATGTGTCGCCATAGTTCTTAGGTTCTTAAGTTCTTTGGCTTCTCTTCTGAGAGAGGAATTATCTTGATATCATCGATGTAACGCACTAGTGTTTTCTTAACAGAGATTACATCTTGAGCTCATACAACCAAGTTAGAAAAGCATGCAGGAGAGTTGAAATAGCCCTCAAGATGGGATGCTGTATATTGGAGGCTTGCCCGAGTGAAGGCAAATTGTTTTTGAATTTCTTCCAAAACTGAAGTATAAAAGAAATTGTTATTCAATTTCCGGTCATCTCTAGCTTGTTGCATTTTTAAAATAATTTTCATCCCATCTGATACAGAGAAAACTACTTGTGACACTACTTTATTTAGTCTTTGTTAGTCCATAATTAATCTCTAGGAGTGAGCTACTTTTCTTTATAATTCTTATTTTTTTAATTAATAGATTTAATTTTTTTAGAGCAGTTATAGGCTTACAAGAAAAATGAGCAGAAAATACAGATAGTTCTCTTTCCCCCTCCTGACCTTCCCTCCCAAACATTCTTTCCCTTATTATTAATATCTTACATTAGTGTGGTACGTTTGTTATAATTGATGAGCCAATGTTGATACGTTATTATTAATTAAAATCTATAGAGGGCCGGCCCCCTGGCTTAGCGGTTAAGTGCGCGCGCTCCACTACTGGTGGCCCAGGTTCGGAACCCCGGGCGTGCACCGACGCACCGCTTCTCCGGCCATGCTGAGGCCGCGTCCCACATACAGCAACTAGAAGGGTGTGCAACTATGACACAACTATCTACTGAGGCTTTGGGGAAAAAAAAAAAGGAGGAGGATTGGCAATAGATGTTAGCTCAGAGCCGGTCTTTCTCAGCAAAAAGAGGAGGATTAGCATGGATGTTAGCTCAGCGCTGATCTTCCTCACAAAAAATTTAAAAATTTAAAAATCTATAGTTTATAGTTTATAACACTCTTGGTGTTATATATTCTGTGGATTTTGAGACGTGTATAATGATATATATCCACCATTACTATATCATACAGAATAGTTTCACTGCCTTAAAAAATCTCCTGTGCCTCACCTATTCATCCCTCCCTTCCCACCCGCACCCCAACAATCACTGATGTTTTTACTATCTCCATAGTCTTGCCTTTTCAGGAATGTCATATAGTTGAAATCATACAGTATGTAGCCTTTTCAGATTGGATTAGTAATATACATTTAAGATTTCTGCATGTCTTTTCATTGCTTGATAATGTGATTCTTTTTATCTCTGGATAATATTCTCTTGTATGACTGTACCACAGTTTATTTATCCATTCACTGACTGAAGGACATTTTGGTTACTTCCAAGATTTGGCTATTATGTATAGTCATAATGAATATGAATATAAACTTCCATGTGCAGGTTTTTGTGTGTCAGTTTTCAACTAATTTGGGTAGATACCAAGGACTGTGATTGTTGGATTGTATGACAAGAGTCTGTTTAATTTGTACAAAAAACCTACCAAACTATCTCGCAAAGTGGGCTGTACCACTTTGCATTTCCATCAAGAATGAATAGGAGTTCCGGCTGATCTCATCTGCACCAACATTTGGTGTTGTCAGTGTTTTGGATTTGGGCGTGTAGTGGTATCTCACTGTTGTTTTAATTTTCAATTCCTTAATGATATAAGATGTTGAGAACCTTTTCATATGCCTACTTGCCATCCGTATATCATCTTTGGTGAGGTATCTGTTAAGATGTTTTGTCCATTTTTTAAATTGATATATAATTGACATGTAGCATTGTGTAAATTTAATGTGTACAATGTATTGATTTGATACATTTATATATTGCAATATGATTACCACCACAGTGTTAGCTAACACCTCTAGCACGTCACATAATCATCATTTCTTTTTTGTGGTGGGAACAAGTAAGATTTAGTCTCTTAGCAACTTTGAAGTTTATACTACAGTATTGTTTCCTAAATCACTATGCTGTGCATTAAGATCTCCAGGACTTATTTATCTACTAGTTGCAAGTTTGTATCCTTAAACAACATCTTCCCAATACCCTCACCCTCCAGCCCCTGGTAATCACCATTCTACTCTTTGCTTTTATGAATTGGGCTTTTCTAGATTCCACATAAAAGTGATATCATACAGTATTCTCTGTCTGACTCATCTCACTTAGCATAATGCACTTAAGGTCTATCCATGTTGTCTCAAATGGCAAGATTTCCTTCTTTCTCATGGCCGAATAATATCCCATTATATATCACATTTTCTAATCCATTCATTCATTGATTGACATTTATGTTGTTTCCATATCTTGGTTTTGTGAATAATGCTGCAATGGACATGGGATTGCAGATATCTCTTTGAGATCCTGATTTTATTTATTTATTTATTTTTGGATATATACCTAGAAGTGGAGCTGCTGGGTCATATGGTAATTCTATTTTTAATTTTTTGAGGAACCTCCACACTGTTTTCCATAGTGTTTGTACCAATTTACATTCCCACCAACAGTGCAAAAGGGGTCTCTTTTCTCCACCTCCTCAACAGCTCTTGTTATCTCTTGTCTTCTTGATGATAACCATTCTAACAGGTGTGAGGTGACATCTTAATTGTGGTTTTGATTTGCATTTCCATGATGATTAGTGATGTTGAGCATCTTTTCATGTACCTGTTGGCCATTTGGATGTCTTCTTTGGAAAAATGTCTATTTAGCTCCTCTGCCCATTTTTTTAAATTAGATTTTTTTTTGTTATTGAGTTGTCTGAGTTCTTTATGTATTTTGTATATTAACCCCTTATTTGATATATGATTTGCAAGTATTTTCTCCCATTCCATAGGTTGCCTTTTCGTTTTGTTGATTGTTTCTTTTGCCATGCAGAAACTTTTTAGTTTGATGTTGTCCCACTTGTTGATTTTTGCTTTTGTTGCTTGTGCGTTTGGTGTCATATCCAAAAAATCATTGCCAAAACCAGTGTAAAAGAATTTCTTTCCTATGTTTTCTTCTGAGATTTTATGGCATCGGATCTATGTCTAAGTCTTTAATTCACTTTGAGTTAATTTTTGTGAGCGGTGTAAGGTAGGGGTCCAATTTCGTTTTTCTGCCTGTAGTTGTCCAGTTTTTCTAGAACAATTTGTTGAAAAGATTATTGGTTTTCCTCATTGAGTATTCTTGGCTCCCTTATCAAATATTAGTTGATCCTATGTGTGTGTGGGGGGTGGTCTATTTCTGGGCTCTCTATTCTGTTCCATTTGTCTATGTGTCTATTTTGATGCCAGTACTGTATTGTTTTGATTACTATAGCTTTGTAGTATAGTTTGAAATCAGGAAGTGTGATGCCTTCACCTTTGTCCTTCTTTCTTACAATTGTTTTGGCTATTTAGGGTCTTTTGTGTTTCCATACAAATTTTAGGATTGTTTTTTTCTATTTCTGTGAAAAATGCCATTGGAATTTTGATAAGAATTATTTTGCCCATTTTTAAATCAAGTTGTTTGCTTTCTTATTGTTGAGTTTTGAGAGTTCTTTGTATATTTTAGATACCTCTCCTTTATCAGATATGTGTTTTGTAAATATTTTTTTCCCAGTCTATGGCTTGTCTTTTCATTTCTTGGACAGTGTCTTTTGCAGAGCATAGGTTTTTAATTTTAATGAAGTCTATGCCATCCATTTTTTTTTTCTTTCATGGATCATGCTTTCGGTGTTATATATAAAAATCATTAGCTTACTCAAGGTAACCTAGATTTTCTCTTATATTATCTTCTAGGGGTTTTATAGCATGGGATTTTACATTTAGATCTATTGCCCAGCTTAGATTAATTTTTATTAAAGGTATGAGGTCTGTGTTTACATTATTGTTTTTTGCATGTGAATATCCAGTTGTTCCAGCACTATTTGTTAAAAAGTCTATCCTTTCAGGGCCAGCTCCATGGCCTAATGGTTAAGTTCAGGGAGTTCCACTTTGGCAGCCCAGGTTTGCAGGTTCAGATCCTGGTTGCAGACCTACACTACTCATAAGCCAGGCTGTGGTGGCAAGCCACATACAAAATAGAGGAATATTGGCACAGGTGTTATCTCAGGGCTAATCTTCTTCAAGCAAAAAAAAAGAGGAAGATTAGCAGAAGATGTTAGCTCAGGATGAATCTTCCTCAGGGAAAAAAAAAAAAGACTATCTTTTCTCCATTGAATTGCCTTTATTCCTTTGTCCAAGATCAGTTGATTATTTTTATGTGGGTCTACTTTTGGGTTATCTATTTGTTCCATGGATCTATTTGTCTATTCTTTCTCGAATACTTCACTACCTTGAGTGCTATGGCTTTATAGTAAGTCTTTAAATCGGTGGTACCCTGTCTCCAATTTGGTTCTTCTCCTTCAATATTGTGTTGAATATTCTGGGTTCTTGCTTTTCAACATAAATTTTAGAATCAGTTTGTCAATATCCACAAAATTACTTCTTGGGCTTTTGATTGGGATTGCATTGAATCTATAAATCAATTTTGTAAGAACTGACAGCTTGACAATATTGAGCCTTCCTATCCATGTACATGGAATATCTCTCTATTTATTTCTTGGTTCCTTTCATCAGAGTTTTGTAGTTTACCTCGCAAGGGAATTGTACATGTCTTGTTAGATTTATGTCTAAATATTTTATATTTTGGTCTAATGTAAATATTGTGTTTTTAATTTCATTTTCTAATTATTCATTGCTGATATGATCTATTTTTCATACAAGACAGGCAGGACCATTATATAATGGTGTTTAATACTCCTTCTCCTATCATCTTTTCAATCAAAGTAGAAATCTCCTATTTTCCTCTTGACATTTGGCATTGCTTAATATAAACTACATAGGAATGGTTAAGCAATTCCAGAAGTTCTCATTTGGCACATGCAAATAAAAGTGGGCAAAAGGCAAACTTGACCAATATCTGATTAGAAAATAATAGTGGCAAAAACTACTCATTCACACATTACATCCATTCCAATTATACTTATTCAGGTAAAGGTATCTACCTCAGGGTAACTTGCAGCTTCCCAGGAAGCCTTTTACTTTATCATAATATTAGTATCTCCTAAAATAGAATTACCATTTCCTCAAAATTTTATCACTTGAGCTCTAATATTGTCTTCTTGTATCCCACAGGTATCACTATACATTGTGCTCCAGGACCTAGTAATCTCAGAGAACATTGTTCATTACTTTCAGTCCATTCAACCTTAAACATAGTTTATTGCCTTTGAGCTCCTTCCATGGATCAGGTGAGTAGATCACAGCATTTAAATCAATCCTTTTTGTTTTATTGTCTTACCAGATGGAGTAAACTTCATGCATAGCTCAAGCACTTTATTTTCTGAATCCTTTTCAGCACATTGGTTTGATTTAATTGATCCAAACTAGGGTAAATAGTACAAATTTGACAGAGCCCTTTCAGTGGGGCAAGCTTAGCTGCCCGAGCTTAGGTTTTTCACTTCCCAGCCGGCAATAATGCACCATCCGTTCTTGTGGAAATCTGTCAATTTCCCCCTTTTCATCTCATGTTTTTATTAGCTATCTAAATAGTTCTAGTGGCTGAACTAGTTATTTTCATCACCTTTATGATCATTTTTATTTTTCCCTTGACATTTTCCTTTCTTTTTTTTTTTTTTAATTTTTTGTTTATTGCAGTAACATTGGTTTATAACATTGTAAAAATTTCAGGTGTACATCATTGTACTTCTATTTCTGCATAGATTACATCATGTTCACCACCAAAATACTAATTACAACCCATCACCACACACATGGACTGAATTATCCCTTTCACCCTCCACCCTCCCCTTCCCTCTGGTAACCACCAATCCAATCTCTGTCCCTATGTGTTTGTTTATTGTTGTTATTATCTACTACTTAATGAAGGAAATCATGCGGTATTTGACCTTCTCCCTCTGACTTATTTCACTTTGCATTATACCCTCAATGTCCATCCATGATGTCACAAATGGCTGGATTTCATCGTTTCTTATGGCTGAGTAGTATTCCATTGTGTATATATACCACAGCTTCTTTATCCATTCGTCCCTTGATGGGCACTTAGGTTGCTTCAAGTCTTGGCTATTGTGAATAACGCTGCAATGAACACAGGGGTGCATGTACCTTTACAAATTGGTGTTTTCAAGTTCTTTGGATAAATACCCAGCAGTGGGATGGCTGGATCATATGGTAGTTCTATCCTTGATTTTTTGAGGAATCTCCATACTGTTTTCCATAGTGGCTGCACCAGTTTGCACTCCCACCAGCAGTGTATGAGAGTTCCCTTCTCTCCACATCCTCTCCAACACATGCTGTTTCCTGTCTTGTTAATTATAGCCATTCTGACGGGCGTCAGGTGATATCTCATTGTAGTTTTGATTTGCATTTCCCTGATAGTTAATGATTTTGAACATCTTTTCATGTGTCTGTTGGCCATCTGTATATCTTCTTTGGAGAAATGTCTGTTCAGGTCCTTTGCCCATTTTTTAATTGGGTTGGTAGTTTTTTTGTTGGTAAGATGCATGAGTTCTTTATATATTTTGGAGATTAAGCCCTTATCAGAAGTATGGTTTGCAAATATCTTCTCCCAATTGTTAGGTTGTCTTTTCGTTTTGTTGATGGTTTCCTTTGCTGTGTAGAAGCTTTTTAGTTTGATGTAGTCCCATTTGTTTATTTTTTCTATTGTTTCTCTTGCTCGGTCAGACATGGTGTTTGAGAAGATGTTGCTAAGACTGATGTCGAAGAGCGTACTGCCTATGTTTTCTTCTAGAAGTTTCACAGTTTCAGGTCTTTTTTTTTTTTAATTTTTTGTTTATTGCAGTAACATTGGTTTATAACATTGTAAAAATTTCAGGTGTACATCATTGTACTTCTATTTCTGCATGGACTACATCATGTTCACCACCAAAATACTAATTACAACCCATCACCACACACATGTACCGAATTATCCCTTTCACCCTCCTCCCTCCCCCCTTCCCCTCTGGTAACCACCAATCCAATCTCTGTCCCTATGTGTTTGTTTATTGTTGTTATTATCTACTACTTAATGAAGGAAATCATATGGTATTTGACCTTCTCCCTCTGACTTATTTCACTTTGCATTATACCCTCAATGTCCATCCATGTTGTCACAAATGGCTGGATTTCATCGTTTCTTATGGCTGAGTAGTATTCCATTGTGTATATATACCACAGCTTCTTTATCCATTCGTCCCTTGATGGGCATTTAGGTTGCTTCCAAGTCTTGGCTATTGTGAATAAGGCTGCATGAACACAGGGGTGCATGTACCTTTGCAAATTGGTGTTTTCAAGTTCTTTGGATAAATACCCAACAGTGGAATAGCTGGATCATATGGTAGTTCTATCCTTTATTTTTTGAGGAATCTCCATACTGTTTTCCATAGTGGCTGCACCAGTTTGCACTCCCACCAGCAGTGTATGAGAGTTCCCTTCTCTCCACATCCTCTCCAACACATGTTGTTTCCTGTCTTGTTAATTATAGCCATTCTGACGGGCGTCAGGTGATATCTCATTGTAGTTTTGATTTGCATTTCCCTGATAGTTAGTGATTTTGAACATCTTTTCATGTGTCTGTTGGCCATCTGTATATCTTCTTTGGAGAAATGTCTGTTCAGGTCTTTTGCCCATTTTTTAATTGGGTTGGTAGTTTTTTTGTTGTTGAGATGCATGAGTTCTTTATATATTTTGGAGATTAAGCCCTTATCAGATGTATGGTTTGCAAATATCTTCTCCCAATTGTTAGGTTGCCTTTTCGTTTTGTTGATGGTTTCCTTTGCTGTGCAGAAGCTTTTTAGTTTGATGTAGTTCACAGTTTCAGGCCTTACATTCAAGTCTTTAATCCATTTGGAGTTAATTTTTGTGTATGGTGTAAGGTAAGGGTCTACTTTCATTTTTTTGCATATGGCTATCCAGTTTTCCCAACACCATTTGTTCAAGATACTTTCTTTTCCCCATTGTATGTTCTTGGCTCCTTTGTCAAAGATTAGCTGTCCATAGATGTGTGGGTTTATTTCTGGGCTTTCGATTCTATTCCATTGTTCTGTGTGTCTGTTTTTGTGCCAGTACCATGCTGTTTTGGTTACTACAGCTTTGTAGTATATTTTGAAATCAGGGCGTGTGATACCTCCAGCTTTGTTCTTTTTTCTCAGGATTCCTTTAGCTATTCGGGGTCTTTTGTTGTTCCACATAAATTTTAGGATTCTTTGTTCTATTTCTGTGAAAAATGTTGTTGGAACTTTGATAGGGATTGCATGGAATCTATAGATGGCTTTAGGAGGTATGGACATCTTACCTATGTTAATTCTTCCAATCCAAGAGCACGGAATATCTTTCCATTTCTTTGTGTCTTCTTCAATTTCTTTCTGGAATGTTTTATAGTTTTCGGTGTACAGATCTTTGACCTCTTTGGTTAAGTTTATTCCTAGGTATTTTATTCTTTTTGTTGCAATTGTAAATGGGATGGTATTCTTAATTTCTCTTTCTGCTACTTCGTTGTTAGTGTACAGAAATGCAACTGATTTTTGTATGTTGATTTTGTATCCTGCAACTTTACCATATTCGTTTATTAGTTCTAAAAGTTTTTTGGTGGATTCTTTAGGGTTTTCTATATATAAAATCATGTGATCTGCAAATAGGGACAGTTTCACTTCTTCCTTTCCAATTTGGATCCCTTTTATTTCTTTCTCTTGCCTGATTGCTCTGGCTAGGACTTCCAGTACTATGTTAAATAGGAGTGGTGACAGTGGACATCCTTGTCTGGTTCCTGTTCTTAGAGGGATGGCTTTCAGTTTTTCACCATTGAGGATGATATTAGCTGTGGGTTTCTCATATATGGTCTTTATTATGTTGAGGTACTTTCCTTCTATACCCATTTTATTCAGAGTTTTTATCATAAATGGATGCTGTATCTGGTCAAATGCTTTCTCTGCATCTATTGAGATGATCATGTGATTTTTGTTCTTCATTTTATTAATGTGGTGTATTACATTGATTGATTTGCGAATGTTAAACCATCCCTGCATACCTGGAATAAATCCCACTTGATCATGGTGTATAATCTTTTTAATGTATTGTTGTATGCGATTTGCTAGTATTTTATTGAGGATTTTTGCATCGATGTTCATCAGTGATATTGGCCTGTAATTTTCTTTTTTTGTGTTGTCCTTGTCTGGTTTTGGTATCAGGGTAATGTCAGCTTCGTAGAATGAGTTAGGGAGCTTCCCCCCCTCCTCAATGTTTTGGAAGAGTTTGAGAAGGATAGGTATTAAGTCTTCTTTGAATGTTTGGTAGAATTCACCATGGAAGCCGTAGGGTCCTGGACTTTTATTTTTGGGGAGGTTTTTGATTACTGTTTCGATCTCCTTACTGGTGATTGGTCTATTCAAATTCTCTACTTCTTCTTGATCCAGTTTTGGAAGGTTGTATGATTCTAAGAATTTATCCATTTCTTCCAGATTGTCGAATTGGTTGGCATATAGCTTTTCATAGTATTCTCTTATAATCTTTTGTATTTCTGAGGTGTCTGTTGTAACCTCTCCTCTTTCATTTCTGATTTTACTTATTTGTGCCTTCTCTCTTTTTTTCTTGGTGAGTCTAGCTAAAGGTTTGTCAATTTTGTTGATCTTTTCAAAGAACCAGCTCTTGGTTGGATTAAGTTTTTCTATTGTTTTTTTGGTCTCTTTTTCATTTATTTCTGCTCTGATTTTTATTATTTCCCTTCTTCTACTGATTTTGGGCTTTGTTTGTTCTTCTTTTTCCAGTTCCTTCAGGTGCATTGTTAGATTGTTTATTTGAGATTTTTCTTGTTTGTTGAGATAGGCCTGTATCGCTATAAACTTCCCTCTTAGAACTGCTTTTGCTGTATCCCATAAATTCTGGCATGTCATATTTTCATTTTCATTTGTCTCCAGGTATTTTTTGATTTCTTCTTTGATTTCTTCGTTAACCCAGTCGTTGTTCAGTAGCATTTTGTTTAATCTCCACGTATTTGTGGCTTTTCTGATTTTCTTCCTATAGTTGATTTCTAGTTTTATACCGTTGTGGTCAGAAAAGATGCTTGGTATTATTTCAATCTTCTTAAATTTATGGAGACTTGTTTTGTGGCCTAATATGTGATCAATCCTGGAGAATGTTCCATGTGCCTTTGAAAAGAACATGTATTCTTCGGTTTTTGGATGGAATGCTCTGTATATATCTACTAGGTCCATCCTTTGTAGTGTGTCGTTTAAGGCCAATGTTTCCTTATTGATCTTCTGTTTGGATGATCTATCCGTTGGTGTAAGTGGAGTGTTAAAGTCCCCTACTATTATTGTGTTACTGTTTATTTCTCTTTTTATGTCTGTTAATAATTGCTTTATATATTTAGGTGCACCTACATTGTGTGCGTAGATATTTACAAGTGTTATATCCTCTTGTTGGATTGTTCCCTTGATCATTATGTAATTTTTTTTAAAAAATTTAAATTTTTAAAAGGCATGCATATTTCTCCTGTCATTGAGATATATACATGGCAACTCCATTAGTGAGTCTGTCATGGTTTCCTGAAAATTGTCTTGTCTTTCTAAAAGGAGGACTATTTAGAGGGCCCAGGCATGAGAAGGTCTCCCTATCACTGTAACTATCAGAGTTTATGTTAAAAGATAATTCTCCAATTTTCATATAGCCAATCTAAGATTGCCCATTGCTTATATTTGCAATATTTCCGCTGCTTCTCAGGGGTGTCCCATTTATCATTAGGCAAAAGAGTCAGGAAATTACCATTTATAGAATACTTTTGTTGGACTCCTTGTCTTTCCCAGTGCAAACGGAGTGTGTTATTGTTCAAGGGGAGGAACTGTGGATTAATTTCCAGGTCAAACAATCTCTTCCATTGAGTCATATTTAACATTTAATTAGTACTTTAATTTTTGTTTCTGACAATCCAGGCTAGCAAGAATTCATGAAGTTGCTGCTGATATTTATTTGAAAGATGATCCAGATCTTTAACACCGTACCCTCTTGTTTTCACGGCCACCTGATCCATCAGGCAAATGGATGATTCTTATGGTTACCAATGGTCTCAGAAAGTGGATAATCTCCTACTTGGTCATGATGTATAATCCTTTTAACATGTTGTTGAATTTTGGTTTGCTAATATTTTGTTGAGAATTTTTGCATCCATATTCATCAGAGATATTGGTCTATAGTGTTTTTTATTATACAATCCTTGTCTGTCTTTAATATTAGGGTAAAGTGGCCTTGTAAAATGAATTTGGAAGTGTTCCCTCCTCTTCAGTTTTTTGGAAGACTGTGAAAAGGATTGGGATTAATTCTTCTTCAAATGTTTGCTGGAATTCACCAGTGAAGCTGTCTGGTCCTGGGCTTTTCTTTCTTTGGGTTGATTTTGATTATTGATTCAATCTGCTTACTATTTATAGGTCTAATCTATAGTTACAGGTTAACATCCATTAACTCATATAGATACAAAAAAGAAAGAAAAAAGAAAATTTAAAAAGAGGTTTTTTTCCCTTGTGATGAGAACTTTTAGGATTTATTCTCTTAACAACTTTCATATTTACCTTACAATAGTGTTAACTATAGTCAGCATGTTGTACATTACATCTCCAGTACTTATATATCTTACTACTGGAAGTTTGCACCTTTTGACTGCCTTCATCCAATTCCCCCTTCCACCACCCTTTGCCTCTGGAAATCACAAATCTGATCTCTTTTTCTATGTTTTTTTTCCTTTCTTGCTTGCTTTTTTTTTTGTTGGTTCCACATATAAGTGAGATCATTCAGTATTTGCCTTTCTATGTCAGACTTATTTCTCTCAGCACAATGCCCTCGAAACCCATCCATGTTGTCACAAATGTCAATATTTTCTTCTTTTTCACAACTGAATAATATTCCATTGTATATACATATACCACAGCTTGTTTATCCATTCATCCATTGGTGGACACTTAGGTTGCTTCCATGTCTTGACTATTGTAAATAATGCTGCTAAGAATGTGGGCATGCAGATATCTCTTCCATAAGGTGTTTTTGTTTCCTTCAGGTATATTCCCAGAAGTGGGATTGCTGGGTCATATGGTGGTTCTATTTTTAATTTTTTGAGGAACCTCCATACTGTTTTCCATACAGGCTGTACCAATTTACAATCCCACCAGCAGTTAGCACATGGGTTCTCTTTTCTTCACATCCTTGCCTGCATTTGTTACCTCTTGTTTTTGTGATGATAGCCGTTCTAAAAGGTGTGAGGTGACACCTTGTTGTGGTTTTGATTTGCATTTCCCTAATGATTAGTGATGTTGAACATCTTTTCATGTACCTATTGGCCATTCATATATCTTCTTTGGAAAAATGTCTATTCAGATTTTTTGCAGATTTTTAATTGGATTATTTGATTTTTGCTATTGAGTTGTGTAAGTTTTTTGTATATTTTAGATACTAACTCCTTATCAGATATATGGTTTTCAAATACTTTTCCCTCTCCATAGGTTGTCTTTTCATTTTGTTGATAATTTCTTTTGCTTTGTAGAAAACTTTTTTATTTCAGTGTAGTCTTATTTGCTTATTTTTTATTTTGTTGTTTGTGTGTTAGATGTCATATCCAAAAAGAAATCATTGCTAAGATCAATGTCAATGAGCTTTTTTTCTATGTTTTTTTCTAGGAGTTTTAAGTTTTCCAATCTTACATTTAAGTCTTTATTCCATATTGAGTTAATTTTTGTGAGTGGAAGATAGAGGTCTAGTTTTGTTCTTTTACATGTGAATATCCAATTTTCACAGCACCACAGCACTGTCTTTTCTCCATTGAGTATTCTTGGTGTCCTTGTCAAATATTAGTTGACTGTATACGCATGGGTTTATTTCTGGGCTCTAAATTCTGTTCCATTGATCTATGTGTCTGTTTTTATGCCAGTACCATACTGTTTTGATTACTATAGCTTTGTAGTATAGTTTGAAATCAGAAAGTTTAGTGCCTCCTGCTTTGCTCTTCTTCTCAGGATTGCTTTAGCTATTTGGGGTCTTTTGTGGTTCCATATAAATTTTAGGATTTTTTTTCTACTTCTGTAAAATGCCATTGAATTTTGATAGGGATTGCATTAAATCTAATAGATTGCTTTGGGCAGTATGGACATTTTAACAACATTAATTCTCCCAATTCATGAACACAGAATTCTTCTCCATATATTTGTGTCTTAAATTTCTTTCATCAACGTCTTGTGGTTTTCAGTGTAGAGATCTTTCACTTCCTTGGTTAAATATTTTCCTAGGTATTTTATTGTTTTTGATGTTATCATAAATAGAATCCTTTTCTTTTTCAGATAATTCATTGTTAGTGTACAGAAACTCTACTGATTTTTGTATGTTAATTTTGCATCCTGCAACTTTACTGAATTTGTGGGTTAGCTCAAACAGTTTTTTGGTGGATTCTTTAGAATTTTCTATATATAAAATCACATCATCTGCAAATAGAGACAATTTTACTTCTTCCTTTCCAATTCTGATGCCTTTCTTTTTTTTTTTTTTTCCTTGCCTGATTGCTCTGGCTAGGACTTCCAGTACTATATTGACTAGGAGTGATGAGAGTGGGCACCCTTGTCTTGTTTCTGATCTTAGAGGAAAAGTTTCAGTCTCTCACTATTGAGTATGATGTTAGCTGTGGCTTTGTCATATGTGGACTTTATTATGTTGAAGTATGTTCCTTCTATGCTTAAATTGTTAAGAGTTTTTAATCATGAACAGATGTTGAATTTTGTCAAATGTTCTTTCTGCATCTATCGAGATAATCATATGATTTTTTTCTTTCATCATATTAATGTGATGTATCACATTTATTGATTTGCATATGTTGAAACATCTTTGCACCCCAGGGATAAATCCCACCTGATCATGGTGAATGATCCTTTTGAACTGCTGTTGAATTCTTTTTGCTAGTATCTTATTAAGAATTTTTGCATCTATATTCAGCAGGGATATTGGTCTGTAATTTTCTTTTATTGTAGTGTCTTTGTGTAGCTGTGGTATTAGGGTAATGCTGGCCTCATTAAGTGAGTTTGGGAGTGTTCCCTCCTCCTCAAGGGAAGAGTTTGAGAAGGATTGGCATTAGTTCTTTAAATGTTTGGTAAAATTCACCAGTGAAGCCATCTGGTCCTGGGCTTTTCTTCATTGGGATATTTTTGATTACTAATTCAGTCTCCTTACTGACAATTTGTCTGTTCAGATTTTCTATTTCTTCCTGATTCAGTCTTGGTAAGTTGCACGTTTCTAAGAATTTTTCCATTTCTTCTAGGTTGTCCAGTTTGTTGGCATACAGTTGTTCATAGTAGCGTTTTATGATCCTTTGTATTTCTGTGGTGTCAGCTGCAATGTCTCTTTTTTCATTTATAATTTTGTTTATTTGGGTACTCTCTCTTTTTTCTTTGATTAGTGTAGCTAAAGGTTTGTCAATTTTGTTTATTTTTTCAAAGAGCCAATTCTTAGTTTGTTAATCTTTTCTATTGTTTTCCTGTTAACTATATCATTTATTTGTGCTCTAATCTTTATTATTTCCTTCCTTCCTCTAACTTTGGGCTCAGTTTGTTTTTCCTTTTCTAGTTCCTTGAGGCATAGAATCAGATTGTTTATTTGAGACCTTTCTTGCTTCTTAGTGTAGGTGTTTACTGCTATAAATTTCCCTCTTAGGACTGCTTTTGCTGCATTCCATAAGTTTTGGTATGTTGTGTTTCCATTTTCATTTGTCTCAAGATACTTTTTTAAATTTCTCCTTTAGTTTCTTTTTTGATGCATTGTTTTTTCAGGAAATGTTGCTTAATTTCCATGTATTCATGAGTTTTTCAGTTTTCCTCCTATTATCGGTTTCTAGTTTGATAACTTTGTGGTGGGAGAAGATACTTGGTTTCAATCTTAACGAATTTGCTAAGGCTTGTTTTGTGGACTAACATATTGCCTCTCCTAGAAAATGTTACATATGCACTTGAGAAGAATGCACATTCTGCTTTTGTTGGATAAAATGTTCTGTATAAGTCTATTATCTCCATTTGGTATATTGTGTTGTTCAAATCTGCTGTTTCTTTATTGATTCTTTATCTGGATAATCTATCTATTGTCAAGAGTGGGATATTAAAGTCCCTAACTATTTTTGCATTGCTGATTATTTCTCTTTGTAAAACTAATAGGTTTTGCTTTATATATGTAGGTTCTCCAATGTTGGATGCATGAATATCTACAATTGTTATATTTCTTGATAGATTGACATGTTTATCATTATATAACCATTATATAACAATCTTCTTTGTCTCTTTTTACCATTTGCTTGAAATATCTTTTTCCATCCTTTCACTCTCAGTCTGTGTGTCTTTCAGACTAAAGTGAGTCTCTTCTAGGCATATCATTGAATCTTGTGTTTTTATCCATTCAGTGATTATGTCTTTTGATTGAAGAATTTAATACATTTACAATTAAAGTAACTATTGATAGGTAAGGACTTACTGTTGCCATTTTGTTAATTGTTTTTTGGCTGTTTCGTAGATTCATTGTTTCTTAACCTGTGTATTTTTGTGTGTTTAGATGTCTTTTGGTATCAGTATGCTTTGACTTCTTTATCAAATTCTTTTGTGTAATGACTACAGATTTTTTCCCTTGGGGTTCCATGAGGCTTACATAAAATATCTTACAATTATAATACAGTATTTTAGATTGAAGAAAACTTAATTTTGACCATTCCTAAACTTTACACTTTTACTTCTCCTCTCCCTCATATTTTAGGTTATTGATGTTACAGTCTACATATTTTTGATATAGTATATCTAAAACAGATTGTTGTTGTTATGGTTATTTTTATTACATTTGTTTTTTTATCTTTTAAACTAGAATTGTAAGTGAATTATGCACCACCATTATCATATTACGAAATCTAACTTTGCTATATATTTACATTACTAGTGAGTTTTATGCTACCTTCTTACATTTTCATGATGTTAATTAGTGTCCTTTTACTTCCACTCAAATAACTCCCTTTAACAGTTCTACAGGGAGGTTGTAAGGCAGTTTTAACTGTGATGAACTCCTTCAGCTTTTGTTTGTTGGGGAAAGTCACCTCTCCTTGTTTCTGACGGACAGCTTTGTCAGGTATAGAATTCTTGGTTAACAGGTTTTTTTCTTTTAATATTTTGACTATGTCATCCCATTCTCACCTGGCCTGAAAAGTTTCTGTTGGGAAATCTGCCAATACTCTCACGGGGGAGTCCCTTATATGTAACTTCTCTCTTTTCTCTTGCTGCTTTCAAAATTCTTTTTTTGTCTTTGACTTTTGACAATTTAATTTTAATATGTGTGCCTATTTGGGTTCAAGCAAATGGAGTCCTTTGAGCCTCATGGATCTGGATGTCCATTTCACTCCCCAGATTTGGGAAGTATTCAACTATTATTGTTTTAAATATACTTTGTTTCCCTTTCTCTTTTTCTTCTCCTTCTGGAATTCTCATAATGCAGACATTGTTTCTTTTGATTGTATCTCATAAGTCCTGTAGACTTTCTTCACTTTTCAATTCTTTTTTCTTTCTGCTCCTCTGACTAGATAATTTCAAATGTCCTGTCTTCTAGGTCATCAATTCTTTCTTCTGCGTGGTTGAGTCTGCTTTTGAAACCCTCTATTGAATTCTTCAGTTCAATCGTGTTTTTTGGCTCTAAGATTTCTGTTTGTTTTTTTATAGTTTCTATTTTTTGTTGAACTTCTCATTTTGTTCATGCATTGTTTTCCTAATTTTGTTTAGTTTTCTGTCTGTGGGATCTTGTAGTTCATTAAAATTCTTTAAAGAGAATTATTCTGAATTCTTTGTCTGACAGTTCATAGATCTCTATTTTTTTAGAGTCAGTTATTAGAGTTTTTTAGTTTCCTTTGGTTGTGTTGTGTTTACCTTACTTTTTGTGATCCTTGATTCCTTTAGTTGTATATGTGCATTTAAGTAAGTTTCTCCTCTTCCAGACTTTATAGGTTCATTTTGACAGAGATAGTTCACAAGTAAGCACAATTTGGGTTTCCGGCCTTGCCTGCTGGTAACATCCTTGGGCAGGTGGGGCTTGCTATCAGGCCCTATTTTGGGGTGAGGGCGCTGCCCGAGGTCTGAGGTTGGGGCAGAGGTGCTACTGGCTAGGAATAGTTGTATAGAATGCTGGCTTGGTTCCCTGCACAAGTGAGGCTGTAGGATAAGCTCCATAGTTTCCTGGGTTCTCTGGTCAGGCTGACTAGATGGTTGGGACTGGGTACTATACTCAGCAGTAGGTGAGGCTATGAATTAGCTTCCCCACCCTGGCAAGGCAGCAGGATGGGCCCCAGGGCCTGCACATCTTATTGTTTGGGGACCCAAATATGGCAAGACTGCACTGAATTTCCTGGCTAGATGGGGCCATCAGTTTTGCTCTGCAGCCAGGGAAAGCCACAGGCTTTGCTCTCTGTTCAAATGCCACTGTAACAGGAATGTTGGATGGATTGTGCAGCTTCCATGTACTCTAGTTAGGTTTCCTGGTTAGGTGAGCTGAAGGCTGTATTCAGCAATGGGCAGTGCTACAAATTAGTTTCTATGCAAGGGAAAGACCAAAGTGGGGGCTCCCAAGAAGAAACCCACAACATTGGGGGAGCTGTATGTCTACCCTGGGCTCTCTTCCCACTGGAGGAATCATAGGCTCAAGGGAGACCTCTCTGCATGGTGTTTCACTGGTCTGCAGGAGGGGTAATGCAGTCAGCTTGTAGCTGCTCCTCTTATCCTTCTATTGTGGCCTGTCTTGCTCTCTGTGGTGTAGGCGTGTGCTTCAGTCTCACCTCTGAGTCCTAGGATTCTCTCAGTGATGTCTTGTCAGTGAATAGTTGGTAGTTGTTCTTCTTATGAGGGGGAGTGAAGTCAGAAATGACTTACATCACCATCTTCGTGATGTCACTCCAGAAATATGTTTAAATATGATTGCTAAAGGTAAAAAGTTAGTTAGCCTAAAGGAGATGCTTCAGAAAATTCAATTTATTCATGAATGTGGTGTTATATTGAAGAACAAAAACAAATTTGATCCATTTATCAAAAGCAAAGGAAAAACAGATTCAACATCAAATAATAATTAATATTAAAATGGAATGTATTTTTTATAAAGAAAATAGACAGTCTTCTATTATGTCCAAATATCATTTTCAAAAATCATTCAGGAGTTTCACCACTAAAGAAACTTTATCAAAACTAAAAGTTAGATATTTTATAGGTATTCTTTCTGATGATAATTATTCCCAGGAACTCTTTGCTTTCTCCCACCATTTAGGTAACTCCTTTAGACTCTGTAAATACTTGTATTAGATGTCACATGGCACATGCTGAGAATGTATTTACTGCTATACCTTTCCAAAATTCAGAAAGGAAATCCAAATGTTTGCCCTGGAAATCTCAGCAAATTTTTAGTTGGTGTGGCATATTCAAGTCACTCAACATTTGTTGAGTATCCACTCCAGTAATAATCAAATATCTCAGATTATTCTCTTCTGTGCTCTGTGAATTGAGGTGCTCCACATATGGCTAGTTTGTCATTGCTAGTAATTAGTGTCTGTGCTGTGTTTGTTACCTTCAAGTATGCTTGAGATACTTGAAGGTCTTTCTCTTACTACATGCATGTGGAACACAAAGAGGTGTTGATAAATGGCCAAGCTGTATCTCAGAGTCTCTGACTGACCTGTATTTGGCCATGGGCACCTCATACGTAGCTTCCTTTTCCAATTTTAAGTTCAGCTCTTCTCAGAAGCATTTATCTGCCACCTGCTCATAGTCTCACTTCTCTCGTGGTCCTGCAACTGCAGAGCATCTAGAGCTCAGGAAAAGTCCAATCTTCCAGACATGTTCATCAGGATAGGGAAGGGGAGTGCTCTGAAGGCATCAGATGAGGAGGTATTTGTTTGGGCTATCTAGTTCCTCTCAGATGGGTGATCAGTACAGATATCAGAGTGCTCCTGGAGACTGAGACAAAAATCTTTAGGGTTTGACTGAACCAGAGAATGAAGAAGAATGAAGAAATCAGAGGCTGTCAATAACCCCAGAGATATTGGGGCAGCATTGATGTGTAAAATCTCTTAACTACATGCCTGTGGAAGGAATCGTGTATAAAATATCCCCTGAGTTTAAAACTGTTTTTCTAAAGTCTTAATACTTGAATGACAGCTTCTCTGGATATAAATTCCTTACTTCACAGTTTCCTTGAGTTTTTCAAATAGCTGCTTTTCTTTCCTTTTTTATACCTGTTGAGGAATATTTGCAAATATGATTTTCTTGCCTTTGTCAGTGATCTGATCCCAATGAATTTCTCTTTGTCTTTAAGTATGATGGTATTACATGAATATGTCCTTGGGTCAGTCAGTTTTTCTAGATACAAAATGTGCTCTTTCAACATATGGATTCAGGTCTTCTTTTATTTCTGACAACTTTTATTTCTGACAACAATGGTTTTAAATAATAATCTTGCTTTTTTCTTCTTCTTCTTCATGTACTCCAGTTAAATCTATTTTGGATCAACTTTGCTTATTGTCACTATCAAGGACTTTCTCTTGGTTCTATTTTAATACATTCTTAAAAAATTATTTCATTCCCTTAGTGTTTTTGTGTCGTTTTTCAATTTTCTTCACTAAATCTCAGGTAGTGCTTGTTCACTCTAGTGGACATTGTAATTTAGTTTTTATTTTTGACAATTTCTCTTCAATTTATTTACTGAGTTTATTACATATCATTACATATCATCTTTCACTTGTTCATTATTGTTCTGAATTTTTAAATTTCTGATTTGAGGCATTTTTTCCTATCTGAAAAGACTATTCAAGTTTCCTCAATTCATGTTAAGATGTTAGATTACAGGGGTTTTTTTATACTTTGTGGTTGGCTTGTAATGGGGAATTTTCATTGGTGGAAATGTTTGAATTCTCATTCTGCTTTCTTCTTAGCATTTTTAACTGATGTTTCCTACCACTTTTTTGTTCATTTAAAAGTTTTTAGGGGCCAGCCCCGTGGCCTAGTGGTTAAGTTCGGCACACTCCACCTCGGTGGCCCAGGTTTGTGGGTTCAGTTCCTGGGTGCAGACCTACACCACTCATCAGCGATGCTGTGATGGTAACCCACATACAAAATAGAGGAAGATTGGCACAGATTTTAGCTCAGGGCCCATCTTCCTCAGCAAAAAAAAAAAAAAAAAATTAAATTTGTGATTTTCCTTTGACTAGCAGTAACAGTTATATACAACTGGGGTGAGAATTTGGAGAGCCCGATTAGTTTATTTAACAGATCTCTCTCCTATAGGTATAGTCAGTACAGTTTCTTTTATTGATTAATGGTTTCTCTTTCTGGGTGCTGATGTGTCTTAATTTTGTGGTTCTCTTTTGTTTTTGCACAACACATAACCTCCCACACTTACTTCCTTCTTTCCCTTCATTACTAATCTACAGGGGACATCTCCTCCTTCCAAGTTACTCATTTCTTCTCCAGGAGCAATGCCTTTGAATATTCAGTGGCTAGAGCTTGGATATACCAAACTCAGACCCATTCTCAAGACCTTCCCGTTCTAGGTGGGATTTCATCTTTCAGGGAGGGATGTAGGGTGACTACATTCCATTGGATTGAGCTCTCTTTGCTCACTTGTTCTTATAGGTGTGAGCTTGACTGTGGAGTCACCTGGGTTTGCATGAATCTTGGCTCCATACCTGTTATTTGAATTTCTCTGTCTGTTAATCTGCAGACGTGGGTTATGGGTGGTTTTATTGCTTTCTTTGATAGTTTCTTATGTTTCTTTGAGGACGTATGAATAAATTCATATTTAAGTGGTCCCATTATTTTATGGCCACCTGGAAGAAATTGCAAAATAGATATTAATAAATTTATGATAAGTTGAATTTTGAGTAGGCACCCCTAAAAGAACAGTTGTATTTTGTGTTTAAACAATGAGTAATATTGAGTATGGTTAGGAATACTAGAATCAAGGGTTGTTGTCATGTCTGCTTAAGGCTGGAAAAGGCCTTTTTCAGGATCTGGATCACCAGGGAGGGTCTCAGACATATTTGAATTTTTTAGTCAGATTAATGATTGAGCCAGATAAATTGGGCTAATCAAAAGAAGAAAGTCAAACCTACTAATTTTTTTAAATTAAGACACTTTGTTAGAGCAGTTTTAGGTTTACAACAAAATTGAGAGGGAAGTACAGAGATTTCCCATATAGCCCGTGCCCCGACACATGCATAGCCTCCCTGTTATCAACATCACTCACCAGAATGGTACATTTTTTACTGGGGATGGACCTGAATTGACAGATCATAATCACTCGAAGTCCATAGTTTACCTTAGGGTTCACTCCCAGTGTTGTATGTTCTATGCATTTGGACAACAATATAATGATATATATTCATCATTATAATGTCATACAGAGTATTTTTACTGCCTTAAACATCCTCTGTGCTTTGCCTATTCATCTCCTCCCATGCCTCTGGCAACCACTAATCTTTTTATTGTCTCCAGATGTTAGAGGAGGTCATTGAAAGAACGTGACCATCCGTTGATGTGAGAGCTGGATCTGAGAGCATTGGAGGCTCCTTAACCCCTCCGCTGTCCTTGGAATGTATGTTCCACCCACCGTTCACATCACCAGAGCTGTCTCAAATATGTAGCCTTGAGAGAGTAAGGTGTTATTGAGACCATTTGGACTGAATATGTGACTGAACCCAGGTTAGGCCTCTATATAAACATTTAAGAATCTGGCAGGTGGATGCAGAGATCTACTTATCTTCCAGTCACTCAAGACAAGCCTCATGTGTAAGTTCCCTTGCTTATTAAACCTGTCACCTACCAATCTGGAGTGATCTGCCTCCTTCCTCGGTCTCTCCTTGCCTTCCCTATGCAGGGGCCAGCTTCAAATTTCACCCTGGGGAACTCCTGAGGTTATGAACCAGCACCATAATTTTGCCTTTTTTAGAATGTCATATAATTGTAATCATACAATATGTAGACTTCTCAGATTGGCTTCTTTCACTTAATAATATACATTTAAGTTTCCTCCATGTCTTTTCATGGTTTGATAGCTCATTTCTTTTTAGTACTGAATAATATTCCATTGTCTGAATGTGCCATAGTTTATTTATCCACTCACCTACTAAAGGACATCTTGGTTGCTTCCAAGTTTGACAATTATGAATAAAGCTTCTATAAATATCCATATGGAGGTTTTTGTGTGGTCATAAGTTTTCAGATCCTTTGAGTAAATACCAAGGAACATGATAGCTGCATCACATGGTATGAGTAAGTTTAGTTTTATAAGAAACTGCCAAACTGTCTCCCGAAGTATCTGTACAATTTTGCATTCCCACCAGCAAAATATGAGAGTTTCTATTGCCCCACTTTCTCACCAGCATTTGGTATTGTCAGTGTTTTGGATTTTGGCCATTCTAATAGATGTGTAGTAGAATCTCACTGTTGTTTTAATTTTCATTTCCCTGACTACATGTGATGTGGAGTGACTACATACATATTTTCATATGCTTATTTGCCATTTATATATCTTCTTTGTTGAGGTGTCTGTTAAGGTCTTTGGCCCATATTTTTCAATTAGGTTGTTTTCTTATTGTTGAGTTTTGAGAGTTCTTTGTATATTTTGGATAACGGTCCTTTACAGATGTGTCTTTTGCAAATATTTTCTCCCAGTCTGTGTCTTTTCTTTTTTTTCCAGTTTTATTGAGATTAAACCGACATATAACATTGTATAAGTTTAAGGTGTACAATGTGATGATTTTGTATATGTATATATTGTGAAATGATTACCACAATAAGGTTAGTCAACACACCACCTGTCACCTCACACAGTTACCTTGTGTTGTTGTTGAGAACATTTAAGATCTACTCTCAGCAACTTGTAAGTGATCAATACAATATTGTTAACTATAGTAACCATACTGTACATTAAATCCCCAGAACTTATTCATCTTAAAACTGGAAATATACTTTGACAAACATATCCTCATTTCCCCTACCCCCAGCCCCTATCAACCGCCAATCTACTCTGTTTCTATGAGTTTGGCTTTTTCAGATTTCACGTATAAGTGAAATCATACAGCATTTCTCTTTCTCTGACTTATTTCGCTTAGCATAATGCCCTCAAGTTTCATCCATGTTGTCAAATGGCAGGATTTCCTTCGTTTTTATGGCTAATATTCCATTGTGTACGTATATAGATACACCATATATATACCACATGTATATATACACCACATTTTCTTTATCAATTCATCCATCAATGGACATTTAGGCTGTTTCTATCTCTTGGCTATTGTGAATAAGGCTGTAATGAATATAGGGGTACAGATATCTCTTTGAGAAAGTAATTTCATTTCCTTTGGATACATATTCAAAAGTGGGGTTTCTGGATCATACGGTACTTCTACTTTTAATTTTTTGAAGAACTTCCATATTGTTTTTCATAATGGCTGTACCAACTTACATTCCCACGAACAGCACACAAGTGTTCCCTTTTCTCCGCATCCTCGCCAACACTTGTTATCTCTTGTCTTTTTGATAATTGTGGTTTGTCTTCTAATTCTCTTCATATTGTCTTTCACAGAGCAGAAGTTTTTAATTCTAATGAAGTCCAGCTTATCAATTATTTCTTCCATGGACCATATCTTTGATGTCATATCTGAAAAGGCATCACCATGCCCAAGCTTATCTAGGTTTTCTCCTATGTTATCTTCTAAGAGTTTTCTAGTTTTGAATTTTACATTTAGGTCTATGATCCATTTTGAGTTCATTTTTGTGAAGGGTGTAAGGTATGTGTCTAGATTAATTTTGGGCTAATATTTTTTGAGAATTTCCTCCAATGTAAAATGAGGGAATGAATCTTACTGATTACTCCTTGGCCATCTGGGCAACACCAATGATAAACAAGTAAATAAGGTTGACACTTTAATTTTCCCTTTTAAGCAATTCTATTCAAGTTAGATCATTTGGGGATTTTCAAGGCATTTTATGTCTTTTTCTTTAAAGATGATCATAGATTTTATTTCTGTGACAATGGTGCAGTTTCCTAATAATGCAAAATTTGAGGTACAAATTGGGAATACTTTAATCTATGTAGAAATTCATATTTTTTGCTCCAAGACCAAAATATTCAAATTTGCAATTTACCATAGCTGTAAGTACCTGGAAGGGAGTGCAGATAACATGACTATGGGTCAACAATTAAAACTTGTTATAATTAAAGTAACTAGTGCTTTTTATAAATTGATCTTGTGGCTTCTTAGAGTTTACCTCCTCATTTCATTGATTTGACACTCTTGTTTTCTGCTATATTTCTTCTTTATGTAGATGTTCTATTTGAAATCCAGAAAATATTGAAATATTATATATACTTGTGAGATTATTTTAGTTTATCATTCTAGGTGAATTGTAAGGATAAAATATTTTCTAATAATTTTTAATATTAACTTTAATACTACTTTTATGTAATTCTGGACATAATGTGATATCTTTGATTGATTTTGGGGGAGCTTGGACTAGTATAATTTTGAGGTTATAAATATCTGTTATTGCTTAAGATTATTGAGAAGTTAAAATGCCACCACAAACTGCCTGGATGGAAAAGATAAACATATTGTTTTAAATCTCAAGTAATTTACTTTAGAGTTACCCTTTTATAAAAACTGATTGCTTCTTTAAGAGATTCTTCAGATTTCATATTTTCCCATATTTTAGTGAGGTTTGTATTATTCTATGCCATAGCATAAAGAGGAAAAAATTCCAATTATAACAAATATTCTTTTGATTAATATTTTTATGCTTAAATAGGAAGTTAATAATTTGTGATATTTTATTTAGAAGAGAAAGAGAATGTTAAATTATTAAGGTAGGAAACTAAGAAGCCATTAGGAAATCAAGCCACTGCTTTTAAATAGGAATCCCTCCTTGGGAATTCAAAAAAGATATTAATGTTATTAAAATTGGTCTAATTCAACTGTATTATCCAGTAGTATTCTAGATTGGCTATCACTGAAGCCTCACCACAAGCTGGCTAAGACATGTAGGTAATTTATTGGTTGACACACTGGAAATCAAAAGGATGAAGTTTTTCCAGAATTGTTAAATCTACAAGCTCTGGCTTCATTTCTCTGAGATTCTCTCACACTGCCCTTTTTTCCTGGGAAGGATGAGTCCCCCTGCTGTTGACCTTTGTGGTTACAAAATAGCTGTATCTGTTCCAGGTCTCAAATATATGAGACACATCATCCAGAGAAAAAGAGAGTTCATTTGTGCCAGAATTCTCTTCCAAATTCCTGACATTCATTTGAATCAGACCAGGTTAGATCACATGCCCCCTCAAAACAAGTTCTTTGGCCAAAACCCAGCTTATTGAGTCCTAGTTTCTGTATCACTCCAGGGGACCAGGGTGGATTTAGCCTCCCTGGAATCACACAGTTCTCCAATAGCAATCTGGGGCTCTTGAAAGGGAGAAAAGAATGGGTCCTGTTGGGACAACCAGTACATGTCCAGTAGAGCTCCACAAGGGAGCTGTCCTGCTCAGCTCTCCAGGGAAAACACCACATAACAAAGCAATTTTCATGACTGAGATGAGCTTTGAGAGAGTGAATGTCCTAGTTTACAAGGGAGATCATACATACTGGAAGTGACCTTGGACCATTCCCATTCCTGGCCAAACAAATTTTTTATTGAATAATACCAAACTGTTAAGCAACCAGAGTGCTTCTGCAGCAAGTCTAAACAGAATGATGCAGAAGAGAAAATGTCTGAGTGAGGAATATCATACTATCGTCTGTAAAGATATATTTCCTGCTGGAGGGAATATCCTAGTGCAGTGCATAAATTGGAGGTAGTGGTGAAAGAGGAAACAGAATTGGAAAGGGTAGGCACAATTCCAAACATTTCAGAAACTGACCTCAGGATAACTCAGCAGCCTCATCTTATTGTACTCCCTCTATCCTTCTTGTCTCATTTGCATTTCTGTACATCTATGTGTCTTTGTCTGGATTTACTGTACTTTTATGTGCCTCAATGCTTCAGCACATGCAGCGTTTTTTTTTAATTTATTTTTTAATTTTTTTATTGAGGTCACATTGGTTTATAACATTATATAAACTTCAGGTGTACATCATTATATTTCAACTTCTGTATAAACTGTATCGTGTTCACCACCAAAAGTCTAGTTGCCATCCATTACCATACACATGTGCCTTTTTACCCCTTTCGCCCTCCCCCCACCCCCTTCCCATCTGGTAACCACCAATCTGTTCTCTGTACCTATGCAGCACATGCAGTCTTACGCTTGGTGGTTTCCTATTCCGTCTTCAAAATCCAATTAAATTCCATTCTTCTCTCATTGTTCTTTAACTGATCTATCAGACAAAGTAACTCCTTCTTCTGGGCAGCCAGAGCAGCTCTCCATTCCTCTATTAGTGCATATAATAGACTTATTCCATGTCCATTTCCCCTAAATAGTACATGAGCTCCTTGAGGTCAGGAGTATGGCTCAATCTCCAGGTATAATCACACTATTCATTGCCCAGCACTGTGCTCACAAAAGTAGGTGCTAAATAAACATTAATTGAATAACTAAATACATTAGAGTGACAGTCTGTCCTATTTATATGATTTTATTCTCTTCTATCACATTGTCCCTTCTTTCAAAACGCTTGACTTTAATCTCCTACTGAGGTGTTTCCTCAGATAATAATAATAGAACACATACTACAAACCAGGCAAACTCTGCATGGATCATCACATTTGAATCTTATCAAAGCTCTGAGACAATCCCTTTATATTATGCTCATTTTACGTATGAGGTAATTAAGCACAATACTAAACAGCTTGCTCAAGCTCACACAGCTACCTACACATTCCTTAGGATTTAAATCCAGGCTGTATGAGGCCAGAGCCTATGCTCTTACCCACTAGACTATGGTAAATCCAATCTATATCCTGCTCCTGTTTCCTACATCTATTTCCTATGTATCTGTTACCTTATATTCCTCATGAATATATTCCAAATTGTCTTGACTACAGGCCCAATGGAGGTAACATAATATGCATTAACTGGATGTTAAGCAGTACATTCCTTTCCTCTTCTAAGATTTCCAGCACAATCAATCCACCCCTGATTTCCAATTGCCCGATGTTGTTGTAAATTCTACGTTAAAATATTAAAAACTTAAAAATAAGGAGCAATGGTGATGGAGAGGATGAAGAGTGAGAGAATAGAAGAGCTAAAAAAAGGAAGGCGAGAAGAAAGGAAGGAAGGACAGGAATGTCTATTAGTGAAAAAAATGTGACTCTCCTCATGGTCAGTTGCCCTTCTCCCCTTCCTCCGTCTGTGACATATTTTCCCACCCTATACGTGCCACAACCTCTCTTCTGAGTCATAGGACATGAAATAAAAGCCAGAGTCAGCTCGGTTCGTATTGAATACGAAGAAACGCCAGTGATAAAGACATAGACTGAACAAGCAGTGAGAATATCTTAAGGGGATATGACCCTCATCCAAGGGAAATGATCATTCTGGAAGGAGTGAACAGGGATAAGCCTGAATGAAGATGCAGTTTGGTTGTGAGACAACATGATCCTAGCCTCATCCTAAGGCATCCTAAATGACTCGGAGGGGTCATTGCAGAAATCAAAGTGGTTACAGCATATGCTCAGCGTGCTGAAAAACCTAGAACTCTTTTCATAATTGGAGCAGTTTTCCCCACAGCTGGTCTTCAAGAGTTTGGCTCAACCACTGTGGAAGAGAAAACCAGATACAAAGTATCAAAATGAGAGCCAGGCCATCAGTCAAGAAAACAATTGCAAGATGGGCAACATTCATTTTCCTTTAGGCTTGGATTTAAAGAAGGAATATTCTACGGAGAAGGCTACACGCCCCATAAAAGGAGTCCTGCTTTAGATCCTTAGGTAGTCACATCCTAGGAAGGACCCAATATCCAAGATACTCTCCTATAAAAAAGATCCAGCGCGCTGTCAATCAGTAACCGCAAAATGTTAGTGGAAGAGATTGGGCTCTCCCTCAAAACATTTGTATAACAAGCACTTTCTGGAAACCTACTGGGTTACAAATTTTGTGCTAAGCACTGGATGTACAGTGCTGAGCAACATAAAACCCCTTTATCTCCAGGATATTTCAATCTATTGGATGAAATTTCAGACTATTAGAATACCATGTAATCAATAATAAAGAAATTAGAAGGACTGAAGGTGGGCTTGGACTCTTAGGAGACTCATAGCGAGATTGAACCCAGGATGGGGAACCAAGTGCAGGTCTCACTTCTGTCCCCACTGATGCAAGACTTCGATATTAGTTGCCTGATCAGGATCACCCCATCCCCAGGACTCAGGTCCTTACTTCTTCTTCTTGAAAAAGTTCCCAGGGTGTTCAGACACCATGCCTTATAAGAAACTAATTTGAGCACTGAGGACAAGGTTGGATTCTCCCATCTTTACACTAAAAGATCCCATACTCCGTCTAAGATGATCTCAAGAATAAACCACGCAAAACATAGAGGAATCACCATCAGGAGGATTGCAGTTCTGCAGTTCATTTTCACATTTCCCATCTACACAGAAGAGAAATGTTTGCACAGGAGGCCAAAAGCTGAGGGAAGAAAGACTGGTTCTCTCCTTGGGCTAAGGATAGAGATGGCACAACCCTGAAGAGATCAGAATTCACTCTTCCTCCCTCAGAACTCTGCCTAGCTGCTTTTCTTCCCTTAGTACCTTATTCAAGAAATGTATAGGCTAAATAACCATGTAATGAGATGGAGGAAACTTTTGAGGTAGTCTAATTCTCTACTACTTTAGAAAAGAACCTGAAGGGCAGACAGAAAAATTGTCCCATGTCTGACATACTCTCCAAGGGGCCCATACTGCCCATGACATTCTTCTTGCTATTTCTAGATGCCCACAGATATTATTTACATACTAGCGGGAAGCCCCATCACTCAGGGCAGCAGAAAGCATTTCTGTGCCTACAGCCCCAGGGCAGAAAGCAGATTGTGCCTCAGTTCACCCGGGTGGCTGTGCTTTCTCACTCTGCAGCAGAGCCAGGGGCTATGGGATATATGAGCCAAGGCAACAAAGTCAGGTGCCAAAAGGGAAGGTCCTAAGACTGGAAGAGGCAATATGGCCAGTAGCGAAGTCTCCATTTGGTAAAACTGGGACTCATTCCTCGGAAGGTTCTGGTCAGCACTATTGTGGCCCAGAGAAACAGGGAAAAGTTGAGCCCCTTGCCTTAAGGGTAGCCCGGAGTAAAGAATAAGCTGAGGTAGAGGCAGCATCCTCAAACCATTTTCAAGATTCACCACTCTGTACATGGAACAGAGAAAGGCCTACCAGCTGTAGCTTTTCCATTCTTCCTTAGCTGGTCCTTGGAACAAGTGCCAGTGGAGTCCAGGTGGCACCTGACGTGGCTGATGCTTGAACATTGATTTTTCATATCAACTTACCAGTCCCTCCATGATGCTCTTGACCAAGGACGTTGACCACTAGGGACAGGAGAAAGCAGAAGGACATGCAGAACTGGGAAATGCCAAGAGTGCTCTCTGAGATGGGCTGACAGTTGTAGATTTCTTCAATCACCTCTCTTCTTCAGTTCAGAGAAACCCTGGAGATATTTATTTCAGCATCCCTGGAGCTGTCTGATTTCTGGGCTGGTCACTCATCTGAGAGGAAGAAGTTATCTTGTTCTGACACTCGTTGCCTACATGTCTCCAGCTTCCTTCCTCATGACCGTTCCCCTTCTCTCCCATATCCAGCCTAGATTGCTGCAGGCTGCCCCACCAGTCATCTCTCTAACAACTAGTTTATTATGGGGGGCCCATTTTGTGCATTGGTCACCGGAAAAGCATTGGGCTGGGGCAGTGAGAGAGATAAGTTAAAAATCTCTATACTAAAGCTACTCTCTAATTAAACAGAGGGCAAATCACCACAGAAAAAACAAGAGCTCTGTGCAGACTAAGATCTCCCAGCACAAACAATGGAGCTGGGGAGGGGGGCTGTTCTCTTTGTGAGGTAGGAGTGAGCTGGGCATTGAAAAGAGCAGGTAGAAAGAGTATTTAGTGGAGGATCGATGCTCCTAAAGACTGCAGAGGCCTGGAGATCATGACAGGTGGGATGTAGCTTGATGCCTCCATGAGGAGTTCCTCACTGTTAGTGACATGTGATTAGGATTCAGGGACATGTCTCTCCCAGTCCTATATTAGTTTGCTAAAAGAATGATGATTCGGTGATTTCCAAGGTGTGCCAGCAAATATAAGAGACTTTTCATGGCAGTGTTGATTCAAGACATTTTCAGAATGCTCTCAGGAATGAGCTAACAGTCATTTTTTTTTCCAGCTCTTCTGGAACACACCACACACAGCTAATGCCCTGAAAGCACGCATTTTCCTTCACCTGATAAACATTTCTTAAAAATTAATCCTTTCCTGGGCTCTAAGAGCTCTCTGCAGTTGCTGGACAGTGAGTGAAGTGAGATGTGAGGAGGTCTCAGATGGCTGCTACTGACAGCATTCACACCAGCTTAGAAGTTTTTAGAGAAATCACATCAGTATGGGGTGAAAGGCACAGAAACAGTAAAAATGAAAAGAGTCCTTCTGATCCCCAACTTGTTGGAAATAGGAGGCAGACTGAGACAGATAAGAACATAGGCCATTTCTTTCAGAGATGGAAGAATGATTCAGAGGAAGGAACTGAGAGCCCAGAGGGCAGAGCTATGATCCACAGAGAATCATTCCCAAGTTTCAGGACTAACTACATGTGAAAGGCTGGACTTCAGAATTCTCACGGACCAGTGACTGTTATGTGCCTTACATTCTCTTCTTTTGAATGAAGGTATTTATTACGGTTAGTCTCTTTCCTACTATTTATCTCAGGTGTACAGAGAGCAGATACTTGTCTTTTTAGTTCATTAGACCCAAGTAACCACACTTGAGAAGCCTCATTAAGCTGAGGACCTGATTTAGGTCACAGGATCCTGGATTTTAATATGATATTGTAATGGGATGAGATTGAGGACCAGAATAGACATTTCTCCAAAGAAGACATACAAATGGCCAACAAGTATATGAAAAGGTGCTCAACCTCACTGATCATTAGGGAAATGCAAATCAAAACCACTGAGCTATCACCTGACACCTGTTAGGATGGCTATTATTAAAAAACCAAAAGATAACAAGTGTTGGCGAGGATATGGAGAAAGAGAACCCTGGTACACTGTTGATGGGAATGTAAATTGGTGCAGCTACTATGGAAAACACTATGGAGGTTCCTCAAAAAACTAAAAATAGAACTACCATATGGTCCAGCAATCCCACTTCCGGATATCTATCCAATGAAATGAAATCACTATCTCATAGAGATAATCTGCACCCCCATGTTCATTGCAGCATTATTTACAATAGCCAAGACGTGGAAACAGCCTAAGTGTCCATTGACAGATGAATGGACAAAGAAAATGTAGTATATACATACAATATAATATTATTCAGCCTTAAAAAAGAAGGAAATCCTGCCATTTGTGACAACATGGATGCACCTGGAGGACATTATGCTGAGAGAAGTAAGCCAGACAAAGAAAGACAAATACCATAAGCTCTCACTTATATGTGGAATCTAAAATTGTCAAACTCATAGAAGCAGAGAGTGGAATGGTTGTTGTCAGGGGCTGGGGACAGAGAATAATGAGGAGGTGATAGTCAAACGGTACATAGTTTCAGTTATGCAACATAAATAGTTCTGGAGATCTACCATACAGCATAGTGCCTATAGCTAACAGTACTGCACTGTGTACTTAAAATTTGCTAAAAGAGTAGATCTTATGTTAAACATTCTTACCACAAGAAGAAATAATAATAATAATAAAGGAGGTGAGAGGAAACTTTCAGAAGCGATGAATATGTATATAGCCTTGAGAGTATGATGGTTTCAGGGGTAAATATTTATCCCCAAATAGTTTTTTACATGTCAATCATACCATAATAAAGTGGTTTTTTTTTTTTTTAAAAAAAAAAGCCTTGGACGAAATGATGTATTTTACATATGGGAGATACATGGGTCGTCCATATCCAGAGAAAGGACTGTAGTAGCTGGCGTCCAACCCGGTCCTCAAATCCCCCGTCCCTCTTGAATTGTTCTCACCAACACTGAGCTGGATTGACACTGCATAACCAAGAGACTATTGTGGAAATGATGCTGCATTGTTCCAAGGCTAGGTCATAAATAGCCTTGACTTTTCCACCTTGGTCTCTTGGAACAATTGCAGTCTTGAGCTTCCAAGTAAGAATTCTGGTTAATCAGAAAGAAAAGAGACCACATGGAGAATCTCTGAGGCTACATGAAATGAGAGAGATGCCTGACCTTCTACAAGCTGTTCCAGCTCCAAATTTTTCAGATTATCCAGCTGAGGCCTCAAACATTTGGAGATGAGATGAGGCAATCTTGCCAAGGTTTCCCGCATTGCAGATTTGTGAGCAAACTAAAAAAAATTTACTTATTTTAAGCAAATAAGTTTTGGGGTAGTTTGTTACTTATTAATGGGTAAGTGGAACACTTTTTAAAACGTGAGTATTCATCATAAACTCATAGTGATATTTCAACTCAAGTTGATGACTGTTTTTTCCTTAACCCTTTTGTTTTTATATTTGCATCTCTTTTTATCTTGTGCTGAAATGGTTTGTTCCTAACATGTATACAATTACTTTTGGATATGCATACATACATATATATGTGTATGTGCATATACATACAGGTGTATATGTGTGTGTATATATATGTAATTTTCAGAGTAACACTAATTTTATTACAAAATTATACTGTTTGAAACAATTTAAAGATTATATTGTAGTTTTATTATTCTTAGAGTATATCCCACTAGTAGGGTACAATCAAATTACTGGCTTTTAAAGTCATTTGATAAAAATCTCAAGTGGTACATATACCACCAAGTCATTACATGGTTAGATTTATTAGTTCAATTTTAATTTAAAATGTTATGGATAGTTTTATTCTTTAACTATTACATATATATTAAAATTATATAAAATATTTACATGATTACAAAGAAAAATCTACCCAAAAAAAAGGGACAAGGGAAGAAGTCTAGCTTTCGTCCTTTTCTTCTCTACTCTGTTACCTCCCTTACTCATTTGTAACCATTTTTATTAGTTTTTGACTTAATCTTTCATGATTATTGACCAACACGAGTGTGTGTGTGTGTGTTCTCATAGGTCTTTCCCATTTTTCTTTAGGTTTGTTGGTTTTTTTTGCTATTTCCAGGAGCTTTTTATATATAGGGAATAATTACCACTTACATTACATATAACAAATATTTTTCAATCTTATCCTTTGTCTTTTTACTTATTTTATGATGTTGTGACATAATTTTTTAAAATAAGCTATTTATGTTATTTTATTTATTTTTTTTAATTTTTTGTTTATTGCAGTAACAGTGGTTTATAACATTGTATAAATTTCAGGTGTACATCATTATACTTCTATTTCTGCATAGATTACATCATGTTCACCACCCAAATACTAATTACAACCCATCACCACACACGTGTGCCAAATTATCCCTTTCACCCTCCTACCTCCCCCCTTCCACTCTGGTAGCCACCAATCTAATCTCTGTCTCTATGTGTTTGTTTATTGTTGTTATTATCTACTATTTAATGAAGGAAATCATACAGTATTTGACCTTCTCCCTCTGACTTATTTCACTTTGCATAATACCCTCAATGTCCATCCATGTTGTCACAAATGGCTGGATTTCATCCTTTCTTATGGCTGAGTAGTATTCCATTGTGTATATATACCACAGCTTCTTTATCCATTCATCCCTTGATGGGCACTTAGGTTGCTTCCAAGTCTTGGCTATTGTGAATAACGCTGCAATGAACACAGGGGTGCATGTACCTTTACAAATTGGTGTTTTCAAGTTCTTTGGATAAATACCCAGCAGTGGAATAGCTGGATCATATGGTAGTTCTATCCTTTATTTTTTGAGGAATCTCCATACTGTTTTCCATAGTGGCTGCACCAGTTTGCACTCCCACCAGCAGTGTATGAGAGTTCCCTTCTCTCCACATCCTCTCCAACACATGTTGTTTCCTGTCTTGTTAATTATAGCCATTCTGACGGGCGTGAGGTGATATTTCATTGTACTTTTGATTTGCATTTCCCTGATAGTTACTGATTTTGAACATCTTTTCATGTGTCTGTTGGCCATCTGTATATCTTCTTTGGAGAAATGTCTATTCAGGTCTTTTGCCCATTTTTTAATTGGGTTGTTAGTTTTTTTGTTGTTGAGATGCATGAGTTCTTTATATATTTTAGAGATTAAGCCCTTATCAGATGTATGGTTTGCAAATATCTTCTCCCAATTGTTAGGTTGTCTTTTAATTTTGTTGACGGTTTCCTTTGCTGTGCAGAAGCTTTTTAGTTTGATGTAGTCCCATTTGTTTATTTTTTCTATTGTTTCTCTTGCCCGGTCAGACAGGGTGCTTGAAAATATGTTGCTAAGACCGATGTCGAAGAATGTACTGCCTATGTTTTCTTCTAGAAGTTTCATAGTTTCAGGTCTTACATTCAAGTCTTTAATCCATTTGGAGTTAATTTTTGTGTATGGTGTAAGGTAAGGGTCTACTTTCATTTTTTTGCATGTGGCTATCCAGTTTTCCCAACACCATTTGTTGAAGAGATTTTCTTTTCTCCATGGTATGTTCTTGACTCCTTTGTCAAAGATTAGCTGTCCATAGATGTGTGGGTTTATTTCTGGGCTTTCAATTCTATTCCATTGATCTGTGTGTCTGTTTTTGTGCCAGTACCATGCTGTTTTGGTTACTATAGCTTTGTAGTATATTTTGAAATCAGGGCGTGTGATACCTCCAGCTTTGCTCTTTTTTCTCAGGATTCCTTTACTTATTCGGGATCTTTTGTTGTTCCATATAAATTTTAGGATTGTTTGTTCTATTTCTGTGAAAAATGTTGTTGGAACTTTGATAGGGATTGCATTGAATCTATAGATTGCTTTAGGAAGTATGGACATCTTAACTATGTTAATTCTTCCAATCCAAGAGCACGGAATATCTTTCCATTTCTTTGTGTCTTCTTCAATTTCTTTCAGGAATGTTTTATAGTTTTCGGTGTACAGATCTTTGACCTCTTTGGTTAAGCTTATTCCTAGGTATTTTATTCTTTTTGTTGCAATTGTAAATGGGATGGTATTCTTAATTTCTCTTTCTGCTACTTCGTTGTTAGTGTAAAGAAATGCAACTGATTTTTGTACGTTGATTTTGTATCCTGCAAATTGACCATATTCGTTTATTACTTCTAAAAGTTTTCTGGTGGATTCTTTAGGATTTTCTATATATAAAATCATGTCATCTGCAAATAGTGACAGTTTCACTTCTTCCTTTCCAATTTGGATCCCTTTTATTTCTTTCTCTTGCCTGAGTGCTCTGGCTAGGACTTCCAGTACTATGTTAAATAAGAGTGGTGACAGTGGACATCCTTGTCTGGTTCCTGTTCTTAGAGGGATGGCTTTCAGTTTTTCACCATTGAGGATGATATTAGCTGTGGGTTTCTCATATATGGTCTTTATTATGTTGAGGTACTTTCCTTCTATACCCATTTTATTCAGAGTTTTTATCATAAATGGATGATGTATCTGGTCAAATGCTTTCTCTGCATCTATTGAAATGATCATGTGATTTTTATTCTTCATTTTATTAATGTGGTGATTCACGTTGATTGATTTGCAAATGTTAAACCATCCCTGCATACCTGGAATAAATCCCACTTGATCATGGTGTATAATCTTTTTAACGTATTGTTGTATGCGATTTGCTAGTATTTTATTGAGGATTTTTGCATCGATGTTCATCAGTGATATTGGCCTGTAATTTTCTTTTTTTGTGTTGTCCTTGTCTGGTTTTGGTATCAGGGTAGTGTCAGCTTCGTAGAATGAGTTAGGGAGCTTCCCCCCCTCCTCAATTTTTTGAAGAGTTTGAGAAGGATAGGTATTAAGTCTTCTTTGAATGTTTGGTAGAATTCACCAGGGAAGCCGTAGGGTCCTGGACTTTTATTTTTGGGGAGGTTTTTGATTAATGTTTCCATCTCCTTACTGGTGATTGGTCTGTCCAAATTCTCTACTTCTTCTTGATCCAGTTTTGGAAGGTTGTATGATTCTAAGAATTTATCCATTTCTTCCATATTGTCGAATTGGTTGGCATACAGCTTTTCATAGTATCCTCTTATAATCTTTTGTATTTCTGAGGTGTCTGTTGTAATTTCTCCTCTTTCGTTTCTGATTTTACTTATTTGTGCCTTCTCTCGTTTTTTCTTGGTGAGTCCAGCTAAAGGTTTGTCAATTTTTTTGATCTTTTCAAAGAACCAGCTCTTGGTTTTATTAATTTTTTCTATTGTTTTTTTGGTCTCTATTTCATTTATTTCTGCACTGATTTTTATGATTTCCCTTCTTCCACTGATTTTGGGCTTTGTTTGTTCTTCTTTTTCCAGTTCCTTTAGGTGCAATTTTAGATTGTTTATTTGAGATTTTTCTTGTTTGTTGAGATAGGCCTGTATTGCTATAAACTTCCCTCTTAGAACCGCTTTTCTGTATCCCATAAATTCTGGCATGTAGTATTTTCATTTTCATTTTTCTCCAGGTATTTTTTGATTTCTTCTTTGATTTCTTCGTTGACCTAGTTGTTGTTCAGTAGCATTTTGGTTAATCTCCACGTATTTGTGGCTTTTCTGATTTTCTTCCTATAGTTGATTTCTAGTTTCATACCGTTGTGGTCAGAAAGATGCTTGGTATTATCAATCTTCTTAAATTTATGGAGACTAGTTTTGTGGCCTAATATGTGATCAATCCTGGAGAATGTTCCATGTGCATTTGAAAAGAACGTGTATTCTTTGGTTTTTGGATGGAATGCTCTGTATATATCTACTAGGTCCATCTGTTCTAGTGTATCATCTAAGGCCAATGTTTCCTTATTGATCTTCTGTTTGGATGATCTATCCGTTGGTGTAAGTGGAGTGTTAAAGTCCCCTACTATTATTGTGTTACTGTCTATTTCTGTTTTTATGTCTGTTAATAATTGCTTTATATATTTAGGTGCACCTGCATTGGGTGCATAGACATTTACAAGTGTTATTCCTTCTTGTTGGTTGTTCCCTTGATCATTATGTAATGCCCTTCTTTTTCTCTTTTTACAGTTTTTGTTTTAAAGTCTATTTTGTCTAATATGAGTACTGCTACCCCAGCTTTCTTTTCATTGCCATTTGCGTGGAGTATCTTTTTCCTTCACTTCACTTTCAGTTTGTGAGTGTCTTTAGGTCTGAAGTGTGTCTCTTGTATGCAGCATACATATGGGTTTTGTTTTTTTATCCAGTCAGCCACCCTATGCCTTTTAATTGGAGCATTTAGTCCATTGACGTTTAAAGTAGCTATTGATAAGTATGTACTTACTGCCATTTTTTAACTTTTTTTTTCTCAGTGTTTTAGTAGTCCTTCTCTGTTCCTTTCTTCTTCTATACAAAATTGATGGTCTCTTTAGTTTGACCTCTGTCTGAAAGCTCTACTCTTTAACTCCCCTCCTCCCTCCTTTTATGTTTTTGATATCATATCTAACCTCTTTTTTGTGCATTTGTATCCATTACCCTCTTATCATGGAAATAGATAATTTTTCCTATTTGTAATCTTCTCTTTTCCCCTTAAATCAGTCCCTTTAACATTTCTTGTAGCACTGGTTTCTTGGTGACAAACTCCTTTAATTTTCGCTTGTCTGTGAAATTTTTGATCTCTCCTTCCATTTTTAATGATAACCTTGCTGGGTAGAATATTCTTGGCTGTAAGTTTTTTCCTTTTAGCACTTTAAATATATCATGCCATTCTCTTCTAGCCTGTAAGGTTTCTGCAGAGAAGTCAGCTGATAGCCTTATGGGGTTTCCTTTGTATGTAACTTGACTTTCTCTTGTGGCTTTTAGGATTCTCTCTTTGTCTTTAATTCTGGACATTTTGATTATGATGTGTCTTGGTGTGGGCCTCTTTGGGTTTATCTTGTTTGGGGCTCTCTGTGCTTCCTGTACCTGGATGTCTGTTTCCTTCCCTAGGTTAGGGAAGTTTCCATCTATTATTTCTTGAAATAGATTCTCTGCCCCTTTGTCTCACTCTTCTCCTTCCGGGACACCTATAACATGGATGTTAGTGTGCTTGATGTTGTCCCAGAGGTCCCTTAGACTGTCCTCACTCTTTTTAATTCTTTTCTCTTTTACCTGTTCAGCTTGGGTAATTTCTTCTAGTCTTTCGTCCAGCTCACAGATCTGTTCTTCTGTATCCTCTACTCTGCTTTTGAGTCCCTCTAGTGAATTTTTCATTTCCAGTATTGTATTCTTCATTTCTGATTGGTTCTTTTTTATATCTTCCATTTCTTTGTTGACATTCTCACTGGGTTCATCTATTCTTCTCCCCAGATCAGTGAGCATCCTTAACACTCTTTGTTTGAACTCTCTGTCAGGTAGGTTGCTCATTTCTGTTTCACTTAGTTCCTTTTGTGGGGTTTTGTCCTGTTCCCTTACTTGGAATGTATTCCTTTGCCTCCTCATTTTGCCACTTTCCCTGTGCTTATGTCTACATATTAGGTAGGTCAGCTATGTCTCCTGCTGTTGGATAGGTTACCTTATGTAAGTGATGGCTTAGGAGACCTGCAGTGTGCTTCCCTCAGTTCTCAATGTTCCAGGGGTGACCCCTATGTGGGCTACATGTGTCCTTCTGTTGTGGCCTGTTTGCTCTCCCTGTAGGCGCCCAGGGAGGCCAAGTTATGCTCCTGGCCAGCTGTTGTAATGCTCAGCTGCTTGTAGTTGTTGTGGGCCCTTCAGTCTCTTTATCAGGTGTGGGGAGCCCCAGCACTGTTGGCTGCAAATTCTAATACCACATTTGTGTTGCAGTCTTTCTTTTAAGTGAGTAGGCCCCCAGCATGGCAGGTTGTTAGGCTCAGGGCCTTACAATTGCTATAAGCCTCCAGCCTTTATGTCTCTTGTCAGCTCTCTGAGGATTGCAACTGGGTGGGGCTGGCCTCAGGCACAGGAGCACCCAATTGTTTCAGGCTTTGGAAGGTCGGACAAACCCCCTATGTGGGTCTTCGAGAAGCACAAGTCTTCTGCAGCTGACAAGCCCTGCCGCCCACAGGTCCACACACACAGTCAACACCGTCCTGTGCTGTGTGCATGCCCCAACTTCCCAAAGCGGACCCAGTCTCTCCAGGGTGGGAACCCCACACACTCCACCACCACCCCACACTCTCCACCCGCTCCTTGTGCCTGGCCTGCCCCACTGAAGTCGACTCAGTTGCCAGGCTGCAGAGAATCCAGTCACCAATCTATGCAGGCCCACAAGTTGCCTGAGGGCTTGTTGTTGGGTGGGGCCAGTCTCTAGGGTGGGCTGCCTGCCCTGGCTGAGCTGGATTAAATTGGAGCTCTAGCGAGTGGTGGTGCCAACCCTGTGCTAGCAGGCCCCAGGGAGAACTCCAATGGTGTCGGTGTCAGCACGCCCACACCAGGCCACAATAATGGCTGCCGCCAATGTCCCAGTCCCTGGAGAGGTCTCACCTCTCACCTAGATGCACTCAGGGCCTAATACGTGAGTCTCTTTTCACCAAAGCACTGTGCACCTTTCTTTCTGGTGATTTTAGGTTGCTTTCTGAAACGGGTCAGTTTGTGCGTGGGCCCTTTAAGAGCCGGTTTTAATTTCTTCGTGAACCAGCTTTTCTGGGGCTACTCCCCAATGCTTTAGTAGCAGGCAAAGTCAGATATTATGCCACTTGTCTCGATTGTGCTGGGTCCACAAAATGCCCACAGCAGTGGCACTCCCCAGCTCAGGGCCCCGCTCCTCCAGGGAGGGCTGCGTACCTATGGGCTGCTCCCGGGCAGCCGTGAGGGGCTGTGGCTTGTGTAGGCGGCGTTTTTCCTCTCCAGAAGGGAGTTTCTGCCTCTTCTACCTCAGTTATGATTGTCCGTTGTTGCCGGAGTTCCTCTTATCCAGTTTTCAGTTCTGTCTGAGGGGTAATTTTTCCACGAGTAGTTGTAAATTGGCTGTGTCTGCAGGAGGAGGTGAGTTCAGAGTCTGCCTACGCCACCATCTTGACTTCCTCTCCCCTATTTTAAAATCATTTTAAATTTACATAAAAGTTGCAAAGATAGTTTTGTATACCCTTCACCCAGTTTCCCCTGATATTAACATGTTCCATAACCACAGTGCATTTGTCGAAAGTAAGAAATTAACGTTGATACAATACTATTAAATTATACTCCAGACTTGATTCCGATTTCACCAGACTTCCCACTAATGTCCTTTTCTGCTTCAGGATCTGATCCAGGGTAGACAATTTTATTTGGCCATCATAACTCCTTAGTCTCCTTTAGTCTGTGACAGTTTCTCAGTCTTTTCTTGTTTTATGACCTGGACAGTTTTGAGGTCAAGTATTTTGCAGAATATCCTTCACTTTGAGTTTGTGTCATGTTTTTCTCATGATTAGTCTTGGGTCACAGGGTTTTGGAAAGAACATTACAAAGATAACATGCCTTTCTCAACTCCGTATCAGTGGGAACATGCTATCAACATGACCATTACTGGCGATGTGAACCTTGATCACTTAAAGTGATATTTGCCATGCGTCTCCACCGTAAAGTTACTATTTTCCCTCTGTTCTTACTCTGTTCTTTGGAAATGGGTTGCCAAATCTAGCTCACCCCCAAGGTGGGGGTGGGGATGGGGATTAGGCTTCACTTACTGAAGGGAGGTGTATCTATACATATTATTTGAAATTCTTCTGTAGGGAAGATTTGTGCCTTCTCCTATTAATTAATTAATTAATTAATGGAATTATTTATTTATATCCATATAAACTCATGTATATTTCTTTTATACTTTGGATTATAATCTAATACTACGGTATTTATTCACTTTCTGATGAAGGTCTTCCAGCTTTCGCCATGCAGTGCTCCTTCTTGTTGGCTCCCTTTGACATGCCCTATTCTTTGTTTTTCTGAGCATTTCCTTACTTTATGACACTATGTGCTGCTACAGACTTATCTTGCATTTTTCCTGCCCTAAACCTAGAAGCAGACATTTTCCTCATAGGGCACTGTTTTTTTTCACTTGGAGAATGATATTTAGAAACCATGATCTGGACACTCAGTGTGCTTATTGCTACTGAGATTGCATGGCTTTTACTCCCTCTCAATGGACAGATATAGGAAATATAAGGATAGTGATACAATCTACATACACACGTATATCCATTCCTGCATTTTAGTTGCTTATTTATAACTAATTTCTTTCTCTGACAGTGAGGAGTTTGTTTCTGTTATCTATTGTTTATTTACTTATTTGTTCAACCCTGTGAGAAACAAATTTAGCAACTAGAGTACAGCATTTATGTATAGTTCTTTTTGTCTTTGGTCTTATACTTTCCAGTCAAAACATCACTTACCAAAGTTACCTAGCTATATCCTTCTTTCCCTCCTTCAGTGAGGTTTTCTCATACATTTGTAATAAAGTTAATTTGTCACAGTCCACATTCTATTCTGGGATCCCCTGACAATCTAGTTTGTCTTTTTTTAATTTGTATACATTCAAAGTTACTCTTTGTGATGATCAGTTTTATGGGGTTTGTCAAATGCATAGATTCATGTACCCACTACCATCCAGAACAGTTCAGTTGCCTTTAAGTTTTCCTTGTATACCTCTTTCGTACTTAACTACTCACCCTTCCCCCACCCCTGGCAACCAGTGGTCTGTTTTTCATCCTTATTATTTTGCCTTTCCCAGAATTTCATGTGAATGGAATCATACAATATGTAGTCATTTGGTTTTGGCTTCTTTCATTTAGCAAAGTACATTTAAGTTTCATTCATGTCATTATATGAATCAATAGCTCATTCCTTTTTGTCACTTAATAAGATTCCATTGTATGGATGCACCACAGTTTGTTTATCCATTCACCTACTGAAGGATAGTTTGGCTGCTTTTGGTTTTTGGCAATTGTAAATAAAGCTCTGATAAAAATTCCATGAAACTGATTTTGGACTTTTGACTGCCAGAATTATGAGGAAAAAAAAATGTGTGTTGTTTTAAGTACCAAGTTTGTAGTAATGTGTTACAGCAGCTGCAGGAAACAAATGCATCATCTTAGGTTTGGTCCCTCCTTAGGTCTCCTGACAACCCCAACAGAGAGCAAGCTCTGGGTTCTCTCACCTTAGATCTATCCCTATACCAGTTCCTCTGCCTAACATATTTTCCTTGTAGCCTTCTTTCCTTTTCTTAAAGGGGCTAATGCTGACTCGTTCTGTAGGTGTCACCTTAGATGTCATTTCCCCTGGAAATCTTCCTTGACCCTTCACCTTTCCATGTGTCCCTCTGTTCTGTGTTTTCACTGTGTCAACATTTATCACACTACGTTCTAATGACCTATAATTTGCATTGTGTTCTTAGCCACTTTACCCTGGCAGCTGCATCCTACTAACTCATCGCTCTACAGGAGTACATCTCCCTGTAGGAGAGAATTCTGGGTGTAGGTACTCTGTATAGGATGTGGTGTCCTGTGGGCCAAAAGTGAGGCTGCTTTCATGGGGCTCCTAGCTCTCATAGAAGAATGCTTTCTAACCTCCTGGAACATGGGGCAGGACTCAGCCTGGACTTGGTTTTTGGTCTTGTGATCATGAATACTTTAGAAGTGTCTTTTTTCTCTCTCCTTTTCCCTCTCCCTTTCTTCTCTCCCTCTCCTTCCCTCCCTCTCCAGTGACTAACTGGAGAATTCAAGGGCCAGTTATAAAATACTACAGATTGTATGATGCTATCTGGGAATAGAACATGGCTATCTGCTGTGCTTCCTATAATTTCTGACATTTTAGGGTAATAACTGTAGCAGTAAGATGATGCCTTACCCAATCTTCTTATCCTCCTTTAAGCGGATCCCTATCTCTCTTCCAGAACCAAGGCCTGGTCAAAATGCCTCCTTCTTTGTTAAGTGGCTTCCCCAAATATCAGCTATAGAGAGTCATGGGGTCTGAGTATCAACTCTTTCCTGGTTTTATAAATTAATCTTACTCTCTGATCTGGTGATGCCCTCAAACCTGGTGCTTGGTTTATTTTTTTGGAATAATAAAAGTGGAAAAAGAGCTATCTCAGAATTTCTGACCATGCGCTTGACAGTCAGAAGAGTGAATCAGTTGGGTGGTTAAAAGTGGCATAGGTTGAGGGGCAAAGCACCTCACCAATGTGACAACCAGACTGTACCCCCCTGTGTCATTTATTTAGTTAATTCCTTTCTTTTGTTCTTCCTTCTCATTCTTTCTTTTATTTTTTTATCTTCATTGGTCTCCCTATCTCTCCCTCCCCTTATCAACTCTAAACAATTATCTAAATGTGGAAATCTAGTACAACAGAGGGGAGCTGGAAGCATATTTGATAGATTCTGCTAATGAACCTAGGAGAATTATACACAACAATGATTTCATTGTTAGCAGATTAGCAGATCCCATTTAAAATCTATTAGGCTTTCCTCTATCTAAGCCGTAAGTGCAGTAAATTTTTGGTAAATGATAATGGGGCAAGAAATAGAATTGGAATCCTTATAGTGTAGTAATTAATAGTGTACACTCTACATCAAGCTGCAAACCCCAGTTGTATCACATATTAGCTCCATGAGCTTGAACAAAGTACTTTGACTCTATACCTCCATTTCCTCATCTGTAAGGTGGAATGATAACAGTATTTACCTCATTGAGCTGTGACAATTTTTTAAATGATGTAATACATGTAGTGTGTTTAGAAGAGTGTCTGACAATTGGCAATTTATCAAAGAACATTTGGTGTTCTTATTTGGGAGGGCAGAATAAGGAGAAGTTGAAATCAATTGTGGTGAGGGAGGGAGAAATCTATGATAAGTATATAAGTTATACCTATGTATGAATTTGTCTAAAATGGTTTATTACTTACCAAACACATAGCAGGTGCTGTGCTAGACACTATGAGTACAGCGAGGAATGAGACACAACTTCTCTCAAGGAGCTCAGTGTCTAAGTGAGAAGACACACACTAAACAAGTAGCTTCAATGTGAAAGGGGCTATGTGAAAGGACCTCTGTGTGAGGGGCTGAGGAAGGATGCCCCTATCCAAGCCAAAGTGGCTTCAGGAACTCTGCCATGTTACTGTAATTCCTCCACTTACTCATATAAACTGCTATGTAGCATCCAAGTTGTTCCCAACACTGGAGTGATTACACAAGAGATTGACCTAGATTATCTAGTAGAATAAATACCATCAAATTGAATGATCACACTTCAGTAAGATTTAGTGCTCAAATAGAGGAATGAAGATTTTACTTAGGGAACCCAAAGAAGGTGGTTACTCTGCTTGCATAGATCAGTTGGGGAAGAATTCAGAAATACTGAAATTAACTAAATCTTGAAGAAGAAATAAAAATCCACCAGGTGGGGGAAGGAGACTATTGCCAAGATAGTATGTAACATGTGCTAGGACTCTGATGCACATGAAGGTGTAAGTCCAGATGAGGCAACTAGATGATACAGGAAGAGTGTAGACTGGGGAAGGAGAGTAGACAGAGTATAATAAGATGGGGATGCTATGATAGATTGAGACCTGATCTGGCTTGATAATATACCTCAAAAATAAGGGAGATATTAAGACACTCTCAGATAAATAAAAGTTGAGGGAGTTTATTACTACTAGACCTGCTGTACAAGTTGAAATGAAAGAATTCTAGACAGTAACTCAAAACCATATGAAGAAATTAAGATTGTCAGTAAAGGGAAAAACGTGGGCAAACATAAAAGCCAATATTATTGTAATTTTGGTTTGCAACACTTTTTATTTTCTACGTGATTTAAAACACATATGCATAAAAAATAGTTATAAATATCTATTATTGGGCACACAATGTATCAAGATATAATTTGTGGCTTTAATAACACAAAGGGAGGGCCGGCCCCATGGCTTAGTGGTTAAGTGTGCACGCTCCACTGCTGGCGGCCCGGGTTCGGATCCCGGGTGCACACCGAGGCACCGTTTCTCCGGCCATGCTGAGGCCGCGTCCCACATACAGCAACTAGAAGGATGTGCAGCTATGACATACAACTATCTACTGGGGCTTTTGGGGGAAAAAATAAATAAATAAATAATCTAAAATAAATAAATAACACAAAGGGAGTGAAATTGTTTATGCGTACAATTTTTGTAAGCTAATAAGTTCATTCAATTCAAATTAGATTGTCATAACTTTAGGATGTTACATATAATTTTCATGGTACCCAAAGAAAATAACTATAAAATATACACAAAAGGAAATTTTAAAAGAATCAAAAGTATTCACTACAAAAAAATCAAAAAGCAGATAGTAATGGAGGAAATGAGAGACAAAAATATATAAGAAAAAAATATCAAAATGGCAGAAATAGGTCATTTCTTATCAGTAATTATTTTATGTGTGAATAGATTAAACCCTCTAATCAAAAGGCAAAGATTGGCAGAATGGATTAAAAAAATACCTATTTATCTGCTGTGTACAAGAGACCCACTTTATATCTAAAGACACAAATAGGTTGAAACTGAAAGGATAGAAAAAGATATTCCATGGAAATAGTTACCAAAAGAGACCTAGGATGCCTATACTAATAACAAAATAGACTTTAAGTCAAAAATTGTTGCAAGAAATGAAGAATGACATTATATATTGAGAAAAGGGTCAATTCATCAAGAAGCTATAACAATTATAAAGATATATGCACCAAATAACACAACCCCAAAATATATATAGCAAACATTGACAGAATTAAAAGAAGAAATAGACATTCTACAACAATGGCTGGAAATCTCAGCACTTCACTTTCACTAATTGTAAAACAATCACACAGAAGATCAATGAGGAAATAGAGGATTTGAGCAAGACTATAAACCAATTGGATATAACAGACATACACAGAATGTGTATGTAAACGAAACCAGAATGTACGTTTCTCTCAAGTAACATGGAATATTCTCCAGGATAGATCATATGCTAGGCCACAAAAAAGTCTCAATAAATTTAAAACAATTAAAATCATACGAAGTATCTTTTCCCATCACAATAGAATGAAACTAGAAATCAATAAGAGAAGGAAGGGCTGGCCCCGTGGCTTAGGGGTTAAGTGCGCACGCTCTGCTACTGGCGGCCCGGGTTCAGATCCCAGGCGTGCACTGATGCGCCGCTTCTCCAGCCATGCTGAGGCTGTGTCCCACATACAGCAATTAGAAGGATGTGCAACTATGACACACAACTATCTACTGGGGCTTTGGAGGTAAAAAAAAGGAAGAGGATTGGCAATAGATGTTAGCTCAGAGCCAGTCTTCCTCAGCAAAAAGAGGAGGATTAGCACAGATGTTAGCTCAGTGCTGATCTTCCCCACACACACAAAAAAATAAAATAAAATAAAAAAATAAGAGAAGCAAAATTGGAAAAATCACAAAAGTAGGCCTAAACACTTAGGAGCTAAAACGATAAATCTTTTGGAAGAAAACATAGAGTAAAAGCTTCATGACATTGGATTTGGCAATAATTTCTTGGATATGACACCAACAGCACAGGCAACAAAAGAAAAAATAGATAAAATGAACCTCATCTCATGTTGAAAATTTTATGCTCAAAGGACAATATCAAAAGAGTTAATTTAAAAGACAACCCACAGGGGGCTGGCCCGGTGGCGCAAGCGGTTAAGTGCGCGCGCTCCACTGCGGCAGCCTGGGGTTCGCTGGTTCGGATCCCGGGCGCGCACCGACGCACTGCTTGGCAAGCCATGCTGTGGCGGCGTCCCATATAAAGTGGAGGAAGATGGGCGCAGATGTTAGCCCAGGGCCGTCTTCCTCAGCAAAAAAAAAAAAAAAAAAAGAGAGGAGGATTGGCGGATGTTAGCACAGGGCTGATCTCCTCACAAAAAAAAAAAAAAGAGGAGGATTGGCGGATGTTAGCACAGGGCTGATCTCCTCACAAAAAAAAAAAAAAAAGACAACCCACAGAATGGGAGAAAAAAATTTTCAAATCATATACTCAATAAGGGATTAATATACAGAATATATAAAGAACTCCTACAACTCAACACCAAAAAAACGAACAATCCAATTGAAAATGGGCAAAGGACTTGAATAGACATTTATCCAAAGGAGATGTACAAATGGCCAATAAGCACATGAAAAAATGCTCAACATCATTAGTCGTTAGGGAAGTGCAAATAAAAACCACATCATACCCATTAGGATGGTTATTATTTAAAAAAACAAACAACAACAACAAAAATCAGAAAATAACAAGCATTGGTGAGGGTGTGGAGGAATTGGATCCTTATGGGAATATAAAATGGTACAGTCACTGTAGAAAATAGTTTGACTATTTCTCAAAAAGTTACACATAGAATTACCATATGATCCAGCAATTCCACTACTAAGTATAAAGCCAAAAGAATTGAAAACGGGGACTCAAACAGATACCTGTATACCAGTATTCACAGAATTAATATTTACAATAGGCAAAAAGTGAAAGCAACACAAATGTCCATCAACAGGTGAATGGAAAAACAAAATGCAGTATATACGTACAATGAAATATTACTAAGCCATACAAAGGAATAAAATTATGACACATGCTACAACATGGATGAGCCTTGAAAGCATTGTACTAAGTGAAATAAGCCAGACCAAGAAAGGACAAATATTGTATAATTCCCTTATATGAAGTGCCTAGAACAGGCAAATTCATAGAGTTAACAAGTAGAACAGATGTTAGCAGGGGCTAGAGAGATAGGGAAATGGAGAGTTATTGATGAATAGGAACAGAGTTTCTGTTTGAGATGGTGAAAATGTTCTAGAAATGGATAGTGGTGATGGTTAAAGAATATTGTGAATGTACTTAATGTCACTGAATTGTACACTTAAATATGGTTAAAATGGTCAATTTTATGTCATTTGTATTTTACCGCAACTTAGAAAAAAATAACAGGCATGGTCTTGGTTTTCTGTTATCACAACATAGAATCCTCTTTGATTTAGGAGTTAAACTATAATATGATTATGAATTATAATGGTAGTTGTTTCCTATCAGGAAATTAACATGTGCCAGTCACTACATAAAGTGCTTTCCATATGTTTTATCATTTAATCTTCACAACAGCCGTGTGAGAAAGTTATCAGCCCCAGTTTGCAGGGGAGGAAATGAAGGCTCAAAAAGCTTAGAGAGTATTCCCAAAGTCATGTGTCACTAAGTGGTGAGCTGCAGTTAGAGCCCAGGTCTATCTGGGTCTGAAGCTTGTGCCCTACTCTCCTGTTCTAGTTTTCTTATGGCTGAGTCATTTTATTCCATCTGCTGGCACCCTGGACAGAACCTGGGCAAGGAACCAAAGTAAAGAATCTGTGGAGCTGAGGCAGCCGTATGAGTAGAGAGCACTGGCTTGTAAACTTTTCTCTCGGTTTAGCCCACCCCAGTGATATCATAACTGTGTGATATTGGGTAAGTGATTTAACCCTCTATGTTTCAGATTCCTCATCTGTAAATAGAGCTATCAGACAAATTAAAGGAGATAAATTTGCCTCGCAAGTAGGAAGAGTAGCAAGCTTCCATTCATTGAGTCGTTATATGTTCCAGGCACTGTATCAGGGGGCTTATTATAGATACCATTTTTTAAATTGTCACGACAATATAAAGGAGATATGTTATTTCTCTTTTACAGAGGAAGAAACTTAGAATCAGAGTGGTTAAGTGTCCTGCCCAGAGTCTTCAAGCCAACAAGTGTCAGAGCCTTGCTGCCTACCTGGGTGTGTTTGAAGCCAGCACTTGTGCTGTCTACCACTTGAGTCTCCTATCTCAAAAGGCCACACAGTCAAGAAGACACAGAGCTAGACAGGGGAGAGAGAGCTTGACAGCAGAATTCTGGGCAGAGTGGGGAAGGGAGACCTGGACCAGAGTTAAGAGACCAGGACCATTGGATGGAAGGAGTTGAGGGTGATGAGAGCCAGGACTGGAGCACAGTTAGGGTGGTGAGGGTGTGAATCCTCCAGGAACCCTCACAGGGCACTCATTTCTAGGCAAGCACAGGGGTGTAGAGTTGAATGAGTGCAGGCAGATCCCTCTGTGTCTGCATCTCAGCTCTGCCACTTACTTGCTTTGCACACTCTACAAAGTTAATTAACCTCTCCGACCCACAATTTCTGCATCTATAAAAATGGAGATAATAATCTCCTTGTTGCATTGGAGGGTTTATAAGTTGATGTGTAAAGTGGCCAGTCCAGTATTTGGCACATAGTTGATAAGAAACAGCAAAGACCTGTGCTTAAAATGCACCTAAAAGCTATAAAGTCACTTAATCTTCATATCAACAGTGTAAAGCAGGAGGTGGCTGAGGTACAGAAAAGTTAAGAACGCTGCCCAAGGTCATTAGGGCTAGTAAGAGGGAGTGGTGGGATTCCCATGCAGGCAATCTGGCAATCTCCTTCAGAATACGTGTTCTTTAGTACTTAAGTCATACAATGACCAGAAAATTTTCCTACCCACTGCCCTCATCACACCTCATCCCAACCAACCCCAAGAAGGCAGAGGACTCCCCATGGAAAACCAGGCCTTCCTTCTCAGGCCTTCCCTCTGGGACCTTCCCAGGCCAAGAGCATCAGAAGCCTGATGAGATTTAGGATCCCAGATATCTGGGAAATGAAATGACTTGGGGACAGTTGCCAAATCGTTCTATGCTTGGTATCCCTTTCTTCTTATCTGGTCCACTGTGGAAACAGCCCATGAGTTCTCCTGTATACGGTCTTGTTATTCATTAGAGTTGTTATATTAATCCATTCAGGGCCCCCAGGTGTCCCAGTGCTCCCCTTTTACCCTCCACCCAGACTTGAGGTTTGGCCCTCAGCCAGAACAGCAGAACCAGATGACCAGGCCTGGTGGGTTTGACTTGGGCCCAAATGACATTTCAAAGTTGCACCAAGTTCCTTCCTCATCCACAGTTCATTTCTCTTGGGCCTCTTGGCTCTCGAGACAGTGTGGATGGCAGATGAGAGGGAAGGAGTTTCTGGATCTTGCTGTTTGCTCAGGAAGGATGGGCAGGATGCAGTCAGGAGGAGGTCCCTGCAAATCAGCTGAATATCTCAGGCTAAATTTTCTGATTTGATGGGATTGAATGGAACCTTGTCCTTTACTGACAAGCTATTGCAGTAGCTTTGACTACAACAGAAGAACACGTTTTTCTCCCTCTCAGTGATGAGTATATATTCCACACATCTTTTTGGGCAGCCCAGGATGGAATATTGGTAGACGAATTCTGAAAGGGGTAGGAAAATAACAGAGAGGCACAGGTTAGACTTAGAATGTGACAAGGAATGTGGCTGAGTGAGCAGTCCCTTGCTTCCCTCCTGTCCCCTTAGGCAGATCCTGAGACTTGAAGACCCTTCCACAAAAGGGGTAGTCTCCTTCCAAAGCAACCCACCTCTGCCTCCAAGACCCACATACATTTACAGCAAAAGAGCTATAACAGCCATACTCTATTTGGGATTCAGTCACGGAATAACGGAGATAGATGGGAATTTGGAGGTCATCCATTAAAACCCAGTCATTGTAAAGATGAGAAATTTGAACTCAGAGAAGGGAAGTAACATGCCCTAGACCATCAGCTGAGTTAATGCCAGAGCTGGGGGGACTAGAGAATTCTGACTCCAGACCTATTGCTCTTTTTTTGACAGGGCAAATCATAAAATTCAGTCTCCCATCCCTCCCCCTTCTCTTGCCCTCACTTCACCTCCAGTGGCATGTTGAGTATATACTTCTTTGGTTTGGCATGCAAAGTCAGGATACTTGGATTGACAGGAACCAAAATTCTTTCTGCAGGTCTTGCCAACAAATTCATCACAGGAGGTGCAGAATGTAACTCTCCTTGTAGGATCTGGACATTATGTCAGAGAACCACGGAGTGAGACCAAAGGATGCCAAGTAGATAGGAGGAAGAGAAGAAGGCTGCTGCTGTAGGTGTTGGAACTCACGCCAGGACCCTGGACTTTCCAGGCTTCCCTAGTCCAACCTCTGTGACCTTTTCTTCCAGGGTTATCTCTCCCTGCAAAGCCCATGTCTATCAAAGAATCTGGTTTTAGGAGACATGGGGTTACCAGAAAGCCACCTCTCTTCTTTCTTTTCAGCCTTAGCCTGCAGCTGTGTCTTCTGAAGGGAACACTGAAATGGGCATTTCATTGCTGATAAGGCTGCAAGGTTGGCTGAGAGAGAAGACCCAGGATCCAGTGGGGGAAAGGAAGGAGAAAGATGTCTCTTCTAAGTTACTTATCAAGACCTAGGTCTTAATTGAGAGAAAAGGTGATGCTCTCTACCTTGCCCATCTGTAGACCCCCAATGATTCTTTATCACCATTCCCTTCACACCATTCCTGCAGTCAGAGTTTGGTGGAGCTATCGGACAGCAGCAGCAGCAGAGTCCCCAGGAAGAGTTTCCGTGGTGGGGATGGGTATTTGCAGCAGCCAGAGGCTCAGGGGCCCAGACCCAGCAAACCTTGTCCCTGGAGCTCCTGCCCCTCCTGATTAGGACTTTTTAGGACATTACACCCTGACCTCATTACCCTGCCCCCATTGCCTCCCTTCCGTGGGACTCACCCTCTGTGGGAGACCAGCACTGAACCAGGAGGGCTCCTGGGAGCAGGAAGAACAGGAGCCAGTCCATATACACTGAGGAAAGGATGATGAGGCAGACAATCAAGCTCCTGGAAGGGCTCAGTACTGTGCACTTGACAGGAGGTGGGATGGAGAAGAAGCTGTGGTTTCCTCCCTAGTCCTCTACTCTGTGAGTTACATTCTGGGCTGTAGAAGATTGCACTTCATTTACCGTATTGCGAAGCCCTGCCTCTAGAAGAGTGGGTGTTCTCCTTCCTCTCCCCATTCCACAGCCAACACAGGGCCTAGACCAAGGAATTTGCATAGAAAAGAGATGACCTTACTCTCAAAGGAAGACAGGATAAGTAACAACCTCATCCCAAGGAAGGCAGGGGATCTAAGTGAAGCAGAGATGGGAGCCACCTTCAGATTCCACATTTTCTCTGTTCATTCAACTTTCTATATGTGATGCTACCAGCGACTCCACTGAGCCATAGTATCAGGCATCGTCCCACAGGCATACAAGTGCATGACACACCCATGGGTTGTGTTGGATTCCTTGATTCAGCCAAATCACATAACACTGGGCTGGTAAAAGGAGAGACCCTGGGAAACAAACCAGGGCCGTGGTGGTGAGAGCATGGAATCTTAACCGCTAGACCACCAGGGCTCGCATAATTACAGATATGGCCTTATAAGTAAGACAGTAGTGGTGAAAAGGATTAGCACCCTGAAAGGAAGTTGAGATGAAGAGACTAGAGAGGAGAGTGTGCAGACTTGCAAAGAAAGCAAACCAATCTAGGACTCTGTCTTTTGAGGAAAAACACCTGCCTTCTTGGGCCCTGCCAGGAGAAGGAGACCAGCAGCAAATTGCAAGGGAGTCTTCTATTTTTTTGTGCTGCAGCTACTCTCTTTTTCCTTGGGGTCTCTTGAGTATTCTTCTTAGGTCTCCTTGCTGACACCCACCTCCACCTCTCATTCCCAGCTTTTACTCTTCTCTCTCAGAACTCACTGCCCAAAACACTAGGGCTTGGTGATTTCTGCAAGATTTCCATTTCCCAGGAAAGAGCTGAAAGTTCTAGAAGCAACGCCTAGGATGGCAGTGAAAGCACTGGCTACAGGATAAAGTTGAGTCGACTAAAACCCCCAGGTTCCAGGGATGGAACAAGGATAAATGTGGACAATGTAATAGTTGCTTGATAACAATAACTAACATTTATCAGGTTATTTTACATACATGATCGCATTCACTCTCAACCATAAATCTGTGAGGAAGGAAATATGCTGGTCATTTTAGGGGTGAGGAAACAGGGATCTGAGAAGATCTGACTTGAGGGGACTGAGGACTCTCAGAGCCCTGTGCTGTTGTGACCACACTGTACGATCTCTTCAGTCTTAAACATAATTTGGGCTAGTGGGCACACTTGGAGATGGGGGTGGGGCTTCAAAATAGTATTTATTCCCTAGACACAACCTGACCCTACCCCAAGCCCAAATCCCTCCCCAGCTCATACTATTTATGGCAGACTCACCCGTTGAGAAGTAGAGGAGAGAGGATGAGTGGAAATAACGTGACCATCTTTAGCCAAGGGAGAAGGGACTCAGCAGCAATCTTTTCAGAAATCCAAGTCTGAGGTTTTTCCAACTGCCTTTGTTCCCAGGACTCAAGGGGTCTGTCCAAATACAAGAGCCTTCAGCAAATCTGAGAAAGAGGAGACATTCTTGCCCTTTTCCAGCTCTTCAGGGCTCCCTCTGGACGCCAGACATTGGTGCCATTTCCCTGAACTGTTGCCATTGCTAAGATAGAAATTTGATAAACTAATTCATACCAAAGTGTTTTTGACACAGAATCCCTGGGGGGTATTCCAATTCATTTAACACATATTTAGTGAAGATCTCAACATTCCAGAAACTTTGTATTAGAAAACACAATGCTGAAGGATGGTAATTGTTAACGCAAAGGAATGGCTCTGATGGTGGAGGGTCAGTCTCTGTGGCATCTGAGTCCAACTGCAGAATAATAATGATAGTAATAATGATAAAGCAGCCTCCACATATGAATATTTATTATGTGTCAGGCACTGTGCTAGATTTTATATGTATTATCTCATTTAAATGTCATAACAACTTCATTATAATGCCCATTTTCAGAGAAGAAACTGAGGCCCAGTGATGTTAAATATCTTATACAAGGTGTCACTTCTAGTAAGTGGCAGAGTTGGGATTCACACCCAAGTCTGCTTAACTCAAAGCACTAACTTTTAATCACTTTGAAAGGGGTGATGGCCAGTTTAAGGAGAAACAACTCGCCCAAGTAGAAGCAGCCCCTTTGTGAGATGGATTCTTTGGGGATCCTCTGGGCAAATGTTGAGCGGACAAGGAGAGGGGGAGCTCTTCCATGGAAGTTGTAATGCCAGAGCTTGGTGTTTGGAAAGGTCCCACTTTTTTCATGGCTTTGTCCTGTTTCTATTTCACTGGAGTTTAATGATCTTCTTGTTTATCCTGGGTAGAAAGCTTGAGGTCTGTGCCACTACCCTCCGGCAACTTCTTCACTTTACCAAGATCCCTTTCCCTCTCTGGGGCGTTCTCTGTCATCTTTCTGAGCTAGTTTTCCTTCAGGGTGATCAATAGGCCCTTCAGCATAGCCTTCTAGGTTACAGCAGGTTAACGGGGTGTCCCATGGGCAGAGATGCCCACACCAACCTTGACCGGCTTCTCTCTGGGCCCCAGGCGCAGAGTGTCCTGTCTCTCACTTTTACACTGTGGATCCCAACTGTACCAGGACTGAGGGATTGGGATGTGGGCAATACATTTTCTTGAGCCATTGCCTCAACGTTTCAGTCAATTTACATTGCCCAGTCCTGACAAATGGTTGTTTCTCAAACTATGTTTAATGAACTATTAAACTGAATGCAAGCTCTTCCTGGCTGGTGTGGGAGAGAGTTTACATCAGCTCTCTCTCTGTTTGGGCATCACAAGAAATATCTGTAGACAAGGCAACAGTCAGTCTGCTTGTGCTTCATGAGCCCCCACTCTCGGCCCAGCCCTGTCCTAGGCACTCTGGAGAACGTGCGTGAATGTAATTTAAGTCCCCAGAGGTGCTTACAATCTAGTAGAGAAAATGAGGCTAGATGGAAGAAATATCCCAAATGCCAAAAGAGTTTTCAGCGCACTGAAGATATTTTTTCAATGGCATCACCTTTCAAACAAATGACAGAAAAGCTTTACAGAGGTAGGAGATTGAGGACCCATATTCATTTTAGTGCAGAAACTCAGCTGAGGGCACAGGGAGGGAGTGGGGCAGGGAGACGAGGAATATTCAGGAAAGACAAGGACAGCTGAAACGTGATTGGATGCCTCAGTTTTCTGACTGAAGGATACAGGTTTATTTCATTTCTTAAAGAAATAATTTATTGTTTAAAATTCTAAAAATAAAATGTACAGTATTAAATTTGTGATTTGATTTCACTCTAAATAATTTGATTTTGATTTTTCTCATTCATTTAAGTGAGTGTTCTTTGTTAACTAGCTTTCCCTCAGCTGGGGAAGTGGGAGAAAGAGCACAAGCTTGAACACCCAGCTTCCCACGCCGGTTATTTTACCTTCTGAAACTCAGTCTTCATCTGAAAAAGAACTGTAATACCTACACCATAGAGTTGCTATGGGCATCAAATGATTCAGGAAGATAATTACCACATTTATAATTACCATAGATAATTAATTTACACACAGAAACTTAGGCCAACCCAAACCAGAAACACTACACAAATATGAATTACTGGATTGCTGAGACAAAATTAGGCAAAACTCAAATATTACTTTAAAAATTAAACTATGGGAAAAAAAAGGCAACTGTAAACTTAGAGTAGAAGTGATAAGAAATGGTGGGGATTGGTAAATACTTTGAAGACCCAGCCAATATAACTCTCTAATAAATTGAATGTGAGGTGAGGGGGAGGGATAAGGGAAGAAAAAGAGGAATTGATGATGACCCTTAGTTTTTAGCCTGAGCAACGGGGTGAATGGCGCAGGTATTTGATGATACGGGAAAAGAGAAGTGGAGGGGTGGGTGGGTGAGGTTGAGGGCTGGGGTAAGAGTGTGGAGAGTATGATGTTAGAGTGAGAATATGAAATCAATTGTTTGTTTATGGACCTATTAAGTTTGAAATGCCCATTCAAATGGAGATGAAAAGAAAGCAGAGCAGGGTTTAAGGAGGAAGGTAAAGATTTATGAGTCATCAGTATATAGAGGGTATTTAGAGCTATGACATGAAATCACTAGAGGAGATAATTAATAGGGCAAGAAGACCAAGGACCTAGAAACTCAGGTTTTTGATACTGAAAGGAAAAGTAGGAACCTGAAACTCAAGCCATTAGGTATTATCATTATTATTATTATCATTATTATCACTATTATTATTATTATTAGCAGTGATGCTTTTATTATTCTTTTATGCAGCTCTTGTGTGCCTACCTGCATAGAGGCTGTGCCAAATAACCACAGTCTTTTCAGACTGGCTTTCACATCGTAGTCTATGTTCTGACTGAGCTGCTTGCTAAGAATCCTCCTGAATGAGAACAGTTAGATTTGTGCCTGCCAACTGTCTTCTGAGGAGCAGCCCAGAAGAACAGAGGGCATCGGAATAATGGAAGTGCCTAAAGAGAACCCCCAACCCAACACCCCACAAAGCCAAGTGGTGGCATTGAATAGTAGGAGAGGGGACAGAAGACAGAATGGTAAACCATTGGAAAGCAATGAGAACCAAAATTAACTTGACAATTAAAAAAAGAAAAATATATTATGTTTACATTATGCCCCATTATACCTGTGATACTAAACTTGTGGCTATTTCATGAATTTTGAGATTATAGAGAGCTAGGTACACAGCTAGACCTGATGCGAGTCCTCATTAGAGTGCCTTCGGACATGCAATCCAGACTTGTATTTGGGGGAGGGAATTTTCTGAGATGAGGAGGGGAGTTTGCAGATATTACAAGAAACTCACTTTCTCATACCGTGTGTGAGCATACAGCCTTTGAGAGGAGGCTGTGTCCTCTTTCTAACCTTGGATTTTCAAATTTTGGCACATGTTCAAGTCTGAAATTATAAGAGCTGGTTTTTTTCTTGAGTATATTTATATCTTCTAAATGTACTGATGCCCTCTTACTCCTTCCTGCCCACCTCTGCACGGCGCCTGCCCATCTCTGCACGGCGCCAAGGGCTCCTTGTTCTCTTTTCTCACTTGACTAAGCTTTTGACCTCTCATCTGCTGCCTATCTGGACTTTAATGATCAGAAACGACCTCAGCTCAAGGCCCTAAGAAGAAGATGTTCTCTTCCCCTTACCCCATGGGCTGGATCCCAAGCCATTCTGGAACAATGGTCCCAGGCTTATCAGATTTACATACCGCTGAACTGCCACTGTGTCCGCAACCCACTCCCACCCTGTCTAGAGCTACATGTAACTCCCAGGAAGACCCCCTGCATTATTGCCCCTCCTTAAGAACTGAGATCCAATCTGACTTCCCCTGGCAGTTTAGGTCATGACCAGGGGTTGCATTCCTCTCAGGGCCTCCTCTTCTTGACTTTAGTTATACAACACCTCCTTCTGCAGTTTCATCATTTTATTCCTTCCTCTGAGTCTTCTCCCAAGTTGAAGTGCTTAAAACAATCTCTCTATCCAGCTCCTGGATCCTTCTTCCTTCATTCCTCCAAGCAATTTCAGCATCCCAGCTCTGTAATAACAGCATTCCTGTACTCAAATGGGCAGAGGCAAAGCTTTCTTCTCTAACCCAATGCTCATAAAACTCGGTTTCAATGGATTTAATTCAACAAATGCTTACATACGGAGAAAATAATCGGCTCCAGGGGAGCAATATGAAGGCCATAACAAAAGCAGCAACAGCGAGAATGAAGAAGGGATATATAGTAGCGGTATTACGAAGACAGAACAACTGGACAGTCACTGGTTTGATGTGAAATGGAAGAGGAAGAGGGATAAAAGATAAGGCTGACATATGCATGCCATGGCTCTCAGCTATGCTGTGGGGACACACAGGAGGGGCGGGGAGTTAGAGGAGGAGTCCTGGAAGAAGGAACATGTACATCAAGACCTGAAGGGGAGTAGGAGTTTCCCCAGCAAGGAAGAGAGTAGAAAAAGCATGTACAAGAGAGAATGGAGCTTCTGCAGGGAACTGAGGAAGGTTCTCACTGGTTGAAGCCTAGGGGCAAGTTAAGTAGGGCTGTCTGCATAGGGGATACTGGCTCAAGACAAGGTTGACATAAGGGAAGCCATATTGTAGAAAAGAAACCATCTTGTAACTTTGAATGACCTCTGACTAACTAACCCAGCTGGATATGCACCCTCCAGGAGATCTAACTGCTCTGTAAATTTTACGACCCTTGATTGTGCATGTACCTCCTAGCTGCGATAAGATGATAACTTTGTTTTTTTGAGTTCCTTAGGAAGGTGATGACCCCTGAACAGAGAGTCTATGCTGAGAGCCATCATCAGTGAAAACTGAAAGATCAGGGTATAGGGCGTTGCTCGGGTCTCTGATGCATATCCAGTAAAACCAAAGACTATCAGGAACTAAGACCAGATGTCTGTCCCCACCTGGAGATCAGATGGATGCCCCCACCCAGAGACCAGCTGCCTCCCCCACCTGGAGACCAGCCCCTATGTAACTGGCCTGTAATCTTTGTTCTGGAAGATAGTTCTTTCAGACACGTGTCGGCCATCTTCCCCCTTGCGAGCAAGCTGTAATAAAAAGTCCTATCTTTCCTACCACCATGCCTCTTGACTATTGGCATGTCTTGTGGCGAGCAGAAGACCCCCTCCTTGGGCAGTAACATAGGGAGCAACCAGGAGGTTGCTCAACCAGATCAATAGTATCTGTCAAGAATAATTACGAAGACTAAATTAGTGTATATAAGACATTTAATTGTTTTCAAATGTACCTTTTGAGGTGGCATGGAGGTGACATCAGTGGAGATGGCAGAGGAGGGAACTCCAAAGGACAGTCCCTTCACAGAAACACTGACGGAAAGAGCAAATGTCGTCAGAATCAACTTTGTCTAAGGTTTACAGCAACCACGAAAACGAGGAATCAGAATAAGGCGGCTTAAACAAGGCAGGAACGTTTTGTGGAATTTGATCTTAGCTTTTGTCCTAACTTGCTCCCCAGTATAGTGGCAGTCTGAAAGATGGCAGCCTACATTCCTCATGTGGGTACCTGGTTCCAGAGGGAGCAAAGTGGACCTTGTTCCCAAAGAACTGTGTTTGTTTTGACCTTTCTACACTTGCTTTTGTTTCACCTAACTTGGAACTCTCTCAGGGTGAAAAAGCAGCGACGTGGAGGGCTTTCCTGGAAAAACAGTGAAAGGTGAAGGAAGGAGCTGCTCCTACCTGGGGCAAAGGATTAGAGTTAAGGCAAGCAATAGACATGCCAAAAGCCTGGGAGGAAAATATGGAGAGAGAGTTACTTTGGGGAATAAGATCTTCAAAAAGCTCTCACACATACTGGGGAATCTAGAAAACCACACACATGTCCAGAGCAGGAAAGACCTAGAAAGAACTTGCGCTTTCACCTCCGTCTGATCTTTAGGCTCAATGTAAGCAGGAAGATACAGAATGAGTTAGTGGTGCCAGTGGTTGGAAGGTAGGGAATGCTACCCTTTGGCAGACTAATGAGTCTTTATTCTTCCACATCCTGGTAAGAAAGGCATTATCTGAGCACTAGAGTACTCAAAGACATTCTGATTCTCCATGGCTATTTGTTATTGTCACTACTGTCTGATTTTAATCCCTCCAGCTTGAGGATGGGATGCTAATCAAAGCTTCAATAGGATAGAAGTTTGGACCCAAGTGATCCTACTCCTTTTCCTCAAAACTGAAAATGTTCCCCGAGCTTCCATAATCAAAATGAGGAAAAAGATCTACACTTCTTATGGCTTGGAATTTCTTGTGAGTGAGACTTCAGCACCTGCAAGCAGCATCATGGCCGTACACTTCCAGCCCAACCCATCCTTTCTCCATTTCTTTATTTTTTTCTTCAGAAATATAAAATGCATATAGAAATGTTCACAAAACATATATAAACAGTGCAAGGAAAAATTATGAGACTCATGCACAAAACATTTTTTGAATCAATTTTACTAAAGTATAGATTACATATATTAAAATGAGTCCATTTAAAGTAGAGATTTCAATGAGTTTTGACATATGTGAACAAGTGTATAACTACCACCGTAATCAAGATATAGGACATTTCCATTACCACAAAAAGCATCCTCATGCCCCTTTGCAATCAACACCAACATCCCACATCCTACCTCATTTAACCACTGCTCTACGTTCTGTCACTAGAGATAAATTTTGACTGCTAAAGTATTTCATGTGAAGAGAATCAGACACTTCTGTGTTTACTATTTTTTCACTCAGTAAAATGTTTTTATCCTGGAGGAAGAAAAATATATGTTCACACGAAACCTGAAAAAGAATGTTCATAGCGGCTTTATTTGTCAGAGCCCAAAACTAGAAAGAACCCATATTTTCCTCAATGGGTAAATGGATAAACAACCTGTGGTATATCCATACAACAAAGTACTATTCAGCAATAAAAAAGAATGACCTTTTGATACACAAAACAATTGGATGGCTCTCAAGGGTATCATACTGAGTGCAAAAATCTAATCTCATAGGATTATCTGTGTATGATTTCATTTATATAACACTCTGAATGATCAAATTATAGTGATGGAGAATAGATCGTGGTTATAAGGCTCTAGAATTAGAGGAAGAGTCTGACTGTAAAGGAGCACTATCAGGGAGCTTCTTTGTGGTGATGGAACAGTTATGTACCCTGATTTTAGTGATTGTTACACAAATCTATACAAATGTTAAATTTTTATAGCAACGTACACCAAAAAAATGAGTACATGTAAAAACTAATGAAACTCAATTAAGGTATATAGTTTAGTTAATAATATTATACCAGTACCTATTTCCTAGTTGGGAAAATGAGATGTGGTTAATTACAATGTTTCCATTGGGAAAGCTGGATAAAAAATACATAGAAAATCTCTGTACTACTTTTTGCAACTTCTTGTGATTCTTAAATTATATCAGAATAAATTGTGTCAATATAAAAGTTTTTTTAATAGTCTGTTTGAATTTTATTTTGAGATTTCATTGAATCTATAGGTCTGGGGGAAATTAATGTATTTACATTATTGAATCTTACAGTCAATAATCATGGTATATTTCTCCATTTATTTTTCGATCTTAGCTTTTCCTAATTGTGTTATTTTCTTCTTAGTTATATAACTTGTATTAAATTTATTCCTAGATACATCATATATTTCACACTATTTAAAACTTCATTTTCTATCTTTTTTTTCTAGACATTTCACTCTTTATTCCCTTTCATCTGGCTACCCCTTTTCTCCTTTATTCTTCTCACTGTCGACATGAATGACCACTGAGTGCTCAATCATATTGGCACATTTAAGTCTTCATTTTAATTGATGTCTTAGTAGAATTTGACACTGAATTTGTATATCATCCTTGCTATCTCTGGATGACGCTGTTTTCATGAACCTCTTGAGTACCAAGTGTACTGCTGGCCCAAAGATAACATATCTGTGTCCCTCTGGGTTTAATAAGAACAACTGGACCCAGTCTTGAGCATTGAAGAAGATTGACCCCTTAATGGAGGAGGATGATGGGGTTGGGCTTGATGGAGCCTGGGCTGAAGCACTAAGGAGGTCGAAGTGCGAGGACTCTGTGGACCTGTGGAAACAGATGGCAGCATCTTCTTTCCTCTCCACAGGAATCCACAGATGTATACATTTGTCACCCAGCCTTGACTAGTTCAAACTAACGTATCAATTCAATTCAACAAATATTTATTAATAGTACATAGTTTGTATAAGTGCAAGTTTGTTGGTGACATTACTACTGTCTAATAATGTATTTATTTCACTTTATTCCTAAAGAAGCTTTTCTCTGGATATAGAATTCTCTGTTGGTGGTTACCTTCTTTCAGCTTGTTGAAGATATCATCCCATTAATTTCTAGCTTCCATTGTTCTTATTGAGAATCCAGCTGCCAGTCTAATGCTCTTTTTACTGTGTTATGCTTTTTGTCTTCTGGTTGCTTTGAACATCTTATTATTTTATTTGACTTTCTGAAATTTCACTATAATGCTGGATTTTAAAATTTCTCTTGCTTAGGATTTTTTGGGCTTCTTGAATCTCAGAGCTGATATTTTCTATTTGTACTGGAAAGTTCTCAGCTCTAATATTCATATAATGGAAGACTATATAGAAAAAAAGTACAGCTTCCTACAAAAACATGAATAATTCCTAGAATGCATTCCGTTTGATTCCATTTATATTGATATTTTAAAATAAGCAAAAATATAGTGTGGGAAAACTATAAAACAAAACAATGGTTAAATTCTATACGAGAAAGGATAATGTTTCCCACTAGATAAGGAAAAAGGAATATGTAGTTAGGAAGGAGCACTTGGTGTGGGGAGTTTTCTGTGGTTTTGGCAATATTCAATTTCCTGACCTGGTTCATAGTTACATAGTTTTCTTTAAAATAATTTAAGATATGCATTTATGTTTTACACTGTTTTTGGTATGTGTATTATTTTTCACCAATATAAAAACCCCCCATCTACACACACACACACACAGAGGAAATAACAAGGGGGAAATCTGCTTCATTAAACTGGTCAGGAACAGTCTCTCTGAACACAGAGAGATTATTTTTATAATCTGAAGAGATACATTTAAAAAGTATGCAGCAAACTCAACAATACAGAGGGCTATTTGCCATCTTGGGAGTGCTGGCAGTTTACAAAGAGATCTCTGAGCATGGCCTTCATGTACTTCATGAATTGACTACGGAAAGTACAGAGAAGTCCCTAATTTCTCCTTAGCTGATCACCCTTAGAAAGAGTTCTTCTGGTGATAGCTAGGTTTGTTGATACAGCATATTGGAAGCACAGGAAATTTTATTGGAGCTATAAGCTGTAACAGGAACAATGGATAGATTATTGGCTACTTTTTCACCCTTGAATCCCAGACCTACCTCCTTAGTCACTTCAATGTCCATGTTATCTTCTCCATCCCTCAGCATCATAGGAAGAAACTATCTAGGAAATTGTGAACATACTGAACAATTCTGAGATTCCCAGAAAATCCTCGGGGATGGCAAGTCTCATGGTAGACAAGAATCCACATATAAAATCTTCCCAGAGATACTTTTGTGTTCTTTCTTAGATCTGCATATATTGTCTGAGAATTTCCTGTTTTCACATCCCTCAAAAGCGTAGAACTTCTCTGGTTTCATCTAGTCCCAGTCACTCAGAGCTGTGCTGTTCACTTGCCTGAGGGAAAACAGACAGGCTGTTCTGATCTGACCATTCTTTCAAACGCTGATCTGGAAGAAACTGTTCTTTCCCTGCTGGGTCACTGGTATAAGTTCTATGAGTACTGGGAAAACCCCAGGAATCTAAGGCCATTGATGCTGCATTGGAACAGTCTGTGTGGTTTTTCATCTTGTTGACCCTCCTCATCATATGTGGGATCTGCCTAAGCTGAGATCTCTTTCCTCAAATCCTGGTGCTCAACACCAGCCCCACTAACCTATTCAAAAAGGTCATTATGTGAAAATATCTCAATAACCAATGAATTTCAGGATATTTTGCTGTATTCCCTGTGGAGAGTAGATTGGTTTCTTTTAAAAATAATGATAACTGTTTGGAAAGCAAATTTCCATTCAAGAAACATCATTTTTATTGTTTTGCATAATAGCATTGCAGATGCAAACCAAAAATCCTAGCCCATAATCTAAACATCTTCTAATCATACATATAAGGACATACTTGAGTACCTACCTAGTCACTCTTGGAGTTGAAATAAAACCCTGGGCAAATCTTCTGGACTAATTGTACCTCCAGAACTCTGTGATGGAGAGGAGGGCATCATGAATAAAGGGGCCATACAGACTTAAATAAGGTTCGGAGCGATAAGAAAACGGATTCATTCCTGAATACTTTTAATTCATGAGTCTGAAATTTATGACATAAAGAATTATTTAGGGGTGTCCTAACAGAATAAGAAAAAGGATTAGGGGCACTGAGGAAAGGAACAGAGTGAGGCCCAATAAAATCAGGTATTATGGGACACTAAGGCTGGGAATATGAATTTGAGGAGATTTTAGGAAAAAAGTGCGTCGTTAAAATAGGCTTCAAACATAAGCAAGGAATCCAAGTGGATCAGTAAAGCTGGGAGGGGGAAATTTCTGCTTTAGGAGAAGTGGTATAATAATATCCTGAGAGTGTATCTAGGTGAGGAGACAGTTTCTGACAGGACAGAGGAAGAAAACCTTCCCTCCTTTCTTGTGGGCTGCCATTAGCTAAAGTATTAAATATGGAATTCCTAAAAGGAAAAGAGGGGAGATCACAAAACGTTGGAGAAAGGAATGCAAAGATGCAAGAGAAGATGCTAAATTTCAGAGCAATGGGAAGAGGGAGAGGGAGAAATCTGCTAGTGAATATGCATAACACAGAAATCAGAGATGTCATTTGCGTGTGAATAGACGTGGTGTGTGTGTGTGTGTGTGTGTGTGTGTGTGTGTAATACATGAATATTTAATGGTGTTATTTCAAAGCTTCACCAGAGGACAAATGGTTACCTAGTTGTATCTCTCTTCCTCCTTCTTCCCTGTATGGAAATGCCAGTTTGCTCTTTTGCTATGTCATAGTAACCTCCAATATATGCTGGAGAAAATCTCTTCTGTACATCACTCTTGTTGTCCCTCCCTCTTCAGAAAACATCTGGCTTGGACTACTATGCCACTTTGCTGTAGACCTACATTGTGCTCTATTGCAATCAGCTTCCTTTCAGTTGCTGTTTCTCTCGCTATATTGCTTTGCCCTAAGCATAGGCACAGACCTTTCCCTCAATTCCTTGCAATGACAGCCAAGGCTAAGCTGCAACTTCCATTACAATTTGTTGAAGATATGGAAATAACTGAAGGAAACTAACAGAAAACTTAGAATGAGATACTAGATATGGCTGTTCTTAGAATCCACAGGATCAATCCCTCTGTGGGAATTTTACACTCAGCCACCTGCCTCATTGAATACCTAGTCACTCTCAGAGTTGAGGTAATACCCCTAATACCTGGCCTGACACCAAGGGGAAGGACAGCTCACCTCCCTCCAGGAGAAGTAACTGCAAACCTCTCTCTCTGAACAAAAGTCTAATAAGTCTCAACCACTGGGAAACTCCAAGAACGGGAGCAGTTTCTTCCTCAGCTCTCATCTTCTATCCCAGAGTTTGCTTCATTCCAGGATGATGGACAGTGGGAAGCTACTCCCCTCATGGGAATCCTCTGTCAGTGCCTCTGAGTCTATCCTTTCCACTTCTTTTCCCATTCTCTATAGTATTCCTTTTTAAGGCTCTGTGCTCAGACTTCTTTTGGCCTTTCTGCTTTCCAATTATTTGCACTCATATATTCTTTCAGCTTTAATGAGCACGTTGGTGTAGATGACTCTGAATTTTACCCACCCAGCCCTGATTTATCCTTGCATTCTCTTGTAGTGTGGTATAATGAAAAGATCATAGAACATGGCATCAGAACTCCTGAGCAGTAGGACTAGAATAAATCAGATTCAGGACTTACCTGGCTAGTCCCTTTTCCTCCCAATTTGCCAAAAAGATAAATTACGGAGTGACTGGTTTTCCTGGGAACAGGATACGCCATTGAAGGAATTCCACAGTGTCTCCACCTCTAGCCCTTCCTGGGGAAGCCCAACCTGGCAGCTGTATAAATAGGCACCTTGCAGCTTCCTACTCCAACCCTCCCCTTTCTCTCTCCAAAATGGACAAGTCCCTTCTGCTAGGACTCCCCATCCTGCTCTGCTGCTTTAGAGGTGAGTCCACGGGGTTGACAGTTGGTGAGATGTGTCCAGGATCCAGGAATGGGTCAGGGTTCTCATGACAGCGGTCCTCTTATGGGAGCCATATGGTAACAGAAGCTGCCATTTTAATGCCATGCTTCTCACCTACAATGCATCATGTCCCTGGGATCTTCACGAAAGCCTTAGTCCTCCCCTTATAGGAGTAGATAGGTGGATTATAAAGGAATTTAGAGGATTTTCATAGAAGCTGTGAAGAGCGTTTTGTAAAATGAAGTCTGCAGAGAGTGTATCTTTTTTTCCGACAGTACTAACTGGATCATTTTCAGACAGCGAACATGCAAGTGAGTAGAAATGGGTCACTGATGTGGGAGGGGAAATACTGGAGGAGGGGAGATGAGCAGGGCGGGGTAGCATCAGGGGTTGAAAGGAACCCAGAGATAGATCTTGAATTTCAACACTCAGCAATCTCTTCCAGCAGGATTGGGTTGGGATGGCAGCTGATTTTAAGTTTGACAAAACACCATGAGCAGCAGTTGACAAGGTTAAGGGTTAGTGTAATAAAGGGCAAGAAAAAGAGAAAGGAGGAGGTAGAATGTTGGCTGTATAGACACTAGCTGGCCAAATTCACAGTGTAGCAACTTCACGAGTTTCAGATGCTTTTCCCCATTGTCAGCTTCCAGGAACACGTAGGTAAGAAAGCCACATAGCGTCAATTAAAAAGAAGGGAAAGAGGCAAGAAAAACTTACATTTATCTTTCTCCTTCTGGTCTGTGCTGCACCCTATAGGGATAGGTAGGGGAGTCTGAGAGGCCCTATGGAGGTGAAGAGAACTGAAAGGAGGGAAGAGGTGCAGAGATGTCCTGAGATAGGTGACTAAGTTTTGGAGGGACAGAAAGGGCCTAAGGTGGCTCTAGGTGAAGAGTACAGGATGGACCCCAAGCATTGCAAGGATTACAAGGGTCCTATGCAGGGATAAATCACAGACAAAGTTGCAGATTTGTTTTATTTCTCTTTGCCAGTACAGCCCGCGAACTACTTGTCAATGAAGACCAGTATACCGGCGAGTATGAAGAAGACCTGATCTGATTACTTCAGTCTTGATTTTGTTCCTCTTTTCCTTATTCCTCCATTTTTCTTTCCCCTCCCATTTTTTTATGCTAAAACTCCTGAGACCGTAATCTCCAGTCCCTCTCTTAGCTTAACCTATTTTAATAGAGGCAGATGCCCATGGTTAGTTGGTCTCTGGCAAAGCCCTCTGGGCTCAAAGCAGTCTTCAAACCAGAAAGGGGAGATGAGTCCTTTCGTGGCTGTGTGAGATCTGCTCTCACTTCTATTTCCCTACTCTCTGGCCCAAATTATAGAAGTTGTTCAGTGCAGGATGTGCCACCTCCAGTTTCCAGGAGAGAAGTGTTCCAGAGGCAGAGGAATATGCACTGCAACAACGGAAGAGTCTTGCACAACTGGGAGGATTTTCAAAAGTGAGTTGTTTGTTGGGGAAGGGAAGATGGGGCAGAAGAAGCAGACAGGGACATATCAACCATAGTAAAAAGGAGGGAACCTTACTTTACTACAGGCAGTCTCAGCCCTGGGATGAGAGATATCTCTACCCGCATCATATACCATAATGAAAAATAGATGGAGGTGGTCACTAAGGGATGGGGTGTATAGCTATGGAACCAGTACTTTGAGAAGCCTGAAAAAAACAGAGGAGACTGAATTGAGGTGAGAGGAGAGGTACAATATGGCCAGTGGAGAACAACTGATTGTTGGAGTGGGAAGGACAACTCCTTGTCTTTGTCTCTGCCTGGAATTTCTGTGGGTGCTTTTAAACTGTGGAAATAGAGGGGCCAGTGTCAGCAATAAATACTGGCTAAATGGCCCTTGATGGGTAAGTCTAAACATTGTGATTTCTCTAATGCTCACTCTTTGTGCTAAGCCATCCCTTGACATTTATAATCCTTACTTACACCACTGTTAAGATTCTCAACTGAAACGCCCAGCTTTGGCAATCACTGAATTGCTACTGTCATTACTTCTCCACCCCCAAATAATTTTTAAACTACTCTGCCATTACTTTTCTTTTGGGAAGCCCCCAACTTGCAATATCTTCCAATTCTTCACATTTGAATAACAGAGCCTTGAATTACACAAGGTTGTTTTTATACGCTGGTGTGGGCTAGAAAGAAGTTTCTTTGCAGAAGCCTCTTTGTTGATGTTTCTCTTCCTTCTGCAGATGATGGTACTCCCTGGTTAACTTTCATGGGCTGCCTAAAGAACTGTGCTAATGTGGACAACATAAAATGGAGTGTCTATTTGGTGAACTTCAGGTGCTGTAGGAGCCATGACTTGTGCAATGTACACCTCTAGAAAATGCTCGTCCTTCTGTGGCTCTGATCTCTGAGTGACATTGTTGCCTCGGACTCTTCACAACGATTTCTTAAAAAAACACATTTCAGATTGCAAACACATGGCTCTGCCTTCTGCAGATTCTCTGTCTTGGCCCTTATGGGGGGAAACACCCTGAGAGCAAGATCAATATATCTCACAGGCTGTTACAAAACCTAGTGCTTTCACTGTATACCTAAGTTGCTTCACAAAAGGAAGAAGAAAATAGATTCTTTTCCCTCCTTCTTCTCTTCCTTCTGCAGCAAAATATTTTCATATTTTTTAATGTTTTTTTCTCTCAATATTGTTCTTCATATCCCACTCCAATTAAAGCATATGACCCTGGCCTCATGGGGTGGGATGTGGCAAAGTAAAAAGAGATGGCTTGAGTCTTCTTGAATTTTGTTTATGAATGCCGTTCCCAGAGTGAGCAAAAGGGCAGAACATAGAAAGGAATTTGCACGAGAACTATGAAAAGAGAAAGATCTCTGCCTTCTAGAATGAGACTCTCTTTGCGGTTGGGAGTTGGAGAAAAAGAGGAGGAGGCATCCATTCTAGAGATAGTACTTGCGCTCCGCTTCCCTGGCAAAGTCACAGGAAGACACCAACCTCTAGATAGGGAAGAGCTGTAGGATGCTTCCAAGGAGATGAGACCAGAAGCAGCCACACAGATATTCCCACGCCTGAATCAATTCCCACGCCTGAATCAATTCCCACGCCTGAATCAATTCCCACGCCTGAATCACGGCGTGGAAGAAGCTGAGATCTATGGGACCTGAGGAAGCCAAGTGGGTCTTGGCTACTAGACATCTCAACAGCAGCCTCTGTGGAGAGCTGTCCCCATGACCAGATGCCTCTCCCCACCCTCCAGCTCCATCTCACACACACTCAGGACTTTCACTATGAATAGTTCTAGCACACTGGGGAAAAGTAGGGATTGGAATGAGTATGCTCACGAGAATTGAGACTGACTGCTAATAAACTGGTAGGATGAGGCCCGGAAGGGATGATTAATTGATATTATAAAAATATCATAAAGAAAGTTACATTTCTTCTATACCCATATTGTGTTTTCTTCTTTCTCTCCCCTCCAAACCCTTCCTTTATTTCTTTAACGAACATTTATTTAAAACATCCCATGTTTCAGGCACTGCTAGGCCCTAGGATACAATAGTCATGATCCCTGTCTTCATGGAACTTAAAACAAGAATGAAAATATATTTAAAGAGATCATTAAACATGAAGTTGAAACAAAAATTATAAAAAAGAAACAAGAGGGAATATTTGGTATAAAGTAAAACAGATCAAATAAAAAACACAATAAATGAAATATTAGAATGGAAAAAAAAAGATGAACAAAGAATTAGGCAGTTGGAAGATCAGAATGAAGAACTCTCTCAGAATACAATAAGAAACAAGAAGACTTAGAAAATATGACAATAGAATAAAAAGGTTTACAGAGGACAAATCTGAGAAATAAGGAAAAACATAAGTATTGAGTCGAAGACTATCAAAGACTACAAACCTTTAAGTATTTCCAGTAAGAAAGAGCAGAAAAAGCTTAAGGGAAGAAGAAAGAACTGTCCAAGTTCTTCAAGAGCCTTCACAAAGAAACTTAAAACAATGTATAACTTAGGAAAAACAGCGTAGCCAATTATTAATTAAGATAGCCAGTTCCATGGAAGATTACCACAATCTTTGAAGTCCAGGTATTTAAAAGAATCTTTTGGTAAGGAAAAAATATAACAAAAATATATATTTTCACACACTTCTCCCCCAGGAAAGGAGAGTAAGAATGATATTTTGTGAACGTTCTCAATGTACTTATTTATCAAAACCTGCTTTATGACAGAAAATATTGTATGCTTTGTGTAACTAGAGAATATTTTCTCATTTTTTTCTTTCTCAGACTCTTTTGGATTAACCCAGTATTTATTGATTTTCTCTTCTCTCTTAGCTTTTTAATTATACATTCTTTAATAATTCTTTTAGTAGTGCTGCACACTTGATGTTTTACAGTCTGCCTTAAGTTAGTACATTTACCACCTTATTAGTAACACAAGAATCTTAGAAGAATTTGACTCCGTTTACTCCCCTCTGCTTCTTGTGTATTATTGTCATTGTGTTGTTGTTGTCGTTTATTGTGGTAAAATATATATAACATAAAATTTACCGTTTTCACCACTTTTAAATATACAGTTCAGTGGCATTAAGTACATTCACACTGTTGTACAGCCATCACCACCATCCATCTCCAAAACCCTTTTCATCTTACAAAACTGAAATGCTGTACCCACCAAACAATACTCCTTATCTCCTGACAATCACCATTCCACTTTCTGTTTCCGTGAGTTTGGCTACGTTAGACACCTCATATAAGTGCAGTCGTCCAGTATTTGTCCTTTTGTGACTACTTATTTCACTCAGCATTATGTCCTCATATTTCATCCATATTATAGGATGTGCCAGAATTTCCATCCTTTTTAATACCAAATAATATTCCATTGTATGTACATACCACATTTTGTTTATCCATTCATCTGTTGATGAACACTCAGGTTACTTCCACCTTTTGGCCATTGCAATTCATGCTGCATGAACAATGAACATGAGTGTACAAATATCTGTTCAAGTCGCTGCTTTCAATTCTTTGGGGTATATACCCAGAATTAGAATTGTTGGATTATATGGTATTGCACGTTTAATTTTTTGAGGAACTGTCATACTGTTTTCCACAGTGGCTACACTGTTTTACATTCCCACCAAGAGTGCATTAGGGTTCCAACTTCTCCACATTCTCGCCAACACTTGTCATTTTCTGTTTTTATGATAATAACCATCCTAATGGATGTGAAGTGGTATCTCATTGTGGTTTTTATTTGCCTTTCCCTAATGATTAGTGATGTTGAGCATCTTCCCATATGCTTATTGGCAATTTGTATATCTTCTTTGGAGAAATGCTATTCAAGTCTTTTTGTCCATTTTTAAATCAATTGATAGGGGTTTTTTTGTTGCTGTGTTCTAGGAGTTCTTGATATATTCTGAATATTACCCCTTATCAGATATATGATTCCCAATTCCATGAGTTGCCTTTTCACTTCGTTGATTCTGTCTTTTGATGCACAGAAGTTTTTGATTTTGTGTGTGTGTGTGTGTGTGTGTGTGTGTGTGAGGAAGATTGGCCCTGAGCTAACATCTGTGCCCATCTTCCTCTATTTTGTATGTGGGATGCCGCCACAGCACGGCTTGACGAGTGGTGTGTAGGTCCACACCCGTAGTACAAACCCACGAGCCCCGGGCCACCAAAGTGGAGTGGACAAACTTAACCACTATGCCACTGGGCTGGCCCCCAGAACTTTTTAATTTTGATGTAATCCAATTTATCCATTTTTTCCTTTGCTGCCTGTACTTTTGATGTCGTAGCTAAGAAATCATTGCCAAATCCAATGTCATAAATCTTTTCCCCTGTTTTCTTCTAAGAGTTTTATAGAGTTATGTCTTACATTTAGGTCTTCGATCCACATTGAGTTAATTTTTGTATGTGGTGTAACGTAGGCATCCAGCTTCATACTGTTGTATGTGGCCATCCAGTTTTCCCGGCACCTTTTTTTTCTCTTTTTTTAAAATTTTCTTTTTTTTTAATTGATGTGTAATTGACATATAACATTGTTAGATTCAGATATGCAACAAATGATTCAACATTTGTATATATTGCCAAATTATCACCACAATAAGTCTAGTTAGCATTCCCAGCACCATTTATTGAAAGTACTGTTCTTTCCCCTGTTAAATGGTCTTGGCTCCCTTTCCTCAAAAATCATTTGGCCATATATGCAAAGGTTTATATCTGTGCTTCCTACTCTATTGCATAAGTCTATATACTGGTCTTTATGCCAGTACTCTACTGTTTCAATTACAGTAGCTTTGTAGTAAGTTTTGAAATCAGGAAGTGTGTGACCTCCAGATTTGCTCTTCTTTTTCAATATTGTTTTGGCTATTTGGGATCCGTTGAGATTCCATACGAATTTTAAGATGGATTTTTCTATTTCTAAAAGGAGAGAAAACCCACATAATTAATAACAGTAATGAGAGATGATATCATTATAGACTTTACAACTACTAAAAGGATAATAAAGGAATACTATGAATACTTTTATGTCAATAATTTTGAAAGCCTAAATGAAATGGACAGATTTCTTGAAAGACACAATCAAAATGCACTCAAGAAGAAATATATAATGCGAATAGTCTTAAACCTATGAGAAAAATTGAATCCATAGTTTAAAATATTCCAGCAAAGAAAGCCTATACCCACATGGCTTTACTGATGAAATCTATCCAATATTTCAGGAAGAAATTATTCCACTTCCACTCTTCCAGAAAATAGAGCAGGGGACACTTCCCAATACACTGTCTGAGGCCACCATTACACTGTACTTAAAGCCAGATAGAGACATAAAAAATAATTGAAAATTACAGACCAACACCCTTCATGAAAATAGATGCAATCCTGAACAAAATATTGGGATATTGAGCCTAGCATTATATAACAAGGATAATACATCACAACAAGTGGGATTTATCCTGGGAATGCAAGGCTGATTCAACACTCAAAAATCAACCAATATAGCTCACCCTATCAACAGACTAAAGAAGAAAAACCATAATCATCTCAATAGATGCAGGAAAAGGACCTTGCTAAAAATTCCCAGCAAACTGGCAAATAGAAGGGAAACTTCTTAATTTTATAAAATACAAAACTACAAAAAGTCTATAGCAAACATCACACTTAGTTGTGGAAGATTGAGTGCTTTTCCCCTTAGATTAGGAAAAAGGCAAGGATGTTTACCCCACTTGTATTTAAATCACTCTAAACATCCTAAGCAGTGCAATGAGGCAAAATAAAACAAAAAAGGCAAACAGTTTGGAAAGAAAGAAACAAATCACAGATTACATGATTTTTTATGGAAAAAAACCCTAAAAAGCTGTAAGAACCAATAAATATGATTAGCAAGGTTGTAGGATGTAAGATCAATATTAAAAATTTCTACTGCATTTCTCTGTGCTAACTACATTTATTTAATAGATCTATAAGAGTTAAGTAAAGTCCTCATCTGATAATTCCAACAATTGGACCATCTATGGGTCTGCTTCTACATTAATTTTAAATTCTCTAGATTAAGGATCACATTTTCTTGCTTCTTCACTTGTCATATATGTTTTTTATTATATTCCTAGCATACTAAAGAGTGTTATCTCCCAGAGAGATACACTCATTCCTCTGTAAAGCAGCCAAGTTGAGGAGCTTGTCTCCAAAATTCAATCAGTATTTGAGCAGAGTCAAGACTATGGTGGAGCTTTAGTTGGTTTCAGTTCACCACTGGCTTCAAATGCCTTGGGGGCTAGATCTGTCCTCTGTATGTTATAAACCCCTCCATCTAGCATCTAGCAGGAATTCAAAATATAACAACCTTGCAACTACAGATATTTCTCTATGCTTTCCAGTCTAGACGCCAGCTGCCAATCCACTGTCATGCACTTAGTGTATATTCATTGGGGGATAGTCAGCGAGCAGGGAGAACTAGAACTGCATTTTGAGATCCACAGATTCCAAACCATCATATCCACCCAAGAGGCTGTGAAAAATGGTGCTGGTTTCTCCTGTTCAAACAAAATCACTCTGTCTATGCCAAGCCTGTTCCCCTAGTCACTGTGAGAAAGCTTGTCAGGTGTCTCCAGGGAGGAAAGTTCCTATTGGTCTCTGCTCAATCAGAAGGGCTCATTTCTTTCTGCAATTGGGTTTCTTTTTAATTTGAATCCACAAATCTCCAATACCACTTAAAAGTGTTCGACTTTTTATTACTTTGTCCATTTTTTCTAGCTATTACAGTGGGATACATTTTTCCTAATAACTCTCTACATCTAACCAGAAGCCAAAAGTGCAATATTCATTTTTGAAATGTTTCTTACAGGTTTTTCTTGAAAAAAAAAGGTATGGTATCTCTCACCATAAAATTTTTGTTTTCTAGCTGTCTCACTTCTAAGTTTGTCTATACATCTTTTTCTTCTCTCAAATTTCTTGTAATGCAACTGAACTCCAGACTAAATCATATAATTTAAACAGATCTCAGTTTAAGTCCTACTGTTTTTTTAATACTCCCAGAAATATTTTTTGTGAACTACTCGAGTGTAGTTTGAAGACATGATGCCTTATTATTGCTGAATTCTTTTTTTATTTAATTAATTTTTTATTGAGGTAACATTGTTTTGTATCATTATATAAATTTCACATGTACATCATTATATTTCAACTTCTGTATAGACTACATCGTATTCACCACCCAAAGTCTAGTTGCCAATCCCTGAATTCTTTAGTGCATTTCCTTAAAAAAGGATATTTTCCCACATAACCACAATACAACCATCACAATCAGGAAATTAGCATTGATACATGACTATCATAAAATCACAGCCCCCCCCCATCCAAATTTCATCAATTTCCCAATATTGTCCTTTATAGCAAAAGAATTCTGTCCAGGATCATAAACATTGCTTTTAGTTACCATGTCTCTTTAGTCTCCTCTACTCTGGAATAGTTCCAAAGTATTTTCTTTATTTTCATGGCCTTGACACTTTTAACAATTATATGCTAGTGTTTTGTAGAATGTCCTTCAAATTAGGTGTGCCCAACGCTTACTCGTGGTTAGATTCAGGTCATGGATCTTTGGCAAGGCTATCACAGAAGTGATGCTGTGTTCTTTTCAATGCATCCTATCAAGTGGTATATGACTTTGTTTGATTTCATTACTAGTGATGTTAACTGATGATAATTAAAATGATTTCACTTCTATAAATTTACTCATTTTTCCTTTGTAACTAATAACTATTGGAGGGGGAGTTCTTTGAGACTATGTGAATATCCAATTATTTTTCCACTTTTACCAACTAGTTGTAGCATCCATTAGTTTTTCTCAATTGAATTAATTCTTACCATGATTGTTGCCAGTTGGTGATTTTCCAATCTCAGCATTTCTTCTGTGTTTATCAGTTGGCATTCTACTGTAAGGAAAATCTTTCTCTTCTTCCCATTTATTTATTTGCTTATATAAATACAAACTCATGGTTCCTATTTGTTCAATGGATTATAATTTGTTACTATCACATATATTTTCATGTTCAGATTTGACCAGTGAGAGTCCCTTCAGACTTCATTCTGTGTCCTTTCAACATTCTCCATCATTCTTTGAACATTTCCTTATTTCTGCAACAACCAAATGTTCGCAGCTCATTTTGTATTTTCCTTCCAAGAAGCCCTACAGCTTCTTAGTGGGAAAGGATATTTAGAAACCAATATCTGAGTACCAGCTATGCACATTGCTTTTGGGGTGTCACAGCTTCTAGGTCCTCTCCATGGTGAGAGCTAGAGAATATATGTGTGTATACACACACACACACACACTTGCATCTAGAATTCATTCTAGTTTTTCCTCTTTTCATGTTCTTAAATCCCTTCTACAATAGTGAGAAACCAGGCTCCTATTATCCTATATACATAATTTTTCAATCCCCTCTGTACATAACCAAACTCCCATTGCCACCACCTTACCCCACTTGGGCTCCAACATCCCACTTCAGGCCACTGCCATTGCTATTCCCATGTGCAGACACCCTTCTCACAACTCTCAGTCTCCAAATCCTTTTCTGGGTCACCACTCACCCTACTTGAATTCCGATACTCCTCCCCAAGCTGCCACTCCTGTCCTCCACATAAGTTGCCCTCTTCACACTGCTTGGACTCTAACAACCAATATTGACACTGCACCATGTGACACCCTCTTCAGTCCACTCAGTCATCAAGTACCCATGCTCATCCACTTCCAGCACTACCTCACTCTGCATGGACACCCTCCTCACCATAGTCAGACTCTGACAGTCTGCACCAAGGTGCATGGATGTTGTCCTGACCCCACTTGGGCTTCTAATACCCTATGCTGGGCCTATACCTAGTAACTTCCTTCATGGAGACCTACCTCGCTCAGCCAAAATGGCATTTAGACTAAATTCTTAGAGAAGGAAGGAAAAAAGCAAGCTAAATGGTTTTGTTTTTTTTTTAAGGAACATCAGCCCTGAGCTAACATCCATGCCAATCCTCCTCTTTTTGCTGAGGAAGACCGGCCCTGAGCTAACATCTATTGCCAATCTTCCTCCTTTTTTTTCCCTTTTTTTTCTCCCCAAAGCCCCAGTAGATAGTTGTATGTCATAGTTGCACATCCTTCTTAGTTGCTGTATGTGGGACGCCGCTTCAGCATGGCTGGACAAGCCATGCGTTGGTGCAGGCCCAAGATCCGAACCCGGGCTGCCAGTAGCAGAGTACACGCACTTAACTTCTAAGCCATGGGACTGGACCCTAAATGGTTTTTAATTTGATCTATGCTGCTTTTTCATAGTTTCTATCATTTCTCTCATTTCTTTTAGTTCACTTTGAAATGTCACATTGAGTTTCTATCTATTTTGAAGCCATATTTTTCTGGTATTCTTTCATTTTCTATCAGTGTGGTATTCAGTTCACTTTTCTTACAACATTATTATGTGGTTCATTTGCAGTCTTTTTATGTCATGTGTGCTTAAATTGAACGTGTTTTTCTAGTACTTAAGGAGCCGCCTGTGTTGCGGATGGAGGTGGACCAGGGGAGCCATCCTAGCTTCATCTCTTGAAGGTGCTGAAATGGAAGTAGCTAAAAATTTTTTCATCTCTATATAGCAACCTCCATAGTGATTTCCAAGATTTGCTACCTCTTGTCCCCTCCCCTACCAAGATTTGAACTTTCTCCTGTAACCTTAGTCTTTATACCCTGCTCAATTTCATTTCTACTGACAGTTCCTTTCTTCGTCAGGATGGAGCTCTATTTTTCTGGAAGGAATTTTAGTGGCACATTTCTATATTTCTGACACCCTCAAGGGCTTAGGCCACCCTAGTAGATCCAATGTTTTGTATGGCACTTTCCTTTTGCTATCCTAGTTGTTCTGCATTTTTTATAAGAGGATTTGTGGAGGTTCATAAACTGCGCAGTTGCCTCCAATTTGTCCCAACTGAAAGACCACAGTCCTACCTCAAAAGTCCTAAGCAAAGCTTTAAAATCAACCCAAGAGCCCTAAGGCAGACACCTGCAGCCTCCTGACGCACAGCCTCTTCCCAGTGCGTTCATGGTGTCCTAGCTGGGGGCTGTTTCCTCTGCCTGAGGGTGAGGGGGCAGGTTTCCCTGCCCCAGGGAATCTGCAATAGAACTACAGCTAAATGTACACCCAAATGGCTAAAAGAGTACAAATAATTTTTGTTTTTCCAGTTTTCCTTCATCACCGTTAATGGCACCATGGCAGCATAAATCAGGCAATCCGCACATACGCGTTGAGTACTCACAAGGCACATTTTCGAACATTCAGCAGTTGTTTCAGAGCCCAGTCCATAAAAAACATGAGGTCAAATAGTAAGCCCCAGATCATATAATGTCTCTAGACAGAGTCCCCTGAGACTGTGGAGCCAGCCGCCTGATATTCCAATCCAACCATGACTTGCACAAAATTTGCAAACAGAACAACAGTTTTGTGATGTAGTTTTCTGACAATTTGTCACTAACGAACATATTTATACTGGATTTCTAGGATTTTATACACATTTATACAAAAGATATCCTTTTTTCCTAATATTAATAATAGTCCAGGTTTATAGTTTCATACAATTGGTTTGTCTTCCTTTGATCAATTTTGCCAGTCTAGGTCCACCACCAAGCAAGGGCTCCCTGGTCTGGGAGAGTATTCTGGACCTGAATCTAGAACTCGTGCACTTGTTCAAGGTCTGGCCTCCCTCATTGTTTCCTCTCCTTCCCATTTGGTTTTCTCATAAAATGTAAAGAACAGAGATGTACTTCAATTGGACCAAGAAAATTAGTGGTGATGGGGTATTGTAACATGGGGCAATACGGGAGTCAGAATCTCATGGAAATCCAAGACAGAAAACATAATAGGACAGGCTCAGGAAGATTGGGCCTGGAGGTCCAGTCTGGATATGATCAAACTCTGGGGGCTTTGCCATAGTGGTCCGTGACTCTCACTTCAAGCTCAGCTACGAGTGTGTGACAGTCAGTCTCCATCTGTCTGTATCACTCAGTGTCTAGCTGCTACTCGTCCTGCTACCAGCAACCTTCTTCACCATCTACCTTGCATCTCTTCTCTAATTTGAAGCTTCCTCTTAGTTTCTAATTTGGACTTGCTTTGGACCATTCTAGGCACTAACCACAGAGCATAGTAATTCCCCCATGAATCATTTCTTTATTGGACCCTGCCAGCATCTCCATTCTATTCATATAAACTAATTAACCAACCCTGAATGGAAGAATCTACTGTATTTTCTACTTCTCAAGATGCTAAAGTATAATATTCATCCCAACATGATACAATTTGGTGGATATCCCACCATACACACATTGCAAACACTTTAAAATTAACTTGTATATTAAAATATTTTATTCTATTTATGCAAATATAACACAGTAGAAAGTAATAAGCAATCATAAGCCTGGGTATCAGGAGGGATGCTAGTAAGCCTGAGATAATGTTACATATGTGTATATAATTATATAGCTAAAAAACAAATATAATAGAATCTGGAGATTCTAACACATAGGAAGGTTAACATGGTAAAAAAAAATTTTTAACTTAAAATGAATGAATAATTTAGGGATTAATTTTTGTCATTTCACAGCTTATTATTTTTGTTAGAAAAACTACAGTGAAGATCTGAAGCTCTTATCTCTCCTTGACATTATTTGTTGTGGACTGTGCCAATAAAGGAAAAACACCCAGCTTTCTATCAATGAGTGCATTGAATGCAAAGTAATATTGAAATATTTTTAAGGACCACGTCATAGAGTATGTCTCACATGCCAGGAGAGAGATTAATTGGCCAACACTCAGCCAAGTGTCCATCCTGATTTACTTGGCTTTGGCCATGAGAACAAGGTAAGATTCTTAGAAACATAGTGACCTAGGGTTATGTGGTCAGGAGTAGCCGAGGTTCATACAGTTTCCCAAAAATGGTGGCAGGCACAAAGACTCTCAGGTCTGGTACACTGAGTGTTCCTTTCACAGAAGTTAGAATTTTCTAATTTCACATTAACTTTCTCCAGCCCCTTACTTAATATAAGCCCTTCCTACTGTCCACAAAATACCTCCTCCACTCTCCTCCCAAATATTTCTCCTAAAATCTCCTGTGATTTCTTGTCCCTAATTCTATCCAGTCTGCTTTCTCTTGATCTTCCCTCAGAAGCTCTACCAGAAAAATTCTTCACTCCCTTTCCAGAAACTTTACAGAAACTTTTCTCTGACATTCGCCCAGGTTTAGCATCAGAACTTAAGGGCAAGTAAAGATTGCCAATAGGTATTGGGTAGCAAGGACAGAATCCAACCAGAAAGCGGAGATGGGGTTGTTGTGGCCTATGGCTTTACACTTTCCTGTTACTGGAAGCACTGACACAGAAAAGACAGAGCTTCCGCGGGTAGATCTGCTAGAACAGAGAAGAGAGTGGGGTCTAGGTTTTGAGGAAAGGTAAGATGATGTTGCCATTGGTAGGGGAAGGGCAAAGATTACTGGGAGAGATGATTTAAAATATTAATTATTTTATTTGTGTCCATTATATATAGTTTCTCCACTATTCTTCCCCAAATAGCTCCCACTTTTCTGTATTACTGCTTCCGTCATTCACCTCTTTTTATCTTTGTATCATTTGTAGCAAAATGTTTTTCTCAGGAGGCCATAGAATACCTGGATCATTCCATCTTCACAAGTTACAAGATAATGTTGGAAAATGATACATTTATCTTCTTGCTTGTGTAGATTAAAATTTTTCATCAAATTTGGGTAGCTTAGGGCTATTATTTCTTCAAATATTTTTTCTGCCCCTTTTTTTCACTCTTCTTTTGAGACTCCCATTTTGCATATATTGGTATGCTTGTGGTATCCCACAAGTCTCTGAGGCTTTATTCATTTTTCTTCACTCTTTTTTCTATTCCTCAGACTGTATGATCTCAACTGACCTACTTTAAAATTCTTCTGTCAGCTCAAATCTGCTGTTCAACTCCACAAGTGGGTTCAACAAATATTGTTATTGTAGTTTTTCATTCTAGAATTTCTATTTGATTATTTTTATAATTCTATCTCTTTATTTATACGCCCTATTTTGTGAGATATTGTGCTTGTACTTTAATTCTTTAGACATGGTTTCCTTCAATTCTTTGAAGATATTTGTAATAGCCAATTTAAAATATTTGTCTAGTCAGTCCAACATATGCTTTTATCCTGTATATAGGCCATACTTTCCTATTTCTTTGCATCTCATAATTTTTTGTTAAAAACTTCACATTTTAAGTAATATAAAGTGCAACTCTGGAAATAAATTCCCCTAGGGTTTGTCGTGGTGGTTTATTTGTTGTTGTTGCTGTTGTTTCTATTAGATTATATAGTGACTTTCTTGGACTAATTCTGTAAAGTCTGTATTCTTTGTCATGTGTGGTCACTGATATTACTGCTCACTTACTTTTGTGGTCAGAAATAATTCAACAGAAAATTCCTTAAATGCCATCAACCAATAAGTCTTCTACCCTTTACCAAGGGGCTGTCTGTGTATTTTGAGACATGCCTTTAATGCTCAGGTAGACATGCCACTCTGCCTTAGCCTTTGCTTCCTGCTTGCACAGAGCCTTAAGGTTAGCCAGAGGTGAGAGGTTAAGGTTTTCTCAGGCCTTTCTTGGGTATTCGCACAGCTCTGCACGTGTGCATCTTTCTATAATCCCAGAAATATATTAGAGCTTTTCAAAAACCCCAATGGACAACTCATTCCCTAAGATTCTCTTTTAAGAATTTTGGCCCTCCACTTGTTTTCCCCAACTTATATCACTGCCTCAGGTAGTTGCAATGTAAACAATTGCCACTTATTCTTTTCAACAAATGCCCTGAGGGTAGGAAATTTTCTACCATGCAAGCTCTGAATCAAGTCAATAAAGACAAGTTCTGTGAATGTGGCTTTTTCAGAGAGCATCCATATATGTTGATTACTGACAATTCTTTGGGAATGAAACTTTTTGGATAGTTCCAAGACCATTCTTCTCCTGCCACTGTTTGCTAGGCTGATGATTTTCACACCTACTCTGGTTGCAAGGCTGCGGTCTTTCAAACCTACCACATAGGTGGGGAAAGGGAGATAGGAATAGGGCAAGTTAAAATGCCACAAAGCCCACTATTCTTACCAAAATTCCTCTTTTCTAACATAAACAGTCCTCAGAGTGTGGCAAACCTATGGTTAATATCCAGAGTTTGAAAAAAGTTGATTTTTATTATTTTTGCCAGTGTTCTCATTGCCTTTACGGAGCATCAGTCTTGGGCCATCTTTACTCTGCCATTCTGGAAGTGCTTCTCAAGACAGGCTTTTGAAAGAAGGAAGAAAGAATAACATTTTGTTTGCCGATTCAGTTAACTTTATAGCCTTATTGATGAGAAGATGAGATATTCAATATAAAGGTGAAGTTTTTAATACTAGGTCTGTTAAAAAATAAAATAGGCTGCATAGGCAGGAAGTTAAACCAGATTATCTTTCACTTACCATATAACTCTGAGTTCCAGTGAGTTTTAGTGCCTAGTTTTATTCAGGTGATCAAAAAGTATTTTTTGAAAGAATGCCTGTTAATATGTAGAATATATCAATTTGTTTTCCTAGTAATTTCTTCCTAAGCTCTCACTAAATTCCAATTCCATAATTGACTAACATATCTAGGGACTGGTTAGAAGAATCTTTATTATTTAATATATGGAGATGAGACTGACATAAAATCTATAACAATGAAATTATTGTTTTTAAAATCATTTATTTACAAATAATCAAATATGATATTTGTCTCTCTCTACCTTGTTTAATGTCCAAACCACAGACTAGAGTTTGGCAAGGATAGTCTGCCATAAAATTCAACAGCATTCATTGAACAAGATATGTGTTAATTTGTCATTTGTTGCTCCAAAATTTCAAAAGGAAAACAATTCATGTACAACTTGTAGGTTTGGGGTCCAGTGGAATAGTATTTTGTGCAATGCTATATTCTCATAAGTTATAACTCACTATTAAATTCCCAGTTTTCAAAATATTTATTTGTCAAATGAAACTACACAATCCAGCTATTGATATGTTTATTATGATTGCTCCTGATCAATACCAGATGTTACCTTAACCACAACCGTGTGTCAAGAACATGTCACATATTACTTGGATGGAAAAGCAAACTAGTTCCCTCTTGTAAGAACCATATCATACTTCCCAAAAAATCAGTTCAAGAAAGAATGTCTAAGTTTCTGGGCTACTGGGCAGTATAGTGTAATTCTTAACAACACAGACTCTAGTGTCAGACAAATACTGAATGGATCCCGGCAGTGCCATTGCAAATTGCTTTTTGATCTTAGAAAACTTCATTCTCTATAAGACTCAGTTTCTGCATCTTGGTAACAGAGATGATAATAGTACCTATCTAAGTGTTTTGAAAGTGTTAGATGAGATGCGCGTACATTGCTTGGCACATAGAAAGTGCTCAGAATATTTTCAATTATTATCTGGCTCAAAGAGCAATGAAAATGATACTGAAGTTGTTGTGAGTTGGTTTTATACATACATATAGAATCATAAATGGAATTGAAGGAAAATTTTGGTGGTTCAAGGGTTTGTATCAGTGATTGTTTTTCCATCACTATCTTTGCTATTGCATGAGATATCAGTGTTGATTTTATTATCTGCTTTTTACCTAGCCTAGCAAATTGCCAGCAATATCATAACTGAAAAGAAAGCTAAGCATATCTTTACTTTGATATGTCTGATATTGAGTAATATAGTATTATGCTATTTAAATTATCTATTTAAAGATAGATTCCTTTATTTAGTTTTTGAGCTATTAAAAATTTTTAAGTTAATTTTTAAAAATAAAAATCAAGGGGACAGCCCAGTGGCTTAGTGGTTGGGTTCGCACTCTCCACTTTGGTGGTCCAGGTTTCGCAGGTTTGGATCCCGGGCGCGGACCTACATACTGCTTATCAAGCCATGCTGTGGCAGGCGTCCCACATATAAAGTAGAAGAAGGTGGGCATGGATGGTAGCTCAGGGTTAATCTTCCTCACCTAAAAAAAAAAATCAAAAAGGAAGAACAAAAATGCAAGTTACCTATAACATTACTGTTACAGGACACCTTTGGTCAAATGGTTGTGTATTATACTTTTCATCTCTCTGTTGATATTTCCTATCTGTACACTCATGTCTATCTTTTCCTTTAAGTCCTTAAGAAAATTTATAATAGCTGTTTTAAATCCCTTGTCTCTTAATTCCAACATCTGGAGTATTGCAAGGTATTTTTATATTGACTCTCTGAAACTTGCTCCACAGCCTTATTTCCACAGGGAAAGAAAATAAACATATGCCAGAAAAGAGCATCACCCAATTTTTAAAACTAGGCAATACACTAAAAACCTAGAATTTTCCACTATTATAATTTGGTGAATAAAAACGTTGATTGGTTGAAAAAGAGAGAGAAGTAGGTAGGTAGGTAAATAGAGATAGATTTTAAATAAAAATGGGATCAAACCATACACACTATTTTAAAACCTTTTTTTCCATTGAACATATTTTAACATGTTTAAAATCAATAAATTTGCATTGACATTATATCACTTCAATGGATGCACGGTATTTCATTATATAGATGTATCGTATTTGATATAGGCAACTCTGACTGTTTCTACTTTTAACTTTTATCACCAACACTGCTGTGAAGCTTGTTTCCTCACATGTATTTTTGTTTTGCCTTGTCCCATTCTTTCTCCAAAATTAAATTTTTTCTGTTGATATTTTTTTATTGAGGTATAATTGACATACATTACATTAGTTTCGGGTATACAATATCATGATTCGATATTAGTATATATTGCAAAATGATCACCACAAGTCGTCTAGTAAACATCCGTCACCATACATAATTACAAATTTTTTTTTCTTATGATGAGAATTTTTAAGATTTACTCTCTTAGCAACTTTCAAATATACAATACAATATTATTAACCATAGTCACCATGCTGTAATCCCCAGGATTTATTTATTTTTTGAATGGAAGTTTTTACCTTTTGACTCCATTCACCCATTTTGCCCACCCCCACTCCCCACGTCTGACAATCGCCAATCTGTTCTCTGTGTCTATGAGCTTGTTTTTTTGTTGTTGCTATTTTCCACATATAAGTGAGATCATATGGTATTTGTTTTTCTCTGTCTGACTTATTTAACTTAGCATAATGCCCTCAAGGTCCATCCGTGTTGTCACAGGGATTTGCAAAAATTCAATCTCATGCTTTGTCATTAATGAGACTCAGCTACCCTCCATTGTTTCTTCTTATGACTGCCACTCTTTTCACTACCAGCTGGCTTTCTCATTCTTGACCGTTGGTTAGAAGAGAAGAGCAAAATACATGTTTTGGGGAAGGGACAAAAGGGATGGTGAGTTGAAGAAAGACACAAAATCCAGGGGAGATGCAGAACTAGACTCCCTCAGGGAGATTGCAGTAGTTACTATGTTTGCAACAGATGAGCTCTGTCCTCCTTTCAAAACCCAAGAAGTTGATGTCCTCACAGTTGGTCATACATGAAAGTTTTGAATAAAAATACATACTCCGCCCTGAGGAGGTGAAAGAGAGAGAATACAACTGTAATGACTCTGCTTTCTCCTACCGTCTACCTAGAAATAACCTCTCTTCAGAGCCTCACTAACCTTTCTCTAGGCCCAAATGAGCTACAAGGCTAAGTCTACTAATTACTGACCCAGAGAATTGATTTTATTCCCTAACTGATAAGTGCCATCTACCTCTCCTTCACTCAATATTGTCTTAAGAAAAAGATCATCTTTGCCATCCCTCTACAGGACCACCCCATCCTTACTCATCCCACTCACCACACACTCTGAGGGGAAAAGAACACCCCTGTCTCTAACTGAAGGGGCGGTGGCTATTTCTCAGTCCCTCCATACCCCACACTACCTTTTCTTGTAAGTATGTAAATGTTCTCAATAGCACAGGACTGCTGGTGCTTCAGGTTGCAGGACCTCATGCCGTCATAGCAAAACCCGAGATGATATTGTTTACATTTATAACATAATGTTGAAGGCTCTGCCAGACACAGAAAGAGGTCCTTAAAGGTTGCAGTCTGGAGAAGGTTCTCCAGGCCTGAGGGCTTCTCCACAGGATACTATCGCCTAGTGGCTCCTAACCTTTCTCGGGCCATTGACTCCTTTGATAATCTTGTGAAAGACAACTTGTACAGACTTAAATCAAATGTCATATATGACAAAAGGTCAGAGTCCCTGTAAATTTATCTATGGACCCCAAGTAATGAACCCCTTATCTAGCCTGATGATTTTGTCTGGGAATGAGAAAAAAAAGAGCAAAGAAGGGAATTTTAGCATTCTTACTCCAAAACTGGACTAAATTGGTCTGGGAAAAGATAAAACTCCTAGGGTTTTATAGCAAGAATGGATTACAGCCCTCTTTGAAGATGGAGGGGAGGTTTACTCCTAAACACGTCACAAATGACCTTTTTACCAAGGACTTTAGACTAGCCATAGTCATACCTGTCAGATGTTCCTGAAATTCACCTGTGAAAAGAAGAAAAATCTTCCTTGTCATAATCTCACACGCATCTGCCAAAGCCCCAAGAGCCAGTCTTGGAAATTTCTCTTCCCCCAGCATCTGCCCATCTCTTAACCAACTACCAGCATCCTCTCTATCTCCAGGACTTACCTTTAGTCACGCAGACCAGAAAGACTATGCCCAACAGAAACGGAGCAAACATCCTGGGATTTTGTCATATGCAGTTTCTTGCGGAAGGTGCTGGTTGATCTCCTCTGGTGATCTGTCTTTGGGCTATTCATCTAAATCGTCTAATCATAAAGTTTCAGGGACACACAGTACCTCGATGTTCCCAGAAATAAGTGACCAACTGGAGTCTCACTACCTCTAAGGCATCTATTTTAAAATCCTCCTCAATAATGAGCCAAAGTCTTTCTATCTCTCTCTATATATATGTATACACACACACACATATTCTCTATTCATTGTTCTATAGCTAAGCTTTGTGCTCTGCAAGAAAAGTCAAATTTCTCTCCCACATTTTAAACTTTCAGATATTTTAAGATGGGATTTGGACACCTTAGTTCCTTTAATCTCTCTTTACTAGCCTAGTCAGTTTCTTCAGAACAATCTCAGATGTGTCTCTGTCTCATTTAGATTGAGGAACCAGGAACTAAGTACAGGATTCCAGGTATAGTCTGTATGTGGGTAAGCATTGGAGTGCCCCTTATGTGGTGTGGGAAAGGGAAGTTTCAGGAAAAAGTGAGCAGAGGTGAAATTTATCTAGTTTGCCTTCAGGTGTTTTTAACTGATTGATTTTTTAATTAAATAATTACTAAACACATACCAAATGCCAATATCAGAGGAAGAGAAGATGCCAAGCAAACCAGAACACTAATCAGTGGCCTCACAGAGGTTAGAGTTGAGTTAGGAAGACCAGAAGGGCATCAAGCACAGTTGGCTTTGGGGGCCTAGATGAGAGATATTCAAATTTGACTGCCTGACCAGGAAGGCTTCCTTGAAGAAAGGGTGGTTGAGCAGGACTTTGAAGGCTGGCAATGTGTTAGCTAGAAGAAGTGAGTAGGGACAGGCACCCAAAGGAAGAGCAAAGGTCAAAGTACAGAGATGTCAAACAACCTGACACGCTGTGATGAGAGCAGGTCATGTGGTTAGAGACATGGGTGGGCAAGAAACTCAAGCACAGAGAGATGCATCTCGTTGGAGGTGATGGCAAATGGGTAAAGAGAGGGGCTCAAGGAGACAATGCACTGGTCTTGCTGTTGAGATTACTTTTTCCCAAGCATGTAGGATGGAATTTCTTGCTCACTATTGTGTAATTGCAAGACGTCAATGAAAAGAATCATTTTTCCCAGGGTTGGGAAAGATATTAACTGTACCCACTCCTCTTCACCAAAACTGAGTTCTAGAAGGGACACCTGCCTTTATCCCAAACTTAAGTTTTCTACATATATGGGTTCAAATCCTTGCTCTGCTTCTTGCCAATTATGTGACTTTGGGTGACACTGAGAGTAATTTTCATATCTTATAGGATTGGTACTAGGATTATATTAAAGTTTGTGAAAGGAGGAAGCTCATATCTGTTAAGACCTTGGAAAGAATCAAGCACTAACTACTTGTGTAGTGTTTACAATTTCAGGAGCAGCCTGGACCCTTTTGCCGGGGTAGACATCAGAAACTTCAGTCAGGAGGAGCCACATACAGGAAAGGGCACCTGGCTAGGAGAGGCAATAGGGTAGTGGCTGTAGCTGTGGTTTTGGCATTCAAGGGACAAGAGCCTGGCTGTGTGGATGGTATCAGGAGAATCCTGTCAAGGGTTAACTTTCACCAAGCCTCGTATTTGGCTTTGGGTGTTGGAAAAGATGGGAAGATTAATAACAGTCTCTTCTAGAATGGACTTGGAAGACAGAACGTCAGATTCAGAGCAAACTGTCTAATTTGCCTTGGGTGAGCGAGCAGCTAGGAACTAGTTGAGTTCTGATTCACTGAGATTGGGTGAGAATTGGGTCCTATTCTCAGAGCTCAACTTATGATCCATATGCTGATGACACTCAATTTTGTATCTCTATCTACAACCTCTATTTTAAGTTCCACACTCAATCTACAAACACTCACTCCACTTTAGATGGCTCACAAGTACTACAATCTCAGACTGTCTCAAAATGAAATTCTAATCTTCCTGATTCACTAAAACTGCTCTTACGTCAGTGTACATGGCCTTAATAAAACTGGCAATCATTCTTTATTGATCCCTGTGCCCCATCATCAAAGCGAATCTAACAGCAAGTCTTACCCATTCTACCTACTAACTTCTCCTCACCTGGGTTTATTTTTCTCTGGCTCCACCTCCACTCCTGTAATCCAGTCCATCATCATCTCTCACCTGGACCAAGCAGTAGCCTTATTTTTTGGCCTCCCTGCTTCTACTCTTGCCCCTTTAGAGTCACTTCTCCATAAAGCAGTCAGAGAACCCTTTTTTAGGTCATAGATGCCACACTCCTACTCAAAACCCTTCAATGACTTTTCACCACACTTAGAAGAAAATCCAAAGCTCTTCCTATAGCCTGCCAAGTCTCCCCTAGTCTGAGCAATCGCCACCTCTCCAATCTCATTTCCAACCACATTCTCCTCTGCCAGTCATGAATACTGATGGGCATAATATTGTCATCTGGATTTGGGGCCTTTCTTTCTCTTGAATAGTAATTAACTAGAAAAATGATCATCCCCTATTCAACTGCTGGTCAATGGTGATGATGCAATCTCATTGAAGTTATTTCAGTTTCATAAACTGAAACTCTGTATACCCTGCTTCATCATCCAGGTTAAGAAATAAGACCACCCCTGAAGTCTTTCCACACGGCCCATCCCAGTCACAGTCCTTTCCCTCACATCAAATGTATCCACTATTCCAAATTTTGTAGTAATCACTTCTTTCTGTTTCTTTATGATTTTATAATCCTAATATGTATCCTCAGACACTATAGTTTCATCTCACCCAGTTTTTTTTTTAATTTGGTATGTTTTGAAGTCTCTTTTAAATTAAAGGTACTTGCAATGTAGTTATTGAAAGATCAAAGCTATTTGACCTGTAGAGTTTCCCACAGCTCATATTCTGATGATTGCATACTCATGGTTCAGTTGAAGACGTTTCTATGTCCGTGTATTTCCAAAAACCCAAAACTAGATCCACAGGCTTGATCAGACTCAGATTCAATCCCTGTAGCACAACAATAGGTGATATTGTATTCTTTAATCAAGGGACAGATAATGTCTGGTTTTCTCTCTCTTTGTGATGTTAGCAGCTATTGATGCTCATTACTTGAATCCGTTAATTCATCAGGTTTCCAAAATGGTGATATTTAATCTACCTACTCATTTTTATCTGCTAGCTGGAAAACTTTTACAAAGAAACACTTTCCTTATCTACTATTTGGTTACCCAGGGGTTTCTTTCATATGACTCCCCTGTTACCTTTCAAAGGTAACCAATTTTCGTGTGTGTGTGTGTGAGGAAGATCAGCCCTGAGCTAACAACCATGTCAATCCTCCTTTTTTTTTTTTTTTTTTCCTGAGGAAGACTGTCCCTGGGCTAACATCCGTGCCCATCTTCCTCCATTTTATATGGGACACCGCCACAGCATGGCCTGGCAAGCTGTGCATAGGTCTGCGCCCGGGATCCAAACCCAGGCCACCAGCAGCAGAGCGCGTGCACTTAACCGCTACGCCAAGGGGCTGGCCCCATAACCAATTTTTTTAATGTCATTTTGAACTCATGAATTCAAACACATTTTATCATTTTTAATACGCTAAATTTCTTATCCTTATTGAAGCTCAAATTATCACATTTTTGTGGGAGCCATTTCAAGTTGCCTCCTGAATCTATTTGACATGTCCCTAGTACTATTTGATAACTATCTTGTTATATGGTATGAAAAGATGTTCCAGTCATCTTGTACATTTCCTTCCCCAGACTTGAAATTCAAGAAATCCTGTTCTCTTGTAATCAGAAATGGTATTTCAGGACCAGAATCTCTTACCTCTGAATTAGTCATTGTTCCCAGGATTTTTCAGGGAACAAATAGACAGATAAATAGATGACAAATACCTTGTGAGTGTCAGCTGATATTTCCAATTCAAATACAGGGCTACAAAGTTTTTGCTTAATTTCTTTTGTTTTATAACTGTATCTCCTTTGTTTCACACTGAGAATTCTTGTTCTTAAGGACACAGAATTAGAATAGAATAAAATTAGAATTATACATAATATATATAGCATAAAATCATACATATATGAATTACAATACTGGCATATGTAGAATAGAATAAAATTAGAATTGAATAGAATTAAAATATTCCATAATGAATCATTTGTTTTATCCCACATTACACACATAACAGTCTCACATAACAATATTAAGACTACCACCACCAATTATGGTTACTAAAATAGCTTTAAAATTTTGCATATGGTCTCCACTTTCTCAGCCATCACCACTCTTTTTCTTTTTTATTGTTGTGCTATATCTACATTATCTGATCATATAGCCAGACACTCTCTAGCTTTTAATCTTGATTTAGTCTTTGTTCTCCTAGTATGTTTATGTTTAAACTTTACCACCAGTCCACGTGTTGAGGTCTCTCTAGTCATTTTCTGTATTGGTAGCACTTTTTTCAATGGATTCTTTAGGAATGGCTTTTGGGAACAATAATTCTGAAATTTCTATATGTTGAAACACTTTATGTTCTTTACACTTGAATGTGAATTTTGCTGAATACAAAATCCTTACTTCACATTTTCTTTCCTTATATATCATAAATTCGCTACTCCGTTTACGAAAGTCTAACGATTAACCAATCTTCTGTCCCTTATGAGTTATGGTCTTTTGGCCTAAAAACTCAAAGAATTTTTTTTCTTATCCTTTGAAGTTTAGTAATTTCACAAGAACATGTCTTGGTGTTGATCATTCTAAGTTGATATCATCAATTACGTAGTGTGCTTTTTCCATATGATGTTTCAAGTCTTTAAAAGTCACTTCAGAAAAGTTTTTTATTATGGTTATTAATTTTTAGTATTTTTTTGGTTCTTTTTCCTGGTTTTCTTTTCAATGAGCTCCTATGATCTGTATATTGAATCTTTTTTATCTAACAAAATGGTACCTTTTAAAGTCTTTAAATCTCTTCATTTCTTTTAGATTTTAAAATTTCCACCTTTTTCACTTTTTGTTTCTCTGAGGCCAGTATTTCACTATTTATGCTTATGTTCTTTATACTTTTGCTGAGAGAGGCAGTCCACCATAGACCCTGAGCATCACTGCACATTCTTGTTGGCTATGCCAAGTATGAAAGGCCCTGACTGCTCTTTACCCAGGCCATCTCCCAGGGTTGTCTTTGCAGAGGGAAACCTTGAAGAATGAGGCAACTTCTCCCCAGAACAAAGAGCAGCCTTGCTTCCTCTTATAAGTGGTTGATTCCCCAAGCTCAGTGTTCCTCAGCCACGACACAAACCCACAGTGAGGTAGTATCTACCTGGGCCTCAGATATAATGTCCCATGGGACACAGAGAACCTAAGGATCAAGGTGAACCAACATGGACCTCTGGCTTCTGCTTTTGCTGTGAGTAATAAAGTCTTGTCTCTGACCCAGAAGTTTTGTGTCTTCTACCAGCATCTATAAAACAATAACAGGCTAGCTCGTTAGCTGCAAGTAGGGTAAAATCCCAGACCCTCCACAGTTCTTGACAGTTTGGGAGATGAGGATGAGATGGTGACAGAGACATGGCTTTCTGAAAGATGACAGATAAGAGGTCCCACAGGACAGGGTTAAGAGATAGAGAAGACTTCCAGGATCTAGTAGCTGGTGCTCTCACTCAAATTGGAGGGAGGTAAGGGAAACGCCACTGTCCTAGCTGCTTGTATTACTATTTTTGCATAACAAATTGCCATAAAGTTAGTGGCTTAAAACAACACAAATTTATTATCTCACAGTTCTGTAGGTCAGAAGTTTGGGCACCCTGTGACTGGATTCTCTTCTCAGGGTCTCACGAGGCTGGAATCCAGGGGTCATCCAGGGCTGTGGTTCTCATCTGGAGCCAACAACCAGTGGAGAGCTGAATCTGTCAATCACTATGTGAGGGAGCTCGGAAGTGGATCCTTCCCCAGGAGAGCCACAAGATGAATGCAGCCTGGCTAACACCTTCATTATGTCTGTGAAAGACTCTGAAGCAAAGGACCCAGCTAAGGCACACCCAGATTCCTGACCGACAGAAATTCTGAGGCAATAAATTTTGTTATTCCAAGCTGCTAAGGTTTGGGAAATTGGCTACACAGCAATAGATAACTAATATCTATCTGAAACTAATATAACTAATATAATATCTGAAAGCACCAAGGACTGCAGAGCAGAGGTGCAGCAGCACATTTAGGGACAAAAAGAGAGAGCCTCAGATGCTTGGAGGATGTGAGAGTGAAGGAACAGCACCAATAGTGAGACAAGATGCAAAAGACAAAAGAAGCCTCCCACTGCTCCAACCATCCCTTGCAGATTAGCGTCTCCTCCTCCCTGCACACTCCACACTCCTGACCAGAGAATAACAATACCCTTACAGCTGTGGTAACCCCAGAAGTGTGTGTGTTAAACAAGTTGCTCTTTTCCTATAGGAAAAAAAAAAACACCTGAATTCAAGTGATGGGGAAAACTTGCAGCAGAACCCAAACCACAGCTGTATTGGAAGCTGTGCAGCCAACTGTGGCCCACGTTCCACCTCTAGGGCCCACAACCCTAATGACCTCTTTAAGCTACAGACTCTGTGACTGATGATTGTCAGTTGGAGATTCTGGCAACAAAGAGGCTACCTCCACCTAGAGACACCCCTTGGGGATCTGGACTCATCACCTCCTTGACATGGCTACACTCCTTTGGAAAAGCAGCTATTGACCTGCTACTGAGCACTCATGAAAATTGAGCACCTGAACCAAGGAATCCTTGTGATGTTCTGGCCTGATATTCCCACTTGGAGGTGAGTCAACTCAGACTCAATAACTAACCAGGTGGGCAGAGCCCAAAAAGCCTCACTAATCAAATAAAATGGTATATTCATGAGACATGTGACAGACTGACATTTCAGCTTTATATGAAAAAGTGACAGCTATCTCCACACCACTGCCTGAAGTGAACCTGCTGGGTCAATGGATCCCTCCATTTACAGAGGTTGCCCTAATTGCCAAGGCCTGGGTCAATGACGGTACAGCTAAACTGAAACCAATAGTGTCCACCCCAGCTATGCAAAACCAAAAGCAGACATGTTGGCTCTGCTCAGTGGGCAGAACTCAAGGCCATTACCACAGCTCTGGCCAATACTCTCCCTAATGAACCTTGTTATATTTTTGCTTATTCTTGGGCTACTGACAACGCCCTAGCCATCTTGTCTGCTACTTGGAAGACTAAATATTAGCATATTAAAGATGCCCCTCTCTAGGGATGCATATGATGGAAACAAATTGTAGTTGCTGATCAGACCATTTGGGTCACTCATGCATATGCCAATAGTAAGGGCCTATTCTCTAATGAGACCAACTGGAATCAAACTGTCACCATTGTCACCTGAATCACTGCACTGAATATGGCATCTGCTATCATTGACTGAACACACAGTAAAGGACTATATGTTTCTCATGTAGATGCTTCCACTGCAGACCAGACTTGTGACCCTACCAAGAGTTGACCCAGCCTATTTGCCTCATAATGAAGGAATCCAGATTACATGAGACATGTGACAGATTGACTGCATCAGACTTCTGACCCCCTTTGAGGGCTGTCAGTGGTTCCCTACTGCTGTTGGCAGTTGGGAAAAAAATAAATAAATCTAGACTCAAAAGAACACGTCAATTCATAAATATAGAATTAACTGATTTTATTACCCAGCAAATCAAATACCCTGAATGCATGCAGGTAGCCAGCAATTGGCTACAAAGCTGTAGTGAATTTTCAGCTCTATTTATATGGAATTAAAGCCACAGTTATGCATCTGTAAGCAGTAGATATTCAATTTGCATCAGTAGCTTACTCTGACATCCTATTTTTCACAATTCTTTGTCAGACTTACTGGGACTCTGTGTCCTTCATAATTCCTTATCAGTGTTTCCTGTAGTTGCCCCTGACATGTATCTTTGCACATATGATTAGTCACATCTTTCAACATTCCCCAGCAAGATTAGATTAAGTTCAGTTTTCCCACAATCAATGCCCCTTTGATAGTGTGTTATAGTATCGGACTTCCCATACAATTTGCATTGCAGTGTTAATTTCTCTTTGAGCTGTTTTCATTTTCTATATACCCAAGTCCAAAAGAACATACACAGTAAAAGATTGATTAATATTACAATAGGATGACTTTTTTAAATCGTAAAGAATATTAGCTCTAGATGAATAGCACTGAAAAATATCATACCATTGAGTGTAGAGTCAAAGCACAGTATTGATTAGTTATAAATAAGAATTCATCATCTAACATAAACTATATCCCTAATCACATAACAGCCTACAAATCGTTGATTAGTTTTAGTAGCTTGTTTTTCTAAGTGCTTTACAATTTGAGAGTTATTCTTCAGTTGTCATTTTAGTTTTTCCCGATTGATACCTAACATGTAATCAACATTTGTGGCTTGGTAGTCTAAAGCTTTAATTTGAATATTTTCTTGCATGGCCCAATATCTTTTTTGAATATCCATCAATTATGTAATTGATAATATTCTTACAGGTTAAACCAGGGCTGGTAGAAATAGTCCCACTTTCCCAAGTAATGCTCATAAGATATTCATTTCCCAGGGCCGACCCGGTGGCGCAAGCGGTTAAGTGCATGTGCTCCTCTGCAGCGTCCTGGGGTTTGCCGGTCCGGATCCCGGGCGTGCACCGATGCACCGCTTGTCAAGCCATGCTGTGGCGGCATCCCATATAAAGCGGAGGAAGATGGGCATGGATGTTAGCCCAGGGCCAGTCTTCCTCAGCAAAAAGAGGAGGATTGGCATATGTTAGCTCAGGGCCGATCCTCCTCACAAAAAAAGGAAAAAAAGAAAAAAAAAAAGATATGCATTTCCCAACAAGCCATTATCCATTATTAAAGTTCATTTATGGGATAGTCATTGGAGGGGACAATAAGAACTGTGAAATTGTAGGAGACAGGGTTCAGTTTCTTCCAAATCTTGGATACAAACCCATCCAACTTGCATTTCTCACATCTATCAATGCCAATAGCACATTTGTATTATTATCAATTAAACCTCCTTCAATGACAGACCTGTCTAACATTTTTGTTCCATATCAGTATAGGAGCAAACTTACATCTTTTAATCAAATTAGTTTTCTTGGTTCAGTTTGCAGTGTCAATCTGCAAATGCCAAATTTCAGCTCATCTATTTATAATCCTTTAATCTTTCCATGGATAGGACCATGCTCAATACCTAATTATTCTCATAAGTAGGCACAATCCTGTAGGCTGCTAGTAGTGAGTATATACTTTACTTTTTGAGTAAGTAGTTGTTCAGTTACACAGGTGAGGACCTGTGACAATTCTTTAGCTGTCTGATATTGCAACAGGATTTCATTCCAACTTGTCCAATTCCACATTCTTCTCCAATTCCATTCTAATTTTGCTCTTGTTGCTATATGCTATATTAGGTTATGATTTAATCCTGTTTGCATCTGAAGTACGTTGCAATATTGCTGCAACTGTCCCAAGGCACTATGTTTATTAGTACTTCTATATCATAAGAGTTAAGGTGTTAGCACCTACCAATACCATTCATTTACTCAGGCAGAAAAAGTTCTTTAAATACCTAGAGAATACAGTAGGTGAATCTCTGAATCCTGAGGAATCCATCGCCATAAATATAAAAGCCTTTGCAGGCAAACGTCAAGAGAAACCTTGACTCCTCAGCTAAAGATACAGAAAAGAAAGCTGAACATAAGTCTGTTACAGAAGAATAGTTAGCTGACCCAGGTACAGGGGTTAAGACACCAGGTACCACAGGTGTCAGAGGAGTCACGAACTTACTTATCTCTCTCAGATTTTATAAAGATATATAAGCAGGTCCATCTTCCCTCTTATGGGTTCTGTTTTCCTCTCTTTCTCACATGTAAGATGGAAGTATTATAAGGTGAGGGTCCTTCTTTATGACGCTCTGTTTTTCTAGTTCCCTAAGTACTGGTTCTATTCCTTGTATTTGAGCTAGAAGAAAAGAATATTGTTTTATAACCTAGCAAAGGATTTGATTTCAATACTTTCTGTTTCTCATTTTCGGAAGGAAGCTTGGTTCAGTTAGCTTTTTTAACTTCAGATGTTTTCTTCTGTTGTTTTCATAAAGTTTTAAAAATGCAGTGGTTTGCTGTATGATATTTCCTGGCTCTGTTCCTGTCAGCTACATTTATCTGAACATCCTCTTTCTTTCATCGCTATTGCTTTTGGCCTGCTTAATTTTTAATTAACCTCATTGAGATATAATTTAAACACACTGAAATGCAGCCTTGTTAAGTATACAACTCAGTGAGGATTTTTGCTCTTGTTTTGTTTTGTCTTGTGTTTTTGGTGAGGAGAATTAGCCCTGAGCTAACACCTGTTGCCAATCCTCCTCTTTTTGCTGAGGAAAATTGGCCCTGGGCTAACATCCCTGCCCATCTTCCTCCACTTTTTTTATATGTGGGACACCTGCCACAGCACGACCGGATGAGTGGTGCTCAGGTCCACACAGGGATCCGAGCCACGAACCCCAGGCCTCCGAAGCCGAGCACATGAACACAAGCACTATGCCACTGGGCCAGTCCCACAATTCAGTTAGTTTGACAAATGTATACCCCTACGTCACTACCACCAAAACCAAAACGTAAAATCTTTCTATCACTACAAAAAGTTCTCTGGGATCATTTTAAAGTAAAACTCACCGCATTCATGGCCCCAGGCAATTACTGATATGTTTTATGTCAATGTAGATTATACTTCTAATTAATAGCATTTTATTTTTTTAAAAAGAGCTGTGATGAGCATTGTGTACATGTCTTTGTATGAATATAGTTTTCATTTCTCTTGGTTCAGTTCCTAGGAGTGAAATTTCCCAGTTATATGATGAATATATGTTTGACTTTATAAGTAATTGTCAAACTATTTTATATAATTTTATATTTTATGTCTCTATCAGCAATGTATGAGTTTTCCAGTTGCTCCACCTTCTTGCTAACACTTGGCGTCTTCAGTCATTTAAATTTTAGCTAATCTAGAAGTGTGTGTGTAGCGGTATCTCTTTGTGATTTTAGTTGGTATTTCCCTGATGGTTAATGTGGGGGACATACCCTAAAGTGATCATCACGCCCTTGTGTAATCTTCTCCCCTCGAGTGTGGGCAGAACCTGTGATGTGCTGCTGGCCGACAGACTTGGGCAAAGGTGATGGGATAGCCAAGCCCTTGAATATGATACATTATATAAAACTCTCTCTTAGCTGACTGCATTGAGAATTTCTCTTGCTGGCTTTGAAGAAGTAAGCTGCCATGCTGTGGGAGGACCTGTGAGAGGCCCCCATGGCAAGGAACTGCAAGCTCTTCTAGATGCTGACAGCAGCCCTGAGTCATAGCCAGCAAGTGTGGGGACCTCAGTCCTACAACTGCAAGGAACTGAATTCTACCAAAAGCCACAGGAGCTTAGAAGAGGGCTCTGAGCTCCAGAAAGAAATACAGCCCTTCCAACATTCTAAATTGCATCCTTGTGATACCCTGAGCAGAGGACCCAACTATGTATGAGTGCTTGGACTCCTAACCCATAATATAGTAAATATATAATGACTATATGTTGTTTAAGCCACTAGGTTTGTGGTAATTGTTGCACAGCAATAAAAATCTTGCCTAATACAATTAACAATGTTGAGTATCTTTTCATGTGCTATATATTCTGGAAACAAGTCTTGTTAGATGGATGTATTGCAAATATTTTCTCCTGAACTATGACTTATCTTTGTATTTTGTTAATGGTGATTTTAAAAAATCAGATTTAAATTTTGATGACGTCAAATTTATAGTATTTTTCTTCTATGATTTGTGCTTCCACATTTTATTACAGAAATCTTTGCCTGCCTAAATGTTGCAAATATTTTCTCCTAAGTGTTCTTCTAGAAGATTTATCATTTTGGCTTGTATTTATCAGCATATGATCTATTTAGAGTTAATATTTGTGTATGGTGCAGAGTAAGAGTTAGGGTACATCTTTGCCATATGGATATTCACTTGTTCTAGCACAGTTTATTGAAAAGACTATTCCATACTGGATTACTTGGTTAACTTTGTTGAAAATCAATCAATTATACATGGGTAGGTCTATTTCTGGGCTTTCTGTTTTATTTCACTGATCTATTTGTCCTTTCTGAAACAAATACTACACTGTTTTGATTACTTTGTTCTTCTTTTTGAAAATGGTTTTGGTATTCTAAGTCCTGTGCATTTCCATATAGACTTTTGAATCAGCTTGTAAATGTCTATAAAAAGATTGCTGAAATTTTGATTGACATTGCATTGATTACGTGAACAGATAGTTCTGAAGGGATGATATACAAATGGCTAGTAAACATGAAAAGATGTTCAATATCATTAAGGTATGATATGTTCAGTTTAGTAGATGCTGCCAAACAGTTCTCAAAAGCAGTAGTGTCAGTTCATACCCTCATCAGAGTTGTGGCTGTTCTTATCGCTCCATGTCCTTGCCACTACTTGGTACAGTTTTCTTTCTTCAGTTTAGTCTTTATGATGGGTGTGTATTAGTATCTCGTTGTGGTTTTAATTTGCATTTCCCATATTAATAACAAATTAAGATATCTTCTCCCTTGTTTATTGATCACCTGGATATCTTCTTTTGTGATTGCTTGTGCAGAAATTTTGCCAATATTTCTTTTGAGAGATTTCCCCCTTCCTTCGAATTATAGGTATTTTTAATATATTTTGGATGAGTTCTTTGTTGCCTATATGTATTGCAGCTACTCTGTGACTTATCCTTTCAGACTGTTACTATTGTCTTTTGGTGAACTAAAGAGATTAATTTTAATGCAGTCCTATTCCCTTTATGGTCAGAAGGTTTTATGTCTTGTTTAAGAGAGCTTATGACTTCACAGACATAAACATATTCACTTTCGTTTTCTTCTAAAATGCTTTATGTTTTTAATTTTCACATTTAAATCTACCATCCATCTGTAAATTATTTTACATGGAATATGGAAGGGTCAAGATTCATGTTTTTTTCTGATATGGATAGGCAATTGAACTAACATTATTTGTTTTAAAGATCATTCTTACCTCATTGCTTTGTGGTATCATTTATGTAATAAGTGACCATTTATGTGTGGGTCTGTTTCTAAACTTTTGAATCTATACCATTGGTTTTTGGTGGTCCAGTGGCTAAGATTCGGCACTCCCACCACCCTGGCTCGGGTTCATGCCCTGGTCAGAGAACCATACCACCCGTCTACTGATTGTCATACTGCGGTGGCTGCATATTGCTGTGATGCTGAAAGCTATGCCACCACTATTTCAAAGACCAGCAGGGTCACCCACGATAGACAGGTTTCAGTGGAGCTTCCAGACCAAGACAGACTAGGAGGAAGGACCTGGCCACCCACCTCCAAAAAAAAATTAGCCATGAAAACCCTATGAATAGCAGCAGAGCATTGTCTAATATAGCACCAGATGATGAGAGGACGGTGCAAAAAGACCAGGCAGAGTTCTGCTCTGTTGTACACAGGGTTGCGAGGAGTAGGAATTGACTCAACGGCACTAACAACAACAAACCATTGGTTCTAAGTCCTGTAATTTTGTAAGCCATTATATTTGTTAGTGTAAGCCTTTCAGCTTTAACTTCTCCAAGATTTCCTTGAGTATTCTTGGCACTTAGCATTTCTAAATGGATTTTAGAATTAGTTAGATAATTTTTAAGTGAAATTATAGCTCAATTTTTGAAGAATTAATTTCTTTAAAATATTAAATCTCCCATTGTGTGAGTATAGTTTACTGTTTGTTTATTTCAGTCTTTTAAAATTTCTTTCAGGAATGTTTTGTAATTTACAGTGTAGAGGCTTGCAATTTTTTATTAGATTTATTCCTTGGTATTTAATTTTTTAATGATACTATAATTGTTATTATGTTTTTAATTTTATGTTTCTTTGGTTTTGTTTAATATATAAAAATATAGCTTATTTTTGTACATTGAATTTGTATAAAATGACTATTAAATTCATTTAACCAAAGAAACTAAGATTTGTACCACTATTAGTTATTGTTAGCCAATCACAGTGCTAAATTCTTTATATAACTTCCCTCAGGTTGCCCTTACAATTTCCCTCTAAATCACACAACTTTGTCTCATATATAAAAACCCTAAAGCTGGGAGGGATTAATTGGTTGTTATGAGGTCAAAACAGCTACTGCCAAAGCAAGAGTCATACTTAGGTATCTATGAATCCAAAATTGATTTATTTAATCACTACACTATGCAGAATTGTGTGGTATGTGCTATCACACAGTTTTGTACAGGATACATTCAGGATTCTTTCAATTTAAGTGATGGAAATCCAAGTCCAAATTACCTAGATAAACCAGACTACACCAAAAAAGTGCATGAAACTGCTAAGTCGGGGATGGATATGGCTTCTTACTTGGCTGGACAGGGCCAATCATTTACGGGAGTGTGTCTCCCTTCCCACTTTTTGTACTGCTTTGTTCTGCTCTGTGTTAATCTCAGATGGGCTCTTCCCGTGTAGTGAAAATAGGACTACCAGAATCCCTAGATTTAGTCTTACCAGTGGCTCAGTAACTCCAGAAAGAAAAAAATTGTTAAAAATGATTTTGGTGGAAAAGATTATAGTCAAATGACTATTTCTGACTAATCACTGTCATCAGGGTTTGGCATGTGCTGATTAAACAGGATTATGTCTTGCGAGATGGGCAAGTCAAGTCCATCAAAATCACTTTAAATGTATTTCCTGTATCCAACAAGGTCTAATCAGAAGAGAAATGGCACACTATGTGCATCCTACAGAGGCTACTTAAAACAGAATTGGCTCTACAGATATTACAAGGAGGAAAGAGCAAAAGTTGTCACTTAAAAATATAATTACTAATAAACTGCAGAAAATAGCTACCACTCCCAGGACTGGTGGAACAAATAGAAAGAGGAAGAAGCATACCCAGATTCTAGAATCTCAGAGAAGAAGCTCTAAAAGATTGGTGTTTGGATTAACAGAGGGTTTGGAGGTGCCCCCTAGCTGGTGCTTGGACTGCTGAAGTAGAGGCTCCTTCTAACAGTATGCTTCTGTTTACTTTTACAGTTTCTATGCGCAAAATCATGTCATCTCGAAATAACATCAGCTTTACTTCTTTCTTTCAATATTTAGTCCATGTACTTTTTTTCCCTTGTCTTACTTTCCAGGCTAGGACTTTTGGTGTAATCTTAAATAGAAGAGATGGAAGCCTTCTTGTCTAATTCCAGGTGAAACTGAATCAATAATTCACCATTAAGTGGGTTTTAATATACACTCTATCAAATTTAAAAAGTTCTCTTCTACTCCTCCTTGATAAGAATTTTATTACAAATGGATGTTCAATTTTATCATTGTAGCTTTGTGTTTTTTTCTTCTATGAATGTGGAGAATTAAACTGATTCCTTTCCCCAATGTTAAACCACCCTTGCATTCCTGAAGTAAATCCACTTGGTTGAAATAGATTATCCTATTGATGAATTTAGTTTGGTAATGTTTGTTTTAGAATTCTTGCATCAGAGTTTATGAGAGAGATCAATCTCAAAAATTTTTATAATGTCCTTATCATGTCAAGGCAAAACTGGACCCATAAAACAAGTTAGGAAGTATTTCTTTATATTTTGTTCTCTGGAAGAATTTACATAAGATTTTTCTCCTTGATGTTTGAGAGAATTTACTAGTAAGACATCTGAAACTGAGATTTTCTTTGTGATAGAGTTATAATTATTGATCAATTCCATTAGTAGAAGTATATCTTCTTTTGACAGTTTTCACAACTTATGTTTTTCAAGAAATTCGTGTTTTGTAAAATTGTCAAATTTATTCATATAGATGGTTTGTTATAATATTCTCTTATTTTCTTTCAAATGTCTGTTGGAAATGTAGTGATATACCTCTTTATTCTTGATATTCTCAAGTTTTGTTTTCTCTCTATTTTTCTTCATCAAAGCTGCTTGTGATTTTCAAGAAACAAATTTAGGCTTTATTGATTTTATCTTTTGTATATTTATTTCTGCTCTTATCTTTATTTCCTTCCTTATAGTTTTGTTAGATTTGATAGCTCTTCTTTTTCTAGCTCATGAAGTCAATATTTCGGTAGTTAATTTTCTGCATTATTTCTTTACAATTATGTATATTTTAAGACTATAAATTTTCCTTTTAGCACTGCTCTAGCTGCTTCCCACAATATTAGTACATTACATGTTCATAAGCATTCAATTCAAATTATTTCTTCTTTCTATTATGATTTCTTCTTTAATCCATTGGTAACTTAAAGGTTATTTTTATTCCATACAGTAGGGAAGTTTTTTAGTGTTATTTTTCTAATTGATAGATTCCCTAATTCTACAATAGTCAAAGAACATATCCTGAATGATTGCAATCTTTTGGAATTTTTATGTCTTGATTTGTTGCCTAGTTTTGGTAAATATTCCACGTGCACTTAAAAAGAACATGTACTATGTCTTTGTTAGATGCACTATTCCACATATGTCAACTAGCTCAAGTTTCACTGTCCAGATCATAGATCCTTACCAATTTTTGGTATGTTTATCAGCTATTGAGAAAGGTAAAATAAAATCTCCCCTAATGAAATGTCTCACAGTGAGATGAGAAATAATGCTAATTCTCCCATTAGTCCTGCCATTCTTTTGCTTTATATATTCTGATGCCATGTTATTAGGTGCACAGACACTTTGAATTACCATATCTTCCTGTTGGAGTAATCTCTTTTTCTTTATGAAAGGCATCTCTTCCTCTCTAGTAAAGTTTCTTACCTGAGAGTCTACTTTTTGGATATTTGTATAACTATTTCAGCTTTCTTTTTTTCAGTTAAGATTTTTGTAGTATAACGTTTCTCAGTCTTTTACTTTCCACCTTCCTAAATCTTGTTTTAGATATATTTCATAAATAGCATAGAGTTGGGTTTTTAAAGGGGCCAGCCCCATGGCTTAGCGGTTAAGTTCGTGCTCCGCTGCTGGCGGCCCGGGTTCAGATCCTGGGCGTGCACAGACACACCGCTTCTCTGGCCATGCTGAGGTGGTGTCCCACATACAGCAACTAGAAGGATGTGCAACTATGACATACAACTATCTACCGCGGCTTTGGGGAAAAAAAGGAGGAGGATTGGCAATAGATGTTAGCTCAGAGCCGGTCTTCCTCAGCAAAAAGAGGAGGATTATCATGGATGTTAGCTCAGGGCTGACCTTCCTCACAAAAAAAAAAAAAAAAAAAGACTTTAAAAATACCATCTGACAATCTTAGACTTGTTAGTTAAAATATATAATCTCTTTATATTTAAATCAATTACTGGTATTTAGGAGATTATATTTAACACCTTATTTTTTTCCTATTTGAGCTATCTTTTACAGGGGTTTTTTAAATTGCTTCCTGGACTTCTTTTGGATTTCTCAAAAATATTTATTATTCTGTTTTTCATTGTATTTACTTATTAGCTGTACTTTTTTTTAGCTCTTCTCTAAATTGTTACCCTTGAGATTACTGCATACATCTTTAACTTATTACAGGAAATTGCCAATTATTACTTTTTCCATTTTATCAGTAATACTAGGACCTTAGCACACTTTGATTCATTTAAGCTTACTGGCTTTTGTTTTATTGTTGTAATTATTTAAACTCTACATATCCAAGGAAAGAATAAGTGAGTTTGAAGATATGTCAAAAGTAACTTCAAAAACTGAAATTCAAAAAGAAAAAAGATGAAAGAAATGGAACAGAATATCCCAGATGGTGGGATAATTACAAAAAGTATAACAGATGCATAATAGGAATACCAGAGGAGAAGAAAGATCAAAGGAATAGAAGAATTATTGGAAATAATAATGACTGAGAATTTTGCAAAATTAATTACAGACACCAAACCAGAGATCCAGGAAGATTAGAGAACACCAAGCAGGATAAAAACCAAAAAAATCTATACCTAGTCATATCGTAGTCAAAGTGCAGAAAATCAAAGACAATGAGAAAATCGTGAAAGAAGCCAGAGGGAAAATGTACCTTAAATACAAAGGAAAAAAGTTAAGAATTACATTGGACTTCTCTTCAGAAAACATGCATGCAAAATGAGAGTGGAGTAAAATATTTAGTGTTGAAATCAAAAAAAACCATCAACCCAGAATTCCGTATCCAGCAAAATTACACTTGAAAAATGAAGGAGAAATAAAGACTTTCTCAGACAAACAAAAATTGAGGGAATTTGTCACCAGTCGACCTGCCTTGCAAGAAATAGTAACACAGTGTTTCAGAGAGGTGGAAAATGATATAGGTCAGAAACTTGGACATATATAGTAAAGAAAGAGCATTAGAAAAAAATAAATAAAGGCAAAATAAAATCTTTATTTTTCTTATTTTTAATTGATCTAACAGATAATAAATTGTTCAAAATAATAATAACAACAATACATTTGGTGATTATGACTTAATTGATAAGTGAAATGAATGTCAGCAATGTTGTAAGAGATAAGAGGGAGGAATTGGGAATACTCTGTTATAAGATACTTGCACTACCTTTGAAGTGGTATAGTGCTAATTGAAACTAGACTTGGATTAGTTGTAAATCTATATTGCAAACTCAGGGGCAATCACTAAAGAAAAGTTTTTTAAAAAGTATAATTGATATGCTCAAAGGAGGGAAAAATAGAATCATATAAAATGCTTAATTAAAACCAGAGAAGGCAGAAAATAATGGAAGACAAACAAAAAACAAGGGGAACATGTAGAAAACAGTAACAAATCTGATAGGTATTAATTCAATTATATCAATAATCACTTTAAATGTCAATGGTCTAAATACACCAATTAAAAGATAGACTTGTTAGAGTGGATTAAAAACAAGACCCAACAATGTGTTTTCTACAATAAATCCACTCCACATATAAAAACATGGATTTATCAAAAGCAAAAGGATGGATGCTAAGTGAAATAAGTCAGACAGAGAAAGACAAATACTGTATGACCTCATTTGCATGTGGAATCTGAAAAAGACAAACTCATAAAAACAAAGAGTAGATTGGTGGTTGCCAGGAGCTGGGTGTTTGGAGAAATGGGGAGATGTTGTCCAAAGGATCTGAACTTCTAATTATATGATGAATAAGTTCTGGGGATCTAATGTATAGCATAGTGACTATAGTTAACAATACTGTGTTGTATACTTGAAAGTTGCTAAGAGAATAGATTTTAAATGTTCTCACCACAAAAAAAAAAAAGATAACCACGTGAGTTTATGGATGTGTTAACTAACCTTATGGTGGTAATTATTTCACAATATATACATATATAAAATCATCACATTGTACACCTTAAACATACACAGTGTTATATATCAATTATATCTCAGTAAAGCTGGGGAAAAAATACAATAAAAGCAAAAAGATGGAGAAAGTTATACCATCCTAACAATACTCAAAAGAAAACTGTTGTAGTTATTTCAATTTGAGACAAAGCAGACATCATAGGAAGTAAAATTATCAGAGATAAAGAGGGGCATTATAGGCCAGTAAAGGGGCCAGTCCTCCAAGAAGACATAACAATCCTTATTGTGTATGTGCCTGATCACAGAGCACCAAAATATATGAGGTAAAAACTGATAGAACTGCAAGGAGAAATAGATGAATCCACTATTGTTGGAGATTTCAGTACCCCTCTATCATTAATGAACAGATTCAGCAGGCAGAATATCCATAAGGACATGGTTGAATGAACAGCAGCATCAATCAACTAGATCTAATTGACATTTACAGAATACTTTACCCAACAATATCAGAATACACATTCTTCTCAAGGCTTCATGAAACATTCACCAAGATAGACAAATTCTGGGCCACAAACCACCCTTAATACATTTAAAAGAATATAAATTATACAAAGTAGGCTCTCAGATCTCAATGGAATTAAATCAGAAATCAATAACAAAAAGATAGCTGGAAAAAAAAATTCCAAAATACGTGGAAATTAAACACACTTCTGAATTCCATATGGGCCAAAGAAGAAGTTTCAAGAGAAATTTAATATATTTTGGGCTAAATTAAAATTAAAATACATTATCAAAATTTGTCAGATGCAGAGAAAGAAGTGCTTGGAGGGATATTGATAGTGTTGGATGCATATATTAGAAAAGAATGAAGATGTAAAACTCAATAATCTAAGCTTTCACCTTAGGAAACTAGAAGAAGAGCTAAATAAATCCAAACTAAGCCCCAGAAGAAAAATAATAAAAATTAGAACAGGAATCAATAAAATTAAAAATCAACAGAAAAAAATCAACAAAATTAAAAGCTAGTTCTTTGAAAAGATCAATAAAACTGTTAACCCATAACCAGGGTAATTAAAAAAAAGAGAGAGAGAAGACACAAATTACTAATATTAGAAATGAAAAAGGGGCCATAACTCCTGATCCCATGAACATTTAAATGATAATAAGAGAATATTATCAACAATACTATGCCTACAAATTTGATAACCTAGAGGAAATGGACCAATTTTTTGCAAGACATGATCTGCCAAAACGTACACAAGGAGAAATATATAATCTGCATAAGCCTATATCTATTAAAGAAATTGAATCAATAGTTAATAACTTTCCCAAACAGAGAGCATGAAGTCCACATGGGTTCATTGGTGAATTCTACCAAAAATTTAAGGAAGAAATTTTACCAATTCTCTATAATCTCTTCCAGAAAATGGAAGCAGATGGACTATTTCCTAACAAAATATGGACTAAAACAGAGAAATAACTACTGATTCAACAGAGATTTTTCAAAACAATAATGAGTGAGTATTATTAACAACTACATGATCAATTTGGAAACCTTTTTGAACAGAACTCCTAGAAAATTGTAAAATGCCAAAATTGGCAAAAGAAGAAATAAAGAAATTGAATGATCTAGTTAGTATCACAGAATTGAAATAGAAGTCACAGCACCACCATCCTGCAAATCCCAAGGCCTAGATATCTGTCTTATTTTTTTAAATGTTTAATTGTGAAATATGACACAAATAACACACAGAAAAGTATTAAAAATAAGTGTAAAGTGTATTGAATTATTTAAAAAACAAACACAAGCATGATCATCATTCAGGTCAAGAAATCGAACATTGCCTGCACTCCCAGAAATTGACAGCATGCTCCATCCCAGTCACAACCTCCTCCCTTCACCCAAAAGAACTCAAAATCCTGAATTTTATGGTAAATCCTTCCATGATTTTCCTTTTAGTCTTACTACCTACACACATATCTCTAAATACTATCCTATAATTTATAGAATAAATGATAAGGATAATATTCACAAAATACTCCAGCAAGCATGGGGTCAGTAAAGGCCAAGTGGGGAGCTGGGACTTTCCTACCCACAAGCTGGTCATAAGCCGCCTCCACCCATGGTGTGAGTGAAGATCATGCGGGGAGCCCAAACTTCTACCTCCACCTGGCAGTACCAAGGTGCTCCTCCTCCTCTGCTGGAGTGATGTCAGAGCAGGCTTGGTGGAGAGTCAGGGCTTTCACCATCATCCCACGGTGTTAAGGCCAACCCCACTCAGTGGAAACTATGTGTAGAAACTCCTACCACCACCCATCAATAACATGGAGTCCCCTGTCCTTGGGTGTCAATGGAGACCAAGTGGGAACATGGACTTCTGACTCCACCTGGAAGTAATAGGTGGCACCAGCCCTTCCTCTGCCAGAGTGGTATCAGAAAGCTTCGGCTAAAACAGAAGGGTTAAATAAGATCCAGAGTCTCAGACACTGAGACTTGAAATGTCCAAGTTTCAATCAAAAATCACTCATCACACCAAGAAACATGAAAATCTCAAACTGAATGAAAAAAGATAATCAACAGATCCCAACACCATGATGACAGAGATGTTAGAATTATCTGACAAAAATTTTAAAGCAGCAAAGAGATAGAAAGAAGCAAACAAAGAAAAGACACACAGAAGAACCAAATGTAAATTTTAAAACTGAAAAATGCAATAACCAAATAAAAAGCTTTGTGGATGTACTCTACATCAAAATGGTGGGAACAGACGAAAGAATCAGTGAACTAGAAGCTAGAAAATTAGAAATTACCCAACTTGAAAAATAGAGAGGAATAAAATTTCAAAATGAACAGAGACTCAGGGGCTTGTGAGAATATTTTTAAAAATTTAATATTTGTGGTTTCAGAATACCAGAAAGAGAGCAGGAAGAGGGCAGGGCTGAAAAAGTGCTCAAAGAAATAATAGCTGAAAACATCCCAAATTTGGCAAGAGGCATAAACATGCAGATTCAAGTAGCCTGAGCAAACTTCAAAGAGGATAAGCCCAAAGATCTGTGTCAAAAACATCATAAACTTCAGAAAACTAAAAACAAACAAACAAAAATCTCAAAAGCAGCCAGATAAAAACATTTCCTCTATGGGAGTGAAAACAGTTTGTATGACAAATTTCTCACCAGAAGGAGGTGGCACAATATTTATCAAGTGATAAACAAAAAAAAACTGTCAACACAGAATCCTATATTGAGTGAAAAGATTCTTCAGGACTAAAGGAGAAAGATATGGAAACAACCTAAGTGTCTGTCTATGGTTAGATGGATAAACAAAATGTGGTGTGTGTGTGTATATATATGTATATAATATACATATATATAGTGTATATAAATATATATATAATATACATATATATAGTGTATATAAAAAATGTATATGTGTCACAGAAAGACAAAGACTGTATGGTATCACTTATATGTGGAATCCAGAAAAAAAATGTCAGACTCATGGAGACAGAGAGTAGAACGATGGTTGCCAGGGGCTAAAGGGTGAAGAAAATTAGGAGATGTTGGTCAAAGGGTATGAACTTTCAATTATAAAAGAGATAATTTCTGAGGATCTAACGTATAACATGGTGACTATAGTTGATAATACTGTATCATATACTTGAAATTTTCTAACAGAGTAGATCTTAAGTGTTCTCCCCACACACACATACACAAAGATTTCACCACACACCTATTCAGAATGGCTAAAATAAAAAATAATGACACCACATACTAGTGAGGATGCAGAGAAACTGAATTACTCACACACTGCTGGTGGGAATATAAAATGGTACAGCCACTTTGGAAAACAGTTTGACAATTTCTTAAAAAGCTAAACATGAAACTATCATATGACCCAGGAATTTCACTCCTAGGCATTTATCCCAGAGAAATTAAAGCTTATGTGTACACAAAAATCTGTACACAGATGCTTCTAGCAACTTTATTTGTAATAGGCAAACACTGGAAACAACCCAAATGTACTTCAAAGCCTGAATGTTTAAACCAAGTATGTCACATCCACACCATGGGATGTACTCAGCAATGAAAGGAAGGAACTATTGATGCACACAACAATCTGCATGAATCTCCAGAGAATTATGAAGAATAAATTTTTTAAAAGCCAACCTTGAGTTGTTACATATTGTATGGTTTCATTTATATAAATTATTGAAGTGACAAAATTATACAAATGGAGAACAGATTAGTGGATGCCCAGGGTAAAAGAGAGGGTGGGGAATCTGAGAAAGACAATACCAAGAGAATTAGAAGACAAGCCACAGACTGGGAGAAAATATTTGCAAGAGACACATTCAATAAAGAATTTTTATCAAAATATACAAAGAACCCTTAAAACTCAACAATAAGAAAACAAACAACCCGATTTAAAAATGGGCCAGAGACGGTAACAGACACCCCACCAAAGAAGATATACGGAAAGCAAAAGTATATGAAAAGATGCTCCACATCACACGTCAACGGGGAAATGCAAATTAAAACAACAATGAGACACCACTATACACTTATTAGAATGGCCAAAATCCAGAACACTGACAAACCAAATGCTGGTGAGAATGTGGAGCAATAGAAACTCTCATATATTGCTAGTGGGAATGCAAAATGGTACAGCCACTTTGGAAGACAGTTTGGCAGTTTCTTATAAAACTAAACATACTCTTACCATACCATCCAGCAATGCCACTCCTTGGTATTTACCAATAGGAGTTGAAAACTGATGTCCATATAAAAACTTACACATGTATATTTATAGCAGCTTTATTTATAATTGCCAAAACTTGGAAACAACCAAGATGTCCTTCAGTAAGAAAATGGATGAGTAAACTGTGGTACATCCAGACAATGGAATATTATTCGGTGCTAGAAAGAAATGGACTATCAAGCCATGAAAAGACAAAGCGGAATGTTAAATGTGTATTACTAAGTGAAGGAAGCCAATCTGGGAAAAATCTACATACTATATAGACTACATACTAGGAAACATATATATATTCCAACTATATGACATTCTAGAAAAGCAAAAACTATAGAGAAAATAAAAAGATCAGTAGTTTCCAGAGTGGGGGGAGGGAGATGAATAGACAGAGCACAGAGGATTTTTAGGGCAATGAAAACACAAGAAATCTCTGCATCTGCCTCCTCTCAATTTTGTTGTAAACTTAAAACTGTTCTAAAAAATTAAGTATTAAAAAAAAGAGGGGCAGGTAGGAGGAAAGTGGATGTACTATAAAAGGACAAGATGAGGGATCCTTGTGGTAATAGTAATATCCTGTATCTTGACTGTGTAAATGTTAATGTGCACTGTTTTGCAAGATGTTACCATTGGGAAGACTAGGTAAAGTACATAGGATCTCTCTGTATTATTTCTTAGAACTGCATATGAATCTTTATCTCAAAATGAAAATTGTACCTAAAAAATCACACACAATTGTAGATTGGTCTATTTCTCCTTATAGTTCTCTCAAAATAGCTTTAATATTTTGGGTCTATGTTATTACATGCATATAAACTTAAAATTGTGGTATCTTTCTGGTGAATTAAGCCTTTGACTGTAATAATATTTCTCTTTTCCTTTTTTGTAATGCTTTTTATCCTTAAACTTTTCTCTCAGATATTGTTACAGCCATGCCTGCTTTGTTTTGGTGGTATTTGCATGGTTTACCATTTTACCATTATTTTATTTTTGACCTTTCTGTATCTTTATATTTGAAGTCTTTTTAAAGCAGCATTTAGATAGGTTTTTAATCCTTTCTGAAGATAATTGTCTTTAATTATAGCGTTCAGTCGTATACATTTAATATATTCATTAATATAAGTTTAAATTTACCATTCTACTATTTTTTATGTTTATTTTAGGATTTCTTCATTCTATTACCTTCTTTTTGATTGATTAAGTATTTTTTATTTCATATTTCCCCTTTATTAACTTGGTAGTATTACATTCTTTTGCCATTCTGTTCCCAGCAGTTTTTTTCCCAGTGCTGCACTCAGTGCTTTCCCAGGCTACTAACAAGTACCCTGAAGGTCCTGACTGCCCCAGCACATTTCCACCAACTGAAGCATTCATTTGTGAATTAGAGTTTCAAAAATTCCTTATTGGTCAGCCCCATGGCCTAGTGATTAAGTTCGGTGTGCTCCACTTTGGTGGCCTGGGTTCGGTTCCGGGGCGCAGACTTACACCACTCATTGGCAGTCACTCTGTGGCAGCAACCCACATACAAAACAGAGAAAGATTGGCACAGATGTTAGCTCAGGGAAAATCTTCCTCAGCAAAAAACAAAAAAAAATTCTTTCTGTGTTCTGTCTGTTGTTCTCATATCTAAGGGCTAAGTTCTCCAGTACTAGTTGAGACTATCTCCTTTGGGGGATGTGTGCTAGTTGTCAATTTCTGAGTTCTCTGGCTCATAGCACTGTCAGAAGCCCTTTTTATTACCCTTCTACCTTCTCCTGTACAGTCTCTGTTGCTGCTCTGTACCCTGCTCAATCGCTCTTGATCTTATCCTTGGTTTGGGCACACTGGTTTGTATTCTGAAGTTCATAGAAATATTTTGTTAACTGTTTTTTTCTCTGAAGATATTGGCCAGAGATTTTTTCTCTTTTGGTATCCTAGTTCCTCTATTGTTTTTGTAAAATGATTTGGGAAAATTAAAAACTACAACACTCCCTTTGGTGCTATCTTGTTTTCTATTTTATATATTTTTTAAATTTTTTAGACATCACTATTGCTTTATACACTCAATGTTTATTCATGTTTACTCCTATATGTAACACATTGTTTATACAGTCCAGGTTTATTTATAACTCCTGTCATATTTACCATATTCACTGCTTTTTATTACTTTTATTTCATTCCTATGACTCTCAATTTTATTCCTATATTTACTAGTTTAATAATTTTTGTTCCTCTTTATTTACTACTTATTTCAATCCTTTTGAGTTAAGGAAACAGAGTTTAGAGTCCAGGGAATCCAAATTGGCTGGAAATCATGGGACAGACTATCAAAGAAGAATGAGCTGCACAGAGAGAGATCTCCAAAGATCTACAGAGGGTTCCCCTTGAGTATTCAGCAGAGTAATTATAAGTGTACACATGTGAGGCCAGGGAAAGAATCATCTGAAAGGGCTGGAGGGAAGAATGTCTAGCATCCACACAGGACTGTTATTGGTGCCTGTGCCCACCAGAAAAGACTAGAAAACTTTATAATTCATAGAAGATTGAATAGGATAAAGTACTCAGAAGGATATACTCAATATGGTCAATAATTAACCTAAGTCTAAAAACAACTGTGATTCTTGTTAAAAGTCTTAAATGCAAGACTTTAATCAAACTGTATCACAGTAATTTAACTGAGATCCCAGAACAAACCTCAAGGATATTTATAGGAATATAAAACTATGCAACAACTATCAAGGTAAAATTCACGACTGGCATCCAATCAAAGGCAATCAGGCATGGCAGAAAGCATTAAAATGTAAGGATAAAAATTTATCAATCAAAACCTACTAAGAAATGACACAAATGTTGGATTTGGCAGAAAAAAGCCATTCAAAAAGTTAATATAACTGTATTCCATATATTTGAAAAGTTAGGTAGATATATGGAAAATACAAAAAAGATACAAATCAAACTTCTAGAGATGAAAACTACAATGTATAAGATGTTTAAGATGAAAAATGCACTACAACAGCAGATTACACATTGCAGATAAAAAGATTAGTGAACTTGATGTCATAGCAAGAAAATCTATCCAATATAAAACCCAGAGAGAGAAAGGAATACAAAAAATAAAAAGACCATCACTGAGCTATAGGACAATTTCAAATAGTGTAATGTATACAATTGGAGTTCCTGAAAAGAAAACAATAAATCCACAGATCCAAGAATCTCAATGAAACCCAAGGACAAGAAATATGAAGTAAACTACACCAAGACACGTCATGGTCAAATTGCTCAAAATCAGTGATAAGGAGAAAATCTTAAAAGCAACCAGAGAATAAAAGTGACATTATGTATAAGGAATATAGATAAGGATGACAGTAAATTTCTCTTTGGAAACAATGCAAGCAAAAGAAAAGTGGAGCAAAATCTTTAAAGTACTAAAAGAAAAGCTTGTAAATCTCCAATTCTATATGCAGTAAAAATATCTTTCTAAAACAAAGGAAAATAAAGACTCTTTAGATGTACAAAATCTGAGAAAGCATCCTCAGCAGAACCACACTACAATAAATGTAAAGGAAATCCTTCATGCAGAAGGAAAATAACACTAGATTTATAGTATAAACTCTAAAAGCAACACTAACTTAACAAAACAAAGAGTAATAACTAATAAGCTACACAAAGGAGATAAAATTATAAGAAATAGTCAATCTAAAAGAAGGCAGAAAAAGAGGAAAGGAGGAAAAAAGAATAAATGGGACAAATAGAAAACACATAATGGGATGAGAGACTTAAATTTAACTATATCAATAATCACATTACATGCAAATGGTCTAAATATTTTTATTAAAAGACATACTGTAAGATTGGATATAAAGCAAGGCCCAACTATATGCTGCCTAAAGAAATGCATTCAAACATAAATACAAAAATGGCTAAAACAGAAAGGATAGAAACAATAAACCATGCTACCATCAATCTAAAGAAAGCTGGAATGGCTACATTAATATCAGACAGAGTAAATTTCAGAGCAAAGAATATTATCAGAGTTAGAGAAGATCATTTTGTAATGATAAAAAGATCAATTCATCGAGAGTTTATAACAATCCTAAAAATATATGTAACTAATAATAAAGCTCCAAAATACATGAGGCATAAATTGACAAAACCACGAGGAGAAATAGATAAATCCACAGTTACTATCAGAGATTTCAACATACATTTCTCAAAATCGATGTAAATAATAGAAAATAATTACAAAGATAGACTATCAACCAACTTGGCCAACTGACATTTATAGAATATTCCACCAAAAAACAATAGAATACACATTCTTTTCGGGTGTATGCAGAACATTTAGCAAAATAGATCATATCTTATAAACAAAAATATTTGTCATACAAAATATATTCCCTCCCCAAAGTGGAATTAAATTAGAAGTTAATAACAAAAAGATACCTGGAAAATCCCCAACTAATATGGACACTATGTAACCATCTTCTAAATAGCCATGGGTCAAGAAGTAATTGAAAGGAAAATTAGAAACAATTTTGAAATATATCTAAATTAAAAATAATATATCAACATATGTGGAATACTGCTAAAGCAGTACTTAACAGAAAATTATAGCACTATATGTCTATATTTGAAAAGAAGAAAGGTATCAAATCAAAGATCTCAGAGGGTGGTCCAAGAAAGTGATGTAGGAAGATCCTGAACTCACCTCCTCCCACAGACACACTAAATCTACAGCTATTATGGAATGATTCCCTCTGAAAAGTAGATGAACATCTCCTCCACAACTAAAGATAAAAGGACCACATCAAGACTGTCTTGGTACACCCTCAACAACTGGGACCTATTAAGAATAAATCAAGCTGCTTATACAATCACAAAGGTTCAAGAGACAACCAAGAGCTAGGGCAAGGTGGAATGAAAAGTTTTATCTCCTACACAAGGCCAGTCCTTCAAGACTGGGAGATGTAACTGTTTTGACTAATACATAGAAAAAAAAACATAGAGGGTCAAGAAAAATGAGGAAACAATGGAGTAGGTTCTGAACAAAAGAAGGTAAAACCTCAGAAAAAGACTCTAATGAAATGAAGATAAATAATCTACCTGATAAAGAATTTAAAGTAATGCTCATAGAGATGCTCACCAAACTCAGGAGAAGAATGGATGAACATAATGAGAACTTCAACAAAGAGAGAAAATATTAGAAAATACCAAACAGAAGTAACAGAGCTGAAGAATACAATAACTGATCTAAAAATACACTAGAGGGGTTCAACAGCAGACTAGATGAAGCTGAAGAATGGATCAGCAATCTAGAAGACAGGGTAATGAAACTCACTCAAACAGAGCAGCAAAAAGAAATTTAAAAAAGTGAAGATACCTTAAGAGACATATGGAGCAACATCAAGCAGAATAACATTTGTATTACAGGGTCCCAGAAAGCAAAGAGAAAGGAGCAGAAAATTTATTTGAAGAAATGGCTGAAAAACATACCTAACATGGGGAAGGAAACAGACATCCAGGTGGAGAAGCACAGAGAGTTCCAAATAAGATGAATCCAAAGAGATCTACAATGAGACATTTTATAATTAAAATATAAAAAGTTAAAGATAAAGAGAGAATCTTAAAAGCAGCAAGGGAAAAACAACTTATTACATACAAGGGAATCACCCATAAGACTATCAGCATATTTTTCAACAGAAGCTTTGTAGGACAGAAGGGAGTGGCATGATATATTCCAAGTGCTGAAAGGAATAATTTCCAACTGCGAATACTCTAGCCAGAAGGGTTATTAAGAATTGAAGGAGCAATAAAGAGTTTTCCAGATAAGCAAAAGCTAAAGGAGCTCATCACCACTAAACTGGCATTACAAGAAATATTAAAGGGACTTCTTTAAGCTGAAAAGTGAAAGCATTAATTGGTAATAAGATAACATATGAAAGTCAAAATCTCCCTTATAAAGGTAAGTATATAGTAGGGGTAGCGCAGTAATCACACATAAATCTAGTATGAAGGTTAAAAAACAAAAATAGTAATGTTAACTATGACTATAACAATTAGGTAAGGGATACAAAAAATAAAAAGATGTAAAATGTGACATCAAAAACATAAAATGTGGGAGGGAAATAAAAATGTAGAGTTTTAGAATGCACTCAAACTTAAGTTGCTATCAACTTAAAATAGACTGTTATATATAGAGGCTGTTATATGTGAACACGATGGTAACCACAAAGCAAAAACCTATGGTAGATACACAAAAGCTAATGAGAAAGGAATCTAAATAGAACACAAAAGCAAGTCATCAAACTACAAGGGAAGACAGCAAAAGAAGAAAGGAACAGAGAGAAACTACAAAAACATTCAGAAAATAATTAATAAAATGGCAGTAATTACATACTAATTAATAGTTTCTTTAAATGTAAATGGATTAAATTCTCCAATTGAAAGACATAGAGTGGCTGAATGGATTAAAAAAAAAAAGATTCGTCTATATGCTGCCCACAAGAGACTTACTTCAGAGGTAAGGACCCACACAGACTGTAAATGAAGGAATGGAAAAAAATATTCCAGGTAAATGGAAATAAAATAAGGCTGGTGTTGCTATACTCATATCAGACAAAATAAAGACTGTAATGGGACTGGCCCGGTGGCGCAGTGGTTAAGTTTGCATGCTCCACTTCAGCAGCCCAGGGTTCACAGTTTCGAATCCCAGGTGTGGACCTACACATCGCTGATCAAGCCATACTGCGGCAGGCATCCCACATAAAATAGAGGAAGATAGGCATGGATGTTAGCTCAGGGCCACTCTTCCTCAAGCAAAAAGTGGAAGATTGGCAGTAGGTGTTAGCTCAGGGCCAATCTTCCTCAAAAATAAATAAATAAATAAATAAATAAATAGATAAATAGATAAATAAATAAAATAAAGACTGTAATAAAAGATGAAGAAGGGCATTACATAATAATAAAGGAGCCAATCCAATAAGAGGATATAACATTTGTAAATATTTACTCACTCATCATAGGAGCATCTAAATATATAAAGCAAATATCAATGAATATAAGGTAGAAAGTGACAGCAATACAATAATAGTAGTGGACTTTAACACACCACTTACTTCAATGGATAGATCAGCCAGACAGAAAATCAATAAGGAAACATTGGCCTTAAATGACACATTGGACCAGTGGACTTAATATATACAGAACATTCCATCCAAAGGCAGCATAATATACATTCTTCTCAAGGGCACATGAAAAATTCTCCAGAATATATCACATGTTAGGCCACAAAACAAGTCTTAATAAATTTAAGAAGATTAAAGTCATATAAAGTATCTTTTCCAATCACAATGGTATGAAACTAGAAATCAATTACAAGAAGAAAACTGGAAAAAGTACAAATATGTGGAGATTAAACAATATGCTACTGAACAACCAATGGGTCAAAGAAGAAATAAAAGGAGAAATTGAAAAATACCTTGAGATAAATGAAAATGAAAATACAACATACTAAAATCTATGGGATGCAGCAAATGTAATTCTGAGAGGGAAGTTTATAGTGATACAGGCCTACATTAAAAAAATAAGAAAAATTTCAAATAAACAATCTAACTTTACACCTAAAGGAACTAAAAAAAGAGAAACAAATGAAGCCCTAAGTTAGTAACAGGAAGGAAATAATAAAAATGGAAGTGGAAATAAATGAAACGGAGACTAGAAAAACAATAGAAAAGATCAATGAAACTAAGAGCTGGTTCTTTGACAAGATAAGCAAAATCGACAAACCTCTAGCTAGATTCACCAAGAAAAAAAAGAGGGCTCAAATGCATAAAATCAGAAATGGAAGAGAAGTTAAACTGATACCACAGAAATACAAAAGATCATAAGAGACTACTATGAACAAGTATCCACCAATGAATAGGACAATCTAGAAGAAATGGATAAACTTCTAGAAACATACAATCTTTCAAGTCTAAATCATGAATAAATAGAAAATCTGAAAAGATCAATTAACAGTAAGGAGATTGAATCAGTAATCAAAAAACTCCCAACAAACAAAAGTCCAGGACCAGGTGTCTCCACTGGTGATTTCTACCAAACATTCAAAGAAAATTTAATACCTCTCCTTCTCAAACTCTTCCAAAAAGTTAAAGAGGAAGTAATGCTTCTGAACTCATTTTATGAGGTCAACATTACCCTGATACCAAAAACAAACAAGGACACCACAAAAAAAAAAAAGAAAATTATAGTCTAATATGCCTGATGGACATAGACACAAAAATCCTCAACAAAATATTAGCAAAACAAATTCAACAATACATTAAAAGGATCATACAACATGATCAAGTGGGATTTATTCCAGGGATGCTAGGATGATTCAACATCAGCAAATCAATCAACATGATACACCACATTAACAAAATGAAGGATAAAAATCATGTGATCATCTCAATAGATGCAGGAAAAGCATTTGACAAAATTTGAAACCTTTTATGATAAAAACTCTCAACAAAGTGGATATAGAGAGAACATACCTCAACATAATTAAGCCCATATATGACAAGCCCACAGCTAACATCATACTCAGTGATGAAAAGCTCAAAGCTTTTCCTCTAAGATCAGGAATGAGACAAGTGTTCCCACTCTCACCACTTTTATTCAACATAGTATTGGAAGTCCTAGCCAGAGCAATTAGGCAAGAAAAAGAAATAAAAGACATTCAAATCTGAAAGGAAGAAGTAAAATTGTCACTATTTGTGGGTGACATGATTAAATATATAGAAAACTCTAAAGTATCTGCCATAAAACTGTTAGAACTTATAAAAGAATTTAGTAAGGGTACAAAATCAATATACAAAAATCAGTTGTGTTTCTATGCACTAACAACAAAATATCAGAAACAGAAAATAAAACAATCACATTTACAAATGCATAAAAAAGAATAAAATACTTAGGAATAAATTTAACCAAGGAGGTGAAAGACCTATACACTGAAAACTATAAGACATTGATGAAAGAAATGGAAGATGACACAAATAAATGGAAAGACATATCATGTTCATGGATTGGAAGAATTAATATTGTTAAAATATCCATATTACCCAAAGCAATCTACAGATTCAATAGAATTCCTATCAAAATTCCAATGGCATTTTTTACAGACATAGAACAAACAATCTTAAAATTTGTATAGAACTACAGAAGACCCCAAATAGCCAAAGCAATCTTGAGAAAGAAGAACAAATCTGGAGGCACCATGCTTCCTGATTTCAAACTATACTACAAGGTATAGTAACAAAAACAGTATGGTATTGGCATAAAAACAGACAGGTTGATCAATGGAACAGAATAGAGAGCCCAGAAATAAACCTACACATATATGTTCAATTAAATTATAACAAGGGAGGCAAGAATATACAATGGAGAAAGGGAGATCTCTTCAATAAATGCTGCTGGGAAAACTTGACAGTCACATGCAAAAGAATGAAATTAGACCACAATCTTACACCATACACAGAAATAACTCAAAACGGATTGAAGACTTCAATGTAAGACCTGAAACCATAAAACTCCTAGAAGAAAACATAGGCAATAAACTCCTTGACATCAAAATCAGAGCTTAGTTTTTAGATCTGACCCCAAAAGCAAAAATAAATAAATGGGACTACATCAAACTAAATAGCTTCTGCACAACAAAGGAAACCATTGACAAAAGAAAAAGACAACCCACCAATTGGTAAAATATATTTGCAAATGATGTATCCAATAAGGAGTTAATTTTCAAAATATATAAAGAACTCATACAAGTCAACAACAAAAAACAAATAATCCAATTTAAAAAGTAAGCATGGGATAAGCCTGGTGGCATAGTGGTTAAGTTTGCACACTCTGCTTTGGCTACTCAGGGTTTGCAGGTTTAGATCCTGGGTACAGACCCACACACTGCTCATCAAGCCATGCTGTGGCAGTGTCCCACACACAAAATAGAGGAAGATTGGCACAGATGTTAGCTCAGGGACAATCTTCCTCAAGCAAAAAGAGGAAGATTGGCAACAGATGTTAGCTCAGGGCCAATCTTCCTCACCAAAAAACAAAAAATTAAAAAATATAGGCAGAGGATCTAAATAGAGATTTCCCAAAGAAGATATAGAGATGTCCAATAGGCACATGAGAAGATGTTCAACATCAATAATTATTAGGGAAATGCAATCAAAACCGCAATGAGATATCACCTCATGCCCATCAGAATGGCTATTATTAAAAAGACAAGAAATAACAAGTGTTGGAGAAGATGTAGAGAAAGGAGAACCCTCATACACTGCTGGTGGGAATGTTAATTGGTGCAGCTGCTATGGAAAACAGTATGGAGATTCCTCAAAAAATTAAAAATAGAACTACCATATGATCCACCTGTTCCACTTCCAGGTATTTATCCAAAGAACACGAAAACACTAATTTGAAAAGATTTGTGCATCTCTATGTTCATTGCAGAATTATTTACAATAGCCAAGACATAGAATCAAGCTGAGTACCCATCAATGAATGAATGGATAAAGAAGATGTGTGTATATATATATACACACACACACACAATGGAATATTACTCAGCCATAAAAAAGATGAAATCTTGCCATTTGCAACAACATGGATGGACATTTGCTAAGCAAAATAAGTCAGATGAATAAAGAAAAATACCATATGATTTCACTCATATGTGGAAGATTACAAACAATAACAACAAACAAACATAGATACAGAAAACAGATTAGTTGTTACCAGAAGGGAAGAGGGGTGGGAGGAGGCTGAAAAGGGTAAATGGGGTCATTTGTACAGTGATGGATGGAAACTAGACTTTTGGTGGTGAACATGATGGAGTCTAAACAGAGGTCGAAATATAATAATGTATACCTGAAATTTACATAATGTTATAAACCAATGTTACCTTAATTTTTAAATAAGGAAGTAATGGGGGAAAACTTTCCTAACAGGGGGAGAAAAATAGACATCCAGATTGATTCGGCTCAAAGTACACCAAATAGGTTGAACCCAAAAAGGGCTACAGCAAGACAAAAGTCAAAAAAAAAGTGAGAGAATTTTAAAAGCAGGAAGAGAAAGGAAACTTGTCACAAACAACAGAGCCTCCCTTCCATAACTATCAGAGAATTTCTCAATAGAAAGTTTGCAGGCCAGGTGAAAGTGGGATGGTATAATCAAAATATTGAAAGAAAAAAAACTGTCAACAAAGAATACTATACTCTGACAAAGCCAAGGGAGTCCATCACCATTAGATCTGCCTTACAAGAAATGGTAAAGGCCATTCTATAACCTGAAAGGAAAGAATGCTAATTAACATCATAAACACATATGAATGTGTAAAACTTATCAGTAAAGGTAAATATATAGTTAAAATTAGATTCTCTAATATTGTAATGGTGGTGTGTATATCACTTACAATTCTAGTTTAAAAGTTAAAAAATAAATGTATTAAAAATAACTATAACTATAATAATTTGTTATTGGATATACAATATAAAAAATATGTAAATTATAAATCAATAACCTAAAATGTGAGGAGAAGTAAAACTATAAAGTTTCTGTATGCTATCAAAGTTAAGTTGCTATCAGCTTAAAATAGGATGTTATAATTATAAGATATTTTATGTGAGCATCATGATAACCACATAGGAAAAATCTGTAGACGATACACAAAAGTTTATGAGAAAGGAGTTAAAGCATACCACCAAAAACCTCATTAAATCACAAGGGAGACAACAAGAGAGGAAGCAAGAAACAAAGGATCTACAAAACAGTTAGAAAACAATTAACAAAAATGGCAGTAGTAAGTCTTTATCAATAATTACTTTAAATATAAATGGAATAAATTCTCAAATCAAAAGACATAGAAGGGCTGAATGGATTAAAAAAACAAGATTCAACAACATGCTATGTACAAGAGACTCACTTTAGCCTTAAGGACACACATAGGCCAAGAGTGAAATGATGGAAAAAGATATTCTATGTAAATAGTAAACAAAATAGTCAGGTGTAACTATAATCGGATCAGACAAAATAGATTTTAAGCAAAAAATGGTCATAAGGGACAAAGAAGGCCATTATATAATGATAAAGGGGTCAATCCATCAAGAAAATATAACAACAGTAAATATTTATGCACCCAACATCGGAGTACCTAAATATGTAAAGCAAATACTAACAGAACTAAAAGAAAAAATAAACAGCAACATAATAATAATTGGGGACTTTAATATCTCACTCTCAACAATGGATAGATCATCCAGACAAGAATCAATAAGGAAAGAATGGATCTGAACAACACTATAGATCAAATGGACTTAATAAACATATACAGTCATGTGCCACATAATGTTTCAGTCAACAACAGACTGCATACATGATGGTGGTCCCTTAAGATTAGTAGCATATAGCCTAGGTGTGTAGTAGGCTATACCATCTAGGTTTGTGTAAGTACACTCTACGATGTGAGCACAATGACGAAATTGACTGACTATGCATTTCTAAGAATGTATCGATGTTGTTAAGCAATATGTTACTGTACAGAACATTCCACCTAACAGCAGAACAAACACATTCTTCTCAAGTGCACATAAAATATTTTCTAGGACTGATCATATATTAGATGACAAAACAAGTCTCAACAAATCCCAGAAGATAGTAAATATAAAATTATCTTTTCCAACCATAATGGTATGAAACTAGAAATCAATAACAAGGAGAAAAGATGGAAAATTCACAAATGCATGGAAATTAAACAACAAGCTTCAGAACAACTAATGACTCAAAGAAGAAATCAAAAGGGAAATACAAAAATATCTTGAGAGAAACAAAAGTGAAAATACATCATACTAAAACTTATGGTATGCAACAAAAGCAGAGTGAAGAGCAAAGTTTATAGCAATAAATGCCTACTTCAAGGAAAAGCAGTTCTAACAGGAAAGTTTATAGCTAAAAACACATACCAAGAAAAAAATAACTTAACATTACACCTCAAGGAACTAGAAAAGAAAGAGAAAAATAAGATCAAAGTTAGCACAAAGAAGGAAATAATAAAGATTAGAGCAAAACTAAATGAAATGCAGAAGATGAAAACAATAGAAAAGGTCAATGAACTAAGAGATTGTCCTTTGAAAAGATAAAATTGACCAATCTTAAGTTAGACTAGCCAAGAAAAAAAGAGAGATGACGCAAATAAAATTATAAATGAAAGAGCATACATTACAACTGATACTGCAAAACTACAATAGATCATAAGAGACTACTCAAGCAATTATACACCAACAAATTAGAAAATCTAGAATAAATGAATCAATTACTAGAAACATACAACCTACCAAGACTGAATCATAAAGAAATAAAATATCTGAACAGAGCAATAAAGAGTGAGAAGATTGAAACAGTAATCAATAACCTACCAAAAAAGAAAAGCCCAATATTAGATTATTTTACTGGTGAATTCTACCAAACATTTAAGAAGGAAGTAATATCAATCCTTCTCAAACTCTTCCAATAAATTGAAGAGATGGGAACACATCCAAACACATTTTATAAGACCAGCATTACCCTGATAAAGCCTGATAGGGACACTACAAAAAGGAAAATTACAGACCAATATCTCTGATGAATATAGACGCAAAAATTCTTAACAAAATACTAGCAAACTGAATTCAACAGAACATTTAAAGAATCACACACCATTATGAAGTGAGATTCATCCTGGGAAGTCAAGGATGGTTCAACATATGCAAATGAATAAATATGATACATCACATTAATAGAATAAAAGATAAAAATTATATGATCCTCTCAATAGATGCAGAAAAGCATTTTATCAAAGCATCATCTTTTCAGGATAAAAACTCTTAGCAATTTGGGGATAGTAAGAACATACACCAACATAATAAAGGCCATAAAAGACAAGCCCATAGCTAACATCATACTCAAGGGTGAAATGTTGAAAGCTTTTTCTCTAAAATAAGGAACAAGACAAGGGTACCCACTCTCACCACTCCTATTCAACATAGTACTGGAATTCCTAGCCAGAGCATTCAGGCAAGAAAAAGAAGTAAAAGACACTCAAATCAGAAAGAAAGAGGTAAAATTGTCTCTGTTTGCAAATGACGTGATCTTATATAGAGAAAAGCCTAAAGATGCCACAAAAAAAGCTGTTAGAACTAATCTTAAAATAAAGCTTCAGGATTCAAAATCAACATGCAAAAATCAGTTGCATTTCTGTACATTAACAGATTAAAAATCCCATTTACAATAGTATCAAAAATAATAAAATACTTAGGAACAAATTTAACCAAGGAAGTGAAAGGTCTGTACTTTGAAATCTGTAAGACATTGATGAAAGAAATTAAAGAAGACAAAAATAAATGAAAAGATATCGCACGTCCATGTATTGAAAGAATTAATATTATCAAAATGTCCATACTACCTAAAGTCATCTATAGATTCAATGCAATCCCTATCAAAAATCCAATGTCATATTTTAAGGAAACAGAAAAAACAATCCAAAAATTTTTGTGGAACCACAAAAGACCTCGAATACCCAAGACAATCCTGAGAAAGAAAAACAAAGCTATGTGCATCACACCTGCTCATTTCAAACTATACTACAAAGCTATAGTAATCAGAACAGCATAGTACTGGCATAAAACAGACACAAAAACCAATGGAACAGAATACAGAGCCCAGAAATAAGCCCGTGCATAAGCAGTCAACTAATATTTGACAAGGGAGCCAAGAACACTCCATGGGGAAAGGATAGTCTTTTCGTTAAGTGGTGTTGGGAAGACTGAATATCCACATGCAAAAGATGAAACCGGACCCCTATCTTACACCCTGCACAAAAATTAATTCAAATGGATTAAAGACTTGAATGTAAGACCTGAAACTATAAAACTCCTAGGAGGAAATAGGGGAAAAAAACCTTGACATTGGTCTCTAAATGATTTTTTTGGATATGAGACCAAAAGCACAGGAAATAAGAGCAAAAATAAACAAGTGGGACCACATAAAACTAAAAAAGCTTCTGCACAGCAAAAGAAACAATCAAAATGCAAACACAATCTACGGAATGGGAGAAAATATTTGCAAACCACATATTGAATAAGGAGTTAATATCCAAAATATATAAAGAACTCATACAACTCAATAAAAACAACAATCAAAAAAAAAAACCCAATCTAATTAAAAAACTAGGCAGAGGAACTAAATAATAGACATTTTTCCAAAAAAGACATCGAAATGGCCAACAGGCACATGAAAAGATACTAATCATCACTAATCATCAGGGAAATGCAAAACAAAACAGCAAGATATCACCTCACACCTGTTAGAATGGCTATTATCAAAAAGAGAAGAGATAAAAAGTGCTGATGAGGATGTGGAGAAAAGGGAACACTTATGCACTGTTGGTGGGAATGTGCGTTGGTGATGCCACTATGAAAAACAGTATGGAGTATCCTCCAGAGATTAAAAATATGACCCAGAAATCCCACTTTGAGTATATATCCAAAGAAAATGAAATCATTGTCTTGAAGAGGTATCTGCACCCCATGTTCATTTTTAGCATTATTTACAATAGCCAAGGCATGGAAACAACCTAAACGTCCATCAACAGATGAATGGATAAAGAAAATGTGGTATAAATATACAACAGATGAAGCTCGAGGGAATTATGTTAAGTGAAATAAGTCAGAAAGAGCCAGACAAATATTGTATCTTAATTACATGTGGAATCTAAAAAAAAAAAAAAAAAACCAAACTCATAGAAACAGAGTAGATTGGTGGTTGACAGGGGTGAGGGAAATTGGTCAAGATGGTCAAAAGATACAAACTCCCAGTTATAAGATGAATAAGTTCTGAGGCTCTAATGTACAGCATAATGACCATAGTTAACAATACTGTATTGTGTGCTTGAAAGTTGCTAAGACAGTAGATCTTAAAAGTTCTCACCACACAAAAAAATTGTAACTACATGAGATGATGGATGTATTAACTAACATTATCACGGTAATCATGTCACAATACATACATATATCAAATCATCACATTTACACCTTAAACTTACCCATTGTTATATGTCAATCATGTCTCAATAAATCCAGGGAAAAATGAATAAAATGGGCAAAAGATTTGAACAGACATTTCACTAATGAAGCTATATGGGTGGCAAATAAGCACATGAAAAGATATGCAACATCATTAGTCATTAGGGAAACGCTGATTAGAACCACTTCACCCATTAGAAAAGCTAACATTAAAAAGACCACACCGAGGCTTGGCAAGGATGTAGAGGGACTAGAATTCTCATACACCACTGGTGGGAATGTAAAATCATACAACTTTGGAGAACAGTTTGATATTTCCTTAAAAAGCTAAAATTACATTTACCGTCTGACCCAGCTATTCCACTCCTAGATAATTTCTTAAGAGACAAGAAAGTGTATGGCCATAGAAAGACTTATACATGAATGTTCATAGCAGCTTTATTTGTAATAGCCAAAATCTGGAATCAATTCAAATGTCTATCAACAGGTGAATGGATAAACAAATTGTGGTATGTCCATAGAATAAATACCACTAGGCAATAAAAAAGGATAAACTATTAACTCAACAATGTGGATGAATCACAAAAAGTTATACTGAATGAAAGAAGATAAACATTAAAAAATACTTGCTGTATGATTTCATTATATAAAACTGTAGAAAATGTAAACTAACCTATAGTAACATAAAGCAGATTAGTGGTGGCCTGTGGATGCTGGGAGGGGAGGTGAAAGTGGGAGAGAGGCATTACAAAAGGAATTACAAAGGATCACATGGAAACTTCTGGACCTGATGAATATGTTCACTCTCTTGATTTTGGTGACAGTTACACAGGTATGAACATGTCAAATATTATCAAATTGTACACTTTAAATAAGTGCAGTTTTGGACTGCAATTATATTATTGAGGTCAATTATACCTCAATAAAGCTATTATAAAAAAATATTTTAAAATAAAATTTAAACGTATTTTAAAATCATCAATGAGGGACAGATGGACGTCGCATACCTCCAGATATGATACAAAGAAGGACACAATATCACCCATGCAGTATTTCAGCCTAGGATTGCTATTCAAAATCTAATCATGAAGAATCGCCAAACAAGCCCAAGATGAGGATGTTCCATTTAAAAAAGAGGGGAGGACTGTATTCTTTAATATATATATATATCTTAAAGATAATTCTTTAAGATATATATCTCTCTCTCTCTCTCAATGTCACGAAAGACAAAGAAAGGCTGCAGAAATGTTCCAGGTTAAAAGAAGCTAAAGAGACACGACAACTAAATGCAATGCCTGACACTAGCCTGGTTCCTGTACTTGAGGGGAAAAAATGTTATACAGGACGTTATTGGGTCAATGACAAATTAGAATATGAGTAATAGACTGGATAAAAGTATTGCATCAATGTGAAATTTAACAGTGTTGATGACTGTTACTATGGTCTTGTGAGAGAATATCTCTATTTTTAGAAAATAAATACTGAAATATTTTTAAGAGATCTAGAGCTATGATGGATGTAACTTACCCAAAAGTGCTCAGAAAGTGTGGGTAAGGGAGTGACAGAGAGAGAGAAGTGGGGAATGAGAGACAGAATAGAAGCAAATGATAAAGCAAACAGGATCAAATGTTAATGTGTGAATCTGGGTAAAGGCTAAATGGTATTCTTTGTATTATTTTTATTTTTGCAACTTTTTCTGTAGGTTTGAAATAACTTCCAAATAAAAAGAAGTAAAAAAAAAACAAACTCCAATAGGAGCAATTGTTTTGTCTTAAGAACTCCTCTTTGACTATCCTATAACATTTTAAATCTAATTTTATCAAAACTCTATAAACTATGAAATATTTCTTGACTCAACTTTAATGTCATCAAGATAGGAATGACTTCCAAAAGATTTCTGGAGTATTTCCAGATGATCACAGATTTCTCCTTTCAAATAAATTGAGAAAGAATTTTGTATTTCAATCCCATTCTGGTAAAACATTTTCCACAGCACTTAAAAATTTTCAAGGGGGAAAGAGGAGATGTTGGTCAAAGAGCACAAACTTCCAGTTAGAAGATGAACAAGTTCTGGGAATCTAATGCGCAGTGTTGTGATTCTGGATAACAATCCTGCACTACATACTTGAAAGTCACTAAGAGAGTGGATCTTAAATGTTCTCACCACAAAAAAGAAATAGTAATTATGGGACACGGTAGAGGTGTTAGCTAATGCTATGGTGGCAATCATATTGCCATATTTAAGTGTATCAAGTCAATAGATTATACACCTTACAGTTACACAGTGCTATATGTAAGTTATATCTGAATAAAGTGGGGAGAAAAAAGAAGAAAAAAAATTGCAAGGATGTTGGCCTCTTCCCTCTTCTTGCGTATCGGCGATTTAGCCAAGAAAGCTTTGATTTTTTATTAGTACCTTAACAATAAATTCAGGATCTTGAATTGAAACATTTATCACGTTCAGATGGTTAAAAGTATCTTTCAGGTAAGCCAGGCCATGAATGAAGTCCTCTCTTCTAAAGTGTTTCAAAGCTAGGTTTTCTTTTTCTTTAAAGAAAAAATGAAACTTCTCTTATCAGAATGGGTACTAAGGCTTGTCCTTTTGAAAGCCAGAGAATTTCTATGTGATAGAGAAGCCTTTCTTATTCTCCACAAAAATATTTTTTAAATGTGATGATTTAGAAACCTACTTTGGATAAAGTTGATGGCTTTTTTAGCTGATGACAGAATTTCTTTTAGGATTCTTTGAAGAGTCTTTGCTATCGGTGCATGTCTGTTGTGAAATAAGTGAGTGGCCAGGATGTGAGGAGATTCCTTTTTCACAAAAGTTGGAAAACCAGGTGGTTATCAAGCATTGTAGGAGCTCTATCCGAGAAAAGAGAAAAGAAGCTTTTGTTTCAAAGTTTTCTATGATAAAATCACCTTTTTACCATTGCCAAACTTGTTGACTTTTACAGTTTCCTGAAGAGACTCCTGATGTAAGAATCCTGCGATGGCCTCAGCCTGCACAAAGCAAGCAAACCCAAGAGGAAGAGGGGAAACGGCTGCATCAAAGATGCCTTTAGTTTCATCCAATTGTAAAATGAAGGTGGGTGGCAAAAGCGCCAATTCCTCAATGACTGCTTCAAATTTTTAAAAGAAATATCAGGGGCCGGCCCTGTGGCATAGTGGTTAAGTGCTCACGCTCTGCTGCTGGCGGCCCAGGTTTGGATGGGGCGCGCACCAATGCACCGCTTGTCAGGCCGTGCTGTGGCGGCGTCCCATACAAAGTGGAGGAAGATGGGCACGGATGTTAGCCCAGGGCCAGTCTTCCTCAGCAAAAAGAGGAGGATTGGCATGGATGTTAGCTCAGGGCTAGTCTTCCTCACAAAAAAAAAAAAGAAGAAGAAATATCAACTATTCTATTTGACAAAGAAAATGGATTATAGATTTTTCCTTTGGTGCAGTGCACACACAAGTTCCAACATGGTTTATTAAAGTTGTCCAATAAAATGGAGCTTCTCTTCCTTCAGCAAGCTGGTAAGAAAATGTACGGAAGCCCCAGGAAAACCGTTTTGTAAAATGGTGCAGCTACGTTGAGAAATGTGCCAACTTTTTCAAACTGAGCTTCCTTATTAGGGAAAATTCCGGATCCTGAGATGCATTTTCGGGACAGACAGAAGTGAGATGCACTTTCATTTTGTCTGGCTTCACACTTGCAATCACAAGACTGTTTCCACACAAATAAAACCACTGTGGCCTTTGTGTCCTAGCAAGTTCAAAGACGCAGATGAAACTGTCTAATTCTCATCCTTTCACCTATTTTTGTTGGTAACAAAGTCTCAGACTCATCTAACACTCTTGTAGATTGTTGCCAACATTCAATATGGAAGGGGAAATGTTATCGTCAGTTACAGGTTAATGAAAAATATAAAATTTTCTGTCAAAGTTCATGTACCCCATGAAATTAAGAGGACACTAGGCCCCATATTAATTAACCTTGTTCAGGAATGGAGGTAAGGTGCTAACAAAAATCTGATAATTACATGCATAAAATCAGTCCATAAGCGGTTCTGAAAGGGTTTTTTGATACTTTTTATCATCCATTGTGACTTTTCATCTGAAGCATCATATTAACAACAATATTGTGAATGAAGCCTGAATTTCAGTGATGCTGAGCCCTGAACCTCAGCTGTGCTCCTTGCTAGACACTTCGCCACCAGGGTGTTGTGAGGGCTCTATGAGATGATCTAGAAGTGGCTAGCCTCGTGTGTGGCACACAGCAAATACTCAGTAAATGTTGGTTTTGTTCTTCTTTCCTTCACCTCTCTTCCCACCAGCAATTGGAAGTGTGAGGGACTATATATGTACTCCAGGCGAATTCCCTGAGCCCCACAAGCAAGTACCTCTCCACCACATTTTTTAAAGGATCATTATCTCTCACTACAGGCTCTATAGACACTCCAGAAAACCATTGCTGCCCCAGGGAACCCAGAACAAAGCAGCCTGATCCCTGACTCTATGCCAAGGTCCATTTCCCCAAAACAAAGAGCGCATTTAGAAGCACCAGTTAAGAGGACTGCTCATCCATGGTATCACCAAGATCTCAGTCACCCACCCTGGAGCCAGGAGAGATCATGAACATGAGGACACAATGTTCTGCTTTCTCCTCCTCAGAGCAGGGCAAATGCCATCTTTGCTTGGTGGATGGCTTTCTTGGCATGAGAGTGCATTAATTTGGATGCTGTGCCTCAATGCCTACATATCATGTGGGATCATGATAGTAGGATCCTGGAGAGTAGTATGATGTGAGATTTATACTTTCATTCATTCACTCCTTCATTCAGCCATCATATGTTCAGCACATCACCGTGTGCCAAGCAGAGTGCTAGGTCAGAATAACAGAACTTGATCCATAAGAAACGATGAAATCCAGCCATTTGTGACAACATGGATGGACATTGAGGGTATAATACAAAGTGAAATAAGTCAGAGGGAGAAGGTCAAATACCGTATGATTTCCTTCATTAAGTAGTAGATAATAACAACAATAAACAAACACATAGGGACAGAGATTGGATTGGTGGTTACCAGAGGGGAGGGGGGGAGGGAGGAGGGTGAAAGGGATAATTCGGTACATGTGTGTGGTGATGGGTTGTAATTGGTATTTTGGTGGTGAACATGATGTAATCTATGCAGAAATAGAAGTACAATGATGTACACCTGAAATTTTTACAATGTTATAAACCAATGTTACTGCAATAAACAAAAAATTAAAAAAAAAGAATAACAGAACTTGGTACCCATCCTCATGATTTACATCATGGAACTGTAGAATGTTAAAGTTGTAAAGGACCATGAAAATGGCCAAAATCTAACATCACAGATAAGTGGCCTGCTAAAGATGCCATGAGTTACACAGTAATCAATCACAGCTCTCCAGACTCCCAGGAAAATGCTCTTTTTATTATACCACACTACTCCTATTAATAGATTCTAATACCTATCCTCTCCTACTCCATGCTAAATGAAGAAAGAAATTGTTTTCAAGAGAAAATTGATGGATGAGTTATTATGGGAGGGGAGGATTAGGTCAGAGGATCCCAATGCTTGAGTGGAGTTGCAAAATTCCACAATTCTACCTGGAAATAATCCAGTAGAAAAGAGATTCAAAACTCAATGGGCCTTTTAAAAAGCATCTGCCGAGGGAGACCTTGAAGGAAGAGGAATAGAAACTGTGCAAACCCATGGCAGTTTAACCTAGAATGTCTGCTTCCTTTGCTATGATTCTAGAGTCAGAAACTCACTAAAGAGAGTGATTCTAGATTCTGGAGTCACTCTCTTTAAACAGAGAAAGCAGAGGAAACAGGTGACAAATGAAAAGTCCTAATAGCCTGGTAAACCCAAGCACCACAGGCTCAGGGATTTGCTTTCTTGATAAGGCTTTGGAAAGTCCTGAAAAAACGCCATCCACTTTCTAACATCCTCTCCTGAAATATGGCAGAATACAAAACTAGATTCGAAGACTTCACAATCTTGCACTCCATTCCAGAATCAATTCTTTTCAAAGGAACCAATTTTCTCATGTCTAACGCTTCTAGCCCTCTTCTTAAGCAAAGATGGGCTCCACACTCTGATTGGTCATAGAAAAGAACATTGTAAATTTTGTGGCATTTGACCTAAGACCTTATTTCACCCAATCTTCATCTGATGTCTAAAAATGGCAGTCTTGATATGTTTTAATGAACATATTGTTCCTACAACTAAAGAACGTGCCATTGAATCAGTTCAGTATGGAAGATTCCTAGTATCTCCAGCCAAAGTATTATCAGCTCCCTGACAGGTTTAGGACACTTAGCATGCCAGGCTGGGTCATAGCTTTCCGGTGATTTACCCATGGTGAAACTTAACGGAGTTAACTTTTGTAGAGATAGATATCTAAATCAGGGACAAAACCAGCCAGATTCACAAGACAAATTTGCTAAAGATCAAATTGTGTGACAATTCTAGGGGGATTTCACATCCTACAAAGTACACAGTCCCAGCCTTGGAGGACAGATTTCCAGTAAGATGAAAGAGTTCTGGGCTGAGAGTCAGAAGTTCTAGTTTGAAGGCCCAGCTTGGTCATAGATTATACATCTTTTCATCTCTCTCGCTCTCCTGTTTTTCACCCATAAGGTGAGGAGCTTGTCTGAGTTATTCATTGCTCTGCTCTCATGCATGGAACTGTGCCTGGCACACAAAAGCTCTCAGTAAATATTTGTTGAATGTGTGAATAAATCTCAAAGAGGCATTGAATCAAGGTGGTTAAAAGTGTCCCTCTAGAATTAGAGAGTCTTGCTTTGTATACTGGTGCTATCAGCTACTAGCTATGTGATCTTGGGTGAGATACTGGACCTCACCAAGCCTCAGTTTCCTCCTCTATGAAATTGGGATAAAAGTGACAGTATCATAACTATAATAATAATAATTACTATGATGAAGATTATACGGAAAAAACAAAACTTAACGTAAACCCCAACATTTACTAATTATCATTACTCTCTGCTGTGGGGTGGAGGAGAGAATGATCTTGAGCTCCCAGAGGAAATCTTGTGTGACTGGTTCCTCTTAGGCGTGAATAATCCCTGCCCTATCATGAAAAACAAGAGTTCCTCCCTGTAGCCTAAGAACTGTGCTTGCAGCCCCTGGCTTCTTTTCTTCCTGTACAAAGGACTTCTGGGTCAGGATGGACAAACACTTCTTGTTGGTCTTCTCCCTCTTCTGCTTCCTCGTAGGTAAGTCACAGATCTGAGGAGTCGGCTCCAGAGACAGGATCTAGGGATCCCCAGGAAACTTCACATGTGCTATAGGTGTCCACGCACGGCTGAGCCTTGACCACATTTATAAGGGAGGGGAAGCCAGTCTTCAGAATGCTCCTTCTGCCTTCCCTGCCAACTTTTCTGACCTTTTCACCATTCTGCCACTCCCCACCAGGGGCTCAAGCCTCTACAGTTGCCCACTATGTCCCTACCATTCCTCATAATCCAAAATTCTAGCAACATTTTCCTTAGGACATCCTTTCCATTCATAAATCTGTATCCCATTTTCTGAGGGAGCTGGTCAGTCTCTAATGAATAATTTTGTAGTCAGTTTTAGTGCCAGACAATGGCTTTTGATACCCTTATCAGAGGCTTTATATTAATACAAGCGACTGTAGGAGAGAAAATACTGGATGCCCTGGAATCAGACAGGTAAAAAATATAGTTCAGTCACTGCCTTAAATTCCCTGTACTTGTGGTTGCTCACCTGAGACGTGGAGGAATACCTATTTACAAGGATTTTGTGAGGAATAAATCAGCTACAAAATGAGAGAACATGGCCCTAATGAGATGCTCAATAAATGCTATATTCCTTTCCTACTTAGGTGAAGTAGGGAGAGGTTTTTTAAAAAGTTAAACCTGTAGTTTGATTAGCTGAGCCCACAGTACACATAAAGTGTCACTGACTATGCTGTAGTCCATGAGGCCTTCACATAGATTCAGTTTGAAGTTCAAAATAAGAGTAGATCACCTAACAATATCTAAGAATCCCATCATAGTGACACTAGCTTGTGTAAAATATGTTAAAGCACTCACGCTCATTTTCACACTCCTGTCTATCTACAGTGCTGCCAAGTAGGCCAGACCAGCATTAATAGAACCATTTGTAAGCTGGAATAACCAATGCCACGGAGGCTAAATCTTTGCTCAAAGTTACCCAGGTTGAAAGGGCTGAAGTTGAGACCAGAATCCTTTTATTCTCACAACGGCGTTTCTCTGGGATGTGGAGTTGGCAAGAGCTCCATTTACTAACCCGATACCCCACTACCAGCTCTTCATCCAACCCCGGTTCCCCTTCCCGAGATCTAGATACTTCCAGTTCCTTCTCAGTTCCTGCATCCCTCTGGCCTTACACCAGCTCTGTGTTCTCCAGCAGTGACACCACTGAGGTGCATAACATGCCACCTTCGCACACAGACAGATCGCTGTAGAAGAGGCTTTGGTATGTGTGTTGCTCGGAGGCACGAGAGATGCATGAACTTAAAGATCTTCCAGGGTAAGTTAGAGGGTTGGGGAAGGTACTGGGAGAGTCTTAGAAAATTTTTAGGAGAGTATTGCAGCAATTTTCTAGCTCAGACAAAGGCCAATCTAGGAGAGGAACCACAATGCAGAAAGTCCCTGAGCACCAGTCCCTGTGCATGCAGACAGAAGAGGATTTGGGAATATGGGACAGGAGAAAGAAGATAGAGATGCTATAATCCCCATAAAACTGACGAAACAGATTTTAACTTTGAAGACGCTAAAGCACTAGTTGCTTATCTTCTAGTAGGAAAAGGAATGAAGCAGCTATACAAAGAGTTAAGGGTTGTCAGGGACCTCAGGAAAACAACCACGGCAGGGGGCCAGTGATGTCTGCATCTCTCTGCCTGGGTCCTCTCAGGAAGTATAAGCTGGGAAGCCATCCATAAACCTACCCTGATGCCTAATTAACTTTTCACTGACAAAAGTAGTGCCAGGTTTGACTTGTCTTTAGAGAACTTAGATCACTCACTTATTTTCTGTGGTTCCTTCTTATTACAGATAGCATTCTCCAGTTATCTTATATGGTGTGTCAGAAATTCTGCAGAGACTTGACATATGATTTCAACAGTCGGACTTATGTTCATAAATGCTGCAACCAAAATTATTGTAACTTCAAACTCTAAGATATTTGCCCTCCTGATGTCTCACTTTAGAATGTTATTGATGTTTCTCCCCTTTCACGCTCTACCTGCCCCTGCTTTCCTGCCCTGTCTGTCCTGGAAGTAGCCCCAGCTCTCTCTTTAATTCAATGCCATCCTTCCTGATGCCTCCAGCTTGGTTCCTACCTCAGTCAGAGGACAGTAATTCTGAACAACACATTTCTCCCATTATAGGGATTGACATTTCCATACTCCAAGAAGCCCGCCCCAAGAGGCTCAGTATGATAAAATTTAAAACCAGACTGTTTAGGGCCGGCCCCGTGGCTTAGCGGTTAGGTGCGCGTGCTCCGCTGCTGGCGGCCTGGGTTCAGATCCCGGGCGCGCACCGACGCTCTGGCCATGCTGAGGCCGCGTCCCACATACAGCAACTAGAAGGACGTGCAGCTATGACATACAACTGTCTCCTGGGGCTTTGGGGGAAAAAATAAATAAATAAAATTATAAAAAAAAAAAAAAAAAAAAAAAAAAAACCAGACTGTTTAGAACCTTGTGACCAGCTTAGATAGTTGAGGTGGACTAGAAATCCCTCAGCTGAAAATTCACAAATATTTTTATCTAAAACTCCCATTTACCATTACTATAATTAAGTGGAAATAGCAACAAAATGGATGGTGGGCACACAAGATTTTCCTCTATAGACACAAAGTTATTTTCCCCAGGGGACAGTGTCCATTTCAGACTCAGTCACGATTTTCTTGGCCTTTACAAAGTACTTCCATATACAGTGTTAGTAGGAAACAGCAAATAAGGAATTTCCTGACTCTGTGACATTCATAGCTCACATATGGCCATATCTAGGCCTGTCAAGATGTACATTCAAGATACATCACAACTCTCATTTCTTTCCTTTGTTCTCCTAATCTTTCTCTATTCCTTTCTTCCTTTGTCATCCACCTCCACCATCACCTTCCCAGCAACCCACATCATTGCTATACAAATTCTCCCTCTTTTGAATACCCAAGTCACTTTGTGGATACTTTTTTTGACACTCTGTCGTGGTGAATCATTTCTTTGTTTGTCTGATTTGCCCCAGTATGTTATAAATCACAGCAAGCACAGGTGCCATGTATTACTCATCCCTATTGCCTTTAGCTGGCCAATGAATCTTTATTGTGTTTAATTGAACAGCCCGTAAAGTTGATGGAATTTTTCTTGTCCATCTGTTTAGTTTGCAGGACTTATGATGCCTTCATGCTTTTTCTGGCTGCATATCTATTTTGTTGAGTGTACCAGATACGGTAACCTACCATTTCCTACCAGACAAAGAATGTTCACTCCCATGCCAGTATACCACGTGTTTTCCTCAAAGGGATTATGCAAAGAACATTTCTTATTATGGGACTTTCCAGTATTCAAATATCTTAACCAAAAATTATTTTTGATGGGATTCTTCCAAAACTCATTGGCTAATCTTACTTCAAAATTCATAATTAATACTACCATTATATAAAGGTCTTACAAAATAGGCCTGGAACTTTAGAAAGAGTAATCTGGCCCAACCCTTTTGGAAATATCTGAAGGCACATGTTTTCCTAGTTTTAATGATGTCAAGATTGATCACATAAGTTGTTTGTTCTCAGAATTGTCTATACAATATAAAGTTTCCCTTCAATCTTTCATCTAACAGTTTTAGTCTCCATTAACTATTATTAACTAGATTCATTATTCATTATGAGTTGAAATATAGTTACTGTATCTTCTTAACTGAAGTATAATTCATATGCAATAAAATGCACATATTTTAACTATACAGTTTGATGTGATTTGACAAATGTATGAACCTGTATAACCACCATCCCAGTTAAAGCATAGAACACTTCCATCATCAAGTGTTTCTTCAGGTAACCATCTATTCCCCCAAAGGTATTATTCTGAGTTCTATCACCACAGAATAATTTTTATCTGTTCTTACACTTATCATAAATTAAATTATACAGAAAGTACTCCCCCTTTTTTCTTTTTTTAAATTTTATTTATTTATTTTTTTCCCCCAAAGCCCCAGTAGATAGTTGTATGTCATAGATGCACAGCACATCCTTCTAGTTGCTGTACGTGGGACGCGGCCTCAGCATGGCCGGAGAAGCAGTGCGTCGGTGCGCGCCGGGGATCCGAACCCGGGCAGCCAGCAGCAGAGCGGGCACACTCAACCGCTAAGCCACGGGGCCGGCCCAGAGAGTACTCTCTTAAATCTGGCTTCTATCATTCATCATAATATTTTTAAGATTCATGCATGTTTTTGCTTATACCAAAAGTCTGTTCTTTTTTTCCAATTGTATACATATATTACATTTATTAAGTTGATTCTCTTTCTCTTATTGATGGACATTGAGTTGCTTCCAGATTGGGGCTATTCTGAGTAAAGCTACTATGGACAACTTTGTATAAAACTTTTGGTGGACATACACACTCATTTCTCTTGGGTAGGTAATTAAAAGTAAAATTGATGAGTCATAGGGTAGGCACATGCATAGCTTTAAAAGAAACTGTCAAATAGCTTGCCAAAGTGGTGGTACCAATATATAGTCCTACCAGTGCTGTATGATAGTTCCAGTTACTCCACATACTTCCCATCACCAAATATTATCAGGCATTTAAATTTTAGCTATTCTAGTGGTTGTGAAGGGCATCTTACACTTTTCAGATAATTAATGGAGCTAGGCCATCTTTTATGCCCCAGGTTAGAAAATAATTTATCCATGTTTCCTCCTACTTACATGGATTTAAATAAACATTTAGATTCTCCATTTGAGAATTTATCTTTGTAAGAAATTGGTCCAATTTAATCTATTTCCATATGGCTATCCAATTAGCCCAACAATATTTATTTAAAAGTTTCTATTTATCTTAACTAATTTAAGATGCCTCATGTTCATAATACACTGAATTTCCCATAGCACTTAACACTAATTTGGGTTGTCTACTCAGTTAAATTTTTCTACCTATTATCTCTACCTCACAACATAACACAAAAAACAGATCCAAACTGGACTGTAGGTTTAACAAGAAAAGTAAAACAATAAAACTTCTAGAAGAAAGCATAGCATGCATTTATTACTTTGGAAGAGACAACGGTTACTTAAAAATGACCTAAAAAGTAAAACAATTTTTAAAATTCATAAATTATATTTCATTACAATTACAATGTCTGTTCATCAACAAGCATCAACAGAGTGAAAAGGCAAGTTAAAGACTTGGGGCAGATATTTGTAATACTTATGTCCTACATAGAACTTGTATCTAGAACACAAAAATAATTTTTGCAACCTTCCTAGACAAAAAAAAGCTGAGCGAGTTCATCACCACTAGTCTTGCCTTGCAAGAAATGCTGACAAAAGTTATTCAAGCTGAAATAAAAAGATGCTAATCAATGACATGAAAACATATGAAAATATACAACACATTGGTACAGGTAAATATACAGTCAGGCTTAGAAAATTTTGATAGGATGATGTGTGTTAACCACTTAACTACAGTACAAAGGTCAAAGGAAAAAGCATTAAATATAACTATAGCAACTATAATTTGTTAATGAATACACAACATAACAAGAGATAAATAATGACATCAAAATATGAAGGGCGGAGTAAAAGAGTGAAGTGTTGGGGCACACCCTGGTGGCATAGTGGTTAGATTCACGCACTCCACTTCAGTGGCACAGGGTTCATGGGTTCAAATCCTGGGCACAGACCTACACCCTACTCACCAAGCCATGCTGTGGCAGCATCCCACATACAAAATAGAGGAAGATTGGAAGATATTAGCTCAGGGCCAATCTTCCTCACCGAAAAAAATAAATAAATAAGGTGAAGCTTTTGTAGACAATCAAAGTTAAGTTGCTACCAGCTTAAACAGGATTGTTTTATCTATGAGATGCCTCATGTAAGACTCATGGTAGCCACAAAGCAAAAACCTAGAGTAGATGCACAAAAGATAAAGAAAAGGGAAACAGAGCATATCACTATGGAAAATCACCAATTTGCAAAAGTAGTCAGAAAGAGAGGGGAAAAGAAACAACATAAATACAAAACAATCAGAAAACACTTAATAAGAAGACATTAGTAAGTCCTTACATGTCAATAATAATTCTAAATGTAAATGGATTGAATTCGCCAATCAAAAGGCACAGAGCAGCTGGATGGATAAAACAACAAGGCCTAACTATAGGCTGCCTACAAGAGGCTCACTTCAGTTTTAAGGACGCACACAGACTCAAAGTGAGGAGATGGGAAAAGATATTCCATACAATGGAAACCAAAAGAAAGCAGCTATATTTATAGCACGCAAAATAGACTTTAAGCCAAAAACAGTAACAAAAGACAAAGAAGGTCAATATATAAAGATAAAGGGTCCAATTCATCAAGAGGATATAACAATCGTAAATGTATACAAACCCAAGGTCTGAGCACCTAAACATACTAAGCAAATACTTACAGATCAAAGGAGAAATAGACAATGATACAATAGTAGTACAAGACTTCAATACCCCACTTTCAGCAATTGATAGATCATCCAGACAGAAGATCAACAAGTAAACGTTGGACTTGAACCATACATTAGAACAAATAGACCTAACAGACATTTATAGAACATTCTATCCAAAAGAAGCAAAATACACATTCTTCTCAAGTGCACACAAAACATTCTCCAGGATAGACCATATGCTAGAACACAAAACAAGTCTTAGCAAATTTAAGAAGATTGAAATCATACCAAGTATCTTTTCTGACCACAATGGTATCAAACTAGAAATCAATAACAAGAGGAAACTGGAAAATCTACAAATGTGAAAATTAAAGAAGACACTTCAGAACAACCAATAGCTCAAAGAAGAAATCAAAAAGGAAATCAAAAAAATCATGAAATGAACAAAAATGGAAACATTAACATACCAAAACCTATGGGATGCTGCAAAAGCACTTCCGACAGGGAAGTTTATAACGATAAATGCATATATTAAGAAAACAGAGGGGCTGGCCTTGTGGCATAGTGGTTAAGTGTGTGCGCTTTGCTGCTGGCGGCCCAGGTTTGGATCCCAGGCACACACCAAGGCACAGCTTGTCAGACCATGCTGTGGCGGCATCCCATATAAAGTGGAGGAAGATGGGCACAGATGTTAGCTAAGGGCCAATCTTTCTCAGCAAAAAGAGCAGGATTGGCATGGATGTTAGCTCAGGGCTGATCTTCGTCACAAAAAAGAAAAACGAAAATTATAGACCAATATCCCTGATAAATATAGAGGCAGAAATTCTCAACAAAATATTAGCAAACTGAATTCAACAACACAGTAAAAAGATTATACTTCATGACCAATTAGGATTTATCTCTGGAATGCAAAGATGGTTCAACATATGCACATCAGTAATTGTGATACACCACATTAATAGAATGAAAGGTAAAAATTATATGATCATCTTAATAGATGCAGAAAAAGCATTTAATACAATATAACACCCTTTCATGATAAAAATACTCAACCAATTAATTATAGAAGGAACATACCTCAACATAATAAAAGTCATACAAGACAAACCTGACATTATACACACTAACATTATACAAACAGCAAAAAACTGAAAGCTTTCTCTCTAAGATCAGAACAAGACAAGGGTGCCCACTCTCACCACTCTTATTTAACATATACTGGAGTCCTAGTCAGAGCAGTTAAGCAAACAAAAGGAAATAAAAAGGATCCAAATCAGAAAAGAAATAGAATTGTCATTATTTGCAGAACATATGATCTTATGAATAGAAAATCCTAAAGACTCAACTGAAAAGCTATTGGAACTAATCAACACATTCAGTAGAGTTGCAGGAAATAAAATTAACACACAGATATCAGTTGCATTTATGCACTAGCAACAAAATATCTGAAAAGGAAATAAAGAAAACTATCTCATACACATAGCATCAAAAACAATAAAATACTTAAGAATAAATTTAACCAATGTGAAAGATCTGTACAATGAAAACTATAAGGCTCTGATGAAAGAAATTGAAGGAGACACAAACAAATGGAATGTTATTACGTGTTCATGGATCAGAAGAATTAGTATTGTTAAAATGTCCAAACTACCCAAAGCTACCTATAGATTCAACAAAATCTCTATCAAAATTCCAGCAGTATTTTTTACAGAAATAGAAAAACAATCCTAAAATTTGTATGGAACCACAAAAGACCTCAAGTAGCCCAAGCAATCATGAGAAAGAAGAACAAAGCTGGAGGCATCACAATTCCTGATGTCAAACTATACCACAAAGCTATAGTAATTAAAACAATATGATACTGGCATAGAGACACAAAAACCAACATAACATAATAGAGAACCCAAAAATAACCCCCCACATTTACAGTCAGCTAATATTTGACAACGGAGCCAAGAACACTCAATTGGGAAAGAATAGTCTCTTCAACAAATGATGTTGGGAAAAGTAAATAACTAGATGCAGAAAAATTAAATTGGACCGCTATCTTACACCACTTACAGAAATTAACTCAACATGTATTAAAGACTTAAACATAAGACCTGATACTGTAAAACTCCTAGAAGAAAACAGCTTCTTGACATTGGTCTTGGCAAAGATTTTTTAGACATGACACCAAAAGTACAAGCAACAAAGGCAAAATTCGACAAGTAAGATTAAAGCAAACTAAAAGTTTCTATACACCCAAAGAAACAATCAAAAAAATGAGAAGAAAACCTACAGAATGGGAAAAAAATATTTGCAAATCCTGTATCAAATGGGGTTAATATCCAAAATATGTAAAAAACTCATACAACTCAATAACAAAAAATAAAAATAACTTTTGACATTTATTGAGCACTTAATACATGCCAGGTAATTAATATAAGATCTGATTTCTTTTTCACAGCAACTCTGTAAAGGGGACACTATCATTTTCCTTTTATAAATAAGGAAACTGAGGTTCTTAGATGTTAAGCAAGTTGTCCAGGGCCATTCTGGGAGACAGTGACGGAACTGGAGGGATTCAAATTGGGATCTTTTGTGCTCAAAGCACATCACTCTTTCCATGCATCCATATGAAAATAAATCCAATTAAGAAATGGGCAGAGGAACTAAAAAGACATTTTTCCAACAAAGACATCCAAATGGACAAAAGGTACATGAAAAGATGCTCAACATCACTAATCATCAGGGACATGCAAATCTAAACCACAATGAGATATCACCTCCCACCTGTTAGAATGGCTGTCATCAAGAAGCGCAGCAATAACAGCTGTTGACAAGGATGTGGAGAAAAGAAAACCCTTCTACACTGTTGGTTGGAGTACAAATTGGTACAGCCACTATGGAAAACAGTATGGAGGTTCCTCAAAAATTTAAAAATAGAACTACCGTATGGTCCAGCAATTCCACTCATGGGTATATATCCAAAGGAAATGAAAACAGGGTACAGAAGAGATATATACACTCCCATGTTTATTGCAGCATTATTTATAATAGCCAAGATATGGAAAACACCTAAACATCCATTAATGCATGGATGGATAAAGAAGATTTGGTGTATATATATACAACGGAATATTATTAAGCCATGAGAAAGAAGGAAATTCTGCTATTTGTCACATCATGGATGGACCTTGAGGGCATTATGCTAAGTGAGATGAGTCAGAAATAAAAGGACAAATACTAAATGATATCACTTATATGTGGAATATAAAAAAAACAAAACTTGTAAAGACAGAGAGTAGAATAGTGGTTACCAGGGGCTAGGGGGTATGGGAATCAGGGAATTGGTGTTTAAGGGTACATACTTGCAACCAGTAGATAAATAAGTCCCAGAGATCTAATGTACAAAATAGTGATTATAGATGATAATACCGTATTATAAACTTAAATGTTGCTAAGATATTAGATTTTAATTGTTCCCATCATGAAAAAGAAATGATAATTATGTGACACGATAGAGATGCTAGCTAATGCTATGGTGGCAATCATATTCTAATATATAAATGTATCAAATCAACACATACACCTTAAACTTTGACAATGTTATATATCAATTATATCTCAAAAAAAATTTTTTTTAAATACTTACAAATCAATTTGATAATGACAAGCTGCAACAAAAACTGGGTAAACAACTTGAACAGGTCCTTCACAAAAAAGAACACTCAAATCTTCAATAAGTAACTGAAAAATGCTGCTGATGAGAATTGGCAGAATCACTTTGAAATTGGTAGAATCACTTTGAAAAAATATGGTATCTTCACAATCTCATTATAGGTGCACCCTAATACTTAGCAGTTCTACCCTGGGTAGCAAAATGAGTAAATAGGTCCATCAAAGTGTTTATAAGAATGTTCAGAGGAGGAAACAGAGGCCAAGAGAGAAGAAAGAATTAGCATAAAGTGCACAATCTTAAATCATGATTACAGCTTTAATCCCTCTCATTCTAAAGACTTATTTTTTCCCTCCATGTCACTCTGGGCAATTGGACAGGCTGTTTGGGCTTCCAAATTCCCCCAGAAAGCACTTATTTCTTTAATAGAAATTAGCTTGGGGAGTGGGGAGGAATGTGTATTTTGGGGAGTCACATTTCCATTTGAATTCCCCTATGATAGGTCTAGCTGTGATTAAAATGCGTTACACTTTATCTTTAATTACAATTAATCTTTAATCTTTAAAAACTGAAAATAATTATTTAATAGTTTCATAGTCAGCTACTTTTCCAGAAAGCATTTCATTTAAAATCTTAACCTTCTTCTTGAGCCCTTTGACTGTTCCCATCCATGTTAGTCCTAGATCAGAGTATGAAATTGCTTTAATCATCGTTTCTCATGCCCTTAGAGCAGTTGATATAGCTGTTTTGCTTCCTTTGAACAAGCAACTCCCAAAGAGTCAATTTTTTATCAAAGTCTTTTTGTAATTGAGAAGTTGCAAAAAAAAAAAATTTTTTTCCTGGCCTCTATTCGCCATAGCTAAAAACCAGAAGCAACTCAATTGCTCGTCAGCAGTAGAATTACACAATGGAACACTACACAGAGATATAAAGACTGAACTATTTCTATACATAACAACATGAATAACTCTCAAAGACATAACAAGAGCAAAAGAAGTTAGGTACAAAAGAGTATAATTCATTTCATTTATACAATTTCATTTATGTGAAGTTTAAAAACAAGTAAGATAGATATATGGTGATAGGATTCAGAGTTTTAGTTTTATTTGAGGGTTATGACTAAGGAACAGAGGGAGCACTAATTCAATAATAAAAAAGAAAATTTAACTGCCATTTAAGTTACCAAGGAAATCTTTTAAAGAAGTTGTCCCCTTTGTCTATTCATGTATTAATACCATATTGTTTTAATCACAGGGGCTTTGTAGTTGATTTCAGTATTTGGAAAGGCTAGCCCTCCTTCATTGCTCTTTCTCTTCAGCATTTTCCTGGCATTTCTTATTTGTTTATTCTTCCAATTGATCTTTGTATTCCACTTGTGTAACTCCAGGGTAAAAAGTGATGGTCTGCTTTTGTTTTCCTTTCATCAAGCCAACAAATGTATTTTTCAGGAGGTTGTTATAGTTTTCTTTATATGGATTTTTTTCTGCTGTATATGAGACATTCCATTTTATATTTTAAGTAGTTATTGTATATGTGAAGGCTATTGATAACTGAATGTTAATTTCATGTCCTCGTACTTTAATAAATTCTCTTATTATCCATAATTTTTCTGTTGATTCTTATGGTTTCATCAGATATACACCCTTCCATTTGCAAAAGAAAATAGTTTTGCCTCTCCTTTCAAATTCTAAGCCCGCTAACTACTCTGTCTTGTCTAATTGCATTGGCTGATCTTCTAATACTATATTAATTAGCTGTAAAGATAGTGAATACATTTGTCTTATTCCTTATTTTAGCAGGAAACCATCTAACGTTTCCCCATAAAATAAAATATTGGTTATTTGGACTGAGGCACACATCATTTTATCATGTTAAAGACATATTCATCAATTCAACTTTTATTTGGGTTTTTTGATATGAATGAGAGTTGAATTTTAACAAATTATTTTATGTTATCTATGGAGATGACCATCTGATTTTCTCAGGGATAATATTATATTAATAGATTTTTTTTACATTGGAAATATAATTTTTACAATATTTGGTATAAAAACTTTTAGACTACAGATGTCGACAGTGGCCAAAGAGGTTCCATTTTCTCCTTCCAAAAGAAATCTTAATAAACTGTTATTTAGGATAGGGCAATGGAAATTATAAATATATTTACAGTTTAATCTTATTCCTATTTAAGACTTGATCTAGAATCTTCTCATCCTACAATGATTATCATATTTTTAATTGAGGTAACATTGGTTTATAACACTAAAAATTTCAGGTGCACATCATTACATTTCAATTTCCGTGTAGACAACATCATGTTCACCACTCAAAGACTAATTACCATCCATCATCATACAGATATGCCCTATCACCCCTTTAGTCCTCCCCCCACCCTTCGCCTCCAGTAACCACCAATAAAATCTCTGTGTCTATGTGTTTGTTATTATTGTTGTTTCTCTCTTCTACTTACGAGTGAAACCATATGGTATTTGACTTTCTCCGTCTGATTTATTTCATTTAGCATAATACCCTCAAGTTCCACCCATGTCATTGCAAATAGCAGGTTTCATCATTTTTTAAGCTGAGTAGAATTCCATTGTATATATATACCACATCTTCTTTATCTATTCATCTATTGATGGGCATTTAGGTTGTTTCCAAGGATTGGTTATTGTGAATAATTTTACAATGAACATTTGGCTGCAAATATCTTTATGCATTCATATTTTCATTTTCTTTGGATGAATACCCAGCAGTGGAATAGCTGGATCATATGGTAGTTCTGTTCTTGGTTTTTTGAGGAATCTCCATACTGTTTTCCATAGTGGCTGCACCAGTTTACATTCTCACCAGTAGTATATGAGCATTCCCTTTTCTCCACATCCTCTCCAACACTTGTTATTTCTTGTCTTGTTAATTATAGGCATTCTGACGGATGTGAGGTGATATCTCATTGTAGTTTTGACCTGCATTTCCCTAATAATTAGTACTGTTGAACATCTTTTCATGTGCCTGTTGGCCATCTGTATATCTTATTTGGAGAAATGTCTGTTCAGATCCTTTGCCCGTTTTTTAATTGGGTTGTTTGTTTCTTTGTTGTTGAGTTGTATGAGTTCTTTATATATTTTGGATACTAACCCCTTAACAGATATATGGTTTGCAAATATCTTCTCCCAATTATTAGGCTGTCTTTTCGTTTTGTTGCTGGTTTCATTTGCTGTGCAGAAGATTTTTAGTTTGATGTAGTCCCATTTGTTGATTTTTTTCTATTGTTTCCCTAGTCTGGTGAGACATGGTAGTCAAAAAGATGCTGCTAAGACCAATGTTGAAGAGCATACTGCCTATGTTTTCTTCTAGAAGTTTTATGGTTTCAGGTCTTATATTCAAGTATTTAACCCATTTTCAGTTAATTTTTGTGTGTGGTGTAAGATAATGGTCTAGTTTCATTCTTATGCATGTAGCTGTCCAATTTTTGCAAGATCATTTATTAAAGAGACTTTCCTTTCTTCATCGTATGTTCTTGGCTCCCTTGTCGAAAATTAGCTGTCAATAGATGTGTGGGTTTATATCTGGACTCTCAGTTCTGTTCCATTGATCCTTGTGCCTCTTTTTGTGTCAGTACCATGCTGTTTTGATTATCGTAGCTGTGTAGTATATTTTGAAATCAAGGAATGTGATACCTCCAGCTTTGTTGTTTTTTCTCAGGATTGCTTTGGCTATTTGGAGTCTTTTGTTGTTCCATATAAATTTCAGGATTCTTTGTTCTATTTCTGTGAAGAGTGTCATTGGTATTCTGACTGGGATTACATTGCATCTGCAGATTGCTTTAGGAAGTATGGACATTTTAACTATGTTATTTCTTCCAATCCAAGACCACAGAATATCTTTCCATTTCTTTGTGTCTTCTTCAATTTATTTCAACAATGTTTTATAGTTTTCAGTGTAAAGGTCTTTCTCCTCTTTGGTTAAATTTATTCCTAGGAATTTCATTCTTTTTGTTGCAATTGTAAATGGAATTATATTCTTAATTTCTCTTTCTGCTATTTCATTGTTAGCATATAGAAATACAACTGATTTTTGTATGTTGATTTTGTATCCTACAACTTTACTGTATTCGTGTATTGTTTCTAATAGTTTTTTGGTGGATTCTTTAGGGATTTCCAAGTATAAAATTATGTCATCTTCACACAGTGACAGTTTTACTTCTTTCTTTCCAATTTTGATCCCTTTTATTTCTTTTTCTTGCCTGATTGCTCTGGCTAGGACCTCAAATACTATGTTAAATAAGGGTGGCAAAAGTGGGCATCTTTGTCTGGTTCCTGTTCTTGATGGGATAGCTTTCAATTTTTCACTGTTGAGCATGATGTTAGCTTTGGGTTTGTCATATATGGCCTTTATTATGTTGAGGTACTTTCCTTCCATACCCATTTTATTCAGGGTTTTTATCATAAATGGATGCTGTATCTTGTGGAATGCTTTCTCTGAATCTATTGAGATGATCATGTGATTTTTATTCTTCATTTTGTTAATGTGATGTAACATGTTGATTAATTTGTGGATGTTGAACCATCCCTGCATCTGTGGAATAACTCTTACTTGATCATGGTGTATGATCTTTCTCATGTATTGTTGAATTCGATTTGCTAGTATTTTGTCGAGGATATTTGCATCTATGTTCAAAACCAATATTGACCTGTAATTTTATTTTTTTGTGATGTCCTTGTCTGGTTTTGGTATCAGAGTAATGTTGGTCGCATAGAATGAGTTAGGAATCTTCCCCTTGTCTTTTTTTGGAAGCATTTGAGAAGGATAAGTAGTAAGTCTTCTTTGAATCTTTGGGAGAATTCACTGGGGAAGCTGTCTGGTCCTGGACTTTTGTTTTTGGAAGATTTTTTTTTGTGTGTGAGGAAGATTGGCCCTGAGCTAACATCTGCCAATCCTCTTTTTGTTGAGGAAGACTGGCTCTGGGCTAACATCCATGCCCATCTTCCTCCACTTTATATGGGACGCCACCACAGCATGGCCTAACAAGCAGTGCATTGGTGCACACCTGGGATCCGAACCGGTGAACCCCAGGCCGCCGCAGCGGAGCGTGTGCATTTAACCACTTGCGCCACCAGGCTGGCCCTGTTTTTGGAAGATTTTTGATTACTGTTTTGATCTTCTTACTGGTGATTGGTCTATTCAAATTCTCTATTTCTTCTTGATTAAGTTTTGGAAGGTTGTATGATTTTGAGAATTTATCCATTTCTTCTAGATTATCCAATTTGTTGGTGTATAGCTTTTCATAGTATTCTCTTATAATCCTTTGTATTTTTGAGGTGTCCGTTGTAATTTCTCCTCTTTCATTTCTGATTTCATTTATTTGAGCCTTCTCTCTTGTTTTCTTGATAAGTCTAGCTAAATGTTTGTCAGTTTTGTTTATCTTTTCAAAGAACTAGCTCTTAGATTCATTGATTTTTTCTACTTTTTTTTAGCCTCTATTCTATTTATTTCTGCTCTGATTTTTATCATTTGCTTTCTTCTACTGATTATGGGCTTTGCTTGTTCTCTTTTCCTAGTTCCTTTAAATGCACTGTTAGATTGTTTACTGGAGATTTTTCTTGTTTGTTGAGGTAGGCCTGTATTTCTATGAACTTCCCTCTTAGTACTGCTTTTGCTGTATCCCATAAATTTTGGTGTGTTGTATTTTCATTTTCATTTGTCTCCAGGTACTTTTTGATTTCTTTTTTGATTTCTTCATTGACCCAATAGTTGTTCAGTAGCATTTTGTTTAGTCTCCACATATTTTTGGCTTTTCCAGCTTTCTTCTTCTAGTTGATTTCTGGTTTCATACAGTTGCGGGCAGAAAAGATGTTTGGTATTATTTCAATCTTCTTAAATTTATTGAGACTTGTTTTGTGGCCTAATATGTGATGTATCTTGGAGAATGTTCCATGTGCATTCAAAAAGAATGTGTATTCTGTGGTTTTTGGATGGAATGTTCTGTATATATCTATTAAGTCCATCTGGTCCAATGTGTCATTTAAGGCCAATGTTTCCTTATTGATATTCTGTTTGGATGATCAATCCATTGATGTAAGTGGAGTTAAACTTCCCTACTATTATTGTGCTACTGTCTATTTCTCCTTTTATGTCTGTTAATAATTGCTTTATATATTTAGGTGCTCCTATGTTGGTTGCATAGATATTTACAAATGTTATGTCCTCTTGTTGGATTGTTCCCTTTATCCTTGTGTAGTGCCCTTCTTTGCCTCTTGTTACAGTTTTTGTTTCAAGGTCTATATTATCTGATGTAAGTATTGCTACCCCAGCTTTCTTTTCATTACCATTTACATGGATTATCTTTTTCCACCCCTTCACTTTCAGTCTGTGAGTGTCTTTAGGTCTGAAGTATGTCTTTTATATTCAGTACATATGGGTCTTTTTTTAATCCATTCAGCCACCCTATACCTTTTGATTAGAGCATTTAGTCCATTGACATTTAAAGTAGCTCTTGTTAAGTATGTACTTATTGCCGTTTTGTTACTTTTTTTCTGGTTGTCTTAGTAGTTCTTCTCTGTTCCTTTCTTCTTTTGCTCTCTTCCCTTGTGATTTGGTGGCTTTCTTTAGTGTTAAGTTTGGGTTCCTTTCTCCTAAATTTTTGTAAATTTATTATAGGTTTCTGATTTGTGATGACCATGAGGTTTAGATATAATAACTTATGTAAACAGGAATCTATATTAAGTTTATGGTCTCTTAAGTTTGTCCTCTTGCTAAAAGCTCTACTCTTTTACTGCCCTCCTCCCACACTTTGTGTTTTTGATATCATATTTAACCTCTTTTGTGTGCGTGTGTGTGTATCCCTTAACTTCTTATCATGGAGATAGATTATTTTAGTACTTTTGTCTTTTGACCTTCATATTAGCTTCATAGATGGTTGATCTGCTACCTTCACTGTATATTTGCCTTTATCAGTGATTATTTTTCTTTGATAATTTTCTTATTCCTATTTGTAGTCTTTCCTTTTCCACTTAAATAAATCCCCTTAACATTTCCTGTAAGCCCGGTTTCTTGGTGATAAACTCCTTTAATTTTTGCTTGTCTGGAAAACTCTTTATTTCTCCTTCCATTCTGAATGATAACCTTGCCAGGTAGAGTATTCTTGGCTGTAGATTTTTTCCTTTCAGCACTTTGAATATATCATGTCACTCCCTTCCAGCCTTTTGAAGTTTCCTTTGTATGTAGCTTGTGCCTTTTTCTTGCAGCTTTTAGGATTCTCTCCCTATCTTTAATTCTTGACATTTTAATTGTAATGTGTCTTGGTGTGGGCCTCTTTGGGTTCATCTTGTTTGGTGCTCTCTGTGCTTCCTGTACCTGGATGTCTATTTCTTTCCTTAGATTAGGAAAGTTTTCAGCTATCATTTCTTCAGATAGGTTCTCTGTCCCTTTGTCTCTCTCTTCTCCTTCTGGGACACCTATAATATATAGATGTTAGTATGCTTGATGTTGTCCCAGAGGTCCCTTAGACTGTCCTTTTTCTTTTTAATTCTTTTTTCTTTCTTCTGTTCACCTTGGTGATTTCTTCTACTCTTTTGTTCACCTCACTGATCCATTCTTCTGTGTTATCCAACTCTGCTGTTGATTGTCTCTAGTGAAGTTTTTGTTTCCATTATTGTATTCTTCAGTTCTGAATGGTTCTTTTTTATATTTTCCAAATCTTTGTTGAAATTCTCACTGTGTTCTTCTATTCTTCTCCCAAGATCATTGAGCATCTTTATGACTATTAGTTTGTACTCTTTATCAGGTAGATTGTTTATCTCTCTTTCATTTAGTTCTTTTTCTGAGGATTTGTCCTATTCCCTTATTTGGAACATATTCCTTTGTCTCTTCATTTTGCCTTCTTCTCTGTGCTTGTGTCTATGTGTTAGGTAGATCAGCTATGTCTCCTGATCTTGGAGATGTGGCCTTATGTAAGAGATGCCTTATGGGGCCCAGCAATGTGCTTCCCTCTCATCACCAGTTCCAAATGTTCCAAGAGTGTCCCCTGTGTGGGCTACGTGTGCCCTTCTGTTGTGTCAGGGTTGCTCTTGCTACATGGGTAGGCTAGGCTGGCCCCCAGGCCCGCTAGTTGTAACGCTCAGCCACATGCGGCTGCTATGGTCACTTTAGTCACTTTATTCAGTGGGTCAAGCCCCAGCATGGCTGGCTGCAAGATCTAATAGTACACACTTGATGGTGTTTTGCTGTTAACTGAGTCAGGTTCCAAGCATGGCTGGTTGCTAGGTTCAAGGGCTTACAATTGCTGAAGGCTTCCAGCCTGTGAGGCTGTTGTCAGCTCTCTCAGGAGCATAGCTGGGTAGGGTCAGCCCCAGGAGTGGCAGCACACAATCACTTCTGGCACTGGAAGGTGGGGCAGATTCCCTGTGTGGCTGTTTAAGATGGCCAGCAGCACAAGTCTGCTGCAGCTGACATGCCCCACTGCCTGGGGACCCACACACTCCATCAATGCAGTCTTGACTGGCATACATGCCCTACTGAGGCAGATCCACTCACCCCACAGCAGAGGTCCCACACATCCTGCCTACATGGGCCCAAAGTTTCCCAAAGGCTTGCTGGTGGGTGGGGCCAGTCCCTACAGTGGGCTGCTTGCCCTGGCTAAGCTGGATTAATCAGTGCTCTAGTGGGCGGGGCAAACCCCTGTGCTAACAGGCCAGGGGAAGAAATCCAATGGTGTCTGCTAGCATGTCAGCACACTTGTACTAGGTCACAATAATGGCTTCAGCCAGTGTCTCAGTCCCAGGGGAAGTGGGCCCAGCTGCCTCCTGCCTCTCTGAGATGCACTCAGAACTTATCAAGTGAGTCTCTTTTACCAAAGGACTATGCACCTTTCTTTCTGGTGATTTTGTTTTGGTTTCTGGAATGGGTGAATCTGTGTGTGGGCCCTTTAAGAGCAGGCTTTTCTTTCTCTTATGTTCAATGGCTTTTGGGGGAGTATTCCCCATTGGTTTTAATAGCCAGCAAAGCCAGGTATTATGGCACTCATATGGCACTTGTGTCAGGTTGTGCTGAATTCAATGGCTGCATATTGTGGCATAGCTCTCCTGCTCAGAGCCCCTGCTCCTCCAGGAAAAGCCTTGTACCTTAAGATTGCTCCCAGCTGTGAAGCATCATGGCTAGAATGTGGTTTTTTCCTCAGCAGAGAGGTATTTCTGCCTCTTCCACCTCTGTCTGTGTTGTCCCTTGTTGTGGGGGTTCTTTTTATCCAGTTTCCAGTTCTCTCTCAGAGGTAATTGTTCCACAGGTAGTTGTAGATTTGCTGTGTCCATGGGAGGAGGTGAGTTCAGAGTTCTCCTATACCACCATCTTCCCAGCAATAAAAGCTGAGTAAACTTTTAATTGATATTTTTAACACTGAACCACTCTTGCATCCCTAGAATAAGACTTGCTTGGCCATGATGTGTAGCATATTGCATCATCTGGCCCCACTTCTTCACTCCCCCTTTTGTCTACATCCTTTCACCTATAATTTTTCAGTGTTCTCCCACTGTAAGTGGAATGACCTTCCCAGTCTTCCAACTCTATGCTTGGCCATCTAGCTTGCTTTGGCCATTGGGGTGTTAGCAAACTTAATGTAAGCAGAAGTTTAAAATGGGCTTGGATCTTGCTCTCTTATGCTTCTGCCATTGCCTTAAGTAAGATATGTCTAAGTTAGTCCTTTGGTCCCAGGAGAAGATAAGCACACAGAGCAGAGCTGAGTCACCCTAGCCAAGGCCAGCTTAAATCAACCAATCTCCAGCTATCCCCTAGATGTATGAATGAGTCTGATCTGGCTGAGATTAGCAGAGCTGCCCAGCTGAGCACATCTGGATCATTTGAATTCCTCAGATACAGGAAAATAATTGTTTATTATTTTAAGCAACTGGGTTTTGGAACAGTTTGTTACTCAACAAAAATGAAATGACTCATTATGTATTATCCTTTCATTTGCTATTGAAATCTGTTTGCTAATATTTTGTTAAAGATTTTTAAATTGATGTTTATAAGTGAGAGTTTATGTGCTCTATATTATGTAACCTCAATTGGATTTGGATATTAATATTATTTTGTTTAATGAAAAGAACAAAAGTTTCCTTATCTATAATATGAAATAGTTTAAGTAGCACTGGGATCAGCTAATCTTTAAAAGTTTTTTGGAAACCTTCTGTGAAACTGTACAGGACTAGTGCTTCTTTGAGAGGTGATGGGAGCTCTTTTATAATTTCCTCTATTTCTTCTATAGAAATCAGTTTGTGTAGACTTCCTAACTCTGCTTGGGTCAGTTTGGGTAAAGATTCTGTTTTCCTAGAAAATTCCTTATTTCAACTATATGTTTATATTCATTGGTATAGGATTATACAAATTAGTTTTGAAATTTAAAATAAATATTTTTTAAATATTCCTCCATTTAAGTGTTTGTTTATCCTTTGCAATATCCAGAGTTTTTTGTATTTGTATAGTTTCCTTTTTTAAGTAATGGGTTAACTTATGATTTGCCTATTGAGATGAACTTTTTAATTCATTACTTGTATTTTTTTTTTTCTGTTTTCTACCTGTGGCAGACATATCCTAAGGTATGGGCTATATCCAATGAGTCATGCCCTTGGATAACCCTGTCCCCTTGGGTATGACTTGCTTCTAACCAATAGAATATAGCAAATGTGATGGGATGTCTCTCATTATTATGTTACGTCGTATATGACTCAATCTTAGCAGAGAGAGATTTCCCACTGGCCTTGAAGAAGCAGTGATGTTGTGAATCACCTATGAGGATGGCCATGTGGCAGGGAACTGTGGATGGCCTCTGGGAGCTGAAAGAGGCCCTAGCCAATAGCCAGCAAGAAAACAGGGACCTCAGTTCCAACACTGCAAGGAAATAAATTCTACCAACAACCTGACAAAGCATAGAAGGGGATTCTTCCTAACTTAAGTCTCCAGATGAAAACATGGCCTGCCCAACACATTGCTTAAAGCCTTGTGAGATTCTGAGCTGAGGACCCAGATAAGCTGTGTCTGGACTTCTGACCTATAGAAACCATAAAATAATAAATGTGTGTGTTTTACAGCCACTAAGACTGTGGTGCACAGCCATACAAAACTAATATACTACCACATAGATTTTTGCTTTTACTTATTGCTAGTTCTTTCCTTATTTCTGCTTGAAGTATTTTTATTGTTCTGCTCTTTTGACTTGGGTGTTTAATCCATTTATTTTCTTTTTAAATTTTTATGTGTATTTAATACTATGAATTTTCCTCTGGTAAGCGCTTTAGCTGTATTCTGTAGTATCTGATAGGTCAGGTTTTCCATGTTTGCTGTTAAGAAATTCTCCAATTTTTTATCTCGGATTTTCCTGTCGACATAAGAATTGCTTAATAGTATGTTTCTGTATTTCCAGGTTGCGGTTCCTTTTTGGCCTTGTTTTCAGCTTCTAGTTTATTGCCTGTAGTAAGTGAATATTGCTTATACTATATCTATTTTTTGGAAATTTATTGAGTATTTCTTTGAGGGCTTGCAAAGATTTCCCAAGTTTAGATATTTGAAAGGATTCACCAGACTTCATAGAACACACTTATTCTGTATGGAGCATACTTACTCATAAAGCATACTGAGTACAGCTTTTATTTCAAGACAAAGGATACAGTGCAGCAAAAGAAAGAGTGCAGGCAAGTATTGAGGGAATCTGAGAGACATCCCATGCACCAGCTCCCCAGGAGTACTTATTTGCATACAGACTTGCCCTCTGAGACTGGATTGAACAACCAAGATCTGTGTGAGGAATCTTGGCTTCAGGAGAGTTCAAAACAGAAGTTCTTAATGAGGTTGCATGTGGTTGGGTGGGGAAGGGGCAGTTACAATGCCTCTTTGACCATGTTATCAAGCCAGGTAGGAAAAACAGTTTATTTTACATCAGTAAATAAAATAACTCTGGGAGTCACTAGGGGAGTTTCAGACTTCAAAGAGCACATCGCAAATGTGTTGTTATCTTCACTGAGAGTCTAAGCATCTCCAGGGAAAAATATGGAGCTTTTACAGCACAGATGTAAATCAACTCTATCCTCCACAGGCCTAATATATATGACCAATCTTTGTGAATATTCCATATGCACTTGAAAAGGCCTGTTCTATACTATCTCGGCTCAAAGTTTGACATAGTTTTATGAGATCTACCTTAATAATCATGTTGTATATATGTCTTCAATATCCTTGCTAATTATTTACCCACATGATGTGTTGATTAGCATGCATTCTTGTCTCTTTATATCTCCTATAATTTCTGCTTTATAAAAGTTGTTGTTGTGGTATTGGTTGCCTGAATTTTAATAATTTATATCTTTATTGTAGTATAGAGGCTTTAATAATGCGAAGTATTCCTTGTCTCTTTTGATGCTTTTGAGCCTAAAATATACCTTATCTATTACCAAATCATGATCAATATTGACTTTTAAAACACGTTTTCCCATCCATTTATTTTTTTCACTTTTTGAATCACTTTGATTTGGACATATTTCTTTAGTCATCATAGAATTGGATTTTGCTATGTTCACTAAACTCTTATAAAATTGGATTAAGTAAATTTCATTTATTAATATGGCTATGTTTAGACTCATTGCTGTCATATTGTTTTACGTTACATTTGTGTGTGTGTGTATCTTTTTCACTTTATGATCTATTTTCCTTTTATACTCTTTTTTTAATTTTTGAGGGGCAAAGTATTATTTAATGAGATGTATATTCCTATATTCCTAGGACTCTTAGTCCCCTCTTTTTTAAGATACAGTCTACTAGTTTCCCACTCTGAGCTAATTTGGAAATTACCTATCAATATCTTCCTCTTCTTCCCCCCCAGTATCCAATTTATAATGATATTCTTTAATTCCCAGCTAATATATATATAATATAATGTATAAATTATCATATTATTAAATTAATATTAAATATTAATTAATATTAAATTAATATAGCATTACATTATTATATTATTAAATGCTATCTTAAATTAATATAGCATTAAATATTAGTTAATTAATATATTATATATACACATATATAAAGCTAAGAGCAAGATTATTCTGATTGCCATATATTCATTCTCTTCTCCCCAAATGCTGGCAAATTTATTACATTTACATTTTGCGAAGAAATACTCTTCTGTCACCTTTATGCAGATATTTTAATATTAGTTCTTCAGTTAAATTTGTTTAATGGTCACAAAAAAAGTTATGTCAACACTTCTGTGATTATTCCTTGGTTGTATCAAGCTAACTCTCAAGTTGATACCTCCAGATGAATATTTTATGGAAATCTTCCCAGCATTCTTACGTGTATATAACTGTTTGTTTTAGCCTCATAAAATCCTGTCTCACTGTTTCATTCACTGAGTATATTAACTATGTTACTCCCTTGACTTCTAGCATAAAGTGTTGGTATTGAAAAGTCTGATTCTAGCCTTATTTTACTTCATTTTTAGTTGGTCTTGTATTTCAGCTGGCGATAACATTTTCTTTATTTTAAAAGCCAATATTAGATTGTTAGATTGTTAGATTCTGCCTCTATTTCAACAATTTTAGTTCATTCTCAGCACACAGTATCCCCCTTCAATATGTACTTTCCACATTTATTTCAGGAAATTTTTCTTGAGTTATGGTTTTAATATTTATGTTTAATTGGTTGGGTTTTCTTATTCAGGGACTCCTATTATATGTATGTTGGATTTTCTTTGGCTATCTTCTATATCTACATTTTCCTTCAAATCTTCTTTATTTCTATTTTTATTTATGAGTTCATTTTAGCTCATTTCCTTGATCATTCTCCTTAAGGCTGAAGAGCTTTCTTTCATATTTATTTTCTTGTTTTACTTTTCTTTTTTTTTTTTTTTTGGTCATGTATTTTGATGCTCCATTATTAGGTATATCACATTTGTGACTGCTATGTCCTTTTGAGGTATTCCACTCTTTTATTATTAGGAAGTATTCCTCTCTGAAAATATTCTTTATCTTGAAGTCAACAGCTCTAATAGTAATGTGACCGCTCTCTCCTTCTTATGCTTACTGTTTGCATAGTGCATATTTTCCTCCAATTAACTTAAAATCTAACTATTATTCACAGTTAAAGAGCATTTCTTGTGGCTAGCATCTAGTTGGGTCTTGCTTTTTATCTGTCCTGATGATACCTGCTTTTAATTGGAGTCTTTAGACCATTAACATTTAATTATTAATATGGTTGGACTTAGGTCAACCATTTTTCTCCTTGTTTCCTGTTTGTCCCCTCTGTTTTTTGTTTCTCTATTTCTCCTCTGTTACCTCCTTTCAAATTAATTGCAAATTTTTAAACCTTTGCTTTAATTATCTACTTGCATTTTATATATACTTATTTTCATTATTTTTCATTGGTTTCCTTTTATAATTTCCTGCAATGAGGATATGCTGATAAAAAATTCTCTCAGTTGTTTGTCTGAAATGTCTTTATTTCATTTCAATTTTTGGAGTATAAGGATTTCTAGGGAGGAAGTTTTTTTTTCTTTCAACACTCAAATGTGTCATTTCATTAACTTCTGGCTTTTGCTGATTCTAATAACAGCTAGTCATTATTCTCATTGTTGCTCTTTTTAGGATAATGTGTCCTTTATTTTGGCTGCCTTTAAAATTTATCATGATCTTTGGGTTTGTAGAGTTTTACTATAATGTGCCCTTGTGAGATTTTTGTTATTATTGTTGGTGTTGTTTGTTTGCTAAACTTTTGTATTCATCCTCTTTGAGATTCACTGAAGTACTTGGACTCTAGTGACAATTTTAGAAAATTTGGTGTCATTGTCACTTCAAAAATTTCTTCTGTGTTTTCTCTCCTTTTCCACATGGAGTTAAATTATAAATATGTTAAACTTAGATATTGACCCATATGTCTCTCATGCTGAGTTTGTTTTGTAATAATAATTACAATAATTGTATTATCTTTAGTAGTAGTAGCAGCAGAAGTAGTAGTAGTAGCAGTATCATCTCAATGTTTCATTTTGGATATGTTATTGATCTACATTTCAGTTTACTTATTATTTTTTTTACTGGATCTGGTATACTCCTAGGCTAATAAAATGACTTCTTAACTTCAATTTGAATAACCATTTTTAATGCATTCTATTTCTCTGTTGAAATTCTTCATCTTTTCCCCTTTCCATCTTTTCTCTCATTTATTTAATATATCTATCACAGTTATGCAAAATCCTCATCTGATAATTCCAACACCTATATCTTCTATAGGTATGCTTCTTTCTCAGTTTTAAATCTCCTAGATTAAGGATCACATTTTCTTGCTTCTTTGCTTGTCACACAAATTTTTATTATATTCCCAGCATTACTAAAGAGTGTTATCTACTTCTTTCATCTGTCAAGGAGCTAAGTTGAGGTAAGATTAGCTCATGTCCCAGAGCCAATCAATATTTGAGCAGGGTTAAGCCTATGTTGGAGGTTTAGTTGGTTTCAGTTCATCATTGGCTTCAAATGCCTTGGGGGCTAGATCTGTCCTCTGTATGTTATAAACCCCTCCATCTAGCATCTAGCAGGAATTCAAAATATAAGAACCTTGCAATTACAGATATTTCTCTATGCTTTCCAGTCCAGACGCCAGCTGCCAATCCATTGTCATGCACTTAGTGAATATTCATTGGGGGATAGTCAGCGAGCAGGGAGAACTAGAACTACATTTTGAGATCCACAGATTCCAAACCATCATATCCGTCTAAGAGGCTGTGAAAAACGATGTTGGTTTCTCCTATTCAAATAAAGTCACTCTGTCTATGCCAAGCCTATTCCTCTAGTCATGTTGAGAGAGCTTGTCAGGCGCCTCCAGGGAAAAACGTTTCTCTTGGTCTCTGCTAACCTCAGAAGGGCTCATTTCTTTCTGGAATTGAGTTTCTTTATAATTTAAATCCACATATCTCCAATATCACTTAAAAGTATTTGACTTTTTATTACTTTATCCATTTTTCTAATTATTACCTTGGAGTATATTTTTTGTAATAACTCTTCACATCCTAACTAGAAGCCAAAAGTCCAGTATTCATTTTTGAAATGTTCTTTACAAATCTTTCTTGAACATCTCTCACCATAAAATTTCTGTTTTCTAGCCATCTTACTTTAAGCTTTTCTATATATTTTTTTCTTTACTCATATTGCATGTAATGCAACCAAACTCTAGGCTAAATTGTATAATTTAGATCAATCTTGGTTTGGGTTAAGCCTTGGTTTTCTAATATTACAAAGAATATTTTTTTCTGAACCGTTTGAGTGTAAGTTGATGACCTGATGCCTCATTATTCCTGAATTTTTATTTAATTAATTTTTTATTGACATAACATAGGTTTATAACATTATATAAACTTCAAGTGTACATCATTATATTTCAATTTCTGTGTAGACTACACTGTGTTCACCACCCAAAGTCTAGTTGCCCATCCCTGAATTCTTTAGTGCATGTCCTAAAAACAAGGACATTCTCCCACATAACCACAAAAACCATCACAATCAGGAAATTAACATTGATACATTACTATCATGAATTCACAGATCCCCATCAAAGTTTTGTCAATTTCTCAATAATGTCCTTTATAGCAAAAGAATTAATCCAGGATCATAATATTGCATAGTTGCCATGTCTCTTTAGTCTCTTCTACTCTGGAATAGTTCCAAAGTCTTTTCTTTATTTTCATGGCCTTGACACCTTTAACAATTATATGCTAGTGCTTTGTAAAATGTGCCTCAAATTAGGTGTACCCAATGTTTATTCATGATTAGATTCAGGTTATGATCTTTGGCAAGGCTATCACAGAAGTGATGCTGTGTTTTCAACGCATTCTATCAAGTAGTAGATGACTGTTTCATTTCATTGCTGGTTATGTTAACTGATGGCAATTAAAGTGATTTCTCTTCTATAAGTTATTCATTTTTCCTTTGTAACAAATAACTATTGGTGGGGAGGTTCTTTGAGACTATGTTAAAGTCCCATTATTTTTCCACATTCACCAACTAGTTTTAGCATCCATTAGTGTTTCTTGACTTAATTAATTCTTACCATGATTGTTGCCAGATGGTGATTTTTCAATCCCAGCATTATTTTTTTTTCCAACATTATTTTTCTGTTTATCAGTTGGCATTCTACTGTAAGGAAAATCTTTCTCTTCTTCCCATTTATTTGCTTATATAAATACAAACCCATGATTCCTATTTATTCAATGGATTACAATTGGTTACTATCACAAATATTTTCAAGTTCAGATTGGACCAATGAGAGTCCCTCCAGGCTTGATGCTTTGTCCTTTCAACATTCTCCATCATTCTTTGAACATTTCCTTATTTCTGCCAAATATTCCCGGCTCATTTTGTACTTTCCCTCCAAGAAGCCCTACCTCTTCTTAGTGGGAAAAGATATTTAGAAACCAAAATCTGAGTACTAGATATGCACATTGCTATTGGGGTGTCACTGCTTCTAGGTCCTCTCCATGGTGAAAGCTAGATAATACATGTGTGTATACACACACACACACACACTTGCATCTAGAATTCATTCTAATTTTTCCTCTTTTCATGTTTATAAGTCCCTTCTATAATAGTGAGAAACCAGGCTCCTATTATCCTATATACATAATTTTTCAATCCCCTCTGTACATAACCAAACTCCCATTGTCACCACCTTACCCCAGTTGGGTTCCAACATCCCACTTCAGGCCACTGCCATTGCTATTCCCGTGTGCAGACACCCTTCTCACAACTTTCAGTCTCCAAATCCTTTTCTGGGTCACCACTTACCCTGCTTGAATTCTGATACTCCTCCCCAAGCTGCCACTGCTGTCCTCCACATAAGTTGCCCTCTTCACACTGCTTGGACTCTAACAACCAATATTGACACTCCATCATGTGACACCATCTTCAGTCCACTCAGTCATCAAGTACCCATGCTCATCCACTTCCAGCACTACCTCACTCTGCATGGACACCCTCCTCACCATAGTCAGACTCTGACAGTCTGCACCAAGGTGCATGGATGTTGTCCTGACCCTACTTGGGCTTCAAATACCCTATGCTGTGCCTATACCTAGTAACCTCCTTCATAGATACCTACCTCGCTCGCCAAAATGACTTTTAGACTAAATTCTTAAGAGGAGGAAGGGAAAAGAACAAGCTAAATGGTTTTTAATTTGATCTATGCTGCTTTTTCATAGTTTCTATCATTTCCCTCGTTTCTTTTAGTTCACTTTGAAATGTCACATTGAGTTTCTATCTATTTTGAAGCCATATTTTTCCGGTATTCTTTCATTTTCTATCAGTATGGTATTCAGTTCACTTTTCTTACAACATTATTATGTGGTTCATTTGCAGTCTTTTTATGTCATGTGTGCTTAAATTGAATGTGTTTTTCTAGTACTTAAGGAGCTGCCTGTGTTGCGGATGGAGGTGGACCAGGGGAGCCATCCTAGCTTCATCTCTTGAAGGTGCTGAAATGGAAGTAGCTAAAAATTTTTTCATCTCTATATAGCAACCTCCATAGTGATTTCCAAGATTTGCTACCTCTTGTCCCCTCCCCTACCAAGATTTGAACTTTCTCCTGTAACCTTAGTTTTTATACCCTGCTCAATTTCATTTCTACTGACAGCTTCTTTCTTTGTCAGGATGGAGCTCTATTTTTCTGGAAGGAATTTTAGTGGCACATTTCTACATTTCTGACATCCTCAAGGGCTTAGGCTACCGTAGTAGATCCAATGTTTTGTATGGCACTTTCCTTTTGCTATCCTAGTTGTTCTGCATTTTTTATAAGAGGATTTGTGGAGGTTCATAAACTACGCAGCTGCCTCCAATTTGTCCCAACTGAAAGACCACAGTCTACCTCAAAAGTCCTAAGCAAAGCTTTAAAATCAACCCGAGAACCCTAAGGCAGGCACCTGCAGCCTCCTGACGCACAGCCTCTTCCCGGTGCGTTCATGGTGTCCTTGCTGGGGGCTGTTTCCTCTGCCTGAGGGTGAGGGGGCAGGTTTCCCTGCCCCAGGGAATCTGCAATAGAACTACAACTAAATGTACACCCAAATGGCTAAAAGAGTACAAATAATCTTTGTTTTTCCAGTTTTTCTTCATCACCATTAATGGCAGCATGCCAGCATAAATCAGGCAATCAGCACATAAGCGTTGAGTACTCACAAGGCACATTTTCGAACATTCAGCAGTTGTTTCACAGCCCAGTCCATAAAAATCATGAGGTCAAATAGTAAGCCCCAGATCATATAATGTCTCTAGACAGAGTCCCCTGAGACTGTGGAGCCAGCCGCCTGATATTCCAATCCAACCCTGACTTGCACAAAATTTGCAAACAGAACAACAGTTTTGTGATGTAGTTTTCTGACAATTTGTCACTAATGAACACATTTATACTGGATTTCTAGGATTTTATACACATTTATACAAAAGAAATCCTTTTTTCCTAAATTAATAATCCTCCACATTTATAGTTTCATACAATTGGTTTGTCTTCCTTTGATCAATTTTGCCAGTCTAGGTCCACCACCAAGCAAGAGCTCCCTGGTCTGGGAAAGTATTCTGGACCTGAATCTAGAACTAGTGCACTTGTTCAAGGTCTGGCCTCCCTCATTGTTTCCTCTCCTTCCCATTTGGTTTTCTCATAAAATGTAAAGAACAGAGATGTACTTCAATTGGACCAAGAAAATTAGTGGTGACGGGGTATTGTAACATGGGGCAATATGGGAGTCAGAATCTCATGGAAATCCAAGACAGAAAACATAATAGGACAGGCTCAGAAAGATTGGGCCTGGAGGTCCAGTCTGGATATGATGAAACTCTAGGGGCTTTGCCACAGTGGTCTGTGAATCTCACTTCAAGCTCAGCTACGAGTGTGTGACAGTCAGTCTCCATCTGTCTGTATCACTCAGTGTCTAGCTGCTACTCTTCCTGCTACCAGCAACCTTCTTCAGCATCTACCTTGCATCTCTTCTCTAATTTGAAGCTTCCTCTTAGTTTGTAATTTGGACTTGCTTGGGACCATTCTAGGCACTAACCACAGAGCACAGTAATACCCCCATGAATCATCTCATTATTGGACCCTGCCAGCATCTCCATTCTATTCATATAAACTAATTAACCAACCCTGAATGGAAGAATCTATAGTATTTTCTACTTCTCAAGATGCTAAAGTACAACATTCATCCCAACATGATACAATTTGAGGGATATCCCAGCACACACACATTTCAAATATTTAAAATTAATTTGTGTATTAAAATGTTTTATTCTATTTATGCACATATAATACAGTAGAAAGTAATATGCAATCATGAGCCTGGATACCAGAAGGTATACTACTAAACCTAGGATAATATTATTGTGTGTATTTAATTACACAGTTAAAAAACAAATACAATAGTGTCTGTAGATTCTAACACATAGAAAGGTTAACGTGATAAAAAAAAATTTAACCTAAAGTGAGCGAATAATAATTTGGGGATTAATTTTTGTCATTTCACAGCTTTTTAAATTATTTTTGTTAGAAAAACTACAGTGAAGATCTGAAGCTCTTATCTCTCTTTGACATTGTTTCAGGGCTGTGCCAATAGATGAAAAACACCCAGCTTTCTATCAATGAGTACACTGAATGCAAGGTAATATTTAATCTTTTTGAGGACCATGTTGTAGAGTATGTCTCACATGCCAGGAGAGAGATTAATTGGCCAACACTCAGCCAAGTGTCCAAGCTGATTTACTTGGCTTTGGCCATGAAAGCAGGACAAGATAATTAGAAACATAGTGACCTAGGGTTACGTGGTCAGGAGCAGCTGTGGTTCGCACAGTTTCCCAAAAGTGGTGGCTGGCACTAAGACTCTCAGGTCTGGTACACTGACTGTTCCTTTCACAGAAGTTAGACTTTTCTAATTTCACATTAACTTTCTCAAGCCCCTACTTAATACAAGCCCTTCCTACTGTCCACCAAATACCTCCTCCACTCTCCTCCCAAATTTTTCTCCTAAAATCTCCTGTGATTTCTTGTCCCTAATTCTATCCAGTCTGCTTTCTCCTGATCTTCCCTCAGAAGCTCTATGAGAAAAATTCTTCGCTCCCTTTTCAGAAAATTTACAACTCTGACATTCACCCAGGTTTAGCTTCAGAACTTAAGGACAAGCAAATATTGCCATTAGGTATGGGGTAGCAAAGACAGGTAAATCCAACCAGAAGACAGAGATGGGGTTGTTGTGGCCTATGGCTTTACACTTTCCTGTTACTGGAAGCACTGACACAGAAAAAACAGAGCTTCCATAGGTAGATCTGCTGGAACAGAGAAGAGAGTGGGGTCTAGGTTTTGAGAAAATGTGAGATGATGTTGCCATTGGTAGGAGAAGGCCAAAGATTACTGGGAGAGATGGTTTAAATTCTTAAGTAATTTCTTGATCAGACTCAGGTATATTTTGTTCCTCTTCTCTAACTGGCTTTGTAATATCTATATTATTGTTGCCATCATTACACTTGTTTTTCCAATTACAGCAAACTGTTTCTCTCAGTAAGTCATGGAATACCTGAGTCATTCCCTCTTCACAAGCCTCACACGATAGTGTTGAATAACGATACATATATCTCCCTAAAGAGAAGAAGAAAAGCAAATGTGATCACCTTGCTTAATCATACCATCTTCCTAGCGATGACTTCTCTCCAGACTCTCATCAGTTTTCTGTAGGCTGGAAAGAGCCCCAAGGCTGTGTGTGTCTGTATCTCATCTATATCTCTCTAGACAGGACCAGGCAAAAGCCATCTACCTCCCATGCAGCCTCCACCCCATATCTGTGTATGGAGAAGGCCACTTTCCCCACCCTTTCCTGTGATCCAAGTCTCCCCCCACACCTTGATTCCTGGGACTGTGGGCACCACTGGTAATATTTCATGTCTCTCTCTAACCCCCACTTACCTGTCTTGCGATCAGTAAAATAATAGTGATCTGTAGTACAAGCCCTTGGATATGACATTACATTAAACTTCCAGCAACTTTTCATGCCACTGACGCATTTGTATCCATTATAGACCTTACATTTATTGCAAAATCGAATGTCTAAAGGAAGAGAGAAAAACTTTAAAGTAGAGCTCTAGAGAAAGTGATTCTGCTTCAGAAGCCTGCCCCCACCTGTAAACATTTATACTGGGGTGGTGCAATCCTCACAAGAAAGAAGTTGACACACCTCCCAACTTCTGTCAGGGGTCCTTACTCCTTGAATGGGTGACAGTTATGACCCTTCGAGGAGTCAAGGATGCCCCCACTTCATCCAAGGCTGAGGGCAGAAAGAAAACACTACAGCCTTGAGTGAGAAGAGTGGAGTGTAGTCAGGGAGGGCAGAGAGACAATGTATAAAGAAATCAAGAATATCCCCTCTCATTGTGGCATTATTTATCCAAGAATGGCAAACCAACTACACCATACATTTCGATGTCAGGACTCTGTCTCCTGTGAAGAGAAGAACAAAAATTCTCCTTGAACCATTTTATAGCAGCCCCAAAATCAAGTTTAGAAACCCTCCCTTCCTCCCCAAATATTTTCTCCCCACCTATCATTGCCTCCCTCGCAAGTCCTTACCCTCATCCATGAAAAGCACTGTGAATATGCCCAGCAGAAGCAGCCGGAACATCCTGGGGCCCATTCTTGAGAAGGTCCCAGTGGGAGATTCCAGCTTTATTTATTCCCATCACCTGCCCTCAGGCATCTCACTAGAATCACAGAATCATAAATTTCAGATCAAACCAACTGAATCCTCTCTACAACGTTCCCAGGAGAGGGTACATCCTGTCTGTGTTTACATTCCTCTAGCTACTTAGAACTCAAGCCACACAGACACCCATTTAATCTTATTAGATCTCTCATAAGGTACGAATTAATGTTGGTGTAGAATCTCTCTCCCTAGTACCTCTTCACTTCGGTGGTATTTCTATTTGTTGGTCTACACAGAACATGTCTGACTCCACATCCACATGACGTCCTTTCAGATATAACAAAGCTGGGATCACCAAGTATCTGTGAGTGAGTTGCTCAGTCCCTTTCAGGTACCATAACCGTCCCAGACACTTGCCTCAGCATGACCTCCAGTGGTACATCCCTCACAAAGTGAGTCACCAGAATCAGAGCTCAATACTCCAGATATGGTCTGGCTGCCCAGTGTAGCATCCCTCTCTGAGGGATGGATGGGACAGCCCAGGAAAAACAGGTTAGGAGGTGAGGATGATCTCAGCTGCCCTCAAGCTTTATTCATTAATTTTTTCGAGGAAGACAAAGACCATAAACGATTACGGTGGGACAGACTCACACTGGGTGTTATGGGGAAAAAGAAGAAGATATATTTGGATTAGTCACTAGAAAGTGTGCATGGAAGGGAAGTAGAGAGGGCTGGAAACGAGTTTCCCACAGTTCCCTGCCTTGACCTTACTTTCTCCAGATGGTGCCATATATTTGTGCCATCCCTCTCTCCTCCACTAAGCAGTACCTTAACAGGAGGTTTCTCCTATATGTATCTATAGATATATAGATATATATATGTGTGCAAAACTGCTTGACCACATTACACATTGCCCCTTTCCTATCTGATTTTTCTCCAGAGGACTTAACCGGATTTGTCATTCCATAGCTTTTACTTATTTACGTTTATTTTGTCCCTCTCCTCTCACAAAAGCTCCAGGAGTGCAAGAGTTTCACGTGTTATGTTCACTGCTTTCTCCTCAGCACTTAGAATGATGCCTTGCACATATCAGATAATCAAAGATATCTGATGAAAAAAGAATAGCATGATTGGTGTGGTTACCCTGAGAGGCGCAGGGGAATAGTGCCTCTCTACTGACAGCCCCTACTTGCAAGTTTACAGGAGGAAATTCCTGTCCTTAACCCTGCAGTCAGTAGTCACTTTGGAGAAGACAGGCAGTGGTAATGGCAGATTCCCCTGTCGTGGGGAGAGAGTGAACTTGGGGCCCATTTATCTGAGTGGACTCATTCCCAGAGCTGGACACATGCTACACCCAAGCATGATGCCTCACATAATCTTCACTAGGAGGTACTTCCTACACACCTAGGATGGACCTAGGTGCTGAGTGCACCTACCTACCTGCTGAGTGCCCATAAACAAGTTACTGACCCTCTCTGTGCCTCTGTGACCTCATAGGTGAAAAGAGGACTATCAGAGGTATATCTGATAGAGTTGTTAGGACTTAATAACACACACGGGTAATGGCAAAGGGGAGGGAACAGATATTAAGACCTTAGTTGGTGTCAAACCTTCTTTGGGTTGTTACACACTTGATATCTTTGAATTCTCTGAACAACCTCATGGGTTAGAAATAATTGACCTCATCTTAAGTTGAAGACCAGGGGTGCTTAGAGTTGGAGCACGTTTCCCCAGGGAAAAGGGCACACATCTGTCTGAGCCAGTGGGCCATTATCTTTCCACGACACTCCGCTGTCTCCTTCTCTTTCAAGCTGGAGAAGGGTCACGGGGCTGGAGCTCTAGTCTGGGCTCTACCCTGAATCGCAGATGACAATGCAAAGAGAGGGAGAACGGGTAAGAAAAAGGCTGTCTCCATTAAAAAAAAAAAAAATCTCCTCTGCCTGGCAGAGACAACATTCACCAGCAAACTCCCCCTGAAACTAGGGGTTCCCACAAGCCTGGCTGGGGTCTAAGTCTTACATGCCATTGTCAGGAAGTAATTCCCATAGGGACCACCTTGGTGAGTCTTGCATTTGGAACATGTGAGACAGGCAGCAATCCACGGAAATAAGTTCCGGAGGGTCTGAGCTAAGAGCACCAAGCTTATGCCTCCCAGCAAAGAACTCCTTGTTCTGCCTGGGAAGATGCTCCTGCACCATGACCTGGGCAACCAATGATCAAAATCTGGGCGTGAATCCCAAGCTCCATGCAACCCAAGTCTTTCTCCTAAGTTGTTCAGACAACTTAAACATTATTCTCAGAATAAAAGTAATGGAAATTTTGGAAATATACCAAGCTCTTTAAGAAATAAATAAAATTCCCTTTGTGCCCCAGAATCTGAAAAAAAACAATGTGAATATATTGCCATATGTCCATACAATATTATTTCTGTACATACATCACATGTTCATGTTAATAAATGCAATCATGGTTGACGTGATATATGTGATATTCTGATTTTTTATTGTGAAATTTGCGCCCTTATCACTGTACCTCACTGTCCCTCCTAGAATGTGAGGCCCAGAATTGTCAGGAGATTCAGGAGCAGCTCCCCTGGTAAACCCTTTTAAAAAGGCTAACACCGAGCACACCTTTGACTCAGGCAGAAGCCTCAGCTAACTGCTTAGCCTTTCAATACTTCTCACCCAAGGATCTTAGTGGGGGCCACAGACAGGACTTGGACACCTGGACCACCTCTCCCTCCCATAGAGGAGGATGTACTGGCCACCTCTTTCCTCCCCACCTCCATATCTGAGCCCTCAGAAAGCTTCCTAGCCCTGCCCTGGGGCCTCTCCTGGGGCCCAGAGACTGCACTTCCTCCCCCACCTCTGGCTTCTATCCAAGGCCTTTCCACTCCTTGCTGCTCTTTCCTCCTCAGGGGATTGGAGGACATGCTGTTCTGTCCTGTCCTGCTCCCACCCTGCCTAGAAGCACAGCCTCTACCCATCCCCTATCTCTACAGAATGAGAGCAAGGTGAGGGATTTGAGGCCAAATTAGTCTCCTTTGTAGTCGGCCCAAAGTTGTGTTTACTTTGTCCCTGCAGGAGGACAGAGCAAGGGCATGTGATGCAGGACAAAATAAAATAAAAACAAAAATCCCCCCCGAGAAGTTTCCCGCATTCGGCACTATCCTCCTCAACCACTTCTGCCAACCTCAAACACGCACTACCCAGACCCTGCTCAGCAGCAAGGAGACGCAAGAGTGGCATCATCTGGTCCTAGGTGAGTGGGTGAGAAGACAGAGGCTTACTTTATTACAGGGCTCCTGTAGAGCCTCCATACAGGCAGGGGAAAGGAGTGTGATGGGAGTACTGTCCCATTTCTTCTCCATGACGGTTTCTTCTCCATGACATCTCACCTGCCTCACTCCCAGGCCTACAGGGGAAATGGGACCAGGCCAACTAGTTCTTCTGACACTTAGACCTGCTTCAGACCCAAGCTCCATCTAGCAGCCTGGATCAACCCCAGAACATCACCCTGTGTGCCTAGGTCTCACCCCAGAAACCCTTGACCGCCCCCTCCTCCTCCATGCCCAACCCAAATCAGCCTCTGACCTAGCCTCATTACCCTCCTTTAACTGCCCTCCAAACTTTCTAGCTTTGGACAGCCTTGAAGGTACTATTTTACAAATGAGTAAAATAAAGGAGTTGAGCATAGAAGAAGTACAGCCCAATGTCTTTATTGTATGCATAAGAAACAGGACTGAATTAAAATTTCACCACAATGTAAAGGCAGAGGGAGATTTTGATCCATGTCCTCTCAGTTATCAGGTGAGGGCTCATGTCTGACAAGTGAGAGAGGCAAAGAATATGAATTTGGTGTCAAATATGGATTCCGTGTCATCACTTTTCCTTGGTTCAACTCCTACCACATGTCCGGCTTAGGAGCTTAACTCATTTAACGTAGTTGAAAAGGGGATCAGCTGTGGGAAGGCCAGGAATAATAACAACTAACTTCTTCACAAGGACTCCTCCTAAAGGTTTCTCCTTGACCTCCTCTCCTGAGGCTTTTACTAGAATGAGTCACCAGGATCTCAGTCTTTAAGAGGAAGAGGGCTTTGCCTGGAGGCCATTCCCTGAAGTCCCTTTTCATCACCCCAGCTACTGCCTTCCAGTCCTCTGATAGTAGCCCACCACATTTAGGAGTGATGAGTACAGGATGGGAGGCTCCTGCAAGCCACCCCCAAACAGCAGTTCTCAACCAATTCCCATGACTGCTGTCACAGGACATGCTCATCACATGCCCTTCTTACCATGGGCTGCTGGGAAATTGGCAAGTCAGGCTGGAGAAGAGGGACTGGAGGTTATACTCCCCCCCAGCTGTAACTTCTGCTTGTTCTTACCTACCCAAGAAAACCCACGTGTAACACCCATGAGAGTGATAACATTAACCATAGGTACACATGAATTTGTTATAAAGTTATACTGGGAAAAGGTGGACCCACCACTGTGCAACATAACTCTAGGGAATTCATTATTTCTATTTCCCCCAAGGAAAAGTTAACTGAATGCTCTCTCATCTGTGCTCCCCAAAGCACAAGGATATAACAGAAGTAAGTTAACTGAAGATTTTGGTGTTTGAGATTCTCAGGAACCACATAGACCCCCTAGCCAGAGTAGGTGTCACATGTTTCAGCCAGCAAAGACTACTTTCAGAGGTCACCTGTCCAAAGAGAGCCATGGGCCAGGGGCTGCATTGAGGCTCTGGTATGATCAGGAGAAGAACCTGGCAGTGGGGGTGGCTGCAGGAGTGGCCTGCTAAATGTTAACTGTCACTAAGGCTTAGATTTGTCTTATGTGTTCAAGTGGGCAGGAAGATCAAGAACAGTTTCTTCTAGAATGGCCTTTGAAGTCAGGGACTCCAGTTCAGAACAGACTGGTTTCTCTGAGCGAGCAGCAAGAAAATTAACTGAGCTCTGATTCACTGAAATAAGGTGAGATCTGGAGCTCTTCAACCCAGAGTAACCAAAGAATGAAGAAATATCCAAAGGTTTGAGCAGATTCCTAAAAGAAACTCAACTGAAGTATTCTGGGGATGCTCTCCTTGTATCTCACCCCCCATCTCCAAACCTCCCTTCTCCTCGGGATTTTCTGGGAATCTCAGAATGTCTGGGAATCTCAGGTGCCAAACTCCTAGCCACAAGTAGTTTTCTTCTAGGAGAAGGCATAAAGGGGCTGGTTCAGGATTATTAGAAATGACTCTATTCTCAGACCAAGCCCAGAGTTGGGAACAGTTTCCAGAATTTTGAATGCTGATTCAATTCTACCTCTCCTCTTTTGTTTTCCCAAAGAGCTGACCTTGAGTTCTCTCATATCTCCCTATCTTGGAAAAGACGAAAATTCAACTCCAGCTCTTCCCACAATAAGTGATTGAAACAGAGCATCAAAGTCAGAGGATGACTGATCACAAAGGGGCACAATTCTTAAATGCTGTGGTTATGGCATCTGTAATAGCACCCTCTGTCCTGTTCACTCTCCTGGCTCCTCACTTAGTGATACTATTGCAACCTCTGCTTTGTCTCCCTGTGTGTACTTTCCTGACCTTTCTTCCTTGACAGGGCCTTTTCTCTCTAATGAATAGTATGCCTCTTATCACTGAAACCATGGTGCAGCAAGGGTGAGCTTAATGCTGGTTTCTTCTCCTCTGTTTACCTGGCAGCCAAAGGAGAGGACTTCTGGGCCACAAATTGTCCCTATTATTACAGACAACATGTTCTACCCTAGGTCATAAGACTACTTAAGATTCAAAACAGTTCACTCTTTGAACAGCCAAGTTCTATAAATTTAAAGCAGCTGTCTTGGAAGGTTTTGGTTGCATAAGAAAGGTGGGATGGTTTGATAACCATTGTGTTTTTGAGTCATGAATTTTTACGTACCTGGAAGAGTAGTTCCCATACCTACCTTTCTGATTTGTGATGTGAGAATGATGAACCATCTTGCTGCCTCCCTTCTTTCAAAGAGAATAGTAAAGAATATCCAGACTTAAAATGGGGTTCAAAAAACAACAGTTTCAGAATTTCAGGCAGGTCTTTGTGCAGTCATTGGTTGGCAGTCAAGCACCAGAGACTCTGTTCCTTGAAAAAGATAGGATCCATGGCCCCATTTTTCTGTACATCTGAGGCCACTGAACATGGTTTGGAAGGAGAATTAAAAAAGTAGGGCCTTCTATCATTCTGCATTATAAGGTGAAATGCTGTTCTTATGGTTGGCATAAGTTTGTGCAGATGATATTTAGAGAAATGTTTCCCTTCCTAATTATCATCTAAACTGACTGTATTGTCTCTGAGAATCAATTTTTTTGGAGAGTGGTAAGCTTGTGTACGTGTGTGCAAGTGTGTGTGTGTGTGTGTGTGTGTGTATGCAGGTGCATGCATACCATTATTTTCCTGCTGAGTGACCAGGAAGGTTGAGTAGGGTATACACACCTCATGCTGATGAGTGATCTTAAAGGAGGGGACTTGGCCCAGCAACACCACCCAGGACTGTTTTGGTGGTGCAAAGACCCAAACCCCTTTTGAATGGCATGCCAGTGGTGAAGACCTTTGGACCACAGATTGTCCCTATTGTTCTCCTCTAGGTTACAGAGGATCTTTTCCTTAAATACAATCTCTATGCCTGCCTGAATAATTCACCTTGGGGGAAATACTCTGTAGATTGTTATATGTCAGAATATACACTAGTGGGGAGAAAGTGGACCTGTTCCTGAGAGCAGGAAGTAGGGCATCTGAGGGTACCTTTTCTAAAGGAGGGTGGCCATTTATACTATGGAGGATTCAAGAAAGAGGCATGAACTTGAAGACTGATAACCATAGTCAGGAACTGGGTTGCGCCCATGAGGGCACCGCCTGTCATGAGTTTTCTTCTGTTTTTGTGTTTATGTTCCTTGAACCATGGGAATAGGCATATTTTGTGTATAGTCTAAAATTTTTATTTCTCTTATTAAATGAATCATTCTCAAACATCATAAACATCCAAACCCTTTATTGTGGTATTACTAGGAAAAAACAAATGGGGCAGTAGAATTGTGGCCCTCTCACTTTTCTTCCTCCACTGAGCCCTGAACGCGACAGCAGCATCTTATCAGTTGAGCATTGTGCTTCAGACCGCCTGGCTTCAAATCCCAGATCTGCCTCTTACTAATGATGCAATCACGCCCAAGTTGGTTAACTTCTCTGTGCCTTCCTCTCCCGATTAAGCAAAAGAATTATACTAATTATAGTACATAGAGTAATAATTAAGTTAATTTTAAAAAATAATTATACAAACCTCACAGGGATTTTGTGACAATGAAATGTGATGATGCATGTAAACAGCGTAGAATAGTGTCTACTACAAGAAAACGTTCATTAGATGCTTATGAGTACAATTAGTATATTGAAAGCCATAGCCGAAGAATTCCAGGAGGTACCTAAGATCAAACTGAACAAGGCTTCTGATGGAGCTAAAACTAACAGGGAGCATCAATTACTGCATTTAACTGGCATAGAAGTGAATATAATACAAACCCCCTTTACTCTCAAATAAACTTGCAAGAGAAGCCCTCTAAAGAGGAGTTTCTAAGAAGCACAGACAGAGCCTGGAGAGGAGTTGTTTGAATTGCTCCTGGATCAAGCCACTGAAGTGTTGAGGGTGTTCAGCCAGGTAGAGGGGCAGCCAAGAGTTACAGAGAGTCTCTGAGACCTGGATTAGACACTGTCTGTGATTTCAAAGCAGTTGATGACAACCCCTTAATAGCCCTGGGATCATATTTAGCCTTATAGATAGTAGCAGAGATTAACATGTTCAATTTCTGCCCACCTATCAAAAAGAGAAAAAAAATGCTCTGCCTAGTTATTGAGGTTAGAGAAATGGATACACAGGCAGAGGAAAGGGGGGCCGCACAACACAACACTGGAGAAGGTGACGGCTGATGATTTTCACAGTAAAACATCATTATGGAAATTTAGATTTCCGAAGAAGAGCTCTGATAATTTCTCACTGTTAAGAAACATTACATCGGCATGGAGGATAATATATAAGGCTTGGAGTTGACATCCTAGAGTTAAGCTTGGCTTTCTTAACAGGGGCTGAGGTAGAGAGATATGGCCTAGTAACCAAGGTCCTGCCTGCACACAGGTCCTGAGGCTTCTGAGACAGGGGAAAAGTATAAAAAAGAATAAAATTTATTTTACTTTTTACTTGTGGCTCCTGCAGCAGCCAACTTTATGGTCCAGGGGTGAACTGGGATTTGTTTCACAAGGAGAGTAAAACAAAGTTGGGAGATAATATTGAAAGATTGACATTCAAAATCAGATTACAGAGAAGACAATAGTCTTGGAAGCCAGATAACTGTTTTGGAAAAAAAAAGAAAAGGGATTTGCCAACTCTTTAGCTTATCCTTTAACAAGTCAACAACTAAAACTGGGGAACTCAGAGAAAATTCCTTCATGGTTTAGAGTGAACGCCCCACAAGCCTATGATGTCCAGGCCGACTCTATTGTAGAAAGATGTGTAGGATTCAGAGGAAGGAAAAAATAAGTGCCCTCCACTATTCTAGCTCGAGGAGAAAGTTGAGGGGGGCAGGGGAGAGAACAAACATCTCATTTGCCCCTGTTGGGCTCTAGGAGTGGGAATTTGACAGCTTGGCAGAGCGAAATCTTGCCCTATTCCCTGACTGGGACTTTGGAACGAGGTCCCCTCACACACTGCCCTCTCTCAATCTGAGGCAGAGGCTTCTCGTGGTGACCGTGCTGGTAAAGCATAGGCAGCAAAAGGAGACCCAAAGAATAGCTTTCCTAAGCCACCTTTGTGCATGTACGGGTGGACACTGAGTTGAAAGCCAGTGGATCTGCCTTAGGGCTTGCTGTGGTGTGCCAAAGGGCTCCAAAGGCACGGATTGGGGTGGCATTTGCAGGAGGGATGGGAGAGAACTGCTGAGCCAATGGGCTGAATGAAGGACCTAGCCAGCCGGGGCGAAGATGAGGTCCATTCAGCAAAGGAAAATGGCCCATGTTTCCTGGGAGTATCGCCTGAGGCAAAAATAAAACCCGGACCACAAGTTCGCCAGGAACAGAGTGAGAGCACCACAAATGCAGTGTGGTCTGCATGTGGGGAATTAGCATGGGACAAACCCGGGGGTTCCTTAACTAATAAAGGTGAAGTCCCAAGCACTCTTTTTTTGAGTTTAGTGATGGAAGACAGAGGTCAACAGTGTTTACACATTTTGCTACCAGATGTGCTTTGTTAGGCCTGCATGGCACAGTAAGTTTTTAAAAATTATGCAACATTAAATACCAGAAGAACTCACATAAATATCCAGATTTGTGGATATTTTTAAATCCACATTAAAAAATATTTTGCGGTATTTTTAATCATCGAAGGATTTGTCAATACTGAACCTGAACTACTGCATGGCTGAGATCACCGGAGCTCAACACTGTCATCCTTTCTGACAGTCGAGGGTCATCCAGCTTCACACAGCCTCTACTGCTCCATATTTTCTCCCAGACACAACCAACTAACTTAATTCACATTATATCTTGGTATTTGAGTTTGAGGCCCTGATCTAAGCGATTGTATTAAACACGTACAGCAGAAAGGAGCAAAATGAGGGTGGAGGACACAAGAGCTAGTTTTTGAGGCAAACTTCCTGGCTTCAACTCCAACTCCTCACTTAACAGCTGTGTGGCCTCTGTGCCCCAAGTTCTTCATCAATAAAATAGAGAGAATAATAGTATTGTAGGACTGCGATAAGAATTAAATAAGATAATATACATCTGAAGAGCTTGGTACAGAGCCTGGAACATCAGAAATTCTCCAGAGATGTTAGCTGTTCTTAATGACATTATTTCCATACTCACTTCTACACACACATAATCTGAATACATTTGATTGCCTTCTTTCTTTTCCCTCTCACTTGTAATACCTTGGCGATGGTGCTATACCCCCAGACACACTAAGATTTCAGTATTTTGTGGCAAGAACCAAAGGCAGAAACCCGGCCCTATTGCCTGCCTCAGGATTTTAGCCAAGGCCCCGAGAAACTCTGCTGGAACAACAGGTGTTCCAGATCCAAGACTCAACCCAAACCTAAGTACCATAGCCTTTCCTTCTTTTCCTAGATGACAACCTACTTCCATAACAAAATACTACATGTCTTGAATTGTGAGTTTATAAGCTGTCTTTCAGATCCCACTGAAAAACCTGGTCAATACCCACCAATGTGCATACACGTAACTCTGATTACATCCAATCTCATACAGCAAGTCACTTCCAGGATGTCAGTAACTTTCCTCGTACAAGGTGTCAGCCTGTATTCCATCACAGCATTTGGCTGGCAGTTTTGCAATCAATGTGTGAATATTAATTAGGATTCTATTGTTTCCAAGTATCAGTAATAGGAATCAAACTAGCTTAAACAAAAGGGGAGATTTATTCTAAGGAAACTCTGGTGTCTCACAGTACACAAGTAGAGAAACATAGGGACAAACTTTAATACAAACACCCAAACATCCCCTATCTTCTCTCCCCCTTTTCATGAATATACATTTTTCTTTTCTCTGGCTTTAGATGAGCTTTCCATGCAACTTCATCTGCTTTTTGGAAAATGGCCACTATCAAGAACTCCTGCTTATATCTCCTTAGCCCTAAAAAGCAGCCAGCCCACTCTGGAATCCAGTGCCATTTTGAATTCCTTGGCAAGGACACTGAACAACTCAGCTCAAGTCAGTTGCTCACTCTGTACAGCTCTGCTGGGCCCCAGAGTGTCTCTATCCTTCCCTCCTCCTCCCCAACTCCAGGCACAGGAGATTCCTGCCCATGGCCACTGCTGTTAGGCACTGCAGGTGCTATTTCTGGCCATGGCTGTCTATGATGCACCAGTGGATACTGAGGTGTCCCTCACAGCTCTGCCCAACATAGCTGTGCTCCAATGGTGTTCCTCCTGGGTCCTCCGACTGTCAAACTTCATCTATAATCTGTAGTGGAAATCCTTTTGTGCACACCTTGGTAAAATATGTGTCTTTTTGCACAAGTATTTTCTCCCAGGACGTTGCAAGATCATACTAGTTCAGAAGAAGTGTGGAATCCTCATCTGATCTCCCTCCCTGGAGGAAAGACTATGAAGAACTGCACTGATTTTGAAAAAGCAAGACCCATAGGGAGCTGTTGGTGACTAACAAGTACTGTCATTTGATATCGGATAGTCTAGACTTTGGTAAAATTTTGTTTTTACCAAACATCACAGCCTGGCCTCAACTATGAAGGAAAAACCAAAAGAATAGTGTTTCTCAAAGTGTCCCCAACCACACAGATTGTTTTAAAAAATTAAAATTCCTGGACCGTGAGTAGTATGTCCATGATCTGTGGGATGGTGCTTGAGGTCATTGTAATTTGGATACTTTTCGTCATATTACTAGTGAGCTCTCTAGCCATCTGGATCACATCTATAAAAATAGTGCTCCCTCTTATAACAGGAATGCATTCATAAGGGGCAGATAAAGGGGTGGACTTATATCTCGCAGTTGAGTGTCCCTGAATACACCCATGAAATGTGACTTGACATGAATGCTGCTCATCATATGTTTTACAGCAGATAAAAAGATTGCAGGCTATTGATTTAAAACTTCTCGTGTCGGCACCTGAGCACCTTGGTTGCTTGGATTGTGTCTTATTCATCTTTTTATTCCCAGCACAAACAGAGCACCTCACACAGGCCTGAAGGACTTGTTGAATAAATGAATGAACTCTACAGAGGCTCACCTGTAGCATGAAGTGAGATATGCTCTAGTCTTCTTGTAGTATGGCATTCTATCTCATGAAATCCACCATTCACTGCACAAAATGGAATTTCTGGCATTCCTCTTGTGTAGGAATTGAAAAAGACTTGATGTTAGTAGCTGACTGCTTAACGATAATTGAATATAGTTTTAATAATGTAGAGAATATCACGGACTTGGAAAGTAAATTTTGAACGGCTTTGAAATGAAAAAGAAAAGCCTTCATATATGAAAAACATTCTTATAAAATGTTCAGGTTTAAATAGTAGTGGTGAAGGCAACAAAGAAAAAAAGCCATAGAACGGAAACTAGCAAGAAGGTTCTATCACTTCTTTCTGGGTCCTCCAAGCCTTCCTCTTCCAGGTCCCATACCACACGACCCGACGAACCCTGGCTGATTAGACTGGAGCAGGCCCCTGACCTAAGTGTAGACAAATCCATCAAGTGACCAAAGATCTACAGACCTGGCAGGAAATAGCTGGGCTTTTCTTGTCTCCTGGGAATTTGGAGTTAGGAAGATTAAGGCAGATAAGAGTTGCAATAAATGTCACAAGTCAGAATAAGGCAAATCAAAACCAAAAGCAAATGAAGTTATCATGGCACAAGGAAAATTCGTAAAATAGAAAATTAGCAAGAAAAGAGCAAATTAAGAAAGCAGTCTGACTCAGTCTGACTGCTCAAAGAAATATTTTATGCTTGAAGCCAAGTCTCTTGGGACCACTGAAAACCACATTCAGAAACTAATCATGCAGCATCATTATTTCCCAGCCGTATTATATTTCTTTTTTTTAAACATGTTTAAACTTCTATTTAATTTTTTAACTATAAAATCATATATGGCTGTTCTAAACTCTAAATAATACAGGAAGGTAAAAAGAAGTTAATTATCTTGCCCACCCCCCAAGACACATCTGCAAATCACATTTCAAGGTAATCAGTTTACAGTGTGATTACAATGGTTGGCGTTAACGTCCTAAGTGGAAAAGCTGACAGCTAGAACAGAAAGCCTCCGCCACCAGCAGCTGGAGACCCTCCAGCAGACCTGGTCTCTCTGAAACACTTTCTCTCGCACGCACCCACCCTGCTAGACAGTGTTGTGATTGCTGCAGGATGAGGCTGTTCTTCTTGGTGGTTCATTTCAAGAGACGCAGAGGCACTGCCTCGAGGCTTTCGTTTATTCAGCACATATTTACTAATCCCTCCACCAGGCACTGTCCTAGGAGCTGGGAAAACAATGATAAATATGATAGTCATAGTTCCCACTCTCATAAAATGTATATGCAAGTAATCAAGTAAAGAATAATCATAAAGGGTGACGTGTGCTATGAACAAACCAAAGAGGAGAGTGGGGTATAACATATAAAATGACAAGGTGGTCAGAGAAAAGCTCTGAAGATGGCAACATTAACAGAAAGATGGATGAATACACGTGAAGTGTGGAACAGCGGATGGGAAGGGTTTGCAAATGTCCAATGGCAAGTAGAAAAGGCATGTTTATTCAAGGAAATGAAGGAAGAAGAGTGGGGCTGGAACTTAATGAGAAAAAAAGGATACAGTGATTTATTTTCTCCGCTGCAGAGAGAACAGTTTAGAGAAGCAGTGAGAACACTGATGGGGAGACGGGTGCAGTAGTCCAGGCTAGAGATCAGAGGGTCTGGTACTAGAGTTGTGGTAGGAAAGATGGAGAAAAATTGAAGCATCTGAGATATATTTTGGGTGGATAACTAGTGATTTACTAGGATGGAGAGAGGAGTGGATATCAAAGACTCCCAGGTATTTGTACATGCAACTGGGTGGAAGTGTCATTACTCACATGGGGAAACCTCACTGAGGAATTTTAGAAGTGTGGCATAAAGGGGGGAGATAATTCAATTAGTACATATTACATCTGAGAGCTGAGTGAGACATTCAAGTAAAAATGGCAAGTATGCTGTAGTTATATGACTATGTAGCTCAGGATGTAAGACTGGGATATAAAATTAAAATGGCGGACGCTGTGGGGAGGTGGCAGGTGTGATGGTTAATTTTACGTGTCAGCTTGACTGGGCTAAGGGGATGCCCAGAAAGCTGGTAGAACATTATTTCTCGGTGCAACTATCTGTGAGGGTGTTTCCAGAAGAGATTAGCATTTGAATCAGTAGATAGAGTAAAGAAGATCACCTTCACCAATAAGGGTGGGCATCATCCAATCCATTGAAGGCCTGATAAAACAAAAATGCACAAGAAGGGGAAATTTGCTCTCTCTGCTTGAGCCAGGACAGCCATCAGCAGATGCTGGTTCTCAAGCCTTTGGACTCAGACTGAATTATATCACTGGTTTTCCTGGTTCTCCAGCTTGCAGACAGCAGATTATGGGACTTCTCAGCCTCCATTGTGTGAACCAATTCCTATAATAAATAAATAAATACATACACACATAAATAAATATATAAATCTCCTATTGGATCTGTTTCTCTGGCTAAAACAAATTTTGATACCAAGAGTGGTTCTAGAGGAACAGAATTTTAAAGATGAGTTTTCTAAATCAGTTTTGGGGGTTCTGAAATTGGTCACTAATCTGATTAGATTTAAAGACATTAATGACTGACTATTTCTAGTAGTGAAGAGAGCACTGATAGTTCATGGCATGATCTGGCAATAGAGATATGTAAAATATCTCCATTGGCTACTCCTAATCAACCATTTATAAGAAAAAAGGATAAGGTGACTACGTATAGATACTTTCAAACATTTCTGGAAAGCTAATAAACATAATAGGATTGGCTGGTTGTCCCCAGTGTCACTAGACAATGTGGTGTAAGAAAAGGATGAGATCAGAAATTCAAATTTCCAGCTCAAGGGCCACATAAATGACTAGAAGCTTCTATGTGTGCCCTGAAGGAGACTTTTATCTCTTGTAGCTGCAGGGCTAAAATTGCTGAAAATCAAACACAGAACCTCATACACTACCGAAAACGTACACAGTTATTCTTCCTCCCAGCCTTGCCCAAGGGGACCTATGGCCTTTTACTAGGGTAACTGTATATTGGGAAAAAGGAAATAATCAGACCTTTCAGGGACTACTGGAAACTGGCTCTGAATTGCCACTAATTCCCAGTGACCCAAAACATCACTGTGGCCCACCAGTAGGGGCTTACAGAGGTCAGGTGATCAATGGATTTTTAGCTCAGGTCCATCTCACAGTGGATCCAGGGGGTCCTGTGGTTATTTCCCCAGTTCCAGAAAGCATAATTGGAATAGACATACTCAGCAGCTGGCAGAGTCCCCACGTTGGTTCCCTGACTGTGGAGTGAGAGCCATTATGGTAGGAATGGGCCAATGGAAACCATTAGAACTCCCTCTACCTAGGAAAACAGTAAACCAAAAGCACACCACATTCTTGGAGAGACTGCAGAGATTAGTGCCACCTTCAAGGACTCAAAAGATGCAGGGGTGGCAACCCCCACCACATCCCCATTCAGCTCTCCTATATGACCTATACGTGCAGAAGACAGGTGGACCTTGGAGAACAGCAGTGGATTATTATAAGCTAAACCAGGTGGTGACTCCAACTGCAGCTCCTGTACCAGATGTGGTTTCACTGCTTAAGTAAATTAACACAGCCCTGATAATTGGTATGTAGCTATTGATCTGGAAGATGCTTTTTTCTCCATAGCTGTCCATAGGCTCACCAAAAGCAGTTTGATTTCAGGGGCAAGGCCAGCAATACATCTTTACTATCCCTACACGGGTAAAGCAACTCTCCAGCCCTATGTCAATTTAGTTCGTGGGGGATCTTAATTGCCTCTCCCTTCCATAAGATATCACACTGGTCCATTACAGTGATGACATAATGCTGACTGGACCCAGAGAGGGAGAAGCAGCAAGGACTCCAGGCATATTGGTAAGACATCTGCATGTCAGAGGGTGGGAATGAATCCAAAAAAATTCAGGGGCCTTCCACTTAGTGAGATTTCTAGGGGTCCAGTCGTGTGAGGCATGTTGAGATCCCTTCTAAGGTAAAGGATAAGTTGTTGCGCCAGGGCCCCCTAAAACCAAAAAATAGGCACGATGCCTAGTGGGTATCTTGGATTTTGGAGACAGCATATTCCTAATTTGAGTGAATTACTACAGCCTATTTACCGAGTGACCTTTTTTGAAAAGCTGCTAATTTTGAGTGGGGATCAAAACAAGAGAAAGCTCTGCAACAAGCCCAGGGCGCCATGCAAGCTGCTCTCTGCCACTTGGGCCATATGATCCGGCAGATCCAAGGGCAGATGAAGTGACAGTGGCAGATAAGAATGTTGTTGGGAGCTTTTGGTAGGCCCCTATAAGTGAATCACGGCACAGGCCTTTAGGATTTGGAGCACGGCCCTGTCATCCTCTACAGATAACAACTCTCCTTTTGAGAAATAGCTCTTGTTCTGCTACTGGGCCTCAGTAGAGACTGAACACCTTGCCATGGGTCACCAAGTTACCATGAGACCTGGGCTGCCCATTATGAACTGGATGTTATCTGACCCAACAAGCCATACAGTTGGGCGTGCACAGCAACATTCCATCACTAAATGGAAGTAGTGTATCCATGATCAGGCCCAAGCAGGCCCTGCAGGCACCAGTGATTTTTACACACAGGAATTTGTACCACTAGAGTTTGAAATCAGACTTCCTGGATACAAATTCCAACTCTGTTTCTTTCAGCTATGGGACTTTGGGCTAATTAATCATCTACTCTGAATCTCAGCTTCCATCTGTAAAATGAGTATAATAATAGTACCTTAAAGTTATTAAGAAGATGAACTAAGGTAATATCCGGAAAGCACTTTGCATCATGCTTGGTACTTAATAACCATTCAATGAATATTAGCTATTGTTGTCATTGGTGGTGGTGGGAGCTAATTTGTCCATTTAACAAACATTTACTGAGTACCTCCTATGTGTCAGCCTAGTGCTGGAGACAAAAGACAGGGATGAATCTCCACCTCCAGGAGTTCACAGTCTAGTGCCTTCAAGAATCAAGATCATTCTCCTGCTTAGTTCCAGTCCAATTTTATTTGAAAGCCGGGAGGGGACCAAACAATCTGTTGAAGTCTTTCTTCTCCAGCTCTCACTCCTGCATGGAGGCCACCAGACCCAGTCACAAGGATGCAGCCTAAGGAGCCTGGAGCCCTGGGCTGACACCCCAGCTCTGCCACTCCCGCCCTATAAGCCCATAAGTGATTTAACCTCCCTGGGCCTCAGGGCCCTCCTCTGCCTGGGGCTTGGACTAAACCCCCTCTAGACTTCTCTGATGGTACAAAAAAAAAAGGCCCTGCTGCCTCCTGAAAGGGCCACACCCAGTCCCCATCCTCTCACCAACCTCGCTTGGGATGGTATTCTGCAGTCACATGAATGGGGCTGGGCTAGGAGAGACACTGGAAAGATGAGAACATCATAATCATACTTCCAACAATAACGACTGTGACCATTTACTGGGCACTCAGGGCACCTGCTGAGATTGACAGAGGTGGGTGTTGTGCTTCTTAGGCTCCATGCCCAAAGCCACATCATTAGAACTGGAAGAGCTGAGATTTGATCCATGCAATCTGATCCAGAAGTGGCCAACCACTGCACTAGGCAGCCTCCGGGGGAGGAGTGGGGCCCCACCACCCCCTGGACAGAGAGAAGCAGAGAGCTGCCCCCAAAAGGGGACAGCAGCACTTCACTCCCTAAACCCAGCGTCCCTACTCAGAGCCTTGATGGACTGGAAAGCAGAAAATACCCCCGCTACCCTGGCGCCCGGAGATGTGCCTCCACCCTTCATGGCTTCTTAAACTTTTCTTTTTTACTAAGTGTGCCTTGTAGCCAGCATCTCACTAACACATCTTAACCTCCTCTGGGCTATTGATTTCTCATTCTATTAAATCCTCTCTTTAAGGCTGGCCATTAAACTTCAATTCTAAACATTATTTACTCCATAGCCGCTCTCCCAGGCAACCGCCATGACCCCCTGTCCTGGGGGGTCGCATCCCTCCCTGCTCCCTCCTCTGGAGGTCTTCACGTGATTATCTCACTGAATCGGGAATTCTGTGAGATGGAGTTTATCATATGCCCGTTTTGGTAGAGAGGAAACTGAGGCGGCAATAAGTAGCCTGGACTTCTTGTTTCCAAGTTGGCTCTCTTCCACTGGTCCACAGCATACTCTCCCCACCCAAAGATGCCCCCTGAGACTCTGTGCATACCTCAGCTTCTGTTTCAGCCTCTCCATGGCCAAAATACCCCACAGCACCCCGAAAAGTGATCACCACCACCTGGTTTTCACTGCTTCCTCTGAGCAAACTGCTCCCTGAGAAAAGCCGGAGGAGAAGGAAGGGCGAGAAGCATGAGGGCTGACTTCCAGGTGAGGGGCAGGGCTGGCTGACTTCCAGGTGAGAGGCAAGGCTGACTTCCAGGTGAGGGGCAAGGGCTCACAACAGTTTGTCGGGGGGAGCTGCCCAAGGCCTCGTATAGTGAATGGAGGGGGGCAGCCTCAAACTCAGGATTGAGTGACAAAGTAGACCTGTCAGCCTCCGGACTCGCCCTCCCTCCCCCGCCACTCCAGCCCCAGCAGCCCTGGGGAACCGTTGGCTACACAAGCTGCAATGAGTGGGTGGACACACAGGAGAGGCAGAGTCACAGAAACCACAAACCAGTGCAGTCTTACGGAGGGGCCCTGGGACACCCCGTTCAGAAGCCAAAGGCCCACACAGCCTCCCTCTCCCCTCCTCACTTCCCACCTTCTATGAATTTATCTCTGTAACAAACATTTGTTAAAATGAGTTGAGGCCAAATATTTATTTAAGCCCTGCTCTGTGCCAGGCACTAGGGATACAAACACGAGCAAAGCAGACCGGTCCCTGACCTCCTGGAGGAAAGGTCCATTCACGGTCCCCTGGAGGTGACAGACACAGATGAGTAACTTCAAATGCAGTGAGTGCTGGGCACAGGGGTCCCAGTGCCACGTGGGGAGGGCAGAGAGGGCTCACAGAGGACGGAGAGGTGAAATTCAGGCGTCAAAAATGCCGAGAACCGGCCCCCTTGGCAGCACATGCCCCGAAGCGCATGCCCTGGCACAAGACTGCTCAGCCGCTGTCCAGGAACTCCACGGGCCACCTGTGCCCGACCCCCAAATGCTCCAACCGCCTCCCTCATAGCATGTCTGGGAACAGACTCACCAGCTTTCCCTCAGACTCGCTCCCCGCTGGCTTCCCTGTGTCTGAAAGTGTCATCCCCGTTCTCCCTACCTAGGGGCTAGAAATCTCCAAGTTCTCTCCGACACTTCCCGCTCCCTCATCTGCTGTTCACAATCTGTCTTCATGTTCTGCTGGACTTGGAAATGTCACTCAAATGCAGCCCCCTTCTGCCATCACCCCCCAGGCCCGCGGCCCCTCTTTGGGCACTGCACTCCTCTGCCCAAGGATCCTCAATGGCCCCCCCAAGACCGGAGGCGCCCACCTGGACCTCTTCTCTTTGGGTTTCAGGTCCTCTCGAACTGAGTCAGTTCTGCCCGACCCCTGCCCACCCTAACTGCCCGCAGACAGGACCCTTCCTTCACCCGCCCCATCCATTCTGCCCGTCACGCAATCCTCAGACATCCCGTCCCCACTCTGCCCGCCAGGCCCTCCTCCCCGTGAAGCCCTCCCTCCTCGTCTCTGAGCTCCAGCCCGCGTGAACGCCTGCTCCCCGGCGGCCAGCGCACGTCCACGCGCCCCATGTTCCATCGTGTGCTGTGTCCTCCAAACCACAAACCCGCTGAAGGAAGGGCCCTGTTCACCAGGTACTTACCACCACCCACCCCCTGCTGGACTCTACGTAAATGACTCAGGTGTTCACCCATTTCAAGAAAACCTCTGATGAATCTTTCTATACAGAGCCTCTTCCTCCCTTTATTAGGCCCAAGTACAGGAGAAGGAACTAGGGTTCTGGAGCGCCCCCTGGTCTGTGCCGTGGCCCAGAGCGTCACACTGCAGGGCCCCCTGTAGACCCCCTTTCCTCGTCTGTACAAATGGAGATGCTCACATCTACTCCCGGGGTATCGGGGTGACCGAGCGAACAAGCCAAGTGCAGTCAATACCACGTTAAACTGATTCCCTCTTCCTTCCCATAATTTACCTTGGCTGGTACTGTGGCATAAGATGTTTTTCATATTGGATTTGCTAAATGTAAGGCATACCCTGTTTCATGTGACCAAATGTGATAATCAAGTAACAACTATTCCTTGGGTTCCTAATATGAGCAGGGGCCAATTTACAGGATGTGGAAGGACGGTGCTTGCTCGGTTAGGAGCCGAGGATGGGAAAAGGCACCAGGCTCCTCAAGGGACTTGCCGTCCCGGCGGGAGAGAAACAGGAACAGATAACCATCAACAGCAGGCAGGAGCTAAGAGCCAAACCAGCCCACAAGGAGGCAGCAGGGAGGAGCCCACTGGGGCTGCTCCCTGGGCACCCAGGGGGCCGCCCCTCACACTGACAAATCACATTCCCATCCCGCTCACATTCATGCTCACAGCAACTCTTACAGGCAGGTGAGATTATCCCTACTTTACAGGTGAGGCAAGTGAGGCTCAGAGAGGTTAAACGATGTGTTCAAAGTCACTCAGGGAGTGACACCAGGATAGGAACCCCGGGTCTGCCGGAAACAGCAGCTGAAGCTGCCACCGCTTCCTGCTGGGACGGAAGGGCTGGAGGAGGGGGGCTTCCCAGGCTGCACCTTGTGTGGCTCCAGCTGCACCTTGAAGGCTGGGAAAGGTGTGGGTGGGCAGAAAAGAAGAGGAGGGGAAAGGGCGTAAGGTGCCTGCTGTGAAGGTAGGCAGACATGGGGCAGGGGATCACGTCCAGAGGCATAAAGCTGGGGCCAGTGTACCGGGTCTTCAATCCCAGGGTACAGAATGGGGACTCTATCCAGGAGCCCAGGGGGGCCACCAAGGCTCTGGAGACCGGGTCACATGGCACAGATACCATCCTTTATAGGAAGGCAGCTGTGGCAGCAGGTGCCTGGAGGCAGAGCCTGCAGGCTGCCCAGGGAGGAAGCTGTTACTGGAACCCAGGAGTGAGCCATTAAAGCCCCCAGTGGGATAGTGACAGTGAGAAAGGGAAGGTCAGACTAGGCACAGAAGTGCCCCAAAGAACTGAAATGGTAGAGCACAGGAGAGCGGGCCAGGGGAGGTGGAAGAAGAAGAGACAAGGGGTCCAAGGGGCCCAGACTGCATGCCTGGGAGAACCTGGAACTCTCTCTGCAGGAGGGAGTCAAGAAGAACTGGCCTGGGCTGGGGTGGCAGGCCATCCAGGGTGCTGGGGCAGCCAGTCTACCGGCTGAGAGAACGCAGAGCCAAGAATCAGTCAGACTCCAGACCCAGGTGGGGGTGGAGAGACAACCCGTCAGCCCCACAGGGATGAGAAAGTGTTGAGCTGACACTGGAAAGTGTGAAGATAAACCGAGGCATGGGATAGGGAGGGGAGGGCTGAACAGCTTAGGAAGCAACAAGTAGTGGCACAAGAGCACTGGGCTGCGAGTCCAGAGGCCTCGGGTGTGGCTGCAGAGCCTTGGACAAGTCATTACACCTCTCCTAGCCTCAGTTTCTGGGGATCGATAATCCCTCTTTACAAGGCAGTAGTGCAGATAAAATGCTGTAGGGCCCTAGGAGAGATGAAATGAAGTGTTTTCTAAAAAGCATTTGGAGAACTGCAGAACTCAATCCACACGGAAGGGATTCGTAGTGTACAGAAGTAACAAGAGATGCTCTCTGCCCACACACACTCATGGCCACTGCCACCCCCACCAGCCACACAACCACCGGCTCCTCTTGTTTTCTGAGCAGTTTTCCCTCTCACTCAGGACGAGTCTTCCTGCCCTTCTTCCTTTCATCTTGGCGGGACTGAGACATCAGGGGCAGCTGAGGCCACTCTCTAGGAGCCCCTGCGTCCCGGCAGCTGGGAGCTTCTCCCTAGAGTCTCCACTTCTCTCCCACTATGCAGAAGTTCCCTCTCCATCCTCAGGGAAAACCCAACCAGAAAGCCAGACCCAGAAGTAGACCCAGTGTCTAGGAAGAACTTTCCACGCTAGGGAAAATGTCAGCAAATGATCAAAACGTCTGGGGGGTGGGGAGCATAGAAAACCAGAACCTCCTCCCAATCCCCCTCTATAACCCTGCCTCTTCCCCACCAGGCACCCCCAAGAGCTCCCAGGACCAGCCTTGCCTCTGGTCTCAGGTGGCAGGTCCAGAGGAGGACTAGGGACGTAGCTGGTGAGGTAGGCGGAGGCTGGTGGGCAAGCCCAGGCCACAGTTCCCCACAGAAGGCTCACTCCACAAGAAATGAACAAAATATGGAAAATTAAACAAACCCAGACACTATAATGTGTGCATATTGGATTAACTCTCCAAAGGGTCGTGATCTTGAGGAACACATCCAGCCAGTGAGGAAAATAATAAACCTGATTAATGATGGGGCATGAGCTGCAGCTTCAGCAAATACAGCCAGTCGGATGATGCCCAATGGACTTCTGGGGGCTTCCCTCCCGGGTGGCACCAGGACACAGCTGACCTCTCCAGGCCCCTCATGCCCCATCACTCGAGCACAGACACTCGGAGCAAAGCGGGACCAGATTTCTCTCTCAGTTGCCCACTGCCCACCCATACAGCCTCCATCCCAGGGGATACCACACCAGCTGCTTGCAGGTGCTCCTGGAACTGTCACTGTCACCAGGTGACCCATAGGGAGCGAGAGTACAGGTAGTTCTCTTTGTTACTGGCAGGGCTCAGTGCTCTTGGCCAGTCCTGGGACCTCTTGGTCTGGTCTTGACAGATGCCCCCAGTGGAGCCCAGAGCTCCCCTCCTCTTTCCAGACAACCCAGTCCCTTGGGACACAAACCCAGGAGAGCCACTAGAAGGAAGCAGGGAAGTGGCACCGCGGGGCATCACCAGACAACAGCACTAGGAGGAAGATGGCAGCATGAAGTAGAGATGCCAAGAGCTGTGCAGCTAAAGGTCCAGCGGAGGAGAAGCTCGGCTGCATTAGCCCACCCCTGCCAGGCAGGCCGGCAAGGGGCCCTGGCCCAGCCCCCGACGCCTGCCTCTCCCACCCCAAAGGCCCTTGGCCAACTCTCCCCGGCTCCAATTCCTCCCCTCTCACTTTCTTCAGCTAAGGGAGCCAGTGAAAGAGACATAGGTGCTCTCAGCGCCTTGAAACCCCTGTCCCAGCTGTCGCAAGCTGGCCCTCCACCCTGGCCAGGTCTGAGCAGCTCACCGCTCCGCCAGTCCTCACTGGAGAGACTCTCAACCGGCACCCCTCCCCCTCTCCTTTCTAGCCCTCTCCCCCATCACATGCCCAAATGCAGGTCTCTAGTTTCCCCCTCACTTCCCACTCGGGGGAACTACGGTGGGACGGGTAGGAACTCCGTTACTCTAGGGAAAGAGGGTCATTTCTGATAGGACTCTGGTTCCCCCAAAGAAAGACGGTGTGTAGGGTGGGGGGGGGGGGTGGTGGCGGGAGTCCAGTGCAGGGGCAGGGGGCAGTCGAGGCAGATGGCAGTGAGGAAAGGGGGAAAGGGCTTCCTAGGATCCAGGGTTGAGCTGGGACGGGGGACTGCAGCCTGGGAACGGGGAACCGGGAACGGGGCGAGCCGAGAAGCGGAGGGTGACGGACGCGGTGTGGGGGAGCAGCACCAGTGTTCGGAAGGGGCCGTCATCTCTGCAGGGGGCAGGGGCAGGGCGGGGAGTTGACCAGGGAAGGGGGAGGACCAGAGCGGGAGGACCGCGAGCCCGGGGAAGGGATGCGGAGGGGGGAGATGGGGATGGAGACTGGAGGAACTACGGGAGCAGAGCGGTGGGGTTCAGAGCCCAGTCGGGAGACACGGGGATCGGAGTGCAGGGGACAGGCCGGATGAAGGCGGGAGAGGGGCGGAAGGGCGCCGGGGAGGGGGCGGGAGCGGAGGGCAGGGGAATGTGCGGGCAGCGGTCCCGGAGGGAAGGACGGGTGGAAACGTCATAAGTAGGGATGCGGGCGCAGGAGGGGGCGCGCGCAAGGGGCCCGCGCGGATGGGACGCGGGGGGCGCAGGGGGCAGCGCGAGGTGCGGGCTGGGGGCGCCGCGGGGCCCTGCTCTTATCTGGGCGGCTCCGCGCTCCGGGGCTGAGCTGGGGCCGGGCGCTGCTCCGCCGGCCGCCGGGCCGTTGTTTTCCTTTTTTCCTTCTTCCGCAGCAGCCGCGGCGGCTCCAGCGCGATCCGCCGGCAGCGACGGCAGAGTCTGTGTCCGGCTGCTCGCGAGCGGGGAGCGGGCAGCGCGGGAGGAGCGCGGCCGAGGCGCGGGGCGCCGCCCGGCGGGCAGCGCGGGAACAGCGGCGGGGCTCGCCGGCCGGGGGGGCGCCCCTTCGGGGCCGGCACAGCCGCGCAGCCCGCACGCCCTCGGCGCCCGCTCCGTCCTTGCCCCGCTCGCCCCGAGCTGAGACGCCAGAGGAGCAGGGCGGCGGCGGGGCCGAGCGGCCAGGGGCAAACTTGCCGCCGCCCCGGGGGCTGCGGCCGAGCGGGAGGCGCGGGCTGGGGAGGCGGCGCCGGGCAGGGGCGCGAGGGGCCGCGGGACGAGGTGCGGGCGCTGCAGTGTATGGACCTCAGGGGGACCCGGCGCAGCCCTCACCCTGCACCGCCCTGCGCAAAGGGGCAGCCCAGCCCGGCCCGAGGAGGGACAGCCCGGCCGGCTTCGGCAGGCAAAGGGCGCCTCCCGGTGGGGTTTTGGGGAAGAGCGCGAGGGCCGAGCGTGCCCTGTTACTAGACTGCGGCCTCGGTGGTGCCAAAGACGGAGAGCCAGAGGTTTCAAGCGGAAAGAAAAGACCTAATTGTTCCAGGTGGCTGAAGAGAAACGCCTGCATTTTGTAGTTCCAGGGCACTATTTTATGACTACAAGCATTCTGGAGGAGCTGTCATCCTCATGATGAGGACCCTGAGGCTAGAAGAAGGGACCAGCCCAAGGCTCCCAGTGAACACCGTAGCAAGTAGCAGGACCAGGAGGGCAACCACGCTTTCTGACACGCGGTCAGTGCCCATATTTACACCACAGCTGCCCTCAGGAGGAGGCTGGGGAACGGGGTTCCTGCGGAAGGAGGCCCAAGGACACGTGACCTCCTCAGACATTCTTTTTTCCAATCCACACGGTCTCTATCCTGGGCAGACGACGGACTGATCACAGAGCCCTACCACCTTCAACACCCGACCATCGGCACGCCCACACCCTCACCAGATCCTCTGTAAAGTGTTTGTCCCCGGACATACTAGGTGGGTCTTGGGCATGAGAGGAGAGTCTCTGGACTGTAGAATATTCGTTCCCGCTGCATTCCCCAGGAAGGGTGAGCCACCTGCTCTTCCCACTTCTCTGCATCCCAGGCCGCAGGCAGGCATGTGGGTCACAAGGGTCCTGTCTTCCCATCCCTCCTGTACACACTGGACCTGATGAATGCTCCTCAGGGAATACATTATTTAGCACCTACTGTGTGCCAAGACACAGCACTTACACAAGTATGTCTTCCAATAACGTTTGCATCAACTTTGAAAGGTAGGTGTTGAGGTGACACTAACCCCATGTTCTGGATGAGGAAGTCTGCTAAGGTTTAAGATCACTTGTAAGCCAGCCACACCCTGGAACGAACAGGCCACATGGAACTAATTCCTGATTTCAGCTCTGTCCCCCACGCTGGGCCTCATTTGCAAAATGGACAGAAGGGCAGCAGAGGCCAAGCAGAAAGTACACTGGAGGAGTGGGGGGCGTCCCTGGGACCCTGGGCAAGCGACTCCATGACCCTCCGCTTCAGTTTCCACAGCTCTAAACATGGGGGGGGCAGACTAAATAAGCTCTAAAGTTATTTCAAACTCTGAAGTGCCATGCATGGACCCCACACCCTTTTTACTGGAAGGATGCAAGATCAGCAAGACCACAGAGGCTTAAGTGCTTGGGAAGAAAAATACTATCTAAGTGAAACACTTCACCTTATTCTTGTGCCTGGTGAGCTCATCCTATTAACAGGGAGGTGGGAAGGAGCTTTGGGCAAGGTCAGAGGGACTGCTGATGGGTCTGGAGGGAGCCTTGGCAGTGGCCTAATGCAGACCCGTTTCTCCCCTTCCTGCAAGGATGAATCTGACTTTTTTTTGCTGACTTAAGGCCTCTGAGCCTAGAAGCAAGGATCCCTCTACAAGTCAGATGGTGGCAGCAATGCCAGAGAAGCCTGCCTTCAGCCCCAGCCTGGCTATCCCCCTCCCACTCTCCTCTCTCTTCCTTCTGCTACCAGCTGCTGAGTTCTTTGGAGTACTCACTGCTTGCTCTCCATTTTCTTTACTCCTGAATGTCACTTGTCGATCAAAATTTAACTCGAGGAAGCTAACTTCTCAAGCTCAACTGGGGTTGGGGGTGGGGTGGGGAGGTCAGTCCAGATCATTTTTGGATTCCACAGCAGGGATATGTCAGAGGGGCATGAGGCTGGCCCAGCTGAACTATCTGTGAGGCTGCTGCCTTGAATGAAAACGCACAATCGTGGGGAAATAGGGCTCCATCCCCTAGAACCTCTCCTCTGAGGCATCCCTTGCAGCCAGGATCTGAGCTCTGGATCTGAGCTCTTTGGTGGCTGGAGTCCACAGAGAGGAGTTTGTTCTCCTGGATTTAGTTTTAGCTTCTTCCTTCTTTGTATCGCCTCAGGTACATCCACGAAGTATACTCGATCTTAAATTTATCTACCATGTCTTTTCCAAAGGTCCTTTTGAAGGTTCATCACAAGTTCATAATGAACCCACTGCGTAAATGGGGGCAACTGAGGCACACAATAGCCAAGTGACTTGTCCTCATTTTGCTTAGTGCTGCGTGCCATCAGCACGTCCCCATCTCTTACAAACTATTGCAACAGTCTTCTAACTGATCTCCCCATTTGTAGACTGGCTCCCTCCAACAAATCCACAATGGCTGCCAGAGTGATGGATCTAAAACAAGCTTTACGACTTAACACCCAGCTTAAAACCCTTTCATGACCCCATGTGGCCTATAAGGTAAAATTGAGTCCAAAACTCCTTAGCACAGCATGTAAGCTCCCTGCGCACTTCTGCCTCACCCTCTTCCCCTATTGCCCAGCTCATACTCCATCAACACCAAACTGCCTACCGTCAGTTCTCTGGTCCTCTGATTTTTATGCTCTGTGCCTTTAACACACTGAATTCTGCCTGGAATGCCCCCTCCTGGCCACATGCACACACATATACACACAGATACACAAGTTCATATTTACCTTTTAAAACTCGGTTTAGGAATCTCCTACTAGAAGTTTCTCCTCCCCTGCTATCTGGTCCTTTCCCAACAGAATTACTACTCCCATCTCTAGAATTCCCCTGCACTTATGAGAGCTTATGGTCATTTGTTTCATGTCTACTTTCACTGGCAGACTGTGAACTTGTTCTCCTGGGTTTATTTTCAGTTTCTCCCCTCTTTGTATTTGCCTCAAGTATATCCATGAAGCAGAACACTTGCTCTTAAATTTACCCAGCGTCTCTCTTCCAAAGGTCCCTTTGAAGGTTCATCACAAGTTCATAATGAGAGTATGGACTTGAAAAAAGTTCTACACTAACAGCACCGTGCCTGGTCTAGTAGGTGCTCAGTAATGTGTTGAATGAACTAGCGTGGAGTAGGGTTAGTGAGGTCTGCGTTCTGGTAAATCACATTTGCTCCTGTCGTTGGCCCACGTGAGTCAGGTGGAACTGCCCACCTGGCACCGTGAAACCATTGGTCCCGCTGAGCTTGAAGCCTTACAGTCCTAAGCTGCAGCTGGGGTTCACATTCGAGGGACTGAGGTTGAAGGAAGCAAGAGCCTGACTGAATGTCCTTATCGCCCCACAGTGTTAACAAGCAGCCAGCCTGCCAGAGGACTACACTCAGATCCACATTAAATGAAAATAATCCTCTCTGTCCTTCTTGTTACCTGTTTGGGGGATAAATGGTTCATTCCTAAAGGAGGACGTCTAGCAGAGCCAGTTTAGAAGCAGAATTGAAATTAGAAAGGGAATTGTTCTTTGAGTTTTACTGCTGCCTTAAAGGATGCAATAGGCAGTGGTTTTGCCTAATGACATTTCGGCCAAGTGTTGGCAAAGAGCAAATATATATGCATGTGGTTTAGACATACAGAGCCCTCAAGCCTTATAACAGCACATTGCTCCGCCTTGCTGGCTGCAAAGACCATCTCATGTTAAGAAGCCCACCTCCCCTGGACAACTCTATTATAACGCAGCTCCCTTCTCCCAACATCTCTCACCTCCATTTTATTCATCTAGGCACAAAGAATACCGCTCACACTGAAATTAGAGTGAAAACTTGGATCATTCTTGATCAGAATACAATCTGCCTCTCATTCTGCAGCCCTGCTGTCATCCCTGATGTGAGAACCTAATTCATTCCCACTACGTGTCTGGTTTCCATTTACTACTCTGCAGAGAAGAAAAGCTACTATGGCAATTAGTTCTTCAAGAAATCTTCGGTGCCTATTACATGCCAGGCACTGGAGACAAAATAGAAAACAAGACAAATCCTGGGCTTGGCCTCTCGGAGTTACAGTCGAGTAGAATGTATCGTAGAGGTAGTGCATTCTCCTTCTAACAGTTTGGGTCCATCTGACTTTGGGAATTTTCTGTATGGTATTTTACATACAATTAACTCCGTTATATTAACTCCGTACAATTAACTCACAGTCTAGGCTGGCAGACTGGGTCGGGGTGGGTGGCAGACTGCAGGGGCATGTGGTTTATACAATTCCAGAGCTGGGCCTGAGGGCCTTTAGCACTCACTGGCGTGGGTACACACCCAGAATTCTCAGCCTGGATCTTCTACAGGCCTACATGGAGCTGGAGGCCTGCCACTCTGGCTGCACCTGTGTGGGAACAGGGGCATTGGCATTCATCCACACAAGTAAAGGCTTGTAGCCAGTACCAAGATTGTAGCGGGACTATGCTCCCTTCTAAAAGCAGCATTTCACTAGTGATGGGCTCTACGCATCCATGTGTACCAGTCCTCACCTGATCTCACAGTTAGTCTAGGCAGGTTCCATGGCACCATGTTAGACAAACAAGCCACTCAGGAAGGAAGTAGCGAAGCTGGGTTAAAACTCAGGGCTCCTGGGGCCGACCCCGTGGCTTAGCAGTTAAGTGTGTGCGCTCCACCACTGGTGGCCCGGGTTCGGATCCCGGGTGCCCACCAACACACTGCTTCTGCGGCCATGCTGAGGCCGTGTACCACATACAGCAACTAGAAGGGTGTGCAACTATGACATACAACTATCTACTGGGGCTTTGGGGGGAAAAAAACGAGGAGGATTGGCAATAGATGTTAGCTCAGAGCCGGTCTTCCTCAGCAAAAAGAGGAGGATTAGCATGGATGTTAGCTCAGAGATGATCTTCCTCACAAAAAAAAAAAAAAAAACTCAGGGCTCCTGGCTCCAAGAGGGAAGCACGCTGCATGAAGGATGCTGGTCAAAGATCACTGTGGGGAAGGGGTAAACTCCTTTAGATCAAACTGGGTAAAATGTGAAGCAAGGAGTAAAGAAGTTGCATTTTTTCACCCTTTCGTTGTTTACTTCTCAATATCCAATAACAAGAGCAACCAAAGAAGCAAGACAATTGAGAGGAAGAGGCAGAAAGACGAGGAATAAGGCGACATATTCCACCTGGGAGCAAGCATGATCACCTTAGTGACGGAAGAGACGTAGAGAAGGGTCTGCCTCCTCCTTGCCACCACCTCAGGAGATCAAAATAAGAGGACGCTTTTCATATTAGCCAGGTGTCTGGTAGTTTATCTAGAGAAGAGTTTTGTCTGAACAATGACATTGTCTACCTATGAATTATTATAAAATGACTCGAGGATATTATAGAGGTATTGAAGGTAAAAAATGTGTGTGTGCATATGTATGTGTATATATGTGTCTGTCTCTCTCTCTATATATATATACACACACGTGTGTGTGTGCGCGCACATTCCCAAATACAGTCAACATATATATTTCAACATAATGTTGGCCAGTCTGTTTTTTCAGCTCAACAGAACAATAATTCATCAAGCATCTCCTATCTGCCAGGTATGATATTAGGCACTATAGGGGACAGAAAGAAAAATTGGACATGGCTTCTACTTTCAAAAAGTTTACATTCTGGTACATTTAATTTTCCCTTCTAAAGGAAAACCTTTACATTGTATCTCATAGCAATTTTTAGAAGCTTGTTTCCTCTAAAGGAATTCAGAATAGCAAAAGGAATAAGATAGCAGGATTTCTAGTCACCCAGGACAGATTTCTTACTATTCCTAGCTAAATGAGGCATGAGTTACTTTCTTTTTTTTTATTTTTTTTTAATTTATTTATTTATTTTTTTTAATTTTTTGTTTATTGCAGTAACATTGGTTTATAACATTGTAAAAATTTCAGGTGTACATCATTGTACTTCTATTTCTGCATAGATTACATGAGTTATTTTCAATAATTGTACTACACAGTGGGCTATGTCCAAGTTTGAAATACTAGAAGAGATGCTTACCTGTAAGCTGCAATTGCTTTTTTTGTTTTGTTTTGTTTTTTAGTATTTTTTTTATTGTGGTAACATTGGTTTATAACTATATAAATTTTGGGTGTACATCATTATATTTCAATTTCTGGGTAGATTACATCATGTTCACCACCCAAAGACTAATTACAATCCATCACAATACACATGTGCATAATCACCCCTTTCACTCTCCTCCCTACCCCTTTCCCCTCTGGTAACCACCAATCCAATCTCTGTCTCTATATGTTTGTTTCTTGTGGTTTTTATCGTCTACTTATGAGTGAGATCATACGGTATTTGACTTTCTCCCTCTGACTTATTTCGCTTAGCATAATACCCTTAAGGTCCATCCATGCTGTCACAAATGGCCAGATTTCATCCTTTTTATGGGTGAGTATTATTCTATTGTGTATATATACCACATCTTCTTTATCCATTTGTCCCTTGATGGGCATCTAGGTTGCTTCCGAGACTTGGCTATTGTGAATAACACTGCAATGAACATAGGGATGTATGTATCTTTACACATTCATGTTTTCATGTTCTTTGAATAAATGCCCAGCAGTGGAATAGCTGGATTGTATGGTAGTTCTATTCTTAATTTTTTGAGGAATCTCCATACTGTTTTCCATAGTGGCTGTACCAGTTTGCACTCCCACCAGCAGTGTATAAGAGCTCCCTTTTCTCCATATCCTCTCCAACACTTATTATTTCCTGTCTTGTTAATTATAGCCATTCTGACAGGCATGAGGTGATATCTCATTGCAGTTTTGATTTGCATTTCCCTGATAGTTAGTGATGTTGAACATCTTTTCCTGTGCCTGTTGGCCATCTGTATATCTTCTTTGGAGAAATGTCTGTTCAGATCTTTTGCCCACTTTTAAATTGGGTTGTTAAATTTTTTGTGATTGAGATGTATGAGTCCTTTATATATTTTAGTTATTAACTCCTTATCAGACATATGGTTTGCAAATATCTTCTCCAGGTTGTTAGGTTGTCTTTTCGTTTTGTTGATGATTTCCTTTGCTGTGCAGAAGTTTTTGTTTGATGTAGTCCCATTTGTTTATTTTTTTCTATTGTTTCGCTTGCCCAGTCAGACATGGTACTTGAAAATATGTTGCTAAGACCAATGTCGAAGAGCATACTGCCTATGTTTTCTTCTAGAAGTTTCATTGTTTCAGGTCTTACATTCAAGTCTTTAATTCATTTTGAGCTAATTTTTGTGTATGATATAAGATAATTGTCTACTTTCATTCTTTTGCATGTGGCTGTCCAGTTTTCCCAACACCACTTATTGAAGAGACTTTCATTTCTCCATTGTATGTTCTTGGCTCCCTTGTTGAAAATTAGCTGTTCATAGATGTGTGGGTTTACTTATGGGCTCTTGATTCTGTTCCATTGATCTGTGTGCCTCTTTTTGTGCCATTACCATGCTGTTTTGGTTACTATAGCTTTGTAGTATACTTTGAAATCAGGGAGTGTGATACCTCCAGCTTTGTTCTTTATTCACAGGATTCTTTTGGCTCTTTGGGGGCTTTTGTTGTTCCATATAAATTTTAGGATTTTGTGTTCTATTTCTGTGAAAAACATCATTGGAACTTTGATAGGGATTGCATTGAATCTGTAGATTGCTTTAGGAAGTATGGACATTTTAACTATGTTAATTCTTCCAATCCAAGAGCACGGAATATTTTTCCATTTCTTTGTGTCTTCTTCGATTTATTTCAACAATGTTTTATAGTTTTCATTGTACAGATCTTTCACCTCTCTGGTTAAGATTATTCCAGGTATTTTATTGTTTTTGTTGCAATGGTAAATGGGATTGTATTCTTAAACTGTCTTTCTGCTACTTCGTTGTTAGTGTATAGAAACACAACTGATTTTTGTATGTTGATTTTGTATCCTGCAACTTTACTGTATTCATTTATTGTTTCTAATAGTTTTTTGGTGGATTCTTTAGAGTTTTCTATATATAAAGTCATGACATCTACAAATAGCGACAGTTTCACTTCCTTTTCAATTTGGATCCCTTTTATTTCTTTTTCTTCCCTGATTGCTCTGGCTAGAACTTCCAATACTATGCTAAATAAGAGTGCAGAAAGTGGGCATCCCTGTCTGGTTCCTGTTCTTAGAGGGATAGCTTTCAGTTTTTCACCATTGAGAATGATATTAGCTGTGGGTTTGTCATATATGGCCTTTATTATGTTGAGGTACTTTCCTTCTATACCCATTTTATTCAGGGTTTTTATCATAAATGGATGCTGTATCTTGTGGAATGCTTTCTCTGCATCTATTGAGATGATCATGTGACTTTTATTCTCCATTTTCTTAACGTGGTGTGTCACCTTGATTGATTAGCAGATGTCGAACCATCCCTGTATCCCTGAAATAAATCCCACTTGATTATGGTGTATGATCTTTTTAATATATTGTTGTATTCAATTTGCTAGTATTTTCTTGAGGATTTTTGCATCCATGTTTGTCACTGATATTGGCCTGTAATTTTCTTTTTTTGCGTTTTCCTTGTCTGGTTTTGGTATCAGGGTAATGTTGGCTTCGTAGAATGAGTTAGGAAGCTACCCCTTCTCTTCAATTTTTTAGAAGAGTTTGAGAAGGATAGGTATTAAGTCTCCTTTGAATGTTGGTAGAATTCACCAGGGAAGCCATCTGGTCCTGGACTTTTATTTTGGGGAGGTTTTGGATTACTGTTTCGATCTCCTGGCTGGTGATTGGTCTATTCAAATTCTCTATTTCTTCTTTATTGAGTTTTGGAAGGTTGTATGATTCTAACAATTTATCCATATCTTCCAGATTATCCAATTTGTTGGTGTATAGCTTTCGTAGTATTCTCTTATAATCTTTCATATTTCTGAGGTGTCTGTTGTAATTTCTCCTCTTTCATTTTTGGTTTTATTTATTTGAGCCTTCTCTCTTTTTTCTTGGTGAGTCTAGCTAAAGGCTTGTCAATTTTGTTTATCTTTTCAAAGCACCAGCTCTTAGTTTCATTGATTTTTTCTATTGTGCTTTTAGTCTCTATTTCATTTATTTCTGCTCTGATTTTTATTATTTCCTTCCTTCTACTGATTATGGGCTTTGTTTGTTCTTCTTTTTCCAGTTCCTTTAGGTCCACTGTTAGATTGTTTATTTGAGATTTTTCTTGTTTGTTGAGGTAGGCCTGTATTGCTATAAACTTCCTTCTTAGAAGCGCTTTGGCTGTATCCCATAAATTTTGATGTCGTATTTTCATTTTCATTTGTCTCTACGTATTTTTTTATTTCTCCTTTCTTTACCCTATCATTGTTCAGTAGCATTTTGTTTAAACTCCACATATTTGTGGCTTTTCCAATTTTCTTCCTGTAGTTGATTTCTAGTTTCATACAGTTGTGGTCAGAAAAGATGGTTGGTATTATTTCAATACTCTTAAGTTTACTGACACTTGTTTTCTGGCCTAATATGTGATCTATCCTGGAGAATGTTTCACGTGCATTTGAAAAGAATGTATATTCTTCAGTTTTTTGATGGAATGTTCTGTATATATCTACAAAATCCATCAGGTCTAATGTGTCATTTAAGGCCAATGTTTCCTTATTGATCTTCTGTTTGGATGATCTAGCCATTGGTGTAAGTGGAGTGTTAAAGTCCCTTAGTATTATTGTGTTACTGTCTATTTCTCCTTTTATGTCTGTTAATAATTGCTTTATATATATAGGTGCTCCTTTGTTGCATGTATAGATATTTACAAATGTTATGTCCTCTCGTTGGACTATTCCCTTTATCATTATGTAGTGCCCTTCTTTGTCCCTTGTTACATTCTTTGTTTTAAAGTCTATTTTGTCTAATATAAGGATTGCCACACCAGTTTTCTCTTCATTGCCATTTGCATGGAATATCTTTTGTCAACACTTCATTTTCAGTTTGTGAGTGTCTTTAGGTCTGAAGTGTGTCTCTCGTATGCAGCATATATATGGCTCTTGTTTTTTTATCCAATCAGCCACCCTACGTCTTTTGATTGGAGCATTCAGTCCATTGACATTTAAAGTAGATATTGATAAGAATGTACTTATTGCCATTTTGTTACCTTTTTTCTGGGTGTTTTAGGCAGTTCTTCTCTGTTTCTTTCTTCTTCTCTTGCTCTCTTCCCTTGTGATTTGATGCTTTTCTTTAGTATTATGTTTGGGTTCCTTTCTCTTAATTTTTTGTCTATTTATTATAGGTTTATGGATTGTGATTACCATGAGGTTTATATATGATAACCTATGTATGTAGCAATCTATATTAAGTTGATGGTCTCTTTAGTTTGACCTCTTGCTAAAAGCTCTACTTTTTTACTCCCCTCCTCCCATATTTTATGTTTTCAATATCATACCTAACCCCTTTTTTTGTGCATGTGTATCCATTACCCTCTTATTGTGGAAATATATAATTTTAGTACTTTTGTCTTTTGACCTTCATATTAGCTTCATAGGTGGTTGATCTGCTACCTTTACTGTATATTTGCCCTCACCGGTGATTTTATTGCTTTTTTCTTTTTTTTTTGATAATTTTCTTATTCCTATTTGTGGTCTTCTCTTTTCCACTTAAATAGGTCCCTTTCGCACTTTTTGTAAGACTGGTTTCTTGGTGATAAACTCCTTTGGTTTTTGCTTGTCTGGAAAACTCTTTATCTCTCCTTCCATTCTGAATGACAACCTTGCCAGCTACAGTATTCTTGGCTGTAGATTTTTTCTTTTCAGCACTTTAAATATATCGTGTAACTCCTTTCTAGCCTGTAAGGTTTCTGCTAAATCAGCTGATAGCTTTATGGGGTTTCCTTTGTATGTAACTTGTTGTCTTCCTCTTGCAGCTTTTAGGATTTTCTCTTTGTCTTTAATTCTTGACATTTTAATTATAATTGTCTTGGTGTGGGCCTCTTTGGGTTTATCTTGTTTGGTGCTCTCTTTGCTTCCTGCACCTGGATGTCTGTTTCCTTCCTTAGATTAGGAAAGTTTTCAGCTATCATTTCTTCAAATAGATTCTCTGCCCCTTTGTCTCTTCTTTTTCTGGGACATCTATAATACAGATGTTAGTGAGCTTGATGTTGTCCAAGAGGTCCCTTACACTCTCCTTTTTCTTTTTAATTCTTTTTTCTTTTATCTGTTCAGCTTGGGTGATTTCCTCTAGTCTTTCATCCACCTCGCTGATCTGTTCTTCTGTATCATCTACTCTGCTATTGAGACCCTTCAGTGAACTTTTCATTTCTAATACTGTATTCTTCATTTCTGACTGGTTCTTTTTTATATTTTCCAGTTCTTTGTTGAAGTTCTCACTGAGTTCATCTATTCTTCTCCCAAGATCAGTGAGCATCCTTATGACTATTAGTTTGTACTCTTCATCAGGTAGATTGTTTATCTCTGTTTCATTTAGTTCTTTTTCTGTGGCTTTGTCCTAGTCCCTTACTTGGAATGGATTCCTTTGTCTCCTCATTTTGCCTCTCCTCTCTGCTTATGTCTATGTGTTACATAGGTCAGTTATGTCTCCCAATCTTGCAAAGATGGCCTTATGTAGGACATGCCTTATGAGGCCCAACAATGAGCTTCCCTCTCATCACCAGTTCCAAATATTCCAGGAGTCTTCCCTTTGTGGGCTACCTGTGTCCTTCTGTTGTGGTAGGGTTGCTCTTGCTGCAGGTGCCCAGGGAGGCTAGGCTGTCGCCCTGGCCAGCTGGTTGTAATGCTCAGCTGCGTGTGGCTGCTATGTTCCCTTCAGTCAGGCTGGGGAGCCACAGCATAGTTGGCTGCAAGGTCTAATAGCGCATTCTTATTGCAGTTTTTCTGTTAAGTGAGCAGGCCCCCAATGTGGCTGGCTGCTAGGCTGAGGGGCTTATAATTTCTGTAGGCCTCTGGCCTGCCAGGCTGTTGTCAGCTGTCTCAGGATTGCAGCTGAGTGGGGCTGGTCTCAGGCATGGGAGCACCCAATTGTTTCAGGCTTTGGCAGGTGGGGCCAATCCCCTATGTGGCTGTTTAAGAAGCACAAGTCTGCTACAGCTGACAAGCCGCACTGCCCGCAGGGCCACCCACCCCATCAACACAGTCCTGCCCTACGTGTGCACCCCAATCCCTTGAAGCGGACCCAGTCACCCCACTGCAGAGGCCCCACACACTCCACCAATGCAGGCCCTCCCCTCGCACACACCCTGCCCCTCAGAGGTGGACCCACTTGCCTGGCTGCAAAGGTCCCAGGCACCCTGCCTATGCAGGCCCACAAGTTGCCCAAGAGCTTGCTATTGGGTGGGGTCAGTACCTAGGGTGGGCTGCCTGCCCTGGCTGAGCTTGATTAAATTGGTGCTCTAGTGGGTGGGGAAGACCCTTGTGCTAACAGGCCAGGGGAAGAACTCCAATGGCATCTGCCAGTGTCTGTGTCAGCACACCTGTACTAGGTCACAATAATGGCTGTTGCCAATGTCTCAGTCCCTGGGGAGGTCTTACCTCTCACCGAGATGCAATTGTAACAAAAGTTTTGTATTGGGTATTGCATGGTTTAACACTCAGTCATTTCCATTATTGTCCTTCCAGATTGCAGGCAAAAGTCTTAAGTTAGAAGAATCCAGTTATCTTACTTTGGAAAAGGAAGATGTGGTAGCTGTCTTCAAATGCTTAAGATCTTTTCTATGTTCCTCCACAACCAGGACCATTGGACAGAAGTTACAGGCTGATTTTAGCTCAAATAAGAAAGAATTTATGAGTTGCCTCAGGAGATAATGAGCTCCCCAGCATTGGAAGTATACAAGCAGATGGATGGCCATCTGCCAGCACTGCCATAGAAGGTGTTCCAGCGTTAGATTAGGAGGCTGAAGGAGGTACCTTCCATCTCTAAATTCTTGTATTCTCAGTCTGTCTTCTTGGCCCAAGGCTAAAAGGAAATTTCAATCTTTGGAGAAATGTAACACTTATTATTGAAAGTAAAAAAATGTGCCTTATGTATTTGGGCCTTTCTCTTCAGATGCAAGGACACTTTTCTTTAAGCAGTGAAGATATTTAATACTAGGAAATGCAGTAATTACTTAAGTGCTCTATTGACAAAGGCAATATTGACACACTTAAGTGTTACTGGGTAAAAAGCATCAATGGCATTGCTAGAAAAGGGAATCTATTTTACATGAAAGGACGATAGTTCCAAAATAAGACACCTCTGAAGAGATAAGTGTCGTGCTTATTTTTTAAATGACTTCTTATAATACAAACACATGCATATACATTCAGGAATGAAAACAGTGAGTGGAGTAAAAATTAAAAGTATCTCAATATATCTACTGCTTTTATGCCTGGGAGTCAGACTGCGCCTCCTGCTGAGGAAGCATGGTGTTCTTCCTGCATTTTCCAGCAGTAAGCACTTGGGTGAGCTCAGCACACACGATAATACCTTGTTCTTGGGAACACAAACTGACTCCAGTCACCCTCCCCCTAGTCCAATGGATGAACTTCTCTTCAAATGCTAGTTAATAAGGTCCACTGTAGAGGTGATATGGTTGACTTAAAAATTTGGCAGGGAAAGAGGAATAGAGAAACAAAATTGAAAAAAAAAAAAGCAACAGTAGACCCAAACAAAAATACCTACACATAAATACTTAGACATTTAATAACCAAAATTGAAAGTAAGTCTTCTCTCTCCCAACCTCCAAAGACAAGTTTTTTATTTTTCAGTAGTGTTATAAGGATCTGCTTTATGGTATAGTTAGATAAAGAAATGGATTGGGGAAGGGAGGAGAAAGTTTATTAATAATGGAAGTTACTGCTGAGGCTGTGTTTTCAGTCTTCAGCTGGGTTTAGCGAACAATCACTCAGTGGCTCCCAGGTGCTGGGCCCTGTCCTCGATGCTGGGGGTGCACCTGTGAGTAGATGTGGCCCCTGCCCCGGGAGCTCCTTCACTCCTGTGAGGCGTGGAGAGCCACTTTGGTAGGAGTAACCCCACTAATTTTAGCCCTCAGCTCCACCCTGCTGCCCTGCAGTTTACTCATTAAAAACAAAATAAATCTGAACACATGGAGCAAATACATTTGGATCCATATCTTACATATAAATATACGCAAATGGCAGTAAGAGTTCTCAGGATAATCACTTTTCAGTTCTGTCATTGTGTAGCTAGTAGTCCATCTCACCACCACTCTTCATCACAGCTAACATTTGTATAGCACTTCACAGTTTACCAAGCGCTGTCACAGCCACAGCCATATTTGCTCCTCATCACAGCCCTGGGAGTTGTGTTAGCCTCATTTCAAAGATAGGAAAGTAACCTATCCAGTAGTAAATTATGAGCCCTCAAGTTGTATTTTCTGATTTTAAACCAGAAAATCCCCCTTCCACTCCTGTTATATTTTAACCACTGTGCCATCCTGATGTGAGACATATAGGACCTGAGGTACAAAAAGTTTAATTGAACAAAACTATGCCACTTCTTGGTTAAGTGAGCTACAACCCAAACTCGGGCTCCTTCATGCTCCAGGCTTTTCTTCTTAGCTGAGCCAAGCTACCAATTCTGCCTCGGGCCAAATGAAAAGATCAAAACATTCTTTGTGGAATGAAAAACATAGATGAGACCAAAATAGCTGGAAAATTCAACCTATCACTTGAAATAAGAACCAAAATTAAATCTTCTTTTAAATCAATCTTATTTTAAAGTAAGTTCCAGTGTATTTTATTTCTCTCCCTCTTATTTTGTGCCTTGTTTTATATAAGTGTCCCCCCAGAGGCAGGGTCTAATGTTGATTAATAGAAAATATTTGGACAATCTCCCCTAGGATGACATACACTGTCCACTGTACATTTTTTTCAGTCACTAGGGCTCAACTAAACTCCGCAAGCATTCTAGATTTTGAATCAAGTCAGAACCATGCTATTCTCTGTAACGGAGCACATGGTTGACATTTAATAAATGTTAGTTAATAAAAGTAGAAAAAGTACTTCAAAGTCACAATATCTGAAGAATCCCATTCAGCACGAAGTAAGGTAAACAAGCTGCCATCACCCATCTGGATTTGTGCAGATAGGCACCCTCCCCATGGCTTTTACAGAAGGCAGGTCCAGCTGGTTTCCCACCAGACATGCTGGACAGCATGTTCCACCCAACACCATGGCGAGAGAGAGAAAAACATGCTCTTCTGCTCAGCTTTCTTCCCTAATTATACCTTAGATCTAAATGAAAAACATACAGCACACATGATCAGAAATAATTTAGATGTAAATGAAAAGCAACAGAGTGGAGGGTTTAATCACATTATCAGTGGCAGGGTCAGAGGAAATGGACAGATGGGAGCACCAAATTATCTATCATGGCATGAAACAGAGAAAGAGATTCAGAACCAGAGGAGATGAGTCAAGAAATTAAGCTTGGTTTCCATGTTAATTCAAAACTGTTTGTTTTAGGGCTGAAGGAAGGAAGAAGCAATGATAACTCCCGCAGGGAAACTGCTCATTAATATCCTAGCAAAACAATAACCTCAGATAATAGGAAATATGATGATGTCTCCCAAGAACAGAGAGAAATTCAGATTTACTCTCCCATCCATGGAGGTCATTTTAATAGAGTATATTCAACAGAGCTGAATTAATATCAACAAGAAGCCTAAACCATTCATTAGTGGAAATACTTCATACCACTGCCATCTGGAAACAAACCAACCAGTTTAAAAAGCAGGTGGGGAGTTCTGGTTTGTTTCACTGTCTGAAAGTAACACTGGTGGTTTGCAGTTGCAGCTGCCCAGCATGGGGAATGAGCTGGGCGTGGGGAGTAGGATGCAGAGGGAGTGAGAGGTGGGAGGGGATATTCCCTTGGTGCAAAGCTATTGAAGGCTGCCATTGGTTTATTACAGTGGTTTATGAAGCAATACAAGAGATTACCCAGACATCTTCAGCTAATACCAGGATTACACTAGACACATAATATAACAAATGGTTTGTAAAAGGTTACCAAATCTTCTAGATGACTGAACCTAAATTGTCTCCTGTCTAGGATTTGGTGCCATATCATTTCATAGTACTGGTCTAACCTTAACCAAAACAAGGATAAGAAGACTGAGGTTAGGACTAGAATCTAGGAAATTCCTCGTTACTTTCACACACTTTACAAACTGTCTTTCTGTTTATATCTTTTAGTTACCAAAGAGCATAGGGATATTATGAAGGTTTGGGTCAGCTACCTTGTGCTAAATAAGACTGCTCTCCACTCTCTTAATATTACTGGACCTTTGGCAGAGGGGGAGAAACATTAAAACTCAACACACAGCTCCCTGCATCTTGCTGGGCCCTCATGCAGCTGTGAGATGCTGAAGCACCTCAGATCTCGGGCCTCACTGGGCACGTGCCTTATGAAGGGAAAAACAAGACCGCAGCCAAACTGACCTCGCTGACAGTAAGAGCATCAGTAGATCCTATCAAGATTCTTAAAAAAGACAGCCACTAACAAACCCTTCATTTTCACGGCTTATTCCAACAATGTCATTGCCCCGTGTTCCTCAACTTGGTGCTGCAGACTTTCTGGGCTGTTGACAACCCAAACACCAAGTGTAGTAATGAGATCTCACTAGGTGTTTGGTGTTGCCCCTAAGGGCAGGTGAGAAATAACAAACGGCTAATCGTTATCATTTATCAGGTGTTGACTATGTGCCAGGCACTACACACTCTCCAGGCATTGTGTCATTGTCGTCAGTACAACCCTATGAGGTGGTACTATTATTATCCCCACTTTGTAGACAATGAAATTCCACCTTAGTGAAGTTACTAACTTGCCCAATGTCACACAAGTTAGTAAGTGGCAGAGCCAGGACTGTCTAATGTCCAAAGTCCGTGTTCTTGATCCACTCTGCCGCATATACCAATTACAGGTCCAAAAACATGGACTGGGTTACTGCGTGAGAGTGAGTCCCTATGACAGGAGATGTGTGAGCATCTCCAGTGTAAGTAGAGGATGGATGAAGGCACTGAACCACTCAGATGGGGCCACAGTGGGTGATCTCTGAGGTATTTTCTTTCTTTCATTTTTTTAAAGATATATTTCACATGCCATAAAATTCACCATTTTAAAATATACAATTCAATGGATTTTACTATATTTGCAAGGTTGTATGTCTATCAGCACTATCCAATTCCAGAACATTTTCATCACCACCAAAAAATTCCAGGATATTTTGTTCAATCCATACCCATTAACATTCTCCTCTCTCCCCAGCCTCTGGCAACCAGTAATCTACTTTCAGTCCCTTCTAGACATTTCATATAAATAAGTCATACAATATGTGGTCTTTTGTAACTGGCTTCTTTACTTAGCATAAAGCTTTCAAGGTCCATCATGTTGTAGCAGGTATCAGTACTTCATTCCTTTTTATGGTCAAATAGTATTCCACATATGGACATGCCACATTTTGTTTATCCATTCATCAGTGAATGGACTCTAAAGTACTTTCAACTCTGAGATTTTCTGAACACAAAGCTCCTGTCCTTAATCCAGCTGGGACAACTTACACGCGTCTGCACTCCAGGACTGTACCTGCAACTTCTTGGTGGACAGCCCTAAGTGGATATACTGCTGCCTAAAACAGCATGGCCAAATTAAGCTTATTTTTTTCCTCAAAGCCTTTCTCTCCTAAATGCTTCCCTACTTCTGTTAATGGCAATACAATCTCTTAGGTTCTCTCTTTTTTTTTTTTTACCCCTCCCTCTCCTGTATGTTGCATGTTAACTTACATGCCAACGTCTGTAAATTCCACCTCAACTATACTATTTTCTCCGTTCTGTGACTTCACCAGTTGGAGCTTCTTGGTGGATGTCACAGCACCTTCCACTCATCTCTCCTCCTCCTAACTCTCCGTGGTCTACTCTGCACCACTCAGTGCAGTTTGGTGGCTGAATTAATCTCTTCCATGTTCAGCTATGTCCAAACCACTCCCAAGATCGAACCCCTTAGTCCAATGTAAGTATCTGCAATTGAGTAAGGGAGAAAGGCAGAAAAGTGATATTCATGTACTTGTCTTCACTGTTTGATTGTGAACACTCTCAAGGGCAGAAGCTATTTCCACAGGGGGATAATAAAGACGAGGCTTTGGTGGATGACAGACCTTGTCTTGCATTCTGGCTGTTCCACTAGGAACATCCTAATTGCCACTAGCTTCAGTCACCTCATCTGTGAAAACAGAGAAAACCACTTACCTCTCGGGGTGCTTGTGAAGATAATGTAGTAAAGAGTACAGCACCTGACACGTAGGTCATACTCAACAAACCGTAGCTCCTACTTTTCACACTCATCCTTGAATCCTCCACAAGATGGGGCACACTACTCTGCACAGAGTGGGCACTCGAAAATGCTTGTGCTGCTATGTGGAAATGCGGGGGGTCAGGTGGGGCGTGAGGGAAAATCACACTGCAGGAAGAATCAGGCAAAGAGAACAGTAACTGGCAGTTTCGGGAAATGAAAAGGTGAGCTTGTAAAGATGAGCAGCATATGGATAGATAGAGAGGAGGAGGCACGTTTTAGACTGACATAAAAGTAAAGGTGGAGGCAGGACCTGGAACGCCAGGTGAGGGAGACAGGGAGGAGGCTAAGTCTTACTAGGAGAGGGCTCACGATGGGTTAGTAGAGGGAAAAATAGTCGGCTGGATAAATCATGAACGTCTCAGAAACTAAGCAGAGTTTAATCTCGATACAGCAGTGACCATAAAGCCATCGTAGGTTCTTGGGCAGGCACGTGACATGATGAAAAGTAGTTTTTTTTGAAAACTGGATGGGTAGCCATGTGTGTGACAGATGGGAGAGCAGGAGGAGGCAATTCATGTGGGTGTTTTAGATACCCACACGTGTGGCAAAATGACCAGGTTACAGTGGGAATACAGCAAGGGGTACATCAGAAAGCCATTTTGAAAGAAAAAAAATGGCAGGCCCTAGTCACAAATACTGTAAATGATCCTAACCTTTAACCTCCTTTCCCTAAAGGCTACCTTTTTTTTTTCCCTCAAACCATCTTCAAATACCCTGCTCCTCCAATTCTTTGTTTTCTGAAGCAAAGCTGGGAATCAATTAGCCAATTAAACAATCAACTCTTTAGTCACCGCTGCCAAGCTGTTCTAGCCCAAGATAGCAAGATTCCTGCTGACTCTAATCTGCCCGGGTGAGCCCAGTCTTAATCGCAACTCAGCTCAGAATTTCTCTGGAGAGAGAGGAAGAAAAGAGTTGAGAATGTAAGTTAATCATAACTCACGTTTAAAGATCCAGAACCTTCCCACACTCTCCTATTAGAGTGCAAATACCTCCACGGGAAGCAAACATCAGGCCCTGTATGTATTGCAGCAAAATGTCACTGACTGCCCAATCAGGTTGGAATTTATCCCAAAGAGGCCAATTTCTAAAAAAGAAAAAAGACAGTCAAGAATATTTGGGTTTTTCTTTCAGTAGGTGGCAAGGCAAAGGAACTGTTTTGTCCCACCTCTTTTCCTTTCACTTGGGCTGTTAGTTATAAATATCTGATTGCACAAAAGCTTCCAAGATCTCTGGGACCTATTCTTGCTGGCTGGACCAGTTTTCCTGATGGTGCATTTGCTTGCTAAATAATTGATCCAGCTAGCTCATGTTCTGGGCACTCAACTTCTGTGAATTCTCTAAATTTCATAAACCTTTCAGAACAGGCCATCACTCAGGACGTGAGCTGGAATTGAGATAAGACCTGTCAGTCTGATCTCAGACGGTGTCAAAAAGTCTCCTCTGAACCAGGAATGTCAGATCTTCTTCCACAAAAGCCCCCTGAAAGCTTCCTGTAAAGTCGCAGTGAGATCAGGACAAAAAAAAAAATGAAAATCATGTTTCGTCAGACTGTAGGTAATACTGAACTAGAGGAAGCTATCCAAAGAAGGATAGATCTTCCAAAGAAGAATAGGAGAAAAAGAGATTTCCGGGGATAGACTTCGGTGAGCGATATCAAAAGTATACTATTATTAGGAGCAACACATGAGGTGTGGCAAGGATAGAGCTTACCTGAGACTAACAGCAAGCTGGAGGCAAGCTCTGTCCCTATGTTCTCATGTTATCATTTTACAGACTGTCAGAACCGGAGAGATCTCAGAGAGAATGATCACCCAATTTCCTCAGTGTAAGATGAGAAAACAGCGGCCGGCCTGGTGGCTTAGCGGTTAAGTGCGCGCGCTCCGCTGCTGGCGGCGCGGGTTCGGATCCGGGCGCGCACGGATGCACCGCTTCTCCCGCCATGCTGAGGCCTCATCCCACATACAGCAACTAGAAGGATATGCAACTATGACATACAACTATCTACTGGGGCTTTGGGGAAGAAACAAAGGAGGAGGATTGGCAATAGATGTTAGCTCAGAGCCGGTCCTCCTCAGCAAAAAAGAAAAAAAGAATGGTAATCAAGAAATCATATTTTCATTTAAGGGAGCATTAAACCAAAGTTATCTTCAACTGAGCCATAAAAGCTGCCCCATTAAGCCCACTGAATTGTATACTTAAAAATGGTTATAATGACAAATTTTATGTTATATATATTTTACCACAATTTTAAAAAATGAATAATGTAATATACCAAAAATCATTGAATTGTACACTTTAAAGGAGTGAACTGTATGATATGTGAATTATATCTCAATAAAGCTGTTAAAAAAACAACTACAAAGCTGCCCCAGATGCTGGGGCAATCCAGCTGCTAGTGTCCTCACGGAAGTTTATACATTACGGAGATCAACTGGCTAGTCTCACTAGGAAAGATGCTCTAATAAGCAGGAAGATGTTTGACAGTCACTGCCAATAAGATTAATTAAGGCCTCCTGGGCACCTAAACTTTTCTAATATAATTTTTATAAGACAAATCAACAAAATATAAATAAAAAGTCACATACTTGGTTCCTTTAAGCATATTGAAAATTTGAACTCTCATTTTCTATTTTCCCAGACCCCAGAAAACAGAAAGTTTTTAAATGACCAATATTTTGTTCCAGAAACATACAGCCTTATCTGCTAATTCATGAGAGAGCTATTTTACAAAGGTACACCTGGATGATTAGAACAATAAAGTCTTTTAGGCATTTCAAAATGTGATGAGTAAAAATACAAGATTATCAACCAAAATTTTTCTCTACCTTGAGGTCCTATGTACACAGTTCTCCGTGGTGCCCTCTGTGACGTATAGGGAGGGAAACAGTGACCCAAGCTCTAGTAGCTCAAAATAACACCCCACCCCACCTTCAGAGAAGACAGCGGCCAGCCTGAAACCTGGAAGCTTCTCATAACACACCGAATTTGCCAACATCGAAAAGCAAGAAAAGTGTGCAAGTAAAAGACAACTCACAGGAAGCGTGATCACGTTCTTTAGCTTCTAAAAATAAGAAAAAATGGACTTTTATCCTGTACTATCCCATTAGCTCCCCCACCGCTCCAAAAACAAATAAACCGAAAAACTTTTTAAAAGGGACTCATCCTTTCTAACAGTCATTAGAAGTTGTTTTGGGGAAAAGAAAGCCAAAACCCTTAAGAAATACACCTTCCGTGCAGTGTAATACAATCAATAGTTAGAGTTTAGGTTCTAAAGCCAAGAGAACTCAAGCAGTCCAAGTCAGCTGATTTTAAAGCATGCAAAATATATGGCTTCTAGGGCAGTAATCATGATTTTAAATTACAGCACTCTGGGGGCTTGCTGATTTGCCTTGAATAACTCTGTTCTCTGAAAAGGAAGGAGACACTCCAAACGTAATTTGCCACTTAATAGCAAAGGAGCCATTAGGCCCACCCAGGAGAGAGCACAGGGTCACGGCAGGTCACTTCAATAGCTAAACCCCAGCTCTCCTGCTCTGGGAAGGTTGCTTTGTCCACCACCCTTGGATCCTTCCACATGGAGGTAGATTCCAATTTCTAGTCACGTAACTTTGAGAAAACAGCTTTGATGATAACTAGTCTCACTCAAAGACAGAATGAATATCTAATTCCATCATCGTGAAAGGCAGATATAGTATCAAAGTAAAATAGATGTGATTATAATGGTCAAAATAAAACAGAAGGTGTGGGAGGCCAGGCTGGAAAGGAGGAAGGAAGAATTTAGGCTGGTAAAATAAAAAGAACACTCAAAATTGTGGGATCTTTTCAGAATTAGACTTCGTTTGGGGTCTTCGTTTGAAAATCTAGATATGAATTTATTTGGAAGTCCTGAGCTATGGTCCAAGTATTTTCCCAGTTAGCCCTGTTTTTGCTCCAAAGAGAGGTCAAACTGCAGGAAAAGAAACGCAAATAGTTGCAAAGGACAAGATATTGGCTGAGCTAGAAGAGAAACCAAAGCTCTGCTAATCTACAAAGCTTCTCAAATGAGTGCTAGAGAATTCTGTAATTATCCTGTACTGTCTGAAATTAGGATGAAAGTTCTATCTGTATTTACCTTTCTCCTGATTCATTGCCCACTGATTAGTGTCAAGTGGCCCCAGGTGTAACCCTTTTACTTGGGAATGCCTACATTATTTCCAGCAGCACAATGTAACCATTTGGTTTCTACTTGCTTCTCCTAAGAGATATAGGAAGTTTAAGTTCCAAGCTTCACTCATATATTAGCTTCCGCTTCTAAAACTTTTAATCCTACTCTCATTTAATTTATACTTGGTCTATGACTCAAAATACAATTCTAGTTTATAGATGAGGTCCAATGATGCAAGTTGGTCTACTTAAAAACATGGATCAGTTTTGAAAAGGCAGAAACAGGAATCTGGATATAAATGTGCTTATTAAATTGTGGTAGTGTTTATAAATGTAGTTGGGAGTCCTTGTCACTTGTGATGAGGAAAAAATATATATATATGTATATATATATACATATATACATATATTGGACTGCAGGGGAGAATAAAATTACATCCTGACTCCCCACAGAGTTCAGAGGGCACTACTGAAAGATATGAGCAGTGGATGAACTCCTTGCGTATTAACAGAATTATGTTTGACAAGTGATTTAGTTTTAGTTGCCAAAAATACTCCAAAACATATATACCTAATGCACAAAGCAAACCACAGAAAGCCAATATAATTGAGGCATTCTTAACATACAGTTCCGAAACATTTATCCTCTGCCGGGTGCTGCCAATACTACTACTCATTCTAGAGCACGCAGTTACCAACAGCTTGCCTGCAGTATCCTGCGTATGTTCTGGTCTGCAATTTTTCAGGTCAGGCATGCACCAGTGTGGAGAAGCTCCAGCAGTGAAGTCAGAAGAAGTGCTCCTGGAGCTGGTTTGAGCAGCTCTGCCTTCCCCACCACATCCTAAGGATCGTCATCTATAATCTATGCACAAAAATGACTTGGCCTGAAAGTAAAGTGATGGGACGAATGTTGTCTCAATGATTTTTCAAGTTTAAGATCTATAATGCCATGAATCTTAAATATCCTGAAGGCTAAACACCTTTTCCTTTTAAATTATCAATAAGAATCATAGAATCATTTGCATTTTTTGAGTTGGAGAGTTCAAGGATCATGTATAGTTTAATTTCCTCTTTGTTTAAAACAAAAGGCTAGAAGAAATTTTGACGCAAACTCCAAGACTCAGGGGTTTGTTTTACTCTAATAAAACTCAATATATGTGAACAACAGTAACAACTAATTAACCTCACCACTAATTACCTCCTGTCTTTTGATCTCACAAGACTTTAGTTCCAATAACACTTCTCGACTAACAAGCTGTTGCCAGTTGGGTGGATCTGTCTCTAAGTCATTTTCAAACTGTTTGTTCTCACTGTGACTTTCTCCAAAAGCTATCCTGTCAAACCCAGTGAAGAAAAAATGATGAATTAATTTGACGACATCAGGTGGACAATGAGAAATACCACAAGTCTTTACATTACAGTAAATCAGTCAGATTTCTGAAGTATTGCTGAGCACAGAGCCTGAAACATCATCCTCATCTACAAAATGCTTTACATGTGTTATATACACCTTGATAAATATCTTTTGAATGATTTGTGTTTACCAAAAACTTTCTTTTATACTATCCCTTTAAAACTAGGACTTTAGGGAATAAAGATGTATTTCTTAAAATACGCCTCTATTGAAAGCTACGTTAGGATTACTTACTTTAGAAAGGGCTTTGGTGTCCCATGTTCAATCACCTTAAAACAATGGAGAATAAAGAGTCAACATGAAAACAAAATGGTAATCAATAAATTTATGCCAAAGATACTCAAAACTGGACTAAACTACAGTAGCTGATAACATACTGAAACTGAGAACTGGGGAGTTAAAAAATCTTTCCTAAAGCAAAAACTTTGAGATAAGCTTTGCTAACTGCAGCTGTGCATATTCAACATAATCAACTGTTCAAAACTAACCAGGTCTTTCTGTCCATCCTTAGTATATGAGTGAGCTGTCTTTTCCAGAAATTCAAGGTCCAGAAGTCAAGATTCAGTCTTCAAGGCCAAACACAGGCTGGTGGGAAGGTGCCAACCAGCAAGGCCACATGCTCCCCTCTCTTCTACCTAAAACCCTAGCACGTGCTCTCCCTCCCCTACCTAAAACTCCAGATAAAAACCCCTGCCTTTTTCCTTTCAAGGAGGTGGATCTGAGTTCTGACTCCCATCTCCTCATTTGGCTGCCTTTCAATAGTAAACCTCATTCCTTGCCACAAGCCTGACGTTTCAGTTATTGGCCCTACTGCACTGTGGGTAAACGAACTCGTGTTTGTGTTTGGTATCGATACTTTTTCTGGATATTGTAATGATTTCATATCAAAGAAACCGAAAAACATTTCAATACCTATCTAATATTTACTACCAATGAGTTCTAGTTCTTCCCCCCCCAAAAAAATGTGGAAAAAATGCTACAAAGTATACGAATATCATACAATCAAAAACTTTAAGCCATGTCCTAACCCCCCCCAAGACATCACTGAATTACCTTTCTACTTCCCATTCCTCCTCCTGCACTTGGTCTAATGGAGGAGGTAGGAAATCAAAGATGGTATTGGGAGTACAAGGTATGCCATCTAACAAGGCTCCAGATGCTGGTGTTTCTCCAACTTGTTTTGATCCTGAAAAGACAAAAGTCAGACATTCAGATGGCGTTATTACTTAATAAAGACAACAATTACAAAAAAAATTAGTCTCCAAAAGAGCTTCAACCTAATCCATAGCCACATTCTTATTTAAACAATTGCAGGTTAGCTAGAACCAAAATTCTAATGTATAAAATTTTAAAATGCACTAAAAATAAACAGGAAAATCATTTTTAAGCAGTCTTTTAAAAACCAACCTAAGAGCCAGCCCTGGCTGTTAAGTGGTTAAGATTTGGCACTCTCATGACCACAGCCCAGGTGCATTCCCAGTTGTCATACTGTGGTGGCGGCTGATATAGAGAACTAAACTAACAACTAAGATACACAACCATGCACTGAAGCTTTAAAAAAAATCATGCCAAGACCTGGCAACCACCGAGAAAAGCATGTGATAACAAGAAACATTCTCTGACCTCCTCCTTTTCTACCCCAGTGCCACATTTTTCATCAAATTGTAGTTTCTACGGTGGTCCTCCTCCCAGTGCTGACCTCATACTTCTCTGTCTGGACTTCTTATCTTTAGGTATATCTACTTTTTCCTCCTCTGAGGATTCTGCTCACTATACTTCCCACCTGCACTTTCCCCCCATTTCTTCCCAATATTTAATAATTATATTATTATTACTAGTTGGGTTATTGGTTATTACCTAAGTTTAAATGATAGAATTATATCTATATTTTTGTTCCATCAAGGAGTTAGTATCTTAACTCTTTTTATGTCAAATTAGGTATTTCGTGTCCGTATCCTTCCCTTTTACTGTATTTCTTTCCTTTTACCTCTCACTTGTTTCAACTACATTTTTACTTGTATTACTAAAAGGATTTTTTTACATTTCCTTTCTGATCTGCAGCCACAACTAAATATTCTGTTCTTGGCCTATTACGTTGATTCTAGAAGTCTGAAAACCAATAGAGTGCTTACGTTATCACGACAGTATACATATTGTCATATACAATATACAACATACACATACATGTTATTCCTGCCAGGTTAAGAGGTATGTTAATTAGGATTATGTTTTCTTTTCTACTGATCCAATGATGCAACTCCTGGGCACTTGAAATAGAAGTCATGTACTCCGTCAATTACTTTTATGGGGCTGGACCGGTGGCGTAGTGGTTAAGTTTGCGTGCCCCACTTCAGCAGCCCAGCATTCAGGGGTTTGGTTCCTGGGCACAGACTGACACACCACTCATCAAGCCATGCTGTGGTGGCGTCCAACATACAAAATAGAAGAAGATTGGCACAGATGTTAGCCCAGGGACAATCTTCCTCAAGCAAAAAAAAAAAAAAACAAAAACAAGAAGAAAACATGGATATCATCTAAGACAAACATACTAGAATAAAATAAAGGGAGTTTTTTTAAAAAAAAATATTATTCCACTTTTTATTTTGCTTCATGTTTAAATCATGACTTAACTTTCTTGAACAACTCTGTTTTTCTTAGCATTTCTAAATGCCTTTCCTTTACTGCTGTCAAAGTAAGATAATTTTATCACGTCTCAAATTTTTTCATCTGCTGTGTCATACTATCAACTGTTTAAAATCTCCCTTTTTCTTATCCTCTGTGTTCCTGGGTTCCAATCTGAAGCAGTTGCTCCATTGGCCTGTGACACAATGAACATCCTAGAACTCCCCTTCACCACTTTCCTGGGTTGTTTCCACTGTTTTCCTGGGTCCCATGACATTCTCTTTCTTAATATTTCTCTCATTTTGCTGGAGTGTGTATCTTCAAATGATGTTCAAGGAAAGGGCGCATTTCAATTAAACTTTGAATCCTGACATATCTGAAAATGTCTTTGTATCTTTTCTTCATGTTCAGTGGATAGTTTGGCTGGATATAGAATTCTAAGTTCAATACCTTTTTCTTTCAGCAGTTAAAGGCATTGCTCCTTTGCCTTCCAGCACCTAGTGTAATGATGAGAAACAGGATGCAGCATAATCCCCATTTTCTTTCTCTTAAAAGCTTTTAGGATCCTTTTTCTTTATGTCTAGTGCACTGAATCTTCCAAAGATATTTTAGGTATGGATATTTTTATTTTTTTTATTATTATTCATTGTGGTTGGTGCCCAGTGAGCCCTTTCTCTCTGAATACATGTATCCTTTTCCAACTCTGGGAAGCTTTCTTGTGTTGTTTCTCTAACTGCCTTTCCTCCATTTCCTCAGCTGATGTTTTGTGAAAGAGACAGATGTTGGACCTCCATAGTGGGTCTCTATATAATTCTTGTCTCTCCAATTTCTCTCAATATTTCTGTTATACATTCTGAAATATTTCCTTGGATTTATTTCTTTTCTTTTCTTTTTTTTTTTTTTTTTAATCATTGGCAGCTGTGGTAGCTGGAAAATATGTCCATGAACTCTTTGATACTCCTCCCTTCAGGGGTGAGCCAAATTCTTCTCTCCTTGAGTGTGGGCTAGATTTAGTGACTTGCTTCTATATGGCTGAAGTGACAGTGTGCACCCACAGAGACTAAGTCATAAAAGACACTGGGGCTTCTTTCTTGCTTTCTCTCTTGGATCACTCAGGGAAAGTCAGCTACCATGTCTTGGACACTCAAGCAGTTCTATGGAGAAGCCCATGTGGTGAGAAGCCGAGACCTCCAGGAAGGAGCTAAGTCCTCCTGCCACCAGCCACCTGTGTGAGCACAGAAGCTAGTTTCCTGGCCCCAGCTAAGCTTTCAAATGACTGGCTGACATCTTGACTGCAACTTAGGAGAGACCCCCAAGCCAGAAACGCCCAGCTAAGCTGCTCTCAAGTTCCTCACCCACCAAAAATGTGGAATAATAAATGTTTTTTGTGTTAAGCCATTAAGTTTGGGGGTAATTTATCACACGGCAATTGATTGGCTTTCAGTCTATGCTATGTTTCTGCCTAAAGGGAATTGGAGAAATTTCCTGAGGTAGCCTAGAGAAAAACGATCTCCCTCTGGAGATGTTCCATCAGAGTTTCCATAGCTATGAGTTTCTAGCAATGGGCAAAATGTCACAGTTTTCTATTTTGGGGCCCATGTCACCAGAGCAAAAAAATTCCAGAGGCAATCACTCAATAGAATACATAGCCTGAAGGAACTCAGTTACCACAGACATAATGCTGAGCTCAAATCCTGAAAGTGTGTGGAATGGGAACTAAGGACTCTCAGTACCACTCCAACCCTTTGACTCCAGATGTTCATTATGTTTTAATAACAGTAATAAAGACCTTAAAGACCAAGGATTTAATGTGCAACCTCTTCCTACCTAAAAAAAAATAATTCAGAATGACCATATCAGCTTATATCTACCACCAAGCTTACCAAAAATCTTCCAAGTGCCTCTGAACTTCTAGGTGACTCTTTCTTGAATGGTTTGAATATAGAGGTGATGTAAGTCATCAGGAATGAACTCGGGTCTTCCTTTTTCCGCATAAAGAAAAGGAAAGGAGTTACTTTATCTAAAGGTATATTCTATGCATTATAACTGGCAGCATATCAATACTATTTGGTGAAAACTTAACTTGCAGTAAGACAAAGAGACATTCTTCAGTGCAGTTTATGTATTTCATCTCAGAATTCAGATTTAATTTACTCAGTGTATTATAGACTTTCTGTTGTGATTCAGATGACCTACTAGTCACCACGTGACAGATAAAACCTTTAGAGCTGAGCTGAGCTATGTATCCAGAGATGTAATTCTCCAAGATATTGGAGCTTCAAACTTCCCTAGATCTACTGATATCTCACCAGGAACAGAAACTTTCGGGTGCTAAAACAAAAATGCAAATAAAAAGTGAAACAGCACTATGGACTTTCAAGATGTATATAAGTACTTGTATAAAGTAGAGAGACAACTTGGATACCTATTTTTACAAGCATATTCATGTATAAGCTCATTTATTGGGTTCTACCCATTCAAATTTCACAGCTCTGGAATGTTCTATTGTTTAAACTTGAAAATAAGCCCTTTTCCCAAGGATCATGCTATAAAGGAAATATCTATGATTATTTTACTAGATGACTGAATGCTTCTGTGCCTGACTTATTCTGTTGGCTTTGGCTTTGTAGAATCATTGGTGAATATAATCAGTTATACATTATTTGAATCAACATAGGTAAAACCTGAACTATGTGTATATTATCATATGAAAAATGTTCTCATCTATAGCCATGATTTTCTTTTTGCTGAGGAAGATTCACCCTGAGCTAACATCTGCGGCCAATCTTCCTCTCCTTGTATGTGAGCCACGGCCACAGCAAGGCTGCCAACCAGTGGTGTAGGTTGGTGCTTGGAACCTAACCCAGGCCGCCGAAGCAAAACATGCTGAACTTAACCACCAGGCCACCAGGGCTGGCCCCTAAAGCCATGATTTTTATTTGCTGAATTTGAGATACACGACAAGCCATGATATTCCCAATCATTTTCCTATGTAAAGTGAAAGAACACTCACAATAGTCACACACCCAAGGAGAAGGTATTGGATGTCAATGTGGAAGCTCTGGAGTCTTGAATCTCCAGTAACCATCTGTAGTTCTTACTATTGAACTAACTAAGGTGACTGTGTGATAATTTACTTCTTTTTAGCTACGATTTTCCCCACAGTAACTGCAGTTTCTGGTCCCATTACCAGATAGTTGTGTTTTCCCTCCTGTCAATTTCAAAAATGTCTCAGAAAAAAATTATTTTGCCTTTAGAGGCAATATTTTAACTTCTTCATGCTTACTTCATATTGTATACCTACTTAAGTCATATACTTCCAGAATTTAAAATTAATTTATTTAATTAAATAAGAGCTGAAGCTTTACATTTGAAAATAAGTGACTGCTAAAAATTGAGGTCTCTAATATTCATTTGAAGAACAGTGAAATTTCTCAAAGCTTTCTCATTAACTGAAGTTGCCACACAGTAGCTCAAATTAACTTTCGTAAAAGTATTTTTAGCACAAATGCCAAAAAGTATACAAATGTTCATTTCTGTTTGCAGGTATTTATATACTTAATGGGAGGCGTGGTTCTGGTGGAAACTGGGGAACGGGGGATGAGGGGGATAGAGGGTGAGTAGTGGGGAGCGGGGGGAGTAAATCCTGCAGGTTTTAGGAAGACACATTGCTTAGGGCTGTCCGGTGTCATTACCAGGAGACCACATCGCCATGTCCCTCAAGGGACTCCAACACCTCCAGAACGTGGGGCGCCTCCTCAGTGAGGCCTTCCTGGACGTCCCCTCGCCCTTACCGGGAGTGGGGATGGATACATCTGCAGTTAGTTGTGTCTTGTACTCCGCTCCTCTTCCTCTCCGGTCTCTATCCTCGCGTCCCGATCTCCACAAGGCCTGAGAAAGGGATGGAGCCACATGACGGGTTGGGTGTGCGGACTGGAGGCGGTCCCCGCTCTGCCGGTCTCTGCGCCCCATCCGGCCGCTGCAGCACAGGCTGGCAGGGGGACACCACGGGGCTAACGATAATTAACATTTGGGGCGCATTTCGTCTTCGAAGGGCTTTACATTCACGACCTAATAAGCCCGCGGGGAGGAGTGGCACCACCGAAACGCTTGCTTTATCATTCATTTCTACACCGTCTGGAGCGCGCAGTGGGCGAGAAGGATGCACTGATTGGGGCCCTTCCTCCAAGTCCCCCGTCTCTCGGCGTGGAGGGCCCAGCGGCAAGGCCGAGTGTGACTCCATGGCCGAGTGACATGTCCAAAATCACACAGCTGATACCGGGGCGCTGAGTCTCAAACCCGGTCCCCGAACCGCAAGGTCTTCGCCACCTCCCTGGGCGCCCCGCGGGCCCGGTGCAGCGAGGCTCTGGGCATCCCCCCGGGCTCGCCGCATCCCGGCGCAACCGCGAAGGCGGGCGGAGGATGGCGAAGGCGGGCGGCTGGCGGCGGTGTGCGCGCGCTCCCGGGCCGGCCGAAACTGTGGCCAGCGCAAAGCTCCCCGCTACACCTGAGCAGGGGACAGATGTGCATCAGTATTTATTCGGAACTCCCAGGAAACCTGGATGAAGTGTAATTATCTCAGTTCAATCAGTTCAGACTAGCATAACATCAAGTCACCCAACAGACGGAGGGTCTGATTTTGAGGATCAAAGCGCCGCGCTGTAGCCGCTGATGCATTGGAGACAAGAAAGACGCGAGGGCCCCGCGAGCCGATTGTGCCAAGTTCACTCTCCCGGCCCGCTCGGTGTCCGCCCCGGCGCTCCCGGGACCCGCTGCGCCCGCCCGGTCCTCGGGTTTGAGCGCCGCTTCCCGGCAGCAAGTCGCTAACTCTAACGTAAACTGCGACCCCTGCCCACCCCGAGACCGTGCTGTGAAGCAGGGTGCTGGGCCGTCGATTTTCTGCTCGGAGGTGCAGGGCGCTCCGGGGCTCGCCCGTGTGGGGACCCCGGCCGGACACTGGCGAGGAGGGCCGCGCTCTCCTCCTCGGACCTCTCCTGGGGAGTGCGGCGGTGAACGCTCTTTGGAGGCGGGGGGCCCCAGGCTGAGCGGGGGAGTGAAATGCCGGCGTTCAAGGCCTTCCCCAGGCCAACTCCAGCCAACCTCCCTCACCTCACCTGCCGCATACCCCCCTGCCACACAAAAATTGCTCGAGTTTTCTTAACTCGCCCTGCTTTCTTGACTCTGTACCTTTGTACAGTGGTTCCCCGACTGGGATCCCTTCTGTCTCTTCTTTCGCTAACCAATTCTGACATCTTTAACACAGCTCAAATGCGTCTTGGCCCTGGAAGCCTGACCTCATGCTTCCGGTTATTTCTCCCGAGCGAGCGAGGGGAGCCTGTGTCGTGCCACCGTGGCATTGTGCTGTCGTGATTTGAAAAGCGCCCCCCTTGCCCAGCGGACTTCCCACTGCGCACTGGGCGGGACCCAGGAGGCCCTGGAGAAAAACGTTTTCCAGGGGATGAGGATGGGCAGCACAGTTAGATTTCGTTGACAATCCACATGGCTGTCCTGCCGACGTTAAGACATCCCCTCCCCCTAATTCAGACTGGCCGTCCCTCCCCCATCAACTGTGCTGAGGGCAGGAACCCTGTCTTACCCATGTTTGTGTCCCCTTGGATATAGTCCTTGGCACAAAGCAGATGTGGATTCCACCTCTTGTCCTTTGCTAACTCTGTTTACTTGACCAAGTCACTTGACCTCCCAGGAACTCAGACTGCTGGGCTGCAAGGTCTTTGTGGCTGTAATGTTCTGTTTTCTCCAATCTTCCTTCATAAACCCCAGTCAGTGAAGCCACTCCCAGGGGACAGTGCCCTGGTTGGTGTCAGAGCATCCTAAGAAACTTAGGGTTGAAGGGAAGCTCACAGATCCCTTCCTCATTCTCCGGACAGCTAGTCGTCATCCTTTGCTTGAGGGGATGGGAGAGCGGAATGGGGTCCTGAGGGTCTGCCCTGCAGCTGGCCCACATGGCAGCTTGCCCAGCATGGTGGGGGCAGGGAGACTGGAAGACCCACACGGTCGCTCTTCAAGGCTTTCTCTGGCTGATAGGCTGAAGGCACCAGCCAGGGCACCACCTAGGGTGTCTGGACACCAGGATTCTCCCTACTGGAAGGGCCTGGAGAGCAGTGGAGACACAGGGGATCTAAAAGCTGAGACATGTGTGTATCCATTGGCATTCTTCTCTGGAATGTAAGCCCCTTGAGGGCAGGGACCATCTCTATTTCATTCCCTACTGTGCCCCAGAATCAAAGCTCAGTGCCTGGCACATAATAGGTGATTAATAAATAGATGTGGAAGAAATAAAAGAAGAAATGAATGAAAGAAGGAGGAAGGAAGGAAAGAAGAAAGAGAGGATTGCCAGCCCTGGCAGGGGGCTAAGTCTTGAGAGTGGGCGGGAATGTGCCCAGTGTACTGGCAGAAAGATGATTTATCTCCATTCCAAATGTCTACAATGCAACATTGTGGATTTTCCTCTCCCTTTAATTAAGAACTAAATATAGATCTTAAGACCCTAATGAACGTAATTTAGAGTGGCATTAGGGTCTTAATTTGCAGAGCTCAATGCCGTGTTTGTATAATGTGGGATATAAGCTAAATGAGTGTTTGCTTGTTACCACCATAAATAATTTCTTTGTGGGCCAGCCCCGTGGCCTAGTGGTTAAGTTTGGCATGCTCTGCTTCAGCTGCTGGGGTTCCTGGGTTTGGATCCCGGGTGTGGACCTACCTACACCACTTGTCAGCCATGCTGTGGCAGCGACCCACATACAAAATAGAGGAAGATAGGCACAGATGTTAGCTCAGGGACAATCTTCCTCAGCAAATAAATAAATAAATAAATAATTCCCTTGCAAACCTCTTTGGAAGCATCGCTAACACTAATCTGCCCCCATCTAGAAGATGCTCTTAGACGCCCACCACCTAGCCCCTCTTCGTTTGTCTGCATCACAAGATGCCCTGTCTTGTCTCCCATGCTCTGACCAAATTGGAATCCTCCTTTCCCCACTTCAGCTGCCTTGCCCACCTCTGCCTCTACTCACACAAGTCACTCTGCTGGGAAGGCCTCTTTCCTCACTTCTCACTCCAGGTCTGTAGGACACCTCCTCCCCTTCCTTCCAGGGCAAGTGCGTGGATTTGATGAAGCCCTCTCTGCTCTGTCTCCCTGTCTCCTGATCTCTGAGCACTTGAGGTGTGAGCTCCGAGCTCCCATAGGGTTTTGCTGATCCAGCACTTATTCTGCCACCCACTGTTATTATTTCATTAACTCTGTTATCTCCCTGGCCGTACTGGGTTGTGAGAGCCAAGCATGGGGCCTGTGCACAGCAGGAAGAAGATGTGACTTTGGCTTTTCTCCGTGGAGCTCAATGACCAACCTTCCCACTCAATCCTGGATGCCAGGCACTGTGCGGGGACCTGGAAGACCCTTACAACTTCTGCAGGGGACAGGACTGAGTGAAGATGCATGGCACTGGCAGGCAGGTCTAAGTGTGTTGTGTGGAGGGGCAGAGCATGACCTGAGCCCATTTCATTCATTGTTCAGGCTCCTGTCTGATGCAAAGAGCGGAAGTTGCATGGTGATTAAGAGCTGTTGCTCTAGGGTCTGATAGTCTGGAGGTGGACTTAGTTACTTCATCAGTAAAATAGGGTTGTTATGAGGCTGAGAGTGTGCCCTGAGCGCAGTACGTGACACACGGTAAGTGCTCAGGAAACAGCAGTGATGTTGGTGATGGCGTTTGGTTGACAGGCTAACCTAGTTGGAGACTGTGGAGGAGCAGAATCGTTCATACTTTGTAGACAGGAAAATTGGGGTAAAGGTGGTGATTGGCCTCTTCAGGAACTCCATGCTTTTTGTCCACGTCATCTGTGGCTCTGGGCCCTTCCTCTGTGCCCCATGCTTCTCTCCTGTGAAATGAGGGAGTGGGATGGAGTGATTTCACCCCCTCCCTTTGTAGTCGCGGGTGACTCAGCCCCTGGCTCCTCCTCCTCTCTCTCCTAACCTTGCATTGGTGCAGTTTCATCACGAGTGTCTACACAGTGGGGACTCTGTTTTTCAAGCACACACCCCTGCAGTGCGAGGCACATGGCTCTTTCACATGGCAAGTGGTAACTCTGTGATTTGAAGAACTGCATCATTTCCCTGAGCCTAATGCCCTTCTACAGCACTGTGGTTCCAGGCTCTGAACAAAAGGTGTACCTTCTGAAATCTGTAGATCCAGTTCCCCTCTTTCTCCTGTTGCCAGCACATATTGAACACTGTGTATGAGACTCTAGACCAGTGTTTCTCAACCTCGGCACTATTGACATTTTGGGCCAGATAATTTTTAGTTGTGGGGCTGTCCTGTGCACTGTAGCACATTTAAAAGCATCCCTGGCCTCTACCCACTAGATGCTAGGAGCAACAACCCCCCAAGTTGTGACAATCCAGAATGTCTCCAGACATTGCCGAATTTTCCCTGGGGGGGCAAACTGCCCCCAGTTGGGAACCATTGCTTTATACTGTGCATAGGCCATGTGCATTATCTTATGTATCTACCTGCCAAACTTGTGGTATAGATATTACCCTAATGCTCATTTCATAGATGAGGAAACAGACTGAGTAGGGATTCTGGAATCGGGCATATTGTCATTTGGAATCTGGACACTCACTTAACCTCCTTTAGCCTCAGTTTCTGACTTTTAATAGGATGATAATCATACCTCGCTCTTAGGGTTATTGTCAAGTTCTTAGCACAGTGCTTGACACTCGGTACGTGATCAATAAATATTAGCAAATATTCTTTTATAGATGCACATTCAGACTCAACAAACATTTTAATACCTACTATTTGCCAATAATAGTAACAGTTAATATTTATTGAGTACTCACTATATGCAAGGCACTGTTTAAATGCATTGACTCATTTGACCTTCACAGGAATCCTACGTGGTAAATGTTATTCTTGTTATTCAGCTGAGGAATAGAAGCACAGAAAGTTAAATAACTTGCTAGTAACATGAGATGTGGTGATTTGAACCCAAGACCATGCTCTTTATTACTGTACCATGCTGTGACACGAAATTCTTAGTAGGGGCTTTCATGTTCATTTCATTTTTACTCCCATCTCCAGAGACACCTCCTTCTAGAACTGTACTGTCCAATTTGGTAGCTGTCAACTTTATGTGGCTATTTAAATTAAAATGAATTAAAATGTAAAATTTACTTCCTCAGTCACACCAGCCACATTTCAAGTGCTCAACAGCCCATGTAGTTAGTAGCTAAGTGTTAGCTCAGAAACAGAACATCCGCATCATCACAGAGAGTTCTACTGGACAGCACTGTTCTAGCACTATGGGAAATGAATTTCTTTCCCCTAAGAGTTTTTTAATATTCCTTTAGATAATTGGTGTCAGTTAATTAACACTGTGTCAAGAATTGTGTAGCCACCAGCATATTCTGTTCATTTAACATTTATTAAGTCCCACTCTGTGTCTGGAACAGTATTTGAGACTGAAGATATAGTTATAAAGACATAAATAATAAATATGGTCCCTGCTCATAAATGTAATTTATAAGAGCAGTAGGTTGTTAACTTGCAGAGCTCAGTGCTGTGTTTGTATCACGTGGCCTAGGAGCTCAATGAGTGTGAGGGGTGCTAACCTTGTGCAAGAGCCAGTGTCATGGTAGCCAGGGCAGGGGGCAAATTATTCTCTCAGAGTTGGGTTAGGAAGTGCTTCCTAGAGGAGGGACCTGGGGACCCTTCCTCAAAGGATACTTGGTAGTCCTTGGGCAGGCAGATTCTGGGTAATGTTCTCCAGGTTCTGGAGTCGCTCAAACCTCTTTGGCTGGAATTTTTGCTGTAGAAACTTGTAGCTAAGAAGGTTGAACTATTAAGGCAGGCTGGTATTATTTAAAGGAGATTTTGTCAGTTGGTAAAGAAGTTACTTTCTAGGTGAAGTGAACCCATAATTGAGCGCAGTAAGTGGGGTCGGAGGTTCAGAATAGAAAATATTAGGGTGTCACTTCTGTGTCCTTGTTTCCTAATTCCCAGCTGAGCCCTTCCTCCTACCTCCCTGGAGCTCTCAACCCCCACTCTCCACCACCTCAGCTGACCCTGCCCAGTTGCCCATCTTCCTGCTCCGATTCAACACTCCTCTAGCTCAGAAACGCTTGGTGATATTGGTAACAGTGAGGCCTGACTCTGTTAGTTCAGAGCAAAATGGTTTTTTTTTTTTTTTTTAAGGCTATTGCATTCCTGGCGAAATATGGACAAGTCAGGAGAGCAAAAGGAGAGCTGGGATGGGAGGGGAAGGTGAGCTGGGACTCCAGAGTGGCTGGAGCCTTGTGGGACAGGGGAGGTGGCTGCTCCTGCTGATGCATGGGCTCATGGTCCTGCAGAGCAGGGCCCTGGCTGAGCCCTGCAAGAGGAAAATCCCTGGGTGCTTGGCTGGGAGGGGTGAAGCCATCACAGCTGCCAAGGAGTCAGGGGCCATGGAGAGATTATTCCTTCTCAGAGGCAAGAGAGGAATCAAATTTTGCTTCATCTCGTCATTCCTGTCTTGGACAAGAGTGAGGCAGTGAAATGGGCTGGAGTAAGAAGGTTCTCATGTGGCCACACAGAGGCCCAGAAACTGCAAGTGATTTGCCTAGGGTCACACAGCAAGTTAGTGGCTCTGTCACTAGAACATAGGGTTGTGTGTGTATGTGTGTGTGAATAGCTCATTCCTTTTATTCTTGAGCAGTGTTCCATGGTATGCATGTACCACAGGATGTTTAACCATTCACCTGATATGGACATTTGCGTTGTTTCCAGATTTGGGCTATAATTTTTTTTTTTAATTAATAGCCTTTATTTTTTAGAGCAGTTTTAGGTTTACAGGAAAATTGCATTGAAAGTACAGAAAGTTCCCATATACCTCTCAGTTTCCTGTATTATTAATATCTTGGATTAGTGTGGGATATTAGTTACAATTGATGAACCAATATTGATACATTATTATTAACTAAAGTTCATAGTTTACATTAAAGTTCACTCTTGGCTTTGTACATTCCATGGGTTTTGACAAATGTATGATGTCATATATCCACCATTACAGTATTATACAGAATATTTTCACTGCCCTACAAATCCCCTATGCTCCACCTACTCATCCCTTACTCTCTCCTAACCTCTGCCAATCACTGATGTTTTTACTGTCTCCATAGTTTTTCCAGGGCTTTTTAATTTGCTTCTCCTTAGAATTTTCTAGAAGTCTTCTCTCATGGATCTCTAGATCCAACCATGCCTAGCCAGAGCCTTCTTGGAATGCAGGCCCCACGAGGAGCTGATTCAGAGGTGTGTGAGCAGCCTGCACATGAGTTTGAATTGTTGTCTTTTAAAGATCAGCTATTGCTGGAACTGGCCCAATTCTAGCCCCATTCTACTGGTTGAGCTGTGACCTCAATAGGGCTTGGTGCTCCAGGTCTTGTTTGGGGGTGAGGGAGAGCAGAGGCGAGAGGGTGGCCTTGTCAACTGAGAGCTCAACTCTGGAGCCTTTTCCAACCCCAAGGTTCTCAGACACCCCAAGCACTCAGCTCCTTTACAACCAAGCTTAGAAGCCAGCTGCCTGGACCTTCTCCCTCCCAGTGCCTCTGGCTCAGCCTGGGGCTACCTCCTGGCTTACAGTCTCCCTCTCTAAGTCCCACTTTCATTTCTAAATAGATAGTTAAATAAGCAATTGATTTTTGGATATTACATAAGCTGGGTGAGGGAAACTTTAATAAGGGAAAGAGCAGAGGGAGGAGTCTGAAGATTTCAAACTCAAAACTACAAAAAGCCCACCATTTCCAAGCCAAATGGAGAGAGCTACAAACTTGCCATGATCGGAGAGATGGTGCAGGTGGCCCCAGGCCCTTGGAAGAAGCATGGTCCAACCAGCCAGGGCTCTGTGATGTCCCACTAGAGGTTGAGCCCAGGCAAGACTTTTCTCCTTCCTCACACAATGGCTCCCAAAGTCATCCTTTCTGTTCCCTGGGCCATTCTGCACCTTCAGGGTCACACCTCCATTTGTTCTCAAACCACCCTTGAAGGCAGGCTGGGACTTTAGACAGTCAGGGACACACAGGACATGAGGGTGGGAAGGCATAATGGGGGCTGCTGGTCAGCTGTCCCAGTGCCCAGGGAAGTGCCCATTCCCTTGTTGTCAGGTGAGATGATGAATGCATAGTGCTTTGCAGGGTGTCTATGATCAATACTATTGATGTTGTATACACTATAGACGAGGAAACTGAGCTTTGGAGAAGTGGCTCTCTCTTGCCCAGGCCTTTGGACACCAGGTTCAAGGTTCTTGACTGTTCCATCTTTTCTTTATTGTCCTGCCCATCCAGCCCACTTCAGGTTGGGTGGGCTGTCCAGAACAGGTTATTGGTGTGTGTGTGTGTGTGTGTGTGTGTGTGTGTGTGTGTGTGTGTGTGTGTGTGTGTGTTCTGTCTGTGTGTCTTTGTGTGTGTAGGGGGGGAAAGACAAGGATTGTGGGCATAAATGGTAGGGAGGGGTAACTGAAACTTGGCAGGGGGAAGCTGGAAGGTTAATAAGGGTCTCATGGATCCTGCTGTACACAGGCCTCCCAGGCTTGGAAGATTCTCATTTAGAACATATGGCCCCAAGCAGCCACATTGGCACTGGTGTAGCCTCTGCACCCCCTTCTGTTAGACACCCCTCAGCTCTAGAGTCCAAAGAATGCTGGTGGACAGGCCTATGAATCTCACATCTCCCCCAAACCTAGAGTCCCATGAACTGGAACCCCAGAGGGCTTAGAAGGCTGGATGGGTGATTCTCCCTCTACAGCCCATTGCTGACCTGCTTCAAAGTCCTTGGTTGGGTTGGGTTTTGGAGCCAGCAAATGAGAGGCATCCCCACTAACCATAGCCAGGGGGACATTCATCCTGCATCTGGTGGCATTGTGCTTTTCACAGTAGCTAAATCCTTACCTAGACTCTTGAATTCTCCTTAAGAAAAGATTTGGAAATGTGAGAAAGCAAGAAAGATTTGACAACCTCCTTTCACTAGGTTGTGGAGATGCAGGATGACCCTTGTCTCAGCTGTTTACACTCACAGAGGAGACGAAACAAGTGCATACCACTCAGTGCGTAGGTCCAGAGGTGGGAGCGGCCTCCTCTTGGTGTGGACCTGAGTAGGGGCAGTTGGTATTTGAGCCAGACCTCGAACAATGGGCAGGAATTCAACAAATGGCGGAGGGAAGGGTATTCCCAGTGGCAGAAATGGCATGAGCCAGGGCATCAAGACAAGAAATTGTATTGTATGTGGGAACTGGCGAAGTTCCAGTTTAACTAAAGCATGGAGCATACAGAGAAGGGGATGATCGAGAAACCTTGGGCAGTGCTTGAACCAAGTCATGGAGAATCTTGAATGCCAAGCAAAGGAGCTTGGGCTTCACTGAATAATCAGCAGGGAGCCAACAAGGGGTTCTGAGCTGGGGATGGCATGATCAGGGTGGTGCTTTAGGAAGGATAATTTAGCAGAGCTGCACAGGATGTATTTTAGCAGCAACCAGCTGACTGCAGTGGGCTGGGCAGAGGTGGTGAAGACCCGACCTAGAGAAGTGGCCTCATGAAGGGGTGCAGGGTGTGCACTGGGGAATCTCAGAGAAGAGAAAGATACAACTCCCACCTATAAGCCCAGCTGGGGAGAAAAGGAAAAAAAAAAAAAATAGATATACACACACACACACACACACACACACACACACACGCACACATAATGAGAGAAAGGTATAAGAGGAGTATTTAATGAGTTGCCAAATTGAATATGGTCATTATGTGTTTTGGGCTGACTCAACAGGGGTTGGAGCAGAAGGAAAAGGCTTCTTGGACCATGTGGAACTTGAGCTGATTCTTGAAGACAGGGAGGATTTGAGTAGGAGAAGAGTAGAGATAAAGCGGGGGCCGGGGGGGGGGGTCCCTGGCAAGGAACAGTGCGAGTGAGGGGTGCATGATTCGACCTTGAAGGCAGGAACTAGGGCCAGACTGGGCTGAGCTAATCATATTATTTCTGGCTAAGGTGTACTATTAAATGCCGGATTCCTGGAGCTCAGAGGCTGGGGTCACTGGGAAGGCCCAGATGAGGATCTCCAGTCCCTGCTTCTTGGAAGACTCCAGATCTCTAGGCCCGCCAGGTCAGGACCTCCACAAAGTCTTGAACAGGCTGGCCATCTCTCTTCTGGGCAGAGTCCAGATCTCTCATCCCATCCTCTACACTTAAGGCTGGTCCCTTCCAGGGAACCACAGCAGAAAGCCAGGGAGGGAATGCGGACCTGGGAGTCAGGTTTTGGAAAAGCAGCCTGGATTGTAGGAGTCAATGAAAAAGTCACACTTTTGAGATCTTGTCTGGTCCCCTCACCAGGTCCTAGGTTTTCTGGATTTGCTAAACAGGGATCCTCAGATTTCTATGAGGAAACCTACACTTGGGAACCTGTCAGGGGCAGCTATCCCTGGCATCCTGCTTTGCCTCCCACTCAGCCTTTGGTGCCCTCACCGAAGACTTCTCCTTTGATGTCCCCTTTGATTTTTCTGAAGTGGGACTTTGTGGAGGGGAAGACCAAGACTCATTTCACCGCCACGCTCTAGGCCCGATGCTGTTGCGCTAGGCACAGGGGCAGGAGAGATGGAAACCATCCCTGCTGGGTGCTATCTCCCCTACCATCTTCCTCTGTCTTCAGTAACGGGGGGAAGCCCTCCTGTTAAGACTCCATCTGCCGGGAGGGGAGGGCCAGGCCAGTTCCATCTCCTTTGGCCTAGCCTAGGAATCCAACATTAGACTCAGGGCAGCTGCAGACGTGTACAGAAGATTCCGGTTTTGATCCTATGGCGGGGATCAAGGCTATGGGGCAGATAGATAAAGGATAGGCAAAGGGATGAGAAATATTTAAGACCAGGCAATTTGATCCTATATCTCTCCATCTTCCCCCAACCCTTGCATTTATTCAAGTAACTGAAGGCTGGTCAGTGCATCTTGGGAGGGAAACTTGAGTGACTAAAATGCAACCTGCAGCCTGAGAGGGGAAGAGCAGAGCAGCGTCACCATTCCACATGCACATCACATGATAAGTGGTCCTGTACTTTGTAAGAGACCTCTGCCCTCCCAACCCACCTCCCACGCAGTCCACCGAAGCAGGGTCAGGGCACAACCGCTGGAGCTGGTTCTCGGGTAGGCTGTAGATTTGGCACATGTCTTAGCACCACGTCAGGGGGGGTCTTCCTCCCTCTGACCAGAGGCTTGCTGAGGCTTTTACGCTACCTCCAGCCCCAAGCTCATTCTGAGGTGACTTGTGTGCTATTCACAGAACAGCCAAGTCTTGCCACTTGCTGCTTGTAGAGAGCTGGCACCTGGACTCACACGCTGGGATCAATCCCAGCTCTGCACTCAGAAGCAGGGACGGGGGATTGGTGGGTCCAGTCGTGGCTCCCTGAGGTGGGGGGGGAAGCCCCTGTGGGGTAATCCCAGGGGGCAGCCCTGTGAGAGGGGGGTCCTGGAGCATAAAGCATGAGGGTTCCCCCAGACCCAGAAATGAGAGTATCCAGTTCGCATCCTAGACACCAGCCCAGCATTTCTGCATTCCCTGCACAACCTGGGAGATGAAAGAACACGCACACTGCCAACCCTCTGGCCCCTGGGCCTCCGAACTGAGGAAACAGCTGAATAATGAATGAGGCCAGAGCACTTCAGAGACGGGTCCCTGGGGACGGTGCTGGCAGAAGAAGGGGCACGGACAGGTGCGGGGGGGGCGAGAGGGGACCTGGCATGTGGAGAGATGCCAGGAGCCCTGATGAGGCCTGTGGCTGTGGCTTCCACTGCAGGTCAGAGCTGTTGACCCACACAGAGGACAGTCTGCATATCATGCGAGTTTGCATGTGGGTTGTGTTGCAAACCCTCAGCCTGTCATGTATCTAACTTCCTGGTGCTGTCCCTATTGTTCCCCCCATCTCAAGCTCCCTACCAAGAAAAGCTACCTGTGGACTTTGCAGAGGTAGTTTGTGGGGCTGGAGTTAGGGTGAATCCAGGGAGCCCTTCCTAAGATGAGGGCTACAGGACAGGAGAATTTTTCTGGGGCATTTAGAGAAGGGCTAGATTACCCAGGAGGGTGGCTGTGGTACACGTGACTTCCAGCAGGTACTGGACAAGAGTGGCTTGCATGGCAGCCCCCAGAGGGAATCAAGGGTCCTCAGGGCATCCCTTCCAGATACTTGATTGCCTCTGGTGATGAGATGCTCTCTTCTCTTGAGACTGCAGTTCAATTATGTGGGCATCCACGTGTACGACCTGGGAACTTTCCACCTCTTGTTCTTACACTTTCTGCATGGCCCACAAGGGGCAGCAGCTCCCCAAACTCAGCCTGCAGAAGTAGGGGACACATCGTTGTTGAGTGCTTGCCATGTGTCTGGTTCTTTCCTCACTGAGTCCACATGATAGTTCAGATACGTAAGCATGAGTGTCTCCCCTTTAAAGAGAAATCAACTGAGGTACAGAGAGACTGAGTAACTTGGCTCAAATCACACCACTCATAAATGGGTGAGTTGGTGAGTCCAAATGTATGTGGCTGAGCTGGGATGGGAACCCCAGTCCCTTTTTGTGCCAAACTGGAACCTGAGGAGGTTCTCATTCTTTTGTTGGGCATTTGGAGGGCCTTTGAGTCAGGCTCACTGTGGGGGCAGCTTCTCTGGTGCTGCCCACTGCCCCAGGTCCCCGAGCTCTCTCAAGCTCCTCTTGGCATAAAGGAACTACTAGAGCAGGTTTTGGACCAGGGAGCCCGCCTGGTCCTGGATCGCCTTCCCAGGGATTTCTTGTGCCCTTCTTTGCAAAGCCTGGTTGAAGCAGGTGGATGTCCCGTATTTGCCAGGTGGGTGGGACCCACCTGATAGCCCTTCTCCATCGTCTTGCTGCAGGGGAACTCTCCTGGGCTTTCTTTCTCTGCCAATACCAAGCACACCACCAAAGCAAGTGGGGGACCCCTCCTCTTAGCTCAGAGTTGGCCTATGCCCACCTTCTCCCCTCATCCTTCAGGCAAGAGGCAGCATCCTGGGCTCTGACTGACCCAGGGCCTTCCTGTGCACCTCAAGTGCATCCTCATCTGGCACCATGTATAGTCTGAAGAAACTCAGGAGGGCTTCCTGGAGGAGGTGGTCTTGTGGTGCTGGGCAGGGGTGGCTCAGATAGGAGCTGGGCTAAGGGTGGTCAAGCTTGGAGCCAGACCTGGGGCCCACCTGCCTTGCCCTGTGGGGAGCAGCTGAGGAGTAAGCTGCCTGATGGGGGTGGTCCTGGGGCCACAAGATGAGCAGGGCCTGGATCCCTGTTTGTGGGCGTGGGGGGTAGGGAAGAGGCTGGGTCTCTGCTTGACCCCACGGCAGGGATCCCTGGGACTTCTCTCTTGCCAGGCCCCCAGGCCGAGTCCCACACTGAGCCAGCTTCTTCTTCTCAGGGCATGGAGGACGCCTTCTACGTGCTGGGGGTGAGATCCAGCAGCACAAAGTGGGCAAGCTGAGCATGCCTGACAGCTGTGGCCAGGATGCATGAGCTGCAAGTGCTTGCTCTCCTGACCAGTGTCCACTCTGAAGTTTCTGCCAGGCACAGGTGCAGGGCGTGGAGGTACCAGATGTAGAGAGGAGGCACAGATAGGGGAAGGAGGCTGGAAGGAAGGAAGTGCCACTGGAGCCCAGCCAGCCCAGGGTCAGTGGACAGGGTGACTGCAGACTTCCCATGGACACTTTGCACAGATTTTTGTGAACTGACACCAGCAGCACCCCAGCTGTCGCTCTCTTCCCAGCCCTGCCCTGGCCTGTTGGGAAGTACATCGCAGTAAATTATTTGATGGTCTTGACCCTGGCATCTGGCAGAGGTTGGGAGGCTGTGGCGCATGTTCCTTGCAGGAAGCACGGCAGGAACCTCAGCTTCGTCTGGCTGGTGGCCCCTCTGCAGCAGCAGCTGGCAGAGGCTGGTCAGGTGGTCTGGGCTGTGCCTCCCTCTGCCTCTTGGGGCATCTGGCGCTTCCTGCAGAGAGCCCTGGGCACTGTAAGAACAGGCCAGTCTTGCATTTTAACACAAAACACTTTACTGACCGTTAGCCGGCAAGGGGGTTATTGAGGCCAAGGACGTGTCCCTTCCCCCTGAGAGGGAGGCCTTCTTAGGAAACGCTGAAACCAGACTCAGGCACCTGGTGTCCACCACCTTGGAGCCTCCTTCTGACTCCTGGTGGGGTCACATTTCCTGAAAGGCAGTTGCCGATGATGGCAGAGTGAGGGACCTGGCATCTTAGGTCCACCCCCACCAGCGTCCTCCAGCCCGACCGGGAGCAGCACCTCTCGGGTTCTCAGAGCAGGGCCGTCTGCTCAGCCTCGGGGCTCTGCGCCGTTGGTGCCAGGTGGTCGTTCAGTGCCCTGGTGTCTGGCCAATCCTGCCAGCTTGTGTGCATGAGGGTCAGGCTGGCCCTCCTGCCTCTGCCATTCCCTCACTGGGGTAGCCTGTTGCTCCCAGAGCTGCCTCAGGTCATTCATGATGCCAGCCCCCAGTGGCCACATACTGCTCCAAGGGCTTGCCCTGCCGTAGGCCAGAGTCCAGGACTGGCCAGGGCCCCAGGGGGCTCAGTCTCCTCAGTCCTCATCCTAGCTGTGGGGGAGCTCATAGCTCCCCGCGCTCCCAGGGCCTGGGTTCAGGCCAGGCCCCTCTGGGTCAGGGAACTGTGTGGTGTGAAAGGGGCACCATCTGTCACGAAGGTCAGCATGAAGAAGCAGGGCCTGCTCTGGCTGGCCGAGGCCTCAGGGCCACCTCGTTTGCAGTCACCCTCCGCTGCGGAGGACCCCTAGTGTCCAAATTCCCTGTGGACACGGAGGTCAGGGGGTGGCTGGTATGTGCAGGGCCTTGGGGTAGCTCGCTGGGCACCGCCCTGGCTCTGTCTCGGCTGCACTGGTCACTGCCCCAAGAAGGGCATCGGCTGCAGGTGCCACAGGTCAGGAGGGGTGTCCGGGGCCCTTACGGCTCGGTCTTCAGCGGGCTGGGCAGGACCTGTCACTGGGGCCCCATTGGGGTTACAGGGCCAAGCCCATTGTGTGGCCTTGGGGGTGGCCCAAGCAGGTGTTGAAGGGAAAGGGACCCAGCGTTCCAGCTCAAAGCTGATGTCTGGGGGCCACCTGCCTGCTGCCTTGTGGTTCATTGGGAGATTTGGGAGGGAATTCCGTCGGCGTGGCCGCAGCCAATCCCAAGAGCTGTCCTGGGCTGGGGGCAAGCAGGCCAGACGGAGGTCTCTGGGGCCCCAGAGAGTGGCTTGCAGCTGTGGGCCTTGTGGACATCCCCTCATGCTGCTGCTCCCAGGCTTTAGGGACAGTCTGGCTAGACGAGGGTCTGGGCTGCTCACACTGGATGAGTGGGCCAGGGAGGGCCAGCCCATCTTCTTTAGGGAGCGTCTCAATGCTGGGAGAGGTGAGAAGAGGGCTGGGCGCTGGGGACACTCACTCCAGGCCCAGTGGTCCCAGATGATGTGGTTGTGGAAGGTGTAGTTCACGTCCAAGTCAATCTGCTTTATTTCCGGAGAGAAGACCTTGGCCTGCTCCTTCATTTTCTATGGGCGGAACCAAGGAGAAGCCAGCATCAGAGATTCAGAACACTAACTGCCACAAACTGCCATCAGAAACAGAGCGAGCGCTGCTAGCTGAGACGTGAGTTTTTCCTCATTCTCTGCCTTGTTTCTGAAGCCAGGGAGGGTCGCATGTGCCCACTATGCCCATGATGCCCACATCACTGCCTGTGCCCAGCAGCCCTGGGGAGGGGACCGCTGATGGTCAGCCTGTGGCTCCTCCGAGGCCCAGATCCCCTCCCGTTAAATTGGCACCGTCCAGGCCACCCTGACCTCTCCTCCACTCCCCTGCATGGGGGCCTGCCCAGGATGACAGCGCCCACCTGGGCTCTGAGCTTGCCCCCTGGGAGGCTGCTCCCCAGAGCCTGCCCCCAGGGCACCGGCCCATCTTAGGGCACTCCGGGAGGCAGGCGGATGGCTCAGCCTCTGCTCCCTGACACCTTCCTGAGTCCTGAAGCCAGACAGGCGAGGCAAGGGCAGTTCACTACCTTCACCTTCCGATCTTCACCCAGTCATTCATTCTGTTTCGCCAAGCAGGAATCTGGCACCAGCCCATCCTGCCACCCCCTCACTCAGGGCCCTGCTGGGAGGGCTGCCCGGGGCTGGAGGCCCATCTGCAGAGCCAGCTCCCATCACCCTGACACTAAAACCACCCAGGAGGAGCACAGAGCCCTACAGCCTTGATACTCCCACTTTAAGGTCCCTGGGTACGAAGGCAAAAAATATCCTTGGGGCTCCACATAGGCCTAACTGATATGCACGTTTCCCATTTTAAAGCTCTTTTTACTCATATAAAGGAACTCTTGACCTTTGCTTATGATCTTGTACCTAGGCAACTTTCTAGACTGGTTTACTAATTCTGATTAATAGGTTTTTGTAGAATGTCTTGAGTTTTCTAAGTATATGACCCTATCACCTGCAAATGAAAATTTTGTTTCTTCTTTTTTATCTGTGTAACAGTTATTTTTATTTTCTTGTCTGATTGTATTAGTTAAAGCTACCAAAATAATTTTGTGGGAGGTTTTGTTGGTTTTTTTTTTTTTGTGAGGAAGATCAGCCCTGAGGATTAGCCCGTGCTAATCCTCCTCTTTTTGCTGAGGAAGACCGGCTCTGAATCTATTGCCAATCCTCCTCCTTTTTTTCCCCAAAGCCCCAGTAGATAGTTGTATGTCGTAGCTGCACATCCTTCTAGTTTCTGTATGTGGGACACGGCCTCAGCATGGCCGGAGAAGCGGTGCGTTGGTGCGCGCCCGAATCCGATCCCAGGCCGCCAGTAGCGGAGCACGCGCACTTAACCGCTAAGCCATGGGGCTGGCCCCCAAAATAATTTTGAATAAGAGGGATGACAGCAAGCATCTGTTTTTTTCTTTCTGATTTAATGGAAATGGCTTCAGCATTTCATGGCCCTTTATGATATTTGCTGTTGGTTTTTCTTAAATAGGTTTAAAAATATTTAGTTTATTTCTACTCTTATATTATGATTTTTTAACAATTTAGAAATAGCTGCTGAATTTTATTCACTAGCTTTATGGAATCCACTGATGTCATCAGGTGATTTTTCCCTTTTAATGCATCAATGTGACATTTAGTCCCCACAGGCTGGCTTTGGAACACACCCTACTGGGTCATGAGGGATCATTCCTTTAAAACTTTGCTATGTTAAACATGTTAAGATTATATTTAGAAATATACATCCACAGTTAAATGCAAAATGGATTTATAGCTTTTCCTTTCTGGCACTGTCTACTCAGTTTCAGTACTAGGGCAGACGGCTTTATAAAAATGAAGCTTTCCATTCCCCCTGGTCTGAGCCCCAGGCTGAGGAGCTGCGTCTTAGGGGACTGCATCACTGCAGCCAGGAGACGCCCAGCCCTCCCTCCACTGACGGCCTGCTCATCTTTTCTCTGCTTATCCTTCAGTGAAGCCTTCTCTTTTTCTCCCACATGGGCCGATTTTGCTTGGAAATCATCTGTTTTCTCAATTTTCAAATGTATGCCCACTGAACTGCACACAACCTTCCCTTGTAGTTCTCTTGACCTCAGCCTGCCTGTGTCCAGGGCCCCATTTCTCTGACTGCCCCACATTTTATCCTCTCTCCCCTCCTTTATTCAACCTTGAGAGAAGTTTAGCTATAAAACTAGTTTTTTCAAATATCCAGTTTTGGCTTTTATTTATCTTTTCTACATCTTTTAGTTTTCTATTTCATTTTGCATTTTTAAACTTCTTCCTTATTTTTTTCTAATTTTTTCTTCTAAAAGTTGAATACTTAGTTCTTTAGTGTCAGTCTTTAAAAAATAAAACACATGTTTTGTGGGGCTTTTCATTATCTGTTACATAATTTGTAATTTCAGTTTTGATATTCTTTTTGCTCTAAAGTTTTGCTGCAATGGTGAATAGAAAATTTTTCTTATAACACTTACAAAGTAGTTGATAAATAGACAATGGTTTTATTATTGATGTGGCACCACTGTGTAATATAAATTATAACCATGTATGCTGTAAGTAGCAACAGCCTGCTACTTCAATCAACTCTCTTTTTGCCAACTGGGCTCTTGGCTGAGTCCCGTGTCCCTACGTATGTGGCATCGTCAGCTACTGGGCAGTTTGTCTGGATTTTCACCTGTATCTAGATGCATCTGGCTGGGTTATAGGTAATAAGTTCAGAAATGGACTCGGGCTGTCAGAAGCATAGGTGGAATTTGCGGGTAGCTGTGCAGGGCGCCTGGGGGCCCGGATTCCGGACCATATGGGGTGTAGATACCTGCGTGCCGCCGCTTCCTTCCTGGCCCCGCAGCAGTGCAGCAAGACGGGTTTGGGCTCGCCCTCCTGCCAGGACAGCATTCCACAACCAAAAATACTCCCACCTCTTTTCTAACCATCTTATTTATCCTGTCTCATCGCACTGAGCCGCATTTGCAGGACCATGATGTTAAGCTGCGCGATTAGTAACTAGACTCATTCTTGTCCCCGGTTTTACAGGTGCCCTTTGAGGATTTCACAATTACGCAGGATGCTGGCTGTTGTTTCACAGTTATAAATGGACGTACACGTGTATATATTTACTACATTAAGAAATTATTCTTGGGCTGCTTGTTGAAGGGTAACCACTGTCACCCCCTCCTAGCTGCATTTCCTGGTGTCCAGGCTTCGCTGGGCCGGTCCCACGTGATCTGGGAGCATCGCTGCCCTTTCATTCACCAAGTGTGAATAGAGCACCCTCCCTGGAGCAATGTGAACTGTGCAGGACCCTCAGGTGGAGACTGAGGACTGACCCATGGGAATGAGGCCAGGTGCAGGGTCTTCGTTGGGGGGATGGGAAAAGACCCATTTCTTTTCCCAATTAGGTCTTTTTCTCTTTATTCAACTTCATTTATATCTGTTGCTCACATAAGTTTGGTTTTGCTTTTCTCATTTTACGGTTTCTGTGGGTGTGCTTCTTTGCTCTTTTTCCCTAGTTTCTGTCCTTCGCTGTGTGACTCTGTCCCCTGCTCAGGTGTCTGGGAGGCCTTAGTTGGATTCCAGGTGGCATCTGTCCATCTCTGCCAACTGGGCCAGGCTGAAGAGAACGGAGGCCTGGGCAGCAGGGGAAGGGGCAGGGCCTTCCTGGCAGGAGTGCTCAGGGCCTGTGAGTCGGGGAGGTGCCAAGAAAGCACTGAGACTGAATGGGGGTGCTCATGACACATGACCCACCACCCTCCGCCAGGCTCCCCATAAGCTCCTGACAAGGCCTGGCCTGTTAGCACTGCCTGTGCCGAGTATAGAAGGGTCATACCTCATATATTCCTTCATTCTCCACCTCCACTTTCTCAATAGCCAACAGGAGAGACCACACTGACCCCGCACCTGTGGGGGGATCCCTTTATAGATCCATCGATGCATCTACGGGAAAGAAGCAGCTCTGGTGAAACAGGCCACAGGGTGACACCATAGAGGAGATGGAGCACGAGGCATCTGGAAGATTCTAGCATTTGGCTCCATGGTTTCTCAGGAGAGGTTGGGTCTGCCTAGAACTGGGCCCCGTCTCCCACAACTAGGAGTGGACGAGGTCTCAGGGGACGTCATGGACTGTGGTCCCAACTTATCCCTCCCTACGTGGCCCTGGGCCTGGGGTGGCTCCAGCTCTGGCATCAGATTCTCTCCAGGCCAGGTGACCCTTGCAGGGTGGACAGGGAAGCTGCGGGCTGCCCTGGGGACCCAGGCCCATCATCCTTTGAGGTCAGGACAGCATGCCACCTGCCAAGTGTTCAGGTCTCTAACTCACCACTGCCATGGTATTTATTCCACTTCCTCAACGTCTTCACCTACTTGTCCACTCACTCATCCAAGCTCTTGGTGTTTTTGCTGGAAAATGAGAAATGGTGGTGCTAGCCAAGCTGCCAGCTTACTTAGAGGGGCACTTAGTGCAGCGTCGAGTCACGTTAGGAGCCCTGATGTGAGCAAACTCAAAAGAGCCAGAAAAGACACAGACCCCGGGCACAGACCCTCTCACACAGACACTTGGGCCTCCAGCCAGGTCCCAGACTCGAGGTGGGGTCCTGGCAGCCAGCAGGCAGCGACCCCTGAGCTGTGTGTGTGGTTCTGGGACAGCTAGGTTTGTTAAAACCCCCCCTCAGGACAGCTCTGGGGTCAGGGGAGACAGGAACCGCGGCCCCGCACCCAGGACCACCTCTTGCCTGTGCAGCAAGGATGGGCTCTTACCTTTGCCTCCTGGGTGCCGAGGCCAGGCAGCTCCTTCTCACTGGAAGGCAAGAGAAGCAGAGCTGTGAGGACCTGCACAATGCCGGGCACCAGGGAACGACCAGATCCACTCTCCCCATCAACCCCCACATCTCGCCCCAGGAGACTCTGGAGGGGAGGGCTGACCCCAGAAGGGTGCCAGTGATGTGGGGCAGAGGGAGGGCAGGGGCTTCCAGGTGCTTATGGAGCTCTAGCCACAGTCGGGCTGGAGGCAGCGTCCTCCACGGGAGCCTGAGAAGGGTCAGTGCTGGCACAGGGGGTGGGCTACGCCCTGACAGCAGCCCCCAGGACGTGACCTGCCACTGTCCCGGGGTTGGGCCAGCCTGAGAACTGCCCAGGCAGCCAGGGTGCACCCTGTGCCCATCTTGCTGATGTCCCCACACCCCTCACAGGGTCTGACTGTCTGGCATCCACCTCCCTCTCCCTGCACCTCTCCCATCCCCTGACTTCACCCCTCTCTCATCCGTCACTTCAGCCACTCTGGCCCATCTTTTACCCCTTGTCCTGTCAGAACCTCTGAGTATGACCCACCCCTGATCGGTCCAAACAACTGCCTGTCCACTGGGTGATGAGCAGTGACCAGGGCCCCACAGGCAGCCAGGTTGGCCCCACACTGCGTCTCTAGCCTCAGCTGGCTTCCTGCAATGGCCCTCAGTCTCCTTCCTTCCCACTGCAGTGTCTCCAGGACTGACCAAAGCCCCTGGCTCAAGTGTTTCAGGTGAGTTGCTCCCCCCAGGCCTTGCCCCATTCCAGGCTAAGCTCCCCCAGAGAGGATGCCACCATCCCAGGAGCCCAGCGCCTTCGGCTCTGCCCCAGGCTAGCCCCGTCCAGGCACACACACACATACACACACACCCTTACACACACACATATCACCCAAGTCCCATCTCCTCTCATTCTCTTCTTCTCTCTCCTCCCACCATGGCCTGGCCAGCCTTCCACCCCCAATCCCCTCCCAGCACCAGACCAAGGGGTCAGGTTATCTTCAGCCGCAAATATGACCTGCCTCTGTCACTTACCTTCCTATCAGATTCTGAGGCCAGCTCCTGCTTGAATGTACCCTCTCAATGCCTAAGGCCACACCCCTTGCTGCCCCTTGTGCCTGTCCCCAGGTGGCTACTCACCTTCTGGACAATTGAAGGCCCACTTGAGCCCTTGGAGACCTTCTGGACAATTGCCCACAGGCCTGGGCAGGCGCCCCTGGGCCAGGTGCCCTCACCCTGTGGAGCCACTATTGACCAGGCTGGACCCTCCTTCCGACCCTGGGAGGAAGACATCCTCACCCCATCCCCCATGCAGGTGTGGGGGCCACACCACTGAGTGCCCAGACACCCGGCCCAAAGCCCAGCTCCACCCCCTGCCCACTTACCCGAGTTTGCATGCTCGGTCTTTCAGCTCAAGCCTAGTGTAGATCGTGGCCTGCAGAAGGCACCAGGGGACAAGGCTCTGAGCTAAAGAGACGGCTGTCTCTGCAAATGGAAACCATCCCTGAGATGAGAAGGAGGAGTCTCCAGACGACTCACTGCAGAAAACCAAGATGGTCAGTGACTTTGTGCAGCAAGAGGCCAGCATCTTTCCAAAGTTCCACCAGTGTCCGTGCTTGGCATCCCTGAAACCCAGAGGGGGCACCGTGGTGAGGACATACCAGAGCCAGGGACATGGGGGCAAGGAGGGAGCAGGATGGCTCCTCCCTCCCCTGCATCCTGAAGGAGCCCAGAAACCTCTGACAATGGGCACAGCGTGAGAGGCAAGGACCTGGCCACCTGTCTGGGAACAGCCTGATAGCTTCACCTGCTCCTGCTGGCTGTGATGCCCACCTGGGCCTCACCTGCTTGTCCTTGGCTATGATCCCTGCCTGGGACATAACTGCTCCTGCTGCCTATGATTCCTGCCTGGGCTGTATCTGTTCCTAGTGGCTACCATCTCTTCCTGGGCCTTACCTGATTGTATTTGGCTATTATCTCTGCTCATTCCAAAGACATCAATATCTCCAGGTCCTCCTTCATGTTCCATGCTGCAAGGCAAAAAAATCCAAATATTACACTGCACTGAAGAGCTTCAGAGAACAAAAAAGTCTACTCCCTCTTGGCAGCTCCCCAGTCTGTCTGACCAGAGAGTGGAGAAAGCCCTATAGCCAGGTTGGGTGCCATCTGGGTTGACAGATCATAGGTTCGCACTCACACTTTCTGGCACTCCCACTTACAGGCTACCTTCCCAGCCACGTGGGAAACCTTGTCATAATGAGATTACAAAGCTCTCTTCAGAAAGCTTTACGAGGAATAAGAAAGTAGACCCAGGAGGCTCAGATGAACCACTGATCTGCAGTGCAATGTGGCGTACTCCTGGCCCAGGGCTGGCACCAAGGAAAGGAGAGGGCAGCTGTCAGCCAATGAAGGGGTTCCTGCAGGCTGACTGGGAATCATATTTTGCTCTTAGACACCAAAAGCATGAACAACAAAAAAACCCAATAAACTGGACTTCGTCAAACTTAAAAACTTCTCTGTTTCAAATGACATCATCAAGAAAGTGACATCAACTGGATATAATAGGCATCTATAGACTACTTTATCCAACAACAGCAGAATACACATTCTTCTCAAGCTCACATAGAACCTTCACCAAGACAGGCCACATTCTGGGCCATAAAACACACCTCAACAAATTTAAAAGATCAGAAATCATACACTGCCTGCTCTCAGATCACAATAAAATTAAACTAGAAATGAATAACAAAAAGATAGCTGGAAAATCACAAAATACTTGAAGATTAAACAACACACTTCCAAACAACACACAGGTCAAGGAAGAAATCTCAACAAAAATTTTTTTAATATTTTGAACTAAATGAAAATAAAAATAAAACTTTTCAAAATTTGTGGGATGAAGTAAAAGCAGTGCTTGGAGGGAAATTTATAGCATTAAATACATATATGAGAAAAGAAAAAAGATCCCTAATCTAAGCTTCAACCTTGGAAAACCAGAAAAAGAAGAGCAAACTAAATCCAAAGTTAAACAGAAGAAAAATAACAGTAAAAATTAGAGCATGAATCAATAAAATTGAAAACAGGCAAACAACAGAAAAAATAAATGAAACCAATAGTTGGTTCTTTGAAAATATCAATAGAATTGATAAGTATCTAGCCAGGCTAAGAAAAAAAGAGAGAGGATACAAACCACTAGTATCAGAAATGAAAGAGGAGACATCACTACAGATCCCATGGACATTAAAAAGATAATCAAGAAATACTATGAACACAAATCTGATACCTTAGGTGAAATGGACTAATTCCTTGAAAGACATCATCTGTCAAAACTCACACAAGAAGAAATAGACAATCTGAATAGGTCTATATCTATAAAAAAATTTTTTGAATCAATAATTAATAGCCTTCCCAAACAGAAAGCACCAGGCCCAGATGGGCTCACTGATGAATTCTACCAAACATTTAAGGAAGAAATTATACCAATTCTCTACAATCTCTATCAGGAGAAGTAGCAGAAGAAATCCTTCCTAATCCGTTCTATGAGACCAGCATCACCCTAATACCAAAACCAGATGAACACATTACAAAAAAAGAAAACTACAGACCAATATCTCTCACAAACATAGATTCAAAAATCCTCAAGAAAATATTAGCAAATAGAATCCAATAATATATAAAAAGAACTATACACCAGGACCAAATGGGATTTATCTCAGGTATGCAAGGCTAGTTCAAGATTTGAAAATCAATTAATGTAATCCATCATATCAACAGGCTAGAAAAGAAAAAAATCACATGATCATATAAATAGATGCAGAGGGCCGGCCCCGTGGCTTAGCGGTTAAGTGCGCGCACTCCGCTACTGGCGGCCTGGGTTCGGATCCCGGGCACGCACAGACGCACTGCTTCTCTGGCCATGCTGGGGCCACGTCCCACATACAGCAACTAGAAGGATGTGCAACTATGACACATCTACTGGGGCTTTGGGGAAAAAAAAAAAGGAGGAGGATTGGCAATAGATGTTAGCTCAGAGCCGGTCTTCCTCAGCAAAAAGAGGAGGATTAGCATGGATGTTAGCTCAGGGCTGATCTTCCTCACAAAAAAAATAAATAAAAAATAAATAAATAAAAAAATAAATAGATGCAGAAAAACATTTGATAAAGTCCACCATCCATTCGTGATAAAAACTCTTACTAAACTAGCAATAGATGGGAACTTTCTCAACTTGATAAAGAATATCTACAAAAAACCCACAGCTAAAATTATATTTACTGGTGTGAAACTCAAAGCTTTCCCACTAATACCAGCAATAAGGCAAGGATGTTCTTTCTCACCACTGCTTTTCAACATTGTACTGGAAGTCCTAACTAATGCAATAAAATAAGAAAAGGAAATAAAAGGTATATAGATTGAGAAGGAAGAAATAAAACTGTCTTTGTTTGCAGATCACATGATTGTTTATAAAGAAAATCTAAAAGAATCAACCAAAAAAACTCCTGGAACTAACAAGTGATTATAGCAAGATTGCAGGATACAAGGTTAATATATAAAAGTCAATCACTTTACTATATACTAGTAATGAACAACTGGAATTTAAAACACAGTGCCATTTACATTAGCACCAAAAAAATAACCTACTTAAGTATAAATCTAACAAAATATATACAAGATGTATTTGAGGAAACAACAAAATTCTGATAAAAGAAATCATAGAGAAACTAAGTAGAGAGATATTCCATGTTCATTGATAGGGAGACTCGATATTATCAAGATGTCAGTTCTTCCCAACTTGGTCTACAGATTCAGTGCAATCCCAATCAAAATCCCAGCAAGTTGTTCTATAAATAACAAAAGACTAATTCTAAAGTTTATATGGAAAGACAAATGACCCAGAATAGACAACATAGTATTGAAGGAGAAGAATAAAGTTGGAGTACTGGTACTATCCAACTTCAAGACTTACTATAAAGCTACAGTAATCAAGAGAAAAGAATAGATAATGGTATTGGCAAAAGAATAGATAATAGATAAATGGAACAGAATAGAGAGCTCAGAAATAGACCCACATAAATGTAGTCAACTGATGTTTCATAAAGGAGCAAAGGCAAAACAATGGAGAAAAGATACTTTCCAACCAGTGGTGCTGGAAAAACCTACATGCAAAAAAAATGAACCTAGACACAAACCTTACATCAATCACAAAAATTAACTCAAAATGGACCACAGACCTAAATGTAAAACACAAAACTATAAAACTCCTAGAAGATAACATAGGAGAAAATGTAGATGACCCAGGGTTTGGCAATGATTTTTGAGACACAACACCAAAGGCACAATCCATGAAAGAAAGAATTGATAAGCTGGGCTTCATTAAAATTAAAAATTTCTGCTCTGCAAAAGACACTGTCAGGAGAATAAAAAGAAGCTACATACTGGGAGAAAATATTTGCAAAAGACATATATGATAACTGACTGTTATTCAAAATATACAAAGAACTCTTAAGACTCAACAATAAGAAAACAAAACATTTCTAATTCAATTAGAAAATGAGCCAAGACCTTAACAGACACCTCACCAAAGAAAATATACAGAAGGCAAATAAGCAAATGAAAACATATTCCACATATATGTCATCAGGGAAATGCAAATTAAACCAACAATGAGATATCACAACACATCTACTAGAATGGCCAAAATCCAGAACACCAACATCACCAAATGCTGGCAACAATGTGAAGCAACATTACTGGTGGGAATGCAAAATGGTACAGCCACTTTGGAAGACAGTTTGAAGGTTTCTTACAAAACTAAACATACTCTTACCATATGATCCAACAATCACGCTCTCTGGAATTTACCCAAAGGAGTTGAAAACTTAAGTCCACACAAAAACCTGCACACAGACATTTACAGCAGCTTTATTCATAACTCCCAAAACTCAGAAGCAACTAAGAAGTTCTTGGGTAGGTAAAGATAAAAACTGTGGTACTTTCAGACAATGAAATATCACCAAGTCTAAAAAGAAATGAGCTATCAAGACATGAAAAAACATGGAGAAAACTTAAATGCATGTTACTAAGTGAAAGAAGCCAGTCTGAAAAGGCTACATACTGTATGATTTCAACCATATGACATTCTGGAAAAGGCAAAACTATGGAGATAGTAAAAAGATCAGTGGTTACCAGAAGTTAGGGAGGAAGAAGGGATAAATAGGCAGAGCACAGAGAATTTTTAGGGCAGCGAAACTACTCTGTATGATATTATAATGATGGATACATATCATTATAACTTTATCAAAATCCATAGAATGTACAACACCAAGAATAAACTCTAATGTATCCTATGGACTTTGGGTGATAATGATGTGTCAGTGTAGGTTCAAATGTAAAATATGTACCACTCTAGTGGAAGATATTGTTAATAGGGGAGGCTATACATGTGTAGGGGCAGGGGGGTGTATGGGAAATTTCTGTACTTTCTGCTTAATTTTGCTATGAACCAAAACTGCCCTAAAAAATAAGTCTAATAAAAACAAAAAACAAAAAATGCAGACAGAGAATTGTCCATTAAACTTATCTCAAACAATGTAATGGAGTTATAATTTTAGCTTTAAGATAAATGATAAAAGATATCATAATACTATCACTCTTTTTGTTTTTTTGGTGAGGAAGATTCACCCTGAGCTAACACCTGTTGCCAATCCTCCTGTTTTTACTTGAGGAAGAATGGCCCTGAGCTAAAATCTGTGCCAATCTTCCCCTCTTTTTATATGTGGGTCACCGTCACAGCATGGCTTGATGGGTGGTATAGGTCCACGTCCAGCATCCAAACCCATGAACCTGGGCTGCCAAAGTGGAGCATGCTGAAATTAACCACTGTGCCACCAGGCCAGCCCCTATAATACCATGACTTTTGAAGCAGATATCCAGTTACAGGCTCTGTGTGCCTTGGTTCCATAAAGTAAAGAGAAGATTCACGTTTGCCAGGACACATACAAATGAAAGCAATGGCATAGCTGATGGCTGAAACTTATGTGGTAATTGTTTTGTGTAGAAATTTTAAAAGTCAGTAGAACATTTTTTGAATAATCTCTAAGTCTAGTTTTCTTCAAAAATGTGTAGCTCATTGTTGATTTCTACAAAAAAAGTAAAACAATAGAAAGGATAAATATCTGAATAAATCTACATAAATATTAATATATAAAAATCATAAGGTTCTGTAGGGTTTAAAATATATAAATAATTAAAATACATGACAACAATATAAGTCAGAAGAGGAAGTAAATGGATTTAAGGTATTTTAGGGTTCCTTCATTGTCCAAGAGGCATTAATAGTACTAATATATGTTAAACTTAAAAAGTAAGTAGAGTCACCATTAGAAAAATAGTAAAAGATTTTATAATTACCAAGCAAAGAGAAGCAAGAAACTGGAATAATGAAAGAGATATTAAATCCAAAAGAAAGCAAGAAAAGAGAGAAAAGGAAACACTGAATAGGTATGATAAATAGATAGCAAGCATTAACATGTTATATTTAAACTTAAATATATCAGTAATTATGTTAAATATAAATTAAGTAAATATTACAATAAAAAACAAAGAATATGAGACTAAAATTTTAAAAACAACACATGCTATTTACAAAAGACACAACTTAAATGTAGGAATACAGAAAGTTGAAAGTAAGTGGACTGAAAAAATACACCACACAAACACTAACATAAAACCTGCTGGAGCTATATTAACAATAAATATGTAGACACTAAAGCCAAAAGCATTACCAGAGGTAAAGATAGACATTTCATGATGATAAAAAGGTCAATTTATCAAAAAGATATAAACGTTCTAAACTTGCAGGCACCTCATAACATAGCCTCAAAATATAAAAAGCAAAAAGTGACAGAACTAATAGGAGAAATAGACACTGAACATGTTGGAGATTTTAACATACTCTGTAAGAGATAGAATAAGAAGTCAAAAAGAAAAAGTAAAAAATAGAGAAGATTTTGACCCCATAATTAACTAAGTTGACCATATGGACTTACCTAGAACACTAATCTAGCAACTGCAGAATATATATTTTTTGCAAGTGTACATGGAACACTTACCAAAAAAGGCCATATTCTGGGACATAAAGCAAATCTCAACATATTTCAAAGGATTGAAATCATATACAGGCATACCTCATTTTATTGCGCTTCACTTTATTGCACCTTGCAGATACAGCATTTTTTACAAATTGAAGGTTTGTGGCAACCCTGCATTGAGCAAGTCTATCAGGGTCATTTTTCCAACAGCATTTGCTCACTTCATGTCTCTGTGTCACATTTTGGTAATTCTCTCAATATTTCAAACTTTTTCATTATTATTATATTTATTATGGTTATCTGTGATCAGTGACCTTTGATGTTACTATTGTAATTTTTTTGGGGTGCCATGCACCGTGCCCATATAAGATGGCAAACTTAATCGCTAAATATTGTGTCTGTTCTGACTGCTCTACTGACCAGCTGTTCCCATTTCTCTCCCTCTCCTTGGGCTTCTCTATTCCTGAGACACAATAATATTGAAATTAGGACAATTCATAACCCTACAATGGCCTCTAAGTGTTCAAGTGAAAGGAAGAGCCACAAGTCTCTCACTTTAAATCAAAAGCTGGAAATGCTTACACTTAGTGAGGAAGGCATGTTGAAAGCCAAGTTAGGCCGAAAGCTAGGCCTCTTGCACCCAACAATTAGCCAAGTTGTGAATGCAAAGAAAAGATTCTTGAAGTAAATTAAAAGTGCTACTCCAGTGAACACACAAATGATAAGAAAGAGAAATAGCCTTCTAGCTGACATGGAGAAAGTTTTAGTGGTTTGGATAGAAGATCAAACCAGCCATAACATTCTCTTAAGCCAAAGCCTAAACCAGAGCAAGGTCTTAACTCTCTTCAATTCTATGAATGCTGAGAGAGGTGGAGAAGCTGCAGAAGAAAAGTCTGAAGCTAGCAGAGGTTGGTTTTTGAGGCTTAAGGAAAGATGTTTTCTCCATAACATAAAAGTGCAAGGTGAAGCAGCAAGTGCTGATGTAGAACCTGTACCAAGTTATCTAAACGATATAGGTAATATAATTAATGAAAGTGGCTACACTAAACATATTCTCAATGCAGATGAAACAGCCTTACATTGGAAGAAGACGCCATCTAGGACTTTGACAGCTAGAGAGGAGAAGTCAATGCCTGGCTTCAAAGCTTCAAAGGATAGGCTGACTCTCTTGTTAGGGGCTAATACAGCTGGTGACCTTAAGTTGAAGCCAATGCTTATTTACCATTCTGAAAATCCCAGGGCTCTTAAGAATTATGCTAAATCTACTCTGCCTGTGCTCTACAAATGGAACAACAAAGCCTGGATGACAGCACATGGTTTACAACATGGTTGTAAAAAAACAGTTTACAACATGGTTTACTGAATATTTTAAGCCCGCTGTTGAGGCCTACTGCTCAGAAAAAAATAAAATATTACAGCTCATTGACAATTCACCTGGTCACCCAAGAGCTCTGAAGGAGATGTACAATAGGATTAATGTTGTTTTCATGCCTGCTAATACAACATCCATCCTGCAGCCCATGGATCAAGGAGTAATTTCAACTTTCAAATCTTATTATTTAAGAAATACATTTTGTAAGGCTATACCTGCCATAAACAGTGATTCCTCTAATGGATCTGGGCAAAGTAAATTGAAAACTTTCTGGAAACGATTCACCATTCTAGATTCCATTAAGAACATTCGTGATTCATGGGAAGAAATCAAAATATCAACATTAACAGGAATTTGAAAGAAGCTGATTCTAGCCCTCACGGGTGACTTTGAGAGAGGGGTTCAAGACTTCAGTGGAGGAAGCAACTGCAGATGTGGTAGAAATAGCAAGAAAACCAGAATTAGAAGTGAAGCCTGAAGATATGACTGAATTGCTGCAATCTCATGTTAAAACTTTAGCAGATGAGGAGTTGCTTCTTATGGATGCACAAAGAAAGTGGTTTCTTGAGATGGAATCTACTCCTGGTGAAGATACTGTGAATATTGCTGAAACAACAATAAAAGATTTAGAATATTACATAAGTTTAGTTGATAAAGTAGTGGCAGGGTTTGAGAAGACTGACCTCAATTTTGAAAGAAGTTCTACTGTGCATAAAATGCTATCAAACAGCATCACATGCTACAGAGAAATTGTTCATGAAAGGAAGAGTCAATTGATGCAACAACTTTCCTTGTTTTCTTATTTTAAGAAATTGCCGGGGCCAGCCCGGTGGCGCAGCAGTTAAGTGCGCGCGTTCCACTGCAGTGGCCTGGGGTTTGCAGGTTCAGATCCTGGGTGTGCACCGACGTACTGCTTGTCAAGCCATGCTGTGGTGGTGTCCCATATAAAGTGGAGGAAGATGGACATGGATGTTAGCCCAGGGCCGATCTTCCTCAGCAAAAAAGGAGGAGGACGGGCATTGGATGTTACCTCAGTGTTGATCTTCCTCACCAAAAAAAAAAAAAAAAAAAGAAATTGCCACAGCCACCCTAACCTTCAGCAACCACCCTGATCAGTCAGTAGCCAACAACATCAAGGCCAGACCCTCCACCAGAAAAAAGATTACAACTTGCTAAAGGCTCAGATGATAGGATTTTTAGCAATAAAGTATTTTTTAATTAAGGTATATACGTTGTTTTTTAGACATAATGCTATTTCACACTTAATAGACTACAGTATAGCATAAACATAACTTTTTTTGTGTGTGTGTGAGGAAGATCAGCCCTGAGCTAACATCCATGCCAATCCTCCTCTTTTTGCTGAGGGAGACTGGCCCTGGGCTAACATCTGTGCCCATCTTCCTCCACTTTATATGGGACGCCGCCAAAGTACGGCCTCACAAGCAGTGCATCGGTGCGCGCCCGGGATCTGAACCCGGGCCGCCAGCAGCAGAATGCGCGCACTTAACTGTTACCCCACAGGGCCGGCCTCAGCATAAACATAACTTTTATATGCAGTGGAAAATGAAAAAATTCACGTGACTTACTTTATTGTAATATTTGCTTTATTGTGGTGGTCTGGAACTGAACCCGCAATATCTCCAAGGTATGCCTGTAGAGAGAATACAAATTTTTCTGAAGTGCACGTGGAACACTTTCCAGGATAGATAATACGTTAGGCCACAAAACAAGTCTTAATAAATTTAAAAAGATTGAAATCATATCAAGCATCTTTTCCCACCACAATGGTATGAAACTAGAAATCAATTACAATAAGAAAACTAGAAAATTCACAAATAAGTGAAGATTAAACAACATACTGCTGAATAGCCAATGGGTCAAAGGGGAAATCAAAAAATATCTTGAGACAAATGAAAATGGAAATACAACATACCAAAATTTATGGGACACAGCAAAAGCAGTTCTAAGAGAAAAGTTCATAGAGCTAAATGCCTACATTAAGACAAGAAAGATCTCAAATAACCAAACTTTACACCTCAAGGAACTGGAAAAACAAGAACAAATGAAGCCCAAAGTTAGTAGAAGGAAGGAAATAACAAAGATCAGAGTGGAAATAATTGAAATAGGGACTAAAAAGACAATAGAAGAGATCAATGAAACTAAGAGCTGATTTTTTGAAAAGATAAACAAAATAGACAAACCTTTAGTTAGACTCACCAAGAAAAAAAAGGTTCAAAAAGATAAATCAAAACGGAATTCTAAAAATTGTTCATATAACCTATAGGAAGGCAGGAAAAACTTAAAGAGTAATGAAAAACAGAACAAATGGAAAAGAAAAAAAAATGGCAGACTTAAGGCACATAATATCAATAATTATTTTAAATGTAAATGTTCTAAATACATCAATCAATATAGAAATTGGCAGAGCAGATTAACAACTATGATGCAACTATATGCTATCTACAAGAAACTCACTCTAAATATAGTATAGGCAGTTTGAAATAAAAAGGATGGAAAAATATATAGCATGCAAATAATCAAAACAAATCATGATTTATACACATTAGATAAAGTAGACTTCAGGGCAAAGAAAATTACCAGAGACAGAGAGGAGCATTATATAATGGTAAAAGGGCCAATCTATCAAGAAGGCATAGTGATTCTAAATATGCATCCATCAAACAACAGAGCTACAAAATATGTAAAGCAAAAACTGATAGAAGTGAAACGACAATAAGACAAATCTGCAATCATAGCTGGAGACATCAACACCCCTCTCTCACCAATTGATAGAACAACTAGACAAAAATTTAGCAAGTACAGAAAACCACCAAAATGAAATGGCAGTCAGAAATACAAAGGAAGAGAAACAATGAAAACATCAATCAACCAGAAAACAAGAGATAAAATAGCAGTATTAAGCCCTCATATATCAATAATCACTCTAAATGTAAATGGATTGAATTCTCCAATCAAAAGACATAGAGTAGCTGGATGGATTAAAAAACAAGACCCAACAATATGCAGCCTCTAGGAAACACCTCTCAGCTATAAAGACAAACACAGGCTCAGAGTGAAGGGATGGAAGACAATATTCCAAGCTAATGGCAAACAAAAGAAAGCAGGTCTTGCCATACTTATAGCAGACAAAACAGACTTTAAGTTAAAAAAGACAACAAGAGACAAAGAGGGGCAGTATATAATGATAAAAGGGACATTCCACCAAGAAGACATAACACTTATGAATATATATGCACCTAAGACAGGGGCACCAAAATACACAAAGCAACTATTAACAGACCTAAAGGGAGAAATTCGCAGCAACACCATAATAGTAGGGGACCTCAACATCTCACTTACATCAATGGACAGATCATCCAGACAAAAAGTCAACAAGGAAATAATAGATTTCTTTTTTTTTTTTTTTTTTTTTTTTTTTTTTATTTATTCAGTTTTTTTCCCCCCAAAGCCCCAGCAGACAGTTGTATGTCATAGGTTCACATCCTTTTAGTTGCTGTACGTGGGACTCGGCCTCACGTTGGACGGAGAAGTGGTGCCTCGGGGCGCTCCCGGGATCCGAACCCAGGCCGCCAGCATCAGAGTGCGCGCACTTAACCGCTAAGCCACGGAGCCGGCCCGGAAATAATAGATTTCAATGAAACACTTGATCAGATGGACTCAATAGATATATACAGAGCATTCCATCCAAAAACAGCAGAATACACGTTCTTCTCAAGTGCACAAGGATCATTCTCAAAGATAGACCATATGTTGGGAAACAAGGCAAACCTCAACAGATTTAAGAATATTGAAATAATCCCAAGCATCTTTTCTGACCATAGTGCTATGAAACTAGAAATCAACTACAAGAAAAAAGCTGGGAAAGTCAGAAACATATGCAGACTAAACAACATGCTACTGAATAACCACTGCATCAATGAAGAAATCAAAAGAGAAATTAAAAAATACCTGGAAACGAAAATGAAAATACAATATACCAAGTCCTCTAGGATACAGCAAAAATGGTCATGAGAGGGAAATTCATAGCAATACAAGCCCACCTCAACAAACAAGAAAAATCTCAAACAAGTAACCTTAAATTGCACCTAACAGAACTAGAACAAGAAGAACAAACAAAGCCCAAAGTCAGCAGAAAGAGAGAAATAATAAAAATCAGAGCAGAAATAAATGAAATAGAGACTTAAAAAACAGTAGAAAGGATTAATGAAACCAAAGAGCTGGTTCTTTGAGAAGATAAACAAAACTGACAAACCCTTAGCCAGACTCACCAAGAAAAAAAGAGAGAAGGCTCAAATAAATAAGGAATGAAAGAGGAGAAATTACAACAGATTCTGCAGAAATACAAAGGATTATAAGAGAATACTATGAAAAACTATATGCCAACAAATCGGATAACCTAGAAGAAATGGATAAATTCTTAAAACTCATACATCCTCCCAAAACTGAATCAAGAAGAAATAGAGAATCTGAATAGACCAATCACAAGTAAAGAGATTGCCAAAACCAGACAAGGACAACACAAAGAAGGAAAACTACAGGCCAATATTGCTAATGAACATAGATGTAAAAATCTTCAACAAAATATGGGCAAACCAAATACAGCAATTCATTAAAAGTATCATACACCACGATCAAGTGGGATTTATTCCAGGGGTGCAGGGATGGTTCAACATCCACAAATCAATCAATGTGATACACCACATTAACAAAATGAAGAATAAGAACCACATGGTCATCTCAATAGCTGCAGAAAAAACATTTGAAAAGATCCAACATCTATTTATGATAAAAACTCTCAACAAAATGGGTATAGAAGGAAAGTACCTCAACATAATAAAGGCCATATATAACAAACCCACAGTCAATATCATTCTTAATGGCAAAAAACTGAAAGCCATCCCTCTGAGAACAGGAACAAGACAAGGGTGCCCACTTTTGCCACTCCTATTCAACATGGTACTAGAGGTTTTGGCCAGAGCAATTAGGCAAGAAAAAGAAATAAAAGAATCCAAATTGGAAAGGAAAAAGTGTAACTCTTGCTGTTTGCAGATGACATGGTCCTATATATAGAAAACCCTAAAGAATCCATCAGAAAACTATTAGAAATAATCAACTGCAGCAAAGTTGCAGGGTACAAAATCAACCTACAAAAAACAGTTGCATTTCTATACAATAACAATCAACTAGCAGGGAGAGAAATCAAGAGTACAATCCCATTTACAATCACAACAAAAAGAATAAAGTATTTAGGAATAAACTTAACCAAAGAGGTGAAAGACCTATACACTGAAAACTATAAAACATTATTGAAAAAAATTGAAGAAGACACAAAGAAATGGAAAAATATTCCATGCTCAAGTGTTGGAAAAATAAACATAGTTAAAATGTCCATACTACCTAAAGCAATCTACAGATTCAATGCAATCCCAATTAGAATCCCAATAACATTCTTCATGGAAATTGAACAAAGAATCCTAAAATTTATATGGAACAACAAAACCCCAACTAGTCAAAACAACCCTCAGAAAAAAGAACAAAGCTGGAGGCATCACAATCCCTGACTTCAAAATATACTACAAAACTATAGTAATCAAAACAGCATGGTACTGGCACAAAAACAGACACACAGATAATGGAACAGAATTGAAACCCCAGAAATAAAACTACACATCTGTGGACAGTTAATCTTTGACAAAGGAGCCAAGAACATACAATGGAGAAAGGAAAGTCTCTTCAATAAACAGTGTTGGGAAAACTGGACAGCCACATGCAAAAGAATGAAAGTAGACCATTATCTTATACCATACACAAAAATTAACTCAAAATGGATTAAAGACTTGAATATAAGACCTGAAACTATAAAATTCCTAGGAGAAAATATAGGCAGTACAATATTTGACACTGATCTTAGCAGCATCTTTTCAAACAACATGTCTGGCCGGGCAAGGGAAACAAAAGAAAAAGTTAACAAATGGGACTACATCAGACTAAAAAGCTTCCACAAAGCAAAGGAAACCATGAACAAAATGAAAAGACAACCCATCAACTGGGAGAAAATATTTGCAAATCACCTATCTGACAGGGGGTTGATCTCCAAAATATATAAAGAACTCATTCAACTCAACAAAAAAACAACCAACACAATCAAAAAATGGGCAGAGGATATGAACAGACATTTTTCCAAAGAAGACATACAGATGGCCAATAAGCACATGAAAACATGTTCGACATCCCTAATTATTAGGGAAATGCAAATCAAAACTACATTGAGATATCACCTGACACCCATCAGAATGGTTATAATTAACAAGACAAAAAATAACAAACGTTGGAGAGGATGTGGAGAAAAGGGCACCCTCATACACTGCTGGTGGGAATGCAAACTGGTGCATCCACTATGGAAAACAGTACGGAGATTTCTAAAAAAGTTAAAAATAGAAATACCATACGATCCAGCTATCCTTCTACAGGGTATTTATCCAAAGAACTTGAAATCAACAATTCAAAGAGATTTACGCACCCCTATGTTCACGCAGCATTATTCACAATAGCCAAGACATGGAAGCAACCCAAGCGCCCAACAACTGATGAATGGATAAAGAAGATGTGGTATGTATACACACACACACACACACACACACACACACACACACACACACACTGGACTACTACTCACCCATAAAAATGGACAAAATCGTTCCATTTGCAGCAACATGGACGGACCTTGAGGGTATTATGTTAAGCGAAGTAAGCCAGACAGAGAAAGACAAACATCACATGATTTCACTCATATGTGGAAGATAAACAAACACATGGATAAAGATAACAGATTAGTGGTTATTACATGGGAAGGGGGTAGGGGGTGGGCAAAAGGAGTAAAGGGGCACATACATATGATGACAGAAAAAATGAGACTATTGGTGGTGAGCATGATGCAATCTATACATAAACTGATAAATAATGTATACCTGAAATGACACAATGTTATAAACCATTATGGACCTCAATAAAATAATTGCGGAAAAAAAGGAAAAATGTACCAATTAACTAACAACAAAAAATAGAATTATAAATACCAAGTTAAGAGTAGGAGTCAAAGGAGAGGGATTTGGGCATTGGTTTCAATTTTATTTAAAATATTTTATTTCTTTTGGTAGGTTGTATCTGAGTGTTCATTATTTTATTCTCTAAAACTTTTTGTATGACTGACATATTTCACAATTTTTTTAAAGTGTTTTTGAGAATAAGATTTAGTGTAGATGCACAGACAAGGGATGGAATCTGCAACGTTTTTGGTATGTCTTCATATTTTTCTTTTTTTTGGAACCACCCTTTTCACACTCTCAGTACATGTGGCTTGGGTAGAGCTGATCAAACCCCCCAATTTCAGAGGTGGGAACACAAATCAGAACTCAACAGCCAGAATACTTTGTCCCCTAGCTGAAGAAAATATGTGACCCAAACAGGGCCTAGAAGAAACATTTCTGCGTCTTTTATTGGGCCCCTCAGGAAAGAGGAGTTCTCTTTTTCTTTAGACTGTCTAAAAGTAAATATAGTATAAACTCAGAGCTGCAGAGGATCATCTTTGCCTCCACTGGAGAAGGGCCTACCCAAAACTGAAGGTAACCCAGAGGAAAACAGAGTCAAGAGATAGAGTGATAGAGTCCAGATGATATCATTTAAGGCTCAGGATCCATTTCCTTGAAATTTTCAGGTAATGAACAAATAAATTTACTGTGTATATGTGAGTGTGTAATGTATGTGTGCCTGCATGCATGTGTGTGCACACAGCGGGCATGCTTAAGCTAATTTGAGTTGAACTTCTATCACTTGCAACCAAAACAGTTTTAATCAAAACAATTCTCCCTGGTGTTTGGTATAGCTCCTGATCGTTCCTGCTCAGTCTCCTTTATGTTCTCTTTGCTGCTGCTCTCATGTTAAATGTTGGTGTTCCCTATAATTCCAAACCTGCCTCACTGTTTTTCTCACTCAAAATGCTTTCCTGAGCAATTGCATCTACTTTCATACTTTAAACAGCAACTTATGCAATTACGATTCCAGAATTCTACTCCTGAGGTTAGACCTCTTGAACCATCTCTCCCCAGGCCCATGTGAGTCTGATGTGGCTGCATATCATCTGTAAATCACGTGCCCCCGCCTCCACCAGAGGGCTGGGCACAAGACATCAATTTCCCTTTCCAGTGATCAATATGGACATTGGGAAAGAAACGGTTTCTCTTGTTTTCAGAGAGTTATCATTTAGGAACACGTAAACCACGGTCTTATGAGAGCCTGCCTGAGAATGAATTCAACCCAGAGAAAAACTAAGCTAAGGCACAGAAATGAAGATGAAGTGAGAAAGATCTGATAAAATCATTTCAACTCCTGGCTGCAGCTGGTTGAGGAACTAGCACCAGCCCTTGGATTTATCAGTTAGGTAGGCCAATAATAGTTTCCCTATTTGCTTAAGGTAGCTTGAATTGCGTTTTGTCATATGCAAAAAAACAATACTAATTCTAACATAAACCCCCTTTCACTTCATCTGCAGCACCTTTCCCTTACCTCATCCCACGGTCATCTGCTGTACTACAAAACTATTTTTTAAGCATTCTGAGGAATCTTGGGGGTACAAACAGAATCAGAGTCAGAAAGGCTTTAGAAAGCATCAGACTAACCTAAGTAGAACATAACGTTAGTTTTACAAGTTTTTCAGTATTCTATTTGGCAAAAGTTTAAGATACACCAACATATAAAACTGAGCATTAGGGTTTGAGGTTTGGATAAAAGAATCCAGCATAAAACTCACCAATAGAGCTTTATCAAATTGGCTTACTGAAATAACAAAGAAACAGATTCTTCCCCCATTAGAATCTCACAGCCACCATGAGGCTGGGCCACAGTGCCCTCGATTCTAAAATATTCAGCACCAGTCAAGAACTAGGAATGATCAGCACCACTCAGGCTAACAGCAAGAAATTGATAACTCATGCATTGGGTAGCTATGTTATATCTGAGACACGTAAGCCCTGCAGGTATTAGCTCATATGTCCTGAGCTGTCAGAAACTGGGAATTCAGAAAATCCTATCTATTCCCAAAGCTCCCAAATAACTTACCTTCAACTAATCACGATTTACTAACAAAAATGCATTATTGTCTAAAAGAATTTCCTTTTAAATGGCCATACGTCACTTCCTAGAAAGGCCCAGTTTGGGTTGAGGGTAAAGTTCAGGAGACACCTATCACATAAGGCATCAAAGGGTTTCCTCCCAGTGTTTCCGTTTCTTTCTCTTTCAGTTCTGCTCTAGCTCAACCCTTGGGCCAATTATTCTCTGAGGTATCTTACTTTCATTCTTTATTCCAAAGTAAAAATTACTTCTCACAACTCCTAAGGATCTGAGAAATCAGGGTCCTTTTCTGTCTGAGCCTCAGGTTGAAACCACTTTCCATGAAGCCACTTAATTCATGGCTTAACTCTACTACTTTTCCTCAGACTGTGGGCACGGAAATGGCCTGGTATTTTCCCTTCTGCACACAAAAAAACTCTACTCAGCCCTTAATTCTCTCATTTCTAAAAGTTTAAGTACGTTTAAGAAGTACAACAGATACAAAGAAACATGGTGTAAAGAAAACCTCATTCACAATCTGGCATGTCTAGTCTTAAGTGTTTTATTTATAACAGCTGGTTCTCAATCAGGGATGATTTTGCCCCCACAGTGGACATTTGGTGATGTCTGGAGACGTTTTTGATTGTTATTATTTGGATGCTACTGCACCTAGTGGGTAGAAGCCAGAGATGCTGGTAAACATCCTACAACGTACAGAATAGTCCTCCCAAACAATTACCCCGTCCAAAATATCAATAGTGCTGAAGCTGAGAAACTGTGATTTACAACAGCTACGTATTTCACTCTACATCAACTTTTACAACATCTGCCCCTCCCAAATGGGGCAGCTCATTGATGATGATGATGATTATCATCATCATCATCATTATTATTAATTTGGTAGACACTGTAGTAATATGCATTTTCTTATTTAATTCTCAATATCTCTCATTTAATTCAACAACCACATGAAGGAAGTCGGATTATCATCTCTATTTTAAAAGTGAGAAAACAGAATCAAAGAGAGGCTATGTAACTTGCCCAAGTCACAAAACTAGGGAGTGGAGGAGTGAGAATTTGAGCCCAGATAATATGATCCCAGAGCCTATACTGTTAACTACTATGTCATAACCTCCCATATTATTAAATGTGTTACTAAAAGAATCCAAGAATGAAATAATTAGGGCTGAACTAGTGATTAGTAGTCAAAAGGAAATGGAAGAGAGTGAGATGAGACTTTACAAGGGAACAAAAGACAGAACTTAATGATTATGAGATATCTGGGGATGAGAAAGAGTAAAAAATGATCACTTCTTAAGTGTTGAGAGCACGGGGAAATGATAAAACCACTGCTAGGAATATGGAAATCACAAGGGTGAATCCAGAGGGGAAAAGATGAGTAATATTTCAGATTGTTGCATTTGGGAAGACGAAAAGATATCCATGTAGAAATTCTAGTATACAGCTAAGATAGATTTTAGAAACTCAGGAGAGAAGTAAGGATTGGAATTATAGATTTTGAAATTATCTCACATAAATGAATAGTGGAAGCAACAAAACTATTATGTTGTCAAAGGGAAAAAGAAAAGGACCAATCTTTGGGGTTCAGCAACAGTTGAGAGGCAGAAGAGAAGAGGTGGGAGGAGAACTAGGACAGGGTAGTCTCACACAATGCAACAGATGAGAGTTTCAAGAAGAGAGTAGACTGCTCTTGTCATTCTATACTCTCTCCTGGAAGACCTCATTCTCACCCATTACTTACACTACCATCCACCCATATACAAATATCATAAAGTCACATCTTGCATCTAATCGCCACTCATTTTTCCAACTGCCTAATTTTATCTCCACATGGATGTCTCAAGAGCATTTCAAATTCAACATGCTGAAAATCTAACTCTGCCTCTCAAACATGGTCTCCTTCCAGTACCACCCGTCTCAGAAAATGACATGAAGCTGCACAAACCAGAAACCTACAAATAATCCATGACCTGTCTTTCTCTCATAAGTCAATCCCAGCCAATCCATGTTCAAGTCATTATGGGTTTTATCCACTAAATGTTCTATCTGTCCCCTTCTTGCTATCTCTGGCTATTACTACCCTAATCAAAGCCACCACCATCTTCCACCTGGAATACCGTAACTGCCTCCCATTTGGATTTCACCTATAATCTTGCCCACCTCAGATGCATTCTCCTCAATGCAGCCAAGAAGAAATTTCAAATGCAAATCTGAGTACATGACATAACACATCCCAATCCTCACTGAGAAACTGTGAGTTTCCACAGTTCTGAGGGTAAAGACCAAATCTTTTGCCTTGGCCTACACGACCTACATGATTTGGCCCTTGCCTACCTCTGCAGCCTCATTCTAGCCTCTGTCTCTTTGCTGGTCTTCTTTCAATGTCTTGAATTTCAAGGCTTCCACTCCCACAGGCCTTTGCATATGCTTTTCCCTCCACCTGGAAAACTCCTTTCACCCCAATGTTTCCCCTCCACATCCTTTCCCGTCCTTATCCCTTAGCTCTTGGTTCAGTGGCACTATGTCAAAATCTCCCTATTACCAGATGTTCTCATTGGACCATTTGCCTCTCTGTAGCACTGAACACAACTGTAATTTTACAATAATTTGTGATTATTTGATCAATGTCAATTTCTCCTGTCAGACTGGAAGCTTCATAAGGGCAGGGATTGTGTCTTTTTATTCATCATCAAATCACTAAGACATAGCACAGTACCTAACACAGGTGTTCAACAAATATTTGCTGAATAAATAATCAAACACACTCAAAAAAGTAAAAGAGAATAAGCAAAACAAGTGGAGTTGACTATTAAGAAGATGACCCTTGAGACTCAGTTTGAATATACCGATGAGGGTAGAATCCAGAACACAAGGATTTCAGGAACAACTGAGCAATGAAATAGGGAAGAGAGAGTGGACAAGAGGGCTGACAGGAGCGGCAGCCAAGTTAAGGGAGAGTTGTTTTCATTTTGCTGTTCTTTATGCTGTTGTTGTTGTTCCCCAGCATTGGGAAGACATAAAGACAGAAGAACTGGAAATGTGAGAGACAGGAGATAATTTGTCAGATAAGAGAGGACTACAGTTGAAGGAGTTTGAAAATGTCAACAAAGGGGTGAGGGAAGCAAAGATATCATAGAGGAGTGATTAACCTAAGCATGACAATATAAGCAGTTGAAAGTAATATTTGAATGCATAAAGATGATGCTTTAATAAACCAGCTAGACCTAATTAGAGAAAGCATCTGGAAGAGAGCTGTGTTACAACCAAAAGGTGAGGAAGCCATGTTAAACAACATCACTTAGATGTAATTAGCAAAATCCAGATTATCAGAAACCCCACAAGACCAACAACATGGTTCCTTCAACGAATAAACTGCAAGGGAAAAAAATGGAGGAGGAATTAGAGAATAAAAGAAACTTAAAAGACATAACCAATCACAACATGTGGATTTGCCTGGATCCTGGTTCAATCACATGTGGATTTGACTGGATCCTGGTTCAAACAAAGTAAAGAAAAAAAATGATGAGACAAGTAGAAAATGAACACTTGATATTTGATGATATTAAGGAAATACATTAAATATTTTAGGTGTGATAATAGTATTGTGGTTATGCTTTAAAAAGTCCTTTATTTTTTTAGAAATCATACTTAAATATTTAAAGATTTCAGATGCCTGATATTTGCTTCAAAATAATACAAGAGGAGGTACATGGATAGCGATATAGAAGCAACAAGATTGGCCATGAGTTAATTGTTGGAGCTGGGCATTGAGTTCATGGGGCTTCATGGGCTTCATTACATATAATTTTTTTATATGTTTGAAATTTTCCTTAATAAATCTTTTTAAACACGCAATTTGGTTTGCAAGAATAGGATTTTCTTCCATACACTGTATTTTAAATGGTCTTGGTTAAGGTTTTTTGACCTGGGTTCAGTGGATTTCAGGGAATCATGAGGATTATTATATCAGATCCAGGCTAAGTTGGAGGATAAAGTGATCCACCAAAAAACATGTATTGAGTTGAACACAAGATAGTACTTGAAATATGACAGGCGATAGACCCTTCCAGTTGTTATTAAGGTTTTCAAAGATCAAATTCTAACATAAAGGATAACAAGAAACTAATGGGGGGGGGTATATTGAATGATCAAAGCAATAGGTAAGAAAAATGTCTCCTCTTATTTCTAACACAGACTGATTGGAGATTCGATGCCAAAGGAAAAGTCTTGCAGGTATAAGATGACCAAACCTGAACATGGGATATTCATTCACGAGGAAAGGAAAGAATGTGTGCTCTAAAGCAGGGTTAAGACCTTGGAGAGCTAGGGATAGGGTCATTCAAATCTTCACAGCCTACTTCTGTCATCTTCTCCTTTATTCTTTTTTCTTTCCCTCAACAAATCCAAAGTGCCTTAGAAGTAGTGCGAAGGCCCTGAGACAAAGAGGGAAGAGTAAGAGGTAATATGAAGTGTTGGAGGAAAAGAATTAAACATTATTTTCTCCCTCTCATTGAAGCCTGGATTTAAGAAATATAAGTTGAATTTGTCAACAAGCGTGCACCTGCCTCGTGGTGTGAGGTGGGATATAAGCAGAACGCTCAGGACTTGGAGGGCAAGTTTAGTTATGCTGCAGGGCAGTGACTAGGAAATTTATCTGTGGGACCTCATTCTTTTTTTCTCATCCTCAGGTCTCATCCTCAGCAATTCCCAAAGCACCAGACCTTTTTTCCCAGGTACATACACATACACACACTCATTTCTTTAAAGAGTAAGACTACGTGAAAGGAGCAGATAGGAGCACTGCGGAGGAAAACCTCCAGCGAGTGCTCCGTCTAGCAAGGAAGTCAGAGCGGCTGGAGCACAGTGTGCGAGAAACGTTGGTAGAAACTGGAGACACAGCAACGGGTCAATCAGAGAGCCCTGTAAGCCACGGGAAGGACTCAATGCGCAGATACGCGTCCGGTTTAGGAAGAACCTGCGCGTGTCAGACCCCAGGTAGATGAAGAGGCGGGACTGCTGGAGACGCCTCCAATGCCGTTCTGAGCGCCCTCCCCTCCCGACCTCACCGACCCCGCAGCCGCAGCTGGGGAGGGTAGAGACTGATTCCACTGAGGTGGACGGGACGTTAAGATCGCCTCTCCAAAAACCCAGCTACCTCGCCGTTAACCGAGGCGTGAGAATCCTCTTCTCCCCTCCGGGCACGCCTGAAGGCACCGCAGCCACGGTTCCCGGTTACGCGCTTGAGACCGGAGGGCTTTGGGTAATTCCCCATCAGCCCCAAATCCCGGGCTTCCTCCCGCCTTGGGGGACGGCCAAGAGAAAATGTGCACCAATCAGAATGTAGACTTGGAAGACGTTCACCCTCGGAACCAATAGGAGGGCTGGGGGGCGGGGCAGAGGGCGCCGGTTCGCTCTTCTGGTTTAAACCTTGGGGCCGGTCGGTTAACGGCAGCCTCGGTGCGTGGGTGGGCTGTGCGCTTGCGCGAGCTGCGGGACGCTAACGGAAACCTACGGAGCTGCGCTAGCCGGGCGGCCGGACTCAGTGCGGCGGTTGTTTTCCGTGGGACTGGTAAGCGGGCAAAGCCTGGGAGGGGTGGTGCACGGGCCCCCGAGCGCAGCCCGCCCGCTGCTGTGGAGGGGGCGGGTTCTGAGTAGCAGGGAGTCGGAGTTTCCCTCCCCTGCGTACCGGTTCCCTCTGGCGCGCCGTCCCGAGCCTTGACATTGCTGATGAACCCGAGTTTTGTGCTCCCTAAGGCGCGTCTCAGCGGTGCTGGGGCGCGCCGAGCCCCTCGAGGTCACAGTGTGCGCAGACTGCCCCTGGGGAGCCCCGCCACCACCCCCTCCGCCGCTGCCTGGGGGCTGCAGCGGCGAGGACCGCGGGGTCGCCGCCCGGCGAGGGGCCGGGGCGGCGGGGCAGCCGTGCCGCCTCCTCGGAGGCCGCGAGCGTCCGAGACGATAACCACGCCCGGGGCCAGATGGTGCAGAGTCTCGTCTTTGTTGTTGGTTATAAAGGGAGAAAAGTCTTACCTTCTAGTTACACACCTTTTGTGAATTTCTGGGTTGAACTGTGCGAGAAGCTCTTTCCCTAATGAGTTGAGAGCCGGTAAAATTGAAGAACCCTAGAGTCCTACCCCAGAATGAAAATAAACCTTTTTTTCTGATTATAAGAATTATACAGTCTCATTGTTTTTAGAAATAAATCCAAGCAATATTAAGCACAAAGAAGAAAGGAAGAAAATACTTGAAATTCCATCAACCACAGATAACCATCCAAAAAAACACTGTTCACATTTGGGTTTGCTTCAGGTATATTCATTATGAATATGTATTTACATGATTATACTTAACAAAATGTATTTTTATATAATTCTGTATCTTTAATATAATAAAGCATATTCATTTAAAAAGCAGTTTATGTCTCAGTAATATTTTAGACGTATGTCTATGTCAAACGTAGATATGCATTATCATTCTTAATAGATGTAATGTTTCTTGCTATGGCTCTACTGTACCGTATATTACTTAACCAATCCCCTAATGATGACATTTGTTTTTCCAGTTTCATCATCATCAAATAGCACAGTAGTGGTTACTTGAACATATACATGATTGCATTCTTGTCCAATTTATCTTAGAATAATTCCTGGATGTGGATTGTGGCTTAGAAATTATGGTACTAAATTCTGATTCATATTGCCAAACTGCTCTCTAGAGAAATTGATATCTACACGCCTGCCCCCTCCGCCTCCCCCGGTAAGGGTGCATATTTCTCCACACCCTGACTAGCACTGGGTATTGAAAAATCTTACCAATCTAAAAGGATATCTTAATGTTTTTATTTGTGTTATTAATAATATTAAACATTTTTTTCTGTTTATTATTCATTATTTCTTTGGTAAATCATCTATCTTTATTCTGCAGGTGTGTCTTTTTAGTACCTTTCTTAGAGGAATTTGGATTAGTGATTTTTAACCTGTTACAGTTATTTCCCAGTTTGTTGTCTCTTTGGATTATGGTTGTCTTGTTTGTTTTCTAATATTGTGGTTCTTTAAGCTGCATGCTCACCTCCCCAGAGGTAGAGGAATTTGTTCTAACTCTGCAATAGCCTCCCTGTAATGGTTAGAATCTAACTACTGACCCAGCCCCTGTATCCCAGTTTCAAGTGCTCCCGGTCCACCCTTCAGAGCCTTTCACTTGCAACTAGCTGAGCCTGGGACACTTGAGTCTTAAGATTTTTGAAGAGAAGGTACTGTTGAGTATTTTGGTCAATATTATCTGTATTTATCTTCAAAATAGAAGCTGCTCTAGTTTCTATGTGAAAGTTTCCCTCTAAGTAAAGAGAAAGGATTATCAGGTCTTTATGTTAAAAGAAAGAAAAAGAACTGACAGTTACCTGTGGACCTTACTTAAGCTTGTATTGTATTATTTGCAAACACCTATCTTCATACGTTCACAAAAAAAATGGAAGTGTGCCATAATTTAAATTCAAAGAAAATAACGTATTAATCACTGTGTAGCATAGTACACGTGCCATAAAAAAATCTCTTTGGGCTTTAGTGTTAGAAATCCTCCTAGCCCAGACAGCCTTTTCCTTCTCTGTCCTTACTTTCCTCTATCCTATGTTTGTCTCTTTATTAGGTAGTTTGGTATTGCACGAACATTGAAATGAATGGTTTAATACTTCTCACAAAGCATCATTTTATTTATATATATTTGTCATATATTAATATGTATTATATATATCGTTACATATTACATGTTATATATGTTACATATGTAACATTTTGTATATTTATATATGTATAATCTGATTTAAACTGCACAACCTATTGAAATAATTCCTTCCATTTTTCCAGTGGAGAAAGTAAGATCTAAGTCCTATTTTACTTCTAACATTTATTTAGTCCCTACCATGGGTCAGAGACTTTGGAATTTATACAAACACAACCTCAAATAACTGAAGTAATTTTGCAAAGTTACATTTTGGGACTTTTATGGTAGAAGTTTTTCTGTGGTAACTACCCCAAAAATAATGTCACTAAATCTTTATTCATCTCGATTTGATAGTACAACCTAATTAACCTTGAAAGGATTTTACTTATGATCTAAGACCTTGATCCTCCAACTCCTTGGCCTCCACAGAATCTCCCAAGCATGGCTTTTTTTTTTTTTTTCCCTCCAAAGCCCCAGTAGATAGTTGTATGTCATAGCTGCACATCCTTCTGGTTGCTGCATGTGGGACTCGGCCTCAGGATGGACGGAGAAGTGGTGCCTCGATGCGCACCCGGGATCCGAACCCGGGCCACCAGCATTGCAGCGCGCGCACTTAACCACCAAGCCACAGGGCCGGCCCTCAAGCATGGCTTTTTAATTAGTGCTTTTTGTCCCATGTAGCATTTCTTTAGAGTTGATTATTTTAAATAAGGAGTGACTTCTTAGAAAACTCTGTTCTTTTCTAGGTTTTTCTCTAACTTGAAAACTAAAGCCAGTGAAGGTATATTGAAATAAGGTAGGAAATTGAAAAAAAATAAAATGCTTTGGTTTGTCCTTACATGTTTAAGTGAAGATATTCTACTGTGCTCAATGATTACACTAAAAACAAAAGGATCTTTACATCAAAATTAAGGAGAAGGCAATCATATTTTAAGACTATTCAGAGCATTATAAAATGTTGGCAGATCAGGTCCCAAAAACCAATGACATGATTCAAAATCCAGAAGACCTGGATCATACAATTGGCTATTGAGAATAAATCTTAGTTATTTTATACCACTATTTCCCCATCTCTAAAATGGTTCCCTCTCTGCTAGAATGTAAAAGCTGTTATGTATCTTCTTATTCTTCAATACTACAAGGTCATTTCACTTTTCTTATACTATTTTACTTCCTAAACCTGGAACTTTTTCAATGAAGCCTTATTTCTGTAGCCCACCTGCTACTAAGCTGCTGTAGCACTTATGCAGCACCAGTTTATTATTTATATGTTAGTTATATTTTAGCCAGCAGCTTGAAGATATAAACCACATTTGTATACCTGGAGTTTTGAACATAGGTAGGAGAAAACTATTTGTTGGTTGATAAATAAAACTTTGGATCTCAAAACATAGTAGTATAAATGTGGATAAGTAATATACTCAGCAATGACGAAAATTGTTATTGAGGTAGAAAGTCTTTCATTTACTTCATTATTTAATTGCTATAAAGGATAATGTATTTAAGAGAACACTGAACTCTTCTGAATAAATATTGGTGTTTATGAGTAATACTTTGACAGTTATCAACTTTGAGAACAAGCAAAGCTCCACTTCATTTTCCTGTCCCAGTGTGTGTCTCAGATGTCCTTAAAATCTGAAACCTGGGAGTTATGCTGAAAGCTTCCCTCCTTTTGAACGTCACATTCAGTCAACCACAGAGTCCTGTTGCTACTCCTTTCTTAATCTCAAATTCATCTACTCTCTCCATTCCCTTGACTACAAATCTAGTCTAGGCCATCATCATCTATTTCCTTGATTACTTTAACGGCTGTAATCATCGGCTCCTAATTGGTCCCATCATCTTGCCCTCATCCAGACCACAGTAGTACACCCAGGGCAACGTTTTTGCTACACAATTGTGGCTTTTAATTTTTTTTCAGCCGCCTCTCAAGATAAAATCTAAGCTTTTTTAGGAAGGCCTACAAGAGTGTACAAACATGACCCTTGCTCACCTTTCTAAACTATGCGTTTGTCACTCTCAAGCCATGTACCACTGTATTTATGGTTACCTGAACACAAGTGCTGTAGTCTTTAACCCTTTAGACAAACTGCATCTTCCGCCTTAGACACACTTAAAACTCTGCTTCTTTATCCCCACTTTAACTGGCTCCCACTTCTTCTGCAAGATTTACCTTGGATATCTCTTGTACCAGCTTTCCTTAAACCATTAGACTGGAGGTTAGTTAACTACATGGCCTGTTTTTATATGGGTCATGGGCTAACAATGTTTTTTACATATGTAAAAGGTTGTAAAAAAGGAAAAAAAAAAAATATGCAACAGAGACCATTTGTGGCTCACACAGCACTAGTCTGATAAGCTTTCTAAGAGATGCTGTGTCTTACTCAGGTCACTTTCAGGTAGTATTGTGCCTGGCTCTAGACCAATTTATCAGATATTTAACTAACCAAATTTCCTATTTTTAATTTCTGACTTAGAAAATAAGACACTTGGGCAGAGCTCTTTATGAGAATTCAGCTGAGTAGTGAGTATCACATTTGCTTTGCTTTTAAAAAGGACAGCACAACAAATTAGACACTTGCAGGATCAGGCTTTAATGAATGTGAACACAGGCACAGGTTTCCAGGTGTACATAAATACCTCTCCATTTTACAACTGCTTTTTGCTTCTTCCATCTCTTAATCCTTCTGTATAGGAAGGAATGACAGAATGTTTGCACTCTTTCTTGTTCACGTAAGAAATTCCTTAATAGGACCTATAGTGTTTTTTGGTTTTTGTTTTTAAAGAGCCGATCATCTGAATTTCTAGGTCTTGTTGTAGTAAATATTTTGTATTTCCTTTCTATCCACCTACCCACTTAGCTAGTTGTTGCTTCCTAGATCTTGATGCATTTTATATGGTTAAATGATGCTTTTAATTTCTGGATCAACACAGACTCTCTTTGCTGGTTTCTCCAAAATAGTATTTTCTTCCTCTAGTGTGTCATCACAGTCCCTTTTGGCTTTTGTTTCTTCCTCATGGAATAAATGTGGGTGCTCGATGCGTCCCCTACGTACAAAATGCTGGATCCGAGATTCTAAGCCTTGGCATTTAGGACGATCCATTAGGGGCTTATATGTGCGCATTTTCACTCCTTCTACAAAGGCACTGGTCTGCTTTATGACAGAAGGTGTAACATTTCTCCACTCCATCACTCCATCCGTCTTTGGTCCTATAATATATACAATCAAGCATTACATGGATACTTGACCACAATAGAATCACCTCCAAACTTTATATAAATCTACCTCCCCCATAACCCTGTATAACTTTGGTTCTAGTAAATCATTTTATCCTTGGATTTCCCTGGCATACCTGTCCCACAGGGTACTGCCACAGAGTCCAGTCCTTGCAGCATACTATACAGCATGTGAGTTTTAACAGCATGATTAGCCCAGAGTTGCTGTAGGTGAGTAACATTGAATTCCTGAACCTCCCGGTCATAGATCCACTTGATGTTTTCAAACTTACAATCATATAGGACTAGAGGAAATTCTACAGCCATACTAGAGAGAGAGAAAGAGAAGAAATAAGGTATGAGAATACACAGCAGCCATCCAAGTCCCTAAAAAACAGGGTTAGTTGGGTTAAAGGAGGGGAAAAACTTGTCCATATCGAGTATCTAATAGCTAAGAAAATACAACACCATCCCTAACTTGGAACAACTTTATAATTAAAAAAAGAAAAAGACAATAAACCATGGATCAATTGGTTAGGCTTGATCTAGATTAGGATAAATTTCAATGGTAACAAATCACCTAGAAGTGAGTTGACTTGGTTCGACCATACGGCTATAAAATTACAAACAGCTGGTGGTGTTTTTTTCCAAACTTGTCCAAACAAAATTATACAAATTTTGTATAGTATGGAGTAAAACTAGATTTCACTGCTTAGCAATGAATTATTTGTCTATCTGACCTCAGCCTGCTCTCAAAAGAAAAGCCTGACTATTCTTCCTGCCTTTCCTACCATTTCAGAAACTGAAAATTAGGAAAAATAAAAAAGTACAGTAGTATGACTACTCCATAATACAAAGCAAGCAAGATTTAATATGAATAGTTTGAATGCTCACTTTTTAACTTCACCAGAACCTAACAATATACCTCTTAACACAAATTCAGAAAAAATATAGAGAGGGAAATGAATGTCCTTTTATTTAAGGGCCTGGTCCAAACACCTATTTCTTACTAAAGGGATAGAACAATGACAGAAGAAAATTAAAAGAGACCACTTTCTCCTATGTGTTCATAACACGCTACGAGTTGCATTAAAAGTTTCATGAAGACAGACTCAGTGACTTAGTTATTTAGACAATTGTGAAGAGAGGAAGATATGTTAGAATTTATTTATTTATTTATTTATTTATGTGAGGAAGATCAGCCCTGAGCTAACATCCATGCCAATCCTCCTCCTTTTTGCTGAGGAAGACCAACCCTGAGCTAACATCTATTGCCAATCTTCCTGCTTTTTTTCCCTTTTTCTCCCCAAAGCCCCAGTAGATAGTTGTATGTCGTAGTTGCACATCCTGCTAGTTGCCGTATGTGGGACGCGGCCTCAGCATGGCCAGAGAAGCAGCACATCAGCGCGCCTGGGATCCAAACCCGGGCCACCAGTAGTGGAGCGTGCACACTTAACCGCTAAGCCATGGGGCCGGCCCCTAGAATATATTTTTAAATATTCTAAGGGCAATAGCAGTTTTGTGTTTTGAGGTTTTTTTAAAAACTTACCTGTATTGAGGTTTCTGGGGATTTTTCTCTATGTTCAGCAGCTCATCAATAACCTCTGGCTTCTCCATTCCTTGGCCAATCAGAAAAAGGATAGCCATCATACAGCGGACTTGATGATAAAGGAAGGCCTGGCCAATCACTTCAAACTGACACAGCTGGAAAGGTTCTTGGCCTCTCTCCTCAGCCAGGCTGGGGCCCACTAGCTGTACTTGAGCAGACAGAATAGTCCTCTGAAAATTAATCACTCCGTTGGCTACATCCATCTTACATAAGTTCCTAAAATCGTGTGTGCCAACATACTTCTGAGCTGCGTAGTTCATGGTTATAATGTCTAAATCAGCACGAGGGAAAAAATAGCGGTAAGTCCGCTCAAGACAGCTGAACCTAGCACTGAAGCTGGGTTCTACAGGGGCCCAGGCCAGTACACGGATGTCTGGAGGGAGCACCCGATTGAGAATGTGAGTATATCGGATCTCTTTAGCAGCATCACTGACTTCATCTTTTAAATTAAAATCCTCTGAATCCCTGCCATTTGGAAAGTGAGAACGAAGGTCAAGAGAAATCACCTGTGGAATTAGAGAAAGATACTGTGTTTTAGAGATACAAATAACCTGAATCCTCAGTATGTACACCTAGAATATATTGGTATTGCTTGCTCTGAGAAACAGAAGAGTGGCCCTTACCTGTCCAAAGGCACTAACTCCTTTGTCTGTTCGCCCACATCGGTGATAGTTGGATGTCTGCCTACTTTCTACTAGTCGAGTCTTGGTTAGAGCCTCAAACAGTTTCTCTTCAATTGTATTGTTTGTGTTTTCCTGACTGGCAAAGCCCTGGTATCCCCAGCCCAGATAGGCTATCTTTAGGGCTACATGTCTTCGACCATGAGCACCGAAATCAAATGCACGCTTAGCTTTTCCACTTCCTGAAGAATTTTCTCTAACGTTTGAGTCCTTCTTGTTGTTCTGTTCTTTTTTAAGTCTTTGTACCTCCTGCTCCAGTTCTTGCACTCTTTTTAGTAGTTTCTCAGTCTGGTTTCTGTCTGTGTCATCTTCAGCCATGATAAGATAACTCCAGGAATAAACAAATCACATAGGTCCACCTTACCTGAAAAGAGAGTAAAAGGATACAACAGTTTCAGTGCTAATTCCTTTGGTGATGTCAGTATCATTCCATCATGTCCAAATAGTATCTAAGATTTAATTTAATGCCTAAAGGATATAGACTTTTGCTTCTGCCCAGGGATACAAGCATTACATTAATTATTATGGGTTGATCATCCACAGATACTATTCTTTCCGATCCTGCCTGGCCAGTTCGCAGGGGAAAAGGAAAATAGTATCAAAAATTATTCAGCTTGTATTGTTAAGGGGTAAGTAATCAAAATTTAGGGAAAATGTCTTTAGGTTTCGTTTCCCTATTTTTCACTAGCTGAGATGATTGAGGACTGATGTTATTGGTATTTTTCCCTAAAACATTTCCTTTTGACTTCTCATTATATTTTTCCAATCTTTCTAATCATAGATCTCTTTATATGGAATATAAAATTTCTACTCTGAGTTTCTATTGTTTTCCAGTATTTCAGATAAAATTAGTGACTTCTGTGTTCTATCATCTAATAGTCAGTTCTATCTTAAAGGTGGTACAATAGGAGCTAGCCTGATTGAAGAAACTTGTCAATGATTGTACTTCATATTGGAATAAAGTAGAACCTGGAGTAGAGATTTTCCCACTTTAAGCAGTTTTGATGGCAGAAAGAAGGTAATTAAGCATCATGATCCTTTAAGACAAATTTAGTACATGTTCTGATAAAAGATTTCTATACCTCTAGCAGCTGGAAGAGTTAGTCTTGATAATGTAATTTAGATGTCAATGTTGAAATTCCTGGCATATTTCAAATCTGAAGACAGCTGTACTACATCCTTAAAATTGGGACAGTACTAGACAGTCTATGACGGATGGTTACTTTAGTTATAGAAGATCATCTCCACATCTGTTACTAAGGCTGACGGTGTTATCTAAGTAGCTCATTTAATTTTTTGCCCTTTGAATTTCTATATCTCTGATAGATTAAAAGTTTAAATGTAAAAAATGAAGCTATAAAAGTACTAGAAGAAGTGGGGCTGGCCTGGTGGCGTAGCGGTTAAGTTCATGCGCTCCGCTTCGGCAGCCCAGGGTTCGCAGGTTTGGATCCTGGGTGCAGACCTACGCACCACTTATCAAGCCATGCTGTGGCAGGCGTCCCACATATAAAGTAGAAGAAGATGGGCACAGATGTTAGCCCAGGGCCAATCTTCCTCAGCAAAAAGAGGAGGATTGGCAATGGATGTTAGCTCAAGGCTAATCTTCCTCACAAAAAAAAAACTAGAAGAAAATAGGGAATAACTTTCTTAAAATCTTGGAGTGGGAAAGGCATTTCTAAGTAAAACACTGTATAAACCCAGAAACTATAGAAAACTATAGAAAAAAATATGACTACCTAAAAATAAAAGTTTCTACTAGCAAAAAATAAAGTCAGAAGGTAAACAACAAACTGGGAAGAAAAAAGTAATGACAGTAAAGGGCTAACTTCCTTAATACATATTTCAAGAATATATAAATCCGTTTTAATATAAAGATCAATAAAAAAAAAATCCAACAACCTGAGAGGTAAATGGGAAAAGAACAAGCATTTCATACAAAAAGGGAGAAAAAAACCTATAAATGTATGAAAAGATGCTCAATTTTACTCAATTTAAATAAATGCCAATTTACATGAGAACTATTTTTTTACCAAACTGACTGCAAAGACTAGAAAGTTTGATAGTACACCACTTTGGAGAAACAAGCTCTGTCATACACAGTTGGTACTTCTTCTCTTTAGAGGGCATTTGGCAACAGCTATCAAAATTGAGCACACATAGCTTTTGACCCACCTATTCCGTTTCTAGAAATTTAACATATACTTATGCTTGCACAGTATGTAAAAAAAAGATATTCATTGTAACATTCGTTTTTAACAGCAAAAGATTGTAAGCCTAAATTAAATCAATCAGGGACTGGCCAAATAAATTATGGTACATCCATACATTGGAGTTCTATGCAACTTTAAACAAAATGAAGTAAGTTTACATGTGTTGATATAGCTGGATCACCAAGAATGTCTTAAAGGTTCAGAAGAGTTGTATAATATGCTCCTTTATGGTATAAAAAATGTGCATATGAATATGGAAAATACTGGAGAAATTATAAGAAACTGCCTTTAAGAGTGAAACTTGGTGGGTGGAGGGGGAATCCTTGCTTAAAATTACCATGTGCTGCATATATTAGTTTTTCAGTTTAAAAAGAAAAATAGTAGGGACACAGGAAATAGTGAGCAGTAGATACCTATCCCAGATCCAGTGAGGAAACTAGCATTAGGTATTTGGCTGGTTGAATACTAAAAGTTTTTATTTCAGTGACAGAGTACTGGGATGAACAGATTTAGCTTGGCAACTGAAGATGCATTAAAATTACTTAAGCATAAAGAGAGTATGCATGCATATTACTGCCTTTGTGATGATTTTTTGGATTAAATCACTCTCATGGTTAAAAGCAAGGATTCTTAAGCCAGACTGACTGAGTTGGAATTCCAGCTCCCCCACATCTAGCTGTATAATCTTGGGCCATTTATTTAACCTTTCTATGCCTCATGTTACTCACCTGTGAAAAGGAGATGATAAGCGTACCTAGGGGCCGGCCCGGTGGCGCAAGCAGTTAGGTGCGCAGGTTCTGCTGCGGCGGCCCAGGGTTCCTCGGTTTGGATCCCGGGCACGCACTGACGCACTGCTTGTCAGGCCATGCTGTGGCAGCGTCCCATGTAAAGTGGAGGAAGATGGGCATGGATGTTAGCCCAGAGCCAATCTTCCTCAGCAAAAAAAAAAAAGAGGAGGATTGGCAGATGTTAGCTCAGGGCTGATCTTCCTCACAAAAAAAAAAATTTAGTACCTATCTCACAGTTGTGAAGATTACATGAATTAATAAATGTAAAGCACATAGAACACTGCTAGATACATAAAGTGTCCCTCTAAGTACAAGTTACATAATGTACATTAAGCATTATGCCCCATATCTTGTAGTCTCAAGCTTTTCTTATGCCAGAACTCACCTGTGCTGTCCTAGTAGCTATTAAAGGTGGCAAGAACTACCAGGCAGTAGAAAGTTAAGAGCGAGTAGTAAGAGAGTGGAAATGAAAGCAGGTAATAGATTCTCTAAAACTAAGTTAATGCCCCTCCAAACTGTTCCCATACTACCCTGTACTAATCTATATTTTATTATACAGTGATGCATTGCTTAACTATGGGGATGCGTTCTGAGAAATGCATCGTTAGGCGATTTCATCATTGTGCAAACATCGAGTGTACCTACACAAACCTAGATGGTATAGCCTACTACATACCTAGGCTCTATGGTACAAATCTTAGGGGACCACAGTCGTATATGCGGTCCGTCGTTGACCGAAACATCACTATGCAGTGCATGACTGTATAACTATTGTACTTAAGATTGCTTTGGTCATTCTTTTCCATGTGACTGCTATAAAATAATAGACAAGAAGGGAATGAACAGTTTATGATTGGGAATTTATTATCAGAAAACTGATCAATGTTTTCTCTTGCAGAAGGTCCTACAGTGTAGGGGAAGCAATGGAGGAACTCATGGGACCTGATGGACAAAAATGGGCCAATATGGATCCAGAAGAACAAATGTTAGCAGCTGCTACAGCTTTTACCCATATCTGTGCAGGGCAGGGTGAGGGAGATGTCAGGAGAGAAGCCCAGTCTGTCCAATATGATCCCTACAGTAAAGCTTCAGTAACCCCAGGAAACCGATCTGCTCTTCCTGTGCACCTGCAGTACCCATACGTAGAAAATAATGTCACTTCAGAAACAGTCTCAGAGGCCTCCAGAAGACTCCGGAAGCCAGTGATGAAGAGAAAAGTGCTGCGTAGGAAGCCAGGTGGGGAAGTATTAGTGACAGATGAGTCAATTATCAGTGAATCAGAGTCTGGTACAGAAAGTGATGTGGATCTCTGGGACTTAAGACAAAGGCTGATGAATCTACAGTTCCAGGAAGACAGGGAATCCCCAGTTGATACTTCCCAAAAATTTAATCTACCACATGAATATCATGGAGTCTCTCAGGATCAGCTCATTTGCTATCTACGAAGAGAAGGAATGGGCCCTCCAGCATATGAACAAGACCTGATTGTTGCCAGCCGACCCAAGTCCTTTATTCTCCCAAAGCTGGACCAGTTAAGCCGAAACCGGGGCAAGGTAGACCGGGTAGCCCGCTATTTTGAGTACAAACGAGACTGGGACTCAATGCGGTTTCCTGGTGAAGATCATAGGAAGGAATTACGCTGGGGTGTCCGAGAGCAGATGCTTTGTCGAGCAGAACCCCAATCGAAGCCTCAGCACATATATGTTCCAAACAATTACCTAGTACCAACTGAGAAGAAAAGATCTGCCCTCCGTTGGGGTGTTCGTTGTGACCTTGCAAATGGTGTCATTCCCAGGAAGCTTCCCTTCCCTCTTTCTCCTTCTTAAGTTTTTTTTTTTTTTTTTTTTTTTTAACCTATCTCTTCACAAGATTGTTTGGGATAACCTGGTTCTTTATAGCTCTTCTTTTATTTAAATTAGTTGTTAGAAACAATTAACTTGAAAGCCCTTGGGACATTATAGAGTAAGGACTTCAGTCATCATTGGTCTATTCTAGGTATATATCACATTGGTATCAGATGCCACTTAACTTCCAAATTACCACTCTCAGAGTCAGCAATTGCAGGAGAAATCTTGCCAGAGAAAGAAAAACAGACCTGTCTTTCTGTTTTGTGAGATTAGTAAGCAAAATCAGTTAGCACTATTTCTGTTCTACAAATCTTTTTACCTTTGGCCAATGTGAGTTGCTCTTTTTATTAGTGTGTTTTTCAAGTTTCTGGGCATTAAGCTTATCCATTAAAGAATTCTGGAAATTTGTGAACTTAACCTTATTTTTACTTCCCAAAGTAAGATGATCTCAAACCTGGGTTATGATTCTGCTTCCAATCATACTCCTCATCATACTCTCACCACCTAAATAACGAGAACCAAAGGGAAAGGGAAAGGGAAAAAACCTGGCCTTTACACACACAATCCTAAAGGAAGGAAGAAAGGTCACAGCACAGATATCCTCAATTACTACAGGAAGATAGGAAATCCAGATAACCAAATAAAGTGCTTTGTAATAGATGCTCAATAACAGCACTATATGACATACAAGATTTTGTTTCAGAATTATTTCAATAATATAGTGCCCTCCAGTTGTTACTTCTAGAATACTATGCTTTTTTTAATTTGCCACTGAGATTTTCTTAGAAATTATGGCTGTTACTTGAAGGCTATTCCCACTGCAACAGAACTTCACACTACTAACATCTGGAACCAGGTGCAGACATAAATATGAAAATGAATCTGGCCTATTTGGGTACAGACCAAAACACTAATTCTGCTCACCTTAAATTGGACCTATTTGTTCTTGATGCTTCTGATCCAATGAGGAACATCTAAAATCTAGAGGTTGTCAGTTTTAGCATTTGAAGCCAGAAGAGTGACAGCATAAATAATTTGCTTGCTCAAGGAAAAACAGCTGTGTAACATAAAAATGAATGACCTTGACCATTCTTATCTACCGAAATACATTTTCTCCATCATTCATTCATTCATTCACCCAGTTCCATTGGTAGGCATTTATGAGGGAAAGAATCAGTGAGTCAAAGATACATGTAGGATATATACTCTGCAAATAAGTAAAAACCGCAAATTATCCAATAATAGTAAAGTGATTAAATGGACATTAGAATATCAGTCATTGAGAATCACGGGAAGCTAATGGAAAAATGCAAATTAGGTGAAACGAACAGGTTGCAAACGATGCACTCTGATCTCAGCCATACACCCATATACACAATGCACAAGGAAAAATCAAAGCCTAACTCTGGGTAGTGGGACTAAAGGTAGTTTTTATTCTCTTTATACCTCTATTTTTTAAAAAGTTAAAAGCCACATAGCATTTTTTACATGGAAATTACAGCAAAACACTCCAATGATTTACCTTCTTTGTATCTATCTCCAAGCCCAATGTTACCAAATCAAAAAGTTTCCAAGGTTATCTAGTTCAACCCTTATTTAACCAAAGAACTAGTCCAAAGGGGTTAAGCGGGTAATAAGACAAATTGGTGGCAAAAAGAGGACTTGAGCTCAAGACTCCTCTCAGTATAGTGCTTTCTCCAGCACACCGTACCATCCTCAGGGTGAAATAACAGTGGTTCTCAAGCAGACATGTAACACCTGAAAAGCGGCCGCCACATTACCAGGAAGAGGGAATTCCTGCGTGTGCTAAGCATCCACTGTAAACACTAAAACAGCCATTGCTAGAGTTTCAATACATTTTTTTAAGTTAAAAAAGGGTTTTACTCTTGAAAATATTAGTAACCAGTGGAGTAGTGCAAAGAGCTTTCCTCATGATAAACTTTATTGTAAAAGAGGGAAGGAGGGGTAACAGCCAAAGTATCAGGAGGCACGCACTATGATCACTAATAAAAAACAGTCGCCACGCCTCCCTCCCACCCTACAGACGACTGGGATCCCGACCTCTAGTAGTATTTAGTTTTCTGAGCAAACAGAATTCTGAGGCAGCAGAGACTTAACTCCACAGTCCAAGGTCCCTACAAGAATCAATTAAAGAAGGTCCCACTGCTGAGAAGGACCTTTCTGCCAGAAGCACCAGACACAGAAACACGAGGTCCCACTTCCATACACCAGTGCTTTCCTGAAAAGATCAAAGTATGGGAAAAGGGGATAGGGGAGAGAGAAACCTCCTGCTGCTTGTCCATTTGAGCGTTCCTCTCTGCAAAACCCAGAAAATAACTCACCCCAAAAGCCTCACGCTTACCTTCCGGTCGTGGGCCACGCAGCTTTTCGCAAGACGGGAAGCTGTCATTTTGCGTCTTCCTCGCGCGCACGCGGTGCCTCATGGGAGAGGTAGTCCGTCTTTGTGGGAAATGTAGTTCTAAGAGCCGAGGGTGCAGGCGCTGAGATCTGCCTGATGTTTTTCTAGGCTGGCCACCATTTCTCCACCTCCGACAAGGCAGAATCTGGGGCTCGTGGTAGTACAAGAATAAAAGATAGGATAAATTCTAGTTCGCTAAAATAATAGAAAAGTAATTTTTCAAATGTCTGCTATCCTCATACGCAAACTGAAATTAAAGAACCTGGCCCGAATTTATACCTACTTAAATTAGTAGAAAGTTACCATTGAGAGACAAAACGTTTACTATTAGAATCCACATATAAAGGCTGAAAAGGAACATGATAACCTCCAAACAAACAGTTGAGGTGCCTAAGAGTGACCGAACAGAGCTGAGGAGTCTTGCTTCAGCACCACGGAGAGATCATAACTAGGTTTTTGTTTGTGGGTTTTTCCAGAGATGCTGATCCAAATTTCAAGATTCCAGTCAGGAAATTGGAAAAAAATCTGGTTCTTTTGTCCAAATTTAGCAGTCAGTAGTACAAAGAATCTATCCTGGATTATGCAGGTGCAGATAGGCGGTGGAAGTTGAAAGGAAAACAGTTTTCTCAGGATTGTTTTAGCAAGGGGCACATAGTAACAAAAGTAAAACAAGCCGGTATGTGGAACATCACAGGTATCTAGGAACAGGGATAGTAGTTAGAACTTGAACGACTTTACTTCCTCTCCGCATGTTTCACATTCAAATTCATTTGTCAGATGAAACACCCATTTTGACCCTCCACTTTCCTATGCAATTCGCTAGCCTTTCTGACATCTTGTAATGTAGAAGCGGGAATTTCGGGGGGAAAGCGGGCACGAGAGCTTGAAGCGTGTGTGGGGTGGGGGTGGGGGGTCCAGCGTCACTACCAGGAGAATTGTCTGGGTAGTGGGCGGTGGGGTAAGGGAGGTAGGACTCTCAAGTCAGTAAGAAAATTGCTGCCAATTCGAGTCCCAAGCTGTTGTTGGCTTAGCAGAGGTCAGCAGCAGGTGAATGTTCACTAGGATAGCGCCCCCTCCCCGGTTTCCTAACACCTGACCCGGATCGGGGCTGACCAACTAGAAACCTGGCGGATCAACACAGTTCTACCCCTCCTCCCGCGGCCCCTCCCCTCCTCTCCCGACCCCTCCCTCCCTCCTCCCCGGAGCTCAGGCGCCTGCGCGCCGCGCAGCGGGTGGTCACGGGCGCATGAGCCTGCCCCCTGAGAAAGCCCATTGGTCGCTGAGTGCGGCCAGGCACTGCCTCGCGCCTGTGGGGGACGCCACGTGCCGGGGGCGGGAGCAGCGATCGCAGCTATGGCGTCGTTACTTTGGGGAGGCGACGCAGGGGCGGCGGAGAGCGAGCGGCTGAACAGCCACGTAACCGCCACCGAGCCGGGGAGGGCAAAGGGGCGGGGGCTCGATCAGCACCCCCAGAGGGAAGTCTGCTGGGGAGGGGAGGGGAGGGGAGGGGGAGCCCCGCTAGCGTTTGGAGTGGGGTGTCAGGTGGTGGAGGGGAGATGGGGCAAGGGTTTGGAAGACGGTCACGGGAAAGGAGACCCCGAGAGAGAACACGACCTTTGGTGTGAAAGGGCAAAATGAAGTCACCTGGAAGTCCCGGGAGCGAAAGCTACCGCAAGTCCCAACTAGACCCTGAGTTTTCTAGTCTCTCAATTTGACCATTAGCCTCGGCTGGCGTCCGTCTTATCTACCAAAGCCCTTGCCTATCCACCGTCCCTTGCTCGTGCTTTGACCCCAAGGACTTTTAGACTAGAAGCCTTTGAAGAGGAACTTAATCTACAGAGGCAGCGGAAAGTCTCCACCAATTTTAGGATAATACATACAGGAGACCTATTCCTGAAAGGAATCCATTAATACCTAACATTGCAAAGGAAACAGTATTTGGGTGGGCTTCTCTGCATCCCTTCCAGCCCCTGTTAGGGGGGAGCACTGGGCTGCTTGAGGGCTTGCTTCCTAATATTGGTTGAAATTTGTGTCTTTCAATAGTTTTCAAACCTCATCCACCCCCGGAAGAACCTTCGGGGTATTAAGACTACTACAGTCCCAAACGTAGGTGAGTGCTGTTAGGGTAAAGGAGATGGGCCTTAATTAATTAAAAAGCGTTGCTTTCCTCATGTCCCTGGCAACTGAATACCTTTGGCTCCCTTAATTTAACATCCAAGGCCCTCCACTACCTTCCCAGTCTTTTTGCTTACTCCTCCCCTGGATGGCCTTTCCTGTCAGTAAACACAGTTGGCAAGAGAAATTGGGATAATAATGCTTTACATTTCTGCTCGGCATTATCTTTACATGTATTATTTCTCTTCCATCCTTTTAGATGGTTCTATTAATAACACTGAAGAAGATGATGAAGAAGATGTAGGTAGGAGATAAATTCATTTGCATGTATCTACTAGCATTCTGTGTCAGTCAGTCATGTCTTGGACAATGTGAGTGAAGAATCGCAATTGGAAGAGAACTGTCTTTGCTTCTATTTTCTTTATAAATAGTGAATATCAGAAGAAATACTAAATTAGGAGTGGGGTCGATTTATTTAGAGGAAGTTGAAATGGAATATGTAGGAAAGGGTTAAGAATTTTCAGCTGACAAGGAAAAATTAGATCTGGTGGCAATGGGTGTAGGCTTGCTTGAGGTTAATGTAATAGCAAAGCATAAGAAACTGGATCCTCATGAAAAAAGGAATTCTCAGTGCTATGTCATTTTTTCTGGAACCTTCTTTCAGAAGAAAGATGAGAGTAGGAGCGGTTGCTTTGTATACAACCACTGAATGGAAGGGAGGAACTTATTAGGTGTTGTTCAAGAGGCTTGATTTTTCCCCTGCAATATCCCCTTTTTTATTCTTGCTTTTTCTAGTGGATTTGGCAGCTAATTCACTTTTAAATAAGCTAATCCGACAATCCTTAGTAGAATCCAGTCACCGAGTCGAAGTTTTACAAAAGGATCCCAGCTCTCCACTCTACTCTGTGAAAACATTTGAAGAGCTGCGGCTGTGAGTATTTTTACTCTTTTAGTGTGGGAAAATGCTGGAAAGCATAGCACAGAACAAACAACGATGCTAATAAAAACCATCAGAATTGCCTTCATGTTCTAATATTCAATATTAAAATGAGATGTGTACATTTTGCATGCAGTTAAAATGTAGCTCCAAGAGGAACACTAGGATACCTGAATTGTCCAGTGAATTGAGAACATTTTTGATGGTAAAATATTTTAACCTTGCTGTGCTAAGGGGGATAGCTAAGCCTGACACAGCCGTATTGCTACTGTGCATACCAGAATACAGATACAGGGACATTGATGACCCAAATATCCTCTCCCATCTCCTTTAGTTACAAGCTTTTACCTTCCTAGTTATATTTTGTTTCAAATGGTATTAAAATGAATAACTTTCCCAAATGGGTTTGCATTTCTTAGGAATTTATCACTTGGTATTAAGGAAATGTGTTTTACCAGGGAGAGTTACTGATACGGACTTATGTAAAGGGGAAAAATCCAAAATCCCAATGCCCAGACATTTTCTAAATGGAAGAAGACTACCTATAATTAAAAGTTCGCTACCAGTAATCTACCAATTAAGCACATCCAAAACGTGCATGTCATTGAAGGTGGAAGTGTTCCAGCCTACTTCACTTTATCACAACTCTTTCTCACATATATCATGAGGCCCCAGGAAAGAAGCATTTAAAAATACTGGCTCAGAAGAGTGAGGTAATATTGTGTCTTCTGTTCCTAGAGAGAATTGATATAAAAATCACCTAAATAAAATTTTGTCTTTTCTGAAATTACTGCTAAAACATCAAAGTTTGTCGTTCATTAAAAAGAATTGAACAATAAATCTCACTTAGTTTTCGGCTTGTGTGGAAAATAAAACTCTCCTAGCAAATTGATATATTTCTATCAGATGAGTTTGTCCTTTTTTTCTTGGTTCAACAGAAAGTTCAACATTAGGCTCTTATTACTGTCCTCAGCCTAGGCTTATAGCATAGCTTATTTTAGTGGTCCAACTGTACAGGCATGCTTGTATATGTTTTGGAGTTGAGTTATAAATTATATATTTCTAACTATTACTTTGGCAGTAGTTGCAAGCTCAGTTGCAAAGTGGCTTAATTGAGAAATGCACCTTTCAAGTGTGTATTTCTGAGGCTGCTAACCAATCATAATCTTTAAGTGTATGATTTTTTTTTTTGACAGAAAGGAAGAGTTACTAAAAGGGATCTATGCATTGGGATTTAATAGACCATCCAAAATCCAAGAGATGGCTCTCCCTATGATGCTGGCACATCCGTGAGTTTCCAGGGTAGTGGTATTCCAACTTGGTTATTTTTAGTCTCTTATATTCAATTTATGCCCAGGCTCTTGTATTCAGTTTATGCCCAGTGGTCTCCTCTTCCCTACAGACCCCAGAATCTCATAGCCCAGAGCCAGTCTGGAACAGGAAAAACAGCTGCTTTTGTCTTGGCAATGCTAAGCAGAGTTAATGCCTTGGAATTGTTCCCACAGGTAAGGAAATGCTGAGAGAGAAATGGGAATGCTTGCAATGCCAATGACATTTTAGTAATAGGGGTTATTGCTGCAATGATATGATAACATTGAGAATAGACATTCTTTCATAAAATCATAGAGTATTGGGTAGCAGTATGGGGCAGTAATTGAGAGCCCAGGCTTTATAGCTTGACTGGTTCCAATCCCAACCTCTCTACTTACTAGCTGAATGTCTTAGGCAAGTTAGTAAATCTTTCCGAGTCTGTTGCCTTGTCTGTCAAGATCACATCTATAAAGGCATGGATCGTAGTTGTTGTGTTCACCTTGAATCCTAACCCCAAGCACAGTGCCTGGCTCGTGGAAAGCACTCATTAAACATTGAATGAATGAATGAATGAATACTTGCCTCATAGGATTGTCATACAGATTAAAGGAAATGATGTACTTTTTAGCGTTGTGCTTGGCATGAAGTGAGCATTCAATATTGATAGCTGTATAGCTATAAAACTAGAAGCTCATCCAGTCCACCTCACTCATCTAGCAGAGGAGAAAACTGAGGCTTGGAGAGGGAAATGGCTCATGTAAGGTTACAGGTGTCAGAGAGTCACTGAGCAGGGACTGGAATGGAGCTTCCCATTCTCCTAGTCTAGCTTGCACTCATGGAAAGCATCTGGTTATCTTTCCCTCCTTCTCCAAACTGTACTTATCAACTCGTTTGGCAAGCTGAGTACCCGAGTATCGAGTGCACTCAGTGCTGTGGGGAAACGAGCATGCTCAGGAAGCTTACCATCTGATCAGCAAGATAAGCTGGGGCTGTGGATGAGTAAGACCAGGCATAGGAAATCTTGTGCTTTTTTTTTGGACAAGTTCAGTGAAATTTATGTTTGGAGTTTGATATTATGAATAAAAATTCTTCAAGACAGCTGTGCTGGAGCACATGTTGAGAAATGTGTGTGGAAATGGTTTTTAGCACTTCAGCTCTATTTCCCCCTCCTCTCTATCACAGATCCTTCATTAAAGCAGATAAATGCATTAAATATCACCAGTTTCTCCCACAACATCTTCATTCATCAACAACCACTATCAACCGTAGGGGAGATGGAAGTAACAGATGAAAGCATTTGAGGGAATATTCTGCCACAGATGTATAAGATGGATTAGATCAAGCAGGGAGTGTTCTGGAAATAGGCAGACTTTTAATAGTGGGCAGGAGGTGATGGGGATCACACTCAAGCTGTAATTTGTCTTGCATTCCCTCTCTTTTTGATTTCCAGCCTTCCTACATCCCATTCTTCCCCCACCAAAAAAGCGTGACCAGTGACCTGTGTTTCTTCATAACTCTTGAGAGAGGAATATGTAAAAGACAGCTATTCCTCCATCCTTCTGCCCCTTCTACCCTCCCGCCGAAACTCATCATTCCCCTCAGATCTATCAACTGCTAAATTGTATTCAATTTGAAACATTTTATTCAGCCAAAATTTCCAATTTCACTTCTGTGCCTCTCCCTGTACAGATTTTAATTGTATTTCAAATCTGCATGATGGCTTGTATGAACCTTCCTCCTTCCCCCTTCTGTATCTCACAGTGCCTCTGCCTGGCTCCTACTTATGAATTGGCTCTTCAAACTGGCCATGTGGTTGAACGGATGGGAAAATTCTGTGTGGATGTTCAAGTGATGTATGCCATTCGAGGCAATCAAAGTATGTATTGGTAGCCAGTCCTGGCTGAGTTTTTAAATCCTGACTCCACCACTAACCAGTATGTTATATAACTTCTCTGCTTTCTTGTATCTAAAGTAGGGGATATAATGGCACCTGTGTCATAGAGTTGTTTAGAATTAAATGAGATGATATAGATAAAGCACCGTGCACAGCGCTGGGCACATAATGAAGACCCGGTGAATGTCAGCTGCATCATTTCCACATCCCACAGGAGGATGCTTTTGTATATTCTTTTCTTTGAGGCTCAGTTGTTTTGGTGCAGAATAGCTTTTATTGTTTAACTTTTTCATTAAAGTGTTGTATGCATATAGTGAAAAAAATCTTTAAAACTCAGAAGATTAGAAGGTAAAAGTGAAAGTTGTTCTTCCTTGTCCTCCAAACACCTATTTCCAAAGATAACTACAGTTTTGTTAACAGATTTTCATTTTTGCAATTTTTTTGAGCTCATACACATACGAATGCACATATGTATTATTTGTTTTCATAGAGTGTTTAAAAAAATGGGAGCGTTTTTTCCATACTGTTAAAAAACTTACATGATTTGGACATCTTTCCATATCAGTACGTAAGAGCCCCACCTCATTCTTTTGACTGGCTGTGTAATATTCCATAACTTATTTAATGTAACTTATTGATAGACACTTTGGTTGTTTTCCATTTGGGGAGGGTTTGTAGGGTTTTCACAACTGGGCCAGTATTTCTGTAGGACAGTGGGATTGCTGCAGGGTGGCTTTTTAAATGACTGTGGAGCAGAATCACATATGCAGGACTATTATCATTACAATAAAGCTAGAAACTCGGGAATTTATCCTAAAACTCTGCAAAATCAAAAACACAATGACCCTCAGGGGTTGCGCTTGGAAAATCATTAAGAGCTGTAAGTGGCATTGCCCTGAACTGTGGACTGCTAGAGTCGTCTGCATCTGAAGGAGCCCTTCAAACCTTTTCTCCTAGTTCCCAGAGGCACTGACGTCACCAAACAGATTGTAATCGGCACTCCTGGGACTGTCCTAGATTGGTGTTTCAAGCGAAAGTTAATTGATTTGACTAAAATTCGTGTGTTTGTCCTGGATGAAGCCGATGTGATGATCGACACGCAAGGATTCTCGGATCAAAGCATCCGTATTCAAAGGTAATCTTCACGGTCATCCTTTCTTCCTGGATCTTCTGTCCAGACTAGGAATTTCATTTGTCTGCTGCTCCTAATTGTCTTTACTGCTTAATTCCCCACTTTCTTCATCTTTAAAACAAACTGAAGTTGTCTTTATTTTCACTAGCTCAACGGTCCGTCAGCCTGCGGTAAGTTTTTGACTTCTTCACCTTGTAATCTTGCCTGACTCCTTTCCTTTTGCAGGCTTAGAGACGGGATCCATTTGGTGGGGCTCCACCAGATTTTGCCAACAATTTTTTATATTTCTAGCAAAATTCTAAAGAGAATTTATTAAAACCTAGTAGGACTACTGTGAGGGTACCGGGGGTAAGTGGTATAGAGAACACAGTAACCTGCAATCATAAGTCTGGTGGCCTAGTCCTGACTTGGCCTCTAATTGGTTAAATAAATCGTCTTATTGTCCTAGGCCTCTCTCTCAGGATCACCTGAGGGGCTTAAAATTACAGATTACCAGCCTAACCTGAGATTTACCGCATCAGAATTTCTGGGAGTGGCCTTAGGAATCTGTGTCACTTATTTTTAAAGTATTTATATGCTCAGCTTTAAATTCTAATAGTGCTGAAAGACTTGTAATGAAAGACAGTGATCCCCACCCCATCCCCTGGAGAATACCTCTGTTCTGATGTTAACCTTCATCTCTTTAAATAATGTGCTTTATATTGCTGTTTCTTGATATATGATCACTGTCTGGGGACTCCTCGTACGGGAGGTAGGAATTCAGTGCTTTCATTCCACCATCCACTCTCACTTCCTGTCCCCTCTGTCACATCTCTGTGGTTACGTCATAAGAGTTTGGTTACATTAACAGTCAGTATTGATATCACTATGACATTATAAATATTGTTGAGCAGTATATTATTATAATTATGTTTTTCTTATACCGCTTTTTCCCCTGGAAGTAATAATTGCCTCTTCTGTTTCATTGGTATTACTGTTTAGGGATCTTTCTTTTTTCTCTGCCTTTTTCATCATGTGTATCATATGTCAATGATATCTTCAAATAGTCAAGTACATTTTAAAAATCCATCGATCTCTTTGCCCTGAAGATCTGCCGAGCTCCTTCTCTCCCGTGTCAGTCTGGACTGCTTGCTCTCCAGGCCTCCTGTTACAGCTGTCATTATAGTTTTGGAGAAACAGCATATTGTTTCTGTTTTACTGTAATCTTTTTCTCCATTCTCATCCTCAGTGTATTTCCAAATTGGAAATGGACATCCTTTTTGTCTCAAATTTTGACAATTGACTTTATGGCAGGCCAACATTTTAAATCTTTTCAAAGGAACATTTTAAATCTTTTCAAAGGCCAGGAACAATGATAGTCATCTTGTAGGCATATGTCTAAGGTGGCTATCTTCTTCTATTTCTGTACAGTTAAAAATCTCAATAAGTGCTTTTGCAAGTTTTGAGAAACTCAAGAGTGACCTTTTTGATACACTTTACATTTTGATAAACTTTATCTGCATTTTGATAACTACATTATCAAAACTTTGTTAATAAAAAAAAGCAAATTGTATGGCTTTTTAGAAGTGGTGTGTACAGAGTATGCAGGACATTTAACTGGTAAGATCTTTTCATGTTCTTTGATAAGAAGTTTATAGATTGAATGGAATCTGCCAAATTTACGTGTGCACTGTCTACTGCATGTGCAGATAGTTGAGCAAAGGCTAGGTTGTATTTCGATACCATATCAACAGTCTTTTGTTTTGTATTTTTTTTATTTTATTAAAACGTTATAGAAGTCAAGAAGATGCTTTGAAATTCCATATTTCAAATCCAAGTACCTAAGAAATAGGGGCAACATATTTTTTGTTGCTGTGATTTGACGTATCACTTGATACAGTGTAGAAAGCATGATCATTGATATCTATCATTGATATGATAGAATCAGCTCTACACAGAAAGAGATAAGACACCTGTCATCAAAATTTCTCCATTTGTTCACCCACAGGACGTTTTAGTTGCGACCTCTGAGCCAGGAAATGTAACTTGACTCAGTTTCATAGGGGTATCAAAGGAAGGATTCAATAACGCATGTCCCTTTGTGTGGAATGGCCAGACTAATTCAGCGTCCACTGTTTCCAGCCAAGCACTGGTGTTTTTTGAGGAGGCAAAAAAACTTTTAATTTGGAAGTATTGCCTGTCTCATCCTGAACTTGTGCGATTCAGTCTCCATGTGTGCTTTTCACATCCCCTTTTCCACCATGCGTAGTCCCAAATTCTTCCCTTCAGATGGTGCAGCATGCTCTCTTTTCGTTCTTTACCTCTTTAACCCAGTGGTATGTGTCCTTCCGTCCATCGTTTAAGTGGCACTGTCGTTTCACCGTCTTTTTCTGTCCTGTCTGGACCATCCTGGCATTGTTCTCTATTTCTTTTCCATAGCTTCCTTTTCTTGCATTATGGATGCAATATGTTTCTGTTGTCTCTCTGAGGATATTAATTATAGTATTTAAAACTTTTTTTCTGTTCTCCACATTGTCTCTGAATTATCTGAGTTTCCTTTTTTGTTTTTTTGCTACAGTCTCTGTCTTTCATGGTGGACCTTTCCTCGTCATGTCAGTTGATAATGTGGCCAGCCTTTCATAATCTAAGATGAGAAACTATCAAGCTTATTGACAGCTCTATGTTCATGGTGGAGGCTTGTGGCATGGCAAGCTTCACTTCAGGATGATTGTCATAGGTCTTTGGGACTATGTAATGGCTCTGCTCTCCTTCCTGGGAGATACCCACTTGGTTGCTGGCATCGTGGAAGCATGGCAGGGGAATGGGCTGAGAGGAGTCAGTATGCATAGTTTCCCCTGATCCCCTATTTTCAGCTCCATGCTTTACCCTCACCTTCTACTGAGGCTGGTATCCCCAAGTCTGAAATTTCTATGCAGAATAAACCTCTAGTCTTCTGCTGCTACATGCATAGCTGCCTAAAGTAAGGTGGGGTCCAACTGCTCCTTATACACGTTTTCAGCCAGACTTCCTATTTAAAGTAATTTTGGCCAAAGATCAAGCGAGACTCCCTTCTTGCCATCCCTTACCAATAAGTTGGTATGTTTATCTATAACAGCAAATGAAAGATTCAAAACTCCAGGAAAGATTCACCAAAAAGGGCTGTCTACTCAAGAGAATATTAAGTAATAATTGGATAGAGCATTTATGTTGGTTATTTATCCCCCCATTGTTCAGTTTTCCTTCCTTTTTTTTTTTTTGCTGAGGAAGATTTGCCCTGAGCTAACATCTGTTGCTAATCTTCCTCTTTTTGCTTGAGGAAGATTCACCCTGAGCTAACATCTCTGCCAGTTTTCCTCTATTTTGTATATGGGTTGCTGCCACAGGATGGCTGACAATGAGTAGTGTAGGTCCATGCACAGGAACCGAACCTGGGCCGCCAAAACGGAGCATGCTGAACTTAACCACTAGGCCACGGAACCAGCCCCTGGTTTTCCTTTCTTTTGTTTAAAAAATATTAAATCACAGTACTGTCCAATCAAAATATAATGCAAGCCACATGTGTAATTTTTAAATTTTCTAATAGCTACATTAAAAAAAAGAAACAGGGGCCAGCCCAGTGGTGTAGTGGTTAAGTTCACGTGCTGCACTTCGGTGGCCCGGGGTTCGCAGGTTCAGATCCCAGGCATGGACCTACACACCGCTTGTCAAGCCGTGCTGTGGCAGGCATCCCACATATAAAGTGGAGGAAGATGAACACGATGTTAGCCCAGGGCCAATCTTCCTCAGCAAGAAGAGGAGGATTGGCAATGGATGTTAGCTCAGGGCTAATCTTCCTCACAAAAAAACAAGAAAAGAAATGAAATTCATGTTATATTTTGTTGAACCCAATGTTAGCCCTGGTGCCATCTTTTTCCAGATGAAGGATTGTGATATATCATGGCCAAGAGGCCCTGGCATGCTAATGCAGAATTCTTCTCATGTCTTCTAGCATACCGCCCCCATTACCCGTCCTTTTCACCGACTTCTCTGGTCTCTGGTGCTTGCAGGTCCTAGACCTCTCAGTGCTCTGAGGGAACCAGTCTTTTCCACTTAGCTACCTCTTTCATCAGTGTTTCCCTGTATAGCACTTGTATTTTCCTCCACTTGCTCGTTTATCACACTTTTCATTCTTCCAAAAATGCATTGAAATATCTCTTCCACCAGTTTCTCCTTTCCTATTGTCCATGTTTTTGTGGATTCAGATCTTTTTCTCTCTTTATGTAAGTGGGATGTGGGAAGCTGGGAAGGTAACACAGGTAGACAGTCTACCATAATTAACCAGGGTCTATCAAAGACTATTATTTTGAAAAGCTCCCCAGATGATCCAGGCCGCAGGCTTAAACAGTGTTTGGGAATCACTGGACTATGTGATCTCTCCCACTCCCTTTTAGCACTAACAGCTTATTCTTCTAAGTGTTCTGTCTTCTTCTCAAAAGTGGTGATTTCTCTCTGGTCTCTCTATTTTGTTAAAAACAAATTAACCTCTTTATTTATGTAAAAAGTATGGACAGAGAAATACACAAATCATAAGTGTACCACTGAGTGAATTATGACAAGGAGGCTGTGCTCATGTGACAATGGCCCTGGTAGAGAAATAGAACTATACCAGCACTTCCGAAGTCTCTACGGCCGTTTCCTACCAGCAGCCCCTCCCTCCTCCCCAGGCGTCACCTGTCTCCTAACTGCTAACGCCTTAGATGCATTTTGCCTGTTTTTGAACTCCAGGTGAATTAGCCCTGTATTCATTATGGGTTCAGTTTACATTTCACCTGCAATAGCATTTTCCCCTTTGCTCCCCTTTTATTTGTATCCATATTCTTCCCATTCCAAATAAAGTTAGTTGTGGCTCTTGTTTTTTCCCTCCCAAGAAATATATCACCTGCCATCAAATGACTAGCCTCTGTGTCCTGCATCCCGTGTCACTGTGTGAGATGATTGCCATAAAGAGCATCTAACTAACACTCTTGGCTCCACGCTTCTATGTCTCCCAAGGAGAAAATGGGCATGAAAAACCTCAGACCCTCCAGAATATGTATCTAAACTTGGCTCTGGAGCTCCACATTCAGTTTACGTAATTTTCCAAATTCTTGGTGGCAGGGAGGGGCGGGACACGTGGCTCTTTGCATGAAGATGTAGCTGGTCATTACAGGCAGCACCTCACACTGACCCCGGAGCAGGTGTGCGGAGAGCTTATGGCGGTGGGTGTGAAGTGCTGGAAGCTGCCTGGAAGGAGAGGAGGGACAGCATGGCAGTTGGGTGATGGCCTTCTTGCCTTCCCTCTTCCAGAGCTTTATCCTCCGAATGCCAGATGCTCCTCTTTTCAGCGACCTTCGAGGACTCTGTGTGGCAGTTTGCAGAGCGAATCATTCCTGACCCTAATGTTATCAAGTTACGGAGGGAGGAGCTGACCCTGAACAACATCCGGCAGTATTACGTGCTGTGCGAGAGTAGGAAGGACAAGTACCAAGCTCTGTGCAACATCTATGGCGGCATCACCATTGGCCAGGCCATCATCTTCTGCCAGGTAACTGCTGAGATTTGTCTTCGTCACGCCCAGACTTCCCTGCAGGGGGTGGTGGGGGGACAATAGTAGAGCCGGGGACCATATTCAGCACTTTTTGTACATTATGTAGTTGAATCTTCAGAGCAACTCTGAATAGAAATTATCTGTATTTTATGGGTGAAACTTAGAAAAGTTAAGTAATAGGGTAGGACTGCAATACATTAAACAGAAGACATCCTTATTTTGAGAGGGACTGCTTCTGACACTTCCTCATTTAAGTTGATGTTATTTGTAGGGTTTTTGTAGATACCATTTATCGAGTTAAGAATGTTCTCTTCTATTCGTGACTTACTATGAGTAAAGTAGCCACTCAGTTACTCACTGTTACCTATTTTTTTGCTCTCTGACATTTTTCATGTTCCTGTATTGGTTTTAGTTTCTCACTCCCCCTTGAATACTCTAAGCTCCATGACAGTGGGATCATATCCATCCCTTTCACATCCCTTGCACTAGAATAGCACCCACCTGGCCTGTGAACAGCACTGAAACATATTTGTAGACTAAAGAAAAGTTTGGCTCTGCCACAGACTAGCCACATAACCTTGGGCAAGTTACTTAATGTTTGTAAGATTTGGGGCCTTTTTTTAATTTTTAAAATGAAATTAGGTTGCTCCTTCATCAAATTGTTGTGAAAGCAAGTGACCATAATGTGTGTAAAGATTTTAGCAAGATGCCTGGCATACGTGCAGCACTGTTAGAGTATCTGACGTTGCCGTTATTACAGTATCTCATTGTGTCCTCAGACCACCTGTGAGGTAGGTAGGACATTTTTATTATCTCTGTTTCATGGCTCGGAAGCTAAAGTTCTGGCAGGGAGGAAGTGACCTTTAGAAGCGCAGGGGGAGGGGAGAGTCCCGTGCCCCTCTCTGAGGTTCCTCTGAGATTAAGGGAGAGATGAAGCAAATCTCTGCAGCCCTTCCCGGCACCCTGCTGTGTGTACATCCATGAGCATGGCAAACACGGCCAGTCTGCTTTAACTTGGGGTGCTGTACTGGGTTTTGTTTTTTATGTAGACTCGTCGAAATGCCAAGTGGTTGACTGTGAAGATGATACAGGATGGCCACCAAGTGTCTTTGTTAAGCGGAGAGCTGACTGTGGATCAGCGAGCTTCCATCATTCAGAGGTTTCGGGATGGGAAAGAGAAAGTTCTTATAACGACCAATGTCTGTGCTCGAGGTGTGTGTGTATGTATTTAAAGTCAAGTTTATTGAGGTATAATTTACATATGATAAAATTCACTCTTGTTAAGTATACAGTTCAGTGAGTTTTGACAAACATCGATAGTCATGTAACCATCATTGTAATCAAAATACAAAACATTTCCATCTCCCCCCCAAAATTTCTTTCTGCTCTTTTGCAGTCAGTCTCTGCAACTACTGGACTCTGGTAACTACTGATCGAATTTCTGTCTCTATATTTGTGTCTCTTCCAGAACGCCATATAAACTAAATCCTACAGTTGGTAGCGTTTGTGTCTGACTTACTCCCACTTGACATAATGCTTTTAAATTCATCAGTGTTGTTACATGTATCAGTAGTTCATTCCTTTTTATTGCTGAGTAGTAGTCCATTGAGTGAATATACCATAGTTCGTTCATCCATTCACCAGTTGATGGACATTTGGATTGTTTACAGTTGGGGGCTTTTTTGGATAAAGCTGTACTAAACATTCATATATAGGTCTTGTGTAGACATATGTTTTCATTTCTCTTGGGTAAATACCTAGGAATAGGATTTCTGGGTCATACGGTGAATGTATGTTTAGCTTTATGAGAAACTGCAAAACTGTTTTCCGAAGTGGCTGTACAATTTTTCATTTCCACCAGCAATGTAGGAGGGTTCCCGTTGCTCCGCATCCTTGTCAGCAATTGGAATTGTCACTCTTTCTCATTTTAACCTTTCTATTAGATATGGGTGGTATCACATGTTTTTAACTTGTGTTCCCTAATGACTAATGACGTTGGTCATCTCTGAGGTGTTTTTAATTTTAAAACTATTCACTACTGAGAAAAACAATCATTGTTTTTTCAACAGAAGGGCCTTCCTACTTTCTTCATCCCTCCTGTATCTTGCCTCGACACTGTACTCAAACCATGTTTCTAATTCGTCCTTAGTTCAGCAAATAGAACTGAGGACCTGCCATGAGTGCTGATCTTGGCATTTGGGAAGAGTAGCCTGAAAAATGATGAGGCCCCTGCCCCTCAGGAGCTCACTGCCTAGACTCTTGACTCTAGACCAGCACTATCCAATAGAAATTTCTTCACCGATGGAGATGTTCTATTCTGTGCTGTCCAATTGGTAGCCACTAGCCATATATGGCTATTGAGCACTTAAAATGTGGCCAGTTGACTAAGGAACTGAAGTTTTAATTTGAATTAATTTAAAGTTAAATAGCCACATGAGGGTAATGGTTATTGGACAGCACTATCTAGACCCCACAGGAAGGACGGCACAGAGAGCTCCAGAGTCGACACACAGTGCAAGGAGTACAAGGACTGTGACCCAGACAGCTTGTTCGTACTGGGGGACTGAAGCACTGGGGGATCACAGAAGTCTTCCTGGGAAACATTAGATGTGGAAGGTTTTGAAGGAAATGTAGAATTCAGTTTGATGAGAATTTACAGTTTGCTTGGGAAATGACAAGACCGTGTGACTGTATTGTTGGATTTGTGAGTCAGGAGAGGAAGAGATGAGACTTGAGGTAGTTTGGAAGTCTTGAGTGGCTTGTACTTTATCTTATACAATTTGGGCAGTTGGGTTCCAAACACAAGTGCTCTGGACATGGCTGTGGGGACTGTGGTGAGAGATTAGAGGAGCAGGAGAAGTGAGGGCGGGGAACCAGTCTGGAAGTTGTGGTAACAGTTGAGGCAAGGGATCAAAAAGACCTGGTTAGAACAATGGCCATGGAGTGGAGCAGAGCTGGGGCCCCGCGATGGGTGAGGGGCCTGCTGGGGACTGGGCACAGCAGGAGCGGAGAGGAGGGAGTGGCTCCATGGGCTGGGTGAGAGCCCCTCCCACAACACACACACACTCTTTGTACACATTTAGACTTCTGTGAATTAGCTTCTGCTGACACTCCTATCCAACATCGTAGACATACTGTGCAAGCAAATGCCTGACCAGAGGACCTGTTTCAGTTATGTAAAACCAGATATAATTTATAAATTTTGTCTATTAAATGAGAATTCCCTCGGCAGATGTGCTTCTTGAATAGCTGTGTCCTAAGGAAAAGGTTACAGGCCCCTACAGTGTCTTTCCTCTTCTAGGGATTGATGTGAAGCAGGTCACAATTGTTGTGAACTTTGATCTCCCCGTAAACCAAGCAGAGGAGCCAGACTATGAAATCTACCTCCACCGCATAGGGCGGACGGGACGCTTTGGGAAGAAAGGCCTTGCCTTCAACATGATTGAAGTGGATAAGCTGCCCCTGCTTATGAAGATCCAGGATCACTTTAGTAAGTAGCACCTTTCACAGTGGGAACTGTGGACTTGCTAAATGCTGAGAGTGATGATGTGTGTCATGGACCTCAGGCCCAGAGGCTTTGATAGGATGAGGGCAGGAGCCATGGAGTAGAAGGCTTCTAATTCACAATGCCAGAGTTCCTAATATAAGACTGTTGACTAATTCATATATGGTAGTTAAAAATTTTTAAATCAAGTGGAATTAATATGAGCTCAGATTTGTATGTTATTGCTCATTCTGGGATCTGGAACAGATTTTCGTGTCCTTTAAAGAACGACCTTAAGCAAAATAATGAAGTCCTTATGATTATAGTCTGTCCCCAGCTTCCTCTTTTTCACATTTCCCTTCCTCTCGCCCCACCCTACCAAATAGGACAGTCCTAACTTCTGAGGTCTGCTGCCCTTCCTGCAGCACCCCCATCTAAACAAGGCAAGCTCTGATAACCTGCAGGGCTCTTGGACTGGAAACTGGAAGGGTGATGGAACCTGAGATTCCACTTCTCAAATGACCCCATGCCCCGAAGCCATGGAGATGGCTGGGGAGCAGGGGAGGAGAAACACTCAGATGACTCCAAATATATCTTTCACCTTTCAGGACAATGGTGCTTAACCTTTGTGGGAAGCAATGGACACTCTCCCTGGGGAAATGCACATAGACACATGCATGCAATTTGGAATATAATTTTAAAAGGTGTGCAGACTGATTGTAGCACATCCGTGAACACTTCAGGGAAGTTGGTTAAGCACCCCTGTGTTAGGATAACTGAGGAGGGTTGGGGGAGAGAGAACCGTTATGATCCACTGTTTCTATGGTAAGCTCCTAAAGACCTGGTCTTGGGAAGTGACCTCAGGAGGAGCCTTCATCCCTCTCCCTGTTGCCATCCCACACCCCCACTCCCCATACACACACCCACTTCATTCCTTCTGAGCTCTGTCGGGCCCCTTCCCAGGCTCCCCTCACTTGCGCTCTGACCTTTTTTCTGCCTCAAGGTACCTAGACATGTATTTTCTATTGTCTGGTGCATTCAGTGCTATTTTAGTCAGTATTAATCAGTTATTTTGATATCATCCCTTCCTTATCAAATCTAGAGAATGTTCTTATCTCAAGGCTTTTGTATACAAGGTGTCACAAGAACATATATATTTTTTCAGAGGTGTCACTGTCTTCAGAAATTCAGAGTTGAATGGAATGAGATTCCATTTAGGCCCTGGGATAAAACTGGTCCCTTCTCTTTTGTTCTTTTAGACAGCAATATTAATCAACTCGACCCTGAAGATATGGATGAAATTGAAAAGATTGAATATTGAAGAAAGAACTTTATTGTTTGTGAACTATCCTAGTTTATGTGAGAATGTCCCAGTGGGTTTTGAAGGTAATTTTTTATGTTGAGGCTTTTTCAACGTGAAACTATTACATATTGCAAAACAAATGTTGTGGTAGCCTTAGTTTTAAGACCTGGGGTCTTTTTGAAACCAAATTGATGTGAAGCATATGGTCCTTTTGAATAAAAAAGCAAGATTATTTCTTATTCTCATCTTTTGACAGGTAAACATCTTTGTGTGGACCACTGGGATGTTTTTGGATTTAGTTTATAGAATCTGAGCCGATTGTGCCTCTTGTGAACATCTTACAGTGCCACGAGATGGCAGTAGAACTTTACTGCTTTTTTTGGAATTTGCGTTAGTAGGGCAAATGAAAAAGCCACACCTCGTCAGGCCTCACTCACAGGCTGCCCCTTCTAGCCACTGTCTTCCCTCCCCCATGCAGGCATGCATGCTTGCCACCCGTGCACACATGTGCACACGCATGCACACAATCACATATATTCTTAGGTGAGAGTGCAAGGTGAAACCTTTAAAAAGCAAAACAATTTGGAAGAGAGAACGTTTTGCTTTTTTAATGTTTCAACCGACATACAGAATTTCAAAATATTTTTCTGTTTTGCTTCTTAATGCCTTCAAATTAGAGAAGATTTAATCTATCATCAGTTATTTAATAGTTTCTGAAAATGTGGCTTTATTATAGGTGTTTCTTAAAAACTGGAAGTGGGGGAAAAAAACCCTCTTGCCTTATTAAAGAAGTAACATTTCAGGAATCCAAAAGGTTTTGCTTTTAAGAACTTAAAGGTATATCTAAGAATCCGGGATGTTTTCCTGCAGGTCCTGTTGAGATGCTTTTTTCTTCTCACATTTGCTACTGAAAAGTGAAACAGTGAGCTTGAGAAAACGGGGGGAAATTGATACTCTCCCGGAAAGCTCGAGCAGGTTTTGCAGCCTCGAGTCAGAGCCCAGGCCCTGGCTCTGTCACCCCAGACGACCCCTGGCAGCATCAGTGAATGCTCTTGTCACCCCGGCGTGGAAGGGTGTTTCTGGCGTATCTCTTTTGATATTCCACATCCGTGTCACCCTGCCCTTGTTTTCTCCCTGTGAGCAGGGCTCAGAAATACGTGATCATCATCCAGCTTCCTCACTCCACAACCGATATGTATTGCGCACACTTTATGCCAACAGCGGGGAAAGGGAGATGAATAAGATGGTACAGTCGTCTCAGAATTCAGAGTCGAATAGCAGAGACCCAGAATAAGCCAGCATCCTAATAGACTATGCTCAAGGAGAGTGTACAGGTCGCTAGTAAAGCAAGAGGAGGGACCCCTAACACCAGCTGGGCCCGCTTCCCAGAGGAGAAGACACTGCATCTCCTATTACAGGAGAGAAGTATGGATTTCATAGTGCCTCTCATCATGGCCTTAGTACCACTGTGCAGTTATCTGACATGGGTCCACTGAGGCAGTGTTCCAGATCCCACTCATCAGCAGAATTACCTGGAGAACTTGAAAAAAAATAGATTCCTTCGCCCATACAGGAAAAAACAGACTCTCTGAGGGTAGAGCCCAGAAATACACGCTTATATAAAGGAGCTGAAAGCATAGGAAAGCAGTAGGCAATAAAGACCACTATCCTAGGAGATGCTGAGGCCCAGAGAAGTCCTCAGAGACAGATTTTGTGAAAGGGGAGCTCCCACCTCTCCATGCCCACTCAGGTTCTCCTGACGCTGTGTCTGCCTTCCTCTCTGGACTGTGACCAGCCTGTGAGCAGTCCTACACAGAGCCCAGCACGTAAGAGGCACTCAGTGAATATTTGTTCTTGTTGACATATTCCTTTGCCGTTTCTTCATTCACTAACATTCTTCCCTGATGTTTTCCATCCTAGTTTTGAACCCCAATTATATGGCACAGGATGAATAAGCATAGGAAGTGTATCAAGATATTTTGCTCTCTCGCTATTTGAGAATCGAGTTGGACTTTGAATTATGCTCAGCTCAGTGTTAGGGGGTCTTAAATAAAACTTCTCCACTTCCCTTTCCAGTTCAGATCGCTGATGGAATCTCTGCCAGTTACCCTCACAAATGTCTTCAGTAATTTCCATTTGGCAACGGTTCCCACAAGGTCTGCAAATAGTGGGTATTCTTCTGCCTTCCCCTCTGCCCCTCTCCTCATATCCCTTTGTCTCGCCACCTAGGAGGCAGCACAGCCATCCTGTGTTCTTTGTGCATCACAGCTGTCTTAACACTAACTGTCCAGTTTGGTGAGTCAACAATCCAAAGCCTCTTTTGCAGGGTGCAGCTCCTTGCTCAGAACTGCAAGCAATTTTCACATCTCTGTGCATGGCCTGGCCAAGGTCATCTCTCTCAGTTGATGCCTGCCTGAGGAAGAAGTAAATGGAGAAGCAAGGAGTAGCCAGCTGATTTCAGGGCATCTGTGAGCTGGGTTAATCAGCTGTGTGTTACTTGGCACCAAATACTAAACCAAATCCATTAGGTTTATCTTGGCCGGCTGAATACGGTTAGCATATTGAAATTCATGATTACGTAGAGCAGGGCTGTGGTCTCTAGTGGGAGTGGTGAGTGAACACCCTGCGTGGGCACAGCTCCTGTGATGTTAGGTGCTGGATCTATGGCAACTATGAATAAGAGGAAAGGCAGACACGGTGGTCATAGTCTGGTAGGATGTCTGACAGCCCTCCTCAGGAGACATTGTTGCTTTTGGTCACGACAGAGTGTTGATCCTCCTCCGCAAAGCTCAGTCCCCATGAAGGCTGCTGGCAGTCTCTGCACATGTGATCAACAGTGGAAAATCTTGGGGAATTGCTGGGGGGTGAGCAGTACCTTCCAGACACTGGGGAGAGAAGCCGGTTGTGTCAGCCTTGGTTTGCTCTTGGTCATCTCAGACGCTCAGTCTCCTTCCCTTTGATTCAAGTAGGGGTCCACATCAGAGACAGGACCCAAGCAGACACAACACAGCTGTTGAGATGGAAGCTGGTGGGAGTCCAGAGCAAGGACCTCTCCATGGGCTGTACTTCTTTGCCTTCTGAACTCGAGGGCCTTCCTCTGTCCCCTGCTGCTGTTGTACAGAGAGCCTATGTGTGCTGATCCAGAGGACACTTGGGGCCCAGCAGATGGACACGTATTGAAAACCAAGGGACTAACGGGAGAGTCAGGTCCTCTTAAGTCCTACTGCCTCACTCCAACCTTCCACCACTTTCAGGGACTCATGTATAAGATTGTAACCCATGGACTGTGAAATATCACAGTCTTGCTATATGCTGCAGGGAATACCAACTCTGCTCTAGGGAAAATCCAAGAAGAGCTCACCCCAGCGTTTTCTATACTTTTTTTAAGCCATGGCTGAGAGAAGAGTGAGAACTTTCCCTCCTTACTTCTACTGCTGACCCCCTCCCCCAGGGCTGCTGCTCACCTCCCCAGGCTGATGTTTTCATTCCTAGGTTCTGCATTCTCCTGGGTCCTTGGCTCTCCTGTGCTCCCTGCATCTCTGAGGAGGGGTGATCACCCAGGCTCTGGCCTTCTCACACCCCTCCTGGCTGTCCTCAGCTGTGCCGCTGGCGCCCTCTGACAATGGTTTTCCTTACCGCTTTGTGTCTCCGTCAGCTCGGGCTGCCGTAACAAAATACCACGGACTGGGTGGCTTAAACAACAGAAATTTATTTTCTCACAGTTCTGGAGGCCATAAAGTCCAAGATCAAGGTCCATCAGGGTTTAGTTTCTGGTGAGAACTCTCTTCCGCCTTCTTCCTGTGTCCTCACATTGGCAGGGAGAGCAAGAACTGTCTCTCATGTCTCTAATCCCAAAATCCCATCGTGAGGGTCCCACCCTCATGAGCTAATCACCTCCCAAAAGCCTCCCCTCCAAATATCATCACACTGGGGGTCGGGGACAAACATTGTGCCTCACCTGCCAGATAACACCTTGCAATCTGTCATTTTACAATATAACCGTAGCACTTTGCAAACTGTCATTTTAAAATTTGGGTGGGGTTGAAGCACCGTTATCCATTTTTAATTTGGTTTCCCACTCCAGCTTTAAACATAAAACTTTGAGGCTCTTCTAATGAAATACAGGAAACACACGTGCAATGTGGTGATTGTTGGTTACAAGAAGTAATAGTGTGTCCCAAAAACCCAGAGTCCCACTGCCCGTGTGGAGCTGCCAGCCTCCCTCACAGTTTACCAGCCTTCCACTTCTGCTGCTGAGGTGAGACAACCAGGAGCTCTAGGGTAGTCAGAAAGATGAGCACTGAAAAGATGGCTTCCTCCTCTTGTTCTCAGAAGAACTGAAAGAATTTTCTAAATGAAAATCTTTACAGATCTAAAGTCTTTAGTCTTTAGAGAGAAGCCTGGGCAACTGTCTGTAGCACTTTTTTGGGGGATTCATCTTTGCTCATAATTTTTTTCTATTCAATAGACTAGCCATGGGTTTCTATATTCCCATTTCTAGAATATACTTTTCATGAATAGGGATAGTCTCATATTTTGAGCTTAATATTTTTCTTTTGTTAGGAAGAATGATGCAGTCTCACTCCAGTCCCTTAGTTTGTGCTGCGTGGTTTGAAATCCCAGTTGGGAGGAAGTGATTGAGCAGGCCTGCTTTGTGTGAGATTTAGAGGCATGGTCACGTATAACAGCATCAGGCATGATTGAGAAGGCAGAGCCTGAACAGGCTGCTTTGTGAGGTGGTGAGCTCCTCGTTCATGAGAATATTCAGTCAATCAGAAGCATTCATTACAGGTACTTGCAATGGATGCTATAGTTCTAGTTCTTGAATTAGCTGGGAGTTTGGAATAAAATATCTCTGAGACTCTGCCCATCCTAAAATACCATGTTTCCATGACCCCACACAGCAGAATTACACACATGGAAGAACATGAGCTATGGAAGCTTTGCTCAGAGGAAGATTATTTTCCACAAATGAGAAGAAAATGGAGTGATTAACTCCTAGTGCACCCTGTCTTAACTTTGAGATTCACTGGCTTCTTCCCCATGTGACCATCTCTTTATACCTATCTTCATCAGCTTATGCAGAATGTGGATTATTTTTAATTTAATATTTATATGATAAAAGCCATAAAACAGCAAACAAAAGTAGTAGGGGAGAAATTATCAGAAATCTCATTACTTCATCATAATTATTTTCTTGATAGAGTCCTTTTCATCTTAATATGACTATTTAGTTAATCATAATGCATATAAGTTATGTCCTTTTATTTGAAACATTCAAGTGTTTTTTCCTGTTGCTACAAAGTCTTTGGAATTAGTACAAATAATAATTGACCAGATTATCCTGCCAGGTGGATATAACACAATGCATATTACTATCTTTGTTGAACATTTATGTGGTGTTCAGTTTTTCAACATTGTAATTATAAATAATGCTTCAGCAAATCTTGCCCATTATTTTGAATGATTTCTTAGGATTAGAGCTGTTAAGTTTGAGTAGTAGGTCAAAAAATAGGAGCATTTTTATGGCTTTTAATAGATGGTTGGGCCAAATTGCTTTCAAGAGCTAGACCACACCAATTTATGTTGCCACACCGATTTCACCTCACCTTACCAGCAGGGGATAGTTTCATTTTAAAATTGCCTGGTAACTTTTTCTGGTTTACATTTCTTTTCATACAAGCAACCTTGAATTTATTTTTTGTATATGATTCATTGTTTGAAAAACATCTGTGGTGTTTTTCCCTTTGCCCGTTTATCTTATGAGATCTTAATGTTGTCCTTATCAAGTTGTGTGAAATACATGTTTGAATTGATTTTTCCAAATAAAATAAAGATAACTTTTCTTTACTGAACATATATCTTCCCAGTTTGCCTTTTTTATTTATATGATGGCTTTTACACACAAAATTATCTAATTTTTATAGTGAAATATATCAATAATTTTGTGGGTTTTGTCTGCTGCTTCTAGAACGTTAGCGCTGCTCTAGAAAATGTTCGATTTTGTTCTCAGTTATTGTTGCAATTTTATCTTTAAAAGATATTTGACTTTAATCCATCTGAAATTTATTCTAGTGTGAGGTATATCAAATTGATCATATTTTCTCTTTTTAAAAAATGCTAATTAATAATTCCAATACCATTTATTGAGAAATCTTTTTTCCATTTTCTTCTGATATCTCCTTTATGATATTAAATTTGTACACATCTATGCACGTATAATAGGATTCTGGATATGTACTTAATTCCAGTTTATTCTTTTGCCAGTACCACAGTTTTAAGTATTATTGTTATATAATGTGTTTTAATTTAAGGACTTGTTCCTCCTCTTGGCTACTTTAATTCTTTTTTATCTTTTTAGAATATCATTACCAGTTTTATTCCTCAAGATTAACTTTAGATCCATTTTATCAACTTTCAGAAAGCCTTCTGGATTTTTATTTGACTGCATCCATTTGGCAGTAATAATTTATTCAGTCCATACATTAATTTGTGGGGAATTGATTTCTTTACAATATTTAATCGCGTGGTAGGTCTTTCCTGTCTCAGAAAAGTCAGGAGCATGCCAGGAAAAAAGACACAAAGGGAACGGACGTGGCTTGGGCCCCAGGCTGTGACTGCCGAGAGTGTGGGTGAGGTGGTCTCAGCTGGGGAGACTGGGGGTGGGCCAGGCATGCCCGTGTGCTCACTCTTCCGCCAGAGAGTGAGGCCAGGTGAGGGGAAGAGTGGTGTATCCTCGAGGGGTCAGGAGACCCCCACCATTATTAGCCCATTCTGTGCCAGGACAAAGTCACTTCTCGTGCCGTGGCCTCGTGCCCCAAGGTCCCTTCCAGCTCTAAAATCCGTTCCATCTCTGCTTCGTGTAGTGGAAGACACCACGGGCTTGTTCCGGCTTCCCCTCCAATGGACCATAGGGGCAAAAAGGCAGAACTCTTTCTAATTGAGTCTGCTCTATGTCAGTCCCAGCACCCAACCCAGGGTCCAGCACCTCACAGTGTGTGTTTCACACCCACGGGAAGAGGGAGGGAAGGATAAAATTGTGTAGCCCCAGTTTAGAGAAGAGTTTTGTCCTGACCAATGTATTTCAGGGCACCCTGTCTCGAACTTGACTGTAAACACAAATCACCTGGGGATGGTGTTAAACTGCAGCTCTCTGGGTTGGTGAGTCGGGGTGATGCTGATGCTTTTAGTTTACAGACCACACTTTGAGTAGCAAAGTTTTAGAACACAGATCTAGGTGAGAATTCTTGGCTGAATCTTAGTCACAATTATGTTTAAAAGTATGTGTGGGGATAAGAACCCTGGAAACACAAGCCCTTTGATACATTATAGGGATAGTAAGGTTATGGGTGACTTTCTTCTACAGGTTTGTGGCTGTAATGTGTTTGCAAAGAAGAAAAACTTGAACGAAATCTCTTAGTGACGGGAAAAACAAAAGCAGTTCTTTGTCCTGCAGCCACACAAGGCTGGCTAGGCCACACCACTCGCCGTCCCTTCCCAGAGTGGCTCTGCACTCCTGGAGTGGTTTCTCTCTGGCTGGGAGGTTTTCAAACAGCCTGCTGAGTTTGCTCTAGGTGAGAAGCAGCATTGGAGGGCGGAGGGCCCAGAGGGCGGAATGTGATAAGAGCCCCTCCTCTGGTGCAGATGCAACCTTTGGAGATGTAAGAAAATCCCTCGTCCCCAGCCAGGGTTAACCCAGAGCCAGACCAAATGACCAGTGACACCCTCCACACCCACTGAAAGAGCTAAGGAAAATCTCTAACAGTTTGCCTTTCTTACTGGAAGAATTTTTATTAGGCCAAAGCGTTGACAAGTTTGTCATCCCCAGAATCTGCTAACACTCTGCCTCCATCACCTTCAATTTTTAGTGCTTTTCCCCTCCTCGTTTTTAGAAGGGAGGAAAAACTGTCTTGAACAGGCAGAAAGCTTTATCCAAGGTGTTTGGCAGCGACTCCGTGTGCTGGGAGAGATTTATGTCTCCGTTCTCTGGCTCTGTCTCGCGTGAGCTCACTTAAAACAACCGCATAAATGAGTTCACTTTATCCTGTCAAAAGGGAGCCGAGGGCAGCATGGTACCCAGCTGGGGTCCGCTGGGACGCTGAGGCAACGTGCATGTCTCAGTCACTGGTGCTGAACTCAGCCGTTTTTATGTCTGTCTGAGATCATTAAAATGAGGAGGGCAGGGAGCAGAAAGACCTGGAATGAATGGTGCAATGGAAACACCACTTGGAGTCTAGAGGGCTCAGCCAAAAGCATGAATTTAGGGGTTCATTTAAAAGGCTGCCTCTCTCCCAGTGTTGTCTCTACCAGTTAGCAGTCCTTTGGACGGAAGAAAGACCAGTTGGTTTGACCTAAGCTCCTTGAAGTGGGCTCTTCCAGAGAGGTTTCTCCATGCTGATGGTCACAAGGTTTGTTTTCCTTTCTTGTTAAGTCATACTTTTTCTTTCCTGCTGCCCTACTACCATTAAAACTAGGCCCATTAAGACAGGGCCTTATTGCTCTAGAAAAAGAAATATGGATTCTGTCCCAGATGGATTTTCTGGCCAGGCCCATGTCCATCCCTCTTATATGGGTTCAGACTCAGGATTCACCAAATAGCCACGTTATTAACCTGAGGCAGCACGATTAGAAAAGTTAACAGCTGCCCCCAAGGGCAGGACGGTGCTGCTTAGGCCCGAGCAGAGGGAAGCCAGTTAGCTAGAGGGCCTGGGGTCTGCGCCTGCCCATCCTGGCAAGACGGTTGTGTGACCCTGCACTCTCCCAGAGCTAGGACTTTTTCCTCCTTCCAGAGTCCTCGGGCTTCAGGCAGATGGAGGGTGGTTTCTGTCTTAGGGTGGCGGACCTGGGACAGGAACAATCCCTGACAATTTCTTAGCATTTAAAGGTGACAGGGCACGTCCCCTAGACTGTGAGCACCCCAAGGGTGGGGACTGTGCCTGTTTCCTGAGGGAGGGAGGAAGGAAGGGAGGAAGTTAGTTAGTTAGTCAGTCAGTCAGTTGATCCTCACAAGTCCTGGAAAACTCCCATGGAAACTTGATAATGCTATTTTTTGAATGCAGAAGCTGCGAAGTGTGAATTGCCAGCATGCAGCAGAGCTGGGATTTGACTGGGGGCCTCTCTGAACCCCGTCCTTTTCCCTTCCCCCTGCAGCAGTACTGCCCAAACTTCAACCACTCTTTTAACACCTTCACCATCTTTGCCAATCTTCATACTATGTATGTATGTAAATATATCCTTAAATCACTTTATTTTTACTTAAAAATATAGCTAGTTTGATGTGCTGGTTATATTTTTCCAACATGCATTCAAGTATAAATATTTGTAGGATAGAAATTGTCATCCATGTATCACCTCGCATGTGGCCCACAGTGCTCCTGTCACACCAGAGCAGTGGTCTCACAGTGTGCTCCCAGCCCAGCAGCATCAGCAGCACCTGGGAACTTGTTAGCGATGCAGATTCTCAGGCCCCACCCCAGACCCCTGAACCAGACACTCTGGGGATGGGACTCAGCAAACTCTTTTCTCAAACCTTCCAGGTGATTCTGATGCCTGCTAAAGTTTGGGAACCACTGCACTAGAGTGTTGCACCCGTCAAGAGTGTCCTGGTTGTGTCACCTTTGTCCCTCCTGGATTCTCAGTGTCCTTATGAAGACAGAGCACATGAAAGCCTGGGTGAAGGACCACATACGTGTTAAATCAGACCCAGCCTTTTGTGACTTAGTTAAGAAGACAAGAAGCATGATGTGAATGAACATCTGCATCAAGGAAGACACCTTGAAATGTACCTGTAAGGATGCAGAGAGCCAATGGTGGCTTATTTCTCTGTGACTCCTTGGGTCAGAATTCAGAAGTGATGAGAGGACCTAGTAAAGCAGCTAGCTCCTTAGAGCAGTGCTGTCCAACTGAACTTGCTCCAGCGATGGATATGCTCAGTATCCGCACTGTGCTGAGAGAACATTCTCCATGGGTCTCTTGCATTTCTGCACATTTTGCAAGCAGAGGTACTGAATGCCTTTTTCTGGATGCATTCCAAGGTCAACAGCCTTGGAAGGTAGAGATAGTGTCTTCCTCCAGAACAAAGGACAGCATGTTTCCTGCCTGTTATAAAAGATTCAGTTTCCCTGAACTCAGGGTTCCCCTCCTGTACTGCAACCCGCCACATGTGCAGGTACCACCTGGCCCTCTTCATGTTGCCTCATGGGAATTACAGCTTTGGAAGCTAGAGCAAGAAAATGCTGATACTCTGGCTACTGATATTGCTATAAATAATAAAGTCCTTTGTCTCAGACCCGGGAGTCTCATGTCTTCTGCCAGCATCCACGAAACTGGCAGATTCACTTGTTAGCTTGCAACTAGAGTAAAGTATGAGATCCTTCACATTTCTTGACACATTGTCCAACACATGTGGCTACTGAGCACTTGAATTGTGGCTAGTGTGACTAAGAAGCCATATTTTTTGTTTTAGTTAATTTTTTCCCAGCTTTATTTAGCTATAATTGACAAAATTGCATATATTTAAGGTATACAACATGATGATTTGATATGTATATACATTGGGAAATGATTACCACAATCAAATTAATTAAAACATCTATCACCTCATGTAGTTACCTTTTTTTTTTGGTGAGAACTCAAGATTTACTCTCATCAAATTTCAAGTGTACAATACAGTATTATTAACTATAGTCACCATGCTGTGCATTAGTCAGAACTTATTCATCTTAAAACTGAAATTTTACACTTTGACCAACATCTCCCCTTTTTCCTCACCCCCAGCCCCTAGCAACCACCATTCTATTCTCTGTTTCTATGAGTTCAACTTTTTTTTTTCAGATTCCACATATAAGTGATATTATACAGTATTTGTCTTTCTCTGGCTTGTTTCACATAGCATAATGCCCTCCAGTTTCATCCATGTTGTAGCAAATGGCAGGATGTCTTTTTCACGGCTGCATAATATTCCATTGTATATTTATACCACATCTTCTTTATCCATTCATCCATTGATGGACACTTAGGTTGTTTCCATATCCTAGCTATTGTTAATAATTTGCAATGAAAAAAGGAGTGCAGATATCTCTTTGAGATACTGATTCTGTTTCCTTTGGATATGTACCTAGAAGTGGGATTTATTTTTAAATAGCCACATGTCGCTAGCAACTACCATATTGGACCACATAGCTTAGAATGTTCAAGCATCAACTGGCATGCCCATCAGTCAGGGATGCTGTTTAGGAAGTTTCTGCATTGAAAGGGACTTGACAAAGGTGATCTCTAAGTTATTTTCAATATTTGATTTTCAATGATTCTGGAGCTCTAGGACAAGTGGAACCGTGGAGAAGCCAAGGCTAAAGAGATGCTTTATCTTTTTTATTATGTCCAGAGGTGTTTCCTGGTACAGCTGAGAGATGAAACGAAAGAGAAATTGGCACGAGTTTGGAGCTCGGGGATGTTCCTGCTGTGGGATATGTCTTTTGGAAGAGACTCGGAGGCCAGAGAGAGAAGATATAGCCAGAGAAGATGAGCAGACCAGTGGCCCTTGAAGAATTTACTCAGCCTTGCCTTCCCCTTCTCCCCTCAGCTTGAGAATATCTCCCATCTACCCCAGGCTGGCTGAAGACCCGTTTGGGCCCTTCTCAGCTCCCCAGCCTCCTCCCTTCTCACCTCCTGGCCCAGAACAATCTCCTCTTTGATTGCTGGCTCAGGCCCTGCTGACAGGTCAGGTCATATGTACCTAATCAGGAGGAACCGGGGCCTCAGGGATGATAAATGGGGCTTCTCATTTCAATAAAGTTTGTGCAGAATATTGGAAACAGCTGTGGGCCTGGCCTGGCGATGCCAGAGCCTGTGGGGCCCTGGTGTTTGGGGGAGGAGGGTTGAAATGGGAAAACACCAGGGCAGGAGTCAAAAGGATGCTTTGCCACCCGAAGGCTGACAAATCTAGTGGGCTTGGTTCAATGCTAGCTCCTGCCTGGAATTCTAGGCCTTGAGGAGGGTGGAGAGTGCTCTGGAATCAGAGGAGTGAGGTCATGACCAGGCAGGTCTGGAACATCCACAGGCATTTATTTACATTTATTGTCATTTATTTCACAAATACCACATAGATTTCTCTGCAAGTTGCTTTTCTCACCTAACAAAACATTGTGAAAATCCCTCTCATTTATTCTGTTTCTTAAATTGTGGTAAAATATACATAACATAAAATTTACCATCTGAACCATTTTTAAGTGTACAGTAGTGTTAAGTTTATTCACATTGTTGTGCAACCAACCTCCAGAACTTCTTCATCTTGTAAAACTGAAACTCTGTGTCCATGAGACAACAGCTCCCGATTGCCCCTTCAACCTCAGCCCCTGGCAACCACTATTCTTTCTCTTTCTATAAGTTTGACTACTCTAGAGGTATCTAAAGTGGAATCATACAGCATTTGTCTTTTTGTAATTTATTCTTTTTAATAGTTGCGTAACATTACAGTATATGGATATGTGTATGTCCTTCAACCATTAACAGTATTTTTGACACCACAAAAAATGCTATAAAAAATTTTATATGCATATCTTTGCGCACTGGAGTTTGCTTCTTTTTTTTTTTCTGTGAGATAAATTGCCAGGAAGGACATAACTGGGTGAAAGAGACGCATATTTTTAGTTTCATGTATGGTACCAGATCCCTTTCTCCAAGTCTGTGGGAATTCACATATCCACCAGCTGTGACTGAGACATCGTTTCTCCCTCATCTTCTCCAGCCCTAGCTACCATCGTTCTTTTAAAGTTTTGCTATTCTGATAAATAAAAAGTAGTGTCACGCTTTTAAAATTTGCCTTTCCTTCACTATTAGTGAAGATGAGCATCTTTCCATAAATGCATTGGCCATGTGGGTTTTCTCTTCCATGAATCACCTAGTCACACGTTTTGTCCATTTTTCTACTTGGTTATTTCTCTTTCTTATCGTGTGTAAGAGCTCTTTCTGTATTACAGATATTAACTCTTTATCGTGGTATATATTGAAATATTTTCTCCAGTCTATAATTTGTCTTGTTGACTTTGTATATGTTATCTTTTATCCTTCTAAAATTTAAACATTTGATGTCTATCTTTTCCTCTATAGCTTCTGGATTTTCTGTTTTGTTTAGAAAAATCTTCTCAGACCCTAGATTGTATAAATATTCTCCTAATTTTTTCCTCATTAAATTGTTTTAAATATTTAAATTGTTTCAAATATTATTTAAATTGTTTCAAATATTGTTTAAAATTGTTTTAAATATTTCCTCATGAAATTGTTTAAATATAAAAAACAATATTTAAATTGTTTTAAATGTTTAAATTTAAGCACATTTAAATCTTTCATCTATTTGAAATTTAGTTTTAATAACTTGTGAGGTAGAAAGGTTAACTTTGTCTTGTTTTTTCAGACAGATAGCCAGTGGTGCCTATACAATTTATTAAATAAACTATCCTTTTCCCCACTGGTTTGAAACACCACCTTTATCAGATACTATAATCCATGCGTCCTGAGATCTATTTCTGGACTTGGTTCTATTTCTGTCCCATGGATCTATTTATCTTATTCTTTACACTTAACGTAGGATTTGATCACAGTGATTTATAGTCAGTTTTCCTAAGGCCACTCTCACCTAAATATTCCTCACTGCTGTTGTTTTCATCATTACATTATACAAATTCCTTCCAGCTGTCAGAGCCTGTGAATGTCAGTAACTCTTCAAGACAAGCCACAGTAAGTCCAGGAAGGCCTGCCCACATGCCCTTTCAGGAATCAACCAAGGCAGAGGCCAGACAATGATATTAGATGAACACCTACTGTGTGCTCAGCACTCTTCTTTCCACTGAAGCGGGGGCTGGAAGACCAGCACGTCCTGCCCCGCAGTGACTAATACTTGAGGGTTCTTGCTTCTCAGCTCCAGACCTATCCTCTATACAGTGCTTTGGGATGCTGGCCTTGAGCCCTGCGAACCCCCATTTCTGCTTTGCCAGCTGTTCCCTGTTAGATTCTCCCAATGGGAGCCACTAGGGGGAGGCTGCAGGCTGGAGCAGGAAGGGTGGACACGGTCCTTCCTGTTTGCGAGTTTGGGCTCCCTGTGAGCGTCACCCCAACAACACTTCTTCCCCAACAGCAGCAGCAGGCCCATCCTGAAGCAACAGCTGAATCCAGTTGGCAGTTTTTCCCACACTTGCAGCTTCATCATCCACCCCCACCCCCACACCCCTGCCCCAGAGACGCCAGCACCAGCCTGCGGGTGACCCTTCCTCAGAGGTCTGGGCACAAGCCCAAGGGTCCTCCCTTCTTGCTCAGAGCTCCTCCTCAGATGTCTGGGTCCCAGGCTCTGGGTCCCTCCTTGAAACGTCTAAGGTTTAGTAATTCCAGCCTCTTCCTTTGGTTTTCCCAGCCCCAGGGCTGACAGCTGCTCCTGCAGCTGCCACCTTCACGATACCTAAGCGTGCTCGTTACCCTTCCATTACCTAATTAACGACTTTATACCTAGTTATCAATTCTTTATATTAAATTCTCTCCTTTCAACTAACTGGTGTGGTTTCTGTCCCCTGACCAGACCCCGACTGACACAGGTAATGAGGAAATGAAGTTTTCTGGGGGCTGAGGGCTGCTTCTCTTGGCTGCCCTGCAGACAGCTCCCCTCCCTCCTCCATTCCCAGAATTATTTGGCTGCTGGTTGCCAAGGAGACGGCTGATAATTTCCAGTTGCCAAGCCTCCCCCTGGAGCTCTACAGAGACATTCTGGAAACTCCCTACTCCTTCCTGCTCCCCAGCCAAGGAACTTGGAGAATCTAGCCAGGTTACGGGGCAGAACATTGGGAATGGGGAAGCAGACCAGGCCTGAAGATGGAGAGAGAGACCGGACGTTTCCTTGGACCCTGGCTTCCTCCACAGACCTCAAGTGCCTGGCCTGGCACCCCCTCGTCCCTGTCCAGACAGACGTCCACTGGGTCCAGCCAAGACTGAGTTCTCCAACCAGGCCCTCTACCATAGAAAACTGTCCTAACACTGTCACTGGGGCATAGTAAAAGCCGTATTGCCAGCTGCAGCAGGGGAGTGCCTGGAACCTTTACTTGCGGAGAAACCTCAGCCATTCCCGAGCATTCTTCTCAGTGAAGCAGCATTTAATACACACTGAAACCTAGTGTCATGGCCCAGGCTCCAGTCTACTTCGTAATAATAATACGACTAATAACAATATTGGCAGTGAGGTGGGTGTGAATCTTACTCCATAAACTTAGGTTTGCAAGAGTATCCATTCCTTTGCTTCATTAAAATCAAATAAAGTTGACTCCAGTACTGGGGCCCCTGCCCCTCCCAGAGTCCCACCAGAATCCAGGAGGTACCAAAAACAGGGAGAAGCTTCTAACCTCGGGTCCACAGTGGTTGCTGTTGACCTTCTTGTTGTTCAAGCCTCAGGGGGCCTGTGATGTCCATGAGGACGGCTCTCCACTTCTCTCCCCTGCAGGTCCTCGGCCTGGCCTCTCCCTTCAGCCTCTCCCAGGGACCCAGTCACCTCTGACCTGTCCCCAAACTCAGGGAAATCCCTTCCCCTCCACTCTAACTGCCTCCAAAGGCACTCTCTTTTCTCCTTCTCAACACTGCCACCGAGAACCCCTAATAAACCTTCTCAATGGATTTAGGCTTTTACAAAAATATGGAAATGTTCACTTTGCTGTGGAGCAGGTTCTGCTTCCACCCTGTAAAAATCCCTGAGGCAATGTAGAACTAAAGACCTGGCTAAAGTTTCATCTAACTTATTTTTGCAGAAGTATTTTAAAGTAAACTAAAGATGCCATCACATCTCATCCCTGAGTATTTTAGTATTCCTTAAAAAAAAATAGAAACATTGTCTTACATAATCATAAAACTATTATCATACATAAGAAAATAACAATAATTTTCTAATATTGCCTAATAAACAATTAGCCTCATTTTACAGGAGAAAAACTGAGACTTGGAGTAGGGAAGTAACCCATTTGCTGTCAGTCAGATAGTGGGCCACGGAGCCAGGATCTGAATGCTGATCTGATTCCAAGGTCTTCTCTCCTTCCACACCCCCTTTTTCATACATGGTTTATACTTTTCACAGTCCTCTCCTCCTCATCCGCTTGCCAGCTCTTACAGCAACCCTGAGAAGCAGCTGGGCAGCGTTATGATCACATTTTTAACCAATCCGGAAACAGAGGCCCAGAGAAATGGGGTGTCTTGCCCACGGCGGACCGCAAGGGCTGGATGCGAAAGGGCCCCGGGAGTGGTGCAGCAGGTGGAAGGAGGGTTAGTCAGCGGGCAGAGCTGGCACGGAAGCCAGGCCTCCTTCCCTGCGGCCCAGGGGGGCTGGAGCCTCCACTGTCACACCTCGGCCTCTGCCTCCCCCTGCCCCACTTCCTTCCTCTCCTGATCTCTTGGTCTCCCTTTCTTCACCCCTCCATCTAGGGCCTCATTCATTTCCTCTCTGGTCTCCAAGGAGCAGTTTACAAAGTGACTAGGCAGTGACCCCTGCCGGGCCCTCTGTCCCTCTTGCCCTCCTCCTTCCTCCTCTCAGCCATGAACACAGCGGGAGCCATGTCGACTGCAGAGCCTCTGGCCCATTTCCTCTCCAGCTCTCGGTTCATCTCCTGCTGGGGTCCCCGAGGGCTTAGGGTTGGCCTCTGACAAGGCACACATGGACACACATGGAAAAGCCATTTACTTCCAGGAGCATCTGCTTCCTCTGCTCCAGCCCAGCTGTCCCTAAACTTCCACATTCTGCCCCTCTGAAAGCCTGGGGTTTCAGATCAGTATTCAAAATGGTCGCCACATGCTGGAGAGCTGGGTTTAAACTCAGGAAGAGGCCAGGAACAAGAGTCATCTCACCCCAAGTGTAACAAGTACCGAAGTCTGTCACACTGCTGCCCAAAGCAAGGCAGAAGGCTCCCAGAAAGTGAAGCAGCAGCCAGAAACCTGAGCGCTTGTTGTAGCCACACCGCTACCCAGTCAACAGACCTGGGGAGCCCCATGGAGCCGCCATTTCCTCTCAGCGTACTGAGTTCTGTCCAGCCTTCCTCCTGGGCCAGGTGAGGGCCCAGGAAAGCAGCAGAGTGACCATGCCCTGGTACACAGTGGCCAGGAAATAAACGTTAACTAGATGGATAAACGAGGCTCTAACACAGTGGTAACTGAGAACGATTTTGAGTCTTCTTATCAGAGAGAAGGAACGTAGCATTTGCACAGGCCACTGGCCAGCCCAGGGTGAACATAGCTTCAGGGGGATGGGACAAACTGGAGAACGCCCAAAGGTGGGGAGCAACACGGGGTTTGGGAAATCAAGTCTTCAGGGAAAAAGTGGAGAGATTTTGAGCCTGCTGTAAAATGTGGATAGCAGTACTGTCTCACGGAGTACTGGAAAACACCTAGTACATATAGCACATGCCTGGCAATCAACAGTAACTCTAATTATTATTCAGGTAGAGAAGAGAAGGGCTGGACATGCTGTTTCAAATATTAGGTGACTTTCATTTGGAAGAGGGATTTTAATAATTTTGCAAAGCTTCTGTGGAAGAACTCAACCTCAAGGATAGAAGTGTCAGAGAAGCAGATCCCAGTTCAACCTAAACAGAAAGAGGGTGAGAATGAACATTTATTGAATGTATGCTACCTGCTAGGTTCTTGGTATGTATGGTTGCATCTTATCTGTCCGATAACTTGAAGAGGTAGTTATTATGATGCTCATTTTAGAGATGAGGAGGATGAGGCTCAGAGAGGGTGTGTTGCCTGCCCAAGATCGTGCAACTAGTACAATGCCCACCCAATGTTGGTCAGTGGGAGAGGCTGAAGGGCCATCTTTCCAGAAGGCTGCAGAGGGGCATCCTGTGCTGCAAGGGAGGTCCCACTGCCCCATTCAGAGCCCTCTACCTGGTTCTCCAAAATTTCAGCTCAAACTACACAAGAGTCTGGATCCTCAAGTCCATCCTTACAATCACCTCTTTCTGAATTTAGATGAGAAACCACCCCAGGTTTGACCCCTCATTGTTCCTGACTCCACACCATCTCCTTTCCCTCCCTCCAGATCTCCCAGAACAATGAATACAAGTGCTGATGTGAGCCCTGGGGACCAAGGTAGGCTCTGGATGAGGGCCCCCCGCAGTAGGGGTGGAGTAAGCCTGAGCAGGAGGGGAAGATGAAAAGCAGGTACCGAAAGCTGGGAGCCTGAAGCTTCACCTGCCCCATGGTCTAGGCACTGAGCATGCCCAGAGCAAAGCACAGTACCAGGTTACCCTGGTTGGGCTGATGCTCCGTGGGAAAGGGGAAAGGAGAAAGGAAGGTGCCCTACCATATACAGCCCAGTGCCTTCCACTTAGTAAATGCTCAAGAAATGTTTGTTGAATTAATTGTTTACATACTTCAGGTCAAGGGCCATAAGTAATTTTAATAGGCAGTGCTATAGATGCATAAACTCATTTACTCTTCTCAGGAAACTGATTATATAGATGAAGAAACTGAAGCTCAGAGGGGATAAGTAACATGCTAAGATCAATAGTAATAAAGAGGCAAAGCTGTGTTCTGACCACTGTGCTCTCTTGTCCCTCAAAAGTGAAGGCCCCATCACCTTGTCTTCCCTGGCCTCTGAGCTCCCACAGCAGCAGAGACAGCAGCCCAGAGCCAGCAGTCCCATTCCAGTCCTGCATCCTCTTCCCTTCCAGACAGGGGCTGCGGCTCTGCCCTGGGGGTCCTGGTCTGGCAGAGCCAGGGCATAGCATGGGGATACACTTCACGTCCATGATGGTTAATTTTGTGTCAACTTCGCTGAGCCATGGGGTACCCAGATATTTGGTCAAACATTATTCTGGGTGTGTCTGTGAGGGTGTTTCTGGATGAGATTAGCATTTGAATCAGTGGACTGAGTAAAGCAGATTGCTCCCCACCATGTGGGTGGGCCTCATCAATCAGTTGAAAGCCTGGGTAGAACAAAAAGTTTGACCTTCCACCAAATAAAGAGAACTCCTCCTGTCCGACTGCTTTGAGCTGGGACATCAGTCTTTTCCTGCCTTTGGACTCGAACTGAAACATCAGCTCGTCTTGGGTCTCAAGCTTGCCAGCCTTCAGACTGGAACTTACACCATGGGCTCTCCTGGGTCTCCAGCTTGCTGACTGCGGATCTTGGGACTTGCCAGCCCACATAATCACGTGAGCCAACTCCTTATAATGAATCTCTTTCTATGTATATGCACATCCTATCGGTTCTGTTTCTCTGGAGAATCCTGAGGAATACATCTCCTTCCCAGACTCTCCCTTCCGGGGTCTCCCTTACTAAGGAGACAGAGTAGGTCAAGGAGCACCTCCCAAGCCTTCTGTGACCTGACGGCCCTGGGTGAGAAAAGGCTGGAGGGGCTAATTCCACAAGCAGAATAGATTAACTTCAGGGCCCACACAAACCCTCGCTGCAAGCCAGAGAATCCTTTAAAGGTTTCCCGATCCACCCTGCCTGAAATCTCATGTTTTCTCTAGAGACAGGGGCTGCTGCCCACCCTGAGGTGGACGGCAGTCCCAGATCCCCATTCTTTGCTCCAAAAGGAACGTAAAATGGAGTTCTGAAAACAGTTCCAGTTTGGGGTGGGGGGATCAAGATGAGCGGGCCATATAGACTGGTCAACAGGGTCAGGCAAACGTGTCATCCCCACCACGTGGGAGCCCGACTCTCAGGGACCATCTACCATTCTGCTCAAAGCTGAGTTAGATGGGAATGGGGGCTCAAGACCCTAAGGAGGGCGGGGAGGGAGCTTGGCCATGGGTTGAGTGAGAGTAGGACAGGGGTCTGTCCACTGAACTAGGGAAAGTGAGAGGCTGAGAGTGCCACAGTGAGCACCTCTGGGCCCAGGAGGAGCTTGCCGGGCTCTCAGCTCTGACAGCTCCTGTTCCAGCTGAGCCCTCAGGAACCTGACACCAGATGTCAGATCCCCCATCTCACTGGGGTCCAGGAATCTTACCCTCCCCCCAACCCTGCCACCAGAGGACAGAAAACGCTGACCTCATCTCAGGCTGTCACTCAAAGACAGCTAGGGCAGGGCCGGCCCCGTGGCTTAGTGGTTAAGTGCGTGCGCTCCGCTGCTGGCGGCCCGGGTTCAGATCCCAGGCGTGCACTGACGCACCGCTTCTCTGGCCATGCTGAGGCCGCGTCCCACATACAGCAACTAGAAGGATGTGCAGCTATGACATGCAACTATCTGCTGGGGCTTTGGGGGAAAAAATAATAAAAAAAAAAAAAAAAAAAAAAAAGACAGCTAGGGCAGCAGGACATGCTGAGAGCAGGAGAGAGAGAGCCGGGATTCAGAGAGCCCTGAACAGCAGGAAAGCTCGTCTCCACTCCAGCTCCAGGGTCCAGACTTTGTGGGTCAAATCCAGCTAGGAGCATGAATGCCAGTGCACCACCTACCTGCAGGGCACTGTTCACCCGTGTGTGTGTGTGTGTGTGTGTGTGTGTGTGAATTTTGTCAAGCATATGTAAAAGTATGTAAAACATGAATGGGCAGCTTGATGAACTGTAACCCTGCCCAAGTCAAGAAATAGGACATTACTAGCACCCAAGAAGACCCCTGATGTTGATATAAGTTTTTTCTTTCAATATTCACAATAATCTTTACAAGAAAGAAAGTACTATTATCCCCATTTGTCTGTGAAGAAGCTAAAGCTCAGAGAGGCTCAGAAATTTCATAATGTTTCACAGTTTGTCAGTTAGACCCAAACTCTGGGGCTGACTCTGGAGCTCCTTCCACCACTCCACCAACTTCTCCCAAGAAAACATGTGGAAACACAGAGGACACAAAGGGCATTTAAAGGTGTGTTTGCACCTCCTGGTCTCTGTGGTCTGGAGGGCTGCACGCAGGAGGCTGTGCTGGGCGGGTGTTTGGGCTTGATGAGGTCGAGGCCTTTTCCAACTCTGTGCTCCGTGACTCTCTAATTTTATAATATCCTTGAAATGAAGATGCATGGAGCTCAGGGGCCTCCCCTAGGTCTGCCCCAGCCAGGTCTTGCCGTCTCCAACTCTGCATTATGGATGGAGTGAACCATCTGGTAAATAATTCACCCCTAATCGGGGCAGAGTGGGTAACAGGAGAGCAGGGGGGAGGTGTCGGAGGGTCTGAGGTTGGCAACCTGAGCCAGACCCCCAATCCTTTCAGGGCTGGGCTTTGCTCTGGGGAGAGGGAGCCTGAGAGTCAGGCAGGCCTCAGACTGGAGGCCACCCAGGGAGATGGAGCCATGGTGGGTCAGAGGGCCCTGTGCAGACTGCTCAGTCCCCTGCTGCTGACTCCCCTCTGCCTTCTGCATCTAGGGGTCTCAGGTGAGTGATACTCAGATCACCCCTCCATGGAGGCCCGTTCCCCACTCACATCCCATTATTTCTTACTCTTTTTTCCTCGGATCCTCCTTTTGCACTTGAGTAGCCACTCAATGAAGTCCATTAACTTTGCTCATCTGCTAGACATTAGCCAGCATGCACTGAGTGACCAGGTGGGGGAGGCGGAGCAGGAACACAGAGGGCATTCTGCATTAATTACCTGAAGAAGCTGGAAGCTATCCTGAGGGCCACTGTCAGGTTGTAAGCATGGAGTGACATGGTCAGGTCTGGGTTTCAGAAAGTTCCCTCCAAGCCAAAGGGTTTTCAGGAAGCTGGAGGCAGTTGGGAGACCACCACAATGGTCTAGGTGAGAGATGCTGGTAGCTTGGGTCAAAGCAGCATCCATGGGGTTGGAAAGAATCGGTTTCTGGGTTAACTGTTTTCTTCTTGATCAACCAAACACTGGAATTTTACCTTTGATCCCTTCCCCCCGACTCCATGCCTGTCTTCTCCTCTTCCCTCTCTGGAGAAGCTGATGGCAGTGAGAAGTGTCTGAGACTGGAGGTTAGACAAGGCTCCAATCCCAGCTCCACCACCCACCATGTGGTTTTAGACAAAGTGATTTCCTGTTTCAGAGTCTCAGGGGATGTTATTACAATTGAAGTCAACAGGTAATGCATGTGAGGAGTCTAGGACAGGGCGCAGCACAAAGGAGGCATTTGGCAAATGGAAGCTCACGTGAATTACTCCTGTGGCTCGTCGTCCTCTGAGGCATTTATTTTCATAAGTTTGCTGAGGCTCTTTATAGTATCCTGGCCACAAGGGACAGAAGAACACAGTGCTTGGGCAGACTCTCAGGTCCGTGCTAGGCCCTGAGCAGAAAAGAGCACTGTTGACTGCCTTGCCTCATAACGACTGTTCAATGTCTGACAGACTGAAAGCTCCATGAGAGCAGGGACGGGATGGCTCATTGTCATTGAAACCCGGGTGCCTGGCCCGAAGCAGGCCCTGTATAATTAACAGCTGATGAATGAATGAGTGCTGGATGGGCTCATGGCAGGCTGGTGTCATCCTACGTTTGCTGCAATGGGTCTAGAATCCCCCTGGAATCCTTACCCAGAGACCTCCAGAGCCTGAATTGCCAGTGGCCATGTAGGTCTCCTGAGCCTTGGGGGTCACTATTTGGCTGATCATCAGATTGACTTCTGGGCGCTTGTTAAGAACACAGATTCCTGACCCACTGCCCTCTGCCCTGGGGATTCTGACTCAGTAGTCTGGGATGAGGCCCAGGAATCTATATTTTTATCAAGCTTTCCACGTGGTCTGATGACCCATGAGGATGGGAACCTCTACTCCAGTCCCTTCCCTGATCTCAGTCAAGGATTCCCCCATCCAGCCTGCTCCTAGAGCACATCTAGACAGGAAACTCCGCAGGCTCCCTCAGAAACTGTCTTGCCCACCAGCTGCAAAGGTCTTATGCTGTCTCATCAAACCCTGCCCGGCCCACCGGTTCTGCAGAACAATAAGCAGAGGTTCTGGGCAAGGAGGAGGAGCAGGAGAACCCAGAACAGCCCAGACGTCCTGCCTTGCCACTCTGTCCCCAGGGCAGCCCCATCCGACCCTCGGAGCCCCTGCAGAGGCGGCCACGTCCATCCAAGGAGTGCGAGGCGGCTCTGTGGGGCTGGCCTGTGGCTCCCGGCCCGCCCCCTTGGTGGTCTTCTGGAGCTTCACCCCCCTGGGCTCGCTAATTCCCCGGCCTGTGGCCATCACCAACAGATCGCAGTCCAAAGTGGAGGCCGGGGCCTCAGCTCCGGGGGCCGTGAGTCTGCGGAACGGCAGCCTGGTGCTGGGAGAGCTGCAGGAGGGTGCCCGCGGCCTCTTCCTGTGCCAGGCCCTGCACGTGGCCAGCGGCCAACTCCACACTACCTACTCCTACCTCACTCTGGCCGTGCTGGGTGAGGGGCCTTGCCAGGATCCAAGCTGACTTGAGCTGCTTTGCATGCAGCTTTGCATCTATTTGCATGTGCTTCCCATTGTATTCTGCTGGGCCCAGGTTCTACAGGGCCCACCTCCAGGGAGGGAGGAAACCTGGGGTCAGGAGGAAGGGATGTTCAGGGCCCAGTGGGCAGGCCAGCCCCCAGCCAGCAAGGGCTGGGCCAATGGACACAGCCAGGCACAGCCTCGGTCTGCTATAACAAACACAGGGCCTCTCCTTCCTCTGGCCAGTGCCTGTATCGAAGCCTCAGGTGCGGCTGAGTGACCCATCCCCAGTGGAGGGGACCTCCGTGGTGGCCACATGTGCAGTGCGGGAGGGCACGGAGCCCGTGACCTTTGCCTGGCAGCATCAGGCACCCCGAGGCCCTGAGGAGGCTCTGGTGCGAGTCACGAAGCGACTGCTCCAGCTGGACCCAGTCAACAGGACACACCTGGGCTGGTACATGTGCAGTGCCCACAACGCCGTCAACCGGCTGAGCAGTGATGAAGCCTTCCTGGATGTCATCTGTGAGTCAGACTGGGGTGGGGTGGCGGTCAGGGCTGGCACCCTCCTACCCACCCACGCTCGGACTCCTGACACACCTCAGGGCCCCCGAGAGTGCTGCAGTTCCCCCAAGAGCCTTCAATAGGCAAGAGCCTCAGGGCACTGTACCCATTGGTGCCCAAAGGGCTCTAGTACAAGGGGTTTTAAGCTTTTCCAGGTCATGGGCTCCTCCTCCCTGTGGGATGTGCGTACATTCATAGTCACAATTTTGCCCATAATTTCAGGCCTGGCCCAGAAAGTCTGTCTTTGGGTTGAGCCTGAAAGACTCTCAGGGAGCAACTGAACACTGAGGAAACAGGGAGGGGCCCACAGTGGGAAGAGAGGGCACCAAGTCCGTCCCAAGTTTGAGGCTGAGAGCCTGAAGTTAGAAATCAGAAGTTTGTCTTTAAAGCAAAGGATTACTTTTTAGAACACACAAAGAACCAAAACAACCAATGAGGGAGAAGCAGCAACCTAATATAAAAGTGGATGAAAGACCAGAATAGCTATTTCAGTGCAGAGGAGAACACATACCATTAATGAACTTCTGAAAATAAATTTTTTTTTTTAATTTTACAAATAAAAAGAATCAGAAGTTTGTGTGAAAGATGAGGCTAGGATGGTCTAGAGCTGCACTGTCCAATATGGTGGCAGTTTGTGTAGCTTCGAGCACTTGAGATGTGGCTGAACAAAATTGAGTTGGGCTCAAAGTGTAAAATGCACACTGGACTTTGAAGACTTAGTCTAAAAAATATGTATATAATAGCTCATTAATAATTTTATGTTGATTACACATTGAGATGATAATATGCTGGGTACTTGGTTAAATAAAATATACTATTAACACCTATTGGTGTTTTTTGGCTTGGTAGGGTTTGATTATTTTTCCTTTTTAAGATTTGGCTACTGGAAAATTTAAAACCTCTGTGGTTCATATATATCTATTGGACAGTGCTGGTCTAGTAGACTTAAGGAGCAAGGACTAACGATGTCCCGTCTGTCTTGTCGGTGGTGGTGTGGGAATCGTAAACTGAGGACTGTGGAGGAGACTGTTGAGCAGTTCTTGGAAAAGAGGCAGGAGCAGAATGGAAGCAGGCAGAGGATTGAGTTCTCTCTGGGAGTCAGGGAGAGCAGGGGCTTAGGAGAAAGGGGAAGGTAGTGACTCAAAGAGGTGAAGAGGGATGGCTTCTGGGATCACGCTCAGAGTATCTTCCCACTCTGTTTTCTTCCCTCTCCAGTCTAGAGGGACCAACCAGCCCAGTCCCAAGAAACCCCTCAATTCAGGGCAACCTGGGATGGTTGGGCTCCGTACCTCTCTTCTGCCTAGCCGACTCTGACTCGTTCCCCTACCTCAGCCCAACCCACTCACTCGTCCCTCAGGGAAGCCTCCCAGAGTCACAGCTGCCCTCCTGAGCTCCCACAGTCTAGGGTGCCCACCTCTTCGGACCCTGATCACCTACCTGGACTGTGCTATGGCCCCTGGACTCTGAGTTCCTTGGGGGCTAGCATAATGGTTGGCACAGTTGGTGCATAATACGTGCTCGTTGGATGGTGAATAAATTCAGCAATGATTATATCAGTGAATGAAGGAATGAAAATTGGGGAGGTGTGACATGCCTTTCTTGCCCTCCAGATGGTCCAGACAATCCTGTGATCACCATGGAGCCACTGGGCTTCATTGAGGAGGGTTTTTGGGCCAGTGAGAGGGAAGAGGTGACCCTGAACTGCCTGGCTGCGTCCAACCCCCCTAGTCACTTTCTGTGGCTCCGTGACCACACTCAGGTCCACACTGGGCCTACCTACATCATCACCAGAGCCGGCCGCACCCACACAGGCCTATACACCTGCCTGGCCTACAAGAGCCGCCTGGACACCCGCACACAGACCACTGTCCAACTCACCATCTACTGTGATGGTGTGCGTAGGGGCCACCCATGGCTGGAGCCACCATAGGCCTGTGCTCTGGCAGATCCCAGGTGCCTTGTGGAAAGTGGTGTTGAAGTTGGTGGGGGAAGGAGTTCTGGGGAACCAAAAAAAGTTGCAGAGCAGGAGAAGAGGCTAAGAAATCCGTGGGAAAGGGCAGGGAGAGGAGAAGCCCTAGACCCTATATAGCCCCCTCCCCAAGTGATTATTCCCACGGCCCTGGGGGCTGAACTGAGGCACAGAGAAGGGCAGAGTAATTACAGGGAGGCATAGAGCCCAGGGGCAATAAAGAGAAGGAGATGCGGGCTTCCATGGGGGCCTCTGGGATTCCCCAGTGACTCTGAACTCCCGCCCACCCCCTATGCCCCTGCCCTTGACCTGAGAGCTCAGCCTTCTCCTCACCGGTCCCTCAGAGGGATCGATCTTTCCCTGCTCACCACTTCTCCCTATTTCTCCTGTCCTCGACACCTCCGGTCTCCAGCCCCATCATCACCCCCTTCCCCACCCAGATTCCCCTGAGGGGCAGCCTTCCTGTGCTGTGCTCCCCGCTGTTGGGGCTATGACTTTGGTCTGTGCCTGGCCTGGGGGGCTTCCAGCTGCCCAGCTGCAGTCAGAAGGGCCCCAGGGAACTGGCCCCACTGCCCCCAGCAACGTCACCTGGAGTCATGCAGCCACCCAGCTCCCCAACAACAGCGTCCTCACCTGCGCTAGCCAGCACCCAGCCCTGGCACTGCCCGCCCTCTGCAGAAACACGCTGAGTGAGTGGACAGGGGAAGCAGCAGGGCTCTGACACTCCAGGCAAGGGGGTGGGGAGGGGCCAGACGAGGGACCTAGAGGGGCCCCCGGATCTGGGGTGAAGCTCCAGACCACAGACTCCAAGACTTGCCACGTAATAAGGAGGTAGGCAGCACTGAACTCAGATCCCACCCCTCACTTTCTCTCCACTCTGGCCTGGTCTCCATCCACACTGTGCCCCACCCTCCTCAGCTCAGGCTCGGAGCCTTGTGATGCCCTAACTGTCTCCCAGTCTCCAGGGTCAGCAGGCTCTCATCAACCTCACACTGTATTTCTACTGCTCCATTGTGTGTTGGTCTTGAAATGTGCCTGTAGCATTCTCTCTGCCTTGGAAACTCCTACCCATCTACCAACACCAAGTTCAAATGTCATCCTGTCTGCAAAGTCCTCCTCCCTGGAGCCCCAGAGTTTGTCTTTCTACCGATACTCTAGCACTCATGAAATTATATCATCATTGTCTGCTTACCATCTGTTCCCACCGTTTTCCAGGCACGTGGTCAGCCCTCGATACATGATGAATGAATGAATAAATGAGTGACTGAGTACACGGAGGAATGAGTGAGTGAAGCAATAAATGAAGGAGGAAGAGATGGGATAGGCCTGCCAAGCCCTTCCTCCTCCTGGAGGGCCAGGCTGAACCATCATTTCCTATCCAGGGGAACACCCCTTGAGCCCCACCTGCTGGACCACGGTCACAATCAGAGACCAATTCATTGTGCTGAGCTGCGAGTGGCCTGGAGGCCAGCCCCCTGCCATGCTGAGCTGGCTTGATGGACAGCAGCAGCCCTGGGCGGCAGCAGCTCCTCCCTGGCCATCCACCTCCTGCAGGCCCAGGAACATCTGACTGGCAGAGAGTTCACCTGCCGGGGCACTCACCCACTCAGGGTCCCAGACCCTCTCTGACGGCTCCAGCTGGGTGAGTGCAGGCTAGTGACTTGCTTCTGGGGCTGGTGTGGGTGGAGCAGCCCTTTGGAATCAGGATGAGGTGCTCTGGGGGGCGGCTGGGCTAGAATGCAAAGTGAGGCAAGAGACTGAGTCACCTCACCTCCCAGTGACTCAAGTGTTTTTGATCTATAAAATCAGGGGGTTTGGTCTAGGTCTGTGCTGTCCAATAAAAATATAAGATGAGCCATATATATAATTTTAAATTTTCTAGTAGCCACATTAAAAAAAGTAAAAAGAAACAGGTGAGACATTTTATTTAACTTAATATGTTCAATATAATTATCACCTCAATATGTAATAATAAAAATTATTAATGAGATATTTACATTCTTTTTTTTCATACTGTTTTCAAAATGTGGTGTATTTGCAATTACAGCACATCTCAGTGTGGACTGGCCACATCAAGTGCTCCACAGACACATGTGGCTGGGGCCATCACTGTTGGACAGCACCCGTCTAGACAATGAGGAATTCTGACTGTCTCCCTCATTTGCATCAATTTGCATGAGGTGCCTGGTTCTATTCTTGACCTGCATTAATGTTTCAAGTGTCAGCCATCTCTCTCTGCCTCTCTCACTCCATTTGTTCTTGGTCTGATTTCTTTCTCTGTCTTCATCTGGCCCTGCCAGTCCTATTTATTGCCAACTCAAGAAAAAAGAATTAAATATTGAAGTAAAAAATGTGACACAAGCACACAGAGGAGCCGTCACATATAGCAGATCTCACAAAATGGTTTATGTCTTGGTCTCCAAAGGCTTGGCAACTGCCATGCTTTCAGGGGCTCTAGAGAGGTCCTCAACCCAAAATATTTTCCTCCCTTGTTACTCAGTCTCAGGGCTGGAAATTTCACCATAGGAGATTCATTGATATCTAAAACTCTGGGTCTCTAGAACTCAGTCCATAAAACTGAGTACCTGCTATGGGCCCACCTTGTGCCCACGACGGGGAGGTGGTGGGCCATTGGGGGAAGAAGGTCCTGCGCCAGGTGCTGGGAGGGAGGGGGTTAATGCAGAGGTGAGTAAGGCAGGGGCCCCTCCTGTAGGAGCTGAGACTGGGGTGGGGTGGAGAGGAGCAGGGAAGAACTCTGCTATTATCAGTAAACCTTGGAGCAGATTGTGATAGGAATCTGGCATAGAATGGGAGCCTGAAAGAGGAGGCTGACTGGCCTAGCCCCCCTCAGTTCCCACCCCTCCCCCCATCCCCTCCATCACTGACCAGCACCTTACCTCCAGGCCTTCCCAGTAGCCTGGGCGCAGGGGACATCTTCCAGCCTCACTCTCTCTGTCCCTGCAGAAGCGCCACAGCTGGCAGTGGCTGAGCCCCGGGTGTCAGTGCTGGAGGGGAGAGAGGCCTGTCTGGGGTGTGCCCTCCTGGGGGGCATGCCACCTGCCTGGCTCCTCTGGCTGGGCCCCCAGCGACAGCAGGTGGAATCAGGCACTTTCGGATTCATGCTGCACCCGGAGGGTGCCCAGCTCCGCCTCTGTATCCGGGATGTGGACCCAGCACGCCACAGCGGCACCTACCAGTGCGTGGCCCACAACGCCGTGGGCAACGGCAGCCAGAGCGTCCTGCTAGAGGTCCTGAGTGAGTGAGGGGTCGTGTGCGTGTGTGTGGTGAGGGCGATGGGAAACCTCCAGCCATGGCCCTTTAGGTGGGAAGGCACAGGAATTCTCTGCTCCAAAGTTTGGACACGTTAGCTCCGTGAGACACACACAGGCCCTCAAAAGCAGGAACCCAGATGGGCTATGTGAAGGCAAATCTGATGCCCTCTTGAATACAGGCAAACAGAACTCCACGCAGTCAGAATAATCTCCTTTTCCACAGTTTATAGATGAGGAAAGTGAGGCCCAGAAGTGTAAGTCTAGGGTAACACAGACCAAAACTTCACAGAACTGATGGAGTCTACAGACCCCAGTCTGGTGCCTTTTCCACACTACCAGCTCTCTCCCAACAAAACTGGAACAAATGTGGGTGCACAAGCACACATCCACGCATGGTTGTAGGTATGCACAGGCCTGTGTGTGTCCCTGCCCCATTCCCAGGATATCCAGCTCCTCCCAACGTCACCATCAGCCATCTGACCTATGGGAGACACTTCAAGGAGGTGCAGCTGCAATGGGCCGTTGAAGGCCCCGGGAACTTGATGGGCTTCCTGGTGCAGCGGAGGGCCAGTGTCCCGGTCCCAGGAGCTGGGGCTTGGGAGACAGCAGCCAGTGACATCGAGCCAGAGAGCAGGGGCCTGCGGCTGGGGGGCTTGGACCCAGGGGTCCTTTATGCCTTCTGCATCCTGGCTCTGAATCACCACACAGCTGGACATCCCTCTGAGGTGAAGATACCAGGTGCTGGGGCTAGTGCCATGGAGGGACTCACCTTTTCTCCACACAACTGAACCCTGGCTCATCTTCCTCTTCACAGGGCACCCCCTACTCCGTTCCTTTGCTTCCTTTCTACTGAATTCCTCCAACCCCAGTCTCTGTCCTTTCCTCTGCCCTCTCCTCGGGGTCCTCAGGTAATCTCCACCGCTGTATTTCCATCCCTCCTTGGGAGGCTCCGGAGGCCCCAGGCCTAAGGGTAGGAGCCATAGTTCAGCTTGAAGCAGAAGAAATAGGAAGGGGCAGGAACAGGGGGCTGGTGATTAAATAAAGGTAGGGGCCCAACCCTGTGCCTCAGTCTCACCTCTTGCGGCATGGGTGGGCTCTCAGCTTCCTGCTGCTCTCTCTCCATCCTGGGAATTCCTTAATTTATGGTAGCCTTCCCTTCAGCTCCAAGCTGCCAAGATAAATGGCCTGTGCCAGAAACATGAGACTTGGAACCTCAAGAGCACCAGGCATGCAGAGAGCTCTTTCCTTGAGATCTATCTCCAGATGCTCTGGGTCAAGCCTTGCTCTTGATGGCCCACCTCAGGTGGAGGGGGAACTGGATGAGCAGGACTGCCTGCTTGGAACCTCTAGGCAGCTGCTGCCAAGTTCAGCAGCGGCTCTAAACCTATCCCATGCAAGCAAGCTCTCCCCTCCTAGTGGACCCCCGCTTCAGCACCTATCCAGCAGTGCTGGGTGCAGCAGGCACGGGAATGGTGGTGGCAACAGTGGCCTCTCTCCTGTTGTTCCACTATGCTGCCCGGCACCCGGAGATGTTCCCCTGTGAGTGGGAAGCTGAAGGGCGGGGTTACTTGACCCTATAAGGTGGCCAGGTCTAGACCCACCCAAGGTGAGATGTAGACTTCCCTGGTCAAGGAACCTATGCTCTTCCTTAACTGTGCCCTCTCCCCAGTGCTAGAAGTCTATCAGGGCTCCAACCCCCAATCTCAGGCATCTGAGGTCACCCCTTCTGGTTCCTGAGTCTCTAGTTCAGTTTGTCGGGGAAGGGAGGGTTCTTCTCCTGGGTTGCTCAAGTAATTCGCCTTTTCCTTTTCCACCTACAGGCCTTGGTCAGCTGCTTGTTCCCACGTTGAGTGTGGAACCCCCGTCATTTTAGGGGTCAGGATTTTCCTCTAACTGGAAAGGAAGGCTGGGGAAATAGAGTTATCACTAACTTTACTCTCCCTCTTCACCCTCAGGGAGCCAAGTCACCAAATTAGGGCTTCAAGGGAAGGCCCCAAGGCACAGGCGGGTAAGCTCGATTTTATCCCAAAGATTACTCAGGTATAAGGAGAGAAGTCCTGAGTTTTATGCATGATGCTCAGTCTCTCCTGTCCTTTGGGACAATCTGGGACACCCCAAGGCATCTCTCTCTCCTCCTTCGCTCATGTCTGTTCTTTGTAGGCACTGAAACACCTCTCACCACCCCAGGTTCAGATCCTGCACAAGAATCCACGGACGCTCCAGTCAACGTCACCATCACAGTGACTGCAACACCATGAGGCCCCGGAAGGAAGGTGAAATATGCTTAAGGGAGACAGACTGGGGAAGAGAAGGATCCCCTCTGTCACACTTGGTCTTAAAACCAAGGTAGGTGAGACACCAAAGAACCCTTCCCCACTTTATACCCAGCCTCTACGACCAGGGCAAGGCTCAGCTGCAGTGCCTCTAAATGACTCGGCTACAAGAGAAGTCCTGGCCCAGCTCGTAGAAGACAGAGGTGGGGGACGAGGGAGCCACACCACTGGAGACAAGACTGGCCAGGTGTCCGAGGGCCAGTGAAAACGACGAGACTGGAAATAGCGCCTGGTGCTCTAGCAGCATGAGCAAGTTAGCCACTTCCAGACAAAGCCCGTGAATTGAGCAATTCCTAAATAAATCATACCTGATGCTCTCAATAGCAGAGTTATTTCAATTCCAGCTCCCACAGGGATAGGCTGACCCCTGGTTCAGCTGGGACCCAGGTTTTCCTCCTGGCAGGAAGCTAGGAGATGGGAAGCAAGATATGTCAGCACGTGTTCCCCTCATTCAACTGGAGCAAGTGATGTGCTCTTCTAGTTCTTTGCTTTCCAAATCTCAAATGCCTTCCCCAAGAACGCACTTCTATTCTAGGACCAGCTTAATCAGAGCTGGTAGCAGAACCAGGTGCTGATCCCAGGGTCTCTGTCCCTCTTCTACCTTCGGTGGGTCTGCACTGGTCAAAGGGACGCACGGTGCACCAGACTCCAGGAGCCTGTTGCAACAAGGCAGAGCAGAGGTGTTCCAGACGCAGCTTCTTGCCACCAGGCCCAGGGGAGCTGGCTGACAGGGGACGGGGCTGTTCCCAAGTCATACTCTGTCAGCTGCCAGCATGACTCACTGGCTCCAAGCATGTGTCTGAAAGCTGGGTAAAACACAGATGAACGCTTGTTCAACTGACGAGAAGAGTCAGGACGCAGAGCTGCCTCCGCAGGGGACTCTGATGAGAAGAAACAGCGAGAGAGCCAAGGGATGCTCCTGCCAGGAATAAGGAGAGTGGCGCCTGAGAGGAGACGCAAAGCTGACAGAGACTTAAGTTGCTTCTTAGGTTCTCACAGATTTAGACTTTATTAGAAAAGGGGTTTCAGGTTCCCTCAAAGCTCTCAGGACTGGGGCTGAGGTTTAATGAAGGCTTATTTAAATATGGGGAATAAAATATAACAAGGCCCCCTCTCTCCACCCCATGAAAAGGACCCTGTTGGCTTTCTGGTCAGAGCAGCCCATACCCTTTGATTTTCTAGGGCAGGAAAACAAAGCTGCTTCTTTGGTGGGTCTGCAGTGCTCTTTAACCTGAGGAGGCTAAATTTCTACCCTGGAGTTCATACAGATGCTGCTCCAGGATAACGATGAAAATAGATGATGTGCCAGAAGCAACCACTCCTCCCCACGCTCCTCACGCCTCCCTCCCAGCCAAAGAAATCCTGGAAGAATCCCTAAGGGGGTCTGCCTGCTTCCACACAGCTCATTGGCTTAGGCTTTTTCCCAGCCTCCCCATAAAACATCTGTCCCAGATCCTGTTCCTTCGGGGCTTGGATCTCTGCAGGCGGAACAGGAGAAATTAACTCACTTGGCTCTTGGGCACGCACAGGGGATTTTCAGAGGACAACAGGGGTGGAGGTTCCAAAGAATTTCAGAGTAACACATACACCCACCCTCGTCTCAAGCTACAAGCAGCTCTAGACAAACAAGGAGTATCTGAGGACGCCCATCTCCCCATCTTCACGTGCTACTCCACATGAAAGCAGCATTCTCTTTTAATATAAAATCATACGAACCACTAAAACCTGTCAAAGCTAGAGCATTTAAAATATGTACAATTTCAAAACATAATATTACAACTTTAAGGAAAACAAAACATGCTTTTCAATATGATACAAAAACATGCATCTCAAAGTTATTGCTTTAAGAGAGCAACACAGGTGAAATTCAGTGACAAAATTAACTTCTTGGCAGTACTACAGCTGGAGTAAGATTTGCAACGTGATCAGCCTAATATGGATGTATCGGCCTTCGTAGACTCATTCCACAAAAACAAAACCCAGAAAGAAAGGCTGTTTTAAAAGACCACTTCAAAAGGTATACAACATTGCAACTTAACTTACATCCTGTACAGCACCTATCACCAGACTGTCAGTGCATAACCCAAAGGAGGACAAAAAAGAGAGAGTGAAATGATAGAACAGGAGTGGGGGAAGCTCCAGGCTAAACAATCACAGAGCATTCTAAGAGGAGAAGGAACATGAAGGGGCCTGACCAACTATGCGATCACTAAGCCGAGAGAAGATCAAATTCCCGGGCGGGGGTGGTGGTGAGGGGGTCACGGAGAGCAGTGTGGACTCCGGGAAGACCCAGCAATCAGCACGGAGCTCTGTCCACGTAGGACAGAGGGCACTTTCTCCAGTTGTAGAGTTAGTGCGTCAGAGGAGTCACACAGCAGGGCGGACACGAGCATACAGAACTGGACTGGCCCACCCAAGAAGCGAACCACAGTGCTTTTGGAAAGCAGTACAGAAAAATGGAAGGAGCTCAGATAACTGCTCCCAATAAACCAGGTTCAAATTCATGCTCTGCGACTGTGTGACTAGGGGACTTCAACACCTACTCTGTAGATTTGTCGTGAGGGTTAATGAGGTGATAGCAGTAACATGCACCAAGCACGGTGCCTGGTACACAGCGGTGACGCCACAAATGTTTAGTGCCATCTCCCACACTGTACTGTGTCCTCTGACTTTCTGGTGAAGTAACATTAGGCAGGATTGTTTCTGGTGACTGTGCAGGGCATAGAAGTTGAGAACAACTCATGGTTAGGGAGAACTCATAACTCCTAAACATAAAGGCAATTATATATATATATATATATTTATATTTATATATCTCAATATATAAAGGCATTTTTTTATAAATAAAATACAATAAAAGGGATAACACTTAAAACAGCGTTACTAATAATATAAATAAAGCAGTCCACAATGAGATTGCCCTAAAGGTAAAGTCATTTTCTCTTCCTAGTGGACAAATCCCACATTCAAACTCAATCTTTGAAAGCAGTTTATGACCTAAGGCTCATGCTAATACACCTCTGTTTCCTGAATCAAAATGACTGCCTACGAACATTTATGCCCCAGTTTTCTAAAACTTCCTTTGTGACAGCATCGCTGTGACTTGATTGGCAAACACGGGGCATGTTTTCATATTCTACATACTAGGACCTTGTCCTTTGCTAATCACAGAAGTAAGGACGCAGCGATCCCCTTCCAGAGCTAACTGCATCTAAGCAACATGAAGAATAAATCCAGTATACTAGAGGCATGGACATCTGGAACGTAGACCTTGATTCTACAGCATCCCTAACACCTGACTATGAAACTATATTTACTACAACCTACTCAAAGTAATTCTTGCATAGTGACCCAGCTTAAACAGCACATTTCACTACCAGTTCTATTTATAAAATATATAGACATATGTAAGGGAATACTGATGCATTTATACAGAAAGTTGATTAACATAGTATTCTAGTCTATTTCACTGCAACTTCTGGGAACTTGTAAAATTTTTTCTTTTATGCTGGAACTGCTTGACTCTACATAGAGAGAATCATTTCCTCTTGCTTTCCTAAAGGGGATGCACAATCCAAAAAAGAGCAGTGATCCATTCAAGCTGGACTCAAGTTATTAAATACACGTATAGTGTGGTTTCTTTTAGATGTGGAGAAGAAAAGCCTTCTGAAGGCAGCTGCAAACGTCTGTGTCACTCAGAGGCAGCAGTAACTGACTTATGAGCTCTGCCAAACACAGCTCTAGGTGCCTGTTTACAATGACGACATCCTGAAAAAAAGGTCGGGAAATTTCAAACCATACCCTTTTCCCTTCACATTAAGTCTTTTCTGACACTCACATCTTCAGGTATTGCCCATGTTGGAAGTTAGAAAATGACGCTTTTCGGGTGGTATGGCACCATGAGCACAATCCTACACTAACAGGAGAGCTTCTGCCAAGAAGTGCTCCCTGGAGCCCTCCCCTTTCTTCTTAAAACGCGGATCTTTCTCATCAAGTCACCACTTCAGTATTATTTCGTTCCTACTCTTAGAAACAGTCAAAAGGAGCCCCATGCTGACCATTTTATAAACTAGAGCAATTTTGAAGTAGTAGGACTTGATGGCATTCTTTTTCTCTCTGGCCTTGGCTCCCTTTCTGCATACTGCAATGACCCGACTAGACCTTCACCTCAACCTTGTCCATGACACTGTTTATGATTAGTGCCTAGACAACTGAACATAACTTGTGCCCAAAGAGAGAGATACACCGAGGCACCAGGTCAACTATCACTTTTGTGGAAGGCACTCATAAAATTTCTAAGAGATCTGCTATTATAAACTCAGGCTACAACCGTGGTTGATTTCAAAACGTTCTCAGAAAGTCTGATAACACAATATTGAAAGACAGCTTTCTATCTGAAAACTTCAAACGGCCTGTGCAACTCCCTCTTGGCAGAATCAGCCAATAGGCTGGATCCTTGCAAGAGGAGCTCTTACTGTCACTGAGGTTCTTGGAAAACATGGAATGATCCCACTGTCCTCAGATGATTGAAAACTATGCAAAATTAGGTTGTGTGCTACTGAGCAGGAGGAAGGAATAGGGAGGGAAAATTTTAAGGCATAAATAATATAAAAGGGCACACATTTTAAGATACATTCACATGACACGATTACTACAAAAAAATAAATAACGATTTCCTCTGGTTTGAATGAATGTCCTTCACACAGTCCATCCCCAGGCCTGCTTTGTGCAGTTACTGGCTTGAACCGGGAAACATGACTAGTGATTGGCATATCCTCAGGTTTCCGGGGGTTGCTGAAGGACCCCTGAAGCGCTGTCTAGAGGAATGCCAGGAGGAGAACATGTTGTCTTTTCAGTACAGTCCTTTGAAACAGGTGGCAAAATAAGAGGATTCCAACTTAAAACTTTGCTCTCTGTTTCTGAATGGACACAGCTGTCTCCTGAAAAACACAAAGGTTTGGGAGCATTATGAAATGATAAAGACTGATTTTTACAAAGCAGTCTAAAAACACTAAGCAAGCAAGAAAGAATAACGAGCAAAAGCAAGAGACCAGTTATGTTTAGTTTGAATTTGAGGGAGACAATAGGTTTAAAAGGTTTAAAATAAAGTTGAGCTCTCAAGAACAGTTATACAGTTCATCTGAGGGTTCAAGCAAACCCCTGAAAAGCCCCAAAATAATCACCTTAAAGAAAGGCTGCAACTCCAGAATCAACTCAAATGAAAAAGAGGCCCATGATCACAAAATGCCTTCTTCCAGCAAGTCTACTGTTCAGGTACAAACTGAATCAAAGCCTACGTGGATTTATTTTCCAAAATCTAATGGGATTAACAGCCTGAGAGGAAGGATGTGCATAATAACAGAATTTCAAAGAATCCTTTATCTAGTCAACTTTTTTGAAGTATCTAATACTTCCCCCCCTCAATATCTAAGAAATATGTGAGTTGATCAGAGACACAGCACTCTGAAAGCATCATCTTCCCTTATACAGTTCTTAGTTAACTGAAGACTACCTGGAAACTTAAGATTTATAATGTCTCCCTGTACCTCTGTTGAACTCCGCTGTGTCTTCCATGCAATCAGGGTTGATCTCATTTCTACTGCCCTGACAACAAGTATGTTGAGCAGGTCTTTGTGCCACATCGTCCTTGATGTTCTCCTCAGGTGACTGGCTGCAATCGGGGACTGTGGAAGCCAGACACACAGGCATCTTCATGCGACTGAGGGGCTTCATTTCCAAACTGTCCTGAGGATAAGGTGCTACCACTGGGACCACAGGAAGGGGGCTGCTGCTGAAAGTGCTGTTGGTTTTGGTGAAACACCTACAAAGTTAATCAAAAGAACAAAATTGCATCTAGAGAGATCAATAATTAAAACGTGCTTATTTTGAAATATCATTTGGTATTTTGTATTCAGATTCTTAAGAAAGACTGGTGCTTAAAACTAACTAACTGATTCACTATGATTTGAAATATCAAGAACTCAAAAATTACAGTGCAAGCGGAATACAACAGGAGAATGCATCAAGAGGCAAACCACTTAATGGAACCATATATGACGACCTATCCCACATCCTCCCTTTGCCTTGGTCCACTGTCATAAGTTGTCTCCCATTTCACAATTAACCAGCCCCTGAATATAGCACACAGAAGGAAAAGGCCATTAGCCACTGGAAGGAATGAGGGAGAAAAAGAAGAGGATAGAAAGCTAAGAGACTTATGGCCACATGAGAGAAATGGTCTTATGAAAGCCCACAAAAATAATGCTTTGCAATCAGATAATATGTTCCATCTCACCCTTGGAAGAAATGCTAGGACTAGACATTCAAAATCCAGGTTTTGTTTATTTTTCAATTTCTTTCTTTGCAAAATTAATTGCTAGAATTTATTCTCACTGAGCATCCACTTCAATTCTGCCCTACTTTTATTTCCTGCTTTCACCTATGTTTTTTCTTTAATTTTTTTCTTTCTGTTCTTCAGATTGGATAATTTCTATTGATCTTCCAGTTCACTGACTCTTCTGCTGTCACCAATCTGCTGTTAAGCCCATCCAGTAAATTTTCCATTCCAGTTATTGTACTTTTCAGCTTTGGAATTTCCATTTGGTCTTTTTTAGTTTCTACTTCTTGGCTTGAATTCCCCCTATGTGAATTCATTGTGTGTATATCTTCCTTTAGGTCCGTGCACGTATTTATAACAGCTGCTTTAAGTCAATGTCTGCTAATTATGACATCTGGGTCATCTCAGGGTCTGTTTCTATTGATTTTTTTTCCTTGAGTAAGTATCACATTTTCCTATTTCTTCACATGTATAGTCATTTTTTTACTAGATTTTTTCCCTCTCATTTTCTGGATATTCTCTTGTCCTCGAATTCCATCGTCTGACAACTTCTGTTTGGGCACTTGACCCAAGACTGGAGAATGCCCTCAGGCAAAAAGCCATAAACAAATGTCACCCATTGTCTTTCAAGGTTACATTTATTCAGTTTCTGCCTGCTTCTTGTTATTCTCCAATACTTTCAAATTGTCCAGATTTCATCATTACCTGTAGATGATCAAGCTATTCCATCATTAACAGAAGCTGAAATCTCAGCAATATATTTTTTATTTATAAAATTGGGAGTAAGAAAAGTCTGGAGAAAACATTTCATTTGGCTTTGATTTGGGCATGTTAGGTAGGAAACACATAGGATTGACCAGTAATATGCTAGAGATAGGCAATGTTAGGGAATAAAGATAAGAATTCTTTGGATTTCTATCCTTTTAACATGGGATGGTATGTTTCTGGGGCATATGAAAGTCAGTAAAAGACATCCATGCAACAGTTACTAGCAGCTCTGTTGCTTCAAGTTATTGGAAACCTCAAATGCTAAGCATGAAGAAAGATCTGAACCTGAAAGAGAGTAAGATATCCGTCAGTCAACAAATCCTTAATTTAAATAAGTCCAACTTTAATTTCAAATAGAGAAATATACTCACTATACATCTAGTGGAATTTAGATACCAGTCGTCTGGAATAAAAGCAAAGTATGTCAGGTATTCGTTTGTACCGAATAACTTGAGTACAGTATTATCTACCATGACTATAATTTTAATTTTTAATAATATAACAAAAAATATATACCTGATTCAAATAAAACCTAAGTGTTCACATGCCACTTAATGTCGTAAGCCAATAAAAAGTCAAGGAAGTATTGATACAGAAGGAAGTTTGTTGGAGTCAAAATCAGAGCACTGGGCTAGATGGATCATGACTTCAGGAGAGTATGGCATTCCTTATTTGTCCTGTTGTACATTTTATTCAACTCTCAACTTAAAAAATTTCTCTATGATGCTGGCAAGGGTGAGCACTAATCTCCTGACAGCCATTTAAAAACGTCCATGTTGAGGATGGCCTGGTGGCATAGTGGTTGGGTTCATGTGCTCCACTTTGGCAGCCCAGGGTTCACGGTTCGGATCCTGGGCGCAGACCTATGCAGCACTTATCAAGCCATGCTATGGCAGGTGTCCCACACATAAAGTAGAGGAAGATGGGCACAGATGTTAGCTCAGGGCCAGTATTCCTCAGGAAAAGGAGGAGGATTGGCAATGGGTGTTAGCTCAGGGCTAATCTTCCTCACCAAAAAAAAAAAAAAAAGTCCATGTTATCAGTCTCTTCCTTCCTTGTATTTTGTCATTAGTCTCTTCCACTGCCTCAATACCCAGGGAACCTGAAAATCTGAATGCATTCAATTCGTGAGAATCAAACTCTAAATAGAGTATTCATCCAAAATGTGGGGCAAGGTCAGTGGGGAAAAAAAAAAACCTTTCTGAATTCAAACTACTACTAATGAGAATTTAATGGACATTATCCATCCATATAAATAAGCTTACCTAGAAGAACCCTTTATTTTCAAAGCATTTGCTGAGTACCTTCTAAATGCCAGACACTGTGGTAGTCACTGAAAATATAAAGGTAAATACAGCAGAGTTCCTGCTCCCAGTCTAGCAGAGGAGATGGACAAGTAAACAAATGTTTACAACATAATGTAGTAAGTGTTATAAAAGAAGATATAAAAGACACTGGGAGCATTCAACTTTGAGATGTATGGCTTATGAGAACAGGGCACTTCCCACATTACCAACTACTGACCAGTGTATATTCTTCCATACCATTTCAGACTCAACTGTCTCATAATCGAGGAAATTACATTAGACAGCAATTACAGAAGTAGACAGTAAGAGGAATTCTGATTTCAAAAAACCAGAAGTATCTCTGGTCAGGGGAATCTATATGGCTATCATGATTTGTTGGAAATAATAGTTAAAAATTAAATTCCTGGCTTCTGGCTATGACTGGTTAGTTTGTATCAGAACAACTCTCCTGCCAAGAACAACTAAAAAAGATGGAGAGATTTTATCTGTTGAAGTCAAGAGCTACCAAAGCACCTGAGTGTCTGAGATTCCAGAGAGAAGGTCAACGTGAACCTGAGTTTCAGCACCACTTTTCCTCTTGAGGCATCTGCCCAATTCAGTGCAGGATGAGACGCTGAGACGCCAAGCAGAAAGGGGTAGCTAACCAGCTGAGCAGAACTGTGGCAGTTTTGTGGGGCTGGGAAGATAGAAATTGGACTTCAGAGCCTACCAAAGAGACAAGGCCCAGTAAACACCCCAGGCTTTTAACTGGGACCCCTAAAGGGTTACTTTGTAAAAATAACGGCGAAGCAGGAATAGACAAGGCTTTTACAAAGATGGAAACTCAGCATTACATCAGCTCAATCCCTGACTGGGTTACAGTGATTGGCCTCTTACCTAGCTGCCCAAAGAAAAAGTAAATCCTTTTGGAGGAAGAAAACAGCTTCCAGAGCTTCTATGAGGTTTTATACACAATGTCCAGAATTCAATAAAAAATTACCAAGCATATCAAGAGAGAGGAACAAGAGAAAAACAGTGATGCAGATATTGAGTTAGGAGACAAAGACTTTAAAGAACTGGACAAATATATTCAAGAAAATAGATGACAAGATGGAGAATTTTAGCAGAGACTTAGAATCTAATAATAATAATTATTTGGAATTTCTAAACTAAAAAGTAGAAAAGCTGAAATTAAGAACTCAGTATATGGGGTTAAGAGCAAATTGGGCCCAGATGGGCAGAGGTTTACTGAACACGATGCTTGTCATTGCACAGGATTCAGACTGAAGCAGAGAAAAAAGGATGGAAAATATAGGAAGAACCTTAAGAGACATATGAGGCACAGCGGAAACCTCAAAAATATGTATAGTTGGAGTCTCTCTGAAGGAGAGAATAGAGAGATGGGACAGAAGCCATATTTGGAGAGATAAAGGCTAAGAACTTCCTAAAACTGACGAAAACTAAAGCCTCAGACTCAAGAAGTTCTATGAACCCCAAGCAGAATAAATACAAAGAAAATTACACTTTCAGATTTGAATAATTAACCTGATGGAAGCAATAACCTGATGGAACCTGATGGAAGCAAAATCATAAAAGCAGCCAGAGGAAAAAGACATTATTACCTTGAAAAGGGACCAACAATAACTATACAGTTCTAGAACCAACATCTTTAAAGTACAAAAAGAAAGTAACTGCCAACCTAGAATTCAATAAACAGTGATAAATATCCTTCAAAAAGGAAGATGAATTGAAGACGTTTTCAGACCAAAAAACTGGGAGAATCTGTCAGCCTCAGACCTGTACTACAAGAAACACTAAAGAGAGTTCAAGTTGAAGGAAAATGAGGAGCAACAGACAGAAGAAAGGAAATACAGAAAAAAATGAGTAGCAACAAACAAAGGTCATTTCAGGAATTCTGAATAAATATTGACTGCAAAAAACAGTAATTGTAATGTCTTATAGGATTTTAAATATTTGTAGAGTTAAAATATAAGACAAAAATAACACAAAACACTGGAGAAGGAAATGGAGTTAAACTGTTCTAAAGTGTTTTGTCTAGGAAGTCGTAAAAGTACTAACATATATTAGACTCTAATTAAAGTCATAATGCCCAGAACAAAACACATAGAAAATGGCATAGACTAGGACCTCAAAAATGTTGAATAAATAAAAAATAACCATTAGAACATCAGATTTTTGTTATATCCTTTTTCTTAAGCAAGTATATTTATTATCAGGGAGCAACAGTTAAACTAATTAGTCAAAATACCTCATAAGAGACCACACCCAATACTAAGATAACACATGTGCATTACAGTGAGGATGAAGTGATACACTTACTCCTTAAGATTTTTGTATCACAATAGTCGTTATCTTTGTCCTTGTTCAATATTGGCTCTGTTGTCTGTTTTTTCTCCTATCCGTTGGCTTCAAAGTTGTCTGACAAACTTCAGTCTCCTGGAGGACAGGCAATGCCGGTCCCCAGTGTCAGAGGAAGCTCTTAGAACAGTGGGATGTATGGCACAGTTGGCACTTAAGAAAAATCTAGAAGTAATACAGAGGTACTAGAAACTGAAAAGACAAAAAAGTATCAGGTCAGAAAGAAAATTTTCATTTAAAAGAAGTAAAGTTAAGCTATAGAAAAAAAAATACTTGCCAGAATTTGAAAAACTAGGGCTGTTCCCTAAAAACAAAATATTATAAATTAATAATTTGTTTATATAGATCTAACATGAATGAAATTTCATAATGTTGACATAAAATAATGAGGACTCACCAGATAATAAGGCGCCTTAAATTCTTCTGTTTCTTTCCTTTTAGTTTCTTTTTTTCTGTTCATTTCTTTAATTTAAAGCAAAGAATGAGATTCTTAAATGAAGTCTGAGGGCAGTCTAACACTTTGGATGAGAAGCACTTTTGTGAGAATGACAGTGAAGTGGATTATATGGATGGGGCAGGATTGAAGGAACGGTCAAGGCAGAGGGCCAGGCCCAACCACAACGGATGGTAACAAGTGTGCTGACACCGTCACCTGGTTTTACGTGCGGGGAGTCAACAAGCAGATTAAATACACATATGTTTTAAAAGACATAACAGATAATTAGGAAGAGAAAAGTCCAATCTCCTATTACCTATTCTTCAGTATCCACTTTTCAGGTAAGTGAAACAGAAAATTACAGCAGTGTTTACCTTTATTCCGAAATGAGACTCTCAATTAACAGAGGAGTGCTGATAGTGAGATCATAACTGGAGTTAGATTGTTAAAGTGATAACCCAAATTTCAACATGATAAACCAAACTGACTTAAAATTTTCTAGTACACTGATTCCTAAGTCATAATCATCAGGAATTAACCATGTAGATAACCAAATATCAATAATTCAGTCATATAGTTCAATTCCAGATGTCTACATGTGTCAGCATAAAAATGGCTTTAACCAGGGGGTTACATGCTAACATATAAGCATAGAGGACACAGTCTACAAAAAAGTAAGATAACACCTGTTTTGAATATAATTAGGTACACTGCATGTGAAAACAATTTTACTGATAAAATTTTAATTAAAATTTCTGAAGCTATCGGATAATCACAAAAATAATATCTGTATATACATAAATTTAAGCGACCCAAATCTACAGGTAGTGAAAGAGAGAATAGGACAAACGTCTGGGTCTGCAAATATATGACATTCATTAAGATGCTCTTATAATGCACATTTTACAGTTTATACAATACAAAGAGTCTGTAATTTCACTTTCTTAGGCTATCTCAAACAATCTTTCAACTGTAGTTATTACCGGTTTAAGGTGAAGTGAAAGTTTTCAGAGTTGTCTCTGGCTCAATGAAACTACTTTTCTTAATTTTAAGTTTAAAATTATTGAGTAAATAGAACTCTGTGCATCTTGCCACATGCAAAAATTTGTGTTGTTTTGCAAGAATTCGGGTGGTCTGGGACCTGTTAGTTTATAAAGATACTTTTTAGTAAACGGGAGAAGCCTGTCTGACCAACCTGTAAGACAGGAAATGACTATTATGGTGTCATAAAAAATAAAATGTTCTTTGACCAACAATCTGAACAGCACAGACTCGGAAATAAGAGACTGGGGTAGCAGCATAGGATTGTGCTTGGAAGAATGCTGTATTTAACGAAATATATTTTGGACTTTCCAGTAAAACTATACTGCACCTCTGAAATAATTTCTAGAGAAGTATTCCATTTCCGATTACACAACTGAATATTTATTAAGCATGATTATGTACAGTATTACTCTGATTAGATGATTATATGAATTTTGCATTAAGTTTCCTCTTTTAATTATCCCTGGAGAGCAAGGACTAACTACTCACAACTCTCTTGGATGTGTGACACTTATTTTCATGAGTATGTTCTTGAGACTTCTGAAAGAGTCACATTTTGGTGGTGGTTTGTTTTAATATTCAGCTCACCTCTGCTGTTTCCTCTTGTCACTGTGTCTCTGTCATTTTGCTGACCTGGCCCTTATTTTTGGGAGCTCATCAGTTACTATGCAACAGAGCCCTGGTGACCTTCCTCCAGGGCCACGGCTGCTCTCCATTCTCATCACACATCTTTGTTGGATGCTGCAATGACCCTAGCCTGAGAGTGGGAGCTTCCTTTTGGGAATTAGTTCATTGGTGACTGTTACATTATAGGCGATAATAAATGTTGGGTGACAATAAATGACTGAGTACATTACTGAACACGGCAAGCCGACACACAATTTTACAAACAAAAGACCAAAAGCACTATCCTAACTGCCTGACTCCCTGACAACAGGCCCTCCGTCTCTGTATTAGAAGTAGGAGATCGAGAACTTCCCCAAAAGGAAGATACTGAGCGATTTAAAAAATTAGACATAGCGTTTTGAGTCTTTTTCTTAGGAAATTAGGCAGATTACCATGGATGGAAGAGAAACCAAATCTTAGGTTTTGTGTGTTTTCTTCCTTTGGCCTTATGGCTAGTTCTGAAGTAGCTAAGTGATCAGGAATAGGAGAGGGACTGACTCTCTCATAACAGATTGACTTGCTGGAGAAAGAGTTTGGGTGTCCTAGACAAGTAGTTGTTTTCATACTTAAACTAACCGAGTAGACAGATCAAGTAGTAGTCCTGACACAACTACTACTATAATGAAATGTTTTCATATTCATCTCTACACACTATTTTTATCTGAGTATATCTAACATCAGTGGAAGGTTTCAAGTTGGTGAAAAAGCCTCCCCAAAACCAGTAATACACAGACTTTTAAGGTTATCACTATGCAAAAACTTGGAGATCGTTTGTAATATCTGTTTTCTAAGGCAGTATTCCCAGTAGTTGTATCTCTTCTCTTGACTCTCAGCCATGTATAGCCTGTGCTTTTTTTCCCAGATGGATTATATACATTTTTCCAAGCTGATTTTCACTTGGCTACTTCCTGCCCATTTCCAATCTCTCTAGGACCCTTAAAGTTAATTTCTTGTTTCTTCCTGATGGGATCTCCCAGTTCGTTCATCTGTGAATTTCATCAGTGTGCTCTCGACTCTTTAGCAAATTATCAAGACTGATGGTAAACAGATCAGATTTAATGTCAATCCCTTTCCAGTAAACTAGCCAAGCAACTGACAAACCACATTTGATTACATATCCAGAACTGCACCGCTGCCTTCTGAATTGAGGAGAGAAGAGGAGAAGGGTAGAGAGCTTTTGATTTATTTGATTAAAATCAAATGCCCAAATTGCACAAGGATTTCTCAATTAAGTCTATAGGTAGGGGACCAGCTCCCTGCACAGCTGCATTAAATATGCTCCTTTCTAGCTGTTCATAGTTAATTACATATTATTCTTAAAACCTGAAAAGGGTTCAAATGAACTGAACACAGTGAGGTGGACAGTCATTTAGAACATGCCACAAAAGCCCTAGAATCACATAAAACTCCACAGGTTGCTACAGTGGACATGCCCCTCTCACCTGCTCTCAAGTTTTCATTTCACCACTTCAGTTTAAACAATAAAGGCAAAATTTTCTTTCCAGATAGTTACTAAAATAGAGGGATGATAAAGGGGTCCAAGGTTGGCAATGACTTGTTTCTTAAAAGCCCACTCCAAGATATACATTTAAGTATAAACCTGAGAAGGCAGAGAAAAAGTATCCGGAGCAGCAGGACTCGGTGTGGATAAGATTCCCTACGGAAACGGTCTGGAGCAAGACCTCTTTAATTCTCAGTCATCTGTGGATGTCCAACCAGCACTCGAAACTCGAAATGCTCCAAGCTAAATTCATCGCCTTTCCTCAATATATCACATTATCAGGTTTCTCATTTTTATGACTATTACCATGGAAATTACTAGGTCATCCATGTTTGAAACTTTCTATTCATTGTGAACCTTCCTTTTTTTCCTAAATCCCTACCAGTCAATGGTCAAATCCTAAAGATTCCAACTCTAGAATCTCACTCATCTCTTCCATTCTACCCCAACTCATTGCATGGAGGCTAAAGCCTTCAATACAGCAATCATCTAAGTGGTCTCCTCCCTCCAATCCCACCTTGTAATGCTATCATGAACCAAACCAAAACGCATCTCTGAACAGACGCTCCCCTTCTCAAAAACCTTCAGAAGAATCATGATGCTACTAGTCCAGTGTTTCTCAACATTTAACCCATATCCCCCTTTTGAGTATGTAAAAATCTCATATCCCTCATTTCTGTACTTTATACTACAGAAACAATAGGGATTTTTTTTCTACTCCTTAAATATAAAACTATACGATTCAACGTGTTTCTTAAAACTCCACTCACTATATTCCGAGCTCTGTCTGTGAATCACTATTATTAGACTGTGGGCTCTCTGGAGGTAGGGCTTGAGCCAGAACCTAGGACATGGTAGGCACTCAATAAATGATTATTAAATAAATGACTATACCCTGACATTCAGGATTATACATGATATAAACCTAGTCTGGTTTTCCAGTTTAATATCCTACTATTCTACTTGCGCCTCACCAACAAAATTACTCCAGTGGTTCTCAAAGCAAGGTCCTAAGACCAGCAGCATCAGCATCACTGGGAATTCATTAGAAATGCACATTCTCAGGCCCCACCCCAGACCTGCTGAATCAGAAACTCTAGGAGTAGAGCCTAGTAATTGGTGTTTTCACAAGTGCTCCAAGTGATTCCAGTGAAGGCTCAAGTCTGATAACCACTGAACTATCCTCCCTCAGGTAAACACTATCCTTCCTACTTCCATGACTTCTGGTACTTGCTTCTGCCTGGAAACACTTCAGAACCTGTTCCAGTGCCTGGCTAGTGCTCAGTACATGTTTTTTTCACTGAATAGCCAAAAACTCTAAAATGCCCACCTGACAGCCCTCATACAACTTAAATGAAATTATGCCTCTTTTTGTGTACACACTATTTCAGTTGGCATTAGGAAATGCAAATTTATTCTTAGTCTAATAGCAATATTCTAAAAGTATAAATTGACTAAAATTGTGCATATTTTGGGAGTAAATCATACATCATCTGCCTCTCAGCATTTGAAGCTTATTACAAATCTTGCCATTTTGGGGGATCTTGAAAGGAGATACCTGTATTCAATTTCAAAGTTACAAGAATTAGAAACTTTAAATTTAATGATTCTAATTTTCCAGAGTTGAAGGTAGGTACTTATTGATATTTGTCTGGCCAATTAATAAGTATCAAAATCACATAATGGCTCCTAGAAGCAGGTGAGACTTTTGCCTCACCTGGGAGGCAATGCAGCAAATAGACACTTGCCCTAAACAGGTACACTCTCATTAGGAAGAAGGTTTCGGCCAGTGAGAAACAGAAGCTGGTTTTCTCAGGCGGAAGAGAATTCATGTATGTTCTCAGACAATAGTAAAACCCCCAAACATAAAATGCAAGAAGTCATTAACTTGAAAATTAATAGAAATACAATTGCCCATTGTCTTAAAGGAAAAAATCATGTATAATAAAAAACGTCAAATACTATACACACACACTCACTCAACACACATACAAAGGCCATGAATGCAAGATGGTAGAGGTCATTTAAATTCTCTTAAAGAAATGGGATGTATTTTTGGTACGAGGATGATTCCTCACCATAAAGACATGATTAGCAGCAAATTACCAAAATCTATAAACAGAGTATGTTGGAGGCGATTTTACATTACCTAGGACAATTTTCCATCTTTCATATAAGGAAACAGCCTCAGAGAGATTATATAACTTTCCCAAGATCAGGGAGTTAAGCAGTGGCAAAGTCTACAGCTGCTTACCCTCAGACCAGAGGTCCACTCATGACCTCATTCTGATGTCCAGGTTGAATCAAGATCTGCTGATGGCCACAAGAACCACAAAGGAGAAAACACTATGTATTTAGGCAATGCTATTTGTTTCATTAAATCCATCTGATTCCTTACCAGGTGCATGAACCATCTTTACCAGTTGTTTAGCATTTCCCAACAAACTGCGATAAAGCCTATGACAAGCTCAGGACAGAAATGTGCCTTCAATGTTATGAACATCTTAAAATTTAGCTACAGTCATATAGAATTTTAAAATGTTACAAGCAAATCTTAGTACACAAAATAGGCAGATACCTCTTGCTAATACAGAAACCCTAAGATGGGTTAAATAAATGATAACAAAAAATCTCCAGGAAGCTTTGTGGTTTTTGTTCTACAACTCTCAAAACACGCTGAGAGAATGTCTGTTTAATTCTATGACTGACCAGATCTGTCTTCTAGTTCCAGTTCTGGTAACTCCCAGACACAAGTCTTAACCTTATAATTCATTTTAAAAATATAAGTCAAATCTCATTTCAATAATGAAATATCCAAACTCCAGTTTATGCCCTAACTATAACACAATTTTTAAGTTGTAGAGTTTTAGAGCTGGAAAGGACTTCTGAGACCATGTAACCCAATAGCATCATTATGTAAAAGAAAGATCTAAGATTTATGACAGACACGACTTCAATACAATAAAAAAATGGATAATCCTTCGGAATTAATATATAGAGAGGCAGCACGAAAGCTTTCTGAATATTCTTTCAAAATTTAAACACATATGTTACTCCACATATTTCTATCTTGTTTGAAATACTGTGAGTACCTATTACTTTTGAAATTTAAAAAAAACTCAGAAAATTAAAAGAAAACAAGATTTTGCTACTTAATTATCTTAAGGTTTTAAGAATTAAAAAAAAAACACTGAATAATCTGGTAAGAAAATTTCAGTAATATTACTATGAAAAAACATTACTATATACACAGGACTTTTTCCTAACATTCAAATATGCTCTTTTTCATGACACAGATTAAAAAATATCCCATAACATAGAGCAGAGAATAAAAGCTGGGAAAAGATAAAGTCTGTATGTAGAGACTAAGTCTAATATAAGGACTTCAGAAACATCAAACCTTTTAATAATATCTCAGTGAGAAACAAAGTCTTTAATATTGTCATTATATGTCTAAAGAAAAGCAGCAAGATAAAAATTGTAAAGCAGGGACAAAAATTTAGTTAACAGCCTTAAACTTAAGACTCCATATTCTGAGATTTATATCTTCGGTAAAAATCCCAAGAACTTCCTTTGCTGAAGGGAAAGAATAAAGAGAGTCATATACCTTATTCACAACAACCTGTACAAATACATATCAACATACCTATTGTTGTTCCGGCAATTTCGACAGTTAATGCACTCCAATGGGTCAGTCTGAGGTACTGCTGTGTACATTCCACCACCCTTGTCAGCAAGGAGATACAGAGAAAAAGAAAAGAAGAAAGAATGCTGAAGGTGCCAGAGAGCAGTAAACAAATAATCTCAAGTGTAGAAGCTATGTCAGTAATAAATGGAGACCTGGTATATTTTAACCACCTCCCTGAGCAATGTTATGCTTATCGTTATTAACCAGTCTTCACAAACGAGTTCTGCACAATATTAAAACTGTACTCCAAAAACTTAACTGCCATGTTTTTCCATGTATTTTTGTACTGGAAAGAGGCAAACAACTGAAGGGAGAAGATTAGTCACTTCCCTTCAGTGTTTCAAATCAAATGGGCCCAAAATACAATATACATTATAACCTCCTATTCATTTTCACTTTTACAGCAGTCATGGAAGAATTTTATGTGATGCCAGTTGGAGAAAACGGGTGGAAATCTGTTTCAGTGATGTCACAAGATAAACCCATCTTCATTTTCCTGTAATTATTTCGATTACGTCTGTTCACTTGACTACACTAAGTTTTAAAACATGTTATATTTTTCCAGATGTAGTAGATTCTCAGCCAGCAATGACTTGGAGGGGAGTATTAATATTTGGATGTTGCTTTTGGCGGAAACTGCCCAGCAATTAAGAAAAATGCCCAGATTAACACATACCTCACTGTAAAATGTTCACTTGACATATACAACGGCAAGAGTTCTTCAAAACTGAAGTTAAGAATTGAACTAGCTTTCTGTCAGAGTCAGAATTCTGCTTTCAGATGAAAAACAGCAGAACTGAACTTGATAAGGGTGGGAGAGGCTGTCACACTACACCCAACTCAGAGCAGGCCTTCAAGGTTAGGAAAAGTTCAGGCAATTGTTTTTCCCAGAATACTTTCCATTTCCATTCATCTCATAACAACAGCCAGAATCTAAGCAAACCAAAAGTACTGAAAATTTCTCTCAACATTCTTGATCCAACTAGCAACAGGAATTTTAAAGAAAACATTGAGAGAAAGAATATTCCTGTACTATATTCAGTCCATGACGGTAAACGCCAAAGCTTCAGAAAACAAAGCTAACAACCTACAGGGTAACATACTTATTTGAATCACTAAACATATTCAAGTTAATTCAATGATTTTTATAATCACCAGCATTTTTTAAATTTCCCTATTTCCTCCCACCCGGGAGAGGAAGAAAACTAATGAGCTAAAACCACAGATAACATCTAAAATTGTACACCTAATGGGCTACGATTATTTAAATAGCAATTCATTGTTCAAAAAACTCAAAGTACTATGCTCAAATACTAAGGCAAACATTAGACTTATTTTTCCTTTCCATGTTAACAGCATGTGCTGTTCAAACTTTAATGCTCTCTCCTTCAGTGTCTTGGACAATGCTAGTAGTTCAGACTAGGAATGGTGACAAAAAAAGTTGAGAAAGTCTGAATATAAGCCATATATTTCCACACAAAATAATGAACTCATTATTCCCTTTTGGTAATGAGATGTACTAAAGCAAATTAAATTTTTTTTCTAAAACGTACTAAAGCTAGGTCACACGAAAGCCATTAGATTTCTAGCTTGAAGACAGAAATATATATTTTTGTTCTCCACATGTAATATTTTAATAAATCTTTATTAAAGTTGAAGGAAAAAAACTCTAAACTTCTTCGAAGTTTAGCACACTGTGGGTTATGGCAAATTTATATGTAATCAGAACAATGACAAAAACAAAACGAGTGCTTCATTTGGTCTACAAAACAAATTATCTCTTTGATTAAAAAATAATGTGGCTGCATATCCAAACAATGTAATAAATCAGCCTTCCTAGTGCAGAGAACCTCTTTAACCAGCATAAATCTAAAATATGCTAGTTATTCTATTCCCGTTTCAAAAATTAAACTATATCAGCTAGCTATCCCTAAAATAAAGTAGTTTTAAAGGTTTAATCACTCCTTGTGGCTAAAGAATACTAATACTGTAAAATGCAAAAAATCTTACAGGCAACAACAACATACATTGGGCAAAACAGAAAGAAATTCACGATAGGGCAGAAGCCACAATCTGAAGGCCTGCAGACACATTCTGCGCGGCCGACGCAAAGCTTTCAAAAATCGGAATTAGTTGTCAACATGCAAAAAATCTGACAATTTCACCCAGGTTTACAGATGTCTTGAAAAATCAGAAAACCTGGCAACACCGGGCCCTCAGTCCTCCATGTCAAGAAAAGAAGCTGAATTACGGCTGCTGCTTTAAGACAGCACGTGAGCTCTCCAGTTTGCTATGGCCTCCACAGCTCTGTATCATTCCCTATTTGTTCACTCGATTTCATGATCTGCCTGATTCCTCCAGGCATATGGGTTTTCAGACGTTGCTCTAAATAAATCAAATTTAAAGTATTTGGTCCGGTCTATACTCAATGGTATTTCTGTTTCATCTCAAGAATAACTTCCAGTCTGTTCATTACTGTTGTTCCACTTTTGGTGCTAAATAATTTTAAAATATAAACCAAATTGACAAATATAACTATTACTTGATAATAGGAACCTTACAAAGATTACTCTGGATCATGCCAGTGATACACTCTGTTTCCATCCCAGGGAGCCTGTGAGGTTTCTATGTTGCAAAAAGCCAACTATGCCGACCCTGTCCTTGTACCTTGGCACTGCGGGGCACAGGGAAGGCTTTTATTCATAATTAGGTCTCTTACATTCATTAGATGACGAGGATGTTCAAAATCCACATGTGTCCTGGTTAGAGAGCTCGTGTGCCCGGAGTAAAGCCCTCCGTTTAAGCTCCCATTCACGATTCCATTGACTCCATTAGGGACCTTATGGTGAAGATGGGAGCAGCCATTGCTGAGACCTCCATTGCTTATGAAGCTTCCATGAACATTTCCACTTATCCGGTTTGTGCCAGGCAGAGTGGTGTATTCCACCATCTGCCCATTAATATCTGACCCTTGGTAGAGATATCCTGGTGGGTCATATTCTGTTATGAGAGAATAAAAAAGCAAAAAAAAAAAAAAAGTAAGATACTGAAAAAGACAATCTTCTTGCTTAGGAAGTTTTATGAATGAAACCTCTACAAACACACTAAAATATAACAGTCTAACAGTGTTCACTTACAAACTACTTGTGAGATGTGCTTTAATAAGGTTACTGCTGTCATTTCCTTTACAGTGTGCAGGTAGTTAGGAACTTGGAGTTAATTATGACTCTGTTAATGGGAAAAGAAATTAACCAGAGAGAATTGCTCAAAAGAGAATTAATAAACTGTGCAAGCTGAAACCATCAAAGTATTGACAATACTAAGAAAAAGTGTCTAAACTCTCAAACTTCAAAGTTCCAAAAGAAACCGTGCAAAGCAACAACAACAAAAGGCAAACTTCAGGTTGGATATTTCAAATAGCAATACACTACATTTCTCAGTGAAAGGATGGAGTTGTGTGTATGTTCACTGACTGCTCATATAGTTCCTTGGTTATTACAGCCAACGTGGAAGTTGTGGGTACTAACGGCAAAAGGCTAATTATTCCACTTCCTTATATTAAAGGCATTTAAACAGCTGCCTCAAAATTCTGATTTCCACAGGCACACCTACCAGAAATTCTTAGAAAAAGCAAGATATTCCTTAGAAAGTAGGGCATTTGTTGTAAACTGTACAGGATTTGTTGTCAGAGTTTTTTGTTTTTGTTTTTGTTTTTTTTTGAGGAAGATCAGCCCTGAGCTAACATCCATGCCAATCCTCCTCTTTTTGCTGAGGAAGACCGGCTCTGAGCTAACATCTATTGCCAATCCTCCTCCTTTTTTTCCCTTTTTCTCCCCAAAGCCCCAGTAGATAGTTGTATGTCACAGTTGCACATCCTCCTAGTTGCTGTATGTGAGACGCCGCCTCAGCATGGCCGGACAAGCGGTGCGTCAGTGCGCACCCGGGATCCGAGCCTGGGCCGCCAGTAGCAGAGCACGCGCACTTAACCGCTAAGCCACAGGGCCAGTCCCCCGTTGTCAGAGTTTTGATAAATTCTTCAAAGGTATTAGAGCGCACCAAGACTGGATTAGGTGTCCCCCTGCTGTTACTGAACTTCTCGCACAGGTGTTCTACTGTCACTACCTGCTCATCTCTCCGCTAAACTATAAACTGAGAGGGCAGAGACCCTGTGACTTTATTTACCGTTATATCTTCATTGTCTTCCACAGTGCCTGGCACAGAAGAGAGTCAATGAGGATCTTTGGAATGAATCACTGATGGAACACTACTATGATAAATTTCCATTTTAAAACATATTATCAAGTCACAGAGGAAAATGACTTTAACCAGATTAATCTTGCTCAGACAACCAGATTAAAACTTTTCTTTTAATGATTCAGCATACACTCACACAATTAAACTCAATGACATTAAAACCATTTAGGAATATAAAGACTCAAACAAATGATCTCCAACCCTTTCAGCCTAGCGGTACCACCACCACTTCTCCCTCTGCTTATCTCCTGGAAGGCACCAAGTCAATAAAAATAGGTCATTTTTCTCCCCCAGAGCTATTAACTAAAAAGTGACCATATGTGGGAACCAGCTGACAGCTTTCTAGAAGCGCCTGTCACTGCTGGTATGTTCCTTTGCTTTCCTTTCATTCCCTTATTTTGGGGGCAAAGAGGAAACAAAAAACTTCCCCCCACCCAAGACTACAGTCCCTGCTGGCTCTGATTATCCTATAACAGCTGGGGGAACTGGAAAGGGAGGAAGGTGAGGGGAAGAGAACTGAGAGAGGAGCAAAAGGAAAAGGGTTGAGGTTCTTTGTTCCAAAGCAGCACTGTCACTGGTGGCTCAGGCGCGCCTATTCTAGATATGTTTAGGGGAGGGGATGCCACTTGGGAGCAGTTTGGGTACATCAGGCACTGAACCAGGACCGTGTTATCTTCAAATGTGTCATTCAGTGACAGAAACTTAGAAAAGTCTTCACAACCTTCCTTCCCATCATGCCTTTCTATTTGCGTGGACCAGACTGTGCAGTAGGAAGGTGCTCCAGCAGCAATTCCAGAGCCCATGCTTCGAGCACTCGTCCTCTTTGGTGGTCCGACAAAGCCAGGGCTTCCCAGCACCAAGTCAGCTATTTACTTAGAGACCTGCTTGGTTTTGGCTTTGCTGTTTATTTCTACTGGGCAATTTAATTTGATGCTCCACTTACTATGGCTGACAGCTAGAACAGTTTTCAAGTGACCTCCTCTTAATGGAGAGTATCTAATGTGTTTTATACCATGACACTAATACACGAAAGTGTTAGAAATCAATATTTATTCTGACAATATTTTTCTACCCATCTCTAGAAAAAGAGAAGGAAATAGTTTTGAATGACTTACTCTGTATGGTATTCTGCTGGCGGTTCTTCCACAGGCACATTGCAATGAAAACCATGAGAATGAGAACCATGACACCTAGCACACAGCCAACAATCAGATACAACATATCACTGCTTCTGGCTGGGCTGGTTGCAGGCCCGATGTTTCCTCCACTTCCTGAAGAATTTGGAGGAGTACTCAAGTCTTTGACAGGATACTCAGAAGCTCCAGGAACACGTTTCACTAGTTGAAACATAAAGGAAAACATGATGTCAGAGTGAATACAGACCCTATGAAATGGTTTACTCTCTGAAGGAGGTCTGGTTAGGAATGCAAGCCAGTCTGTTTACACTTGTTACTGAGATGATCTGACCACCAATGAGTCACAAAGAGGGCTCAAAAGTTTAAAAATCTGATGTGCTAAAGTTTTAGTCCACAAATCTAGAGAAATCACAAGATCAGAGAAACATGCACTCAGTCTAATCCAAACTGCTGTATGACTGTCTGCTTGATCGTACTTGTAGAAGATTCCCTAAGAGTTGAAATAAAAGTACTTCAGCTTATGGATGGGACAAAAACTCCTTTCTATCTGATATACTTTGAGCTGAATAAGACTCGAAATTACATATTTTATGCCTCTACCACATGGCTAATATTAGAAGATATGACTTTGGACTGTTAGAACAATTACACACAATTTCAAACACCTCATGCATAATATGAAGCATTCCAAACCAAAAACTTTTGGAGTCCACGTACATGCAGCACTTTTACCTAATTCATTAGTATTCAGGGTGACAGTGATAACAAAAGCTAATAACACAGGAGACTCAAAACCCATTCTCTCTGTCCCCAAATAATATGCTCTTAATGCTCTAAATGTTCTAGAAAAGCAGTAGAGCATAGTGGTTGACAGCCTGGTCTCTGGAACCAGACTGCTGAGGTTTATATCCCAGCTCCACCACCCATCATCAGCTATATGACTTTAACCTCCATGAACCAGTTTCCACATGCGGAAAACAGAGATAATAATAACAGCTCTAGCATAAGGTTGCAATGAAGAGTAAATGAGTTAATCCATGTAAAGCACTTAGAATAGAGCCTGGCACATGGCAGTGTTCAATCAATTTTGTTATTATTATTAGTGATTATGCTATATTTCCTGGTATGGCTCCTAACACCACACTGGAGAAGAGCTGTCTTAAAAAAACTCTACTTCAAGCAACATTATATTGGGGTTCAATTTTCCAGCAATTTCAACTACACAGAACAGAGCTGGGAATCAGTAAAGAAGAGGCTTCCTTTCAAAGGAAAGAGCTCTCCTCATTGACAGCTGGATGAATACCTGGCAGAGACTCAAGGAAATTCCCACTTCAGGTGGTATGTTGGATTATACTGTTTAAGGTTCCTGCCAATTCTAAAGAAAACAAACAAGTTTCTGAGGCAAAATGGATGTTACAGATCATACACTAAAGATCATGATTACTCACAGGGAAGTCCTTCAGGTTTATTCACTCTTTATTTACTCTTAATTTAGTCATAATTCTACCAAGCTTGATGATCTGGTTGCCATCCTCTTGCAAAAGTTAAAAACTGAGGACAGATGGCTTGTGGTGGAGGGTGAGTGAGACAGACCCATTAACATCGATAAGAAGAGACAGCTAAGAAACGAGAAAGGTGAGACAAAGAACTTAAAGAGAAACCAAAGAACAAAAGAAAAATCATGACAGTCTATGATTTCGAAGGGTAGGGAAAATGGCCGGCCTTTACCACCTCTGCCATTCCTGAAAACCTTACTGAATTACTCAAGATAAGACAATCATTGTTCACAACAAGAACCTTGAGTCATCTCTTTAAAAGCTTAAATTATGTATCGTATGTTCTAATTAAACAGGCTGGGAATTGTGTGATACATTTTAGGAACTCATGCAATAAGAAGAGTTAACATTTTAAAGAAGTTATTTTGTTTTTCACTGATCTGAAAGTCTGTAGGTAAACCTTTTATTCCCCAGCAAAGTCAATTAATGAGGAACTCTATTATAGACACAGCTATACTATTTATTATACTATTATAAACAACACAGTTATTACATTGTTGTCTGTGTTGTTTTCTGCTTTGCCTGGCTAAATTCTTAAATGTCTTGGGAACAGAGATGATAAATTTCATTTTATTTAATTTGACTCTGGAAGCAAGTAAGAAAGGCTCACTAACACACCACAGTATGCGGTACAAAAAGACACTCAAATATATGCTAGCCAGATGAAATTCAAGATAACTCTAAAGGTCTGTGTATACATATATTTAAATGTGGATTTAATATGTGGGTTTTGCAGCAGAAAGACACATGATTTAGAATTAAAAAATGGAACTAAGTCTTGGCTTTATAATTCAATCTTTCTGAGCCTCATTTTTAAATTGGGATAATAAAATCTCCTATAGTAGACAGTAATGGCTGCCCGGCCCATTTAATAGCTGTCTTCCACGCTAGCAGAGCCCCGATTTTGTTTAGGTGTCCACTCAGACCCCACATAACTCGGGGGTAGATCCTGATCAATCATTCCATTCCAGGGAATGGATTGGGAGGGCCAATGACTCAAGGGGGGAGATCTACCAGAGGACTCTGGGAAATTTTCCCATTCTTACAAACAGACACAGGAAAGGAACAGTCAAGAGACAAAGGAAGAAACAGTCTCCCTTTTTCTGTCAGATTAATTGGGACTGGACACGAGAGCTTTTGCTTTGTAAGCATCCACAGTAGCTGTTTTTATCATTCACGTGTGGTATCTTCTGTTTTTAAAAATGGCACTATTTTACAGTTAATCTAGGCATGTAGGCAGAGCTGAGAATTTCAATTTAGAATTAGCACTCACTAATTCTAAACTTAACTACTACACTTAATTAAACAAGTAGATAGTGTTATATGTATCTGTCATTCAAGAAACCATTTTAAGCATATGTAGCACTTTTCCTTAAAATTCTTCTACCTTTTTTTAGTATTCTAATTCTCAAGGCAATCACAGAAATTAGTCAGCAAATATTTCTATTTTCTTCACGGAGAAAAAGAGAAGGGAAGTGACGTACTTCGAGTCACAGAGAAATTAATGAATAGGATTAATGCTTACGCAAACTATTTCTCTAGACAAGTACTCTAGCCAACATATTATACTCTCTGCTAGGACAGTCTAAATGTATACACCTAGAAAATGGTCCAAAGCAGAAATTTTCTTAGATGAATATACCAAGAGTCAGAAGGAATAGTCCAGAATTTGGAATTCTAGCACCATCCAGGGAAAAAGCACAAGGTGTCATCGTCTCCTACCTTTAGTTTCACAGATCATCACATTACTGAACTCGCTTTCTCCGCCCTCATTGAAGCACTGCATCTTAATATCGTAGGAGGTTTCTGGCTGCAGGTGGCCAATCATGTGCCACTGCTTTGAACCTAGAAAGGGAAAAATAAAAGAGAAGCTTTACATGACATACAAGCTACATGATAATGTCAATATAATGACTTAATAATTTCAAAAGGAGGTTGGAGCAGCATTCGTCACCATATAGTAAGTTTGTGCAATAAAAACATACTTAATACAAGTATTTTAGTAACTCACCACTGGTAAATAGTATTTCCATTGCATGGCAAGAAAAAAATGGTAAAGAGAAGGGATAAACCAAATTAAAGCTATACCTGTGTGTTGGTGGTGATACTTCATTTCATTACAAATAATTACTGGTGAGTCTTCCATAAAATACATGTTAATTTTATGCATAGGTTTAAAAAAAATCCTTAAGTCCTTTGATTCCCTATTTCAGCCAAGCAAGTCATTCCACTGTCCACTCACCAGAAAGCAATACTGTATACGAGATCAACAAATGGTGTGCCACCTAGAGCAGGGCACCATTTACAAGACAGGCCTTAGCGAAACTCTCCATCCCATTGTAATGAACGCGACATGAACTGACAAACAAATGCCTGAATAAATGGCTGACAAAAATCAAACAGCAAAATCTACTATGGGAAACTCTCGGCTACTGCTCTCACTATTTCCTTGCTTTTGAGTCAGGGTCTCCAAACCACACCAGTATCACTAATAGAATGATTCTGTTATCCATGGCACACAGCCAACATTTCATTTAGAAACACTCCTAAACCGAACACCCCAGTATAAATCACTCTCCATTTTTACTTCCATGGACCTGTGACAAACTTTAATAAACAGGGACACTTCTGCCAGATTTAATTAACTCTTCCAGAACCTTTAATCCCCCTTAGAAAATACCTCTTCAAACTGTTTCCACTGTTTCTTAGAAACACAATTGTACCACCAACTGATTTAAGAATTAGTTAAAGGGGGAGAAAAAAACAAAACCAAACCACACATACAAGTCAAATCTACTTGGCTGACAGGACCAATATCACCAGGCTCCTTTCTAATTCAACACAGACAAAAATATTTCAATGCAGTAGCACGACCCCTTTTCCAGGTCGCCAATACAAAACCCCTCATTCATAAAGACCCATATTTCATAAGGAAGCGAATCTGCTTGTTTTAGGATCAAGGGACTCTCACAGGCTCACGAAGTGAGGAATTCTATGCCCCATTTATAAATGTAAAGAGGACCCTAAAAGAATCTTGACTTAAAATCTAGCTGAGACTGGAACAGACCTATTTCTAAATTCCAAAAACTTTCTAAAAGACTTCTATTTTTTCTGTATTCTTAGGTCTTTCTTGGCCCAACCCTATACTTACCTAACTATAAACATTCTCTTGAATAATTACTACACTAGATTTGAAGTTTTCCTTTCACAGCACTAGTAAAAATGGAACTAAACTAAGTTTCTGAGATGTTACTAATAAGAGAAAAATAGTAAAAATAACACACATCTTGTTAGATTAATATTCTACTGCTACGGTAACTATTCCAATGGCTAAAATTACAGGAAATAGCAGCAGAGGGAAAGAGTTTTTACTGATCATTGATAATATGACAACTAAGTGCATTATTAGGTTTAAAATCAACCAACAAGCATATTCCCTGTTTAACAGGCTATTTTTTTTTTCCTCAAAGGATATTTTAGAAAAGGTGAGAGATCAAAGCACAGATTCAAAGATCGGGATGACAGAAACTTTGATTTATTTGGAACTGAACTGAACTTTACAAGATAAAAATATTTATCACAAAACACTAGTATGTGGAAACATTTACAGTTTATCTAAATGTGGAACTTAATGCAGAAGATAAGATAACTTAATTGTTCTTCTCTTACTGTATTCTTTAACAATTTAATTGAGTTGCAAATTTTTTTCAAAAGCTTAAACAATTTGTTGTCAATATACATATGTAATCTAAAACTTGAAAGCAACTTTCCGTACAAAGGATAAATACTTTTGTTCCTGGGTTTGGGAGAACAGACCAATAGCTTCCAACTGCCACAAAATACATAAACTTGAAAATAAGGAATAAGCAAATTACACAGCACAGTGAAGCCCACTTAAACATCTAACTGCTCCGTCTGTTACATTTATAAACAAGTTCTCTGTGAACCATAAGACAAAACTCACATTTGCAGACACTACTACTGGATACAAAAGCTCCTTTACAGTAATTTCCCAGTTCCATGCTCAATATTCACACCCCACAAGCTCGCAAAGTTCCAAGAGTGAACTAGAGAATATAGTTTAAAAACTGTTTACCAGTGGATATTTCTAGACAGCAGAACTAGGAAGGGTGGGGGGAGAGAGAAAGACAGAGACAAAGAAAGATATTCATTTTCTTTACATTTGCCTTGTTTAGAACTATTTTATAACAAATGTTTAACCTCTGTCAGGAGATTTTAAATATAAAAATCTGACAGTTCCATTCTCCTAAACCAGCTGAACTAAAATGAAGACCTAGCTAGGACTGAAAGGTTGAACAGACACTAACAATTCTTTCCACTTCTTTTTTTAAACAGCCTTTTTACAAGGTAAAATACGCATATAGAAAAGCACCCACATCTGTACAGCTCCCTGCATGTTTGCAAACTGCACACACCCGTGGTATCAACACCTAGGTCAGAAAAGAGAATAGTGCTGGCACCCCAAAAGTCCCCGTTATGCTTCTTTCCATCACTTATCTCCCTCCAGACAGCTACTATCTTGACTTCACAGAACAGTTTTGCCACTAGCAATTATCTTTTCACATTTCCCCAATTCTTTATGTTTAAAGCAGATTTTAGGGACCGATTTCTTTCCTACTTTTCCAGATTAAGAAAAGAGAAACAACCACTCCTTCATTCAAAAAATATTTACTGAGCTCCTAACTATGAGCTCATTTTCATTACATTACAAATGTAATTCCATTGGATAAACATTAAAAGGAATGCTACAATATTTAAAGAAACATGATACAGCACATTTAAAATAATTTATCATAATACTATTTATAACAAAACTATATGCAGTATTTGATGTCAAGAAGTCATATGAAAATAACCTTGGCTGAGGGCAATTTTCTGACGTGATCCATTAGGACACTTGATATTTCAAAGAATCTGAATCTTAGAGTGAAAATAGACCTTGGGAGCAGCCTTCCCCCCAACGCAAGAATCCCTTCCAAGATATTACTGAAGAACAGGCATCCAACTTCTACTGAACACTTCCAAAATTAGGGAGTTTATTATTTTGTGAGAGAATCTACATTAGAAATGCTATGTTAGAAGGTTCTTCCTTATACTATTTCCTTTTAATTGCTCCTCCTCCAACTGATTGAGTTCCTTTTCCACATAACAGTCCTTAAATATCTGAAGACAGATGTCATGTTGCTTCTGTTAGTCATCTTTTTTCCAGCCTGATCATCCCCAGACATTCCCTTATTCCTTTTGGACTTCATTCATTCAATAAATGCTAAACACCTCACCATTGTAGGGACCAGGGATACAGCAGTGGGAAGAAAGGCCTCTTGCCCACATGGAGGTTAATATTTAGTGGGGGAGATAAACTTTAAGCAAATAATTTCATAGACACACACACACATCTAAACTATGATAAATTCTATAAAATAAACATAAAGGGCGCAGTTAGAAATTATAACAAGGGTACCTCATGGAAAGAGGAGGAGGTTATCTGAGCAAGTAACATGTAAGCACACAACAGAGAAAAGTAGAGTACCCAGATAAAGCCTTGGGAGAGGAGCGCAGTAGGTAGCAGGAACTGCCATGTGCCAAGGTCGCGAGGCAAGAAAAACCTTGGTGCACACAAGGAAACTGAGAGAAAGCCAGTGTGTGACAGAAGATGCAGTGAGAAAGGAAAGGTGCGTGAGACGGGGCTGAAGGTGCAGGCATGGGCTGGCCAGATGGCTGGGGTCTTCAGACCATATGCCAAGTTCCGTATTATATATATATTTTTTTATCTTTTTTTTTTTTTTTTGAGAGGAAGATCAGCCCTGAGCTAACATCCATGCTAATCCTCCTCTTTTTGCTGAGGAAGACCGGCTCTGAGCTAACATCTATTGCCAATCCTCCTCCTTTTTTTCCCCCAAAGCCCCAGTAGATAGTTGTATGTCATAGCTGCACATCCTTCTAGTTGCTGTATGTGGGACGTGGCCTCAGAATGGCCGGAGAAGCGGTGCGTCGGTGCTCACCCGGGATCCGAACCCGGGCCACCAGTAGTGGAGCGCGCACACTTAACCGCTAAGCCATGGGGCCGGACCCGTATTATATTTTAATTACAGTAGAAAGGCAGTTTCAACAGCCATCACTGTCTTGGCTGTTTTTTTCTCTACATATATTCCAATTTCTCAGCATCTCTGAAAGTGGATAACATGCTCAAGATGTGATCTTTCTAGTACAGACCTCAATGAAACTGTTGACTGCGACATTACTTTTTTAAATATAGCTAGAAGTTGCAATTGATTTTTATACTCAGGTCACTATTCATTTAAATAAAACAGAAAACAAACATTTTTTTCAGATGAACTAGTGACAAATCACATCTCCCTCATACTTTTGTAACTGACTGTTTCTATAACCAAAATGTAAGAGACTACTATATTAAGTTGGAAAAACTGTCTTTCTTTGGGAAAAATTCAAAGTAATAATGCATATACCATTTTTCACTCTGTCTTAAATTGGGATGTTTTTCATAATATTTGTAAACCCTCTCCCACCAAAGCTCCTTTACTGGGAATACAGCTTGCCAATGGGACTTACCTTCTACAATATCCCTCTTGTAATCACTGTCATTGTCACTATCTGTTGGCCGGTAATAGATATAAAATCCTTGAATGGGAGTGTTATTGTTACTTGATGGAATGTACTGGAAAATAGAAGCAAAGACTTGTCGAAGACAAAAATAAATGTAACTTTCACATCCATTAAGATTTATTTATCTGTGTGGCAATATATTCCTAGCTTCATTTTGCAAACATTCTTGACGGCCATTTTTAATTTAATTCAAAAGTATTCAAAGGTATTAAGAGCATTTAGCTTAATGTAGGGCTAAACAAAAATAAAGCAACACACTTCATGAGGTTGAAAGGTACATTTGGTTCAAAATGAATAAATCATGAAATTGCAACTAAGTTATCACTTAGATGGAAGTTGAGGAGACAATAATTTTATTTTTAACCCTGCCCCAATTATAAAATGTATTTTTAGATAAAATATCTGTGTCTGTCAATTTCCCTTCACTTAAAAGTTCAAAAATTTGCTGTTCACAGTATCGTGTCATGAGAATATGAAACTGATTGCTGACATGGTTAAACCAGAAAGTCTCCTTCGAGCAGAGATTTTACTTACTGTCCACTTGAGCATGATCTGAGTATCACTGACAGCTTCTGTGTACGCAATGTGAGGTCCAGTTATGGGGCGGTTAGAAAACCGACTGGGAAACCCAGCCACCTGGTAAGGACGAGATGCAGAACTCCGGAAACTCTCACCATAATGGTTGATGGCAATGACCCTAAATTTGTATGTTGAACCTTTCAAGGGGGGAAAAAACAGAATTTTAAAAAGGCTGTAATAAGACAACTGAAGGTACAATATTGAAAATATGACAATTGTGCTTAAGTAGCTATCTACAATAGCAATAATATAAGGAGAAATTTTTCTCTTAAAATAGTCTCAAGTTTATATGGTAAATAGAGTTCAACCCACTTGCCAACTTCTATCAACTGGTAGTGGCTGTTCAATGCATTGTGTTCAAGATTCCAAGACCTTCCTAGGAGTCACTGAGAGAGAACGCCACGAAAGATGAATCACGCCCATGCTGGAGGTGGGCAAGTGCAGAACAGGAAACAACATCTTTACTCTTTTTTCCCATCCTGTTCTAAAGTCATACCCATCAACACAGTATTAGTTGAAGTACCTGTGCTCTTTTCTCTCTGAAAGGAACAACTGAAGTGAAGTTTAACATGGTGAATTCATTTGTGAGGAGGTGCATGTGGGTGACAGCAGACGTCACTCTGACTCCACCAATAACAGGACAAGAGGGAGCAGATTGAAATCACAACAGAAGGTATTTATTTGGATTAGATATTAAGAAGTTAAAAAAAAAACAACTCCAAGGATTGTGAGTTTCTGAAAATCTGAATCTAAAGAATAAATTAGAATCCTAAAGTAAGTTTCCTAATAGATCAAAAATAACCATTGGGCTTCTGAAGACAATGTTTTGCATCTGTAAAATGTTACTTAGCTTCACCCACATTTAAAACTGCCAACTTCTCCCAACTACACCTCCATGTGCCGATGCTCCTCATATTACCTCTTTAGACAAACGCAGGCATTTGCTACTAAAGTACATTTAAAAGTCCATAAACAAAAATGGTCATGAAACCTAAACAAATAAAGTAAAGAAAGTTTGTGAGTACTGCTTTTCTCTTTTATGGTTTAATTTCTTTCATACAGCCTCAAGATAGTGAGGGGGGAGGGGTTCCTCTGCTGAAAAAAAATTTACAGAAGAGAGAAGTGTTAAGAGTTGTCTCATTAACACTGAGTATAACTGCTGAGATTCATCATCAGATCAAACATTTTTAGTCAAATAAGCAATTTTCCTCTTAAAATCCTCATTCATAGCAAAACACATACACACAAAGATGTCACCACAATATTATTTCTAACTGCAAATAAGTAGAAACAATGTAAAACCCATAAACAAAAAACAGGGTTAAGTAAATTATGGTATACTTATATACACAGCTATACAATTTATATAGATAAACAAATTGAGTTTTTGAAGAATTTTTAATGATACTGGAAAACATAATGATATAGTATGGGGAAAATGGGGTCACAAAACAATATTCATGGCATGATCCCAGTTTGTATTAAAAAGAGAAAAAAGGCTAGAAAGAAATATATGATAATGTAAACAATGGTTATCTCTGGATGGGTGGGTTTCATGTGACTTATTCTCTTCTTTATATTTTCTTTACTTTCAAATTTTTATACGATAAGCTTGCATTACTTAAACAATTAGAAGAATATAAGATTATTAAAAAAATGCATCTAAAGTCAGCACTGATGGTAAAAAAGGAAATGCTTGAATATTACTACCTGGCTCTAAACTACGAACTTCCACAGAAAGTTTGGAAGGAGGGATATCTTCAGCGGCCACCAGCCAATCACTGGTCCTCATCCGTTTATACTCAACCTTGAAGGCGGTGATTGGAGAACCCCCATTTGCCCGAGGAATCCAAGTGACGTAGACGGACGTCTCAGAGGCAGTAGAGATGGTAGGCCGATCAGGCGCCTCTGGAACTAAGGACAGAAACGTTCGTTCATTTCAATAACCCCCGCTGTCAGAGACAAGAACAACTCAAGTCCACTGACACAGGTAAATCCCAAACCTCATCTTATTACAGGTTCTTCATCTAAATTTTTGCCAGTTAATAATTTTAAGGCTGTCTTCCTGTCCTCTGATAAAATCTAAAGGGCAATGAAATGGCCAAATACAGAAATAAAAGAAAGGAAAAGTAAAATAATCTATAAACTTGATAATTAGCTCTGAAAAACTGACAGGTAATGAGTATGATCATTGCGACGATGTAATTTTGGATTCACGGCCAAAACAGTATAGAAGTAATGATTATTTGGTGCTTCAGGGCTGATTGTGGTTATAATTTATAATAAATTTTCATAATTATCTGTTATCTTATTTAAATGTTTTTCCTTATCCGCCCTAGCTACATAAAACACACTCAGCAAACAAGCTACAGATTATTATATTAGCTATTACTATCATATCCTATCTTAACACACCTCAAGGTCACAGGAATGCTATTCCAAAAAAACAGGGTGAAGGCAGTGATAGAGATAAAATTTGACTAATAAAATCAATACTGATAATAACGAGAAGAGAGCATGCTACTCAGGATGAAAGCCAGAAGACACACGTAGTACGCAGGATATGTTGTTAAACAAAGAAAAGTGCTCTCAGAAAGTAGATGATCTACAGGAACATCTAGAAAAAGGGGGTCAGAGAGCTAACGTCTAGCAGTTTTCAGTCAGCCCTGCCAAGCGACAGGGATGCCCTAACCCACAGATGAGACCATCTCGATTCTGTGGCAGATGGAAGCATCAGGAGCAAGTTCACCAGCCATCTAAGCCATGGACCTAACTCTTCTTGCTGACCAAGTGACCTTGTTACAACACTGACTTCCCAGTTGGTTTCTACAAAGAAAGAACGCTGATGGAAACAATCTGGTCTGTCCGCCAGCTACATCACAAATTAGTAAACTGCCATTCCAGTTGACATTAACCACCTGTGAATTTGGTAGAAATGAGCTGGTTCCCGAGAGACCGACTATCTTTCGGCATGCTAACAATCAAGTCTTTAGAGCTGGAACAAGGAGAACCAACTCTGGGCCTTGGTTACACCACTTTGGTGAAGTCATCAAGGGAGCTCTTTCTCTGTCAACACTGTGCCACGCTTCTCAATCAACACCCCTTCAACCCACAATACAAATACATACGAAAAAACAAAATAATGGTGCACATGGTACTTGTATGGAGAAAACTGTGGCATTTTAAAAACAAACTGCTTAATGGATAAAAAGAGGAATATATTTGAAGCAGGCAACTTTGATACTTACTGTATTCCTTTCAATTTAGAGAGCAATGGAAATAGAATGAATAGAACTGTTAGTGAATCTCTTTTTTAATACTAGACAACCAAACAACTTCCTTATGTTGATTCAAATGAGGTTAAAACTCCTCAAAGAACACCACAGACCAAAGAGGAAAGAAAGTGATTAGGGAAAAAAATCTCTACAGAGAAGAATATCTTCAATACCTAAAGAAATAACATGTGACAGTTGAGGGATAAAACAAAGAACACTGTACTTGGGGTTAAAAAATCTGCATTTGCATAGCAGTTCCAGCACTTTCTGGGTCATCTCAGCAGCTGCATAACCTTCTTGAGTCTCAGTTTCCTAATTTGTAAAAGAAATAAGCGACCTTCCTCATAGGGTTGTAGTGAAGATTAAATAATTCACTTATGGTTATCTCTGCTTGGACAACTCCAAACTCAAGATTTCCAGAACTGAATCCATAATCTTCACCTAAAAATTCTATGACCTATCTTGGTAAATGGTCCCTAGTTGCCCAGGCCCAAGTCACCATGTTTCTCCCTCTCATTCAGTATAGATTCAATTCCCTTAATCTGTCATCTATCATCTGTCCCCCTTCTCCATTCACACTGTCACCACCCTCATTAATTCTCTAACCTCATCTTCTGCCATTCCTCCTGTCCCTCTCTGCAAAATCCTTAAGGTTCCGTATAGCTTTCAGGGAAAGATTAAATGTTTAAGTACATCATACAAGGCACCCACTCTAGCGTCATTCCCCACAGCAACCAGTCACACTAAATAAAATCTCTCATCTCCTAAATCCCTAAACATCATTCATCTGTCTCTTTGCACAAGGAGCTGTCTTTGCCTAGAACCTCTTTTCCTGTTTCTTCTTCCAGCTACAGCTTTCTTGTCTCTGAGGCTTAGCTCAGGGCGCCTCTCTTCCCACCCCTTGGCCTCCTCTATCTCAGATGGGTGATTTAGATATTTCTCTTATGATCCCACAAAACAAGAGCGGACTCTCAGGCATAACGAATCAACATCATTGTTAGGGGTTAATTTGTCTATATTATCCACTATGTTGTGATTGGTTTAGTTGTTTATATCACCCACCGTACTGTAAACTTCTCGAAGGCAAGACTTATGCTCTCTCTGCTGCTCCAGCATTTGGTACAGCGTCTACGACAGTGTGCTAAACAAGTCATAAGGCTTTTGTTTCTCAAATGTCAGTTTTATTCATACAAAGTTGATACTCATAGAAGTAGTCTGCTAAGACAGTTGAAATGCTCCTCAGAGGTGAAAGTCCTCAAGCAAAAGAGGCTCACGATATTGAAGAAGCAGAGGCACTCCACAGGGGCGTTCAAAACGTCACGACCTACTTCTGTCTGAGACCAATTCATGGAAGACTATGAAAATAGGGAAGAGACGCTTGAAAATTCTTAGGGCTCAGCAGTGAAATTTTAAACCTTCTCTAGATATCCTGCCTACACAGGTTAGCACAATCACAAAAAGCACGCTATGTTGTAACTGTAGAATTGATAAGCGTGAAACGTAAATACTAAAAAGAAGTCTTGAAAATTTTACTGCTACAACCTCTAAAAATTCTAAGATTGACAAGATATAGCAATAAAACTGAGTATGATACGTAAATGTTCAATGAAAAAAACCTAAATCTTACTGTAGGTACCACCATACATTCTGATAAGTTACCAAAAAAAATTAGACTTTCAGAATTCAAAATATAAATTTGGTTTCCTTGCCAGAGAGGAGACAGAAAAACTTTTTGTGAGTTAGAAAAACTTAGTACCAGAACATTTTGAATCTGCGTGTATGACCTTAAATACCAATCGTGACACTGGGTTACCAAGATTTGAATACAGGACACTAAAAAATGGTTGAAATAGGACCTAATAAAGCTATATGGTAGGATATAATCTGAGTAATAAACAAACACCCCTCCCACTCCACCACCCAAATAATCTGAAACAGGTCAATTACATTTGTAAACAAACAAAATGAATAAAATGAAGATTCTTCTCTTTACCTCCACTATGCCTAGAGGAATCTGTAAGTACCACTCCAAAGTTGTCTGCAGCCTCCGAAACAACAGGGCGCTTAGGGATGCCCATGGGTGGAGAGGACGCCTGGGTGTTTTTGGATGATGCTATTTTCTCTAGAAAGGTTAAAAAACATATATTATAACAAAAGCTTCACTACACATGTAAAGTAAGAAAAGATACTATGAAACTCCACCAGTAGACAGATGTAAATATGTGAACGTATCTGTTACAGTGTCTAAACTTAAGACCTACATTGTGAATGTTCAGATAATCTGAGGAATTGATTTAAAAAATTACTTTGTCTTTTTCTTGTACCTTTAAGGGAAAACTAAAATGTGTCTTGCTACATCAGGCTAACTTTAATTTGAACAGAGAAAAAACAATACAAGTGAAAAAGCCAAATGACTATGGTAAAGGTTTGAAACTACTTGTTCTTTTTTCTTCTTTTTACTGTACATATTTCTTAATTCTAAAATATAAAATTCATTATTAAAGAGCTTCTGTTAAGCTTCTTCATGGGAAAATTGTCATGTTAAGTTTTAAAATTTCAAGGGGCAAAAAGTGAAATTGGGTGATTTATTTTAAAACTGAAATACATGCTTATTATTCAGTATTTATAGGTCAGACTCTATAAACACCTAAGAATTAATTATGAAAACTAATTCAAAATACATTTCAAATAAAAAATACTCATTATTTTTCTTGCCAGACTTAGTAACTAGATGATTCAAAAGCCAACAGATAATTTCTTCTCCATCATCATACTTCCTTTTCATTACTGTGCCATACAAAATACTCTTCCGCCCAATTCCCATCTCCACTCACTGAAGTCTGTTTGTACATTCATGGCCAAGCTATGATAGCATCTTTTCAATCAAGCCCACCCTCACAAGCTACCCTCCAGAGAGAACATCCTTTCTTTGTATTCCTCTGGCATTTTCTCTGTAAGTCTTTCCTAGTACTTGTCATATTCTGGCCTCTGCCTACACTCTCGTCCCCTCCAGTCTATCCTTACCCTACAGCCAGAATCGTCCCATTGAAACACACCGCAGATCATGTCACTCCTCCGCTCAAACCCTCTAATGCTTCCAGACCACTCAGAGTCAAAGTCAATGTCTTTGCAGGGTCAACAAGGCGCTGTGCGATTTGGCCACTTTGTCATCTCCCTGAGCACTCTCCCCTACAGCCCCCTCACTTACTTTGCTCCACTCACAGTGGCCCCCTCACTGTTCCTAGGGTACACCAAGCACACCCCACCCCAGGGCCTTTGTACTTGCTATTCTCTCTGCTGAGATGTTCTCTCCCCAGATATCCACACGGCTTTTGACTTCTAAGTTCTGCTTTGCTGTCAACTGCTCTTTGAGGACTTCGGGCCAACTGCTTAAATTGTGACACCTGCTACCCCATACACTTCCTATATCCATCCCCTAATTTATTTCTCTTGTTAACACTCATCACCTGCTAATGTACTTATAACTTAAGTGTAAGTCTCTCCCAACTAGAATGTAATCTCCATGAAGGCAAAGAGTTTTGTCTATTTTGTTTACTGCTCAGCACATGGAAGGCATTCAGTAAATATTAGCTGAACTGAAATTCTGCCTTGTAGTTGGTATTTATGCATATGTCTTACCTTTCTTTGAAAAGTAGAAGCTCCATTAGGATGGATCTGGGCTTGATCATCTTTGTTTTCCCTGCATCACCTACTCTAACGCCTTATATATCATAAGCTCTCAAAAATATTTGTGGAATATTTGATGTAAAGGAATAACACAACCATCCAAATGTGGCCCAAAAAGGTACTATAATAGGCTTATTTAATGAATGTATCTATAAGAATCTCTACTACTGAAAAAGATACTAACCAAAGTGACATTGAGACAGCCAGCTCGTTCCTCTTACAGCAGATCACACTCACCTTTGCTAGTTCGGAAGGTAAGCATGGCAGGCTGCCCTTCACCTGCTGCACTTCTTGCTACCATCAGAACCTCGTAGAGACTAGAAGGCTCCAGTTCCGTCAGACGGAGCTCATTTTCACTTCCTGGGACTCGAACTGTGTGCCAGCTTCCCGCCACACCAACACCATCGTCTAGCTACTCAAGAGAAAATAAGTCTTCTTATTAAAAAAAAAAGGAGATAAAGAGCAGAAAAACCTTCCATTGAAATTTGATAAAAACTAGAAGTCATCCAATTCCAGATGAATTTTCGGAAGTGATATACTACTGTAAGTAAAAGAGCCATTTTTCTTCATGTTAAGAAATCTAAGGAGACCTGTAGCAAGAACTTAGGAACTCGCACTGCAAAAGACTCCTGGTTTCACTATTTACCACTAACTTATGGCCTCATGCAAGTTAGTTTGATCTCTCAGAGTTTGTTTCCTTTACTTGTAATGAAAACAATACTCCTTTCTTAATGGGCCAATGGGAGAATAAAATAAGTATACAATAATATGTATTGAGGATGACATATAATATACATAAGAAGTATGTGATAAATTAGAATATATATTATATATATTTATGTGTATATGAACTATATAATTGTGCATTGTATATTTCCAGACTTCTTGTTTCATGTCTTCACACTGTTCAATATGTGTTGGAGGAAATAAATTAAAAAGAGACCCAATCAGTTATGTCTTGGTTAATGGAACCAAGAGACAACAAACTTTTCATGTGGATAGAAATACTAGTGAAACTTTCTTTATCTAGAATCATCAGGTTAGAAACAGTGAATAAACCTTCAAATATCACCATGTTAACTTGACCATATATTAAAAAATATTACTATTAAATGATGAATACCAAAATGTCTTAGACAAAAAATATTATTTTAAACATGAATGCATCTCTTTCCATTTCATTCATTCACTAGTCTCATAAACAAAGAGAGGAGATTTTCTTCATTTTGCTTTAATATAAGCCTCTGGAGGGAAAACATCTGAAAAATCACCTGAGAGGATCAGGTTTACCAATAAAGAACCAAACAATGTAAGATTCTGATACAATTAAGAAGACAACTGGAAATGAAAACAATTGTCAGAGATTATGCCAGAGGACTTGGTTCAAACAGTCGTTTCTAATAAGCAAGTGCTTTATTTGCTAACTAAACTGTATTCTACTATCTTAGAGAGGGAAGGAATTACTTTTTAAAAAGCGGTTTATAGAGCTTTACACCCAAGGGGCTAAAATGTTTGATAAAAAATGTCAAGAAGTCACTGGGTTCTTCGAGTCCCTGTTTGGGGGGAAACTACTTATACTTCGTTCCTACTGCTTTTATAGGACTGGTATACCCAGCACGACTGCTGGGATCTCTCTCCCAAACTCATTATCCTAAAACACTCTTGCTCTGTTCCCGCCACCCTACACAATATCCAAGATAATAAGCATGTGCTATGCACACAATGTTAAGGTGTGAGAAGAGAAAGATGATAAATGAGAAGACGTTACCTTTCGATACTTCACAAAATAGGCATTGATGGGCAGCCCGCCGTCCTTGCCCGCACTCCAGACCAGGTTGTACGTGTCTGGTGTGTGGGTCTGTGGAGGGCTCAGAATGATGGGGGCATCAGGGACAGAGGCACCACTAGCATTTTTCTCTGATGTTGATTCCACTGCACTGGAATGTTCCTTCACTGGAAATAAGCTCAATAATCCAGTTTCTGAACCAGCTCTTTCATCATTCTGAGTGGGCTCGGAAGGTGTGACTGTTTCTGCTTTTGTATTTGTTTCAAAAGGAACTATAGAGAAAGGAAGAAAGAGAAAGAGAGGAGAGAGCTTGAAAAAAATTCACTACTTCAGTGTCTTCTATACAGTGACCGAACTGCCCACACTGATACTATTAGCACAATTTGAGTCCTAGAAGTTGAAACAGGTAACATTTCAATTTATAATTCACGGAAACATCTCACCCCCAGTAGCAATCTCTTATTCATGAAGGAGAAATTGTTTGAAAAACCAATTATATGATGCAGTTCATCAGTTTAAAAAATGTTATTTTTCCCTTGCTCTACACTAGTATTCCCTCTTCTACAACGATTTGCTAGTTTAACCTCAGAAGATTTTAAGGTGGAGAATAGGGAGCTTTAACTCTAGTTGGTAAACGAAACACAACGAGCAAAGCATTCCCTTGGGAACAGGTGAAATAAATAGTAAGGCAATGGGCAAGAGTCAGGCGATGAGCCACTGGGTGGCTAGTCTCCAAAGATCCCTCTCAGTATCCACATCCCTGGGCAGCCCCTCCCATGCTGAATCCGGGCTGGCTCTGTGACTCGCTCTAACCAGTGGAAGGCAGAAGTGAGCCGTGCTCTTCCAGGCTTAAGCCTTAAGAAGGCCTGGCACTTCTACTTCTGTGCTGCCACATACAGACGTCCAAGTGAGCCATGTGGAGAGACCACACGGGGAGAGTGAGAGAAAGAGAAGTGGGCGGTGGTTCCAGCCCTCACAAAGGTGCCACACATGTGAGTGAAGCCACTGTGCATGTTCCAGCCCCAGGGCCCTCTGATTACAATGGCACAAGAGACCTCAAGCAAGGCCAGCAGAACTGCCCAGCTGCATGTTGTTAACCCACAGAATTATAAGAGATAATAGAGGGGCTTTTGTTTTAAGTCATTAATCTTTGGGGGTAGTTATGCAGCAAAAGATAACTAAAATACCTACCCTAAACACGGAAAACAATCTGCATTCAAGAAGAGGGAAGAAATGAAACAAGACTAGCAAAGATAAAGGAAGAACTACTTCCAAAAAAGCCCTTTGTGGATAAAACTGAAGGTTGGCTTAAGAAATGCCAACCTAAAGAAAGATAAAACAAGCAGACAGCCTTAATACTTACTACTAAAAGCATACAGAAGAAACGGAGGAAGGTAAAATAACTTATTTTTGCTGAAAAAATAAACAGGTTGCACATTTCCAAAAAAAATTACTAAGCACGTATTATGTGTCAAGCATTGTGCTAAACAGTTAATAAACATAACCTCATTTAAAGTTCCAAACAACGTTCTGAGGTAGATAGTAATACTCCCACCTTAGAGATGAAGAAATTAGGGTTCTGAGAGATTAAGTGACAACAGCTGACAGAAGAATGTTAGTAGTGCTGCTGTGAAAAAATGAGACAGCAATTTATGAAAAATAAACATATGCCAGTACAATAAAACCTAAATATTGACAGCTTGGTTTCTCTACAGTGCTATTAATACTGGCAACAACAAAAGTCTCCTATTTATGACTACTTTTGTGGAGGAAGGGAGCAGAGGAAACATTAGAGTTTCTTTTCCACAATGAAGTCAGATTCCTAGTAAAAGGTGGGTGTGTTTTTAGAAAAACTACTGCAGCTTAGTAGAGAACCAAGAAAAAATAGGACTAACAGTAAGGTCAGTTCTCTGTTTAAAATAGAGAAAAGGTGTCCCAGAAGGATCCTCCGTCAAAGAAAACAAGAAGCTAGTGAGAAAATAATGTAGAAGAAAACTAATTAAGTTCACTGAGACAACTTCAAAATATTGCTCCTGGAACAGCCATGTTTATCTAGTGAGTCAGAATGTGGGTGCATGTGGAGGGTGTGATCCGGTGTCTGCTAATGCAGAGATGGACTCTAGCAAGTGGAGGCAATTAGCTGTGGCTTAGGGAGTGGAGAAGGACCTTTTTATCATTAGTAGTTTCATGGACCCTCTGGGCAGGTTACCACTGGGAAGTGGTATTTGGCTGTAGAAGAGTTTAAATACCACACACCTCAGTTTATATGGAGGCATGAGAAAAACGTTATGCTACAGCTTGTGTCTACTGTATGGGTATCAAAATTCTACTTCTGGTATTCAGGATGCAATGAGATTTTTCCATAACTTTTATTAAAAAGAGGATTCAATTCATTTTTCTTTACTATTTCCAATAATATAATCTGAGCGCTCACAAGATACTAGACACAATTTATAAGGCCTTAACAGTACTTTCAAAAGTTTTTTTCACATACATTATCTCAATTTATCTTCAAAACAACTCTGTGAAATGGTCAGAATAGACATCCAGCATCTTTTAAGGTGGAATGTTTTTTGAAGTGGAAAGAGATTGATAAAACTCTGGCTTCCTAAGTACTGTAACTATGGCAATAAATTTAACGACTCTGAGTCGAAACTAATTAAACAGGGAATAACCAGATCTGTCAAAGTTGTTCCCACTGTGACCACTCATACCAGCAACCCCCACCCCAAACTATTTAGGAAACCCAGGCCAACTCCCATTATAGTTTTGGAGAGTTACAACTCACTCTACAAATATTTGTACATCCAGGACCTCAAAAACCCAAGGTCTCTGGAAAGAAAAAAAGGGGTGGGGGAGGCAGTCATCTCTCTCTTTGACCTTGCATACACCCCTCTTCACAGTAAACAAAGTCAATGGCTGTCAGTATGCTAGAACTTAATAAGACTCAGATTCCTGGGGAAAGAAGTGGGTTGTTATCTACTATTCTGAGCTTTAATAAACTCAGCTGGATCTTAATAATTACTATAGAGCATGCAAAAGAGGCAATGCAGGACCACTTAGATAGGATGTAGGTGATGGGGTTACTATACATAAAAATGCTATTTATCAAGACATAAAACCCTGGAGGGGGGGATCTTAAAGATCTAAGAAGATCTACTCTAAATAAGTTAACTTACATATCTTCTATGGGCTTCAGATGTCTCATCTTCAAAGTGAGGCAATTAAACAAAATATCTAGTTCCATCAGCTATGACTATGATGTCGACAGCTCCCTCTACCCTATGTTTACGTAAAATAATCACTTCAGCTAAATGCTCCCCAAGCAGTGCGTGCATTACACCTGTCTTACAGCTAACAATTTTGAGCAGAGCCACTCCTATTTTTGCTTGGCAGAACAGATATATAAATACACATACACACGTATACAAACATATACATATTCATATATACACATAAATTTATACAACACTCAACTACCTTCTTTATTTGAGGAATCTTAAGGTTACTAAAATCAGTAACTACTTCTTCCTTCCCTAACCACCATGTGGGATAATTATAATTTAACAATAATAAGATTGTAATAATTATAACCTAATACTTAGTATTTATTGAAGGCATTCTATTGCCAGACCCCATTCTAAGCACTGTCTACATGTATTACCTCCTTAAATTCTCACATCAACCGTATGAGTAGGGCACTTCACTGTTCCTGTTACACAGATGAGGAAACAAGCACAGATGAGTTCAGTAACTTGCCCCAGGTTACAAAGCTCAGGGGTGGCAGAGCCGAGATTCTATACAGCCTACATGCTTAATCTCCACATCATTTCCTCCTCTGGCATTCATGGAGTAGCACAGGAATATAAACGGAAGTCCCTGGCCTCCCCAACTTCTCTTCCTACCTCAAGCTTCAGCCAGAGCTAGAGGGTGCTTGAGTGCAGATGAATGGAAATACCAGTGCACACATCCAACCTCTGTCTGCTTCACCATACCTCCTCCGCAAAAGACCACCCTTTGGCCACTCCTCTGGCTTAAATGCACCTGCACACTGGTGGTGTGGCCCACACTCTGGAGGATGGACCAGGGAAAAAGACCTGAGTGGACCCAGACTATGACATAATTAAAGCAAGGAATTCTGGAGCCCCAGACCTGTTGTATAGAAAGAGGAACATTGGCTCCAGGTAAGCACAGCCCCTTGACCCAATGGACTCTTTGACCTGTGGGACCTGAGGACCCAGGCAGAAGAGGGTCACATGAAGCCCTCTAAAGCAGAGCCCCAGGACAGGAATCTCAGCTGCCAAGACTAAGGGCAGTACTGCTCTATGATACTCTGCCTCTCACATGACAAATACGGTGACAATGTCCACTCAACTGACTACTTGCTGGGGAACACTGATCTAAACGCCTGCTGATGTAAGGTCTGAATTTGAATTACGTCAAATTTAAATTAGTTTTAACAATATTGATATTCTATATACCAGTACTTCAAATTAAGTCATCATCACCAAAAATCAGTTTAATATAAAGAATTAATATTATACATCCCATTCGAAAAATAACTTTGAATAAGATAGGGGCAAATATACATACAGGTTCATTTGATAGTACCATAACTACACATTCTCAATGAAAGCCAACCCTTTAGAGTTTGAGTAACGTACTTATCAAGGGCTCACCTGAAAAATGTCGGCAATGAGATTTTCAGCAGCTTAGAAAACCAAAAACATTAATCACAAAAGGAGGTCATACCCTGACCCCAAATGACAGCTTCCTATGGTGACAACTACAAGCTTAACAAACACATCAGAAGTGGAGACCATGGTTCCTCTGGTTCCTGTAAGGCCAAATACCAAAAACTACAGTTCTACATTTCACTTTCGTTGGGAAAAATGTATATATTTAGAGATTGCCAGATTCATTAAAATAACATCCTTCAAAGCACTTTACCCACCACCTTCAAAGAAAACTGTTCATCTGAGAAGAAATACTAATGGCAACTCACCAACTGCGAGGACTGCTTCTGACTGTGTGGTGCCATGCTCATTTGAAGCTTCACAGGTGTACTTCCCAGCATGTTCCTGAGTAACAGCCTGAATATACAGAGAGCTGGAGCCAGCTCGGGACATGATGAAGTAGACGGGCTCCAGGTCAGAGCCCCCAGGTCTTAACACGCGTGGTTTTCGGGATTTAGATCTAAGAACTTGAGACGGATGGCTGGTTATCAATCCACGCCTGTCATACCAGCGAACGACTGGAGCTGGCACTCCAGCGGCGAGGCAGGACAGAGTGACACCGTCTCCAGCCACCACCTTTGCACTGGCTGGCGCTGTAATTATAACTGGCTTGAGGCTGTTGTCTATTAAAAAAGTAATTCACACACAAAAAATTAAGAACATTATAGTACCACCAATGCAAAATAATTTCATCTATAGCGTAAATGTTCTCAATGTCGTGTGCAAGTAGCGATCTTAGAAACATCTTTCATACGTGTGTTTCTGAACAGTGTTTTATATGCTGAACAGTGTGGAGAACACATTCATTCACTGACATAACAGTGATAGTACAAAGATAACTCCCTCCTTGTTAGTTCCCTTCTCAACTTTCACCAAGTAAAACTGTCAATAAAAAGTAGAATTTCTCACAGTTGTGGGCTCCTAGACACATCCTACATGAGTTTCCTGTCCTTCAGAAAGAAAGGAATGCATATAAAGGAATCTATCGAGAGCCCTCCAGTAGTATCCTATACACATTTATGTACACTGTAAATATAGAACATGTGAAGCCAAAGCCTCAGACTTTAACATGAAAAAGGTATAAAGTAGTATAAAACAAAATAATATTCCTTCACGAAAATAGTCAATTCCAGGGGGGAAAAAATCTGATTATAAAAAGCCTAGAAGAAAGACCAGCTGTAAAGTAAAGTAAACGTCGACAAACATATTTCTTACCATACACATGAACAACATTTTTGTTTCTAAACTAAAGCGGCACCAACTGTTTCCTTTCGGTCCCAGGTATTCTCTGGGGCTATTTTTAAGTGTGCCTAAAACGGAATACTGATAACAAACGACATTTTCTCCAGCACACCGTTCTCCTTCTCCAGTCCTGCTTCCTATGTTTGACAAAACAAAGCAACACTTGGTATTATCAAATTTCTGAATTTTTGCCACTCTGATAAGTGTAAAACACTATCTCACTGGTCATAACCTGCATTTCCCTGAGTGCTAAAGAGGCTGAACATCTTTTCACAGGGCTACGGGTCACTCATATTTTTCCTCCTCTGGAAAATGCCTCTTGCCCCTTTTTCTATTGGGTCATTTACCCTTTCTGCAATGGTTCCGAGTTCTCTGTATATACCAGATGCTGTTCTTTCGTTAGTTGCATATGTTACTAGTATCTTCTGGCAGTTTGCTTTTCTTTTCATTTGGAATGATATCTTCTAATAATGAGGATATTTTAATTTCAAAGTAGTCATATCGTTTTTTTTAATTAGCCTAAAATGTCCTGTTAAAAAGTTTTACCCATATCATATAGATATTCTCCTATATTTTCTTCAAAAACTTTGTCATTTTAACTTTGATAAATAAGTCTTTAATCCACTGGGAATTTGTCTTTATATAAATTATGAGTTAGAGATTTGATTTCTTCTTTTTCTCCATTTTGATAAGAATTACCGCACATCAAAACTTGAAACAGGGGGCCGGCCCCACGGCCGAGTGGTTCAAGTTCCGCACACTCCACTTTGGCAGCCCAGGTTCACGGTTCGGATCCGGGGCACGGACCTACTCCAGTCACCAGCCATGCTATAGAGGCATCCCACATACAAAGTAGAGGAAGATGGGCACAGATGTTAGCTCAGGGCTAACCTTCCTCAAGCAAAAAATAAAAAGAGGAAGATTGCCAATGGACGTTAGCTCAGGGCGAATCTTCCTCGACAAAAACAAACAAACAAAAAAACTTGAAATGGATATCCTCCCTCTGGTGATATGCAATGCCGCCTAAGTCAAGTCCTTAAGTGCAAATGTCTTTTTGGCAGTTTCCATCTTGTTCCAGGAGTCTGTCTCTGGATACAATACTGTCTTATTTACAATACAATACTGTCTTAATTACTGTAGATTTTTGTAGATGTTCTAATATCTTGTAAAGCAAGTCCCCCACCTTCTTTTTCTTCTTCTCTTAGAGTGTCTCAGCTATTCTTGGGCTTTTGATCATCCATATAAATTTCAGGATCAGTCTGTCAATGTCCTCAAAATATTCTGATAGGATTTTAACTGGAATTGCATGAATCTACAGAAAGTTTTTGGAAAGACCTGACAACTGTATAATACTGAATTTTGGTATCTATGAACTGGCATATCTTTCTATGTACTTAGGTCTTTTTAATGTTGCTAACATAAAAAAGTGACTTGTAAATTATATTTTCTGTTTGTTGCTGGTTGTAATGGTTAATCTTACATGTCAACTTGACTGGGCTAAAGGATGCCCAGATAACTGGGTGTGTCTGTGAGGGTGGTTCAGAAGAGATTAGCATTTGAATTAGCAAACTGAGTATAGCAGATGGCCCTCCCAATGTGGGTGGGCACCATCCAAACTGTTTAGGGTCCCAGTAGAACAAAAATGCAGAGGAAGTGCCAATTCTCTCTCTCTCTCTGCCTGAGCTGAGCCATTCATCTTCTTCTGCCCTCAGACACTGGACATCGGCCTCCTGGTTCTCTGGCTTTTGAATTTAGGTCAAGGCTTACACCATCAGCCCCCCTCCCCTCAACTGAATTACACCATCAGCTCTCCTCCTCCAGCTTGCAGACGGCAGACTGCGGGACTTCTCCATCTCCATAACCATGTGATACAATTCCCATCATAAATCTGGTCTTATCATATCTTACATAGCCTATTGGTTTTGTTTCCCTGGAGAAACCTGGCTAATATGCCGTATATAGAAAGGCAACTGATTCTTATTTATTGGTCTTCATCCAGCCACCTTGCTAAATGCTCTTATTATTTCTAATAATTCGCCAGCAAGCTATTGAGGATTCTCTATGTTGACAATCATAGCAGCTGTAAATTAATAACAATTTGGTTTCTTTCGTTCTTATCCTTCCACTTTTATTTTTTTTCTCGTTGTTCTGTTGCTGGTTAGCACTTCCAGTATGATGATAAATAAAAGAGATTTTAAGGGAATGCTTCTAACATTTCACCATTAAAAGTGATGTTCCTGTAAGTTTTTGTTAGATATTTTTTATCAAGTTAAGAAAGTTCCTTTCTGTTTCTATTTTTCTAAGAGTGTCTAACATGGATACTGAATTATGTCAAATGTTTTTCTGCTTCTATTGAGATAATCACTTTGTTTTTCTCCTTTATTCAATAAATAGGATGAATGAAACTTTAAATTTTCTGGTTGTTTCCTGGAGTAACTCCTGGAGTAATTCAATATATATAAATCTCCCTTTTAGATACATTGACGACTTGCTATTATATAGGATTTTTGCATCTATATAAATGAGATTGCCTTTGATTCTCCCTTCTTATACCACTCTTTTGTGATTTTGGAATAAAAATTATACCGACTGGAGAGTTCCCACCTTTTCCTTTCCTCTGAAGAGTCTGTGTAATATCTGGAATGGTCTGTTACTCGAAAGTTTGGTGGAGCTCTCCATAAAACCATCTGGCCTGTTGCTTTCTTTGTGGGAAGATTTTAAACTCCTAATCAGTTTTCTAAACAGGTAAAACACTATTCAGGCTTTTTATTTCTTTTGTCAGCTTTACTAAGTTATATTTTTCCTAAGAATTTGTCCATTTCTGTCTATATTTATAAATTAATGGTATTAAGTTTATCATAGTCTTATCTTATTATTTTTAATCTCTACAAGATTTGTACTTTTTATCCCTAATATTGTTTATTTGTATTTTGCCAAAGATCTGTCCATTTTATTAGACTTTACAAAGAACCAACTTCTATCTTTACTAATCCTGTCTATTTTATCTTCATTTTCTATTTAATTGATTTCTGCCCTTATCTTTATCATCTCCTTTCTTCTGCTTTCCTTAAATCCATTCTGTTATTTTACTTAGCTCACTAATTTTCAGTCTTACTAGTTTTCTTTCATAACCGTTTAAGGCTATAAACTTCCTTCTAAGTTCCATTTTTGCTATATCCCACACAATTTGACCTGTGGCATTTTCATTACCATTCAAAGTATTTTAAATCTCCATTATGATCTTTTTTGACCCAGCTATTGAGAAGTACAATTTTAAATTTCCAATTATGTGCCGATTAAAAATTATTTTTTATTATTAACCCCTAAATTAGTTGCCCCAAGGCCAGAGAATTGGTCTGTATTATACTGGTTCTTTGAAATTTAAAATATTTATAACTCATAGACAAAAGATTAATTTCCCTAATATATAAAGAACTCCTATCAATCAATAAGACAGAAGACTAACAATCTAATTTTTAAAATGGGCAAAGACAATGAACAGTCAATACACAAGAAAACTAATTGAAATGGCTCATAAACATAGGAAAAGATGTCCAATATCACTCATAATAAAAGAAATATAAATCAAAAGTTACTTTTTTTAAATTTATCAGATTGGCAAAGATTTAAAAAAATTGACAACTGCGTGCCTTGGTGAGGATATGAGGAAACAGGCAGTTACATGTTGCTGGTGGGAGTATAAACTGGTAACAATTTTGGAGAGCAACTCAGTGTTATCCATCAAAATTTCCAACATATATATGCTTTTATTCAGCAAGTTCATTCTAGGATTTATTTTACAGATATTCACATGTGTGAAAAATAATCTATGCAGAAGGATATTCATTGTAGAACTCCTTGTAATAGCAAAAGATTAGAAACAGCCCTCAATAGGGTACTAGTCTAATCATTACAACTATACAATGGAATACTAATAAGCAAACATTTTTAAAAAGGAATGAAAATACTCTTTAATGAACCCTATGGGAAGATATCCAAAATATATGTTAAGTGAAAAATTCAAGGTAAAGAATGCTACCACCATTTAAGTAAAAAAAACAGATATTGTTGGGGCCGGCCCGGTGGCGCAGCAGTTAAGTGCGCACGCTCCACTGCTGGCGGCCTGGGTTCGGATCCCAGGCGCACACCGACGCACCGCTTCTTGAGCCATGCTGTGGCGGCGTCCCATATAACGTAGAGGAAGATGGGCACGGATGTTAGCCCAGGGCCAATCTTCGTCGGAAAAAAGAAGAGGATTAGCATCGGATGTTAGCTCAGGGCTGACCTTCCTCACAAAAAAAAAAAAAATATATTGTTATTAAATGTGTGCACACACACACACGTTGTGTTTAACTGACTGTATATGTACATACAAGGATATTCAAGAAACTGATAAGACTAGTACTAAAGAGAAACCTGGCTGGCTGGGGGACAGGAGTAAGAGAGTTTTAGCATATTTCACTTTTAAACTGTATTATCTGTTGAAAAAATATTTTTAAAAACTGTTTTTAATGAGCTTGATTAAATAAGGTTGCTCCTTCTTCAAAATGCCTGTCTGCAACTAGAAAGGAACGTGGAAAATGAACACAGTTCTGTTATGGTGATAGGATTATTTCCTTTTAGTAAAAATGATTTAAATTTTAACCACAACAAAAGCCTATCTGTAAAGTAAAATTTCCTATGATTACCTAAAAGCCTACCTTTTTCAATGTCAAGTCTCCCAGTAGACTGCATAAATCCAATCCCATTGTCCGCTACACACTGATACAGCCCAGAATCTTCCATGGTAACACCACTGATTTTCAATCTATTTCCTGCAGTTAGATGTCGTGGGGAAGGATGAATAGGCTGTGCATTATGAAACCAGGTACGGTTGGGGGCTGGGTTCCCATGAACCTCACAAGTAAATTGCACCGTGGCACCCAGAGACACAGTCTGATCCTGCAGTCCTTTAGAAATTGAAGCATGTTCTGAAAATAAAACATACAAATTAAACTCTAGCTCTCAAGATGTACTTTTTAAATTATCACATGAGTCATATAAAACCTTGTCCTTACCAATAACTAGTTGAAACCCAACTGTACTGTTTACTCACATTCTCCCATCTGCTGTAGTCATCAAGAAAAACTTAGAAATGTATTTTAACTTTCCTCTAATAGGATAACCATATGTTACTAATATGTTATAGTCTCTTTTCATAGATCTCTCCACACACTTAACTCCCCCCAACACACGCAAACACACACACACACACACACACACACACACACACACACACAGAGTTTCTAATCCTGGGCTTCTCTTAGTATTTGTTTCAGGTGATTTGTTTGAAATAAAGTAATAGTTTCCCTGGATTTCACACTAAACAAGAGCCAAAACAGAAGAACACCTATTCAGAAGTTAAATTCTTTTTATGGTCAATTCTGCGTTGACGTTAGGTGTCCACTGGGCAAAAGACCCTTCCTTTAGTATCCAGCAAGTCATTTTTTAGCCAAAATAAATCATCCATCGACATTTGTAATATATGCCCAAATTAAATGATTATGCATATTAATCTAGTCCTAATTATCATTCAACTTTAAAGGTCACTTACCATACACTTACACTGATTCCAGTGTAACCTACATCAGGCTGTTGTTGCAAATAAACACATACAGAAGGTTTACAAAAACTGTATTTACTATGAAACCACTTACTACCTAACTTTTTCTGGTTTTCATGAAAATCTGTTTTGATAAAGAAAAACATTTTATGCTGCTGCACATGATAGTGAAATAGGTAGCGGGAAGAAAGGAAAGGAACAGCTTTGAGATAAAAGAGTGTATACAGAAATGTGGGTAAAAATAATGCAAATTTTATGAGCCAGATAGAGCAAAAGCGTTCCAAAAGGGAAAACAGAATGAAATAGATTCCATTTTGAGATAATATTTCCTAGCCAGTACTCTGTCTTAGTTACTACTACTGGATACCACACACTGATACAGCCCAGAGTCTTCCATCCTATTGAATTCCAGTCTCCTTCCTTCATGTCATTAAGAAGGAAGAACAAGCTGTGCCTTATATAACCAGGTTGAGAGTGAAGTTTCCAAGAATGTCCCAGGAGAAATGTTCTGCACCACCCAGAAATACTGCCTAATTCAGCAGTCCTTTAGAAAAATGAAGCTTGTTCTGGCTACTGGTATAGATATTCCTAGATAGTCCCTATATCACTTACAGTTCACAAATAGATCTTCCATTCAAACACCAGTTAGACCAGAAAAATAGCCTGACTTGAAAAAAAATTTAATAAGTAACATCTTACCAAGTACATTAACCATGTAAGTCACATGTTTTACATCTCCAGACCTGTTTCCCACCACACAGGAGTAGTTCCCAGAGTCCACTGGGTCAATGCTATCGGTGGCAAGATGAGAGTATAGCCTTTTCCAATTGCTTCCCAGCACAGCATCCTGACCGTCCTTCAGCCAGCGCACTTGAGAAGCCGGGACCCCACTCACCACACATTCCAGGGTTACATGGCTGTGAGAAAGAACAGCTAATGTCTGTGAAAGGGTGGGGTGAAGAATGTGAAAATCATCTGACGAAGGTCCTGGAAAAAGAAGGGAAAACAAAAAATTATTAATATCAAGTATTCACTTGCAATCTTTTCTTTAAAGAACCTATGAGCTTGGGCCGGCCCCATGGCTTAGCGGTTAAGTGCGCGCGCTCCGCTGCTGGTGGCCCGGGTTCGGATCCCGGGCGCGCACCGATGCACCGCTTCTCTGGCCATGCTGAGGCCGTGTCCCACATACAGCAACTAGAAGGATGTGCAACTATGACATACAACTATCTACCGGGGCTTTGGGGGAAAAATAAATAAACAAAATTATAAAAAAAAAAAAAAAAAGAACCTATGAGCTTTCTCGTCTTCCCATTTATTCTTCTTTACACTAAAAGGTCCTATTTAGTAGCAAAATCCTTTTTAGTTGAGAATTAAAATTAAAAGATTTTGTGATCCTTTAGGGCTACTTCTGAATTAGCAGTTTGGAAATTCAGAACTCTCAACAAGTACAGAAACCACGACTTCAATGTGCTTTGACCATTGGAGCTACCTCAACTCAACTACCATAATCTAAAAATCAGCTATGACTTATCACATCTGAAAGAGAACAGATAGATTTTTTTTTATAACTCACAGTTAGCCACCAACTTTATTACCAGTGATATAAAGTTATATTTTCTCTATAATTTCTTTTTATTTGGGCAAAGGGCAAAGCTCTCCACATGTATTCCACTCTGTCATCTTGATCAAAATTCTCTTCTAGGTCATATTTTTAAAACACGTACAGTACTATTCTATAATGCTTTTATGTATTTAATTTTTATAAGATTTTCCTATGATAAACCAATAGGATCTGTGAATTCTCATTTCTCAACTTTTGGGGAATGCTTATCAGGAATGCTTCTGAGGAGTCTTTTTTTTTTTTTTTTTTTGTGAGGAAGATCAGCCCTGGGCTAACAGCCGTGCTAATCCTCCTCTTTTTGCTGAGGAAGACCGGCTCTGGGCTAACATCTATTGCCAATCCTCCTTTTTTTTTTTCCCCCAAAGCCCCAGTAGATAGTTGTATGTCATAGTTGCACATCCTTCTAGCTGCCGGACGTGGGACGTGGCCTCAGCATGGCCGGAGAAGCAGTGCGTCAGTGCGCGCCCAGGATATGAACCCGGGCCGCCAGTAGCGGAGCGCGCGCACTTAACCGCTAAGCCACGGGGCCGGCCCCTGAGGATTCTTTCTAGTTACCATTGTTCTCCCAAATACTTACGACTCACAAGGAGCTTTCGGCCCATGGGTTCAACTTTTAATTCATGTGTGACAGGATTAAAAGCTGCACATTTATACGATCCCTTGTCCTCTAAGGATACATTCAAAATCTGAAGATTTCCTGATGGAAGGATTAAGTAATTCTCTGAGGAAGGAAGGGAATGCAGTTAGGCCTCTTTATGAAGGACACCAATTAAAACTAACGAAGGTTGATAGTTACGCTTTAAATTTAGACATAGACTGGCAGCAAATAAGCAACTACGGAAAATTCATTAAGTGAAGGAAAGGGAAAGTCAAGGCAGAAAAGAAAAAAAAGTCAATAGGACTAGAGTAACAAAATCAAACCCAACAGAAACATTTAGCAACAGATCTTGTTGTCAAGCATTGAGAAGACTGAGAGCATAAGAAGCACATTTAGACAAAGATACAACAACCATAGCTACCACCTCGGGCAAACCTCTACCCGTAGCACTGACCACCCAGTTTCCATTCTTGCCTATTCATTTTTTCTCAACAAATACATACTGAGTACTTATTTCCTTTTTCTTTTTTTTTGAAGACTTCACTATTTTGTGTGTGTGTGTGTGAGGAAGATTAGCTGTGAGCTAACATCCGTTGCCAATCTTCCCCTTTTTGCTGAGGAAGACTGGCCCTGGGCTACCATCCGTGCCCTTCTACCTCCACTTTATATGGGACGCCACCACAGCATGGCTTGACAAACAGTGCATCGGCGCACGTCCAGGATCCAAACGTGCGAACCCTCGGGCTGCTGAAGTGGAGCGCGTGCACTTAACTGCTGCGCTACCGGGCGGGCCCCATGAGTGCCTATTTTCTGTCAGCAATGGCCCAGGCACAAGTGAAACAGCCCTGAAAAAAGCAGGCAGGCCCTGCACTCATGCAGCCAACATTCCAGTGCAGGGAGTGGGGGTGGTGGAGAAAGGGGTCAATAACAGACAAGTAAACAAACACACAGATAACACAATGCTATGAGAAGAAATGAAGTTGACTTAAGGGGACCGAGAGTGACAGGGCATATTATTTTAGACAGGGCGGTGAGGGCAGTCTTCTCAGAGGAAGAGATAGAGTAGAGACGTGAATGAATCCAAGCAGTGAGCCCTGGGGGTGTGGACTGTAATCATTTCTATACTGCAACCATTTGTTCTGGTCCCCTCTACTTGACTTCTGAGAGTAGAGACAATATGTCTATATATTTTTATATCCACAGTCCCTAGCACACAGCGCTTAATAGTAGGTTGTTTAATGACATTTGTTCTGTCGGTGCCATTGGCTTTTCGTAATAAGGTCTCACCTGTGGAATGTTTCAGCCACTTTCCCCGGATTTTATAGCGCACCTCAGCTTTGGGGTTACTATCTGGTACCTCACAGCCAATGAAACCAGTACTTTTTTCTTCTGCTGTAATAACATGCTTTGTTGATGAGCCAAAATCACCAAGAACTAAAATAAATAAGTAAATAAGTAGAAAGGTAAGTAAATAAACAAATGCACATTTGAACTTTCTTTCCCAAAGGAAATTTAAAAACTAGAAATGACATCTGCAACATGGCCGTTTGTGGCAGCTAATCCCATTTCATTGAGTAGCATGATCTTATCTCAGAAAACAGTTGGGGTAGAGGTGCATGGCTGAGGGCTGGAGCCAAGTCATGGCACTTCCAGAAGTCAATGCTTCCTGGAGACTACAAGAAAAGTAAACTGCTCTTAAAACATTCAGGAGAACTATAAAGCATAATATTCCCACTCTGTCAAAATAAATCCTCTTCAATCCAGTCCCTCATCAAAACTCACTTTCCCTATGCATCTTTATTCTCTTTGTAGAATAAACTCACAATGCAATACAGTAGCTTACAGGAATGACCCCAGGACATCGAAAAACAAAGCAGCATATCGTCTGAATTACCTGAATATACTGACTAGGTCTCAATTCCTCTCAGTTTCGGTTTACTACAGACGGAGCCTACATGGAAGGGCTCTTTATGATCTCCAACACTGAAAGCACTCAGCAGCCCGCCACTAGGAATCCCGCCCTCCAGCGTGTGTCTTGGAGCTGTCCATGGGTCACAGCTCTACAAAAACATTTACTCTTCTCAGTTATGACAAACTCACTACTCCTGGGGAATCCAGATTTGCTCTGTAAATAGGGGTGCCCTTACAAAGACGTTTTCCATTACTGGAAGACATCACCGTGTGAAAGGCAGATGGCTCAAACTTACTAAGAAAACCACGCATTCCAGATTTTCCCTCAGTTCAATACTGAACATTCCTTTCTTTATGGTCAGCTATTCTTTTCCTGCTTCTTTAGCCTGGTTTCAATTAAATAAATTACAATCACTCAGTAATCAAGGCAAATAAAACAATGAGATGTGAAAGAAAGATAAAGGACTGCATGAAATAACTGAGTGTCAAAGTAGACAAGAACTTTGTTGTTGTTGTTGATATTAAGGACTTTTATATACTCACAAAGAAATTCACAATTCACATTAGAAAATTGTCCTGTGTAAAAAATCATTTCCATAACCTTGTTACAGATGAAGACATGAGGCGAGGCTCACAGAGGTTCAAGTACATTCCCCAAGTTAGACACACAGCAAGAGTCAAGGCTGGGATGAGAACTCCTACGTGTCTTACCCCAAAGCCCGTGCTCTTACCACTATTCAAAAATGCAAGTACTAACAGTAATTCCAGGAAAAAGCATATGTAACAGGGACAAATTAAACTCACCTGCAGCGGATACTGTTGCAGGGCCACTCACAATTGCACCGATGCTATTGTTGGCAATGCATTGGTAGTAACCCGAGAGGGAGGGGTTAAGAGAAAGAATAGTCAAAGTCCCCTGATGAATCTTAATCTGTTCCACGTTTCCATCCAATCTTTTTCCATTATGCAACCATGAGATATCAGCGGTCACAGGTTTAGCAGAACAATGCAGTACTACAGGTCCACCAAGTTTCTGGACAGCAGACAATGGCTCAGAAATAAAATAAGGTGCCACGTCTACAAGAGAACATACCCCACGTGCAAGAGGGTGGTGGGAGTGGGAGAGAAGGGGAGGGAGAAAGAAGAATACATGAAGTACATTTCATCGGAATCTACAGAACTAAAGGCAATCCCTTATTTTATCTACATATATAATGGTTCTTAATGCTTGTAAAAGTTCTAGAAACATTCTTAAAAGGCCATTTTTGGAAGAAAAAAGGCAACAAGGTAACCTAGGACTTAACAATTAGGGCAGAATAGATGAGAGTCCTTATGATATAAATCAGATAAAATACTGATTCTATAAAAGAGAAATGGCAAACTGCTCTTTTAACAAAGTAGCTTTTAAGAAATGGGAGTTAAGAATCTGAAAAAGAGAAGATGACTGTCAAAATACAAAGATTCTCTCCCATATTACCAACAGGATTTGACTTTAAGAGCAAATTGTTTTATAAATAAACGCTATGGTACCTTCTGTACTACCTTCCTTTAATTATGTGCAACTTTTAAGAAAGCAGAAGTGTAAAGCTAGGAAGCCAGACAAACACAAAGTCTATCCTTTTTTTGGATATAAGGATAAATAGGGTACCAATCTTAGTATTTTTATTTGGTGTTTGAAAAAGTTTCATTTCTCATGTCTGTTCCTCAAGGAACTTGTGGGGAGGGGGGTTCTTGCTCTAAGAACTTTAATACTTGAAAGTATCCAAACAGTTCCCTCTCCCCAACCCAAAAAAGGGGGCGGGGGACAGGAATACTGTTGATCTGGTGGAATAAAATACATAAAAGGAAAAAAAACAGAAAATTGCTGAACCTACTTTTACAGGATATTTTATCATTAATGAGATTAAGGGAAGTGTCTCACTTGACTGAATCTGAGGTTGTTGTTTAGCAAAACAAAAACAGAAATAAAGCTTCTAAATCAATTTTTTTCCCTTACTAAATCTAGTAATAGTTATAGTATTTTTAACAGAGATAATAAATATTAATAACTAAATATCACTGTATTTGTATATATGTATATATAATCCTTTACACAAATGTAAAATAAAAAGAAATGTATGTGTGCCATGTATTAGGCTCAGGCTTATATACACATTTAACGATAAACACATTTAAGCTTTTCAGTAACCCAAAAAGTTAGATAATAAGTTAGGTAAGGTCATGAGAGACCTGAGATTTGAACCAAGTTCTCTCACTCCAAGTTGAGTACTATTACATGCTGATTCTAAAATTTCTCTTTGGTAGTAGGTAGTCAGCATTTTATTCCTGTTATAATTTCAAATTCAGAAATTTGTAACATATCCTCTTACTGAAAAAAGCATGATTGGAAAATATTTATTTTTAAGGCAACAAAAGAAATAAATAATAAAAGAAATAAATAAATAAAAGAACTAAATAAATAAGGACAATGATAGGAAGGCCTGCTAACGCCCAGAAGCACTACTAAGAAATCCTTAAATTGCTTAATTAATCAAAGTTTTTAAATCATTCAGCTGGTCAAACAAATCTTAGAAATGTCTTTAGAAACCATTACTATCGGCAAAGTATTAAAGTCAAAGTTCGTTTTTCAAGGTATAAAGATGAGGAAAAGTTTCAGCGAAAACACTACCATTCTTCCACTCTTACCTGAACTCACAGAAGAGCACAGAATCGTAAGGGTAACATACAGCAGTGTCTGTAAGGGTCTGGGATCTGGATGCATAGCGCCAGATTACAGAAGTGAGCAGGACAGACTTCCAGAGCAAAATCCAGGCCTTGGCCCACTAAAAGACATCCAAACAAGAAAAGAAAATCTAAACTACAAAAACAGTTGAAATCTTTTATCTGAATAGCCAGAGTTGTTAGCATGATGGCTGCCATCTATTTTGAAAGCTCTGTATAAAGGGCACCAAACAAAAGGCATTTGATCCATATCTTCCTAATTCACAAACTAATTTCTAGTCATTAAAGTCAGAAGGTTGCTCATTCTTGCAAGATGCTAAGATACCTCTTATTACACAGAATCAGTTGTTCCAAATGAATACATTCAACTGCCTTTAGTGCATTTCTGTTTGTACATCTCTAAGTACCTAAAACTCAACACAACCAAAAAGCATTCCTCCTCTACATTCCTTACAACAGATATAACAAAAACAACAAAATAATAGCTAACATTTGTTTAGTATGTGCCAGATCTCATTTTGGTGTTTTTAATATATTAACTTAATCTTCACAACAACACTACGAGATAGGTACTACTGGTTTTCTTCGCCTTTTTCAGATGGGGGACACCATTTCGGTGCTTTAAATATATTAATTTAAATGTTCACAACAACCCTATGAGATAGGTACTGCTGATTTTCTTCCTTTTTTTCAGATGGGGGACTCAGGCTCATGGATTTTTCAGAGAGATTCAAGCGCAGGCCTATGTGGGGAGTGAGCTTGGCGTGTCTGCAGAGCATCCAAAGACCACTGCAGTGAGAGTGGGATGAGCCAGGAAAAGAGCACAGAAGGCTGGGCCAGATCCTACACAGCTTCGGAAGCCATGGTCAAGATTTTGGAATTTACTGTAAATGTGACAGCCAGCGCTTAGAGGACTTAGAGAAGGGCAGTGGTATGATCTCATTCATGCTTTAAAAAGATCCCTGGAGACTAGACTGAAGTGGGGCAGGAATGGAAGAGGGAGATCAAGCAGGAGGCAACGTAATCGCTCAGGAGAGAGATCTGCATGTGGTGAGTTAGACCAGGACGGTAGTGAAAAGTAACTGGATTCAGAATATATTCTAAAGGTAGAACAAACAGAATTTGCTGAAGGCTTGGATATAGAACATGAGATCAAGATGTGTCAAGGATAACTCTTAGTTTTTGGTATAACAGAAAAAATAATAGCCCTGTTTACTGAAATGTGGATGACTGGAGAGGAAGAGACAGATTGAAGAGTGGGTTGGTCTGCAGTTCTGTTTTGGCCAAGGTGAGTCTGAGGTATCCATCAGGCATCCAAGTACTGCTGTCAGGTCAACAGTTGCACAGGAGTCTGGAGCTGTGGGGAGAAGTCAGAGCTGGAAATGCAGATGTTAGACCTATCAAAGCCCTGGCCCTAGATGCGCTCTAAGGAAAATAAGTAGAAAGAGGAGAGGAGAGACCAGGCAGGAGCCTGGGGATACTCCAACCTTTAGAGACTGAACGGAGGAGAAGCAGGTAGCAATGGAGACTAAGAAAAAGTAGTCAATGAAATAGTAAGAAATCCAGGAGAAGATTATCTCCAGGGAGAAAAATAAAAAATACTTCTCGAAGAATAGAGTGATTAACTGTCCCAAACACTGCTGAGAAGCCCAGTAACATGAGACACCAACGGAAAGGCATAATGGAGATCGCTCGTGACATTGCCAAGAGTGGTTTCAATGGAGAAGGGACAAGTGTGATGGTGGGTTGAGGGTAGAATGGGAAGGCAGAAGACAACAAAGCAGGCACAGAAAACTCCTTCAAGGGTTCTCTTATGAAAGGGCAACAGAAAAATAGGGAGAATTGCTGGAGATGGATGGCACTCAAGCAAAGGTTTATTTTTGTGTTTTTTTTAATATAGAGATAAGAAAGCTCATTTAGCAAAACTAAAAAAGTTTCACAAAACCCAGCACTGGCAAGGATGTGGGTAAAAATCACTATCATATATTGTTGGTGGAAATATAATTGGTAAATTCCTTTTGGAGGGAATTTGGCAATATCAAAAATCATTCCTATATTTACTGAATGCTTATCATATGCTAGGTACTATTCTAGGAGCTGTGGATACAGCAATTAAAAATATATAAATAAAAATAAGTAACACCGACAAAAATGTATACCTTACATTCTAGTGGGAGAGATGGACAATAAACAAGATAAATAAAATTAATAAAATTAACAATGCCCATGCCATCCCCTAGATATGGTTCATTCTTCCTTCTCTGTGCTACCTCTACACCTACCTACCATGGCACCCACTACTCTGTTCTGCAATTTATCTGGTTATATAACTATGTCCGCTCTGAAGGCAAGAATGGCATCATATTCAACTTTGTAAATTCTAATGCCAGAAAACAAGCACTTAACAGATGTTTCCTAAAATGAAAAGAATACCTTAACATGATGCAATTCCCACAAGCATCTTAAAGAGTAGTATTTAAAGTGAACTGTCATCTCATCTGAATTCAGCATATTCTAGCTATATTGTTTATTCCTTCACTTATTCATTCATATACATGATTTTAAAAATCAGCAAAAATATAGTAAGTGCCTACTCTATGCCAGGCACAATGCTAGGCTAGGGATCCAGAGTGGTGGCTATGTCCAGAAATTCTCCTCCACATTCCTGTCTGGCCAGGGCTGGACACAGAGTCTGCGACTATGGAATACAACGAAATGTAATGACAGCTACGTTAATGACAGTTTAGAAATGAGAATTTTACATGCATATTCATTTATGTAAAGAAAGGTTAATTCTAACCATTGGTAAAATTGGGTAGTAATACAAAGCAAGGCACCTTAGGTATGCTACTTTTAATAAACCAAGTAATATCTTCCAGGATCTGCTCACTTGTCTATGCCAGGTACTCCAAAATCTACAAGTTGCAAACTCAAGTTTATCTAGATCACAGACTATCAGTTCATGGACTGCCTTTGAAACTTTTTCTTGCTGACCTCCTGACAAAGTGGGAGAGGGTATTTTGGTACCACTCTTTGGCAGAAGGGGCCAGCTGTGTGAAAACTTCTTTTGGTTTATTTGAATTCTCACTTGGTTCAAGGGTAAGAACTGACACGCCACTGGCAGGCAGTCAAGGCAAAGTAAACATTCAAACAACGTGTTAGCAGGAGATGCTTTCCTGAGAGAATGAGGACCAGGAGTACTACTTCTTTTTGCCAAATCCTTCCTCAACTATTTATTTATTAAAAAGCAGTGAAACACACTCCAGAGTCAACTCTAACCCTAGCACATGATCTACTGAGTTCCGTTACAGCTGTCCCTTCAAACTTCACAGCTCATTACTGCTACCTCAACATTATCACACAGGACTATCCTTTATTAATTCTGTTTTTCTATTAGGTTAACATGCTGTCAGTTGATTTTGGAGGTTGGAAAGAACTTATGACCATAACAGGCATTTACCAAATATTTATTGACTTGGGTTATATTTATCCACGGCAGGGTTGCTTGGCTTGTTAGAGAACTGGGATAATGAGAACAAGGACGTGAGTTCTGTTGCCACATGGGTCAGTTATCTTGAAATTACATTCAATAGCCACCAACAGCAATCTAGGTCCAACCTCACAATAAACATCACTGACCACAAAGAGAGTGAGATGATAGATAGGTCAGAGTATATCCATTAGCGCTACGGGAAAACTGTTCAATATTATGTCATTTTCAAAAGGACTATCTTTATCAAAAAGGGACACCCAATGATATTAGCGTTATTGCTATTTTATTAGTAAGTTATTGGAAAAAAATTGAAATATATATATATAATAAATTTCCCCTGCATTGCTCTAGCAAATGAATAATTTTGGTTGGCCAAGGTTACCACAACTGAACAAGACTCCTGCCACCTTCATACACACAGGTCAGTGGCCTTAACATCTATGTCACCTTTCTTACCCATATAAATTTACCTTAGCCATGGAGACAACAGCCCTAATTTCCTCTGCATATCTCATCCTCTGAAAACAGTGGTCAGCAGAGAAAAAGTCCAGGGTAAGAGCACACCAGCCCACTCCACCACACATCACTTAGGCACATTACTTGCCAAAAGTTGTTTGACTTCTGTTCTAGCATACATAACATTCAAATACAGTCATACGCTGCATAACAATGTTTCAGTCAATAACGGACAGCATATATGAAGGTGGTCCCATAAGATTAGTACCGTAGAGCGTAGGTGTGTAATATGCTATACCATCTAGGTTTGTGTAAGTACATTCTACGATGTTCGCACAACAATGAAATCGCCTAACGACACATTTCTCAGAACTATCCCCGTCATTAAGTGATACATGACTATATTCCCATGCAAAAATTAAAAACAGAATTCTGATTTAAATTATATCAGATGGAATAGAATTCTGATTTAAACCACACTCATTTTTCAGACTTCAGTGTTTTTCTCACTTAGAATTTTTTTAAAGCCTCCAATGTTGTTAATATGGCAGGTGATATTTTAAACAAAATATTTAAGTTTTTTTCACATAGTCTACAATGAATATGTTGTTTTACAAGTAAAAAATTGTTAAAATTTATGCAAATACTCATTGACAAAAAAACTCACACATTCAGCATAGAAAACGTGGAAAATACATAAACGTACAAAAAAGAAAGTAAACATGACAATTCCACCACCTATGACACAATACTTCAATGCATTTCCTTCTAATCCTTTTCATATATGTGTATACTTACATAACAGAGATCATAACATATACGCAGTATAGTTTTATTTATTTTTTTTTGGCGAGGAAGATCAGCCCTGAGCTAACATCCATGCCAATCCTCCTCTTTTTTGCTGAGGCAGACTGGCCCTGGCTAACATCTGTGCCCATCTCCCTCCACTTTATATGAGACGCTGCCACAGCATGGCCTGACAAGTGGTGCATCGGTGCACGCCTGGGATCCAAACCCAGGCCGCCAGCAGCGGAGCATGCGCACTTAACCACTACGGCACGGGGCCAGCCCCTACAATATAGTTTTAAATCTTGCTTTATTCATTTATTATCCAATGATCATTTTTATTGATTAAAAGTATTCATAAACATAATTTGTAACAGCTATAGATACTTTATTGAATGGATGTACTTTAATTTACTTAGCCACCCCCCTTTGGATAGTTAGGCTACATTTTTTTTGTGAGGAAAATCGGCCCTGAGCTAACATCTGCCAATCCTCCTCTTTTTGCTGAGAAAGACTGGCCCTAGGCTAACATCCATGCCCGTCTTCCTCCACTTCATATGGGACGCTGCCACAGCATGGCTTGCCAAGCAGTGCGTCAGTGCGTGCCCGGGGTTCCGGAACCGGCAAACGCCGGGCCGCCGCAGCAGAGCGTGCGCACTTAACCGCTTGCGCCACCGGGCCAGCCCCATAAGCTACATTTTTTATATGTGTGTGTGTCTATATGCATGTTTTTGCTATTACAGATAGTGCTGCTACGAATATCTTTGTCCATAAATCTTTAACCACTCTTCTAACTATGTCCTTAAGATAGATTTTTTTACAGTGGAATCGTTGGGTCAAGGAGTGCAAATATTTTTAAGACTCTTACTATAGATATTGTCAAGTTGTCTTCCAAAAAGATGGCAACAATGTACAGCCCTATCCCCAACAACCACCACCATGATGCACAGAGGGGTCACTCCTGCTCACCAACACATGGTTTAGATCCTTTCACTGAGGGAAGCAAAGTGTGGACATAAAACATGAATTTGCACAATTAATTAAAATATTTGATAGGGCATAAAGCAACACTCACTGTCTAATCTATTAGGGATTTTTCTAACATTATCCTAACTTTACATAAAAGTAACTACAAAAAGAACAAAAGGAATGGACAATGCAGGCCACATTTCTCAAATGTAAATTTCTCATTTCAGTTTGTCAAACTGAACTTGCAGTGACAAAAAACACCACGGACACAAAATCTCTGCTTTTTACCCCAAATTTATTGTAAAGTAGGAATAAGAGGTCACTGTTGTTATACTGTGTGGTTTTGATGTATAGTATGTATTTCCCCAAAAATAAATTTGTATAAAAACTGTTGATACCTTATGGGAATATTTGCTGGCATTGAAAATAATAAATTACCACTCATTTCAAAACTTTATTCTCCCTTCCTTCCTGCTTTTCGTGTCCATATAGCCTATACACATACACCTCTACTTCCCTAAACTACTAGGGGTAGTAAAATAACTCAAGGGGTTGAATTTTAAATTGGGTTCGATCTCGCCTCACTACTGGACTCTGGCCAAGGCCTAATCAATTCCCTATGTGGAAAACAGAAGTGTCACTAAGGCTTATCCAAGACACTGGTCTCAGAAGGAACTAACATGACCAGAAGGAAGTTCTTCTACCTCCTTCATATCTTCAGAGGATGTTAATGGCCAACCTAATTCCATTATTTTCACTGCAGTTCTGAGTGGCTGATTTAGGCGTCTGAGAAGATGCTTAGTGGTCCCTTTGCTCCCAGGAAAGTACCTGGTAGTACAGTCTCTCCAGGAAAAAGACCGTAGGGTATAAAAGAAACAAAAACAAAACAGAAAAGCTAAGCGTAGTACCCATTAAACCTACAAATCAGGGGACAACTCTTTCCTCCCTGCTGTAAAAATCTTCAGAGGAATCCCCTTCATATGGCACATGCTCCTTGAGTCCTCCCCCCCCCCCCCCCCCCCCCGCTCCTAAAGAATAGCTGGTATCTCCTAAGTCATGGGGCTTTCCTTTGCCTCTCCTTCACATCTACACAGAAGGCAATTTGTCTTGTATAATAAACTATACTTTTATGTCATCCCACGCTGAGGAGCAGCTCTGTTGGCAAAGAGAAACTAAAGGTATGTATGCTTCGTCTTAGAATAAGAAAGGAAATACTTCCCTAACATTTACTTAACTTATTGTTCAGGTTGTGAACTTAATGCTTTTATAACCCCTTCTCAACATGCTGCCAGAATAATCCTTTGGGAAAAGTCTTTCCTGAATTTCTAGATTTAATTCCTTTGTTTTTGAAGCAACGCCTTTGCTTTCCCAAGGATGATCAAAGCTGTAACTCTGAATTATCCCCCTCCCTAGACTCCTATATCAAACTTTCTTATAGTTTTCTTTCAGGCTTAGGAAATAACTCTGATTAATTTGTGAACAAAAGCCTGGCTTTGGGATCAGTATAGTTCTTTAAAATAGAAAATTCTTTAAGTTAGTTTCCTTTTTTAAATGAATCTTATTCTGAATGAAACAGTAATGACTTTCTTTAAAAAAAAAAAAAGATTAACCCTTATTTTCAAACAATCTATTTCAAAACATGCTACTTGTCAACTGTTGATGTTAAAAAATGAGTTTTCTGCAGTAACTAAGCAAAGGAAAAAATAAAATTTACTTAAAACTTGAAAACTTTTAGGGGCTGGCCCAGTGGCACAGTAGTTAAGTTCATGCACTCCGCTTCAACAGCCCAGGGTTCGCAGGTTCAGATCCCGGGCACGCACCGACGCACTGCTTGTCAAGCCATGCTGTGGTGGCGTCCCACATAAGGTAGAGGAAGATGGGCACTGATATTAGCCCAGAGTCAATCTTCCTCAGCAAAAAGAGGAGGATCAGCAATGGGTGTTAGCTCAGGGCTAATCTTCCCCACCAAAAAAAAAAAAAAAACCTTGAAAACTTTTGAATAAGTACTGATTAATTCAGCACAATTTCTATTAGGGAAGTCAAACATACAATACGCTTTTTTTTTTTTCCCATTGAACGACCTTGACCTTAATCACACGCAACTTCAAATCTCCTGTCAAAGGCTTCTTCATTCTGAATATTTGAATAATTTAGCTAAAAAGCTAACATCATTTCTGGCACAGACTTATCAAAGAACTCTACTTTTTCCAGGAAATATTCATTCAATCAATTAATTCCATACATACGCATCTACTTTGGGCAAGATCCTGTGAAGCATACAAAGAAAAGAAAGTTGAGGAAGGCGTAATTCCTGAACTAAATAAAGGTTATTGCGGCCTGAGAAAAGAGGGCATGCACATAACTAACTGTGGAACAAAGAAAAGAGCACTGAGACGGTAAAAAGCATTAAGAGGGTTCAAAGCAGAGGAAATCATCTTTTATTCCGTAAATACTTAATGTGTGCCTACTATGCATCAAGAAGGACATCAGCCTTCATGAGGCTTACAGTCAGGCGAGGGAAGGCGACACCTAAAGAAGCCACGCAGACACAGACTCATCTACAGAATGACTGAACTTTTTGCCTTAAGGGCTCCTGCAAAGTTACTCCACTTTCTGGACGGCTTCTTTTTATTCAGCATAGCAACTTGTTCAATGAGAAACTAAAAAGTGGTACTTTGACATTACAGCTTCGCCAAAGGTATCCCCACCAGTTTACACGATACCATGGATTTTAGTCAGAAAATATCATATAGAAGACTCTGAATGGCCTGCTATATTTGGATGAACCCGCAACATTGTGCTTTGTGCACAGATGCCAAGTGAGAGGGAGACGGTGAGTGTTTTCTCTCATCTTCTGTCTGCAGTGCGTGTGTCCTGCTTCCACATTCTGTGGAACACTCCCGTGTTTAGCCTTTATTTTGCCATAAAGTGTTTTTTTGCACTGTAACGTTGTTTTTAAGTGCAATGTGAATGCAAGATAACTATGAGCCTTAGAAAGACTTCCTGTCTGAAAGCTGACTTCCTGCCTCTCCACCACCTTCCAAGGACTTCCTCACCAGCCGTCCTTCACCAGCCATCCCCCTCAGGTCTTCTCTTCCTCCTTTGCTGAGCACAATAAACTCACTGCATTAACTTTTAGGAACACATTGTATTTATTTACTTTCAAAATATTTTTTAGCATCTATATGAATTTGTTTTTATGACTTGGTTGATCTATTTTTCTCTGTGTGAAAACTGTTTGGCTATCTTGCATTGGGATGGAACATGTAATTTTTTCCACCAAAACTGACAGAAATGGTTTTCACTAAGAGGCAAGGCTTTTGGGAAATAAAGGTTTTCAGGAATTAAAGTAGTTCAGTTAGGGGGATAGGTCAGCCACAGAATAAAGCAAGTAGAGATGCTACAGGAAAAATAGGTCACTTTACCTAGACTTAGCAGGTTGAAGACGACTTTTCAGAGGAAACAAGGATCAGGTGAATCAGATGGATAAGTTTGTGGTGGTGGTGTGGAGGGAGGGAGAAAATTCCAAGCAGAAGGAATAGTGTGTGTGCAGAGATAGAGAGAACAAGGAAGTATGGGCTGGAGAGTAAGAACAGGAGGATAATGAGTAGTGAGAGGTGAGGCCAAATTGGTGAGCAGAAGCGGAAGCATCAAGAACCATATAAATCAGGGTCCGGTGCTCAGCTTTCACCCTGAGAGGAGAGTATTCATGGCTTGTAAGCAGGCAAGGGACAAGATCAGACCTGCGTCTTTGAAAAGTCATTGACGCTCCAATGTGGAGAATGGTGAAGAGAGGAAGAGAGGTTAGAAGGCTGTGGGGAAAGAGGATGGGAACCTGTACTAGAGAAATATCAGGGGATACATTTAAGAGATTAAAAAAACTTTTTAAGACATGGACATATTTAAAAGATATTCAAGAGGGAGAATTGATAGGATTTGGATAGCAAATGCTCTGGATTGGGAAGAAATACATCTCTCAGACATCTTTGGAATCCATTATCTGCCCACCTCTCTATTTCCCCACGGCTTTGACCGTAAATAAAGGAATCAAGGCTGCTGTCCAGATTTCTGCCTTGGATGAGTGGATGACGTGCGTTTACTAAGACAGGAAATACAGGAGAAGCAGCAGGGTTTTCCTTGGTTTGTTGTTGCTGCTTTGAGGGTAGCAGGGAATGGAGAGAGTCTATCTTACAGTGTGGAGATAATGAGTTGACTTGGACGTAAGTGGAACTCTAAGGAAGAGATCTAGCAGGCAAGCAGAAAGAAGCCTGAAACGCTTAAGAGGGATTGGGGAGGCAACAGCAGACAGACGGAAGTGTTGTTCCCTGTTGAGGAGGGGGCCCCAGGCTGAATCCTAAAAAACACCACATTTGAAGGGGTAGCAAGTCCGCATTCAAAATAACCCACATTATCAATACTACTCATAAAAAATTTTAAAAAGAAAAAAGGAAAAGACAGAAAATGATATTCCAGGGATGGAATCAAACACTCAGACTTTTTAAAAATGAGTTTCAAAATGTCATTGAATTTCACACTCATATACCTTTCAAAGGTACTACAGTTTAGGGTAATCAGACACATTCCTTAACTGTTGACTCCTTCATGATCACTGAAGCCTTTGATCAGTGACAGTCTTCATGCTGTGCACATGGGGTCTTGAAAAATGAGATCAACAGCTGGCATACATCCTTCAGTGATTTTACTAGAGGAGTGGGTAGGGGCGGGAGCAGGGTAAGGAAAGGAGAGGCAAGGAAAGTGCTATCCTAAATCCAGTTGCAACAAATACACCACCTAATAGTTAGCATGTTCATCCCTGGGGGTTATTCTTAGTTCTTTTACAAACTAAAGAATCCCTTAAAGCAGTCATGTGCAATTGACAATGATGCATTCTCTGACCTGCCACGTAGCTCAGAGGCAGAAGGAGGAACATATAAATCTTATAAAGTAGAGCTGCAGGATATCAAATACCCAGGTCCATGTAAATAACTTGCGGTACTCTCTTCTTACCAGAATCCAGCCCCTTGGTACGAAACGCAGCTCTTCTCAGTACCCATTTTATGAGCACTTAATGATCGTGCAATCATTCACATCAACTTTTTAAAAAATGTTGACACCTACAGACTTCACAACCCTTCCCCCTCTTCTCCTGAGTCTCAATCGAGTCAGCCAAGCATACAAACTGATCCCGCTGCCTGCAAAAGCATTTCCTTTCACTGTGGACTGTCAAAAGTAGAGGAAGAAAATGGAAGTGACTGGGAGTTATGGCACCAAAAAGGCCAAATGAGCAAAGAAATAATCAACTCCACATGAGCCACTTCAGCTCCAACACAATGAAAAGGGCCTAGGACTAACCCCAGGAAAGGTCACTGAGATCAAAGGTCACAAGCAGAAAAAGGCAACAGTAAGGGGCTGCCAGCTGCAACAGGAATCAATGTGGTCCTAATTACACACCAAAAGAGAAGGGGTCTGAGTGAGAGCGGAGGTAGGTTCTATTCACAATATTTGTGTGTTTAAAAAAAAAAGTCAAGTGTTCCTGTTCCACTCTCTTTCAAAGAGACTATTTCTTCCTGCTTCTAGAGCACAGGAAACCAAGAATTGTGAAGATAAGATAATTCTGGCATCTACAGTGAGTTGTACAGGAATATTATGAATATTTAAAAGCAGAGCTGCATACAAACAGTGAAATTCTAAAAAGTGATTTGGAAGAGATTATTAAAAAGACAAAATACAGCAAGTTTCAAGAGAATTACTTTGCAAGCATCACAGAGTCAATATTTGCCACAAATCCAACACTGTAGATTTTCAAGTTTGTCACTGGGGTTGACTTTATGGGAAAAAATAACAGAGTCATGGTAACCACAAAACAAATGCTAAAAGCAAAATTTTTAAGTTTGCTAAGAACTAGCTAAACTCAAACAGATTGATATTGTAAAGACCCACACAGACATTTGGCTAACCTTCTTTGATGGACGATGAAGAGGAGGAATACGCAAACGTTTGAAAAAGAACTCCAGATAAGTGTTAGGTAATACAATTAACGTAGCTGTTAGTAAGTCCAGTGCTCTGCTCAGACTTTACCAAATGAAACAAATTTTCCCCGGCTGTTACTAAAAACTCACGCTCACGGGGTTTGGTTCAGATTTCACTTTAATAACAAGGAAATAAAACCTCAAGAAGAATCTCGTTTCCATGAAACATATTCTAATGTATATAGTCAAACATTTAGGAAAAAGCAAAATAAGAAAAAATTAGAAATCTAAGAAAAATATCTTGGCTGCAAATAAACTTGAATCAATGCTGGCTGAAGACTGGTCTTCCATCGCAATGACTTTTATATTATGTTACCTGCCTGCGTTATAAGTTTCCTGGATGGAACATAGTGATACTAGTTTCTAAGTACCTTATTCCATCTTTAAACTTGGCTGCATAAAATAATTGAAGGAGTCTAGATTTCTTAGGCGCCCCTGCTTTGCTCAAACCGGTGATGGGAATTAGGTCAGACATCGCTTCATCAAAGCTGTATCGTACCATGGGAGAGTGGCCGTGCGCTGATAATGGGACTCTTCAAGCACATTCATAAGTTGACATACAAGTCAATCACAGATTACTATGTAGTCAGTGCATAATCACCACAAATGGATTGATAAGTCTAAAGATAAGTAAAAACACACATTGGCCTGTTTGAAGAAAATCTGCACTCCAGAAAACTTTAATAGGCAGTTAATATCAAAGAAATGATCAAGATACAATGTGCTGATGAACTAGAAAAAAGAAAAACAAATCAATTAAGATCACGATATCTTTGTAAACGCAGCACAATATAGCATGAAGTTTTAGTCCAACTGGGAGAGCTTGAGAAGCAGTTTTAGTATTAGGTCCAGCCTATCTACTGTCAGTACTGTCTACCTCTTCCAGAAATAAAGCAAAGAGTGCTGGAACAACTCTGCTAGGCTGCATATGTACAAAACACCTGCTGCTGCATTGTGACATTACATTGGGCAACAGTAAACAGGATGGTCGAAAGAAATAATTCAAGGACACACTGATTCAGGAGACATATATACATACACACACACAGTACATACATATACTACTGGGAAACCATAGCAGCAGACAGACCCAACCTGGAAGACAGATAAACTTATTCCAGTGATGCTCCTCTGGGCAAAACTTTTCAGAAAATCCTTTATTAATTATTTCCAGTGTTGATGTATAAACCAGGCATAAAAATCATTCTCATTATGTTACAATTACACCTGATTTTTAACCCCATATAGTCTTAACTCCAACATTATCACCCAATTTATTCATTAATGGTATTTTCGAAAAAAATTAAAGAACACCAAAATAAAATAAAAGTGCCATGACCAGTAAAGATAATTCCAAAAGAACTTCAAATTTCTTGCCACAATAACAGCAATGTGAGATTAAATATACAGCTTCCCAAGGCAACAGACTTCTTTAAAGACAGAATTTTGATTTAGATATATAAGTTCTGGTATATTTCTTAAATTTTTTTATATTACACTATACTCATGTTTCCTATGTATAAAACACTAGTCATGCCTTACATTTGTAGATGCATTTTATATCGACATGTCTATATACCCTTACAGCTGGACTCTTCTTTTAAGAACTTGTCATCATGGCTTTTATGCACAATATGAAGGGTTTTTGTTTTGTTTTGATTTTTGGTGAGATTTAGAAGAGTGTCATATGATTAACTTGGGTCTTAGAACTATAAGAATGCGGTGGGTTGGATCCTTAGCTTAATTTTCTAAAATCTCTTCATTCAACCCATTTTCTAAGATAGGTTATGAGTGGAGCTGGAATCTGCAGCCCACAAACATAAAAACCAGTTTCTCATTCATTTATACAACAAAAATGTATTGAGTACCTATATTCAAGGTAGCTGGGGAAAAAAGATGGGTAGGACAGATAAAGTAGAATAAAACAATAGAGATCTTGACCTCATTTCCTAAATGTCTAACATCTTTAACTCTTAAATTACATACAAACAATAGCATTTAAGACTTTTTTGAGGTATAAAAAAGTTTCAAAAAGTGACGGGGCCTTAAGTTTTAAAATAATGTATTTTTAAAATATTTAAATATATTTTAATAATTAAATATATTTTTTAAAGTTAATAGTTGGTAGTCTAAATTGATGTATTTCTTTTTCCTAAAGAATGTTAGTCAGGTCTAACATCTGCCAATTTAGTGTGGCTTAGGTTCTGTCTGCAAGGGGAAAAACAAACTCCACAATTTTTTTCCAGCTTTAGAATTCTATGACAAACATTTTACAAGTGCTGTGTTGAAATGAAAAAAAACACTTAAAAGCTTATATGCACCTCTTACACTAGTTTGCCTCATCTTTGGCAGACTCCAAAAATGACTGCACTAATGAAAGAGGAAAGGGGGAGGAAAAAAAAACCCAGCAAAGGTATCCAAAATCAACAAAATTTCAGCTCTAAAAATTAAGTCAAAAGCATATAGTCCAGGACTTCAGTTTGCAAGCAAAAAGAGAGTATTTGTGTTCATTCATTAAAAAAAAAAGTTGAAAAGAAAAATAAGTAGGAGACTAGTTTACCATTTCATTGTAAGAACCTGGGAGGGAGCCCCTTTACTTTATATTCAGGGAAAGAAATGGAAGAAATTTTCCTAGCAAACTTTCTTGCTTTATGAGAGTATCATCCACCATTCTACATGCAAATCACTGTGAGGTAGTCACAGAATTCTGGAAATGCTGTTAGAAACATGTATACAATGGAAAAGATTGGCCTTCTCATGAAAACTCAGTATTTATCTTAAAAAAGAACCATTGCTTAGGAAGAAAACAGCATTGCCAACTTGAAAACTACTTAGTTATGTAGCTTTCCAAGAATTTACATTTAAAACATTTCGTAACTCCACATAATCATCTCCTCTTTCCCTTCCTAGCTTCCCTGCCAACCTTAAGAGTAAAGGCCCAGATGGCAGGTGTGGGTGTTCCAAACCATCAGATATTATTTTGTTTATTTGAATTACACTCTTTGCTTGAACAGCCTCAGGGTGCAAATAAAACACACTACTAATTAAAATAACCAAGAGCAGTACTAATAAAACATCTGAAAAACAGCTTTTATATAGAGAGATACTTGTTAGATGCTTGCCTCCTGCCCTCAGTATATGGAACAATGAAGCTGCACCTAAAACCAAGAGTGGCGATTCCATCTCTGTTGGAGAAGGATAAAATGCCAACCAAGTCTGTGGCCTGCGAGAGAATCCTACTTGATACTGATTCATCATGAACACTTGGGCAGAGGTCTCACACATGGAGAAACATCCAGCATGAGAAAGAGCAAAGAAGGCATATCCCAATATGGATAACTGCATACTGAAAATTTACTAAATTTAATCTACAGCAATGGTTCCCAGACTTTTGAATTTCAATAACCAGTAATATTTAAAAATAAAACCAAACACCTGTATGTTCCAAGTAAGATGGCCAACAATTTGCCAAGTAAGAATACTAAAAAAAAAAATTAAGAACTGCCATCTACTACCATTGTTTCATTAGAACAGAACAAAACGGTAGGCAAAAAACAATTTCAGAATAAATTTAGCTTTAGGAAGCAACCACAACATGTCTTTGGTTGGTTGTTTCTCATTTTACTCCAGACAAACATAAAATCTTCATCATAAGCCATGCTGGTTTGAAGACCAATGCTGAGAAACTAATCTAAAGGCTTAAATTTTTCCTGTCTTAAATCAGTAGATTATAACAGCACAATACCAACACTGGTTATAAAATACGCTAAATCATACGTCCCCTAGTAGAGCAGTAAAGCAGATATCTCGTGGCTCTTCACCCTGAATATCAACCACAAATCTCCCGAAAGCAGCGTTTTCACTCTTCTTAATATTGACAGGTTCCTGCCACTCAGAAAGACTCAACTGGTCCCAGAGTGCCATCCCTGCCCTTCACTATTAACATTCCTCTCCAAAATAGGCCGAACTTTTAGACCTTGCTGGGAAATGGCTGTTTCAGAGGCATGAACCTTGTCATATACGGCCCTCATTCAACTCAAAAAATTCCTCTTACCCCCTTGCTGTCTCTGCACACTGCTCCAAAACTTCACATTTTAAAATTTCTTTCCTTCTTCAATAATGGCCTTGATTTTCATTTTAATCTGATTTCCTGTGGGTAAAAATTGTAGCTGAGGTGGAGTCATAAAGGGAAAGGGCAGAATTTGATTTTGCTTGACTCATTATACTGTAAAAAAAAAACTTGGTTCAATATTTATAGGTCACATAAATGTGAAAAATTTCTACCAGACCTGGATTAACCACTAGTCTGTCAGTTCCATTTGTTCATCACTGTATAGCCAAGATCTGGGAAGTATCTTGCACAAAACGAGTGCTTAATAAATGTTGATAAATGAATAAACATACACTGAAAGAAGCCCAGCAATGTTTCCTGGGAATTATGAAGTTACTTAACAAACTACTAATTTAACACATTTAAAAACATTCTAGTAAGCCAAAAGAGAAACAATAAGAATGGTCTAATATTATTAAACAGCTCTTTAACAGAATCAGCAGTAGTGCTTTATGACCTGTTCACTGAGTTTATTCGGTCTTCTATGGAAGTAAATACCCATATTTACTTATTTTTTATTACGTCATTTTTTAGAAATCAATAGCTAATAGTTATATGATATATAATTTGATAGGTACTGAAGTCAAATGACTATCAAAACGCATGATACAGCATCACAGAGAAACCATAGGCTAAAGTGAAAAGAATTTAAATAATGGATGTTATCAAAAGGCCCTTTTAAATCTAAGGGAAAAAAAGATACTACAGACAACACCAGAAGCACTAGTTCTATCCTCACAAACAGAAAGGACTCAGTAGTCTGCAAAACATTCAACATGATCTTAAATGTTCTAAAGGCATAGAACCAAATGTGGATAAACTGAAATCTCTACTTTTAGGATTGTTATTTGCAGCTAAAACAAATAAAATAGACTCTCTTTGCACACTTACGACAGAGATCGGCATCACAGGCTAAAACATCAGGTTTTTTATTGAATATAGTCAGGATTCCTGCAACGTGATATGAACTTCTGTATAGTCAAAATCATGGACCAGCAAGCTCTGTTGAAACAAAACTCTACCACATGATGCTATTACCAAATAGGAAGATAACTCTCTAGGAGGAACTGCAGTTATACTTAAAGAGTACTAGCCAAATTACTGGTAAAACGTTATATAAATTTCCTTAATATCATCAAGTGAATCTGCCTCACCTCTTGCCAACACTTTCTTAAGTTCTGAATTTGGTAAATAAACATCTAAGGAACATCAAGTACACCTTTTAAGCAATCTGCCACAATGCTAACGTGTACACACACGTGAGGTGGATTCGTTATTCCTTGCCAATATCAGGCAATATTAATTTGCTAATTATTTACATAAATAAATAAGTTTGTCTTTATGATAATTATGAAATGAGGATTTTAAAATATTGTACAAGTATTTAAATAAGAGCTACCAAAGAAAGACTCAAATGTTTTAGTCTGTAGATCTCAGTCATCCTTCTGCCTCGGCACAAGAGAGTAACGACATCCCCAGTGGAATCGTGGGTCACTTGCAACTGACTGGAGGGGGGGCTCTACATGCAGAATGAAAAACTTGGCCAGATAATTCTGATATTCTCCTCCACCATTGCCTCTTGCACCTTGCCTCTTGCTTCTACTACGCACAGAATAATTGGTTTGTTTGGAAATATCTGTATGTTTACGCATCTTACCAAACGTCTATTTTATAAGATTAATTATTCCAAAGAGTAACAATAGCTACCAATTACTAAGTTTATGGGCGAAAGATTTTACATATATTATTACCGATCCTCACAACAAATTAAAAATAGGTATTATTTCCATTTTACAAATAAGGAAATGGAAATGCAGAAAGCTCAGAGGGCGTCCCCAAGATTCCACAGCTAACAAACAACAGGGGTGGGATTTGAACCCTCGGCTATCCCAGGCCTGTGCTTTCCCCATTCTCCTCACAGCTTCCTAAATAAAAGACAAGCCTTGAGTACAGGTCTGTTTTTATGTCCATTTACTTCAGTGTGAATCCACAGCCACTTCTCATTCTGGAAAGATTCTCAAACTTGCCAAGTTTTAGTTCTTTTTCTCTATTTGAACCTACAGAGAAATTTTTGGAAGTATGAAAATCATGTGTTATAGATTTCATTGTGTTTCTGCAGTGCTGACACTCAAATTCTTATAAGCTCGCTCTGGATCATCAGCTAGACAATGAAGGTGTGACACAAGATTTCAGTGCCCAAATTGCATTTGTGTTTTGGGATCATATCTATGACATGTGATGGTCAAATGATGTTACAGAATACTGTACAAAGAAAGTTGTGAAATAGGTAAAAAGAAAAAAAGGAGATGTGAATTATCTTGTAGCTCATGGCAGCATAAGCATGCCAAACTCGAAAAGCATGTGACATAGCAGACAGCGTTAACACATTAGGAACACACGTATTGCAAAGATCCCACATTATTACGGTTCACTAACAATAAGTAAATATTAATGCATACATACATTTCATGGAATGGGTTTTTTACTTTTTCAGTAGTATATACTAGGGTGAACATTTAAAGCAACTGGACCACAAAATATGGACCAGTAGTTAAAAATAACTTCATTATTAAAAAAGAAAAATAATGTTAATCATGCTTAAAATCAGAAGAATCAGGGCTGGCCCGGTGGCATAGCAGTTAAGTTAGCAGGTTCTGCTTCTGCGGCCCAGGGTTCACCGATTCCGATCCTGGGCACGGACATACTCACTGCTCATCAAGCCATGCTGAGGCGGCGTCCCACATAGAAGAGCTACACTCTACAACTATGATACACAACTATGTACTGCAGCTTTGGGAGGAAAAAAGAGGAAGATTGGTAACAGATGTTAGCACAGGGCCAATCTTCCTCAAAAAAAAAAAAGTACATGTTAAAACAAATCAAAAGAATCAAATCAAATAGGCAAGTGAAATATAAAATAAGCAAAAGTATCTTCCTACTATTAAACTCAACACTGACAATCTAAAAATTAAAAAAAAGGATTATTTTAAATTTTTGAATTACATTGCTTTTGTAGTTTTGCTAGTATTTACTTTGTCAATTTGTTTTAATAAGAAGTTTGCATCTAGTTTATTTTGTACATACTTAAATGAGTATAAAATGAGTATAAAATAATAAAAAGTATTTAATTAACGTCAGGAGTTTATAAGAATTTTTCCCTTCAAAAGTCACACATTATTCAAGTTTGAGTGTTAACCTCTTTTTAGCAATAAACAGGACATTATCATCTCAGTTAAGACATTATGTTAACTAATCACACAGCTATTTCCTTGATCACATACATCTTTGCAAATATGAGCTGAGAATGAGGTTGGGGTAATAGGACAAGAATTATAGTTTCAAATGCAAAATCCCCCAAATCAAAAAGAATCTTATAAATGCTACCCAACTCCATAGCCACCAAGACTACTACCCTAAGAAAACTCTATAAATGCAATACAACCAAGCTTTATCCTCTATTTTATAGGCCCCAGATGGAATATCTTAAAGTCTGGGCATTTGCGGAGTTGTGATACAATGTTTCCTCCTGCAAACAGGTTCAGTATTGCTACAAAAATTACTGTGCTTCCCTGAAAACCTGGATTCCAATGATAAGAATACAATAATTAGGCCAATCTGTGAAGAAGAAGAAACAGATGGAATTCTCAACACTTAGCTAAAAAAATATTTAAAACCACAAAAAAAAAGTAAGACAAGCATCTCTTTCCTGAAACATCATTACTATCACTGCTGGCAACGGAAAGAAACTACAAGATAAAGAGGCAACAGTGAGCAGAAAATCAGGGACTGTAGCCCACCACTCGTCATGTTCCATGTCCACAGCTTCTGGCTCCAGTTCTTTGGACCCCCCCCCCCAACCCCCCTGCCAAATCTCAATCTTCAACAGTCACTTGAGGGCAATCTATACTTACCCTGGCCAGCCAGAAACAAAATAGGGGAGTGGCTGGGGTGGGGCTGACAGTTGCATAACTGGCCTACCTCCAAGTCAAACATTTGCATCTGATGATCCCCCATGTACTCTCTTTCTTTTTTTGAAACAACTTGGGAATGGCACTTTATTGGTGGTCTTTAATGCTACCAATCCCGGTTAAGTGTTTATCTGCTCTGACCATATGCAAGTCCAAAAGAAAAGTAGGAAATCTGAAAGAACAGGCAAAAGAGCCAAGCTTATTACTGAAGTATACATGTAAAAATTCTAGAAAGCACCGGGATTTCCCATAGATGACAACACTTGTACTCTTGGTAGGAAAATGATCAAGAGAAAAGCTAGCGAAGGATTCTGACAATAGTTAACCCTTGCTTTTAAGAACACGTTAATAAGGCTTGGGAGGAAGCACATCTCTTATAAAATAAATTTTATTTTCCTGGTATTAAACTAAAGCATATTTATATTGTGTTTGGGGAAACGAGAAAGAGATCTCAAAATAACAATTGAAATTTGGGGCAAGAAAGTCAAGATGGTGTTCAGCTGTTTGGGGACATGGGAATTTATCCAAAAGTTCACCATTAACTATTACAGCACTCACCTAACTGCCCTCTCTGCTAGGAGCCATGTCCTAACCAACCCAAGAACAAAAACATATCATCAATTCCAGCTTATTCCCACATTTACAGCTCCCCAAAGTTTAATCCTTACTCATTTTATTTTGATTCGACAGTCTCTATTTCAGCTATATCATAATGACATCACATTTTGTCAATACAAACCCCCATCTCCTAGGTAACAGTAACAATGGGAGCAGCAATGGCAACTGCCCACATTCAAGAAGCACCTACCAGCACCAATCAGTCCATCTGTGAGGACTAAATGAGAAGAGCCAACAGCCCATGAGCTGCCATTCCTATTATACAGATGAGGAAAATAAAGCGCAGAGAGGCCATGTCACTAGAATGTTCTGGAGTCTGGCTTTGCCCCCAGGCACTCTGACTCAGGGCTTACCCTAGTCTAAACCCTTATGATACACTGGCCTGAAAATTTCCTGGTTAAGGCTTCCATTTATAGAAACTAATTCATTCCCAATTCAATCATTTCGTTAATCTGGAAATCCTGTATGCTAAATTTACTTAAAATAAGGAAATAAGGGTTTGTGTGTTGGTGGGGGGCGGGCGGACCTCCAGTCCTAGACCCATTTCTACTAAGCAGCATATGGATGATAAAAAACAAGATATGGTCATCTTTAGTTGGACTCAGCACTATCTGCAGACTAATGATTTAAAGTGTTGCCAAGAACATATGGCACAGTCCGGTCACACAGTATCAATCTGTGGGTGATGAGAATGAGATAAGGAACAGAAATGCAGCCAAGAGGCCAGCAGCAACACTCAATGTCCAGATACGCTATTACAATTGTCTACCTCATTTTCATACAGTTAGAAAGCAACGGGTTGAAAAATGTCTTAAAGCCAAAGACTTCCAAATAACTCAATCTCATTAGAGAATGAAGAGGAAAATTCTTTAAAGGTTAAAAATTCCACTATACTAAAAAATATATAACATCAAAGAAAACCATGTTTAAAAAGATGTTAAGATATGATGCAGGATCTCTAAAATTTCAAGAATTTAATCATGTAAAAGCCAAATTAACCTGCTGACATAAAAATATTATTTTAAAGGCATTTAATTATAATCTAAAAAATAACATACAAATTAATACATATTAATCACTAAAGATAAAAACTACATTATAGACTTGGCTTACACTTGGCAATTAGAGATCTGAACAAGTATTCATTCTTGTTCAGTTTTTCTCCTTTCAAATAAAAAAAAACCTTACAGACAAGCCTCATCAATCATTAAGAGGGCCTGGTTCTGATATTATATGAGCTCTGTCAACCTTAATCAAATTACTTGCCAGATCGTAGATAAGTAATGACTTGCTTAGGTTAGGCAAGGCCAGAGTTTTCCTTCTGTAGTATATACATCTCCAGAGTGAAAATAAACAGCCTCACACCTCTTACTGGGAGCTGGACTCTGTTGCTATTACAAGTCAGTCTTCACTCCAACAAAGGGAGGGGCCAGATTTGCCTTTAAGAATATCTATTTTTCCTTTCTTTCCTTCTCAATCTGGTCATCAAAATCACTTTTAAACTATTTCATTAAACAGTTAACAATTGTTTTGATTTATACCAAAATAGCACAATTAGCTATTGTTAAATATTTTAGCATTAATACTTGTTCTAGCCAACATTATACAGTGATATAAAACAAAAGAGAAATAGCTAACAATTGATGAATGCAATATTATTTTTTTTATTTTTAAATATTGTTTTTGTGAGGAAGATCAGCCCTGAGCTAATATCCGTGCTAATCCTCCTCTTTTTTGCTGAGGAAGACCGGCTCTGAGCTAACATCCATTGCCAATCCTCCTCCTCCTTTTTTTTCCCCCCAAAGCCCCCCAGTAGATAGTTGTACGTCATAGTTGCACATCCCTCTAGTTGCTGTATGTGGGACACGGCCTCAGCATGGCCGGAGAAGCGGTGCGTCAGTGCGCGCCCGGGATCCGAACCCGGGCCGCCGGTAGCGGAGCACGCGCACCTAATCGCCAAGCCACGGGGCCGGCCCTGAATGCATTATTAAAAGAATCACTTAAAACTGCAAAGCTTGAATTCATTTTCTAACATATCCAAGAAATGAAAAACCAAATTATGTTTCCACATCGTCTGTCATGTTTTAGATACAGGGATAACAAGGAACAACTGTTAAAAGAGCATATCAATTTAAATTTTATATTCATCCCACAACGAAAGACACAAATGTAAAATTAGATTTATTTCTAAAAAGCTCCCTCTTATATATGATTGGAAAGAGCTTTCAAATTTCATTTTCAGCTGGGATATACTGTGCAAGAATTTCAAAGTATCCAAGGATTCTACCTGCTCTAAAGAAATGTGTTAGCAAGGAGCCCTTTGGCTAGGAAAAAAAAAGAACGAAATGACCTCTTTAGAGGAAAGAGTTTAAAAATACAACACTCCAGGGAGTCAATTTTATCTTAGGTAAAATTCACTTGAATATCTTCCATTAGTTCAATAGAACCTAGAATGCGGAGTTTGTGGTTTAGAAATGTCAAAGAGGGCCGGCCCCGTGGCTTGGTGGTTGAGTGAGCGCGCTCCGCTGCTGGCGACCCGGGTTCGGATCCCGGGCGCGCACTGACGCGCTGCTTCTCCGGCCATGCTGAGGCCGCGTCCCACATACAGCAACTAGAAGGATGTGCAGCTGTGACACACAACTATCTACTGGGGCTTTGGGGGGAAAAAATAAATAAATAAAATCTTTAAAAAAAAAAAAAAAAAAAGAAATGTCAAAGAAAAAAAAAACATCTTAGAAGTTAACTATTTTAATCTATTTCTAAGTACAGACAAATGTGCAATTATAACCTAAATTAAGCTTAAAAAGAAAGACTACAGTTTCAAATAATCTCCTTTTCCAACATAAGACAGAGAGATTTTAAAGATCACCTAACTTTGAACTGTATCAACTCTTGTAACTGATACCAATGCTTGACCATTTACAGTCTTCATGATTGCCATTCTCATGAAAATTTTTCTATTTCATACAATTATTGTATATAGCAAAAAAAAAACCCAACTGTAAAACATTCTGCAAAGTACAAAGGGCTCAATGAAAGGTATTTAAGAAATGATCACCATCAGAAACAGAGGGAAGGAGAAAATTATTCTGTATATGGAATAAAAAGAACCACAAGACAGGAGTTGCCATTGCTGAACTAGCAACTCCTCAGCAAGGAACTAAGTGAACACAGGGAAGGTCGGGGTCCCTCCAAGGACTGTCTGTGTGTGCAACGCCAGACAGAGGACCTTTCCCAGTCCTCTAGAGTCACCATCCTAGTCTTATAAGTCTGCAGGGCACCCAAACAGATGAGGGCCTGCTCTGCAAAGCAAGCCTTCACTCCTTTGTCACCATATTATTTATTGTTAAATTGCCCAAGTAGACCCGCGCAGTACATTCTCTAGATGAATCAGACACAAAAGACGCTAGTACTTCTCAGTTTGTTAGAAAGAACTTTCACAAGCAAATAGGAACTTTGTTTGCCTACTAAATGTCAAATGAAAGGATTTTTTCCCAGAAAATTCACATTTCAACATGAAGGCAAAAAAGTCCTTAATTGCACAAATGAAAAACTCAAAACTCAGTTTCCCATTCTTGGTTGCTGAAGGCCTCAGGAGTTCGATATCTGGTGCCTGTTAATTTGAAACAATGACCAGCTGACATCTATAATCACAACTAACTAAGTATTCTGTATATATGTACAACTAGCTAAGAAAACATGAATCTGATTAGGCATTAAAGTCTTTGTTCTACGAGGCTAATAATTCCCTTATCTTTTCCCTAATAATCTACTATCTGGAACAGAAATCCCACAATAAGTAAAACACGGACAGTTTTTCTTTCAAACTATTTCTACTGTTATTTTCATGTGGCGTGGGATACAGTCTGGACTCACAAGGTTCACATTTAGAAACCCACTTGGGGGGTTAGCTATAAGACTCCTATTAACATTAGTAAGATGTATGGAGTCAAATCCCTGAGCTAAAATTTATTTGATGCTGCAAAACATTGATATCAAATCTCTGCACAAGCTCTATTGATTAAAATGACTAAAAATCCCACTGTGGCTGCTGTCATAGTAACAAATGTGAAATTATTTTAAGATCTAACCACTATGACAATAGCTCTTTTAAAACGCATCCTCAAACACAAAAGAAATAACAAATAATGACAACTGTGTTTGCTACCCTAATAAGAGACCACAGTTAACAACCTATCTTATAATGACTCAAAATTGACTTTCATTAGCCATGGAATAAAAAAAAAAAACCTTAGCTCTAAAATGTATGACGAAAATTATATGAAAGACCTGTATAGGTCTACAGTCAAAGCACGAGTACTGTAATTTCTTTTAGAAGATAAATCCAACTAAAATACAAAATAATTGAAAACATAATGACTAGAGCTTGGAACTAGGCAGTCAGGGCAGAAGTTTGATCCGTTTGTTTTTGTTTTAATCGCAAAAAAGGACTTCATCATAAAAAAGAAAGTATGCCTAATTTTCAATAAATAGGAATCGAAAGAACTGATTTAGAGATTGGAACCATTCTAATCAGATTTAATATGACTTGAAAATATCTTCTTAAGTAGAAGTATGTATTTATAATTAGGTTTAAAATATACTTTAGCCCATCAGTACTATAATCCTCCTTACTGTAGAACTAAACCTGTAATTTCATTTTGGACGAACATCCAAGATTTAATAGAAGAAACAATAAAATGACCTTGTTTAAAAAGGTGATCACAGTAAGATGAACCCATGAGGTAAATCATGGGCACAACATCATAGTAAGACTTTAGTGTGGTTCTGCTCAGGAGTTTGGCAATCTATTGAGAACTATAAAAATATCTTGTCAGTATATAGTAGTCCCAAGATCTACTGGAAGTACTGCTCAGATACTTGGACACCAAATTGAAATCCTGGCACATGAGCTGTCATCAAATCATGGTAACATCTAAAAATCTAACTTCACAAGAGGGAACATGGTAAAATGGGCAGGAGGAAACGTTATATTCAATCAAACTGAATTGATTGGTAATACAATGTTATTTTACTGGTGTTTATAAAGAAATAGCACCTTTTCTATAAAACTGTACTGTCACATTCATAATTACATTCAGACATTCACTCTCACATGACCATTTTATAAGCCAATCATCAAACTTTTCCAATATATTGCAAGCTATGTAATATCAAGCCAAATAATGAAGTTTAACTCCATTTTATAGATGAGGATTCCTCACAGCCACTCTCATACTCTCACACCACCAATCTGAGAGGAACAGTTTAAATTACTGAAACAGGGGAAAGTGATAAACAGTATGTCCGCTCCAGCTGAAACTGTGTTCACCCTCTAATTCTTATTGCCCGTTATTCACTGTGTTGTTTTGCTACACACGCCCTGAGGCCAAACCAGGAAAATAAGCCAAAACAAATGGGCAAGAAAAACATCTTATCCCTAGCTTATGATACTATTTTTCTTTTTATTGGAATAAAAGAGGCTGCCAAGTTCTGATGTCACTAATTTCATGGCCTGATAAAAGTAGTATTTTATCCATTAAACATTCATCCCCCTTGCCAATTTTACCTCCAACCAGGCAGTGTGTACAATTACTCACTGGATAGATATCAAATTATAGTAAAATAGAGAATACTAATTACTTTTACTCTGATATGATAAAAAGTCAATAACTGTCAGAAATTTCCCTGGCAAGAAACAGAAGCCAGAATGCACTTTTTACCACCTATATAGCCAGGAGCTCTTGTAATACTGAGTATTTAAAAAACAAACTGACAAAACATGACATCAGCTCTTGAGATACCAAATTATGTTGCACAGAAAATACACATATTAAATATACAGTCATGCATCGCTTAACAGTGGGGATACACTCTGAGAAATGTGTCGTTAGGCGATGTCGTCGTTGTGCGAACACCATAGAGTATACTTACACAAACCTAGGTAGTACAGCCTATACACACCTAGGCTATATGGTACTAACCTTATGTGACGACCGTTGCACACGCAGTCCATCGTTGACCGAAACTTTGTTATGCAGCACAGTATAAAATTGTTAAAATATTAGGCAAGCATTCCAGTAATAATGTGACAATAGATGTCCTAGTATCTTCAACATTTAACTATTTTTTTCTTTATCTAAAGCTTTCTTTAATCTTCATTATTTGAAGCTGTGGTATACCTAAACTTGACATGGAGAGTCACTACTTTCACCGGATTTTTAAGAACAGAATTGGGTGCTGAAATAAATCGTCCAAGGATCTAGAGAAGACAGTTTAGCATCTTGCTACTCAGTGTGGCCCCCCCAGTGGCATCGACATCATTCTGAAACTCGTTAGAAAGGAAGACTGGGGATTCACCCCAGACCTAACAAATCAGAATCTGCATTTTAACGTCCTCCAAGAAATTCAAACGCATATGCAAGTCTGAGAACCACTGCTTTAGCACTCTGATACATTTGGGCCATTCGGGTGTTTAGTATTTGTTAGGCACAGTGCAAGGAAAGGGGGGAGAGGGATGATCACATACAGGGGAAAATCACATCCTCTGTCCTTAAGGAGTAAGATAAGGATGAGACAGACACGTCAACACCGATGACACAGTATCAGTGCCATGAGAGCCATGTTCTCAGCCTGCAGGAGAGAAAGCAAGGTATCGTCAAGGAATGCAAAGCAGTGGGGGATGGCAGAAGCACCAGGAAGGCAAAGAACCTTGGATTTCTGTCGAGACCTGGGGTTTAATAAGGGAGCGGTTCAGGGCCTTTGGAGAAATCAGTTTTAAGGAGAGCAGTCACATGACCAGATTTATGTTTTAGGAAGATCATTACTCTGGCAAAATGTAGAAAAATGGATGATGTGGAAGGGGGAAAACCAGACCTAGAGACAGGGAGATGAGGTAGCAGCAGTGTAAGCAGGAGGCACAAAGGTATTTTCTGTCTCACATTCTGAACCTGCTCTCACCCCTCTCCTAAATTTTGAAAAAGAGGCTGGAGGGGTAAGGTAATGGTAAGAAAAAAGAGATAAGAGAGACCTGCTTATAGGTTACAGAGAGGGTACAAAGGGTTATATATATACGTGATATATGTCTACATAAATACAAAACAGTAAAAACTCAGGATACTTTTCTGCTTTATAAAATAGAGAAAATATTATTTTGGTGATTCAGGATTCTACACTCCCTTCAATCAGTCTAAACATCAATTAATAACATATACAGATACAAGATGGGTACATGGTTAAATAACTATGAACCCCAGAAAATATCCTGAATATAGTTTTGTTGCTTGGATAAGTCACTGACATCGGCCTTTCTCTCCCTATATGAGTTATTTCTCTCTTTTGAAATTCAAGTACAGAAAAGTTTAGGTGGAGGAGAGAAGGCAGAGAGATAAGAGGTACATTTATTAATGTTTACTTTATATATAATTTGTTATAGGAGTGAATAAATAAGTGAGCCAACAGATGGCTTCAAGTAAATTCTCAGATGTGTGCCTATATCAAAAGGTAGCAAATACTATACTTGTAAAGTATTATCTTTTCTGATACTGATACACTTAGAATATTAGAAAAGTTCCTATTTTCTATTTAAGTCCCTATTTAAAAAAGAAAGAATATTTGACATTTACTTAGTGATAAACGAAGAATTGCACTTAAAGTGAAAAGAGCCAGTAAGTAGAGGCAGTCCTCAACTTTACACTAGGGTTGGGTTGAGGAAATTTATTTATCCAATGGCTGTTTGGAACTTTTTAATACATTTTCTCCCTCCAAAATTATGTAGGCGGTGGTCGTGTAGCATAACTACTATTTCACGAAGTCTCAGCACTACCAAGTCCCTGAGAGGTCGTGTGGTCCCATCTCTCATCCAAGGAAGACAGTCTTTCCACGCTATCGTTTGCAAACGCCACCAGAACACGTCGAGTAATAAGGAGCTCACACCCCTTCAAAAGAACATTTCTATCATGGGGCAGCTCTATTTGTTAGATGGTTCATGCTTCTTTTCAAACAAAATCTGCATCTTTTGAGTGCCCCTGTGGAACAAAAGATGAATCATGTATCACTATTTCAACTCTCCCCACTCCCACTGAAATCTTGGCACTGGCGGTCTGATTGAAGAAGAAATGGGGACAACTTGCCCCTCTGGAGTCCAGGGGAACCCACCCCTACACATGGCTGTATGTGAAGAACGCCCTTGTGTCAAGGAGCTGTGAATATTAAGATTTACTAAAATTACAGATGCTGAAAAATACAATGTCTCCTGAGAGAGAAGGGGCTTGTGTTCAGGCAGAACATCCAGAAAATCCTTCATCAACATTTCCAGGAACAGAAATATAAGCTATTAACCTCAAGCACCGCCCTCTCCAAAATCAAAATAACACAAACTTCTGATTCATCAACATCATCTTGTATTCTTGTTTCACTATTTGGTGAAATAAACTTTATTTAGCATATTAGGGTATTCCAACAACACAAACCGAAACTCTAAATGTACAGGCATAGCCTGATGGCAATAGTTAATGTTAATTGCCAAAACTCTTCTTCCTGATATAAGTGTGTGGTCCTGTTCTTCAAAATTCTCCTGTAGTATAAGAACATCCTAGCTCCATTTTCTTCTGTTTTGGTGGATTTTTTTTTTTTTTTTTCAAAAAAACGTTGTGTTGTTTCGTTTTCTTCTAAAAGAATATCACATTAACGCTGGGCTAGTAGTTTCTTCCATACAATTCTAAGTATTGATTATGGCATTATCAAAGGATTTGGTTTATGGAATTGTGACTGAACACAATTATATTACCTTCAACCCAATTTTATGTATAAAAATAAGGTCATGGTTATTTTTCTAAGATAGCCACTGGGATTTGATTTTCTAATAATTTGGGAAGAAGTGTTATGATTTTCTTTTTTTCTCAATGACCACAAACCCAATGTACCAATAAAATGAACTACTACAAATCTCAAAACACACAAAAGACACTACAACAATTTAAAAAGCATGAATTACTACCGTACACAGTAACATAAATGAATCTCACGGACATAATGAGCAGTGCAAGAAAGCAGATATGAAAGAGTATATACTGTATGAGTCCATTTTTATAAAAAAGTCCAAGAACAGGCAAAACTTATCTATGGTGAGACTAGTCAGAACAGTTGCTGCCTGCTGGGGGTGGCAGTGTCATCTGGGAAGGGGCACCGGGGAGCCTTCTGAGGTAAAAGAAATGTTCTAGATCTTGATCTCGATAATGGTTCCCATAGATACATGCATATATAAACTTCATCTAGCTGTTCACTTCGTATACGTTAACTGTGCGCTTGTATACATTTTTATATTATATCTCAATTGGGAAAAAAACGTAACAATAAAAAATGTAACTTGTTTCCAAGTGCCTTTTAAGTTTCAATTGCAAAATTAAGAAAACTGTGGCATACTAAAACCATAGTAGTTACATGTGCCCACGCTATTACTAACTTCTGAGAAGTCCTCATTATTTAGCACTTCAAAGAAATCACTTCTGGATCAAAGTAGTAGACTAACACGTACAGGAGGAGTTACTAAAAATAAGAGCAGCTAACATTTATAGAAGTTTTCCTATACGCCAAGTGCTTTACTTTCACTATCTGGTATTATCCCCACAACAGTGGTAAGAGATACTACTGCCATTATCCCCATTTTACAGATGAGGAAATCAAGGCTCAGGTCAAGGTCACTGCCCCAGCTCACACAAATAAAAAGAGGTGAACCAGGCTATGACAAGAAGAGCTGAAAAGCAAGCTATATGTCAACTTCTTAATTCTCTGTTTGTATTAGGGTAATATGAAAATAAAATCAACCACACAGTTCTAAGCAATAAAACATAAGCAGAATATATCTAAGTTCAGTAATATAATCTGTATATTTTTTCCCCTCTCAAGTAAGATGTAAGGAACTTCACGGTTCCTTAATTCTATGATTAAAAGGCACATCACTGGCTCTCAAGAATTGAAGTCCCTACTCACATTCCAACTGATATGTAGCAGAATAAAATGTTCTCTGGGGTAGTTTTTTACTATCTCTAGCCATCAAAATACATCACACAGCAGAGCGACTGAACAACGGTGAACCAAGACATGCACAATGCTAACTTTAGTGTTTACTCCAATTCATTCAAGAGTCCTTTCAATTTGGCCATACTAGCAGAAGGCATGCCCAGGATTAAGGTGGAAAGAAATTAAACATATTTTCTAAAAGGCTTCTTTATTTTCTAAACACTCTGTATTGTGAGGAGAATTTGGTAGAAGACTACAAGGTAACAGGATGGAAAGAACTGTGACATACAACGTGATTTTAATCAGGAACAAAATATATCAAATGAACCATTAAATATGCTACTGCATTCTGCATTAGTTGAAAACCAGAAACACTGGAATTCACATTCATTTTTAACTCTTCTCGGAAGATGAAAATCAATTAACTACACCATCCAAGATTCAGAAATGCTCTTCCTTGAAAAGTACACAAGAAACAAACTAGGCTAATATTCTGAAAAATGTTTATATCCAAAAATTATATAGGGTGGGGAAGAGGAGCCGGGGGAGGAAGAAACACTAATGTTTCTCAAAAATTTTTTCCAAAGACTTTACAGAATATTTTTGGTAGATATATTTTCATTTACTTGTGGCTGCTAGCAAGTCTGCAAAGCAATGCCTTAAAAAATACTAGAAATTAGAAAGAATTCTTAAAAATACAACTGAAAAGACAGACATATCCTAAAAGTTCTATGATGATAACGTAACAAAAACACAATAAAAAAATCATATAAAAACAAATGAGCAAACTAAAATAAACCTATTCAAACAAGCATTTCATCTCTGCAAAACAATTTGCTTCACTTAAAAGTCTGATTTTGCTCTCAGTTTAAAAAGTTATTAAAACAATACATCAGCCCTCACAGGCAAGACCAAACTGTAACACAATTTTACATATTTACCAAATATGTAAGATCATTCAGAGAAAACTTACCAAGTCTGCAACGTGTAGATGCTTGTGCTTCGGAGGGAAAGCAGAGGAGTGACTTTCTGCACTTACAGTGGCGTTCACTTCAGTGCTAAAAACACATCACCACAGTCCTGCCTGTAGGAAAGTCCTGACTAGCAATCTCTCTTTGGGTTGGGCTTTTCCCTTACAAGATAAGCTGTTAAGTCATGCCTTGATTTTAGATCTGCTAACATATGGAGTCTTCTAATGTAGCCTCTCTCAGCCCCCCGCCCTCCACCCCCCCATCAAAACTCTGCTCCACTCCCTCTCCACACACACACATACACACATACAAAAAAGGCACTGCAGGGCAGAAATTCCTCAGGTGCTCGCTAATGGAATTCCCAGGGTCTTGGAGCCGCTTCGGGGATCAAGAGATCTCATAGCCCCTGCTGGGGTAAGGAGCAGCGAGTCTGTTCCATTTAATCAAATACAGAATGAATTTTCAGCTCTATTCACAAGCTTGTCTCCAGGGCTCTCAAAAGGCACCAGGCAGCTAGAATCACACACATGTGGCTCTTTTGGGCAAGTATAATTAGTTTGATTTTAAAAAGCCACATTAATAATATCACCTCAGGACCATTATTCAGGGGACAGATGACAATGATACTGTATGTTTTAAGCCTAACAATGGGAGAAAGAGCACAAACAATGAGGGAAAACTTGAAGGATTAAAAAAAAAAACCAACAAACCAGTTTTTCATTTAATTGTAATCCAATATTTTTAAACTGACATTAAGTATATTCCATATACTGTCTTATACTGTCTCTTAATTTTAATTAAAAAGAATCAAGTGAAGCCCTGCTCCCCATTCTCCTGAAAGTACCACATATACAACAAAAATTTTTAAGTGGACTGTTTATAAATAAATGGAATGTTTACGTACAATATAAAATTTTAAATAAAAACAATAAAACATTCTCTAAATCAATCCCAGTTAACAAAATTTCTTGAAAAAAAAAGCACCAATCAAAAACCACTGTAAAATCCAGTCCTTTAAAGCAATGTATTTAGCAACCAAACTCCAAATTCCCTTTCTAATCTAATTAGTTCCTATTAAGTACTCAGATCATATATAGAAAGAAAGACTACCTGGTAGACAACTCCCCTATGCTTCTGATGTGTTGCCTTATCCATACTTCTACATGGTACAAATACTAATAACAAGGCGAGAGCCAATGTAATTACATGTTACAATTAACAAATTTTTCAATTAGTTATTTTTAATTTCCTATCCCCAGCCTGATTTCACTAAGATAATGTTTAATTCCTGAAATCATTTCCCAGGATTTTACTTAGCAACAATCACCAATTTTCAGCCTAAAAAATTTCTAGAGAAGAAAAATTTTACTTCTACTTATATTTTGACAAAACCATAAATGAAATTGTCTAGCAAGTCATGAAAGCATAAGGGCAAAGTGGAAAATAAGAGGAAAGCAGGAGAACTAGTCAACAAATTTTACCTGATCTCTTAGAGCAAAGTTCCTATTCCTACACAAGGCTCTCATCTATATATACCTTGCTGATCTGGGGGGTGGGGGAGAGTCCTATCTTAAAGTGAACTTAATTCCTTTCATGCAAAGTCAAAGCACCTGCAAAGAAGGAGCAAGACTGATTTAGAAGCCAGCCTACCTACACAAGCTAGATGCTAGATCAGTGTGCTCCAAGTCCTAAGGCTTCTTTGTACTTCCTGGCTTGAGAGTCAGAGCTGTTTAAGTACTTTCCACAGAAGAGGAGGCTGAGGAGAACCAAAGCAATCAATCAAAGCATCCCAAGTGAGTTACTACACAAACAATAGCACAGTACTTCTAGTAACTGATTTTCCTGGTTGACTAAACTACTCAAACAAAGCCAGATTTCCCAAATACTGTATCCGAGTTTTTGCACGAAAAGTTCAACAATATACACTTGTGTGTTTTTTATAGAAATATAAATGTTTCTGCTATACACACTGCCAAACACACACCCAGGGCATGTCTTTACAAAATGAAACAGGTTTTCTCCGTCCTTCTCATATAACTTAAAAATGAGGCAGTTTATTTCAACATGTGCATAACAGAAACTACAGTATTTGGTGCCTCTCTGGGTTCCTAAGAATGCTTTCTAGTTAAGCACTAATTTAAAATTTCCAGAAATTTTCTGAAGTTTTCTTTCATCTCCTAAAAGTTGAACTACCCCCATTTTCAGCTAAAATAGGACTACCCCCAAAAATGTAACAGAATGTTTAGAATTATACTGAGAATAAACCCACTTCCTTCTCCGGCCCCCTCCCCACCTCCTCCTCCCAGACAGTGTTCATTAGGTATGCCAAGTGTCAGCTGGGAGTCTGGGGGTTATGGTATCAGTGAGGCATGGCATCAGAATTGCCCTCTTTCATCTTCACTGGCCACTGGCCTGATAATAAATCTCATGTTACCATTAGTCCAACCTTCTGTTTCTCAAGGTGTCTGATTTAGGACACAGAGGCTGACTTTGTGTTAATAAGGTTCTCTAAATTCTAGATCTCAATTGGAAAGCAGTCTGCCCTTAAAGCACCTGCCACCTCTGTGGTCCTGACCAGGAAAGGCAGGCATTCTGCAGAAGAGCTTTTTTTGGAGAGCCTTCCACCTGATTTGGTGGGGTTAGGGAGAACAATGAAGGGAAGGGCAGAGAGTCTATCTATCCCCCTCAGTGATTTATTACTGAAATTCCTAGATGTGGAGAGAAAGCAACAAGGTCTGGAAGCTGCAGACTGAAATAAATAGCGAGCTGTAATGTATTTAGCAAATGATAATGCAATCCACAGAAAGCTTTACAGATGAGAAGGAAAAATACACTCCCTGGGGCTGGGAAGTCACTGAGTCTGTGAAGGCAGAGAAAGATACATTGTGCAGGAAATTTCTCTTGCTTCTCCCTACACATAAATCACTGTCTCTCGCGGGCGCTCTGCGGGGATGGAGGTTGAGAGGCGAGGGACCCCGCTCCCTTGGGAAAACGTGCTGGCGCCCCTTGCTCCCCGCTATGCTGCATCTCACCTGCCCCAGAGGATCACTGTCAAAGAGATTTAATCGTGTCACTGACACTTCACCCCGCCTCCTCACACGAGGTGGCTCAGAGTCTCCGAGGACGCGGAACGTCGGAGCTCCCCGCTGGGCATCCATCAGCTGCCCTTCACAGACCCCGCACACAGCCCTAGACCCCCACGCCCTCCGGGGCACGCTGGCCTGCCCGCCCCCCTACCTCCCGCTCCCAAGCCGCGTGGTCCCCAAGCCCGGTGTCCCCAGGCCACTCCTCCCTCCGACCCTGTGGGTGGGACCCCACCTCCGCACCTCTCAGCGGGGCAGGCTAAGCCCCCAGACCTCCTGCGCGGCAGCCGGCTCCGAAAGCCACCCCCAGGTCATCCCCCGCGCTCTCGCGGCGGCTACGGTGGCGGCGGCTGCGATCCGAACTGGCCCCTCCATGCACCAGGCAGGGCAGCAGGAGGGCGCGGCGCCTCGCACGCAGGGGCCGGGGCGCAGGGGCGGGCGGGCGGCTGGCGCGGGGTCCCCCGTCTCCTCGCACCAAGCCGCGCGAGCCGGGCACCCGGTACTCAGGGGAGGGGAGCTGGGGGGGGCGGAGTCACCCGGGCGCGCCCCCGCGGCCGCGCTCCTCCCCGCCAAGGCGCGCGCGCGCGCAACCCGGCGGGCGCGGGGCCAGCGAGGAGCACGCGAGGAGCGGGAGGAGGGACCCGGCTGCGGAGGCCGCAGCTCCCCGACGCCCCGCGCCCCGCCGGAGCGTGCGCGCGCAGCCTGCCAGATCGGCGGCGGGGGGATGGGCCGTACCAATCTGCGGATGGGGGACGCTCCGGGCAGGACCTTCTCCCGGTTCCCTTCCTGCTTGCTCTAGAAGAAAGCCACCCAGGAAAGTAGAGTACAGTCCCTGCTCTGGTTTAGGACAGGTGAGGATAAGCTGCCTTAGCAACTCATAAAGATTCCCATCATGTCTGCACTCACTTTCCCCTCACCTTCACTTTCCCGGGAGAGGCGGCATTTCTGGCCTGTCTACACGTTCCCCTGTTTCCCCGCCCCCAAGCCCCGCCCCTCGCCCCTCTACCTAAGTTCTCTGAGGAGCCAACCGCTCCATCGTTTCTCTTGGCTCTCACCTGGAATCTGCCGTAAGGTTGCAGCTTCCCGCCGCCTAGGTTTCCTTCGACTTTTCTACCCACTTTCAGTGTTTAGTTTCCTAGGCAGCTTCACCTGATTCCCCAACCCGCCCGCCCTGCATTCAGATACACGTAAGCAGCTAACAGAGCTTCCCAGGGACTAGGAGAGGTTCAGTGTCCTGGTGAAACCAGCATGGCCTTTGGCCTCAGAGTCTTCCCAGCTCGTCCCTTGGACCTGCCCCAAGTTATTTGATCTCGCTGAACTCCTGTTGTTCAAACAGAAAAAGGAAAAAATAATTTCATTTGAGAAGGTTGTGAAGCATAAATATGAGACTTAGTGAAAATCACCTGCCACTCAGTGGGCATTTGAAGACTGTGACTTCTGTATAATAATTATTATTATGATTAGCAGTTAGTTAACTTTTTTTACCATCATCATTACTTACTATTTAACTACCGAAAAAAGCCGTAATAATACTTGAAGTTCCGAAACACTCAGTACTGAACTTCAGGAGACATATGCCAGTCCCCCTCACCTTTTCACTTGAATTTCACAAAGAAATGCTTTGAAAGTGTGGTCGTGTGCAGACGGTTTAGCTTTCTGCTTTAGCTACATACAGGATCTTTGTGAAAGCATTAGGTCATAAGAAGGTCAGTATAGAAGGGAAAAAAAAGAACTCTAGTTCGTTCTCCATTGTTCCATGTTTTACTTATGCAAAGCAAGAATCTGTATGTTATTAACTTAAGGTATAGTAAATGATTTTTCATTCAGCAAACAAGAGGTCCTATAAACTTTGAAGGTTTAACTGAAATGAGAGTTGTATGGGAATGGAATGGAAGTCTTGCAGGTTCTTGTGGCCATCTGTAAGAATCCTCGTCGTCCCTCCTATAGCAGCTCCACTACAGACACTTCCAGGCTTCTCTCTTGCGGCCCCACTGACTCTGGGCACCCGCAAATCTCACAGTGCCATGTGAATATCACTGTGCCTCTTGTTACTCATAATCAGACCTGAGAAATAATCATGACGTTTGTGGATACTGTTTACTCCCTTTCTGCCTTGTTTGTAAAGTGGAGAAATTTCAGGTGCAAAATAGTTTTTCATTAATGAGTCATTCATTTCTTTCTTCAACATTTAGTTTAAAGTATTTATTGAGCACCCACTTTATGTCACTGCTAGACAAAGAGATACATAGAGAAATATGACGCAGTCCCAAGCTTCAAGGAGCTCACAATCTAATTGTGATAGAGACACGTAGGTGGGTAAGTACACCGAGATATCTGTAGTGCAATGAACAGGGAGCCGTGGGAGCACAAGGGCAGTGTTGCTAACCCTGTCTGGAGTTTGGGGGGAGGGAGGTCGGCTTGTCAAGAAAGGCTTCCCAAAAGAAGTGACCCATGAACTAACCCTTAAAGGATAGTAGGAGTTGGCCAGGTAAAGGTGAAGGAGTAAAAGAACGGTCTAGGCAGAGGGGACATTATGAATAAAGGCATAGAGGCAAGAAACAACAAGGCAGCTCAAAGGAACTGCAAGCTCTTCTTGGTGGTTGAAGTGTAAGGGGCCAGGTGGGGAATGGGAAGTGAAGGCACTGCAGAAAGAAGCTGAAGCCTAATCACTGATGGCTGTACATGTCATGCCAAGAAACTGGGACTTGATCCTGTAGGCAGTGGGGAGTCAATGCAGGGTTTTAAGTGGGAGTATGATGTGATCAGATTTGTGTCTAGAAAGATCACCTAGGAGCAATGATGAGGATAGATTTGAGGGAGCCACGCCTGAGGTCAAAAAATTTGGAAGCTTCTGAAGCAGTCCAGACAGTCCAGTTGGATCAAGAGACTGAACTAGGATAATACAGTCATGCACCACATAACAATGTTTCAGTCAACAATGGACCGTGTGTACAATGGTGGTCCCATAAGATTAGTACCATATAGCCTGCGTGTGTAGTAGGTATACCATCTAGGTTTGTGTAAGTGCTCTATGGTGTTCATACAACTATGAAATTGCCTAACAAGGTATTACTCAGAACATATCCCTGCTGTTAAGTGATGCATGACTGTGGTAATAAGGACAGAGAAGAGAGGGGAAATTCCAGAAACAAGAGGAAAATTTGGCAGGGCTTGGAAACTGATTGTGTGGAAAGTAAAGAAGAGAGAGGACTCAAGGATGACATCAGCCTTCTAGTCTGAGTGGATGGTGGTCACGCCCCTACCCCCTTGGTACCTGGGAAGAGAGTAATGCCCTGCGGGAGACACAGGTTTTAGGGGAACAACAATGTGTTCAGTTTTGACTTTGAATTTGAAAATTCAAAGGAACCTCCTTTGTGGAACCTCCTGTGGAACCTCCAAGTACAGGTGTCCACTAGATCGATAAGTCCAAGCTGGAGATATAGATTTGAAAGTTATCAGCATAGAGTATATTTATACCATGAAAGTAGAAGTGATCCCTCAGAAAGAACACGGAACTCTAGAAAGTAAGGGCCAAGGATGGATCTCTCAAGTCCAATAACTAAAGCCCTCAATTATCCTGATCAATTTGGAGGGAAGGTTGTTTACTGAACTCAAGGTGTGGGACTTGAAAAGGATGCTTGAGGAAGGTGGTGAGCATTTGGAATAGTCATTGGGAAGAATGAGAGTTGAAAATTGAAAGTTGAGGGGCCGGCTCCGTGGCTTAGCGGTTAAGTGTGCACGCTCCGCTACTGGCGGCCCAGGTTCAGAACCTGGGTGCGCACCGACGCACCACTTGTCCGGCCATGCTGTGGCGGCGTCCCACATACAGCCACTAGAAAGATGTACAACTATGACATACAACTATCTACTGAGTCTTTGGGAAGAAAAAGGGAAAAAAAAGGAGGAGGAGCATTGGCAATAGATGTTAGCTCAGGGTCGGTCTTCCTCAGCAAAAAGAGGAGGATTGGCATGGATGTTAGCTCAGGGCTGATCTTCCTCACCAAAAAAAAAGAAAAGAAAAGAAAATTGAAAGTTGAAAATCAATCACAGGATTGACGAATGATGCTGAGGGCCTGGCCTGGCTGAGGCTGGAGATCATGAATTTGTAGTGATGAAGTCTGCATGATTGTGTGATTTTCTCTATCAGTATGGAACCACTCAAGTGTAAGGGGAAAAGCGTAACACTGAGCCAAATTTGGAGTTTTTCTGGGGGATGTGCAAGAAGGACAATAATTCATGGTATTGGTAAGAAAACAATTTAAATCATCAATCATAGAATCTAGGCTGTGAGTTGGAAAAGGATGATAGACTAGAATAAAATGATGGATTAAAGAAAAGGAGATTTCTGTGAGGTTAAAGAGCACTTGTTACAGGATTGAGGAGTGAAAATGCCAAGCGGTCTTTGGTTATGATCACCATTTCCGAAGTGCAGCAGTTCCAGGTAAGGATTAGGTCTAGCATGGTAATGGATGCTGGTAGATGAAGTGGTGCAGAGATTTCAGGTCATCAGAATTTATACCATCAGGGGACGCTGGGGCTTGAGAGACAGGCAGACATTGACGGGACCGAGAAGATGTTAACAGAAATACCATGAGCAAGTGCCCAAGTCCACAGTGACTAGGTGGGAAGGTGGATAGATGCTAAGTGACACGGATATACATTCAACTAATTCTAGGCCTGAATTGGGTGCTTTTATAATACCAAATAAATGTTAAAACTGGTTCTCCAAGAATAACATGATAGATTGAGTAGAGTCAAGCAGACCCACATCAAATTCTGACTCCACCTCATTTGACTTGGTCAGGTTACTTAAATTCTTGGAGCCTTGATTTCTTCATTTGTAAAAGAGGGATGAGCTAGCAGCTCACATAGAGTTGGTAATTCAGCCTACCTTCATAGGGTGGCAGGGAGGATTAATTGAGATGACACGTATGAAGCACTTGGTCCTTGGCACATAGTGAACACTGAATAAAAGTTAGATATTGTAATGATAGTTAATGCTTACACAGCACTTACTATACGCCAAGATTATTTTAAGCATTAGTCCCATATTACAATGAGAAAACAGGCCCAGCGACGTGCGGTCCTAACTAGGGCCACACAGCTAGTCAGTGTCAGAGCTGGTGTTCAAACCCAGTAGGCTGGCTTTAGAAACTGGACTCTTGAATATTACACATTAGTGTCTCCCCACAGTAAAAATACTTATTTTTATTAATATCACTTCAAATGAATTTATCAATTAAAAAACTTTTATGGAGCACCTTTTAGGTGTAAAGCACTAAATTAAAGAGGTATAAGAAAATACTAGGGTTAAATACATTGATGGGCCTCCTCAGGATCCCTTGGCCTCACTGGTCTCTAGGACCCTCGGCTACCACAGCGACCATTCAATGCTCCTCCCACCAGTCCTGGACGCTGCAAAGCTTGTGATCCAGCTTTCCCAGCATCTGCTGAGATGGCCAAGTGACCCAACCCAAAAGTGCAGATGGGTTATGTCCCCCCTGAATGTAGGAAGGGCAGGGGAGGAGCACAACAGATAGATTCCTTCTCCCTCCTCCATCCAGTGGCCTGTTCCGAGGCATAGTTTTCCAGTACATCTCGTCTGGAGACATCCCTCGTGGCCAAGCAGGAGCACCTTTTGTGTGACAATCTGTGTCTCTTGTGACTTGCCAAAAAACAGTGGCCAGCATGGTGACATGTCATGTTGCATTTGTTTCCCAACTTCTCCTACCCCATTTCCCTTGTCCCTTACTCTCACCTGGGATTGACTTAACTGCCTCAATCTCTGTTTACGAGAGATTCTCTGAACATAAGGAGTTTATAATAAAGCTCTAGAAGGACTAGGCTGTATTTATAAAATTAGTAACAATACACATAATTATTTGATAAATACTGAATGAGTAGGATGCAGCAGAGTGCGAGTTTGAGTCTCAGCCTGCATATTTTTAACTATGTGATCTTGTATTTTGCGTGCCTTACTTTCCTCCTATATAAAATGGAGATAGTGATACCTGTGTTGCACTTTCATACATCAGTGGTGAGGATAAAAAATGGTACAACCTCCAGGGAAGAGAATTCGACAATATTTATGAAAATTTAACATGCTTTTACCCTTTGATCCAGCAGTCCCAGTCTTGAAATTTATCCTACAGGAACTCTTACACTCATATGAAATGGTGCATGTAAAAGCCCATTCACTGCAATATTGTTTATAACAGATCAAAAACAACTCAGGTGTCCATTGTTAGGAACTGTAGCCACACAGTGGAATACTATGCAGCTGAAAAAAGGACACTGTCAGAGAACTGCCGTGGAGAGTACTCTAGATTGTGCCATTTGTGACAGCGTGGATAGACCTTGAGGGCATTATGCTAAGTGAAATAAGTCAGACAGAGAAAGACAAATACCATATGATCTCATTTATACATAGGATCTATAAAACAGAACTAAGAGAAACAGAGAACAGATTGGTGGTTTCCAGAGGCGGGGGTTGGGGGGTGATGAAACGGGTGAAGGTGGTCAAAAGGTAGGAACTTCCAGTGATAAAATAACTTATAAGTTCTGGGGATGTAATGTACAGCATGATGACTATAGTTAACGATACATATATTTGAAAGTTGCTAAGAGAGTAGATCTTAAAAGTTCTTATCACAAGAAAAAAAATTGTGACTGTGAGGTGATGGATATTAATTGAACTTATTGTGGTAATCTTTTCTCATTATATACATATATCAAATCATTATGTTGTGCACTTTAAACTTATACAATGTTATGTGCCAAATACCTCAATAAAACTGGAAAAAAAAAAGAAAGTACTTTAGGACACGTTGTCAAATGGAAAAAAGAGAGAGAGGAAGATGTAGATGCAGAATGGTATATATAGTATCATGCCCTAATTTCTAAGAGGGAAAAACTAAGAATATATATTTCTATTTGCTGATATTTTGCATAAAGAACCATTGGAAGGATCCAAAGAATAACTTTAAAAATGATTACTGAGCCAGTCCTGATGGCCTAGTGGTTAAAGTTCAGCACACTCCACTTTGGCAGCCTGGGTTTGGTTCCCAACCACAGAACTACACCACTCATCTGTCAGTTGCCATGCTGTGGCGGCAGCTCACACAGAAGAACTAGGACTTAAAATTAGGATATACAACTATGTACTGCGGCTTTGGGGAGGGAAAAAAAAAGAGAGAGAGAGGAAGATTGGCAACAGATGTTAGCTCAGGGCGAAGCTTTCCCAGCAAAAAAAAAAAAGGATAAAAAGGATTACATCTGACAGAAAGTGGATAATAGAGTTGACAAGAACAGGGATAAGATTGAGACTTTTTAATTTATGGCTTTTTATAATATTTCATGTTTGAACCATGTAAACAGGTTGTTTATCTAAAACAAAACAAAACAAAAATTTAATATGAAAATAATACCTGCCTTTAAAGGCTTAAATGAGACAATGTGCGTCAAATTCCTAGCACAGTACCTGACAGATAGTAGGATCTCAGCAAATGGTGACTACAGAAATAACCTTCAATTGAAGTGGAGGAAGGAAGTCTTCAAGAAGGAAGGAGAACTCAACCTCAGCCTGGAGATTGAGGAAATCTCAGAAAGATGTAGAGAAATGAGGACCATTCCCAGTGAGGGAGTAGGAGAGACAACGGGAGCAAAGTTGTGAAGGCAGGATTGCAAGTGGAAGGCCCTGGACAGTGAACGGCCCATAGGATTAGAGCAAAGAGTTCAGTGCAGAGGAGCTGTGGGAGACGAGGTTAGTGAGATAAGCTGCAGCTGGATAGGGGAAGGTTTGAACTGTAGGTGAGAACTTGGGACTTTATTCTTTGGGTCATAATAATAGTCACTAATCTTTATATTTGTATTGTATCTTATGGTAGAAACTCAAATCTTATTGTCTAGATTTGATACCAACCCAAATTAATGTTATGAGCCTCTAACATATTCTTGGGCTAGAAACGATCTTATAGATGTGGCAAATGTCAAGAAGTGTCCCTTTTAGCAACAGCAAGATTGGTCAGAGAGGATCATCACCAAGCTGGCTCAGTCTGCTGAAGGTTTTCAAACTAGACAGTGATTTCACGTTTTGCTCTTGGTCATGGTTTAGGATTTTATTTGATCTTATTTACATAAGAAAAAACATTACTCAATTTAAAACTGAAAAAAAGGAAGGGAAAATGACTCTGTGAAAGTCAACTGGTTTAGGACCTTTCTTTTTACTCTCTGCTAAAGCTTCCAAAGTTCAAAACAACAACCAAACCCCACAATAAGTTGGACCCAGAGGGCCACACAATCACAGAAGTCGCTTGTCTCCATTTGGATGATTTCCAAATTTATACAACAAAGTCCCCGTCAAATATGCAGGAAGTTCTGATTATTTATGATGTAATTTAATATTGACATGTTATTAAATGACCTGACCCTCCCCCGAGCCTTTGGAATTTTACATCTAATGCCTGGAGGATAACTCCCTACCAAGGCAAGAAGCTTGGAATCAACCTTTCCTCTGCAAGATATTTTTCTTCTTCAAAAAGAAATTCCAGTAGGTTGACTGTATTCGCACTGTCTTATACATTTCCTGAATTGTGTGCAAGAGGATTTCACGGAGGGAGAGATTTCTATGGCCTTTTTTGTGCTGAGCAGGCTAAGCTCCGGAGACTCGCCGCCTAAACCCATTACACACAGATCACCTAACCCTGTGACTGGGTTTGTGATGCTGGATGAATTTACCCACACACCAGGTCAGGAGAAAAGGACTGTACACATCTTCTTTGCACTAGCAAAGTATGTGGAGGTTATTTTACAGGAAAGAGACAGATAGGTCTGTAAGGGAGGCTGGCTCTGAACAGACATGGGTGCCACCTTCCATGTCCTACAGTTACGTGCAGCAAAGGAGCCCCTGTCTCAGGTATGAAAGAAAGCGAATGGCCTGAAAGAGAATGCCGAGGAGTCGGGGATATTTGCAAAGTGTAGCAGCTAACGAATGCATTATTTGAGGCTGGATGGTCTCATAGAAAAAGCACTGAACTGAGGATTGGGAAACCTGTCCAGTGTAATTTATTCCCAGATCCCTCATTATCCTCCTGTCGCTGTGTGAACTTGAGCCAATCAGTCTCTATGGTAGAATTTCCCTTCTTCCTCTCCAAGAGGAAAAATGAACTACAGTATTTCAAGGTCTCTAAGGAGCTGCCATTGTTAGAGCAAATTCTGGCAATTTTAATGGCTCTAGCATAGGTTGGAACAAAAAGATTTTGACATAATGTCTTAGCTGCTGCTTGAAGGATTTGGTTTTAAGTCCCCTCAGGACATCCAACACGTGAGGCAGCTCTGACTAGGCTAGTCTCTGGAGGTGCTGGGGGTCTCCTGTTTGGTCCTGTTGTCCATCAGCTGTATGAACTTGAGTGAGTTTCCTCATCAGCAAAACCAGTGTAAACATACCATAGGTTGCCAGAGTGTTGTGAGGATTTTAGGTGCATAACGCACCTCGTATAGTGGCCGACACAGGATAGGCATGCCATACGTGATTGCTCTTATTATTCATCAGCTGGGTTTAGACAACCACTGTTCCTTATCACTCGTGAATATTTCTCATATCAGTGGTAAAGAATGTTTTGAAACTAACTTGCATCTTGGACAAATTACTTAACATGCTTTGTGCATACGTTTTCTTATCAAAATAGGTACTATTGCTGTTTCTCAATGCAAAACAGGAATAGCATTTACTTCTTTTTTTTTTTTTTTTTTTGAGGAAGATCAGCCCTGAGCTAACATCCATGCTAATCCTCCTCTTTTTGCTGAGGAAGACCGGCTCTGAGCTAACATCTATTGCCAATCCTCCTCCTTTTTTTTCCCCAAATCCCCAGTAGGTAGTTGTATGTCATAGTTGCACATCCTTCTAGTTGCTGTATGTGGGACGCAGCCTCAGCACGGCCAGAGAAGCGGTGCGTCGGTGCGTGCCCGGGATCCGAACCCGGGCCGCCAGTAGCAGAGCACGCACACTTAACTGCTAAGCCACGGGGCTGGCCCTACTTCTTTTTTTAGTTTTCTTTCTTTCTTTCTTTCTTTTTTGAGGAAGATTGGCCCTGTGCTAACATCTGTTGCCAATCTTCCTCTTTTTTTTTTCTCCCTAAAGACCCAGCACATAGTTGTGTATCATAGCTCTAGAGTTGTAGCTCTTCTATATGGGATGCTGCCTCAGCATGGCCTGATGAGCAGTGAGTAGGTCTGTGCCTAGGATCCGAACCGGTGAACCCCAGGCCACCACCGTGGAACGTGCAAACTTAACCACTACACCACGGGGCCGGCCCCAATAGTACCTATTTCTATGACTGTTGTGAGGATTAAGTGAAATAATGCATATAAAGAACTTGGCCCAGAAACAAAGACATAATCAATAATAAAAATTAACAACAATTATTATTTTTATCATCATCATCATGGTAAAAATCATTGTGAATTCTCCTCCTACAGAACAGTTTTCTCTAATTGTTTTAGTTGTGAGCAACTATCATGCTACATAAGCAATGAAAGATTGACACAAATTATTGGTTTGTGTTATAATCTTTCACATGTTAGTAATAAGGATAATACTTGCTCTACATATTGATATTTATCCATAAATGACATAAATTTAAAAGCCTGTTATGAGGATTTGATAAACTTAGCACATGGTAAGCATTATGTCGTGCTTAATAACAAAATAAACACATACGTACATATTTTTTAAAAAAAAGGAAATCTCGTGAGTCATTATCCTTAGTCTTGATTTTACATTACCTAACCAAGTGTTTTCTCTTCTCTTGGCTAGTTAAAAGTTCTCATAAAGAGCGTTAATGCTGACCCTAAATCAACCGTTCTGAACTGAGCTCTCTAAAAGTTCTTGCTTCTTCCGCCACCTCATGGCCTGTGCTAGCCGCCATGCTTCCCAGTTTTCCCTGTTCTGTGCCCCAGCCTCTCCCCTTGACTACATCCTTGACCAGCTTACTTACTACCTGCCTCTTCCCTGGTCACTGTCTGTCCAGTCCTGCAGGGTCTGGGTTCCAAGTTTCCTGGGAGAAATGGAAACTCTTTGTTATTGACTCTGCATCACCCTCTCAGCCTTATCACATCCCTGGGGGCTAGAGAGACCCCAGACCGTGGCACGGACAAGGAGATGATACCGTGTGAAGAGACCCTGGAACTCAGGCATCTTGGGGCAGAGGTGGGAGCCCAGAGAAGCCAGTGGCTGGCACCTTGGGCTGCTCTCCTCACAGCAGTTTTGGATACAGCCTTGACGTTCATATTTATGCCAGAAAAGGAGGGGAAGCAAGTGGAGAGAGAGCACCGGGGAGCTAGATACCCGAATGAGGGAGGTTTAGGAAGGGCTGGCAGGGATTGAGAACTATTTATTTATTTTTTAATTTATAAAAAATTTCATGTGTACATCATTATATTTTGACTTCTGTATAGACTACATCGTGTTCACCACCAAAAGTCTAGTTGCCATCCATCACGATACACATGTGCCCCTTTACCCCTTTCACCCTCCCCCCACCCCCTTCCCCTCTGGTAACCACCAATCTGGAGAGCAATTTAAATTGAGGACAATTTCCCTTTCCCTTCCAATCCGTTCCTCACAGATGAACCACTGCACTGTCACAAAATTGTTACTCACTGTCCCTTGCCTCCGGAACTGCCTTAGTTAATGGGGGGAGTGTAATGGAGAAAGAGACAGAGATTTCTCCAGGTTGGAGATGTAAAGTGGCTATGGGCTTTTCCACACGTTTTCAGACTGAAAAGGTGTGGGTGAACTAATTCAATCTAAGATGTCAATAACTGATAACAGCTTTATATCTAGTTCTCCCAGGATCTAAGGAGATCCTCCTCGTGAGCAGACTTTCAGATACTGTAGCAGACCCCTAGGGAGATATTCTGGATTTGGGGACCTTCTGTCTCCTCGGCTTTCAGATCACAGCACAGGTTGGGCTCTTTGTGCTGCCCGCATTTAAGACCCAATGCACTTTCTCTGCTGCCCCACAGCCAGTAATCTTCCTGGTGACAAGCAATGCTCTGGTCCCAGAGGGACCAACCAACCAGCACATCTGGTCCCAGACTGGGAGGGGGCAGACCTCCCAGTCTGGGACCTAGAGAAGAGTCCATTCACATGCCCCCTCCCATCCTGCATCCAGGAATACCTCTTCTCCCACTCCTCTGGTGTATTCACTTCGTGGATTTGTCAAAAGCTCAACACTGAGCCAGCTAGCCCCTCCCGGAGCCCAGCTTCTGGTGGGCCCCTTCACAAAGGGCTTCCACCTTGATTGAAGAACTGTGCCTGAGGAGATACTGGGCTTAACATTCTTCACAAATGCCCAAGGAGGAGGGCAGTGGGGCTTTCCACAGAAGGAAGGAAGGGAGGTGGGAGTGTTGAGACTTAAGCCCAAAATAAGCCAAACCAACACAAAATAATGGGACTCTGGGACTTTTTTCCAGAGTGAGATAATTTACTTTTTTACCAACCATCATGAGCCATGACTTTGAGGCCTATATGTGACCTCTTAAGCGCATCAGGGCCAGCCTCTTGCCTCCATGCATGAGGGGGGCTCAGAGACGTCTTGCTCCTCTCTGCAAGGCCCTAACTTACCCTCCTCTCTGTTTCTCTCTCTCTCTATCGTATGTCAGTGTCTTATACTCCTGACCATAAGACATGTAATCTGAGGGCCCCTGCCACATTGAGAAGGCCGGCTTTATTGTCCTCCAACACAGGACACACTTCAGGACCTCTTTGGGATGTTCAACCTGAGATGTTCAGTCACATCTGGATTCTTGTCTCTGGGCTCTGCGATTTGTCTGCAGTAGAAGTCACCAGCAAGATGTCACTTTCTGGCTTCTCTTTCTACCAACATTAGCAACCACAGTTTGGAAACTTAGCCCTGTGTTTTTCTCTGGGTCTGACATACTTTTACCCTAAGGCTGCCCTAGAGATGGCTCAGAAGGTGCTGAACTCAACAGGCACTTGGAAAAACCAGCCAAAGGCACAATGGAGGTGAAACAGATCACCTTCCTCTTCTTCCTTGTTTTCCTCTATTTCTCTCTCTCCCTTTAAATACTGAAATTGCCATAGTTCTCATTTTAATCAGTTTGCTGATTTTTAAGCATAATGAATTTATTCAATGACATTTACTAAGCACCTACAAGATGTTATCAAGTTTAATGTAACGTTTCCACACTTCTTTGTGTTTGTCTCCCATTTTGCTGCTTTCTTGGGAGGGGTCAATATATCTTCCCACCATTTTTTTGAGCAGCCGAAGACCCAGGCAAGTCAACAAGTGCTTATCAAGCTTTTTCTATTTGTTTATCACTAGTTTGGCACCTGTAGAAGGACACAATAGCATCTCTGCCCTTGAGACACTTAGTCTTCTTTGGTGAGATAAAATATGCACTTATGTAGTACCAATTAAGTGCCAGGCACAGAGTTCTAAGCACTTTCTATAAACACTCATTTAACATTCCTGTGAAATAGGCATTATTACTCCTACTTTACAGAAGAGGAAACCAAGGCTCAGAGAAGTTGAGTAACTTGCCCAAGGTGACATGGCTAGAGAGGATAGAGCTGAATTCAAACCCAAGCGCTGATCTTCAGACACACACTTAACTTCTATGCTATGCAGCCTTTCAAATGTGTCTCCACAACAGGGAGAAAGCCGTGCAAAGCAGCCTATAAACAAACACTCATTTGTTATGGAGTAGACTGAGGTTATGGGTTTAAAGAGCCAGAAAGAAATGGTTCTTGGGAAAAGAACCACAGAAAGAGCTGGGTTGAACTGTTTCAAGGCTAATAGAAGACATTGTTCACACGCAGAATGAGGGGGACAACCTGGAGATCCAAAGAGAAACTAAGGGATAGAGTGAGAGCCTTGCCTAATTTAAGAATAAAAATAGAGGGCCGCCCCGTGGCTTGGCTGTTGAGTGCGCACACTCTGCTGCTGGCGGCCTGGGTTCGGACCCTGGGAGCGCACTGACGCACCACTTCTCTGGCCATGCTGAGGCCGCGTCCCACATACAGCAGCTAGAAGGATGTGCAGCTATGACATACAACTATCTACTGGGGCTTTGGGGGGAAAAATAAATAAATAAATAAAATTATTTAAAAAAAAAGAATAAAAATAGGGTCAGCCCGGTGGTATAGTGATTAAGTTCACACACTCTGCTTTGGTGGCCTGGGGTTTGCAGGCCCAGATCCTGGGCAAGGATCTATGCACCGCTCATCAAGCCATGCTGTGGTGGTGTCCCATATGTAAAATAGAGGAAGATAGGCACAGATGTTAGCTCAGGGCCAATCTTCCTCAGCAAAAAGAGGAAGATTGGCAACAGATGTTAGCTTATGGCCAATCTCTCTCACCAAAAAAGAAAAAAAAAAGAATAAAGAAAATAGGAAAGTTCCTCTCTGCAAAATGACAGTAATAACAGTACCTCCCTCCTGGTTTTTCGAGGATTAGAACAATGCCTTGCACGTAGTGAGCACAGTGTAAGTGTTGGCTGGGCTGTTACTATTATTGTTCTTGGATGAACTTGTACTTCGAGACCTGCTAGAGTTGGGGATAAGGGAGCCTGGCTTGTATTATGGTGTCTTAGGTTAGTGACTGAAACACACTGAAAACCTTTGTTCCTGGCAAAGCAACCACTATGCTCTCATTTCAAACCCACTTATAAATTCTGCAATGGAAAAAATGGGGCCACTTCTTAGGGAACTCACTGTAATGGCCTGAGACTTGGGCCACACTCTCGCTAAATCCACCAGCAGAAGACCTTCAGGCCACCCAGCCCCACCTGGAGGTGGAAGGCCATTAAATGGGTGATCTCATCCGGTCCTTTTTGACCAAGGAGAGGGCCTGAGTCTGTGATCCTGTAAACAGACTCCTATGCAGCGCAAACCGTGGGCGTTTTTGTGGATTGTTCTTTGTTCAGAAAAAGCCAGAGCAGTGTCGAGAAGTCTGCAGAATGTTAGAGCTGTCACTTCTAAAGTAACGTAACTCTGTCTGTTACCCAGCCGATCAGCAAAGCAGGGCAAGGTATACGTTTCCATGAGTCAGGGTTTATTTAATATTCACAACCCTGGCAGTTTTTTGACTGATGAAAGTGTTTTGCAAACAGAACCTGGTCCTGTTTTTCTCCATGCTCCTTCCCCCTGCCAAACGCAGAGTGAGAGGTTGGCAGAGGCAGTGCTAAACTAGTAGGGCTGACGAGATACTATCTCCATCTCCTTGTAACACAAAACATTTATTTTGCAGCGAGTGAACACAAAATTGAAAGGGGGCCAAGATTTCTGGGAGCAAGAGGCTTGATCTTCCCCTGGCTGGACTGCCTGGTTTGTTGACTTTCTGCCTTTTGTCTCCCCCAAAGCGGTGCGTGAGCTCCACCTGAGACGTGTGCCTGTGTGAAGGCAGTTCTGGAAGCACCAAACCATCCCCCACCTCAGCCCCAAAGTTAGGGAAAGTGCGTAGGCAGCCAAGAGGACGAGCCAGATGAGATGGGCTCTGATGGGCATTCCAGGTTTGCTGACTCCCTCCCCATCCTTGCCTTTGCCCTCTGCTGTCTGTCAGGGGACCCAAAGCCATATGCAGACACAGCTTGGGGCCCACACAGCAGCCTCAGCAGACACACATAGGGCACTTTGCTGGGGGCATGACTCCCCTGCAGCAAGACGAGGATCCCTCAAGATCTGTGACCACCGAGGAAGACTCATGGCACTCAGTTCCCCAGGAGTACTAGCCTCAGACACAGCTTCAGTTGAAATCCCGGCTCTTACTAGGTATGTGGCCCTGGGCAAGTTATTTAATTTCTGTATCTGCAAAATGTGGATAATAGTAGTAACTACCCCAAGGCCATTGTGAGAATTAGAACAGTAAGCTCAATATAAATGTTGGCTGTGCTGTTACTATTATCATCAAAGTTGAGGTACAAGTGTAGTTCCCTCTTCACCTTACTGTGGGGGCAGGTCACCCCAGGTTGAGAACCACTGGGTTAGGTGCCAGGCCCTGGGCCTGGTGCATCCACATCCACTTACCGGTACAGTAATGGTGTAGGGCAGTCGTTAACCACCCATTCTAAAGATGAGGAAACTGGGTTTGGAGAGAGAAAATGGCTTGCCCATGGTCCCTGGGTCAATGGCTAACTTCAGTGCTCTTTCCATTACATTACAGCAGCTCAAGGGAGCTCATCCTCTTGGAGCATCTTCCGTGGTTATAAACATTGAGGAGCCCCATTCCCCTCCCCATTCCAACCCTTCTGATGCTCTGATAATTGGGACATTGATTGTAGGAAGGGCCAACTAGACATTGGTCTACAAACCTCTTCACCCGACAGAGTTCTGAAAGCGTCTTTTGGAGAGAAGGCACGGGGAGGAGAGGAGGAGAAGGGCAGCAGCGGGGGCAGAGTTTTGCCTCCCACAGCTCTGCAGCCAAAGCCTGGAGAGACAAAAGGCAGCGCGGTGTGGCCATGATTATTTCCCTTGCTCTATCACCCAGCTCAATGGGGCATTCTGGATCCCTGGCCTCCAATGCTCAGGGGCCTTATTAACAGACCTCAGCTGCTGCCCAAAGCCCTTACCTCACCCAAGAGGGCTCTATTTGCATGATAATGCCCTCTTTGGGGGAATTATTGCTTAATTAAAGAACAGCAATCACTTTAATTAGCATGTCTCCTTGCTCCCTGGTACTTTCATGGATTCAAATGAGCTCCTCATTAGGTATTGGCACTTGGACAAATCTGGGGCCTCTGGCTGCAAAGGGAGGCTCCCAGGGCAGGCGGCCCCAGCCAGGACCTCAGCGATGGGGAGGCCCAGCCCTGCCGAGAGCACAACCCAGCCTTTGTGAGGCAAACAGGAGACAGGGCCGGGGGCAGCACCCTTCCGGGCCCACGACCCGCACGCAGGGGAGGGCCAGGCCCCGGATGGTTGCCTTTCTCTTTCTCGTTGCTTTCTCTTTGCCTCTGCTTGTTCACTTGAGCTGTACTTTTCTTTTCATTCGTTTGCCCTTAACATTTAGTTGTCTTACACCATCCTCCTCCTCCCACGAACATTTTGAGCTACTTTCTTTCACACCAACCCATCGCTCCTCTTGCTCTTCTTCTCCCCTGCCCCCCCATAGCCCCCAACCTGAATCTGTTTTAATCTCAGTGCGCCTCAGGTTCTTCACTCCCAGTTGTGAAGTGCAATTTTCTCTTTTAACTGGTAGAGTGCAGGAGGATAGCACATAAAACAAAACAAAAACAAACAAGCAAGAAAAAACACCTGTCCTGATCCAGAGATGGTCTCTTCCCTTGGACAGTGTCACCACCTCTCTTTAGCTTCCCTTCCTTGAGATCTAGAAAACTATCCAGGAACTACTCTGTGCACACAGGCCTGAGAAGGCTTTCTAGAAATATGGGCCACTGTGGATCCTTACCACAGTCACCATTCCTGATTATTAATAACATATGTTATTTTATAGGCTGCTGGACAACCGCTTTCCATATACTATAAGTAATGTCAGCCTAACTATACTTTGATATTTCTCTTGATCTTTTGTAGAAAATCTTTTCTAGAGTAAAGACAATAGCCTTCCTTCCAGAAAAAATCTTCTCTCTTTTGCCTGGATGTCAATGTACCCCAAATCAATTGACCTACATCCTCCTTCCTACATCGCACGCACACACAAGCACACACACACACTCAACCCCCAAGGCCTGTCTATTGCAAATAAAGGTAAAAGTACGCACTTAAAAAGTGGTAAGGTAGAAATAGCCCTAGGTTTGCACTCAGGAGATCTGGCTTCCAGTGTAAGTTTAGCATCCAGGGCAGAAACATTCCTTTCATCCATTTTCTGGGGCTCTCAGGAAGAGTGAGAATAGCTGCAGGGCTGTGGCCCCCGGGAGAGACCAAACTCAGCCTCCCACTCAGTTGAGGACTCCCTTCCGCCACAGCCTGGCCGGCGTACATCCAGCCTTCTGCCGTCTCTATCTTACGCGCCTTCGTGCCCCCCAGAATGAGCAGGCGTGGGGCTCCCCTACCTTCAGAGTGCTCAATTTTGGGTGTGGGAAAAGAATTCAGGGGGAGGAGGAGGGCCCTGGGAGCTATTTCAGGAACTCAGGCTGGAGAGAGATGTGGGGGAGGGCGAAGTGGGGGTGTCTGGGGAGAAAGGGACTCGCTCCCACTTGGCATCATCCTGTGGGGAAAGTAACAACAAATCAGAGGTAAATCCACTTCCTGGCAGGAAGCTGAGCCTGAAACTAGATGAAGCCACAGCCATTCAAAGGGAGAGTGACACCCAAACAAGAGAGCAGCTCTTAATCCCCCATAGAAAGACGAGAATGGAGAACTCAGGCCCTGGAGGGAGACCGCTGGGCTTTGTTTAACCAGGATTGAAAACACAGCCCTATTGAGAGGCTGGGACTTTGAGACACAGACCCTGAGGGGCAGTTGCCAAGTTGAAGGCAGCCCAAGGCTGCCAGCTTTCACCTCTTTAGTTCTGGGCTTGGCAGTAATGAGGAGAAGGGCCAGGACTTTTAACTGGCTAGGTCAAAAAGGTTTCCTTATTAGACAAACAGTGGGAGGGGGTGCGGGGATGCATTCCAGTCTCATCGTGGAAGAGGGAACTTCCAGAATAAAGGCAGAATGGGAGTTCTGTTCTGCAGTCTCCTTCACACCTAGCCCCCTGCTGAGCCCCTGGGCCCTTCACTTCTGTCCCATCCCCACTCCTGCCATCTTCACTACAACTTGAAGGGGAACTTGAAGAAGTGTCAAGTGCGCCAGAAGAGAGCCCAGAGAGATATGAAGTGATAAACAGGTGGCCAGCTGAGGGGCCTGCCCTGAGGCTAGTTTTTGACCTGTAGGTCAGGGCTTGGGATAAGGTAAACTTGAGGAAGGCAGCCCTCAGCCGGTGGGCAGACAGGCCTGTGGGAGGGAGGGGTCCCTTTCTCCTGTGTGGTGGCAGAAGGCTCAGTGTGCAGCTGCTGTGTCCCAGCCCTGGCCCTGGATCTGAGGCCCCACACCTTGCTGGGTGTTCTCCAAAGCTGTTTGTCAACCTGCGCTCTGCAGAGACCTCAGGCTCAAGAGGTGGTGCGCCTGGACCAATGGAGGTGGGGAAGGGACGCCCCAAGCTGAGTGAGAGAGTCCCCATCCTCTCACCCACCCATCTCAACCAGAGCAGCTTCTTTTTACTTACCTGATACATCTTCTTTGTAAGATTTCAGTTGAAGAAACAATCACAGAGCCTAGAAAGTTTGAAAAGCCCTGGCCTAAGGGATGAGAAGATGCTCTGGAAAGGAGATTCATGCGTCTCTATTTTCATAACAATATTTCTGCATAGTTGGCATCCAAATATAATTCATTAAATGAATGCTTACTAAACTCCTTATTTATATGCCCACTAGTTCCACAGGAGACTTGAGGGGGCTCACAAAGGGATACGTATAATAAAATAGAGGTAAATATCAATGGGAATAAATTACCAGGACCAGAGAAAGCATATATGAAGTGAAATCAAGTCTAGGGAAGAGAAGCACACATATGCGCGTGATAAAGTTCTATATATTTACTGATATTGGACTCCAAATTGTCTTCTGAGCTTCCTGTAAGGCAGGGAGAGAGAGAGAGATCTGGTATCTAATTCTCTTTGTCAGAATCGAGGAAACATACCAGCTTCTCAGGCTAGGCAAAAATTTTTCCTTTTAGAAGAATTTTAAGAAGAAATTTCTCACAATGAACTTCATATAGGAAGTGCTGAGTAACGCAATTGATGGTCTTTAGCTGGCTTCCTAAGGTCATTCACTCCTGTGGCTGATTTTCGGATTAGTCAATAAAAACTAAAGGCATTAACATTAAAATGCTCAAAAGAGTGGTCTGATGTTGCTTTAGTTTGCTCCAAGCATAACCTATCTGTCTTAGTTTGGGTTCCTCCAGAAATAAACTTTAAGAAAAAGATTCAAATTCAAGTTGCTTGTTTGAAAATCTGATTACAGTAAACACTGATAGGGGAGTGGGCAAGTGAGACAGGGAAGGAAAAGAAGCCTCCAAAAAGGTGTGTTATCAGGCTAGTTACTACTAAGGGAATTTGAGCTGACTCCTTTGGGTACTAGGCGTATTAAACAGCATGAGTTATCCTAGCCGAGGAGTGGGAGCTGGGGCTCCCTACTCCCATCAGTCATGGGTTGAAGGCTGCTCCTGGGGAGCATGCACTCCCTGGTGCTTCCAGCCGGCCAGGCATGTAGGCAGAGCAGGCCCCAGCAGGCAGAAAAAGTCCTCAGGCAAAGAGATGCAGGTGCTGGCACTGGAATGTGGCCAGCATGCCCTGAAATGGTACAGGCCAAGGAGGTGTGGGCAGGGTGCTGATAGCATCTGCTCCACCATCCAGCCTGGGACACATGGTGACACCCTAGTAATAACAATCCGTATTCTCCCGGCTTTTGCTCAGACCTGCTGATGTAGGACTTCCAGTTCTCTACAAAGTCTTCCCATAATTTTCCCTAGGAGAACCCAGGGAGTGTCTCACATGTACTCACAAATCAGTCCAGTTGGCTGGGCATCCACTGGGCACTGCCACCTCTGTTGGGAACAGCTCGTACCAAGTCCCAGGTCCGCTGCCTTTTCTGCTGGGCCCTGGCAGCATCACAGGCAGTACCGAGCCTGTTCAGCGTCATGGCCTATGCTGGACTTGATAGCCTTTTCCTTAGAGTCAGAGTGAGATGGAGCTCTCAGAAGCCCTCAGATACCACATTGTGTTCTCCACTGAGAAAGAGAAGATGCCTTTCTCTCCACTGACACTATTTTCTGTTAGATGTCCACTAAAGCAATGCAGTCTTGTGTTCTGATATCAACTAGGACTTTAATGAAAACAAGTCTTTTGATTTTTACGTGAAGCTGCCCCTTTTCCTTCTTTAGGCCCAGACAAGGCAGAGACAAACCCAAAGAATATTGTATATGGGATTATTCCTCCCCTCCAACAATCTGCATTCAGAAAGACAAATACAAAAAACACCTCTCTTCCTCTTTAACACCAACCTTTGTTACTGGGTCGAACCTGTCTTCCTCTTTTCCCTTGGGATTATTTCCTGGGAGGCTCTTTGGTCCTTCATGCAAATAGACTTCTGGAGGACTTGCCTCACCAGTTTGCCAGATGTGCTTAGACGTATCTCAGATTGCAATGGTATATACAGCTCAGCCCAGAACTGGGACCCCTGCTTCAAAAAGATAGAAATTTAAAAATGTGGAGAAACAGATAAATTTTCTATTCTTCAGATAATTTTTCATAAATGTCACCTTTGATAGGTGCCGGATGGCAGATAGTTCAATATTATATTCCATAAAGAGACCCTGGAGTGCTGATATTCTTTGCTGACAAATAAGAATAGATCCATATCTATGGAAACCAGTTGAGCAGGTAATAATTTTGATACTGTTTTTAAGGTGCTTAACCAGGACTCTCACTTCTGTGGAGGGTCGTTCCACTTCAGCACAGAGGAAGGCTGGGGGGGTACCCACAAGTAAAGATAGAATTTTTCCCAAGAAACTGATGTCATTTTGTTATAGTCCATGAACAAGTGGTCAATTAGTTTCCCAAAGTTCTACACTATAGAGTGCTTTTCCATTTTTCCCAGCAGAGCATCCTACATGGCAAAAGCATGTGTACTGGGATCTTCATTATGTAAATGTTTTTGTCTGAATCCTTGCATTTTCTGAGGCTATGTAGGGCAGAAAAATGTCATCATAATGTGAAAATATTCTCTAATGTATAGACTACTTATTAATTAGCCTCCATCTTAACCTTAGCGTTCATCTCTACATTCCCCCCTTGCATCAGCATCATTGTTCGTCAGTCTCTGCCTAGTGATCTGAGGGGTACATGTGGTGAATATTTGACAAAACAGTGCAAAGATGATGGCAAATTTTGCCTGCAGTGCAGGATTTCAAAAAGTCAATGAAAGTGGTATTAGATAACTCCTGAAATTCACGCAAAGCCCTTAGAAAATGACAGATCAGTAACAATTGCAGAGAAAATTGACAAAATTGTTAACTTGTTAGGTGCTCTGAAAGAGAATTTTTAAATAACAAAGGATTTAACTCCCTAGAGAACACTGACAGACCTTTGGAACATTTTTGTAAACACACCCTTCTTTATGATCGCGCTGTGAACATCAAAAGGGAAAGGAAGGTGACGTATGGTGCTTCAGGTTTGGCATATTGTATCATGCCAGAAATCTTCCCCAAACTGAAATCATCATTTGTTTTTTAAAGAAATACTACCTGGTTGCAATTATAACTTACATTTTGTTAAACCCAGTGTAAAATAAACTTATTTTTCATATTTTTTGGGAGAATTTTCAATAAAAATTCTAGTCTACACTTTTCCCCCCTCCTATTTACTATGAAATATTTGGTCCCCATTTTAAGTGGATTCACTTTAAGTGACCATTTTCCAGGATCAATTACTCTCCAATAATGAGAAGTTAGTATAGCCTGAGAAGTCTGAGATGGGTATCTGAAGTAGTTTGTCATTAGGATGAAATGCCTTTAAAGTTTCACATTTTACCTTAAAATTTCATAAAAATATTTTTTATACTCTATAATATACTTCTCAAGCGTTACTTATCATTTAAATTACTCACACTTTTTACTAAAAGTCTTTGATAAGAAGGATACTCTTAGAAAATGAGCCATATTTATCCTGTGGCTTTATATACCCCTGTGGCGTGTTGCATATTTCCCTCAGGATACATGAACTCCATTTGAAAAGGCTGGCCATAAAGAATGATCAAAATTACTTGGGCCTTGACAATGTCCAGAGGGGAATGTTGCCAGTCAACTACAATACCCAGCCAGAGAGAAATCTCAAAAATTTTCCCTTAGATTATGCAACTTGGAGCAATGGTCTGATCACTCTATGAGGAAAATTAATTGTGAACATACTCTTAAATTGCTACATCGACTAACCTGATCTATGGGAGTATCCTATGTGAGCCAATTCAACTTTGGAGGATATATCTGCCACAGATGATAATTCTGTTTTCGAACAACATTCCATCGCTCTTTGTGAGCATGGTGACATACCAGGACGTTGGTCCCCTCAGTATCCCCCTAGATCATGTCAAACCGAAGGTGTAGCACATCTCCATTTAGAGGACTCCTTCTCTTCCTATTTCTAAAGCAAGAATATCCATCTATAGATAATCCTAGAGCAGATTATTAGGGTACGTTTTTTAAATTTAAAAGGTGGGGAGGACAAAGAGAAAAAAAGAAAAAGAAAAGGGATTAGAATGGTGTTCTGCTTCAGAATGTCCTAAATTGTTCTTTGCTCTGATTCCTGTGGACTTTGATTCTCATGGTGGTACCAAAATGCAGGATTTACATGAACATTGACACCTAGGGATCTATACTGTTCTTATGTGGTCTGTTTCCTGTCCACTGAGGAAGGCTGATGAAAGGCTAGTGAAAACCTCAAACAATCTGATACTGGCTTTGACAGATTCCTTCACCACCACAGAGAGGAAATCAGTGATCAGTATGCAGGGAGGGGCCATGCTGAAAACCCCTATTGCTCCCCATGTAAAATATCGGCGTAGGAAACACGAAACTACAATTTGCTAAGAAGAAAGTGTGCACAATTTTATTAAATATAATTTATTTCATTTTATTTCTGTAACAGAAGGGATATTCCATATCATCAAATACTGGGGGGAAAAAAAATTGAGTACATGAAAGCTGAAAAGAACCTGTAGGGTCTCCCTTCAGTCAGAGGAGAATATCTGAGCCCCAGATACTCACGTGGGAGCCGAACCTTGAACTGTTGTCCAGTTTCTCTCCAAAGCCTGTCTGAGAACATTGGTATTTGAAGAAGACGGGCTAAAGGGCATGCTGGTTACTCATATTGTAAACCTAACCTAGGTTTCAAGTTTAAGGTGGTCTGGTTTAATGGAAAGGGAATGAGCTTTATGGAGATTTTACCACCTTCTGGCTGTGTGGCCTTAGCAAAATCATTTACCTTTTCTGTTTTCTCATTTGTAAAAAGAAGATAATGACAGCTACCTTACAGGCTGTCATGAGGATTAGAAACAATGCCTTTAAATGCCAGCCTTGTTTCTGATAAGAGCCTGATAAAAGAAACTATGATTTTGATCACCAGAAGATTACATTTCTAGACTTCAGAAGTTTAGTTCCCAGAGAAATGCCTCCATTAAACAATGTCTTAATATTTTGATAGCAATTTTTGTTGAGGATTAGTGGAAGAAGTAATCATAAGAATTCTACGTCTTTTGAAAAACTCTAGTTGAAGATATTGTTCATTAATTTCATTCAGAATCCCTTGGATATGACAAATTGCTTTGAATTTAGCACCAGAAAGAGTTTTTCTATTTTTGTTTGCTTTTTATCAATAAGAATCACAGTGTTTTCAAATTGGTTTATTTGCCAGGAAGCCTAGAAGTAAAATAAATACAACATAAGCCTTTGTTTGCCTCTTCCTCCCTCCATGGTGTTTGGTTTTCTATTTTTATTGTAAGCCTTATTTTATATGTGTATATTACCATTGCTATTACTTTTACTACTGCTAGTGCTTCTACATAGCATTTGGACAGTGACAGTGTCGAATTTTACCTGAGCCCTGTGATCCTGGAAAACAGTGAAGGTTAAGAAATCCCCCCACCCTTTGCGTTCCAGAAAAAAGCTTACTGCAAAGAACCACCTTTCCCCGTATACTGAAATAAGACTCCATGAAGTGCCCTTGTTTACCCATGACAAAGCCAGACACAGACCCGCAAAATGCCCTTTCTTTGCTTCATAAATAATTGTCTGGACTGCTTGTCCTCACTGATCAATCAGAACAAAATGCTTGTTAATCAAACTTTGGTTGAGCTTCTCTCCTTCCTCCAGGGTCCTGAATGTTAGCCCACCCTCAGCCAGCCTACAACTATCCTGAGACTGGCCTGGCCTCAGGGTAAAACATTCTCTGATCTATTGTCCCTTTGTGCCACCCTGTCATCCATCCCCCTTTCTATACTTGGTTCTTTCCAGCCTTGTTTACTGTCTCTAAAAGAAAGTCCCTATTCACTGAACTCCTGAGATGCTTGCAGATTTTATGGTTAATAATGTTCTCCCTATTGTGGTAGTCCCTTTCCACCCCACTAACCTGGCAATAATCCTGTCTGAATAAAAGGCCATCCTTACTAAGTCTGGATTTGTTTTTTATTTGAAAATAGTAACTTGCCATATACACACACGTATATATACATATATATAATCTCATATAAATTTCATGATAACCATGTAATAAGGTCAATATTCTTATTATCAGCTTCAATTTACTAGTGAGGAAACAGAATCTCAAGAAATGACTTGCACTGCACTAGGTGAAGTAGAGATCTGAAGCTAGATTTTCTGTCTTTAAATCCTGTTACCCTTGCTACAGCATCACTACCCTTTTCTGGAAGTGGACCAGGTATAAATAAATGCGAACACAGAATCAGGGAGCATGTTTTCCTCTGGTCTTCCTGGTCTCTTACACTGCCCAGGCGTGATTACTCACACACATTAGGATGGTTGTTGTCTGTACATTTGTTTCCCCAGGAGCGTGCAGCTGTTCTGGTAATGAAGAGCATTCTGCCTGTTAAGACGGGGGACAAACCCATGTGAAGCATCTAGCCCAGAGACCTGCGTGGAGTAAACTCTATACATGTGAGTCATCACTGGGTACTATGTTGGATGTGTTACTGAAGTCATATTTTGCATAGTTCCAAATGAATTTGAGGTTTAATTTAGTTCATTTAATCTCTCAGCAACTGATTGCTGATTTGCAGCTGATTATCTCCACTGTCCAGACGAGAAAACTAGGGACAATCCTTTGATGGACTGTCTGTGTTTCCAATAATAATAGTTACTAAATATCAGAGAGAAAGCACCCTGTAAGTTATGTACTGTTATCCCAATTTTTGGAGGAGGAAATCAGAGAAATTAAATAATTTACCCCAAATATAGCAGAGCCCAGTCTTTACTGGGCTCCTCTGAGCTCTCCTTCTTCTTTTCCTCCTCCTTCTGTCCTTTATCATGTTTTTTATTTAAATCAAAATTTTTCTTGCACACAGTTTAAAGATATGGAGAGTTCTGCAAGGCTTAATAAGAAATACAAGAGGGCCCCTGCCCCTGCCAATTCCTCCTTCTCAGGAGTAACCTCTGCAGCTCTTTTTAACTGACTCATTACCTTCATGTCACTAAATAGCAAGCTTATATTACTACTTCTAAGTTTTTCAGTGCTAGGCATTTCTTAAATTTCCTTAATGCAGGCCTTGCTTTATTCCCCATTATGGAAGAGGAGGATTTCTCTCTCTTTCATCCAATCTCTCTGCCCTCGCCACACGCCCACACACACATTTCCTGCCCCACTCAGCCTGCTGTTTCCCCAGTGTAATTAGATCATGATTTTGGTTAGATTAACATTCAGTATTTATCTTATTATGAATATATAAGCACTATTCACAACCAAGTCATAAGTATATAATGATTATTTTCCTGTTTCTGCTAAATTTTCCTCCTGGAGTTAAAAATCATTGTGGTTTTGTTTGTTTCTTTGTTTAGTTTTCTACGTGTTTGTCACTAATTTAGTCCCAAACTCTCCCCAAATTGAGTGAACTCCTCTCAATCATCTCAAATGCTGAAACTACCTAGGTATTTTATCCATCTCATTTTCTTGAAGAGATGGGTCCTGGAGCTTCTGGCTGGGCCCATCTGGACTGGGTGCCCCCTAGGTCTGCTGCACAGCTGTTGACCTGGGATCTCCCTTCACTATCTAATCAGGGCTTCCCTGTCTCTCATACTGGGTCCTCTTTTTCTTGGGTGCCATGTCTTCTTTCTTGGTTTACTTTCCTATTTTTGGTGGAGCATGTTCTTCACAGTAGGTTCCTGAGACGGAGTGCATGGGAGGCAAAATGTGGAGACTTTGCCTATCTGAGAATGTCTTCATTCTACCCTCACGCTGGATTGGGAGTTTAGGTGAGTAGAGAATGTAGGTTGGATGTAGTTGTCTTTCTCCACTCTCTTCCAGCTTCCAGTGTAGTTGTTGGGAGGTTTACTGCTATTCTGATTCCTTTGTACAAAAACTGTTTATTCTCTCTGGAACCTTGTAGGTTCCTCTCTTTGTCCCTAATATGCTGAAATTTCATGATGGTGTACCTTTCTGTGTTGTTTTTTTCATTGGTTTTTCTGGGCATTCAGTGGGCTCTTCCAATTTGGAAACTCCTGTCTTTAACACTGGGGAAATTTTCTTGAATTCTCCTTTTTATTTCTTTCAACCTCCATTTTCTCTATTCTCTGTTTTTGGAATTCCTATAATTTAGATGTTAGCTCTCTTGAATGCATCTTCTAATTTTCTTCTCCCTTAATTATTCCCTCTACTTTCTGAATAATTTCCTCAACTTATTTTTCAATCATGTATGGATTTTTGAAAAAACTTCTCCTATCAAATTTAATTTCCAAGGGCTCTTTTTTGCTCCCTGAGAATTCCTTTTTTTTATAGCATTTAATTCTTGTCTTTTAGATGCAAAAGTATATGAATTTTCTTCTCCTACATATTCTCTGTTTTCTCCAAGATTTTTTGTCTGTTATTTGTTTGTTTGTTTGGGCCTTTGCTTTTCCTGCTAGAAGCTTTCTTCAAATGTCCAGTGCTTCTTGGCAGGCTGCTTATGACAGAGGACTGAAAAGCTGGATAGTGGTGCTGATCAGTGCATGGTAGAGCTTGTCAATTGTAGATGTCACTGCAGAGTGATCCGGCCGGACCATTCCCTTGGGAAGCTTATCTGATCTCCTGTCTGGAGAGTAGAAGCCTAGCTTTCACCCTTTCGGGAAGAAGGCTGGTGGTCTCAACATTCAGCATGTAAACTTGTACTTAATTCCCATGTTTTCGAGTACCTCTGTGCATGACAACCCCTGGTCTAGAAACCATCTGTTTTCTCTCCTCTAGAGGGAGAGGCCTCTCCTCTAGAGAGATCTAGTTTTTCTAGGAATGGGAGCATGGAGTAGGGGGAAAGATCTGGGGTCTATCTGCTTTTTGAACAAAATTTCAACCAATCTCCTTGTTGTCAGTGCTAACTTTTGCCCCTCCTCCTTCTGGAAGTATCTTACATCACTAATTCCTGAGTCTTTGGAGGTTCTGAGATACAACTTGGGGTATTCATGTCTGAGTTAGGATTTAACTTTCATGGGCCTGCTTAGATAGTTTCTACTTATTGATATGATATTTATTAAATGTGTTTTCTAGCCTCCAGAATTTTGATGCTGTTGTCTCCTTTCACATTTTTGGGTTTATACACTTTTTTTTGTCTCCTTTGGTTTTGTTTTAATGGGGTTTCAGAAGGAATGACGTTAAAGAATGTGTTTAATCTGCCATCTTTATCCAGAAGTTCAAGCCTGTCCTTGAACGTGCACTCCACTGTTCCATACTGCCTGCCAAAAAACAGCCATAATGATAAAAATAAACAATTGTTAAGCTTTTATGATCTGTCAGATACTATTTTAAGCATATGGACACTAACTGTACACGAGCCAGGGTCACTGTGAAAACTTGGTGGCCACCTTTGGAGCCTTCCCTGCCCTGGGGAAGCCTGAGTGAGGACTTGCAGAACAGTTTTGTGGTAACGATACTGGGTTCTGGAGTGACTTGGGTTCAAATTTTGGCTTAACTTTTACTACCTATGTAACTAACTTCTCTCTGCCTCAGTGTCCACATCTGTAAAATGTATAACTAGTACCTACTAAATAGTATCTATCCGCCTTCAGGATTATTGTGCAGATTATATAATATAATACATGTAAAGCTCTCAGCACAGCGTCTAGCAAATAGTAAGAATTCAGAAAAACAAAAAATGCTTTAGGATAGAGAGAACAGAAGGACCTCCCCACAAGAAGTCACGTGTGTGTGTGTGTGTGTGTGTGTGGTGTGCAGGGGTGAGTGTGATTTAGGCAACACTATCCTGGAGGCAGACCCGGAGGTGGGGAGGAAGCTGATGTTCTGAGGCCTCGGGGACCACTCTGGGATGCCCAAGTCTGCATGTGTCCCCGTGCCCTATGATTTGACATTTCTCTGTGTCTCTCTCTAGCTCTGCCTTTCTTCTTGACTATACATCTCTCTCTGTCCCAATTCGTCTGTTATATTTTACTGTCTCTATGTATTTTCTAATTTAACCCACATGGAAGCCCTATAAGGAAAGCACTTTTATCCCCTATGCAAATAAGGAAACTGAGGCACAGAGAGGCGCCATGCCCAAAGTCACACGGGTGCAGCCAGGACTCCAGCAGTGGATGTGACGCAGGGCCTTGTTCTTCACCACCCTGGCCTCCTTCTCCCGCGGCGTCTCCCCAGTGTCTGTCCTCTGGATCATGCTCTCTTCCACCACCAAACCTACTGACTGTTTTGTTTTCATTCTCATTAGATTTTTTTTTTTGTCTCCATGAGCCCTTCTCATGCACAAACCTCATGTCTCATCACTTTGTCTTGTTCCTTGCTCCCAGTGGGGTTTTCAAACATGTTTTGGGCTCAGAGCCTGACGTGTAGACATGGAGCCCTGACAGGGCTGCGGGAAGTCCTCCTCGGAGAACAGTTCGAAAACTGCTGTCCTGGAGCAGCCGCCTCACCCCCTCTTACAGAGGAGACCACCAAGACGCTACTTGCTCCAGGTCACACGGGGGGTCCCTGGCAGAGCCCTAGTCTCCACTACTTCCTCCATCCTGTTTCCGCCATCAATGGGGACCTCAAAATCTTCCCTTCACTTGTGGCCTAAGGTGGTCTGACTGCAGAGCTCACGACCCTGCTGTGTCAGCTATTATCAGGTTCAGTGTACGCCTGTCTTGCACTATTTTACGTGCTTGCACCTGCTTTAAGATCACCGCATATTCTCCTTGTGATCTTCTATCCACCACCTGGCGACTGAGAAAACTGATCACATCTGTGGGGAGAGCTCTTGCTCTGCCACGCATCCACCTTCCTCCTCTTTGGGGACAACTGGTCTATGGTGTAAGCTAGAACTTCTGCCTTCCCTCTCAGCAAATGCCTTCACCTGACTTAAGCTCCCCGATGGTCTCCTCTCCCCAGGCACTTCGTGTTCTTCAGCGGGCTCTATTTCCCTGCATTGACTGTAGGAACGAGGCACAGAGGAGCAGGGGGAAAGGGGATCCCTTAGCTCTACCGTGGACTGGGCTTTACCTACATGACTTCATTCATTCCTCCCTCTAATCCTCACTTTATATTACAGGAAACCAAATACCAGAAAGGTTTATTAAGAGACTTGTCGGGGGCTGGCCCTGTGGCTGAGTGGTTACAGCTCTGCACACTCCACTTTGGAGGCCTGGGTTCGCGAGTTCGGACCTACTCCACTCATCAGCCATGCTGTGGAGGCATCCCACATACAAAATAGAGGAAGATGGGCACAGATGTTAGCTCAGGGCAAATCTTCCTCACCCCCCCCTCCCCCCCAAAAAAAGAGACAGAAACTTGTCATAAGTGCTGTAAGGTCACCCAGCTGGAAAATCCTGGAATGGGAATTTCATTCACATCTGATTTCAGAGCAAGTGATTCTGGATAAAGAGACAGGATCCTGGGAGTGATTAGTAGGGAAGCTTATGATGAAAAGACTCAGAGGGTACCCAGAAAAAGTGGAATAGTGAAGAAGGTAAAGTAACCCAAACCACATTAAGCTGGATGGACATTGTAAATCTGAGCACTCTGAATCGTAGAAACTTGGCAGTGGGATTAGTGCTGGGGGCTTCTACTGCAGTAATTAGCTGAGCATCTGACGCCTATCAGAGCCTCCAGATCTCTTTGCCTATCCCTAGGGTGCCGGGCATAGGCTCTGGGGCTAGAAGGAGTTAGGTTGGGCAATCCCAGCTGCTGAGGTGTTAGTGTCAGCTGAACCCAGGAGCAAGGAAGAGGCCTGGCTGAGCTGCCAGCGCTCCCAAGGGGCAGGGCCCAGCGAAGCAAAGAGCATGGCCTCCATCAGGCAGCCGCTCCAAAGGCTGAATTGTTCTCTTTTTCTTCCTCTGGGACTCCAGGACGAGGATGAGGGAAAAGGGGCATTGGGTCAGGAACCTGGTTTAAGTTTCAGATAGAGACTTTAATTGATTTGGACCTGAGCCTCTTCACTTCTCATTACTACCAGGAGCCACTGAGTTCCTTTCATGTTCCAGAAGATCAAGGCCTCTCCCTCTCCAGCAAGGCTTTGGCTTAACCCATTCCTGGCCCTCAGATGTACATGTCACCAGCCCCCTGTATGCTTGCAGAGTTGGGGGTGGTGGGGAGGAGTCCACGGCATCAGCAAGACACAGAAAGAATTAACACCCACTCTACTCCTCAACTTCAGGCTTCTGCTCCTTCCTTGTGGACACATCCCTGCTACCATCTGGCCTGCATTCCCCTTGTATCCCCACTGCCCTCCTGTCCCTGCAGCTAGACTGGACAAATATTAAAGGAAGTCCACCTCCTAGGCTGTTTGAAGACTAGGGTTCTAAATACCACTTATTTTCCTGTGTGTGATCTAATGCAGGTTATTTCATTTCTTTGCACTGCATATTTCTTACCTACGAAATATGAGCATTGAACCTTTTCTTTTCCGTTTATAGTCATTTTTTAAGACAAAAGCAATATATGCCTTTGGTAAAAAATTTTTTAAATATATATGTATTTTTTTTTATTTTTTATTCTTTTTGAGGAAGATTGGCCCTGCTCTAACATCTGTTGCCAAACTTCCTCCTTTTCTTTTTTCTCCCCAAAGCCCCAGTACATAGTTGTATGTCATAGTTGTAGCTCTTCTATGTGCAACTCTGCCTCAGCATGGTTTGATGAGTGGTGAGTAGGATCCAAACCGGTGAACCCCGGGCTGCTGAAGCAGAACGCACAAACTTAACTGCTACACCACTGGGCCAGCCCCTATATGTATGTATTTTTTATTTATGTATATATTTTTTAAAAATACCTATGTATATGTATTAACAGTCCAGTGTACAGCCTTTTGAACTTTTTAAAATTATATTTTAAATACATAAATTTATAAATACATAAGGTTTTGTTTTGCTCTGTTTTATGTAAATGAGATAATACTATACAGACTGTTCTTAACATGCTTTTTTTAACTTAATATATTATAGACATTTTCCATCTAGAGATGTATAGTTCTACTTTGATCTCTTTAACAGCTACGTAGGACTCCATAAGAGGTACCATAGTTTATTCACCTGTTGCCCTATCAATAAGCACACATGTTGTCTCTACTGCTGTAATGAACGTGCTTTGTGGTCGACTCAGCCTGGGTGACCGCCTCACTCATGATGCACACAGTGGCCATGTCTGTGATCTTCCTCCGTCTTGGAGAACTGTTTTCTCCTTCTGCATCCTTAAACCTGTAGTTCAAACATGAGCTGGGTCAGCCCGTTTCCAGGGCCACCGTGATTGGTCCTAGGGTGGTGAGCACCCCTCAAGCTGAACCAATGCAGAGTTCCTTCCCAGGATCCCTCACACTGGATCCAGGAGAGAGAAGCGCTATTTTCTTTCTGATTGGGAAGCTGGGATGACGAAACCTCAGGAGCCGCCAGAGATCTTGAGAGAATGAAGCCAACACAAAGAGCAGCAGAGATAAGGGACACTTACTCTTTTTTTTAACCAAAGGTCCAGATCATTTCTAAGGTCCCTCTGCTTCTAACTTCTGTGACTCTGGGAGTGTGACTGTGGAGGGGATGCGGGGGCTCCTCCCAGGTTTGCTTTCTACTCCATCACAATCTTCTTCCTAGGAGTCCTAGCTGGGAGCTCCTGAGCCCCTGGAAGATCAGGGCTCTCTCTGGAAAATCCCTCTCCTATATCCTTTTTATGTGGCTCTTCTCGTTGTAGAGCTTCTCCCGAATCTCCTCACTGAAATTGCACCTATAACGGAAGAACTAACTTCTCTGAGAGGCGTCATTTGAAAGCCATCATCAGTCATTTATATCTCAGTGTAGGTTTCAGGTCTTTTCATGAGAGCATCCCAAGGCAGGAGAGATGAAGCAGGAGCACACTGGACACGTTCAATTAGTCAACAAACATTTAAGTGCCTCCAATACTCCAAGCACCGGGGATAGAAAGTTTCCAATCTCCTGGTCCCCACATCATGGACCACTTTAGTTCCTGGCACCCTGATATCCTCTCCATCTCCACTCCTGCCACCCTCTGAGGCAACTGTAACATCTGTGAGCATGCCATCCAACATCCTTAAACTTCTTGCCTCCAGAAGTCTCCACCTGCTCCCTTGCTCTTCCCAACCTGCATAAAATGAGGATAAGAGTTCTTACTTCATAGGGTTCTTTTGAGGATCAACTGATTTAGTGTACATAAATGTGCTTTGTAAACTGTAAAGCACTGCTACCATTAACACTCAGGCAGGCAGGGAGCCTGGAGGAGGCAGGAGGTGAGGGGGCAGTAGATAATTGGGAGGGCAGAGAAGGGCAGGCCCAAGGACCCCACACTGATAGAACTAGCCAGTGGGATGAGATGCAGGGGGCTGGGGAGGGGAGGCGAGGAGCTTTGGAATGCAGAAAGCATTCAGCCATCAAACCCAGGAGTCGACCCCCCAACCCCAACATTATTCATCTCCCTGGAGGGGGTGGCCTCTAGAGGTTTCTGTGACCTGCTCCCAGCAGAGCAGCGGCTGCCTGAGGCTGGCAGCCTCTCCCAGGCGACATCTAACTGTCTATGCATTCATCTCTCCCCAGCGCTAAGGAGCAGCTCCCTTCTTCCCCCCTGCTTATTTTTTAGACTTCCCGAGACGGAGAGAGATGGACAGGAGATGCTGGCACCTGGGAACACTGGTGGGGCTAAAGCAGGAGATGGATTTGGACTCTCCACTCCCCACCCCACCACCACCTCAAGGGCCACACCAGGGCAGTTGGGGCCAGACAGCTCCGGGATGGGAGGCTCCCCCAGGGCGGGGCTGGGATATCAAAGCTGGAATCGCAGGGGCATGTCAGCCTGGCTTTGTGAGCCCGCTCCCATCAATGCATGAAAGCCTCGCTGGACAAACTGCATTTGCCGCGCTCCCAACCTGCATTCCCGATTGGTCACGGCCTGGCCCCAGCTGCATTCCTGGGCCAGAGGAGGCAGAGGAGCCTGGCCTCTTTGTTCTTCCCAAATCAGGGCTCAGAACCATGACAGGCAGATCACATTACGCAGCTGAGGTCAGGCTGGCAGGAATGACCCCCCTTCTGCTCCTCCCCCACCTCACCAAGACAGAGCCACCTATCCCACCCCACCCCACCCCACGCGGCTCCTTACCTGTACCCCTGTAACAGGCTGCAAGGGGTCTTAGCTGAGGAAGGGAAATCTCCCAAACCCCAGCTGCACTGCCTCCTTCCAAGCTCAGTTGCTGGGAGCAGTGTCCAGACCCTTGTTCCAGGGCTTGTCCAATCTTGGGCCATCTCCAAGGGCTTGCAGCTGCTCTGGGGTGGCCCAACTGCCCCATTCGTGGTTGGACCCCTCAGAACCCACACTGCATGTGCCAGGTGGCATTTAAGACCCAGGCTTAGTATCAGAACAAGCCCAGTTTTCAGAGTTACTATAGATAAGATGCTTTTCTGTCAGAAGCCCCATTTAAACCACTGCCCATTTCTCCTGGGAGTGAAGTCTTACCACCTCCTTCCTTTGCTATGCCTCCTTACAAGAACCAGGCTTTGACATCTCACCTGCCTGGTTTGAATCCTGGCTCTGCCACTTACTTGCCGTGTGACCTTGGATAACTCACTTAACTTCTCTGGGCCTCAGTTTCTTCATTTGTAGAACTAGGATACCAGAAAGATTTAAAAAGGTATTGTATGATAGGTTTCTGGCATGTTGTAGATACATGACAAATGTTACTTTTCCTGCTCTCTTCTGCTCCCCATGGAATGAGTGGCCTCAAGCAGAGTCTTCATGAGATAGTTAATACCCTTTCCCCCTTTCTCTGAATTCCTAAAGCCCCAAGAGTGAGGCCGAGCTATCTGGAGACAGCTATACACAAATTATCCTGTGTTGTTCTGAATAGTTTTGTGTGTCGGTCTTTTTCTCTCCAACAGGCTTGTTGGCATTCCAGGAAAGACCTTTCACTTTGTTATTCGTTCAACAAATACGTGTTGAAGAGACCTGCACAGGCCACTGGGGATTCAGCAGTGGAGAGAGCAGTCAAGGCTCCTGCTCTCAGGAGGCTCACAGCAGAGTGGACGGACAGGCCCCACTCCATCATGTGGCCAGTGACAACGGCTTTCCCAGTTGCAGTGAGCGCTGTGATGGAAAAGTGCAGGCCACCGTGAGAATATATCAAGGGGCTCTGGGCTCCGGGAAGGCTGCTCTGAGTCAATGACATTTAAGCTGAGATTTGAACTATGACAGGGAACAAGTGGGAGGAGAACAGTCCTGGCCAAGATGGTCTGCACAGCTGTGAGAGGGGCAGGGGACTTCACAGCCCCATAAGGAACCTGGACTGTATTCCAAGTGAAATAAGAAGCCGTTTTGAGGTTTTGAGCAGAGGAATGGTGCAATCCAGAGTCACTGGGTAGAGAAAAGAGAGGAGGTGGGGGTGACCAGGAATGGAAAATGGTGGGGTTTGTCAGGCTGCAGGAGCAGCAGTCCAGGCTGGAGGTACAGTATCTTTTTTAATCTTCATAGTTATCCTAGTTTTACAAATGAGAAAACTGAGGCCAAGAGAAGTTAAGTCATCCAAAGTCACACAGCAAGTAAGTGGCAGAGCCAGGATTCATAACAGGCAGGTCAAATGTCAAAGCTTGCGTTCTTGTAACTAGGAACAGGAAAGGGAGGGAGGTGGTAAGACCACTGCCAGGCAAAGTGGGCAGTGGTTTAAGAGGCATAGATTGGTGGCTTGGGCTCCTTAGGGGTAGCGGAGACAGAGAGAGGCAGACAGGCCCATTGGGGCTGCTCCACAAAGCCCCGTTTGTGACTGGGGGCCTGGTTGGCCTGCGAGGACCATGCATTGGCTTGCTCTGAGTTACGCAAGAAATGTGAACACCCTTGGAAGGGCCCACCCATCACGACTGATGGGGTATTTTCAGAGATTTTCAGCACCGAGGACTCTTTATTGTTCTCATTCTCATCCCACAAATTGTTTTGAAGGATTTTTGTCTACTAAACAAATTAAATTTATTTAATTACTATCAGCTTTGTTGCCTCGTATTTTACTAATCAGCCTACATAACTGTAACCCGAGATTCTGATGGCAGGAGATAACTGCTGTTGCCACATTGAGATGATTTAATTCCAGCCAAAGCAAGAAAATGTAATGCTTCAGTTAGTCTGAGCAAGCTTTTTATTCATTTTTCCCAATGAATTTTACTGAGCACATATGAATAAACCACTGCCCCTGCCCTTGAGAAGATTTAAGTCTTGTAGGAGATACAAAGAAACAGCCAGTTACAACAGAGCGTGACAACGGTATGTTCTAGGTGAGCACAGGGTTGGATGGGAGATCCAGGAGACACAGCCTTGGGAGGTACTATGCACTGAATGTTTGTGTCCCCCAAATGCACGTGTGGAAGCCCTAACCCCCAGTGTGATGGTATTTGGAGGGGGGAGGTAATTAGGGTTAGATGAGGTCATGAGGGTGGGACCCTCATGATGGGATTAGTATAAGAAGAGACACCAGAGCTTCTTGCTCTCTCTCCATGTGCACCCACGGAGGAGGCCATGTGAGGACACTGAGAAGGTGGCCATCTACATGCCAGGAAGAGAGACTTTACCAGGAACCAAACTGGCCAGCACCTTGATCTTGGACTTCTAGCTTCCAGAACTGTAAGAAATAAATTTCTATTGTTTAAGCCATCCAGTCTATGGTATTTGGTTATGGCAGCCTGAGCAAACTAAGACAGGAGGTGTGCTGGATATTCCCCTTCTGTCCCCCCAGATGTACCCTGCACCTGTATCACCCTGCTCTGTACCCCAAGGCCTGACTTGAAAGACTGCATCAGTGGGGTTTATCTGCCATCCTGCTTCCAGTTGGGTTTTGCCAGTGGGAGGCCACGGCCCGAGGAGGTGGGGTCTGCTCCCTCCCTGATCAGCCACCATGGCTGATCTACTAAAGGCCACAGAGCCCATCAGGCAGCCCCTTCTTATCAGTGTAGGTCTTGCAGGGCTCCATAACTGTCCCCTTCCCTTGTCTCTTTAGGCCTAGGGTGGAGGAGGGCTTGAGATGCTGTTTCACCACCCTAGTTAGTGTCCCTTAATCCTGCCAATGGCTTTGTCTACAGTGCCTTCTCAAACTCTCCTCAATTACCTGGTTTGAATGAGACATCTTTTCCTCTGGGGAGCCTGACTGATACAAAAGGTCAAGAAAATCTTCCCAGAAGGGTGACATTTAAGTTGATAACTGAAGGATGGGTAGGAGTTACCTCTATTGCAGAAAATATATGATTTCTATGAGATTTTTTGTAAACACTAAAATAGCTCCCTAACCTCTGTTACTACCTCCAGGGACACTGGGGACTTGATGTGTCCAGGTTGGGAACCACCGGCCTAGAGCCTAACAAGGTTGCACAGATCCAAATGTGGGTCTAGACCTTCTCCTCTCAACCAGACCCTAAGGCAGGAAGAGAGGAAGTTGGGGGCGTCACCTACCAGAGGTGGTACCTTTGCACTTCCCCTTGGGGGCTTTCCTGGGACAGGAGTGAAGCCTCTGCCATTTCCACCCCATCCCCAACCTAGCTCCTGTCCTCTCAGAGAGAGGCAGAAGGCTGGTGAAAACGATGCCTTGGGAAGGAACAGCCCACCCATCCCCTGTCCCCTCCCGGGGTCCATCAGGCTGAGGGGGACAGCTGCCTGAAAGATCAGGTTTCAGGAAAAACAGGCCTACCTCCTCCTGCATAGCAATCCCAGGCACTGGGACACCTGCCGAGGACCCATCCCCATCCCAACCCCCTCTGGCTCCAGGATGGGAAACAGCTGAGCCAGATTGTGGGTCTGTCACACTCCTCCCCTCCCACCCACCCCAAATCTAGTCTCCTCCATTCCATGTCACCTCCAATTAGACAATTCTCGTTCATGCTTTTCGGAAGCTGGTGGTCTTCCCACCAGCTTCATTCAGCACCTGCCCATGCCCTCCCTGTCTCCTCCAGCTTCTCGAGGCTTCTGTTTGAGATGTCACACTGACCTCACCCTGTGAGTCTCTGTGGAAAACCACCGAGCTTATTCCTGCCTCTGGGCTTTTGCCAGGCCTCACCCTCTAACATCCCATCAACCTTCCGCCTCCTGATTCCTGCCCCCTCTGGAGGCCAGCCTCTCTCCCCCGCCTTGAGGAGATTCACAGCCGCTGATGCCATCAGCCACCATCGCCTGCACCCCTTGATGAGGAGTTTGATATACCTCATACTATTCTTTCAGTAATAGCACCAGCGACTAATTTTCCTCTGCCAGGCACTTTGCAGTGAGCCAGTCTTCACAAGAACCCCATCGGGCAGATACAGTCAGTACCATGTGACTGGTGAGGTAACTGAGATCTTAGGCATCTTTGCAGGCTGGACAACAAGAGTGGGAAGATAAACCCAGATTCTTCTGCCTTAAAGCTCTGGCTCTTACTGCCACTCCTAGTCTTATCTCCCCGATAGAGTGCAAGTTCTTTGCGGACAGAGACCTCATAATGTAGTGCCCCTGTGTCCCACGCACTGCCTGGCAGCCCTGGGCACAGACTATGCCCCCTGCAGGGCGGCTGTGGTTATCATTTAGTGCTTACACCAAATCGTGTCAGCGCTCTGCTCAGAAGCTTCTGTTGTCTTCCCTGCTCACTCAGGATACAAGCCAAAGTCTTTTTGATGGCCTACAAGGCCCCGTGTGATCTGCTACACACACACTCATACACACTCCACCCCTTACCTACTCTGCTCAAATTGCACTGGATCCTTGCTCTTCCTCAGTGTTCTAAGCATGGCCCAAAATCCCTCCATGAGGAACTGGCAAAGCCTAAGAGCCCCCAGGACTCCCTGCTCTTAGGCCAGAGCTCTGTCCACCATGTGAGGCTGCCTCCCAACTGTCCTGTCACAGCTTTACTTGCTGTCAGAGCCTAGGGAGTTGTGTCATGTCCATAGCAGCTCAGTTCCCAACTCAGCTCTCTCGGGCCCACAGGCCCTCTCCCACCCCTTGCTAATGGAAATTTCCAGGCCTCCAGTCTGACCCCTGCCTCTCTTGCGCTATGTCCACCTTCTCCCTTTCTCCCCAACCCCCAAACACCAGGTGCCTTCTCTTCCAGCTGCACGTGCCACCGCAGTGCACCAGGACCCCTCCCCATCAGGCTTTGCTTGTGTTGTCCCCTCTGCCCAAAACGTCCTCCTGATTCTTGCCTGTCCAAGTCGTCAAAGTCCTGTTCAAACCACATCTCACCCCCGAGCTTTCCCACTCTCCCTCGGTCCCTTCCCACTCTACTGGCAACAGTCTCTCCCTCTGCTGTTCTCCGTGGATTGTTGATAATCTGTCTCCCCCCACCAATGCCACAGTGGCACTTTTCTCAGCCAGGTTTTACTTACGAATATGTCAGTCTCCACCTTTACACTTGAGACCTTGCAAGGCAGAGAAAGGCTCTTGTGCCTGCTGTGCCCCGTGGTGGCTGGTGCCCAATTCATACATATGGATTTTAAAGAATAACGTTGAGTTCTCTGAGGGGAAATTGAGGCAAGAAGAGGAAAGAGAGGACCTTGGTCATGAGGCAAAGTCCGCAGTGGGTCTGACCCCACTAGGGCTGCCAGGAACACACAGGGCTGCCAGGTAGTTGTAATTTCAGAGAAACGGCAAATAAACACTTAGTATAAGAGTGGAAGGCAGAATTCTGAGACGCCCCCATGACTTTTGTCTCTTGGTGTTACTCCTGGAATTATGTTAGGCTGTGTGGCAGAAGAGAGATTATCTAGATGACCCTAATAAAATCACAACGAGCCCTTTAAAAGCAAAGAGTTTTCTCCAGCTGGTGGCAGCAGGGAAGTTAGACACTCAAAACATGAGAAGGTTTCCACGGGCCGGCCCCGTGGCTTAGCTGTTAAGTGCTCGCGCTCCGATGCTGGCGGCCCGGGGTTCGGATCCTGGGTGCGCACCGATGCACTGCTTCTCTGGCCATGCTCAGGCTGCGTCCCACATGCAGCAACTAGAGGGATGTGCGACTATGACATGCAACTATCTACTGGGGCTTTGGGGGGAAAATAAATAAATAAATAAAATTATTTAAAAAAAAAAAAAAAAACATGAGAAGGTTTCCATAATCATATGCTGGCTTGAAGATGGCGGGGACATGCGACAAGGAATGTGGACCCCTCTAGGAGCTGAGAGCACCTGCTGGTTGACAGGCAGCAAGGACGCAAGGACTTCAGTCCTATAACCACAAAGAACTGAATTCGGCTAACGACCTGCCTGAGCTGGGAGGCAGATTCATCCCAGAGCCTCCAAAAGGAACACAGCCCTGCACACACCTTGGTTTCAGCCTGTGAGACCCCAAGAGAGGACCAGATGCTGCGCCCGAGTTCCCACCCACAGAGCTGTGAGCTGACACACACGTGCGGTTTCAGCTGCTACGTCTGTGGTCATGTTACACAGCAATAGAAAAATAATACAATATATATGTCCCCAATATTGCATGGGACATATTTATACTAAAACATTATTCATTGTTTATCTGATTGAACTGGGCCTTCTGTATTTTTATTTGCTAAACCCAGAAACCCTCAACCCCAGGTAGGTCACAAGGACAGACCAGTTAGAGCTGGGCCAAGGTGCCGCTGGAGGTTTCCCCGGGTGGCACAGAGTTCCATGGCCTGGGAGGGGTCTGCACACCCCCGACCACCAGAGCAAGAGGAAAGGTTTCTAGGGAGGCTGCCAGACACCCCGCACAGGCTGTAACCACCATCCTCTGATCTCACCCTGAGTCCCGTCCCCTGAGGCACCGCAGAGATAATTCTGGGATCTGGGAACTTCGGTGGGAAAGAAATCACACCTTCACTTTCACTGCCCTCTAACTGGAACCTAATACTTCCTTCAATTAAGAATATAGGTTTTGGGGGCCAGCCCAGTGGCGCAAGCGGTTAAGTGTGTGCGCTCCGCTGCGGCGGCCCAGGGTTCGCCAGTTCGGATCCCGGGTGCGCACCGACGCACCGCTTGTCAAGCCATGCTGTGGCGGCGTCCCATATAAAGTGGAGAAGGATGGGCATGGATGTTAGCCCAGGGCCAGTCTTCCTCAGCAAAAAGAGGAGGATTGGCAGATGTTAGCACAGGGCTGATCTTCTTCACAAAAAAAAAAGAGAGAGAATATAGGTTTTATCTGTACCTGTCTTTGTCACCAACAGAAATCACAGAGCAGTTTTGCTGAGATCATGAAATATTATTTGCACTCATCACTATTTTGAAATTACAATAGTTATTAGATCTTGTTATTTAATGTGTTAATAAAGAAGCACATGTGTTACTCTATCACACATTTTTAATGTTTTAACCACTGTATTTCAATATAATTGGTTTGCTTTGTAAACTAATTTTTTAGTAAACTAATAATTTAGTAAACTAATTTTTAAAAACATTATTTTGAGAAGGGGCCCACAGGCTTTACCAGACTGTGTCTATGGCACCGAAAGGTTAACACCGGTAGAAACAATGTGGCCTAACAGAAAAGACGTCAGGCTGTCCACCAGCCTAGGCTCAAATCCCAGCTCTAATGCTTCGTTGCTGTGAAAACAAGGTTATTCACTTAACCTGCCTGAGCCTCAGTTTCCTCATCTGTAAAACAGAGTTATTGCTAGAATTAAAGAAATAATATACGTGAACCACCTAGCACAGGCTGGTCCTCAATAAATGAATGCCAGTTATTATTATTAACAACAATTATGACCAACAACCACAATCCCGGTTCCTCAGTGATTATGATGTAATATTGTATTATATATGATAATAACTCTAATCACAGGTCATCGGTTCCTCCTTTCCCTTTTCCCCGTATCCTTGCAAAGCTGCCCTTGGGCTCCAGCAGGGACAGCGGTTTCCTGTGGCCTCCAAATGGCTTTGCCCATACAGCCGCAGCACCCGCCCTGGGTCCCACAGGCCCTGTCCCTGGCAAAGCCCCCACATCCCCAAAGTACCTACCCATTGCTCCAGCAAATAGGACAAAAATGCACATCCACCCCACAGTGGTGACGTCCTGCAGTTTGCTAATGAGAAACAAGTGGCCTGCTGCACTCACTGCACAGGGAGGACAGATCCCCACCACAGCCCAAACCCACATTCCTGAAGTGGCACAGGGTGACACAGCCCGGAAGGTGCAAAGGACTTCTCTGCCTAGACATTGCACACCACAGCTCTTGGCAGAGTGGATGCTGGGAACACCCTCACCCCACACCCACACCACAGCCCTTCCTGTTATGGGGCACTGGACCTGGCCTTGGGTGTGGGCAAGAGGGCAGCCAAAGCCTGAGTCACTGGGAAGGGACAGTTGGGTCTTGAGTTGTGGTCTCCGTGGGGAGGACTAAGAGTACAGGGAGGGTGGAAAGCCCCTCCCTCCGATCTGAATCCCTATGGCACCACTGTGGCGTGAGAAGGAACCCTGTCTCCTTGGCTCTGGAGCCCTCTGAGTGGCCTCAGACCTCACTGCCCTTCTTCTGTCTTCTGCGCTCTGCCTCCCAGGCCCGCCCCCTTCCCTAGGATCACCCATCCCCTCCTCTTCGCAGCTCACTTCTCTCTCACCCCATGTCATTAGTCCCTCAGGAAAACAGAGGCCTCAGAGGGCCGCTGGCTCACTCCAGGTGACAGAGCAGTGTGAGGAACTAAAGTCTACCGCCGTGGACATTGGGTTGAGCTGGAGACGCTGGCTGGACCCTCAGCACTAAAAGTGGGAATGTCCCTGAGGCGGAACCGCGGCGTGTGCCTGCCCAGCCTGGCCCACTGGAGGCCCCACCCCTGTGCTGGAGGCATAAGTAGGACAGGCCAGACCCCACAGCAAGGCCTGCCGCTGCTTGTCTGTCTCAGTCACCTGTCCCACGCTGCCTGCGTCATGCATCTACACCCACCACACGCCAGCTCCCCTGATCCTTTGGACTCTCTTCTCTCACTCAGTGGCCTCAGGTTGTCTGTTCACCTGGATTTTAGTATCTTCCAAGCTTTGGGAGAGGGAACTCCCCTTCACTTGTCAGCCCTGCTCAGTCAGGCTGGCACAGCCCCCATGAGGAGTAGGTCGATTTGGACACCGTGACTTGGTTTCTGGCACATTGTCAGGGACGCCCCCAGACTATTCCCACTGCCCTCTGTGCTCCCAGGCCAGGGCCATCATCCCACCCCTCGCCCTCACTCTCAAGGCTCACAATCCTGATGTCTCCTCTGGGCTATCAGCACCAACCCTCCCGCCATGGTCCCAGACAGGTTTGGGACCAATCCTGACAAAAATAAGAAGCATATTGCTCTTAGGGGGAGCATATGGAATTATACCCCTTTCCAGGGAAGGAAGAACACTACCAAGCACCTTCCATATGATCTTAGGCACTGTTCTGGGAACTTCCCATGGAACATCTTAGTTACTCTTTAAGAGAACCTGCAAGATCAGTATTTTCTCTATTTTACAAGTAGGAGAGTGAGCTTCAGAGAGTTCTCCAACTTGCTAAAGGCTGAGTGGTGGAGCTGGACCTTGAGCCACGTCTGTGTGGCTCCATAACTCATGCTCTTTCCACCACACTGGGCACTCTTAGTGCGCTGCCAACCTGCTGCCTCCCCTGAGCCTCCGCCCACTTGGTCCTGCCTGTTTCCCATTTGGCCTGTCAAGTCCCTGCTGGGACTGGAGCTCACTCATTCTGAATCCTTTCCAATATGACTGGAGCTCTGACACACCAGTTAATTCTTGGCAGTCCCTTCCCCTGGGACCAGCCCCTGGCCCCTATAGCCCCCAAAGCCCACAGGGCCGCTGCACCCAATTGGCTGACCCCCAGAGTGGTGCTGCTGCCCTTTCTGTTTTCCTACTGCTCTGTCCCATCCGTAGGACTGGACTTCCTTGGAATGACATTGGCCCAAAAGAAGGGTGACTTACTGCACCCTTGGGGATGCCAGCCATGCAGCAATAGGATTCTGCTCTCAGGGCTGGGCCCAGTGGCTGCCTAGCCCAGCCTCTCCCTTCTTGTTCCAGGTCCCGTCACACCCGGGTGCTGATGAGCTGTGGGCCTGCAGGAGTTGTGAGGAGGGCAGTTTCTGACTCCGCCGCCAGGTGCAAGCCCACTTCTCTGTTCCTCCTCTCTCCTCCCAGCAGTCTCCTGCGGGGTGCCAGCCCTGCCTGGAGATCTGGGCCCATTACAACTTCCAGGCCTACCTTGCTCAGGGAGTGGGGATCAGGCATGATAAGCGACAGCCAAGGACAAACGTGCAGGTTGGGAAGGTGGTGTGGAGAGGCCTCTCTGAGAGGGTGTGGAGGCAGGAAACTTGGTAGAGAGTGGCTGGCAAGAGCTGTCTGGGCCTGGGTTCCTGGGCATGAAGGAAAGTAAGACCTGGGAGGTGGAGAGGGGGCCAGGAGACGCCCTCACCTCCTGGGGAGCTGCCTGTTTACATTCCGTCTGCTCGCACTGCCTTTTCTAGACTGCTGGCCCAGCTCCTCACACACTGCTCTTGTCAACACCCTCCCTGTTGCCTGGTGCCCCCATGGAGGGACACTGTTGTCTGCAATGGCTCTGCCACACCCCACAGCCCTGGGAGAAGGCAGTAGGAATGGTGAGGCCCCTGGGGAGACCAGAGTGCCCACAAACCTCACTGCCCTGCAGCTGCCAAGCCTCTCCCTTCTCAGGGACTCCTTACCTTCCCTGTGCTTCTCTCATGTGAGTTTTCTCTCTTTCCCCTTCTCTCATTCCACACCTATCTACTCTTCAAAGGTCTAGGGAGCGAAGGCTCTGCGAGGTGGAGACACCACACGCTCACACACAGGGAAAGTCAGGGTCAGACTTTCAGAGGCAGCCCACCTGCCTCTAACCGGTGTCTCCCAGAACCCAGCCCATCCTTCCCTTGGGGCCTTCAGCAGGTGGTAGCACAGGTCTATTTGAAACCAGCAGCCCAGAGCCTGGCTGAGCCCTTTCTCCAGCGAAGGCCGACCTCCTGTGCTTCCCATGCAATGCGGCTTCTTCTTCCCCTCTGGGGTATCCTGAGTCAAGGACACCGGAAGGGGCTGAGGGAGGGCTCCAGTGGGCAGAGCAGGGCCCTGTCTCCACCTACGTCACCCAGGGATGCAGGAGCAGCTATTTCCTAGAAGAAGAAAACAGAGAGGCCCAGAGATAGACCAAAGAGAGACAGTGGCAAAGACAAAAAGACAGAGAGACACAAGCTGGCGGAGACAGACAGGGAGACAGACAAGCACCGAGAGGCCCAAATTGACACCACATGGCCGCTGTACCGGACGCCAGGGCCCAGCAAACAAGGTTTCGTGCTGAGTCAGTTGCCATGGTGACAAACATGCAGGAAATGTCCAAGATAACTAGAATAGTGGCAATAACATGTGTTTTGGATAAAATTTCCTCCCCACCCCATGCCCTCCAATGTACTCATTGCATTACTTGGGATAAACTTGGCTTTTGCACATTCACCTTCCCTGAGAGGCCTGGGGATGGGGGTAGGGGGTCCAAGGTCATTGGGTGCAAGGAACAGCTGCCCCAAGGAAACGGATGGGCCTGGGGCAGATTATTGCTCAGGAAAAAGCGGTCCATTTCATGCCTCTCACCTCACTTCTGCCTTCCTGGGTCTGGATTTGGGTTCCCATATCCTTCTGCCACAGAACGCAAAGGCACGGAGGAGTCTGAATTTCTGTTCAAGGTCACATAGTAAGTCTGAGGGCAGGGAGAAGGTGCTGGGGGTTCTTTATGAGCCCAAAAAGCATCATAATGGAGTTCAAGTTCTACGGTGAAGCCAAAGCTAAAATGAGGGCACATGAGGCAGCAGCATAAGAGCCACGTGACCTGAGGAAGTGGGCCCCTCCCCTGGGTGACCGCTGCCCTCACCCCAAAGCAAAGGCAAGAATATTCAGGGGAAACAGTGGAGAAGCAAAGGAGGAACAGGGATTCTTTGGGGCAGGTGACCCTAAGAGAGAGAAGAAAGGACAAGCTTTGGCCTGGCATACAAACAGGCAGGAGATCTGGGGAGCGGAAGGAGGCAGGGGGCGTCATCACAGAAAGAGATGTGCCTCTCAGAAAGCCCCTCACCAGCCCCCTCTCCTCCTGAGGAACTGGGAGGGCTGAGACCACCGCAAAGGGCCCCACTGGAAGCCAGTCAAGTCAGTCCCTTCTCGCCCTCCAATCATCTGCAGGGCTCCGACTCTCCCTGCACATCTCTGGGTGGCTGGCAGAAAGGATTCCATGGAAAGAACCCAAGGTTTCAAGTCAGGTCCTGCCGCCTACAGCTTGTACAGTCTCAGGCAGGCCCCGTGACTTCCTTGGGCCTCAGTTCTCCCCTCCATTGGGTGGAGCTAACAACTTATCTGCAGGGCCGTTAGGAGAAATAAATGTCACCATGCGTGTGAGAGCACTTGGCACATCGTAAAGTTCTGTGTCCCAGTTGTTGATTGCACGTGACTCAGGCAGAGAGCAGTGGACAGGCCAAGGGAGCAGGGAGAGGTTGCAGGCAAAGGTTCATGTGAGGAGACTTTCTGGTTTCTCTAATGACATTACAACCAGATTTTCCAATCTGAACAATCAGCTTCAGTTGTGATTTCCCATCTTGGAAAGTTTCTGGGAAATGATCCGTGATAGAAATGGGTTTGGGAATGCTCCACCTGGACACAGTGGACCTTGCTTGGTTGGGGCATTCCCCTTGGGAATGTTCAAACAAAATTGTAGCCTGGGGGGACCAAGGGGACGGTTCTATCTGCTGACCCTCGCTCCTGATCCTCTTCAGGAACCATAATGCCAGCCCCTCCTGCATCAAGAGCACTGAGCCAGCCTGGAACCTGTCCTTAAAAGACCCTCTAGGCCCAAATGAGGTAGATGGTACCAGCTCCCTTGGGAATGTAGAGATCTTTCAAACTGAGACCAGACTTACTTCTTTGATGCCGGAAAGAGTGAAATCCACCCACTCACATGTCAAGTTCAAAGCTTTACTTTGGTACCATGCTGGAAGTGATGTGGATGGAGGCGAGGCAGAGACAGGTAAGGGAAAGCAAGAATAGCCTGACCCTTGGTGCTTTGCTCACCCAGTAAGAGCCAAGCACGGGGAGGGATTGGCTTAGGGGGCAGGAATACTGTTTCCCAGATCTGGGACTAGGACAGGACCACTGGAGGATCAGGGGCCTGGCAGCCTCTTGCAGGTGGCATGCCAGCTGAACGAGCAGGGAGAAGGATAAACCAAGGCTGGGCCTGGGCCTGGGGCCCCCATCCAGCCCCTGGTTCCCTGAGAGGACAGCAAGAGGTCTGCTGGGTGGAACACCACCTCCCCAACTGGCTGCCTTTTCTGTATCTGGTTTCACTCTCTGCCCTGATTTTTCCACACTGATTCTCTTTGGCCTTGGGGTGATTTTTCCAGCTTTTCATCTGTTTCTGTGCAGCACCCGTAGAACAGGCAGCCTCAGTGGCAGAAGGCCGACTCTGTGCGTTTGTGTGTGTTGGGGGGTGGGTGGTGGAGTCATGCCATGAGGAAGAAGAGAAGGAATTAGTACCCCTGTGCCTGGCAATCCTGGCTGCTTCTCCAAACATTGTCAGGAAAGTCCAAAGGCTAACAGGAGATAGAGAAGGCTGGAGCCCTGAGGGAGGCAAAGTGCCCACCTGCCCTCTTTCTTCACAACTCCTCAGGGTTTTTGAGAGGAACAGGGGTAAGTTATAGATTACAGAAGAGCCTCCACCTGAAAAGGAAGAGCCCAGTCTCCCTTTCCTGTTGAATAGGCCCAGAAGGGGGCTGGCCCCGTGGCGTAGTGGTTGGGTGCGCGCACTCTGCTACCAGCAGCCTGGGTTCAGATCCCGGGTGCGCACCGATGCACCGCTTGTCAGGCCATGGTGAGGCAGCGTCCCACATACAGCAGCTAGAAGAATGTGCAACTATAACATACAACTATCTACTGGGGCTTTGGGGAAAAAAAGGAGGAGAATTGGCAATAAATATTAACTCAGGGCCAGTCTTCCTCAGCAAAAAGAGGAGGATTGGCATGGATGTTAGCTCAGGGCTAATCTTCACCAAAAAAAAAAAAGAAAAGAAAAAGAAAAAGAATGGGCCCGGAGGAGATCCTGGCTCAAGCACCCTAGGAGTGTGGGCAGAACACTGAGGCACAAATCCTGCCCATGAAGGACTTTGAAGCACAGTGTTCCACGGCCCTGGCCTAGGGACAGAGTGCAGGCAGCCGCTCCTCTCTGTGTGCCAAGGAGCTTTCTCCCAGGGGATTAACAGGGCCTTCCTACCACCCCTTCTGGCTGGTGCAGGAGCCAGAACACCACCTCTGGCTGCCAGCCAGCCTGCGTCTGGGGAGCCAGTGCTCTCTCAGAGACTTGCAGATGCACTGCTGGGGCCTTAGGGCAGGCGGAGGGAGGTGGAGGCCTCTGGGGAGTCCCTGGGGCCACCGAGCTGGGAAGTACTGACCTGAAATTCAGCCAGCTCCAGCTTCTGGGGAAATGTGCCTTCCTGGCCTGTGGCTGAGAGTGGACAGGGAGTCAGGAGGGTCTCTTGTTGGCTTCTTCTCTCTCTCTCTCACTCTCTCTCCATCTTTCTGAGGACAGGGGATATATAACCAATATATAATCTGGAAGACAGAGGATGTGGCTCTAGGAGGTAATGGACTTCAGTCTCACACAGATGGATGGCCCTGTGGAAAGGCCAAGTCTAAGGTAAGGGGAGGAGATGCTCTTGGGCAGGGATAGGAGTGGAACTGAGGTTAGAGGAGCAGGATGTGTGCTTCCAGGTCCAATGGGAAGAAGCTGGTATAGAGCTGCAGTTGCTTCTCAAAAGAAGCAACTATATAGCTATAAGGAAACTCTGAAGTCAGCCTCATTCTACAGGTGAGGACTGTGAGCCCAGTGAGGTCAAGTGACTTACCGAAGACCATGCAGTCACTGGTCAGTGGAGCCCAGATTAGAATCCCGTTGTCCTGTCATGACAACACTGTCCCTCCTTTTCCTCCTCCACCTTCTCTCAGGGCTCTACAGCCAGGAGACATCTCAGCATGAAGGGAAGATGGGCCCTGGTGAGGAATAAGCAATTCTCCCCAGCTTGGCAGGGGAGTCAGGAAGAGAGCAGCTGGTGAGGAAGGCAAAGCAGAGCCTGAGTCCCTGAAGGGAGCCCTCTGACCCAGCAGCACCCATGGAATGGGACCATTCAAAGTGGCCCCAAGACCCAACCTGATTCTATGTAGCCTGCACTTGTCTCTCCCCTTGTCCTTCCCTGCACTCTGCTAAGTAAACAAACACAGCACTCAGGCAGCTCTCTGCTGGCAAACACCCCCGACCTAGCAACTGCTCCTAGAATAAATAAACACTCACACACTGCACACTTCCACACACACTCACTCACATATACTCACTTGTGTTCCCTGCCATCCACGGAGCCCCCACTGGGCCTTAGCCTCAAACATCCAGGCTACATTCAACGTTGTATCTGAGACTGCCACCTTCTGTCAGGGTGCTGGGACAATCTGGGATCTCAGATGCATGGAGACCCAGCCTCCAGGCTCCAGGCTTGCTCTGCAGTCCACCAGCCTGAGCAGGAGGGAGGATCTCTTCTTAGAACCGCTGAGGTTAGCCCCGAGGGACCACTGGAATATAGGAAACAAGGGGACCTTCAGGAGGATCTAGTAACTGTTCAACGAACAGAAGCCCTGGGAGAGAAGGAGACTTGCCCGAGACCTTAAGAATGGACCTTATAGAGGCAAGATCAGGACTCTTGACCAGAACTCTTTCCACCTCCCCACAAAGGCCCCTTCCTTTGCAAACCCTTTGGATTATTTTCACTAGTGGTGGCCTTCTGTGGTCAGGATAGCTTAAAGGGGCCAAGCACCATCCAGATGACAGAATCTCAGGAGATGACAATTAGATAGTAAAGTCTCTTGCCTACTTCCGGAATGATGTTCTCTGCAAGGGCTGGGCAACATGGAGGAAGAGCCCTCTCACCATGTTGCAATGGCCTTTGCCCTCACCTTGGAGCTTCCCAGGACCCACCTTCTCTTCTCCTTGGGAAGGGTGGCTTCCTGTGACATCCAGCACACAACTAAGTGCCAGGTACCTCCTCCACAGTAAGTCAGATGGGAATGTCAATTAACTAGGGCCTACACTCCAACTGGGGAACAGTAAATGCCAAAGGGACTGGTGGTTAATACCAGGAAGTTGTGTTTAATACACAAAAAATCAAGACAACCCCGGTGGGGAGGTGGTGGTGTTTAATCCTGCGTTGGAGCCAGAGCACAGTGGGAGACCACTGGAGACGTGCACAGACTGAGACCAGGCCCAGCGGCGGGCAGAGCGGCCGGGCAGGAGCACTGAAGCGATAGCATCCGGCAGATCGGATTTCAGATCTTGGCTTTTCTGTTATTAGCCATGGGACAGTGGACAATTTACCTAACTTCTTCTGTCTCTAAAATGGGGATAATTCCCATCTTTTGTGGTTGCTTAAAGATTACTCAAATGCTGTATATTAAGTCTCTGGGATTTGCACTATTGCCTTCAACAGCGATGGATGAATAGGGCATGATTTTAAATCCGAGCCCTACTCCCCTTTGATGTATAAAAAAAACTATATTAACCAAGCTGAAACGAGACGATATGTGTGAAAGTACATTATAATAAAAATGACCTACAAAATTAAGGCATTACAGTTTAAAATAGTTTCACTGTTCAGATCACTGGCCTTGGTATATTTCTAAAGTCCAAGTCTTATTCATCAAGGACTGCATATTGTTAATACAATAATTATAGCCAGGTAAAAATGACCATCACAATAAAAGCTGGACAGAAAATATCAGTCCTATTAGTCAAGAGCATGTTATTGGACTTGCATTGTAATTTTGCCATAATGAGAAACAAGCAGTGACTGAGAAGGAAGCACAGAAAAAGGGCCTGTGGCTCCAGGGTTCAGGTGTGAGCTCTCCAACTGTAGGTGTGGGGGATGAGGACCACCAGGTGTAGCCCCCCGTCCCCTCAGTCTCAGCACACCCCTGACTGGCACTCACAGGCCTTTCTAAGTGTTTCCTCACCTCTCTGCCTCTCCTGTTATCTGGTCCCTGAGCTGCTGTCAGTGTGAGCAGGCAGCAAGTTCTCAGCTCAGGGCAGCTCCGTGTCAGCCTGACAGCAAGGCAAGGAGGGTGCTGGGTCAGGTCAGGCATGCTAAGAGTGCTGGTCTACATGGGAAGCAGTCAGATCAGAGCTGGGAGTGTGGACTGGGGTGCACACCAGGGCTGAAGGCCCAAGACAGACCTACTGGCCAGACAAGTCTGAGAAATCAAGCATTGTTGAGTGTTGCTGGCTATAAATCTGCATGGTCAGGCAGCAGAGCTCTCAGCCAGGAGACCAGGAATCCGGGTCAGATCTGGAAGAGTCTGGGCAGTACTGTACCAGTGGGAAAGGATTTTGCTATGGGAGCAAAGACTGGCTGAACTGGGAATGCTGAAATCTTGTTTGCCAAGTGCAGGCCTCAAGGTCCAAGTTAATGGGTAGAGGCCCGCGCAAACACTGGATGGACTGGGTCTGATAGACAATGTGTAAGGCAGCTCCCGAGAGCTGCACCGAGAATCCCTGCATAGAACGTTTATCAGCGTGAAGTACTGTGAATAGCAGCAGACACTCGTGCCTAATTAGGAGCATGGTTCACATCTCTTCTGTGTCACTTACTAGCTTGGGAGAGCTGCCTAACCTCTCTACATCTCAGTTTTCTCATCTTTAAAATAGAGATAATGACGCCTACCTCATAGAGTAATTGCGATTGTGTGAACTAAATGATATAATGGATGTTAAAGGGCTTAGCACGTTGCCTGGCCTTATTGAAAGTGTGCGATAAGAGCTAGGCGTTAGTACTAATTCAACATTTATTGAGTGCTTATTATATGCCAGGTCCTGTACTTTGTATAGGAGATCCAAAGATGAGAAGATATGGACACTGTTCTCAAGAAGTTTAGACTACAAGAGAAAATCTGCTATGTTGTGGGAGTTAGAACAATGAATTCCAGTGTTGCTTTAGCATAAAGAGGAGGAATAGGAAGGAGAAATGAAGCTGAACTGACAGACAGGAACCAGATTATACAGGATTTTTTATGCTATGCTGAAGAATTTAGATTTTATCCTGAGAATGATAAGAAGCCACTGAAGAATTTTGTGTGTGTGTGTGTGAGGAAGATGAGCCCTGAGCTAACATCTGTTGCCAATCCTCCTCATTTTGCTGAGGAAGATTGGCCCTGGGCCAACATCCTTGCCCATCTTCCTCTACTATTTACGTGGGACGCCTGCCACAGCATGGCTTGATAAGCAGCACGTGGGTCCATGCCTGGGATCTGAACCTGCAAACCCCCGGCTGCCGAAGCAGAGCATGCAAACTCAACCACTACACCACCGGGTCGGCCCCAACTACTGACGAATTTTAAGTAAAGGAGTGATGGACAAGATTTGTTTTATAAAAATACCACTCTTGGGGCTGGCCTGGTGGCGTAGTGGTTAAGTTCACGTGCTCTGCTTCGGCGGCCCAGGGTTCGCAGGTTCAGATCCCTGGTGCAGACCTATGCACCGCTTATCAAGCCATGCTGTGGCAGGCATCCCACATATAAAGTAGAGGAATATGGGCATGGATGTCAGCCCAAGGCCAATCTTCCTCAAGCAAAAAGAGGAGGATGGGCAACAGATGTTGGATAAGGGCCAATCTTCCTCACCCACCAAAGGAAAAAATCACTCTTGCTGCTATGTACAGTATGGATTGAGCAAGGTCAAGAGTGGCTGAAGGGAAACCAGTTAGGAGACCACAGCAATAGCCATCAGGAAGTGAGAGCCTGGACCAAGGCAGTAGAAATGGAGCTAAAGCAGAGGGGATGGATGTGTATGCAGTCAAGTTGGCAGGACTTGATTGGATGTTAGGGATAAGACAGAGGCCCTGGGGAAATGTTGACACCCTTCTCCAAGATAGGGGTCTTCAGAAAGGTGAGCAGATTCAAGAATAGAAAGAGTCCTGCTAATGAGTCCTTTTTTATCTCAGAGAACTTAAAATGAAGTTCAGAAGAGAAATCTTGGCTGGAAGTGCAGATCTGGGTCATGGGCTCAAAGGAGTAGCTTAGCCAGAATTGGGGAGTGCATAGAGTGGGAAGAGAAGAAGGCATGGATAGCCATGGACAGCTATGAGAAATCCCAAACAACATTTATGGATCTAGTGGGGCGGGGCGGGGGGGGGCGGTGGTTGTGCACAGCAGAGACTAAACAGATCGTCTCAAGTAATAGAAAGAGATTCAGGAAAGAAAAGGACCACACAAATCAAAGAAGAAAAGGAAGTCGAGATTGAGGGGAATGTCAATGGTATCAAATATGGCTGACAAGTCAAGTAAGAAAGACTGAAAAAGTGTCTACTGGTGGTGACTTCAAAGGGTCTTTCAACGTTGACAGTGGATGCCGACCACAATGAGTTGAGGAATAAATGTGAGATGAAGGGAGAAATGACAGTCTACTCTTTTGAGAAGCTTGACCAAAAGGGAAGATGTATGGGGTAACAGCTAGAGAGAGACTTCGGGTGAAAGGAAGATTTAATTTTTCTTTTTAATATAAGAAAGACTTGAATAAGTATATATGCTAAGGGGAGGTGGAGTTTGAAGATTCAGGAAAAAAGAGGGGATTATGGAACAAGGTCCCAGAGGACATAGGAAGAAATGGGATCGCATCGCATGTTCCCGCTACCTGAAACACTCTTTCTCCATCTCAGTCAGGTTGCCCAGAAAACAGACTCTGTGATTTTCATGTAGGAGAATTACTGGGGAGTGATCTTGGGAACAATAACTGCTGAGTTAGGGAGCAAAGGAAGCAGCAATGGCAGGGAGAGGAGTTGAAGGATGATGCAGTTGAGACCACAGAGAGCTCTGAAGCTGGGCTGGCCCTTCAGAAATGGCCCTAATTGAGGAGGAGGGTGCTGAGGCAGATAGGTTTGTAGAGAGTGACAGGCAGCGGAGAAAATTCTTTCTTGATGGACTCGCTTTTCTCTGCAAAACGGAAAATTGTTGAGAAAGAGGGTTTGGAGTCTTGAGAAGAGTGCTGAAGGTCTGAAATGTCCTTGGGGACTCACCTGGTGGGATCTCTGTGTACTCTTGGGGGTGCAACAGAGATCAGATGCCATAATTCTGTGGTAGTAACACCAATTTCCGGGCTGGGTGATTTTCCTCAGTAAGGTACAGCATCCAGAAGTATAAGCAGAATGGGAGCTGGGAGATGATTAATTAAGGTACGTTTCTAGGTTTTGGTATGTTCCCTGCCCTGCTGTGCCTCCTGTCCCAGTACGCCTAGGGGAGGAGCCTGCAGGTCATGCCTCTGCTTTAAGCTTCCTTCCATCTCTCAGACTGGCTTTTTATTTTGTCTTGGCCAACTCAACATTCCAAAAGTTGAAAAAAAGCGGAGTACATATCAAACCATTCCCAGAATTGAACTTTAAGATAATTTAGAGATAAGTGAGTCAGATACACGTGGATTACATTTTCCTCTAACTATATACTTTTTAGAAAATCCTAGACTGGGACTTGGGAGTGATGGGTCCTGTTTGGGACACCCAAGTCATTACAAAGTCGTAAAATGTGTGTTCATGTCCCAGTCCCTGATCGCTGGACAACGTCTAAACACCTCTGCTCTAGATTGCATATTCCCATGACTGCAGACCGCAGGGGCAAACTAGGAGGCGAAACCTGGCACCTTGGTGATAACCCAAGCCAAACCTCTCCCAGGCCAGCCTGGGGTAAAACTGGCCCTGTATGGCTGGCTTCAGCTACTCTCACCCATTCTTTCTGTTTAAGTGGGGGCTTCATGGTAAACTCAAGGTAAGTTCAGATCACTGTAGTGTTAAGAAGCCCTCAAAAGAGGACCTCCAGATTAGGTAAGGTGCTTTTCTGGAATCAATAAGTTTGAGATGAATGTGGAGAAGGGGAGATGAACATTTCGTTAGGGACAAAATAGTCAAGAGATCCAAGGCCTCTCTCTGGCTCTGGGACCTTAAGGAGGTCACTGAGGTCACTAAGGTCATGATCCTCTTGGTAGTTTGGTGCCCTCCGCTGAAAAAATAAAGGTCTAGATTAGATGATGACTAAAGGCCTTTTCATATCTTACTTATTTAGTTCTATGTCCTTTATGCCTCAATTTAAACTCATCCTTTTCTGCCTCTTCCATATTCATCTTTCTTCTTCCCAAAGAGCATGAGGGCATTTGGTGGGCTAAACGATGTTGGCCTTGTCTTCCTGTTTCCCGCTCAAACTTCAGTCAGTTCTCTAAGCTGTCATCCTTTCAAGCATTCAGAAAAATTCTTTGACACAAATTTCCCTCCATTGCTCTAGCTAGATGGGCAATTACACACATGGCAAACTCCTCCTGGGGAAGAAAACATGAAGTCCACCTGGGGCCCCAGGTAAGGGTTAGGTTAGGTTAGGTTAGGTTAGGTTAGGTTAGGTTAGGTTAGGGCTGGTCCACTCAGACTCCAAGCTTCCTCCTACCTAACCATGTAAGGGAGACGTCTCTTTTTCCAGTCCTCACATCACCTGCTCTTACCTTGGATAAAAGGAAGAAGTGACTCACTTCCTGACCCTACACTGAGGATGGAGAGGGGAAGGAGACAGGCAAGGGCGATGAGGCTTTGTGTCAGGTGGCAGTAGCTGGCAGCTCTCCACTCCTTGATCTCAAGGCCACTTTCTCTCAAAGGAATGATGGTGGGAGGGGAGCCAGCAAGAGATCCTTGAAATGGAATGCTGGAGCTTTCGGGATGGACGGGGCGCCACAACAGCTGTCCTGCAGATGGGGAAGAGCATTTGAACCTTGAGTTTATATTTCTAGAAAAACTCCCCACTCCCCCGTTGCTTCTCTGCTCCCTCCCTTGCTGTATTATGGGGCTTTTGTGAGGTTTAGAAAAATAAACAGAATCTAACCCTAACTGTCTGAAAGTGCTAAATTACCAAGAAAGACATAACAGATTAGCAGTGCAAATTAAGCCTGTGTGGGAGATGGCCAGCACACTGGGGAGCTGAGAATTACCCACAAGAGTAGAGTGGTGGTTTCCCTGCTCTGTTCCTCCTCGGGATGAGCTGCCTCTGCCCACAGCAGCTTCTCCGGTGGCTCTGAAGGCTGAATCAAATTGTCTATAGAGATGAGGGTTAAGAATAGGGGCCATAATCGCTTTAAAATCAGCCACTCCCACAGGCTTGAAAAGATCCGGCTAATGCCATCTAGTCCATTCTAAGATGTCAGATAAGATGCCCCCAACTCATCCTGACTGGAGGTGAAACTTTCTTCTGTTTTAAAAGACAATATTTTTTATCTTCCCCAGCAGGAACCTGTTTTGGGAGGGAGGGGTTAATGAGTCAAAACTTACAGTATGTTAGAGGTGAAAGGGATCTTAGAATGCTGGTCCAATCCTTCACTTTACAGATGGATAAACTGAGGCTCGAAGAGGAAGCAACGTGCCCAAGATCCCTCAGACGGTGAATGACAGAGCTAGGACTAGAACCCAGGGCTCCTTAACCCCAGTAAAGATGCACTTTCTATAACAGCTACCTCCAAGCCTCCCACCTAATCCCCAATTCCCCTTTCCTCGAGGAGCCTGCCCCTCCGTTAGTTTTCCCTGGGTTCTGCTAAATGAATTTGTATACTTTTGGCCAGTCTGCAAATATAGCATCTATGGCTTTGAACCCCATAAATAAACCTGAAAGTTTCCCTCATTCAAGTCAGTACCTACATTTGTCGAGCCCCTACTATTGCCAGGCACAGTGTTAAGCACCAGGAACACAAAGGTGAACAAGGCATAGTGCCCATCCTTACAGATTTTTGCACAGCCAGCAAGGGAGCTTCTGGAGTTCTTTCTGCAATAACCTGAACCCCTCCCGCTGACTAACCCTATTTTCCCTGCTGAATCTTCAGGACATATGCAGGACAGGTTAGGAAGTAGAGGATACTAGGTTAAGGCGCAGTCTCTAAGGCGCTGTTCTGGGATCTGGAGGCAAGACCTCCCACCTCCCCACACTCCAGGATACATGTGAAAGAGAGAGGTTTCTAGTCTACTAACAGATTTAGAGTCAGGCAATGTGGATTTAAATGATAGTTCTACAATTTACCAGCTAGAAGACCATAAGCAGATTATCTAATCTTTCTGAGCCTCGGCTTCTTCTGAACTGAGGATCCTGAAACCCACCTCATAAGACTGTTACGGTGATCAAAAAAAATAAGTAAATCCCCTAACTCCGTGCCTGGCACACAGGGAACCTCAGTAAACGCCTTTTGCCTTCTTTTCTCTTGAGTTCCGGTCTTCTATGACTGCGCGTCACTCCTGAGGGTTTCAATGTTTGTGTGTTGAGAAACTGTTTCACTCTCCGTTCCCTTCCAGGCATGAGAAGAAGGTTGACTTCCCACCTTCTCGCTTCTAAGTGTGACTTCCCACCTCAAGTCTACCTAACTTGGGACCTCAGACCTTGGCTCAACACGACACCCCTTCTGCTGGCCATGCTCCCTCCCTTTGAGTCCACCACTGCAAAAGAACGTGCTGACCTAAGCCGCCACTCTGTCAGTTTTGAGGAAGGAAAAATGAAGGGAAGGCGTAGGGGAGACGTATTCCCAAAAAGAGAAAACTCCTCCTTGATGTGTCATGAAAGACGCACAGGATTTAACGTCAGAAGATACACGTTGAACTCCCAACCCTTCACTTATTGTCTGTGTGGTCCCAGCCCTGTTGAGCCTCAGTTTCCTTCTCTGTAAAGAGGGAATACAGGGGCTGGCCCAGTGGCATGGTGGTTAAGTACGCGTGCTCTGCTTCAGCATCCCGGGGTTCACAGGTTCGGATCCCCGGCGCGGACATACGCACTGCTTATCAAGCCGTGCTGTGGTGGCCTCCCTCTATATAAAATAGAGGAAGATGGGCACGGGTGTTAGCCTGGGCCAATCTTCCTCAGAAAAAAGAGGAGGATTGGCAACGGATGTTAGCTCAGGGGTAATCTTCCTCACCAAAAAAAAAAGGAATACAAAAGCTGTTTCATTTAGTTGTTGTGAAGATTAAATTTGAAAAAACATATAAACGATTGTAACAAAGAGGCAAGTAGCACACTGCTACTACTACTATTTTTTTCTCTTCCTGTTTCCCTAACACATCAAGAAAGCACAGGCCCAGGCCAAATCCGGGGACAGGCAGTTTCGTCCTTGCTAAGCCGTGGGTCCCCTCTCACCCTCTCCAGTCAGAGAGAGAAGAGTCCTCCTCTCTCCACCTGATCTGGAGGAGGCAGGAGGTAAAGGGTGGATCCCAGAGCCGGGAGCCCAGAGCTGTCTCCTTCCCAGTCTGTCTACGGGGGAGTCTCTTGGCAACGAGCAAGGCTCCAGATGCCGAAGGTGAAATCCATCACCGGGGCCCTGGGCTGAGATAAGATAGAGGAGCGTAAATCAAGGCTCCCTGAGATAAGAAGGCAGCCTAGGCCTGAAAAAATGCAACTCCCTTGCCAGCTGCCCGCTTCTGCAAAGTTGCCAAGCAGAGGGCTGTGCTAGGTGGGAAGGAGCCCAGACCCCTGGCCCCTTCCTAGAAAATAGGAGGAACCTCAACCTCGGGCTTCTCTCTGCTCTCTCCTTCTTACCACAAGTCCCAGCCTGAGAGGAGGAACAGGCGCTTGTATTGAGTCCCTCTGCATCATCGGTCCCTCTCAGGCACCAGAGATTAAGGGCAAAGGTTTCGGGGTCAGGCAGCCTGGGTTCAAATCCTGACTTTTATACTCACTGCGTAATCTTGAACAATCTACCTCACCTCTGTGAGCGTCAGTTTCCAGCAGGGATAATACTAATGCTATTTCACAGGACTGTTTTTGAAGACTAACTACAATCATATTTGTAGAGCACTTAGTAAAGTGTCTGGCTCACAGACAGTGCTTAATCAATAGTGGCTATGGTTATATATGAGATTGGTAGAGATTGAGGAAACCAACACCTACCTCTCTAACTTCCTGTTTACCTCATTTGTACAGTCATCTCTTTATAACTCTCTGAATGATATTCCCCAGAAATAAATCTGGTCATGTCAGTCCCATTTGCTGAGTGTTATTGAAGAGTGGACCTTCTCCTTGCCATCCCTTGCCAAGTCTGTCACCAGCATCACCCTATATAAAGTCCTCCTCCCCCGCCCCTCCTCCACAAAGCATCTGTGTTTAAATGTATGTCTGACTGGCTGAACCTGGAGCAATTACAAGGAAGAATTTTGACCACCCTGAGGTCATGAAGGAAAGGAAATCATTAACAGACACCTAGAGGCCAAAGATAAGATTCCAGGGAAGCAAGCGGCCACACGGAGAAGTGAGTGAACAATGACATAGGCAGGAGCCCCAGCAGGCAGAGGGGTCATTTCCGCATCTGAAAGAGGATCTTTGTATCTTTAGATGTCCTCCCAACCTTGTCTTCATCTTTCCCTCTTTCGTTATCAATCAAGGCATAAATAAGGACTTTGTGCTGTGTTGGAGTATGGTGGGAAAAGTTCATATTTTGGTCTCTGATCTGAAGGCACCTACAACCTGATTATAGAGGGAGCCAACAAACTCAGGATGTTTCAGGGAGTCAGGTCACCTGGCATTTTACTGTAGAAGCCCATAATAGAGTTGAGGGGGGTTCAAAGGTGGGGGGGCAAGAACTAAAGTGCTCTGAAAGGTAGGCAAAAGCATGTGGAGAGATTGACACGGCAGCAAAGGGGAGCCTTTATAGCTTCTTGAGCAAGGAAATATATGACCGTGGTGTGTGGGGTGGGTGAGACTGACTGACAGTGCGCGAGAGGGAAAGAGGGCTGGACCTGAGTTCAAGACTTGCCTCAGCCACTTGCTGGCTGTGTAGGTGACACCAGGCAAGTTATCTAACCTCTCTTGGGGCTTCCCACTTGGAATAATAAAGCCGAACTTCCAGGTTTGTCATGAAGCTATGTGGTGACTCTGTAAGGCCGCTTCCTGCACAGGTATGGGTTCCAATGACTTAATGGGTGTGTGGGGGAGATGGGCACTGCAGGAAGGGAGACTAGATGGACATGCGTGGGGGCTGTTAAAGAGACAGGCAGGCAGTGACGCGGATGGGGATCGGGGGAGTGTTGGAATCATCTTCCTCTTTATTGCTTTCCTCCTGCTGCCCACCGTGCTGGGGGCCACCTAGGAAGAGTCCCATAGACTTATAGCCTCTCTTGGCCTAAAACCGACAGTAAGAAGCAGACAGCTGAGAAGATCAGGGAGTGACAGAACATGAGTGGATATACAAATAAACAAGATTAACTATTCCCATTGTATACACAAGAGGCTTTGCTAACACTCAGCCAATTAGAAAACTAATCTAAACAGCCACTGGCTTCCACATCTCTTCAGAGCTCTTTCAAACAGCTGTTCAGTCTGCACTTGCTGCCATTCCTAGCAAGTGCCCTGGGACTGCTTCTTGGGTCTGGTTCCCCACTTGAGCCTCAAGGGCTCCTTAAGAGCAAAAGAGTGTGTCTTTTCTGTCCCCTGGACTCCCTCTAGGGTCCTTCTGCTGTTATGTACAATGCTCCTTCCATGTCACTACCTCTGAGAAGCCTTCCCATGTGCCCCCAAACAGAAGGACCATTAGAGCACTTTCCGTGTTCTATCGCCATTTCTCTGGGATGCATATAATGAAGGGGGTGAGAGCACAGCCTTTGAAGTCTGACAAATTTGAGTTCAAAAACTCCTAGATCTCTCACTACTATGATCTCTCTGAGACTCTGTTCCCTCACCTGAAAAGAAGATAATAATCATACCTACTTAACAGAGGTTAAAAGCAAGTATATATAAAAGACCCTGGCACAGTTCCTGGCACAGTATAAGCATTCAGTACATTGCATTTGCCATTATTATTATTATTTTTTTTTTTTAAAGATTTTATTTATTTTATTTTTCCCCCCAAAGCCCCAGTAGATAGTTGTATGTCATAGCTGCACATCCTTCTAGTTGCTGTATGTGGGACTCGGCCTCAGGATGGACGGAGAAGTGGTGCCTCGATGCGCACCCGGGATCCGAACCCGGGCCACCAGCATTGCAGCGCGCGCACTTAACCACCAAGCCACAGGGCCGGCCCTTTTTTTTTTTTTTTTTTTAAAGATTTTATCATTATTATTATTATAACTATCAGTATTGTTGACTCTGAGTTACCTGAGGGCAGGAAACAATGTGACTTCTGTGTCAGGCAGACTCTAAAATGGTCCCTGACAATCCCATGTCCTGGCCTTCACAGCCCTGTGTAATCCTCTCCTCTTGAGTGCGGGTGGGACCTGTGACTTGCTTCTAACCAATAGAATATGGCAAAGGTGATGAGATGTCACTACTATCATTAGGTCACATCAAATTGTGACTTTTGACTTGCTAGAAGACTCTCTCTGTTGCCTCTCAGCTTGCATGCTTTGATGAAACAAGCTGCCTTGTAGGAGAGGCCCATGTGGCAAGGAATTGAGAGCAGCCTCTGGCCAACAGCCAGCTGGGAACTGAGGCCCTCAGTCCAACAGCCTTTGAGGGACTGAATTTTGCCAACTACCACGTGAGCTTGCAAGTAAATCCTTCCCCAACTGAGCCTTCAGATGAGACTGCAGCCCTGGCCAAAATCTTGATTACAGGTCTGTAAGAGACCCAGAAGCAGAGAGCCCAGCTAAGCTGTGCCCAGACTCCAGGCCCATAGAAACTGTAAGATAATAAACATGTGTTGTTTTAAGCCACTAGATTTTACGGTAATTTGTTACACAGAAATAGGTAACTAATACAACTTCTTTGTATTTCTAGCACAGCACTTGGCATAGAGCGGAAGTCAAGCGTGGGTTGAGTGGATGATTGAATGAATGATGGTAACAGGTAAACTCATCAGGGTCTGAGAACAGCCTGGCTGGGCTAGATCCCAAAAAGAGGGCTCTTTCTCAGCCCTCACTGCCTATATCTTTTCTCCCTCACTTACAACCCCTGCTCCCTTCTCTAGTCCTCAGGACATTGCTCTGCTTCTGGTTCCTGCATTTAGTCATTCCTTCTGGACTTTATTTTCTTCTTTAAAAAAAAAAATCAGCTCTCTCTAAAATATCTGACCCTAGTGAATTGGAATAATTTCTGATGGAAAAGCAGTCTTGTCCAGAAAACTTCTTACCCACCCTGCTTAGGAATGTGGTTGCTGCAGATATTAAAACAGACCTGCAGGCATCTGCAATGAGTGGGGAGCTGGTGCCAGGAATGACCTCAGCCTACACAGCAGGGCTTCTACCTATGAAAAACTGCTACTCTGGGCTGCATCACAATAGGACCTTCCCTTCTCCAAACCCTTCCACTTCTAGGTACTCCATGCAGCACCCCTAGTTTAATGCCTGAGCCACAACTTCCCATTCCAAGGCTGGTACCAAAAGTCCCGAGGGCAGTGATCATCAGGCCTGCTAGAGAGGATGCTGTGGGTCCTTTTGTCCAGGTGGCTCCAAGTGGCTTCAGCTGAAACATGTGGGCCTCATGGCTGGCAGCCCTCCTTTCCTCTCCTCTTTTCCCAACTCCACCCCTTCCCACCACACAGCTGAGAGGGATCCTGTTCAGGTTGAGAGGTATCAGGCTTCAGTCCTACTTGCAAGCAGCACACTCTCATAGAAGTCCAGGACTCTTGGGGCAGAAACCAAAGACTGGGAATCCTGGTTCTGAAGGCTCCTCACTGTGTAGCCAAACTTCCACCGGGCCTTGGATTATGCCCTACCTAAGTCAGTTCCTTCTGCTGAATCTGAATATGTCTAAGACAAAGCAGAAACTCTTTCAATTATTAGATTTCTCTCTTCTACTGAGAAGCTCAGAGAACCAGGAAAATTCCCTCTATAAATATTCCAGCCTCCAAATTCAACAGCCTCGCCCTTGATAATCCCAGTAATCTTAGTAACAGCTAATATTGGCCCATTCCTGTGTGCAAAGTATTTTTACACAGCTATTTCTCACAAGAATACTACAGTATTTTTAGTCCCATTTAACAGATGAAGAAACTACGGCTCAGAAAGATTAAGTAAAGTTTTCCTGGTTACATAGTGAACGAGGGGTAGAATTGGAACCTAAACCAACGTCTGTTGACTCATAGCTCCATACTCTTTCCACTACTGCTCACTCCCCCAAATACGTAATACTAATTCGCCTCTAATTGTGTATCTCATTTGTACGTTGATCACTTTATGTTGAGATGTACACACTGTATTGCCCAGTTCCTGTCTCTTTCACCTTAGTCTTCACCCATGCCAGCCTCTGGAGAGCTGGCTTGAATGGCTTCATCCAGAGCAGCAATAGACTGATCACTGGCCTTTAAGCCAAGAGACCCGAGTTTTAAGTTCTGGCTCTGACACTAATGAGGGGGTGACTTTGAATAGGTTACCTCACTTTTCTAGGCATTTTAATGTAAAAGTAATAAACTGGATGATCTTTGAGGTCACTTCTAGCTGTAAAACTATGTGATTCTTTGATTCAATTCCTGGTTGGGCTCCCTCTTGGGGAGGAAAAATTTCCCAAGTCCTTGGGACACTGACCTGGCCTGTCACACTGTTAATGCCATCTGGAGCTTGGGCTGGGAGTGGGGAGCACTTAGCCAGCTGCTCCAAAGATGACAGGAAGACCCTGTCCCCCAACTCTACCCCAACATCTCCCTGCACTCCTGGGTTCTTTTTCCAGCCTTCCACAACACGTCATTGTGACCTCTTTTAGGTAAGAATATGAGCTCCTGATGTCCTCCGTCCTTGATTCTCACTAACCAATGATTATTACCCAGCCCGGTACCACACCAGACAGGCTGGCACTTCGCTGATCTCACAGGATGTCTGTGAGCCTGGGCTGAAGAGACTCTTCACAATCGCCTTCTCAGGGAGACCCGGGGACCCTGCAGCTGCTCCCAGCTGTCAGCTGAACAATGCAGATTCTGTCAGGTCTCCCGGCTGAGCCTCCTTTCAGGAGATATTCGGGTTGCAGTATTAACTGGAGGCATCTCAGCTGCTTCCTGCTCCTTGGGTCCCAGCACAGATCCCTAAGCAAAGACAATCAGTGCAGCCCTGCATGTGGCCACAAGCAGCAGAAGTCGGGGCAGAGCACAGAAGTTTCACCACCATCTCAGAGCAAGGAGTCAAACTTCCTAGGCTGGAAGGGACCCCAAGGATCAAGTGCGCCTAGGTCTCTGCCTCCAGGCACAAAGGCAGGATAACAGCTCAGTTTTCAGAAATATTTGAGTGATTTTGTGGCCTCCTAGGTTACCTCTTTCATCCAACAGGAATCTTCTAACAACTGTCCTCCTCATAGTCAAACCACTTGCACAAACTACTTTTATGACTTGCACTAGTTTGAACTCTCCACTTCAGCAAGGCATGTCCTACCCCTGTCTCCTGAGCTCGGCTGTCCCCCACCCCCCCACATTGCCAAGCACCGCAAATGCTGCCACCAAAGCTCAAATAGCCCCTCCCCCATTTCCACAGCAACCCAAATCCTTCCTTTGGCTTCAGATCTCAGCTGCAAGACTTATCTTCTCCCTAAAACTGCTGTGAGTGATACCACGAGACCCTAGTTAGTCTCTTCACTCCCGTGTTTCTTTTTTTCCAGCTTCCTAAATACTGAGGGCCTACTTGGTCATTTATGCCAATGTGCTGACCTTTGTAGGTATTTTCTCTTGGTTTTGCCTTCATGCTCATGTCAGTGTCTCTCCCCCTACTCCATAAAGCAGGAGTTCCTCCAGTATACAGACCAGGTCTCCTTCCCTTCTGAACTGTTGTTGGTGCTTGCATTTCTGATAATTGACTATCAGGAAGTCCCACCTGAAAGCTAACCCTCTCATGACAGTTTGAGCCCATTTCCTGTTTGGTTGGGTCCTGGAAACGTGATAAGGCTTTGGACAGCTGCCAATGGACTAGCTGGTCTGCAAGGCCAATTTGGGGATATGAAGGGGAAAATGACTCCTATTACATAAATAGTCCTTCAGAATGCACCAGAGTGGAAACAATGATCCTTGCTGCACCCAGATCCACTCTAACCCTCTCCCTTGTACCAAGCATCCTGGCCTGCCAAGACTGCAGTACTAGTAAGACATTCCCGGAGGAATATTATTACTCGAGGGCAGTCAGACCCAGAGATATGTGGAAGGGAAGTGGCTGAGCAGAGGACACACAGAGGATCAGCAAAAGCAAGACTTGAGCCAGGTGTCCGGCTCCACGCTCTGTTGCCTCCAAGAACAGGCCACTTTCTTTAGGCTTTTCTTGAGGGCTAATGAAAAACAAGTTGGAGCCATGGTGGGGCTGGGGTGGGGGGCATTTGCAGAGCAGAGTTTATAGGCACTTGCATTTTCTTAACAGCTCCCTCCTTACACATTCCTCTGCATTTTTCCCTTTTATTAACATGGCATCTTTCCCAGGCCACTTTATGGGACTGTGTGTGTTTTTACTTATGCCCTGATTGAGTTTGATCGTGTCTCTCCCTATGAAGACCTCCAGATCTTGTTCAAGGCCTCCCCCACATCCCCTGCCTGGGCACAGGCTTTTCAGTCCCTGCGGAACTCCTGGGCCCATCTCTCAACCCAATGCTGAGGGCTCTACCATGTTTTCGACAACACGAGGCACTTTTCTGCATGAGGGTTGCACTTCATTTGGTATCCAAATAATATAACACAGCTTGATTACTCACCCAAATCTGAAATGACTTCTGGATCTTGCTCCAAAATCAAATCTGCCCCAGAGGATGAAGAGGAAGATTTGCCACAACTGAAGATTTTCAAAGGAATGTTTGCAAGTCGTGAAGGCCATTGCCAAAGAGGAACTCTAAAACTGTTTGAGCAATAGCAGCTCTGACAGAACGCAGCTTTCCAAGGGACCTGCTTTCAAAGGCATGGCACACATTCTTGGATAGTCAAGCTTTGGCATGTTTATTAAAAAAGACACTCATGTTACTTTCAGGAACTCTGTTCTTAGCCTTTCTTTTTCCTTCAGACTATCAGTTCCAAGAGGGCCAAGACTGAGGCTTGGAATTGACTTTCCGTCTTTGAGCTCAGTTTTGTCAGCGTTTCCCCATATGGGTCTCCCGGTGTCTGGAAGAGGCTCTACTTCACTTAGACATTAAGTAGCAGGCATGGTGACAATCCTGTGATCTTTGAAAACCTACTCCCCCCTCTCGGAGCTGCAGTTTCTTCCTCTGTAAAACAAGGAAATAAATACATATTCTGCAGGGTTGTGAGAACTAAATGAAGTCATGCCTATAAGAGGCCTGGCATGTTGGAGGCACTCAGTAAATGGTGGTGATTTTTGTTATGCAGGTAGGGACCACTTTCTGAGAATTTCTAATCTTTCACCTTGTTTGTCCTGGCCCTCTCCCACCGCAATCAGCCCTTCCTGGGATGTCTGTGAACAACATCAGATTCCGCTCTGTTCTCAAAGGAAAGAATCTCTGAGTCCTTTGGGAAATGTAGTTCTGGAATTGTTTTGCTGTTGTCAGCAGGCTCTGGAAGAGACATTAGCCCCGCAAGGCTTGGTGTGGGAAGTTTTTACAGGTACTGCTCATCTGGCTGGCAGATGTAGCTTTGCTGCAAGATATAGCTCTGTCTTCCAGATGGGAGGGTGCCTGAGAGTTGTGAGGCGGGGCTGGTTTCTCTCTGCTTGGAGCCAGTGCTGGTCATACTCATGGGTCTGTCGTCTCCTTCCAAACTCTGGAGTCCTTGAGCCAACTTAATTAAATGGCGCTGATTACATCCTTGTCCTCTCAAACCCACATTCTGGAAATCAGCTGGCCATCTGTCCATTATCTCCACCACCCCCACCTTCCCCACCACCCCCACCATCACCCAAGACACACACACACACGATGGTATTTCTAGGGGAGCGGAGGAAAATACTGGACACACGGGATGTTTCTCCATCAGGTAAGAGTAACATTCATTCCTACGTTCTCAAGGAGATGAAACAGGATACAGAGGGCTTCTCAAGTTAGGGTACCCCACAATGTATGAACAGTTTCCCTAAAGGAAGATGGAAAGAGGTAGTAGGGGCCAAAGGCTGGTTCTCTTCCCCTAGTGACATCATATTGGACAGAAGCAGTCCCTAATTCTCCACCCCCAGAAGTCCTGTCTCTGCCTTGACAGTGGGAATGTGCCTTGTCCACTAGCAGCTGTCATCCAAGCTTATTGGGTTGGGCTTGTTTGGGGACTTTTATGCTAAAATACTCTGTACCTCATCACTTCTGGTCAAAGTCCTTTTGCTCACAAGGTGCAGAAAACCATTCACATATAAAAAGTGGATAGAGTGACAACTATGTAGGGACAAAGAGATTTCAAATAAATGAAGTACCAGACTACATAGTTCTCTCTCCTCCTGGGCTACAGAGTCTCCTGTCTTAACTCCTCTCTGTGCGTAATTTTGGTTTGCCTGTGCTTTCATCAAACGGCCTTAACTCAAGTCCTCATTGGAGTTTTAGTCTAGTTCCCTCTGTGCTGTCTGTGTTTTTTTATTTCAGACTCTTAAGAGAGAAAAACTGAACGGCTGTTGTCCAGCCAATATATTGGTTGGCCTTGGGCATCTATTCCTAGTCAAATTAGCTGTGGCTGAGGAGTGGAACATGTGGTACAAAACATGTTTAAGGTAGCAGGGGCTGGAAGTGGGGGAGCAAATTCTCTGAGAAGCAGATATTTCTCCCAAGGTATGTCTAACCCCCCAGTGTGGTTCTGGGGTTCATCTAAGGAACAGGTAACATTCATCCACAATGAATCCATCCTTCTCAGCAGAGGCTGGGAGTGCAGCTCGAAGGCTCAGGAGCCAGGAGCCCCACAGAAGCATGTGCCACCTCCAGAGCACTCCGGGGACACGGTGAAATTCTCAGAAGAGTGCTTAAGGAGATAGCGTCCTGTGAAAACAGCACTGGAATGGGAGTCAAGAGTCCCTACTTCTGATTCCAGCTCTGCTACTAACCCACAGAATGGCCTTGGGAAAATCGCTTTCACCCTCTGGTTCTTAGACTCTTCATAAGGCAAAAAATAAATTAATTAATTAATTAATAATAATAACAATAGCAATATATGAACAATGTTGAATTAAATAATCTTTAAGGTCCTTTGCAAGCCCTAAGAATCCCCTAAGCCTATATCCTTGCCACCCACCCTCCCAGCAATTTCCCAGAAATGCACAGAACAGAGCTCTTTGGTGGGGGCTCTGCCAGCTGCCGGTCTCTCATGACCAACCACCCATCCCTGGTGATGAGTCCCCGCCAGACGCTTTCCAACCTGACCCTGCAGGCATCCAAGAAAGTCCAGGCAGGGCCTTCCTAGGGAGAGGGGTCGGGAATCCTCATTTCGAGAAGCAGATTTATCCCTGAGCTTCATAGAGACTAAGGATGGGCCTGAGCCCTTGCTCTCTGGCCACACCAGAGAGGGCAGGCTGGGCATCGAGGACTCATCCAACTGGGGATTTTCCAGCTGGGCCTTCAGGGCCTCTGAGGCCAGGGGAGCTATAGGGAAAGGGTCAGCAGAGGCCTCAAAGGGGCGAGGACAGTAAGTCTCATGGAGTTGAAGAAAGAGAACAGAAAACGTTGTGGGTTCCCAGGGGAAGATGGCAGGGCAGGGGAAATTGTTTGTGTCTTTTGGCAGGAAATGAATGACATTCAAAGAATATTCAAAATGCCGTACTAATCAGCACCTGTTCTCTTTGGAGCCAGTGGCTTGGGCCCATGGCATCTGAGGCTGAGCCTGGCTTTGGGTCTCCCCAGGGGAGGAAATACAGAACATCGAGATCCACTCGAGTGTTGAAAGAGGCACTGGTCCTAAGTGGGGTGAAGAGAAGGAAGGTGCCCTCGGCCTCCATTGCTCCTTCCTGGCCCCAAATGGTCTGTTACACACCCCCAGCTCAACCCCAGGCAGATGGCTGCAAATTCTGCAGGGGCCTCTGTGCATTCCCTTGGCTAATGGCCACATTCCAGAGCAGCATATGTTTCGTCTCAAGCCCACAAGGTTTGCACTTCCAAGTGGAGCCAAAGAGAAAACCTTGGCTCAGGCTGCAGATTTCTTAGGAGAGGTGGGGGCGGGGGAAGCCGTCAGGGAGGCCGAAGCTGTCACGTGGAGAAATATTTGAGTGAATGCAAAGCCAGGTCCAAAATCGGTGACACCCTCATTCCTGACTCAAAACTCGTCAAGGCACCTCCCCAGGAGACTGAACAAGCAGAGCTGCCACCTCTAGCTCTCATCTAAATGCCTCTCAGGCTGCCTGCATGTTCCTTCAAACCCCTGATTCCACTTCTACACCTCAGCCTCAACCCACGCCCCTCCTGACTCAGTGGTTCATAACCCAGGGCTGTGTGGAGTGAGGAAGAAATGTAAAGCGGACGAATTCTGATCTCTCTCTGGCCCTCATCTCCCCTTGTCCCCTTCTCTCTGCTCTGAGAGGTGGGTTCCTCTGGCCTGCGGCAGCTGAAGGACACCAGGCCTGGAGGAGGATTTAGGAAGGATCCAGGGGTAGATGGAAAGAGACAGGAGGAAGAAGAGAGCAGGGCGGAAACAAGGAGCAAGAGATAGACGTAGGGTGTGGGCCGAAGGGAAGAAAGGGAACATGGAAGGGTCTAGCACTGGAGAGAGACAGAGGCGGGGTCTCCTCTGGTGGGCAGGGAATGAGGAGAGGAGGAATGGCGGGGGTGGGGGGCGGGTCTTGGTCCTCGGGGCTTCTGCTCTGTGGTAAGCTAAGGGATTCCTGACAGCAAAGTAAACTGTGGAGTGCTGAGTTTACCCAGCTCCAAGAAGCAGTGTTGGGAGTGGTTAATGTTTCCTTCCCACTGAGTTAGTTGACAGGCACCGAACCACAGCCAGCCCCTTGCTGTTTTGGCAGGGAGGGGTGGGGAGGTAAGGAGAGGGCTGTCAGAAAAGCAGGGTTCCCTGACCCCAACATAGGTTGTGCACACTTGGGTAGGAGCTGTGAAGCCCAGCAAGCATAGGCCCAAAGGTCCCCATCCAGGAGGAAGAACCTGAACAAGTCACCCCCTTCATCCCACCTCCTCCTGCATCAGCCCCAGCCAGGCCTGTGAACACATAGCCCTCCAGCCCTCTTCATGGCCTGTTTATTTTTCTCATTGTCCTCCCTTTATTAGATGACTGTCTGTGGGCTACAGTCTCAAACAGCTGTGCTTATGTGGATAGATGCAGAGGACACATAGACCACAAAATAAATCAGGAAGACACTAGCTCTCAGCACCCAAGAACAAAATAAACGAATCCTGGCGTGATGCCCCGCACGATGTGCCAGTGGGTTTTATGCTAACTAAGGATGAATGGGTTGAAATATTGGGGAAAAATAGCTTTACTTTCCTTCAATCCAGGGAGGCTCCTGGGAAGAAATTGGCTTCTGAAAGATTTTTCAGGTGAAGGGGAGGAGAAAAGTTTGGACAGAAGGGCATTTCAGGAAGTGGAATGGACAGAAGCACAGAGGCGGGGGTAAGAGAACCAGACAGGTGGTGCATCCAGAAAGTAAGTCCACATAAGGGCAGGGAACAGGTTAGGAGACAGGAAGAGGGGAAGGACAGAGTGGGCCTTGGGCACAGAGCCAGAAGCTTATCCCAAAACTGTCACAGAGGGCTCGGGTCTTGGGCTGCCGTTGCCCCCTCCCCATCCACACACAGAGAGTTAGAGGCCACTCAGGACCTATAGAGTAAGAGGAGGTGGACATGTGGTGGGGAAGAGGATGGGACCAAGGATACCAAGAGCAGCCCAGGCTGAGGATCAGGAATCCCCACTAAGCTATGATCATAGAGAGGGAGGGGGCGTGTGGTCATATTATAAGGGTGTGCACAGCAAGGTGGGGGAGCAGCCAGGATGAGGAAGGGTAAAAAGGAAAAAAGCAGGAGGTTGTTCACTGCCTGGGAGCAAGGGAACTGAGTGAGGTTGAGGACGCAGGTCAGGGCAACAGTGGGGTGTATGAAGGTGTGTAAACGTGACACAGCTGCCAGGATAATTGTGCAATTAACTCAGTCTCATTTAACTCAGACTCCTGGGTCTCAACGCCATCACCTCTCTGAGCGTATTTTAAAATATCCTTCTAAAAGCAGAGAGGAGGAGTCTATTAGTAGCTTCAAGGAGCTCCTGGGAAGCCAGCAGAGGGCAGGGAGAGGAAGGGGGAGGCGGGCGGGAGGGAGGGAGCTCACAGCAGGCAGGACCCAAGGCCCCCTGCCCATTTCAACCAGAGCAGCTCAGCGTCATCTGTTGCATTTGTTTATGCTTTCGTGTAAGATTTCCTTGAAAGAAGGGCTTATCACTGTAAGCCTGTAAAAGAATAATTTGAAAACTATGAAGGTCTAATTTCTCTTGGAAGTCCCCACCAGCTTTAGGATCGACGTTTCTGTGAAGAAGCATACAGTGAACATATGTACCAACTTTTGCGCACAGTTACCAAATTCAAATATTCTAGCCCGCCATCAGGTCATTTGTTCTCATTTTTTAATTCAGAAAAATATTTTATTCTGTAACTCTCCCCTCTTTTCATTTGGTTCGGGAATGGGAGAAACAGCACAGAGTCCACCATTCCTGCAGCTTATGCCCATGGCAGCATCACAAGTCAATAATAACAATCTTGGAATAACAATAATAATAATAACAACGACATCACAGTCTCGAGATCTGTCTGAACAGAGCACTCCAGGCAGCTACTTCCAATCGGGTAGAGTTGGTACCTGAGCTGAAACCTCTCTGCTGACCAAATTTGATTGGTTGTCTGACTCCAAGAATGCCAAGCTAAAAGGACCACCACCATTACCAACCATCCCAACTTCCTCCTGGCCTCCTGGATCTCTTGGACAAGGTGCTGACCCATATTTCCAACAGGACACCAGGACTGGCCTTTACTTAGAAGGTAAGTTCTCCCACTTGCCTGTTGGCTGCCTGGGCCCTGGAGAAAGAGGCCTGAACCTCGGGGAAATATGGCCATTTCCCACACCTTGCAGTCTAGTCAAGATTCAGGGACAGGTACTGTATATGACTCTGAACTCTAGCTTTCTATCTTCAGACTGTCCCCATCTGTTTATTCTCTACAGTTACGGAGAAAAAGACTCTTAGGAAAAACTTTAAAGGACTTGAACTTGTTTAAAGGAGAAGTACAAAAAGGGGCAGAGACAGAACTGGATTCCAAATGCAACACCGCTGGGGAAAGATCAGTCTCCTCCTACGGAGGCATCCATCTCGAGGGGGTGCAGGGAGTGGGAAGCAAGGAGCCTTGGGATGATTTGGGAAGGGGGCACAGTAAATGAAAGAACACAAAAAGATTAAAATGAGGAGGAGGAGAGTAGATTGATGGTTTTCAACTTTTTAAATAAGCAGAACTGTCTTTTCAAAACAAATCAGACTCCAATCCCAGGATATAAGCTGGTGAGAGAGAGCTGCTCTGGTTGAATGTGGAGAACAGGCCCTCCTCATGGTTCTGCTCCTTTATCCCCGGCCTCAGAGAAGGGCAGGAATTGCCTGGGGTCACCGACTAGCAAGTGGTGTAGCCGGGTTTAGAATCACACGTGACGCCCCTACAGTCCCCTCCGCCTCACTAACAGTATGGGCGACTGCTCTGCTCCCCACTTACGTCCAGCGTCTAGAATAGTATCTGGCATGTAGACGGCCCTCAGTAAGTATTTGTGGAATGAGTGAATCTACCATAACTACCCTTTACATGGGCTCAGAGCTTCACAGTTTAAAGAGCACTTTCACAGGAGTGTTCTGCGCTGCATGTCCACCCTCAGCCGGCTGCTTTCGGGCACTGTCTCAGCCCAGACCAGTCCCTCTGGAGGTGGGGGCGGGGGAAACTGAGCATCAGCAGATGTGATCTTCCCTCTCTGTCTCTGAGGCTCCAGATCCCAGAAACCTGAGGCTTCCTCTGAGAAGCCTCATTCCTGCCCCTACTTGGTCACTGAGCTATGGTGCAGCCTAGAGACCCTCTGATTCCTTGCCTCCTCCCACTCTCGCCTGTGTGTACCTTTTGCACAAACACTTCAGAGAGGTCCTGGAGAGAAGAGTTCCAGCAGGAAGCAGGGGTTGTCCCGCGGGGCCCAGGGAGAGACAGCCTGTGTCATTTGTGGGGGTGAAAGGCCTCCACCCCAGCTTAGGCCCCCTCCCTCACATTCTCCCCCGTCTTCTGGAAAAAGATGAATGTATTCACTCCAGTTCCTCCAGGACCCCGCTCTCTCATCCCTCGGCACAGGCCTGCCAAGTTTGGGACATGAGAACAGGCCAGGTTCCCTATGGGGAGCCCAGGGGGGTGGAGCCAGACCTGGCTGGGCCTCCAGGTCGGCTTGCCCTGGCCCCAGGGTTTAATAAACTCCGAGAGAGGTTTTCAAAGGCCACTTGATCTTCCCCATCAGGCAGCCCCTGTCTCCCTTTCAGAGCCGCGGGACTGGAAAGAAAAAACCGCTCAATGAACAAGGCGGCCAGAGAAAGCCGAGCCGCGGGGCACCTTCTATGAATTTCTGATGAGCACACAGCCCTGACTCCTGGGTTCCAGCCCAGTGCAGTCAGGGATGTTAGTTTAAGTCATTTCGCACGGTTCACTGGCTCTCTGAGAGCAGCTTGTCTCCAGCCTGGCCCTCTCTAACAAGCTCTTTTTACTCGGGGCTTCTCTGAGCAGAGACCTCAAACAATAGCAGCTTTCAAGGGGCTCGGCCCTCCTCTGGCAGCCTCGCTCTCCCGCCCCCAGCCCCGCTCTCCATCCTTCTCTCTGGCCTCTCTCTGCTTGCCCACCTGAACGTCCCATCCTAGAGCCTGACGGGAAGTAGGTATTCAGGGAAAAGTTGCTCCTTCCTTCCCTCTCCAGTGTCCACGCCCTTTCTCCCCATGAGCAGACAGAGTGAGTGAGTGACCACGCTCTCAAGAGCAGGCCACCCTGTCACACAACTCCAGACCACTGCATGACTGGCGCCCCAGAGGTTGTGCAGTGGGGAGGCCCCGGTCAAGAGCAGCGTCCCGATACTCCAGGCCCGTCGGGCTCCTCAGCCCTCTTGAAACTTTGAGCAATTTCCTCCTCCTTTAATCTGAGGAGTGTGCTGGCTTCCTCCACACTCAAGGGCTGTCAGCCTTCTCTACAGGCCCAGGCCCTGCGGGGCTGGTGGAGGAGCCTCAAAGAGAGGGAAGCCACGCACAGTGCTCCTCATGAGCAAGCCTGAGTGGAGGGCAAAGAAGGAGCAGGGTCCCCAGACACAGGAGGGGGCCATGTTTCCCATCAGTCAAGGTGTTCCACTTCTTCTCTATTCCACTTCTTTTTCTCCATTGTCCCCTCTGTCACTCAGGGCGGTGAAGAGCCCACTTTGCCCTCCCTACCTCTGGTCTCCTGGCTCGGGTGTCTTCAGAAGAGACTTCTGTCGAAGAGGAGATTCATTCACCTGCAGATGAGTCATTTTCATGTTTACACCAAACCTCTGGCCAAAACAAACAAACAAACAAAGTTCATATCAAGACAAGTCAGTATTTTGGCTTAATGAAAGCTTTACCTTGATGTCTGGATCCTTTGATGGTGACCTTTGACCCGGGGAGGTCCGGGAGGCTTTGAGGCTCCATTCCACTGACATTCTACTCTGGGAGAGGCTCTGCCCCACTCCTAAAACACCTGCCAGCAATTAAAGGTCCCCTCCCTGGCGACCTGGGCACTCCTTGGGGGCCCAGAATCTCTCACCTTTCAAGAGTTCCAAGCGCCCACTGTGTGTGTCCCCACAAACCTCCTCCCTTCCCTTCCCTTCAAACCAGTCACGTCCCTACCCCCTGTTAATAACCTACTTTCTTCAGGAAGTGAAGTTTGACCCGAAATAGGACGGCAAGCCAAAAGAACAGTGAACTGGGAACGCAGGACCCAGATTCTAGCTCTGCCTCAGCTACCAATTGGCTCTATGACTGTGGCAAGGCTCTCCCGTTCTCTACCACCACTTCCTTGTGACAGCACTGGACTGGATCAGTGTTTCTTAGAATTTACCCCAAGATGTCCCGTGTCAGAATCCTCTGGAAGACACATGAAAAATCCAGGCTCAGAGTCTCTATCCCAGATCTACTACAGCAGAATTTCTGGAGGTGAGGTGTAGCCTGCATTTTAACATGGGCCCCAGGTGTGTCTTAGGCCCACTGAGGGCTGAGAACCACTGTCCTGGTCTGTCCCAAACTACAAGTGTCACTGAGAGTCCACTGATGTGCTCAGTTTGAACTAGCTCCAGCTCTGTTTGGGGGCAGATTTTCAAAGAAGTGAATGACCTTGGCACAGGCTCCTTGCAAGGCCCTGGGAGGACCTCTGGGAACTTTGAGTTCATACTTGTGAATTCCTTTACTTAAAGAGAGTCCTACCACCACGTAATAAAAGCTCAGGCCTTGAGAAACCTGGCCCAGGCCCTGGTTCAGCTAGGTGATTGGTGACTTGTATAGGATCCTGAGTCTCTGTCACACCTCCCTGTCTGATGATAGGCTCTTCTCCAGTTTCTCTGGCATTGCCCGTCCTTCGTACAGTCCAATATTCCCTGCACAGTGGGAGCTATAACATCACCTCTAACAATCACTGTGGTAATCCCAGAGGTCAAAATCCAATGACCCTCTGTGTCCAGAGGTAGAAATGATTCCAGAAACAGAGAGGCGTGTCCCAGGCTGGCTGATGCCACCAAACTCAGACTGTATTTTTCAAAAGAGTTTCATTCCCAGGTGTTAGAACAGGATCAGATGGGGCCAGGTGGAGATAGGTAGGCCCAGCTTTTAAGCTAATCAGCCATTCTTCACATGAGACCAGACTTGGGTTCAAATCTTTACTTGACCTTTATCAGCTGAGCGATGCCGGAGCCTGAGACTCCTCTGTCATGAGGAGCTGATGACCTTGTGTCCCACGGCTATGGAGATGGTAGCTGAGACAGTGGATGTAAAGGATTTTCCTAGCCCATAAATACTAACCGGTTGTGAGATATTGCTAACTGGGCGATATTTAGGCAGAGGGGCCTTGATACAATTCAAGGTCAAAGAGTTTGGGATACTTAATATCATGGATTATGTCCAAACCCTTCCAGTGCAGCTCTGTTGCAAAGGGGACCAAGGGCCCCTGCTGGCCAAGCTCCTGGGGGTAAGATTCCTGCCCAGCATTGCCCACCACCTCCACTGCTGGCACTAAACAAACGTCCTGCCATGCACTGCTGGCCTGTCATGCACTGCTCTCCCACCTTTCCTTGGCATGGGCTGCAGAGCTGGGCAGGGAAGCAGGGAGGGGAGCAGGATGTGGGTGGAGAGCCTCTCCTCCCCTACTGCCCCCTGCAGCCCTTGGCAAATCAGGGGAAGGAGGAGGAAGAGGAGGAGGAAGCCACATCTGGCTGAGTGAGGTTCCCAGCAGGGAAAGCAGGGCCCCAGGATGCCAGAGGAGACAGCATGAGTTGGAGAGGAAGGGAAGCAGGGAAGGCCGGCATGGGCTCGGCCGATCTGGGAGAAGAGAGGGAAAGTGGTTGGGGCTGGGGAAAGCAAATAAACAGAGTGGTTGAGACAACAGTAATAAAGAGAAGCGTCATTAAAGTGAAGAAAGGAGATTGTGTCACACCCAAGACAAACAGAAAGTAAACGGCCAGTAGATCCACTCTACAGATGTTTGGCACCGAGGGACGACGGATTAAAGATGCATGGGAGATGCCGCAGTCAACCAAGTCTCCACCAGCAGCAGCTGGAGAGCAGGTGGACAGGAGCCCCAGCCAGAGGGGCCTTCACTGCTGGAGAAAAGCCAACCCCACAGACCATTTCACCAGCCTCCAGCCTCAGGCAAGCCTGCCCCTCGCCCGATCCCGGCGTGCATGGGATGGAAGCAGTAGAGGCAGGATGGTGTCCTTCCCTGGGCCAGACTGGATCCCTCTGTCAGGGAAGTCTCCTTCTTCCCAGCCACACTTCCCTCCCTGCAAGCGGGACCTCGAGTCTCCCAGTATTCAGATGCAGTAAGCTCTTCAAATGGCCTCAAGGTCATACTGCCTTTTTATCGTTGGTCAACAGCTTGCCACCATGCTCATTTTAATGACTCTTCGGGAACTCAGTCTTTTCTTTCCTGGCATGTCGGGCTTCTGGGCTGACCTTTGACCTGTACTAGTGTGAGGGGTGGGGGGACCTCAGTGTGTAGGTTATCCACTCCCTCATTTACTCAACAGTCTACTTTGTGCGCCTGGCACGGGCATCAGGCACCTCAGGGATTACAAAGATGAATAAGACACCATTCTTCTCCTGAAGGTATTTACAATCCAGGGATAAAGGAAATCATTTTTTGAGTGTCCATTCCATAACAAGCACGCTGCTAGGTGCCTTCACATGGTCTGCCTTGTTTATTCTCACTGTAACCCTTTGGTAGATATTACTTCCTCATTATTATACAGAGGGAGAGGCCAAGGACCGCAGGGTTTTGGACCACTTTTTCTATGGTCACAAACCCAGAAAAGGGATCATCTGGTATGTAGACCCAGGTTCATCTCATCTCAAAGCCCAGTGCTCTTTCCCTGACACCATAAACAACCACAAGGTGAAGCAGAATTTGACAACTGCCAAGTAAAACCACATGCTCTCAAAAGATACAAGAAAGGGGTCTCCTCCCTCATATCCACCCCTGCTCCCTGCCCCTTAATTGGAACCAAACTTCATCTTTCTGTTCTGTGCACCAGCAGGGAGGAGCCAGCACATCCCATCCCCAGCCAGGGCTCAGTGCCTGCAGGTGTCTGAGGAATGCTAATGGCCATGACTTGGGGGAGGGTCCGCACAAGGCTTGTCTATGGCATTTGCTTCCCATTAAGCCCTCTCCCCTTCCTCTCCAGGCCCTCCCTCCCCCTCCAGCAACATGCAGCTTTCATGAGCCAATTACCAAGGCCAGGTTTTTCTGTTCCTCTGAAGCCACTGGCACTGCTAACAAGACACAGATGCAGCAGGGCAAGCCCTTGCTGTCCACGTCAGAGCAGGGGCTTTCTTTGCCCTGAAAGACCCTAAGTAGACAGAAGGAAGGTTGGATAGTCCAATTTCAACTCCACCCCCAAAGGAGGCAGAGGCCTCAGAGGGCAATATGGTTATGAGTGGTCTCAGGAAGATGAGTGGGGCTGACCTGTTCCTTCCCAGGGCTGTGGAGTCGTGGTGGATCTCAGAGACAAAGCAGGAGACCCAAACAGGAAGAACAAAGACAGGGTGGGAGTGAAGGCACAGACCAGGGGAGGGTGCCCTGAAAACTTCAGTTAACAGACAGGTATCCACGTACTTAATTCAAAACAAACTGAGTTAAAACCTACTCAGAAACCAGTCAGACAGGCTAGAACCTCATGTTTTCCTGCTATTTCTTAGATCTACTCAGCAGCCTCACCATATTCTCTGCCTCTTAAAATTCTACTTGGCCTTCAAGCCTCAGTGGCTTGAAATTTCCCAGACATTCCTGGGCAAAATTAACCCCTCCTATTCTTTAGTCCCTCAACACACCAATTGTGGTTCTTTGAATTCAGTTTCTCTATAACATATCTGAGTGTGGATTTATTTTTACATGTCTTTCTCAGAGCTCCCAATATTTCTTCATCTGAGGATGAATGTCTTCCATCAGTTCTGTAAAACTGAATATTGCTATTCCCCCATTCTCTCATGCAACCCTGTGTAGGGGTAGTTTGGACCCTCTTGTTCTATCCTCTATGCCTCTTAGTTTCTTCCATATTTTCTATCTTCTTATCCTCTGTGCTGCATTTGGGGTAATTTCCACTGATCTATCTTTCAGTTCACTAATTCTCTGTTCAGTTTTGTCTAATCTGCTCTTTGACACATGTCTTGAGCTTTTATTTCAATGACTATCATTTTCATTTCTAGAAAGTGCTATTTGGTTCTTATTAAAAATTTATCTGTTCTCGTTCAAAATATCCTATCTTTTCTTTATGGTTTATATTCCTTTCTCATCTTTTTCATCATTTTAAACATTGTTATTTTAAAGTCTCTTTCAGATTGTATATTATTTTATGTTATTAGAATGCTAAACTATTTTGATATGTTTGCTGACTTTCCCTAATGGTATATCATTTCCTCATGTGGTTTGTAATTTTTTTTATTGCTAGTACAACTTCAAAGGGGATTATATTCTGCTGTGAGAATGCTGTTGCTCTGGGGCACATTCCTCCAGAATAGTCTTGCACTTCCTTCTCTTGAAACTCCATGAGTTTTACTGGTCTGGAACCTATTTTTACATTCATTTCTCAGCTTGGGAATTCCAATAGTGGAAATTCAGACACTATAGTCACATACGGTTTCAGCCTGGAGCTTCTATTTCTCACTGGAGACTTTTTTCTACTCAGAGCCCCAGTAAGAACAAGCTTAATTCTCACTACCCTAAGGTCATGAGTGATATTTTTCTAGTCCTGATTTCTCTGAGGATGCATCCCTTACAGGGTTCTAGCTTTTGCAGAGGTCTCAATTTTAGCTATCTGCCTCTTATGAACCAGAGATCAGGTCACCCGCCCCGACGTCTGCATCAAAACTCTAGTCCTTAGCACCTAGGCCTATATCCAATCTGATATCCCCATGGCACCATCATCATGGCTCCAGCTTACAGAACTTACCATTCAGACGTTAAGCTCCATGTTTACCTGCTGGTGACTGTTTTCATTGTGCTTTGCATTCTAATTCATGAGTTTTTGCAAATAGACCAGATACTTCTTGGAAAGCCTGTCTAATTCACATCTGTTTCTTCTATGGTGCCTGGCACAGGGCTCTGTCACAAGGCTCCTTACTTATCCACTCAAACATACAAAAACCTTAGACACCCACACATGACCCTTTCATCTCTGCAGAATCCCATAAGCCAGGGGCATGAGGGGTAACCAGAGGAGGAGGGATGCAGAAGCAAGCACTAGCCCTGTTGTGGGACACTCCCCTGCTCTCTTTCAAGTTACCGGTTCTTTCCTAGAAGGTAGTGCAGGTCATAAGTAGAGATTTGGACCAAGAGTTAGACCTGGTTCTAGTCTGATCTCAGACACTTATGAGCTGAGGGAACTTGAAAAAGTCACTTCATCCTTCTGGAGCATCAGATTCTGCATCTGTACAATGGAGGTGGAAGAGTGGCCTGGGCAATTCCCAAGATCGCTTCCAGGTCTGACAGCCTTTGAAGCTGCGAGGTAAGAACACCACCTGGATAAAGTGGTCAGGCTGTCACTCAGGTGTCCTCCATATTTTCCCCACCCCAAATCACACACTGGAATTTCTCTCTCTCCCCTGCCTCTTCTTTCCACCCAGCCTCCTTTCACTGGACCCTGCTGTTCCTCCAAGTCCACTCCCTGTTGAGGCCTTCGTCCTATGTCCATGTCTTAGGAAAGAGGGGCAGAGGTGGTGGTGGCAAATTGTATCCCCTCAAGTGGGGGGTGATGAGCCTCGTGGGATCAGAGGGCAGACGACACAGTGACCCAGTGCCTGAGCACGCAGAAGCCCCATCTGCCCCCAGCTTTAGGGGTTTCCTGAGCCTTGGACTGGAGACCCTGCATCTTAATGAGCCTCTTGAGCCAGTTCAGAAACAATGAATCAAAACCAGCTGGAAGCTGCCCTCCGACCCAGCTAATGACTTGTTTATTGTCAGAGCAGCAGTGCGTCATATAAGGGAATTTCAAAGTGTCACTAATTGGCAGAGGGCCAGTAAATAGCACCACATAAATCTGAAGGTGCTTCCACTAGGGCTGAGGATTGTGGACCAGACACAGAAGAGGCAAAAGGAAGAAAGTTACTGGCAGGGCAGGGCAGTAGGTACGGGGGCAGCACCCTTATCAGAGGCTGCTGCTTCTGCCCTGGGTCTCAACTATTCTGAGGAGATTGTGTTTGTTCTGTGATTGCGGAAAGGAAAGAAAAAGCCCTATAATGGTCCTAGTCCCACCCTTGGTGACATTGTACTGCATGTCCCCAGCCCCGAGATGCCTTACTTCCTACTGTACTGTGGGCAAAGATGTCCTCTTTCTGAGGAAAGGACTGAGGATCTCATTTCAGGTAGGATTAATGGATTCTGTAGACATAAAATTTAAGACCCTGTTATCCATTACACAGAAATTTTCTGCTTACAGAAGAACCTTGGCAAGACCTGATCCAGTGGGCCTCTTAGGGACAGAGCTAGGAGGACCAGGAAGGAATGACTGCTGGTATAAAAGGAGCCTCTTCTCACTCAGCATGGGCTCCTACTGGGAGCAGGACCAGAAGATGGGCCAGAGATGGGTGATCAGCAAAAGAAATGGACGTTCCTTCCATGCCCACTCAACTCCTCTCACACACACATTCGCACGCCTGTCCTTACCGTATCTGCAGATTGAAGCCAGTGCATGATTTGGAGAAGAGGAAAGCAACAGTGGAGGAAAAGCGGAAAGTAGGAAGTAAAAGACGGATTGGAAGGGGAGACACGAGTTTGGTATTTCAGACTGGCAACAACCTGCTCACAAGTGGGTGCTCTGCACGGGCCCCTTCATGCCACACCTCCAAGCACTGGCCCTGACGCCCTCAGCAGGCAGGGCAGAATCCGGAATCTTGGCCTTGGAGCCCTGCTGGGGAGCGATGGGTGTTGGGGGGCCAAGGGGTAACTACTCTGTGTCTAGGGGCCACAGGCCCTAAGGTTAGGTCCAGCCTAATGCCAGCTGAGTTTATGAACTGTGACATCAAGAAGCCTTGTGGGGAAGGGACAGAAGGCAAAATCTGTATGCAGTAGAGCTGACAGGAAGTCCGAGGACACCTGCGGCCTCACAGTGAGAGCTAGCACTGCCCCGATTTAGTAGGCATCCTTCACCTGAGATGGATGGGCCAACAGTGCACCGGAGAACTCCTAGCACAACCTAGCTGATCTCTCACAGGTGGGTTCCACTATTGCAATCCCCATTTTACAGATGGGAAACTGAGGTTCAAAGAATCAAGTCATATCAGGGCCTCTCTGGGAGATCCTGACGCCTAAAGCTCCTCACTCACCCTGCATTCACAAGCATTGATGGAGAGCGCACATATTCTGGGCACTGGGCTAGGAACTCTGGAACTAGTGTGAGCTGTGGTCTCTGTCCCCCAGGGGCTTCAAGACTAGCATCCAAATGACTAAGAACAATGTAAAACGTGATGAAGGAAAGAATTAGAAGACAGGAATGAGCAAAAATACATGAGAGGGTGGTGGGGTGAATTCTGGCCTGGTAGAGCTGGGAGGGCTTCACAAAGTGGTGGGATTTGGGCTAAGCCTAGAAGAAAAGATAGACTTTTACCAAATGAGGAAGGCCTGCAGGGGACGGGGCTCGCTAAGGTGGCCTCCCAAGGTGGTGGCTGCCTCTTCCTGCCTTGCCCCAACACAGAGTAGCACTCGAAACACGCGGACGTTGGGCACCTATGTCCCACTCACAGAGAGCCAGAGCCACTGGGACAAGACACTAGGGCAAAAAATAACCTGCCGAGGAAATTACTCCAAACATTTACACACGACCTCCCATAGCCTTGGACCCTATACCCCCAGGTCCTCTGAAGAACCCCTCACAATTGGCCCTTTGTCTAACTCTGATAGCCAAACACCTTGAGGTTCAGGAATTAAGAAAGCTTGAGGAATATCTTTCCCGGTTTGCCTCCTTTTTCATTTTTCTAACGTTTAAATTTTTAATTTTATTAATTTTTTTAAATTGTTCTTACATGATGTAGACGTGGAACAAAGGAGTCAAAAGGACATATGATGAAAAGTATCCCCCCACCCTGTGCTGACAACTGAGTTCCCTTCCTGGTCCCAGTCTTCCCAATATCCCCGGGCCCTGTGGATCCTCTCACAGACTTTTTGCCTGCATGTCTCCTCTAGACAGAGGAATACCTTTTCCCGCTGAAACAAACTTGCTGGGCTGTTTTGGGACTTCCTGTATGGGACAAGAGGGAAAAGTACATAATTCCCGGCCCATGTAGAATAGCAAAGTCCTCCCTTGGACTCTACCCACAAATGCGCACTGCTCATCCTCAGGATAATAACAGCTAACGTGTGCGTTATGAGCATTCTCTCTTATAACGCTCACAACAATCTTATGGTCAGTTTTACTTTCATCACTCCCACTTTCCAGACATAGAAACTGAGGCTCAGAGAGGTTCAGAAATGTTCTCCTGTCACCCGGCTAGTAAGTGGCAGCACCAGGATTTGAACCCAGGCCTGTCTGATTGCACATCTTTGACTCTGAACCACTACACAACTGCTTCTAGAAAGAGGAAGTGGAAAGCACTTTGGATTTTGTAGACTGAAATGCATGGTGGGTGGAGTGTTCTGCCCAGAGAAGAGCCTAAAATCCAGTCTCCACCCAGATGTCCAGGGAGAAAGCCACCTGCAAAGAGCATGCCGAGTTTCCTGCTGAGATTTTTCTCGCCTGGCTCAGGTTTTGCACTGAATTTTAAGGAGAGAGAGAGCTGTGTCAAGGAACGGAACCTGGGCACATAGAAAAATACTTTCTGGGCAACCTGAGTTTACAGGTGTCCTGCAGGCAGACACCATGAGGAGAGGCGTCTCTTCCTAAAGCAGACGAGAGCCGGCTTTCAGGGAAGGGGTGTTAGAGACCCACTGCCCGGTAACTGATCCAACAGTGGCTGCCCTCCTGTGGGCCCTGAGAAGACCCAGCTGATCCCCACACACCCACAGCACTTGACGCTACCGACTGCAGGGGAGAAATGCCCTGGCCACTCTGCAGACGCGGCAGGGTTTTCAGTGGCCTCGGAAGGGCCTCTGTGCAGACAGGCTTCCAGGAGAAGCTCAGGCCGTCACGCCAGGCAGAAATGATTGCACTAATGAGGAGAGAGGTGGCCTGCAAGAGCCCTGCCTTGGCCCCAAGCTTCCAGTTAATGAGACTTCACAGAGAGAAAGAGCCTCCAGGGTGAGTGGGGGTGGGGCCAAGGGGGGGGGGGACGCAGAACAGCAGGGGGCCAGCAATGGCTGAGGCTGTTTATTAGGAGACAAAGAGAGGACTTTGCTCCCTGCTCCGAGGTCAAACTCAAGGTATCCCAGGGAAATGGCAGGGGAATTTATGAAGTGAGGAGGCAGCCGGTTTGACAGCTGTCTGCTGGCCCCCACCCCAACACTGCTCCCTCAACCCTGAACTGTCCTGGAGAGCATTCACCTGGATGGAGCAAGACTGCCGGCAAATCCCCAGGGTTCCAGGCCACTCCAGGGGCTTCTGGGAGATGATGCTTATGCAATGACATAGGTTGTAGAACGGGTTGGAAGGGAGAAAACAGTGACAGCTACTTCTCAGGTTCCCACAAAGTCCCAAACCACCTACCATTCACTTTCCAACTCCCCCCAACTCAGACACATGCAGATTTCCCCCAGGGTAAGACCCTCCCCTGAGATACAGGACAGCCCCTCTTGGTGGTTGCTGCAGGCTCCTCCCTCTGAGCACAGGCAACTGCAACCCAGTTTTGTGACCTTGAGGCAGAAACAGGCAGGACTGCGCCCCACCATTCCCACCCTGCAATTCTCAGACATAAAAGGAGGGAGGGAGTGTGGAGCTTGTGTAGGAGAGGGTGGGCTTTCCGGGACTAAGCAGGTAGGAATTCAAACCTTGCATTTTGGGACACTGGAGAAACAGGTGAGAGGAGAGACATTATTTACATTCAAGAATGTAAATTCAGTGCTGGCCCCGTGGCTTAGTGGTTAAGTGCGGGCGCTCCGCTACTGGCGGCCCGGGGTTCGGATCCCTGGCGCGCACTGACACACCGCTTGTCCGGCCATGCTGAGGCCGCGTCCCACATACAGCAACTAGAAGGACGTGCAACTATGACATACAACTATCTACTGGGGCTTTGGGGAAAAAAAAAAGGAGGAGGATTGGCAATAGATGTTAGCTCAGAGCTGGTCTTCCTCAGCAAAAAGAGGAGGATTAGCACGGATGTTAGCTCAGGGCTGATCTTCCTCACTAAAAAAAAAAAAAGAATGTAAATTCAGACACTTCGGTAAGTTGCCAGATTTCCTTAGAAACCACGTTTCTTTTTTTAATGAAAGGAAAGAGTGTGTGTGAGTGTGTGTGTGTGTGTGTGTCTGTTTGGGGTAGGACAGAGGATGCTGACAAGAAAAGCAATAGGTGCTTTGCCTGCATACTGCATTTGGACCCCATCCCTCCCCAACACGGACACCCTGAGACCCACACAAATACAGGCATGTTAGTGCTTTTGGAAGATTAGAAACACAGCTCAAGATGGTCCTCTCTGGCCATGTTCCCCCAGAGTGTAACCTAGTCTACTCCCTACGTGGGACCTGTTCTTCCTCCCTCCCCCACAGATTCTCAGCTGGAAAACGCCCTGACACCCACCTCCCATCCCCAGCCCCTCCTAACCGACCCCCAGCAGCAAAAACCCATGGACATTTCAGTTCCCTCCAACCAGGAGCTCCCTCCACCCTGAGCCTGACCTTGCTCTGAGAGCCTGAGTCCCCGACCCCCAGCGGGGTGGCCGAGCTGCTGCCAGGGTCCATCCATCAGGCCCAGCAGAGCCCGCCCTCCCGCCAGCCCCCACCACACCCTGCCTGTGAATGTCAGCGCTGCCCGCAGAAGGGAGCCCAGCGTCCCTCTGCCGCCAGGCCCCCAGCAGCACCTTCCGTGTGACAGCTACTGGGCAGAGAAAACTGATGATTCCTCCCCACCCATCCTCCTTCTTCGGAGGCTGACAGGCCCCCTCCCACCTGCTGACCTGCTGAGACCTATGGAGACCAAAGTTTCCAGTCAAAGATAAAAAATGCCAGGCTATTGACTAAAACACAATAAAGGAATAATTTGCATGTTATTTACATAACCAGTTAATGCCAAAATAGATTGCAGGCCCCCATCCCCACAGATGCCTGCCTCAGTGGCTCTGGTCCCCAATCTTGTCTCCCCAAGGCTGCCCCCACTGTCTTCCCCACCCTGCAGAGGAGGCAGGAGCTTCCCCCTCTTCTCCTGCCCCGCCCCGCCCTCAGGGTAGGGGTCTGCTCCAGATATTCCCACAGACGGCAGGGGTTGGAAGGCCACCCTGAGCTCTGCCCCATGTCTGGGCCCCTCCTCAGGCACGTTTTCACAGCGCCCTAAGAAAAGCCAAAGCCCAGCTTGCCGCCCTCTCACCCTCTCCTGGCCCCCACAGACCTGTTCTGTTTGTGCAGGAGCCGAGAGAACGTAATGAGAGACTGATGTTCCTGCAGCTGGGTTGTGTTTGGGCTCTGGCAGGGGTGAGGGGAGGGCAGCAGGGCAGGTCCAGAGAGTGGAGGAGGGTGAGGGGAGCAGCAGTCACAGCTCACACACGATTTTTCTCCCCGCAGTGTTCCCTGCTCCAAGCCTGTGGCCCGGTCGGAAGCTTCCGGGACTGTAACAAGCTCTAGTTTATACACAAACAGCTGCATTTTCCTACTACTGTTGACTGCACAGGGAGCCAGCCCCAGCATCCTCCCAGCTCCATGTGGCCTCAGTAGTGGGTTTTAAGCTTGCTCGGCTGGTCTGGGAGAGCAAAGACAGCACAGTCCAGGAATGGGGAGCATCCCAGCTAGGGCCCCAAACACCTGGGTCCATTATTCAGTCTCCTCCGTTTCCCCATCCCTCGGGACCTTGGGTTCTCTGCGCATCCCTCATCCCACTCACTTCTAAACACACAGACAGAGGGATAAAAAGTTTAGGAATGGAGGCCAGTGGGTTCGGATTCTGTTAGGTCATTTGTCAGGCAGAGGAACCCCATGTGATGTACCCTGGTGCCTCAGTGCATTGTTACCTCCATGCGAGGTCAAGTTGGCACACAGGAACTGTACATAATCTGCCCCTTCCACACCCCACTGTCCTCAGGGCCACTGCAAATGCCCTGCGCCCTAAGGCTGCTGTAAGATGGGCCAGACTCGGCCCCTGCTGCAATGTACTGAGGAAGCCCACAGCCCTGGAATCTGGTCACCCAGTCACCTGGTGCTACCAGGCCCAGAGGGCCGCATGGGGAGGAGGGTGCCTCCCTGTCCAGAGCAGGGCTAAGTTCGCCTCTCCTGGTCCCTGCGCTGTCAGTAGCTAAGGGAGCTGCCCCCTGGGGACCAGAGACTAGTGACCTACCCCTCCCGCTCCCTCCAGCTATAACATAGACCACTTTGGAGAGGCAGAGAGGTGGTGATGGAGCTGAGTGGAAGCATTCCCCTCAGCGCTGTATGGCTACGTTGTGGGTGCCAGGACCCTGGAGGGGGACCCCTGGCTCCCTGAGCTATTGAACAAGTTACTCAGCATCTCCTTGCTTCAGCTTCCCTCTTAAAATTGGGTGAGGAACCCCGTTCCTGTGGCCACGGCAAGGACTGAATGTCACCCATGTGGAGCACTGGGAATAGGCCTGACATAGTAGGTGCTCAGTGATGACCTGAGATCTCCACCGAGGCGGGGCCTCAGAGGGCGGGCGGCAGAGGAGGAATCAGAGGTTCCGTCTTCACGCCACTAGTGACTATGAGTCACCTCCAGGATTTTCATGTCTCTCTTCACAATCTTTCTTCAGAAAAAAAGGTTGAAGAAGAAAATTTCCTCATCTCTAACCTTGTCTCAAAGCCCCGTCCCTCACCCCTTGATTCTGCTTCTCAGTATGGAGTAAGGGAAAGCCTGGGCTTTAGAGCAAACCTGGGTTGAAATCCCGGTTCTGCCCGGGGCCGGCTGTGTGGCCTTAAGCAAGTGACTTATATGACCTGTTGTCCTTGGCTATAAAATCATGGCCATACAGGGCAAGACCCTGTACTTTAGTGCACCTGACAGCCAGCAGGCTCCTGTTCTGTGTGACACAGGGCAAGTCACCCAGGCTCTTGGAGACAGGGGCCTCTCTTGAATCTGCTCAGATAATAAGCAATAATGTTCACAGGGGCCTCAGGGCAGTGGGCGGGAACAGGGGACACCAGGATTCAGATTCCTTACAGCTTTCACTCAGAGAGAAAGTTGGAGCCCAGTCAATTCCCTGCTCCCAGGCCAACTCTTGCGAGGGTGGTCCAGGCTGAGAAACTGCAGGTCCCTGCCGTGAGGAAGGTAGAGATGAAGAATGGCTCACCAGAATGGCATCTTATGCCTTCCAGGGAGAGAGAGATGGATGGCATTTCTCAGGCCTCAATAAATCACACACCCACGCGGCCACTTAGCCACCTGGCAGGTGGGCTCCACAGTCACTGGTGTCCTGACGATAGCATCTCGCTCACACGCCCGGAGGCGCCCAGGTTGGCTTATGACCAACCCCCGGAGATGTGGCCTGCACACATGTGAACCTGCACACTGAACCCTACCGCTGGGCGTAACTGCAGGGCGTCCCCAGCCCCTGACACCCAGAGCGCAGAGTGCCCCGGCGACTGCAGCCAGTTGCCCTCACCCCTGCCTGCAGGGAGAGTGGAGAGAGGGAGGGGCAGCTTGGGGAGAAAACAAACTTCAGACTCATTATCCCCCAGCCCCACTCTCAGCTCGCAGCACAATTAAAGGTCTCTAATCCGGAATGAAAAGCGAACACAGCTCTCCTCTTGTCCCGGCTTCCTCTAATCAGGGCAGTGGGCCCCGGCTCCTGTTTGCAATACAAATATTCAATTAAACTTTCCTGCAGGTTCCAGTAATTGGGTCCCCAAGGGGGAGGCTCCCTCGGAGGGTGTGAGACCCGGAGACAGAGAGACCCAGGAGGTGCAGACAGAGCTGCAGGCAGAGAGGGAGATAGGGCGGAGAAGGGGGCCCTAACAGGGCTTCAGATTTGCCCTAATAGCCAAGAAATGCTTTTCTAGAACTCTGCGCCCACAAATTCTGGTTTTCTCTGAATTGGCCTGAGAAAGGAAATGAATCTTCAAGAACAAACCTCGGACCTGCCACGGACTCTGTGACGTCCTGCTTGTCCCTGTCACAGCAGCCTTCTCCAGTCAGCAGCTCTCACTCCCAGACCAACATCCTCTCCAGGGCATTGCCATGTTTAAATCAAAACACCACAGCCCGGTTCTATCACTAAATCCTTTGAAGACCCCTCCACCTCTGAGAGGAATTGCTAGTAGGAATAATCAGTCCTTTTCCTGCAGCTGCTTGTCTGGAGACCCTTCAAAAGGAGAAGTATTCTCCTACCCCTGTGAAATAGGAAATTCTGGAGAGGAGAAAAATCTGGTCCAAGGTCACCCTACAAGTTAGGGCCTGAGCCTGACCAGCGCCCAGGGCTCCTGGTACCCTCTGATTATGTCCACCCTATTAGCTTCAATCAAGGCGGGAGAATGGGCTGCCTGGGTTCCAGTCCCAGGCCCACGGCTGACCTGCTGTAACACAAAGGAACAAAACTTCCCTCCTCTGACAACTTCCAGGAATCAGTTTCCTCCATCAGAATTCTCCTGGAACTCCTGAGGGCACTTAAGGACCCAAGACATCGAGATTCAGTAAGGCCTGGCACAAGGTGATTTTTAGAACATGGGGAGGAGGTGGGGATTAGCACCTCTTTCTTTTTTTCTTTCTTTCTTTTTTATTTTTGCTTCCATCTTAAGAAGTCAAGCTACAAGCCAGGCTGGGGGGGATGGGCAGGGGGAGACTAAAGAAGGAGCCCAGCTGGCCCTCCTAATTACAAACCCTAAAACTCTCTTGACAGATCTGCCTGACAGTGTGGGATTGACTCCTCTTATCCTAGCACAGGCTGCACCTGGAGGTCTCTGCTCATGACCTCTAGACGAAGGACAAGGTTGACTGGAAAAGGAAGAGGGGGCAGGAGGGGCCAGGAGCCTCCTCATCGGAGTGGAAGAGAGACAGACTCCCAGACAGCTGGCTGGAGCTGGTAGGGATCAGCACCCTGGAATGGAGCCACAGAAGGAAGGGATGCACCTGGATTTTGGGGTCTCCACTTGAGGGAAGGTACCTGTAGGTAGATTTCACCTAAACTTTTCCTGGTTTTCCTTCTCTCTTCACCCCCACTGGTTGGTCTGATGGCTGTCTGGGACCTCTCCAAAACCTAGTCTATCAGACCTTCCCCAAAATGCTGGGTCAGCATCTCTGGATCCAGCAACCCCAAGTTTCAGAAGGACTTGAGGGCTACAGTTCAGCCCAAAGATGCTCATCCATCGTAACTAGAGCAGGCCCAGGGCCTCCAGCCAGGCGGGTAGAGGCTGCCCCACTGGAGCCAAAAGTCAACGTGTGAAGTCTGTTGGGAGAGAGGGAGCACAGATTGGGAGACGCTCCCCATGGCAGTGAGCCCAGAAGGCGAGAGCTGAGCCAGGAGCTTCCAAGGGAGTCTGGCTTTGGGATTTACGAGTCTCTTGTTCCCATTAAAAAAGACTCTCGGCCTCAAGTGCTCTGGAGAGGATCGTTATACAGAGCCAAGATGCAAGGCGGGAGGAAAGCTGGCTTTCTTGAGAGTCACCATCGTTTCCCCTCTGAGGCTAGATTCAGGGCTCCCTGACTCCCTTGTCTCAGGCTGGGGCTTAGAACTTCTCTTTCCATGGTTTGGGACAAAGGACATGCAGAAGAGAGGGAAAGGGCCCCCTTTCCATGGCCTTGAACCCAAGAAGGAGATTCAAGTTCTTGAAAATTGGCAGTGAAGGTCAGATGTGCCGAGATTCTCAGGCCATCTGACTCGGGATTGGAAAAATCACTATTGGTAACTTTGCTGTCTTTCCAGGATCACTTTTCTCAGTTGTTCTAGAAGCATCTCCTCTGTGACCCAAATTGTGCTGGCGGTCCGCCTGCCTCTACAACTCCCTTTCTCACTTCCCACACTAGTATTTGGGTACCATGTAAATCCTTTGGTTTAGATTCCACATAAATCCTGACTGGAACATTGGATGATCAGACAAAAGGCAACACTGAACTCTGTGGTATCCAGCGTGGCTGTGCGCACGTGGACGCTGACTGTGGCTGCTCTTGCTGTTAATGATGATTTACCTTGTATTTGTTGGAGAAGTCTTTTGGCTGTTGATCCTGCTTAGGGACAGTCCCAGAATGACTGGGACTCAAAGAGAAGAGATGAGAGAAGCCCTAACGGTCAGGTCCATCAGGAAATGAGCTGTGTTAGTGGAGGGAAAAGAGACATCCTAGGAGGTTCTAACTAAAAATGTAAAGAACACTTCTGGGATCAATTTATGGAAGCTGGGGGAGGAGCAAGAAAGAGGGAAATGGCGACTGTGGGGATGGGCGGATTAATAGGCTCCCAGCCATCATCTTAGTAGGTAAGGTGCAAATCTAGCAGGAGACCAGAGCTATTGCAGGAGATTGTTTTCAGAGAAATAAAAATGTCCTGGAGATGTTTGAAATCCATTTTGTAATCAACAGGTACTACTGACTGCAGATATTTACAGGAATCTTTTCCTCTGTGACAGAGAAAAAGAATTGCAGGAAGAGGCATATAAATCCCCAAACTCCACTTGCACATGTTGCCTCAGACAACTTTGCATATGCCATTCCATCTGCCTGGAATGCCCTCCCTTCCCCCGTGTTCCTGTTCTTTGCTTCCCACTCCCCACTAACTTAGATGGTCCTTTTCTATGTTCACAGGGTTATTGTGAGAGTTAACTGAGTTAATTCATGTAAAATCCTTAGACAGAACCTGGAACATAACACTCCAAGATTAGATGTTATTGTTATTATTATTCTACACAAAACCCTTCACATTCCTCTACAAGGATGACGTGGGTTGGTAGTCATATGCTTGTTTATCACACCCACCTGACGGTGAGTTCTTGGCTAGCAGGAACCATTCATTAAATGCTTTTGTATCCTAAGAACCTGGGATATAGGATAGTTTAGAGCCTGGCATACGCTAAGTGATCATTAACTGTGGAATGAATATATAAATGAAAAAAATGAATGCCTATGTGCTTTGGAGATGTGTTATGAGCAAAACACGTGCCTGCCACCAGAGGTGGTCATATTCCCTCAGACATGTGTTCTTTCACCCCTCACCCACTGTTTCAGGCACTCAGCCAACAGCCTGTGGTCCACTCTCTTAGGAGAGAGTTCATTTTGCTTTTCTCCAAGGCAGCCAACATCAACAGCAACGTGGAGATGGAAAACAGACCAGGACCAATGAAAGTTGTTCCTTCTCCTCTTAAGGTTCCAACTGTTTTCATTCTGCTAACGAGCCTGAGCTAGGAGTAATCAGGAAGGTCTAAAATTAGCTGATTTAATTTGAGCAAGAGGGAAAGGGACTGCCTCAGAAGGAGGCACAGTCTCTAGTAGACAGAGTGGGATCCCAGGAAACTCCAGAAAAACCAGAGCAACATCTGGTGCTCCAGCACCCAGGCGAATGCCCAGGATGGACTCAGGATCCCTGTAACTCAACACTGGATCACAAATTAGAACAATTGACTTCTTAGTTGTCCCAGAATCCATTGTGTTTCAAGTTAGAGGCACTGGCTACAACCTGGAAAATATTAGCTGGAGTTTGATCGTGGGAGACCTTTCTCCTGCCCAACTTACCACTTTCTAACTGCATTATTTTGGTTCTCATGTCCCATCACTAAAGGTTAGGCATTTGGTAGGTGATTCATTGCCTCTGTCCAACTTTTCCTTCTGGAAAAGAAAAGAATTCTGGCCCACAGGGATCCCTATATCCTCTGAACTCCTACAAGAAACTTATTGTCTTTACCATCCATGTATTAATCCATCAAACATTTATTGAGCACCTAGTATAAGCTAGATACTGAAGTAGCGAGTAGTGAACTCCCACAAAGAGGAACAGACACAGTTCTGCCATAAGGAACTCAGTCTGCTGGGAAGACAGATGGAAACAAACAGCTGCACTATGTCAGGATGATTGCTATGTGGAAGGAACATGGGGACCAGGAACAATGGGAGCACAGGCAGAGAACAGTCTAGGTCTGCCTAAGGGAATCAAGGAAGATTGTATTTGGCACTTAGCACATATTGCCTTGTTACGAGTTTTCTTTTTTATTTCCTTACTCCCCAGATATGAGCAACTTGCAGCCAAAGAATATGTCTTCTAGTTCTTTATATTCCGATCTGCACACAATCTTTCACATAGTAAAAGTCCAATAAATGTTTTTCACTGGTGATTGCCTAAGAATGTGGGGATCTTTCATTACAGTGAATGGTGATTGTTTCCATTCCTTTGAGAATCTAAAAAATAAGTTGAAACTGTAAAAGAAAAGAATTAGGATGAGGGTTTCTGGGACACCCAATGGGTGACCCAGAGAGGTTGTAGGATCTCCTTTAAAATGCTTCAAACACAGGGAAGTTTCTCACACGTCCGGGGCGATTTAGATCTGGTGCCCCTAAGGACATGAACTTCCAAGGGCCTATTGGCTCTGAGGATTCTCTTGTTTTCAGAGGCTCCCAACAAAAGGCAAAAGACCAAGTCATGTGAGGAGGAGGATTTACAAGTCAGAGGGGAGGTACAAGGATAAAATCCAAATCCTTTCCTTGGCTTCCACAGCTCTTCTCATCTGGTCCCAGCCCATCTCTCCAGTCTCGCCCTGGTCATTCTCCCTGACATGCCTACCTCACTGCCACTCTCTACTTCCCACTGTTTCCCAGACTCAACCGGCCCTTCACATCCCTGTGCCCTCTTACATGCTTAGGACATCCTCTTCCTTCTTCACCTGAGAACATCTACTGATCCTTTAAGAACTAACTCAAACGTCACCTCCTCAGTAAAGCATTCTCCGACTTCCCCCAGCAGAATTAGTCACTCGGTTCTCTCAGCAACTCAAACATTTTATTTAGATTATTGTGATACTTGCCATGTTGTATTATAAGAATATTAATTACTAGGCTGTTTGGCTTACAAGGATAAAAGGGATCTGGACTTCAAAGCCTGGACGTCTTCAGGACACAGCTTATTTCACACACTCAGACAGAAGCTCTGGTGTTAATAGAAGTGTCAGATAGCAGTTATCTCCTAGGAATCACAAGTCCCTACATCACTCCCCTGGGGATTCGCCATCAACATCATTTGCTATTCCCTCTTCATTCTTGATACCTCCTCTGTCCCTCCGCACTGTGCAATACTCCAAATCCCATAAACTGAAATCCAAGGTACTTCTCAAGTCTGTCTACTTTTCTTTGCCTCAACTGCCACCACTTAGTCCCAATGGTTCTCAACGCTGAATGCATATTAGAATCACCTGGAGAGCTTTTACAACCTTCCAGTGGTTTCCCTCTGCTCTTAGGTTAGAGACAACATCCTTGCCTTGGCACCAAGGCCCTCGTGGTCAGGCCCTCACCAGCCTCTCCAGCCTCACCTTGGGCCCATCTCCTTTGCTCACCACACTGACCTTTCTGTTCGTTACTTGTGCCATGCCCTTCCCTCCTCGGGGCCTTCTCAGGGGTTGTTTCCTCCACCTGGAGATTTCTTTCTCTTTCTTCCTGCCTAGGTAACACCTCCTCCCACTCCTCCTAAAGGAAGCAGAGGTTCAGAACATGAGCTCCAGAGCAAGACAGCCTAGATTCAAATCCCAGCTCCAGGACTGGATCCACTGTGGAGGTGACCTCGACCATGGTAACCTCTCTGAGCCACAGTTTTTCATCATGGTGTTGCTGCTTAGGGTTGCAGCCTTTGAATGTGACTTTGGGGAGAGAAGTCACCTACAGGAGAATAGCACGGTAATTTATTTAGATATCTATCTTTCCACTTTCCGCTAACACTTATGGGAGAGAATCATGATTTGTTTACCTGGTACCTGTTATTATGCTGACACTTAACTAAGTGCTCAATGTACGTTTTTTTTTAAGGAGAATGAAGGTCTCTGTCTGGGTTTCTAAGCAGACCCCTGAGCTTCCCCCATTCTTCCGGTATTTGGAGTACTGGATCATCTCCAGCTTTCCCCAAACTGGGCTATTGACAGCTAGAGAATCATGACTTCCTCTCCCTCTCTCCCATAAAAAAGCAGAAAGCAAGTTGGACATCAAAAGCCTCTTTAAAACCAACATTTTGATGACTTAAGAGTAAATGAATGAGAAACATACGGCTTAAATTTCCTTTATGATACACAAGGGCTCTTTCTGGACTCACTTTCCATTGCTGCCAAGCTAATGATGAGAGTGGAAGTTGCCCAATTCTCACATCATCAACAGATGGTTCCCCATATTTGGAAAATTTTCACGTGGCTAGGGAAAGAAACTGCCAGCTCCTCAAATCAGTTATGTGCCTAGTGGTGCTTTTGCCTGCTTCTCCGTCATATCCCTGTCAGAAAGAAATACCACACCCAGTGGCCCCAAGGCCTGGGTTAGAACATGCCATCCTGGAGCCAGCAGCTGGGTGTGGCAGGAAGAGCGCGGGACCGGGCAAAGATTGGGAGCCTAGATGTTGGTGCAGACTTGCCGCCAGCAAAGCCATGTAACTTCCCTGAGCTTTAGTTTTCTCATTTGCAAGATGGAGATGATGGTCCTTATTCTGTCTATGATAAAGTTGTAAGTATAAATGAGATGAGATACAATATAAAGTCTGTCACATTGAAAATAGTCAACACTAATTGACTCTGAGGGCAATACAAATATAAGGTCACCAGGAGTCTTAACATTCTATGAGTGTAGAAATCTGTAGCTGGCTTCTTTCGTTCCCTTCTAGTTGGGGAATTGAGACTGCCTCTGTGGGATGGAGGAAAACCCAGGAGACGTGGCCCTTGTTTGGTGTTGTGACCAGAGAAGAACCACTGTGGAGATGCAGAGTTTGGGTAGTAACTCCCGGGACACCTTTATTCTCAGTGCAGTGACATCCTCCATTTCCCCAAGGCCCGTTCTCACTTTCAGAGTCATTGGTGAGTGGCTGTGATTTGCGTGTCATTTTTAAAAACTTCCTAACACAGACTTGCTCTGGCAGACAAAAAATATCTCAGAGTCACAGCCAGACCAGGTTGTCAGGGCTTGAGGCCTAAAGCACAGACATCCCACAGCAGAAGAAAGACTGCCTTCCTACGGGCAGGCAATGCCCAGACGGGTGCTGACCTGGAGTCCCTGGGCCCTCCCTTCCCAGTAACACTCGTTGACAGTGAAAACCAATTCAAATGAACATCAAGCACAACCCAAGCAAGGGCATGGGGGTGAGGTGGGGTGAGGGCCAGGAAATGGCATAAGAAGATGAGTAGCTGGGGGGTAGGGTAGCTTAGGACACACTCAGGAGCTGCCTCCTTCCTTCTGCCTCCACCTACTGTTTTCAAAATCTCTTCATTGATTTTCCATGAAAAGCCCGCTCTGGCCCAGGCTAGGAGCTGGGTCAGAGTAGAGAATATGATGGATAAGACCCCTGCCTTCATGGAACTCATAGTCTAGCAGAAGCCAGACAAAGAAATGAGTCATTACAAGGGTGCCGAGCATTTGGATGAGCAAGGTGCTCCAGGAACATATACCAATTGAGCCTGCTTGGCCTGGGTAATCAGAGAAGACCTTCTGCAAAGAGTGATATCAAAGCTGAGACTGAAGGATCAATAGGAGTTTGCTAGACAAAGAGATATGGGCAGGGGATGGGGTGCTGGGAGAAGTCTTAAGAACTGTCCAGGTAAAGGGAACTGCATGTGGAAAGGCCCTGGTCAATACATTAGCTTCAGGTGATTGTTTTCAGTTCCATTTTGCCTCCCTGCATTTACAGATTCACAGACAGATATAGGCATAGATGTAGATGTCTGAGTCCTTTTCCATGGGGTTCCTCAGTCCCTTGCAAATGGGTGTATGTGGCAAGAAACAGTTGGGATAGACGATGTCACCTCTCTTCACACGCTAGTATGTTAGAATTTTCACTCTGACACAGAGATCCCTACTTACGTATGCTTTTTCATGTTTATGTCCTCGACAGTATTGTCCCTGAGTCTTCCTTTCTATCGTTCTGATGAATGATTTGGATGAAAATATAAGGATTACATACTGTCATAGTTAAAAACCTGTGCTAGAATCAGAGAGATGGGTTCAAATCCCTGCTCCACAATTTATTAACTCGTGTAACCTTGGGAAAATGAATTGATCTCTCTAATCCTATTTCTTTATTTGTAAAATGGGACCCATAAAAGTGCCTACCTCATAGTTGTTGTGAGGATTAAAGGGGGGAAATCCATGTCAAGTGATTGGATCAGAACTAGCACATGCTGAATACACAGTATGTACTGACAATTGGGGAGAGAGAGTCAGAGACGGGTATGAGTCTGGGAGTGATGGAAAACTCCTTGGTCAAGAAAACCTGGATCTTAGTAGGTTGGATCTAAAGGGCAAATCAGTCAAGATAAAATTTAATAAGAATAAATGCAAGGTCCTGCCCTTAGATTTCTCTCTCTCTCTCTCTCACACACACACACACACAGACACACTCTTACACACAGCTTTATAAATGTGAGACAGGGAAGCCAGCAGAACGTATTTGGGAAGAAAACTTTTGAATGTTAGTAAGTTGTAGGCACAACAGGAGGCCGCGTTTTCTGTAGCTGCTAAAAATCTCAGGGGGCGTTGTGTAGACTAGGGAATGTGATAATGCAGCTCTGCTCCATGGGTCAGACCACCCTGGAGTGCTGCTCTGAGTTCTGGGTGTCCCATTTTAAGAGGGATACACTCAAAGCAGACACAAGTCAAGATGATGCAGGCACTGAAAATCGTGTTACATGAGGAATGTTAGAAGGATCTGGCGTTTTTAGCCCAGAGAAGAAAAGTCCCCCAAAATGCTATCTTTCACTTACACATTAAAATATTTATGGAATGCCTTGTAAGTGTCAGATAATACCATGGCAATCAAACAGTCTCCATCTTCAAGGTGATACTGTGGTGCTCGGCCCAGGTCCCCTCTTCAAGGCTGACAGATCCATCCCCCAGCCACTGGGAATGTCAGGTGCTGGTGGCTCGCACCCTGGCCCTCACTGGGAACTGTCTTGGCCAAGGTCATGCTTCTTCCCAGGGAGTGGTCCGATGTGCCAAGAAAGGCCTGGACTCCTAGCCACATCTGGGATAATTCAGAAGGGCAATCCCAGCTCCAGAGAGCCTTGTGGGACCAGGTGAGGCCTCAGTTGCAACCACCATAGGGTCAACTTCTCCCTACCCAATCCCACCATTCTTATTTCTTACAGGGATGTTTCCCCATCAGAGTCTGGCCGGTGAGTGGATGCAGAAGAGCAAGCAGCCGACTGCAATAGTTGACAGGCCTAGGAATGGGAGCAGCACAGGGTGCTATGGATGTACCTGGGAAGGGCACCTAATCCAGACTTGGGGGATCAGGAGGCTTCTCAGAACAGGTCATCTGAAATGAGATCCAACATGGGGCATGGCTGGGACCCGGAAAATGATTTTTAACCTCCAGCTAGTCCTAAAAAGAAGTGGAAAGACCCAGGCTCCTTATTATGAGCCCAGGGCTGGGCGGACAGCCTTAGAGGAGAGGCCTCACTCCACCTCTGCTGCTCCTCCAGGCCTCTTGGGTCTCCGTCCAGCAGCCTCACAGACGGGGCCCCTTGTTTTCAACTGCTGGACACCACCAGCCCCTCAGAGTGCCCCAGGGAGAAAAGGCTCTATGTTTTGAGGATTCAGTTTTCCTGCCCTCCAACCCCCACCCCATCCTAAGTGAGGTTGAGCTCAGAGATTAAAAACTCATTCCCTCACAGGAAATGAAGAGCCATTGCCAGGACCGCCCAGCCGAGAAAATACGAACAAGATGCCTCGTGCTGCTGATGAACTTCCAACTCTTACAGCCTTGAGGGAAGGCGGGGAGATGGGCCACTATCCCAGGCACTCCCATATTTGTTCTCAGCTGTGCTTCACCCCGAGTGTGGGAAGTCTCTGGCTATGGTCTCATCCACAGCCATAAAATGTCCTGGCTCCCATGGATATAAATTGCCCCATTCAAGGGGCAGAGAGGCATGGGAGTGATAGGGAGTGAGCACTGGGTTCTAGACCAGCCTTGCATCCAACTGGCCTTGTGAACTTGGATGAGTGTGTTCACCTCTCTGGGCCTTGGTTTCTCTACCTATGTAATGAGATGGTTGGGCTTCTGGACTTCTAAGATTTCTTCCATCTAATTCTAATTTCTGAGGAAGGAAGTGGAAAAGTTTACCAATATACCCAGAATCTCATAGTCCAACAGCTGCGATCTCTAAATCCCCCAGTCCAGTTTCTACTCCTCTTCTTCCTAGGAGAGTGGCAGATCCAGGGAAATCAGTGAGATGTCTCTTTAAAACCATTGTGGTGCTTCCCTCAGGCCTCAAGGTCAAGGTGAAGACTGATATAAACTTTAGACTGAGAAGGCAGATTTTTTCCTCTCAGGTTTGGATGCCAACTTGGGTCATCTCCCACCTGGATTCTCTTGCCCAGACTCCTCCCCCTACATGCTCAGAACCACGAGTCCTCTTCAAATGTCCAACATTGCCCCCACCCTTTGTGCCAGATGAACTGCCCTAAAGTTTAGGTACTAGATGCCCTTGACTGAGGCTGGCACTCCTTCATCAGCCCCAATCTTAACTTCAGGAATGATTGGATCAAATGAATCAGCAAACATTTATTGAGTAACTTTGAACTGAAAATCTACATGCCAGAGATGGTGGGGCTAGCAGAGAATATGAAATAGTCCCTACTGTGAGTAGGGGCATAGGGAATTATGGGATGTGAGTTTTCTCTTGCCCTTTACTGTATCCCTATTGCCAACTGTCAATTCCTAGATGTTATCCCCTAGGCTGGGGCCGTCCCGGTGGCCACATTTTTCAGGATGGCTGGGTAGCTTCGCCAGGACAAGGCTCCCTCAGACAGGTGCTCCCAGGCCAAGATGTATACTTACTCAGATGGTAACTGACAGCCGTTATAGCTACTGGCATCTGAGAATATGCTCCATTGTCTGAGAAAAACATCCTTTTTGATAGAGTGACATAGCATCAGGAAGGACTAACATGAGAGATGTATTAGTTATCCATTGATGTGTAAGAAAGTACTACAAATCTAGTGGCTTAAAGCAACGTACATTTATTATCTCATGGTTTCTGTGGGTCAGGAATTTAGGCACAACTTAGTTGAGTCCTCTGGTTCAGGGTTTCTCACAAAGCTGCAATCAAGTTGTTGGCCTGGGTCAGGGTCTCATCTGAAGCTCAACTGAGGAAGGATTCACTTCCAAGAAGGATTGTTGGCAGGATTCAATTCCTTGTAGACTGTCAGTCTGAAGCAGCCCTCAGTTCCTTGCCATGTGGGCCTCCCCAACAGGACCACTTGCTTCTGTGCAAGCCAAGAAGGTAATGGAGAGAGTCTGCTAGCAAGAGGGAAGTTACCATCTTTTATAATATAACCAAAGACATGCCATCTCATTACTTTTGTTGCATTCTATTTGTTAGAAGTTAGGTCACAGGGCCTGCCCACACTCGAGGGGAGGGGACTACACAAGGATGTGGATACCAAGAGATGGAGATCATGAAGAGTCATCTTAGTGTCTGCCCACCACAAGAGAGGAGGCAGAAAGAGAACACCACCCACTGAGCCTTTGGCCGAATCAGCCCAGGCAAGAAATGTGGGGACAAGGGTCATAGCCAGACCGGCTTACTCCAAAAGGTGTGTGTGCTGGAGGTGAGAGCCAGAGTGGTGGCATCTCAGGATGAAATGATACCACATTGCACATACTGATAATGGGGGAGAGCTAGCTAGTGTCAGAAGAGACATGTCCAGAGGCAGGGGTGTGATGAGTGACTGTGTTTGAGCCGTGTGCTTTCCCAAAAGAAGGGACAGGATTTAGTCACCATTCCAAGCAAATAGAGGAGGCTATCATATAAAAACTCAGGAAGAAATAGTGAAGCCCCACCTCCTCGCCAGGTCATTCAATGCCTTTTTCAATGCCCACCCTGCTATCCCCCAACCAGGAATCATCCCCACCTATAATTATAGAGTGTTGAGATAAGAAACTATCCTTAGAGGTGGGGAAGTCTGTGCAGAATAGCCCTTTTCCCCAGAATTCAGTGTGTCCTTCAGAGACATCCTCTTTCCTCCTCTTCTCTGAGTTCCTCTCCTCAAGCAGCTTCAGTGATCACAAAGCTGTTAAATGCTCTCTCTCCCCTCTCATGAGTGGCTCCTACAGCACGATGCTGTGGTTGAAACTCGCAGGATCTGGAGCTCACAAATACTTTGGGAAGTTTTAGAGCTACCTTCCCTCTGTCCTCTAAGTAGGGCAATTCCTAACAATGTGCAGGTTGTGCACTGCAAAAAGGCACCAGTTAAGGGGTGAATGCAGCTTGGGGCTGCACTGGACCAGAGGAGGGTTACCCTTTTGAAATTCACATGGAGACACCATATGGCCTAGTTGTTGCCCTGCTTCCAAGTCCCACCATGATGTGGAGGCCACCACAGAGTCCAACTTCAGCTAAGACTACAACCAATCACTAGCCCTTCATCTTTAGAAGGATCTTGCAGGTATATCATCCCTACTTTTAAAGGATTGCTAAGAGGCGAAGCAAGCTCCAAGATAAGGGTCAGCCCTCTGCTTTGAAAGATCCTTTCCACAGGGTGAGCTCTTCTCTTCCTTCCCCATTTCTTCCAAGATCTTAGTCCAGCACCCTATATTCCTCTATATTCCTAGCCTCAGTGTGGAGCTGCCTACCAAATCAGCCAGACAATTAATGTCATTGTGTCAGAGATAGATGGACAGTTCCAAGAAAGCCCCCAAAGAAGAGTAATCCAGACAGCTGAAGGGCAGAAAATAATACTACTACCACCATCAACTGGAACACTTACTTTATCCAAGTTTTTATCCAAGTGCTTTACACACACTCTTTCATTAATCCTCACAACCACCTATGAGGAAGTTAATCATAGTATCCATGTTTTACAGATCAGGAAACTGAGGCTCAGAGAGATTAGTGGCTTGGACAAGGCCCATAAATAACAGAAAGGTTGTAGGACCAGTACTTGACCCAGTGTCCATTTTCAACCTTGCATCTTCCTACAGACTTCCTCAGACAAAGACAGGGAATTTCCAGATCACCTGCTTAGAGACAGGCAAGGAACCTGGGAGTTATCCTTGTCACCTCCCATTTCCAATATATCTCAAGTCCAGAGACCAGAGAGTTTTAGCTCCCCCACTTGTCTGTAAGCTTTCTCTGAATAATTCATAGCAAGTTATGAGAATAATCTGATTAGTTAATTGACTGATGGTGTGGGTGAAGAGGAGGAGGATTAAGAGAAGGTGAATAGAGGGATCCTGGCCCAAGGGATCTCTAAGACTCACCTCCAAAGCAAGTTCCTCTACCTGTGCTGTTTACCTCTCCTTGTCTCTCTGAATAAAGTGCAGCCCTCACACTCATAGAAAAGATGTTTCAACCCACTGAAGGTTAGAACAGTCCTGAGCCTAGAACATTCCTAACACACTGGAGATGCTAAAAGAAAAAAAAGCAAAAGTCTGCCTGCCCTCATGCCTGATTGACTCCAGAAGAAATGTAAAAGGAAGTTCTATTGCTGAGGAAGGGTAAAAAAGAGTTAAAAGTGGAAGGCACCAAGTTGCTAAAGATGTGCACACCAGATCTTAAGGAGCAGAAGTGACAGAGAAAGCAGAGGTCTTGCCATTTCATCAAACAAAGGATGCTGCACCTAATAATAAGTGCTTATGAAACTGTGTCCACAGCTTCCTCTATCATCTAGTTTACTCCTCACAGCATGTCATTTGAGACAGGAGTTGTAGAGATGCTCATTTTACAGATTTTTAGAGATGAGAAGACTAGGACTCTGAGACATGGGTGACGTGGCCAATGTCACATGGCTAATCAGTGACCCCACATTCCTTGCTCTTGGGTGTGGGGATGGGCAGGAGAAGAGAAGAAGGAAGGTATAAAGAGAAAGAGAGCTTTTCAACAAATGGTGCTGGGACAACTGTATATCCATGTGCAAAAGAATGAAGTTGGACCCCTACCTCACACCATATACAAAAATTAACTCAAAATGGATCAAAAACTTGAACATAAGAGCTAAAGCTATAAAACTCTTAGCAGAAAATATAGGCATAAATCTTTGTGATCTTGGATTACACAGGGGTTTCTTAGATATGACACCAAAAGTATAGACAACAAAAGGGAAAATAGATAAATTACGTATCATCAAAATTAAAAACTTTTGTGCTTCAAAGGATACCATCAAGAAAGTGAAAAGACAACCCACAGAAGGGGAGAAAATTTTTCAAATCACATATCTGATAAGGGACTTGTGTATAATGAACGCTTGCATCTCAACAATAAAAAGACAAATAACTCAACTGTAAAATGAGCAAAGGATCTAAATAGACATTTCTCCAAAGAGGATATACAAATGGCCAACAAGCACATGAAAAGATGCTCAATATCATTATCAATATAAAAATTCATATCAAAACCACAAAATAACTGCTTCACATCCACTAGGTCGTCTGGAATTAAAAAGACAAATAACAACAAGCATTGGCAAGGATGTGGAGAAATTGGAACCCTCATATACTTCAGGCAGGAATATAAAATGGTGCAGCCTCTTTGGAAAACAGTCTTCCAGTTCCTCAAAGGCAAAACTAGAATTACCATATGACCCAGTAATTCCAATCCTAGGTATGTACCCAAGAGAAACGAAAACACCTGTCCACACAAAAACTTGTACACAAATGTTCAAAGGAGCATTATTCATAAAAGCCAAAAAGTAGAAACAACTCAAATGTCCATCAACTAATGAACGAATAAACAAAATTTGGCAAATTCAATATTATTCAGCAATAAAAAGAAATGAAATACTGTTACATGCTACAACAGAATGAGCCTGGAAAACATCACGCTAAGTGAAAGAAGTCAATCAAAAACGACCACACATTGTATGATTTCATTTATATGAAATCTCCAGAATAGGCCAATCTTTAGAGACAGAATGTAGATTAGTGGTTGCCTGGGGCTGGGGAGAAAGGGGGCATTGGGAGTGATGACTAAGAAGTGTGTGTGGGGGTTCTTTTTGAGGTGTTGAAAATGTTCTAAAATTAATTGTGATGGTTGCACAATTCTGTGACTATACTAAAAAAGATTGGATTGCACACTTTAATTTGGGTGAATTTTATGGTTTGTGAATTCTCAATGAAGCTGCTAGAGACAGGGAGAGAAAGGGAGAACCCCACTTCCTAGAATAGAGATTCTCAACTTGGGGTTCACGAATCCCCTGGAATTGCAAAATCGTATGTGGGAGAGCATTTGTGTATTTTCTAAGAAGGCTTGCAGTTTTCATCAGATTCTCCAAAGATCCAAGTGACAAAAAGGAATCCCTGCCCTCGGGCTAACCTGGAGACCCTGTGTGACTTGGAAGGGTGTGAAAGCATCCCTTGTGAAGCCCCTGTAGCCTCCTCTCGCTGTCCTGTCTGCAGCGGTGGGCAGGGGGCGGCTCCATCCCCCTCCCCATCAGGCAATGCCATTCCCCTGTCTGTTTATTTAATATTTGCTCCTCGGTGTGGAGTCGGGTTAGCCACAGCTCCCCAGAGCAGCTGCTGTGACCACAGGCTGGAGCCCTGGCTAGGAGCTCTTCCCAGCCCCTTCCCCTCTGGGACCTTCTTCCTTCCCCCACTCACCCCTCCCACCTGTCCCTGTGAGGCTTCCCCAGCTGAGGACCGCTGGTCCATGTCATGTGCTGCCGCTTGCTCTAGCCATTAACTGGGAGCTGGGACTCCTGGCTTCTAGTGCCCTAAACCCTGAGGTTGGAGTGACCCATGAATAGGGTGACCATAGTCGTGGTTGCCTGCGGACAGTCTTGGTTTAAGCCTGTTGTCCTGGTGTGATTACTGAGTGCCACCTTTCATTCTCAAAAGTATCCTCGTGTGTAAGAGACATTTAACTGTCCCCTAACCTACCAGGGGAATGGCCGTGGCTTCCTGGGGGTGAGGAGCACTTCAGCCGTCCGAGGCCATCCCCCTGCCTGCAGGAAGGATTCACGGTGACCTTCCTCAGCAGACAGGCTTCTGTTCTGTTCTGTTAGGACCTCAACGGGACGGACATGGCCACCCCTCAAAGCTGAGGTGGCCTCTCCAGGAGCGCCATGACCTCACCTCCCATCTCATCTGTCCTCAGTGGAGGGGCATCGCCAGGCCTCTCCCCACAAATCTCTTTAAGGGCAGTGGTGACATTCCTCTGGACCCCTGCTGCCGGCAACCCTCTCCTCCCCAAGCTGAAAAGTCCCAACTCCTCGACACTTCATTCCTCCTACCCTTCATCGGCTCCCAGTCCTTTGTTTCTTAAGATCACGAACCGAGACTTCTCCACTTTAGATCACTAGTGCCTGGGAAATAGAAGGTGCTCCATGAATGACTCTTTTCAATAAGTCATTTTTGAATGAATGAAGCACTGGTGAAATTGAGCTAAAGCTGCCAACACATTGTCTAGGCCGTGGACCCAGTGAGGCCGGGCTCTGGGTGTGGGGAGCTCTGGTAACACCTTCTCCAGAGGAGTGGGGGAGGGGCAGAGCCCACGGACACCCAGCCTCGGGCTTCGGCAGGAGGAGGTCGCTGGGCAGAAGGAATGGGGCACTTCTTTCTGTTCCCATGCTGTGCCTCTCTTGAATGGCATGCCCAGTATCCTGCCCCAGAACCTTATCTTTTTTAGCCAAACTCACTTCCTCTGCTCAAAAGAGATAGGAAAAAACTCTTTTTTTCTATGAAGGAGCATCCAGTATAGAAGGGACTGCCTTATACTTTGTATCGAGGGTCCTTTTTATTTTATTCTTTTTCACAGTATTTGCTACCCGTTTGGTAAGCGTGTATTAAGCACTCCCTAGGCACCAGGCTGTGCTGGGCAATGGGGATGCAGTCATGAACAAGCCAGGCGCTGTCTCCTCCCTGTGGGGCTGTCTTCAACCAGGAAGTCCAAAGCTGGCCCAGGACTGTATTTAGTATGCAATAAAACAGTGATATCTGGGTTCCTATGTACTGGACATGTTGATGTGAATGGTGAGCTTTACATAGGTCCATGAAGGCGATGGGATAGAATCTGCTTGGCAACAGAAGGAGTCAGAATCATTTTCAAATCTCAGTTCTGTGTCCCCTTGGGCAAGTTATTTAATCTCCGTCCCATTCATAAAGTGTAGGTAATGCCATCAACCTTGCAGGATTATGTGGAGGGCCCAATGCAACAATGGCTGTAAAACACTTAGCATGGTGCCTGACACATGGAGACATTCGGTAAATGGAGCCAATAATTGTCCCGGAGAACCTGAGTTTCCCATGCCCGGTGAGCCAGTTGACATCGCCACATGTTCCAAGACAGCGGTTCTAAACTTGGCTGAGCTGAAGAATCACTGTGGGAGCTTTTTAAAACTACAGATTTCCAAGCCCCACCCCAAACTTACTGAACCAGAAACTCTGGGGATGGGGCCTGGGAATGTGCATTTTTAGAAGTCTCCAGGTTTGCAGTCTATGCCTCTTAAACCCAGCCCCAGCCCCAGCCCCCCTCCCCCAATCCTGTCTTCCAAAGCTCCTGTAAGGGAGAGCAGAGGAGCAGGGGCTCTGATGAACCCCAGCCTGCACCCCCGGCCCCAGCTCTCCTTCTCCCCACTCAGCAGCTGAGCGTCCCTGGCCCAACCGTGCCTACCCCAGGCTGCGGTGGGTCCCTGCTGAGGGAGGCGGCTGCTCATAAAGCTCCCGATGAAAGGGGAGACAGACAGGAAAGGTCAAAGTTCACACAAGCTGCTCCGCCTTCTGTTTCATTTACAAGTGGCGGCCACCTCATTAAACCCAGTCCCCCTCACCTCCACCCCCTCACCCCACAGCCCACCCCACACACGCCCACGCCGGCCCCTCCTCCCCTCAGCCCTGGCCAGGCGTCAACAAAGACACTTGGTTGGAAAACAAGTGGTCCAGAGGCAGACAGGTGACCTCCTGGACATGCCCACCCTCACCCTGTTTGGTGAGTCCAGCCCCCTAAACCAGCCCAAGGCCTGGTGTAGAGAATGTGCTCAACAAATGTTTGTGAAAGCCGGGCATTTGGAGCAGAATCCTGGCCATGCCAGTGATGTGCTGTGTGCCTGGGGCTGACACTTCACCCCTCTGACCCTCAGTTCTCTCGTCTATAAAAGCAGGGTTACTGAGATGATTACATGAGGCAGACCATATGAAAGATTCTGGTGTAGCAACTGGCGCATTGTGGATTTTCAGTAAACACTCCCTCCCTGAACCCACAGAGGGCAAAGTCTACCAGGGACACACACAGCGCAGAGTTCACTCCAGTCATGACAACCGCATGACGGTGAGGCCCTGGCTGTCAGACCACAGAGAAGGACCTAGACTTGTGCGGAGAGTTTTGGGAGGTGTTTCCCCGAGGTAGGGACATTTAAACCGAGCCCTGAAGGAGGGGCGTTAGCCAGGCCAAGGGGCCACGAGGCTGAAGAAAGAAGCCAAACAGAGGGGGCGTGTGTGGGGCCATGGTGGGGGGCCTGGCCCCATCTGAGGACTGGGGAGGAAGGAGGTGGACTGACAGGTGGGTGAAGGGATCACAGTGACCCCAAGACCGGGGAGCCAGGCCTACGCGGGTCTTCCTGGACAGATTCCAGACTCTGAGGAAGAGTGGAAGCCACTGAGGGGCTTTAAGCAGGGTAATGACATGGCTAGACTTGCCCCTTCCCTCTTTTTAGTCTTCAAGCCAGCTTGCGAGCCACGGAAGGAACCTGACTTTAAAGTCATCCTCAGGATCGTCCCCAAGAACCGGGCAGACAGAAACCCCTTCTCCTCAGCCACCCGTCTCCCGCTCCGCTACAACAGAGAGACGTGGGACTTGGGACTCAGTACAGGGTTGACGACAGCCCTTGGGTGGTGGAGGCATCAGTATTTCCATACAGGAGGGGTGGAGGGGAGGCAGCTCCTGGAAGGAAGGACAAGGGGCTGGTCCAAAAACATCAGCAGAGCAGGGGTGGTTTGTACTCAGATGGTTTATCTGGTCGGGGAACAGGTGGAGACTATCAGGGGCTCACGTCCCCCACCCCCCAGAGCCCCCAGAGAAAAAGGCACCCTCCACACTGTGGTCTCCGTGAAGGGTGTCCCGTGAGCCAGCCACCGGGCCTCTCCTGGTGAAAGGGGAATCTGAAGCTGCCACCCAGAGGAGAGAAGGGACATTAACACAAAGGAAAGAGACTAGAGAAAGGAAAAAGGGGAAAGAGGCAAAGAGAGCAACAGAGAGGGAGTCAAGTCTAAACAGAAAGGAAAAGGCTTTCAGGGAAAACAGCAGAGGGATGAACACATACAAAGTCTTCGAGAAAGAGAGAGAGAGAGAAAGAGAGAGAGAGACTGACAGAGGTAGAGACAGAGACAGACAGAGACAGAGACCGACAGACAGACACACACAAAGAGAGGGATAAAGAGAGACCATGGCAGAAACTACGACAGAGGCAGAAAAACAGAAGATGGGCAGCCAGTGATACTTGGAGCTTGACCGTTATGAGAATTCTTGACCTCAGTCCTGGAGGCAGGCCCGAGGAGTGTGCTGGCAGTAAATGCCCCTCTCCCATTCTTCCGACTGCAACCCCAGAAGCAGCGGCAAGCTTCCCCATCGGTGATGTTCTGGCTACAGGCAAAGACGCCCAGGGACAGGCCAGCAGGGTGGCCGTGTCCGTGAGTGGTCTACCCAGAGGCAGCCTTGGGCAGGTAGGGGCGCTGTCTGTGGGGTATCAGGAAAAGACAAGCTCTGGGAGTACCCCGGCATCCACCATGGGGACATCTCCCCCAGTTCACAGACTTCCCAGCGTCAGCTGCAGCACTTGGCCACAAGCTGGTTGGCATCTGTCCAGTGGACAGCTGACTCAAGAGGCCAGGGAGGGCAGGCACTGGACCAATGCCAGGACATTCACTGTCACCTGCTTCACCTTGAAGCTTGTCCCTGTCCTCATCCCCTCCAGGACCGGCTCTCCGGAGAAGCTCAGAGCCTGACCCTGAGTGGGTGCCAGGGGAAGACAGTGTGCAAAGTCCAGGTGTGGGGAGGCAGGATGGGGACAGAGCCCCCTACAGGAAGCAGCCCGTGACGGTGCTGGTCAGGCGCACACAAAGGTTGCTGTGTTCCCATCTGCCCTCCACACCCAGAGGGCCCTGGACCCTGCTCTTCCAGTCCTGGCTTCCCCAGGTGTCCTGAGCTACCTGGCCTTGTCAGCGATGGCTGAGACAGGACACCAGCACTGACAGCTCTTGTCACAGCCCCCAGGCCCTACTCATGCTGGGGAGGTGAGGACAGCTTAATTCCCTGACCCAGACAGAGGGCTGCTTGTCAGATAGGGCCTGGGGCCACCACCGACCCCGACCCTCCCCCCTTAAAGGTGAGCATGGGGAACAAAGCCGCTGGTGTGCCCCCCGCCCCAGGCTCTCCCCTCTGCTCTCCCGCCTACTCTGCCTCTCCTGCCCGTCTTCCTGCACCAAAGAGCAGCCCTGGTAGCAGCTAAGTCACCCGGGGACGAGTGATGTTGGGTGCTGAGTGAACTTGCTTGGGAGGACGGGAAGGAAAGAAAGCTTTGACGTAGAACCTCAACCCTCCCCGTCCCTGATTTTGGGCCAGGCAAAGGAATTGATGCCAGACTTTGGGGGCTCCCTGAGCCCTGGTATCCTGGGCTTCCGGCCCTCAAATTAGGAACCAAAGAGCCCTGGTTTCAAGCCAGCACCTTCCAACCACCCCACACTCCTCAAGGAACCCAGGCCATTTAGGGGCTGCGGCGATGCTGTGTTCTCCCTCGCATCTGCCCACTTCTTGGCCGGGAGCCTTGGCTGGCGTTCCCTGCCACGTCCTTCACTCCCAATTCCTGGTCTCCAGCTCCATCTTTGGGGCATAACCTGGTTTGGGGAACACCTGTGTTCTCACCCTGTTCTCAGGGCCATGTCTTGAGCTGCCTTGGGTGCTCCTCACATTCACCCCTGGGGCGCAATCCGCTTGGGCATCACCTGGCAACTCCCAAGTCCAGGCCTCCACTCGTCCAGCCTGGAACTCCAGCCTCCACTCACAGTGGGGAAGCCCCGACACCCCTCTCCTGTCCTACTTCTCCCCAAAACTGTAGTAGGGACAGCATCATCAGGGCTGTCCTTCATCCCCTGGGGACTCTAGGAAAACATACAAACGGCCCAAAGAGCCTCACCTGAGACCTGCCTCCTCTCCAGAAAAACTGGTGGAAATCTAAGACTTCGCCTGAAGTTGGGCAGCACGATAGCACGGTGGATAAGACTGTGCGCTCAGATTGCAGCCTCCTCCCTTCCCAGCTGCGGGCCATGGGGCAATTTGCTTAACTCGATTTTCTGGTCTCTAAAATACCTGCTTTTGGAATGGTCATGAGGATTTAATAGGATGGTACAGATAAAGCACACAGCGCAGCACCCAGGACACACACCATAAGTGCTCAACACAAGCAGGTCCTTCTGCTCTCCTTGCCCTCCTCAGGGACGGTCAGGCCATCTCTCACTGCCCAGGATGGTGGGGCCCAGCCCTCCCAGCCCAGGTGCTGGGACCTCCATTCTGGGAGGCTCTACCCCAACGACAGACAAGTCTCCTAAGTTGGATCCAAATATTGAGTTACTACACTGCCTTACTCTGAGATGCTAAATTTGTGAGGTCCGGGCAAGGGGCTGAGAGTGTTATTTCTTCTCCCAAATTAGTATTTCGGCATAATCAGACTTGGGGTCCTGCAACTAGAAGGATCTCAGAAACTGTCTCAGGCTGAGATCATAGGCATTGTCTCATCCCACCCATTTCAAAGGCCAGGACATTGAGGCCCAGAGAGATGGTGACACCACTGTCAGCAGAATAAAAGCAGAACCCAGCTGAATCATCTTCCCTCATAAGATGCTCCTTCCTGTGCCAAGCACACACTTCACTCTCTTCTCGGGGCTTCTGTCCATACCAGTTGGGATCTGGGAATGCTGGAAAGAGGACACTCGGACTTCTTTGCTGATCTCTAGGACACTTGGACCCCTGGTGGATGCAGGCCAAGGGCAAGGGCTTCGCAGCTAGACAGACCTGGGTCAAAATCTGGTTCTGCTGTGCACCAGATGTGACCTCAGGGAGCCAGAGGGTCCTCCTCTGTGAAACAGAAATGCAAATGAGGAAGAATAGCATGTTCCTCACAAGGCCATTGTTGGGAGCTTTAATTAAGCTAATACACGAAGAGGCTCTGTGTCACTAAGAGGCTCCACGTGGCAACAAACGTTGAACATGGAAGTTCCTGTTACTACTGGGAGGGAGGGAAGGCAGGGTAGGCCTTGGGTGTGGTCACAGGCCCTCTGTCTTGCTCTCTTTCCCTCTTTGGCTTTTCCTCCCTAGGCCAGAGAAGTAGAGGACAGGGGAATCTGGTTTATAACTCCAGAAAAAAACACCAGGGAAACTTCTGGAAAATTCTGTAACTTTTGACAGGAAAAAGGCCAGACTCCCTGGCTGGGCCAGGACAAGCTGGCAGCTTTTCAGGCCTGGCTCGAGGAGGCCCTGGGGTGTGTGTGTGTATGTGTGTGTGTGTGTGAGTCCGAGGACTCACACACAGGGAGCTCAGGGGAGCCAGCAGCTCTCCCTCCTGTCTGTCCTTCTGTCTTCCATGTTCCTCTCTCCCTCCTCACATCTTCTCTTCCCCAGCAGCAAGCGTGGGAACCTTGGCAGGTGGTGAGCTCCTGGCAGGGCCAGTGTGTCAGACCAGGTCTGGCAGCTGCCTGTTAGGAATAGAGTTGACGGTAGAGCCCACGACCTCTGAGGCCCCTGAGCACTGAGATTCCTGATTCAGAACTGGCTGTTTCCGCATGAAGGAACTACCACATTCCCCTTAGAATCAACTACAAATGAAGTAGATGGGTTTGGCCCCCACCCAGGAGCTCCCTTCCCAGCACCAGCCCCTCAACCCACTCGCGACACCCCCTCCAGAGAGGGTGGGTGAGCAGGCCGAGGGTGTGCCATGAACGGCACCACGGAAGCCACAATGCGGACACAAGCTGGACATTGGGACAAGGAGCCCGGAGCATCCCAGAGGCTTAGGTGGAGAGCTGGCCCTAGAGAACGGAGAGATGAAAGGGGTGACGAAGACAAGCTGGCGTCTTCCCAGGGAAGCCTGCGATGGGAGAGGAGATTGTCTCCGCAGCCCTCCCCCTGGCCCTCACCTCCTGCTCCCTCCCTGACCTCCTTGCTCACATCAAAGTGGGGACCCCCTTGCCGTCTCTCCGCTCCCTGAATGGGTCCAGATCATCACTCCTGGCTCCTTGAAGCTGCTGATGGACAGATGGTAATGACTCCCAGAGTGCTGAGAGAAGACTCGCTTCGGGTTAGCACGGCTCTCTGCACAAGGAAGGCTGCTGTCCCAGCGGCCTCTTTCCTGCAGGCCAGCCTCACAGCTCCCTGGGACAGTCTGGTTAGTGTGCGCTGGGAAAACGGGGTACACAATCAGCTCTGACGCCGGGGTTCAGAGGCCCACAGATGCAAGAGGTGGGAGGCACGGGAAGGGTGAGGGACCTGAGGACTCCTCAATCCATGTCAGAAAGGCTGTGGGAGCAACAGAGGGTCCTGTGGGGAGAAAGGGGTGAGGGTGAGGCCTGCCCTGGAGGAGCTTGTCACCCGGGAGGAGTGGAGGAGAAGGGAAGGGAGGGCGGCAGACACTCACACTTTTAATGTGCCTGGGACATCATTGTGGTAGAGGTTTCCAAACTTGTCATCCTCATGTTCCCTCCATGATTTATTAAATAACATTTCATCAACCTGTTTTTATTAGAAAAATCATACATAACTATCAATCAGTACTTCTGATCAACAAAGAAATAGCAAATTTTTTTACTACATTGAACTAAAATAAAATCTGCCAAGAGCTAAGAAGCCTTGACATTGTGGCTAAGCTGTGCAACCCTGTGGTGGGTGAGTGCATATTTCCATTAGGCTTTCTGATAGCTGAGAACAATTTGATTACACGGTCCACATTTCTATAATGAACTTGTAGTGCTTTTATAACTGAGTGTTTATGATCAAATTCTATTTCATATTCACTCGAGGAGCCTAAACCATGATCCCCCCTACTACCTCACTCTCTACCAGAGAACAGAAAACTCCAGGTTTTTTACTGAAAGAGGGTACAAAGATTTACAACGTTGGGGTGGCCAAAGTCAGGGTTATCAGGAGGTTAGAGAAAGACAGCAAAAGACTCTTGTGCAGCATAGTTGATACTTGATTAAAACCACTTTTTGGAGCAGCTCAGCCGGCAGGAATAAAATCTGGGAGACTGCTGCCATCTGGTGACCAAACCAGAGACTGCAGTTATTTCTCCTTCCTTCATGCTTATGCAGTAATAAAACTAAATTGTTCCCTATGAAATTATCTATATTCAACCCAATGTGACCTTCAAAAACGGCAAATAACAAAAAAAATTCCATGGGGGAAAGGATAATCTTTTCAACAAATGGTGCTGGGACAACTGGCTACCCACATGCAAAATTAGACACCTCCCTTACATCATACACAAAAATTAACTTAAAATAGGTCATAGACCAAAATGTAAGAGCTAAAACTAGAAAACCGTTAGAAGACAATATAGGGGGAAATCTCCATGACTTTGGATTAGGCAATGTTTTCTTCTACATGACACCAAAAGCACAACTGACAGGAGGAAAAATAAATTGGATTACATCAAAATTAAAAACTTTCATGTTGCAAATGATATAATCAGGAAGATGCCAAGACAACCCACAGAAGTGGAGAAAATGTTTGCAAATAATATATCTGATAAGGGACCAGTATCCAGAAACAAATGGGCAAAGGATCTGAATAGACATCAAATAAAATATACAAACGGCTAATAAACACATGACAAGATGCTCAATGTCATTAGCCATCAGTGAAATGCAAATCAAAACCACAATGAGAAACCACTTCACATCCACTAGGATGGCTACAATCAGAAAGATAGGTAATAACAAGTGTTGGTGAGAAACTAGAACTCTCATACATAGTAGCTGGGAAGGTAAAATGGTGCAACCACTTTGGAAAACAGTCTGGCAGTTCTACAAAGTGTTAAGTAGAGTTACCATATGACCTGGAGTTACCATATGACCCAGCAATTCTACTCGTAGGTATGTACCCAAGAGAAATGAAAACATACATCCACACAAAAACTTGTACATGAATGTTCATAGCAGCGTGATTCATAATAGCCAAAAAGTGGAAATAATCAACTGATGAGTGGATAAACAAAACTTGGCATATTTATAAAATGGAATATTATTCAGCAATAAAAGAAATGAAATACTGAGATATGTTACAACATGGATGAACCTTGAAAACATGCTGAGTGGAAGAAGCCAGGCACAAAAGATCATGTACTGCATGATTCTATTTATATGAAGTATCTGATGTTGGCAGATCTAGAGACAGAAAATAGACTAGTGGTTGGCTATGGCTGGGTGTGAGTGGGAATGGAGTGACTGCTCAACAGGTATTAAGTCTTTTTTGTGAGCATGAAAACATTCTAAAACTAGATCGTGGTGATAGGTGTCCAGTTCTGTGAATATGCTAAAACCATTGAATTACACTCTTTAAACGGATGAATTTTATAGTATGTGAATTTTATCTCAATAAAGATGCTTTTTCAATGGCAAATTTAATCTGTTTCAACCTAATATATTACATTAATTGGGCCCTTACCATATGTTAGGAACTCTTCTGGGAACTTAATATGAATTATTTCATTTAATCCTTAAAATATCTGTCTAATAGAGGTACTATTATTATACCCATTTTGCAGGTGAGTGAACTGACGCTCGGATAAGTAAAACAAATTACCCATGGTCATAGCAAATAGATAGCAGGGCCATGATTTGAACCCAAAGCCCATCTGGCAACAGAGCCTGAGAGCCACATCGCTAGGGCTGCCTCTTAGCTCAGTAGTCACTTTTCAAGGGTTTACAGGTATAGGGCTTAGGGGCCAGACGCACAAAAATGAAAGACTTGATGCCTGCCCACAGGAGGCTCACAGCCTGGGAGGAGGCAGACACAACTAGAGGAAAAGATAAGATGTGCTGTAGTAAGTGCTGAATGATAAAGGTGGCACACGCTCGTGGTGCTTCAGGAACACCAGGGTAACGACTATCCTCTGGCCCTCCCTCTGCGTATGTGTGAATGTATAACAGCACTTACAGCAGACTGGGAGGGCTTCCCCCAAAACCTCTTCCTCCTCCATTTATTGCCAACTCACTTCATCAACTTGGCTACTCAAACAGACTCCCTGGGAGTCATCCTAGATGCTCCCTCTACCCCATACTCAATCCGTCTGTCAGTTCTACCCATTCCACTTTCAAGCTGCGATTCGAACCTGTCTGCTCCGCCCCCAGTGCCCCACCCTAGTGCAAGCCACAGTCACGTCTCCGCTGGACATGGCATGGGCCTCCTTACCAGTCTCCCTACTGCTATGTTTACCTCGCCACAAAACACTCTGCACACATTCATTGAGGAGTTCCACAGAGTAAGCTGGGAGCAGGCAAACAAGCCCCACAGGTGTGAAGGGTGGGGATGAGTCCCGGGCAGGGGGTGAGTGTTAAAGACAAGTGATATGAATGGTGTGCAGCTCCTGGCATGTGTGGACACATTTACATGTGTATGGACATGCTGACATGGGCTAGGAGGCATGGGTTACCTGTGCATTGAGGATGTGTTTGGGTGCAGCATGGGGAAATCCCTGTGAAAGAAAACTTTCACCCTACTGTGTGATCACCCCTGATTAATATCCCTTTTTCACTGCTGCAGATTGCAGCAGATAAGTGTGCTAAGTGGGGTGCGAGGGAGGAAGTGAACAGATATAGCTCAAGGCCACTTGCCTGAAAGGACCCTAAGACCCCAGCTGACAGGGGCATCTATACAGACAGCCACCAAGGCTGGTCACTCACTGGGAGCCAGAAAGGTGAAGGGATCCCTAGATAGGACATCAAGAGATGACGAAGGGAACTGGGGACGGAGAGGGGAAACTGAATGTTGTAGAAAAAGAGATTTGCCTGGCCGTTGTCCCTGGAAGACTCTAAATCCTTGGAATTTCCCAAGTAATAGAAGTCTTCATTATTCATGATGGGCCCTGATAGTCTGTGCTAACGTGGTGACTCCTGGTGGACCCCTAGGTAGTTTCAGGATGGGGGCTGGCCACGTCAGAAGACCAACCATGTGATTAGAGGGTTGGGGCTCTAAGATGGGAAGGGGAGCTGGATTGAGTTCAATCACGTGGCCAGTGATCTAATCAATCGTGCCTACGTGATGAAACCCCAATAAAAACTCCAGACACCGAAGCTTAAGTGACCCTCCTGGTTGGTAATATCCAGGTGCTGGGAGGGTGACATGTCCTGACTCCCTGGAAGAGGACATGGTAGCTTCATGACTGGGACCCTCCCAGACTACCCCTATGCGTCTCTTCTTTTGGCTGGTCCTGATTTGTATCCTTTCACTGCTGTAATAAAACAGTAATAGTATGTATAGAACTTTTCTGAGTTCTGGGAGTCATTCTAGTGAATTATCAAACCTGTGGGGGTAGTGGGAACCCCTGAATTTGTGGCTAGTAGCAATGGAGTTCAGAATGCTACCCCAAAATATGGCACCTTGAATCTTTTAAACAGAAGACGTTTGAGAAACGGCAGAAGCAAGAAGGTCCCTCTGACCTCCTCCCCCTCCATTGCCCTTTTTCTCTGAAGCAGATCATAAAAGCCTCCTGTGACAGGCGCCCTCCCTATACCCAAGGGAAAGAGCATGCTTGTCTCCAAAGACAGAGACACCAGAAGAATCCTAACAAACAGGCCTGGCTGAGTGACCCTGAGTTTGCTAGCATTACCTCCTACTCCTTAACCTGTCATTCTCCTCCATGACCGTCCACTCTTCATCAGACCTAGCATGAAAATACTCCAGTCTGTTTCTTTGGATCTTCATTCCCTTATAAAGTCTCCTAGATCATGTAAAACTTATATTAAATAAATTTATTTGCCTTTGTCCTGTTAATCTGTCAGTTCAATATTTAGACCCAGCCAGGGACCCTAAGAGGGTCGAGGACAACTTTTTCCTCCCTTACATTGCTCAGAAATGTGAGTGGCCTGGGAACCCCCGAGCTGGCAGCTGGTGTCTGGAGAGGAGTCTGTGGAGGACCGTGCCCTTCACTCTGGGTAGCATTAGAATCACACTGCACTGAGTCAGCACTTCTCACCCCACTGGGGGAAAAGGTGACTGCACCCCCTGGCCTGCTTCGCACAGCACAGATAGGCTGTTTTTGTATTTCCTACTAGGCACTCTGGCTAAAAGCAGCCCAGAGAGCGAAGGGCAGCAGATTTAGAAAACCTAGGGGTGTGTTTTGCTGTCTCTCGGTCCTAGTTATACTAGCCCTCCACTGCTCTTACCCCAGAAACCTGGTGATAGTCTCAACACACCCTGCTGAGTGCTGTCTCTGGTGGGAACTGGCAGGTTGCCTATGATCCTATTTCTAACCCACTATGTCCCTCGACCTTCTAGATCTATCCCGTCATAGTTGAAGGATGGGAGAGTGAAGCTGGAGCTCAGGAGGAGGTACTAGGATTAAAGAGGGAAGTGCACTTTGAGAGAAGGGTCTTAGAGTGGAGAACAACAGACCGTGACTACCTGGACTGGGGATGGGTGAGGGAGGAGTTGAGGGTGGTTCCCAGGACTCTGGTGACACTGCTTAAGCAGCGTAGGTGACAGGAGAGGACCAGGTCTGGAGAGACGATGAGCAGTTTGGGCATGACTCAAGGAGCTCCTAGGGAACGCCGAAGGGGCGACAGCCACAGGCAGACAGGTGTGAAGGTCAAGAGCTCAAGGGAGACCCAGGGCAGAGGGAGGTTGACGAGGCGTCGGCAAACAGGCAGAGGTTTCCAAAGTTCACCCAGCTCTCCTGCCAGGTCTCTGGGGTGAGGAGCAGTATGCAAAGATGGAGCCCTAGGGGCAGCAAGGCTGCAGCCCTTCCAGGAGCCTGGGGGGAAGTATAAGGAGGAGATGCAGGAGGAGCTCACAGAATCAAAGCGAGCAAGGAGGGGCCGGCCCCACGGCTTAGCGGTTAAGTGCGCACGCTCCGCTATTGGCAGCCCGGGGTTCGGATCCTAGGCGCGCACCGACGCACCACTTGTCGGGCCACGCTGAGGTGGTCTCCCACATAGAGCAACTAGAAGGATGTGCAACCACGACATACAACTATCTACTGGGGCTTTGGGAGAAAAAAAGGAGGAGGATTGGCAATAGATGTTAGCTCAGGGCCAGTCTTCCTCAGCAAAAAGAGGAGGAATGGCACGGATGTTAGCTCAGGGCTGATCTTCCTCACAAAAAAAAAAAAGCAAGCAAGGAGCCCAGAGCAGGAGAGACCGGCTATGAAATTTACAGACGAGGTGTGGTCTGAGGATTGAGAAGAGGGCTTTGCTGGCTTCGAGTGGGCTTGCCTTGCCCACTCCCTAGTCACCTCCCTAGTCACCAGAGGCCCAGCAGCTGCTTCCTGGAGCAAAATAACCAGGGTGCTGCCCCTCCACCCCACCAGGGGAGTGCTGGGGTGAGCCTGCACTCCAACCATCAGTACTTCCTAGAGGCACATAGCGGACATTTGCGGGGAGCTAGAGATAAAAGCCCCGATGGGCAATGAATGCTGCTTTTCATTATAAAGACTTTTAGTTCTTGACTTTTTTAATCATGTGCATGCAGAACTTTAATAAAAAGAATGGAAAACCATTTTCTCATACTAATTATATGACTCAATACTAAATCCAATCTTTCCACTGGCTCTAACCAATATTTCATTTTAGGCATGCTCCAACCTCCCTTGTTGTGTAACCCCAGCTTCCCAGGCCACACTGGCCTGGAGTAAGAATTCTTAGGTTATTTTCAATGATTAAAGATAGCTACTATACCCAGCAGGGTTGAGAAAACCCAGAGCAGCAGGAAGAGCATCCCCATCCCTCGCCCCGCTCACCCTGCAGCAGTTCTGAGCACTCCAAGCAGATTCCGCAGGCTGTCCCCCCCCTCCCCAGCTGACACCGCAGTCCCCATCTGCCCTCCGTCCAGACGGTGTGGGCTGCTGCCTGGTCCCTTTGCAGTGGTTCCTTGGGTACCTGGGGTTTCTCCAAATACTCACAAGACTAGGGGTCCCCTTCATTTGTCTTCTTAAATCAAAGTCAATTATCGATATTTTCTAAGTGTCACATGCTTATACCTTTATCTTGAGAAGCATGGTTTACTAGAAATAGAAACAGCCAAAATATTTAGACCTTATATAAACATAGTTATTTCATCTGTCCTTCTGAAGTTAAATCCATTATGCATGGGAACAGGTATCATGGGAACAGGGAAGGGGTTTAGAAAGTTGTGTTACCAATACAGAGAGACCACATAAAGGCTGCTCTGGGGGCTTTTCCCCAGCTGTGCTGTCACTCCCACTTTAAACAGTCTGCAAACAGCCTGCAGACCAAATCCAACCTGCAAATATGATGTGCATGGCTGCCTAAGTGTCTTTTAAAAACTTGATTTAGTTAGCAATGGGAGATTTCACATAAACATCTGGGTTTCCTGACTCTCTATAAAGAATTCGAAAATCTGTTCCGGGCCGGCTCTGTGGCTTAGCGGTTAAGTGCGCGCGCTCTGATGCTGGCGGCCCGGGTTCGGATCCCGGGCGCGCCCCGAGGCACCACTTCTCCGTCCAACGCGAGGCCGAGTCCCACGTACAGCAACTAGAAGGATGTGAACCTATGACATACAACTATCTACTGCGGCTTTGGGGGGAAAAAAAATGAATAAATAAAATCTTTAAAAAAAAAAAAAAAAAAAAGAAAATCTGTTCCCACAGAGCAACACCCAGCTGGAGGTAACAACTGCCCTCTTCAGACAGTGTGAGCACACCCCACACAGCCTTACACCAGCCGGCTTCACTCGTTCATGGTACCTGCCTGCCATTCACATTTGCTTTTCTCGCTTATCAAACCTCCCTTCTCAGGCTCTGAGATCATTAGTGCAGGGAGGCTCCCGGGCCGTAGCTGGAGATAACCCCGCATTCTAGGATAAGGGCCTACAAAACCTGAGACTACGCAAACGAAGTAGACAGGCTCTGTTGATAGATCCCGCAGCTCCATGAGGACACTAGCTAACCACTTCCAAATTTCTCTGTAAGTTAGATAACCATTAAGCTCTTTCCAACCACAGGAACCTTCCTGATAGATCAACAGCTTTATTGTTGGATGAAAACAGTTCCGGATCATAGATTCTGTGCTTTAGTTCTCCTTTTCCAATTATTGACCCAATCTGCCTGGTCCTGGGCTCTCTTCCATCTTGGCAAGGGGACCCTGAGGCAGGAAGACTCCCCGCAGGCTTTTCCAGCCTGTGTCAAAACCACCAGTACAGACTTTCATCTCCAGTAACAGCCCTGAAGCAGCTGGGTTTCTTCAACTTATCATACCTGGCTCCTCTGGAGTCTGTCCCAAGTGAGAAGTTACCAGAGTCCATTAAACAAAGCGAACAATTCAGGGGCCAAACTGCCCAAGAGTCTTCACTGTGCTCCCAGATGTCCAGTGTCATAGTCCCCATTTGGATCCTGACTTGGCATCTCTAAGCCCAGACGGCTCAGGGAACAGAGAAAGTAGCGAGGAAGCTTGCAGACCAGGTGGAGCTCCTCGTTCCTGGACCCCAGGGCAGGCAGGATCAGCTGGCGGGCATGCAGGTGAAGCGGGATGTGGCGAGCCTTTGACTGGGGCAGCCCCAGCTTCTTCAGGGTGCCAACAGACAGCTTCTATACAAAGACAAGAGAGCCTCTTTAGGGCAAGGCCAACGGTTCACCCTTGACCGACTGCAGGGTCAGAAGACTTCCACTTAAAGAGAACTAACACAGGGGCTGGCACCGTGGCCTAGTGGTTAAGTTCAGTGCGCTCCGTTTTGGCGGCCCAGGTTCAGTTCCTGGGGAAGGACCTACACCACTCATCAGTAGCCATGCTATGGCTGTGAGCCACATACAAAATAGAGGAAGATTGGCACAGATGTTAGCTCAGGGTGAATCTTTCTCAGAAAAAAAACAAAAAGAAAAAAATAAAGGGAACCAACACTAAGCCCCCAGAAGACGCAGTAATGGAGAGACTGCTTCAGGGGCATTTCTAGAAGGGTTCAGAATCCAGGGAAGAGAAAAACCACCACACCATGGAAGCTCTTAGTGGCCAATTCTCTGGCCTCCCAAGAGAATGGGCTGTAACGTCAAAAGACAAAAAACTGGGGCCAGCCCGGTGGCACAAGCGGTTAAGTGCACAAGCTCCGCTGCGGTGGCCCAGGGTTTGCCGGTTCGGATCCTGGGCGCGCACCGACACACCGCTTGTCAAGCCATGCTGTGGCAGCGTCCCATATAAAGTAGAGGAAGACGGGCACGGATGTTAGCCCAGGGCCAGTCTTCCTCAGCAAAAAGAGGAGGATTGGCAGCTCAGGGCCGATATTCCACCCCCCCAAAAAAAAGACAAAAAAGCTTCCACCATTGCTCTTTCGCAGTAGCATGAAAGGCTGCTTTGAGCCTTCAGAAACTCTCCTCCCCCTGCCCACAGCCTCCTAACAAAATCTGAGACTAAACAAATGAAGCAGAAAGGTCTGCTAATAAATCTTGCAGCTCCATGAGGACAGGAGCTAACTGCTGCTGAATTTCTCTGTAAGCTAGATAACTAGTCTAGTCCCGTGTCTGCAGATAATCAATACATCTCTGCTGTGACTCACCTCAGGGTTTTAACCAGGGGAAAGTATAAGTTCTCCCCCTTATTCTGGTGCATATTGGGTCAAACCAGTATTACCTGGGGGGCCAGCCTATTCCAGTCTGAGTACTTGTGGTCACCAAGGATTGGGCAATCCAACCCGAAGGACAGGTGAACTCGAAGCTGATGTTTTATTCCTTTAAAAAAAAAAAGAGAGGGAAAACTTACGAGTAGCTACAGAAACAATACCACTAGCGGCAACTGCTTCTAATCATATTAAACCAAAGCAGTAAAACTGGCAAAGCCCCAACTACAATAAAGTATAGAGAATAATATAACAAACTATAAGCTATTAGAAAATAAACATTATAAATAGTGTGAAGCTTCTAAGCATCCCTCCCACTCACAGCTCCCTCTCCACCACAGAGAGCCATCATCATCAGCTTGGTGTCTATCACTGCCATGCATTTTTTTTTTGTAAATAATTTTATTATATAACACTATATAGTATTGCTTTGCACATTTATTTTTTATTGTGGCAAACTATACATAAAATTTACTAATTTAACCATTTTCAAGTGTACAGCTCAGTGGCATTACATACATTCACATTGTTGTGCAACCATCACCACTATCCATCTCCAGAACTTTTTCATCACCCCTAACTGAAACTTTGTACCCATTAAACACTAATTTCCCATTCCCGACCCCCTCCAGCTCCTGGTAACCACTAGTCTACTTTCTGTCTCTATGAATTTGACTACTCTAGGCATATCATATAAATGGAATAATACAGTATTTGTCCTTTTGTGCTTGGCTTATTTCACTTAGCACAGTTTCCTTCAGGTTCATCCATGTTGCAGCATGTGTCAGAATTTCCTTCCTTTTTAAGGCTGAATAATATTCCATTGTATGAATATAGCACATTTTGTTTATCCATTCACCTATTGATGAACATTTGGGTTGTTTTCACCTTTTGGCTATTGTGAATAATGCTGCTATGAACACTGGTGTACAAATATCTTCTCAAATCTCTGCTTTCAATTCTTTTGGGTATGTATGCAAGAGTAGAATTGCTGGATCATACAGTTATTCTACGCTTAATGTTTTGAGAAACCACTTTGCAAATTTTTAAATAAATGTAAGCAAACTGTTTATATCCTTCTCCTACCTACTGTTTTTAACAATCATCCCTACTGGAGTTCTGAGCCTCAGATTAGCACCAGAAGCACAATCTCAAACAGGTCAGCTATGACCCCAGCCTCCCCACAACATCAGCTGCTCAGTAGCAGGGCAGAGCCCAGCAAAAGCTCAGTAGCACTTTGTGTTTTGCCATCCCAACGCAGAACGGTGGCACTCTCACCAGTAATAGGCTGGAGTTCCAAGAGGGCGGAGGAGAGAGTGCTGCTTAGCACCTGGTACTGAGTTACAGCCACGTGCGCGTTCCGGCTCGTCCGTACTCTCACCATTTTCCCATTGTCCATGCGGTAGCTCGGGGACAGCGTCATCTGAAGCCAAAGAAATCAAGACATGATTTCAAAGGAAGAGCAGCAAACCTGTCCCTCTGGGAGGCAGCTCACTCACCTTGTGGTGATGCTGCTGGCCTTGCACCTCCTTCTCCGTGATGGGGATATCCACGACTCCTGCTGAGGGCACTGGGGCACGCACAGTGATGGCCCTGGGTGACACACAGACCCTTGCTTAAGCCGCAAAGATGAGTGAGGCGCTCCTTGGATTTGGCTACTTAGAGGTTCTAACACTGGAACTTCTGCACTACTGTGGTCAGTTCTTAAGATCGGAGGGTCCCAAATGATCTCTTGGTATAGTGCTTAGCCTGAGAGCTTGACACTATTCTTATAAATATATCTTTTTTACTACTAAAGTACTATATGCTAATTGTAGAATATTTGGGGAAAAAACAGACAAACAAAACAATTATATTAATAAATGGTCTTCAATTCCAGCCTTTAAAAATGAGTATGTATAGTTTAAAATAAAATTAGGGTAATATGGTTTTGTATCCTGTTTTTCTTTTTTAAATAATAGAAGATGGTAAATTCTAACGGCATAGGAGATGAATAATTAAATGAAAGAACTGAATGAAGAATTCACAGGACCACTCTTGCCCAATTTGCTAGGTAGATAAAATGGGGAGGAACTGTGCTCAAAGCAGTCACAGGAACCACAACCACAACTTGGGAACTTATTCCGAGTCCCTTTTGTTGGAGGTGTCCCTTCATCATGTCACAGACAGGTAGAAGGCTGTCTGATCTGTCCTGACGTTTATGACTCTTCCAGGACAATCCCAGAAGAGTTCTCCTGGGCACTTGGCAGCCTACCACAGAATCACTGACCAAGGCACCAAAAGCCACTCTAATGTAACATCTCACACCCCCGACACCCCACTTCAGGTCAGTAGCAGTTTGGGCTGCTATCTGATACATTTTATCAAACAAACTGAGTTGTAACTACTAGCTCACCATTCCTAATGACATAACACAACCGCTCAAAAATGTTCAGTCAGTAAACATTCACTGAATGTAAATCAGCACTGATTTAGGTAGGTACTAATTCTAGACAGATGAACAAGACAAAAATCCCTGCTCTCAAGGAATTCAGGGTCTAGTAAGAAGATTCAAACAAATGACTAGAAAATAACAAGTCGCTATCACAGTTAAGTCAGCAAATGCTCATTGGTTGCCTACTATGTTCTACTTCTAACTTCCACACCCTGCACTTGGTACTCATGACCATCATTCACTAGGTTCCACCCTACCCTTCCAGCATTATCTGCCACCACCCCCCACTCCAAACTGGACCGTATGTCTTACTCCTTTGTGCACGCCATTCTCACAATCTAGAACAATCTCTCCATCTCGTCTATCAGATCCTATTCATTCGTCAAGACCCAGTTAATTGGTTTCAACTCCTCCATGAAGCCTGATACTGAGAATGGTTACCGAATCTGAACTTTCATGGACAATTTTCACAAATAATATAACATTTTCTTATAGCCTTACATTTGATTATTTTTATACATAATAATAGTCTTGATTTTCTATCTTTCAGCTTTTACTACGAGCTAGACACTCTGGTAAACACTTCACATGCGGTGTCTCACTTAACTCTCTCATCAACTCCATTACTCCCATTTTTCACATGAAGAAAAAGCTTAGAGAAGTTTACCAACTTGCCTAAGGTCCCATACTGGTAAATGACACAGCTGAGAGCTGAACACAGATCTGTTTGAACTCTTAGCTACTGTGCTAAACTTACTCCATTATCTGTAATCTCTTGTTACAGTGGTTCTTACACCTGATTCTACATTTATAGAGTCATTTGTGGAGCTTTTTAAACATATAGATGCCCAATCCCCACAGTGACCAGACTTCTGAATCAGAACCTCTGTGGGTGGGTCTCAAGCACACAGATTTTTTAAAAGCTCCCAAGATCACAAAGTAGCTGCAAAATCTGTAACACAAAAAGGACTGACATCCAAAGTGTAAAAGGAATACTTACAAATCAAATAGAAAATAATAAACAACCCAATAGAAAATGGGCAAAAGAAATAAACAGTCTGTTCACAGAATGGGAAACTCAAACAGCCAATAAACAAAAAAAGACAGTCAACATCACTAGTACACAGGGAAACAGAAAATATCATTTTTTTTTTTTACCCATCAGAGTGGCAAATTTTTTAAAAATCCATTTGGTCAGGCCTAAGGGGAGGTGGACACTCACCACTGCCAGTGGGAGTAAAAACTGACATAACCATTTTGGAGAGCAATTTGGGTAGTAAATATTCAAATTTTAAATGTCTGTACCTTTCAACCCAGCAATTCCATTTCTAGGAACTGGACCTAAAGATATACTCACATATTCTTTGCAATAGGCTCTGAAAAATGGGAAATTACCTAAACACTCATCAATAAGGAAATTATGATATATCCACATGATGGAAAACTATAGAGCTATTAAAAAGGCGATAGCTCTAAATGTACTACACAAAATGCTCTCCAAGATATACTGTCCAAGTGAGAAAAGCAGGAGCAAAGCAGGGCAAAACATGCTGCCATACGATAATATGCTGACACAGGCCCAGTGTAACTCCGGAGTTTACACAAGACACCAGTAATAGTGACGGCCTCTGGGGAAGGAAACTGAGCAGACGGGGGACCGGAGTAGATTTCATTTTTGCTCATGTATCTTTCTTCTATTAAAGAAAACTTAGGTAAACCTATATGCACTAACATGGAAAGATCCTCAAGACATAGAGTTAAGTGGGAAAAGAAAAGTACAATGTACACTGTACGTGATTTATATACACTGTATATACCAGACATGCGTATAAATACATTGAGTAAGGACCAGAAAAATAAAAACCAAACTACCCCAAAAGAAGGGACTAAAATGACAGAGTGGGTGGATTCTCCAGGAGTTTTTTGCTTTGTTGTTTGACTATTTTACCTCAGGAAGGAAACCATGTATTACTTGTATAACTAATTTTCAATAATTTTTATGTACAGCCATAATTAGGAACCACCATTCTATTAGACTCTAATATTCTAAGCACTAAACCAGTTTCCTATACTTTTTTATGCCCACAGGTCCTAGGATAGTGGCTTCTATTAACAGTGGCTTCTATTAGCAGGCTTCTATCTGTCTATTCATCCTGCTGTATGAGTGGACAGATAGACGGAAGGGATGCCTGCATTTACACCACCTCTGCTGCCATCAATGGGCTTCATACCAGTACTTCTTTGCCACCTGACGGGTTCTAAACAACTTCTGGACTTGATGTGCCACTTCCTTCTCCCAAGCCAACACCATTACACCTGTGGTTTCCTTGTCTAGCCGGTGGCACAGATGCAGGGGCTCTGCCTTGTGGCCACGAAGCATCTTTGCCAGGATGGGCAGTACATCACTGATGCAGAGCTGGACCCCAGGGCCACCTAAGGAGGGAAAAGCCAGAGGTTTGAGTGACCAGGAAAAGACCCCACCAAAGAACTTTACTTGGGAAAAAAGCCCTTACTGGATTAACTGTCAATGCTTTCTAGATCCTTATTACCGCAATGTGGTTCAGGGACTAGCAACATTGGTATGCTCAGGGCACTTGCTAGAAAGGAATCTCAGGCCCCCAACACAGACTATTAAATCAAAATCTGCATTTTAACAAGATGCCCAAGCGACTCATGCATATTAAACTTTGAGAAGATTGAGAATCTTGAGAAGTGCTGTCCTAGAGAATGTGGCTTTCTCCTCAGATATACATATATTTTTTTAAATCTACTTATGCACTCACACTAAAATCAGCAATCAAAATGAGGAGGTCTGATATTTTACCATATAAACAAAGGCTTGAGAATTTGCCAAGTAAACCCTAGTGAGAAATGCAAGACCATGAGGCCCTCCTGAGGCATTACAGAAGAGCTAAGAGGATGGGCTTCGGTGTGAGGCATTCCTGGGTTCTACTCTACATACTCTCCTAACTAGCCACTGACCTTGGACAGATTACTTTAATCTTTCCAACTTACATTTTCTCATCTATAAAATGCAAATATGTGGATAATAATCATCTCATGGGGAATGGGAAGGCAAGAAGCTATTGTGAGGATCAAGAGAGAAAAAAACACACAAAACACTCGGCAATGTCTGATTTAATTCCCTGCCTTTACACACAACCTTCTCCATATCGCCCCCAAAAGCATTCTTCTTCTAGCTAAAATACACCTTTCCCCCAGTAAAACCCTTTCCATGAATGCATTTTTTTCTATCAATCTTTTCTGACTCACTTCAGCTGTCTCTGACAAATACATTCAATATTTATTCAAAAACATCTGAGTGTCCATTAAATTCTAGGCACTCTGGGGTTTTGTTAGGTAGACTCCAACACACACATGTACACACACACACACTCCCCTCATATATATTTTTTTTTATATGTTATTTCCTCTTTCCCACTTTCGATGGAAAATAACCTGAAGACAAGAACCACACAGCCTTTGCATTTCTCTATAGCAATCCCTACGGAGGTCTGCACACGGTACATTCCACGAATTACTGCTGACTGCCAACCGTCTGGAAGGTGGAGACTGTCTTATTTACCTCTGTGTCTTCAGTAGTGTCTTATATACGACAGTACTCCACAAAAGTTGAATTATTTTGAATGCAAGACTTCGGAGAGCCCCACAAGTAATGTGTCTCAGTTACCTCTAATTGTAGGAGAAAGCAGCCCCCTCCTTTTCTCACGTGGTCCTTACCATGCACAGGGAGGCCATAGGGCTTATTGATGACCACAAGGTCCTTGTCCTGGTGGACAATCCCTCGGCTCAGTGCCTTAGCAAGCACGTTGGGGTGGACTCGCTGCAGCTGCTGTGTGAACCGCACTAGTTCTTGCACTCTCCGCTGAACAGGGTTTGTGGGCACCTACGGGGAGAGACGGAGCGACGGGAAATGCCTGGTGGGAAAGACCTTCAATAAGTCTGGGTGAGACTTTGGGTAGGGAATGACCGTATCTTCGCATTAGACTCGCGCCTTCCCCGAGTAATCTGAGAGCAGGGGTGCGAGTCTCTTACCTGTATCCACGTGGTGCTCAGGACGACTCTGGCAGGAACCAAAGACCCGGCCCACAGGAAAATACCGTACCCTACTGACCTCTCCCCTCCGCCGTCTCCCCATTCTTCCACCACACATTCTCGACATTTAACTCTGTATCTATCAGAGGACCCTCCTACCTCACTCCCCGCCTGGGAAACCAGTGAGCGCACTGCCTCTTGGGAGTTGTGGTCCTTCCGGACTCACCCGCTCCTTCTTCGTCTTTTGTTCCTGTTTCTGGGCTCGGAGCCTCTCCGCTAATCGCTGGGCATCCAGGGGCCTAGAGGCAGCAGCAGCGGAACAAAATGGCTTTGAGATGAGAGTGAGGAGACTTCCCAAACGCTCCCCGGTACCCCAGACCCAGAGGGCGAGCGCACTACACCTGGGCGCCGCCATCTTGCCAGGAAGGGAGGGGCGAGCCAGCACCACGTGCAGAAGAATGCTAGAGGGAGTGGGCGGGCTCTGTGGATCACGTGGGGCGGGGCGGGGCCTGGGCCGAGTCACGTGGGGGCGGTGCGCGCTAAGTGCGGCTGCGCGGGCCGGTAGCTGCAGCTGGATCGGTGGTGTTTGGAGGAGACGCGGTGAGTGTGTTGGGAAGCCAGGTTGGGGGCGAGGAAAGTCAGTACCTCAACGTTTAACGTTTTTGCGTCCCCAGGATTTGCGTTCTCGGAGAGCACTGCGCTGGGAAACCGTTTCTCCCAAAGAGACAATCTCACTGAAAAACACCTCCCCGCCCCCGCGCCCCCGAGGAAGCGATGCCCCATAAACGCTCGCCCCGAGCCTCGTTAGGCGCCTACTTCGTCCCTGTTGGCAACCGCATCCCCGGTGTCCGGCCAGTCGCCCGAGGGACGCGTCGTGTCCCCTCTCATTTCGCTACCGCTCGACCTTCGGAGATGCACGGATCTCTGTAGACTCTCCACCTCTCACCTCCCGACTCCCAGCCTCTTTGTTTCACATTGTAACCTGTCCTTCTCGCCCAGGGATGATGTGGAAGCCCTCTCTTATCCAGGGACCCCAGTCCATATTTCCTGCCTAGGGAACACCTTGAGTTTCTTCTGTCCTTCCTCCAGAATTCATTTCTTGAAGTCTCCTCCTCGCTACGCTTTCCCCTGCTTTCAAAGGAAAGACTGAAAGTATAGAGCACGGACCTTCCCTTCCCCTCTCTGCTTCCTTCATTTTTTCCCTCCGTAGTTTGCAACCGCCCCAAACCCGCTCTCCCTATTTTACCCTCTTTCCCTTTCTTAAGGTGCAGTGTTGGAACTCTCATGCCCAATCTACAAGGGACTTTCTCTGATTTCACTAAGGGGTGGCTTGGAAGATGAACATCTGGTTGGGATGGTAATGCTAAAAATACCATGGGACATACCTGCCATTTGTTAAGAAGAAAGCTAATGTCGAGTTCTGAAAAGGTATTCAGAAAAGTAATGGATCTGTACTGACGATAGAGGAAACAGTTTTTTAAGAGCTCTTCGAATGAAGACTGCCTGAGGGGCTAGCATAGGTAGTGGAATTAGGTTTGCATCCTACCTCTCCAAATGTAATTGGCAGAAGGAGCCATACTGAGCATGAAATAAAGTTGAACAGGTAAGTGGAGCTAGCATATAGAAGACTTGAAGTTGAAGAAGAGTTTGAACTAGATGTGATAAGTAGTGAGGAGTCTGAAGCTTCTTGAGCAGGAGAGAGACTCCTTGAAAGTGGAATTCTAGAAATGAATCTCGCGATTGAATGCAGGACGGATTGAAAAGGAGAGGGCTTTGATAGCAGGGACATCAGCTAGGATGCTGCAATCTCTGCAGTCAGTAATAAGGTTATGCTTCATTCAGTGGTCTTTTGTTCCCTACCTGTACTGTCTTTTGAGTTTGAGTTGATTTCGAGTTGCTCAGGTCAAGATGTACCATTGGCAGCTGTTACTGAACTGTCAGTCCCTTAAGGACTCGTTCATTTTTTTGCCCTCACATCTGGCACAGAGTAAAGTCGAATTCATTCACTAGATGGCTGAAGTGCATCATAGACGTGTTAGATGTGTCTGAACATTCTGAATTGTCTTATTTCTGTCGCCTTTTGATCTGAGGAATGGAAGTAGGAGTAAATTTATTTGTCGAGTGGGAAAGAAGGCTTGTGTATGTTTCTGTAATAAGACAGGGGATTGGGATATAATGTGAAGAATTCCAGGGGAGATTGGGAAACAACTTCTCTCTCTCCATTTTTTTCTCCTGCAAATTCACAGGTAAGACATAGATCTAAAAAAGTTGAGAAATTCCACCCTAAAAGAATTATTACCTTTTACTGATATGCTCCAGACGCAGGTTGTAATTTCACTAAACAGTCGCACATCACTTGTTACCCAGGTTCATGAAGACTCCTTTTCCAAGGACTCTGACGTTTGGACATCAGGACTTAAATTCCAATCGTTACATTAATTACAAACCTGTTTTGATAGTACTTTTATGGTTTTGTGTGCGGGCTGGGAAAACCTACTTCTATCTTAACCTGTCCTTAGTGTCATTCAAGAAATGCCACCTGTTCTTGCAGAATTGGCCTTCTGTGGCAGACCCAACTCAGATGTCATTGCTAGTGACACAGACCTTGTGTTCTTGGGTTTCAGGTTAACCCAAGGCACACACTGTAGTGCCTAAGGATAAAAACACTAGTCACTTTTTTCTAAAGATGGAACTTTTAGATTTTTCTAGTTGAAACTTTGTAAGAGAAATTTGAAGAATTCAACGTTTTTGTTTGCTTGGCGTCACAGTACAGCTTTAGCTAATATGAGTATAGAAGTTACAACTTCCTTGATGCTTCTCCTATGAGTCTAGGCACTTGGTGATTTAAAGTAGAGTTGCTGTCTGAGTATACAAGAATTTATGCAAATATGATGACTGCCTTTTGTTTTTTAATGCTACATTGCCTCCCTCTTCCTTGTTCAATTGATCCTATTTTAGGCAGTTCATTTTTCCACTTCTGCATCAATCTCACATTCTCGTTTTGGTTGAGGACTACTGTTGTCTCCACTGTTTTCTTAGTACAAGGGAGGAAATTCTGGTTGTGGTGTCTTCATTCTTAAAGAGTACAGACGTGGCTGATTTACGTAGATTTTGATATATGATAAAATGTGCCCCCAAAATAACCATAAAGAAGAACTTGATAATTTGTTTTTAAGGATATTTGCTGATCTATGCAAGAACAAGGCTACCTTTTTATTTCACAAATATACTTGAGGATGTACTAATAAAGGAACTTGTGTTTAAATATCACAAATTTAAGGTTAATTAGTGGCATAAGGTTAAATTCTGGCTCCTCAAAGGCTGGTTTGCTAGTTGCAGATTAACCAGTGATTCAGTTCCTCTGAAGAGCAGGAAGTACTTGGGTATTGTTTGAGGGTTTGAGAGAGATTCAAAGGAGCACCCTGGAGGTGTCCTGGAAAGTGAAGCTGTTGGGAGCCAGGAAATCTGAGGACTAGTCCCAGTTCAGCTGCTTGTGAACTTGAGCAAGTAATTTGGGCTTCAGTTTTTTTGTCTTTTAAAAGAAGATCCTTACAGCTCTAGCCTTCTATTCTATGAAGATTTTCCACTGACACTTAGGTACTGCTCTTTCTTAACAAGTGGAATTTATTTCTGACTTATCTTGAATACATTTAGCGTTGGCACAGAGAACCAGGATTCTGCTCTTGTCCCCAGAGTTTAACCTTATGCCCCTGAGCTGACGTTTATATTTGGAGGTTACTTCATTGAGTGGTGCTGGATATACCTTAAGATTTCCTAAGTGGGGCATGGCAGGGAGTGCAGGTGGAAAAAATTATTAGAAAGCAATAGTGTGCCAGCCCCATGGCTTAGTGGTTAAGTGCGCGCGCTCCACTGCTGGCGGCCCGGGTTTGGATCCCGGGCGCGCACCGACGCACCACTTCTCCGGCCATGCTGAGGCCGCGTCCCACATACAGCAACTAGAAGATGTGCAACCATGACATACAACTATCTACTGGGGCTTTGGGGGGAAAATAAATAAATAAATAAAAATTAAATTAAAAAAAAAAAAGAAAGCAATAGTATAAGTGTTATCCTATATCATGGGTGTTAGTTGTCTTTTCCATACCAGCATTTTTTTTTTTAAAGATTTTATTTATTTATTCTTTTTCCCCCCAAAGCCCCAGTAGATAGTTGTATGTCATAGCTGCACATCCTTCTAGTTGCTGCATGTGGGACGCGGCCTCAGCATGGCCGGAGAAGCGGTGTGGAAGCGGTGTGTCGGTGCACGCCTGGGATCCGAACCCGGGCTGCCAGCAGCAGAGCGCGAGCACTTAACCACTAAGCCACGGGGCCGGGCCCCATACCAGCATTTTAGAGAGATTCTGTTGTGCTAATGCCCTTCATTATATATTCATTCAGCTTTTGAGTAATGATCAAGGCAGGTCTAGCTTAAACCAGTACTTCCCAAACTTTTTTTATATCATGGCACATGTGGAATAATTATTATTTCACGGAGAAAAACTGGAGGCTGTCCACAGAAGACAGCTGGCCTGGAAGCTGTGGCTGTCCCCAGTCCTCACCTGACTGCACCACAGGCTAAGGAGATCCCTGTCCTGTGGCCCATATGACCGTGAGGAAGGTCAGCATTACACATTCAAGGTCTTTGACCCAAACTCGGCCTTAACTCTCAAGAGGAGCTGTATTATTAGTTATTTTTATTAAATCTGTCTCTGATTTGTTTCTCCCTTATGTGCGTTTGGGCTCTTGGTTAGTTTATATTTAAAGATCATACTTTTCCTTACAAAGTGGCCTTTCTAAAAGTTTGTGAAAAGTAGTTAACTGATTAAGAATTGGAAAATGCTTTTGTCTTAATGTTTTGAACTCATTAGATTATGAGCAGTTTTGCTCTGCTTATTTAGAGAGGATAGAGAATTTCTTTAAATGGCTTATTCTGTGTTTTCCATCATAAAAACAATACAGAAAATGTGAAAAATACAGAAAGTAGAGTGGGAAAAAGTCATTCACAGTTGTTTCCAAAATATTGTTAATATCATGGTTTTCCTCAGTCTTTTTTGTTGTGCATTTTTTTTAATTGTAATTTTCAAACATTTACAGAGGTAGAGAAAATACTGTGATGAACCCATGTATCCCTTAGCCGGCTTCTGCTACCAACCAACGTGGGGCCAGTCCTGTTCTACACCCACCGTTACCTCCCAGATGATTTTGAATCAAATTTCAGACATATTTCCTCTCTGAACACCTCAGTATGTATCTGTAAAAGATAAAGACTTGTTTTTAACATAATGACAATACCATTATCACACCTTAAAAAATACATTCCTTAATATCATCAAGCAGCCAGTTAGTGCACAAATTTTCCCGTTGGTCTCTTTTTTTTAAACAGTTAATTTGTTTGAATCGGGATCCAAGAAAGTTCCACACATGCGTACACTTTTAATTAGAAGCACAAGACCATATGGGCGTTCAGAAGAAACATGTGGACTGTAAAGTTTGAGGAAGCTTAGAGCACACTGGCTAAGAGCATGCACTTTGGAGTCAGACAGACTGGGTTTCACTTCCTCCTCTGCCACTTGCTAGCTGTGTTACCTTGTGCAAGTTACTTAAGGTCTCTCTCACTTCAGTTTCTTTGTCCTGTAAAATGGGGATAATACCTACCTTAGGACTGCAGTGAGGGTTAAGTGAGTGCATGTTAAAGCACTCATGTAAAGCTTGGCACATAATGAAGCCTCAATAAATATTAGCCATGTCTAATTCTGCCACTTAGCTGATTCACTTCAAAGGTTTGGACCTTGAACTTCTCACCCAGAAAGGGGAGTGGGCTGAACAACTAGATGATCTCAGATTCCAGCGCTTGCACAAACTGAGGTAGTTTGGTATTTTAGAAAGAGCGTGAGCTTTGAAAGAGACTGGGGTTTGGATCAGGCTTTGTCATTTACAAGCATTTAATCTCCTCAGCCTCAGTTTCTTCATCTGTGCAATGGAATTAATAATACCTACCTAATGAGACTGTTGTGATGAGCAACGAGATAAATATATGCCTAGCATGTAGTACATACTCAAATTAAATAATAGCATTTCATGATTGTAAGTTAAAATAAGATCATTACATTAGAGCATTTTCAAGACTGTAAAGAGCTATGTATTTTGTGGCATTTATATAAATGAAGGTGATCAAGGTATCTTATAGGAAAAGGAATATACACTGGAAGGGTGAACATGGAAACCCTGTTTCCAGAATGTGAACAGTGGAAAATTGAGGGACGAGTCAACCATGTGTTTGGACAGAAGCCAGAGGATATCAGGATCCCTAGAGAAATTCGAGAAGGTATTTGCAACAGATAGTTGCTTAAGTTGAATAAACCTATTTTCTGCATTATTAGAAAATTGAAACAGCAGTAAGTTATGTGAATTGTTGTGTGTGGGTGGGTGTTTTAATTGTTAATGATTGGAATATGCTGTGTTTGCTCTAATAATACTTTTAGTTTAATGAAAATAACTTCCACTGGCTGTTATGAGGAGAGCTGATTTAGAAAACCAGATCCACCCTAAGTTTACTGATCCCATGTACAGTCCTAGTCAGCATTTTCCCAACTTGCTGGATGATAAGAATCACCTGAGTTACTTTTTTTTTTTTTTGCTGGGAAAGATTCGCCCTGAGATAACATCTGTTGCCAATCTTCCTTTTTTTCTTCCCCAAAGCCGCAGGACATAGTTGTATATTCTAGTTGTTAAGTCCTTCTAGTTCTTCTATGTGAGCCGCCACCACAGCATGGCTACTGACAGACGAGTGGTGTGGTTTCACAACCAGGAAATGAACCTGAACCTGGGCTGCTGAAGCGGTGAGCGCACTGCACTTTTAACTGCTAGGCCCTCAAGGCTGGCTCCTGAGGTACTTTTAAATCTACAGATCATCCCTCTAGAAACTGTGACTCAGTAAATGCTGAGTTAGGGCCCAGGAATCCATTTTCCTGCTTCCTTTCTGCCCAGCAAGCACCCTAGAGGCCTGGGCTCAAGTTTCCTTTGATTATGGATATACCAGACAAAAGGTAAAGTTACTAAAAATGTAGAGAGAAAAATGGCAAATTTTAAATGTTGCTATTTTTCCCTTTTTATTTTGTTTCTTATCAAAGTAATTCATGTACGTATATGGTTTAAAAAGTCAGATGGTACTAAAAGAATTCTAATGGAAAAAAAAACAAAACAGTTCCCTCCACTCTCCCCACCTCATAGTCTCATTTTTTAGAGGCAGCTGCTCAGTTACTTTCCTCTTTCCTCAAGCATTATCTTCATTTCTAAATCATTTGTGATGTTGTTAGTTCTTGTTTCCCCCCAGTGTTTGGCCTGTTGATCTCCTGCAGTGATAGATTAGGACTTAGCTCCTGCACCCCACCACTCCCTACTTTCCATGCCCTCCACCGCCTAACAGAGCTGTAGTGTCATTTTTGGTTAAAGCAGGCGGCTTTTATGTATTTATACTTCTGTCAGATACCATTCACCGTTGAGCCAGATGATCTGTCTGTCTCAGCTCTGCCCTTCCTTCTGTTTAGATTGGCCTTTGCCTGTTTTTTTCCACATCCTGCTGTTAATTTTTTCCCAAATGCTCCAACATATTAGGCACATTCTTATCAGTAACAATTCCTATGAGCTCCAATGTATCGCTTCCATTTTCTTACTGGAGCCCTGCACCTTCTTCCTCCTCTCTTTACTGTTTCCTTTCGGAAACTACTACCCAAATGTCATTCAGTAACTGCCCTCCACTCCTCCTGGGCTGGCACCTGTGTGTCCCATTTCTTAGCTTAGGTGCTTATTTCCTAAGAAATATTTGAATGACTTTTTTTTGCCTACAAACTTGTTTGATAGTTTGAAAATGTTATAGAATTCTAGGTTGGAAATAATTTTCTCTTAGAATTTTGAAGGCGTCGTACTGTCTGGTATCTGTAATTGCTCTAGAGGCATAGTGATTCAGATCCTTTTTATGTGACCCTGTTTTGTTGGCTTGGTTTTTTCTTTTCTCCCTCACTGGAAGTTTTGAGGGTATTCTCTGTGTCCCTGGTGTTCTGGAATTTAATGATGGTGTACCATGGTGTGGGTCTTTCCTCATCTGCAGTCCTGGATACTCAGTGGACTCTTTCATTTTGGAAATTCGTGTCCTTTCAGTTCTGGGGCATTTTCTTCTTTTATTTCTCTGATTTTTCTCCCCATCTTTCCTTTTTCTTTGATCCTTTTTCATAATATTCATTCTTGTTGTATGGATATGGTGACTTCAAAGAGGGTGCATTATAGTTCTTTAGTTTTCTGCTGTCTGCGTTGGAGAAGGTTTGAGATCTATTGCCAGAATGAATATCAGCCCTAAAATAATGGCAGGCCCCTGCATATGATGAAAACTTTGTGCTTCAGCACAGTGTTAGAGATCCGTTAAGTCCTGTCCCTGGGGACGGGGGAGGGGCCAGCCCTCCACCCACTCGCTGCTGGCTCCCACTCACCCCAGGTTCCTGGCTGCCCTCAGCCACTATAAGTGAACTGCTGCGTTCTGTATTCTGCTGTAGAAACTTGTTCTGCTGCTCTTTTGATAGCTCCACAGGTTACTGGAGTATTTTAAAAAGTTAATTTTACTAAGACATTAAGATAAATGAAAGAAGAAAAGTTTTAAAAAAACCCTGAGAAGAGGAAGCTATATATAAGAAAACTTATGGTGTAAAAGCAGGGGTAAACTCTACTGAAGACAGTTTCTAAATTGATATGACCATGAAACCAGGATGCTCACACTTCCTCCGAGAGTTCCTCTTGAAAACGTCTTTTCTCCAAACAAACTTAAATACCAGCAGTGATTGTAGGTGGGATTACGAGGTGTTTTCCTTTCCTCTTTCTGCTTCGCGGTAGCTCACGTATTTCCTGTGGTGCCAGCTTGTGACCTGTGACTCTTCTCGTCAGGAGGAAGGTGCTGTCTCCCTGGTGAGGCGTCCGTGTCCCTGGGCCCGGCCGCCCAGCGCTCTGTTGTCGCTCTCTGTGATTGCTCCCTTGGTCGTGCACTGGCTTCCACTCGTTGGGAAAGTGTGTTTTTAGGTCTCCCTAACCTGTTTTTCTGTCACCTAGTTTTTTCCCTCAATTATTTTCACTTTTTAAGACCACTTTTTAAGACTGACACTACCTGCTCAGCAAAACAATGCTTTTAAAGCTATTTCTTCTAAGTTTACCTAGTCTATCTAGTGGTTCTGGTGGTCTCTGTGGCAGATAATACCTTTTTTTTCAGCTTTCATATTCTTGTATTAGGTCTAAACAGTGCTTTCATCTTGTAGTTCATTTACAGATCAAAGAGAATATTTTTCAGTTAATTTTTATTAGGAAAAAAACAAATATCCTGAAAAGGGTATCCAGCTAGTTTAAGGTTACAAGCTAACCACTTTCCTAAGTTCCCTTTGGTCCATCATTCTGTTGTTCTTAGGGGATTATTGAAATTGATCCAAGGAATGTACTTACAAGTACATTTTAAAAGTATATGACAGTTCTTTCAAAATCAGTAAATGCTTGTGTTGGTGTTTGAAATAGAAAGAAGGAAATAATCACCTATAATCCTGCCATGCAGAGGTGATTTCTGTCTTTCAGAGACCAGCACACATGGTAAGCGACCGGTTGTAGAACTGTTTTTTGACCTTTAAATTTGAAGTACTGTTTAAGTACCTTTTGAGTTTTGAGGGGCTGTGTAACTGAAACTTTTGAGTAGATATCTCCTGGGTCTGAAACACAGGAGGGCTCTGAGCTGAAAGTATGGATTTGGGAGTCATTAGCGTTTAGTTGGTATTTTAAACCGTTGGAGTAGATGGAGTGGGAAGGGGAGGGAATATGTAAAGTGATTAGACTGGGGAATCTGAAGCAGTACCCTGAGGACCCTCCACTTTTCAGGAATGGGTAGAGGAAAAAGAGCTTCCACTAGAGGGATGGAGGAAAACCAGAAAATACAGTATCCAGGAGATGAGCGTGGAATTAAGTGTCAAATGCTTCCAAGAGGTGAAGGAAGATAAATACTAATTTCATTGAATTTTACCATGAAGATATCTATTTCCCATAAAGCTTTCCTTGGTCTTCCTCAGGCACAGTTGTTAATCTCCTCTGTACTTCTTACATGTATATTAAACTTAGCACAAATGTGTTATCAATATTTGTTTACAGTTCTGTTTCCCCTAAAAGTTGGGAGACTTTTCAAGGGTATGGCCCTTATGGGTATGGTCTTAGTCATCTTTGGTGAGATAGTGTTGTACAGTGTCTTCACAACATGGACTCTGGAGTCAGCGTCCCATGTCTACTGTGTAATAGCTGTGTGACCTTTAACAAGTTACTTAACATCTCTGTGCCTTGATTCCATTATCTATGATATCTGATATGTGATGATAATAGTATCGACTTCATATAGCAGTGAACATTTAGAAAGTATAGAAAACAGTGCCTGGCTCATTATAAATGCTGTATGCTGCTTGGTGGAGGTGAGCTGGATGCGGTAATAGTAATATTGTTAGCACAGTACCTGGCGTTTAAGAGATACTTGAACATGAAAATTGAGCAACCGTGGCTAATACACTTCCTCTCATTTTAAACTCTACCAGCATGTACAGAATATAATCATGGCCAGGTCACAGGAAAACCACAGTAGAAGTGGACTGAGGATTAAGTGCATGTAGCTTTGTTTTATAAAACAAATCTATAGACTTTTTATAAAAGTACTATGTGATCTTAGTTTCTTTTCATGAGTTGGGAAGGAGAAAAACCAAAAGGTAGAGAAGACTCCTCCAAAGCATGTGAATAATTTTTTTTTAATGGAGCATTTTTTTGGTAAATTGGTTGTTTTCTTTTGTTTTTTTGTTTTGAGGAAGATTGACCCTGCGCTAACATCTGTTGTCAATCTTCCTCTTTTTCTTTTTCCTTCCCAAAGCCCCAGTAGATAGTTGTATATCCTAGTTGTAGGTCCTTCTAGTTCTTCTATGTGGGACATCGCCTCAGCATGGCTTGATGAGCAGTGAGCAGGTCCACGCCCAGGATCTGAACAGACGAACCCCAGGCTGCCGAAGTGGAACGCGCGAACTTAACCGCTATGCCACCGGGCTGGTCCCATGAATATTTTTATTTGTAGAGATAAATATTAGCCTTAAACAGGTGAGCAATGGGTATCAGTTGAAGAATGTATTTGGCATAAAAGAAACAATACTACAACTTTACTCATTCGTCCTGTTTTTTACAGCTTGTAAAATTAAAAGTATCACTTGATCTCTTAGACTTTAAGTTAACTCATGGTAGGTACACACTCATTCAATCAGCAAATATTTGAACATTTACTACACTGTGTAAACACTTACTATATAACAGAGACTGTGCTAGGGGCTGGGGATATGATGATAAATAAGACAGACACTGTACTTGTCTTGAAAGAGCTTTTATTCTTAGGGGAGACGCCAGTAATTGCAAGTGTTAAGAGATGCAAATAAGGAGCTGAGGTATAAATGAGGGACTTAGGGTGCAGGAGTGGATCACCAGACCACATAAGGTCGTATTGAAGCTGACACCAAAGGATGGGATGGGGGCAGAGGTCGTCGTAGAATATATCACTCTAAGCAGAGTTGTGTGTGTGAGCCAGGAAAGTGTGTGATGGGTCCTGTGTGGCTCTAGAGCCTGGTGATGGAGGGGGAGGCTGGATGGGATGTTGTAGAGAGGACTGCAGATGTCAGAGCATGCCAGGTCTTGTAGCCGTGATGAGGAGTGTAATTTTATTAAACACGGTGAAAAGCTGTTCAATGATTTTAAACCATGGCTTAATCCGATTTGTGTTCTGAAATCCCTTTTGCTGTTACATAAGCTTTTCTTATTCTCTAGTTAGGAAGTCCTTTAGATAGATTTAATATGTGTAATACGAGAGACTGATTTCTTAGCCCTGAATACTGATGTCCTTGAGTCATTTGCCAGGAAGAGTTCTTGCCTTAAAAATCCACCCTTAAACACCAGTTCACATGGCTGGCCCAGTGGCGCAGCAGTTAAGTTCACGTGCTCCGCTTTGGCAGCGGCCTGGGGTTCACAGGTTCAGATACCGGGCATGGACCGACGCACCACTTGTCAGGCCATGCTGTGGCAGCGTCCCATATAATGTAGAGGAAGATGGGCATGGATGTTAGCCCAGGGTCAGTCTTCCTCATCAAAAAGAGGAGAATTGGCAATGATGTTAGCTCAGGACTAATCTTCCTCACACACAAAAAAATCAGTTTACATCTTAAGATATGAGAAACTTGAGTTGTAAAAATAAAATGATTTACGTATAAAATGTTCAATTAGTCTTGAAACATTAAACCTGAAATCCTTTTGCCTGCTAGAATCCGGTTGTCTTCACTCACTGCTATGAGGTGGGCATGTCTGAAAAATGATAGTCTGAATGTTGATTTACTGTGCATACAGTTTTCACAGGAATTTGCCATTTCCCATTTGTTCCATTTAAAGAATGAAATGGCTTTTTATGGTCCTTGAATTAAAAGCAGTAATGGTGTTTCTTTTAATTGGAAATGCTCTTTCTGTTGCACAATAAATTTCTTTCTTGTAATGCTAATCATGAGCAACATCTTGCATTTGAATGAGCTCATGCAGTAAATATTTGAATGCCTACTATGTGCCGGGCACTGTCCTAGGATAAACAAAGATCCCTACTTTGAGGAGCTTACATTCCAGTGGGAGGAGGCAGATGGTGAATACTAAACATAATTAGTATATTTATTATGCTAATAATGTAATTAGTATGTTAGAAATAAAAAGAACAGTTAATGCAGTGAGCGAGGAGGGTGCAGTTTTCAATTGGGGATGGTCAGGTTAGGTAGCATCATTGAGAATGTGTGTTGAACAAAGGCTTGGAAACCTGTGCAGACACACAGGGGAGGAGCATCCAGGCTGAAGGAACAGCAGTACCAAGACAGGGCCCCAGGCAGAGCGCAGCAGGCCTGTCTGAGGAACAAGAGAGAGCCAGTGTGTCCAGAGGGAGGGAGGCAGTTCCTGAACTGTCTAGGAACTGGTTTCTCCTCAGTCGATTTCAGAAAGTTCGTAAGCCAAAATAGATGACTAATTAGGCAAAGAATTTCCATCCCATGAATGTTCTGCGGTTGGTAATCTGTACACACCCAGACTCATGTCTTAACTTGAATTAGGTACTTCCAAAGTAACACAAAAGTTTCTTAAATTCATTTCATAGGGCAGTTAAACAAACAAACAAAAATCTTTTCCTGTGAATAAAAAACTGATGTTGGATCCCATGCTGATATGACCTAGCGTTTAGTAAACAGTGAAAATTTTATTCCAATTTATAGATCTCCAGTTAAAAGGCAAAAGGCTTTGTTTTATAGCAAAGGATGGCAAAGGCGCCAAGTGCACCTATCTCTAAGAGGGGCAGTGATGGGGTGAACGTTGGGCTTAGGGCGAAACTGCCTGGTAAGGACAGGTTTGGTTACCTCCCTGATTTCTTTCAAGCTCAGTTGCTCAAGCTCTGTTACCATTTTTATGTGGCAGTCTACATTTTCTGTTCTTTGACTCTGTGAAATTTTCCCTGTGTTTCTTAAGTTTCCAGTCTTAACTCGGGCATGCTACTTTCATAAGGTCCTAATCAATGACTAAGATGGTAGAATACCGCCCGAGTCAGGTGCACAGGAAGTGTATTATATTGATATACGTTCAGTATATGATCCTGGAACTGAGAGATCCAGCATCGTTCTTGTTTCAGGTGCACGGTGCTCTGGATAAAGAACCAGCCTCAGTTTGTCCCTGAGATCACTAGAGCTGTTCCTGCCGTACCTGCTCATAACTAATCTGTTCCCATGTTGTTTCTGAATTTTGTTTTATTTCTGGAGTGTTTATATAGAGAGTATCCCTCTGTAGTTTCCTGTACTTCTTTCTCGCCGACTCCTTTCCCAGTTGGCATGATCCTTTGACATTGGAGTCCCGTCTGTGGTCGCTGTCCCTTGCTTCCAGCTTAGTCTCCCAGGAGGTGGAAGCTGAGGTGAGGTCGCTCGAGGACGCTCAGAGGCACGGGTCTCGGACTTTCTGAGGCAAAACATTCTGCTTTCTTCTCACAGTAAAAGGGAAAACGGTACAAGTTCATTTAACTGCAAGTTAGAAGGGCCTGGAAAAATTTTCCTGGACTTTTCTCTCCTTCCTCTAGATAGGACTGCATGTGAATCACCCCAAAATTTAGTGGTCTACTTTCTTTTTCTTTAAAAGGAAGTGACACGACCTCGTTAGGCCTCCAGTTCCAGTGTCATCCTACAGGGGAAGATCAGGAGCCTAGCATTTAGGAGACGTTTAATAGCTGTTGAAGGACAAAATTAAAAGAAAAATTGAATGCCCTCAAAGCAAGCTTATTCTTAAATCCCTCGTTATTGGGTATTCCGATAACTGAATTTTAAATGTAATTAAGAACCTAAGATGGGTGTCTATTCAGTTATTTTTTATCCATTATGTCTAAGATATTGTGCACTTGAACATGAGCTCAAAAGCAATGAGTAAATTGGACTTGAGTGATTTCTTTTTGTTTATCTTAATTTTGCAGAACATTTTATTTATTTTCCTTTCAGTTAACTCTGAGAATAATCATGAAGCAGATCTGCTTTGTATCTTTGTTGTATTCTGTCCTCGGTTTTGCCGTTAATCGAGTTCGGATTACGTGGCCACAATATAGGGACCTCTGAGATGTTTCACCTGATGTTGGCGGTGAATTCACTTAATCACTATTAACCTTCAGCTACACTTGGATTTTTAATTTTTAATCATAACATTTGCCAAGCTTCGCATTGTCAAAATAATAACTTTTTTTCAATTGTCAAACTCAGCACTGTTGAAGTCAGAAAACCTCAAGAAAGTGAAAAGGGGTGAAGATTAGGTGGGATATTCTTACTAAATATTTTAATTTTTATTATGACAGAAACGTCTTCCGTTCCTTAAGACTTGTCAAATTTCAGCTCGTAGAGCAGTCCTTTCTAATGATGACATCTTCTGGGATCGCCCAGACTTGCAGGAATCTGCATTTGTACGCAGCATGTTCTGTGTACTCTGCTGGCGTGAAAAGTAAACAGTTGAGGGTATCACCATACATAACTGACACTGTCTTAATAGGAGGAATTTAGTCTTTAAGGACTCACTAGAACATAAAATCTTACCCTTAAGGATTTATTTAATCTTATTTCTAATGAATAGCCTATGTCATTTGTGATGAAATTGTTTGTATGATTGTACTAGTTGAGACATGGAAGATATTTTTATTAAGTATTTTAAAAGTCTTCCTTAGCAACACGTGTCATTGTTTTCAGGATATACCTTCTCAGAAGCTTCACAGGAAGGAAGCAATGACAAAGAAGGAAGTTGCTATTCTTTGCACAGTAAAAATCATCAACTTCCGTCACCAACTTCTAATTCAAATCAGATTTTAATTTGGATGTTCCCTTATCCCTTTTGGAAACAGTTTTGTTCTCTATATGTGTGTTACTTTGGCTTTATAATTGAAAATAACTGATATAAACAACATCTCAGCTCGTGAGCCTAGCTCCCAATGTGGTTTATTTTGGGACTTGAGTTAAAAAGCTTTCTAAAATTTTGGGTTTTATCACTCAACCCTTAAAGTCTTTCATAAAACCTACCTCGGATGAAGTCATTCTCCCTTTGTTCATATATGGGTCGTTGTTTGCTGGTAAAATCCCAAGAATAAATGGTATCAATCGTCTCAATCTGCCCTTTTTTCAGTGACTACGTTAAGCAACTCTTCAGGAAATGGGTGTGATACAGATGTTACCTGACAGAAGGTAGAGGATGTCAGGCACATGCAATTTCAGGATAAAAGTAGGAGCAGAGTAAGTTAACCAGAGGAAGAGGAAATACTTCAAGACTGTGGACACAGAGGAATCAAATCCTGGCACGTCTGGATGTAATTCCTGTATATCACTTCCATCTCTCTGTGTGCATTAGAAGGAAGAGTGGAACATTTGTTTTATACACTGATAGGAAAGGCTGAAATCTACATTATAGAACTGAATTTATCAACTACCTGAGTAAAATATTTAATTTGTTAATTGTCACTGAGCTGGTTGAGTGCTCTTTTGTACCTTATACTGGGTATCTTTTTCCTCCTCCCTCCCCCCAACAGTTGCTAAAAACCAGATGTGTTGGAATTAGTCCAAAAGCCACAATTAGAGGGATTTGATTTCTTCCAAGTTCGAGGATGACTGTCTTCTTCTCTTAAAAAAATGAAGTTAACCCTTTTCTATGTTTATGCTAGAGAAATAAGCCAATCTTTATTCCTGTTTTTTAAAATAGAAGGGGAGAAAGCTTGCTGTAAATACAACTGATCTTTTAAAGCCAGAAGTGTACCCCCTTCTCAAGCTATTCCTCTGTAGATCTTTTATTTCCAGGCAAAAGCGCCATCGTTAGAACTTATCTCTCCTTTTGATTTGTTCCATCCACCCATATACCAAAATGTGTTCTTCTGCGTTCCTTCTGGTGTGTCATTTGTTTGAGCTGAAGACTACACACGGGAAGCACAGGAAGACACACAGATCGGCATGAAGGAAGCAGGCTGGGAGACCTCACTCTGCTGCTTACATGGAAAAAGGAACCAGGTCTTGCTGTCTTTGCTAGCACCCAGATGCTGTGAAAGCAAGAACGACTGGGATTCTGGGATTCTTTGATGTTTTCAAATCCACAAGTCCTCTAGTTTGTACAAAGTTAATTTCAAAAACAGTCCCTTTTATCTTGTCTCTTTTGTGTGTTTCTTAATGGATTTTTCCTAGAACACTTGCCTTGATTTTTCCCTTTTTCATCGACCAGATATAAGCCTTCTATTTCCTGCCAAGCTGACAGGTTTCAAAGTATAAGTGTCCTATCTTATGTGAAGACTTAGGCCTTAAAAAATCTGTTAATGAGGTTGCTATTACTTTTCTCAGCATTTACCAGGTGTCTGACTTTTACATTGCTGAATTCTGTTGGCCTTGAAGGATTTCTCAGTGGCTTAGCAGTAATTGGAATAATGAAGTGCTGCCACAAGTAAGTGCCTTTGTTTTCTTGTGGCAGAAAAGCTTTTTCCACCTCTGCTATGCCTAGCAAATCCCACTAAAATGAAGACTCAAGTAGTGATCACATAAAGAAGTTAATGTGCGAACCAGTTGATGCACGTTAGGAATTCTGTGTAAGATTTTCACAGTTAGCTTGGAAGCTCTTTAGCAGTCACTGCGTATTGTTTAGGGTAGATGCTAAAACAGATGTTTTTCTGAAACAGTGCCCTAGAAGGAATAAGATGTGGTTTATGCTTAGATGCCACTGGGGAGTACATGTGAGATTGTATCACACGAGGCATCCTTCAGACTGAGGAGGAGATGTGATCCTGTTAGAAAACAGGGTGAGTATGTGATCAAATGTAACGTGGGCAGATTGCAGTCCTCCTCATTCAGTTCCTAAGTAAGAGGAGGCAAAACGTTCCAGTAACAACTTGTCAGTAGCTGTTGGCCATATTTAATTCTCTAAAATTATGTAGATGGAATAGACCTTCAGAACAGTTGACTCTGTAAAGAAAAAAATTAAAAAAGCTTAGTATTCAGGTGTAGACACCAAGAATTGGCCATCTGTCAGAAATAGAATGCAGCAAAAATGACCTTGCGTATTTTCCAGGAGAAAATGACGGGTCTGATCTAGGGTTCTGGTAGATTAGTGATGGTGGGAAGTACAAGTCATGCTTGTCACCAGAACACGTTTTATTCGGCTTCTGAATTTAGTTGACTGCCATTGCATCAGCAGAGTGCCTAGTCATACAACATCTACTAAGCATCACAGAATTATTTCAAATAAATCTGCTTTCTAGAATGTGGGAGCTTCTTTTTTTTTTTGATAGTTTTGGACTGCAAATTAAAAACAAAAAGTTGAGAAGCTACTACTTGGAGAACATTTTTAGGTTGTAATAGTGTGGTTAAGAGCATGGACTTGGGAGGCAGGCGCCTTGGTTTGAGTTATGGCCCCCAGCCTGTCTGTGCCTCAGTTTTCTCATCACTAAAATAGGATAATAGTAGTACTCTATATGGTTATGAGGATTATGTGAGTTAATATTTGTCAGTAGTGTTTGGCATGTGATAAGTACTGTATGAGAGTTTGTTAAAACTCTGGTTTAGTAGCCGAATTGAGCATTGAATTCTGAATGTGTCTGTCTTCAAAACTTAATAAACATTGAATTACTTTTCTCTGTACTTTACTTTTATCTTTCTCAATATGCAGAGATATCCATATTTTTTACATGGGTGTAATTTGTGGATTACATGGGTGTAAGATGGTGGATTTATGGAACCATTTTTAAGGAAGGAGCATAAGCATATACACTTTTCATTGTGTACTTTTAAAAAATGTCCCCAAACTAATGGCTTGTCCTGTATGTGGTGGAAGTACCCACTCTTTGACCACTGCTTCTCCAGTCATAGAGCATAGACTCGACTTTAGAGTAGGACACAACTTCACATAAATTAGGACTTCACGGGAATATTTTATTGGCGATTAATCCTGCCTATTGGCATTAGCAAACTGGGAGGCTGTTAGATGGTGATCAGTAATGTGTGCACTTACAGGAAGGGAGAATGGCATATGGTGTGCCTGGTGTGCGTCCTGCATTTACCAAAATAGTTGGATTGTAGAAAAATTGTTTGCATTTCATTTAGGTGTTTCTTATTTGCCTCATCATAAGAATCCCCTGAAGATTCTGGAGATTCTGGTTCAGTAATTTGGGATTAGAGCCCAGGCACATACACTGTCTTTTAAATTAATTAATAGAGTTTATCTTTAAGAACATATACTTGTAACAAGCATCTCAGATAATTATTAAGTGAAGGCAAGATTTACTGAGTTAAGTAATTCATCTGTCTTCTCTGAGCCCCAGCTTTCTCACCAACAGAATCAAAAATTTGAGTAGAAAGATGATCTACTTCCTAACTCTCACTTCTGTGAGTTTGTGATTCCTAGTTTCCTAATGACTATGACATGAAAGAGGAATTCCATTGTGTGTGATGGGATGCGGCGTGAGGAACCAAGCCTTCTATTTACCAGAAAAAGTAATTCAGCAAACTTTAAAAAATATTTTAATAAAGAAAAATCTTTCAGGGCCGACTCTGTGGCCTAGTGGTTAAGTTCGGTGTGCTCCGCTTCGGCAGCCAGGGTTTGGTTCCTGGGTGCTGACCTACACCAGTTGTCAATGGCCATGCTGTGGTGGCGACCCACATACACAGTAGAGGAAGATGGGCACAGATGTTAGCTCAGGGCGAATCTTCCTCAGCAAAAAAAAAAGAAAAAAAAACTTTCTAATAAAACAATAAACTTCAAATAATCATTAGTAATTCAGTTCTTTCTAAATATTGACAATGAAAGATAATAAAACACCCAAAACTCTGGTAATATGTATTGTCTTCTGTATCGTGTGTGTGTACACACTATTTAAAACATTGCTATTTTAGAATTAATGGTTTTTAGATTTAGCAAGTTCACTAAAATTTTGAGCAATTAAAACTTCTCATTACAGTTTTTTTTAATTGCGGTAACTGGTTTAGAACATTATATAAATTTCAGGTGTACATCATTATATTTCGATTTCTGTGTAGATTACATCATATTCACCACCCAAAGACTAATTACAATCCATGACCACACACATGTGCCTAATCACCCCTTTCACCCTCCTCCCAGCCCCCTTCCCCTCTGGTACCCACCAATCCAATTTCTGTCTCTATGTGTTTGTTGTTATTATGAGTGTGATCGTACAGTATTTGACTTTCTCCCTCTGACTTATTTTGCTTAGCATAATACCGTCAAGGTTCATCCATGTTGTCACAAATGGCCAGATTCCATCTTTTTTATGGCTGAGTAGTATTCCATTGTGTATATATATACACCACATCTTCTTTATCCATTCGTCCCTTGATGGGCACCAAGGTTGCTTCCAAGTCGTGGCTATTGTGAATAATGCTGCATTGAACACAGGGGTGCATGTATCTTTACGCATTGGTGTTTTCATGTTCTTTGTATAAATACCCAGCAATGGAATAGCTGGATCGTATGGTAGTTCTTTTTTTTTTTTTTTTTTTTTTTTTTAAGATTTTTTTTTTTTTTTTTTTTTTTTAAGATTTTATTTATTTATTTTTCCCCCAAAGCCCCAGTACATAGTTGTCTGTCATAGGTGCACATCCTTCTAGTTGCTGTATGTGGGATGCGGCCTCAGCATGGCTGGAGGAGTGGTGCCTCGGTGCGGACCCGGGATCCGAACCCGGGCCGCCGGCAGCGAAGCGCACGCACTTAACCACTAAGCCACAGGGCCGGCCCTGTATGGTAGTTCTATTCTTAATTTTTTGAGGAATCTCCATACTGTTTTCCATAGTGGCTGCACCAGTTTACACTCCCACCAGCAGTGTATGAGAGTTCCCATCTCTCCACATTCTCTTCAGTACTTGTTGTTTCCTGTGTTGTTAATTATAGCCATTCTGATGGACGTGAGGTGATATCTCGTTGTAGTTTTGATTTGCATTTCCCTGATAATTAGTGATGTTGAACATCTTTTCATGTGCCTGTTGGCCATCTGTATATCTTCTTTGGAGAAATGTCTGTTCAGGTCTTTTGCCCATTTTTTAATTGGGTTGTTAGGTTTTTGTTGTTGAGATGCATGAGTTCTTTATATATTTTAGAGATTAACCCCTTATCAGATGTATGGTGGGCAAATACCTTCTCCCAATTGTTAGGTTGTCTTTTCGTTTTGTTGATGGTTTCCTTTGCTGTGCAGAAGCTTTTTAGTTTGATGTAGTCCCATTTGTATATTTTTTCTTTTGTTTCTCTTGCCCAGTCAGACGTGATGCTTGAAAATATGCTGCTAAGATCAATGTCGAAGAGCTTACTGCCTATGTTTTCTTCTAGAAGTTTCATGGTTTCAGGTCTTACATTCAAGCCTTTAATCCATTGTGAGTTATTTTTGTGTATGGTGTAAGATAATGGTCTACTTTCATTCTTTTGCATGTGGCTGTCCAGTTTTCCTTACACCATTTTTTGAAGAGACTTTCCTTTCTCCATTGTATGTTCTTGGCTCCCTTGTCAAAAATTAGCTGTCCATAGATGTGTGGGTTTATTTCTGGGCTCTCAATTCTGTTCCATTGATCTTGTGTCTGTTTTTGTGCCAGTACCATGCTGTTTTGGTTACTGTAGTTTTGTAGTATATTTTGAAATCAGGGATGTGATACCTTCAGCTTTGTTCTTTTTTCTCAGGATTTATTTGGTTCTTTGGGGTCTTTTGTTGTTCTCATTCTAATCCATGGTCATTCTTTTACTTTTGCTAGTAGCCCATCATCTGATCATAATTGGTCATTTTTCATACATCTTTGCTTGATAATGTCTTTCCCATTGATCTCAGTGTCTCAGTCCATTCTGTGTTTAGCTAGAGAGACATGCCTCACTGCCTGTGAGGACACAGTTGTCCAGCAACAAGGAATGTCTAACAGTCAGCAATCAGCAAATTAGTATTGATTGTCCTGTTCTTCACCAGTGATTTCTTTAGCTGATGGTAAGTGGATAATTGGAGGTTATCAGCACACTTATCCATGGGTTGTTTTCATCTCCTGAGTCTTTCCCAAGCCTGCCTCCTGGGAGAATAACAGGAATTTCTTAGGCTCTACAAAGTGATGGCCAATAATTGACATGAATTGACATTGGTTTTTGGGTTTTTTTGGTGGTAGGGGGGTAGGAGGGAGCCTTCAGGAGCAAAAGTAGGATGACAATATGGAGCACCAAAGTCATAACTTTGAGGTTACTTTCTTTTACATGAGTTTAATTCCTTAAGTTTGGGACACATTAATTAATGAATTTCTGTTAAGCAGAGGATACCTCTAAAACACTGTTACTGTGTGCAGCTTATTGAAACTGCTTAATGTGTGTGCTTTGAATGGTGTACTTTACAGATCTAATTGTGGTCCATGGTGTTTAATCTATTTTAGAAACTGGATGGCTTCTACAGGGAGCCAGGCCTCCGATATAGACAAGATTTTTGGATTCTTCAATGATGGCGCACCCCCCACCAAAAAGCCCAGGTAAACAAGGGAAAGGAATCTGAGTAACATAGTAGATTACGGTTAATGGTAGATAATGAAAAATAATGAACTTGCCCTGTGTCCTGGTAGTTTTCACTAATTAATGTTGACCTTCATATAAAAGTAAATTATTTTTATTTTGGATTTAATTTTTATTTTTTGTGAAAGTCATAAATGTACATAATTTTCAAAGTCAGTACTTCAAGACTCATAATGCCTTGGGGTGTCTCCTCAGAGACAATCACTTTCAACTTTTTTATTTGTTTTTTCTACTGTTTACATCCATATTTTTAAATACCATATGTATACTGCTATTTTTTAGTTTTGGGTTTTATCTATTTCCAGGTATTAAAGATATGGATTAGGCTTGTTCTCATGGATCCTCTTCCCGTATTGCCCCCCCCACACACATCATATACTCTTCCTACAACCCCCAGTGTGTTTTATATTACAATTTTTGGTTAAATCGTTTTTTAATATTCATATTATATGACTGTATAAGTAGTGTTCATAGCTGAGCCTCATGATTACATTTCTTGTCCATTTTTTTCTCCAAGTTATTAAAGATTGTCTTATTTTTTTTTTGTTTGCCTTGTTATCTGTGTACCTAATTTATCCTCGAACTCTGTGACAGAAGAGTAAATCTCCTAGAATGCTGACACACAGCAGTTCTTTACTAGTTTAATTTGTTTCCTGGATTCTTCCCCCGGACTGTACTCCACTCCCGACGGTGGTTCTCTAGGCCCGCTGCTGCGTTGCTGATATTTGCCGTTTTACCATTTCCCATCCCCGTGAGGATTCCTTGTACATCTCTCCTTGTACATCAATCCCCTGTTTCCTGGATCACATGTCTTCCTTTTTGTTTTGCTGAAAAATATCCTCAGTAGCTTCATTCTGCTGAAAAATATCCTTAGTAGCTTCCTTAGTAAGGATCCACAGGAGAAGAATTTTTGGAGACATTTGAAAACGTCTTTATTATACTCTTACATTTATTTGATGATTGGGCTAAGTGTACAATTTTAGTTAGGAAACCATTTTCCTTTGAGTTATGAAGTCATTGCTTAGTCTCTGCTAACATCTAAATGTTCCTGCCAAAACAGCCACTCTATTCTGATCCCTAGTCCTTTGTATTATATGACCTCTTCTTCTTTTCTCATTAGAAGCTTGTAAGGATGGTTATTTTATTCTCAGTAACCTGAAATTTTACGATGGTATATCTTCCTGTGGGTCTGAATATTGGGTGACTCTTTCAAGGTGGCTACTCATAGTTTCACTTGGGAGAAATTTTCCTGTGTTACTTATTTGATAATTTCCTTTACAGTTTTTTCTGTATTCTTTCATTATAGAACTCTTGGTATTCAGATGTTGGATCTTTTGGATTAAGTCTCTAATTTTCTTATATTTTTCTATCACTTTTATTTTTGTCATTCTACTTTCTCAGAGATTTTCTCAGTTAATCTTCCAACCTTATGAATTTTTTATTTCTGTTATATTTTTAATTTCCAAGAACTCTTTTTGTTTGCCCATCCCTTTCTTATAGCATTCTGTTCATGTTTCATAGATGCCATTTTTAAAAATCTATGTGAGGATGTCATTGTTTTCTTTTCAATTTTTCTTCTCTTGCCTGTATTGTCTCATTTCCTCCAAGTTCCTTTCTATTTGCTAGTTTGTTTTGGTGTAACTCTCATGGTGGGGGCTTTGTTCAAATGTAAGGTGACCCTTGTTTGTCTGTTCATATTTAAGAGAAAACACTAAAAAGCCAATTGGAGGGCCGGCCCCGTGGCTTAGCGGTTAGGTGCGCGCGCTCTGCCACTGGCGGCCCGGTTTTGGATCCCGGGTGCGCACCGACGCATCGCTTCACCGGCCATGCTGAGGCCGCATCCCACATACTGCAACTAGAAGGATGTGCAACTATGACATACAACTATCTACTGGGGCTTTGGGGAAGAAAAAAAGGAGGAGGATTGGCAATAGATGTTAGCTCAGAGCCAGTCTTCCTCAGCAAAAAAAGAGGAGGATTAGCACGGATGTTAGCTCGGGGCTGATCTTCCTCACAAAAAAAAAAGCCAATTAGAGACTGGGCATCAGGGGTTTGGTGGCGGATGGGCTTCACTCTGGGTATCCAGCATGGGCCAGGTCCTACAGTTGACAAACTCCCACCCGTTGGAATCTGTAGGTCTTTTCTCTCACGCTGGCCATTTTCCCCAAAGAGAAATCCTCCCATATCCTGACTGGTTGGGGGATGGGGTACAGGTATATGGTTGACTGCCAGTGTCTGGGAGTCTTCCTGTGGGAGAAGGGGGCAGGGGAGAATCTTATATTTCATATACAGATTTTTACTTAATCCCCCTCCCCGAGCTGTGCACAGTGTTGTCAAATACAGAATCCTTTGGTTCAACTTCTCTGGAAGGCAAGCCTCCAGGCTTAGAGTTCTAACTGCTGCTAACACAGCCTGGCAATGACTTCTCTGATTTTGGTCCCCCTGCACCTTACCTTCAGATGTACCTGAATGTTCCCAGGATTCCACAGAGGGAATCAGTTATTACTTTACAACTTCTAAAATTTTGTTGTCTGCTATCATCTTTTCCTTTTCTACTCTTTATGAATTTGTGTCTTCTAAAAAAATTACTTTGCTATTGTTTAGTGGTTTTAGGAAGAACCAGAAATGAAATACAGTTTCTTTTTAACTGGAAGTCTTAAATTAGGGAAAATTATACCTCAGATCTATAATGATGAGGTAAAAAATTCAAATAGTACAGCATAATCAAATGAAAAGTAAAAATCCTTATTTTCCCCAATCCCTAGAGTTAGCCACTATTTACAGTTCTTGTGACTCCTTCTAGAAATTTCCTGTGAGTATATATTTGTGTATGCTTCACTGTCTTGATTCCCTGGAACTGAAACTCATTTTTCATCATTTGCTTCTAATGTCTATTATCAGTCTTTTCCAGCAGACTAAACTTTTGTGACCAGGGACTCTGTTTTGTCCATAGATACATCACTAGTGCCTACCATAGTGTCTGGTACTTCATAGGTTTTTGTATTTGTTGAATGACTGCATGCAGGAGTTGGAGATAGGGAAGGCAGTTGTAGAGGCTGTTTCCCCAAAACCAGGTTTCCCAAGGCTAAAAGTACTGTTCCTTTCTTGCATTAGGTATGCCAAAATGCAGATCCTTTTTCTTTTCATTTTATTATTTGGAAAAAGTTTGAGAAAAGCCATTTCTTGGAAAAAACATGCCATCAGCAAAAATTCAAGTGAATAAATATATTTCAAACAGATTTTAATATAGTTTCTGGAATGAAGTGGGATAGAGAACCAAAACGCAGAACCTTGTACCCATGCTGTCTCACATAGCTGCGTCAGGATGGAACTCTCTGCTTATCGTGGGAAGAGAGGAGTGTTTCTCACTTTTTGTCGTATCTGTTGAATAGTTATTTCTTTGTTTATTTAGATGTGTGAGGCTCCTGTGTTTTCAGAATTCTGTTGGCCACTTTTTTTTTTTTTGGCTTGAGGATATCTAGAACAAAACTGAAGGCAAATTTGTTCCCATATTTGACTATCTCATGCTCCATTTTAGTCATGCTCAAATTTTATCTTAATAATGTTCATGAAATTTGGGCTTAAATTTTTTATTGGCTTTCTTTCATCTCCTGTTCTACATTTCTGAACAATACGAATTTAATTTATATGGGTTTCTTTTCTCTCTGGGATCCAAATCAAGCATGTTTTTTGAAAATATAATTTAGTTAGCAGAACTCAGCTGAGCTGTAATATAATTGGACCTTTTCCTAATATTGGTGGGTCTCCTTAGTCTGAGAGGACGATGAAGGAAAAAACTGATTTTAAGCTTGCTTTTTAGGATTCCTGAAGTAGGTTTATTATTTTGTTTTTCAGCAAGCACTGGCACGATATTCTGGTCTTTTTGCTTAAGCCGCTTTGGAGAGGTGTCAGGAACTGGTACTTGTCATCTTTGCAACTATAAAAGTTATAGCTGGAAACCGTGACAGCCTTTCCATGTGCCTCGTATCTGTTGGATGTTCCTAATCCTCTCGTTTGTTTGACTTTTTCAGGAAGCTGCTTCCAAGCTTAAAAGCTAAGAAGCCTCGGGAGCTTGTGCTGGTGATTGGAACAGGCATTAGCGCTGCGGTTGCACCTCAGGTTCCAGCCCTGAAGTCTTGGAAGGGGTTAATTCAGGCCTTACTGGATGCTGCCATTGATTTTGATCTTCTGGAAGACGAGGAGAGCAAAAAATTTCAGAAATGTCTCCATGAAGACAAGAACCTTATCCATGTTGCCCACGACCTTATCCAGAAACTGTCTCCTGTGAGTACCCTCCCGTGTGCCCTGGCATTTGACATTTCCTGAAACCATGGTGAATCCTGAATGTAATAAGGATATTCACTTCTAGCTTGTAGATTTGCATAACATTTGTCTCTTCTGCAAAATGTCTGTTTTTGGATGCTATTCAGGGTAGATATCTTGACCTCATTTCAGTGTGTGTGTGTGTGTGTGTGAGATGATGATAATGTTGAGGCCTTTGTTTGTACAAAAATGAGACCACTGTCTCATTATTGCTGTGTTTTGAATTTACTTTTTCTACACTCACCGCTATAAAAGCTGTGTTCTCTGGTATCTATGCCTTTTAGGGAACCTCAGAAAGATTAGAGATAATTCTTAATCATTTTATGGATGAAGCAACACCAGTTTTTAATGTTCATTTTAAGGGTGATCACTCAAAATATTTATAAGGAATTTGGTCTTGTTTTATCAAACTGAGTTGGATACCAATTCCTGAATGGTTAAAGGGCCTCCTTGTCTTGCTTTGTCTTAGAAATCAGGATTCACTTAAGATATATTTGAAAATAATAGAGTAGCCAAAGCTTGTTCTAAATCTTAGTAAGTCAAGTGCACCTTTAAAAAAAAATAACTCTTACTCCTTAAAAAGTCAATTAGTAATGTTGATATTTTCCCCCCAGGCCCTAGGGCCTATAGGAGAGAAGTGTCATTAAGAGTTAGTCTAGGGACGGCCCTGTGGCTTAGTGGTTAAGTGCGCACGCTCCGCTACTGGCGGCCCGGGTTCGGATCCCGGGCGCACACTGATGCACCGCTTCTTCCGCCATGCTGAGGCCATGACCCACATACAGCAACTAGAAGGATGTGCAACTATGACATACAACTATCTACTGGGACTTTGGGGAAAAAAAAAGGAGGAGGATTGGCAATAGATGTTAGCTCAGAGCCGGTCTTCCTCAGCAAAAAGAGGAGGATTAGCACGGATGTTAGCTCAGGGCTGATCCTCCTCACAAAAATAAATAAATAAATAAATAAAGTAAGTAAGTAGGTAAATAAAATAAGACTTGGAAGCAACCTAAGTGCCCATCAAGGGACGAATGGATAAAGAAGCTGTGGTATATATACACAATGGAATACTACTCAGCCATAAGAAACGATGAAATCCAGCCATTTGTGACAACATGGATGGACATTGAGGGTATAATGCAAAGTGAAATAAGTCAGAGGGAGAAGGTCAAATACCGTATGATTTCCTTCATTAAGTAGTAGATAATAACAACAATAAACAAACACATAGGGACAGAGATTGGATTGGTGGTTACCAGAGGGGAAGGGGGGAGGGAGGAGGGTGAAAGGGATAATTCGGTACATGTGTGTGGTGATGGGTTGTAATTAGTATTTTGGTGGTGAACATGATGTAATCTATGCAGAAATAGAAGTACAATGATGTACACCTGAAATTTTTAATGTCATAAACCAATGTTACTGCAATAAACAAAAAATTAAACAACAACAAAAAAAAATCTAAAAAGAGTTAGCCTAGGGCCAGCCGGATGGTGCAAACGGTTAAGTGCACATGCTCCACTGCGGCGGCCCGGGGTTCGCAGGTCCAGATCCCGGGTGCGCACTGACGCACCGCTTGGCAAACCATGTTGTAGTGGTGTCCCATATAAAATGGAGGAAGATGGGCACGGATGTTAGCCCAGGGCCTGTCTTCCTCAGCAAAAAAAAAAAAAAAAAAAAAAAAAAAAGAGGAGGATTGGCAGATGTTAGCACAGGGCTGATCTTCCTCACAAAAAAAAATAAAAAAAGTTAGCCTAGCCTGTGGGGGCCGGCCCAGTGGGGTAGTGGTTAAGTTTGTGCCCTCTGCTTTAACGGCCCAGGGTTCACAGGTTCGGATCCTGGGTGCAGACCTATGCACCACTCATTAAGCCATGCTGCGTCGACATCCCACGTGCAAAGTGGGGGGAGATCGGCTCAGATGTTAGCTCAGGGACAGTCTTCCTCACAAAAAAAAAAAAAAAAGATCCTAAAAGACAGGCATTTAAAAGTAATTTCCTCCTGGTTCATGACTCATTTTAGAAACTTAGGGCCTTTTACTTCCTCTTTTCATTTTCTTGTCCTTAATTGGGATAAATTGTCACTAACCGAGAACAATGTAAAGAATTAATAGGCTTGGGCCAGCCCCGTGGCTTAGCGGTTAAGTGCACGCACTCTGCTGCTGGCGGCCCGGGTTCGGATCCCAGGCGCATACCAACGCACCTCTTCTCCGGCCATGCTGAGGCCGCGTCCCACATACAGCAACTAGAAGGATGTGCAGCTATGACATACAACTATCTGCTGGGGCTTTGGGGGGGAAAATAAATAAATAAATAAAATTAAAAAAAAAAATGTCACTCAGGCAGAGACATATTAAAAAAAAAAAAAAAAAGAATTAATAGGCTTTAGAGAGCTCATGGGTCCTCCACCCTATACCAGATAGAAAAATTAACTCGAAATGGATAAAAGGCCTAGATGTAAGAGCTGAGACTATAAAGCTCTTAGAAGAAAATCTAGATTTAAAGCTGCGTGACTTCGGATCTGGCAGTGGTTTTTTCAATGTGATACCAAAAGCACAGCAGCAAAAGAAAAAGGAGATGAACTGTTCTTCACCAAAGTTAATGCTGTTGAACTCAAAGAACACGATCAAGAAAGTGAAAATACAGCCCCCGGAATGGGAGAAGATGTTAGCAAGTCATAGATCTGATAAGGGTGTAGTATCCAGCACATATAAAGAACTGTTAACAATAAAGCGAATAATCCAATTTAAAAATGGCAAAAGATCTGAATAGGCATTTCTCTAAGGAAGGTATACAAATGGCTAATAAGCACATGAAAAGATGCTCGATGTCATTAATCGCTAGAAAAATGCAAATCAAAATCACATGAGATACTACTTTACACCCGCTAGGATGGATAGAATCAAAAAGTCAGATGATAATTGTTGGTGAGGATGTGGAGAAATTGGAACCCTCATACCTGCTGGGATTGTGAAATGGTGCAGACAATGTGGAAAACAGTCTGACATTACCTCAAACAATTAAATATAGAGTTATCATATGACCCAGCAGTTCCACTTCTAGATATATTCCCAAGGGAAATGAAAACACATGTCCATACAAAAACTTAAAACAAATGTTTATAGCATTATTCGTAATACAAAAGAGTGGAAATAACCCAGATGTCCATCAGCTGTTGAACGGATAAACAGAATGTGGCTTTTTCATACCATGGACTGTTACTTGCCAATAAAAAGGAATTAAGTACTGATACATGCTGCCACATGAATGAACCTTTAAAACACTATGCTAAGTGGAAGCCAGTCACAAAAGACCACGTGTTAGATGATTCTGTTCATCTGAAATGTCCAGAATAGGGAAATGTGTTAGACACAGAAAGTAGATTAGCAGTTGCCCAGGACTGGAGCAGAGATGGAGGGCAGGAGGGTGATAGTTAAAGGTTATGGGATTTCTTTTTGAGATGGTGAAAATGTTCTAAAATTGGCTGTGATGGGCCGGCCCCGTGGCTTAGCGGTTAAGTGCGCGCACTCCGCTACTGGCGGCCCGGGTTCGGATCCCGGGCGCGCACTGACGCACCGCTTCTCCGGCCATGCTGGGGCCGCGTCCCACATACAGCAGCTGGAAGGATGTGCAACTATGACATACAACTATCTACTGGGGCTTTGGGGGAAAAAAAAAACGGAGGAGGATTGGCAATAGATGTTAGCTCAGGGCCGGTCTTCCTCAGCAAAAAGAGGAGGATTAGCGTGGATGTTATTAGCTCAGGGCTGGTCTTCCTCACAAAAATAAAATAAAATAAAATAAAATAAAATTGGCTGTGCTGTGACAGTTACAGATATCTGTGAATCTTCAGATAATCACTGAATTGTATACCTCATAGGTGAGTTGTGTGTTGATGTGAATTATATCTCAATAAAGCTGTTAAAAATAAAGGTAAAAGGCTGGAAAAGGTGTATGATTCAAACACTAATCAATAGAAAGTGAGAGTGGCTTGATTACTATCTGATAAAGTTCACTTGAGAGCAAAGAGGAGACAAAACATACATAATTTTTTGTGTGTGTGTGAGGAAGACCAGCACTGAGCTAACATCTGATGCCAATCCTCCTCTTTTTTGCTGAGGCAGACTGGCCCTGGGCTAACATTGTGCCCATCTTCTTCTACTTTATATGGGGCGCTGCCACAGCATAGCTTAACAAGCGGTGCGTCGGTGCGCGCCTGGCATCCGAACCAGCGAACACTGGGCCGCCGCAGCTGAGCGCGCGCACTTAACTTGCTTGTGCCACCGGGCCGGCCCCAAAACATACATAATTTTTTTAATGTCAAGAAAATACAAAATTATTGTCATGTAAAAAGATAATTAAAGAGTGTACAGCCAGAAAATGTAAGAGAAAAGATTAAAGAAGTGTTAATTAGGGGCTGGCCCAGTGGCGTAGTGGTTAAGTTTGTGCACTCCGCTTTGGCGGCCCAGGGTTCACAGGTTGGGCTCCTGGGCGTGGGCCTACACACTGCTCACCAAGCCATGCTGGGACGGCGTCCCACATGCAAAATAGAGGAAGATTGGCACAGATGTTAGCTCAGGGGCAATATTCTTCAAGCAAAGAGAGGAAGATTGGCAACAGATGTTAACTCGGGGCCAATCTTCCTCATCAAAAAAAAAAAGTTAATAAATATGTTATCTTTCAGAAAATAAAGAAAAGAAAGAGCTTATGAGGAAAAAGAATGCTGTGTTAGTCCAGGAAGACTAGTCTGTGGATGAGGAAGTCCTGTGTCAAGCTAGGATCTGCGGTGTTGCCATGCCACCCTATTATCATAGCTGCAGCCTTCACTAATCTATTAAAATGGTCTCCTGAGAATAGAAAGCATGGTTTTGCTAGTTGGGTTGGTTATGATTGAAAGTAATGAGAAGATTTAAAGTGAGTGTAAATAAATCTATACTAATCAGATATATCAAACTGGAGCCACTAATTTTCTTTGGGTGAAGATTTATTATTAACCTTAAAGTATAGTTGTGAGTTAGTGTCAGTTCCGGTAGGGCAGCAATTTTCTAACTTTTTGGTCTCAAGACTCCTTTACACTCTTAAAAATTATTGAGAATCTCCAACAGCTTTTGTTTATATGGGTTATATCTATCTATTCACTGTATTAAAAATTAAAAGAGAATTTTAAAATATTAATTCATTTTAAAATAACAGTAGTAAACCTATTACATGTTAACATAAATAACATGCTTGTGAAAAATAATTATATTTTCCAAAACAAAAATAAATTATTGAGAAGCTTAATATTGTTTCATATTTTTACGAATCTCTTTAGTGTCTAACTTAATAGAAAATAGCTGGATTCTCATGTCTCCTTTATATAGTCAGCCCGGTATGTTTGTGTTGTTTTGGTTTAAGTATATGAAAAAGATCAGATGTCATAGATACTTAGTTGGAAAAGAGAGAAGTATTTTAATAGTCTTTCTAGATAATTGTAGATATTTGTTGTTGATGGTACACCATCACTAAGTGGTGCCTTCCTAAAGATTAATAGCAGTATAGAATCTAAAATCAGATCATATCCATAGTAATGGCAGTATGGAATCTGCACTTTTCCTATTCTGTTGCACTAAAATCCATGATCCAGCTTGCACTTAGAATGAATCTTTCACCCATGCGTGGTTTTGTAACACGATGTATTGGTCATTTGGAAATTGTTGGTTCACTGGCTGGGTTACACATATCTTCCACATTTCACTACACAATCAAAAAGCCGCATTCATCAATATCACCACCAATCTCATCACAAAGGTATTTGGAAGCTGTCAAGCTCATGGTGGCAGATAAAAGTTTTCTAAAATTCTGATTTTTGCTTGAAGCTCAGCTTTTATCATTGGCAACAGTGGCAGCAATCATCCATTGTTTTCCTCAAAATGACAGGCTCACTTCACTTATTTTTATGAAAATGCCTGAGAATACCTAAATCTAAATAACCATAGTTTGACTGTCAGTCATTCTTTCAAGTAAAAATGATGTTCCATGAAAAAAGGTGGCTAGTTCAGCTTACAACTCAAATACGCATGTGTTTTGCCTCGAGACAACCTTCATCTCCAGTCTGCAGCAGAAGTGCTGTGTACATGTTCCCTGTTTCTTCACAGAGAGTATTAAAAGGACATGTACTCAAGGATCAAAATTTAATACAATTAATAATTTTTACTGCTTCATTGAGGACATTCTTTTTTTTTTATATAATTTTTATTTATTTAATTTTTTCCCCCAAAGCCCCCGTAGATAGTTGCATGTCACAGCTGCACATCCTTCTAGTTGCTGCATGTGGGACACGGCCTCAGCATGGCTGGAGAAGCGGTGCGTCGGTGCACGCCCGGGATCCGAACCTGGGCTGCCAGCAGCGGAGCGCGCGCACTTAACCACCAAGCCACGGGGCCGGCCCAAGGACCTTCTTGAGTGAAGAAACAAAAGCTGCTTCTTTGTGTAAGCCTTTGGTGGTGAAGAATACGATGATGACCAGCACAGCTTGGTTTATTGTCTTGATTCCTACTAAGGCACCGGCAGTTTTCCCACCATTGCTTCTGCACCATCAGTGCAATATCAACACAGTTTAAAAGACAAATAGTGCCTTAATATTATGATGAAAATAATTTGGACTTTGCAAATCCCTTAAATAATCTTAGGGATCCACAGGGTCTATGGGCCACATTTTGAAAACCACTCCAATAGAGGATATGTAAGAAAAAAATACAGATAACCCAAAGGCTTAAAAAAGAGAGAGAGAGACACATTTGGGGAAATTTGAATACTATCTGAGTGTTTGATATTAGGAAATTAATATTACTGCATTATTTTAGATGTGATAGTGGTATTGTAGTTATGTTTTGTTTTATATGTAAAGGGGAATCCTCATCTTTTAGGGGACTGTTGGACTATCTGAGTGAAATGACATGATGCCTGGGAATTGCTTCAGAAAACTTCAGTGAAGGGAGGAAGGGAAGGGTATGGTGCAGGGGAGTTTGGATTAAACAAGATTGGCTGTGTGTGATAATTGTTGAAACTGGAAGATGGAAATGTGGGGGGGTTTATACTTTGCTTTTGTGTGTGTTTGAAAATGTCCATATATGTATATTTTTTAAAGAATCTAACAACAGTAATAAGACTGAGCCAGTTTCTAGTAATAGGGCAGTGCACTGATGGTGCAGAAGCAATGGTGGGAAAATTGCTGGTGCCTCAGTGTGAATCAAGACAGTAAACCAAGCTGTGCTGGTCATCATTGTATTCTTCACTACCAAAGACTTCACATTGTGCGTTCAATGCAAAGAGCTTGGGTTTCAGAATCAGAGAGACTCTGCCATTTAAATGCACTGGGACTCTGGGCAAATCACTGCACTTTCCAGCATCTGTTTTTGCACCTGTAAAACTAGGATAACACTTACCTCTTATGAAGGTAAGAATAAGTGAGATACTGTGTATAAAGTGTCTGGCACATGGTCAGTGCACTATAAACGTTAGTAACCTTGGTGAGAAAGAGGCAGGACTTTTTTTGTTTTTACTGTATTTGGGATCAGAGAGGTGAGAGTTACAGGGCAGAAGGAAATGAAGTAGCTTCTGATTCAGGTCACTGTCTTAAGGGAATGAGAAAATGTCCATAGTTTGTGTGGGAGGTCTGCATTTCTTTTTGACCGTGGAACCTCCTTGTTTGTTTTCATTCTTTGTCTTTACTTAGAGAGGCCACTGGTGGGAAATTCAGTTCTAGGGTCACCTGCTTCAAGAGAGAAAAACATTCATTTTAAGTCTGAGGAAGTCAGTGCAGCTACAAAAGCCTCTTTCTTTCCTCTCTATGTTGATTTGCAAGATATAATAACTTAAAGAAATAGGACTAAAAGATAGTTAGCTGAAATAACTGACTCATGACATTTATTTTCAGGCTTTAACCTTCTTTTCTTAGAAGCAAGAAAATATATTCCACACTTATGACTACCTGGTTGTATACTGAGGTGTTTTTATCTGTGTGCGTAATGGTTAAACTGGTGCTGGAATGTCGTGTTGTATAACTGTGTGTGTGTGTGAATCAGAGTACGAGAAGATAAACCACAACCAGGAAGTTCTCAAATCACCATATTCTTTATTTAATTTTAAACTTAGTTTTGCTTTTTTGAATAGGTACTGTTTGTACACATTGCAGATTCAAAATGATGTAGAAAAGTTTATGGACATTGCGAGATCTCGCTCCCCCCTGTGTCTTTGTCTCCCCAGCTCACTGCACATAAGTCATCACTCTTACTAGCTTTTTGAGTATTCTTTCAGTGTTCCTTTTTGCAAAAAACAAGGAAATAGGACTGTATTTATTCTTATCTCACTGCCTCCATCCGCCACGGCAACAGGTAGCATTCTAGACATACTGTTCTGCACCTTGTTTGTTTTACTCAACAGTATATCCTGGAGATCTTTCCGCAGCAGTCTCTTACATACGGGTACTTGGCCATACCAATCTCCTGTATGTTTCCAGGCTTTTACCGTTACAGATAACAGAGCAGTGATAACCTTGTATATGTCATTTCATTTGTTTGCAGTTATATCTGTGGGATATATTCCCAGGAATGAGATTGCAAGATTGTACGGTAAATGTGTTGTAATTTTGATAGACATTAAAGGGGCACCATATTTTCGATAACAAATCTAGAAAAGTGCTGACATTCAATTGTAGTTGACTCTTGTATGTAGTGAAATACAATCACTAGGATTATAAATTCTTCAGTCTTTGTTTCTGATCAGATTGTTCATCCTGATTGAGTGTTAGAGTCTCCAGTTGGTTGCCTATGGGCTGCTAATATGTGATGTAATTATTCATGCCATTATGTAATGAGAATGGACAAAAGTTGAAAAACACGACCCACAGTCTCAGCCCCATAAATTATGGGCCATAGCATCTTTTTAGCGCTAGAAAAGAATCTGTGAGCCCACTGACACAGGGTACCGTGAAAAGCTGGTCTAGTGGTGGATGTGGCATGGAACAAATTGACAGAACCAGATAAACTTCTGGGTGTGTCTCCACCAGGCAGAGGTACCGTTACACCTCTGTACTCTAATTTTGCTACTGTGAAGATATCTGCCATTTATTTGGTAGGTGTAATAAAAGAATTGATAATTTTATAAAATACTTTGAACAATTAGGAAAAGAATTTGGCAAATTGAAACATGTTTTACAAATCTGCATACATGCTTCCATGGAAACAGATGTTTATCTGAACATTGTGCTATTAGAAAGATACACCACAGGAAACCAGGAAGGTAGGGGGCCCACTTTGAGGAAGAACAAAAGGAGCTAAATATCTACTATCTACCAACTAAGTGCAATTACTTCCCACATTTGAATGGGAAATATTGGGGCCTTTAAGAAATAATTCTTGCTCTGATGTTACCTAATGGAATGACAGAAATACGATAGGGATCAGACGTTTATTACAGCACATCACATAGTTACTTTCCCATTTCAAATTCCTTTTGTCCCCGGGGCCACTTTTAAGTTATAAAGCCCACTTCCCACCTAAGGTTAGTATTATATTTCCTCATTAATTCTCAGAAATATTTACATATATTCAAAATGAATCTGGGAAAGCAGTTATTTAAAAAACCCTATGTAAGAAATAAGGAGTCTATTTAGAATTGATGAATATTTGGTATTTTTTAATAGTTGCAAAATGCAGATTTTTGATAACCTTTATTATATACTAAGTATTCTTCCTAGCAAACCTGTAAACAAATTGCTGAATTATCCCAGGTAAAAAAACAAGTGAGGAGAAAGCGAGCAGTTTTTCCTAAATACGTAAGCATCTGTAGAAAGCACCTAGGATTAGAAGAAGAGATGCTAAACCACATTTCGAGCTGTCTCATTGGTTATTCCTTGGATAAGGGAAGTTTAACAGGAAGTACTGCCTTCTTCCCCGAGGCCTCATTAGAGGGTAGTGGGTGCTGTGCTTTCTTCTCTGGTGTCCCTTTAGTCCTGGTGGTGACTCACATCTCTTTGCCACTCCCTTTTCTTCATTCTATAAAATGCCTATTCATGTCATAGGACTGATCACTGCTGTGTGCCAGGCATTGTGCTGAGTACTTGGCATTATCATCCTATTTTCCTTATTAGAACCCTGTGAGGTAGACAATATTTTATCCTTATTTTAAGTACAAAGTATTCTTCAAAAATTTGCTGTTACTGTAACTAAACAAATCACCTACCAAAACACCTAGGATTAATTTTTTTCTTTCAAATCTTTCCCCAGCGTACTAGTAATGTTCGATCCACGTTTTTCAAGGACTGTTTATATGAAGTATTTGATGACTTGGAGTCCAAGATGGAAGATTCTGGAAAACAGCTACTTCAGTCAGTTCTCCATCTGATGGAAAATGGAGCCCTGGTATTAACTACAAATTTTGACAATCTCCTGGAACTGTATGCAGCAGATCAGGGAAAACAGCTTGAATCCCTTGACCTTACTGATGAGAAAAAGGTAAAAAGTAAAGGATTGGTGTCCTCTTCAGGCTAGTGGATTGTATCTTCCTCTTCAGGAAAACTGTTTTCTAGTTGGTGTGTTGTGTAGTACTGGTATTTATGTAGAGGCAGAAAGGAAGAATCTTGTCCCTGGTTGGATTTTTGTTTTTTGGTTTCTGAAACAAAATCAATATACAGTAGAATGCACAGATCTTAAAAGTGCTCAGTTCTGAGTTTTGACAATTACACCCAATTTTAAAGCAAGATTATAGAAAGTCATTTGAACTGTAAGATCTCTTTAACACTTGTAATATCAAGTGGGTGTAATATTGATTTAGAGTTCTCTCTTAGGATATATTCTTTATGGCATCTATTGGAAATGTATGAAGACTGCTTTATGAGGTTTGGAAGAGCAGTGTTCAGGCCACGTGACAGCTGGGTTGAGGTTAATGTTCAGGGGAAACCTCAGCAGACTTTTTTTTTATTGTAGCCCATACTGTACCTAAGCCATCCAGCATAATATTGAATTATCACTGTGGATCTCTGTCAACCGATGAGATGAGGCTTTATTAGAATGGTCATCTGAGTGTAATTTGAAATCAGGCACCAGTAGGAGATTCTGTAGATACCCCAGCATGTATTTAAGTGATGAAATACAGTGAAGCCATAAAAGGGAAAATGTTTTCATTGCCATAAAAAGATGTCAGAGACATAATGAGTGAAGAAAACAGAAAACAATACGGGCTGTGAAATGCCACCAGGTCTCGTTTGTCCTGCTCTGTCGTTTTTGTAATTTTCCTTCTACACTTTGTTTTCCCAGGAGCCTGCCTTTGTGTCCACCTTAGAGCCCAGCTAAATAGAGTTTGAACAGATAGTAGTTCACCCCCTGGCTTTCCTTGTCAGTGCCACTGCAAGAATAGCCACTGTAATACCACTGGTGATTTTGCCAACCTGGAGGGCAGGTTTTAAAAGGAAATCAAATTTAGAGAAATGGTGCCATGCAGACTGGTTTTCTCTGGCTGGAATATCTTCCACCTACTACCCCCAAGTTTTGTACAGCCAGCTCCTTCTTCACCTGTAAGCCTCAACTTCAGCATCACCTCCTCTGAACGGCCTTCTCTGACATCCTATTTAAGAAGGGGCTACCCCTTATTTTTTTGTCCATTTCCTTCATGGCCTTTACTCCAACTTTCACAGGCAAGTTTCCTGTTTACCCCACAGGAATAGCAACTCCATTTGGATAAGTACCACATCCGCCTTTCTTACCCTAGAATCTGAGATAGTACCTGGCACGTAGTGGGTGCTCAGTAAGTATTTTTTGAGTTAATAAATGATTGAATGAAATTCAAAAGCCAATGGCTAGAAACAGCTTCCATGCTGCTTCTGATAAAATCTCCCAAGATCATAACCAGCATCTAAAGCATAAAGGCCTTTTCAGAGTTAAGGATATCTCTCAGACTTGGTATTTCCCTTCTCATTTTCCTCCTGGAGCCTTGAGATTTGCTTTATATTTTTAGTCCACATTAGGGGCAATATTGAAGTCTAATGGTTAAAGACATTGACTGATAGTCAGAAGAGGGCCAAGTAATATTCAAATTCTAAATCTCTGTGCCTCTTGACTATTTTTCCTAATCCATACCTTATTTCTCTAGAACGTTATGAGAATAAATTTATGCTGTCTCAAGTCCCTGGGAAAATGGGACCATGGAATCCAGGAGGCTGTTATCATTGTTGTCTAAATGATTGTGCTTCATTGATAGCCTTTGAGGTAACTCAGAGGTGACTGAAGAGACTTTTATTGGTTATCACTTGCTGCACAAGAAACCACCCTAAAACTCTGTGGCCTGAAACAACATTTTATTTGCCCATGATAATGTGAATTAGCAGTTTGAGCTAGGCTCAGCGGCTCAGCTGGGCAGTTCTTCTGTTGCTTTTCAGATTTTGCGGGTTACCTACATGGCTGCAATCATCTGGTGGCCAGACTGAGGCTGGGTGGTGGAGGGTGGCCTCGTTTCCATGTCTGCTGGTGCAGGTAGTCAGCTGGGCCATGCATCTCTAGCAGGCTAGCCTAGGCTTCTTCACATGGTAGCTGAGTTCCAAAAGCAGAAGAGAAATAAGACTTGTGCCAACATTTTTCAAGCTTCTGCTTGTGTTGTGTTTGCTGAGGCCCCGTGGGCTAAAGCAAGCATATGGCCAAGCCTGGAGGAAGTGTGAGAAGGGACTGCACAAGGGCATGGATACAAGGAGGCTTGCTATCTTGGGGACCATTACTGATACAGTCATCCATAGCTCTCATGGATGTCACCAGTGGAAAGGGCCCCTATTGTTTCTACAGATGATGGCAAATAAATTCTAATTTTTGATTGTTCCTTTCCAAGAGAAATCACCAGACTTGCTGCCATCAGTCCTGACAGTCACACCTGAAATGGAAACTGAGGCCACAGCAGGTTTTGCGTTCTTGCCCCATGGTATCATGAAGCTGGAGAGTTATGTCAGAAGCCTAGTCCTCAAAACAGCCTCTTGCCCATTGGGACGCTGCAGCAAGTGCTCAGCCCTGCCAACCTGGTTGAGCTGTATTTGTGTTGTGCAGGTCCTAGAGTGGGCTCAGGAGAAGCGGAAGCTGAGTGTGTTACACATCCATGGGGTCTACACCAACCCTAGTGGCATTGTCCTTCATCCAGCTGGGTATCAGAATGTGCTCAGGAACACTGAAGTTATGGTGAGTGATGCTGATCTTGCTGGTCTTGGGGAAACCTTCTTAGGAAACCTCTAAATATACCATTGATCTTCAGGGGGTAATATTTTCTTTTCATTAATTAAAAATTGGAAGGTCAGACATTCTTTCCTGTGTTTTTTAGCTTATAGTTGTGCATACCATCTTAGGAAATGTAGAACATCTTTTTAGGTATCAAGCCATAGGGTTTTCCTTTGTACTTGATTCACAGCCACCAGATGGCACTCTGTCATTGACATCATCTTTACATACAAAGAATACACTATTACCCTTCTTCATCGTTTGGTTTATTATAAATAACCCTTTCTATGCCAAAAATAATTCATGAAGGTTTTTGCTGACAAATCACTAGTAGAACATACATTCTAAAAAGATTTTGTCTAAATGGTGATGGGCTTATATTGAATTACTGCACTTAATTCACACTTATTGCTCAATGGGGAAGATTGAAAAAAATTCGACTAGGGTTATAAATGGAGGTTTTCTTCATTGTGAAAAAGCTTATTGATCTTTTAGAATGCAGGTTTTAGACTTGTTCACACATACATGTTCAAACCAGAAGCACTCCCTGGCCAGGGATATGTGGGAAAAATCACTGGCCTGCAACTCTGAGAAGAGTGTATACTGGCTATTTTTAGGACTGGGTCACTTAGAATAGTAGTATCTTCATATGATGCGGCAAAAGAAAGACCAAGAAAATGTAATGTTTTCTAAAGCATAAGGGACTTTTTTCCACCTGTTCTTTCCTTGACATCTGTTGTAACCTCATCCATCGCTGACGTTGAGTGATCCCTTAAGCAAAATCATTTCTGGTGTTTATATGTGTGTGTGTGTACATATATATACATACACACATGCACACACATATGTATTGATGTTCTAAGTGTCAGACTTTCTTTGAGCAAATCTGGTGATGAAATTATCTTCTCTGGTGATCCATGGTTCAGTTTGTAAGGCAAAAAAGGCAACTATGATCCAGAAAATGGAGAGAGTACAATATAATGAAGACTACTCATTGCCTTATGGCCTCTGGACACATAGATCTAAAAAATAAACTACATGGCCAGTAGACCAGTGCCAACGCAGTGAAACTCGGAATAGATTGCCTACAGGAGAATGCCAGATAAAATTTTAGACCAATCATCAAGTTATAGTAATAAACAATAAAAATATCAGATTCCTTCATGGGATGTATCTTAAATCTTGGTTAATCAGTCGGCACAGTCTGCTAAATGTAGCGTTTATGACCCTATTGACTTTTTGTTTCAGACATGCCTTGTGTGTGTCTTCATGGTGCCATTAATATGTTTTTTCTTTTCCTGCAAGAGAGAGATTCAGAAACTCTATGAAAACAAGTCATTTCTTTTCCTGGGTTGTGGCTGGACTGTGGATGACACCACTTTCCAAGCCCTTTTTCTGGAGGCTGTCAAGCATAAATCTGACTTAGAACATTTCATGCTGGTTCGGAGAGGAGATGTAGATGAGTTCAAGAAGCTTCGAGAAAACATGCTGGACAAAGGGATTAAGGTTATCTCCTATGGAAATGAATATGCTGATCTTCCGGAATATTTCAAGCGACTGACGTGTGAGATCTCCACAAGGGGGAGATCAGGTAAGATGCATTTTGAGACAAGAGGGATCAGAGAGCAACAGCTCTTCAGCCTTTTATGTATTTGTGATGGGTAAAATCATTACCAAGATGAGGAATATAATCCTAACTAAATTTTGGAGGAAGATCATAGTTAGTCTTCAGGTTAGAATAAAATGCCATTGGATAGTAGGAAAATGACATGGGAAATGACATAGTCTAGCAGTTCAGTGTAGAAGTAGGAAGAATGAAAAATTATTCACCCTTGCTAGTTATCAGTGAAATGCAGTTAGAATTTACATTTCAAAATAGGAAGGAATGGTAACTCAGTTTTGGCTAAGGCTGTGAGGAAAGAAATATATTCATGTAGTGTTGGTGGGAAGGTAAAGTTAGTGTAGCTTTTCTGAAGAGAAGGTTTGGAATATGTTCAAAATTTAAAAACCTTTGACCCAGAAATCCCACTGGATGCAACTTATCTTAGGAGAAATGTCTCCTAAGGATATAATTGGACAATTGCACAAAGATATAGGTGTGGGAATGTAATCAGTGTTGTATATAATGGCACAAAATTGGAAGCAACCTAAAATGTTCCAGTTAATAGAGGATTCTATAAATACACCATTTATTTAATTGATGAAATACAGTGAAGCCATAAGAAGGAAAATGTTTTTATTGCTCGAAAAGATGTCAGAGAGATAATATTGTGAGTGAAGGAAAAAAAGCAGGTTGTGGAACACCACCATGGGCAGTCCCGGCTATACTGAATTGTAGGGTGTTCTGTTTTTGTTTGTGTGTGTGTATAAAGAAATATCGGGAACAGTGTTTACTAAATTAACTGGTTATCTTTATGCAGTAGGATTTAATGTTTTTTAAAATACTTGGTTTCTATGCTAGCATTTTCTGCAATTATTATGCATTATTTTTATAAATAGGAAAAAAACCCCAGACTTTTAAAATGCTGTTTGGAAACTGTTGTGGTGGTGTTCAAGTCAGAGGTTAGGGGTACCACACCTGAGATTTTACCTCCAGCTTCTAACAAGAAAGCCAGGTAGGGATAAAGGTTCAGTTTACTAATGGCTCCACGCAAATTGCCAATAACCCTAGAAAATGCAGCACTAGTTGGTATCAACTACATTGAAGAATGCATTTTAAACCTTACTTTAAGTAAAGCCAGACCCCAGAGTATGGCCATTCTGACTCACCACCCAGTTCCAAAGAAACTTGGCTGTTGTGCGTAAAATATGTTCTTGAAAAGTTACATGTTAACGTGTATTTTCATTGTCAATCTGAATGCATCTTAGGAGGCCTATTAAAGTACGGGTTATTTATATAGGGAAAACTTTTCCTAAATCTAATCATCATTCCCACATTTCTTTTCTGAATCAGATTGCTTCAAGTGGAATTCTCCTGTAATGAGAATCCCATAAGCTCTTATTATCCATGGCTATGCTTTGATGGAGCAAGATTTGTAAAAGGCATCACCGTAACTGAGCACTGAAAACCGTGTCTACCCTTTCTCCGGAAGGCTTTAGAAAACCCTTGAAACGACAGACCTTTCGGTTTATCTCTTTTGTGAAAACAATTTGCTATTCTTTCTTGGGGGTGCGTTTTCTGCTGTCCTGCAGTGTTTCAGATTCTTCTGCTATTGTCCACACTGAGCACTTTCCATAGGCTTTTCCATTGCACATATTCTATTTTCGTTAAACAAGAGGCACATACCCAAGCTCTACATATTTATTTTGATTTACTTTCTGAGATCATCTACCCAGAGAAGATGTTAAAATTGAAAACAACAAAATCCCTCTGGACAGCAGTTCCTGTACACCAAACCATTTCTTGACAAAAATCTGAGTATTGTAGAGTGGCACAAATTCTTTTCTTAGCTGCACAGGCTTTCTACCAGAGAGGCTTTCCCCAAATTGGCACTCGTTAGGGTATTCTGAATTTTTAAAAATCAGGGAATTTTATTATGGCTAGGGGGCTTTATTAGAATGGTCAGCGGCGTTCGTGACTTGAAATATAGCAGAGTAGTTTTAGGTTAAAAACACTATTCATTTTGAGACAAGTCAAGCTTGTCTTGCATCCTTGGTTGTGTTTTGAGTCTCTGTAGATCATACTCATAAGAGGTAAGAGGTATTTTGCTGTTGTTTTTTGTGTGTGTGTGTGAGGAAGATCAGCCCTGAGCTAACATCCATGCAAATCCTCCTCTTTTTGCTGAGGAAGACTGGCCCTGAGCTAACATCCGTGCCCATCTTCTTCTACTTTATGTGGGACGCCACCACAGCATGGCCTGACAAGCGGTGTGTAGGTGCGCTCCTGGGATCCGAACCCCGGGCCGCCAGCAGTGGAGTGCGCACACTTAACCGCTATGCCACGGGGCTGGCCTCCATTGTTTTGTTTTTTAAAACTGAGCATTGCTATGTCCCTGTCACTGTGCTGGGTACTCACTTTTGCATAGGGAAAATTACTTGGGTTCAAAAGATTCTGTAGGATCTAGTACATTTATTTCAGAGAAATTAATAGGAAAAAGAAACTTCTTTTATAATTTATTACCATAATATAAGCAGTTATTTCGGTGTATTTCCTTTTTTTTTTTTTTTTTAAGATTTTATTTATTCATTTTTTCCCCCCAAAGCCCCAGTAGATAGTTGTATGTTGTAGGTTCACATCCTTCTAGTTGCCGTACGCGGGACCCGGCCCCGGGCTGGACGGAGAAGTGGTGCCTCGGGGCGCGCCCGGGATCCAAACCCGGGCCGCCAGCATCAGAGCGCGCGCACTTAACCGCTAAGCCACGGAGCCGGCCCTCGGTGTATTTCCAATTAACAATTTTCCCTATGCGTTTTTTCAGTTGTAAACAAAGTATACATACAGTGTTCGTACTTTTTTTATTCAGTGGTAAATCGTACATTTTCCCACATGGCTACAGTCTTCATTACCACTATTTTATTGACTGTGTTATAATCTAGTGTGGAGTTAGTTTACCTAATTATTCCCCTAGGTTAGGCAATTTCTAATTTTTTTCTAGTTTTTTCTATTGTAAGTACTGTTGCAGTGAATAATATCTTCATCCCTAGTTTTTCCTTTTACCAGTAATTTATTTCAGATAGGTTTTCAGTGTAATTACTGGGTCAAAGGGCATGAACATTTTAGTGGTTGATAAATATTGCTCAGGTGCTTTCCAGGAGGGGAATACCAATTTGTATGTTTGAGTACTGTCTTTTATTTATACTTTAATTGGCCGTATTTCTGATTACTATTCTTTTCTTCCATGTGGTCAGTTTTAAACTTTTTCCTATACCATTATCAATCCCAGTGCTGTCTAACAGAATTTACTGCAGTGATAGAAATATTCTATAGTCTTCACTGTGCAGTACCATAACCACAAGCCACGTGTGGCTGTTGAGCATTTGAAATGTGGTCAGTGTGACCGAGGAATGGAATTTTTAACACTAAATAGCCACACATGGCTAATGGCGCCATGTGGCACCAGTAGAGCTCTAACCCATGTCATGCTGTGGGAGCGTCTGCTCCTTTTCCCTCTTCTTGGTTGAATTTGCTCACTTGCATGCTGTTCTCCATCCCTGGTCAGACTGAATATTTTTACCTAAATTTGGCCTCCTAGACTAGTTAGGGACAGCAGACACAGTTTGCCCATGTACAATTTTGCTTTGTTTATAAGCAGTTAGTGTACTCAGGGACCTTACTGCTTCCCTGTTACTTACAACTCTCTGAAGACAACTCCAGCTTAGTCTTCTCACCTCCTTACCTTCTCTGTAGTGTGGTCATTACTGAAGAATGCCATCCTTCTTAGACCATGTGCTTTCAGCTCCCTTTAGTTGGTTTTCATTCTACTATTAATAGTTTTAGCTTTTCAGTCTAATATCTCTTACTGATGTACATTCTCTTCAGCAGGGATGGTGAGAGAAGGTCAGCTAAATGGCTCATCTACAGCACACAGTGAAATAAGAGGTATACTATTTCCTATTCTACTGTTTGTCGGTTTGTTAGCAGAAAATGTTTTCCCAGGACTTAGTTGAGACCTGGGAGAATAGTGACTTAGCTCTCCTACCTGTTAAGGATTCTGTATTTTCCTATCAAGTCTATGACAAGATTCCTAGTGTCCATTATGTCTTGTCTTCTGCAGGGTTATGCTCGACTTAGATATCGTTGCTTTGGATGTATAAACCTGTTCTGTGAAACTTCATTTTATTCTCTTCCTTTTCCTTCTCTCCACAGACTGTAGTACCTGAGAGCACTCGAGAAATCTCCACCATTAGACCAAGTTGTAAGGCCCTACTGTGGACAGTGTTTAAGAAGTAAACCTACATGAACCCAACACAGCTCCTAGGAAGTACCAAAACCAGAGGCGAAGGTTGGGGGTAGAGTGGGGGGGAACATTCCAACTTAATCCTTTATGCCAGCTGGTTTGTGATCTTCTGTGGCCTGTTCCGGCTCAAGAATACCCAAGTGACAGTGGGACCCAAGTGTAGCCCCCTACCCCACCCCACCCCGAGGCTGGACATGCCTGTGTCCACGCAGCAGATCCATGGGATACCTCCACTGACTGCAGCTGCAGCTCTGCATGAAGGACTTGGGATCTACGTGCCATGGAGTCACCATGGCCCTTGTTGCAGTTTTGTACTCCATACTTGGTTTTTCAATTAAGCTTAATGGCTTTTTTAAAACATGACTTGAAGCTCTAGTTTTCTAGATCTTTTACAGTGTACAGTATTTTACATAATTGAGCTGTATTAAAAGCTTGTTCATTTACTTCCCAGGGCCCTGGCTCTCCTTTTAGAGTCACTTGAGAAAACTCATAACCTGCAAAAGTACTAACAAGCCTAACTTTTCTAACTCAGTTTAAATTTTAAAAGTTCACCTTGGAGTGGGGTGATCTCGTTCTCGGGACAACCATTTATTTTTCCCAGATTCCTCAGAGCATTATCAATTCCTGCTTTGTTTCTCTTACCATAAACCCTAGAACTGTAGTTAATCTCATTAGTGGGACAGTGTTTGTGAGATTTTAGTTCTGAACTCTACATAAAATAACTCCAAGACAGAAAAGGCAATTTATTTATGAAATTTATTTTTTTATATAAATTATGTATTTCTCTGGGCAGACAGCCTTCACCTTATTGCACTAATAGCACATCTGTAATACCAAGCTACAGGACAAGTCTTAACAAGAGGTCTGTATTCTCCAACGTAGCACTTGTCTACCAGGCACTGTAGAGAGGAGGAGGAAAAGCCAGGATCCGCTCAGGAGGGTAAGAATGGGGGTGGGGGAGGGGGCAACGTGTATACCCTTCTGACAGTTGGTTTTCTCCCAGGAAGGGAACATGCAAAGCTTACATCTGGATTCTGGGCGTGGGGAAGAGTTGGAAGGCTGAGAAGCCCAATGCAACACTGCAGCTCAGCTCCCTTTATTTCTGAGGGAAGAGGGGACTCATCTTTTGCTCATCTGTAACAAATCACTCTGGCCTAGCTGATGCTTTGGGAAACAACAAGGATAGGGATCATTATCAGAATTAGCAGCAATTAAGAACAGGCCATACACTGCCACTGTGGTGGGTGTCATCCTGGCCCCAGGGACCTGAAAGCTATATATCCTAGGGAGAGGTGCCACTCAAGACCCAGAGCTGGCTCTGTATAAGTCTCTTAATCTAATGCAGCTGGGACCTTAAACTGCTCATTATGCTCAGAGGTCCCTGTGAGCACACTAATTAGCAAAGCTCTGGTGTTGGATCTTCCAACCATTGGTCAAAGCTGTAATGAGACCGAGCCTGTAGGCAGAGTGAAGGGAATGCCTGAGTAGGAAGGGTGAGGACAATGGAGGAGGGGCAGTGGGCAGAGACTGTAACATGATTAGGCCCTCTGTGCAGATGGAGGCTGGGCTCCACAGGGAGGGAGATCAGGAGGAGCTGCAAGCCCCTGGAGCTCCCCTCACTCTGCTTTTGTACTCTACTGAAGACAAGTTGCTCACATACTCTAAAGCACGTTCTTGAAACAGGAAGAGGGCCTCTGGGGGAAGCAGTGACTTGGTATTGGGCAAGAGCCATGTTAAGCCTTCATGAGGGCAGCCACCACGGCCTTGGCGTTGAGACTGCGTAGGTCACAGTAGGTCTGGCCAGTGCCCACAAAGACGATGGGTTTGCTTGTGATGTAGGTCATAGAAATAGCAGCTCCCACCTGAAGTGGAGAAAGGGGATACCCAGTCAACTCAAGGCCACTTCTCTTCACTCCTTCAGTAACAAGAAGCTCTAGAGCCAACATATCCTTATAGCCTCAGCTCTCTTGTGAAGGATGGCCATTCCCCTTCCCAGTCTCACTTTGTCCTGTGTCATCCACATTTACCTTGTCATCAATGGTATCAAATTTGGTAAGGACAATGCCATCAATGAGCCGAGGTGTTTGAGCCATAGAATGGTCAGCCAAGGCTCTGTTGAACTTGACCTGGAAAGGAGAAACATGAAATAAGTACGAGAAGCATCTAACTGGCCAAAGCTGAGGCTGGAAAGAGAACCAGGCCCTAGCCCTCACCAGCTGGTCCACAGCCTCATTGCCTACTAAGGCCTCCCCTACAAACAGCACCAAGTCGGGTGTGTTGACAGTAATGAGCTTGGCGAGGGCAGTCATCAGAGGGGCATTGTCTTGCATGCGGCCAGCTGTGTCCACCAGCACCACATCGAAGCCTTGGTTACGTGCTAGAGAGAAAAAAAGTGGTCAACTCAAAATTCCTGGACTGTCATTCATCCTCATTTCCAGCTTCCTCTCAAGAAGTCCTAGCGTGACTATATTGAAAGCCTGTTTCCCTTCTCCTTTCTTGGGCTCTGGATCTGGTTACAAGGTAGTGTGAGAAAAAACCTATCCTATGCTTATATTCCTATATTCAGAGTAGTGTGAGAAAAAAACCTATCCTATGTTTACATTTCCTATATTCAGCAAAAGGATGGCAGTAAGATAAAGGTGACCAAATAGAGGTTTCTTCATTTGGGCTATGTTAGCTTTGCCAGCAACTACACCTATCGCCCGAAGGCAGAGCATGGAAGTCACTAATCATGACGTGAGCAGTAAGTTACTTGGTGGTAGGGTAACCCTGATCCTCTGCAAATCCCAAGGTAACCCAAGGAGGAAAGGGGCCCAGAGAAGCTCCCACGCTTTCTGTGCACTGTACCAAAGGCAATAGCTTCCATGGCAATGCCTGCAGCATCCTTGCCATAGCCCTTTTCAAACAAGTACACCATGGTGCGGCCACCGTGATTCTCAGGGGGGTGTAGGGCACTCAAACGCCGGGTATGTGTACGCAGCTGCTCCACAGCCCCGGCACGAAATGTGTCGCAGGCAGCAATGAGGACACTGAAGCCATTCTCTAATAGCCAGAAGGAAATCTGTGCAAAACAGGCAAAGAAAACTGTCACCTAGAGCCAGCTGCTAAGACATGGAGAGTGAAGAAATGATGTCAGACACAGGCTGGGGAACTGCACTGACCTTGGCAAGATTGGTCGACTTCCCCACTCCATTAACACCACAGAAAGTGACAACATAAGGGCGCTGATGACGCTGGGCATCCATGATATCCCGGAGCATGTCTACACGACGCTGTGGCTGCAGAATCTGTACCAGGGACTCCTGGAGGGCTTGCTTGACTGTGGAAGTCACCGCTGAAGAGGGGAGGAGAGGCACATCCATGAAAGCCAAGGAATGTACTCCAAGAACGCCCACCACCTTTCTGAGCTAAGGGAATTAGGATCTGGATGATACTAGGATCCTGCCCCAGGAATCCACATCACATCTGATACTGTCCTAAGCAATTTACAAGTATCAACTCAGTTAATCCTCCTAATAACTCTTCAAGTCTAACTTATGTACTGGAGGTTTAGATGTTAAGGAGCTTGCCAAGAGTCACGCACCTAGTAAGAATGCACGCCAATGCACTTAACCTCCTGGTATGCATAATGCCCCACGCACTTTCTGGTTTCAGGGGATACTTACTGCTGAAAGTCCCCATCACCTTCCCTTCCAACTTGCTGGCCACAGATTCACAGAGCTGGACTGCAATGTCTGCTGCCACATTCTTAGCTGAGGAGAGGGGGACAGGTGTGTGAGTGCCATGTCAACAGTGAACCACCCTTATGGTACAGGGGAGGAGCTCTAGGTTCTACACTCCACCATCCCTACCCCGTAAACATGAGTCCACCTGTTCCTCAGAACTTACCAATGAGATGATCACGCATCTTGTCCAGCACAGACTCCATGTCTTCACGACTCAAGCTCTTGGAACCCACAAGGCCCTTCAGCATCCCAAACATGCCACCCAGAGTCCCCTTGGTAGCACTGCAGGCACAGGAGATTATGGATACACATAAAGCCAGCAGGCAGGAGTCAAGTCTCGTCCATTGTGGAACCACACATACCACCCATCACCTGAAATCCCCCTACCTAGGTTTGGTGGAGTTTTGAGTGACCCCTTCATCATCTGAGCTGCTGCAGTCCAGATCCTGAAGCTGCCCCCCAGGCCCAGTCCCTCGGATCTGGAGGGTTTGGGGAAAGGAAGGAAATGGGATCAGGAACACTAACGGTTCGGAGGGGGAAAAAGCCCAGGAGTTACACTGCTCTGTCTCTGATTTGGGAAGCTCCAAATGTAACTCACCCCCTCGGTCAAAGAAATCCAAGGCACCCCCCCCCCCCCCCACTAATCTCCACTTCCTCCCCAGTTTCTTATTAATGGTAACCTTCACTCCAGCCCTTGTTGCTTCTTACCAAGTTGATGTCCTCAGGCGGGGCAACCTCTGGGGCTCCATTGGTGGTGGGAGTGCTATAATCCAAGACCTCCTTGTTAGCACAGCCACCCAGGGCCCACACCCGGGGTGCTTTTTTGCCCTTCTCCTTTGGAGCATCTGCCTTCACGGACTTGCTGCAAAGGGTTACAGCACAAAGGTTATGGTGGAGAAGCAAGAGAGGAAACATCCACCCAAGAGCCAGAGACAAGAACTCCCTTGCCCCCAACATGGCTAGATAACAGTATCTATGGCGAAAGTTAAAATGCTCACCTGGACTTCTCCATACCTCTCCCGTGCTTCTGAATGAACTCCTCTCTCTTCCTGCGTATCAGCTCCTCTTTGGAAAGTTCTACTGCATTCTCAGGCCCCACTGAGAGACCTGACTTTTCTGCAGAGACTGCTTTGCCAATAGCCAAAGGGCCATCAGAACCTGTTCGGAGAAAAAAGGACCAAATTCCAACAAGACAGACAATGGGAACAAGTCGTCCAAATCCTTAAGAGAAAACTAGGAGCAAACATCTTGGGGATCACACAGACTGAGGATGATAGTGAGGGTGATGGGCATTTAAGCAAGGGAGGCAAGCAATGACAAAGGGAAGGACAGGGAACCACTTCAGTCCTCAGTACGTTAATAACTTTTCATGCCCCAGTATGTCCAAGAAGCTCAAAACTCACCTTCCTTCTTGGCCCCCTTGGTTTTTTTGCTGTTCTTTGCTTTTTCCTTGGGCTTTTCACCCCGTGTCTCAATCATGGACCTCACGGGTTTCTTGGCCTTTTCAGAATCTTCAAATTTTTTCATAGTAGTGGGAGCACGGATCTTACTGCTCTCCTCTGCTTCACTAAAGAGAGAAGAGAATGGTCCAAGTCCCGTGAAAGAACCGTCACACCAAGAGGACAGTTAGAACTGGGCAGCAAATTTAGGAATGTCTTTCGATACACTTACTACCCTTGAACCACCCTCAGGAAGGAAAGGAGTTCATCAAGTTATGGACACTGATTTTGGAGAGCAGAGGTCTCTCACCGAAGAAGCCGCAGGAAGTCATTTTGGAAATCAAAAGTGCCATTCAATAGACTTAAAGCACTTTGCTGTTGGATCTCTGTGCGGTACTTGTCGCGAAACAGCCGGTGCACGTCATCTATCAATTTATCTACGTAAGTCAGTGTTAGGATCTTCTGAAAACCAACCTGTTTAGGGAAAGAAACAGAGCCAACAGATCTGCTTACATGCCTGCCCAGAACAGAGGGAAGCAACTCGACCCAGGCCTCCAGAGACTGACTCAGCTACCTGGCAGGTTTCCCTGACCTGAGGGGTCAGCCAAGCTCTCTGACTGGGCCCAGGAGCTTCTTCCCTTTCCCTCTCCACCCTCCCTGTCTTCTCAGTTACTTCATCATATACACTGGGTGCAATTAATCAGGGTTCTCTTAATAATCAAGACTCTGTTGAGGATGTAATCATTGTTCCCCTAAAATACTCCCACTTACCACAAACACCAGCTCAAACTGGTTGTCCAGTTTATACTTGAGTGTGAGTGCCTCATGGGTGAAGGAGTTGTTACCTCCTCTTTCCTGGAAAAAGAGTATGTCTCAGAGTTCAGATTACCTCCAGAAAACCCAGACTTGGGCCCCTCCAGGATTACCTTTGGGAAAGAACCAGACATTCCCCCAAAGTCAAACCTGTCCCCAGGACAAGAGGATGCCAGGGCACTGCTCTCTAGCATTCCACCAGGGAGAAAAGGAGATACCAAGTTGAGGGGAAGGAGAAATGAGGTGAGAGCGAAAGCAAGACGTGGGAGCCAGAAGGGAGGTAGACCTCACAGAAACAATCAGATCTACTAGCAGCTGTACACTATTTACAGTTTTTAAAAGGCGCTTTTCACCCATTAGCTCACCCAGGCTTCGAAACAACAGACAGCAAGCTGCTGGGGGTGAAGGGAGGGAACGATGGTAAGTCTCAAGAGGCGCCGGAATCCGGCTAGAATCATAGAAAGCGGGAGCGGGGGCGGGGGGGGGGCGTCGCCGCAAAGTTGCGGGACGGTGTGATGGGGGCGGGAGAAAGAGGTGGAGTCCAGGTTACAAGTAAGCGGCCAGGCTGAGGTGGGCGGCCAGGGTGGGAGGGAGGCGCGCGATCAGTCGACGGGGACTGTGGATCAGATCAGCGGTATGAGCCCGAAGTTCTGACCGCGGGGGCGGTACCTGCAGCAACACGGAACGAATCAACGCGTTAACGGGCCCGGTGCATGAGTCGCTCACGCCCTGGAAGCACCAGAGCACAAGCCCGCCCTTGGAGAAAATGGTGAAGAAGTCGAGCATGGCGGCAGCGGGAACGGAGCCGGGGCCGGCGCCGGGAACTCAGGCCGCGATCGCCGCCGCTTCCTGCTGCGCCAAGCGCGGGACACGTCACACCAGCGGCCCCGGAAACCGGCTCAGCCGCACTTCCGCTCAGAGCCGCCGGGTTCCCACCCCCACTCAGACCGAGGGCGCGCAGGACTGACGTAGACGCGTGGGTCGCCAATGGTGGCTGGGGGCAGGCTTGGGCGGGGCTCTCGAGGACGTCACGGGGAGGTGGCAGCCTATAGCGCGGAGGGGCGGGGCCCAGGGGCGCCGCTGGCCAATGGGCGCGCTCGTCTAAACAGCCTGAGGCGCGGAGCTGTGACGGCAGGTGAGGAGGTTATCGGGGATAGGGTGCTTCTCTCACAGGGGCCACCCTCAGAAGGGCCATGCTTCGAAGGGCGCTGCGGCTCGGCGTGGGCCGGTGCCCCTTGGGACGGGGGCTAGGCACACGGAGAGGAGGCTCCACTCTGGGTAAAGTTCAGGGCAGCGGAGGGTGTCGTGGTTCTGGGGTGACCCCAGTCTCCGGCTTCAGGACTTAGGACCCCGGCCCACGCTGGGAAGACAGTGGGTCGGCTAGGAGAAGGGGGTAAACTTGCCTACCGGAGCTTTTAGAGCTTGGGCAGGTGTATGGATCCCAAGGTTGCCCTTCTCAGGTGACAAATCCCAGATTGTTCTTTGCGTCAGCTTACCACCGGAATAACAAGCTTATTCATTGGTCGCACAGATGTGCATTAAGTCCTGCTCGCGTGCAGGATGCTGTGCTTAGTGCTGTGGCCATGAAGGAGGGAAGAAGAGAGAAGATTCAATATATATCCTGGAAGTGGACATGTCTTAAAGTGTAGGTGGAGAGGGAAGACTTCAGTAGACCAGTTCAAGACTGGAGAGAACCCAACCTGGAGAATGCCCTGCACTGCTAGTCCCCGAAACTAGTGTAATTGTAGAAGTACATAGAGCAGGTGAGAACTGAGATCAGCCTTGAAGGCTGTAAAGCTCAAGGAAGGTGTGTGTTCCAGGTTCTGGAGAATTGAGCAGAGGTTAGGAGGAGAAGAATATTGTTCTTGTGCAAGGAACTAGCAAAAGCCAGCTAGATAGAGAGTTTGAGGAGGAGTATGAAATGTAGTGTGGACAAGTGAGGTAAGCCCAGATCAAAGAAAGCTCCGAATGCTGCTGAGAAGAGTTTGAACTTTGTATTGGAGACAGAAGACTTGGAGATTTGTGAGTTAGGTGTGAAAGACAAAAGCATTCATTTATTCAAGACACTGAGCACTTAGGATGTACCAAGTACTGTGCTAGGCTTCAGTGGTGAAGAAGGGAGACCTAGTACACTTATGAAGCAATCTCAGACAAACTCAGAGTTGCATATATGTTGCATATTGCAAAACGGGTTCACAGAGCTATGAGCTAATGTGACAGGAAAATTTGACATGGTCTAGGGGTTCAGGAAAGTCTTCCCTGAAAAAATGATAACCGAGTGGAGAGCTAAAGGAAGCAAGGAGTTTACTAGACAAAGAAGTGGACACAGAGTTTCAAAGCAGAGAGAACACCTCTGTAGATTCCCTGTGGCAGGAGGAAATAAGGTGCCATCAAGGAACAGAAGGGGCTGGAGTGGGGGGTAGGGAGGACAAGGTGAACAGGAGCCAGATAGCGCAGTGCCTCATGGGCCACTTTACAGACTTTGGACTTTTATCTTTACAGTAATCAAAAGCAGTTGGAGGGTTTTAAGCAAGAGTATTGATTAAATTAGTGTTTAGAAAAGATTATTCTAGCTATGCTGTAAAAAAGAAGTTGGGGGGCGTGGAAGGAGGGGAATTAGTGGGAACAGTTAGGAGGCTTTTGCATTAGTCTAGGTAAGAGATTATGGTGTTTTGGTCTAGGGTGGTGGTGGCAGAGATGGAAAAAAGGGGACAGATTGAGGAGATATTTAAGAGGTAAAGTCATCAGGACTTGATAATAGATAGGACATGAATGTAGGCTTGCTGGTGGTGACGGATATCTGGGATAAGGTGCCACTCAGAGGTACCATGTTTCAGAGGGTGCTGCAGCTCAGGGTATGCCAGGACCTCTTGGTCCAGGAGCCTGGGACATCCAAGTGGAGATGACAGTGCAGTTGAATATATGAGCCCAGGCCTCAGGGGAGAGGGAGCTCTGTGCAGGAGATAAATATGTGTAAGTCACCTAGCCTAGGGAGAGAGTATAAATTTTAGGAAGTTGAACGTTGCAGTGCTGGGCATGATGCATGGAAAGCAAGAGACACTGATGGCATATAGACCATATAGCGAAGTTGTGGAATACTGCTGGGTGTAAGTTGACCTTATGAGAAGGGATGGCACTGGGGACTGCCAACTCAGTGTCCATTTTGCCCACCTTTTCTTGTGCCCATCCTCTAACCCCCCACCACCTGGAAATGAAATGTGTGGCCCTCTGACCACAACTGCATCCCACAGACTGGGATGGAAAGGTGTCCGACATTAAGAAGAAGATCCAGTCAGTCCTTCCTGGAGGGGCCTGGAATCCATTGTATGACACCAGCCACCTGCCCCCTGAACACTCAGATGTGGTGATTGTTGGGGGTGGGGTGCTCGGCCTGTCCGTGGCCTATTGGCTGAAGAGGTTGGAGAAGCGACGAGGTGCCATTCAGGTGCTGGTGGTGGACCGGGACTACACGGTGAGGTCTGGGGTAGGGCGGAGTCATGAGCAGGGCATGGACTCATATTTTACTAAGGACTGTAGGGTCAAGGGAAGGGGAGGAAGGGAAAGACCTCAATCTATAGAGGTCTGAAGGGCAGGGACTGTACTTTGGGCCTTGTTGAGAAATAGTCCCAGGTTCTTCCTCCCTCAAACTAGGGACCTTGGGCAGTCCCCAAAATTTTTGCTTTTGAAAGCAAATTTCACGTTGGATTTTTTGAGATCTGACAGGTCTGGCCAAGAAACCCTGCATTCAAGCTATAATTAACACAAACAGCTATCTCAGCCCCCTTTAGGTTCCATTTCTTCTTCTAAGGTTTTTGCACTTTAGTTGTTCCTATTTATCACAGCCAGCTAGCCACGAATCTTGCTACTTTGGTCATATCCCTCTATTTTCCAATTAGTAGATCAAATGTTAATCTCCTGCCCTTGGACTTTCAGGCCATGACCAATTTGTATATCACTGCCCAGCCCCTTTTAGGTGACTGACCGTCTTTGCTCTACACATCTGCTAGTAAGGATTTTGTCCTCTTTGTGCTGCTGGTTGACTTGCATGTGGGTTTATCCACCTCAACTGTTCTTAGATTATAAGCTTGCAAGTAGGACTCTCCTTTAACTTAAGGTGTATGACTCACAGCTTCCATTACAGTATTCTGCTCACGTGTGACAGGGTACTGGTCTACCGTAACTTCTCTTGTCTCTCCGCAGTATTCCCATGCCTCCACCGTGCTTTCTGTGGGTGGGATTCGTCAGCAGTTCTCGTTGCCTGAGAATATCCAGCTCTCCCTCTTTTCAGTTGACTTTCTACGGAATATCAATGTATGTGCAATGAGATTTGGGGGTTGGGGTGGTAACCCCTCTTTTAGCTCAGAGAGAGGAGCAGCCCAGCTGGCTAGGGGAGACAGGGAGCAGGAGCAGTTTGGGCGGCTAGGAGTCAGAACCCCTGGTTTTCTTCCCAGTGGCGGTGCCTAGAAGAGGGCTTCTCTCTGAGTTGGGGCACTGAGCCCAGGAGCTGTTGGTGAGGAAGCCAAGAGAGCTCTCCCTCCCTTCTTTAAATCACCTTCTTTGAGGAGCTTTCCTTTGCACACAGGAGTACCTGGCTGTAGTCGATGACCCTCCCCTGGACCTCCAGTTCAACCCCTTAGGTTATCTTTTGCTGGCTTCAGAAAAGGGTGCTGCGATCATGGAGAACAATGTGAAAGTGCAGAGGTGGGTGCCCAGCACGACCTCTGAGCTGCTTCTCAGCCACATGCATGCAATAAGCTCCTACACCAAGTTAGGAACTGGGTGATGGAGTTGATAAGACAGGTCCCTCCTCTCTAGGACCTCAGTCTCTCAGGACAGACACACACGCAGGCCTCCAGTACCCCTGCTAAGTGCTGTAATACAGATGTGGACAGAGCTGCTGCGGTGGTTCCTAAATTTGCCAGATCATAAGAACCACCAAGGACATCCCAAACCCAATAAACCAGAATCTTTAGAGAGGGGCCTGGGAATCTGCAGACTTTTTCTGTAAGGGCCAGATAGTAAACATTTCAGGCTTTGTGGGCCGTACAGTCTTCTTTTGCAGTCACTCAACTTTGCAGTTGAAGCGCAAAAGCAGCCATAGACAAAAATATAAACGAAAGAGTGTGGCTCATGTATAAAAACAGGCAGCCGGCGGGATTTGGCAACCCCACCCTAAGTGATTCTCACGATCAGCCAAGAGTGGGCATTTCAACAAACTCTTCTGTGAGTCTCACTAGTGACATCAGGTAATGTCCTAAGTGCATGACAAATATTAACTCATTTAATCATCAGAACATCCCCATTGTACATGTGGGGAAACTGAGACGAGGCGCTAGTAAGTGGTGGTGCTGGGATTCGAACCAGACAGTCTGGCTCACGAGTATCTTCTTTTAGCACCTATGTTGCTGCCTTTTTGGGACAGAGTCCCGGAGGAGATAGTTGTGCTAGTGAACAGGATTGTACTCGAAGGTGGACAGGAAGGCCGTTCCAGGCAGAAGGAGTGGAAGGAACAAAGTGACCGTGCTGTTGTGAAAGGACATGGAATAGTTAGGGGATGACAAGGAGTTTAGTGGCCACAGGGAGACTAGGTTTAGGCAGAGAGAGAGGGGTCAGATGCTGAAGGGCCTTGAATAGGAGGCTTGGTCTTCACCCACTCAGCAAGGAGGAACACTTGGGAGTTTGGACAGAGAAGTGACACGAATGAGGTGAATCCCCACTTGTGGAGTTGGGGTCTGTACTTCTCCCTCTCTGCACACCCCCCCTCTCTAACACACATACACAGACCCATACATTTCTCTCAGGCAGGAAGGAGCCAAAGTTTGTCTGATGTCTCCTGAGCAGCTTCGGAACAAGTTTCCCTGGATAAACACAGAGGGAGTGGCTTTGGCGTCTTATGGTGAGGCTCGCTTGCACAGGGGATCCAGGGTTGAGGGGCGCCTCCGGTTGGAGGTCTCAGTGCCCCATAGCCAAGTCAAGGAGCGATGCTTCCCTCCTGGCCAGCAGGGCCTCTTCCGGGCCATGCCAGCTCTCTGTCCTCCTGCAGGATTTGACTCTGGTGTAGTTCGTCAGCATGACTTACCCCGGCTTAGAAGCCCTAAGGAAGAGTTGGGGGTGTAGGAAATACAACAGGAGAGGAAGGTCCTAGTCCCTCTTCACGAGTTCTCTTTTTCTCATCACAGGGCTGGAGAACGAAGGCTGGTTTGACCCCTGGTGTCTGCTCCAGGGGCTTCGGCGAAAGGTCCAGTCCATGGGCGTCCGTTTCTGCCATGGAGAGGTGACACGTGAGTCTGAGGCCCCATGCCCACTCTTGTTTCCTCTGCCAGACTTTCACTCTACCATTGCAGGTAAGAGTGAGTCTTACTTCAGTCACAGGCTAAGCAAGAGTCGGTGGGAGAAGGAGGTTCTCCCCTGAGGTCTGGTCCTGGGCATCCTGACTCCAGCTCCTAACTAGGCTTCTTTGTGACTCATGATCTGCCTGAAGATTTCAGCACTCTCTTGTCCTGAGTACGGCCAAGTTCATCCCGGTTACCCTATCTATTTTCTTCAGTGTCTGTGGGAAAGCTCCCAGCCTTCCAGCTTTCTTTCCTTATGAAACCAGTGGAATCCCCTTCTTCCTCTTCAAGGCCTCAAGGGCTTATTTTCTTTTCTTTTTCTACAGGTTTCATCTCTTCATCTGACCGCATGGAGACTGCAAGTGGGGAAGAGGTGACTTTGAAAAGGATCCATGAAGTCCATGTAAGTTCCTAGCCTACATATCTTCCTTACCAAAGTGGAGGGACAAGAAAGGTAATGACTGTCATTTTGATCATCTTCTACCCACTTTCAGTATGGGTAAACTAAGGCTCAAGAAGAATGTACATCTCATGGTGCCCAGTATGTGGGCCAGGCCCTCCCTCTCCTCCCCCTCTGGTGCCCACAGGTGAAGATGGACCGCAGCCTGGAGTACCAGCCTGTGGAATGTGCCATAGTGATCAACGCAGCAGGGGCCTGGTCTGGGCAAATCGCAGAGCTGGCTGGTATCGGGAAGGGACCGCCTGGCACCCTGCAGGGCACCAAGCTACCTGTGGAGCCAAGGAAAAGGTGACTTCCCCCAGGGCAGCTGAGGTTGGAGAGAGAAAGAAAGAAACATATAAAAGTTAGTTAAGTGTGTGTGCGAGGGTTGGGGGTTGCTATCCCCGCCCCTTCCTAACCCGCTGGTTATGGCAGGTATGTGTACTTGTGGCACTGCCCCCAGGGACCAGGCCTGGAGACTCCATTCGTTACAGACACCAGCGGAACCTATTTCCGCCGGGAAGGACTAGGCAACAACTACCTGGGTGGCTGTAGCCCCACTGAGGTAAGCTGAGTGGCAGCTGGGGGCTGGAGGCTGGGAAGGAGACAGACCAATTGTCTTTACAGAGTCAGGCTGTTTTGGAGGGCCCAGTGCTGTTACTGGTGTTACTGTTTGAATTGGGGTCTCTTCTCCCCATCCCCCACCTGCCGAGGGGATTGATTAAAGCTGTCAGTGAGGTCTAGGTCTGCCCTTGTGTCCCAGGCAATATAAGCCTGTCCCCACCTTTCACCCCAGGAGGAGGAACCAGACCCAGGGAACCTGGAAGTGGACCATGATTTCTTCCAGGACAAGGTGTGGCCCCATTTGGCCCAGAGGGTACCAGCTTTCGAGAGTCTGAAGGTAACTAGAAGACAGATGACACTGGAGCATCTTGGTCCCCTCGGAATGCCTGTCCACTGCCTCACTCCCTCCACCTCACAACTGCTAAAGACCCTATTGGTCTAAGGACCCATCCCATCGACCCCCTCAGCAGTGGTAGAGGGTACTGTGTGCTGACCCCTGACCAGGAGTGAGGGTGGAATACGTTGGCAGCCTTCCGGAGAACCCCTGCGTCTTGTGCACCTGCAGGTTCGGAGTGCTTGGGCTGGCTATTACGACTACAACACCTTTGACCAGAATGGCGTGGTGGGCCCCCACCCACTAGTCGTCAACATGTACTTTGCTACCGGCTTCAGTGGCCATGGGCTCCAGCAGGCCCCTGCCGTGGGGCGAGCTGTGGCGGAGATGGTGCTGGAGGGCCACTTCCAGACCATCAACCTGAGCCCCTTCCTCTTCAGCCGGTTTTACTTGGGAGAGAAGGTCGAGGAGCGCAATATCATCTGAGCCTGTAAGCTCTTCACTGCATCCCCAGTACCCCGTCTGTCACCCTTGGCTCTAATTCTGGCCCGTGGTCACATCCTCACTGCTTGAGTCCTCCCCAGCACCATGCCAGGGTCTCCTCTACCCTCTTCTGCTCTCATCCAGGTCACTCTGCCCCCATATGGCTGGGCAGGCAGGCAGACTGCAGGCTCTGAGGTTCTGTGCCAGAGGCCAGGCCGACAGGGAATGATGGCGTGGGACCCTAGGACTGATCCCTGGCCCAGACTGATGCCACACACCACGGTACTCCAGCTGGACAGAACACCTCAGGGGTCCTGAGGACCACGGTCCAAGACTGGCTCCTTCCTGGTACTGACCCAGGAAGATTGCCTCTGCCCCTCTTGGCAGACCCTAGCAGAGCCCAGGCAGCCTGGCCCAGATTTACTGACATGTCTGTTTACCTTGTTCATCAATCAATAAATATGATTAACTCCTTCCTTCCAGTCTTCTGTCCCTTCCTCTTGTCACCTCACGGCAGTTGCTTAGAAGCACCCCACTAGCCTTTGATCCCAGGCTGGGAGGAGCACAGCCTCTTCCTCCCAGGAGTGGTCTTAAATCCTAGGTGTTAGGTATCTTGTGTGCAAGCTAGTGCCTCTTTTTCCCAAGTTCCTGCAGGGCTTTGGTTGTAGAGGGAAGGAATGTGTTCATTCATCTATTCAATATTCGTTCAGCTCCAACTCTTGGTCAGGCCCAGCGCTACATATTAGAGATACATCAGCACGTAAAGCATAGTATATGTCCTCCCGGGAGTGTTCTTATCTCTGCCCGGCCCCTCACCCCTAGGTGAGATGCAGTGCAGTCCCTGCAGTGCTAGGGGTAAGCACAGGGCATGGACACCTCATCCCAGCTGGCTGTTTCTCCATGAAGCTTCCCAGGGAAGTTGACCTCTGAGCTGAACCTGAAGGATGAGCAGTGTAACAAAGGGAATGCGGGAGGGCATGGGGAGGAGAGCAGAAGGGGGGGTGATTCCAAGCTGAGAGAAAACCATATACAAAGGCCCAAGACCAAGAATTAGCAAGTTTCAAAGGACTGTAAGTGATTTGTCCTAGTTAGATCATGGAGTGAAAGACGAGGGATGATAAGAAGTACCGTGGGTCGGGGGCCAAGGAGCCATGTGGTGGAGCTTGGATTTTATTCTCTGGGCAGGGGGCTGCTGAAGGGTTTTCAATAGGGAAGCTACATGATCAGATTTTCCTTTTAGAAAAATCACCCTGCCTGCCTTGTGGAGGACAGATTATGACATCAAAGCAGGAGGCCAGATGGGAGGCTGTCACTCAAGTCCCCATGGCAGAGTCAACAAAGCATGCACTGTCATGGCAAGAAGCGTATGGATCCAGGAGGCAACAGTAGCAACAAGAAATGGGGTCAAGTAAGACTCCCAGGTTTCTGGCTTGGACAACTGGATCAATGTCGTGCCTTTCACAGAAATGAGGAACAGTGTGAGGGACAAAATGAGTGGTACATTTGAGACATGTTGAGTTAAGGGTGCCTGTAGGACACTGGGGAGAGATGTCTGATAGGGCATAGAATTTATTGTTGTGGCACTCAGGACGATCTGGGTGTAGGTAGAGACGTGGCCATCATGGAAGAGGATGGCATCACCTCGGGAGGGTGGAACAATGGGGGAGTGGGGGGAAACTGGAGGGACTCCACTGACATTTACAGGATGAACCAGAGAAGAAGATGCTGAAGAGGTGGCCAGAGGGCAGGAGAAAAGCCAGGAGAGGGAGGTGTTGCAGGAGCCTAGGAGGAATGGTCAGTGTATAAATGCACATGCTGGGGCCAGATTCAGTACCAAGTAGGTCAGTAGGGACCTCAGGGAGGGCGGTTCCAGGAAGAAATGTACCTCAGTGGGGTTTGAAGTGTGGACAGTTCTTCAGAAGGGAGAAGTGAATGAGAGTCGAGACAGCCAGTAAAATGCCCACTCCCCCTCAAAAGTGGCCTTTGGGGAGAAGAATGAAACATAAAAGATGGAGGTGGGCCTCTGATTATCAGCTGAGGGAGGGAGGAGAGGGCAGATGTGCTGCCAGTGAGGTGACATTAGAAGCCTGTGGGGGATTGGGGGAGCCAGGACTAATTAGGAGAGCAGAAGAGGAAGAGCCACCAGAATGCGGACTGGTGCTGAAAGACAGGAAGGAACTTGCCAGGGGCAGGGAGGTAGGGACGGGTCAGGCAAACCCAACATCTGCGTTAACCCTGTGGGGTAGCCTCCTTTGGGGCCCAATATTCACTCAGCCTTCCTTCGGTACAGACATCCCTATCTACGGGTCAGAGGAGAAAGGCTTTCATCTGGCTCCTCACCCAGAAGTTACTTCCTTCAGATAACAAATGCTCTACTTATTAAGAAGGCATTAATAAACCCTCTGTACTCCCACAGAGCTTTATTCAGACTTACAGGAGAACACTTATCCTTGCATCTACATCTTTCCCATTAAATTGTGAGGGACAAGGACCAAGCCATCACAGTGCTTGTGCTCTACCTAGCTCTCTGTGTTCACCTGAGTGCCTCTTCTCCTCGAGGGGGCCTCAGGGAATTGTCAGTCTAATGAGGAGGCTAAGCCTCCCACACAAGCTCCAGATAACACAGGTACTGAGAGGATTTCAGGGAAGGAGGTGGGAAGGGCAGGATTAAAAAAGATTTTACTTGGGACCAGCCCTGTGGCCTGGTGGTTAAGTTCGGCATGCTCCGCTTGGGCGGCCTGGGTTTGGTTCCCAGGCGTGGACATACACCACCGGTAGGCAGCCATGCTGTGGTGGCGACCCACATACAAAATAGAGGAAGACTGGCAACAGATGTTAGCTCAGGGCGACCCTTCCTCAAGTGAAAAAAGAAACGAAAAGAGGTTTTTCTGCATAAGCTGCAAAAACAACCCTTGCCAGAAGAGGGGTGATCCTTGCCAGAAGAGGGTCATTTTGAAGAGCAGAGTTGGGAAAAGGGGGCCCTGTGGGTGGAGGGAACAGCAGAGCACAGGCACAGAACAGGGAAGCAGAGGCGTACCTGATAAAGAGTAAAAACCCCTCCTGAGCACTGGGCCCTGGGCAGGTGTCCGATGGACTTTATCTCATCTACTCCTTATCACAATGCTAGGAACCAGATACCATAATTTTGATGGGGAAAGTGAACCTAGACAGGTCACCCACTTCCCCAAGGTCACACGGCCAGTAGGTGGTGAGCCCTGGATGTGAACCAGGCGATGTGACTCCAGAGCCCTTGTGTAGAGGCTTACACCACACTGCCTCCCAGGATTAGCCAGTAATTCGCTTTGTCTGGCTGGTAAGAAAAGTCGGAAATCAGATTGAAAGGGAGATCATGAATCTTAGATCGGCTCTATTAAACTACTTCTACCCTCCAGCATTCATGTGTATAGCTGTAGGAGTGTCTCCCAAACCCGCCTGCCAAGGAACACTGCTCAGGAAGACACTGACATTTCTACAGTAAAGCAAGTTTGGGAAATGGTACATTATATCCTCCCCTCGGTGGTTCACAATCCTCATCAACATCTCAGAAGCATTAAGAAGTGGAGAGGCAAAGAAATCCCTTCACTTTGTTTAACCCAGGACTCGCCAACATTTTGCCCATCACATTTTGCAGCAGCTCTGTTAGCACCCTGCAGAACAGTGCTCAGGTATGCCCTTTGGGGACGCCAGCAGCAGCTTCAGTGGAGCATGCCAGGTGCTCTTGTCCCTGGTGGCCTGACTTCACAGCTGCCACACAGAGCCTGCTTCTCCTGCATAGAGACTCACATTGCCACTTGCTGTGTGTGGCGTTTGGAAAAGTCGTTCAATCTCCAAGCGTCATTTTTCTCAATTGTATAAAAAGAAAAAAACGTATAAACGCTTTCCTTGCATGGTGTTAAGAGGATTCAATGAATGGAATGAAGGCTTCGTTCCTTCTAGACGTAGAACGAAACCGAGGCTCCAGGTTTTCGTGGTGGATTTCAGGGAACTCAGGAGAAAAGGCTCATCTCCAAGTTTCTGCCCAGTGAGTAGCGAGCTCCGTGGACGCCTACGAACCTACTTGCAGGCACGGAAGGCCCCCCTCCATGGCCGGAGACTCCGGCTCGCAGCGGGGAGGGCGCACGGAAGAAGCAGGCGACTCCCAGCCCGGAGTGGACGGGGAAGCCGGGCTGCAGTGAGCCCAGGCTGCGCCCTGCCCGCACCTCCCCCGCCGGACTGGCCCGAGCGCCTTCTCGGGTCAAGACTCGGGAGCGGGGGGTGGAGGAGGGGCCGCGGTCTGGTGCCTCGCCGCTTCCGGGGGAGCCGGCCGGCCGTGGGGCCGGGCCTGCGCGCCGCACTTCCCCTCGGCCGGGCGGCGCGCTCGCCGCCGGACCCCGCGCCAGCCGGCACCGCGGCCGGACGCTCCGCGCCCCTCCAGGTGAGGCTCGGCGCGGGCGCGGGCGCGGGAGGGGCGCAGGCGCGGGCGCGGGCGCGGGCGGGGACGGGCGGCGGGGCCGGGGTCGAGGGGGAGGGCAGCCTGCGGGGCCCCGGCCGGGCCTCGGGGCAGGCAGGTCCCCCGCGACCCAGCTTCCCTTAGCTGCAGGAATCCCCTGCCCTCAGTCCCGGCTTGCCCCCTCCCGGCGGCACATCTGACCGATTTACCGCCTTCCTCTCTCCTCTCCCTTCGCCTGGCTGCCTCTAGCACCCAGAACACGGAAACAGAAAGAAATGGCCCTCCGAGAATGCTGTCACAAAGAAGCTCTGCCGGGAGCCCCTCCTTTAGCTTGGATTGGAGAGCTTGGCTCGGTCAGGTTGTTCCCATGTTTAACTGTAGTGCCTCTCCCCGCCTGCTCACATCCTTCTCTGCTCTGGTCCAGCCTCTCCCTCTGCTCTTCTGATGGTCTTGGTGACGGTGTTTCAGCAAGAACAAGGCTTCATTTAGGGTTAACCCTGACCTGTCGAGGCCTTCTTCCACAACCATTTCACGGACATCTCTCATGGGCTGGGCGCCGTGAGAAGTGCTAGAGTGACAGCATTGAACCGGACAGATTCAGTTGTCCTCCTGGAGACGGGTAAATTAGAGTTCACAACACACCCTGGTAAGTGCAACTAAGGGAGGGGAAGTAACGGAGTAATCCAGCAGCGACACCTAACCTAACCCGGGGGCTGCGGAGAGTCAGGAGTGACTGACTGTAAGTTCTGTTCCTCCACATTCTTACCAGTGCTTGATATTGGCTCTCTTTTTCATTGTAGCCACTCCGCCAAGTGCATGGGTAGTGGGGTTGCACTGAGGTTTTAATTTGCATTTCTTTGATGACTAATGAATTGTTCATCTTTTCATATGTCTGTTGGGCATTTGGATATCCTTATTGTGAAGTGGCTGTTCAATTTTCTACCCATTTTTTTAATAGATTGTCTCTTTTTCTGATTAGTTTGTAAGAGTTCATAAACATTCTGGATAGAAGACATTTATTGACTATATGTTTTTAAATTCTCCTCCCTCTCTCAGGAGATTGCCTTTTCACTCTCCTAATGATGTCTTTTGATGAACAGAAGTTCTTCATTTTAATGTTGTCTAATTTATCATTTTTTCCCTTATGGTTGTATTATATTTCTCCAGTTTAAAAAAATCTTTGTCTACCCTGGGGTAGGCAAAATGGGTGAAGATGGTCAAAAGATACAAACTTCCAGTTTTAAAATAAATAAGTCCTGGGCCGGCTCCGTGGCTTAGCGGTTAAGTGCGCGCGCTCTGATGCTGGCGGCCCAGGTTCGGATCCCGGGAGCGCCCCGAGGCACCACTTCTCCGTCCAACGCGAGGCCGAGTCCCACGTACAGCAACTAGAAGGATGTGAACCTATGACATACAACTATCTACTGGGGCTTTGGGGGGAAAAACTGAATAAATAAAATCTTTAAAATAAATAAGTCCTGGGGATGTAATGTACAGCCTGATGACTATAGCTGATAATACTGTGTTTGAAAGTTGCTAAGCTAAGAGAGTAGATGTTAAAAGTTCTCATCACAACAACAAAAAAATTTGTAGCTATGTGTGGTGAGGGATGTTAATGAGACTTATTGTGATGATCATTTCACAATATGTACATATATCAAATCATTATGTTGTACACCTGAAACTGTTATATGTCAATTATATCTCAATTTAAAAAATCAGGAAATAATCAAAGTCAGGAAGATAATCTTCTATATTTTCCTCTAAAAGCTTTATTGTTATTCTCACCTATAGCTACTATCCATTTGAAATTAATTTTTTTGTATGGTGTGAAATATGGGTAAAGATTCATTTTTTCCCACAAGGCTATCTAAATTGACCCTGCACCATGTATTAAAAAGCCCGTCTTTCCCCACTGCACTGCAGTGTCAGATTTGTCAACACTCGGGAGATTGTATAGATGTGGGTCTGTTTCTGGACACCCTGTTCTTCCATTAGTCTGCCTATCCTTCTGTATCAATATCACACTGCCCTAATTGTTGTTGCTTTATTATGAGTCTTTATTATTCTGGTAGTGGAAGTCCTCAGCATTGTTCTTCTTTAAGATCTTAGGTATTTTTAACCCTCCTGGCAAAGCCTTTTTCAAAAATATATAAAAAGTAGTCATTCTGTAAGCTCAAAAGGGGACTAATGTATAAGGGTATATTATAATTGGCATAATTTGTAAACTGTATCCATCCATAAATTCACTGCTGACAATCTATATCACATTCAGTGCCTGCATATTTACGTGAGACCTACAGCAAAGCAAATACAAAATAAATTCACATCATTTTAGTTAAAAATGACCTTTAATATACAGATGATATAGCTTCAAAACAAAGGGAATTTTTTTAAAACTAAGAAACTGAAGTTTTCCAAAGACAAATTTGCTTTTTGCAAAATATAGCAACATTAATTATATTGCTTCCTGTTCATGTTTGCTTGTAAGATATGTTCCTATGGGACTGAAATACAGCTAAGTTTTTAGATTTTAATAACCAAAGTAAAGTACTTTTGATTTATAATTAAATTTAAAATATTAGGTGCCTTAATATGCACACACGCACATATATATATTTTGTAAATTTTGGAAGACTTTGACATTTTTTAAAGTCTTCCACAATTTATGAAATGTAGTGCTGAAAACATAAGTGCCTTGCTATGTATTTAGCAAACATGCTTTATTTTAACACAAGTCATAAGACTACAGTCAATTAACCAGAATTCTATGACTGTTTTCTGCCTGCTAGAGTTCGATCTTAAATCTGACTTTCTAGCAAAATCACCAGTTTAGAACTTATTTCACAAAATCAATTCCAAGATTTGCTGGGCACTTTTCAATTATTCCACTGCTTATAGATATAAGTAACAATATAAGTTGAGACTAGTGGCAACTTGTATCAGAATTACCTGGGGAGCTCGTAAAAAAATACAGATTCTTGGGCCTCACTTCTGAACTACTGAATAAGAATTTCCAGGGGTATCTATAGTTTTTAAAGCTCTCTAGGTGATAATGATCTGCAGTTTGGTTTGAGAACCACTGATGTAGCCGACTAGACTAGCCTTTAGGTACATCAGAATCCTGGGGTACTGGTTTAAAAAGTACGTTCCCAAGTCGTACGCCCAGAGATTTGATTCAGTCAATTTGGGATGGAGTGCAGGAACTCGCATTTTAAACCATCATTGCAGTTGATCCCTGCAATTCACAGAAATTCGTTTTCTGTGCTGCATAACAAATTTAGCAGCGTAAACCAACACTTATTTATTATCTCATAGTTTCTGTGGGTCAAGGGCCCAGGCAAGGCCGGCTGAGTCTTCTGCTGGGGTCTCATGAGGCTGAAGTCCAAGTGTTAGCTGGGGCTATGGTGCCATCAGAGACTCAAATGGGGAAGGATCCACTGCCATGCTCCCTCAGCTTGTTGTTTGTTGGCCGAACTCACAGGTGTGAACACGGGGGCTATGCTAGGGTGTGTCCATCACAGTCCGAAAACCACTCTTAGAAACACTATATTGTGCTTATCAAGCTATTAACAATTATATCAGCACTTTAAGTGACATTGTCCTGCAAGTCCTAATGAATCCTGCCCTGACAAGTGTTTTACCAAGTGTTTGAGAAGGAAACTTAGCCTTTGAAACCAGTGTTCTTAATTTAAAGTCAAAATCAAGTGGTGTAGATGATAATTTATTCAACAAAGAAGTGAAAAACTCTTTCAAATAATTTAAACTTTTAAACAGACCAGTTTTTAGCATTCAAATTCAATGCCTTCTCCATTCATTAGCCTGACATACAATCAAAGATAGTATATTAGTTTCCTATTGCTTCTATAACAAATTACCACAAATTTAGTGGCTTAATACAACATATTTATTATCTTACAGTGTGGCGGTCAGAAGTCTAAAATGGATCAGCAGGGAAGAATCTCTGTACTTGCCTTTTCCAGCTTCTAAGGCGCCTGCAGTCCTTGCTCGTGGCCCCACATTACACCGACCTCTGCTTCTGTCGTCACATCCCCTTCTGTTGCTCTGACCCTCCTGCCTTCCTCTTACAAGCCCTTTGTGATTACATTTGGCCCACTTACATAATCCAGGATAATCTTTCCATCTCGAGATCCTTAATCACATCTTCAAAGTCCGTTTTTGCCATGTAAAGTAGCATATTCACTGGTTCTAAGGATTAGGATGTGGACATCTTTGGGGGACCATGATCCTGTCTACCACAGATAGTGATTCCAACTTAACACAATTGTAATATGAATTATATAAGATGTATATTCTAATCATATGGCTTCATAGGTTTCAGGACACTTTCTATATAATAGCTATTGGAGACCAGTTAGATGTTGCATAATATTAAATACACTTGGGATTTTTTGTGTGTGTGTGTGTGTGTGTGAGGAAAATTAGCCCTGAGCTAACACCTGTTGCCGGTCCTCCTCTTTTTGCTGAGGAAGATTGGCCCTGGGCTAACATCCGTGCCCATCTTCCTCTACTTTATACATGGGATGGCACCACAGCATGGCCTGATAAGCAGTGTGCAGGTTTGAACCTGCGACCCTGGGCCACCGAGGTGGAGTGCGTGAACTTAACCACTATGCTACTGGGCCGGCCCCCACACTTCGGATTTTATACAGTGAACCTTCATAATATTTCCCTCACAAAATAAGTTCGTACATATAATATCGGAAAAGCATTCTAAAAAACACTAAAGGTATCACGCTGTTGCTTTTTTTGAAGAAGCTCTTTACTAATTTTTTAATCAAGTCTTTGTAATTAGCTACAAAGTATGTATTTAGGTATCTATCATTCTACTTTATGAATTTTTTAAAAGCACAAGGAAAAGTGACCACATGTAAGACCACACAACAAATCAGAGAACAGATAGAGCTAGTGATTAGACCTTCCAGTTGGGGATTTGGGTTCATTATCTTCTTATCTGCTTGACAGCTATGTCTCCTGTATCTCGATATAGGACTATCACTAAATCTTGTAGAGATTAAAGCATATTTGAGTGTGACGGCTCCACAGCCACAGCTGCACAAGAACTGAAAAGTAACAAGGAAGGTGCAGGGGAATTTGAACTCCAGGAAGTAGACAGTGTACACGAATGGAACTTATCTGCCATCGTGCTCAATTATCCTATGTCAAAGATGCTGTTATTTTCTGTGTTTAAACTTTTCCATAACATTAGTCACAAGGGCTTATATCAACCCACTTCCAGTGGCATATGCTGTTGGGCAACTGGATTTCTTCTTAACCAAGCGATGGAAAAAGGCAATTACCAAAAATCGGCCTGTATTGCCAAAAGGGCAAGTCATTTCATAAAATGAGCAACTGAAATTTTTACTTTTTTTTTTTTTTTTTTGGTGAGGGAGATCAGCCCTGAGCTAACATCCGTGCTAATCCTCCTCTTTTTGCTGAGGAAGACCCGCTCTGAGCTAACATCTATTGCCAATCCTCCTCCTTTTTTTTTTTTTTTCTTCCCCAAAGCCCCAGTAGATAGTTGTATGTCATAGTTGCACATCCTTCTAGTTGCTGTATGTGGGACTCGGCCTCAGCATGGCCAGAGAAGCGGTGCGTCAGTGCGCGCCCGGGATCCGAACTCGGGCCGCCAGTAGCGGAGTACGTGCACTTAACTGCTAAGCCATGGGGCTGGCCCTGAAATTTGTACTTTTTGAGGAAGATCAGCCCTGAGCTAACTTCTACCAATCCTCCTCTTTTTGCTGAGGACGACTGGCCCTGGGCTGACATCCATGCCCATCTTCCTCCACTTTACATGGGACACTGCCACAGCATGGCTTGACAAGCGGTGCATCGGTGCGTGCCCGGGATCTGAACCAGTGAACCCCAGGCCGCTGCAGCAGAGCGCGCGCACTTAACCGCTTGTGCCACTGGGCCGGCCCTGAAATTTTTAAATCTATATCTGTTAAGTAGATTAAAGTGTTTTGTTAATTTTTTAACCTTTAGGCTATCATTAAAAATGTCAAATGATTCTCTAGTTTGTAAGTGTATCAAAGCCAAATAATGAATTTTAAAATTAAAACAAAATTGAAAAAATATTTAAATAATCTAAAAAGCAAGTGACATTCTGTCTACTATTGGGGGGAAAAAGGACATACTGAATTGTTGAAATGGAGATGTCGAGAGAGACAGCAACTCCTGGCCAGGAAAAGGATTTCAAACTCTAACAGTGGTTATTAGGCACTACCTCAACCTCAGCCCACCACTCAGGCGGTCTGAAATCTGAAGAATATTAGGTAGAAAAAGAAACTCATGTCCATGCTAATGTTTACCTTTGCGTGTCCTTTTGGCTGGCTTAGCAGCTGTTTTTCTCTTTCAAACATCTCTCTGGTTCCTGCACCCGCTCCAACTCTTCTTTCTGCCCGCCTTGCTGCTGCTGTTTAAGTTCTCCTCTTTTTTTTGAACTTGGGTATATTTTCATGACTCATCAGTATCTCTTGTCTTATATTCATCAGCTTGGCATAGGAGTATTAAACATTTAGTGGTGAATGAAGCCTTATTGTTCCACATTGAATGACATCCTTTAAATTTTGAAATCCCTTATTTCAGTGTGTCTGAGAACCCAAGTTGTTTCCACGTGAGTTCCCAAGGGTTTGTTCTGACCTCTGCAGATCTGTCAGAGTAAAAAGCAGTCCTCTGCCAGCTGCTCCATAGTTCTCAAGCCAAGTTCCCCAGCAGCCCTTCACCTGCAGAAGTGTCACTGGGTCATTGAGGATCCATCTTAGATCAGGGTGGGCTCAGCTCTATGTAGTATCCTCCCAGAAACCTGGGCTGAAAGAGCCTCCACCGTCAGAGACATCCCTGTCATTGTGGTGGAAAGAGAACATGGCAAGTTGCTCATCTCAGGTATTCTTGGTCCTTTGCATTTCCATGTAAATTTAGAAGGAGTTTGACACCTTTACTACCAAAAAACAAAACCCTTCTGGAATTTGGGATAGCACTGATCTAAAGATTAGTTTGAGGAAAATTGTTTATAATACTGAGTCTTCTAAACCATGAACATAATATATCTCTCCAATATCTAGATTATTTTAAATACATATAACCCACACTATTTTCGGAGCATTATACACCATGTATCATTAGCACTTTACATAAATTATCTCATGTAATCTTTGCAATAATGCTGAGAAGCAAGTTCTAGTGTTATTTCCATTTCACAAATAGAGATCTTAAAGCTTAGTGAAATTAAGGAGCTTACCAAGGGCCACAGTTAATAAGAGGTGAAAGTCTAGGCACTCTGCCTGCACAGTGTGCAGTCTTCACCACTATGTGCCACTATCTCCCTGAGCTGACAGCCAAGGGAGGGAAGTGGGAGGGAGGGAGGGATGGTTATTCAAAGGGAGGCAGACTTAGCGGAAAAGTCTCCCAGGGTTTCTTGGATGTGTTCTCTCTTCTGCTTGGCAGCTGTCTACCTGGATACACAGTTATTGGTCCGAATAGTAACTGTCCTTCTCCTCCCATTTCAGCATTTACACAGGAAGTCCCTAGAAAGAGCGGCCTGCCAACTGCCCTTCCCCAGATCCTGAATGCACTCCTGGCCCGGTGGAGCAGAGAACAGGTCACTGTACTGGTCATGCTGAGCTCATACCCTGTAAGTCTGACACTACTAGACAGGTCTGGGTTTATCTAGAAACCAGCTCCAATCGCAGTGGTGTCTGTGGAACCTATTTAGAGACTGAGCCTCTTCAGGTATTAGGAGAGAAAGAACATCCAGAGCCCACCCACTGGGACTAAGAGTAAGGTAAGTACAGCTTTTGTGATCCTCTCTCTGTCTCTTGTAGGATGGCTGTTCCGTGAGGTCAAGACTGGGTCCCCTCCCTTCTCCCGCTTTACCAATGCCTGGTCTCATGGGGTTAGTTTTGAGCGCAACACTATGGCATCCTCCTCCTCCCTCCCAGCTCCTCGCTCCCGGTCCAGGAAGCCTCTGGGCAAGATGGCTGGTGAGTGGAAGCGGACTCCTAATTCCACCTTGTTTCTGTGAGTGTAGTCCTCAGTATTCCTATTGGCACGGTGGGAGGCCCGCCTGGTCCAAACCCAGAGGAGAGATGCAGGGAGGCTGACGATGGGGTGGTGCTCCTGCCTCGACCTCAGTGTCCGGATGCTCTGTGGTGAGTGAGGAGAGGAGGCCTGCAGCAGTGGAAACCTCAGCCCTTGTGGCTCACAGGTTTTCCAGGTGTGCCCAGCTGATTTCCTAGCCTGGAAACCATTGTGCTGAGTGTTTTACACTGCGTCTCTTGTCACTACGTCTTCCAGAACCATTCAGAGGAAGGAGCCAAGCAGAAGGAGAAAACAAATCAGTCTCCAGAACACCAAACTTTCTGTCCCCATCAAAAGCTGGGAAGCTGAGTTGAAATCATTCTGGAGTACTTATAGTATACCAGATACTGGATTATCTCAATTAATCTTCAACCACAGTTAAAATGAACCCATTTTACTTACAGATAAGGAAATGGAGATATAGACTGACTTGCTTAAGGTCATTCAAAAGCAAGCAGCACGTCCACAATCAAATCTGTGTGCCTCACTCCAGTGTAGGTTCTGAATCACTATGCTCTTGAGGAGCTCTGAGCAGTAGCCTTCTTCCATTTTTACCCATTCGTTTTACCCATTTAGCAATAATCTAGGATTTCACAGGGCCAAAGAGATGCCAATCCCTCCCCCTCTTTCCCTCCCATAATGGTAGCCCACCTTAATCTAAACCCACCTCCCCTCAGTGCTGAAAGTGGGTTTGGAGACTGGTTGATCCTTACTAGGTTAATCTAGCTCTACTTACAGACTTGCAGATGGTTGACTGGTCAGCTCTACTGGGAAGTTCTGGTTAGGGTAGGCTAGGGGTACTAGAAATCGAAGGGCCTGGAGTAGGGCAAAGCCGACTTGCCCAATCAGGCTGCTAAAACAGCCAGAGTTCTTATGTATTCCCCAAACCTTTAAAGATAGTGGGAACTTTTAGGCAAGTCCTGGAAGATGTACAAAATAGCAGAGCAGTAGGTCTCTGAGAATAAAGCGGCCTTGTTTGCCAGCGCAGGGGAGATAGGCTGGAGCCCTGCCCCAGCCTGGGCTCCTCTCTGCGGGGCTATGAGGACGCCGCTTGGTGACAATACCAGGCCTGAGCAGTGTTTCTCCCCCCGCAGACTGGTTCAGGCAGGCCCTATCGAAGAAGCCCAAGAAAGTGCCCGTCTCCCCAGAAAGCCCTTCCAGTGACGTGTCACTGCCAAGCTCACAGGACAGCGACCCACCCCCGGGCCTCAGCTCAGTGGTGTCTCCTACCCCACCACCAACACACGTGGGCACCAGCAGCAGTAGCCGCTGGAGCAAGGACTATGATGTCTGCGTGTGCCACAGTGAGGAGGACCTGGAGGCTGCCCAGGAGCTGGTCTCCTATCTGGAGGACAGCACTGCCAGCCTGCGCTGCTTCCTGCAGCTCCGGGATGCAACTCCAGGCGGCGCCATTGTGTCTGAGCTGTGCCAGGCACTGAGCAGTAGTCACTGTCGCGTGCTGCTCATCACCCCAGGCTTCCTCCGGGACCCGTGGTGCAAGTACCAGATGCTGCAGGCCCTGACTGAGGCCCCAGGGGCAGAGGGCTGCACCATCCCCCTGCTGTCAGGCCTCACCAGAGCTGCCTACCCTGCCGAGCTCCGATTCATGTACTTTGTGGACGGCCGGGGACCTGACCACGGCTTTCGCCAAGTCAAGGAAGCTGTCATGCGTTGTAAGTTATGGGAGGAAGGGCAGGGGGTTCAGCCAGAGCATCTGATCTACTTAGGCTTTTAGGAGACAGCCACTGTAGCCTCATAGTTCAAAATGCAGCTTCTGGAGGAGACTGTTACTTGGGTTACAGACGTAACCCCTGTGTCTGGGTTTCCTCATTGGTACAATGAGAATGACACTATATGCCTCAATTAGTATATACACTAAATAAGAGTTCAGAACACGGCCTGGCACATGTAAAGTACTCCTAACAGGCAAGGCCCAGCACATGCCAAGTCCTCAATAAATATTACCCATTATTATCATATTAGTATTAATAGTATTAGGTTTCTCTCACTGAGGTCAGGTTGAAGATGTCCACTGAGAGCTGGGAAAATACCAGGTGCAAAATAATGGGAAAGAATGGCCTACGATAAGCGTATCCAGGGGAGGGCCATTATATTACAGTGGGTTTGGAAGTAAAATAGATAAAAAGGTTGAAGAGGCGGGACCTGTTGGGGGACACAGAGATGTGGGAGGGTGACAAGCCCGGTGATTTTGTTCCGTCTCTTTCAGATCTGCAGGCCCTCAGCTAACACTTGTTATATCACCAGGGGACCCAGAAAGTTGGAACAAAGCTGGAAACTGAGTTAGAGAGCCCAGGGCCTGGCAGGGCCGTGGATTCCAGCAGATGTGATGAGGCATAAAGAGCAGGTGTTTGCAGCACTTTGTATGTGATCCTGGGATCAGATTGCCCATCAGGCTTCCATTACTGTGGGCTCCCAAGAAGGCCATGGGGATGCTGGGGACTCCCCCAGGAAGGCCATGGGGATGCTGGGGACTCCCCCAGGAAGGCCATGGGGATGCTGGGGACTCCCCCAGGAAGGTTGTGAGGAAGCTGGGGACTTCCCAGGAAGGTCATGGGGAAGCCAGAAATAGGAGGTGGGAGGAGAGGTGCTGATACCAAGATGATCACCAATGTTTTGCCTCCTGGCTAACTGGATGTGAAGCCTGGTGCATTCCTGTCTTCTTCCCTGGAATCGGGCACTGGTGTAGAGATGCATTCCTCCTGAAGGGGCGACTCACCTGATTAATGAGCTGGAAGCCTCAGCATGGATGGTTTTCCCAGTTGAGTATCGAGTCCTTCACACTCACTCCACTGCAGTTCTCTTTACCAGGGACATCGTTCACTTCAGAAAGCTACATGAAGATGCATTCAGCACTGTACTCTATTTATTTTTATTACATGCCTGTCATTGAAGACTCAAACCCAGAAACCGTTCTGAATAGGAGAGGGCAGGGAGCAGGTGGGGTGAGAAGGAAAGCTCAGACCCTTCACCTGCCATCAAAAGCACTCCCACCAAAGCTTTGACACATGGGGGCCTCGTCAGGGGTCTGGCTGGAGCTCATGCTTTACCTCTGCTCTGAGACGGATCAGCATTTTTCTTCTGGCAGATGACTGGGCCCTTTGTAGGACAGGCAAGGTTTCATTCATCTGTTCTCAATAAAAGTTTGTTGTTGAACCGAAATGAATTTTATTCCCCCAATGTGTACTTTTGTGCCTCTTCTCTCACTTCCCCCACCATGTCCCCCTTTTACTGAAAAAATTTATATATATATTTTAATTGAGATATAATTGATATATAACATTAATTTCAGGGGTACAACATGATTTGATATTTGTATATATTGTGAAAAAATGTTTTTAATTATGAATTATTTTATTACATGCAAAAGGACTAAAGAATAATATAAGGTACACTCATGTACCAACTACCTAGCTTAAGAAGCAAACCTCACAGTCCCTATAGTGCTCCCTTTGTGCCCTTAATTATATTCTCCTCCCTTCTCCCACCAGAAGTAACCACTATTCTGAATTTTGAATTTATCTTTCTTAGCTTTTCTCTAGAAATTTATTACATGTATTCATCCCTGACAACAATATTTACTTTTACACGGTTTTATACTTTACAGAAATGGTATTATGTTTGTATTCTGCAAATTCCTTTTTTTTTTTGTTTACCATATGATTGTAAGATTTATCCATGTTGATGCATGTAACTCCAGTAAATTCATTTTCATTCCATTATGTAAATATACCACTATTTAGTCACATGTTTTTTAAAAATGGAAGTTTCCAGATTTTTGCTATTAAAAACAATTAAGCCTATGAATATATTTGTACATGTTTCTATGAGCAAGATTTTCTAGGATTTAGCCTTGATGGGGAACAGCTGGGTAGTAAAGCATACACATCTTCAGTTTTGGTAGAAGATACCAAATTTTCTTCCAAATTGGTTTTGCCAACTTATGTTCCTACCATTTGTGTATAACATGTTTTTCACGTTCTTGTTAACACTTGGAAGTATCAAATTTTAAAATGTTTGCTAATATGGTGGGTGAAAACTGGTATCCTACTGTCATAATATTCCTTTTTTCCTTTTTTATGAAAAGCTATATATCATATACTAAAAGGGAAGGGAAAAGTTTGATGAATCACCAAGATTCAACAATTACCAACTCAGAGCTGAGCTTGTATCAACAATAACCCCACTCATTCCCTCACCCCCACATCCTTTTGAAGCAAATCCCAGGCATTATTTTCTTCCTCCATATTTCAGTCTGTATCTCTAAATTTTTAGAAGTTTTAAAAACATATGACAATATAACAGTATCTTTTAAAGAACAGTTTTACTTTTTAGTATAAAAACTTTCACCTATTCCTTTGTAGTCCATTTTTTGTGTCTGATGTAGGAAATCCTTCCCTGCTCCTGTATTTTCTTCTGAAAGTATTTCACATCTAGGTCTTGAATCCACCTGCATATTTTGTTTGGGTTTTTGTTGTTGCTCTTGGCTTCTAAGTCAGAGATGCAATTTTGTTTTTCTATTTTTTTTTTTTGTGAGGAAGATCAGCCCTGAGCTAACATCATGCCAATCCTACTCTTTTTTTTTTTTTTTTTTTTGCTGAGGAAGGCCGGCTCTGAGCTAACATCTATTGCCAATCCTCTTCCTTTTTTTCCCCTTTTTCTCCCCAAAGCCCCAGTAGATAGTTTTATGTCATAGCTGCACATCCTTCTAGTTGCTGTTTGTGGGACGCTGCCTCAGCATGGCCGGAGAAGCAGTGCGTCAGTGCGTGCCCAGGATCCGAACCAGGGCCGCCAGTAGCGGAGTGCGTGCAATTAACCGCTAAGCCACCGGGCTGGCCCTGTCTTTCTATTTGAACAGCCATTATTTACTGACTAGTCCATCCTTGCCCCCGCTGATTGTGATGTCACTGCTGGCATATATTGTCATATGCGGGGGTCTACTCCTGGGTTTGCGCGCCTCCTCCTTTTGTGTGTTTGTGTATCCCTGTGTCAGTGGCACACTGGCCTACTTACAATAGTTTCAATAAGCCTTGATAACTTGTAGGTCAATTCTTCCCACTCTTCTTATTCATCAAAATCACTTCGACTTTTCTTGTTCCTTTACTCTTTCATATAAATTGTTTATTGTTTGTCAGGTTCCAGGAAAATGCCTGTTAGTATTTTTATTGCACTTACGTTGAGTTGAGAGATTAATTTAGGAAGAATAGATGTTTTTATGATATTGAATCTTTCCATGAAAATGGTATGTCTTCATTTATTGATGTCTTCAAATGTATTTCAATAAAGCTTTATAATCTTTTCCATGTTGGTCAGTCACATCTTTTATCAGATTTATTCTTTGGTACTTCGTAATTTCTGTTGCTACTGTAAAAGGTATTTTTTAATTTTATTTTATTTATTTATATATTTTCCCCCCAAAGCCCCAGTAGATAGTTGTATGTCATAGCTGCACGTCCTTCTAGTTGCTGTATGTGGGACGCGGCCTCAGCATGGCCGGAGAAGCAGTGCGTCGGTGCGTGCCTGGGATCAGAACCCGGGCCGCCAGCAGCGGAGCGCGCGCACTTAACTGCTAAGCCATGGGGCTGGCCCGTGTAAAAGGTATTTTTAAATTACATTTTTAATCTACTACTGGTATAAAGGACTGCAATTTATTTTGCATATTGATCTAATATTAAGCAATCCGCTGAATTATTTATTCTATAAGACCGTAGATTTTGATGGGTTTCCATAAAGACAATCATATAATTTGTGAAAGAAAACAAAAACTTTAATTCCTTGTCTTTCTGTGCTGCCAGGGACCGCCAGTAAAATGTTGAAAGTGACAATAGCAGTCACCTTTCTGTCTCACTCATGATTTTAAAGGGAATGCTTCAAACATTTCACCATTAAATGTGATATTTGTTGTAGGTTCTTGCTTTAGCACATATTTTTTTAACAAGTTGTAAGTTTCCCATTGTTTTTAGTTACGAGTTTTACTTATCTTGAACAGGTTTTAAATTTAACCTAAAATTTCCACATCTACTGAGATGATGTGTTTTCATCTCTTTTAATCAGTTAATGCAGTGAATAACATTAGATTTTCTAATGGGAAGCCAGCCTTTCATTCCTGGGGTAAACTCAATTTGACCATGATGTATTACCTTTGTTATCAATTGCAGGGTTCAGATTGCTAACTTTTTTTGTGTGTGTGTGTGAGGAGATCAGCCCTGTGCTAACATCGGCCAATCCTCCTTTTTTTTTTTTTTTTTTTTTTGCTGAGGAAGACTGGCCCTGGGCTAACATCCGTGCCCATCTTCCTTCACTTTATATGGGACACCGCTACAGCATGGCTTACCAAGCAGTGCATCGGTGCGCGCCTGGGATCCAAACCAGCGAACCCCGGGCCGCTGCAGCAGAGCGCGCACACATAACCACTGGCGCCACCGGGCCAGCCCCCAAGATTGCTAACATTTTATTTAGGATTTTACATCTCTGGTCATACGTAGGATTGGCCCATATTGTCCTTTCTTGTATTATCCCTCTCTGATTGTGTTACCAAGGTTATACTAGCTTTATAAAATAGTTGGGGAGTGGTCCTTTTTTTCTATTCATTGAAGAGTTTAAGCTTGGAATTAATTATTTCTTGAATGTTTGGGAGACTCATCTGTAAATCTATTTGGACCTAGCATTTTCTTTACGGGAAGATTTAAAACTGCAATTTCAATGTCTTAAAGAGTTATAGATCTCTTTACATTTTCCATCTCTTCTGGAGTCAATCTGGCACAGAATAAGCAGTCAATAAAGAATACAAGACCAGCTTAAATAGATTTTTCAGTTTGAATTTCCTGGCTCATGTAGGAAGTATAAATCCGAATTCTAAATCTGCATGAAGATTGGCCTGTGGTTATGAATTTTCAGGGGATTTGTTTTTCTTACCTCCAGAGCCAGAAGTTGAGGCAGATAAGTTTCCTAAATATCTTGTCTCTTTTAGTGGGGCAGCTTCTGTTTTATTTATTTTCTTTATTAGTTGGCCCTCTCATTGAGGGGGTGGACCTTGAGAGATCTTGGCTCTATGGGAAGTTCTCTCTTCCAGTTCCTCACCTTGCACACGCCGAGGTCTTGTCTCCTTTGCCTTAAACATCACATTTAAAGCCCAAGGCTCTAGATTTCTAGAAACCAGCAATCTCTCAGAACTTCGGCTTCAATATCCACTTATTCTATAGATTTGTGCTCCCACATTTTTCATTTCTGAAAATCTTATTTTCTTGAGAGAGCAGCAATGTAGCCAAAACAATGTTTTTAATTTTGCATCCAGAATGTTCAGGTGTTTTTAGCTGACTTGTTTTTAGGAAATCTAGTCTGTCATAATGCCTGAAATGGAACTGTCTAGTCCTTCTTTAAACTAAAAAAAAGATTTGGGAGAAGTTTTGAGATTCCTCAAGAAGACTGAAGGACAGATGCTTATAGATAGACTAGGGATTTCCACTAATAACCTTCTAATACAGCTCTATTCAACTTTCTGTGATGAGGGAAATGATCCACATCTGTGCTGTCCAAGATGGTAGCCACTAGACTAGGGATTTCCAATAATAACCTTCTAATACAGCTCTGTTCAACTTTCTGCGATGAGGGAAATGATCCACATCTGTGCTGTCCAATATGGTAGCCACTAGCCATATGTGGCGATCAAGCACTTGCAATATGGCTGTATGACTGAGGAACTGAATTTTCAATTTTATCTAATTCTAATTAATTTAAATGTAACTAGCATGTGGCTAGTGGCTACTGGATGGGACAGTGCAGAGCCTTCTGTTTCCAAACAAGCTGAACAAAAAAAATCATCAATAGACAAATGCCTCTGAAGCCAAGCAAAGATCTTTAGTGCTACCAGAAAGGTCCCTTGCACTCTGCTGTCTGGTACTCTAATAGGTCCTCTGGTGGCTGAGGCTTCCTATGAGCTCATCCTTTCCTTTAGCCAGGCCCTCTTAGGAGTAGAATTCTGACCCCATGGATATTTTAATCAGAATTACACCTGCATTGATGAATTTGCCACTAATGAATAGATTTCCCTACAATTTCATTTTATACCTCTCCTTTGCTCACTACATTCTAGCCATAAGGGCCATTCCCGTTTCTAAAAAATGTCAAGCTTATTACTGCTTTAGGGTCTTTAGCATCTGGTATTTACTCTACCTGAAATACACTTTCCTGGTCTCTTCATATGGCTGGTTCCTTCTCATCATTCAAGTCTCCGCTCAGTGTCACCTCCTGAGAGGCCACCCATGACCACCTTATCTAAAGTCCTCTCTATCCCCAGGCTCTATCACACTGTCTTGTTTTATTCTATAAATAGCACTTAATCATTACCTAAAATTATCATATTTGCTTACCTCATCTCCATTTGAATATGAGTTCTATCAAAATAGAGGTCGCCTCTGTCTTGCTCAGGATGGATAGTCTGGCACATAGAAAATGGAGGCCTACAGTAAGTGACTTCCCCAAAGTTGCAAAGCTAGTCAGTGTTGGGGCAAGAATTCATGGCTCCCAATTCAGGGCTCTTTTGTTAAAACATAGCTACTCTGCTCCGTTCTCTTCCCAGTAGCAAGCAAGGAAGCAAGCAAGTGGGAGGGAGGCAGAGAGACAGATAGAAAGAGAAAGAGAGGAAGAGAAGGAGAGAAAGGAAGGGAAAAAGGGGAACGCACAGCTAGAGATTTTCCTAAGATCAGGACCTTGGAGTTTTGAACAGGTTTTGCTATTGCCATTTACCCCCAAGGACACTTGTTCTAGTTCTGCATACAGTTTATAACCTCTTACTGTATATTCCTAGAGGGTGAGGGATGTATCCAGGAAACTTGTGGACAGGCAGCAAATGTTTTTGGTTGAAGATAATTATCCCAGATCCTATGCCCCCACCTCCCCGCCCCTCACTAATGCCCTCTGCTTCACAAAACAATTAGCCTTTATCCAACTCATAATATATATTTCTGGTAGAAATAATCAACCCAAATGCAAACTGTCATTGAGATATAGTACACTTTGTTATTGACTAAAAATTGCAAAAACTGCCCCCCCATTAGGTTTATCTGAAAAACAAACTCAAAATAAAACTGACACTGGAGAAAATAATAACATTTTTGACTGACTAAAACTAGATGTAAGTATCAAATCTTGACAAAATGTAGATCTGTCAAATAACACCAAGGGAAAATGGGCTCGCCAGAGATAATGGCCACAGAAGAAACTTACAAAGGCAGAAATTATAAGTGAAAATTTTATACGGCCAAAAAAAAGGAAAAGAAACTCTGATAGGTGGATCACATTCATGCTGCAAATACCATTTCCCGGAGACCATAGCAGACGCAAGGGCGAACTAGATGGGGGAGACAGAGGCCGCCAGCTGGGAAGAAAAGAAGCAAGTGATGAAATGTATTTCTTTCCCTGTTCAATTATCTTTCGTTTCAGCAAGAAGTACTGAATCTATAAAGAAACGAACTGAACGCGATGAAAATTTCTGTAAAATGAAAATGGGTGAAAAATGGAAATAGTTTAAGTGCTCTCTACAAAAATCCGCCATGAAATAAGATCGGCTCAACAGATTTGTTTCAGAAACATTCCTTCCGCGCTAACTCATCAATGTTGGTATAATTCTTATTAAAATGTCAGTATTCAGACAAGGTGTCAAGGCATTCAGAGTCCAAAGGGTGTCCTCCAGCTCCGGGCCCCGGAGCGGCTGGGGGCGCCCTCTCCACTGCAGCATCACTAGCCTGCCTATTTGGGGACTCGCTGCCTTCTTTTCTTTTCCCTCAGTACCCGCCTCAACTCGGGGCCGGCCACCACGAGGGGACCAAGGGCAGTACCTTGAACGTTCATTTCGGACAGGGCACAGGAATCACCGCTCCAAGGCTCCGTAGAGCCGGGAGCACTGCGGGCTCTGGCGCGGAGCAAGTCGGGAGTTGTAGTTCGATCCCGTCGTAGAGGCGGGAAGCCGCGGCCCGCGAGCGGCCGGAAAAGGCGGGGCCGCGGCTGGGGTTTGCGCAGGCGCACACCTTCTGCCGGCCAGCATGGCGGACACAGGGCCTCCGCCCAGTAAGAGGAAGCGCGAACTGGATGCCGAGGAGACGGAAGCCCCCAGCACAGAGCAAAAGGAAGCAGGCGTTGGGAATGGTACCTCTGCCCCTGACCGGTTACCTTTCTCCGGCTTTAGAGTGAAAAAAGTGCTGAGGGAGTCCGCGCGGGACAAAATCATTTTCCTACACGGGAAGGTACCATTAGCCAGTCCGGGATGGGGATGCGGTAGGAGTGAACCAATCATCGCCTGGGAGGCGGGTCTTTTCGGAGCTCGGCTGGAAAATACCAATCGCATTACTCGGGGGAGGAAGAGTGCACCACTAGCATGCATGGGGACGAGGGCGTGGAAGAGACAAGACTACCCTTGGAATTAAGGAAATTAGCACACGTAGGGCTAATTTTCCTAATTCCTCCTTTAATATAAATAACTGACACTTGTAGAGTGTATTGCAGATTTAAAAATCACGTGTTAAATTCTGCAAGCCATTCACCATTTATTCATTCAACCTGTAAAGGTGCTAGGAACCCAGTCAATGTTGCTGGACCGTCTTGCTCATCCATGCCTCTGGGAATGACCAAGAGACTGTAGGAGATATGATCCCTGCTGTACAGGACTTCAGCCCTAACAGAGGAGACAGTTTATTGCATTAGTAATTCAATTCCACGTATCATGCACTTACAGGCCAGAACTGAACGAGGTCCTGGGGATGTAGAGATGAAAGTTACCATCCCTGATCTTTAGGAGTGCAGAGTATCTTGAGGTATACAGACACACACAGCTGGCTCTAATACCATGTGCTCAGCTCTCTAGCAGGGACTGAGGAGACACTGGAGACCATCCTAGGAACTAGTGAGGAGGCCTAGCCAAGGGCAAGTATTAGGGTTTCCCAGAACTCCCAGCAGGAGCTCTCATTTGGGGAGGATGGCAGGGGGAGGGGGGACCTGGGCTTAGGCTTCCATGCCTCTCTCTGTGTCTCTTGTTTTTTACAAGGTTTTGTTTGGTTCTCTCAGCCTCCTCTGTCTTCAGTCTGCAGCACCTGCTAAAGTTTTAGCCGTGAGAACCTTAGAGCTAGGAATTAGCTGGCATACCCAAATTCTAATTCTAGTTTCTCTTTCAACATTGACTGTTCATATAACTTTGGACAAATCACTTAATTCCTCTAGACCTCAGTTTCTTCATCTGTAAAGCGGAGAATTTGACAGAGGCCTTGTGAGCCTAAAATGGAAGCTAGCTGAGAAGCTTTGCATCTTTTAGAAGAAAGATGTGAGCACTGCCACAAGGATTTGGGTTAATGAGATGCCTCCTCTGGGAGAAGAAACATGAATGTTGTTGGCTAGACTTGCCCAGACGGAAGACTACAGGGAAGGAAATCCCAAGTGTCGGGATGTCCAGGGCCCTGGGAGCTTCTACCTCTGCTCTCCAGGCCTCACCTGTGGCTCTACCCCTGAGCCCACTGATGGTGTCTCTGCCCACAGGTGAATGAGGCCTCTGGGGATGGGGATGGAGAGGATGCCATTGTGATCTTGGAGAAGACGCCATTTCAGGTGGAGCAGGTAGCCCAGCTCCTGATGGGCAGCCCTGAGCTCCAGTTGCAGTTCTCCAATGACATCTACAGCGCCTATCGTCTGTTCCCTCCAAAGCAGCTGAGTGGTGAGCAAGTGGGGGCTGAGATGGCTGCATGTGGGGAGAGTGGGTGGTGGGAAATTAGGGGTGTGGTGGCTTGCTCTCCATAACCGATTTGCATGTTCTAGTGCAATAGTTCTGGAAGGAGGAGGAGATTTTGCCCCCCAGGAGACATTTGGCAATCTCTGAAGACATTTTTGGTTGTCAGAACTGGGGAGGAGGGGATACTGGTGGTACCTAGAGGGTAGAGGCCAGGGATGCTGCTAAATACAGGATGGGCCCCCATAACAAAGAAATGTCAATAGTGCCAAGGTTGAGAAACCCTACTCAGGTGTAGTGTGTTTTGGGAGAGAGTGTGATTCATGGGATAGGACAGTTTCATCTACTGATTCAGTAATAATGATTGTCAACACTAACTAAACCCTTATTATGTGCTGGCCACCATTCTAAGTATTCTACGTGTATTATCGTATTTCATCCTCAAAATAGCCCTGTTGTGATAGGACTTGACAGGTGAGGGACCTGAGGTTTTGAAAGGTTGAGTGCCTTGTCCAAGACCACACAGCCAGTAGGTGGCAGAGAAACTAAGATCTTTCAGTAGACTGAGGACATGCTCACCACATGCTGTGGAATGAGTGGTGTGCTGGGTGCTGCAAAGATCAGTTACTTCCCCGAAGGAACTAGCTCTCTAGTTGAGGAGACAATGAGTGTGATCGAGGGGGATGGACTTGAGAAGGGCAGGAATTCGTGGGTTAAAAAGCAGAGATTTGGGGGCTGGCCCAGTGGTGCAAGCGGTTAAGTGCACCGCACTCCGCTGTGGCAGCCCAGAGTTTGCCGGTTCGGATCCCGGGCGCGCACTGATGCACCACTTGTCAGGCCATGCTGTGGCAGCGTCCCATACAAAATGGAGGAAGATGGGTGTGGATGTTAGCCCAGGGCGTCTTCCTCAGCAAAAAAGAGGAGGATTGGCGGACGTTAGCTCAGGGCTGATCTTCCTCACACACACACAAAAAAGGCAGAGATTTGTTTTTGATTGCAAGTATTTTTTAATATATTAAGAAGAGGAAAGGGCCGGCCCCGTGGCTTAGCGGTTAGGTGCGCGCGCTCCGCTACTGGTGGCCCGGGTTCGGATCCCGGGCGCACACCGACGCACCGCTTCTCTGGCCATGCTGAGGCCGCGTCCCACGTACAGCAACTAGAAGGATGTGCAGCTATGACATACAACTATCTACTGGGGCTTTGGAGGAAAAAATAAATAAATAAAATTATTAAAAAAAAAAGAGGAAGAAGGCGACTATTCCATGCCAAAAGCTAGGCGTGATGTTGGCTTTTTTCCTTAGGTGGTTAGATTGAGTAAGCAGTTTTGTTGGAAGCATGAGGGAGGGAGACTTCGGAGGTTCCTTCCAACCAGGAAATTCTGCGATCTGCTTTGCAGCACATGGCAGTTTTGTAAAATCCTTCTGTCTTTTTATTTGCCCTCCAGCATTTAAGAAGAGTTTGGCTTTACAGATACCCTGCCACAGCCTTTTTGATAGATTTAGTCTTTTCTGCACCCCCAAGAAAGGGTGCTGTTGTTGTCCCTGAAAATATATGTGAACACTTGATGTGAGACAAGCAAACCTTTCAGAACTGAAAGCAGAACAGCCTGGCCCTCTGTTGAAAGAGAGCCAGACTGATTGGTTCAAGTTGACAGAAGTGGACAGCTGTATTTACTTTCTCAGGCCTTGATGTTGAAGCAAATATATTCCTCAGCACGGAGTGGCAGAGGCATGACAGAAGGCACTGTAGCCCAACACCACTTGGGGCAGCCCCCAAACTACAGGCTCTGGGGCCACCATTCTGCTGCCAGCCCTTCCCCTCGCCTTCCCCCAGCCCTCTATCCACCCTCCCCACCCTCAGCCAAAATCCAGAAGGTTCTGCTCCACGGAGCAACCCTGTAGAATTCACAGCCTTTTCTTTTCATCTTATTTTCCCAGTACTTCTGTGGTACTGCTCACAAGTGGTGTGACCGCTGCCCTGCCTTTCTGTTTTTGTCGTTGTTTTCTAAGCTAAGCACTGAAAGAGGCAGTGGTTATCAGCTCACCATAGCTCCTCTTCTGCACTCAGAACCCCAAATGTCTTTCTGCCTTTTCCCAGCACTACCCACTCCCCCTGGGAGCCTCGGATGTTAGCTCATCCTTCCAGGGCTCACTGTCTTAGCGTAAGCGTTAGCATATGTACAGTTCACTATGCTTTTCTTTTCCCTGCCTAAACTAGGCCTGGTGATTTGGAAGTCATAACAGTTTGCCTCATCTCTCTCTTGTTTAGCTGTACACTCTGTCCCTGGATGATATTCTAAATCGGGCTGGCAGACTTTTGCTGTAAAGGACCAGAGGATAAATATTTTAAGCTTTAGGAGCCACAAATGGTCTGTGTTGTGCATTCTTCCTTTTCTTTTTTTAACAACGCCTTTAAAAATGAAAATACCACTCCCAGCTTGTGGAATGTACAACAGGCCCTGGGCCAGATTTGACTTTCTGGCCAGTTTGTCAACCCCTGTTCCAGACTTTTCTCACTCAAAGTGTGGTCTGTGGACCAGCAGTGTTGGTATCACCTGGGAGCTTAGAAATGCCGACTCTCAGGCCCGATTCCAGACCTCAGACTCAGAATCTGCATTTTAGCAAACCACCTAGGGTGAGTCCTGCACATTAAACTGAGAGGCACTGGTCTTTAAACACCACCTGTGTGCAGGTGAAGTCCACGTTTATTTCTCCAGCTCCGTCTCCATCCATCTCCATTTCTCCGAGGCTCGTGTTGAAATAAACGCCACTAGATTTCTCCATTTGGAAGTCTCATAGGTACCTCATAGGTGAAATGTGAGAATCAGGTGCGCTAATGGTTTAAAAGTACTTAGCACATATTAAACAGTAGCTGTCATTGTTATTCTGATGTACCAGGCCCTGTGCTGGGGACTGGAGCTTCAGAGATGAGTAAGATACCATCTCTGCCCTCACAGTCTTATCTGGGGAGGGGTAACCCCCAAGTTATTATGAAAAGAGGGAAGTAAACTCAACAGGGTCTGGTCACTGTCTAGATGTAGGGAACAGAGGTCCTTGAAAGTTTGAGCCACATTTTCGGTCCTCAGCAACCAGACCCCATGTTAAGTGCTCAATGAATGGCCACTGAAGAAAGAACCCACTAGCTGACCCATCTCTATTTTTTCCTGCGTACCAACCATTCCACAGCCACGAGGTGGCAGCATTGCCGAAGTGTTCCTGTTGCCAGCTCCTTAGGCTTGCGGACCAGAGCCTTCTCAGCCTCGCTTCTCCAGTCTCAGTCTCCCATCACCAACTCTTTAGCACTGCCTGGAAGGGCCTTAAAGCGTGGTTGCTGCAGCCTAGTCCCTCTGAGCCCCCTGCGCAGTTGTCCCTTTGAGTTTTTCTTCTGTCTCTGGCTGTTTCTCTAGACCCCCTTCCCAGAATACTTTCCTAGGGGAGCCGCCCCCCGCCTTCCCCTTCTAAGCTGATTTCTTCTGGTATTTCTCTGGTCATTGGCAAATTTCTTCTAGCCTGAAGGTTTTGCAGTCTTCTCATTTATCCCTTCCAGATTCTCAGCTGACCACAAGAGACTGCTCCTGTGAGCCACTCATGGCCTCCCACCCCACTGACATAATAGAGAGCAAGGGCATCGGAGTTAGACATGCTTGGGTCCTGTCCCAGAGCTCACACTTACTGGTGGTGTGGCCTGAGGCATTGCCGTGCCTTTTCTGAGCTTTCGTGCAGTGCAGGGGTTAAGAGCAAGCCTCGGGTCAGACATCCCTGGGCTGGAATCCTCGCCTTGGCATTTACCAACCGTGAGGACTTGGGAAGTTTCTGTGTTCATTTAACAAAGTTGAAGCACTGCCTGTGTGCAGGTGCTGGGCTGGAACGTACCGGTGAGTGCCTCAGATATGACCACTGTCTTTGGAGTCATTGTGGGAAGGCAGACGGCAAACAAGGTAATAGATGTCTAAGTGGCCATGAACAGGAGAGGTCTGCCTGAGCTGGGCGTCCAGGAGGGCTCTCTGTGGAGATGACGCCCAGGCTGTCCCCTGAAGGTAGAAAGGAACCAGCTGTGCAGAGAGCTGGTGAGGGGGGTGAGGAGAGTGTTCTGGACTGAGGGAACAGCGTGTGTTCTGGGGCAGGAAAGGGGAACAGAAAGGAGGCCGTCATGTTGGGAGCCTGAGGGAGCGGCTGGTGGCTGTGATGTGCGGCAGCTCAGATGAAGTTGGGGAAGTCACTTCAGCTGTTTTCTTGTTAAATTGTCAGTAACTGAATGTAACCTCAGGACAGTTATGAAATAGATGAGAGGAGAAAGATAAAATTTTTTAGCTTCTTCCCATAGTGAGAGATACACTTTACATTGTGACCATGTGAATAAATATACATGGATATAGGGGGAAAAAACGTTCACCAAGCGATACTTTGTGGGACACTCTCTAGTATCCTCAACTGAATTCCAGTCTTGTCTGTTTCCCTTTTATTTATTTTTTTTTGTGAGGAGGACCAGCCCTGAGCTAACATCCAATGCCAATCCCCCTCTTTTTTTAGTGAGGAAGACTGGCCCTGGGCTAACATCCATGCCCATCTTCCTCTACTTTATATGGGATGCCACCACAGCATGGCTCAACAAGCGGTGTGTCAGTGCGCACCCAGGATCTGAACCAGCGAACCCCGGGCCGCCGCAGCGGAGCGCGCACACTTAACTGCTTGCGCCACTGGGCCGGCCCCTGTTTCCCTCTTTTTTAAATATAGTTTTAACCTCCTAATTTCATCACTTTCAGGGTTGTAATCTCTTGAGATAAGGTGTATAAGCCACATAGCACAGCAGCGGGCATATGGGGTGTATTCCATGTGTTACTCATTTTCTGTTATTCTTTTCTCACCCTTAAAATTATATGAGCCTTAAATGGAACAGTATATGTAACATATGGAAAAAGGCCTGGCCCTGATCATGAGCAGGTTTCATGTGGCAGATGTGAGGGCCGAGGGGGCCAGATGGATGGCATCTTAGTGCTGCTCTGGCCGTCCAGGCGGGGCAGAGCCTGGATCCTCTCCTGCCGCTTCAGCCATCACGCTGGCACACCTGGGCTATCAGTGGGGCCCTTTGACTGAGATGTCTGTTCCCTCTTACCTGGGGAGGAAGAGGGGAGATAGTAGGGAGAGGGGTATGACTCAGAAATCCAGACTGCCTCTAAAAAGGCCGGTTGTTTTCCCGGTGCGGAGCAGGCATATGGAATCTCAGGTTCAGAGGAGGAGAAGGCGTCCGAGTGAGTGAGGCCAGGGCAGGGCACAGGGGTCCTGGGACTCACTTCTGGTTGCAGAGAACTCCTAGCACTTGAGCTGCAGGCAGGGTTCACCTCCCTGTGGCCTTGGCAGAGGCAAAACCGGGACCTGTGGTGTCCTGAATGAGGACTTGTTTGGGAGGAGGATTTTAAAAACCGGCCATTCCCTTAAGAGTTTCCCTGTAGCATTGTTCGTGATAGAAAAAACTAGAAACAATCCAGATACCAACTAACAACAGAATAGATAAATAAATCAAGGTGTTTTCCTACACTGGGCTACTTCTCTGCGGCAGTGCAGATGAATGAACTCCAGCTACACGCATCAAGAATCTCACCATGTAGGGCAAGAAAAGCAAGACAGAAAGTACACACAGTGTGATTCCAACTAGATCAAGTTGAAAAACAAGCCGAACTGCACAGTATCCTCCTTAGGGACTCATACATACATAACAAAACAAGGGAGACAAAAGGAAGTGATTAACACCTAATTCAGCAAAGTGATTATTCCTGGTGGGGCTGGGGCAGAGAGGACATGGGAAGTTCTGTTCTTGGACTGTGTGCTTCACGCATGGGTGTTCTTTTATTTTAAGTCTTTAAACAGTACATATTTTATACTTATGTACGTATGTATATGTGTATATGTATGATGTATATGTGTATACATATATGTATATTTAAAAATATGTGTGTAAATGTATACATACATGCATTGTTTTGTATGTACAATATATTTCTCAATTAAAAGTTAAGAAAAACTGGCAGGTCCTTAGAAGAACTAAGACTGTTCCCCCACTAAATCGTAGGGCTCTGCCCTCATTCTCAAGTTGGGTTTTTAGTCACTGTTGCTGACAATAAGTGTTTGATTAAGGCCTCCTTCCTCTGGTTTTGGTCGTTGGCAGACTTCTCTGTCTGCATGCCGCCTCTTCTCTGGGGCAGAGGAGTGGGGAGGCCTGACCCTTTCTCTCCAGTGGACAAGGGAGCCCATGCTGCGTGGAGCACACTCCAGGATGGTGCCAGCCCTGGCAGAATAGGGCAGTGTGGGGAGAGCCTCCAACAACTGGAGGAGAAGACCTAGTACCAGTCTCTGGGCTCTGCTCCAGCACAGACTGGCACAAGCCTCTCCCCCCATCCCTGTGGGTGTCCTTGGCAGCCCTCCCGTGGCAGCCGAGCCGAAGGACAACAGTTCTCTGAACAGTGACCAACAGGGAAAGCCTTGCCAGACAGGTCGCTACCGGAGTGGGGTGTTGAAGAGCCCCACCATCATCTAACATGAGAAACACCCGAGGCTTGGGGCCAGTGGGCGACACCAGGGCTGGTCATGGAATTGATCTGAGACTCAGTTTCTCTGACAGAAAAATGAGGAATCCAATAGCTGGCTCGCCCACCTCAGTGGGCTTCTGTATCATATGAGATCATAGAATCATAGTATCTCAGGTCCGAATGAAACTTTAGCATTTATTCAGTAACGTGCTCCTTAACTAAAACTATTCATCAGAGTTGCTTAAGGAGCTTTCTGAAATACAGAATCTGGACCTGCCGAATAAGAGTCTCTGGGCTAGGGCCAGGGCGTTTATTAGAGTCACACAATCACGTGGTCAAATAGTCAGCTAGCACTGAAGGGCTTAGATGGATGGGAATAGGCTCTGGTACCACTCTGCCCACCCTGGTCCTGCTTTCCAGAAGCAGCTACTAATTAAGGAAATTTCTAGGGTTAGTGCTTCCAGTGGTTTCCTCCAGACACTTAGCTGAATAATATGCTTATGCCACTAACTCTCTCTTGATTTGTCAGATTTTGACATGATCAGTTCCCCATAGTGGAAGTTGAAAGGTTTAGCTCCTTTATGCTTTCCTTACCCTCCCTTTCCTCTTCTCCCAATTTTTGTTTTTTTTTTTTTTTTTTTTTTTTTTTTGCTGAGGAAGATTGTCCCTGAGCTAACATCTGTGCTAGTCTTCCTCTATTTTATATGTGAGTCGCTACCACAGCATGGCTTGATGAGTGGTGTAGGTTGGCACCCAGCATCCAAACCCGCAAACCCAGGCCACCAAAGTGGAGTGCGCTGAACTCAACCACCAGGCAATGGGGCCGGCCCCTTGATGTTTTTATTATTATTTTTCGGGTTTTTTAAATTGCCTTTGGAATCCTAAATATACTGAAATCTTTAGCCCTTATTCTGTCTACTGTAGGTTTTATCCCTCTATCAGGGAAGAATATCAGTGTCTCAGCCTTCCCTTTCCACCAGCTCTTCTGTCCTTGGCCATCTCCCAGCTTCTCTGTCAGCTGTACTTGTGTTTCATGTTGTCACGGTATGTTCTGTCGTATAACTATGACGCAGTCTTGTATGCTTTGTCGATAAGTTGATTCTGACTTGACAGGAGTGAACAGCGTTGACACTGTTGTGGCCATATTGCTGTGTGCCACCCCTTCAAGCAGAGTGCTGGCATTCTGGTTCCTCTTCCACCTGGCGCTCCCGGGAGAAGGGTCTGATGTCTAGGTCAAGTGGAATCTCTTTTCTTACATTCCAACAGTTCCTCCAAATCACGCTGCTTTGTAGTTTCATATTTGAACCATTATTTTATCTGCTTTTACTTTTTCACAAAGTTTCTGGTTGCCTCTTTTTTTAAATTGTAGTTAAAAGAATACTGTGCCTTTATTCTGTTTTTGAAATTATCCAGCCACTTAGTTCAAGAATTCATTACATGCTATCTCCTGCCTTCCTTCTTGGAAACATTGTTTCCAGAATGTTCTTTCCTGCAGCTCCAATCTGCACAGCTCATTCTTTAGGCATGCTGTATGCTCTCAACCTGAGACTTCCTTTCACAGCTTTCCTAGGTTAGATCCACTGTTTTCTTTATTTGATGTCTTTTTCTTTCTTGTTTTACTTTCTCATTTAGCTGAAGTACGTTCTTGAGTACTTCCCCAGAAAAACTACATGAGAGGTAAACTTTCAATGCTGTATTTTGCCCTCACTTTTGATTGATGGTTTGACTGCATACAGAATTTAAATTTATTTTCCCTCAAAACATTAAAGGCATTGATCTATTGACTTTAAGCATCCATTGTTGCTAATAAGACATCTGAGGCCAGTTTGATTCTCATTTCTTTATAGCTAACTTGGTTTTTTTTTGTTTTGTTCTTGTTTTTTGGTTTTTTTGGGGGTTTTTTGGCTTTGTTAGTTTTCTTCCCTGGAAGCTTATAGTATATTCTCTTTAACTTTGATGTACTAAAATTTTGTAAGGCTGTGTCTGGGTTGGATTTTTTTTTTCATCTGTTGTGCTGGGTACTCTTGGATCCGTTTGATTTACAGTCTTATGTCCTTCTTCCACTCTGTACGTTTCTTCTGTTATTTCTTTGATAATTCCCTTCCCTCCTTTTCCTTGATTTCCTCTCACTGGAAATCCTATTAGTTGTAAAACTTCCTAGATTGATCCCGTGTGCAGCTTCTGTTCTCTCACTTTTCCCATCTACGTCTTTTCTTCCTACCCTCTGGGAGGTTGTCTTAACTTTGTCTTCCAGACCTTCTAGTGAAGGTTTTAATTTGGCAATCATATTTTTAATTTTCTTCCCTCTGTTTCTCTGATTATTTCATTTTCATAGCATCTTGCTCTTGCTTTACAGAGGCCAAATTGGGTTGACTTTCTCTGACCACTAATTAGAATTGTTTTAAAAATTATCTCCTGACCCTTAAATGATCTCATTTCCTCTGGGGTCTGGTTCTGGTTGTTTATTTTGGTCATTCCTTTTCAGGCTGCTGGTTTTCCCTTAATGTCTGGTGAATGTTAGCTCATTTGTATTTAAAAATGAAGAACCAGGCTGGTAGTCTAGTGAGCTGATTGATGTGGATTTCATCCGCTACCCACGGATAGGTCTGTTTCCACAATATGCCCATCTCCTGGGTCGGTAGCTGTCCTGGTGCCATGTGGATGGGGAGAGGGGCTGGCTGGCTAGCCTTGCCTGAGTGTGCTGTTCGACTGGCACTCTGGAGCCCGCACACTCTCCAGTCCCCTATAGCTCATAGACCACATCTGGCCGGCTTCTTTTTGTATGCCCTGCGAGCTAAGAACAGTTTTTACACTTTTAAAGAGTTGTATAAAAAAAAGAAAAGAAAACTAAGAAGAATATGAAAAAAAGACTATATGTTGCCTGCAATGCCTGAAATATTTACTATCAAACTTTTACAGAAAAGTTTCCCAACCCCTGCTCCAGTCCGTGGTTTAATATCTTTGGAGGACAGCCCTCCTATATTTTCACCTGGCATTGAGTACCTGCCCCTAGGATGAGGGTATGGCAATGGATGGAGCCCTTTAGTTGATCCCAGTTTCCAGCTTCATTTCCCTTCCTGTCCTCTCTACCTGCTTATTTGGAGCCCAGATCTTCTCCTGGGTTCCCTTGGCAATGCTGGCAGTCACCTCCACATAGCCCATCGGACACTCCAGGCTGCAGCTTCCCTCTGTGTTGTCTCATCCATTCACACGCTGCCTTCCACTTCCTAACTTTGGTAAATGAATTGCAGTCTCTTATTGTCTGCTGCTTCCCTAGTCTCCTTCCCATCACTATTATGGGTTTGTTCCCCTTTATACCTCATTTCTGTCATTGCAGTGGGTTTTTGAAACAGTCTAAGAGTCACCATTAACTAGGAGTTGGGGGCCTTCCGCGTATGTCTAGATATGCTGGCTGGGGGCTTTTTAGGTGTAGGTAGCTTAGACCATGAAGAAGTTACCCCATTGAGGCCACACTCAGATAGAGCTTGTGTTGGTGAGCTGCAAAAAACACCTGTTTCTCCCAAACTTTTGTGCATAGAGACATTCCCAGATGCTTATGCACAGTGGGTGGGGGTGTAAACTAGACATGGCCAGATCCGTAAGATTGTAAAACCTGTCCCTTTGACCTAGCATTTCCACTTTCAGGTATCTGACTTAGACAGTTGCTCGTACATGTGCACAAAGAGATGTAAGAATGTTCATTGTAGCATCATTTGTGATAGAAAGAAATAAAAACAAAAACAACCTAAGTGACCCGGTGTAGGGGATTAATAAGGCATGGTGCGTGCATAGCATGGGCTACTACACAGTTATTACAAAGGAGGAAGAAAATCTATGTGGACGGTTGTGGGAGATCTTAGAGGTCACAGATAACCCATAAAGGATCATCCCACTTGTGCTCAAAAAAAGGACCTTTATGTAGCTATGTTCATGTATATGTCAACTCATTAAAGAAAAGACTGGAGTAATGATCACCCAACTGTTATTCATGTTTACTTCAATGAAAAGGATTGGAGGTTAGACTTCTGAATTATTTGAGAATATATTCCTGTGCTGCTTGGATAGATAGATGTTTTTGAGGCTGTTAACCTCATCACCAAACAAAGAAAAAATAGGAGCAGATCAAAAGATTAGCCTGAATTGGGGCCTCTGGCTGCTTCCTTACCTCACAGCTTGAATGACCCTTGTCATCAACAAGTATATACTGCATACCCCCAAGATACATGGACCCCAGCTCTGGTGATTTACACCTAACTATGGAGACATGCCTGTGAGATGCTTTTGAAGAGCACACGGCTGTGGAGGGGTGCACACTGGGAGCTGGCGGGTTGGAGTGTGCAGAGGTGGCTACTCCCACACTTGCAGGCATGGTAGCCTCCTGTGATAGGCTGGACTTGGTGATGGGAGAGTGGGAGGTAGAAGATGTGTTCCAGGTGAGGGCAACAGTGTAGACAGAGCTGTAGAGTGGGCTCCTAGCGTTAGCTGGGCTTTGAAATGGGGCTTTATGAATGGGGCAGGGGAAAAGCTGAGTGAGCCCACGGGAGTCTCTCTTTACTCCTTTGGTTTCATCAATTGAGACCACCTAAAGATGGCAGATTTCTGTCTGCTTTTCTCCCTGGGTGCTTCAGAGCTCATGATGCAAGCGAGCCAGGGCCCCCTCTCAGGCTTGGAAGGACAGTGGAATAACAAGCAGAAGTTTTGAGATGGAACAGTCCCTACCATCTGAGTCAAATTCTTGACCCAGAATCTGTGTTCTACCTTTCTCTTTGCTGTCTGATTGGCCCATGCTTTCCTTCCCCTGTCAGCTCAGCTCAGAGAGCCCTTGACCATCTCCCTGCCACCATCTCTTCCCTGCCACCATCTCTTCCCTTCACCAGCTGAGAGCATAGGCCCTTTGTTCAATTCTCTATTTAGACTCGTGGCTTCCATGAGGCCAAGAGAAGCCATTGCATTCAGAGCCTATGCAGAAGTGAATTGAGATATAGCCACCACCATGAGACTAACGTTCTCTCTCACTCTCTCTCTCAATTGGGGGAAGGTCCCAAGACTGTGGCAGTCTTAAGGCTCGAGTCAGCAGAAAAGTCAACTTACTTAGGACCAGCAGGCAAAGGCGGATTACCCACAGGAAAGCTGGTTCCACTTCCATCGCTTGGCTCCAGCTGTGGCTGCCAGCCTGTGGCAGCCTGGTTCTGTTGTCCACTTCTGATCTATACTTCTTAGTGAGTGGTGACCTAGAATTCCTGTCGTCCTGGGCTCCTCTCAGTAGGGGATGTGTTCTGTGCCTTTGGCCTTCTCCCTTCTCACCCACATGCACAGTGTGGCAGTGTCCACTGATGTGACACTGTGACTTGCTACCTGTGCCAAGTGAGAATCAAGGAACCAGAGAGAATTAAGGAAGTACCTTTAGACAGGAAGTTGAGAGAGGCCATATTTTGGAACTCTGAATGTTCAGTCTAATAGCTCTTGTAGTGTGGTCTGCTCAGCCCCAGAATAGTTTCTTCCTGTGTGGCGGGAAGTGGGGGTCTCGTAGCTCTGAGGCCAGGACTGTCAGTCAGCATCTTCATTATGTCATTAGATATCAGCTCTCAATTCTTCTGTTCAAATGGAACTTTGTGGAGTGCTGTAAGCCCCACAGCCGTCTACAGCAGTAGTTCCCATTCCTAAAGAACCACCTCCTATATGACATTCCAGAGGCTGCCCCAGCCACCCCTGGGGCTGTGTTCAGAGTTAGTGAATTTGCTTGTGGGGCATCGGGTCCTGTCATACTCCCCTCGTCTCCCTCCTGGGCCTCAGGACTGAGGAGAGGGAGGAAAGGAGCTGTCAGATCCAGGATCTTGCTAAAATCAGCATCTGCCTCTTCTCTGTGCTTTAATAGCAACTCTGTGCTTTCGTTGAGACAGGTAATTAGTGGTTTGGAGGTTTGCTGTGGAGTGGTTGAAGCTTCCAGCAGGATCGTGACCACACCCTTTGGCCCTGTTTATCCTTGATCTGGAGGTCCCTTCAGGCCTGCACTTGAGTGCTTCCAGCATCCCTGCGGTGCGGGACACTGAACGCCCCGCCCTGGGCCTACGACTGGAGCAGGACTGCCTCCTCTCCAGCCTCTGGCCTGCTCTCTCTGGTCCCCACGAAGCCAGGGCTGAGGAGACTGTCGCCTAGCCAGGGGAGACCCCCCACCAGCCTCCCTCCCTTGCCAGCCTTTCTCTGGGAGTTCGTCTTTTGAGGGAGTGCCTTGCCCATCTCACCGTCTCTGGGTCATCTCACCTGTCCCCTGGGTGGCTCTGGTTGGCTCTTGTGGTGGGGAGGTGGGGGATGGGCTTCACACTCAGATCATGCTTTGCTGTTGCTTCTCCCCTGGGCATGCACATCTGGGTCAAATAAGTTGAAACTGGCTCATCCTAATGAAGGGAGAGCAAAAGCCACAGTCTGAGCCATAGAAATGACCTCATCGTGTAGAAGTCGTCAGCCACGGCTGGAAAGCAGTCTTGTTTGAACATGTGTATGGGAAGGAGAGCAGACTGTCTGTGGTTTGCATTTTCATGTTTCATGCGCAGCAGCATTTTCCTGGGGATTTGGCTAAGCTGGCTTTGGCAGAGAGCGAGAGAGGCAGCTGCTCTTTCCTCGGCATGGCCTGCCTCCCACTTCTGAGAGCAGTTGGGCGTTCGTCTCTGGTTGGGGGACGAGGTGGCTTTATTTATTGGAGAAGGCCTTTCGGGAGACCCTAAGGGTCTTGACAGGCAGGACAGAGCTGTCCGAGCCAGGGGCACCCCAGCCTGCTCATCTGAGCTGCAGAGCACAGGAACATATGTGCACCAGGCCGCTGTCCATCTGGGATGCATTGAGATGACCGTTCCCACTGCCAAAACTTCCCTGTAGATAGAGAGCTGCTGCCCCAAGCTGCACAAGGGCTGCGGCACCACCACAAGGCCCCTGGTCTGGGACCTCCACCCCAGGCCACCTTCCCCACAATCCAGCACTGTCACACTTGTTGAGGGGCAGGAGTTGGTACCACACATGTAAGTGGAAATAGACATTGTTCCCTGTTGCGAGCAGGATCGTCTTCAGTCCCTCTGTGCTCCCCTCCAGAGTCTGTTCTAGCCCAGCGCCTGGCTGCGGTGTACCCTGGGGATACTGGTGTTCCACCGTCCATCAGACAGCGGTCAGAGTTGAGGGGAGCATGCCTCTACTTCCCTGCCCTCCCCAGGGAGCATTGCCTCCAGCATCGAGCATCAGTGTTGCTGGGCTTTGCATGCTCCCCGTCTGCAGCCCCAGTCACTCTGGCACCTCGTTATGCCCTTTGGTTTTGCTGGCAGCTGTTTGTGTCTCTGGGAGGGGTTGGAACTAATCATGTTTCTCCCCTCTGATGGGGCTGCTTTTTGGAGAACATGGCTGCAGCACAGGTTTCTAAAAAAAGGCCTGAAAGAGAATGGCCCTGTGGAATTGGGAAAACAAAATTGCTTAGAGCAGCCAGACTGTTTGGCTTCAAATCTCAGCTCCACACTTACTAGCTATGTGACCTTGGGCAAATTACTTAACCTCTCTGGGGCTCAGTTTTAAGGGGTGGCTTATTTTTCTGTTTTTTTTTTTTTTAATTTTTAAATTTTATTTATTTATTTTTCCCCCAAAGCCCCAGTAGATAGTTGTGTGTCATAGCTGCACATCCTTCTAGTTGCTGTATGTGGGACACGGCCTCAGCATGGCCGGAGAAGTGGTGCGTTGGTGTGCGCCCGGGATCTGAACCCGGGCCGCCGGCAGCGGAGCGCTCACACTTAACCGCTAAGCCACAGGGCCAGCCCCTATGTTTCTGTTTTTAATGTATTTGTTACATAAGTGATCCGTAAATACCCCCAAAAAAAACAATTTAAAAAATTACAGTTAGGGGCCGGCCTCATGGTGTAGCTGTTAAGTGTGCATGCTCTGCTGCTGGCAGCCCGGGTTCAGATCTCGGGTGCACCAACGCCCTGCTTGTCAGGCCATGCTGTGGCGGCATCCCACATAAAGTGGAGGAAGATTGGCACGGATGTTAGCTCAGAGCCAGTCTTCCTCAGCAAAAAGAGGAGGGTTGGCAACAGATGTTAGCTCAGGGCTGATCTTCCTCACAAAAACAAAACAAAACAAACAAAAAAAATTACAATTAAATGTAACCACCATCCAGAAATAAGCATCTTGGAATATGTCCTGAATTTCAGACTTTTTTCTATGTGCTTATGTGTATGCAATTTTGCATGCACATGCTCTTTTAAAAATAAAATGGCATAATATATATTCTATTCTATAGATTGTATTGTGAGGGCCTAATATGTGTCAGGTGCTGTTTTAGGCACTGCACACACAGTATTCAAAACAAAGTCTCTGCTCTCAAGGAGCTTACGTCCAGTTGGAGGAGATGGACCATCAATAACAAATAGGTCAAGTGGCAATAAACAGCTAAGGAGAAAAATAAGGCATTGTAGGGGAGACAGAAGGACAGGGACGTGGGCTTCCAGTTAAAAGGGGGCAGTTTGCCCACCTGCTTCCTTTAAAACCCTCACTAAAAATGACATTAAAGGAGTTACATTTTAAAAAAATTATCCCATAAGGGCTAGAGGAAGGGAGAGGAGACAAACCTAGGAAGCGAAGGAAGGAGGAGGAGAAGTAACTGACTTAACAGATCTGAGACCTAGAGACCTGAGCACACAGAGGGGGAGATCTGAGTGGCAGTTGCTACAAACCCCTTTCCCACCTCACAGAACTGCTAACTGCTCCTTCCAGAGATGGAGTCCCTGGAGAGGTTAAAAGAGAGGGTAGAGATTCTAGGTGCAGTGGAGGGTGGGGTCATGGTACTGAAATGTAGAGGGGTTAAGTGGAAGTTCACATGGTCAATGTTGAGATGACCTCATGCCCCCCACCTACCCTCGCTGCGTCTCTTCTCATCACTCAGCATGCTGTCAGCCAGGCTTAATACCTCCACGTGTGAAATTGGAAGGATCATCTAGGGACAATCTGACCAGCCCAAGAAAAAAGACCTAAACTCTTAGGGGTTCCGTCATGCAAAGGAATAGCCCAATCATCCTAAAATGAAGCTCCAAGTGAACACACCTATGTCCACAGAGCTTCCCATCAGCTTTTTAGTGCTCTGCTCTGAAATATGTGTGAGTGCACAGGCCAGGGTAACCAAACTTTTTTTTTTTTTTTTTTTTTTTGGTGAGGAAGATCAGCCCTGAGCTAACATCCGTGCTAATCCTCCTCTTTTTGCTGAGGAAGACCGGCTCTAAGCTAACATCTATTGCCAATCCTCCTCCTTTTTTTTTTCCCCCAAAGCCCCAGTAGATAGTTGTATGTCATAGTTGCACATCCTTCTAGTTGCTGTATGTGGGATGCGGCCTCAGCATGGCCGGAGAAGCGGTGCGTCGGTGCGTGCCCGGGATCCGAACCCGGGCTGCCAGTAGCGGAGCGAGCGCACTTAACTGCTAAGCCACGGGTCCGGCTCAGGGTAACCAGATTTTTGAGTGAAGCCTCAGTTGAAAAAGAAAGAAAGAAACTTGAAGGAGAGAGAAACTATACAGGGAGAAGAAATTTTCAAAAACTGTCTTAATCTCAGGTATTATGTTATCAAATGATAAGATGAAGAACAAGGTACTGTTAATAAAGAATTTTTTTAAAACTCTTGGAAATTAAAAATATAGCACAAATGAAAAATTCAGTAGAAGATGAAGTTGAAGAAAACTTCCTTCAAAGTAGAGCAGAAAGACATAGAGATGGAAAATGGGAGAGAAAAAAAAACTAGAAGATGAATCGAAGAAGTTAAATGTCCAAATAGATGTTCCAGAAAGAAAGGGCAGAGAAAATGGGGAAGAAAATGATCCAAGAAATAAGACAGTTTCCCAGGAGTGAAGAACACGATTTTCGAGATTGGAAGGGTCCAACGATTACCTAGCTCAGTGGGTGAAAATAAACCTGCTCCAAGTCCCATCAACACAATCAGGACATTGGGGACAGCAAGGAAAAAGTAGGTCAGTACAAAGGCTTGGGGATCAGAATGACCTCAGACTTCTCGACAGCGGTATTGCAATCCCGTAGATCATAGAGCAATGCTTTCAGATTTTGAGGATCATTGCTTTCCATCCTGGAATTCTTTAGCCAAACTCTTAATTAAGTGTGACAGAAGAATAAAGACATTTTTAGATGTTTCAAGTCTCTATCTCCCTTGCACCATTTCTGGAAGCAACTTGAGTTTGTGCTTTAGCACTGTGGTTCTTGATATATGATCCCTTGACCAGAGGTAGCAACTGCACCTGGGAACTCGTTAGAAATGCAAATTCTCCAGCCTCACCACAGATGTCCTGAGCCAGGTGGTTCTGATGCACAGTCAAGTTTGAGAACCACTGCTTTAGCAAAATAAGGACATAAACGTGAAAGACGAAGATAATGGATCTGGGAAACAAGGTGCCCAGCACAAGAGAGAGGGAGAAGGAGTCCCCAGGATGATAGTGCCCAGAGCTCCCAGGGCACAGCTCTGCGGAGGACACCTGCTGGAGCGGGTCAGAGGCTCCAGCAAGACACTGGATGGGCTTTGGAGAGGTTTGAGATTGTTTGGAGCTGTTTTTTTTAAGAATGCCAGTAGGGGCGGCCCGGATTCGGATCCCGGGCGCGCACCGACGCACCGCTTGTCCGGCCATGCTGAGGCTGCGTCCCACATACAGCAACTAGAAGGGTGTGCAACTATGACATACAGCTATCTACTGGGGCGTTGGGGAAAAAAAGGAGGAGAATTGGCAATAGATGTTAGCTCAGAGCTGGCCTTCCTCAGCAAAAAGAGGATTAGCATGGGTGTTAGCTCAGGGCTGATCTTCCTCACAAAAAAAAAAAAAAATGCCAGTAGGAGAGCAGGGTCAGGGAGTTCCTTGTTCCTTCTCTAGCCACAAGGAAAAGCTTTTGGGCAGGGAGGTGCCAGGTACTGCTCACCCTGGGCAGGTGGCCCCCTTAAGTCAACTTGCTAAACAGGTTGGCAGAGAGGGCACCAGTTGAGTTGTCGAGCTTCATCTGCTGTCACCATGGGGCCACGGCTTTAGCCCAGCGCTGAGCCAGGTGGAGCTCTGTGACTGAGGGCACCACCGTTTCCTCATGTGTGAAATGGGGATTATAATAATACCCAGCTCACATTGGTTGTGAGGAGTGAATGAGTTAATATACATAGAGGGTTTAGAACAGTGCATACCTGTTAGCAATTAGTGCTGAGGGTCCAGAGGATATCAGCACCTTTTTTTTTTTCAAATGGAGATGATAATGTAGTCCTTTCTTGCCTTTTTTTTTTTTTAAGGAAGAGTGGCCCTGCGGTAACATCTGTTGCCAATCTTCCTCTTTTTTCATTTTTCTCCCCAAAGCCCCAGCATGTAGTTGTGTATCATAGTTGTAGAGTTGTAGCTCTTCTATGTGGGACACCGCCTCAGCATGCCTTGATGAGTGGTGAGTAGGTCCGTGCCCAGGATCTGAACTGGGGAACTCCAGGCCACCGAAGCAGGACGCACGAACTTAACAGCTATGCCACTGGGCCAGCCCCTCAACACCTTTTTTTTTTTACGTTTTATTGTGAAAAAAAATTTCAGCCCTACAGAAAAGTTGTAAAAATAGTACAAAGAACTCCCTTATAAAAGCCTTTCACCTACTGTTAACATTTTGCCACATTTGCTTTTTCTCTCTCCACATATACATTGAAAAGTAAGTTAGAGGCATCATAACCCTTCATTGCTAAGCTCTTCAGAGTGTGTCTTCTAGGAACCCGGGTAAAATGACCAATTTTAGGAAATTTCACATTTATACAAAACTATTATGTAACGTAGAGACCATTGTTAAATTTTACCAGTTGTTTCAATGCCGTCTTTCGAGCAAGACTCCTGTCCCTCATCCAGGATCCTGTCTAGTGCTGCATGTCCTTTGATCTGGAGCAGTCCCTCGGCCTTTCTTTATCTTTCTAATTGACACTTTTGAAGAGTCGTAAAGCCACTTGTTCTGTGGAATGTCCCTGGATCTAGTTTTGCTGATATTTCCTGTAATTGGATTTAGGGTATGCATTTTTGGCTAGGATACCATAGCAGGTTCCTCAGGAGGCACATGATATCAGTTTGTCCCATTAGGAGTGATGTTAACCCTGATCACTTAATGTTTTCCCTTTGTGATTAATAAGTAATCTGTGGAGAGATATTTTTGAGTCTGTGCATGGATATCCTGTTTCCCAACATCTTTTCACCCGATGGTTTGAGCATTTGTTGGGCATTGACTCTTGACCAAAATCCTTGTGGAGTTCAGTTGCAGGTCATTTAGATAAGCACCAGAGTTCACTTTTGAGAAGTGAGAAACTTGGCATTGGGAAATACGTTGATTTTTGGTAGAGAGGTTTTATTCCATTTGGGACAAAAATGCTCTTCCTGGGGTTAAAGTCTGAAAAGGCCGGATTCATTTAAACATTTGTTCAGTAAATATTTGTTGAGTGCTTACTATAGGCCAAATGCTGTTGCAGGTGCTGGGGATAAAATGATAAATTAAAAAAAGGTAGACCAGGGGCCGGCCCCGTGGCTTAGCGGTTAAGTGCACGTGCTCTGCTACTGGTGGCCTGGGTTCAGATTCTGGGCGTGCACCGATGCACTGCTTGTCTGGCCATGCTGAGGCGGCGTCCCACAAACAGCAACTAGAAGGATGTGCAACTATGACATACAACTATCTACTGGGGCTTTGGGGAGAAAAAGGGGAAAAAATAAATGTTTTAAAAAAAAAAAAAAAAAGGTAGACAATGTCCCTGTCCTCCTGGAAGGTACATTCCAGTGGGAGAATCAGACAGTAACTCTGTGTTCTATTGTCTGGTGGTGATGGGGGAAAAAAAGCAAGCCAGAAGGAGACAGGGTGATGAGGTTAAGGGGCGCCCTTTTAGCCAGGGCTGTCTGTGAGCTCAGGAGCTGACCTCTGGGCAGAGACCTGGATGATGCAAGGGAGCACCCATGACTGAGATGGGAGGCCCACCTGGCAGTGGGAGCAGTGGGTGTGAAGCTTGATGTGAGTTAGTGGAAGTGTAAGGAGATCAGTGTGGCGGGAGCAGAGACATCAGGAGGAGAACGGCGGTAAATGAAGGTGGAGGGGGGGTCGGGGTGTGATGACGGAGGGCCATGGAGACCATGGTGGAAAGCGAGTGAAGCAGTCCAGCCCCTACCCCTGACGCCAGCATGTGAGGGCCGGCCTGCCCCTGGCCAGGGCTTCCAGTGGTGGTCTGACAGAGAGTGGGCCCCTAGGAATGATTGGCTCTGAGGGGGTCCTGAGTGCAGCAGTAGGGTTTCTGCATCTGGGCAGGAGTTTCTCAGGAAGGGAAGAAGGACAGCAGGAAGTTAGCAGTTGGAAAACACCTTTTTATTTTTTCCCTGCTGCTGAGGGGGAAGGCAGGAGGGGGCTGGCCTGGTGAGGTGCCTGTTTCCTCAGCACCCTGGGTGGCTGGGGCAGTCTTTGACAAGCCTTGGCAGACAGGGGCCTACTCGCAGGCCCACCGGCTCTCTGATCTGGAACAGCCAGGGAGCCCCAGGCTGTGTGCCCAGGGCTGTGTGTCTGTTGCCAGCAGGGCTAGGCTGTTTTCCAGCGTCAGCTCTCCCTTTGTCCCCAGCCCATCTCCCCAGTGCTGAGGGAGCTCCGTTGCTCACGGCTTTCCCCCCACTGCCCAGCCCAGGCAACCGAAGTAACGACGACACAGCAAGAATAAGAGCCAGTATTGGAGGAGCACTTCTGTGTGGGGGGCACTTTGTGAATGCTTCCCACCTACTGCTCATCGACTTCTCACAACAGCCCTGTAAGGTAGGTCACCTGCCCAAGGTTGCACAGCTGCTAAGTGCAGGGCCAGGATTTGACGCCAGGGTGATTGGTGCGAGAATCTCTGCTCTTCTCCACCAGGCTACACGGCAGATATGGTGAGATTTTCCTGGAGCCCACTGCAAGGGCCAAGGCAGTGCTGTTCAGTTGATTTCGGGCAGTCTCCTGCTTCTTGAGGTCTTGGCGTGCTGACCTCTGACCCCTGGCCTGTAAGTCTGGGCTGTCAGAGAGTGGTGGGAGTGAGAAGTGAGGAACTGCTTTTGCTGCTGCCCAGAGGGTTGTGAGGAGGCCTTTGTGCCTCCCTGTCAGGGTCGGATCCGGAGATTCACAGGAAGTGGGCTGACATTTACTTAGCGCCTCCAGTGGTCCAGATAGCATGTGTTGTTTAATGTTAGCAAAACTCAAATTTTATGACTACCCTTTAACAGATAAGGAACCTGAGACTCTGAGAGGTTAAATAACACACCCACGGTCGCACAGCCAGTAAGGGGAGAGTCACACATCAGCTTGGGTCCAGAGCCCATGTCTTCATGCCATGCTGCCAGAGCTGATGGACCAGGGGCCTGTGATCCTCACCAGAAGTCATGTGCTTGGTATAGCCCCTTTGGACGTCCCCCTGGACTGTTGGAAGATGAGACTGGGCCTTTAGGCAGGTGTTGAAAGAGCATCAACTTTGGGGTGAGAAGACTCCGATTCCAGTCTTGCCTCTGCCATATTTCAGTGGGGTGCTGCACATGTCTCGAGTCCCTGCAAAAGTCTCGACGCCCCTGTGAAATGGGGAGTAAAATCACCTCTGTCCATGGGGGCCGGCCTGGTGGCATAGTAGTTAAGTTCGCGTGCTCCACTTCGGCGGCCCGGGTTTTGCAGGCTCGGATCCTGGGCACGGACCTACACACCACTCATCAAGCCCTGCTGTGGTGGCATCCGACATACAAAATAGAGGAAGATGGGCACAGATGTTAGCTCAGGGCTAATCTTCCTCAGCAAAAAAAAAAAAAAAAAAAAAAAATCACTTCTAGCCTCAGACCAAGTCTGAAAGTATAGGTTGCTGGTTCTTAGCTGGGTCTTGAAGTACATAGGTGAGTATGAAAATTTCCTAGAATGTTAAAATGCCCCAGCAGGGCTTCTCTCGCAGGTTTCCCTGGGAGAACACATCTGATTCTGGAGTCAGGGAGGACGTGGGTCTTTTGAGAAACATCCCAACTGATTTTAAAACACCATTTACCTTTCCTGCCCTTAAGATTGATGTTGAGGGGCCAGCCCGGTGGCATAGTGGTTAAGTTTGTGCGTTCCGCTTCAGCGGCCCGGGGTTCACAGGTTCAGATCCCGGGCACAGACCTATACAGTGCTCATCAAGCCATGCTGTGGAGGCATCCCACGGATGTTAGTGGAGGAAGACTGGCACAGATGTTAGCTCAGGGACAATCTTCCTCAAGCAAAAAAAAAAAAAAGATTGATGTTAAAGCACTATGTATAAACGTTAAGGTCATGATAACAGTTGTAGCAGATGTTATTAGAAATAGGGAAAAGGACTTCACCAGAAGCAGGTGGTATTGGACTGGGACCCTAACCTAGAGTCTGTTTAGAAAAACTGCAAGATTTCCTTCTGATGAAAAGAGTGGTTCTCAGCCTGGGGCAGTTTTATCCCCCAGGGAACATCTGGCAATGTCTGGAGACATTTTTGGTTGTCACAACTGGAGAAAGGGTTTTACTGGCATCTGGTAGAAGCCTGCGATGCTGCTAAACATCCTGCACAGGACGGCCCCCACAACAAAGTGTTGTCTAGTCTAAAGTGCTAACGGTGCCAAGGTTGAGAAACCCTGGTTTAAAATAGCCAGGACTTACGTAGTATTTACCACTTGTCAGACATCGTTCTCAGTGCTTCACAGGTATTAACTTGCTTAATCCTCCCAACCCTATGACAGAGGGGCTATTATTATCCTCAGGCGACAGATGGGGCAGTAGGGACATGGGGAGGTGAAATAACTGGAATGGGGTCAAGGACCCACTTGAGGTAAGGAGGGAGCAGGTGGGGCCAGGACTTGAAATCAGACAGTTGGGCTCCAGTGTCCATGTCTTTAGCCACTGTGCTACGCTGTGCTGCTGTGCGTTAAGGGAGGCTACTTGGCTTTAAACTGGATTTTCAGCTTTGGGTCCAGAAAGCCACATAGGTAGAAATGTGGTATGTGAGAAGAGTCGGAAACTTCATTCCTGTGTGTAGAAAACAGGGAAGGGCTAGGGTTAGGGTGATGAGGGGCCCAGTGACCCATCAGTGAAAACCTTGTGTTTTCTGGATTCTGAGTGTGGCTCAGCTCATGAATTTAATGGCACGAGGTGCCTCGTGGGCAGAGATCACAAGTGAATATAACCTCTTAGCCTTTGGCTCCCTTTGTTAGGGAATCAAAGGTGGGGCAAGGCTCATCTCCCTTCTGTGGTACCTGTGGGGACTCAAGTGTGACAGGACTCTGCAGAGAGTGGGCCTAACTTTGCAGGCCGTGTTGTGTCGTTGCAGATGTAAAGACAACTGTGGTTTACCCTGCCACAGAGAAGCACCTGCAGAAGTACGTGCGCCGGGACCTCCACCTGGTGCGAGAGACAGGAGATGATTACAAGAACATCACCTTACCCCACCTGGAGTCCCAGAGCCTCAGCATCCAGGTGACTGGCCACCGCTTCTCGGACTGGCCCCAAGAGGTCAGACATGGAGTGTTTGTCCCTGTGGCCAGTGTATCTTTCTTAAGCATCTCTCCAGGGGCCAGCACTGTTCCACAGGCCATGGGGATACACAGAGAGCACAGTGGAATCCCTGCCTTCATGGAGCTCACCACCTTGTGTGGGAGTCAGACAGCACACAAATATATAAGTACACAAGACATGAGATCATGAGGGCTGTGGAGAAGAATAAGCAGGATAAGTGGGGTGAGGTCGTCACTGTTTTATAGAGGATGGTCAGAGAAGACTTCATTGATAAGGGAGTTGACCTGATCTGGGGCATGGACTGAGGCTCTCTGGGAATCTCAAAGCAACCCAGTCCATTAGAAGAATTTGTATGTACTCTACAGTAGCCCCAGTACAGTCTCAGAATGGCTGTGCCCTTGCCAGGGTTCTGTCAAGGGGTAGACTGGTGCCAGTTTAGGCCCGCCCCAGTCCAGACTCTTATTCCTGGTTTCACCTGCAGCAAACCAGCCTCCAGGAGTGAAGTCCCAGAGTAAAAAACTTCCCCTTCACTTGTTCCCCCTTGCAGTCATTCCATAGAGGGTGGAACCCTATTGTTCTTGGGGGTTGGTGCAGGGCCTCTTCTCTTAGGGGCTATATTTCTGACTTGGCAGCTTCTTCGAGTGTCTTCAGCCGCTGGGCCATATGCAAGGCCATTTAGCTAAGAGATCCCAACTCCTCCTTGGGTCTCTACCCAGCACCAGCCAGAGCTTCTGCCTGGAATTGGCCCCAGGTGAATGCTCAGAGTTAAATATGATGGATGAGCCGTTTCCTTGCTCACTCACTGGCTTTCACTGTCTCCATCTCTGTATCACTCACTCTTGTTCTCGTTGAGCAATTCTCACTTACTCTCCCCAACATGCCAGTTACAATGGTGGAGGGTGTTCTAATATGGGAAACTCAGCCATTTCTCCCAGACCCAGGAGAAGGGAGGGTGTCCTGGGTGTAAGGGGCACTACGAGGTGAATTGTACTTGAGAAGAGTAAGGAAAGGGAGGTTGACAGGGCCCATGGGAGGCCTTGTGTGCCAACAGCTCTCTTTCCTGTTGGGGAAGACCCAGCCCGGCCACTGGCCATGGTCCCCTGTGCAGTATTTGCACAAGGCTCCTCTGGTGCAAACTGGCTTGATTTTTTTTTTTTTTTTTTAAGGAAATCTCAGCATTTGCTCTGTCTTCTAAGTAGAAAAGAAATATGTTTCCATCTTCCTAGACAGCTTCTGCTGTTCAGGGTTGTGGAGAGATGTGGAATATACGTTCTGCACATACGTGAGAGTGAAGAGAGGAGACCCTTAATACAGTTGATGTGAGTCATATACTGTGTATGCCTTCTTATACACCGTTATGTAGTTCCTCTTGGAAAATAATACAACAAAAACGCCACTGCTCTACCAACTTCTGTTTGACATGAGCATTCATGTATTCTTTTTTTTTAATTTTATTTCTTTATTTTTTTCCCCCAAAGCCCCAGTAGATAGTTGCATGTCATAGCTGCACATCCCTCTAGTTGCTGTATGTGGGACGCGGCCTCAGCATGGCCAGAGAAGCGGTGCATCGGTGTGCGCCTGGGATCCGAACCTGGGCCGCCAGCAGCGGAGCGTGTGCACTTAACTGCTAAGCCACAGGGCCGGCCCTCATGTATTCTTTCTTGGCTACTTCTAGCAAGTTTACAAGCCCTCAGCTCAACTGGCAACAGTCATTATCTTTATTGAGCATCTACTGTGTACAAGGCCCTGTGCTAGGCTCTAGAGGGTTACCAAGAAAAATGTTGATGATGCCCGACAGTCTTGTAGGGAAGATAGACATGTAGTCTGACAATTGCAGTGTAATGAGATAAGCACTTTAGTGGTCTGTATATGAGGTACAGTAGTGACCCAAAGAGGGAGTGAGTGATCAGCTCAGACAGTGGGGGGCTTCACAGAGGAGGGGATCCTCCAGTTGGGTCTTAAGGGACAAATAGATGTTTACCAGGTGAATAGGGCAGAGTAGGGTATTTCAGGCAGAGAGAAGAGCAAGTACAGAGGCATAGAGGGCTGGAATCATTTGATGCACTTGGGGAGCTGTTAGGATCAACAGGAGATGACAGGAGAAGGCAGACAGGGGCCAGGAGGCAGTATGTGCACTTTGTCTAGGAAACCAGAAGTTCCCAAACTGTGCTGATCATCGAGATTGCCTGGTGAGATTTTTAAAAATATACAGCATGGGGCCCTACTCCATCTCTGCTGAATCAGAATGTTCAGGGAGTGGAGCTAAGAAATCTGCATTTAAAAAAAAATATCTATTTCTAATGATCATTGGATTTGAGAACGATTGCCGTAGGCAGTGAGGGTCCTGTCAACGATTTTAAGCATGTGATGAGATCGGATTTTTTTTTGTTTTTTTTTTCTGAGGAAGATCAGCCCTGAGCTAACATCTGTCGCCAGTCCTCCTCTTTTTGCTGAGGAAGAATGGCCCTGGGCTAACATCCGTGCCCATCTTCCTCCACTTTATATGGGACACCGCCACAGCATGGCTTGACAAGCAATGCTTCCGTGCGTGCCCAGGATCCGAACCCCAGGCCGCAGAGGAGCGCGCGTGATCAGATTTAAAGAATCAGTTGGAGTGCGGTGAGAGGAAGCAGGAAGACTCTGAACCCAGGCAGAGGCAGTGGGGAAGGCTTCTGTAGCAACGTAAGAGGTAGGGCTCAGGAAATGGTGGATTTGGAGGTGAGGAAGGGTCTGGGATGACCCTAGGTCTAGCTTGGGCAATGAGTAGATGGATAGTAGGATCATTAACCAGGACGGGGGACATGGACAGCGGAGAGGGTTTATGTGGAAGACGGTTCAGTTTGGGACTTAGCGAGCATCACTAGGTGTGGGAACTGCCATAAGCATTTGACGAGCATCACCTCACTGAATCTTCACAACAGCCCCTTGGAGATGGGCTTCAAAGCCAGGAGGTCTGGCCCAGCGTCTGTGCTCTTAGCCCACTACCCTATTTGGCTCCTCAGATTTGAGGTACTTGTAATTTCCCAGTAAAAAATGCAGTGGAATGTCTGGATCTGGAGCATTAGAGATCATCAGGCTAAAAACGTCCATTTGTGAGTTGTCAAATCAAGGCTTTAGCACCAGCCCAGCGTTTGGATTCCTATTCTGCCGACTCAGAGCAGTGTGACATTGTCTTTCACTTCTGAGCCCCAGTCTGGAAAATGCAGCTAATACTACCCCCCTCCTAAGGTCCCGGTGGAAATTGAGAGAATGTATCGTGTCAGTGTTGTTGCCAGCGCAGACTAGGTGCGGGAATGGTAGCTGCCGTTATGCAGACACAGGGAGCGGTTCCAGAGAACAGGCTGGGAGAGTGCAGGACTAGGACACCTGGGAAGCAGGGGCAGGTGAAGGGTGGCCAGAGGAGACGGGCCAGCAGGTGGGTGAGCAGCAAAGCAGGAGGAGAGTGAACGGGGAGTGAGATTCCCAAAGGAGGTGAGGGCATCCAGAGGGAGTTGCTAGTGTCACCTACTGCAAGGAGGTCATGCCAGGTGTGTTGCAGAGCTGTCGGTGCCCACCCACAGCCCCGATATCAGCAAGGCTGGTCGAGTCCCCCAGGCTTGCTTTCAGATGGTGTCACTTCCCATTACACAACCCCCTATGATTCATGTGAATTGTGTTCTCTTGTTCTCCCTTCCTTATCTGGACTTCTGGTCTGAGACTTCATGTGGATTCGGGTCCCTCCTGCTCTCCCGTGGGCCTTCCCTACATGGCCTGGAGCATGGGCTCTGATGCCAGACTCTGGGTTGGAATTGTGTGAACTTCCTCACGCCTGCTTTTTCCTCACCTGCAGAATGAGGTACTAACAGCAGGGTTGCCGTGAGAGTTAATCCCATGAGGTACTTAGAGCAGCACTGGGCTCGTCACCATCGTGCCTTCCTAGTGGTCACTCGCCCCTGCAGCCTCGTGCTTGGTTCTCCCTTGCCCTTTAGTTGGCACTGCCTCCTTTGCTCTCATCCTTTTTCTCTTTTTTCCCTTTCCTAGTCCTTCTAGTAGCCTCCAGCAAACCATCCCATTGTCGTCATCGTGAGGCACCAGCCGAACATACCTCCTGGTGGAATAAGCACCTTCCTCTGCTTGTGGGGTGCCTGCTCTGAGCTGGGTGCTTCTCAGGCATTTTCTCACTTACAATCCTGACTACACCCTAACATGTGGGTATTATTAGCTCCATTTTACAGAAGAGGAAACCAAGGCTTAGAGAGAGGAAATCACTTAACACAGGTGGCGGCTAATTAGTGGTGGAAGCAGGAGATGAAACAGAGGCTTGTTGAGCTCCAGAGCCCATCCATTCTCTCTCATGCCACATACCGCTTTCCAATCCCTTCTTATCTGTGGGCAAAGACAGAGCCCCAGGGAGGCCTGCTTATGGGCTGGGCCACACCAAGGCTCTCTGTAGAGAGTCGCCACGCCCCTCCCTGCCCTTTATTTTTGGGATGGTTCAGGTCAGGTTCTGACTGGCTTTTTTCTCCCATAGCACATTCTCGGAGAGGTTTGCAGTCGGAGAGGAAATGCCTCTGTGGGAGATTCTCCACAGGCTGCGCTGTGCATTGCTCTGGCCCCAGTGCTGCACGAGGAAGCCACTGCTGGCTGTCCTCCAGACCCCTCCCAGGAAGTGGCATGGCCAGGCTCTTCTTGGGAAGGGCCTCTCTTTTGTAGTGGGAGGACCACATTGTGACCAGCCTGTGGTCTTTCCAGGGGATCTGAGAGGCCCAGATATTCCTGGGCAGGTACCCTCTGCATCTCAGATAGTTGCACTTGACCTTAGCCAAGCCGACGCAGAGCCGATGATGTAGTGCATTGTTCTCAGCCCTCCGAACTCAGGGTGAAGTGTGCAGATGCTAAACCGGCCCCTGCCCCCGGCCTTTGCTGACATTACTTGTGCCAGCACTTCTGGGAGTGGGCAGAGGAGCCCTATACTGGTCTGGTTGTGTCAGTGCCCTGGCCTCCTGATCTGCCCCACTCAGTGAACTGGGAGGCCCATCATGACTGAGAGGTGGAAGGGACAGCTGTGTGAACCCAGCCACTCATCTCGCTGGCTCTCCAGCAGGGTTCTCTCTCGGATTTGGGGTAGGGAGTTCACTGACCTGGAAGGAGGTCGAGTTTGCAAAGGGCTCTTGGAGCTTGGGGGAAGTGGAAAAGAGTGGAAGTCCATGGGTTTGAGCCCTGTGAGAACAGGGGCCTTCTTATCTTAACCTCCCTGCAGGTGGGCTTCTTCAGAAGCCCATGTCTTTGGGATCCACACATGCCCTAGGAAGGGTTCCCTGAAGACTGTTGACAGCAGCTGATAAAAGGGTGTGAGGAAGGGCTGGAAGCCCTGGGTTGACAGGAAAGGTCTGTGTAATCACCATCTTGACAGGGGACGGGGTGAGTTCTGCTTTGTCACGCAAGGGCTGTGTCAGCTGAGATGCTGTGGCTCCAGGCAGGCAGAGATGCTAATCCCATCACTAACAAGAATCCCAACAGAGTGGGAAACCCACACACAGTAACTTCTAGAACCTAAGCCTTTCCCTGCCCTGGTGTGTAGCTGGCTCCATCTGCAGAAGGAACTCCCAATCTGACTGTGTTTGCCTGTGGTCCTGAATAAAGTGGGAAGGGGCCCACGGAGACAGCTTTTCCCAAGTCCTGTGGGCAGTGGAGGGGGCGGATGCGGACCAGGACTGTAGGTCCGCAGCAGAGCATGTACACAGTGCTCACCAGGAAGAGCCTAAAGAGCTGGCCACGTCCGAGCTGCCGTGGCCCCTGTGGGGACAGCTTTGGCGGCCGAGTGTCAGCTGTGGTGGACCCCCAAGAGCAGATCGTTGGGGACAGGATAGCCTGAGTGTAGATCCACTGAGCTTAGTGGCCTTTCATGACTTGGCTGTTCTCCTGGAGGGGCCAGAGAGCTTACGTAGCTCTCTGGGGTGTCTCTCCAGGGCCGGTGCATGGCTGCGTGAACCTTCTCTCTCCCTCTTTCCAGTGGGTGTATAACATTCTCGACAAGAAGGCAGAAGCCGATCGGATTGTTTTTGAGAACCCAGATCCCTCTGTCGGCTTTGTTCTCATCCCTGACCTCAAGTGGAACCAACAACAGGTAAAAGATTTCTTACTGGGCCCTCTAGGGTCTCTGAGTACCCTGCTTCAGGTTGCTGGCCCTCCTTAATCCTGTCCTTCTTTCTACTCTTGGTCTCTCTCTCTAAGCAGTAATTAACCAACAAGGAGAGGCCTGAGCTCTCTGCAGTGAGAGTGCATGCCTGTCCTGTTTACACCTTAACGGGTCAGCTTACAGCCTTCCCTGGCTCTCCTCCCACCCAAGGGGAAGAGTGGGCCGATGTTTGCATCCATAACCACATGGCTGTTTCTTAACCAGCACAGTGGCTTGGGCTGCCACCCTTACTTCCAGGAGCACCTGGAGCCCTGTGGACTGTACATTCTCTCTGTCCCCCTGGACACCAGCAGATCCAGGCAGGCCCATGGTCTGAAGCACTGGCTGGCAGGAACCATGGTGACCAACCCAAGGAGTCCCCTGCACTGCCCAAGTCGCAGAGGAGGTCTTTCAGCGGCCCAGGCTTCCCCCAAGCCCCTCAGCTCTGTTTCCTGGCCTCCACGTGCCCCTCACTTCTCCTAACCTTCTAAGGAGCAGGTTTCCAGTGGAGCCATTTGCGCTCACATTGTCTCTCTCCAGTTCTCTGTAGCTTCTCTCTGTCTCTCCACCTTCTTGCTTCCCTTCCTCACTCTCCCACACCAGCTCATCACCAGTCACAGCTTACCATCGTGTCCTTGGGTGGACTTATACCCTGACAGTAACAGGAACAGGCAGAGCACCGTGTTACAGGAAGTGCTGTTTCCACCACAGGCTGGGGTTAGGCTGGGCTCCACCTGCAGCAGGACAGGGGCCGGGATAAGACCGAGGAAAGCAGACACGGGATTGCTGGGTAGGAAGTGGGGCGTAGATAAACACCCCCCTCTCCTCCAGTTCAAGTCTTTGAGTAATCCAGGCTCGAATTTGCCATCCTGCTCTCAAGTGGACCCTTCTTGTTTCTGTGTTCCTCACAGACATCCCTTCTGGAGTCTGGCCCTGTCCGCCTCTCTGTAGACGCCTTTCCTCTTGCTTTCTCAGTTGTGGCCTGCCCTTTAGGCCTTTGAATGCTAAACTGAGCTCACCTGCAGTTTGCTACATTTTGGTTTGGTGAGTCCTAGACCTGCTATGCCCCCACTTCACTGCCACAATGGGGGCCCCAGGGGCCTGTGGGGTAAAGGGCCAGGATTTTGGCTCAGAGGCACACAGGCAAGTGAGCGCCAGCTGTCTCTTACGAGACTGGTGGGAGTTGCTGAACGTGGCTTGAGGGGTGATAGGGAATTTGAAGGGCACTTCCAGAAGTTGCAGCTCTGAGTGATGATATGTTAGAGCCAGGTAAGATCAAAGCAGATAGCTCCCCATGTGTGGGGTGTTGTGGTGAGAGAGGCCGAGAGAACACCTGCCTGCACCCTCTCCGTCCCTCCTCCTGCAGCTTATTACCTGCCCGCCGTCCCCCCGCAAGGAAGCCAGGACTGGCTCTCGAGATGTTTGGGAACTGGGGCAAGGCCACAGAATAGGAATGCTGGTGGCAGCTCTGGGCAATGCGTTTGTGCATCTCTGCAACACCCCTGTCTGTGCCCTTGGGCAGCCCTGCGCCTGGAGGTTCTGGACCGCAGACTGGGTCATGGGAGGTGGGTTGTGGGGTAGGAGGAACTTCTGACTCACGAGGTCCTTGAAGACTGAAGAGCTTGTGATTTGCAGAGGGATGGTGGTCTGAGGGCCATGCAGGGACAACAAAAGATTGACTTGTGCAACTCTGTTCAAGGAGCCTGGAGCACACCTGAGCCCGCGGCCCTGAGAACGGAAATCCATTGTCCACCTGGCCTGCCAGTGAAACTGCCCTCTCTCTGTCTCCTTTAAAACAAAAAAGTCTTCAGGAAGTGCACGGCTGGGGCGACTGGCCCTCAGAGGTTGTGAATGGGCCAGCTTAAATGTGACCGCATGGCCTGGCGGTTAAGTGCGCGCGCTCCACCACTGGCGGCCCAGGTTCGGATCCTGGGCGTGCACTGACACACCGCTTTTCCGGCCATGCTGAGGCGGTGTCCCACATACAGCAACTGGAAGGATGTGCAACTATGACATGCAACTATCTACTGGGGCTTTGGGGAAAAAGAGGAGGAAGATTGGCAATAGGTGTTAGCTCAGAGCCGGTCTTCCTCAGCAAAAAGAGGAAGATTGGCATGGATGTTAGCTCAGGGCTGATCTTCCTCACAAAAAAAAAATGTGACTTCCCTTTATGGCCACACAGGTGCTATTGTTTTTAACTTTTGCATGATTAGACCTGTCATATCAAGTGTCGTATTTCAGTGTCTCAAATCTCTGACTTGTGACAGAATACTGAAATCAACACCTTCCTTAGAATTAGGCAGTTATCCACAGGGAGACACAGGCCTGGACTTCTGTTCTTTGTCCTTCCTCCAGGGGAGGACTGAGGAGAGAGGTGCTCTGGCATTTGCTCTGAGGAGCCTTCCTAGCCACCCTGGAATCTCCTCCTCCTGCTGCTTCTGCCAGAAGTATATCTTTATTCCCCCCATTGATGGCCCAGGATTAAAGAGACTCTGTCCATAAGTCCGTCCGTCATCCATCCATCCATCCATCTCTCCATTCCACAGATATTTATCCAGTGCCTGATGTTTGCCAGGGACTCGGCCACCCTCAAGGTTATAACATCCCTTCCTCAGTTCTCTTAAGAGATCACATGTATATTCTCTTTTATTTGTTTTTTGGGGTTTTTTTTTTTTTTTGGTAGGTCTAGTTAACACATGCACATGGTAAATATGCAAATAGTATAAATAGTGTGCAGTGAAAGTAAGTTCCTCAGCCCACATTCCTCTCTTTCCCTTCCCCAGAAGGGACTATTTCCCCAGAAAAGATCATTTCTTTGTCTCTCCTTCCAGAGATCGTCGTTGCATATTGGACATCTAAGCATATATGTATGTGTTTACATAGACACACATACCCCTTCAGTGCACGTAATTTAGGTTCTTTGGTCTCAAGTTCTCGGACTGGGGAACTCTTCCTTTAAGTCACTCCAGAGATGGAGAGAGAGCTCTCCAAAGCTCCAGCCATTCTCTGTCTTGCCCCTCGCCACGAAGCTGTTGCTTTGATTTTACTGTCCTGCCTTGTAAAGAGAAATTGATGGTGTCTGTCTCTCCAAGTGATTGATGGGCCACCTTCTGGATGCCAGCCTGAGACCCTCGCCAGCCCCTGGTCTAGTTTTTTTCAGATCATTTCTCTGGGCCGGCGGCCCTTAGGCTGCCTGCAGAAAATCTGGGGTCATGTCTAATATCAAACAATGGGTTTCTTTTCCCTCTCTCAGCTAGCCTGTGAGCTGACACCCAGCACCAGGCTTCATGCCTCATTCCGTGCCAGTGGAGCAGACAGGTGTGATTCAATGCCAAGTTTGGGATTTGTCAGTAGATATCATCTAAAACAAATGCCACTATTATTTGGGAATCCTGTGACAGTGACACACAGAACAGCTGAAGACACCCACAGGCGTGCACATACACATCCCAAGTTCAAGCAATTCTGTTTCCTGGCATCTCCTTGGGCCCCTAGCTAGTGAGAGAGTAAATGTCCTGGACATGGGCCATGAGAAGTGAGCATCCGGAAGAGACTTGTGGGAAAAACTGAGACCTGGGTGGGCACAGCTCCGCCATCTGCTGGGAGGTCCCAGCAGGCTCATCTGCGGCAGGTCTGGGGCAGAGAGCCCAGATTCTTAAAACTCTGGCAGAGAAGAGAATCTGTGGCGTTAAGAGACGATGTTGGCATGAAGAGGCACAGTTGGACACCAGGCACCATATGGAAAATCTCATTCTCAGTTTTTCAGTCGAGGCCCTTGGGGATTTTGTTGAGTGACTCATGGTCCCCAAATTACCGCCTTGAAGAATCTAGCAGCTCGGACTGCAGGGCTGATGCTGCTGGCTTCCCTCCCTGCCTTGCCCCTAGGAGCCCTGGTGTCTGGGGCCTGCCTCGCACATGGATGTGATAACCAGCCAGGGCCAGGGCGTGGGTGAGCAGGGAGGGGTGGAGGGTTTTCTGGGCAAGAGGAAAGTTCATTTGATCTCTGGCACCAGATCTTGTTGATTTTGGTTCTTTGCACTGTTGCCACCTCCAGGTTTTCAGCCAGGTGCTATTTTCAAGAAGGACAGCAGGAAGGGCCGCCTGTGAGACAGGGGAAGACAGAACAAGGTTAAGCGCTCTGGTGGTGCTCCTTGCCAAGCTGGCTCCAGGCTCCTTTTCTGCCCTCATGTCCCTGTGCACCCCTTCATGTGACAAATCGAGTTGCTTACTCGACCCCTTCCATGCCCTATACTTTCTTTCCTCTGAGCCTTTGCTTTCACTGTTCCCTCTACCTGAATGCCCTTTCTCCAAACTCTACCTCTTCTTCCCTGCCTCCTCTTCTGAGAAGCCTCCCTGGATCACCCTAGCTATCTAGTCTTTCCTTCTTCCTCCTGTACTTTTATCGCTTTATGTCTTATGGTACTTACTTATGTACACGTGATTAGACCATAAACTCTTGGAGGGAAAGAGTTGTCCTTGACACTTTCTTGAACCTCCTTCCCGCGCTGCCCCCGCCCCCATCAGCCCTGTGTGTATATAAATGCTCCTATATGCTATTCTTTAGCAGGAAGAATAAACAAGGTTCTGTTCCTTAGACTGTCCCACTCATCCTGGACACGTGGAGGCCCATGTTGCCTGGAGATCGGTCCTGCCTTGGGGTCTTTGGGATGAGCTGTGGCTGGCACTGCAGGCCTTGGGGGTGGATGCTTCCTTGCTTCCGTGGGGAATTCTAGGATGGTCAACCCTCCCGCCGGCTCTGGCCCCTGCTGGGCCTGGTTTACCCCTGCTGGTCTCTGCACAGCTCGATGACCTGTACCTGATTGCCATCTGCCATCGCCGGGGCATCAAGTCTCTTCGGGACCTTACTCCAGAGCACCTGCCGCTGCTCAGGAACATCCTCCGGGAGGGGCAGGTGAGTTGCCTTGGCCGAATCCACACTGAAGCCCAGAGGAATTATACTCCACCTCTCGGGGGTCCCCCAGTCACTTTCCTCACCCTTCCCAGAAGTCCCTCTGTCAAGGGGCTTCTCTCTGGATGGCAGCCGTGAGGGCCACATGAAAGCTCTTTGGCTGGACTCACAAGGCCCCGTCACCTGGTCCTGCCCTCCCCTCCCCTCCAGCTCTCCTTTCAGCCTCCTTCCCTCACCCCCACGCCTGCCGTCCTCCGCCTGGGTTCCCAGTTTTGCCTCCCTGCCTTTCTCCTGCAGGTCCCATCTGGGACGCCCTCCTCCCCCCACCCCAGGATTCCCTGTCTTGCTTGTGACAGCCACATCGTGCCAGATGTGTTTCTTGGGTAGATGGGTCCATGACTGCTGTGTGTACGCACGTACCTCATGTTCCCTGAGGGCAGACACTGAATTCTGTATCATGCGGCATTCTGAGATACTTTCTATCTGGGATATTTGTTGAATTGAATGAAATTAACAGGGGTACTAAAAGGAGCCCTGGAGGTGAGGGAAGATGGGGAAGAGTCTAGAATCTCGGGTTGTGGTCCTGGTTCTGACATTTGACCCTAACTTGCTGGGTGACCGTGGGCAGGTCACTTCTGTCACTCTCTGGGCCTCAGTGTCTGGATGGGGTCCTTGTAAATCCGCCATTCTGTGGGGTTGTTTTCAGCCTTCTTTCCACTCTGAGACATTTGAAGATGCCGCCCACCGTGCCAGGGCCCGGCAGTTGTGAGGGTGCCCAGCCAGGAGAGAGGCTCGTCCCCTTTCAACAAGGGCTGCTCTGAGGCTTTGATGCAGACCTGGAGGAAGGGCTTTGCCTGGCTCTGCTCTCTGTTCACCTCGGAACCCAGCTCCCCGTCACTGTGCCCTGACCTGCCTCCTCCCCTCTTGCCTGCCCATGTCACCATCTCTCTGGCTGCCTTTGTCTTTTTAGAGTGACTTGTTACTCTCCTGAAACAGCCTCAGGATGGCAGAGTGGCATCTTTCTCTCAAGGAGATGCTGGGCCAACAATTCCACCTGCCCTGGCGGCTCAGGCAGCCTCACCTGGCCGGCCAGCCCTGCTTATCCCAGGAAGGTCTCTGGGTGGTTTGGCCCTGCTCTCACCCTGCTGCAGAGATCCCTGGGGTGAGCTCCAAATGCAGAATAGAATTCTGGGGTGTATTCTGAGCCCGCTGAGCCCCTAGTCTTTTTCTCTTCACCTCTGACCTCCTCAGGGATTTGCCCACAATGGAAATCAGAGTCTCCTCTTAATTCCAAGCCTTGGAGTCTCCTGAACTGGGGTTTGGTGGAAAAAGCCCTACCCCAGAGCAAAGTAGGGGTGGGCAGAGGAGCTGAGGCCAAAGTAAATGCCTTCCACTTCTGCCAGGAGTCCAGTGAGACTTGGTGGGCTGTGTTATGCCTCCCTCGCCTGTGTGGGGGCAGCCCTTCTCATGTCCGATCCCCCACCCCTTCTGTCACCAAGCCCTTAGCTCAGCCCCATCAGCTCCACTCTGTTCTGTGCTAAGAGGAAGAACAAGTCTGCCTCCCACCTACTTCATGTTTTAAGTGCTTGTAAATCGTCCAGGGGGAGGATAGTCCCCGTGGCTGGAATCGGGGGCCTGTGCTTAGGCACTGGGACTTCCTAGATTCCCAGCAGCGACTGTTTGAGGAAGCAAATGTTTTATCCAGGCTGGAGTGGGGAACCCTGATTGTGGCTACTGTCCCCTTCCTTTGGGAGAAAGAGCCTCAGCTTTGCATTGTCACTTGTATTTGTTGATTCCCTAGAGTGGAAGACAGGGATCTGAAGCAAACAGTGGGCAGGAGCTGTTGGGAGAGTTTGTTTCAGGTGTCCAAAGGCTAGTCGGGGATTAGGACAGGAGGAGGGTTCTGGCGCTGGTTCATGGGCAGCACAATGACCACGTCCTGCCACTCCTCTTTCTTGTCAGGAAGCCATCCTGCAGCGCTACCAGGTGAAGGCAGACCGCCTCCGAGTGTACCTGCACTACCTGCCCTCCTACTACCACCTGCACGTGCACTTCACAGCCCTGGGCTTCGAGGCCCCTGGCGCGGGGGTGGAGCGGGCCCACCTGTTGGCAGAGGTGATTGAGAACCTAGAGTGTGATCCGGAATACTACCAGCAGCGAACCCTTACCTTTGCCCTCAGGGCTGATGATCCCCTGCTCCCGTTCTTGCAGGAGGCCCAGAGGAGCTGAGTCGACCCAGGGGCTGTCAGGAGAAGAGCACAGATGTGTGGGATTGAGGGTGGGGGGAGTGGAATTTTTAGCTCCAAGTGAATTTTTTAAAAATATATTTTGTACTGGCTTATTCCTAGGATGTGAATAAAGTATTGGTCTCATTCGGTGTGGACTGATGGTGTGGCCTGGGGAGGCAGTGTGAGGGGAGCTGGAGTGGGCAGAACCGGGTGGGAAGATCCTGAGAAGGGAGGAAAGTCTCTGGGGGTGGTGGCTTTGGCTGACCTGGAAGGGTGCCAGGGGCTTTCTCCAAATCCCTGCCCGCGGCGTCTTGGACTCCCGTGTCCTGAATCGGACTGTGCCTCTCCCAGTTTTCACTCCTTCCTGTTCTGCTGCCTCTTGCTCCTTCCCATTTTCTGTATGTATCTTCCTAGTGGTTTTCTAGGTCCATGTGTCTGCGAGTTCCCCCAAAAAACAAAATAGTCTATGGAGATTTTCGATGGCACTTCCTCCTTCCTTCTCCTCCTCACCCCGTGTGTGAGTCAACCCAAGAAGATGAAAACTTCTTGTTAACAAGGATGAAGGATTGCTGCCTGGAAGTGGGAGGGTTTTAATAAGAATCAGATAATGCAAGCCCGAAAAGCCTGCTTTTGCCTCTTATTTGGTCAGCAAGTCCCTGGCCTTGAGTTTATTATCTAGGCAGGAAGACAAAACAGACTCACCTGGAGCAGCCAGAAGATCAAACACTAAACAGTGTATCAGCGAGGGCACAATGGTACCATTGCAGTGGGGTACAGAAGCTCTGAGGGGCTCGGGGTCAAGGTGTGACCAGCATCACAGGTCCCCATTCATAGAGTCTGAGGCTGATGGCCTATAGGGAGCCATCAGGGCCTTATCTGGGAGGGTGATGTCTACCACTACAGCAGAGCAGGGACATAGGCACGCTCATTGAGAGCACACAAACATAAGGCACTCGTCCCAGCACAGAGGACACACTGCCAGGGAGGGGCTGGCATTTGCTAGTTAAGGTGTGTCTGGGTCTTGCTCAGGGAGCTGCCTCAGGGGAGGCAGGATGCTGGGTTCTGCTAAGTGATAAGAGGGAAGCATAGGCAGAGGAGAGGGGCGGCTCTTAATCTGCATCCCCTGGACTGAGAACCAAGTTGAGCTCCTTTCCTTCATTCATCAACTGTTTCTTGAATACATGCTACAGGCAAGGCAGTGCCCTAGGTACTGGTAAATGGTGCACACAGGGCCAGAAGTCTCTTCCTGGAGCCGACATTCATCATACAACATTGGACAAGACCCAAGGCATGCTGAGCCAGTTTCTTTTTTTTTTTTTTTAAAGATTTTTTTATTTATTTTATTTTTCCCCCCAAAGCCCCAGTAGATAGTTGTACGTCTTAGCTGCACATCCTTCTAGTTGCTGTATGTGGGACTCGGCCTCAGGATGGACGGAGAAGTGGTGCCTCGATGCGCACCCGGGATCCGAACCCGGGCCACCAGCATCGCAGCGCGTGCACTCAACCACCAAGCCACAGGGCCGGCCCTGAGCCAGTTTCTTTGAAAGGGAGCGGGCATGCGGATTCGTGGAGTGATCTGCTGTGTAAGTGTACAGTGCGATGATGTGGCTTTATCATAAGCTTTGACTTACCGATCAACTCTCAAGCCAGCCAGCATCCTAGGTGTTGGGAATACAGAGATGACTAAAACACAGCTCCTACCCTGCAGGCTAATGGGGCAGACAGCCAAGCAAATGTAGGAGTAAAGATGACACAGGGAAGGTACCTTAAAAAGAGCCTCGGGGGGCTGGCCCGATGGCGTAGCAGTTAAGTGCGCGCGCTCTGCTGCGGCGGCCCGGGGTGCGCAGTTTCGGATCCCGGGCACACACCAACGCACCGCTTGTCAAGCCATGCTATGGTGGTGTCCCATATAAAGTAGAGGAAGATGGGCACGGATGTTAGCCCAGGGCCAATCTTCCTCTGCATAAAAGGGGAAGATTGGCAACAGATGTTAGCTCAGGGCTGATCTTCCTCACCAAAAAAAAAAAAGGCTTCCTCGGGGGAGTCTGGTGCCAAGGGTTACCCTAGGACGACCTACAGAGAATGCTTTTGGAATTGCCACAGTATTGGGCACAGTGACCAACCCAGCGCGCCTCCAGCAGGACAGTCTAAATGGAGTAAGGCGCTAAGGGTGCTGAGGCTGAAGGGGGCCGGGTTAGAGGGAGAGGTGTGGCACTGGGGTGGGACGGCCTTCCTCCACCAGGTGGAGATTACAGCAGGGGGCGCCAGCTGGCTTTGAAGGGGAGCCCTGGCTTGTCTTTCTCCATGTCTAAAAAAAATAAGTGGGAGGCCTGAAGAGGAGACCCCTTCTGAACTGTCGTGAAGATAAAAGAGGCCGAGCAGAGGAATGGAGCAGATACTAACCCAGAGAGGCCCCTCCTTGCAGAGTGGAGGGACCCAATCCCTCTTCTTGACAGATCAAGTTCTATCAGCGGGGCTCTCATTTGGCTTCACACGCAGGGTGTAGGCTTGGAAAAGACTAACAGGCAGCCAATCCTGAACCAAAAGGAAGACTGCTGGGAGCCTCCCAGGGGATGGGGTCTCTATCTCCCTGGAACTGTGCCCTGTGAAGACATTCCCTGCGTCTCCAGACTTGACTCCCTAGCCTGACCTGTCCCATCTCTCCTCCCTCCTCACGGGTTTACTCATCCATCCATCACATTTCTACCAACCATCTTGCATGGGCCAGCACTACAAGGTGATGACAGGGACAGGCATGTCAATAAGACCTGTGGAGCTGTACCCTCCAGAAGCACAGTTCAGGGGGGTGGGAGAGCATAGGACGAGGCAGAAGGTAAGGGCTGTTCTAGAAGGAGGCCTCGCTTTGCTCCTTTGTAGTGCTGGGAGGTGGAGAGGGTGCTTGTGTGTCAGGACCAACTCTGCTTTCAGAAGTGAAGAGGGTCGATTCTCCTGGGGTGCCAGGAATAGGAGTAGCCAAGACCCAGGGAGCAGCCCTGCAATCTGGAAACTGCTCTGGGAGAGGACCTCAGGAGTTCAGCTTCTTGTCCCCCAAAAGCCCAGCAGTGGCCAGTGTCACTGACCACCAGGACATTTGCTTTCACTCCAGGAAACAGCTGGTCAGATGGTGGTGGGCCACGAAATGTGTCCTGCTGACCCTCCATCCGAGATAGACCTACTTGCCTTTGTCGTCACCTGAAACAGTTTCTTCCCTGCAACCCCATCTTACCTGAATCCTGGGACTCTTGAAGAGCTGCAGGGAAGAACTGTCTGAGTCAAGAGGCCAGTCGCTTTGTCATGCCTTGTCTGAATTCACGGAGGGCCTGGCGCAGGTCTCTTCTCTGAGGCCCAAGCACTCTGACTACACATTCCACCTCCCTGTCATTTCTAGGGAGTCTCTGTTCCCAGGGGCCACAGGGGTCCAAGAGCAGCTCTGTCTACCATAGGCACTATGGGCCTGGAGCAGGTGGCAGCAACGGGGCCACCACCCGAGGGCTTTCACCTGCGAGGAAAGGAGCTCCACTCTGAATCCTGGTCCTTGGTCCAGGGATGCCGATTAACAGCCACCCCTCGGGGCCGGCCTGGTGGTGCAAGCGGTTAAGTGCGCGTGCTCCACTGCGGCGGCCCAGGCTTTGCCGGTTCGGATCCCTGGGCGCGCACCGTCGCACTGCTTGTCGAGCCATGCTGTGGCGGCGTCCCATATAAAGTGGAGGCCGATGGGCACGGATGTTAGCCCAGGGACAGTCTTCCTCAGCAAAAAAAGAGGAGGATTGGCATCAGATGTTAGCTCAGGGCTGATCTTCCTCACAAAAAAAAAAGAGCCACCCCTCACTGCCTCAGCTTTGCTCCTGCTGTCACTTTGGTCAACCCACCATCCTGCCTCCCCTGAGAGAGCTTGCTGAGCAAGACCCACTATCCCTCAGCCCCACCTTGACTAGCAATGCCAGCCCCTCCCTGGTAGCATGATACAGCTGTCCTCTGCTGGGATGAGTGCCTTCTGTGTTTAATTGTGTGCCCTCGACGTGCGTGCCTGTGTCCCTGCTCTGCTGGAGCCGTGGTAGCTGTCACCCTTCCCCCATAAATCTTGGCTGGCTCCACACCTGGCTGTCAGCCCCCAGGACGTGGCCTACTTTCTTCTTGGCTTGGTGGGAGAAGGAAGGAAGCAGTTGCGGGCATGACTGCCATTGTTCCTTGGCTCCTCTCAGTATGCCCAAAAGTTTCCTCATAGAGCAAAATTGCTGAGTGTTCTATATTTGTCAACCTGCCTTCCCGAAACTAAGAAAAATAACATTTCAGAATGAGTTGGGGGGCCCGCCCTGTGGCTTAGCCGTTAAGTCTGTGCGCTCTGCTACTGGCAGCCTGGGTTCGGATCCCGGGCGCACACGGACGCACCCCTTGTCCGGCCATGCTGAGGCGGCATCCCACATACAGCAACTGGAAGGATGTACAACTGTGACATACAACTATCTACTGGGGCTTTGGGGAGAAAAAGGGGGGAAAAAAAAGGAGGAGGATTGGCAATAGGTGTTAGCTCAGGGCCGGTCTTCCTCAGCATAAAGAGGAGGATTGGCAGGGATGTTAGCTCAGGGCTGATCTTCCTCACAAAAAAAAAAAAAAAAGATAGAATGAGTTGGACATTTAAGCTCCACTTTGCATTTCCCTGTTGAATACAGATCCCCAAAATGAGAGACAAAACAAGAAACAATTACATACAAAGTCATATTTTAAAATGTTTCTCTTGTAACACTTCCATATCCAAACACTTTACTATATCTGTTTTCTTTCTGAACAGGTTGATGTAGGTCTGCTAACTCTTCCTTCTCAGAAAGGACTAAATCTTTATTACAAATACGTATATGGAATATTAAAATGTCCTTTCTTTTACAAGAAGATGGTGATAATTAACAGTAGCTGTTTTTTAAATATCCTCACTTAGCAAAATAAATGTTGGCAACCATATGTTTGCTCTATTATTAGTATTATTACTGAAATTAGATTGAATTCTGAAACTTATATAAGCTTGAAGTTACCAAGTTTTAACCACTGTTAAAAAATAAGCATGGACTGAATCTGTTCAAAGTGTTTCAATTCAATAACAGGTTTGAACATCTACCCTACTTGTTTTTTTCCTTTTAGCAAGAATCGGGCAATAGAGCTCACATGGGGCATCTGATTTAGTGAGGAACATAGGCATTTATTACAAAGTAATTACAAGAGTGGTGAGTGCCTTGAGAAGAGCAGAGGGGGCCATGGGAGCTTACGCCAAGAGAAGTCAAACTTCTAGGCTAAAACTTGACAGCCCAACAGCCCACACAAGCAAAGGCCCAGCAGCTCGGGAGCCTCAGCATGGCTGGGACCTAGAGCTGAGCTTCTAGCGTGGGGCACACACGTACAATTAGCGCACTGGCCAGTTTTTCCTTCAGGACCATGATGAAGAGATGCAAGTCCAGGCTTAGGGGAGATTTCTTAACATTCTGTTCCCCTTGCACTTGAGAGGCAGTGCGGCCTGATGGTTCTGGCATAGAAGCTGCACCATAACCAAGTATGATCTTGGACAAGTTACATAACGGCTCCTAACCGAGGAGCAATAACAGTGCCCACCCCCAGAGCTTTTGTGAGCATTAAACAAGAGGATTTTGTAATCACTTGGTAAATGTTAGCTGCTATTTTCCTACTGTGAAAAGGACCAAAAAGGATGTAACCAGAGATATTTGGGCTAGATATTAAAAAGAACTTCCTGATTTGAAAATCTGTGAAATCCTAGATTATGCTGTGGAGACCTGGTAACCAAGAGATTTTAAGGCAAAAAGCAAGCCATAAACTATCTGTGGTTAATCGATCATGGCCTTAAACAGAGGCAAGGGCTGTGTGCGATGACTTCTGGGGATCTCGTCCAGCCCACAGGTTCCTGGAATGCACTTTAGCCTTGGTACTGGCAGATTTCTTAGACTACAGCAGTGATGTCCCCTGCTACTGAGAACCCTGGGAACAGCTCAGCTCCATGGTCTAGCCATATACATCTGATAAAAATAGGAGCTGAAATACCATCCTGAAGTTGCTATTTTTAAAAGCGTCTAAGATGCTGGATTGGGTTTATTTCTTCCTCAAACGGCACCTTGCTGTTCCCTCTGCCTGGTGGGCAGGATGCTAACGTGGCACTTGTGAGGGACAGGAGCCAGAAGCCTGTGAGGCACATTTGTCAAGGGGCCCCATGCCTCCTACCCACACCCACTGCCTGCCAGGGAGGAGCCGTGAGGTGGTGGCTTCCCAGCTCTAGAGGCACCTGCCCCTCCACGCCCGCCCTTTGCTCCTGTCTCCTCCCTCTGCTCCTGGGCCCCTCTGGTTGCCCCAGCAGAGAGGTGTCATCCACTTCCTCCACAGCAGAGGCAGAGCCAGAGAGGTAAAGGGGGGCAGAGGGAATGGGAATGGAGGCAGCAGAGCTCGGAAGGGGACCGGGACCCAGACTGCTGCTCCTCAGGTTGTCTTGACCCACCCTTGGCACAGCTGCTCTCTGAGAGGTACAGTTCCCAGGAGCCAGAGCCCTGCTTGCTCCATCACATCGCCTCTTGCAGAGCAACTTGCAGTGTCTTACAGGTGGGCCGAAGGGGTGCAATGGAGCTGGGAGCGGTTCAGATTGCTCTAGAACTCAGTGCCTGGAATAGAAAAAGCATCAGAATTGCTTCCTTCCTGCCCCACAGATGATATGGTTTCTGGGTGGCTAGCTAAGCATCTGGCTGTGCTGCTAAGATACTGAAGGGGAAAGATCATGAGTAAGCACGTTGTGGCCAAAGGAGAGGAGTCAGAATTACAGTTAGCTTCTGGGCACCCAGGAACCAGGCATGGGATAAGCTGGAGAGGGGGAGAGGACGAGATCTGAATACAGCTTATAGGTTACAGGAGGGATTCCACCTTCATAATACACACACTTAGAGAGCATATGATACTTTTAGAGCAAATTCACAGCCACTGCCTAATTTAATACCAACAATAGCCACTTGAACAAGCACAGTTATTTCCACTTTTTTTCTAGTAAGAAAACTAAAACCATTTGGTAAGAGGCAGAGCTGGAAATCAGGTCTCCAGGAGCGAAAGTTGGCCCTTCAGTTATGTTTTCAGGCAGAGTGGAGTTCACATGGTGCAGAGCAACAATTGCTAACTGTGTTTAGTTCATCAGAGTTAGCAAAGTTGAGAAGCTGGGCTGATTCTCAGTTCAGCTCTGCCAGACTCACCTTGTTGCTTCAGGCAGGCGCTTACTCTCTTGGGGCCAGTTTTCCCATCTGTAAAACAGGGAGGGTAGTCCCTCTTCCTCTTGACTTGCCCAGGGCAGAGACTTGAGTCATTGAGTTCTTTCTACCTAGCTTAGTTCCAGGCCCAGAGCTGACATCCAATAAGGCACCATTCAAACACAATTAAGTTAGACATCCGTGAAATGCAGAAAAATAGCCTCTGCCCATGCAAGGTACAATTTAGGATGGCACAGTCACCTGTGGAACAACTTGGAGGCCGACTCTTCACTCACCACATCTCCACTTTGGTCATGCGCAGTAGAGCTTCTTGAGTTACCTGTTCTCACCAAACAAGCCCTCCACTTTCAGCTGGAGTGAACCTTTAGCTGGCACGTCTCTGAACCCCCTTCGCACTCACTGTCACTTACATCTTACACTTAGTCATTTCCTGTCCTGCCGTATTCTTGAATGGGAGTCCAGTGAGCCTTCTCTCTGCAGCCGAATAGTAAGCTTCCTGGGTCTTACACTTTCCCGGGAGACCCTGGAGCTCCCAGCAGCAAGCTGTTACCCGAGTGTCTCGGGGGCTGTGGATTGTGCTGCGGGTGACTTCTGGACTGTTCTCCTTCAGCCTGAGTAGTTCCCAGGTTTGACTGGGGATGTCTGGGCCCAAGGAACTAGGGTCAGGGGCCTCATGGGGTTTCCCCTGGAGACAAGATGCCTGGCAGCTCCCGTAAGGAACAGAAACTGAGAAGCTTTCTCAAGGTCACGATAGCGTGTGCACAGGAGGGGTGCAGAGGGAGCAGTTTGGAGGCGGCAGGTCCCGCCGAGGGCGGAGGAAGGACTCAGGTCTCAGTCCAGGGCACCTGGCCGCTGCTGTGCACTGAGGGGTGGGCTCCCGGAACAAGGCCCTCCCCCTTCCGTGTCTCACTTGCTTAAGTGAGGGAAGGACACGCTTCACCGCATGGGAGAGTGGAGAACCCTTTGTTGGGTCTCATTGTTCCCGGGAGGGTGTGGGGAGGCTGCGCTGGGCATATCCATCGTGGCGCCACGCACAGGAGCTCCCCCGCTCCGGGTTCTACCCTCACCCCATCCGGCCTCCTCTTCCTACCCTCCGCGCCTGCCCCGCTCGACCCCTCCGCGCCCCTTGTTCCGAGGCACCGCCGCCTGCCCTCTCCTTCGCCCTCCGCGGCCCCCACACACCCCCGGCAGGCGGGCGTGCTGCCGGCCGCGCGCGGGATCGCCCACCCCGCCAGCGCACAGCCCTTCCTTCTTCTCCACCCCGCCCTTCCTCCTCCTGCCCGCCCGCTGGCTCCCCGGAGTCGGCTCTCCGGCCGTGTGCGCAAGCGTGTCCGGCCCCTTCCCCGCCCTCGCCGGGACCCGGGCCCCCGCCTCCCTGCCCGCGGACTTGTCCGCTTCCAGGCCCACCCCGCACCCGGGACAGGGACTGGGCCGAACGGAGCCGCCGCGCCAGCGCCGCGCCACCAGCCGTGCGCCTAGCGGATCGGAGCCGTGCGCCGAACTGCCCTGCCCCGCCCCGCTCCACCCGCGAGGGTGAGTACGCGGCGGCCGGTCCCCGTGGGGCCCGCGGGGAGGGCGGGGAGAGCCTCGGGGTCCCGGCTGCCTGGCCCCCAGCCCGGCGCCGCGGCCGGGGAGGTGGTCGGGCCCGGCACGTGGGCGCAGCGCGGGTCCGGGTCCGGGTCCGGGTCCGGGTGGGGCGGCCACAGCCCTGGGATCCCTTTCCCTGGACCAGATTTTCGCGGGAAGCTGATTCTCTTTGCTCGCATGGAGTGAGCAAACAGGATGGTTCTTTTCTCCGGAAAGTTTCTAGCCGCCGCCCCCCCCCCGCCCCCGCCCCCGCCCCTCTCCCCTGCGGCCCCCGATTCAGCATCCTCTGAGCCATGGTTTCTCCCATAACTACCCCCGTCAAGTCCAGGGAGATCCGTGGGCTGGCTTTGCTGGAGGTGACAGGCTTTGCTGGGTCCATCTGTGTGCATGAGTCGCAAGGTCACCAAGCAGAGCCCAAAGGTGGGGGTTGCTAGCTGCGGGGCAGGGTGGCCATGCCCAGGACACCTGGTCCACGTTGTGGAGATCATTGGGCCTAGGCCACCTCAGAGCTGCCTGAGTGGTGGGCAGTGGGGAGGGATGGGGTTGAGGTGAGGGTGGGATACAGCTGGGGGCAGGACCCCTGGGCTCAGCTGTCTGCTCTGGGTGCCCCCTGGGGCGCCTGCTGGCAGGGACATCCCGGCCAGCCCAGAGCTGCCAACATGTCTACCAGCACTGCCCCCTCTGTTCCCAGTCTTGGGGGGAGGCTCCCTCTTGGCCATCTGAGGCCGAATCTACTGCTGCTTCCTCTGTCCCACAGGGACAGTCCTGAGGGCCTGGTTCTTGCTGGCAGGCTGGGGGTGTAGGCAGTGTTCAGGTGCTCAGCTGTGCCTGGCTGACCTCATGGCCACCCACAGGCTGGCACCCGCACTACCCGAGGGAGGCACAGTGTGGAAGCCAAGTTCAGCCAGACTTATTCTTCTGGGAACCTTGGGAATGGGCCTGGTATGGGCTAGGTTGTCACAAAAGGCAAGACCAATGTCGCTCTCTCCTGAGCTGTGCTCTGCCACCTTCTCCTCCAGGCCCTGGCCCTGGCATCTGTCAGGGAGATTTTAAATGAGTTCATATGTGTTAAGTGCGTTGAAAGGTGCCTGCACAGAGGGAGAGGTATGTGTTTGCTATTCGTAATGTGTCTCCATGCTCTTGCTGTATAAAGCTACCCCATAATTCCAGAGAGGCGCCAGCTGTTTGGGGCCTAGAAATGAGCTTCTGGGGCTTTTTCTGTTCACTGGGAGCTGGTCTGGGAATACCCCCTGCTGAGCCCAGGCGGCCCAGGTCCCTCTGACCTGTTTCCTGCTCTTCCCCTGTCTTAGCCCAGAGCGCTCTTGGTGCCTTGTCCCTCAGCACCAGTGCACTGGGTGGGAGATCTGAGGCTGTCCCATGGGCCCCGGGTCCATCAGACTGTTGAAGGAGAGCCAGGAGTTGGGGCCAGCCCCCCCGAGTCCAAGTTGACAGGGGTTAGCTGGGGAGTGTAGATGGAAGAAGTTAGGAAAGAAAAGTGATAGTTGCCTGTGTGGACTGTGGGCTGAGAGACATCTGTAGCTTGGGAGTGGGTTACTGCTCACAACAGGTCCCCCTCCCCTGTGAGTGGAGGCCCCGGCTGAGGAAGCCCGCAGTGCCTTCTGGGCCGTCTTCCCTTCCCTCCCTCACCCCCTTCCCTACCCAAAGCAATGACTCACTCCCCACTCCTCAGAAACAGAGTTCCTTGGCCCCTCCACCCTCCCAGCCCTTGTAGACTCTTAGGATCCAGTTTTCTGGGTGGAAATGAGAATCTACTCCTTTCTGGAATTCTAACAGATCCTGGAAATGACTCGCCTTCACCAGCAGGAGCAGAGAGGTCAGACCCCCTTTCTGTGCTCCAACTTAACCTGTGGTTATTCTGTAGTTAATCCACACTGACCTGGCATGTGCCCTGCATTGGGTGCCCACCCAGGCCCGATCTGGGCACATTCTCTGGTCACTCCTCTGAGAGGCTGTCCCAGTGGATCTGTGTATTCCTCCTCTCACAGTAGCTCAAAGGCTTGCACCCTCTGTAGTGAGGAAGAGGATCATTGTACTTCAGAATAATACAAAATGGTTCCAGCCTACAGGGGACGGGGACTTCCAGCATCCTGGAAGGGATCCTCCGGATCAGTGTCCCAGAGTCTGAGGACCAGGCCTACAGATTGCGGCAAAGGCAGCCACCAGAACCCAGCAGAGCTCCCTGGGAGATGGACCCTGGGCGCTGGAGAGCAAGGCAGTCAGGTGGTGAGGGGTGGGCACCCGGAAAGCTTACAGGGCCGCTCGCTCCCTCCCGGCTCCTCAGCTGCCCTGTGGTTAGACACTCACTCTCCTCACCCACAGGGCCTCCTTCCTTCTCAAGACTCGGGGCCTTGCCCTGAACCTATTGCTTGCCTTGAGGAAATGATTAGAGCAGGCAGATTTTGGTGGTTGTAGTCTTTAGTTCCCCTCTGTCCTTTGTCACCCAGTTCCCGAGGGTGCCCAGCACTTCTCCATGAGTGTTCTGAGTGTCCGTGGATGGGCTCCTGGCCGCCCCTGGCTTCAGAATCACCCCTGACCCCTGCCAGATTCCCTGTGTGTCTGTGTGTGTGTGTGTGTATTTGTGTGTGAGTGACGCTCTTGAATCTACAGATGGAGGAAGTGGTCAAATGTAGCTACAAGTGGGAGCAGCGGTATGTGCTTCCTGGGCCCCAGCCAGGTGCCACGGGGCTTCAGGTTGGTTCCCTGAGCCCAGCAGCGGCTGAGCTCTACCCAGGGGTTGCACTGGATCGGTTGCTTTTCAGGGTGGGGAGGGCCTTCAGTGTCCAGAGCTACAGGTTTTGTTTTAGTCTCAGGCCCCAGGCAAGGGGCCCGCGAGACCTTCAGCCAGGTCACTGCCCTATCTCTGCCCACCCCACCCCCGCAAAGCTGCCCTGAAGGAAGACGATGGGATTGCTCTAGAATCTGAAGCCCTGGCTGCTGCCCCAGCCCAACAGGGAGGAGGGTGCTGCTGCTAGGGCTGAGGTGAGGGGCGGGCTTGGGAGGCCCTCAGTGTCCACCTGGGCCTTGAGGGTGAGGAAGGCCTGGCTCCAGAAGCCCAGAAGCAGCTGTAGTTGTAGGATTGTCCCTTCCTTCTGCCTACAGCTTCACTCCAAAGCCAGTGGGTCGGGGGCTCCAGGATATTGCTTTCCTGGGGAGGACAGTGGTGGCTAGAAAGAGGACAGGGACTCGTTTGCAGAGTGCTGGGCCGGCACACTCTTGTTTCTGCTTTGGATCCAAACCCTCTGCCAGGACGCGGGTTCCAGGGGCTGCAGCGTTGGTGCCTTGTGCCCATGGTCTGCCCTTTGTCCTCTGCCCATTGCAGCCTCTGTAAACACCTGTCCTTATAATGAAAAGGGACTTAGCAAATAACAAGGGTAGTTGCCATTTATCAATCAAGTGCTTATTAAAAGCCTGGCCCAATAAACTTTGAAAAAAAAAAAAAAAGATGTGCTGTAGGCATCTTTACATCACTTTGGGTCAGCCTACACAACCCTTTCATTAAGCCCATTTAAAAATGAAAGCATGGGGCCAGCCCCGTGGCTTAGCGGTTAAGTGCGCGCGCTCTGCTGCTGGCGGCCCGGGTTTGGATCCCGGGTGTGCACCAACGCACCACTTGTCCAGCCATGCTGAGGCCGCGTCCCATATACAGCAACTAGAAGGATGTGCAGCTATGACATACAACTATCTACTGGGGCTTTGGGGGAAAAAAAAAAAATTTTTTAAACATTAAAAAAAAAAAAAAAATGAAAGCATGGAGGCTTGGAAAGATTAAGCTACTTGGCCAAGGTCACACAGCTCGTAAGCAGCTGAGCTAGGCCTGGTTCCAAAACCTGTGCTTTTCAGCCCAGTTCTCCGTGGCTCCGCGAGCTCATTGTACCCTGTTCCATGATCAATGAAAAGGCTCAGAGGTGTGAAGGAGTTTGCTCAAGGCCACAGTGTGCTGGTGACGAAGGGGGAACACAGACCCCCTGATTCCCAGCCCAGAGCTCCATGTGCTGCCCTGAACCCCACATCTTACCCTGCCCGTCCTGGCACCCCGTCCCCTGAGCCCAGGCCGTGGGCTTGTCAGCCCTCTCTCAGTGGGCGGGGCAGGGCTCCCCTTCCTCCCTTCTTCCCCTGCCACAGCCCCCACCTCTCTTGCTTTCTCGCTGGTAATTGCTTCCATCTGGCCCTCCCGCGGGCTCCTATTCCTTTGGAAATGTGGTTCCCTGGCTGCCGCCCACATGGCTGCCAGGCCTCATCCGGCAACCACGGTGACACGTGGGGAAGGGGAGGGGCCCTGCAGGGTCTGAGCATGGGGAACCAGGTCAAGGTGGCTGCTCCGGTGTCCGGCATCCCCAGATTCCTGCCAGGTGGGAGCACTTTTGCTCCAACTCCCAGTCCTGGCCACGCTCAAGGCCGGATCGGCTCCTCAAAGGCCGGCTTCTCAATCCGAGTGGTGAGCTTCCCTTCTGCCCCACCCACAGGTACTGCTCCCACGGCCCTCTCTACCCTTTAGAGGTTGCTCAGGTCAGGAGGAGGGAGGCCTGGTTGGAAGGGACGGTGGCAGAGGCCGAGGGACCTGGAGCTCCACACAGGTGAGGATGGAGCCCACTTGTTTCCTTTGGTCCCAAGCAGTGGACTCAGAACCAGCAGAATTAGAGATGAAGCCTCATATTTTGTCTCGATATAAAATAAAACTTGCACATTCTAACAGTGCGTTCAGTGCTCTGTTGACTCCCTTGCCTCAGGCTTTGCCTGGGCTGGGTGTGGGGGATGAGCAGGGTCCTTGGTGTGGCCATCTGGAGATTTCAGGAGCATGCCTCTGCCTGTGGAGGGGCCAAGTTCCCTGTCGTGGAAGATGTTCAAGCATAGACCGGTGACCTTGACAGGGACGGTCCAGAGGAGATGCAGGTGGTGGCGGGGCACAATTGTGGTGTGGAATAGGTTGGAAGACTTCTAAGGTGATTTCTTCTCTCAGATTGCAGGGTTTTAGTGTAAGCTCCACGAACCTGTCTCGTTCACTGCTGTCTTCTTCCTGCCTGGAATGATGTCTAGCAAATAATAAGTTCTCAGTAAATATTAAACAAATGGAAGATTAGCTCGGGTTTTTTGACTTTGTCTTCGCTGTGTGCCTGCTTTGCTTCCTCCTTTTCTTGGGGCAAAGGCAGAAGAGCTTCCTTTTTGACAGGGAAACTGTTTCTCAGAGAAGGGCCTCCCAGCAGCCTGCTGCCCCCACCCCGGGAGTCTCTTTGGACACTGAGCCCCAGGTGGGGGTGGGCAGGAGTCTGCCCTCTAAGGAGGGTGTGCCCTCCTTTCTACCCTCCCCAGGGTCAGCTGGTCACAGTCCTGCTCCTGTCACCCCTCCTCAGCCCAACCTTTAGGTCCTTGCACAGACTGGTTCTGACCTCATCCCCTGTCCCTGACATCGGTCCTCTCTTCCTTATTCGGGTCCAAGGGCGCCCCTGGGGGTAGAACTTTCTCTCAGGTGTCGTCTCAGGGGTGAGGGCTCAGGAGGAGGGGTTCACCCCTATTCTTGTTTCAACCCAAACACCTCCGCTCTTTTTCCTTCTACATATTGGGTTTCCCCGTGAAATTTCATTTGAAACTGGGCCAGAGGGTTTCTTGGCTTTAAAAGTTTTTATTCAAAAACCTCCATTTGGCTCCAGTAGAGACTGTTATTTTCCCAGTAGCATGCCACGTGTGTTCTCACCTTCTCCCTTTGTCCCCTTGTGTGGCTTGGGCGCCATTGGTAATCACCTTCCTAAACTGCAAGTGTCCTCAGCGTCCCACTCAAGCCTCTGAAGCCTCCCTGACCACCAGCACAGTCACTTCCTCCTTCACTCTCCCCTCCCCGCAGGTCCCCCTCCTGTGACATGAGGGGCCCCGTGCCGGGTGAGCCCAGAGTGGACCGCAGAGGAGTGCAAGCCGAACCAAAGACAGGTGGGGGGCAGCGCTCTGGGTGGGGGGCATGATTTGTCTTCCTGTCAACAGGTTGTATCCTTTCCCTGGCTGCACAGCCTTGGCCGTAACACAGGGCCTCGGGTTCCTCCTCTGAGAAACTAGCACTTCTGAATGAGAGAGCATTTCAGATAACTTCCCAGTGCCTGGATCCAATACTTTATAAATGCTGGCTGGTGTATTTTCTGTGCTTCAGGGTGGGGCCCAGAGACTGAAGAGTGTCTCCCTTCTGGCCCAGGAGAGAGGGCAGGTGGGGGGCAGGAGCCACTCCTGTTGTCTCCTCTCTGTCTACTCCCAGCTCTGTGACTTCAGGCAGGTCTCAGACTCTGTTGGTTCTCCATCAGCACGTGTGTTAACTGGGCTGATAGTGTCTGCCTGCCTCACAGGGTGGTGATGCACGAGTGAGGTGAACATCTGCAAGCTGGGAGAGGCCTCAGAGGCCGGCTGACGTCATTGCGCAGGGCAGGCAGGGCCGGTGAGAGTCTTACTCCCCGGTCTCTCCAGCGCCTGGCACCTCGCTGGCACACAGTAGCCGCTCAATAACCTTTTCTTTTTGCAAATGAGGGAGCTGAGACTCAGAAAAGTAACTTGCTGTCCAAGGTCACAGGGCATCTCTCCCCCGAGGCAGGGGACTGCCTCAGGAGTGACCCTCCATCCCACCCCCTGCCCCATCTCATTCCCTTCTCTGAGGGCCTGGTGTCATTCAGCCTGTCTGTTCCTTCTCCAGGCCCCACAGATCCGGGATTGTTGAGGCTGAAACTCCTGGGGCATGGCTGGCGTAGGACTGGGTGGGCTGGGACAGGTGCTCTGGAAATGCCCAGCGCTGCCCTGCTCTCCTGGACTGGCTTTGTCCACTGAGAGGGCGAGCCGAGGGCTGGCAGGGAGGGCGTGCTCCTCACGGGCCGGTGGGCCTTTCTCTCCAAGTCACGGCCCGCTTCTCCTCAGGTCCCCTCTTGGGTCCTTTTCCTCCTCTTTTTCTTTTTTTCAATCCTTTTCTGTCTTCCTTCCCTTTTCCCCTTGGGGTTTCTCTCACCTCCTTCTTCGGTCATCCCTCTTCCCTCATGTCTGCCTCTTCTTTCCCTTCTTGTCCCTCTGCCCCTGCCCCCGCCCAGGCCTCAGCACCCACGTTGTCCTGACACTGGCGGCTGGACGTCAGGGTGGGCAGGGCGGACGCCCTGCAGGGCTGTGCAGGTTCGGGAGCGAGCGCCTCCTGTTGTTGGCAGCTCCGGCATTGTTGAGCGAAATGGCTCTTCCAGCGGTTGGGTTTGGTGAAGGGACAGTGCCTGCCCAAAGCGTGGGCCGCTTTGACCTTAAGCTCAGCCCCCTGGGCCCTCACCCCCTCCTTGGACATCTTCCTGGGCAGGAGGGCGGGATCTTGTCTCCAAAGAAGAGCTGGTTGGCGGAGCTTCTGTGGCCTCTGACCTCTGCCCTTCGCCCTCTTCTCTCCAGACCTCGAACTCTTTGCCTCAGGGTTACCCTCTGGGAGGGAGGAGGCTGGCCAGAGCAGGGAGGAGATTTCTGCTCAGATGCCTTCCAGGTGAGCAGACACAGTGTGTTGCCCTTGGGCTGATGCGTGTGTGTGCATGGACACTGTAAGTTTGTGGATGAGTATGTACTTGGGTTGTGTGTGAGAGAGAACATGGGCAGGCATCCACGTGTGGGCAAGCACACGGGGTGCTCTCGAGTGGGTCTATACCCCCCCTTCCAGGCCCGTCACTGTGCAACCAGCTCTTAGCCCAGAGCTCTCCTCTCCAGTCTTTGGGACCCTGGCTTTGCACTGTGGCTTTGTTCTGTCTTGGGGGCCAGCTGGTCCCCTGCTGTGGTCCTACGCAGTGGTGACTGATCGCTGGCCACCCATTCAGCTGCCTGGGGGCCCTGGGGCCAGCGTTTGTCCCCCACCTCCCAAAATGGAGGCATGTGGGGGCTTCCTGCCCAGAGTCACAACCCTGCCAAGGCGGAGGGAATGGGGAACAGCTGCGTTGGCCGATTCCGGCTCTGATTCCGGCTCCGTATGGATTTGGTTTGACAACAAAGCTCCCTCTGTGTGTTCTCAGGCCCCTTACATAAGCGGGGCTGGGGGTGGGGGGAGGCAGGCAGGAGGAGGTGGAGATGGGGACAGGGAGACACCAGGATGGGATGGCTGGAAAGGGGACAGGGACCCGGAGCAGAGCGGAATGGGAGAGGGAGACTATTGAGAAGAAGAGAGAGCTGGAAGAGGGAGGAGAAAAAGCGTTTGTCTTGACCCTATAATTCTACTTCCTGCTTGAGGGTGGCAAGGACATGATTTCTAGGCCTTTGACCTGTTGGTGCCTTGTCCTCCTCCTTGAGCCCTACCTGCCAGCCCTGGACCTGCTGAGGAGGGGGCTGCGGGACCAGTCTGGGAGTGAGGCTGTCCTCAGCCCCACCCTGTAACCGAACACATTCCATAAAGATGGGAATCCTTCTCCTTCCTTGCGCTTGGGCTTCTCTTCACTCCTCCCGGGCCTCAGGCCTGGCTCCAGAAGCCCCCTGGCCACCCTCTTTGTCGTGCTGCTGAGTGACAGTCTAATGCAGCCTTTCCCTGGCCCCTGTCAGGCCGGCCCCCAGGCCCCCCAAGCTCACTCACCCAGCCTCTGACCCAGGACTTCTGTCAGCTGCAGCCCCTTGGCCCACCCCCTTCGGAGGCCCTGTGGCCCTGGTCCCTGAAGACCCCTCCCTCAATGATCAGACATTCTCTTCTCACCATCGCTGTCCCTGCAGCTGTCCAAATAGAGTGAGAAGAAAATGTTCTCTTTCTGGAACAGCTGGACTGACAGGGCAGGAAGGCCAGGTGAGCTGGCCAGGCTTGGGTGTGTTCTTGGGGGCGGGAGGTGCCCTGTCCCAGGGCCCTGACCCTGTCAGCTCCTGGGCCAGGAGGATCGGTAGTGCCTCTGACCTCTCCCCCCTTCCAAGGGGCCAGGGCCCCTGGGGAGGCTTGGGTTCCTGGGTTTCCTCAGGGTCTGCGTCCTCTCTGTGCCTCAGTTTCTCTGAGTTGTTCCTGGCACCAAGTGTCCTTGCTAGGGCTCTGGATTTGATTTGACCCTAAGGGTAGTGCTTGCCCCCAGGCTGCAGGGGATTAATAGGGCCACATTCTTCCAACAGGAGAACAAGGATGGCTCTTAAAATGGCAGGGAGGGGGAGCTGCTGGCAAGGCCCCAGGTTTTCCTGGGCACTAGTGACAGAGAACCCAGGGTTCTGGTACTTGGCTTGACCCCTGCCCCTGCCCTCAAATAGGTTTAGGATGTCTGCCCTGGGGATATCCTGTAGGACCCTGCGCTGGCAGTTCTGTGCAAAGGTGTTGTGGGTAAGGCCTAAACCTGCTGAACAGGCCGTAGACTCCGGAATCCTCGGTCCCCAGGCCCTGAGTGGCCTGAGTCTTACTTCCCACCACCTCCCCAGGTCTGGATGCCGGTATGTTCCTGAAGTTGCTAATGCCCCAGGGCTTGAGCCCAGAAGGTCTGAGCCAGCGGGTGTGGCAGCTGTGGGAGGGCCTAGAAGTTGCTGGGATTTGTGTGCTGGTGGGACCGGAGGACCATCCCTCTCTCCCAGATCAGGATTAGGTACAGGTACAGAGAGGCCAGGACGGGCCAGGAGGATGGTGAGTGAGCACTGTGTGGGCGCCAGGCGGGAGTGCCCTCCGCTTGGGCAGTGGCCTCTGCCCCATCCTGGCCTAACCGCAGCCACAGGCTGCCCCAGGACACTCCCCTACCCCTCTGGGGACACCCCTATGAGGCCATGTATCTTCCTCCCATTTGCTTTCCTGCAGCCCCCCTGCTCCACAACCCACCTCCCCAAATACTTCTGAGCGTGACAGGAGCGGGGCTCTCTTCCTGGGAGCCGGGGAGCCCGGAGCTTCCCTTTACCTAACTTTTGGAGGGGAAGAAATCCCCAGAGGGCTGGCTTAGCCACTCCCTGCTCCTCTTGAAGCTCCAGGCTCCCTGGCTGATAGCTCCAGGGACCTACAACCTGACAAACAAACTCAGGAGCTGAGGTTGAAGGAACCTGGTAGGGCAGGGGGAGGCAGGAGCAGCAGCGGCAGCTGAGCAGCGCCCGTGCCCACGCCTGGAGGGATGGGGGACGAGAGCGCCCCGGCAGAGGGGGCCCAGGAGGCCCCAGAAGCTGTACGTTGGCGGTGGGGGTGGGGTGGACAGGGAAGGAGGAGGAAGGAGCGGTATGTGCCTGTGTGGGTGTGTGCGTAGGGGTCACCAGTTCCTGTGTGTGTTTCCATCGTTTGCTTTGGGATGTGTTTGTGCCTGTGTTTGAGCAGGGATCAGTGTGTTGTGTACAGAGATGTATTTGTAGGTTTTTGATGCGAGAGGGTCTGCGTGGACCAGAGCAAGTTTGGTCAGAAAAGGGGCTCAGAGTGTTTTCTGGGTACCTCCTGGCTCTGGGGTGTTGATGGGGCTGTGGGTGCTCAGACACATTTGCCTCCACAGTCCATCTGTAGGGGCTGGGTGAGCCCTGGGGCAGAGGTGGCCCTGGGTCATCTCTGGTAAGCTGAGCATCAGCCAGCCCTCCAGCCAGTATTCCCCCCTGCTCTGCCCTGCAGAGGGTCCATTGCTCAGATTGGAGGGCCTCGCCTTCCCCAGCAGCACCTAGAGTGCTAGCCACTCTCCCCTTCCCTCATCTTAACTTTTACTTGGAAGAGAGTTGTAAATCACTGAAAAGTCTTACTGATTGAAACATCCTCCGGAAGGGCCTCTCTTACCTGCTTCTCTGTTCCCAGGGGACAGGCCAATGCAGGAAATGCTGGTCTTGATTTCCTTCCGCCACGGTTTCATTTCTCTTCTAGAGACCCCACCCTGGATGCTACACTGCCCTCCCCACCACCAACATGCACAGCATTCCCCTTTTTTCCTAATCCCACCCTCAGCACCTCTAACCCTATTGGGCTCCTAAGAGGAATTCAGCAATCCACCCTCCCCCGCTGAGGCAACCTCTGGAACCTCCTTGTTCCAGAGCCAGTGTTGCAGGCCAGTTTGCACTGCATTCCTGACCAGAGGTTCCAGATAGAGGGAAGGAGGGAGGTTGAAGTCCTGCAGAAGTGAGGGTCCCTGTTGGAACTAGGGGCCAGGGGAGAGAGGTTTCTGTGCCTGACTCCCTGCTGCTTCCAGATGCTCCAAAGCATAGCCATGCTGATAGCCACCATTCATGGGCCAGAGCTGGAATTTTATCCACCTCTGTAGGGATCCCAGGACTGAACATTGCCCTGCAATGTCCCTGCTTGGGGACTTTGGGAGTGCCTCCTCTGGAGAGGGGACATTAACTAGCAGAGGGAACACCACTCTGGAAATAAGGCACTACTCAAATGAAGAGGGTACTGCTTCTGGAGCTGCCGTGGAGAGGGGCACATCTCTGCCCCGGCTGTGGATCTGTGGCCCCGCCCCACTGGGATGGCTGTCAGGTGGAACTGATCAGGGGCCCGGGCACCTTCTCTGGGAGATGCTGCACGAGGAAAGAGAGAGAGTGGCTTCTCCAGGGAGGCCTCCTCCCTCTCCCCACCCCGTGCTCCTCCCCACCACAGCAGTGCACCCAAGTCTGGCCAGTATGCGGGATCTGCATTTAGTGCAGGGCAGAGTCTGGGTGGCAGTGCCCCTCCCTCTCTCCCTGGGCAGCTGCGTGTGTTTGGTGTGGTGTGTGCAGTGGACCCAGCGTCCAGGAGGAGAGGTGAGTGTGGATGTGGTAGCTGGTGGGCGCTGTGGTTGCGGACGCCTCTCTTTGCTGGGATGGAACAGACTGTGAGTGGAGAGGGGCTGCCTCGTGCTGGGGGTGGCCTGGACCAGGAGTCACTTTCAGCTCCCGGGGGCCCAGTGCTTGCTCTGGGCCCAGCCTGTACTGAGGCTGCTGGCTTTCGATCCTGGCATGTGTTTTGAGGCTCACACACCTCCCAGAACTTGCTCTTGCCACCTGCATTTCACAGATGAGGGACCTGAGGCTCCAAGAGATGCAGGACCTTGTCAGGGTTACCAGGCCCGTGACCACAGAGTCCAGATCAACCCCAGACTGCCTACCCCAAATCTGTGGGTGCTATTGAATGTAAGGGTTCTAAGCGGTTCAGGCTGCTTGAATTTTTTATTCCTGGCTCCACCACTTTCTAGCTGTCTGACTTTGGGACCCCTAATTTAATCTCTCTGTGCCTCAGTTTTCTTATCTGTAAATCTGAAGAAAACAGGACTACCAGAGAGTGTTTTACAAATTAAATGAGATTACGCACAATAGCTGCAGAACAGCCCCAGGGATCTTTTACAAATGAATCCAATGTACCACTCCTCTGTTAATACCCTCCCAAGACTTCTCGTGGGACCTTGAATCAAGTCCAAGCTCCCGGGGTGGCCTGTGACTCCTACACCACCTGGCCTGTGTGGCCTCCCTGGCACCGTCTCCAATTACTTCCGGCTTGTTTTTATTCCTTACACCCGACAAGCCTCAGGGTCTTTGCTCTTCTCTCAATCTGGAACCTTCTGCCTGTTTGCCCCCTCATCCCCCATCCTTGCATGGCCACCTTTCATTTAGGTCTGAGGTCAAGAGTCAGCTCCTCGGAGGCCTGCTGACTCACCAGCCCCAAGGAGCTGCCCGTCTCCCCCTGCTCTGCTGCCCTGTCTTGTTGGCCTCACAGTGTGTATCATCATTACAGTATCTTATTCATTTGTTTGTTTGTTTGTCACGGATCTCTCCCCACCTACTCCACACCCCAGGAGCACAGGGCTTTTACTGCATTTACTGCTGCAGTGTGGTGCCTGAGGCCGTGCCCGGCACACAGTGAGCCCGCAGTCCCTGTTGGCTGTGTCTCTGCTGTCCTGCCCAGCCTCAGCGTGTCCCCAGAGGCCTTGGGACCCCAGCCTGCCTAGGGAAAGGGATCTTCTTCCTGATAAGCTCTTCTTTTTTTTTTTTTCCTGAGGAAGATTCGCCCTGAGCTAACATCTGTGCCAATCTTCCTCTGTTTTGTATGTGGGACGCCGCCTCAGCCTGGCCACTGACGAGTGGTATAAGTCCACATCCGGGAAGCGAACCTGGGCCGCCGAAGCGGAGTGCACCAAACCTAATCACTAGGCCGCGGGGCTGGCCCTGACAAGCCCTTCTGAGGAGCAAGTAGGGGAGGAACGAGGTTGGCTCTCCTGGACCCACACAGGGTTAGTCTTCAGGGTGACCTAACTTAGTGTTGCCCAGTTGCCCTGGATTTAGGAAGTGGGCCAAAGGGGGCAGGAGTCAGTTCCACAGAAACCACGCCTGCCAGTAAAAAAGGTATTCTTATGAGGTCAGAGGAAATGATACACAGAAAGATAAATTCAGATGGGCTGACTATGCCAGCTTACCTAGGGCTGCTTCTGGCAACCCCCGATCTGTGCACACCCAGATCTTTGCACTGGGTTCTTTTTAACTTGGCGAGGAGGGGAGAGGAGGGTTAAACTGCTCTTCGCTAAATAATGTTGCTGCTAGCCCATACAGAGCTTTCATGTCGAGCAGAATAAAGGGCCCCTGCAGTTGGACACAGCTCTGCACCAGGCTGACTGGTTTGAAGCAGAGAGAGAGCTGGACCTCAGCCCGTTCTCACCCCCAGGCCTGGCTCTGCACACCCAGTGCGTAACTGTGCCCTGTGGCCCTGCCCCTGCCAGTCCCTATCCGTGGAGTGGGAATTGAGGAGGGACCAGAGGGCCCGTGTCCACTGGATCTTTGAGGGGGGCAGGTGATGCTTCCACGCCTCCATGATAATGATCCTGAGAGCTGCTGTTTCTCAGCATGTCCAACCACCCTAGGACTAGGTAGTGTCGAGTTTTTATCCCCATGTGACCCAACAGAAAAGCTGAGACCTGGAGACGTGACTTATCCAGCACTCACACAGCTAGTGAGTGGTCCATGTGGAATTCAGGTCCAGGTGTGTGAGCCTCCAAAGCTTATATTCCTTATGTGTTTCTTCTCTTTTTCTTTTAGCAAGATTTTAGTTGAAAGTATGTCACAGTCACCAGTTTTAAAAAGTTAAACATCAAAAGGATATTTGATAAAAAGAAAGTCTTTCTCCCATTCTAGACCGTGTCCCCACAGCTGTCCTCTTGAGAGGCAACCACCTTCATTTCTTCTGCATTCTTCTGAATACTCTGTTCCTATACAGACGTAGCCATGTGTGCACATAAGTCTTTTGTTAAAAGCACATTTGGAGATAGAGGGAACACTGTTCTCCATCTGCCTTTTTAAAGTTGAATAATATACTTGGGAGATCGTTCGGTAGCAACATGCACAGATTTGCATCCTCTTTTTCACAGCTGTGTAGTGTTCTGTTGTCTGTGTGGTGATGCGTCTAAACTGGTCTCTGTGGATAGATTTGCAAATTGTTTCCATCTTTTGCTGTCACAAACAGTGCTGGCTGTAACAATCTTGATAGAAAAGTTGGTGTGAACATAGGAGACTTTTCTGTAGAATAAACTTTTAGCAATGGAATTTCCCGTCTAAAGGGGAATTTGATAGATATTGCCAAACCCTTTCAAGAAGGTTGACCTGGTTTTCGCTTCCACCACTGGTCTGTGAGAGGGCCCCTTTTCCCGCCTCCACTAGCATTGTGGGCTCTCAGGCCTCTGGAGCTTTGCTGTCAAGATAGGTAAAGAACAAGTCTTTCCTCTGTGTCATTATACTATATACTGTAAACTGCATATTCATGCCCTTAGCTCATTTCTCTATTTGATTTGTTGACTTTTTTCCTTACTGATTTCCATGAGCACATTATAGGCTAAGGGAATTCACTGGTATGTTATGTATATTGCAGATACTTTTCCCAGTTTGTTGTTTGTCTTTTAATTGTTCATTTTTTTCTCTCTCCCCTGCTCTGTTTGTTAAATCTTTATGTTGTTCAATTTATGCATCTTTTCTTTTATAGCCTCTGACTCTTTGTCTTAAAATCTGTACTGCCTCTTTTCTTTTCAATATGAAAATATTTCAAAATATTAAGGATAATAGAATCCCATGCGACAATCAGCCAGATTTACAAATGTTAACATTTTCCTATATTATGTCAGATATTTTTAAGAAATGAAATATTGAAGAAGAGAACTAAGCCCTGCGCCGACAATCCATCCCAATTTCCTTCATCTCTTCCTAGAATGTAATACTCACCAAAAGTTGGGTGACCGTATTTTTTTTTTATTCTGTTAGCTCACACACTTTGTATATATAGTGTTGTTTTGTGTGTTTTTAAAGTTAATGTATGTATCTTTTTAGAACACTTGTTTTAAACTTAACATCATGTTTTCCGGTTTATCTTAATTGACCCATTTAGATTAATTTCTTCAGTTTAAATGGCTGGTTAGTATTCAGTTGTATGAATGCACCACAGTTTATTCCCTCCACTCATGGACATTTAAGATGTTTCTGTTCTTCTGCTGTTGCCACAGAGCTTCAGTAAAAATCCTTAATGGGTGTACTCATACAAGGGTGGGTTTCTCTGGGCTGTACCTGGATGTGGATTTATTGGGTAGTAAAGTGTGCACAACTTCAGGTTTATGAGATATTGTGAATTGTTCTTCTAAGCCTTTGTATCAACAACTTCCTACCAAACACATGCAAGCAAAAAGATTCTGTTTTGATTTGCATTCCCTGCTCACTAGTGAGGTTGAACATTGTTTCATGTTCTTCAGGTGTTTGGTTTTAATCTGTGAATTACCTTTTCCTGTCCTTTGCTTTATTCTCTTTGGTTCCTTGGTCCTTTTCTTTCTTTTTTTTTTTTGTGAGGAAGATCAGCCCTGAGCTAACATCCATGCCAATCCTCCTCTTTTTTTTTGCTGAGGAAAACTGGCCCTGGGCTAACATCCATGCCCATCTCCCTCCACTTTATGAGATACCACCACAGTGTGGCCTGACAAACGGTGCATTGGTGTGCGCCCGGGATCCGAACCCGGGCCGCCAGCAGCGGAGCACGTGCACTTAACTGCTACGCCATGGGGCTGGCCTCCTTGGTCTTTTTCTGACTGATTTGAAGGAGTACTGATATATTGAAGTATTTATTGATTATATGCCTTCTCTCTGACTTGTCCAAGGCTGAAACGCTACCACCAGCACCACTGTCTCTGCATATGGCCAAGCAGCTTTGTGAGGATCTTTTCTGCAGAGGAGGCACTGCTCAGCAGAGGGGGTACCATTTAAGAGAGGAGTCTGATCAGAAGGCTAGGCACCTTCTCTGGGAGACGCTGCACCCGGGCAGAGAGAGAGTGGCTTCTCCAGCGAGGCCTCCTCCCTCTCCCCACCCCGTGCTTCTCCACACCCTATCAATGTACCCTGAGTCTGGCCAGTACATGGGATCTGCGTTTAGTGCAGGGCAGAGTCTGGGCGGCAGTGCCCCTCCCTCTCTCCCTGGGCAGCTCTGTGTGACCTGTGTAGAGTGTGCAGTGGACCCAGCGTCCAGGAGGAGAGGTGAGTGTGGATGTGGTAGCTGGTGGGTGCTGTGGTTGCGGACGCCTCCTTTTGCTGGGATGGGGGAGACTGTGAGTGGAGAGGGGCTGCCTCGTGCTGGGGGTGGCCTAGACCAGGAGTCGCCTTCAGCTCCCAGGGGCCAAGTGCTTGCTCTGGGCCTGGCCTGTACTGAGGCTGCTGGCTTTCGATCCCGGCATGTATTTCGAGGCTCACACACCTCCCAGAACTTGCTCTTGCCGCCTGCATTTCGCAAATGAGGAACCTGAGGCTCTGAGAGATGCAGGACCTTGTCCAGGGACACTTGGTCCATGACCGCAGAGGCTGTGTCCAGACCCTTTTCCTCTGCCTCCAGGAGGCCAAAGGTGCTTTGAAGTCTGGGGATGGGTGGCTGGGGTCTCAGGCTGCTCCTCTTGCGGAGCAAGTAAAGAGGAAGGGAGGTTTCCTGGGTAATAGGGCCTCTTCAAGCCTGTAGCTCTCCTGGGACCACACAGGGTTTGTTGGTTGACGTCAGCTTGTGGTGTGGTCCAGCGACCTGGGAGCTGGTAGTGATTAAGGTGAGTCAAAGAGCTGGCGATGGCCAGTTCTCCAGAAACTACACTTTCTTGGTGATAAGGGTGTGCTATGAGCACAGCAACATGTGTTTGGCAAGAAGTGTGGCACTTGGTGGCTCTACCAGCTCCCAAGCTGAGCTGCTAGCAAGCCCCTGGCACCTTGTATGCCCAGGTCTTTGCAAAATAAGGGTCTGGGTTGTTTTAATTTGATGAAACTTCCTGTTCATACTTGTTCTGCTCATTTGCTCATTCATTGAGACATCTGTTCATTTCACTATTTGTCAATTACCTACCCTGCCTCAGATATTAAATTTGGTGCTCGAGATATTGTGGGCACAAGAAGTCCCTGCTTTCTTGGGGCATACAGTCTCGTGAGTACAGGAGACAGTGTGGTGTCACTGAACAAAGGTAATTAAACAGGAAGCGAGGCGAGACAGGCTGTGGGGCGTGAGGAGGCTTCTAGATTGTGTAGTCTGGGACCCTGCGCCGGAGGAAGCATGGAAGGGAGAGTGGCCAGGGCGAGGGGACGCTGGGAGGGAGGTCTGGGCTTGGGTCCCAAGAGTGATTCCACGTCCCCCAGTATACTCCAGTCAGCCCCTGCCTGACAAGGACTCAGGTGTGAAATTGTTGGCACTAACCCCACCCTGCCTCTGTTCTCAAATGGGGGTGGGGTGTGGAGGGGGGCATGCCAGCTGAAACTCTTATCTTTGGGGAGGGGAGGGTGTGGTTAACAGGAAGTGCTGGTGAGGCTAGGGGTCATCGGGACTTTCTCAGTCCACTGGACAGTCAGTTGTGCATAGTGTAAGGTTCAGTCTTGGCTTCTGTGCTTTTGATCACAGAACAGACTGACCAAAAAATAGTATTTTTTTAATGATGTTTTAATCTGCCCCACATTCTACACAGTTGCAGCTTTTGGGTTCCACCCAGCACACGAGGATGGAGTACTGGTAAGAGTCAGTATCACCGAGCATTTCCTGTATGCCTTTCCTACGTTATCTTGTTTACCACCACTGTGAAACAGGGACTCTTTACCTCCAGTTTACAGATTGGGAGGCCGAGGCTTAGGGATGCTATGTGATCTCCCCAAAGTCACATGTCTGGCAAGTGTCAGAGGCAGGGTTCAGTTCCAGTAGCCAGTCCCCTGGGCATAGTTCTTGGCCAGAGAGGGAGAGAAGGTTGTGGTGAGCCACTTCCATGTGACCTGTTGCCAAGCCTTACATGGCCATCCATGGGGGCCCTGGGAAGGAGCGGTGTGTAAGGCGTAGCCCCAAGGCCAGGCCTGTGCAGGCGCTGGGGCAAGATGCCAGGGTCCAGAAGAGGTTGGGTGTGGACAGAGGGGAGTCTGGGCCGATGGGCCAGGTGGCAACCGTCACCTTGAACTGTGCCTCCACACCCAGAGCCCTGACAGCCCAGGTGGACGTGCACGGAGGCCGGAGGAGAGTGAGGTCTTTTCGATTCTGCCACACTTGAGCCGTTGGGACAGTGCTCAGCGTGGCTGTGAATCAGAATGACCAGGGCCCTCCTCAGGCCTCTCAGACCCCTGATTTTGCCTTCCTGAAGTGGAGTCCAGGAAGCGTGTGAAGCTTAACAAACTTTCTGGGTGCTTCCAGTGGGGTCTCTGAGATTGTCCAGCCCAGCGCTGCCCAATAGAAATGCAATGGGAACCACAGATGCAAGCCACATATGTAATTTTAAATTTAAAAAATGTTAATTTAGCCACATTTTTAAAAAGTAAAAATAAGGAGGTGAAATTAATATTTTAACCCAATATAGCCAAAATATTATTTTAATGTATGATCAATGTAAATAATTTTTAGGTGATGGTTTACTTTTTTTTGTACTAGGTCTTTGAAATCCAGTGTGTGTTTCCACTTACAGCACACCTCAGTGTGGACCGGCCACACTGCAGTTACTCTATAGCCACATGTGGCTGGGAGCCACCACATGGGACAAGGCAGGGCTGTTGCAGTCCACCATTTTCAGAAGAGGTATCCGGAGGCCAGAGAAGGGGGGGGACTGGCCATACTGGTGGTGAGCTGGGTTCAAGCCCCAATTCCAGTGGTGCCTTTAGCTTTGGCTGCTTGGGGCCAAATTCATCTGCTCCTGGGTGAAAGGTATGAGGAGGGAAATGCACCCGGGAACCCCCCTGCCCAGGAACCTAGGGCGGGTCCACTGCCGCAGCACAGTTTTCCTTTCTTTATCCTGGGCATAAGCTTGTACTATTGATTCCGTACCCTGTCACACCACTCCAGCTTTCTTACCCAGAGAATGGAATTCAAAGCTTCTGCCCCACCCGGGCAGACATCAGAAGTATGATTTTTCAAGTGGCTTCCTGTGGTGTCTTGTGACTGGCAGCTGATCCAATGTTTCCATACAGGAGGCTGAATTGCCAGGCTGTTTGGGGTGCCTGGTTGGGGGGTAGCCTGTGGACCCCAAGGGTGGGGAACAGAGAGCCTTCCTGCACTGCAGCGGGAAGCCTGTCCAGCCCCTTTTCCTCCAAGCTTGGATAGCCAGAGGGATGCCCCCAGCCGCCCACTCGTGGGCCCTGAGGCAGCTTGTCAGTCCCTGTGCCCTCTGCTGCCTTACATGAGCCTGGGGCCTGGGCAGCCTCGCTCCCCACTGGGCGTGCTGTGATCACACTGTGCTGCTGTTTAGTGATGGGGAGAGGGCACAGTCTGCCGGCTGTGTCCAGGCAGGGGCTGGGCCAGAGTGGCTGGAGCGGGGATCTCACCTATTGCTATTGCCTCTTTCCCTCTTGCTCTACTTGCTTGTGGCCATAACATCTCTGACAAATAGATCCATTTATTAATTCAACAAATGTATATTGAGAGCCCGCCGTGTGCCAATCACTATTCTAGATATTGGTGATATAGCCACCAACGAAACAACTACAAAAAATCATTGCAAGCAGGGGAGGGGGATCTGGAATGTTGGGTGTGTGTGGAATTTTTGATGGGAGGTGGAGAAGGTGAGTAAAGAGCTGAATGAACAGCTCTCCGCCTATGTCTAGGGGAAAAGCATTCCAGGCCGAGCCAACAGCCAGTGTAATGGCCCGGAGGAGGGAGTGTGTCCGCCTAATGAAGAAATGGTGAGGCCCATGTGGGTGGAGCAGAATAAGTGAGGGGAGAGTTGGGAAAGGAGGGCAGAGAGGGCCTGGCCGGTCCATCACGTGCATCCTTAAGGGTCAGAGCAAGGATTCGGGCTTTCTACGTACGTGAGGAGCGCATGGAGGGCTTTTGAGCTGAAGAGAAGTGGTACGGATGACTGATCCGTTCTGGAGAATTGCAGTGAGTTGGTTGACCATCTGCACCTAAGAGTGATTGATTCAAGTCGATTATAACCCCACGGGAGAACTCGCATGGCCTGTGTCATCTTGCCTTAGCTAGCAGTTGTATTAATTTCATTAAATTCACAGTCCAGCCTGGTCCCCTCTGGAATATTGGCAGCGGACCCCAAGCCGAGAGGAGTCGCTGTGAGTTGGCTGACACCACGGAGATCCACCTGCCTTGACGGGCTGGAAGCATAGCCCTAGATGCCTGAGGTGGAAGGTGTGTGTGCAGATGCAGTACAGCGCTGCTCTTAGGTGCAGAAGGGTAGCCACACAAGTTCAGGGCCCGGGAGACCTGGCTTCCCAGCTGTGGGATTTCAGTGCCAGTGCCAGTGGTTGACCCGACTGTAAGACAGCGAACACATCAGGGAAGTTGGCGTCCAGATGGAGGGCCATGGTCGTCCTGCGGATACAGCTGCGTGCCTTGAAAACATGCTGGAGAGCTTCCAGAGGGGCCCCGGGCCTCGGGAGGCGGGAGGGCTAGAGGCCGTGTCTCATGAGGCAGCCTCCCTGGGAAGCAGCGCGGAAGGCTCCTTATGGCTATTGTAAGATTCGAAGGACTTGATGTGATAGAGGGTCAACTACCTCTAGTTGCTCCAAAGGCAGCATGTGGACAATCCGGGGATCTTGAAGGTGAGGGGGCCATTACTTCACAGGATGGTTTTGAGGCAGCAGAGGGTGGGGGTTGGGAGTGTGGGCTCTGGAGCTAAGTGGCCTGAGTTCTGTCCCTCTTCTCACCAGCTGTGTGACCCCAGGTGAGTTGCTGACCCTTTTTGCTCCTCAGTTCCCTCTCTCCACAGTGGAGGTAATAATAGTGTTTAACTCGGAGGGTTGAGATCATACATGGACGGCCCTTAAAAGTGTCTAGCAGAGGGGGCCAGGCTGGTGGCGTAGCGGTTAAGTGCGCGTGCACCGCTGCTGGCAGCCTGGGTTTGGATCCCGGGGGCGCACCGACACACTGCTTGTCAGGCCATGCTGTGGTGGTGTTCCACATAGAGTGGAGGAAGATGGGCACGGATGTTAGCTCAGGGCTGACCTTCCTCACACACACACACACACACACAATAAAAAAATAAATAAATAAATAAATAAAGGTGTCTAACAGAGTAGTTCTCAGCATCTGGTCATGTTGGCAGACATTTTGAGTGTCACAGCTGGGGGTCCTACTGGCATCTAGTGGGTAGAGGTCAAAGATGCTGCTAACCATCCTGGTGCCCAGCACAACCTCCCACAACACTGACTTATCTGGTCCCCAAAGCAATGGTGATGAGGTTGAGACCCCCTGGTGTCACACATAGTAAGTACACAATACGTTTCAGTTATTAATAAAGGTTGTGATACATTTTTTATCTTATTACTTGTGTATCAGATGTTAAGAAAACATCTGCTATATTCTAGGCACTATAACAGAGTGGAGATATAAAGAAGTCCTGGACCACAGAGGTCATAGTCTCATGGGCAAGATATGAAAACATATAATTAATTGTATAATATAAAATTATATTATGTGATGAAGCATCTTCTGTATTCCAGGTACTCTGACAGACTCTTGGTATAAACAAGTCCCCAATTTCAGAGGTCAGAGGATAGTAGGCAAGACATGAAAAGCAGTAATTATATAACATGAAATTATATTACCTGTTAAGTGCTAAAATCACGATATAAACTATTTTGTGGGAACAAAAACATCAGTTGCTTGGAAATGTTGGAAAAGACTTCATAGAGGAGGGGCCACTTGAGCTGATGCTGCAGAAGGAGTAGGACTGTGGAGGCGAACAGGGTGGGGAGGGAATTCCTTGTGGAGGAAATTCGCCTGTGCAGAGGTGGGGCGCGTGGAAGGAAAAGGTGGCTCCTGTGCTGTGCTCAGGACGAGGGTGGGAGTTGCACCTGCAGAGCATGTGGCCCGAGTTTAAAGGGCCCTGGTTGCCTCAAAGGAACTTGGGCTTTTCATTTAAGCAATGGGGAACAGTTGAAGCAGGAGGGTGGTTTGACCTAGGTTGTTTCTCAGAAAGATACCACGTGGGCAGTTCCGGAGAAGGGGCTTGAGTGAGGAAAAACTTGTGGTAAAGTGACCAGTTAGGAAGCAGGCAAGTTGGGGTGGGATCTAGAATCAGTCTGTGGCTCAAGAAGAGGAGCTGGAGGGCTGCATTCTGAAGTGTTTCTGAGGCTCTAGACTATGTGACTTTTACACTGGGGCTGGGTTTTATAAAGCTTTACATCCCAGTGCCTCCCACAATGCCAAGCATTTAGGAGCTCAGCACGTGTTCGCTGGAATGAGAAAATAGGGGTAGAATCAATCCTATTTAGTAACTATTTAGTAACTGTTTAGTAGGGATGATGTGAAGGGGAGGGAGATGTTGGAAGACTGAGTTGATGATACTGTGGGGGCTGGGGGAGATGGGTCCAGTTTTGGACATGTTAAGTTTGAAGAATTTGAGATCATCCAGGAAGGATGTGCAGCAGAAAATTAGAAATACTAGGATGGGATCTCAGAGAGAAATTAAAGGGCTGAAAATAGCTTGAATCATCAGGGTATGCATGGTAGTTAAGCCTCGGAAAATGAGTGAACTTGTCCTGGGAAAACTAGCTGGGGAGCGCAGAAGTTCAAGGACAGACCTCTGGAGAATGCCAGCACCTAAAGGAAGTGGAGCCAGCACGGAGACCGGCACCAGGGTAGGAGGAGAACCCGGTAGGTTTTGATGTAGAAGCCAAGAAGGAGGCATTGGCTGACAGTATCAAAGGCTTGAGAGACCAGTGAGGAGTAAAAATAGACCTTTCTCAGTTTTGACAATTAGGAGGCCACTGAGGCTTCAGCAAGAGTGATTTCAACATAAAAATAAGGGTGGGAACCAGGGGTAGTGTGGGGTGGAGGAAGGAGGAAAGGCGGGTGTGGCACAGATAAAGAAGTTTCACTGTGGGAAGTAAGGAGGGAGATGCAGGGGTGGGCGGAGGAGGAGACAGAGGCAGATGGGGGTTTGGTTTTGTTTTAGGAAGAGGGAGATTTGAGTGTGTTTATAAGTCAGAGTAGAGAAGGGAGAGACGGCAGAAACGGGGCAGAGGGAGATCACTGATGGGGAACAGTCCTGGAAAGATGAGCGGGACTCAGTGTCCAGTGGAGGGATTACGAGGGAGCAAGGGTGCCAGGTGAGTCTGGAGGTGGCAGGCAGCTCTAGCTTTTCCCTATAGAACTGAGGGACAGTGACATTGGTTACGTGACTTACTCAAGGCCCCTGAACCAGTAAGAACAGAGCCTGTGCTTCTGCCCCCACTGTCTTCCATAGCCCTTCTAAGCCATATCCCTTTGATGGGCCCCAGGGCTCCGTGGGGCCTGGCGTCATGCTGTGCCCCTGGGGGTATCCAGTTCTGTTCCTCTTGGTACAGTGAGCACCTGCTGAGTCCTCGCTGTGTGTTATGCTGCATGTGCTGGGGCAGCAGGGGGCAGGGTTGCTGCTTCCATGGGGCCTATTTCTTCACCCCGTGCCCCCGCTGTGCCCTTCAGCAAGTACTGTGGCAGAGTCACCAGCCTCACTGCGGCCAGGGACACCACGGTTCTTGGCAGAGCACCTTCCTGCCCTGGGGTCAGCTTTGCCTAGTGGGTTGGGTGCACTGGTCTCCTTCGCAGCTGGTGGCAGGTAGAGGTTGGCACACCTTGGACATGAAGGGATCAGATTCCTGTTCTCCTACCCAGGTACCCAACAGTGACTTTTCTCCTGTCCTTTTGTACCCAGGATTCCAGTCAGTAATGTGGGACAGCTGCTGGGAGAAGGCTACCGATTGTCCTTAGGCAGCAGCCAGCCCAAGAAGCCAGTGCTCCTGGAATGTCTGGGGGCTGCTGAGTGATCCTCTTGGCTCGGCCCAGCAAGGGGAGGGGTTGGACTAATGAAATCTCTGCCGGGGTATCTTGGAGCAGGCCCTAAGACTAGCCAGTCTCCTTAGCACAACACCAGCACAGTTTGGGAACAAAGACATACCAGTGCAAAACTTTATTAGTCAAAGAAGGGCTGGTTGTCTTGTCACTCAGGACTGGGACCTGTCAGCACTGCTCTCCTCTGACTGGTCTCCTCCACGGAGGTCAGGCCTATAGCGTGGCTGAGTATTTGTCTTTCAGTTACTGTAGAACACGCTTTATGTGGTGTTTTCCATCTTGGCTGCATGTTAGAATCACAAAGGAGGTAGGTTTCATTTTTCTCTTACCAATTCCTGGGCCCCGCCCCTCACCAATTAAATAAGAATCTTGGAGAGTAGGGCCTAGACATCTCTATATTTTTAAACTTCACAAGTGATTGCCTTGCGCAACCAATGTTGTGACCTAGTGATAGGAAGGGAGATGAAGTGAGATGCAGTGGATCCTGATCACAGAAGGAAGATGGAGAGAGAGCAGAGGGTAGGGGAGGCTGCAGTTCAGAAAGGCATGAAATGTTAGAGCTGGAAGGATCCTCGTTTAGAGCTTTGCAATTCGCTGTGGTCTCAGCCTAGCAGCAGGGCACCACCTGGGAGCTGCTTAGAGTCCAGATCTACCCACACCCATTGAGTCAGAATGTGTACATTGGACTTTGAGAAACCATCATCCCGACCAGTGGTTCTCAACCGTGGCTGCACATTAGAATTGCCTGGGGTGCTTGAACAAATTCCTGTGCTGCACCAGACCAATTAAGTTAGCATTCCTAGGTATGGGACTCCTTTTATTTTTGTTTTTTTTAGTACCCCCAGGTGATTCTCCTGTTCAGCCAAGGTCAAGAACATCCGTCTTGACACTTGAATGTACATAGGATTCATCAGGGGATCTTTTTTTGGGAGAAGATTTGGCCCTGAGCTAACAACTGTTGACAATCTTCCACTTTTTTTTTTTTTTCCCCCAAAGCCCCAGTACATAGTTGTATATCCTAGTTGTAGTTCCTTCTAGTTCTCCTATGTGGGGCGCTGCCTCGGCAATGGCTCAATGAGCCGTGAGCAGGTCTGCACCCGGGATCTGAACTGGCAAACCCCAGGGCGCCAAAGAGGAACGCCCGAACCCAACTGCTAAGCCACTGGGCCAGCCCCAGGGGATCTTATTCAAATGCAGCTTCTGATTTTGGGGGTCTGGAGGGGGCCTGAGATTATGCATTTCTAATAAGGTCCCTAGTGATGCCCATGTTGCTGATCTGATAAATATATTTTGAGCCACAAGCATCTATTAGGCTAACTTCCCAGTTTTACAGCCAAAGAAACTGAGGATCAGAGAGGGAGAAGCAACTCGCCCAAGGTAACCCAACATGTTATTCTTTCCATACTTTCTGAGCTGAGTGCTGGTCATGTGCCTTGCAGTGTGCTAGATGCTGGGGCTGGAGCTGGGAACAAGACAGACCCAGTTCCTACCTTCACAGAGCTCATATTCCAGTGGAGGAGACAGACAGAAAGCAAGCAAATAAGTAACTAAGCTAATTACAGATCAGGAGAAGTGCTGTGAAGGAGAAAAAGAAGGCAACATGCTGGGGGATGACTTGGCAGTGGCTGTGGGAAGGTATGGAAGAAGGCATGCCACTTTCGGAACAGTGGTTGGGGCAGTTACTAGAACCATGACTTTCATGGGAGTCGTCTGATTACAAATCTAGAACTTTTCTTTACTGGACAGGGCCATCCTCCATCCCCATTGGGGTTCATGGATGAGTCTCCTGACCCTACTGAGGACGTCTGACTCTGGTCCCCACCCCTCAGCCCCACCTGGCTTTCTCCTCCCCTTCAAGACTCTCATTCTTCCATGTTTGTGGACTCAGAGTGCAGCCTGGGGAGCAGAGTATTGACTCCATAATAGGACAGTGTTCAGGATAATTGATTTATGATTTGTGACAAAAACCAGGCCTCATCCAGATGCTGTCCCCTGCCCTGGAGAAATAATTTGAGGTTTTCCATTTATCCCCAAGAGAGCACAAACACTAGTGCTTCCTTCCCTGTCCTGATCCATCATAAGAATCACCTGGGCTGCTTGTGGAAATGCCTGTCTCAGGTCCCACCCCGGCTGACTCAAGCAGTCCCGGGAAAGGCCCTGGAATCTGTGTGATTCTTATGATCCAGATCATTGGGAACACAGCATGGATGGCAGAAACTGGTGTTCCTGTGCCTCTTCATGTGGCTGTGGAAGCTGCCGAAATTTCTTCCCTGGTGACTCCAAAGCGTGGCCCTGACTGTGTGATTGTAGGGACCTCTCTGTTTAAGTGCATGTAACAGCTCACCCCCTTCCGTAGCCCCGTCCTTACCATGCTGGCCTTTGCCCTTACCCGGAAGGGTCTCCCGTCTCCTCCTCTTTGACCACCAGACCCTTCCCATTCCCTGCACTCCCCATTCAGTCACCTCAAGGTGGTGAGGGCTTGGACGTGGTTTGCATTTAGTCAGAGTCTAGAGGGCTGGAGGAGGCCTCCTGGACCATCCCATAGCCCCACCCTCACCCCAGTGTCTGGCCTGAGTGGACCTGTTTGGCTGGATTAGAAAGAGATTAATGATGGAGAGGTGGGCCGTGGCCAGAACCAAAGGAATGTCTTGGATGGTGGAGAATAGATAAATTTCAGTTGCATAAAATATGAATCATACCTTATACAGTTAGCTTAACTTTCATGTAAAAAGACCCTCTTCCTGAGTCAAAATGAGGAGGAGGATGGCAAAAGTGAAAAGAACCATGCCAGGAAAGCTGGAGTAGGCCCCTCTGACATGGGACCTAATCTTTGAGGGATGGGACTTGGTTTCCCTTTCTGTGGCACAGGACCCACCTGGACCTCTGAAGATGCCTTTGAGGGGTTGGGGGATGTCCAGGGTGAGAAGGGCCACTCTCTGGATGGCCGCCCCGGAAGCAGCTTTGTGCTTTCAGGGGCTGGAGGAGGCAGGTGGTGGGTGTGTCCTGCTCCAGTGTCTAGGTGGGAGTGTTTGTGGAGCCGACCAGACACCTGTGACTCGTACCTCCTAGGTGGCCCGAGGCAGCCGGGATGACAGCTCTCCCCAGGAACCCTGCTACCTGCTGAAAAACATGACCAGCAAGTCCCGTGAGTGTTGTCCAAGAGCTCTCTCACCCTGAAGGATGGGACCCCCCGAAGCAGTCTTCAGCATCATCCTGGGACCCCCTGGGGGTTACGGAGGGACAGACAGGGAGCCAGGGGCCCCTCTTTTCATCTTGAAGGACAGTGGAAATGCTCAGGTCCAAGCCCCATACTGGAAAGCTAGGGCCAGGTGAGGGCCAGGGACTGGGTCTGCTTGAGTTGGGGGTTGCAGGGGCCCAAAACGGGTCAGGTGAGAAGGTGGACTGGGGCTGTACCTGCCTGTTTCTGCCTCCAGCTCCTCTGTGCATGTGCCCTGTAGGCTGGAAGCTCCTGGCCATGTTGGCTCTGGTCCTGGTTGTCATGGTGTTATATTCCATCTCCCGAGAAGACAGGTACATTGAACTGTGAGTCCAACTTCCATGTCCTTCCATTGGTTCTTCTCAGGAACGGGGCTTAGGGATGGAGCGTCATCGGGTTGGGGACCTTATGGGGCAGGAGGGTTCAGAGAGCCCAGGGCATGACCTCTCCCTTCAACTACTAGCAGGAAATCCTTCCGTGAGGGTAAGTGGTGGCTTTGCAGGGTAGGGTCTGGGATGACTCCCCTGGGCCCTCACCCAGAAAGTTCAGGAAAAGGAACAGCTGGATCCTCAATGACTCGGTTTCAAAGTGGAACTTGGGTTGAGATGATTCCACCCTGCAAGTTGCTCTCCAGCACCCTGGGACCTGTGTGCCATGGGAGAAGGTGGAGGCCACCTGGGGTGCCCGCCCCTGGCCCCTGAGGTCTGATCACGGCTTATGCCTCCTCTCCTTTTCTGTCTCCAGTTTTTATTTTCCCATCCCGGAGAAGAAGGAGCCGTGCCTCCAGGGTGAGGTGGAGAGGAAGGCCTCTAAGCTCTTTGGCAAGTAAGTATGTGAGGCTGAAGGGGGTGGGGCAGGGCATGGGGTGAGCTGGGGTTGGGAGTTTCACAGGGTCGGGGCCCCAGCGCTGGCTAGATGGAGGGAACTGTATCGGTGGACATGGGTTAGGTGCAGTCAGTGAGGGAAGGAGAGGCCCTTGGACATGTATATATAATATTACATATATTATGTACCAGAACCAGGGGCCTGACCCTGGTTCTGTCATGAAGATTAATGCCTTTTTCATCTCCACCTTGCTTTCTCCTCTGTGCAGCTACTCCCGAGATCAGCCCATCTTCCTGCGGCTTAGGGATTATTTCTGGGTCAAGACACCATCTGCCTACGAGCTGCCCTATGGGACCAAGGGGAGTGGTAAGTACCCACCTGGTGCAGTGGGAACGGTGGGCTCACCTTGGCCATACTGCTTCTGTTCTTTGCCATCCACTGTCCCAGTGTCCAAGTTCTCAGCCAGGCTCAGATGCTGGGGTCAGGGAAGGACAAGGCAGCCAAGGCTTTGAGGATCAGTGGAGGGAGAGCTGGCAGCCTTTGGAATGCTAGCTGTTGTCATCAGCCCCTTCCAATCCGGTTCTTTTTGTAGAAGACCTGCTCCTCCGGGTTCTAGCCATCACCAGCTACTCCATTCCCGAGAGCATCCAGAGGTAAGGAGACACCCACTTGAGTCTGAGCACCTTCTCCTTCCTGCCCCAGTGTGTAACAGTCATGGTCTAGCATCTCCCAGTGAGCCTTCCTGCCTCTGGTCCCCTGTGGCCAATTTGACCCTTCTTTCTAGTCTGCCTGTCTCCAGGGGAGGCAAGTATGCCAATCCCCACAGCAACTGAGTCTGGGCATCCGGGTGCCAGAGCAGGCAGAGGCTGCTGAGGGTATCACTGTGGCAACAGACAGGCCTGGGCAGCCAGCGAGGGGGCTCTGAAAGGGGGTTTTTTAATTGGTACTCCCCAGGCATCGTCCCTCCTCTCCTCTTTTCCCACGCTCTGCTTAGTGTTCTCTCCCTTGAAAGCCCAGGGCTGCAGAGTTAACATGACCATAAGCAGGACTCTTGGAGATGCCTGGTCCATGGGGACCAGGGGCTGAGGGGGCCTGGGAAGGGATCCTGAGCTAGGCACCGGGGCAGACCTGGGTAGGGGAGTTAAGTGGAACAGCAGCAGGGCTTCCTTCTGGGTCTGATCGCCCTCTTCTCATGGCAGTCTCAAGTGCCGCCGCTGCGTGGTGGTGGGGAACGGGCACCGACTGCGCAATAGCTCGCTAGGAGATGCCATCAACAAGTACGATGTGGTCATCAGGTCTGTATGACCGTCCCTTCCCTCTTCTGTTTGGGAGCAACCATAGACGGGCCCAGTGGGGCTCTAGGTGATGGGCATCCTCCTCCCTGCCTCCCAGATTGAACAACGCCCCAGTGGCTGGCTATGAGGGTGACGTGGGCTCCAAGACCACCATGCGTCTCTTCTACCCTGAATCTGCCCACTTCAACCCCAAAGTGGAGAACAACCCAGACACACTCCTTGTGCTGGTAGCTTTCAAGGCGATGGACTTCCACTGGATTGAGACCATCCTGAGTGATAAGAAGCGGGTAAGTGGGGAGACTGGGAGTTGGGGGTGTCGAGGCCCAGGGATGGGGACACTGCCTGAGTCAGGACCTTCTGCTCCACGATGTCTGCCCTGCACTCCTAAAGAGCCGCTGAGGGACGGTGTGAACGCGGTGTTCTGCAGGGCTCCAGTGAGCCACCCCAGCAGCCAGGGCACGTGAGCCTGCAGGAGTCAGGCGGCAACAGCCAAGGGCACCCCAAACTCGAGACTGCCTGGGACAGAAAGCTGCCAAAATATGTTTGCCAGTGAGAAACTTGGGAGCAGAGGAACTGGTCAGTAGTCGTCTCCAGGCAGGAGGCAGGTTAGAACAGTCGAGACCTGTGTCCTTCCAGGCAGTCCCCAGAAAGTCTACTGTGTCTCTTTGCCATCCAGTCAAATGCTGAATTGTCCAGTCTGGTATTTTTGCCCAGTGTTTAGACAGCCCCAAACTCAAGCCCCTTCCATTTGTTTGGATATCCTTGGACGTGGGCAATGGTTAGACCCCTTATTCTACACACCGTGTCACCTGGCCTCCCTTCCTACCTTGAGGGCCTTTGGCATCACGTGGACCCCATCCCTGGCTAAGGACCACCAGGCTAGACTTGAGAAACAGGTCTTCACCCACTCTCATCTCTCCCTTCCAACTCCATCCCCCTAGGTGCGAAAGGGCTTCTGGAAACAGCCTCCCCTCATCTGGGACGTCAACCCCAAACAGATTCGGATTCTCAACCCCTTCTTCATGGAGATCACAGCTGACAGACTGCTGAGCCTACCAATGCAACAGCCACGCAAGATTAAGCAGGTAATGATGGGCTGCAGACAGGGAGGCCAGAGGGTTGGGGTCCTGGGTGGGAAGTAGGTGGGATGTTCCTAGAGGCTTAGGAAGCTATGGAGGAGCCCAGGAGAGGAGAAAATAGTAACCGAGACCGCAGCTTGCATTTGAATAACACCTGTTAAAGTCCGAGGACCACAGCCTCAGGTGCACACCTGTAATGGGAGTTCGGCTTATTAGCTGGCTGCAGCAAGGGATGGCGCACACATTTGGAACCATGTGGCATCTCCAGAGTGGGGAGTGAGGGAAGAGTGTTTATAGGGCTTGGGGGCTGGAGTTAGAGGATGGTTTTGGCAAACACGAGTCAGAATTGGTAAACTGGGGAGTTGCTGGGACAGTCAGTGGTCTTATCTTTAGAACAACTTGAGCCCGTGTGGTTACTGTTAGGTCACTTTGTGATCTTATCTTGGAACATATTGGTCTGAATGAGTCAAGAGTTTGAGCTAGCAGCTTGTCTTGCTTATCACAGTTTGGTATGGTGTGTCAATTTTGGGAGCCATGGTGCAGTTTTGCAAGTTATGGTTTTGGTTTCAGCTCTCAGTGCCCTAGTGGCCTTCAGCTGGTGGGCTTGAACACACTTCGTAGCTTTCTAAGTACTTCCACACGTGTCTCGAGCCCTCGGAGAGGCTGTGTGGGATAGTGGACAGAGGTAACTAGTAGACATAGATGGGACTGGGCTGTACCACTTACTGTGTGGCTTTGGGCAAATCAACCACTTGGAGCCTCAGTTTTCTTATCTGTATGGTGGGGATAATATTAGTACTGACCTTTTAAGGCCATTGTAGGATTTAAAAAGATAATTATGGGGGCCAGCCTGGTGGCGTGGCGCTTGGGTTCGTGTGCTCTGCTTTGGCGGCCCAGGGTTTGCAGGTTCAGATCCCGAGCGCACACTGACGCACCGCTTCAGGCCATGCTGTGGCGGCATTGCATATGCAGAGTAGAGGAAGACTGGTACAGATGTTAGCTCAGGGACAATCTTCCTCAAGCAGAAAGTGGAAGATTGGCAACAGATGTTAGCTCAAGGCCACTCTTCCTCACCAAAAAAAAAAAAAAAAAAAGATAATTATGTAACAAGCCTAGCATGGAGATTGGTACATAGTGCATGCTCAATAAATATTTGCCAAATTTTGAATAAATGATTTTATTCTTTACTGAATATCTACTATGATTCAACTTCATAAGTTGAATACCTGCTGTTATGACAGCTCTGTGCCAGGCCCTAGGTTTGCATGCTTGGAGAGTAGGACATACTCCTTGCCCTAAGGAAACTTGGTCTAGCAGAATAAACATACAGGTTGCAGCATGTATGTGGCAGAATGCCCCAATAGAGAGTGTTCCAAGTGCTGTAGAATCTCGGAGGAGGGGCAGACCTCTGTTTGGGGCCGTCGGGGAGGTCCCCCAGAGGACGTGATATTGGAGGTGGGCCTTGAGGGGTCATGGGGCCCATCAGGCAGAGAACTGGGGAAAGGTCTTTCATTTGGCAAGACCAAACAGCTCCCCCTGGCACTGAGTTCTAGTGCAGGTGGAATTGAGGGGGAAGCAAGGAGGTGTTTTATGCCCCTGATGAGGGTGAGGCATAGGGTGAAGGCTGGAAAGGAAGACAAGAGAAGGTAAGGACCAGAATCAGCCCCTTGGTGATTGGAAGGGAAACGGAAGAGAAGGTCTTGGTATCTGTATTCGTTTCCTGTCACTGCCTAACAAATTACCACAGTTTGGTGGCTTAAAATAACACCCATGTTTCAGCTCATAGTTCTGTAGGTCAGAAATCCAGCACGGGGTGGCTGAGTTCTCTGCATAGGGTATACAAGGTTGAAATCAAGTTGGCAGCTGGACTGAATTCTTGTCTGGAGGCTTGGAGGGGATAATTTGCTTCTAAGCTCATTCTTGTTGTTGAAGGAATTCAGTTCCTTGTGGTTGCAGGACCAAGGCCCCATTTTCTTGCTGGCTTTCCGCCTGGGAGTGTGGGCACTCTCAGCTCTTAGAGGCTGTCTACATTCCTTGCCATATGGCCCCCTTGTTCTTTAGGCCAGCAATGGCATGATAAATCCTTCTTGTGCTTCACATCTCTGACTTCTTTCATTTCTTTTTTTTTTTTTTGTGAGGAAGACCAGCCCTGAGCTAACGTCCATGCCAATCCTCCTCTTTTTTTGTTGAGGAAGACTGGCCCTGGGCTAACATCTGTGCCCATCTTCCTGTACTTTATATGGGATGCCGCCACAGCATGGCCTGAAGTGGTGCGTCAGCGTGCGCCCAGGATCCGAACCTGCAAACCCCAGGCCGCCCCAGCGGAGCGCGCGCACTTCACTGCTTGCGCCACCAGCCAGCCCCATGACTTCCTCCATTTCTGATCTCTAGACCCAGATGTAAAAAAGCTCATGTCATTAGGTCAAGCCCACCAGGATTATCTCCCTATCTTATGGTCAACTGTCCCTATAAAGCAATATAACATAATGTAATATATCTCATAATAGTCCTAGGTTCCACACACACGCAAGGGCGAGGGTCATTGGGGGTCATCTTAGAAAACTGCTACAACATTTATTTTACAGGTGAAATTGGCAGATTTATGACAATTCTAGGTTTCTAGCTTGGACAACTGGGTAGATGGTAAAATGTTTAACTAATACAATGGAATACAGGGAGACAGGAGAGTTTGGTGAGTTTAAGGAGCCCGTGTCCAGGCAGAGCTGGCTAGAAGGTGAGGGAAATGTGGTTCAGTAGAGGACAGAACTGGATGAGGTGATGCAGAGGGAGTAAAAACAACAGGGATGAAACAGAAGGCCCAGGCAGGAAGTGGCAGATGAAACGATAGAGAGCTCAGAAAGGATGCTGGGAAAACCCATCGTTCAGAGGCCTGCCAAGGTCCAGGGCGTGGCTGCTACAGGGAAGTGGGCAGCTGAGGTGGTCTGGAAGGCAGGTTGTCAGAACTGAGGAAGGCGAGATTTATGAGGTTAAGAATATCACCTTGCCCATGCCTGTGGATGAATTAGGGATGGAGAAGGGAGGTCCTCATGGCAGTTCATAAGGTAGGGAGGAAAAGCATGGTGTCCCCACTTTACAGAAGGGGAGCGCCCACCCTCATAGCGGGGCACACAGCCCGTGAGTGTGAGAGCCCCAGGTCTTCTGAAAGAGGGGAGGTTTTCCAAGGTGGAGAACAGAAATTTTCCATTCCTTGAGTGAATTGCTTAACACTCGTAAGCCTCAGTTTCCCCATCTGTAAAATGGGGCTAATAATAGTATCTACCTCAAAGTGTTTTTATGAGGACTGGATGAGATAATGTAGTGTCTGGCACATAGTATGTGCAAAAAGTGATAGATATTATTATCATTATTATTATTGTCATCCTGATTGCCAGCATCATCCCTAGAGGCCCAAACCCTTCCCCCAGATGTGTTGAGCTGGACTATCCAGTATGGTAGCCATGAGCCACATGTGGCTATTTAAACTTAATTAGTTAAAATTAAATAAAATAAAAAATGCAGTTCCTCAGCTGCACTAGCCCCATTCATGTGCTCAGTAGCCACGTGCTACTGGCAGCCGTGCAGGACCGCACAGGTGAAGAACAGTTCCATGGTAACAGGAAGTTGTGTTGCAGAGCGCTGGCCTGGAAGATGGGTAAAGGAGCAGGGCTCCCTCTAAAACCTTCCCCACCCCTTGTCACTCAGAAGCCCACCACAGGCCTGTTGGCCATCACTCTGGCCCTCCACCTCTGTGACTTGGTGCATATCGCTGGCTTTGGCTACCCAGACACCCACAATAAGAAGCAGACCATTCACTACTATGAGCAGATCACGCTCAAGTCCATGGCGGTAAGCAGCCCCTGCTTGCAAGCTGGGTGGGGTGGACTGGCCTGGGGACACTGGTTGAGTGAGTGGTGCCAGGGGCCCAGAGGTGGCTCACGGTGAGGTCACTCAGCGAGTCAGAACTGGAACTGAAGCATCGACTCCCAGGCTAGCATCCTCTGTATTCGGCCAGGTTCTGTCTTCCTTCCCAGAGCCAGCACAGGGAAGGGAGCTCCCAGAAGCGTGGGGTTGTGGGGAGGGCCAGGGAGGCCCCTCGGAGTCCCTCAGTTTGCTTCCTTGGCTGTCTCCACAGGGGTCAGGCCACAACGTCTCCCAAGAGGCCCTGGCCATCAAGCGGATGCTGGAAATCGGAGCAGTCAAGAACCTCACCTCCTTCTGACTCAGACTGCGGCTGTCCCCATTGGTCTGCCCACTCTGCTGCCTGAGTGACTCCCATGCGTGGCTGCGGGGGTGCCCCGGGGCCAGCATGACCAGTTTGGACTCCCCCTGCGCTCTGTGGGGAGGGGTCCCAGGTCTGGCCAGGTCTAAGATGAGGCCATGCCCCTGGCTGCTCTTGTGGAGGCCAGATCCAGTGGGGGGAGGCCTTGGGCGGCAGGAGCCCCCCTCTCCACCAGCACCAGGAGGTTATTTAATGGGCTATTTAATTAAGGGGTAGGAAAGTGCTGTGGGCTGGTCCCACGGCATCCAGAAAAGGGGCATAATACAGTGTTCTGCCCACTTTTTATAAAAACAAAAGTTCTGGGCCCTCTAAGGCCTAGACCCAGAGCGGGCCTCCCAGGAGGGCCAGGGTGTCTGGAGGGGGTGGGCACCCTCCAGAGAGGGGCTGCTACCTCCCAGCAGGCATGGGAAGAGCAGTGGTATGGGGTCCAGGGAGAAGGGGACCTCTGCTAGAAAAGAGGTTTCAAACCTATCATTAAAGTATTTTTCCTAAAACGGAAGCAGTTGTGAAACCCCATGTCCTTTCAGGTTGGGGAGGACTTGGGTGGGCAGGGGCCCCCTCTCCCAGCAGTGGACAGGCTTGGTAAAGACCAGAGGTGTCTCTGGGTCCTAGGGGACCGAGAGCAGGCCCTAGTCATTCAGGGAATAATTATTTCTTGAGTACAGTGCTTGGTGCCAGGTCATGCATTCTCACCCTGGCGTAGCAGGCAAGCAAGTGGTGGCCAGAGCAGCCCTATCTTCCAGACCCTCAGCCTGGCATCTTGCATCCCCGTTTACTTCCCAGAAGTAGGGAGGGGCAGGAGGATGCCAGATGGGAGTGGCAGAACCCTTTCCCGCCTCCCTTCCTCTCCCTTGCCAGCCTTTAATTTCTAAAACCTCATGCTGGGAGGTGTGTGTTTTAGGACAGGGGTGGAGTCAGACAAAGGAAGCCAAGTTTCCCTTCTCTGATTAAGTGGGAATCATAAAATGGAGTTTACAGAAGGTCCTGCCAGTGGCCCAGGCTGCCAGGATTGGGATGGGCAAGGCTCGGGCAGCGTCTAAGGGATTTGGCAAGGCCTGTCAGCCAGTCACTGGGCCTGGGGCCGAAATGCTTTTTTCCCCAGGTCTCTAGAATTGCAATAGCCTGCCATTTGTCTGTCTCTTACCCGCTTTGTTCTCCATCTTCCCAGGCCCCACTTAGCCGCCAACTGGGCTTCCTGCCACCTTCACAGCTGTTCCTTTACATCTGGAGCCGGGAGGGAGAGCTGGAACTCCCCCGTAGGGAATAGGACTCGCAGCTGAGTTCCTGGCTTTCTCGGAAAGAGTTGCAGCCTTGAGGTTTTGAGACAGCTAGGCTGGAACAGGACAGATAAAGAGGGGCAGAGATTTGGGAGGAACAGAGGAAGATGACAGGCTTCTGGACAGAGTGTTAGAGTGGCCTTGAGAAGACTGTCTCATCCCCCAGAACAGTCAGTCCTGAGGACCATCGCAGATGTTGGACTTGCCTGCTCTGTTGGAAGCCTGGCAGAACTGCTTTGCTAGCTGCTCTCCTCCCAGGGGTGAGGGGGATTCTCAAAGCAAATAGGGCCCCAGCATCTGCAACCCCAAACCCCCACTCCTCCACATGGGCAAACTCTGTCTCCCAGGCTTTGTCCTGGGTGGGGGGCGTGGGCGGACCTTGCTGACTCAAGAAGGGTGTGAGTGTGGGGGGATCTCAGCTCTGCTTCTCCCTGACGCTGCTGCTCCTAAGGGTATGCAAGGGAGTGTCCATTTCCCCGTCCACGGCCATTGAAAGTGACTGTCGGCATGTATGATCCAGCTGTCCTGGACCTGGGCTGTTACTGGACACGCGGAAACTTGAGCCAGAATCCAGCACACACGGATGGGTCAGTCTCCCCCCAACACCCCCAAACGTGTGTAGACACGGGAGCATCTCACATTCTGGTTGGGTTTTTCCTGTGATGCCATATGCAGACAGTCCTTCGTGATCACATACGGACAAGAGCGTGTTTAGGAAGGGGTTGTATATGCCCCAGCAGTCCATTGTTCCCCCGGGGGCCTGGGCTCAGCCTTCTCCAGGGCGCCCCGCCCCTAGGCAGGTTGAGGCCGTACTGGCCAAGAGTCTGGCTGAGAGTGGAGCTTTGATGTGGAATTGTTGGACGGGGTTCTCTGGTGTCTGAGAAAGGGCTTTTCATTCTCCACTTAGCCCAACCAGTGTGAAGTGACTGCCTGCCAGCCTGCCTGGTACTGCTTAAACCGTGCCCTAGAAAGGAGGCAGGAGGGGAAGGAGGGTACAGTAGGTGCAAATCAACAAATCCGGGTTCTACACCAGGCTCTGCCACTTAATTCTGTACGACCTTGGCCTAATCATTTCTCCACGTCTCTGATCCACTTCCTACATTTCTTAAACCAGGAAGGTGGGTCAAGCCTATGAGGACCACTTATGTCAGCATTATCTGAGGGGGATTTAAGAATGGCGATTCTTGGGTCTTACACATGGGGGTCGCTGGGGATGAGGCTCAGGAATCTGGAATTTTAACAAGCAGCCAGAAGCACTGCTCTAGTAGTCTAGGCTCCAGGATGATCTCACGGGCCTCTTAACTCTACGGTCCGCGTGCAAAGCCCATCCTAATCCCGCGTGCCCTTGAGCTCTGTTAATTGGGCGCTCGCGCGTTTTCTCGCGGCGGCGGGCCGCGAGGAGCCGCTGTGCTCAGCTCGCCCCGCCTCCCGGCGGCGCGCGCGGAGGCCGGGGCGCGCATGCGTCGTCCGCGCGGGCGCAGGGGCCCGGCGGCCCTGGCAAGCTTGCTGGGAACCCGGCAGGGACGACCGCGGCGGGGCGGCGCCCTCCTGCAGTCCGCCCGGAGGCCTCTCAGGGCGCTGACCCCGCTGCCCCGCCTCGTCCGAGGCCGGCGCCTCCCTGGCAACCGGCTGAGGGCCTGGCGACGGCTGCGGAGGGATGCCGGGGTGGGCTGCGGCCTCTGCGCCGCTCTGCTCGGGTTTGCACGCCGCCCGGGTGCTCTCAGCCGGTGTGTGTGTGGGGGGGGGGGGGGTGTGTGTGTGTGTGCCAGGGCTCGTGAACGCCCTCTGCGCCTCCTCCACGTGACCGACATTGACTTCGCCGCAGAGGCTGGGGTGAAAGACTTCTACTGCAAGGGAGCACACGAGATCTGCTCTATCAAATGTAGACTCTGGAAATCCAGCCCTCCTCTACAGAGGGGAAACTGGCCCGGAGAAGTGAAGGGGGAAGCTTGACCACCTAGCTGGGCAAGACAGAGTTGAGGTCTTTTATCTAGCCCAGAAACACATTTAAATGATATTCTATATTCATATCACATGGTGTGCCTTCATTTTGGACACTTCGGGTTTTTATTTACAGTTTCCGAGGACATAAGTACATCCAGTTGCCTTCGTCAGAGACGGACTAGCCTACGAAAAGTTTGAGCTTGGAAGCGGTGCCGTCTGGAGGGCAGCAAGGTGTAGTGGGCACAAAAGACTGATGGTTGGATCGTGGGTTCTGCTCCTTGCTCTGTTACGTAAATAGCGGAGTTAACCTGTGCTCCTCCGTCTGTAAAATAGTAATAATGCATGCCTATCTCACAGTGAGGTTCTAATGGGAATATGATTGTGAAAACATTGTGTAGACTGTAAAGTATGATGTAAGTATTAGATTGGAAAACTGCCTTGCATAATGGAAAATACCGGAAAGCATATGAAACAGGTGAGGTACATCTGGAGGGCCAGATACTTACCCAGGTACTGAGTAACATAGCTGGTTACAGAAAAGTCTTTGTCTTCAAATCACCCACAAGCTAAGTAGGGGAAGGTAAGAAAGACATCAGGGAAATGACTCAAATGCGAGCTTTGCATGATCAAACAATGAACAGTGAGTTCAAATTGCTTTCTGGCAGTGGTTTTCAAGTTGAAGTCAGAGGCCTTCAGGGGTTTTTGGAGAAAGTGGTGTCTGGGGTGACATTAGCCATTTTGATGTCATGCAGCATACCACAGGTTGAGAAGTACAACCTCGGGGTTGGTAAGCTTTCCTCTAAACTCTCTGACCTATTTTATTGTCTTAATTATAGCTTCAGAAAACTATTTGTTAGTTTTGGGCATTCCCATGGTTCTGTACTAGACGTCGTTCCAGGAAATCTTCTTTCCAACTGAAAAGTTCAAGGAGGGGTATGGGGCGCATGGGGGGTGGTTATAGCCTGTTTTCCTGTCTAGTTCTTTCTCAATGAGTTTACCTCTCTCAGGGATCTTGGGGATCCTATGGCAGAGAAATGAGGTGGGGAGATGAACCTCCAGTCTCATTAGATGTCAGATTTGGGGGGAGCCCAAATGTGTTGGAAGGCTCCCCCTATTCACGTAAAGGGATTGCAGGGAGCTGGGAGCAGGTGGGAGAGACCACAGCCCTGTCTAGGAGGGTCAGCACAGAGGACCTGACAGAAGTTTTTAGGGAAAGATGAATTTTTGAAGGCAGATTTCGGGTCCCCAGGGAAAACCAACAATTTAGAGTATACCCACCCCTCAACAGAGGCACAGCTTCCTCTCAAGAATCTTCCAAGACTGGGAGGGTCGAGTTGAGTGGAGGGAATGAGAGAAGGCTCAGATGTTGAAATCACCCCAGGGGATCTAAGTTGCAGTTACTTAGTTGAACTAAGCTATTCCAGAACCGTCTATTGTTCTGAGGCTTCCTAAAACACTATTTACATAGATCACCAACTTTAACACTTTAGGAGTCTCTTCACTTGCTTAAAAATGTGCTTCTCTCCAGAGGAAAAAAATGACAAGAGTACAAGTTAGAGTCTGATAGGGAGATTCTCTCGAGTTCTGTGCTTGTTTTCTCTAGATTTCTGTTGCATGGGTGCAGCCCTGCCTGGCAGGAGAGCTAGAGAAACTTTTAAAAGTCAGGTAGGAGGTTCTTAACAGAAAATTCTGCTGTAGAAGTCCTGAATCCTTGTCTCGATCACTTGATCTCTGCTGCCTTCTTCATTCAGTATTTCTTCCAAGTGCAATGCCCGTTAGTGTCACGAATATGTTTTCTAGTCCTTGGGCAGCAAGGCCCTGGCTCGATAATTTCCTTACAAAGGTGGTGAAGGTGGTATCTTTAACTTGGTCCACCTGAACATGCTTTTGCCTAAGTGAGGGTGACCTTCAGGGGGATGAATCCTATATTCAACTTCTATCCTGAGTAGCACTTTTCCTCTTGCATAATTGGGAAAAGATTTCAGAAAAGCTCTGCGTAGGAAGACCCCAGTTCTTCCAAAGACCTGTTTCCTGAGGCTTCACTTACCTTATGTTTGAGCATTAATACTTTAGATTCATCACAAAGAAGACAGCTATAAAGGAGCATTGTTTGAATGTTCTCATAGCATTCCAAGATATTTCCAAGCGCCATGAGTTGAAGAAGCAGCGGAAGAAGATGCCTCTGCGTGGCTGGGCCCCGCTGATCAGCGAGCTCAAGGCAAGCTTTAGGTCCAGGGGTTGAGGCTATCCCAGCCCTGTGGGTGGGCTGAGTGGACTGCCCCAGGGAGGAGCCTTGGGAATGTGGAGTGGCAGGTGGGTATTGGTGCGAGGGGTGTAGACCACAATTCAGTGATGCGTCTTGTGAATGATGTGTGTTCACAAAAGGCCTTCTAAAGATGAGGGCTGTGGGAGGAGTAAACCTACAGGGCCTGTAGTAATGAAAGTCCCCCCCCCGCCCCAAAGCCCCAGTAGATAGTTGTATGTCATAGCTGCACATCCTTCTAGTTGCTGTATGTGGGACGCGGCCTCAGCATGGCCAGAGAAGCGGTGCGTCTGTGCACGCCAGGGATCTGAACCCGGGCTGCCAGTAGTGGAGCGCACACACTTAACCGCTAAGCCACGGGGCCGGCCCAGTAATGAAAGTTTTCGGTGTGTGTCAAAGACCTAGCCGGCAGAGAGGACAGGAGATGGACACAGGAAGACTAGAGGGGGAAAGAATGGCTGGTCCTCCTCTCCTTGCAACAAAAATGTATTCATTCAGGAAAAGAAATCCTCATTTTTAGCAAGGAGGGTAGCTTGAAATTTTCTCATTTTTTCCAGTTTATGACCTAATTAGGAAGATTGAAACATGGGGGGCTGGGGAAAAGATGATGGGAGTCTTACGGGAAATGAGGAGTAACTATCAGAGTGAGCGCTCTTTATCAGAGATTCTCAAAGATTGCTGGTAGTTTTGATGCTGAAGCTGCAAATGGCTGGTATGTGGTTACATCTTCTAAAAATAACTTAGTAGGAGGCTTCTAAAAGACTTTCTTTTTTTTTTATAATTTTATTTATTTATTTTCCCCCAAAGCCCCAGTAGATAGTTGTATGTCATAGTTGCACATCCTTCTAGTTGCTGTATGTGGGACACTGCCTCAGCATGGCCGGAGAAGCGATGCGTGGGTGTGCGCCAGGGATCCGAACCCAGGCTGCCAGCAGCAGAGCGTGAGCACTTAACTGCTAAGCCACGGGGCCGGCCCACTAAGACTTTCTTAAAGGGGAAGTAAAATTCAAGATTTAGTTGAGATGTCATTGGTTTATGTCTAAATGTTTATGTATCTTTAGGCACTCCAAGTGGTATTTTCGATAATAATCTATATGCAAATTAAGATAGTTTTTATTTAAATATTTATACTTTTATTTTAATAAAGAGTTTATTTTATAGGGAAACTTCCTAGAGAAGAAACTAATTGCAGGACTCCCTTCCATCTTTTTTTCTGGTGCCATTATCAACCACACACGACACCTGGGAAGAGCTCATTGACCTTGTGGAGTGTGTTCCCTGCGATTTCAATTCTGATTCCATAATAGGAAACACCCTACACGGTGTATATGCCTCCCCACACAGGAAGTGAGAAGTGGAATTCTTGTTGGTTCTTTTTCTCCTGTTCTGAGAAATCTCCCAAGGGCTGCATCATGGTTGTTTCTATTTCCCCAGGTCCTTTCCACTCCAGAAGCTCAAAGACAGCTTCAAGGCCTACGACTGTATAGCACTTGTTTCAGTAGGCTCCATCAGGAACGGATTTCGTGTGGTATTCTAGCTCTTCCTGTGGGAGCACATCCTAGTCCATGAAAGTTGAAGAAGTGGTGGAGATAACCTTGGCCTTTCCAGACTGATAGCGAGCCTGAGAACTGGAAACTGGGCTCCCATCCAGCGAGTCGGAGCCAATGATGGATTTTAAAGCTGTCAGAAAACTGGATACTGGCCTTGGTAGGGGTAGGGGTGATTTGATACACAGAATAGCTTTGTTTCCCAGCAAGTTGTGGTCTTTCCAGGTCATCTGGGGACTTGAGTTGGAGGATGCCAGTCCCGCCTTCCTAATGGAGCTGTGGCCTGTCCTTGCTTGGCCTGCCCCGGAGTGGGTGCTAGGAGACAGCCTTTACCATCGGCCGTTTTCGTCATATTCTAGGATGAAAGTGGCCTTGAGTTTGCACTGTAGGCTGGAAACATTTTACAGAGGAAATCATGTGTGTTTAAATGTCAAGTTTGCCACTTGTTAGCTCTGTGACCTTGGGCCACTCTTTTGGCTTCTTTAAGCCTCATTCCCTTGTCTATAAAATGGTGATACTAGGCCAGCCCCGTGGCTTAGCGGTTAAGTGCGTGCGCTCCGATGCAGGCGGCCCTGGTTCCGATCCCCGGCGCGCACAGACACACTGCTTCTCCGGCCATGCTGAGGCCACGTCCCACATACAGCAACTAGAAGGATGTGCAACTATGACATACAACTATCTACTGGGGCTTTAGGGGAAAAATAAATAAATAAAATTATAAAATGGTGATACTTTGTAGAATTGGGAGGATTAAATAAGATTACAAATGTAAAGCATTCATTTCAGTTAATTTAAATCATCTACAGTGGAAGTCAAGTCTCCTCACTGCCTTAAATTTTTTTTCACATCTCCCTTTACCAGCTCTTTCCCACCCTTACTCCTTTGTGAGAAGTAAATAGGGCTGGAGACACTGAGGGGTGCACATAGTTCCGTCTAGGCTCCTTCTCAGTGTACAACGTTCCAGAAGCCCCCAGATGCTACTGATTTTCCCCTCCACCTTCTTGTCTTTCTCCAGGGCCTCACCTGTGACCTCTTGTCTCTTCGGCAATTCTTTGCTATATCTGTGCCTTGGAGAGAGCTCAGGGGTTGGGCACTGTATATCTTGTCTGAACTGTGCAGCCCTGTACTCTCTGCTAATCTTCTGTGATAGTCCACATTCTTCCCCTGGGAGGGCCTAAAGCTCGGGAGGGAGAAGAGCTCATTCTGCACTACAGGAGAGCAGATTTCTTCCCTGTTCTTCTAGTTGTTCTGTGTCATAACCTTGGGTTCCAAGAAAGGATGGACACCTCCACCCTATTATGAGAGCTGTGTATGTGGAGGGGGGGGCAGGGGCCAAGGGGCAAGGTAGGCTGTAGTGAGGATTAGGAGGTGAATCTCCCCCAACTGGCATGGTGGGGAAGACCGGGAGAAATGAATGGACAAATCCTCTTAAGTCATCCTCTTTCTTACTCTGGCACACCAAGGCATTTTGCATCTCTTTTGTATCCTTGTTCCCTACTGGCAAAGGCAAAACTAATATGGGAAGGAAGAAGGCTTGTCAAGATTAACCTAGAGTGCACAGGGGCCAATACCCTGGCATCTGTGCTGGGCCAGAATAGTACCAGGAGCAGGATGTGGGACTGGGATGTACACTTACATTTCTTATTAGCTTCTACTCCCTCAGGCATGGGGGCTGCAAAGGAGGATATCTAGGGAACTAGGAAGTTTTGAAGCAATAGGACATCTGGTGGAGGCAGAAACACTGCCCTAGGTGGAGGTGCTATGAAGGCCATGTACAGAATCCATAGTTGGGGCCATCCAAGGAATCAATGTATGGAAAGAAGCACAGACTTTTGAGATGAAGGTTCCCATGATGGGTAGGACTAGTAGGGAAGGTTGGAGAAGGGCCTAAAACTTAGGAGGAACCTCCAGCCTTAGGGGCAATTTGAGTTCTCCAAAGTTCCATTTGAATCCTGCCAGCTAGAACTGGCATTCTAACTTGCCCCTGTTTATTCGTCCCATCTGATCTGCCATCACTCCATCAAGCTTCCCACTCAAACAAGGCCATTCTTAGAACACTATTTGAGTCTCAGAGTGTTAGGGTGCCTGGTGGCATAGGCTCTTTGAAGAGGGCCTCCTTCCCTGAAGCCCTAATGGAGGGAGCGTCCCTTGCAGAGTATTGCTGAGAGAAAGGCCTGCAATGACCCCTGCAATGTGCTGTATGACCACTTTGCCTCTGAGCTGTATTTTGCATGAATCGGGTGGTTGGCGAATCCTGCTTTTGCACGCCCTCTAGGTTTGCACATCCGTAAGGAGAGGCGTCTGTCTGTAGGTGCTGTCGCCACCACAACCAGAGCTACCAACTGCCTTCATTATCTAGGAGAATTGAATAAAGACGGACAAAGAAGCTTGGGTTCCCAAAGCATACTCTGGGCTCTTGGGTTCTTCCCGTGGCTCTGCAGAAACAAAAGGACAGGAGGGATTTGTGAAGTAACGGCCCTAACGTTTATTCTCAGGTGGTGAGTAGGAGGGGTGAGGTGTAGGTACACTTTCTGTGTTGCCCATTCTCAGGTGGTGAGTAGGAGGGGTGAGGTGTAGGTACACTTTCTGTCTTGCCCAAGGAGTCTTCCTGAAGACAGGACCATTTTTCCTTGTTTGACTCAAGGCCCCTGGAGGTTCATCATCTTAAAGACCTGACCTCTAGTCCCCTCAAGCTCTTAGGAAACACCCTCTCCATGACGGTTTAAAGAACTCTGCCCAGAGAAGCTCTCACACTCCTTATATTTACTCCGATTGTGCTGTAGGGAAGGAGGGAGGGACACGAAGCAGGGGGTGGGGGAGGCTCTGAATCGCACAGCCTGGTGAGGGTGAGGGGTTCTCCAAATGCTCACACCTTTCCTCCTTCCGCTCCCTCCCTCCCAGTACACCAGTCATTGATTGGGCCAATCCCACCTCAAAGTTCAGTGGGATCCAGTCCAAGGACAGAACGGCAAGAGTATGGACACGAAACACCAAACAAATTAGGGGCTGGCTCCCGGCCAGCGGCCAGCGTTGGGGAGGGACACTCCTTTGGCCAGGGCCATTTCTGGCTTCTCTGCCTCCAGGGCCTGGGCTCTGAGCAGCAGGGGGCACTGGGGTCTCTGGGGCACTTCCCCCCCTTCTCCCCAGGGATGTATGGGAGCACAGGCACAGGGGTAGGGCTTAAGGGCAGCAAGCGGTAGAGCTCACGGGGAGACCGAAGAGTGGATGGCAGTCTCATTAAAGCAAAGTGATAGCTGCCTCTAGCGCCTGTGGGAGGAGCAGGTAGTGGAGGGGCCTCCAGGAAAAGGCTGAGGACCAGGAAGTCCAGCGCTGAGCACAGTGCACTCAGTTGCATCCTCTGACCACTTCCCCACCCACATTCCTCTTGACACAGCAGCTGGGGACCCAGGTTTGTGCTTGATCAGAGCTTCGGAGGAGGGTGGTGGCAGAGGCACTCGGGGGCTGTCCTGGAGGCGGCCGGGTCTGGGGTCCTCTGCAAAGTCCCCATAGTCTCTGGAGAGCCAAAAGGTGCCTTTCTCCAGCAACCACCCCCCCCCCCCCCGTTTGGGATCCTCAGACGTGAGTCTGCATCCGCCGCTGCAGGGGTCGGCTGGGGTCAGAGTTCTGCGAAGAGGACTGGGAGTGGTGGGAAGAGGAGGCAGAGGCCTTGCTGGCCTTGTCGAACTGCACGTAGCCATCCTGCTTGCCGCTGCTGCTGACGCTGCTGTCACACTGCGTGTCCAGGAAGGAGCTGCTGTCGCTGAGGGAGCCTCTCTGGAACTCCCGCTCGCAGAGCTCTATGGATGAGCTGCCCATGCCCAGCACGAACCTCTGCCCGTAGTCGTAGAGGCGGCCCTGGCCACTCAGGGTGCTGTAGATGTTGGTGAAGGACATGCCCGTGGGCACTCGCTGCTTGCCTGCAGGACGCAGGTCTGGCTGACAGCTGGAGAGCGAGATGGTGGGGGTCGAGTGGTGCTCTTTGAAGGTGTTGACGCTGTAGTAGCCATTGGTGGGGTCCTGGGGGCAAGAGTAAGAGCCGCATCACCGAGCTTGCTCTGAACGTGGCTGGGGCTTTCTAGGCTGAACCAGTCCTGCCTTACACAGGAAGGGATGAGGACAGACAGGAGGAAGGGGGCAGCTGGGGAGGAATGGGGCAGGGCTGGAAGAATTAGCCTGGTGGGGACACTGGGAAGAGAGGGCTGGCAGGTGTTCACGTGGCAGCAAGGTGAACAGGTGCTAAAGGGAGGGAAGCAGGGGGCTCTTGACTGGGTGTGTGTCTTTATGTCAGGGCAATGCAAAGTCATTTGAGAGCCAGACTTGAATTGTTTTTTGTTTTTGTCCAGAACACGTATACTTAATTTTAAAATTTATTTCTGAGGAGGCTGTAGGAGGGGAGACCTGTGGGTCCTTCACCTTAACTCTCTCACCTCCTTAGTGTGGGAGGGAGAGGGCAGGTGCCTTCAGCAGGGGAGTGTCCCACCTTAGGGGGAGGATAGGCGCCTGTCCCCATGGTGACCTCTGGCCTTTCTCTTTTGCTTGCTGCCATCGTTTGTCTGGATCTGAAGCGTGGGCCATCAGAGCTGAAGACTGGATTCCAGGCTGTGTCTTATAACCTGCGGCTATTCTTACCTTCAGGTTCTGAAACTCCTTCTCTTCTTCTTTGAGGACCTCCAGCTGCTTCAGTACTGAGTCTTGTTGGAATTCACCCCGGTCCATCTGCAACCCAAAAATGGCTGCTCAGTGGATAGGAGGTGGGCTAAATGTCCATTTCCCCAAGGAAAAGATGGTGAAATGAGTTCAAAAGAGGCTTGCCATCTCTGCCTCCCCTCCTCCCACCTCTCATTCCTGGCCCAGGGGAGGCAGGTGAAGGAGTCAGGAGGAGATTCCAGATCTTGTCGTTCCTGGACCCCTAGGGCAGGTCTCTAAGACCATACCTTCTTCCCTTGGGCTAGGGTGTCACCTCCAGAGATCTCACCTGGCTGATTCAATTCAATTCACTGAGCATTTACTGAATTTCAGGCCCATCACTGTGCTAAGGGCCAGGCATGCACAGATTAAGACACAGCTGTGCTCATAAGGAGCGGGACCTGTAGATAAATAACTACAACACCTCCACCATGGGGCACAGGTTGGGGCCCCAGCGGGGCAGTTCATCCCCCAGTGCTAGGCTTAACCGGGCCTTAGGAAGGAATCACAAAGGATAACTACCCGTGAGATGATGGCAACGTGGGCCACACCTGTTATTCACAGCAATGACTTAGATGTACTAAAAGTTATCTTCCTCAACAGAGGCCAAAAGGCCCGAGGGCAAGGATCACTGCTTATTTCTCTTTCAGTGCCTTGGAACTGTGCCTTGTGTCTTGTGGTCATTGACCAAAATGCTTCTGGAATGGAATCATATTTGTATTTATTATTCTTTGATTCGCCAGTGCCCAGCTCTGACCCTGATATACAGTAGGGCTGTCGCAAATGTTGTGTTTATATTGGATGAATGAATCAAGTGGTAGAGCTCTGAATTACTGAAAATTAAAATCGTAATTGGACTGAAGGTGAAAAATAAAGCATGCTCAGCACACAGAGGGTATGTTAATCTGAATAACCACAGTGATGCGCGTCCTGTGGCATGTCGGATGCTTCCCGTGTATCACTTCTGCACGTGACACGATGGAGGCCACGTTCCCACCCACCCTCTGAGCTGGGATGTTTCTTCTCCCTGTGACTCACTTGCCTGGTCTGTTTTTGGAGCCCCCGGGGAATCAGCCAAAGTGCTTCCACACTGTTACCTCCTCACTGATGCTGCTCTGTTTCATTTTCCAGTAAATGCTCTGGCTCTATCTGGATGGGAGTTCTTCTTTTCCATCAGTCAACTTCTAAGCCTGCCTCTCGTCGATGTGGGGGCCGTATAGGGGTCAGGGGGTGAAGGGAGTAGGGGAATGAGACCTCCCCAAGCGGAGGCTTGGCCACAGAGTCCTCAGCAGGTCCCTCTGCTGGAGCTGTGTTCCGCCCACCGTTCTTAGCTGAGTACTGAGCGACCTCCCCCCTTTCCTGAGGGTTTGGATTGGGGGTTTGGAAACAGTCTGAGGCACTCAGAACATTCCAGTGGGAGGGAATTCAAGGTCTCATGTGGGACGAAGGACCGGTCTGGTGCTTCTTCACCACATTTGATAAAGCTCAACTACAGAGACGTCCATTCCTTCTCAGGTCTAGGCTGTGGTCTCCTCCTTTGTAAGATCAAATGCTCTTCTGTGTCAGGCACTATATTAGGCCCGGGGCAGTAGACATGTGTAGACTCAAGAACATGACCTTTGCCCTTGAGGCACTCTGGGCTAACTGGGCAGGCTGACATGTAATTAGAGCAATGCACTATAAAAGAGGAGCATGCAAAGGGTTTGGGAGAGCAGAAAGTGCATGCTCTGCCAGCAGTGGGGCAACAAGCATGGAAAGTCATGGAGAAGGTGACATTTGAGCTGATTCTCATAGGAGAAGGTGAAATTACTGCCAAAATCAACAGGCAGAGGGAACAGCCTGTGCAAAGCCTCCGAGGTATAAAGGCTAGATGACAGGGAATTGCAAACTCTTTGGCGTGTCTGGAGGGCTAGATGCGTTTGGCAGGAAGATGGAGCTAGAAAGGCGGGCAGCCACCTCTCAATGAAGGGCCTTGATGACATGCTAAGCACTTGGACTTTATCTAGTAGACATGGGAGCCCCGAGGGATTTTAAGTAGGACAGAACAGGATCAGATTTGCATTTTAGAAGGACCCTTTTTGTGGAACTCTGGAGGGTGGACTGAGTGAAGTGGTCAAAGACTAGAATGGCGAGACCACTTAGAGGCTGCTGTAATAGTCCAGGGCAGCCAGGAAGAGGCCCAAACTAAGGCATAGCAGTGGAGTAGAGGCAAGAGCACAAATTTGAAAAATTTGTTAAAGTGGAATTGACAGGACCTGAAAATCAGTTGGATAGAAAAGAGCAGCAGAGGAAACATCAGTTCAGTTCAATAAACACTGGTGAGCGTCCACCAGGGCCTGTGAAAGGCCAGGAGACACAGGGATGGATGAGGCAGCTTGCTCACCATCTAGTGGAGACAGAGCAGGAAACAGGTGATTGCAGAGCAACACAAACGGCTAACCTTTTTTGAGCACTTACTGTGTTTAGGGGTTACCCATTTAGCCCCCCATGTCCTGTGTACTCTTAGTTTCATCTCCATTTCAGAGATGAGGAGACTGAGGCACAGAGACCCCCATGCTCATTACCCCTTGCTTCTGCTGCTTCTCCGACATATTACAACCATAACATAATATGCACTAGAATTTTCTAGCACAGTGTTCCTGGTTTATGCTTGGACAGCTGGGTGCATTCTGTTCCATCAACGTGGATCAGGAAGAAGAGGGGCAGGGTGGGGCTGCCGGAGAAGTTATGAGTTTGCTTCTGGTAAGCGATCCAGTTCCCGAAGAGGAACCCATGCTTTTTGCAGACTGTTTTTGGGGGTGGGGTTGGGCAGGGCATGTACTGAATATCTATAATATCTATGTGTGTCTGTGTATAGAATTATGTATTACATAGGAACATATTATGGCAATTTATGTGTGTGTCTTCTCTTCTTGCTGAATAGTCAGGCTCCTTGAGAGCTGAGACTGCATCTTGGGTGTCTTTAAGTCTCCTAGAACACTAAAGTACAATACAGTAGACACACAATAACTCCTTGTTGGCTGAGAGTAGGTGCCTGGCCTATTATGCGGGGAGGGTGCATCTTGACTAAAGCTCTGCTTCTCGGGAGCATCTAGGGCATCAAGAAACCTCCAGTCCCAGGATCTTCAGGGCACAGAGGTCGAGGTGGGGTGGGGATAAGATGGCACTCTCACCATCAGCTGCTTGATGGTGGGGTGTTCCTCCGTCTCCCGACCAGAGGCAGGCTCTTTGTGGACAATCTCCACTCGGATATCATTCTTGGCTGACACGACACCTTTGAGATCTGGGCATAAAATAGGGAAGTGTGGATAACGGATTCAGTTCTCATCCTTAGGCATTAGGGCCTGAGATGTCAAGCCCCAGAAACCCCCAAATTTACCCTCCAGTCCCTGACCTCAGCAGCTTCCTAGCCCCCCGCCAAGAGAACACCTGTCTGGATGTGCTGTGGGCTGTTGGGGCCTCAGAGCTCTTTCACTATAGGCTCCTGGCTGCATGCACCTCAGCCTTTCACTGCTGCTCCCATGGCGTGAGAGGCTGTCCTCATCCATTCGTCCACCTTACAGAGCTAGGTCCTTTTTATCCTACTGAATTCCCACCTCCTTCTAGAAGTCTTCTCTGACCTACTCTACCAGGCTCTGATCTCTCCATTCAGAGAATCACAAATCTTACTGTCAGAAAGGACCTTGATGGTCAGCCTCCCACCCAAAGCAGAAACATCCCTGACACGTGGTGGTCCAGCTTCTGTATCAATGCTTCCATGAGGGAGCCTTTACGATTTCTAGAGGAGACAGCCGATTTATAGTTGGAGAGCTCTGTTAGAAAATTCTTGCCTAAATATGCTTTCCTATAATTTCCACTGAGAGGGTAGTGAGGGAAGTCCTGAGACCACATCACTGGGAGCAGTCAGGAGAGCCAAGGCTGCTTAGCTTGGAGTGGAGAAAATGTAAGGAGAACACCCAGTTTTCTTCCAGTACAGGAAGGCTGCCTGCCAAGCAGCAGAGGGAGCAGGCTTACCCTGATTATTCATCTTGTGACTCATACTGATAGAATGTTGGAGCCAGTGGGGTCATGAAAGTCACCTCATCCAACCCCTCACTATTATAGATGAGGAAGCTGAGGCCTGGAATAGAGTGGCTTGCCCAAGCTCCCATGATAGTAAGAGGTGGGATTAGAAGACTGTCTCCATTGTTTTCACCTCCACTCTGCCATCCCATTTTACACTTCTATGCGTCTGTCTATCACACATGGTATCAGAGCCCTGCCCCGGATGGAAACTCCAGGCACACGGAATTCTTCACTAGCACACGAACACCAGAATGCTAATGACTAAAGACCTTTAAAAGTTTGCACAAAGTGATTCCTTGAATGCTTTGTGTTTTCCCCCACGTGTGGGTGACCTGCTTTTCTGATTAGACTAGCAGATCTTGGAGGACAAGGATCAAACTACCTCTTCCCCCCCAACCCCACCCCAGGTTTCTGTATAGTTCCCATCGAGAGTGCTGTGTGTGTCCAGTCTCAAGTGCTGGCTGACTGCCCTGTTGGGTGAAGTTCAGTTTAGTGCAGTTCAACATGGGTTGAGTGCCCACTATGGGCCGGATGCCACACGAAGCAGTGCACATAACAGATGCATCAGACCCTTCGCTGCCCCAGCAGCTCACAGCACCCTGAGGCCCCCTCTCATTGCACTCCTGCTTACTTGCTCTCCGGGGCAGTCTAAGCCTGGCCTTTTTCTCTGTCCCCCTCCCTGAGATCCCGGGTCTCCCTCCCGTACTTCTCTGGGAGCGGGCACAGCAGAAGGCCACAATGGTTGCCATAAGGACGAGGAAGGCCACACCAGCTCCTACGGCCACCCCGATGATGACGGCCATCGGCACAGACTCTGTGGGAGAGAAGCAGACACAGCTGATGAGGGACCCGGGGCAGCCTGCTGTCCCCCCAGGACCTCCCCTGGTTCCCTCAGGTGCAGCTGCTGCCAAGCTGGGGCCAGACTACTGCACACGGGCCTCCTGGGGAACACCTCGGGGTCTGGGCAGGCACTGGCAGAGTCCAGCAGGGGTCAGCTCAAGAGGGACACGCGTGGAGGAGAGGGTAGGAACAGCAGTGGTGGAGGGCAGGGAGGGCAAGCAGACACAGGGAGGGGAGGGCCAGGGGAGAGGGACGCAGAGATGACAGGCGAGGCTGGGCACAGCTTAGCTCTCTTTGGTATTAAACCAGGATATTCTATCATGCAGTGGCTAGAGAGTCATAAGTCCTGGCTTTTCTTTGAAAAATGACTATGGTCACTTCCCTTGTTTGTTGGGTTTGTGCCTCCCTTATCTGCCCTTTCCCAGGTGCAGAGAGGATGGACATGGACAATCAGCCTTCAGAGAGGTTCTCAGGTCTGAGGCAGCTTTTCCTGAGGGGCCTGCTGGACATCAGGGGTAGTAGTCCCCAGAGACCCTGGTCTTAGGGGTCAGGGGAGCAGAGTCACAGCCCACCTCTTTAAGGAGAAATGCCCCTTTTCCTTGACTCCCCCAGTCCTGCTCCTTCCCCTCCTAGGCCAGTTCTCTGAGCATCCTGGCACCCTCCCCGAGAGAGGCCCAGAACTCCAGCTAGGCAAACGTCCACTCCCTGCTGAGTTTTCCAGTTTGTCTCCTGTCCTAGCCCAGGAGAATTGGGGATGGGGAGGGTGATGGGGGGGCACTCTGCCAGACAGCCCTGGCCCATCTGTGGCTGCGTATAGGGCCTGAGCATATGATTTGGGGCCCTGAATAGCCCATTGGGAATAGAACTAGAGAATGCAGGGCAGGGAGACCTGAGGGCCCACTGAGTCCAAGCCTCCCATTTATAGATGGAAACACTGAGGCCCAGAGAAGTCAAGTGACTTGGTCAAGGACACACAGCTGCAGTACAGTTGGGACAAATCCAGGTCTCCTCTTATATGTCCCCCATATCCTGCTCAGCTCCATCCACTGTGTCACGTAGCATCCTCCAAATCTTACATGCTCTGTGCAGCCCAGACTCCATCACTTCTTCTGTGCAACTTACTTTACCTCTTTTATCTGTAAAATGGGATAATTATAGTGCCTACCTCAGGGGGTATAATGGGGTTTAGATGAGTGAGTGCAGGTGGAGGCCTTAGAACAGCCTGGCACCCAGCCCCATTCAAGCTTGTACCCCTGGTTCTCTGTGGGAAGGAGGACTGTAGCAGATGAAAACCTTAACGGAGAGGAGAGTGCCTTTTAGAGACGGAGCTCCCTCCCTCCCCGCCACCCCACATTCATCAGTGTGGATGACTGGGGGCCGTCTAGGTATTTGTCCTGGGCTGTGGGTTAGCCTCTCCTGTTGTTGTTTTCTTTAAGGAGAGGAAGAGAATCTCAATCCCTGGCCCTGGAGGTGCTGCTGGGCAGAGGTGCTGGGTACCCCCTCCTGGAACGAGCAGGTGCCTGTTGGTTGGCAGTGTTGGTGGTTGTGCTAGGATAGTCCTCCCACCCCAGGACCTGCACACTAGCTCTTTCGTCACCTGCCTACTGGTGGCCAGATCACTGCAGGAGTGGCAGGGGAGGGGACGAGGAGAAGGCGGGTGCAGCAAACACTCAGGAATGAAAATGGGAGTGTTGGGTTGGTCTCCACAGTCAGGAGTGAGAAAGGGGACTTGACCTCAGTCAGCCTGGGAGGCTCTCTTTCGCAGTTAGATGATCTGTCTCCAGGCTTTAATTCCATTAAGAGAGGAAAACTGTTTTGGAAGCTCATTGGGTCTATGCTTTTGAATTTTATTAATTTGGGTTTGATTTAGTTCCTCCTCAGATTCCTAGTAAATTTCCTTGGAAAAACTTGGGCCTTGTCCCAGCTGAGCTCAGAGCCAAAGGCTAACCATGTAAAAGTAGAGAACCAGGGAGGTAGTATCTAAGGTGCCTTCTGACTCGGGCATCCCGGGAGGCCACATTTCCTTGAGTTGTTTACAGCTGAGGGAGGGGCATCTTGTCTGGAGAACTTTCCCTGAGCAGGCAGGCAGGGGCGGAGGGACAAGGGACCCGTGGGGCAGGGAGACCCTCTGCAGCCTGCCTGTGCGTGTCTCCTCCTTGCCTGGCTCCCTGAGGTCTGGCCTAGGCCTCCTGTGCAGGCTGAACCTCTCGGGGCTGAGAAGCCCTCGGACGTTCCCTGGAGAGGGACTGGAGGGAGGCGCTGCCCTCCCGCTCAGCCTCCTCTCCGTCCAAGGAGGTGACTGGGGACGAGGAGTCTCAGGCACAAAGGAAAGTGTCAGGAGCTCCAGATGAGCGTGAACAGATGCACGTGAGAGGGAGATGGGAAGGAGACACCACCCCTAGCACCAGGAGGGGCTCTGAGGGGCCTCAGTGAGAAAACAGCTGGAGGTTGACAACTGTGTTGCCTCTGTAACCTTGCCTGTACCCGGATTGGTGCTCTTAGAGGGGCATGTCCGCCCCTGAGGGGAGGGGCCGTGTGGGCTCCACCAGGAGCTTGTTGAAGGAGCTGACCGGCTGGCCCCAGCTCCTTCCTGGCCAGTGTGGTGGGAGAGCTAGGGCAGAGGACCCCACATCTTCGGCACGGCCTTTGTCAGCCCTGTGGAGTCTGGATTGCAATGTCCTGATTCTCTTTTCTGGGTTTCTGCTTGGAGGATGGGGGCAATCATCTCCTGTAGGGTCCCAAGACAGAGCAACTCAACCCAGGGGGCCTGATGACCACTTTGCTGCCAGGTGCCTGTGCAGGGAGGCACTGCCCAGCAGCCTTGGCCTGCTGATGAGATGACAGTTCCATGGGGAGCAGCAGGAGTGGGGGAGGATGCAGCGAGAGAGAAAGCGTGAATTAGCGTGGGTTATGCCGGCCACAGCAGGGGCTGGGAGGCCCTGGCGTCCTGGGAAGTGATGCCAAGCTGGTGGTGATGTTGAGAAGCAGGGAGAGTAGGGAGAGCCTGGAAATGGAGGGAGGCCAGGCCAGGCAACCTGACCCCAGAGGGGAGGAGCCAGGGCTTCCGAAGGGAAGGGAAGGGAAGAACGGAGCAGGAGGGGCAGGAGCCAGTGTCCTGGGCTGCAAGGAGCCTGTGGGCTCTGGCGGCAGCGACACAGGAGACAGGTCTCTGGGGTCCCCAGACCCACGCTGGCTGGGAACTCCTCTCCCTGCTGCTCTGACTGCACTAAACTCTCGAGATAGGGGGAGGGCAGAGAAGTTATCGGCCTGCACAGGCCTCCCTACCCCCTTTTGGGTTCCCTCCCCCACTAGCCCAGAGGTCCCTTCCCCCAACCCCGGGGAGTTCTTGTGTCTCCTTCGTACCTGCTTCCAGCCCGGCTCCCGACTTCATTTCCGAACCTGTTTGGAAATAAAGCAAGCGTCCACAGCCAGGGCCTGGCTGGCCAGGGTGGGGTGGGCCTGGGGGACCGCCCTCTGGAGGGGGCTGGGATGACAGGGCTCCCTCCTCCATCATGTCTCCAGGACCACCCAACAGATGCAGGCTATGCGAACTGAACTTGGAGTTGGTTCAGACTGACTTAGAGATCCCAGACGGCGAAAGACCAGAGAGAGAAGTCAAAGCTTGCGGGGGTGGTCTAGGGAGGTTGAAGTGAGAACACTAGTGGGAGGGCACAGGGGGTGGGGCACCGAGGGGAAGACAGGGAGGGTAAGCAACAGGGGACTGGGAGGGTTTGGGATGATGTGTGGATGATATGCAAATTATGTGCAAAGCATTGTGCAAAGCATTATGCAAAGCAGCACCTATTAGGGAAGAGGTGTTGGGATCCACAGGGCAGCCCTGAGGCCCGAGGGCCCTGCTGAGACCACCTGCTTGAGCTAGAATCTCTGGCCAGGGCCTGACAGCCTGTGGGTGAGCCATCATCTTGGAGGGGGTCAAAGACTGCCAGGGCCTAGGCCCCCTGCACAGCCCTGTCCGCCATGGACTAATTCCCACCGGCAAAGGGACAAGACCTACAGCCCGTCTCAGGACCCGTGGGCTGCTGGCTGTCTGCTGAGCTTCTCCGGATTCAGCCCCTATGCCCCTCGGCGACTCCCTACCCTCTGGTCTCTGCTGAGACCTTTGAGCAGAGACTAGAGTTCTTAGCATCTCCCTGACCAGGAGCTGGGCAGTCTGCACACAGGGTCACAGTGGGGTGAGCCTTCCTCCGCTCTCCTCCTCCCTCTCACCCGCCCAGGAGCTCTGACCCTTCCGCCCAGCGCTGCCCTTCTGACTGGTGTCTCCTTCAGAGCACAATGGTCCATGTGTCTCCTATGTCCCCGGGGAACTGCAGACGGTCTGAGCCTGGCGCCCCCCCCGCCTCCAACCAGGGGTTGGGACAACTCAAGAGCTACCCCTTAGCTCAGCATGGGCACCATCCAGGGACTTTTGGGTAACTGGACTGGCTTGTTGTCTTGACTAGCTGGGCCAGGTTCCTCAACACGTCCATCCTGGTGTATCCCTGTGTGGACACTCTCAGCAGATTACACACCCCTTAGGGTGCTAGGTACCTAGCCAAGTACACAGAAGCCAGTTGGAAGCTGTTGGACGATTAGCTGGGCTCGTACTTGTGATCGCCTTTCCCTGAAACATTGCCCTAAAGGGCCACTGCCCTGAGAATTTTCTTCCCTTCTCGCTTCCTGGTGCAGGCTAGTGCCCCTTGCCTCGGGGGGAACTGGGCGGAGGAGGGCCGCTTCCACTGACCTGCCCAAGGCTGCGTGGCAAGTTAGGCAGAATGCTGTGACTTGTCCTCAGCCCTCAACCTGCCTGTAGCCTTGGCTAGGCACTCTGTCCCCTCATGACCCTGGAAGACCCTGCCTGGGGCCCTGCCCTAGGCGGGGAGAGGGCCTGCAGGTCCCATCGTCCCCTGGCGGCCCCCACCTTGCTCCTTGAGCCGGATGATCTCTGTGTCAGAGCCGAAGCTGTTCCAGGCGGTGCAGTTGTAGATGGTCTGGAAGTCTGCCTGCACGATATTGCTGATGGTTAGGGTGGAGATGACCCCCTCCTCAGTGCTGACTGTCTCCACCGTGTAGCGCCCAGACGTCCCTGACTCCAGCACATTCTCCTTCCAGGACCAGGCCTGTCCGAGGTGTGCAGAATTAGGAGGAGACCCCACCAGAGCCACCCACACCAGGACCACCACGTCACCTCCCTGCCCCAGGGCTGACACTGGCAGGCTCACATTTGTGCTCACTGCCACACAGCGCCAGCATGTGTACGCACACATCACAACACACACCACAAACGTAAAGACACGTCATACACCACACACAGAGCCAACACATGTACACACAGGTACATGCACACACCAACCCCCCCCCCACAAACGCATACACAGGTACATACACACACAGAAGTTGGGCCACCTTAGAGGGTATTTCCATTGACAAGGGGGCCTTATGTGGCTCTGACTGGAACATTTTTCCAGGCCAACAGGGAACTCTGTGGCAGCGATCGGAGCCCCTCCCTCGGCTGGCCGGCGCTGGCACCCCAGCACTGTGCTGCCACCTTGCAGGCGGAGAGAGAAGCCCAGCCCCAGAGCAGCTGAGTCCAGTTTTGTTATTTTGTATGTCCGTTTGTACAAAGTACGTTCCGAGAATTGTATTTATGAAAATCTTAATCTATCTTAGTTTATAAGGATGATAATTTAGTTTTTCTCAGAGCCATTTCATGTACGCTGTAAGCACCTTGCACACCCAGGCTCAGAGTGTTGGTGAGAAGTCGCAACTCAGATGGGGTGCGGAGGGCACCAGTGAGCCGAGGGCGGTTTCTCAGACTCGGCACTGTTGATATTCCAGATAACTGTTGCTTGTGGGGGCTGTCCTCAGCATTGAGGGATGTTTACCAGCACCTCTGGCCTCTACTCACTAGATGCCAGTAGCATCCCTCCAGTTGTGACAACCAAAATGTCTCCAGACATCACCAAATGTCCCCTGGGGGCAAAACCACCCTGGTTGAGAACCGCTGGCCTAGAGTTAGATATCTGTGAAGAGTAAGATTGTGTGAATATGCTCAAGAGTGAATGGAATATTCTACAATGTGTTACACTGATAATTAAAAAAATTAAAGAGTGAAGTGAACGCGGAGGCATAGATATTAGTTCTATGCATAAATTATTGCAATTTTTGCATGAATCTTTCAGACAGCGAATGAACTGAATGCTTGAGACAGTGTGTAACAGTGATACTGCTCTAATAATATCTTAGTGTACAGGACGACACCTTCAGTGTGTTCAGCCTCGGCGTACCAGCCTGGCACGGCCCACAGGTGTTCTGCGTGTGCTCCTCATGCCCTCCCCGGCACCACTGCACTGTGAGAGGGTAGAGCAGTTCTGCAAAGCTGCCCCGGGCAGTCTGCTAGCAGGACCGGCCTGGGCACTGGGACTCACTCACAATAATACCTGCCCCTAGCCATGCTGGGAAATGCTCACCTCTCTTTGTTTTCATGCTTCTGCTTCCGCCAGTCTCAGGCGGCCTTGAGTGGGAGACCCTGGCTGTTACAAATGCAGATAGCTAGGAGGTGGGAGAACTATTCCAGTTGCCTTAGCTGCATTGCCAGGATGAGAGTTTTGAGGAAGGGAGGGAGAACAGAGTGATATTTTTGGAGGGGAAAATTTGATAAACAGGGCAGCATTCTCCATGAACGTCAAGGCGGTGGAGGCCCATAGAGGAGGACTCTGAGCGGCGCAGAAAGGGGTTTGCCAACTATAAACTGCGTTCTGTGTAGGATTTTGCCAAAGACTGGCCTTGAACCCAGGAAAGGGAAGAAATTATTTATCTTTTCCTTCCGCTCCCCTCACTTGCCCCTCTGCTCCTGGGATGCAGAATTCAGTCAGAACCATCAAAGTTAGTGCACAGCTGAATGGCAGAGTGGAGTTCAATACCCCTGCTGATGAACCCTGGGGCACAGCCTGTTCTGAGAAAGGAGGCTGCCTGTGGTTTTTGTCTCTACGATGCCTTTCCAAGAGAAACAAGGCAGGTAAAATTTTCCCCACTGGGGAAAGGAAGCTCACTCAGAGGCGTGCACCTACTGGCCCTGTGGTGGCACACCTGTGGGCTGAGATGACCTGCCAGGCCACTGAGTGTGCTGGCCATGCGCTCGCCCTCCCCTCCCTGCCCCGGAGTACTCACGATGCGGTCGGGTGGTGGTGTGCTCCGGATGAAGCACTTGATCTGGCCCTTCTCCCCATGGAGGGCATGCTGGGTCTGGGTGCTGGAGATGATGGGGGGTCCTGTTGGGCAGACAGCATCACATCAGGGATTCGTGAAAGGCAGGTGCCTGGCAGGGCCCCTCTTGGGCAGGTTCAGAGGTTTATTCATTAACTCACTCATTCAGCAAACATTTACTAAAGGCCTGTACGTGTAAGGTAAAGTGCAAGGCAGGGGACACAAAGATAAATTATCACTCAGTCATAAACCTCTCAAGGGATCATGAGTGAAGGCTGCTACGTCAGGATGCCCAGAAGATGTAAACAGCTGTAATGGAAGGTGGTGAGAGGTGGTACCACAGGAGCCGTACAGATGTGCTAACTGACTTCAGAGGAGAGAGAATAACTCTACCTGCCGATGGGGAAAGCTTTATGAAGGAGGTGCTAAACCTGTGAAGGGAGTGGGGGAGATGTCGGGGTCGGGGTGGGGACAGGGGACGGGTATATAGTGCTAAGTAATGTCACCTCCACCTCAGCCAGCTGTTCAATTTCAAGCCATTTTCTCAGACCTGCAGTAGAGGGCGTGTTTGCCTAACAAACCAAATGTCCTTGGCAGGGCCGGGCCAAGGGGGAGGAAGAGAAATAAATGGTGATGTTCCTCTTCCAAGGGGGGACCCTCCCTAGACAGGTGGAAAGCACTGGGCGTGTTCACAGCCTTCATCTCACATATGTCTCAGGAGATCCTGGAGTTCATGGCCTGGCCCGCCTCCACAAGCATACCCAGACGGCCCAGGTGAGGCCACTGCTCCAGAGCTGACCTCGACCTTGTCCCGTGCAGTCCTTGTGCGCGCGTGTGCATGCAGGTACTTGCGTGTGTGTGACATGTTTATGGATGTCTCCGGGAGTACCTGCCTCATTCACCGCACCGGACAGCCTGCAGTGTTCATCCGGAACCTGAAGTCCAACAGTGCTCCCTGTCCACTTCTGCCTTTTATCTAACCTAAGTTTTTCCTGCATATGCCCAGCGGCTAGTTCAGCCATTTGCTCAGTTAACTTCCTGGCTGCGCTGGGCAGCTGAAGTGTGGGGTGGGGATAGAGACCCTCGTGCCCCCTTCCCAATCGCAGGGGGAAAAGTTGGGGCTTCGGTGGCAGGAAGGAGAGGAAAGAGATCTATAGCTAGCATGGGATCTGGAGGACAGGCAAAATTATGCTGGGAACAAAACAAAAATCACTGCAAACATAATTGCTGTTTATTAGCCACCTTAATTAAAACAGATTTGCATTTCTATGAGTAGCTCTCAACCAAGGGGAAAAAAGGTGCTGGAGACACTCAGGTGACTTCTACTGGGTGGAGGATGGCAGATGGCTCGGAGCTGGGTGGGGCAGATGTGGAGACCCTCAGGATGAGGGCTTCCACCCTCAGGAGGCTGTAAGAGTGCACGTGCTTTGCTCCAAGAAGGCTTTGGCCCAAAGCGGGGAGGGCTTCCTGTTGTAGGAACTGGCATGGCTTTGTTTTGCTGCTGGGCTGAAAGTGAGGATACCATCAAACCTTTTCCCCTTCACTTCCTAGGAGTGAGGAATTCCCTAGGGGCGTCTCGGGCATCCTAAAGTGATCAGGCAAATGCATATGTGTTTAAGGGCTTCTTAAAAGAAAGCAGAAATCAGGAGAAAGGTGGTCGGGATTGAGGAGTCAAAGCACAGCAGTGGTGTGGTTTATCTTCCCCTTCCTGCAGGTCTGGAGTTTGAGCCACGTCACTGAGATCTGGGCCAGTTTACTTCCCAGAGGGCAGCGGCCAGCAGCCGTCCATGGCTGGGGTTGGTTTTGTTGAGAACCCCATCTCATTCTGGACCCTTTCATGACGTCAGATCCCTTCAGCCTAGGCCAGGCCCCTCTCCAAAGGGCTTCGCCATCCCTCCAGCTGGTCTCCAGACGCCCCTCCAGACACTTCCACTCCCGTGCAGGGTGGCGGGCTCCTCTCCCTGGACCACTCAATCCCTTCCCCTTCCGCAGGCTGAGATGACCCTAGTTCAGCAGGAACAAATGAACATCCTCCCTGCTTCACTCCAATCCCTTGGGGATTTCTCTTCCTGGCAGCGTAGGGGAGCTTGTGCTGGAAGGATTGGGGGCAGAGGAGGCGGGTGGAAGGATGGACGCTGAGGGGGCAGATTAAACCCTGGCTAGAGGCCAGGGCCCAGGCCGGGGTGTCCTATCCAGGAGAAACATCCCCCAGGTGTCCATTCCCTCCTCAGGAAGCCACCTTAAATCCCTGCTGGGAAATGCCTGAGTGTCTAAAGTGACAAGGGAATGTCAGCCCCCTTCATCCACCCTGTTTTCCCCAGAAACGAGGATGCTTGTGTGAGAGATCAAGATTTGGCCACCCTGAAATATGTCTCTTTACCTTTATTGTTTTCTCTGATGGACATTTGACCTCCTCCACTAACTGCCTAAAGAATTTAACATAGAAGACCTGTTCCAGGAAGGAGTTACTATTTGATGGCTGTAATATAATGTAAAATAGATATTACAATAGGAAAGGCACCAACGAGCCCATCTTATCAAAAATTCTGTCTCTTCCCGGCTGCATTCTCTAGGCAGCCCTGCTAGGAGTTGCCAGACATTTACATTTATAGGGGAAATCTCCATTTGTAAAGGTATCTCCATCTCTGTATTGGGAAGAGGGGGGATGACTTCATCTCTAGGAACTTATCAATGTGGAAGGTGAGGCCTTAAATCTGCATAATAACCTTACTCTTGTTTACTGTGCTTTACTGGTAATCTCCCATAACTGACACCCCCACCCCCAACATCCTCCTTTGTCTTTAGCTGAAGATAGTATTTAAGGCACAATCTCTGCTATTGTGTTGAGAAAACTCAGTTTCCCTGGTTTCTCTCATGTATACATGCTATTAAACTTGGTATTATTTTCTCCTGCTAACCTGTCTTTTTAATTATTTGGCCAGCCATAAGAACCTTGAGGGAAAGGGCGGAGGGGGGATTCTCCCTCTTCCCCGACACTTGTTTAAAAGCTTCAGGCTTGGGGACCCTGGAGGCCACGTGTGAGTGTGAGGGTCCCCAGCCAGGTTGGTCACAGGGTCAGTGGACCGAGCTGGCTGCAGTCACTGACCAGCAGGACTCCCCAGCACTCTCCCAGAGGGAGAGGCCACTGATTTCACCAGGGCCTGGCGCTGGAGCTGAGTGTCAGACACAGAGCGGCAGGAAAAGGCTGCAGCCTCTGTTGCCATGGATATACGGAGGCGCCATCAGATGCTGTTATTTTTAGCCCTGCAGTGCCAATTTATTGGTGGCATCCCGGGGACACATAGGAAAGGCGGGGAGGCTCCTGAGTCAGGGTTCTGCCCAGGACAGGTGGCCTGTGAGCACTCTGGGTCTGGGTACATTCACCTGCCCTCTGGGGCTGCTGCGACCCTGGGGAAGGGGGAGAGGGAGGGAAATAGATGGAGGAGGCTGGCTAATGAGGACAGCAGAGGGGGATGGCTGAGGAAGCACCAAGCTGGTTTTAGTTTTCTAGCAAGGGAGGAGAGTAGATGAGGCTGTCAGTGGGCGGCTTCCTGGGTTGAGATGAGGCTGATGGGGCAAATTTCTAGAACTCAGCTCAGCCCTTCCCTAGGGCCCTGATCTGGGGCAGGACCCAGAGGCCCTACAAACATGGGCTTGTGGATCGATTCCTGCCGGGGCTCAGCGCCTCTGGATTTTGATCTGAGGCAGACTATGTGGGGGCAGGGGGCTCACAATAGGAACCCAGAACCCAGCAGAGAGAGGGAGTTTGGAAATGGCAGAGGGACTTGGCCTTCACCCTCTCAAACCAGCAACTTGGGTTGCTGACCACGGCTAAGGCACATGTCACTGCAGGGACAGTAATTTCCATCCTGGTACCACAGTCTTCTTGGGTCTGACCTGAGCTAGGTCTCAGCTTCCCCATGACCTTCCACATCCCATCGTCCAGGCCTGGCCTGATGCCTGTCCCCTAAATGTTTCATGTAGCTGTCATCTAGTAACTCTCACTGTGTTCTTGGAGAGATGCGAAAACACTCTCCTGTGTAAGGATTTTTTTTTTTTTTTTGGTGAGGAAGATTGGCCCTGAGCTAACATCTGTGCCAATCTTCCTGTATTTTGTGTATGGGACAAACCCACCAACCCCGGGCCGCTGAAGCGGAATGAGCAAACTTAACCACTATGCCACTGGGCCGGCCCCTGTAATGATTTTTTTTAAGACACATTCCCTGCCCTCAAGGGGCTCCCTGAACACTTGGTCTTATGGGGATGATGACAGGTCTTCCTGGTTGAGCAGCACTAATGCAATGGGAAATAGCTGACCAGGAATCACAGAGACGCTCCCTTAAATTCCCCACCAGGGCCAAGGTCAAGGTCAAAAGATAGAAATGGGATCTACGTTGGCTGCCCAGTGGCCTTCTGACTCTTCTTTCCTGGCCAGGATAAAATTCCTCAGAGATACACTTAGGGCTGAGAGTCCTTAGAAGTAACAAAGGAAGGAGGAGGTGACCAGAAAACTACCCAGGCCCTCCCTCACCTCAGGGCTGGGCTCCAACACAGACTAGAAGAGGTGGACATCATTGCTATGGAGGTCGTAGCAAGGCCAGAACCAACGACAGTCCCTTTGGGGCAATGCCCGGGACCAAGATGCCTTGGGTCCCTCTTCCCCTGTCACCCTAGTTCGAGTGGGGGACTTACCATTGACAGTCAGGGTCACCTCTCGCTCCCCAGCTCCCACCCGGGGCACCACGGCTCGGCACACATATTTCCCAGCATCCTCCTGGCGGACGTTTTTGAGGGTCAGGGTCTTTTCATTGCTGAGGACCTAGGAGAATCAGGGAAGATCAGACACAAAGAATAGGGGTGGGCTCTCTCTGTCCCTCAGAACCGAAGGGCTGAGAGGCAGGCCCGGTGGTAAGTGACTCAGTCTTCAGTATCTCAGTAAAAAGCAGGGGTGGGGTAGGAGGCAGATGTTTTATTACACAGTGTGCCCGGTGAGCTGTTGAGGGGAGAGCCCACGCACGGGAACTCTCCGTGAGTAGCTGAAGATACTACTTCCCAGCTTCAGCCCTAAGTGGGGGCATATGGAGGAGGGATGAGTGTGGGAGGAGGAGGGGGATCCCTGGCTGAGGACCCCCCGAGGCTTTCTCACAGATGGAGGGGCTGCTGACCAAATTCTACCAGTGTGGCCACTGGGGAAATTATCCTACATCTGAGCTTCTTTGAGGGTCCCCATACCTGTCTTTTCTGAGTCATTTTCAGGATCCCTTTGGCATGTAGTTTGGGGTGACGACAATAAAACAGACTTTGGCATTAGCTAGCTCTGAGTTCGAATCCTGCCGTCAGCAGTGTCTACCTGGTGGCTTTGGGCAGTTACTTATCTTCTCCTATGCTGTTTCCTTATCCCTACCATGGGGGCAGTCATGCTCAGAGGACAGCGCAGTGTCTGGCAGGGAGTAGGCCACACAGGGGTCAGTGTCCCTCTGCCTCTCCCCCTCCTGCCCTGCTCGAGGCTGTCACTGGTCCTCCAGAGGGGAGGGACGTGCTGACAAATTCATGCACGCTAAAGAACACACACATTCTGGAAGAGGAACACAGGAAGAAAGCAAACCTTAACCCCAGGGCTAGAGGGTGACTTAACTAGTGGGGAGAGTTGAAAAGCCCTCCCGATGACTTGTCACTCCCAGCGTGTCAGTGACCACCTGCTTTTCTCTTTCTTTTTTTTTTTTTTGTGAGGAAGATTAGCCCTGAGCTAACATCCGTTGCCAATCCTCCTCTTTTTTCTGAGGAAGATTGACCCTGGGCTAACATCTGTGCCCATGTTCCTCTTCTTTATATGGGACGCCGCCACAGCATGGCTTAACAAGCGGTGCGTCAGTGCGCGCCCAGGATCCGAACCAGCGAACCCCGGGCTGCCGCAGCGGAGCGTGCGCTTAACCGCTGCACCACCAGGCCGGCCCCCACCTGCTTTTCTTATCAGGCTCATGACAGGGCAAAGCTGCAAAGGCTGATGTGTTTAGGGCTGAGGGGTACACATGGATACCTGGGGTGCCCTCTCCTCTTTCTGGGGTGCTTCTTCCTTCAGCTTGCACAGGAGGCTGATGCCCCCAATCTAAGAGTGAGAGGGGCCTTGGAGGGTGGTTCCCCCCACTCCTGGCCCGTGGGCCCGCCACCCCTGCCAGAGGTCCTCTGGGGTCTCAGTGTGGACTCACCACGCCAGAGCCCCGTTTCATCCAGACGATGGTCAGGGATGGGTTGCCCGTCCAGGCGCAGCTGAAGATGGCATCGGAGCCCAGATCCACAAGCAGGGACTGGGGCTCCATGGTCATCCTGGGCCCGACTGTGATGGGAGGAAGGAGGAGACAGGGGTCTGGTGAGCCGGGATCTCTGGGGACCCTCCCACCCCAGTTAGAGGAAGGGGGCAGCGGGTACCTATGCCACCTCAATCTTGTTCCCTTGCATTTCAGTCCTCTGCCCAGGCTGGGCCTGGGTCTGGAGTGGGACTTGGGAAGTGAGGAGGAGACCCCTCTCCCCCAGCCCAGTCTCCCTTGGCCCACCGCAGAGGTAGGCAGCACGGCCCCAGGAAAAAGGTGCTCTGACCCCATTTCTGCCTGGATTTCCCCCAGGGCTCGCCCATCCCTGTCCCTCTGTCCTGGTCCCAGGAAGCCCTCTCCCCACTGTGTGGGCAGAGGGGCCTTCCTCCTGCCCCAGAAATCTTGGGCCTTGGGATCTTCATGTATCTGCCTTCAGGTACCCTGTCCTCCTCCAGGCCTAAGCTTTGTGACCTGGGATCGAGGTACCCCGTGCACCTGGCCCAGCTCCCTGAGCCCTCCTGGGGCCCTCCAAGGGGCTCTGAGATAAGGAGCGGAGGAGGCCAGGCCTCCTCTGGGATGTCCTCTGCCCCTGCTCTTAGGTCATCCTCTTTCCTAGCCCTGCCCAGCCTCTTTTTCAACCCCACTGAAGTAGACTTGCCCTTGGCCGGTTTCCCACGCCCTGCCAAGTGTTGGTGAGTGTTAATAGAGGCTCTGCCCGCCTTCCCCTTCACGGCGCCTGTAACCGGAGCCTCCTGCAGACCAGGCCCTGGTCCCAAGTGGGGGCAACGGTGGAATTTCAGGTGCGGTGACGGGAGGGTGTGCAGGGAGCTGCTTTCAGGGAGCAGAAGGGTGTGAAATCCAGGGTCAGGAGACCCGGATTTGTCCCTGATGTAAAAAGGGAGTAACAGCACTTCTTGCTGAGGCTTCTGGGAAAAAGTGGAGGGGTCAGATATAAAGAAACTTTGTAAAAGTGCTTTTCAAACTGTAAAGGGCAGTAGACGAGCTAACACTTAGTGCTGTGAACACATCACTAAGGGGCTCATCAGCCATGGGCTGGCTCCCCGTGGGTCTCTCCCAGGCCACCAGGGAAGAGGGTGATGTACGTGAGCCCCTAATGGGAGGCAGTGGATTCACTCAGAGCCTGGTCTCTGTTCACATTTTGCCACTTACTCGCCATGTGACCTCGGGCCTCCATCCCCTCATCTGGGTGGTGGGCATACTAGTTCCTGCCTCCCTGGGTTACTATGAGAGTCCAGATATAAATGAAACACCACAAGAGGAAGCTTTCTGTAAAGTGCGCAGCCTCATGAGCTTGTGAGGCCTTGTCCCGTTGTGTGCAATGAGTTGGCCCAGTGCCCACCCCCAGGGATCCCTCGACAGCTGCACTCACAGTAGACATCAACCGTGCGGCTGATGTTGGTGCTGCCCAAGGCATTGGTCACTTCGCAGGAGACAGGCTCTGAGAAGTATGTGTAGTCCACGGTGGTCCGATACACTTCTCCAGAGGCCTCCTTGATGATCTGGCCCCGCTTGGCCCACCTGTAACACAGGCCCCGAGGCTGGTGTGGACCTCCAATGGCAAGGGTGGCCCTCCCGCCTGGGGGAACTTCTCTGTGGGAGCTGGACACATCCATCCTATGGGAAAACGAGGCCTGGCATGGGGCAGCATGGGGCAGGTCCCCTGAGGGGCCCCCCAGGGGAAATCTCCACAGAGGGGTTACTTCCGGGGCTGGGGGAGGAGTCAGTGGTGGAGGTGGTGGGCTTTGGTCCATGGGTCATCAGGCCGTCAGTGGTACTTGACAAGCAGGTCATTCTGGAGGGAGGAGGGTCGCCTATTCTGGCTGGGCAATGGGTAACTCGACTGTCAGTCCTGGACAGCATAGCTGTCCTGCTCTGAGCTCTATGGGGGTCCCCTCCTGGGCCACGCCAGAAAAAAGGGAGGCCAAGTCCATGGCCTCAGAGGCCAAAGTCTAATGGCATGCACCCATATATGCATGCTCACGTGCACACACATGCATGCGCATGTGTACACACACCCATACAGAGAAATGAGGCTCCAGGAAGCTCAATTTCCAGATAAGGTGGAGCTGATGCAGTGGTGTTAGCCAGTGGTCCTGCCTGCCCCTGCCTGCCACTCGGCCAGCTCTCTCAGCTCTCCTGTCGTAACACCTCTCTCCAGGCTGGGTCCCTGCCTGGCGCCGCTCTCCCTGAAAGCCCTTTCAGCCCCCATCCTGGGAATGGCACTGCTCTTTCCTGCCTAGCTTCCGCCCTCCCACCCTGGCTTCACTCCTCAGAGGCCGTGGCTCCATCACTCCCAGCTGGGTCGGGGAGGCGGGAAGAAGGCTGTGCTGACTTCCTTCAGCAGCCAATCGGCTGATGGGCACCCCCAGAGGTGAGAGACCAGTAAACCTCAGGCCTGTCTTGGTCCTGGCCTTGGGGTGGTGATCACTCCATTGGACCAGTGACGGGGCAGCCTGTTACCTATGGGGCGGTACTGGGAGCCCCAGGGTGCGTGTGCATGTGTGAGGGTGGGGGCTTTCCTTACAGATCCCCATGGAGAGAGAGTTCATAGCTTCCCTGTTTACTCCTCTTGTGGACAATGCACTTTAAATCACAAACTTCCGACCAGGCTCCTCCTACCACAGTCAAGCCTATTTTGGGGTGTATGTCTTTACCATAGCTGGAGAGGTTCCTCGGCCCCCACAATTGTTACCCTGTAGCCACAGCTTCCCTGCTGGCTCTGCCTTTATTCCTGGAGCCTTTCCTGGATCATCTCCTGCCCTTCCCTCCATTAGCTTCCTGCTTAGTCCGGCCTGTCCAGCCCCGAGAGATGCCGTCTCTCTGCGTCACACGGAGCACCCAGGCTGGCACCATGTGGTTATTATCGCGAATTAATATAGGGTAATTATTAAGAACATGATTAATAATAACAATTATAGTTTAACAACAGAGCAAACCATAGCTCCCTGAGAGCTTAAGGAGCTTCCCAACAAACCATTATGAGTTATTCATGAATCATTTCAATTTCTAACTTTAATTTAATGACCTGACTTAATAGTCAGGCCCAGCCCCTGCCTGAGGCAGATGAATTCAGTCCGGACATATGGTTGGGGATGTGTGTCCAACCTCCACTCCTTCTACCTGCTCTGCCCAGACCTCTGCTCCTGGCTGCTTATGGCACCAGATGCTGGGGCAGGGGGTAGGCATGGGCACAGGCCTGTAGGTTCTGATAGGTGGTCCTCTTTCATCATTGGAGAGGTTCCTGGAGAAGATGGAGCTTTCTCCCCTCTCCATCTGGGGCACATCTCAGTGTAAGTCACTAGTGGTGGAAGCTCCATCTGCTTGGCCTTGAGGAGCTCAGGAGAGCTGTGGGGGCTCCCGCAGGCCCAGAACCCAGTGGGATGGCTGGGGGACTAAGTTTTCTTGTCCCCAGCAGAGTGGTGCTGTCTGAGCCTGGCCATCTGTGTAGCTGCTGCCCTTAGCTCCTCGGGTCCTGTCCCTACCTTAGAGGCAGAGTGGGGAGCAGGAGAATTCTTAGACTATCCTCCCCCAGGGTCATGGGCAGGAGTTGGCTGTGAGGGCTTTCCAGGGCCCTCAGGTGCCCAAGGCCAAGGCCTTTTGGGGACACCCCAAGAGTCCCCTGTTTACGTCTCGCTCAGCTAGTCTTTTTCTTCCTTTATGTCTTCCTTTATCCTCCTCCCACACCAAAGAACCCATCTGTAGGGATCCCTTCCAGAAGCCCCAAGCACTCATTCAAGAAGCTGGCCACAGGATCAAGGGTGAACCAGAGAGCGGGTCCCACCCTCTCCTGTCTCTTCTCTCTTCTCCTCTGTGTTCTTGGGCTTAGCTTCCTCCTCCTTCCAACTCATCCCTTCACCCTAGCCACCCACCGATCCCCCTGCCGCCACTGCGGCTTTCACCACCCCTCCCAGCCCCTTGGAAAAGGAGTCAGATTAAGCCTTTCCCAATCAATGTCTAATTTGGCCTGAGCCAATGTAAGAGGATTAATTATTCATATCGCAGAATCAGGAGGCCCGGGGTGTCACAGCCCACAGGCTGTCCTCAAAGAGCCCTGTGTTTCACATTGGGCGGTGGTCCCCTCCCGTTACGTGCTGGGGCACCGAGGGAGCCTCAGAGGAGAGTATGAGAAGCAGGTGGGGAGATGCATGTCACAGCGTGCTCAGGCCTGTTCTGCTCACCTGGCCCCTGGTCCAGTGGGGCAGCTGAAGTGACAGCTGAGCCCAGCTGGATGCACTCCTTGCCCACCCATGTCCCCTTTCTGGGTGCTGGGGTGGAGGAGGGAATATCTCTAACCTCCAAGATCACAGCCTCTTACGTGGAACAATCAAGACTATGCAAGGAAAGAAACAAAGATCCCTGTAATCTTGTCAGAGTCAGTAGGGAAAAATCAATGTACGTTTGTGATGGGATTTGCTTAAGGCTCGTCCTCTCGGATCCCAGCACCACATCTAGCACGACCGTCTGCCTGCTGGGGGAGACCTCGCTGAAGTGAGGGGGCTGAGGCGGTGTGGGTGGGCACACGCCAGCTGCCTCCTCTTCACGGCCGCTCCACCCTGCTCCTTCCCTGGCCACCCGACTCTCCCACATTTTCCTAGCGGCCTGAAGAGCTTCCCGGAAGCCTCTGGAGTCCTGGAGGGAGCCTGATCCGCACCGAAGCATTTTCAAGGCCTGTGGCTAATCAGGCGGCCACGAGGGAAGATGACAAGTAAGAACATGTGCGCTCTGGCCAGCCCTGCACCTCGCAGCTCCTCCTGCTCTGTGTGTGAGGGGCTGACCTGCAACTGTGGGCTGCTGGTAGGGTGGAGACGGAGAGAAACCACAGGATACCCACAGCCTAGGGAAGCCTGCACATCCTGGGCTTGTTTGTTTCTTTATTTATTAACTTTTTAGTTTGAAAAAAACCCTTTGAATTTATAAGAGAGTTGCAAGAATAGTCCAATTAACTGCCATACTCCCTTCACCTAGATTCACCAGTTGTTAATATCGTGCCACGTTTGCTTTATGATGATCTCTCCGTATGTAGACTTATACCTTATTATTACCGTCATCATCGGTGTTCTGCTTTTTTTGAGGGTGATGACTCTGGGAATCAGGCCCAGCAGCCTGGTTTCCTGGTATTTGCTCCCCTGTCCTGGTGGGAAGGCAGGCACGGAGAGGGGGACGTTGCTAGGCCCTGGAGCACGGCCCTGCCCTCCACCCAGCCCTCCCGTAACCAGGTCCTCAGATGACTGGAGCCTGGCAGTGAAGTTGGGAGTTGTATGTGCTGGTCTCTGGGGTCCAACAGGCGTTCCTGGGACAGCTGTGAGGGGGAATGTGGGGTGTGCCTGCCTGTGTGGTCTGTGGGAGTGAAGGGCTGCCCAGTACTAGAGTATTTTCTGTGCACATGGTGCCTGGTATTTAGGGATTGTACGCAGAGAGCTGGGAGCAGACAGCAGAGAGAAGCTGACCTTGTAGAGAGGAGCCTGAGCTCACAGGTGCAGGGTGGAAACCTTGAGAAAGGGCGTGTCCTTGGGTGTTTCCTTCTGCATCTTTAGTCACTTCTAGACACATGCCAGGTCCTGGCCAAACCAGACCTGCCCCCTGGACTTGCTGGGCTGCACGACCCCAGGGAGCCTGGAGGTCATCTTCTTTCTCCTGCCTCTAGCCCAGTGACTGGCTAAATCGGACAGGACAGATGGGTTTTCATCCTCTTTTAAAATACCCTCAAGGATAAAGACTGTCTTTCCCGGGCTTCTGGCTCCAGTGTTGCTTAATTATCTGCACTGCAGGGAGCTCCTCCTTGTGTCCAACCTGAGTCTCTGGCTGCCTCTCTGGCCATTTCCTCTATTACCCTCGGGGCTACACTGCCTCTTGTCTTCCCCGTCCTCCCCTCCCTGGGCTGGCTTATTTCCTCGGCTGGGAGGCTGGGACCGTTGGCCTCCCTGGCACTGGCTGATGCTGCAGCTTAACAACCCATCTCTACGGCAGAGGTGACACTCTGGCTCCCTGATCAGGTCCGGGCTGGTGGGAAGGGATGGGGCAGAGTTAGGGCCGTGGCTAGTTCCACAGGCATCTAAAGGAGGCGAGGGTCTGAGTCTGCCCTTGAGCACCTCTGAGGTCACTCATTTCTGGAAATCTTGTGCAGTGATGTGCACCAGCAGAAAGGTGTCCAGAGGAGCCGCTCTGTGTGTTTATCCAGTCAGTCAGCCCACATTATGGAGTACCCGCTACACGCCACACACTGTGCGCCATGCTGAGAGCTATACGTGACTGAATTGCAGTTCTTGCCTTCACTTTTGAAGTCAACAGGGAAAGACAAGCATGTAAAAAGCAGTGATGCTTTTTGTTGTGAGCAAGGCTGCACTGGGGCCATGGGTATGAACGATCCCAGGTGCCCGCTGGACAGGGCTGACCGTTCCAGAAATCCTACCCTGCCCAGGTGAACAGTTGGGTGAGCACACGGCTAGAATCTGGGTTCTGATCTTACTGGTTGTCCTGGTTGTTTTAACTTTTTTCATGAGCCTCAATCCCTCTTTTCAGAAATAAGGGATAAACAAGCTATTCAATCAGAAGAGGTGATACGTATTGCCTCCGGTAGAAAGGGAGCGTGTGTGTACATGACGGAGAGGAAGTCTGTCTGGCTGGGGGTGGAGGGGACAAGGCAGAGGGAAGGAGTTCTCACTTGGCCAGGGCTGGATGGGTGTGTGGGGAAGGGAGAGGATCTTGGGCACCCACAGTGAACCAAGCACTGTGCTGGATGCCCAGGACCACAAGTGACACCCCATGAGATAGGCACGGGTGTGGAGGGTCCAGTGGCCAGGCCGGGCCTCCTCAGCAGTGGCTCTTACCTGTACTGGGTGACAGCCGGGTTGGCCTTCGCAGAGCAGTGGAACGTGACGACGTTGTCCTCCAGCACTGGCTGTGGTTCCACTGATAGGTTGACAAGCGGCGGGTCTGCAGAGAGAAGAGTTTCCCTTGTAGACTGGAGAGCGGTGTCCATGGTTTTGGGAATGAATGGGGCAGGAAGACCCCTTGGGTAATATGGAGGGTAAAGGCCAGAGATTCCACCACCCAGGGACCCTCAGAACAGCCACCGCCCCAGTGGTTCCTCAGCAGGGGGCTCCCCCACTCCATGGAGGTGCCAGCTTCAGGCAGTCCTGGTGATGGGGTTAGGGCTCCCTCTGTGGATTCAATGCCTGGTGTTTAAATGAACAGCTGGCCAGGAAGCGTGGCTGCCTGGGCCCCCAGGAGCGTGCTGGCTACACTTCAGAAAGGAGAGGCAGGGAGAGGGATGCAGGGGGCATAAGGGGGAGGGTGGACACTAAGTCCATTTAAATACAAACTTTCTGTCTTTGAAATGTCATTTCACATCTCCTTGTGTAAAGGTTCTAGTGCATCCCTTAACTTGAAAGTGGCATTTACACTCTTTCATCAGCCTAATCATCTCTGCTGAGTCCTGACTGGTGTCACCCAGCCCACGGCTCCCAGGCTGGGCTCGTCGTCGTCTTTCTCATTCAGCATGATGAGAAGCCAAGCTCTGAAGCGCTAAGTGGTGGGAGGTGAAGGAGACAGGAAATCAGAGAGAGGGAGAGAGACAGGGAGACAGGGAGCAGAGACAGAGAGACACACAGGGAGATCGTACGGAAAGGATGGGAGGCAGGCAGAGAGATACCTACATCGGAGAGAGACATGGAACCAGAGAGAGAGAGAGAGACAGAGAGACAGATAGAGAAAGACAGACAGAAAGAGAGAGAGAGCAAGAGAGAGAGACAGAGAAAGAGATTGAGAAATGCAGAGGAAGAATAAGAAAAAGAGACAGAGAAACATAGAGAAGCAGAGATGGAAAGAGATACACAGAGAGACTCACCTAATCACAGAGACACCTAATCAAAGACTTCAGACTAAAAGAAAAAGACCGGGGGAGACCAAGCAGATGGAGACAGGAAATGACAGGGTGTTGAGAAGAATCAAACAAAATAATGAGGAATAGAGAAAAGAGATAAGGAGACTCAGAGACAGAAAGATGGAAATAGAGACGGAGGGATCTACAGCAGAGAGACAGAGAGGTGGAGAATCTGCAGGAGAATGGCCTCGAGGCAGCCTGGTCATCCTGAGCTCAGGGGACCTTCTCCAAAAGCTCCAAAAGCTGATAGCATCCGTGCTCCTGGGCATGCACTTCGGCTCCCAGGCCTCAGCACCCCTAGGCATCCACACTCCAGGGGAGGGGAGATGACAGCCAGTGCCCATCTCTCTTCCTGTCATGGCCTAGAGGTCTGACCGGAGTTCAACTCTAGGCTGAGTTAAGAGGACAGCTTGGTCCCAGTGACCTAGCCAGGACCCTGGGCCACGTTTTCTGGCCGGTCCTCAGCAATAAGCAGAGCAAATTACTGGAAGGTCATGAAGACTTTCTAGGGTTCAACTCATTTTCAGAAAAAGAAGTAAAGAGAGAACATCGAGAAAAATGCTGACCCCTCTGGGTGCATGTGAAGGGCAGCACGAGGGGGCCAAGATTCCAGCCTGCCTGGCTCTGCTCCTGGTTGACACAACAGGTGGGGTCCTGGGACCCTCAGATAGTCATATACACAGCTCCCCAGCTGCCAACTGAGACAAGCCCACTCCAGAGTTGGGATCATTTGACCCCTTGGCCCCCCTGTGCCCTGCTGGTGCTCAAGCTAGGTCATGCCTCCCTGCCCAGTGCTGAGGAGATGGGGGAGATGACCCACAGGGGGCTGGGGCCTGGGAGAGGACCCACAGGGGCTGCGCTGGTATCTGCAGACAGCTTGTTAAGACACAGGGGAGAGAACTCTGTTCCTGAGCAGCAATGGCCGACTGTGCTGGAGGCCTGTCCTCCCACCTTGACCCCCAGTTCCGGATGGGGACTGCGATCCTGGAGCAGCCAGCTTGCCTGCCTTTTCCTGGAGAATTATCAGGGAAATGACAGGTATTTCAATGATCTCAATCTTATTTTTAAAGTGTAGTTCAAGTGGTTACAAAGATGCTTGCAGCAAAGACTAGCCACGAGAGCTCTCCTCCCACCTCTCAGGAGAGCTAGTATCCCCAGAATCTGGCAGCCTCTTCCCAGCTGCTGCTCATCAGCTGGTACTTGCTCACCCGGCCGAGGACCACCAGCTTCCAGCGCCGGTCTAATCAGGAGGCCCAGCTTTATTTCCATGCAGGGCTGGCCACCTAAGCAGGGCATCTGTGGGACCCTACGGCTCTGATGGCACCACACTCAGAGATATGCAGACCCAGGGAGGAGCTTGCGTCTCACTGTCGGCTGGAGAAGCAGGTCCCAAGGCATAGGCATTTGGTAATTGCCACCTGGATCCAAATGCGTGGCTGGCACATGTCCTCACATTATGAAATTCAACTCTGGGAGGTGGAGCTTTTGTTTGAGGAAGTGATGGTGCCAGTTGATAGAATCTAGAAACCCACCACAGAACTCGGGGGGCAGTTCCAGGAGGTCCGTACCCCCCGGGTATCCTTTATAAAATGATGAGTCTTCAGGAGCAGGAAAATGGAGCACACACCTGTTAGAGGACCCCCCTTGCTGCCTGATCCCCTCCTCCATCACATACCTGCCATTCTCAGTTTATCCTGTGGATGCCTCTCTCCTGCAGCTTCCCTACTTCTTTGCAGTATCCTCGATACCCAGCCTTTCCTGAAGAGCCTCAGGAGAATGGGCCCCTAGGAAGCTCTCATACTAGCCAGTCTCATCTGCGCCTCCACCCCAGTCCCAGAGGCGCGCCGGTGTCCCTCTCTCCCCCACTCCTCTGGATGTGCAGCACATGAATTTTCAGGAGTCCACCAGGCTCCAGGGGTATACATAGTTTATGTCATATCCAACTACTAAACATGATTTTAATCCCACTCGTGATGTTGGCTGCATAACTTGCAGGAGGGCAGCTTTGATGTAGCTGGTGGAACTGAGATTGCATTGAACAGATGTTACAGCTGAAAGTCTGTTAGTGTTTCCATCAGCAACCTGCATGCTCGTGCGTGTGTGTGTGCGCGCGTGTGTTCAGGGGAAGCAGTACACTGAGGAGGGGTGGGAAAGGAGAGACACTCCATGACTCAGTGATTTTATAGCACATCCATTTGAAACTTGGCAGCTGGATGCAGAGTCCAGATGTAGCGGGGCTTCGCGGGTGTTAAGCTTTCTCTCCCATTACTCAATCTGGGGGCTTTGTCTTCCGTTGGGTAACATATACAGACCAAGGGAAACAAACAACAAATGTGCTTTTGCTGAGTTTGGATGCTTCTTGGTTGACTGAGAAAATGAGCAGGTTTGCAAAGGCAGCTCTGATTCAGCCCATGGTGTCCACAGTAAACAGTTGGACGCTTATCGAATGAACAAATGAATAAATGGAGCAGGAAGGAGGGGGAGGGCGGGGTGGAGAGAGTGTGTGCTTTTGCTTGGCAGGCACATGCAGACACCTTTTGCGAGGGGACAAGGGGATGGGGACCTCTCCTCTGTTAGGGCTGTGGGGGCACTGGGAGAGGGGCAGCTACACCCCCATGACTGTGCCTGGTGACAATAGCAGAGTGCTCACCATGTGCCAGGCGCTGTGCTAGGGACATCCCCCAAACGGTTTAATTTAATCCTCACAGCCACTGAACGAGGTGAGCATTGTTACCTCCACATACGGATGAGGAAACCGAGGCACAAAGAGGTTAAATAACCAGGCCAACATCACTCAGCCAGAATTCAAACCAGAAGAATGCTGTGGCCTTAACCACAACCCTGTACTGCCTCAGATGGGGCTGATCTAGGAAACTGGGCACTAGGGTTCTCAGCCTCCCTCTGACCTCGTTCCCGATGCCTCTCTCCTCATGTGGCTGAGCCATCCTCGGAAAGAAAGCCAGCAAGGGCCCAGAGACCTGGCGAGGCTGGTGTCCTCTGATGCAGACTGTCTGTGTTCCCTGGTGCACTGATCATCTCTTAGAGCGCATTTAGAGGAACGTCTTTTAAAGTCTGGATCGGCTGTTGTTATGATGACACTCTTGTTGACAGAAGAGGTTCCCCTGGTGTGATGGATAATGGCCTGGATCAGAAACACTGCTCCTTCCTGGTCTCCCTGCCGGGGCCCGGGACGCTGCGGTGGAGAGCCCACTGGATGGCTTCTTTTGTGCGGTGCTCCGTAGCTGGCACAGGCCTCCTGACTAGATTGGGGAAGGGGGGAGGCGCCTTCTCAGTGGCCACAACTGGCAGTAGGAGACTTGGATGTCTTGAGTCTCCCGCCCTCATTCCTCCCAGATTTGGTTTGTGTCGGGAGAGAGGCCTGATTCTTGGTCAATACTAGGGCAAGAAGAGACCTTAGACCTCATTCAGTCAAACTAGACAGGGAACTGGAGTCCCCAGGGCAAGCGACAAACTTAGGCCCGCACAGCTCCTGGGCGGTGCTGCTTTTCTGGATGCTGGAACACCTGATCCCACAGCATCTTGCTTCCTCTCAGGAGCTGGGCCTACTGCTCTACATCACAGCTGCCGCACGGAAGAAGCAGGTGGGTGTGGAGAGCTGAGGCCTGGACGAGGGCCAGGGGAGGCAGGCATTCCTCTCTAGGCAACCCTGTACCTAAACGACCCTTACACGACCCTCAGTGTGAGCTCCTCCCTCCCATCTCCCTGGTCCTAGGCCTGGCAACAGACCTGCTGTTCTTAGCTCTTGTTGAATGAGGGATGGAAGAAGAACCCTTCTGCTTGGTGTGGGTTGTGGGGGGACAAAGGGGTTAGTAGCTGGTGGCAAGAAAGTGAAGATAAAGCCGTCTCCAAGAGCTCAGCTGTTGTGTCTGGGTGTCTCAAGTGAGCCCATCTGAGGGTTATGACCATTTCTTCTGCCCTCTGGAATCTAAACAGCATCTGCCAGGATTCTAGACATTGAGTGGGAACTTCTGTCCTCTGGCTCCCAAGACGGGCTCTGGAAACCTTAGGATGCAGCCCCCCTGGACTCTAGCTCCCTAGAGAGCCATGTGGAGCACTGAATCTAGAAGCCAGGGCTGCTGGGAGGTGTTTTCAAATGAATTTGATTTAAAATGAATAAAATGAGAAGGTGGAAATGAATGCCAGCAGCTCTAGCATTGTCCTTCAGAACCTATGACCAAAGTAGCCACCAACACGTGGTGGCATCATGCTCCTGGCAGGGAGGGGCTTTAAGAGGAGAACATTCGACGTTTGAGTGCTGACACTTCAGACCTAAACCAGTCCCGTACTGCGAGGAAGGCACTGGGGCGCCTTGTGGCCTCTTAGCTCTCTGGGGCTGACAGGCACTTCAGGGAGACTTCTAGGAGACCTGTAGGAGTCTCTTTAGGTGACTTTTAGAATGCGATGCTGACAGAGCTTTAAAGCCTCATCATTGTTAATATTAATCATAGCAACTGACGCTCACTGAGGCTTACCATGTGGAGGTGCAGAAGAGGGGTGACCAGTGTGGGAAGCGGGGCTGCCTACATTCGAAACTTACATGGCCTTGGGCAAGCTAATCGACCTTCGAGTGCCTCTGTTTCCCCAGATAGGGACCACAGTCATACCTACTCCAAACAGTTCTTGTGCAGATGAAATGAGCTAACACCTGCAAAGCATGGGCTGACTGAATAGCTACTCTTCCTCTTCTTCTCTCCTTGACCGACCTGCCATGAGAGGGGCCCCTTTACACCCATGATCAGGCATGGTGCTGCTCCCCAACTCCGGAGCCACAGACGCCATTCAGCTCCCAGCATCTCTGCTCTGGCTTCCTCTCCAAGGGAGGTGTGGGGTCACCTGGCTAGGCCAGCAGGGCCCCGAGCAGACCACGACATTTTCTGATGTGGAAGTTCCACCTCACACAGGTATGGAAATATGATTTGAACATGTCGTTTGCAAAGGACCCTCATCTGTGATGTTTTTACTTTTCATGACAATGAGAAGGACAAGCTGGTCCATAAACACAAACTCGGCCTGTCCGCAGAGCTGTCTGCCCGTTTCCTGTCCCACAGGAAGAAGCTAGGGTGTGGCTCTGGTGAGCTGGTTGTCCAGTCCTGGCCCCTTCCCCCAAGCTGTGCTCCGGGCAGGGGACCGGGTGGCTCCCCGCCCCTGGGCCAGGTGGCTCCCCGCCCCTGGGCCAGGCTGGGTCAGTACTCACGCTGGATGTCGATGGTGACTGAGGTCTCCTTCCCTCCGGGGATGGCTTTGTTGGTGGCTCGGCACACGATACTCTGCCCATTCTCCACGTCCCCGGGGGAGATGAAGAGGGTACTCACGATGCTCTCACGCTTGCCATCACGAAGCAGGGTCTGGGGGGACAGGGAGAGAAGACCCCATGTCACTTGGCTGGGATGGCCTGGGCAGGTAGGGGAGGACAGGCCCCAGCCTCAGAGAGCAGGAGGGAGCCCTGCAGATGGAGGTAGGTCGGCTCAGGACACCCAGGGGTGCCAGTCTCTGCACAGAGCTGGGGGGTTACCCTTGCTCCTTGGCCTGGCTGAATGCTGGGCTGGGGAAAGACAAAGGACCTAGAAAGTTTTCCATTGTGTGTGAAAATCAGCCTGGGCTTGCATACCCCAAAGCATAAAAGAAACCTGGCTGCGCCCAACAGAAACCAGGCTGCAGGTCCTATGTAGAAATGAATGAGCATCTATCTGTCTCTGGTCTGGGGGAGTCTCTGGGTCTGCAGGAAGCACTGAGATGGGTGCAACGGGCTGTGCTGTGGCCCCTGAGGCAGTGACGACATCTGTAGAAGGCGGTGTGGTTTGGGGCATGGGGGTAAAGCAGGGCAGGGGTGGGGATGTGGGCAGAATCAATGCACACTGACCATTTTGTTACTTTATATAAACCTTTTCAACTTTTCAAATCATTTCACTTCCTGACCTCATTCCTGGGCTTGTCAGGACAAGCCACAGGCAGGACAGATGCCATTATCTTCCATTTGACAGATGAGAAGACAGGTGTGATCAAGAAAGGCCGTGGAGCTTGACCAAAGTCCTACTTCAAGTTGGGGGTGAAGTAAGTAAGAAGGTCCTGTAGTGGGCTGAATAGTGTCCCCCCAAATCCACATCCAATCAGAACCTCAGAATGTGACCTTATTTGGAAATATGGTCTTCACAGATAGTTAAGCAATTAGTTATTATTTAAGGATCTCGAGACAAGATCATCCTGGATTTAGAGTGGGCCCTCAATCCAATGACACTGGTGTCCTTATAAGAAGAGGAGAAGACCAGAGAGACACAGGAAGAAGGCCACATGAGGGTCGAGGCAGAGACTGGCGTGATGCTGCCGCAAGCCGAGGAAAGTCAGGAGCCACCAGGAGCTGGAAGAAGTGAGGAAGGGTTCTTCCCGGAGCCTTTGGAGGGAGCGTGGCACTGCCGACACCTTGATTTCAGACTTTCGGCCTTCAGAACTGTGAGACAATAAATTTCAGTTGTTTTAGTACTAGTTGTGGTACTTTGTTACGGCAGACCTAGGAAACTAATGCCAAGTCCTAAAGCCTTTGGTCTCCCGTATTCCATTCCTTTGTTTCCACGGGACCACGAGGTCACTCCTGATGGTGGCTATTCTCCATCACTGCTCCCCCCTTCCCTCCACTGCACCCCTTTCCGTCCACCTCCGCACTAGTTTGGTGCCCTGCACCCCAAGCTCACCAACGACCCACTAAGGTAGGTAGGTGCTGGGGAGCTGTGTTGGGTAGGAGGGCCATGTCCGGGTCGTGATTGGACTTGTTCATTACACCCCAGGGAGGGACTTAACCCCATCCAGGGAAGGGGTGCAGGGTGCAAATTATTTTGCCGTGATTGGAGCCAGGGAATAGATGAATAGACTCTACTTCCTCAAAACCTCCCTTAAAATAACAACAGCATGGTCTCTAATTCTCACCAGACCCTGGAAGGAGGGGTGTATTATCTCTATTTAGCAGAAGAGAAGACTGAGTTCAGAGTGAGTCAGGAACTCGCTGGGCAGGGCCGGGGTTTGCACTTGAGAGTGGTGACCCCTGAGCCCACCACCCTCCCAGCACAGTTCCCTGAGAGCTGGAAGGTGTCTCTGCTTAAAGGTGGGAACAGCTGGAGCGCTTATGTAGCCTCCCAGGTCACTGGGAGCAGCGACGTGGAGCTGCTGGAACCTGCTCTCTGGGTCCACAGTTCAGTGCCATCCTTCTCAACGTGGGACAAAGCTGGTGGCCTCCAGCACTGGGAGAACAGGACCTGAGCCAAAGCCAGACTCGGAGATGCCAGAGGGATCCACAGAGCAGGCAGAGTCCGCGACGGCTTCTCCTGTATGTTCTGTAACTGCCAGGGTCTGGGCAGCCTCCCGTGGCTTGAGGCCTCATAGCACGTTCTTTCCTGGGACTTCGGGTGGTGGCCTCAGCTCTGGGCAGAGGGGTCCTCGGAGAGAGGCTGAGGGAGGGTGATGTGGTCAGTTCCAGCACCAGTGGTGTGAGGGGCTTCAGATCGGCTTCGGGGCCAGGGCGCTAAACCAGTGGTGGTGGTGGGGGTAGTGTGTGAGCCCCAAGCCCAGCCGGAGCAGGAGCTGAGGACGCACCACAGTAACAGGCGTTGGCTCCGGGCTCTTCAGCAGAACTCATACGTCTATAAATAGCCAAGCGATGATAAGAACAATTTCCTGGATGAAAATAAGACCTCGAGGTAGGGTGGAAGGAGGGGGGAGGTCGGTATTGTTCTTCCCCATCTCCGTTTCTTGACTTTCCTGTGGAGCTAACAAGGGACCTTTACATACGTTTGACTCTGCCAGGAACCCCCAACTGATCAGCTCTGGGTGGTGGAGGGTGCAGGCCGTCTGGGTGCTGGCGGGAGGGGTGCGGAGGCCCGAGCTCCTAATGAGGCCCTCTGGCTGCTTCCCTCCCCCTCCCCCCGCACCTAGGGCGCTCTCCGCCTCCGAATGGTGATTAATGATGTATTTACTGTGTCCAGGCGGGTGCTTCTCTGGGAAATAAAAATTCTGGTTCAAGTTGTTTGTTCCACCTAATTAGAGAAAAGGGAGCTGTGTTCATTAACCAATGGGGAGAGCACGGGGAAGGCGAGCGCCTGGGCCCGGCTCCCCATGGGGCCCTGAGCACCTCCCCTGGCCCGCAGCCGGGTCTGCAGGTAGGCCTGGGATGTTCCTGGGGAGGGAGGTGGAGCCCGCAGCAGGAAGAGCTGGGCCTTGGCCAGCGCTTGGCTTCAGTGTCTCTCACCTAGTTTTTCTCCTTTCCTCATTCCTTCCTTATCCTCTAACTTCTTTCTTCTTTGTCTTTTCTTATCCTTCATTCCTCTCTTATAAATCTCCCCTTTTCTCATATGCAAATGAAGACTTTGGACTTTGTGGCCTTGAGGGTACCAGCCAGGTCAAACCATCATTTGCTAATTCTTGTCACAGCCCCATTTCCCTTCCCTTCCCAGCTCCTTCTCTCTGTCTTCCCCTCACTCAACTTGGCCCTGGGGACACACTGTGGGCCCCAGCCCCCGATTTCCTGCTTCAGAAAACTTCATTAGCATGCAAATCAGCTCAGGGAGGTAAGTGGATTATTAATGGTGAGTCACTCATTTCTGGGGCCACCATCTTCCAGGCCTGGGGCACCCCTTCCTCTAGCCTGGTGGGCACTAGTCTGCTGCCAGATCCCAGCCTCTGAGTTGCTCAGGCAGCCCATGTGACCCTGATGGCAGCTCCTACAGGTCCCCTAGGACCCAGCCCATCTGTGTGTACAGGTATGAGCAGGGGCAGGGCATATATGCCACACGTGCACAGGAGTGAGTGTGCCTGAGGAGAAGCCTTTGTGAGTGGACTGCCATTCCTCTGCCTGTGTGCATGTCTCTGGGCCTCTGTCCACTGACTGCTTCCAGGGAGCTTTCCTGACCGTCCCAGGGGATGTGTGAGGCCTGAGGCTCTTCTCTAAACCCTGCCTGTCCCAGTGCTGCTTCCCGTCTCTGTGCCCAGCATTGCACCCCCCCGTTCCCACCCCACCTGCCCCATGATGGCACATACTTGGTATTCAATCGGCCGTGGCCTGGGCTGGCTAAGGACAGAACACATTCTGTGTTCAGTTGTCCAGCGTGGGCAGCAGTGGCCGCTCTGCTCTTTCCAAAGTCCCCAGGGCCTCAATTGGGCAGTGGAGAGCCAGGCTGAGCCCCAAGAGATAGGAGGCCTGGTGATGCCTGCTCCAGGGACCACAGGGGAGGGAGGATGGAGGTTTGGAGAGAATGCAGTGGGTGGGTGCCCCAACCTTGGTGCTAAATAAGGGATGCTTATTGATATGCAAACAGTTTGGAAAGGCCTTCAGTGAGGACTGATTGCCTGGCAACAAGGCCTCCTCTCTCTTTTCCCCTCCTCACTCCCCTCCCCCACCTGCTGTGTCCTTTTTTTTAATCGTCTCTCTGCTTCCCCTTTTTGTAGCTGCCTGGGGAATCCATCAGTGCCTGTCGTCACATGGATTGCATAAGGGATATAAGGGAAGGGGGAGAACTGCACAGTGCCCTTTGCCCCAGACCCTGCGTCCTCAGGGACCACCAGTCTTGTGCCCTGGGACTAGAGGGGATGCCTTTCACAATGAACGCCAGGATGAGTGGTGGCTGCCACACTGAATAGAGACTTTAGGCCCCTAAGATAGACAGATGGGATGGGGAGGTGCTGGGGTGACTGGTGGGGAGAGAGTACACAGTGGAGGGGGCCCATGGAGGGGGCTGGGCCCTAGTGAGGGCCCCGAGGGGTGTTGTTCAGAGCTCCTCTTAGCAGGAGCCCTAATGAGGCCCATGGTCCTGGTGGTGGGTGGGCGGGTGGGCAGCCCCTTGGGCAGGCAGCAGCTTGAAGATGGAGGAAGCAGCGAAGTAAGGCTGGAGGGTCGGGGGCTTCAAGGTAGATATGTACATGACTGTGCATCCTAAGACCAAGCAACCCTCCTGTCTGTGCCCTGCACCAGGGTCAAGGCCTCATCCTCTACCTGATAGCTGCTGGGGAAGTAGCAGTGGGAGCAGGGAGCTGGCTCACAGGGAAGATTTCTCTTTGGGCTTAGCCCACACTGTCTTCCCTCCTCTTCCACAACCTGTCCTGCCTGCCCTGGTTTGTATATTTGCTGGCTTTCCAAACGAATCCCCTGTGGCCTCCATTCTGGTGCCAGGCCCTGAGAAGACGGTCCGAGGCTGGATGTCCAGGAAGAGAGGACTTGGAGAGAGGCCTTGCCACTGGCTCCCAGGCTTCTGAAGCCAGACACCGGCTGGGAGCCCCAGGCGCTCACCAAGCACGTTGGCCATGAGGGCTCTGGTGAAAGGGTGTTTAAGAAGAGGCACTACCAGCCTGTGCTGGGTGACAGGCCAGAGGTCTTTGCGCTTCCTGGTTCTCCCCGGGGAAGGGGCCTAGGCTGTCCTCTGTCCCACCAGCTCATCCTGCCCCTGCTGGCCACACAGTGGAACAGCAGAAAGAATGTTCTACAAAGCCAGGGCTGCTGTGTGACCTCTGGGGAGGGAGACCTGGGGTGGGAGAGGCAGGGCTCTGGGAGGAGGGACCCTATAATACCAGCTAACATTTGTGAGGCCGTGACTGCACCCCATTACACAGTGGTCTCAATGCATAATTCCTTTTAAGTCTCAGAGCAATCCTAACAGGTGTCCATGGTTATTATCATCTTGTTTTGAAGCTGGGGAAACTGAGGCAGAGAGATTAAGTCACCATAATATGTGATGGAGCTCAGGTTTGAGCCCAGGTCTCTAGGACCACAGGGCCTGCTCCACTGTGACACTGACATTCTCATCTAGGTCATGTGGATGGCAAGGTAGACCCTGGGGCCTGTGAGGATTAAGTGAGGGACAGGCAGTGAGCCTAAGAGCCATGCTTATTGCGAGCTCTCTCTGCCAGGCCCTCCTCTCGTTGATTGTTTGAGGCAGGTGCTGCTGTGGCTCCCATTGTATAGATGGTGACACTGAGGCACAGCAAGGTTAGGGAGCTTGCCTGCAGTCACAGAGCTAGAAGGGGGCAGAGCCTGGATTCAAACTGAAGCCACTCAGCTCCCAGGCCCATGTGCTTAACTACCCGCCATGTGACAAGGGCTGAGGACTTCAGACCCGAGGGCTGTCAGGGCTGCCCTGCGGGGTCTTTTCTGTGGACCTTGGACCCCACTGGACTGTGTGTGCACTTGTGTACGCTCCCTTCCTCTCTCTGTCTCTGTCTCCGTCTCTGTCTCTGTCTCTGTCTGTCAGCTGCTCTTGTCTCCCGGTCCCTCCGCATGCAAAGCCTGTCTGGGGCTGCTCTGCCTTCGGGGAGAAGTGCCTCGGTTAATGGTCCTCACAGTCCTGGGGGGGGAGGGGGCTCATGGGAGCACTGCTGGATCATCCACCCTCCTCCGAGTGCTCCAAGTGATAGGTTTATGGCTTGTCAGAGCTGGTCTGCACCTCTCATGGACTGAATTCTGTCCCCCAGAATTCATTTGGTGAAGCCCTGACCCCCGATGTGACTGTATTTGGAAGAGGGGCCTTTCAGGAGGTAATTAAAGTTAAATGAGGTTGTGAGGGTGCGGCGCTAATCCAACAGGACTGGTGTCCTTATAAGAAGAGGAAGAGGCACTAGAGATCACAGTCTCTCTCTCCGCACACACAGAGGACACAGGGAGAAGGTTGCCGGTCTGCAAGCCAGGAAGAGAGGTGACACCAGAAACCAAGCCTTCTAGCACCTTGATCTTGGACTTCTGGCCTCCAGGACTGAGAAACGTCTGCTGTTTAAGCCACCGGTGGGTAGTATTTTGTGATGGCAGCTCGAGCAGACTAAGACAGACTGTCTAATCCAACCCCTTTGTTTTATAGACGAGGAAACTGAGTCCAGGGAACGACTTTCCTGAGGTTACACAGAGCGGGGACTGGGAGGCAGGCCCCTCGCTGCCCGGTGCTGCATTCCCTCACAGGCGGCAGGGAGTGGAACAGGTCTGGGGGAGAGGGTGGAGCGTGGCCGCCCTGCTCTGGGCTGTAGCAGCCGTGTGCCAGGCTCTCTGAGGGGCCTTCCGCACGTGGACGAGGACAACATGCTGGGGGAAAGGTGGCCCCTGGACATGTCCAGCAGGGTGACTGATCTTTCTCTTCACCTGAGGGGGGCGTGTCCTCTGTGGGAAATAAGCCTTGGCAGGGGCCAGGCTGGCCCTGCTTCAGGGAGGGACTGGACAGATGCTCAGCCTGGAAGAAACACCCTTTTCCTTCTTTCATCCTTGTGGGGATGACACATTTACTGTGTCATATTTTTGTATTTCATAACACAACAGGGTGGCTCCAGCCCAGGACATGAGTGAGGGATTTATCTTTCAATTGGCAGCTTCTCCCTGGATAGACTTGCCCCCAGGGGAAGGTATTTGTCCTGGGTTCTGACACCAGGCTCTGGGTGGGGGCCAGGGCCCAGGCCTTGATCAGCAGCCCTGGGGCTGACTCCTTGGCAGGCGGTCAGCTTTAGACAGGAAGGACACACCCTCAGGGAAGGGACAGTCCTGCCTCATATCCTCCAGTGGTGGTGAAAGACTTGCTTGTTTTTCCAGGACCCAGGAAGAAGAGCCAGTGGTGGGGTGGGTGTGGGGAGCAGGCCGTACACCTCCCCACTCTCTAAGGCCAAGGAGGGCCCCCAGGAGAGGAGAACCGGGGTTCTGGAGGTCTGGGCCTCCAGCACCGGAGCCCGGGGATGCTGGCTTGCCCTGGGTCCTGATATAACCTCTGAGCAGCTGCCCATCTGTCTGAGGCTGTCCTGAGGGGAGCATAGGGAGGAGCAGGGCCCTGGGCATCATGATACCACAGTTCCTGCCCACTCATCAGCTGAGAAGGGCTGTCACTTCCCTTATCAGGCCTTGGTTTTCCATCTGTAGATCAAAAGAGTTGGACTGGCCATCCTCCAAGGTCCCATTCATCTTTAAAGGCTCTGTGGTACATACACCCTGTCTGGGACTCTATTCACAGTCTCCTTGAGTGGAGTTCAGTGGGGCTGTTTTAAAATCTACCTGGGATTTTGTTTTTATTCAGGTATAGTGAGGCCAACAGATCAGGTGATGACTGCCATTGAAAAGGTGGTTTGCTACAGTTCCAAAGAGGAAGGGCCACACGAGGATGCACCAGGGTCTGTCAGGAGGCAGAGGGAGCGAGGGAAAGCATGAGTGCTAGCCTTTATTGTGTTTTTTGTGGGAAAGAATGAATGAAGGCAGGGTAAGCAGCTGAATGCGCTTAGATTGGATAGTCTGAATAATTTGGGCAGGATCTAGGCTATAGGGGAGGTCTCTCGTTATCCAGTACCTGTCCCCAGAGTGATTTAGGGCAGGAGGATATGTCTGGGACTGCAGGATGAAAGGAGGTGGGAGGGTCAGGACCTAGGATTGTTTGGTTTGCATATCCAAAGTGTGTTCTCAGCATGGTGTTTGCTGTCTCTAGCTAACCCTAGGAGGGGCAGTCCCTCCTTGTCTTCAAGGCCTTGAGATGTCGAAACATAGTAAAATACAGAAAATAAGAAACATGACTAAGGCAGGGGCCCGTTCAGGGCACTTCCAGCTCAGGGTACATAGTGTGAATTAGAGAAAAGCGCCCCTGTGGGTAGGTACAGTGGGGCGCAGGCCTTGGTAAGGGATTATGGGCTGGATTTCCGCCCTCCCTGTCCCCTGAGCCTGGCACCCCGGGCAAGGAAGAACCTAAATGGCCTTATCTGGCAGCCCTGGAAAGGTGGCTAGATTTAGCAAATAAAAATGCAGGACACTTAGTTAAATTTGAATTTCAGATAAACAATGAGTAATATTTTAGTATAAGTTTGACCCATAGGTATGCCCCATGCAATATTTGGGCATATTTCTACTAAAATGTTATTTGTTGTTAATCTGAAATTCAAATTTAACTGGGCATCCTGTATTTTATCTGGCAACCCTAGGCCTCTTCTGCCCCTGTGTCTTCTCCTCTGTTCTTAGAGTCCTCACCACGCCCAGCAATTACCGCAGGAAAGAGAGAGAGAAGAAGAGAGACAGTTACAGTCGGAGAGAAAAGATCAGATAAATAGAGCCGTAGCATGAGACAGAAAGTGACACAGAGTGAGAGAGAGAAAGAGAGAGACAGAGAGAGACAGAGAGACAGAGTGAGAAATGAAAAGCGACAGAGAGACATACACTAGAGAGACCGGAGAGCTGGCCCCCTCCCCATGACCCCCGCCCCCAGGCCTTACCTTGGAGTAGGTGGCCCCGTTGATGACCTCTCCCTTCCGTAGCCAGATGATGGAGGCTGCAGGCTTGGCGTTGTCTGCATGGCAGGTGAGGTTGAGGGGGTCTCCCGCCCGCAGGCTGATCACTGGCCCCCCCAGGATGACGGGATCGTCAGGTGGCACTGCAGGGAGAGGGGTGGAGAGGTCAGGCTGAGGGCACCCTCCTCTCCAGCAGGGCTGGCACCCTGGGCTGGGTGGATTTTATGGAGCCGATGGCAAACAATAATTATCACACTTTAATAAAATGTGTAATCCCCTTGTACAATAACAATAATAGCAACAACAGCAATAATCCCTGACATATGCATTGCATGTCTATTTGCAGAGGATGTTCGTGTCATCCTCTCATCCGCCGCTCTCGACGAGCCTGTGAGGGGACAGGGCAGGCATCAGTAGCCTCGCTTCACAGATCGGGAAGCAAAGCTTGCTGCCGAGATAATATCGGTATTTCTTTCTTTTTAACTTTTTTTTTTTTTTTTAAAACAAAGCCTGGTCATATTTGTTGTCTGATTTAATCCTCACAACAATCTCGTGAGGTAAACAGTATTATTATCCCAATTACACAGACCTGGAAACCGAGGCTCAGCAGGATTAAGTGTCTTGCTCAAGGTCACGTAGCGATTGAGAGGCAGAGCCAGGGCTGGAAGCCAGGTCCCCTGACACGTGGAGCTCAGGCTGGCCCCTTCCCTCCAAGGGGACAAGTGATGGGCAACCTTTCAAGGCTGAGACAAGGTTTCAGAGGGCTGTGCAACCCGGCGTCTCCTTAGCACTTTATTCTTCCAGGGCACCGCCAGCCCCTCATCCCAGAGTCAGAATGCGTGCCTCCTGTCTGGGTCCTTCCACCTCCACTACACTTTGTAGTAGCAGGCCTGAGATCGTGGTTCCCGCTGAGAGATGGGGGAGGGGGAGGAGAGGGACGGCCACGGCGTGGAGCTTGACTCCCACAGTGCCCAGCCTGGTGCCTGGTGGAAGCTCCATAAACGTTTGCTAACCCCAATAGAGGCACCCCTTTGATCCCCACGATGACCATGGGATGTAGGATGGGCAATTCTAGTGGCAGATGACCACTGTGTGGAGAAGAGGCCCAGAGAAGTTAAGTGGCAGGCCTAAGGTCACATAGCCTCTTCTGACGTTTGTGATTGTGGACACATCTAGGGTCTCAGGCCTCTGCTGCTCCCTGCCTCTCCTCCTTGGATAAACCACAGAGGGGCCAGGGCTCCCTGGAGACCACCTGAAGAATCCCTGGTCTTCCTCCCCCAGGGAGGGGCTGGGTCAGTCAGTTCTGGAGGTCTGAGGTGCATGTTTGCTCTGTGAATGGATGAAGGGGTAATCAGGTGACAAGTTGGGGTCCTGGCACAAAGGTCCTTCTTTGCCCAGTTGCCAGAGAAAGTCCATCCTTCCACCCAGGCCTTGTGCAAGCTTCTGCATTCGTGGGCTCGGGGAAGACAGACGCAGTAGCTCGAGAGCTCCAGGTCAGTCCTGCCCCAGGAGGCTCCGCTTCTAGCATGCCCTCTCCCCAGGACTCACTCCCACAGCCAGGCTCCCCTCCACTTCCCAGGGCCTCCCGCCGTGTGCCACTCTCCTGTGCACCCAGGCCCCTCAGGGAATTCCAGGAGGTTCAGGAGGCTCAGGAAACTCCAGGAGACTCTGGGGCCAGGTAAGTACCTTCAGCTAGCGGCTCTGCCCCCTCCCTTCCCTGCCTCGAGGAGGCCTGGTTCAGAGCTACAACGAGTGAGTGCCAACCTCCAAGAGTCTATTTCCTGAGGAAAAACAAACCCTCAGGCTTCCAAGACGCTATCCAGCTCCAGCACTCCACTCTCTCCTGGCCCGGGGAGGAAGTTGGCCTCATTCAACCCTGCCCTGCCTCCCCAGGGGGCCTGGGCACAGGCAGATGGTGGGTGTGGACTGGCCAATAAAGACAACTCCCCCACCCTATGCCCCCTCATTAGTGCCAGAGACCTCCTTGGTGCGGGTGTGGCCAGAGAGCAAAAGGGAGGCTAATGAGGGCTTTCCATACATGGCGGGTGGGGGTGACAGCTGCTGCTGAGGGGAATTTTATCTGCTTGCAGTGGGCCAGGCCCCTCCAGCAGAGAGGGCTGAAGTGGGGGCTCCCGCCCACTTCCTTCTGCGGCATTTTCTCCACGAGGTGCCCAGGATGGAGGTGGTCTGGCTGAGGTTGCTGGGGGCCAGGAGAATTGGAAAGAACCATTCGAAGCTCCAGGAATAGAATAAATACCTGGCCACCCTTGTCTTGTTAGGAAGAAGAGTCTATCCACCCACTTCTGAAAAAATTGGCCATGAAAGCCCTGTGAACAGCAGAGCATCATCTGATATAGCACTGGAAGGTGAGAGGATGGAGTGAGAAGATCGGGCAGGGTTATGCTCTGCTGTCCACAGGGGCACCAGGAGTCGGAATCCACTCGATGGCACTGACAACAACAAATCCTTGTCTCCGTGCCTCCCCAGCGATGAGCCAGGGGTGCAGTATTGTGGAGAAGGCTCAGTCAGAGGGTGAAGCCTGAAGGCAGTCCTTTCTCCCAGTTTTATTTCCTCAGATATAAAATGTGAAATTACAACAGGGGATCTGGAAAGTTCCTCCGGCACTGGCATTTGTTGGGTCTGAGACAGTGGTTCTCGACCTGGGCTGCATGTTACCACCTTCTGGGAGAGGTTCTAAAAATCCTGCTGCCTGGTCACACCCTGACCAACTCAAGCCTCTGGAGGTGGTCCCTGAGATCTGGAGTCTTTAAAGCTCTCCAGAAGGTTCCAGTGTGTGACCAAGTTTAAGAACCAATAGTCTCTGGGCCTTTGCGGCGATGTGCTGTGATCACAGTGGAGACGGAGGAGGCCTTTCCAAACACTGCACACGGTGGGGGCCGAGCCCTTCCTCCTTGCTTCTCTAGTGCTGTGTTTTAGAATATTGGATTAGAGGGAGTGCAGATGAGGGGAGGGGGTGTGCGACTGTGCTGCGTGCGTACCCAGGTGCACACACATTCACACACACAGACAGCCACCCGCAGAATGGGTCCTGATTACATCTTCCCAAATAAGTGGTTATCGTGCCGGTTATTCGCGTAGCTATGCATTATTGATTGGCCTCCGCCTCGGTGCACACCAGATGGGGTAGGAGGGTGCGGGTGGGCCGGGGTGTGCGTGGCGGGGGTGGATGAGGGAGGAGGATGTTTGGGGGCCAGTGGGCTGAATAGAAATCAACAGTCGCTCTTGGCAGCTGTAGCTCCCATAGAAGGGGGGCGACTCATTACCTCCACATTCAGCCCAGGCCCAGGCTGGGGCGGCCGGGAGGGGAGAAAGTCTGGAGTGGCCTGAGCCTGGAGATGCATTATTCATCCACCCCCCTCACAGGATTGTTATTATCCTGAACCACCATAGAGCTTGGTCTCCTAATTCTTAATCACAGGGAAGGTGGAAGCGCGAGCCTTTGTGATTAATCCGGAGATAAAAATAGTTGACTGTTTTGCTGTTGTGCTTGTTGTCAGTCAGGAAAAATGCATTAACTGTTCGGTGACTGAGGCCTGGGGAGACCTGAGAGGCTCCCAGGCAGAGCTGGTCCCCAGAGCTGGACGCCAGCCCCAGGAGGACATAGCTGGCCTCAGATGGGCTGGCGTGAGTGAGAACTAGGACGGCTGCTCCTCGGGCACCGCTCATGAAGGGACAGATCATGTGAATTATCCACAGTTGCAGGGGTGGTGGCCGTGTGCGGTCCACTCTCGTGTCATCCAGGATTCGGGCAGGCAGTGGCGGGCTCCCTCCTTGCTCTGCCCCTCCCCGCCACTAGCCCTGCAGACTGTCACACACATGGGTGGGTGATGTGGGGCACCCGCTCTCCCCCTGTGTGGGAGGGAGCCCCTGAGGACTTCCTCCGAGCTCTGCGGCCAAGGCCACGGGCTCGTGTGGAGAGGTGGGGCAGGGAGGCACAGTCCAGTCCTGCACTGACAGAGAAGTAAACTGAGGCCAGAGAGCACAAGCGCTGCCCAAAGCTACCAGTGAGTGAGGGTGAAGGATGGGAGCGGGCTTGGGAAGCGCATCCTGCTCCACCAGGGAGGTAAAGCTTTCACCTGTTTTAGGTACTAGGCTTCTTTATACCGTTTTATGGAAACCAGCGATTCTGCAGCTAAACGTTGTATGGAACCACTACCCAGCCCTGTAGCTGTCTCTAAGAAGCACTCCCATGATCAGAAGGCCCTGGACTTCTGGACTAGAGCATATGCTAGGGGTGACTGTCTGTCCTTCCCACAGGACATCGGCTGGACAGAGGGCAAAGTGGAGCTGGGGTCATAGGGTTTCCTGCCCACTCCAGAGCTGCTGGTCAACTCACTGGCTGCCTCTGTGCCCAGCGACTACATGGCATCAAGCTCATTTGATTCACTGGTCTTGATGTGCGGGGTTGGCCAACCTCGCCTGAACAGGCTGGGAAAATGCTTTTGGTGCCAGGCTGTGGGCTACACTGTGGGGGCCTCCTCCAGTGTCCGCCTGGTCACCCAAGTGGGTCCCTGGCTGGGCTTCCAGGATTCCTCAGATGCTCCGTCAGCCCAGATGGGTGCTCTCCACGGATGGCTGATAGGGGCACGTCTGCCGACACAGGTCAGCAGCACCGACACGGAAGGTTACAGTGCCCAGGGGCAGCTGGAGAGGTGCGGAGGTCAGCTGGGCCATCCTCCTGCTCCCAGCAGCATGATGAAGCACCTCGAAGATACTAAGCCCTTTGGAGGGCAGGACTGGGTTCAACTCATGCACAGTGCATTCTCCACAAAGCTGGCGAGTGGTCTGTTTAAAAATGAATCCAGGGGCCGGCCCGGTGGTGCAAGCGGTTAAGTGCGCACGCTCGGCTGTGGCGGCCCGGGGTTCGCCGGTTTGGATTCCGGGCGCGCACTGACGCACTGCTTGGCAAGCCATGCTGTGGCGGCGTCCCATATAAAGTGGAGGAAGATGGGCGTGGATGTTAGCCCAGGGCCAGTCTTCCTCAGCAAAAAAAAGAGGAGGATTGGCAGATGTTAGCACAGGGCTGATCTCCTCACACACACACAAAAATAAATAAAAATGAATCCAATGATGTCACTGCTCTGCTTCAGACTCTCCAGGGGCTCCATGCTCTGTCTAGAACATGGTTTGAACCATGGTTTGAACTCCCCTCCGTTGCCTACAAGCGCCTGCACCTCAGGCCCGAGCTGCCTCTGGGCCCTGAGTTCCGCCCCCACTCCTCCCCGCCTGTGGCACACTTTCATCCTTTCTGTTGGCCCAACAAGCCAAGCTCATTCCTGGCACTGGCCCTGAACCTCGCCCTTCTTTCTGTCTGGAATGCTCTTTTCTGTATCCCTGTCCTGCTGGCTTCTTCCCGTTAATGAGGCACAGCTTAAATGTCACGTCCTCAGCGAGGCCTGGCCACCCTATATAACAGCCCCTCAGTTCCTCTCTATGACAGCACCTCACTTTGTTTTCTCCATCACTGGGTTCATTTGTTGTCTGTCTCTCCTTTCTAGAAAGAGGCTCCCTGACAACAAGAAAGACCTGTCTGTTGTGGTCCCTGCAATATTACCGTGTCTAGATCAGTGCCTGCACACGGCAGGTGCTCAGTCAATGTTTGTTGAATGAATAAATGAAAGACCCCTGGGTGAGGGATCTGTCATGGGCATTTGCTGCCGTGGTCAGCACTTTTTATACTGTGTGACTTTTTATACTGCGTGTGTGTGTGTGGGAGGGGTGGGTAGAGTTGGGGGCGGCGGATGAGTGAGTGTTTGGGGGGGTGGGCAAAGAGGAGGAGCCTCCTTGCCCTTGCTGGGACAGCTGTGTAGAAACTCTCTATGGTGTGACATTGGTCGACGGGCTCCTTCCTGCCATTTCTGGAAAGGGGATGCCTGGGCTGGGAGGGCTTGGTGGTGGGGGTGGGGTGGTTCTCAGCTGCTTTCTTGGTGGAGGAGGGACCCCAGTCCAATTTGTCTGGATCACAGGCTGGGGAGAAGGCTGAGGCTAAGCGTGGTGGCAGGTTAAAGACACGGGGCTGCAGGAGTGGGTGGAGGCTTGCTGCCGTTCAGGCATCAGTGTTCAGCCTCAGGACCCAGGGACTCAGGCAGGGGTGGGGAGAGGGCTGAGTTCACGCTGGGAGTGTGAGAGCTGCCTGGACTGGAGGGCGGACACCCAGGGGCCTCTGGGCTTGTCCTGATCAGCACGTCTCACACCTTCAAAGTCTTCCTTCCTCCAGCGGCCCCAGCCGCAGTCCTGCGCAGCCAGCATTCCTGTCTTCCCTCCAACCTTTCTCCTTCCATTTCTCTCCCTCAGCCTCTTCCATGCCCCAGTCTGAGCGCATCGTCGTTCACTAAAACCAGACACAGCCTGCCCTCTTGGAGCCGGTGGGAGACCTTTGGTACTCAGAGCATGTGCCCGGGATGGACCTGCAGCGCCCCCATCACCTGGGAGCTTGTTAGAAACGCAGCCGCTTGTGCCCCGCCTCAGGACTGCCTGAGCCAGAAGTGGCGCTGAAGAAAGACCCCAGAAAATTTGTATGTACATCGATGTTTGAGGAGCACTGCTCTAGAGCGCCCCTAGGAACAATCACAAACTGATGAGTGCTTCCAAGGGAAGGCTCACTGGACAACGCGAGCACACGGGGGGCCCTTCATCCCTTCGTTGGCTCCCTCTGCGACTTCCTGGGGCAGGTTAGAGAAGGGCGCATACTGCTCACCGCATAACGGGGTTGAAGTTAGCGCTCTTGTTGCCTAACAGGTTCCTTTGCATATGGCATGTCTTTAACTTGGAATGTGGAGTTCTCTTTCCCCTTCTTCTCCTGGCTCACTCTTACCTAGCCTTCAAGACGCAGCTAAGGGGTTACCAGTCCACGAGGTCCTTCTGGAATCTCCCAGTTGAGCCAAATGACTTTTGTTTTTGACCCCACAGCAGCCCAACATCCTTCTGTCTCAACAGCTAACCTGTCCTACGGAAATGACCTGCACATGTTGTCTCTCCCCTAGACTACAACCTCATCCACCCTTGATCCCTGTCACCTGGCATAGTACCTGCCACACAGTGGATATCCCAGGTATGTTTGCTGAGCCACACTTGGCTTGAGTCCATGACTTTACAAGCTGTACGATTGTGGGCAAGTTACATAATGTGACAACTTGCGCCCTCTTATCTGGGAAGTGGGTAATAAACATATCTGCAGGGTTATTATGAGGATTACCTTAACGATATGACAAATGCCAAGACAACTTTGTAAAGGCTATACAAATATTGGTTATGTCCAATATTTAAGAATAATACTTAACTTTTAAAAATTATTTAAGAATAATATTCTTGCTACATGCAAGGTGCTGTGCCAAGGGCCTCTTGTTTTATTCTCAATTTCCTTCGAGGCAGGTACTATTAGGATCTCCATTTTATAGATTAGGAAACCGAGGCTCAGAGAGGGCAAATTACTTAGCTAAGATAACACAGCAAGTAAGTGGGAGAGTTGGAATTTGGACCCAGAATTGTTTGACCCTAGAATATGCTCCGCTAGAGTCAGAGCAGCTCACAGACCCGCCCTGAAGCTGCAGCAGCCCTTCACAGCCCTTTCCGTCAACCCTCCTGCCCTCATCCTGATCATTTGTCCCATGTGGGGACAGGCTCACCCTATGCCAGGGGCATTCAGACTCCGCACCCCCCTCCCCAGCCTGACTTCAGAGGACTCGAGGAAACATGAGCCTGGTTCGCAGTTGGTGCTTGAGAGAGGTCTGCTAAGGGAGTGAAAGAATGGTTTTTGCCGTTTAGATCCGTTCATTGCTGACTTTTGTGAACTGCCCTGTTGTCGGGTTTGGGGCGGTTGTAATCCCAGCCTCCGGTTTCCTCACTCACTGGATGCGCCACCTACTGGGCAAAATGCAGAACCGCAGAATGTAAAGACAGGACGGGGGATGGGCCTGTTTTTATGGACCTGCTTCCCAGTGCTGGCTCCGCATTCATTCAGAAAATTTATATGGAGCACCCGCTGTGTGCCAGGCCCTGTTCTGAGAACTGGGGATACAAAGCTCCTACCCTAGTAGAGTTTTCATTCTAGTGGGAGAGACAGACAATACAGGAGGAAATACGTAATACAAGGTTGGGTGTTGATAAGTACCAAGAAGAAAATGAGACCAGGTGGGGAATAGAGAGATCCTAAGCTGCCCTCTAGGATCCTCTTCTGGTTTCTCCTGTCCTCTCTGGCTGTTACTTTCTGTCTTCTTCCCACGGTTAACCGTTGGTCCTCCCCAGCGTTTGTTCCTGCCTGGCACATTCATTCCACACATTATCCTTGGAAAAGCCCCTCACTTTCCCGGGGACGCAACCAGCATCTGTGCTGATAAACCCCAAACACGCCTATTCGCTATTTTGGGGAATGGCAGCACTGTCCAATCACAAATGACCACACTCTGCACGTCTTTCTGAACTTGACTCTCCTTCATCCCGCCTTGCTCACCAGCCTGGTTAATTCTTTGAAATAGCTCTCAGATTTGTCTCTCCCTTTCTATTCCCAACAGTCTTCCCGGCACGGGCCCTCATCATCTCTTGTTTGGATTGTGACACCTAACACATCCTCCACACTGTCCCCGAGTGATCTTTACAAAAGTCTGGTCATTCATCCACCCACTCAGTCATTCACTCACTCTCTGCTGAATATCTAGCATTCCTTTGTTTAAAATCTTTCAAAGGTCCCTCCCTGCCATCTGGATAGAAAGTCTGAACTTCTTGGCTCCTGCCAACCTCTCCAGCCTCATTTTTCATCACTTTTTAACTCAAATTCTTCTTGTGGATAAGAATCACTTGCAATTCCTGGAATAAGTCACTCTTTCCCAATTGTCCCATTCCCTTTGCTTGGCTAACCTGAAGGTCAGGCAGCTGGGGTTCAAATCCTGGGTTCTATATTTACTAACTTGTGGCCCTGGGCAAGTTGGTTAGCTTCTCTGTGCCTCAGTTTCCTCATTTGTAAAATAGGGAATATAATAAAACCAGATGTGCCGTGTAGCTGCACTGTGGGAAAACACTGTATAAACGGTCCAGTGTTGTATGGATGTGGTATGTTACTGGTTCTCCACGCAGACTGGGCTCATTCCCCTGAAGGACGATAGCAGGGTGCCGGGCTCAGAAGCCTGGTGCTCTGTCTCCTTGGGAGAGTAGAGGACTCTCCTTTTCTGCTGCCCTGTCCTCAGCAGGCTCTGGGTGGGGACCCTGATGCCCCCCAGGGGTCATCCGTGCTGCCCTGCCTGACTTGGCTTCTCCCCTGTCCAGGCTCCCCACATTCCGTGTGCATGAGAGTGAGGCCATTATTGCTAGTGGGCTGCACAGGTACGTGTGAGCCCAGCCAACCCCATGTGGGGCAAATGAGCCATCTCAGCTAGCTCAGCCAAATCCCTCACAGGGTCAGTATGTTTGGGGTGGTTTATTACATAGCAAAAGCTAACTGATACACTCAGTTAGTAGCCTACTGTCTGGACTGCTCCTATATGACTGCCCTATGCTCTGGGCTCCTGCAGTAATCTCAGAACTGGGCCACAGCATCAACTCTCCATCCACTCCAATTTCCCTACCTCCATTATGGCCGGGTGACTCTCCCACAAGCTCAGTCTCTGCTACTCACAACGTTCATTGGCTCCCCACTCCTCCAGGTTAAAAACCAATTCCTCAGCCTGGAGGGCATTTAAGGTTCTCTACAGTTCGGCCTTATCTCTCCAGTTCCTTCTCCCAGGACTTAGTTGCATGGTCTGTTCACCTTTCTGCAAGGACGGCCTGCTCTTTAGGACTACATGCTTTGGCTTGTGAAGTGCTATCCGCTGGGAATGTCCTTACCCTGTGTTTTAACCCGTGGGAATCCCATCCTCTCTTCCATCAGCCCAAAGGCTACCTTTGCCTTGTTAACTCTTGGTCATTCTTTAAGACCATCACCTCCTCCAGAAAGCCCTCTCTCAGTCTCAGTCCCCGCCCCTCCCTGGTCCAGCCTCTGCACTGCCCTAAGACCATGTGCCACCTCCACGAGCTCATGGGGCCCTCAGGGCCATTGCTGTTGGCCGCCCCACTAGCATTGAGCTCTTGAGGGCTGGTCCTTGCCATGTTCTTCTTTCTATGCCAGCTCTCGGCCCAGTGGCCCATAGTGAGCGCTTCATAAGTATTTGCTGGCTGGTGCCTTGCCTGATCCCCCGAGTTGGAAGCCGACTTGCTCCTGCTCCCTTACACCATGCTTGTACCTTTTACACCGGCACTCACACGGTCCGTATTACACGGATTGCGGACCTCCTTCAGGTGCCCTACAGTTCCAGAGCAGGAGTCTCTGTGTCTCTTTGCATTTTCCCACCACCGAGCATATGACCTTGGACGTAGTAATAAGAAAACAAGAATAATAATAATAATAATATGAATAATAGCTAACATTGATATAGGGCTTACAATCCTTCCAGAACTCTTCCAGTACTTTAAAAACCATCATTTAATCCTCACAACAGCCCCATGTAAGGTAGATACAGTTACTCTGCATGTTTTAGAGATGAAACAGAGGCACAAAGGGGGTAAGTTATTTGCGCAGTGTAACACAGCCAGTAAGAAGCAGAGCTGGGACATGTGCAGGGTTGCCAGATTTAGTCAATAAAAGTAAAGGATGCCCAGGTAAATTAGAATTTCAGATAAACAACAAACAATTTTCAGTATAAGCATGTTTATCTGAAATTCAAATTTACCTGGGCATCCTGTATTTTATCTGGCAACCCTATATATGTGTTAATTACCTGCATGTAATTGAATTGATATGTGTCTTTCCCCCCTCTTCAGACCCTCTCATTAGGTCTACATAAAGAAGACTTGGGACAGGATGCAAATGGGATTTTTCCAGGAAATGTCATCCCATCTCTTCTGTGTCACAATAGCACAGGGGTTGGGGGCAGAAGGACAGGAAGAAAGAGGGCTAGTGGCTGAGTCGCAGCTCTGGCCCTGGCCCCAACCAGGGGGAACCCTGGACCAGTTGATCTTGGAGGTCTCTCTAGGACGGGCGGCCTGACGCCAGTGACCAGCAAAGGTTCAGGATGCTGGGGAAGCCCACTTCTCCCTTTGTGCAGGGGACAAGAAGAGAGGCAGAGTGCCTGGCTTGGCTCCTGGTGGCGTGATTGTGGGCAAATTATTTAATTCCTCATGCTGGATAACCTCTACGCCGTGGATATTGTAGCATCTATTTCACAGGGCTGTCGTGCTGATAGTGAGTTAATACGAGTTCTCGTCTGGAGCTCGGCACCACAGTAAGAACTCAGCACATGTTAGCTCGTAGGATGACTATCTCTTCAATACCTAACTCCACATGCAAGGAGAGAGCAGCATATTACACGTGAAACAGCTTGTTTCAATCTCTTGTTCTGTGCCCTAGCCTCAGTCTCCCTGGATGTCATGGTCAGCACCACAGTGACGAGGGGGAGGTCAGAGGTCAAAGGCACCACGGAAAGGAGATAGGATGGGCAGGGGCCCTCTAGGGAGGAGGGGGCTGGGGTGGTGGGACGAAGGCAAGGGAGATAGATGCTGGTAGGGACCAAGTCAAACAAAGTCACTTGTTTTCTCCCTCAAATTAGGAAAGTGAGCATTCGGTTTATTTCCGATTAAACCCTGAAAGAGGGTTTGAGCCATCTCATCAGTGAGGAGCTGTTTGCGAGGAGACGGATGTTTCATTAATACTGAGCAGACAAATAAGTCACAGGATGTATGCAGAGCAGGGGTGGGGGAGAGTGATGGGAGGGGGAGGGAGACACACAGCAGGCTCCCCGCAAACAGAGCCTGGGGGGTGTGTGTGTGTGTCCATGCAAGTGTGTGTGACTGGTGTGAGGAGAGCAAGTGTGGGAGGGCTGGAGGCAGCCCCCTTTGATGGCCAGAGGGAGAAACCAGCAGGGAAAGGGCAGCTTGTGAGAGCAGCAGCCCAAGGAACGGCGTGGTGGGGGAACCTGCGGACTGTACGGAGTCAGGGAAGAGAAGCAGAGGGTGTGGGCAGCCCCCTCAGGCCACGGGACATGGGCTGTCCTGCTGAGGAAGGGACTTGCTCCTTTTTCCAGCTCAGCTCCTGTGCCGCGGCACAGGACAATGCGAGAGCCCTTCTTGGGCGTGTTTGCAGGAATAACCGCATGTGCCTTCCTTGCAGCGTCTTGCAAAACTCTGCAGCTAATTCTGACCTTGACTTGATTTCTCTGGCTCAGCATGGCTGTGTCTGAGGAGAAGCGACTGTGGCAGCATGGGCTCCCATTTACTTGTTTAAACCTCACAGTAACCTTATGCTGTGGGCCCTTATTTTACAGGGGGGGAAACTGAGGCATGGAACAGCCTATCCACAACTCACACGTGGGGGAACGAGGACTCTGGCTCAGGCCCATGCAAGTCCAGTGGCCCCTCCTAACCTCAGTAGAGCTGCACACGGACGAGACTCCATCTCTGCGCCATCCGCTGCTTTCGCAGCAGCAGCTGTGAAAGGCGGCTATCCTGATCGCAAAAGGCCGGCCGGGCAGGACTCGGGGGTGGCTGGTTGGTCCCACAAATAGAAAGCAGAACTGATGCTGTTGGTTTTGCTACGGGCTCCGCATCTGGCAGATCAGCCTCCCCGAGGACTCTGGCTTTCGCTAAGGAGGGAAACAAGGCCGGCAGAGGCCTTCCCTACCAACACCTGGAGCGCCAGAAGTCTTTACAGGAATTGAGGGGCACGGGAGAAGGGGTCACCACGATAAGGGGTTCACAAAATAAACATAAGAAATTCCAATAACTGGCTTATAGAATGAGAGATGAGAAGCACTGCTTTCTGCATTGTGACAACGTGCATTTGCTCCGTATTGTAGCTGGTGAAGCAGAGAAGGGATGACCAGGGGAGACAGAACAGCAACAGTGGGAGAGAAGTGCAGGGAGGGATGAACTGGGAGAGACAGGCAGAGGAGAAAAGAGACGGAGACAGGGAGGTGAGAGTCACCCCTCAGGAAAGAGAGAGGGGTGAGGGGAGACGACACACCGTCCTGTAACGCACAACCGAAAACCAAACGGCAGCGCACCAAGAGAGGAAAAAGGCAAAACGCTCTCTCCAGGTCTCTTGCCACAAAATTCATTTCAGGGAATCCTAGAAAACCACTAACGTGCCTTTCAACTTTTGCAAATCTACCAAATCCACTATTTGCCAGAATACTAAGAGGAAAAAGTCAAATTCTTTTCTGATCTGAGTCTTTTGTTGAAAAAGTACAAGCCTCTGAATTTGAAAAAGGGCAACACTTTTAGAATTCATTATAAAAAAGTGTTTTAATGCTCATCTATAGTTTAGCATTATAGATATTTTTGAAATCTGTCTTCCTCATTTTTCACGGAGAGAGACCACATTTCTCCTCAGAAATTGGTGAGCACTGCATTTCATTTTATATAGAGAGGGCACATTTTATACGTGAATATTCTTGCTTTACAGTCTTTTAGGATGCTGCAAGGGAAGACATAGAAGGCTGTTGCCTCTTCAAAACTTCAGGGCATCACTAGGAGAAATCAGGTCATACCCAGCCTGTGGTGGGCTCGGTGCGGGTTGTCACAGGTTGGGTCCTGCAAGCCGACTCCGAGACAGAGATCTGAGGAAGTGTAGTGGGAGGCTCTCAGGCCACCCTGTGATGGGAGTGAGGGAAGCAGGACTGGGCAGAGGGCCATCTGAACGGTGATGGCAGTGTGTGAAGGTCTCAGCAGATCCTACAGGAGCTGTGGAGCTGGGATGCCTTAGGGTTGTCCCATTCCGGGGCAGGGGCTGGCCTCATACCCTGTGGGGACCAGTCACTGGATGTGGGCTTCTTCCCTTTGGCCGCAGGTGATCCCCTGGAGGGGGACTCAGCAGAGAGCTGGCCTCCTCGCCACTCCAGCAGCCAAGGGAATGCACCCTTCTGTCCTCCGGTCCTGAAGGGGGAAAGGGAAATCCGGGTGGCACTTCACTGTCCGGCTGCAGGGGTGGTGCTCATGAGGGGGCGCATCTCTCCCAGCGCGCCCTCTTTTTCTCATCACTATTGAGGTGGGGTGGGAGTGGTTTTGGCACCAGAGTGCTGGAATATCGCCCCTTAGGAGAAGAGCTGGGGTACATGGCAAGGAGGAGATGTTGGCCCTACTATGTGCTCTGGGCCTTATTCACTGAGCAGGGAAAGACTTTCCACCTGACTCTGGTCCTGCACTCAGCTACTGTTGGCTAGTGTCGGCGGGGGGCTGTGTTTGGGGTCCCCCAATCCCTGCACCTCCAGCTCCAGGGGAGCAGTCAGGGGGTGAGGAAGGAGCACAGCCTTTGCTCTCAGACAGACCTGGGAGCCACCTCACAGGGTGACCTGGGACAAGTTTCTAAGCCTTCCTGAGCCTCAGTTTCCTCATCTGTAAAGTGGAGCTAATAGGGCCTCGCGTGGAGCAGGACTGAACGAGTGAACATCTGATCAGGGCCGGGATGTGGCAGGCGCTCCACAGCCGGAGCAGCGGGCGGGCTCTGCGCTAAGATGGAGTGCGCCGTGAAGGCCCGCGCCTCCTCTCCTGGTATACGTACGGGTTGCTCCCCTGGGTTAAGGCAGAGTGTCAAGACAGCTTGAGTCAAATGTGAATGTGCAATGTAAGGGAAGCAATGTGGAAAGAGCCGTGGTGTCTCATAGTGACAATGCCATGGGTGACCTTATGAGATCTGCCCGAATGCCATGTAGGGTGGGTAAGCTGTGACAGCGTGTGGAACTGGATGGGGGGGACTGGTCTAGGGTGGAAAAGGATGCTCCCCAGAGATTCCTAATGTTTATACTAACTTTCCACTTCACAACATCAATGATTACAAACCTGCTAGGGGTAGCCTCTGTGCTGGGTTCTCTCCCCATAGTCACCCCATTGCCTAGTTATCCCACACCCCGGGGAGGTGGGTGGGAGGGGCTGTTCCAGTGATGACGGATCAATGCTGGGTGTCAAAGGCCTCAGAGCTTTTCAGTGGAAGAACAAGGATTTTAATCTCCCCTTCCTGATGTCAAGCCTAGGGTCCTTTCCCCTTGATTACTCCCCAGCACGCACTGGGCAGCCTGGGCGGTGTGAGGGTCAGGGTACCCACGGCCACAGGGTGAAGGGTCCCCACCCCAGCGTGGTGGCCTAGCAGACCAGCTGTCCCCCAGCCCTGATTCTGACACAAATACCTCGAGCTCTGCACTCCCGGTCTCCTTCTGCTCTGGACCCACATATGCTCCCAGTCTCTGCACACTCTGGGCCCAGTCTGGCCCCTTCCACCCTGTGGGGAAGACGAATCCTGATGGGACCCTTGGTGTGCTGTCATCCCCCAGAATGGGAAATCCCACTCACTAGTGTGTGGCCTGGACCTCGAGTGGAAGATCCATCTTTTTTATTCCAAGCCTGAAAGATATTTCTGACAGGGAAGGAGGTTCTCATCCCCTTCCCTTTGGCCGCCGCACTCCTGCTGGCCTTGGGGAGGCTGGCCCTCACCTGGGGCACGTGAGGGCAGCGTGGGCCCTCTCCATCACCCCCCCGAACACACACCCACTAGGTGCAGCCACGGTGCCAGGTTCTTGCCCCATTGTTACCCTCACGTCCATAGGAGGTGGGCGGGAGGGGCTGCCCTGTCTCCCTGGGATGGCTGTGCTGTCCCTTCCGACTTGCAGACACCGTGTGAGCCCCAGGCTTTGCTCAGATGCCTCCTCTGCCCTCCACTAGACTGTGCCTGAGCATCTGCAGGGCGGTGACCAGCCTTGTCCACTCGAGTGCCCGGTGCCCAGCGTGGGGCCTCAGCCAGTGCTGTGGGCGGATCTGGGTGGGAGCCTCCCCTTTGCCCCTGCAGAGTTCACTCATGGGGCTCACGAGGGCCGGATGGAGGAGCCTGGCTGGGGTGACTTCCCAAGGGGAGCGGCCCTGTCATACTCCTCCGGTCTCTCCTGCCCCGGATGAGAGCTTGCACAGAGCTGGTGCTCACATGAGCGCTGAATATGCGGGCGAAGGGTGAGAAGAGCTGCCTGCATGAAGGGGGGCCCGGTAAGAGGAACAAAGCTTGCAGATGGGGATCCTTTGAGAGGGGGCAGGTCTGGAAACACTAATGAACATTCAATGTATCGAGTACCTACTGTGCTCCAGAAGGTCCCCTTTGGCCTTGCTGACACCCCTTGTTGGATTCACAGGCCAATTCTGGGAGATGCTGGGATTTGGGCTCCTAAGGGCACTGCTGCTTCAGAGATGGCTATAGGCATTTGAATCACTGAGTTTGGGACCTGGACGGCTGGTGCCCCGGCTTTCCTGACACCCGGGACAAGCCTCTTACTCTCTGTTTCTCCCTCTCCGCCTTCAACACCCTTTCTCTGGGACCTATCAGCTAGGCCGAGCGACCCTTGGATCCTTAACCACCTCCCTTCTCGCTGTCTCCCCTCCAAGGCTTCCTTTCCCTTTGATCAGCAATGGACTTGCTGTGGAAAGTGTTCTGTGCACAGTGGACACTCTATAAAAAGAGACGAGACAGCACCGAGTTGCTGTGAGTGTCCTGGGGTCAGCCCGAGTCAGAATATATGGGTTTCAGCTCAGATCTCATCACTGTCACTCTGCAGGAATCTGGGGGTGTAGGTGCTGCATATACTGGTCCACGTGCTAACGTGTTGCTCGGGAACAGCCCGCCAGCTGGGGATGGATGTGGGGAGGTGCTCAGTGCTGGTTTGAGGTGAGATGTATTGGATGTGTCTTAAAGCCACAGTCAGCTCCCCGTGATGGGCATTAACGCTCGTGGCCAGAGGCATGGATAATCCAAATCTAGTGTATAATTGAAAACATCATTTGCATTTGACTTTGGAATGCATTGTGTCTGTGTGTGAGGGAGGCAAGGCAGCTTTCCTTTCTGAGTCTGTTTATTTTAGACTCCCATTAGATGTAATTGGCATTCACTGGACACAGCCACTGGGAGAGGTGGGCAGAGCTTTCTCTGCGTGAAGCCTTGCTCAGCCTGGACTTGCTCCTGAGGCAGGTCCCCGGAAACGGGCGGTCCAGGCCTGCGTTCTACAGGTGCTCGAATTCCTCATTCACGTGCCAGGGGCCAGGGATGCTGTGTGTGTTTGCAGTCAGACCCGGGACCGAACTGGGGCCTCCCAGTTACTAGCCGTGTGGCCTTGGACGAGTTAATCAGCTCTCCGAGCCTGCGTCTGCATCACAAAACAGGAGGGACAATACTCTTCCCTGGAAGGGTTAGCGGCTGACTCTCTGAGGCGGCACATGTACAGTCCCCAGAACAGGGCTCCGTTAGCGCTTGTTCCCTCCTTCTCCCTGCTCGCTCATCTCCTGAAGGATGGTCCTGCCTCCTAGTCACCTGCTCCTGCCGCGTGGTAGTCTGGGGCTCCAAGAGGCTGCGCAAAACCCAAATAGTCCTGAGGTCAGACAGGAAGACCCCACTGCTTTCTCCCGAGCCCGAGGTTGGACAGGGAGGGCCACTTGCTCTTAAAGAAGTGGGGGTGCAGAGGGCTGAATAAGTCACAGCCCCCCTGCCCAGGGAGGCGATTTAGAGAGGAGAGCGTGGTGTCCCCTTGGGGAATGAGTGGGGCTCTGTCTGGACTTTCATCCACCCCATGGTGGAAAGGGATCCTGAGTGGAGAGAAGGGAGGGCCTCAGATGATCCTGAAACTGGAGTCCCAACTATGTGATCTGAATCTCAGGGGCACCGCTTTCTAGCTCTGTGAACTGGGCGAGTTTCACTTCTCTGAGTCTCAGCGTCCACATCTGTAAAGTGGGCATAACAGTAAATACTGTCAGAGGGTCGTGAAGGCACAGTGAAGGCAAGCAGGCTTGTGAACACAGCTCTACCCGGATGCCAGAATTACACGTGAGGGCTAGGGAAGGGGTGGCGCTGGCTTTGTGTGGAGCCGCTCGCTGTGTGGATGGAGAGGAGTGCTTTCCCACGTCTCCCGTCGCTCTAAGCGGGGAATGGGAGCACCCTCTCTTCCTGCAGGGCCTGCTGAGAGCTGATTCAAGGCCACACGAGTCTGCTAAAGGCCACCTCATGGTTCCTGCTCCACTGGGGGACCAGCTCTCGGGCTCCCGTGTTGTCTGTCTCCAGTCAAGGTCTGCAGCAGGTAGGGGCCACATCAGGAGCACGTGCCCACACTGTCCCCAGAGAAGATCCAGGTGCCTGTGTGGGCCAGACTGAGGCCGTCGGCGTGCAAGGCCCTCAGAGCTGATCCAGTCCACACACCTCCCTCATTCGACTGCTGAGGGAGCTGGCCCAGAGAAGTTGCGTGAGATGTCCAAGGTAACACAGCAAGTTACCATCTCTCTGGGTGTCCTGCAGCACAGATTTGTTTTCTCAGAGAGGGTGATTTCAGAATCCAGAGTGTTAATTTCTTACTTGCCTTCAATGAGCCAAATGCCTCCCATCCTTGCTTGCCTCAGTTTCCTCAGGGCTAATCAAGTACAAGGATAACTTACAGATAAATATCTAGTAACAAAGAGGCCATTGATGTATAGAGAATGGTCTAGATATAGTCTCCATCTTCACTGAAAGGAGAAGATGGGCTTGAGCTGCAGCATGAGGGAGTGAGGTTAGACGTCAGGAGGAACTGTTGTTACAGACAGGTGCTCGAATTCCTCATTCGAGAGGGAGAGGCGAGAGGGGTCTGGTCTAGTTCTCCAGAGCCTTTTTTGTTCCCTGTCAGGATCAGTTGAGTCTGGCATGGTGACATGACCCCAAGGCAGGGGATGGACCATCTCAAAGACCTTCTCAGCTCATGTCCACTTACAGACTTGCTCATTATTTTCCTGAAGTTTCATCCCTGCTCCCAATTAGCCTCTGCCTATCCAGTTCCTTGAGAGGTGTTTCTATTTGTAGAAGAGGAAGAGAGAAGTGCAGGGGCCGAGGGCGCAGGGAAGGACAGGGCTGGAGTGGGGAGAGGGGAGGACAGGCTGCCAATCCCCACCAGGCGTCTCGCCTCTGCTCCCTGCCTGGCTCACGCTGTGGGAGGGGGAACGACCACCAGGCCATTTTGATGGCTTCCTCTCAAACTTTGATGAATTGGCTCTGAAAGGGCCTTTTCTTACAAGCGGTTTAGGCCTCAATAGTTGTTAATTCTGAACTCTCAAGAAGCTGAAGGGGGCTCTGAGCGGGGGTGCAGGGGGAGACTCTGGCTTCTCACCTGCTCTGGGGCCACAGCCGCTGAGCCCCCAGCTCCTCCCCACCTTCCGATGCTCAGGGGAGGGATGTTCAGACAGCAGCCCTGGGGGCGCTGGCTGGGTGCCAGTGGCCGGGAGGACTAAATGGAGCGCTCCAGGCAGGATGGGCAGACAGATCTTTTAGAAAAGACAGACCAGGGAGTGAGGGTGGAGGAATTAAGTTAGACATGAAGCAGAACTTTCTGACACTGCATTGAGTGACCAGAGAGGCCGTGGAATAGCCTCCGGTGCTACGGCTGACCAGCAGGGGGCTGTCATTCACACTGCACGCTGCAGAGCATTCTACCCTGTTATTTGCCTTGAACCTCACAATGACCCAGTGAGGGAGGCAGGGCAGGGCAGGCCTCAGCAGCCCTCCTGGGCTCAGGAGGAAAGGGTGCAGCAGGGATCAGGGAATCGGCCAACATCACCCAGCGGGAATCTGAGCTGGAACCTAAACTTCAGGTCCAGAATGGTTCCCCACAGCACCCCCACCCCACAGACACCTGCGTCTTGCACTCACTGTCCCCAGCTGACCCCGCCTGGGCAAGTGCACGGGGCCCAGTCACTGAGCCAGTGCTGGCTTGTTCCTAGTGCTCCCTCCCTCCAGCCCGGGGTCCTGGAGCCCTTTTCTGGTTCAGGCTGGGTGCTGGCAGTCCAACACGTCTGCTCCAACTCAGGGCTGGGATTAGGGCCAGGCACGAGATTTAAGGAAGTGCCAAAAATCTCAGTGATGGAGATAAATAACATTTTAATGAAAATTTAAAAAAATCAAAACCTAAAACTAATGCAAAAATATCCATGGTGAACAAAATATTACAATTTTAAATAAAGACAGGATTATTCACCTGAAGTTAATTAAAAATTATTTAAGATGGTCACTTTGTCAAGAGAATTTATCAAACATGGCAATTCTCTCAACTGCAAATGAGATAAGCAAAGAGAAGTAGATATTATTATTATTGCTGCGTTTGCTTCCATCAAAGCCAGGAAAGTAAAATGATAATAAATACTATTTTTGCTGTAAAAAAATAATGAGGCTTAAAATAATGTTGTAAGTTTTGATACGCCTGCTTTTAAGTGTTTCAATATTTTTTCAAGGACTTTAATGTTCTGAAAAGAAGATTAACCATTAACAAAATACATAAAATCATGTATATAGGGGCACACATTTAAAAATTTTTAATTTTTTTTTCAATTTTATTGAGATATAATTGACATATAATGTTGTACTAGTTTAAGGTGTACAACATAATGATTTGAAATATGTATATGTTGCAAAATGTTTACCACAATAAGTTTAGTTAACATTCATCAGTTCCGTAGTTACAATTTTTTTTTCTTGTGATGAGAACTTTTAAGATCTACTCTCTTAACAACTTTCAAACATGCGATACAGTGTTGTTAACTGTAGTCACCATGTTGCACAGCACATCTAGGGGCATACATCTTTCCTCTTGCCTTGGCTCTAGAGGCTTGGTTCTGTTACTGATCCAGTTTTTATTTAAATTTGGATATTTTGTTCAGAAATTAATGATTTTTTGGTATTATTTTGATTTTTAAAAATATTGCATTAAAATATTATTTATCTAGATTACTGAGTTTTCGGATGCTCCTTGAATTTTGTGCCTCCCCCTACCTCAGTCCTGTTCTAACTGCTCCCCAGGCAGGGAAGCTGCCCCTCTTTCCTGTCCCTGGTGGGGACAAAGGCAGGCCAACCCCTCAGGCTCTTAGGACTCACCTGGAGCATGTTCAGGCCTAGAATTGTCCCAGGGGAGGTGAGCACCGGGGCGGGAGCAGGCTGCCAAGGGAAGATAGATGAGCTCCCCAGGCCCTGCTGACAGAGACGGGCAGCCATTCCCAAGGCCATCCATCAAGTCCCCGGTGTGATGACACTCACCTTAATCAGGCCAGGAGGCGCCAGGGACAGGGCGGCAGGGAGAAGCCAGGTGAGCAGAGGCTCCTGCAGGCTCTGAGCTGGTGCCGAGAAGGGGCGAGCTTCAGCCAGGGTGGCCTGGCTGTGCACTGACCAATTCTAGAGGGTGCCACACACTTGGCTGGTCCTGCCTTAGCCCCTGTCCTCCAGGCAGGCCCCAGCCCTGCTGCTCCGACCCTGAGCCAGGCTGGGGGCTGGGAGGGACTGCAGGAAGAGAGCGGAGGAAGTAGAAGCAGGTGGAGGGGGACAGCTTAGGGGTGGGCCTGCAAACTTGCTCTTCTTTGCCTTCTCAGAAACACCCTGTGGCTTCCCCCATCTGCAGAATGGAGTCTGAACCTTCAGCTTGATTTCAAGGCCCTCTGTCACCTGGCCCAAGCCTCTCTTGTCCTCTGACCCACCAAAGATTCTGCACATGAACCCCTTCTCTGTTCTCTACCTCCAGGGCCCTCCACCCACCCTGGCTAACCTCAGAGTGGTTTATCCTCTAGACCCAAGTTTCACTTCCTCCCTGAAGCCTTCCCTGACTGTCCTCATCCCTCACTGCCCCATCTATTCTTGCCAGCCTAGGTTCCACGTGGAACCATCTCATGAGTGTGTATGTCGCTTTTCCCAGCCGACTCTGAATTCTCTGAGGGCCTAGATGACTGCTGATACCTAGAGTTCCCACCTCAGAGCCTAGCACTGTGCAGGCAGCAACACCTTAGGAATGAGGTGACCCTGTGTGTGCCCTCAGACTGGTGGCTCTCAACATTGTGTGGAGAGTGGAGGCAGGGGTGGCTGCCTGGGGGAGGGGCCCCGTTAGTGTCACAGTCAGGACCACGGAGCAGGAGGGGAGCTCAGAGATCAGGTCTGCTCCGTCTCTGAGCCTGTGGGTGCTCCTTGCCCTTCTCACCACTCTCCTGGTGGAAGGCACGGGACACTGGAGTTCCAGGCCTGATGACTCAGCAAATGGCAAGTCCACCCTACCAGCAGCTTCGGCCAGGCCCCTGGTGTACCCTCGACTTTGCTCTGTCTCTCACACCTCAGTTGCTGTGGTTCCACCACTGAAATATACACAGATCTCATCCCTTCTCACACCTGCACTGCCAATACCCTGTTAGGTCACCACGACATAACGCTTGGACTACACAGTGGCTTCCTAACTGTTTCCTGCATTCACCCTTGCTTCCCCCATACCTTCCAGACCCCCATGGTCTCTTCTCAAAACAGCAGCCAGGATGATCCTTTTCATATCATGTCTCTCCTGTGCTCAAAGCTTCTGATGGTTTCCTATCTTCAGCAGAGTAAAATCCTAAGTCATTATTTACAAGATCCTACAAGATCTGGCCCCTTGCTCCCTCTGACCTCACTTCTGCCACTCTCTCCTTCATTCACTCTGTGTCAGCCACGCAGGCCTCCCTGCTGTTCCTGGAAAACGACAAGAGTACTCCCACCCCAGGGCCTTTGCACTTGCTGTCCCTCCTGTCTGGAATGCTCTTTCTCCAAATGTTTGCTTTCTCCCTCCTTCGCTTTCTCCAGGTCTTTGGTTATATGTTACTGCTCAAAGAGGCCTTCCCTGCTTATCCGTATAAAATAGTGCCTCTGCACCTCCTTGCCCTGCTTTGCTTTGCTTTATGACCCTCATGACATTATAGTATTTGTTTCCTGTCTGTGTCCTTCCACTGGTAGAAGCTCCACGAGAACAGTGAGTCTCTGTTTTGTTCCTGTTGTATCTCGAGTGCCTAGAGTAGCAATGCACACAGCAGGTGCTTAATACGAATGCCTTAGGCCCTGCTGGCTGCACGAAGGGGACAGAGTTCTCCCGTCTGCATATGGCGGATGGACTCACAGCCAGCGGGCACGGCCAGCTCTGACGCTCTGGTTGAAGGCCCCCCTGTGCCCCACGGCCCCTACTTTCACTGGGTTAGCACTTTATACTTTTCCAATAGCTTTCACAAACAGGGTCTCATTTCATCCTCTGGGCCATCCCTGGAGGCTCACAGTGATAAAGAGAGATGTCTGAGGTCCTCTATGAGTTAGGGGCAGAGCCTGGGTCGGAGCTCCAGCCCCCTGGGGCCCAGCCTCGTCATTCCAGTCCCCCAGCGTGGCCCTGTGGCCTGATTCATGTGTGCTCTGTGGGGCCCATGCCCAGGCCAGCCCCTCGGGAGACTGCTGAGCAGATCCCAGTCTCTCCAGTCTGGGCACGGCTCCAGCTGTGAGTCACCGCTCTTGCTTATTTTACGATGAAGGGTGATTATAATAAAGGACACTAATTACAGGAATGGCGGCTCACACTTGGGGGTTCTCCAGCATGGTTTTGCTAAGGAGCTCAGAGAGCTTCCGTCCATTTCAAACAGCCTCTCTGAATAGTGGGGACAGACTGGAATACTTGCTCCTATTTTACAGTTGGGAAAATAGGGACTCGGAAAGGTAGGGTGACTTGCCTAAGGCCTCAGATTAAGTCAGGGGAGGGGCTAGAGCAATGGCGTGCTGATGAACCAGCTCTCCAAACAACACAATGCAACGCAACACCAAACAAAACCCTGATTTTAGCGTTTGCCAATTTCTATGGTGTAAATATTCTCATTATGGCCAATTTCAAGCTACCAACACGTTGTCACCGAATGCAGAGTGGGGAAGATATGTGCGTATCTCACTGGCAGTACAAGCTGCCTCCAGCACGTAGCTACGTGCCAGGGTGACGGCCTCTGACTTCTCTTCAGAACTTCACTGTCCACGAAACACCGTCACATGCCGCCCTCACCAGATTTTCATAACAACCCTTTCAGATAGGCAGCTGTTACTATGCCCATTTCTCAGATGAGAAAAAGGGGGCTCAAAGATGAACTGGTTTATTCAAGGTGGGAGGGGAGGGCTGTGAGCCACTGCTGAGGATGCTGGCCAAACCAGGGCAGGTGAGGCCAGGGCAGGTGAGGCCTGCGCAGGGAAAGAGCAATGGAAGCCCTGCCTGGTTTCGTCCTCTAGTCTCTTCTCCATCAGTCAGGGCAGCCTCGGGCTCCAGAACACACTGGATGGTGGCTGCTGGTGGCAAAGCTGCCTGTGCTTGCAGGTGACCTCTGTGGTCATTTGTTCCATGAACTTGACCTAGTGCTGCCATCTGCTGGGCTTGGGCTAGGTGCCGGGTGCAGAGGGCAAGGAGGCCTGGTCCCTGACCACAGGGGACACACAGTCCAGGTGGGGTGACCCACAGAACACAGGACTGTGTGGTAAGTGCTGTCATGGGGAAGTGCAGGATGCATGGGAACCTCGAAGGGACCCTAAACCAGACTGGGGAGGTACGGAAGGCTGAGGCCTGAAGGGGCCTATGGGCCTGGGGGGCAGGAAGAGTGGGGAGAGAAAGGAAGGTGAGAGAGAATTGTATGTGCAAATGCTTGAGAGATGATGAGCGAGGTGGGAGCACGTGGCGGGAAGAGCTGAGGCTGGAGGTAGGTGGGTCCTAAGCCAGACGTTTCCCGTCCAGGCCCTCTGATTCTCCGTCGAGCATCCCAGTGCCTTTCCAGCTCTGACATTCCGTGGCTCTGTGATTCTGAGCATGCTCAGTCTGTACGAGTTTGCTACTGGGAATCTGGAGTGCCGTGAGGCAGGTGCCAGCCTACTCAGAGACACTCAAAGCCACACTTGGATTCGGGATCCTGGGAAACTGACCTCTGTTTGCTGGTCCTGGCTCCCCAGAGCCCCGTGGAGGCAGACAAGGTGTCTGCTGCCGTCACCCTGTTCTCCGGCCCCCGACCACAGAGCAACTCTACACAAAGAGAGGGGTGGTGTGCGGTTGGTGGGTGCCCACACATGGATTCCAGCCACAAGAGACTGTGGCTGGTGGGAGCCAGCAGGGCAGGCTGTGTGTCAGGGAGAGAGGCGGGGCAGGGGCTCCCACATGCAGATGGCCGACGAAGGGGCAGACGGTGCACCCTGAACTGGGTGCCCGCGGGGGCAACAGGGCTTTTCTGGTGCATCTGCCAGTGGAGACTGGACAATGAGCTTTGGAGCCCTAAGCAGCTGTGTAAGAAGTTTGCTACCCTGAAGCCACTGTGCTGGAGAGACCACGTGGAGAGACCACACAGAGAGGGAGACAGATGCCCGAGGAGCCCCAGCACCCCAGCCCCCAGCTGTTCACATCTTCCCAGCCCAGGCACCAGACACTCCAGTAAAGGAGACTTTGAGATGACCCAGGCCCTCCTACATCTGATTGCAACGAGACATCCTGAGCCAGAACCATCCAAGTGAGCTGGGTTTAGCTTCTTGACCTGCAGAAACTGGGAAAGCTAGTAAATGATTACTGTTGTTTTAAGCCTCTGAGTCTAGGGATGATCTGTTATGCAGCAGTAGACAACAGAACAGGTTCTGCAGAAATGGCCAGCTGATCCTCAGAGCTAGCTGTGCTCAGAACCCTGCGAGGCTCTGTGCTGTTGGTAACATGCTTTCCTTTCCTTACTCATCTTTCTCTTTATGGCAACCCTGAACACTGTGGGTCAGGCATTCTTAATTCTCATTTTATAGATGGAGAAACTGAGAGTCAGAGAGGCTAAGTGATTTGGACAAGGGCAGACGGTACAAGGGCTTAGCAATCTGATTCTAAGTCCACTGCCTTCTCCACCACACCACGGCTCCTTTCTAACTCACTTCTCACTCCACGAGAACCCCAGTCTTTGGCCAAGTTCAGAGTGAGGGGTGGGTGTGATGGAGGCAACAGGAAGGAAGACCTCTGGAGAGGTAGGGTGGAGTGGGGTTCTTGGAAAAGGAGGTTAAGTCCAGAGTGGATATCAAGGGATTGAGGGATTGACCTGTCTCCACCAGGTCAGCACCCTGAACAGGAACCCTCAAAAAAGCTGGAGGGCGAGCGCGGGGATGCAAGGCCAGGTGCGGCAGGCAGGGAGTCAGGGCTGGGGACGCTGGGCTCAGCCAAGGGGACAGACACAGATCCTACGTCCAGGAAACTGCTCTCTGGGCCCCCGGGAGCTGGGGCTGGTCCCCCAGTGCTACAATTGCCCAGAACTGCTTCTTGGGGGCCCGAGATGGTGGGAGGGTCCTGCTGGTGAGGAACCAAGCGGTGGAGGGAGGAGGGGGCACTCTTGGAGCAGAGTGAGGGTGGAGGACACATTCTCCTGGATTCCTCTGAGAATCCTTTCAGATAGTAGGTCAAATACTTAGCCTGAGCAGCTGCATAAATTAGCATACTTTCCATAGGGGTACATACTCTGATTGTGCCTGCTCTTAGGGGTCTATTTGGTTGTGTGTGCACAAACTTGTGCATGTGTGTGTGTGTGTATGTGATTGTCTCCCTCTACACCAAAATGACAGAGAGGGGCCGTTTTCTGTGTGCCTGGCCTCTCTGCTGTCTCTCACATGTATTGAGCACATCAAGGGGGCACCTGCCAAACCAATCACCCAAGTCTCCCCGGTGCACCAGCCCACAGCCACCAGATTCATGGTCTGATGGCCACACCGCACGCTTCCCAGAGCTGTTAGAGCTGGCCTCTGCTCTTCAGAACCGGCTCGAGGAGCCTAGAGGACTCTTTATGGATGAAGATGCTCGAGCCCAGAGAATTTAGTTGACCTGCCCCAGGTGCACACACGGGTCCAGGTTCCCTGTCTTCGTGGTGACCCATTCTGATGGGGAAGGTACTCATTTTATTCCCCTGGGGGAGAAAGCCTGCCGCATGCAGATGTGAGCGTGCCGGGTGACGGTTAGCCCAGCTCATCTGGCCTCCCTTCTCCAAGTGGGGCCTGCTGCCCTTGGGGACGGGGAGGCCGCTGCTGTGGTACTGGATGAGAGTTCAGTGCGGTTCCCCCTTCAGTGAGCGGCACTTTCTCTGAGCCACGCCTGGGGCTGAGCCCAGAGACTCCCAGGGGACTAAGCCGTGGTCTCTGGCTCCCAGAGAGCTTGCATGGCCCTTCCACCCTCCCCAGAGGCTGCAGGTAACTGGGCCAGGTGTCTGGCTCAGAGACAGGTGTTGTCCCCATTTCACAGGAGGAAGCTGAGGTGCAGACTTCAGGTGACTTGCCGAGGTCACACACTAGTGAGTCTGTTTATCAGGCCCACTGCATCACTCCGGGCTGGTTGAGGAGAAGGGGGCAGAGTTGGGGTGGCCATCAAACCCCAAAAACCTGAGGTGGGGAAAAGAAGGGAGCCCAAGGGGGAGTTCAGCTTCTTCCCCCAATGATGTCATCAGTGGAGACAAAAAGGAGATGGTTGAGGGAAAAAATGCGCATTTCTGCACTGCAAGTTTCCCCCTCATTAATTTTAATCTAATTTGATCACAACATTCCTCGGTAAACAGCAGCCTCCCCTTAATAAGCTGGGCTCTTCCCCGACCCTGCAATTGTGTTCCTAATCAGCCAGTGTATCAGGAAAGACTCGCTGCTAATTGTCACGAGGCCGCGTGCTATCCTGTGTGTCAGGTAAGGGATGGCAGCGAGAGATAATTACAATCAGATCTAATTAGTAATTATAACAGATCCCGACTAGAAATTGTTTTCAGTTAAATATTCCCAGAGAGGTGCTAATGGTCTCCGGGGCACGCCGAATGCCACCGACACAGGCGAAGGGGCTTGCAAGGAGCGGGCAACCTCACACTCCATGATTTTCATCCTCTGACCTTCCAGTGGGGAAAGGAGACTGAGAGAGGAACTCGAGGCTCAGGGGCCAGGAGGGGGGGTGGGCCCATGGGGGCAGAGCAGGACTGGCATCCAGGTCTCCTGGCTTCTACGGGCAGTACTTCGCCCACAGGCATCTGAGGTTGAGAAGTTGAGAATTCCACGGGGCTGCCCCCAGTGGGCCTTCAACAAATGCCGATTATTAAATGGCTCAGGACCCTGAGGAATGGAAACTTCCAGATCATCAAAGAAACTGTACATTGCTTAGGCATTGTGGGATATTTGCTGCTAGAATCATTGTTGAATTGAGTGGGATTAAAGGCCTTGCATAGGAGTCCCCAGGCTAACAAAAACCTAGGGAGTGATGCTCCACTCCCGCGTTAGCAGCCTCTGCCCCGGCCCTTCCCTTTCCTTTTTTGTCTCCAGCAAGCGCTTTGACAAAGTCTTGGTTCTCCTACTCTGTTAACCAGGATCTAACTACCCCTCACTTACCTGCCTTCAGATTCCCCACACCCCGTATGGCTCTCTGCCTAGGATTATCAGAAGAGGTGAGGAACTTCCTCAGACACCGACAGTGGCTCTCCACTGCTCATAACCAAGTCCAAGTGCTTCGGCGCGGCTCACAGCCCTTTCCTATGGAGCCCCAGCCCCGGGCGCTGGCCTGCCTCCCACTGCACTTCCGCAGCCACCCCGGCCATCCCTGAGCACGGGCTCCTCATCCGGGGTGTGGTGTGTTTCGACCTCTCCGTGCCTTTGCTCGTGGTGTGATGATGATGTTTTCATCCTCCATCTACCAAATTCCTACCCATTCTACCACGACAGAGTTCAACAGCCACTTCCCTTGTGAAGTCTTCCCAGATTTTCTCGGTTGAAATAAACACTTTCTCTGTGTTTTGCTTATATATTCAAACACTTCTTTCATTATGCCGTGTATGATAGGAAGTGGTTGGATGTTTTCTCTCTCTCGTGGCTATAGAATCCTTGAGGGCACAGACGATGTTTCACTATTTCTACATCTCTCCTTTGTATCTAACATCATACTTTTACACTTAGTAGGAATTTAATAAAGATTTGGTGAATAAAAGAGTGAGTGGATTAACGCTAAGCATCCGCTCAGTGACTGCATTATATTAATGTTAACGCTTCCGGGAAGCCGACCTTTACATCTCTGGTCCAAACCTGTGAACTTGTCCCTATTATTAGATGCTGTTGGGGTGCTGGAGGACGACTATGTCGAATTTGGCCAGAGGACCCAGGAATGCCTGAATCCTGTTGAAACCAGCCTTTCCAAAGCCACAAGTGGCTATTGGGCACTTGAAGTGAGGCTGGTGTTACTCAGGAGCTGTAATTTTAGTTTTAATTGTAATTAATTTGAAATTAAAATCAAATGGCCACTTGAGGCTAGGGGCTGCCATACTGGACAGCACAGCTCTAGGGGCTTCGCTGAGAGTCATCAGAGACCCCATTACCCAGGGTAGCACGAAGGGCCTAGAACAAAAGCCGATTTTGCATCAAATGAGGCTGGCCAAATTTACTCCAGAGACTCGCATTAGTTCAGTTGAAACATGGGATAGATTTTTAATGCATTCTTATATTTTTCAGTGCTGATGTGGGTATGATGTTGACCTGATAATTCTCTAGTAACCAGAATACAAGGCTAATCAGGGAAATGCCACTCCTGGCCATGTCAGGGAATGGAGGGTAATTTTACTTCATTCACTGCCTGCTGAGCAGATCCCTCTCCGGCCTGTCCTGGGTCTTGTTTATGTGCCACACTCTGTATGGAGCATTTCATACCAGGCAGTGAGCGGCAAGAGAGAGTTCAGCTCCAATTTCTGGGCCCCCTACAATAGAGCAGCTGTTAGCAGAGAAAGAACACACTGCCCACTCATCCAGGACAAATCAATTAATTTGTCCAAATTGCACTCATTCTTCAAACCTCACCGAAACCCTCCTTCGAGCCTGCCCTTGGAGATTCTGCTGGCACAGGCTGGCCTTCTGCCCTCCTTCACCTCCTTGTCCTGTTCCCTTCCTATCGAAGGCCGGGTCCGCACTGGGAGCGCCCGAGGGCAGGTCTTAGCCTGGGGTTGGCGGGGTGGGGGCAGCAGACTTCAGTGTGGGTGGCGGGAATGCCAAGTGGCTGAGGTGAGCAACAGCGAGGGGAGGTTGGCAGGCCACACCGCACTGATGGGAGCAGCCACGACATAATAGTTGCCTAGCAGGCAAATGGGCCTAGTGTTGCCAGATTTTACAAGAGGAACCAGAAATCTGAATTTTTAATACAAAGCCTTCCAGAATCTTAAATGTTGGCAATGAATTTAAAAAACTCTAAAGGTACTCTGGGAGCTAACCAGACATGTCTGTGTGCCTGATCTGGTCTGCCAGTCGCCAGCTGCCACTGCGAGCCTGGGTCCAGTGACTCATACGGTCTCTGTCCACTCTGATAGTCTCTCTTTCTTTGGCAGACCCCATGCTGCCCAGCACAGAGTCGGCATCTGACACACCTTGTTGGATCAATACACCTATTAGGGAAGGACAGAGTTCCAGACTCCTCGTGTGTGTGAGGTCCAGAGGCCTGTCCTGGCAGTGCTACCCACAGCCCCCCAGCCCACTCCCCTGGGCAAGATAGGATGGGCCCACTCCTCTGTCCAGTCGCAGTCAGAAGCGTCCCTTCTGGGTGGGCACACTTTGGAGGGAAAGCAATTCAATTAAGCACTGGTTCACAGTGAGGGCTAGAATCCTTCCTCTGGAGGACCATTTCCCGCTATGGATTTTTAAGACCAGCGGCTGGAGAATCACTCTCCCTTTTTTTTCCTTTTGGTGCTGTGTCTCTAGTCAATAAATAAGTGGGAAATAAAGGATTTTCGAGAAAATAGAATGTAGTCAAAAGGTAAATTGTGGACTTAAGAGCCCCTAAGAGACTGGCGCAGACTTGGAAACGATTCCTGGTTTGACGCCGTCTTCTCTAAGCCCAGTTTTCGGGTCTCCGATTTGCATCTCGGAAAGGTAATCTTTAAAACCGATTTCCCTCGGTTGCATTTCATTGGCGTAGAAACTAAACAGGCTGTTGCATTACAGTAATAACATCAACATTTCACCTACCTTCGCCTTAATTATTTTTCTGTCTTGCCAACGGAACCTGTTTAATAAGATTTATAGGTGGCGGGGGTGGGGCGAGCGGGTATGTGGCTCAGATAATGGGCCCTCACTGGGTGTCACTGGTATAGAAACATGAACTAAAAGCTCTGTAGCACTTAAGTAATAATAATGTCAACATTTCACCTGCCTCCCCGTTAATTATTTTTCTCTCTCACTCTTGCCACCTGAACCTGTTTAGATAAGATTCCTGCACAGATAAAAACCAAAGGCTCTCATTCTCTTAGGCAGAGAAGCTGCTGCTTTTCTGTGATTCTGTGTGAAAAGGGAGCTGGGGAATGGCGGAAAGGCTCTCTCTCGGATCTTCCAGGGGAGGTTTCAGAGGCTGTGGATCCTGGATGGACTGAAGGCAGTGGGAAAGGACGGGGGTGGCTGTGAAGGCAGATGTGGGCACTGGGAAGGGCAGCCTGGCCTGGGAGGTGGGCACCAGAGGCTGGCAGCAGAGGATCGGTCATCTCTGCACACCTGCTCTCTCCCCGAGGTGCTCCTGGCAGGGGTGAGGGGGTCTCACTGGACTGGGGGGAGGGGTCCCGATCACAGATACCACTAGGCAAGCCCTCAAGGCAGTGGAAAAAGCACCTGGGATAGCCCTAGCTTCACTGCTAGTTTGCCGAGTGGCCTTGGGCAAGGAACCCAATCTTTCTGAGCTATAGTCTCCCAAAAATGAAGAGGTGGTCTACATTAGTCATTCTCAAACTTTCGGAAGCTTACTGATTGACTCCTTTGAGAATGTGAAACCTCTCCCAAGAAATGCACATCTACATTCAGAATTTTGCATCCAACTTTATGGGGATAAAAGGCCTCACACCAAAAACCTTGGTTTGGTTTTTGACTCTTCTCTTTCTCGCACACCCGCTGTCCACTACCTCTACTGCGATCATCCTGGTCCAAGTCCCCTCACCTCTCATCTGTATTACTGCGAAAGCCTCTTAATAGGTCTCCTTCCCTTGTCCTCTTACAGTCTGCTCTCAATCTAGCAGTCAGGATGATCCTTTTAAAGTGTAAGTCAGATCATGTCACTCCTCTGACTAGAAGCCTTCACTGACTCTGCTTTTTCACTTCAAGGAGAGATTTTGCTCCAAGAGTCCAGCTAACTCCTTCACCTCTTCAAGTCTCTGTTCAAAAGCCACCTTCTGCAGAGAAAATCTGAATAAAGCTATATCAAGTAAAGAAATTGAATTAATAATGAAACATCTTCCCACAAAGAAAACCCCAGGCCCACATGGCTTCACTGGTGAATCCTATCAAATATTTAAAGAAGAAATAATACTAATTCTTCACAAAATATTCCAGAAAGTAGAAGAGGAAGGAACACTTCCCAACGCATTTTACAAGGCCAGTATTACCCTGATACTAAAGCCAGACAGAGACATCACAAGAGAATTACAGACCATTGTCCATCAAGAATACAGATGACAAGCCCTCAACAAAAAAATTAGCAAACTGAATCCAGCAACATAAAAAAAAGCTTATATACCATGAACAAATGGAATTTTTCCCTGGAATTCAAGGTTGGTTTGACATTTGAAAATCAATTAATGTAATATACCATATAAACAGAATAAAGAACAAAAACCACACGATTATCTCAATAGATTCAGTAAAAGCATTTCACAAAACCCAATACCATTCATGGTAAAAGCTCTCAACAATGTAGGAACAGATGGAAACTTGCTCAACCTGACATAGGGCATCTGTGAAAAACTTACAGCTAACATTATACTTTATGGAGAAAGACTAAATGCTTTCCTTAAGACTGGGAATCAAGTGGGATGTCTATTCTTACCACTTCAATGTTGTACTGAAAGTTCTAACTAGCCTAATAAGGAAAAAAAGGCATCAGATTTGAAAAGAAGAAGTAAAACTACCCTTATTCCTAGATATTTCTGTATGCAGAAAATCTTAAGGAATTCACAAAAAAACTTAAAATCTAAAAAATGAGTTCAGCAAGGTTACAGGATTCAAGATCCATATACAAAAATCAATTGTGTTTCTATACACTAGCAATGAACAATTTGAAAATAAAAGTATGAAAACAATTTCATTTACAATAGCATCAAAAAGAATAAAATACTTAGGAATAAATTTAACAAAAGAAGTACAGGACATACACTGAAAACTATAAAATCTTGCTGGGAAAAATTGAAGATCTAAATACATGGAGAGACAGTCCATGTTCATGGATTGGAAGACTCAATATTGTTAAGGTGGCAATTCTCCTCAAATTGATCTACAGCTTTAACACAAATCCTAAAAAAATTTCAGCAACTATTTTCAAGAAATTGACAAGTTGATCCTCAAATTTATATGGAAATTCGAGAGACCCAAAATAGCTAAAACCATTTTGAAAAAGAACAAAATTGGAGGACTTATCTTTCCTGACTTCAAAACTTACTATAAAGTTATAGTAATTAAGACAGTGTGGCACTGGCATAAGAATAGACATAGGGATCAGTGTATCATAATTGAGGGTCCAGAAATAAACTCTTACATTTTTGGTCAGTTGATTTTTGACAAAGGTGTGAAGGCAATTCACTGGGGGAAAGGATAGTCTTTTTCAACAAATGATGCTGGGACAACTGGATAGCTGTATGCAAAAATGATGAATTTAGTTCTTTCCCTCACAAGTTACCCAGAAATTAACTTAAAGTGAACCACAAACTAGATGTAAGAGCTAAAACTGTAAAACTTGTAGAAGAAAATATAGGAGTAAATCTTTGTGACCTTGGGTTAGACAGTTCTCAGATACATTACCAAAAGCACAATCCACAAAAGAAAAAAACTACTAAATTGGACTTGATTAAAATTAAAAGCTTTTGTGCTTCAAAAGATACCATTAAGAAGATGAAGAGACAAGCCACAACTTTGAGAGAAAATATTTGTAAATTATGTATCTGATAAAGGATTTGTATCCAGAATACATAAAGAATTCTTACATGACAATAATAAGACAAATGATCCAATTTAAAAATGAGCAAAAGATATTTCACCAAATAAGATAAAAAATAGATAATTATCACATCAAAATATGCTCAACATCATTAGTCCTTAGGGGAATACACATTAAAACTGTAATGGAATACCACTTCAAACTCATTAGAATGGCCATAGTAGCAAAGCCCAACAATAACAAGTGTTGGCGAGGATGTAGAGAAACTAGAATTCTCATACATGGCTAGTGGGAGTGGAATAAAATAAGCAATTTGACACTTTCTTAAAAGGTTAAGCATAAACTTTCCACATGACCTAGCTATTCCACTCGTAGGAATCTACCCACGAAAAATGAAAACATACACACGGACTCGTACGGGAATGTTCATAGCAGTGTTATTTGTGACAGCCCCAAACTGGAAACAATCCGAATGTGCATCAAGTGACGAACGAATAAACAAAATGTGGTCTATTCATCCAATGGGATGCTACTCAGAAATAAAAAGGAATGAACTATTGATACATGCTACAACATAGATGAATCTCAAAAGCACCATGCTAAGTGAAAGGAGCCAGACACAGAAGGCCACATACTGTACGATCCTGTGAAATGTGAAATGATTATGTGATTATGTGAAATGTCCAGGGAAGGCAAATCCGCAGAGATAGAACGTGGGTCAGTGATTGCCTGAGACTCGGGTGCGAGTGGAGATTGACAAGGGATCTTTTTAGGGTGATGGAAAGGGCCTACTACTGGATTGTGGTGATGGTTGCATAACTCTACAAATTTACTAAAAATCCTTGAGCTGTACACTTAGAATGGGTGAATTTAACGGTATGTAAATTGTACCTCAATAAAGCTGTTAAAAATAAAGGGAAAGATAAAAAAGTTCACCTCCTCTGTGAGGTCCACCCTGACCACTCAACCTGACTTTTCTCCAGGAAGCCCAACCTCTTATACTCCATTCTACTTTCTCTGATAGCACTTACCACCTTCTAATAAACTATAACATTTTCTTCCTATGTTTGTTGTTTACTGTCCAACCCCCCCAGCCAGAACATAAGTTCCAGGAAGGCAGGAGATTTGAGTCTGTTGTGTCACTGATGTATGTTCCCAGTGCCTGGAACGGTGCCTAACACATGGAAGGCGCATACACACATGTTGGAACATGGAATGAATGAAGAACCCTTGATTGGAGGATTCCTTCCAGCCCTAAAATTATCTAATCAAGGTTAGGTTTTGGGCGTCTTTTCCAAGGTGAAGTTTTGGTCTTTGGCAGAACTGTTGCCCAGGCCAAGTTGGTCTTTGGGGCTGGGGCTGGAGGAGGGACAGGTGACCCTTGCTCAGAGCCCGACTTGCTCTGAGGAGTCAGAGAGGACTCGTTTCCCCTCTCACGTGCATTGTGCAGCCTCTAGCATATTTCCTTCCCTTTTTGACTTCCGGCTGACCCATTCTCAAGACGAGTTCTCTGGAGCATCCTAGTGAATGTGTGTGTGTCTATATCTGTGTGCAGACAGAGGGGGAGTGAGCGGAGGGTGGGAGGCAGCAGTGTGTTTGGGGTGGAACAGTACCAGCTCTCCAGTGGGGATGGCTGTGTGGCCACCAGCCTGCTCCTCCGTTTCGTGCCTTCCACCATTGAGGCTGCAGTGGTGTCCCCGGCACCGGGTGATTTCTCAGCTGCTAACATGGTTCCTGACATATTTACATATGGAACGTTCTGCGTTTCTATAAACATTTACAAACACCTTGATCGACTTGTGAAAATGTGACACTCTTCTGGAAGCCAGACTTCTCGGGCTGTGGGGCTCAGCTATTTATTTTTGTGAGATGGAGGCAGCTGTGTGGGCTTCTGGGTGCTCATGAACCTCCCACTTAGGAAAACCTCCTCCACATTGACGGAATAATCTAGAGGCCCAGAGCGATGGGGAAAGAAGCAGTGGACAATCCCCTGATAATGAGACAAAGGGATGGAAAATGGATGCTGTGGGTCTAGGGCCCCTGGATCCCAAGGTGCACCTGGGGTACAGGGGCTGCCAGGAAGGGTTTTCTGAAGCCTTCAGTTCATTGTGCAGGCCACCTCTCTGACTCTGGGGGTCCCGGATAGTGTAAGGGCTCAGACAGGGCTCCTGGAGTTCCCTGGTGCTGGAAAGAGACCTGTATCATAGTCCATGATCTTAAGGAGGAGTCAGGCAGCAGTAAGTCTGAACAGGATTTTGGAAAAGAGGAGGGGCATGACTTAGCAGAAAGCGCAAGGGTTTTGGAGCTAGAAGACCTGAGTTCAGATTCTAGCTCTTTTTTTCTTGTGTGACCTCGGACAAGTTAATGGGTCTCTGTGCATGCAGATTACTCAGGCAGGGTCAGGGTTCCCGAAATGCCTCTCTCTAGCTGGACCTACATCACAGGCCCCATTCCAACATAGCATCGAAATAACCAGGCTCTGGCCGCTCCCACTGGACAGGTAGCGGCGCATCCTTCCTCTGCAGAAAACTTCCCAAAGCGCAGAGACTCGGTCCTGGCTCCTGCTAGTGGATACTGAGTCCTCTGCCACTGTGGTGTCCTGTGCTGGCCTGGGACAGCAGGGTCTCCCACAGGCTCCAGCCCCTGCCCACTCTCCAGGGCTTTCTCTCTGGGATTGCTCCCGGCCTTGGCCTCTGTGAGTCCGCCTAGGTGGTATGACCTCGTCACTGAACTCCCTGCTAAAACCACACCCCTCCCTCTCCCCACTGGCTGCTGGGGGAAGGCTTCCATTTAGTGGCATTTTCTTTTCTCATTTCATGCTGTAATGGAGATTCATTGCTAGTTTTAAATCCATAATTCGCCATGAAACTCTCATCTCGGGCCCCGGCTGAGGTCAGAGTGGGGAAGTAGTGAGCTATTTTTGGCTCTTAGAGGTCTTCCTGCCCAACTGGGCCTCTCTGGGATTTCCCAGGGCCGGCCTCGGTCAGAGTCCTGGGTCTGACACCCATGATGCCCGAGAGTCTGAAGCGAGGAGAGGGGCAATTCACCCCCAGGGGACTGGCTGGCCCCAGCCTGCCCTCTCTGTCGGCGGTGACTCTCTTCTCCTCCGCTTCGTTTCTCATTAGGGGGAATCAATAGAGGAGCAGGGCCTCATGCTGGGGAGAGCACGCTCCATTCTTTCCTGGGCCTGACGAGGAGGGAGGGTCAATACTTTTGTCAAGTCACTAAGATTTGTCCACTTTCCAACAGTGACAGATTCTGACTGAGTGTTCTTGTGTCTTTCCACACAGGGACACGGATGATTTGGCCGTGCTCTGAATTGTGTGTGTGTGTACGTGGGAGCACACCAGTGCATTTGTCCTTGAGGTAGGGTGTCTGTGTGTGCATGAATGCGTAAACAGGGAGCCTTGTAAATGGCCAGTGGCTGGCTGGGCTTCCTGACTGAGGACCCAGTAGGGTACCCGGATGGAGGTGGGCTCTTGCCTGTGCTTTTTCAGGCACACAGGGACGTTGGAAGCCATGCCCAGGCCAGAGGAAGCAGCCCTGTGATGGCAGAGTGAGTGAGGGCCTCCTCCAGGCAGCTGCATCCTGAAAGTTTTAGGAAGGGGGCTTGAATTTCACAGGCAGCCTTGGAGCTGTGGGTTCCATGCCAAATGGCGGATGCCTGAGGATCAAGGTCCTGACTTTTGCAAATCTCCATTGTCTGAGCACACTCCCCTTTGCTGAGTAGTGGAGCCTGCTCAGCATCTCCCAGGGTTACGCTTGGACGTAATACGGAAAGACATATTATCCTTGCTCTCAGGAGCAAGGGAAGAAGGACTGGGGAACATGCCCCTCATGCCCAACCCCCAAACCACGGTCAAATGAGGGAGAATCACCGTCAAACTGTGGAGTGGATTTGCACTTCATCTCTCCAGCTCCTGATTTTACCAGGGAGAGAGCGGGTCCTGAGAGGTTAAGCATCATAGCCCATGTCTCACGGCTGGTCGGTGGCAGGACTGGGGCAAGAATGCATGTCCCCCAACTTCCAGGCGAGGGCTCCTGTCCTGCTTGGACCTGGAGAATTGCTAGTGCCCTGGGTATGGTGGTGACACCCTTCAGGACTGCAGGGCTGCCCTGGAGAGCCCGAGTCACTTAGCGACGGGAGTGGGACACTGGGGGATCAGCAGAACTAGGAATAGGGTGGTGGTGGGGGCCAGGAGCAGGAGGCTGAGCACCTCGAGTGAGCAGACGCTGGGTGGCCTCTACAGAACCTCCCTGCCTTCCCTTGTGCTAGTGTTGAAAGCAAGAGATGCTGGAAGGGGGAGGGGAAGGCTGGCCCTGGGGTGGCCATTTGGGGTGCTGCCTCCAGCTTTAAGTGGTGAGCACCATCCAAGGCAGTGTCGGGCATCCAGCCAGTCCAGCAAGGCTACTTAGACCAGTTAGCTCTCCTCTCCTTGGTCAAGTCTGTTCCAATGGACCTTGGCAATATTGGGTGGCGTAAGGTAGGGGATGTGCGTCCATTGTATCAGGTCTCCCCTGTTCTTGGAGGGGACCCTGCCAGCCCCCTGTCACCTACATTTAGGCTGAGAGGGGAAGCACTGAGTTTGCCTCCATCCCCGGTGGATCCCAAACCCTCTGGGGCCTTGGAAGTCGTTCAGCATCTGGGAATCTCCTCTGCACCTCATTTCCCACCATGACAGACGGGGCCCAGGTTAGGGAGGAGCGGACTTTTCTGACATCCCACTGAGGCTGAGATGAACAGGGAGATGGGGGGGCAGACAGAGAGGCCGTTCCTTTCCACGACAACATCGCAGACTAGAGGAACAAGGAGACTGTGTGGGGGGATGATCTTAGTGCAGCAGGAGGGAAGGCTGGAGTGACCAACTCCGAGGTCAACACACCTCCACCCAACGGCTACAAGGACCTCCAGGGAGACCCTCCATCTCACTCTCCCCATCAAAAACTGCTGTGGGCGGCCACTCAGGGGGGCATAGGAACCTACAGTATTTACCTCAGAGACCAGGTCCCCTACTCACAGGGAGCTTACAATATAATTTACAAGAGAGAGACTATTAGTCAGCTTAAGGTAACTCCATGACCCTAAGTCAGACCACCTTATAACCTGCCCAAGCAGGGAAGCACAGAGGTAAACCGGGAGGGCAAAGAGGGGTGTGCAGTGGCCAAAGGGAGAGGGAGGAGGGGAATCTGCTTCTGGCCCAGGGGGCACTGGGTGTGGCCTGGGCCCCCAAGAAGGGCAGAGAAGCAGGAAGGCAGTGGGAAGGAGCCTGCGGCAGGGGTGGTGTGGGGTGAGGAGCACAACAGCTCAGCCGCGTCTCCCATCTGGAACTGCAGGAGATAAGGAGGCTTTTTGCTGCTCTCTCCCATCTCCGGCTTGTTTGCTCCCCTATTTGGGGGTGATTGGAGGGTAATGAATGTGGCAGGAAACAGGCACACAGCACAAATGAGATACGGCACCCAAGACCGGGCCAGGGCCCAGGCAAACACGCTTAATGAGGAGATAAGGACATCAATTCCGCTTGTCTCCCCAGGCCTGCGAGCCCAGGAGGGGCCTGCAGGAACCATGCCTCTCTACCTTGTGTGCTGGAGGAAAAAGCTTCTCTAGGACACAGCCTGATCCCCCAGGAAGAAGGAGTTGCTTGTTGGCATCTCTTAACATTGCAGGAATAACAGTAATGACAACAACAGTTATGACAATCACAACAAATGCTTGTGTGCCTTGCTGTATCCAGGCCCTGTGCTGAGACATGCCTAATCTATATTATTTCATTAAATCCTCTCTGTAACCCTGAGAGGGCAGCTACCATTATTCGCCCATTTTATACGAGGCACAGAGTGTCTGAATAACTTGTCCAGGGTCACACCACTGGTGAAGTGACACAGCTGGCTTTCAAGTGTAGGCAGTCTGGCCTTCAGAGTCTGGGCTCTTAACCATGAAGCCATGTTGCCTCTCTAAGTACAACACAACACAACACAACACAACTTACAGGGATTTGGGGCTGACTATCTGCCAGGTATCATTCTCTGTGGTGAGGTTCAGTGTAAACTCCGCCTAGTTTGCCCCCAAACCCTGATACTAAGTTATATGACCAAGATTTCCTGAGCTCCAAGTATGTGCTTGCAGGCTGTGCTAGGCATGAGGGGTGCAGGATGCTCCCAAGAGCCCCAGCAGAGGATGCAGACTTGTAAACAGTAACTTTCAATATAATGTGTTGAGTGCTGTGATCGAGGCTAAGGGAGCATAGAGATGGACAGTCAGGCCATGTGGGGTTCAGGGAAGGCTTCTTGGAGGAGGTGATATCTAAGGTGAATCCTGATAGGTGACCGAGAGTTAGCCAAGGGAAGAAAGGTGGGAAGGGCATTCCAGGCAGAAACACATGTGAGTGGAGGCACAGAAGGGCGGTGAGTGGAGGGACTGCAAACTGGTTGTTGTCCCTGGAGCCAGGGGGGTAGTGGCCCTGAGGCTGGAAGGAAAGCAGAGGGCAGGCCTCAGACAGCCGCACGTGCCGTGGAGGGAGCTTTGGGCTTCGTTCTGTGGGGGGGCTTTCTCACCCCCGAAGAAGCACTCAGACTACCCACTGATAGGGTGACTGTGGGTGGGTTTCTTGTCACCAGTTTCTGGAAAAATGGTTTTAGAACCGGAGTTATTCACTGTCTTCCTCTGGACGCCCCTACCCAGAAGATTAGGGGATTGGGAAGAGGGGTGCTTCCACCGCTGGGGACCAGGGCCCCTGCCCTGCAGCTCCCTGGTGGAGGAGCTGCAGAGGGCTCTCGTGGTTTGGGAAAATGCACAAGTTAAGGACACATTTGGACCTCGCCTGTTTGCCCCTCTCAGTATTGGGGCCTTGACATCATTTTAGAGCAACCCTCTATTTGAGTTGACCTATTCTCCATCATTAAATAATTCATGTTGATTTAAGAAGGTTTGTTTCTAATGGGAGCCACAAGACAGCCGAATTAATATTAGAACGGGCCAGGAAGAAGAGGGAAATGGGGAGGAAGACTGGGAAAATACCCCTTTTAATAATTAACCTGACATCCACCATCCTCCCCACCTGCTGCCAGTTCCCCTCACCCTGCTCCACTTTCTCATCTTCATCGCCTTCATTACCACCTGACATCCTACACGGCTACGCAACGTGCTTGTTTAATCCGTGTATTGTTTATTGACTGTCTCTCCCTCTGCTGGGACACAAGCTCCACCAGGCCACGGGTGGTTTTCTCTCTCATTTACTGAAATGCCAGTGCCTAGACCAGCGCTTGGCACATAGTAGGTCCTCAGTAAATATTTGTTGATCAAATCCTTGGCACCCATTTCCTCCCTGCTCTTGCTCTGGGTCCCTGAAGGAGTTCTTGCTTCCCGAGTTTTCAGGCAGGTAGAAAGATCAAATGCAATATCACCTTACAGCTGTGGCCCTGGAACAGTGTGGATGGTTTTCAACCTTGGGGCTCCTGCAGCGGGGAGAAGAGCAGTCTGCATGCGTGCATGCATGTGTGTGTAACCTGCAAGTGTATAGCACTTTAGTGTGTGTGTGTGTGTGTGTATGTTAGTTTGATGCTCACAACAATTCTAGGAGATCGGTATTTTCATTATGCCCATTTTATAGATGAAGAACCAGGAACTTCATTCATTAAAAAACCCCTGGGGCCGACCCCGTGGCTTAGCGGTTGGGCGCACGCACTCCGCTACTGGCGGCCCGGGGTTCGGATCCCGGGCACACACCGACACACCGCTTCTCTGGCCATGCTGAGGCCGCGTCCCACATACAGCAACTAGAAGGATGTGCAACTATGACATACAAGTATCTACTGGGGCTTTGGGGGAAAAAAAAAAGGAGGAGGATCGGCAATAGATGTTAGCTCAGAGCCGGTCTTCCTCAGCAAAAAGAGAAGGATTAGCATGGATGTTAGCTCAGGGCTGATCTTCCTCACAAATAAATAAATAAATAAATAAAACTGTTTAAAAACCCCTGAATCCTACCGAGTACCTACCCTGTACTAAGTGCTGGGTACAGAGAGTGGAACCAGAGGCCCAGGGGGAGGAGCTCTAGGGAGCTTGCGCAAGGTCACGTGGTGAGTGAGCTGCAGGGAGGTGTTCTACCTCCCAGCCCAGGGCTCTTCCTCTTACACCACAGCTCTGCACACGTGCGTGGGGGTTCTACGATGTCCCATTAAGCTGAGTCCTGCAGAGAAGGCTCGGAATGCATGGAAGCTGTATATAGAGGGAGGGCTCTGGGGTTAAGGTGTACAGCCAAATCGTAGAATCCCAGGGCTGGGCAGGACTTTGAGAGGTCCCATCTCTGGCCTCAAAGTGGGTTGCTGTCTAAAAGACCCTCATCAGTTACCTTCTATGCCTCGGTCACCACATGAATTCTGGCTCCAGGGGGGGATGGGCCATTTTCCTAAAATAGTTGGTGCAGCAAGTTGGACTCCTTATTGTGGAAGTCATGGCTTTTTGGGAACTGGACACTTCTTAGAGATCATTTTATTTATCACCACCTTCATTTTACAGGTGAGGAAACTGAGACCCAGAGAGGTTGAGTAACAGGGCCAAGATCACACAGCTGCTTAAGGGCAGGACCGTGACTGTTGCCTCCAAGTCTGCTGCTCTGTCCATGATACCATGATTCCTGAGATGTGGTGGGGGTGGAAAGATGCGCGTCTCGACCTGGCCTGAGTCAGGGCATGACCCTCGGCAGCTGGTGGGTCACAGAGGGATTGCAGCCTGATTGTTAACCTGGACTGGGGCTCCCCAGTCTTTGCCCACTCAGCTTCACAAGCTCTGCCCCTTCCTTCTCTCCCCTCCTTGTCCCCTAGCTCCTTCCGTCTGCCTCCTGGGGTGGCAAATGCTCAGCTCAGAGTTGCTCCTTGCCTGATTGCATCTGAGAGCTGGAAACACAAGGCTAATTAATGTGTCTGTGACTCGAGGCTTGGCTGTCGGGCCCAGGTCCCCTCACCTTCCCTGGAGCACGGCAGGCTCTGCGAGCTGGCCCTCTGGCTTCTCCAAGCAGGCTGTCGGCAGATGCATATTTTAACAATGCACATCTGTTGGCTATATAATTTCTCGTATTTGCCCTCCTCACTTGGTGCTTTGATGGAAGACCCCCGGGGGTCTCCCTCTGTTTCAGCCAAAGTGTTTGCTTTGCAATTTTGCCGGAATACCATCTGATTCTGCTCTCACATCTTCTGCAGGTTCTAATCAGGCTCTTACTTTATTTAATTAAAAATCTATCTCAGGCAAATACAGACTAAATTAGGAAGCTCTCTCATTCCTGGAACACAGGGAAGGCAGCCCCCCCTTGGGGAACGGGCTGGGACACATTCCCGGGCTGAGATGTCACAGCAAAGCAGATGGGGTCTTGGTTGGGGAGCCGGCTGGCCAGGGTGGAAACACCCCTCTCCCCTCTGCTGGAACAGACGCTCTGTCTATCCACCACTGTGAACAGACCAGGGCTCCCTTTCCAGAAGGCTGGGTCAGCTTCTGCACGCAGGGCCTCCCTCCAGGGCAGTAGGGGGGCTGTACACCGCAGAGAAACTCCGCCAGGCTGGGTACCTCAGCTGTGGGACCAGCTGAGGGGTGGGGACCTAGGGTGGCCCTGAGCAGTCAGGGAGGACCCTAGGTAGAGCCTGGGGAAGCTCTTTCTTGCCCGGGGTTAGTTTGCTTAGGAGGAATGGTTTTTGTGGAGCCTGTTTGAAAGGCTGATGGACAGATGCCTGCTCAGGCTCCCGCTCCAGCTCTCAGGAATCCCACCCAGGCCATCCTGCTGGGGTCCCCCGGAAACTTCCCTTCCCCGCTCTTCCACTGATCTCCAGACTTGTACAGCATCTCCCCCACACAAACCAGCTCCGTGCCCAGAAGGCAGTGCCAGGTTATGCCACTGGAGAGGGAGAAGGGGGAGTGAATGCCTTTTAGATGTGACCCGAGACAAAATCGAGTCTGTTCAGCTCAGATTCCAAGACCTTGCTCTCAGAAACCTGGCTCCTAACCAACCAGACAAAGGAAATACAGCTGGCATTTCGAAATGCGGAGATGGGGCAGTGAACTTTGGTTTGGAGTTGAAAAATCTGGGGTCTATTTTGAGTGTTAATTAAGCTGTCTGATCTCCTGTGAGTGCCTTGCCTCTCTGAGTCTCAATGTCCTTATCTGTAAAATGTCTGGAATAATTGCGACTTTGTTATCTATCTGAGATAGTACAGAGGAAAGGAGGCTGTAAGTGGCTGGGTATGACCCGGTGAAGCTCTGATACCATCTCAAGAACTTAAGGATGAGATGCGTCTCCATCTGTTTTAGGTCCTGCGTGAAGTCAGGAGGGGACAATGCCTAGGTTCTTCTCATTTTAGCATCCTTTGGTCCTTCTGCACAAGAGAGCAGAGGCAGATTCTTCTGAGGATCGCGGGGCTGAATAACCTCCGAAGATGAAAATCTTTACTTAGGAAATCTGTTCTGGCATTTTGCAATCCTCAAAAATCAGAAAATACATTAGGCACTAAATCCTTCTTCTCTCCTCCCTCAGCCCCCACACCAAATTGTAGACCCCTTCCCATCATAGCCACCATCTCAGGAGAGATGAAGATGGCTGCCTCTTTCTTACGATTCCTGCTTACTTTTTGGAAGGCCCACCTACTGACCAAGTAATCCCAGTTTATTGACCCTGCCGGACGAGGTTTATTTTCTTATTCCTTTCATCCCAGGCCAGAGGAGACTCAAAAGTTGAAGGAGGTGTCTGGGGTTGGCCCTGAGTTCCTCCTCCCCGTCTCAAGAAGCCGAGCTCTGAGCTTGGTAAGTGGTCCTCTGGGGCCTGCCTGCTGCCGCTGTGTGGGGGATAATCTGCCCCATGTGCTGGCCGTGTAGATCTGAAGATAACCCGACACTCTCTTAAGTATTTCATCTCTGGGCAGCCCTACGCCTTATGTCCCAGGCGAGGAGGCAGCACCCCAGCTGCTGATCCTGTTGTCAAACCTTCACAGCAGCTGCTGAGAGGCGGCAGTGTGGAACAGGACTTCCCTCTTCTGGCTGCCCTGCTCTATCCCACAGGCTGCCTGGCAGAGACTCACGGAAGGAGGCAGGGAGGTGGCGCAAGGAGGCTGAGCCAGAGACCCTGGGCTGGCTTTGCTTCTCTGAACCTCAGTTTCTCATCTGAGGCAACAGTCCCTGTCCCACAGACTTGTGTCGGGAAGCTGAGGTATGCAAGTGAAAGTGCTTTGAGAGCTGCTGTGAAGTGCTGTGCAAATGTGAACTCTTATTACCGCGTGTGAGGCTGGGCTCCCAGCCAGAGGAGGGAGTTGACAGGGGCTAAACTCTAGCTTAGAACGATTCCCTGGTCTTCAGGCAGGTCTGCCCATGTGAAGGAGTGGGGACCTCTTCAGACAGGATGTCCCAGGGACACTGGGCTCCTGGGAAGCCGAGATGAAGGGAGGCCAGGGGGAAAAGGTATGATCTGGAATAAGAGCCTGAAATGAATTTTCCTAGGGAGACTTAGGCAGTCCAGTTCTCCACCTGAGAGCCCGGAGCCCCAGGGGGCAATGAAGAGAGGGAAGGAACAGGGTCAGGGGGGCCTGTGGATGTTGAAATCACAGGAGAATCAAGATTCAAGCTGATTCTGACAAGGGAGGTGGTGGGATGGGGTTTAGTTAGCACCCAGAAAGAAGTGACTCAAGGACGTGTCACGTTCTTCTCTGTTTCTCCATTGTCTCGCAGAAGCCCTGACATCCATCACGTGTGCGGAACGTGCTTCCTGATTGAATAAATAAGCATCCAGGAGCCCTAATTAGCTCCCCAAGCTGGATTCAAACACACTGGGGTGGGACAGGGTCATAGGTCAATTGGCCTCGGCTCTCTGATTTCCAGGGCAGGAACTTCCACTCTCCCCCTTTTGGTGGGGAAGGGGGTACTGACACCATGGGGCAGAAGTGGCCAGAGCCCTGTGGACAACACCTGGGGGCTTTGCCCAGTGGGGAGGCCTCTCCAGTCTGGCTGGAAGGAACCCTTCTGGAGATGAGCCCGTGGAGCTTGCCACAGCATCCTCACCCCCACGTGGGGGACAGTTCTTACCCAGGACGGTGAGGCGGGCGGGACGGGACCGGATGGCAGCCTGGATGGCCTGGCACTCGTACACGGCATCATCTTGCAGCTCTGCCCGCAGGATCTTTAGGTGATGCTCCCCCGACAGGTGGTTCCCTACCACCAGGTACTGTGGGTAACCTGTGGAGACAGCAGGCCATCAAGGGGGGCTGGGGCAGGGGGAGGAGGCACTCATGACAAACAGGCGCAGCAGCAGGACCCTGTGCAGGGGCTGGTCTCAGAGCAGACAGAGCAGGAAGCTGCTCAGGGCCCTGATCTCAGTGTAAGGAGCGTGAAAACGGGAGTTTTCCCAGGGTGTTGGGGCGTGGGGTGTGTGTGTGTGTGTGTGTGTGTTTCTAAGGGTATTGTTGGCTTTAAGTTGAGGAATGTTGGGGGATCCGTTATTACAGAGGGAAGGGCAGAGCAGAGATGGAAATGCTAAGTGTGGGCAGGCACGGCAGGTGATTCCTCTGGAAAGCGGTGCGCTTGGCGCGGGTTTACCCAGTAGGCATGCATTTTGATAAGGAGACACACAGAGACTGAGCGACCCCAGCTGAGCTTCACAAACAGAGAGAAGACAGAGTGCGAGAAAGAGAAGGAGGAAAACAGATAAACATTTGGAAAAGGGTCAAGAGTCACTTTTGGGGCAAAGTTTTGTTTCAGGATGGACGGGAAATCTCGGCCCACCCACCAGGGCCCTGGCACCTCTGGTAACTTTGAACCATAAGCAGCCCTTTTCTAGTCATTCCTACCACCCATCCCCACCCCCAGGGCCTGATTAAGCACTTACGAGACACTCAGGACACTTAGGAATTTGGGGCTCCCATACCGCTGGCAGTGAATAACAGATCAATAAAAGCTTGGGAATGTTAAATCATTCATCAGCTTCCCTGCTGCTCTGTAGGGTGGAGTATAAACGCCAGTCAGTCGGGCCGGCAGGGTGGGCCGGCAGGGTTGGGCAGTTCCTCTCGTCCCGGGTCTCAGGCCCTAAACCTCCTTAGTTTCTCTCAGCAGGATCTGTTCTCCATCCATCCCCTTCCCTGAGCTCTGTCCTTCCCCCACCAGTCCCTACAGAGTACCTCCTCCCCGTCCTGGTCCCCTTCTCTCCTCAGAGGCCCACCCACCCTCCGGCAGCCCCAAACTGCTCCTCTTTCTGAAGGACCTTCACCAGGACAGTGTGAGTTCTCAGAAATGTGCCACGGGAGGAGGGGATTGGGCACATGTGGGCTTTTTTTTTTTTTTTTTTTTGTGAGGAAGATCAGCCCTGAGCTAACATCCATACCAATCCTCCTCTTTTTGCTGAGGAAGATTGGCCCTGAGCTAACATCCGTGCTATCTTCCTCCATTTTATGTGGGACACCACCACAGCATGGCCTGACAAGTGGTGCGTCGATGCGCGCCCGCGATCCGAACCTGGGCCGCCAGCAGCCGAGTGCGAGCACTTAACCGCTGCACCCAGGGCCGGCCCCCACATGTGGGCTTTTAAAGAGAAGACTAGGGCTTAAGCAAGTGAGAGGCAGAAACAGGCAGAGGGACGTACAATAGCTCTTTTCAAATATTTTGAAGCCTCTTAATGTGGGTCAGATGTGTTCGTGTAGCTCCCGAGGGCAGCATTAGCTCCAACAGGCAGAATTAACATGGGAAATACTTTAGAATATTCTTAACGATTTGAGGTGTCCAACAAGGATCTGGGCTGCCAGAGTGGTAATGAGATCGCTGTCCCTGGCTGTATTCAAACCGAGGTTATATGATTACCTGTCAGGGACATTGCAGAGGGGATTTCTACCCTGGATTAAATATTGGAGCTCTAGGGCCCCTCCCACCTCCATGAGCTAAGGGTTTTTTGGAGCTGGGGCGGGGTTCCCTGTGGGCAGGCTGTACAGGGGCTACCAGCATCCACTTCTGGTCAGTGGAGATTGCTATGATCCTCCACCAGGCTTCCCAGTATGCTTTTTGGGTGCACACTGTGCGGCTGAGCCTTTCAGGCTCATGTCTTCATGACTAGCACCGTCCCCATCATACAATCAAATGGCCCTGCCCTCCACAGCTGCTCAGGCCTGGCAGGAGATGCTTACAGGCTATCAACTGTACCCCAAGAGCACGGCCTCCCCTCCTCCCCGCCCTTCCTGCGAAGGAGCCCAGGTAAGTTAAGCCTATTCTCCCCAGGGCCAGGGCAAGGGGCTGGGAATGGGTTCTAGTCCAGTCCTGTCCCTACTGCTGCTGCCTGTGATGTAGCTGGCTCAGCACCCCCAGTCCCTCTGGCCCAGCCTCCAGATCCCGCTGTCCTGTGATTAGTCCCTGGTCTCCTGCAGGCATCTTGGCTGGAGCTTGTGTTTTTGTTGCCTTGCAAGCTATCAGCAGCAGGATTCCGCTCTCATGAGCTGCTGAAAACATCAGTGATGGGTTTGTTTGTATTTGCCTAATTAGGCGAGGAACTGAGATGCTATCCCAGGACTGGCAGCATCTTCGGAAATCACAGGCCCAGAGGCATAGATTCTGAGGAAGTTCTAGCTCCTTCCACAGCATCATTACTCTCTCTTGCTACTCCCAGGGGAGGCAAAATTATTGAGAGTCTGGGTTGCGTGGTCAAATTGCCTAGGTTAAATGCCACCTCTATCACTTCCTGTCTCTGTTGTCTTGGATAAGTTAACGTTAACTTCTTTGTGCTTCCATTTCTTTATCAGTAAAATGGGGGCAGTACTAGTACTCCTAGAGTCACGGTGAAGATTAGATAGGATAATCTATGCAAAGTGCCTGGCAAGTAGTAAGTAGTCTATAAACGATAGTGTAAATTAAAATGACAGGGAGGCAGGGCAGCCAAAGAGGTCCCCATCTGTAGAAGGGAGAGCAGATAGGGCGTCTGGGCTTTTGGGGGGTTAGGAGCCAGGGTCACATGCATTGGGATTGGGTATATATTTGAATCAATTTTTTTCTCAACTGTGACTTTGTTTACCTGTCAAATACTTCTTTTTCTCCCTCTGGATCATTGTAGATTTATGAGATAATGTCTGAGAAGTACTTGACCTTCTTCAAAGAAAAGTATTCCATCAATATGTACGAGGGAGTGTATTTATAAATCATTTCCTTTGACTGTTTTTTCCAGCCATGGTGATCAGAAAGACAGGTAGGCCTTAGTTAGGGCATTATTCCTGGTCAACTGGATAGGGCCACATGGTTAAAATAGAAGAGCACAGAGCTGCAGCAGGCTGAAGTCCCACAGCATGGGCCTCAGTTTCCGTAGGGGAAAACTTGTGCAGTATTAAGTGCTCTGCAAACACTTGCTGAATTGAATTGAGATCTATTATTTTCACTTTCTCATCAGGCAAGCAAACAGTGCTTATTAAGCATATAACTATCTGTCGTTATTGTCATGACGCTATTTTTGGGACAGGTGATCAAACACAGAGCACGTACTTTAGCAGGAGTTTGTTTATTGGCTGTACAAGGAGAGGACCAACCTTCTTTCTATAAATGGAGTCAAGCTGGAGAGGAAGCAGACTTCAGTTCATCAGAGTCCACTGTCCTTCAGCACTTAGCAGGACCTAGTCCTGGATCCCAGAAAGCCATTCATGGACATGGATGCCAGAGGGTCAATTACCCATGTGGTGATGACCATTCTATGAACCATCCATAGGGATCTTGGGCCCCGTCTTGGCCACAGACCCAACAAGACCCCAGTCCCTGACCGAAGGCTGGAAACCACTGACTAGGAACCCAGAGAGCCTCCTGAACTAGCAGCAATGCTGGGCCAATCTCAGGGCCGTGTGGAGTGTGAATGGTTCTGGTTTGGAAGGTCATAGCGTTCCTTCAGTTTTTCCAGGGTAAGGGAGTTCAGAGTCCCTGAAATTGGATAGTTCCCATAATACTTAAATTTTACGGCAGCACAGTATATTTTGGGGATATTATTGTGTATTTTACCGACGCTCAGCTGGGCTGCAGCACTCAAACCCTGTGATGCTATTGACCATGGCTATAATGCTTCAATATACATTTTTGGCAAGACATAACTCACATTTTAAAATATTAATTTCCCAACCATCATGTTCCTGAGTGTGCTTCGATTTTTATTTTCCTGCAGCTGTAAACCATGAGAGAGGCAAAGCTACTTCTCAGTTGAATACATATTTTTCTCTCTTCCTCCACCCTCAGCCATCCTCCAATCACAGAGATACCCAGATCCCTTGTTCTGGATGTTATAGTTTATGCTAAGCCTAGCAAACAGTCATAGGCCACCCTCCTCCAGGGAGAATGATAATGGCTGATGGGTGAGTGACCAGGAGGATGATTCCATTCTTTTTCCCCCCCGGGGGAGAGCATGGATTAGAAAGACATCCGTATGAGCTTAAGGGTTGACATTCATGATGGTTAACAGATGATGGGGCATGGCACTGGCCAGGGAGCTCAGCTGCCAGCCACCAGAGCCTACAAGCTCATCTTTGCTGAATACCAGCCTGGGTGGGCTGAATAAAGTTTGGAATTTATTTTAAACTCTCTTTTTCTTTTCTTCCCATCACATGGTGACCCCTAAAATCAATCAAGTTTCTTTGTGAGTTTTCAATCTACTTGACTCTCTTTAATGGGTGGGAGCTGAGAAGAACCAGGTTGCAACTTAAGTGGGGAATACATTTTGGAGCAAGAAAAAGGAACACTTTACCTCTGGAAATCTGACTTTACATGAATCGTGTTTGACTTTAGAATAGACCCTTCAGGACAACAGTGTGTTAGGTTTAGGACCCATCATCAGAATTGAGGATTAATTATAATTCATCACCAGTAGCCAGAGCGGCCCTCAAAGTCCCATGGATCCTGGACCCAGGGCTTGCCTAGCCTGCCTCTGCCCTGTGATCTGCAGTAAAAGCTGGAGACTTAATCCCCAAACACCTATGATGATGGAGTTCCCTGGGAGGGTGGAGGGTGGGTAAGGTAGGGATGGGGTCCAGGCCTTCCTGGGGAGGTCTGGGGGTACTCACTTGAGAGGTCCCTGCCCACACCCAGAGCCAAGCCGTCTTTGATCCACAGAACGAAGCCATCATATTCGGGGATGGCGCACAGCAGAGTCACCGGCTGCCCTGACACCACAGCCTGGTCCTGGGGCTGCTGGCTGAAGGAGTACACTTGGCCTAGGAAGAGACAAGCACAGAGGTCAGTTCCTTGCAGGGAGCAGTTCCTGGAGGGCTTTCCCACAAGTTATGGAAGCAGAGCCCAGGCTGGCCAGGGGACAAGGCCCCCCCCGAGTGCCTCACTTCCTGCCTGGGGCCCAGCAGTGGCTTCCTCACTGCCCCACCTTAATCCCCTGCTTTCAGGAGCTGGCTTCCTGCTCCAGCCTCCCTGCTCATCGGTCCCTGGGGCACACTCACACCTGGTCCAGCCATGGTCCAGCCATCCTCCAGCCACCAAAGGGCTGTGCCTCACGCACTTGGGACACGTCTCTCCTCTTTCCATTTGGCTAACTCCTACTTAATGCCACCACTTCCACAATAGGGCAGAGGTGGGAGAGAGACCCCCAGCTGGAAGCATTCTGTGGGGGTTGTGCTCCAAGAGGGCAGTGGGTGTGGGGAGTGGTGTGCTTTGCTTAAACCTGAGAATCCAAGAAATACTATTGTTTTAGAGGCTCCCAGGATGGGCTCAGGGCTGAATTCAGTGGGCCGAGTGGTGCTCAAGTGTGGTGGAAGGTGTGGCTGAGGGAGCCGGAAATCGTCTTCACGCGTCCTCCCTGTCCCTTTCTACTCCAGCCTCGCTATCACTTGGGAGAAAATCATCAGTGTGACCCCATGCCTCCCCATACACACCTCAAAGCGAGACGGCACTGAACCGTCTAGCTAGCCAGGCCGTATTTTATTAAACAAACACACCACAGTGTGTACAGTATGCCAGGCATTGTACAAGATGTGAAAATATTAGCTTATTAATATTGTCAGTCTCATAACAACCTCCGAGGGAGGTACCAGTGCATCTTTGCTGAATTTCGGCCTGGGTATTTTTACCCCCATTTTCCAGATGAGGAAATGAGGCACAAGCAGGTGGAAACAGTGGCAACAGCTGTGCTTGTTAACTGCTTAGCCAGTACTCAGTCAGCCTGACCTCCAGTTGTCACAGGACCCACAACACCCGTGTGGAGCCTTACCCACCCCGTTCCACAGGGGCTTGCAGGTTAACTAAACTGTCCAGGGAGCGACTAGCAGCAGGCCTAGGGCTGTGAATTCAAGACTTTCTGCCTCTAAAGACCATGTTCTCATCCACTGAGCTATGCTGTACACAGGTCCCTAAGCCTGGTCCTGGAGGGACTGCCGAAGAGGGAGGTGATGTTATCAGTGTTCCCCGGGAGGCCACACTTGAGCAGGCAACGGGACATTACACTTACTGAGCTCCTGGGCCATGGTGTGAACGGGGCTTCACACGCCCTCCCTTCTGTAACCTGTTTGATTACATTTCCCGGGAGAAATATCCCCATTTTACAGCAAAGAAACCTGGGTCAGAGAGGCAAAGTCACCTGCCCAAGGTCACACCGCTAATGAGTGGTGGAGCTGGGATTTGACCCGAGGTCCACGACTGCTGAGCCCGCATGCTTTCTCATACCCTTCTCTGCAGATGCAGACACACAACCGAGGAAAACTGGACCTGCTGAGCAGGCTGCTGCCACAGCCTCTCCTGCCCAACCCGGGAGGGTCAGTGATGGCCACAGAGGTCCTGGCCACTGGCTGTTGTCCATTTTGGAGACGTGAAGCCTCAGGCTTGGACCACAGATGGGGCCGAGCTCTTGGCAGCAGATGGCCATAAGAAGGGAATGAGTGGTGTATGGAACCTGGGCGGAGCTGGGATGGAGGCAGAGCATGTGGCGGAGCCCCCTAAGAGGACAGACAGAGGTCCACATCGGAGAGTTGGTGGCAGGCGGGATGGTAGCTGAGTTTACAACCTGATGAGATCTTGGCTGGGTCTCTGAAGAGTCTAGTTAAAAATCGAATAGGCCCTGAATTGTGGGAGTAACACTTTTTATTCTGATTTGAGTTTTACAAATTAGATTTCATAGGACATTTTAATCAGCTACGTGTGGTGCGGTTTTTTTTTTTCTCTCCTTCTCTTCAAGTTCTCTGTTGTAATTAGACTGTTTCTGGCAGCAAAACAAGAGAGAGAAGGAGGGAAGGGATGAGAGAGGAGAAGGAGATGGGGAGGCTGGAGAAAGGGCGAGAGGGCGGGAGTGAAGAGCAGAGAGGCAGGAGGAGCTGGAGAGGGAGGAGGAGCAGGGCGCAGAGGAGAGAGAGGAGAGGGAGAGGCAGGGGCGCGGCTGAGCCAGGAAGCAGCGGGGAGTGTGTGGGGGGAGAGAACATTCCTTTCCTAGGCTCTTTTCTCCCGGCTCTAATGATGATTTCACAGCTCATTCTTTTATCTCAAAATCCCTCTTGCAGGAAGGACAGTGTCAAGACAGCCGCGATAGCTGCCACAGATTGTGTTATCGGAGAGAATTATCACGTTGTCAGCTGGGTGCTGAGGGGTTTATAATGAGGAGGTCCTAAACAAAATGGCGCCCGAGCCCTCCCCAACGTCCATTAGTTGGGGCGCCCGCAGTGGGTGATTGTCCCATTCCTCCCCCACCGCAGTCCCGCTTCCTCTTGGTGGGGTGAGGGTGACTGGAGAGCCAGGGCGCAGGCAGCATCCCAAGGCGGATGTGTGGGTGGGGGTGAGGGTGAGTCCAGGACTATCGGAGAGAAACCCCAACGTGGCTGGTGTGGCAGTGCCCTGGGGGAGACGGGGGCTGTCACCATGGAAACCCGGCTCTGGAGGAGAGCTCCGCGGAGGCAGGCCGTGGAGGTGGACACTGAGTGGTCACTGTTTCGCTTTGGAGGGTGTCTCAGAGCCAGGAGCTGGGGCAGGCACAAGATGTCCCTGAGTAAGTCCAGGGGTCTACAGAAAGGAGCCTGAAGGGGTAGGGAAGAGCGGGAGAAGGCCTTGAGTGGAGCAGAGTCTCCAGAGCAGGCTTCAGAGAGAGGTTTTGGCTCTCACATTTTGTCTGTTTGGATGCCCTTGGCTTTTCTATGGAAAGAACGTTTCTAGAGGGAGATGGATACAAAGGATTATCTCAAAAACCACCTAAGGAACATTATTTGCAAATTATTTTTTGAGAGGGAATGGTTAATGCCCTATTTTCTTTTTCAGTCTAATTTTAATATTTGTGCATTAAATACAAGCCACTAAAAATACTTTTCTCTTTTAAATCAATGGGATGCTTTTTCAAACAGAATTGTAAGCTGTGTGTCACCATCTAGAATAGGGACAAGGGGAGGTGCTGTGGATGGAGAGGAGGTGGAGGGGAGGGGCCCACTTTCTTTTCTCCCGTGGGACAGACCTGGAGGCCTCTCTTCATGCTCACGAGCGCCGAGGAACACCGTGTGTAAACCTGTGGTGTGAGGTGCGTTCTTGCCCAAAGACGGCTCCCCACCCATTCCCTCACAACCTGGTTTCTCTTCCTTGTCTTTCCTCCTCCAAAGAAGTGAAAGGGATCATTTTCTATAACCTCCAGGTATTATATTAAGTAGAGAGGAAGCTCCCTGAGAACATTTATTCAACACACGTCTATTGAGACCTGCTCTGAGGCAGGGATTGCATTGTCTTGTGAGAAACAGAAGAATACCGCCTGGTCATCCATCCAGGAGCTCACGCCGCACCCCGCCCACCCGGACAACTCGGATCTGAGCACAGGGTAGGTGCTGCACCCTAAGGGCCTGCTCTTCTTGTAGACTCAACACACCTTGCATCATCTATCGCAGGTTTTCTGCCTCAGTTTCCCATTTCATCCAATGACGTTCTCCTGGTGTGAAGCCCGGCAGTCAGCGTCACCTCCCTTTCCATGCTTTATTTTTATTCTGTCACTGTCACGCAGTCTGGCCCAGCCTTCCTCCCTAATCTCTCTCAAATCACCCTCTCCTCTCCATTCTACTGCCACGACCCAATGTCCGGGCCCTTGGCACCACAGCCTGCGTTCTCTCCACAGGCTCTGAATGCTTTCAGGTGTTGCCCTGGATTTATCTTCCTAAATCACCACTTTCCTCATGTTTTCTCCTTCCCACGAGGTGGAAACTCTAATGCCTCCATTGTCTGAAGCACTGCACCTGAGCCTCCCTCCTGGATTACAGACTTCTCCCAAATCGGAGCCCCCCTTACCCTGGAGCTCCACTGCAGTCCTGTGCTGGCTGTCCACTGATGGGACCTGGCACGCGGCCCCCCCAGGCCCCTAACCAGCCCTGCCGTCATCAAAGGCCCGGATCTTTGCCTGTACTTCTAGGCTCTTCCCACCACCTGGAGGGGATCATCTCTTTCTCTCCTCCTCCCCACCTCCCCCTTATCCTCCTTCTCATCTCCCTTAATTTCTTCAAACCTTTACTGAGTACGTACTATATGTCAGATGCCAAAGAAACAAAAGTAAATAAGAAACAGAGGGAAACTTGTTGAGGGCAGGACCCACGGCTGTCATTTCCATCTTGTGTCCTCAGTGCTGTGCCCGGCGCTCAGCACTGAATAAATCTCTGATGCGCCTGCATACTTGTAGCTCATCTACCCTAGTTTGTCTCCTGAGATCTGTGGTCACCATAGGAAAGCTGTTTTTACTTTATCAACTACTGACTAGGCAGGTAGGTGCTGAGCACACCATACAGGAGTGAGGTGGGAAATGAAGGGGCAGGGCCAGCCTCTCAAGGAGTCAGGCTGTACAGGACAAGAGTAACTGAGTTCATCATGGAAGACCCACTTTATGCCAGGTCTTTGAAGGTAACTACAGTGCTAATTAGCTGTTCTGACCCACTTTTTACAGATGAACTGAGGCTCCTAGAAATGAAGTGACATACCCAAGGACACACAGTGGCCCAGGTGTAATTCAGGGTCACACAGTGGGCCCAGGTATAATTCAAAGTCACACAGTGGCCCAGGTGTAATTCAAGGTCACACTGTGGCCCAGGTGTAAGTCAGGGTCACACAGTGGGCCCAGGTGTAATTCAAGGTCACACAGTGGTCCAGGTGTAATTCAAGGTCACACTGTGGCCCAGGTGTAATTCAAGGTCACATAGTAGGCCCAGGTGTAATTCAAGGTCACATAGTGGGCCCAGGTGTAATTCAAGGTCACATAGGGGGCCCAGGTGTAATTCAAGGTCACACCGTGGCCCAGGTGTAATTCAAGGTCACACAGTGGGCCTAGGTGTAATTCAAGGTCACACAGTGGGTCCAGGTGTAATTCAAGGTCACATAGTGGCCCAGGTGTAATTCAGGGTCACACAGTGGCCCAGGTGTAATTCAAGGTCACACCATGGCCCAGGTGTAATTCAAGGTCACATAGTGGGCCCAGGTGTAATGCAAGGTCACACAGTGGCCCAGGTATAATGCAAGGTCACACCGTGGCCCAGCTGTAATTCAAGGTCATACAGTGGGCCTAGATGTAATTCAAGGTCACATAGTGGGCCCAGGTGTAATTCAAACCCAAGTGTCTCTGGTTGTAAACCCTGTTTTCTTGCCATTATCCTACGTTGGCTATTGAACTAAGGGCCTGGAACCCGAATTTTGATTCTCAAACAAGTACTCACCCCACCAACCAGGCAGCCCCCTCAGACCATGTAAAGAGAGGCAGATGATTTTTGGGGTGAAAAGCGATTTCCTGGTTCTTCCCTAAGTTTGTAAACTTGTTAATCTCCTCCCTCCTGGTGGTCCACAACGCCGAGTTGTGTTCATGGTGGAGTCTGGTACTGGCCACCATGGGGGTACGAAAGAAAGGAGTTGTAGTAATTGTTGGGCCTTATATAAATAGTCATTATATAATCATCATTATATAACTAGTTATATGGTATAAATAATATTTTTTATGGTGGAATATAATATTAAAAATAACATTTTTATTGTTATATAATTAATAATAGCTAACTTTCATTTAATGTAAAACATACATTCAGAGCTTTACATGGGTTATTTGACTGAATTCTCTCCACAGTCAGTCCTATGAGATGCGTACCACATCAGACCCACGTGAAAATGAGGTTGTCCAGGGGCCCAGGGCCCTGAGTGGTGGAGAAGGGACATCAGGCCCAGCACTGCTGTTCAGGGCTGCATCCTACGATCCTTTACTACACAGTCCTTGGCCCCTGGGAACTCAGAGAACCCACCTGAGACCTCCTTCTCCCTTGCCCTTGGCCAGAACTGAACCAAGGAAACTCTAGAGGAGCAGGCCTGGGTGGAAGCACACTCGGAACTCTACCACGTTTGGTGGGTAGATGGAGTGGAACGTGGTCCTAGTGGCGGCTGCAGGCAGAATCTCCTGTTGGCTTCCTGGGAGGATGGTCCTGTCCCAGGAAGGGAGGGCCCTGTAGAACTGGGGTCCCAGGGGCCATTTCAGAGCCCCTCAGACTGCCCACAGCCAGCGTGCCAAGAGAGCACATTACCAACTCTCCAGCTGGACCTTACAACACCGGGGGAGCGGAGGGAGGCTGCTTCTCCCCACCGAGCTCAGAGGGGAGGGGTGGGGCCCTCAGGTCCACGGTGGCTGAGCCAGGATTAGAGTCTCACCTGCTCAGCAGGTGAGGAGCAGGAACAGGGGTGGAAGTGCTGAGCAGGTGGGGCCTTTTGGAGCCTTTTCTCCAAACTGTGGTAAGCCGGGGCATTTCTGGTTGGGAAGGAGGAGGAGGAGGGTGGGCTCCGAGGAGCCCCATCCTGGTGAGCCATGTGTGCACCCCACGTGGCGGGGCTCTGAGTCAGGATGGCTGGAGCTGGGCTGGCGCTGGTGATTGGCGAGTGGGAAGAGGTGTCGGGGAGGCGGTGGCAGGTGGAAGGAGGACTTGCAGCTCTTCAGCGCTGAAAGGGACAAGTGCAAGTGCAGCCTGGCCCAGAGAGAGGGTGGGGGAGGCGGGCCTTGGGAATCCCCTGGAGCGCTCTGGTCCTGGAGCTGAGCTGGTCCCCGCACTGCCTGCTGCTCAGCACAGGAGTCTGGTCCCCTCCCGCCGCCCTGTCTACCCTGTTCTCTCGCCAGCTGTTTCCCCGCCCTCTGTTCTCTGCTCAGGAGCATGCAGCTCAGCTTCTCTCCTCATGACTTCTCCAGACTGCTTTCTCAAAAGCCCCCCTAGATCTCCCTCCCTCATTCCCTCCTGCATCTCTATCAGCCCATCAGGCTCCGCGAAGGAGCCAGCACCTCCAGCCCTGACCACACGGCTCCTCACCTTAGTCTTTTCTCAGGGACTCACGGTGCACATCAGCATGGAATGCACCATCACCATCTGGCTCTGGGAGGCCCCCTGTCTCCAGTGGAACATTTAAAATGCAGAAGACCCCATGATTCTCTATGAGCTCACACACTTCTGGGCCCTGATCTGAGGTCACCCCTCAACTCCCAGTTATTTCCTGGGGAGGGAAGAGGTGTTTTGCCATGGAAGGCTGAGGTTATAAGGGCCAAATCACCCCGAGTGATGGTTTTACAGCAGGACTCCGGGGCCTGGCTGCCACCGTGTGTGCACAGGTGTGGGTGCAAGTGTGTGTGTGTGTGTCTGAATGAATTGGCTTCCAGGCCCCACCCCTTCTCCAGCCAGATCTTTTCTGCTTTTCTATTCCTTGTCAGCCACTTGAGACTTTATTTGAACAAACTCTTCTTATTCTTACAGAATGTTTGAAAGCCTCTGGTTTAGAATTTTTGGGACAAAATTTTTTCTGGGATAACAATGTGTGCTGAGAAGGCACAGGCCCCATTCTGCTGTCAGGGCCACCCTGGTGACCTCTGGAAGGTCTAGATGACATTTAAGGTCCCAGGAGCCCATGGTGCTGTGACCTGAGCCTGGCTCTGTGGGTGTCTGGGGAACAGGTAGGACGAGGGCCCAGGGCCCCATGCCCGTGGTGGTCGGGTCCTCCACACCAGGCTCAGAGGAGCCACGGTGCTCACCCAACCCTGCCACCCGTAACTGCCAGCTCAAATCTCTTGGGGACACATGCTGGTACTCTAGTGTCCCAAGGCTGTTGCCACCCCTATAGGCAGATGTGTTTGCGCCTCTCCTGCAGCTACTGATCTGGTGGTCAGGTGGTTCCACAGTGTGGTGAGGCAACTGTCCACAGGTCAGCATGCACTAGTGCAAAGAGCATGGGATTTGGGGTTACTCAGTGTTACAGGGAGAGAAAGCCTGGTGTGGGGAGCAGGCGGTGCTGACGTTCCCATATCCCCTGCAATCCCCCTCTTTCCATCCATGCTCAGAGGTCAGATGGGAGGCAGTCAGGGGATGGTATGGGGTGTGCTCACTTGCCCTTCCCTCTCTCTCGGGCTGGGCACTTTGGCCAGGCCCCTGATCCCGCAGCGGGTTGAGGGGAGGCCGCCACTGCCCTTCGGGTTCATTCCAGCCAGACCTGGACAGGAACATCAGGGCCCCCTGGGATGCTTGCCCTGCTTCTAAGGAACCTGGTGCTCTGCAAACGTGTGCATGGCCATCCTCACACTGCCCCTCAGAGGGGTGGGAGCTGGCAGGGAGCAGGGTCTGGAGAAGCTGAGTGACGCCCTGAGGACGCCAGGTGGTCCAGGAGCAGGTGAAGTGAGCCCCTCTCCCGCACCTGGGGAAGCATCCACCCACCCTGGGCCTGAACGTGGGGCAGCCCGGCTGAAATCCGGCCTGCCTCAGCTTCAGGACATTCAGCGAACTTACTGAGAGTCTGTGGATGGCCACACTTGACCACAGATCCTTAGATTACAAGGGAGAGAGGGATTGGTCTCCTAAAGAGGTCACATGGAGTTCTTTTGGGGTTTAAGAAAGGCCTGCTGCAAGCATGGGGAGAGGAAACAGAGAGGCTTCCTGGAGGAGGAATCATGACACGGGGAATGTGCTGGAGGAGAGATGCCATTCCGGGGTAGGAAAAAATACAAGGAAAGGTGTGAGTGATGAGTAATCTCAGGTACCCGCTTTGAGTACCTACTGGACGGGTCACCTACCGGGGCCTGGGTCCTGGACGGTGGAAAGAGCACAGGGTCAAGCAGGCCTGGGCAGGAACTCTGGCCTGTAACTAGCAGTATGATCTGGGGCACATTCCTCACCCCCTCAGAGCCTCAGTTTCCTCATCTGTAAAATGGGGGTGACACCTACTTTGCAAAGCTGCTGTGAGGGTGAGATGCCTCACGTGTAAATGATCCTGGCGGGCAGAATGTGTCTCATAAAGGGTGGTTCTTATTTCCATCACTATCCAAGAATCTTTTCTGAGCCCAGGACTGTTAAAACTGGGGCCATGACAGCACCTGTCATGAGGGGTCCCAGAGCTGGGAGAGGAGGCTTTGCAAATCTAAGGCTGGACTGATTAGAGTCTGCTTCCTCCCATGAGTCGCCAGAGAGATGTGAGCACCTGAGCCCTCCTGTAGCTCTGCCTTAGCTGCGGTCCCACAGGCTTCAGTCTCCTGGAGCTGCCTGGTCAGCCATGTAGAAAAGGCTCAAATGTCGCCGTCTGCTCGGTTATTAGTGACCAATAGGAGAAGGCTTAAGAATACTTGTACCGGGGATATTTATCTCCAGCTTTCTCCCAGCCCGGAGCATGCAAATTGCCTCCTATGAGATTAAGGGAAGCTGCCCTGGTCCCGAGAAGCAAGCAGATGGGAGGAAGGGAAGGAGATGAAGGAGCCAGCTCAGTGGCCCGAGCTGATACCAGAACAACACCAGGCGGGGTGGGAAGGGACCAGAGCAGGATGATGCAGGTCACACCTGGAAGGCCAAGTCGTGACTTCTGCTGTTTCCTGCTGCTCAGCATAGGGCCAGCTCTGAATGCAGGAGAATGAGCTTTGGGAAATTTCCAGAATGCCCTGCCATGACCTATGTGGCATGATGGAATTGGGGGTGATAGGTTTAGCCCACTGACTAATAGCACTGATTGTTATAAAGGATGTAGTGGTACCAGTGATGGTGCCAGCTCTAGAAATGTCATGGTGGCCACAGGCAGGTTCCATCCCAACAGTCTCCAAGGCCCCTGGCCGGGTGTAAGGATGCAGAGGAAGGACTGATATATCTTCCGTGACAAGGAGCTAGAGTCAGGAGGAGACAAATATGTGTATAAAGAACTGGAATAAAAGGTGCTACACAGTCAATTCCCAAAGGGAGGTCTAAAGAAAGTCCCAAGGAAGAAAGACTTTTCCTTCTGAGGGAATGGCGGAAGGAGTCATGAAGGGTTGGCTTCTGAAATGGCCTCAAAGGGTAAGCAAGATGAAGGCAAGGAGAGAATGTTCCCTGGGAAGGAGAACAGCCGAAGTAAAGCGTGGAGGTCAGAATGTGTTCAGAGAATAACAGCACTGATGCCAAACGGTCTAGGCTTGATCTCTGGCTCTGACGTTACAGCTGTGTGGCCCTGGGCAACTTTCTTAGTCCCTCTGAACCTCGGTTTCCCCATAGGGATAGTAACCACTGCTTGTTGGGTGGTTTGTGAGAATGAAGCAGGACATTTTGTGTAGAGTGAACAGAGCCCCGCATGCCCTCCATAACGGCAGCTGTTCCCATCACCATGACCCTGGTGCGATCGGTGCGTGGCATGCGTGCGTGTGGATGGATTCAGTAGGATGCATATCCGGAGAATCGTGGTAGGTCTGACTGTGTAGGTCCTCGAATACATGCTGAGAAGTTTGCACTTAATGAGAAATCATCAAAGGCTTTTGACTCACTTGTTCAGATCTGAGTTTTAAAAAGACCACAGTGGCAACAGTGAGGAGGATGGATGAAGCAGGATAATTTGAAGATAGGAAGACCAATCAGGAAGATTTTGCTGTCATAAGGGCTCAGGCTAAAGCTGCATCAGTGGAAAGAAGACATGGACTAAGGAGCCATTTGGAGGTAGAATTGATAGCACTTGATCGGGGACCAGGAAGATGGAAGCATACAGCACACCCCACCCCCGCCCCGGCCTGCATGACAGGTGAATGGGTGACGGGTGGGGCCATTTCTGTCTCAGGAGAAGAGGCAGGTTGGGGGCAGCAGTGAGTTCAGTTGTAGATATGTTGATGGAGAGGGGCCTCAAATCACTCAGGAGAAGACGTCCTGGATGCAGTTGGATCCGTGGGTCTGGAGGAGGAAGGTGTGAATAACTCACACTTACGAGCACTCCCTATGGCTCAGACAGTAGGAGAAGGGTTTTTACAATGTGTCATCTCATTTGGTGTTGACCTGAGAGTTCATCTCCAAATACGGAAAGTTATGAACGTTGGTGTGACCATCTAAGAGGGACATGGTTACTCCAGGCTGGGAGTATTGGGAGCAGATGTATTGGTTGGCACATCTAACTCCTGTCAGGGTTTGCACAGGCTTAGAGCCCTGTTGGGATGGCAAGAGGTCATCTAACCCAATCTTCTTCCTTTGGATCAGGACTGGAAATACCAACAGAGAAGCCAGAAGAACAAGGCAGGGGTGGAAGACGAGTCTTCTCTCCATTGCCTGTTTCTCCTAGACTTCTGCTGGGAGGGAGACTTGGAAACCATTTCAACACCAGCATTGCCATTGGCAGCCCTTGGCAACTTGATTCTCATACACAGGTGAGGAGAAGCTTGCCAACATCATGAACGTTCCAGAAACTGTGCTGTATTTTTGTTTGGGCTTATGTGGGAAAGCCTGACTGCCCTTCCCAGGGTTGGATGTGGGGCAGAAACTCCGAGGGCATGTTCTCCCACCCTAGTTCTTTGCCTGAGCTGGGGCAGCCCAGGCAGCCTGTGAGTCTCTCAGCCTCACACGTCTCTTCCCAGGACACACAAGCCTCCAAGGGTGTCCTGGGCAGCATGGGTCTTTAATGAAGAGCAATGGGGCTGGCCGAGGCAGGTGAATCCAAAGTCACTGTAAATCCTTTGCCTACTGATTATCAGCCTGTGGCCCCAGGCAGAGCCTGCACTGTGCTCATTAGTGGCAACAAGAGGTAATCCTCCATCCTTTCAGCCAGGTTGTGGATGCCGAGGAGACCTGATAAGTGCTGCTGGAAATACTGGAGCATCGGTGCCTGGGAAGGAGCCCATCCATCCCGGCCTGTGGTCATCCTAGAGTCTGACTGAGATGGGAAGGGCAGAGCAGGGCGGGCTTTGGTGGTGATGGTGGGAAGGGGATAGATGGGAGACACTCAGGCAGCCCATGAAGGCTAGGACCCTGAGGTCATCTCAAGCCTGCTTCTGGCTGCCATGGGGCCCAGGCTAAGCCCCCTTCTTTCTCTGAGTCTCTGTCTCTTGTGTCTTCAGGCTTGGAATGCGTGCTCACTGAGACATTGTTGGGGGAGGGTAGGGAGCAGCATGAGAGAAGGAAAGTGGTGCTGAAGAGCAGAGACAGAACCATGCCACTAGCCTGAGAGGCAGCTGTGGGCACAGGCTGTGGGCAGACAGGGCTTCTTCAGGGCCCTCTTAGAGCGCCTCAGCTTGGGGAGCCCTGGGACGGGGCCACAGATTGGATGACCCCAGGATGTCCGGCATCTCTTGTTCCCTTCTATGAGAGATGCTGTATGGACACGGGAGGCTGTGAGCGCCCAGGCCCAGAAGGTACCAATTTGGTGCTGCCTCTGCCACCTCTTAGCTCTGTGTCCTTGGCCTGACTCTTCCCTCCTCTAACTCAGATTCCCCATCTGTAAAATTCAGGGTCAGACCTGCAGTCAGTCTGTTAGGTCCCTCCCTTTCAGCCCTAATGTCCTATGTTCTGATTTATCCACAGTCTTACTTTTGGAGGCCCTAAGGCTGAAAAGAATAAAACAGAGGCACAAGGAAATAAAAGCAAATCTCCCAAGGACACTTGTTCTGTTCAGGGAAGATCCATGTCCTAACCATCATTTTTTTAAAACGAACATCTTAAAATAATTATTTTATGCTGGTATAGGCCTTGCCATTTGGAAATTGTTCTAAAACTTCCATGTGCATAAGAATCACCTGGGAAACTTGCTAAAAATCCAGTTTCCTGGGGTCTAAGCCAGAAATTCTGAGATAGCGGGTCTGAGCTGGGCCCAGGAGTCTGCATTTTAACAGCTTCCCTGTTAATCCTGCTGCAGGCGGTTTTGGTCCACATCTGAGAAGCACTGTTGTATGCAAAGAGCATGGGCTCAGGGACTGGGTTCTCTCTGGTTTAGGCCCTGTCACTTTGTGGCCTTGGTCAAGCCACTGTTTCCCTCTGGGTGTGCCCTGGTTTTCTTAACGGCACAGTGAAGGCATTGGATGAGGCCAACAGTTCTCATACTTGTTAAGTGCAGGCAACCTTTCTGTCAATGGACTCTCATGTGGAACCCTAATGTATAAAGTGGGTGGAGGCAGAGCTGGGGTGGAGCTGGAGGGACTGAGTCCAGCCCCTTGGCCCCCCTGCAGAGGACCCCAAGTCCCTCTGTGGAATGCTCGAGGAATCAGAAGGTCCTGTGCAGTTTTGATGGTTCCAGGTGTTCCAGGAAGGGCCATGTTGCTGCATCCCACTGACAGGTACAAAAGCAGGCCTGGGGGCCAGCCCCGTGGCTTAGCGGTTGAGTACGCGCGCTCTGCTGCTAGCAGCCCGGGTTCGATCCCGGGTGCGCACAGACGCACCGCTTCCCCGGCCATGCTGAGGCCGCGTCCCACATACAGCAACTAGAAGGATGTGCAGCTATGACATACAACTATCTACTGGGGCTTTGGGGGAAAAAAAATAAATAAAAAATTAAAAAAAAAAAAAAAGCAGGTCTGGGACCCGGGGTGCACTGTGTGGCTAAGACAGGCTGGCCTTGAAGCATGATGTACTTTTGTGTCACTCACTAACCCTGCACTGGGGACCACAACTTAGACCTGGTCTTTATAGAAGAGTCTTCTCATGGCTGCTGGCATTGTTCCCAATTGGAAGTAGATCATCTCAGTGCAATGTCTTGAACTTCTCCCCTCTTGGAGCCCAAATATAATCAACTCTTAATTATCTTTGTTAATGGAGAGGAGCAAGGCTGTGAATAATCCAAAATGATGGGCAGTCCCAAATCATGAGTAATCCCAAGTAACATTTATTTTCAACTTTGGAATGCAATTTGGTGCTCATGTTTAATATGGATGTGTTTGATGTTCTGGGAATTTTGAATACTTCAAAAGACAACAACCCAATGATGGAGCTCCCTCCTGCCTCCTGCTCAGCCAGGTGGAGAACATCACCTCTGGTGCCGGCCGACAGCTAGAGTGGGGCCACACCCCACCTCCTTGGCTCCCGGTCTTGGTGGCTCACACCTTCCCTAGGAGGGGATGGGGATATTAGATGATTTTGCCTTTAAAGGACTTTCATTCCCTTTGGGCCTCATGCAAATAAGGGCAAAAGAAGAAGCTGTGAAATGTTGAGAGGACTTCGTTAAGCAATCTTGGGGATAGCATTTGCCAGGAACAGGGACAATTTGCCAACAGATAATTGAGAGATGACTATATATGTGTCCTAATTAAAACACCGATTCTTCTTCTCACTGCCCTGGGATTCTGGGTCCTGTCTTCTGGTTGCTTTGGGATATTAACCACAACTAACTCTTGTATACGCTTTATACTTTGCAAAGCACTTCCCATGTGTGATTTTACTTAACCCACCCTGGCGATACCCCGTGGAGAAGGTTCTATCGTCATCCCCAATGTAGAGAGTTGAATGCCAAGGCTCAGAGCCATGCTGGGCCCAGTGTCCCACTGCACGTGTCCGCCTCCCTTTTCAGCCCTCTTCCACCTCACTCGGCCTCTTCTGTCACCACCTAACAGTGGCCCTGCCAAAGGCTCGGATTATTTGTGTTGACTCCAAAAATGCAGCAGCAGAGAAAACAAAACAAAAGAAAACTAACTTGCAATTTACTGTCCCTGTCTTTGTTTTGACTGTTTGAAGTGGAAATGTTGGCAAAGGACAGATTTTGTGCTGGAAGCACCTTGAGAGGAAGGAGAGGGACCGTGCACGCTGCTGGGGGCACCCAGGATGGGCTGAGGGGTTCTCTTACTTTCTAGGATGCTTAGGCTGGGTCACTGAGCCCATCTCAGAAGCCGAGTTGGTGGCAGGAAGGACAGACCCGGCTCCTTGGAAGCAGGAGTAGTCCCGACACCAGGCTAGCCATTTTCACATCAACAATCCTGAGAGAAAGAGAACCTCTCCCATTTTATGGATTAGGAAACGGAAGCTCAGAGAGGTTACATAACTTGCCCAAGGTCACAGTGTGTGCTGGAGCTGGGATTCAAACCATCTGACTCCAGTTCTGGGCCTGTTTACTTGACAGTACCTGGTTGGCACTGAGGATATGTGAGCTGTGTGATTTCCTCTTCAGAAAGCAGAGACTGACGACTCTGTCCTCTAGCTGCCCCCAGCTGTGCTCCAGAAACAGATAGGAAGCTGGCGGGACATCTGCGTCTTGCCGCTGGGCACAGGCTCTGTCCCACCTGCACACCACGACAGCCAGAGAAACCTGATACTCCCAGGGCCCCTGGGGCTGAGGTCAGCTCCGTGAACAACAATTTAGGGCAAAAGTCATCCACATCCAGGCAGAGGCACAGCTATTTTTAATCCTGCCCCGCTGCATCCCCATTCAGAAGCCTTTTGCAAAGGCCGACTCCATGCAATAGCTGTCTCAGCTCAGTCCCGGGCCAGGTGAATAATGACTTCCATTCCCTTCACAGCTGGAGCCTTGGGCCTTTGCAGCAGCCACTTCGGTGCTGAGCTTCTTATCTGTTGTGAGACGACCCAAGGAGGACCAGCTGGTGCCCAGCGAGGCCCTTCTGCTGGGGCACGGGATCAGGGGGCAGCGAATGGGAGCCTTTTTGGAAGATGAGGCCCCATTCCCACCTACCCCTAGGGCGTCTCTATTTTCCAGCCTGGAGTGCCACTGGATGTGCCGACACCTCCTCTAACAGGAGAGTTACTCATGGCTTCACTGGAGGCAACAGAGCAGCTTTCAAGCCTCCTCCTCTAAACGCAACAATATTTGGTAACGCTTGGCGTCTCGGGGAGAGAATTCATGTCCGTAATTAGTTACTGTATATCACCGTGAGTACTCTGCTCAGGATTTACTGGGCAAATACCATTTAACTGCACAATAACTACAGGTCCTTGCTGCTTATTGGGTCATTTACTAAGGCTGGGAGAATGGGGCAGGAGGGACTCTGAATAGGAGGTATTGTAACCCCTTGAATCAAACTTTATGAGTTTGGGTTTGGCAGGGAGGCGGCTGCTGGTAGACAGCTCTCATTGCTTTGTTTTGCAGAGTTGTCTGGCAGACTGCTTCCTTCCCCTTAGTTATTGCAGGAGAGGTCTGGGACTGGAGTCTGGGGCTGCCCTGGGCTACGTGGGGCTACAGAGGGCCTTTGGTAGAGAGGGTCTTTGGCTACGCACAAAGGAACCCAGCAGCAGGAAGCTGGGCTGCCATCCTGGGGGCTCCATCCAACCCTTCCATTAACTGCCTCTATGGAGTCTCTTTTTGTATCTGAGCCAGTGGGTGGGGACAACAGGGAACTGTGCTTGGCTGGCAGCATCAAGACACTCCTAAACCCTCTCTTCTCTCGCAAGTGCCCTGTTGGTTGTGAAGCAGCCATTCCTGGACACTTGGCCGACATTCCCAGCCTTAATCTGCTTGAGCAAAGTCTGTCTTTGTTTGGCTGCACACTGCCTAAACTCCTCTAACCTATTTAGACCATGGAGAGGGGAAGAGACACAATAATGAAAAACTCAACGTGCAACATTGCCTTACGCAATCTAATAAATTACTCGGTACCAGGCTGCCAGCTCAGACTAAGCCCAATATTGCCTGGAGTAATTATTTGGATCAAATGCAGTTTATCTGCTTCATATTTGTGCTTCTGTGCTCAGTGGTAACTTATAAATGTCATTGTGCTGTTTATTTGTTATAATGAAACTTAATGGCATTGGAAGCCAGGAGCAGAGCTGGTGGGGCGGCAGGTTTAAAACAATCTCTTCATCTCTGGAGAAGGAATGAGCCAAGATAACATGAAACTGCCCCATAGGGAAGAGATTTGCAGAGATGGTTGCGTCCTCATGCTGTGTGGTGGACAGAGAGCGCCAGGAGCTGCCTCCAGAGGCATCCATTAGGAGGTGGGGAAGACTATTGGGTTTAATCCCTGCACTGCCCCATCTGTCCTTGCTCTATCTTCTAAGGGTGTTTTAGGGGTAGGAGGTGGTCAATCTTCATACCACTCAATGGCTGGCTCAGATAAGAGATGCAGGTTACCCAGGGTCTTGGGAGGCCCAGGTCCTGATGGATGGAGATGGAAATTAGAACCCCAGGGTGACCACATTATGGAGGACAGACCATCAGAGAAGAGAGTGGGGGGTGGAAAACTAAGGGGGTATCCTGGAGGCCCAAGAGAGGGGATGGTGGTAGGAAGCATAGGCATGAACAGAGCAGGGAAGAGCTCTGCAGGCGTTGGAGGCAGGGTGCCCGACTGGCTCTGCAGAAGTACCATGGACAAGGATGGGCCATTTAGTGTAGAATGAAGGGTTCTGGCTTCATACAGCCCTGGACTCTGCCATTTACTAGCTCTATGGCTCTGGGCAAGTTATTTATCTTTCCCTAATTTTATTTCCTTCTGTGGAAAATGGGAGTAATAACAGATACTTCTCAGGATTGTGGTGATGATTAAACGAGGTGATGTGGATAAAATGATGAACATGGTGTTTGGCACACAGTAAGTGATGTATCAGTGGCTGTGGCAGTGATTGGCACATGGTAGATGTTCAGTAAATGTCTGTTGAGTGAGTAAATGAATAATAATACTTCCCGCCTGTGTGCTGTACAAAGCCCTTCCAAACAGCTGGGCTCGGGTTGAGACTTCACAGCTGTGCAAGGCTGATCTTCCCATCCTCATTTCACAGTGTGGAAATGGAGGCCCAAGGTGGTTTTAGTAACTTGCCCAAGGCCACACAGCTGGAGTGTGAGTGGGCACTAGTTCTCCTGCCTGCCTCCCAGGGCAGGATTCCTTCCACCAGTCCCCGCTGGACAGGTCTGCAGCTGTCCTGGGAGGCTGAGCTCTGCTCTCCTGATTGGCTGCCCTGCTCCCTGCAGCCGGGTCACGGAGCCTGTGCTGACCTTCCCAGGTGAACCTGGAGGCCAGGGCCAGCGGGGGTCCTTCTGTCCGTTTCATCTAAACACTACGTTTAGCGTTCACTCATGAAATATTCATCTTCTCCCCTCAGCAACATGCTCATACAAGGCTCCTAACATCATAAATATGGATGAAAATTATTAGTCATTGTTATTTCTCCCGCTAGCCGATCTCCTCCCCGCAACACATTCCTGTTTTGATCTCAGCAAAATGGCACTGAATTGAGGGTATTAACCTGAAACACTAATAATAATGCCTTGCATTTTATGGTAATTTATACTTTCTCAAAGCACCTGTACAACCATTATGCATAATTTATCTTTGCAACATATGCATGGAGGATAGAGGGCTAGCATCATGAGTATCCCATTTTGCAGATGAGAAAACATAGGTCAAGAGAGATCAAGGTCAAGGTCACATACCTAGTCAGGAACAGAACTTGTTATTTTTAAAAAAATTTATTATTATTATTTTTTTTGTTTTGACTTCTAATGAAATGTTCTCTGGGAAACTGAGCGTGCTTGCTTCGTATAAATAAACAATAGCACCATTTTTCATGTAAATAAATAACAGCACCATTTACTTTACTTTTAGAAAAAGTTTTCACCCCTGTGATTTTCCTGGTCCTCACGAGGCAGCCTTGATTTAGTCTTATTTGACGAATCTCACACAACGAATTAGTGACAGATCTGGGCCTTAAACCATTATTTTCCAAAGTGGATTCCAGGGAACACATGCTCTAGGAAAAATGTTTTATGGTCAAGTAAGTTTGGGAAACTCTGTGAACCATATCCCCCTTTTGGGGGTTTGCCATGCCCTTTGGCATATTAAAGCCTCTGAGATGTTCTGCAGGAGATCCTTGTTTAATTAGGGGTAACCCAGCCTCTCCCCACCTTATTTGATCATGGATCCTGTATTTCACAGAAAACCTATTAACATGCTACAGAGATGCTGCCCCAGGGAAATGTGCATGCGTACTCCCTCTTCTGTTGTATTTTCTGAGGCAGTGGGGATTGGAGCAGGGCTGTGAGAGGAGAGCATGGAGGTTGAGGACAGGGCAGAAAGCATGCTTGTGGGGCCCATCAGAGCTGAAGCGCCCCCTTTCCAGGCTGCCTCTTCCTTCCAGTACCCCCGGGACAGTGAATTCCAGATAATTCACTCAGTGTAAGGCACAGTCAGTCCAGCCTATATCTGGTGCAGGATCAGTGGGGCCCCTGACTGGCTGAGCAAGATCGGTGGGCAGTGCAATGTGGGGAGGGATGGGAGAGGGCAGTTCTTGGCCATGGGGAGAAATCTACCCAGACACACAGTAGGGCTCGGTCACGTCTGCCCTTGATGGTGACGCGGATAGTCACCCTACCCTCATCTCCCAAACACACAAAGCTCCTCGAGGCAGAGAGGAAGTAAGAAGACCAGGGTTTGAATCTTAGCTCGACTGGGTAATCGCCATATGCCTTTAGGTAGATGACTTGATTTCTCTGAGCCTCAGTTTCTTCATCCTTAAAATGGAGATAACACCACTGACCTTGTGATGTGGTGAGGATTAAATGATATGAATGTGTGAAAGTCTCTCTCTAGCTCTGTGCCTTTGCAGGTTAGCACACCCCCAACTTCTCCTACTTTCTTGAGGTCCCCCAGTATTACTCCAGTCAGAACAGATGGCTCTCCCCACCTCTGTGCTCCAAGAGCATGTCACCAGTACACTGCTTTAGCTCTTCCATCACCCTGCCTTCTGCTATTTTATTATATGCCTGTCTCCCCGTTGGGCTCAAAATCCTCTGAGGGCTACAGCCAATGCTGTCAGTCAGTGCCCCAGCTGTATCCCTCAGGCCTGCTCCCAACGGCCAGTGTCTGCCACTTTTCTCCTGAGGTCTTTCTCTTAAGCTGCAAAGGCCACTCTGCCCTCACAAAGAGCGAGTTAGAGGTGCCAGGGAACTTACACCCCCACTCGAGCAGCCGTCAGCCAGCCACGGACAGGAGCTGGGGTACAGATGCCCACTCCTTGGGTGGCCCAACTTCCAGGCGTGCGTTCCATAGCACTTCTCCGAGTTCCCACTAGGATTGGGCTCCAGCCGCCTGCAGTGGCAGCAGGCTTGGTGATAACCCCTGTGTTGGATGCCTTATCTTTCTCATGTCAATTCTCTACCCTCCTTTGGGCTCATACCTCCCAGATGAGTCCTTGCTCAGGGTCTGCTTCTGGGGGAACCTGAGCTAAGATAAGGGAATCCTCCTTGTGTTATTCATCTCCATGTCCCCCACAGCACCAGGCACACAGTAGGTGTCTGATGACTCTTCTCTGAATCAGACAGAAAGGATCCATGAGAACAGACACAAGGATCAATTGCCCCACAGCAGGCTGGCTGAGGGTGTGGGACCCGGGGAGCCCAGGGAGCATGGCTGCTGCCGACACTCTCCTCTCCTTTGTACCTGCCCCACTTGACTCCCTGGTTGAACCTTCTGGTGCAGAAGACCTGTGGTCCAGCCAGCATCCTTCCTCAATGAGAGGAGAGCAACTTGGTGTAGTGTTTTGAGATTCTTTCATGAATAATGGTTGAGAAGTGCTGCTCTTTAGTACTAAGAATAGTGCTTATTCCTGGTACATTTGACTTGGAGGTGGGGAGTATTACATTGCTCTATTTATCCCACACTCTGTACGCAGCTACTGAAACCGTCACCGTGTCCTATATTCCATAGGCCATTATGTGTATTTCAAACCATTATATAAATGGACTTGATTTGGTACTTCTGAATGTCATTAAACTCCTCCCATACCAGTAACAACACAGTTTCCATAGAAACTAGTACATTTGAGAAGGGAATGCAAGGGGAAGAAAGCAGATGGAGCAGGGGAACTGCGTCCGCCTGATTACTCTTTCCAGAGCACGGGGCCAGCGATGTGACATGGCCACTCTGTGGAGACGGGACAAGCTGCTTCAGGTTTTTATTGACTCTCCTTTGATAAAAGGTCTGGATAATTCATCTCAGCCTGAACCTGCTCATTCCAGCACACAGCTCTAAAAACATCATAGCACCGCAGGCCGTTAAGTACGCTCATTTACTCAGACTCTTCCCCCCTGGGGATGGGGAGGGGGGATCTTAGCATTCAGTGATAACACGTTTGAGGCTGGCTGAGGATGCAGGGAGTGGGGAGAGAGAAGAAAGGAGGCCTCCTCAGGACACAGCTGGAGTAGGTTGAGACCCCAGGATTTTGCCAGTGGCTGCTGCCTAAGTCACTCAGCCCCATTGTCACCAATGTGGTTAGAATGATAAAACTGTAGACTATTGGGGTTAGATGGGTGATTATGTTGGAAACTCCTTATGAGAGCCTGGTGAGGAACTTCCTGTGGCCTTGTGGGCAGCGAGTTTCCTGTCTTTGGAGGGACTCAAGCATAGGTTGCAATGGCCTCTTATAATAAAATTTGCTCCCAGGGCTCAGCTCAGACACTGCTTTCTCCAGGAGGTTGTCCTGGACACTGCTCACTTGGCCTACAGGTTGATTGATTCTCCTTGTCTGTTCCCATAGCTCGCGCGTACCTATCTGGTCACAGCAATTGTGACATTGTATTGTAATTGCTGTGACATCCTTGGGGGCAGGGACTGTGTTTTTACATGCCAAGGGCCTAGCACAGTGCGAGGCAGAGTAGGCACCCAGGACACGGCTGGTAAAGTAAATGAGCACAGAGCACCCCAGGATCTGAAAGTACTTACATGCATTGGTACTTGGCTGGGATATTGAGCCACGGAAGGTGGGGTGGACTAGACGACCTTTGGTCTCTTCTGGCCTTGAGAATCTTTGATGATAAGGTTCTAAACCTGCTCTGACTACACCTGGGATCTGGACCTAGATTTCTCTGACTTCCAAGCCATAGCGCTTAACCATTAAGCATACTAACCACAATGCTAAAAAGAAAAAACAAAACCAAAACAACCACAAAATCAACTTGGTATGAAATATATCCAATCTCCCCAAGTGGAGGACAAAGCTCCTGAGGACAGAGGCTGTGCCCAGCCTCTCTGAAGCTCCTGTGCCGGGCACAGTGCTAGGCTCATAGTGGGTGATGGCTTTACTCTGTATGTTTCATGTCTATATCAAAGAATCTACTTCCCTTGCTTTTCTCCAGGGGTCCTTGCTTCTTGTCTCTTTCAAAACATGGCCTCAAACCCACTTTTAGCAGGCAAACTTCCCTGATTGATCCATTCGACCCGGTGACTCCCAGACTTCAAGGACTTAGTGTAGTGAAGTGGAAAGAGAAGTGGACTGAGGGTCAGAAGCCTGGGTTCAAGTGCTGGTTCTATCGTTGCTCACTCTGTTACTCTGGGCAAGTCCCATCATTTTCCCGAGTCTCGTTTTCCTCTTCTCTGGGTGATTGCTAATGTTTCTTCTTCTAGGAGTCTCTGATTCTTAAATCACCAAGTCCCAGCATCTTGAGAGCCACTGATGGGGAGCAGAGAGGGTCACTGTCCTCGCTCTTCCCTCAAGGTTTGCTCTGTGCAAACATTGTGCTAGGCTCCAGGGATACAATGGAGACCAAACAGAGCTTACAGGCTGGTAGGGATGACGGGTATTAGTTAAATAATGGCAATATGAACGTCTAGGTACAGACTGAGCTAAGAGCTCTGATGGGAAGGAATATGGTTCTAGGCGAGCGTATAACACAGGGACTTGATCTAGACTGGGGAGGGGTGGGTCTGAGGAGGATTCACTGGAGCAGTGACAGTTGAGATGAGATCAGAGTGATGAGCAGGAGTTACTATGTGAAGGGTTTGGGGATGAGATGTGGCTGAGTGTGGCCAGCATCCCAAGAGGAGGGACCAGTATAGAAAAAGGGCCTGTGGCAGATGGGAGCATGCCCTGATTGAGGAGCTGAAAGAAGGCTGATGTGACTGGAGTCCAGGGCGTTGGCAGGGCAAGATGAGGCCAAAGAGGTAGATAGCAACCAGATCATGTAAAGCCTTGTAAAACACGCCAGGTATTTTGGTATTTTTCCTAAAAGCAATAGAAAGGCATTGAAATATTTTCAAGAGGAATGTGGCATTATCAGATTTGCATTTTGAAACATTGCTGTGGCTGAAGTATGGAAAATGAAATGGGAGGGAAGGGGTTGGACATGATGGATGCAAGGAACCAGTTAGGAGAGCACTGCTGTAGTCCAGGTGAGGGAAGGAGGTGACAGGGATGAGGGCGGTGGCCGTGAGATGGACAGAGGTGGACGGATTCAAGAGATATTCGAGAGGTAATGTTTCTGGGTCTTGGTGGAAATTGGATATGTGACGTGAGAGAAAAAGAAGTTTAAAAAGGAGTGTGGCAGGGCCTGTGGCTTAGGCGGCACCCAGCTTGCCTTAGATAGGCAGGTCTCCCAGTAGGAACAGTGGCCGAGGAATGGGCCTCGGAAAAAGCTCCAGAATCCTCCATCAGACTGTGGCAGCAGAGTGGAAATGGTGGGTCCCTTGTTCCAAGATGCCGAGTGAATTGAATAACAATCATAAAGTGCCCTGGAAATCTGAGTCTTGCCATAAATAATAAACAGGGATGTTATACAAATAACTAGCTTGCAGCCCCAGTGGAAGAAAACAGTCAGTAAGAAAAATGAAATAAGAAAAAAAGAACCCAAAAACCCCAACTAACAAAATGACAGTATTAGCCAACATCCCGGGGGCTCTCGCAGGCAGCGGAGGGACGGGCTCAGGAACACGACTGTGGGTCCTCAGCATGAGCCAGGCTGCGGTGGCTGCCACAGTCAGAGGGGGAGGAACTTGTGTATCATCAGACCCGTACTCCGCTGGGTCAGGTCCCTGGGCCAAGGTCCAGGCCGCCCTCCTCCTGCCTCGCCTCTGCTCTGAAAAAAGTGAGGCTTGTCCTGTAGGCCTGCTCGACTGCCTCCCTGCCACCCAGAGTACAGCTGCCATGGGCTGAACTCACTCTTGGAGGACAGACAGGAAAAGAAACACAGATCTGCCTTCTGAGGCTGCTGAGCAAAGCCAGTCAGTCAAATTCCTAGTACTGCTTCCTCTGGCGACCAAAGCATTTAAAATTATGGATGAGTGGTGAGAACAGGGTGGGTGGGGTGTTGAGAGCCAAGATAGATTTTTGAATCATCACATTTTAAAGGCTTACGGACAATTGTATCCAACCTTATTCAATGTCGTGCACGAGAATGTTGAAATTGGATGTTCAGGGACTTGCCCAAGGTCGCATGGCTGGCTCTTTACTTTTAGGTGCTCCTTCCAGTACACACGCCAGTGGGGGCTCCTCTCTTCCTAATCAGCTCTGTTGGGGGATGGGCAGGAAACAGTGGAAATTTTGGATTCATTTTTATGGATCAGAGAACAGGGGTGCAGAAAGAAAGGAATCACTCCACGCCATCACAAAGACTTCAGAGCTGCTGAAGATGCCCGATTCCCATCCTCCAGGGCCCTGTCTCCCCCACAGGGCTGAGAGGTGACGATGGCACCATGGTGAAGGTGTGTGCACAGAGCCTAGACAAGGAGGACAGTGCCGCCCGGGAGCTGTGGGGCGTGTGAGAGCCTGTGTGGGGCCTGCTGTCTGTGGAGGCGGCTTTCTCCTTCCTGGGCACTGCAGCCCCTCCCACAGAGGCCCTGAGGTCTCCAGCAAACAGAAGCTGCCTTTGCTAATCACCTGCACTTGTTTCTTCCTGGGAAGATGAAAGCGACAGTGCTGGGAGGCGTTTCTGCTTTCCCTTCACTGAGCTGGCAGAAGCAGCCGGTCACTGTGATCCCGAAGGTCCGGGAAAACTGCTGCCCCACCAGATGTGCAGCCAAGGGGGGGTCCGTGGGGAGGAAAGGGAGCCTCACGTGCAGGCCCACCTTGGCCTCGAGGGGCTGGCAGGGAAGGGAGGCCGGGGCTCTCCTCCTTCAAACATCCTCTTCCTCATTTCCCTTTCTCAAGAGTTCTAGGGCCTGATAGAATTTTCTGCTTCCTTAGAAATGGCCTTCCCTGGCCTTTGTCCCTCACTCCAGGTCGGTCCTAATTTTCCCCCACATCAACTCGAGTCTCTTCTGTGTTCTGCCCCATCTTCTCCCTGCCCCTTCCACTTTCTCTGTGTTTTCAGCTACCCTGAAAAAACAAAGCTAAAGTGTTAGGGGCTCACAGTCCCAGCCTCCTCTTTCAGAATTCCAAGAGCCCTTGCCTGGATGTCAGGACACGTGGGTTGTGGTCTTTGCTCTTCCAGCAACTTCCTATCGACCCTAAATGAGTCACTCAATGCTCCTGAGTTGGTGTTTTGCATGATGATTGCTGGGGTTGTCTACAGTTCTATCGCAGAGGAATTCTGAGCTTTCCCAGAGGCAGGCAAGGCCCCTCATCGCATTCCATGTGAGAGCTTTCTATTCTGCCTGTGAATACGATCAGCCCTGGGAAAGCGGTGCACATTGAGAAGGTGAGTCATCCTGGGATCTCCAGGAGAAATGGGTAATCAGGGGAAGAGCCTGGAAAGGGAAGAGAATGGTGTGTGTGTGTGTCTTGTGTATGTGGGGTGTGGGCATGGTGGTAACAGTTCCCTTGCAGATCTGATGGGAAATATCTATGTAGAGTTGCCCTGAGAATGTGGCCCAGCAGTAGATGGGTGAGGAAGGAGAGCTGGTGTGGAAAGGAGGGAGACCACCTTGGGGCCCCCCCCTCCTAGCCCTCTTGCTCTGCTGACCTCCTGGGCCCTGGCCTTCCAGGCAGGGCCTATAGTATTGCAGTCAGAGGAGAGGCTGAGAGGTAAGACTTGTGGAATTACTGAAGATGTGGAGACTCTCATTTCGTGGAAGGCTCAACATCAGTTTGCTCTGCCTGGTGAACTCCTTCTCAAGACCCACCTCACAGCTGGGGGTGACTTTATGCATTCCTCTATTGTCACGCATGGAGCTAATTAATTATTTAAATTAAAATTGATTGACTACTCCCAAGGCCTAGGGATAGACAAGAAAGGAGGGAGCAGGATCTTTGCCTTCCTGAAGCTAACCCTCTAGGTGAGACAGACAGTCTAATGAATAATCACCAATTAGGGTAAGTGCCACAAGATAAATAGGCTGGTTGCCACAATGGAGCACATGGTGGGGGAAGAGGATATCTAATTTAGGTAAGGCGGTCCGGCAGGATCTCTTTGTGGAGGTGACAGTAGAGATGTACCTGTGTGTTTTCACTGTGGGCTCCTTGAGGGCAGGAGCTATGTCTTTTTCACTAGCTCCAGTGCTTAGAACAATGCCTGGCACTTGTTATGAAAAATTGGTATTATTTTTATCGTAGGTATTCAATGAATGTTTGATGAATAAATAAGTGATCTCCTTCCAGCAGTTCCTGTTGAAAGCACCTTGTACTTAATCCCATGAAGACGATTATGTCAAACAAATCTGATATTTGTATGCCTAGTCTGTCTTTATTTCCTCTTTTCTTGTCTCCCCTTCATTGATCTTTGTTCATATCTCCATTTGATGCCTCAGATATGTTGAGTCCAAACAGGAAAGAACACACACACACACACAGACACACACAGACACAGACACACACTCCACATATTACCAGCCTCCTCTATTGCTGCAAATGCTGCAGATTCTATCTGAGAAGCTATTAAGCGCCCCCAAATAGAGCAAACCTCTCACCAACTATCACATGCCTCCTAAACGATCTTTGAATAGTGTTTTCTTTTTATTGCTTTGTGTAGTTTAATGGCACCAATTGCGATTACTCCAGCTTATGATAAACCCCAGCTCCGTAAAGCTCCTGTTCATTCATTATTTTTCTCTTGCTTCTTCTCAAGCTGTTATTTTTTTGGGATGTAGCAAGGAGGGGGGAGCAGAGGGAAAAGAAAATAAAAAGATACCAAATTAACAAGGAAACGAAATAGGGGACCACTTCTCCCTGGGTGACAGACACCCTATTAGATACTGTTAAACAGAACAAATATGCTTTAATACAACACAAGTAGGTCTTTTATATTTATTCTAAATTGGAAATATAATGATCACCACCTTATCTTTAATGGAAGAAGCAGCTAATTGTTCCAATATCTCACTAATTCCAGCATCTAGGAGAAAAATAATTATTTTTTACTATTTTACCAATTGTTCAGTTTATACTAAGGTGTATAGTGCAGCATGGACAGAGATTTCTGGTTCTTGGTCTATGTCATGGCTGCTATTCCAGTTCAATTATTAATATGTGGAAGTTATAATTATTTTGCTCATTGGTACAAGATAATTATAAACTATAAAACAGCTCCCCATGCTTGCTGATGCCTTTTCCTAGCTGCAGACGTGTTGGAGTTTGGACACGTGAGCTTTAGAAAGAGGGAAAAAGTGTATAATGTGCCTCTGGGGCAGCAAGACTGGCTGGAGCGGGAGCAGAGGAACCTCCCCCTTCACCTCCAGGTCCCTTCCTCTTCTCCCTCTCATGCCTTCCACCCATCCAGAGCTAAACTTGGCCCACTTCATGCATCTCTCCTTCTGCCCACTGTCTTTCCTTCCTATCCTGCCTCCTCTTTGTTACTTGAGATTTGTAACTCATCACACATGGGGGTTTAGCTTGCTTACCACCCCCTTGTCTCCTTGGTCACCCTGCAGCAGCTGCTACTGTGTGTGTGGTTGTGTATGAATGTGTGCATAAATGTGTGTGTTGGGGAATTTGGGAGGGGTGAGAACCACATGCAGAGAGGGAGGCAGGGGTGGGGAATTAGCTGCTCTGTTACTCATTGGCCACTGTTGACGCCTCTGTCGCCTCCCTCTTTCTGAATACCTTGCTTGATTCTCAATTAGTCTTCTCTAGGGGGAGGGTTTAGGTGGGGTGAGGCACCTGGGATCTCTCATTCTTAACCAAGTCAACCATAAGCAGTTGAAAGGAATAACCCATTTGTGTGGATTGTATGTGTTTGGAGATGAGGCTCAGAGAGAATAGGCATTGTTTTGGCATCTTTCCATTTTAACAAGAAAAAACTTTTAAAAATTCTGTCTTGGGGCTGGCCGGGTAGAGTAGTGGTTAAGTTTGTGTGCTCCACATCGGCGGCCTGGGATCTACAGGTTCGGATCCTGGGCGCAGACCTACACACCGCTCATCAAGCCATGCTGTGGTGGCGTCCCACGTATAATAAATAGAGGAAGATTGGCACAGATGTTAGCTCAGCGACAATCTTCCTCACAAAAAAAAAAAAAAAAAGTGCTGTCTTAGCGTAGTTGTTGCACAAAGTAAGGCTAACTGTCCTCAGAGGTAATCAGGTTTTGGTCTTGTTTCCAAGTCCTCTTCTGGTCCTCTCTGACTCTGTTCCTTTCTTCTTTACCTAAATACTATCTAAGGAGTGCCTCTCTACCTATTGCTGAATTTATTTTTCTTGTTATTTTCTTAATCTCTGGTTCAGTGTATTACCATTGTGCCTTCTGCTGTGGCAAATGCATTCAGACTCCTTGCTATAGATTGAATTGTGTTCCCCCACCCCGTTCCTATGTTGAAGCCCTAACCTCAATGTGACTGAATTTGGAGACAGGGCCTTTACAGATGTAATTAAGGTTATATAAGGTCGTAAGGGTAGAGCCCTGACCTATAGGATTAATGTCCACATAAGAAGAGGCACCAGAGAGCTCTCCCACTCCCTCTCTCTGCCATGTGAGGTTACAGCAAGAAGGTGGCAGTCTGCAAGCCACAGAGAGAGCTCTCACCAGAATCTGACCATGCTGGCACCCTGACCTTGGACTTTCAGTCTCTAGAAATGTGAGAAAATAAATTACTGTTGTTTAAGCCACCCAGTCTGTGGTATTTTGTTATGGCAGCCTGAGCTGACTAATATACCCCTCCCTTAACCACTTGTGACAGGTAGGGGGAGTCAAATCGTGTTCATCAGCCTTGTGGTATGATTCTTTTTAGGCCCCAGGATCTGGAGTCAGTATCCTTTTACTGGGGTCAGATGCTTGTAGCTTGAGGTTTCAGATCCAGCCCAGCTCCTGACTTTTTGGCTCCCACAATCCCTGTGAACCTCATTTCAGCTTCTCTAATGAGCATTGCCAGCAAAGAACATGTCTATTCAGCACCACGGACAGAGGCACCCTGTCAGTTCCCACAAATTAGAAGTTACTGCCTAGCACTCTCGTGGAGGCTGTGCTGGGAAAGGAGCGAGTAGGCTGAGAAAGAGAAAAGTCAGAGAGGGAGACTGACTGACAAGATGCATAAAATGCAGCCCCCAACCCTGGCTGTGCTCAGCCATGGGGCTCCTACAAATGGGAAATGCTTCTTGATGCTGCTGCCTTCTTACACGGACGGGCAGCAAAATGGGGGAGGTGATCACTACTCATGCTTAGTTGTGCTGGCCTAACTGTTGTCAAACTGTCACCATGATGGGCCCTGGCAACAAACCTATAGCTGGCAAGACATTAGGTCTAGGGAGCACCTGGGTATGTGGGTGCCGTGGACTGTGCATTGGGTGGAGAGCCAGCTGATGAGCATAGGAAGAGGGTATTGGAGCTAACTCTGGGGATAGAGATGGTGCAGGTGAGCTCCCTTCTCCATGATTGGAATGGGAATGAGGCTACAGGGGCCCTAGGCCTTGGGGGGGGAGGGGCCCAGCCAGGGCAAGCTGGGCTAGTGGGAAGTCAGGGCTTCATTTGTCTGATTTTAATGAATAAATGGCATCCTCACCATTGTTTATCTACTTTTGAATCCTGACAAACAGTCTGTGGCATCTGATGGAGAGGGTTATTAGCTGCACGGAGACAGATGGCTGGGGATTGAGGGGATTGGCTCTTTATTACAGCAGGCCCCTGAGTGACAGCACTCCTTTCATATCCCAGCCTCCACGTCAATGTCAATACCTTCCCCAAGCCTTCTGTGACCCAGTCAAGCCTTGGAGGAAAGACCCACTGCAAGAGGAAGGCAGAATGGCCCCTGAGTAAGGGAGAGGTGGAGCCAATGGAGTTGGGAAGAGGGCAGGTTTCCAAGTGTAAGTTCTTTAAGAATAAAACTCTGCCTTATTCTTCTTTAGTATTCTTCCAACTGCCCTCTAAGGTGCTGTTTATTCAATAGGCATTCAAGAAATGTGAATGATTGAAGAGAAAGGTAGAGAGGTCTGAATTAGAAAAGATAATAGAAGCAGATTTAATTGCACCAGGGGGTGGGTAGGGAACAAAAGATAGGGAAGAGAAAGGAAGAGAAGTGGGGGATACAAAGGAGGAGGGAAGATAGTATGAGGAATCAGCATACAGTGTTTCAGGCATTAGCGACTCTTTCCCACATTTTTACATAAATAACTTCATGGAAATCAAACCGATCTGCCTACTGTCCTTTCTGAGATGTCCCAGGTTCTTTTTCTGATACCATAGTTGTAAGTCATAGCTTCCTCCCTTCACATTACCCCTGAGAGAGTGGGCAGGTTCTCACTGACCTTCATTCATCCTCCGAAACTTGTCCTTTGCCATGTAGCCCAGCACCAGACAGCATCCTCTCTTCTGGAGGCCCAGCTCTGGAAGAAAAGCACAGGTGGGTGAGCTGGGAATGAGTCAGGTGTCAGGGAAGGCCCCTTTGCAGGGGATGTGAAGTTTGTTGCTATTAAAAACAGGGCTACTTATTTCTTTAACAAACATTTACATAGCACTTACCATGGTCCAGGCATAATTTTAAGCCAATAATTCCTCATTTGATTCTTACCACAACTCTTTGAGGAACATACTATTATTATCTCCATTTATAGATGTATTAAGTAAACAGCCTTAGATGAAAGAGCTAATAGGTGGTGGAACCAGGAGTTTGAACCTAGGAAGTCTAGCTCCAGAGTCCATGCACATAACCATTACTCTATAGGTTAATGAGGCCCTATATATCCCAGGCTTGGGGAGTATGCCCAGATCACATTGGGATTGTGGTCAGACCTGCCAGAGAAGAGGCAGAGTCCAGCCAGTGGTGTCCAGGATGCAGCAGTGCAACCAGACACAATGGGTGACTCAGAAGGATGAAGAAGTGACTGGGTGAATTTGGGGGAAGACATAGGGGTTGAAATGTAGGTTGAAGGAGTCTACCTTTTGGGAGAGTGACTTTCTGGGCCTGGGTATTACTCTGCATTCTTATATTCAGGCACAATTCAGCACCATCATCAATCCCTTATAAGGTGCAGACTCAGTGTGGAGCACAGGGGCTGGGATGGCTAAGAGACAGAAGATATAGATTCTGGTCCCACAAGACTTTGACCTAACTGGAAAAACAAGGTAGAACAACAATTCTAGGTAGCAAAGGTAAGAGAGATTTTTTTTGCACAGTATTTTGTAAATCAGTGTCCACAGTGTGTGAGCATTGGACTGCCTCACGAGAAGGCAAGCTTTCCTCTCTGGGCTTTATATTTAATCCTGATTTGTCTTAAGCACTTCATGGGTTTAGAAGCAATTCCACACCAAGTTTCTCTTTTGACCCCACAACAACCCCATGAGGTAGGTAGATAGGTTATTGCTCTTCACACTATGCAGATAAGAAAATTGAAGTTCAAAGATTTTAAATGACTTCCCATGATTATTTTAGACTCCCTGCCCCCACCTCTTTGCTTAGAAGTTGTATAAATGTGACAGCTGCCATAAACTGGGTAAATGGATAAGGGTATGATTTCTGGAAGAGGGGATGTGACTGTACCTCCTCCCAGGTCTTGCCAGGCTTCCTGGGCACCAGCTGCTCCCTCCATCAGTTTCTTGGAGAAGGAGAGTCCACTGAGGGGTGTGTCACAGTGACTTCCCCCACAACACTGGGTGTTTCTCTGAGCTCCAGCCAGTCAGCATCTAGGCTGTTGGAGTGTAGACAGGGTGGGCCCGTCCTCCTCCCTACCTCTGCATCCACCTCTTGTTGCCCAGTTCCACCCTTCATGGGCAACAGGATGAAAGGGCTGGTGAGAGACAGATAAGTTGAGCTTTGGGGCTCCTGACCTAGGGGAAAACAAAGTGCGGCGGGTGGTGGCAGAATGCCATGGCCTAGGGATGCCGCTAGCTTTGATCTCTCAATTCTTTAAAGGGGTTTATTGACTATCAGTAAAGAGCAGAGAAGCAGATCTGAGCGTGCCTTTTCCAAAGGCACTCACTTCTCTTCCTTTCCCTCTATGCTCACTTGTCTAAAGGCACGGCCGAACCGCGCTCACTTCAAACAGCCTCACATCTCAGGCGCCCAAATTGATGATGTTAAGTTCCCTCATCCAAGGCCTTGGCCCTTTCTTCAGGGGCTCCTGCTCTGTCGAGGGCCATGTGGATCAAAGCCCCTTTGATGTTTACTTACTATATTTGTGGATTCTTTCTAACAACCACCTTCAAGAGGCAGGAATCCAGCATGCCAGGAGGGGGCCAGCGGAAGTACAAGCTGTGAGGAGGTGGTGAGCTCCAGCAAACAATAGCCTCTTGCCTGAGCCTGTATTGAAACCTCAACATGCTGTCGACAGGCAGAGTTAACCAGCCTGTTATAATTGCACGTGTATTGTTCATCATCAGAATGATACAATTGCTGACGATTCCCATTATACTTTCCATGGACTTCTAATGCCCCTCTAAAGCACACCAGGAGTGGCTCCTAGTGAGAAAGGGAGCTTGGGTTCCTGGATTGAGCGAGCCCAGGGAAGCACTGAGGAGTGGGGGCAGAAGATACTGAATGGATTTAGGCCAATGTTCCTGTTAGTCTTCCTGGACAGTGCCCTAAACTCTCAGGGGCATAATTTTCCTAAAGATTTAGAGAGCGTGGACAATCTGTTGAATCTGGATTATCTATGTCTGCCGTCTCTGCCACCCCAACCCAACCTATCCTATGTCGTATAATGGGTTGCCCTCCAGGGTGATTGCCCGAGGAAAGAGGCCACACATACAAACAGTTATTATTAAGTAAGAGCCTCACTGACCATGTTTGATTTTTGCAAATGAGCAGGAAAAGAAGTTTAAAAAAACCTGATTAATAAAAGAAACGGAAGACGAGGCAATTTCTCAATGTATTTGGCTCATTTAATTTGACACATGTGAGTTAGTCTTAATTATTTAGGCGGCTACATTACAAGGCGCTAATAAGCACACTGCAGACATTTATTAACTGAGAGGCTCTCTGACAGAGTCTTTACTGAGAAGTGAGGAGAAGCTACCGGGACCTTTGCAGGAACAAGCAGGTTGGAGGATTAGCGAAGTGAGAATTAGCTAGGTATCCATATACAAAAATTTGGGATGTTCTTGGAGAGATTTGCAGAGCTAAATTAGAGGTCATTGGGTCCAGACAAGGAGGTGTGCCAGCGGGGCTGAAGTGGGGGAGGGGAGAAGAATCTGGAAACACAGGTGGGGAAGTGGGATGTTGTCAAAGATACTGACCAGAGAGAGAACCAGGGGAAGCAGGAACTAACCACTGGCTTGGGGAAACTCTACCAAGCCAGACTAACCAGGCTATTAGGGGAGAGATGATAAAACATGACAGAAAGAACAGGAATCTTTCACTTTGTGAGCAAGACCAGCCACCAGACTGCCACCTTCTTTATCACATGGCACTGGGACCAATGATGGAGTCAGATCACAGATGCCCACTTTAGAATGGGAAGATGATGGGGTCTTCTCCATGTAGACTTGGGGGCTGCAGCCTTTGGCTAATCACCCAGTAGCAGAACGATGCAGAGGCATCGAGGTGTCCATAGAAAATGATTAACATGAATGGAGTCGTCCTGCCTTAAAAGGAAAGTTCATAGCAAAGAAGTCCAGGGTCACCTGCAGAGGGGGGTGTGGAGGGCACTGTCTGAGGAGAACAAAGGTTTAGGAAATACTGCTGGGCAAGGAAACATGTATTGGGACAGAGTATGTTTCTTAGGGAGAAGGGAAGATTGCACCCCAGGAACTCCTGGCCTCTAGACTATGAGCAACAGAAGGATGAAGACTGGGCCTTTTCCGGTTCTGAGCCCCTAGTCCCAAGCACAGTGCCTGGTGTATGGCAAGCGCGCAGAAGATGTCTGCTGATTTAATGAGAGGGCCGACTAAAAAATATTGGGTGGTGATCAGTTCTTGCTCACCCAGGTCAGAATGAAACCAGGTGGGCTTACATGTGGCCCACTGGCCTGGGGTGGTGAGGAGGGTTGTGGAGTGAGTGACAGTTGTAATTCATCCCAACAGGACTCTAGGAAACCCTGTGAGATGCCTCTTGGGGGGAATAAAAGGGGATGGCTTTATAAATGGAATGGTTTTCCTTCGGTTTCAGAGGGTGAGGAGGGGACTTTTTCTAGCCTTAGGACTTTTTTATTCTTACTAGTAATAATGATACCATGAGATTACTTCACATTTGTGGGATACTTATTTTTTCACAATGCTGCCATATTCACTATCTTATTAGATGCTCACAGTAGCTCTGTGAAGTAGGCAAGTCAGAAACTATTTCCTCCATTTTGGTCTCAGAAACAGGCTGAGAGAAGTGAGCTGACAGTTCAAGGCAGGAGCACTAGTTGGTGACAGTGGTCAGCCTAGAATCCAGGTCTGGTGTCTGGCTTCGTTCTGAGGGTGGGGCCTGGGATCCCAGGGCAGCCACTGCTGAGAATCAAGACAGACCAGAGAATAGACAACAGGGATCAGTGGTCCTGTCATGGGTTATGGGACAGTGTTATGGGTTGAATGGTGTCCCCTCAAATCTATATGTTGAAGTCCTAACCCAAGTACCTCAGAATGTGACTTTATTTGGAGATAGGGACTGGACAGAGGTAATCAAGTTAAAATGATCATTAGGGGGCCCAAATCCAATGACAGGTGTCCTCATAAAAAGGGAAGTTTGGAGACAGACACACACACAGGGAGAACACCATATGAATATGAAGACAGCCATCTACAAGCCAAGAAGAGAGGCCCGGAACTGATCGTTCCCTCACAGCCCTCAGAAAGAAACAATCCTGCCAACATTTTGTTTTGGACTTCTAGCCTCCAGAATGGTGAGACAGTACATTTCTGATGTTTAAGCCACCCAGTTTATGGTACTTTGTCACAGTAGCCCTAGCAAACTAATACAGACAGGAAGTGGGGAGGAGCTGGTCTTCTCATAGGACCTGGCTATTTCCATCGGCCAAGATTCTCTGTAGCCCATCTCCTAGGTCACAGAGCTGCCTGCAGGAAGCAGCATCACGTGACTGCTCTCAAGTCTCATCAGAGGGCACTAATTGACTGGAGAGCAGTCAGTAGGGCTGCTAAGATGGGCCAGTGGGGGTGATGGCACAAGAGATGATAGGAAGGAGGGAAGGTGGGGAAGGAGGGTTGGCTGTGTGTCTGCATGCCCGGAAGCATCGATGGCAATCCAGGATGCCTTCAACATTCCTGCTTCCAGTGTGAGGAACATGTTGGCCAGGACGGTGCTTGCTTATTGCCCCAGCCAGAAGCTAACAAGCTCTCAAGTAACTGCTGATAGAGCTGGTGACAGTGGACAGGTACCAGCGCCTACTACCTCACCATTTCTGAGGCTGTCCGGATGCATTTGGGGGCCTTCCTGTCCCAAACTTGCCTCGTCACAATTGTTAATGGGTGCTTGCTGAAGACTAAGCCTTCCCCCCCTGAAGCTATTAGACTCTAGCATGACTCCAGAAGCTTATTGAACAAGAAATAGAGTGTTATTGGCAGGGAGTTTGGTGTGGCTGTAGTAAAGATTTCGGGAACAGAGGAAATGAGATGAGGCAGGAGACGTAGCCAGGGACCAGATCCTGGGGGACCTGATGAGCCTTGCCTAGGAGTCTGGACTTTCTCCTACAGGTGGTGAGGAGCCTTGAAGAGTGCTGAGCAGAGGAAAGTCAGGCCCGACTTGCATCTTATAAAGATCTTTTTAGCATTGGTGCAGACAATGGATGGGAGGAGATAAGCCCAGGCCAGGGAGTACACATGTGAGACAACTGCAGTACTCCTGGTGAGAGGTGATGGGTTGACATCTACTCCCTCTTCCTGCTCTCTGCAGACACCCTGGGATCAGAAAGCAAGTGAAAGGATCCTGAGCTTTCTCAGGAGTGGTTCAAAGCCTTTATATCCCTGCCACTTGACACAGGAGAGCAGTGGAGGGGCTGAAAATAGCTCCCCAGTTGGTTCCTGAGACCACATGGAGAAGACTGGACCCGGCTGGAGTCACAGGGATGCCACGCGGGCTTCAAAACTACCAGCGCTGGCTGGAGCCCTGCTCTAGCACTTAACAGCGAGCAATCTTCAGACCTTCCCTGTGCTTTACTTTTCTCGTCTATAAAATGTTGATACTAAGAGTAAGACCCTCCTCACTTGGTTAATACAAAAATCAAACGAGACAGCACGTGGTGAAAGGCACCCAGAATGAAGTACCTGATAGGGGTGAGCTCAGTAAACAGAAACAAAGTATCAGATCGGGTTTAGAGATCATCAACTTCACCCATCCCATTTTTTACAGATGTGGACGGGGAGACTCAGAGAGGTGAAAAGACTCATCCAAGGTGATATAATGAACACTTAGGTGGCATTCTTTGAAGGTTAGTGTGGCAGCAACAAGTCAGATGGACCGGAAAAGTGAAGCGAGTCAGGAAGACCAGACAGGTGGGTGTAGCAGGTGAGACTCAGGGACCAGAGGTGTTGGGAGTGGAGAGAAAATAGTGAATCTGAGAGACATTCTAGGAAGAGACAATAGGGCTAAGTGACAGAGTGGCTCAGCAGAGGAAGCGGGCAAAGATGACTACACTGTCTTTAGTTGGGAAGACTGGAGGAACAGTGGTGTCTTTGTCAGAAGTGATTGACAAAGGAAGTCGATTAGGCCATGGGCTGATAACGGGGAATTTTTGGACTTCTTGTGTTTGAGGTGAAAGAGTTCTGGATGATTACATGAGCAGGAGTTTAGGTATGAAAATATATGTTTTTAACTAGCTGTATTGACCTCAGAGAGTGAACGTCTTGGTCTGGAGACCAATTCATTATGTAATGAATTACATAAAAAGCAGTGGGATAATATAGGTAGACTGTGCTACGAGTATTAGTACTGCCCCTTCATCACCAGCACGTGTTAATAAAACAGGACAGGTATAAACTCCAATCCACAGACACTCACTGAGAAGCCACAAAGTGCTAGGCACTATGAGCAAGACAAAAATAGGCGAGGCAAGCTTCCTTTCCCAGTGAGATTTTAATCCTGTTGGTTATGTACATACTTGTGAAATAGTACATAAAAGTCAAAAGACAAGTAACAGTTCAGTAAAACAAGTGTCATGAGGCAGCATATGAGTTATTTCCACGCGAATGCCAGTAGTTGCTGCAGGAGTGCAGGGGAGGAAAAGGAGCTACAGGTCTTGGGGTGGTGAGAGACGCCCTCACAAAGGGCCTTGAAGGCTGCACATTCGTCTGGGGGTCTGGCCTTTGTAGGGTGCCCTTACCAATGGCCTCTCTCACCGGTGATTGTCTATGAAAAGCCATTGCGCTCAGCAGTGCCTCACCGATTGCAGGATGCTGGAGTCTCATGTTTAGAAAGTTCTCACCTTGATTCTGCTAAACTCCTGCTTTCTGCATCAGGTCTGCCTAGTTCTGTTTTCAGCATTATTACTCACATCCCAGGCAATAACAATGCCCATGATCTTGCAAAGATCACAGTTTTCTGATCAACCTCTTTGGCAAAGAGGCCTGAAGAGAAGAGTAGTAAAGGTTTATTAATCCTGACTAGCGCATGGCTCGGCCCTCTAGGACAAGTAATAAATGTTTAATAGCCCAATAATACCTGTTTCATAATTTTTGAATCTCATTGCTTGCTAATTCTAAGTTTGTTGAAGAACTATAAACTTTACATTGTTGTAAAGACATAATTGCTATTTCATTGCTTATTTACTATGAGTTAATTATATTAGAACTAAGTTCTTCCCCAATCATATTATGTATAAACTAGTTGTTTGAAACTATTGATTTGTATTTAATTAACTATGCTATTACAGACCAATTAAATTCTTACAAGAGGAACCTGAAACAGATGTGGTCTACAATTAAGTTTTTAAAGTAATGAATTACATAAAAACTTCATGTCATGTTATTCTCTTTTAGAAGGGCTTAACAATCATTGTGATAATTCCAAAAAGTCTTTGTGACCACCAGCCCATCCTCATTAGCTCCTGTAGGGAGCAAGTCTCCCTCAGATAGCGATGGTAAGCAGCTGGCAGCTTCATACAGCAACAGCAAGAACTAACATTGGGGTAGCCCTCTGCCAGCCCCTGCCTCCCTCAGCCTGCAATTTACTGGCCACCAGAGCCCAATCCACAGTGGCCAAGGCAGGCTGCGGATCAGCAACGCCTCACCACCAGCTGTGGGGTCCATGGTTGTCTGTGTGGCTGTTGGCCCCAGATCCCATGCGCCTGGAGGAACTCTGGTGCCCAGAGGTCATCAGTCCTCTGGCTTCTCCAAATCCCTGCTCCACTGGCCTGAGTCTGTACCTCGTGGGAGCAGACATCAGACACTGACTGAGCAGCACTGGGCGTTTCACTTTTCTCATCTTGCTTCACCCTCACACTGACCTTACAAAGATAGGTATTATCATTCTCATCTTTATTTATAGGGAATTGGACATTTTAGGGGGCTAAGAGTTTGCCCAGGGTCCCTCAGCTGAGCAGTGAAGCTTGAGTACGCCTGTCTCCATGACTCCGTGACTGGTGCACCTTGCCACGCTCTGTTCTCCGTTCTCCGCGAGACACAGCTCCTCACCAGTTCTGGGTCTCAGCCCTGGGCTGGCTCTTGCAGGCCTTGCCTGGCTCTTGTCCTTCGTCTCTTCACAGAGAGCTGAGCTCATCCCCTACCCTCACCCTCAGTCACTGCCTGGGGTCTTTCTCCCAACTGATCACTTGCTTGGAATTCCAATGTGGCCACCAGCTGACTCAGAATGTGGCCTTTCTCTGGACCACTTGAGCATCAATGCAGGTCCCAGGGTTGGTAGAGTCTGCACACCCCTCTGCACACTGAAATTGGGACACTGGCTACTCCCACCCCGCCGGAGGGGGCTGGATGCAGCCCAGCCTTGCCCCTCTCTGTTGGCTGGTATCACCAAGGACTCACCCACCTGGGGTCAGGCTCAGTTCACCATTGCGATTCAGGTTGCCGTTTCCTGATTGCTTATGGGTTATTAGTCTCTGGGCTGAGTACTTTGCATGCATTATCCTCCTTAATCACAAAAATTCCATCAGGTAAGTACTACCATTATTCCTACTTGATTGAAGAGGAAACTGAGAATCTAAAAGATTAAATAACTCACTCAGGTTCATATAGCTAGTAACTGTTGAGGCCAGTAAAACTGATATAAACAAGATTCATTGGATTACTAGTATAACCTCTTTGTGAGTGGGGCAGGGTGTTGGGGGGCAGTTTAATAATGTTGGTTGAAGAATTTTAGGGGAAACAGTTTGATCATATGTACAAGATTACCTCAGCATCTCTGATTTAAGATGTCTAATCCCAGTGGGTTAATTGCTCTGTGGCGGAATGTGACAGAGAAACAGCATCATGAAGGCCATTCCCACCACCCTGGCCTGTCGTCATTCTACTTATGCTGTGAGGAACAGGAACTGCTGAAGGCCATATGCCTGCGAGGCTTTTAGACTTTTCCTAAGAGAAAATTGGAAGTTGGTGACTAATGTTTGAATGGGGCCAGATGCTCCACAGCTGTATGCTCTGCCCCCAGGGAGGCTCAGCCTGGTACAGCCAGTCAGTCACAGCTGGGAGGCCAGGCAGAAAGAGGACATCTCTTTTCTCTTTTTCCTAAAAGGACCAACAGTCCCCAAAGGACTAAGACTGAGGGCAACAGGAGGCCTGCAAAGTCCTCTTTGCCTCCACCCCCATCCCTTGCAGTTCTCTTGAGGCCCAGACCTTTGGGAAAGCAGAGGCCCAATAAGAGGCTATGAACATGATTGGCCTGTGGATTTAATCTTCATGCAGATTCGTGAAGATGTGGATTATTAGCCCCATTGTACAGGGGAGGCTCAGGGAAGTTGAGTACTTTTCTGAAGTCACACAACTGGGAAGTGGAGGAGCCAGCATGAAAACCCAGGCCCCTTTGATCCCAGAGCACAGGCTGTGCCCTTCTGCCAGGAGGCAGTCTGGATGCTGCACACACAGCCCCGGTGACCACCAGAGACCCCAGTGGGAGGAAGGGGACCGCATGCATTCAGAGTCGTGGCCATTGCTGCCAGGTGGTCAGGGGGCACTGAGAAGCTCTTGTGGGAGCCAGGCCCTGGCAAGTCCCCGCCCAGAGAAGGAAGGATTGCCTTCTGGGGAGACAGGGAGGTGGGGGCGGGGCAGGGAAGCACGGAGAGCAGCTGCCTGCTAGGGTGGGCAGGCAGCCAGTGCGCTGCTGTTTGGTTATGTGCTTGCAAACCTCCTTGTCACCCATTTATGGCTCAAATAAAATCATAAAATCCAAGGATTAACCACAAGGGTCCCACAATGGCCACGAACTGGCTTAAAGGATTTATCACTGGAGTCAGGCAGGAATGGCCAGCCTTTGCCCTCAGCCCACAGCCCACTTAATGGGGGGGTGGTGGTGGAGGGAGTTGTCTGCTCTCACCTGAAACAAGAGAAGAGATTAGAAAGAAGGGGAAAATGTCCTGGGAGTGGGGGTGTGTGGGGTCTTTTAGGGTCCTTGGGACAGATGGGGGCAGGCTAAGCCTCAATGGGCTGGGGGATGCCCCCTCCACTTTCTGGGCAGAGAACCCATACAGGAGAGAGGCCAGGTGATGGGATGGCCTTGCCCCCAGCCGAAGACAGTCACAGCTGCCTAGTCACAGCCCAGCAGCCGTGTGTTTCTGCGTGGGCTGTGTCCTCCCAGAAACTGCACTTTACCTGGGGCAGAAGGAGGGCAGGGATGTGAGTGAATGTGTAGCCTCTCCATGCTCCTCCCCCCAACCCCCTCGCTCCCTCCCCCAACCCCCACGCTCCTCCCCAGCTAGGACTGTCTGCCATGGGCATTGTAACCTGGGCAGTCTTGGCAGCTAAGGCCAGGAGCCTCAGAGGCCTGGGGGTTGGCCAGACTGCGTCCTCCAGGGCAGGGCAAAGCTTCCCGCACCCTCCCCAGCCCACGGCAAGGAAGGAAAGGAGGTGGTGGGGTTAGGAGAGCCAGCAGAGAAGGCAGGGAACCCTGCTGTCCTCCCATTACTGAAATCCTCCTCGAACCTCACACACCCCATTACAACTCTGTATCTTATAATTAAATTGAATCTGCCAGTTACCTCTCAGCACGGCAGCAATTCAAGCTCATTGGAGGCTTTCTTTGCTTATATTTATTTATTTATTTAGTAATTATTTATCCAGCTATCTATGTAGCTGCATGGAGGGCCCAGCCCAGTGTTTCTTTTGCCTTCAAAAACAAGAAAATGCAGACGCAGTCTCTCCCACTTGGTGTGCGGGACAGGAGAGGAGGAGGGGAGGATGGAAGGGCGAGGTGGGTCGTGGGGTGAGCTCTTGTTGCGTACCTCTGGGAGAGGGTCAGAGTGAATGCCACAGGCTGGTTCTCCCCCGTGTTCTTGTCTAGTATGCCTTATGGAAGGTCCACCAATTCCAGGAAGCTCCACAGAAGCCCCTTGCCTCTGCGAGTCTGGAACGTTGGTTGGAGAACGTGGTTGTGACAGGGTACCAGCGGCTAACACACCCACAGGGCTTTGCAGTCTTAGAAGCACCGTCGAATACAAGTTCTCCTTGAACCCTCACAACACCTGAGACGGTCCTGGAGGAGGGCACGGAGGATCAGAGAGGTTCCACGACTTGCCCAAAGTCACCCAGCTGGTAATAGCAGAGCAGGGATTTGAACACAAGGTTTGGGGTAAAACCAAGCCCCCCACTCTCCCAGAGGGCCAGATCCAAGCTGGCAGTCCAGCAACAGAAATCAAAGCACCTCTCTTCTCTTTAACGATAACCTTTCAGCGGAGAGAGGGCGAAGGAGAGCCTGAGAGCTTTGATTAAGGAATCAACCTCAAACAGATCCAGGGGAGTGATTCCGAACCACCAGCCATCACTTAATAAGAACATGAAAGTTTACTTACCACGGAGCCAGCCCAGCGGGAAGCTGACTGCTAATAGGCATGCCAGGGACTGCGCTAACCCTGCACATCAATAGCCGAGCCCTGGAGAGGTGACCCCATTCAGGGCCATCCAACCTGGCAGCCCCACCCCAGCAGAGGACGAGGGCGGCTCAGATGGTACGAGAGAGGTAGAGAGAACGCACACGCTCATGTATTATAGTGGGAGAATGGGAAGGGATTCTAGACTCCAGCTGACACCTCAGACACATCTCCCCTGCAGAGAAAATGTATTTATTCACCACCACCCCCGCACCTGCCCCCACCAACCTGCTGATTGGGTCGTTTGTGGGCTGTTTAATACTTCTCGGAGCAGGCATGGGTGGCACCAGAAGAGACCTGGGTCCACACTGAGCACTCCTGGTCTGTTCCGGAGCATGGAGCACACAAGGTTTCAGTGCATATGAGTGGTGGGGAGCCATGTGCTTCTGTGACCTGTTTGCCCTTAAGAAACCCTCAGGGACCTTGACTCAGGCTCTGGCCTGTCCATCGAGGACAGTCATAGCAACGTAGAGGAGGCTGGTGGCCTGGGCCTGAACTGCAGGAGGATTGATACTCTTATTACTCTGGAGAAGGTTCTCCGGCTGAAGGACACAGCCAGGTAGCCTGGTCTGAGACACCCCCGCTCCCCTCCATATACAGCACACCACCAGCTGAGATTTAACATCGGAGGAGAGGGCTGTTTACCCTGGTTCTGGCTTCTAGGCCTTTCACAGATGTGACTGAGGGCCTCCACCTGTGGTTTTCACTTCATTTCAGGTGAGTCACCATCCCTCCATGCCTCATCCTGTTTTTGCTGACTACTGCGCTGAAGCTGCCGAGGTCCAGCCAGAGAAGCATGCTGGGGGATGGCCATGAGAGCCCATGGGGTTCACTCTCGTGCCACCCGGCAGGACTGCCACTCAGCCACTCTAGAAAGGTCATGGCTGACTTGCCTTTAAAATCTCCAGAGGGAGTAAACCTACAAACCCTCCCTGGGCAGCATCTGCTAGTGGCAGCAAGTCCTTCCAGGTGCTTCTATGGAGGCTTCCTGCTGTACTCTTTGGCAAATACTTGGAAGAGTGGGAAGGGGGATTTCTTCCTATCCATTGTTACCAGGGAGTCAGTAAGTAGCTTGGTGTGAAATCCTGAAGTTGAGGATTTATTTTCCTAGGGACCCCCTGGGCAGTGTGACAAAAACAGCTAACATGTATTGCCAGCCATGGTGTTAAGCATTTCACATAAATTATCTCATTTAATTCTTACACCAATCAAAGAGGTACCATGATGATCCTGGTTGTACAGATGAGGAAACTGAGGCTTGGAAAGGTTGCTCCCTGCCAAATGTCAGCTCACCTATGAAGTGGCTGAGAAGATTTGAATCTGGGCCTGTCTGACTTCATAGCCTGAGTTCTATTAAATCCTGTCCCGACCCTCCGCCCCCAGGTGTAGAGTTTTACCACCCACAAATCTGAATCTCCTTCTCACGCTATGGGGGTGATGAGTAGGCAGCTCTAGGAGTTCCAGTGAGGAAACACGTCCCCCCCACTTTTCCTTAAGGAGACTTCTGGGTGGTGAATGAAATGGAGTCTGCTGGCTGCTCAGAGGGTGTTGAGTCAGGGAGCCATCACCCAAGTCCCTTCTCCATGGGAAGGTTGGCTGCCGTGGACAGAGAGGCAGCAGAAGCCGAAAGCTCTAGGATGGGCCAATTCCCAGAGGCAGAGCCCCTGGCCACCAGAGCCTGGTAGCCCCCTCTCCTCTCTGTAGTCCCTGACACAGCTGAGCCACGGCATCTGTAGGGCTGAGCTCTGGGTCAGACACCAGTGATCCTGTGCCCTGCTGGGTGCCTCCCTGCTTGAGGCAGATGCTGGCCTGATTTTCCTGGGGACCTGGCTCTGCTATAATTAGCTGGGTGACCTTGGATGAGTCACCTACTCTTTCTGACCCTCAATTTTCTCATTTGCAAACTAGAGAGTCTGAACTAGGGCAGAGGACTCGACCTCTAAGGTCAAGTATCTGAGGACCTCTAGGGGACCTCAATCAGGGGTTCTTACATGCATACAAAACTGAGTGAGTATGCATTTTTCTAGGGGGAGAACTGGGGTTGTCATTGTATTCTCAAAGGGGCTGGAGCTTTCCACACCCCCACCTAAGACTCTCTCACCAGGAGGGTCACTGAGAGGCCTCTAGCGTTAGGATTTGTCCTGTCTGAAGACCTCCCTTCGTCGATGACTGTAGCTTAGAAATGAAGCCGACTGTAGGGGACTGAGGGCAGTGGAAGGATTCCTACTAATTTTCAGCAAAGCAGTTTTCTGAGGGTTGGGAGCTCTGTGGGGCGAGGTCCAATTTCAGCTGCAGCCCCTGGCACCACACCAGGGCAGGGCAGCCCCCCGTCTGCTTCTTTCTGTAATGCCAGGGGGGGCACTTAGCTCACCAGGGAGACCTCCCGAGGGGACAGCGGGGAGCTTCCCTCCTCCTTGAGGGCTGCGGAGGAACCACGGGGTTCTGGAAGCCTGGCAGTGCCGCCTTGGGACAACTCCACAGGTATTTCAGGAGTTGCCAGCGTAGCTATGCTAGTCTGTTCTTACACTGTTTGCACTAGATTAACCCATGTTTCTTTGTGTATTTTCCTACACCTCTGGTCTTGTGTACATATTTGATCTTGTGCATTAGTCAAAAATGTCATAGAATGTTAGAACTCGAAGGGAACTTGGAAATCACCCCATTCAGTCTTGTACAGAGGAGGAGACTAAGGCTCGGAGGAGGGAAGTGGTCTGCCCAGAGCTGCCAGAGGCAGAGCTGTGTCTTCATCCCGTGATTGCCCTGCCTGGTGGGGATGATCACCCCCTACCCTCCAGTCCTGTTTCCTGACCTGCCCTCTGCCCCACCACAGGGCTAGTCATGGTCATGGCCTCCTGGGCCCTGCTGATTCCAGTTCTGTGCCTCAGACCTTGCTGTTCCTTCTGCCAGGTATTCTTGCACTCCCCTCAAACATCTCATCCCACTCATAGTTCAAGATGCCCCTCAGGAAACCCCTCTCAATGGCCTTCTCTCACCTATCCACACAGTTGGCTCCCCACTCCTCTGGATACCCCTATGCCTCGCACATATCTTTGCTATGGGACTTCCTATGGATGTGACGATAGTTTATGATCTTTTGCTCCACCCTTGTTGAATGTGAGGTGGGGCCCATCTCCCATTGATTGTTGCATCTCTACTACCTAGCACAGAGCCTGGCGCATAGTAGGCACTCAATATACTTACCTGTGATGAGTGACTTAACAGACTGGGACAATCTACCCTTATCTGATAGATCACCAATTGACTTGGCACCTTAGTTCCCTTCCAAATCTTGTAGGCCACGGGAGAGCCCAGGTCTGTGAGTTATCTGATGGTTTGAGAGCAGGACTCTGCATGTAACCGCAGGCCCTCCAGGACCCGTTCAACTGACCCCATCTTATCAACAGAGTAATTAAGAGTGGTTTTTCGGGAACTGAGACCCCTTGTCCAGTTTGGGCCAGTTGAGACCACCAACCCATCAACTGGGCCTGTGCAAATGCTCGATAAGTGACCTTTTTTGCGTCAAGGAGCTAAAAACTCCACCCTCATATCATGCTAACACCACCATTTTGTGAACATGCGTCCTATGGAGGGCCATGAAGCTTGACTACACTTGCGCAGATCATCAATTACCTCACTTCTCCTTACCTCCAGTCATCTATCTCTACACTTCAGACTGCCCTACCCTCACCCCATAAATTGTGCCCCAAGCTCTGGATCGGGGAGACAGAGCTGAGAGCATATGCCCCTGTCTCCTTGCAGATAGATCTAGCAATAGAGCTTTTCTCTTTTCCCAAAAGCTGATGCTATAGTAATTAGTTTTTTTATGCGCATCAGGCAAGAGAACCCCAATTTTGCATGGTAACATGTATCTTCTACCTTCATTTGCCCTTCCTTTTTCAGAAATGTGTCTTAAGTCAGCTTCAGTTGTGGCTCAGCCTTACGTGGTTAAGTTTCAAGTCATTCAGGTTTTCATTTTTGATTTTTTTTTCCTATTCATCATTCACTCACTCATTCATTTATTCCATATTTGCTGAGAGCTCACTATGAGCTGGTTCTGGTTGCTATGGATGTTGTGGTGAACAAGACAGACAGGTTTTGCTTTCCTGAGCTTCCATTTTAGACAGCATCTATTTAGTTCCTTTCCCTTACACATCACTTAGTGGTAGGAAGTGTCATGTCACTTGGACAAGTCCTGGGCCTCAGCGTCTCCATTGCATAATGCTGTCAGTAGAGCTTACCTGAAGCTGGCAGTGTGTGTCAGTGCCACGCCGTGGCCCTGGGTGTGGCTGGGGCTGGCACTGCCGCTGGTCTGAGTGTGGACGCACATGGGTGTGGGAGCTTGTTAATTTGCTTCCTCTCTTCCCTAGTGCTTTGTTTCTAGAGGCACATCAAGAGGGTCCTTTATAATCAGCTGAGGAGCAAGAGACTTCTGAGCCACAGATTAAGTTCTTGCTGGAAGGCAAGATGAAGGACAAGGGACTAGCATTAACTGAGTAGCTGCCACATGCTGGGTACCATTATACACGGATATGTCATTTACTCCACATATAACCGGTGAGGGAGCTGTCAGCCTCCTGTTTCTCAGAGGAGGAAACTGAGGCTCAGAGCAGCTGAAGGGCCGGCTCACGTCCCACAGCTGGTCAGCAGTGGGGTGCACTGAGAACCTGTGACTTCCCTGCTGATGGCCACTCCACCTCTGGGGGGCACTTCCCACAGGTTGCGGAGGCTCTGATGGCGTGGAAGGAAGAGGGAAGTAGAATATCACAAAGTCCTCTTTCAATAAAGGGCTCACAACATGTTTGTCTTGGCAGCGTTTCAGATCGACCTGGTACATGGCACATGGATTAAGTATGCAGTTGGGTGGTCTTTAAAGGATGAACATTTTCTCTAAAATCAATAAGCCGAGTGAGTTTGGGTCTAAATTCATCAAAATGTCACCTGAAACAAATTCAGTCTCTGGATTTCTGCACTCAGTTTACAGGTTGATGGCAGGGGGCAGAATCCAGAGAATGCCAGGTCTCTGGGAAGAAGGTCTGGGGCACCTGTTGGACCAGGTTTGGGGGGGGTCCTACCTGGAGACCAGCATCCTAGAAACTGGCCATCCTTGCTCTGTTCTAGACTTCATCTTTGCCTTCAGGGAGAGCAGCTGAGTGAGAAGCTGAAGTGATGACTCCCTCATTCTAGACTCTTCACATAGACAGGGACTTCGAGGTCACTCAGTCCCACCCTCACACCCAGTGCAGGATCCCTTACAGCATCTCTGAGAAGTAGTCATGTGCTTCCCGCTTCGATCCTCCTAATGACAGAGAGCTCATTGCTTTGCAAGGCTGTGCTTTTCATTTTTGGAGAGTTAAAATAATCTTAAAGTTCTTTTATATTGAGCTTAAATATTCTCTACTGTCCTGCAACTTTGACTCATTAATCCCAAATCTGCCCCATGGGGCCACACAGAACGAGATCAATGGCACTTCCACCTAACTACCCAAAAGTTTAGCAGACAGTCTTCTCTTCTCCAAGAGAAACATCCCTTGGGAGTTAGGGGCCTGGGATGCTTGCAGCCCAGGAAATGCCCCCCAGCTTCTCCACACATTTAAGGCCCTGTCTTCATTCACTGGTCCTTCCTCAGCATCTCAAGAAGGAGGAGGAGGGTGAAATGGGCATTCACTGGAGGAGATCTTCGCCTCATGTATCCAGAAAAGGAAGGACGGCGATCTGGATCCTGGTGTGGACTTCCACGTGGGTGTGTCTAATACGAGTGGGAGTGTGTCTGTGCACATCTGTGAGGACGGGGTGAGAGACTGCGTGTCCCTGTGGGGTGGATATGTGGTGAGCAGTGTCTTGCATGTGTGAGCGTGTGTGCATGTGCGCATGCTGCTTGCACGGGCTCTGGGGGAGGGACTGTGATGATGCTCCTGTGGCTCAGAATCTGCCTCTCCCAGGGGAGAGTTCTGGATGTGCTGACAAACTGCTCCTGCCCAATAGGCTTCTGCACCTCTACTCAGCCCAAGTACTGCTTCTTCTGTCTCTAAGACCAGCACCCATTCTTGGAATTGTAAAAGTTCCAGCCTCTCCTATCACGACAGATCTGCCTACTGACTCTGAGAAGGAAAGGGACACCCATGTCTATGAGCAAGTTTCTACCCTGTGAGATGCTTTTCTTGCAATTTATCTCCATTTAACCTGGAAGGCAGCAAGGATCAGTGAAGCGGCACAATTGTCTGAGGCCACACAGCTGGAGAGCAGTAGAACTGGATCTGGATCAAACCCAAAGCCCGTGCCCTGTCCCCCAACACCCGCCACCTCCATGAAGCCACAGCTAGGGAAGGTCTTGGTACCAGAGCTCACCAGTGTCTCTGAGAGGTCTCCTCCTCCCCAGCCATCAATGGTCCTGGAGGATGAACAGGTAGAGACTAAAACATGATGGTGCTGTGGCCTCCAGCAATTTCTACCAATTGGAATTTATCACTTGGGAGGGTAGTTAGTTCCAAAACACAGGTGAGTATTAAATCCAATTTCTTCAATTCCGTCTGGGGCCAGGGGAGTTCAGGCTGCTCCATCAATTACGACTTCCTCAGGTAGTCAGGACCTCAGCTCCTAATTTCCCTAAATCCTCCTGCCTGTTGTCTGAGCTTTTATCCTTTTGATTTACTTGTTAGCTTTCTACTGGGCCTTTCCTCAGCAGAGCACTCTGTCCCCAGGACCCACGCTCTCATTTCACCAATAACTTTTCTCCTGAACAAGACGGGGCACGGGAACAAGTGGGAAGCCACCAGGAGAGGAGAACTGGAGAGACAGTGTGAGGGACAAGGGACAGAGTAAACAGCGTGCCACTCACAGTAGGCCTATGCAACGCTGGCCCTGGGGAGGGAAGTTCCCTGAGCAGGATAGCATTTGCATCTTTCTCCACATCTGGATTTGCACCTGGATCTGGACAATTCTTGCAGGTGACCATGGCTGGTAACCTTTGTCCTCAAACACCCTCTCTGCTCCCACAGTCTGCGCCTCTCTCCACCACTGTGTTACGGTCATCTGCTCATGGGTCTGCCTGTCTCCTTGGATAGTAAGGTCTTTAAAAACAGGGGCCATGTCATCTTTTTCTACCTGGTACTTGTCACCATGACTGGTCCATAGTAATCATTTAAGACATACTTGCAGAATGGGCCAGACATTGCACGAAAGATGAAACAATAAAAATGTACCGGGCTCACTTCAGCCCTCCAGAGGCCCCCATAGTTGGGCTCACAGGACGTACACACCAAGGGCAACCAACAGCCACCACGGCTGGTCTGGCCAGGGAGGTCTTCATGGAGGAAGTGGGCTGAGAGCTGCGCCACATAGGATGCTGGGGACTGGTCAGTAGAGGGGAGAACATTCGAGGCAGGAGGGATGGCTTGGGTGAAGGTTCAGGTGGGAATGGGCAAGGGGAGGTGCTGAGTGTAGCAGGAAGGCAGGATCTGTGCAGGGAAATCTAGAAGCGTACGCTGAGGCACACTGTGGAGGGCTGGGGCCTGGAGTTCCTTCTCCTCCTGTGATGGAGGTTATCCAACTTGCCCCAGCCAAGCCCCATGTGGTTCCTGGCATTCATGCCCTGCCGTCTGGGTGAGTCTCCTGCAGGGAAGGGGGCTGGCATGGTTTCTGTGCACCCTGGGGAAGCAGAGCCATGTGTGGCTGGGATTGCCCTGCCCTGTCTTCCCCTCTGAGTCCAGGAAGGAAGAACCAGCCCTGGACTCTTCTGGTCTGAGGGAACTTCCATCCCCCACCTGGTCAGGAGTCTGCTCTTGAGCCAGGATTTGGTCTCAGAACTGGAGTAAGTCACTCAGCACCTCACGTGGAGAGCCTCTGGTATCCTGAGGAGGCAGGGAAAGGAACACCCAGAGGGAGGGGCAGAGGGTGCTGGAAAGGGGACTGTCACTTACTGTGAACCTACAACACACCAGACCTGGCCTCATGGCTCCCTGGCCATATGAGGTAGGTATTCATGGTCCCATTTCACAGATGGGGAAACAGAGACTCTTGGGAGTAAAGCAACCTGCCCACGGTCACATAGCTAAGTGGCAGGGGGTCGGAACCCGAGTCTGTCTGATTCCAAGGCCAGGCTCCTTCCCTTTATTTGGCCCTGGTCTGCCTGCGTGGTATGTCGGGCCTTACTGGGTGATCGTGACCAAATCACCGAACCGCTCTGGGCTTCAAGTTTCTCTTCTGTCTAGCGAGGAGGTGAACTCTCAATTGAGCTCCCGGCTCAGGTCAGATCAGGGGCCTTCTCCATGACCGCCTGCTCTCAGGATGGGCTGTTTGCTAGGCTGCCTGCGTTTTGCCAGCAGCCCCTGTGGCCGCCTCTACCAGCCTCGCTAAGCTCTGGCTTGTGTTTCTGCCTTTGGTGTTTTGCTTGCGTGAGTTGATATCAGAACGCACTCCCCTGATGCTGCCAGAAGCAATAATCCAGACATGGTTCGAGGGTTTAGCGGAAATCCTCCGCTGCAGCAGGAGAAAGTGAAGCCCCGCAAAGCAGGGATATCGGCAGATGCAAAGTCTGCCCATTTACCTTCCAAATCTGGGCTGGGCAGGGCTGGCTGAGGTGCAGGCAGACACTCTGAGCTCCAGGTCGCGGGGGAAGGGGTGAGAGCTGAATGCGGAGGTCTCTGAGATCTCTGCAGGCCACAGTCCATGAGGACGGATGGGGCGAGCACCAAGTACCCTCTTCTGCGCTCAGATCAAGATCCTATCAAGTGCTGACCCCACAACAGGCAGCGCTGCCTGCGGTCACATGCATTTTCCTATTAAATCGTCGCAACATTGACACAGCAGTAGGATTATCCTTGTTTTTGGTATGAGGCTCAGACAGCTTAAGTGACTTGGCCAAAGTCACACAATCAGTAAGTGATCGAGCAGAGAAGAGCTGCTGATGACTGAGGGGACACTGCTATCTGTTCTCGGCAGTCAGACCCCCCCATCTCTCCCTGCCTCACACCAGCTACTCGTCATTGTGGAAAAGTCCCCCGACATGCTTAGCCTGCTTTCCTGGCCCTACCCCTCCTGTGTGCTCTCAGAGCCTCCACCATCTGACCCACTGGTTTGTGATCACAGACCCTCCTGCTGTCCTCAGCTGGCTGTGGACTCCATCAGAGCCGAGGGGACTGTGTGGTTACTGGGGAAAATAGGCTCCTGCTCTAGGCTTGCCAGGAGCTCTAGGACAGTAAGTTATCTTCTAAAGTGAGGCTTCCCTTTCTGAGCCTCTGAAGCCTCCAGATGTGCTAAACTGCAGGCCTTCTTCCCAGGACAGGAGAGCTGGGATCACGGCCAAGGCTGAGCAGCTCACTGACCCCCCAACCCACCAATCAGTGATACAGTCCTGTCCAGTGCCCAGTGCACGGCTTAACACACAGGAGCTTCTCTCTCACGCTTCATCTATATACTTACGTACGTAGATATAAGATGAATACACAAAGGAGTCTAGCATAATGAGTGTAGTATGTGTTATGGAGTCAGACCGACCTAGCTTCAAATCTCAGCTCTACCCCTTATTAATTGTACAACCCCAGGCAAGACATTTAACTCTTCTCTGTGCCTGCTTCCTTCTTTATAAAACAGAAACAATAATACCACCCACCTTGGAGCTGCTATGGGAATAAGGTGGGATCGAGCACTTAGCACAGTGCCGGGCACGCAGGGAGGGCTCCTTAAAGGGATCCTGCTGGTGGCTCCCGGAACGCCCGTCTTCTCAGTTTGGAGAGTGACAGCCCGAGGCTGCCAGGATGGGCGGCTGCCTGTGAGTGGCCGCTGAGGAAGCTGCTGGTGACAGTAGCCTTTCAGAAGGCATTACAGGCCATCGTTTTAATCAATACTATGTTATTTCCTCCACGCATCTATCTCCATGTTTATTATGTTTCTCAATGATGTAAATGTGTTAGTTTAATGTAGCTGACATTCAGTGTGCGCTATCTGGTGGCTGCCCCTCAGGACCTCCAGGAAAATGAGATGATGCATCCGCCACAAAGCCGTCCTCGTGAATGAAATTTGAGAGCTACAACTCGGTGTGATCAGGGCCCCTGGCCCATGCTTGCAGGCGTGGGCCGCATGCCCAAGTGAGGACAAGAAATTATTTGCATGGGCCCTGGGAGCACGGTCCAGCCACACCAGAGGGCGTTCACTGCTGCTGGGCCAGAGGTCTGGTGTTGGGTTCCCATCTCTTTGCCACCCAGATCTAGAGCCTGTACAAGACCTCTCCATGGTCTGACCCGCTCCGTGCATGTACTCCTTTCCTGCCGTCCCTGGCACTTGTCAAAGCTTACCCTCTGTGACAGCTGCTCCTCATGCTCCTGGATTCTCAGATGCTCCCCTTCCTTCCCTTTATGTGGCCCCCAGTGGTCTGAAAATCCATTTTGCACACTCTGGCTCAGGCCCGGTCCTGTGGGCTTGGCCCAGCCTTGCTGTCCAGGCAGGCAGAGTAAAGCAAAGGTGGCTTTTCCAGATTTTCCATGTGGGCTCAACTCTCCTCCTCTAGTACAAGGGCGCTCAGAATAACGGATGTCACCCTACCAGCTCCTCTCCTTCCGTGCACTGGACCGACGCTGAAGCAGGAGGGGTTTCGTTACAGTTTTGGAAGTGCTTCCTCAGCAAGGCACATTCAAGTTGCAGGTCAGATGCCACTACCACACGTCTCACAACCTGGGGGCCAGAACCCCAGTAACGGCCACTTAACAACGTCAGCTATCAGACAGCTCTGGGTTCATTTGTGCAGCTCTCTGAAGCGCATCGTAAAGGAAACACCCTTGAGCAAGACGGTTTGTGGAATTCTATCAACAGGATGCACTTTCATCCCTTATTTTGTAACAGTGTTTGGGAGCAGAGGACTGGGGAGGAAATGGCTTGATATCCCCCCTTCATGCCAAATGGCAAAGAGGGCTTGAGAGAGGCTGTCTGTGAGAAATGCGGGAAGGAAGGGATCTGCGCCTTGCACTTCACGCCTGTCTGTTCATCTGTCCGTAAAGCTCGTCAAACTCCGGGGGTCTATCTAGCTAAAAGGTACCCTGCAAATGTAAACGGCCGCCGCTGCTGTTCAGCTCCGTCTGTGTGTCTTAAACCTTAAAGCATACACGTGACTGGAGTTGGGCTTCGGCTCCCCTTCCCTGCCTGAGAGAGACCAGGGAGGTGTTTTTCTTGGCAAATAAGTATAATATCATGAGGCCTGGCAGGACTCCAACCTGAGCAATGGCCGTCTGCCGTCCTCATTCCCTCGGCAGCTTGGAACAGGAGCATTATTCTTGACTTCCTCTCTTTAGAAACAAACTCTCCACTGGAGAGCATTACTCAGCCGGAGGATCCCTCCCGACATGGCTGCGGGTCCCATGGTGGGTGGTGAGGGATGAGCTCAGATTACAGTGCACGTTTGGGAAAACACAGCAAGACGCTTGGCCTGGAAAAGGCAGCTGGGGGTCTTGAATCAGAGAGGCCACTTTTCACGTGTCCTTGCTCACGAGGAACACAGGGCCCAAATCGATAAGGATCACATTGCCTAGCGCTGCCATTTCCCTGGTCTAAATCATTATGGAGTAACTAGGTAACTAGGTAACGCAACTGGAACTAGGTATTCATGATCAAGTACAAAGGTGTCTTGGTGAGCCCCCGTGTTGTACATGAGTTGGGGGGGTGCCTTGTGGCTTCTCTGCTCACACGGGCATGGGACCTGGAAGTATATTACCCCCTCACGCTTCGCTTGTCACTCATTCTTTCTAACAACACTCTGAGACACGGAGCAGGTATCATTACCCTCCATTTTATAAACCTGAAAACTGAGCCTCAGAGATTAACTAGATAACTCGTCCAGGGTCACACAATATATGTAGCAGATGTGGGACTGAATCAGGTCTTTTGGCTTCAAATCCAGTTTTGATGACACCACATCAAGCCTCAGCACCTTTTCTGGGCCATGAGGACCCTGGCGCTGCCTCATCCCATACTGAAGTAGCTATTACGAGGCGGTGCAGGGGAGGCACTGGGCCAGTGGCTGGGCTCTGGTTTCACATCACTCGGCCACCGAGCTGTGGGGACTCACTGCAGTCCCCGGGTCAGCGCTCACAGACAGGTCTTGAGGCAGGGTTGTGGCAAGGGCTCTGAAAGTGTTGAGAGGAGGGCAAATCTGTGTACAAATGCTCAGGATTGTTGATTCATCTAACACACTCACAGAGCACTTCCCATGGCTGGGCCTCAGGAAACACCGTAAAGAAGATGGAGGCCCTGCCCTCCAGGAGCTGGGAGTCTAGTGGGAGAGACAAGGCGACAGACGACTATAACACAGCGTGACGAACGTGCTAATGTTGGAGTCCAGCCACCTGAAGGATGTGCAGGGAGAGCTGCTAACCAGTAGTGGCAGTTCTTGGAGAACGTTCATAGGGGACATGATACCTAAGCTGAAAGCCGAGGGACAGATTGGAGACGGGCAGATGAAGATGGGGCTGCAGAGTGTTCCAGGCTGAGGAGACAGCCCGTGCAAAGGCCAGGCGGTCAGAAAGAGCATGTTCTGCTCAGGTGGCGGTATGTTTGGTCTGGACTGGAGCAGAGTTGGAGGGAGAGTGGGTGGGCGGGAGGCTGGGAGGTAAGCCAGGAGCAGTTAGCAGAGCCCAGCTGAGTAAATTTTCCACTAGGAACAGTGAGTCCATGGAGCCACCATGTCTCTCCAACCCCCGCCCTTCCCTCACTCTGACCCCGTAGCCTAGAGAGTCTTCGTCGTCCTCTGGACTCCCTCAGCCTGTAACTGTGCATGAAGGAGGAGCCAAAAATGCACGCGAACCAGAGGAGCTAGCCCTAACCCCTGAATCAGAAAAACCTGCTGTGCTTTATCTAACTGAAGGACTGTAATCTGAGAGATGTTCATTTAACATATTTCTGCCTTCTGAATGGCTTTTACTTTTCACTAAATTGAAACTGCGGTACAATATATGTGAATGATTAGACTGTGTAATACATTCCTGCAAATTTAGATTAGAAATGATTATGACTTAAGTAAAATAGTTGAACACAATTCTTATTGCCATCTATATTTTCTCTTCTTTTTAGTGTTCATGGGGTTGATTGAATGCAAGGAATGAATGACTTCAAGGAAAGCCAGGGCCTGGGTGCAGAGAGGGGCTAGGGTCTGTCTTTGGAGGACTTCGAGGGAGGAGGGAGAAGCTGACATAACAAGATGTGGGATCTGTGGGGCAGGGAGAGAGCACTGAGACCGGATGCAGATCTGGGATAAGTCCTGGCTCTGCCATTTGCTAGCTGTGTGACTTTAGGCAGTTACTTACACTCTCTGAGTCTTCATTTCCCATCAACAAAATGGGCTTTATCATTCCTGGCTCATGGGATTGTTCAGGTGGTGGGTGGGGAGCCAAAGTTCTGGCCCTACCGCGTACTAAAGCTGTGACCTTGGGCTTCATCACTCAGCCTCTCAGAGCCCCAGTTTCCTAATCCACAAAATGGGAGTAAGTGCACTTGGCCATGGGGATCCTTGGGGAGAGGATTAAATAGGATTTTCCATGTTAAAAGTGCTTTGCAAAATGTAGACCACTTGAGAGGGCTGCTCTGGCTGGTAGGGGTGGGAACAGGAGTCTGCAGGAGGCGGGGGCTCTCCTTCCCTGAATCAGCACCCCGGGGTGGTGTGGTGGAGCCTTGCTGGGGTTCCCTGGGTGGGCAGGGGAAGGAGAGGAGCTCCGGGGAGAGTCTCATTCGGAGTCCGCAGCCCGTCCCTATCCAGGGACCCCTGCCCCTCCTTACTTTGCTCTGTCCGCCACCCCCTCCCCAGCACTCAACACACGGTAGCATTCTATATGATTTACTTATTTATTATGTTTTTGTTTAGAGTCTGTCCCCCTAGTTCAGGGATCTGTTTTGTTCCCTGGTATATCCCAAGCACCTAGGACACAGCTTGGCGATTAGTAGGTGCTCAGAAAATATATGTCCAGTGAATGGATTCACGAGGGAGGCTACAGTCCCATCTCCTGAGAATAACTCACTGAGGTGAGGCTGAGGAGACGGTGGTAGGGGGAACGGGGGAACCGCGGGCATCAGTCACTCCAGCAGGGAGCTTGCTGCAGGGAGAAAGAAATAACAGCAATTTGGTGTGTGGCGCCCAGCACTCATTCTTCAAGGGAGCCACAAGCCCCCAGAATTCTCCCAGAATCCCGGGGCACCTGCATTTCCCATCCCTCCTAGCAACCTGCTGCAGCGCCTTCCAAGCAGAGCAATTACTGCCGCCCTGAGCCGCCCTCTCGAGGTGTCTGCCTCCTGCGGCTCCGGCTGGAGACAATATTTCTCTTCTGTTCCTCATGACAACAGGGACAACAAATAACACGACGCAGATGAAGGGCTCTCCAAGCCCTCCAGAGCTGAAGGAGTCTGGGCTGTCGGCTGTGTCTGCATGGAGGGGAACAAAAGCCACAGTGTGCGTGGGGCATGCAGCCGCCCTCTGACTCCTCCAGGACGGTGGCTGCTTGTCCAGGCCAGGGAGGCGGGGCCGTGGAACCCCCACCCCCGCACCCCCCCCCCCCCCGCAGGCAGGGGCTGCATCGGCTGTGTGGCTGACGGCTCAGGGTCCTGTGTGCTTGGGAAAGTGACAAGCACCATGGAGAGGGAGCCAGCCTTCTGTCAGGGTCCAGTGTCAGGTGTCTTGCTAAATGCTGTCCCCTCGTACTAGCCCCATGAAGCAGCTACTCCCCTTCTCAAAGGAGCAAACGGAGACTCAGGGAGGTTGAGTCATGCGCGCTTGGTCACAGCACCCCTCCTTCAGTGGCAGGGCTGGGGTAAGACTCCCGTGTTTCTGAACTCAGGGCACGTCTGTCCTCTCGGGCACCACGTGTGGGCGGACACTCCCTGTGGGCTGTGAGGTGCCCTTTCCTCCCAGCCTCAGGTTCCTGACTAGTGCACTGGTCACTGACGCTCGGAAGTGCCCAGCACCTCAGCCCACTGTGTCCTGCCCCTTCGCTAACCTGCCAGTGTCCTCATCCCACTTTCCCCACACGTGGGCTGGTCCCGTCTGGGGCCCCTGCTGCTGGCTGAGGTCTGGTTTCAGGTACCATGTGAGAACCCCTCTTTCTGTGGTGCCTCATCCTGAGGAGTGAGCTTCCCCCAATGCCAACCAGGCCCCAACAGCAGCACAGCGTACACTTCGGGTTCCATATTAACACTAATATGAATACGAAGACTAATATGGGCTCATCTTCGCTGAGCATTTATTGAGTCTCAAATGTGAACTCAGGAAGCTGACTCTTGAGATCTGTGTCTTAACCATTATAGGTCCTGCCTCTTCCTCAAATGACATGGTCCTTTGACTTAAACCACCCTGGTCTTCTCTGTTTTGTTAACATCCCTTTTCAAACTGATTTCTAGAACTGAATGCAAAATTCCAGATGTGGCCTGACCAAGCAGAGGCAGGAGACGTTACCTCCCTAAGTTTTGAACATCATTTAGCAATTAATGCACTCTAAGATTGCGCTCATTCTTTTTGGCCCTCAAGTCCCAGGGTTGGCAACTATTAGGCTTTTCAGCCGGTCTTAAGTCCCCAGGTTTTCTGGAAATGAGCCACTGTGGGAAAACCTCTTTGTGTTGCCGTCTTGTGCAGCCAAGGGCTGAAGCCCCACTCTCCTCCCCACTTGCAGGCTGTGTCTCCGATGGCAGCACTCGGCTCTGTGGTGGCGCTCTGTGAACGCTGCAGATGAAAGAGAATGTGGTCTCGGGCAAGTAGGGGGCTGGAAGGAGGTGAAATGGCCTGTGAAGGTCACTGTGCTGCTTGGTGAGCGATCGGTCCCCATTTCAGCCTCAGTGGGAAAGTGATGGAGGGTGTAATTAGGGCCTGAGCTGTGCCTGTGGGGGCTGCTGTCCCCTGCTCAAGGAGGCTGGGGACACAGGCAGTGGTGTCTGTCCTCCTGGGGGGTGGGGAGTAGAGTGCCTGCTTGTCCAGGGTGAGGAGGGGCAGCACAGGAGGCTTTTTGACCTGGTGACTGCAAATCCCTGATCATTCCTGGGAGTGTGTGGGTGGGAGTGGGGGATGGGCAGTGAGAATGGGGATGCAGCGAGGGAGGAAATACCCCTAGAAGAAGTTGGAAGGGAGTAGAACCGTCTCTGTAGCCCTCCCATCTTTCCAGCATTTGTCTCCTCCTGGTCCCCTCGCCCCACCTCGGTATCTGGGAGCCCAGGCGTCTCAGGCCCCTTCCCTTGCTGAGCATCCTACCAGGTCTTCCTTCCCTATTCTCTCCACTCCTTCTCACCACAATTTATAGTCCTGTGTGTCATTTCATCCCATTCCCTTGAGGACTTGCCTTATTAGAAAGTGATCTCACGCACTAATATGGTATTAAGGTGTTCAAGTCTACCAATTGGCTGGATGTTCATAACCAGCCGTGACCCCAGCGTATAAATACTTTAACAAGAGAACTCCTTAACCTAAAGGCATAAACCTGAGGGGGAACTTCCACGTGTTCTGCTGGGGAGGCAGTCTAGACAGGGTGAGCCCTAACTGGCTATGCTGTTGGGCACTTCTCTTCCTGTAACCAGCACTTTACAGTGTTCAGGGCATGGTCATTGCTCCTCATGATAACACTTGAGGTTGCCAGGGTGGAGATTTTCCTTATGAGGAGGAAAAGGAAGCTCAGAGAGTTTCTGTGTCTTGCTCAGGGTCACAGAGCTCACCATTCCTGGAGCCCAAGCAGCCCCTATGCCCATCACCCCTCTGGGCACTGACAGACTCCGGGAGCCTGCAGTGCTGGGGCTGGGGCTTCTTGCCACTGGACTCTCCAGGGATGAGTCCCTGAGAAAGCTAAGGGCTTGTTCACAGCCCTAGCTGGGCTATGAAATAAAATTCCAGAACCTTCTATCGGGCCCCTTCGATGGAGACTTAAGTGTATTGTCTCGATCCCTATTCTAGGTATTTTCCAGTTATTGCTTTAATCCTCATTCTCTTCATATGGATGAGAAAACCACGGCCGAGCAAAGTATAAAGTCACACAGGTAAGAGGTGGGGGCAGGGGTGGGGTGGGCACATTTGACAGTTTCATCTGATTCCGAAGCTCATGCTCTCTTTCCTACACCATGGAGCCTCTCCAGGAAGACTGCAGTCTCGAGGAGGCAGTTTCCTTGAGGAGTCTGTTTAGTGGGGAAGAAAGAACACGTCAGGATGACAGGACCACCGCGAAGAAGATACGGCTCCTCACTGAGCCTACTGCATGGTGAACAGTGTGCCCGGGGCTGGAAGTAACTCTTCCTTTGGGTCAGAGCCAAGAAGCCAGGGGCGTGGGCCCAGCAGGTCCATCTGGGAGGCCTTGGGGATGAAGTGAGTTTGGAAGCAGTCTCAGGTTAGGCTGCGTGTGCTCTGGGAAGTGAAAGCCGCTGTGCTCAGCTGGGTGTGACCAGAGGGGGAGGGGCCTAGAGCAAGACCGTCTCAGCTCAGCTGGGAGGGGCTGTTTCAGAGGAGTGGGCTGCTGCCCAGAGCAGAGGGCCTGGCAGGCCTTTCACGTGAGGGGCCGGGAGGGGCTGCAGGGGAGGAAGCACGTGGTCCAGTCACGTTAGGAGGCTTGCACAAAGGGCTTCTGGGCCAGAAGCCTGTGGAGCCCAGTCCTCCCAGACTTGCTGTTTCGCCAGGCCTTTGGAGAAGCTAATGTTGTGGGCTTGGCTTCCCATGGAGCCAAGACACTGTTCCCTGCAGGCCATCCTGGTGTGGACGAGGCCCATAGGCCAGGTGGCTCTTAGAGCAGTTCCCTGACAGCTTGCCCAGTAATTGACTGACTCTTCGGTCACTGCTCATGCGCTCAGCCATTGTTAGCTGGTGACTTGAAAATTACCTTTATTTAGCACCGTTATCGAGAGGCTGCAGGGCACGGCCTTTCCGCTCCACTAGCTCTCTCTGGCTGGCGGCAGCAAGCAGGGTTATCACACAGCCCCCAGCGGCAGCCCCTCCCGGCTCCCTGTGGGCACCAGGGCAGGGTGCTAAGCGGGCGCGGCAGGCAGGCCAGCACTGCCAGCCGGCCGCATCCCCTCTGGGTCCAGAGTGGCCAGTGGAACACCCACCTGGCCCAGCTCCCTGTTGTCTGGGCAGCCCGACCTGCTTGCCTGCTGGTCGTCTCCCCATGGCCACATTGCCCTATATGCATGAGACAGTCTAGAACATTGTCCTCTACCGGGGTCTGGGCACGCACAGCATGAGTGACTTGCAGGACTTGTGCAATTCCTTAATTTTGAGTGAATGTGCACATAAGCATTAGCGAGGGAGGGTGTTCATAGCTTTTAGCAGATTCTCAGAGGCTCTCTGACCCCCAGAAGCTGAGAAGTCATCATTCTCAGATCGCCTTTCCAGGAAGCTGCGCAGGCTAACCCAGTGAATTGTTGTCATTGCAGGCGTACTCAGGGCGTCAGGCGAAACCATCTGACTGTCCTCCTCCCGGAGGGCAAGGACAGGTCCGAGCTTTGCTCAACTGTGCCCCTGGGGAGGGATGGATGTTTGCTGACTGACTGACAAATCACAAGGAGAGATGGAGGAGACTGTTTGCCATGTGTTGGCACAGTGTACCTCCCTTCCATTCCCAAGACCCTGTCCCCCACACTGGTCACAGGTCCTGTGCAGGGCAGGATCTACAGTAGGACAGGGGACTCATTTACCCGGAGGAGGAGGAAGGCAGAAGGGCTGGGCAGGATGGATGTGAGGATTGGTAAAAACTAAGGAGGGAGGTGCAGGGCCAGGCTTGGTTCTGGGGAGGGAAGCGAGTCCTTCCTTCCCGGGCAGCATGATGGTCCACTGCTGGAGGGTCTGGGCTAGGCAGTTCACCTCTCTGGGCCTCAGAGGCCTCATGAGTGGGACTTTGAAGGGAGTACAAAGCAGCAGCAGCAGCAGAAACCCTCTCAGCCCCCAGCTCTAAATTTCTCTGATTTCTAACACATACCCCTGGCCAATTCCCCTTCTCTGCGCAGCCACGGGTCCTCATAGAAAGACAGAGACCCTGAAGAGAACACAGAAAAAGCCACTGTCCTAAAGATCATAAAACATTTTGAACCGCAGAGAAGGAACTTGTGTTTAGCAGTTGCGTGGTGTTTTCTCCGGGCCTTCTGCCATGCATTTCCCAGCCCTCGGTGCCAGTGGGGCCTGGCCCTGGGGGGGGGGGGTGGCGTTTCCTGGCGAAAGCCACTCTGCAGCTGCCCTGGTTGTAGCGAGGCCCTCCTGGTTGTGGCGCGTGTGGCCCTCCTTCCCAAGCAGGCGCTGAATGTGGATGCAGAGGCCCCTCGTCTACCCGCGGCGTTGTCTCCCTGCAGCTGGGGGATGGCCACGAGGTCTGTGAGCATCGGCCTGGCTGGAGAGCACTTGAGACCCACTGCATCGGCCTCCCCTTCTCCTTCCAAGGCTCTTAACCCACTTGAGCAGGGAGGAGGGGCCCGAGGGTGTGGACACCCACTTGGGCAGACAGAGGAGCCGGAGTCAGTTTCCTCTTCAGCCTGTTTCCAGGCTGCCCAGAGGTGGGGGCAGAGTGGGAGGGAGCTGGCAGAGCCCCTTGGGCAGAGCTGAGTCCAGCCATGCCTGGTGGGGGGAGATGGGGGTGGGAATACACAGGAGCCAGGAGGGGAGGCCCGATAGCCCGTGACTGAGTCTTGGCCTATTTCTCCCCCGTCAGGGTCTTCCTAATCATGACACTTGGCTTTGATTTGAGCCTTTTTAGTTTACCAAGTGTTTCCATAAATTGTCTCATTTCTTTTTCCCAACAACCTGTCAGGTATATATTGTGAGCACTACCCTACAGATGATGCCGCTGTGACTCAGAGAGATTAAGTGCTTTGTCCAAGGTCACACAGCCAGTAAGCGGTGACGACAGGACCAGAATGAAGTTTCCTTTTCCAAGGAAGACCCAGTTGACCAGCAACCCTCCAGTCCCTTCAGCCAGGCCACACTGCCCTCTTGAGAGGGACAGGGGCATGGCAAGAAATGACAAGCCCTGATGGCACTTAGAGCCTTAGGTGACCAGCCGTGACAGAAGTCGGCCAGGGCCTCCTTGCTAGAACCTTCTCCAGCTCTGCAGGCACAGGCATCTTCTGCTTTTCAAAGGCTGTGTATGGTGTGCATGTGGTCTACATAACTGTAATAAACTATGAGTTAAGAGCCAGAGGCATAGGCTGGCTTTCTTCCTTTAGGAGTAGGGGAAGTGGCTGAGGTCTCCAAGGGGGACCCTTGGCCCCTAGGAAGGCAGGAGAAACTCCCAGGATGAGCCGCATGGAAAGGCATACAAGCTGAGCTTGTGGATCCTGCCTTGTGGCTGAGCTGTCTTCTCCAGAGGCTGTTTGCCAATTTCAAGGATCACCGGCCAGAAACCCTGAAGTCCAGCATTCATGCCCATGATGCAGTGTAGCAAGAATGCTCTGTTCACTGCCCTATGCTGAGATTGAATGCAGTGCCTGGCATATGGTAGATGCTCAGCAAATTCTCAAACGAATGAATTAAGTGCAAGGAAACCCAGAAGATCATCACCTGTGGAATATTATTCACCCTATTTTACAAAGGTGGCGCCTGAGGCCCAGAGAATTAAGTAACATGTCCCAGGTTGCACAGCCAGTTAGTAGTAGGAGAAGCACCAGAATTGAGGGCTCTTTTCACTATGCATATGCTCTCCCTTCTGAAAGGGCGAAGGTGGAAACGTGGTGACCTTGGCCCCAGGGGCAAGCAGCTGAGTTGACCTCTAAGAAGTTCTTTCCATGTTTCTTAGCTGCACTTAGTCTACAGATACGGGATATGGTTGGGTAAAGAAGGGCTGATTTTCATCTGGGAAAGAGCCCCCTCCCGTCTCCTGGCAGACACACTGGCAGTGGGGAAAGACGCCTCCATCCCATGCCCCACAGGCTCTCCGAGGAGCACGCAACTCCTCACAGCGCCCCTACACACCTGGAGCCCTGCTCGCCTCTCTTGGGAAGGGGAATAAAAGCCACTACGAGGGAAGTAAAAGGAGCAGGGACAACGCTCTGATCTGGTCTTCCAGATGAGTTTGATGGCCCCTGCTGATGAGTTCTGGGAGAGAGGCAGAGCCTGGGCTGCAGGGCCCAGGGGATGTGTGGTGGCACATCCATCTGCCAAGTCCTAGAATCTTTAAAGCAGGAGGAGGGAGCAGGATGGGGTCATTGGATGGGTTCTAGTCCCTCCGCTGAGTCACTCAGAGGAGAGCCAGGACTTAGGAGAATTTAGGCGTGTGGCAGCTAGACTGGCCTCTGAGAAATTCCCTTGCTCTAGACTCGCCATCACCAGAAACCCGTGTGGCCCCTATCTTCTGCCTTTGAGGGCCCTTCCCTGCACGGGTGCCTCAGTCTCCCCGATGTGCTCCTTCCCTCCCCACAGAGCCCCTCGGTTCTCAGTGGCCGGGCCCATCTCTCGCCGAGAGCGGGATCAGAGGTCCTGGGGCCGGGGCCGAGCCCGCCTGGTGCCGCACAGCTCTGCGGTGTCGGGACACCAAAGGGCAGGGCTAGCAGCGGCTGCAAGCTGACGGGGCCGCGTGCACTTCAGTGCCGAGGAGTCGACAGGAGCGTCTGAATGAAGTGGCCAAGTTTAGTTTTTAATTAAGCCCCTGTGGTCTTTTAAAAAGGTCACTGATGACACCATCTTCTTTAAGGCCAATATGAAAAGACATTCAAAGTCAAAGTTCTGGGATGGGAGCCTTGTAACTTGAAATGTCACAGGAGGAAATCTGGAAACGGGGGAAGAGGAAGCTGGTGGGAAGGACGACCCTGTCACACGGTTCTGCCGTCAGCTTCACAGTTGCCACGTGGCGCTCCAAACTATTTTGGTCTAAAAAGGCAAGCGGCCCCACCCACCTCGCTCAAGTACCTTCCCCGATGACTGGTATGGGACCAGTGAAAAACGGGACCCTGTGTTCCCTCACACGGAAGAAAAGTTGGTGTCCATGGGACAGAATGTGGCAACTTGCCGGATCCCTGGGGAATTAATAAAAATATATGCAACTGACCGCCATTCTCCTGCTCCAATTCCTGCACAACTTTTCTGTGTAACTTGACCAGTACTGTATCATCTGCAAATACAGTTCTGTCTAGAGTGGAGCACAACAGCCATTTAATTCCCCTAAAATGTCCCATAATGATCCTACAAGGAAAGCAAAGACCTGTGCCTGGTGCTACCTGGCCCTCAGAGAAGCAGAGACTCGAGATCATTCGAGCAGAGCAGACAGCACGTCCTGGAGAGGAGAGTTAGACTGCCAATAGCTCACAGGCTCAAGATTTAGCAGGCATCCTAATGTTTTCCTGGGGCCCTTGGCTCAGCAGCAATGCATGGGCCACAGGCCACTCTGGATGCTGGATGGCTCAGCATAGCCAGTGACTTTGTGCTAGGATCAGGGAACATGGTAGTGGTCAGCAGTGTGGGCTATTCTGTCCATGGTCCCCACAGGTAGTATGAGTAGTGAGAAAAACTTTGGATTTAGATTCAGGAAATTTGGGTCTTGTGGCAAAAAGCATTGTTGCCTACCTAATATACATTCTCCCATTTATTCACCATCAGAATCCTTATACTGTTGAGATGGTCATGTAACTAACCTAACAAAATATGAATTTCCTAGCCTCCTTTGAAAAGCTAGAGATGGTTAATGAGATATAATCAGGAACCCTTGGATGGGCTTCTTTAAAGATGGCTGATTTACCTGGGAGGGGCCCCTCTTTTGTTCTTTCCTCATCTTTCTTCTTCCTGCCTGAAATGTGGAGCTGATGGCTGGAGCTTTGGCAGCCATTTTATGACCATGAGGTATGACCCCCCCCCCCCCCCGAGCCTGGAAGCCAGTGCTAAGAATGGACTGCCTACCTACCTTTAGACTTCATATTACATGAGAGAAAAGTTAACCCCGAGCTTGTTTATGCCACTGGTACTTTGGATCTTTGTTATTTACTGTTGAATGCCAAACTGATGTATATTGATTGCCATCTCTGTCATTTATCCCTGAGGGACTTTGAGTAAGTCATTAAATGTCTTTCAGCTTCAGTTTCCTTAACTCTACAATGGGAATAATAATTCTTGTTTTGCTTTATCTCTGACTTCTAGGGTCTACTCATAGGCTTCCGAGAATGTTCTGTACCTCAGTCTGGAGATCACGTGGCTTTTGTATCTGAGCAGTGACTGCTTCTCTCCCATTGTTGGGCTGGATAATTGTTCCTGGACTAAGGCATGTGCCTGCCTTCCGACTTCAATGGCTTGCTCGGGGCTGTTATCAAGTCCCCTTGTGGGCTCCCATTTTCTAGAGAGACAATAGCTGTTCTGGCTTGCCCAGGCCTCGCCCCTCCTGGCTGGGTGCAGAGATGTCTGCTGTTTTAAGCTGCTGAAAAAGAGCTTCAAAGAGCCCCACGTTGGCCTCTCTTAGGCTCTGACTCACAGAAACGTTTCTGGAAATCCTCAAAAGGGTTATTAATCTGTGAAGACGTCCCACAAGCAGGATTCTGTGCACCCTACTTCCCAGGCTTTGCAGCGGCTTCCATTGTCTCAGCCGCATTGCTCCTGCTCGGTGTCTTGGCCCCTAATGGACTCTCTCTGAGGAAGGAGCTCTTTTGGCTGCGCCTGCTATTTCACTTCCTGACTCTTTTCTTCTTCTCTGTTGCCTTTAACTCTTCAAGTGAAAAGGTGACTCTCTTCTTGGGCTGTTTATTCCTCTAACCCCCAAGTGGCTCTCTGCTGCACCCCTTTCTCTCCTGGCATTCGGCTGCATCTGGGTCAGGCACACAGGGGCCCGCATAGAGACAGGGGCCACATGGCTTTTCAAATGGAAACCTCTAGGGGCCCGTCGTGCCTGGGGGAAGATTCCTGGGCTCACCAGGAGCCTCTGCGGGGACCTGCTGCCAGCTGGGAGTAGATAAGCCCTGGGTGGGCTTCTCCAGGGCACTCCCCTGCCCCAGTCCAACCACTGACCATCCTTCGGATGTGTCACCTTCTCTGTGGTGGAGGGGTCCTGGGGAGAGTGCCAGAAGACCAGGGCTCTGCTCCTGGCTTCAACCCCAGCTGGGCTTCCATTTCTTAGTCTACACTGAGGGGATTTAACTTGATAGCCAAGGCCCTGTGGTAGGCAGCTTCCCAATGATCCTTGTTTCCTGGTTTTCAAACCCGTGTGACCTCCCCATCGCTCGAGTGTGGGCTGGACCTACTGACTTGTCTCTAGAGAACAGAGTATGGCCAGAGGGATGAGATGTCACCTCTTTAATTCAGTTATACAAGGCTGTGATCTCTGTGTTCTGTCTTGTTGGCACACATACTCTTTCTCTTGTCGTCTGGGCTGCTTGCTTTGAAGAGGAAGCCATGATGCTGTAGAGTTCCATGTGGCAGGAACTGAGGGTGTCCCTTGCCCACCATCCAGGGAGGAACCGAGCCCTCAGTCCCACAGCCTGCAAAGAACTGAATCCGACCGACAACCATCCTTCCCCAGGTGAGACTTGAGACGACGGCAGCCTTGGGAGTGACCTTGAAGCCAAGGACCCAGGTGCGCCATGCCTGGCTTCCTGGCCCACGGAGATTCTGAGATAATGTGTATTGTCTTAAGCTGCTAATTTTGGGGTAGTTTGTCACACAGCAGGAGATAACTAATACAGGTGCTTATTAGCCTAAAAAAATGTTTCTTTGTTTTGCTCTTCTGTATTGAGACTCAAGAACGTAAACCTTTCATGTCCGTGAGCCACTTTGGTGGTGCATTTGAGCATGTGGGAACATACACATATACACACACAATCTAGGGCTGCCCAAGTCCCCTCACCCCTATTTGGAAAATACATGATCAGAACAAGTGGAAGAAAGACATAGCTGAGAGAAAGCTCTATTGCGGGGATTCCTGGTTTCTGTTAGTAACCTAAGTAAAATCGGAATTTCTGCCAGAACCCAAACCCAAACTGCCAAAGGGGCTTGACCCAAGAGGCCCTGGGGGACTCTGTGCCCTTCTGATAACTCACTTCCATGGCCCACCTCTCAAAGTCTGACTCAAACCTTCTTCCTGCAAAAAAAATTGCCTGACTTGTCCAGCGAGAGATGCTGTTCCCTCTCTGAGTCCTACCTCAGCTTGTATCTATATCAGGGCACATATCACGTTTAATTATTTAGATGTCCATTCTCCACTCTCTCATCTCTCCACCTATCCTCTGCCCCAGGAAGCTCGGGATGCAGTGACGTCTACAGGAAATCATGCAGGATTTCACAACCATAGTCAGAAGCAAAATTTAAAAACCTTTGCATCCACCCCCCACCATGTTCCAGGAAGCCAAAGCACAGAGCAATTTCTCCAATCTAGGAAGCAATAAAGAAATGCATTTATGAACCAGCCACTATCTAAGGGAGGGAATTTATGTGTCTTCATGCTCTTGTTGACAATAATAACTGATTGCTGCCTCAATGTGATGCAATATAATTTAAAAACCCTCCAAAACGAGGATCAGAAAACAATGGGCAGAGGCTGAGCTGTGGGCACCTTCTGTTTGCTGGCCGAGCCCCTGGGCCTGCTAATGTCCCAGGGTGATGGGCACACAGCTCCGGAGCACCTGCAATCTCATCTTGTGTCTTCCCAGGCTCGGAGAAGAAAAGCAATTTGTTTGCTCTCATACTCTAAAGATGAACTTCCCGTGCTCAATCAAACATTATTATCCCAATGTAAGTCAATTTACCTTTGAATTTGAAGGCTATTTTCTTCCTAAATGGCTAATTATGGGAGATAGATGGCTGTAAACAGAAGCCTTCGACTCACCACTCAGCCAGCCCTCTCCCTGAGGCACCAAAGAGAATCTGGCAAAGTGGGCCCGACATTTCCTGCCTTCTCCACCCGGTCGGTGCCCCCTGTCCATTCTCCCTCTCCTCCCCCTGGTCTGTGTCCCCTGTCTGTTCTTAAAGGCCAGATCCTTCCCTCCCAGCTCCGTCCTTCCTTCCCTGGCATCTGGCCCCTCCTTAAGGACTTTGTCTTAAAAACGGACATCTCAGCCTGAGAGCTGTGCACAGGGGGCAGCTTGAGTTTTAGGGGACAAGGGACTCTGTGAGCATCTGGGATGAAATGGGGTCACCCGAGGCAGCCTCCCTGATTCTCCGGGCAAAGCCAGGGAATCCAAACCTCGCGGCGACGGGGCAGCAGCCTTTCCCGTTGCATGATCAGCACCACGCACGCAGGAGCTAATGGAATGGCCGAGTTTGTTTACCGATGTGAGGAAGGGCTCCCCTCCCTCCTCACGAAACAAAGGCTTTCCCTAGGAGCGGGGCAGAGGTCGCCCCGCAGCATTTCTGCCTTTTGACGCTGGCTGACTCGGCTGCTTGGAGAAGGGAGCGCATTGTGCACCGTCAGAGGCGGCTCCAGCAGGGAGACCTGAGCCCTTGGCCATTTTCAGGTCTGGGGGTTACGAAGCCTGTGGCGTGTGGGGTTATTCAGGTGGAAGCATGCCTTCCAACTCCTCTCCCCGAGGCCTGGCCCTTGGCCCTCTGCTCTTTCGGCCTGGGCCAGAGATGCCGTAATAATAGCAGCTCGCCTTTGTCAAGCGCCTCATGGATTACACAGCACGTCTACATGCATTATCTCATTTGATCTTCACACCCATCCTGTGAAACCATCCTCTTCTGACAGATGGGGGACGGGCTCAGAGAGGTCAGGCACTTTGCTCAAGGTCATACAGCTGGTAAGTGACAGAGTTAGGACCTACATCCAGGCCTTTTGACTTCACAGCTCCGTCACGGGAAGGAGGGTGTGGCTGCACGTGCAGTGTGGGAGCCTCGCCCTAGCTTTAGACCTGAATCCCGTGGCAGGGGTCCTGCTTTGTGGCCTTCGCTTGGACCTTGGAACCTCGGCCTTGATAAACCCATTTGCCCTGAGCTTGCTGTTCTGTCTGGGGAAGTTTGCAGGGGCTGGAAGGACAGGTAAGAGGGGGTGAGCTCTTCAGGAACTGCTCTGGGAAGGCCATGGTGAGGGCCAGCCCAAGGAAGCATGGCCAAGCGAGGGGCAGGCCTCTCTCACTCAGCCGCATCTGCAGGGGCCTCAATCAATAATTAGTGGGGGTCTGACCAGTTGAGGCATAGAGACCAGCACGAGCTACTTTCTCCACTAGCCTAGACTCCAAGGAACCTAAAACACACTTCCCCTGCCCCACTCCTGGCTGCCCAGCAGGGGTGGCGTCTGGCTGCACTCTGAGAACAGGAATCCATTTTGCATTGGATGGACTGCAATTTTGAGAATCCCCTACAGATCTCCAGCGCTGCTGAGCCCCACGCCAGGGTGAGGATCCCTGGGATCCCTGTTTAGTGTAGTGATTTAATTAAAACAATAAATTCATATCACATACCAGTGGGCAGGCAAGTGGGGCTCAGGCCAGCTCTAGCTCCCTTCTGGCATCATCTCATAGCAGCTGGTTTGGAGAGAACTATCTCCCTCCTCTGAGGTGAGAGCCCCAGGTCCTGAAGAATAAGGGAGCAGAAGCCGCCCTGGAGCCTAGGGCAGGAGATGTCACGGGAAGGGGTAGGGCTGGGGTCAAGTGCACCAAGGACAGGGGTCTTGACAAAGCGGAGAGGGACATGGCACAGAGTGGGAGAGCACAGACATCTCAGCGATGGCCCCCATCCGAGCCCCGCCACTGTTACCCTCTCTCTGTAGACATGCGGAAAGGGAAGGCCCAGGGGCGGGTCTCAGCTGTCGGAGCAGCTGTGCTGGAGCCATGCAGCAGAGCACTAATGCTGCGGCGTCTGCTGCTGGCAGCATGGCTGCACCGCTCTCTGGACTCTGCCTGACGCCCGGCAGCCACGGCCCTGGCAGGTGAGCTGGGGTTGTCACCTTTCCTGGCCCCGGAGGGCTGGCAGCTCTGAATTGGCCAGGCCTGCTGACGGGAAGAGAAAAGTGGAACAGGCCAGGGAGCAGGGATGGGACTCACACTTGCCCAACATCAGATACCCTCTCTTCCCACGGCCCTGAGACCGGGGATCAACTGTACAGTCCTGTCTTGAGGAGGAACCTGAATCTGTTTGTTGAGGTAGACAATTGGCCGGAGAACATCACGATTCTTACCAGCCATCCACTTGTTGTTTATTTGGCATTTTTCTTCCCTCCCTCCCTCCTATCCATCTATTAACATTTGCTGATAATCTGTCACATCAGGCAAGATGCTAGGCAGTGGAAATAGAAGGATAAATAAGCTACAGCCCCCGTCCTCATGCTGTCTCCTCAGGGTGCCCAGTATTTTTACGACTGTATTTCTGAACCAAAGATGAGAACACAGAGGTGACAAAAGTGAGTGTACATAGGGGAACAGGCATGGAGACCATCCCTGAAAGTCTGAGACGTACTGTTCTTAAACCAGAATGAAACCAGAGTATTCCATAAATACTGGCCGCACTGCACTCTTCTCTATAGCTTTGCCCTAAACTTTAAGAAGAACACTAAGAGCCATCGTTTGTTGAACGCCTACTCTGTGCCAGGCCTGCACTAGACAATGTGTGCACAGCATCTCCTTCGGTCTCCTCCACAGACCTGTAGAGAGTTCACTGTACAGATAAGGCGATGGTGGGTCGGGAGGGTTGGTCAGTGGTAGCACCGTCCTCGCTGCTCAGCTCTGATGCCTGCACGCCTCTGTGCCACTTCTGCGGCCGGAGGCTTCCAACCCGTCACCACAAGGGACAGGTGCTCAGGTGTGTGCAGCACACTGCCTGAACCTGTGGTGCACCCTGGGGGTGGGTCTGAGGTTGCACAGAATGTCTCACTCCAAACAAGAGCATCTCGACGTCACAGGCATCAGCGTTCAGAACTTAATAAAAGAAGAGGTCTGTGAGATGAAGTGAAGCAGCGAAACAAGGCTAGATGCAGGGTCGGAGGCCCGGACACTCAACCCGGAGCTGCCACTTACCAACTTCGCAACTTCGCCCACGTTACTTAACCTCTCTGAGCTTCCTCTCGTTATCGATACAAAAGGGAAACCAGGCCAATGCTATCTCCCTCACAGCAGGACTTAGGAAGAGCAAATGAGATGGTCTATGTAAAAGGGCGTTGTAAACTGCAAAGCGGCACATGCGATTATTACTACTGCTTGCTTCCTGCACCTCAGCAAAGACCCATGATCTCAGACAGTGCAGAGTGCAGGGTGGGCCCCCCATTAGCCCTGTCTTCTGCCTTTCTTGGTCCTGCCCTCTCTACTGGGTTCCCCCCATCCTCTTGCTTCTTCTCCTGCATCTCTGCTCTCCCACCTGACTGGGGCCCCGTGGACAACTCTATCTAGTAACCCACCCCAGCGGCCCGAGAGCTGGGACCCCACCAAGCCACATCTCCCATGACACCTCCTCAGCCACAGCCAGGGTTCTGGTCAGGTTTACCATACTGCATTTAATGGAGTCACTCGGGGGCCCAGCGGGCAGCTCCATTTTCAGGTGCAGGCAGCGGGAGTAATGCAGTGCCCCTGGTCTCCGGGCCTCAGGCTCCCTGGCTCTGGGATTTCTGTCTCAGAGGGAGGCCAGAGGGAGGAGTGCTGTGGTGACTGCTGTAAGGGGAGTAATGTGGGGGCTCCGATGGGGCCCACTTCGTGGGAAATGATGGATGAGCTGCAGGATGCCAGGAGGGAGGCCCAGCCCACACTCAGCAGCTTGGAGCATGCAGGTACGGGTTCTGCTCACAGCCTGTACTGGGTGCTTCATTTCCAGAGACAACCGGCGCATTTTGATCATGTCTACTTGGGTTAATGAAAGTTGTCGGTTTCACTTAATAAATACATCACCATTCTTGGCCATACGTACCCGTCATGCTGGGCCTGGAGCTGTGCATCCCTGCCCTGGTTGAACAGGGACGCTGGGAGCTGGGGAAAGGGATGGGGGCAAGCATGGGGCACATCAGTGGAGACCCGAGGTCTGGGAGGGCAGGCAGGAGGACACGGTCCCTCTTGGGAGGTAAGCAGAGAGCTTCCTTCGTTGTACCTTTTCTCCAGGGTCAAATCAGAGGCACAACAGCAGAAGGGAGCATCTAGAAACCATTTTTTGGCTCAGGGAAACGAGGCTCAGACTGTCCCCATTGGAAGGGAGCACTGAGAGGTGATGTCACTAAGTGGACTCAGGCACGGCACTCAGGCAGACTTGGGAAGGCACCCCAGCCAGCTGCTCACCATCTCTGTGACTTTGGGCTACTTATTTAATCTGTCTGGGCCTCCGCTGCCTCATCTGTAAAATGGAGATAATAACAGCATCTGCCCCAGAGGGCTGTTGTGAGTATTCCATGCAAAGCTTAGCACAGTGCCTAGCAGACAAAGCACTCAAATCAGAGCCCGCAATATTAACTTTAAAATATTACTTTCATGAAGAAACAGCTGAGCATAGTATTTGTGAGCGTGGGAGTCAGACTGCCTGGGCTCGGGTTTCAGCTCTGCCACTGACCAGCTGTGTGATGCTGGACAGGTTACTTCACCTTTCTGTGTCCGTCTCCTAATCTGTACAACACGGGGAAATAATAAGACCTATCTCATGGGACTGTGGTGGGGACTGAACAAGTGAAGACGTGTAAACCCTTTAGAACAGGGCCTGGGACATAGGAATGGAACGGCAATTATCGTCACTGATCTCACAGGGCCACGGGGAAGGAGAGTCCAGGCTCCCTGGGAACCACCTTCCACATTTCACCACCTTTGGTTGGTCACCTGGCCACATCCCAGGTGGCCCTCTATGTCCCAGGGCTGATGCCAGGCCAGGACCTGGACATTGCAGTGTCGGGGGCATGGTGGGGCTGCTGCATAATGGGGCGCAGAGAACTCCAGTCCCAGCTCCCAAGCCCAGTGACTCCATGCAAGGTTGGCAATGGGGAGGGAACCCAGGGGGCACATTTCACGTTCTGGGACATTCTCCTCAAACTCTGCAGAGGCCTTGAAACTTCCCTGAACAGCCACGCATCAGCAGGCTTGCTTTCCTCTGCACTGTTTTTTTTTCTTTAAAAGCTTAGACTACCAAAGAAAGGAGGGACTTGCAGGTAGGCGAGGCCCTGGATGTGGGGAGGAGGAAGCGCAGACCACACAGGCAGCAGGTAATTTCTAGCTGAAGTAAGCAGCTGGAGAATCTGCCCGCCGGGCTGCCTGGATTCCAGGGCTTCGTCGTTTGCATGCTGCATGTTTACCTCATTAAGCAGTTCTTGCTTCCAAGGGGCTCTCCTGGGCAGCCGGGCACCAGCCGCACCGCTTGTCACGGGGCTTGGAGTAGCCAGCCCTCCCGGGAGGCCATGGGAGCAGCTGAGAACCACGCAGCAGCAGAGCTGAGATGGGCCATCTCCTCCTCTCACAGGAAAGGAAACACAGGCTGGAGCGGCAAGGGATCAGCTCGCTTTATCACATCTTGGTGTCAGACCGAGGGAGTGTGTGATGGCCCGGCTGTTGTCTGATGCGAGTGCGAACACGCTTGGCTGGTGGAGGAGGGGCTAAAGGCCGGATGGGAAGGAGGGGCGAGGTGGCGGGAGCTCGCTGACCATAACCATCGCCTTCCACTGGAGGGAGCAGCCTCTCCACAGGTGGGGCTCTCCCTCCGGAGCAGGAACTCGGCTCCCGCAGGCGCGGAGATATGCAGCCCTCAGTGCTCAAAGAACTATTATTGCCATAATTAACTGCTTGTTGCTACTATATCGACATTGAGTGGCTTCCTCTGTCCTTAGAGTATAACCCTCGGTCAGCAAGGGCAAAACAAGCCTCCACTACTGCAAGAGTTTGACCTCCGTCTCTCCCGGGAGGCCCTCTGCAACTAGCCATTCTGCAGACGGAAAAACTGAGTCCTCCATCACTTGCTTAAGGGCAGACTCTGCCCAAGATGGGCCATCCCTCCCCTCCCTTCAGGGCCTCTTCAGCTTTGAGTCCTGGCCCTGCAGGGGTGCACAGCCGAACAGAGAGGGGTGCTGTCATCCACAGCTTGCAACCAGTAAGTCCCCAGAGACAGGATCGTCAGGACAAAAGCCACTGCTGGGTGAGCCCTGCAGCTGCAAGGCTGGGGACAAGGGACCCAGCCCCGTCACAGCACCCAGGGCCCTGACGAGTCACTCAGCTCTCTCCTGAGCCTTTCTCGCCATGCCAGTCTCTTAGCAGCCAAGAGGGAGGAGGGTTGCCGCTGCCCCAACCACACCCTTTAGACCACCCCATGGGGTGGGGTGGGGCACGTGGAGTCTGAGTGGGTCATCGGTTCCAGGAACACTGCGTCAGGGAGGGGCCTGGGGGTGCTGGGCTGGGACAGGTGGGAGAGAAGGCGGAGGCAGCTGAATGGGGAGGTCTCAGAAGCCCCGCGGGGAGCCTCCCATCCACCTGGCAGGCTGAATAACAAAGGCATTTGTGAAATCCAATTAGTACAGCCTTAACTTCTGACTTTCTGCATGCGGCTCCTCCTCTAGCCCCAGGCTCTCGAACCGAATTAAGCTGCCTAAGATCACCTCATTAAATTCACTAACCTTGCTTTCCGACTGCATTTAGCCCCTGGTGCCCTTCCTCTGTCTTCGGGAGGAGCATGTCTGGCCTTTCTGGAGTGCGTTCCCAGGCAGGTGTTTTAGGAACGCACCTCCTCTCCTCTCCCCAAAATGGCTTCCTTCGTCACAAATCTCCTTTCTTCTGAGCCAGCAATCGCCCTAAACTGGTCCAGCCACAAAGCCCCATGGCTGCAGCAGGAGCTGCCCCTACTCACCCCCCTTGCCTAAGGGATGGTGGTCCCGGGGGGTCCAGGGAACTCAACCAGCAGTGGGGAGGCTGGTCCAGAGGCCGTGTCCTGGGCACACTCTTAGGCTGGTAACTAGCACGTGATCTGCGGTTTCCTGGGGCCTACCTGCAGTGGTGCATGGAGTGGGCTCCTGGTGCGGGATGGGCAATGGGCATACACAGGGAGGAGACCAAGGCCTGGGGCAGCGGAGGGGGAGCCGGCAGAGCAGCTCCGGAGCCAGGCTGAGGATGCTCTGCAGCAGGCCCTTCACTCTGAGCCCCTGATAAACAAAGAGTCACTGTCGGGGTAGGTAGCAGGAACACTCAGGCCAGGGGGTCAGTTATGGAAGAGAAATGCAATTATTATAGGAGAACTGGAAAAATCTTCCACAGAGACAGGGCTAAAGTTCCTGCCAGCTCTAACTCCACAGTTAATTCTGCTCAGCTGACAACACCCATCCACCTCGGGTGTGTGTCACTCTTGCTGAGGCCGGGACCACAGGAAGGGGGCTGGGAGGGAGGGGACAGCTTCTGAAGGACTGAGGCTTAGCAGCCACACCTCTGCAGCCCTAGGCAGCTTCCTTAATGTCTCAGTTTAGCTTCTTACCAAGAAGGCTAGTGTGTGTCATCCCCGGGGCTGGTGGCTAGGTTAATTGCACATTGTTTACATAGCATCTATTACTTCTGATTTCCTTTTCTATATGCCAGTGTGACAACTTGGCTAGCTGACCAAAGTTATCCTACCTTGGGAGATAAGTGAAGAAGGTCTCCTTTTCAACCTACCTGGAGGGACTTTGAGGCTAAGGGTGGCTTCCTGAAAGGCAGATGCTGGGGCACGTGCCCGGAGAGAGGGGTGGTGAACATGTCGGAAGCTAGAGTAAGAGGACAGCATCGCGTTTGGCTCAGCTCCTTTCCGGGAGCCTCTGATGCATGCTCCTCCATGAACTTGTATTAAATTCAGCGGGGTGGAGCTGGGAAGGCACTGGATCTTGGCTCATCCTGTTCTAGTGGTTCTTAACTTTGGCTGCATATCGGAATCATCTGAGAGAACTTTGGTCCCCTCACCAGATTCAGATTTAATCGGCATGGAGCGCGACCTCACACTGAGAGAGTTAGAAGTACCCCAGGTGATTCTAATATGCAGTGAAGGCTGAGGACCACTGCTCCATCTCATTCCTATTGTGACTGTTTTTTCTGTTAACTTTACCAATAATAGCAGCTAACATTAATTGAATACTTACTATGTGACAGGCAGGGAGATAAAAATTTTGTGTAGGTAGTTTCAGCGAATCCTCAGAACAACGCAATGTTGTTGGAAGATGCTATTATTTTATTTTACAGGTGAAGAAACCGTGGCTCAGGGAGATTGAGTAAACTGGCCCAAGGTCACCCATTTATTCAGTGGCAAAGCTAGGCCTGACTCCAAAATCTGTGCTCTTAAACATTTGTACAACCCTTCTGTATCCCATTTCAGAGGAACATTGGGATGGTGACAAGTGGGTGAGGGGCATTTTGATGTCCCGTCTGTTAGAGGATTTAAACAGTTTCCCAAGCAATGCTTCATATTAAGAAATCCATGCTGTGGGTTCAAGGACAAAAGGGACACGCCTTGGATAACAGGACGACCTGGCCTGCGGGGATCCTGGTGGTGTGAGATACTGACCGCCACCTACTCAGAGAGTCTTGGTGACAGAGGCCTGGGGGCTGTAAAGTGCTCTACACGTGTCGGGCTCTCTGCTGTAATCAAATGGGGATGAAGGAGCCAGGGAGAGTCTGCAGGGGCCTGGACTAGAGACGGGGCAAAGGGGAAGAGGGACCTGCTGGAGAAATCAGCCTTCCCCGGGCCGCATGGAGGGCTTCATCTCGCTCGGAGCAGTTTCCTTCTTGGCTGTCTGAAGCTGCCTCGGCGGCCTCCCCAGGAATATCAGTTCCGCGCAGAGCCAGGATGCTCTGGGCCTTCGCTGTCTGACTCGGGCAGGGGTTTGAAGACCGGGACTTCGGGCCTTAGATTTCCAAGATTCAGGAGGAATCCAGACACGTCTGACAGCCTCGGACAACCTGGGATGGAGATCCTGGGAGGAAGAGGCCGTCCGCCCGAGGGGCTGAGAGCGCAGGGGCAGGTGCAGACTGCCCACATGGAAGGTCTGGCTCCACTTCTCCCAGCCGTGTGACCTCAGGAAAGCTCCTTAACCAAAGTTGCAGTGGCCTCGTCTGAGAGGTGGGGACAGTAACAGGACCTCCCTTAAAGGGTCATGGGGAAAATTAAATGAGGTAATGCATGTAACATACCTAGTCCAGTTCTTGGCTCCCAATGCTCAGCGAATCCCAGCAGTCATTACTCTTAGCTACTACCACCATCGACACCTCCCTGGGACTTGCCTTCTATACCCGACTTACATTTGCAGCTTCTAACACCTTGGAGGGACAGTGTCTCTTGTAGAGTTAGGCTTCTTCTGAATTTCAGTGGTGGTTCTCTCATCAATTTATTCCACAGTCTGTGTTCACTTCGTTCATATCCTTGGCACGTCCATACATTGAAGCTATATTCCCCTTCAGCCTATGCTTCTTCAAACTGGACTTTGAGGATAACAGACTTTCTTCATGTTTCCCACCTCATTGTCTTCATTTTTCGCTTTACTATTTTCTAGCTCTCACACCTTTCTTGAAGGTGTGGCAGGCAGAATGACATGCCGGAGTCCAGATGTTGGAATATAATTTGCACGAGTTTGCTTTCCTCTGTCTTCCCATAAGTATCCCACAATTGGCTGCTCTTCGGGCCGTCTGCCTGTTGGGGACACTGGTCCCCAGAGCCTTTTTCTGGCTGACAAGACCACAGTAGCTTCCCAACTGCTCTCTGCACTTCAGTCCTGCCTCTCCAATCGTTCGCCACACACCAGCCAGTCTGACGCTTTAGAAACAGATCACTTCTCACTTGACTCATCAGCTTAGACTAAAGACCTAAATCCTCAACCTGGTCTACAGGCCACTGCTGTCTCTCTAGAACCCACCGCACCCTTTGTCCTTCTCTGGTGCCTCTGGCCACATGGATCTTCTTCAGTTCCTTAGACGTGCTGTGCTCATTCCTCCTCAGACCCACCTCCTTAGGGAGCCTCCCCTGACCCAGGCCCTGTGCAGCCCATTACACACTCTGATTTCACCTGTGCTTCTCCTTCACCATGCTCGTCACTATTGTAATTACACAAATTGTGTGCATTTGGTGAACTGTCTCCCTCCCAGTAGAACACACTCTAAGAGAGTACAAGTGTGTCTATTTGATCTCTAGGGTGCTGGCAGGGCCCAGGCATGCCTGGCGTAGAATAACTACTCCATCAACATTTGAATGAATAAATACATGTGACATTAATTTGGATGAATTTCCTCTATCTTATACTTGTGCTCACTATGCTCTCTTATTATCTGGCTCTGCTACTGTCTGGTAAACTTGTGAGTAAGTTATTGGGGATAGTCTTTTTTTTAAGTACACTCATTTAAAAAATGAGTAGTGCACATAACATAAAATTTTCCCTTTTAAAATGTATGGTTCAGTGGTTTTTAAGTATATTTACAACATTTTGCAACCATTGCCGTTAGCTAATTCTGGAACATTTTCATCACCCTAAAAATAAATGCTGTACCCATTAGCAGTCACTCCCCAGTCCTCTCCCGCTGCTGGCAACCACTAATCTACTTTCTGTCTCTATGGATTTGCTTATTCTGGACATTTCATATAAATGGAATCATACAATATGTGGCCTTTTGTGACTGCATTCTGTCACTTAGCGTAATGGTTTTAAGATTCATCCATACTGTAGTAGGCATCAGTACTTCATCCCTTTTTATGGCTGAATAATATTCCATTGTATGGATATACCACATTTTGTTTATTCATCATTAGATGGACATTTGGGTTTCTACTTTTTGGCCATTATGAATAAAGCTGCTACGAACATTTGTGTAAAGTTTTTGTGTGAACATATATTTTCAGTTCTCTTGGGTATATACTTAGGAGTGGAATTGCTGGATCATATGGTAATTCTATGTTTAACCTTTTGCAGAACTGCTAAACTGTTTTTGGGGACAGTTTTATTTTTATTTATTTTATTTTTTAAATGAAGGGGATAGACCAGTTTAGTGGCTCTTAATTTTTTATTTTTATTCATTTTTGACAAAGAGCTCCTTTCAAAATATATTAAAAACCATGGGATCTCTTTCCAGATAAACGTATGTGTGTGAATGCACATAATTTCAGGAGTTCAAGAACTATCAGAAACTGGCTATGGATCCCAATGTTCCGTGATTACAGGCTCACACGCGGCAGCATTTTAAGGTTAGATTGTTTTCTCAAACGCAGAACTCCATCTACATTTTTGGCTTTTCGACATGGATATAGGAAGTGGATAATTTGACTGATGAGTTCCCATCCATGTTCTGATTTCCACCTGGGATCAGAACATTCAGCAGCCAATCAGGGGCCTTAATTTTTTCCTCCCACTTTGTAATCATCTGATTGATGTGCAATTATACCCCCTGCTTCAACACACGCTTTCCCCTTCTCATGTTTACAATCTAAAGCCAGATAACCTTCATTTTTTCCCATTTATTTTGTGTTGGCCACTGTTTGATATAATTATTTTTGCAATCATCTTCTATTAGGTGAAAGAATATTGCAGTGGAGAAAGAAGGAAAAAGAAAATAAATGCCTTCCTGACAAGTTCTAATATTTTATGTTCACAAATAATCTCCCAATATCAGAGCAATAATATTATTTTCTCAATCTGCATTTATTAAAACGTAAAGTAGCTCCATCATATTGAGAACTAAAACCTTTGCATTACCTTGGCCAGAAAATATTACTTATTTCAGATTACATTTCTGGAATTTTAATACTGTTTCTCCCTGCATTTCTCCGCCCCACCCCACCCTCCCCCCATAGCCTTTATGTAGCAGGGGAATGAACCTGAAGGGATGGTTTCTAAAGAGGCATTGCTGAACGCTCAGGACCTTAATTTGGTTTTAAGAATTGCTTTTGGCTCTTGATTTATGATGAGGTTCTTTCCTGTGTAATTCTTTTGGCTGAAAACTGAATAGAGCTCTCCCTTTGTGGATGGCATTTTGACACCACATTTTGAGACTGGGGTACAGAGATGAGGCAGGAGTAGAGAAGACTTAGAAAAGAGGCGAGGGATTAACATGGTGGGTTTTAGGGGTCGGAAAAGTTAGATCCATTATCTATTTCTCTGTAGCATCTAATGGCACACACCTTGGATTCTAGTTTGAAGTCAGAATGTTAACCTCCAGGCAGCCTAGTGAAAAAGATACTAGACTGGAAGTCAGGAGCTGAGACTTCTAATCCTGCTTTCTTCTCTAACTAGCTTTGTGACCTTGGACAGATCATTTCTACTCTTTGGATGGTTTTCTCAAGTGCAAAAGGAAATGGTGAGCTGGGTGGATGGTTTAATACTGGCTGTGTGCTAGAATGTCCCGGGGAGCTTTGAAAACTACATCGATGCCAGGCCCTTAGATCAATTAAATCAGAATTTCTTGTGAGTAGGTGAAAGGGCCTGGATGTTGGTGTCTTTATTAAACACTCCTCGGGTGATTCTGTCATGAAGCCAGGGCTGAGAACCCCTGGTCCAGATGATCTCAAAGGTTCCTCTGGATTCCTGGTTGCCCAATGCTATGAGCTGGGTGGTGATATCTCACCAGGCAAAGTTGGTGAGATGCGTTCTCAGTCAAGTGGCCACAACCACTGGATGGGGATTCTGAGCTGGGGTTTGAGGTGTCTCAGCAGGGGATTCTGGGGGGATCCCAAATGCAATTGAATTTCCCGGTGTCAGGCCTGGGTTGTGTCAGGTAAATCTTCCCTTCTTTGTGGCCCCATGGTGCTGAGAAGATGGATGAGCTGGGGCTGGTAAAATAGCTTTTGTTCCTTGGAGAAAGGCATGTAGAGAGATAAGGCAGGCTTATTATTTTTAGAGTGGAACCAGGACTGTTTAGCCTAGAAGAGAGGGGACTTAGGGGGACATGATTTGCAGTCTTCTGGAGGCTGAAAGGCTGTCCTGCGGAAGAGGGATTGGAGTGATTTCAGATGCTCCAGGGGGCTGAACTTGGGCCAGAGAGTAGAGAGTCAGGGAAACTGATTTTTTTGCTTTATAAGGAGGAATTGTTGTAATGCAGTGCTGTGCTCCCCTATTCCCTGTGCAAACCTCTGTCTTAGTATCTGCTTTTATGACCATCTTCTCTACCTTGAGACCATATCTTTTTCATCTCTGTATTCCTAGTGCCTAACCCAGTTCCTGACATAGTCTGCAACAAATGTTTATTACCATTTCTGTGATTATTAATTGTTGTCATTAATGCCCGCTATGCAAAGTGCTTTTCGTGCTTTATTTCCTTTAACCCTGCTGAAGCTTTATGATGTAGGTGTATTTGTTACCCCACTCCACAGTTAAGGAAACTGGAGTGTAGGGAGGTCAAGTAATGTGCACAGTCACAGCCAGTATGTAGCAGAGGCTGGCTGTGAACTCAAGCCTGTGCTCCTAACTGTTGTGTTACCCGGCCTACCAATGCCCGCCCCCCACGCCAGAGGTATTCAGGGGAAAGGGAGAAAACTCTTTGGGTGACCTGGTTATGCCACGGCAATGAGTATGAATTGAGTTAGGATGGTCCAAGAAGATGATGGAGCCAGAGGCTGGGCAGATTTTTAAAGTCCTGGGTCACCTGGTTACTGCTCCCATCAGCCTCCTACCCCGGGCCCCATCAGCAAGGTGCTGGCCTGGTCCAAAGGCAGAAGCTCACTACCTTGGACCACACAGGCTCCATGATGGAACCGCTCTCTCGGCAGCTGTGGTCATCTCCATGTAATGGATATCGTGGGCTCCTCTGCCACCTGCCTGGATTTCTCATTGAACCCTATGGTCACATGTCTGGGGACCAGACTCCTTCGTATGCCCCTGGCAACAGGACAGAAAGGAGAGAAGAGTCCTGGGTGTTGGGGGGAGATGCATGACTGCTTTGGCCATGAAACATTGTGTTAGTTTCTCTGTTCATTTCACACAGACACAGTGATTGCATTACTGCGTGGCTCAGGGTACAAGGCAGAGGCGTGGAAGCGGCTGATGAGGGAGGGAGTGCTCCAAGGAAGTCTTTCATCAAAGTGATGGCATAGCTAAAGGCACAGAAATAATATTCCACTATTGGCGTTGCCAATTAGCGGAAGGCTACAAGGAGAACCGTGAAATGGAGGCCCGGGAAAATGGATGGGGCAGGGGGCACGCACGGGGTGAGGAGCGACAGGAAGAGGAAAGAGAGGGAGGAAAAGTCGGTGGGACTGGTGATTCCTTTAACACGCTGCGCTCGGCTCTAAAGGCTGTGGCATTCTTCTTAAACACGGCCAAAATCAAGCTTCAAATAGAAAGGGGGAGTTCAGTTAGATGCAGTGATGACCCTCCTGTTAGATCGTTTAGGCTGAGGACACAGGCGTCCCAGAAAACTCTTCCTCTGGAGGGGCTGGTGGGTGGTAGTGATAAGATGGTAAGGATAAAGATGGGACCAAACATTTGGGAGCTGGGTGCTTAAAATACATGATCCCATTTGTGGCTGACAAACATATGGAGCAGGTGATAGGATTTCCATTTTACAGATGAGGAAACTGAGGCTCCCAGGGGTTTTGAAGGTTAAATTAGAAGCTAGAGTGAGGGAGTCTGATCTACACCTGACTCAGACCCTTGTGTTCCTTTTACTTTATCAGGCCACTTCCAGATGAGATGTGTTAGGCCGGTCTGGACCGCAGGTGGGGGTCTAGGAGGCAGCTTTCAGGCACCTAGCCCTGTTGATTCACTAAGTGACTCTGAGGGAGGTCCTCCGGGCTTGACCGGGCTGGGGCTGCAGTCTCAGCCCACAGGACGGAAGTTGTTGAGTCACTCACAGGTTGGAAAGGGGCTCTCCTCATTCAACAGACATGGATTTGGTCGGTGGGCCTGCCATGAAATTAGATGGTGGGTCATGAAGACACACAGCCTTCTCTCATTTCACTCTGAGGGGAGGGATGAGGGAGGAGGGGAGCCCCAGTTCACTGCAGGAAGGTTCAGAGCCATATCTAGGGCATGGGTACGCTGGTGTTTGGAAGACGTGCAAAGCTGGACATTCACTCTGTTTTTCAAGATTTACACTTATCTACTTTCAAAGAGAATTTTTTTCAAAAAGAGGCATATTATTTTTTTCTCAGGAAACTTATTCGCCCTCTAAATGGTCTTCTAGCTTGAATACTGCCGACAAATGAGCCTTCTTATCAAATGTTGATGGATTGTAGAGCAAATCATGACGCGTACTAGAGCTGCCGTGTGTGGAGTCCCCACTAGATGTGTGATACTGTGTTACGTACATCACATGTTATCTTCTTAAATATGCCCACAACCCAGCAAGAAAGGTATTCTTATTCCCATTTTTCACATGAGGTCCAGGGAGGTTAACTGGGTTTCCCAGAGGCCCCGTTCATAAGTAGCAAAACTAAGATTTAGGCCTAGGCCTGTCTGACTTTTTCCACTCTGTGACATGAGGCTACAATGAGGCTAAATATGCAAGTCTCAGAACTGACAACCAGCATTCAGCTCAACTTACCTGTCCAGTGCAAGGAGCCTTCCCAGAGCATAGCTGATAAGGGCTGTGACTCGATTCACCCACCTCTACTGATGGAAGACTCATTAAACATTTCATGAGCCAGAAGTTCCACTGTTTGATCCTTTATTTGTTCACCCAAGGAATATTTAATATATGCCTACTATGTGTCAGGCACTATTCTAGAAGCTGACAAGCCAGATAAGAGCCCAACTCTCAAGGATCTTGATTTCTAGTGAAGGGAGCAAGTAAGAGAAAATAAAAAAATAAAGAAACAATAGTTTCAGGTGGTAATAAATGCACTGGAGACAATGAAACACAGTGGTCGAGATTGCCTGGGTGTGGGGACCACTTTAGATTGAACAGTTAGCGAAGACCTCGCTAAAGAGGTAACAACTGAGCTGAGAACTAAATGACACGAAGGATGCATCTTCCAAAAATCTAGGGAAGAGCATTTGAAGCCGAGGAAACAGGAGATGGCAAGTCTTTGAGGTGAGACTGAGTTTGTCACAGTAAAGAAGGCCAATGGCCTGGAGAACAATCAAGTAGGAGAAGGATGGGAGGAGGTGAGCTCAGAGAGGAAGGCAGAAGCCAGACGGTGTAGGGCCACCCGCCATAGTGAGGACTTTGGATTTTATCCTACATGTGGTGGGAAGCCATTGAATGGGTTTGAATGGGACAGTGATATAATCTGATTCATATTTTAAAAAGATGCTATGTGGAGACTGGATTGCAAGAAGGCAATTCTAATTGCTGGAAAGATTATTACCTCTCCTACTGATCACGTTTGGTTTTTCTGGTAATGACTCCTGCACCAAAAACCAAAATCAAACCAAAATCAAGGTTACTTCCCTCTTCAAATTTTTATCAGCTATCATATTTCCCTTTTGTTCTTTCTAAACTTCCTCTGTTATTTCAGTTGGTCCTTGGATTCTCGACTCCTCACCACCTTGGTCATTCTTCATTGGAGATCTCTTGTTTGTCCACATCCTTATTAAAATGTGGTACCCAGGATCAAACACACTCTTGAGCAGCACAAGATTCAGAGGGACTGTTAATTCCACAAACATTGATTAATGACAAGTATTAGACTAAGTCTTTATGGGTCAGGAGTTCTTAATGTGGGGCTCGTGGGTCCATGGATGGGTCCACACACCCCGTATGCAATGGTTATGTACGTGTGCACATGTATGTCGTGCATGCACTTCTGGGAAGAAAGTCAATAGCTTTCAAGTCTCATATGTTCATCACCTCTCGAAAATAGAGATCCACTGACCTAGGAAGTTAAATCAAAAGACTTCTACACTAAGAAGCTACAATTAGTCCCTTCTGTGGTCCCACATTCATCCTCTTCCCGCCTACTTCAAATGCGTTTACACGTCTCTTAATCTCTTCTTCCTGCCTCATATCCTACTTTAAATTCCTTCTCTAGCTTTTTACAAATCATCCAAACTCAGAGAAGACAACCTCTGCTTTCTGCTTTGTGATGAGACTAGTGAGGAAGGCTGAGTCCAACTAGCAGGAATGAGAAAGATAGAGAAATGGGCATAGGACTGAGGGTTTTTTTTTTTCCTGGACTCATAGATCTTTGGAACTGACCTGTGTGCCTGACTTGCAGATTTCTTAAGAGCAGAGCACAGAGTCTGGTAAAGGGCTTGAATGTAAGCTAATGCAAAGGGCAAAGTCATCTTAAAAGAATTATTATTCATTTCCCATTGCAGTTAATTTTGGCACCTTCATCAGGGTTTAAATTCTAGTACCATATCATATCAAAGGAAAAAAGTATTTGATGTACATGTTAATTACTGCTAAGATGTAGCTACTTAAATCAAGAGTTTAATCTTCATTTGACTATTCAGAACAGCTCTGAGTGGGGGATGAGAAGAGCCCCTTTTGATTTGGGTTATTTAAATAGGTGATGAGAACTTCAAGTAAAATGGCTTCCTCTTTTCTAAAGCAACATTAGGAATTAGTACCCAGCTAAAGGAAAAATAGTTAGGAAAATCAGGTTCCTCTAGGAATTCCCAAATCGGCCTGTTCTCTGAAGTGGGAGAGGGTAGTGAATAATATAATTTTGTGTGCTCAAAGACTTGAGAATCTGCAGAGTGATGGCCTAATGGCAAGTGAAATCTTAAAAGCATGTGAGAGGCTTAAAAAGTAGATGCATGTAGAAAATATATACTAATATTTAAAAGCATAAATTGCCAAAATGATACTACTCTTGGATACACTCTTTGTAAGAACCATCTTGGATGAATCCCTAATGTGCATTTTTTTATGCCATGAAACTATAAAATCCATTAAAACACCAAGTTATTTACCAAGTGATTAAGTCATAGTCATTTATTGTAGTTTTACTAGAACATTGTTTTCTTGGATTTTCAAGGCTTTATCGCCTCTGATAGAACACTTTGCTCCTAATAATCCCTATTGATTTTACTATATTACCTTATATTTTTAGATTTGTTTTACTGCCTTGCACTGAATTCTAACCTTAATGTGCTATATAAAATGAGATATATCATCACGTTACTCAAACTTCACGAAGATAACTATCTTGTCCAACATGGGTAAAAAATGCTCATATCTGGCTGCTGACAGAGTTGGGGACCTGGGGGTGAGGTACATACATTGCAGCCCCTGGGATAGGGCATGTTATTTCTGGGGTGGACAGCTCTGAGGTACTGTCCGTGTGCTGGCTGGGCACTAGTGGGTGTGGGAATGGGGGCCTTGGCGCAGATTAGAGGAGGTACCTGGGATGGCATTTGTGTCACTATTTTGCTAGAGTTGCTAATCTCTCTTGAGATTTGTGGCTCATACTACCTCTTCAAGGTATTTGGCATACAGTAATTGTTCACGTGCTAAACTAGCCAGTGGAGAATGTGATGTTCTTAGAGAAAGTTATTGAAGCTTTGGGTGCTGTTTTAATTACTCTTCTTCTTAAAAGCACCTTCTAAATTTTGTTAAAAATGGTGACACATTTTATCTCATGGTGAGTCTTGAGTCTCCATTCTCTGAACAAAGGTCTTGGGGTCTGGAGTGCAGGGTGAAGGGAGGAGGAGAGTAGCCGGTTCTGTTTTGTGAGTGATGATGCTACTGGTCCCTCTGGAGGAAGAGCAGTTACTGATAACCCCTCTGCAGGGCAGCAATCAGTGGCCCCTGTGACCACAGCAAGATCGCACACACGCTCTTATCAGGTCCCAATGCAATTAACTTGGAGCCTTCATTACACTTTAGGGGAAACTAGATTCTTTATTCCCAGGAGCTCAAATTCTAAAGGGGGAATATAGTCACATCAGCCACACTTTTTATCGTGCTAACTACATGCCAGGCACTGTTCTAAGTGCTTTATCTATGGTAATTCTTTTAATCCTTACAATAGATCTCATAAGGTAGATACTATTTGGGCCCCATTTTACAGTGAGGAAACTGAGGCACTCAGAGGTTAAGTATTTTACACAAGGTCACACAACTAGGGAGTGGTGGATCTAGAATTCAGGCCCAGGTCATTCGACTCCCAGAGTCCAGGATCTTAATGAATTATATTTATATCACACTTATAATTTACAAAGTATTACCCACTAATTATCTCATTTGATTCCCAACAACCTTTGGTTCCATTTTAGAGATAAGAAAACAGAAATAGGAGTCATGTGTTTATGATGACACAGCCAAAACCTGCTAGCAGGACAGCTTTCTTCCTCTCTCCCTCTCTTAAACACACCTACACGGGTGGAAGATATACCAACGTGTCACGTGGAAGGAAAGCCAAGGGTCTCTGCACATGGCTGCCTCACCAGAAGACACGTCCCCTCCTTGCTGTGTATGAGACAAGCCCCCTGGGGAGCAGCGTCAGAGCAGCAAATGGTCTCAGTCTGGATTATGTGTAAATGGGTGAGCAGTCTCTTACTTCTCCCACATCTCCATGAGCATCCCCTCCAATGTGTTCTTCTCCATTTGTTGCTCCTTCACTATAATTCCGAGGTCTCTGAAGGAGGGGACTATGTTGGTATTTTATGATGTTGACTGCTTGATGTGCTGATGAGATTTTGTAGCTACTGGAATGACCAGAAAAGCATCTGTGTGAATCTTGAATGGTGAAGAAGGAGGAGAAACCAGATAAGAGTGAGAAGGAAAGTAAAAGGGGCATCAGTTGATAAGTTAGTAACGAAGGAGAGCCCCGTGGTCAGGGCTGGGCTGAGCCAAGCATTCCCTCTTGCTTTCTTAAAATAAAAGAACAGACCAGCCAAAGGAGGTGAGGAGAAAGTCACTGACTAAACATTAAGCTAGAAGACAAAGACATATGGTGAAATTCTAGGTCCTCAAGAAAATGAACAAACCAACCATGTAGGTTTGTAGGAAGAGGACCAAAAAGTCCTCTTCCATGTAGTGTGACCTGCGTTGAACCCAGCAATAAAAGTTACGCCTTCCCCCCACAGTTCAGGAGGGGCTGACAAGTAGATATTTGAGCCCATTGAGAAAGCAATAGTGAGCAGTTTTCTGAATTCAGTAAATAATGCTTGAATGGTCAGACTCAGAGAGGCAGAAGCTCAGAGAAGGACAGCAGAAGAGCTAGTCTCTCCTTCATCTGCAATGCCTGCTTCTCCACCTGTGGCCTGGGAGGGACCCTCCTTGCAGCTGATGGACACTGATTTAGTGCTTGGAGATCCCTGGAGGACAGGTCAGGCTACTAACAAGGAAAATGGCATTTTGGGTCAAATCAATAGGAATGAAGGACAAACACACCTCGAGGGTGAATGCTGGCATGAAAGATGGGAGGGTCAGAGGGTGGTGAGAAGTTTGTGCAGCTTGGATCATCTGTTATTCTCACTAAGCAGATTATTCTTTTCTTCTCCTCTGATTTCCTCTAGGAAAAAAACAAAACCCCAGGTCTTTCTTAGACCATGAAGCATGAATCATTTACACCAGAAAGACCAGGAAGGCACCATCCATCCGGTGCTTAAAAAGCAATTATAATTGGAAAGACCAAGAATTTGTGGTTCATTTCTAGCAGGTAAACAAACGCATATTTAAATCAGAATAAAAACCCGGGTCTCCCCTTCCCAGTCCCAGTGCCTTCATAGTAGGCTTGGAACACTCTCCTGTGTTCTTCACCTGACAGATTAGGCTCTTCAGAGGCAGGCTGCCTGGGTATGTCATGTAATTCAGCATTAAGTATCCTATTGATTCACTGAAGTGGTGCCATGGATGTTAATGGAGACAAATATTGTGGCTGTGATTTTTCAAAGGGCTGAGTAATTCCCAAGCATCAATAACATCTGTCATGATGTAATGCAGGGCGACCTCAAGACGCTTGACTTGAGGCCAACCATGAGGGTGGGGCTGCTGGAAGGGGCCCTTGGTTACTGCCCCAGGGCTTGGGGAGGTAGCTTGTACTTTTTCAAGACCTACCAAGGTAAGGGTGGTGGAATGGGGGTGGGCAGGGTGGTGGATGTGAAAGCAGAGGCGACTGTTGACAGCATTTCCTAGTGACGCATCCCGAATGTCACTGATGATTAGAAAGCACGGGCGTCCTACACTCTTGTCATGAAAGCTTGCCAGGCCCTGGAAAGTCAGACCTTACCCTGTTGCAGAGAATAGGGAGGTTCCCCCCCTCTTTAACCAGAAGCACTAGATATCCCTGATAATAACCAAGCAGATCTCCTCCAATCCTGCAGTAGTAGGCCCTGGACAACAGCTCCCCTCCTGTGGCCTGCTTGAGCTGAGCATGTGACTACGTTAGTGCATGATTCTGGCGACTGCTTTCAGAGAGGGTAAGTTTCTTGCTCAAGGTCACACGGCGAGGTAGTCATGGATTGGGCTAGAATCCAGATCTCAGAATTTCTTACCCAGGTCTATTCCCAGTCACCTTTAGGTAGGATCTCTGGAAACTATCTGGATACATGACCTGAAACAAGTGATATTGCCTTCCAAAAATGCTCTGTGAAAACCTCAGGGTTAGTAATTGTAAGAAATCAATTACTCACAAACAAATCCCATTTCAGTCAAATTCTGCAGGCTGCCCAATCTTTCCTGTATTCCAATTCAGTCTCCATACTGCCACCCACATTATCTTGCTACAGGACGAATCTGGTCTTGTCACTTCCTGGCATGGAGCCTCCCTCAGCCCCTCTGCTGGGAGGATAAACTCCTTGGCATGATCCTCACAGACTCACCCCCCAGTCTTCAGTTCGATGTCCTGCCCCTCCTGCTCCCAGCCACTCCGGACGTGCCCTTCCTTCTCTGTATATTTTATACGTGAAATTCCCTGCGTCTTCAACATCTTTCCCCTGTCTGCTGCCCAGGAAACTCCTATCCATCCTTGAAGAGAGCCACTTCTTCTCTGCCGCCCCTGAGAACAATCTCCGCCTCTCTAGGGTAGAGTTAGGAGCAGTTCCTCCTCCAAGGTCCCATAGAACACTGCTCATCCTTTATCATATCCTTATTATAACAGCCTTTCTGTTGTGCTGTATTTATTTGCTTTCTCGTCTACTTCCACTGCAGTTTGAACTTCTGTGGTGAAGGGATGTGCCTTTTTCATTTTTGTATCCCACTTCCTGGCACACAGTAGGTGTACTCTGTGCTTCTTTGTTGAATGAGGGAACGTGTTCTGGAATAGAACGCTGTTGTGGTAGGAGCTATCAGTAGGATTTAAGGCACGTACATTGACCCTGTGAGACACACAATTCTGCAATTCTGGGTCCAGAATGGACCTCATGGGACTGAGACCTAGAGGCAGAGCAGCAGTGCTCGGCTCAGCAGCATGTTGGGGATCTTGGAGGGGGTGCCCTTGTATCACCAAGTTCTTTGAAAACACTGGTTCTGAGCATATATGTGAATGTGGACCCCTTGGGGAACAGATCTGACATTCTAATGGGGAAATAGCACACCTGACATTGATAGACACCAGACTGATGAGCAGGGTTGACACTCAAATATTCAATAACTGGCACGGCATGTGCATTGACCAATCAGAATGGACACAGGCCATAGGACTAAAGCAGGGTCCTTTGTGCCAGGCATTAACACTTTATTTAGGTGCTGGACAGTAGGGGGTATCTTAGAGGAGGGTTTGGGAATAGAAGCATGTTGGTTGAGTGGGCTTGGGACAGTGGCTCCTTACCAGTCAGTATGAAAATATTTCAGTATTTTAACAACTGGCCCTGCATACTGGCCTATTGATAAGTCCCATTAAAGAAAAACAAAAATTTTGAACCCACTCTCAAAGGAAGGGGTGTGTGTGTGTGTGTGTGTACGTGTGTGTAAAGGAATGAGGCAAAGCTTTTATAAGAAGGCAGCATTTGAGCTGAACCTTTAACTTTTAGTTGTATTTCAACATAAGGAGAAGGAAGTGGAGATAAGGGAACTGAATGAGTTCACAGAAGCATGCATGCGCCTGTTTGGGAAAGGTGATTGCGTGCTGCTTGGAATTGCTGGGGGCATGAGGAGGGAGAAGTAGGTCGAAGCCAGATTGTGAAGGGCCTTGAAAATAGAGTAGAAGCATTGTTATCTTGCCTGTGTTCCCACAGGCAGCCCTCTAGCTAAGCCTTATTGCTTGGGCAGGCTTCAGCGTGGCCCTTGCTGGGACAACAAGTGGTGCTGTCTTCACCAAGTCTGGGCCTGTCACTTGGTGAGGGGCACAAGCTTCTCCTAATTAGGAATGTCATGGCAGCCTCCTTGGCTCCATGGTGACTGATGCTGCCCGTCCAGCTGCCACGTGGCCCATGTGTCCCACCACGGTACATCATATGCTAATTAACACGTCTTGTCAGGTCCAGCGGTTGGCTTCAGTAAACATGCTCCTAGCAGCTGTCACTGGGACCCTGTGTGGGGCCTGCTGCCTCATTAGCTCCAGAAAAAGGAGATGGCATTGGTGGTAGGGTGGATGGAGAGGAATGTTCTTTGTGAGAGGTGTTGGCAGAATTAAAGAGATGTCAGATGCTCAGAGAGAACTTGTGGGGCACGGCAGAGGTCCCAGCTCAGAGCGCTGTGGGCTTCTCTTGTCTTCGGTGTGGTGACAAGACAGGGTGGGTGGCAGTGTGGTCAGAATGTTGGGCAGGAATTGGGAAGTCTGGATCCTCACACTCTCTCTCCCACCATCTAGCAAGGCTAGGTGTTGCCCCCAGATTCATATGTTGAAGCCCCAATCCTCAATGTGATGGTATTAAGAGGTGGAACTTTAGGAGGTAATTAGGTTTAGATGAGTTCATGAGTGGTGTGCCTGCGTGTTGGGAATAATGCCCTAACAAAAAGAGGATGAGACAAGATCTCTCTCTGTGTGCACACACCAAGGAAATGCCACGTGAGGACATAACCAGGAAGAGGGCCCTTACTGAGACTCCAACCACACTGGGACCTTAACCTTAGACTCCCAGCTCCAGAACCATGTCTGTTGCTTGAAGGATGTTATCTATGGTAAGTTATTACAGTGGCCCGAATGGACTAAGAGAAAGGCTCAGTCTCCTCCTTTGAAAAATTGGATGATCCCAGACCAACCTGCCTCGCAGGCTTGTTAAGTGGGTCTAATGAGAAAATAGAAAATCTGAGGGATAAGAACCATAAATACTATGAAATAACAAAGCCAAAGCATGGTTCTAATTTGGCGATATGAGAAAGCATTCTTTGCTCTGGCAAGATTAGTCCTGTGGTGTTTCTTTGAACACACCTTGTTTGTCTTTCCAGGGCTTCCTGCCTGCATCATCTGATCACTTGTTTTATCAAGCTCCTTGCTCTCCACTGTCTAATCCTGCCCACACTCTCTCCCTCCGTGGAGGCCTAGCCCAGCCTCACCTTCTTCCTGAGAAGGTCCCAGAAGGAAATGCTCTGTGTTCTCCAGCTGCTGGAGCATCGCCCAGAGCTCTCGGGGCAAACAGCCCACCTCCCAGTGACTGTGTAGATATACCTTAGCCCACCTCACCCTTCTCCTCTAAACCCTGGATTTTGAGTTCAGTTCTAAATGCTGTATCCTTGAGAGCACATGGTAGGTGGCTGATAAATACCGGTTGAGCCTGAAAAGGAGTAGGTCTCATTCTCATAGCTCTCACAACAGTGGTGTGTGATCTCACAATTTCTTTCAACAACCCCTTCTATTGTCAACCTTTCTATAGACCTCCCTCTGAGGTCTAACCCATTCTCCCTTGGGGCATATTAGTTTCCTCTTTTCTGTCCCCAGCAGAAAACAGAAACTTGATTGCCCTCTCTCTGCCAGTACTGGAAAGGTAAGACTGAGCACCCGCATCTTCCTCTAGGCTTCAGGTTCCCCAAGTCCAGCCTGCTGCCTGGAGCCAGTGCCTCATCCCCATTGCCCTCTCTGGGCTCCCAGCTCCTGTACAGGGTCTGTCCTGGGTAGTCTGAGCAACTGAGGATGCTGTGAAAGTGTCTGATTGTAGCAGGGGGGCAGACTTTCCCAACCCAGCAGAGGCATCAAACCCACACAATTTGTAAATCTTTGATAATGAGCATTTAAAGGGCACATCCTAATAAAGGGAGCAAGGAATAACTGGCCATAGAATGCAGGCTGAAGATTTTAATTAAAATGATTCTGTCTTTTTAGTTTTCCCCTTTCCTTTCTTTTGCCCGTCCTCAACAGCCCCCCTCCACCCCAGCCCATAACGCATATTTCTTGCTTCTGGACTAGGCCTGTGCAAAAGATGTGTGTCTCATTTTTCCTTTGATTAAGCTGCTCTCTGGGGGTTTTAGAGCTCTTCTTTAGCATGGGCCCACCACTTGGGCTTGGTTTGACAGAGGATGTGCCCATGTAGGTGGAGGCAGACCAGGAGTATGCTGCCTGGAGCCAAGCAGATGTCCATACCCCAGGAAGCACAGCAGGGATCCAAGTGGGCTCATGAATGAGTGGCAGCTGCCAGCCTCATGAGCTTCCTGGGGTGAAGCTCTGGGATGAGGGCTGGGGGACCAGCTGAGGGACTTCTGGGCCAAGGGGGTGTTTCTTGGGCCTCTCATGATACTTTTCTTTCCAAATGGCTAAATGGAGTGGGGAGTGAAAGCAGCTGTGAGAAAAGGGCTTTGCATTGCTTTCTCTGGGGGTGGAGGGACTGTTGTGCTAGAAAATAACCTTTTGTTTGTTTCTCCAGATCCATCCCTACCCTGCCCTGTGCCCTGTGAATTTGACGCACGTGACTCCATCAGTAGACTTCCTTGCCACAGGCTCTGGATTGCATCTGGCCAATGAGGAGGTCTTAGCAGGACATTGCGGGGGGGAAGTAGAAAAATGAGGGTGGACTATTGATTCCCCTGGCCTTTCCTTTGTGAGATCATCAGGGGCTGGTCTGTCTCTTGACGGGAGTTCACAGTTCCTTGTTAAGGTGGCTACTCTATGAGATGCTTTCCTTCCTGGTTCTTCCAGAGCCTCTAATCACTCCCTCCACTCACCCCTATTTCTAACTGCTCCCTCTTCTTGGCCCTATAGGCGAGGGGTGGTAAGGGCTGCCTCTCTTTCTAGCCCAGTGTACTGGATTATTCCTTGTGTTACTCCCTGAGCACAACCTTGCAAACAGTCCCTTTATTAACTCGCCCCAGATTACCCTGTTCAAGTGTGTCATCTTTTTTCTGCCAGGATCCTGATAGAGTCACCTATTCCAGGTCACTCCTTCTCACCAGACACATGGTCAGAGGGATCCTCTGGGTTTCCAGTTATTCCTGGGATGCCAGCTTTGATGTGGAACAGAATGCAAAGTCTTGTGAGTGATAAAGGCCCCAGTTCCAGGTAGATGAGTTGGAAAAGTGTGAGTTTGCTTCCCAGGACCCAATGAGAGTCCTCAAACTTATCCAAAGGTCTGTGTAGAGTGGAATGGAGCCCTCTGTGTGTGTGTATGGGGTGAGGTGGGAGTTGGGTTGATTCTTCCCCAAGATGTTTTATGCAGTCTATGGTCGATTCTTATTTATGGATAAGGCCACTGCAGTTGAGTGACTTGACAAGAATTTAAGAGGCATGCTCTCTTTCATATTTAGCAAAGAATTAAAGCAGGTATTCTAGCAATTGATGGGAATCTCTCCTGTTTCATTCTTTCCCTCTTTTGTTTGCTCCCTGTTGGCTATGAAGACTGATTTCAAGGATTTTCTGGGGAAGTGAGTGGGGCATTGACCTCGGGCCGGGAAAGACTCCACTGAGATACAGCCTTGTAGTCAGGCTCCCAGAGTCCTTCTTATCCAATGATTCACCTCCCTGCCTCTCCCCGGAGCTGGCCCCTGAGTGGGGTTTCTGACCTGGGCTTAGCTGACTGACTGCCTCCTACAGGTGCCTCATTCCCGGGCTCTGAACTTTTAGAAGCATGCCCTTCCCCTGCCACAGAGCTCGTCTTTGACTCCTGATTGGCCTTTTGCCCAATAGCTTGGGTTGGTGTTCTCGCCCCACAGGCCCTGGACTCCAGTTAGCACTACCACCCACAGTGGCCCAACAAGGTGAGCCTGCCCCTGACCTGATGCTGTGATCAGCTGTACTGTTGGTCGGATCGTCCCTCAACACACCTTCCTTTCCATCCCACTCCAGCCAAGTGGGCGCCCCTGACTAGGAGAGAGAAGCACTTTCTCCTTGACGTGTCCTGCCTGAAATGTCCACTTCCACTCCTGTCCAGTATTCCCCACATCAAAATATGGAATGAACCTTCCTTCTTGTACACAGTGACACAGTGGCCATTTTATTTTCATTCCTTATTCAGTTGTCTGTGCATCCAGTCAATATTCATTCATTCATTCTTTCTGCTATTTATTGAGCAACATCTGGGTGCCTGAATTTGCAGACATTATCTCATGGAACCTTCACTATCTCTATCAGGTATGTTCTATTATTATTGTCATTTTGCACAGGAGGAAACCGAGTCAGAGTGACTAAGTGGCTTGCTAAGAACCACAAGGCAAGTAAATGTTGGAGCTAGGGTTTGAAGCAGGTAGTATGACACTAGAACTTGAACTCTCAAACCTCAGCACAATGTTTCTATTCACAATCTGAAATTGTTCACATGTAGAAGTAGAAGGTCTTGAGCAGATTCCTCCTCTCTTCCCCAAGCCACACTTCCACTGACTCTGCCCAGAGCAGGTATAACTGTATGCAAACAGAGAGATAGAGAGAAAATCCTGAGGAAGAGGTGTGGGGCGGCTGCTGGTGGAGCCAATTCACCCTGAGATGATTTGCATCTGTAGCAGAAGGGGGTACATGTCACGCTGTCACAGCCTTTCCTGTATTGACATAATAACAATCTCTTACTTTTGTGTAGCACTTTGTAGTTTTCAAAGCACTTTCAAATCCATTAGCTCATTTTATCCCCACAACAATCTTGCTAAGAGGCAAGAATTGTTATCCTTATTATTCAGATGAGCAGGCTCAGTGAGGTTATGTAATTTGTCCCAGGTGGGGGAGCCTGGATGAAAACCTGGATGCCTGACTCCTGATCTTACGGTCTGTGTAGGATGCCTCACTTTCTTCTTCATCGCTTTCTGATTTTGAGCCATTTGGGGGAAGGGTTGGCTTCCTAGATGCCCAGAAACCTCTCACTCCTGGGTTCCAGGCTACCTAGACTATATAAAGCAGTGGTTCTCAAATGTTACTGGGCATCTGAATCACCTAGAAGGCTCTCACACAGATTTCTGGGCCCCACCCCAGAGTTACTGATTCAGGAGGTGTGGGAGGCCCAAGAATCTGCATTTCTAACAAGTTCCCAGGTGATGTGGATGCTGCTGGTCTGGGGACCACACACTGAGAACCACTGATATTAAGCGTTGTCTTTTGGATATTTAGCTGAATTTCTCTCACCTGGGCTTGGATTCTGGGCTGAAGAAACCCCAGATAAAGAATTGCCCTTGTGGGTCTCTGAGGTGAGAAATTTGTGTTTGTCTTGCTTCACTGACTGACTGCTGTGTGGCGCAGAGAATGGGAAGAAAACCTCAGGCTTTTTGGTTCACACACACAAAAGGAAAATGTCCACACACGAGATTATTAATTCATTGTTCAATTAAGTTACGATCTCTAAAATTATCACAATATTTGGCTCGGAGGAAGGCAGCATTGAATAGCTTGTTCCACGTAATGTGTGAATAATGTAACTTTATTACTTTTCTCGCTAGTGAGTAATTGTGACTGACACATTGGCAATAACACAGATTACCTTCTTCCCCTCCCCTCTCCCTACTCTCGGCACTGAGCATTTACTTTCTTGCGTCTGCTCCTTTTTTGCTCCTCCCCCTCCCTGCTGCCAGCCCCCTCTCTCTGTGCAGCTTCTTTTCTGTTCTGCCTGCAAAGCAGGCCTGGGGAGAGAGCAATGTGGTGGGGGGCTGCGGGTGAGCAGCATTTCCAGGACCCTCGGCCAACCTGGTAGAAACACATGTAAGAGTTGCTTGAACTCTTGCTCATGTTGTTCCATGTACTTCTCTCTCATCTTCCATTTCTTCCTAGTCCCTTGTATGTCCACTCAGGGGCAGTGCACTTTAGCTCAGCTGTCTACTTCGCAAGAGGTGCCAGCTGACTCTATGCGGGGAGGCAATTGCTGTTGCATAGTTGTGGCAGGGTTGATACATCCTGCTGAAGGTAGGAGTCTCTGTATTTCCTTATTTTGTATCCCTTTTCAATCCTTCTGAATCTAGCCTCTGTCCCTAGCTGGTTAGTTCTGGGGAAACATGTTACTCATCTGAGCCCTTCATTTCTGCCCCCAGGTGCTCTGGGCACTCAGGCTATAGAGGGCTGTTGTCAGCACTTTGGACAGCTCCCGGCCCACTAAGGGCTGCTCTCTCTAAGTTTTTCTACCAGCCTCCTCAGCTGCATATTGGCTATCAGTGTGAGGAATGTACTTTCGACTCCTCATCAGCGCTTCTTTCCCTATGCCACTTGGAGTCTAAACGTTTAAAAAAAATCACTCTTTAGCTGTTAAAATCCAGTTTAAACACTATCTTGTCTTTCTTTTTCACCATCCATTAGTGCATATTTTTGTACCAGCAAATATATTTATTTAGGCAGAACCTGGGTGCTGACAGCTTCCATAAAGCATAGACATGGAAAGGACAGGAAGGATGTATCCAATAGAGACTTTGTTTTACAGGTTCAGTCATGTTCCTGCCACAATGTCCCTGTTCAGATACCATTTCTAGCCTTCTTCCACCTCTTCAGGAAGTACAGTCTACTCCACAGGAATCAGACCTGAGCACCAGTGAGCACTTCCGTCTTGTTCTGGAGGGCTGGTTTGGTGATCTGGCTTAGTTTCCTCCAAAGTTCCCATTCTAAGGGAACAGAGTCTCTTTTCGTGCTGTGATCCAGTGTAGAAGGCCAATTTGCATGCAGACTGTGTGTGTTGTCTATATTGCTCTCTCCACAGGTAGGGTGGAATTGCACCCAACTTTACGTTCCCTGACTGAGTGGAGAGAGCTACCTGTTGAGCATGTACTTTGCATCAGACTCTGTGATAAGCACTTGACATGAATTATTCCATTTAATCCTCACAATAATTGAATGAGGAAGATGCCTTTTTCCCTCCCCACTTTACAGCTGACCAGGGACAGAGCCAGGAGTCTCCACTCCAAGCCTGTGCTCATCACAACATCATAGCTGCTGGCCTCCTTGGGTGAATGTCTGCCCTCACTCCTGGTGCCTGGGACACCCCTGGGCTTAATCAAGGTGAAGCAGCTGATGGGCTCAGAGGGTGGGCAAAACGGGTGGGGGCAGAACAACTCTCTGTGAGGTGGCGGGGAAGGACCACTTGGCCTGGAGAGGCTGAGGGGCTTTGTGTAGGAATTGATGCTTGACCGTTGGGTCCTGGGGGTTTAAGGTTTGCCTTCTCAAAAAAGTACTAAAAGGAACCAGGTGTCCTTGGTTAGCCTTGTTCTGGGTACACCTGGCAGGAAGTGTGTTGGGGGATCATAATCTTTCGTCATTCACCCTCTTCACACTCTATTTCCACCCAGCTGGGACCACTTGTTCCCTGTTCAGTAAAGAATAAGATTTCAAAGAAAAGCCACCCTCAGCCCTGGGCTCAGGTCTGGCCCCTCTTGGCTATTTGGCCCTTGCTGGTGTCCTTTCCATTATGCCTCTTGCCTCTCTGGTCTCCAAGAAGGGCTCATTGCTCTATGGGGAACAGAGGGGACAGGGTCTATGCACCCAGGGAAGAAAGCCAGCCCAGCCCCTCATACAGACCAGAGTTACAGCTGCTGCACTTGGTTAGGAAGTGGGGACAGCTCTAGCTTCTGGGCCTTTCTTGTCCCTAAACTTCTCCTAGATAAAGAGTAATGCTAGGTTTGAGAATGAGCACAAAGAAGACTTTTTGTTCTAAAGATTGACCTTAAAAGAAGTTCTAAATTTATCCCCTCCTGGTCCAGAGCAAATCACCATTTCCAATTTTTTCCTCCCTTGTCCCACGGAGGTTGGACTTGAGGGTTACATTAGGCCTAGGAGGAACAGAGAAGCCTCCTCACCAGAAAGGCTGAGTGGTTGAGTGGCTCCAAGGCCCTCAGCACCTCTGACTCCTGGGCCATAGGAGAGTGGGGCTGGGAGGCTGAATAGTGGCCAAGGGCCTGGTGCAGGAGATGGCTGGAGGAGAAGAGATTGGCAGGGTGGAGAAGGCTGGAGGCTGAGATGAGCACCCCTGCCAGATCACAGTGAGCAGCAGTCTTGGGTTGGGAGTCAGACAGACCTAGGTCTAAGACATGGTCAAGTTGCCAAAACTCGTGGGGCCTCAGCTTTCTCATCTGTAAAGTGGGGATAGAAATACCTGCTTTACCTACCTCAGGAGGTTGTTGTGAGAGTTTGAAGAGCTAATGGGTATGAAAATAGCTTACAAGGAGCAGACTGTGGCCCAGCTGTTGAGGGGTAAAGGAGGGGCCTTGCCCTTCTCCTCTGAGACATCCTCCTTTGTTTCTCATTCCCAATGTGAAAACAATAAAGAATTCTGGGGAATAACTGGCTATTTTTAAGTTACAGGAAGGGCCAGCAGGCTACAGTTGGTAGAAGGGATCAGCAAAGAAAGTGATATGTCTCCTGGAAGACTTGATTTTCCCTGAGTCAAAGTCTGCTCTCAAAAACCAGCCCCCATGACAGACATGGGAATACCTCAGGTCTGCCACTTATTATTATGACCTCAGGAAAATCACATAAAACTTTGAATTTCAATTTTCTCACTTGTAAAATGGGTAATGGTAAGCACCATCCTTAGATATCCATAGAATTATGAGATAATGGATATACAGGTATACACAAGGTGTAGCATGTACTAAGTACTAAATGAATATGGACCACTATCCTTATTTTTATTCTTGAGCTGTGGTCTTTGCTTAATATGGAGAAAATACCCATTTGAAAGAGCTGGGAGGATAAAATGAGGAGGCATGTAAGCAACACCTCATGTATAACAGATGCCCTATGAAGGAGTTGTCGTCCTCCTTTGCCCTTACTGCACTTGTTTTCTCATGGTCTCAGCAATGCCCATACCTGGAATTGACCCTGATAGGAAAACCATATGAAGCCATGGGATATGTGGAAGCTCTGCTTCAATACCGGACTTATGTTATAGAACATTGAGTGTCTGTACCTCGTCCTGCCTCCCAGATCTCGCTGTCCTCCGGTTCTTATATCGGCTTCTTGTCTCCTGTGTTGCCCTTGTAGACCTAGCACTACTGCCTGCTCTGCCTCTGCACCCCTACCAGTGCTTTCGTGGTCTTAGTATCTGCCTGGGGCCCTTGTTTTGCTGCTGTTTCCTGGCCTGATGGGCTGAGCTCTTTGTGCATCTTCAGAGTGGGGGATATAGGGATAGTACCACACTGGGAGTCCAGATGATTTGGGCTTGAATTTGAATCCTGGTTTAACCCTTACTGGGTGACCTCAGACAAGATGCTTGATATCATCGAATCTGTGTCCTCATCAGCATAATGAAAGTGACACCCATTTCATGGCATTACTGAGGGATAAAAAGAGATGACAAGTAAAAACACCTAGGAAGGTAGGCACTTAGCAAATACTAGGTTACCTCCTTTCCTCCTCTTCTCATTCCTCCTGTCTCGAAGCCTGCTTAGGGGAGGGGTAGAGGGCAGGGTGATGTGATTGCCTCCCTTCCCAGATGACAGTCCCTACTCTTCATCCCTCACTATATCACTCTACTCTCTTCATTATACTCTGGAAAACCTAGATCCAGCCCAAAGTAGGATTTTTAACTGCACCTATTTTCAGGGGTGGAGAACAGAACTTCCTCACTGGTGCGCTGAGTTTTGATTTGCCTATGGAATGATTTCAGAGTAAGTGGGAATTTTCAATAATTAGCAGTAGCAGCATTAGTGAACCATGTTGTAACCACCCTCTTCTCACTTCTTCTCTCTTTTGCATGCTCCAAATGGCTTTGCTAACACTGTCTTACCCTCCCCTGGCCCTTGGCCTCATGTTCCCACTGCAGAAGTCATGTTCCCTGCTTAGCACTATGGGTCAGTCTCTGGCAGCCTCCTCTCTTCTCTTCTCCAGCCTCCCACCCAAGCCTCTGCCTACTTGTTTGCCCAGAACCTGGCAGGCACCCTTAGCTAGCTTGTGCTCTTGCAAATTCCACCTATAGGTTTACTTCAAGTCCTAGTCCTGGAAGAAAAGAAAAATAAATCATGTCTAAATCCTGACAAAAACATGGCTTAGTGCTGGCTGGGCTGATAAAATCCTACGTGGAGAATGGGTGACCTATTTTTCTCTCTAAGGTTGGCTACCCCTGTAGGCTGAACATTTAAAAAAGGATAAAAATGTGGAGGAGAATTTTCCTTAGTAACAATTAATAATCAGTGTCTCTAACATCCATCCATCCATCTATCCATCCATCTGTTCATTCATTCAGCAAATACTTTCAGAGTGTCTACAATGTGCCAAGCCTAGCACTGGGCTTTGGGGACACTCAGACAATAGCTGAGAAGAGCGGCATGTAAACCAATGATCACTGTACAGTGTGATACATGCTAAGAGTGCAGTGGGAGTATAAAGAGAGACATCTGAGTCAGTGGGCAGAAATGGACGTCTTCTCTGAGGAAGGAACCCTTGAATTAAAGATTGAGGAATGAAGAGAACTTAGCTTTGCAGAGTTTGCTTTCACTGGCACGTGTGCTACCAAAGATCAGTAAACTCAGGAATCTTTATCACATCTATACCTCCTCTAGTGTGTGGGGAGACTTGTAATGTCCTGGGAATGGGAGTTCAGAACAGGAACAATAACTGACTTTGCTTTGGAGTTTAGCACTGACTTCTCAGAATCAGAGAACTCAGAACATTTAGGTGATATCACTTCCTCTTGACAGGATTTTTCTAAAACATGCCAGAGAGATTGGAGTAGAAACACCTCACATGTTCTTAAAGAATCCAAAGCTCCACAACGTTCCCCTTTCACTCCATCACCTCCTGCTGTTGGAAAAACTTACTTGTCTGTCCTCTGGCTGCAACTAAAGCCAATCTTCTCTTCAGAAGAACCAGCAACTCTCCATGTTTCACTGACCTCCTTTTCAACTAAGCCCGAGACCACGAGAGTTGTTCTATATTTGATATCGGGTGTGGCCTGGGCTCACAGTCTATATAGGGTGTAGAAATGATCCTTATACGGATGTGGAGCAACATTAGCAAAAGCAGAAGCACTCAGATGAGGGGCAGCCATTTTGCCTTAGATAGATAGGGAAGATAGCCCCACAGTCCATGGATAATTCCCTCTTCTTTATCTTTCCCTCACCTACCCTATACTTTCTCATCACTGTAGTCATCTGGTGGCCGGTCGTGGTCATGGATCAGCTTTGGTGAGTGGAAGCCCGTGCTGAGGGCTTGAAATTCATTTAGTGTAGGAACGTTGGTGAGAAGGCTGCTGCTGTGCGGGGGACCACTGTGCAAAAGGACATCCATCTTAAAAAGCCAGGTGGTGATTGAAGCATCACCCAGTCTCCCACAACCCCAGCAACAGAAGGCGCAGTATTTGGATATTCATTTATTACCCATCTCCTTCTCTAGAATATTTCAGCTCTGTTTTGCTCACCACTATATCCCCAGGGCCTGGGACAGTGCAGTCTAATAATTTTTTGTTGGATGAATTAAGATTCTCAAGTAACACGAGAGGAATCTGGATATTCATTTATTACCCATCTCCTTCTCTAGAATATTTCAGCTCTGTTTTGCTCACCACTATATCCCCAGGGCCTGGGACAGTGCAGTCTAATAATTTTTTGTTGGATGAATTAAGATTCTCAAGTAACACGAGAGGAATCTCCATGTGGTTTGCTGGTGTCTCTTGGTCCTGGGCTGTGTTGCCAAAATCTGCAGTTTCTTCGTGACTTGGCCAGCCCACAGTCATCCCGAAGCCCAGTTAAAAGAAACACTTCAGTGCTAATGGATCTGGAGACTTAAGATCTGGAGGGCCACCTCTGTCAGATGAGATTTGCCTTCAAAGGCCACTGGCTCTGACCTTTTGATAACATTTAAAAAAAAAAAACCTTATGTATTGACTGACTGAATCAGTCCTATCTCCAGTGAAGGTCTAGGCAGCTATTTGTACTTCTGTTTGAATTTTTCGGTCCTTTTCTTTTTCTACTTCTGGGTAAGCATAAAGGCAAAAAAATTCCATTTGCCTGACCAAACCTCATTTAAAAGTTGTTTGTATTTTTTTAATGGAACCCAATCCTTTAAGCCTTGAAAAGTAACCTCTGCCGAGCTCCATAAACCATTTCCAACGTGGCAGCTTCTAATCCAGGAGAGTTCAGAAGGCAGATGCTAAACAACCACCAATTGCATCCCAGGACAGTTGCCGGCAAGTCTCAGAGCTCTGCAGGCTGGAGATGTGATCAGCTAATCCAGACTCTGTTCTCGCGTCCGCTCTGCTGGCTGGCCTGACTGGTGCAATTAGTATTCTCCCCAATGTTGATTTTGTTCAAATATATTGGGCCCATCAATCACCCACTTTCCAACTCATCTGTCTGGATCAGTCAATTACAAAGTTATTTTTGAGCCACTAGGATTCTTGTGAAATAGACACAAGAAGGAGCTAAACTCATTTCAGGTTTGACCTCTGAGGCTGGGATCTGAGAAGGCTTAGTTTGCTTACACTTCATGGCTATCCAATCCAATCTGGCTTGTAGAATAGAAAGGCCACTTGCTTAATTGGGAACACTTTAATATAGATATCCATTAACTTATGCTAAATTACAGTAAAACATCTATGGAGGAACTTGATGTGACATCTGCATGAATACTAAATAACTTCATTACGATCAGTACTGTGACAATGAATATGAAATGAACACATCCAGAGAAGACAATTAGTCTCCCACCTTCCCCAGCCATTACTATTTTATTTTCCCCTGCACTGTACTAAAAAAAGAAGAGCATAGAAGCCCTGTGATTTTCTGCGACCATCACTTCCCTTCAGCTGCTGAATGGTCCCTGATGTCTCCTGTAATTTGCAGAGTGGAGATTGGCCTGGGCCACCCTGAGGAATAGCTATGGACAGTGCAGAACTGGGATCCTGGGGTCCCACTTTGGTTTGGGAGAGGAGGCTGTCAAGATTGACTGAACACACCACACGCGCACACACACGTGCGCGCACACACACAGAATTGAAAGGCATCCTCATCTGGAACTAGCAAACAGACTGCCAGTTCAGATTAGCAACATCAAAAGCATTCTAATCTGCTCCCTGCATACATTACATGCACAGATCTGAGGGAAGAATTTGGCCTCTGAATTAAGTCAGCTTTTCCTTCTGGGCTGCCTGTACCTGAAAAGTATGGCTAAGAGGGTCCAGCAGTCAGATAAATCATCCCAAAGCACTTAGTCTGAACCATACCACTTGGTCTTAAAGATACACACTCTCATATTACTTGGTGCTATTTTACATAGGTTCCTTCTGAGTCTCAGAGTGAACCATACGGACCTTTGTATTTAGGACTATGCCCAACTCTGTGCGAGGAATAGCCTATGAGAGAGGCATGTGTGAAAGAATATTCCTGGGTTCCCCCTTCTGGTCATTTCCCCCGAGGTCACAGACCTCTCTTCTTTGCTGGCTTCTCCTCCTCTCCTTCACCTTTACTTCAGAGTCCCCTGGCTCAGCCTTGGATCTCTTCTCTTGGCCTGTACTAAATCTTACGGCTTAAACATCAACTCTACTCTGACGTCTCTCAAATTTATATGCACAGCCTGGACCACTCCCCTTAACTCCAGACTCCTATATCCAACTGCCTACTCCTCACCTCCACCTGGATGTCTAGTGGGCATCTCAAATGTAACATGTCCTAAAGAGAACTCCTCATCTTTTCCCACAGATCTGCCCCCTCACAGTCTTTCTCGTCTTTGTAGTGGAAGTTTTATGCTTTCAGTTACTCAGGCCAGAAACCTTGGAGTGATCTTAGACTCTTCTCTTTCTTTCATGCCCACATCCAGTGTGTCAGAATGGCCTGTTGTCTCAAAATATATCCATAGACCAACCACCTTTCACACTTCCTCCACTACCACGTGGCCCAAGACATCATCATTCTTGCCCAGACGATTCCTGTGGCCTCCTCATAGTTCTGGGTGTAGCAGGGCCTCTGCTTCAGGCCTTGTCTCAGAGGAACCTCTTAGTGGTCGCAAAGCTATTCTCTGTCACTCTCATTAGATCAGGGTTCAGAGTCTTGTGGGAGTTTTACAAGTTTTGGCCACAAAGATCTGAGGTAAAGGGATACCTCTGATATTGGTAACAATAGGAAAGTAGGAAATTGCTATTCTCACCTAGACTGCAAGCAAAGAAAGTTCCAGCCAGCAGGATATATCTCACCAAGACATTATAGACTATATTCAACATGGGCCTCTTGGCTTCTTATGGGGAAATTGGGACTGCGTGATGTTCCACCTCACCCTTGCAGCTAGCTCCATTTCCCTATTACATAACAAAAGTCTCTCTCTTTCTCCCTCCTTCCAGAGTCCCCACCATATTTAAATGGTGGAAGCCATTTAAATATTAATTTACAGGATATTTGAGAACTCAGAGTAAGTCCAATTCTACATAGAACCATGTGGTGCTCACTGGACTCCTCATCACAAGTCCCCTTGCTTGGATGAGCATATCCCTGATTCCTACTCTTTCTTAAGGCAAGAATGTCAATTCTGTGGCTCCAAGTAGCAGTTATGAAAGGGCCCTCTGTCCATACAAGGGCAGGTGTGCAGCGGAGGGGAGCCTTCCTGTGAAATGTGCAGGTGTCCCTGGGTGCTTCTGATGAAGCCCAGGTCCCAGTGGGCAGCTGCTGGGCTATTCATGGAGAGCCAAAGGTCCCTCTGGATAGGGTAGATCTCCACAACCCGTGGGAGGAGAGAGAGCACCAACAATCTTGTTAGCACGTCAAGTAGCAGAATTTGACAGATGCTGCCCTGCCTTCTAGTTCCAACTTCAGAATCCTCCCTGTACCGGTCTCACTGGGGTTCGTGATTAGTTCTCACTGTTCCCTCTTCTGAGACCAGCAAGAGGCTCTGTTTGTGCCAAGTCTCCCTGTAAACACTGTGGCTATAGCCACACTAGGCAAGCACTCCTGGGAGATGACAATGAGTTTGCTTTAGGACTCCTACAGGGAACAGGAGGGAAATGAAATTGCTTCTCTGTGAGAGCGTATTACCACGTGGCCTAGCCCAAGCTAGACTCACAGAAATGTTAACTCTGCCCCGCTCTTTCCATTCCGTCCTTCTCCTCTGCCTTTTCCAAGCAAACTCTCAGTCTGAGAAGAACAGGTCTGATTTCCTTGGGTGATCACCATCTCCAAGCTAATATCTGGGAATAGGCCATGAACAAACAACAAGCCACAGGAAAGGAAAGTAGTTATGGACATGGAGTTTTAGGGAGTAAAGACACAAAAGGGGCTAGGCTGGAACCAGAAAGTAGCATAGGAACAGAGGGATGGATGAAATCATGTCTTTATGTCCCTTCCAGGTTTATGATTTTGTATTTAAAAAATTCTATGCTGTACATCCAGTTCAACAAAGTAAACATTTATCAAGCATCTCCTGTGTCAGGCTCTAAGTGAAGAATTCAAAGGTAAACGAAGTATAATTCCTGAGTTCAAGGATCCTATAATTTAGTAGGGTAAAAAAAGGCATTTGAGCATCCTTTCCTCCCTCCCTCCCTCCCTCTCTACTCTTCCTTCCTTCCTCCTTTCCTTGCTTTCTTGCTTCCTTGCTTCCTTCCTTCCACTTTTCTTTCCTCTCTCTCTCTTTTTTTCTTTCTTTCCATCTAATGCAAGGCAGATTGTACCAACGGAGAGGTAACTCTGGGCTGATGTGAAGAGCATTGGAATTAGGTTTGAAAAGTGGCTCTACCACTTACTAACTCTGGTATTTAGCAGGAAATTTAAACTCACTTAGCTTCAGTTTCCTTATTTATATAACAAGAATATTAATGATACCTATTTCATAAGGTTAGTGTGAGGATTAAATAAGATAATGTATATTAGAGTCTTTTTCACATAGTAGATGCTTAATAAATATTAGTTGAATGAATGAATTATAAATAAAGAAAATTTTAGTGAAACACAAAGGAGAGCTCATCAATAGTTGGAGAGATTGGGTTAAAATTTATGGGAGGGACAGTATTTGAGATGGTCTTGAAGCGTTAAGAGGATTTTGACAAGTGCAGACGAAAGGTATTTCAGACAGTGGGAACAGCATGAGCATTGAGGTGAAAAAGAATAGGTCACACTTCCAGAAGAGGCAAGTAGTGGAAAATAAGACTCAAGATGTAGGTTGAGGCTATTGTGTCAAACCTTGGTTGTTATGCTAAGGGGTATGGACTTGATCCTTAGGCAAAAGTGAATCCTTACAGATTTTAGAGAAAGGAGTGACCATGTTTTAGGGAAATCAATGTGGCAATCAAATGAGTAGGATTGTACTGGAGATTAATTGGAGACAGGAAGACGAGTTTGGAGGCAATGATAATCTCAGTTAGATTAAATGAGAATCTTAACAAAGTTAGAGATAGTAGAAATGAAGGAAAGAGAAACAGAGACAATAGGAGCTGGTGACCAATGGGATGTAGAGAGTAAGGCAGAGGGATGATCAAAGCTGACCTGGAGCATTTAGGGAGAGATAAACGAGAAGACCATCATGTCAACCAATGTTCATGGGACACAGAAAAAGGCGAGAGTTTTTGGAGGAAGATAAGCTGTGCTCTAGATGGTGAGTTACGAATCTTGCAGGAAACCATGTACAGATGTTCAATATATAGTTGGAGCTATGTGCCTGAAGCCCAGGCCGCAGTCAAGAGCTGGAGATAAGGATGTGGAGTCATCTTCTTAGGGGTGATGACTGGAAGTGGGAGAAGGGCATGACTGAGAAGGGGCTAAAATAACTCTTAGTTTACGGCACTAGCATGCCAGAATTGAGGTGGGTCTAGTGAATAGTGGGTCCTGAGAACAGGGGACTGGAAAGTCAAGTAGGTAGAAGGACAAAAAGCTGAGGAATCCTAGAGTGCTAGCAATAGCAGAGGTAAAATGTGTGGTCCTTGGGTTCAGACTGAGTGAAGCCAGGGAGAGAAGTGGGAAAATAGGAAAAGATGAAAAGCCTGAAAGCCAAGGGGAAACAAGAGTAGTCAAGAGGGAGTGAGAAAATGGGTGAGGATAGAGAATTGAAAATTCTAGCATACTCTATCTAAATTGATACAGACAATTGAAAATCTAAATGTTTAGTAGTTCTGAGTCATGAGTTTCAAGATGCAGAAGAGGTAGAGATGCAAGTCACTGGAGTAAAGAAGGCTCACAAATGAAGAGGTCAAGAACTTGGGAGGCTCAGAAGTCACTAAGGATGAAGCAGGTGATGAGAAAGAGAAGGGAAGGCTGAGAGCCTGGTGCTAAAATCCTAGAGGAATATGGGGTCATATCCAGAAAATTTGTAGATGAGGTGAGGATAGAGAGAGAGTACAATGAATGGAATTATTGGGGCAAAGAGCTTAAATTGAAGTGGGTCTGGGGAAAACAATACACGGGATCAAATTTATTGATTTCCTACTAAATGTCTCAAAGAGTTAAAGTCTCAAGTTGGAGGGTCAAAGGATACCTATGAAATAAGTAATAATAGGTTATAAAGCTAGCAAATATTGTAAGTGCTAAAATGTGTAGTACTGGCTTCACATAGCTTGAGACTGGTGCCTTGGACCAGCCCTCTTGACAAATGGCAAACATTCCAAGTCCTATGAGGCACCATTGCAGCCCAGAATAGTCAAGATACACCAGCCCAGAGGTGCACTCGGGGTGAACCTTGAGGGAGGGGTAGGAACTGAAAGGAGAATGCCAGCCAATGGGAGAGAGAAACAATGAGCAGAAGTAGAATGAACACGGCGTATTCTGAAGCTAGTGTAGGAGGGGTGCCGTCTGGGAGTCATGAAGGACAAAGCTGGGAATGATGGAGTGGGGCCAGAAAACGGAGGCATGCAGACTGATGTTATGAGAATTCAAGAGCAAGCAAATATCTGCAACTTGATATTTCTGTGGTCATAGGTTTGGGCCAATTGAAGCATTTGGTTTTTACAAGGACCCCAAACATCCTCATCTGTGATCTCCAAACACTGAAGACGTATCTCTCTCACAGCATTTACCACGTAGCACTGTTGGCTGGTATGCCAGTTTTTTTTACTGAGCCACTGGAGGGCAGAGACCAGCCCTTCTTGGCAGCCCACTCAGTCTACAGGGCTCCATGTGTTGTGCAGAGTGAGAGCTCTACAAATATTTGTAGTGTGAACGAACCAATCAATGAGTAATAGTTGGGCATAAATCAGAGGACATGCACTTAAACTGGGCTGCAGAGTTTGGCCAGGGGTCTCCCACATCCGAACAGAGAGCATCATGGCACAAGGTAAAATTCTAGGTTTCTAAAGAAAAACGTGTAGGAAGGACTTTCATAGCCTTTGTTAATTAAAAACATGAATAGTTCTTCAGGGAACATTCCCTGCCTCCCATTCTCTCTCCTTGCACTGAATGGCAGATAAGGTGGTATCTTTGCCTATGCTTTGGACAACATTTAATTAAATGCCTACATTGACTGCTTCTTCACATACCTTGTTTTATTTCCTTTCCTTCCTTCCATGCTAAAGAGGGCCAGGGCTAATACTAATGCATATGCTGTTAAACCTTTTTAATTAACTTCAACTTCTTCCAGAGATTTATGTTTAAACAGTAAATTTTTTGTTGATACTCAAATACATAGGCGGCACTCAGAATGATGAACGAGTACTCTTGTCCTCAAAATGATTCTTCGTGAGTTACCACCAGAGACGTTTTCATGAGCCTCTTTTATTAAAATAATAATACTCAGCAAAGCAATAATGCTTTACAACCGGCAGCTAATTAACCCGCCCCACCCCCCACAGGTCAGCATTAGCATCTGCAGGTTAGCGATATGATGATGTGATCGCCCAGTGGGTCTCTCTTGTACCTTTGAGTCAGCACTGAATGGGTCTGGGGTTGTGCTCTGGCGTCTGTGAGTAATGATTTTCATTTAAAACACATCTTTGCTCTCAGACTGTAGCTCAATCTATTATTATCGTTATTTATTTTGTTCTTGTTTAGTACCTCCTCTGCACTGAGTATCAGGATGTCTGATCTGCAGTTGACCTCCTGAAACAGAATATAGCTATGCCTTGGAAAAGCCAATGGATTTAAAACTCTTGTTTAATTGCAAACTCCATTTATTCTCCTGTAACTCTAAATTTGTGCTCCAAGTATTTTTAATCATGGTCTGTGCTGTCAATTGTAATTGCAACACAGCAACACTCTGCGAACAAAACCAATCTACCTACCCAATTCCTGTTCCATTCTTCGTGTTGAGACAACACTTTTCCCCACAAGCCGATGTAGTTATATTCCACGTTGTACCATCGACAAGCCAATTATTTCAATTTTGGCATCAGATTCAGAAGAGAGTTTAATGATCCTCAATAGTATAAACTGAATTTTTATTCCTACAGCAATTTAGTAATGATGATGACATTTAAGCACTTAGAGAGTATTTCTTGTCTTCCCATCGCTGACAAACAGGAGGCCGGATGATTATTTTAGGCACTTTTCTGGGCAGGTCCCATGGGGACCTCAGCCTCAACACCATTTCACAATATTTACGAGGCCCAGACTTATTCCTGCTATTCTGCCAGAGGCTACAGAAAGAAAACCCCCAGACCCAGGGCCTGTCTGCTGGGGTTTCAGGAGGAAGTCAGAACAAGGTCCCAGGTCTTGTACACCTATTTTAATTAACACATTTATTCACTTATTCAACAAATATTTAATGAGTTTCTACAGGTAAGGAAGCTCAGCTCCAGGAGAGAGACTGAGTTGTATGAGGTGTGCTCTTTTTCCTCTAATCAAATTCAACCCCACCCCCCTAATCTAGGTCCGCAATATTGGAATACTTCATTTATGCAGGTGTTTACTCCATCCATTCAGCAAACATTGATCAGGCACCTTCTACGTATAAGGTGCTCTTCCGGGAGCCGAGAGGTTTACAGAGAAGATCTAATCTGCCAGCAAATCCCATTGGCTCTTCTTTTAAAGTAAACACAGCATCTGATTGTTTCTCCTCCCTGCACTGCTGCACCCTGGGCCAAGTGACGACGACCCTAGACTATTGCCAGAGCCTCCTAACCCTTCTCCCTGCTTCTGCCCTTGCCTCCCCCACTATCTTCTCAACAGAGCAGTCTGAGTGATGCTTTTTAAAACTGGAGTCAGATGGTATCATTTCTCCATCCAAAACCACCTCAGAGTAAAAGTCAAACCCCTTTTCAGGATTTACAGCACCCTACATGGTCTTGCCTCCTTGTTCCCTCTGTAACTTCATCCCCTACTTTGTTCCTTTTGCTGAGTCTGTTCCAGTCACTCCAGCCTCTTTGCTGTTCCCCGAACACATCAGGCATGCTCCTGCCTCAGGGCCTTTGCACTTGCTGTTCCCTCTGCCTGAGATGTTCTGCCCTTAGTTATCCACATGGTTCAATCCCTCACTTCCTTCAGGACATTTCTCAATGGTCAGCTTCTCAGGGACTGACTACCTTATTTAAAATTTTCACCCCCCTCCTGTACTGTATCCCTTTTTCCATCTCCTTTCCCTGCTCTGTTTTTCTCTAGAGTGTTTATCCCTATCTGACATATTATTTATCTTACCTATTTGTTTATTTTATGTCTCCCCACTAGAATGTCAACTCCATGAAGACTTAAATATTTGTCTGTTTTATTTACTGATGCTGTCAGTGCCTAGCTCATAGATATTTAATAAATATTTGTTTTAGATATGTTTGTATATGTATATAATAAACAGCACTGTCCTAGTCTTTAAGAAACATACAACCGGATAGGAGCTACGTCTAAAATAGATAATGAGCTATGTTTTAAGAAAGCTAGAAATAAAGGGCTATGGTAGTTCACAGGGTAGAAAATTTCATTTTGCCTGGTTGAATCAGTCTGCTAACAGCCCAGCACTGATTTTAAAACAGGTATGTAGTATTGGGAAAGAACTGCAGAACATGCTGTTCAGAGTGGTTCCTTGCTACAGGATCCCTCAACCAGACCAAGAACGGCTCTTAGGAACTGGTAACCACGTACAACGTGCAGTGTTTCACTGGGCTTTGGTGGCTATTCCAACAGGGGATCCCTCTCTATCCCCCAGATCTCACAAACAAGACCAAGCGAATACTCAACTCCGTGTCTCGAGCAGGGACTATATCTGAGGCTCGTGGCTGCTTTTTCTAGATGTCAGTGGAGCCATCAGGGGGATGTGAAGTCAGTATAATTCCTAATGGCTGATTTTGACAGGACATGTCAGGTTAGTGCTAGTTATCCTGGAGCCTAACTGGATCTTCGGGATAAATCTCTTATTTTGGTAGCACTTGAAAATAAGTGGCAGCAGTTCATGCATAATTACTTCTGAATTATCTAGGGGATTCATCAGGTTTGATTATAGATGCATAATGAATTTACCAAATTTGTGGGTATTAGGGAGATATTAATTCCATATGAAACCTCACAATTCATTCATGTGCCATTTGTTTTCATTCCTTTTTTATAATAAGCTAATTAGTTTAAATTATTTGTACTTGTACAAGGTCTTGAAACACATATAAGGAATGATTATACCCAAGAACCGAATAAATGGGAAGCTTTGGAGACAGCATTAATTGTGATAAAGGGTTCATAAAGCAGTAGATGTTCAATTTTCCCATTTGGGGTGGTAATAATAGGTCTAATCATGACACCTCCATAAAGTCGCAGGAAGTCCCTAATTAATGTTTCTGAATTCAGATATTTAAAAGAAGATGGAGGAAGTCATTGTGCCAAGTGAAGAATGAGGCAGAAACGGGAGTTCGAGCTTGTTCTAACCAAAGGATAAGAGATGAGTTGGCGAGGGCTTGTCATGCCTGGGCCAGGAGAAAGACGGGCATGGAAGTCTCTGATCTGTCGGGAGAATTCCTTTAAGAAGAACCCAAGCTTCTGGAGGTCACTGGCAAGCTGGGATTTCAGCCCCTCAGAATGGAAGGATAGGCTTCTTTGGATTGGGGCCCCACTGTCTTTGGCCCCTTTTTGTTCTTTATGTGGAATTGACACCCTCTGGCCAATGAGCCTGGGCTGGAGTCTCTGTGGGTTGGTGGACAGTCTGTGGGTTGGCGGACTGTCTTATTTCCTTAGGGCGTGAGGCGGAACCAAGGCAGGAGAGGGAGCATGGGTCAAGCTTGCCGGGGAGTGTGTGGCAGTAGTAACAATCGCTACCATACCTTGGGCACATTCTAAATATCAGGCACAGTGCTAGACACTTTACACACATTTTATCTCCTAACAGCCCCACTTCACAGGTCAGGGGACTGTGGACAAGAGGTCACGTCACTTGCCCAAAGCCATCCATTCAGTCAGCAAGGAGCAGGGCTGGGCCTCTGGGGATGTCTGATTCTGAAGCCCTGCACTTAATCCCTATGCAATACGCAACCTGTATTCCCCGCTGTCTCCCAAACATCAATGCTGTCAGAACTCCATCATTTCTACTCCTTTTATTACCACCCCAAATGGGGAACTTTGAAGAGTTACTCTTTCCTGAAATCTTAATCTCACATTTTCACTCCACAGGCAATCTGCCAGGACAGAGGCCTTTAGATTTTCCTTCCCGAGGTCCTCCCCCATGGAATAGCAACAAAGGGACCAGCTACCGCACCGGGTCTCCTACCACCATTAGAAAAAGCTCCACAGGGGTTAATGCAAAAAGAAGTTCTGCTGTGGATGAGACACCCGTTTAATTTATATTTGATTTAAAAAGTCATTCATTCATGCATTCAGCAGCCGGTATTTGTTAAATGTCTCCTACGCTCTTAATTGGGTTTTGTTGAGGGGGAGGGGGGAAGGGAGCAGGTATAATAAAGCTTATGCCAGACACCTTGTTTATAATTTTCTGGGAAGAATATATGTACACACACACCTGAAAAGTTAGGTAAATAAGAGAGTGATTGAATAACCAGGCAACTGAGAGAGGCAGACAGTGAGCTTCCGACAGTCAATGAGGAGACAGCCCTGGGGCCTGGCGTGGTCCGGGAAGGCTTCTTAGAGGAAGTGGGATGGGAAGTGCTCACTGGAGGGTGGGCAGGGGCAGGACGGCAGGAGGGGCACCAGCTGGCCCCAGTCAGGAAGCCGAGCTCCTGGCCCCAGTCTGCCCAGTTTGACCTTGGGGGGGGGGGGTGTCACTCCCCAGTGCCTCACTTTCTCCAAGTAAGATGGAGATAATGATACCTCACAGGGTTGTCATGAAACTCAAATAAGTCAATGGATGTGAAACTGCTCTGAAAGATGTAAGGTGCAGTACGAATGCTAGATACCACATGAGAAGAAGCAATCTCAGTGGCAGCCATTTCAAAACACGAATCTCCAAGTGCTACATTTGGGGTTCTTTTCAAGATCACCTGGACAGGTAGGCCCAGCTCTGTCCTGGCAGCATTCAGGGTAACGTGTTGCTGACTAGGGCAACAAGCAGAGCCTGTCTGACTAGTGGGAGAAGCTGGGTGAGATGTGGTGAGGCTAAGGCCAAATCGTGAAGGTTCACTGGGGGTGCGAGGTGAGACCCGGGATCAGAAGTAGGAAGGGGCAGGGAAGCTCTAGAAGTTTCTCTTGTCTCTTTTGCTGTCAAATGGAAAATAGTATCTTTATTCTACTGTAGCCGTATTCAGTCGTACTAAAAAGGGTAGATGAAAAAATACCTTATAAATGCCTATGTGAGGATCCAGGGGGAGAGCCCACAACTTCGACCCAGAGGGGATCCGCCCTGTGGGTAAGGGCCAAATCTTCTATGTCTTTGTTCTCCTCCACTCACACCAGGCCCAATGCCTGGCACATATCTCACCCTCCATCACAGCGAGGCTACAGCCCTCAATTCTAGAGTTTATTGTCCTTGAATCTTCCTACCGTGGGCCTCTGGGTCCCAGGGGAGCCCGGACACATTAATTCTACTTTGAAAATCTCTGACTTTGGATCTCTGCATTCAGTTTTGTTAGGCTGATGAGTGAGGGCTCGGGGTTAGGACACCTGGGTGGGTCACCTTCTCTACTGGGGACACTGATTTTATTGCTAAAATCTGCTGAAGGATGAGTTTTCTCCTTAGCATCCAGGACATTTACCACTTCAGAGACAGGATCAAGAATCGACCTCAAGATTATGGATCCAGATTACCTAAACTGAATGGAATTTTAAGTGAATAACTTGTCCTTTTTTTCTACCTCCACGCATCTGCTTCTAAAATATTGAAGATGGAGATAGGATTGGCCTTTCTGGGAAGACCTCCAGGAAAGGAGTTTCCACTGAGAAGAGACAAACTACGGTAACTTTTAAAGATGAAGAGGAGCTTGTGTAATCTAGGAAGCTCCTTTGCTTCAGAGAAATGCCCTCCCCTCGTCCCACCTAAGAACATGATGGCCCTAAAACCCCTTCCACATCTGTCTGGAGGGGGCGTTTAGCTTGGACCACGTCCCTCCAGACCTCTCCAACTGGGCGGCCACACAGCCTGACATGGTGGGAGGTCTGAGCCCCTTAGAATCACGGACTCGTGAACTTCAATGGAATCTCTACTTCTTTTCCCATCCACACTGCTTCAGTGCGTTTCGATTTTATTTTAAACCCTGAGTGTTTTAAAGATTCGCTTCTTTAAAGCTTTTGCCTCTTCTCCCTAAATATTATTAGTAACCTATTAGGTAATAGGCCAGGGGTCTGCAGAGGGCCAGTCATTCAACCCAGAGGTAACTCCTTGCTCTTTCCTGGCCTTGAAAAGGCAGCTGAAACAGCCAGCTTTTAATTAGGATGGAAGCAGTCATTGAGAGACGTTCCTAGCTCGCCCACTGCCAAGACTGCTCTAAACACGGGGCCTCCCCACATGGACGGGTGGTGGTGGAGCGCCTCTGTCTGTCTCTGTGCTAGCAGCTCGAGATCTGGCAGCTCTGCCAAAGATCTGTGAAAGGGGGAGGGAGAGGGAAGGGTGCAGGGTTGGCGTGGGGGGAAAGGGGTAAGAAAGGGGCTTAGCTGCTTGAGTCAGGATAATTTTTCCTGATGTCAGAGCCTCATCCAGGAGAGCTCTGCTGTTGCTTGCTTTTATCTGGAAACAATATGAGCAGTATCTCTCAAAATTAGGTCACGGCTTGCAAAGGCAGGGGCTTGCCAAGGTGCTAACTGCCTGAATTCCCGGCAGGTTTACACAGCTCTCTGCTCTGACAAATGCCTTCTTTGTTTCCCTGAAAAGTGTGACTTGCGGAAGCATTCGAGACTGGCTCTCCTCTCCTCCACCTTCCACTCCCCCAACAAGCCACTGAATTTGGAAGGTTAGAAATCACTTACATTTGTCAACTCCCACTCTCAAGTTGCTTCACCTCCTATCCAGAGAAGGAAGCTACTGCGCCCTCTCTGGGGACCGGAAGCTACTTTGAGAAGACAGTGGACCTCACTTTTTACAACACAGTTGTCATCTCTGGAGCAGGGCCGCCAGTCTGCCCTGGAGAGTTGTATAAAGGCTGTGTCCCAAACGTTTCAGCAGGCTGCAGAATTAGGGGAAAGTCCTGGTCGCCCGGTCTCCTTAGATTTGTCTGGGCTCAGGTCTCTGGGCGGCAATAACATGACAGAGATTCTGCCCACTCTACTAAAATGGGGGGAAACAATAGCAGCAACAACAACAAACATTAGTCTTGTTTGGATTTTAAGGAGAAAATTAACTTTCTTTCATTCTTTTTGTTCCTGACACTGCTTGTTACCAACTAAGGTTTCTTCATAATAAAACACTGTGACTTTGAAAGGTGGGCGGGGCCGGGAAGGGATGAGAGGAGGTGTTGGAAGCTAACTAGACTCTTCCAGAAGTGGGTGGAAATGAGAACCTGAGCTATGCTTTGCCAAGACGTAAAACACTGGCGATGTCTCTGGAGCCAGAAGCACAGCAGGTGCTCACGGAGCAAAGTTTGAAGGGGAGTGAGGTCAGGAGGACTCCGAGGTTTGTCAGGAGGACTCCAAGGTTTGGACTCTGAAGTCAGAAAGATGCCTGTTGCTTCTGCCATTCATACCTGTGAGGTGAGTTTCTTACCATAGTTTCTATGCTTCTTCGTTTGCAAAATGAACTCTTTCATTTGCAAAAAGGTTTAAATCGGACAGTGTACCGAAATCCCTTGGCTCACAATAAGCCTTCAACAGTTGTTAGTTATTATTATGATTGTTTTGTTATGTTTTGGGAAGGAAATAGAATACAAGGTGCTATTCTTGGAATCTCTAGAAAACCTTGAATAATGGCTTCCAAAGTTTTTATCTCAAGTAGTAATTTTTTTGCAGATGAGATTTTACATGGAATCTCAACCTATAAAATCGGCATCAGTGAGGTAGAAGGCTGTGGGCGGCAGGCGGTGGTTGGATCCTGGGCCCTGCCTGCTCAGCCTCCCGACTGGTTGTCTGTAGAGGCAGTTCGGACCTTCTTGGAACCCCCAGGCTCTGAGGGGACCAGTTAGAAAACTGCTGGCTTAGAATATTAGAGAAACAGTGGATTGTTTCCAAAAAACTAGAGCCTAGCCTAACATCTAGCTAGTTAGCATGTTTTAGAGAACCAAGCAAACCAACCCAGAGAGAGATGGATCAGGAGAAGCCTCCCAGTGGGGCGGGCACAGGTTTGCCAGGTGAGAGCTGGTGGAGCCGATGCCCAGGGATGTGCTCTTTGGAAGAGAAGGGCAGAGTCTTTTTTCTTTTCTCACCCAGAGCAGGGCCAGGAATTGTGGGAACCCAGGGCCTGCAGATGGATTGGGGATGAGGTGGAGAAGGGGATGGAGATGATAATAGAGACAGTCTGTCCCCACCTCAGAGGACTCTGAGTGGGCTCTCGGAAGGAGTGAGAAGCAGGTGGGGTGTCTGCAGATGGGGTTGGGTGGAGCTGTGCAACTCTGATTGTGTCGATGAGAAACCTGTGATGTGTTTCGTCATGGACATGCTTTCCACATTCTACTGCTTCTTTCCCTTTGCTTCCTCTTAGTTTTCAGCAAAATTCCAATCTGGCTTTGCTTCTACTTACTGGAAAAGATAAGGAAATAATTTGACCAGATCAAGGCCAGCAAAGCTGGCAGAAGACAATTAATGATCAATCTACAAAGCTCTCCGCCTGGATGCTCATGAGTTTAACAGAGAAGATTGGCATTGCCGAAGTGCAAGGATCACTGGGTCCTTTGTGGCTCAGTCACAGCTCTCCCACTTCTGGAAGAGTCTAGCAGGCCCCTTCTCCCCCAGGGGATCCCTTCTCAGGGAAGCATTTTTAAGACCCTCAGCTTTAATACCCTAACACTGCCATGTCTGTTATAGTAATGCACAAAATAAGGCACTGTCTTATAAGAATGAGGGAATTTTCGGTGGTCCTGAATAATGTGGATACCTACCTCACCTTTGCACATCAGTTAGTATACCCAGCTTCAAGGAGATCATTATTTTTAAACATTTCAGGACTTGGTACCTTTAATTCTCTGGGGAAACTCATAACCCAAACTTCTAAGCTACTCCTAAAGAAAAAGCACAGATGCCTCTTTAGTCCTGTGTAGGCTTCCCAGCCTCCTATTCCCCATCTTAGGGCTGGAAGTCACTCAGGGAGGTACCTTGCTATTTTCATGATCCACTGGCGTTTCAGTAATGAATGTTCACCACCACAGTGCCCTCACTTAGCCTAATAACCTCAATAAGGTAATATTTGATTTGTGCTAAGTATCTGATTAAACAACATAAAGTATTTAACCTATTGATCTTTTGTACCTCATTGGCTCCACATTCCTGGATATACTTTAATTACTGACTTGGAGAGCTTTCCTGAATGGGATTTGCATCTCTTTAAGACCTTTTCTTTGTCTTTAGGGCTCTGCGTTAACAGCTTTCTCTTCTTGTTGCCTCTGTGCCTTATTGTGCTTCCTGGTCCTCCACCAGATCTGGCTGGATTCTGCCTCAAGACTGACAACATTTGGTTAATCTAGTGGGAGTAGGGGCCTGTACGTGACCATGAATCCTACTGCTTATTGTAGAAAGTCAACGATCACATAAACAACTGGCCTCGTTACTTTGTCCACCCTGATCTTTGGTGCGTGAGAAATTGTCCAGAGTGACAACCCCATTTTAGGCAGTTGGTCACAGCGGCTGGATTGACCTAACCCTTAAATCTCACAAGGAGAACAGGCCAGTGGGCATCCATCAAGAGGATCACAGAAAACCATTTCGACTGGTCAATTAGTTAGCTAATTGCTCTCGTCTAAACTACTTCTTAGAAAACTACAAAAAATCATACTTTTTCCCTCTTGCCTGCAAGGATATAATCATGATTGTTAATAATAATTAGTTGATTTACATGCTGTCTTTCCTTCAAGAATCTCAAACGTGCTGGGTTTGTTTATTTTTTTCTCTTATTTTAAAATTGGCTCTACAAAGGCCGAGATAGCTTCTCCACGGGTCCTCCCAAAATGAGAGTAACACCTCACAGGATTAAGAGAATTCAATGAGAAAATTCATGTGGAACACTTACAATAATGCTGGTCACCTAGCATGTGCTCAACACCAGCTATTATTATTGTATTATCTAAGAAGGCTCTGTGACTTGTAGGTTGGCCGTGTATTTCTGGATGTGGTCAGGCTGGGAAGAAGGCACACTGGCTTAAGTGTCTGGACACTTTCCCCAGCCCACCTGGTGAAGGTTGTCCCACTCTGCATCTCTGGTCCCTGCTGGCCCATCACAAGTCAGACTTGAACCAAAAATAGTGGTTCGTGGAGGAAAAGACCTTGCAAAGGCCACTGTTCATCTTCACTCAAGCTACTGCCCAAAATCAGATGAGAAGCGGAGGGAGAAGGCTTCTCTAAACAGAGGTTCTCAAAGGGTGTCTCCCACAGTGTGGTGTGCTTGACAAGAGTCCAAATTAAAGCACCTACCCCAGATATCGGAACTGGAATTTCTGAGTAGGCCCCAGGCATTTGCAATTAAAACGGGCTCCCGGGGTGATTCTTACGTTCAATCAAGTTTGAGAACCACTTCCCACCAAGCGGTTCCTTTCAAAGCGACCCTCAAGAACGTTCAATAAACTTCTGAGAAAGGCTGGAGGTTGTGAGGGGCTTACCCTGCAGGATCATCTGACAAACCCCGCCTCCCGGGTGGCGTTCTGGTGTTGAAGGGGGCGGTAAACATTTAGGGTGGTCACTACGCAGTGGCAACTGCGCAGCTTGTGGAGAGAGGGGCTTGAAGCACCTCCCCACAGCCCTGACGGGATCTGGGGCAGACACTGGGCACCAGCCACCCCACAGAGAGCATGCAGGGCAAAGCGGGGCCCCTGATGGGAAGGGACAAGCCCAGCAGTGCCCACAAAACTACGGAAAAAGAGGTCCATGGCCCTCTTCATCGCCTCTAGAAATACCCTAGGGAGCATGTGTAACGCCACACTGGCTTCCCTCAGTTACTCATGAGGCAGCTGGGTTGCCTACTCCCACTTTCAAATGATTTTACCTCAGAGAATGCAAACTCTGATACACATAACACACAGAAAATCCACGGAAAATGTGACACCGCTGGGGGACACACTCATGCATACACACATGCACTGCATCATTGCATTTGTTCCAAAGCCAATAAAAGTGATTTTCAGATAATCTGCTATTTTGGATTATCTGCACCACTGCTCGCCTCTATTAGCATGGCTAATTGAGAACTGACTGTGTGTCTTGGACCATTTCCAAGAAGGCAACCCATTGCCTGGATGATAAGAGCTCCCTGAGAGAGCCAAGTAAACGTCTAGAAACATCAGATTGATGCCCATTGGTGGAGGAGCAAACTTTTAAGGATGACCTGACCATTTCCAGGCCAGAAAAAGCAATCTTGTTTGGCATATCACATTGATTGCCAAGGTAGTAAACCATAAAACTGCCCTACAGCTAGAACATGCACTGATTCTGAGAAGGATGAGGCTTGGTTAGTAAAGGATGAAGCCATTCCAAGAACCAATAAAAGATGCAATATGGTTTTCCCTGGACTGTATATAACACCATCCAGGAAGCTACAGGAGATGGAGGCTTGGCAAACAACTGCTTTTGCTTTGACTTTTGCAAAACGAGGATGAGATAGAGGCCAGTGGGGAGATGATCTGAGACCAGATGAAAGGCTTGGAAGGAATAAGCCTCTGTAGAAACCTAGACTAAAGAAACCACCGATGTTTATGTGTCATAGCCACACTCTTCTGTCATTTCACATCTTGGCGAAATACCCCGAATAGATCTCAAAACCAAAACACACTAAGAAAAAAAAGAAAAAAGACAGCACAAAGTTGTAATTGCCTTCTGGGTAACTGTGTCTGGATGGTGTCATTTTTCTTATGACATAAGCTCCCAAATGGCACAGACGCTGTCTCTTAGAACAAATAGCAACTAGCAGTGGGTCGTGCCTCATGTGGGTTTCTGATAAGTATTGTTTGGTTGTATGCTGTTTATCACAGAGAGAACAGATACTATTGTCAGACAGGCTCACGAGCTGCCTTTTGCAAGAAGAATAAGAAAAGTTCCCTACAACTTTTACAATTCTGTGTTCTGTCCCAAATAATAATGAGAAATGAATCATCTGGGCTGAAAGGTAATTGAAGGAGGTGGTACATTATTCAAGAGGGTCAGAAAGCCTATGCCCAGGGTTAATCTGTACCCACAGGGTCTTTTCCACGGGTCCCCTACCAGCCAGAGGGTCTGCTGACTCTATTTCTACCAGCACCCCCCGGCCCCACCCCCTATCAGAACAGAGGATGTGAACTGTGAAGGTTACACATACAGGGTTCACGGCTCTGAGGGCTGCTGTCTATGGCTTCGGGGCTAGACAGTGGTTTTTGCTGCTGGCTGCACGTTAGGATCCCCTGGGGTAACATAAAAAATATGGGTACCCAGGCTCCAACTCCAAAGTTTCTGATTTAATTGGTCTGAGGTGGGCCCCCAATGTGGGTAATTTTAAAAAGCACCTAGGAGATTTTTTTTGCAACCAGGGTTGAGCACACTTGAGCAAATGGCTCTACCGTGAAATGAGTGAAACAGGAGGCCCTGCTTCCCTTCACAAAGCTGAGGACCAAACTCAGTCTTTGCAACAGCAGTCCTCATCTTTATAGGATGCCAGCAAATAAATGGCCCTGGGGGAAGGAGGTGCTGATGGGAAGGAAAGAGGGAAAGAGAGAAACAAAGAGAGAGCCCAAGGCTACTCAGAGGAGAGGAATAAGATTGATTTTCCCTGAATAGTTTTTTTTGCAACCAGGGTCTGAAAGGTGAAAGTTCTGCTCATTCTTACCCCTAGAAAATGTTATCACCTGGGAAAACTTTGTGTTTCCCTCCATGATCCCAGAGGAGTCAGGCAACAGGTAAACAGTGGCATTAGGGACTAATAACAGGAAAAATGCATGCTGTGACCAGGAGCCAAGCACCACAACAGCTGTAAGTGACTTTGGGAATCTGCCCATTGAGCATCCAAGAGACCAGAAAAAGGGGCAGGTCCCTTGGAGAACATGGCAATGTTAGACATGGAAAAGCAGGGCGTGTGACATGACTAGGAAGGGATATGTGAGCAGGGAAATAAGGAGAGACCCCTTGCATCACCTCTGCTCCAAATGGATTCTCAACAGTAGGGTCTTCAGCTGTCTGGAGTGTAGCATTTTACTTTTTCCTGTCATTTCTCTCTTCTTTCTTTGTTCCATCTCTTTTCTTCTTTCTCATTTATTTCTACCCAGAATAGGATCCAGGGATCCATTGACCTCTCCTTGGCAGAGATGCTGTGAGAGCAGGCGTCAGGGCACTGCTCAGGGTTGGCCCAGGAAGAACCAGCGGGAAGAGTGCCGATGGGTCCCCGAGGGATGAATGAGGATTGGGAGTGTGGGGTGTGAACAGAGGTGGTGGAGGAAATTTCCATATCACGTCTGGCTTTAACAAGATGAAGCCATTGACTGCTTCTTTCCTGCAACTCCTGGTTCTCCCGAGGGAGGTGCCGGTTTCCACTACAAAGGGATAGATGGAGCTGCTTGTCATAATTAAAGCACCTCATTTGGAGTGTACGCTTCTGTGTTTCTTGGGAAGCTCTGCAAATAGCTGGTTCCCAGTGAAGGGAAGAGTGACATGCTAGGGCTGCCCAGCAAGGGAGGGGCGCAGCATAGCTCCTTGGATTTCTACCTCTGAACATATTGCTCCCTGTAGCCAGTTCCATCTGAGCAGCTAAGGGAGGGTGAGAGAAATCGGATGCTCCCTTTGGAGCTGCCTGGCAATTCCTCATCTTTGAGCCTGCTCCAATTATAAGCATGGGAGAGCCACCGCAGGCCTGTATAAAACTCCAAGGTTAGGCTAGCAGAAGAAAGCATGAGGGTCACTGGCCTGGAGACTGGAGGGAATTTGGTGAGAGAGTGCCTGTATGTGTGTTTGAGCCCCTGGCACAAGGGAAATTAACCAGACTCTGCTAGTGTGGGAATTCTGCATGGCAACCTAATCAAGGCTTAGTTTTTCATTAAAATTTCTATTAATACTGGAGCTGTTTAGAGTGAGTTGAGTTGGAATATCCGTAATGCACCTTACATCCTCTATTACCAATCTGAGGATCAGAAGGAGGTGGTGTACTTTTGCTAGGGTCATTTGTATTTTCGCCACCATTATTATCATTATCCCTAGCACCTATTATACATAGTGGGCAACGTACAAAGAGGATCACACAGAACCTGCCCTGATGCGTGACATGTCCGATGTGACATACAGGAAATAAATAAAAAAGGAGGCACACAGAGGTGGAGAGGGAAGTACAGTGAGATCTCACGGAGTGGACTTCACTGTTCCGCATTGAGAAAAGCTTCTCCCTCCTCCCCCTGCCTGCTCTAAATGAGACTGGCCTGGAGCAATCTCAGAGGGAGGGAAGGCAGCAGGTCTTCTGTTGCGGCTGGGGACGCTGAAAGGGACGGAGGAGTTCAGGTCTCAGCCTCTTGGGGTCATTTCCATATCAGAGCTACCCAGAGGGTCTCCATCCCTACTAGCTCTGCTGTGCCTTTTCTACACCCCCAAGGCCATGGATCTCCTGGAGATGCTCACTGTTGCTCCCTGGGTTCTGGGACATCTTGGAAACTGGTTTCAGGTCCCTCAAAGGCTGCTTCAATACACTTTGCTGAACTGCATCCCTTTCCATCCTTAGCTGCAGCCACACGAAACTTCTTCCCACTCCACAAACACTTTGTGCTCTTGGGCAAGGATGCCCTTCCTGCTTCATGCCCGGGGCTGGAGCTCACCCCTCAGTATCCAGCCTGAAGGCTGCCGCCCTGCCGCCTCCAGGCAGAATGAACTGTGATCTTACTCCAGGCTTCCACAGCCTTCAACATATTATTTATAATAGTATAGTTATTTGTGTGTGTGTGTGTGTGGTGTCTCTGTTCCCCTTCACACTATGAGCACAGACCACATTTTATTCAGCTTGTATCTTCTGTTAAGTGCAGGACAAGTCACATAGTAGTTCCCTGTAAAATTCTGTTGAATTGCTGTGAACTTGCACCCACCCATCTGAGGTGAGCCCCACCGCTGTTACTGACAAACCAATCGACGTGCAGTAACAAGAAAATCCAAACACAGATGACACAGTCTGCAAATGGTGTTTGTGGGATGACACAGGTGATGCTTTCTATTTGTGCCACACATGTGTCTTACTACCTGAGGCTGCCAGCTCTGAGGGAAAAATTCTACCACGAGAATATTTAAAATAAGTTTTAGCACAGTGGCTCTTAGCCAGGTATGCGTTTTAGGAGATATTTTAGTAGAAACATGAGCAAGCCCTAGTGGTAAAGAGCATGGAGCTGGAAACATACTACATGGGTTTGAGGCCCACCTCTACCACTGGTCAGCTGTGTGACCCTGGAAGGTTTCTTAAACTTCATTTCTTCATTTGGAAAATGGGGGTCATAACAGAACCTAATACCCAGGGCTGTTATGAGGATTACATGAGGTGACTTATAGAAAGGGTTTAGGATAGTTTATACTTATACTACGTCAGTATAAACTCCTGCTGTGTTATCGTTGTTATTTCTGAATCAGTCTCTGGATTGGGATGACCTGGGCATTTCTATTTTGAAAGAATTGCTCAGGAGATTCTGATTTGCACCTTTGGTTCAGAACCACCTATCTTCTATTTTGTAAAATTTGAGGAAATATTAATCAACAATAAATAAGCACAGTAGGATCTTGGTTAACCAGCAAGAGCGTGGATTCCTGGAGTCCAATTCTCACTGGCAAATTATTTCGAAGTATCTTGCCATCCTCCTTCTCCCTGTCTCTATAATGGACAGCCTTGGGTTTCACCTCCTGTCCGGGCACCAGCTCCTCTTCCACAGGGAAGAGAGTGAGCAAGGAGGTGCTTGACAGGCAGGGGAAGGGAAGTAGGAGGGAGTGTGCGCAATCCGCCAACTGGATAACCAGCTCCTGAGGAATCGCGGGCTCACTGTTCTTAGAGCTCTTCAGGGGCTGCTGAGCCAGGCAAGAGTTTACTAAGATGGGACAAATCTAAGGAGGAGAAAGTTACAGCAAAGCTTATTGAACAATAACCTATTTCCTTCACTTAAAAACAATGAAGAAACATTTTTCTCACTTCTTGGTATGAGGAAAACAATATTGGTGATTTGTGCTGCCTGGTTATCCAGTCTCTTTACTAACTCGGCTTATATTCTTGCTGCACAATATTAACACTTAGGGCTGAACACGGCTCTCTTTTTCTCTCTGGCAAGGTTTTTGCTTTTCTCATTTTTATTTGTATTGACCGTGAGGTCTTTCATCAGAAGAATAAAGAAAAGACCATGTTCTCGAGGACTGGTCACTGAGCTTATGTGTTGATCGACAATCAATGCTGGCGGGTATGTGCATTTTGGGTCTGGAATGGGAAAATGTCTGTTGAAAGATTCCTGGGGAGGGAGAGGTCCTGACCGACAGCCTCAGGGTCAGGGTCCTGGTCCCCCCAGTCCTACAAGATTCAGAGCTCCACTGTGGATCCCAGGAAATGCTGGAGGGAGTAGGACACTGGTTCAACAAGGCACTTCCATTTGTCAATAGCTCTGCATCTTTTTGTCCAATTTATTTCAGGGAAAGATATCACTTTGGGTGAAAAAGCAAAGGAAAAAAAGCTCCAGATGACTCCATGATGTAGGACAAAGCATCTCAAGGAAATAACTTTGAAAGTTGAGAGTTATGGGAAATAAAAAAAACAGTCAGAGAATGTGCCTCTAATGAATTCAATCACAGCAAAAGTCCATTTCCATTCCCTTGAATTCTAGACAAACAATTTCCAGTTGCAAATATCTTTCAGAAGTACTGTATGCACAAGACTGGATATTAAGTTGCTTGACAAACATTTCGAATCAAAACTGCCTGCCTAGAAGTGGCTGCTGGAACAACAATAATGTGGCTTTAGAGCGAGCTGGGCTGTTTGCACATAGGTGTAGCTTATGTGTTTAATGGAGTTTTGCAGAAGGGAATTGCCTAGAAAGCGGCGGGTTTTTAAGGATGAATTTTCAACTCCTGACGCGAGTAGACGAGTAGAGGGAAGACTGGGCAGAAGAGAGAGAGAAGTGCAGCCTCTTCAGAGCCTGTTTTCCCTGGAGGACCCTGGCTCTAATGACTTCTACTTTGCTGTGATGGACTCAACAAACAATTTAGTCCATGCTTCTGCTCCCAGACAGAATCTCAACTCAAGCTGGCCCAGCTGAATGGTCATCCTATGTGGATTCTGAGACACCTCCGGGGGCCTCATTTGAGATATTCACAACCAGCATTTCTGAGAAGTGTGTGAGTGTGCATGTGAGGGGGCACCATTTTAGAGAACAAACAAGGCCAATGATATTTAGAGAGCCCTCCTCATTTGGGGTAGGAGTGCCTGCTGCACAGAACGCCTAAGGTCCTGTGTCTGGCTGGTCTGGGGAGGTTGGTGTTTCCTGATCTGGGGACAAAGCAGTTGACATCCTAGAACCCCTGCATCCTGGAGAGAAAACCTATTGCCACTTTTTTCCAGGATGTGAGGCAGGACTGTTTGGTCACACTCTTTGGTGATCACGAATATCAGGAATCTTGTCTTTGAACAACCTCAGCACCTCATGAGGGGTTTGACAGCAAAACCTCTGGCTACAGAAAGAGGCTGAACTTTCTTCTCCCCAGACGACTTCCCTTTCTCCACAGTCTGACCAGCCATCCAAGCTTGGGGAGCTTCCCCGGGGAAGAGGAGCCCTGTCATCTGCACCCCAGGTTGTGTGGTGGCCTTTCCTCCTGCTCCTCATCATCGGTTTCTTCCCAACTCCCCAGGATGACAGAAGGGCCCCTTCTCAGTTTTCATTGTGGCTGAGAGTCAGCCGATAATGTGCCATTTGCCATCTGAAATCTATAAAGAGCTGTTGGCAGGCCATTCGTTTTTTTAAATTTAATTCCCCAGGTGGCTCACCTGGGCTTTTAATAACTTTCAGCTCCATTTTAAACCTCTAGCCCCGAGTGTGCAGCTAAGAATCTATTCCTGTGGGCATTTGGTTATTATAGAGTTAACAAAAATTCCAACCTTTCCCTTCTTGCCCATGGCTGAGGTTGTGTGCACGAAGAGTAAGAGTGTCCCGGATGGGGCTGGCCTGGTGGCATAGTGGTGAAGTTCACACACTCTGCTCCGGCGGCCCAGGGTTCACGGGTTCAGATCCCAGGAGAAGACCTAAGCACCGCTTATCAAGCCACGATGTGGCAGGCATCCCACATATAAAGTAGAGGAAGATGGGCACGGATGTTAGCCCAGGGCCAATCTTCCTCAGCAAAAAGAAGAGGATGTCTCGGATGAAGGAGGGTGTTTCCAGTGATGTCCTGAGGTTTTATTCACCTGTTAGGATTTTCCATCCATACTCCCAGCAAAAAGGTTTGCAATATGGAGCTAACTAAAGACATTTCCGTCGCCCAACTCATCTATTCTTTTTCTTTTGTTTCTCCTGCACAGGCATATCCACTTTTCTCTTGTTTGTTTTGGCAGGATTTCTCTTTTTCAACTACTCTGGGAAGTCAATAGACCCATTGTAGAGATGAAAGTAAAGGGGGCCCGTAGGTCTAGAGTCCTGGCCCTGAGGCAAGCTTTCCCCAGGTGATCTCAAATGCTCACAAGGTCTTTCTCCTTCTCAGGGCACTTGTCTCTCCTTTAGCTTTCAGATCTTGGACCACCTCCTCCAGGAAACTTTCCCCTCTTGAATCCCATCTATTTTTAACCCACTAGCATATTCCCCAATGTTTCCATATCTTTAGTTAATTCTTCTAATAGCTATGTGTATTTAAGGGCTTCTTTGTTAATTATGGCTGGTTAGATTTTTAAGTCCTGGTTTGGAATTAATCCGTCTTTAAGCACACGGCTACAGGTCTCGGTGGCACACACTGAATATTTGCTAACTCTGTGGTTGACTCATTCAAGTCGTCCCATGAGTCAGATTACCCAGCCAGCCAGCAAATGTTGGAGGACTCCACAGCTCTCTTGTGGGCTTTCCCCTCTTCTCTACTTAAATTTTTTCTCCCAAGGTAATTGCATGAAATTCCAAGGCTTTAAGTCCCATTGATAGACAAATGATTTTTAAACTTATAAATCCAGCCCTGACCTATCCTCTGAGCTCCAGATTTGCATATTCAATTGCCTTTGTGAATCTTTTTTTGGAGGTCTAATCGTTGTTGAAAACTGTAACATGTCCAAAACAGACTTGTACGCAGACTACGCCTGCAGTCTGTCTCTGTCTCAGTTTTTGGCACATCGGTCATTGCAATACCATTCACCCAGCTGCTCAAGCTTCATATCTAAAAGCCTCTCTTGATTCCTCCCTTTCCTTCTCCCACCACGTGCACCATGCCAGCAAGTCCTATTGGCTTTTGATCCAGAATACATCCAGAATCTGCTTGCTTATCTCCATGACCACCATTCCAGTCTAAGCCACCATCAACTCTTGTGTGGGCCCTTGTATTAGTCTTCCCAACTGGTCTCTCTGCTTCTTTTCTTGACCCCTAAAAACCCGCTCCACACAGCAGGTACAGTGATCTTTTTAAAACAAATCAGCACTTGACAAAATTCAACATCTGTTCATCATAAAAGCTATCAATAAACTAGGACTAGAAGAGAACTGCATAGTTTTAATAAAAGGAGTATAAGAAAAACCCAGAGCTGACATTACACTCAATAGTGAGAGACTGATGCATTTGCCCTCTCACCACTCCTAGTCAACACTGCACTGGAAGTCCTAGCCAGTGCAATAGGACAAGGAAAAGAAAAAAGTATACAGCTTGGGAAGGAAGAAATAAAATTCTCTTTATTTACAGATGACATGATTGCCTATGTATAAAACCCCAAAGAATCTACAAAAACAACTCCTGGAACTAATAAGCGAGTATAGCAAGGTTGCAGAATACGAGGTGAATATACACAAGTTAATTGCTTTCAATAGGAAGTCAGAATCATAGCAAGCTGCCTACGTTGTCCCATCCTTGAAGACTACATTTTAGCTTTTATGGAATGTAATCAACAATTTAATGAAAGGAAATAAAAATTTATGTCTTTAGTGAAAAAAAAAAAGAATTAACTGCCTTCCTGTATACCAGCAACAAACAAATAGAATTTGAAATTAAAAAAAAAAATGCCGTTTACAATTGCACCAAAAAAAAAAAGTACTTAGGTATAAAAGTAACAAAACTGGCACAGTATCTGTGGAAAACTACAAAACTCTGATGAAAGAAATTGAAGAAGATCTAAATAAATGGAGATTCCATGCTCATGGATTGGAAGATTCAATATTGCTAAGATTTCAATTCTTGACAACTCAATCTATAGATTCAACACAATCCCAATAAAAATCCCAACAAGCTATTTTGTAGATAGAGGGAAACTGAGTTTAAAATTTATACGGAAAGACAAAGGACCTAGAAGAGATACTACAATACTAAAAAGGAAGAACAAAGTTGGAAGACTCACATTACCCAATTTCAAGACTTACTATAAAGCTACAGTAATCAAGACAGCATAGGATTGCTGAAAGAATAGACAAATAGATCAATGGAACAGAATAGAGAGCCCAGAAATAGACCCACACAAATATATTCAACTGATTATTTCACAAAGGCACAAAGGCAATTCAATGGCAAAAGGACAGTCTTTTCAGCAGATGGTCCTGGCACAATTGGCCATCTTTATGAAAAAAGAACCTAGACACATCTCACACTCTACATAAAAATTAACTTAAAATGGATCATAGACCTAAATGTAAAGTAGAAAATTATGAAACTTCTGGAAGAAAACATAGGAGAAAATCTATATGGCCTTGGGTTTGGTGATGAGTTTTTAGATACAACACCAAAAACAGGATCTATGAAAATTAAAAAATGATAATTTAGACTTCACTAAAATTGAAAACTTTTGCTCTGCTAAAGACACTCCTAAGAGATTGAAAAGACAATTCACTGAGTGGGAGAAAATATTTGCAAATCACGTATCAGCTCAAGAACTTGTATCCAAAATACACAGAGAACTCTTAAAACTCAACAGTAAGAAAACAAACAGCCCAATTAAAAATGGGCAAAAGTTCTGAACAGACACTTCACCAAAGAATATATACAGATGGCAAGTAACCATATGAAAAGATACTCAATATCATCTGTCATTGGGGAAACGCAAATTAAAAATACAATAAGATACTTCAAGACACCTATTAGAATGGCTAAAATTGACAAAAACTGACAAGACAGTGCAAAGATGTGGAGCAACAGGAACTCTCATTCATTGAGGGTGGGCACGCAAAATGTTACAGCCACTTGGGAACATGGTTTGGGAGTTTCTTACAAAGCTAAAAATGTTCTTACCACATGAACTAGAAATTGCACCCCTAGGTATTTACCCAACTGGTTTGAAAAGTTGGTGCACATAAAAACGTGTGAATGCTGATAGCAGCTTTATTCACAACCATCAGAAACTGAGAGCAACTATGATGTCCTCCAACAGATGAACAGATTAACAAACTTGGGTAAATCCGTATAATGGAATACTATTTGCAATAAAAAGAAATTAGCTATCAGGCTACAACATGGATGAATCTTAGACACATATTGCTAAGTGAAAGAAGCCAGTCTGAAAACTACACACAGTATGATTTCATTTATGTGACCCTGGAAAAGGTAAAACTATAGAGTTGGTAAACAGAGAAGTGGTTACCAGGGCTTGGGTAGGGGAGAGGGTTGAAGAGATGAGGCACGGGGAATTGTGTTAAGGCAGTGAAATGATTCTGTATGATACTGTAATGGTGGCGTGGTATAATCAAAATATATATATTTGACCTTTGTCCTCAGTTCCTGGCACAGGACCTAGCTAGGAGGACATAAAGATAATAAAAAAAGCCCAAAAGTACTTAGGGAATTTGCTATCTAGCTAGGTATTGGATAGAGCATTTCTTTTCTTGTATCTATAGTAATGAGCTCCTCCCTTACTTGTGACCTAACTAAACCAACAAACTGGCTGACTAACTAGCTAAGCAGCTAACTCACTCCTATTTGAATCACTATCTTGTGTCCTAATTGCTTTGTATTAAGCATTTTCAAGTCTCATTTTTTTTTAGCCAATTTTTAGTAATCTGCCCTTCATCAAATTATAGAAAGTAGTATAATAAACATGCTTGAGTTCCCTCCTCTCCTTGGCCTCCTCACTCTCCAGGGAAAGTGTTCAAGACAGAAACGGTCCCCAGGTGTGCAGCGGGAGTCAGGAAGGAGGAATGCAGTCGAGGCCTTGAATAGCCAAAGGAGAAGCGATCCGGACAACGGGCACTTGGTTGTATTCAGTTAACCCAGACAGCCACACCTGCAAAGACGTGCAGGAAAGCCGATGACTCAGACAAATGGAGTTCAAGGAAACAAGGCCACATTTGGCTAGGAAGGGCAGAGAGAGAAGTTGGTCAGCGAGAGAGCCGTGCTGCGTGTGCAGAATTGGAGCCAGTCCCATCTGTTATCTGGTCAGGACAGGCAGATTGCAGGCAGAGTTTGGGCTCAGGCAGGCAGCACTGAGAGGAAAATTTATGAACAGACCTTTAACTCTGGTCACTTTGTAGCCCAGCAGCTCTGGAAATTAGATCCAGATGGATAGTATTTTGATAGCTTCTGCTGACCAAGAAATTTATGTTAATTCTCGGGACCCCAGGGGAAGGAGGAAGCATCAAAAGGCAAGGAATCCATAATTGCTTCTTAATATGTTTCCAAAATTCATCTGTGTTTTCACTCATTGCCACAGTTGGGCCTGGCACAGGGACTGGGGAAGGAAAAACAAACGGGAGCCCAGGGCCTCACTCGTCACACATGTGCCTTATGTGAAATTCCTGGAGCAGAATGGGGAGGAGCTTGTGGAATATTCTCTCAATCCAAGGACAATTCTGGGTGGGGGTCTGTGAGATCTTCCTCCCCTGGGAAAGTTATTAAGCCTTGCTCTGCTCATAGAAGCATTTAAAGAAGGTCTAAACACAAGGACAGATTTTCCTCCCTCCACATTTAGGATTTTCCATAAGTTAACTACCAGAAGGGTTGAGAAATAACAGCTTAGTATATACCAGTAGGGCTCATCTATTTGAAGGTTTCTCTGAGAATGAAGATGCTTCTGGGCGTGGCTCTGCCACTAACTAACTGCGTGATCTTGGGTGAACCCCTTAACTCTTTCTGGGCCACCACATCCTCGTCCATTAATGAGGAGGCTCACCCGAGAGGACTGCGAGGACCCTTTCCAGCTCTAGTCTTCAATTCTTGCAGGGTCTGCACTGGAAATAGTCTGGCTTTGCTAGAATGTTATAGAAAGAAGGGAAGGGCAATTCTTTACTGAGCAATGTTTTGGGAATTCTGTAGCTTGGAAAGGATTCAGACTATGTCTTCTACCTCTATGTGAGATTTAGCTCCAATTTACATCTCAGGGGGATGGGATTTCACAAGCATACGAGGTAATCTCTGTCCAGGTTTTCATGGCCTTTACAGGTATTAACTGAGCACTACTATGTGCCAGACCTTATGCTTGTAGGTCCTGATTCCATACTGAGACGTTGGGACAAAGCAGTGGCACCAAGGAAGGGCTTGCGCAGCCTCAGGTAGTCAGCAGTATCAGGAGGGCTGTTGCTCAGTCTACTTAGTGAGACAGAGCTTCCAATGGCCTTCCCAGTTACTCTCAGAACTCAGACACTGTGGCCCAGCACCTATCCTCTTTCCTAATCCCACGCAAGAAATCATCCCCAAAGACTGATGTTCACCCAAGCCCTTGTACTGCTTGGGGATCCACAAAAGGATAATATTGTTTTCATTTCTCTTCCAAATTTTATGGCAAGGGCATTTGAAAGGGTCAATGGGGAAGGATGGCAGGGGCTTTGCTTGGGGGCTAAGAATTTTAACTTCTACTTAAGAGATGGGCATAGTCAATGAAGACTAAGAAGCTGATCTGCCTTCTCTGAACACTCCCTCTAGTCTTCTAGCCTGAAAACTCCCTCTAGTCTTCTAGCCTGGGCAGCAGTGAAAACCTATTACTCTTGTCTGTACAACTGGGTGGCTTGAGGAGATGGTATAGTGAATTCTATTTCTACCTGAAAAAAAGGAGGGGCCCAGTGGTGCAGATTATGTTAACCCGCAAACACATGAAGGGGTCTACCCCGGGTCAAGGGGAGGAAGGTGCACCTGGCTCTGCGGGGTCACTTCCAGGTTCAGTGTTTGTGGAAGGCCCTCACCTCCGGGCTTGCTGTCTGCCCACTCCAGCTGGCCTCTTAGACCCTCTGAGGGAATGACATCGGCACCACCCCCTCCCGCTGGTTTCATTTCTCTCTTAAACACTCCATCTCAGCCTTGGGGCCTTTGTCTTTATCCACACTAGCCTCATATAATCAAGTCCAACTCAGCAAACGATCTGACCTTTTATGTTTCTAGCTAGTGCTCACATCTTTAGAAACGAATTTCTGCTATTCCACAGCACTCAGCATATTTGACCTAATGGGCTGGGCCTTCCTTGTTTTGCTCTGTGATTATACGCTGAGCATATTATTAATTATAGCTTAATTCTATATTTTAAAAGCCCAAAATTTTGGACTGAGGCTACAACTAAAAACATTTAGCAATGGCTTACATCTGCTTTCACGTGAGGGTTAGGGATGGAGGAGGAGAGTGGGGAAAGAAGTTTGATATCATAGGACTGAAGCCTGCAGGCAGCAGTGTTAGATAATTTTTCTCTAGTTGGGGGCCTGGGGGTTGTGGGGACAAAGGGGTCAATCACCAGCTTGTAATGTAGGGGCATCCCAATGCCTGCTGCCTGACTTTGTCATTCCCAAGAACAAAGAGCCTGCTTCTAGGCTGACTGGGAGCTGGTCGCGGTGGAGCTAGGGAGTAAAAAGAGATGAACTCACAGGGTCACTTCATGAAAGATTTGTAAGCCATGCATAGGGGTTTGAACTTTATTCTGTAGGCAATAGGAAGCCATTTGCAGCAGGAAAATGATCACTTCAGCAGCTGTATGGGTAATGGGCTAATGAGGAGAGACTGGAAGCTTGGAGACCACTTAGGAGACCACAGCAGTAACCCAAGCAAAGAAGAGGAAGCTATTTTCTAGGCAGAATGGAGCGAATTTGTTGACTGAGAGCGAGAGGGTGGCGTTGACGATGACTCCATGCTTTTGGTTTGAGAAATTGAATGGATAATGATGTTAAACACCCAGAAGGAGAAATCCAGAAGGAGAAAGAAGCTTGAGAAAGGGAGAGGATGACAGGTTCGGTTTGTGACAGTCTGGATTTGAGATGGTTTGGGGACATCCAGGTAGAATTGTGTAGGCTATTTGGCCATATAGCTCTAGGGCTTTTGGAGAGATACCTGACTGGAGATACAAACAGGGGGTGTCATCAGCATCAGGGTGATAGTGCATATCGTGGGCAAAGTTGACATCACCTAAGGAAGGAAGATGAAACCACGGGGAGCACATCTAAGGGGCAGGCAGAAGTAGAGACACTCTGGAAGGGAGGAGACTGAGAAAATGATATTAATATCTTAGAGCTAATTCTGTCACATCCATCCTTGTGTCTGTCACGGGAAGAGTTCCTTCCCATCCCTCATGCCCTCTGGGCTGCAGGGCTGGCTCTGGAGAATGACCCCACTCATGCTGCTTTTGGACCAGCTTTTCTCAAATCAGCAACTGTAGATGTATTTTTGTGTTGTTGTTTGTTTGTTTTGGGGGGGTGGGGGAGGTGCTGAGAGTTCTCTAGAGAACTGCCCTCGATAGCCTGGGCATACATATTCTGAGGGTCCCTCGAGTTCTCAAATTCAAGAGACTCTGATGCGGCCCTGGACTCCGTGCACCTTGACTTGAGGTTCCTGCCTTGGCTGCCTTGACCAGAGCCATGTCTTGGGCTCATATGCAACCCAGGGCTGCCCATGCCACTGTGAGGTACCATTTTTGCTACAGTAACATTTTATTTTTATTAGAGCTGATGGTTTTGTTTTTTTAATAGCTGCATTGAGATATAGTTCTCATACCATATAATTCACCCATTTCAAGCGTATAATTCAGTGGTTTTTTAGTATATTCACGGATAGGCATGACTACTACCACAGTCAATTGTAGAACATTTTCATCACCCTTAAAAGAAGCCCTACACCCTGTAGCTGTCACCCTCCTGTCCCCTTAGACTCAGCCTCCACCTGCCTCCCCAGCCCTAGGCAACCACTAACCTATTTTCTCTCTACAGATTTCCCTGTTCTGGACATTTCATATGAACAGAACCATATAATATGTGGTTTACTGTAATTTTTAAAGATTGCATTATCCCATCTGATAACTTCATCTTCACTCTGGAGGAAGGATACTGGCATTAAGCACAGTGCCAGCTTCTTTTCCATCCTCTCATCTAATTCTCTCCGCCTCTCCAGAAAGGGAGCCTTATTAACCCCACTTTATGGAGGACAGAGCAGAGGTTGGAGAGATCAGATGACTTGCCAGAGGCCCCCGAGACAGTGAGCAGTAGAGCTGGATCGACATCCAGCTCTGTCTGGTTGCAAACACAAACTGAGTTGCTCAGAGCTGCAGGATGGATGGGGTGTGTGAAGGAAGACAATCACCCCACCAGCAGCTGGCCTGAGTGGGCTCTCCCAGAGTGAGTCCTGCGGAACCTGCTGGACCAGAGCAGGGGGAAGCAGCTTCCAGGGACAACTCGATGTCTGCCCAGGGGTTGTGGTGAACTTCCTTCTGTTACTGCTTCTCTATGAGGGGGAGGGAGTGGCAGGGGTCTGGGCTCCCAGGCACCTGGGCACCTGGGAATGTTCTGGACCAGATGATTCAGGCTGTTGTCCCCACCAAGCCCTGCCCTGTCATCGGCCTCAGTGTGAGGCCCTGGGACACAGACAGACGCCTCATCCCCATGCTCCAGCTTCGTGGAGCTTTAGAATCAGGGCTCTGCTACATCCACCACAGGGAACTTATCATCTCATTACGAAGGATAAGGCACATTTTTTCAGTATGGTTATATGTGGTAATGAAGCATGCAGAAAACCACATAAGATAGATGGCAGCTTTCACTAGTGAAGCCGAAAACTTGGTTAACTTAATAGTCTATTTATTACCTTCACTCTCTGAGCTTACAGCACCTGATTAATATCTCCCATCTTCCCCCTTGCTATACAATTAAAACTAGTAATATGTGATTGCACAAGCCAGCTCCAGCACAGATGGGTCTGGATTCCGAGGCCGACAGGAGAAGTGGAGAGGACTTTTCTTCCTGGGTAGGGGGGTAGAGTCAGATCCCCTGCAGCTTAAATGAGAATTGTGTCTAAGAGAGTGACCTTTCAGAAGTAAATGGACTCGAGGAGAAAAGTACTCTTCTGCTGTCCTTCACGTGGTCTTACTCATTCCCATGACTGCAGGCAAGAGAGTGGAAAAGCCTGCACTGACAGAGGACATCAATGGCGGTGGCCACACACCCTTCAATCAGTAGAAAGAAGGATGGCTGGGTCTAGCCTCACTTACTAAGACAAGAAAGTGTGAGGGTGAATTAGATGATAATAATGATATCACTACTCAAAAGCCACTCCCACCTTCCTGCTCCTTTACCCACCGACATAGTAAAGAGCTGGGCAGACAGTCAAGTTCTGACCAATGACCAATGATCAAGTTCTAGGAAAGATATTTTGCTTTCTGAAAAAATGGAAAGCCATGCTATGAGGATTTGCTGATGCTGCTCCTTCCTCCTTCTTCCTGAAAAGAATGTAGATGTGATGCTTAAAACTTTGGCAGCCATCTTGTGGGTATGAGGATGAAAAGGTAACATGTGGATGTTGATAAGGGGAGAGGCAGTGCATGGGTAGGAGTAGGGGGTATATGGGAAATCTCTGTATCTTCCACTCAATTTTTCTGTGAGCCTAAAACCGTTCTAAACAATAAAGTCTATTAAAAAATATAATGTCTTCCCCTCCCCAAAAAAAGAAGCGGTAACATGCTATGGGTGGTAGAATAGTAAAACAGAGGGAGCCTGGGTTCCTGATTACACTACTCAGCTGGCAGACCAACTCTGAGGCCATCTACCCCGGACTTTTTGTTAAGCAAACAATACATGTCCTTATGGACTAAGCCATGGTCAGAAAGGCATTGTGTTACTTGTAGCTGAAAAACATTCCTAAATAACACAGACGACTCCCACTCATTGAGCCCCGTGCGCATGCCTTTGGTAAGTGCTTTATGTTCATTTTGAAGCTTCACAACATCCCTTTGAAGCAGGTGCTATTATTATCTCCATTTTATAAATGAGGATGCTTGGGTTTAAGTATATTAAGGTCACATAGCTAGGAAATAGCAGAACCTGGATTTGAACCCAAGTCTTTCTGACTCCAGAGAGTTAATACCACTAACCGCTAAACTCTGTGACTTCGTAGATGGTTCACTTGAGCACTGATGCATGGGAATGTGTGTTGCTTAGAGGCTGGCTGACTTCATAGTACTCAGGTAAATCAAGAGGTTTGTCCACAAGACCCATTGATATAAGGTGAACTCAGTCTAACTGGTGATTTGACATGGCATACTACCCCCGCCCCACCACAACCTACCCCTAATAGTCCAAACAAGCCACATATCTTTACAGGCTGAAATCAGTCACACTAACCTAACCTGCCCCAGCCACATGAATGGTCAAATGGATGCTAGGAGAAAAGTGCCCAGAGTGAGCCCTCAAGTTAGAAGCCCCCCAGCTGAGCCTGTGGAGCCCACCTCAGAGCTTGTGAGCACAGAGCAGGAAGCAGCTTCTTCCATTGCAAAGATTAAGATGGCTTTGCAAACCGAGTCTGCTTCTCCTGGCAACACTTCTGCTGCCTCTCTTAGTTGGAGGAAACAATCCAAGTTTGCGATTGTTCTTTGACAAGAATTTCCCCAAAACACGTGAACTACTTGAGACTGTTCCCAATTCCCTGAGGTGCCTACTCAGTGACGGCTGCACAGCAGATGCTCAGTACATGTCTGTTGCCTTTGTGACCAGTCAGGGTAATAAAGAAAAATCTTCTCTTAATGAACATGATTCATCCTCTATTCCCCAAAGAAAAGGCAAAAAACAGGCTGCTCTCTTGGTAACATGTGTCAGCCAATGATACTTAGCATGCGAGGGACCACTCACTGATCCTTTCCCATTAGCCCAACGCGCACCAACTCCTCTATTAGATCTGTGTATACAGCCAGCAGCCAATGGAGGGAGTTGGCCACACAGCTAATTCTCTCCTGTCCCAGGCCATCTGACCATTATTCAGCAGGAGGCAGAGTTTTCCCCTCCCTCTTACTATCTCCAGGGCAGAAACTGTCTAGAGAGAGGAAAAAAATCAGAATAAACATATGCAAGAACTGTGGTTTAAACATCCCATGAAGATTAACTTATCTGCAGTAATTGCCTTAACTAGGGGATTTTTAATGCTTTTCAAAGTTTCTTACAGGAGGAAAAATATGCAGAATGAGTCTTACAGCAGCCAACAGAGGAGAGACTCAGAGCAAAAAAAAATGTATCAACCATAAGAAGCCCATAGCTAGGAAATTTTAAGGCACTGATTCTAGGGGATTTAATAAGAATGTAATTTGTATAATTAACCATTCATCAATGTCAATTTCATTAAATGAATGCCAGAAATATTACCTTCAGCAGCACGACCTAACAGGATTGGAATATATTATATGAAAAATGAACACTTAGTGGTCCCTCCCCCCCTGCTCTGTCTGTCACAGCAAGATTTGCAAGGCTGAGAAATAATTTAAAGAGTAGTAAATGAAACTGGCTAAGGCAAATGTGTGCATTTTGGTAACTAATCTCCGCCATGATGTATGAGAGTTCATGTCAAAACGTTTTCCTGCAGCAATGACTAAGGGGACTTGTAGATCCTCCCGGGTGGTAAAATGTGAGAAATAATATCAGGAGCTTAAAAAGGTACCCCTGTCCCCCACCTGGATACAGCTTACTCTTTCCCTAGATAGCCCGAGCCCCAAAGTCGTGGAATTTTGTATCCAGAGTTTGCAGACATTCCCTAACACCTCCAGAGTAGCCTTGCCCTGAATCACTTACCTATCTACCCAGGAAAGTGATGATTGATGCCCAGTAGAAGAAAATCAGTCTAAGTTTTATTCATGTTATTGCCTACAGTCATCAGGGGAACATCCGGCTTGAGGTAGGTGGGCTGATGAAATATTTGTAAATAGGATTTACTTCCACCGTTGCTCATGAGGGAGGCAGTTTATGGGGATTTATTCATTTCAGTTCACCGCGGGAAAAGTGGAGAACCGAGGGGGCAATAACTTGCCCATGTGTGTGCCCATGGGAACTTATACACAGACACCCACACACACCAGATCGGTGATAGAGCCTGGAGGTTGATGCTTGAGCTTTGCAAATTCACCAGAGTTAGCACCTTGCCTTACAGGGAGTAGGTGCTCAATCAACCTTTGTTTAATTGAATGTCTTTTAGTGCTCACCCCACTCTCGTTCTAGTCTGTTTCAGGGCACTACGAGGCTAATAATATTGGATCAGTATTCCTGAGGAATCTGCCTGTCAGAATCCCAGGTCCTGAGAGACAAGAAATACATTGTAAGCAAATCAAAGGTACCTTTAAAAAAATGAAATCATGCTATGGAGAGATTTTTCAGAATGTTTTCATATGCATTAGCTTTCAAAAGTCACACAATCTAGTAGGAAGAAAGAAAATATTAGCTTGGGAATCAGGAGACCAGATGTCAAGATTGGACTAACTCTTTACAGTGATTTCCAGACTTAAAGTTCTGTTATCTATTATTTGATGCAAAGCAATAAAATATTCCTCCTTCCCCTAACCACTGAGAAGGTCATCTGTAGGACCTGGGTGAAGGAAGAGTGGGTGTCACAAAACTAGAGTGGATTCTGTGCCCAAATTCTGTGCACTAGGCCCGTGGGTTCTGCAGGACTCAGAATCACATGCTTCTAATTCTGAAACACCTCTTGAATGGCTCCCTCCTGTCCAGCCCCGCAGTCGGTTTCTCTTCTTTGTAGGTTGGAATGGGTGACATTGGGTAGGTAATGTGTCCTCTCTGAATCACACTTTCCTCACCTGTAAAATGGGGATAATAACATTCCCCTCCCAAGGTGCTGTGAGGATTAAATGAGACGGCATAAAGCAGCTGGCCCAGCGCCTGGGGAGACGGAGCAGATGTTCGACCAATGTTGCTTTTTCCTCCCACTCCTCTTTCACGTCCTTTTTCCACAAATGAGCAATGATCTCTGAGTGACAAGTTCCTTCATCAGTCTTCTCAGAGAGCCTAGGAGATCTGGTAAATGGATTCACTCTAAGATGTTATGAATTCCTACATTACCCTTTAGGGGTATTGGTATTTTAAGAAAATACAGCAGGAGGGTTAACGTTTAAGATAAAAAAAAAAAAAAGAATAGAACTCATGATAGAATTTCAGATATCTTTCCATGAGATATTTTTAGAAATGAGAATCAATGTCAAGCCCTTTGATCTATATCATATGGGTACCATGACCCAAATTTTGCAACCCCAAAACTGGGACCGATGGTGTGACAAGAGTTCTTGGAACTACTTCCAAGGGCATGAGCTGAATCTGGGAGACAGAAATGGGATTCTGAGGTATTGGAATCATTTGGTGGTTTGTGAGTAAGAAGGACAGACTCTGTGACATCAGGAGAGTTCCCCCAAATAGTTGTGGTTCACAATGAGTTCTGGATCCCACTCGGAGCCGTGGGTCTAGGGCATTCAGTGCTTTTTACATACAGGGTCTCTGTGTGTCTCGGGGCAGGTCACCAGACCTCTGGAAGCCTCTGTTTCTTCTCTGTAGAATGGGAAGCACAATGGTACCTCTCTTGAAGAGGTGCTGGAGGACAACAGGAGATTCTGAAGGTGATGCTCTTAGCACATTGCCTGACACAGGAGGCGTTCAAGCAACGTTAATGATGAGCATTAGCTGCAGGACACAGGGACCACGGGGACCTCAGGAATGTGGGTCTAAAGCACAGGAGCTGAAAAGAAGTGTGCTGACATCAGCCCCTTTTCCCTTTTGTCTATGAGCAGTGAAAGTCTCCAATTAGGATCCATTCAGCAGGACTGTCAGCCTCCCCTCTCTCAGGAGGTAAACTTGCTTATTGAGTAGAAACAAGACATTCTTGAAACACTGGCCAGGGCCCAGTCAAGCATGGGTATGACTGTTATTGGTCTATTGGGGTCACAAGGTGACTCCTGCTGGCCCCTTTCAGGGACTGTGGAGGGCTGTGGCCTCAGAGGTCCTTCACAGGTAGTGGGAGCCAGAGCCCAGGGCTGGGCTCTGGGCCTTTGGGCCTCTCTGCCTTGGTTCTGAAGGCAGCTCAGCGTGGCGTGGCCTTGCCTGCTGACAACCATAGGCCGAGCTGAGCCTGACGCCTGGTCAGTGGGACGCTGTCTCAGGAGAGCACCCCAGGCAGGGCTGCTCAGAGCCCTGGCATGGGACACTCACTGTGCAGGGCTGAGGGAAGGGGGTGCGTGTGATGCGGTGGAAAGAGCCAGGGCCCACATCAGCAGATACGGCAGGTGTCTATGTCCAGCTCTGCCGCCTGCCAGCTGTGGGACTCTGGGAAAGCCCCCCAACCTTGGAGACCTATTTCCTCTCCTCTAAAAGAGGGAGTTGGACAAGGTCAGGGGTTTCAAAGTTGCTGTTATTTTCAACAGAAGAATCCTTTCAACAAATCAGATCTAAACAAAGAACTGTTACATAAAAACACAGGGAAGCAAAACTTACTGGCTAAACCAGCTCCCCCTCACCCCCGAATGAGCCTAAGGCACCTCCATAAAGCCTCAGGGCTCTGAGGAACACTAGGGAAACCATCAGCGCACACTGTGTCCACGCGTCTATGACTTCCTCTGACCAACCGCGTCCTCTCGTTATTCTGACGAATTTCTCTCACCAGGCAAGTCTCACTATACTCATGACGATCAAAGAAGAGAAAACACTTTAGAATTCAATTCATTTCTTTGTTTGGGGAGGTCTCCTCTTCTGTTTACATTTTCCAAGAAGGCATTTATGATGTCAGAGTGACTTATAGTTATCCTGGTGGGTACTGAAGCTTGTAAAGGCCACCTAATCACTTTGCTTTGCTATTCATTAGTCATTTACAGCCATAAAGAATGGAAAGAGATAGCAGGTTGCTGTGTGAGTGGGCATGCGGGAAGATGGAGAAGCTGCTGGCCCAGGTCACTGATGATCCTCAGCAGGACAGCATTCTTTGCCTTTGTCTCACTCCCCCTCCTTCTCTTTTCCTTGCCTCTCTCTCTCCTTCCCCTCTTCCCTCTCTGCCTCCTTCCTCCCTTCCTCCTCCAACAGTGAAGCAATATTAGACAAACAGCCCTGTAGATATTGGGATGGAAAGAGGTGTTGGAGGAAGGACAAAGATGAAGGACGTGGTAAATCTCTTCAAGGAGCTCATGGCCGAGTGGGGGACCTGCAAACCCGCCCAGCGCAATAAGGGGAAGTGTCCCTAGGGGGCCCTGAGAGCAGAGGAAGAGGCTTCCAACTCCGCACAGGGGAGTGAAGGGCAGGGCAGTGGGCACACGACCAAACACAGAACCGCTCTCTCAAACCCAGCACTAAGCAGATTTTGTGCAGGAGAATTTCTGGAAGGAGAGCTGGGAGTAGAAATTCTATGGGAAGGACACGGGGTAGCTGCCTTATGGAAGGGAGAAGGATTTCCCAGGCGCTGCTGCACTTTCCACCTCCACACAAGCTGATGAGACTGGTTCAGGAAAGGGGTCTGCCCCCAGTGCATAATAATAGCAAGGATAATTAATAATCTATACTTAATGAGATTAAATTAATAATTATTTTAATTACGAGGTATTTTCCTCCTCTCTTCCTCCTGCCAGGGCAAGCTTGGCGCTTCTCAGGATTACAGTCATAATGGTAACAGATAAACCTTAATTAAAACATTCCAAAATACAATGGCTGAATTAAAATGCTGTGACATGTCGTTTCTATCTCATTTTGATCTCTTGCTTACGACGGTGAATGTTTCCCCACTGTTGGCAGCATCTTGGCTGTTCAGAGCAGTCGCCCACACATCTTTTAGCGGTAGCTTCCAGAGCCACTTCACACCCCTTGGGATCAGATGGCAAACTCACTGGGGTCAGGGACCACTCACGCCTTTTCCTTCACGCTAGCCTCGTCACACAGCATCTGTGCCTGATCAATGCTGAATCTAGTGCCCATGTGAAAGCCTCACTCCCACCCTACCTCTCCCTCCACTCCTTGCGATAGCTAGTTCTCATGCCTTCTGGACCTGAGGAAGGGTTCTCTGCTCTGGCTTCACGGGTGCTAACCCGGGGATTGAGCAAAGCCTGCCTCAGGCAGCCCCCGACTCCATAAGCTTCTGCTCTTCCCCCTGCTCCTGCTTGTTGGCAGAGGTCTCTGCTTTCTCATTTTGAGATTCTCCTCCACAGCCCATCTATCTGCTGATGCTCTCTGACTCATGGCTCACATCTAGAGGCCGATTTCCATGTATTGTAGCTTCTCCAAGGCCATCTCCAGACTCTTTACAAGTGTTTAGCATTCTTTCATTAATTCATCCATGCGTTCCCTCACTAGTAAACATTTATGGGCCATTCTAGGCATTGTACTTGTGCTGGGCTACAGAGACAAAGACATCATCTTATTCTCATGGACTTTATCAACCAGCAGAAAGGAAGGTACACAGACAAAGGGAATCCTGCATGCTGAGTGTTTGCAAGAGACAGTGCTGGCCAACACGGCGGTGGGGGAGGGTGGGGCACTGACCTGGGTGAGGGCAGGTAGGGATAGTTTCCTGGGTCTGTGACCCTAAGATAAATTTTGAAAGATAAGTAGGAGTTATCCAGATGACAACAGGAGGAAGGTCACCCCGAGAAGAGAAAGTGTCACACTGAAAAGCGTGAAGGCCCAACAGGGCACAGCACTCCTGGAATCACAAGTAATGGGTGTGGCTGGAGGTGGGACTCAAGGGGATGGGAAGCAAGAGACAAGGATGCAGATGTGGTTAGGGCCAAGATTATGAAGCACCTTCAGGACACGCCTAAGAGGGCTCAAGTTTATGAATGGGTGTGTGAGAGAGCCATGCCATGGAAAAGAGCTCATTAATTTACACAATGTTATCTCAGATGCATGAGGAACCCTGCTTCGGGCCATGCAGTGAGCTGGTGGTTATTTTCTCTCCTGGCTTTCTTGCCAAAGCTAATTCACAGAGTTGCCCTGACTCAGGGGCCATTTGCATCAAAAAATCTCTTTCAGATTGGCACAGAGAGGGAAGAATTCTTTTTCACACACATATCCCTAACATAAGAGCCCTGAATTTACCTAAACCAAAGTTATTTAAAAAATATTTTTATTTTTAACGATTAAACCTTGGAAACAAGGCAATCTCACCCAGTTGGAAGCTCACTTGTGGGGGAACCACAAGAATACAGACCAAAGCTTCTAGGAATTCCCCCAGCCCTTTGGAGCTGCCAGTTCTGGAAACAATATTGGGGAGGCGGGGAGGGGAATTATAGAGTTTTCTATTAGCTTCAAGCAGGTTTTACAATTTCCTGGGACATTCTCCTGCTACCATCTTTTACTTGCTCAGTCCATTGAGTGATCAATTGATTCATTCATTAATGCATTTTTTTCATTTCTTAATTCAACCAACTTACACTGATCCTACATGACAGGCATTGCTTTGGAGCACAGATGAATGCTATGAGGCCTCTACTCCCAGAGTGCTCACAGTCTAGTGAGAGAGCTAGAAGAGTCCACGGATAATGGCAGCAAAGAGAGACACAGTGTAATGACAGAGTCATCACAGCCTTAGAGAAGAGCTGGCCTGGGGCACAGGCTCCACTGCTGGCAGGGGAGAAGCCCCTCCCACCCACCAAACAAGAGAAAAAAAAGCATCTAGAAAAATAAAATAAAGAGTTTAATGCCTATAAAAGTTATCCAGGGCACTAGTTAAATTTGAGAGAGAAATAATTTTATTTATGAAAATATCAAGGGGAAGGAGATGCATAACATCTTTAAGAATAACTCCTGCCTCTGCTAGTATGTAAATACCGAGAAGCCTAAAATAATTTGGGCTTTAAGATGGATGTGGCTGGAGAGCTCAGCATTACCGCCAACGCTGTAAATTAGTAACGCAGGGAGCATTCTTCTCCCACCTGTCCCTTTTCCGCTGTCTGGCTACCTCCTCACTCAGCTCTGGCCACAGTCAGATTATGTCAACGAGTGCATTCAATAACCTTCCTTTTCTGTTTAGAACATGATTGCATGCGTGCTGTACATAAGAGATATTGATTGTGGATACGTTGTTGACTGGAAGACATGCCTCTGTGGAAATGTTAGGAGGGGGAGAGGGGAAATAAAATTAAGAAGAGAGTGAGAAAACACCCATGGTCTCCAGTTGGACACTGCTCAAATATTTGGAGTTAATGATGTTTTGGTTGCCTTTGTCTTTCTTTCTTTCTTTCCTATTTTCTAGGGGTTCTAAATGTCAATATTGCATTTACCACTGAACAAACTAAAATCATAACAAATATAACAAAAGGAGAGAGTAAGCCTCAGCTTTCTTCAGAGAATGATTGGCATTTCCGAGCCCTGGATTGGTTGGGCCTTTATCTTGGCTGCGTCAGCTCATAATTAAACAAGAGAGGAAGGAATTGTCGTCGCTTGCTTTGAATATATAGTGTCAGTTTTCTGTACGAGGACAGTGTGGATTTTATAAGCTCGGTTGCTGTCCCAGGTTCCTGTAAGGAAGGAAATGTGTGTATTTTATAAGCTCTGTTCTTGTCTCTGTCAATGCTGAAAGACTCAGAGATGACGTGGTAGCTGTCACAAGAAATTTTTGCTTAATAACATGGAACACTAACTACCCAGAGCTCTCTGGGCTCCAAAGATGAGCGGAAGATGATGAGGAAGGAGGAGACACAAGCAGGAAAATGGTTGGACAGCAGGATTTTTATCTGCTGCTAATCTTGTTTTTGTTTGGCTGGTTGTAAAGAAGCTACGTAGGAGTGTGTGTGTGTGTGTGTGTGTGTGTGTGAGAGAGAGAGAGAGACAGAGACAGAGACAGAGACAGAGAGACAAAAGAGATGTAATCATGTATTGGGTGTGAGCTGCCCCATCTTCACCAGGTGATAAACTGACCCTCTGTAATCCTGCTGGAAATGTCAATCTATGATTTGCTGTTTTAGTGACTGGAAAGAATCCTGGAAATAATTAAGAAAGATGATTTTCAAATGAGCCAGTATGTTCTGCCAGTGGCCTCTGAGATTAATATGTAGTAGAGGAATTTGCTCCATTTAGACTTGGAGGAGAATGAGTCACCTGGAGGAAGAAGCTAATTAGGCCACAGAGTCACAGATTCCACCCGGGAATTCAGGGATCCCGGTCTTCTGACCTATCATGTAACACCTTCCTCTGATGTGGGTGTGGGAGATCACAGGCTAGGCCACTCCAGCTCCTTCAAGCTCCAAAGAGGATGCTTCCCATGTTCTGAAGGAGGAGAAGCCTCAGACTTTCCAGCTGCTCATCTTGTCGCCTAGCTCTGTCTTACCTTGACACTACCCAGTGTAGACATGTCTAATTATTCCATCCAAACCCAGTTTGGGGATTGGAAAAGATGTCTTGTTAGCCAGTTCTTCTGGTAGCTTCCATTGCAAGAGTCCAGCTTTTAGTTAGTTTGGCTTCAAGTCAGTGCAACTAGCTACCTGTCTGCTTGTCACTTTTCTGTGGCTGCCTGGGTCTCAGCAGAGGATATCCTAGGACTGACAGGTTAGCACCAAAGGCATAATCTGCTAGTCAGATTTCACACTGCTGCACAGGGGATAGGTACCTTTGACAGGTAAGTGAATAAATACGGGAAGACATTTGCTATTAACTGCAAATGGCAAGCAACACCTTAGAAAGCTAGTTAGTGAACCAGGGACAGGAGTGTGAGAGCCAACTGTTGTTTTCGTCCCTATTTATTTCTCTGCCTCACCTCTTTTCTCTAGCTTGGACCTTCCCTCTCAAAGTCTCTCCTAAGCCACTGGAGGAAGCTCGAGAAGGGAGCCTCAGCCACACTCCAGAATGGACCTATTTTGGCTTTATCTGCAGTGTAGACTAGGTTTAAGATTATTGACAGTTGGCGTCCATCCTTCTTAATTCATTTATGTGCTGACATCTCACACTCCTTCTCGTTACTCTTCACCAGAAACCCACACCCCAGCAGGGAAGTCCTTCAAAGTCTAAATACTTAACTATTTCTTTGGCTCCAGGGAATGGTTGAGAGAAATTACTTCTACGTAGACTTTTTTTGTCATTAGTCTGAGCAGTTTTAGGGCAAGAGAAATGGTCCCCCTTTCCTCAGAGCATGGATAGTGATGGAAAGAGTCCCTACCTTCCCTGGGAATACTCTGGAAGGGCCCTGATTAGGAAAATGGTACCTAGTTCTCTTTGGGAAGGTTGGTTATTTCACGCCAGAGTGTCCCTAGGCAACCATCTGTGAGAGTATCTTGGCTTCAAGTTTTTGTCCCTGTGGACGCTTTTCTGGACTTGGGGATGAATTCTCCAGTTGGTAAGGAAGGAGGTAGCAGCCTTTTCTGAGTAATCCCTGAACTAGCTAAGGACAAGGCCTGAGAAAGCTGAGTCTACACTAAAAGAAGTTTCCATTTGATGTTAAGAAAAATCCCACTCTATGACCAGCTGGGGTTATGAATACAAACACATCTTTATGGCTAACAGTAACAACTAGGAGGATTTTCTGTGAAACGCCTGCTATTTCTTTTGCCCATTTTCTGTTAAGTGAGTTTTCCTCTTCTTGTATATATTCTTCACACTAAATCTTTGTCAGCTATTTGTGAGGCAAATAACTTGTCTTGGTTTATAACTTGTTTTTCGCTTTCGTTGCAGTGTCTTGATGAACAGAAGTTCTTAGTTTGATTAAAGAAACACATATGGCCAGTAAACACATGAAGGGATGTTCAATCTCATTAATGATCAGGGAAACACATATCAAGGGCAAGTGAGATACTATCGTTCCATGTGACTGATAAAAATTAAGAAGTTCAACGACATCAAGTGTTGGAGAGGACATGGATCCATGGAACCTTTCGGACATTGCTGGTAGGAGTGTGAAATTGTACGGCCACTTTGGAAACAGTTTGGCTTCATCTTGTGAAGTTGAACAGTCAAATACCTTGTAACCATGCAATTCCACTCCTAGAAATATATGCAAGCGCAACTCATGCACATGTACACCACTAGATGTGTACGAGAATGCTCATGCCAGCACTATTCATAAATATCAAAAACCTGGAAACCACGCAAATGTACTCTGACAGGAGAATGGATTCATATATTGTGGTGTGGGTATATAATGGAATAATAAGCCTCAGTCAAAATGAATGAACAATAGCTATATGCAACAATATGGATTAGTCTTAGTAATAGAATTGGAGTAAAAAAGCAAGCCCCCAAATAATAAATATTGCATGATACCTTTGGATAAAGTTAAAATCAATCCAAATCAAAAATATTATTTTTTTAAAGAAAATATGTAGCTGTAATAAAACTTTATTTGAAAAAAAAAAAGGAAAGCAAGGCCATGACAAACATAAGATTCAAGATAGGGCTTATTTACTTTGGGCAGAGAAAGCAAAAGGATATAACGCAGATTGACATCAACTCTCTTGTGTTCTTGTTTGTTGGTGATTTAATGGACATTTATTATAGTATTAAAAAGAAATACATAAATGCAACAACAACAAAAAATATCAAATAACTCAATTAAAACAAAAAATCCCAATTGAAAAATGAGGAAAGGAACTTGAATATTTCTCCAAAGAAGATATACAAATGGTCAATAAGCACATGAAGAGATGGTCAACATCACTAATCATCAGAGGAATGCAAATCAAAACCACAATGAGATATCACCTCACACCCAGTAGGATGGCTACTTTCAAAAACCAGAAAATTCAGTCTTGACAAGGATGTGGAGAAACTGGAACTTTTTTGCACTGTTATTGGGAATGTAAAATGGTGCAACTCCTATGGAAAACAGTATGGAGGATCCTCAAAAAATTAAAAAATAGAACTAACATCTGATTGAAAAATCCATTCTCCTGTATATATCCAAAAGATGCGAAAGCAGGGGCTTGAAGAGATGTTTACACACCCGTGTTCATTGCAGCATTATTCACAATAGCCGAGAGGTAGAAGCACCTCAGATGTCCATCTATAGATGAAAGGATACACAAAATGCGGTATTTAGCCTTAAAAAGGAAGGAAATTCTGACATATGCTATAACATGGATAAACCTGAAGGACGTTATGCTAAGTGAAATAAGCCAGTCACAAAAAGACAAATACTGCATGATTCCACTTATATGAGGTCTCTAAAGTAGTCAAATTCACAGAAACAGAGAGTAGAATGGTGATTACCAGGGGCTGGAGAGTAGGGGAAAGGGGGAGTTGTTGTTTAATGAGTAAAGAATTTCAGATTTGCAAGATGAAAAAGTTCTAGAGATCTATTTCACAACAATGTGAACATACTTAACACTACTGAACTGTGCACTTAAAAATGGTCAAGATGAGAAATTTTATGTTTTTTTTTTTTACTACAATAAAAAAACATTAAAAAAAGTAGATACACTGTAAGTACTCAGTAAATTACTGCCAAATGTTCAAGAGAAGAATCTCAGGTTCAATTTAACATTTAAAAAAAAAAAAATCACACTCAGATCCGAAAACTCTAACATAACAACCTTGCTCCCACCCCTATCCCCACCTAGAAAAGGAAATACATAAGTGAACAAGCACACAAATTAAGACATAAATGAAAGGAGCCACTCAGGGACTAAAGACAAGAGTGCGTGATTAGTGGTTATATTTAGTCCAATTGTGTCTCACCTTGGGTCACTTGGGTACTTATGAAATGGAGTAAGGCCACAAATAGAGGCCTCTCAGATGGCCCTGATTTGAAGAAAACCTTGGAGTCACATGATTACTGAGTCTTAACATGGAGGAGGGAGACTGGTCAGAGGATGGAAGCTACAGTCTGCTCTAAGCCCCTTCTCTTTGATCCTTGGGGTGTTCTCTGGGCAATGATTAGGCCAGCATTTTTGAATGAAGAAGATTTGAACGCCTGTTGATTGCTCATTAAAGGAGGTAATGAAACTTACTGGATTTATATTTGATTTACTACTGTCCTATGAATTCATAGGTTGGCTCATCTAACAATAGAAGAAATTCATCCCTTGATCCTATTCAATCAGATGATCTATTTGGCAGTAACAAAGACCTTCTCCCTCTGACCTGCAGCTGGGTCCTTGGATGACCACACCATGGGCAAACTTGGAAGAGATCAGAGCCAGGTACGAAAAAGGATGAGAATGTATAAATGGGTATAGTTACAACAGAACTGATTTTTGGATTTTGTGCTAGTTTATGTAATGTATCCATCCATTAGTGGGTATGGCAGACTGACTGCAAAGATGTCCCCAGTTCTCCACCTGGATCTCCCTAGATCCACACCCTTGGCAATGTGACTTTGTAGTTCTTCCCATCAAGGGGTGGAGTCCATTTTCTTATCCCTTGGATCTAACCTGGCCTTGTGACTTGCTTTGGCCAATAGAATGTGGTGGAAGTGGGTGTGCTAGTTCTGAACTGAGGCCTCAATAGGCTTTGCATGCTTCCACTTGCTCCCTTGGAGCCCTGATGCCACTGTGTGAACAGGCCTGTGATAACATACTGGATGATGGCAGACATGTGGCCCAGTTACCTCTGTCACACTGCCAACAGCTAGACAACCAGCAGACACGTGAGTGAGGCCATCCAAGAGCAGCCATTCCCTAGATGACCCTCCAGGTGACTATAGACAGTTGATTGAGTCCAGCTAAGTTCAGCTGAGCCTGACCCAGACTAGCAAAATTGCCCAGCTGACACGTAGCTAGATGAACAATAAGAAATTTTTATTATTTTTCAGCCATTGAGTTTGGCATTATTTCTTACACAGCAATGACTAACTGATACTCTGAGGATGATTGAGAAATGTCTATGTGCATGTGTGTAGTTTTTTTATCTTCAGAGAGTTTAACAGACACACACACATGAAACAACTTGAAAACAATACATGATAATATAAAATCAAATGTTAATCTGTGTGACCCATCTATAACATGGGCCTGCAACCCGGCTGGAGAAGAGAGCTTTGCTGAGCGTCCACTCTGCTGGGATTCTGCACTCACTAAATAGTACTAAGAAGAGCAGTGAGATTAGGGAAATGGAAAGAAAGGCTTGAGATTAGTAGAAAAATCAGATCGTGATTACAGCTGATTCTTTGGTTTTAAGCATGGCTGGGACTCATGGTGAGGAGCAAAGGCAGAGGAGGCTGTCAGCAGGCTGTGATCAAAAAGACCAGGTGGACTGCGGGAAGTCATAACACGGAACACTTCCCATTGCAAGGTTTAAGAACACCTTAAAAGTCAACAAAGACAGACAGACAGACTATGCTGGGATGCCATAGAAGTGTGTAACTCGTGGCATGGGGCATGGTTGCAAACAGACTGAACGTGTAAGTGCATGTTACCTGACGCATAGGTGCACACACATGTACACACACTCAGGTGCATATGCGCGCCCCCCCCCCCCCCACACACACGTACACGCACTTGTAGCCAGATTGGCAGCATGTCACATCAGGCGAGTTTACAAAGGGGAAATCTCATTTGTCCACCAGGGATAGCTTCTGTAGCTTTCTGTGTGAGCGTGACCTGAGACAGGGTTACCTCCTAGTGAGGAAGACACTTCTGACAGTGCAGAGAAAGAGAGAGGAAATGGAGCCATGTGGGACCATGCCCTGCACGCCCTCTACTTACCACCTAGATACACCTTTATAAAGCTCAGATTCTCTGGCCTCAATCTCCTAGTCCTTGCCCCTTCCCTGGATCCTGCCCCTGTCTGCCCACCCCACCTCCCTGGACACTAGATGACAGAAGCCTAGGGCAGGTCGAGGAAGGGACGAGGCAAGGGAGGCAGCTAGGGTCAGAGGTAGAAGAGTAGAGGCCCAGCTCACAGAGTGACACTTGCACAATTGGGAAGTTGACTTTGGCAGGCTGCAGCAGGGGATGGGAGCACAGACTCCATCCCTAAGGGAGCCTCCTTCCTTTTTTCCCTTTCAAAGTTGTCAGGCAGTAAAAGAAAATTGCAGGGATGGAGAAATAATGAAAAAGGCTCTGTTTTTCTCCCAGTCCGAAATCCTAGCTCATCAAACTTTGGAAATGCTCACTGCAAATGGCTGTTCCTGTTTTATTGCTTATTTATGAGAATCTATTTAAAGTGAATTGCAGTTTTCCACTGTATCCCAGCGAGCGTGTGCTGGGGTTGTGTCTCCCCTGGCTGTAGGGCTGTCTGGACCAGGGATTCTGTCTGATTGTGTCAGCATCACACTCCATGACATTTAAAAGTGGGGAAGGAAAATAATGCAGATAAAGCAAGGAAAGTGTGAAGAATGATTGTTCAGGCCTCTGTCAGCCCTGAGCGGGGGCAGGGAAGGCTGCTCTGAGGGCAGGTTTGGGGGCGTTGACCAGGCCCTCGAAGGAAGAAGAATGTGCTTCTTGGGATTAACGAACGGCAGTGTGCCATCTGAAGTCTTAGAAGTTTTATTGTGGCTCTGCTCTGAGCAATGTGACCTTAGGAGAGTTGCCTAACTTCTATGAGCCACATTTTTTTAAAATCTGTAGAAGGGTTATCAATACAGGGCTGTTGTTAGTAATAATAATGATGGAGATTTAAGCATGTGTGCAAGTGCTCACCCAGTACAGGTGAGTGCTCACCAAATGTAAAATGCCCTTCTATGGACAGCTGAAGAGAGAGGTTAGTGTCTTCATCTTCTGGACCAGGACGGCATGCCCATGGATTCTCAAGAGGATAAAGGCTCCCTCACTCCCTCACTTTGATTGGAAGATCAGATGCAAGTTTCACTGTGCCCTGAATGCTCTGTATCAGGGGTCAGCAAACAATGGCCAAATCAGGCCACCGTCAGTATTTTTTTTTTTTGCTTGAGGAAGATTCGCCCTGAGCTAACATCTGTGCCAATCTTCCCCTATTTTGAATGTGGGTTGCCACCACATCATGGCTGACAAGTGGTGTAGGTGCACACCTGGCATCCGAACCCGCAAACCCAGGCATCCGAAGCGGAGCGCGTAGAACTTAACCACTATGCCACGGGTTTTTTAAACCTGCCCCATCAGTTTTTTAAATAAAGCTGGACCGGAGCACAGCCATGCTCATTTGTTTGTGTTCTGTCTGTGGCAGCTTTCGTGCTGCAAAGGCAGAGACGAGTAGTCGTGAAGGCGGCTGTAGAGCCCACAGAGCTGACACTCAGGTAAAATCAGACGGATAGAGAACACTAGTTTTTCCTCCCACTCCAAACCACAGATTCTAAATGTTCATCCCGCGTTGCTTCCCTGGGGGCTCAGCCTCTTCTGTGGCTTCAGGGCAGGTCCCAGAGGCAGAAAGCAGGGTTGTACATGGCTGTGATCACTATCCTATTATCTCATATTAGATCACAACCTACCCAGCCCTCAAAAAGCAGCCTTACCCTTGAGAGACATTTTTGGATCTCCGTTGGGGGATGAGGGAAGTAGGAGGAAGGACGAGTGAAGGCGGAAGAGATTGAAAGCGATGAGAATGGACAGTACGCCAGCCGGCTCAGAGAAGCAAGCGCCAAGAAGAGAGGATGGGAATGCTGGTGAAGTCTGAACAAACGCAAAGTCAAGCACAATAATAATTTGGGCAAAATGGCAAATGGCACAGCTGAGGAGGAAATAGCATTGTGAATGTAAAAACTCTTAAATGGAGCGCAGATGGGAGGGAAAAGTGTAATCTTCTGGAAAAGCCTCTAATTGTCTGCCCACACTAATAATTTCAGCAAACGCTCCCTCTCTCCCCCCCGCGTGTAATTACACCATTCCATCTGTCTATCAGCAGGTTTTTCACTGTGCCTCACTGCTGCCACGTTCCCATGCTCACGGAGAGATGAGGGGTTTTTTGAAGATTTAAGAATCTGACACATATCCTGAAGAAAAGACACTCAGGAGAGACAAATCCCTCTCCTAGGCCTGCTAAGACTCTATTTTACAAGTCATATAATCTCTTCAAACGCTATTATGGAGTCACAGGAGGCAGGGTCAGACAGTCTCCCCACTTTGGGTGTTCTCTTCGGCCAGCTTGTCTGGATGGTCAGCTCTGGATAGGCACTGGCTGTGTCTACGAAGGGCTAGTGGTGACAACCCCTCGTGGAGACACTGGCCCATGTGTCCTGAAGGTGGCAGGCCGTGAGAGCATCTGTTCAGGGCTATTCCTTTAGTGTGTCTCTGGTGTTAAAGCCAGGGTTCTGCTGTGTGAGGAGGAAGAGGAATCCAACCAGAGGGGGAGAAGCTGAGTGAGGAGGGTTGGGAGTGTTGGTGGTCCGTGGTGTTAGCTCAGTTCTGCCAGCCTGGGGAGCACTGCCCAGTGTCCCCGTCCAGTGCTCTGAGTGACTCCAACCGCCTTTGGCTTCTCTCCTTGTTTTGGCAGTGAGTCCCAGAGAAGACAGGTGGCCTCGTGCATGTAGCCCAGTAGGAAGGGCTCCAAGTTTCCCGCCCAAGTCACTGCCCCTTCGCATGCAGGAAGCATAGTGCTTGCCATCCCTTTACTGCACAGAAGGGGATGCGTGGGGACTGCGACCTAAGGATGCTGCGCTGGGAGGTGCCTGCAGGTTATTCATCCGTAAGTTTTGCTTTCATGTGAAAAATCACACCCTAATTCACCTCCCCTTCCCTTTCAATAAATGGATCCTTACCGCTACGCCACCGGGTGGCCCCACCCAATATTACTACTTTTTAACGGATGAATATAAATGAGATTCAGAGAACTGAAGTGACTTGTGACCTCAGAGAAGTAAGTTAACATCCTTGTCTCCTTCTTTCTTTCTTTCTTTTTTTTTTTTTTTGTGAGGAAGATCAGCCCTGAGCTAACATCCGTTGCCAATCCTCCTCTTTTTTGCTGAGGAAGATTGGCCCTGGGTTAACATCCGTGCCCATCGTCCTCTACTTTGTATGGGACGCCGCCACAGCATGGCTTGACAAGCAGTGTGTTGGTGTGCTCCCGGGGTCCCCGGGCTGCTGAAGCAGAGCAGGCACACTTAACTGCTTGTGCCACCAGGCCAGCCCCCCTTGTCTCCTTCTTTCTTAAACCCGCACAGAGACACACCACCTTTTAGGAGCGACCTGACATGGCCCGTTGGAGGAGATGGCATTCTACCAGGGTCTTGACAGATGGGAGGCACTCTGCAACAGAGATGGATGAGGGGAGTGGGGAGGAGACTTCTCATTTGAGGAACTGCCATGATCAAAGCAGAGTAGGAAAGCTCAAACTCCATATGGAGAAGAGCAGTGGCCCAATTCTCTGTAGAGCAGGCCAAGCGTGAGTGAGTGGTTGAAGATAAGGTTGAAAAGGTAACTTGGGACCTGGATGTAGAAGACTCTGAATATAGATGGAGGGATTTGCACTTCACTGAGTAGGCAGTGTAGACTCATTGAAGGCTATTTCATTCACCAAACATTTATTGAGCACTTATGGTGTGCTATGATGATTTGAATGGGAGAGTGAATGCCTTGGATCGTGTGATCTCCTGGGGTCACATGGGGTAGACTGCAATGGGAGAAAAGGGACAGAAGGGGAAGCAGAGAAGCCTGTTGGTGAGTTATAGGTCTAAAGCAGTGCAGTTGTGGTGGAAATGGAAAGGAATGGATGGATGTAAGTGGTATTAAAAATTCATTGTTGTGACCTAGAGGGTGCAGGAAGAATGGAGTGGTCCGAGCTTGGATGACAGGAAGAACAGTGCTACCGTGAACAGAAGCAGGGTGACCCTAACAAGGATGATTACTGGCTCTCAGGCCTCTCCAGGATGGTTAGAGGCAGGAGGATGGGTGCAGTGACATCCTAATACGCCCTTTCTGCCTTACACTTTCCAGGGTCTAAGAGAAATAGTTTGTAAATTTTACTTGACGATAATTTGGAGCCATTTATCTGGAATGAGGTGGAGTTCATTTCCTTTTAGGATCAATGAAAAGAATACCTTGGCTAACCCCCTCATCCTCCCTCCTTCCCCTTGCCATCACATCCCTACCAACTCTGGCGGGAGAAAACTATAGATTCTTACAGCTCCCTCCCCTCCACCCTTCCCATTAGCACTGCAGCTAATGAGTTGTGTATAACCCCAAGCTCATTACTCATCTGTAGAATGGGGCTAATATCCACAGGGCTGTTTTGAAAATCAAATGAAACCCTGTATGAGAAAGGCTTTGCGGACTCGGGAGCATTATTGAAAGGCTGCTTGTTGGCTGCTGCCTTTCCTTCTTGGAGGTTGAACAGTGCCAGGGAAGACTGCCACCACTACTGTGCACCTCTGACTTCTTGCTAGGGCCTTGCTCTTTCTTGCCTCCAAGATTTTGTCCATTCTGTCCCTTTTGTCAGGAATATCTTCCTTTCCCCTTTTCCTTACTAGCTCCTATTTATTCTCAAAAACCAGCTCAAAATCCCTTCTGTTAATACTTCCTAGACCCTCCCTCATCCAACAGTCGATTTCTGTTACAGCATCTTATTCTTTATTTTATTATAATTTATTATAGTAAGCTACAGTATTGAAATGACTGATGTTTCCATATCTGTCCCTAGACTGTGAATTCCTCAAGGGCAGGAAAAATGTCTTATCTGTTTATTATTGTTTATCATTGCACCATCCTGGCTGTGACACAGTGCCTGGCACATACTAGCTACTCAGGAAATGTTTGCAGAATAAATGAAAGAGTAGTGTAAAGAGCCATATGACAAAGGCATTGCTCCTGGAGGACTGAGCTCAAAGTTGACATCTTGAATCTAAGGTCCTACCATTTATCCATCCAAGGTCTCAAACCCATCCTTTAATTAAGGAATATGGGTCATGTCACAATCCCTTCAAATCCTCCTCTGCCAGCTCCAGGGGTCAGCAGAGTATCTCACATGAGCTTGATAACGTTTACACTCCAGAGAAGGGAGAGTTGCTTAGAGGGAAACGTCCTCCTACCACTTGTGTTGAGCTGTTATGAGGTCACCTACCAGAGTGGCCTTGTCCTTAGCTCCTTAAACTCTAACATTTGGCTTGTTGCCCCCTTCCTTATAGTTCCTTTCTTCTTAAGAACACAGCACAGGTCCTCTGAGCAGGAGGGCTGGAAAACGACTTGAGGTTACTACATTGTACTACACATACCATGATCTCTCTCTTTACTAACTTCTGCCTCTGCCCCTGGGCCAAGCTGGGGAGTGCTGGCCCTCTTGTGAGGACAACTCCCTCCCCTGGCTGGACTCTGCCCCCAAGTGTGCCTGGTGGGCCCCATTCTCAGAAGGCTGGGAGTTGGTCTCAAGATGTAGCCGGGAGCCCTGGGGGGCCAGACATTGTCTCTCTGTGAGGTTCATCCCACCATTCAGCACATTAAATCTCTTCCCTGCAACCCCTTCCCTGCCCCACAATGTCCAACATGCCTAAATCTGTGGTGGCTAAGATCTCCCCGAGATCGTCTTCACAGGCATAGCTTTCATCCCACGCCTTCCTCGGCAGTGTTGGGCTAACAAGTTCATCCCTTTAAACCTAGCTCCTGTCTCAGCCCTTCCCAGCAACTCCTTGCTTTGTGTCCAGCCACGTAGACAAAGCCCAGAATTAAGGCCTCCAGATTCATTTCATTTAACAAAAACCCACAAAAGCCAGCCCAGCAACCCATTCATCCCAAAATAGCCTTTGAAAGCCTGGGCATATGTCAGTGTCTCTTTGCAGAAACCACACTGCATTGTCATGAAAGGGCCATTTGAAAAAGGTAGCTACAGAACAATTATCTCAATGCATTTCAATCACTTTCCAACACCAACGTTTGTTCCTCAGTAGCGCAGTCCCTTTGACAATAAATGAATTGCACAATCAGTGTATAGATGTGTTTGCATGTGTGAGGGGACCCCCCCTTCATGATGAATTCCTAGATGAGCCAACATCACAAGTGATTGGTCTATGTACCCATCTCTCAATACAAATCCCAAACATCAACACAACCTGTTGAGAAACATTGAGCCCCTGGACTCTGTCACGGTGGGAGAGGCAGTGGGGATTGTGTTCCTGCTGCTACAAAAGGACATCCGAGAGAAGCAGCAGGGAGGCAGCTGGGCATAAACGCTCTGAATCAATGGCTCTTTCTCCTTGGTGGCTTCGAGCTTGCAACCTGTCATCCCGTGTCCCGTCATCTTGAAATGGAAGATCCCTTGGAAAGTCATTAGGTTTAAAAGTAGCTTCTCTGCTGTTGTACTTAGGAAGTCTTACAGCATGTTAAAGAGAAAAGGGGAGCAGAGGGCCACAGAACGCCCTTCGCTAGAGCAGGGAGACGGAAGGGCAGAAGGTGGAGGAGAAGGGCTGGGGCCCCAGCGGCAGCTCCGGGGAGAGATCTTGGAGCCTGCTCCCAGTCTGGTGGGCAGTGATACCCCCATTGCTACTGGGACAGTTTGGACAAATCCTTTTCTGGCCTGGACTTCAGGTTTTCCATCTATAAAGAGGGAAGGCAAATATCCCATGAAGGTGCCAAACAAGATTCTTAGGGTTTTTAAAAATTTGTTTTGTTAAGACCCTCAGGCTAGTCAGTGCTGGTCAGGTCCTGGGTTCTAGATCTGTCATCAACTTCCCGTGTGGCCTTGGGCAAGCTCTTTCACATTGTTTAGGCCTTAAATCCTTCTTTATAACAGGGTCATAACATACCTCCCTATTTAACTTATAAATAAAGCATAATGGCTGTGAACGTGGGCTTACAGCCAAAGATCCCTGACTGCATCTGGGCCATTCACCAGCTACGTGATCTTGGGAAAGCCTCCTGAGGTTTCTGTTTCCCATCCCAATCCTCATCTGTGAAATGGGGAAGAACAATACCTGCCTCATAGATTTGTTGTGAGAATTAAATGATAATACCTGTAAAATGCTTTGCGTGGGGCCTGTCATACAGAATGCACCTACTGATGGTAGCTACAGGTATTTATACACGCTTGTACTGAAAAGCAAGTTAAAGAAAGCAAAATCTCCTTGAAAAGTGCACAGGAATTCACCAGCATATGACATTATGATTACTATTATCACTGCTGCACACATCACACCTTGTGTAAAGTCCAAGTCCGGTGGGCGTCACCACATTATTCGTGCCTGGATGTGGCACCGACAGGAGCCTCCTGTGATAAGCTGATGTCAGGGAGCCTGGAGAAGGAAGGACCCAGACCTGGCTTTGAGCAGCTCTCTCTCAGCAGCCTTAAGGCCTCAGCAGACAGACCTTTTCAGAACAAAGCCAAACAGAGCAACACACACCGTGGCTGCCAGATGGAAGACACCTGTGCTCTGGAAGGCTGGCCGATTCCTTGCCTGGTCTCGCCTGGCACCGACCTGGCCCTCCCTGTCCAGGCCCACTTTGGGTGTCCCTGTACATACTGTAAACACTTGCCCCAGGAGGCGGGCACTTGGCAGTGTGTGTGCCATCTCACAGGGAGCACGTCATCCCCTGAAGAGGACTGATGGGACTGGGTGCCACCTGTGCCTAATTTGTCCCCAAGAGGGGAAAGCCTGCAGGAGGGAACAAGGCCCAGTTATGCCTTGCTCATTGAAGGGTCGTGCCAGCTGCCGTCTTTTACAACGTCGGGAGCCCCTGAAGGACAATTGGTGCTTTTCCTCTTGAGGAGCCTTTTCATTTTCAGGGTGGCAGGAAGGTGGTTATGGTGAGTGTGGACGGTTGGATGGAACACTCTCTGAGCTGTGAATACTGGTCAGGCCAGTGGCAGCCGGGCTGGGGCGGGAGGAGCCGGGAGACCTGGCTTCATTCCAGCTGTGCCACTTCCCTTCTGTTTTACTTTTGTCTGGCCTACCTCACAGGCTGGGCCACCACGGGTGGCTGTGCAGGGTGTGTACTGCACAAGGCCAAGCATCGCCAGTTGTACGGACTATGGATGAATGGTGCCCCGTAGACTTATACCATGCAGAGCTATACTATGCAGTGGCTCTGCATGTGGGGCTCTTGTGAGGAGCAAACGAAATCATCGCCATCATCTTTACCAATTATCGATCACCCGTTTGGCATCAGGCTCTGTGCCAAGCGCTTAGCATTTTACCCTCCCCAACACCCTACAGGTGGGTACTGTTATTATCTTACCCCCATATCACAAATGAGAAAACCGAGGCCAGAGAGGTTAAGCAACCTGGCCAAGGCCAGTCAGATATGAGTGATGGAGCTGTAATCTGAATGCAGGGCTGGCTGATCCCCGAGTCCACGCTCTTCATCTTCATCCACTATGCAAAGAGACTGCTGGGCAGCAGGGCAGGCAGGACTCCGGTCTGGGCCCTTCAAGTGCCTAGGCCAGTACTGCTTTGCTAGAGCCCTGTCTATCCGAGAGAAGGAAAGAGGATGGGGCGTCCTTGCCGGATATGGCAGAATCTTTCTCCCTTGGCCCTGCCATCCTTGTCTTGGGATTCCTCCCATAACATGGATTGTGAATCTCACTCAGGGACTATGGGTCAGCAGAGGTTGTGCTGGGGGCACTTATGTTCTTTACTTCATTCCCTTTTCTCAAAAAGGAAAAAGAAATGGAGCTGTCTGTCAGATTGTTTGGACCAACTCTCCAGAATCGCCATGCCCATTTTTCCAGAGCTATTGCCACCAGAGTCATTCCTCTCTCTTACATACACACGCACTTAGATATGATGCTATATTCACACATTTACACCCTTTACACACATGTACTTAGCATCTGCTCCTTGATATGTAGGTCCAGAAAGCTGTCACACAGTCCTGCACACACCCACATGTTGCACACACTCATACAGCCAAGCGACATGTATTCACACAGCACACACACATCTGTGCACGTATCTGTTCACGTGTATGCATGTGTACAACTGTCCCACTTAACTGCAGAACCAAATGAGCCCAGCAGCACAGAACAACAGCCTGGAAGAGGTGTGAGGGGGAGGAAGAGGTCGGGCAGGAGGTGGGAGCAGGAAGAAGTGAGCACTGTCAGGCCAGAGGCTTGGAAAGGACTGCAGGCACCAGCTCCAGGTGACTAGGGGCTCACAGTCTTCTCATTTAGACGGTCTGCCCAAGGGATCTTGGCAGAGTGCAACTTCAGCTTTGGGGCCACAGCTCTGCAGTCTTCCTCTGGGAGGCCATCCCCTCCCTGTGCGTGTGCTCACGCACGTGTGTGTCTGGCTCACACTTACTCTCCATACAGAGGGCACTGTATTTTCAGATGTCCTTGTTTTCACAGTGGGACTAAGTGGGAAGTCTGAGTCCCTCCTGACACCTGGCTTCCGTGAATTCTGGATGTGAGCATTAGCAAGACATTTTTTGTCACCATCGCCTACACCCATCCCAAGGCTCACCACAGAGACCACATTAGAACTGGTGACAAAACAATTAGGGGTCCTCAAAAAGAGGGTGCCTGGGGTTCACAATAGGCCATCACCCACAGGGAAGCAATATTCTCCTCCTTAAACCATGCTATTGGGACGAAAGCCTCCACCCTTTATGTCTGGCCAGTTTTCTGCCTCTATAAACGATCACTCAACTCCTTGGGGGGTAGAGCCACATGATTCGAGTGGGAGGAATCTTGGGGCAAAACTTTACATGCTGGTAGTAAATTGATAGCCTATCCACTGAATATCCACTGCTTTGGCTCAATAAATAGGTTTGGTTGTCTTTTTTTGTGTGTGTGTGTGAGGAAGATTAGCCCTGGGCTGACATCCGTGCCCATCTTTCTCTATTTTATATGGGATGCCTCCACAGCATGGCTTGACAAGTGGTGTGTCAGTGCGCACCCGGGATCTGAACTCATGGACCCTGGGCTGCCGAAGCAGAGCATGCGCACTTAACTGCTACACCACTGGGCCGGCCCTTGGTTTTCTTAAAAAAGCTTTTTTCACATCCAAAAGAGGTACATGTTTATAATAAGAATACAAACAGTACAAAGTGGTCAGACCTTTTCCACTGATGACAAAATTATAAACAGTTTCTTGTGCCTCATTCTAGAAACTTTAGGTGCATCGATGTATCTGCAGGCATATATATATGTATGTATACGTATATGTAGATGTATGTGTGTGTGTATAAATGGAAAACACACCATGGAAGATTACAGATGGCCACAAAGACTTTGCCACTTCTGCCATAGAACATGGAGGAAGTGATGCTGTGTAACTTCTGAGACAAAACCTTAAGAGAGATGCTGCTTTTTCTCTTAGATGCTTGGAACGCTTCCTCTTGGAACCCAGCAGCCATGCTGTGAGAAGCCTACATCACACTCAGAGACCCACGGAGGAGAAGCGAGGCACTTGGCCAACAGCACAAGCTGATCGCCTAGGCAACAGCCGGCACCAATTGCCAGTCATGCCATGCCTTCAGATGACTGCAGCAGCCCAGGGGATACCAGACAGAGCAAATGAACCACTGCACTGAACCCAGCCAAGCCACAGAACCATGAAAGACAGGAAATGGTGGCTTTTGTTTTAAGCTACTACATTTTGGGGTGGCTTGTTACATTGAAAGAGAGAACTGAAACATGTACATTGATTTTGTTCATTTTAATAACTATCTAGTAATTCATTGATTGGTTGTACTAAGATTTTTTTTTTTTCTCGTGAGGAAGATTGGCCCTGAATTAACATCTGTTGCCAATCTTCCTCTTTTTCCTTGAGGAAGAGTGTCACTGCACTAACATCTGTGCCAATCTTCATCTATTTTGTACGTGGGACGCCGCCACAGCATGGCTTGATGAACGGTGTGTAGGTCCATGCCTGGGATCTGAACCCGTGAACTTTGGGCCACCAAAGCGGAGTGCATGAACTTAACCACTACATAAATGGGCTGGCCCCTGGCTGTACTATGATTTTTTAAAAACTAATGTCATATTAAAGGGGATTTATGTTATATCTAGTTCCTTGCAGGGACACAGCAAAGGATATCCTTGTACATATATATTTGTGCACATGTATAAATACATATCTCTAGCTGAAATTTCTAGAAATAAAATTAAGTGACATGTGAATTTAAAATTTTGATGGATATTGCCAAATTATCCTCCAAAGGTGTCCTATCACATTTTGCACTCTCACCAAAAGTGTATGAAGGTGCCTGAGTCCCTATACCCTTGCCCACAAGGGCATAGGGATATAATCAAACTTTTAATCTTTACTTGTCTGATAGATTAAAAAAAAAAATCAACCATATTTTAGTTTGCTTTTCTTCAATGATGACTGAAGTGGTTCGTCTTTTGATATGTTTATTAGCTATTTTTTCTTTTTCTGTGAATGTCCTTTACCCATTTTTCTACTGGCTCATAAGAGCTTTTTCCTTTATTGAATTTTAAGAACTCTTTTTCCTTATTGAATAGTGAGAACTCTCAGATGACAAACGAAAGAAATTAGCCCTTTGTCATTTGTGTTACAAATATTTTTTCACAGATTATTTTTTAGTCTCTGACTTTGTGTATACACAGACACACACACACACGTATTTGTGTGATAATTTTCTTTTTCTCTTGTTTTATGGTTTTGTATATCTTTCATCCAAGTGGAACTTGTTTTGGTATAAGGAATGAGGAAGGGATCCTGTTTAATTTTTGTCTTCCCACATGTCTAGTCAGTTGCCCAAAAGCATTTATTGAATAATTGACCTTTCCTCCACTGCTTTGAGACACCGCTTTATCCCATACCATCTCTCCATGTATATAGACATTTGGGTCTATGTCTGCACTCTCTGTTTTGTTCCCTTGATCTCTCTATTTGCAGCCAGTACCTAAAGACTGCTTCTCAGCTGCTCCCGCCTGCACGTCTTCCGGGACTGCAGTTTGCTCTCGGAGCCCAGATCTAGGGTGGTCACCTTTGATGCTAGCCCCGTGTCACACCTCCATTTCATTCTAATCTAACCCATTCTTGTCTTCCATAGACTCCTTGCCCCACTTGTTTAGAAAGTCTCCCTGCTCCAGATAATTTGTTCCTGAGTAGAAAAATTCCTCTCAATAATGGCTCTTAAGCTCTTCCTCTTGGTGACCACCGTTAGCTATTCCTGCTTTCCTGGGAACCCTTCCACGCAGGGCCAAAACCTCCTTCTTCTTGTCTCCTCTGGGAAAATAGTTCTTTTTTGTGGGCCAGCCACACCCCTTCAATCTCTTGCCTCTTCACTCACCCACGATATTACATGGAGGAGCGTGGTCGAGTAAACGGAGAGTAAACCAGGAGGTTGATGCACCTCTTGTCGGTGTCCCCGATAAGGTGAAGATTTCCACAGGTCCTGGAGAAGTCGTGTACCGTTTGATGATCAAGAAATAAACCGTCTCCCTCTTCCTTCTCTTTTTCAGATGTGAACAAAGTCCCTGGTCAGGAAGTCAGGAAATATTCATGCTGCCTGAAAACTCATCTGCCTGTGCTTCTTGCCTTTTCTCCCTGGCAGTTTGCAATGTTATATTGCTATCAAAGTAGGAAAAGTGAGTCTGTGAAGTCAAGCATCTGAGAAGGTCCTGAAAGTCTGAAATAAACAATACTGGAATAACAATGTCCTACTCACCAAGGGCATTTAGCCAGAAAAGCACTCCTGCTTGGGAATTCTATTTGTTTTCCTCTTGGAAAATGGGAAAGTGGATCTGTAATTCAGCTATGAATACCCTATTTTCTTTCTAAAGGGAACGGCTGGAGGGGAGGACTGGAAATAGAGTCCTTTATTTCAGGTCTCAAATTCTGCCCAGGGCACACAAGACCGGGAGTCATCACCATCAGTAACAACTGCTTAATTAACAAGTTGCAGTTCCCAGTTGGGCTTCCTATGGTGCGGAACGCATGCAGTTCAATGTCCAGGAAAGGCACCGGGGAACTGAGGAGCCAGAAGCCGCAATCTCAGTGGTCACTCCCTGGTTGATGGATCCAGAGCTCTTCTCCTATTTCTCCAGGGCCTCCAGGGCCCTCCCCTCACATTCAGCAAGACCTCTGCTGGGTTCACCAACCCCCCTCCCTCCACTCTCCAGCTTCCCCCTTCTGTCAAATGTACCACTCTCCACTAAGCCAGGTCTAAGGCCATGGGATCAACTATGATCTCTTTCTTTCTCATTCTCTCCTCCTCATATCCAAAATGTCCCTAAATTCAGTGTTTCTTTCTTCAGGTGTCCCTTGAACATTTGTTCTTCTCTATCCCACTGTTATTGCCTAGATCCATATTAACCCAACAGTTTCTGCCCCCACCCTGGTCCAACCTGTGTCATCAGGGCCAGATGGATCTTTCCATAACACCGTGTTCAGTGTGTCCCTCCTGATCAGGAGAGAACAGCAATATTTGAATGCCTACTGTGTTACGCTCTGTGTTTATTTCATTTAATATTGTCAAAAACCTTATGAAGTGTGCTTTATTATCCCTAAGCAAAAGGATCAAGAAATTATTAGAGCAATTCCAAGTCCTTTTCCTGGCATCCAAAACTCTCCCCATAATATGGCTCTGATTTGACTATTTGGCCTTATCACATACTCTATTCCAAGTTGAACTTGGTTCCAGTCAGGCCCGTCTCTTCTCTAGGGGGATGGGTGGCAGTGGAGGGGCAGGCCTGATGGCAGAAAGTGCAGTCAAATAGGAAAGAAAGAGTTCACACCTCAGTGGCTAAAGTCCAAACAAGTAGCTGCTAATGAGTGGTTGTGGTGGTGGGAGGGAGCTGTTATGACTTAATTGTGTCCCCCCAAATTCATATGTTGAAGTCCTAACCCCTAGTACCTCAGAATGTGACTGTACTTGGAGATAAGGTCTTTAAAGATATAATTAAGTTCAAATAAGGTCATTAGAGTGAGTTCTAATCCAATATGACTGGTGTCCTTATAAGAAGAGGACACAGACACACACAGAGGAAAGACTGTGAGGACACAGGGAGAAGGCGGCCATCTTCAAACCAAGGACAGAGGCCTCGGAAGAAACCAACCCTGCCAACACCTTGATCTTGGATTTCAGCCTCCAGGACTGTGAGAAAATAAATTTCTGTAATTTAAGCCACCTCAGTCTGTTGCAATTCATTACGAAAGCCTTAGCAACCAATACAGGAGCCCAAGCAGGCATTGTCTGAAGAAGTGGGAGGAATGTAACAGCACTTGAGGATGGTAATGACAGGAAGAGCTACTTTTATCAAGCATCTTCTATATGTCAAGCACCACACTGCTATGTGATCATTTCACATTCGTTGTCTCTAATCATCACAAATACTCTGCAAGGTAGTTATTGGCACAGCCATTTTAGGGATATGGGATCCAAAGATCAGACTGATAGTAAACGTCCCTAGAAGACAGAGATAATGAACATCAGCTCTGGGATTTGAACCCCAACGTCCTCCCTGCAAAACCTGTGCTCATTCTACTGGTAACACTGTGCCAATGAGCAGGTGGGATGGCACAAGTTGACCCCAGACCTGTCCACAGGGCCCTGACCACCAGGTGGGCTTCAGGAGCAGAGCGTTGTCTAGAAGGACATGCTCACCAAGCTCATGGGGCAGAAACACAGGACTCCATGTAGCCAAGGAAAGGAGGAATAGCTTAGTGTTCTTTCCACTCAATGGCTAAACCATCACCCCTTCCTGTTTATATTCAGCATGGTCCTGGAAGTACTTGAATGGGAGCCAGCTTTAGCTTCCTGAGACAGTTCACTATCATTCAACCTGCATGGCATGCTGACATTCCTAATGAGATGAGGTGGGTAGGTAATGTGTGTGCAGGTGGGAGCTTGGGGGAAAATTTCCCTTAATGATGCTCTACATGAATAACCATCACCCTTCATATCCACCAGGGATATGCCCTCACACGTGGGATTCCTTCATCCCACTGTGGACTTAGAGTTCCTGGTGCCCCGAGGGGAAGCAGATTAGCTCACTTATAATTAAGTGTCTCAAATAAAGGTTTGGTTTACGTTTAATATGAAAAGTGATTCCAAGTCAAACAGATCACAATCGATGACTAAGAACAGAATTACTGAAGTCTGACAACTGCCACAAACACGAAATCTTATTTCAGAGCTGCTAAAACTCAATAAACACCATTTTAATAATTAATGAAACTGTAATTAATGCATGGCAACAGTCTCAACCTGACGTATCTCTTCACAATGAGCACGGTGCGACGGGGAAGGAGGCAGTGGGGAAGGTTCACATGGGAGGATGGGCAAGGGGTGCCCGCAGTGCCAGGTCCCCCCTCCCCCCCAGGAAAATCTGTGGTCTACACTAATCAAATTAACCACTTAATTGTCAAACACTGAGCATTCAGGTTTCAAACACTAACCCCAAGAGACTGTAAAGTGCTTTTGGATCCTTAGAGAAAAGCCTCTGCTCCATCCTTTCATGGACCGAGTGGGTGCCCAAGGGGTGGAGTTACTACAAAGTGATGATTTCCATCCTGCCTGATGTGTGAGCAAGTGATCACCTGAGTTTAAGGAGAATTCTTGATATAATTTCTTAAATCAATGATTCCCACATTGTTAGCAGAACTAGTATTATATTAGCTGTAAGAAAAAAAATGGAAGACTTTGGTCCTGTCCCTGGTCCCATAGAAATTCGGATTTAGTGGGGATGGGCTGAGAGGTCTCATTAATAAGGTGGGAATTTCTGATACAGTCTCTATCGCCTGGTGATGCTTTGGTGGCAAAGGCCAGGACTTCTTCAAGCCACAGAGCCACCCTCCCACCTGCGTCACCTCTCCAGGGGAGTCTGACGCACAGCCAACTAAGGAACATTTCATTACAGAAAGCAGTAACATCCCTAAGAACACGATATTCCAGGGACACAAAAGAGCTAACCCTCCACTGGAAGTGCCTCCTCTGGGGTCCAGGAAGGCCACTTTCCAGTGGCACCGCCCTACTGTCCCTTAGTGCACTGGGACCCAGGATTCCACCATCGCTGGCCAAGCCCCTCTCCCAACGGTCCTCTTTGGACATGAAAGATGCCAGAAAAGGGAAAAGCAAAACAGCAAGCTGCGCTGTTCCCACTCCAGTGGCATTTTCTCTCTGTGTCTCTGGTGAGTCAGAGTTTGTTTGAATGTGAATTATCTGCAATCATAAAAGTGACAGTACAGCTGGCTGCCGGGATCCTGGAGGAGGAAATGTGTGTTGCAGATTAGGGGGAATGCATGTGTGTGGGTGCACGTGTGTGTGCATGTGCATATGTGTGTATGCATGCATGTCTGTGCACACTGGAGGGCTGGGGCTGTCCTCAGTTATTAAAGCAATTCCTAAGGGGGCCTTTCTGAGTGAGGCCAGAGCTGGGAGGGACGAGCCCCTCAGAGGCCCCTCTGTCTGGATGATGCTATGACAGCAAAAGGCCAGGACTTCTTAAAGCCAGGGAGACTCTCCTGCCGCCTGCCCCACCTCTCCAGCCCTTGGATTTCAGTCCAATCTCAGCTGGTACCCTCTGTTTCCCAGAGATGTGGGAGGAGAAGACAAATGGTTGCTACCCTTATTCTCCTGGTGCTGGTACCTTTGCCTCAGAAGCTGGGACGCAGGTGAGGGCTTGGGCACGATACTCTGTACCCCTGAGGTCAGGAGCCATGGCTTCTGTCTAGTTATCATGTAGAGCTTGTGGGAAGGAGGGGGAAGAGGGAAGGGGTCTGCGAGTTTGGGACTGTGGCTTTCTGAGGTTGGTGACAACCAAAAAGCTGCCAGTAGGGAAGAGAAGCAGGTGGAGATAGTGCTACTTTTGGCCGAGACCTCTTTTCCATCCTTGCTCCTCCCACAAAGTAACAGATGGTCCAGAAGCCACGCAAGTCCCCCTGCCAGTCATCTGGAGAGAAGCCACAGTTTACATGTTCCAAGGGTTTTTGGTCATTCACCAGACACTTACGGAGTGTCTCCTAAGCTCTGGCATGGTACTAGGTGCTAGATGCTGGGTGCTAGGTGCTGAGTTCTCAGTGCTGGATGCTAGGTGCTTGGCTCCTGGTCTTAGGGAGCTCCTAGTCTGATAAGAGAGACAGTCAGGTAAACAGTCAGTTGTAACACAGTGTAAGAAATGTGAAATTGGGTAAGCACAGGGGGCTGTGGAGGCCCATGGTGCCAATAGCGAACCCAGACTGGCAGTGTTGTGGGTGTGAGGACAAATGGTCTGGGAAGGACTTTCAGGGAAGCCAAGAGCCTGGAATGATGCTGGGAAATGCAGACAGGGAGGTCTTCTGATTTAGGAGGGCAGAGACAACTGGTAGATCAGCGTGAATGAAGCAAAGGGAATTGGCTGAGGCTGAAGGAGGAATGAGGGCTGGATGGGTTCCTAGAAGCTGGGGTGTTCTCATGAAAGCCAGTGGGAGGCACTGGATGCTTTTAGGCAGAGGAGTGACTCATCCAGGAGGATCTGTCAGGAGGCTGCTGCAGAGGCCCAGGTGAGAACTGACGAAGGCCTGGCCCGGGCTGTGCTGGCGGAGGCGATGAGGACGAGAAAGGCTCCAGACATATTAGGAAGGAGACTTAACAGGCCTTGGTAACTCATGGGAGCTTACATTCTGGGGAGGGATACAGACATTAAACAACTAATTACACAATTAATTATGTAATTACCACTGTGATAAGTGTTCTGAGGGAGAGGGGAGGGTGTGAGGGCCTACTAGTGGAGGATCTGCTCTGGCCAGGGGTGTGGGCAAGGCTTCCTGGAGGAAGTGATGTTGACCTGAAGGCTGAGTGGGAATATCCAGGTGAGGGGATGGGTGGTGGCGGGAAACAGCATATGCAACGTTGGGGCAGGAGGGAGCACGGTGTTTTGAGGACCTAACCAGTCTGACTAGAGCAGGGGTGGGCCAACTCTGGTCTGTGGGCCGAATACAGCTGTCTGCCTGTTTTGTCAGTGAAGTTTCATTGGATCACAGCCACACTCGTTCATGTACACATTAGGTGTGTCCACTTGTGCACTTTATCTGGCCTGGACTAGTGTCAGGGAAGTGAGTTGCCCAGGGTGCAACATTTAAGGAGGCCCTCACTCGTGGGGTGGGGCACAGCCCCAGCCCTGGCAGCCAATCTTGCACTCTGGCACCTTACTTACTCTACGCTATTCCTGGCCCCGCTGCACTACAGTGGCAGAATTGAGTAGTTGCGACAAAGACCACCTGGTTGCAAAGCCTAAAATATTTGCTCTCTGGCCCTTTATAGGAAAAGTTTTCTGCCCCTTGGGCTGGAGCAGTAAGAATGAGGGGCACGTGGTTCAGGTCAAGCACTGATGCTCTGGAGCGCTGCCCATCCCCCAGCACTCGACTCTACGTGCAGAGGCACTTGTGCGAACACCTGTGACTCTCTGCAGGGGGCTGGCGGAGGGGGGGCATCTTTTCTAGCTGTGGGAACAGGCTCAGTCCTTGCACAGGGCAGGTGGAAAGTCTTGGGAGTTATTGCCCTGGAAGCAGCCCTCAACAAATGATGGATGGGGGTTTGTGGGGATAGATATCCCAATTTCCCCGCTTCTTAGTGGGAGAAGGCCATGCCCCAAAGCTGCCCAGTGGGGCTGAGCACAGTTGCATGCAGTAGTGTCTGACTTGACAATGAACCCTCATTGGCTCCCTTCCTTCCCTTCATGCTCACTGCCCCCAACTGGCCACCAGTGTTTCCAAGGATCACCCCCACCCCCAACAAACTACATGCATTTGAATCCTTGTCTCAGAATCTGCTTTGAGAGGAACCCAAACAAGACTGTGGGATGTGCCCAAGCTGCCCCAAGTGGAGGGCACATGTAGCAGTTCCACGTAGAGAAAGGAGGCCTTCTGGATAAGTAGCAGAGTTGCATTTGTATGATTTATTTTTCTTTCCCTCTAGGCCTCAAGCTACAAGATGAAGAACTGGGATTAATTTCTTTTGATTCTAAACTCACACATCCCCTTTCTGTGCGGCTGCACTGCAGGGGGCTCTACACTCCTCCAGTCGGGTTCTTGTGCAAGCCCACTGCCCCTCCACCCCAGCAACAGTGCCCAAACAACTGCTGCAGTTTCTGTTTTGTCATCTGATAATTCTGTTTCCTTCCCTCTAAAGAAAACTGTGCAGAGGAAGAACCACTTGAGAAAAGCAATCCTGGCCTCCTTACCCCATCCATCTGTCTTGCGGAGGAAGGAAACACAACTATTCTCTGCTTTCCAGTTTCCTTCCCAAAAATCTCAGTGCACAGTCGGCCAGTTTGGGCCAGTTGGTGGGCTTCCACCCTGCACCGGCCAGCCTCTGAGGGGTCCCCAAATTAAAATGCAAGTTACAGTAAGTGCTCTCCTTTCCTGGGGATTGTTGACAGATAAAGACCACATGGGCTCATCAGCGTGATCTTCAAGAGAGAAATGATTGGGGCAAATGGCTCCAAATGGAGATGAAAAAGCTTTTACAGTGACAGGGAAGAGATATCACAGGCTGCTTGAGAAAACGCAGTTTGGGAATATTGGAGAACATGGGCCATTCTGCAAATCAAAAACAAGAGGAAAGGGACAGAGAGCACATGAAATGATGCAAAAGAGAGAAGCAAGACACGATGAGAAAGAGAGAGAGGCAGGCAGGCAAAGGGAGGAGAGAAGGAGGAAGCAAGAGCCCACAAACATTCGGGAGCATTCAGCAGAGGGGGAGGGAAGACAGAGCATGTTCAAACATCATTGAAGAGGAAGACGGTGGCAGAGGACTGGTGTTCCAGTGTGAAGTGAGCAGAAAAGCTCTTGGTGCCCCTCTGAGGAACACGAGAGCAGTCTGCAGTGTTATTGAGTAACAGAAAAATGGCTCCTCTCTGACTTAGCACAGGATGCAATTTATCTTTGGAGAGGACCCTCCATACGGCCAATGTTAGTTCTTAGACGTCTTGGCAAGAGGTTGGGCATGAGAAGGGTGGAGGATGAGGTGCAGAAAAAAGAGGAGGATGGGGGGAGAATGTGGGAGGTGACAAGAATGAAAGGGAAAGAAGAAATGAGATGGAGAGAGGGAGGAAGACAGGAAGGAGAGACGGAAGAACAGCTAGGCGGGTGCTAAGAGAGAAGAGAGAGGATAGGGGGAGAAATTGGGAAGAAGAGGCAGGGAGAAGAGAAGAGGGGAAGGGAGGGAGCTGGGAAGAAAGATTTTGAAAATCTTAAGAAGAGCAAAGCAGCTAACATTTACGGAGGGCCTGCTAGGTGCCACACACTGAGCGAGGTGTCATTTCATTATCTTATTTCATCCTTCCACCCACACCGTTGGCGCTGTCATCCTCATTTTTATAGGTGGGGAAACGCAGGCTCGGAGAATTTAAATAACTTTGCCCAAATCACAACATTGAGGAAGTAGGGAAGTCAGGATTCAAACTCAGGAATAAAGGAAGTTTAAGATGATTCAAGATCAGTCCCATCCCAGAAGAACAGGCAAGCACCTGCTTTTACGGATCTCTGGGCTCCAATCTAAAACGATACCAATTCAGCACAGGAGTCCTATGCTGTAACCATAGCATGTAAAAACCTAGGCCTCCAACCACCAGGGGGAGCTATCTCCACAGCGGAAACAAGAACCAGCTAGAGCTAAGAACCAGCCACCTCAGGCAAAGAAGTTGTTTGCTAGTTTGTGTTCCTGGGGGATTAGTTGGTCATCAAGGAGGGCAACAGCTGAGAAAATCGATTTATATCAGCTGATTTTCACTTTATCCTGGACCCCATCTAAATGGGATCTATCCGTTACCCTCAATCAGTATCTGTTTCGCTTCCTTTTCTTGACTTGTGACCGTGGACTCGTTTGTTTGCTCTGGTTGGCTGTCTGCCACCCTTGGAAGGCAAGGCCGGGTCTGTTTCAGTCACCCTGTTGGCCTGGGGCCGGGCACAGAGCCTGGTGCATCATCGTAGCCGTGCCGTACAGTTTTGATAAATGAATGAACAAATGAAAGGGTGATAGCATCTTGAGCAGGAGGGATCTGGAAGAAGCCTTTAATCCTACCAAACCCCGTTCAGATAGGAATCTCAAATGTCGCTTTTAAACAAAGAACTCCACAAAGGGAGCTTTCTTTGCTTTCCATAGACCTTCACGTTGAACCCCACCGTCAAGACTGCCTTTTGGTGTTTAGCCGTTTCACCTACTGCTGTCTTTTTGTGGAGTGGGGTTGGGAGTTAGGAGGAGAGTTACACATCTTGTTTTGTCCTGGTAATGATAATAATAAAGGCTCCCTTCCAAGGCCGTCAGGATGTCCAGTGAAAGAGTGGACCTGTGAGCACAGTTTGTGGGCTAAAGCACTTTGAAAGTGGCCACTGTCCTCTGGGTACCACTGTTCTTCATCCTTCTGTAAATTCTCTTTATGTGCTCAAGTGGCTGTGTGAAGCAGCCATGATAGAATGTTCTAGCAGTTGGCTATGCCTCACGCTAGACCTATTGACTCAGAATCTCTGGGAGTTCTCTCTGGAAACTGGTCCTTTTAAAAACTCCCTCAGGCAGGTCTTGGGTGCGGTCATGCTTGGGAATGGAGGTTGCCACATACCTTCTCCTCAATCGCCACTCATCTCTGTCCTCAGGTTGCCCAACTGCCCCAGCCTAGTGGCCCCCATCTTTCTTGGTAACTTCAGGGTCATTGCCAAATTAAGAAATGAGTTTCCATCAATGTTATTCTTCATTTTGAGCCACAATATAAAACACTTTATTGCGATTACAAATAGCAAAGTTATTTTCCACCGATCCTCAGCATCTGAACTTAATAGCATGCTGTAATGCCACCCTGTGCTGATGTGTGGCATATTTAATATCCATCTTTCGTAGAAATAACAGTGTTCAGAAATTAGAAGGGACTTTAGCAGCGAAATAATTAATGTGGATAACCATCATAAACGCCACAAATGGAACAAATACAGATGGTAGTGAGCCGTGATTGCTAATATGCTAACCTGTTTTGACAGAACTTTAAATTTTTTCCCCGGGAGGTTCGTGGATGGAAGTTAAAACGCCCCTTTCCTCATGACAAGAGCCCAGTCTTTCTGGGTCAGGGGTTCACTGATCTTTTACCTGGGCGTGGGAGCATCACAGAGCTTTGGCTGAGGGAGGCTTGCTTCCTGGGTCTGGGCCTCTCTCCCACCCTGGCTGCCCGAGGCTGTGTCAGGAGGGAGACTTCTATCTCCTGCAGCCGTATTTCTGCCCTCTGTCTCAGGCATAGGCAGGCTGGGCCAGCCTGGACCTGTAGCCAGACATCCACCTCTCCTGACTGTGGCTCTGGGGGAGGGCAGGGGCTCCTGGCTGGGCTCCTCTCGGCGGGAAGCAGCTCTTTGAAGATCCTGGCAGCAAGCAGGTGTGGGTTACAGAGCCAAGCTCCAAGAGGCTGCACAGAAATGAAAAATCACCATAGAAAAATGACTCATCAAACTCTCAGGCAAAAATCTACTGAGACAAATGTAGGGAAGAGGTGTTTGGGGGAAAGCTCCTGCTTTCAGCCCTGCTGGCCTCTAAGCAGCATGGGAAGCAGGAGGGCCATCCAGGTTTCTCCAGAGGAGTCAGAGGTCCCCAGAGAAAGTCTGGAGGGCAAATGAGGGCAGGGAGGGTAGAAGGAACCTAGTCTTCCCTGAACCACTGCAATGGGATGAGCAACATGCTCTGCACATATTATTTTATTTACTCTTCACAATGATCATTTGAGCTGGGCATGGTAAGCTAACATTTAAGACAAAGAAGCTGAGAATTAGACAATATATGATTTGCCAAGTTCACAGAGGCTCTCACAGAGCCTCCTGGGCCCTGGTAACACCACCCTGGCCGGCCATTCCCATTGGTGTGATCCCAGAGCGCCTTCAGTGAGCCTTCTGCCCCCGAGGCCAAACCTTCCTCTTTGGTGCTGAATCCCAGCTCCATCCAAGGACATTGATCCAAATATTTGTCCCCTTCCCTCCAGCGTCATCACACTCCCTTCTCTATTTATCATCTTCTTGCAAATATGCTGTACTATCTCTAAATTTTTTTTTAAAAAGTTGAAATCCGTTTCCCTCCTGCTACAGCTCCTTGTCTGTGTTCTTTTATATAACTCAAACGAGCTGCCTCTCACTGTCTCTAGTTCCCCTCATCTATTCTCTCTCTCTCTTTTTTTTTTTGTGAGGAGGATCAGCCATGAGCTAACATCCATGCCAATCTTCCTCTTTTTGCTGAGGAAGACTGACCCCAGGGCTAACATCGGCACCATCCTCCTCCACTTGATATGGGATGCCGCCACAGCATGGCCTGACAAGCAGTGCGTTGGTGTGAGCCTGGGATGCGAACCTGGGTCACCAGCAGTGGAGCACGCACACTTAACCGCTATGCCAAGGGGCCGGCCCCCATCCATTCTCTCTTGAATACACTCACTCAGATTTTGCTCCCAGCACTCCACTGAGAGCTCTTTTCAAGGTTGCTGCCAAATCCCATGGTCAACTCTTAGTTGACAAGGTTGATCAGCTCCTCCTGTTTGGACGTGTTCTTCTCTTAGGATAATTTCTTCTCTGGGAGGACAGTCTCTTTTGGGTCCACTCTTACTTCAAGGCTGCTCCTTCTCCAACCCCTGTGTTGGTTCTTCCCCGTCCCTATTATCCCAATGTTGGAGGCCCTCGGGGCTTCTCTGAGCTGTCTACATTCACTCCTAGGTTATCCCATTTAGTTCCATGGCTTCCAATACCATCCACTTGCTGAAGACTATCCTCTTGCTTGACATCTCCGTGTGGATGTCTCATGGGCATCTAAACCATCCAATCCAAAACCAAATCCCCAATCCCAAACTCCTGGTCCCCAGCCTGCCCTCTGCACACCCCGCCCACTGCCCCTAACCTGAGCCTCTTAAAATCATCCCCATCTCAGTAAACAGCAACTTCGTTCTTCCTCTTGCTCAGGCTACAACCTTGGAAGTCATCCTTGACACCTGTCTTTCTCTAAGACTTCACAATCGATCTTTTATCCGGAAAACAACCGTTTCTCACCACCTCTGCTGCCGCTACCCTGGGCCCAGACAGCCTTGTCCTTCCCTGGATGAGAGCCTTAGCTCCTAAGAGGCGCCCTGGCTTCTTTTCTTGGCCCCTGCAGCTTCTCCTCCGCCCAGTGGCCTGAGTGATCCGTATTCGGTGTGAACGGGATGCTGTCGCTCCTCTGTTCAAACCCTTCCACGGCTCAGGGTTGGGATTTGGCCACTTTACCCCTCTGATCTCAGCTCCTACTCGTCTCCCCTTTACTGACGCAGCCTCCTTGCCGTTTCTCAAATATGCCACGCAGGCTTCCTCCTCAGGAGCTTGGTCCTTACTATTCTTTCCCCCGCCTGCTGCTATCTCTTTTACTTTGTCTTATTTTTCTTCATTGAACTTATCATCACTTGACAGCATATATTTATTTGTGGGTTGCCTGTCTGCTCCCACTCGAATGTGAGGGTGGGAACTCCATCTGTTTTGTCCACTCCTGTGTCCCCAGCGCTCGGAGTAGGAGACACCTGACACCAGGCACATGTAGGTTCCCAACAAATACTTGCTGAGGGGTGAACTTGAACCCAGTGTGGCTCTAGTCTTTGCCTTTCCCACCACAGGCACAGTGGTGTTTGCGTGCAGATGGGGGCGTGCCGGCACGGTGGGGCTTCTCTTAAAGGCTGTATCTGCCTGGCTCCCTGGTGACACCAAGTTCTAAATGCCAACGAGGCCCCAAATTCCTCCAAGGTGTTACCTTCGTGGTAACACCAAGAAGGTGTTGCCATCATAGTTAAAAATTGGACCCCCCCCCCCAAATATGCTAGATTGCAGGATGTATACAAGGAAATAAAAACATTAGATGGGTAGAAAGTTGTGACAAACTGGAAATTATTTTCAATTTAGAATTGAGGGGTTTAAATTAGTGTTCACTCTCATGCCCAGTCTAGGTGAAGACATTCGTCATCCAGACAGAGACACTTCTGGGAGTAAATGGGGAGTTATTAATAAATATGCCAGGACAGTAGGCACAAGCCAGGACCATCCAGGGCAAACCAGTGTGACCACCTTAATTGGAGAGGAAGGGGCTGCTTGTGGCTGGGTCTGGTAGGGCTGGGGCTGATGCAGAGGGATGGAGCTGAAGAAGGTACCTGGGAGACATGGGATGAGACAGAGAGGGGCCAGGAGAGGAGGAGCAGGCAGGCGAGGGCAGAGAAGTGCTGGGGGATCTGGTATGGCACATTAAAAGGGCAGGGCCTGGAAACAGTCTGGGAGAAGGGTTTATTTCACATGCCTGAGAGAGAAGAGAGAAACTGGGATCCTAAGGAAGAAGCTAATTGGGCACCAGCTGAGCTGGTAAGGGAGGGGGCCATGAAATGAGAACAATTTTGGCTGAGAGCCAAAGTGCTTTCTGGGGCCGACTGTATGAGGGGAACCATGGCGATGTGGAAAGAACATCCAGTCTAGATTGACTTAGTTTCACGTCCTGGCTCTCATGAACCTGGACTGTGCAGGTGTCACTGACTGCTCTGCCTCAGTTTCCTCATCCGTAAAGTGAGGATGCTAGCGTCTTCCTTAAAGAATTCTGAGACACAAAGAAGACAAGTCACGCAAGGCACCCAGCACGGTGCACGCATGGCACACAACAGGCGCTGCTCCGGTGCCAGAGAAGGAGCCAGCTCCTCCAGAAGACGAAGAGAGGACTGAAGACAGGCTTCACGCTGGGCTTGCAGAGAAGACAGTGGATGGGCCTGAAGGGTCTGGCGGGGAGGCCTCTGCACTGAAGGAGGCGTGGTGAGAGGGGTGCTCTGAGGAATGGCGGAAGCTTCATGTCTGTGCAGAGCCATCTGGGCACCAGCACTGTCCTGGACCTAGGACAGCCACCTATGGCTGACACCAGAATGGTGCCTCACAGTCGAGAAGCTTGTTTGTCTTGTTGAACCATTTGTGTGTGCTCTGGGCAGAAGAGAGGACTTTTCAGAAAACTCCTTCCCTATGAATAAAGTTAGGTCTCCTTAGTATGGCGTCCAAGGCTCTCTATAAATCTGTCTGCCTGAAAACATCCTCTTCTCAGTCATTACCTCCTCGCTGACACTTGAACCTGGCTGACTTATTTCGGCCTCCAGGGCTCTGGGCTTGCTGTCCCCTCTGTCGGGAAGGCTCTTCTCCTGGTCACCTGCACGGCTTGCTCCCTTACTTCCTACAGAAAGTCTCAATCACTTTCTTGGGGATGTTTTCTTTGGCCACTCTACTGAAATCTCAACTCCTTCCTCTAACATTTCTTGTATTTACTTTTACTTTTCTGACTTATGTTTTCTCTTTAGCACTTCTGAATAGCTAACGTAATATATCAGGGGTTGGCAAATTATGGCCCATGAGCCAAATGCTACCCACTCTGTCTGTAAATAAAGTTTCATTGGAACACGGTGATGCCTATTCATTATGTATTGTCTAGGATGCCTTTGTGCTAAACTGCAGAGTGAGTAGTTGTGACAGACCATACAGCCCTAAAAACTAAAATATTTACTAACTAGCCCTTTCCAGAAAAAGTTTGCTGACCCCTGCTCTAGCTTATATATATTAATTCATTTTCTGTCTCCTCTACCAGAATGTAAGCTCTGTAAGGGCAAGAATTTGTGTCTGTTTTCTAAATTATTGCCTTCCTCCCTACGTAGAATAACATAACTACTCAGTAAATATCGGCTGAGTGGGTGAATGTTAAAAACTCTACCCACTGGAAAAGTCCAGCTCAAATATCACTTCTTCATGAAACACTCCTCGATCTTCCAGCCAGATATGTTCTCCTTCCTGTTTGCTCCCATAGTGTTTTATTCTTGCTTAGTATCACAAAAACAACTTTTGTGCATAGTGATTTCTGCACAAAATCTTATTTCTCCCACTAGATGGTAAGCTCCAGGTGCCATCTCTATCAGGAGACTGTCCTTTGTCTCTGAAGACAGAATCAACCCTTTGCCTCTCTTTTCCTCTGGTCTTTTGTGGCTGCCCATCGCATACGGCATTGCAGGATTGGGCACATGCAGGGCTTCTCCACTTGACTTCAATCCTCGGGGGCAGGGACTGTGGTTTAGTCATCTCTGTCCCAGGCATCTGCCTCAGAGCCTGTGCCCTGGCACATGGTAGGTACCCAGTGAACACAGCTGGACTTCCCCACTGAAACCTCGGTAGCCCTCTCTGGAAGAGAATGGAAGGCAAAGGGAACAGGGATGAACCAGAGAACGCTGCATTGGTGGGGCTGTGGAGAGCGAGCCAGAAATGGTTATGCAGAGAAGGGAGGGGACATGCTCTGGTTTTCATCCCACTCTGATATGAAGAGGTAACAACTTTTTATTTTTATTTATTTGTTTTTTTAAAATAATTTTATTTATTTATTTTTTCCCCCAAAGCCCTAGTAGATAGTTGTATGTCATAGCTGCACATCCTTCTAGTTGCTGTATGTGGGACGCGGCCTCAGCGTGGCTGGAGAAGCGGTGCGTGGGTCTGTGCCCGGGATCCAAACCCAGGCCGCTAGCAGCGGAGGGCACGCACTTAACCGCTAAGCCACGGGGCCGGCCCGGGTAATAACATTTTAAACCCAATTCTTCTTGGCCTCCTGACTCCCATGCTCTGAGGGATCATTAAGTAGTTGGGGTCAACATTTACCTTGCACCTCACCTGAGTGGGCAAGAAAGCATTTCCTGGACACTTCTCCTCCATACTTTTAAAATAAAGGCCCTAGTAGAGCAACCAAAGCAAAAATAATATTTTCTACTCCTCTATACGGTGTTTTGAGAGTAGTGACTGTGTCTTACATGTTTATATTCTTAGTACCTAGACCAGTTCCTGATTATGTAGTAATGATCAATTAATTTTTGTTGAATTACATAAATGACATGATATGACATGAAAAAGGAGGGGAGGAGGGAGAGAAGGGAGAAAGGAACCAGCACAAATGCTTGCTGTGACTTGGAACTTGGGAAAGAAGCCCAACAACCAACAAAATACTCAAGATATTTTAAGAAGGTAAAAACCATCATTGCTGTCTCCCCATTTAGGGTTCCCGGGAATTTTCTTCTATTCAAGAACACAGTTTCAGAAAATTAGACTGCTGATCTGATTGCTTTCACGAAGCTCCGTGATGATTAAAGGAGGTGCAGGCAGATCCACGGCCACGAGTGATGGAAAAGGAAATGCTGAGGCTATCTCTTCTCTGCCTTTGTGTCTTGCCTGGATCTTTGTCAGAACGAAGCCTCCTGCTGAGGATAGAGATGGAGACCACACCCTACTGACTGGCCTCCTGAATGACCTAAGAGAGAAGTGAGGGGAAGAATGTCATCCCCCACCTCACCCTCCAGAGGTAGGTTTCTTCTGCCATGGCGAGGGGAAGATTGGTTCCCATGTAAGATTTCTTGTTTCCTTCTCCTTGAGATTGGCTCATTTTCTCTATACCTCAAACACCTGTGCCCTAGTACACTAAAATCATCAGAAGACAGGCCCTTGGTCCTGTCCATACACACACACGCGCAAGCAGACTTACTGTCATAGCTCATTCCTCTTGTGGACAAGATGCGGAGTGAATGAGCTAGCAGATGGACACCCTGGAGGTTCTGAGCCATGTCACTCTCTATCAACTCTCTCCAAAGATCCAGACAGGATCTGGGAGGGGCTGCCGATGAGATGGGTGGGCTCTATGAATCTCCAGCTGGAGCGAGACCTTTCTCTCCCTGAGGGGTGGAGAAGTCTCTTCAGTTGCTCAGTAGATCTGTCGGGTCAAGATTGAATCCAGGTGTATGTTTTAGCTGCCTTCCTTCTTGAGGCCTCTCTTTCCCCATGGAATTCCAATAAGATGTTTTTTGAATGCTGAGCTTGAAAAGCAAGTCCAAGACCTGCTTACGTGCTGAGCTCTTAACAGACTTGGACTACAATATTAACAACTGTCCTGCATTCCTCTTTATCATAGATCAACCAATCAATTAATCATTCATTTGATAAATATTTACAGTGCCTTTACTTTGTGTCAGGCAGTGTGCTAGGTGTAGAAGTAGGTATTTCCATTCCTGTTTTACAGATGAAGAGACTGAGGTTCAGAAAGGTGAGGGATTTGAGGGTAAGGTCACTTACCTGGACAGTGGCTGATTCAGGAATCAAAGGCCTGTCTTCTGGTGTCTATCTAATGGGCTTTGCACTTTACCAAGGTTTTAACCAATGTGGGTTTTAGGTGAGGGGAGGCCAGAGAAGGGGAGGACATGGGGGTTATTTCCTAAGCCTGTGGGTAACCACTGAGGCAGTAGGCCAGAGGGACGCATGGCTGGGTGTGATGTATGGGAGAGGACAGCGTGGTGCCGGGCATGCCATGAAGAATTAACCTCAAGGAAATGTTATTGAGCTCCAGAAACTTAACATGAGTGCCAAGAGATCAAAGATATGATATCTCTGGCAGAGGTGCTATCAAGAGTGATCGGAACACAACAAAAGGGTTCATGTAGGGGCCCTCTGCATTAGTGGCCTGATTCACTGACTCTGGGCACAAAGCAACCATCATGATTTGGGAACTGTGCTAACATCTGCCTGGATTTTCTTTCCTTCTCTTTTTTTTTTTTTGACATCTCCTTATATCTCATTGCTGCCCCTTCATAAACAAAAACATTATCCTGCCTATCAGTTGCCCCCGCTCACCCACAAGCTGGCCCTCCCATTTTCTTTGGAGCATGGATGCGCATTCTCAATAGCTCTTCTGTCTTCCTTCGAAGCCAGCCTTGTTGGAGGATGCAGTGGGATAGACTGTCATGGCATACGACTTCAGGGCTGACCGCACCTGCCTTGCCCTTGCTGGAGGACCCCAGGAGTGGATGTTCAGGGTCTCTGGGGGTCCCTGCAGACCACCCCACTGAGCGCCCTGCCTCTCATTCTAAACCCCACTCCCTGGGGTGGGTCTCCAAGGCCCTTCTGTGGAACCCTGGGGCTCCATTGAACCCAATTTGACAACCACAGATACAGATGCTCTTAAGTTTCCTAAAGCTCTGACATTCAGTGATTCTAGGGGGACCGTTAAGCCTAAAATCCCTCACAAGTCTATGAAAGATACCTGACATGTTTTCTAGAATTTTCTTTCAGAAATTTCCCTGTGTTTCTTTTGGAACTTCTCTGGGGATAAACTTTTGGCTTTGTGGAAGAGTCCAAACTTCTCAAATGTGTCCAAATGTGTGGCTCTAGCCCACATTTCCAGCCTATTCTCCCCACCCCTATCATTTCCCTTCTCCTAATGAAACTACGTATTGGACCATACGCCATTTCTGAACATGCCATGTGTTCTGTGCCTCCAGGCCTTTGCTTATGCTATTCCCTGTGCTAGGAACACCCCCTTTCCACCTTCTTACAGAAAAATTCCTACTCATCCTTCAAGGCCTGGCTCAGATGCCCCCTCTCTTGAAAGGTTTTATGTCTATCTCACTCATCCATACAAGGCTGTCAGCTGCTTCTTTCTCTGTGATGTCCTATCCTCTGGAACACACCTCTATCAGAGATCTCAGCATAGTCTATCATGGCTAATTTAGACAAGCCCATCTTCCTCACCAGATTGAGAGCTCCTTGAGGACTGGGCCTTAGGTCCGAATTCCCAGTGTCCAGCACAGAGCTCAATGGGGAGAAGCTACTCAATACATGCGTGTGAAATGGCTGAGACAAACAGCAAAGGGGCATGTGCATTTGGGTGTTTCCCCAGAAGAGGCAGCTGCTGGGGCAGCTCCCGTGGGAGGCCAGGCTGGACATTCCCTGCGCACAGCAGGCTGGCTCTCCCATGTCACCACGAGGCCGATTCACAGAAGCTCAGGTCACCTCTTCTTCCTCACCGCCTGTCCCTCTTGGAAAGTGTTCTGCACCAGAAACATGGGCTTTCACCTCTTTGGTGGCCTTGGCCTGAGAAGAAAGGCCTCCGAGTTGACACATCTTACAATTAAAACGAGTAAGTACGTGGACAGTAGTTCCCGGCTTAGTGCTGAGTTTAAATTTGGAGGACTTGGCTTCCATGATAAGGTAGGAGGCCCAGTGGCTGAGAACTGCTCAGCTCTCTGCAAGGGCCCGGCCTGCTGGCTGGCATTTCCCCTCTGCACTGCCCCTCCCTCTGCCCCTCAGACTGTCTGGCCACCCCACCCTGGGTGAGTTGTGCTTTTCTGGTCCTCCTCCTTCTAATCTCTCTGTCTGCCTCACAAAGTGGAGAATTTGATTTTCTTCCCAAAGGAAATCAGATTTGACTCGGCTCGATCCATTTCCACAATTGCTACTGAAACACTAACCATCTCTGTGAGGACAAAGGACCAAACTAGTGACTTGCAGCAGTGGGGAGTGGGGCGTCGAGCACGACTGTGTCTGAATGACTGATCTGGGGCAGACTTGGTGGACACATCTGCAGGCAGCAGGATGCTGGTGTGAAGCCCTGGGTCCCCAAAATGCAGTGACGAGGAAACCCAAAGGGAAGAGATCAGCTTGGAGTGGGGCCACTCCAGGGCTGAGCATCTCTCCTGCAGACCCTCACTCAGCAGCTCTGAAAGAAGCAGGACCACGCTGCTGGGGGCCTCCCAGCACATCCCCATGACAGTAGGACAAAGGCAGTCCATCATGAGGCATACTGGAGCCCCAGAGGCAGGCAGAATCAGAGGGGCTGGCATGACGGGGTAACGATGCTGCAGGGCAGTGCCACAAGTGGACTGGGTGTGGCCGTCACGGCAGGGAAGCCAGTCCCAGTGAAATAAGTATGATGACATAGGTGCACGGTCAGAGGACCTCTGAATAGCTATGTGACCTTGGGCAAGTCACCTGAGGCCCCTGAGCCTCAATGTCCCCTCTGCAGAATGGGTATGTGGATGTCATATGGATGGACGTTCTCCAGTAGTGCCCTGTGCACCCTCCACTGTGCATGTCACCCTTACCCACCACACTAAAGGGAGGGGTCTGTGGATGTGTTCTTCCTTCTAGAATGTAGGCCCCTAGAAGGGCCCACTGTGTCTAACTTACTGCTTTATTCCCAGTGCTAAGCATCCTGCCTGGCCCATATGGAGCTCGGTGGAGTTTGCTCATCTGAGCTGAAATCACATCTGTTTGATTGCCTGCCGCCTGCTGCACACAGTTATTAGTTTCCAGGCCGTGTGATGTTGACGTAGGACCCTGGACAACCATGGACAACCTCGACTTTATATAGGGCGGGGAAGAGAGGCAGAGGAAGCCCTGAGTACTTATCAGTGGAGTGAGGGCTGTTGAGGATTTAGGGGGCAGATCTGTCCAGTAAGTAACTTGGTCCTCTGGAACAAAAGATTCTGCACTCCCAGACCCCCTCCCCCCAGCCCCCTGTGCTGATTGCATGGCCCCCTTTTCTCCTGCAGTGATTCAAACAGGGCAGGGCTGAGGCTGCTGCCCTGAGCTCCAGGCATCTCACAGATGCTGTCCCCATTCCCAGGGTGCTGTCTGCATTCGGGGAGCAGAGCCTTTTCCAGGATGCTGTCTGCATTTGGGGAGCAGAGCCCAGGCTCACGGCTTGAGGGGTGAGAGGACAGGTGGAATGGGCTGGGCAGTGGGCTGTCCGGTTGCTGAGGAGACACTGAGGGAGGTGGCCTTGTGTGCAGCTGTGCGTGCTTATAGGCTTGAATTGGGCCAAGGCAATGGCTGCACATCCGAGGCCGGGAAACGCCGGCTGTCCCCCTTCTCTTCTCACCTTAGCCCTCCCTGAATTGTAGGGGGGTCAAAGTGGTGCTGAGAAAGAAACGGCCCAATAGAGTAGGAGAAACAGACTTAGAAACACAAGAGTTTCCGTTTAACAAAAACATCTAACTCTTTTAGGGAAGAGAGGTGGTGCATGGATAAAGTATGGAAAGAGAGAAGAAAGGAGGAAGTGGAGGCTGGTGAGCGACATTTTAGGGACATATTGCAGGAGAGACAGAAAGTCGAAGCTTGGGTAGTTCTGCTAGAAGGCTGCAACCAGAGCTCTCACAGAGCCACAGACGGGAATCAGCGGGTCAGTGGGTGCTTCTGCTCGCCGCAGCGGGCCGTGACTCCCCTTCACATGCCAGGGACTGACGGGGGACAGGAGCCAGCTCCCTGCACTGTGCTGCTGGAGAGAGGGGAGCACGGGAGAGGGGCTCGCAGGGAGCTCACAGTGGGCGGGGCCTCGTCCTGCTGTGGATACTGTGGGCCCAGGGCACCCCCTGGGGCAGGGGAAAAGCCAGTGATGCAGGCCCCAGGGCACACGCCTGCTGTTTCAGGAGCTGGGGGGTCACTGTGGCCAGAAGCACAGCGAGCTCCAGATCAGGGAGGAAAACCTCGTGACCACTAACAGCACGTCACGTTTGTCATGTTTGTGCAGCACTTTCAACCTTTTCCACATCTTTCACATTCGCAAGCTCATCTGCTCCAGAAACAAGCCTTTGAGGTATCCGATGGACACTTTTCTGCCCTTCCCTTCCCTGACATTTCTATGACATTTGGCTCTGTGACGGCTCTCCTCTGAAAATGTTCCTTCGTTGTCTTCTTTCTGGGACATCCTCCTCCTGATGTTCCATCGACCTCTCTGACTATGTCTTCTCAGTGACCTGTCATGACTTTCTTTCCCTTCTCCAGCCACTTAATATTGATGTCCCTAGGTTTGGTCCTTGGCCCTCTTCTCACTGGGAATGCCCCTCCTGAGGATAGTCTAGTCACTCCTAGAGACTTTCAGATGTGGGTCTCCCACTCACACTTTGGCTCAGACCCTCAGCCCCGTGGGGCCAACTGCCTACTGCACCCTCCATCGGGGGACCAATAGGCCCTCAAGTGTGATGTGTCTAAACTACCTCATCACTTTCTCCACCAAGTCTAGCCTTCCCCCTCTCCCACCATCTCAGTGCACCTTCAACATCCCCTAGTTGTCCACACAACATCTGAAGTCATCCTGGCCTCAGCCCTTTCCCCCTCCCCACACATCTAATCAGTCATGAGTCCTTCTCAGCTTGATTCCTAAATGTGTCTTCAATCTGTCCCCATCCTCACATGTCTCTGCTCACACTATAGTTCAGAATCTCATCATCTTTTGCTGAGATGAGTGGTTCTTACCCAGGGGTGACTTTGCCCCCCGAGGGATATTTGGCGATGTCTGGAGACATTTTTGATGGCATCTAGTGGGTGGAGGCCAGGGATGCTGCTGAACATCTTATGATGCACAGGACAGGCCCCTGCAACCAAGAGTTAACAGTCCACAATGTCGACGGCGCAGAGCTAAAGGGACTCTGGCTGAGACGGCGCTGTATTTTCCCCACTGGTCCCTCTGTCATCAGGGTCCCCCTTCAAGCCACTCTCTTCATCGCCTCCTGAGAGAATTCTTAACTGACCAACAAATCTGTCCGCATTTCTCCATTTCCCAACTTCTTAGTACAGTTTGCAAGCTTTCCATGATCTGGCCGCTGCCCACCTCCTCTCCAGCCCCACCTTCCACTGCTCTCCTAATGCCCTGCTCCAGCAATACCAGACAGTTTGCAGTTCTCTGAGTAAATCATACTCTTTCATGCCTCAAGGGCTTTGCCCATGCCTCAAATGACCCTGTCCCAAGGCCCACCCCACTGTGTCCACTGTAGGCATCTGGTCAGCGCTTACTTAATCCTTCGAGACTCATCCGAATGTCACCCCCACCACAATTTATATGTATTCTCATGTCTACCTGTCACATTTCTGCAGTCTTCTGAGGTCACAGACATGATTTTCTTTATCATTGCAGACCCGGTGCCCTGCACCGTGCCTGGTGAATGAATGGGTGAAGGAGGCAGGCTTGGCCACACTTTACACGCCCTGTTGCTGAAAGGACCAGGACTGGCACTCAGGTCTTCGCATGTCCACGCTCTGCTTTGCTCACGAGACCTGATGGCTCTAAGTAGGCCACCTGTAGGACCTGAGCGACTTGACTGCTCCAGCTGCCAGTTAGAGAAGAATGAGAAACTAATCGGGCCTGGCTGTGGCTGCCTTGCTAAGCATGTCCATTTATTCACAAGCTGAAAGACAAAAGCCTGGCCCCCCCAGCATATGCCGGATCAAAAGCAAAGAACAAAAAGGCCTGTGAGAGAAAGATGCTGGAAACAGGAGCTACTTTGATGCAGGCAACTCTTTGAGAAAGCAATTGAGGACTGAGCCCCCAGGAGGGAGAGAGGGAGAAGTGGCTGCCAGAGGGTGAATAGAGTCACGAAGGGAGGGGCCTCCCTGGCTGCTCGGCTGGTTTTCAGGGACCCCCAGGAATGGGGGGATCTCATTAATCTCACCTCCTTCCCGCCCTGCCTTGGGGCCTTAACAATCTGCTCCATCGGGAGACTGAGGATTCCTACAGGAATGGCAGTGGGAGCCAGAGATTTGGGAAGGAGGATTATAAGCAATGGCTAGACTAATATAGTAATTAATATGGAACTATTATTAACAATAAAGTGATTTCATAGTTTATGATAATGCAATAATTTAATAAGTTATTATATTGAGCCCAGGGATGCAGGAATGCCCAAATCCTGTCCTTGAAGCAGCTACCCTTCCCCATGAGGTCACTTGGAGAAAATGTCAGCACACAAAGAGAAGCAAAGCCATGCTCTGTGGTTAGCTGGGCTTGGGCTCAAGACTCTGGAACTCTCTAGTCAGCTGGATGAGACTATTTTTTCTACTAAGCAAGTCAGGCCTGGGCAGCTTCATGACAATGGCCAATCCAATACACCACCAGCTCAGGGAGGCTGAGCCAGAGGTGGAGAGACAATGAAGAGTGAGCATTTCCCTCTATCTCCTGGTCTGGAGGTGGCCTGGGAAGCCTGGCCAGAACCAGGACTCCACCTCTGGTTTGGCTGCCATCTGGGAGAACACAGGAGAGAAGAGAGGGGACACTTTAGGAAGGGGACCTTTCAATGCTGGGATGCTGCCCACCTGGAGATTTTGCCTAAGGAGAATCCCAAGGAGAGTCTTGGAATCTGACCCCAGAGAGCTGTAGGGCAGAAAAGGCAGCAGTGGGAGCCCTTTATCTCACCAGAAAACCAGAAGTTAGCAAAAGGCTGGACCCTAAGGTAAAAGAAAGTGTGAAAGTGTTTCATTTTGGACCCCAAACAGCTTGCCTACCCATTGTATTCACAGATACTTTTGGTGGAATCCAGTGTCAAATTGGCCCCCATTGTGAATAGTGAAGAAATACGCCCTGGGCTCCAGAGATACGTGGAGGATTTCATCTCTGAAGTCAGAGTACAACTTTCCAATTCCAGCACCTCTGTTGAAATGTCAGTTATGGCACTTCACAGTCTCACTTTTAGCTTTGGGCTGTGGAACTTTTCAGAAACCTTAAAGCAAGGTGGGAAAGTATTTTTAGAGATGGTGACGACTCCTGGGGCCATGCACACAGTAGGAGCTCAGCAGGTGTCCTGGATGAGAAGGAGGAGGACCACAGTCACTGCCAAGGCGCCCTGTCCCATGGCCTTCCACCCCTCAGACCCGCAGGAAAGCAGCATCTTAAGCTCAGAACACCTGGCTCATCATCCCCAGCCCTCACTCCATTCCCTGGAGAGACACAGTGTGCTGGGAAGATCAAACCAGTTTGCATCTTTGGAAGGATCTGGATTCTTTTCTTCTCCCTCTGAGCTGTCACTTGCTGTAAAAATGATCATTGATATTCAGCCATTATACTTCCATAATCATTAATATTCTTAAAAGGCTTTTGGAAACACATTTATACAAGGCTACACGATCAGTTCCTACATTTACTTTCAATTTAAATAATGGTTTTAGCCAGGGTTTTGATGTGCTGTTTACTTTAATTACTGTTCTGCCCCTATCTGTGTCTTGACACAGTGTCATTTAATATTTATGAATTTCCTTTAGCCCACTTTTTCCCTGATAAGTGTGATTCTAAGGGGTTGCTGATGCAATTTTTGTTTAAAACTTGCACTTTTAACTTTTCTGAGGCTCGCTGTAAACAAGATGTGGCATGTCTACAGAGTCTTGTCCCCTGGTGATAATGGGAGGAATAAATAAAGCAGCAGACCGCTGCTTTACCAAGCTGGCACGTGGATGCCAGGGCGCAAGGGCCCTGCTGGGGGCTCTGAGTGACAAGACAGCAACTTTAGACGAGGTAGGATGCAGCCCAGAAAAAATCAGAGTCTGCTTCTCAAAGCATGGTCCAGCAGCTCAGGATCACCTGGGGGCCCCGCCCCAGAACCACTGAATCAGAATCTGCACTTTAAAAAGATGCCCAGGTGATCTATGTGCACATCAAACTTTGAGAAGCATGGCTCTAAAGGGAAACAATCAGTGGGTGGGAAGAAAATAGGCTTTTCTCTGCCTCTCTCTCAAAATTCCCAGGCTTTCACGGGAAAAAAAAAGCTCTACTTTCAGGATTGATGGCAGACTCTTGGGGCCATTTCTAAATAAGTACTACTTCAAATACTGTGTTCGTTATTTGCACCAATATTTCCCGTTCATTCTTTCATTCATTTAAGAAATCTTCATTTAGGACTGCTATGTGCTAGGGATTATGGAAAGTGATCAATAAGACACGGAGCGACACCTGCTGTAACAGAGATGTGTGCAAAGGGCAAGAGACACACAAGAGTGGAGACTCATGGAGAGGTAGGGGAAGTTTCCATTGAAGAGGTGGTTTTTGAACTGATTCTTAAAAGATGAATAGGCGTTCACCAGGTGGAAGAGAAGGGGAGACTGGGCAAGACAATGTTAACTGAGGCCAAGGGAGGTATGACTAAAACACATGGATGTGTAAAGGTTCCGGTGGGGTTTCTGACTGGAATGGCACTGTCCTCTGGTCCAGCCCTGTTTCTGGCTCTGGTCAAGGGTGGGGCTGACATTCAGTGCCTGGAGCAATCACAGCCTCGGAGGGCAAAGGCTCATCAGAGGAGGTTTTCCCATCCTCAGAAGCAAGGATTTTCCTGTTGGGACTGTGGCTGGCTGCTGCTGGACAGAGGAACAAGCATGGGACTCGGGATTGGGAGAGACATGCCAACTCATTTCTACCAGCTACTAGTGGTGGCCTTTGATGGTACCCTTTATCTCCGTAAAATCTGTAAAATGGGTTCCTGTGAAGGCAACGTGAGACAGAATATGTAAAAGAAACTAGCACTTAGTAGGTGTGCCAAGACATGACTGGATCTGAGCTTGAATCTGAGGCTGAAGTAGAGCAGGGAGGTGAATAATAGCAAAGATGAGGAAGAGAACAAACATCGCTGGGCCCCTAGAGCAACGGCGACCTGAGGGATGACCAGCCAGCAAGAAAGGAGGGAAAGTGTCCACTGGCCCCACTTCCAGTACTCTCTGTTGGCACGTAATATAGAAACCAGGCCTGTAACCCGGCGACAGATCGCTACTTCCACTGAAAAACAAAGCCTCTTGTGGGGCAGGCACCAGGGAAGTGATCTCAGCCGTGGGCATCGGGGAACCGGGCTTCCGGGAGAAGGTAGCTGTGGAGGGAACAGACAGCTGTTGGCCTCGGAAAACGGGAAATGAGAGAAGAGGAAATTGAAACCTGTAACCCAGATTTAAGGACAGATATCATTTACTTGTCTCTTTCCATATGAACTGAAGCAAACTGCCCTTTGGGCACAACAAAACCAAGAGAACACGTGAACTTATTGTGAGCCAAAGAATCCAGCTAAAAATGACTTTTCCATTTTTTCCCTTCTCATATATGGCATTATCATGGGTAACAGATAAATGGATACTCTTAATGTAATGGCAAAAGTAAGGGGAATTACTCCTGATACTGAAGGTACAAAATAAGTACCCTAGTATTTCCAGATCCAGACCTCCTAGGCATCAGCAATCCAACAGGGGTCTGGATATGTCCATTAGTTATCTCTACATTTCTTAGTTCTTAGTGCTGCTTAAATTCCTCATTTAGCCTGAGAATTTTTTGAAACTGTCTACCATAGTGCTTACACATAGTAGATGTTTAATACATGTGTTAGTTTCTTTCTTTGCATAACTATTGCAGCTGGCTGGCTCCCTTTGTGTCAATTTGGTCACAAGAGGAACCGTTTAGAGAAAGCAGATGGTCTGGTTTACTTTCAATCATAATCATAGCAATAATAGCACCATTTATTGGAATATATATTATGTGCCAGAGTTTTATATGTATTTTCTCATTTAATCCTGCAATCAGACCTATGAAATAGGTACTATCATCTCCATTTTGCAGATAAGCAAACTGAGGCTCAGAGAAGTGAAGTAATTTGACCAGTTGTAAAAAGCTGGGATTTGACTGGAGGTCTACCTTTAGTCAACGAACCCAGTCTAAGCTCTTTTTAGTATTCATATCACCTTCTAAACAGAGAACCTGAGAGCTGGAAGGACCCTCAGAGATCATCCAGGCCAGAGGTTCTCAACCAGGGGAAATTTTGCTCCCCAGAGGACATTTGACAATGTCTGAAGATATTTTTGGTTGTCACAAGTAGGTGGAGGGATGGGGGCACGTGCTATTGGCATCTAGTGGGTAGAGGCCAGGGATGCTGCTAAACATGCTACAATGCACAGGACAGCCCCCACAACAATGGCTTATCCTACCTGAAATGTCAATAGTGCTGAGGTTGAGAAACCCTGGTCTAGACCCATCTCCTGATTTTACAGATGAGACAATTGAGGTGGGGGTGGGGGTAAGTCATGCTTATCTTTCTGGGACAGAGGCCCATGGGGCTCCCCATACTCCTCCCACAGTCCTTCCAGCACCCTGTGCTGCCCAGGAGAAAGAACTCAAAGGGAGCCCCGACTCTGGCTGTCAGGGAGTGGTGTGGAAAGGCACTACTGAGTTATCCAGGGAGCCAGCAATTTGTCACATCAGAAAACATTATCCTCAGGAGCAGTGCCCTTATTTAGATTTCAGGAAAAAAAAGGCTAAAGTTTTCTCAAGTAGTAAGTTTCCCACTATGCTTCGTTTGGCAGTTTTCTAAGGCAGATTCGGTGAAATGTGGGTGAGAGTTTGCTGAGTGGGGATGTGCTTGCCAAGGGGAGAATGAGTGTGTCCTCCTGATAGGGGCCGGCTTGGAGACAGTGGTAGCTGTCAGCACACTGGGCTGGGGCCCAGCAACGCAGAAGGGAAGTGGGACTCCTTTGGGCAGAGTGTGTGCTGGCTGCTTTCAGCTCCAGAGCACTGAGGGCACTGGCCACGGTGGGCAGGGTGAAGGCAGAGTGGGGTGTGGACTGGCCCTTAGCTCCCTCATGACCCTGTCACCATGCATTACTGCCCAGTGACCCCCATGGTCCTTGGGGTCTAGCGGAGGAGCAGCATGTGGAGGGGAGGGAATAGGGGCTTCTGGGTCACATATGGATCCTGGTGAAGGCCTTGGGCAAGTTCTCTGCTCTTGAAGTCTCAGTTTCCCCACTGGTATAATGATGGCAATCATGCCAGTGGTGGATGGACTGAGATCACTTCGTGAACACTTAGCACAGTGACGACACATAGGACACATCAATGTATGTTAGCTTCTCCCCATCTCAGAATCCTCCAGCCTATGAGGGTGTTTAGTGACATGGTGAGCGAGCGGAGGTTTCTGCATGCAAAATGTTGGTCAGGGCAGGAAATTCTAAACACTCTAGTATACCTAAGGCTTCCTGTGTTCTAGTTACAAAGTGTGCAAAGCCAACAGCTAAGCCCAGGAACAAAACCTGGCATATCTTTCATTCTGAGGCCGGAAGCCTCCAACAGCGCCCGTTAGCCCGCCCCACCCTCCCTGTCTTATCTGATCCTCTGCCTTTGCCACAGGCGGGGAGCTCACTCTTGCCCTCCTCACCCCCAGAGGCCCAGGCACGGGCCACAGGTGGAATTGGGCTTCCCGCAGGGGCTGGGCCAGACCCGCCCGTCGTGCTGGTGTCCTCAGCACCGCGTGAATGAGGCGCAGGGTTGACATGGAGCGCTAGTGGAGCCCTTTGGTATTCAGGCTGAGTTTCTGTCTTTTCTAGGAGTGCAACACTGTGGCTCAGTATTTGCTGGGTGGTAATTAATAGCACTTAATCTGTAGATCTTGAGCCTGTTTCTCATTTGTTAAGAAATGAAGTCACCGCAGCCCTCTCATTTTTGGCTCCTTCTCTCCTTTTCCCTTCCCAGAAATGTCCTGTCCTATTTCAGCCCTGCAGGTCACAGGAACAGAAGGCCAAAACAAAACAAAATGAAAGAAAAAAACACATAGAAAAAACCCAGAAAGAGGTTCACTGCTGCCTAAGTGAGGTGGTTACCCGAACAAAGAGTTTATGAAAAAAGAGAAGAAATGGACTCCTCCTGCCTCTGCCCCCAGGCCTGGTCTGGCATCAGATGAGAAATCCTTAAAAGTATACAGAAGTTGAAAGATCATTATGTGCACTCGAAATTTATGTAATGCATAAACCCCATTTGACCTCAACAACAACAAAAAAGGCAGAGCAGGGTCTCGTTTCCTTACTCTTCCAGACACGTGTAGGAAACAGAGCACCCTGAGTGATAAAGACATCATTGATAGAGCGCCTACTGCCTTCCAGGTGCTTAAATATATGTTTTATTTAATTCCCGTAACACTGCAGCAATCTTGAAAGGCAGGAATGTTGTCCCTTGTACAAATGAAGGAACCGTGTTTCAGAAAGACCAAGTAACCTGCTCAAGGCCACACAGCTCGAAAGTGGCAGAATGGAAGCCCAGATCTAGACGGGTCTGGCTCCAAAGCTGAACTCTTCCCATCGCTCCATGTACCACCTAAGATGTGGATTCCACCATGTGCACTGCCGGACTTCTGCATGTGCCTCGCCCGCAGGGCATTAGCTGATAGTTTAATGATATTAATTTGCCTTTATATTGGCATGATTATGGGCTTCTCCATAAATTACTTATGTTCATCTGCACAACAGCCTTGTGTGATAGGCTGAGCGGGGTTCCTGAATTACTGTCATCTTACAGACGTAGAAACTGAGGTTCAGAGACACCGAGGGACTTGGATGTGGTCAAGCAGCTCTTGAGTAGCACTTGGTGTGCCGGTCAGGCCACCGGTGTCAGGCAGCACCAGAAGCCCTACCTGGGTCTGAAGCTGATGCCTGCATTGTTCCCCAGCACCTGGCACAGCTGCTTCGGATGATGACACGCCAGTACCGTCTGTACTGCAGGCTGGGGTGAGGAGGAGCAAACACTGGTCATAGGTGTGTGGGGTGCCCGGCGGGTGGAGCAGCCCACAACCAACGCTCCTGCCACCTGTGTGGATGGAGATGAACCCCTACAGCACAGTAGGAAACCTGCAAATCAGGCAGCATGTATCAGATCTTAAAAACCTCAGGGAGTTCAGGGCCAGCAAATGAAATGTGCTCCCTTTTGCGGGAGCTGAGGGGATTGGGCAGGAAGGAGCACTTAGAATTTTGACACTGCACTTTGATCGGTTTGACGGGTTTAATATTATAGAAATATTTCATTGTTTCACCAAGAGACGAGGAAATCTAATCATCCATCCAGCTGAACTCTAGATTTGTCATGATTCACTGGGGAGGCGGGGTGGGGGGGGTGGGGGGGCGGGGCCAGGCGGGGGTGGGGCAGAGAAAGAAAAGAGAGAGAAAGAAAAAACCGATCTAAAATCCAGCTTAACCTGAGGTAATTTGGCCCATTAGTTCAAACTGTGTTCCCCCCCCTTTTTTATTTAAGTCATTGCTCTATTTTCAAGATATTATTTTTAAAAAGTGGCATCTAATTATGTTTTCTCTCCACATTCATTTGGAGCAGGTAATGAAAGCTACAGTGGGGAGTTCTACTGTGATTAATGGAAGAAAATGCAGACGGGGCTGAATGGAAGCAGCGGCGTAAAATATGGTTTTATAAATAGGATTGAAAGAAACTAAAGTGCGCTAGAGCTAAATTCAATAGAGACGGTATTCGTTCTACTTTTTTTGCTGCAGTCGTCTGGAAGTTGTCTGGAGAAAAGCCTGTCTGGATCTTCCAGACCAGCCTTCAGCGGTCACAATGTGCTCTGACTTGGGGGTGACATAAAAGCCCCCCACTCATAGATCTCTCTTGTACCCGGGAAGCACGTTGCTTACATTTGCGATTTATTCCCATGGGTAAAGCAGTGCTCTCTTCCAGCATCTTTTATTTTGGGAGAGAAGATTAGTAAGATGATACTCTCATAGCTCGACTGAGACTCCAAGATGGAGGGGCCGGTAGAGGGGGCACTTGGTGCTCTGAAGGAGGAGGGAGGCAAGGAAAGGGGCCGGGGCGAGGGGGACAAAAATGGACTGAAAGACGTATTTAGACAAATTCTTAATTCTGCCTGGCCAGGCTCAGCTATATCCTCTTCTTGTTGGGAGCAGAGAAGGTAACCCTTGCTAGATTCACATTAAAATAAGGTCATGCTACTTGGAAAAAGCCAGAGTCATAGAGCAGAAGACATACATGGTTCCATGAGAGTCCCTCATGGTATAAGTGACAAGGCTCTTGGATGTATCATCACACAGTGTTGACTTTGGGGCTGTGTGAGCATGGAGAAAGTGGCAGACCAGGGAGGAGGTTTCACCACAAGGAGCTCGTTACTGTAGCACTGAATGCAAAACCATCCCAAGCATTACCTAACACAGGCCAACTCTCTCTTCTCAACAGTAGAGAGGCAATCCAGGTCAAGGACAAGGTGTCCTTTCCCATGCGCAGGCCTCTTCTCTCTTCCCTAGTTTCTTTGCTTGAGGTGTACCTTCTCCTCCCCACGTCCACTCTCACCAGGCCTTTGGAGCACAGGTCTAAGTTCTAATCCAGATCCCCATAATGCTGCTCACCCACCATCTACATATGCATATGGATATTAATATGTATGTAATTTCACTGATGCAGTTGTGTTTGTTCAGCAGTTAGTCTGCAAGCACAATGACTCTTCTAGGGGCTCTGTAATGCAGCCAGATACTGAGCTCTAAACTTCAGGCTCCCCATCAGAGTATGTTGAGGGTGATAAGTGATGGTTTCTTACATCTAACCAGAGATCAACAAGTGCATCAAGATTTCTTCAAAGAAAACACACAAGAGTCCACAACAGGGGTTGTCTGATGAATGGGAACTTCTACCACATGCAAGAGTTTTGGAGGCAGGTAGGGAAATATGAGTTGAAAAGGGATACCCAGCAACCATTGTAGAATCTTGTAGGTGGAGAGGAGAGACCCTGACAGATCTTCTAGTCTAGTGGTTCTCATACCTGGACACACATCAGAATTACTTGGGGAGCGTGTGAAAATTCAGATTCTGGAGCTTCAGTCTTGGAGATTCAGTAGGTCAGGGTGAGAAGTCCAGAATTTGCTCCTCAGGCAACTCGAATGCCGCTGACCCTGGGAACCATGGAGGTCTTGTGTGGGTCCCAGATGAAGGAACGGAAACCTAGGAAATTAAGTGATTCATCCGGTGCCGTAAGGCTGGTAAGAGGGGAGAATTAGACTACCATTCCTCGCTCCTTCATTACTCCTAACTGCTATCAATTAGCAGCTCACTCGTGGAGAGCCTCTGTGGGTCTGAGGATGGCAGGAGGTTGAATGGAGGACACTTGGGCTAAGAAGGAGAACTATTTAGAACACATGTGAAACTCTATTTACACCAAGCTTTAAAACGAACTTTCCATTTTCCAGCTTCAGCTTCCAGAATGCAACCTTAATCTAGTTCATTTGCATAAGCTTTAAAATAAGCCTTTAGAACAAATGTAAATGGATCTTCAAAGAACAATATTATGATGGGTTCAGTGTAAATGACTCAAAACCATATGGATGACTGTTCTTGAGGATTTCCCAGAGTTGTGCTGTCTGTCTGTATGCAAGGGAGTTTTATTATCGAGGCAAAACTGGGGGATGGGAGAGGGTGGTGTTCATGGAAGGATAACATATTCTAAGCTCTCAGTGGTTCTGATTTATTTTCATGCCTCAGTGGGCTGGACTGATAACATGGAACGGCCAACATGAAGCAGAACTGAATCTCTTCATCAGGCTGAACTTGGATTGCAGGAGCAGCTCACACCCCAGGTCATGGAACACAGAACATAGATGTCAGAACTGCAAGGAACCAGAGATTTTCCTTTAGACTCCCCTCACAATAGGGATGAGGAAGATCAGAGAGGGCAAGTGACTTGTCAAGATCACACAGCCAGTATGTGGTTGAATTGGGATATCAACCCAGGGATGTCTAACTCTAAATCTTATTTTCTTTTGAATACATCACTCAGCTGCTAAGAAATCAGCAGACAGTGGCTTTTGGAACCAGATAGGACAAACAACACACAGCTTCAGGGAGAGGTCAGGCAGCCAGAACTTTATTGATCAACAGCTTTGCCACGTCACTGACACACTGGTTGCTAGGTAACATGGCTCCTCTCTGAAGAGGCAAGAAGGTGATTCCGAAGATGATGGATCTGCATTAAGCAAAACCCAATAACGAGGCACGTTCAGGTCAGAGACTTGGTTTGCTCTGGTTTGGAGTTTCTAGGTCAGCTGCTTAGAGGCTGTTCCCTGGTCAGCTTATCTGAGGCGAGGTCTTCAGTAAGAACCTCTTCTGAGGGAAAAGTCAGGAAACCCAATTTAAGATTCTCTTAGACAGGACAGATGGAGATATAGGCTTTTTTCTGCCCAAAGTTGGTATCTGATCTTACAGCTAGGCTGATAATAAGAGGAGCTGGCTAGAAAAGCCCCAGCCAGAAGAGGCAACTTGTGGGTGGGAGGTGGGCTACTAGCCTTGGGCAAGTCAGTTAACCACGGTGAGCCTCAGTCTCCCTTTTCATAAAATGGGGGGGCTGGCCTAGTTTCATGTCAGTCTGTGCACAGATGCTGGCTGGCTGCATAAGAATCACCTGGACTGTTAACAGAGACTCTCAGGCCCTGATTTCAGCTATTCTGATTCAGGAGGTTTGCTGTGCCCAGCAACAACTCCATTTATTCACTCACAGATGTTTACTGCACATGCAGATGTTCTGGACTCTGTGCTCAGTATTGGGAATATGACTGAATGCATACTGTATGCAAAGCACTAGCCAAGGCAGTTGGGGTACATAATTGTTTAAAGAAGAATCTCACTTGATGAATGGCAGTGTAGTATTACATACGTGAGATTTGATCAAAATTGGGTTTGAACCTCTGCTTTGCCCCTTATTAGCTACGTAATCTTATTTATGCAGTTCGCCTAACCTCTTTGATCTCATCTGTAATATGGGGATGTAATTATGGTGCCTACTTTATAAGAGGATAGTGAGGATTACAAGAGACAATCTGGCAGAGTTGTTTAGCACCGTTCCTGGAGCTGAGCCAAGGCTCACCATGGCAGGTACACACACAGATTCCTAGGGGTTCTCAGGAGGGTGTGTGGCATGTATATGAGTGTGTGAGACACATGCAGGCGCGCATGTATGGTGTGTATGTACCTCAGAAGAAATTCAGTGATGGGAGAGACTACCTCTGCATGTGTGCTTGGCTTCATCAGGGAAGGCCTCATGGGAGAGGTGACATTCAATTTGGGCCTTAACGATGGGTGGAATTTTAATAAGTAGAAATGAAGAGGGGCAGAGGGCCCAAGAAGGCAGCAGTCATGCTTGGGGAAATGGTGAACAGACTGTTTGTGGAGATGAACTTAGAAAGCTGGCCTGTGGGGAGGCGGGGCTTGAGTGCCAGGCTAAGAAGGTTGGACTATCTTTAGTCGAGGGACACAATTGGCATCAGTTTCTCTTTTGGAATATACAACCTAATTTTTTAGGTGAGGCAAGCCTTTTGATAATTATTTGTTGAATAAGTTACTAAAATGTTGAGCAGGGAGCAGCCTTTCTGGAGAGTTCACCTGGAGGAGATGTGCAGATCAGAGAGGAGGGAAGGGAGCAAGGCCGGAGGCAGGGAGGCCAGAGCTGTTGTAATATTCCAGGTGTGGGTGACAGGCTGCCAGACTAGAGAGGGGCCAGGAGGAGCAGAGAGGAGGGGCAGGTGATGGAAGCAGCACCAAGACTTGATGACTCATTAGAGGGGAGGGTGTGGAAAGAAGAGGAGGGACCTCAGTTTCCACAGTGTGTATCTGGAAGAATATTGGGGCCAATGGGGCCACTTCGTGGGGCTGAGGATAAGGACTCAGGCAGGGCCTTGCCAGACCCTCCAGATGAAGTCAGGGCCCCCTGTCCTACGTCCCACAGTGCTGGCAATAGCGTCTAGTAGACAGTGTGGATTCAATGAACGTTACTCTTATTGCTATTATTTATGACACTCACGACAATGTCAACAACATTTTAAATCTGCTTTCCCTGCTAGAATGTAGGCCTTACTAGGCAGGTACTGTGTCTGTCTTGTTGCCCACTGTGACCCCAACATCTAAAATTGTGTCTGCCACATAGTAAACACAAAATAAAGGTTGAAAAAATTAACTGAGGACTAGTTTATTGAGGAAAGCAACTGACTCTGTTCAAGACATATTAGGTTTGAGATGGTGAGATCTGTCCTGGTGGAAACGTCCACTGGGTAGTTCAATATTCTGGGCTGGAGATCCAGTTTACAGAGGGAAACCCCTGGTCACCAGTGGGCACCCCCTGCCATCCCAGGCATTCACCCTGCCTCTGGCCATCCCTTGGGACAATCTCATGGATTCCCCCAACATCACCTTCCCACTTTCCAAGCCCCAGATCCTGGTTCCTCCCCCTGAGACTCTTTGAATTTGAGCTGCGGTGATATCTCTGTGGTACAGGATAGCCTCTTTTGCCCAAAAAAAAACTACTCTGAAATTTCAGGCTTCCAACTGAAGCTTTGAGGTACACCCTATAGCAATTCAAAAGAAAAGAAAAAAAAAAAAAAAGAGAGAGAAGCCTGAACAATTCCCAGCTCATTAAAAACAGCATTTAGTTCATATTTCAACATCTGAAGAAAAGACAAAATGGAATTTTACAATGTGGTTAAGTGAGCTGAGACAGTGAAAAAAGAGCAAGATAGGTAAAAAGGAAAGAAAACAAAAATAAAGAAAACCAAACCAAACAAACAGCCCGGATAACTGGTTGCATTGTGGTAAATGCTCGGTACACTTGGTATGGCCCTTTCCAGTGGTTCTTTGTTTATCCCACCAAATCCCCAAATACTTGCATGAGAAAAAGCTTACAAGGCCAAAACCAGAGATCAAAGAGATAGGAAAAAAAGTATCCAGGCAGCCTCAGGTGGTCTAACCACTGAACTTCACTCCTGTGGAAGGCTAAAGTGAGAGCTTAGTCTGCAGTGGCCCTCTGGATTCTTCTGGCCACCTCAATGCTCGCCACAATCTGGGTGTTCATGGCTTCACAACTCACCCTCACAATGCAAGGGCTGCTTAGACTTGCAAGCAAAGAACCATTTGAAAGTTCCAGAGGCCAGGCCTGATGCTGGGCACTTATCTTTGTAGCAGCCCCAGCTTTACTTCTGAAAGGGACAACACTAATGGCCACTGCGGCCAGCCAGTGCTCTGCTTGGCCTCTTTGTAGTGACTCATGCTGCCAACCACCCTGCTGCTCCTGAAGGTTCTTCCTCTCTCTTTCCTCCTTGTCATTATTTTCTTTTGCTTTTCCTCCTTGCACTCTAACCACTCTTCATTAGGTTTCTTTGTAGTCTTGTCTTCTTCTACCCACCCTGTAAATGCTGATGGTTCCTGAGATTAGGTCCTCAGAACTTTTCTCAATTTTGTCTACGTTCTTTATTCTCTTGCACTTATTCAGCGATATTTTAAAGAACCTCATATGTGCCAGCCACTGTGCTCGGCATTTGAGGGAATGAACATGAATGATGGGTCCTTGCCCTTAATCAGCCTGTGGTTGAGTAGAGGAGCAGGTACATAAAACAAATAGGTACAACATAGTGTGATACGTGCTGTACAAGGTGTTAGGGAAGTGTGGAGGAGACGGCGACTAACTGGTGCATCAGGATCAACTTTATGCAGGAGGGGCAATAAATCAAGACTCCTAAATTCATATCTCAAGCCGTGACCTGCCTCCTGTCTTCTGAGCTCCACACTTGAGTTTCAGGTGACTTGACAGACATGTCTACTGGCGTATCCTGCAGATACATCAAACTCAAGATTTTCAGAACTAAACTCCAACCTCCGTGCACTGCCATTATCAGCCACTCAGTCACCCAAGCAAGAAACCTCAGAGTGATCTTGGACGTCTCTTTTTCTCCCTCACCCAACCACATCCTGATGACTATATCGCGACAAAATTTCTGACCTGCCTCCTTGTACATTACCATGATCACTGCCAAGTTCAGACCCTTGTTATCTCTAACCTGGAGTATTCCAAGTATTGCAATCACTCTCTAACTCATTGGTCTCAAACGCCAGTGTGCTTATGAATCACCTGGGGAGCTTATTACAAGCATACCTTCTCCAGCCCCTTGCCTAGAAAGTCTGGTTCAGTAGGTCAGGTGGCGCCAAGGCCAGTGGTTTGTGGACCACATGGTGCATAAGTGGTGTCTCTCTGCCTTCGGTCTCTGCCCTGCTCTAATTAGCCCTCACTGCCTCCAGAATACGTGTTTATGTCCCACTTTGGCTTAAAAACCTCCAGTGGTTTTAAGCTTCTTAATGTGGCATTGAAGGCTTTTCGTAAAATGATTAGAATCCCTTTAGCTGTGTAACTAACTTATTTTCCTTCTCTATAAATGAGCAGGTTGGCCTTAGTGACCTCTAAGGTACTTTATAGCTCTGGTGCACTGGATTCTAAAATTCCAAATCTCCTAGTGCGTCCTTCAGTAAATTCGACTTATAGCATAGAGCTTGGTGTGTGGCTTCATCCCAGGGAAGCTGACCTCACATCCCTACTCTGTCCTGACAAGCATGACCCTTGGCAAGTTCCACGATAATTCTACACTTCAAAGGGTTCTCTTGAGGATTAAATAAATCGATGGAAGCAGAGCTCTTGGCCCAGTATCCAGCAGGTAGTAAGACCTCAATCCTGGAAGGTATTATTGTCTCACACCCTTCGCCATTAGGGACGCTACACCCCAGTGATCCTGGGCTATTTATTGTTCCCTGATTAAGTTGCAATCCCATTGCAACTATCTGGATTTTCTTTCTCAAACTGGAAAACTCCTATTCATCCTTTAAAGGCCTGTTCACATGTCACCTCTCTGCAAAGCAGTGCTCTCTGCTGTTGCCACTGTGCTCACAGAGAAGGCTTTGTATATCCCTCTATTGTGGTATTAAGGATTGATATGATTGGGAGTGCATCTCCCTTGAGCATGTTGAGACTAGAGACTGTCTTATTTATTTTGGAATCTCCAAACCTAGCAAAGTGCCCAGCACAGGGTAGGCACTCAGTAAAAACTCAGTGAATGAATGAATGGGGAGAGGGAACGGCTATGTGCAGAGAGTGGAGAAAGGACTCCTTTGCCTCTCTCCATGTGTCACAGAGCTGTCCTTTGCGGAAGGTTCTCTCAGTGGCCCTTGCCTCTTAGAGACCCATGGTCAGCCTGAAGCCCCCACTACAGAGGGGCGCTGCCCTCTTTTCCTGTCCCTCCAGCCCTGGATGTGAACTTCCCAGATGACTTTCTGCTCTACCATTTCTCCTTCTCCATCTGAACCAGGCCCAGCACTGTGGCCCTTGTAAAAGATGCTCCAATTGATAATCACCTCCCTTGCGACTGATTTATCTGCTCCTTGAATCTGGTGAGGTTAAGCTTTTAAGACAAAAACAGCAAGTCACTGCAAAGCTGACTTGTTTTATGCCATCCTGGTTCTGGTGACTCAAGGGAGGTCCAGGGCCCTCTCATCCCGGGCTAACATGCTGCCTTGGTACTTTTTGGCCTTCTGGGGGTGCAGACAATCTCACTGTCTCCCTGTCAACTTCCTCTGACTCCCTTTCCCAATCAGCTGCCCAGGCTGCTGTGGAAGAAGACCATATTTGCCCCAGGAAGCTGTGAAAGCAATAAAAGAACTAAATGTTTTCTAGGTCACCGCCTGTTCAAGTCCCCACTTAAACAATAATCTTGCCATTGCATCTGCAAAACCCCAGACTCAGGCCCCAAAAGGTTATTTCATCAATAATTCTTGAGCTTGCCTACGGCTAGAATCATTCCCAGCAGGCATTTCAGGCCATCTCTAAACAGGCTCCGCGGAGGAGAGGCCTGGCTTGCTCAAGTACTTAGGCAGGAGCCATTAACATTGTGGAAGCGGGAGGCGGGGCAGGAAAGTGAGGAAGTGTGTCTTGTGGGGAGGGGAGGAGAGGATTCTTCCGGAAGGGGGCAGGGACAGGGAGGCTAAGGTGGTTTGGCCCATGGTTGGGCTCCTGCTGTCTGACACGGGAAGCTACTTTTCATGTTAATAAATGTGGATTAAACCGGGGCAAGCATCCAACCTTATGATAAAAAGTCTCACTGACAAACCCAGCTCTGCATGGGATCTCCTTGGAATCTGCAGCCTCCAGTCTGCTCCATCCCCAGCTACTGTGGTGTTGAAATGGCTTCTTTGATTTACTTGGCATATTTACCAAGCTATTTACAAGAGCAAGTAATTACTCCTCAGTGCATTGAATCATAGGTGGGAGAAACACTTAGGTCATCTTATTTGACCTCCATCTAGCCTTCCTGGGCCTCCTTGGACTCTGGTTCCTACTAGCATTTAATCTCCTCCCACCTCCAGTTTTCAGGCAGCCTTGGAGCAGGGCCACTTCCCCTGGAGAGCCCGCTCCTTTGCTCAATTGCTTCTCGCAGCTCTGAACTTTTTGATACTGCGCTTTCCATCTCCCTCTCCGAGCTGAGGGCTATTCCACCTTGTCCTCCTGGCTTTGGAGACAGTGATTAATTCCCTTACTTCATTTATACTGTTTTTGTGGAGGTATTTATAGATCATTATTGTGTTCCCTTGGAGTCAGATCCTTTCTGAACTATATCAATTTGGTTCTCTCGCTCTCTCCTGATACGAATTATCTGCTAATCCCTAGAACATTTGTTGGGATTTATGTCTAGCTTGATTTTCTACACCTTTTCTAAACTGCACTCACTAGTGTTGCTCAAGTTGCCCCATTCCTCGATGTTCAATGAAAAAGGCTCATCCCCCCTTTCTTGACGGCTTTCTCTTGGGGACATCAGTGGCTGAGACCCAGAAAGATCATGCAAGGGGAGAGGAGGTTAACGGATGGCTCATGATTATATTACAAGAGCATCTCCAAAGGAAATAGGATCATTTGTCCAGTGACTTCTTTACCAAAATACTCTGTTTCAATTCTCCCCTCTCTACCAAAAAGTCCTTCTAAAAACAAGTCAACAATTATTTCCCCAAGAAGGAAACAAAAGAGAACTCCCAAATAGTCTTTACAGGGGAACAGAGACAAATTAAGGGGAGGGAGTGAGGGAGATGGAAATTGACTGTTGTGATCATTTCCATAACTCCACCCTTAATGTGTTCAGGCTGACTGCTGAGGCTGGGAAGAAGTCCAGAATCATATTCATTAAATATCTGGGCCACAGAAGACCCTAGATATCTTCATCTCTCTTCGTAGAGATTTTTTACATGAGGAAACCGAGTCAGGGCTGTGCAGTCAAATAAGCGCATGTTCTGATGTCATGCATCTTGGGTTCTGATGTCTGTTCCTCTGTTTACTAGCTCTCAGGGGTCCTCAATTAAGTTTCCCAACTTAACTGAACCTCGGTTTCCTCATCTGTAAAATGAAGGTTGTTCTATCTACCTTTGGGCTGACTGTGGATATTGAAAATAATTAATGTAATAAATAGGTCCCTGGCACATAGTAGGCACAGAATAAAGGATAATTGCTACTGAGGCACAGGGCAGTGAAGTGACCCGTGCAGTCACCTTGGCAACCCTGGAGCCAGAACTTGGGTCCTTTATTTCCCAGTTCAGTGCTTCTACAATGGTGCTACCTCCTCAATATCTACTCCAATGAACACACTTCTATCCCTTGAAGGTGCCATGAAAATATTCTCAGTTATGACACATTGGCTGTAAAAATGCTCCATGCCCAAATATATAGGGACTCAAAACCGACAATGAAGCTTCAAGTGAGGTTAGCCAGAGGGGAGCACTCCTGTCCTCTTTGGAAACGAGACCCCAGACCAGAGGGTTGGGCTAAGAGAGACTTAGGAAAGTGATAGGAACTTGCCAGTGAATGTAGCCACTAGGCCTTTTAGAGGGCCAAGCCGAAATGGAAGAGCTGTTTTGGAACAATTTACTGGGAAAGAACCAACCTGTGTTGCCAGGCACTCTGCTGGGTGATTATAAACACCATCTAATTTAACCTCCCTCTGCCCACACCAGGAAGTGGGAGTAATGTTTTTCATTTTACAGATAAGGAAGCAGAGGCTCAGATATGTCACACGAATTGTACAAGCAAGCAAATGTCAGTGCAGGCATTTGAACCTGGGTCCTTAGTGACTGATGCTCACACATTTTCAGGAGTGTGCTAATAAAATACACAGTGGCTATCACACTCGAGATGGCATCCTTTACATGGTACCTATCTCTAAGGAGCTAAAAACATTTACAGATTTTTGTAAATCCAATTAAGTGTGCTATGTTAATATGATCTTGTCTAGTTTCTCCATATGGATGTGTTCACACGTGATTTAGACAGGAAAATTAATTTGGATCATTTAGACCAAATATATTTTCTTTTATGTCTGTGCTGTAGAATTTACCAGAAAATTAATGAAACTTCCACTTCGTGTTGACAGTGTAGACAAACTGTCTGAATGCATTCTGTAGAATGAGGGGATTCAGACTGGATGACCCTTCTACTCAGCTCATTCAGTCCACTCCCCCTAAGTCTCAAATGCCCCAGGAAGCAGACTGTCTTATTCGGAAAGGTCTTCAAGGGCACCCTGCCTCAGTAAACCATCTCCTCGTCTAACAATTCTTCACAGCCAGAAAGTTCTTATACATAATCAGAATGTCTATTGCTTTGAGCAAACCACTTTTCCTTCTGTTGTATTCTTGCTGGCAATGGGGAACAGCTGGGGAGGTTTCAATATCTCTGTTATGAACTTGAAAGCTGTTTTAAAAACACTGTTCAGGTTTCTCTTCCGCTGGCTAAATAAACTTGATTCGTTTAGGATTTGTCACAGAGAGAGATCATTTTCTACACATCTAGCCCTTTGATAAGAGAGTTACAATAATTTCAGAAGGTGAGATCTTAGGGGGGCAAGAGTGACCATTGGTTAAAAAGCTGTGCAAAGTAATTATTATAATACCTACTGCCAGCAGATTCTTACTAAATATTTTTGATGAGCGTGAAAGAGAAAAGAAAGAGTGAGAACTCATGCTAAATCCCAGTGTCTATCTGAATATAAGGAGAAGATAGCCAGAGAGGAAAAAAATTGAAAGGGCAAAGTGAAAGAAGATGAATGGAAAAAGACAGCAAAAGTCCATGCTCCTCAATCTGTGTTTATTTGTGAGCCGGGGGAGGCAGAGTATTACAGTCAGGCAGATGGGGACTTGAGAGCAAGAAAGAACCAGTTTCAAATCCCAACTGTGCCTAGGCGTGTGACCTTGATCAAGTCACTTCATCTCCTTGTGGCTCAATTTCTTCTTCTACAAAAGAGACACAAGGACATCTACCACTGAGTTGTGAAGATGAAATAAGATACTGGATTTAAACATTTCCCAGCCTCACAGTAGGTGTGCAAAACGTTGTAGCTCTTCTTATCCTCTTAAACCAAGTAGTTGCCTATGGGTCTTGGCTTCTCAAACTAACTTTAGGAGCCTCCTCACTTTTGGATTTTGTAGATTTGTTTCCTAAGACTTGAAAAGAAGGCTTTAAAAAAATGTCAGGAGAAGTTAGGCATTTATGAGTTCAAGAGATCCTAGGTGCTGACTGGCTAGTGAGTTAATTATGTAGCTGTAGAATTAACATTATCATTACTGTGCTAATAATAATGATTGCCTAATAGCATTATCCTGACAGCAGAATAAGCCCACTGGGTGTTGTACCTGAAAACAGACACAGAACTACAGAACACTGAACCCTTTCAAGTTTGGGCATAATTTTCAAGCATCCATTGTATAAAGTATCATTGTTGTTCTAGTGATTACCACTTTTTTTCCCCTGAAATGTTGATATGTCAAAGGAATCCAAATTTGATTTCTCCTGACAAAGAAATCTAAATCCATGGATTCTTCTAGCTGTACCCCTGAAGGAGAACTCTCCCAAAGTGGAGAGTATGAAAAAGAATAATTGGTTCTGCATGTTTCCTTATGGGTGTTAGGAGGAAATGGGGCTGGGCTGGGCTATGTTGGAGGTGGTGAGATGTTGATATAGATAAACTCTCTTCTTTCTCTAAAATCTGTGCCCTTTGTTGAAGGAAGTAGCAATGAATTGCAGTAAATCTAGCTTTCTGTGCTATTCCAGAGTCTCTTGTGATAATATTAAATTCTATTTTAGCAGAAAAGCCTTGGACTTTTCCTGTGGCCAGTGGGTGCAAAGGTGACAGCAGAGATGCAAGCCCTCCACACATGGTTCTACCTCCCTCCAGCCAACAGTTAGGGACATGAGATTAATAGACACGAGGAACAGCATACATTCACTAAACCTGCACTATAAGAGAACGAAGAAAAACAGGCAAAAAGCTCCCCAAGAAACACCATGTCGGTAAATGTTTGCTTGTCCACGCTCCACACCAGAGGAGGCTCTCAAACCCAAGTGACCCAGCATCAGAGCATCAAAGCATCCCTCGCTGCCTCGGAGGGGCTTTTGTCTTCCTCTCCAACTCACAGCTGGCCAGGCTTTCCAGAGCCAGACAGCAGGGGCTTGTGGTTACCCCGAGGAGCAACCTCTGTCCTGCACCGCAGGGATGTAGGATCCCCTTCCCGCCTGTCCACTCTTGGAAAAGAAAGTTGGCAACCTAGATTATTTAGGAAAAACAACAAACAAAAATGATAATGGAAGAAAAGAGGCAATTTTACTGCATGTTAATTTAAAAAATAAAATTAAATAAAAGACAACTGTGGGACATGAGTCTTCTCCCCAACTTTCCAGATGGAATGTCTATATTGATTCACTCACTCAATAATGACTCAATTTTCTCATTTCTTGGACAATGTAGAGCTAGTTCAGATTATATTAAGACCTAGTGAGGGCTACAAACTGGCAGCATAACCTGATAAAGCAGAGGGTAGAGAAGCTGGGTACTCGATCCGAGCTCCTGCCTCTCATCCCAGTTCCCCGTATGAGGCTGGCTAAATCCCATCACCACCTGTCTCCTGGTCTACAAGATGGGAATCATCACATCTGTTCCTCTCATGAGGCTCCATGCATCTTCATTACATGCTTGGAAATGATTAGATAGAAGGGTCCACAGATAGTATTACTCTTAACGATAATGGTCTTAATAAATATTTATGCTGCCCGATAAGGAAGTGTATGGCGTTGGAAGGATTTGCTTGTGTTCTATTTAAGGCCAGGACTGGGAAATGAGAGGAAGAGCCTATCTTGTCACAATTTATCTTTCTTAGTTAACAATGTAAGATATATGATGGCTGCTAAACAATTTGGTGGCAGAACATCATAAATGAAGTCTGTTTTCCCTGGAAACTGCATAACCATTTGAATTAATTTAATTTGAAATATCAAATTAAATTAAACTGTAGAATAATCCCCAAGGGAGAGCATATTTCATTTGCAATATCTTTTGATAGAGTATTCCCTGCCAAAAGTTTTGCTTTGCATCTGGCTACAGATCTAAATTTATTGCATTAGCTTTGAGAAGACTTTTAATAGAAAGCGAGATTAAAAGAAAACTTGATGGAAAATAAAGATGTTCAGTGCTGAAAACAGCATCCCCAGAACCTACCTCTCTAACTTCATGCTTTCTCTACGTCTGTCTCTGGTCTTCAACTCAGACCGTGTAGCTAGGCTGGCTGTTGGTTGGAGAGCTTTCTTTTGATAATGCTAGTTAACATGTGCAGAAAATATCAGAAGGGGATGGGCCAAGTCTCCTTTGGTTTAAGGGCTACAAACTGGATAATGTCTTCACAAGATACTGGTAAAGGGGATCCACTTCATCTGAGAAGCAAAGAATGAGGACAAGACATCAATTAAAAAGGTCACCTTGAAAGTCATGGTAAGTCTGCACATTTAGTGGTATAAGGTGACTGTGCTGTGTGCTTCCTGGATTGCCTCCTTTCTCAATAATCTCCTCTAAGTGCAGTTCTCTATTAAGGCTTTGGGTCTACAGGTTGGAAGGAGAGGAGCTGACGGTGAATCCAACAGTTTTCTAAAATATAGGTCACCCCAAATCACCACTTAGGAAATGACTGGTCTCTTTTTCCATGGCAAGACATTGAAGAAAATCGCACCGAGCAGCTGCCTGAAAGTTGATGCAGTGGGAATAAACTATTTCTTCTTCCTGGTGAGCAAATACACAGCAGGCGAGGCCGACGTGAAGGAAACTGTTTGCTTGAAACAAACAAGCCTGGCCCTTTAAGGAAGGTGTGTGCCAAGTTTAAATTGGGCCCAAAGAACCCAGATAAGAGTATCTTAATCAAATAAAGAAAAGCATTAGGCTTTAATCTCCAGCACTTTAGTAACCTCTTAGTTTGTTTTAAATCTTGACTGGAAGAATTACCCTGACAAGAAAATTAGTAGTAGGTCAATAAGCCTGTGGCCCAAAGACAGGGCATTAAGTAACCAGAAGGAAAGAAGTGTATTCTAGCCCACGGCCCTCGCCTGCCCTCGCACAGCCACAAACATGGCCCGCAGGCAGTTCCCTCTTGATCCCACACACTGTGGTGGGTGGGCAAGTTCATTATGATTTTAGCCATGAAGCCCTGAAGTGCAGGTAATCATATTTAAAAAGACAAGGAACACAACAAGAAAAGAACCCTGCTTCATGAAGAAATTCTAATTTTCAGCAGTCATGAGTGGAAAATCAATACTATTCTCTGATGCAAAATGAGAACTGGACTTGACAAAGCCACCTCCTCCCCCTGCTCTGCTTTATAAAAGAGAAACACAGCAGAAAGTTAAAAACAGAGAAGAAAAAGCCTTGCCATAGGAAGATGTCTGCATCCTGACAGAATCTTCCCAGTGTCCATGCCCCCCACCCCCACCCCATTCCTGTGGCCCCAGAGCTTCTGCCTGGCAGCCAGTGAACTCCCGCTCCCCTGTCAAAACACGTCTCCCTCACAGCTCCTCGCCAGGCCACTTATTTGCACTTTTTTCCACCCCCTTATCCCTACCCCACATGTGTGCTCGCCATCTGCCATTCAAGGGGAGAGAGAGAGCAAGAGAGACAGACAGACAGGGAGAGAAAACCCAGCACCAGCCTAGACGACCCAGTACCCAATTTTGGAGCCTCACTCAGGAATATTAAATCACATCCAGTGATTATCTTGATATAAGGAAAAGTTTTGTTAATCGACTAGCAATGGAATTGGGCTCTATTATACTCTACCATTAATTTATGGTGGCAGTTGTAGCCATATTGGGAGATTTCTGTTTTAATCACCAATTATGTCTTTGGCCAATAAAGCTTATATTTTTAACATTAATATATATATATATTTATAACTTGATAGAACTAGACATAATTAAGCAGACATGTTCATAATAACAATGATGATAATCATTCAAAATAAGATTCCCCTGATGTCCTCCAGCAGATCACTCTACCCCACAACGACACCTTGTAAATTGTGGGCTGCAGAGATGTTGTTCTGCCCACTCCATATTTAAATGTAAACCCTTTAAAATGGTGGAATGTCTTAGTTGCATTCTACTGAGTGTCAACTGTGTTCTAGAAACTCCAGTTTTGGAGATCTTGAAGAGGAAGAGGCTTCCAGGAAAGAACGGCAAGTCCCTTGGAAGAGGTGCCCTCTAGATGATCAGGCCAACAGCTGACCAAGACCAGGACAGATGTAGTATTGGTTCAAGCCCATGGAATGCCAGTGGCATTTTCTCACATCCCTGGAAGAGAGTGGAGCCACCTGTCATCTTGGCTTCAGCAGTTAAATTCAACAGGCACCCCAAGGAGGAGGGGGCTGCAGCTCTGTAGGCAGCAGAGGAGACAAGGCAAAAATAAAGCCTTTCCTTTGGGTCAACCTGACATCTGCCCTCCATTCCATCTCCACTCCCAACGTGCCGTGTAACTTGCCTGCGGAGTACATCCACATGTCCCTGCCAAAGTCACTGGTGGCATCCTGTGTTTTCTTTCCCCAGCTAGATTAGAAGTTTCTCAAGGTGCGTGCTATTCCTCCTTGCACTCCTATAATGCCTAGGCAGTTCTGGGCAGGTGCTCAGCAAAGGCTTGCTGAAAGAAGGGATCAATGAATAAATCTTCCAGAGCTTTTTGGAAGGGAAAGTTGGTAGTACTGCGGGTGAGCTGACTCGGGACTGAAGTCTGTTTCTTGAAGGTGTCACCCATACTCAAGGCATTGGTTTCTTTGAGTGCCTGGCCAGACACAGCTACTGAGACACAGGGTCTGTCTCCCAACAAATGCAGCTCCAATTCTCACATTTTTATATGCCATGTTACACACATCATTTCTGAACCTCTCAGAAGCCCATGCATTTCTGAGCATTGGCAATCAAGCATAAAGTTCTGGGGCAAGCTGTGAAATCTCTGAAATGAAAATCAATTCCATCTCCATTTCATGGAGACTAATGTGGCATTTACAACATAAACAATCACTTCTGTTAGAGAGGAAAATTAAAAGCTGTGCTACATAAAGGCACAATGTTTAAAGTTCTGGTGGAAATGAGCACTTGGTTTTGAGATGATTACAAAGGAATTGGAAAAAGAACAAAATGAAAAAAAAAAAGGAAAGAAAAGAAATAGCCAGCCCCAACAATTCAGAAGTGCAGAGGTTTCATAACACAAATTTGCTATGACTGAAACCACTGGCCTCAGCTCAGACCTCTTGGGGAAGAAAGAAAAACCATGGGTATTTCCTAGGTAACATGGGGAAGGTGTTTCAAGGACTCATGAAAGTCATGTCGATGTCGTTTCCTGATGGTGTTAGAAGACAGAGGAATTTTCCCATGGGAAAAGGCTCATGACCCACATGATGCGCAATGAGTCCAGTGGTTTGAGGGTCACCTCAAAGTACAGATTTCTTGAATCCTTGATCTGGTGATACTTCCTTACATCAACCTTAGTTTCCCTGTTATAATAGGGTCTCATGAGTTTCTGTGTGCAGAATCCCAAAGTTTACAAGATGAAATAAAAATTAAGGACAGGAAAAAAAGAGTCCATTAGAAGTTAAAAAGCCTGGAATTAAGCTTGGCTTTACCACTAGCTAACTAAGGAACCGTAGGCAAGGATCCTGATCTCTGAAGACTCAGTTTCCTCATCTATAAATTGAGACGTCTGACCATGGGATCTCTAAAGGAGACTGGCTCTAAAATTTTATCATTCTTTTATTCTGCATTGGACTACAAACCACCATTTGGTTGGCCTCATTTGCATGGGTGGTGGAGAAAGCTATAAGCTGTTGCCAATCAGGAGGGGCTCATCTGCATAATGGCCGTGATTCACTAATTAGCCAGAAAGACTTCCAGTACAGTCATGCAGGAAAGCACCAGGGTTCCCACTGTGACATTATTTAACCAGGCTCCTGGCTTTGGCTATTAAGACTCTCGAAGTACTAGCCAGTAACTAACTGACTTTTCTATAAAGCTGCCCAGGCAATTAAAAGCATTAGCATAAAGGAATCTTTCTCAATTAGCTATTTTTAGAGTAGGCTGCAAATGCTGTCTTGCAGTCTTTTAAAGATTTTTGTAATTGTACTATGCTTGTTGTATCACCAGTGTCACACGTATATTTTCATTCTATTTTTGTTCTGCATCAAATAATTTGCAGTACTATTTTGAGGGGTAGTTATCTTCATACCACTGAAGAGAAGTCAGATGAATTTCTGGTAAAGGCAGCTTTCGTTAATTCTAATGTGAACACGGGACGATCCAGGGTATGGCTTGTTTACAGACGTCAGCCAATCATCCCGTCAAACAGCTTGATTTGCCTTGATCAGAGAAGCAATTTGTTAGACATTCCCTCCCCTACCACCAAAGTGCTAATCACCTTTTCAAGGTAGACGATAGGTGGGAAAAACTGCACAAATTGCTTGCCATAGCCCCAAAATGCTAATCACCTACCAACATCTAAATTATGACTTGAGAACTTGCATGATAAGGTAAGAAAATAGTGTCTGTGCATACAGAACTATTATTTACCAGTGTCAAAAATAACTATCACATTTGCATAACTGTGGGGCTAGATGACAATTTCTTCCTCAAAACTGCTTCTGTGGCAGAAAAACCTTGACCAATATGAAGTGTGGCATGTCATTATTTTTTTAACCCTTACAAGATGAAATGGGACCTTTCAGAATGAGCTGTTTGAGCGCTGATTTGGAAAATAGGAGTAACCTGAGAAAACAATTTAAAATGCTTATTTGATTATATTTACTTTGGGTGCATTGGGTACCATCTTGTGTAAACCAGTGGCCTCCTAAGTGGGTTGTGGGCACCTCAGGAAGTCATTTGACCCTTGGGGTGCAGGAAGAAAGTATTTTATCTCTTAATTCTATATTGTCTATTTTGAAGATATGGTTTTAAATGCATATAATACATTAGGACTGAAGTATATGTATATAATTTATGTAGAAATGCATATATTCTGCATGTGTGCTAAATTTTTTTACTGATGGAGGTTAGTGATAAAAGAAAAATATTTGGCAATCATTAGTAGACAACATATATTGTGGTGCCGGCCGGGAAGATGGTCTGCTTTTATAGAGAATTTTCTAGAAGGAACAGCTCATTAGCTGTATCAACAAACATACGGTTAGAGAAGGTACTTCTACGACATAAAGAAGCCTGACTATAAGCATTGGACATAAATATACCTAACATTTTATACACCTTTCTATTCAGACAATAAAGAAATACACTTTTCTGGAAAACTGCAGTTATCAATCTAGTCTCTCAAAGTGAAGAATGATAGATTCAGTCCTCTTTGGGGTAGGGAAATACATTTAGAATAAGGTAGGGCGAGGTGTCTTCAGAGAAGAATGACAAAGATGGAAAAGCAGCAGAAAATAATACCAGCTAAGCAAGCCTAAGCACTGGGTTAGAGTCCACGGGCACCTGCATAACCCCACCCAACCCCAGGACTCCCTGCACAGACAGAAAGACCTCTGAGGTTTCCACGCACCTGGTCGTTATCTAGTACAGTTCTCCTTATCCTCTTTAGTCTACTGCTCTGGTCACCCACAAATATTTACTGGGTGTTTAAGATGTGCCAGACGTGGTTCTGACAATTCTCAGATTTTCTATTTCTCCCTCCTCTGTCTGGGGATCACCCAGAGGTCTCCCTGCTGGAATTCTGAGAGGTTGCCAACTCATGGCTCCTAGGTATAGTTCATTGCTCCCCTATCGAGAACTCCAGATCACCAAATTTGTTTCAAACAGAGCTCTAACAGTGGGAGAAGAGGAGAGAGCTCTCAGAGAGAGTGGGAGCCCTCCACACCCAGCCTACCTGCATTGTCCTCACTTCTTCCTGGTAGCTGGCTCCTTCAGAGGGTTTCTAGTGGGCTCTTACAGTCTGCATTTCTATGGACCATCAGCAACTCTTCCATTCATTTTTGAGAAACTCCTTCACGTTCAATCCTGAGCTTGAAGCTGAGGGATCCAAAGAAGCACCTCAGAATCAGTGCCTGTTCTCATTGAGCTTGTACCATAGTGGGAGGAACTATATAAACCCAAGACTACACAGGAGCACTGTCACCGAGCAGGACACAGGTATGTGCCAGTGCTCTATTCAGGGTCTGCTAGGAATTGGGAGGCAGTTGGGATATGTTAGAAAAAATCTAGGACTTGAAGTCAGATGGTCATGATTCCAGTCTTAGCTCCATCACTTATTGGCTATGTGGCCTTGGGCAAACTACTTCTGAGTCTTAGTTTCCTTATCAATAGAATAGGAACGATAATACCTATTGATAGGATTGTCTTGAGGATTAAATGAAGCAATGGGTGTGGAAATGCCTTATAAACTGGAAAGTGTTATTTACATCTTAGGAGTTAGTATGGATGGAGGGTGATCACTCTGGTTTGGGGTAGTTAGGGAAGGCTTTATTCTGTTGTCCATTTACACCCTCTAGGACAAACACTGTGAAATATGAATGGAAGGGAGTAGCTGAAGGTCAGTTTCTCTACACATTCCTGGTGCTGGACCTTGGGGGATGCATGGGATGGGCATGGAGGTGGTCTACTTCCTCCAATCCATGCCTTCTTCTGAAGAATCTGCTAGGGCTTACAATCCCTGTCTTGACCAATCTGAGAAGAATGGAAACTCTAGGCAGAAATGGGATTGACAGGGGCTCAGGGCCATGCAAGGCCTAAAGGAAGAGGGATGGTAATCAGCTTGTCAGGCCCCTGCACTCTGCCTAGGCAAAGGCTATATTGGCAGACCTCCCCAGAGGCTCACTGGAGGGGACTGTGGTGGACTGGCCTCTCGGGAGAGTCTCTGCCCACTGAGGCTTGCAGTGTATGGTGATTTCCCTGCTGGTCACCAGCAGTCCATTCCTCCTGCCTCCTGTGGAGCAAGACAACCCCAGTCTTCCCCACCCCCACCCCCCACTGGCTGTTCCTTTCTCCTCCAGTGGGATGTTAGCAGTTGACAGTTCAATGTAAATGCTCTGAGGTGTCAAGATTAGTAAATGGGGAGAGGATTTAGAAAGTAAATGCAAGCTTAACTCACAGAGCAGATTACGTGGTTATACTGTTATTACTTTGCGACATAGTTACTCCTAATACTAACTAATCTTATAGAAATGTAATTACCACGTAGTTTCTGTATATCACCAGATCTTATGAGGCAGACCAGTGGGCACCCCACTCAGCCCCTGGGGGCTAAAGCAGAGTTATGATCTGCTCTATTTCTTCCTGGTTTTATCTTTTTTCCTAGAAGATCTCTTGGGGATCCTCCCCAGGAGCTTGCTCCTTGCTTTCAATCTCATTTTCTGATATCTAGTTCTGAATTTCCCGTAATTGAATTCAGTCTGGGTCTCCTGGTTGTTCATCTTGGCTCACTTGCCTTTCCTTTTGTAGTGCCCTGGTGAGTGCTGCGTTCTGCAGCAGGACCCCTCGGCTGGGGAACTGGGTTGCCAAAGCAGATGGGCAACGATCATTATAAATAGTGTCCACTGACACAAAAATTACCACCTGTCCTTTCATGTCTATTCTTCTACTCTTCTCTAGCTACTACTAAAGGACACCCTAAATATTAGTAGAAAATATGGCTGCCCAGAATAAGCTCCACATTCCCCAGCCTCCCTTGCAGCTATGTGATTAGGTCCTGGCCAGCAGGATGCAAGCAGAGGGGATGTGCACAACCTCTGGACTATGCCCTTAAAACAAAATGACAAGTACTTCCCTTCTGTTTCTCCGCTTCCCGTTGACCAGAATCTGGGCTCAACAGTGGGAGCTGGAGCAACCACTGTGGACCAGAGATGGGAGTCATGCTCTACTGCCCATGTCCTGACTGTGGGTGACAGGGAAATGAACTCTTTTTTGGTTTATAACATTGTTAAGTTAGGCCTCTGTCACATGACCCTAGATGGACACCTTTGCTATGGAGATCTTCAGTGGAGGATGGAGAGTGGAGGCCCCTGTCATGTTCTCTTTCATCAACCTGCTAAGCAGGCTCTCTGTGGCTAAAAGCTAAGCAGGAGCTAGGGCAAAACCCCATTGAATTTGGGGCCATCTTTTGCAATAATCCCTTCCAACCCATGCTTGGCCCCAACTTTCTCCTTTGTTTCTTTGTTTCCCTTTGGTTGTGGCTGACAGCTCTGGAGATAGACTCTCAGAGGCCACTCATACTCAGGGTTCTTGGGATTCAAGTTAGAAAGCATGACAAGGTAGGAGGAGAGGGGCAGAGCCCAGGAGTATTGTCCCAACTTCCAGACACGTTCCTCTCCTGGTCTGGCAGCCAGGAAAGAGGGCGGGGCTGGGTTCAAGAGCTGATCCGGCTCTGTCATTAACCAGCTCTGTGGTCTTGAACAACTCTCCTCCTCCCAGAGCCAAGTGAAAGAGTTAGGCTAGATGATTTCTAGAATTCCTTCCAACTTTGGCATTCTGTAATGTGCCAATTCCATGACCAGCCTTGTAGCTGCACGGTCATCTCCAATCCATGAAACAGGTGACCTCAGGAGGGTCCACGTCTGTGCTAAGGGCTCGGCAAAACAGCTCCACACACTTATCATCTGCTCAGCACTGAACAGTGTCTGGTGTAGGAGAGAGGGCAGAGAGCACGTGGTGGAGGGGGCGAGAGGGATTACAGAAGTGACAGATGACAGGGGTCCTTCTCTTGAGGGGTTTAGTCTCTCTGGAGCCACACGACACACACATGGAATGTGTGAGAACAGCCTAGTAAGTTACTCAAGAAATGTGCTCCCGCTGAGGGGCCAAAGCACAGGTGGGTTCGGCGGGAGGTGAGTGGTGGGGCCATCAGCACAGGTGTGACGCCTGCTCTCCCCCATTCTTGCAGTGTGACCTCGAATGAGTTGCTGAGCTCTAAGCCTCAGTTTCCTCACTTGTAAAATCGAGATGGTAGAAACACCCCTTCACATGTGCAAATGTGGGGGGAATGTTCCTAAAGCACTCTCCCTCTCACTTGTTTCTACAGCAGACTTGAACTATCCCGCTTAGTTTCCAGCTGACATTCCAGCTTTCTGCCCCCTGAATCTTCCCTCTCTTTTCCTGTATCTTTTTTTCCTACAACTCTGCACGCCCCCCTTCCCCAGCAAAGTTCTCCAGTCATCCTTCTTTGTAGAGGGCAAGGAGGGTGGGGTTATACAGATGCCCAGTGGTATTTCAGAAGCTCTAATTAAGGGGAAGATTATGCATGCCATTTGAGTTTTAAAAGGGATTCAGATCAGAATGAATAAAATGCTCACTTTCCCCCTGTCTAACTCACTCACCCACATACCCTGGGGCAAAATGAAACATAACTCAGTTTCTCCATGAAAGGCATCAGACAGCGGGTCATTCTGGTCAACGGACCGACAGCAACAGCGCCGACAGTCTTGGCAAATCTCAGCTCTGTCATGTGTCCCGCCTCTGCCCACCTCCTCCCTAGCTAGATATAGATAAGAGAAGATGACTGCACTGTGCTGTGCTCTGCCTTAAGTGGAGGCTACAAATGTCTGTCCTGCAAATAGGTGGCAGGGTGGATTTGGAATTGTGTTGCTCCGATTTGCTCTCTGCAGGGACACCTTCCCAGAGGGGTTGAGGACATCCTTCTTTCATAGCCATCTCTGCTGCTCAACCACCCCCCTGCCCTCCAGCTGACTCATGAGGCTCCTGTCAGCCCTCTGGGAGCCAGTGACAACTGGATCTCCATCCTAAAACCATTCCCACTCATTCTGTCTCTCTTAGTTCATGTGATCTTTCATTAGTACTCTCTCTCTCTCTCTGGAAACGCAGGCCCTGAATGCTGGTTTTACAAGTTATTTCACTCAGCTGCTTAGGGCTTGTGCTGTCAGCCTTGGGGCCCCATAAACATGGCTATATCCATGGTCCTACATCAGGACTCAAAGAGGGTGCTCTCCTTTAGACTGGGCCTTAGTCCAAAAGCCCCACACTCCAGGCCTGGATCCTCTTCAGTGAACCATCTAAGTGTCATTCCCATCATTCTCAGCTCTTTTTGTCAAGTGCAAGAGTTCCTTGCTATAGTTGGAAGAATTCTGTGGTGCAACCAAATAGAATACAGGTGATAAAGTAAAAAGTATCAGCTTAGAGACCTCACCAGGGGGACAATCATGGCATTCCTATAGATGGAAGAATGAAACCATTCATTAAAGATCAGAGGACAATAAAAAGTGTCTAGAATCTTCAAGCCTTCTGTGGCCACAGATTGGAAACTGAGAAGCCCCTGATGGTCACCAACTACCCCTGGCCCAACCATGGTTCTGCAAACTGACTAGGTATCTGTTTCCCTATCTGTAAAATGGAGACCCTGATGATGGACAACCTTCTAGGGCTGAAATAAGGAGAATCTTGACACAGTTGTTTTCAAGTTTTATTTATTAAAGATTCATCTACTTGCCAAAATCCCACAGAGCTAAGCCCTGTGTCCTTTCCCACTCTCTTCCCAGTATTTCTCCTTTTTAGGGCAGGTCCCAACTACAGACAGTGCAGAGCAGAGCAAAGACCTGTGCCACTGCATCAACACCGCCAGGTGACCGGGAGGGGCATCATAAAACCAGCAAGGCCGTCACCACACCGCTCAACCCTCACAGAGCACATGGCTTGTGACCTTTTTATCACAGGTGTTCGTAATACTGTATCTCAATGGGCTTGTGGCTCCAGCATGTAGCCGGGGAATAAACAATGTTCTGATAATTCCCAGGTCTCCATTATTTACTTCTATAGTTATTTTTATTTAAGAAAGCCTTTTTCCTTCCTGGGCTCCAGGAAGAGGGCACTACTATAATGTTCTTCACTGTCTCCCTTCAATGAGATCACAGGTCAGACAAAGGGAGTCAGGCAGTTTTAGAAGGAGCGACACAGCAACAAAGTTGACCTCAGCCAGCAGAGTTATACATAACTCACTCCTCAGGGCAGGTAATTGTTCCTGGCTCCTGCAGCCTGGCTGAAGGGTGAGGACATAATTATAGCCAGGGACTGCAACCAGGTTCGAGTTCACCATTTCTTTTCCCAGTCAAATCTTTTTTTTTTTAATTTGCTACCTGGATAAAGAAGCATCCCCCCTGCCAAACCTCATAATCCAGTGCTCTATAATTTCCATTTTAACTTTTTGTTACAGAATTCATCACCAGCAATCCAAGCTTGGCCACACTGGAAGGATGCTCGCAGTGGAGTAAATTCACCTTCTTGCTTTGCTGTTTACTTCCAATTCCCATAACCCATTGCACTCGGCAGCCCTCCAGGGGTGGCATTTAGTATCATTTTATCTCTAATGTTGTGAGTGGGTTAAAATGATCATCTTTTAGGATGCCTAAATTAACTGGAGTCTGTCTCCCCCTACTTCCTCCCCTATCTTCCTCCCCTGTCTTCTGGGCCCTCCGTTGGCTGAGAACAGTAGGAGCCCATAACAGACAGCATGTCATCAGTTCCTGACAGCCTCGGTGCTATAATATGGGCCTGCCAAACCCATTACAGTAATGACAGCATTGCAGAATTAGAACACTCACTCCTACATAAAGAAGAAAAAGAAGAAAAAAATTGGGGAGAGACGGGGCAGGGTTGGAATCTCGCGCTATTTTGCTTTCTTTCTCTTTTCTCCTCTGAAAATGTGGCATTATTCCTCTTTCATTTTCTTTTATTCCATTAAAAAGACAAGCAAGCACACAACCATATATCCATAACCCAGCAAACAAGTTTTCAGGGACAAGGATGGCATCAGTTGGGTCTTGGGGAACCACTCAAAAGAGATTATTGGGGCTCATGGCAGAGCTAGCCATGTCATTCCATTATCATTTCCTCAAATGGGGCATGTTCACAGACGTTCTTTGCTGGGGTTTTCATGATCTCAACAGGCACTCACAGAATTAACTTTCTGCCTTGGGCAGGGGGGTGGGTTTCAGAATTTAATGATCATCTTTCTGACTGGGGATCATAAAGCGCTGTTGATAATTGTGATAATTAAAGTGATTTGCTTACAGTAATTAGTCCCGAAGACTCCCTTGTGGAGGTAAGAGAAAGAGATTGCTCCATCTGGCATATGGGCAAACTGAGGCACAGAGAGCTGGGGTCAAGGACAAAGCAATAGTCCCGTTTGGCCACAAGAGACTGCTTCGGGCACACAGATTGAGGGCTTTGCCTAGAGGAGGGGTGCAGGGGTGGCTGCTTTATGGGTAAGGGGAATATTCAGTATGAGACCCACAGGGCTGGTTTAATGCAACAAAGGGATGTGCCTGGCCTGAGCCCCTGAGCTCCTGCGGAGCGTGGATGTTTAGGAACAAGGCTGGAAGCATACTGGTGGAAGTGCTGGGCTTTCTGGGAGTGTCAGTTCAAATGGGGAGACAGGGGGACCAGTGGTGCACACTAGGACACAGGAAGAGACAGCAAGACTTTTTGCTGTCTAGGAAGAGACAACAAGACAAGTCTAGGAAATCAACTCTCTCTACGCTTTTTCTACCAGGCACCCAGCCCAAGAGTCAAAGGACCTCTTGGAAAGGCTGAAGGCATCTTCTACCAAATCTGACTGGAGGGGGCCGGTGGCATCCTTGGAGTAAGAGGCAGAGCTCTCGTCGCTAGTGATCAGGCTCCAGAGACCTGAGGGAGCCCTGCCGAGCTCTTGATTCAGTTGTGGCCACTGAGTCTGCTTCTGAGACAGACACACCCAGGGACAGCCAGGAATGTGGACGACCAGGAATGTGGACGGACAACTGATTGCAGGGCAGCATGGAACAACGGAAGGAGTCCTGAGCCTTAGGTTTGAATCCTGTCCCCGCACTTGTCAGCTGTGAGACCTCGGGCAGGCTGCTAATCCTCTCTAAGCCTGAGTTCGCCCATGAGTGGGGTAATAACACTCCCCGCAGAGGGCAGCTATGGGACTGAAGCACCAAGCCCAGTGACTAGACACCACAGTGCTGGAGACATGTTACTTTCGTTCTTTTTTTGTTTTTAACTAATAAACCTATTTTTTTAACATATATATTTTTATTGTGGTATAATTGACATATAACATTATATTAGTTTCAGGTATATAACTTAATGATTAGATATTTGTATATATTGCAAAATAATCATCACAGTAAGTCTAGTTATCATCCATCACCACACATAGCTACAAATTTTTTTTCTTGGGATGAGAACTTTTAAGATCTATTCCATTAGCAACTTTTAAATATACAATACAATATTATTATCTATAGTCACTATGCTGTACATTACATCCGCATGACATTTATTTTATAAGTGGAAATTTGTACCTTTTGACCCCCTTCCCCCATCCCCATGCCACCTCTGGCAACCACCAATCTGTTCTTTGTATCTCTGAGTTCAGTTTAAAAAAAAAAAATGTTTTGGTATTTTGTTTTTTATCTTCCACATATAAATGAAATCATATAGCACTGTCTTTCTCTATCTGGCTTATTTCACTCAGCATAATGCCCTCAAGTTCCATCCATGTTGTTGCAAATGGCCAGATCTTTTTACAGCTAAATAATATTCCATTGTATATACATATCACATCTTCTTTATTCATCCATCTATGGACATCTAGGTTGTTTCCATATCTTGGCTATTGTCAATAATGCTGCAACGAACATGGGAGTGTATATATTTTTTTGAGCTAGTGTTTTCATTTCCTTCATATAAACACTAAGAAATGCGATTGCTAGATCCTGTGGTAGCTCTATTTTAATTTTTTGAGGAACCTCCATACTGTTTTCCATAGCAGCTGCACTGATTTACATTACCACCAACAGTGAACAAGAGTTCCCTTTTCTCCACATGCTCACCAGCACTTGGTATTTAGTTTTGGTTTCCTTCTTTTCAAGGATCACCTCAGAAATTCAATCAGTCAGCAGATATTTGTTGAGAACCTACTATACGTTTGACTCAGTGCTAGAGAGGTTTAAGTGAGGAAAGTTGCCCATAAGAACCCAGTAAAATAATGGATGTTGAAAGACTATGTAGAATTCTTTGCAAACATTGGCTACTGCTATGTGGCTGCAGGTTGATTGGTGAGATCAGGTTCAGGCATAAGAAACTCTCAGAAGCCAATGCAAGGCAAGAGATAATCAAATGCTAAATCGTCTGGTGAGAATGATAATTTCCTAGTGTCCCCATCAGCTACAGGATGAAGTCCAAATAATCTCTATGACATCCCAGGCTCCCTGAACATCTTTCCATTCTTAAAACTTTATGGTTCCTCATATCAGCCTTGTCTGGGAACTATCATTCATTCATTTATTTCATCCATCCGTTCTTCCATCCATCCATCCATACATCCACTCATCCTTCCTTCCTTCCTTCCATCCATCCATCCATCCATCCATCCATCCACCCATCCATCCATCCACCCACCCACTTGTACTCCAAATACTGATGCCTGTTATGTGCAGGCACTGTGTGTCCCAGGTCTCTGGGAATGCATGTGAATCAGTCAGGCAGGCAGAGGATTTTATGAACTTATGGTTTAGTGTGTATAGAAGAGACAGACAGTATAAAGAAATAAATAAGATAGATCCAAACAGTGAAAAGTAAAAAGAAGAAAGTTAAACACAGTAATGAGTGACTGGAGGTAAGTTGGAAGACTACTTTGAATAGGGTGGTCAGAGTAGACCTCTTGGGGGATGTGACATTGAAGCTGAGACGTGAATATGAGAGTCCTTGCTCCAAAATGGAGGAGGGGGAAGAGTGTGGAGCTGAGAAAAGAGAGTTCCAGGTAGATGAAACAGCAAGTGCAGAGGTCCTGAGGTGGGAATGAGCTGGTGTCCTTCAGGAATAAAGGAAGTTTATTGTGGCTGGAGCTTGAAGGGCCTGGGGGAAAGGTGGCGCGGCAGGATGTCTGAGCAGAAGGCGTCAAGATTGCTTTCTTCATGTGTGGAAGCCATTGAAGTGTTTAAGTAGAGAAGTAATGTGATCTGTTTTGTGTTTCAAAATCTTTTAAAACGATCATTACTTGTAGTTTCCAAAATACACATTTCGGTGGCACATTTCCCTTCCTCTGCATAGGCTGTCCCCTGGGATCTCCTTTCTGTATCTTGTTTACCTGTCAGTCTCCTACGCAGACTCTGAGATCTAACTCAGGTATATCTTCCTCTGTGAAGCCTTCCCCCACCTCCCCACAGGCCCCGTCTCCTGCCAATCACTCCTTTTTCTAGCTCCTATGCTTCATACACTCTTCTAATGTTGCACGAAGTCTAATACATTGTCATTACCTGCTTACATGTGTCTCCCCTAGCGAAGAGCCCGGAACACGGTAGGGGCTTAATAGATTTGATAAGGGCCAGTAGTCAGGGTCGACCCCACGGAAGCAAATCTTGAAGGGTGGATAGAATTTTGATAGATGATAAAGAGAGGCCAGAGTCACACAAATCCTGCAACATCTGGTCAACTCAACATGAGACATTGGAAAGATATTGTCATCAAAAAGGGGAGCCCCCCCCCCCCCCACCCAGTGAAAGCCATGCGACCCTTTCCTCTCTCCAGTACGTGGCCAGGCCAGCACAGGCAGTTAATGGGAATGATTGATGTTGATTCGCATATGACGTTCATGCATTTTGCATATTTCCATTTAACACTGAAATGCACGGACAGACTTCTCAATCCCCTAGTTCCTTCCTTCCTTCATTTAGCAACTTTTAATTAAATGTCTTCTGAATATCTGCACAATGCTAGGCCCCATGAAGGATAAGGAAGTAGAAATTTGTCCTTGGTGAGCTCATGCGCTACCGCCCCCAGGGGAGAGGTGGAAGGATACAATGGTTTCCAGCTGGGTTCTGGAATCAGAACATATGGGTGTCACTGACTCTGACAAGTTGTAGGATCTTGGGCAACTGACATCACCTCCCTGAGCCTTGCTTCCTCATTTATAAAATGAGGATAATAACACATGCCCAGTAGGTTGACTCGGGAGAGTCAGCCAGAGCTCTGTGAACGTGAACTGTTGATTATCATTGTTTTCCCAGCTCCCTCTATGGGAGGATTTGCAGATTCCATTAAAACTCTCAGTGAGACTCTGTGTAGGTGTGCCCAGCTTCCTTCCTTCCCAAATTCCAAGCTTCCAGAGTCTGAATAATTGCAGCTCAAGGCGGCACAGTGCTTGAGTAGCACTAGGAGGCCTGAGCTGGGTGAGGCAGCCTGAGCCTCCCGGCTGCGTGCTCATCAGGCCCCAGCTCCTCTTGCTTCTCTAGTCGAGAGCAGAGCCCACCCGCTTACTTCCTTTCTCTTCTCTTGCCTTAAATATGCCCAGAGAGATCATGAATTGACTTTTCCTGACATACAGACACCCAGGAGAGTCCTCTGGTTGGCTCCCAAGACTTCTGCCCCTTCCCTGCCAGTCACTTCTCTTCCTGTCACTACAACTGCAGCAGTATTTGGGGTCGTGAGTGGGTCGAGGGAGCTCAGGCACGACGTACTGTGATTCATTTGCGCCCAGGGATTCTGAATAGATAATAATTGTCTGCAAATGGCAATTCACAGAATCTTTTAAGAAGTGCCTTGATGGTTATAAAACGGAAGGCGAAGCACATCATGCCTCCTGTTGCAAGTAATTACAGAGGCGGCCTCTTATGCATAGGTTCTGAATGACCCGATATTTCCACCTAGGCGTGCCCAACGAGAGTTCCCCTCAACTGTCAACTGCCACCCTTGGACCTCCTCCTCACGGATGGCATTTGAGGGAGACTCCGTTTGCTGCTCCCTGAAGCCCCTGCCTTGGCTCCTCATTTCACCCCAGCAAGAAAGGGAAGCGACAACCAGCACCATCTGAAGGTGCAAGGGGCAGAGCGAGGAGCTAGTGTTGACTACAAAGTTACACACCACGTCTCTGCGAGCTGCTTTTACTCGTCATCTCAGTCGTCCTTAACCCACGGGGTGAGCAGAGGAGTTTCATCCCCTCACGTTACTCTTCATTTTTTTAACGGATGAGGAAACTGATGTTTGGAGAGGTGAAATGACTTGCTTGAGGCCATCGAGCTGAAGTGGGGTTTGAGCCCTGAAGGGCCTGATCAGGGAGCCCACACTCTTCTTCACTACACAGTACTCCCTGCACTTCTCCCTCATATTATTTAAAACTGTTATTCAGTATCCATTTGTCTAATTATTTGTTTGCCTCTTGCCTTGGCTCTGTTGTGGGCTTTGCCAGGGCAGGAGACACTGTCTTTCCTCTCCAGTGCTGTATTGCCAGTCCTATCCTGTTGCCTGTGGGCAGTTAATCAATATCTGCTGAATGAATGACTGACTTCCTCTGCAGCGATGAGTCATTAGAAATGACCAATGTAAGACCATCTGGTGGTCAATCAACATCTTTATTAAACAACATTTTCACATGGAGGAATAGATTTGGCACTGGCTAATCTGGCTCGACAAGTCTTTTGTCCTGCAGGGATCCACCCTGAAACAGAGATCTGAGGCCCATCTCTGCATTTCCTTTGTTGACAGACTGAGCGTGCATCAATGGAAAACAGCATCCTCTTGCCTTAGCTGTATCCTAATATCCTCAGGTACAGTCCCGCCTCCCTAGCCCCCTCCTCTCTGCCTGCTTGCTGTCTAAGGTGGCGGGGAGGGGGCACTCTCGGGAACTACCATATCTCCCCCTGCCTGGAGAGCTGGGGTGATTCCCTGTGCAGACAGATCCAGGCAGGCTCTCACTTATGGCTTAGCTCTTATCTATTCCAGACTCCTCAACCTGCTGGAGCAGGTTTGATGAAATCTCCAAGTGTTAGTTGGGAGGAAAGATGCACTACAAATTAAAATAAAAAACGATGGTAAGATTCTGGGTAGGAGGGTTCAGGATTCATTTTTTGCAAGAGCAGACCCTCACACTGAGGCTGCTGAGACTGTTTCTGGGGTAGAGAACAGCATGTGTGCAGTGAGACGCCAAGGTTCGCAGCACCTCCCCATGCAGGGGTGGCTCATCATTTGAGGAAGAGGTTTGGGAGGAGGACGCTTCAGCTGCAGGGTGGGAGGGGCAGTCAGGTGGGTAGGAGAGAGCAAAGGGGACTGGCAGTTGCTAATGGATGTTTTTCCAAAGGCATCTATTTCCTTGGCACTCACCCCCAACCCTTTACTGTTTCGCCTGGGAAGCTTTGGAGAGGCCAGGCCAGCATTTCTCAAAGTGTGTCCACAGACCACCCTCGATGAAGTCACCTGGGGGTTCCTTAATCAAGCAGCTTCCTGGGGTGCAGTCATGGTGCTTTTGGCCTCTTGCTCCCCTGGGGGTGTTTCTTCCCAGGTCCCAAGTAGCTACTTCCTTGCTGGTGAGGTTTCAGGGCCCAGGTCCCCAACGCCCATGCCACCTCTAATGAATCAGGATCTTCACAGATGGGTTGGGAATCTGCTTGGTTGAAAGCTCCCCAGGTGATTCTTACGAACGTGAGAACTGGGCCACTGAGCTAAGTTACATCCTGAGGTTTTGTCCTCTGGAATAAGCTGGGTAGGGGGAAGAGCATTCTGTGGAATCATTTGGTGGCACCATTGATCTTGGGCACACTGCTAAGGATATCTTGGTTCTCTAAAAAGTTCCAACAAGGAAAGGACCGTGTCTCATTTACCAGAGCTGTTAGACTCCTAAAATACTGGAAATGAAGGAATCTTCAAAATCACTGCAGTTCAATCTCTTGATTTTATAGGACTATGATGGTTAATTTCATGTGTCAACTTGGCTGGGCCACAGTGGCCAGATATTTGGTCAAACATATGCTAGATGTATATGTGAAGGTGTTTTTGGATGAGATTAGCATTTAAGTTGGTGGATTTAGAGTAAAGCAGATTGTCCTCCAATCAGCTCTACTTGTGGGTGGGCCTCATCCAATCAGTTGAAGGCCTGATAGTTGAATAAACAGTTAAATAGAACAAAGACTGACCTCCCCCGAGCAAGAGGGATTTCTGCCTGCAGACAGCCTTTGGACTAAAACTGCAACTCTTCCCTGGGTCTCCTGCCTACCAGCCCACCCTGCAGATTTTGAACTTGCCAGGCTCCACAATCATATGAGCCAATTCCTTAAAATAAGTCTCCCTCATTCTATACACACATCCTGTTGGTTCCGTTTCTCTGAGAACCCTGACTAACTCAAGGCCCAACAAGGTATCAGAACTAAAGCTGAGTCTAGAACCTAGGTCATGGCAGAGATGGGGAAGTAATGGCCACAATTCATAGTTCTTACAGGGAGAGCACTAGCTTCTGCTGTAGGAAGGGTGTCAAGCTGTATGTGAGCATGAGTGTGTGTGCACACATGCATGTGATTTCCTGCGAGCTCCTTGGAGCCTGAGGCCCACATGTCTATTTATCTTTATTGTCCCAGTCCCTAACACCGAACCTGGCAGATAGTACGTATTTAGTGAGTGATTGATGAAAAGAGAAAACTTTTGTGACTCTAAATTATTTGGATACTTCTGGAGAATTTCCAAAGCTCCAAGCAGCAGGACATTTTCTAGTCTACTCTCTACTACCCCTGTCCCCTCTTCCCCCAAATATCTTGACAGATAGGAACGAGGTCCGGGGAGAGGGTTGCAGAGCCTCTGACTGGAGGTAGAAGTGATGGGTGTCCCGAGGGTGACAGAATGAACACCAGAGCCTGGAGGGAAAGAGGAGGGGGAAGCCCCTTGTACCACACACCTTCTCCATGGCTGGCACTCTGCTGGGTACTCGTGCACAGGCTTTTGCATAGAATCTTCATGTCAACATGAAGAAGTAGAGAGTAAAGTTTTTTTTTTTAATAAACAAAGAAAGGGTAGGAAGTAGAGATGGGGGTGAGGGATGAGGGCCCTAAAACCTAACCCTAACCCAGCAGGAAAATAGGCCCTAGGAAGGAATACTTTGCATGCAGGAGGAGGGAGAAAGAACTTGGAGTCCATGCTAGTGGCCACCTCAGTCACCTCTAGCTGGTGCCCAGAGCCTGTGCATTGGTTCCCCTGGGCAGCAGAGTGGAGCCTCAGTGGCCCCTGGGATGGGCTATGCCCTCAGATACACAGGAAGAGCAGGCCTTGGAAGTGATCTGGTTTGACTCCAATGATGGAATTTTGCTTTGGTTGTCAGAGCTCTGGGCTACCCGTATCCAGGACACCACGCATGCTGTCACTCAAGCCTAGTGCCGTGTGTGTGCACAGTGTGCAAACGGAGGCCCCGAGAGTGGATTTGGGCCGCATGCTCCTGAAGCCCAACGCTGCACTTGCATAACCTGTGTTTCCCCCAGGGCAGAGGCGGAAGGGGGCTCCCGGCAAGTTCTTTCAGCCCCAGTTGGAAAAACTCGCCTTTGGACAGCTGAGCCCTTGGGCTGGGTTGGTTTCTCCAGGGCAGGGCTCTCTCAGAGACACTGACCCCTCTTCTGAGCCAATTGGATCTGAATCCTCAATGGAAACCAAGCTGACAGTCCTGTTTCTACTGCAGGGCAGCTTTACACTCTCCCAAGCTTCTATTTTTAAATTTTCTGCTCCTGCTCCTGGCTGCTCCTTAACAAGTCTAGGACACCATCTATAAGCTGCACCCCATGGCACCCCAGGACGGACCCCCTGCTGGGCCCACAACTCCTAAGTATGGTTTGTGTTAATAAAATAATAACCGAGATTCCCACTAGGCTTGATAACCAGTTGTTCACAGATTTTGGTGTCACAACTCCCCAGGTCCCAGAACAGCTCCTCATTCTTAGAAATCACTGCATACACTTCCCACTTGCTCTGCAAAAGAATACACAAGCCATGGGGAGCAAGCAAAAGAAGCTGTTTGCCAGATGCATGCACTTAAGGAGTCGATCGATTTAAAAATTCAGATGGATGCGTTGGAAGTCGGTTCCCAAGAGCAAAATGGAATTCTCCCCAGTCCCACTGAGTTAAGCACCAAGTTACATATCTTTCCCACCAGCACGGACACTTCCAATAAAGTAAACTTTGCATAGGGGATACAGGCGGTGGTAACTCCTTGACCAAGGTGCACATCTTGACTCTCCAGGTGATAAATGTGAGTCCTGGGACTGTGCCATTTCCCTTTTCCTCCTGCGACAGCTGTGCCCCTTCTTCTAGGCATCCCCAACTCATTCCTTTAAGGAGTCTGAGCAGCCCAGTCAGGCCCTGCCTGGCTTTCCAGACCACTGAGGCAGCACCGAGCTTGTCATCGTCACCCTGGGTCCTCAGGGCCTACTCTCATTCCTGGTGTACAAAGAGTGCTCAAGAAATATTTCCTAAAACATTGCCTTTCGTGTACCAGGTACTGGAAAATATCTCATGTATGTGATTTTTAAATTTTTATTTTTAAGCCTAACGTAGATCTTGAAGGGGGAAATGCTATTATTTACATTTTATAGATGAGGGAACTGAGCCGGGGTTTGAATTCACTTCTTCTCAAGTCATGTTTGGGGCTCTCTCACACATGACAGCAATGCCCCTGCTCTTTTTACCTGAGGAACTTGGAGGAAGAGGCTGCCTCCAGACTTCTGACTCCTGTGGCTTGAGGGAGGGGAGGTGGGTGGCTGAGGCTGATGAACAATGGTCCTTCCTATGGGTCAGGGCCCAGGTCTTGAGCAGCATGGTGGGAGCCTGGGGCAGCTCCCCCAGAGGGCAGCCAGGCCTGGCTCGGGGCTATTGGGCTCCCTTCACTTCAGGGGCTCCCTGAGTCTCTACCAGCTCTGCTGGGGCCCTGGCCTCTACAGCTGGTCCAGCCTTGTCTGTAGGGGCTTTTCCTCCCATGCCCACTATGGGGGCAGCTCTGGTCTCTCTGAGGCTCTGGTCACACTCTGTGCAGGGAGCAGGGAGAGCCCTGGGAAGGGAATGCATATTTCAGCGGAGTTTCCTGAGGCGCCATGCAGCGGGCATGGAGAGAGTCAGGAGACCTGGGTTTCCAGTCCTGGCTCTGTGAGGAAACCTTGCAGAACCACAGTTTCCAGTTGGTGGTCTAAAGACACTGACACCTACTGCTCAGGGTGGCTGTGAGAATCAAATGAGATGGTGTACAAGTGCTGTAAAATATATATCTTAGCAGAGACATGGTGCTGCAGGGCGCTGGCTGCAGACCCGGTCCACCTCGGGTTTCAATACGAGGTGAGCAAACACTGCGATTAATTCAGGTCCCTCAAGAGAGACTGAGTCCTTCTCTAACAATATGCCCCAATACAGGACGTCTCTCCAAAGCGTGGGGACAATGCTTTAGTGAACAAGTCTCCGGGACACACCGAGGATTTTGGGGTCACAGAAGTCGATTGTTAAAACTTTGTGGGAACCCAAAGAGCACAGAGGGATTTAGCGGAATATCCTTTTCCTTTCACCAAGTCCTCTCCCTGCTGTCCTTCCCCACAGAAGCATTTCAGACGAGCCCTGGGTGATGGGGCTCACACTCAGCCAGTAGGGCCCCAGGTTTCCTGACACCACCGGGAGCAGTCCAGCTGATGCCCAGGAGAGCAATGCCCCGTGAGACCCTTGTGAGGTCTTGGAAATTTGGATTTGCAAAGATAGATGCCCCATGTGGCTTCTTGAGAGATGTCAACACTGCCATCTGTGAGCGGTACCAAACCTTAAACATCCAGAGAGAAACCGTCTCCTTTCCACGGGGCCCTGGACCAGCATAACGAGCTGGACTTCTGTGTAGGACACTCAGTGCCTCACAACTGCGCTCCACTCCGAGGCTGCAGTCTGTTGACTGGTAATTGTTTGATATGTACAGCTTTTGTCTCTTCAGTAACTTGAGAGCAGGAACAGGATCTCTTCCGGTGCCCCCTTCACCATAGCACGTCCTGAGCACATAGGAGGAGCCCAGTAAACACTGGCTGAACCCTGGACCGTCACAGCCACAGGGACATTAGCTTACATCTATTTCCATGTCCCAACTTTCCGGATCAGGGTTCAGGTCCAGAGATGCTGAGTGACCTTTCTGAGGTTACATGGTTGGTGTCTGCAGTGGTTCTCAAGTTGGGGTGACTTTGCCTCCTGGGGACATTTGACAATGTCTGGAGACATTTTTGACGATCATGACTAGAGGGATGCTATGCCTCTCAGGAGTGGAGGCCAGGGATGCTGCAAACATCCTCCACTGCACAGGCACAGCACAGCCCCCCACAACCAAGAATTATCTGGCCCAAAATGTCAATAGTGCTGAGGTGGAGAAACCCTGGGTTAGCAGTAAAGAGAACAATATGTTTAAAGCCATCGAGTTGTTCAAGGATCGGGCAGGTCTGGAGGACAGTGATAGCTGAGGTGTGCAGCTAATGGAGGCAACGGCAGGAGGTAAGGCTGGAATGTAGTGTGGAGCCAGGGGAAGGTCTTGTCACCAAATGACAGTTTTGCTCCATAGACAACAAAGGCTTCCTGGGTTAGCTCAAGGGCCAGACTAGAGCTGACTCCCACCACAGTGCTCGTTCTACCCTACCATGCTGCCTGTTTCCCAGCCACTTTGTCAGACTGGAATAGATGCATGAAAAACAGATAGAGCAACCCAATGCAAGTCCCTTTTTATCACCTACAGGATAAAATCAGACTCAACTGTGAGCCCATAAACCGTGTAAATATTTCTATCACTGCTTTACCTACCACACCATGTTATAACTATTTATCTATCAATCAATTTTCCTGTTAGATTGTGAGCTCCTTGAGGACACGAACCACGCTTAATGATTCTTGTCTCCCTGGTACCTTTCACGATGCCTAGAAATAACAGGTACATCAAGCATGATGGTTGAATAAACAGAGCAATAGGAGAGGGAGACCGACACCCTCAAGCACAATTGTAAAGACTGTGATGGGCTTCCTTCCTCCTGCTCTCCTTTTATTCAAATATATGAAATACATTCTCATTGTACAAAAAACGAAAAAAAATATAGACAATCCAAAAGAATAAAATAAAAATAATGCAACTCCCACAATTCCCCAGCCAGTGATACACACATTTAACATTTCAGTGGACCTTCTGCCACCCTTTCTAGGGCTATATATATTCATGAGAGTCACACGTGCATATTTTTCTTTTTAATTAAAATGGGATCATACTATATTTGTTGTTCTGTATCTTGCTTCTTCACGTACAAATATATTGGAAACTAGTGCAAGGAGAGGCCAAGGGATTTGTCTTGAAGTTGTGTTTGCACAGCAATCACCCATTTTTATTTAGACTGTATCTTTGAAGAGGGACTAAATCAGTGTGAACATCTTCCCATGTCCGTGAATATACTTCCACACCATGCCATTTAATGGTTGAAAACTATGCACCTGTGCCATTGTGCTGTCATGTGTTAAACCAGTCCTTAATTGTTGTAATTTGTATTACTTTTATATTTTTACTATGACAACAATGCTGTGATAAAGATCTTTTTAGCTAAATCTTTGCACACATTCCTAATTTTTCCTTAGTTTGAATTTCTAGAATAGAAATTGCTGGAACAAAAATTGCATATTTTACAGCTTTTGAAAAGTATGACCGTGCTGCTCTCCAGAAAGGTTGTACAACATATATCCCCAGTGTACGGAGAGTGCCATGTTAGCTCTTTTTGAACAAAAGCTATCACGTGGTCCACGTAAACACCAAGACAAGCTATTTCAGTTCCATTCAAGGACCCATCTATATCATTTCAGTGTAGAAGAGTGGTCATGCTTACTATTTTATAGTCTACCAGATGTGTGTGCTCAGTTTTGGTATGATGAGCTATGCAGTTATGTGTGTGCTTCTGAACACGCATGAGGTGATATATATAAAAGCACCTAGCCCAGTGCCTAGTACAGCAGAAACTCAACAAACGCCCCTGCAGTCTATGCCCATCACTGCTGCTATGGTTATAGCCTTTAGCATTCCTTATCTGGTTGGTTGTCTCCAGCCTCCTGTCTTGGAAATCTACAAGCCAATCTACACACCTGCCAGAGTGATTTGTCAAAAATGCAAATGGGGGCTGGCCCGGTGACATAGTGGTTAAGCTCAAGTGCTCTGCTTTGGCAGCCCGGGGTTCGCAGGTTCAAATCCTGGGTATGGACCAACGCACCATCCGCCACACTCACCCATGTCTCAGCCGTGCTCTACCAGCGAGTCTCTTCACAGGACTCCACCCTTTATTTCTCTGTGACTTGGAAGAGGGCTGTTCTCTCTGAAACACATTTCTTTCCTTTCCTCCCTTGTTTGTCTACAGAACTGTCTCCTGGGAAACTTATTTTAACCCTTTTCTACCTGCGCCACACAAGGCATAATATCTTCTCCTTCGACAGTCCCAGAAAATCTTGCCCAATTACTACGTATAACAAGTCTCACATTGTATTGTAATTATTGTTTCCATGTGTATCTCCCCAACTAGACTGTTTAGAATCAGAACCTTGTTTTACTTTATGTCCATGTTCTCAACACCTGGCACTAAGCTTAGCATACAATTGGTGCTTAATAAATGCTTCCTGAATGAATATATGCATAAAATAATAATGTCCTTCCTTCCTTTCTTCTTTCCTTCCTTCCTTCTGTCCATCTACAGGGCTCCATCCACAACAGTCACTACGGTAGCAGCTAGAGTCATCATAATGTCTTCTCTTATTCAGGTGGTGTCCCAAGTTGCATGAACTAATGACATGCCACACTACTCCCTTCTTAGGATCAAGCAGAATCGACTGAACCAAGTGCTCTGCCACCATCTGTCCCTTCAGGAGGACACACATTGCTGGCAGGGATGGAGAGAACAAGCTCTAGGTCAGTCACCAGAGGCCGAGTGGAGGGGGAGGCCCAGCTGAGTCTGGCTTCACAGCACCCACAGGAAGCCCCCTGTGGTGTGTGGAAGGGAGGACTGTGCTTCAGAGACCAGAAACAAAAGTCATAATGAAGGGAAGAGAGAGAAAAGGATGAGGGGAGAGAAGATGGGCAGGAAGCCCAGAGGTAGATAGGTAGGGAGGGATTCAGATCCAAAGGAAAACAGGGAGAGGCTGCAGACAAGAAGGAAGAAAATGAGGAAGCAACACGAACCCAAGCTAGTGTGGGCGTGTGTACTGCAATCGTGTAAGAACAGCATCTTCTGCTGAAAACACTTGAGAAGCGTTGTGCAGGAGAGAGCCTTAGCTTTTTACTTAATGTAATTAATTACTTTGCAGCTTTAAATAAAAACCAGCTATTCGTGGGGAAGCCTGACAGGGTTTCTTTTAACTTAATGTTTGCTGAACCATCCCTTCTATCTTACTTACCTGATGTGGAACATATGCTGGGATCAGAATGACAGAGAATAAATCACCAGATTTGCTTGGCTTCTTTGAAAAATGAATTTGGGAGCTGAGATTTCTCATCAGTATATATCTTCCCTGAGCAGCCTCCTGACAGGGCATCAAGCTTGGGGGATGTCCTGTGCAAAGTAAGTGAGTACCCAGAAGTGCCCAGATGCCCACATCTGGCAACGTAGCCATCACCTCAGGACGCAGGCCAGGGCACCTGTGCTAGGCTGGCAGGTGTTTCAGGGTGAAGTTTGAGAACCTGTTGAAATCTCAGGAACAGGATACACTTGTGGTCTTTATGTGAATTTAACATGTATCTGGAGCTTTTAACATGCACCTGAAACACAGTACAGGAAGTGGGCTTAGCGGTAATGGTGTTCACGTGAGGGCCTTGGGCCAGACAGCCTGGGGCAAGTCTGCATCTTAGCATGGCCACTGGCGGCCATAAGTGTGCCTCAGTCTCTTCATCTATAAAATGGGGATGAAGCAGCCTTGTGGCTTAGTTTATGAGTTCAAACGTTAGTCATCCTCTCCCTGCCCTCCCTTTCCCATCCTTACCGCTGGGTCTCAGTGAGTTATGAAGTTTCAGCACAATGCCTGCCTGTCTCAGATGCTAAATACAAGTCCCTTTCCCCTCCCTAGAGATTGCAAGAGCTCCCGGGCCTCCAGGCTGAAACAGAGGGAGGGGCTGGGAACCATTTTTAACTCTGGCTATTTCGGATCAGGGTGAAGAGGGCAGGTATGGATGTGTGTGTGGTGTGGGTGTGAGCAGGGCGATGTTTCCCCAGGGCTTAGACTACATCTGCTCTGCTCTCTAACCCGAGCTGTGGAGAAGAATAAGCTCTGTGCTAGCACTTCGGCTACTGATCTTTCAATTTAACATCTGGTGAAGTTGGACAAATCACTTAATCTCTCAGGACATTGGTTTCCTCATCTCTACAATGGGGAGGTGAGTTGGATTAGATGCCTTTTTAGTTTTTTCTTAGCATTCCCTTTCAGGTTATAAAAGTAATGTGTACTTATTATAGAAAGCTTGGAAAATACATAAAAGTATAAACCAGATAATTAAAAACACCCATTATTCCACCATTCAGAGAAAACCATTGTTAATATCTCGGTGTATTCTGCTTTCTTTGTTCATAGCGTATTGCAGAGTGAAATCATACTGTGTATACAATTTTGTATTATACTTTTTCTCCCCGTTAATGTTAAGTTATCATAAGCATTCTCTCTGTGTCATTAAAAAATTATTTGGACCTCATTTTAAGGTTCCTTCTGACATTCAAATTCTATGAAGAATGGAGCTCATCTTTCCTATTAAAAACATTTGTTCTCCCACAGCAGCAGAAATCATACAGAAGAAGGTGCCCTTGAGTGGTGCCTCTCAATTCCCTTTGGCCCATGCATCATGCAAGGACACCAAAGGGCTCCATGGACCACCTGGTGGACTGTCATTTGCCACCTCAGCTCTGGAGAATAAAAGGGGATTGTAGAGCGTTTGATGAGTCACCAACAGTGATGACGCTTTAAAAAAATTAAATATCAAGAAGTTTGACCTTATGCATTGGTAGAAAAAGGGGCTACCTATAAGATCCCTTTTCAGGAGAGGGGCTAAAAAAATTTCCTAAACTGCCCTTTCCTTTCTCCTCGGTTACATATTTTCAAAATTCCTTTACCATAAAATAAGACCTTTGTTACAAAATTCAGATTTAAAATAAAACTGATTTGGGGAAGGCTAACACACTGACCAAAATTCACACAAAGATTAAGACAGAGACAATGCTCTGTGCTGAGCGTGTAGTCTCCTCTTCGTGGAGGAGAGGGAGGAGACCACCACTGCCCAGCCTTCCTGGAAAGTAGCTTCAGGCCATGAGACAGTTCTGGCCATTGGCATGTGGGTAGAAGGAATGTAAGGGACTTCCAGACCTGGGTCTTTAAAAAATTCTGCGTGACCTTTCAGCCCTCTCTTCCACTCCTGTCCCTACTTTGGAGGCCACCAGTTCAAAGGAGGCCTGCTCAAGCTGCATCAGAAGGGCACCTTCCTCCGTATGATTTCTGCTGCTGTGGGAGAACAAATGTTTTTAATAGGAAAGATGAGCCCCATTCTTCACAGAATTTGAATGTCAGAAGGAACCTTAAAATGAGGTCCAAATAATTTTTTAATGACACAGAATGGGAAATATGGCTTTGTTGTGCTAAGTGGAGCTGAGATTTTGACGTTCATATGTTCCTGCAGCTTAGCCTAGCTTAATCTGACTAAAGATATGAATAACTGATAAGATGTCCTTTTGAGAGACTTGGTTTGGTGTTAGAGAAGATGAGGACGGAAGTACAGAGGCTGCAGGCTCTTAAACTTGGCTGGCAGGAAACTCAGTTTGGAGGGGATGCAGGGATGCTACCAGCCCACATAGCACCTTTGTGTGAATTAAAAAAGGAATCCTCAGGTGAATAATGCTGATATGCTACACATGTACACTGGAGTTGAACGATTAAGTAAATGGATGGCGGATGGCAGGAGCCAGGTTTCTCACTGTTGGAGTGGGAGTTTACAGGTAAGCAAAAGGAGGCAGCTAGAATGTGGTAATGCATCCATGTGATAATGGATTAGACACATCAGTATGAACTCATGTCTAGCTTCATATAGAAATAGATGGAAATATTTATAGATATGTATACATGTGAGGGTTAGTATACACATATACAGTTCCTTCTCTGTCTTGTGAGAGGGCCTAGAAGCAACAACACTCCAGTAGCAATAAGCACATCTAGAATCCAGATTTTGGTTTTTATTACCATTCCCTAACAAAACGAAGCAGGGGTCTTTGAAGAAATGGCTTATTCTATGACCGGGACAGGTCATATACAAGATGAGCCTAGAGCATCTTGCAGTGCCAGAAAATAAAGAAGTGTTCTGTGTTAGCTAGCTAGGGCTGCCATAAGAAACTACTACACACTGGGTGGCTTGAAACAACAGGAATCTATTCTCTTACAGTTGTGGAGGCCAGAAACCTAAAACCAAGGTTAGCTTCCTCTGAAACAAGGGAGAACCCTTCCCGGCCTCATTCTAATTTCTGGTGTTTATCGGCAGTCCTTGGCATTCCTTGGTTTGTAGATACGTCACTCCAATCTCTGCCTCCATCATCACATGGCCATCTTCTCCTTGTGTGTCTCTCTTTTCTTTTTATAAGTATACCAGTTATGTTGGATTAATTGGCTACCCTACTGCAGTATGACTTCATTTTAACTAGTTACATCTGCAACAACTCTATTTCAAACTGAGGTCATATTCTGACATATTAGGGGTTAGGACTACAACATATTTTGTTTGGGGGACACAATTCAACATAGTCCGAACAAAAATCCACAATGATGAGGATATACCAAAGGGACAGAGCCAATTGAAAGAGCTCCTAATGTACAAAGATGGAACAATTTAAGCAACAAAATAAATAAAGTAGTGTTGGATTATAAGCCAAAGTATAAAATAAATACCCATGAGTCTATACTGATACGTGGATACACTATGGACTCAGACTGTAAATAAATGATTGAATAAATAAATAAATAAGTATAATTAAATAGAGGAGGACAGACAAATCCCCAGCGCAGAAGAATTCCAAATCATTTGTGTGGATACTCTGCTCTCAAGGAGGTGGAGCATAACTCCCCACCTTTAAGTATGGGCTGCACATAGTGACACAGTCCTTGAAAAATGCAGTAAGAAAAGTGGGAAAAAAAGAGTAACTTTACAGTGGAGAAACCTGACAAACACGATCTCAACCAGGGGATCAAGGTCAACCTCAGCAGTGAGCAGTCATGGTGATAGAATGTACCCTGATACCATGTGGTGAAAATGGCTCTTTGTAGTCTTCCCCCAAAACTTACAACTCTGACCTAATTGAGAAAACATCAGACAAATTCCAACTGCGGAACATCCTACAAGATACCTGGCCAGTACTCCTCCAAACTGTCAAGGTCATCAAAAACAAACAAAATCTCAGAAACTGTCATAGTCAAGAAGATCCCAAGGAGACAAAACTACTAAATGTAATGTGGTATCCTGGATAGGATCCTTGCACAGAAAAAGGACATCTAGTAAAAACGAAGGAAATCTAAATGAGGTATGGATTTAAGTTAATAATAACACATCAATGTTGATTCATTAATTGTAGCAAATGTATCATATTAACGTAAGATGTTAACAATAGAGGAAACTGGATAAGGGATATATGGGAACTCTATGTAGTATTTTGCAACTTTTCTGTAAATTTAAAACTGTTCTCAAATAAAAAGTTCATTTTTAAAAAAAGGTTCTCCTAGAATAATAGTAATAAGTGGACATAGCCTCATGCCAGGGAACATGACTTGGATAGTGGCTAGTAGGCTGGGTATCAGTCTCAACTTAACCACCACCATCCCGAGCCAGGTGCCCTTGTGCAGTGAACAACCTGCACAGCCCCGTGTCGTAGTCGTACAGGCAGAATTATCATCTATGACCATTTTACTTAGAGCTTATGCCGCATCTGAACATAGTACTAATTTGTGCTAGAAATGAAAGAATAGTCAGTTGCACGATAAATGGGTATACTACAGAGGATCACCTATGAGCTTCCAGGAGAAACCTCATGAACCACCAGTGGTCAATGGATTCATCTTCAAGAAGCACTCCTTCCAAGCCTGGACAATTGCAGCTCTTGTTTTCTACCTGTTTGGAGGTAGAAAAGCCAAGCCATCATCAAGGAAGATGATATTCTGATGGAGAAGACATTCTCAAACTACATTTTGCCCACAAAGATGAAGTAGGGGGAGAATCTTATACCAAACTCTACTGAGCCCCCATGGGGGCAAAGATGTGTGGAAGGCGTTGGGGAGGGGGGCAGGAGTGGTGGAAAGTAGGGGAATCCGTCCAGAGCTTTGCCCTCAGCGAGTTGTTTTTCATTATTTACATGTGGCCTGGTGACAGGTAGCCAGGTGTCTCTCTGTAAAGAAATCTCTTCATACAGCAGGAACAAGCATCTTGAGTTATGCATGACAAATCTGACATTAATTTTCTGCTTTTCACCCTAACAAAGAAATGCACTGGTATTTTTCTTCCAAGGCTGCCTCTGCCTCCAGCATGGGTCAGAGGCCTCCTGTGTTCCTTCCTTGTCCATCAAGTGCCCTGTGGTGTGAAGTGCTCCAGGGGAGTGCGGAGGGCCTTCTCGAGGGGCCTTCTTTCTAAGGGGCAAGACAGTCCAGATTGTCACCATATCAATGCAATGCCAGGGTCATATATTCCCCCAAAACATAAAAACAACACTGTTGATTAAGAAGCCTACAGAATATGGTTAGACTAAAACATGGATTAGAAAGCAATTCTGCAGTGTGCATCAGCAGTCAAAAAACTGTTTTTACCTTTTGACTTGGTAATCCCACTTTTGTGAATCTGTTCTAAGAAAATAATTCTAAACACCAAAATATCTATAAGTGTAATAGCAAAAACAGCCTAAATATTCAACAGTTGAGAAATGATTAAATAGATTATGATTCAGGCTTGATGGAATATTACGAAATCCTTAAAATGATCATTTATGAGAATTATATAACGTGGAAATTGCAAAAGATAACTATGCTAAGTGAAAAAAAGGGAAGATAAAAAACATAAGTAAAGATAATTACTACTATGTTAAAATATACATAAGAAAAAGACTCAAAGGAAATTCACCAAAATGCTAACAGTGTTTGTATTAGACTGGTGGGATTTAAGTTGATTCTTTTTTTCTAGTTTCCAAATATTCTATGATGTGGTAATATTACACCGTAATGGAAGAAATTATTTAAAAACTATGTCAAGTACTATCCCCCAATGCATATGAATAGAAGAAAGGGGTTCCATTGTATGTGAAGAAAAACATAATAATAATGATCTTTAATAATAAAATAACCTTAATAAAAATTAATAACATAAAAAGAAACACAGCCCAGGGAAGAATGGTGTAATGATTTCCTAACACGGAAATACTGACTTTCCTCCAGGATCAGTTTTGGGGCCTTTTTTTAATTGAAGAGATTGGAGTTTTGTCCACCTTGGCTGGTTGAGGGGAGCTGGCCAACTGCAGGCTTGCATGCTGCTCCCAGCTGGGCAGCCAAGGAGCGAAGGCCCTGCCTAACCCTGTGCCAACGCTCCCGCCCCAGGGATCCTCGGCTGAAGCCATGGAGCACTAGTTGGGCCGGTCCAGCTTGCAGGGCACCTTGGATGAAGCTCTTGCTTGATTTCCTAATTGGGCCAGGGCTCTTGGACAGGCGGCCAGTTGTGACGGAAGGCCAGTAGGAAAGGAGGACAGGGAACAGAGCTGGTCTTTCCTAATGAGCAATCATTATCTGCTCTTCCTGTGAGTGAGGTTCTGAAGGGAAAGGCAGTGGCTCTCTCTGCATCCTCTTATCTGTAGTTAGAGGAAATCTTGGCTGATGGAGTATGGTCAGTTTTGGGCTTTTGCCTGCATTAATAGCAAGGAAAGGGCCAGCACAGGGGGCCCGTTCTCAGTAGGAGGATGGGCTGGATGCAATTTTAGCTGAGCCAGGGGGCCACTCACAGGAGAGAGGAGCTGATGGAATGAATGACAGAATGATGAAATGATGGAGCCAATCAACCTCCAGTTGGATGGGTTTGTCATCCCCTGTTGTGCATGTTCTCAGAACTCTCTTCGATTCGATTCACAATGTGTGGACCGCAAGGAAACAGCCTGCTTTACGTGTGGGGAGTTTGCACAATTAATAATATCACAAGGGCTAGTGGCCTGGTGGCCACACATAATTTAAATTAATTTAGTGGCCTCACGTAATTTAAATCCTTGCCGAAAGCTAAGAACAATAAACTCAAACCAGCTCCACCCAAACCAACATAAACACATCCCAAGCACAGCAGAATCCCCGCACTATTTTTCTTCCCAAAGCTAAAGAAGAGAGAATCAAGTTTTCATCCCATCTTTTGGCACCTTCTTTTCATGCTTTTCACTAGAGGAAAAGAAGACTGGTCCTTTTTTCCTGGAAAGATACATTTTTAATGAATGTAAATGTTCTTTCAAGCTCCTTAGTTTGGCGGAAGGGATGGTACAGCTTGGACAGCCGGTCTCAGGAATACAATTGACTTGCTGCTTGTTATTTCTTTTCCCTTTCACCGTCCAGTGAAGCACAAACGCTCTCCGCCTGGGCCTTTGTTTCTGAGCCTGCCATGCCCTCAGCCAGCAGAGACAGCTCGCCTTAGAAGGGAACACTCCTGATGAATTGGCCTCACTGGATTGTCTTCTAACAATGGAAGCGGGTCTGCTTTGACACATCTGCTCTTCACTCTGCTTCCTTTCGGCATGCATCCCGTTTTTATGTATTAAATATCTACTATGGGCCAGGCACCATTCTATTTCATCCTCATAACCACCCTATGATATAGCTGCTAGTATTATCGTCATACCCATTTTACAGATGGGGAAATTGAAGCACTGAGAGGTCAATACTTGCTGTAGCTGATACATGACAGACTTGGCAGTCTGGCCCCAGAGCCCACACTCTTAGCCATGACAATATTCTGCCTCAGCTAGCACCTAACATCTGCTAGGCATTGTGGGTGTGGGGGAGTAGGGAATGGAGTTGGGGTTGGGACGAGGAGAAGAAATGCACAGTTGCTGCCCTTACAGTCTGGAAGAAATCACTTCTTTTCCATTCCTATGGACACTGCCTCCCAGGGCTGCTCTCCAAGTCCCAGTTCTTTTGCATTCATCTTGGTCTCATTGGGCTTCCGCTTTCACTGACTGAGATACGCTTCTTCTCACCGTGCTGACTCAGAGAGGATTATTCAAATTGCGTTCCGCATTTCTGCAGGATCTGCAGCCCTTGGCCTTGATACTGAGATAAGGATGGGCTCTTTTTCTTGCCTCCCTGTCTGTTTCCTAACAGGAGCTCTGCAGGGTACAAACACTCCTGTCAAAGAGGCCCAAGGGACAGTACAGCCACTTCTTGGCGTGTTGGGCTGGGGGAAACCTGCAGTGTTAAGCTCACCTTGGAGGGTCCTGCTTTAAGATGTACGAAGGACCTATGTTCTGCCAGACCATGCTGTAGTTTCTATGATCCTTGGGTTAAAAGCCAGCTATAGCCTCCCCAGAACCATCATCACCAGTTCTCCACATTATTGACCACAAAGGACTTATAATCACTATCAAAGAAACTGATTGTTTTGATCTGGAGACAGTCAAAGTTCTTCTGGAGTCATCCAGACAATTGCACATTATATTATCAGCATCATAGGAAAAGGAGGGGGAAATAACGGGCTGTTTTGTAGATCTCAGTTCCTAAATCATGACCTCTGTTTGTAGAAAATCAGAATTCTAAATAATCATCATCATCAATGAGTGACATCTATTAAGCACCTATTAGTGTGTGAGGCTGGCCACCCTGTCAAGCAACCAAGCAGCTTTCTTTGACCCAATGGTCGGCTGGGTTGTGCCCCTCCTCTGCACCCCATGTTCTGTGAGTAACTCTATCATGCAATGAGGTTGTAATACAGGTGTCGGTCTCCTCCATGTGACCATGAGCTCTTTAAAGGCAAAAACTACTCTTTCTCCCCTTTGCATCCCCAGTACACAGCAGGCACTTAATATAGGTTTGTTAAATGTTGATGACTCTTGCACTTTATGGAGAAACTAGGTATTTCCACCACCAAATCTACAGCCCAACCATATCTGCATGCATCTTTTCCTTCTTCTATCCTCTTATATTTAGTGTCTCTCTTCTCTGGATCATTCCCATTAGGCAAAGAGCAAGCAAACCCATATTCAGTTATCTCCCATGTTTGAAATCTCCCCCAGACCCCACACTGTATTCTGGTCATCGTCTGATTTCTCTGCGTCCTTCTCAGGCAAGCCTCTGGAAAAAGTTGTCTACACACATTAGCTTCACTTCACCTCCTCCCATTCACTTTTGAGCCTACCTTTTTTGGTTTTTACCCTATGGTTACAAAAACTTGTTCTTGTCAAGACTGCTGTCAACTTTTAAGGTGCTAAATCTTGGGATCCATCTGCTTTCTGTTTCCATCTTCCTTGAGCTCCACGAAACATTCCTGGAGCTTACTCCCAGCTTCTCCAGATACATTTCTTGTTGGCTTTACTGACAGTGTACTCTGCTGTTTTCCACTCACACTTCTCTTTCAGCTTCTTCTCAGTCTCCCTGGAAGGTTCCAACTCCCTAAATATAGGACCTTAACCTTGACCTTCTTTTTCTATGCTTCACTCTCTTTAATGATCTCATCAATTCCATCATATATGGTTGATAGTTCTCAAATTTATATCTCCAGCCCAAACCTTTCCATTATATCCCACTGCCTACTTACACATCCTCCCTTGAATGTCTCACATGGACCTCAAACTGAATCCATTCCAAACCAAGCTCTTTATTCCTATTGCTCCCCCCAGACCACATCCTTTTCTCGTCTTCTCTATCTTAGTAATTAAAATCTCTGTCCACCTAGTTGCTCAAGCCAGAAACCTGAGCGTCATCTCTAATTCCTCTCACTCACTCTGTTTGAGTGATCCTCTCACCAGCCCCATGGATTTGTTCGCTTGTTTCTTGTCCACTTGTCTCTCTTCCCCAAATCTGAAATTGCCAGGCATTGCATTGGGTCCTAGGCAGCTGGTGGTTAATTAAACAGATTTGGTTCACATGCTCAGTAAACATATGTTGGATGCTTAATGGATAAAAGAATGAGTGGATAATAAAAGGAAAAGCCCAGAGTCTTAGATTCCCAGTCAAATTTGTAACCTCACAGTCTTCATGGAAAGAGGCTCGGCTATGATTGGTTTAGTGCCATTGGTCATAGAACTCAATTTTGCTAAGACTCAGTTTCTTGATCTATAAAATGAGACTAGTAACACCTAAATCATAGGGTTATTGTAAGGATTCAATAGCATAACACCTAGCATATAGTTAGTGCTCAATTCATGCTTAATTTAAAAAAATCTGTAATACAAACAACTCAACCATTTGATCAATTATTTTTTCCTATTGTTTCGGCATGTGTTACACCCAGCCTGAGGTAAACTTAAACAGCATATGAACAAATGAATAAATAATGAGTACACATTATCACCAATGAGTCAGAGAAAAGAGTGATTTCAGCCCTGATCCCAGAGGTGGTGAGAACCTTGCTAGCTCAGGTTGCTCGGTGGTGTTCTTCTGTCATCTCCCGCCTCCTATCTCCACACCAGCCCAGGCTTTGCCTCTATCTCTTGTCCCTGATCCTGCTCCCAAGAAGGCAAATGATGGATGGAAACATCATAAACAGGAACAATGCCTATTGTGCTCTGCTTAGAAATGGCCTATGTTCTTTTGAAAATTATGAATAAAATAATGTACTGACTAAATTGGGTGGTGTAGAGGATTTGCAAATGAGAATGAAAATAAAAATGAGGTCACTTGTTAGGTTTGGAAGGAAAAAGAGTGGTCCCTGGAATGGCCTTTTTCTCCTGCTAGGCTGGTAAGAGGAAAACCATCTTTGTGAACAAAAGATCAGAAATTGTCTCCTGAGCGCTGTCTGTCTGCTTCAGAAGAAAGGTCTGTGTTTAGAAAACCTCTTATTGAGGAAATAGTACACTTTTTGGGGGCCTGTACTAACAATTTGGTTGTTGTTTGTTGACTTGATGAGATGGGAAATAGTTGAGGTATTAAATCCTAAAAGGAGGGCAGAGAGGGTTATAATCAGAAAACCCAATTCATCATCCCTGGCCCGGCCAAAGGGGGCCAGCTACCAACTCACCAGGCTTCTGCTCACAGGGGTTTCATCTGAGCCTTAGCTTATGGGAAACGAAAGGCCGGCACTCCTGACATTTACAGGATTTGCAGAAAATTGTACATATCATGCAGGTCCATTTCCTTTTCTTGCCCTTGTTTCAAAAGAAATGAATTCTTATGAAAATGAGTGATGGAGGAGAGGAGGCTGGAGCCAAGCCTTTTTAGGCGAAGGGATGTGAGAGCAGTTTCTGAGCTGGGTTGATAAGGCTGTGGTCCCGGCCCAGCCTGCTCATCCCGCCTCGGTCCGCTACCAGGCCCCAGGTCAGGCTGAGGGAGGGCTGACTTTGCCGTTTCCCCTGGACAGGAACGCGGAGTCAAGGGTCTGATGAGTTACCCAGAAGGTAAGGGAGAAAGAGAGAAGGAGAAACAGACGACAGCGAGGTAGACCAGCCCCAGATGTCACCAGGGTGCTCAGCAGAAGGCTTATGGTGGCACCAGGTGGACACCATTGCTCAATGACAGGACCCTCACAGAAGAGTCAGTGCAAGGCCAGCGTGAGTCCTCCCTAGGAGGATGTGATAGGGAGGAGTGCAGGAAGAGCACCCAATTTGAGAGACTAAACAATTTCACCCAAAGAGACAGAGAATTAACTAAGGGAAATGTGGACATTATTACCTTTTACTGAGGCTACTGGAATGGACCAAATGCCCTGCTTGTGAGAAGTTCAGATAAGGAATAGGCAGATACGAGTAACTCCAGTTCCTCTGCATATCTGAGTTTTACTGTGAATAAATTTGCCATCCAAATACACATGTTGCTTCTCTTCACTCTCAACCAATACCTGGATTTTGATAGGTGGCTACTGAAACTCTGGAGAGTTATATAAAGACCTAAATGAATGTGTTTCTAATAGTTGAGATTCCAATGCTGGTGACAGGCTGAGAGATCTTGAATAGGGAGAGACCAGGGATGGACTGAAACCTTGAAAGAGTGCTAAGCACTGAAAATATTATAGTGTGCCTTCCTGTCTTATTTAAAAATAAAAACAATTCTAAGACATAAAATAATGGTAAGGAAGTCCAACAAAGTTCTGATGTCTCTCATGAAAGCTAGAGTTAATTTTTTTAAATATCAAATATCAGATTTCATCCAAAAGATGTTTTAGGTGCCCCTAAGATATGTTTAGTCCATCTCCTGGGTAATTTAGCCCTGGTAGAGCCTGGTAGAACCTGCTGGCCTGGGTCCACAGTTCCCTCCTGGGTACCACCTCCTCAGCTGGTTCAATGGCAAAAGAAGCAAAAGAACATGGACTTTGTGCTCAGAAGACTGGATTCCAGTCCCTGCTCTTGTCACTTAGCGTGTGAACTTGGGCTTTTTGTATAATCTTTCTGAGTCTCAGTTTCCTCATCTATAAAATGGGGATAATAAGAGCTTCCTCATAGGGTGGTAACAAAGATCGAATGAGAGAATACACGTGACAATGTCGCAAAATGTTGGTTTGTATGATTACAAAAATATTCTAACCTGGGTGTTTTCTAAAAGTAAATTACAACCAAATGCTAGTGAGGATGTGGAGCAATAGGAACTCTAATTCACCGCTGGTGGGAATGCAAAATGGTTCAGCTGCTTTGGAAGACAGTGTGGCAGTTTCTTACAAAGCTAAACATACTCTTACCACATGATCCAGCAATTATTCTCCTAGATGTTTACTGAAATGAGCTGAAAAATTACGTCCACATAAAAACCTGCACATTAATGTTTATAGCAGCTTTTTTCATAATTGCCAAATGTTGGAATCAACTAAGATGCCCTTCAGTAGGTGAATGGATAAACTGTGGTACATCCAGATAAAGGAATATTATTCACCAATGAAAAGAAACAAGCTATCATCATGAAAAGACGTGGAGGAAACTTAAATGCATATTACTAAGGGAAAGAAGCCAATCTGAAAAGGTTACATATTATATGATACAACTATTGACATTCTGGAAAAGGCAAAACTATATGGAGACAGTACGAAGATCAGTGGTTGCCAGGGGTTGGGGTTTGGAGGGAGAGATGAACAGGTAGAGCACAGGGGATTTTTAGGGCAGTGGAACTACTCTGTATATACAGCAATGGTGGATACATGACATTATGCATTGGCAAAACCCATAGGACATATGACACAGAGAGTGAACCCTCATGTCAACTAGAGACTTTAATTAATAATAATGTATCAATATTGGATTACCCATGGTGACAAATATACCACACTAATGCAAGAAGTTAATAATGGGGGGAACAGCGTGGTGGAGAGTACATGGGAATATCTGCAATTTTCCTGTAAACCTAAAACTGCTCTAAGAAATAAAGTCTATTAATTAAAAAAATTAATTACAGAACTGCTTGAACCACTGACTCTTCCTCCCCCACCTGCACCCCAAGAGAACCAACTCTTAGGAGGGAGCATGTCCGCTCTCCCACGCCAGCCCAGCCTCGGTAATGCCTGGCTCATTCCCACCCTGGGTAAAGGCTCGCACGGGCACTGGGGAAAGCACGAATCAAAAATGACGGCACATTTTTCACGCTGAACTATTACCTCGTCTGGTTATTTTGCTATCCATACAGTCAATAATAAGCCACTCCGCTATCATGTCTTCATTTAATTTGTTATTTGAACTAACCTTTCACTGGGACACTTTTGTATCCATGGAGGGACACAAGTTTTATTTTATTTTTGCTAATGCAATAAAGTTGGAATCCTGAACATACACTTGAGTCTCTAGAGGTGACTGGGGAGTGGCAGGGGAGGGAAAAAAGGTGAGACACAAAATAAGAACTGACTGATTATATATTAAAATGGTGAGCAAAAACCCAAAGACTTGACTGATGGGATAAAAAGGGAGGGGCTCCATCTGTGTTAGTTCCCCGGCTTCCTGGTCCCACCTGGGCTGGCCTAGGGCACGGGGTTGAAGATTCTCTGAGTTGGAGGGATTTCATTCTGCCAGACCTGTCCTGGTGCACTGGGCGTGGGCATTGCTGAAAGTAGAGGGAAGGAGGTGTGCACATGGAGAGCCAGCTCGGAAGGAGGGGATTTCACTGCCACATGGCAGAGCTGGCCCTCACCCTGAACAGAGCAGGCTGCCTGTGTGGTGTGACGTGAAAAGCCCCAACGTCTCTGCTGCTGAAACTGAAATTCTTCTCCTTCCTGTGTGAAGCACTGGGCAGGCACCACTGGGTAACAGGGCACTAGATGTTGGCACGGGTTCCTTCTTGTGTCAACTATTGCCTTCTCCCCTGCTCTTTTTAAGTGCCGATGCTCCCACGCAGGGCTGCAGCTTAGAGTGGAAGAGTGTCTGACGGAGCTCTGGGAAGCAGAACAGGGCCTGCCTGACAGTGGGGGTGAACCAGCCCAGAGTGGGGAGTGGGAAAGAGACCAAAGACAAGGTTCCTGGGGTGGGGGGTGATATCAAGGCTGGGGCCAGAAAGGCTGATTCGGGGCAGACATTCTGCATGCTGTCGGGGGTGGGGGATGGTGTCTGCAGGGGAAGGGAAGGGGCAAGCATCACTCAGATTCCCTGAAGCCCACATTCAGGACCACTTGGAATTAGCAAACCAGGACTCTGGGGGTGTTATCTCAGCTTCTGAACCCCGTGTCACCCAATCTAGGGAATGTGACGTTGTGCAGGGAACATGGGCCTGGGCTCTGAATGTCTAACTTATTCGAATTTAACCCCTGCCTCTGCCACTTATTTAACCTCTCTGAGATGCAGTTTCTCATCCATAAAATAGACTAATAATAATCTTATTTCAGAGAGCTGTTGTGAGTATGAAACATGTCAAGTTCTTAGCGCAACGTCTGGCGCAGAGAAGTACTCGATCCTGAAGTTCTGATGGCGCGGCTGTCATTGATGGGACGAGTCTGCTGGTCAGTGTCTGGTGCCCTCCAACTTCTGCGTGCAGACGCCTTCTGCATCTGCCACCTGGGAAGTTCAGCCACACCCTCCTCCCTGCTCATCTCCAGAAGCAAGCCCTGTAGGCCACTCCAGTTTTATTAGGGGCTTACTGTGGAGCTTAGTCCTAATCCACCCCATGGCCTGTGGCAGCTGGGATGCTGTGATGGGGCTGCTGATGGGGCCCAGGCAGCGTGAGTTGCGGCCTCCAAGCACAGTCAGCACTGGGCTGATGGAGATGAGAAAAGCACAGAATCATATGGTTGAAAAGAATTGTAATTGTAATGGAAATTCAAATCACTCCAGTGAACCTGTTTTCTGCATTCACATTTTGTCCTTGTAAATCAGAAGCACCGGGAGCAATTTATTTCTAAACATCAACAATACGGAATGGGAAGGAAAATGAAATAATTGCATTCTGACTCACTTGAAACAATTCATCTGCATGTACATGCAAATCCTGAGGGCTGTGGACACTGCAAAGTAACCCACGGGCTTGTCTTGGGTTTTCCAGCTCCTGTGTGTGCCTGGAAAGGAGGAGGAAGGCAAGTATCTTGGAGCCAGGTGGATTTCTACTCCCCACTGTGCAAATCTGATGACTGTGGAAGTGATGGCTCATTGCACCCATCACAGCCAGGTGGAAAGGAAAGATTTCCCTGTGCTTGGGGGCCCTGGGCAGGAATCTGTGCAGCTTCCTTCTGCTTCCCTAATTCATGAGCCCCCAAGGTGGCCCGGAGAGACCCAGAGTGGCCCCACTCTGAGATCCCAGGCACACAGCTCCTTTCTCTCTTAAAACAAGCCGATACTTCCTTTTCTGTCCCAGCCTTCTCCTTTGCCTGAACCTCAGCTTGTCACTTGCTGGGACTCCTAACCTACTGACTGATGTCCAGGGTATCTCCCACGAGGCCTGCCCAGGGCTCCGAGTCTAGTGGGCAGCAGAAACTGATGCTCTGGCTTCTAGAAAAGCAGAGGTAACTAAAGAATTAGAAAAACTGTTTTTTCTTTTTGGAAAGAATTTGCCATTTGATATTTCATTAAAAGAATTGAAGAAATCATCATTAGGAAAAGCAGAGCATTGCAAGTTTTCCTTTACCATCTTTATGGATTAGTACTATTTATAAGCCCATATTGGCCTGGGGCTCAAAGGGGGCGGTTCATGGGGGCCTCACATAATCTTTTTAACACATAGAGCCTCTAAATATCTCACTCTGCTCCTGCCCTTCCAGGTTCTCATAGGTCCTTTTGGTTTCTGTGGTTCTAACTGGGTGGATGGACACATCTTCTTCAGGTTAGCATGCGGGATCTCTTTAGAGAGACGGTGTGGAGTGGCCTTATGCTAAGAAACACTTTTGACTGAGGAGGCAAAATGCTATAAGAGAAAGAGCATGGGTTTGGAGTCTAAAGCTGGGTTCAAATCCTCAGTGGCTCTGTGATTTTAATCATGCCGTGCCTCAGTTTCTCCATCTGTAGGATGAAGATTACAATAGGGCCCACCACAGAGGGGCGCCTGTGAGGACTTACATGAAAGTGCTCTGTGAACTGCACAGTGGTGTGTGTGTGTGCGTGTGTGTGTGCCTGTGTGCACGTGTGTGTATGTGTGTGTGTGATGAAGAGGAAGAAACATTAGCATATTAACAGCTGCCGCCAGGACTGCTCAACAAGATGATAAGGGCTTGGGGAAAGATGAGGCTCCCAGGAAGTCTAGGCGAGGTGGAACTAACTGTTAGCAGAACACTAGGGGAAATCTGGTATTGTTCTGGAGAGAGAGGGGCCATGAGGAAGGAGAGGAGTTGGGTAGGATAAGGGGAGAGAGCCAGCGAGATGGCAGGACCTCTTCCTCATCCCTGGAAACCCCTCCAGCTCCACTTTTGATAAACTTCCAGTCGAATGATGGGAGGCTTGCTGTGAGTGATTTCTCATGGGGACACCCAAAGGAGCCGAGCCTGCCTTCCAGGGGGTTGTGGGGTAAACAGTGCCTAGGAACGCAGGAGCCGAGCATGAGAAAGGGAGCTGCTGGCTCTTGGGGAAGGCTTCGGACGAGCGGGCTCCACTCTGCTGTTCTTTAGAATATCATGAGGAGTTAAAACAAACAGCAATCCCCAGGCCCCACTCCAGACCAATTAACCAGCATCTCCGTGGGTGGAGCTCCACGCCCTGCAGTGATTTGGAAACTCTCCAGTGATCTGACTGAGCCAGGGTTGAGGACCATTTTTTACTCTGCCCCAGGTCACCCGTAACCAGATCTCAAGGGGTTGGGGCCCCGCCACATCCAGGGCATATCCATTATGTCCACTGGGTTTAGCATCATTAAGAATTTCCTGGGAGATCTGGAAAGTGGCCTAGGCCAACAGGAAACTAATTTAGTTGGGCCATTTAGAATCTGACCCAAGCAGGGCTGAGAGCCTCCATCTCTGTCCACCAGAACCTTGGCCATCCCTGGGCCCTCATCTGAGCTCTCAGCGCTCGCCTGAGCTCCTGCTCCACCATCTAGTCTCTGGAAAGACAGGCTTTCACAGTAAAGCAGGGGCCTGCAGTATGACAACCTGGCGAGAGGAGCGAGGGGGCCGAGACAAGTAAAATCTCACCAGGGTGTTGGTGTAAATGGCAGGGATGGCAGTCTCCAGGGAGGGATTTCTCCCTTGATTAACATTCAACTGCAGTGGAATATCAACAACTTTATACCTCTTGTACGTGCCAAAAAAAAAAAGTGCTAGGATTCTCAAATATGTGTCTCTCCTGCCTCTTCTGCCCGCAAACAGCATTTGTGAGACTGTGACCTTCAGGATTACAAGAATAATGAGCCCCAGGCACATTTTCAGCTCCATTAGTGACTGGGATGCAACGCTCTGTCCCTAGCATACAAACGGGCCACCTCTGAGGCCAGGCGAGGACTCCCGGCTTTCTGACTGAACAGAACTATTCAACCCCCGGACAATGAGGGAGCAAACGGGAAGCCAGGTATCATTGTAGAGCGGATGCGGCTGTGATAGGGGATAATGGGACGGCATAGCCGAGTGGCTGGGTTCTAAGCCACGGCTTTAGGAAGCTCCAGTTAATAGGATGTCTGCTGGCTGCCGGGGGTTGGTGAGGGACAGGGATGGTTAGGAGTGAGGACATTGGGCACACTGCTTTAGCACCTAATATCTCTGGTGCATGCATGCCCACAGACCTGGCATTTGCAAAACTTCAATCTCATTGGACTTTCTGATTTTTAGTAAAACTTGGATTAACGAGTGCTTGAAAAAGATGTGGATTTATGGTTAACTAAGTTTATTCTGCATAATTGAGGACTAACTAGAAACTCCACCCCTTTTAAGTTTCAATTTTTATTGAAAATCTTGAAGGGACAGCATTATTAATAGAGACAATAGCTTATGCAAAAGCACGGAGGTATGAAAGCTCCTGATTCTCTCTAGGAAAGGTGCCTAGTCCCGTGAATGTCAACTGAAGATTGAGGTTAGGAAACTCTTACCTTCTCCCAAAGGATTGGAAGAATATAACTCATAAAAATTCCACTAACAGTGAAAGTTACAATATATAAAAATTATAGTATTTGGCTACTTCGAAATTCTCCTGTAAATTACTAGGTCCCCAGGTTAAGATAAGCTGGAGCAGATGACCTCCTAATCAAAGGAGGCCTTTCATCCCTGAATGATCAGAGCTGACTTTCCATACATGCACTCCTTGGGCAATCACTGGCTGTCAGCTGTGCTATCCCTGGACAGTATGAGGCTCTTACCTCTTTTCTAACCTGCTTGTTCACTTTGTCTCATCTATCAACTAGATACACTCAAGGGTAAGAGCTCCATAGGGACCTGGGATCACACTGCCACACATACAACATCTGTATCTGTTGCCAAGGCAATGGCTAATAACATCAAATTGGAATAGAGCCCTTTGTGGTAGGACATAGCTGGGTGGTACACTGAAGAGTTATCCAAACTGAAAAGAATGAAGACAAGTGGCGTGTGTGCTTGTGTGTGTGTGTGCCTATTTTGTGTGAAGCATGTATGTGTGTGTCTGTGTTTGTAAGTACGCCTGTATGTATGTTTGCTGGGAGTATGCATGTAATGTGTGTGCATGTATGTGTGTTTGTGTTTCAGACACTCTGGCTGTATTTTGATGAGGGCACATGAGTTACAACTTACATCCCAGTCAATAGGCAGAAATACACTAGGAAATAAACCTACTGAAACCAAATCCTGTGACCACTGAGGTCTTAATCCACGAAGGAAATTATAGTTTAGGAGCGTGTGATTTCTCTACTTGCTGTCAAGAATCTCTGAGTTCCGTGGAGTGCAAAAGTCTGAAGATGACCTTTTCCTGGCAGAGGAGAGTGGAGAAGCCTATTACGGAGCATAAGCCAATTTACTTTGTACAAATAAGTGGCAATTTTCTTCCTTAAATACATAAGCGTGGACGGGAAATGTCTATAAACTGAAAGATGCTCTTCTATGGCAAATCTCCTCTTGTTTGTGGAAAGCAAAGGAGAGCAATCCATTTAGAGGCTTATAGGAAGATGTCAGAGGAAGCAAATCTGAGTCCTCTGGTAAACTTCACCTTGAGAAATTGGACTGATACTGTTTTTTGGTTGGGGAGGAGGAGGAGGTAATACATGAGTAAATATATTTGACAAAAGCATTTTAGTGAAGGAAAAGGAAACTATGAAATATATCTCCCTGCTTTAATTCACCACCTCTTTTTGTTTAAAAAATATACGGGCATTTATAGACTGAACAAAACTAAAAGTCATAGACAGACTAGATTTACAACAACTACCAACAGAAATTGGAAAGTCATTGGTATATAACAACCTCTCCTCGATGTAGGGGTACCCAGCCCTACATTGGGAATACTCAGATCCCTAAGAGTGGATGATCTGCCTGAAACCATCTGCAAATGTGGGGTGCATTTTTCTAGGGAGTGGGTTCCAGGATTTAATTAGGTTTTCAAAGGGATCACTGATATGAAAGAGGTCAAGGATCACATTCTATGACTGGTTGGACATTTCTTGGCTAGGGGTTGAGATGGGAGGGTAGGTGAAGTTGATGGCTGTTTGGTTGTGGGAGGGGTTACAAAGGGATTGAGCTTAAAACAGGCTGGCTTATCATTTAAGGAGCATAGTTCATAAGGTCTGAGGAGTTTTAGTAGATGAATCTTAACCTGTAATGAAAGAGTTAAATGCGTGTGTGTGTGTGTGTGTGTGTGTGTGTGTGTGTGTGCGTGTTTATATTAATGTACTAAAGCAGCATCTTTGTATTCAAATTAATTCCTTCATAAATGAATACATAAAACAATGCAGCGATGACAAGGGTTGTAAAAACCACAAAAGACTTATTTATAAATTAAAGTTTCGTACTGAAGGTTGGGAGAAGGGCTACCTCTCATTAATAAACAGACCTGGAGGGGAAAGGCGATTAACCTATTAGAAGCCATACTGGATGGAGGGGCTTTCATTACCCACATGTTCTGCTCATCTTCCTCAAAGGCCCCAGGGCAGTATTTGGACAGGATCCCCACCAGCCTCACCCCACCTCATCTGGTTTTGCTCTGAACTCCAATGTTTGGTGTGGTGTAGTGTGGCGTCCCACCAAAAGAAAGATCTGATCGCAGACCTTCGTCTCTAAGTTGCCATTCATTAATTAATGAATAAATTAAACAATACTCCCCCACCCTGTCATCTTGTCATCTGAAGAACATTTATTTTCAGGGTGATTGCTAATCTCCACGGTACAAAGTATGTAATAGATATTAAATATTTATTTACTATGTAAGTGAAAGAAAGAGAGAGAAGGAAGGGAGAGAGATGGATGGGGAGAAGCAAGGAAGAAAAACCAAAGAAGCAAGGGAGGAAAGAAGGAAGGGAGGAAGGAGGGAAAGGAGGAAGGAAGGGAGGGAGGAAGGAGGGAAGGGAGGAAGGAAGGGAGGGAGGAAGGAGGGAAGGGAGGGAGGAAGGAGGGAAAAGGAGGAAGGAAGGGAGGGAGGAAGGGAGGGAGGAAGGAGGGAAGGGAGGGAGGAAGGGAGGGAGGAAGGAAGGGACTGAGGAAGGAGGGGAGGGAGGAAGGAGGGAAGGGAGGAAGGGAGTGAGGAAGGAAGGGAGGGAGGAAGGAGGAGGGAAGGGAGGAAGGGAGTGAGGAAGGAAGGGAGGGAGGAAGGAGGGAAGAGAGGAAGGAGGGAAGGGAGGAAAGAAGGACGGAAGGGAGGAAAAGAAGGACGGAAGGGAGGAAGGAAGGGAAAGAGGAAGGAGGGAATGGAGGAAGGAAGGGGAGGGAGGAAGGAGGGAAGGGAGGAAGGAAGGGAAAGAGGAAGGAGGGAAGGGAGGAAGGAGTGAATGGAGGAAGGAAGGGAGAGGGAGGAAGGAGGGAAGGGAGGGAGGAAGGGAAAGAGGAAGGAGGAAAAGGAGGAAGGAAGGAAGGGAGGAAGGAGTGAATAGAAGAAGGAAGGGAGGGAGGAAGGAGGGAAGGGAGGAAGGAAGGGAGGGAGGAAGGAGGGAAGGGAGGAAGGAGTGAATGGAGGAGGGAAGGGAGGGAGGAAGGAGGGAAGGGGGGAAGGAAGGGAGGGAGGAAGGAGGGAAGGGGGGAAGGAAGGGAGGGAGGAAGGAGGGAAGGGGGGAAGGAAGGGAGGGGGGAAAGAGGGAAGGGAGGAGTTATTGGTATCCTGGACCATTCACAGTTTTTCAGCTCAGCTTCTCCATCCCAGCCCCCACCCCACCCCCTCAGGACAGAGGCTCCCGGGTGTCCTAGTGCCACCTGTTCCTTAGCTGTCCTCTTGACGTGCCTGTGCCCAAACTCCTCCCTTCAACTATTTCAGCAGGTTTAAAAAATCCACACTGAACCTGTCACGTGCCCAATTAAATGCCTGAACAGTCACCAGCCCAGCAGTTGTACGAACATCCGGGCCTTGAATCCCAGTTTGAGTTCAAACTGCAAAAAGACAAAAAGAGAGGCTGGAGAGTGAATAAGATGAAAACCAAGCTACGATCTTCAGGGAAAGCTGTTGTCTTGATTCTTCAGCCTCGATGAACCTCATGGAGATAATAAAAACATGAGTAATATTCTCCCTCGTGTACTCACAACAACAATATGAGTACTAATAGTGATGGTAATAAAAAATAATACATTGCCTTCAAATACAACCCTGTGCCTAGCGTCACCCCCAAATAGCCTTGGGGACCCAGGCTAGCAGTCCCTTATTCCTGCAGATTTCCATCTGTAAAGTAGGGGGGTTGGTAGGAGAATAAGCTCTTTCCAGTCCTAAGATTGTATAATTCCATGACAGGAGCTCCAATAGTCTTAGTAATTAGAGAAGTCTTTTATTCAGCCAGAGATGGAGCTCCAGGCACCAGTCACTTCTCATGGGCTTTCAAGCGCTGCTCGCGGAGTTGAACTCCTAGTTCTGTGGTGTACTTGCTGTGTATAGCTTCAGGCAAGTTATATGGCCTCTCCTATGCCTCAGACTCCTTACCTATATGTTAGGGATAATCATAGCATTATTAGATAAGGGTCAGATAGTAACCATGTTGTTTTCTAGAGAGGGGTTGGCACTGAGACCCTGAGAGAGTAATGACCTTTTCCAGTACACAGGTTTGTGAGTGGGATGTAGTATGGGAGACCAGAAGGACTGACTGCCCAGACCCCACTCCCTGCCAAAGTTTTAGTTCTTCTGACTACACTGACCCCCACTGATAAAACCCTGCACTTCCCATCTAATGAAGGAACTGTTCACACTGACATTTTAGAACGCAGTACAGGAAACCATCAGATTGCTAAGGTGAATTACGGTTGCATTTCCACGCAGTGAGAAAAATGTTACGAGAAAGGATAGTCCCGGTAGGAGACTTCCCAGCCCTGCCTTCCCCTCTCTGCAGTGTACAGATGTTTTAACTGGCAGTCAGCTCTCAGACCTACCTGCAGCCTCCAGTATTTGAGACCTCGGTAGCTATATGTTTAACCACTCAAATACATACAGAACTATTAAAAATTTTAAATGTGTTTCAATTAAAAAATTTAAACAGCCACCTGGAGTCCCCCTCTGATATATACACAGCACAACAGGGAACAGAAGGTGTGCCCCATTCACAGTCACATGAAACCACTTGCAGGCTCCCAATGACACTGTGCTCTTTCCCATCTGCACGTCTGTGACCTTGTCACGTCTTGTGCCTGGAATGTCTTTTCCCCCCATCCATCACCTGGATTTTGCAAAATGGTCTTTTAAGCCATTTCTAGAAAGTTTTGAGATTATTTCACATATCTACTCTGTGATATGGGTCAGGACCCCTTTTATGAGGTCCCAGAGTTCTTATTTGGTACAGATATGGCTACCATTTATTTAGTGCTTACTAAGTAACAGGCATTCTATTAGATGGTTCGCACATACTGTCTCAGATAATGTTCATCACAGCTCTCTCTGAGGAAGATGATGAAGGAAACTCAACTTGCCCAAGGACACAGAACCTCTATATGTCAGGGTCAGAATTCGAACTGATTTCTGATTCCAAAGTTTCACGTCACAGACTCGAGCTTGGTGCTCTAGTGCCTGTTCCCTTGCCTGTCTCCCTCATTGGCCCTTGAGGGCGTGGAGTGTATCCACTGTATCTGTGTCCCTCAGTGGCTGGCATGGTGCTGCTCACAGCCAGCACTGGATACATGTGGAACAAACGAAGGTTGAACTGGCATGGATCAGGAGGAAGGCGAGCAAAGGAGATTTGCTGCAAATTGTCCGCACCCTTCACTCCATGCAGGCAGCAGGGACGCACTGCCCCGGGGCCAGCAACTACTGCCTGCAGTTTGGAGAATGGAGCATCCTCCTGAGGCTGGCGGGTAAGGGAACAGCGTATCAGTGTAGTAATGATACGGGCTCAAGACAAAGTTGACGTAAGGGAAGCCATATTGTAGCAGAGAAAAACTCTTTTGTAACTTTGAATGACCTATGACAAACTAACACAGCTGGATATGCACCCTCCAGGAGATCTAACTGCTCTGTAGATTTTACGACTCCTGCTTGTGCACGTATCTCTCAGCTGTGATAAGATGATAACTTCTTTTTTTTTTGTTTTTTATGAGGAAGATCAGCCCTGAGCTAACATCCATGCTAATCCCCCTCTTTTTGCTGAGGAAGACCGGCTCTGAGCTAACATCTATTGCCAATCCTCCTTTTTTTTTCCCCAAAGCCCCAGTAGATAGTTGCATGTCATAGTCGCACATCCTTCTAGTTGCTGTATGTGAGACGCGGCCTCAGCATGGCCAGAGAAGCGGTGCGTCGGTGCGTGCCCGGGATCCGAACCTGGGCCGCCAGTAGCAGAGCGCACGCACTTAACCGCTAAGCCACGGGGCTGGCCCCGATAACTTCGTTTTTTTGAGTTCCTTAGGAATGTGATGACCCCCGAACAGAGAATCTATGCTGATAGCCATCATCAGTGAAAACTGAAAGATCTGGTGTGGCACTCCCAGTCTGTAACACCAGAAGGTCAACATTCCTAACCCCCTCCCCAATAACACAATGGCTTATATAACTACTGTAAGATTCCATGCCCCCTTAAGATGGGTCTTTTGGACATGAGTCGGCCATCTTCCCTCTTGCTAGCAAGCTGTAATAAACAAGTCCTTTTTCTCCCACCACCTTGCCTCTTGACTATTGGCATGTCTTGCGGCCAGCAGAAGGCCCCACACTGGGCGGTAACAGTAAGACCACCTGCCAGGGAGTCATTGGCAGGGAGAATATTGATTTAAGAATTAAATGTCCTAAGTTCTTTTTCATGATCTGCTTTTGGCAAGCTGTGATCAGAGGCAGCTTCCCAGGGGTCACTCTCGCCACTTCCTCCTTGTCGCGTGGCTGACTGGCCACCCTCTCATGCTGTGTGTGTGTGGGAGGGAAGAAGTTGCAGGTAGGGCTCTGCCAAGCTGCACAGAGTCACTAAGGCCTTACAGTCAAGGCAGTTGCTCCTGGGGTTTGTTGTCCTAGTGACCTCCTGAAGCAGCAAGACCCCAGGTTCATTGCAGTAATACCCAAGGAGGTATTTAGTGGCCTTAGCCTTATAAATCAATTGTAATTGTAACAACAGAAACATCAGCAGCAAAACAGAGCCAAATGGGCTGAGGCCCTTTCAGCACTCTCTAACGAGCTCAAATTAAATGCTGAATTGTATTTTGGGGTCTGAGTTTTGTCATGCAAACGAAGAAAAACAACTTGCTTTCCAATTTCCACATGCAAATATAGAGTGAATTGTTGAGACAGAGAATATATTTTGCCATCTCAGTGGTTCTAGAAAAGATAAGGGGCTCTTGCAAAAAGTTCCGCAATTTGTCAGCTGGCAGCTTATTAAATATCCCAAACAAATGTTTATATAGCATTAGAGGGACACTGTCAAGGTTGGGAGCTTCCAAAATGGACCAACTCGGCTTTTTTCATAACTGTTTGCAGAATCTCTTGTTCTTTTTTCCCCCTCAAAACAAATGCAGCTATTCTGTTTTCAGCTGCCTTAGGAAAGAAACAGGCAAGGAGCCAGCCCTTGTGTACAGGCCTCTAATAATAAACCCGAATGCATGGCTAGCTGCTCAGCAGTCGTGAGCAATACTACAATAACAGTTTCACAACACAGAGCCCTTGGCTTCAGCCGAACCTTCATTAAGGGGTAGTGGAGGAGAAGAGGTTCACCCAGTCTTGAAAACAAGCCCTGACTCACATGCCCTAGGAGCAAATGAAATTAAGCAGGAGGCTGACGGGAAAAAGCAATATACTTGGCACTCAAGAAGAGGCACTATAAAGCCGTGGGCCTTATTCTCAGGTGGGACCCTAATTCAATCCAGTAACCATTTATTTAAGGGCATACTAAGTGCAGTATATGTTGGGTGACACAGAAGACAACAAATAAGGCACTGATCATGCCCTCAAAGGATTTTATAATCCAGAGGCAGATAGGAGAGACAGCCACTTAAGTCACTGCAGTGCTGGGTGGAATAATAAGGGTTCTAAGTGCTATGCCGATGCAAAGGAGGGAGAGGCAGGAGGGAAAAATTAAATTGCTCCATCCCTGTCTGTAGACTGAGCATCTATTAGTAACCCCATTTGAGAGATTTGTTAGTTAACTAATTACTTAATTAACTCAATCCCTCTATGCTAACTGGAGAGGTTAGCGGATCACAGAGGTCACCAGCTGTTTAGAGGTCAAGGACAAAGTGCGCGGGGTCCCGCCCTGTAAAAGCTGTGCCATCGTGCCTGCTTCTCGGGAATAGCTGTGCTGTCCCCAAGACTTAAATGGCCAGAGAGACAAAACATCCCTGACACCGCCTCCCATCTTATTGCATATCTCCCCCTCCCTTCCCCACCCAACCTTGGAATACTTTCTCACATCCAGTTAACTTGAGATGGTCTCAATTTTGGCAAAGAAGCTTCTCCTGGGGCTCTGGGGGCATAAGTGTGAAAAAGTTCTCTTTCTGTGATGACATGTCAGTCGCCTCAGCTTGCTTCTTGGCTAGAAATAGACTTCTGTCATTCTTAATAATGGCCCCACTGGGTTTGGGAAGAGCAGCGTGTTGAGTCACTGGTCTATAGTGCACCGAGTGGCAAAGTGAAGGATGATGGGGAGGGAGAGAGCTGTCAGCCCCTCGCTCACACTGGACTAAAAGCATGTAATTCACAACTTCTGTAAACCTGGGAAGTTATCATTTGAAAGTTGTTGCTCTAGAGTGCCTTGACAGTCTAACAATACAAAATAAATCTTCTATTCACGCCTCTCCAGCAAGCAAGGATTCCAGGAATATGCAGCAACAGCGGAAAACAGCGATAAGTTCCTTGTTATGTTGTCGAAACTTACAGCCGCTCCACACTGCCCTGATTTCCATATATTAGCTTTCTGCAGACAAACAAGGACTTTCCGGAGGTCTTCTTTCTGGACAGCACTTTAAAAACACTTTGTGTAAACACCCAAGTCCAGTAGGGGCCTTCCAGAATGTCTGGTTTCCATGTTTCCAAGCTGTAACACGTTTCCTCTCGTTAGGTTAAGGAGCTTGCAAACATCCCATAAACGGGAGTATGGAACCATGAGGAAAATGATAAGCCCCGAGATCTTTGTGCTCAGCCCTACACCTGGGCATCACTAGCATTTTGGAGGCTGGCTGAAGCCAGAGGCATGAATGTGGAGGAGGGGAAACTGGCTCCCAAGGAAAGGCGCAGGAATGGGTCATAAAATGGACATCTGTTTAGAGGAGTAACTGAAAGAGATGAAGACCTCATGGGCTACTGAGCCTGCAACACCAAATTAATCAGGGATGCTGAGCAAGAGAGAGCAGTTTCCACCTTCTGTTGCGGTCCTGGCTGCAACCCCGAGAGAGTGATGGCTCTTCCAGAGGTTGTCTTAACCCCCCAAGCCCCACGCTCTCTCCCTGATAGCTGTGGGTATTTGCGTGCACATGGGAGAGTGTGAGGGAAGAAGGGAGCTCACTAATGAACCATGCAGCCCGCTTGACAAAGCCCATCTGCTCCATTCTATTGGCTACCCAGGGTCTCTGCCTGCTCAGGCTGCACCCCTGGGCACGTGCTGGTTCCTGCTGAGGGCCGAACAGGAGTGTTCAAATCCCCAATTCTAAGCTCCTGGTGTGGCCAAGCTCTGAGAAGCCAGCAAGCAGCTCCATGCCTGGTGCACCACCAGGGCCCATTCAGCACCTGGGGGTTCACAATTCCCTCTTTTCCCTCCCACTAAGGAGGTGTTCCTTCGTACTCTCCTCCCCTTCCTTCCATCAATCTCTTTCTCCAGGGAGAACTTCAACCCAGAAACCACAAGACTTTGTTTCTGAGCCACGTGGTCCTGGTCTGAATTTTCCATGTGGTTGCTGTCTTGAAAGCTCCAAAAGGGGTAGGGGAACTGTGTCTGGGTTGTTTATTGCTGTGTCCCTTAGAAAGTTTCCAAGTGCCTGACACATAAAGAATTCTCAACAAATAGTTGTTGACTGACTGGCTGGCTGGATGGGTAAACGAATGAGTAAATGAATAGGAACCAGTGTGCACTGGGCAGGAACAGTGCCAGCTACAGCGAAGCTTCTTTGATAGCACTCAACATTAGCAATGAACTTCTTTCAGCCTGAAAGAATCAGACCAAGCCTCAAAACATTACTTTACAGTCAAGAGACTATTTCTGAATCCAGCCCTCCCGCCACTCCAGCATTGATATTGACACATCACAGACTTTCTATTATCACTGGTAAATATGAGAAGGTTAAGGCACTTTCTGGATTGGAGAATTTTCAAACTTGATTTACATAAGAACCATTTCTGTTGATGACCAGAAACAAGAGATTCTACTTATTGAGCAGACAATTTGCCATTTTCTACCATTTAACCTATTCTTTTCTATTGTGATCCTAGGAAATAGAAAGCCAAAGACCTTTACTCTCCCTACTTCGGACCTTGACAGCATTTATGATAGCGTAGAGAGTAGGCTCTCATTACTATTGTTCTGAAGGTGTAGCTGATGTTGACAGTGGCAAGGAGTGGGGGGATGAGGCAGCTCCCTGGCTAACCATTTCTGGTTTAGGCAGCAGGGCTCCTTTGAGAATTTATTCACACTTTATGACAGCCCTTCGTGATGAACTCTGACAGCACTCCACAATGAACACTTTCCAGTGAACAGAAGGATGCACTCCAAGTGTCCTTCCCACTAGAAAGATAAAGCAACATGTGCACGTAAGTCACTTCTGCGTCTCTGGTCCTCAGCACAGTGTCTGGCACATAGTAGACATTTCACAAATGTTAGCAATGGTTTGACGACTAGATTCCAACCTGTGAGATTTCAGATGAAAGGTAATAGTAATCAGGCTTTCTTAGTTTGCTCTGACTTTGAGCATTTGTTGTGGAAATTCAGGTTCTTTTGTTTGGGATGAGGTGCATGTCACTGTTTCACTGAGACCTAGGCTTAAGCAATCAGCCAATGTGTTTCAAGCAATCTCTACTCTAATCCAGGTTCTGGGCTGGGCGCTGTCTCTGATCCCATTGAACAGTGAACAATCTCCATTCACTTGCCAGAGAACATGGTTCTATCTTGAAGGAAGAGGAACATGCGAGCCTGCTCACCTCAACTCTAGCAGGAATCTAGGGCTCTCATTGGCGCTCACAGCCAGGTGGGACCGCACTGCAGAACATAATGAGCAAATCAAGGCAATAATGCCTGTTTCTCCATTTCATTAGCCATAGCTCACTATGTGTCAGGTCCTGTTCTCCCCAGTTCAGACTCATAAACTGACTTCCATCATTGAAATAGAACTTGCCTCTCTTTGTAATAATGGCAAGACTTTAGGGAGGTGGTAGAAATTTAGTGAAATAATTCAGCAACGGGTTTGAGCTGAAAATAACTTGGTTCAAGGACTGTGCCTTCAGATACTCAGGACCCACAGAGATGAAGGCCTTTGCAGCCTTGTTTCCCTTTGTGATGAAGCATTAGCAAGGCTTTGGGATTCATTTCAGAATCATTAAAAACATGTTTGTTAGTCCCAAGCACCTCTCACCACCTGTGTATGAAGCAAATAAATTGGTAGAACCTCTGATCCCTGTTGCTCGCTGCTCCTTAGGTAGTCCCTCATTTATCTCCTGATCACACATTCACACTGCCAAGATTATTTTTTTTGGTTAAAAAATTATAAATATTCTGGACCACAATATTACCTTGAGATTTTGCCCACCTGACTTCCACTGCAGTGAGTGGGAATTCTTCCCAAAGAATGACTGAAGAACGAACTCCCTTGCTCATTTAGAGCTTAATATTTGCACAAGCGTCTTGACTAACATTAACCCTTTTGCCATTAGGACCCATGAGAATAGATAATTGGTATTGAGGTTTACATATATGATGAATTTCCAGCAAAGAGGTCTCAATTATGAGTAAGTGAATAAAGTCTTTAACTCAAAGCTTCCTATTCAGAATCTATAAGTAATAAAACAAAGCCAAACAAAACAAAACAAAAATTGTGGGTTCTTTTAGGTAACCTTCTGCAATTGTACCCTAAATGTACAGGATTAATCACTGACATGGAAGTACCTAACCCATTGACCTATTCTTTTGGCTCTAAAGCCTTATGAAAATGGAAGTCTACTCATACGGTGTTGGCTTACTTGAAACAGATAAAGAAAGTCTCTGGTTTATACTTTCAACACTCTTCCCTAGAACCATAAGGAGCCAGTAGCGCTTATAAGTTCATTTCCATAACAACCCTTAGCACTAAATTTCCCAACTGAAAAGTCTGGGGGCATCAAGAGTCCAGCTCGGCCACTGAGATGCCTTGGGTGTACTCTCCATTCCAGGTAGAAGGGACAAGGCTCTGGAACCAGACAGACCCTGCGTCTGTTCTTGGATCTCCCTCCTCTCACTGTGTGACCTCAGGCACATTACTAACTTCTCTGAACCCTTGATTTACTTCTCTGTAACACAGGGGAAGGACAGTGCCTATTTTGTAAAAGTATTGAGGGAATGAAGAGAACAATTTTTAAACCACATACTACCCAATACATAATAAATATTCAATAAATGTGAGCTATTATTTTTATTATAAAGTATACTTCTTGTTCTATTTTCCTTTGATACAACTCTTATCAGCTCTCAATAAAGGCCACACCATAACAGTCTTTAACTGGCTTATGTAAAGTTCTTAACAAAACCCAAAGCTGAACTCACCCACCATAGAAGAGGAGGAATTAGTGTGTACTTTGAATATTAATGAATAAGTGACCTTCTTCCTTACTATGTATCTGTATTCAAAATGCCACAGTTCTTCTAGCGATAATTATTGAATTTTCAGCATTTATAGAAAAACAGCACATAGAGTATGGAGATAATTGCTCCATTGGATTCTTAAGAAAGGGTCAGTTTTCTGTATATATAGAATTTGGTAATTATCACTAGTGCTATGTGTTAAAATTAGAAAGTAGGTAAATAACAAATAAGAACTGTATTATTCATTATCATTCAAATGTATGTCAGCCCAATTATCCTAAAATTGCACAGACAACGGGCAAATTGTTTCTCTCCTTTTGAGGGGAAGACTTCTTTTTGAGTTTACGTTTCCTGAGGTTCAGTGATGAGTCCATTGTTTGAAAAGCCAACTGTATTATAATGGCCACTGGATTCAGGAGTGGGCTGATGGCAGCTTTCATGTCTCCGTGCTCTGAATTCATTGCCTTACTTCTGAATTAAGTGTCTTGGAATTGCTTAGAATTGTCAAGTTAGAGACCCACAGTGGAAAAAGAAAGTTCTGGCTGTGTTTTCATTTATAATCCCTAACACTGAATTTTAAGGTCAGACCCAAGCCAGGGATCTCCCAGTGCCGACAAAGTTTCAGGGATGTTCGTCAATCTTCTCCTTTTCACGCACCCCTCCTCCACCCCAGCGGGGAGGTGAGTGGCCACAGGAAAGCAAAATCTAAGGCTCTTCTTTGCCCCAAAGTCTGCTCTCCATGTTGTTACAGACTGAAGCCACTCCAGGAGCTGTGGGAGGCTCATCACAATCAATAATTGTCCAGGAAACAAACTCAGAGAAGAGAAATGAGTGATTTATTGAAAAGGCACCCGGAAATGGCACAAGTGTGGCATTCCTTCTAATCATAGGCTCGGCACTTAAGAGGAGCAGCTGAGCAGAGCCTTGTTACACAAATGTGGATCTAGGGGGCCCAATCAAAAGCAGTTACAGGGAACATGTTACTTGATGAAAGGGAGAACCTGCTGCATTAAAAATAGAGCATGTAAGGTAAAGAGCATGTAATTGTAGGAGTGCAGGGAGAAGGGACCAAACAGGGAAAAGAGAACTCTACTGAAATTAATAGGAAAGAGAAAAAACAATTAAATGGCTGGACCATCGATACATAGCAAAAAGGCCAAGTATATAAAACAGCCCGTCTAAGAACAGAGGAGGGTGAACAGAGGGGATGAACAGCTCACACTGTGTTGAAGATGTTTACTTTTGCATCTGTCAACTGAAAGGGAAGGAAATGAGGATTTGCCTTCATTGAAATGGGTTTCCAAGGAGGGAGGAAGCAGCATGCTGAGAGCAGTAGCAATGGCAGAACCAGTTAGCAAAAGCTGATGGTGACTTAGATGACATTGCTGGCTAAGGGTTGCAGGTGACCAAGGGCTACCATCTCCTGGTCTCCAGAGGCAGAAGAGGATGGGGTAACAATGCTGCTCTCTGGTCCACTCAATGGAAGGGCCAAAAGGAGGGATGGGCCAGTTCTGCCCACTCCTCTGACTAATCAGGCATCCACATCACCAAGCCTCTGATGTCCTATTGTTGGAACCCTTGCATCAGTTACCACCCCACCCCATCCCAAAATAGGAGAAGACGCCTCGCTTTCTCCTCCTTCTAGACTGAGGGACAGCAAAATGACACTCATGCAATGACATGCAGAAGAGCAATCAGACCCAATGTCAGGTCTCAAAGGGATCAGGAATCTCCACTGAGCTCCATGTTGAGAGCTCCCCAAACTTGTTCGTGTCCTGACACACATAGAAAATGATAATATTTTTATGGTGCATGGAGCAAACAGGTGATGGGCTCCTTTCTGGATTTGACTCTCTGAGGCTCTAGCTGGCCCAGCCCTACTCTGATCTGAGGGTTGAGGGGGTCATTATGTTGACCCACTGGTAACCCACAGGGAGAAGCTCTGGCTTGCTTACCCATAACAGTCCAAGGGTGCTGACTCCAGATCTCGTGCCTCTTCCGCCTGGCTCTGGAGTGGTTCTCTACACAGACGCCTCTGGTGAGCCAGTCAACTCTCTAATCAGTGGTCTTAGCAGGAGGAGAGCCTCGAAAAATCCAAGCTGATTAAGGACGGTCACTGCTCTGCGGAAGTGGGGATCAGTCTTGACGAGAGTAGCAGGAAACTTCCGAGGACGCCGAGACTCCGCAGACAACTGGCAGATGCTTTCTCAGGTGGGCCAGAGCTTCTGGCAATGAGCAGCTTGTGAGGCAAGTCTGTGTCCTGGGCCAGCAACACTGCATGGCCAGGGGAGCAGTCGGCCACGCGCCAGGTGAGGTGTTTTCATGGTAGGGGTGTGGGAGGGGGGCTCCAGTAGGAAGTAGAGGCATAGATTATAGGCCAGCTCTTTGCAATTGCTTCTGGTTCATCAAAAAGGCAAATAATGACGTAGGAAGGGTGAACAGTGAAGAAAGCAAGTGTTTTTAGGGAGTGTGGCAAAGTATGAGAAACTCAACTGGCTTTGGAGTAAGGCAGAAGACACTTGAATCCTGCCTCTGCCATTTACTAGCTGTATGGCTTTGGGCAAGGTCCCTAACCTCTCTGAGCCTCAGCCTTCTCACCTTATCATGATGACCTCTCTCTCAAATAAATGTTGCATTTATTAAATAAAAGCATGTGTACAAAGCATCTAAAATGCTGTAGAGTTTCAATAAAATGTTAACCACTCCACTTTACTAAGTGTTGTTTAAAGTAGAAATTGGTTTGAGTGTGTGTGTGTGTGTGTGTGTGTGTGTGTGTGTGTGTGTGTTAGGTCCTTTCGACTTATCTGGAGGCTTAGGAAATACTACTGAGAAACAAATTCTTGTTGATTGACAGGATTTCCCCCATTGTGTGGACTCTACAAAGTTAGTTTACTTGTTGATTCCAGGTCTGCCTCAACCTGGAGTCTATCACTTGGTGTCTGGTTCCCGAATTCGCAGGGAATTTCACAGCCATTCAATTTCCTTAGCGATGAGACATTTATTAGACGGTGAGCCACCCAATGGCAGGGAATGCGTCCCTACATCCCTGCGCTGGCCCAGGGCCTGGTCCGTGGTGAGCAGTCAGTTTACTTTGTTGGACTGAACTGAAACTATGTGGCAGGCCAGGGAGATGGAGAAGGAAGATGGCAGAGAACCTGGGGAGGACATGTGAGCAGTTTTGGTTGTCCAGATCCCCACCAGCCCGGTCAAAGGAGGGGAAGGAGGGAGAGAGAGGCAGGGCCCCAAGAAGATGACATCAACAGAAGGGTGGCAAGGAACTCTGGGGTCCCTGGCATGCTGGGTAGCATGGGGTGATGGGGCAGCCAGCCAGGCTCAGCCTGCCCCCCTCTCTCAGTGTGCACCGTTCGCTCCTAAGCTGAGGGCCATTAAAGCATTCTGAGTAAGGCCATGCCCCACCTACCACACAGGGCAACATGCAGAACGAGGACAGAGAAACTTGAAGCAACTATCTGACATCACTCTACCTAGCCTGTCAAGACAAAACAACACGAATATTAATTTCTCAGGCAAAATGAGGTGTGGGCGAGTAGGAGTGGGCAGACCCATTGTGTGGGAGGCTGCTCCTTCCTGCCATTTGTCACTGGCAGGATTGATAGATGGTTCTTCCAGGCAGCTTCCCAATTAGACATGTGCAGCCGCCCCAATTAAGAGCTTCAGCGGACCTCCTCCTGCGGTTACAATGGCACGGGGGTCTGGGGGCGGGGCTCAGGTCAGACTTCCCGAGACTGACTGGAGCATGCGGGCCTCCAGATGCCTCTCTGAGCATAAAGGTGGAGGGCTCAGTTTGGTGAACCCCTCAGCCTGTCAAAAGGATTTTACCTGCAGATTTTACCTACAATCTGTCAATGTAACTTAGAGCCTTTTGCCAGATTCAGAACCAACAACTAACAATTCTCCTACAAAGCAGTGGTTCTTAAACTTTGGAGTGTATCAGAATTATCCAGGAAGGGTGTTAAGAATATTATTATCTAGACCCCACTCCAAACATGCAAAGTTGGACTCTGCACTTGATTGGGGTCTAGAACAGCTGGATTCTGTTTGATCAGGCTTAAGTATTTGTCTAATTAATAGCTAATTAAGGTACTCATCTGAAATTTGTATTCAAAATATTTTCATTCGTTCTTTCATTCATTCACACAATATTTTTAGAGAGCCTACCATGTGCCAGGTACCATTCTAGGTGCTGGGGGTACACCAATGAACAAAACATAAAAATCCCTGCCCCGTTTTATTCATGTGGTAATTTTCTTTAAGAAAAAGGTTATTGTTCGCCCTTGGGGCAGAGAGGACGCTACAGTGGGAATCAGGACACCTGAGTTTCAGGTTTAACCCAGCAATGAACTGGCCATGGATGCTAGCTGCGTTCCTTAATTTTTTGAATGAAATTTTATAGTAAGCCTCTTTGAAATAACAATCAAGATGTTCTGAAGATAATGTAAGTCAATCTGCAGATCAGGATATACTTATCAAACACCTGTACAGCTAACCCTTTGGTGAGTTTCATGATGATCCCAAGGGAAAGATTGTGTGAGGTATGAATTCTGTCCCAGATACGTCCACAGTCTATCCCAGGAAAATGAATAAAACCCAGGGAGAGAGGACTAAAGACACAGTTACAGGCTAGCGCACTGTAAGAGGAATAGGATTTCTGTCAAAGGAGGGAGCAGACAAAGTTGGAGCAGCAGGGTCAGGCTTCATGGCGCGCTGGGTGGGCGTGGAAGGGCCGGAGGTTCTGATAGATGGGAGATGTGGAGAGAGCCCTCTGGGAGGACCAATAATGAGCAGAGGCTCAGCAGGCAGAGCAAGCAGGTTCAAGGCAGAATGCCAAGGGGCCAGGACGGAGTTGGGGCCAAAGAGACCTAGGTTCCAATCCTACTTTTGTCATTTATTGGTTGTTGACAGCTTACTTATCCCCATATTTCAGACATGAAAACTAAGGGTGAGAGAGGTTGACACCTACTTCAGGGGTGTTTTGTGAGGATTAAAGGTCATATATCTTAAGTGCCTGGCTTTCCGCCAGTGCTCAAGGAACCGCTGCCATTTCATGGCGTGTGCAGGAGCTCAGTCGAGCAGCGTGGCTGGAGGTCCCGCACTCTGGGCAGAGCCAGCCAAGTGCCATGGGGGACACGTTTTGAGCTTTCTAGGTCTGAGATACTACGGGTACACAAATGTTTTGAAGAGCTCCAAAACATTCTCTCTTTATCTTTCTTGGGATTGAAAGAGTTGATGCACTGAGCGATTTGTGGTTTCACTATGAATGGAATCCCCTTATCGCAGAGTTCATTATCAGAAGGCTTTACTGGATATGAGAAATGTTGTTTCTTCAATTCTCAGGGACAGATAGTGAGCAGTCTCAGAGGAGTTTTCCTAGACAAGGTTTCTCTCTCTTTTGTTAGCACTGGAGAAGCTGGCAGGGGGAAAACCTTCAATAATGCTTCTCACCACTACAAAGCTGATAGAAAATCATATTTCCATGGGGTGATGAAAAGGCATAGTAATTTTTTTAGTTCACTTCCAAACAACATCCCCGCCTTTGGGAAGGGCTTATCTGGCCATTTTCCAGAATACTCCTTCCTTTTAGCCTGAGGCCTTACAGTTTTCAGGTGAAGTGGCATCCGGTGTGTGTGTGACCTTGGAAAAATTTTTTAACTACCCTGATCCTCAGCTCCCTCATTTATAAAAGGGGAGATAAGTCATTTCCATCATATAAGATGTGGTAGGGAGAATAATGCCTGCCCCCCAAAAAAGATGTCCATGTCTTAATTCCTAGAACATGTGAATGTGTTATGTTACATGGCAAGGGGGAATTAAGGTTGCAGATGGAATTAAGGTTTCTAATCAGCTGGCCTTGAGATGGGGAGATGATGCTGTGTTATGCACATGGCCTAATGTAACCACAAAAGTACTTACAAGTGAAGGAGGGAGGCAGGAGAGCTCATGTGAGAAGGATGAAGTGTGAGGAAGACTTGACTGATCATTGCTGGCTTTGAAGATGAAGTTAGGGGGCCAGGAGCCAAGGAGTGTGGGCAGCCCCTAAAAGCTAGAAAAGGTAAGGAAAACCAATTCTCCCCTAGAGCCTCCAGAAGGAATGCAGCCATACTGACATCTTGGATTTAGCCCAGTGAGACCCATTTTGGACTTCTGACCTCCAGAACTATAAGATAATAAATTTATGTTCTTTTAAGCCACTAATTCTCTGGTAATTTGTTACAGAAATAGGAAACTCATACATAGAGTTAATGAGAGAATTAAACATTATGTACCTCTAGATTTGTAACCTTGTACGACTTGTAAATTTGTACGACTCTGAGTCGTAACTCAGAGGTTAGAACTCTCTGTTTCTCAGTTTTCTCAAGTGTAAAATGGGGATGATAATAGTTACCTTGTGGGATTGCTGTCAGGAATAAATGGCTAATACATGTGTGTATTAGATTTAGAAGTATTAGAATGCTGCCTGACACATGGTAAGGGCTGCATAAGTGTTGGCTAATGGTTTTACTAGTATATATAGCACACAGTCTGGCCAAGGAGTACGTTCTCAGACATAACAACAATGATTATTTTTGTTTATGGGAAGGAGAAGGGAGAAGGGACTATGGCTACTGCTCTAGGACTTCCCTTCCCCTAATTGCAGTAGCTCCAGTTACAATCCAGGCACACATCACAAATTTCAAGAGCTCCTGTACCTACACACTTTGTCCAGTTCTTGTTTTAATTTAATTTTAACATATATGTCTTAAGGTCTGACCCTGGGTACGTTTTGTGACTCATATAGTATTGAGGTTTTTATTGTTGCATCCCTTTGTTGTTAGTGCTGTCAACCTGATTCGGACTCCCAGTGACCCTGTGTGCAGCAGAGTGGGACCCTCCCAGTATTTTTGCACCATCCTCTCAGCTTCCGTGCTATATCAGACAATGCTCCATTGCTATTGACGGGGTATTCATGGCCAATTTTTTCAGAAGTCGGTGGCCAGGTCCTTCTTCGTAGTCTGTCTTAGTCTGGAAGCTCCACTGAAACCTGTTGACCATGGGTGACCCTGCTGGTATTTGAAATACTGGTGGCATCACAGCAACACGCAGCCGCCACAGTATGACAACCAACAGATGGGTGGTGTGGTTCCCTGACTGGGAAATGGACCCAGACCTCAGAGGTGAGAGCACTGAATCTTAACCACTAAACCACCAATCCCATCACTTTACTGTAGCTCATAATTCCTGGGTCAGAAATTCAGACAGGGCTTGGTTGAGTGGTTCTTCTGCCCACATGGTATCAACTCAGGCTACTCGGAGCTAGCGGGCCTACGGTGGAGGGCCCACGTCAGCTTCCCTCATGTGCTTGCCTGGTGCCTGTGCTGGGCTGGCGGGGAGAGCTGGAGGCTGGCCAGCGTCCCTCTTTCTCTATGACCTCTCCAGATGGCTAGCTTAAACTTCTCCAGAACAGTGCTTTCAGAGAAAGTGTTTACAGAAACAGTCTCTTAAGAGCTGGACCAGGAAATACACAGCATTATATCCACCATTTCCTACGGGTCAAAGCAGTCAGAGGTCCTGCCCAGATTCAATGGGATGCAACGATCCCACCTCTCAATGGGAAGAATGTCAAGGACTTTGTGGTCCTCTTAATCCACCATACATCTCTACATTCACTAGAGATAACCCAGGGAAAGAGAAATGGGGGTTGGACGTAAGGGACCGAACTGTCCATCCTAGGCAATACAACAAGCACCCAACCCATGGGCCCGCATCACTCTAAACATTCTGGATCCAACTAACATTTATTGAGTATCTACTATTTGCAACACATTGTGCTTGGTGCTTTCATATTCACAATTCCTTTTGATCCTTTGAAAAGAAAACATTATGCTTCAGCTAAGGCACAATCCAAAGCCTGGAGGACATAGGGGGCCAATTGAAAACCACTCGTCTAACCTCCAGGGCATTTGCTTTTCATTACAGGCTCATCTAACATGGGCTTTGTGCCTCCATTTTTCTGACTCTAGGCAGACAGAATGGCCTCAGCAGGAATGCAGGCTGTCTTAGAATCCGTGTCCTGGGAGGATCCTGGGGCACTTTGAATCCAGGTCAGAATGGACCCCAAATGAGCTCATGTTTCTAAAGTGCTTTGAGCTCCTCAGAGAACAGAAGCTATTCAACTCCAGAGCCTGGCTGGTCTCACTGGTGCGTCCCTGCAATGGGGAACATGCTCTGACACTGCTAGCGCCAGGCTGGTGCCGTGGATAAATAGGGGGAAATCAGTCTCCAAGGTTCTCTGTCTGCCGTCTATTCAGCCACAATAAATTAATTTTCAGAAAAATGGAACTCAACAAAAGAAGAGAGAGGAGGAAAAAAAACAACCAACCTGCCAAGCCTGAAAGCGAGAACAAAATTTCTGCTGCCACACTGCCCCCAGCTGAAGCATGCAGGCGAACGCTGACAACTGGGTCTAGAACAGCAGTCCAGGCACCCCGGTGCTAAGCGGGCTTCAGGAGGGCAGGGAGGGATGGGCAGGGACCAGGTGGAGAGCTGGGGGGGTCTGGCTGGAGCTACCTGTAGACACTCTGGATTCATTAGCATCTCTCAAAATAAGATGAACTTGATGCTGATTAAAGCTGAAACCCCACAAGCCCAGCATGCTGAGTGTCTGACTCTAGCGCCCCTGAACAAATTGTTTTCCCTTTTCATGCTGATCTTTGTGAACTCTTCAGCTCGGCATGGCTCGCCCATGGGGACAGGGCTAGACATGGAAGCACAGGGCTCCTCTTGGCACCCAGCTGTCAGAGCCATCCCCAGGCGTCCCAGCGGCCCCCAAGTCCCAGCAGGAGGGAGACAAACAAGCATTCCCACCCTACAAGCTGATGTCTGCATGTGCAAAGGGACCAAAGAGCCCAAAGCCTTGAATCAGATTCAAAACGTTTATGGAGGGCCTACTTGTGCCAGGTGCTTTCACATAAATGGTCTCATTTCGTACTCATGACAACCCTGTGAGGCACGCATCATATGACCTAAGATTTATTATGAGGACACTTACGCTCAGAGAGGGTGAATAACTTGTCCAAAGTCACACATCTAGCCACGCGCAGTTTCCAGGTATAAATATGGGCCTTTTGACTCTTAGTCTAGTATGCTTCCCACTGTCCAGGAGCTACAGATACTGTGGCTCCAGGTAGACCAATAAAAACGGGGCTATTGGGTATGACATCCCTTCAAAATTAGGCTTAGAGGCTGAACACTTGTAAACTTTCAGTCTGGTGACACTATGGACCCCTTCTCAGAATAATGTTTTTAAATATAAAACAAAATATATGGGATTACAAAGAAAGCAGTTACATTAAAACACAATTATAAAAATACTAAAAAACAAATTTGTGATATAGTAAAGTATGTGTTTCATTGTCAACACGATGAATAACGAGATCTCGCAAAGGTCTAATAACTACTGTAATTTCAAGTCGTGATGAGCAGAAACAATATTTTGAGATCAGTAATATGATATGAAAATATCTGAGATTTTAATTGGTGACAAAGTCACAGGTAACTTCTGTTACCACTGTGATTGTTGTCTATATTTATACTTAAAGGGAATATTAAATTCCTGTTAGAAGTTAGTGAAAATAAAATGTGATTTTTCCCTCATCCCAGTTCATTGGCCCCTTGAATTGCCCCAGCCTAAGCACACTACCTATATTTCCACAGATAATCTCCACAGCAACTCAGCAAGCTGGGTACTCTTATTCTTCCTATCCTCATTTTACAGATGGAAAAACTGGGCCACAGAGAGATTAAGTAACTTGCCCAAGGTCACACAAGGTCATTGAGCTGATATGGGTCATCAGTTTCTCCTTCTCTCTGCAATTGGGGACTCTGCCGCCCTCTTGGGAAATGCCGTTTGAGGGAAAATCTTCCTTTTGAATTTTCCCCGGTTGGGTTCAGCCTGACAGGTGCATTTCAGGGTCTGAGCCCCCAGTCGTCCTCTGCCCAGTTCACCAGGACAGGGACCCACGATGAGAAGTGGGGGATGGACTCTGAGGGCCCCTCTCCATTCTGGGGTGGAGCTGCCTCCTGCTCTGTCCCCACCTGAGGTCTTTTCTATTCTTCATCTTTACTAGTCACTCCATCTCCTGCAGATTTTTTGAGTGCTGTTCCCTCTCCTAGGCCTGGTTAACTCCTAGTCATCCTTCAGGTTTCCCTTCTCCAGAGCAGTCTTCCCTGAACAGACACCCACCCTTTACATTCGTCCATAGCTCTAAATGCCTCTTCCTCCCAGGCCTCACTATCACAGAAGGGGACGTCTATTTGTGTGACCATTAAGTGAACATCTGTTTCTCTTGCTAGAGAGTGAGAGCCATGAGTGGGGACTCTGCCTGGTTTTGATCGCCTTTATATCCCCAACCACTAACCTGTATGCCTGGCACAGTGTAGGCGCTCAGTAACTGAAGAATGAATGAATGGAGAATGAATGAATCACTAGTCCTAGAGATAGCTCCTATTTCCTCACTAAGATTACTGACTTACTTGAGCCCTCCCCCCACGTTACCACGTAATCACTCATCAGATAGATTCTTTTGTGGCTATTTATTAAATGGGTTGCTTTGTCTCCCTGGCCTTTGGATCATCATTCTTTCTCTCCTCTGAATCTCCTCCAATTTTTTCTAATGTTACTTCTGCTTTAAACTTCCAGGATCAGATGTTCTGGGAAATATCTGTTTGAGATGTTGGGGGACGTCACTCAGCACAGATGCTGGCTGTCTCCTGGAGGGGTGTGTGCCGGTCCGCCGAAAGGGGGGCCTGGGATGCTTCTCCCTGCTGCCACCCCTCTTACCCACCTCTAGCTGTAAGGCTACCTGAGGAAGGTAGCTGTAAGATAGGAAGGGACCAAACAGGTGTCTATCATGGTGCCCAAAGTGCTTCCCCTGAAACAAAATGCTTTCATGGGGACATTTAATTTCTGACCCAGGAGAGACTTTCTGCCACAGCTTCTTGTTGCTGTGTTGAAAATGAAGCCATTGAAGCAGGGATCACCCCCTTTCCCAGTCTGTTAGAATATGGTGGGGATATAGGCTTTCCTTTGTCTGTTTTTGGGGTGCTCCCCACCCAAACTACCTTTAATTTAGTCTGTATTTTCCCTTTTTACTGTGTGGCATTTAGAGAAATAATAGAGAAGAACCAAATGTCATCCACCCTTCTGTGCCCCCAAATAGTAAGAACTGATTTGAGGAAACCATCAGTTGAAGACCTTTCCAGATTGAGATGCTTCATTAAATTCCTTGCTTTGGACAATCTGGATTATCTAAAAGCGTAATAGAATTGCCTCTTCGGGAGGTGAGGTAAATAGTAAGGTACTTTAGAGGACATTCATTTGACCTAGTTTGGAAAATCATACTAAAGGATTCTAAACTGTGTAAGGGTATGGTGGCACCAATAAACAAGAGGGCATATCCCAAAGTGACTGCTTTAGAGTGGATGTATATACCTCAATATGTATCATTTTCTTTGACTTGTGCCTGAGTAAGTTAAAGGGGTGCCAAATGTGGGAAGGAGACCCTTAAGTCACGGGCAGGAGAGTGGAGCAATTTTCCTCCTATCTCTACCTAAACTGCTCTAAAAGAGCTGGCACCACCTTGTCATGTGGTCTCCACTGGATAAAATTCCAACGAATTACACAATGTTAAGAGCACTGGGTTTTGGATTTAGACTGACTTGGGTTCAATCTTAGCTGACTTGTGACCTTGGGGGTGGTGTTACTCATCTTCTCCAACACAGTTTCTCATCTGTCCAATCTCAAAGGATTACTCTGGCCATTAGATGAAATAAAAGTGTGCAAAGCAGTTAGTATAGTGCACAACACGTGGCATTCATTAAAAGGTAGCAGTTTTTCAAAGGAGTAATTCATCCAGAGCCTCAGCACGGCCCCTGGTCACTACTTAGAGTGAACTGAGGGCTCTGCTGCACAGGACCCCAGTTAATCCCCACATCCACCCTGCAGAGTGGACACGATTTTCCCATCTGGAGTTGAGAATAGCGAGGGGACATGACTTGCTGGAGGTTGCATAGTTAGTGGCAGGGAGGGCAGTCCTAGAAGGCAGCTCTCCTGCTTATCTGGGGTGCCTTCCCTACATCTGCCCTTGCTCTCTCCTACGAAGGCATCTTGGAAGTCACTGCATAAGGGGTCTGGATTTCTTAGAATGTGACAGTTTAAAATGAGATTCTAAAAAATAGGAGTGGCTGTCTAACGTGCTTTGTAAACAGCAGGGCCAGGATGAGGGAAGGCACACGAGGCACCTAAGGAGATTCCCCCTCAAGGCCGAGGTGCACTTACATTGGGCATCCTGGGCGCCTCCCTGCTGCACCCTCGCCCAGCCCGGTAAAGATGCTCTGCAGGCACTCTCAGGAATGCCTGGGCCAATGGCCTCTTGTGAAATGAGGGTACAGCCTTTAAAGGGGGTGACCTTGAAAAGCATCCTCATTTGGATGTCTGAGTTCTGGGACTTTTAATTAATTTATTTATGTTTTTTTTTTTTTTCAGATCAGAGCTGAGCCAGACTGACTAGTTTGGTTCCCCTGAAAGTTGTGTCTGGGACCAGGACTTGAGTGCAGGGAGTTTACTAGGAGGTGTTTCCAGGGAGCAGGTATGAAGGAGGGCAGAAAGGGAGATGGAGCAAGAGGAAAAGCTCGTATGAGAGAGTGTTACTGAGGCCGTGGCTATGACTGCTCTGGGATCTCCTAGGAGGTGGACAGAATCCTCCCAGATTTGTCCCCAAAGGAAAGGAGGCTGGAGAGTTTATCCACCTGCTCCTGTCCCTCAAGGTTGAGGGTGCCCCCAGGAGTGGTAACTTCCCGACACTTCCTGGCACACCTGTATGCAGGCTGAGAAGACTCCCATTGGCAAAGGCTCTGAGGCCTCTTCTACACTGAATAGCCACCTTCTATGATGGAAGCAGGAGAATCTGAGCGATCCTGGGACAGTCCAGCCCAGTTTGGGCTCAAGTCAGAGATGGACTGATGGGATGTGTCACAGGGCACTAACGGGAAGCTAATTTTCTTCCACTCCAGAAAAGGCAAAGAGTGAAAGTCACAAGACAAGGAAACAGATGCAAAAAGAAATAAACTTGTGTGTAAGTCGTTTACGAATTAACAGCCTTTGCTAATCACTTCTAGGTAACTGAAAAGATCTTGTTAAATCTTTTTGATGAAGAGTCATCCACTAGATTCCACAGGCATTAAGAATCCAGGTTCAGAGGCAGCATAAGCTATTTGCCTTGAAGATATGACTTCAAGGACCTCAAGGTTCAAATTACTTTCTTACCTGTCCTGCAGTTACTTAAAATTCTTGGCTTGTAGGTAACGCCTGGCATTGGGAAGGCTGCTTGTTCATGTGTACATTCACATATTCATTTAAGAAATAGTTAATGAGAGATACTAGGTGCCAGGGACCAAGGATGGGGGCTATGGTGGGGTCAAGATGGGAAGAAAAGAGGTAAAAATGGATACACTTTAAGCACTTGCAATATACATAAGAAGATAAGAAATGCAGACGTGAAAGACTTTACCATAAAAAGCCAAAATATGATTAAATGCTAAAGGGGTGGAACAGAGTCAGATGAGGGCAGTGGGAACTTGGAGGGGGGTTCCAGAAGGCTGCAGTTGTCAAGAAAGGCTGTTGGGAAGAAGTGAGTTTTGACCTGAGCCTTGAAAGATGTGCATAGTCTTTCCACATTCATTTCCACATTCCACAGTTCATTTCCCTAAACACGCAGTCATTTCTGCTTCTTTTATTTTTTTCTTCCAGACTAAACCTCTCAAGGTACAAAAAGAAAGCCAAGAGTGTGGCAATGATGTCCATGTTATGATCTTAAGCCCTGATGGCCTTGCAAAAGAAAAAAAATACATACTATTACTGGTGGAAATCAAATTGCTGGTTTGCTTGCAAGTCATTCATGAATTAACAACCTTTGCTAATCACTCCTAGTTGATATTTATCATAGGTACATTTTACAAGATGAATTCTGTCACCGATGCGGGCAGCTACTCACTAAGTCCCACCAGCAGCTGCAAATATTTATTAATAATATTTTGTTTGGGTTCCCACTTGCCACTTTCCATCCTTCTGCTTCATAAGTATGAACAGCATCATTACCAAGTGGCGCCCACAGAATGGAACACAAAGGCGACTTGGAAATTTTAAATGAAAACAGATGTTGAGAAATGCCATTATCCCATGCATGCTACAATAAATAGCATTAACATTTCTAAGTGACGGCCCTCCGAATTGGACTGCAAGGAGTTCACATTAACAATTAAATGAGGGACTTATCCTTTTGCTTCTCTGGATTCTACAGGTGGCTTGGTGACAGTCATCTCTTAGTGTTTCGATTTTAGTGCGGCTGTTAAGAGCCAGCTAAGCAGGGATTGGACAGGAAGGCATTTAGGAAGGTGTTGGTGCCAGATGCATTCATTGTCTAACTGCCTGGATGCAAAACTAACTTAGCATAGCAGCTGAAGTGTGAGAGCTCTTGAAATGATTTCTTCCTAAACAGTGCACCTCCCTGTGCCAAGGAGTGGCATTATTGTTTACATCACTGAGGACTGGCTCCTGGGGCCTCCATGTATCTTGTCACCCTGGTCTTTCATTAGAGCATCAGAAGAAAGATGACATCCTAATTACTGGACTGTTGCTTTGTGGCCAAAGAGTATATCCACATACGTATTCACATATGTGACTAATACTACCTGGGTATTATTATCACCCAGACTTTATAGATGCTAAACCCCAGCATAGTGGTTAAGAACATAGAGTGTGGATCACACAAAATGGGAATTGAATCCTGATACTGCCACTTACTAGTTCTTTGGTCTTAAGCAAATTGTTAACTCTGTATGTGTATCACTCTCTGCATCTGTACAACAGGGACAGTTGATATTTACTTTAGGGTTGTTAGGTAGGTCTCAAATGCCTGGCATGATGCTTACTGATAGCTCTTGGCTTAAGCTCAATTTTGAGGTCACCATTATCTCACCTATTCACTGGTGCAAGGTCACTTTCACCAAGATAATGTTCTAGGAGGAGAATGACGGCTAGAGAAATGTCCGGCTCAATAAATTAAGTCAGAGCACAGCTTCCTTGGAGGGTATGCTCATTATTTGTTAAATCTCTCTCTCTCTCCTCCAATCCATCCATCCATCAATCTATCCATCCGTCTGTCCGTCCATCCATCCATCTAACCATCCATCCATTTTCTTCTATTCTGAATAGCCATTTAGGCCATCAGGTGACCTCTACACAGTCTGAAAACACTCTCTTGAGCCATTTTTTCAAACAAATAGGTACATATAATTTTGAGAGTCTCAAGGCACCTTGGAAGCAACAAATGCAACCCTCTTTAATTGGCTCGGCAATTGTTGGATGCATCTCTGAGTAATTTTAACCCCAAACTTATAAGTTTGGGTTACACATAACAGAGAATACGTATTTTATGTTTGGTTTTTGTTTTTGAAGTGTACAGGGCCTGGAATATTTCCTGAAGGGATCCTAATACCTTTCTATTAAAGCAGCAACATCAAGTTTTATGTTTAGAGAAATAATTCGAGGTGATTGTTAGATGCAGGAGGTGGTCAAAGGACTAATGACAAGTTCATATTATTGTCTGAGCATTTGAAATGTCTTATTATTTGTAAAACCTTTAGAAATTGCCTCCATGGCATATAACTGATTGACACGCAGATATTAATGCATCTATCTATTATCTATCTATCTTTATCTATCTATCTATCATATATCTATCATTATCAATCTAACTATATAAATTGTACAAATGATTTACTCTTTAAATCTTTATATTTAATTGGTTTTATACCATTTACACCTTGGAAACTCTGAAAAATTAAATGTTATTTCCCCATCAAATATTTCTGCATTTTCTTTTAAAATGAGGAAAACGAGAGGGCTGGCCTGGTGGCGTAGCAGTTAAGTTCGTGTGTTCTGCTTTGGCGGCCCAGTGTTCCCCAGTTCAGATCCTGGGCGTGGACATACTCACTGCTCATCATCAAGCAATGCTGAGGCGGCATCTCACATAGAAGAACTAGAAGGATCCACAACCAGGATATACAACTATGTATTGGGGCTTTGGGGAGAAAAAAAAGAAAAGGAGGAAGATTGGCAACAGATGTTAGCTCAGGGCCAATCTTCCTCAAAAAAAAAAAAAATAAAATAAAATAATGAAAATGTCCCAGGTTCCAGAGCAAGAGGGAGTCTGAATGGAACAATAGGGACCAAGCTATTCTCATGCTCGATGGTATGTTCAGAATCATCACAGGTATGTACACTGTGTGAATGGATGTGTCTCCCTTGGCTCAGTGCTGCATTAAATGAGAATAAACAGCACTACTAATGCAAGGCCAAGGGGTCAATGTATATTTGTTTTGAAAGTGAAGCTCACCCAATGATTATACACTTGGGAGATAAATGTGATGGAGAAAAATAAACGAACATGTGAAAATTATAATTTGCTTTAAAATAAACCTGTTCCTATAAGGAGATCCCTGGAAGAGCAGGTACATAAAGGCAACCCTCCTCTCTCTCCCAGTAGCTGAAATTATCCAAAGGAAATCTTGAGGCAGGAGTCTATTTCAAGACAGCAGATTCCTTGCACATCCAAAACTACTCAGAGCTAGAGCTGTGTATCTCATTAGGGTGGACCCAGATGGAGAGATAAACTCATGGTGCCATAATACTACTCTTGCAAATGTATGCTCCTAAAGGATCTTCATTTTGAACAGCCCTGCTCTCAGAGCGGGCACTGGGCTTACATGATGGGGACGTCTTAATGGGCAGATGTGTATTCTGAAAGGGTCAGTGTGGCCCAGGCTGCAGCCACCAGGAAATAGAAAACCTCTTCCTTTTCAGTCTGGACCCTTTCCCTGCACTCTTCCTCTTCAAGGACCTAACAGTGCTTGTTTTTGTGTTTCTGTTTGGTGCAGAGACGGCACATTCCTTTTAACACGGATTTGTTCAAGTAGACTTCACTGCGGTGCACAGATCAAGCTATGTTAAAATAATGTTAAAGGTCTGCATTGAAGAATCCAAAGCTGAGAATCCCGAGTTTCAGGCTGCCACACCATCTTTAAATCAACTGAATGTGCCCATGTACGGCTGTCCATAGACTCTTTTCACTGCTGTTATCCTCATAATAGGATCATTCAAGTTCTCTTATCTAGTCTCCTAGACACTTGGCTCCAACTATTTCAAACAGAAGTGATTTGTCATACAGGACCACCCTTCCTCCTGCAAACAGCACAAGGATGACGCAAGCTTGTTTTAATGTGGGGCCCCATCTTCCCTTTTCTCAGTTAAGTATTTTACTTACAGAGGTAATGAGGCCTTAAAAGCACGAAATAGCCATGCCCACATATTACAAAAAGGCACACACAAGTGCAAGCTAAAATCATTTATGGCAAATGGGCTTCACTGGTAGTCCCAACACCAGTTTGCCCACTGCAGGTCTGCATGGCCACTTCCCTATTGACAGAGAAATGCATTTGATTATGTCTATCTGCACAGCATTTGGTATTAGCTAAATTTTGTCTGGTTATGTACTCATCTGTGGCTCCCACTTGATAAGCACTCTTCTGAATATCAGCAGCATTCCGTTTGGAAAGCCATGGAATGAGTCACAAAAGTGTTTCCTTCCACTGAAACATGCAAATTAGAATTCCTTTGTGAAGACAGTTGGTGACAGGCTACCGTGTATGAAGAATGTAGGCCCTCACCCCTCTGGCTCCCTGAGCACTGAGTGTCTCCAGATAGACAAACGGGCTGTTGACACATGGACCTCTCTGCCATGTTCAACAAACCCTGATACGAAATCCTACACAGATTGCCTCATCTTCCTGAGTTCTACATTTCTCTTTGCTCCTTGTTTTTACAGGTCTGATTAGGTTTTATACTCTTGAAAATGATGTTCAGCCTACATCTGACTCCAGACTTCTGAAGAAGAATTGACACCCTGCTGCTTCCTGCAGTTTTATTCCCTTGCAAGTCTACATTTTGTTTCAGCCTTCAGGGTCCACTACATTTTTTCTCTCAACTTCTATTGCCCTCAGCATCTGCTCCCCTAAATGCATCCACCCAAATGTACAAGCGTTTGGGAGAAAGTTTGTTTTCTGTCTATTTAAGATTTTTTTCTACACTGTAATTTTGTACCAAGGATAGCCAAAATGCAACCATTAAATCTATGGCAATATATTTAGAATTTATCACCTGTGATCCCTAGAGCCGCCCTGTAGGGCCTTATGATCCCATCATGTGACCGCCTATTGCTGGCTGGTTGCTAAGGCTGCCAAAGCTCAGATGACCTTGAATTTGGGTGGGGACAGATTTCTTTCAAGAGTTTACCTTCCAGATGACTGTAGCCACCAGAGCAGCTCAAAGTTAGGGTGAAACTATTCCTTGGTATAACAGCTAACACCTTATCCAGTCTGGGGCTAAGAGAAAAGCCTGAGTCATAGACACAATGTTGGAAGTTACTTTCCTTTCAGAACCCCAAGAATCTCTTCTATCAGACTCTGGCGTTTGGCAGGAGAGGGAACAAACCGATGACATTGTAGATCATTTCAGCAGCTCACTATTGAGGAAAAATTAGAAATTAGATCACTCAGGGGCACTCTGAATGCCATTACTGAATATTATCTTGAGATGCTGTTGGTTTGAAATTCTGCCATCGAAGAGTCTTGCTCTAGTGCAATTTGTAAAGAAAAGAATCCTCCTGACAGGGGTCTCAGCAACCACTGCCTTGCAGCCCTTCTCACTAACGCATCCCATGGCAGGCTGCACCGTGTGGCACTGCCAATAGCACTTTCATGTGCACAGCTGGCAGAGTGGCCCCTAGTCTGTGCCACCGTTCCCGACACATTAGGAACACTCCACAGCTGGCACATAATTAGAAGCTCAGTGCAAGCAAATCATCGCTGTTTTTGCGAGAGTTCCTCCTACTGATCACACTCAGAGCATAGCAGCTCCACCCACATGACAACAGACATATGACAACAAACAGATATCAGGGGGAAAAAACAGGTGCATCCAGTTGTGCATTTCTCAGTGGCTTCCCTGCTACTTCTCCACTTTTATATTTTGTTTGAAATTGTCTGTTTCTGCCATAGTGGAACCAAACTCCTGTGGTTGATTCCCAGTGGGCTGAATTCTCCTGCAGACTTGTCTTTAGTAATGGCACCACATGGAGAAATAACACAAACTAGGAATAGCTGCTTTTGAGTCTGTACCTCCCAGGATTTGGAAACAATTTTCTCCTATAAACATCATTGACATGCCTAGGAAGGTATATGGTGCTTGCCAAGACTTGAGAAGGTTCTTTGACCATTAATGGAAGCCAAGATGCAGCCAAGGATTTTTTTTTTTTTGTGAGGAAGATCAGCGCTGAGCTAACATCCATGCTAATCCTCCTCTTTTTGCTGAGGAAGACCGGCTCTGAGCTAACATCTATTGCCAATCCTCCTCCTTTTTTTCCCCCAAAGCCCCAGGAGATAGTTGTATGTCATAGTTGCACATCCTTCTAGTTGCTGTGTGTGGGACGCGGCCACAGCATGGCCGGAGAAGCAGTGCCTAGGTGCGCGCCCGGGATCCGAACCCGGGCCGCCAGCAGCGGAGAGCGTGCACTTAACCGCTAAGCCACAGGGCCGGCCCGCAGCCAAGGATTTTATAGGCTGGTAGAAACTTCAAAACCGTGTGACGTTCTGCACTTGGATGTAAGGGAAGAATTACATTTTAAAAAAGTAAATGCCAGCCAGAAAGCAAAAGAAAAGTAGCCAGTAAGATCTACACTCCTTACAAATCCAAACAAAGATGGATTTCCCCATCAAATAGAAAAATTCAACCCAACTAAAGGGTGTAACACCCATGTGCTTGACCCTATAGGTACTAAGTGTTGGATGCAGAATGAGTATTTAGACATAGTCCCCAGCTCCAAGGAGTTTACAATATAATCAGTGCAAACAGAGGTTTGGACAAGGCGCTGTGGGGGCCCAGCAGGGAAAGCAGACTCTGCATGGAGGAGTGTACCTATGAGCTGACTACTAAAGAATTCAACCTTGCCCCAAAAGGGTCTGACCTTTGTCAGTCTTTGCTAGTGTCTCTAGAGTCTTCATTTGCCTGGGGGCTTTGGTTCACACCAGATAGTCTAACCACGTGATTTAAGGTGGGGGCTTTGGGTTGCATGGCATCAGTGGACCTGGAGACTGAGATCAACTATGTAAGCAATCAATCAATCAATCAGACACGCCTATGTAATGGAGCCCCAATAAAAACTCTGAACACTGAGGCTCAGGTGAGCTCTCTGATTGGCAATACTCCATGTGTATTGTTACACACTGATATTGGGAAAGTAACGCATCCTGACTCTGTGGGACGAGGACAAGCCAAGCTCCGCATTGGGTCCTTCCTCAGATTTTGCCCTGTGCTCTTCTTTCCTTGGCTGATTTTAATCCTTTCCCTGTAATAAACATTAATCATGAGTATAATAGCATTCAGTGAGTTCTGTTAGTGCTTCTAGAAAATGATCAAACCTGTGGGTAGTTTTGGGAACCCTCCTGAACTGCAGTTAATGTCAGAAGTGAGGAGGTCTCTTGTAGGGTCTGTTCCCACTAACTGTACAGTTGGTCTAACTCACACAAGGATGAAGGGGAGTTTGGCAGGCAGAGAATAAAGGTGTCAAAGAATAACTATTAAATCTGATATCATTAAGGTTCTTGCCTGGTATAAATCCTGACTCCAACCAAGCCTTGATAAATAGCCTTTTTTCTCCCTACCAGGATTCTAAGGTGTGTGAGAAGGATCTGAGCCAAGCAGATATAAGGAAGATGAACAGACTGCCTAAACTTAAGTTAAACCAAACAGTTCAAAAAGTCTTTACCGTATTGACAATCTGGTTAAAGGTGCCTGTCTGGGATTCCTGGAGGATGGAGTTATTTTTCTTTTTCTTTTTTTTTTTACCCTCATGGAAGAACATGGGAGTAAGAAGACCAGCTTTCTCCTTGTGTATATGACTGTGTAGGGAGGAGAAAACATTCAGAGATCTTTTTCTTGACCTCCTCACTGCAGAATGGGTCAACAGACCTCCTAGTTGTGAGTTATGACCTCCTAGTGGACAAGATGGACATTGCCCAGGAGGAGGAAGCATGCAAGTGTTTCATGACAAGATTTGATGTATGGCCACCTCCTCCAGGAAGCTATCCCTGAGCCTAGCGGCCACGGAGACCTCAGATACGCTCTCATGATACCCTGCGCATGCCTCACCTGTAGCTCCTCTAACAGCACAGCAAACTTATCTGTGTGCTGCCTCCTGACAAAACCTGAGATCCCTAATAGTCAGTGGATCCTTGCTTTGGTATGCTCAGCACCTTGGACATTGATGGCCTGACATATGGAAGGTATTCAGTAAGCATTTTTTGGTTAAATGAATGAATGAACAAAACAACACCTTCAGAATACTGAGGTATAGAGTAAAGAATAGAAGCTTTGGAGTAAAAAACCACTTGGGTTCAAATCTAATCTCAGTCTTTAACAAGTGTGTGACCTTGGGTGAATGACATCTTTGTCTAAAACCCAGTTTCTTTAACCTATGAAGTGTGTTTAATCTAACCAGCCTCGTGAGACTGACGGAGACAACATATGTGAAAATGCTTGCTCAGTGTGCAAGAAAGAAAATTTCCAAATATAGCTCAGACAACTTTTCAAAACTCTAAATGACAAACTATGATCCTCATAGATAAGGATGCTCCTAGATTCAGAGGAGGAACAGAAACCTAGTGAATTGGTGGGTTGGATTCTCTACCATTGTGTTCCTTCCATAATATTACAAGAGAACCAGATCTTATCTAGGACATGGATCCAGATTAAAGAACTCCCCTTCCCACCCTTTCCAATCCTAACAATCATCAAGGAATCAGTCTGGTGTGAAAATATCAAAGCAACACGGGGAATTATGGCTCCATTTCCTCTGAACAGAAGTACAAGTGGGCTAACCAAAAGTAATTTTACAAAAGATGTCAGCAGTTGGGCAATCGTATCTCAGTGACAAACTACTGAGATGAAAGGTGATTTTGGTCAAAACACAACACAACCTCTCACACCGGAAGCTTTGTTTATTTCTCATGGTACAGCAACTTGCTATTCATTTCCAACAACTTGCAGTCTCTGGCCCGGATTACATCCTATCTCTACACTCCTGAAGCCCGAAAGAACTGCCACTTATAGAAACACATCTATAGAACAAAATCTATAGTTAAATGTGCACTTGATTTATCTTTATCTTAGGTTATTTGGAATTCACATTATTTATGTTTCTAATCCTGTCCTCAGACCTCTAAGTCACTGCCTATCATTCCTCTAACAAATAATAATAATAATAAAAACATATTCAACATTACATTTGGACATCATCTTTCTGAAAGGTAATAAGATACAGCCACTACAATGATTGAAATGAAGGGAAAGATTGTTAATACAATCGAGGTTTGTACCGGGCATGCTTTAAATCAATGTGCAGAAGCATTTTAAACAACTCATCCTGTCCTCATGTTTAAAACACATTGATTTCTCTCTTTTTCCCCTTGTGGTTTATCTCTTAGGCTGTTTTTCCCCTTCCTGTTGGATTTGGATAGCAAGCCAAAGGAAAAGAAACTTCAACAAGAGGACTGGCTGAAATAACCTGAGTGACAGACTGCCCCTTTTAGAACATTTCTAATAAATCAAGGGGAAAAATAAATCTCTGCCATAGTGCCATGCTTGAAAAATTGAAATTAAATTGCACCAACTCTGGGAAAACCAAGATGACCTGTTCTGATATTTCTTCCCCAAGTTAATAGTTCACAGGTACAAGAGGATGTTTGAGGGTTGTGTTTTTAAAAGAATCCCCCTGAACTCTGATCAAAATGTGATTCCCAAATCCATATTCAGTGTGGAGTATGAGTTCGGGGTTAAAAATAAATATGGATATTTTTGCATATAGATGTATACGTATTTTTTTTTTTCCCTTTAATTCTAAAAGTACTATCTTGGAGAGAGTGGTAAATGGAACTTTTTGCTAGCAGTGAATTTTTGGTGTTATCAGCTGTCAGGCTGGAAAAATGTATGGCAGTAATAAAGGGGGGAAATATATGATCCATAAATAAAGAAAAACGGGACTTGTTTGGCATTATAAAGTTTTAATGCCTTTAGGAAACAAAGACTCCAAGCAAATCCCTTTCCTTTAAATCTTCTTACGCTCTCTTCAGATTGCGTCTCTCCAGTCCCTCGCCCAGAGCCTAGAAACTGTGCTCTGGCTGGGGAGACTCTGTAGACCACAAAGGAACAGGCGCACCCCTGGCGGCTGTGTGAGACTGGGCTGTTCCCCTTTTGTTAGGGTCAGCTCGAAGAACACGCCAGGCTCACAGCTGGCGATAAGCCATGAGAAAGTTTTCAAGGAAAAAACTTTCATGGAAAGTTAATTCTTATCTCTACGTCTCAGAATTTCAAATGCTGCTGGAAACAATGATGAAGATCATTAACAGTATTTATCCATCACCTACAATATGCCAGGGTCAGGGTTGGGTGCTGTCATACCGGGGCGACTGGGACACCCCAGTCCCCTCTGAAGCTCCTGGCTTCAGAGAGCTCACTTTCTTGTGGAGACAGACAAGGAAATCTACAAGGCTGCTGAAACAGTCTAGAATAGTTTTTATATGCAACAAGCGGACAACAGATATTAGTTGAATGAATGACTAAATGAGTGTGAGTATAAGGTTGTCATTAATTAACTAGAAACGTAGAGGGCATTGAAACATGTTGTTTTATTTTGTTTGGGGGCTGGAGGAGGAGAAGGGGTTGGTTGTATAACAATGAAGGAAGTGACTCCTGACCAGGGAGAAGAGGAGAGAGCACAACATTGGTTCCAGAAAGCTGTTCTTCAACATCACTTTATATTATAGACATTTTAGTTTTTAATGAGAAGTTTGCCTTGGGTAAAAAGATACTAATGAGTCAGCGTCTTACAGGCAAACAATCCCAGGCCATTGTACTAAGGTCTTTGCTCTGGTGGAAATGTGTTATCTCCCTAAAACATCCAGGCAGTTCCACTGCTGTCACTGTACAGTTTGCATGTTTCAGTAACGTTTTATGTATTACGCTACTTATACACTAAAATGTACATGCACGCTTCTGCAAATTTAGGTAAATTATGAATAAATTAAATCTTATCTAAATAAACAAGTGTCTTTTTGAACCAAAATGTAAGCTGTCATGAATATTTAAGTGGACAAGGATGAATCCTTTTCCTGCTGTGTGTCTTACAGAATGCTTTCCCTAGTCTTCATTTCAGGAAGAAAGTGCACGCAGCTAGAGCAACAAAATCGACTTCTTACTGGGGACGTGATCGTTGAGGAATCTGGCCTGGAAGGGTGAGATGTTACCAAAGAAGAGCCACTATTGGGATTGAATTATATGGGTGTCTACTGACACTGGCCACCGCTGCCTTTTCATGTCATTTTGGAGACAGTTTGAGGACAGACTTAGTATTTTTATCCTTTCTATTAGCAGAAAGAGGCAACTTATGCAAATCACAACTCTAGAACTTACTGAAATCCAGACTAGTTTCTCCTCAGTTTATATATGATTTCTGTAGGAATCTCATAGACACGAGGACTGGCTCATCCTAATCAAAATTTTCAAAAATATTCCAGCGCCGAGGGTCAAGCGTAAGGATCTCAATTAATGATTTCAGGCTGCTTCTCGGCAACACAGTCATAGTTTCCATAACTCACAGAATCCAAGCGTCTGAGATGAAAGGGCAGACAGGGCTGCGGTTAGAAATTAACAAACAGAGAAGGCTCTCAAACTTCCCCACACAGGCCATGAGTTTGCACCTCTGTACTCTCGTACTTTCTATCCCTTCTGCCTAGAGAGCCTTCATCCTCCTCCTCTGTTTGTGGAACAACTAAAGCTCTTTTCTTCAAGACTCGGCTCCTCTCTCTCCTGGAGCCTTGTCTCAGCTCCCCAGGCAGAGCGAGGCGCGTGTGTCTACCTGAGTGTAAGCCCCATGAGGGTGAGACCTACATCTGCTTCTTCACCATGTGTCCGTAGTATCCAGCACAGCGCCAGGCACGTAGAAGGCATTCAAAAACAAACCCCGCCTCTGGTGTCCACAGCTTATTAAGTGGATCTCTTTATAGCACTTATAAGACTACTATACTTTGCTGTTTGCTTACATGTTAGTCTGGCTCACTAGATGGCTGGACCTTCAAAGGCAGAAGTCCTATCTTATCGATCTGTATTTCCAGGACCAAGCACCATAAGTCCTTGATAAATGTTTGTTTGTTGAAAGAAAGTTGTACCCATTACATGTCAATTAATTACAGCAATAAACAGAACTTATTTGCTCCTGTGTCCCCTACAATGTCATCTTTGTCCCCCAGAGCCATGCTCAGGGTTTAGGTGCCCTTTTTTCACTATTGTTGACAGTGGTCTTCCGAGTCTCTCTCAATTGGCCAAAAAGCTCTTACTCGTATGTGCACCTACCCAAACTGTCTTTTTTCTACTTAGGTCCTGCAGAAAAAGACAAAGGCTACATACATGGTCAATGCCTGGCTTTGGGTTGAAACAAGGAGGAATAAGCAGCAGTCCTGGGGAGTAACCCTCCCTCCCTCTTTGCTCCCCCATCTCTGTAACTCCCTGGGCAGGCTCTGGGCCAGGGAAGGATGGGGCAGGTGAGGAGTGGTTGGGCATGTCCAGGCTCCACTGAGCTTGGCAGCAGTGACGAGAGAGGACAGAGGAGACAAGAGAGCACTCTGGGGGGTGCTGGGGGGGGTGGAATCGCTGAGCCTGCCTTGATGAGGCTGCTGTGTGATGGAGGCTCAGCTATATCAGAAACTATATCCAGGCTCTGCGTCCAGGACAATGGGCTGAGACAGCACGTCTAACCCATGACGTTGAGGCCAATCTGCCCCTTGCCGCATGGACCCTTCTGCTCCATTGTCTATGTATGAACTTCTAAAGAACTTCTATGAACTTATTTTAGGACCTAACTCTCTTAGTCATAAGAAAACTGCCCCTTGTATCAACTCTAAATCTCTCAGGATTCTGTGATGCAAATTCTTTTCTATCTACTCTGTTCCCAGGGGAGAGGGCCAACATCTAGGCCCCTTCCTTCTTGTAATAGGCGCTTATCCACTGGAAGATCATGATTATATTAGGGATCATTCTCTTCTTTTTCAGACTAAGTCCACTAATATCCTCCATGGTCACCTTCCCTTAGTAACTAATCCTGGGAACACAGTGCTAGTGTGGGACTGGTGGTCCCTCCTCCTCAGACGGAAGAGTCTGCAGAGCTTCACAGTCTGACCTGGCTCTGGCCCACGTGTGATGGTTTACACATGAGGCTAAATAACTTATTCCACAAGAGGTGGCACAGAAATGATGGAGCCACAATTAAGGGGCTGTGAAGGGCAAGTTATTGGTGGTCAGGACACATATTTATTCTCAGAAAGTGACTACCATCCGCCAAAGGGCTAGTGTCCTTTTGGCTCCTGTCATAGACAGACACAGGGCTGACCATGAGTTTCACTCAGTATGGCGTCCTCTCAGTCAGATTGAGAGCTGGCCTCTCAATCAGGAGAGAATATGGGTCAAGTTCAGAAGGACCAAGCATCACAGATGTTTTTCTTTTTTGCAAAAGCAAGGCCTTTACTTGGTGCTATGAAGAACTGGAGAGTTCTGAGTTCATCTGATCCACGGACTCCCTGCCTAACTGCACACAATCCAAAGCCAAAGGGAGGGGCTGGCTCGCGTTTCTGTACAGCAGCATCCCCGTTCCCTCCTGCCCTTTAGGACAATATCCTGCACGATTTGAGCAGCAAGAGGTGAAACGGAACAGCTCTCTGGGAGGAAGATAAAGTCTCTGAGCAAGACAAAAACAAGAAAAAACACTAATGGAAAACCCACTGGTGCAGCTTAAACCATGTCCCCACCATAGGAAAGGCAATGAGCAGGCCTAGAGATAGGGTTTGATCTTGCCCAGAAATCAAAAAGAATTTGGAAGATCTCCAAGTGTAAGGGTGCTGATGAAATGCTTACAGTGAGGGAGATTTCACGGCGGGCCTTGAAGGGGGTAAGCTCATTCACTCCACCATTTATTACGATAGGGAGAGATTCCCACCCCCAATTTCTGCATTCAATTTGGCTCTGCTCCATCTCATCCCACAGGGTCTTTTCACAACCAATCAGTTGTCCTATGAACCTGAAGTAAGCCAAGCCGATAACCGGAGTGCTGACCACCATGAGCGAGACCACGAAGCCTGGCAAAGAAAGGGTGTCGCAGGGGTAGCCTGCTCGGAGGTCTTCCTACTTACCCTGTCCCTCCTGGCAGGTGGGACACCTGGAGCAGGTGTGGGAGGAGACAGGCTTGGATACCCCAGAGATGTATTCCAGTCACAAACACTTGATTAAAGGAGGGTCTGTGAGGGAGAAGAACTGCTGTGTGGTGGGGGGCACTGCAGAGAAGAGAAGAGACCGAAGGCGGAGGCGGGATGGGAGTGGGCAGCACCCACAGAGACAGCCAGCAAGGCTCTTAACGTTGTGCGGCTTCCTCTGTGGCTGGCTCTCTCGCAGACCACGGGCCGGGATGCACAGTCGTCACAGTGCAGTAGGCTGTGAGGCCCATCTGTTATCAGGAGACTGACAGCACACCGGCAGCCTGTCTCAGAACTTTACTTAATAAATCACAGCTGACAACTCCTCCCCAGTTGATATGAAAGGCTCTTTAGTGTCCCTGACCTGCACACAATTTATTCATCCCACTTTCTACAGTAAGAGGTGAATAGTAATCACGAACGATCCGTTTTTGTCAGGTAACAACAGCACACCTTTCCTTCACCCCCAGGAAGAGGTGAGGCCCTGCACTCTGGCCTGGCCTGGGCCTGGGCCTGGGCTGTGGGAGTCGGAGTTAAACAGCTAACGACACAGGTACGACAGCCACCATCTGCAGGGCATGTTGGAATTTCCGAAGAGATTTCACCGCCTCATCTCATTTGAGCTGCACAACCGTCCTGCCAGGTGGATTTTATTATTTCCACTTTTCAGAGAAGGAAGTGGAGTTGGAGAGAGGAGGCGGCTGGGGTTCTGCACTGGTGTAGCCGTGGCCTGGGGTGGCGCTATGCAGCAGGAGCACCTGGCCTTCTGTAGCCTGTCCTCCTGGTGGGAACGAACCACAAGTGGGAGGCTCCTTCGGGTGGGGGTGGAGGCAAAGGTAACCAGGCCTGTCTCCATGGTGCTTCCAAGCCTCCTCTGCCCAGGCTGCTGCCCCTCTTGTATCTCATTGCTTTGGGTCAGGTTGCCTGCACCAACCGACCATGACCTAACCATACAACTAATAAGAGGCAGAGGGTGAGAGTGAATGGACTGCCCTGGTTACCATCTCTGCTGCCAACAGAGAAACACTTTCACCAGGAACTTCAGAGGACAGTGTTTCAGCCAATGTTTATTACCAAAATCAAAGGAGGAAGGTGGTCAAAAGGTACAAACTTCCAGTTATAAGATAAATCAGTAACAGGGATGTAATGTACAATATGAGGACTATAGTTACCACCGCTGTATGATATACAGAAAAGTTGTTAAGAGAGTAGATACTAAGAGTTCTCATCACAAGGAGAAAACATTTTTTCCCTCGTTTTCTTTTTTTTTATCTATATGAGATGATGGATATTAAGTAAACTTTTTGTGGTAATCATTTCACAATATATGTAAGTCAAACCATTATACTGTACACCTGAAACTTATATAGTGCCGTATGTTAATTATATCTCAATAAAACTGGGGGAAAAAATAAAATGAACGTGTAAGAAAAAAACTCAATGGAAGGACTCAACTGGTTGAAATGTCAGACCTGGGATTCTAGCCTGTGGGAGGCCCCAGCTGTGCAGGGAGCTGAGGCTAATAGATAGGATTCTGACCAGGAGAAACCTCCATCTGGCTCTATGAGACCCCACTTCCAAAGCCAGGCCACAGAGGCAGTCAGACCAGAAGATAAGGGGATAAAACAGGCCCTGAGCCACATAAACACTGCAGAGGAAACCCTTGACCCCAACTGCAGAGCAGCACCAGCTGTGGGAAGTTCAGATAACTAACACGGCCAGCCCACACGGGGTCCCTGGGGGCCCATCTCTGAAGGTGACGGGGCCCTGGACTATCTCTAGTATGAGTCCTCAGGGTTGAGAAGGAGAAGGATTCTGCACAGAGAAGACTTTGATCTCAAATCATTTTGCACATGTCCGTTACACATAGGACCAGACTGCCAGTGTGTGTGCGTGTTGTGTTTTATGGTGACTTATTGAATGAACAGGCTGTATTTTGGATATCTGAGTGTGTGGGTCATTGAGCTGCAGTGCCCTAGAGGACATGCTGGTGGCACACTGGAAAAAGTCCTGGCCCAGGGGTTAGGACGTGGCTTATAAACTACTGGACCTAAAAACGCTGTTCGAGGCCCGTGGGTGTGTACGCGCTGAGTCCGTGTGGGGGAGGCGCCTCTCTAGGCGGTTGCATGAAAGCTTTCTCAACAACATCACTTTGCTACACAAACACATACTTATGGTTAAACCAGAGGAAGTGACTAATTGTTGGAACTACTCAGGGGGACTCTATGGGAGTCACCCTGGGTATATGCAGCACCTTCCCCAGTCCCCAAGCCACACAGTTCGTTTCAGCCAGAGGGAACATATTCAGAGTCCTCCTCCCCCGGGCCTAGGAACCACATCCTCAGCCCTGCCAAGCCCAAGGAGCCTTTAGTCGAGTCACCCACCCTGTCTCCTTGGTGTGGGTCTCTCTCTTTTCTGGCCGGCAGGATGCGAATCGTGGACTCAGGCCCCCAAGGAGAGCGGTTAAGACATCCTGGCAGGAAGGCAAGCTCTTTATTTGCTCCTATTTGATGGAAGGGCATAAAGCTGGATTGCTCCTTTGAGGTCCCTCAGGGCCATCAAAGTCTACGTGGGCAGGTAGCTCCAATAAACTGGCCGGGAGACTCCCGAGCAGCCATGAAGCAGGCCATGACCTCTCTGCCACGGGGAGCGGGGGTTGGCGGAGGCCTTGGCACGTCACCTCCTCGCCTGACCCGACTGGCTTTTCCTTTGCCATTCTTCCATGAAGCACAACTTTTCAGGAATTCTAGAGAAAAGGGAGGGGATAAAGTGAGTGGAACAACCACTGAGCTTGGGTGGATTCAGCAGATTGTGGTTCTAGTCTCAGCTCTGCTATTTATTAGCTCTCTAGCCTCAGAACAATCATCCAATCTCCCTTAAGCCCATGTGTAAGATAAAATGATATTCAATTTGCACAGTAGGAAGGGGGCAAACTGACTATTCCCGAGCAGCTACTATGTGCCAGATACCATGTACAGTCATGTGCCACCTAATGACGTTTTGGTCAACGATGGACCGCATATACGATGGTGGTCCCATAAGATTAGTACCATATAGCCTAGGTGTGTAGTAGGCTGTACCATCTAGGTGCGTGTAAGTACACTCTATGATGTTCGCACAACGACGAAATTGCCTAATGATGCATTTCTCAGAACGTATCCCTGTCATTAAGAGACAGTGAGAAAATACATATAGAGAAATATTTCCTCTACATTATATATATATATATATATATATTTTCTCACTTCTCACCACAACCAGGAGACTCGTTCTTGGGACAATAAGTCATTTTTGTAAGGTCACCCACCTTTGTGACTGCAAAGCCTGAGCTCTCTCTACTTTAATATGATGAATTGGGAGCATCGATGATGCAATGACATGACGACAGCAGAGAAAGCACCTTACGAATTCTAAATCCCTAAGCAAACTTAAGATATTATATCTGAACTCAAAATATCTGTTGTGCTTTTATTACATTAATTTTCAAAGAAGAAACTGAAGGATGAGGGTCAAGACACTGCGCTAAATGTCCCACAGCAAAGCAATGGCACGCTCGTCTCTGTGCCCGTTGCTCCTTGTCTGGTTCTGGGAGGCAGATGACTCCCTGAGCAGAAGCAGCAAGTCTTCAGGCTGGATGGGAACAAAGGCTCCCTCAGAGAATGTCCAGGGGGCAGAAGCTCTTTCTACATCCTTTGCCAAGTGTACCTTTGGACAGAGGAGGTAACTTCCAACCGGGGTGTTATTCCTCCCGGAGAAAGTGTCGTCTCCCTTCTAGACTCGGTAAAAGCTCCCTGACAATAAAAACTTCATGTAACTCTGGCAAGTTTTTTGCGTTGTTGCTGTTTTTTTTCTTTTAACGGAAAAAATATTTCCTTTTTCCAAATGCTATCAATTTCAATCAAATTATGTATATTGCAGAACCAAAAAAGGATGCTTAAATTGCTGTGTTGTAGGTTTTTTCCTTCGCTTTCTCTCAATCCTTCCACTCAGCTTCTTGAAGAATTAAGGTTTGGTCCTTTCAAATGTAAATTAAGTAATTTGCAAACTATGTATTTTGGCATATAGGCAACTTGGCTTTCTAAACAAACTGGAGTTTTATTGATTTCTGTGAACTGCCATCTCATGGAGTTATCTTGTGGCCGTCATTTGAATGGCTAATATGAGGATACTGTTTTCATTTATAATAAGCAGTACATTCTGTTTTTATCTCATCCCACTCCCATTTCTGGGTTTTTAAATGGGTGAAAGAAGTGATGTCCGTCTCAATATGCTTTTCATGTGTTTAGTTTCTCAAATGTTATTTTTATCATTTTGTCAATTTATTTGTTATTAAAACAATATTTGATACCACCAAAGAAATTAAAACATAAAAAACATCCAACCACAGTTCCACCAGCCAAAGACAGCTCTTCACATTTACCCAATGCTCCCCCCAAGTTGTTGTCACCACGCACGTGCTTTTATGGAATTGTAACAATACTGTAAAAATAATTTTCAAAATAATGTTACACAAACACACAAAAAACCTTTCTTGACCTCCTTTCAAGACCTCTGGACCAATTTTGCAGAAAACTTGATTCTAGATATACAACAGGGACTTTACATGTCAGAGATGAACAATATATTTCTCAGTCTTAATTATATTCACAGTGGGGCAAAAAATAAATACATGGCAATTGATCTCCAAGGTCAAGCAGTTCAACCCTCTAAACAACGCACAGGAATCATCTCACACAAGTCTGCTCTGAGAGCACCGCGACAGGGGCCTCCAGTCTCAGCGCGGAGATTTTCTCCCAGGAAAACTCCTTCCCACAGGTGGCCTCAACTCACGCAGTCGGGCTGTCTTTTTTTTTAGATTCTATTTTTCTCTTTAACGTTGATACTTTCTTTTTTTATTGTGGTAAATATACATAACATAACATTTACCATTTTAACCATTTTTAAGTGTACAATTCAGCGGCATTAAGTACATTCAAATTGTTGTGCAAACATCACCATCCATATCCAGAACTTTTTCATTCTCCCAAACTGAAACTCTATACCCATTAGACAGTAACTCCCCATTATCCACGTCCCCCACCCTCAGCACCTGACATCCATTATTCTACTTTCCGTCTCTATGAATTTGCCTATTCTGGGTACCTCATATAAGTGGAATCATACAATATTTGTCCTTTTGCGTCTGGCTTATTTCACTTAGCATAATGTCTTCAAGGTTCACCCATGTTGTAGCATGTGTCAGAATTTCCTTCTTTTTAAGGCTGAACAATATTCCACTGTATGGATATAGCACATTTTGTTTACCAATTCATCCACCAATGGATACTTTGGTTGCTTCTACTTTTGGCTGTTGTGAATAATGCTGCTACAAACTTGGGCGTGCAAACATCTGTTCGAGTCCCTGCTTTCAGTTCTTTTGGGTGTATACCCGTAAGTGGAATTGCTGGATCATATGTTTATTCTATGCTTAATTTTCTGAGGAACTTCCATACTGTTTTCCACAGTGGCTACACTACTTTATATTCCCAACAGCAATGCACAAGGGTTCCAATTTTTTCCCTGCAATCATTCCAATTTCTCTTTCTTTCCACATGGAATAATGAGCCACAGCTCTCATTAAAATAATCCTCCACAGATGCAGACTCATCCTTGTCTTTAAGGATGCCCATGTTACAGAGCCCGATGCAGAGAAGTCTGGCTCTGCAGGAGGGCCTGGAGCACAGTGGAGGCAGGACTCAGCCCAGGGCAGTCTGGTCAGGAGCTTGGGCACATCGTCATCGTGTATATTGGCTCTCAGAGAAAATGGTCTTAGGGCAGCCTGTCTTGCAACCTAATTTTACAAATTCACTATTTTACCCCCAGAACTGCTTCGTAAAGGCAGCCTTATGTTCAGAGTTTGTGGTCGACCTCAGTGAGAGCTGAGGCTCTGCCCTCCAAGTAGGTCAAGCTCTCCCCTTGGTCCTGTCACCAGCCTCTCCAGTCCTGCAGGCTCGTCCCCCACAGTTTCTCTGGCCACCTTTGGGTGAGGTCCAGCATCCAGACATGGTACTGTCAGCCTCACTTTTTCTTGGGGTGAATGGCCCATTTTTCCTTCCCTTCAACCACCTTTGTTGGCACACCCTCTCTATGTGCTCATGGTTCTCTTCTCAGAGCTTCTCAGGGCCTGGACTTTCCTGGACCTGGTCTCGGCTGTGGGCAGAGGCAGGGCCTGTGGACCCAGCAGATGCCAATATGGGGAGATTTGGAGGCACCAAAAGATGTCCCTGCCCCAAAACATTTCCTGAAAGGGTATCTGGGCAAAGGGCACCTTCCCTTTGCCTTAAGGCTAGTATTTCCCAAAGTTGGTCCTTAGGATAAAAGTTCCCCAAATGCTCCTTGAAAAATGGGTTCCAGTGCTAAGTAAGTTTGGGGAACACTTCATAGGCTATCTATCGCCAGGAGAGTCATGGTGCACTTTAACACATTGAAGGCCCTGGGAAATTCCACAGTAAAGAAACCTGTCTAACTTTACTTGAGCCATAGTATCCACCAAGATCTCTGTTAAAATGTAAATACGTAACTAGGATAGGAATTAAGAACCAGAGATAAAATCTATCAACCTCACAGCTCTGTCTCTGCATCTAAATGTGGGAGTTGGGAACAAGTGAAGACAAGATGCTTTTAAGTTTTTTCACACAGTATTTAATTAAACGACTTGATCTTTCTAAGCCTTGGTGTTTAAAAGTATCTTTTTAAAATAAAAATACCACTTGCTTATGATAGAAAAATCAGGAAAGTATAAAGATAAAATAATAACTCATAATTCCAATACCCGGAGATAATCACTATTGGCATGTTGAGTATTTTCTAATAATATTTTCTAAGTATATAAATGTTTTTTATATTTTTATAAAATGGTGAGCATGTCAGGGATACAGTTTTATACCCTGCAATTTTTCCACTTCACATGATATCATGAGCATTCAGCTTCTTAACTGAGTGGAACTGTCGACGGGAGGCGGGAGACCTGAGAGGTGTGTGGAAAAGAAGGGCGCTCACATTTGTGGGCACCTACAGGTGGGGGATCATTTGCACTCGTGACCGCCTTTTATTCTCATATCTTTACACTACGCCTATCGGTATCTTCCATGTACACCGAGGGCCATGGAGCTCAGTGGGTTTGGGGGTGGAGGCGACACAATCAGTGCTCCACCCAGACCCCCTGCATCCTACTCCCTCATGCTCATCCCTCCCCACCTGTGTGCTTCGCTTCCATTGGCCCACACCTGCGACTCTCCGTGCACTACGGAGTGTGTGTGTGTTTGTGCCCTTCGGCCAGTGGAGGCACTTTGCCCAGCTGTTTGCCCCAACTTGAAGAGAGTGGGAAATGCTTGAGTGTATTTATGTCCTCTGGGGCTGCTGGTCAATGTCTGGTGTGGGAGGTGAGTATTTGCTTAGCGTCAGATACACTTGAAGGTGAACTTACATTCCAGAGCTTCTGCCTCTGCAGGTCAGCCGAGACGGGGGCTCTGCCTAAAATCCATTCTTTCTTGGCTTCTTCCCATCTCTACTCTGCTGTCCTTTCTCCTTCCTGTTTTTCCTGGGAGCACTTGCTCAGGAATCCTTGCTTGGGGCCTTCATCTGGGACTCTGACCTGAGACAGGCACTTCCTCCATGGGTACACCTCTGGTAAGCAGCAGATCTAGGACCTGCATGCAGGTCTTCCAGACCCCAGAGTGGACACTTTTTCGATCCCAATCTCTTGCCTGATTCCCAAGGAGGCAGCATACGCGTGTGGGAGGAGAGTCTCTGGGCAGCCCTGGTCATCCTGGCTGCAGGGATGAGCCGGGGCTCTCTAGCTTGGCCTGGGATGTGAATGGAAGGCCACCCACAGGCAGGGGAAGGCTCTGGGAGGGAGGCAGAGAAACCCTCCCCTCCTGCCTTCCCTCCTCACCTCGAGGGAATTAACCCAACTGGGTGCCCCAGCCCTGCTTCAGACAGTCAAAGGGCAGAGCTTGTGCTGAAGATGAAAGAAGCAAGAGACATGCAGCTTGAACACGCTGGCGCCCAGCCAGGGCCCCACTTACCGCACAAACCACCCCAGCCAAACAGGCCAGGAGGCTCACGTGAGAAAGCCCGAGAAATATTACTGTGGGCTCACGCTGGGAAGCAATTTGGTCCATTTCAGCTATCATGTCATGGCAGCAAAATACACAAATATAGACCAGACTCGTCCAAAGGAGCTTTTCTCTCATTAACCTTGAAGCACGACACACATCCCGTCGAAGGCTGCTCTAGAGTCGGTCATTACGAGAGGCTGCCGGGCCAGACTCGATGAAGCAATAGGACTTAAACAGCAGACATCAGCACTGCCAAATGCATTTTCCCTCTTAATACACTAGAGATCCATCATAAATGCTGAGAAGGGCGTGTGTGGAAGGGGGAGAAAGGCTGGGATGATGTGGCAAGGTGCATATATGCTTGCCACTGGGTGCAGTTTGTCATCAGCAAAAGAGATTAATCTCTCAGTTCTGGCTTTTTAAGAGGTTAACACATTCATTCTCTCTCTGTCTCTCTGTCTCTGTCTCTGTCTCTGTCTCTCTCTCTCTCTCACACACACACACACACACACACACACGCGGAGTCAGTGTGAATCTTCATCTGTCATCCACAGGGCTGACTCATATTTTGGCTTTGATCTCCTAGGAGGTGAGGTCAGTAGCAGTGTGTGTGTGTGTGTTTGTGTGTGGGTTTTCTGTTCTGGCCCTGAGAAGGAAGAGGGGCAGGACTGCTTGTGTTGGAGGACATGCAAACAGGCCTGTGCAGAGACAGCTGACATGCAGAGTCTTCTGCAAAGTGATGCTGAGGGAAAGACTGTTTTCAAAACCACATCAGTGACAGTTCTGTTTACGGCTGGAGAGGCGGGATATTCTTCGGCTAGACGTCAGGCTGCTCAAAGGGACTGTGGTTTTTGCCGGGGAAATGAATTTGGGAGGGAAGCAAGCCTTGTTTAAACAAGGCTGCCACACTGCTCCTGGCTAGGGCTCCTGGAGTTGGCTGGAGGGCCACAATCTCTTAGCACAGAGGTCTCAGCATCTGGGGACTTGAGCTACAGACAGGGATCTTGGTTTCCCTCAAATGTACTTGACCAGCTGCTGGGGCACGAACCCCCTTTTAAAGAAGTTATACAAGGACAATAGCTGATTTTTGCTGAGCTACTCTTGTAGGCAGAGCCTTATAAGGAGACTTTATAAAACATCAAAGAAAAAGGAGCCCTTGTCCGTGGCCCTCAGATGGGAAGAGAGGAGCACACACTGTGTGCAGGTGAAAAATAGTCATCATAATAATAGCCAACATTTACACACTGCTATTCTGTGTTAGGTACTGTTCTCAGCACTTAATGTATACTAGCTCATTTAATCCCCACAACAGGCCCACGAGGGAGCTCCCATCACTATCCCCACTTTTACTCATGAAGGAACTGAGACATGGAAATTCACTCAAGGCCACACAGCTCCATTTAGCAGAGCTGGGATTGGGACCCAGGCCATCCGGTTTCAGAGTCTCCGCTTCTAACCATGGTGCCATATAACCTCTCTGTCAACAAAGAGAGAATTGAACTGGACAATAGAGAGCAGTCTCCCAGGACAGGGAGGGAGCCATGCCCAGAGTGGGAAGGAAGGGACTGTCCCCAAACGGCCTCTCGGCTTGAGGAGTTCATTAATAATCTAATGGGAGAAGCCACACATGCATAAATACACGTGGAAAAGACTTAAAACTTTGACCAAAACATACATAAAACTAATTGCCATTAGAGATAAAATTACTACTCAACCCTGAGAAGGAATGTAATTGTGGAAAGAAGTTTCTTCCTAAGGCACAGTCTAGCTCCCGGGAAGAGGAAGTGACTTCCAGATGAACCAGGGTGAGGAGAGGAAGGAGGTCGAACCAGGAGGCCAAGGGTGGTGGAGATTGTTACAGCACCGACCTCAACCCGAGTCCTGTGATTTCTGTCTCCCACAACCTATCACCTCTTCCCAGCCTACCTGTCTTACCCCTTTTTATCTCTATGCATCTCAACTGAAAACAAATCTTTTTCTTTTCGGAATTTTCTCCTTAATTCCCTTCTTCCCTGATATTATTTAACTTGATAGCTATGCTTAACTCTGACAATGTCCCGTTGTGTGAAAAGCACAACCCAAAATAAAGTTGTGTTTGTGTCATGGGTTGCTCAGCATTATCATCTCCCAGCCCCACGGACACTTCTGAGAAGCCCAGCACAGTCCAATACCACAGTCCTATAACTTCTGACCTGTGGTTTAAGTAGGAGGAATGCAGGAAAGGAGCACGGAGATAAGGAGGAGCAGGGATGGCATTGGGATTAATTTCAGCGCAACAAACATTTAACAAGCATTCACTATGTGCCAGGTGCTCGGTGCTTGGTGTGGGGAATGAGGAAGACAAGCTCTTGCACACGAGGCTGTGAGCTCCTCCAGTGTAGGGACTGACACGTAAATGTATAATGATATGACAACTGGATAAAATTTAATAAAAGTGTGGGCAACAGGTTCTAGGAGCACAGAGAAGGGCGCCATTGTTTGTGTTTCAGGCAGAAGTGGCAGAGAGTGTCACAGAAGTGATACCATTTAAGAGCATTGAATGATGGGAAGGAATTTGCTGGAAGAAAAGGGGAGGAAGAGCATCCCAGGCAGAGGGAAGAGTTTAAGCAAAGGAAGAGAAGCTCATGACCTACGCAAGACTCAGTGACTATTCCCCATGTGGCCGGACAGCAGGCTGTATAGAGGCAGAAGAGCCAGACTGAAGGGCCTTGGATCCAGGGTTTGGGAGTTGGGGCCAAGCCTATAAGCAACAGGGAGTTGTCAAAGGTGACTGGGGTGGGGGGATGTGTGCTTTAAGAGACACCTCCTAACAGCAGGTGGAGAGTGGGCAGGCCAGCCAGTGAGGAGGTACTGCCGTGGTCCCAGTGAGAAAGGATGGGGATCCCGGAAGTCGTGAGGCAGGAGGCACAGGTACAAATGCAGGACAGCCCTGTGGACACTTTGAAAGTGGAGTGACCCTGCACTTGATCCTTCTCTGAGGTTTGGGAAATAGTCCCTCCTTCACACCAATTTCGGCATATTCATGTCCTACCCAGCTCAAATGCCGCCTCTCCCACAATGACGCTCCCAGCTGCAAATTCTCCCTCCCCACACTCCCGGCTCTGTGTCTGTGCTTTTCCCTTGGGGCTCCCCAGATTTATGTCAATCTCAGTTCTCTTTTTCCTTGCCCTCACATGGGTTGGGAAAGGGCAGGGTTCCGGAAGTGTGAGGACTTGTTTTGCACTAAGGACCGGCACTCGGTAGCTGTGTTGCCCTGGCCTTGGTTTCATCGTTTCTGGGAATGTGTCAGGCAGGCTGCAGCCAGGTAAACAGAGCCCATGCCAGGTAGTCTGACAGGAGAGACTGAGGGGGCCCCAAGGCTAGCAGCAGAGTGCAGCTGGGCCAGGCTGGAGGCACAAGGGAAGTATTCTGTAAAGTCAGGAGTCAGGGCCACCCAGGGGGAACTGGAACCACCAAGAAGACACAACTACCATCTCAGAGGCCACCAAAAACTGAAATGGAAGGGAAAAATACCCTGGGTTCTCTCCTCTACCCTCCAACTCCTTACAGAGGCTCCACTGGCTGAACCTACACAGAAGCCAGTGGAAGGAAATTTGGGAGGTGTAATTTGCAGGGGAAGGCTGGGGAATGGATCTGAAAATATAAACAGGCAAATGACCAATATAAGAAATTCATAAAACACCTCTAGCCCTACTTACCTCACAGGATTTAGTGAGAATCAGATGGAATGATATATGTAAAAGCCCTTCGCAAATTACAGAAAGCTATCCAAATGTAGCTCTGAACTTATTCATGCTTATATATTGGAGTCTTGTCTGGCAGTCAAAAAAAAGTCCACATTTAACTGTTTAGTCATTAATTCTCTCCCCTCCTGGATCTGCAGTGTGGATGGATTGATGGTGTTTCCCCGGGGCTGGTCAATCCATGGGACACCCATGGGATGCGTCCATCCAACAGGCTGTCACCAGTGTCTGGGAGCACTTGGATTGTACCAGCGATAAGAAATTTTTCTGCAGAAGATGAGACTCTAGTCCCGTGTGTCTAAACCGTTAGTATCAGAACTAGTTTAACACACGTGGGCAGATGGGCATCATGCTTGGAGTGGGGTCTCCTTAGCCCCTGCCCTTCTTGGCAGTGGGCAGCCCTGATGAGCAAAGCCCAGCGAAGAGAGGCTATCCAGGTGATGGAAGGAGGGAGAGGGGAAAACTCGTGAGAATTCCCTGGGCAGCAGTTCTACCCCGAGCATCATGCTTGGCTCTAACGATGCCGTTTTGCTCCTGGTAACAGAGGAGATGCCTGGGTAATAGGGCTGACGCAGTTGAATCCTTTAGTCTCTTCAGCTCCATTAACCCACATCCACCCAAATGGATTCTCAGCCAGTCCCATTAAGACATCCTGTCAGAACCATCCCACGTCATTTGCAGAGTGAAGTGAATATCAATAAAATTATAATGAGTAATCTTCCCAGCTGCACTGACTCTTACTGGAAGCCAGGCCAGCCCTCCGCTGTGGGTATCGACAAAAACTCCATTCCCCCAGGGAGCTGCTTTTCTTCCACTGGGTAAATCTGAACCCATCTGAGCAGACACCAGGTGTGCTTGTTTAATGGACATGGGCACATGGGCAGCAAGCTTGGGAAGGGGACTCTCGCCCCTGTCCCTTGCTGGTGGTGAGCAGCCCTGATGAATGAAGAGGTTCACTGCTCTCCATGCTGAGCCAACAGAAAGAGCCATGCACCAGGACGCAGTCACCTGACTTCTGGTCCCTGGCTACTATCAACTACTCCTACCATCTACTGTAACCCCACTGGACCTCATTATTTCATCAATAACACTGAAGGTCCCTTCTAGCTCCTCATTCTGTGATTCTGAGAGAGAGAGAAGGCACAGAGAAATCAACCTGCCAGAGTGATGCATCTGACAGTGTAGACCCTTGAGGCTGAGCCTACACTGCCAGGCATTCAAGAAATAGACAGAGTGGGAGCTTTGCTAGCAGTTGCTCGCTGTGGCTTTCTGACCACAGAGAGCCTGGCATCACACCTGCTACGTGGCCACGACAGCCAGCACTGGGAGACCGGAGCTGTGAGTGACAAGGTGTTAATTCAAGGCGCAGGAAGTGTGATGGTTAGGGACCGGACTTGCCCTTTCCTGTTTGCTCCCTTCTGGCTGAAAGGCTGTCAGCAACTCCTGCTGATGCCTGGCTGCCATGGCTTTGCTGCCTTCTTACTTACAGGGAGGTGTGGAAGAAAGTACGGAGGTGTTTCTGCAGCACCTGGGCTGCCGGTTTGGAACGTGCAACCTGGGGGAAAAGACCAGAGGACTGCTCAGCTGCTGTTCTGCACTTGGGTCCAGTCTTCTCTTCCCAGCTGCCCGAGAAAAGACACTTAGCCTAAGTTAGGGTTCCAGAAATGTGAATGGGAGGGAGTGTGTGTGTGTGTGTCTGTGTGTGTGTGTGTGCATGCGCGCTCGTGCTCATAGTAGAGGAGAGAGGAAGAGGAATGGAATGAAGCTCAGATCCTTGCAGTCACTTAAAATTGGATTTTTAGGGGAGATTTTGCTGGCCTTTGAGATACCCCAAGTAGCTGGTATTCCTCCACGCGGCACCCCTCCTATGCCGAAGCTCACCCAACAAAGGGGGGCTGCAGATCCCCACCGGTGGCAAAGCTCTCCTGCAGCCAGGGGGCCGAGAGAAAGTTCTGTGAGGCGACTGTTCCTGGCCCATGGTAACCCACTGATGGCCTGGTGGGCTCTGATGATCTAGGCGGTGAAGCGGGTGTTGACGTTCTTCTCCTTCTGTCCTCCCTGTGCTTGCTGCCTGAAGCTGAACACTTGGCTGAAGAGAAGGTCTAATCAGACAACACATTACAAAGGGTAGCGCACACTGCAGTTTATAAAAGCCTTTTCCTTATCTATTTCTTTTGTGAAGTTGAGAAGATGGGGTTATCGTTCCCATCTTAGGGATGAGGGAACTGAGGCCCAGTGAGGAACTAGTAGCACCTAAGTTCAAACCCAGTCTCCTACTCTATCCCAGGATCTCTGGTGCCGCATGGGGGGACAGTGACCTTCAGAACGATCCTAAGAATGCTGATAATGGAGCATCACCCCTCCCCTCACCCTGTGAAATCTGGAGAAAGGCGGGTGTGAAGCCAGGAGGTCCATGTGCCTTGTATGACATCTGCCTTGTGACGGTGACATGTGACAGCCATACGGTGGAGGTGAGAGCAGTGGCAGGGTTCTACAACTCTTACTACTTGGGAAAGCACATGGCCCCTGTCCTTTTAGAAGCAGATAGGAGACGTGACTATGTGGGAACTGGTCTTGGGTAGACGCCATTTCCACTACAGATCAGGTGTCCTCCGGCTCACTCTTCTCCCCGTAAGACATAGTGACCTAGCTTAACTGAAGTACCCGCTTTACAAGTATTTGTCCCTCACAGTAATCCTGTGTGTTTGGAATAGAATTATCCCCATTTTACGGACGAGGAAACCGAGGGACATAGGAGAAATACATCGCCCAGTGTCTGCCCCTAAAGCTGGCGGAGCCAGGACTCAAACCCGGCAGCGAGGCCACAGAGCGCCTGCTGGGGGGGGGAGGGGGGCGGGGGGCCTCTGGACCCTTCCCCCGTCACGGCACACGCACCATTCGCTGCTCACCCACGACTTTCTCCTCCCCTGCCTGTCTTCCTACCAGCCTGCAGGCACGGACAGAGTGCACGTCGTATTCACGCTTCCACGCCCAGCGCTACCACGGAGCTCCTCTTCCCTCTCTGCGTGAGCGTGTGCGCGTGCGTGAGGCCCCGGCACACACCGAGGGGCCGATCGGAGACGGCGGAGGGAGAGGGAGAATCACGACTTGCCTCCAGGCGCAGAGCGGGTCTAGCTCCCACAAGTTTCCTGGATCCCAAGGCCTCTTTCTCTTCTGCCCCTAGGCCTCGTTGCTAAATATATCCCAGGATGAACCCATTTACCATCGATAGCTAAAATGCCTCCTGACTGTTCTGAGCCAAGATTAGAAGTCCGTCTAAATGTCAATGATTATTTCATCGGCTAAAAGCAAATTGATCAAGCTGCCCTCCCTGCAGACTAAGGAGGCTCTCAGTCTATTTGTAGCTCAGTCTGAGAGGCCAGAGGCGGCCGCTCTGAGTTGAGGCTGCCTGTTGCTCTCTGTACTCATGGAGTGCACAGAGTGGGTCACGGATGCGTTTAGCTTGGCATCAGCAGATCCTGGAGCATAGGTCAGGTGGACAATTCCCTCCCGGCTTCTTACAGCGGACGCAGGTTGCCGCAGCAGCAACCATCCTGCTCACCCTCGGGGCCACACCACAGGATTCCGTGGAGCGGGGAGCCAGTCTGGGCAAGTCCATTGTGGACGTCCCTCCCACCTGGACCATCCTGCACTGCTCACACGAGGAGGTCAAACCAAAAATTGTTGTTGAGAAACAAACAGAAATACTATCAATTGTACAGAACTCGGAAGCAGTTGACAAAGTCTCTGTGTCTTTTGGGGAAGTTAAGGAATGAGAGCAGAGAATTGGGTGGGACAAAAACGCACAAGGAAGTAGAGAAAAACTTTTCCTTTCTACAAAACTTTAGCCGAAACTAAAAATAAAGAAGGTGAGAGCCAGAGAGAAAGACTTGTACATATTTCAGTAGATATTTTTCTTTCCTTTTGTTAATTTTAACTTTGTTTTTCTTTGTGGTCCCAAGCTTCTCACCTCCACTGAGTTTCTGGCTGCCTCCGAGGTGAATAATACAGTAGCCAGCCTAGCAGAGACAACCCATTGTGAGGCAGGGGCTCCCAAAACACAGGGAAGGGATTTTTCATTTCATACATCATTTAAAGCCTGCTGCAGTGATTTACCAATGTCAGGCCATCTCTGGTGCAGAAAAAGAGAAGAGAAATATGTATGCTTCCATGTGTATCTGAACTGGGGTCCTAGGAGAGCAATTGAGGGAGGGTGGTGGATTGGGGTTTCTCCCTTGTCTAAACACTATGGAGAAGCCAAGACTGACCAGCAATTAGGAAGAAAGAGAAGGAGAGGAAAGTGGTTTGTGTCTTGCAGGGAGATTCTGCTTCCCTTCCCCCTGACCTGGCCAGGCAGGGCGGAGCGCCCTCCCCACAGCCCGTGCCTGTGTGTTCCTCTGGTTCCCAGGTTCTCGCTCTCAGACTCATCCTACACCACTTTAGCTAGAAGAATTACCTTCTTGGAAGCACGACGATATCATGCTGGTCCCCTGCTTCAGCACTTAAAACCATTTCTCAAGGCAAATGGAATCACTCCTTCCTGGGTGTGCCAGGCCTCCAGGACCTGCCCTCCTGACTCTCTTCCCACTTACCCTCACTCCTGCAGGTCTACGTGCCTCGAGATGCCTGCACACTGCGTGTCTTAGCCATCGAGCTTCCCATCCAAGTGTTCTTCCTGCCTGGAAGGCTCTTTCTCCTCTCTCTCATTCCTAAAACTCTTTCAAGGACAAACCTAACACCCACTTCATCCACTACTCTGTCCAGGACTAAGCCAGCCCTTTCTGCTATTCACCTCCCTAAACTTCCAGAGCACTTTGAGTTGGCAGTGACTCTAATTTGATAATAGATAATGCTAATAAATAATACTAATAAATTTCATTGAGTGATTATTGGGCGCCACGTGGTTTCCATGCAATACCTCTTTCCACCCTTACAACAACCCCATCAGGATGCGCCGTTAGTATTTCCAGGTGATGGAAACGGAGGCTTAGCCTCCGTTAGGTAATTATTTAAAGCTACTTTCACCTGGGAGGTAAGTTGGTCAGAATCTGAACCCAGACCTCCCTTTTTTATGAGCCTTTAACCACTACCTTACTGCCTCTCAGTCCAGTATTACTACCGAGGTAATTGATTTTTAGGTTTTAGTTTAGTTCCGTAATAAAACTGTGGACTCCCTAAGGAGGACACACATGCCTTGTATGTCTGTATCCCCTCCAGCATCTAACCTCAGGGCTGGACATGCTACAGGCACTCAATATAAACTTGATCATCCATTGATTGGCCAGACAGCTTCCAGACTTGGGCACTTCTCTCTCTTCTCATTATGGAAAAGCCTAAGTAATACAGCACTCAAGGAAGACTGGTGGGGTGAGGCTGCGAGAGCATAACCAGTTTCTCTTTAGGAAGTCTAATATTGGACTACTGCAAATTAATCAATCAGATGTCTATTCAGCACATACAATGACATGCCAGACATGTGGAGGACAGGAGAGAATTAAAAATCTTCCTGTTATAAAGGAGGCAAAGCTCATACTGGAGGAAGACGCAACCAGAGAGCAAAGCAACACAGCCTTCAGTGAGGGCTTGGTTGTGTGGTTCAGAGCGTGGGAAAGGGGAATTAAAGGACCCTTCAGATCAGTATGGGTCCTCAGCGTGGCTGGAGAGAGCTTCAGGAGGAGGTGGGGCCAGTGGGGCTTTGAGGATGGGCAACATTCCTTAGGTGGAGAGAGAGGAGGGCACGGTCATGAGAAAGAGATTGGCCCTGATTCATCGCCTTCTACTCTTTAGTGATCGTGTGATAGTGGGGTCGGGATTTGTTTAGACTTTGCCACTATTTGTGATGGCTACTAAGCTACAGTGCTTGCTCAGTCTTTCTTACAGGTTGGTCATGAGGGTAAAGTATGGCAAAGTACAGGAGTATAGAGTATAAGTGGAGGTCCTATATACATGTAGGGTCTGATCGTAGTTTATTGTCTTTGATGTTGTTAGTGTCCTGCTCTATCCTCTTAGCTGCACTCAGTTCTACATGCAGAAGGCTGCTTGTGGTGGGACCCTCAGCCTGAGGGATTTTTTCCTAGCAGGACAGGGCAGAAGCAGTCTTCAACCAATGACAGATGGAGCAGGGAGATAACTACCCCACTTTCTTGCTCCTTGGCTGGGATGATTGTGAGGTCTGTTCTGTGCAGACTTGAGCTCTGGCTGCCGCAGTGGTGGCTTGCTAGATGATGGACTCTTTATTGGCTGCCTTCCCTTCTCCAGCTTCCTTCCCACTCTTCCTACAGTGTTTCTAGGGATCACCTCCCAGATGAACTACTTGCACTCGAATCACAGGGTCTATTTCTGGGAGAACACAAAGTAAGGCATGGTAGTCTTTATTAATTGTAGAGATATGCATATTTGCTAATAGATAAATTCCCCCAATTGTCCAAAAGAGATCTGCTCAAGTACAGTAAACCAGATCGACCCGTTCATAATGTCTAGACTCTTACCTTTGAGTGTCTTACATGTTCATAGCAGGCTGATGGCATCCCTCTCGTGGTATACTCATCTGGGTGTTTGACTTATCAGCCCCCTACCTCATCCCCTTCCCAACTAGGATTATAAAGTATTTGAAAGCGGGGGCTGTGTCACATTGAGTTTTTACTGTAAGTCCCTCTCACAGAACGGGTGCTCAATGAATAGTCCTTAAACTGGATCATGTTAAACAGAAAAAAATACCCCTCTGTCCAAAAGCAAGCTAATCCTTATGCCTTTCTCTGGCTACCAAAGTGATAAAAGTTTAGTTGCCAAAACCACAGTGGTTCATAAGTGCCTTGTAATGGGTCATTATTTTATTTATCCTGTACCAACCCCAAGGGGCCTTTCAAATGGTCTCACCAGTGCCCTTTCCTCAATCAGTTTCAAATGCCCCTGAACGGTCCTCTCATCTTGGGTAAAGCTCATCTGGTCCAGGTGCAGATGGGCACCTCCTTTGAAACTGAGGCCTGAGAGCACCGCGATTAATGAGCAGGAGTGAGTGTTGGTGAGTGTATAGCCGAGGCGGTCACTGTTCTGGGGCAGGGCTCCTGTCCACAGTCCAAGGCCAAGGCCGTGTCCTCTCTGCCCCAGCCTCCTACTCTGCCAAGGGCAGCAGAGTGCGTCTTCCTCCTTTCCCCAGCAGCATGGCCCACCTGCACACACTCCTTGAGATGCCAGGGCTGCCTGTGCTGTACGCTTGACACGTGACCCAGTAGACGTCTGGCTATTGCCGAGAATACAATTATCAAAGGTGGCAACTGAGCCAGGCTGGCTTCCGGTGCCCAGGCCAGCCGGAGGCCCCTTCCAGTCAAGCGGATTGCCACTCAGAGATGGCTTGCCACCTCTGGGTGAGAGCCAAAGAGCGGAACCAGAACTGGAGGACCCTCCCTGAGGCATCCTCCCTGCTCCCTAGAGATGCAAGTCTCCCAGAAGGTAAGTTTTTTGTGAAAAATCAGATACCACCTTGTCAGAGGCAAACAACTCACTAGAATGCTGCCTCCTGGCCCAGCCCGTGTCACCATCCCCACGGTGGGCCCTCCTGGCTCCACTGCGCCCTCATTGTGCCAGGCTTGGCAGGCCCCAAATTGGACAGACAGATGCTCTCACAACCTCCCTTCCAATTCCACTCATCACGAAGGCAGCGGCAATCTTGTGGGCATGAACACCAGGAGGCCTGGGGTGTGCCCATCTCCTGCTGTCACGGAGGAGGAACGCTGCGGACAGCACCGCCAGTCGGTGCTCACTCTCCAGTTGATGCTCAGTTGAGGCCTTGGAGCTCTGCCCACCAAACACGAAACCCTGTGCAGAGGACAGAGGAGGGCCTGGAAGCACAGCACTGCGCGGACAACGGGAGGCATGAGGTGACAACTGGGACGGGTGTTTTCTGCACGGGGCAATGGGACATTTTTCCTGCCTCAGACAGAGATTGGACTCAAACTATTCTACTTGGCCTCAAGAGGCATGGAGCACATTTCTCTAGGCAATCAGGTCCGCCTATGACCTGGAAGCCAGCCTGGCGTGGGGTCAGGAGCCAGGGGCAGACATCAAGAGCACCTGTAGAGCCTTCTTTGGTAAAGGGAGCAAATGATGCTTAAAACGGTCCAAATAGACTCTTCAGAAGCAGTCTCTATCCCTCACGCAGCTGTGCTCTGCTGGCCAGGTATGCTGAGCACACCACCATCTGCTCTGATGCCTGGATTTGAGTTGTGTGTTTTTGGGAAGAAAGAAAAAAAACCGGTGATTCTCCCCACCATGGATAAAGGATCTCTAAGTCTGAGTGGGAGGGGAACATGTGGAGCCACCTTTGACCCCAAAGGAAATCAAGGGGGTGGCCCATGGCACGAATGGTAGGCAAGCTGGGTTGTTTATGTTTCATGCTACATTATGCTGTGTGACTTTGGGTAAGTCATCTATCTGCTCTGAACCTTCCACTGTCCCAGATACAGACACATCTCAGAGGGTTTGGGAGACATGAGAAAGAAGGGAATAAAATCTTTTACCTAAGGGAAGGTATGAGTCTCCTGAATAAAGCTTAAAATAGTCATTCTCCTGGCCTCTCATCAAGAGAGCTGAGTCACTGTGTAGACCTGCTAGGAGAGAAGCTAGGTTATAAGAGGGGAAAAGGGCCTTTTTGGTCATTTACACCAGCCTCTGTCTGGAAAAAGAAATCCCCTCTGCAGCAGCTGCCCGAGCACCTCCATGATAATGAGCTGCCTCTCTCAGATCAAGAGTGTGTGGGGAGCTATCAGAAGAGAGCGCTGTCCTCAGTAAGAAGAGGGAAAGCAGGTCGTTGAAGAAAGGAGGGGAGACCTGAGCTCAGCAGAGACAGAGAGCCCTGTGTGCCTGCAACAGAGACCAGCTCTGCCTTCATTCAACACGTGTCATCAAGAGCCCGCCATGCACCAGGGCCCGTGCAGGACGCTGAAGACACAGGGGAACAGAACATCCCCCGTGTCTGCCTTCACGGAGCTTGCACCCCGGGACACCCTGCCAGCAGGGAGTGGAAGAGGAGGCATGGTCTAAGTAATTCCAGATACCTCCAATCTGATCAGGCTGCCTGGACAGGCCACAGTGGCCCCACTTTGCACTGAGATGCAGAGAGCAGCTACATCCAAGACCACAGCAGCCCCTCTAGGACCTCAGGCCTCGTCATCTCTGAAAAAGTTTTATAGAGCGTCCAGCTTTTCTTTCTCTGTCTCTATCCCACCCCAGCCCAGCCTTGTTCGCATCTTCTCTATGAGTGTGGGCACTTTCCTACTCAGAGATGCTGGAATAGTGCTGAATAGGAATGAGAAAGCAAATTAGATACTGATCAGCCCTCCATTTTCTTGGTGTGCAGCATAATACCCCAACCACAACAGTGGTCGTTGGAAAGGCAGCCCAACTCCATGAGCAGGCCTTGCGGGCATCTAGGCGATGGCCAGTGCTCATCTGCTGGAGCTGAATTATTAAGAAGCGGGAGATCAGCTAATCCTCCGGCCACCACTCCTGAAGGCCACTGGCCATGTGCCTCCTCCTGTAATCACCTGGATGGAAAATTAAAGCAGCCTGCTCCATCAATGGTTACACACTCCAGCTTGTAAATTAACAAATTCCTCCAGACTCCATAACAGATACATCTTTGCTCAGCCAAAGAACTTTGATATAAATTGTAGCTTTTTAGGACGGCTCTGTCAAAAGTGTAATATATCATGGAATAGCGGATACAAGTTCAAAAGTACATATAATAATATAATTAAGATAGCTTGACAAGAATGTATTTTAAAAGTATAAAATACCTGCAGGTATAATAGCTTCATAAAGTCTGTCAGATTTACTTCTGCTGTGAAGAAATTTAAAATGTTTTACTTTAATGTGATGCAAATGAAGGCTGGGGTATGCATATAACACAGTCCTTAAAAAATAAGTTGAGGAAAAAGAATAAAAGTCAGACTCAGGCCAAACAAGATATTCAACTTTGCAGGTGACTGGATAATAGATCAAGCAAACAGACTGGGGAGCGGCGCTGGGCTGTTTGTAGAAAACACCAATTTCACATTTCCCTCCCTGGCTGGCTATGGGAAAATAAGTATTTTTATTCAAAATTAATGATTCCCTCTGCACATTTTTCTTCTTGCTCAAAAGGTTCAAGCATAATTCTTGTTTAAAGCAAAAGCAATTTTTATATAATTACCAGCCCACGGAAAATTATTTTTCAACGTACTAAAAGCTAAGGAGAGGAGTGTTCACACCCAAAACAAAGGCCTTCGGGACACTTCTGTGTCCTGAAGGACCAGCTGCCTTCCGGAGAGGAGGGATCCAAGCACCTGTCCAGCCTACCGCAGCGACCTGTGCTTGGATGGAAGTGCTGTTTCAAGCAGAGAAGCAGTAACTGTTCACCTAGTATAAAAGGATGCCAAATATGAAATTAGAAGGTTAATCCAATCAGCAGGCCCACAGATGGGGGGACACAGACCACCTTTCACCCTCTGCCCTGCAAAAAAGTACACCTAAGAAATCCCATCTCTCCAGCCTGGTGGTTTGTACAATCAAGACTAACCCAATAATGTCCACAGCTTCGCGTCTCTCTGTGCCACGTAAATCTGATGTACCGAGGAGATACAAGGGGACCCGCCCCCGGCCATTACTTAAATGAAACCCTCTGGCCTGATAGCATGCGCCGAACCTTAGTTTCATTCTCATTTTCTTATTCCCAACAGGCATCAGAGAGACAGGACTCTGAGATGAAGTAGCAATATGGCCATCAGGGGCTTCCCTGACCCTCCCGGGCCTCAGTCATGGCTTACGGTGGGGTCAGAGGTCCTTTCTTTTGAGACACTATAGGAAATCCTGTATTTCAGATCTCTGACTGCTCATGAGCAAGACTGGGTGCTTGCCAAAGCAAAAAAAGTTAAAAAATGGAGTGAGGGAAGGCGTTCAACACAAGGCATCTCTCCTCCAAGGTAAAAATTACACGCTCGGATCACGAAGCTGCGTGATTTAAAAATCAACACTCCCGGCGCCTCTGCCGCTGATGACTGCACCCGAAAGAATTTTCAGAGTAAATGTACTTTTCACCATTATCTTGCTCATTTGCATTCTGCTCCATTTGGATTCTGAAAATCGACTAGACGCTTTATTTTCAGGGTAGGTCTGTGTGATGGCAAACAAACAGTTTGGGAAGGAATTAGCCATATGGGCTTGGGCATTATTTTCTTAATGTAGGAATTGGGTCAACCCTACAAAACGTTTCCACAAATACTTAAACTGGCACATTTTCTCTTTGAGAGGGGAGGTTTTCAGAATTAAGGCTCCCAGTTGGCTGTGGTTGGAGTCTTAGCTGCATAGTTGCAGCCCCCAGAGGCTCATGAAATGTGAAAGGCGAAGCCACCTCAGAGAACTCCCAGCCCAGCCTCCTCATTTTGTAGCTGAGACACAGAGGTTCATAGAGGTGAAGCAACCTGAGCAAGGTCACACAGCTAACCATCCATCTACATCATGCTGTCCTGTTACCTTACTGCCCCTAAACTGGCAGAGGTCCGTATCTGCTCCTTTTCTTTCTTCCCCATGTCTAGGAACACCCACTGTCCTCTAGGGGACCCCATCTCAATTGCTGGCCCCTTGTGATATTCTCCCAACCCTGTGTGAATTCAGAGGTTGTGAATTTATATCAATTTATATCAATCGATTGATCCATCAGCCAATCAACCAATATATTCTTCAGCACCTCCATGTGTGCCCCTATGTTCAGGGGAGCATTGGCTCACTTCTCCCTCATCCTCTCTCTGTTCTTTAGAATCAGAGGCACAGTGGAAAAGCACAGATGAGACCCCCAGAAACCACTGTTCTCCTCTAGCGACTAATGGGAGACATAGTACTGAGAATGGCACTGTCAGGGGTGTCACAAGTGAAGGATAACAATATATGAAACAGACCTTTTAAGGGCAACCCATTATTTTTGTAATTTGTTTAAACAAAACCAAGTGACTCTTTAAACTCTAATTCGCATCTTGGAAATCCAGTGCTGCTATCTCTCGTTTCTCTCTCCGGAGTCACAGCAATAATTTTAATGCCAGTAGAAGGCATTAGACATTAGAGGTGAGCAAGGCAGAGGGTTCTGGCTTTTATCAGATAATTAAGATGCTTCCAAAGTCAAACCTTTATCAACATTAGACTAAAAATAAGCTACTTCCATCTGAGGGCCTTCTACAGAGCATTCAAAGTGACAGTGCTCTGGATGAGGGTTAGCTTTTAAAAATGGTTCATTGTTTTTCAACTTTTATTGGCAATCTATTCTCATTATGCCCAATGCATTTGTCTTCATAATATGTACTTCACAATTACAATATCAAAGAGTTTGTATCTACATAATAAAAATGATCTACAGACTACTACAGGAAAAACATAATAACACAGTGTGATCATTAATGAAATGAAGACTTTGAGAGAAAACATGGCATCTCATGGGAGAACTTGTCCCTATATCATAAGATGTTAGAAACAGGCAAACGCTTGGAGGTGAAACTGAAATTAAATCTCTGCTTCCCTAGAGGCAGAGAGCCCAGCACGGCACCGCTTGACTTTGGTGATGGGAGGGGCACAGAGGGGTGTGCTAGGTGACCTCAGGTTGGAAATAGTCACTTCAAAGTATGTTTGTTCTATCTATCCTTCAGAGTGGTCTGGCCTAAATACTACTGGCTCAATAGACAACTGAGATAAGTCTTGGATCTTTTCTCGCAAGAATAAGATTGGCAAGTTCTTTCCATTGACCGAGATTTGCTACAGCTGGCCAGCAGAGGCAGCGTCCAGGAAGAAAGGCATCTGCTGCATGCAGGATCACTAGGATCAGTTTCCCAGGCTAAAGGCATTGACCAGAGGAAAGAAAAATGTAGAGAAGGGGCATCAATGTGGTAAAAAGAAGCTTGGCTACCATCTGGGTAGTTGAATCTCGTACCACACAGGGAAAATAAGCACATGGCTGGTCAGTTTGCACAGACTATGTCGTGCTGTTCATTACGCACCTACAGCATCCATCATAGTGCTTGGCTCACAGGGTAGACTCAGGAAATAGTTTTTAATGAATTAAAAAAAGGAATAGAATGACTTTGTCATTAAGCCAAAATATTTCATAATTGATCAACCCTGTAGTAGATTACAGAAACCTTTAAGACAGACTCACACTGAAATGATAAAAAATGGTTGTATTAATGAGGACCAAGGAAAAGGAACAACAGATAAGGAAGGGGCGGGAGGCTGCTTGAGTTTGCAAAAACATAAAAGCTGGTTGTGGCGCTTGGCCAAGGCAGGGCTAGGGACCGCGTGCTGGGCAGATAGGAGGCTTGGCAGATGTTCTGAATGGGAAGGGGGAAGCCAAGCAGATGTCCAGCTCTGTTAAGAGACCATGGATTGAGAAGGAGCACTGACATGCTTCTTAGCTGATAGCAAGCAGCAAGGATCCACTGGAGGGAAGGGTTCTTTTCCTGGGACAGCCAGCCAAGAGCTGAATTACACCTGGAACTGGGCTCAGATACGAAAATTGGATTTCATATATACACATATTTTCCTAATCTTCCTGTAGCGTCTGTAGGTTCAAATCAAATGTAAGTCTGAACGGAGAGGGTTTGGTCAGTAAAGGGGCAGAGGAAGTAGATCATCTGATCTACAAAACCCAAGCATTCTAAGGTTAAGTTCTGCAATCCTGCAATGAAAAGTCTTTCTCTCCTTTACTCACCTCCCTCCTCAGCCTCCCATACACACCTACATGCACACAGGTCTATCCCAGAAAAATGAAGGAAATTACATTGAGAGCTAAAATAATTTCAGCATCAATTGATTTAGATGAAAGCATTTTTGACTTGGGTTATTTGGAAAATTCTCTCTATTTATCAACTTTATTTGGCTAGCATAACTCGTGTATATGCAAGTGTAATTTTGAACAGGAAGAGAACTTGGTTGAATTGTCACTAAAATATCTCTGGCACAGGATGCTATGCAAAAAACATAGGGTGACAGAAACAATGTTTCAGAGGAGATGACATACAGCAGTATACAATAACAGAGAGTTCCTGAATTCACCATTCACATTTCTTTATGCATGAGAAAGCAGAATATTAATATAGTAGGTGCAAAATAGTTGCAGTGTCAAAGCAGTTGCAGTGTCAAGGCTGGACTCGATCTCTATTCTCCTTAGAGATCAAGTCCAGCTTCTCATTTCACAGATGGCTCAAAGAGGTGGAGACAACTTGCTCAAGGTCTTAGAGATGGGATTAAAATCTGGATACCCTTGACTCCTAACTCAGGGCTTTTCTACTCCATATATGACCTTTCATTCATAGAGAGATAGATAGAAAGGTAGGTGATGAGAGATAGATGGATAAATATATGCTCTCTAGCTTTTAGACACAATTATTCTGTCTTCAGATTGAACATCCCATAGGTACATCGAAAACTCCCTGTAGGACATTTAAAGTTTACTGCAGAGTTAAAAACTGTGGGGAGTTAAAAGTCCCCTGTATCTATTAAAATAGTGTGTAGTGAGAAGAGTTGTGTTACTGGTGACTAATGGGGTTTCACTGCCTCCTACTCCCATTATATATAGACATTGATATAGATATAGATATATACTGTTGCATTTCCAAGCAAGGTGTCCAATAGTTTTACTCCTGGGGGAGGGAGCAACTGCTGACCACTTTTTTTTTTCCCCCAAAACTGCATTAAAACTTTCTTTTGTAAGAAAAATGAGAGAAAAAAAATCAATAGAGCATGAAAGGACATGAAAAATGCATTTTAACCCATATTTTTTTTTCTAACTGCAATTTTTTAAAGCTCTCTAAAAAAAAGTCAATGTGATTCTCAAGGGAAAAAAAACGCAACACAACCCTGAATTCAGGAGCAAAGGCAAAAAAAAAAAAAAAAAAACCTAAGAATAATGAAGATCTAAAGATCTGACCTAGTAATTTGAGGCACAGATGAAAAATGGTGTAAGCCTTGGCCACCTCTGGGATTGGCAGGTCAAAGGGTACATTAAATGTGATGGGGAACAAATTCTGTTTTTGGATAGTTCAGCATATATATATCCATGTTAAGGCTTTAAGCCTCCCAACTCTGAAATTACTCCCAAGGAACCAAGTGTCCCCTTGTGGACCTCACTGCACTCCTTTTTTCTCCCTCAAGGAGAAATGGCATGGGAAAGAATTTGAGACATCCCTTACAGGGCTCAGGTGAAAGGAAAGGGGAAAAAAGAGTCCAGGTTAAATGCAACATTAAAGACGATCTCTCCTAATCAGTGTATCTTTCTTCCTTGCAGCTAAGCAATCTTTGTCAATTACAGGGCATTACTCTGCAGGCCAACTGGCAATTACAATGGCATCATTCTTCTCATCACTGACAGCAAAAGGAGGAAATATTCTGAGTCCAGCTAAACGTCAAGTGGGAAAGTGGAGCTCATTTCAGAGGTAACATAGAGGGAACCTATAACCAGGATGCAGATGCTATATGCAGCTGTTATGCAAAGAAGCTCCTGCTCAAAGAGCTGACGTGTTTATTTAGACTACTGCTAAAGCCGAGTTAATGCCAATTTCCAGAGAAGATTAATATACACTAACGTGGAATTATTGAACCGTTACACACATCTGGAAATGCGTGTTTTAACTGTTTCTTTTTGGTGGCTGCCAGCTGCACTGGAGAAGCAGCTGATAAAGTTGTCATTGCTCTTGAGGCCCAGCTGAATGGATGTCATGCTGGTGGGATAACTATAGGCCCTTCTGATCAAGACCATGGCCTTCACTCTCTTCTGATCCTTTCACTCCTCTTTTATCTTTGTCTAGTTCCCACCTTCATTTTTTAAGCTCAAGCTGCAATTTCTTCCATTTCTCCCAATTCTCTCACTGCCAAACTACCTTCCATGCAGCCAGGAGTTCTCCCAAAAGAATGGAGAAATAGCTCGAGAATCAAAAGCCTTTGGATTTTGCCTAGATTTCTGGGGTTCAGTCATTTAACTTGACACAGTGCCGAGTGAATCGTCTGAGTGAATAATCCTTTGGCAAGAGACCACTTAGATTAATGGTAAAGACCATCTCAAGGACTCAACTGATTTATGACCCAGAGGCTTCTATCTCCAGAGATCTACAACACCATGCCCTTACTGAGTGGCTGGTCCACTTTCGTGCTTCCATCTCAGACTAGACCATTGCCCCCACTCTCCATCTCAGTTATTCAAGAAGGAAACCATGGTATTTATTGGGAAGTGTTGTGCCTAAGGATACCCCTTGAGGTAGACAAGCTAAAGGTATGAGCTATCGTGAAAGTAATCTGGCCCACCCTACCCCTCTCCATCACTTCTCCGTGCCTGGTCTTTCTTGGATGGAGGCTAATCCAGATGTGCAGATGATCATGAAGCCTCCTAGAAAGGCTTTGCTTATCTGACCTTGGCTGCAGCTGTAAGGATATGCTCATCAATAATTACAATGCATGTGACAACGCAAAGTGCCCTACCAATATCAGCCATAAAAGCATTCTGTATTTTGAAATTCTGTTGGGGGCTTTCAACAACTGTTGGCTTCGGCCCATCCACCCCCATATTTTGCTCCCTAGATATCTAACTGTTCAGACAGATCCCACTGCACAAACATCAGTCAAACCGTCCCTTCGTCTCTGGCTCTTAAGCACCCTGCAATCATTCGTGCTTTCCTTCAGAACACCTCTTTCAGTGCCACATCAGAAGAGCTCTTTAAACGCTAACAAGAACCAATATTTTAGATTCTACTGCTAGGCGCTTCAGCTCAAGTCACTTTATTGTAAAATTAGATGTCATTGTGAAAAGCATGGATATAAATATAAGAGCAAAAGGCCCTTTTCTTAATGTGGAAACCAAGGTAACAATATCCTATTTTTCCTTGTCGTCAAAAAGTTCCTTTTTTTTTGTGATAGCTCAGCCAATATAATGCACTGCATATTTTCACTTAGCATTAAATAACTATTATGCAAAAGTACTCCACAGTAATATCTAAGTATATTTATGGAAAGCTAAATTATATTGCCAAGTTTATTTTAGACCAAGGAAGCCCCTGGGAAGGGATATTGTGTATTTTAAAGAGTAAATGTAAACTATTAAATAGAGAGAGCCTTTGTGGAATGTAACACATTCTACCTAGGTAAATCACAGAGCAATTACACAGTAAACTTTTCTTTGATGAAGCACTGAAGTGATGACATGTAATTACTTTTCCAATGCTGCACCGTGTGTTTATCAAAATGTTAATGCAAGCGTAATAACAGGCTGTATGTTTGCGCCGAGAATGTCAGAGCCATCCAGCTGTCAATCACATCTGAAAATAAAATCGCAAATAAGCAGGCAGCTTGATAACAGGAGTGACAGCCAATACTCAGCCAGCTGACAAGCACTTTGCCCCTCCCCCAATCACAGCTTCAGCGTAATGTGCCTAATAGGAGGGGTACACCTTTTATTAGCCAGAGTGGAGCCAAGTGGCACAAATGGGCTGAACTTGTGTGAGGCTCCTCCTCTCCCCTCCCCACGTCCTGCTAATGGGGCCTCTCTCAGGTGCCAGCTGATCCCATTTCCTTTCTCCAGGCTCCTTCGAGCAGTGCCCTTGTGAGAGGCTGCAGAGCCCAAAAACGAGCTGGCATGATGAAAACTCGATTCAGACCAGGCTTTCCAGCCAAGGGGTCTGGTTCGGTCAGTTAAGAACAAGCCCTGCTGTACTTTCCTTGGTCATGGTCACCGAGACAGAAGTCCTAGGCTAGGATCTGTCTCAGCAATTGGCTGAGCTGGTTTTGCTTAAAGCTCTTAATGCAACTGAAAAAAAAAGTGCCTAGATTTGAAAAACAAGTGCCAAAACTGCCAGGGAAAATCTTTTTATTACCATTAACTAAAATCAGGATGAGCTAAGCAGTCTTGGCAAACAGAAGACCCCCTCAGGAGAGTTCCTGGGCTGAGAGGGTGGGGTCAGCTCCTCAATAGGCCCCTGATAAGGTCATTTTCCATATTATTTCCTTGTACTCTGGAACATCTGGGAAATGAGCACTTTAGTTTTGGAAACTTTGTGTTCACCCTGACTCATGCCCTCTTGACATTCTCTGAGAAGACTTTTCACTGAAGGATCCCTTCAAATGTATCTAAAAATTGCCAGCCACTTGTTAAAGTATGAGCAGGTGCACACATCATCTTCTCATTCAGATTAGTAATTCCAAACCTTCTTTTTGGTAGGGGGCACATTTTAGAATTTCATCTTGCTTATGCACAGTAGGGCATCTGGTGGGAATAAATCTAACCCTATAGGTACAATATTCACTTCCCTGGTTAACTGAACTCACACCGCAAATCATACCCATGCAGTGGCATTTTGCTCTTATAAAATGCTGGGATGGCTTGTCCACGCTGCCCTTTGTGCAAGTGTGCGACTGTAACCAGGGGAAATGCTCTGGTTCTCAGTACAAAGAAGAACTAGGTAGGCATCCCAGCAGAAAGCACAATGCAGGGAGAAACTGTCTCTAAACCCTCTGCTCTTCAGCAGTCTTATTTCCATTATTTTTCATGCTTTCCGGTGATGTCAACAAATCTTGCAGTGGCAACAGCTAATCTTTGATGTTCTTGACTGCCTGAAAGGCAGCAAAGAGCTGATTTTACCCACCTTTTGTGACTACACTGACTGGTAGAAAATTTTCTATCCCATGCTTGGACTGACTAATGGATGCATTTTCAGTGGCAGCTTTCCAATTCTGCAGAAACTCTAAAAGTCACCCTAACAAAGAAACTTTTGGAGTTTCTAGGTTCAGGGACTATGAATTCAGAGACCCTCACCTCCTTGGATATTATCTGCTGGACGCTCAATGAGTAGAGACGAAAGGTGAAAGTTTAGATAGACCCTGGAGCTCTGCCTGCCGAGCCCATCTGCTAATACCCTAACTGCAATGGATACACATGCCTCTCCTCTTAGAGCAAATATCATTTTAGTTAAAAGTGATAAATCTCCTCTTGTTTAAGTGAAAGTGCATAGGGTTTGTTACTTTAATTTACTCTGCTCTTCTCTTCCAAAAAGAGATTGAGTCACATACTGAATCTGGGGCCTAACTCCTCGGCAGTTGAGCAAGAGAGAGGAGAATCATCACATGCTGTAGAGAGTCCTTGAGAAGCCAGCAATGGTTAAGAGGAAAGTGAGGCGACTCGGAAAGGCAGAGCAGGTCACCAGAGGTGGTAGGAGAGAACATCTTCAAACAGTGAAGTGTTTAAAGCCCTTTACAACCTGTTCCCAACAAATGCTTTTCTTCTCACTTCCTGTCACCTCCCTCTCTGGTATCCCTGTCTACCTGTTTTCTACACACATGTCCCTAAGTGCATGGTCACTTTCACAATTTCCATGGCCCCACGCATGCTGGCCCCTCTGCTTGGAACGTCCTTTACTCACTTTCTCCACCTGGAAAAACTCCAACACTCTCTTCAAGTTTCACAAAGAGTATTTCTTCTGTGGTGAAGAATTCATTGCTCTCACCTCAGCACTCCCATAACACCTCTATTTTAGCATTTATTTCCCTTCACATATAGTTTTCTCTTCCCCACACCACACTATGAAACTCTCATGGACAAGCATTAGGCCCAAAACTTAGGTTTGGAATTCCAGGGCCTAATACAGGTTGGCTTATGGATTCATAAAGGGTGCTCAAAAATGCTTGCTGATTTGAATTTATGATCCAATATTAGAAAGCATGTTGTGTAAAAAAAGGGCTCTTATATATTTATTCAGAGTCAAAACTGGAACTGAGAGATGAAGATGTAGGTTTTGAATCAATACAAAGAATCTTCTGATCATTAGAGCAGCTCAACAATGGAAGTCTCTTGAAGACATGAGCTCCCATCTCTGCACATAAAGTGGGGGATGTCTGACCTCCTTGGGAGATTGACAAATGACCTCAATGATCCTCATGACCTTTTTCAACTTCAAGAGTCTATGAAGCATTAGGCTTTTATAGATGAATAAACAATTGTTTGGGTCTACTAGTTAGAAAAAAGTTCTCTAGTACCGTGGTTCTCAGGGTGTATAAGATTCACTTGTAAAGCTTGTTAAAAATCCTGGGCTCTACTCCCAGAAATTCTGTCCAGTAATGTGGAGGTGCTCACAGGAAATCTGCATTTTAAACAATCACTGCAGATGATTTTGTTGGAAGTAGCTCCAGGACATCATTAGAGAAACACTGTTCTAGAGGTCGCCAATCAATGGCCCCCGAACCCTGCTATTCAACAAATCTTTTTTTATGTTGACGCAAAGTCAACCCAACCTTCAGGTATCTCCCAATACACGTGTGTGAAAAAGTTTGTGATTTGGGCTCAAAGTCCAAGCGCAAAGAGAAGTGTAAGTCTACAAAGCCAGATTGTCAGGATGAAGGGCTTTCCCAGGGAAAAACGTACTGGGAGAGTTCTGAGGCAGCCTGGGCAGGCTGGTAACAGACACGCACAAACGCGATACAGGCCTCATGACTCTCAAGTCAAAGACAACATAGCGCTCTATGGGGTAAAATAACAAATGAGCAGACAAGCAAGGATAGCAACCCAGGAAACCAATTAATTGATCAACTACATGACAGATTTTGAGGCATATTCCTAGAGAAATGAGACAAGGAGATTTGCCAAGGTTGTGAGAGAGCTCAAAAGCAGTGATGTCACCTCTCAGTAGAGGCTAATGAAGTGGAAAAGGTCATCTAGAAAAGTACAACAACCATATTTTAGCACAGAGGTGGAGTGGTCTGTAAATATCTGAGAAATACAACCAGTGGTTGTTTGGCAATGGGATATATTCAAATTAGACAATCACCACATGACAGTGTTTGCAATCACATCGTCTGAAGTTGATAATTTAACCCAACCCTTTCTGAATAAATGTGGGGTGAAGGGGTAACAGGTTAAGAGGCTAATATACTGTTTTTAAATATAAAAATGCTTCCATGGATTCAATGTTAATACAGAAGCTCCACATTCAGATTGGGCAGTGGTAGGAAATAGGGTCATTTCAAAGTCTGCTAAGGCCTTGAATATGAGAGAGAAATCTCATGCCAATAGATGAAATGGGTACTATATTCTTCAGTTTTGGACAACAATCACTTCATTTTTACATTTCAGCAGTGAGCAAGTACCCCAATGCAGAGATGTGTCAAGTCTGAAAAGATTCACTTTCAAGTGTACCTGGATCCCAAAGTAGGAGTATGGTGGGAAACGTAAGGAATGTCAGTATGGTGACATCTTCTGTAATGTCCATGTTGGCTTCATTATCAGCACAACCTTCTCAGAGAAAGGACAGCGACATGAAAATGTAGGGTGTGTTCCCAAAATGGATATTCTGAGAAATTTTCAGGCATATTTTTATCAAATATATTGAATTTCTTATGAAAGACAGATTAAGTACAGATCGTCCTAGAATCCCAGCATCCCTTAGATATATTTAAGTTTTGTTTGCATTGTTTGTGAATGCCGATGATCATATTAATCATTATCACCCTCATTGCCGACATCATCATCGTTACCTTCATCAAACATTCTTCTCCCAACTGAGAAAAAGCCAGCAATACTGAATCTGCCGTGTTATTTTCTTGCAAGTAATTCTTTCATGGTAACTGGGAGTCCCTTCTTTTCTGAATAAGAAAATTTCAGTTAGCTAGAGCACAGAGCAGAGGGCAGCCGGATGGCTCCCAACCTACCTCAGGTTGTACGCCTTGGGCATGCCCATTGTGCTGTCTAATTCCAGGGTATGTGGGGCTTTGAAAAGAGGTCTCATTGTTCTATTTGGCAACAAATGTTTCATCTAAAACTTGTGAGGCTCACAGGGTAAGCAGCATTTCACCACTGTCTGAATTCACTGATTATGGGTTATTGAAGCTAATCAGTAAAAGTGAGGAATGGGACTAAAGAAGAGTTTCTTTTCTTCTCATGTTCAATCTGCTTCTCCTCTTAATTCTATCTTCTCTCCTCTCTCTCAGCCTTCCCTCTTCCACTCTTCTCCAGCTCGAGACCCTGACACTTTCACAGCCTTTCCTCCTCACTGTCCTTCGACACTTGTTGACGCCCTCTTGCTCCCCCTAGTCTTAATGAAGATACTAAGTGGTTGTGGCCCATTAATAGCATTTACATGGTGGTGCAAGCCCAGTCTGAGGGAGCGAGCCAGATGCACAGGATGCAGAAATCTGGCAATGTTTGGGTACAGCCCCGAAATACACAAATCCTGGCATTGCCCCTCCATGATATCGGGTACTTATTAATATCCAATTCAAGCAGCCCCTTTTGTCCCCTTCAAAATCTCCCTTGAGGTCTAAGTGCATGGATATTTCATTTACTGGCTTCATTTGTATTGCCTCAGCCCTCACTTTATCTCCTACTAGTGCCAATAAAAAGGTACGGTTCATCAGACAAGAAGGGCTTCACTTTTCTCACTACAGACAAACTTTTTTCTTAAACTGAAGGTCTTCTGCCTGAAAGCACAGTCATATTTCAGCACTACATTCCAAAACAGGTGTTGGATAATTCAGTAATTAGTATGCACATCTAACTCCATGCAGCCTCTGTTGATCTCTCAATTATAGTTAGCTGGGTCCTCTGAAGTTTGCAGTAGTTAATTAGAGCATTATTGAACAGTTGGGCTGGAAAGGCAAGCTCTGCAGTGTGTGGACAGCTTGGTCCTATGCACTAAGCCTTGGGCTGGTCCTTGACCAGGGAATGCCATTCTGCAGGGTGACCCAGTACCAGGAGGGCTTAGATTGTCTTCTGAATAACAGCTGGGGGGAGGCCTCTTTTATGAGCAGAGAATAATGGTCACATTCTTTATTCTGTCCCACCCTTGACAGGAAAATTCACATTCCAATGGTGATCAGTTTCATAAATGTCTCCTCAGGGAAAAAAGAAACCTTCAACATTCAGAAAAGAGGATAATGGTTCCGAGTAGGTTAGGAAAGTCAAAATCTAAGGTTAACACATGAATTAGAGATCATTCTCCCTGTCCCACATTACTTCTCATTGACTACCCTCCCAGGAGAATTTGGGAAAGGCAGAGGGTGATGGTGGAAGGGAGCATGTCGGGATCCATGCACACACACAACTGAGCACAAAATTGTAGAAGGCAATTGGGGAGCAGTTGCTTCTGAATAATTGAGGTATCACGTCATCTGTAACATCTGAGTTACAAAACTCCTGGTAATTGCCCAGGTTCAGCTTTGAATGTAGCCATGAATATTAGAGCAAGCACGCATTCATCACTCTAAGACTAAAAGACAAGCATTCTCGTCAGTGGAATGGCGGGGAGACGCTCTGGGGATTGGACGCTAAGGAGGAAGGAGCATTACTGATTATGGTCACAGTCACTGTGCTTTCCAAGGAGGATTCTCCTATCTGCGCAAATTTAGCCTCCGTGCTATTCTTTTCCCAAATTCATGAAGTCAAAAGGGTCACTGCTCTTTTCTCAGCAAGCTGTGAGTCATGTTATTCTGCAACCCATCCATCACCACAGGGAGAGAATGGGAGAGGCAGCGATCTGGGTGGTCCACTAAGCAGGTTTTCATTTCCCAGCCCCTCTTCCCCACCATCACCCCCACGTTCCCCAACCCTTGCCAGGAATGTAAAGGCAACAGAATGACACGTAGCTGGAATAATGTTTGAAATGAACCAAATATTGGGGATGAAATTGGTACAGTGGAAAGAAGGCTGCATTTGGCAGGATCTAATCTCTACTCAGCCATTGTGGGACCTTATGTAAGTCACGCTACTTCTTTTGGTCACATCTGAAAAGTGGGAATAGGCATAGTGTTGCCTTCAAAATCAGGTAACCAGAGTGAGGTCATCCATCTTCCTGGGGATGGCATGAGGAGAAAGAGGATGGGAACAGACGTGAGAAGGTAGAGGCTTGATTCGTCTCTCCACTATGTTCAGTGAGGGATCTTGGGCAAATCTTGTATTGACATGGGCATCAATTCCTTTAACCATAAATAAGAATCCTATTAGGAACTCTCCTATACACCCCACAGAACCAAGGTGAGGACTAAATATGATGACTGTGGGAAAGGACTTTGGAATCTACAGAGGGTGATATAAACATACAGTACGGGCTGGAGTGGGGCAGGTGTGTGATCAAGTGGGCCGAATTGATTGCCAGGAAGCTAGGGAGAAAATTCTGCGAGTTCGGGACAGTAATCTACACAGCAGCCGCAAAGGCCAGCATCAGACAATTTACAGTTTAGAGCTCTCTGGAGTCTGGAAGAGTCTGTGAAGTGAGGGAGCTCAGTTCAGCTCCCCCACCTCAATTCCACTTTGCTGTGCTGTGAATTTAAAGAACTCTTACCAGGTTCTTACCAGGATCTCTACAGATCAATTCCTACACGGGGAAGAGTAGAAGAGCACACAAAAATACTAGAACTTTCGTCTTGATCACCCCCCTCACCGTTCTCTCCTTCATTAAGCATCCTTTCTAAAGGTGGGGCTGGAGGCTCCAAATCAGGTATTAGACATCATCGTGTCTCGCCTGTCTGAGGCTAGGACGTGCTGCCAAGGCTCTCTTGATGTCCTCCCATTCTAAGATGTACCAGTTCAGGATTCTATGATTCCCAGATCTGACACTGACACAAAGATGTGACATTCCCAGAAGTTCGAGTGGATAATAATTAGACTCTGTGGTGCCAATCAAGGTTTACTAAACGTTAAACACCAGATGTCCCCCTTCAGTTCAGTTAAGCCAAGATTGAGTACTGGCTCTGCAAAAGGTAACAGATTGACAGATTGACCCCTTTTACTTCCACCGTGATTAAAGTTGACGAAGCCCATTTGTGAATTTGTTAGTATGTATATACTTGGATTGTTGTTTTCTCATGTTGACGTTCATAACACCCCTATGGGGTAGGCAGAGAAGGCCTTATCATTCCCATTTTACAGATGAGTAAACTACTGTCTAGAGAGGTTAAGGTCATATACCTAGTAAATGGTGAAGCCAAGACTTAACCAAGGAATGTGTGTCTGCTTTAACACGTTTGTTGAGGTAACTGACATACAATAAACTGCGCATATTTAAAGTGTATGATTTGCTAAATTTTGACGTGCAGTCACCCATGAAGCCAGATCACCATCAAGATGCTAAACATTTCCGTCACCCCTCAGTTTTCTCACGCCCCTGTCTAATCCCTTCCTTTTGCTCTCGTCCACACAAGCGACTGCGTGATCTGCTTTCTGTTTCTAAAAATGAATTTGCTTTTTCTAGTACTTTATATAAATGGAATCACGTAGTATGAACTTTTTGGCTGGCTTCTTTCACTTAGCGTAACTATCTTGAGATTCCTCTGTGTTGTGTGTATATCAGTTGTTCATTCCTTTCACTGCTGAGGGTCGTCCATTGTGTGGGTGCACCACAACTTGTTCTGATTTGATGTCCAATGATTTTTTTTAACTGCTCCTCTTAGAAAAAAGAGAAAGGAAAATTTAAAAAAAAGGTCAATTCCCTCTACACTTCCTACAACTGTAGATGATAACAATTCAAATCTTGTTTCTTAAATATTTCCTGATTAAATGGACAAAAGTATTTGAGGCTGCACAGGACTTCTGAGCACAGAATCAGGAGGAATCATCTCGAGTAGGTTTTCCTGGGACCTGCACATTGAGATGACAGCTCCTTTGCTTGTAGACAAGGAGAACTCACAAAGGCATAAACAATAGAGAATTCTGGAAAAATTATGAGAGCAATGTAGGAGTGGAAAATTAGATATCTTTTGCAGGGTGTTTGGGAAATTAAATCAGCTTTTTTTTTAAATGAAGTTTTGGGGGATCACTTTATAACAAATATCACTGCAACTGATTGTTTTCCTAAGATTCCTTGCCTTTCTTTCTTGTATATCCAAGAAAGTGGCACTTTTAGCCCTTAGCTGTGGCAGCCAATCATAGCCTATAATTGCATTCACTGCATAAATTGTGAGTATCATGAATAATAAAATTAGTTTAAATAAACCCCCGGCCACAAGCACAAATAACTATCTAGTGGAGGATCCCACATCGTTTCATTCTAGGGGAAAGGGTCAGTGTAATCTCTGTAGTTAAGTTCTTGAATTAAAATGAAGACATAATTATCAGAGGGGGGAGGGGTGGAAGAGAAAACTGAGCAGTGGACGTGGGAGCAGAATGATCTGGGCTGCTCGGCAGGTTGACAACAGAGAACCGGCCTCCCCACCGAGAAGCCTTCGGAGAGTGCCTGTACCTAGGATGGACAGCCTTGACCAGCAACGATGGCCAAGAAGGGCTCTGCACTGGCCACCCTGGAGGGCAAGCCCTCACTTGCCCAGTGCCCTCGGCTCTTCTGCGGGAGGAGTCTACAGACAAAAGCATGGGGCCCAATCGCTGAGCAGTCTTCCTTCATGCTCCTGCTGTGTCCTAATGTAATCTCTCCATAGATTACCCAGTGGCCCCAATCTGCTTCTGAAAACTCCATGCACTGGTCTGGCACTTGATTGTCCAACGTGCTGGTCAGCTTTCAACTGAATCTCAGGAAGAACTTTCCCCTTTAATAGTGATTGACTCCCCAAGTTTCCTACTATCCGGCTGTGCACAGAGGTACCTTGAGGATTGCAGAAGTCCCTGCTCAGCTTCTGTCTGACAGAGTGACTGTGCATACTTGCAAAGGGCTTCAGGAAGTTCACTCTGATGGCCAAGCCGTTTCTATCAGCTTCTCTCTTGCTTTACAGGCCCTGCTCAAAAACTCGGCCTTTCTTAGACGGGACTGAAGCTGCTGGGGTAAGTAACACAGGAGCCAGTGATCCCGGCTGTTACACTTAGAGCACCTCCCAGCCCGCAGCTCCCTCTCCTACCGTGAGGCCAGCCCCGTCACCGAGGTAGCTCGCCCGTGCCCTGTACTCTCCCAGCATCCTGCCACCAACTTTCCTTAGCACTGCTTCTGTTTGGCATGATTTCCAAAACACAATCCTTTCAGCCCCAACCCCAGCTCCCTGATAGAGTCAATTCTCAGGCTGATTCTTGCCCCTTCTGTCCCTCACTTGCCTTATTACATTTCGGAGCCCACTCTGCTGACTTTATTTAATGAGGTTTATTGTTTGTGCTTAGTAACTTTCAAAGGACCATCACCCTCTTTGAGTTTATCCTCAGATCTTCAGCCTGCCAAAGAGGTGGGCTTTTGAAGCTGCCTTCATTAATTCAGAACCTAGCTTCTGCATTTAACGGCACCTGGGTTTGAAGTGTACATAAGCCACAGTGGAAACATCTGAGAAGCGTCCCAAGATACCGCAAATTATAAAGAGTGATTAGGAAATAGCATGGCACTCTATCTTCTCCTGCCTTAGAGCTTGATTCCTCATATCAAAAAGATTCTGGGATATCAAAATATCTCTACTCTGGTAATGACTTCCCAGAATTTCAGAGACTGGTGGAACAAAGATTTGATTTTAATTATCAGCAGCTCCATTTTTTTTAATCTCCAGCTACTGTAAAGGGCAGAGGAGCTGGGAGGAAGGACAGAAGAGGAGGAGGAGGGAGGCGAGGAGCAGTGCTACTGAAGTCCTATGCAGTGGGTCCTGTGACAGGGTCCTGCTGTCCCTGTGTGGAGGGACTCCGGGCTGTTCCAGGTGTTTGTCTGACTTGCTGGCACTAATACCGTCAGGCAGAAAGTGGCAGGAGCCTATCCCAGAGAAGCCACATGGCCTAACAATCAAAGCAAATCGACAGACTCCAGAAATCACACCGAGGCAACTGACCAGCTGACCAGCTGAGTCAAAGAAGAATGGCTTCCAGGATCTGCCATCTTGAGAGTGGTGGCAGTGGTGGAGGTGATGTTGGGGCAGCAGCAGCAGGCAAAGTCTAAACCCTCCCAGGGAGGTCCCTGTTATCCTTGAAGGGTACAAAGGAGTGCGGTCCTTGGGAAATCTAGCCCAGGGAAGGAATCTTGTCTAAGAATACCTGAAAAGTAAAGTTGGAGTTGGACGTCCTTCAGGAACACACCTGTCATGGATGGAAAGCCATCATCAACTTCAGGAGCAGTTGGCCCTCTTCCCTTTCCTTCCACCACCAACCTGGAGACAGATCACTGAACTCAGGAGGCCTGAGTTCTGGTCCTGGCCCTACCAGTTTCTGGATGCAGCCTTGGGACAGTCACATAGCCTCCCTGGTCCTCAATGGCCTCTTGGTGATTTTCCAGTGATGTTTAGCAGTGGAAGCTTTGTCTTTTCCAAGTGAAATTGTTCATGCAAACTCCATATTTAAAATAGTTAAGTGGGGCTGCCCTGATGGAAGGAGGTCCCTGCCTGCTCTGTTTTTCTTTGTCACCCTCCTCCCCTGCCGCCTCAGCAGAGACTGAGGGACCTTCGAGGACCCCTCGCCCTCCTCAGAACCCAACATGAAAGCAAAGCTCTAAACTATATTTACACCTGATTCTGGCTGTAAAATGTTATGATTTGATTTTAATCTGTACCATTTAGGATATACTCAGGAGGGGCTCGGAGAGAGGCACAAGTGACAGACATTTTTCTCGAAAAATCAGCTATCATTTATCCTTAAGGAGGAAAAAAAATGACAACCCTGAGAAGATGATTTCCCTTTCACAACAACCTTCTTACGAATGCTGAGCACAGCTGGAAGCAAGGTGTGCGCCTGTGTGTGTATCTAGTGGGTGGGTGTGGTTGGAGGTTCAATCCTCTTTGCTATTTTTGGTCTCATTTGCAGTAGCAGGTGAAGAGGGACTGAGACTTGACCTGAGTTTTGTGTTCCTGGCACGATGGCCACGACAGCCCCCAGACAGTAAAGGGTTATGCGTTTCCTCATATTCCCATGTGAGTGTGTGTAGCACCCTGGGCCTCCTCGAGAGGGGACGAGAGAGACTCAGATAGAGCTCATGTAGTGGACAAATCTACTCCCCAGCACAGGGCACTGCCTGACATCCCAGCTGCAGGTCTGAGTCAGGATAGTCTGAATATTCTAAATTGCCTGTGGGATAAATTTCACTGTCTCCCTGCACAGCTGTTTTCATGCTGGGGATGGATTTTGGTGCTCGAGTAATTTTCCCCTATTGTTCGGCATCCCTGCATTCACATAACAGAAGGGTAAGAGAACAGTGTTCTCAGGAGAAAATTTCAACATTTAGGATTCATAAAATAAATACACCGACTTCCCATGCTTCCCCCACTTTCCTCAAACTACTCACAACAATTCAGATAAACACCTTTTCAAATGGCTCTTCTCCTATAATTTCACTTCCATTAAAAATGGTGATGGGGTTAGAGCTGATGCCCCGGAACGTCCATCATGCATTTATTTTATCCAGCTCAGTGCTAGGCAGCAATTAGCAAAGGTAACACTAATTAGGTTTTACAATGTAATATGTGTCCCTCTAAACTTAAGTCATAGCATTTTAAGCTTCTAATGACTGCAAGGTCATTTTGCTATTCTTCATAATAGCAGGGATGCTAATGAGTGTGTTTGGTATGCATGGGGATGCCCCTGTTTCCTCTTGGGGTTCATTAGCATTTACTGGGGACACTTCACTTAATTTGTTGCTGAGCTCAGGCCCTAAACAGAACCAGTGAACCAGCCACCTGAAAGGCTAGAAGTTTTAGACCCTAGTGGGGTCTAGTGATACCTAGTGGCATCGATTCTCTCTAAGGCCGGGCTATCTGGGTTATTGTGAGATAATCATTGGTTCTTCTCTGGACTTGGAAGCTTCACATCGTCTTCGTCCAATTGTCTCCCACCTCCAAACGCACTTAAACTTGCTCCTTTCCACTAAGAAAAATATTATGTTACTAAACTACATATGTTCTAACTATCTTAACATTCATGGATTCATGTTTCAATCATACTGCCAGCATATTCTGAATATACTTACTGGAATCAGTTACTGTTTCTTAGACTTGTAAGCTCTTAGGAGGCAGAACACAAACCTATGGATCATTTCTGTAAATGTCTATCCAGAGCCGCATGTGACTCCGTGCTTTATGTGGGCTTTTGGATGCTGCTGTAGGTAATGAGATGATGGTGGGAATGACAATGATGAGATTCAAGGAGCCTAAGCAGAATTCTCCCCTGGTGCAGCTGGAAGACATGACAAAATATATTTCCATGGTTTGACATGTCTAAATCATCACGTCTGAGGCGACCTCATAGGATGCTGTGGTTTTGAGAGACACTGCTGGGAATCAGGCTTCCTGCCTTTCTTCTAAGGGAGTGAAGGAAGGTGAAGAATTGTGGGATATATATATGTAAACTAGAGAAAGCTAGGTTGTCTTAATTTATTTATTCACTCGGTAATTATTTATCCTGGTGTAGGGATATAGTGGTGACCAAGTATGAGCCCAGCCTCTCGAGCTTACTGGAATAGTGTGGGGAATGAGAGCATGCAGCAAATTCCCTCACTGATTCTTTACTTTCAATCATGTGAAGTAAAATAAAGAGGTGTGGAGTGCTCCGAAAGAATAGTCGTCCCGATCTACTCAGTGGGGTCCAGGGATTCCTAGAGGAGGTGATACTTCAGCTGAGCTCTGAGGGATAAGCAGGAATTATTAGACAAACCTGGGAGTGAAGGGCAGTCTTGGCAGAGAGGGTAGCATGTGTGAGGGTCTCAGGGCAGAATGCATCAAAGAGCTAAAAGAACAAGAGGAGGGTATCCAGTCAGGCTGGGTTGGAGCATGGAGGGCTCTGCGGCCATGTCACAGAGCTCCTTTTTTATCTGGGCCATGGGAAGCCACTGGAGCATGAGAGCAGGACAGTGACATGATAATTTATGTGCCCCCTCCCAATATTTTCTTGACCAGTGATCAGAGAAGAGCTCTTGAGCTTTCTAGGTGCTAATGTGGGAGTCATTTTAACCACCAAGAGTTGGGGATCTAAAGATCATTCACAATGCTGTCCATCTTCTCTGGGAAGCTGCAGGGCGTAGGACTTCAAAGCACCCTGTAAGAATCAACAGGTCAGCACAGGAGAAATCGAGCTTCAAGGAAAGTAACTCTCAGGAGCAGAGATTCTCAGATGTGGCAGCTTGTGACCATTCCTGGTGCTTCCATGATATCTGCCTCCCAACAAGGACCTTCCTTCTTGTGGAAACAGGAAGAAAAGGGAGGAAGGAAAGCAGAGGGAGCTTGAGGGGAGAGGTGGGAGGAAGAAAGGAACTTCCAAAGCAATGCTCTCTGATGAACCCTTGGAATTGTCCTGCTATCCCTTTAAGGGAACTGAATGTCAGACCGTGAAAGAGAGGAATTAGTCCCAGGTCTGACAGAGCAAGCAACTGAGTTATGGCTCTTCTGGTTATTGGAAACCTGTGTGACTAGAGCGTTGGGTTCTTCAGCCTCTGGAGCAGGTAGGGGTTGGACATTCGTTCTGTCACTTCCCTAAGCCTCCCTTTTACTGCCGTCCTGAGAGTGATACAGAACCCATTCTGTCAGGAGCCACAGTGGCCACACGACCCAGCTGCCTGCCCAGGCAATAAACACTACTTGCAGCACACATTTAATATGACATAAAGAGAAGAAACTGCAGTGGCTTTGTCACTAGAGCGAATGGCACATTCTCATAGCCAGATAATGCAGAAATAAAGTGCATTTGTAATAGACAACAAAAGGATTATCCCCCATTCATTTCAAAGCACCCTTCATTCCACTCAGGGATTATATTTCTCTTTATTTATCTTACAAATAGTTTTTTTATTCTTGTTTTCTCTGAAGAGCACATGCACGGCTTATGGCAAATATAAAATGTAGCTGGGCCCTTTGAAGCAAGGCCTCTGTTAATCACAGAGAAGTCATTCTCCAGGACACCGTGAGTCCTCTAATCCACTTCTTGGCAGCTGGAGAGCTAAGAAACTAACCCCATTCCATCCAATGCCAGTCTGCAAGGAGGAAAATAACCCCCGAGAAATAGCAGCATCTCAGACCAAATCTGAGCTGGTCAGGAGGATTCTCTGAGTCCTCCCAATATTAGTCTTTGCGCTCTGAGGCATGCTTCATGGCTCTCCTCTACATCCTCTCCAGGCACCCTCATCCCTCACAGAACCACCAACAGGCATGCTTTTTAAAGACTTCTCCTGCTCTTTATTTGGAATGGAGAAAACATCAAAATCTGAGAAGCAGGCAGAGCTGTGGGTGTTCCCAGTGGATGGAAGGATGGCACAGGTGCCCTAGAAAACTGTGTGGACAATGTGGTCGTCCATGGGCTTCAATGCCCGCCATTCAGGATATGGGAGATGGAGCGAACTGGCCAGGACTTTAATGCCGCCAAGAGCCCCGACTCTGCGCAGACCTCTGGATGAGCAGTGTCGTGATCGTGGCGTTCACTCAGGCATCTCTGACACTTGGGTATTCGCTGTCACTGTATGTTTCATCTCTACAATTATTTGCCTACTTAGGTCTTATCCAAGCACATTTTCTCTCTCTTTTTTATTGTTTACACCCTTACCCCGATCACGTATAATCATGTACTCCACACAGTGGATACTTTAATAAGAATTGCCATGGATTTTGTTTGATATTTGGGCTCCTTTCATTGGTTCCTTCAAGACTTTGCAGTCACAGGACACTAGGAAGAGGTCAGGGAAGTAGCAGGAGTGGGTAATAGCCCCAAGCATCTTTCTCGTGCTGGACTCCCCCTGCATGCTGCCTTGCCACTGTCCAAGTTATCAACATCAGAAAAATATCTCGCAAATATGGACTGCAAACAACTCCACAACTGAAACAACCCCCCTGGACACACTGGATCAGATGAGCACATGTGGCCCCACTAGGAAGAGCAGCAATTTGGCCTGAGACCCACCAGGTCGGGGGTGGAGTCTGCTGAGTGTCTTTCCCAGGCCAATGGAAATCCTATGATGAGCAGGTCAGTCTGAGAAGGAAGACGGTCTTGGATTACACAGTTTAGGAAGACTTCCTTTTAAGGTGCTCAAACCTTCACAGAAAATTAAAATCCTTCTCCAAGCATTCTCTTATTTTGGGAAAAAATAACAAACGAATGTGCAATTCATCTCTCAAACTTCTAACCAACCCCACTCTCTCCCTCACTGCCAGTGGGAAGGAGAGTGAACCCCTGCTTCCACGGAGGGTTAAATTCATAGCCTCCTCCTGTTTGTGTATAACAGGACCATTAGGGTATTTTTATTTCTCCTCTCTCTGTGTTGCACAATACCACATCAAAAATACATTTGCAGTGGAGCTTATTTTCTGAAGATGGATAATTTGGTTAAATTTCTTCCACTTTGATTTCATCTCCAGTTTCAGATGAGCGGCAGTACAACATGCAGCAGCAAAGCCCATTTTATTCTCATGAAAAAGAACTTAATGACCCTCTGATATAGAATTGATCCTCTGATAAAATGGCACTTATGGGCTACTTTGACAGAAACGTTAAACTAAATGAGTCTGCACGTACCCACTGATGTACGACACCTAGAGCCGCAGCTGGGCCTGGGGAGGACATGTCACTTTGCCTCTGCTTGGGAAGGGTGAGTAGATGCTGGGGTTTTCCAAGCCGGACAAACACTATCGAGTCACTGAATTCTTACAGAGTCTGAGCAGTCACTACGAGGCCTGTAGCTCACATAGTTTGGAAAGTTTGAACAGTAGCCTTATAGAGCCAAGCATTTTATTTCAGGCATTCCCAGGTTGTATTTGCCCTGGTTCTGTTTTCTGTGGAAGTTGAGAGTAGAGTGTAGACAGTTGAGAGTAAAGATTTAGCATCAAAGTTATTAGTAATGAGGAAAATTAAAATAATAATGAAACACTACTTTGTACCAATTATGTTAGCAAGACTTAGAGAAGTGGAGAATACCAAGGATTCATGAACACATGGGAAAACTGGAACCCCCATGAACTAGTGGCAAGAATGTAAACTGGTCAATTATTTTAGAATATACCCTGCAGTACTTAAGGAAACTATGAATCCTAAGACCCAGAAATCTTGTCTGGTGGTAGGAATGCCAGAATTCTCAAACAGGTCATAGGAGTGGGAAATGGAATTAGAAGCAACCTAGAGATCCACCAAAGGGAGTGGATAAATAAAACTCTGTAAATGCATCAATTAGAAACAATAACTTCAATATGAACAATTCTTAAAAGCAAAGTTAGGTAGAAGAATAAACAGAATTATATATGTAGCACAATGTCATTTAGGTAAATTAAAATCATTCACATAGAAATGCTACATATTTTACATATATGTTCGAAGACATATATCAAACACAGAATAGTTACCTAGGGGTAGAGGAAGGGAAATAGGAGTGAGGTCCAGGGATAAAGGTAGAAAAATATAGAAAAGGGAATTCTTCTTAGATGGCTTATAATGTGTCATAAGCTGAGAAATATGATTAACCCAAGTCTTTGCAGCTTACATTCAATTTAAAGAATTGGACACAACTTAGAACACAGAGCAAATACAACATTAATGGTGATTCTGATGGTTAAAATCCAGGCTCCCTTTTCCAACTGTCCACTGAACCTGTTCATCTTGTACAATCAGTACGGATGCTGTAAGATGAGGGGATTCAGAAGTAGGTGGAAAATCTCTCCCATTACCGAGCTCCCTGTGTCTGTAGGTAACAAAGGCTAACAGAAAGTGGAAGGACAGAAAGTGGAAGGTCAATTAGAGTCAATTACAAACGATTTGACCCACCAAGATGGAAAAATACCCAAGAGATGCACTACAATCTTGTAAAATGGAGATTTCCAAATGTATGACTCTAATTTGGGAAGTGCATTGACTTTTTGACTTGGGTATAATGATCATCTGGAGATGCTGATCAAAACAAGAGCCTGTCTGAATTCTTTTTGGCCTTTTACTCCTTGTAGACATGAAGATAGCTAAGAAGAAGTGGATGGAGGTCATCAAAGTCGTTTGCACTTGTAAAATGTGACCCAGTAACCATTAAACACAAAATCTCTGATGATAGCAGTAAAAAAAAAAAAATGTCACTTATCCTAACTGACAAAGGAACAGAGAGAGCTGAAAGTCAGATGTGGAATGCTGATAAGCTTCCTGTTCCTGGAATTATAATGGTGCCTACTTTTCTCCCTCCATCTAACCAATTTGCAAGAATATAGTGGAAGACAAAACTTCCTCAAAGCTGGATCACCCCTCAACCTTTGGAAAGCCATGCCATTCTCATCAACTGGCATGTCTGACCAGACGACTCCTAGGGCTGAGGTTCTGGAAGCAGCTGTAGTGAAAGGTGCTATCAAGTAAAAGGACTGAGTCGGGAGGTTGATTAAGTCTCAGGCTGGCAAAGCAGCTGTTTCCGAAGTTCTGTAACATTTAGATACATCATTTAGTTCAAAAGTGATCCCTAAACCTGGCCCACAATGTGTCATGGAGGCCTAGTGGTTGGGCTTTACATATTAGAACAGAAAAAAAAAAGCAAGTAGAAGCCCTGGAAGAGGACCTAGACATATGGCATCTTCTTAGTGACTCTCTTCTCAAGAAGGGCTCAAATCTCCTTCTACAATGTCCAAACCACTCTTCAGTGATGCAAATTTGCTGGTGGGGGGAAGCAACAAATATTCACATTAATTGCTGGGTGGTTGGTGTTTTGTAAAAGGAATAGGCAGTTGATAGATCATTTTCTTTTACTCTTCAAACCACTTGTTTTGCACAGTGGAGACACACTGCCTGAGTCAAGGACATAAACGTGAGTGTGTCTGTTCCCATGGGTGTAAACACACAGCTCTCGTGGGCCTAATTTATAGCAAGTAGCCTAATACCAGAACATTCCTCCCTCAGTTACCGGTGGCCTGCATTTCTTCAAACCAAAGACTCCTCCATCACCAGTGATCAAGGGGAAAGTGGATTCAGTTGGGGTTCAGACCTACTCAAAGATTTCCTTGACTGCAGGGTTCTTGCATGTGAGAAATACAGAGAAGCACAGAAATAGAAATGACAGAAAAAGAAACACCACAAGTCTACTGATAGCAACCCGATAGGAATGCATATTCATTTTCCAATAATGCCTTCCCACTGTCTTTCCTTCTGCAAAGGGTTAAACAAAAAAGTAATTAAACAATGATTTCTTTATAAGTGCTGGACTTCTGAGGCCTGTTTTCTCTGTTGGAAAAAAAAATAGATTTAAGATAATGGCCCTATTCTCCTCAGAATAAATTAAGCTCAGAGATAAAGAATTCCATTACTAATGCCTTTCAGCAAAGCCCAGGCATCCTTTAAAGTCAAACTTTAAAGTATAATGTGCCGTGATCTTGTTGAAATCTTTCCTGTAATGATATTTAAGTGATGGGCAAGGGTATCAATGGTTCAGGCAAAGTATTGATTGTATATCTTCAGGCTGTAGAGCTCTTTCAGAGTATTCTGTTGGAGGGAATGCATTGCACTTATTTAAAGACACTTTCAGAGCAGTTGCAAGTTAAGTCAAATAACTGCTTTTTCTTGGAAGCTATAGGAAAAGAGGGCAAGTTAGGAGGGGAGGAGAGAAAAGAAAGGAACCTGGAGGAAACTCAAGGTAGAAATCAATGGCAAAGACCACAATATGGAACCAACAGCCAGCCTCTGGGATATTGGCTCAAACCAGCACACGGTACCTGCTTCAAGTTACAGATTCATTTTAGTGTTCAGTTCTCATCCTTTTTCTTTTTTGTGGGAAGAGCTGACAAAGGAGTCATCTTCATCCTTGTGGCAAGAAGTTGTCTCCTTTCCCTTGGAGAGCCGGGGGCTCCTTGAAGAGGAGACAGCTAGTTACTAGTCTGAGCAGTCTCAGCAAGTCCAGCCCCACTCTCTCAGGAAGGCAATGTGAAGAGTCAGAGGGAGCCCAGGGACAATTCAATTAGCAGTGAAATAGGATATTGACTGGAGAAAGAATGGGTGATGGCTTGGGACAATCATGGCCCTGCAGGGAACCTCTTAATGGGGCTAAAAGCCCTTGATACCCAACCCAATCATTTGAATCATGGCCCTATTTAAGTCACAATTTGAGTGTCTAAAGCCATCATATATGATGCTGACAAATTGATGACTAGCCCCAAACATGGATTTGTATTGCTAATTCATCTCCCCTACATGACTATAGTCTTCTTGAGGGTGGAGATTGAGAAAGTCCTTTTCTCACTTGACAGTCTCAATAAAACACATGCATCTGGGGGGTGCCCAGTACAAATGCCTTCAATAAGTGGTTGTCCTTAAAACAAAAAGACAACCAATGAGTTTGCCTGGCAATGATGCCATCCTAGAGTTCACAGCTAAGGGGACCCCAGCTGGTTGCCAGGTGGCTTCCGGGACACCCCCACTGCAGTGTGAAATGTCTCAAGAATGGTGGAGCAGAGCCTCTGCAGCTCCATTCTTCTCTTCCACAGGACAATGAATAACACCCCCAGTGCCCAGTGCTCTGGGCTCTGCAAAGCATATCCTGGCTCGTGAGTGTCACCCTTCTGTCAGAAATAGCCACAGACCCTTGTTTTGGTGGTGGTGTAACCATCATGGAGCATGCACAGGGCTTTGGGGACACTTGGCCAACCAACTGGCCCACCTAAAGGTGCTGTGGTTGACGCTAGCAAGGAAACACCACTGTGTGGAAGGGTCTAGATAATTGACAAAAGAGACCCAGTTCCTGGCCAGATGGAACATACTTTTGTGTCTTTACTACAGAGGAAGAGATTCCTTCCCATAGTTTAAAATTTCTGGCTTACTCTTAGTTTGATTCTTTGTATTGAATTAATCTGACTATTTGAAATACTTGTATGCACACACATATACACGTATTTACATAATATATATTTGCTTGTGACTTTAAAGTGTTTATTTCTTATGAAATTAGTTTAAGGCTTTATAAATGAGAATTGAAAAGAATGTACCCATAACTATATCACCCTAATGCTGCAAATTTAACAAACATTTGTTTAGGACTTGCTGCTAATTCCTGCAGATACAGAAGTGAAGGGCACGCTCCTCTTCCTCACGAGTCCACAATCTATTGGGGCACATGAACGAGCAAACCCACAACTACAACGGAGTGTGTTAGGAACTGGACAGAATGCTGGGCAAGCATGAGGACACGGCTCCCTTCCAGTGTTCTGTGTGGAAAAACCCAGCTCTTACATGGCTGTCATCACGGAAGAGATGAAATTTTGTATTCTATTTTCCTCCTCCCTGTCTTTTAATCACGTTCCTTCTCAGGATACGTGGATGTGCCTTCCTTCTCTCATGGAAGCTTTTCTTTAAATAAACAGAAATCTGGTTACCAAAGTGCTACCACTCAATGTCTTTGCCTATACTTATTTCATTACTTCATCTGAATAATAATTTTTTTAAAAGGAAGCCCAGGATTCTGACCTTGTGAAATAAGCAAAAAATAGTATCATCATTCACCCAGCAACATATTGTACCTCTGCTTGTTGTTTCCGTGCTTGTCTAATTATTCCAAAAAGAATAGCTATGGTAAAGCTCTCGCATATCGGCAAATATGCTTTTGATTTAAGAAATTATTATAGAAAAATGCTGGAAGCCTTGTAGTCATCTTTGCTATATTTAGATGTAAAATAACATTCCTCTGCAATTACCATTTGGTGTGAAGTTTAGGCATTCGCATTTCTCTTTTGTTTTTTTTTCAATAAACTTTTTTTCTCTTTTTTTCTGGGTTAACAATGCAGGGATCGTAGTTGTGCAATTGTTAAGAAGAGGCCACTTAAATTCCACCCTCTGCAGATACAGTGTCTGTGGCAGTGTTTAATCAGAGATTAAGATTGAGGAATTGAATAACTGAGGTTGCTAATGAATTTGAAAACTTAGCAAAGCAAGGAGAGCTGAGGATTTTTCTGGCCTTGTTTTTTTTCTCTGTCCCTTTCCTCATTTCCCCCTATTATCACATTTCTGGCCTTGACTGCTGAGTTTATTACTACTCATAACCCTGGCCTAAGTCAAAACAAAACAGCTGAGCCTCTCTGCTGAGCTCCTGGAGCCATTCAGTCTATTGGATTGATGACATGTTCAGAAGGTTGCAATTGCAGGACGCTGGTAGTGGTGAAAATGAGATATGTTAGGCCACCAACACTTTCTGTAATCACCTTAATAGGTCAACATAACAATGGATGTTGCTGGCTGGAAAAATAATATGGTCCTAAATCAAAAAAAATTCACTATATCACAGGTCCCACTGCCACCCCCTAGGGAGCCTGGGTTATTTGGGCACCTAGGTTGGCAGGCTCACGTTAACTTCAGGTGCCCCACAATGAACTTAGTCCCTTGGTTCACCCTAGAACAGAACCAGCCTTCCCCAAGGTGACTCTATAACAGACCTGCCCTGGGTAGATAGCTCATTTCAAACCCGGCCTGGAGGTAATTCTTGAGCAGGGATTTCTGCATTGGGAAGAGAGGAGACTAGATTATAAGATCCTGAAGGTCCTTTACAACTTGAAAATGCTGCGATTTTATGAAGATGGCATAGGGCAAATTGCCGGGCTCTAAGAGGACCATCCTCTCTGCAACTTCTTTTAATACAAAGGCAAAGATTTTAGGACTATTTTTATCAGTTAGACACTGTACTTCAGATGATACATTTCAAGCTTCATTTGGCACAAAATCTAGGTGGTTTAAATCAACACTCAAGGTAAATGTCTGCATTTTTATGGCCAAAGGCCCCCATATTTGTGATTATTTGCTATTTTGTTGTTGCTGGTTAAATTATGCCTTGATATTTACTGCATCTCCGACTCCAATCAGACTGATTACTTGTAGGGATATTACAGCTGATAAAAGAGACTTGGTGTGAAGCAACAGCAACATAGCCAACTTTTGGCCACAAAATCTTTTATGAATACGAGGTGATTCCTAACAACATTTCCTTAAAACTTCTTACTTACACTTAGCTCAGCTGCTGATGGCTTTCTACTGACGATGTTAAATATATGTTTTTGACAGCAGGGAAAGAAATAATCTGTCTTGTAAGACTGTTCTTACTTCGACCAAGAAAATCTGTCTCCTGCTACTGCTTAGCACATCTATAGGTTGGAGGAAAGGGGGTCAAAGGAGGACATATTTAATGTACATATTTAATCTTGCCTTGTCTATTTTTATTCCATTTTACTCAATATTTGTAACATTCTCTTTGCGTCTGCAAGCACGGATGCTATCCGCTTGAGACATGAAGACCCCAGAGAATAGAAACCGTGGACATGTTCTTTGAAGGTACCTAGGACAGCTCCAAGAATAGTTAAGTATATAATAAATAATTGACTATGGATGATGATGATGGTGATGATGATGACGCAGAAATAGGAGGTAAAAAAAAAAAAAACCCACCTTCAGATGGGTATTTGTAGCAATGCTTCAGAAGGGAGAGCAACAGGGAGGAGTTGGGGTCATTCCCTAGCTTGGCAAAAAAGGGCAGTATTATGCTTGGTGTCTCTGAAGTGTTGTGAAGATAACTTTGTAGCATCAATGGAAGGCTGTGATGCCATACGGCTCCATTTGTAGAGGGGGACTAGGCTTGATTCAGAGAGTTCTCCCCTTGAAGGCAGGCTTGGCTGACTTCAGTAAACTGCCATGCACAGGCGGGGTCGTAGAAAGGACGGTTACTGAAAGGATGGTTGTATTAACAGCAAGATTACTCCCGGAGTAATGTCTCCGGTGAAGGAAATGCTCATGTGAGGGGCTGCTAGCTGAGGGTCTGAACCAGGTATACAGGCTTCTTGTGAGATTAACGGAACATCTCTAACCTTCAACTGCATTGTTTTTTCATTTGCAAAATCATATCATGGGGTAAACAGCCCGAAATAACGGCAATTCATCAACTTGGTGGAGGCGCACACGTCAGGTAGGCGCTTCCACAGTGCCCTTTCTCCTTGGGATTCTAAGCCTAGGAGACAATGTGTGGCATTTACTGTGCATCACTCAGGGTTCAGAGGGTGGGTCTTTCTGAAAGAGAGGGTCTTTCTTTTTAGGCCTTATCGGACCTGTCCCACCTGTCACCTCCAAGCACATCCCACGCGCTGGATGGGTGTGTGATTTGGTGTACTGACTGGGGTCTCACCATTGTCCAACCTGTCTGCCTGTGAACCCCTAACAAAGCATCAGAGACGCACGTGAAATGGAGTTATCGCCGCTTCCACAGCCTGAAAACACAGAGCCCTATCTGCCGGCCATCAATCCGTGCTGGATGGCTAAGGAGCACACTGGGGAGCCGCTGCGACCGGAATGTGACTCCCCAAGGTGCTCCAGGGGTTCCCTTGGCCACACCCAGCAGTGCAGAGTTCCTGGTGCAGCAGAGCACAGTGGGGGAGCACGGTGGAGACGAAACCGGTTGACAGGCAGAGGGATTCTGTTTGGGGTTTGTGCACAGAGTTGTCAGTTCAGGTCTCCAGGTCAAAAATCATTTTATCTGCTAAACCAGATGCTTTGTAGAACAAAATGCCAGGCCGACTTCAAGGCTGGGAGGTGTGCAGAGCCCCATGCTCTGATCGCACTGCAGCAGGCTCCAGCCCGTCCTGCTCCTCTCTCAATTCTCGCACTGCAGACGCCAGGCTCTCTTTCTCCCCATGCTCTCCATTTCCTTTGAGGACTTTTTGATGGGCCCTCTTTCTGCCCGTTGACCATTCAAGAGGCAGGAGGTTCAAAGACGTGGCTCCCAGTCCCTGAAATCAAAGTCGTCCTGCCTCGTGTGGCTGCAGAGGCACTTTTTGTTGGTGTTGATTTTGTTAAAGAGAAACATTAAAGGTAGGGTGGAGCTGGGGAAAGAACTGCGATCCTTAGTCTTTAATCAATAGAGGGAAACTGAGGCTCAAAAAAGGGAAGTATTAACAGCAAGATTACTCCCGGAGAGACAAGTTCCGGACCCGACTCAATGGCAAAGACCTTAAAAATGATCTCGCTGCCCCTGCCCAATAACTTGAATCTCCTTCCAGCAGATAAGTGGATGGGGATCCTCCTGCCACAGGAAACAATGTTTTCACTTCAGATCTCATTTTCTTTCCCTGTTTTTAGCATGTATGGGAACATTATATTTGCTAATAATCAGGAATAGGACTAAAAACAGAAGATGTGAACTGCACACATTATAAAGCAAATGAGATCTGAAAGTTTATAATCCCTTCAGACCTGAAAGCTGTCCCGTGTAGCCCTAAGGGTGAGACTGCATTTGGCTTCCCTCTGGGATGTCTGCCTCGTCCTGGATTGTTCTGCCTTTCTGAGGTCCATGGAGGGGAGTCAGAGTGGTTTGGCTGAACTCCAGTTTTCTGCTTCTGAGTTATTCTATTTGACAGAGGAAAACAATGAAGAAAGGTTCATCGTTTGGACATCCAAAGAAAAGAAGGAGGCAAACCTATGAAGGAATCCTCTGTTGCCTTGTTTTTGCAAACGAGGGCACCTCTCTGATTGATATATCCCAAATTACTCCATGTGGGGCCTGACCCACAATCAATGAATCAATCAGTAAATGGTGTCACTATTATGGTTGTTATTGGAGCACTTGGATTTCAAATTGAACTTGGTCAAGACGTAAAGCTACCTCTCTCCCCGTTGGAAATGTCCCTTAAACTCTTTCTCCAGATGCCCCATTGATGGAATATGGTGACTGAGCTCCATGGGCCTCCCATGCCTGCAGTGAATTCCCTCTGAACACTGTGCTACCTCCTGAGAGGGAGGGTTCTGCATGGTGTCATATCATTATCTGTGTCAAATGTAGTTAAGATTATTTCCCCAAAGAATATCAGAGTTTCCCCAACACTTGGTGATGGCTGCAATAGAGAGGAAATTGAAGTGGAAGGCCATTCCCAATAGCACATAACACAGTGAAATATAAGAGAAAGATGTCTTGCAGATGCCGGGCCAGGCAAGGAATCTTTCTCTGGAAGGACAGGTTGAAAAGCATAAGAGACCTGTGGCAAAAAAAGCATAGGGTTGAAGCTCTTCTAGCACTTCTAGCATTTGCTCAAAATGCACCTGGGCACCAGCTATGGCAAGGCTCAGAGTTGAATTCCGGAGCCACAGAGATGAACATCTCTTTCTCTCAGTCTAAAGGAAAGCCGAGCTGGATTTGTAAGCAGAAAATTAGAATAGAGTGGCAGAGATGAACCAAAGCTGCAGGATCTGGTTTCTGCTACCCTTCACCCTCATCTCTCCCCACTCTCCCCCGGCCCATTTTGCTTCAGCAGTTTCTCCATCATGTGCAACCCTTCCCTCTGCACTTGCCCGCTCCTCCACCTGGAGTGCTCCTCTTGCAGGTATCCGCATGGCTTGCTCCCTCACTGTCTTCAGGTCTTTGCTCACGTGTCACCTTTCGATGGAGCCTTCCTTGACTGCCTTACATGCAATTCCACCACCACCCACAAGACCCCCTAAACCTCTTCCCTGCTTTCTCTCTCTCCAGAGCACTTATCGTTATCTAACCTACCAAAGCTGTTATTTATTTTGTTATCTGACTGCCCCCATCAGAATGTAAGTTCCACGAAGGCAGAGATCTTTGTCTTGTTTACTGTGCTGTCTCCAGCTCCCAGACACATAATAGACACTTGATAAATATTTATTAAATAAATGAATCTAGTGGGACATTCCAGTTGGTAACTTCTACATTCATAGACACCAAGAGCTAAAAAGATCTTTGTGATCATTTTGTCCAACCAAAGCAGGGGCTCTGGAGCCAGACTGCCTGGGTTCAAACCTAGGCTCCATTACTTACTAGCTGTGTGACCTTGGGCAAATCACTTAACCTCTCTGTGCCTCGGTTTTTTCATATGTAATATGGAGAAAATAATAGTGACCTTCTTATGGGGTTGTTATGAAGATTAATTATAATTATTATATAAAATACTTAGAACAGACATGGCATGAGATAAGCATTATAGAAGCATTGGCTATTATTACCATTATTAAGAAAACAGAAGGTCACAAGATAGTAATTTGCTCAAAATCACTCATTCGTTCATTCATTCAACAAACATTTAAGTGCCTCCTTATATACTTATACACTAGAAACTGGGGGTTCTGCAACAGATTAAATAGAGTAGTTCCTGCTTTTATGGAACCTGTAATCTAAGTGCAGGGATGAACGTTGAACAAAGAGTCAAGTAGGTATAGAATTACAATCTCGATGAGCGCTGTGAAGACATAGGGCACTGTGACCCAGAAGGATGAGAGACCTAGTCTGTGTTATCAAGGGGCTGAGGGGAAGTGGGATGGCATCCTTAGGGAAATGACATGCATGGTGAGACCTGAAGGCTGAGCAGAAATCAGCCATGGCTGGGAAGGGGTGGGACTGTAGAGGAAGGAGTTAAGGGGAATTGTCAAACTAAAATCTTGGTCCCAGACTAGGGCTCTACATCATAGGTACATGGCAATGAGATTGAGTGTGGACTTCTTCACCAGCCTGATATTTCCTCAAGGCAAGAAGGCAAGTACACCGTGTAGTCAAGAAAGACTCTTTGTAGCTGTAGAAAATGCCTGGCATAGGGCACAGTGCACCCAGGTGCCCAGAGTGAAGGCAGTACCCGTTCCCTCAGCACTTGCTACCCACCAGCTCACAGGTGTGGCTCTGATAATGAGATGGTGTTCTAAGTTCAGATGTGCACCCTCCTCCACATACACCTCCTGGCTGATTTACAACTGAGAATGGGCTCAGCTGCCTGGGGTCACGACAGCACCATCTCTGTGGTGACTTCCATCCTTTCAATAGGCCAGCAGTCTCCTGGGAGGCCTGCCAGAGGAGGGGGACATGCTGTTTGTTCTCCATAAACCCAGAAGAGGCAGTATCATGACCTCAGAGATGACCTTTTGATATTATTGTCTCAGCATTCATGGAAATAGTTGTGCATGGGGCTCAAGCACCGCCATTATAAAACACTTGGTTAAAATATGGATTAATCCCTGGGAGAGTGTAATGCAAGATTCAGATATATGGTCTGTGATATGGATAGGATATATTTTTTTATTGCAATAATAAGTTTCTCAACTCCTAATGGACCCTGTATTCACTGAAGATGACAGGGAGCGAGGAATGGAAAGCCGGCAATTTGTTAAGGTTGCAGAGCAGCAGTTCCAAGGTTGTAAAAGATAAAACATTTCAGAGTCATTAAAATCACCCTAAATTGTCTATCTGAACTCAAAGCAACAAACCTAACTCAGTCCTGAGTCTATCACCAGATATCTTTCTCTTTACAGTGTTTTGACTCCCCTGGACGTGGCACACGGTTCAATCTTCTACCCCCAGGAGCACCCGGGCTTTGAAAAGACTAATCTCAGACCTTCCTGGAGGAGGGGGACTTTGCATGCTCTAGAAGGGAAAGGAGGCAGCTATTTGATGGATACACAGCCCTTAGAATAAAAGCCCTCATTTAAAAGAAGAAGAAGGGGTCAACCAAGGAGTACTTTGTCTGGCTCTAGAGAAGGGATCATCTGAGGAAACTTAAGGCCTTTAAGGAATCTTAAGTTGGTGACTAGCAAGTAGAAAAAGTCTTTAAATCCTTAACTGGGACTTCATAGTCGTCTATAGGAGGATAATGGGTATGACATGGATTTGAGAAGGACTATGGTCAGACTCATGAGTCAAGGGGTAGTTTTAATGACAAATCTTGCTGCTATTTACTAAGAGCTTACTAGGGTCCAGACCCCACCTTGAGGGATTTTTCATAAACTAACCCATTCAATTCTTGTAACAATCCCACGAGGTAAATAATAGTATCCCATTTTATGTATGAAGAAATGCGGTGAGTTTCTTAGCCTCTCCAAGACTCAAAATCACAGTTAACAGGGTAACTGGGCTGGGGGCCAAACCCCAACGAACCAATCTACGTTAATGCATTAGCCAGAACATGACCTCTTCCCAGGAAACAGTATATTTTCACTGATGGAATGCAGTAAGTTCTCAACTCTTCAGGCCCCATTCAGCTGGTAGAGGCAACACCTCTGATGGAGTACCCTTGCTATCAGATGATGTCAGTAGCAAAAGCAGTCCAGCAATGATGCTGGACTGGATCCTTGGGCTTAGCAGTGAGCAAAATAGAATGATGTATGTTCCACTGGCCAGGAGGAAGGAAGGGTGGGCTTTATAATACCCCTCTGCCCTGGGCCACAGCGATTCTTCCTGTATTTTATCCTCTGCAGGGGAGAAAGTCACTGGGATCAGAAGGAAGTGGGGCCGAAGGGGATGGGAGGCAGGGAAAGAAACAAGAAGCATGAAGCTCCAAGGGATGACAGAGAGAGAGGGTGGTGCTGGTGATGACAAAGATGATCACATATTTCTAGATCTACCCTTCCTCTCTAAGTAGGAGCCACAAAAGGGGAAGGAGGCAACCACAGAAAAGGCAGTCACCATGCTGAAATTTTTCTTTGAAAATAGCATTGCTGTCAAATTCAGAAAACAGTTTCTCACCCTGAATAAAACACTGACATTTGTCTAATTAAAAAACCTAATGGAGATTTTGCAGACAGAGGGAAGCAGCCAGTGTATCTGCTGGTAAAGTCTCCATATGGCCCAATCCAATGTGTATTCTGTTGCACAGAGAGAGCAGGGCACTCTAGTATTATAGCTGCCCAGCCATTAAATTACCTCCACAGCCTTGCTGGCCACTGGCAGCCAGAGAAGGGACGGCTTGGCCCAGATTTCTGTTCGCCCCTCGCCTCCCCCCACAAGAGGAATGATTTGACATGTGGACAAGCCCCCAGGAGCGGTAGGGGTGTGAGGTGGAGGGGGGTGGGTGGGTAGAGGGACTATTATGAAAGAATTTTCTCTTCTGGACCCCAGCGGATGGTGGGTGTTTTAATAAAAACAGCATGTGGAATGACTTAGTAGAGACTGGGAAAGAAGCCCTGCAGAGCTGCTTCCAGCCCAGGTACCTATGGAGATGCCCAAATCATTATTCAGACCCCTAGCAAGAGCGAGGCTAAGTCTGGAGACCCAGATGAAGTGAATCAAGCCTCCAGAAGGTCAGTCTAGGGACCAACCCTCCTTTCAGAAAGATAAGGTGGGATGAAAGCACAGATAGTCAGTAGTATGGCCACTTTCCCCAGAGATGTGCTCAAATCTGCACCTCCAAGCAAGCTAGCCTGGCCCCGAGTGGCTCTGAGGACCTAAAGGTACTGCCCGCACATGCCTCAAACTAGTCTTCCCTCCCCACCCTTTCTGTCTCTTCCCCTCTCTGGACCACATCTGTCACCTCTGAGTATTTCTCACTTCTCTCCACGCTAATCACCTCTTCCCGTCTCACATTCCTCCAGAGAGTCTGTTTAAAGATTTCAGCATTTTCAATGGCTCTGGCCCTGAGCACCTCTCACACCAGGCATCAACCAAGAAGACATCACAAGACATACAAAACAAGTGACCCACCATGAACCGTGAGATAGAAATAACTCATCTTGTCTATTAGTTTGGAATAAGATCCTGATGAACAGAGGAAGGGAGCAGAGCTTTGCCTTCCTCCACGAGGCCATGCTGTGTAGCTATGGGGCTCCTGCCCCTGCCATTCATATTGTTTCCAGGGTCTTTGTTTTGAATCTGAGGCAACACAAAGCATCCTGCTGTATCAACCTAATTACCAGCCTCTCTCTCTTTTCCCACTGGTGCGGCAGGTGAAGCGTAGCCAAGAGGGACTTGATGTGATAATGGAACCTAGTGATGAACTTCATTCATTATCATAATTACCAATACCATTTTATTGTGATGACACATGAGGGGGTGCTGAGTCGTGACATCTGGGGTGCGCCAATCAGTCAAAGCAGACAAGAGAGATGATGCCTTAGGGAATCACCAGCTCCCACGAAAAGGCTCTCAGCCAAGCAAATGTAGTTAGCAGACATGGCTGGTAGGCAGGTGAAATTTAGAATGTGCCTCAGACCTTCACCACTAAATGAGATTAGAATGCTGCTGTTTTCCAACACCTGGAACAGCGGCCAGGAGGGCTGGGCTCATCTCTCCCATCTTCCAACGTCCTTTCTCCATGAGCTATCTGGGATCAGTGGTGACTGCAAGTGTGACTAGATTCTCCAAATGTGTTTGTAGAATGTATTCACTCCCCAAAATCCACTCTATTTCTCCTCCATTGAATAGCAGAAATACTATTTAGGGAAATTGCCAGCTCACTGGATGAGCCTGATTGGTCTAAGGGCTATCCAATCCCCTTTGTCAGTAATCACTTCCGAATTGGGCTAGTGACCCTATTTACACCAATGAGACGCAAGAGAGGATTGCTGAAGGGTGTTTGGGAACTCATCTCATTCTCAAGAGATTGATGGAAAAAGCTACACACTTCTCTGCCACTGGATGTGAACCTAGAAGCATATTGACTAGGTTGCTGTTGGCAGCTATCTTACGGCCAAAAAGGAGGTTAGCTTGGGGGGAAAAGGCAATCCATGAAAAAAGAAGGGACTAAGACAAAGATAGAAAAATAGACCTAGTACCTTCATTTGATAGTGCCTAACTCTGGATTTCTGGTTGTTAGCCAACAACATTTTTTATGGCTTCAGCCAATTAGAGTTTCTATTATCTGAAGCCCAAAGAATGCTTTCTGTAGGAAAAAGTACCTCCTCTCAAGTCTGCTTGGTAAGAGAACATCACCTAAGAGCTGACCAAAGACCACTAGAAGTGGCCTGGTGGAGTAGAGCGCAAGTGTATTGCGAGGGTCACAAAGCAAAGGAGAGGTCTCTATGATCCATACCTATATCTATATCTATGATATCTATATATCCCTCTCCACCCCGAGTACAACGAATCAGCAGTACTAGGGTAGACTACATTTTGTTCCCAACTATTCAACTCCCCACTCCCCCATTGCCATGTGACTTATGGTGTTCCTTCTAGGGAGAGTTTCCTCCTCAGCCTTTGGTCAGGCTTGCACTGGCCTTTGCTTTATGACTTGCTTTGGCCAATGGAATATGAGTGAATGTGATGTATGCCACATGTGAGAGGATGCTTTGAATGTAAGTGTCTGCTTTGGCTTCGTCAATTTCTGCTCTCTGTCATGAGAAAGGAAGGTCTCAAACAGGTGCTATGCCTTCAACTAAAGTGAAAAGTCATGTGGAGTAGAGCCACAGCCTGCTGGTGTCGTGAATGAGAGGTAAATATTTCTTGCTGTAGGCCACTGAGATTCTGGAGTTGTTTGTTATGGCAGCCAAGCTAATACAAGCATATATCAAGCATGACTATATTCTTAGGACTCTGCAGAGTGATTTGGAAGACAAAGAATTATGAGGCATTGTTTCTGTTCTCAGAGAGCTTACAAACACACTAAGCACCAGAAAGAATTATAGAGAGTATGGAATTCAGGGATAGTGGAGTACACAGACTGTGGGGGCCACCAGAATTCAGAGGGAAGGAAACCAGAGGTGAGTGCACTAGCTGGGACAAACTTCAAGAATGGATAAGACTTGCAAAGTAGTGGATAGGGTTAACAACAGGGAGGTGCCAAGGTCTAAACAGCTAGATTCTCCACTCACCTTGTCAACTGGCCTCAGTGAAAGGAGGGGCATTGCAAATACCTGGGGAGCACACACCGCTTCACTTTTTCTTTTGCCTGCCAGAGGCAAAGATGCTGAGACTTTCACTTTCATGTTTGAATGAAAATATCTTAGTGTACAAATTATCACTTTACAATTAATTATGCAGAGCAAGCAATACACATGAGACTTCAATATTATGACAGCTTGGAAATTTACTGTTTTCGAACTTAACACGCAACAAGTCTTGCCAAATGTATGTTGAAAAGTAGCACAGGATGAGACAATTAACATTTTAATTTTGTATATTCACGGCACATCTGTGGGTCAGTGTAAACATCACCAACAACTCAGCATATAACTTGACACCCCCCAAAGACTCTGGCCTTAAAAACCAACGTGCCTTAATTAGGCCTTTCCTTCCCCTTCTGCCTTTGGGGACAAGGGATTGTTATGAAAAAGATACAATTACACCACATTGGCGTTCACCAGGCATCTCAAATGGATTGAGTTTGATAAAAAACAGCAGATTTCACTGCTGGCATCTTCCCTCCAGAATCTGTAAGCACCATGTGGATATCAAGGGGAATTTCATCCCAGTATCTTTCTGATTCCTTTACACTTAAATCATTAAAAGATTTTTGAGGGTTTCTGAAGCCCAAAAACTCTCCTGAGCCACTCTTTTCCCCCCAGCATATTTTTTATTTCTTTTCGTAAAATTTAGGAAATTGAATTTTAGCTCTCGATTAAAAAAAAAAAGCAGCTACATGTCAATGATAGTGGCCAAGGATTAAAACCCCAATTCTAAAAATTTGTCCTGTGGTCCATCCATCTGATGAACATTTATCTATTTTCATTGGGCCCATATCTCAGATGGTAGAAATTTGGCCATTTATGATTCCAGAAAAGAACTCAGGAATTACATGCTTCGCTTTACTCTTTATAGTATAGAGTTTTACGCAAGACAAGCTAGAATAGTTGACTGGCATGACGAGGGTAGCGCTGTAGTATCAATAGCTGGATGAGACCGAGCACCATCCATCCAAGTCTCCTGCCTCGTCAAGGCAAGGCCCAGCTCGACAAGTTTGAAATCTCTTCCTAGGTTCCGTCCTGAGAGCTGATACTGCTTTGGTCACATTGTAGTCCACTCCTTCTTTGTTATGCCCGACATAACCTGATCTTACTCTCAGGTAAAAGCATCTCACATTTTCTCATTCCGTTGAGAGATCTGAACCTAATCTTGAAATGGATTGTATAACTTTGCAAATATCCAAACATTTCCTGATGAATCCTGTCTAGAATGTAGGCTCCATGGCAGCAAGGACCTTGTCTGTCTTCTCCATGTCACATCCTCCAGATGCAGAACAGTGTCTGGCACATAGAGACGATGAACAATATTTGTTAGATGAAGGAATGAATAAAAGGCTAATCATATGTAAGATACACTCAACCTCTTCACAGCACTTCCATACCTATTGATGAATTGTATTTTGTTGATACTCTGAATGGATAACAAAGGTAAAGTCGATTTTAGTTTATTTATAAAGCAATCGAGGCCCAGATATTGAGTGACTTAAGATCTTATGGCTGGCCAATGGGGAAACTGGGGTAGATTTCAGGTCACCTGATTCTTGCATGTGCTACTTTTCATGTAGATCAGTGTTTCTGAAGGTTTAGCATGCCTCAGAATCACCTGGAAGATTTATTACAACACAAATTGGGATTCCACCCCCAGAGTGTCAATTCAGTAGGTGTGGGGGCCACCATAATCTGCATTTCAAATAAGTTCCCAGGTGATGTTGATACTGCTGGTTCTGGGACCACACTTTAAGAACCACTCATTAAGATGTGGTCTTATCAAGAGCAAAACAAAGGCACATGAGAGGGATAGACACTTCTGAACATTCTCCGAGACTATGAAGGGATTATCAAACTCAACTGATCAGTGTAGGAAGCCAGACTGTGTGTTTTAATTGCAGAAGTCTTTTGTCTTCTTCATTGAAAACTAAAACAAACCAACAAACTTACTACTATAGATCATGGAATGGGAGATTCCAACTTAGGGATATTCCAACTTAGAATGAATGTTAGCTGGAATTTTTCTGAATATAAATTTAGGTCTTAAATAGAAATTTTGGAGCTGGAAAGGACATTAGCAATTACGTGGTCCAACCTTCTCATTTTTACACCTGTAATAAGAAAATGAAGGTTTAGACAGGTGTCTATGCCTGGCCCAGCGTCGCAGGCTCTCCTTATGCCTAATGTTTCCCCTGCAGACCATAACCAAAGGGAGGCAGGGCTTCCCCTGCATGCTGCTCTTGGAGCTGTTCCCGCAGGGACAGTTGGTCACCAACAGATGTAAGTTTTGTGGGTAATGGTTAATGATGAACTGGAGCAACGTAGTACCCGGTATGAGATTTTTGGTGGTTGCCACGATTTCTGGTGCCTTCTACTAATTTCCTAAGCTTAGGGATGGACTTCAGAGTTGGGGTGAAGTTTCTGGAGAATGGGATGATAGAAGCAATGGGGTGTCTATTCCTCCTTCCAACCCAGGAACCCAGGCATGTGTTCCCGGCTGTGCCTCTGGTAATTGCTAAACTCCCTATTTCACTCGCAGTGTGATTACATAGCTTATGGGGATGGGGCAGAATTTAGATTCTGTGACTCATCTCCCCAAGCTGGGCTTCCATAACACTCCACAGATCACTGGCATGTTTATTGTGCATTCTCAGAAATACGAGGTTAGCACATCATGATATACATTCCTCTCAGAGGGAAGACAGAGATCCACAGTATAGTAGTTGAAGGACACACGGCTTGAGTAAGATGGATGGATGTGGGTGAGGCAAAAGAAATGTTTGTCATTCATTTGTTCATAATGCTGTTCCCTCTCCCCTGCATGTGTCCAGCTGAGGCTCAGAAACATCACTGGATGCTGGGGACATCCAGTGAATTGCAAGTAAGCAAATAAACATGATTTAAGAGTAGAAGAGAAGAATTTGCCACACTACAAAACTTCCTCCTTCATTTATTTTGACAATTTGGTGTTTAATATTTATGACAGTGCTTTAGACTATCCAAGTAGTTTTAGTGTGAGGAGTGAAGTTTTGTAAACTGAGTTGCTTATTCTCAGATAAAGTGATGAGCAAGCTTATGGAGCAGAAGGCAATCATCAGATTTTAGCTAACCAGTTAAATTACTGTATTTCTGCAAATATATTCTTCACCATCATCAATAACTCATGACATATGTTAAGTACATTTACACAGAGTACTAAAATGATACACTGCCTGCCTCCTAGAAGTTTATAATCTTAAGATAGGAACTGCAAATACATTGAAAAATACTTCCATTCTTCATTCCTGTGCCCATGGCAGACATTACTAATCAAGTGTAATGTTCTTTTTCAGTATTTCGTCCTACAATGAATGCCAGGCAGCCACTACCAATTGATTGCAGTAAGTGTGTACCAGGCCTTCCCGGTCTACGTACATTAGAGAGAGTGGAGAAACATCAGACCTGCAACACATCCCTAGGACACTAGATGGGGGGAAGGGGTGTACGATTACAGACCAAAGGACATAAAATTTTATAGCATCAACTTAGGTTTTCACACCTTCCAAGTAGTAAATGAACGTGTAACTTGGAGAATTGAAGCATAGGAGCTCTGTGGGTTTCAATAAGTCTGATCCCTCAGGGTGGATGCTCACGTGTTGTGGGTAGGAAAGAGCACCGTGGTGGGTGTAGCCATCATTAATGTCTTTGCCCCTAAGATAGGAGAATTCTGAACCTTCTGGTTAAACACTGATCATAGCCACATACTCTTCTCACTTCCACCTTTCTGAAGTACTAGTTGAGTAATTAAAATCACTTCTGTTAAACTAGTGTGGTTGGCTCAATAAGCCAAGGGCAAGTTACGGATCTGGAGAATGGAAACTGCTTTAAACCTTGGCGGTTCTGGCCATGGTGAGGAATAACAATTCGAGTAATTGATAACTAGGTCCCTGATGTTGAACCACCACCCAAGGCCTCCACACATCAGCGGCGAGCCTGATTCTCTGGCTGGGGTAGATAAGAGCTGAGATCATGTTGTTCTGGCTGCTCAAGCGGCAGTGGTTGAGGACGTGCTTCAGTTTAGTGAGGCCAGTCGTGCAGAAGGTTTTTGAACACACACAGTCTGTTGTGGCCTGGAAGCGAAACACTTCCCCTGATAGGGGCTAAGGAGGAGTACACGACTTTCAGATTAGACGCTGAGAAGATTTAGAGTTTAAGGGTTCCAAAGAGGACAGGCAGGAGCTGCTAGAGCAGGCTGGGGTAAATTGGCAACTGGCTTATTTGGCAAGGGCACATGCAGGCCGAAGATGCTGATACCTAGAGATGTACCCTAGAGTCTAACTTGTCCTTCTGCCTTAAGCAGTAACACTACTGCCACTATCACTAATTGCCATTTATTGAACAGTTACTACATGCCTGACACAATGCTAAATGTGTTTATAATTATATCATTTAATGTCATCATTTAATTCTAGCATTTATTCTTCATATCAATCCCCTGAGGTACTTCTCCTTCTCCCTGCTGTATAAAGGGAAGCTCTGAAAGATTAAAAAACTTTCTTAAAGTCCAACAGACAATAAATGGCTAGTTTAGGAGTTTGACCCCCAAATTCATGCTCCTAACTACCATGCTTTATTGCCTTTACACAGTCTGACATGCTCTCCAACTGCTAACTTTACCTGAAGATGTCTTTTTTTATCATGATAAGATGCATCTGTAGATCCCAAGAGACCTATTGATTAGACAAAAATAAACGTACAGCACCATAACAACGCAATCAAATCACCATGCTGATGAACAAAAGGTAGAGTTAAACCTCTCTAGATGCAAAGATCCTCACTTCACTGTGGAATGTAATCCATTTGATCTGGATTTGGGATTCTTGTTAAAGAAGTCTTCATGGGAAGAGACACTGGTGGCGTTCATTATTTTCTTATGGGGCAGTGCCACGGCCCTTTTTTCTGAAAGGATAAATTTAGACACTTTATTTCCTGCCCCGTAGCTTCCTAATTTTCCTGATCTTACTTGGCTATTTCTCAGAATATGTTTTAAGACAGATATGTTCTTGGATATCATTGAAACCTCCCCTCTTTGGCCCCTTTACTTCCTCACTACCCTACAGACCCCTGCACATTGACTTTCTTTCCTCTCCAGCTGAGACCCCATGGCCCACACTTCACCCACTGCACTTACCCGCTTGTCCTAACATCTTACCTTCCTAGAAAACCCCAACCCCAGATCACTTCATGGTCTGCCTTCTCTGTGTCCAATTCTGGGGTGCTGAGAGTTGCTGGACAAAATTACCCCAACACTCAGATTGGCCCCATTTGTATGTATGATCTCCAGCCTCAACTGGCCCCCCTACACAGTCTCCAGCGCCTCTGTGCTTCTGAGGTCAGATCTGCCTGCCATTCTCCAAAGGCTAAATCAAACTTTCTCCACGCTTCCTCAACTTCACTGCTGCCTTCCCTGGCTCCCACCCTCAGCAGATGATCTTTCGCTACTTCTCAGAGAAAATAAAAGTCAACAGACAAGTATTTTCTCAATGCCCTGTCTCCAAAACTATCATCTTGACTTTCTCTGTACTCATCCTTTCTCCCTTCCCTCCTGTTACACGAGAAAAGTGTGCCATCACCCACATGAGGCTAATCCTTCCGTCTATGCTGTGGATCCTCTTCCCTCCCACTTCTAGGGACCTTGTCCCTAAAAAACACAATTTTACCCTCTCTCCTTCTTCCTAATAGGATTAAAATATGTGCAAGTCTCTCCTATTTTAAAAACAAACAAAAATTAGCAGCAACAACTCCCCCTTCATCTTGTACTTTTCTGCAGCTACTTCTCCATCTTCTCTCTATTTACTACCAAACTTCTTGAAAGAGTTGCAAACATTTACTGTATCCATTTCTTCCTCAACCCACAGTGTTCTGGCATCCACGTCTACCCTTCCTCGTAAATGTCCTTCTCTGAGGTCTAATGACCTTGTTGCTCTGAATTCCAATCGCCACTGGTCAGCCGTTGTGTCACTAGACTCAGTTCTCTCTCATTGAAACATTCTTGCCTTAGCTTCCATGAGAGCATGCTCTCCCGGTTTTCTTCCTGCTTTTCTGGATGTTTCTTCCCAGTTTGCCTTGTAGATCCCTCTTTTTATGCCCCTTTCTTAAATGTTGGTATTCCTCAAGATCTCTCCCCAGATTCTTTCCATAATCTGAGAGCAGGTTTCTCTCCTCAGCTCCAGCCCCATATAGCCAAATATTTACTGGGAATCTCTACTTAGGGGCCCCCTAAGCAATTCTAGCTTAGCATGTCCAAGATGGAATTCAGGGGCTTTGCCCTCAAACCTTCTCCTCCTCACATGATCCCAATCACCATGAGTGGCTCTTGTGTCTACTCACTTGTTCAAACCAGAAACTCAAACACCAGTCATCCATGGCTTCTGCCTTTCCCTCAGCCCCTATGACCAATCACTCACTAAATTCTTTTTATCTTACTCCTATGTATTGTTCATCACTCTATCCCCAGCATTTGTCATAGTGCCTTGTAGGTAGAGGATATTCAATAAAGAATGGCTTTATGGCTGGTGGATTAGACATCTCTAGACTCTATCCTCTCTGCTCCTTCCCCACTTTCCTGATTCAGGCCACCATCGTCTCTCACTGGATGAATCCACGCAATTGGTTTTCTGGCCCCTAGTTTCCTCTTGTAGCTCATCCATTCTCCTCTCTGCAGAGAGAGTGATCTTTCAAAACACAAGTTAGGTCTTCTAACTCTCCTGCTCATGCCCTTCAGAGAGCTCTTTCCAAGCACCTAACACAGTACCAGGCACTTACTGAGTGCTCCAAAAATATTTGTCCAATGAAAAAAATGATTGGGATCTAAAATAAAGAGGATTTCCAGGCATGCAGGAAGTCTAATGTCCATTAATTTTACGTCATGATTGTACTTGCCCATTTGCAATAAGGTTTCCCACACCAGACCCACAAACTGCTCTTCAGCTTCGGTTCATTCCCTCCTACAAATTGGCCCCAGAACAGCATTCATTTAAAGTCAAGGCCATCTGGGGACTTGGAAGAAGACTTAAAGAAAAAGAGAAGCTTACTCCATTGAAATCCCTGTCTCTCCAAGCAGAAGTGGTTGCTCCTATGTTCACCCTCACTCCTCCTATTGCTTGGCTAAAGTGACTAACTGGATACCAGCTGTGTGCTCATCCCTGTCCCATTGACACCCTCACATCATTTCCCCATCCTTGCTGGTTAGCTTCTCTCCATGTTGAGAATGGAAGTTATTAGCATGATCCACTCCTAACAGCATGGATATTCTGTGTGACTGTGGCTCTGTGTGTGTGTGTATAGTGTGGTAGAGAAGACAGGGAAGGAATAAAAAAAATATCCTCAGGAGCTGTGCTCTTAGGAAAAGGGAAAAGAGTATACACATTCTGGAAAGGACTGTCCTAGGGAGAGATGTACCCTTTTTCACAGGTACTCCATCCTCCCACAAGAAAGAAAAGGGGTGAGGGTCTACAGGATCAGGCAAGCCCCTGCAAAGATTTGGCCAATGCACCTCTGCCACCCCTCCACCTGCCACACACCATCTCAATCCATTGGTGATAGAAGGCTCTCCTGCCCTGGCCCCAGGCTGTCAATGCTGCTGGGATCTACTGCGCATGTGCGTGTGTCCTGACAGGTGAGCGGGGCCCCACAGGTGTGATGAGGCTGCCAGGCAGCAGCAGGCCTCCACTTTTCTCCAGCAGACAAGTCAGAGATGGCAGCCTGGGAATGAAGAATGGATGGAGTGGAGAGCAGAAAAATGTAGTCGCTGCCCCATGACACAGACGTGGACTCATAGAGGCCGCCTGAGGCATGCAGCGGGGTTTACAGATGAAGTGGAAGAGGCTGTCAGGTCCGAGCTGAGCTCAGCATGAGGGCTGAGCTGGAGAGCAGATGTCAGTGACTGGGAGCTCGCCCAGCCTGCCCTCTCCTCCTTGGCATTATGTCTTCCTGCTGTCAATGACCGCCAGTCCCTCAGCCTCATTCTCCACAGGGCCCATGACGGCCAACATCCTGGAGGCAACACCAGGGACTCGGCTGAGGTAAGAGCAGTGAAATCACACAGCTGCCCCTCGCATCCTCCCATCTCCTCCACTGCTCGCTGGTCGGGCTGGGCAGTGGTGGTGACCCAGAGAATTCCCCACGAGTTCAGGCACTGTCCTCTCCTCTCCCCTTCTGCTATTGTGTGTTTCCAGACACTCACTCCCCCTCACTGTATCTGCAGCGGTCAGAGAACAAGGCTCTCTGTCAGAGTGAGGCCGACAGAAGACAGATACATTTGGATCCGGGACCCCCATGTCCGGAAGGGTAACCTGTCCTATGCACGGCAGTCAGAGGGCTGAGACGCCCTGGCTCTCTTGCTCTAGTGTCCTTTATATGACCCCAACCTTGCCCCCTGCCCACCTCATGTCCCCATGCCTCAGACTCCTTGTCCACACATCACATCAGGCCCCAGCCCACTCTCCAGGAGCAGACGAGATATTGGTAAATAGAACATTGGGGGTCTGCACTGCCCGTCAGTGATGAAGGGCAAGAGCCTGGCACACCTGGGTTTGAAATCTGGATCGACCACCTGCTAGTGTGCACCTCAGCTAAGCAATCCCATTTCCTCTTCTGTAAGATGGGGAGAAGCAGATCGAGTCGGTGGGCTGTGAGAATGGAGTTAACATTAAGCGTTCCTAACACAGTACCCAATATCGTCATCGAATCTAGTTACGTTCATGTGAGTATTTTCTTGTCACATGGTGATCCGTGCGGCTCTCTGCAAAGCCACCCTAATGTCCCGGGCGCCTACCTCCCCACATTCTGCCGACGTAGATCCACGGCTCTGAGGGACTGTGGAAGGACTCCCCCGAGTAGCCTCCTCAGTCAGGGGCTCCTCCCCACTTCACTCATCTCTCTACATGCTGTTTTTGCCTCCACAGAAGGCTCTTGACTGTCACCATCACTGCCCCAGTGACTTGCTGCCAGAATCCTGCCTGGGAGGGTGACGGAAGCCCCCTGGCATCGGCCTGAAGGAACTGCAAAGTCTCCAGTGAGCATTTCTTTCCCCCCCTGTGGTTGGGATGCTGTGCACAGCTGAGCATCAGGGAAACCTCTGATGTTTGGGTGGCTTCTGAATACTAAAGAGGATGGGAAAAACTGAAAGAAAAAGGAGAAAGATGTCTCGGTCAGAAGGCTTTCTAATCACTATGGATTTTCCCGCGTTTTAGTGGATTCGAGAGAGGGTGTAGGAAAAGGAAGGGAAAAAATCAAAAGCAGATTATTACCCTGAGCTGCTCTTGCTTTTCATCCTGAGCCATGACAGCAGCTTTCGGCTGCCCCATCTGCATGGCACAGGCTGAGGGACGAGGCGGGCAGCGTATTGACGGCTGAGCTGAGATTACAGGGGACTTGGATCTTGAAAGATAGAATCAATTAAAATGGAGCCTTCCACTCACCAGGTAAATTAGCTTCTGGAGAAGTATTGGCTTCTCCCCTCGGTGTCCAGAATGTGCTAAAGACAGATGAGATGGGGCCATACAAATTACTGAAAGGAAAAGCTCCCCACTGCAGCACATGGCACATGTGTGTGCATGCATGCACACACACACACACGGCACACTTGGTACACAGTGGTTACTCAATAAATACTGGTTGAATTTATGATTGTGTGTGTACACACTTACATATTTACACGTACTATCCAATTATCTACACCGTTCCATGCTTATTCCAATACTAGGCATGAGATCTGTCAGAGTTCTATGAGATTCTACAATGCTTGCAGTTTTTTTCTCTCTTTATCATAAAAATATTACTTTATTTTAATAAATGAAAAATAAAAGTTCTCCTTTACCACTCTCCCTTTGGACTACTTTTACAGGAAAATGTGGACATGACTTTCACTACAGCCACCTAACAATAGAGTAGAAAAGAAACCAGAATTTCAAGTGTTTTTCCCAAGCTCCCCCTGCCCTCTAACCCCTGAACCTCCAGCAACATTCACACCAGAGCCAGGCCCAGGAGCTCGCTCAGCCATCCACCTGAGAGCTCACGTGTTCTCAGAATCTCAGAGTCTCCACTCTAGAATGTGTGACCTTGGAAAGAGACTCTCATCCCGAGGAGATGTCTGAGCAATATTTCCAGTACTTCCACCTCTCAATTCACGTAGGCTTTGCTACCTTTGGGATCTTGGTCTTCAATAGATTCTGATGAAACCTCAGAAGTTTTCCATTTATAAATGGAGAATTTAGTTGAGGAAAAGACTAAAACATGAATAAAGAATTAAAAAAAGAATAAAGCTTCCCCATGTTGGATGAGGGTTCAAAGGTGGTGCCTCTCAAGGAGTTCAGAATCTAATGGAGAAGCCAGACTGTGCAGAATTAAACACAAGGCTGTGGTAAGTGCTACAGTAAAGGTATTTTTCAAAAGAGTCTAAAGAAGGGAGAGTCGCTCTTCAGGGGGTTTCAGTGTATGAGTAGAAGTCTGCTCCTTCAGGGCTTGAGGATGAGTAGCAGTTTGCCAGGTAGAGAAGGATAAGATAGATTCCATCAGAGGGACGATCAGGAGCAAAGGCTCAGACAGATGGAAGTGCACAGGGCATATAGGGAACAGCAGACATGCAGCTAGATCATAGGGGAGTGGCCAGAAATGAGGGAGGGAAAGTTGACTGAGGCCAGATTTCACTGGGCCTTGAAATGCTTCCTACTTCATCCCTTAGGCAATGGGAAGCTACTCCAGGTCCATAGGTAGGGAATGCCCTAATCAGATCTGGGTTCTGGAGAGACCACTCTGAAATCAGGGTAGAGAATGGATTAGGGAAGGGAGACCCTGTAGACTGACACTGTTTCTGAGAGGGCTGTAAAGGAGCTGGAGAGGATGGAGGCTGGAGCCACAGCAGTGACAGTGGCAGCATGAGGACAGGGAGGATTGTGAGCTACTTCAGATGTATTATCCATGTGCGGGGAGAGGAGGGCAAGGTCCCGGCAAACTCAAGGGCCCCCTGCATGACCCGCTGGAAGATGCTATTTCTTTTTTTTTTTTTTTGTGAGGAAGACCAGCCCTGAGCTAACATCCGATGCCAATCCTCCTCTTTTTTGCTGAGGAAGACTGGCCCTGAGCTAACATCTGTGCCCATCTTCCTCTACTTTATATGGGATGCTGCCACAGCATGGCTTAACAAGCTGTGGGTTGGTGCGCGCCCGGGATCCAAACCTGCGAACCCCAGGCCGCCGCAGCGGAGCACGCACACTTGACTACTTGCACCACCAGGCCGGCCCCAGATGCTATGTTTTAATGGCACTAAGAAATAAAGGAGAAGTAGAGTTGTTTTGTTTATTAATATATATTGCTTTGTTTTATTTCATTTGTTTGCTTGGGGAAGGTAAAAGTGGGAAAAGGGGCCATTCAGGAGAGGGAGAAATTGAGTTTGGTTTTAAAACAAATGGTTCTGTGGTGCTTACAAGTTCCGTGAGTGGTGATATCTAGTTGGTTCCTCTGAGCTCAAGTAAAAGATTAAGGCCAAACTACGGGCTTGGGAGTCATGAGCAAATCCCTGATTGGTAAAACTGTGAGAAAGAATGAATGAAGTCACCCGGAAAAAAATACGGGGAGAGAGAGCACGAGAGAGAATGGGAGAGAGGTCAAGTGCAGAAGTGCAGCTCTCTGAGGAGCTTGTAAGAACGTGGGCAGGGCAGGGAGCAGGGTTCAGAGAGTGGGGAGGATGCACAGCCAACTGTGACTCAGTGTGGTCGGAGAGAGGAGTAAAGGCCCACGAGAGGAAATTATCCTACAAGCAAAGGAGAAGAGAGTCTCAAGGAGGAAGCGTGGTCAGGCCCCAGGAAGTCAGGTGAGATGAGGCGGCTACAGTGTAGAGTTGAGTCCTGGCTTCTCCTCCAAAGTCTGAAATGCCGCTAATGACCTGCATGCCACCCCAGCAGGCAGTGCAGGGGGGAAGGTGTGGGCATGTGGGTGATGACGGTGTTTTCGGGAGGAGGGACGGAGGGTCACGGTGAGAGGGAGACCTCTTGTGTACAGAATCAAGGAGGTCAATTCCAACCGTGACACCACCTGGAATGCAGAATTTTCTGACTTGCCCCAAAAGATGCAAAGCAAAACAACAACAACAAAGGGAAGTTAAATAAGACAAAACAAAACCACACAAGGTCTCTTCAAGCTGGAGCAGCACATGACCCAGTTTTGCAGCCAGGAGACCCAGAGCTCCAGCAGGGAAGTCGGCTGCTGAGTGAGTCAACCAGGCCCAGAAACCAAAAAGCCCAGCCTGCCCAGAGTCCCCTCGGGTATGAAAGTTCCTAGAGAATCTATTCATGGCTTCTGATTTCCCCTCATCAGACTGCACATTTGCCTAAGAGCAATTCCACACTAAACATAACTCAGCCCAGAAAAATGCCCCTCTGTGCTTTCTTTTCAGCACTGAGTTTCAGCTTGGCTTAAGTAACACCAGACAACATACACAAAGAAGGGAAATGAGAGCTCGTAACAGCATCAGAGGGCTGTGGGAGAGCCCCCCACTCCCAGCTCCTAACTCCATTTGAGGGAGGAGGGAGGAGGGAGAAGGGGCGTGTCATTTGTTCATTTCTTACATTTTATGGAACACTTCACTTTGCTTTCAGCATAATTACTGTTGTACTTTTTGCTGTTTCCCATTTACTGTGTTAAAAAAAAACCCTTCACTCCCCCCTGCACATTTTCTTAATGCATTAAAATTAATAACTCGTAACAGTGACCTAATTTGCTTTGAGTACTGTAACTCAGAGTTTTTTTTTCCTCCCAGATCTGCAAAACCCTTGACATGTTACTGTGGTAACAGAAGCAACTTGGTAAGTTCATGAATGAACCCCATTGTGCTCTCCAGAGCCTTCTCTTCCCCACTCTCTGCAATGATGGATCTCCCAGGGCCTGGGGAGCCCTGTGTTCAGTGCGTTGGAGTTGGGCTGCTCCCAGCGGTCTCCACATCCATGCTTGACGCCCATCGCCTCACTGCCCTACTCTGGAGTTGGGTGCAGGCCTCCTCTTACCTTCCTAAGCTCTCCAGAGCTCCGTGGCGGGAGTTTTCCCTTCCTTCCTCGATGTTTCTCCAAACTTGAAAGGTTTCTCTATTATACGTCCACTTTCTTGGGTTAAATCTTCTGTCCTTCCCTGCCATAACTGTCCGGACCCCATGCTAAGGAAGCCTGCTGAGGCCAAGGGGTGGGTTCCTGGATTCTCTTCATCTCCAGGCCACCACTCGGTCCAGGCCGTTATCTTTCTTCACAACAGCCTCCTCAGCATCTCCCTGCATTCAGCTCTGCTCCCCGGAACCCATTCCACACCCAGTGCACTCACAGCGGTCTTACTAAACTGCCTATCTGGCCATGTCGCCCCCCTGCTTAAAAACCTCCATGGCCCTCCTTGCTCTCAGGAGAGTGTCCCAAATCTGTCACACAGCCTCTTACCAGGCTCCTCATGATCTACAGATTGGGTATCACGCTAGCCTCAGGCCCGCCGCCCTCTTCTACATACATTCTTTCCCAGCTACCCTGAACGACACGGAATTGCCAGACCATGCCAGAACCTCTTCTCCGGGCTTTGTACATTTTGTTCCCTCTGCCCAGCTTCCCCCTGCATCTTGCACTCTCACACATGGCGAGTGTGGATGTCATCTTCTCTCAGACACCTTTGGGGAGTTGAACACCCTACCTGAGCTCCCACAGCCCTCTGTGCTCATCCCAGCATAGCACTTGTGTGCACCATTTCTGTTTGTCTGCTCACAACCATTGCCTGCCTCCCCAGCTCGTCAATAAGCTCCTTGAGGGAAGGGCCTGTTTCTTGGGCACTGCTCTATCTCCAGCACCTATCGCAGTGCCTGGCACATAGTATGTGCTGAAATCAAGATCGAATGATGAATGGACAGACTGGAATCTGTTACCCATCTTTCCTTCCTCCCTTCTTCCCTCTCTCCCTCCCTCCTTCCCACCTCCCCCCCTCCACCTTTTTCCCTCCTTGTCTGTCAATCACTGCACAAGCGTTCATTGGTAGTTATGTAAAAGAGAAGGAGGATGCAAAGAAGCACCTCCCTATTCTCTAGGAGCCCATGGTGTTGTGGGATCCAGGCTCGGGGCAATCTTACGATATGTTTCTTTTGGACGCTTCTCTAAGTAAATCCTCTAGGAGGGCCATCCTAGAGAATGAACTTGTTTTATGTCCAAATGTACTTTCTAGCAGCAAGTGTAAGAGTGAGGGTCCTGAGTAGTCCTAGTTGTCTAAACAATTCAAATGCAGAAGGGAAACAGTCATATACCTGTATTCATTCTTCCTTACAGCATCCTAGGAACGATTGTCACCAGTTTCCAGGTGGTAGCAATGAGGCAGGAAAGGTGGATTCAGTCTCCTCACAGCAAAGAGAAAAGATGGTGACAAATGATGCAGAGAACTGAGGCACGCTGACACCCTGGGAGTGCTGTGCACGCACGCTGTATTCTCACCTGGCTGGGTGTGGACAGGGCACACTTGTACCAAGGAGAGTGTAAGGATTTCATTTCCACAGCTACCTGGAGAAGGAAATTCATCATCACCCTCAGCAGACAGCAAGGAAAAAAGAAAAAGAATAAGAATGTATCAAGGAGGCTTGGTATTGATTTTAAAATCCTGGCTGACAAGAAAATGATTTGAGTCCATTTCCACTTTGTGGCTGAAGGCTGGTGCTTTCTCTGCCTCTGTGTGACCTCCCAGAGCAGAGTTCATCAAGAATCTCCCTGGCTGACACTCTAATCCTGTTTTGCAAATAGCCTCTCGCCTGTTTGTCTAGAATAAGCAAGGACATGTGGGTGAGGGTGCAGTGCGGCTTGCTGGGTCTCATCTGGGAAGCAGTCAAGCAGGCCAGTGTGGGGGGCTCGATTTCAAGACTGATTTGAATAATACATTTTAAAAGCCCTGCTTAGCCTCACACAGATACCACCATGACCCTCAACATTCCTGTCCTGACGGAGGTTTTCAGCCCATAGGGAAGGGCAAGGCTTAATGCATTCAACCTAACAAGCATCAGCCTCTTGCCTTGGGCAGTCCCTGCGAAGGCCTGCTCCCTGCAGGTTCTTCCCACCAGGAACTGTGCATCTGCTGTGAGTTCCTCCTCTTTGCATGGCCAGAATTCTAAGTAAGGGCAACAGCCTATGTATTCAATTTACTTGTAAGTGAACAGCTTCTGTGTGTTAGGAAAAAATTAACTCACCCTACGAATTTGTAATTGCTTGAGATTTCACCTCCTGGCCACACTTCTCTTCCTATGGAGTTATTAAAACCCACACAATATGGTCTAATAATTTATTAATAGTCAACATAAATAGATAACAGCTCACATGGCCATAACAGCTATTGCATGTTGAATAATGAGGGGCTATTTGAAAGGCACTTCGCTGAAGAGGAGGAGGCATGGTTGTTAAAGCTGGGAGCTACTGCTGTGGTTGCAGACAAGCTCAGGCACACAAGGCCTTCTTCACTGCTCAACTGGCTGCCTTTGCATCACTATTTCTACGTCTTCATTTGGGGGTGGGGTACCAGCCAGTTCCTGCTTAGCAGAAACGGACATCCAAATTAATGGGAAGGGAACAAAGCACACCTTCATGGGACAAAGTGAAAATATTGGAGTAGGTCATTTCTCTAAAAGGGGCTCAACAATAATACATCTTCCATCTCACCATCAGAGTCCCTGCCATCAGACCCAGGCATGCCTTTCTCAGGGCAGTTCCTTCATCCTAGCCCCTTGAGCCTAAACTCACTGCAGTCTAATGAGGGACCCCCTGGTCCCTTCTGCTACCCCAGCCCCAAATTGGAAGCCCTGCCTCCTCCAAGTCATCACATTATCTTCCCTGGTGACTTCCTCTATACTATTTTTGAGTGTTTTATAAAATTTCAAATTCAATAACAGATACTTGGCAACCAGACTGGAAGGAAGATGGAAAGAAAACTTTTTATTTGTAGGTGATCCTATATGTAAAAAAAATCTGAAGAAATCTACAAAAAAAATTACTAGAACTAACAAGTGAATTCAGCAAGGTCAGAGGATACAAGATTAATATACAAAAATTAATATTGTTTCTATATACTGGCAATAATCCAAATATGAAACTAAGAAAACAATTCCATTGTTTTCCATCGCAACAAAAATAATAAAACACTTTGGAATAAATTTAACAATAGAAGTGAAAAATTCATACACTGCCAACTAAAAAACATTGTTGAAAGTAATTAAAGAAGTTCTAAACAAATGGAGAGACATTCCATGCTCATGAATAGGAAGACTCAAAAATGTTAAATGGCAATTCTTCCCAAATTATCTTTAGATTCAACACAATTCCTATCAAAATCTCAGCAGGTTTTTTTTTCTTTCAGAAATTGACAATCTAATCCCAAGTTCTATATAGAAAGGCAAGGAATCCAGAATAACTAAAACAATTTACATATCCTGATTTTAAAACATGCTATAAAGCTATAATAACCCAGTGTGGTATTGGCACAAGGATAGACAAATAGATCGATGGAACAGAATTGAGAGTCCAGAACTAAACATTTATGGTCAATTGATTTTTTTAAAAAGGTGCCAAGACAATTCAATGGGAGAAGAATAATCTTTCAACAACTAGTGCTGGAACAATTGGATAGTCACATGCAATAATTTTAATTTAGATCCTTGCCTCACACCACACACAAAAATTAATCCAAAATTGATATAGACCTAAATGAAAGAAATGAAAGAGCTAAAACTATTAGAAGAAAACATAGTAGAAAACGATTGTGACCTTGAGTTAGGCAAAGAGTTTTCGATACACACCAAAAACATGATCCACAAAGGAATACATTAAGAATCTGGATTTCATCAAATTAAAAACTTCTGCACTTCAAAAGACACCATTAAGGAAATGAAAAGATAAGCCACACACTGGGAGAAAATTTTCCAAATGATATACTCGATAAATAATTTGTATCCAGAACATATAAAGAGAACTCTTTAAAAAACTCAATAATAAGAGAGCAAACAACCTAATTAAAAAATGGGCAAAAGTTAAGAGAATGAGAAGACAAGTTACAGGCTGGGAGAAAATATTCGCAAAATACATATTTGATAAAGGACTGTTATCCAAAATATACAAAGAACTCTTAAAACTCAACAATATGACTATGAAAAATCTGATTAAAAAATGGGCAAAAGACCTGAAACCTCACCTGAGAAGATATAATAACAGCAAACGAGCATATGAAGAGATGCTCAACATCATATGTCATTAAGGAATTTCAAATTAAAACAACAATGAATACCACTACACATCTATTAGAATGGCCAAAATCCAAAATACTAACAACACCAAATGCTGGCGAGGATGTGAAGCAACAGGACCTCGCATTCATTACTGGTGGGAATGAAAAATAGTACAACAACTTTAGAAGATAGTGTGGCAGTTTCTTAGAAAACTAAACATACTCTTTCTCTTGATATGATCCAGCAATCACACTCCTCAGTATTTACCCAAATGAGCTGAAAACTTATGTTGACACAAAAACCTGCATATGGATGTTTATAGCAGCAACTTTACTCATAATTGCCAAAACTTGGAAGCAACCAGTAATTCCTTCAGTAGATGAGTAAATAAATAAACTGTAGTACATTCAGACAATGGAATATTATTCAGTGCTAAAAAGAAATGCACTATCAAGCCATGAAAAGTCATGGAAGAAACTTAAATGCATATTACTAAGTGAAAGAAGCCAATCTGAAAAGGCTACATACTTTATGATTAACTATATGATATTCTAGAAAAGGCAAAATTATGTAGATAGTAAAAAGATCAGGGGTTGGGGGGGTGCAGGATGAATAGGTGGAGCGCAGATGATTTTTAGGGCAGTGAAGCTATTTTGTGTGATACTGTAATGGTGAATACATGTCACTAAACATTTGCCAAAACCCATAGAATGTACAACACTGAGAGTGAACCTTAATGTAAACCATGGACTTTGGGTGATTATGATGTGTCAATGTAGATTCATTGACTGTAACAAATGTACCACCCTAGGAAAATGTGGAAAATAGTTCGGCAGTTTCTTAAAATGTTAAACATAAATTTATCACATGATCCAGCAGTTCCACTCCTAGATATCTACCGAAGAGAAATGAAGACAGAAGTCTACAAAAAGACATGTGCATGAATGTTCATAGCAATGTTATTCATAATAAGCAAAAAGTGGAAGGAATTTAAATGTTCATTCTCAACGGTACATCCACACAATAAAACACTATTCAGCAATAAAAACTAACTACTGATTCGTGCTACAACATGGATGAACTTCAATAACATGCTGAGTGAAAGAAGGCAGATGCAAAAGACCACATATTGTACAATTCCATTGACATGAAATGTCTGGAAAAGACAAGTCTAGAGATAGAAAGTAGCTTAGTAATTGCCTGGAGCAGGGCAGGGTGGGTGGTTGTGGGGACTGCCTGCAAATGGGCATGAGGGATCTTTTTGGGGAGATGGAATTATTCCAAAACTAGATTGTAGTGATGTAGTTATGGTTGCACAACCGTGTCAATTTACTAAAAATCATGCAATTGTACACCCACTGAATTTTACAATATACAAATTGTACCTCAATAAAGCTGTTAAAATATAGCAAATGTTTATTAAGGGTGTCATCAGGGTACATAAATGGGAGGGCACGCATTAAGAGGACTACCTATGATTAATTTAACATCAACCCATTACTGGTGAATGAGTCTTTCAGGGGTACCTCCTGCTGGTACTAGAAATTTGCTGTATTTATCTGGGATGTAGCCTCACACTTATATCAAGCAGAGACAATTGAAGACACCAAGCCCAATTCAAACATCATCTCACAGGCGGAATGAAATAGGATAACCTCCAGCTTGGTCAGAAAGAGGATGTGACCTGTAGGCTAGAACTAAAACAACCATAGCCTTCCAGATGCCTTCCATTTCTCTCAGGGTGGTTAACAGGCTTGAACAATATAGTTGTCACTTACCAGTTGACTGGCCTCTCCTTTGTACAAGGCTAGGGTAAGGATAACAACTTACTTTTGTAAAGCACTTACAAAACACTTTAACATACACCAGCTATTCTCACTGCCACCCTATTAGCAGATGTGGCCAACACTGTTAGCTAACTGGCCCGACCCTCATCCCACTTGTGGTCAATGAGATGTGAGCACAAATTTGCCGTGTGGGCTTTGGGGAAAGCTTTCGCTTTTCTAACACAAAGAAGCAGATCTTCTGTCCCTTTCTCTCCCCGCTTCTCTCTGCCTAGAACAAGGATGAAGCCCTGGAGGGACAGCAGTCATATTGGGACCGTGAAGGGAGGAGCAGGTAGGAAAGGCCAAGGGCACCCCGCGTCACGGAGACGCCGGTCCTGACATGGTTAAGCTGTGGAACCAACTCTAGCAGCGTCTCCCTGGAAGTCTTGTTAAGTGAGATGAACGAAACCCCACTTATTTAAACCACCATAGTTGGGTTTTCTGTCCATTGTTCCCAAGCCTAACGCTATCTGATAAGGTAGAAATTAGTCGCACTTCTCAGATGCCAAAACTGTTAAAATGGACAGAACAGACCTCGGAGGGAATTCAGAAAGTCCTCCCTGGGGTGACTTACAAGCAACTTGCACTGCTTGGCAACTTGTAGCTCTTTTCCTTCTCCTGCTTTTGGTCCCTGCATCCTCAATCTGATAACTTCTTTCATAAGCAAATTGCTACAGTCTATGAAACTACAGTGGTCATATCACAGAGGTATGAACAAATGAGACTAAAGCCACGTGACAATCAGACATACTTGAGACTAGCTAGGAAAAGGTTCTGGGAACGAAGGAATACTGCTCCTCTACCGTGCCTCCAAAACAACGCCCACACTCAGCAGGAAGCAGTTGCAGAAGTCTGATCTCCATCCTTCTGAACTAAGGCTTTGAAAAACTAATCAACTCATCCATGATCAAACTGCCATCAAGTAGAAGAGCATGGACTTGTACTCAGCTTTCTGAATCTAGTAATAGAACAGCAATAAGAATGACAACAACAAAAACTACCTGTTGAGCACAGAGTAGGTACCAGGCATCTGACTCCACTAGGCACTTGACTTTTATATTTTCTCTAATTCTTACAACTCTGCAAGCTAGGTATTATTATACCCACTTTATGGATGAGCACATTGAGGTTAAGAAAGGTCAAGTAAATTGCTCAAGCTCACATAGCTAGTAAGTGGTGGGGCCAGGAATCTAAACTGGCATGTAACTTGTCTGCTATGAGGGAAGTTTAAAGAAATAAAATCTCCACTGGTTAAAAACATTATAGACTAGGAAATGGGTCTGGATGCTCCCTCATGGGATTCAGGTTAGCTAGCAAAACTCATAATGCTTATGTGTGTGTTGCAATGTTCATACTTCAAACTGTAACATGAGGAAACTTTCTAGACACAATTGTCTTTTCACTGTTTACAACCACTTTTGTACATCAAAGTCCACCTCTTCCAGGAAACCCACACTGATTACAGTATGTAGAGGGCATTAAGGGAGCTCTCTATGGGAGTTGTGAGATTCTACTTCTTTCTAGAGAGGTAGGTAAAATTAAAACACTACTTTTTGGCAGCACTAGGCATAAGGACAGCAGTCTGGGGCCCAGAATAAGCAAAAGACAAGAGTCTCCATGTCGAGGGTAAAGACCAGCCCAGATGCCTGCCTGGGCAAAGGCTTCAGTGAGAGAAGAAGCTCTTAGCCAGCACCAGGCACACCCTGCGTGCACCACCGGCAGTGGTCATTATTGCTATTCTAGGTGTAATATGAGTATTTTGTAGCATACTTGAGCTGTCATGGGGGTCTGTGCACCTTGGGTTGGAATTGGGGGAGGGTGATAGAAAGTAGTTCCGAGAGACTTAGAGATGCTAATTGGTGAGTGCCGTCTCTTCACAAGAAGTAATCCCCCCTTCTGAGATGGGCTGCAACATCATTCATCTCCACCAGGCCCAAATGGGCTGCTCAACCTTTCACAACTTAATTAGCTTTGCTTTCTGGGTTCCCTGCCTCCCCAACAAAGACTGAATAATTGAATCACTTAAACAAGGGGCATCTAGAATTGATGCCTTTTCAAGGGATCATGGAATCCTGGGCTCAGGAGAAGACAGACCCACGGAGCAGCTCAGTAAGGGCTCAGGTGGTGCCACCAAGAGGAACCTCGCTTCCCCAGGTTCCAACACTCACGGGGCCTCTACTGACCAGCCGAGTGCTGCCTTCTAGAGAGGGGTCCTCTGACAGGCTGCGAGCACCTCTCCGATTTGTGAGATGAGACACAACGGAGAGCTGGACTTGGAGAACCGTGCTGCGCCTTTGTGAGCAGCGTCTCTCCCCCCCTCATCACAGTTGTGCAGCCAAACTTGTCCTCACTCCTCCCAGATGGAGCTGTTTCCCTCTACGTGATTGATTCTGCATTTCTACTTTACAAGAGACTGAGAGGACAGCAAATCTTATCTCCATGAAAGCAATGAATCTTCCTGATCGAGTTATCATCCTGTGTCCTTCAGAGGCGCATCTTCTTCCCCAGGGTCACTGTGAGTGAGCCACAGGGTCAGAGGAGGGCCTTGGGAAAATCATTAGGAGAAACTCAGTAAAAACAAAAACCTGATTATGCTCCTGAGGGCTTCACCTCCTCCGACTTCTCACCACCCATTTCCCTGCAACCCTCCCCCAATCTCCTGCCCCTTCAAGCTGGAAGCTTTTCCTAGAGTCCACCTCTAGGGATAAAAAGGGGCTCTTTGAACTTACTGAACAGACCATCAAATGCCCACTCCCCCAGGAAAGAAGCAGTTTGGACCACAGGCAGGTCAGAATGTCCCAGCACTTCTGCAAACAGCCTTCCCTCAAAGGAGTATCAAATGCGAAACAGACCAGCGTTCTCTCACCAAAAGCATCTTAACTCATTTAACATTGAGGGTATTATTTTTAATCCTTTTTCTTAGACTAGAAAAACAATAGTTGTTTCTTTTTCCTTTTATTTCAGCAGGGTTCCAGATAATAAAAAGATTTATAATTAAGCCAGTAGATTTACTTTTGCTACGCCGCCCTAGATTATGAAAAAGTATAATTATATGCAATTAAAAAATGAACAGTATTTCTTACCCGAGTGAAGCTTTAAAAGTCATTATGAATCCATTAGCTCAGCAGACCTTACAAATGGCCTTCACTACTCTGGACTTCATTTAAATTTACAACAGAGAGAAGTAACTTTTCCCCATTTCTATGGGGGGGGGGTGTGTTTGCATGTGTGTGTGCGTACATGTGTGTGTTTACCTTCCTCTGCTATACCAAAGTGGCCAGACATTCATTTTACGTGCTAAAGCCATGTTCTTAGTATTGAAGTTGCCATGTTCTTCCAGTCACGTGGCTCATAATACTTCACTTTGGAGCCTGCCAGCTGGAAAACTGAGATGACCTCAGAATTCTTCTAACTTACCCTTGACCCTACCTCTTTCTTCCTATAGGCAGTAATTTAGTCCTTTAGCACCAGCAGCACCAGATGAGGCCATGATTGTCATGAAGTTATTTTTTCTGTGCTGTAGTTCCCTCCTCTCCTCCAGCTACATCAGCCTGAGTTGTTCCAGCGAATGTACTTATGGCTGGGTTGCTGTGGGATTGGTTTCTGCTATTATTAGTTGCCTCACTTATCCAGATAATTACCTAGTGTGATGGAAGCTTTATCTGTTGACTACCAGGGATAATGCATATAGGAGAATTGATCTGGATAATTCAGACACCATTCATGATTTTATCTCAATTGAGCCTTCGTGTTTGACAATAAGTTGTAATTATTAAAAACTTTATCTGCATTAAAATAACGGATCATACCCATAAGTCCATTTTCTCTTGTTCCTCAACGTTGGAATCACCCTCAGTGTCATTCTTGGCAATAGCCCAGGAATTATAGTACAAAAAGAAAACCAAAAAATCCCCAAAAAACCCTATACCAGCTTCTTTCATTTAAGTGGTCATCATTGTCACTTGATCTCTCCAGTCTCCACTGTGTTTGCCTGATGACATTAGAGCCCTCAGTAGTGGCTCCAAGTCTGACCAATAATCAGAACCACCTGGGAAGCAATTTTTAAAAATATAGATGAATTGTAACCTAGACTTACTGAGTCATAAGTTCCGGGAGTAGGGCTTGGGAATCTGCCTTTAAATTGTTCTCCAGGTGATTTGTAGGCAGCCAGCCCAGCATGGTGCATAAACAGGCATTTTCCTCGCTCCTGCCCCAGCAGGGGCCGGGCACGCACAGGTGGAAATGAGAGAAGGCCCCTAGGGCAGTCATTTTCCCACCCTCTCCTCTTCATCCTTTCTAGTCTTCAGATACTAGCCTGGATGCACAAGGATCCCAGGGCCAGACCAGACACCTCCAACTCTCGCAGCTGTCCCCGAGTGGGCTGGGAGGAGGTGGCTGCCCCCTTGTCGGGTGGTGCACCTGGGGAAGGTGGCAGGCTTCCCTGGTGTCTATCTCCACGAAACTATACCTGCTTAGTGGACACAAGCTTTCCCCCTTGGTTATTTCCCAATTTTTAGATGTTCTAGTTCCATTGTGCACTTAATTCACTACAAGCCATCAAGTTACTTAAAAATTAAAATCCTGCAACACTTCAAACTGAAAGACACTAAGACAATGAATGTACCAAAGTGAAAAGAACAAAGGACCAGGATTCAGAGGAACTAGACTTTAATATCAGCTGTGCCATTTTTCAGTGGGTTAGCCTTGCAGAAGTCACTTCAGTTTCCCAGGCTTCAGCTGTCCCCCCGAGTAATAAGAAAGGTTGGGCCAGATGATATGTAAATTCCCTTCTGGTTCAAGTATTCTGTAATATGACATACTCCAAGGGAGTTCTGCACATGTTCTTCCCATGATTAATACTTTTGTACTCTGTATCACTAAGGGGCTTTATAACTGTGCTCAAGTGATTAATCTCTTTGAGCCTTAGTTTACTAATTAATAAAAATGGAATAATAGTGTTATCAAGCACATAGTTGAGTAAGGATTAAATGATACAGGCATCTAAAACCTCTGGTGCCATGCTGGCATGTGGTATGCACATGTTACATGTTCCATGATGGTATCACAATCACCATCATCATCATCATCGTCATCGTCGTCATTGTCATCATCATAACACGACCTTCAGTGTTCCAAAGGGCCCAGTTCACACTGGCCACTGTATCACTTTGTCAAGGTAACAAAGTGACCTCAAGAATCTGGTAACAAAGGATCAGGGCATAACCCTAACCCTGGATTCAGAAAACAGGGGCTGACTCACTCTGTGAAAGCCCAGGTCCCATGCCCTCCCCTGCTCTCCCAGCTGGAGACGGTCGCTCAAGCACCATAGAGTGGCAGCCAGATGCGGACAGTGACCTGCATTCATCCTGAGAGTCGTGTGGCGTGTGCTGGAGGGTGTTTTGTATATTATTTTAATGAATGGAGTCCTTCAGTGGAACGAGATCTCAGAGATCTCCCCTGGCTCTCTTTGTGTGGTCACTCCAAGGGCAGAGACTCTCCCGGGAGGCCCTCTTTTAGTCCCGGGGTTCGCAGGGAGACAGCCTCCTCCTCCAGGGTTGCTGCACTTGATATAACCTCATCTTCCTTCTCTCTGAGTATCTCAAAGCCAAGCTGCTTATAAACTCCCCCCACAAATGGCCCCTACTTGGGCTCGGCTCACTAACGTGCAGGCAGTAAAGTGCGACAGGAGCTCCAGTTTGTCATATTAAGGAGGCTATATTGCTGTGGAGAAGAACATAGAAAGATTTTATTCTAAGATATTCCCTCCAACCCCCATCCACTGCAGACAAAGTCTCTTGGGACAAGCCTCTGCTCCAGGACTCTCACTGGCACAGATTTCTGATAAATGTTCCCATCAGTGCCATCGGCCCTGGTGCTGCTCCACTGGGCCTTTCCCGTGGGGGTCTCGGGGATTGGCTTTTGAGATGGCTCTGGGCCTTGAGCAGCCCCCATGGTAAAACATTCATCTTCATCCTTTCTCTCCTCTCACCAGCTCACTTACAGTGAAAGCCCTGTCCCAGGGAGGGAAGGAGGGAGATTCTATCTCTGCCACTGAATGCCTCACTCCCGGAACTGATCACAGCTTTTCTCTGCCCTTCTCGGTACAATCTGATATCATTATCACCAACAGCATCAAAAGAAAGCCCCTTTATAGATTGTATTGTACAAATGGAATTGCCTAGATATGGCCAACTTTGCCTATTAGGAACGTACAAGCATATTTACACAGTGCCATGGAGCACGGGTGAAGGACAAGCCCAGGACAAGATTAAATCAGCAGAACAAAAGATAAATGAACAGCAACGCATTAATATCGAATACATCTCTGAGCGTAAGTGCCATGTGGGGTGGAAGGCAGGGAAAAGGGCATGATTGCAGGGTCAGTGAGACCAGAATGACTGATGTGGGGGTCAAGGGCAGGCATTTCCTCTAAGGGAAGCATCAAAGAACAATCTCCATAAGTGAAAGGAAGGCCGTCCATGGTTCCCTCTGTCCTCTTAGTGTCATTAACATCCTGTTCGAATGAGTGAAAATAAAGTGGGGAAATGGCCAGTCGGAAGGTTTGGGGGGGATGCATTATCATTGAATTCAGGCTGGGTGGGGACTTCTTCACTTAGATATCAAGTGCCAGGCCAGGGAACTTTGTCTAGGGCTCACTGTGAAGAAAGAGTCATGCTCAACGTTGGCAGGAGGAAGGTGAGAGTGAAACCAGCAAACAGTTAGCCATTGATGATTAAGTAGCTAGGAACTAAAGTGGTATTTTTGGTTTATTTTTTCTTAACCTTTTTGCAATTACTGGCTATAGCTTTTAGCTGGTTACCCGCCCATTGTTAACTGTGCTGCTTAGGCAATATGCTATCTGACTCCCACTAGATTCCTACAGATGACATCTCCTTGAAGCCTGGGTCACCATGGTAATGGATGTTTGAGCTGTTTTGCAGGAATTAGAACCCCTTGTCCACTTCAGGCTGGTTGAGACCACCCACTCATCAACTGGGCCGGCGCAGATGTCTGATAAGCGACCTTTTGACGTCAAGAGGCTAAAAAACTCCACTCTCGGTTCATGCCAATGCCTCCATTTTGTGAACATGCCTCCCATGAAGAGGCATGAAGTCTGACTATGCTTGCGCAGACCATCAATTACCTCACCTCTCCTCACCTCCAATCATCTATCTCCACATTTCAGACCACCTTGCCCCCTTCCAGATAAATATCCCTGTGTCCCTGTTTTCGGGGAGGCGGATTTGAGACTCATTCTCCCGTTTCCTCACGTGGCTGCCTTGTGATTAAACCCTCTCTCTGCCGCAATCTCGTGGTCTCGGTGATTGGCTTTCTGGACGGCAGGCAAAACGAACCTGGTTCAGTAACAAGAGAATGAAACCAAATTCTCTCAGAGGCGATGGGGCTCCTTTGCCGCTGACACCTTCCAGAAGAGCTCACCGTGGCCTCCTTGGTGCTGGCTGAGCCAAGACAAGGCACGACTGAGGCCCACACTCTGAGACTTGAGTGGGGAAGCCCAAGGGGGGTGCCCTGCACCCCGCCACCCCCTCCCAACACCTGAATGCCTGGAGAGAGTGACGCCAGCCTCCCGTGGCTCCCCTCTCAGTCTAGGCTGGAGCCCAGTCGGAAAGAATTGAATTCTCTACTCCATTGCTCCTGGGGCTGCTAATTCATAGTTGCATTAGCTTTCATTTGGATAACAGCATGGGGGATTGTCAGATATTGGCTCTGACCAAATTTAATCTACAGGCTGTGCTCTGCCCTCCCTCCACTTGTCTTTTATTCAAGACCCTAATGAAGAGATTTATCTGATTGGTTTACCAGAGTCCTACCCGGAATGAATAGCTCCAGCCCTCCGCGCTTCCACCTCTCTGCTGTCCACTCCAATCAAGAGCGGGGGCCCTTGCAACTCTCTCAGTTCTGAATCAAATTAAATCTCACTGACAGACTCTATCTGCCTCGAGTTCTCCATTATGCTTCGCTTTTGGTTTGCTTTTGCAATGACAAAACTGCTTTGACATGTTCGCAGATTCTCAGGGCCATGTTCTCTGCTGCCCCCACCCCCACCTCGCTGCTGTCTGGCGTAATTTTTGTAATGGCAAAACCATCGCGATCCTTCTCAGGCAGCCCAGCGTCTATAGCTCTTCAGTTACATATCAGCAACACTCAGCCACGAGTGTGGATCTGACGGTGGGGTGGGAGGCGGGGGAATAGCTCCACTTACTCCTGGAGGGACTGCAGGATGATTTCTGCACCTTCTTTCTTTGTTCTCCTTCCAGCCAGGACTTTTTGAAGGAAGTCGTTCTCCCTCTGAGTCTCTGCAAGGTCCATAGAAGAATGTGGCCTGTGGCCATTCAGTATCACTTTAATCTGTACTTGCAATTTAGCAAATCTTTAGATATGTTCCCCCAGCCTGTGGGGAAACGGTCTCAGGTTTCCCCTGGTGCCTTCAGGGGAAGGTGCTAACCTACCTCCACTCTGATAGCCTCATTAGACTCACAACAGATGTTCCCCTCCTCCACAGGGTGTCCTACACTTAAGCCTTCCCATCTCCTCAGGACAGCTGAAAAAGAGGGGGGAAAACCCTGGGGCACATCATCACCATGATGGTGACAGCAATGAGCATGTTGATGATTACAAATTCTGCATTTTCAAGCTTCTGCTAGTGCTTCGAGAGTTGCTTTATTGGAATTAATAATTGCAATGATATTGGTTATATTCACCACTTGAGGTCCATTAAGGTCCCTCTTAGCTCTAAAACTCTATTCATTCATGGGTTCATTCATTCATTCATCAAACACATATTGAGTACTTGTCATGCATCAGGCCTTTTGCTAAGAGTTCCCTGGACTGAAGTCCTGAGGGGATGCGGCTGCAGTAAACCAGGGTAGAAGGGGAAGTGAGACCAAATGCTTCTTGGAGGCAGTTCCTCACACACCCTTCTCAGTTCTTGCTTTGGTGTCCCCGTAGTCACCATATCTTCTCTCCCCTGGTCCCTATTTCTATGCAAATTTCCTTTGACCAACCCAGCATACCAACCACAAAAACCAAGGATGTGCTGTTCAAGGAGAACTACCACTTCCCTCCCCAAATGGCCCTGACCCCTTTCATCCTGTTCCTGGCACCCCTCATGTGCCGTTCCCACAACACAGGGTAACTGCTGCTAGATTGGGACCACTCCAAATCTCAAATCCTGAGCTGGTGTTTTAGAAATTCAGATAGAGTCAGGCATCCTAACCAGAACTTCCAAGAATTCTGAACTGAAACCCAGAATCCTAGAACTGGGGCTCAAGCCCCTGTGAGCACAAGAACCCTGAAGTTAGAGCCAGCAAAAAACTCAAGTTCCTGTTCTTCCCTGGAAATGATGATAAAGCCCTAAAACTGCAAAATAAGTCACACCTCAGACAGTGGCCTCCAGGCTCTGCAACTGGCCAGCCACCCTTGTCCCCTGGAAGGGAAGGTTTGGTTGATATGACACGCTACTATACTGGGAATTACAAGACCTGGGCTAAAATTCTGGTCTGGTCCTCAATGCACTGGGTCCCCTAGCCCAAACCACCTAATTTCTCTGGGCCCTAGCTTCCTCCTTAATAAAATGCTATTCTGCTTTATTTATGCATCCTTGGTCAGAAAAGGATTTATAGGTGATGGCGTTCAGGGTAGGCCACCCCAAGATGCACCACTCTGGTATGCGGATCATTTCAAGCTGAAGACAATACAGGCTCAGAAGACTCAGGAAGAACATTTGAGCTTCCCTTCCCAAACTGTTTAAAAAATTTAACATAAAAGGAAGGAGGTGATAAGAAAGGCACCAACAAGCTCATCTTTTCAAAATTCTGTCTCTCTGGGCACATTCTCTATAGGTGGCCCTGTAAATAACTATCTGACAAACATTTACATTTCCCTCTCCATGTGAATTGTCTTCTTCCTGTTTGAAGTCTCAAAGCACTACCCCACCCCCCAACACCCTCCTCACCTTTAGCTGAAAATACTTAAGGGAGCAGGTTAATCAGAATGACAAGTTGCTCAGCTCTCTGAGTTTCTCCCATGTATACATGTTATTAAACTTGGTATTATTTTCTCCTGCTAACCTGTCTTAATTATTTGGCCAGCCATAAGAGCCTTAAGGGAAAGGGCAGAAGAGGGGTGGATTCTCCCTCTTCCCCAACATAGGCTATGCCTATGAAATCTACAGGCTAGACTAGTTCAGTTAGGTGACTTTCCACGCTAAAATTTTACAAATTAATTGATTGATTTATTTAACAGATCTTGAGAACATGGTTTATGTTAGTCACTATGATAAGAGCTCACAGAATACGTTCCAATATCCATAAAAGGAAGGACATCACTTGGGTAATAAGATTAAACGACTACAGAAAATCAAATGCTTGGCTATCCTAATAATAGGTATAATAATAATTATTGCTATTATTAATGTTATAGTTATTATGTACCAGGCAATACATTAAATGTTCTACATGGGCTTTTGCAATTTATCTGCACAAAACAACCATATAAGCTAGATGCCATTGTACACACATTGTTCAACCAACATGTATTGTGTGACTAGTGATGGTGCTCAGGGCAGGCCGCCCCAAGGTGCACCACTCTGGCACGTGGATTATTTCGAGCTGAAGACAGTAAAGACTCAGAAAACTCAGGAAGAACATTTGAGTTTCCCCTCCCAAATTGCCTAAAGAACTAACATAAAAGATCTGTTTCAAGAAGAAGTTACTATCATGATGGCTGTAATATAATGTAAAACAGATGTTACAATAGGAAAGGCACCAAGCCCCTCTTATCAGTTCTCTTCCCGGCCACATTCTCCAGGTGGCCCTGCTGGGAGTTGCCAGACAAACATTTACATTTATAAGGGAAATCTCCATTTGTAAAGGTATCTCCCTCTCTGTTTCGGGAAGAGGGGGGATGGCCTCATTTCTAGAGACTTATCAGTGTGGAAGGTGAGGTCTTAAATCTGCATAATAACCTTACTCTTGTTTACTGTGCTTTTCTCGTAATCTCCCACAACTGACTCCCCCCACCCGAAACATCCTCCTTTGTCTTTGGCTGAAGATGGTATTTAAAAGACGAGAATCTCTGCTATTGTGTTGAGAAACTCAGTTTCCCTGGTTTCTCCCATGTATACATGTTATTAAACTTGGTATTATTTTTTCCTGCTAACCTGTCTTTTTAGTTATTTGGCCAGCCAGAAGAACCTTAAGGGAAAGGGCAGAGGGGCATTCTCCCTCTTGCCCTACACTAGCATGTGACAAGTCTTGTACCAGGGACTTGTTATAACCACACAGATATGGCATCTCCAGGCGTAGAGGGATGGATTAAATAACTTCTCAGCCACATAGCTAACAAGTGGCAGAATGGACCATAAATCTGGTCTGCGAGGCCCCAGAGCCCAAGCTCCTTGCTGCTAACTATCCTCCTCACCTCACCTTGGTTTGATGATCTCCATAATGTTGGCCAAAGCCAGTGTTTCTGAGTCAATAGCTTACTCACTCCCACCGTCCTTTCCCCACTAGCTTCTCCCACTCATGAGCTAACCTTCCCCACAGCAGTCCTCTACCTATGAAATAGCCACTTTGTATTCTCCCTGCTTCACTGGCTCTCATTTTCAATTGCCACCTGAACACTGCTATTTTCTTCTTGTCTTCCACTCTTTGCTCTCTCCTTCACCTCTCCTATAACTCCGTAAAATATCTGTGAATTGGCTAAACTGAAGGCCTCTACCTTGGTCTGATTCTGGAGGTGCAAACTGTGAACTCCTTTGAAAACACGTTATAGAGCCCAGAGCAGAAGCAGAGACAGGGAATTCCAGAAAACCTTTCAATGAAGCCAGACGTGTGGGTGTCTTGGCAGATTTTAAAACTGGATGGTCCCTTCCTATCTTGAAACCACATTTGACTGGACAGTGTAGTGAAAAGGAAAAGCACGAATAGCAACTGAGATGAGTTATACATGCGCACAGTACATACCAATACTTTTTAAAGATAGAGAGCTCTGAGACAGGTCCACATAACATGTGGGAGATGATATGGCAGACAATGGAGGGATGGGTCTCTATAGACTGGAATGAGACCAAAAAAGGATCCCATGGCTCATCACATTACTTAAAGAAATCTGGAAATGTTAATTTCATAATGTACAGCATCATTTTAGTGAGTTTTTCAAAATAATGACTTGCTTTTCCAGACGAATATGACGTCACTGCAGCCTTTGATCCCTGTCTAGATGGGTGACTTTCAGAAGCTGTGTGGTCGTTTAAGCTGTTAGGAGGCATGATGCTAGAGTGGGAAGTGAAGCAGCCCTCACATACCATGAAGCTGCGAGATGCTATTTGATAAAACATGGCATCAGGCTCCTCAAGAGTTAAGTCAGATATCCCAACTGCTGCTTGGCTATCCCAAAACTCTAACACAGCTCATTATTTCATAAGAGGTGTTAAATATGAATTTTTCATTAAAACACTTATTATTGGATGTTTAACTACCGTGTAATTGATTTTCTATCCATTGCCTAGTGGTTAACCCTCAATAAATGCTTTTTGTAATCGACTTAAAGTACAACACCTACCACGCTTGATATCTTTCTCCTTTGATTTAATAAGCAACCAAATCTATATTATTGAAATTGTACTTGATCATAAGAAAACCAATCAAGTTTCAAGAACAGCATAAGAAAATCTCTCTGGCATGAATCTGTCCCCTCTTCATAGAAGGGTCCCAGTGTAGTGGAGAGCTCAGGGGGGACCTAGATCCTGTTCCAAACATTGTAATGTTAGCTAAGGTCCAGGACAGTCAGATGCTATGTTCATAGCTAGAAAGACAGTGGAATAGGACTAGAACTACTGGGCTGAAAGCCTGGTTCACAGTCCCTTATCCTGACCCATAGTGCAGCTCCTCTCCAGGGCTGAGAGATCAAGAAAAGTAGGAGAGTTTCAGCATTCCCAAAGAACATTAAAAACAATTAAGCATTAATATGCATTTAAAAAACCCATGGGTTCAGTTTTCCTTCTTCAGAGCTTTGCCCAATGATATTTCCCCCCTTCTTCAAAGCCCTCCTAAAAATCCCACCTCCTCAGGGATCTTTGATGGAGTGAGAGTGAACGGTGACTGGTCCCATCCATAGGATAAGCAAAGTGGGGAAATGTTTGGTCCAACTGCAGGGAGGCAGATGGCTGGGGATGGGGACAGCAATTTAAAAGCCAACGTAGGGCATATGAAGGAGGAGATACCTCTAGCTGGTCCTCAAAAACTGTAAAGTGTTCACAGAATACCCAACCCTCTCAGCTTCCAAAACACACTCACATACACACACATACTACAAAACACGCAGGGCTGAGTAAATAATAAATGAAATAATACATGTAAAGCTCTCAGAAAAGGCACAGAGCAAGTGCCTAAAATGTTAGCTATTACTGGTTTTCTATATTAATATTTATTATTCTACATGGTTTTTAATTTACTTAATCTCCTTACTACTGCACATTGAGAAAAATGTTATACATTTATGCATTGATTCATTCATTTATTTCTTTGTGACGAGATTTTCACATATTGAGGTATATGGGGTAACTAACTATTCGGGTTCAAAACTAATTCGGCTTGAACTAAAAAGCCTGATTTATGGCCTATCAAACATACACTGTACAACTGCTTAACCATTAAAGTAAAGAATACACTCTCTTAAGATAAGAATGCACACTTCCCCTCCTACGCCCTATTGGTAACACCCTATTGGTAACACCCAGATTAGTCCCTCTCCTGACATCACAGTCACGTTGACCTACTAATTTGCAACTGGATACCTCTTTGAAATTTTGATGAAAATGTATCCTGGGTGTGTTTAATGTATGTTCTTTGTTCTAAAAAGGTATAAGACTGTACTGAAAACCATGCTTCTCCGGAATGCTTCCTAAGGAATTCCGGGGTTATAATCCTCACTCTGGCTCAAGTAAACTCACCTTATTTCTCTTATCTATAGAATGGTTATCGGTTATTTTGCATCGACACTTGGATAAATTCCTAGGTATGAATTTGCTGGGTCTGCAGGTGTGATTTTTGTTGAGTTTTAAGACATATAACTCAATCTGTTTATAAGTATTATACATAAGTGGTGTATGAGCTTACTGGGTACCATAGATTATGAATCTTTGTAAGGTAGTGAGTCTTGTGTCAGAAGAAGCAGCTAGCAAGAAGAAGCAGAATGACTCCTAATTGGAACTGCTGTAAAGGGAGTTTAGTGATTTATAGGCAGTTGGACTCCCTGGTCCCTTCCAGTTCTTAAATTTTATGATTCTGATTGATATTGGCTCAATACAAGGTTGACATAAGGGAAGCCATATTGTAGAAAAGAAACCATATTGTAACTTAGAATGACCTCTGACTAACTCTGGATTTCATAGCCTCTCTCAGCTGCTATAAGTTGATGACTTTGTTCTTTTGAGTTCTTTAGGAATGTGATGAACCCCGGGGAGAGAGTCTATGCTGATAGCCATCATCAATGACAACTGAAAGATCAGGGTATAGGGCGTTGCTCCAGTCTCTGATGCATATCCAGTAAAACAAAAGACTGCCAGGAACTAAGACCAGATGGATGCCCGCACCCTGAGACCAGATGCCTCCACCCAGTAATCAGAGGTATGCCCCCACCCTGGGACCAGATGCCTCCCCAACTTTGGAGACCAGCCCTCTATATAACTGGCCTGTAGTCTTTGTTCTGTAAGATGTTTCTTTGAGACATTAGTGGGCCATCTTCCCCCTTGCTAGCAAGCTGTAATAAACTGCCCTTTCTTTTCCACCATCTTGCCTCTTGACGATTGGCTTTTGTCTCGCGGAGAGCAGATTGTGCCCGTTGTGCGGTAACGTGATTCTTCTGGAACGCTGAAATGGTGATCCACATGCATCTTCATGTGGAGTGACATACAGGTGTATTTCAGACTCAAACCATAACAGGCTGCTTAGCTTCTTCCCTGAATGCTCTCACCCTTGGAGATCAAAGGCTGAGCATTTCCCCATTCAGCCTGTGACAAGACAGAGAGATTGCCTGAGCAGCATGCTGTTGTTAGACAAATAGGAATCCTCTTCTCAAAGGGCATTCTCTTCTGCATAGTGAGTGGGAAGCCCGCAGTATTTAGGACACATTCCTAAAATAAAATTCAGTGTCCACCAAATGACTCGGTGTAGGAGCCTTCTTTCTCCAAGAGAGGAGAAGGGCTGCTAAGAACGGCAGGAACCACCCACAGATGGTCTGGGTACCAGTTGCACCAACAGATGCATATACAACAAAGCCCTTTTATTTGAAGCATCCAGCCAAGCTCACATCGAGTTCTCCACTGTGTACATTAAACCAAAATAAATAATCCAAGAAAATCTGCACATGTCTGTGTGTTTGGGGCCCAAGATAAATCAGGCAATAGGCTGAAGAGGGATTTAAGACATTTTGCCACTCTTTTCTTCTTCCTTTTGGTTGTTATTTATGGAAATCTAAGCATTAGATCACTTTCCAGCTTTAAAATATACAAGGATACCCAATGTTCCTAACACCAAAGCTAATCTCTATTGGCTGGTGGTTAAGATCCTTTGGAATCTGACCCCCTTTACTTAATTAATTTCACATCTCATAAATGCTCCAGCTCAACCAGGCTGGTCTCCTTACTATGGTCACCTTTCTCCCATCATTCATTCTTATTTCTATCTTCAGGTCTCTACTCATGCTTGGTACATTAGAAAAGAAGCTCACACTTTCCTCCTGCATGTAGGAAGATATATCCTTCTCCAAAATCCCACTGGTGATGCCTTTGCCAGCTGGTGCTGATCTGGGCTGATCTCTCTCTTTTCCCACCTCACATTACACAGATGAGTGTCGGGGTGGGGAACCATGCATCTGCATACTTATCTTAGGAATTCTGGAAAACTTGGAATGGTTACCAGGAGTACCATTTTCACAGAGCACCTAAACCTCATCACCTGAAGTGATGAAGTAGACCTGGGCTCAAGGCCTCTTGGAGAACAAAGATCGACCCTCCCAAATGATGGGGAGTTTCCAAGACCAGCCCAGTTTAAGGGGTTTCCTGCCCCATGAGAGTGGAGAAGTTACTCAGAGGTAGGAGAAAGTTCAAAGATATGTGTATTGTTCAGAAAAAAAAAGTTTCTGGATGGCAGAGAAAAGTGTTCCCAAGTTCAATACAGTCATCATTCAAAGCATCTTTGGCAAAGCCCTAGAATCCTGTTCCCAGATACCTGGGTTTGAGACAGATGTGGACAAAAATGTTTACTACATAGTCCCTGAAACCCCTAGTTCAGAAAAGGGGCACTTTCTTCTGCGTGAGCTTGGTCTGGAAGACCTCATGTGCATAGAGGCATTTCGGTTGAACACTGAAGGGAGGGTAAGTTTTAAACAAATGAAAAAATAGAGAGTGCCTCACTTTGACAAAAGCCAGTATCTTCTCTTGGACAGCTCATCTTTGAGATGCACACACTTAAGTATATTCACTCTTTGCTTTAATAAGAAACATAGGCATGATAATGGACTCGGATTCTCAGAACCCCCAAAAGAAGGAAGTTGGCTCCTATATAGATTCTGAAAACTTGTCAAAAGAAGAATTGAGAATTCTGGTGACTAACAGAACATTGAGGGCACATTTTAAATCTAGTTCACAGGGAGATATGACTTCTGGCTGGTTGCATAACCTCTGTGAGCCTAAGTTTCCCCATTTGTGAAAACAGGGCTAAGATCTTGTGAGGTTGTTGTGAAGACAAAAAACATCTAACAAGTGGTAGTTATTATATAGAAGAGTCTAGTATCCAGTTGGGAAAGTGATGCTGCAGAGGTCAGAGCAGAAGGTACAAGTTTAGAAGTTGTCTACACAGGGGAAGGAGTGACACTGTGGTGCCGTGAGAATAGCTGAGTTCCATGGAAGAGAGAGAGGAGATTAATAATGAAACTACCAAAGATAGATAAATAGACAGGTAGTTAGATAGATAGACAGATTTGATGACTCATCTTTAAGGTTAGGAACGAAAATAAATGAGCAATTAGGGAGAAATTAGGAGAGCTGGACCAGTGAAGGGACCTAGAAGCCAAGAAAGAATCCCCAGAAAGAAGTTGATCAGCACGATTAAATGCAGCAGAATTTCAGAGCATGCAGACCAAAGAAAGCCAATGGATTTAGTGACTACAAAGATGGGGGAGGAGAGGCAACATCACTAACTTCCTTGAGAATTGTTTCACTAGTGTGGTAGATGCCAAAGGTCAGTGTGTGGAGGAGGGCCCCAATTCAGCAGGTCTGTGCAGGAGCTGGGGAGGCATTTGATTTAAAAACTCCTTGGGTGATTTTGGTGGTAGACAGATTTGAGAATCACTGCCACAAACTATTTTTAAAGTAATTTGGCTATAAAAGGTTGAAAAAAGATAGAAGATAGAGAAGCAATCAGGATTTAAAAGAAATGGAGTTTTGTTTGTTTATGACCTAAACATGTTGACAGCCTATAGCCTATAGACAAGAAGATCAGAGATCAAAGACGAGAATGTGGGTCAGGTGACCAGGGATGGCATGACTGGCGTATTAGTTTCCTATTGCTGCTGTAACAAATGACAACAAATTCAGTAGCTGAAAACAATAGCAATTTATTATCTTACAGTTCTGGAGGTCAGAAATAGAAAATGGATTGGCAGGGCTGTGTTCCTTCTGGAAGTTCTAGGAAGAATCTATTTCCTTGATTTTTCCAACTTCTAGAGGCTGCCTGCATTCTTTGGCTCATGGCCCCACATCACTTCAACCTCTGCTTCTGTTGTCACATCCTCTTCTCTGACTCCATCCTTCTTGCCTCTCTCATACAATGACTCCTGTAATTACATTGGGCCCACTCACATAATCCAGGATAATCTCCCCATTTTAAGATCCTTAACCAAATCTCATCTGCATCACTTTTGACATGTCAGATAACATATTCACAGGCTCTGGGGATTATGATGTGGACATCTTTGGGGGCTATCATCTGTCTACTACAGGAGGTAAAGCCTTGGAAGGTATGAGGATAGCCTTGGAAGAGAGCGGCCACATGTACCTTTGGCTTTAAGATAAAATAAAAGAAACAGAAAGGGCCTGACAATCTGGAGACCTGAGGTTAAAAAAAAGAGACAAGGGTATCAGTGGAAACACTTTGGGCATTTGATAACAGACTCTCATATTTTTGGATTTTCTCTAATTAGAACATAAGCTTCAGAGGGGCAGGAACCACGTCTTACATTTTCCAGTTGATTGCTCATAGCATCGGGCTCACTGCAGAACACACAGCGATGCTCAGCAGTGCCTTACTGACCAATGTGAGTGTTGGGCATAAGGAGGAAGTTATGCGGGTGTCTGCTACTGGTAGATGGGTGTATTCTACTCAGGAATGACTCAGAGAGTGGTAGACAGTCCTGAATAAAAAGATTTTGTTGTGTCAGGGGACTATGATTTGAGGCCAAGGTCCCAATGAGGAACACATGCCTACCTCCTCATCGTCAGGGAAGGACTAATTGCACTTCCTGTATCAGACAGCTGTGCCAATCATTATGTTGGCATATGAGACACTGGAGACAAAGCAACCAGAAGGAAAATCAAGCCTCTGAGTTATGGAAGGAAAGGCAAGACCACAAATAGACTGGTATCCAATGAGTCCTGTGAGAGGCAGAGGAATTGGCCAAATGCTCCCTGGACATCCTTTCTGCTTTACTCAAGTCTGCAGAAATGAACCCATCTCGAGGAAAGAAGCAATTGACTAAAGGAAAAAGGAAAGAAGAACCGAAACTATGCTTTAAAAAAAAAAACAATCATGAGCCAGAGGTTCAAAATTAGCTAGGACAAGCATATATGTATTTTCCTATATATTTGCCCTACAGGACAAGGTTGAAAACAGGAGCTACAGAAACAATTAGAACAAACAGAGTTTTGTTTATTTGTTTATGACTTAAACATGTTGGTTGTCCAAAGAGCAGAGCCTGTAGAAAAGATCAAAGAGGCAAACGGGAGATAAATACACACACACACATTTGAGAGAGAGAGACCCACCGGTCCACTAAGTACAATGACAAGACAAAAAGGCTGATTGCTAACAAAAAATAATCAAATTGGTCACCGATTTTTCACAAAAGATTAATTCTTACACATTTAAACCACAGGCTAGCAAGAAAGAGTTTTCATGATTTCTGCCTCTCAGAGGTCTCTCAAACAGCTTTTCTGATATACTGTTTTTATATAAATTCTGCAGTGACTTTTCCCTGGTGATATTAGTTGTTTGGGTTTTTCTCTGCCTGCCACAGGCTTATTTATGTTATCCTGATTTAGATCTTTTCTTTTCCCCTTTCTGTCTTTCCTGAGGCTGGTTTCACAGCACAACCTACTGAGTGGCATACAGACAAGATGCAGGTCTGCCAGACATGTGTGTGTGTGTGTGTGTGTGTGTGTGTGTGTGTGTGTGTGCATGCAGAATCTAAATTCTCATCTGGGCTGTGAACATCTCCTGAATCTTATGTAATTAATTCCTTGAGGTTTCCAAATGAGAGGGACCGAGGTATGGAAGTCGTCCTTACAGGTACCAGAGGGTGTAGATTGACAATCGCCTGCACCCAAGTGAAGATTATTAGATAGGAATTCGAGAAGTTCCTATCAGGTCTCTCAAAAAAAAGAGTCTGCCTCAGACTTGACATTTTATGTTAGAGTCACATTAGAGTTGAATTCAGACATAGTTTGTGCTATTATAGCTGATTGATTATTTACCACTTTAATGGAGAATTTATTGATTTCCTTAATATTCATTGCTGATAACACAAAGATCTGCAAATTACAAATTGTCTGGGGGCTCAGGACTGCTTACTTCTGCCCTGCCTCTCTTCCGCTCTCCTGTCTGTCTCCCTTCCCCAACCCCATGTCCCCATCCAGCCGTTTCTACAGGTCAGGCACAGCAGATGGCCCAGAAAGTGCACAACCTTGCCTGTCCATGGAGGAAGGGAGACAGTCTTCTCAACTCAGCTCAAACCTCAAAAGACAGCTTAATTTACAACATTGTATTTCAATCTAGAAAGGCCCTTAAAGGTCATCTATGTGAACATCGTGGGCAGTTCATTTTAACAGTCATATACTGAGTGCCTACACAGTAGGCTTCATCTCTGTAGATGGCCTGGCTCACCCTTGAACAGCTCTATCAGAAAATTCTTTCTTATAGGAGGCAGAACTGTCTCTCCTGGTGTGCTCACTGTCATGGAGTGAGCAACTCTTACACAATGGATGCAAAAAAGAAGAGTTAACTGCAACACATTATGTAGGAAATAGCCCTGTCTTGCTTCCCACCCCCCCATTGGCACACCTAAACATGGTTGATTTAAATATGCTATATGTGCCTCAACTCAGCCAAAGATGAGAGGTCAGTAGGATCAGGGGAATTCACTCGCTCACTACACTGGCCTTGCTCTGATTACATTAGCACCCAGAGAGCCATGTCTGTCTGGGGGTACTGCTGTGCGCACGGGGCATTTCACTGTAGTCTTCCTGTTGCCGTCGGTTTGAAGCATGAATTAGGGGAAGGGGCCAGCTGGGTAATGAGGTAATGGAGGAGACAGAAAAGTGAAAAGCAAGTTGCTTTAACCCCTAAAGAAAGAATTTTTCTAGCAAATAGCAATTGCTTTGAAGGCAATTGACAGAAAGCTGGCTTAATCTTTGCTCTGGAGATCCTTACAGCTGCCCACAGTTTTTAATTAATACACTAGGCTCCCTAACAAGGGGGAGGAGGTTGGAGAGCATTAACAGATTTACTTACCCAAGCCGAGGAAAGTGCTTTGGAGGAAAGGTGCTGGCTGCCTGTAGGCCTGGATCTGCCTGTAGACTGGATCTGCCTGTGCCCTCCCTTCCCTGCATGTCAAGGCGCTGGGGTGGTCCTTCGTGGACCCCAGGGGGAAGGCAGCTTGTCCTGCAGTTTGAGTAGGCCAGGGAAATTTCCCTGGCGACATTTCATTCCACCCTGTCCCAATCCACTCCTTCCTTACATAATGCATTCCCTCATTCCACAAGTATTTCTTGAGTAGCTCCTACACACTGAGCAGACGCAGTGTCTAAACTGAGGAACGACGTTTATATCAAAGGTTTGAGGTGCTGAGGCTTTAATGAGATATAAAAACAAACATGATCCTTGTCCTTGGAAAGCTTAGCTCTAGTGAAAGAGATCCATGCAGGGCTTATATTCTGGATGGCTGTACTGGGCTCTCAGCCGGTGTCCATTCTGATCGTATCTGTTCTGATTGGTTGGTGCCATTAATATGTCAGCTATTAAATAGTTTGAATATTACCCTGGAATCATGAATTGAATAATTACACAAATAAATACAAAATGTGCAAAGTTCTATGAAGAAGGGGACATGGAACTATGGACCCATGTCGCCACCAGGGACACATGCTGAAGCCTCCAGGCTGTGCTCAGTGTTGAGTCCCATGGACACTCACCTGCTTGCAAGTCCTGCATCCCACTGCCACCAGCTTCCCAAACTCCAGCCTGCCTCTCTGCTTCAGTCACTCACCTGTCATTTGTTCATTCATTCATTCTCTCATTCCCTCATTCCCTCACTCAGCCAATGAGCACTGGCTAGAAGCCGGGTACTGAGTTGTGCACTGGGAACACAATGCCTCCTGGACGCCTTCAGAGACTGGGCACAGCTCTCTTCTTCACCTTCCCGTGGCAGGATCTTTCTTTTTTGGTTACAAAATCTGATGTCAGAGTCATTCCATCTGACAAAGTCTCTCCTCGTCTGAAACTCCCTGTCTCCTCATATCTTCATCAGTCCATTTCCACATGTCTAAGCATTTTAATGGCATATGGTTCCAGGGGGGAATCTCCAAATGAGAGAAAATTAGCAACTGTGCTTATTGGGCTAAAGAAAACGACTGGAGGGGAAGTTTTCTTTAAAAATACCCACAAGAAGCAGCAGCCCAAGGAGATGCGACTGCAATAAAAATGATGATTTTTGTTAGGGGTGGGGGGGGGGGTGGATTATCAACTGTATTTTATTTCCTCTGGAATGCGTCACAGCCATTAATTTGTCTAATTTATTTTTTGCCTCCTCCCTAGTGAAGCAGCCCAATTCACTGTCGGCCTACCCATCAGAACAAATTATACTTTGGAAATATCCGAGTGCTTCTATTTTCCATTAAATATAATAAGAAATCACAATGCACTGTTCTGGCCTGATGACTCCTCACCAAGGATCTACAAGCACTTTCTACAATTGCTACCAGGCAATTCTAGTTTTTATCCTTGGTGACATAGAGGCAGGAAAACGGGCCCATGACCAGCAGGCCCTGTGTTAATTTGTACTCATGTGGGTGCCTCTTGGGTGGTGTAAGTAGAGTTAGCTCTACTTCATGTGTGTATGATCTGATTCTGCAACATAAATTCAGAGTCTTCGTAGCAGGGGCCACCTTTTCCACTTCTTTGGTATCTCCCTGCTGTGCCTCAGTTAACCCCACGCAGCCGAGCCAATGGCTACTGTCGACTGATGAACTCACAGAGCTAAGCCCCCTGAGGACAGAGCTGGCCAGGGGTTCGTGGAAGCTGGCCTTCCACCTGCCAGCCTCTGTGACTTATCTCTCTTCCTCCTCCGACTTTCCTGCTTCTTGCTTATAATCAGCCATTGCTCAGACGGTGAAAATTACTCACTACTGCAGATCAGTCTGTCCTAAGGAACACGGCTAATTGATGATTACATTTCATTTTCAGGATGTTATCTTACTTGCACAGATTGAAAATTGAAATGTCCAGGGGTTACATATATGGTATATATGGCTCTTTCAAGTCAGAGATTAATTGTCAAGTATTAATATTTAATTTTTTTTTATTACAAAAGCTTGTCAAAGGTTGCCAGGGAAGGTGAGAGCTCAGACCCATCTTACCTGATGCTCAGCATACCCGAAAAAAGAGTTTCAAGCTCTGCCCACTCTGCAATTTCTGAGTCCAAGAAAGAGCATGGGATGCAAAGAAAGGTTGGACCATGGCAGTCTAGTGAGTTCTTGGATGGGAAAAGTTTCTAAGAAATGAGACAGCTTGGCACTGTTACAGGTGGCAGGTTGCTGCTGAGTCAGTGCTGACTTCTGCCTGGACAGGAGAGAGATATGAGGCTAGGCCTTGACCTCTTCCTCCACAGGCAGTTAGGCGTCACCTGGAGGGCCAGGTTGGCATCAACAGACCTGGGTTTGCTGCCAGCTTTCCCATTCACTAGCAAATCAGTGTCAAGGAACGTTTGTTTCCTCCTCTGTAAAATGGGCAGGGTGCCATCTATCTCCAGGGCCACCGTGTCCCTCACTAATAACATTGTTCAACTGTAAACTGCTACTTTGCAGTTTACAAGGTACAGTGAAGAACAGGAGTCCTCTGTTGTCTCTAAAGCCTTGCAGCTTCTTATGATCTCCAGCAGGTAGAAGTTTTAGGCTCACTGGATGGTCTCAAAGGATGGCTGGAAGAGTTAAAGGAGACGATGTGTGTAGAGCGCAGCGCCTGGCACTTAGCAAATGTTAACTCACCCGCTTCTAGTTGCAGTTTGGAATTTTAACAAATAAAATAAAAAGACATCCAGGAGTGTGGATACAAAAGAACAACTGTGTGATCATGACCATTCATCAAGCACAAAGACAGAATGTTGGAAACGTGGAGATGGCCCCAGAGGAGCCCGGATCCTAAATGAAGTTACAGGGTGCTCTGTGGAAATACCCTCCTTCTGACATTGGGCAAATGTCTGTAAGAAGGTCCTCCATTTGAGCCCACTTCCCATCCTCTGGCTTGGGGGACCTCTCCCCTACTTGCCAAATTAAGCGATGATGCATAACAGGCACCCACATTCAGGATGCTGAGACTGCCCAGCACTTTCTTCAGCCCCGTCCCTACCCCATGGGCACGTTCATTCACTCTTCCATTTTATCCACGGATATGCCTCCCTCTTTCACTAAATTTGACGGTGTGGAATCATCTTCATCTGTGAATTCTCCCACAACACCTAGCACAGTACCTTTCACACGGAGCTTTTTGATCAGTCATGTCAATGCGTGCACACAAATGCAAACACTCATGCAACACCTCCCTAGCAAAAGGTGGTTAAGGTGGTTTTGGGGATTAGTCATACAAATGAGAGAATTTCTCCTATCTCTTTTACCTTCTTTGTCTTCTGTGCTTCTTCCTTCCTCTGCATGTACCTTGTGATGGTTAATTTTATGCTTCAATTTCACTGGTCCACAGGGTGCCCAGATATTTGGTTAAACAGTAGTCTGGGTATGTCTGTGAGGGTGTTGCTGTTGAGAATAATATTTAAATCAGCAGACTGAGTAAAACAGATTGCTTTACTAACGTGGGTGGGCCTCATCCAATCAGCTGAAGGCCTGAATAGAACAAAAAGCTTGGTCCTTCCCCACGAGTAAGAAGGAGCTCCTCCTATCTGACTGCTTGAACAGAACATCAATTTTTTCCTGCCTTTAGGCTCAAACTGAAGCATTGGCTCTTCCTGGGTCTCATCTTGCCGGCTTTTGGACTGGAACTTACACCACTGGCTCTCCTGGTTCTCTAGCTTACAGATGGCAGATTGTAGAACTTCTCAGGCTCCATGACTACATAAGCCAATTCCTTATAATAAATCTCTTCCTCTGTGTTTATATCCTACTGGTTCTGTTTTTCTGGACAATCCTGACTCATACACCCCTGAATGTGGATTTGGGGGTTGTCTCAGCATTTTTTCTCCTCACTCCACATGCTGTCCTTAGGTAATCTCATCTACTCCCATGGCTCCAACCACCACCCTTCTTTTGAAAAATCCAAACCCTGTCTTTAGTCCAGATCTCTCCCGAGCTCCACACTCCAATATCATACATGCAATTGTCAATCTGACATCCCTTCCTGGACACCTCCAAGGTCCCCCACATTCAGCCTGTGCAAAGGAGATGGCAGCACTTTCTACACAAACCTGCCTCCCCTCTATTGGTCCCTAGTTCAGAGAATGCTCGACCTCCCGCTCTGTTACCCACACTTGGGGCCATCCAGCTGACGCTCCCTAAACCCAACTAGTGCTCAAGGACAGCAGCCTTGACCTCACGACTCCCGTCACACCCAAACCTTCTGCTCTAAGCCCATTAGCGCTGCTTTAGGTTCTTCATCACCTCTGCTAAGTGATTATTGCACATGTTTGTACAGGCCTGTCTTTCTATGCTAGATTCTGTCCTCCTTCTGGGCAGGAATCCTGATTGACCTTTCTTTTTTTTTAATCCCTCAGTTCCCAGCAAAGTACTTGGCAAATATCAGACACTTAATAAATGGTTGTTATCTAAATGAACGATTGAATGAATGAATGAACGACTTCCCCTGGAAGTCCATGGGGAGCAGGGAAGAAGGCAGAGCATCTGATGATACCTTGGCACGACTCTAGAGAAAGAAACAGACAAAGAAATTAATTTATTTGCCATAAATAAATAAAAGGCAAATTCTCCTTGAATAAATTTGAAAGGAGGCAAACAGCAACAAACAGTTGTTTTAAGAGCAGGGCAGCTAATATCCTAACTACCCCCTGTGGGACAGGACAAACTCTGCTATAAAAGGTTCTGTTTGTTTGTTTGTTTTTCTTTTTGTTTGCCATTTTCGGAAATGGAGCCTAGGACACGGAGACAAGCCCAATCTTTCTAAAGAGGCCCTTGGGTATATTTAAATTCTCCCAACACACACCGCCTGGGATCTTAAGGCTTTGATTCAAAGGACCAGCACAGAGCAAGACTCCTGAAGCTCGATTAATCAAACTCATTAAGATGGATTTGATTTGAATTGTGGTTCCAGGCAGCTGCTAACAGTCCAGAAACCAGACTGCTGAGTTGGCTCCTGGATGGAAACAACTCAGTCCAGGATACCCAGAAAAATGTGGGATGGAAAGATGACAATGAAGCTAAAAATTCAGATAACATAGACCCTACTTGTGAATAACTCTAAGACTCCCTTCCCTTTTACCATTTCATCAAGGTATTCTCCTCCACTATTTGGAAAAATCTAGGCCAAAAAAAAAAGAGGCTTTTCTAGCCTGAATTACTGATAGGACCGACAAAATAATGGAGAAGAGAGGAACAGCTGTAGGAGAGATCTCGCCTTCCAACACTTAGTTTTCTGAAATGAATTACTGCTAACCTTCTCCCTTATCCTTCTTCAGCACAGACACACACACACACACAAACATCCCTGAAAGTTTAGAAGCACTGCTGCTTGCAAATGGGCCCATTAAAAGCAGATAAATCAATGGAAAATGCATAAAAAGTCTCATTTATCATAAGACGTGTTGGATAGTGTTTTGAGTTCTACATACATTTATTCTAGAAATCTGTTTATCTGTGCAACATTTCTGAACAAAATACTTCGTGATGAACTGTTCTTTCTACTTGAATCTATATGGAAAGCAATTAAATTCAAACCTCAAAGACAAGACGTGATGAACGCAACAGCCTCACTATTGATTCGGTATCTCACCACTGCCCTTCTCCCTCTTGTATATCATCTTCTCCATAGGCCCTAAAAGGCAGACGCCTCCCGCTCTTAAGAACTGTGTTTCTCATGTCTTCACCCAAGGCAAATCCCCCGACCATTCCCTGAAGACTGCAGAGGATGCGATGCTGGCAAAGTGTCTGGAGGTGGTTAGAAGCGGTGGCCCTGGAGTGAATGACCTTCCGCAGTCCTGTCAGCATGTGACTCCAATGCTAAAGATTCACACCGGCACCATGTCCCAGTCTGGACTTGTTCACAGTGGGAGAGGCGTGGTGTGAGTATTGAGTGAGGTGAGACATGGGAAAATTGAGGAAGCTGTTCAACTGTCTCCATACTACAGTGACAGTTTCCTCAGTGCGAGCACCGTGTCTCACACATTTTTCTATTCTCAGCCCCTATCAGGTGGTGGGCAACTGTGGAGCCTGAGAGAGAGCAAGAACTTCATCTGTGCAAAGGGCTTGCACAGTAGTTTCTTAAAAGATATTCAGCAAACACGACTATTGAATGACGAAATCTGCACATGTAAAACAATAGCTCCAGCCCAGTTGATAGACTATTCCAGGCATGTTCATGGTTTGGAGTGAAAGTTACATGATCTCTTTGGTGATAAAGAGCATTATTGATAACAGTAAGCATTTCAGATTAATGTCCAATGCCCAATGACTACACAAGGCTGGGCTGCAGGCACACAGTGCCCCCTTCTCCCAAATAGATAGCTAGTCTTCAAATATTCAGTGAATGCAATTGTCCAGTTTGATAGACTCCATTAGGAGTTTGCCTAGTCGGTACTTTATTCCATGTTGGGTAAGCCCTTCTAAAAAGCCCCTCTTTGCAAGAAGAGAAGTATAAACATGAAATCAGGAATTCTCTTAGAAACATTCTGATAGTTTCACTTCAGCATTTCTGCAAAGTGCCAAGGGATACACCCAGCCACTTCACCCCCGAGGGCATGCCAACAGCTATAAGCTCCTTCAAATAAGGATTTATTAGACCAGAATCAAGTGACAGACTTGGAACTAAGGCAGCACAGATGAAGAAGATCCTGAGGTTCGGTGGAGATGTTGACTTTTATCAAGGTCAACACCGAGATTTATTGATCTAAGAGGTAAATATTGATGGAGGCTCAGGAGGTCAATATTTGCCCCAAGGAAAAATAAATCTTCCCAGTGACCCCAAACTGAAATCTGTATTCAGTAGTCTCAGTTCCAAAATGAATTAGTGGTGACATAGATTAAGACACCATTTCATTAGACGTCTAGGGCATTGGAAAGCAATATTAATACCAAGCTCTTCATGTTCCAAGTACTTTCCAAACATTCATTAAAGTGTACCATCCTAAGCCAGATGCATGTGAGTGTTGCTCTCCCAACTCAACAGATGGGTCATTAGAGCCAAGAAAATGTTTAATAATTTTACCTAGGCTACAGAAAAAGCAGCAGAAGAATGGAAAGATGGTTTGGGGATAAAGGTGCATTGGGAGTTCTGGGGGGACTAACCAAGATCTACAGGTCAGTGCCTTAATTAAAGTTCCTGGTAAAATCATAGGTCCACTTAATTTAATTATTTTAATTTAGTTAATTTATTTCCCACTATTGACAAATCTACTTGGGCTGATCAATTGAATTGCTCATTTATAGGGATGATTTGGGGTGTTTATACATCATAAGCTCTATCTTTTGAACATTGGCATTCAACTCTTAAGAAGTGAAGTGTACACTGGTGGTCACTGGAGGGAAGAGAGTCATGGTCTCTTCTTCTTTTTGCACAATAGTTATCATCAGATTCCAGTTTGCAAGAATTCCTTGGCTTTCATGGTGGGGTCTTGGGATGCTGGTACTGAGAAACATCATAAAATACTAACATACAAGTAACTTATTGGCATTTGAATGCATTGATCCAATTATGTTTTTTTGTATTGTCTCAAAAGTGAATTTTAAATATTATAAAGTTTTGATTATCTTTGCTAATGGAGAGGACAGAGACATGGATAATTCCAAAACATCAGCCAACCCAACAATCCTATTTCCTTCTGACTTTGGAATACATTATTTCCCATGTATCATGTTGTCCTCATTATATTTTTCTTTGGATATTTACCATTGGGAAATACTGAGCAATTCCAAAGCACCAGCAAATGAGAGCCAGAGAAGAGACAGAAAGTGACATGTTCCGGTATCAAGACAGCAGCCTTGATGATGCGCTCTGTGTAATCCACAGAGAGGCACTTGAGTTGATGGGGCTCAACTTTTAGAATTTTGACTTTTCAAAGTTATTTGAATTGACTTTAAATCTGTTGGAAGAAAGGAGTGGGGTCTTAATAGCATGTGCATTCCATTCACTTGGAAAGAAAACAATTTGACTTAAATAGATATAAATGGTTAGCTGATGCCAGGGTCTGAAAAAAGAATTTAGGAGTCCTGACCCCCAGCAGTCTGGATACATCATTGTTTTATCCTGCAACAGGATTTTGGAATTGCCCAGGGAAGTAAGTGATACCAATACAATTTGATACTGTTACAAAAGGGTAATTTGACTGACAATATGGTGCAGACAAATGAAAGTGTTTACAGGGTTTAGTATTTAATAATGTAAAATGAAAAAGTCGACAAGAGCAGGCAGGAGATGAAAAGATCTGTAGCGAGTCAGAATTTCTGACTGTCAGCGCAGCCTGCGTCTCCTAGGGGTCTGGATAAGCAAGGAGCTGTTCTGTAGAAATTGTTATCTTGGGTGTATTGATTGTGTGTGCTCCAGTCAAGCTGTCAGCTTCTCCCTCCTGTCTTTATCTTTTATTTTTTACATCATAGCATCCTCCTAAACCCTCACATACCACTTGGCCTTCAAACTTTAGGCTGCAGGGCTGTGGAGTGCTCAGCAGAGGAGATGGCGGTGTGCCTGGACATGCTAGTCCTGTCTGTGAGAGGCAGCTCGGTGGCCCGCTCTCGGTACAGCACTGGGCTCCTTCCCCAGGTGCCTGAGTGCTTGGAGCCCAGTGGAGTGCCACAGAGCTTTCTCTTAACCAGCTTACATGAGATGGTCACAGACTTGCTCTGACAAACAGCACTGACTTGCTCTGTGGCAAGTTACGTCACCTGTAAACACCTCAGCTTTCTCATTTGTAAAATGGGAATACGGAACCATCTGGAAGACTAAATGAGACAATAAACCTAAAATGCTCAGCACACTTTCTGGCACAGAGCCATCCTTAGTGAGTGGCAGCTGCTGCTATCAACATTCTTCACAGAAATCTGTGGATTAAATAAGGGAGTGTCTGGATTCCAGAATATCTAGCCCTAAACCCAGAATCCTAGAATTCTTGAGCTAACAGGGCCCTCGAGAGGTTATCTCATCCATCCACCTGCCTTCCCATCAGCCCAGACAGCTGACAATCTCTTTACTTTTAAAAGACCATTAGAAAAGATTCTGGAACTTTTTCTGACCTGGAGTGTTTACACACTCCCACAGCAGCTTGAGGAGCTCCCACACCTTTCCACCTGTTATGGGGAGCAGAGGGTATGGAGAGGACACTGAGCCACTGTACAGCCCTCCTGCTTGTGTATGGAGAATTCTTCCATCTCCATCAGCCTCCCTCAGCGACTGGATTTTCCTCAGTGCTCTTTCACCACGCCCAGATATGTCTCCAAGGAACACTGCAACTTCCACCTGCCCCACAGGCCTCGGGAGTGTGGGACAGCTCTGTGCTAATGAGGTCGAAGTCCCAACAGGGAGTGGCTTCCCGCGACGGCCTCCAGACTGCAGGAGCCATCTCATAATAATCACAACAATGATAAAACTCACCTTCATAACGCCCTTTTCTATATTTGAAAGTCTTCTACATCTCATTTGAACGTCACAGCAACCCATCTCAGAGATGAGGAAGGAGGGGTAGAGAAAGCCAGGTGCTGTGGCCAATGGCATATAATTAGAAAGAGGAAACGGCCACTTAAACCCACGTCTTCTGAGGCCAAGCCCTCTGCTCTTTTCTTCAGATTACACAGCAAATGAAAATGACAGTGGTTCTCAACTGGAGGCGATTTTTCCCCACTCCTTGCCCAGGGACATTTGGCAATGTCTAGAGACATTTTTGTTTGTCACAATGGGAGAGGGGATGGTTGCTGCTGGCATCTAGTGAGTAGAGGCCAAAGACGCTGCTAAACATCCTACAATGCACAGGACACATCACCGCAAAGAATTATCCAGCCCCAAATATCAACCTTGCCGAGGTTGAGAAACACTGCCCTAGCCTTATCATAAGGGCAATTAACAGAACCCAGTGACCCGTCATCCCAGTCCTGCCCTCCTGACCACCCTAGTGGGCCCACCTGCTTTCCCCAAAGAAACTTCAAGGACGTTTGCAAAGGACTTTGGGATACTCAGAAGAAAGTTAATAGCTAAGTGTAGAGCTGTTGGATTTTGTAAAGCTGCTAGGAAAGTTATTTTCATTTTGCTTTTTAAATTAGTTTGGGAGTTGGTGTTCTTCTTTACATAATTACAAGCTGACAAACATGCTTCTGTATTTTTTTTTAATTAACAGATATTTGTATTCAAGTTCTCCAAATTACATACCGCAGCTTGCACATTACAGGACAGCTGCCATGCTCCAGATGTGGGCAATAACCAGAACATGGTAATGGCAAAATGCAAAAGAAAGAAAGGGAAAAAGAAGAAAAAGTTAATGTATCTGGATGGAGAAGAGCAATTTTAGTCAATGTGTTTGGATATTTTACGCAGATGAATACCTTAGATTCTCCCAAATTTTCAGCTCAGTTGGAACATTTGGGATGAAGCCGTGGGTCATTCACTGGTGCCATCAAAGGCTCACCAGCGCCTTGTAAAAGCAGATTACAGATAAAACGGGGCACATATAAATGTTAACAGCACGCCGGAGAAACTGTTCAAGTTGCTCCTGTTTACAAGCACCCTATTAAATGTGCTAAGCTCCTCCTGAAGAAAGCTGTGCTAAGATGGGGAAGCTATCATATTTATTTATTTAGCCCATTTATAGGACTGCACCCCTTTTGCTCACTTTATCCCAGGAGCAGGCTCTCAGGAGCCCGCGAATCAGGAATAGTACACAAGGGGACTTTGCAATAGAAAAGGGGCAGGGGGTAGAAGTTCCAGCAGCAGGCCTGCCAGCAAGCTTGCTGTGTGACTTTAGGAGGGGGGCTGCACCTCTCTGGGACTCAGTCCCCTCATCTGTGAAAAGAAAGGGTGTGACTGGACGATCTCTAAGGTCCCTTCAGCTCTAACAAGTTACAAGTAGACGTGTTTTTGACAGTCTTATCAGACACGGAAAAACTCTGCCTCATCCTTGAATAAGTCTCTGAAGGGAGGCGGTAACTTCAGGCTGAAGTGTCTGAGAAAGGATGCTCTGCGATCTACGCATCAGAGAACCGGGCTCACAGCACAGCAAACTTGTGCTCCGACAGGAGAGGGCGCTCAAGTGCCAATTAAGCCACTTCTAAACTGAAAAGTTGGGGGCAAAAGGGTCAGTAGACAGTCTGATCACGGAGATTCCTTTCATTCCCTTATTCAATAAACACTCACTGAGTGCCTCCCGTGGGCACAGGGAATGGAGAGATAAGACCGATTTTCTATTTTTAGGAACTCCAGTCTTCCAGGGAAAGGGGGTTGTCTACCGGGGAAGGTGTATTGTCAATTCAGTATGGCGTGGCAAGTACTAAGATGGAGGGAAGCATGGAGTGCTATGGGAACAGAGTGGAAGAAAGCCACCGAGAGGTGACCCCAAGCAGAGGGAGTAAGAACATCTCGTCAGGGTCATGGGGCTGGGCTAGGGGGTGACGCAGCACCGTGTGTTCAGGGCAGTGCAGCAGCCCCACGTGCGAGTAAGAAATGTCCACATAGGCAAATGCTACCCAAGTAACTAAAGAGAAGGAAGATCTTTAAGTCGTGAGAGAGCGGACTGTGACGGCGGACCTGAGGCTCCTTCACGCCACTGCCGGCACAAGGCTGATGTGAGTAATTCAGTCAGGGACGTCTCATCCCTGAATACAGCTCCCTTCTGTGGGTCTCTTCAAAGCTAGAGAGGGGCTCTTTCCAGGATGCCCTTGTTGGGTGAGGAAAGAGGCAGCAGGAGAGCCTCTCCATGTTTTCCCCTCCCCTTCTAACGACTGCCTGAGGACTGCAGAACACTGGGGTCCAAGCACATGAACAAAATGGTTGTGAAGGGTTGGTGTTAAGTTCCAGTGAGACCAATGAGGGGAAACAAAGGAAGTTTTGTGTTAATGTGATTAATGTAAGACTCTGCCTGAGTTAAGACAACACAGTACAAAAGAAAACCAGGCTGAAATGAGCCTTCTTTCACTCAAGTCACAGAGCAGCCAAGCTGCCCTAGCTTGACGCTGCCACCTAGAGGTGGAATAGGGCACTGCGCTTCCCTGCCATCACCCTCTCCCCTCAGGATGCTACGTGTTTGAAAAATTCTCTCTTCTTCCTGTTTTTCACCATTCACAGCTCAGCTAATTCTACTTCAGGCATGCTGTGTTCCATATTTAACACATTTCTGTTTGGCTCCCTTTTAATTTTTTCTAATTTAATTGAGTTTTCTAGGAAGTTCTCTCCTTTTTCTTTGTTTCTTCTCTTTCTTGTATTCTCTCATATTCTCTTTGTTAAACAGCATTCTAAATATTACTGATAGATAAGTATAAAGCTAACTGATACAGCTGTATCAATTAAATAGACAACCATAAGTTTGGAGCAAAATTATACATAAGGAAACTAGAACCATCAACCTTTAAAACCCTTAAAAGTGTCCTGTCAATCTCTCAGAGGGTCCAGAAAAGTCATGTATTGCATCAATATACTGCCATCTAAAGAAATCTGATTTTTATTAAGTACCAAATTACAGAATAGTTTTGATTTTACCTTTGTTTATTCAATTATTGAATTGCTAATGGGTTTACTGATATTGTGATGGAGTGTTTTCTATTATACGTAAAATTATAAACTTATAACATTTCAACTACATTCCTAGTTAAGTAAAATTTTGTGGATTGGCTAAGAAATCCACTTTAATTTAGAACACTGCTTCCATGAAAACGATGTTTGCTGAGTTCCAAATACATGACATCTAAGGAGCTGTAGAAACACTTGGGAGTTAGTATCTGATGAATATCTAGTAGGCATCTACACAGCAGGAGGGACAGATGGGCACCGAGGTGGTGCTGTGGCCTCTACCTCAGATTCCAGTCTCCCTTACCTCCCTCACTTACAGCTGCTGCAAAGGGCTCAGGTAGTTTTAGGATTTGAAATACTAAACAAATATGGCTTTTCGATTTTCCTTTAATTTATTGTTTATCCCCCCAACATAACAGCTTTTGCCTTCCTTCGTATCTCTTTATTTCATCTCCTGCTAAGAAGCAGATTCTTATTTAGGTGGCTTTTGACTATTTATGAGTAGAATGTACTATCTACATTTCCAGTGACATAAATTCCAGAAACAAAACTGAGTAAACATCATGAAAAGTGCAATGTTTTGGAGGTTAAACCATTAGTGAAAAATCATCATGGTATGTTTCTGATTCTTGAATGAATAGGGGTGGCAGAGGCAACCCATTCTGCACCCATTTTCCCAGCCTAACGAGAATAATGATCTCTATCTAAAAGATTATCATCATTACAAATTGCTTGGAAATTCTCAAGAGATAACAGCTAGATGTGGAAATGAAGGTTAGAAGCCACTAAGAGCTGGATAGGCTTTTTATGGTCTGTTCTGGGTGCTGTCTTCCCATTCTGTCATCTGACCTTTGGCATACCATTGAGATTCTTTTTTGCACCCGTAAAAATAGGATCCCGTTACCTTAACTCAGCAATCCTAGGAGGGGGAGTTACTGTAGTAAAAGCTCTGAGAGGAACCAAGGAAGCGGAAAAAAATCAGTCAGATTCTCTGCTTTGAGCTCAACCTCAGGTGTTATAAAGAAAGGCACTCATCATAAATCCACATCTGTAACCCAAATTAGCAAAGGGCACCGAGGCAGTCCTTCTGCATCCTTCCTGTAGTCCGTCCTGTAAGGCTTACAGGTAAGAGGCAGAGAAATCCTGTTATTTATTTTAAGACTCTAATGATTCACTTGCAATGATTTTCCAAATATGCCTGTTCTATGTGACTTGGGGTCAGTACATTGTACAGACAGGATGACCAGCAACTGAACCCAACGAGGTAAGAGCAATGTCTGAAAATTCAATCAGTCCAGGACAGACACAGGGTAGAGAATTTACATGGCCCCTTCTCCAATTTACAATTATATTCCCACTGCTGCGGACGTAACACAGATGCTCGTCTGGTTCCTTTTGTTTGGAAAGTTGAGAACTCCAGATGAGTTAGATGGTATGACACCTCAGAGTCTTTTTCACTGAGCCTGAAAAATATCACTGGGTGTAATCAATTTGTACACATTTCCTAGACCTGGCGATTGTGCAGAAAAGGCCTGGCAGAGAGAGGATTGTGCATGCACATTCCTTCACACGCTGCGTTTCTCCCAAGAGTCAGAGTGAAAGCCCCAGCAGATGTGCCCATGGTGGATATTTATTATTCTTTTTGGCTGCCCAGTGGTAATAATCCTTCCTGTATTGGGGGGAAATTCATCACTCTATGAATCTTGGTGGGAAACAAAGGCTCCTTCCAGCTCCAGGTGGAAGCTGTAAGATTCCTGATCCGGGTCTTCCCAGCCTCCCTTGCAGCTAGAGTACAGGCCCAGGGCCTAGTCACTGCTAATGTGACCCACTTCCCAGACTCAGCCTCGCGAGTCAGTGATGCTGAGAGGAGGTTAAGCAGAGCGTCCCTTCCAGGAGGGCTGGCAGCTGTGGCAAGATCGATACAGAGATCAGCCGTGTTTACTGGCAGGAGCAGTTCTGAAAATGGTTTGGGGTATTATTTAAACCACTCATAACCTTGTTCATCAGCCCTTCTGGTAATTCTGTGACCTCTCCAATATTCTTTTCTGTGAATATCAGCCGGATGGCTCCTGTTGCTTGCCTCTAAGGCGCCTGACTGATACAGTGCCCACACATGTGTGCATGTGTGCCACATGCATGTACACACCACACCACATCCACTTTCTCTTCCTTCCCTGCATGTTCTTCTTTACTTGCCCTGAAAAATGTTAGAATACAGCTAGCTGAAAACAACTGCAGAGGAGTGGGCAAAAAGTCCTTTATTCATTTCCCCCCATCGTCCACATAAAAAGTGACAGAGAAGAAGGAACAACATGCTGCTTGGATTGAGCTGATAGCCTTAAATCTACCCTCTCTTTCACTCAAGCAGGATGCTGGCCAAAGTCAATGGGAATTATATTTGTATAACTAAGGGCAGAGCTGAACCCATAGAGGCTGGAGAACAATTTAGCATATAACTTATTCCACTGCCAACTCTAAGTTTTGGAAAAAAGAGGCAGAAATTGAGTCCTAAGGCCAATCTGCATGAGCATGTTAGTCACGGGCTTCTCCATAACAGGCCGAATGTCCCCTGGCATAAAAATCTGCTCATTTTTATGGTGGGGGAGTCTTCTTAGGAATTCTTTATCACCACAATTCCCAACTCCGCATCGCCAAGTTCAAACTGATCCAACCAATGTGAGGTGGCCTCGGGGGCCCCACTCGGTTGCAGAGCAAGAGCTGGCTAAGGCACACGCTCCTCTGCATGAAGGCAGAGGGCCTGTGAGGGTCAGCGGGAACACGACAACGGGCAGAGCAGGGTCAGCTGCTGGATGTGATGGACAGCTCTGGCTGCCGCTGAAGTCACTGTGCAGAGCTTAGGCCCGGACCCAGTTCTGTTACAAACTGTCAGGGTGACCCCGAGCAAGTCGTTTCCCTTCTCTGAATCTTAATTCACTTGTCTGAAAACAGCTATCTAGACTAGTATGGTGTAGTAGAAATGGCAGGAGTTTAGAGGCTAGATAACCCAAGTTCAGGAACTCTGGCTCTATCATTTACGAGCTTTATGACCTTGGGCAAGTACCTCAACAGTGCTTCCATTTTGACGTCTGTAAAACAAGGATAATAATACTTTTTACAGGGTTTGGAAGAATTAAGAGTAACGACATATTCAAAGTATGCAATATACTGTCTGGCAAGGAGGGATTCAATAAAGGCTAGTTTCATTCATTCATTGATTCACTCAACAAATATTTATTGATGCTCCCAATGTGCTGGGTATGTTCTAAATGCTGGGGATATGGCAATTTATGTGACAGAAAATGTCCTTTTCTTGTGGTACTCACATTTTCTTTCCCTGCTAGAAGAGTTAGATTCACTTTCTATGATTCTGGGGGCAGAACTAGGGCTCAGGATCTCTTCAGTTATCCTGTGAGTTCCTTGAGGGCAGAGGCCAACTCTACCTCTGCCATCCATGCATAGTAGGTGCTCAATGAATGTTTGGGGTTGAATTAAGTTACATCCAATGTAAAATATTGCAGGTGCCATATCCACAACTAAAACATTCAGTGCTTCATGTTAAGTGCTTCTTCAGACTTGATGATCTCTTCGTATTTCAAATGTGTGCTTCTTACTCTTTTCTCTAGTGCTCGTCACCATCTTTCCTCTCCTATCAGTACCTTTCTGACTCCATTATCTCTGTACTACAGTCAAATAATTTTTTAAATATATTATATTTCTTCAACTGAGTTTTAAGAATGTGGAAAGTGCCAGAGGTCACCTAAATTGAACCTCTCTTCCAATATAGCAATCTCCTTTATGCCATCTCTTATGTATTATTATCCAGTCTCCCCATAAAGATGGTTGTTGAAGGCCCCCAGCTTCATTTTCAAGAAGCTGTCTCTCTTTTGTGTGTGTGTGTGTGTGAGGAAGATTAGCCCTGAGCTAAAATCCGATGCCAATCCTCCTCTTTATGCTGAGGAAGATTGGCCCTCCGCTAACACCCATGCCCATCTTCCTCTACTTTATATGGGATGCCCCCATAGCATGGCTTGACAAGTGGTATGTTGGTTCGTGCCTGGGATTCAAACCCGCGAACCCTGGGCTGTCAATGCGGAGCATGCGAACTTAACTGCTGCGCCACTGGGCCAGCACCAAGAAGCTTTCACTCTTACAAGGTTGTTTCCTCTACTTTCCTGTAATTTCGTTAAACAAGTATTTGCTGATCACCTACTGTGTGCCAGACACCATATTCGGAACTAGAGATACAGAAATGAGCATGCCGGGGTTCCCACCCTCCAAGGGCTGACAGTAGAGTTGAGGACTTGTTGATTAGGGTTCTGTCCTCTAAACCACATGGGAGACTCTAACGTTTATACCTGAGGACAGTTATTTTGTTCCTTCTAAGTCATGTTTCTTAAAATATGGTCCTGGGACCACTGGAATGAGAATCACCTGGAATGTTTGTTCAATTATAATTTCCTGGACTCCTCCTGGGATTAATGAATTGGAATCTGTACACATCTAGGGATTGCAGTCACTGGAATCTGCAATTTAAACAAGCACCCCAGGTGATTCTCACGCACAATAAAGCTGCAGAACCCCTAAGTCTTGCCTTTCCTGCCTAAATAATGCCAAGTTCCTTCACCCTTCCTCATAGTACGTAATTTCCAGGCTTTTCACCATCCTGGCTCTCCAAGCCTTCTGCATATGGCCTTGTTTGTTAGTGGGCTCTGTAAGATCTGGCTCTGAGGGTGAGCATTGCCATGCTAGATGTGGTCACACCAGCAGAGAGTACCATGGGGCTGCTAGTGTCCCCACTATGAACACAGCGCTTTCTATTAGGAAGCCAAAGAGTCCATTATTTGTAACCATGTCACACTGTTAGCTCACACTGAGATTTCAATAAATAAAACTCCTTCAATTAAGACTCTGAGAATATGCCTGACGGAGGAAGATTTCTTTATCAAATTTGTGAATAATACATCACAAAGGAGAGACAGATTATGAAACTATAATGCCAATTTTTTTTCTTAAATGAGATGTTAGCACAACTTTGCTCTTAGCAAGCCCAAGGTAGTTTCTAGTGACCACGGATGACTTTCTGGGTGTTCATGACCATCAAATTAGTCTCTGGCAGATTTTTTTTTTCTGGGGTCTGTATGAAGTCTACCTGGCCACTGTTCCCAAAATCTACTGCCATATACCCCTCCACTTTAAAAAAATCATGTATTTTTCCAGACTCTCCAATTTTCCAATATTTCTTGACTATTGTTCACCCAGAATGGTTCCAGGATCATATCTTCAAAGTGTTTCAATATCCTGAGGTTAATTTTGTTGGGCCTAGTAATCAGATTTGTTTCAAACATCTGATCATCATCATCACCATCATCAGAGCTAACATTTATTGAAATTTTTTATCTGTCAGACATTGAGTGTTTTACTTGCATCATATCTTTTAATCTATAGAACGGATCTATGACATACGTACTCTCGTTATCTGTATTTCACAGAAGAGTAAACTGAGCCAGGAGAGGTCACTACTGGCACAAGTTTATTAAATGGCGGAGCTGGCACTTAATCCTTGATCTGGGTGACTCTAAACCACTATCTGACATAGTCTTTTACCACCACACCACCTATCTCAGGTTTCAATTCTTTCTTAACCGACTTTATTCTCCCTCAAGTAGGAAAAGCATTATAGAAAAGACAGCACCAAAAGAGAAGTTGAGGAGAAGTTCTCTGTAACTGGTTACTATCATGCTCATTTCTCCAGGAGTACCGTCCTTTTTATTCTTCCTCTTTCTTGGTGCCTAAAAATCTCCATTTTGTCATTTCTTGTGGTTCTCTTTTTCTCTTCTCTTTTTCTGCAAGCTTAGCTCATTCTGGGTCTTATGTCACCTGGCACCTTCATTATAGGCCCCTTCTCCTCTCTTGCCCTCACTCTGTGCCTTCCATCCTTTGTATGTATCTTTTTACAGCCTGAGCTCCTCGGACAGCTGTCTGTGTGGCCGCGTTGGCTCCTTTGGATGCTGCCCCTTTCCTTCTTCATCAGGGTAATGCATTTGTACTGTCAGAGTAAGTTTTGCTTTTTGAAGCTCTCATCTTTCTCGAGCCACCTTTCCTTTTGATTGCCCACCTTTTTGTATCTTTTTTTCTATGGATTTCAGTGATAGTCCTAAAGCCCAGGATGGGTGTCTGACCATGCCCAGTGTCCTGTTTTTATTATAATTCCTAAGATTAGTATTCATTTTCCTTCAAGGTTCCCATTATATTAGTTCATTTGTTCCTGCATTCTTCCAACGAACATTTATTGAATGCCTATTATGCGCCTGTCGACATCACCAAGAGGTTTATGCTTTGTTGGCACAATGCCTGGCACATGTTGGGTGTTTGATAAATATTTGTCGAAAAAGTGAAAATTAGTTAGACCTGAGCCCAGAGTGGCAGAGTCCTTCATTGATTGTTTTTCCCCAACCGCTTGTGCAATCAAGCTGCTTATAAGGCAATTAAAGATATGTCAAGAACTCTGCTTTTCGCAGGAGTAGCCATCCAGCCAATGTCCAGACAGTTGAAATTTCCACCATGGCTGTAACTTACTTCTGTAATGATTTATACTTTGTATTATACATACAATAGAGAATCCATATCCTGTACACTACATAGTCAGAGTAATTACCTCAGTTTCTCTTTTCTTTGTATCCTCACTCAGACTCCGCCCACCACGCATCCCACCTCCTGGGACATGGATTTCTGTGCTACGGCCACGCTTCCGGGATGCCCAGTCTATTGACAGCCATCTTCCCCCTCACTGCGGCCCACTCAAAAGTGCATCCTACCAAGCCTGCGACATCAAGCCCAGGGGATAGTTGTCAACACTTTGGGGTGCTGGATTTAATGCTAAGTTTATTATTAGGCACTGTGTATAGATAATAAATCCTGCGGTTCTTTCAGTGTTGCTTCTGTTCCTCTCCAATATTTCCTTTGAAGGGTTACTGTCTACTTCTTGCTCCACTAACAGTCTTTCTGGGCCACACCTGTTGTCCTCTCAGGTGGTGATGATCTTCATCCTCCCCTTCAAACTTCAGTTTAAATGACTGCTAATTAGGTTTCTTCCACCCCTATGTATGGGTTCTCTGTAACCAACATGCATTGGTTTACATCCTTTACATCCTCAAGGAAAGCACCCTGGCAACCTTGCATCGCTTACTGCTTCTCCTATCCACCATAATAATAATCTCCTTCTCCCCTGGCTGGGAAGCTCCCTGACCTCTGGTTCTGTGCACAGTGCATTATACAACTGGTGCTACCAATGGCCTCAATGTCCCTAAGTTCTGGCCACACCAAGCTCCTTGCAGCTCCCCAACTGGGCTGCATTCTCTCATGCTTCTAGGCTTTAGCACACGTCATTCCCTCTGCCCAGAAGCCCTTTCCTTCCCCAAGGCTCCCTCTCCTGTCCCCCCATCCCACCCCTGCTCATCTTCTTAGCTAACTTCAACTCATCCTTGGAGCTTTGCTTCATGGAGGAATTTTTCTCTGAGAGCTCTTCCCACAAGGGGGGTTAGCATCCCTCCCGACTGCTCTTGCAAAAATAACTCTGTGCAGACCTCCCCCTGGACCCCTCTTTCTGCACTCTGAGTTTGTTTTCTCATCCGTCTTCCTTTATGCCCTGCACTCCTTGATACATTGGGATACGTAGGGGTTTACTTGCCTTTCTGAACATGGGCACACTTTCCAGAGGGTACTGAGAAAACAACAGGAGCTTACCAGGGGTGGGAAACACAATTTTAAGGGAGAGAATGGTGAATGCACAACTCTCAAACAAAACTGAACTCCCCAAACACAGTCAAAAGCACAAACTCTCAGACAAGTAGCTATTAAGGACATAGAGTCCAAATTCCCCCGGAACAAAAGACCCGTCTATAACTACTATTTATCACCCAGAAAACATTCTTTTTGTTCCATTGTCAATGCTCCACAGACCACATCTGCTTTTGGACAGAGGAGGAAGAGAGAGAGAGAGAGAAATGAATAGAAATGAGAGTATGAGTTTCATTTATTTATTTATTTTACATATAAATCAGCTAATCTGTTTAACATTCATATTAAAGTTGTAATCACCTTTGCACACATTAAAATACAAACTAGCACAAGTAATAGGCCTTAAGAACAACATTACAATAGCTATTAACATATAACAGCTACCTTATCAACTTACAACATCCCTATAAAATAATAACTGCATCCAGGATTGATTTGAGGGAAGCTCATTCTCCCCGAGCACTGAAGCCTGACACAGAGTCTGGGGAAGCTGTGAGTCGGGCTGCATTTGGCTGACTCAGGAGGCAGCTCTGGGGTGGCGGGAAGAACACTAGACAGCAGTCAGAGGCAGGAGCTTTCCTTTTGGCTCTATTATCCACTGGAGATATGAGTGGGGTCAAATTTCTCAACCTCACTGAGACTCAGTTTCCTCACCCACAAAATGGAAATACGGATCTTTTCATCATAGTGCTTTCTGTGGAGAATTAAATGAGATCATGAGAAAACACCTGGCATAGGGAGCAGGTACTTAACAAATGTTAGTGTCTTTTTTTCTTTCTTTTTTTTTTTTTTGTGAGGAAATCAGCCCTGAGCTAACATCCATGCTAATCCTCCTCTTTTTGCCGAGGAAGACCGGCTCTGAGCTTAAATGTTAGTGTCTTTTGAAGACAGCTAGGTGCTAGAGGTGGCAAGGGCTGAAAGGGAGGCTGCAGAGAACTGGACAAGCTCTAAACAACATGGTATCTTTTCTGCTCATTCATCTCATTTACTCACTCATTAAACATTTGTTGAGCACTGTCATAGATGATCAGATGATATAAAAATGTTAAAAGATTAGAGTTTCTCTCCTTTTGGGACTCACAATTGAGGTGGTAAGATATCAAGTAAACAAGAAGCTGGACCAGACGGAACACATGATACAACAGAATATGTACATCATGGCAAGGGAGGACAAAGAAAGGAGCGACTCTGAGCGGGAAACAGGAAATAACTTCATGGCAATGGTGATGTTGGAGCCAAGCCTTGAAATGTGAAGACAAGTATTTCAATAAATGATGAGAAAAGAATATTTCAATAGGCTCAGGGAAAAGCATAAGCAAAGACATGAAGGCATGGTATATCCAGGGAAAATCATTTTCTTTTTTTTGGCTAAAGCTTGGAGAGCAAGGAGAAATACAGGGAAGATGACCCTGAAAAGATAATTGGTGCAGATGGTGGAGTACTCTAAATGTGAGCTGATGGTGTAGACCTCAGATACGAGGTGGAGGTGCTGGGCTCTGTTTTATAGGCACAGGGTAGCCAGTGGACTTTTCTGAGGTGGGGAAGAGTAAATCTGACTTGTATCCTGGGAAGATACAAGCAGTGAAGAATGATGGTGGTGAAGGATGACGTCAGAAAAAAGTGAGGAACTTGATAGGATGCTATAATAATTGGGGAGAAAATGATGAAGATAAGTCATGACAAGACACCTGATTGGATATAGGAGATGAGAAAGAGGCTAGTGATGACTCAGGTGTCAGAACTAGGTATTGGCAATATGGGGTATCCTTTACTGAGATTAGGACTACAACGGGGGATAAAATGATGAGTTCAGTTTTAAGATTGTTGAATTGGAAATGACAATGGGATATACATGAGAGCCTCATGGAGTAGGAAACTAAATGACCCACAAGTATATTTTCATTGTTACTTGCTCTCGTAATTAGCCATTAGAATGGGTGCTAGGAGTATAAACTTGGAACTCACCAAGATTCAGGTAGGATAAAATAAAATAATTTTGGGATCACTCAGAAATGTTGACCCCCAGTACTTAAGCAGTGAATGATGGTATATTTAGAGCTCTATACAATGGACTACTGTTAACCATTTATATTGCTACAAAGTGCTATTCTTACGTGATGAGCTTACAAATTTTGATGCTGAGTTTTAAACATTTGAAGACTTGTAGCACAGTTCCACCTCTGTTACCTAGGTATCTAGGCCAGACAAAGAGAAGAAAAATGGCCAGTTGAACCCAGTGGGGGCGCTCTTATGTTTACAAGCCATTCTATCTTATATATTCCTAAAGTTAGCCCAGGGTCTCCCCAGGCTACAGATGTTAATGCTGATGTTCTACAGTGGCCAGTATCAAGTGATTTCCTACCAGAGCCTGGAGAAGGACTGATGGCCTTCAGGCCTACTGAGAGCAAGTTGACTAATTGCCATTATCCTTTAGGAAAATAACCAGGAGGTGTGATATGTGCTACAGCTATAGGACTCCAGGCAGAAAATAGGCCAGCACCTTCTAGGAAGAGCTACACAAACCTGTACTCCTCTGGCTGAAATGTGACTCTGCCCCTTACTACCCAAGTCTATGAAGGAAAGGCAATTAGACTTTTCTTAATGGGGGAAAACATCTTGCCCTTTTCGGCATTGTTAAAACCATGTGTCTGGGTGTCTGAGGAGACCTCAAGCCATCCACGCTTGGGGGGCTGTTTCCAAAGCACCCCCTCAGTGGAGTAGGCTCTGAGCTCGGTGCCTGGGGAGTGGTGGGGAGGCCTCTGTCTCCACCCCAGAGGGCATCCCTGCCCTGGCCCTGGGCCCTACCCAGCTTCTGGTGGTGGTGCTTGGTGGGGCTGGTGGCTGGGGAGATTTCTGAGCTTCTGCACCACACACTCCCTTTCCAGGAGACTCTGCCAGGGATGGCAGCCTTTAAAACCTTATTAATATTCAAATCTATTCAAGTCATTTCAATTTGAATTCTATGCATATTATCAGATAGAACAAAATGCAAATATATACAAATTTATCCATATGAAGAAATAAATAGGGGGAACTCTGCATAATGGGATTATAATCATTCCCAGGGCTTGTCTCTCTCCTTTAATTCCTCAGAGCCCCGAGGCCCAGAGCTGGTTGTGGTGCTCACCCAGGGACTGTTTGGCAGCAACATAATGTTCCCTGGACATAGGCTCTTTGAGGGTGGAACCTTTTATAAACCTATTTACAGATGCTGTCATTGTCCACTGATTGCCTCTCTCCCTGGGCTTCCAAGCTCGAGGTGCGGGGGATTTGCAGGGTGAGCGTGGGTTGGGGGCAGACTCAGAGGCCATCTGGGGCCTCACATTTTGCCACTCCTGGAGGCCTGGGAGCTGGGTCAGTCACTCCGGCCCTCGCCGTGCACCAGCCAAGGGGCCTAACAGAGCCAAGTCTTCCACGGAGTCTTGAGGCATCTGGTGGTGGGTGGGTGGGGAGGGGCTAAGCTTCCAAATTCCTTAAATCTCAAACCTGAGGGAGACCTCATAAAGCCTTTAAAGTACATTAATGGAATCTCAAGACCTAGATGATCCAATACTGTGGCGTCTAACACTATCACAATATACACTCTCCTTTGCTTTGCACGTGGTAGGACACACAAACTTACCCTTGAGCCTGCAACTCCACGTTCACCTCCACGCACTGTTTGCACCCACTCCCCTGTGCCTCCTTCCTAGCCAGATCCTCGGTCAAAAGCCATAAATTCAAGCAGGCAGGAGGCAAAGAGAGAAACATCCAAGTGCGGGCACTAACCCTCCTACCCTATAGCAAACCACACGTAGGACAACACAACGCCCATGTCTCCTTTGTTTTACACTATTGTTGTTGTGGTTTATCTCTGTTTCATTTCAGTTACTCCAAAGACAGGAGGAGGCAGAGCTCTATGGTATTTTAAAGGAGAGTTCCTATACTCCATGCTAATGAAGCCAAAGTGGATCACTATTAAGAATTATTTAGTGAGGCTTAACTACAGAATCTAAGACATGCTCCCCCTAATCTCTCCCCACGGGACCCAGTAACTGTTGCATCTAGTAGCAGCTCCATTGATTAATGGAAGCGTAATTTATATCAAGTCAGAGTACAACATTATAATAAGCATTTCATACTAAGTACCTTTTACATGATAATCCCAAGTACTTCATAAATATAAACAGGGAGGAAGATCATTCTCTCTAATTTAAACACAGGGAGACTGAGGCACAGATTCCTCTCGCTGAGAGGTAGGACAGGAATGCCTACGTTTTCTTGAAAAGGAGGGGTGCCCAACTCCCTTCTGTCTTTGGTCCCTGTGGTAGGCAGAACACTGAGCCCCCAAAGATCTCTATGTCCTAATCTGTGAATATATTACCTTACAAGGCAAAGAGGACTTTGCAGAGGTGATTAAGTTAAACGATCCTGAGATGGGGAGACGATCCTAGGTTGTCTGGGTGGGCCTGATCCTTACAAGAGAGGGGCAGGAGGATCAGATTCAGTTGTAGTAGATGTGATGACAGAAGCAGGAGGTTGGAGTGATGCAAGGAAGGAACCACAAACCAAGGGAGGCGGGTGGCCTGCCTCTGGGAGCCAGAAAAGGCAAAGAAACGGATTTTTCCTAGAACTTTCAGAAAGAACCAATTTAGGCTTCAGCCCAGTGAGACCCATTTCAGACTTCTGACACCGAGAACTGTCATACATTTGTGTTGTTTTAAGCTACTAAAGTCTGTGGTAATTTGTACAGCAGCCATAGGAAACTAATATAGTCCCCAGACAGCCTTTCTCACCTGAGGTTTCTCTTCTGAGCCAAAGAACCCGGAAAATAATACAAATAAATATGTTTTCCCTTTTTCCAAGGATAGCATATAACTAGCACCATTTTAGATGCATAGGAAATAATGTAATTCACTAATACAGTGGATGCCTTGAGGGCATTAGGGTGTAACTCTCCTGATGAACCCTGCTGAGAAAGGTTACCTGGATCACCCAGAAAGCAGTAAAGTATCTTGCCTTGAAAAGAGACTGAGGATGCTGAGCAGATCTAGTCTGACCTTGAGCACTAGCCCAACACATCTGGAAACATCGAACCAGAGGATGGCAAATACCTCACCTCTGCATAGCGCCCTTCATACTGTTTCAAAGCGCTCCTCAGTAAGTGACAGCTTTGTGAGGCAGGTAGAGAGAGAGCCTGATTCCTTTTGCCTATGAGGGCCACGCTCAGAGCCACGCCACAGGCACAGACAGAGCAATGGCCTCCTGGCCTCTAGGCCAGGGTTCTCACATGCTTGAGGGTGAGGAGTTGTGGCGGGTGCTCTAGACACTCAACAAGTTCTTCCTCGACTGACAGGCTGACATACTGACGCTTCATACTCCACGTACTGTGGGGGGGCAGGGCACGGCCATGGTGTGCAATGAAAGGCCGCCCTGGGAGGAGCTTCCAGGCCACTGCCAGGCACTGCTAAGTCCTTACGTAATGAAGCTACTTGTTCTCTTTATTATGCCTCATTTACAAGAGACAGCCTCAGTCCAGAGCAGTTTTTTCACCAGCCTCTGCACGGAGACCCTCGTGCCTTAGTTGAACCCAGCCTTCAGTACTTGATCAGGATCCCTGCCCACGCTCCCCTCACAAGTTGCCATCCTGCTTCTCAGTGGAGGTCCTCACTCCATCATGCTCCATGTGAAGATGCGGGAAATGGCCCCAGGCGCCCACTCTGCCAAGCACCCTCTAAGTATACACTCCTTGGGGGCAGGAACCCAGTGGGGAGACACGGAGGAGGGGGAGTGGAGGAACCACTGGGCCTGGATTTGGAGCTCCTGGGTTTTCATCTTACCTTCACCCTTACTACTGGTGTGACCTTGGAGAGGCCACTTCACATAACTTGGTCTCATTTTCCTTATTTTTTAAAGAAAGGATGAGTTGACCATAATAAACATGAAAGGACTCTGGAAACCATAAAATATTATATAAATGTAAGGAGGGATTAAATTATTACTACCTTTTCCCCAAGGAATACTTGGTGCTCACAGGTGCTCTAGCTGCAGAAGGCAATAATAATGATAAGTAGAGCACCTTCTCTGATGAAGCACTTTCACGGGTCGGCAAGGGAAACGCTGGGCACAGAAGGTGGAGGCTATCCAGAATCGCTGACACGTTACGTTCCTCCCTGCATAAGAAACACTGGTCGGGTGCGGACTATGTACCCAAGTCCAAAAGAGGCTCTGCACAAACTGAGACCAACAGGACCCAGACCTTGCCTTCCAGAAGCTCATAGGCTAGAAAGGAAGGAAGAAAGGAAAAAGCTGCTCCAACATATTGCACTCCAAGGGGTGGAAGGAGGGAGGAAGGGCACTTAAATTGGCTTGTGAGGAGGGAGGTCAAGGAAACTTCCCCTTGGAGACAAAGGGAGCAGGTCCTTAGGGTAGAAGTTGGCCGACCAGCATGGCAGAGAGGGGAGGTCCTTCCAGAGGGGAAGAAAGATAGGTGAGAAAGCCAGGAGGCGTGAGGGAGCAGAGAACACTCAGAGACATCAGCAGCTCGGTTTGGCTGAAGGGTGTGTGTGAGAGTGTGGGGGAGAAGAGAGAGGGCAGACCTCTGGCCTGAAGATTTTTATCCTAAAGGTGTTTGGACACCGTCAAAGGAACAGACAATGGTCCAAAGACAGAGACCTCTGTGCCCCCGAGTCTGGCACATTTGGCTATCTTCATGGCTAAGCTACTGAAGTATTTCACTGATGAATGGAAACTTGTGTATAAGGAGTGTGCCCTCATGGTCCCCATCTGGATCGGGGAGAGTTAAAGCTGTTGTTTTGAACCCTATAGTCTTAAGATCTCCAGGAGACGAAAATGTCTGTCTCCCACACATATCTCAGCTTGCTCAATCTTTCTGTCTGTCCATCTGTTTCTCCTTGCTAGCCTGACAGCCACACACACCTGTGCCTCTCCCGCCTCCTTTCTTCTAACACTACGTTATACAGACATCTGGGAATGCTCACAACGCGTACACAGCAGCCATGGGTGGGTGGTGGGGAGGTTTGAGGGAACCTTTAAATCTCGCACTGGCTCCGCCTCTCTCTGCTCTCCATCGCTGCATTCATCCGCTCCTGCATTTGGTTTCCCATTGGCGATTTGGGTTGAATAAAGAGACCCAGAGGCCTAGCGATGAGAACATCTTTTTTTATGAAGTGAAAAATAAAATGACAGTAAGCAGCTAGCAGGTCCCAGTTCACAATGAAGTGAATACCAACGTCTGTGGTTGTATTGACCTTGAAGATTTTTTTTAAAAAAGAACAAGAATTCTCGGGGTGCATTATTATATACATTCTGAATCTCTTCACTGTACAAAGCAGAAAATCCATCCGTTACGGACATGGGCATCTGGTGGACAGCCCTGACTTTTAAATAAACCCTCAAAAGTGCAGGTGGAAGAAAACCTGTGGCCGTTCTTAGTGGCATTCTCCCCTGTCGGCACAGGCGATCACATGGCTTTCCTAGGCTTTCCCGAGGTGGGACAGGGTGACAGTCACACAGAAAGGAGGGACTCTCAGCTCTCCTCAGTTGCGAGGAAGGCGGTGATGTCAGTGACAGACGGCGGTGTCGCCACGTTCCAAACTGTATGTTCCTGGCCTCCTCCCACGTCTGGTTTCCTGTGCCCAAGACCCACTCAGTCATTCCCAAGTCCATCCTCACCGCACAAGGCATCCTAAGACAACGTGACGTGAAAACTCTTAGAGGTCCCACGAGTCACCTCAACTCCTCTGGTTAAAACTGCTCTCAGACTCCTTGTACACCCCACGTTAATATGAGGGGGATTCACGTGGGGGGAGCAAGGTGTGGCAAAGAGGAGCTGGGGATAGAACAGTGTTCTCAGCATTAAGTGTACCTCAGAATCAGCTGGAAGACTTCTTAAAACACAGGCTGCTGGGACAAGCCCCAGAGTACCTGATTCAGGAGGCCTAGAAAAGGGCCGGAGACTCTGCATTTCTAACAATTTCTCAGGTGATTCCTAAAGCTGCTGATACTGCTGATCTGCCCACCACACTCTGAGAAGCACTGTGATAAAGACTCCATGAGTTCAAATAACCTGGGGACCACCTTAAGGCCCTAATCCTCCTTTGATACAGGAAACAGTTACCTGTCAGGTACACAGAGATGAAGTCCATGCTCAGAGGTAGGGGTGCATACTGACCTGCTAAGATGCCTTTCCCATCACCATCGTGAATGAGCAAATCTGGTAGAGTTTATATCACGCCTAATATGGAATTACGTCTAATACGGAATTGCATCTGATATATAATTTTTTAGTTGAAGAAATATTTATTAAGCACCCACTTTGTTCCAGTCACTGTGCTAGGCACCCTCACTGCGTGCTGTTCCCACAGCCCCATCATCTGCTCAGAAATTAACCAAGAAAAGGAACATTGTCACAATCCTACAAACTGGGGGCAGAGGAAGGAGGCAGAGCAGAGGCAGGCGTTCCCATGCCGGCAGATGCACCCACCAGAAACTTGTTTTCTTTCTCTGGACAAGTCTCTCCTAACCGGTTGTTTTAAGGCATCGCAATCTTTACTGAGAGGGAAGCTGTGGCCTCCATGCCCCACGTGCTGGTGCCTGGTGGACATGCAAATGCTCTGAACACTAGTCAATAAAGGGAGCAAAAGGGCCTGGTGTCAAGGAGATTCATACCTGGATTAGAAAATACTATTTTCAGTTCATATGGCCCTTAAGAAACATTCCTGCCCTGACTGTGTAAACGCTGAAGGTAGATGACATAACATAACATAGGAAGACTGCGACTGACTTCAACAATGTCAGAAGACTAAGAGAATTGAACTTAAAAAATACAGCAGTATATATATTTTTTATTTTCCTTGGTACAGATCTTAGAAAATAAACGTCTGTTGATGATGAGAGGGAAATGCAGATGTATTATTATTATTAGCAGAAAAATGGGAGGAAACTAATATGTTTTTCTGGATGGTATTTCTTGATTCTGATCAGCTCAACATTCAGGTGTTTTCACCTATTAAGTATGGATTTCTATCTTTGAACACTTCTGCTCTAGCCTGATGAAGAGGAAGCCCAAAGCAGAGCTCATGCCCAGAGAAAGGGGCCTCCAAGTGGACCTGGAGCCCTGGCAACGGCTGACAACGCCCTGCCGATATGATCCGTGTGTTCCATGAGGGGCTCAGACTTTGGAATAAAGAGAAAGAATTGCATGTCTTCCATGTGGAGATCTATCTGCCCTGCATTTTTCCTGTGTTCCTCTGATTCGATCTAAAGGAGCTTTGAAAACTTCAAAGAACTTTTATGTTTTGCTAGTTTATCATAAGTGACTATCTTAAAGCAATATTACGATTTTAAGCCTGGCCTCGGTAACTACGTGCCATCTTCAGAAATGATTTCTGACATGAGGTAAGATGCACCTGCTGCAGCCAAAGTGAGGGGAAGCGAAGGCTGAGCGGCCTCGGCCTCTCCTACATTTCAAGAGGCCTTTCTATTTCTCCCTAACGATCACTATTAATCATTTCAGAACCATATGGTCTCTTGACATTTTTACTATTCTAGACTTGACAAAAGGGAGGGTTTTGATGTCCTGGAACGCCTTTTTAAGCAGAGTAGCCCTGTTCTTACAGCTAACACCAGGCCAACCTCTCCCTAAGCAGAATGAGGTTTTAGTTTTTTTTTTAACCCGTGGAAGGAAAGTTAGGTGGTGATGGATTCTCGCTAAGAAATCAGTATTTGACTTTCCAAATGTTAAGCTAAACCGGAGCTAGGTTGAGGAGGTAAAGAGCAGCTGCCAGCCATGTAGCAAAGCTTCCCGAATTCTTACTTGCTTTTGTATTCCAGGAGATGTTTTCTTCCATTTTTATCAGCTCTTCTTCCCAAGCCCTACAAGTTAAGGAGGAGGAGGAACATAGGCCAGGCCAGGGCCTTCTGTGACTTACTGACAGCCACACAGCTGTCGAGCACCGGTGTGGCGGGAATTCCTCCTGCAGGGACAGGCAGCAGGGAACGGGGCTCTGCACATGGGTGTTTGAATGGCGGTTCCATCACGTGCCAGTTGTGAGACCACTGGGCAGGTTACGGGGTCTGTCTGAGTCACAGTGGTTTTCATTGGCAAATGGGGATGACAATCCCTGCTCCATCAGGTTGCTGTGAGGATTAAATAGGGGAACGCATGCGAAGCTCTGCAGAGGGCCTGGCCATAGTCTCAATAACACCTCCCCGTGGCTGCCTCCAATCCAGAAACCACAAGGCGTCCGTAGTGGAGAGAAACACGATGAGGCCAGCAAATGGAGATGTTATGGGCTTGATTCTTTTCTATTCTCACCATTTCCCATCTCCCTGGTTCAGCTTTCTATCAAGGAATCCCAAAGCACTAATGAAGGTTGTGTTTGTGAAAGGAGAAAGGGTAGCAGGCGGCTAAGTCAAGGGGCCAGGAAGGACCCACAGCACACACCACGTTGGTGTAACAGCTTTTTATAGGTGGAGCAGCTCAGTCTCGATTATTTTTAGCAAATTCTCAAATTATCTTGTTCTATTTTCCCCCTGACCTGTGTAGCATCGAATCCACAGTTTGAAATAAGGTTTGGCAAGCCTCGTGCAAAAAAGTTTTCATCTCTGACATGAGATGCTCAAGAAGTCACTTGCCATTGCAAATGGAACTATTAGTAAAATGGACAGAGCAATCCTACCTTCTCTTCAACTCCACTGCCCCCCACCCCCACCCCCAGAAAGACAGACAGTGTGAGGACAGACGGACGGATTGGGCAGGCTGCAGCTCACCTTGCTCCTGAGAAAGCATTCTGATGGTGAGTCAGGTGTGGGAAGCTGCTTGGGTTTAAGCAAAACCCGTCTAAAATCCTACAGGTAACCAAAACCTAAAGAATGATCCAATAATGTCTGATGGATTCCAGCAACAGAAACGGCCATTCTACCAGCCACTCAGGCCACACAGAGCAGACAAGGAGCGGACTGCTCCGATCATGGCCTCCCCCTTCCTTCATCCTATGTCCTACTATCTTAGTCTATGCTGCACAGAGATTGACCCCAGGGTCTTAGAAACATCTCACTGGTAATTCTCAAAAGATGAAAAAGGCGAGCTGCCACCCCCTAGGAGACAAAGGAAGATGTGAGGCGTTCTTGGGGCCAAGAGGGCCCCTCCACCTTGCCTCCTACACAGCACAGGGCAGGCATCAGCGCCTAGCGCCTGCCTTAGGAACTGGTCACCTTGCCTGGAAAGATGCACTTGCAAACAAACAGCCAAGGCTCATGGTGATTTGTTTTAATGGTGCCTGTTTCTGTCCACAGGTGAAAACAGAGGAGCACCTCTTCAGCCTGCCCATGAGATCAGGAATAATGAGGACTAATTTTAGCATCTGTTTGTTTTGCTTTTTCAGCATGAGAGGGGAGCAGCCGCAGAAATTTTGGGTCCTGGATCATTAAAGGGGAAAATACCTGGGAGAGGGGCAGTGGGCCCAGGCCTGGGAGTGGGCTCGCGGGGAGAAAGGGGACTCCTGGCTGCCAGCCACCCTCCTGGGGAGAACTGCCACATTTATCACCCCCAGGGAGACATCGCCCCAGGAAAACCCACACGCTAGCTGAAGTTTCTCTGGCTCCCTCTCGCTGTAGCTCTTCAAGCCCCTTGCGCCTTTTTGATTGTACCCATCTACCTCTTGCCACTCTTCACAGGCAGTCCCCTTCACACTCTGCCCTCACATCATCAGAAGGAGGAGGAAGGAACTGAGCCCCCGCAGGAGGTGACGCCACCCAGAAGGCCTGCTTCTCCCTCCTGTGCCCCCTGCCTCACGCTCGGCTGCCCCAGCCCTGCTGTCGGGCAGAGAAGGACCCAGGCACCCTGACCAGAGCCCAGCTCTCTTCCACCACTCAGGGGCCTCCCTGGGCCTCTGGCTCTCGGCTCACTCCTGGGCTTTGCAAGCGCTGCTGCTGCCACCATCAGGCGGACATAGGAACTGCAGGGCTCCCCTGGTTTTATATCCCACACGGAACGGCCAGCTCCTGGCTGATGTGGTCCCAGGGAGAGAGCAGGCCCTCACTCCGCAGTCGCCCTCACACAGGTGCAGCATCCTATGTAAGAAAAAGGCTTCAGAGTCCAGCTCCTTGATGAAATGGGACTCCTTGTGGACGTGGGGCAGACCCCAGCGCCCTTAAGCGAGGTGGGGAAGAGCGCAGGTCTTAGGATATGGAGAACAAAGCCACTGAGATTAATTAATAATTTCTTTGTCATGAGGGCAGTGAGGCAGGGAAGGGTGGCAGTCACTTCTTGTGTGTCACCCGGGATGGGTCTCCAAGAAAGACCTCTAAGTTTCTGTCCTCTGAATGCCTGCATGATGAGCCAACAAGGTCCCAGTGTCAGTCTCAAGCTGTCACAGCTCCCAGCATCGCCAGGGGTGACAGGTGGACTGTCACACTGCACCAGAGCTGAGTCACCTGTGACATTTGCAGGTGACTGACAGAAACGGGAACTGACATGCATTGAAGAACAGAAGGACGTGATTGTTTCTTGCTGAAACTGAAGAGTGGGTGGCTTGCCAGAGGATGTTTCTCTTGGCAGTGTTCCTGGTGACCCAGTGGTCATTCAGGGCCTTCCTCGGAGAGGAACAACTTCCTACAGGGCAAGACCACACTTTGAGTCGTCAAGTTCTTTCCTCTGCCTCCTGGAGCCCTCTCAGCATCTGTACGTGGTGACGTCAGAGCACAGCTTTCTCCTCCTCCTTTCACTGTTCCTCACAGTTCATTCACTATTTCAACATTTATTCATAGACATCTACGTCCCGAATAGCGTGCTAGGCACCAGGGGGATAAAAGAAATGGATATTTTAATGGACCAATTAAGAGAAGAAAAGTCCCTGCTCTTGCTTTCTTTTCTTTTCTTTCTTTCTCTCTTTCTTTTTCTTTTTTGTCAGAAGGGCCACCAAAGGAGCTACCCAAGCAACATCTCCTGATTGCTCTTTAGTCCAAAAGGCTGGCCTGTGATTTCCCCTGGACCATGTGCCCTCAAGGTAAAGCTGAATGCCAGAGAAGTGAAGGAACCAACTCAGGAAGAGTCTGGATCAGAAAGAGACAGAGCTACAATGCAGGGTCACTGCTCAAAGGTCAGCTCCCCAATTTTCATGGGGAACCCCTAAAGCCCTCTTCTATGCCTAGACACTGAGATTCCCACAGATTATAAGACCATGACTCGTTTATGCCACAGCTTAAGATCTCATGCATTTTTCAGTTTGAGGATTTGGAGCAACTGGATCTGCTGGCATCTTGAGAAGCATCAAGGCGCATGGAAAAGTGAACCTGATTGGGAGTGACTTTGGTCAGGCACCACAAGCTTTCTGAGAGTACGACAGTGAGGATGGCAGCCTCTCAGTGCTACCACGGTGATGAAATGAAGTAGTACTTGTTCACTCTGCAACACGTGAAGCTTTATACAAATGCTAATTATCAACATAATCATCAAGAGAAGAACATTATTACTGCCACCACTACCACCACCGACAACCAAAAGAATCTGCCTGGCACCTACAAGAAAATGTGCTGGACAAAGAGATCTCTAATACATCATTGACCTTCTAGGAATTTATTATCCAGAATAAGTAGATTGTTGCTAATAGATAATATTCAGGGAATCTTAGAATTGGAGAGGATTTGGAAGTCATCTAGTCTACTCTTCAATCCATTTCTGACGAATTGACTCTTCCATTCTTGCTGGCCCGAATTCCACTCCTAGTCAGAACACTTTCAGTGATAGGAGACTGTTCAATGGGCCAGCTGTAGACACTAGAGTTAGAGAAGGACAGTCTTGGAAATGTCACTGCCTATTTCTTGCAGAACAACTGAGGTTTTCGCTTCACTACTGAGCTCGTCCCGCCAGCCCCCACCAATTCCTAAGTAGGCCAAAGTGTGGGATGCATGGGTGGATTCGATGTCGTTCTTTACTTTTGAATGAAAGGTTACCTGGTGCTGGAGACTTGTAAACATGTCTAACATCTTCTGAGTAGAATCACTTAGCTTGTAACCTTGTTTTCCCCAAAGCTAGTGTAGCTTAGCTTCCTCTTGAGAACAGCAAAGAAATCATCAGCAAAATGTCCCTTGGCATCTCTTGCACGTCTCATCCTTGCTCTTCTCTCTCTTTCTGGGTTACCATTCATCCTCAATGTTAAGCTGCCTCCCTCTCTGACTAACCTTCCAGAAGCCCTAGAAACTGGCAAATCCCATTCCTCAGTGCCCTCCATCCGACTAACCATCCAGTGTGCACTCAGCCATCCCTCCTTCTGCATGCTCCGTGTTCCCTGCCACATTCTCTATCTAACACATCACTCTTACGTCTACCTGTTATCCTTCTCTGCCCTCCCTCTGGAACATAGACCAACAGTTAAGGTCAGTTCCTCCATACTTACTCTCTGGCTCACTTTTCCATTGCTTTACACACTAGCTATGAAGGAAGATGAGCTGGAAAGAGCAAGTATATTTCCATTCAATTCTGTACTTTTTTAAGCCCCATGTGAAACACAGGGAATGCCAAGAAGAATGAATAACGTCTTTTTTTTTTTAATATTTTTTAATTTTTAAATTTTATTTATTTATTTTTACCCCAAAGCCCCAGTAGATAGTTGTATGTCATAGCTGCACATCCTTCTAGTTGCTGTATGTGGGACGCAGCCTCAGCATGGCGGGAGAAGCGGTGCGTCGGTGCGCACCCGGAATCTGAACCCGGGCCGCCAGCAGCGGAGCGCGCGCACTTAACCACTAAGCCACAGGGCCGGCCCAATAACATCTTGATCCTTCTTTTTTTTCGATCCATGGAACCCATGGTATAGAGAAGACTACAGACCCATAAGCTACTAACAGTGTTTCTAAAGAATAGACCTAATTTTGATAATCCATTTTCAAAACATTTAGCATGGTATGTACGACCCTTCACAAGCTGCCCCTTCCCGTCCCCAGCTTCCTCTCCCACTCTCCTCAACACACTGGTATTCCAGCCACCCACACTCGGGTTGCTTCTGAACATACCTCATTCTGTCCTACCTTCCTGCCTTTGCACACACTCTAAGGCACAACCTGGAACACTCTTTCCACCCTTCATCTGGAGAACTCCTAGACAGCCTTTAAAATCAAGTCACCTCCTCTGCGCAGCCTTTTCTGATGCCCTCAGTCATTGCTGCTGCTCTCAAAACTCTCTGACAGCTCTGAGCTTGTCATATTGTAGCCTTGAGTCAAAGTGTCTGCTCCCCGACTGGACTGTGAGCTCCCCTGGGGCAGAAATATGGTCTTAGTCATCTTTGCATCAAAAGCCCCTGGCACAGTGCCTACCACATAGTAGGCCCCCCATGAGCGGCCAAGGGCTCAGCTTTAGTGTCATAAATGCTATTTGATCACAAAGGAAAGAGTAATAAACATGGCCCTCTGAGACACCAGACTATACGGAGCCCCTGGGCAAAAAGTGTGGGATGGAGAAAGTGATGTTTGGTTGTCATTGCTGCAACTCGCAGCGTCAGGTTTCAAATGTTGTCTTCCAGGCATAAGTCAGAAAGAACGTGAACTTGCCACAACTGTCCAGTGAACACAGGCCAGGTAAGCAAGCCATCTAGATAATTCAGCCTGATACACACACATCCTTTCAATACTGACAAAGTATGCCACTGCAGCTTTAGTTTCAATTATAAAAAGACAAAAAACGGCCTCAGGTAATCTACTTCACTTGCCTGTGATGACACCAGCACCAGGTGGAAGATCAGAGCGAGAGCTCCCCTCCCATTGGAGGAAAACGGCTGATTTGTTCTAAGTTCTGGACATCACTACACTTTAGCAATAAGTGGTGAGTGTGTGCAGAGTGGGGTGGCGGATGGGAGGAGGCATGGAGAGGGCATGGTAAGGCTTCTAGACTGCCAGGAAAAACCGCCCCAGGACATGTGGGGAGAGGCCAACACTGGCCACTTCTTTGCCTTCATTTCCAGAAATGAGATGGATGGTGTCTACCTCCCACTTTCCATGTCTTGGCCAGGGCTGCACCAGAATGACTCTGCAAGGAGCAGGATTCACCAAGCTGGCCACTATTTCCATGGCTTTAACTTGTCACCAATGTACCCAGGGAAAGCTGACATTTATTTAATCTTCATAGTGGTCTTGACTGTGTACTCAACGAAAACATTGTGTGCTTATGGAAGACATGTTTCCAAGCAGCTTATACTAAATTGCAGTGATATAAAGGAAACAGTTATCCAGTATTGACATTTACTGACTTCTAGAAGTATACAGCCAGAATACCCATTTTTACCATTGGGAGAGGAGGAAAAGAAAAAAAGCATAACGTTTGATCCCTAACTCCTTCAGTGGGTCAGAAGCAGAAAGTTAATGAAAGTGAGTGTTAAATGTGGTGGTGGAGATCCTCATTCTTGTGACAACAGTGTGGGTTCTGAGATAGCGTGGCATGCTGAAGCCCCTCTACGCTTAATCCTCAAGTTTGGCAGAAAGCAGGACGTAGCTTTCTTTGCGTTATGTGAGAGAAGTATTCCAGTGATCTGTAAGGTATCTATGTTCTTACTTGACGTGCACAACTAACTGGGTAGATTCTGGCTTTCCCCTGGGGAAAAGAAGATGGCACACGATGACATATGGAACAGTACTGTGTCTCAGTGCAGTAGACTCTGCATCATTCCCCTAACCGGAAATAAAATCCCACTCCGTTTGGAATTCACGGTGAAGCTATCACAACCTGGGCACAGGGTATCCTGTGCTGGCTTTGCTCCTCACTCCCTGTGGATAGCAGGGATGTGATATGAAACCCGAGGGAGCAGACACGCCCTAGGGCAGCAGCTCCAGCCAACCCCTGCTCCGTGAATGCTGGGGTGTCCACTGGCCTGGGAGAAAACTGGGGTCGCAATCCCTCTGCTCCAAGAACCACTGTTCAAGTCAGCATCGCTGTGGTGGTGAGAGTCCAGGCGTGGACTCCAGCCTGTTCACCATCTTACTGACCCTCTCCACTGCTGAATTCAAATTCCCTGTTACCAGGCACAGGAGGAATGCAGTGCCCCACTGTTCCTAGGTTGACCTCTATTAAAAATGCCTGCACTAATTTTTCACCTAAAAGTCATTTCAACATTTTAGAAGAATAGGGACTGTAGCTGAGAAATGATGCCTATGCCCACGGAACTCCCTCCCCACCCCCGATTTACATCAAGACCCTAAAATGAACGCTCTTGGCCCTCCTCCCCACTCCTCCATCAAAGGCAATTTTCTTTTCTGTGTTCATGTTTCCAAAACAGTTTATCTTTTTATCTCCTTGGAAGAAAAGTACTCTGCAAATCAAAGGTATCATTAGTATTGTTATTATTTTGCTATTGAAATCTCTTGAATTCACTCTGGATTATTCATGTGCTTTTTTGGGTCTGCAATATAATACTGCCTAAGTCACCCCCACTGGGCTGAACAAAAAAGAAAAATTGCATCTTCAGGCCTAATCCCCTGCTCCACCCGGTCTCCTGCTGGCCCTGGCTCCTACCAACATAGGCACACCAGGCGGAGCTGCTCCTTGGTACCATGCCTAGCTCACTGCTGCCACGTTCCAAGCAAGATCCTCCTTTGTAAGCCAAGAGGGAGGCCCCGTGGTATCCTCTAAGTGCAGTGTGAAGGCGTTGACCCCACCCCACACCCCTCTCCCTGTGGAGAGTTTCTCTTCCCTCCTCAATAGGTCTGCCTGGCAAGTGAGAACTCCCTGCTGGGCAGCAGATACAGTGACCACTCCCAGGCCCAACAGCCATGTCCCAGTTGCCCTCACCCAGAAGATTTGTGAAAGAAGTCGTCTCACACCCTTGGCAGTGATGCATTGACCTTCCAGGACAAAAGAAGCGATTCTTCCTCCTCTAGACAAGACGTCACACCACTTGGGGTGCTGGTGGGGGGAGCATCACACTTATTACTTGCCTCGTCTTGTGTTATATGACATTTCTGGGTAAGGATAAATGTTTCCAAAGTTGTTGTTCACTCCCAAGTTCCTTTTCGAATGTCTTCTCAGCCTGTACCCTCTACAATCCCCTCCATTCTTTGGCGGCCTCTGACGGGCTCATGCTATCTTCTGCTGCCCCTTTCCCCCCTCCCAAGGGAGCTTCTTGACAGTGAAACCCTCTTGCACTTGCTCCTCCCTTTCCATGCTTCCCGTCAACCCCACGGCTCTCTTCGCCCTGGTCCACTCTCTCTACTCACACTCTATTTTATCCTTCTGTCTGCTTGATGCCCTTCTATTCCCTTGGAGATTCATGTCACCATGAACCTCTGCCCCTCTGATGGCCATCCGACAGCCCCTTTTGGTGATTCCTGCCAGCAAGTCAGGAGAGCAAGTTGCTTAGTTTCTTTCCTATAGGAGACGAGACCCTAGATCAATCCTCACCTCAGGGGTGTCATTGATAGGAAGATGCAAGTTTTTACTTTCACTCCAACATATGCAGAGCAGCATGGCACACATGTAAACCTAACAAGAGATATGAGTTCACCAGAATTACAACTTTCAGACCCACAAAGTTACTAGACAGAACAGGACACTCTGGGAACACAAAACATCAGAAAGTGAGGAAGAGAACACCTTCCTCAGAGTGCCTGAAGTGGAAGACACCGAGTTTGTCCCACTACACACTCCCCAAACTGTCTCAGAACTTGTCCTGCTAGAACATCTTTCCTCCAAAGCTACTTAAGATGTGGATCTGCAGGCTTGGATGGGATGGGTGTTGAAGATGAAGGAGGGCACAGAAGGAAATAGTTGTGGGCAAACTGAAATGATAAAGGGAAAAAATACAGCAAGTTCTAAGTTTATGGATGATAAGAGAATCAATTCCTTTTCACCCAGGGGCAGAACATGCCTCTTCTCTGCAGGAGGCAAATTGTGCTGTGACATTATCCCTCTCTATACAAAGCACACGGTCCTGACAGCTGAAGGAAGAGGCATCCCCAGCAAGAGAGAAACCCATAAGCAGTACACACTGGCAGCTCTCCATTTCCTTGTGGGGAGCCAGGCCCAGGGACGTTGGCAGGGGCGGACACAGAGGACTGTCATTTTGGCCTTTCTACTGCCACCTTAAGAAAGATAAATAAATATTTAATCTCAATCTACACGAAAAGCCCAAACTTTAAAAGAATAGGGGTATAGCATACATGGACATTAATTATACCTAATTTCACTCTCTAAAGGGTTATGAAAAAAAGTAAAGGTGAATAAATATTTGACAAATTAGGAGAGAAAGGATGATTGAAATGGACTTTAAGAGTTTATCTAAATGTTTTACTTTTGAAGTCTTCAGAGCACTGTTGGAGCGCTCCCTCTGTATTGGAAGTAACACAATCAGGAGCAGGAAGCATGAGAATTGGGTTTCCAGAAACTCCAAAATGACATGCAGGTTCCCACTGTGAGAGGTTGCGGCAGCAGATGGATGTGTCACCAGAGTGCCAGATAAGGCCCTAAAAAGAACCCTGGACATTTGCTTTCCCTGAGTGGAGGGCCATCCCCGAGTCTCTGCACATTTCCTTGGAGAGCATCCCAGAAGGAAGAGCATGTGGGAGGCGGGGAGGTCAGGTGGGGTGCAACCTCAGGCGGGGGTGACAGCAGGCACCATCTAGAGCCTGTGGGCAAGTCCTCTCATGATCTGTTGGAAGTGGAATGCTCTATCCAATAACTTGATAACTATATGGCACCAGGTAGGGGCTGGACACAATATACGAACTAAGCATACATGTGTAGAGGGTCAAATAGAATCCTCTGGGGAATTCTCAACACTCAAAACAACATCCACATTAAAATAAATGTCCACAGATCAAGTTAAAAGATATTCTATCACAATGAAGTTGATAAAACATCATCCCACTTGACCCTTAATTCCTATAGTCAGATACTGTCTATTCAAGGGAGCTTCAGTGTCCAGAGATGTAGGGTATTCTGACTGGTGTCCACTTTGGTCTCACTGTCTTTCTTTAGACCTGTTTTGGAGTCCCGCGGACTATGCATCTCCATTTGGTAGGGTGGGCAGTGGTGACCAAGCTCAGAACACTCAGGAATGGCGAGGAACTATGAATTGCATGACGCTGTGGTTTCTTCTTAGTGCCCTCAGGGCTAAGGGTAGATGAAACAGAGCATTTAGCCTCCATAGGTAAATATTTAAAGATTCATATGAGGCAGTCAAGAAATAGCTCCGCACTGAAACAGGAATAAGCAAAGTGGAATATGCACACTGTGATGATTTAGACAGCCAGAGAGGCACTTAGACACCTATAGGCTTCTTATGCCAATCCAGAGAAGAGTCGCGGCTCAAGCTTCTAAGAACACAAAAGATGGATTAAAACGTGCACTGGTCCCATGAATATGTGTATGGGGGGATGGTTGGATCCTCCTTTCAGGGATTCTACATGCAACTTCTTGAGTGAATTGGTAAGAGGCAAAGGAGAATGGGAGTGAGTGTGTGTGTGTATGTGTATGCCCATAAGCAAGCACAAACAGATCCAAGAAAGAGGGTAATCTCACAAAAATAGTAATAGCACCCAAACTGTTTCTATACCAGTGTTCTGAGAGAGTTCTTATTCATTCAGCCTGAAAACTCTGGGGGAGGCAATTTATCTTCCTGCTGCTGTAGGGAGCCCCAGTGAGACGCATACAACCACATGAATACCTGGGGGGGGGGTGTGTGTACACATTATAATGATATACAGGCATAGGAAGATACACAGTCGTATGGAGGAAGGGCACCCCGAGTTTAATCAGGATGATCATAAGCAAAGTTTGATAAGGGGAAAAATCGGCAGCGACCATAAGCACCAGTGGAAATGCTGAGGAAGGAGGCGTGGGGTTTTGCTTACATTTGGCTTCTCCCTGACAGGGAAAGAAAGGCAGACATGCTGTTTGCTTGCAAAGCCAGCCACCCATGGCGGTGCTCGGCTTTCTCGAAAACTTTTACCCTTCATTTAATCAACAGATGGACGTGCTCTGTTGTGGATTTTTCTGAGAGAGCCCGGTCCCTCCCAGAGCTGTGCTGGCTGGCACAAATGCAGCCTCAGTTGGCAGAGGCAGCACTGGCATTCCAAAAGAGTGAGAAGGAACCGATTACTTCTCCCCTTCGGACTCAGTTCCACAGGTGACTCTTGATACCTTGGCTAAGTAGGCATTCACAATCCCTCTCCCGAATTTCCCCTCCTCTCCCTCCACCACGACCAGCCCCACCAGTGGCAGGGAGCCCAAAGGTGGCAAAGTTCTTTTTGGAAAGTCCACCAGCCTCTCTGCCCCTGCTAGGCTGCCGAAAGGAAACAGCACCAGGGGCGAAATTTCATTTTATACCCTGAATCTAGTGCTGTGTAGGACTCAGAATTCAGTCTTATTCAGAGAACTCGATTAAATTCAATGAAACTCTTTACAAGCTTTTCCCAGCCCCTGCAAATTACCCCCGCGGTACATTCGGTCATTGCAGCCCCTTCTGAACTGTGTGAAGGCACACATTCGCTTTCAACACGCTCAGGCAAGTCAGCCCTTATTCGAGCTGCAAGATCCACCTAAACACAGCTCTCCTTCCCCATCCTTTCCTTCTCCAACCGGGTCTGACGGAGAGGTGGTGCCCAGAAGTTCAGAGCGGCATATCCACGTAGATACTGCCTAATTAATATACCGGGAGCATAAAGAACTCATTTGCATTGGACAGTTTGAGCTGGATGTTGACAAGTGAGAGGAGAAAGTCATCCCCCCTCCCACACCCCTTCCTTCCAAAGAGGATAAACAGTACCATTTTGTTGCATTTTCAAAGGCAAAGAAGCAATGCCAGTGCATCTCGGCCGGGCAACGAGAGAAGCATCAATCAGACGAGTTTCCGAAGCCTGCCCACATTCCTGCCCTCAGCCTCCCGCGCCCTGACAACCCAGCCGACTTTCTTCGCAACTCCAGCCGCGCAGATCCTACCTTGACTGAAAAGGAAGAAGCAGACGAAGAGCAGATCGAGCTGGAAAGGTCTCATTCCTCAGCGCCGCGAGGGAGAGCCGGCCGGGCAACTTGGGTTGGCAGTTAGTTTCTCTTCCTCGGCGGCTCGCGGTGCTCAGCCTCCACCGCGGTCCTCTCCGGCTCGCGCCGACCATCTGCCTGTCCGTCGGTCCCTCCGGGCGGCCTCGGGCTCTCCGTGCCTCCGGGTACCAGCGGCCAGCCGAGACAAGTTGCCTGCTTCTAGCCGCCTCGGGAAGCCGGGATCGTCAGCAGCGTCCCCTCTCGGAGCAGATCCATTCTCTGGCTGTCGGCAGCCCAGGCACACAGCTCCCTCCGGCGGGCTCCTCCCACAGAAAGCGAGCGGGCGAGTGACGAGTGACAGAAGGGCTCCTTTCACTGAAGCTGGGGCGGGGGGAGAAGGAGGGGGAACAGGTCATAATTAAAGAGGAAACACTTGGAAAAAGGCGATCTATGCCAAACGGAAGGTGGGGGGAAAGGCTCTGTTCTTCCTTTCCTTCTTTTTGTCCCCCTAAATAGGGGAAAATTCAGCTTTTGTCACCATAATTGACCAAAAGGCATCTTGAACAGGGAGCGGAGCTGTGACTTGTTGTGCACACGACATAATGTTGTTTAACAGGAGTGAAGTTAAGGACGACTATATGCCTGTGCACATATTAAAATATGCATGCCTCGCCTTTGCACAAGGGACTGGAAACCGGGCTGAAAAGGGAAAAAGGAAGAGGTGAGGGGGTTGCATCTTTCCCCAGGAAGGACTTGGCTAGTGTGTGCAGCTGGAGTCTCCGAGTTGGGAAAGAGATAAGCACGCTCTGCATTTTTGAGACTTTCCTAGGAGAGGTAGGTAGGTAACCAAACCTGAGTGTTTAGACCTTAGTTTGCTTTGTATTACTCCAAGAAAACAAAATGAAGGAACTAGAGGGAAACCGAGTAGATCTGTGACACATGCCCATTTATTATTATTATCCTGGTTTGGGCATTTCCTAACGAGGACAGGGGAGTAGACTGTCTTTGCATTTGGAGTCTCTCCTCTAATGAGCGCTCCATCACTCGGAGCGTGTCTTTTCTCCAAGAGGTGCTGTGAATCCTATTGTGAAGGAGAGGCCAAGGTCATAGGCAACTGCTTCCCAAGAACCTTCAGGTCTTTTACCTGCCGTGAAACCCACACTCACATCAAACTCTATTTCCTCCAGGATATCAACGTGAATTTAGCTAGGTCTATATACTTGATAGACACTGAGCTATGCCTGATATAAGCAGGGCAATGGGGGAAATGAAATCATAGGCACATACCATGCCTCCGGGAGCTCACAATTTAGTGTGGAGGCAGAGTATATGCATAGGATACAAACTATAAGGATAGTCACAAAGCAATGTATAAGATATGCAGCATTATACACAGAAGAAGGAGGTAAAGAGCAAGGAGAGGAAAATGAAAGATACTCTCTCCACTTGTGCCATTCAATTATAAAATCAGTCATTACTTTCTTCAGTCACCGGACCTTGGGGAGGTCTTTCGGGAAACTCTTAGGCTTTCTTCCATCAGTATTACATATTTTGAGACTTTGGTGACTGCAAGGCACCTTCCAGCTCCAAGTTTCCATGCGGATGTTAACTTTAAAGACGTCTCTCTTGGTATTCATGAGCAAGGAAGAGAGAAGTAGAGGCACATGGAAAGTGTGTGCTGGTAGGAGCTGACAGCTGGTAGCTGACAAGATCTACAAATTAGTAGGTGTCTGCTTTGTTGACTTTTCTATTCTTGACTTAATAGTTTATTTAACTGCATCCCTTAGAGACTGTTAAACATATCAAAGGGAAATTTGTAAGCAAGCTTTGGGGGAAAAAAGAAACGCTGAACAACAGAGACTAAGAGGACCCAAAAGAGGCACCCATCAGCGAAATTAGCAACAAGGTAAGGAAGCCAAGTGTGAGCACAGCCTTAGTCCAGTGAGGTGCTGTGACAGACAATGCAACGACACAAAAGGGGCAAATCAGAACACATGTAAAAGATGAATAATAACATAAACATCATATGCCCAATACCATATTAGGAGTGAAAATATGGCAGGTATAGTGCTGTAACTTTACTAGTAGCTTTCCTTTAAATCCATGCAGCAGGGAGAAATTTAAGGCCTGAGTACCACTCCTCAGGCCAACCTTGCAGTGAATAAGACTAATAATATTAGAATATAGAATGTTTCATACAAAGAGACATTTGATGATTTAACGAAACATTTATCCTTTAAGCTGTTAATTCTGATTGCTAATTCCTGAGTGGCCTGGGGCCCAGATTTGCTTAATTCAGGCCCTGAGGGAAATATTACAAAACCTGGGTCATGAGGCTAGTGAACTGTGCTATACACGAAAATCAGGCCCACGTACAGGCGTGTGGGCACCACACACACACTGAGTCTTGGACAGAAGAGGGGTGGTGGGAGTCTGAGGTTGGAAGGACCTTGCTTCGCTCTCCCACTGGTCCCTGAGACTGGCTTCATGACCCCCAAACTGGCTCCGATCCCCCCAGCCAGCTGGGCCTGTTCCCTTCTCTCCTCCCACCCCCGACCCCTCCCCGCAGCCTCCGGTCTCCGGCAGAAAGGAAAAAAGCTTGGATTAAGTGATGAGCTGCCTGCCTCTAAAAGGACCAGGAGACGTTTCAACCTTGAGTGCCGGAAAAACCACGGCAATCTTCGGCAGCCACCACGTGGGGCAGCGAGAACGACAGCGGTACCTGCAGGACCCACAGCCAGCCGCGCTCTGGCGCCAGCCCCGACGGCGGCCTCGCCATCTCCGCCCGGGCTGGTCCTTGGCCTCGCCTCCTCCGGGGGCTCGGTTAACCTCCTGGCGCTGCAAGGTGCCTGCGCGCAGTTCGCTGGCGAGGAGGGAGGAAGGAGACGGCGAGGAGCGGACGGCTCCACCTGATGGAGAAGAGTGGAGAGTCTTAGACCTTGGAGCGCGGCGAGGGGAGAGGAGGGGGAAAGGAAGACCGCCGCCCCTAGTGGGAACCTCCGCGTCCGGAGCGCGGCGCGCGGGGCGCCGGGTCTCTGGGCACGGCCCGTGGAGGCGGCAGCCCTAAAGAGACAGCAGAAAACCACCACGTGGAAAACTGCCCAAATTCTGGTTCCCTGAACATCCAGGCTCCAGGTCTGTTGCGCCCACCATGCACGACGGGGTCCTTCACCAGCAGGTGGCATCGTCTCTAGCGTTTCTTCTCCTGGCTTGTAGCCCGGAGGCCGAGTTCATCAGTCCCCAGCCCCCCTCTCTAGGCCTTCAGTGCCAAGTGCTGTGTCCTTTCAACCACCCCACCCCACTCAGGCGGGCAGGAGAGGGATCGCCAAGAGCTTTGTGGAGGCTGGAGCCCATAGAGAGTGAGGGCTGGCTCCAGGTTCAGTTGCTTGCTGGCCAAAAAGTTTCAGAAGGGCAGGTCCCCGCGGAACAGTTTCCAAGCCCTGTTCTCCGGGCAGCAAGCATGCCCCCGGAGTTTTCTGAGGTCGGGGGCAAAGAAAGTGAGGCGGGAGGTTCTGGGTCCAGATGCAGGAGTGTGGGGGTACCGCTGTTCAGTGCCTTGAGCAGACCCCGCTTATCACTACTTTCCAGTGACCTTCCTCTTGACTGCTAGTCCAATATCTGTAACATTTATTATGTCTTCGATTTGTGCAAAGGCCTGTTTTGGTTACTTAATAAAGATGTGTGGAATGAATACAATTCCTGTTCTTGGAAAGTTTGTCCTCTAGTTGGGGAGAAGTATGCACAGGTGTATACATGGAAAAAAATTGGTGAAACATCTCATTGGCTTTTTAATAACACAGAAATTGCCCTGGAGGTCACCTGTCAGAGCAAATCCTTCCAAGATGGGTCCTTCTAGGCCCGCTTGCCTGAGGCCCTACAGGAGGCTAAGGGCTGAGAGGCAGAACAGGGCCCAACCTTCAGTCCAGCGTTTCTGCTCTCCTGCCCTCCTCGCTGTCTCGCACCACTCATGATGGCCAGGCGCCCTCTCACTGTCTTCCTGTGTTCACGAGGTACCGTCACCACGAGGAAGGAGAGAGAGAGAGGCTGTTTTATGAGATGGGTAGTCATCATGAGTTGAGAATTTCCTGTTTAATGCCTTCTCACAATATTTGTTGCACAGATACATTATAAACCACATTTCCTTTAGTTTTTCATAGATCCTGCCAGTGCTGGTTACAACCTCCTTGTCCAGGGACTTAAATACATTTTGAACAGGCCCCTCCTGGGAGCTCAGGGCAGCCTGACTCTCTCTCCAGGCTACACATACTTCCAGAGACCAAATGGTCATCAGAGGTCCTCCGGGGTGGCAGCCTGTCTAACTTGGGCATTCACAATCTTCTAGCCTATTTCTTTTTCATTTATCTGAACCAAATGTCTTGTTTGGTGTAGGTGGATTATAAGACCTTAACCCCTGTTCACTGTGGTCAGTCTCTCCATAGCAGCACAGAAGGGCCCAAAGAACAGAGTATTCATCTTTCACAAGCAGCCCCAAAAGGCAGGGCAAGTCCGCCCCACTGATTCACCCGAGGCAGGGCCTGAGCGAGGGGGTCGTGGGGAGCCTTTTGACCTGAGCTCTGGCCTGGACACTGCTAACTTTTGTAGCCACTTAATGAAGCTGGGCATATCTTTCCTCATCTATAAAATGACTGGTTTGAGACAATGGCTCTCTGGGATCCCTCCCAATCCGAAACTCCAAGTGTCTGTTTTCCAGAGACCATACCTCTCAGCCTGGAGAGATTTGAAAGTACTTCCCCAGCACCCTGAGTGTTAGGCAGATTATTGCCAGATACTGATCTCTACCCCCAAGATAACTAGCGATGGCTCTCGAATCTGCGTGGACCCCTCTCCTCTAAACGGAGACAACTTTTCCCCGAACTGTTTCATGTTCATCCTAGTTTTTTTTTTTTTTGAGGAAGATTGGCCCTGAGCTAACATCTGTTGCCAGTTTTCCTCTTTTTCTCCCCAAAGCCCTAGTACATAGTTGTGTATCATAGTTGTACATCCTTCTAGTTCTTCTATGTGGGACACCACCTCAGCATGGCTTGATGAGCGGTGAGTAGGCCTGCGCCCAGGATCCAAACAAGCAAACCCTGGGCTACGGAAGCAGAACGCACGAAATTAACTGCTACGCCACTGGGCCAGCCCCTTGTTCATCCTATTTTGACTGCCCTCAGTCTATCCTCAGTTTGCTCAGCTTGTGATTTCCCTCCTCTCTTTACTTTCCCCAGAACCGTGCCCCACATTCAGCCTGGATTCTGGGTTCCAGAAGAGATTGTCTTCAATGTAAGTTTTATAATTGGATTGGATGCTAATCTATTATCAAAGTAAGGGGATGCTGATGGCAGGGGGGCTAACTGTAAAGACTCCCAAAGGCAATAAGGACTGTGGTGCCTTGCATTTTAACTCAATCTCATCACGAATCGTGCCTGACTCTAAACTTTGTCTGACTGTACATCTTCCTCGATATCCTGGCAGCTCCAAGAGGGTCGGAGCAGCGCCTATCCAGCTCACAACTGTGCCCCCATCTCTTACCCTCGTAGGCAGTAGGCTCTCAATGCATATTGTCGAATGAATGGTAATGTTTTACCTAGTGCCCCACATCCACATTTCCTATTTTCTGAATCCAATTTAACTTATTCTTCCCTCTGTTATTAAACCATTGTCAAACATCTGGCATGTGCCTGCCACTGCTCTGGCTGTATTTTATGGGGATGGGTAATGAATCGAGCCTATATATAGTTTGCAAAATGTGGAACACACTTTAAGATGCATAGCACTATAGAAATGAAAGATATTTTTATCTCTTCAGCATCATTCTGCACAAGGAGACAATTCTCTGGCAGCACTGTTTAAGAACAATAGACCTGTTTAGCCTTGACACACTCATGCGTGCAGGGCACTGGGTATTCAATTCACATGGGAGCGGCATTATCTCTCTCAGCGAAGGCCTGAAGAGTGTATAATTTACAGGGAAGAAAAGATATGAAAAACGTTATGAAAAAAGGTGGCAGTGCCCCCATGCCTTGTCTCGTCGCAGGCTGAGTGCACAGGCCAACACCTTCGTCCATGCTCCAGGGATGGCACCGAAGGCAAGCCTCAGCATCCTTCTGCAGTGCTTGGAACAAGTCTGTATCATTTTGGAATATGCCATGTGCTCTTTTTGTGTGTATGAATAGACTAATTATGGGGAAAATATTGGAAGACAAAGTGAATTTCCAGTTTATGACTCATTTGTGGTGTTCAAAGTCTTAGCAATTATACCTCATTTTTCTTTTTCTCCCTTATTCTTTTTCATAACCCCCTCCCCACACAAACATACACACACGACCTAGGCCTATGTCATAAATTAGTAAACCTTTATAGCAGTCAAGGGAGCAGCTGCGTCTCACTCGAAGTCCCTTTAAGATTTCTTCCTAGGTGACAGACTGTACTTTCTTTTTCTGTTTGTTGCATACAGTATTTTTCCTTCCTTCTTCCCTCCCTGTGTCCTTCTCTTCCTTCCTTTCTTCCTTCCATCCTTCTTTCCATGTAATAAACTTACATGTCTATAAGTATAACTTTTATATTTATCTATCTTTATAAAGTTATTTAACTTTATGAATACACAAAACTTTACACACACACACACAACTTTTCTATCAACATGCTAGCAATGGGCTTCCTACCCAAATATTCTAAACTACTGAGCCCTAGACCAGGTTTTCATCGTCTCTACCTGAACTCATAGCCTCCTCAACTCATTGCCTAGTCTACAGACTAACAAAACCCCTCTCCATTGTCTAACCTGCTGTTCTACTACTTTGCCTGTTTGAAATTCAGTTCTGTAGTATCTTCCCCATGCTTAAAAATGTGGATGATCCCCAAGACAGAGTATAAACTTTCTGTCCTGATATCTAGGGTGTGTCAGACAAACATACATTTCTGTCTCATCTTCCCTCACAGCCCACACCTCAGTCCTGCCAAATTACTCTTTGTTCATTAGAGACAGCAACCACTTTTACTTTTCCGGACTTTCTCATCCTGTTTCCTCTCCTGGCGTGCCTCTCTCCCCTCGCTCACTGCTTTGCCTGATAAACAGGTGCTCATTGCTCAAGAGTCAGTTGGACTGTCATCCCGTGAGAAGTTTGCTTCAATTCTTCCTCCTCTCAGTCAAAATGAACAGCTTATTCATCTAAGTTTCTGCAGCATGCTAATGATCTTTTATTACATAACTATTAATATTATAATTATTTATTTATATGTATATCTTCCAAACTACATGTGAGATCTTCAAGGTCACAGACCATTTTTTGGAATTTATTTTTGCACATCCCAGAGTATATTCTCAATTCCTGGCATATAGTAATTGTTTGCTAAACAGTATCTAAATGAAATAAAATTAGACCAAAAGTCCTGATGTCCCTCCTGTGACCATCCAATCTTAAGCTTGAGATTTTCTTTCTTTGTCATCTGATGCCTTTAGACTCAACTAGATCCAGGAAATTCCATATGTATCTTCTAGAACTAGACTTATCTGAAGGACTGGAGGAAAAAATTTCTGAATCTATATCAATCTGGATAAATCACCACCTAACTCTATCTCTTGTATTAAAAGAACAGTTTGAAATCTTGGCGCTTCATATTGCTAACAGCACAGTCCCAGACCAGTTGAGAAGCTAGCACATAACAATTATATGGACATAGGTTCAAAGTAAGTGAGGAAAACCAACATTGATTTTTCCCAAACTCAGTCCAGTTTGAATTGAGTTGATGGTTCAGTGCTTTTTCTGTTATCTGTGTTTCTTTTCTGTCTTTTTTTGCTGTTGTCTCTCTGAGATTGTGAGCAGGCAGAGGTAGAAACTCCTTCTCCTCCACCTCGCTTTGTTGTGCCAGCCCAGTTCAGATCCACTGATTTTTTTCTTTTTAATCATGTGAAAACAGACAGTATAGTATAACACAGTGGCTCTTGATGTGGGGTTCTTGGGCCAGCAGCATCATTATCCCCTCAGAACTTGTTAGAAACACAAATCCTCAGGCCCCACCCAGACCCCCTGAGTCAGAATCTTTAGGGTGGGGTCCACCTACCTATGTTTTAACAAGACTTCCAGATAATTCTGATGCATGCTAATGTTTGAGAACCACTGTTATTAGAACTCTTACATCCCATCACTCAGCCTCAACAGTGATCAAGCCATGGCCAATTCTGTTTCATCTATCCTCTTTGCTTCCTCCCATCTCACTGGGTTATTTTGAAGCAAATTCAGACATTAGATCTTTTCATCCATAAGTATTTCAGTATGCGATAAAAGCCTTTAACGTGGATAAAAATAATACTTTATAGTACACATTTGTTAGATATCTGAGCCAGACCATTCATCTTTAGACAATTCATCCTTAAAATACTCAATAGCCTTCGTATGGTAGTTTTTGGCCAAAAAAGACAACTCAACCAGATAAGACAGAGAAAGATCCTTTTTCTTTTTCAGATTAAGATTTTGTTATTCAGAAAGGGATGAGTCTGGTCATTATGATGGGAAAGAAGAATTAACATGAAAGAAGTAAGGCCCAGTTGAGGCCCCTAATGAAATGATGCCTGCCTTCATCTTGAAAGAGGCTGACTCCTTACATGCTCCATCCTATTCGCAGGGAATGTGGTCTGATTGTTTTCCCAGAAATATGATAGATTCACAATTTTTATCCATACTCTTTTGCCTGATCTTTCTTATGGTCCACTTGCATTTGTATGAAAATTGGCCAGAGTTAAGATGCAACTCGTGACCAGGACCTGCTCTTACCTGAAGAGGACAGGGAGTACACCCACAACCTTGTTCTTACCAGCTGAGTGTGCTAACCTTCCAAGTCAACCAGCCAATCTCATCATAGGGGTATGTCATTGTCTGGTCCCCTCAAGTCCTATTATACCCCGTAAGTACTTATTAGACTCTGAGAAACTCAACAAATATTTGCTCCCCTCTTAAGACATCTGTGGCAAAAACTGACACTTGCATGGAGCATGATTTGATAGCAATATCTGCAAAGTGTCAGAAAGGGGAGGGGATCGATACACTTAATTTACTTGGAATAATTCATTGCCTAACTGGCGTTTTCAGCGAGGGCAGACAAATTCCACACTAAACTAACTCATCCACCTGGATCGAGAGGAGCACAGTGAATCCATCTTTTGAATGAGATGTAAAACTGAGTTTCTTGCTTTCATTAATGACTCCCTTGGCCCTTCCTCTCTTGAGACTGGATGATCATTCTGCCAGCCATTTTTCAAAGTGGGTGATGTATGCTATTGACTGGTCCCTTGTCATTCCCACCCAGCTGATTGTCTCACTCTCTGCCCTTGTATTTGGGTGTGTTGCTTCTCAGAGGCTGTCAGTCTGGAGCCGTATTCCACCTCAAGAGGAAGAAAAAGTGGAGATATTTTTCTTTGGTGGAGGGTGATGGTGGTGATTTTTCTTTGCTTTCAAGGCTAAACCAATAGGAAATCTGTTTGTCATGGGACTAGCAGTTACAAATAAAGAAGAATTGCATATGGCAGTGAGAACGGATCCTCAGCATGGTGTACTGAGGTCACAGCATCCGTTTGATATAAATATTGAAGAAGCATCTAGATTTAATGGCTTCACAATGATCTCTCAACCTCTCATCTCATTTATCTGGCACCACGTGCAAAATGATTGAAGTCGTTTTCCATGTAGTAACAGTGACGGCCCATGAATTCTGAATTTTTGAGAGAATCCATTGGAGCGTTCCTCCCTTATTAAGATACAACCATCCCTGGTTAATGCTCAATATTGGCCCAGTGGCATTGTGTTGACACAGGACAGGAAGGGGACAGGAGCCAGAGATCCCAGTTGAAGCAGCTAAAGGAGCTTGGGGAGGAGGGATGTAATTATAAGGCACCTTCAAATAATTAGGCTACTACTATCTAATTATGAAGTGCCACTTTCTACTTTAACTACCTCAAATTCAGAGATTGCTCAGCAGCGGGCTCTCTACCGAGCTTTGGCGTGCTCCCTGAAGGGGAGGGAAAGTATACGGTAAGAAAACACTGCGCTCTTGAGGTGGCCAGAAAGGTCTGGAGACAGTAGCCTGAAGAGGTCAGGAGGTGAATTTCCATTATCCTCATTTGTCAGACCTCCTCACCTTTCTGTGCCTTATTTGAATTATCTACAAAATGAGGGAAAGAATACATCTCTCCTCCCCTTTCTTGTCAAATAGGCTGGAAAAAAAATCAAGATACAAATCCCTGTGAATATTTTTTATCATTCTTTAAAATAGGAGAAATCACTCAACAAACATTTGTTGAATGCTTACTTTTCTTAGGGCACCATAGGGAATGCAGGTTTAAGACATAGACCCCTGTCCTCAAGTACCTTCCAATGCAGCTGAAGATACAAAATAGACACACTGTTTGATTCAGCCGACCACTCATTCATTCATTCAATGTTCATGCGACTCGTATTTATTGAGCACTTTGTATCAGGTACGAGATGCAGACACTGGTGACACAGAAATGAAAACGGGTTACATTCTGTCCTCAAAGAGCCTGTTACGGTTTAGTGAGACATAAAGAAAATAGTGTAAGCTTCTGAGATAAGCTGAAATTGATTGAGTGACACATGCTCTGAGAAGGGAGCATTTGTTATGGGCTGGGTGGACACGGAAGTTTCATAAAGGGCCTCAGATGGAGCAGGAAGGGACAGGGCTCAAATCTGACATGAATCCCAGTAAAGTTAGAGACCCTGATACCCAGTCTCCCCTTATTCTCCACTTCATGTTCCACCTCCCAGAACACAAGCAATAAAACTCAATAGGAGAAGCATAATTGTGGTAATAGAGGAGGAGATTAATTCCTAATTTTGATTTCCTTTGAACCATTTTTACTTGACTGAGTCAAACTTGCTGAGGAAGATGATTCATTACTATATATTTTAAATCATAATCAGGAAGCACAATGACACCCCAAAATGACAGAGAATGTATTTCAAGTGAAGAAATCACAATTTTTTTAAACTTTAAAAAATTGTTTTGGTTCTTCCTTGTAGAACATAAGTGAAAGAAAAAAACCTAAACAAACTGTTAAAGAATTCACTACTGGTGATTGAATCCATATATTAATTATGTAAGCAAAAACTAAAAAAAAATAATCTCATTAAAAACATTAAATACTACAGAAGCGTATAGAGTAAAATGTGAACACCTTTTTCACCACCCTCGCCCAAAATCTACTCCCAGAGGTAACCACAATTGGCAGTTTTGTGCGGACCCTTCTAGTCTTTTGTTATGTGTTTATATACACATATAAGAACAAGCACTCTCTCTATATGTGCATAAATGAAATCACACATGTGTTATTCTGCAATTATATCTTCTTTGAATTTAACAATACAGCTCGTAGATCTTTCCAATGATAGTCTATTTTAATATGCCTGAAGGAAACAGAAATTGAAACATTCATTTCCTTTCGTCTTCTGCTTTTAAAGGGGAGACTTGCTTCTCTCATCCATATCTGATCCAGGCTCCCCGTGAAGCAGAAATTGCTGTCCTAGTCAGGGAAAGTGGCGGGAGGGAAAAGGTGAGGGCACAGGAGAAAACACGGCCACACTGAGTCTCCAGGTTTTCAAATCTGGCCCAAATACAGGGAATGGAAACAGGACGAAAAATTAACTCTTGAAACTTTTAGGCAAACAGTGATCAGCTGGCCTCAGGGAGCGAGACAGCCCTGACCTCAAAGTGATCACCATCAAGCCCACGTTTGTTCATCATTTTCTGTGTGCAAAAACGTACAAGTGCTTTAGTGGTATTCTTTTCACCCCTGCCCCTTTTCTGCAGAAAGGAAGGAAGGAAGGAAAGAAGGGAGGGAGGGCAGGAGGGGGGGAGGGAGAGAGGGAGGGAAGGAAGAGAGAGCGAAAAAGGCAAAAGTCAGATGTCTCTGCCCTCTAGAGGCTTGAAGACCAGTTTCTCTGGTGCCCCTCCTGGGGAGAGTTTGGAGGCTTCCATTCTCTCCGCCCATCCAGGAGCACACACACAAAGTAGAGAAGGGTTTATTCTGAGTTCACAGTGTGACCATCTGATGTTTATTAGATCAGCTGTCCACATTCAAACTGTTCCACTCTGGAGAGGGATGAAGTCTTTGGGGAAGCACTCTTTAATTTATTGGGTTTTAGACCCAATTAACCAGAGACTTTCATGTCTTTTGGGTCCTTATCCCTTACCCCCGTCCCCATCTCCCCAGACATAAGCAATCAGATCAGACAGGAAAAGCGTTGTTTTTGTATTACACAAGGAGATTCATGTTGGAATGTGCAAGTTGTAGTGCAGTTGTACAAACAGACAGAACATCTGAGTCTTTGGGGAAGATTCACTCAGTCCTCAGAGAATGCAAGGAAAACACTACTCGGGGCTTCTCTGGAGACTGTCACAGAGAGAATGTTTGTGGAGCCACTTCAAAACTCTGAATAGTCCATATCATGTTGAAGAAGTTTAATGCAGGTCATGGAGGAAGGGCCTTTGCAACCAAGCCAGTCTGTATCCTGGCATAAAATAAGGCGCACTCAGAGGGGAATCTGGAGGAAATTGCATAGACTATGTATAGAGGTACGGGCAGGGTTAAGGGAGCCAATAAGAGGTGATATTGAGGCACCCACAGAGGAGGAACAGTGGTTAAGCCTTACCACTCCTAGCCCAGAAGTAGCGAGGGGAGGGACCAGTATAAGTGGAGCCTTTGAGAACTGAAGCCATGGGGGAGGGCCCACCTGGCAGGAGCTGTAATCCTTGAGGGACAGAACCCAGCACCGAGGCAGAAAGGGAGATGGGGAAGAAATACTCCCACTTCTCACTTCTCCTGCACTCCCATCTCTTTTTGGTGACTCTTGATGGCTGAACCCAGCTGAAAATCAGAAGGAAAAGGTATCTGGAGATGAATTCCACAGAGTCAGCACCTCAGGGCCCAGAGCAAAGTGGAGAAGGTCAGAGAATGAATCCTGGTGGTGGTGGTGGTGGTGGTGAGAGGATTCAGAAAATAGCCATCCCTTTAGCCTAATGGAGATTTGGACTGGAAATTAAAGCAGCTCAGGGCAGAAGAACTTGGCAGAGTTTCATGAGGCTCAGGATCACATCAAAAGGGCAAAGAAACTGTCCTCCATGTCACCCTAGTGTGCTCAGAGCTCGAAGGGTGCAGAGCAACCACCAGTCACTGAATCTGGAGAATCCTGATCCTCTGGATGTTAACACCACCATAGACTCCACAGGCTGGAAGAGAATTCTGGAATTCATCCTTCTGCCTCCAAGGAGGGTAGTACTAGACTATTCCAGGGAGATGGGAGGTCGCAACATTTTTACTTACGTGGTTTTATGAAATGTTCATTTTCATCCATCATTAGCCATGCAAGCAAAATGAAAAATATAATTTAAATTATAAACACTTAGACATTTACTATGGGGCATACAACATTTTAAACTTTGTACTGGATATGGAGATAAATAAGATATGGTCCTTGTTCTTCTGAAGCTTACATTCTGCTGAATGAGCCAGATATGTGCACAGCAAATTATAATTCAAAGTGGGATGTGATTAGTGCTTTAATAGAGATAAATACAATATGTTACGGGAGAATAGAAAAGTTGGAGGTTAATTTTGACTGTGAGCATTAGGAAAAGCAGAGTGGTGTTTCAGCTGGGTTTTAAAGAAGAGGTGAGCATAAGAAGTGGTGGGCAAGGAGGCGCGTAGAAGCAGAAATGTGGAAAAGCACCACGTCTGCATGGGAAGGCCCGGAGAGCTGTGGGATGGCCAGAATATGGAGTGAGTGTCTGGGGCAGTCAGCAGCAGGACTGGAAAAGTCAGCTGGGGTGGAACTGGAGAATGTCTGAACGTCAACTCTAAGGTGTTTAAGGCTGAGACTGCCAGTGCCCTGTTCAATATTCAATCTCCTCTTTATTCTTACTGACAGAACCTCAAATTTTTTCAGTGGCATGATGTCCATTTGAAACCATGAACTTCCTCAGCTCCCTTGCGGCTAGAGGGGCATCGTGCGACCTAACTCTCACCTACAACATGTAAATAGAAGTCTGGGAAAGCTACTGTGTGACTGATGGAAGGGACTCATGGCCCAGGCCTTTTGCCTTTGCTCCTCTCTCCTTCTTCCTGTTTAAAATGTGAACTTGAGGCCCAGAGGTAGAGCAGACATCTTGTGACCAAGAAGCTAAGGCCCATGCTTGGGAGCGCAGAAAGGCATGAGAAAGAACCTGAGTCCATGAAGACTTCCTGGAACAGCAGAATCAGTCCTGAAATGCATACCTCCTGACTTCTTGTTACGTGAGAAAAGTGAACCCCAATTTTTCAAGCCTCTATAGTCATATTTTTGTAATATGAAGCTGCGTATACTAGTCCAGTGTTAAGTTTATTCTATAGGATATGTGGAACCACTGAAGGCTGATAAGTAATAGTGTAGACCTGGTATCAGGGGACTTTGCTTCAGTTCAGCTGTATCTCTGGACAGGACAAGTAATAGCATAGACCTGGTATTCCATGACCTTGTCCAGCTTCTGGTCCAGTTCTACCCCAGGGTAGCAAGGTGACTCAGAGGGTCACTTAGCTTTTCCGGGAATGGTGTCCTCATTTATAAAATATAGGTTTTCTTAGAAGATCTCTGAAGACCATTGAGCTCCATGGTTTCCTGAGTGGAGCAACATATCAGGAAGACAGCAGGAGGTAATGTGGAGGCTGGCTGCAGAAGTGAGAACCCAGAGGAGGAGAGCCAGTTATGTGGTTGTTACACTCGGAGAGAAAGAAGGTAGCGAGGACTCTAACCAGGGGCATAGAGATACAGCATAAGGAATTGGCAGTGCAGTCAATAGGTCTCCTGGATTGCTTGGATGGAGGCTGTGTGGTGTAGAAGGAGAGGTTGTAGCTGACAGATCCAAAAGGTGCATAAAACACAAAGAATGTGAAAAGATTGAGTATCCTTCAATATTACAAAGATTTCAAAGAGATTTTTGGAGATGCTGAAATAGCATGGCCTCATCTAACACTCTTAGGGAAGCATAGATGCAGAAGCCAACGATAATAAAAATAACTCCAATTCATGTCACACTCTCCCCCTCAAGAACCCAAAGCATGTTTGTATAGTTGTTACCAGTTTATCATTGCGATGCCCTTGCACGGTGATGTCATCTCTCCCCATTAGACTGACAGAGAAACTGCAATCTGAAGGAGTAGGGATCTGCTTAAGACGCCACGGCAAGTCACGGGCAGAACTGGCAGTGGAAATTAAGTCAGCCTCACCCCGGGCCTGGGCTCCTCAGGGCCTGAGAGATGTGAGAAAACCCAGGATGCGGGTGCTCCCTCCCCACCACATTACTAGTTCCAGAATGCACACTTCATAAATGATCTCTCTACCGCTTATTTCTCGTGACACATTGGGTTTCTCTCTGGAGTCAGATCTGCAGGCACTAGAGCACTGATGTCTTACCCAAAGCTTGAAAGTTCTACATGGAAAACAAGAGGGAGGTGTCTTGGCCTCAGTTTCCCCCCTGTTGGGTATGATCCCTGCAGGTGGGTTTCTTCTCAGCTTCCTCTTCCAGTTTGCTTAACTGTTGGCTTTGCCTGTTCTGAAAATTCGGCTCTCCATTCTTCTTTTTTTTTTAACCTTATATTTCAACTCGGTCCAATCTCAGAAACAATTTCTTTGGTAGATCTCTCTTACAAACAATGGGGGCATAACTGGTATATTTTAATCTTAAAATGGCATCCAAAAGCGTTCTGCAGTGCCGCCAAGCCAGCACTTTTAGCAGCATCTGACGATATTAATTTCAGTCTATTTCCTGAGGTTTGCAGGAAACTAAAATGTGGAAAGTGCTGTGGCAAAGAATTAAAGCTTCATGGAAAAAAAGGGAAGATTGACAGGGAACGAGGCTTCAATAGGACAGCTTGCACCGAGTAGCTCTGTCCTCCCTTCTGCATATCAACACATGTGGGGAAAAATAGCTCTCCCGCGCTTGTAGCTCTGTGACTGGGAACGGGCCTCGTCTACACGCTGTGGGTGCGCAGTGATTGGAGAAGCAGACACAGGAGGCTGTGCACCGAATCCTTTGCACTGGGCTGTAAATCGTTGCTGGTGGCCAGACTTTTCCATAAAAACAAAGTTACATCCAATTTTCATCCAATGAAAAAAACATCTAAGGAGACAATAAAATCAGTTTCCTAAAATCTATGATTATTTTGTGTTCCTTGATTTCCCCACTTTTATTTTATCATTTTTTGTTTCACATTTGAATCTGATGTTTTAAATTCAGGCCTTTCTGGAAAGAAATTCCTTCAAAATCTCCCACGTGCAATGACATTTTGAAGCAAGCTCTACCCCCAAACATGCCGTTTCTCCTCTGAAAAGCCCCTTCCCTCATCTGGTTTCTGTTTCTCCTAATGATCAGAGTGCGGGTTTTCTTGACTGTTCCCTGCAGGGCAGTGTTAGCCTTGCCTTGCTGGGCTCCATCAGAGGGTCTCTTCCTGTTTCTCACCAGTAGGTGGACACAGTCCTGCTCAGCACAGACAGGATTTCTAGCATGTTCACTAGTAGGCCCCACACAGGCTTAGGAATCTCCAGGAAGAATGACTATGAGGACCATCAGGCGGTTACCCCGAAAGCCTGTGATAGGAGGTGGCAGGACAAGGGCAAAATCTTCCGAAGGAAGAACAGTTCCGCTGCTCCCCTCCACTAGGACATGAGGCCCAGTCCTCCCATCTTCTCCGCTGTCTTCGCTTGTTGCTATGACATCAGCAAGGGTGAGAGGACAAAACCTGGAGGTGCTCTTGGTGTGCAAATTTGTGGGTAAGACGAGGACACCTAAATTTTAGGGAAAAGCTAAGGAATCACCGTGAACCATGGAAGAGGCTGTGGGTCCTGCCAGGCTGAGGGCCCACACTGCCGTGCAGGTGAGTTTGAAGAGCAAGTTAGTAACGGATCAGAGAAGGGAGAGATGCGGAGAAGCCCAGACTAGGCTCGATGGAGAGCCTGCACACCCTGACTCTTCTCTGCCCACTCTGTGTTACAGCCCAAGTGAGACTTCTTTTCTTTTTTCAAATTTATAGGTGCAAGACATGCCCAGATGTCACCACGGATAGTGTTAAGCCTATTATGATTTGTTGTTGTTGAGACGAGGTGAGAGATGAGGTGGTGAGAAAACAAAGCTACCTCACTCCTTGCTGTGAGTTTTAATATAGACAGGGAATCAAATTCAGTAGACCCTCATGCCTGTGGCCGTCCCTTTAAGGAGAATTCTCTTTCAAATATCCCAGTAACCATATGAGGTCTGTTGCTATCATGATCCCCGTGGCACAGATGAGAAACAGAGGCTGAGAGAGGTTTAAGCAATGTTCCCAAGGCCAAATTGGGACCTGATGGAGTGGCCGCTAGAACTCACTCTCAGCAAAGTGTGTTGTTAGTTGTAGATCACTCTACAAACTTTGCTTGTTATTCTGCTTCTTAGATAGGAGACTGGAAGGCACTGTGAGGAATAACGATAGCAATTGGGCCCACTGAGTGAGTAATAGGACAAGAACAAGACTTTTGAAAAGTCATTGGAATTCCTCGGGGCTTTGTTCTTCTCTGATGTGAGCCCAGATTGTGTCACTGTGGTAATCTGGATCCTGACATCGCCCCGGAGAGCCACACTGACGTGTAAGACATGGGGCAAGGGCACAAGGCAGCCCTCAGAAGTGTCTGCAGAAGAAAGGAGGGCGTGGATGAGTGACTTCACTAAAGCTGGGGTTTCCTCTGGGACCTCTGAACCTTCATGATTCTGGTGACTTATGTGAAGGTGTACCCATTCCCGTGGTTCCTGTGCCACCTCCCTGCTCAAGCTCTGGGACATTTAGTCCTAGCTTGATGGATATTGGCACCGATGTTAAAGGCCATTAGGGGGCAAAATGGAAAGCTTTTTCTGAGCTAAAAAGTAAGTGTGGGTTTGGCCTATTGATCTGAGCACGACCAATAGTTCTCATAATTTGAACTCCTGTGTTGTGAGACCCACAAAGGCATTTGCCAAGTCGCATACACAGTAAATACAACTTGGGAGTGCATGAGTGGCAGGGGTGAGCCAAGGAGAAGAGACAGTGGGGGAGAGTTCAGTTTCAGAGTTTGGAGAAGTAGCTTTCAAGATTCTAAACACCATATCAAAAAGTTGGTATTTTCAAGCCTGCTTTTCCAGAACAGATTTGGACCATTCTATCTTCTGCTTTGATTAATCATTCAGAATCATGACTTCCAATAATTATCTTTGATACTGTGCTGTCTCATCGACGAGCCTAGGGGACAGTGCTCATTTCAACTAATTGTTCTTGTTACAGACACTCTGGGAACTTGTGTTGTTACCCTTCCATGGGGTAACCTCACAGGAGCTGGGGGCAGGACACGGAGCCTGAGGTGGACGGGACCAGCGATGGCAGGTCTGGCAGTCTGGCTGGTGACTGAATTGTCTATGCTCCGTGATCCCGGTGTGTGAACTGCTCCTATTTGGACCCAGGGAAAATCATTTTAAAAGCTGAAAGCTTTTGAAGTAACAAGTGTCTGCTTTTTTCTCTTCTCATTTCAGGCATGCTGAGTTTTAGTCCAGAGTGGTTGCAAAGGGACCTCTCCATCATAAATCTGGAAACCCTCGATCATGAAGGATTATTTCACAGGTTTCCTAAAAGTGAAAGAAAAATGGGAAAGGTGAAAATTTGATGTTTTCCAAATGCTTGATCTTTGAAGCATGTGCCAGTGCTGCACTTTCTGTGGGAGCGTTTTCCTCAGAATGTGTTCCTTCCTTACTCCTGATTGATGCCCTTCTCTGACTTCCTAAGCCTTAGCCTGTCCACCTCCCTACCCTAGTCTGGAATTCTGATGTGAGCTCCAAACTTGCATTCTTTTTCTTTTTTGTCATCATATATTCCTGTTAGATAAAAAGGAGGCACTAGGTACCATCCTGCCCAGAGTCTGGGATCTGAGACCACACAGTGAAAGAGGAGAAAGCAGCAGCTGGAGTGGTCACGTCGTGACTGGAGAGCACACGCGGGCTGGACCTGCACTGCCTAACGCGGTCGCCACTACCCACACCTGACTCTAAATTTCAATTAAAATTAAATAAAATTAAAAATACACATCTTCAGTCACGCTGGTGACATATCAAGTGCACTGTAGCCATATGTGGACAGTGTAGGTTTTATTTCGAACATCACAGAAAGTTCTATTGGACAGTACTAGTCTAGTCTCTTTATCCAGTCAAGTTTTAAGCTGGAACTGTAGGGGAAAAAGACTAACAATCAGGGTTTGTCCCTTAGGAATGGTAGTCACAGAAATGGTCAAACTTTTGTTTGAGAACAAAATTACTTTTGAATAGAGGAAGCCAGAGATAACTTCACAAAATTAATAGTGTTCCCATCTAGGTCTCCAAAATATGATGAAAGATTAAGAAACTTAGATCCCTTTTGAAATAAATGAGGGGACACCAATGTACCATGACTGCTATGGTCTGAATTGTGTCTCCCCAAAATTCTTACGTTGATGCCCTAACCCACAATGTGACTGTATTTGGAGACAGGGCCTTTAGGAGGTGACAAAGATTAAATGAGGTCAGAAGAGTGGGGCCCTAATCTGATAGGGCTGGGCCCCTTATGAGAAGAGGATGAGACACCAGCACCCGTTCTCTCCACCATGTGAGGACACATCAAGTAGGTGGCTGTCTACAAGCCAGGAGGAGAGCTCGCACCAGAAATAGACCATGCTGACACTCTGATCTTGAACTTCTAGCCTCCAGAACTGTGGGAAAATAAATTTCTATTGTTTAAGCCACCCAGTCTATGGTATTCTGTTATGGCAGCCCAAGCAGATTAATACACGACCTTGTATTTCAGTTACTGCTACTATAAAGGCTAGCATTTGTATAGCATTTTCAAAGGTGATTTTGTGTATCTTACTTGCTTTTCACAAAAGCTCTGGAGGTATTAATATTGTGATTTCAAGGAGAAAAAGAGGTCTGAGAATTCTCAGATAACCAAGGGTGAAAGTGGGTCCAGAAACCAGGGCTTCTGAATTCTAGCCCAGTGCTCCAGCCTCTCCACCATATTGCTTTAGAGATCTGTTGTGATTGCCCAACACACACTGTGCCTAGGCAACTCTGAACACGAGGGGTTATCCATGGCCACTCTCACATTAGCATCTGCCCAATGGAAATAACTAAGGGTTCATGGAACGTGGGAATCAATATTGCATAGTCAACAAGGGGTTAGTTTCCAGAATATTAAGAATATTTTCTACAAATATGTTTAAAAAAGAAGCAAGAGAGAAACTAGCACAGGACATGAACAAGAAATATACAGAGAGGAAATTTAAAGAACCAATAAACATTTTTAAATATGCCAACTTGTCAGTGAAAAAGAAAATACATGTTAAAACAAAGAAAGGTCAATTTTATACCTATCCAGTTAGGAAAAAAATTAGAAGTCTTGTAATATCAAGCACTGGAGGGGAAACAGGAATTGTCATAAATTGGACATCGGAGAGTAAATTAGTGCAGCCTCTTTGGAGAACAATTTACCAATATCTAGTAAAATTGAAGATATACATGCCCTGTGATCCAGGAACTGACTTCTAGACATATATCCTAGAGAAAATCTTGCACATGTACGTGCAGATATGATCAAGATATTCATTGCAGTCTTAACTTGTAATTGGAGAAACAAGTTAAATGTCTATCAATAATGTAGTGGCTAAAGTATAGTCCATTCATACAAAGAAATATTTTCTAGTAGTTAAAACAAAATGAACTGGATTTAAATGTATCAACATATACAAATCTCAAAAACATGATGTTAAGTGAAAGGGCATGTTATGAAAATATATGTTCTGATGATACCATTTATATAAAATTTAAGAACAAATTAATATTATATATTGTTTATGATACATAAATAGTAAAAATATAAACAATATAAAATCCAACTTTAAGGTGATGATTATCTTTGAGGAGGGAGGGAAATGGTATGAGGAGTTTCAATTGTATCTAAATTTTTGCTTTAATCATTTTTTTCTAAAGCAGATAAGAAAAAGAAAACACAACATGTGTAAATCTAGGTGGCACATGGGTGTCTGTTAAATGATTCTCTGTACTACATGTATATATAAATTTATCATAATTCAAAAACTCAAAACATTTTGCAAGATCAGAATTATCCTGATCATTTAGTATCAGCCCCTGTCTAAGCCTTATGGTCAGGCGGAAAGAGGTACCCAGAGAACTGCCTTCCAAGGGCCTCCAGCACAGGTGTGGGGGTGACATCATAGCCTCGGGACAGGCATAGCGTTCACCACATGCTAAACAGGGACCCCGCCAGGAGACTGAGATCTTAAACTCCCACCGTGTGCAAGGGTCAGGAGCAACTCCCCTGGGCTCTGCATCTCTCCCTTCTGGGTTAGAACTTGCCACCTGACTTACATACGACTTGGCTCTAACACTCACTTAACATCTTGAAAAACAAAGCCAAAACCAAAACTTGAAACTAATTTTGAAAGCAATTAATGTTAGACTCAGGCAATTATTTTCTTGGGTTTCCAGAAAGCTCAGCAATGTTAAAAGTGGTATGTTTGTTTTACAGGGATAATAAAAAAAATTTAATTAGTGTTTCACGAGTCACCCAGCTGACACACACCTTTTCCTTTAAAAAACAAACCACTGAGACACCTTTGTCATTAAACATCTCCCCCTTCACTGCTGCCTCCCTCTCACCACTCTGATTTCAAGGCTTTCTCAAATTTTTGGAAACTTCATGTGATTAGATGTTCAACGTTTTAGTCATCTTCCTAAAATATGTCTTTTCTAGATTATTCCTGGATGTCAGCTGACTTACCCATTGTAGTGAATAACTGAACATCTATTGAGCAACTTGCTCACTACTTATTTCATTTGACTTTATTTGATTTTTACAACAATCCTTCAAAATAGGTATAATCATTACTATTACTCTCATTGCAGAATTCAGAAAACTGAATCCCGGAAAGAGTAAATGACTTGTCCATGTTTACAAGGCTACAACCCTATTAAATAGAGCCAGGATTTAAAAGCTGCACTGTGATTCAAAGTCTTGGTTCCAATTCCAGATCTGACACTAATTATGTGACAGATATGTGGGTCATTATGTGGGTCACTTTACCTATCAGAGCCTTAGCTTTGTCATATCTGAAATGAAGGGGTGGGACTAGATGATGTCTAAGTTTCCTTCTAATTCTAAGGTCTTTCTCTGTGACCTTTTGTGACACAAAAAGACCAGAAGAGACAACTTATCTTTACCATCTCTATTTCTTTTCCTGCTTCTCTGTGGACTACAACTCAAAGAATGAGTTGACCAATTGAAAAAAGATCAGTGACCAAAAAATATTCTGGTTGACAAAATGCTGAATGATGCCATGATTTCTCTGGGCAGGACTCATATCTGACTCTCTGTTCTCTGAAACACTGGCACATTTGGAAATCAACCTGTGTTATTATAACTACTGAGTGTCTATTGAACACAAAGAATGGGGAGCTGAAAAAGACCCCATGCACAGACAGAGTTGGAAAGCAATGCCTTGAACTGCATCTACTTGCATTACTTTGAAATGTTCTTAGTTCAGAGATGAAGGGAACTCCTGTTCATAAGGTGGAGGTGTTGGCTTTTTTCCTTCTAATCATTTGCCCACAGTGCCAGGTTAATATCAGAACTGGAGATGGACAATTCAGGGCTCCAGAAAATAAGTTTTAGATGTAGAGTGACAGCCATCTATTTACTCCAGTGGTAATTCTGGCTTTAGTAACACTATAAGGGGTTGAACTTGACCTGGATCCTAAAGGAGAGGTACAATTTGGATATTGTTTCAGAAGGTGGTGTGCATGTGTGTGGGAGGGGTAGAATATCAAGGTCCGGGTAGATCCTGATAAAGGCCCAATATATGCAAGAATGAGACTCACCTAAATGAGGAAGAAAAAGGAAACCGAACAGAGGACACAGAGATGATATGTATTTAGAAATAATGATAATGTTAAATTTGTCAGAAGGCAGTTTAGAGTAAAGACACTGGCATTAGGCTACTTGGGATGGAATTCTGGCTCTGCCACTTACTAACTCTTGGCAAGTCATTTAACCTTTACACTTTAGTTTCCTCGTCTATAGCGTCTACCGCATGGGGTTGTCATGAGGATTAAATAAGAAAATTCCTGTAAGGCTTTTAGCACAGAAACCTCGCTAAATGTTAGTCATTATTAGGATGGGGTTAGGAATCTTGGACATGGCCTTTAGGGGAAGCTACTGAAGGTTTTGAACATGGGAATGATGATTTCAAAGTGATGGCACAATGCAATTGAATTTAGACAGAGACAGAAGAATAGTTTGGAGGTCATTACAGTGATCTGGATATGAGGTAATTGGGTCATGCCTTGGAATGATGTTAATGAGAATAAAAGGGAAAGGGTAAGTGTGACAATCATTTCAGGATTTAAAAATTTGGTGAATAAAGGGGACAAAAGAGAGAGATGAATAAAAGATGATTTCCAGGTTTTGGACTTGGCCTACTAGAATAGTGGCATCATTGGTTAAATGAAGGGGCTAGTTTTAGGGCAAAAATTCGTTTGAGATTTATTCATTAATTTTGAGGGTAGGGTGCACTATCCAAATGGAACTCTCCAGGAGGCCGTCAGGAGTATTCATCCACTGAAGAGAACTGACTGGGTTTATTATTTGAGGATCCATGCCTATTCCCTAAACTTGATTTGTGTACTACTTACATTTTTCCCTATTTCACACTTCCTGTAGTATTGTATATTTAATATTTTACTTTAATTTGACTTAAACTTATTTATTTGACTTCATCTAAGTAATAATATCTGTGAAATCTCAGGCTTTATATGCTAGTTATATTTTGTATAATACACATTAAAATAAAATCACAGCTGTTAAAATAGAAATATTCATCCATATACCTTCTAAAATAATTCCCAGTACCATCATTGTTACACATACATTTTGTGAAATGTGGATAAAAATGAAAACTAAAGCCATAAGAATCAGTGATTTTCTTATGGAGATAGAAAGAAGATCAGGAAGCTAAAGGGAGGGAGAGAAAGTGGCCAGCAAACTACAAAGAAAGAAGGAAGTACAAGAGAATCAGAGCAGTGTAATGTCATGGCAAATATGGGGGGCAGAATGAGAGGGAGTGTTGTGAGAAAACTTCAAAGAAAGAGCAGTAAAAATGCTATCTAGAAGAATGGATTCTTGAAAAGTCATGCTTTCTAGAATCAGATAACCAAGCGAGGGTCAGATTCTGGATATATTTTGAAAGTCAAGTCAGCATGCATGATTTGCTGATGGAGTCAATGTGGGGTATAAGAGAAAGAGAAAAGACAAGAATACTCCCAAGGTTTTTGGCCTAAGTTGTGGGAATATTGTAGCTGCTATTAATTCAGATATGGAATATTGAGGGTGGCCCAAGTTTGGGAGTAGGGAGATCAGGAATTCCATTTTGGACACGGCTAGTTTGAAATGTATATTCGTTTTCTGAGAGAGGATTTAGAGATAGTAGGATAAATGGAATTTCAGGGCTCGGGATCAGCCAAGATATAAAATTTGGAAACTGTCAAAATATAGGTTATAACTAAATTCACAAAACTAAGTGTTTTCATTGTATCAGTTAGAGTGGGCTTGGCTGTGCTAGTAACAAATACAGTCATGCATTGCTTAATGACAGGGATACGTTCTGAGACGTGTATTGTTAGGCGATTTCATTGTTGTGCAAACATCATAGAGTGTACCTACACAAACCAGGTGGTATAGCCTGCCTCACACCTAGGCTATGACACTAATCTTACGGGACCGGCATTGTATACGTGATCCATCGTTACCCAAACATCGTTATGCGGTATATGAGGGTACTACTCCCTATCCTCCCAAATCTCAGTGGTTTGTAACTTCAACATTTTCTTTCTTGTTTATGCTATATGTCCATTGTGGGTTGACTGTGAGCTTTGCTCCACTTTTTGTCACTCCAGGACTCAGGCTGACAAAGCAAGCAGAGAGAAAAGAGAGCTCTGGAGAGGCTTGCACTGGCTATAGAATGTTCTGGCTCAGAGGAGACACGTCACTTCTGCTCTCAGTCACTGGCCAGAGCAAGGCACACGGCCTCACTCAAGTATAAGAAGTGTCAGGAAGTACAGCAAGCACAGTCCATGTGCCTAGAAACCAGAGAGGCGGAAACTTCTGGAGTACCAGGCAGTCGTGGTCTCCACAATCACTGAGGGAGAAGGAAAGGTGGGTAGGAATGAGCCTTGGGCACTTCACATTCAGAGTTTGAGGGGGTGAGAAGAACCAGCAAAGAGCCTGAGGAGGAAAATTAGCAGAATGTAGTTCCCTGGAAGTCAAGTGAAGCTTTGGTCACTTGGATTTAGAAGCTTCAGAGAATGAAAATGATTGTTAGGCGTGAGTTAAGCTGACAAGGCCCACAACACGAGACACAGAAGAAAGGAGCCTGGGAGTTGCATTAAGAATAAGGTATATTTGGTATTTTACACCACATCAGAACACCTGGGAGGCCGTGAGCACAGAGAATAAGAGCTCCAGCTTCCAGGTGACAAGGACCTGGGCTGGAGCCCCAGCTGGTACTTTGTATTGTCTTGGCAAGTCTCTTAACCTCACTTTCCTTATCTGAAAATGGGCCTGCTGTGAAGATGTAGTAACAGACTGCCTAGTCCAGACCACGTGGGGAGCATTCATGTGGTAAGTAGCGTCGCCATGCTGGTGGGAAGGCAAATTGCTACAGCCACTTTGGAAAACTGTGTGACAGCATCTAAGAGAGCTGAACATACCCATAACCTGTGACCCAGGAGTGACAACCCTACGTGCATACCCAGTAGGCCTGTGAACATGTTTCACCAAAAGTCATGTACTAGAATGTTAATGGCAGCACCACTTATAATAGCCCCAAACAGGAAGCAACTCAAATACCCACAGTGGAATGGATCCACAAGTTGGGGTAGAGTCACACAATCATAGTACCCAGCAATAAGAAAGAACAAAGTAACACACAGCACTGTGGGGGAATCTCACACCGCGTTGAGTAAAGAAGACTGACAAAGAGTGCATTCCCTATGATTCCATTTACATAATGGACAAAACAGGTAAAACTGAGTTCTGCGGATAGAAGTTAGGACAGTGGTTACTCTTGGGAGGAGAACGATGAATTACTGGAAGGGGTAAGTGGTAGACTTCGGGGGTGTCGGACATGTTCTGTTATTGGTGCTAGTAAATGTATGTATTCAGTACGGGAAAACTGATCAAACCACACATTTATGATAAGTGCATTTTCATTAAAAATATAAGATTTTTTTAAAGGAAAAATAAAAGAATCAGGTGTATTGTAGCCGCCAAGTAAAGCTAAGTTACTTTACTTAGTTGGTGGAGACACCTGATCTCACTTGTGTTTTAATCACCTGTTGCTGCCTCCTCTGCCGAAAGGGCTGGTTGCAGCTACAGCAGTAAACATTTGTGTAAACAGGTGGTGTATCATTTCGGCTTGACTGGCAGTTTAATTAGGCACATGTCTTTTCTCTGCATTGTAATTAGATTGGTGGAGAATCCAGAAATTCCAGGTTCTTGCATTTGTCTCTTGATTGCTGGATTTTTTATAAAGGATTTATTGTGCTTACGAACATGATGGTGGTCTTGGCATGGAGGAAGCCATACTCACTGCAGTGAGAGGCTAATCTTGTTATGTCAACGAGGAAATTGTGATGCTAAACAAAGAGGTAGAATGGTGGATAATCACCCCCTAACCCGGTACCTTTTCTGCTGAACGTCAGTCAGCAACAAAACAGGGCTCCTGGAACATGAAAACCAGCCTTGATTTTAAGAGCCCCAGCAAAAAGCAAGTGAAAGTCCTTGCCAATTTTACAAGGCAATCTCCGCTCCCTCTTCGTTTGTTTTTTTCTTCTTTTACTGCGGCTAGTTTAAAGTGATGCTGTAACTCTAATGGTTACTAGGAATAAACACACCCCGGAGCCAGCAGGGCTTATCCAAGAGGGGGAATGTAGGCTCAGAAAAAAAAAATTGAGGGGCCATCTGGTTCACGCCCTTGGCTCAGGGCCAGCTTGTTGGGACATCATTGCTCAGGAACCCGCTCACCTGAGTTGGGAAGGCAGGCTAGTTTGTTCTCTTTGCCGTCTCTGACCCTTTGGGATTCAGCCTACATTGTCTCAACTAGTCAATTTTAGTATTGCATAATTAGGAATTAGGGAATATCTTTTTATTTTTTTAAAACAAGAATTTCTTTTTCTCTTAAGATAGTTTTACTTAAGTTAGGGCAGGTAATTAGAATCCCATTTCCTCCCAGAGGGAACCAGAAGGTGTTTGAGTATGTGTTTGTGTTTGAGATTTCTATGGAGATTTCAACTTAGTCCTACACACTTTATAAATATATGTTTTTCAGATATTAGTCACAATATATTCTAATGCAAAAACTAAGCATGGTAAGCCTTACGTGTGAAATTAAGTAATCTTTAGGAGAAGATCTCAACATGTTGGTAAACTTTTATCACTAATTCTTAACTATTATCTATCACACCTTAACCTAATTCTGATCTTATCCCTGATTATCCAGTGACTTGGAAATAGAAGCAACCAGTTCAATTCACTGAACACTTATGAGTGCTTACTATATGTCAGGTATACTTGGTATTAGAGATGGAGAATGAATAAGAAACCGGCCCATCTCAAAGCAGTTCAAATTTAGACAGAAGGGCAAACGTATAACAGAATATTAGGGGATAAAAGTAAGTGGAAATTATAAATATAGCACAGAGGAGGGAGGAATTTGCTTTAAAGGTGGGAGGAGTCTAGAAAAGTCTCCCAGAAGAAGGGAATATCTGAATTTGGTTTCAAAGGCTGAAGAAGAGTTTTCCCATTAGTCTTCAAGACAGAAAGAATGTAACGAGTAAAGGCACAAATACTTGAAACAGCCTAGCATATGCTGGGAACTAGATGTAGAGGCTTGATAGGTAGGTAGAGGCAAACTGTACCTTGGCAGAAATCTGGGACCTTATTTTGATGGGACAAGTGTGAAAGTTTCTAAGTAGGTCGTACAATTGGATCACTCTGGTGTAGACGGACTGAGGGTAAGCCTGGAGGTGGAAATGCTATTTGTTCAAGACATGAAGAACAATTAGGAGGTTGTTGCATTAGTTTAGGCTATTGGTAATAAGAATTTGGACAAAAATGTTAGAATGTTTGGAAACGAGAGGACAATTTGAGAGATATTTAGAAGAGGGACCAACAGTACTTGGTGAGAGAGAGCTTTAGTTTAACAATCTAGCCTCCAGCTCACCTCACAACCTTTGCAAGACTTCGTTGGTTTGTCTTCATCTGTGATTCCCAATCACACAGCAGTAAGTACTATCCAGAAAGTGAAAACCCCCAACCTGGTCTCTTCAAACATAGAAGGTTTCTCAGGCACTTGTTAGAAGACAGGTAGAAGAACCTGGACTATTTCTCTCTATCTGCTCTTTGAGCCTTTAGCTGGCAGCTGCTGACTAGGTGTAGCATCATTTAAATACTTACTGAGGAACACCTTGGGCTTGTGATCTGACTTACTTTACAGAATTCTATTTATACACCTAAAGATATATTAGAATAAAATCTCTAAGAGACACATTTTCATAAAACAGGAAACTGAGCAATTCATGAACAGATACTAATGGGATTATTTATTTTTTAATCACAAGAGGAAATACTCCTGAAAAAATCCATTTTAGTGTAGCAGTTAGGACACTTTGGGTTGCAAATAACAGAAAAGCTAACTCAAAGTGGCTTAGGCCCCAAAGGGAGTTTATTAGTGTACGTAGCGGGGATAAAGGCATGGCTTCATCTAGGCAAACCATGTCATTGGACGCAGTCTCTACTTCCTGGCTCTCTTCTCCACATTGGCTTTATCCTCAGCCTCCATCCATCGGTCACAAGATGTCAGCCAACAGCTCCATGTCTACACACACACCTGGTTTAAGTCCAAGGGTAAAATTGGAGCCAGGTAGATTTGGTGCTCCAGGGAAAGTAGAAGATTTCTCCCAGACAACATGGACTGAAAGTGGTAGAGAAGTTGCTTCTCAAAAGAAGTTCTGAGTACTGGTATCAGAAGGGAGAATGGATGAAAGCAGATAAAGACATGAAATATCTCCTCTACTAGGAAATCCAAAAATTATGAAAGGAGTGAAAGATTTTGAGTTTATTATGTCTACTGTTTCATTTGCAATCTACTCAGCAACTCACTGGATAGGCGCATGATATGTGCTCACTAAATATTTGTTGAATGAGTGAATGAATGAATGAGTGAATACAGTGTGCTCTTCCTGTCAGAACTGCTACCTGGTTTCCTGAGTCTGAGAGAGGTAATTGCACACGAGACTTACTGCTCTGTTTCGTGTCATCCCTCCTATATTAAACAGCACTGCTGTAGACCTATCACACTGTATTTTAGTTGTCTGTTTATTCATCCACAACTCCTCCCCTAGACTATAAACCCTATGAAGGCAGGAGCTATGTCTTTCCTCTTTGAATCATAAGGACACAGCATAGCACTGGCACAAAGTCTACACTCAGTAATTATTTGTTGCTTATATACATGAATGAATGAATGAATGAATGAATTAACGATCAATTGAGAAGCAGTTCTTCAGTCCTTTGGAAGACTACAGTTTCTCTTGCAACTCAATCCCTGGACTCAATATACCGTATAGCAGTGATTCCCAAACTTGTTTGCATATTAGAATGACCTTGGAGTGAGGGTTAGGGTTTTTAAAAAAATTCTAAAGCCCAGGACATACCCCAAATTAAATCGCAATATTTTGAGGTTACACCAGGCATTAGCAATTTTTGAAGCTCCCCAGGTGACCCCAATGAACAGACAAATTTGGACAACACTGTTTATAGGTGTACTCAGAAACTCGGTGAACTATAAAGGATATCTATGATCATCTTTTCCGGTGGGTACCACAGGTTATAGTAGAGAAGTCCCTGTACCCTCTGGGACCAGGTGAGAAATCCCTTAAGCTTTTACAACCAGGACTAGCGTATATCTCCATGGACATGGAAAGGTAGAGAAGGGATGTTTATTAGGTTTTAAAATTTAAACTTGTTGCCTTAATCATCTGCTTCCCTTTATTTACATCAGTGCAGAAGAGTGAGCTGGGACAGACCGCTTATTATAATAGCCAGCAAATTGGATGCCTTGTCTTGATCTCATTGGCCTCTTCAAAGCTCGGATGATGTTAAGAGCCCACATGAATGGAGTCAGGGTTTTGCATCTCTCAAACACCACCCCACTGCCAAGGTGAGGTGACCTACACCCATCCATAAATCTTAGAATTTGAACTTCAGCTGTCAATGAACCTGCAGAAACCACAGATCCAATCTCATTGCCATTAGATCCTTGCTATTTGAAGTATAGCCAATGGACTAGCAGTGTGGGCTTCCACTAGGAGCTTTTAGGAAATGTAGACTCTCAGGCCCCACCCTAGTCCTACTGAATCAGAATCAACACTTTAACAAGACCCTCAGGTGACATGTATGCACATTTACATTTAAGAAACACAGCTGTAGACTACCTTGATGGGAAAAAAGAAAAAATGTTTTGACATTTTCTCTATTGCTCAGAAAAAGTCTAAAAATCTTTTGCTTTTGTGGGACTTTGACTACATTGTGTCTCTACTGAAAAATGCCCAAGGTACCTACATCCTTTGCTTGTGAAAAATAGGCTTACCTTTAGGGCTCTCAAAACAGTGGCAATTCTTGTGTTCATGTTTTGATGCCTGAGTCTTTGCATTTGACTAGAGGAATTCTAGAATCCTTATTTCTAGCTGTATTACACTGGAAACTACAGTGAAGTGAGGGAAATAATTGAATGCACCTACACTGGAGGGTTCATTTCCTCCTCATCTGTCTCCTTTATATTTGCACTATAATGGTAACTTGGTTTAGCCAAGAAAAAAAAAGATCTGAATAAATGCAATAAATGCAAATCTATTCTTTGGCAAAGGGATTATGAAACAACTAGGACCAGAGTGTAGAAGTATAATTTTCTTGATTTGTGAAAAGAGGGAGTTAAGGAGATCAGAAGTCAGAGATGAAAATTTAAAGCTAAATCCAGATGGGGTGGGAGGGGTTGGTGGGAGTGGGGGTGTGGTAGTGATAATTAGATTGAGGAAAGTTGGATGAGTATTCAGTGGTAAACAAGGGTTCCATGGTTCTTAGATATGGAATCCAGGGAAATGTATTTCCATCAGTGTTGGTACTGCCTAGAAAACCTGAGGGATTGCATGTGGAAAGCCCTGCCATTCTTGGGGAACCGGCCTTCAGGAGCTAATTGGTTTGATAATGAAATGAGTTGTATAAGAAGTTAGATTTCTGTGTTTAGAATTTAATCTGGATTTTGTCACAAAGCTCAATAAGTGTGTATCAGTCTACTAGAGCTGGCATAACAAAGTACCACAGACTGGGTGGCTTAAACAACAGATATTTACTTTCTCATGGTTCTGGAGGCTAGAAGTCAAGGGTCAAGGTGTCAGCAGGGTTGGTTTCTTCTGAGGCCTCTCTCCTTGCCTTGTAGATGGCCATCTTCTCACACTGTCCTCTCATGGTCTTCTCTCTGTGTGTGTCTGTGTCCTAATCTCCCCTTCTTGTAAGGACACCAGTCATATTGGATTAGGGCCCCCTAATGATCCCATTTAACCTTAATTACCTCTTTAAAGATCGTATCTCCAAATATAGTCACATTCTGAGTTACTGGGGGTTAGGACTTCAACATATATATTTTAAGGGGGACACAATTCAACTCATAACAATGTGTAAATTACCAAATTAGAATCACAGGAAAGAAGGAAAGGAATCTAAAAGATTACTTAGCCCAGTACCTCCATTTTACTTATAAGGAATTAGAAACCATTGGAGACAAAGTGATTTATTTTCTCACAAAAGGTTATCAGTAGTAGTACTGGGATTAGAACCCAGGTCTTCCCTGTAGCCTTCCACTCCCTCAGGTCTCCTGCCCCGGGAATAGTATGCAAGGCAACAGAGGTAAGACTTATAGGGCAGCACTCTCCAAACTAATGAGCACACAGATCACTGGGGGATCTTGTCAAATGCAGATTCTGATCCATTAGGTCTGAAGTGGGACTTATGATTCTGCATTTCCAGCAAGCTCCCAGATGTTGATGGTGCTGGTACCGCTGCGGGGGCAATGGTCCTCACGCTGTGGCTCTGGACCAGCATCACCTGGGAGCTTGTTAGAAATGCAAAGTCTCAGGCCTACCCTAGATTTACCAAATCAGAAGCTATTGTGGTGGGGCCTAGCAATCTGTGTTTTAATAAGTCCCCCTGGTGATTCTGGTACATGTTGAAGTTTGAGAACCTCTGCTCTAGAAAAATTTTTCTTAATCTTGCTCTGTCTCAGAATTACCTGATGGATTGGTTAAAAAGGCGGACCAACTAAATCAGAATCCGTGGTGACTGTGTATGTTTTGAGGGGTGCTAGTGAGGAACAGGAAATATCTATATATTTCTAAAAAACACTCCAGGTAATATGGTTAAGTAGCTAGGTTTGGGGACCACTATTCTTTACTGTACCCTAGAATCATCCAGGTTGGAATCAATCATTATAAAATGTTCTGTTTATAGCCAGCTGTCCAGTGAGCACTTTGATTAACTGAGAGAACTTCCTTTTTCCTTCCTCTCCATTCCATAAACCCCCAACCTTCTTCTTCCAACTGGGTCATTCTGGACTTCAGTTAACACCTGCCATTAGCAGAAGGTCATTGAGCTGAATTTCATTATGTTCTGACACATTTGCTCTGCAAGTCTGTGATGTTCTGTGGCTCACCTTTATGTTAAATTAGTTCTCATCCACCTGAGTTATGAATAGCTTGTCCTTTTGCATTATCTTTGTCCTTTACCATCCTGAGTGCCCCCTTCTCCCTTCCACATGCCCCGCAGCCCCATGGGTTTGCCGGCTGGGACAAGTCACACTTGGGATAGCTCTCTTACACTGCATACAGCTGGGCACATCATAACGAAGTCAGAGACGATATCAGAATGGTAATGATGAAAAGTCTGATAACACTCAGTGTTGGTGAGGTTACAGGGAAACAGGCACTCTTGTGTACCATCAGGAAAAGTCTAAACTGGCATAGCCTATTTGGAGGGCAATTTGGTAATATTTCTCAAAAAAAAATTTATTTAAAAACCACTTATTCTTTGGGTCAGCAATGTTATTTTTAGGATTTTTTCCTGCAGAAATGCCCATACAAAAGATGTACAGGAAAGAATGTTCATTGATGGATTTTTTGTAATGACAGAAAACTGAAGGCTACTGCAATAGTTATTATTAGCAGAGTGGTTATTTGTGCAATGGCAGACGTTAACTAAGAGAGGTAGCGATGTAAGTACTGGAGAAAGCTGAAAGACCGGACCCAATGCCAGAATGTAGCCTCTCCAGCAAGGTATCTCAGGGAAGCTGAGTCTCTTATACGGCAGCTCAGGGCTCCCAGAGAGTGTTGGATGAGCAAGGTAGATGCCGTATGGCCTTTTATGCCTTAGTCTTGGAAGACATTCATTGTCTCTTCTGTACTTCTCCCTAGGTGGAAGTAGTTATATGCCTATTCAGATTCAAGGGGAGGGATATAAACTCCCCCTTTCAGAGGGAGAAGTGTCGAGAATTTGTGACCATGTTTCATAACCACCACACCGTTGTTACCTCTAGGGAGTAGGGGTGGAGGGAGAAGATCTTGCTTTTCATTTTATGCTCTTCTATACTATTTTATTTATTTAAAAATGTTTGGAGCCAGCCCTGATGGCCTAGTGGTTAAAGTTCAGTGCACTCGCTTTGGTGGCCCAGGTTCGGTTCCTGGGCATGGAACCACACCACCCATCTGTCAGTAGCCATGCTGTGGTGGCGACTCACATAGAAGAACTAGAAGGACTTACAACTAGAATATACAACTACATACTGGGGCTTTGGGGAGGAAAAAAAAAAGAGAAAGATTGGCAACAGATGTTAGCTTAGGGCGAATCTTTCCTAGCAAAAAAATAAAATAAAATAAAATGAAATAAAATAAAATAAAATAAAAAATAAAAATTGTTTGCATTACTTTAGAGATTAAAAGAGTGATAAAATAAGAAGGAAGTAATTGAAGGAAAAGGGAGGCCATTGGTAGAAATTTGCAAGTGGAGAGAGGGACGGAAAAAGAAGAAGAATGACAGGTAGACCTGGGAAATGAGGCAGCAGAGGAGACAAATATGGGCTTGGGGAACGTGGAGGGCAGTATGGCCTTGTGCTTTTGCTAGACGCACGTGGGATAGCCTTCTGCCAACCACCCCACATTATCTGCCCTTGGAAATACTACTCATCCTTTGAGGAACAATTCAAATGTCACCTCCTCTGTGTAACCTTCTTGGTCCGCTCCCAGCTACAGTGGTTCCTCCCTCCTCTGTACATCCACGGCGTTTGTGTGAGCAGACCTGTATGTAGCACGTACCAGCCCTACCCTCTTGGTTATTTAATTATACTTCTGTGCCCCTCCAGAAACTGTCCTTAAAGGCTGACATATTTTGTTAATTTTCTACATTCCCACATTGCTCAACACTCTGTCTTACAGTGGGCAGTGGGTATTCCATAAATATTTCTTAAGTTAGGGTCTTTTTTTAAACAAACACACAGCATTTACTATGTGCTAGGTAATGCCCTCAAATATTAGCTCATTTACTATTTCATAACAACCCTCTGAGACAAATATGATCATCACACACATTTTACAGAAGACAAAGTGGATGCATAGAGAGGTTAAAGAAGAAGGTCACAGACCTAACAGACGGTAGAGATTGGAGTCAACTCAAACAACTTGGCTCTAGATTCTGTCCCCTTACCACTGCACTCGCCTTCATCCGTGCATACTGTGGCACACGTCTAGGTTTCCGTATTTGAGAGTCAAGAAGAGTGTCTCTTTGTGTTTTGTAAAATGTACCAGCCACCTGATGGAATTGAAATTCCATAGACAAACATCTCTCTGGATGGTTGTGCAGTAAAGGAAGTAGAATGGCACTGATGTAGTTGATTAGAGCTTGAGTCATTTAACCTTCTGTCTCTTCATTGACTTCAGCCTCCCAGGAAGTGTGCAAAGCTTTGAGAACCGCGATCAATGGCCCAGAATGGTCTGCAGAGAGAACATTATAGAAATGTCTGAAGAAGTTGCTTAAAAGAAGGGAACAGAGGCTCAGAAAAGTGCCGAGATGTGGGTAGGAAATAATTTGAAGTAAATAATCATGGGGAGAATGTGAAACTGTTCTGTAGATGAAAACTCTAAAATAATGAGGTCACAAATTTATTTTTACCAACCTATCCTTCCAAGGATTGCAGAGCTACTATTATATGAAGAAAGAGCAAAAGTAATCAATTTCAATATTGTTATCATGGCCTGTATTAAAATAGAGCAGGGAACGCAGGCAAGCTACTCATTGTCAAGTGCTACAATGTTGGAAGGAAATAGGGTAGTCAGATAGTTTCATCGAGCCCAACTCAGCTTCATTTGGAAGGGAGTTTAATTGAGAGGTCGGGATTGGTACAAAGGTTATGTCAAACACGGAGGTGCTTTGTATGAAGTTTTAGTTCCACTTCGCCATGAGGTTCCACAGAGACAATAAAAATATAGGAGAGTTGAATATTAGCCCTCTTGCTTGCTCATTGCTTTTTATCATCTAAACAACTTGGGCTAATTTCTAACATTCAACATTTATGGACTTCCAGGAACTCATAAATGTCACATCAGGCTGCCTCTTAGTGAATTTTTAATCAAGGGGGAGAATTTCAGCTACAAATAGACCAAGAATCAAGAGGCCCAATATTGATCGGTCAAAGTGGCACTTATGAACCTGAGGTTGAAGTAGTTCGGATAAAAGGATGCTGGGCTTTCGATGGCCCCTAAGCCCTCTTTTTCAATCAAGTCCAGGTGAGTGTCAGATATCCCCTTAGAGTTACTGAATAGCAGCAAATAATATGAGGTCTACTGAATGCCCATACTAATAGCTGTAAATATAAGAAGGAAAAGCTGAAACTCTAACCCAGGCCAAATATCATCTCAGTTAGCATTTCTACAGATGTCATACTCTAATCCCAAAGCAGATTGCAACATTCTTCCCCACTTAGGGCAGCAGTTCTCCTTGGATGGAATGGGCCAAGGCCATGATGCTCTGGTTATTCTGCTCTGTACAGGATCTGGCCTCTGAGTCTGAGGCCTTGAATTGTCCCCACAGAGATACAGAGCAGTGCTTGTTATGTCAGGGATCACTCAAACCAGTGAATGACGTCTATCACTAATGCCAAGCCATGAATCACTGGTCTGTGGTACTGTAAAATTAACATGCGCCGCTATAAATAACTCATCTGTAATGGGCTGTCGTTGATGGCTTTTTGGAAAGGCTTGACTCAGGAGTAAGGATTTTAATGACTGTAATTGAAATTAGATGAAAAGCATCAGTATTGGGCTTTTTTTTCTGACCCATGCGAGGACAAATTCCATCATATGTCAAAACAATTATGCTGTGTCAAACCTGAGGGACATGATGCCCCGTGCCTCTCCTCCGGCACCTTCTGACAGCGGTCCCCTGAGACGTCTCCCGGTGAGTGACAGGGCACAGGCTGGTGGCTCCTCAGTGCTGTTCCTCCACAAAGGGCCTTAACAGAGCCGGGCAGTACTGGAAGAGCAGCCCCCAGCTCCCAGATTAGGGCTCTTACCAGCAGGGAGAGTCATGATATTAATAACAAATACTTTGCTTTGTGTAGCGGAATATGGTTTACAAAGCTCTTTCACGTCCATTATCTCATTTGAGCCTCGCCAAGGCCCTGGGAGGTAGGGCAGACATTAGTGGTGTTATCATCCTCAGATGTCTGAAGAGCTAGAGGCTCAGAGAGCTAATGACTTGCCCAAGGTCACACAGCTAGTAAATGATGAAGCAGGAACCAGGAACCTCTGATCCAAAGCACGTCCACACTCTAGGGCCTTGTAACCATGGTCTAGTGCTTGGTGTCAAATACCTCCCTCCTCCTGTCTGCCCAGCACGCTTCCAGCCTCTGTGAAGTACTTGATCCCAAGGAATCCAGACAGGCCCTGCTTCTCCATCACCAACAGGAAAATAAAGACAGCTGAGGACAAATGCAAATGTAGTATGTTTTTCACTGACTCATTCAAATTCTAAAAAGCTTTTTCTAGTGCAATTTGAGTCATGAGTGGAGGTTCCAAGCCAGTTAGTGGAGAGTCTTTGAAACAGGCTAGATGGTGCTTCAGTGCTCTTTTCTCATTTTGCTTCTGATGTAATAGAGAGCTTCCAGAGTTTCATTTTAAGGGATGCTGAGCATTATGGGGGATCAGGCTTTCACAAGGAAAAGCCCCAAAATTGGAGCTCAAAGTCCCGAGGGACACTCATTCTCCACAGCCCAGCCACCTCTTGGTTCCCTAAAATCAGATGGGCTCTACATAGAGATTTCTGAGTCCCCTGCGTGTGTCCTAGGAAAGGGGCTCTAAAGTCACGGCCAGGCCCTACAGCCCTGAGGTGGCTGCTGCCAGCCTTGCTCTCAGGAGGCAGAAAATCTTAGAAGCAGTAGAGACCATATGCTTCAGCCATTATCTTCTGAACCTCCCAGCCCCAGACAATTAGTCGGAGGAGCTGAGCCCATGTGTGCCTTCAGCCCTAACATCTCCCCAACTGGGCCCGTGCCACGCCAGTGGAGGTTTGTAAATGAACGTGCAGCATACCTTTGTTCCTATAGCATGTCACCGTTCCCCACCTGGAGACAGCTCCGTAATCCTCCTGTGCAAAAATAACAAGTCCCGTATAGGATTGCGTACATAGTCTAATTACACGTAACAAAACATCTCCTCTCAGGAGAGAAGGAGTGTTTGGTAGTAAATTAAGAGACACAAAAACCACTGCGAGCCATGCTGATTAATCCAGTTCTCTAGCCATGGGGAAGGATCCTTGAGAAATGGGTTTGCGGTTTGATCATAATTATACGCCCACTATGGGGGCCTTTCCTGTGCACTGGCTTTTGTGTTGAAGGGAGGAGTGTGACTGGGATGGGGACTGCAGAGCTGATCATTCAATGTTGTGTTGGTGGAAGGGAAATTGCTCCAAAAAACACTAATACTTATTAAATGGGTAAAGCTCTGGGAGCCCACCCATGTGGGCTTTCAGTACCTCTCTCGCAGTTTCAGATGGGACAGCATCTGTGCAAGTGGAAACCTCTGTCCAGCTTTGCTCTGGACACTTGTGGATTTATTTGACTTTCCTTACCCCTTTCAGCACCAAGCTCAGAGAGCCACTTGGGCTCCAGTCTATGGGGACCTTATGGATGAAAGGGAACACAGAACAAACACATTAGAAAAACAGAGAAAAAGACTCTTTCAACACGACAACTACAAAGATAGACTCTATGTGTGTCGGGGGGTGGGGGAGGGGCACATGCATGTGCACATTCATAAAGCTTTACAGTTAATGCAAAATGCCTAAGCTTTCAAAGAAGATTTCTGTTTGAATTTTTGGGTTTGTCACTTTGTAGCAGCAACCTGGCCTCTCTGGGCCTTAGTTTTCTAATCTGCAATATGGGATTAGTAACTATTTCTGCCCTTCTTACTTTAGGGGTTACTGTGGAGACCATATAAGAAAACAGATGTGAAAATGCCTTGCAAACTGTAAAGCATTATACAAGTGTCTTTTTTTCCTCATATTAGCACAGTGTCTAGCGTATAGCAAATGTCTAATAAATATGCTAGTTGATGGATGGGTAGACATATGCTTAAGGGTGAGAATGGAGTTATTTGAAACATGTGAAAAACTCAAGGGAGGTTTGCTATAAATCATGGATTTTTAATAGAATTTTTAAATGGGAAGGGGTGTAGAGACTCGCTAAGAGAGCAGAGGAATATTCCTGACTGTAGAGATGAGACAATCTGAGTGGGAACAGCATATTTCCTTGGCTAGAATCTAAGTAGAGTAGAAGTTGAAGGGAATTAGGTAAAGGACGGAGAAAAGGAGGAGAATTAATGGAAGACAGAGGTTAGGTGCTGGGGTGGATCTTGTCCTTGAGCAAACAGCTGATTGCATGAGCATCTATCCACAGATGGGCATCCATGCAACGATGGGCATCCATGCAAAGATGGGCATCCATGCAAAGATGGGCATTCATGCAAAGCCTACAGCAGCCTTGCAAAAGAAGTGCAAGTTTTCAGTTGGTGATCAAAAAGTAGATACAATGTACACATGTCTAGTTTAGGTACAGAATCCAGAATTCTGGTGCCTCCACAATCTTTTGTGATAGTGACAATTGGGGGTAGTGGAGAGGGGATAGGGTGGGAATAGGTAGGATTGATCATGAACTAGAACTCTGCCATATACTGATGAAGTGCCTATTGGAGAATCCCATCCCAATCAAACATTTCAGCATCTCAAGGAATGGAGCAGTTCAAGGACCTTAATCCAGAGGCAGTAAAATCCCCAGGGAAACAAAAACAACCTGTGAACTTCCCAGGGGAGCTGCACCCCACTCCCCCATCCCCTTTAGCATGTGTACGTCTACAGAATTCTAATTCCTAAAGATGAAGAAAAATACACTTCCACTACAGTAGAGGGAACTTCTGTGAGAACAGAGTTGTGTTTTGAATGTTTTAATATACAGAAATTGACACCTGTCTGCTTTGGTATTCAAAAACCCTCTCTCCAGAATAGAATAACAATGTTTTCTCCTCTATATTTTCTTTGCATGCTGCCACAAACTGCTGTTGTGAAGCAAATCCTTCTGTTACAATCCTTTATTTTTACCTTCCCCCCACTTTGGAAATCACTTTCTTTCTCTAAAAGATTAAAGTCTGGTGAAAGCTGCTAAGTGACTAAGAAACGGACTCTTCTGAGTCAACAGATCTGCCCCCATGTATCTTTGAGTCATAGCTGCTAATGTTTCTTGACACAATCCAGTTTTTCTTTTGATTTTTTTTTTCCTCTCCTGGTAGCAGAGCTTACAGAAAAATTTCCAAGTGTTTAGAGATGGGAGATTTTGCCTTGGTGCATGAACCACCCTTACCATCATGGGGAGCTCCCTGTCGAGTAGCACATGAATCTGATCTGACATGTTTATTTCTTGGCACGACTTGGATATCACTTTGCTCCTACTGCCAAGACATTTTTGGGAACTATCAACACTGCTTAGTGTGCCTCCAAGAGTTCCAAACAGCCATTTATATATATGTGGTGACCACCCACTCCTGCTTGTGTACATCCTGGTCCAGAGAGAACAGTGTAGACTCAAATCCAGACCCTCCCCTTGCCAGCTGAGATCTTTAGAAAAGTCTCTTTATCCGTCTGAACCTCAATTTCCCAACTGTAAAATGGAATGAAGATATAGAACCGTTGGAAGGTATGGATCGTTGGCAGATAAAGAGCACTAACTTGTGCATTCTTGACACTTAAGGGTCAGTAGGTATGAGTTCAGCTCCCTCCTCTTTCATGTAAAGCAACTCTCTCATTTTTTCTCTGTCTGCACAGGTATATATTATGCAGATGGATTTATAAGAAACTGACAGCAGTGGTGGCTTCTAGAGGGGCAGTAATCTGATATAGGAGGATGATTTTACTTTTATTTTTTAAAACTATTAAGCAACATATGTATATTTAGAAACTCTGGGTTCCTAACTCTTGGTCCTTTTTTTCAGTGTCTTCCCTTCATTTCAGGGGTTGGCAGTATCACACTGAATAGGAACAGAAAGAAAATTCTATATGTGCTGTTTCTGCTTTGACATGCCTAATATTGACTGTGAGATGTGTTTAGTGTAGAAGGCTTCCAAATTAAAGAAGCTCTGGGAAATGATGGACTTTTTAATAAAGGGTTGGACAATTGGATAGCCATTTGGGAAAAGATAAAAATGGATCTATATCTCCCACCATCTCCCAAAATACACTCCAAATGGATGAGAGATTTAAATGTAAAAAAAAAAAAAAGAAAGAAAAAGTACAAGTACTAGAAGAAACATGGGTGAATTTCTTTATAATTCAGTATGGAAAAAGCTTTTCTAATCATGATTCAAAAATCCAGGTTCGATAATAAAACAATTGATAAATTTGATCATATTTTAAAAAACCAAAACTTTGCATGGCAAAAAAATTACAAAGTCAAAAGACAAGCAACAAACTTTGAGAAAGTATGTGCGATTACATCATAGATAAAGGGCTATCTCCCTAATGCATAAAAAAATTTGAAAATCAGAGATGCAAGTCCAAAAACCTGAAAGAAAAGTAAGCAGAAGAAACAGACACTTCAGAGGAAAATATACAAATGGTCATTAAACATATAACAACCTGCTCAAACTTACTCTTAACAGGAGAAATGCAAAATAAAACTACACTTCGATACTATTTTTCACCTATCACATTGGCAGAATTCAAAATATTGAGAAGACACATTTTAACCAGGCTTGGGGGAAACAGGTACTCATAAATTGCTAATGAGAGAGCAACATGATCAGTCTCCATGGAGGAGAATCTGGCAGATTGAACAAAACTATGCATTTACCTTTAGAGTTACCAATTATTCTTGTTGGGATTTACCTGAGATACGTTTCCACAAATATAAACTACTTGTGATAAGTTTAGTTATTGAGATGTTATTTATTGTAAGAAAACATTGGAATCAACTTAAATGCCCTTCTACAGTAGAATCTATGGTACATCCACAGAAGAGAGTACACACAGCGTAAAAGAATGCAGAAGCTCGCTATGAACTGATATGGAATGATTTCCAGGAGAGATTGTAAGGAGCAAAAAGTAAGGTGTGAAAGAGTACACACCTTTTATCTAAGAAAGAAACAAGAAAACAGGTACTTATTTCCTTGTTTTTGCAAAAAGATGTGCAGGAAGCCTGAGCCAGAAACTAATGAAAATGGTTGCCTATTAGGGGCTATGAGGGAATAGGTGAGCAGGGATTATTAGGAATGACAGTGAGACTTCTCTGAATATACCTGTTCGTACAGTTTTGACTTATAAATCAAATAAATGTTTCATATATTTTAAAATTAAATCAAATCAGGAAGGATGAATACAAAGAAAATCTTAGAAATGAATACAAAATGAAGCAAAGGAAGCCAACCGCACATCAAATTGACAAAATAACCATACCAAAAATAAATAATTAATTCAGAAACTCTTGAGCACAGTGTTCCAACCATATATGCTGAGTGGGTTGTAAAAGAAAAGACTGTAAAAACACCTTGAACTTAGTAGGTTTGTTGTTGGTAGTAGTATTGGTACAGTAATTCTAATAATTTTGAATCTACTGTAGGACTGAGCAAATGAGTTAGATATATTGATGGTGATAGGAAGCAGGGAGAAGGAGTATAGAAATATAGGAGAGGAAAAGATGAGGAAGAAGCCTGTGATGTTGGACTTGAATTATAGGCATCAGTCTGAATTCAGTTTTGTTTACTGAAAGGGCCTTGAAGCAATAAACTCCAGCAGCAATGAGCTCACCTAGCACCCAGATCTTATACCTAAATACCATTCTCCATTAGAAGAAACCAGGGCTTGGAATCAGGATCAAGGTTCTGAGGGAAAAAAAAAAAAAAGAAGAAACCAGGGCTCCTTGGAGAAATGGCTAATTACAGGTCTGGAGCCTGAGAGGTCATGTTGTACCAGAAACCAAAGAAGAGCTCAAAGACTGCTGGTGGGTTATCTACAAGATGCATGAGCTGGCTTGAGGGGGTTCTCACCAGCCAAACTTGAGATAATTTCAGCACCAAAAAGAATAATGATGGTAATAGATTATAACACAATGAAAAACAATGAGTCCAAAGTGATGCTAAAAAATTAAAATAAATTAAAAAACCCCTAAAAAAGTAGTGAAATCCATGTAAAGTCTGTAGCCTAGTTAATTATAATGTGCCAATGTCAATTTCATGGTTTTCATAATGTACTATGTAGGATGTTATCATTGGGGGAAGCTAGGTTTTGGGTACACTGAGACTCTCTGTAATATTTTTGTAAATTTTTGTGGTTCCATAATTATTTTAAGATAAAAAGTTAACAAATAAGCATGTATGTGGTGGGTGGTGGGGTGGTGTTCATTACAGAAGAATGCTAGTCTATATACGTAGAAGAAATGATAGAATTAGAAAATCACCACTTGCAATCACCAATGCAATAATTCTTTCAAAGATCATCAAAGGATGGTCAAACCATTGGATGATGCCCTTAGAGAATGGGATATTCACATAGTCTCACTCCATAGCTTATTTATTATCTACAAAGTGTACAGGAGCTTCTATGGTGGAGAAATCTGACAGACGTCACCTTAGCCAAGTGACAGAAAGAAAAGTCTTGGCTGACTGCCTCCTTCATTCTTGCTCCTGAGCCTTCAGTGCCATGTGAGAACATGATCAGTATTGAAACAAAATGACATTAGGGGTTTCCTGATATGCTGGGATGAGAAGGATACATCACCTATACAATACTTATGCCAAAAATGTCTAATCTGAATTCGATAATGAAGAAACAAACACCCAGATTTAAACCATAGCATATTCTATGAGACACTAGCCTGACTCCAAAGCTATCAGTCATAAAAGACCAAAAAAAGGAAAAAAAAAAAGTAGGAGACTGTCCTAGATTAAAGAGACTAACCAGACTAAAGAGAATGACAATTACATGAAATAGATGATTCTTGGTTGAATCCTGGATCAGAAAAAATGTTACAAAGAACATTAGTAAGACAATTGGGAAAACTTTTATATGGGCAATATATTAGACAATATTACTGTATCAATGTCTTGGGAGGTAAATGTCTTGGGAGTGAAAAAAAACATTGTGCTTATGTAAGATAATGCCTAGGTTTTAGGAGATACATTCAGGGGTCAAATTTCAAGATATCTATAACTAATTTTCAAATAGTTTAGCAAAATAATTGAGAGAGAGATCTCAAGCAAATAGAGCAAAATGTTAGCAGTTGATGAACCAAGCGGAAAGAAGAGTATATGCATTTTCATTAGTATTATACTTTCAACCTTCTGTAGGTTTGAAAATTTTAAAAATAAAAACTTGGGAAAAATACAGTTAGCTGACATGGATTCATCCATAAATTCTCTTATCCTATACCTGAATTGGAGTTCCTCCCCTTTCAGCTCATCCCAACCCAGATCTCAGCATGATGTAGTAAGAGTCGCTTGGGTCCTAATGGCCCATGAGGGCCAAGGCTTTGAACAAATCTGCAAAGAGGGCTCGCCATCCGCTACGACCTCTGGGCTCTGCTGCCACCCCAGCAGGCACTGTTAGTGAAAGCTGTTTGGCTCATCACTGAAACCAAGAGAGTATTTGGGGAGTTACGGGGCCTCGGTGGCCTAAGGCTTGCTGAGCCCTTCAGCCTTAGAGAGCTGATTCCTGAGACTGTAACTGGTGTAACACGATGGATTTCTGCTGAACAGCAAAAGCTGCTTCAGTCTTCCTTTTAAAATGGGAGACTGGAAATGGAATTGATTGTCTTCAGGAGGAGTATCTACACTAGTTACCTTTGGATGGATCCATGGATTACTGTGGAATGTTCAAATAGTGAGTCACAATCATCTAACCAGCCAATAAATCAACCAATAAATGCACCTGTTCACTCAGCAAATACGCACTGGGATGTTTGCATTGTGCTCTGTATTGAGGCTGCAAGGATACATAAGGCACAGTCCATGCCAGTGAAGAGTTTATTGTGTGTTGGGGGAATGCAGACTTCAGATCACCGCCACACGATAATTGGTCAATGCATGATAGCAATTTTCATATCACAGCACGAGGTGGTCTGCCTTTATTAGGAGGGGAAAGCGTGAGAGAAAGCTTCTTGGAGAGGGTGAAACACTTTCCTTTGGTTGTAAAACCGTTTCCTTTTGTCCTCAAAGGAGAAAATAAATCAGGAACTAGGGTCCGCAGTTGAGTAGTGGTGGGGAGTGGTTCTAGAAGCTTCTTTTGGCTGCCTTCAGTTTTCTCCATCTCTTCACTAGGTGGCTAGGGCGACCACCTCACCCCTATTTGCCTGGGACTTTCCCAGTTTTAGTACTGGAAGTCCCAAGTCCCAAGAAACCATCACTCCCAGGGAAACTGGGACAGTTGGTCACCCTATGACCCTCCCACTTCCACCCCAGCACCTTTATTATGAAGGATCATGTGTGAAGAGCAAATCAGATAACATGCTAGCTCTGAGAATTCTGAAGAGGATGCAGAAGAAGAAGGCAAACAAAAAAGCCCATTTTTCCTTTTTCCATGCAGATCAGACACAGAAAACAAACCTGGTGGCCAGAGGGATTGCTCTTTCCCAACTCTGTACCCTTTCTCCTGCTCTGCCTTCCTCCTGGAAAGTCCCCTTTCTCCATCAACATAATTGAATCCTGCCCATCCTGCAGTCCCAACGGACATCACATTTTCTCTTTAAAACCTTTCCCAATTGTTTTAGCTGAAAGTGATCTTCCTCTCCTGAGAAATGTAACAGCGCTTATTGTCTGTGCGCTCATGTGGTACACATCGACTCTTACTTCAGAATTAGAGAGAGCCTCAGAGAGATCATTGAAAATTCAGAGATACGGTCATTCATGCGTAATTCACTCATTCTTTCATTTGTTGATAACTAGGTGCCAAGCACTGTGCTGGGCACTGGGGATTCCAAGATGAATCAGGTTCTGTCCTTGAGGAGCCCACAGTTGGCTAGGCGAGATGGCCAGATACATAAGAAATTATAACACAGGTAAAATGTGCTGTGATGGAGGCTAAGCACTGGTAAGCAAGTGTCATTGGAGCGTCTACTGAGCAGCAGACCCTGTCTTATATGCTAAAGTGTTGCAAAGCCCTTTAAGAGGTTACAATCAGTTTAGTGTCAGAGGCAGATCCAAAAGCACATTATTTTAATACCGTATGGTAAGTGCTCCCAAAAATGTAAACCCAGGGTCTCTGAGGACACAGATGAGAAACATTGAGCAAAGCTGGGGGTTGGGTCAGGGCAGGTTTCTTGGAGGACCTGGCATCTGAGCTGACCAGTTGGAGGGCTGGGAAAAAGATGATAAGGGTGAGGGTGACAGGGAGGGATTGACAGATCAGAGATAAATTAACAGAGCAAATCAGTAGAGCTTTGTGACTGATTGTAGTTGTAGAGAAAATAATCTCAGACCTTCTTGTATCTTCTGGAAAGTCTCTTACAGGACACTGCACATAGTGGGCATTTAACATATATCTGTTGATGGATTTAGGCAAGACACGAGGCAGAATCTAGAAAGATGTCTCACTTGATTATCCAGGGGGATTGTGTAACCAGGGTTTCCTGAAGTATAGTTCTATGACAAGCCCTAAGATAAAAGGTTAGACAAACAATGTGTCTTCAAACTGAGGAATATGACTTAAATCTTGTGTGTGTGTGTGTGTGTGTGTGTAAGCACTATAAAATGGAAAAATTTTAGGAAATGCTGTTGTAGATTCTTCTTGGGAGCTATCTACGGCATGAAGGAAAGTAGGAGGGTCCAATAGGAAAAATCTATTCCTTTATGCCCTATTTCTTTATTCTCTCCAAGTTCCATCCTCATTCTTTTAATAACGATTAAGAGGTAAAATCAAATTAAAATGTGTAAGTGTCCTATCTTCTCATCCCTTCTATCCCAACACAAGCTCACACTCACACACATGCACGAACACACACACACACAGACACACACAAACACACATTTAGTATGTGTTTGTTTTGTCATCTGTGTAAAACTCATCTGTGCTTTCTATAGTCAGATTATAAATTCCTGTAGTCAGGGGTTGTGTGGACCTCCATACACGGGCTTTAATAAATATGCCTTGATGTCGACCTCCAGGGTCGCTGCCTCAATTGCCTGGATTTGAAGAGGAGCACTAGACATTGCTGGATTCACATGAACAGCTCCAGTCTCCAATTCCTTGTTCCTCTCCTTGAATTGCTGGGAGGGATGGGAAGATGGAGCACAGGAAAGAGTTTCCCTTCTGCCTTGGCATCTGTGCCAGAGACTTCCCAAAGCCCTTCTCAATCTGTTCTCTCCTGTGAGCGCCTCCCGCCCGCACACCTGCCTGCTGGGCGCTGCTGCAACATCAGCAACCCCGGAGGCGAGTCTTCTGGAGATGCCCTGGCAAAGTAGCTTCAGGCCCCTCCCAGGCCTGGCCGGGGTGGGGACAGAAGACTGGCTCTGGGTGCTCCCGCAGCATTTGGCGTAGGGGAGGGCAACTGCTTCTGTCTGATCCTCTTGCCTTCTATTTTGAGCAACACAGAAATCTTAGGTTGTTACTGTAGCATCTGCGTCTTGGGGTACTGTGGCTAGGACTCAGCCACACCTAAATGATATTTGGGACTTTGGTGAAGAGCATTGCGCTAATCTAGAATCAGAGGAGGCCAATCCTCCCTTCTGGGCACTCCCTGGCTCGCTAGATGACTTCCCACTACACCCTTGGTCATAAGCACCATCCAATACACACACAGACTATTAATAGCTATTGAGCATTTCCAGTTTGAGGGGCACTGGCTATGCACCTTACATGACCATTTCATTTAATTGCACTGACACTGCCGGACAGGCATTGTTATCCCTGCTTCACAGTGGAGGAAATCAGGGCTCAGGGATGTAAATGTACCTTATCCAGTGCCTCAAGGCCAGTAAGCAGCGGAGTCAGGATTTAATCGCAGATTTGCCTGCTCCAAAGCCTCTGCTCTCCTGTCTTCCACCGCACGGAGAGCACTGCGTTAGCATGGGGCCAGGTACGGTAGTCACTTGTATCACATAGCTCTCTTATGGACCCTATTAGATTGTCAACTGGTTGAGAGTAGAGACTATGCCTTCTGATTGTTGTAGGACAGTCTCATTACCTGTGAGAGACGGATAATCTTTCCATTTCTTCTTAAATGAGTTGATTCAAATAAAGTCCATGCAAGCCTTAGGAATTTGATGGAGAAAGTGGGACTGGGGCCCCAGCATGAAGATGAGCCCATGTAGTGCCCCCAGAATCACACCTCTGTCTTCTGAATGCCCGACTAGAGCTCATTCAGTTCTTCTGCAGATTCCTCCTGGAGCTCAGTGCCAGATAAACAGTCTCTCAAATTTCTTACATGTTATGAGGCATTGCAGATGAGTCTGTATAATCAAATATGCCATTCCACATCTCATTTGTAATTTCACAATTCAGCTCTCTGCACCATTTAAGCACATATACAGCCTCTAGAGAAATCCTTATTTTTTCCTAAAGCTTTTATATGTGAGCTTTGTGCTGATTTTGGTCTTTGCTGTGTCTAATAAGATTCTTCCAAAGTTTTCTCACCACAGAGGGTTTTATAAAATTTAAGGAACCATGGAAATAAGCCCTGGCCTAATAGAAGTCAAGGTAGGCCAAGGAAACATCAGGTAGGAGGCTCAGAAGAGGGGCTAAATGTTCTTTTCCTCTTCTGTCTATTCCTTTCGTGTGTGGTTGACTGGGTCTCTGGAGAACTCCAGAGCTGTTTTACAATTACTCAATGCTTGACAATTTACAAAGTGCATCTCATGTATCATTTTTCATTTGAGCTTCACAACTACCCAGTAAGTGAGGCAGGGCAAGTACTATTGTCCCTACTTCATAGATGAGGAAACTGAGGGTGGAGAGGTTAAGTGACTTGCCCAAATCCATGAGGCTAATTTTAATTATTAATTAATTAATTAATTGAAAGGCTGGGCATCAAATACAGATCTTTTGATTCCATGTCCAGCTTCTTCCTGCTAATCCAGTCGGCCTCCTAAAAGGCTCTCCTTCGTAGTCAGTGAGCTGAGGTTTCAGAGATGAGATTGTGACCTATGCACTCTACTGACCGTTTAGTTCTTGAGTCCATCCACCACTCTCCATCCTCACTCTCCAAGCCCCAGCCACTGCCATTTCTCACTTGGGTCACTGCCAGAGTCCTAAGTTGGCTTAACCTCCAGTCTTGACCTACTCGGGGCCAAAATCCACACTGCAGCATAAAAGACTTTCTTAAATGAAAACTTGATCATGATGCTTCTCTGCTTGTTTTTATACACGGGTGTTTTTAATTTATTTATTTATTTTTATTTATTTTTTGTTAGGAAGATCAGCCCTAGAGCTAACGTCCGTGCCAATCCTCCTCTTTTTGCTGAGGAAGACTGGCCCTGGGCTAACATCTGTGCCTATCTTCCTCCACTTTATGTGGGACACTGCCACAGCATGGCCTGACAAACGGTGCGTCAGTGCACGCCCGGGATCCGAACCCCAGCCACCAGCAGCGGAGTGCGCGCACTCAACCGCTACGCCACGGGGCTGGTCCCGGTGCTCCTCTGCTTAAAACACTTTTATTGCTTCCATGGGCTTCAGGAAAACCTCCAAACTCCCTAACGTGGCCTCCAAGAGTCTGCATGAACTGATGGGCTTACATCTCCACACCCACCTCCTGTCACCCCCACCCCCAGAATCTGCATGCCAGCCCCTTTCCATCACCAACTCTCTTGTCTTGGGGCCTTTGTCATCTTCTTTTTATGACTCATTGTCATTTTCCCTCTACTTCACCTTCTTTTCTTTATAATGTTTTATATTTCGGAGTAGTTTGTCACCAGCTCTGGAAAAAAAGAAAAAACTTGTTTACAACATTAGTATTATCAACAATACAACATTAGTATTATCAGTAGTAGTAACCTTTTTTTGTAGCATGATTTAGAGTTTATAAAATGCTGACATTATTTCCAATAATTAGCATAAGAACTGAGGTGGGCAGGGATCTGTTTTACAAATGAAGACACTGAGGATTGGAGTTACATTAAGTAACTTGCCCACCTTCATGTCACAGGCAAGTGACAGACCCAGCGCTGGAAATCAAGTCTTGATGTTCTAGTTCACACAGAATTATGCAATCTGTCCGCATTGTTTATCAGCTCCTGTAAAGCATTTGGGGATATGTACTACAAAGAGGTGCTATAGAGAACTGAGTTGCGTGTCACAGACTAGAAGGACTCTTTCGTGAGAAGTGTTTCTAGGCAGGAGGAGGGGAGGCAAAAAGAAAGGGAGAGAAACGATGCTGTTGGAACAGCCAGCACACGAGCTCATTAACCTCTCCCAAACACTCACTAATCTCTCCTGCCTCCCTGTTGACCAGAAATAAGTCAGAGGGGAATTTGTGTCGTAAACTTTCACCTGCAGGGACATGATCTCTGGAGAGAAAAAACATCATGAGTGGACAGAGTTTGCTGCTCTATGCTGAGTCATGGGGGTAGTTTTATCTTCTTGGAATAATTGGGAATCATTCTCCCGGGGAAAATATCAGTGTCCCCAACAGTGTTGCCTAAATGACATGAACGCCAAGGACAATATATCTCCAGGTAAAACTCCCGACTTACCAAGAGCCTTTCCTAACTCAATCACTCATTTATCACTTTCTCATGCCACTCATACAGCAACAGATAGTAATACATAGTCAGAGAATAAAAGAAGGTTGGGACATAGTCCTCATGGTTATTAAACGTTAAGTCATTTAAGAAGAGGAGGAAATGTATTCAAGCAGAGGGAAAAGGTTCTGTGAAGACTCAGATATAGAAACATGGCAGGTTCTACAACAGTTTGGAGGGTGGAAGTCACAGGATTGGTTACAGTTAAGAATTGGTTGAGCTGTGGGAGGGACAAGTGAGGGATGCTTCCCAAGTGTCCGGCTGGAGCAGCTGGGTGGGTGACTGTGCCATTGCATGAGATAGGGGATTAAAAAGCAAGTTCTTTCTTTTTTTCTTCCCTTTATTCTTTCAGACCTGATGATCAGTGCAGTTCAGAACACCTTGAATTTGATGTTCCCATGGATATTTGAGTCTGGAACACTGAAGACAGCTTTGGTCTGAAGATATAGATTTGGAATACCTCAGCATACAGATGGTAATTGAAACCACAGGGTGATGAGATCACTTGGGAAAGAGTCTAGAGTGGGAGAGTCTTACCTGAGGTGGCCGAAGGACGTATTTCTCATTCCAAAGTCAGAAATGGAGACAAGAGAAACTCAAGTTACACAGTTGTAATTGGGAAGGCAAAAGAATGTGTCATATATGAAGGGTGAAGCAAGGACAAAATAAAGAACAACTGGAAAAATCTAGGAGAGAAAAAGGTAGTTACGTGTCTAGGAGAAGAGAGAAGATCGGGGCTGAAGAACGGGGCTGATCAAGTGGTTCTGTCTATTGTTCTCGAGGATCCTCTAGACTTGAGAGGCCTGGTATATGCTTGGAAGGTGGTCAAGGGCACTTTGAAAAGTAGTGCTGGGCTGGGCACTATTACTCCTAACATTGTCAGGTGATCATTATGAGGCTAGTTTAAAATGAAAGGGCCATCAGATTTGTGCTCTGGTGAACACCTTGTGCCCTAATGATCTTAGTTTCCCCAGGATCCTCAGTCTTTGGGATGCTGTTGACATAGTCATTTGTTGATATCAAAGGGGGAAGAAAGCATAAAGTTCTTTGGCCCGCTTTGCTTGGGAGGCCACTTGCAAGCAGAACTCTCCACAGGTCTATCATACAACGAAGAGTCACCTGTTCATAGCCTATGTAAAGTCAACAGTGCCTCCTGGAAACAACGAATCCATCCTCATTTACAACTTGATATGGCGTGGGTGCTTCATTTGTCACAGTGCTCTGACTTTAAGTATGCCTCTACATCTTAGACTCATGACCTCTTGAGGTGCAGGGAGCAGCAATTGTAAAAGCCACAGGATCTTCCATCCAAGGTCCTGATTGCACGTTAGATCGTGCTCTAACAAACATACCTTCAAATCTCAGTTGCTTAATTCAATCCAAGTTTATTTGCCAATAATATCAAGGCAAAGGTATGGTCCATAGACCAGCAGCATTGACGTTACCCGAAAGCTCATCAGAATTCAGAACCTCAGACCTACTCCAGACCTACTGAATCAAGATCTACATTTTAACAAGATCCCCGAGCGATGTGTATGTACATTACCATTTGGGAAGCACTGCCCTAGATTACCAAAGTCCCCTTGATGGGTAAACAAGATATTTCTCGTGTAAGAGCAAGAGGAGGGAATCAGACTCGAAATAGAAACAGGGGAAAACAAAAAGAGGCAGTCTGACCTGCCGGGAAATCACTGAATTATACCAAACTGTGTCAAGTCTAGTCCTAAAATCCCGGCACGCTGGTGCTCAGTGCATGGGCTAGAGAAGCCAGCCTTGGTTCACGACCCACTGCACTGTGGAGTTAGACAGTCCCTGTCCTACGCCTGGCTCCCGGGGGACGGACACCAGGGCAGGCTGATTTCCATTTCTTCAGCTTGCCTCATTGCTCTTGCTGCCTGGGCATGCAGGTGGGAAGAAGAGGCACCAATCAGCTGCAGTAAGTCCTATTATAAAATTGGGAAATCTAGCACAGTTCTTTTCCATGTGGCACCCCAAAGTGCTAACATTAAGGAGGTGATTACTGGCCCTTTATTATTCTCATTTTGGTAAAGCTGTTTTTTCACCCCCACACCTATGTTCGAAGTTAATTCTGTGTTATTTTCTCCCTGCAGGCCTGTGCCGAGTTCCACAAGGAACAGCATTTAACAACACCAAGCAGGAGAGGCAGAGAGAGCAGCATTCACTACACACACGACTTGGAAGCTGGCTTAGTCTGGTGGCAGGAGAATGTGTGTTTTCATGGTGTTAACTGTGAAGGGGCAAAAAGCAGCCCGTGCTCAGGAGCACCGATGTGGCTCCTTCCTGGGAGCCCTGGCACACTGAGGCTGCCACGGGGGCTCCTGGCTGCCTCCTCACTGTGGCAGATGGGGGGAAAGTTGAGATGCTTTGCTTTAATAGAATGGGCTCCTGGGAAACGAGATGAGAGTGAGTGTGTGGAGGGTTTGGGCTGAGTGCAAGGGACAGGTGGGGAATGCATTGTGTCTCAGAGATAATCAAGAAAGGAGGTGGGGGTGGGTTCCTGCTAGGGCAGAGCCATTTTAGACACCCAGGCCTTCACCCCATAGGCCACTAAAGCCAGAAACAGCCCAGGGCATAAATGAGGAGCCAGCAATCACATCACCAGTCCAGGCAGTATCTTCTGATTCAGAACCACTATCCCCTCCCTTCTTTTAACGAAGACTCCTAGTTTCCCACCAATATCCATTCTCCCTTCCTTCCTTACTAACAGAATGCTGATTTTATCCTGGGTAGTAAGATACCAAGTAAAAGGATGATGTTTTCCAGCCTCCCTAGCAAGGAGGCGTGGCCCCTCAGATGTGAACAGAGGTCATTAGGTGGGGCTTTTAGGCAAAGCCTGCAGTGGGGCTGACTCAGCTGGGGGCACTCCTCTTGTGCTCTTCCTCCTCCTTTCTGCCTGAAATGTGGATGTCGGCTTGGATCTGGAGGCAAATTTGATGACAGAATCACATACTAGAGAAAGTGAAACAGACATTTAGGAGGACACTGATTCCCGGATGACTGCCATACCTGCATATTTCTGGACTTCTGCCTAAGAAGCCACTTGTTTGAATTTTCTGTGTGTGTGGAAACTCAATTCTAGGTTACTTACCTCTCCTCTATGCTCCCTATATTAGGTAGGGCAAGTAAATCTAGCTACTATAACAAACAAACTTCCAAATCTCAGTAGCTTCACCCAATAAAAGTTTGCCTTTCACATCAAGCCCAATGCAGAAATAATGTGTCGGCAGGCAGGCTTCCTGGATCCCAAGGGCCTGTGCTCCTTCCATCTGGGTCTCCACTGACCTGTATACCCTCCACATCCTCTTCATGCAGGCAGCAGGTGGAGACAGTGAGCACGAATAGCAGCCGCTAGTTTTTATGGGCCAGATGGGGAACAGTCCACTCTCACATAGACCTCACTGGCGAGAGTTCAGGGCCCAACCACAAATGGAGTCATGTGCACAGGAGGAGAAGGAAATGAGTTTCAATGAACGCTCATAATTTGCCAAACACACCCTTTCATGAGAAAGAAAGAGAGGTGAGAGGGAGGGAGAGAGGAAGGAAGGAAAGCAAGCAAGCAAGGAAGGAAGGAAGGAAGAAAAGAAAAAGAAAGAGAGGAAAGAGAAAGAAAAACAAAAGGAAAAAAATCAGCAAATGCTCACTTGTTCTCTAGAGTTAATTAAAGCATGTTTCCTGGGACACAAAATATGTCAATGAGTAGAAAGAATGGAAACATGCCACTGGAGTCCCAAATGGATTTATGTGTTACCCAGTCCCCTCTTCCTCCAGCAGGGTTTTATCCAGTCCCTGCCCTGTTCAGAGCACTGTGGTTGACGTGCACGGGTAGGACTGGCTCTCTGAGGAAGCTGGCGTCCATCCTCAGCCCCGCAGAAGGTCACACTGGAAGATGCTGTCTCGCCCAATACAGTTGCTGGCTCAGGTGTTGGGTAGATCTGCATCTGAGTCTGGCTCCTTCGTTGTAACTGTGCCTCTGGCTGACCTTGGGCAAGCAGCTCCCCTTTTCTGAGCTTTGGTTTCCTGGTTTTCTCATCTGTAAAGCAAAAATAATAATGGCTGCCCTCTGGGTTTCTGTCTCTGTCTCTGCTTATTTTGAGAATGAGAGGAAACACGAGGCACCCAGCCCAGAGTAGAGGCTCAGTAACTGGTAAGCTGTTATTTTCATCTACTTTAGTCTTCTCTTTAGCTCCTTGTTACCTATGGAGTAAAACTTCACACTTTGGTGTACGAGACCTTTATCTCTCTAGCTCAAATCTACATTTCCAGCATCATCTCCTGCCATTACCTTCATTTACTCCATGTTTCTGCTTCACACTTGAACTTCCACAACTTGATGCCTTTTAACATGTGTTCCGTTTATTTCTAAGTGGGGTCCCTCCACCTCAGCTCTGCTGACATCCAGGGCCGGGCAGCTGTTTGCTGGGGGACTCTCCTGTACATTGTAGGATGTTTAGCAACATCCCCGACCTCTACCAGTAGAGGCCAGTAACAAACCCCCACCCCCAGCCACAGCAGCCAAAAATGTCTCCAGACTTCACCAAATGCTCCGTGGAGATCAGATCACCCCCATTGAGAACCCCTGTTCTAATGTCTTTCATTCCCTTCTCTCTCTGGTAAACTCCTACTCATCCTTCAATGACTAACTGTAACGTCACTCCCCACTGCAAAGCCTCCCTGTGTTCTCCAGGAAGCATTAACAATTGATGGCTTTTTCCTCTGTGCTCTCATGGCCCTTGATTTGTATTTTTGTATTAGCGTTTACTTCTTTTATCATTACTTCTCTGTCCACTAGACCTGCTGCTCACTGAGGTAAACTGTCTTGCTCATCTTTTTATCCCCAGCATCTAACACAGTGTCTAACACTTAGTAGATTAAACATGAAGTTAATGAAGAAATCAAAGAAGGCCGAGTGAATAAATGCTCTCAAAAGATGGAATAGTGCTTAAGATTAATTTGAACAGTAAACCATTGTCTAATTGAAGTTAAACTAAAAATGTACGAGCTTCTGGGTACTGGGTGGGTTCACGGGCACATGTAACTGACGAGGTGCCGTTCTTTCACAAGGGGGTTCCAAGGGGGCAATGGAAAGATGCCCAGGATGTTAGAACGGAGGGATGGATGGGATGACCATGGGCCTCAGGAAGGACACAGAGATCTGGAAGGAAATCTGGGGAACCTTCATCTGCTTTGGGTAAAGAAAACACAAGTGCATCAAATGGTGAAGCTACAAAAGAGGTGTCAAGGAGATCCAAAAGAACCACTCCAGACAAGGTTGATACAGGAGTTCAAAAAAGGGTGGTCCAGTGGGGCTGGACCGGCTGGAGAAGAAAGGGCTTCTAATCAGAGGCAAGGTGACCTCTTTGACCATGTATATTACCATGACAACACATGCAGTGTGCTGGCTCCAGTCCAAACACATTGGCCTTCTTGCTGTTTCTCAACACTTAGTGTGTTCTCACCTCAGAGCCTTTGCACTGGCTGGTCCCTCTGCCTGTGATGTTTTTCCCTGGCTGCCTAACTTACTCCCTCATTTGTTCAGATTTCTGGTCAGATATCAGGCCATTGGATCACTACATCTGTAATAATATCCTTCCTAAGTACTCTCTATCCCTTACCCAGCATTATTTTTATTCATAGTAGTACATATTTATCTGCTTAGTTTATCTATCTCCTCATTGAATGTAAGTTACGTGAGGACAGGAGTTTTTTTTTTCTGTTTCACTCACTGCTGTATCTTCAGTGCCTAAAACAGTGCCTGGCACACAGTATGTGCTCAAGAAATATTTGTGGAATGAATAAGAGGATGAATGAATGAATGGAGACTGTCTTGAGCTGGCCTTGAAATGTGGGCAGAGGAGTGGGAGAAGAAGTGAGTGTGGTGCAGCAAGTTGGTGTGGATGCCACAGGCTGCAAACTGAGGGACTCGGCAAGCGCCCCTATTCTCTCCTCTTGGGGTGTCTGAGGGAGGCAGGACCTCTTCCTCAGAGGCTGGCAGGCATCAGCGAGGGCAGAAGGATTTACATTTGGCCTGCTACTTCTGCTGAGGCAGACGTGTTAGAAAAGATAATTGCAAAATATCAAGTGCCATGGAAACACTTATTAATACTGGGGGCTGGCGCTCCGATGGAGCCGGAGGCTTGCTCTGGCTCCGACTAACAGCCAGCAGTTCTGAAGCGCGTCCAAAGCACTTGGTTTCTTGGATCAAAAACCACAACCCTCAGTACACAGTGATTTAGTGCCTTCTGTCAGCGTCTCAAAGCGTGTCACCACCAGTCCCCTGCCCACGTCCTTGTGAGGAGGCGGTGCTGAGCAGCAGGTGCGCAGTCCAGTTTGTTTTTGACTAATATGTGTGTTGGAAGCTTGTGCCCCCTTTTCCGGATCACAGATCTTGTTTTCCTTTTACTTCAGCCTATCTCTGGGCTGTCTCTTTGCTCTGCCCCCCAACATCAAAACCGGCCCCCCACAGCCGTTCTAGGGGTTCACAATAGGATGAGGAACTGGGTGCAGCCGGCCCGGACGCTTTGGTCTTTGTACTGCCGGCAGGAGGGCTCAGAGCGGTATCCTCCCCAACACGACTCAGGTAGGGGTGGAGGAAGGAGAAGAGGTGGGGAGATGCCCTGGGGGCCAGTTTGCTCCTACGTGGTGCTTTATGGATGCACACATGCTTACTCCATTTCCCAGCCAGGCTGCATTTCATCAGTGGAGGCGGGAGAGCTGGTGGGTGGGAGACAGAGGGGTAGGTGATGCCAGAAATAGGTGCCACTCAGGACAGTGGTGAGTCATACCGGCCTCTCACATTTTTCCCTGAGGAAGGAGAGGAGGAGGAAAGACACATTCACATAGGTTCTACAGTCAGAAATCAGAAACCTCCTAGGATTTTAGCCTGTCCCCGTGGAGGCTGGTTTCTCTTAAGGTAACTCCTGTGTTCTCTTGCTTTGATGGTTCAACAGTGAGCAATTCTGTTGCCTTTCAGGAACATATTTTAGAACTCCAGAACGAGTAAATCTCACCTCCCTCATATCCATTCTTAGCATATATGGCCCATTTCCTGAATCATTACAGGGCTGGGTAGCTGTGTGGCCACCAGGTTCTGCAGAGGTGCCCCAAACTACTCCTGATTTGGTCTGGTCCCAGAATAGTTTGCATTATTTGCAGGGTCCTAGCCTCTGCCCCTCTCCATGTCTGTTCTGCACTCGGCCCAGATCAGAGGGGTTGGGAGGGGGGCTCAGGAGACAGTGGAATCAGGTGCAAGGAACCCAGGCTCTCCCCGGGGGACTGACAGGAGAGCAGCTGCTCATGCCAGGGGCCACTGGGCATGCTCACAGCAGGCCAGCGTTGGCTCAGAAGTGGGCACAGTTGTAATTCCTGTCATCATCTTGGTTTCAGTTTTAGGGGCCAAAGGCAGGAGGTGGAGGGAGGAGACACTGAGGACTCTGGGAGGGCAGTGAGGGCATGCTGCAAAGTCGTTGAAGAGCCCGTGGGTGGGTGGCTTATCTGACTTGCTCCGTTGCCTGCCCTCCATCTCCTTTATCCCCAGGCCAGCCCCTTCATCCTGAAAACAGTTCCCCTGCCCTGTCCCCCTCTCCCTCTCTACCTGCTCGGAAACCCATCTCCTGCTATTCCTTTTGATGACTTCTCCTTAGTTGCCAGGAAGAAGTGCTCATATCAGCAAACAGATGGCGGCTGAGGCATGTAGCATAAAATATATTTATCAAGGCAAACAGCTGTAGCCCATTTCATTCCGCAGATTTCTATTAAAAGTTCTCCAGAGCTACAAGCCGCTGCGAGGCGGCAATCTGAAGGCGCCCAGGGCGCGGGCTTTGTGCCGCCCTCCTCCCCCGTCCCTCCTCGGGGGCCGGAGGGACAGCGGCCGGGCTCCTGCATTCTTCGTCGCCGGCCTCAATTAAAGCGCCGCAATCGCCTCGCCTGGCCCGCTCCCCGGCGGGTGGGGGCGCTTCCGAGGCGTCCGGCTTTCCGGGCACCGGGATAAACAACGGGGCCCGGCGGCCACGCAGCTACCGTGTGCTGGGGGGCCGTGTGGCCGCGCTGGACGCCTGTCCTGGCCTCTGCCGGGCAGGGCAAAAGTCCACGCGGAGGGAGCCAGCGCGCTGGGAACCGTGAAGTGTTCCTGTTCCCTGACCCAGCCGTCCTCACGCTCTCTCTCCCCCTGTGCTTCCTGGGTTTTGTTTTTTCCCCTCATGGCCCGGCTGCTGCTGCGGTTCTCCCTTCGTTGTGGTTGGGAAGTGCACTGGTCTGGGAGCTGGCGCAGCTGGGATCCACTCCAGGCTCTGCCATTAAATTGCTTTGAACTTGGCCAATCCATTTCGTTTGGGCTCTTCGTTTCTTCTTAGAAGGGTGGGATTGCATTAAAGGAGCAAACTCAAGCACCTTTAGGGCCTGGGTCGGTAATATAGGTGCGAAATGGCCGGGAGTAGTCAGTGCCCAAGTGCATAGCGGGTGCTTTTCTGAAAGACATTCCTAAACAGGAGAGCACCTCAGTGTTGTGGGGCACGGTTGGTACACGGGCCTGTTGTTTGAGACCCCCTAGACTCAATGTTTGTCAACATGCTATCAAGCGCTAATAGTCTGCAATAACTGTTACAAAAAGAACTATTTATGGTAAGGCTGAACTCCATAGAGGACAAACGGTCATCAGTAGGGTAGTCTATAGGAAAACCACTATCTTTTACCTTTTTATTTTAATAGGCTTTATTTTTTTAGAGCAGTTTTAGGTTCCCAGAAAAATTGAGAGGATGGCACAGGGAGTTGCCATATACCCCCTGCCCCTACACAGGCACAGCCACCCCCACTATCAACATCCCCCCTAGAGTGGGACATTTGTTACGATCTGTGAACCTGCACTGACACATCCTCATCACCTGCAGTCCATAGTTCACATCAGCGTTCCCTCTCCCTCTCGGTGTTGTCATTCTATGGGTTGGGACGACTGTATAACAACAGGGATCCACCGATAGAGTATCACACAGAACAGTGTCAGTATCCTAAAACTCCTCTGTGCTCTGCCTATTCATCCCTTCTCTTCATCCATTTTGCATTTTTTAAGAGGAGTAACGGAGTAAACAACTGGAAAGCCTGGCTGTTCTGCCCATCGTCATGACGACCATCCATCACCTTGAGAAATCATATGGTTCGGTGAGTCAGAAATAGGGACGACGGGGTCAGACTGGGTTCAAAATCTACCTCTGCTCTTTGGTAGCTGTGTGACCTCTCACAGGTTATTTAAATAGACATCATTATACCTTGGGGAGGTTATTTAAATATACCTCAGTTATACCCCGGTTTTCCCAACTGAAAAATGGCAATAAAAGCCGTATCTATTTCATGGAGCTGTTGTGAGGATTAAATTGATCAGTCTGAATAATTCATCTAGAATTACGCCTGATTAGAGTAAGTGCTCAATAAATGCTAATTGTTATTTATCGAGATGACCTTCTAGCTTTGGTGTGTTGGCACAAAATAGGACAAGCATGCAATAAGTGGTTTTGTGAGCTAATATTTACAAATAACTGGTGACTGTGGCAAGGCGTATCTCCTCCATCAAATAGATCATCTTATGGCTTTTGCTTCCAGTCAAGACATCAAACTGAAAATTCCTCCCATATATGATATACTTTTACGTGCGTCATCTAATTAGATTCCTTGAAGGGAAAGAGGCAAGTGGTGCCTTCCTTATTTTACAAAGGCAGAAGCACACGCTCCAAGAGGGTACATAATTTGTTCAAAGCCACCCAGCTAGCAAGTGTTAAGAGTCAGGGTCTAGTCCAAGATATTGAATTCCCATGATAGCTGTCTCTCTGCAGGACTGCTTTTCTATATGCTAACTAGTTGCTTGAGATTATGGTTAATTATCAGGTTATAGCCAGGAGACCTCTGTTGATTTACAGGGATTCTCAAACCTGCCCAAAGCGAGATTTCAGGTGCTTGTTCGTAACCCTGATTTCTAGACTCCAATCCAAGCCTACAAGTCAGGATTCCCAGAGGAGGTACCCAGTAATCTGCGTACTTAACAAGCAACTCTGGTGATTCTCATGATCAGGATAGTTAGGGAGACAAACCATGGATCCGAGAATACCACCTAGAAATCCCATCAGTCAGCTTTGCACCTGGTCAGATGGAATAGCTGTCTTGGGAATATGTGACAGAGCCATGAGAGGGGGTAGATAGAAGAGTGTGGCTAGCTTGAGGGACCAGAAGAACAAACAAAGCAAAGGCCACGGCTTATTAATTTGACTCGCCAAATAGGTATTGAGTTCTTATTTATGAGCAAGGCACCTTGTCAGGACCTACATGTTGGGTCAGGAACGTCATCATGGGAAACAAAGAGCTCAGTTATCAGAGCTGCGGAGCAGTTAGTGGTTTAAAATACGAATGTCCTCACTTGCCTGACCTACTCCCAAGGAAGGTTACTGACACCAGGTGAGGGCGTTCTCTCTCAATGTCTGTTAGATTATGTTCAATCAAACATTGCAATTAGCTTTAAGCTATTTTTTGGCCAATGAGGCCTTTGGGAATATGCATAGAATACAGGACGATTTGCCAAGAGCTTGGTGTAGAGAGTTAAGGCTGTGCCCAGCCTCAAGGAGCCTTCACTTCAGGAGGTGAGAAAACAATTGGAATATGTTGTTGCAAGATATAATTCAGGACAATCATAACTCCAGCACTGCAGGCAATGGTTAGCTCCCTCTTCAGTCGATGGTGTATTGACACTTCGGGAAGCATGAATGAGTCTCCCCACTCACCAGTACTCTGACACTAGTGCTTTCCCGCTTCTGCCCTTTTGCTCATGTTCTTTTTATGTGGCATCCAGTCCCTCATGCTGAAGCTCCACTCATGAAAATTCTACCGATGTTTTAAGGCTCAAGTTAAATCCCACCAAAATGAAATTATTTCTATTCCTTGTAGTAAGGCATGACCTGCCCATCCTGTGAAACATGCAGTGGTTTCTCCCTCCTGTGTCCTGCCCTACAGTTTGTTTTCTGTGATCTAAGCTTCTAGAAGCCTGGAGCTGGTCATATGGGAGTTGCGCTAGCAGATATTAGCACACAACCCCACTCACAGCAGGTGTTAAATAATCATATAGTTTATCAATTTGCTTATTTGAAGATGACATAGGTATGATGAGCCCAAGGCTCTCAGCTTGATTCCTGAAGGTGGCCTGTTAGCTGGACATTTTAGGCTGTACCTGATGGAAACCTAATTAAAATCATTTTAAGTAATAAAGGAATTTTGTGACTCACATAACTGAAAAATCTTTGGGGGTAGTTTTGTTAGCTTCAGGCACAGGTAGATCAGAGTTTATAAATGTTGTCAGGAGTCTATCCATTTCTATCTCTTAGCTCTGCTTTTTTCTATGTCAACTTGATACTTGGGTGGACTCTTCCCATGTCGGGGCAAGGATGAGTCCTAGCATCTCTGGGCTTATGTTCCACCCACTCAACAATCTCAGAGAAAGAGCGAGTCCTAATGAGGTCCAAGCCCTGCCCCTCATTGGGAATATGATTGGCCACTCCTGAATCCAAAGGTGATTCGGCATTAGCTTCACTGGAGCCACAAGAATGGCCAGTGGGGATAAATGCACATTTCTTATAGAGAAGAAAGGGGGATGAATGCTGAGCAGGCAAAAAGAACAGATGTCCAATCCAGGTTATTTAGCTTTCTATAGGAAAATACTCAACAAACAAATTACTTTCTTAAACACTGATTTCATTTCTGCTGCTCAACAGGCATTGTAAAAAATGCGCGCATTAATCATAAGATGAACAAGTCCCGAAGCACATGGAAAGCTCAGTGCAACTTGTCTTCACTATTGAACATGCACCTCAAATCACAACCCGTGCAAACTTATCCTAAGGAAGTAATCAGAGAAGCACACAAGGCTGTTAATTGCAGCAATATTTATATATGGATAGCAACAAAATTGGAAATAACATAAATATCCAAAATAGAGAAATAGTTAAATACATTATAGTATATCCATTAAAGGTGATGTTCCTGAAATGTACTTGATATACAAAAATGCCCAGGAAATTAGGATAGAATGTTAACCAAAAATGCCGAGATATAAAAATATTATAGGTTACGATCCCAAATCTGTGTGACTGTCCCCAGTTGCAGTAAAGGCCGAAAGGAAATTCACCAAGATGTTAACAGAGTTTATCTTTGAATGGCAAAATGACTGATGAATTTTCCCCTCTATGCTTTTCTGTTTCCCAGTTTTTGCCCAAGAACAGAATAATTTCGCGATTGAAAAAGAACATGTTTTATATTCCTAAATTCGTGCCTCAGTGTCAGTGCAGTTGAAAACACATCCCATTGAATTTATGGTGACTGCAAAGTGGGACAACCCGTTCTCTCTGGGACAGAGCCCAGAATACACACAGAGAAGGGCTTTGCATCTCGCCCTGCCTCAGGCTAGGCAGGGGGCACCACTTGCTTCCATTTCTCATGGGCCAGGATCCCTGTTATTCCCATATGGGTTGCTTCTTTATTTGCTGCTCACTGAGCCTTTGGGGCAGATACCCATCACCCTCCTTATTTATTAAGGGATGGAAGGAGAGAGGTAGGAAGGAAGAGGAGGGAGAGGGAGACAGAGAATGAGAGAGAGAGAGGGAGAACCAAAATCTTTCCCCCCATAGGACTGCAATAAAGGAGCATATGTATCAACTAAAAAAATTCCTTGGCAACAAAAGCTTTTTAATTGAACACAGTCTCTTCAGCCAACTTATGTAAATTCTATCCCAATTTTGGGCATCTATTTTGAGCACAGAGAGAAGCGGTATGAATCTTGCCCTAAAATTGTGCTCAACAGAAGGGGTGACGCCATATGGAAGCCATGTTATGGGAGCTTGTCACCTGCTAACCGAGATGAGAAATTATAGGTTATAATCGCCTTCCCACTGACTGAGCAGCCCTGGTGGGTGGGGAGCGCTTTGGGCATCAAAGTCTGGTGTGACAACCTAACACTTGCCTGGGGCTTTGTAGCCACAGGTGTCTGCGAAATCGCAGGGTGAAGGATAAGGGAAGCAGCAGTCTCTGCTTGGGGGAAAGAGTTTGCTTCCACCTCAAAAGGAGCTGGATTTCCTTCTCCTCAGCTTAAGCAGGAATCTGGCTCATCCTGTAAAACTATTACCAGCTGACAGTCAATGGGTAACAGACTAGATCAACCTTGAGCAATTGTCTCACATGGAAGTTGGGAAGTTGGGGGAGAGCAATGTGCCTTAGTGGAGAAGATGGGGAAGGAGATCCAGGAGGACGGGGGACCCACTCTGAACAACCTCATCTCATCTGTGGAGAGTTCCGAGCACAAACAACCCTCCTTTGGTGTCTTAGGAGAAGGATGAGTTTTGTCATGTGGCCATGGGATCTGCAGGAGGTTGGCTGCAAGTCAGATAACAGAATGTGGGAGGGAGGGACTGCAGGTTGCTTATCTTTAGTCTATAGATGGCTTCTAACAAATTGAGATTTTTCTCTGGAAAGGCATTTATTACAGATAAGATATTGTTTATTTGTTTTTATTTTTTTTACCTTTTAAATAATTGTTAAATATGATGCAGGAAAAAAATGAAGTGGACACATTTTAGATACATTTTCTATGCGTAACTATTTTCCCAAAGTCACTCCAGATCTTAGGCTAAAGTCAGAGACCGATTCAACTTCAGGCATTTATTATTTCTCTCTCCTTGCTCCTAATAAGGCTTAGAAGCTTTATTGGCTAGTTGAATACACAGATGTCACCACCATTGGTGCGCTAACCTTGGATGGTTTAAGTAGTAGGATGCATGAAGATGGTGGTGTGGTCGCCTGTTCTAAAATAGGAGGTCTCAGAGGACAGAGCTCTGTGTCCCCAGTGCTTAGTAGAGAACCTGGCACAGAATGGGTAGTAAAAAATGTTATTAAATAAACGGACACACCATTTCCATTGGTCCCACCCACTCTTGCTGGAGGAAATGGAGCATACAAGGAGCCAATGGGAATGTGCTTGAGAAGTGCTGGGTCCGTTATTAAAGCAATGGTCTAGAAGTAAAAGATCTCTTTGCCTAAAGTCAACTGAGAATTTGAAGGCCATTTATTTCACCAAGATTCTTTAGTCTTCTCTTTGTAAAACAGGGGTTCTATATCAAGTGATTGGTTAACTCAGTAATTCCGGATTCCAGTATGCTCACTGATCTTGTTTTTCCTTTGCTTGGCAGAAGAGTATTTGGGTTTTATGAGGAATAATATTTTCTATCTAAATAATACCTGGTCTGAGGCAGATATTGCCCTTCCTTCTTTCCTTCATTCCTTCCTTCCTTTTACCATAAATATTCATTGAACACTTACTGTATTCTAGGCATCATGATGCTTATTTGGGCTAAAAAGTGAATGAGGCATGCCTGACTTCAAGGAATTTACAATCTAACGAAGAAAGCAAACAACTAAATCAATGATATGTGTTCATATGGATGTATGCAGGGTACTATGGGAATACAGACATGAGATTCCTAAGTCAGATTATCAACTCCAAAATAGTAAAAGAGGTTCAAAGACAGCTTATAGGATTCTGCGTGTGTGTGTGTGTGTGTGTGTGTGTGTGTGTGTGTGTGTGAAAGAGACAGAAGGAAAGGGAGATAGAGAATGGAGGAAAAGTAATAATTCATACAATACAGTCTCTGTGTAAGGTATCACTTACTGGAGAAGCCATCTGTGATACTTCCTGCTTTTGAAGTTTTTTGAGGAAAAATTGAGGAAAGGTATGTGAAGTAGTTATCATAATGCTTAGTTCATAAAATTACTCAAAAAAATTATGATGGTGGTTGTAGTAGTAATATCATTATATCCTATACACAGTTCAGTTCAATGAACAATTTAAGAATATCTAGTATGGGCTAGGCACTGTATTAAGCCCTAAAGAAAATATGATCTAGTAAAGAATCTGGATATGCAAATAATTCATCAGAGTATAGAATAATATGTGCAAAAAGAGAAATATGAAAAAGGTAGAGAGGTAGTATGGAAAGGAATGCTTAAAATGATTGGAGTAGTCTGAAAAGGGTTTTGAAAGATGGATAGGAGTTTGCAATATGGATAAGGAGGTGGAGGGAAGGGCATGGCAGAAAGGAATTGATCAACATGGTGTATATCTAAGGCATTTGCAGAGAATGAATGAGAATAGTTGTTGAGGATAGAAAGCCTGTCAGCAATGGAATAACATTTTTAACAAATTAAGGAGTAAGGAGCCACTGAATGCATATTCCTATTATCAAATTCATCCGTCTGTATTATAAGCTTTCCACATTTGTCTCCCCTACAGGATTGTGAGCTCTTTGAATGAAAGGATGTTTCTTATTATTCTTTTTACTTCTAGTGCCCAGCATATACTACTTACTCAATATTTGTTGAATGATGGATCAATTAAAATTAATTCCTAAGAGGAATTCCCGACTTTCCTCTATATCTGTATGGCATTTTAGGGAATTGGGCACCCCTCCCAGGATTATCAACTGAGGATGTTGAGTGGCTATTCTCCATGTCTGAAGAGAAGATCAGCCTGAGATGCTTTAACTGTAGCAGGGACATTGGCCTTTTAACATCAGATCATCACCTAGCAATAAGGTTTTATGGAGTACTAAAAATAAGGTGATTGGGGGTGGCCATCAGATAATTTTCTCAGTGTTTTTTTTTTTTTTTGCTTGTTACAGACAAGGAACAATTTTACTGAAAGTGTTGGGTTGGGGATCAATTCTAACTGGAATGGCTCTGCTAGGAAACGGACTCTGGAGGCCTTGATGAAAGGTAATTTTTCAGCAGGTAAATAAGAAGTTGAAACCAAGTAGGGTAGGCTTTTAGTCTTAAGGGACCAGGTTTGACAACTGTGCCTTGGAGAGCCCAAGGGGAGGCTCAAATGGTGGGTTTGAGGGACCTTTCTCACATTTCACCTTGGAAAGTGGGAGTTTGAGTGACTACACTTTCCATCTCATTGGGAGGGTTCCTGTGCTCTGGAGAGGGTCCCCAACAATGCCAGTGGATTCTGCTCCTAGAGTCTAAGCATCTCAAGGGCAGGAAGGAAGAAGGTCTTCATTACCCTCTGCTACATCTCCAGTGCCTGGCTTGGTATCTGGCACATAGTAGGTTCTCCCTAAGTATGCGTTGGATTGAATGAGTAAAAATAACAATTAATACGTGTATAGAGCTTACTCTGTGCCAGACACTGTTTTAAGGACTTTCAATGTATTAATTAGTTTTATCTTCACAACAAACCTGTGAGGTAGGTACTATTGTGCATAAATGCCAATGAGATGATGGTAGATGAAGCAAGCTGAGCATTGTCTGAGTGCAGCTACAGTGACAGTGCCTGCAACCTGGTGCTTTCTCTTTGGGTAAATATAAGGCAGCCTATGGTGGAGATGACATCCTCATGGTTGCTCCTGGACTCTAACCATATGTTATGTAGGGAAGGTTATCTAATGGCTATAGGTGATCTGGGCCAGACAGAGGAAATTTTATACCAGCCATTTACACAACTGCCGCAAAAGCCAGGCAAGTCTCAGGCTCCCTGTTGCATGATCACATCGATGGTAAACAACCTCCTTTCCTTGAAAGCGAAGCCTCCTCTGAGCTGAGCTATGGGGCTGCGTGTGTGCGGGAGCCTCTGGGGAAGGCAGGTCACCCTAGGCAGTTAATGCAAACACAGCTGCGATCCCCAGCGGAGAATGGTCTCTTCGTAGCAATTGCTGGGCCAGCAGCCGATGGATCTCTTCCCGGAGAGCTGATGGGAGAGTGTCAGTTCTCTTAAGTGTCTGCTCCTCCAGGATAAGCCCCTTCCTGGACCTGAGGGGCAGAGATGGACTGGCCTCTGAGTTGGGCTCTGGGAGAAAATGCAGGCTCTGGGTCTTGCACCTGCTTCCCTCTCCCCAGGAGACTAGTGGAGCTCAGAGAGGCTTGACGCATCTTTGTTTGGCATAAATGTTTTCTCCCTGCAGCTGACCTTACTGCTATGACCTCACCTTGGTGGACAGCAGAAATGTGCTGCCAGCTTTTGATTACCCAAACCCAAGGAGGGAAGCAGAGGTGTGTGTTATCCAAGAGGGGGCAACCCAAGGCCAATTTTGACTTTGGGGTGCATTAGCTGTTTTATTTCACATATATAGCACAGAAATTTAGAGACGGATGGGACCACAGAGATAATTTATTCCAAAATCTTTATTGTACAGTGGAGGAAAGAAGGGTTAGACAGAAACAGATATGAGAACATTGCTTCACTGAGTAGAAGCTGACTCCCAGTCCATTGCTCATTCTATTAAACTGTCATGTTTCCCAGATATAAACAAGTGTCTATAGCAAATTTATTTGGAATTATGGCCCTAGATGATTAGGGTGAGGAAGGTTCCCTGGATTCTTCAGCTGGAGGAACCCAGAAGTCTGCATTTCCCTTGTAGTGGAAACCGGTTTGCCCTCTGGGCAGAGACTGGCCAGGGAGTGGTGCCCCTGGTCTGCAGAGCCCTGGGTGGCACAGAGGTTTGGGCTGGGCCTTTGGAGTTAGCTCAGCCCAGGTTTGTATTCTACTTCTGCTGCTTCCTCACCACCCTTGTGACTCTGGGGAAGTGAATTCCCTCTTCTGAGCCTCAAGCTCTTCTTTTGAAACAGTCAACAACATATGCCACGGCCCTATTCCCTTTGTCTGTCAGCGCTGGTCTTGTACAGCAAAAGACAGAGCTGGGTCATTTCTACACAGTGTCTTACTTCATCCCCACAATTTTTTTTTAGTGAGATAGGTATTATTATAATCTCCATTTCACAGAAGAGGAGAGCCTGAGGTTTAGAGAACTCAAGGCTCAGAGCCAGGTCTTAGAGGCAGGCTTTTATTTTAACTTGGATGTTCTAGGCACTGGGAATCCTGAGATGAGTGACAAGGCCTGCTGTTTGAGTAACTCACACTCGGCCAGAGAGACAGACAAGTAAGCAAAGGGTTATAATACACTGTGATAAGGATTATAATATAGTCTTCAGGATTTGGGAAGGAGCACTTATCCCAGAATGGAAGATCAGGGAAGGCTTCCAGGAGTAGGTGATGTCTCTACTGACTGGAAAAGAGAAATTTTCTGGCTGCAGATGTATGCTATTGATATTGATATTCCAGAGAGAAGAAATAATTTCAAAGACCTGGAGGTGCAGACTAGCTGAGCATAGTTTGAGAACCTACAAATAGCTGTGAGTGACTGGAGTGGGGGTGGGGTGGGAGGGGAGTTAGCCAGCAGTCTGATCATCAAGTGCCACATACACTATGTTCAAGAGGGAGCTGGGCCCTAAAGCACTGGGGACCCATGGAGACTCTTAGTGGGGACATCATCAGATTTGAGTTTTAGAAAGATCACTGCGTACCTATAAGATTTCTGCAGCAATAGTCTCAGCCTAATCACAAACCTGTTTCATATTATGGCTGAGCACAAAGCCAAGATAAAATTCAGGCAGCTAATTAACAGTGTTTTCCAAATCCCCTCCCTAGATTTTCCCACCTTAGCTACCTGAGATGTTCCATCCCTTCCCGGCCTCGTCACAGCCCAGTCCGAGAGCACTGTAGACACCCAGGTTGGAGTGGGAAAGAGCAGGAAGGTAGGAAACCACACCGGTGGACCTTCGCATCTCCACTGCCCTTCCGCCTCCTGGCGCAGGGGCGCCTGAATGTACCGACTCGCAGGTGAGGACACCTCGAGTCCGGGCCCTCATCCATCCTACAGGAGACAGCCCCACTGGCCTACTTGCTGGAGGTGCATCTGCATCTGTTTAATTAGATTCTCATCCTTTTAAAAATATATTTTTGTACTGTTGCCTAGAGGCGTTCAGGTAATGGGTGCATTTTTAATAAACCCAATAAGTAAATAATTGTATTTTCTCCCTAGGAAATCCAGAGGGACTTGCGTTCTATTGCAGCTTGAAAACAATGATACCAGGAATGGGACTGGGAGACATTCACACCCTGGGTGATTCCCATTGTTGTTCTCAGATGGGACGAGACTCAGTTGTCCTTAAACACACACACGTGTTAGCCGGGAGTAAGCTGTGCCGCGCGGATGCCCTTTCCCAGACACCTGTGGGTTTACACGCTGGCAGCTAACCCCCTCTAGTGTTGATGAAAATAGATTATTTGCAGCTGTGAGAACAGAACCTGCATGCCTGGGTGGTCGACTTTCAGCGGGCTCCCCACCCCCACACTCCACTCCCCGCAACTCAGGCACACAGGTAAGACCCACAGTTTAGGATATTTTAATTTTGTGTTCTGGGCTGACTTCATTGTACTTTTGCTAACCTGCCCCGATTGCTTCCCTGTACCCAGGGCCTCCACCTCTCCCCATGCTGTGCAGCTCTGCATGTGCCATGTCCTCAGGCTGTACTGCTGTCCCGTCGCCCTGTCCTGTTATGCCCATTCTTACAACACACCTTTGTTCATGCGGTTCTTTCTGCCTGGACTGCCCTCTGCTCCTTCCACCCACTTCCTGCCATTCCTGGTCGACTTTCGCCTCCTCTTGCCCCACGCTATGATAAGTTCTCCTTCCCTGGAAATCCTGCGGCATTTAAGGCACTGACATCTTACATTTGGGATATGCCACCTTGTGCTTTTTTAGCTTTTCATGGCCATGGAAACTTCTAGGAAGGGATGTTGACTGGCGTCTTGCATGTAGCAGATGCTCCGGGCTTGTTTATCCCACAGAGCTGACATCCCTCAGCAACCTCCAGTTAAACCCTTGTGATAGGACCATCTTAGATATAAAGATGCTCACCTCTCTTACCCATAGCACCACCCCAGCCCCAGCTTGTTGTCCCAAATCCTCTCTACAACTTTCCAGAAAATTCTGAGTTACCAGCATGTCAAACCAGTGTGAACTCTATGGCTTGGCCTAAAGAATGCCAGCCTCGTCCCCTACCTGTTTTCAGTTGTGAGAAGCACGCAGCTTAAGTAATGATGAAACGGTGGTGCTTGTCTTTAGGGCTATGTCCCAGGGTCATGTAGTGTTTGATGCTGTGCTCATCCACATTCTTTCTGAGAATAAAACAATAATAAACAGCATAGCTCTCATTAGAGAGAAACCCTCCAGGTCTGGCACCTCAGGAGATGGTTTGGATCCATTTCACAGATCTGCCAACTGAGGCACCAAGCCCTAACTGCATTTCAGGGGACATCCTTGGGACTACAGAAGTCAAGGAACTCAACTTCAGAGGTAGCCAGGCCACCACCACTACTTACCGGACCCCGAGCTTTCATGCCTCCTGTTTTGCCTTTGGAAGTAGGGTAAGTCAAGCTCACAAGAGCAACTCTTTGAACTGGAGGGTTACCTGAGGTGGGGTTTATAGACTTTAGTTTCTCATGAACGCTAATGGAGCCCTTCTTCTTGGTAAGGTATAGAATGGCCCTTCCAGAACTCTCCATTCAAACCTCTGCAAAAGCTGCCAGCCATAGCTATAGAAGCAGATCTAAGCATGTTTCTTTGGTGTCTTTTGCCTGGTAAATGCCCTCCCCCCACCCCACTCCCTCCTTCTGCCTCAGGCCTCTAGTCCACTTTAATCCCCTCTGATTCCTTCTTGCCAGATTTAACGATGTCCCTCTGGATCCTTCTCTCAGAGAACAGAAGTCAGTCCAGGGGATGGTGCAGGGTCCCACTGCCTGCAGAACCTCCACCGCTAAATCCCAAAGAAAGCTGAGTGGCTGATGGGGAAATGATTTATAGCCCCAAATAGTTTCTTTCACTGTTGGTTCCGCTTTCCTGCATCCCAAATCGCTTTGCATATTAGCATTACATTGATGACATTCAAAACAGGTGCAGCTGCCTATAGAACAGCCGCCGAGGCCCACTGAATGCTTCGAGCCGAGACCCCAGTGCCTGAACCCTCCCTCTGATAAGCTTCAGAGCAGGTAAAATCATCATTAAGGGAAAATTGACTTGTAAGTACGTGCAAGATTGTAGTCATTGCATCTAACCACAAAGAAGAGCTAGGCAGTGGTGGCCAAGGGAATCTTTTTTAAAAATGTATTCAACAGAACAACAGAAAAGAAATGGGCATCTCAGGAGAGTGGCATGACACAGCTTTAAGATGCCAAGAAATCAGACTGTTCCTATTCTCCTGCAATTGGGGGTCGCAGCCTGGAGCTGGTGCCTCTGAGGCAGCTTGGCTCAGAAGGCCAGGGAGAGGCAGGGCGTAAGGTCCTACTTTAGGAAAAATGGGGTGAGAACTTGTACCGGGCGGGGGGGTGGGGGTGGTGGGAAGAGCACAAAGTGTCCTGGGACATCAGATTCGGAGCCAGCCTAGCTAACATAGGATCCAATATGTCTCCCCTCATCAAGTGGGATCCTGAAGAGTAATTTTGAAGATTTCTTCCATTTAAAACAAAATGACCTAAAAAATTTCACAGAAACAGACAGGAACTCAGAATCAGGGTAAAACTTAAGGTGGTCCTGAGTGTGACTTCTACATGTGATTCAGACTCTACTTTAATCCCTGAACTACCACTTACTGAGCAGCTACCATGTGCCTGGCGCCGAGGGCATAATCCTTTGCACATCACATCTGACAGGTGTACGTCATCTGTCGTACAATGAGTAAACTGAGGATCAGGACGATTATCACCTGGCTCAAATCATACGGCTTGTGAGAGGGCAAGTCAGGATTTGAACCCAAGCTGCCAACTCTAAAATCAAAGGGCATAGCCCTCTTTCTGTTTTTTTTTTTTTTTTTTTTCAGAATAATGGGTAATTTATTTCAGAGCCACAACAAAGCAAGAGAACAGGGCATAGACAAAGCCTCTTGCATAACCCCTCACTTTTTCTTTTCTGTAGAAGAACAGCGAGATGATGTTGCAAAAATGGTGAGAGAAAAGTAGATGTTTTCTTATATAAACCATATTTTTTCAAATTTTAGCAGCTTTATTGAGCTATAACTGATGAACAAAGGGCATGCGTGTAAACCAACGTGTAAAACGTGAGCTAGTATGGCTGTTCTACAATAAGAGCACCCTCACCCTGTGGATTCAGATCCAATTGGTCAGCTACTGTCACACCTTCTCTGCTCCCAGGCTGTTCTTGCTCATGGTTAGGAAAGAGACTGAGATGGAGACATCTGCAGAACTGAAGCTCGCTGTGTGGGGACAGACTCAGAGCTTACCCCTCTTCACATAATTCCTGACTGCTCTCCAGTCTTCCTTGGTGGACTGTAGAGGTTTTTTTTTTTTTTCCTGAGGAAGATTGGCCCTGTGCTAACATCTTTTGCCAATCTTCTTTTTCTTTTGTCTCTCCAAAGCCCTAGTACATAGTTGTCTATCATAGTTGTAGAGTTGTTGCTGTTCTATGTGGGACACCACCTCAGCCTGGCTTGATGAGCAGTAAGTCCGTGCCCAGGATCCGACCCGGGGAACCCCAGGCCGCCGAAGCAGAATGCACGAACTTAACCACTACACCATCGGGACGGCCCCGGACAGTAGAGTTTTAGAAGTGAGAGGGACGTCTGGGGTACCCTGGTCCAGGCCCTTTATCTTACAGATGTGGAAGTCAAGGCCCAGGGAGATGAAGAGAATGATAACCTGACTCTGCTGACTTGAGGATTCATCTTTGTATGACAGCTTCCTCACATGTCTACACTGCAAAGTTTTGTTCTGGGTCTTTCTCTGGTGTGTGGGGATGGTTGGGGAAAGATGTCACTTTTCTTTAAGAGAAGACAACCTGTGTGGGGCTCTTGGGCCTCCCAGCCTAGCCCTGGTAGCCACAGAGCACAGGCATCCTGGTCGGGGAAGGGGTCAGGGCCTCAGCAAGGTTCCTGCAGGCAGGGAGAGCCATGGAGGAGTGGGGCTTAGGAAATGCAGAAGTCAGGGCCTCCTCACAGAGCCAGGCATTGAGAGACCTGAGGAGAACACAGCTCAATCGGTCAATATTTGCTTTCGAGCCCTCTATATGCATCAGGCCACGGGCCCTCTGCCACGAGGGCACTCAGACACAAAGAAGTGTACTTTGGAGAGAGTCTCCGAGATCTCACTGTGCCTGTGAGGAGGCAAGACAGCTACACATAAGAAAGAAAACCGACAGGACATTGGTGGAGAGTGCGTGGCATGGAGAGTGAGTTCCATGACCACTGGGAGGAAGGAGAGGGAGCTCCTTGTCGCTGGGGTCCTCAGGGCAGCATCACAGAGGGACAGGGCTTAAAGATCTCCATGGGGACAGCATCCTTACGGTCAGAAAGAAGGGCTAAGGGGGCCTGGTCTGGCGTTCTGTCTAATCACACACTTCTACAGCTGTCACTAGAGAAATTCACTGTGAACCTGACCCCCACTTTAGACAGGGACTCTCCCCTCCCTACTGTACCAAGACTTGCACTGCATGCGGTGGTGTTGCTAGATCGATTTTCCACTTCTCCTGTGTCTCTTAGAACCTTCCTGATAATCACATTGTGCAAGTCTTTGGGGTTTAGAAGGCTCTTTAGTTGCCATTACTATAGTTCTTCCCCAGCACAAGCTTGTGAGATGGGTTGGGCAGTATCAGTATTATTATAACAGTAGAGGACATGAAGTTTAGACAGCCTGACCAATAAAAGACAAAGCTGGCCTTAAACTCGAGTCTTCTAGGCCCCTGCGTGAGATCACATGGCCTCTTTGCCCCCGAGCTCCGTGCAGATCCCACCCTCCGTGTTATGAGACCAGGTGAAACCTGAGTCGGGCTCTCAGGTGACAGAGTAGCCCAAGTGACAGACCTGGGATGGAGACCAGGATCACACAGTGTGCCTCTTTCTACCTCTTTCGTCAGACAGCTGCCCCAGCACAAGTGCCTGCCAAAAGCCCGTTGGACTCTTGGGGGTTGCTGGGGAGCACAGAGGATTCTACTCCAGGAGCTGAAGTAGATTTGCTTCCAATAATCCCCATATTAATTAGTGGCGTTTGAAGGATGGCCCGCTGCACACTTGCTTCTGCTGGAGCCCCAATTGGCAACGGGGAGGCTGTGATGCAGCCTCATTCCTGCAGGCTGAGTGCGCTCAGCTGCAGGAAAAAATGTAATTTTGTTTCAAAACCTTGGGGAGGTCTCAAGGTCTCTCTGAGGGAGACAAAAACAAAGAGAAGATGGTCTACAAGTTTGCCCCTCCCTTGTGCCTTGGCCAGCGGTAGTAATTACACAGATGAGAAGTCGTGGTTAAAACATCGGCTTTCTCACAGGCTCCCTTCCTTGTACCCCGCTGGGCTCCCGTTCACCCTCCTGACAAATAAATACAGGCTGGGGGCCCCGCCCGGGCTCATCCCGTTCACGCCTCACTATGGCGTCTCCTCGGGACTCAGCCAATTCAGCTCCCGTACCTCCTCTGGGCTGTTTTCCTGACCCCCTTCCTCAGGGGCTAAATGCAGCATTTTGGGGACTTCCAAGTGAGAAGAGCCAGATAACAGCAATTTGGGGGCTGAAGGGAGCGGTTCTAACAGCAATAGCTACATGAAAATAGTAATATTAATGGCGTTTGCTCATTAAGGGTAAGCCATTGCCACACTGTTCTAAGCACTTTGCCTGATCTCACAGATTCAGTTCTCGCTCTAAGTTAGGTTCTGCTATTGTTCCCATTTTAGAAATGAGGATAGTGAGTCACAAGTAAGATGCCCAAAGACACACAGGTCATCATGTTGGTGCTGGGATTGGATCCAGGTTCACATCCACTCAGCTGCATTGGTCCCTTCCTACCATGTGCTTGTCTTCTCCCTTGTCCCATTGCTGCTGCTTTTCCGGCCTTCTCCATTTCCCCGAGTCCAGTACCCTCATCATCCTGGCATGTGCCCAGGCCTTCCCCTTTGACCTCCTACCTTGGCAGGAATCAGCATTTTAAACATTTCCCCTTCCTTGTCTCTGGATATCACCGCCCCCACCCCCCCCCCCACCCATCCCCAGACCCCTGCTAGAAGTGTAGACAGAGCGGTGCCTGTCAAGTCAGAGTCCCCATCCCTCTTCACTGGAAGCTCCTGGGGTTAGGGTAGGGGTGGAGGGCTGAGGGGGAAGAATTCTACCCATAGCACCATATACCCACTGCTTTCTACAATGCGGCAGTTCATGTAAGAGAATGTATATCCACTACTAAAAGCAAATGTAAAAAAATTTGCAATAGAGTACCCACGAATTAACCTAGCCTGTATCATTAACGTTAATAAGGAGGCCCTTCCCAAATAACGTCTCCCTTTTAGTGGAGACCTTTAGTTTAATGAGGTAGGCCAAACAGAAGTTTCATCTGTGAATTTCAGATACTGTGGTAAATCCCATAGAGTGTGATCTTCATGGTTATGGGGCATTTGGGAGATCCCGCAAATTGTGCCCCCCCCAGATGAGGCTGGTGCTCTGGCTTTCCCACTTCCATCCTGGGTGGGCAGAAGGCACATGGAGGTGGGGGGATGGAGGTGAGCAGCTTTCTCCCTGATCACATCATAGCATGAGCTTAGGCCTCTGTTCTCTGGCTTTGTGCTTCCTGGGGGTTCTGGGTACACACCTGTTTATCTCCTCTACCCCAAGCAGCTTCCCACAGGCCACTGAGCTCCTCCTCTCCACCTTGTCAAAGAAGCTGCAGCCATGTAATTATGACATCCTGGGGGTAATTTTAACTATAAGTCGTTATTCTAAAACAACCCATGCAATCCCCATTTGCCAGCACAAAGAGATGATTCTCACTAGCCTGAACTCACTGTCAAACATGCCAGGAGAAATAAAAAGGTGCTAATGCAATATAGCCCAGAAATAGAAAATAAGATTAGAGGCGATGCTTGAGATTTCAGGCTGCGGGGGGAAAATAGCACAGGGTTTAGTTACCAGGAGAACTGTCAGACAAAAAGCCTCTGAGGTCATTAATACCGGAACCTTCATTAAGCCAAGTGGATAAAATTAAAGGGTGTTTGGTGAAGATTTCATTTTTCCGGGAGGTTTGCTGTCTCTGAAGGGTGTTTGGGGCTGGCGGGGAGGCCAAGGCAGCAGGCCCTGGAGTGGAGAATCAAGATATTGTTCTCCTTCTTTGTCATCTTCTCAGTGAGCCCACTGAGAATAGGCTGCAGGAGGAGAGCCTGCTCAGCTCTGAGCTGCTGCAAAATCAGAGGACTGAGTCTCCCTGGCCGTAAGCCATGTTGGGAAAGCATGGAGGCTCAAAGGCCTCCCAGCCTGAACCATTGATAGCTCAGCCTGAGCATGGGTGGGGTGAGGGGAAGAAGAACTGAGTCTGGCCAGGGAGCCTTTGGAGGCCACGTGAGTTTTGAGGTCAGTCCAGGCACACAGAGCAGGCCCCGCATGGTACAGGTGGAAATACTGAGCCAGGCCTGGCTTTCGGCAAAGCTGGAAAACAGGCTTGGTGGTCTCTGCTGGCTTCTCACCACTGCTTTTAGGGGTCCTCTCCTACCCCTCCTGACCCTGCCTCACCTCATTCTAGTAGTGCCTTTGTATCAGCTGGTTGTCACAAGAAATCACCATATAAATTCCCTCAATGTTGTTAAATGGCTAGAGTTTAAAGGTGTTAAACAGTCCTCCCAGGGATGTCTATAGTTTTAGAGAAACATTTTTTCCCTAATTTTTATTGTAATAAAATACGTATAACATAAAGTTTACTATCTTAACCATTTTTAAGTGTACAATTCAGTGGCATTTAGCATATTCATATTGCTGTGCAATCACCACCCCATCCATCCACAGAACTCTTTTCATCTTGCAAAACTGAAACTCAGTTCCCATAAAATACTAACTCGCCATTCCTCCTTCCCCCCAGCCCCTGGCAACCACCATTCCACTTTCTGTCTCTATGAATTTCACAACTCTAGGTGCCTTATGTAAGTGGAATCACACAGTATGTGTCTTTTTGCGACTGGCTTATTTCACTTAGCACAATGTCCTCCAGGTTCATCCATGTTGTAGCGTGTGTCAGAATTTCCTTCCGTTTTAAGTCTGAATAATATTGCATTGCATGTCTATATCACTGTTTGCAGCTACAGAGGACTTACGATCCCAAAGGAATATGTTTTAAATGATGGAATGCAGGCATTGTGTGTGGTCAGTGAGAATGGGCAAGGGAACTGGCCTTTTCTCTATACCCTAAACTGAAGTTGGGGTGAGAAGTTGGGTCACTGAGGTCCCGTTCTGAGCTCACTCCAAGCTAGAGTGAGATGCTCTCCATCCTTGTGCCCTCCTTCTTCCTCAGGAAAGACTGGAGTAGTGGTACCTGCCTGCTCTTACCCTAGGAGGGACATGAAGATTCTGACGAAGTGTGTTGAGATTCTTGAAGGAAAACAAGGAGTCAAGTTTTCCTTGTGTCATAGTGCAAACGAGCTTCCTGGAGTCTCAGTGTTCCAGGACTTTTTGGGGGATTTTTAAGAGCCAAATCAATCTAAACAAGGATTCTCTGTGGGCCCCTTTCAGCTGGGCAATGCTGAGGTGCGGGAGATGATGCGCTTTGATCTTGCTCACCTGGAGAAACAGAGCTCTAGCGAGGGCCTGTGACCTTTGCAGGGTCACCCAGTCAGGCGTGGAAAGGCATCGCCTCCAGCTGCTATGTGTCAGAGCTAAAGATCGCTCAGTCCTCACTAGGAGCTATTTGTGACATCTGTTCTAGAATTTAGTAGTATAAATTAAATAATATCGTGTCAAATGAAAAGCCAATAGTCTGACTTTTACTGAGACAAGTCTTTCAAACCCAGCACCCATGGATATGGTATCTAAAGCCATGCTACTCAAAGTGTGATCCCCAACTGGAGGGCGTTGGCTCCACCTGGGAACATGTTAAAATGCAGAATATCAGGCCCCACCCCAGACTTGCAGAGTTAGGATCTGAATTTCACTATGTTCTCCAGGTGATGTTTACATTAAAGGCTTAGAAGTACCAGCCTAAAGCCCTGGATTAGGCGTAAAGGAGGCGGATGCCAGTCAGAGGATCTCTTGGGCCTCAGTTAACTTCTTCAATGGAGGGGGAATAATGGCACCTGTGCTGCTTTTCACTGTGGTGCTTGGAAGATCAAATGACACAATAAATGGGAAGGTGCTCTGAACAGTACAAAGTGCTTGGGAAATGTGTGGCGTTTTATGGCCATTGGCAGCTGGCCTGTCCCCACCCCTTTAGCCAGGGAGTCCTCTTCATCTACGCAGCCAAATTAATCTATTTCTCTGCTCTTGCTCCTATACCCTCTTTGAAACAACACCAATTTTGGTTACTTTCATTCAAACTGCAAAGAGTATTTGAATTCACATTATTGCCTTTAGTGAGATTCCCTTCTTTGCCTCCATTTTTTTTTTTTTCTGACACATTTGCCGTGGTGCCTGGGACCTGGTGCAGAGTAGATCAGTGTGATGTTCAGCCACTGGCCATGCCTCTGAGGAGCAGAGCTTTCTGTTTATCTCTCAGAAGCAGATGTTTGGATTTTATCCCAGGGGGAATTTATCAGGGTGCCTTGAATTCATTCATTCATTCATTCTCATATTTGTCCCCCCCCCCATACATAGCTACATGGCAGCCGTGTCAGTGTTGTTTGCTGTATATTTGGGAAGCTGTTTTTCATATAGAGCCATTTTGGGATTGTCTGCAGTTGAGTTTTCTCCCTCTAAGCACATTCTTAGGCTAGCACATTCTTTACCCTGTCAGCGGCACCTTGGGTTGGCCCTAGTCCTTGCTCTCATATCTGTCCAATGCATCTGGATTTCTTCCAGTCCCAGCAGCTCTCTCGTCTGGCATTTTCAGAGCAACATAAGTGTTTTTATTTTCTTTCATACAGGTGCCCATACTAGGATGACTTGTAGGTAATCGGAGAAAGAGTCATTGCCCATTTGTTCAAAGAGTTAGTTTTTCTCTCTTTTTAAGTATAAGTGCACGTGGGCATGCAATTATATATACACAGCTCTCACTGTGGGAACATTGTAAATTTGTGGTTAAGTGATTGATTTGTATAGTGATTGATTCATATTTTCATTGCCATGACTGGCTGCATGTTTAGTGAGCAGGTATGAGGATTCATACGCCTGTATTTATTCATATATGTATTCATTAATTCAGTGCATGTTAAGCATTTACTGTGTTGAAGACACTAGGCTAGGTGTTGTGTGATAAACAACTGTTATGTGTGTAAAGATATTGGCTTTGCTTTCAAGGACTTTCAGTTTTCTAAAAGAGATGAGATCCTATCATGCAACTTTAATACAAAGTTGAAAGTGATAAGGGTCATGAGAAAGATAAATGAGATCAGGAGAATATGACATTGTTTTCAGCTGAAGACCAGGGTTGACTTCTAGGAGGGGGTGGCGTTTGAGTAAGAGATTTGCAGCTGTGGAGATGAGCACTGCATTTCAGGCTGAGGGAGCCCCATGAATGTTGTCACAGAGATAGGAGTTTGCAGTCAACAGCAAGTGGTTCAGTCTGGCTGAAACGTCCAGGGTGGGTGAAGGGATCAGTGGGAGATGTGGTCAGTTTATGTTAGATTGTGGGAGGCTGTGGATACAGATTAAGGAGTTTATTTTTGGACTAAGCGAATCAGGAGACATGGAGGTTATTTAGGCAGGTAAGTAAGATGATCAGATGAGTGCTTTAGGAAGTCACTCTGCCAGGGATTTGTAGGAGGAATTAGAGATGTGGAAGACTAGAGGCATCCAAACCAGTAAAGAGGCTGTGACAGTAACCCCGAAGGCAGGTGATGAGTGTCTGAAGAGGTGGGGGCAGAGGCAGATACAGGAAGTGTCATGGAGCCAACACCGACAAAGCTCAAAAATGAATCAGCTGCACAGTGGAAGAGGAAGGGCAGTGATGAGGGTTTGGGGCCTGAAATGATGGAAGTGTCATAACAGACACAGGCATTAAGCTGAGAAGCTCGTTGCTTTTTTGATAGGATGTAGGAGGATGGTGAGTTTGGTTTGGATGTTTTGAGTTTCAAGTACAGTGGGAACATCTAGATGGAGAAGTTCAGCAAGCCATTGGACATTTGGAAGTGATTCTTGGGACTGATTTCAGGACTGAAGTTAATTGGATAATCAGATTTAGAGAGGTGATGGTCGAAGCCTTATAAATGAATGCAGTTGTCATGAGAGAGCATACAGAGAAAGGATTAAATGGCTGATGGAGGCAAATTTCTATATTTAGGAAGAGGGGAGAGAAAAAGGAGAACAAGGAGACAGAACTACATCTGTGTATCCTTGACTAGCATGAACATACACACACACAGTTTAGGTTAAAATGCAGTAACTCCCAGATATTGGTACATATTCCACATGGTTGGAAGAAAACAGGAGAGGTAGTGTCTCAGCAACCAAGGGCAGAGGGAGGCTCAGTAATGTCGGATACAAGGAGAAGAGCAAAGTGGGAAGATGGGCAAACAGCTGGTTTTGAGGTGAAGGTGGTATGCTCACAGGGGCACATTCACATGCACGCATGTGGATGTACATCTGAGTGTTTGGAGGAGAAAATTATATAAGCAGAGAATAGAAAAGAAATAGGGTAAAATTGTTAACGGGGAGACAGCAGTAAGTGGAATCATCGTGTATCAAAATAGATGTATATTTAACTGAATATTTTCTTAATGGTTATGTTGATTCCTCAAACCCTTAACTTGGTTCTGAATTTTGATTAGATTCTGTCTAGTGTACTCCGCTAACTTTGCTTCATTTTAGGCTCCTTGTCTTTTACTAGGTACGGAATTGTCAGGTCACTTGCTTTGCCCTAGATCTCATCTCACGTCAATGAGACCTTTTCAGTAATTAGGCTCTTGATTATGAAATTCACTTTGAATAGAATACTGGTCAGAATATTTAGCTTGTTCCAGCCTATCTACTGAATGGTGGGAATGGTACTCTATTGCCAATTTGAATTACTTTCTTTAAAGGGGGGCAGCTGTGTTCCACTTATTTTTCTGGGTTAGGAATCTCCTTACCTAAATTTAGTCAAATACACAACTCATATTGAATGTGCAGAGGATCTATTTGGGGGACAAGAAACCCAGGCAAAGAATCATTATGAGCAACAAATAGGATAATGGACTTAATTCTCAGTAATGTCTCACCAGTTTTCTTCCATTATATTCTGTCTGATATCTTTTCTCTTTCATACTCTCATTTTCTTAAAGTTTGGTTAACATTACACACTCAGAGCCAAGTCCCCGTGAGCAATGGCTCAAAGGATGTAACTCCAGTCAATGCTTAAATGCCACTACTCCAAAGATGATGAGAGAGAGAAGGAAAGAGGGTGAGATGATTTGGCCTATATATTGGTCATATGATCTTTATCCCATAATTATTATGTTTCATTAATAGCATTTTATTGACTCACATTCCTCTGAGTCTGCAAGAGTTCCCTCCCTCCCTTCCTTCCTTGCTTTCTTCCTTTATTATAATACAGCATGTTAAATATTCTGGTCCTGAAATCTCATTCTAGTTTATAGAAAACTTAATTCAAAGAACTGTGATTTTTTTTCTTCTTTCAGGGAATTTTTTCATGAATTCTTAGCTGATTTCCCTTGTGGCATGCTAGGGTCACATGGTATGTGTGTGTGCATGTGTGTGCGTTGTGTAGGAGATGAAAACAGGCGTTTTTTTTTTCATAAGGTATGGAACAGGTACAGTATTTCACAGCCGGCTGACTAGTAATGAAATTCTTCTATCAGAAGCTACTTTTCTGGATCCTGAACCGATTAGCACATGCAAATCCTACACTGCATGCTGATGAAACTAAACCACACACGTCTGTGTATCTCCAGATGGCATGCACACACACACATACACAAACACACAAACACTATTTTCATTAAAATCCACATACAGTCATATTATTGATATATCCACTTCTATATCGTTGGAAATCCTTCCCTTTGCAGTTTCAAAAAATAGTTAGGCAGGAGTTATTTAATAGGATGAAAGGAGTTTCTAAGAGACCAAACAATAAAAGGGGGAATTAGAAGTCTAGTGTTCTCTTCCCAAAGGAGAAGAGGCTCCATCAACCATGGGAGGGAATGATGCTCATTCCTGCCAGCCTCCTTTGTGCATCCATCTATCTCAAATGCATGTGTACATGTTTCTCTGGGCCAGGAATGGGGCTTTGTTCCAGGATTATCCCCAACCCCTTCTCCAACATCATTCTTTTATCAATTCAAACTCCAGTTGTGATTCTGTAATAATTTGGTTGTGTGACTATTTCCATCGCCTCCTGCCCCCCTTGGAAAGGTGACTAGCCAGAAGCTAGGCCCTGGTGGCAGCTTCCACAGCCCCTCCATGCTCAGAGAGGAAGGCTGACTCAGCACTTTCCCTGCTGGACAGCTCCAGGCTGGAGCCTCTGACCCACACCCTCCCTGGGCTTCAGCTCCCTTTCTCTGGTCAGGCTCCTCCTGAGGTGCAGGGGCCCCAGTGCCTCCAGGCGCCAGTGAATAAGCAATGAGCCCACAGTGCAGCCTCAGCTTCTCATTCGGTCTTTGTCCAGACCAACTAGTGAAAAAAATGACACATCCAATCACGGTCTTATGGGGAGATCCCTGAATGTAGGAATTAAGTATATTTGGGATTCTGCCTTCCACGAGGGTCATGTACTTCTCACAGACATTCAGCTCAGGGCTGTCCCTTTCTACTTCAACCACGGCTCCTCTACCTTGTCCTTCTTCCCTTCCAGGATGGAGGGGAGGTTTGGGGTCCAGAAAAATGGGGACTTAAAGGGCAACTTTGCTGCCAAAATCATTCATGAGTGTAGGCCTGGTTGCCTTCTTCATCCTACGTATTTTGTCCACGTTGTTGACCCCTCACCAATTTTGCTCCTGGCCTGTTTGAGGTAAAACATGGTGTGTATAAAAGAAAGGCACAATGAGCAAACTTCTATATAGCTGATGCCAGGGCTGGGATTTCCAAACCTTTTCTGTGACCAAGAGTCTCTTTCATACTTTTGACCTACTCGTTCGTTATTCATAACAGTCCTCAGAAACGCTCAGCACACTACTTGTTGCTCTAGCAGAGCCAACAACTCAAATGAGTCATTATTGTTATGTGGCCAACCCAAGCTAAAGCACTCATTTATAGAAGTACAGAATCTTGACTGAGAGAGGTCATTTCCATTTTTCATTGTGATAGTTAGACCATAGCCATTCACATATTTTAGGGGAGATGGAAAGAGGCTAGATTCCTTTCAGCCAACAGGATGCTGAAGGGATACAAATGCATTCTACATGAGAGTGGTTGAATGAATTGGAGTGTCTGGTGTCACCATGTTAATTGTTAAGCATCAGATGGGCTGACCTGTGGAAGAGATTGGACTTACTCTCTATGGCCCTATAGGTAGAGTAGCTGGGGGTGGGAGGCGGTCAGGGAGGAAGATATTTTCAAAGTAACAGACTTAGGCTCAGTGTGAGAGAGAATTTCTGGTAGCTGGAGCTGCCCAGAGATGGAATATTGGTGAGAGTGCCCCTTCAGAGGGAGTGTCTGAACACGGGCTGCAAGGCCAGTTGATAGAGACATGTGAGCATCAGCTGAATGGCTGTACTTCCAGTCCTGGGAGTCTAACTAAAATCCACTAGCTAACAACCACTCACACCAAAGAATAGACACATGCCGGCCACGTCTTTCTAGGGCCATCATACTCATTCCAAAACGAGGCCCAAAGATGGGATTTTCATTCCCTGACATTCAGGGCCATAGCCAAGGGTTTGATCTTTTCTAAGAAGTTATTCCCATAGCCAAGGGTTTGATCTTTTCTAAGAAGAACTCACAGAAATTGTGTGCCAGACAGCTGGACCAAAAATCAGGTGAGCAGAGGTAAGGCCTAATCCCATGGACAGCAAAGCCTCACCTTCCATTAGCTCCACACTCCAGAGTGAGAAATCAATGTGCCTAGCTGCAGTTCAAAGCGATTAGTCTTTGTTCCCACATGTTTGCAAAGAATGACTTAAAGAAGCCAAAATAAATATTTTCAGAAAAGAGATCAAATTTGTATTACTTTAACCCAAGGAATGCAAACAAGTGTAATTAAAGTGAATACCCATAAATAAAGTAAATACATTAGTTAGGAAATGAATTAATTAGTGTTTAATTACTATCAATTACTAAAATCACTACAGAATTACTTGTGGAATGGATTGAATCTCTTGCTCCTATTAATAATTTCCATTGCTAATTGTATGCAATTGTATTTTCTTTTCTTTGGGTGCATCTTAGCAGAGCTAATAGGAGGAAGGAACAGCACAGTGAACAATGACAGAAACATTTTTTTTTTCTTTGTTCAGTAAAAAACAAAACTGGTTTGAAAAATATCTGCCTGGTTGTCAAAAGCCAACGTGGGTGAGGAAGGTGGGGCCACCGTGCTGTTCCCCGGGATAGTGAGCTGCTGATATCTGATGTCTAGGCAAGGGCCCAAAGTGAGGGTGCATGCGTGCACGTGTGTGTGTGTGTGGGGGGGGGCATGTAGAGGGGAGAAAGGTGGGTGTTGGGGGCTCAATGTCTGCACTCACTTCCATCATGATTTGAAGAACCCATGGGCTGACTGGCAGAGGGGTGTCTCTGCACACTGGGCTTGCCAGGTGAGGGAATAAGTTGGACATTTATCTGAATGATGGAGTACACCATCAGCTGCCTTATAGGTGGAGAGCACATCTCTGATGTCATGCTCCCTAACAAGCATAACGCTAGGCAGTGAGTGGGAGAAACAGATACAGGTAAGTGAAAGGTTGAGGATAAAGAAAGTGCCTTTCAAGGGGCCCATGCCACCCACTCATGGACATGCTCGTTTTCCTGCTTACACATCATCTCCTCTCCCCTTCCCTGTCCTCTCCTCCTCTGTCTCCTGGGAGCACCGACTCTAAAGCCAGACTACTTGGGTTTGATTTCAGGCTTCTCCACCTGTGTGACCTTGAGTGAGCTACAATCTCTCTGTTCCTCATCTGTAAAAGGGGGATAATAATAGTATCTACCTCGGGGCCGGCCCAGTGGCTTAGCAGTTAAGTGTGCGTGCTCCGCTGCTGGCGGCCCATGTTCGGATCCCGGGCGCGCACCGATGCACCGCTTCTCTGGCCATGCTGAGGCCGCGTCCCACATACAGCAACTAGAAGGATGTGCAACTATGACATACAACTATCTACTGGGGCTTTGGGGAGAAAAAAAGGAGGAGGATTGGCAATAGATGTTAGCTCAGAGCGGGTCTTCCTCAGCAAAAAGAGGAGGATTAGCATGGATGTTAGCTCAGGGCTGATCTTCCTCACAAAAAAAAAATAAATAGTATCTACCTCAGAGGGTTATTGTGGGGGCTCAGATCAGGGCCTAACACATAGTGATCTCTCTTTATATTAGCTTTTATTATTATTGCTGCCACATACTGCTTTGCGGAGCAAAGAGCCCGATGGGAAGCATGCAATGTGGAGGTGAACTAATTGGGGGGTTAGGGGAGCAATTTGGGAGGGAAAGGAAGGTGGAGAGGATTGGTCCTGACATGGCTATTCTGCCTGCATGGAGGCAGTGTGGACTTTTGCAGGATGGGCAGTGGTAACTGAGCCCAGACCCTCCATCCCCACCCACCTCCCCCACACCTTCCTGGGGTGCTATTTGTAGGCTCTTACCTTTCAGAAAGTGTCAGGACCTTAGCTAAATGGCTCTGTGCATCAGATCCTTCCCACAAACTCACCTGAATCCTCTCTCACAGAGACTGCACTTGGCTCCCTGGCAGGGCTGTGGTTATTCCTTCACAGAAGAGCTATGGTCTCTCAGCTCGGCTGCTATCACCTGCGCTTTGGCTCAGAATGAGGTTAGTGTCCTGATGGACACATGCATCAAGGGAGGAATGCCACCTCCTCAAGTCAATTCAACATTCACTGAATGACTGGTAAATGCAAGGCTGAAGAAGACAGTGGTTGCCTTCAAGAAGCTCAACTCTTTGAGCACCACTTTGCGACTGCACAAGGCACTTCTGCCCTAGACCAAAAGCCAGAGTGACCAACACTGGGAAATATGAATAATAATTATTCCTGGATGTCTGTTATCTTACCTTACGGAAGCACATAACAGTGATTCCAGCCTTAACAAGGAAGCCGACCCCAGGCAAAATTGCCAATGGGGCAAAACGGAGCTAATCTCTTGAATTGAATCTCTTCTGTGTTCCAGGTTATTTTACTTCTCATTGTTAGTTCATTTGTTCATTCATTCATTCATTCATGTTTATGAGGTACTGAAGATATGAGAGTGGACAGGACACATTCCCTGCCTTTAAAAAATATGCTTGAGTGGGTGCTAAAACACAGTGTGATGTGTACACTGCATATGTCATATATTCAAAAGAGGGTAAAATAGGCATGAGGTGAAAGGTCAGGGAGGCTTCCAAGAAGAAGAAATCCCTAAGCAAAGACCTGAAAATAGATGGGTGAATAGGGGTTTCATTCTCCCTATATCCCAGATAAGGAAATCACAGACAAGTGAGTTGCCTAAGATCACACAAAACAGGGAGATGATGTTAGAATTGTGATTCGAATGGGGGTCTGTGTCACTCTGAGGACTTTAATTGTTCAATCACATCATGCTCTTTTTTGTTCCTCTCCAGCTCTCCTGGAAGCAAAATTTCCACACTTCTTGTGTCCCCCTTCCCCCAACTTTTGCTGCCACCCTAAGCACGTGTAGCAAAGGGCAAGACGGTCAGACTACCTGTGTTTGGCTCTTGACTCCAACTTACTTGGTGTGTAACCCTGGATACATTGCTGATCCTTTATGAGTGTAAAATGTAATACCTGCCTCCGAGCTGTGGTGAGGATTAAAAGAAAAAAAAAAAAGGAAGGAAGAAAGATATTGTTTGTAGAGAGCCTAGCATAGCGCCTGGTACATAGTAATTATTCAATGGATGATAGATAATATCACTGTTGTGGATGCCAAGCCTCGTTTTTAGGCTCAGTTGATTGTTATTAAGCCAAGCTAATGTGTTGCCTGATGAGGCATTGGCCTGAGTTGCGTTTGTATTTGAGACGGAGACACTTGAGACAAAAATGTATACTGCCCTAAGCGAGGGCACCCATCTTCCACCCATCCCTAAGAGGGAGACACAAAGACGGATACACTCTTGCAGTGGGGTCAGGAAGGAGGGTAGAGATGTTTCTAAGCTTTCCAAATAGAAATCTCAGAAAGGTGACATTGCACAAGGCCAAGGTTAACTGATCTGCCACTTGTGCAAAAGCCTGCAAGACACCCCTAGCGTAACAGTTCCTGAGAAACCTGGCCTCGCCTCTTCACCCTTTGTCTCCCCTCTGTGCCCACGCAGGAAGAAAACCAGCCCCAGCAAGAAGCTTGTCCTTTGAAATGTCAGAGTCTAAGAGGTGAGGCTGAGCTGCCCTAAAGCATCACTGCACCCAGAAGCTCATCTAAACCCTCATCTCATTCAAGCCCCCTCACTGGGGAGGCTGAATTACCTCGCAGGCACCCCCTGCAAATGGTAGACCAGCGGTGGTCATTAGTTTTCATTTGCTGAAATCAGCAATTTAATCCTAACTGAACAAGAGCCTGAATCTCCCCCTTCCTGGGCAAAGGCCCTCCCTGGGAATGATCGAATTTCACCGGGTGCAATAAAACAAAGGGCTTCTGCTGAATCAGGCCCTAGACTCCCAGGCCTGTAAATCATGCCCTTGCTCTTCAGGTTGGAGATGTTATCTCCACCACAGCCATCCCTTCATGTCCCCTATATTTCTACAACCTTTCCTACCAAGGAGACGACCGCAGGTAATGCAGCCTCTTCACCCTCAAAATCCAGCACAACCCTGGGTCCTCCTTCATGAAACCTGCAGCAGCAGGGAGTTCATTCTACACCTCCCCGCCACCCGCCGCATTGTCCTCCCCGCAGCTGCCAGATTTCGTCAGGTTCGAAGTATCTGCAAGTCACCTATTGCTGCACATTCGCTGATGGAGTTGAGAAGAGAAAACGTAGAAAGCAGACCATCTAGAGAAATTCCAGGCCAGGTGTTCCCAAAGACTCAGGCCCTTGAAGAGGAGATCAAGGATTGTACAATCAATTCCCCGGAGACCTTTAGCTTAGTAGGGTGTGCTCAATAAAGGCTGTTGGTTAGGATAAAGCACAAAGCTAATCAGCCAAGAGAGATTTCCTTTAAATGGGAGTTTTCAGAATCGGGTGTTCAGCAAATGTCAGGCTTGGGAAAGAGGTGAGATTGACAGAACCTAAGACCCCCAAATCGGTGCTTCTCTATTTATCTCCTGTTTGACCTAACAGATAGTACATGCTAAAGCCAGTCACTCGCCTTAAGAAGTCTGACTTTGTATTTCTCTGGGAAGCTCCAGCTGGGGAAATAGCGGAGAGTTGGAACACAGGGGACCAGGACTGGGGTTCTTGCTTTGCCTCTGACCATGACCCATGATAAGCTGACCTCAGCCTCAGTTTCCTTTCCTGTAAACTGGGGGCTAGAGGTCGGCTAGTTGGCTAGATTATCTCTAAGGCCCCTCCCAGGTTAAACGTTTATCTTGCCTCTAAGAGGCGCAGAGCCTGGGGTATCTGGGAAGCCAGGGAGTGAGACATAGCTCCTATTCTTGGACACAGAGGCCAATCCAACCAGAAGGTCTTTTTGTCCCTGTCTGTAAGCTGGCCTAGGAGAGCTGCCAGGTTTTTTGGTGGAGCATCATGAAGCAGCTCTCAGAAGCCACCTGGCAGAGACTGTGGCAGTGAAAGAGATGGCTCCTTTCTCTGAACTGCCTCAGCACTCTCGACACCTCGAGCCGACCGTCCGCCTCAGGGTCTGGTTATCCATGTTCAGTGTGTGGCTGAGAGCAACAGCTCTGCTGGCAGAGAACCAGCTTCGAATCACAGCTCCGCAAACCGTGTGACCTTGAGCCACTTAACACCCGCCTCACAGGCTCTGAGTTAGGACACGACATCTGTGAAGCACAAAGGACACTGACTGGAGCGGCTTCATAAAGGTGAGCTCCAGGAAAGAACGTGATGCCGTCGCCTCTGTTGAGCGGCAAGCTTCTACTGGGCAGGGTCTGGTCCGGGTCATCTCTGTGCCCCCCACTTGGCCCGCATGGTCGGCCCAGCTATGCTCAACACCAACAGACAGATGAATGTGTAGATGGATAAACACGGTTGGCTTGGTGCCATGAGTTGTCACCTGTCTCAAGGTAGAGATCACTTGTAGGAGGAGAAGCAACCATGAAAAATGTCTTTTTTGGTCCCCAAGAAAAGTTGCTGTAGAAGCTCTGTCATGTCTCTTCCATGAGGCTCACTCTCTCCCCTCTTCCCAGTACTCTGCCCCCTGCAGAGCCCTGACCAGCCACAGCCTGAGGAGGGAGAGCGGGATCCTCAGTCGGCCTCCTCCCCAGAAACTGAGCATGGCTTCTCAGCAGGAGTGGACTCTGTCCCGTACCCTCTGAGTTATCTAAGCCCTAAACAGAGAGGACAGGGCTTTGAAGAATCCCTGCCTTAGGGAGGGGAATATCAGGGTTCTAGCACTCTCTTCTGTCCTTGAGGGGCCTTGGGAAAATCCTGTAGCTGCTTGAGATCTTACTTACCTCAACTGTAAAATAAAAATAATCACGATAAGGATCTTTCTTGCCTGAATGCAGGTCCAATCAATGTCACCTGGCCGTGAAAAGGGCTTTAGCCTGGCTGTTGATCCATGTGACCGTCAACCCCCACCCTGGAAATTCTCCTAATCCATCTGGCAAATCCTAAATTCTTGCAATGGCCCACCAGATGGTGAGGGGCAGGGATGGCAATGTTCCTGGGGCATTCCAAATAGACTCCCGTTGTCAACACTCCACCATCCTCTGACAATGCGCCTTTCCCCGGGTACTACTCTGCAACACATCTAAAAGTTTCAAAGTCCTCTGCAGCGAAGCCAGGACTCAGAATTCGTTTCTCAGAAGAAAAAAATGGAATGAAGAGCTTTCTATGGGGCAAATGCATGATATTAGAAGCCTGTCCTGTTGAGAAGGTACTATTTTGGTGGTGAATTTTCCAGGCTGATAAACATGTCCAACCATCTCCCCTCCACCTCACACCACCCCTCTGTGAGTTGTGATTCATCTCTTCAGAAAGCCAAGGGTGGGATGCTTACCAGGGTTCTTTCACAGGAACTGTCCTCACCCTGCTCCTCACAGAGGGGCCCCTCCCACAGCCCACTCACCCACCTGCCCCTCCCTTCACTCCCTCACTGCCTCCAGCAGTCGCTATGAAGGGTTTAAGGGACCTCCTGGGCCCCCAGGCAATGCAGGTGTGAGAAGTGCCAGCTCCAAAAGTAATTACCAGGATGGATGGTGGCAGGAGGACATCAGTCAGCACCAGACCGAGGCGTCCGCCCTGTGACCCACCCGGGGGGCCTGTCAGAAATAGAAATAATGTTAATGAAAAGGCGCATTCCTGGGTCCTTCACGTGCTGACCAAGCAAATTAGAGGGGACATTTTGATAAAAGGATGGGACTCTCGTTTAGCAGCCAAGCAGCCCTGGGGGTGGGGGTGGAGGAGACATAGAAAATAAAATCCTGGTGTAGAGAACAGTCCCTTTCCCTCCCTGCTGCTCTCATTTCAGTGATAGTGGGAGAAGGACAGGTGCCCTTTATCCCCAGAAGTCAAGCGGGGAGCCATTTATCAGGGCTCAGCCCATGACAAAAACAGAAAATCATAAAAATGCCGTAAACGTGTGTCTTCAGTGTGTGTTCTTGCTTTTGCTCCTCCCACCCTTTCACAGAGTGCAAATTCTCTTTCTCCACTTTGAGCCCTCATACCCTAAGCGGCAAATCCCACTGACAGACTGCAGGTTTCTCCAGGCCGGGCCGGCCTTCTTCACCGTGCTCTTCCTGGAAGCCAGCACAGCGCCTGCCCGGCCACAGCTGCTTTTCACATATTTGTGAAAGGAATGAAAACCTCTTCTGAAAGCCCCAATCATACCTAGATGTAACCGACTGACAAGAGTTAGAGCTTTACCTCTTCTGGGACATCTGTAGTTTAAAAACAGATCAAGGCAACATGAGAATAAGTTCAATTCAATTGAATGGAAGAATTCCAGACAGGCCTAGATCCTTTTCTTTGAGCAAAGGACCTTCTCCATCCCTGAAACCAAATCACAGAAGCCTGTGCTCTGTCAGGGCCACTGGAAATGGATGAGTGTTGCCCTCTGCATCTGCAAAGAGCAGCTGTCAATTTTAATGCATCTAAGGCCTTCTCCTGGAGGGAGGGGCAAAAAGCCTGCACTCTATTCTTTGCTTCCTGAAATCATTCCATTTAAATGTAGATTAGGAGCTTTCCTTCCTCTAAGTGGTCACAGAGAAGACAGAGCAAAGTTGAAATGATAATTTCCTTAAGAAGAAAGGGAACAGTTTGGTACTTTTCCCCATGGCACTGGCTGCCATTTCTCTTTACTGTGACACTCCCCACCCCTACTGTTCCCCCTACCTCTTAGGTAGCCTTTCTCTTTCCCAGTCACCCTGGTCTTTTTTTCTCGTATCAATAGGCTCCTTTAATTATGCAAATCCCCCAAGCAGCTAGTGTCTTCGTAGTTTAAATGGAAAGCATCCAGCCTGAAGTCCTGCAGTTATCTCCTTCCTCCTATCTCTTTCTCCGCCCAATCCAAGCTCTTTTATATTGAACCAGGGGTAAGATGAAAGGCCACATTGCTGGGAAATTAACCAGAGGGGGCCGAGATCATTAAAAAGAAGACCTTTCCCAACTTTTGATTTTCAAGAGACATTTGAAAAACCTCTCTGTTCTGAACAGCTGACCAAGGCAAAGAAAACCTCTCCCAGAACACAGCAGGAACTGCTCCGGTTGCCTGGGAGTCTGGACCCGTGGGTTCTATTCCTCACTCTCCCAGAGAAGGACCCAGCTGGTTTCCACTGGCTATTTTCACAATATTTATGGGCAGGTTGGGTAGTTTGGCCCTTTGTCTGTCTGCAGGGGCTAATGAAGATTTTGATGCAAGTCAGGCCCATGGCTGAGACATCTACTGACTAGCTAACTAACTCTAAGCTCACTGATAGTTATCATGTAAGAAGTGGACAGGTGTCCAAGAGCAGAATCAGACCCCATTACCCTTTACTTCTCTGTCTGTTGCCAACCTGTCTGTGGGAGGAACGGTAGGTAACTCATTTCCTAGGAAATTCTAACAGCTTGCTATGAGGCCTCTCCCAAAACAAAGTCCTTCACCTCCAGATCTCTCTCCTAAATTGCAAGGCCTCTGACTCTCAGAAGGAAAGAGGTCATGAATCTGAGAGATAACAAAAATAAAACTCTTCATATTCCATCGTTCTCCGTCCCCGTGGCTTCAGGCTCTTGCTTGGGAACATAACACTGAAAACAGAAATAGCTTCAAGAAGACTTCAGACACGTTCACGGATAATAGAGCCAAAAAAGATTACTAAAGGGGAAGTCAGAAAGATTTCGAGCTTCACCTTTAGATGGATCGGTGGAAAGAACACTGAGAAATGGGAGTCAGGATGCTGAGAGTCTAGTCCTGGTTTAAGCATGAGCTGCTTTTATGATCTTAATCAAGTCACTTTGCTTCTCTGGGTCTTAGTTTCTGCATCTCCAAATGAATGGGCCAGTCTACATGATTTCGTACATTTCCAATCTGACATTCCCAGAGTCTATGAAATATGTGGGTACAAAACATTGCTGCATTGCTGCTGTAGGGGAGGAAAAAGAATTTTCCCCTACCCACATAGTTCTGTGGCTGGGACCTTTGGATTGAACTAACAAAAGACAGATTAATAGAAGAAAAGCATGCACGTTGTATTTAATATTTTTACATGCATATGGGAGCCTTCATAGGAAAGATGAAGACCAGAAAGAGCAGTTAGGACTCAGGGTTCATATACCTTTTTGACAAGGAAAGATAAATTTGTGGAGTAGTGAGATGAAGGAACAGGGGATTTTAGCTCCTAGGGGTGGCAAATTGTAGGAAATATGTGGGGAAACTAGTGGAAGACCAGGTGAAGACAATACTTTAGTAGGTCTGCTTGTACAGATCCATTTCGGTGGGGCTTCCAGTCTCTGGTGATGAATGTTCTTCCCTTCCTGGCACAGCGAGGGCACCTTTCTTAGGGGAAATGTTACAACCTGCTTTTAGATTGACAGGGGAAGGGGCAGAGAGGCCTTTCTGCATCTGCTATTTCTCAAGGGCCTTAAACTCAAAATAATCAATATGCCAGAGTTGCATATTTTGGGGTGGCATGTTCTGAACTTCTTCCTGGCCCACTTCCTTCTCTCCTAAAGGAATACAAAGGACTGAATACTGAATAGCCCCGAGAATTGTCAAGGACTTGCTCTCTGAGAGTCTGGGCTCTCTGCAAATCTTTTCTCCCTATTCTTTCTTCTTCTCTCTTTAGCTGGAAACCCAACCATCAGACTTGTGAAATAGAGAAAGGGGAATGAAGATGCTCTGAAATGCTTATTTAGACAGTGCCGACATATCAAAAGAGCATTTGACACAAATGGGGTATCTAGTTACCATAGATCTTATGAAGCTCATTCAAAGAATGTAATGAAAAAAAATTAAATAATGAATCATTCAGGGAGATGCAAAGGATCTCTCCCATTCTCATTCTTTTGTTCTCTTTGCTATCTCAGGAGAGAAAAATAGATGGGAAATTAGAGCAAGAAATAAGACAATATTATAGGAAAGAAAAGGGGTAATAGTGAGAAGGATGAAAAAAGATCCACGGTTAGAGAAAGAGGACAAACAAAGCCATGTACCCCTGACACAATACAGTGTTGATGAAAAGAACATAGAAAGACATTTTCCTGAGGATGTATCTATAAAACAATGGTGGGGAGGGAGGATTGTAGGGAAAGAGAAGATAGTGTGATGGGTGGAAGGGCACAGCAAGGCCAAACTTTCCTTCATCACTACTTTGCTGAAGGCCAAACGAACTGGGTCTTTGACCAGATGGGCATCAGTGTGACCCCACAGGGCGTTGCAGTGTTCCCAGGACCCTGCCGGAGGCAGCCTCGCTGCTCTGCCCCACACATTCAGCTCAGGAGCCAGTTCTGCTTCTATGACATGAATCAGCCTATGCTGAGTGCTTGACTCATCAAACCCGCACTTTCTAGACACCTCCTTTCTCAACTGCTTTCTAAAGAGCATGACTCTTTATGCTATCTGTGTCCCGGGATCAGTGTCCTTGTCTCTGCAGCATGCTGTGCTGGAAAGTCTGGGCTGTGGATCAGACTGATCTGCCCTTGAAGCAAACCCCTATTTGCTGTTTGATTTTGGGCAAGGTCGTTTCCTCCTTGATAAAGTAATGATAATAATAATACTGTCTACCCTGAAGGCTTGTTGTGAGGATTATGTGAGAACATGAATGTGGAAGGGTTTAACGCAGAGAGGTATTCACTAAACCTGCGTAGTCTTCTCTCCCCAAGTCAAATGTAGCTACTGAGATGAGAATATAGCAAGAAATCCTGTGAAGATAACTGTCTAAATATACTGGAATCCAGAACCTCCCATTGTGGTCATCAGTGTCCCACTGCCTTCCGTAGGATCTGGATCCATAATCTCTAAGTGCCTCTGATTAAGTATATGTGATATGAGAAGATTAAAGGCAACTTCCCCAAGGCAGAGGGAGGCTTCCTGATGAAAGTTTTAAAGCCTGTGAGCCCTCGGGTGTATTTCCTGATCACAAAATCAAGTTGTTCTCAGGAGGGTGAGACTAGCCATCCCAAAGTTGCCGAGGTCCCTGTTCTCCCAGAAGCCCAGGTGTCAGGGACACACCCTGCTGCTCACAGAATGCTGAGCCAAACCAGCATCCCTCCTCCCCTTTGAAAGGCTCCTTGCTACATGTTTTCACTCCCTTCTTCAGAGGTGATAGGTTTGAGCAAGAGACAGAAACACATGTAGACATGATGCCATCTCTTATGTTCAGCTTTTATCCTTTTCAGGATAGGAGTCAGCATATGTAATGTTGCAAAGCAATGTTGGGTTAGAAATATGTGCCCCGTGTGTGGTTCCTGCCAGGGCAGGAAACCAAGGAAGGGCAAAAGCCCAGCCTTTGTCAAGGGCTTTTTCCTTCCTTCTCAGAGTAGTCCTTCCCCTGGGAGGTGGTTGGGAAGAGAAAGGTCATGGAGAGAACAAAACTTAGAATGACATTTTATAGGATACCTCATATTGTTTGGTTTAGTTTTTCTTTTATTAATGTGGATTACAGTAGTCCCCCATTATCCGCGGTTTTGCTTTCTGTGGTTTTAGTTACACACAGCCAAGTGCGGTCCAAAAATATTAAATGGAAAATTCCAGAAATGAGCAATTCGTAAGTTGTAAATTGCCCGCTGTTCTGAGTAGGGTGATGAAATCTCGTGCTGTCCCACTCCGTCCTGCCCAGGACATAAATCATCCCTTCGTACAGTGGACCCACACTTTATATGCTATGACGTCTCGGTTGTCAGATGGACTATCACAGCATCTCAGTGTTTGTGCTCAAATAACCTTTATTTTACTTAATAATGGCCCTAAAGCACAAGAGTAGTGATGCTGGCAATTCAGAAATGCCAAAGAGTAGCCATAAAGTGCTTCCTTTAAGTGAAAATTCTCGACTTAATAAGGAAAGAAAAAAATAGTATGGTTGCTAAGATCTACAGTAAGACTGAATCTTCTATCTGTGAAATTGTGAAAAAGGAAGGAGAAATTCATGCTAGTTTTGCTGTCACACCTCAAACATGTATGTTTAGGAAAAAGTAGTATATAGAGCGTTTGGATCAATTCTGGGCTTCAGGCATCCTCTGGGGGTCTTGGAACCTATCCCCCGTGGATAAGGAGGAACTACTGTATTAATTTGTCCTCAGCTAAATTGTGAACGTATTTAAACTCATGTTCTCTATTCTGCCTGAATCATTACTACTTGATGGTTACTTCTCGTTGTGCGAGCGTTATTTTTTTTATTTTTTTTTTGTGAGGAGGACCAGCCCTGAGCTAACATCCAACGCCAATCCTCCTCTTTTTTGCTGAGGAAGACTGGTCCTGGGCTAACATCCATGCCCATCTTCCTATACTTTATACGGGACGCTGCCACAGCATGGCTTGACAAGCCGTGCGTTGGTGCGCGCCGGGGATCAGAACCAGCGAACCCCGGGCCACCACAGCAGAGCATGCACACTTAACCACTTGCGCCACCCGGCTGGCCCCTGTGGGAGTGTTCATTTTATCTTCTCTCCACTCAAAACCTGCTTATAACTCATTTCCTTTCATAAGTAAAATCTTTTTTAAATAACTTCACGTAGCTACCACTTCTCTAATTTGTCCTATCCTCTTAGTACATCTGCACATTTTTATGCTATAATAATTAATACTATTAATAAATATCATATATATGTGTATATATATATTCCTTCTATGCACTGACATCTCATTGTATTTTATGTGTGTGTGTTTTATGCATCTGCCCTGTCCACCAAACTATACACAGAACCATTCCTAGCAGATTGTGAGGGGCCTGGGAAATTACCCCATGATTTTCTTAGAGGTGAAATCTGGTTAAACAACAGCGGCTGTCTTAATCAAGGGAGCCTGGAGAGCAGACGGCAGGAAAGCAGTCATCTGGCAAATGTGTTGCAGGAAGAAGATATTACAAAAGAGTGAGAAACCTGAGGGGTTACCAGGAGGAATGGAGGTTGCTGCTCCATCTTGTAGCCTACAGGCTAGTTGACCTCCCCCACTTTTCTATGGGGGAGTGTGTGGGAGCGAGAATGTGTGAGGCCTTGCCCATCACTCACATTTGCTTTTCTGGAGTAGTTTTTTGTTCTTGTTGTTTAGGAAGATTAGCCCTGAGCTAACATCTGTTGCCAATCCTCTTTTTGCTGAGGAAGATTGGCCCTGACGTAACATCCATGCCCATCTTCCTCTACTTTATATGTGGGACGCCACCACAGCATGGGTTGATAAGTGATGCATAGGTCCACGCCAAGGATCCAAGCCTGCGAAGCCCTGTCTGCTGAAGTGGAGCGCGTGAACTTACTGCTGCCCCACCAGGCTGGCCCTCTGGAATAGTTTTGATAGTGAGTTTTTTGTGATGCGGGATGGCAGCCTCTGGGGCTGTAGAGAGATTGCTAAGGGCCTATGAAGGTAAGTGTATACCAAGTATTGCCTGCAGACTGCACCCACGATAGTGCAAATACTTTCCTATAAAGTTTCTAGAATTCTTTTTGCAGGGGATATAGAAAGAAGTCTTCATATTTGAAAAAAGTCGGGAATTATTCAGTAAGGAAAAGAGGAAAGCCTTTGTAATTGTTCAGGTCTGGGGTGGATTCCGGGTCTTGCCCATGCTGGCACAGAATAAATGCTCAGTGGTAGCTGTGGTATCACTCTTTTCCCATTGCACACGGTCCCCAGTACACTTCAATTTGTACTGATGGCCTTCCATCACGCAGACATATTAATAATGGTAACAAGTGCACATATCACTGCATTAAAATCTTGGCCTACCCTAAGTCCTTGATCTTGTTCTCATGGTGTTTCCACACCTATTTTCTCACAGGCTTTCTTTGTGCTCCAGCATTCAGCTGTCCACATGGGGCCCTCTGTGAGGCTGATCCTGGCCTGGTCTTAAGAAGGAACCCTAGGGGCCAGCAAGAGGGGCCCCCACATCCTTCTCAGCCCTTTTTTTTCTTTCCATGCAACTACTCATTCATGTCTTGTGGATTGTCTCTGTTGTCTCTCTCTCTCTTTTAAAAATCATATATAAAATGACTGGAAATAAGAAAATGGTGACAGTTGATAACAAACCCTGTGGAGAACAGAGCCTGGTGCCAGCATTCCAGTTCTCCTGGCTGTCTGATTGGCCATGCTATTTAAGCCCTGTCTCCTATCCACTGTAGTAAGTAAATTGGATTGCTGAGGGAGAAAAAAATGACATTTCCCTTTTCATAGAAGAACCTAAAAGGCTCTTTTCTGATTTTCAGATTCTGGTCATGCAGCTAAAACCTCTTCTTATCTGCTTTTGTATATTTTTTTTAACATCTCATGATTAGGTTTGATCATCTTAAAGGCTTTGATTAAATAGTCTGCACTTCCTGATGTGCAAGTTCATCATTTTCTATGGGAAGACGTCTCGATGCCTCATATAGACTTTGGAATGAAAATGTTATTTTCGCCCTCACACCATAATGGGCTTTTCATCATCAACATTATTATTATTATTATTATTTTATTTTTTGACAGAGAGACAGGGGGAAACGCCTCTCCCCGCCCAGCTGGGCCCTCCGGGCGCCCCTCTGCAACCCTAAGGCGGGAGGCCAGGGCGGTGCAGAGTCGTGCTCCACCTTTGCCTCTCGGCTCGTTAATGGAAGAGCCGCGGTGCGCAAGAGCACGGGAAGAAGTGCGCCCTCGCACCCGGAGGCCCTCAGCTGCCCACCCAGAACATCTAGGGGCTCCAAGTGCGTCTCTGAGGGGTCATCCGCAGTTTCCAGGACATGTGTTTGTCCTTGTGGTGTTTGGGCTGGAGGACTCCATGGGAGATCAAGTCTTGAGAGCAGTTCCAGAGTTTCAAAAACAAACCACTGAAGTCTTACTCTGGTTAAAGTTGTGACAGCAGTCCTATACAGGAGTCCACACATCCCAGATGGTTTATTTGTGGCATTAAAAAGAGGACCACAACAGTCTCCTACCACCGCCTGGCCTAGAGGCCCGAAACATGAGGATTTCAGCAGCAATTACAGTCCATACCCAGGGGACAGGTGGCCCTCTTTCCTTCTCTAACTGCTTTACATACGTATATTGCTTTGTTTCTTGACCCAAAAGTGTTAAATACTCCGGAAGAAAGGCTTTCTCTCCCATTTTCCCCGTATGTCTATTTCGCTCAGAACAATCGGAGGCACACAGTAGGGATTAATCCATATTTGTCAGTCAGATCTGGTGGATCACGGGAAACAATCAGCCCTGGCTACTTTCTCTGAGGTTTTGCGCAAGTCCACCTCTGTTGTTCACGTTCAGTGCATGTGAAACAGGCATCAGAGATTTTCACCTGCCTCACAAGGCTGCATGAGCTCATGTCTAAGAAGCACTTAGCACATTTAAGAGTGCGCACCGCACACACAGGCAGCAGTGAGCTATTATTAACCCCACCTCTTGGGCTTGCTAAAACGGAAGTTGCACAAGCTCTCTCTGGTACTTCCTCCTGGAAATAGTCTGAGGATTTGCTCCCTGCCCTTCATCCAGCTTTCAGCTTCAAATTTCATTGTCCAAAGTCAGAAACCAGGGGTCAGAAATAATGAAGGGAAGGTTAACCAGACTTCACTGAACCTCAGATAATTAAGGGACCCACACATGAGGAATTATTCATCTCTCTGGTCTCCATCAAACTTAAGGCTATGTATTTTTTCTATAAGCCTTCCACTGTAATTGGATAAACAAGGAGTATTGTTCTCTTTTTAACCCGCAACAACTGTCCAAAAATAGAGGCTGATTCAGTTGTGGTAATGGAAGAAAGCTAATGACCAGGCAAGTCTGTTCCTCTGATGGCCATGAGCTCTTTGGGTATCTGAAACTCATCTCTCATCCTCATTCACAGGCTCACATTGGGGTGAAGCTCCAGATCCTTGCAGCTTGATTTTCCAAACCATGAGTGTGCAAGACCAAGGATGGGGCCACTGGGAGACATGTACCTGAGTGATCAGGGTACTTGTTTTCTTAGGTTTTTCCTGACTTAGGGTTCAGACCTGACTTGGGATTCAGAGAAGGTCAACAGCATAGGTTTGGCAACTCACACGCTTATAAAGCACATATCATCCAGCGTAACGAATGACTCCAGAATAGTTCAACTCCTAGTCTGTGTGTGTGTGTGTGTGTGTGTGAGAGAGAGAGAGAGAGAGAGAGAGAGAGATTGCTGGTTTTGAAGCCATACGATGCCATGGCCTTTTATCCTGGCCTATGTCTCATAGCACATTCCAGCTGTTCAGAGCCATGACTTGAAAAGATGGGCTGATTGAAATGCTGACTGTACACTAGACAGGCAGTCAATTCCATACAATTAACAAAGAAAAGAGCCCCTCCCTGCTTTTCCTATGGTTCTTATTTTTGCCCAAACTATTTCTTTCCTTCCAGAGAAAAAGGAAATGTGCAGAGAAGCAATTAATTATAATTATATATGTGCTGAAGTATGAGAGAACTAGTCACAAAGAATTTTCAAGTCCCAAAATTGTCTAATAAAGACTACCCAACAACGTCATAATTTTTGGAGGAAGTTAAATTTTTACAGAGTTTGGTGATAAGAAAAATTTGCTAAAAGCAAGCGTTCTTAATCACTACACTGTCACTTTGCAAAGTAATTGTGGAATTAGGAATAATTACACTCTATAGAAGGAAAATGAAACAATCTCCCTTATGATATTTTAAAATAGAATGATGATTCTGGTTTGTCCCATAAATCAAAAAGAAGCAAAGCATGAGCTTGTGGGTGAGGTAATAACCTGAGGTCTTAGAAACAGGTTTAGTGCTTAAAGCTCCCGATGAGGGACTTGACTTACTGAGTGATGGGTAGCTATGCCACCGTGGAGAATAGGGAGAACTTGGTATGCAGAAATGTAGAGGGCGTGGAGTCTTCAGGATGGGGACCCGATCTTCTGGGGGAGTGCTGTGGGATCCACTAAGAATCATAAATATGAACTGCAAGATGAATCACTCTCTGTTTGCACACTCTTCTGGTAAAATGTCCATGTCTCTGCCAATTAAACTGCACTATAACTGGCCCTAGCCAATCCAAGATGATGAATGTATTAGTCAGGATTCTTCGGAGAAACAGACCAACAGGGTATATATAGATATATATGAGGAGATTTATTATAGGACTTGGCTTATGTGGTTATGGAGGCCAAGAAGTCCCACAGTCTGCCCTCTGCACGCTGGAGAACCAGGAAAGCTGGTCGTGTGATTCAGTCTGCGGCTGAAGTCCTGAAAACTGAGAGGCCACTGGTGTCATGTCCTGAAGTCCAAAGGCCTGAGAACCAGGAGCTCCGGTGTCTGAGGACAGGAAGGAGAAGACGGTCGTTCCAGCCCAACAGGAGAGCAAATCCACCTTTCCTCTGCCTTTTTGTTTTGTTTGGGCCCTCTATGGATTGGATGAGGCCCACTTGCACTGATGAGGGCAGATCTTCTTTACTCAGTTTACTGATTAAAATGCTAATCTGTTCTGGAACTACCTTCATAGATATACCCAGAAGTAATTTTCACCAGCAATCTGGGCGTCCCTTAGCCCAGTCAGGTTGAAACATAAAATGAACCATCACAGTGCGTTACAGTCAGAACAGTGCTGGAAGCCATTCTGAGGGTCCCTGTGTATGGACAATTTGTTCTTATACTGTGAAAATGACAGAAAAAATATTATGGGGATTATTCCTGAAAAAAAATTTCGTCCCTAATAATTCCCACCACCATGCAGTGAAAATCAGGGCAATTTAGAAAGCTAGATCTGCTCCATTCATGTTAGGATATTGTTTCTAGAAATCTCCCTAAACTATGGGACTAACTCTTGGTAGTAAAAGTGGAGAGGCTTAGAACTACAAGCTGGTCAGCAGAAGACCAAGGGTTAAAAGTGGACAGTTGGCCCATTGAATGAAAGCCCCCAGCAGGAAAGAAAGAGACAAAAATATAGGCATTAAGGGAATAATAGCTGAATAGTAATAATAATACATTATGTCAACAGTAGTGACAAAAGAAACACTCAGTGTGTGTATTTACAGAGCTAAATAAAAGACAGATCCAGGTCTCACGTTTTGACTCTGAACAACTTTCTCAGTTGGATTTTGCTTCTGCCTAAAGATTATTTTGGAAAGAGCTATTATTATCTGTGATTTATCACGCTGCACTAGGGGGAACTCATACTTTCCACAGAGACAATTATTGAATTCTCACTGGAGGCTCTTAAAGGAGCTGAGACCTGTTCCAAGGGTTCAAGTGGAAAAGATGCTCCAACAAGGTGCTGGGATCTAGCATCATTGGAGCTAGCATGATGTGCTCTACAGACCCCTTCCTCCCCTGTGATGCCTCAGGTTCTTTCTCATTAAAGGTACTCTTCAGTCCCCTCATTATGATAAGAGGACAGAAGAGGAATTCACATTTATGGTGACGCTCATGCAAGAAGTCCCTTCAACAGACGCTCATCACCCCAAGGAGTCACGGCTGCAGTAAGTTCTGAAGCGTCATTGAAATGGAAACGAAGTCAAAGCCATGACCTAGAAAGACAAGAGTCTGGCAGAATTCTGGAAGCAGAGTCTTCATTTGAGTAGGTAGGGACTTGAACAAGCCCAATGATGCAGCTCTGTGTTTGGGTGGAGGTCATCAGAGGTTTAGAAAAAGAGAGAAGTCATTGTTAATATTAGAAAAGAGCTCTGAGAATCTGGAGGAATAAAAATGCAGGATTAGGTCTAAGTAATAACTGTGAAAATAAACAATGATAAATACCATATTAAATCTAAAACACTATGTTAGTAGATAATAACAAGCATGAGAGCTAATAGCCAGCCATTAATACAGGCCAATTTATTATTTAAAACATTTATTGAGATTTAACAATAGCCAAATAATTTTCTTTAAACAGCTGTTAAACTGAAGCCCTGTATACATTAATCAACTGATATTTATCATTCAGATTGTATCTCATTATATCCAAAGGGGTGTATATACTTCCAAAACAAACCTGGAAATTTAAAGTGAACTGTAGTTCATTTTTGCCAAATGTAGATGTGTAAAGATTATTGCGTCTGCCAGCTGGGGACAGACAGTGCAGTGGACTTGTCTAATTAGGAACAATTACTGATAAATCAATTCTTTCCTTTTATAGGACAATTAGAATTTGTATGTGTGTGTTTTAAATTCTAATTTGATTTTGCACATTGTTCTGCACCAAGTTAATTCTTCGAAGCCCATTTAGATGGTGCACATTTTCCATAAAATATAAAAAGAGTCATTGCTGTTATATCAGTCATGCAAATAATGCAACATCCATCTACTCATTTATTCACATAATTCAGGCATAAACCTCATATAATTGCTCACATGACACCCTTGGTCTGGCTTACTATACTGGACTCCAAACATGACTTTTAATTATTCGCCTAATATTTTCTTTCTTATAATATTTCTCTCCCAAGGAATATCCTCTTTTTCATCTTTGTCTATTAAAATCCTTCCTTGTCTTCAAGCACAGCTCAAAGATCACTTCCCTGATTTCTCTCATTTAGATGTCCTCTCTCTAACACTTGGATCTCTGCTTTTATCTCTCATTGTGTCTAGCACGGTGCTTTGCACAGGGACATTGAAACGATAGATTTTTTGACTAAATGAGTGAAAAACACAAGTTCCCTGAGGACAGCAGTATCTAGTCTCCCTGCTCTGGCTACCCTGGAAGAGATAACTGGAGACAGACAACATGGGGGCTGAAGGAAGCGCAAATCCACTTGTGGCCAAATGAACTCAGGCGAGGGCGATTCACTCACATGGAGAGGGGAGGATGTAGTCATCGTCTTTCTCCCCAAAGCCTGTGATTTGATTGGCCATAATTGCCTGGGGGAAGTGTTTTTATTTTTTGGTTTGCAAATCTTAATCTTCAATAATTAAGGAGGAGAACATCTGCCTCCCACAGTATGGGGCCGCGAGGTCTCCACCTGACGAACAAAGCCCAGGGCCTCTCTGTGCATGAGTGCTTACCAGAGACGCCAGTGGGTGGGCAATCTCTGTGCCAAGAATCCAGATCAGGAAGCCTGGAGAGCCTACTGCCCCTGAGCAATTACACTTACCACACCACAAGCTGGACATTAGCCAATTAGTGTGCAGGAGAGCAGAGGCCCAGGACTGTAATTGCTCTAAGGGCCTGTTGGTGTACTGTGAGGACTCGTTCTAAATATGGTTTCTGGTTTGCAGAACCTTGAATTCTAAGTGAGTGGTGTTTTGGGGACCCTCACAGATACTGGCAGCCGTAAGTGTCAAGGAAGAGAAATGAACGTCAGATTTCAGCTCTACCTCCTGGTCAATTTCACCCAGTAATCACCTTTTGGGGGATCAGAAGAATCTGTCATTATCTGGTCACAACAGAAATCTTCTGTTGTGAGAATTTACATATCTATCTATTAGCAACTTGATCATGTTCTCTCAGTTCACATCATGCTGAGAATAACATAGGCTGGGTCAATCTCGTAAAATCAGTATATACAACCTGACCACTTATGACTATAAAAAGATGTCACTCAATGTGATGAAACATACAGAAGCTGTCAAATCACCTAGATTTTATCTCCAAAATGTTTGAGTGCCAACTTTTTAGTTGTTGCTGTCTTAGTTCAGGACATATTACTTCTTGCTGACATTAATAAGATAAGCTTTGCCTGGTCTCCCCACCACCTAACCTTCCCTACTCCAATCTAGTCTTCACATTTTGTCAGAACTTTCTTCTTCAGTGCAGATCAGCCCCTGCTTAATCACCTCTAATGACTCTTCACTGTGGTTTTCGTGCTGCTCCATAGCATGGCTCCACCAGTCTCTCTGATTTTGTTTCCCTTGTATTGTCTACAAACATTTTGTTAGCTAATTCAGTGGAGCCAATTCATTGTTCTACACTTTTGACCTCATTCCTTTCCTGATTTGTGCTAGTCTTGCCACCTGGAATTCTCTTGCGTATCAATTGTACAACATTTCATCCGTCCCTTAAGGCTCATCTCAAACCATGTTTCTCCTGGAAGCCTTTCCAGAATCTCCCTAACTGGAACATTTGCTCTCTCTATCCAACTTTTATAACATGTTGAATTTTATTCAATCTATCTTAGAGGCATTTGTGTATTTGTTTTAATTTTCTAATCTAGTATCTCCCAAAGTGTCTTCCTGGAACCTTAGACCTGTGAGATTCTACACTAGTAAAGAGTTCTATGGTTAAATAAGTTAGGGAAGTGCTGCAAACTATTTTTTTTCTCTTAGAGCTTTGTAAAGCAAATCAGCATTATAAAGGTTCTGAGAAGTTGTATAGTCAAGAAACCTGCTTACTTTTGTTTAACCTGAAGCTTCTGAAATGTATTTGTCCATAGAACACCTTGTTCATGAAACACCTACTAACTCATATTCCCTGGAAAGAATTCATTTTGGGGAATCTGTTCTGGTTCATAATAAGCTTTTTGAAAGTAGAGAATCTCTGTTATCTTTGACTCCTCCATAGTATCCAGAAAAGTGCCTCTATGTAGTAGGTGCTCAATAAGAGTTGAAATAAATTTTATTGACACCATGAACTATTTGGGCTCCCTGGGAATGTAATTAACAGTTCTGGTTTTGTAATTCATTTGCTGTGTCAACTTGGGCAAGTCATTTTTCATTTCAGTTCTTAATTCTATGGCATATTTTCCCATTAAAGGATAAGATAGTTATGAAATTGTAATAGTTATATGATGTGCTGATAAAAGACATGAGAAGAGTTGGGGCAAAGGAGTAATGAGATGCTGAGTAAAGCATCACATCGTACATCACATTTCACTCAGATAATCTGATTATTATTATTATGTTTTTCTGGTTTAATGGTAAGAGCAGGAGCTATGGTTCACAGAGCAGTTATGATGTGCCCGATACCACACATTGTACAGGTATTATCCTATTTTGTCTTCATAAAAGCCCCAAGAGATAGGCATTACCATTCTTATTTTATAAATGAGGAAACTGAGGCTCGCAGTCTTTGAGTAACAACTCGCAGAGTCATGGGCTTAGTAAGAAGTAAAGCCTTTTGAAGCCCAAAGCCCACTTTCTTAACCACCAGGCTTGACTCAGTCCCTGTGCTGAGCTAGGTCCTGGTGGACATCTGTGCTTTGTCCTCATCCTTTCCTGTCACTCTCGCTCATCCAGAACCCGTTTCCCACCTGCTTACTGAAGGCCAGTCTGCCAGTGTGGGCACTGCTCAGTTCTAAACTGTCCAGGCACCAAGATCCTCTTCTCATTCTAGTTATCGACTAGTTGTGACTTAGTGGGAGGAGTGGAGGAAAACATATCCTGGGCTTTCGTTATCTAAAGATAACCGAATTATAGACCCCAGAATAGTCTAAAATCCTTATATTCAAACACAATGTGGTTCTAGTTTTTGTGATGTCTGAAATGTATATAATTTGGAGGATTCTCTTTAAAAAAGAAGGCAAAATTACAAACAGAAAATCAGTTTTAGGGCCTGGAATTGGGTTCCTGCAAGTGAGAGACACTGAAATTTAAGATTTATTAGCTTCTTGTTCTATTCACCTCTATCTGCCCCAAATACAGAGTTCTACATTGGGAATTCTGGGAGGTTTTAAAAAGTGGAAGGCACTTCCTTTGCCTGTTGAAAACGAGTTTACTGTCCTTATGTAAACATGGTTTGGGAAGAGCTACAAAGCACAAGGTCAATGAGTGATCATAGACTTAGTGCCCTTGAAGAGATGCTAAGTAAAAGTTGGATAATATGTCAGATTAGATAATCTCTCTGCTAAGAATAGAGCTAAACCATTTTAGACATGGGTGGTGGACAAATGAGAACATAAGAAAAAATGTCATAACTCTATTAAGAACTGATAGTCTTGTATTAGTCTTCCATATTTGTGGTTATGAAACTTGGTATCACAATCAGAAGGGCAGAAACTTGACCTTATGTATAGTCTTTACAGAGCAATTTGCTGTTACAAGGGAGAGGCACTGGGGTTGGCTTTCCATGACTGTGGAAGATAATCTAAGCCTGTAGGAGCTCTGTGGCTTATATTTGGAGGCATCTCTGAGATATCATGCTCTGACTTCTCAAGGTTTTCCCTCTAAGCCATTTCCATCAATGCCCATGTACTGAGAAAGAGGCCCATCAAGGGATACTCCAACACTCATTTCAAGAACTAAGGCTCCAGTGGCAAATTCTACCAGGGATGCCTCAAAAACAAATAGTTTTGCCCAACGCTATCCTAAATATCCAGGACCTTTCTGAAAGTCATGGAAATGTTACAGAAAATGGATCAGGTGCAGCCAGAGGGTAAAAACGACTGTTCCTACTACGGAGGGTTCATTGCAACTTTGCTATACTTCCCTCATTTCACTCCCACCACTCCAGTTTTCTTTTTTTTTTTTAATTTTATTTATTTATTTATTTTCCCCCCAAAGCCCCAGTAGATAGTTGTATGTCATAGCTGCACATCCTTTTAGTTGCTGTATGTGGGACGCGGCCTCAGCATGGCCGGGCAAGCAGTGCGTTGGTGCGTGCCCGGGATCCGAACCCCGGGCCGCCAGTAGCGGAGCACGGGCATATAACCGTTAAGCCACGGGGCTGGCCCCACTCCAGTTTTCTTAAGGCTTGAGTCCTACAGGCTTGACATGGATCGTATGGACCTTTATTCATATTTGTAGGATCACTTTAGTATTAAAAGAGGAGAGAGAGGGCTGGCCCCGAGGCTTAGCGGTTAAGTGCGTGCGCTCCGCTACTGGCGGCCCGGGTTGGGATCCTGGGCGCGCACAGATGCACTGCTTCTCCGGCCATGCTGAGGCCTCATCCCACATACAGCAACTAGAAGGATGTGTAACTATGACATACAACTATCTACTGGGGCTTTGGGGGAAAAAAAAGAGGAGGATTGGCAATAGATGTTAGCTCAGAGCCGGTCTTCCTCAGCAAAAAGAGGAGGATTAGCACGGATGTTAGCTCAGGGTTGATCTTCCTCACACAAAAAAAAAAAAAAAAGAGAGAGGGAGATTGACAGCAAGATTGTAGGCTCATAAAACATTCAAGGGAACCTGGAGATTGTCTGGTTCACCTCTCATTTTACCTTATTTTTAAAAATTTTATTTGATTGCTTTTATGCTAAAAAGATGTAAGTTCAATCTGGCCATATTACAGAACTTCAAAAAATGGAGAAAATAAAAAGAAAATCATTCCTCATCCTAATGTCCTATTATAGGCAACGTTGTCAATTACCATACACATATTTTACCAACTTGTAATCGTAGTGTACAGATAAGGTGGATTCCTTTTATTTTTATTTTTAAACTTAACTAGACAGATGAGGTCACATGTGGCCCTGGATCCCACAACTATGTAATATCCACCATTTACAGTACTTATTTTTATGGTAACCAAGAATACACATCTCAATTTCTTTTATTTCTCTCCTGAGGCTTCCTCTACTGTAGGTGTTGAGTGGACAGCCTCTGGAAGGAGACTTATCGGGCTTGAACACCAGCCACTTCCAAACAGTGTGGCATTGGGCAAGTTACTTATGCTAGTTTGAATCTGTTTTCTCATCTGTAAAATGGGGATCGTATAGGGCTGTTATAAGGATTAAATGATGTAATACCTGTCAACACACTTCTTCTGGATTCCTCTCCATTCTCATGCTTTCTGGCTTGTAGTTGGGTTCGATCTCTGTTGGACTGAGCAGAGTCTGACTTTGCACTTTGTTGGGAGCTCTGGCAGGTGATGGAGAAAGGGATGAGAGTGAGTAGTAATTCCCCAGGCTCTCTTCCTGCCAGGTAGCTTATGGCTGGTTGTGTTCCTTGATCAAAGATTACTGCTTTCTAGGCAGCTGACTCTAAAGAATGTTTTCTCACCAGGCTCCAATAACTGCTTCTTCTCTCCTCATTCCTCCTGGGCTGGGAGTGATATCAGCTTAACTGCTATTAAGCCCCAGGTTACTGTACTAACCCTTGTGGTTCCCCAACACCCACATATTATGAACAGTCCCTTTGTAAATAAACACTCCTGGAACTTGCCTATTTCGAGTGCACCATCTGTTTCCTGTTGGGACCCTGGCTGATACAACATGTTAGCATTACTTCATCCCCTTTTCAATGAAAAAGGAAACTACAGACTTTAAAAGACATAAAATTATGATGATCTATTTAACTCTTGCAGGATTTGGCGGTCAAGCTCCTTAAAGGACACATAGCTGGGTCTGCAGGGAACAGGATGTCCACACACACAACAGCCATTGCAGCACTTCCTAGATTCCGGAGCTGAGTCTAAGGCTTTATGTGTATTACACTGTTTTTACCCTGACAGTGAGTCTACAAGGGAGGTATTAGTATTATTTTGTAGATGAAAAGATTGAGACACAACAAACTTGTTAACTCAGCAGGGGGGAATGTGACTTCTGATTCCAAGACTGTGTTTTTAACCACTAGGCCATCAGCTTCATCTGGGAACTTGAGAGAAATGCAAATTCTCAGGCCCCACCACAGACCTGCTGAAGCAGAAACTTTGGCTTGGGGCCCAGTTCTCTGTGTTTCAGGAATCCCTGCAGGTGGTTCTGAAGTGTGCTGAAGTCTGGGTACCCATGCATTGCACATCACCACGGGCCAGGGCCTCGTGGTTCCTCCTCCTCTGCTGGGTTCACTCTGAGGTCACTTAATGAGCCTGGCATTATACTCAGGATGCCACATGCTGATAAAGACAATACAAATAACCACTTCTGTGCAGCCCTTCAGAATTCACAAAATGTTCTCACACCCATTACTTCAGGAGGCAGTGTATTCCATGGCTGAGTGAATGGGCTCTGAGCTGTACAAGTTGGGAAATAGACTCTGTTCTTTTGGGCAAACAGGTACCTAATCTCTGTAAACCTCAGCTTCCTCACCTGGAAAACGAGGACAATACCAGTGTGTGCCTCCAAGGATGGCTGGGAGGATTAAATAAGAGACTCACTTAAAGCCCAGTGCTTGACACATCATAAGTACTCAATAAATGCCACCTATTATTATTTGCATAAAAACCTGAAGAAGTGGAGATTAATATCCCCATTTTATAGGTGAGGAAACACCAGCTCAAGAATGTTGGTTTGTCTAAACCGGAGCTGGGATTCAAAACCAGATTTTCTGACTTAAAATCCTCACTCTTTTTCCATACTCTTTCCAAAGCTGCCTTGGAAGACCTAGTTTAGCAGTATCCTTCTAACTGCTGGATAATGAATCTGAAGGGTAATATGCCCAAAGATATTCGAGGCCTAAATTGAGTTCTTCAGCCCACGGGAACCACATTCCCCTGTGAATCTGGTGCTCAGATCCTGAGCCCCTCCTCCCCCCGCCCTATCTAGGCTGCTCATTCCCAGAGGCTGGGAAGCTCCAGTGTCCTTTCTGAAGTCTGCCCTTGTCCCGCCCTGCTCTGCACTCTGTGGTGACTTCTCAGACCAGGGCACCTTGTCTCCTAATGGAGAAAGTGGAGGGCTCAGAGCAAACGGTCACAGAGGAAAAGGTTGCCTAGCTGCCTCAATACGGGAGCTCCTCAGATGTTTAATCCCCAAGAGGCTTCCAGAACCACTGAGAAGGCACCAAACAGGAATATAAGAGTTAATAACTTCCTTATTTGAAAGCTAAACCTTTCTAAACCTATCACACGCACTTTTCCTTGTGGAGGATTAACGGCCTGACAAGGCTGAACTTTGAAAGAAAAGCTATTTGTGACGTATGTGGAGCTAGGGAAAAAAGGTCTTGACTTTTTAAAAACAAAACAAAACAAGCAAACCAAAACACGTTAATTTTTCTCAGGCCTGTAACTCACAAAGGGCACCTCCGCTCCGGCTGTCCAAAATGACCCTCCTCTGAGCTGGTGAGGTGGGAGCAAGCTGCATCCCCACAGAATTGATCTGGTAATATTTATGAAAGTTGAAAGTAAAAGTTCACAGGGGAATTGTTTTCAAAGCCTAAAATGATGGAGCCATTTCCAGCAATTCATTCCTTTATTTCCAATATCCCAAGGCAGTTATGGTAACATTTCACCAACTCTGACCACTCACCTTCCAAATTCTTAATGATTTGGAGAAGGGTTTGGATTGAAGTTTATTTTTACAGAACTTTCAAAGCAAGTTAATAAAATAAGTAAAGTTTTAGGAAGTGAGGTTAAGGGCAGGAGCTCTGAAATTAGAGTTTGTGTCCCAGTATTTATTAGCTGTGCACCTCTGGGCTGGTTATTTCTCCACATCTCAGTCGTCTCCTCCACAAATAGGCATAATTAGAATGTATTGTCATTAGGCTCAAATGGGGCAATCCATATAAACATCTGATAAAAGTTAGCTACTTCTGTAATTGCTTATGAAAACTGGCATTTAAAATTGCTTTAGGGTCAAATGTGAAATGCCAGGTATATAGCATTTATTTATGTTAAAACAGGTCCAATTCAGCTTTTAAAGCATACATTATTCTTTTTCCAATTCCTCTAGTCTAAAATAATGAGCGTTTTCTGTATACAGTATTTTTGTAAGCTTGGGGCATCCCCAGGTGCTGGAGGAGGGATTGAAATAAATTGAATTATCATCCTCATTATCAGCATTTCTTTTTTTTTTTTTTTAATTTTTTGTTTATTGCAGTAACATTGGTTTATAACATTGTATAAATTTCAGGTGTAGACCACTATACTTCTATTTCTGCATGGATTACATCATGTTCTCATGTTCCTCACACAGATACTAATTACAATCCATTACCACACACGTGCCTAATCACCCCTTTCGCCCTCCTCCTCCCCCTTCCCCTCTGGTAACCACCAATCCAATCTCTGTCTCTATGTGTTTGTTTGTTGTTCTTATTATCTACTACATAATGAGTGAGGTCATACGGTATTTGACCTTCTCCCTCTGACTTATTTCACTTTGCATAATACCCTCAATGTCCATCCATGTTGTCACAAATGGCTGGATTTCATCATTTCTTATGGCTGAGTAGTATTCCATTGTGTATATATACCACATCTTCTTTATCTATTCGTCCCTTGATGGGCACTTAGGTTGCTTCCAAGTCTTGGCTATTGTGAATAACGCTGCAATGAACACAGGGGTGCATGTATCTTATGCATTGGTGTTTTCAAGTTCTTTGGATAAATACCCAGCAGTGGAATAGCTGGATCATATGGTAGTTCTATCCTTAAATTTTTGAGGAATCTCCATACTGTTTTCTATAGTGGCTGCACCAGTTTGCACTCCCACCAGCAGTGTATGAGGGTTCCCTTTTCTCCACATCCTCTCTAACACTTGTTATTTCTTGTCTTGTTAATTATAGCCATTGTGACGGGCGTGAGGTGATATCTCATTGTAGTTTTGATTTGCATTTCCCTGATAGTTAATGATGTTGAACATCTTTTCATGTGCCTGTTGGCCATCTATAAATCTTCTTTGGAGAAATGTCTGTTCAGGTCTTTTGCCCATTTTTTAATAGGCTTGTTAGTTTTTTTGTTGTTGAGATGCACGGGTTCTTTATATATTTTGGAGATTAACTCTTTATCACATGTATGGTTTGCAAATATCTTCTCCCAATTGTTAGGTTGTCTTTTTGTTTTGTTGATGGTTTCCTTTGCCATGCAGAAGGTTTTTAGTTTGATGTAGTCCCATTTGTTTACTTTTTCTATTGTTTCTCTTGCCCGGTCAGACACGGTGCTTGAAAATGTGTTGCTAAGACCAATGTCAAAGAGCATACTGCCTATGTTTTCTTCCAGAAGTTTCATAGTTTCAGGTCTTACATTCAAGTCTTTAATCCATTTGGAGTTAATTTTTGTGTATGGTGTAAGGTGATGGTCTACTTTCATTTTTTTGTATGTGGTTGTCCAGTTTTCCTAGCACCATTTGTTGAAGAGACTTTCTTTTCTCCATTGTATGTTCTTGGTTCCTTTGTCGAAGATTAGCTGTCCATAGATGTGTGGATTTATTTTTGGGCTTTCAATTCTATTCCACTGATCTGTGTGTCTGTTTTTGTGCCAGTACCATGCTGTTTTGGTTACTATAGCGTTGTAGTATATTTTGAAGTCAGGGAGTGTGATACCTCCAGCTTTGTTCTTTTTTCTCAGGATTCCTTTAGCTATTCGGGGTCTTTTGTTGTTCCATATAAATTTTAGGATTCTTTGTTCTATTTCTGTGAAAAATATTGTTGGAACTTTGATAGGGATTACATTGAATCTATAGATTGCTTTAGGAAGTATGGACATCTTAAGTATGTTAATTCTTCCAATCAAAGAGCACTGAATATCTTTCCATTTCTTTGTGTTTTCTTGAATTTCTTTCAGCAATGTTTTATAGTTTTTGGTGTACAGATCTTTCACCTCTTTGGTTAAGTTTATTCCTAGGTATTTTATTCTTTTTGTTGCAATTGTAAATGGGATGGTATCCTTAATTTCTCTTTCTGCTACTTCGTTGTTAGTGTATAGAAATGCAACTGATTTTTGTGTGTTGATTTTGTATCCTGCAACTTTACCGTATTCGTTTATTACTTCTAAAAGTTTTTTGGTGGATTCTTTAGGGTTTTCTATATATAAAATCATGTCATCTGCAAATAGTGACAGTTTCACTTCTTGCTTTCCAATCTGGATCCCTTTTATTTCTTTTTCTTGCCTGATTGCTCTGGCTAGGACTTCCAATACTATGTTAAATACGAGTGGTGAAAGTGGGCATCCTTGTCTGGTTCCTGTTTTTAGAAGGATAGCTTTCAGTTTTTCACCATTGAGGATGATATTGGCTGTGGGTTTGTCATATATGGACTTTATTATGTTGAGGTACTTTCCCTCTATACCCATTTTATTCAGAGTTTTTATCATAAATGGGTGCTGTATCTTGTCTAATGCTTTCTCTGCATCTATTGAAATGATCATGTGATTTTTATTGTTCATTTTATTAATGTGGTGTATCACATTGATTGACTTGCGAATGTTGAACCATCCCTGCATACCTGGAATAAATCCCACTTGATCATGGTGTATAATCTTTTTAATGTATTGTTGTATGTGATTTGCTAATATTTTGTTGAGGAGTTTTGCATCAATGTTCATCAGTGATATTGTCCTGTAATTTTCTTTTTTTGTGTTGTCCTTGTCTGGTTTTGGTATCAGGGTAATGTCAGCTTCGTAGAATGAGTTAGGGAGCTTCCCTCCCTCCTCAATTTTTTGGAAGAGTTTGAGAAGGATGGGTATTAAGTCTTCTTTGAATGTTTGGTAGAATTCACCAGGGAAGCCGTCTAGTCCTGGACTTTTATTTTTGGGGAGGTTTTTGATTACTGTTTCGATCTCCTTACTGGTGATTGGTCTATTCAAATTCTCTATTTCTTCTTGATCCAGTTTTGGAAGGTTGTATGATTCTAAGAATTTATTCATTTCTTCCAGATTGTTGAATTTGTTGGCATATAGCTTTTCATAGTATTCTCTTATATCTTTTGTATTTCTGAGGTGTCTGTTGTAATTTCTCCTCTTTCATTTCTGATTTTACTTATTTTAACCTTCTCTCTTTTTTTCTTGGTGAGTCTAGCTAAAGGTTTGTCAATTTTGTTTATCTTTTCAAAGAACCAGCTCTTGGTTTTATTAATTTTTTCTATTTTTTTTAGTCTCTATTTCATTTATTTCTGCTCTGATTTTTATTATTTCCCTTCTTCTACTGATTTTGGGCTTTGTTTGTTCTTCTTTTTCCAGTTCCTTTAGGTGCATTGTTAGGTTATTTATTTGAGATTTTTCTTGTTTGTTGAGATATGACTGTATTGCTATAAACTTCCCTCTTAGAACCACTTTTGCTGTATCCCATAAATTCTGGCATGTCATATTTTCATTTTCATTTGTCTCCAGGTATTTTTTGATTTCTTCTTTGACCCAATCATTGTTCAGTAGCATTTTGTTTAATCTCCATGTATTTGTGGCTTTTCTGAATTTCTTCCTATAGTTGATTTCTAGTTTCGTACCGTTGTGGTCAGAAAAGATGCTTGGTATTATTTCAGCCTTCTTAAATTTATGTAGACTTGTTTTGTGGCCTCATATGTGACCAATGTGACCAATCCTGGAGAATGTTCCATGTGCATTTGAAAAGAACGTGTATTCTTCAGTTTTTGGATGGAATGTTCTGTATATATCTACTAGGTCCATCTGTTCTAATGTGTCATTTAGGGCCAATATTTCCTTATTGATCTTCTGTTTAGATGATCTATCCGATGGTGTAAGTGAAGTGTTAAAGTCCCCTACTATTATTGTGCTACTGTCTATTTCTCTTTTTATGTCTGTTAATAATTGCTTTATATATTTAGGTGCTTCTACGTTGGGTGCATAGATATTTACAAGTGTTATATCCTCTTGTTGGATTGTTCCCTTGATCATTATGTAATGCCCTTCTTTGTCTCTTTTTACAGTTTTTGTTTTAAAGTCTATTTTGTCTGATATGAGTACTGCTACCCCAGCTTTCTTTTCATTGCCATTTGCGTGGAGTATCTTTTTCCATCCCTTCACTTTCAGTTTGTGAGTGTCTTTAGGTCTGAAGTGTGTCTCTTGTATGCAGCCTATATATGGGTCTTGTTTTTTTATCCATTCAGCCACCCTATGCCTTTTAATTGTAGCATTTAGTACATTGACATTTAAAGTAGCTATTGATAAGTATGTACTTACTGCCATTTTTTAACTTTTTTTCCTCAGTGTTTTAGTAGTCCTTCTCTGTTCCTTTCTTCTTTTCTTGCTCTCTTCCCTTGTGGTTTGATGGCTTTCTTTAGTATTATGTTTGGGTTCCTTTCTCTTAGTTTTTTGTGTATTTATTATAGGTTTCTGGTTTGTGATTACCATGGGGTCCATATACAGAATTAATAGTCTCTTTAGTTTGATATCTGTCTGAAAACTCTACTTTTTAACTCTCCTTCTCCCACATTTTATGTTTTTGATATCATGTCTAACCTCTTTTTTGTGCATTTGTATCCATTACCCTCTTATCATGGAAATAGATAATTTTTCCTATTTGTGGTCTTCTCTTTTCATCTTAAATAAGTCCCTTTAGCATTTCTTGTAGTACTGGTTTCTTGGTGACAAACTCCTTTAATTTTTGCTTGTCTGGGGAACTTTTTGTCTCTCCTTCCATTTTGAATGATTACCTTGGCTGATAGAGTATTCTTGGCTGTAAGTTTTTTCCTTTTAGCACTTTAAATATATCATGCCACTCTCTTCTAGCCTGTAAGCTTTCTGCTGAGAAGTCAGCTGATAGACTTATGGGGTTTCCTTTGTATGTAACTTGTCTTTATCTTGCGGCTTTTAGGATTCTCTCTTTATTTTTAATTCTGGACTTTTTAATTATGATGTGTCTTGGTGTGGGCCTCTTTGGGTTTATCTTGTTTGGTGCTCTCTGTGCTTCCCGTACCTGGATGTCTGTCTTCCTCCTTAGGTTAGGGAAGTTTTCATCTGTTATTTCTGCAAATAGATTCTCTGCCCCTTTGTCTCGCTCTTCTCCTTGTGGGACACCTATAACATGGATGTTAGTGCACTTGATGTTGTCCCAGAGGTGCCTTAGACTGTCCTCACTCTTTTTAATTGTTTTTTCTTTTACCTGTTCAGCTTGGGTGATTTCTTCTAGTCTTTCATCCAGCTCACAGATCTGTTCTTCTGTATCCTCTACTCTGCTTTTGAGTCCCTCTAGTGAATTTTTCATTTCCAGTATTGTATTCTTCATTTCTGATTGGTTCTTTTTTATATCTTCCATTTCTTTGTTGACATTCTCACTGAGTTCGTCCATTCTTCTCCCAAGATCAGTGAGCATCCTTAACCTCTTTGTTTGAACTGTCAGGTAGGTTGCTCATTTCTGTTTCACTTAGTTCCTTTTCTGGGCTTTTATCCTGTTCCCTTGGAATGTATTCCTTTGCATCCTCATTTTGTCTCTTTCCCTGTGCTTGTGTCTATGTATTAGGTAGGTCAGCTACGTCTCCTGCTCTTGGATAGGTGACTTTATGTCAGTGATGCTTTAGGAGGTCCACAGTGTGCTTCCCTCACTTCTCAATGTTCCAGGAGTGACCCCTATATGGGCCACGTGTGTCCTTCTGTTGTGGCATGTTTGCTCTCCCTGTAGGTGCCCAGGGAGGCTGAGCTATGCTCCTGGCCAGGTGTTGTAATGCTCAGCTGCTTGTAGTTGTTGTGGGCCCTTCAGTCTCTTTATCGGGTGTGGGGAGCCCCAGGACAGTTGGCTGCAAGTTCTAATAGCACATTTGTGTTGCAGCATTTCTTTTAAGTGAGTAGGCCCCCAGTGTGGCAGGTTGTTAGGTTCAGGGGATTACAAATGCTATCAGCCTCCAGCCTCTAGGTCTCTTGTCAGCTCTCTGAGGATTGCAGCTGGGTGGGGCTGGCCTCAGGCATGGGAGAACTCAATTGTTTCAGGCTTTGGAAGGTGGGGCAAATCCCCTATGTGGGTCTTTGAGAAGCACAAGTCTTCTGCAGCTGACAAGCCCCACCGCCTATACATCCACATACACAGTCAACACAGTCCTGCCCCGTGCACATACCCTGACCTCTGGAAGTGGACCCAGTCTCTCCACAGCAGGACCCCCACACACTCCACCACTGCCCCACACTCTCCACCCGCTCCTTGTGCCCACTCTGCCCCACTGAAGTGGGCCCAGTCTCCAGGCTGCAGAGAATCCAGTCACCAATCTATGCAGGCTCGCCGGTTGCCTGAGGGCTTGTTGTTGGGTGGGGCCAGTCCCTATGGTGGGCTGCCTGCCCTGGCTGAGCTGAATTAAATAGGTGCTTTAGTGAATGGGGCAGACCCTGGGCTAGCAGGCCCCAGGCAGAACTCCAATGGCGTCAGCCAGCATCTGCGTCAGCACGCCCGCACCAGACAACAACAATGGCCGCCGCCAATGTCCCAGTCGCTGGAGAGGTCTCACCTCTCACTGAGATGCACTCAGAGCCTATCAGGCGAATCTCTTTTCACCAAAGCACCGTGCACCTTTCTTTCCGGTGATGTTAGGTTGCTTTCTGAAGCGGGTGAGTTTGTGCGTGGGCCCTTTAAGAGCCGATTTTAATTTCTTTGTGAACCAGCTTTTCTGGGGGTACTCCCCAATGTTTTAGTAGCAGGCAAAGTCAGATATTATGCCACTTGCCTCGATTGTGCTGGGTCCACAAAATGCCCACAGCGGGAGCGCTCCAGGCTCAGGGCCCCGCTCCTCCAGGGAGGGCTGCCGACCTGTGGGCTGCTCCCAGGTGGCGTTTTTTCTCTCCAGAAGGGAGTTTCTGCCTCTTCCAGCTCAATTAGGATTGTCATTTGTTGCAGGAGTTCCTCTTATCCAGTTTTCAGTTCTCTTTCAGGGGTAATTTTTCCACAAGTAGTTGTAAATTGGCTGTGTCAGCGGGAGGGGGTGAGTTCAGAGTCTGCCTACGCCGCCATCTTGACTTCTCCTCTATAGTTCCATCAGCATTTCTCATATTATTATTTAGCAAGGTGAAGTTGTTGTTCCTGAACCCCTCAGCTTTACAGCACGAAGGGCAGATAGAAGAACCAAAGGGGAGCAGGCAGACGAGCACAGCTAATAGCGTGCAGGCACACAGGAGAGTGTTTGGATGGGAAGTGAAAAGAAAAGATTTGTGGCAGTTGGTATGGACGGAGTTTGTTTGGCTAAGGCTTTGCAGAATAAGTAGGAATTAAGGAGAGTTCTAGAGGAGACAGGTGACTGCAAAAGGGGTATCGCTGCCTATTTTATGGAAATGACTCACGGATGAGGGAAGACAGTGCAGTGACCCTCAGTAGAGAACACAAGCAGTGTATTATAGCTTACTGCTAAGACCTATGGTCACAGTCAGTTCCCCTCCGGTCTTTACAGAGTAAATAAAACCTGAAAACCATGAGTCCAGACTGAGAGAGGAAAGGTACTAAGTAGCAGGGAGGAGGCCATGGTGGGAAATGGGAGAACTGTAAGTTTTAAAGTTACTACTTTAACAGTGCTCTGAACAGTCAAACATTGTAACCAGTATGTTTCTTTTTATCCAAAGTGCTTGAAGCAGTTGCATAAATCCACTAACACCTCATAATTTGAGCCCATTTTCTAAATTTTGAATTTTTTTTTAAATGTGGTTTTGTTCTTTTCAAGGACTTGTAATCCCTGGAATAACAAGCAGGGCTGTGGGGAGTGACTAGTTCAGTGTTTTTCAAACCACAGGCTGCGTCTCATTAGTGGGTCACAAAATCAATATTTATGGGTTTTTACTAGAATATGCTTATATTGTTTATTTGGGACTATTTCTATATTTTACATTTAAAATTTGATCATATAAACATCATATTTAATATTAATTTTATTTTTACTTTGTCATATTATTTTGTGAGTTTTCTATTGGTTTATACACATACATGCAAACTCATGTATGTATGCATCCGTATACTGGAATGCAATGTAAAATATATTTCTTCCGTTGGGTCATAGTAAAAAAACAAGTTGGACTTTATTTAATAAGAATATGTAAAAATTAATTGATTAGAAGTTTGAATAAACAGAATTCCAATTTTTGAAAGCAGATTGTGTGGTTTAGTTTAAACCGTGCTATTACAAGCTCATTCACACTATTATTACATGTACGTGGCCCAGCCCAAAGCCTGGCCACTGGCCTAAGAGTCGCCTGTGTGGTGGGTTTAGCCCCTGTATTCTAAGGCTGACCGTCTACAGAGCTGGACTCAGTAGGTCTGGGTGGTTTCCAGGAATCTGTATTTTACAGAGTATCTCAGGCGATTCTGCTGCATGGCCAGGGTTGTAATCCCCCAGCACAGGAAACAATTTCTTCAAATAGTGGTAAAGTCAACATTATCCTGGTGCATTTCCAAAGTTTCTTCAAGTTGATTTAAGAATGTCCAAATTAATAAGCTTCAATTCTAAAAGTGAGGCCCTTTACAGATAAATGAAGTGAAACTGAGAAAGAAGGATTTAGGACTAGGACCAAGGACTGCAGTTATCAATAGGGGAATTCTGCAAACCTGACCACAATCTCCACCCTGGCTAAATCTTTTCCTGTTTTACTTCAGCCAACAAATCTCCAGTTAGTTTGTGTTTGGGATGATTTATATTTTTTCATAAGTTTTGTGGGAGGGAAAGATGGATGATGGAGAGGAAATAGGGAAGAACATAAACCAGCAGTTTGCATAGACAATGGTATGCAAATAAATGAGGAACATTATAGAAAAACGTCAGAAAATCCCAACCAAGCTGTAAATGACTCAAACTTTGAACTCTAAAACCTACATCTATTAAAGTTGTTTTCTTATTGAAGCCTAATATTGGCTATTTAGCACTTTCATTTATCTTTCTTTATGTAGGTTTTTTGTTTGTTTCCACCTGTATGATAGGGACACCAAAACATTTCAAAAATAACAGTACTAATCACACATCTGGTTAATGTCTGTATTGATATAATGTAAGAAAACCAATAATCTTAATAACATTCCTACTTACTGCTAATAAAGCAGTTTCTTCATTACTCAGTAAATTTTTATCAAACATCATCTTTCTGTGTGTGTGAGGAAGATTAGCCCTGAGCTAACATCCGTGCCCATCTTCCTCTACTATATAGGGGACGCTGCCAGAGCAGGCTTGACAAGTGGTACGTTGGTGCACACCCAGGATCCGGGCCTGTGAACCCTAGGCGGCTGAAGCGGAGTGCGCTCACTTAACCACTACCGGGCTGGCCCTTATCAAGTATCTTTTTTGGCTCATATCCTGTTCTAGGTTAAGGCAGTAAAGAAGACAGGCAAGGTCTCTGTCCATGTGGAGCTCACTGTCTAGTGGGGGAGACAGAAAACAAACAAGTAAGATAATGGCAGACGAGGTAGTTGCTATAAAGGTGATAAAACAGGCTGATGGGATCCAGTGCAGGAGAGTAGTCGGAGAAGACTTCCATCTGCATAATGGGACAATAATACAAGTGAGGACTAGCTGGAAGGACCTGTGTAAAAGCAGCTATCACTTTAGCTAGTCTTCTTACTTCTTGCTTTCATTTATTCAGTAAATCCTTGCACAGTGCACAGCAGAGAGCAAGTCAGCATGGTCTTACCATCGGAGTGACTCAAAGTGGCAGAGGAGGCAGACGTCAGTCACTCTGTGCCAGATATTATGAATCTGATGTGAGTGGTGTGCTGAGAGATTATACATAGGAACCCAATGGAGATGGAAAGATTAGGGAGAATTATAATAAGGCTAAGAGTTAAACAAATAAGTAAATGAATTTTAGATAATGGGAGAGAACTGTCAGAGAAAGATGTTTCCAATAAGTAAGGAGCAGAGGAAGGCTCGAATAAACCCTGTGCTCCTGGTTTCATGCCAGAGACATCAGTATTAACTCATATTTATATGTATACACATGCATGTACACACATACATATATACAGATAGATACAGATATGTGTGCATACATGGGTTAGTGTACGTACATACATTTCCTAGTTCAGTTCACTGAGACGGCCTAGAAGCAGTTACATACCAGTGGCAAGGAGCACACTTAACACCAAGATTTGGTTTCTATATACCATTCTCCAATAAAAGGAATAGGATTTCTTGGAGAAATGCCTACTGATAGGGCTGGGGCAGGGAAAATGCAAGATCAGCTTGGAGCATATTGTAGTGGCAGAAAGCAAAGAAGTGCTAAAAATTTTAAAAAGAGAGAGAGACATTGAAAGGAAGGAAGAAAAATGAAGGCATATCAAAAAAAACATAGGAATCAACATGAAAGAGCTCCCAATGGCCAAAGCTGGAACACTTTGAGCAAGAAAATGAATACCATGGTGTTGAATTATAACCCAAAATCTAAAACAAATACACGTAAGTCCATACTAATATGAATCAATGAATGGTGGTGAAGGGACAGATCTTCCACTAAAACGAGTTCTGAATAATAAATGTAAATACCCTCTCTAGGAGGGGGAGCTTAATTCCCTTCTTCTTGAGTGTGGACTGGACCTCCAAAGAATAGAGTATGGAAACAGAAGGATTGAAACTTGACAGTGAAGAAACTCGAAGACACCACCTAAACCACGTGGCCAAAGTCCACTTCACCAGTGACAGGTCATGCTGATACCACGTGTCCCCTGATACGTGATGAGAGGGTGCTTCACTTCTTGTGACATTCATTCTTAAAACCCATACCTCCAGTCTAATCATGAGAAAACATCAGATAAATCCAAACTGAGGAACATTCCATAAAATACCTGACTAGTACTCTAAAACTGCCAAGGTCATAATAAATGAGGAAAGACAGAAATTGTCACAGATTGGAGGAGATTAAGGAGACATGACAACTAAATGCAGTGTGGTAACTTTGAACAGCAAAAGGATATGAATGGAAAAACGGGTGGAAAAAAAGATTAAAAAAGAACAGCATCCCAGAAAGGAGTTATGATTCCCGAACTTCCTTTCAAGGGGAAACTGACCTCCAAATGATATTTGCAAGTCCCTGGGGACTTAACCACACTTATGTTCTATTTACCCATGGAATATGCCAGCCCCTGAACAGAGGATGGGGAAGAGCTCCACTGGTCCTCGGAATACTCAGAGGGCCTCTGAGTCAGCCTCACACAGATGTAAGACAAGTCCTCTGGGACTATGTAGGGAAGGACGTGAGTGTTAATGTGTCTGAGTGGCATGTGAGAGTTTATAGCCGGAAATGAGGAGTTCCAGGCTGATAAACTGCCATGGCCAGCCCTGCTGCTTCTCTCCTATCCAATATCTTCCTGCATATGCAGACACCACAGGACTGCTCATATTTGCAAATAAATAGCCTAATGTTATTTAGCCCTTCCTGTTTGTCTATCCATTTCTCTCCTTCCAAATAAGCAAATAGCTCCTACAGGGCAGGAAAAGCATACTCACTGCCTCAGATCCCCCTCTGATCTAGGGAAACTGGGGCCTGTGAAGTCACTCACTGCACCCCCAGACTTGGCTTTGACAAGTTGACCATTATGTAGATTTTTCTTAGATCAATGTTTGTCTCTCTGTGTTTATTAGAATACTGAAAAGATTTGAGTACATGTATTCTTTATATTTAACAATAAATTGGAAAAAGTAGGACACTAAAAAGACAAGAGCCTTGTTTAGGTCAGAGGGAAGTACAAGAATGAGTAAGGAACAAATTTCCTGACTGCCTAATCCACTCCTTCTCCACACCCCTATTCCACCTCTCTCTGCGTTCATAGGTGAGGGTTATCCATCTTTCCTAGGGTTTCTATGACTAGCTTATCCTGGTGGCTTTTTAAAGATGTGTCTTCAGTGGGAAGAGATTGTATGTTTTCAGTCCCCAGCCCAATAATAGTTCTCCCTAAATGTTAAATGTTGTTACAAGCAACAATATTAATAACGACGGCAAAGGTGTTGGTGGTGATAATGATGATGGTGATAATGGGTCCCACAGAACTTTGTTACAAAACCATCAACATTATTATCTCATATGCCGGAGCACAAAAATGATTTCAAGTGCTGCAGCCTTAGAAAGGTCCCCATTCTCTCCCCACTTTGAGGAGCCAGAGAGAAACCTAACAAAAAGATGTTGAAAGGAACCCTCCATGTGGTCCCCCAGCACAACACAGAGCTGCAGAGCTCTAACAGGCACTCATCTCAGCAGATGTTCAGTCACCATGTCTGCATGGCCAGTGGAGCACTTGGTCATTTGGGGAGCTCTTAATACCACAGGGCAGAAGTGAAGGAAGGAGCAAAGGAAATGGCCAAACTCAGGAAGAGCTGGAGCTGCTAGACTCTAGACTGGGGCTTAGCAATAGTTGTGGAGTTTTCAATGAGTACATCCTCTCTGCCCATCTGTTTCAGTCTGGACACTCTAAGTTATACTATGATAACTTGCAACTGCCTGAATCACACCCATGCTATGTGTCCCGTCTGTGCCATCAGGGGGCTCTGCTCCATTTCATCCTCACCTCTGGCCCCGGGCTGGTGGTACTTCTGCCACCTGGAACATCTCTAGATATAGGGGTAGGGAGATGAGAAGATACTGAGAGTTACACACTGGCTCATAAGTGCTTTCATCTGGAATGGACGCGTGTCACTTCTGCATGCATGTTATTGGCCAAAGCGAGTTACCTGGCTGTACCTGTCTTCACATGGTGAAGAAGTACTGTCCCTCAGTGTGGCCAGAAGGGGAGAAGAACTGGGAATATTTAGGGACAGTAATAATGCCTACCCACTCCCTTACTCTGCCCATCTGAGACAGGTAAAGCTATAGGCAAGCTAAGGGGGGGTGGGGATGCCACACTTCAACCTTCACAGCCTGTGGCAGGTATTGCGGGTTGACTCAGCACCCACCTCAACAGCCTTCTGCTTCGCCTCCTTTTCTACAGAGCCTGGAAAATGGAACACTTGACTTCCCAGCTTCTCTTCTACCTCTGAGTGGCCAAGTGCAGATTCTGGGGAAACCAGATGTAGGGGGAACTCTGCTGGGAGAGCATCTCTTTCCTAAAAAAGACAAAGCCTCAAGAAGAGGAGGTTCCTTGCTTATCCCTTTATTCTTGTGCAGAACGTGGATGTCACACCTAAAAGCCAGCAGCCCTCTGGGTGACCATCAGGTGGCAAGATGAGAAAAAGCCCAAAAGAGTTGCAGAGATGCTGATCTAGGTAACTACGAACTGCTGAACCAATGTCAACAGCCACTTATCTCTAGGTTTCTTGTGATGTGACACAAATCTGTTTGTCCTGTAACTTGCAGCAAAAAGCATTCCTAACTGTTGAAGAGTCAGCAGGATCTTTTGAGATCATAAGGACCTCATTTAACAGATAAAAAAACGGGTAAGAGACCTAGGAAGTTAAATGACATATCCAAGGCTCACAGCAAAATTAGCAGAAACGTCGGCCTAGGGATTTGAAAGGCTCCATTCCCATCAGGCAAATGAATCGGTCTGAGACAGGATGGTCATAATGCTCTGAGAAGTTTTCCACCTTCAAATTACTACTCAAATGTCAAGGGCAAGAAGAAAGGGCAACTGAAGTCAGTATGCTGAGGTGTAGCTCATGCCACAACAGCATATGCAATATAGCAGAGAATCGTAATTGATTTCTAATGGCAGAGAACATTTAACCTGGCCGTGTGCAGAGAGAGGAACGGAGCAAGGAGGAGAATAGAAGCCAAGCTCCAGCTCCCACTTAAAAACTTCTTGAAGTCTAAATTAATTTGGTTCTATCTTACTTACAAGGAAAGTATCTATTTCACTTGCAGCCAAAGTGAGCATTTGTTTAACCTCTTGGGGGATAGGCTATAGCTGCACGTAGACCTCTGCAAGAAGTGGCACGGTTATCCAATTTCCCTTTAATTGCCCTAACAAGGATGAATTAGGACTTTCATCAGCAGGCCTGAGTGATCAGTTTGGAGTCAGCCATGGGTGGTGAAGCCAGTTATTAAACAAAACTACAGTGTTAACTCCTAATAATACATGGTGAGGGCAAATTAAGCAGAAGACAAATATGCCATACTGGTGACACTGGAGAATATGCTCTCTCGACTTTATGTTTTAAAGTGATGCTATTATTAGTGCCGTCTAAGTTCATTTCTAATCCATAATAGGGAAGTAAATGTTCACTTGGGCTTTCTATGCAGTTAAAAAGAAACCATCTGACAAGGGAACATGGTATACTGCTTAAATATCCACTTGGGCTAGGCTCCACTTTGATATATATAAATTATTCCAGTAACATCACATCAGGAGAACTTACAGAAAGCCTGAGGAACACGTTCCCTGGATAATTGTTCCTGGCTGAGGAGGACTGTGGCTACTACTGACTTTGTTGTCTTTGCTCAAAATGTCACTGTGCTTATTCAAGTTAGCATTACAAGGAAACACTTCTATTTCTTCCCGGCTCATCTGCAGCCACACCATCCCGTCACTGACTCCCTTTCTCAAGTATAAGTTACAGCAGACATGCTGATTCTGGGAAGAGAGGGCTATTGAAAATGCAATTTGAGTTAAAGAAATTGATCCCATATCGTGAGAGTGGTGGAGGGGAGAGAGAACCATTCTCATGTCTCATCAAAACCTCAGAAGCCCATTCTGGTAGAACCTCATTAATTTGCACTAAGGGCTGGGATCGACCTGACTAATTACTGAGTAGTGAGCAGTGTGGATTAGAGTGTAAGGGAGAAAACACAATTTAGAAAGCTGGGATCGTGGATCAAACAAATGGACTTTATTGTACAATTAAAAACCTACTTGAACACTGACTGAAATGAAATCCAATAGCAGGATAAGTGCACTTTCCAGAGTGAGGTCTGGGGACAAACACAGGGCCTTTGGGAGCCAGCATCTGGGCGTGGTAGACCTTGCCTAACCACCGAATCCCTGTGACCTACCAAAAATGGCCTCTTCTGGCCCCCTCTTTTTTATCCTTTGGGGAAAAGCAGGTGTGTGAAAGCCTTCTTTCCATTCTACTTATTCTCTGATATTCATGAATTAATGTAGGGAGAACACGTTGAACCTGGCTAAGTCAAGTATATGCAAGAGGCTCTTCCCGAGAGAATCTGTTTTCCTTTCCCTCTTTCTATTTTTTATAGTCCCAGAAAAATCAGGATTAGAGCTGTTTGTCTGTTTCAGACACACCTGCTGGTCATCCACCACCTGAAGCCACAATTGGGTATTTGGACACTGCAGTGAGTCTTGCCACAGAGGCGGTTATGACGCGGCCAGCAGAGGATTAGCGCTTCAGGTGGGAGAAAGCAGCAGGAGAGGATGAAAATCTTAAGCAGCAAAGATCTTGTTTTCATCTTCAGAACTCCAGTAATAAAGGCCAGTGGTAACACTCTCGCTATTACCAGTGACGTGATATGGATTACTTTCCCCCCCAACTTCTCAACCATCATTCAGTAATGGCTGTCTGCTTTCTCCTCCCACCTCTTTTACTCGTTTGTGTATACACACTGGGCTAGGAGGTCACCAAGAGCTAGACTGTTTCACACAAAAAGTCACTTTCTTGACCCTACTTGCTTGTGTGTTGAACTCTCAAACTTCCAGAATCGTGCTGGGCCAAGCACAGGCAGTGGACAGCATGCTTAAGCTTCCTGGGAATAGGTGTGCCATCCACTGGACTTCCTAGATACTCAGTCAAGAGTCATGAGAAGCTGGCAGGCTGTGGGGCTGGGGTAAATGGGATAGAATTACGCACCCATGTCACTTTTCAGTGCAGAATATACATCCCCTCTCTACTGACTTTGGGTTTGGCCATGTGACATGCTTTGACCAATGGCTTGGGAGTGAATGTGACATGAGCAGAATCTTTAAATGTACCTGCATGGCTTAGTCTGACCTCTTGCTCCCCTGCTCTTCACCAAAGGAATACCTTGCCCCAGGTAGCTACTGCTTCTTTAGCCTGGGCCCCAAATTGAGAGACCTGTGGAACAGACATGAACTCAGCCCCCAGAAGAGTTGCCCCAGCTGACGGTCAGACTCACAGGGGAGGAAAATCAACGTTTATTGTAAGCCAGTGAAACTTTGGGCATATTTGTTATACATCATTAGAACAGGAAACTAATAGCAAAAAATCCTGACTAATACAGGAGGATACCAAAATAAATCAGACATATAAAGCTTGCCCTCAAGGAGCTTGCAGATGAGCTGGGAAAATAAAACAAGTACATTTAATAGCAAAAATATGAGATAAAACATGATAAGTGCCCAAGAGTGGCAGTGCTGGTGGGACGTTTCTTCCAATGTGGGTGGGTGTGGGCATGAGGAGGAGGGAAGAGGATAAGAGAAAGCTTCATGGTGGCATGGCATTTGAGCTGGATCATGAAGCGTGGAGGGATGAGAACATACGGAAAGGCAAAGCACAGCATCCTGGGCAGAGGGAATAGCACGAATTCAGGGAAAGGCATAAGGGTGAGAAATCCTTGAGAAAGATTGTGACTACCAGTTCCATTCTGACAAATGCAAAAGACAATGGTCAGTCTAAAGCTTTCTATGTATACCTGCAGGCCTCCTTTGCCATTCAGATTTCCTAAATATTCTCCAAGCTCGAGCCCAATTCTCACTGCGATGGAGAGGTGTGACAGACATTGAACACTATAGAAACCTAAGTCCTTATATCTTTAAAGAGAAGTATGTTTTCCCCTTCCACTTTGTTCAGTGTATGGAACATGAAATTCATCTCAGAAAGCCCCAGAGATGACTCTATCGACTGTCCTTTAAATAGAATTAAAATTGACTCAAGACATATCTGTGAATCTATTGAATTATGTAGTCCTCAATTGAGCTGCAGCTGGTCTTGCAGGAGGAAATTAAACAGATGAGGAGAGAAACAGAGTGGACCGGCTGCTGCTGGATGCCGAGCTTTCTTGTAGAAGGGATGGAGGGAACAAGCTGAGTCAAATGTAGAACTTGTATCATACTGGGAGACTTCAGTTGATTTGCTGAACTGACGGCCAGGTAATTTTCCTTCATTTATGTGAAGAAACACAGCATTCATCATTTTGGGTTCTTCCCTTCAGATTTCAGGAAGGTGTGGTTGAGTTTAGAATGGAAATCTCCTTCAATATTCTCCCTTTGTAACATTGCATATTTTCTATGTTCTACCTCCTGTGACAGGACTGGAGACAAAGTAAGGAAGATGTTGTCTCTGTCATCACTCATTTATTTTCTTCCTTCAATCCTTATCTTTTCTGATTCCCTCCCGCTCTCCACCAACAAAGATATCTTGAACTCCTACCAGTGCTGGGCATTGTACAGGCTTTGGAGATGCTGGTCATGGCAGATGCCTCCTCTGAGAAGAGCTCAGCCTCCCCAGTCAGGCGCAGGCCTGGGCTTGCACACCATGCATTTTATAGCAGAGTAGTGATAGACTTAACCTCCTCAAAATGGGTCCAGCCAGTCCTTCCCTTGACTGATGGCACAGTGGAGAGTGACAGGCCTTCCCCAAATATCCTGTGCTATGAGGATGGTGGCTTTGCCCTGAGATAGGATGAAACTTCTCCTTTATACTTTAGTGACATGTAGAAGGCATTCAACTTTCTCACTATAGCTATTATTATTACTATTAGATGTAATAGTGTTATTCATGGTAATCAAAAATTGGAGGTTGGTGTTGCAGGATGGGGTGGGGGCAGTTTTTGCCTGTGGAGGAGCAACTACAAGTTCCCTGGGTTTCCTAGTTGTAGAGAGAAGGAATGCTTTACCGAAGTAGCTCGGTTTAAGCACTCCCAGCACCGTGCCATGACGTCCATAGATTTTTTTTTCTTAATTTTGTTCATTCAATTCAACAAATATTTATAGAACGCCTATCATGGATCAGGCACTGTTCCAGGCATTGGGCACGAAAGCAAGGTGTGAACAAACCCGTGATCACACCTTGACCTCCTGAAGCTTACAGCAGCAAGTGACAGATATTAAACAAGCAATAGATCATTAATTACAACTGTGATAAGTGCTATGATGCTCTGATTTACGCGAGAATAGGTAGAAATCCAGATAGTGTATACACTTTCTGCTTTTGGCTACAAGAGGAATCTAACCTGGGTAACTGGACTAGTTTTCCCACGAAGAGAATTTTTTTGGTATGACACTTCCTTGGAAGAAGTTCTAACAGTACTCAGCTTTTTTAGCTTTTTTACATTAGATAGGGTTTATTACAGGGAGTCTGTGTGTTGGAGTGACCAAGTGTCCTGGTTTGCCCAAGTCTGAGAATTTCCCAGGACGTGAGACTTTGAGTGCTAAAACCAAGATAGTCCTGGGCAAACTGAGACAGTTGGTCACCCTCGTGTGTGTGTGTGCATGCACATTTTTACATATGTGCACATACATGTGTGTGTATATATTTATGTATAAATTCGGAAGTCTTAGTTTCCTTATCTGTAAAATAAGAGGTGAGAAATGGCATGCTTTCAGCCATAACTGTCTATGCTTCCTTATGAGTACCTGAAGATGGTGTTTAGGAGTCTGTATATTCCCTTAGCTGGTTAGGAGAGCATCTCTGTAGTTTTAGGTGTATGCAGGTTGGTTGAGTATGGTGCATCCACATGGGGGAGTGGGTACCCAGTGTGCGCGACACAAAACACAACCCCTCCCAATCAATTTCTAGGAATTGCAATTGAGTGTAATTTCTACAGGAGCTTTGAGCCCTGTGCTAAACAGTTTAGCTCTCTTTGTGCCACACTAATCTACTGTACTATATTGCAAATGGGCTGCCATTAGCCTTGTTGTGAGAGCTGAAAAGTCTGTGTAATTGCTTAGTAATCTTTTTAAACTTTTGAATGGCGTGTATGCATGTGTGGTTGTGCAGAGCCCATCTATCTATAGGCCATCTAATGGGTTCCAATGGGAACATGCACAGCATACCTCGAAACTGGCAACTTGCAAACTCATCAGTGCTTCAGGCATGAGTGGCATTTTAAAGGACCTTTACCATGAGTGGAATTAGCATGCACTGTCCCTCTGGATCCTGTTAGCTTTTCAATTCTGACCCCCATGGTGAAAAATAAATGCATGTAATTTAGTTGGAAGAAATGTCTTTAGGGCATTTCTGCTACTCTTGGTTCTGCTCTATAGAATAGATACTTTTTAAAAAAACTGTTTTTTATCAAGTCCCCAAATGGCAGTAGCCAAAACTAATGTAGGTCACCATCCAGAAGGACAGGAATTTTTGACAGTGCTGACCTGTCACCGTCTCCCAGGGCACTTACAATGGCCTTTGGGTGCCTGTCACCCAGCTTCTACAGATTTGGGCCCCTGCTGGTACCCTCCTGTGTGTGGTCACGCATCTATAGCTGGTTCCAACTGATGGGTGATGAATACAACTTTTCAGGATTCAACAGTGCAGAAAGATACTCAGTTTTAAAAACAGATTATTTCCAACGATGCTTGGGCCTGGAGTAGGGACTAGGCTTCATGGAACCAGGAGTCTCTGGTGCCGTTTAGGAAACAGCTCAAGCCGTCCACCCTTGAGTTCCTAAAGCGATTGTGCTGCTTACTGAGCGCATTACCGTAGACTGCCTGCGGCAACTCTATCTAAGGTCTTGTTGAGTCCTATATGTAACTGTTGGAATTCACGCCACACCTCAGAGCCAGAGTGATTCTAAAACTATTTACCTCCTGCCTCACCCCTAGCCTTTTTAAGACCTAGGGTCATCCTACCTATTACAGACTGGGGCATGAAGTATGTCAGCTCCTTTCCCAACTTTTTTTTTTTTGTGAGGAAGATCAGCCCTGAGCCAACATCCATGCTGATCCTCCTCTTTTTGCTGAGGAAGACTGGCCCTGGGCTAACATCCGTGCCAGTCCTCCTCCACTTTATATAGGATGCCACCACAGCATGGCCTAACAAGCGGTGCTTCGGTGCGCGCCCGGGATCCAAACCCGGGCCGCCAGCAGAGGAGCACATGCCACTTAATTGCTATGCCGTGGGCCCAGCCCCATCCTTTCCCAACTTTTCATTCTCTTATTAATACTTTCTTGAATGATGAAATGATCGAGGAGAGAGGAAATATCAGATGGCAGATGCAAAACAGTTTTGGAGTCTCTTCCTAACCCTGGGACAAATCCTTTACTGAATATATTTTCCTTACAACTTTCTAAGACATTAAGGAAAACAAAATGTTACCCACCAAGCCGTGATTGTATAGAATTCTTGTTATTCCAGAATCCATTAGCATAGTCATCAAAATGGAACTTATACATGGTATCTCTGAGAATTTTCTCACAGATTATACCAAAATGGCCTTCTCTGGCGTAGTATTTTCTTTTTATGCATTTTATCAATAATTTCATTACTTTTCCCTTTCAAACCCCTTTTGCCCCATCTGGCCTTTGGTGGAGGGAAACAGGGCTAAGATTACAATGCATCCAGATTTATATCCAAATACAATCTAGTTTATTTGGAGCCGTAGAGAGTCAGTCAAGGCTATTATTGGCTGCCAGGATTTTTTGAAAATACATAAATCTCCCTTTGTGCCATAAATACATTTCTGCATTCAGAGCTCAGAAAGAGACCTCATTATACCACATCCTGAGAGAGGAAGACGCACATCTCATTCTGAGTGACAGGTGACATGTTCTCTAGGAACACGTAAAAAGATTGCAAGCTAATTTAATTCCCTTCTCATTTTTAACTGTGGTTGAAATAATTATAGCTGTGCAAATGATGCTCGGTAGCTTGGAATATGGGCGTTATTGAGCTAGGTATGTCTAAAACTCAGGTTGACTTTGTGACCATACCTCGGTGGCATAGGTCTTTGACGACATGCCTCTGTTTGTAAATGGCTTGCCGATTCTTGGATGAAAGTTTGCTTAGAAGTACACGAGAGCAAGATCTATAAAACTAAGACTATCCAGCGTTGGGGTTCTCAGCCCCTGGCTGCACGTTAGAACCTCCTGCGGAGCCTGAAAAACCACTGAGAAGCCTGGGCTCCGCCCCAGTGGATTGGGTCGTAATTAGTCTACTGCGAGTCTTGCAGCCAGGATTGAGAACCAGTGATCTAGTGCAGTGGTTCTCAAATTTATTGTGCATCAGAATCATCTTGTTGAAACATAGACTGCGGGGCCCTGCCCCCGGAGATTTTGATCCTGTGTGAAGGGGGGTCAGATAATTTGCATTTCTGACAAGTTTCTGAGTAACATTACTGCTGGTCTGGGGTCTATACTTTGAGAACCACTGATGTAGTGGATTGAGATTTCAAGGCAAGCATTCTGGTGCACATTTGGGTTGAATTATAAATTATCTTGATAATTCCCTGCTGTCCACTTTGAGTTATGTCAACTTGTTCTATTAGTAATGACTCTAATCAAATAATGAGTCATTTTCCTAAAAATGGGCTTTCTGGAACATATCTTTCTACTCTAAATATCAAAACAAAAACTCAGTCTTCCAAATGTCTCTATTTGGTTATGAATTGGAAAATGCAGATGACAAATCCTGTACTTTTGAGAACATATATAAATAAAGTTCTTATAAAAGATAAAAACGCAGAAATGTCAAAAATAGCCTTTCTGCCTTACCTAGATCAGAACAGGTATCTGTGGTAGAAGAAGATAATTTTCTAAGACCTGAGGTCAATTCTTTTTGATCCTTCTGAAAACTTCAGCATCAAGTACTCAATAGGTTGGAAGAAACCTATCTCAAATATGAAATCTTTGAAGTCAGTGTCTTCATTTTCTTACAGTGTGTTTGTACTTCTCTCTACCTTTCTTCATTTAGGGATCTATGTATTGAAGTCATGACAGTCAGGGGAACCATTTCATATCTTAGGGCCTCTTAATATCCTTCTAAAGTCCCTGTAGCACTCTTAATGTTGCCTAGCAGCAGGGTCCTCCAATAATAGACACTCTTTAGCTCAGAATCATAGCCCTGATCAATGTTGTAATGTTTTTGGTAACTGGAGTCCAGGGGCTATGACTCCAGGATATTTTGGAATAAAATAGGCCTCTCTCTACCTGCACCTACTGAAAAGAATTAACCAGGGAAGAGATAGGCCTGCACTTGCAAACCGTTATGGGGTATCTGGGAGCTGATTCCCAATTTAAAACACTGATTGCCTTTGAGTTTCTTGACCTGCTTTGCATTGGGGTCACAAAGGAAGGCACGTTCTTTGGTATTGAAGTTGCTCTTCCTGTGATAATCTGTGAGGCTCTCCCACATCTATTCAAGGGCCAGGAAAATGGACTTGAAATAACTGAGTAGCCTCATTTGTGGCTGAATGACTCACAGCTGAAATCCGATTTATCATTACCCATCAATCAGTATCAGGGGGTGGCCAGGCAACAAGGGAAGAATCCTGGGTCATTGATTTTGTACTCCATGTATATCTTTGGGGTGGTAGGAGAAGGACAGAGGGATACACGCTGCTTATGGCCAGTACTGACCTTAGACCCAGGCAAGATAGACCTCTTTTGGACTCTATCACTGTGCATTCAAATCATCTGGGGAATCTCATGAAAATGCAACTTGAATTTCCCAGGTGATGTGGATGATGCTAATCCATGGACCACTTTTTGAGGAAGTAGAGAGTCCTACCTCTCCCGGTGGGGCAAGAAGTCTGTGGGGCCTAGGGACTGTGTATACTTGGAGCTTTCATCCCTCTTCTAGATCATTCTCTGGGTACCCAGGATCCCAGAATTCTCCACCCAAATGGCTCTTAGCTCACATACTGCATCTGAAAGGGCCTCTTTCCTGGTCTGTCCTTCTGAGGATGTACTATGCCACTGATGTGTACACTGCTAGGCCTGCGGGGGACCAAGGGAAGTTGTTGGCAGTAGTAGGGATGATGCTTGGGTGTGTGGACTGGGGGCCAACAGATTTATGTATGATGATCTTTGTGTTGTGGGTCAGAGCCAGAGGTGGGAAGAGAAGGGATCCAGACCAAGCACTGGTTCTCTCTTTGCTGCCAGCTTGCATCACAGAACTCAGAAGAGTCCCACAATTCTAAATTTGAATCTGATCTTTAGGTCATTATCAATTACATTTGTTAAGGTAGGAGAATAGAACAGATTTTACTTAATAGTTTATTATATGGTTTAAAGCTTTTAAATATTTAGGCATGTATGTGGGTCTCCTCTTGCATAGGGCCCCATAATACTTGGAGGCAAGCCTACTTCTGGCTGATGTAATTTGTATTTTGTGTATGTGAGTGTGTGGGAGTGTGTGTGTGTGTGAAGTTGACATATATCTAACCGGTATTTTCTAATTCAGAAAAATAAAACAAATCCAACGAGTATTTTCTGACCTGCACACATATCTCACACTCATCGGTAGAAAGTAAGCTGTCATTTTTTCCCTCTTCAAAATCAACCTTCTTAATTGGTCCTAAGCCCTTTCTCCCAGTCACTGTCCAGCCTGACAGGCCCTCTTTGTTCTACTGAACTTCACTCTTTTTTTTTATTATTATTTTATTGAGGCCATAATGGTTTATAACATTGTGAAATTAGACTGCATCTTGTTCACCACCAATAGTCCAATTTTTATCTGTAACCATATATATGTGCCCCTTTACCCCTTTTGCCCACCCCCCAACCCCCTTTCCCTCTGGTAACCACTAATCTTGAACCTTGTTCTTTATTAGCTTTATTTATTAGGAAATTTGATTCATGTGTAGGCACAATACAAACCAGAGTTAAAATGACTACAAAGAAAAGAGCAAATCTAGATCCTCTGCCCTTTCCAAGAAAAACAAAAAAGAGAGAGAAAGAAGGCAGTGAGGTATTAGGAAGATCAGTCTGGTGTTCAGCAACCACCGTGCTATGGTTATCTGTGTTTGTGATGCTAAGCAAGAGTTCATAGCAAACAAAGGGGAGATGACAAACTATTCCAAACAGAGTAGAGCAAAGACGTCAGCAGAGAACAGCTGGAAAACATCAGTGGACCCTGTTGAGATATATCCCAAACACTCAGATATGTGCCAACACGGGCAAAGGCTCAAAGAACAGGGTGCGTAAGTGTAAGGAACAGGTCCAGTGGACCAGGTGGGAGCAGAAAGCTTGTTTTGGGTGTAATGTGGGTCCACCCTGTAGGAAACAGGCTCAAAGAGGTTGAGTACCTTGTCCAGGTTGAGTGTCAGCTTCGCTTCCCCTCACCCTAAGATGGCAAACTCCTTGAGGACAAAGACGGTCTTCTTCTACTTTCATATCTGGAGGACTGTATCAGCCTCAATAAATACTTGCTGAATTGAATTGAATTGAGAGTAGAATTTGTCTCTACTTTTTCCCTCTGGGCTTACTGACAGAGCTAATGCTTCTTCTAAATTCCTCTGAGATCATTCTTTCTAAAGGCAGTTCCCAGGAGGGAATCAATGACTCCAGTCCCTGTGGGGGAATTGATGATTTCCTAAGGATTTCTGGGACTGAGAGCTATCTGTGCTTCATTGGCATTCTGCTGTTTATTAGGCAAGACTATGCTAAGAGAGAGGTCTTGTCAAAAGCAAATAAAGCCTAAATGGAAGATAAGCAGATTAAAAAAAAATCTCTCTTACAATCGTTATACAATAGATTATAATTGCCCCTAGTATGCAATACCTGCTACCACTCCCTTCCATCTAAATATAGCTGGCTTCTGCTTTTCCTAGTGTATGTCCCTATAGCTACAGCCTGTGTAAATTACAAAACATCACTGTCACAACTTTTGCAATTTCTTTAAGATGTATCAAAAAAAAAAAAAAGAAAAGAAAACAATTAGGCTGATGCTTATTGTAGAGTGGTGCTGTAAGGGTTCCATGAGCTACAGTATCAGAAACTGCCTAGCTTAGAGTCAGGTTTATAGAAAGCATTTAATATCTAATTGCAGGTGCTCGTTGATCAGAAAGGATTCTAGTCATTAACAATTACCCTAGCTGTACCAACGCATACCCACGATTATCAGCCCTGGATATTGTTTAGGTGTCAGGTCTTTGCTAGTTTTTTAATGTTGCATGGTTTTAATGGTTAGGAAGACAGGACTAGTTAGCAATTTGATTTAAGTCTTTTATTGATGTAGTTCAGCTTAGCATCAAGGGATGTAAAAAGGTCACTATTAATCTAGAATATTTGCAATGCATACACTGTCATTCTGGATAATTTAGGTTCCTTTTACCATCACCATTACTCTCTTCATACTGTTTGATATAAAACCATCTGAAAATTTCAGGCCAAAACAGCTTAGGATAGACTCCAATATATTAAAATAAAATCTAGCTTCCAGATCTTGTCTTCTATGTTTTAGCTGTGCAACCCTTGTTGAGATTGATCTTTAGTTTTCTGACCATAAAATGAGAAGAATAACAAGATCAAACTCATAGAACTGATTAAAGAGGACCTAAGTAAAATATTGGGTGAGAAAGCATTTTATAAACTTTGGTAAGATGCTAAAGAAAATGTCAGGTTATTATTGCTGTATATGACATTTGTCAGAGACCAGTATGTCTTTAAAAGACCTTGATATTGCTGGAGGAGAGGTTTCACATAAACACAAACTCTTACTATTATTTCTTGAGTTTGGGTCAGAAATTCATCTGATGCAAAGTTTAAGTTTATTTGGGGGGCTTGAAAACCCAGCCAATTTCTATCACTAATTGGTTGATATCACTGTGCTATGAAGTTTCACACTTGCATAGCACTCCTGGCAGGATAAATTCTCTGGATCTGATCAGAATCATTTAGTGAATGTACACACAAAAATGTAAATTGCTTCTAGTGTTTAAAAAAAGCCCACATTTATTCAAACCTTTGAAGTGACTATTTCTAATAAAAGATGATTCCCTTGGGAAAGCATGAAGTTTGAAAGTTTAGTTTTGTTTGATTTATTTCTATGCAGAGATCCCTGTGGGCGAAACAGAAAATAGCTATTTCCCTGCTTGTTATTAAAGGGGAAAAGAGTATATTTTCCATAAATCCAAAATAACTGATTATACGTGAGAATGTTTTTTTCAGGTTTGGTCAGCTCCATAGCTTCTTAACAATTTTCTGCCATTAATTAGCTAATCTGTTCAGCATCTATCTCTTTAAGTTTCTAGACAGCAGGGACTGCAATCCTCTGGGTTATAAACTCTTTAAGAGTTCTGGGTTAATACAAGATACCCAATGGTTGCTCCATAAATATTTATTGATGACAATGACAGTAGCAATGATGACACCAATTAAATGGAACTTATTAAGAATGAGAACGCTGAAATTAAGCTGAGTGTGTGATAGTGGAAGGAGAGCTGAGCCTAGGATTCTGGATTTATTTAAAAATGAAGGCAAAATGCTCAAGAGAGGGTACAGGGTTTGCTTAGCTGAGATTATCAATCTATGAGGCTTGATTTCATTAGATAGACTGAACTCTGTAAAATCAAGTTCATTAAGGAACAAGGCTGTATAAGTGAGTATTTTGAGTTTAGAAACTCAATAAATTTTTGTTAATTAGTGAGCAAATGTTCAGTGTTATCCATGTCTCATGTTTCTTCTCCATTCTTCTGCCACTTTCAAAATAAGCCATCAATAATCCAATCATGGAAAAGTACCAGTGTTGAATGTGTACTGTGTGTGCGTGTGTATGTGTGTGCATGTGAGTGTGTATTGTCTCCCAACTGAACCAAACAGGTGACTTCCAGGATTTCTAGCGACAGGTCTCTTGGCAACCTCAGGGATATATGAGCATAAATGTTATATTCTCCTATGCAGGTTACTCTTGGAGATACAGATAGAATCTAATTGGCAGAGATGAGGTTATGAGACTACAGTTGAAAAGAAACTTTTCAGCTAAGGGTAACAAGGTGAAGGGCAGTCTAGGTGAAAATGGATGTTTAAGGAGTTTAAGGAAACCTGGCCAAATATGAGCTAGATGGGAAAATAATGACCCTAAAACTTAAGGAATTATGATGCCTTTTTTCAAGAGGTTAGTGTTATCTGAAACTGCTTCTTCTCTGACTTCGGAGCCATTGTTTCATGCCAGAATGTCTAACTTCAGCTGCCCAGTACTGCAGATAGGAAGAAGCGAAAACAGCAAATAACAAACGGGTTATTCTCTTGTCTCTGGGGAAGGAGGGCTGGTGTGTCCTTGAGCTTAGGTTTAAATCACACCAATGGTGGAGACTGCTTTGGGGAACCACATGCCATTTACAGGACATCCAAGGTCATATGTATACATCCAGCCAGATTCTGGGCAGTTTCCACCAGCTCTTTGCATCCTCTCCCCTTTCAGTCTCTCTAATCAATCTCTCTCCTCCTGGCATTGGTATCCTTGGCATGTCTCAGATATTCATCATTTAGCAAGCTGCCACATAGACATCCCTTCTTTTACTCTCCCCTTGGAAGCCACCTCCTCCATCGTTGATGCGTGTGGAGAGAAGGGCATTCTCTGAGGATTGGCAGAATGCTCTTGGGCCAAGTTATAGTTTGTGTCTCAGTTTGCCCTAACTAGGTGGAAGCTTTAATGATTTTTTTCCCCCTTATAAAACACTTTGCCATCACTGAGTAAAAAAAACAAAACAAAACAAACAACAACAACAGTAACCAGATCTCCAAACAGCTGCGTTGCTGCAACTGCTTTTATGACAGCACTTTAAGAAAAAGATACCTGAACCCTGATGACTATTTACTCTTTGAAGTTTCTATGCTTAGAAGGAATGTTTTCTTTCAATGTTAATAATTAAAGTAAATTCCAAGCGCATAATACCAGCTCTTCAAATAAGCACATGCAAAGAGGGTTTTTAAGAACTTTTCTTGATGACTTGGTTTTTTCTCTTTCCTTTTTTAGTATTCTATGGAGTACTCTAATCTTTGTACTACAAAACAGCTCTCTTTAAGATTCAGAACTTGCCAACAGTTGGATAAGATGTAATAACGTCTCTCGTAATAGTACCCGGCTGACACAGGCGCTGATCTAAAGCAGTAAGAGAGAATTAAAGTCTTCTGGCGGAAGGTTTATATTCTTTACCGGAAGTTGAATCCAGTACCAGGAACCCATTGAAGCTTGTTACTGCCTCTGAAGAAAAGAGAAAGTGCTAGGGCTCGTTTTTTGGGGGAGGAGGGTAGAGATAAAATCACGTTGAACATAGTTTCAGATATGCAGATGAAACATCTGATCTTCTTGTCGTTGCTGTTCTTATCTGTTGATAAAATATATCTTGAAACAGGAAAAAAAAAGGAGATCAAAGAAAGCTGTCAAGCCCAAATCCCAGGTCTTCCTCTTCAAAAAGAGAATTAGAGGAAGCCATCTTGCCGCTGCTATATCCGTTCACTGCCCATGTTGATGGATTTTGAATGCAAAAGTTAGTTTGGGTTCTGTGGCTCTCCTTTTTTGTCCTATGAGACTCAGGTTGAGCAATGGAAGGGACAACTATGAAGTTTCTAAGGGTCTGTAAGCAGCTGCACATATGGAATTTGTACCTCCTATGAAAAATGGTGTCTTTTCCTTCTCATTCCCTCTCATCCTGGGCAGGGCGTTGGGCAGGAAGAGAAGAGCAGGGTGGGGAATAGAGAAGAAGCCGTGCACACCTGCTGTAGCACTTTGGGCTGCAAGCCTACAGGAGCTCAGACTCCGGCTTCAGGAGAATCCACAAGTTGAATGAAGTTTAGCATTTTGATGATTACAGCATACTGGATGTATTTGGACTCAATTACTGAATTGAGACTGCTTTTGTGATTAAAAGGAACATGGACAGCTTTAAGGCTTCCTGAAATTTTATCCCAGGGATGGAGAAGACTAATCCAGAGTGATTCTGTAGGGCCTATGGAAGAAAGAATAAATTTACTCTTTTGCTTGTGCTTTATCAAGTCCAGTTCATTCAATAAAATAGTTATACATGTGAGACTGTTTTTTAAGTAATATAGAAGTTATTGTCACTATATAAATTCAGCCAGAAATGTATGTGTGTGAGACAGAGAGAGAGAGAGAGAGAGAGAGAGAAGGAGAGACTGAGAGAGAAATAAATGGTTCTAGAATCAGAAAGGTCCCCCTGATTTTTTTGCTTTGCTGGTAATGTAACTATTCTGAGTCTGAGTTGGTTTCTTCATCTGTAAAATGGGCATAATAATGCCTATTTCATTGGGTTTGAGATAATCCTTGTAAAGCATTTAGTAAGGCATCTGTTAAATACAGTAAGCACTCAAACATGATATTCTTATTATATTAATAATTATTAATATTATTAATATAATAATAATGATTATCTACTTCTCATCCACTTCTACCCACTCCCTTCACCCTTCAACTCGGGCACACATCCTCTCCCACCACCACCTCCAACCAACATCCTTGCTGGAGAAAACAGCATGAACCTAATTTATCTCTTTATTCTCAAACTCTTAGAACATTTAGCATTCAAACAACGTGTGGAATGAGTGATATAAAGATGAAACAAGCACAGTCTGCTCTAAAGAGCTCACTACTAAGTTAAAAATAATTAGCTGTGATAAATGATAATGACAACTACCATATAAACTATAGACCAAGTGAGAGTTCAGAGGGATGATATTCCATCCAGCTCTGGGTAGATTGAGATGGTGAATTTAAGATTCCTAGAGTGGTTTAGAGTTGAATGTTGCAGGAATTTTAATTCATTCATTCATGCAAAAAATATTTGAGTGCTTGGTCTGTGTTTACAGTCTTCTAGCCCCTGGGTATAATGAAACAAGTCAGATACAGACTGCTTCTTGGGATCTTGAGGGTTCCTTGCTCAGGGAAGTGAGTTAGGAGTCACAGGCTGGAAGAACACAGTTCAATAATGTGGGCCATAAGTTCTTGGTGAAGCTCATGCTTCTGGTGCATGCCTGGGTCAGCTAGGAGAAGGTGGGAAGAGGTCAAGGCCTGAGCCACCCACAGGATGACTGGTTGGATGATGAGAAGCCCATACTGGTCTGCAGACTGTAAAACAGCCCTAGGTCAAGGTCATCCTAGGAGGAGAGCCCAAATCCAACTTGCATTAAAGGGAAGGAAGGGCAGGGCTCAAACCAGAGCAAATTCTGTGACCGTGGTTTTAGGAAGAAGTATTCCTCCCTCTTTTCTTTCCTTTGTTTCCTGTAAGAGACATTCTGCATCCTTTCTAAAAGTGCTGACGGATGACCAGTGAGGCAGCAGGGTTTGGTGTCTGTGCTGTCAATACGTGAGCCATCTGTCTGTCAAGCTGTCAGTCCTCATAAAGGTACCGGGGAGTTCGTCTAGGCCAGATCGAAGGCCTCTGAGTGCACAGGGGCCTTTTTGGAGTTGCTGGGTGGTGGAGAGGATTTGCCCACAGCAGTCAGTGAACCAGATGACCTCAATAATTTTAAATTTCCTTTCCGATCTGTCAAATGGCCGATCACTTTCCCCTGCTTAACTCTATCCCTCAGTCTCAGAAACACTCACGGCCCAAGTCACATCAGTTTTATTTGCTCATTGCCATCTGTCCTTAGGTTTCAACAATCTTTTTTCCTTGAAGGAGAACATAGTTTTTAGGTCAAGATTTCAGGTTTTTGAATGACTCCAGGCTATTGACAATTAGGCATAACGCAAACGTTTCTTCTTGGTGCCAAACTGGCTTGATAGATAATCATTTTTCTCCCATTTATATGTGCTTTAGAAAAATGATATATTTATTGGGGGCCAGCCTGGTGGCGCAAGCGGTTAAGTGCACACGCTCTGCTGCTGCGGCCCGGGGTTCACCGGTTCAGATCCCGGGCGTGCACCCCTGCACTGCTTGTCAAGCCATGCTGTGGCACCGTCCCATATAAAGTAGAGGAAGACGGGCACAGATGTTAGCCCAGGGCCAATCTTCCTCAGCAAAAAGAAGAGGATTGGCATCGGATGTTAGCTCAGGGCCTATCTTCCTCACACACACACAAGAAGTATATATTTATTGACTGTTCTTTGAGAGTATAGTGTCATGCAAAATTTTTGTTTAAATGGTGCATTATCACTCATACGTTGGCATCTGCATTAGGAAACAAGTAGAAATAACTACCTCAAAAACAGAGCTGTAAGGGAACTAATGGAACACCTGCACTGCTAGATTCCAAAATTCCCTTACAACTTTCCAGCTGAGGAGAGGCCTGAGGGAGGTGGAGGGCCCATTGGCCTGGGAGTCAGAGACCTGAGTTCTTTCCTTGTCTCTTCCCTTGCCTGGGTGACTTCAATTTAGAGCCTGTGAAAATTACAAGCGACATCATGGTACAAGGAAGATAATGAATTGAATTCTGAGTTTTCTTTCTGCAATAAAAGTCTTGGACTACCTTAAACAATGCTTAGCTCCTTTCTTCTCTGAACAGTAGAAGTATAGAATTAATATTTTCAACAGCTCAACTGATTAATTATAGTCTATTCTACTTTGTTTGCTGTTTTCTTTTGTGTATTCGTTCATGCATCATTTATGTGCTTATTCACTCACCCAATTATTCATTCATTTGTGCAACAACATCATTTGTTTTTTGATCAAATAATAGAGGCGCTCATAAAAGGGATGTTGTGAGATCAGAAACTCAAATTTCCTGCCTTTCTCTGAAAGCTGCCTTAAGAGTATAGCCCTTAGGTTTGATGGACACATGTCTTAAGGCCTTTAAGGAAGCCTCATCTCTATTGATACTCTTCAATTTTAAGTAGCGAAGAGTATTAAGGTAAAGACTGTCTAATTAACAAAAAAACTGAACTCTTGACAAATTGCCAGTCACTTAGTTGCCAAGATGGGTATTTAACAGGTGATACTAGAAATGAAGCCAGTTAAGACTCAGGCCAAAGCTTGAATAAGATTATTTGCTTCCACTGAGATTTGACAAAAGGAAAACAATTCTTTGTGATCCTTTCAAAGGTAATAGACTTGAATTGAGGATCAGGTGGTGAATTGTGAGAGCAGAAGAGAGAAAAGGCACTATTACCTTTCTTACAACCTGGTGGAACTTGATAAATGCGGAAAAGGTCAGAAGGACCCAGATGGAAAAGTTCTTTTGCGTCCAGAACATTTACCAGGGGCTCAGTCTACAAAGGAACAATGCCATTCCAAAGCCAATGCAAGGGAGAGAATGGTGCTGTCAGAATTTCTAGGCAGAAAATGACTCAGTTCTTAGAACAGAACTAAAAACCTTGGAGGACTAGTAGAAATAATACAGATATTTATTTACCAGAGGAAGGAACACATCATGATAAAGGCACCCTAAAGAACAAGCATCTCTGCCTCTAACTCTCTGGGTCTTGATGTCCTCATCAATTAAAGAAAAAGGAATTAGAGTCAAATCTCAGTGATAACAGGCTCACATACCTACAATGCTGAGGAGGTGAAAAATGTACATTACAATAGGGAATGGTGGGGACTCTGCCGAATTGGAAGATGGGAAGATGCATGCCATACGCAGATAGATTTCTGAAGTGTTTCACCTTTACCCTGGGCCATTAATTTACAACCGTTGAACTAAATTTATTTGTTTAACAAATATTTATGTTTCCCTATTTCTCTAATTTTTCATCATTATAAATCTATCAAATTTCTCTAAATTTAACAAGGTGGGTTTGTCATCACATTGCTGAAAATAATCTACTGATCAGAGTCAGATTTTATGGGCCTCAAACAACTTCCCTGCAGTATCCTTCCCTTGGAAAGTCACTCTACAACCCCAACACTTTCCGTTCCCTTGCCGAAAGACCCAAAGGAAGATTCCAAGTGAGACAGGCACCAGCCTAATGAGACAGGGCCATCTGCAAGGCCCCTGGCCTAACAACATAAGGCCCCTAACCAATCAGCAAGATAGGAGAATCAGAGGCCACCAAGATCCACATTCCGCAGCTTCTGGACTTTTGTGGGCTTACGCACGTGCCCTAGCACCCAGGAGTCCACTGAAGGTGACCCTAGCCCTATTACCAGAGTAAAAATCACACCCAGGGGTGGAGAGCTAGCATGTTAATGATACATGTGTCGCATGTAGGAGTGTGCTATGCGACAATGCAGGTGCAAGCACAACCCCGCCTCTACACGCCATGACAAGGCACTCCTCCCCAGCCTTTGCCTAATGAAAGCCTCCACAGTCCCACTCCCTAACGAGCCAGTCACCTGCCCCTTTCCTTTCCGCACTGGCTCCCTTGTGCCTCTCCTGTACATAAGCTAATAAACTTATACTTTTCTACTGCTGTTTGCTGCCTCTCTTGATTTCCGTCCTGGGGGATAACAAGAACCCAATGTGCCGGTAACACAGGTAGAGAGCCAGCCACTGAACACTTAGTCTAAGTGGGCATTTGGATGCCAAAAATCATCCAAGAGCCTGGTTTGTGTTCTCACCCAGAAGCCTCAGCTGTGACTCCCCTTTTGACCACAACAGCCCCACTGCCAGCTGCTGCTTCATGAATGGAGTCTTCCCTCCTTCCCCCCTCCCTCCCTGATCTCCAGTGGCAAGGGCTTAGTTTCCACTACTGGTGCCATCCGCCTTCCAGATTAACGGGCTCTTTCTAGCTCAGCCCTGTGTATCTCTCCAGGAGCTGAGCAGCCGCACAGCCCACCATACATCCCTGTCTAGGTACAAGGAATCCCCTTCAGTGTGGACTCACCTTTGCTCTCATGGCCACAGTTCTGTCACTCATCTAAGGCCTGCAGCAAGACTCACAGTTCTGTCACTCATCTAAGGCCTGCAGCAAGACTCGCAGCTCTCTAAATGTCCCTGGCTTTTCTCTTCAGTAGGGCTGCTCGTATACTCTACCACAGGGACCCTGGGATCCATGGCCCCAGCACTAAAGAGCCAGCTTTCTTACTGCCATTTCTTACTGGAAGGCACAGGCAGGAAGGGGTTGGTTCCTACTTGCTGCACTTTCGTGTTTGAATTCTCTAGATTTCCCAGAACAGCCAATGGGAAGTCTGTGAGCTAGATTTTTCCACCTATGAATCCCAGAGGCCTGGGCAGCTTCTCAGTTAATAAATATTTTCCTTGGATTCTATTGGCAAGCAGAAATGCCTCATTATTTACCTCTGGATATGAGACCCTTTTCTTTACTCTCCCTAGCAGGGCCTCAGATCTTTCTCTTCCTGGCTTGGATATCAGCCAAATCATCTCACCTTTCCCCTTTCTTTCCATTTGAAAAGCTAAAAGAGATGGGAGGAAAAGGTTGGCACTTTAACCTTCTCGCTACCCCCACTTCTTTTTCTTAAGTTTGGAGGTGAGGAGGCTGAATGATTGAAAATACCCACTGGGCATCTTCATCTTCCCAGCAGTTAGAACAAAGAAGAAGGGCTCAGCCTAGAGCAGTGCTGTTGGTCTTCACCAGGCCGGAATGGGGGGAGCAGAAATCTGGGTACTATCAGTGAAGCCGGGCACGATGTTATATATGAGGTCTCATTTGCATCTTTAGATGTAACACTAGGGATTTTTTTCTTCTTTTTTTGGTAATCTTTCTTATTTGGAGGATTTCTGGCCTTTATTGTTGAATTGTTCTTTGGGGAATTGCAATATTTTATAGTTCAGGATGGGTTTTCTCTGGAGGTGGAATTGATGGGACTGTAAGACCTGGTTAGTTTTACATTGGTTCTGCAATCTCTGCTCCTTGAAAATATGTTACTTTGTTCTCAGGATGTTACCCAGTGCTTCTTGTGGGAAGCCTACTCACAAGAGTGTAAGGACCCATTCACAGATGTGTAACAAGGAGACAGAGTCTTCAGGATTGGCCCATGAGGGGAAACCTTTGGGTAGGACTCTGTAGACAATTTTCTCTACCTATAAAGTGGACATACTACATTATATCTTCATAAATCTGATGTTGGAAGAGTATTCTTGGGTAGCATTGTTCTGCATACACCATGCCTGCCTTTGTTCACACATGTGTGTGAATATACACACACACACACACACACACACACACATATACAACCAGTGCAGGAACAAAGTCATTTTATATCAAAGAACTTGCCTACATATAACACCAAGTTACAGGGCTCTAAGAAAGAACACTTGGGCAGAAGATGGTAGTCTACACAGCTGCTGACTATAGTAGTAGTAGTTATGGCTTGAATTCCTGGCATGGGACTTTCTTTGGGCTGTCACTGAGAAACTGGGAACAGATTGAGATCCAAACTGTACAAGAGGCTCTCAGTCTTTCTGCTCAACCCATTTGACAGGTAAGGAAATGGAAGCCCAGATAATCAGAAAGCTAGCTTCCAAAGTAAAACCAGGAGACTGCATTTTGGCCTAACAGCTGGCAAGTCTGAACTTAGATAAAACTTTAAATTCAAACAAGTTAGCTTATTAAATGAGCTTATGGCTTATGAGAAATGAAAGCACATTAGAAGTCATGCAGGCCAGCCAACTCCTTTTATAAATGAAAAAACTGAACCCCAATAAATTTGTCTTTATCCCTCTGTCGTCACCTTTCTCTAACAGTCTCTATCTTTGTGCTGTCTCCCCTCACTAAGATTCTCAGTGCTTCCATTCTGCCTAGGGAAAAATCATGTTAAAAACTCAAACTTAGCAAGGTTTTAGAGGCTTAAGGTCTTTCTTCACCTAGAGGTTTTATATTCGAAAAGATCAGTAGGTAAAGGAAAAATTTTTTTACAAAAGATATTTAATCTTTATGTGGAATTTTGATTTCAACAAGGGAAATATGTTAAAACAGGGCATCTTTATAGGTGTTCTTAAAAATCACGTTTTTTAATAAAAGATCAATTGTGATGATCCAATTTAATAATATTAGTAATAACAACTAGTATAATAACGAATAGCACTTATTGGACATTTACAATGGCATAGCATTGATTTAATGCTTTAAATGTTTAAACTCATTTAATATATCTTAACAATGAGATCCTGTGAATTAACTATTTTAATTATCCCTATTTAAAGATGGGGAAACCAAGGCACAAAGCTAACAAGAGACATGTATTGTGCTGACTCAGTGCCAAGCTCTGCATTGCTAGACACGAAGGATACAAGGATGAGTTAGGTGGAATCTCTGTCCTCATGGCGCTCATAATCCAGGAATGGAGTGAGACTGGAAACAAATCATGTCCCTGTGTTGAACTGACCCCACCCCAGGGCTGTGGAGGCTTCAGGGAAGATAGAGTAAAAGGGATTCAGAATGCACCTGTTCTCCCTGCTGGGTCTATTTAATAAAGTAAAGGCTCACTGGTCAAGCTCCAGGAGAGGCTGACGGGAACACTCAGCTGCATTGTCACCTGTACATCCAGGAGAGGTGTGTAGGGCAGAGTCGTGGGGGGGGGGGGCAGCAATTAACCTGCCCCTGTTCTATTCTTGCGCTTGTCCCACCTTTGCCTCTGCTTTGGCCCCTAAATCCCATCCTTAATTTATAGAGGTTTCTTAAAAATTATTTGCCTTCAATCAAGCCAACCCTGGCATGATGAAGAGATAGTGAATAAGGGTTGGAGACTTCTTTGTGTCTTGAGACCTCTTTCCATTTATTGCAGGAGAGGTGAATTGTTGTGTGTGTGTGTGTGTATAGCTTTAAAATAAGCTCCATCAAATTGTCAGCTAGTCATGGGCTCTTCTCATGGGGGATTCCAGCTGCTCTCTCCATTGGCCTTGCTGGGAGCTCTTCAGGGCTCTGTGACCCAAGGCACCTCGGCTTTCCTTTCTGTTACTATTGCTGTGGGGTTTTGTGCTGTTTCAATTTACTGCCTTCTGGGAAATTTCCACAAGTATAGAACCTTCATTTATTACAATTTTGCATTTTGTTATTTATACTAAGAAGCCTTTGGGTGTGAGCAGCTGCATATTAACATGTATTATGCCTGCAATAAAGAGCATCAACATTTTTAAGACCTGCCCAGGATTTTCTTTGCACCAGTATCAACAGGTAAGGACCAAAGGGAGTGCCCTAAAGCTACAGACAGTGTGTTTCTTTTGTTCCCTTTCTTCCTAATCGAAGTCAGACAGGCAGAGCATTGCTAGAGCCATTCTATAGGGACATATTTACCAGTCCAGTATATTTCCTCAGGTCTTTAGCTACCCAAAAAGAACAGTTCTCTCTTCTCAGTACAGTATTTCTTCTGTCTCTTTAAAATGGGCAACTTTGGCAAAACCTGATATTATAAACTGATCAGCAAACTTGATAGCAAGAGTAGCAGTTCTTTCTGAGAGGAGGTTCAGTAAGTGTTAAGAATGCACGGTGAGGATTAAAGATGCTTAGGAGCTATTTCTCTGTTATCGGAGACACTGTGAGGTGAGATTAGTGGGGGAATCTATTAATCAGAAAGTATTTATGGAGAAGGTAATCTGTGATAGGCCCTATGACTGTACAGTGATGCATAAAGCATGCTTTTAATTTCAGAGAGCTTGAAATCAATTGGATAGTGCAAGATGTATACTCCACAAAACCCCATACAACACAAGGTAGTGCCTGCTTGATGTTTTGTGGAAATGAAAAATGGTCCACTGAGTAAGGAAGCTTAAGCTGTGCCTGGAAGGATGAATTGGCTTTTGATGTGTGCAGAGGAAAGGAAGACTCCTGATAAGAGAAACACTGTGTGTGTATCTTTGATTACTCCTTTACTCCCTTATTGCTATTAGCTGATAGGTTTGTCAATTTAATTCCTGCAGAGTTATTCAATCCACTCTCAAATGACTGGTTTTATGTTTGTTTGTTTGTCTTTACTGAGCACAGACCCCAGTACATACTAGGTAAAGTGGGAAAAACTTAGATAGAAGACTATAATCATATGATCCTGAAGAACCAGAGGGCAGACTTTAGGGCATTCACAGCAGTTAGAAAGTGAAAAGGATGGGAATCCTTGAAAGGAGAGCACCAGAGGTGGGGAGTCCCACATTCTGTATATAAACAACTTTGCCCAAATCTGTGACTAACCTCTGAAATATGCATGTGCAGGGCAGTCTCCAAGCATCCCAGAGGATTCATAATGAACGGACAGCAATTTCAGCCACTTCCCACCAAAAACAAGATTGAACTTTGAGTCTGTTCCTAGATAAGTTAATTGGCTACTAAAACAAAAAAATTAATACTCTGGATGGATATAACTGAATCCAGAGTTTCTACAATATATCACATACAGTGTTTAGAAGACAATTCAAATTTATTAGACATAGAAAAAAACTGTAGCATTGGAGACCCTAGCCTCCATCCCCCTACAAAGATCAACAATTAGAGAGTTATCCATGAACAAAACCAGCTGTGGAGAACTCTGGAGTCCACTTAAGAAACTTCAGCAATACTATAGAACAAAGAACCTGAGAATAACTGCACGAGAAGAGAAGGAAGACAGCTTCATTTTGTCTGCATCATCTCACTCTCCATGCCAGCGTTACTCAGTACCAAGAGGAAACTTCCTAGCTAGAAAGTGTTCCCTTAGCCGGGAAAGGAAGAGTAGGATGAGCAACCAACTTCTCCAGCCTTTCAGGTCACTGCACGAAGGTCCTGCTTTGGTTTCACCAAACCTAGACCGGCAAAGCTGAGATGTATAGAGACTGCTAGGAACAAGGAAGAAAAGCATGGGCTACCAGTATGGGCTACCAGTATGCAGTGGGAGCAATTGCAGTTCACAGTGACCTACTCTGCAGACACTCTGCAGCAGATTTCACCATCAAAGCAGCCAGTGGCCAACACAGCTACCGTGGACTCTTGCAGATTTCACCAGTTTTTACCCCACAGATATTTGCATTTACTTATACCATCCCTCTGAGGCCCTCCCTGCTCCCCACTCCCCCATCCAAGGAACTGCGCTAGCAGCAACCTCAGGTCTCTGCAGCTGTGCGAGTGTAAGATGTAAGCCTAGTTTAGATTGCCATGCCTGTGCTTGGAGCTAGCCTCTCCAGTGTGCATTTGCACACTGCTGGCCTGATGCCTATCACTGGCCTCCACTACAGTGCACACACAGGGGGATGGGGGAGACTATTCAGCCACGGGAGAGTACACCAACAGCCAGGGCCCCCACAGATGCTTGTGGGCTCAGATCAGGCTCTATCTTCTCTCACTGCCCTGCAATACTGTGCTTACCTGCAGTTGACTCCATGAGCTGTGCACCAGCAACTCCTGGCTCAACCCTTGTCACTGACCTCCACTGCCATGCACCCATGGTGAGACCTAGCAGCCATGGTAGTGCACACTGACAGCCACGACCCCTGCAGCTACCGGTGAGCCTGTAGTTGGCCCCAGCCCTTGCTGCGTATCCTGGCCCTCACCACTACATGTATGTCTGCAACTGGATTTTGTCCAGTTGCAGCTAGCCCCTGTAGCTGTGGGCACATTAATAGCTCCAGCCACCATGGCTACCTTCCCTGGTCCCTAACCACTGGACCTGGAGTTACCACTGTGGACCCCAACAGCCCTTCCAGGCACTGTGGACCCCCACAGTGCCTACCAAGGACCACACAGTTGTTGATGTTGTGGATCACAGTGGTCTTGAGCCAAAGAGACATCATACCCACCACACCCACCCTCTGGATCCAGTGATGCCACACATGCCAGCACTTAGTGCCACATACCACTATATCTGGGATCACAGCATGCTCCAGCATGCAGTGGCCTACAAGTGAAAGTCTTTCCTTACTGAAGTCAGTTCATAAAGTCTGGAAGAGGTGATTGCTTCTTCAAATGTGCATATATGTACCCAAGGCTATAGGGATGACAAAGAATCAGGGAAACATGATCCCATCAAAAGAATACAGTAACATCAAGTAACTGGCCTAAAAAAAAATGGAGATCCAGGAATTGCCTGACAAAGAATTCAAAATAATTGTTTTGAAGATGCTCAGAGAACTACAAGACACCACAGTTAAACAATTTAACAATATCAGGAAAACAATACAAGAATAAAATGATAAGTTCAACAAAGAAAAAAGAACCAAACAGAAATTTTGGAGCTGAGGAATACAATGACTGCACTGAAGAATTCAGTGGAGAGCTTCAACATCAGACTTGACCAAGCAGAAGAAAGAATCGGTGAGCTAGAAGACAGATCAATTGACATTATTTAAAGGAGCAAAAAGAAAAATGAATGAAAAGGAATGAAGAAAGTCTACAGGACTTAGAGGACATTACTAAAAGAAACAATGTCACATCATCAGAGTCCCAGAAAGAGAAGAGAGGGAGAAAAGGGTAGAAAGCTTATTAAAAGAAATAATGGTTGAGAACTTCCCAAACCTAGGGAGAGATTTTTGACATCCAATTTCATGAAGTTAATAGGTCACCCCAAAATTTCAATCCCAAACTATCTCTAAGACATTATAACAAAACCATCTAAAATCAAAGACAAACTGAGAATTTTTAAAGGAGCCAGAGAAAAATAATTATATCATACAAGGGAACTCCCTTAGAGGGAGTTTAGAGGATTTCTCAGCAGAGACCTTGCAAGCCAGGATAGAAAGGGATGATATATTCAAAGTGCTGAAAGAAAGAAACTGCCAAACAATAATACTTTACCCAGCAAAGCTGTCCTTCGGAAATGAAGAGGAGATGAAGATTTTCCCTAACAAACAAAAGCTGAGGGAGTTAGTGACCACTAAAACCTGCCTTAAAAGAAATGCTGAAAAGAGTTCTTCAAGCTGAAATGAAAGGACCCTAATTAGTAATATGAAAACATGTAAAAATATACAAACACTGGTAAAGGTAAGCATATAGTCAAATTCAGAATACTCAAATACTATAATATGGTGGTGTGTTAATCACTTAACTCTAGTATAAAGGTTAAAAGGCAAAAGCATTAAAAATAGCTATAGCTATAATAATTTGTTAATGGATACACAATATAAAAAGATGTAAATTGTGACATCAACAACATAAAAGGGAGGGCAATAAGAGAGTAGAGTTTTGGTATGCAATTAAAGTTGTTATCAGTGTAACATAAACTGTTATATCTATAAAATGTTATATGTAAACCTCATGAAGCAAAAACCTACAGTAGATACACAAAAGATAAAGAGAAGGAAATCAAAGCATAGCACTACAGAAAATAATCAGTTCACGAAGAAAGGCAGAAAGAGAGGAAGAAATGAACAAGGAAACTGCAAAACAGCCAGAAACCAGTAAGATGGTATTAGTAAGTTCTTACCTATCAATAATTACTCTAAATGTAAATGGATTGAATTCACCAACCAAAAGACATATTAGAGTGGCTGGATTGATAAAAAAACAAAACAAAAAAAACACATGACCCAACTAAATGCTGCCTACAGGAGACTCACTTCAACTCTAAGGACACACATGGGCTCAAAATGAAGGGATGGAAAAAAATATTCCATGCAAGTGGAAACCAAAAGAAAGCAGGAGTAGCTATACTTATATCAGACAAATGGACTTTAAGCCCAAAATGGTAACAAGAGACAAACAAGGTCATTATATAATAATAAAAGGGTCAATTCATCAAGAAGCTATAACAATTGTAAATATAAAAGCACCCAATGTTGGAGCGCCTAAATATATTAAGTAAATACTAACAGATCTGAAGGAAGAAATAGACAGCAATACAATAATAGTAGAGGACTTCAATACCCCACTTTCAACAATGGCTAGGTCAGCCAGACAGAAAACTAACAAGGAAATGTTGGACTTGAACCATATTTCAAATCAAACGGACCTAACAATCATATACAGAACATTTCATCCAATAGCAGTAGAATACACATTATTCTCAAGTGCGCATGGATCTATCTGCAGGATAGATCATAAGATAGGACACAAAACATGTCTAAGCAAATTTAAGAAGTTTGAAATCATACCAAGTATCTTTTCCAACCACAGTGACATGAAACTAGAAAGAAATAATATTTTCAGATGAACAAAAACTAAGAGAATTTATCACCAGTAGATCTGCATACAAAACATACTAAGTGAAGTTCTTCAGGCTGAAATAAAATTATATCAGATGGAAACATGGATTTCAGGAAGATCTGAAGGGCACAGGAAATGCTAAATACATGAGTCAATATAAAACTTTGAGTTTTAATCTATATTTTAAAAATACATATCACTATGTAAGCAAAAATTATAACATTATATTGTGAGGTTTACGACATATGTAGATGTAATACATACAACAATCAAAGCAAAAAAGACCAGAAGATTGTAAATACATCCATATAGTTGCAAGATTCTTACATTTTATATGATGTGGTCCAATATTAACTCTACGTATACAGTGAAAAATTAAAGATACAGTCATATGTTGTTTAACAACAGGAAAACACTCTGAGAAATGTGTCATTAGGTGATTTTGTCATTGTACAAACATCATAGAGTGTACTCACACAAACCTAGATGGTATAGCCTACTACACACCTAGGCCATATGGTATTAAATTTATGATACCACAATTGTATATGTGGTTCATCATTAACTGAATGTCATTATGTGGTGCATGACTATATATATATTGTAATCCCCTAGCAATTACTAAAAAAATGAAAGAGATATAGCTTAAAGAACTAGTAGACAAATTAAAATTGAATTTAAAACAAAAATATTATAAAAAGTCTGGAAAGGAGAAAGTGAGAAACAAGAAACAGAGGTATGAACAGGAAGAAATATAATAATATGACAGAATAAATCCAGCTTACTAATATATACATTAAACGTAAATGGACTATAAACAGTCTGAATAAAGGGCAGGGATTATCAGAATGGATAAAAAAGCAGAGTACAATTATGGCTGTTTATCAGAGGTGCACTTTAAATGTAAAGATACAGATGGGTTGAAAGAAAATGTATGGATAAAGATATAACATACAAAGAGTAGGCATAAGAAGGCTGGAGTGGGGATATTAATATCCGACAAAGTAGATTTGAAAACAAGAGTATTACTAGAGATAAAAAAATGCATTTCATAATAATAATAGTATCAATTTATACATACTGCAACATATAACAATTATAAAGGGTTATGCAACTAAAAATAGAGCTTTAAAATGTATGAATACAATATTGAGAGAATTTAAAGGAGATATAGAAAATTTGGATGATGATTTTAACATTCTTCCCTTGGTTATTGATAGAACAATTTGACCAAAAAAATTACTAAAGATATAGAATATATGAACAGCACAACCACCTTAATCTAATTAATATTCATACACTACTGTACTTGACAACTACAGGTAATATTCTTTTCAAACACAGATGACGTGTACCCCAAGATAGATCAGGCATTGGGTTGTAGACCAAGTTTCAATAATTTAAAAAGATTGAAATCATACAGATCATGTTCTCTGACTACAATGAATTAAATTATAAATCAATAACAATATATCTAGAAAACTTGAATATTTGTCAAACAACTAATTTCTAAATGATCCATGCGTCAAAGAAGAAATCACAGAGAACATTAGAAAATATAACTAAATGATAATGAAAATACAATATATTAGAATTTTTTTCTAAAGCAGTACCTAAAAGGAAGTTTATAACATTAAAATACCTCTATATCGTGCACCACATAACTATGTTTTGGTCAATGACGGACCACGTATATGACTGTGGTCCCATAAGATTTTAATGGAGCTGAAAAATTCCTATCGCCTTGTGATGTAGTAGCCATTGTAATGTCATAGTGCAACACATTACTCATGTGTTTGTGGTAATGCTGGTGTAAACAAACCTACTGCACTGTTGGTCATATAAAAGCATAGCACATACAATTATCTACAGTATGTAATACTTGATAGTGATAATAAATGACTATGTTACTGGTTTATGTATTTGCTGTACTATTTATCATTATTATTTTTTTTTAATTTTTTTTTTTTGTGAGGAAGATCAGCCCTGAACTAACATCCATGCCAATGCTCCTCTTTTTGCTGAGGAAGACTGGACCTGGGCTAACATCTGTGCCTATCTTCCTCTACTTTATATGGGATGCTGCCACAGCACGGCCTGACAAGCTGTGCGTCGGTGTGTGCCTGGGATCCGAACCCGGGCCGCCAGCAGTGGAGCACGCACACTTAACCACTACACCATGGGGCTGGCCCCCTTTTTATAATTATTTTAGAGTGTGCTCTTTCTACTTATTAAAAAAATGTTTACTGTAAAATAGTATGCCTTGTTACACCAGCAGCAGCCTCATAAATGTTGCGTTTACTGCATCTCTTGATTGCATCCTTTTCTCTTCTGTGTCTTTAATCTCATGCTGTTTTTTTATCATGGCCCCTAAGCATATAAAATCCACTGCTAGTGTTGCCAATAAGCAGCCACATTGAGTGATTGACCTGGAAACAAAATTAAAAGTGATTAAGGACTACAAAGGTGGAAAATCGGTGATGGTTATTGCTCACCAGTCAGGCATGTCCCATTCCACCATAGCCACCATCTTGAAGAACAAGAGCAAAGTGACAGAAGCTGTTAAAGGATCTGCTTCATTGAAGGTGAGAAGACTAACAAAAATTTGTGAAGGGCCTATGTCAGACGTGGAGAAACTTCTAATGACCTGGATTGAAGAATAGACACAGAAGTGTATCCCTCTCAGCACCATGATGATCAGGGCCAAAGCAAAAAGTTTGTTTTCAATGTTGAAAGAAAAGACTGCACCCAACTACGATGTTGAATTTACTGCTCACTCTGGGTGGTTTAAACGATTCAAAAATCGTTCTTCATTACATAATGTGACAGTAAGTGGTAAGTCTGAGAGTGCTGATATAAAGGCAGATGAAGAATTTTTGGAAAACTTGATAAGGCGTTTGTGGAGGAAAATTACTTGCCAGAGCAAATGTTCAGTATGGGTGAAACCTCCTGTTCTGGATGGATGCCTGAAAGGATTTTCATCCATAAGGAGGCCAAGGCAACACCAGATTTCAAGGCTTTTAAGGGCAAGATAACAGTCTTGCTGGGGGGCAATGTTACAGGCTGCAAATTGAAGCCCTTTGTGATCTGTCACAGTGAGAACCTCAAGGCCTGGAAGCATATCAATAAGCACACATGCCAGCATACCACAGGAGCAATGAGAAGTCATGGAGGACCCAGCTCCTCTCCCAGAAAGCCCTCCTGAATTGCTACACCAGCAAAATGGAGAAGTACTATTTGGAGAATAACATACATTTCAAGATTTTGCTTATTGTTGATAATGCTCCTGTCATCCTCCTTTTATTCGTGATCTTTGTCCCAATATCAAAGCGGTATTTCTTCTTCCAAACACCACATCTTCGATCCAACCAATGGATCAAAGAGTTATAGCAGCTTTTAAGGCCTACCACCTGAGGAGAACTTTTTCCCAGGCTATTGCTGCAACTGAGGAAGACACTGAGAAGACACTGATACAATTCTGATAGGATTACAACATCTATGACTGCATCAAAACCCTTGCTTGGGCTTGAGGTGATGTCACCAAGGAGTGTATGAATGTCATCTGGAAGAAGACACTGAAGAGGTTCATCCATGACTTCAAAGGATTTGCCAAGGATGAGGACGTTGCAAAAATCAACAAGGCTGTGGTTGAGATGGCGAACAACTTTAACCTGGATGTGGATGAGGATGACACTCAGGAGCTCCTAGAGGTGGTTCCTGAAGAATTGACTAATGAGGAGTTGTTGGAACTGGAACAGGAATGCACAGCTGAAGAAGAAAAGAGAAAGAAAAGAAGAAGAACCCCTAAGAAAATTCACAATGAAAGGTTTAGCAGAAGTTTTTGCAGATCTCAGCAAGCTCCTTAGAAAGTTTGAAAACATGGGCCCCGACACCAAAAGGATTTCAATAATGGAGAGGAATGCTCATGGTGCATTATCTGTTTACAAGCAAATCTACAATGAAAAAAAAGAAACAAACCAAGCAAACCACCAAAGACATATTTCTAAAAAGAGTGACACTTCCTCAAGAAGAGCATCAGGCAGGTTCTTCAGGAGGTATTCCAGAAGAAGGCATTGTTATCACAGGAGATGACAGCTCCATGCATGTTATTGCCCCTGAAGACTTTCCTGTGAGACAAGATGTGGAGGTGGAAGACAGTGATACTGATGATCCTGACCATGTGTAGGCCTCAGGTAATATGTGTGTTTGTGTCTTAGTTTTTAACAAAAAGTTTGAAAAGTAAAAAAAAAATAAAATAAAAAATTTTAAAAATAGAAAAAATCTTTTAGAATAAGGATATAAAAAATTTTTGTACAGCTGTACAATGTGTTTGTGTTTTAAGCTAAGTATTATTAGAAAAGAGTCAAAATTTAAAGAAAATTAAAAAGTTTATAAAGTGAAAAAGTTACGGTAAGCTAAGATTAATTTATTATTGAAGAAAGAAAAATATTTTTTAATAAATTTAATGGAGCCTATGTGCACAGTGTTTGTAAAGTCTACAGGAGTGTACAGTGATGTCCTAGGTCTTCACATTCGCTCACCACTCACTGCCTCACCCAGAGCAACTTCAGGCCTGCAGGCTCCATTTATAGTGAGTGCCCTATACAGATGTACCACTTTTTATCATTTAGACCATGTTTTTACTGTACCTTTTCTATGTTTAGATATGTTTAGATACACAAATACTTACTGTTGTATTACAATTGCCTACAGTATTCAGTACAATAACATGCTGTAGAGATTTGTAGCCTAGGAGCAATAGGCTATACCATATAGCCTAGGTGTGTAGTAAGCTATACCATGTAGGTTTGTGCAAGTGCACTCTATGATGTTCATACAATGACTAAATCACCTAACGACGCGTTTCTCAGAACGTATCCCCATTGTTAAGCAACGCATGACTGTACTAGAAAAAAAGAAAAGCACAATATCAATGGCCTAAGATTGTATGTTAAGAAACTAAAAACAGAAGAGCAAAGTAAATCCAAAATAAGTAGAAGGAAGGAAACAGTAGATAAGAGCAGAAATCAATGAAACAGAAAACTCACAGACAGAGAAAAATAACAAAGCCAAAAGTTGGTACTCTGAAGAAAATCAACAAAATTGATAAACTTCTAGCTAGACTCATCAAGAAGAAAAGAGAAAAAACAAATTAACGGCATTAGGAATATGAATGGATATCATCATAGATCTTATTTACACACACATATATAAACACATATATAAAACATATCATATATAAAATATATCTTATATAAAATATGTCATATATATAAAGAACAAGGGAATATTATGAACAACTTCACGTCATTAAATTCAACAACTTTGTTGAAAGAAAGAAATATTTTGAAACATACAATTACCAAGGTTGATACAAGATGAAATAGAAAATCTTAATAGTCTTATATCTATTAAAGCAATTAAATTTATTATCCCACAAAGAAGACTCCAGACCTAGATTGTTTCACTGGTAATGTCTCTCAATATTTAAAGAAAAAATAATACTGTTCTTCACAAACTCTTTCAGAAAATAAAAAGTAACTTTTATTGAGTACTTATTTACCAGATGCTGTGCTAAGAATTTCATGTACATTCTCTTATCTTATTCTCCAAATGTTCCTATGAAGTAGGTCATACATCATCCCCATTTTACAGATGAGGAAATAGGCTTGGAGAGGCTGAGGAAATGACCTCAGACCACATAATTAATCAATGGAACAGCTCAGACCTGACCTCGAGGAGTTTGACTTTGAAACTGGTACTCAACAAACATGCCACACTATTTTCCCAACGGTTCAGCATTACGCTTTGCATAATATGTTATCTGACGCACAGTAGACTTACAGTATATATCTGTTATACAAATGAACAATGGACACAGCTAAAATCTTTTGGTAAGGAAATATTTATTCTATAACTCAAAAGATAAGAATGCAATATACAAGGAGCATAATACCCAGTGATAACTTTGAATTCTCTTTCATGACTAATTCTTGTTTCTTGACATTTTGAAGTAATTTCTAGCCTCCAGGCTCTTTTGTTCTTTGTACCTTAGATACCTTTGCCTTTCCATCTATTTATCCCCAGACCATAAGAATGTCTCTTTGCTTCCAGAACAGCCTGATTCCACGTGCTTCCTGCATCCTCTCTCCCTCTGCTCAAGTCGGGGAAGCTGCACTTACAGAAACTTTATCTAGCTATGTAGAGTTTGATCATGGAGAGGGGTTGTGGTGTTATATGTTAACAGTGGATACACTCACTCAAAAATTTATCTTTGTTATTTAAGGCAAAAAGGTGATACAATATAGCTCTTTACCAATTTGGTAAATATAAAATTATAAAAATGTTTATAAAAATGAGACTTTTTTATGTTATTGTTTAAAATCTCTGTTTCTGGGAATCTCTTGCTCCTCCTATGGGCCTTATAAGTCACAACTACAACTCATTTACTCTGTGTTTATGTTACAGCAATAGAGGTGCCAAGTGTCAGCAAAAGGGAAGAGCTGAAAAAGGTTGATGAGCTAAGCATGATGCCACTGGAAATGAGAAGCTGTAGATTCCTGACTGAAGAAAAAATAAGTCAATGTAGTTAGTTAAAAATAGGAAGGAGTGCATATCCCAAAAGAGACTTTATGTGAGGGTGGTTTTCAAGTGCATTCACTGGGGTTTTTTGGGGAGGAAGGGGAGGGCAGCAAGTAGTACTTTTTGTTCTTTAAAATTTTATTGAGGAGTGATTTATATATAGCACATAATTCACCCATTTTAAGTGTACATTTAAATTTTTTTGTAAGTTTACCAAGTTGTACAACCATCAACATAATCCAGTTTTAGAATAGTTTTATTATACCGATAAGATCCCTCATGCCCATTTTTAGTTAATTTCTTTTTTTACCCCAGCCCCAGGCAACCACTAACTTACTTTCTGTCTCTCTAGATGCACCTATTCTAGACGTTTAATATAAATGGAATTATACAGTATGTGGTCCTTTGTATCTAGTTTCATGTTTCAAACTCAGCGTCATGTTTTTGAGATTTATTCATGTTGTAGCATGTATTGGCGTTTCATTCCTTTTTATTGCTGAATAATATTCCACTCTACTGATACACAACATTTTGTTTATCCATTTACCAGTTGGTAGATATTTAGGTTGTTTCCACACTTGGCTATTATGAATAATGCCTTATGCTGAAGTTTAGCTTGTTGTTTGGTTCCCAGGCTAGACGTCCAATAAAGCTCATACATACATTTAAATGTAAGGGGATATGTACTCCATTTGGACAAGTGGTTTACCAGAAATGAAAATGCCTTCTACAAGCAGCATTAAACACACATATACTGAACACTATTTGATATTGTGGGGAATACACTTAAGATAAAAATGGTCTCTATTCATACAGAGCTTCCATTCTATTTGGGGAGATAGACAATAAGAAAAGAGAAAAAGAAAAAAAACAGAAGAGAGAAAGAGAGAAAGGAAGGAAGGAAGGAAGGAAGGAAGGAAGGAAGAAGTAGAGAGAGAGAGAAGGAAGGAAAAGTACTAAACAGATGATAAAATTAATTAAGATTAACGAGTAAGTCGGTGGCTACTTTAGAATGGGTGGTGAAGGAAAGCGTCTTTGAGGAGGTAATATTTGAGCTAACGTGTGAATAATATACAGGAGTTAGCGTGGAATAATTGAGGGAAGAATAGTATGAACAAAGGGAAGAGTTAGTATAAAGACCCTAAAGCACGTATGAGCTTGTCTTATTTGAAGAATAATAAGAAGGCCAGCCTTCTTAGCTGCAGTGTAATGGGCAAATGGAAAAATAAGATGTGAAGTGTGAGAGGTAGGTGGGGCCCAAATTACATAGGGTTTTGCAAGGCAGCATTACGAATTTAGATTATACTCTAAATTCAAATGGACACCACTGGAAGATTTTAGGCAGGAGAGTGCCATGACATTCTTTAGGTTTAAAATTTCATCTCTGGCTTCTATGTGTGGAGAATGGACTGTCAGGGGCAAGAGCAGAAGCAAGAAGACCAGTTAGGAGTTACTGCCATCATCGAGTAGGGGAATGAGGGTGGGCTGGATAAAGGCTGTGCGAGTAGAGTTTCAGATACGTTTTGGGAGTAGAAGAGAGAGAACTTGCATATCCCCCACAATATGGGAGTGAGTGGATTCAGTGAATAAAAGAATTAAGGATAACCTCTAGTTTTAAGCCCTGAGCAGTTGTTTGGAAAGTGGTGCCATTTATTTTAGTGGGGAGGGTAGGGGTCGGGAGATGATTTCTACAAGGGGAAGGATGACAGGGGCAGAAATGAGTTCTGCTTGGTTACTTCGTGTTTAAGATGGCTATTAAACATCTGTGTGGGGATGCCAAGGAGGCAGTTGGAACAGGAATCTGAACTACAGAGAGGTCATGGTTGAATGTACAAATTTGAGAATCACTGGAAGGTAGAGTGACAATCACTCAGGACAGGAATCATTTTATCCGGGGAGAGAAGGCAGATAACAGAAGAGAAGTGGAAGGAAGATGGAGCCGGACCTCCCATCATTTAGAGTTCGTCATCTTTCTCTTTTCCCAAGGGAGCCTACTCACAAAAAGTCACAAAGCTCCATTCTCATTCACCATCGTCCTGGTAATAACACCAATTTCTTAGAAAAATCTCGTATAATTGGATTAGTTCTTTTATAGTTTGGGACAATTAACCATTTACTTTACTGGCTGGGGGTAGGTGTTTGGGGTTCTCCCTCAGGCTATATGACACCAGTTATAGAGGATTTCTAAGGCCCCAAATGGGAAAGTCCAGGGCCTATATGTTGAAACCTAAACCGTAGCCACAGAGGCAACATCAACCTGGATGAAACTGCATGTAAAGGGATGGTCTTGCTTCATCAGGCTTTTTTTGCTCTTGCCTTTAAAATCTACTTCCTCATTAATTAATTAATATGTCTAATAATTTGTTCATTCTACTCATTTAAAAAATTTATTGTGATAAAATATACATAGCATAAAATTTACCATTTTAATCTTTTTTAAGTGTACAGATCTGTGGCATTAAGTATATAGCCATTGTTGTGCAACTATCACCACCAACCATCTCCAGAACTTCTTCACCTTCTCAAACAATAACTCCCCAATCCCCCCTCCTCCCAAACCCTGGACACCACCCTTCTACTTTCTATCTCTGTGAATTTGACCTCATATAAATGAAATCATATAATATTTGTCATTTTGTGACCAGCTTATTTCATTAGCATAATGTCCTCAAGGTTCATCCATGTTGTAACATGTGTCAGAACGTTCTTCCTTTTTGTTTCTGCTCATTTTAATGAAGACTGTGTATTACTGTGGTTAAAAGTATATGCTTTGGAGCCAGAATTATGGGCTTGAGTCTTGTCTTGCCATTTACTAGTCCTGTGACCTTGAGCAAGTTACTTGGGCCTCAATTCCTTCTCTATAAAATGGCCATTATAATAGTTGTAACATTACATGAAACACAGACATAATTATATTAAAGGTAGTTATTATTATTTATCAGCATCTTGACAGGGCCAATTAAGGATAAAAATAAGAGTTAAACATGAATACTGCCCTCAGGAAGCTTATTGATTGAGAAAGGAAATACATCATGTTTAGAAATAGCAATAATACAAAGAAAAAATTGCTAAGAAACATAAAAGAGGTATAGAGGAAAGACAGTATGGCTCAGAGAGGGATAAATCAGTACCACTTTCAGGAACAGGAAAGCATCATTTCAAAACTGATTTCTAAGTTGGGCTTTGAAGGATGAATAGGCAAGAATTCTAACCAGAGGTGATGGCATGAGTAAAACCCACCATGGCAAGAAAGCATGAAACCAGAAAGTACAGTAGTCAGGGGCCTGGCAGGAATCAGCCCATTCAGACAGGATAATTTAGGAAAGTTCAATATCGTGGGCAGGGTCAAATGAGGTCAGCAGGAGTTGTGATGCTGTCCCTTGGGGCTAACAACAATAGGGAGCAGTGATGGCCCCTGAGCCTGAAGGAGCGAGAGGGGGCACTTACTGAAACTCAGAGAGCAGGGCTGTAGGGAAGGGCTGCCTAACAGGAGCTGTAACTTTCTGTAGATGGATGGCGTTACCAATGGCCGTCTTGACCTAGCATCCCTCGAATCTGCTCTCATACATTTTTTATACAGTCTCCAATGCAAACAGGTAAAGTCCTCAACTTTTTCTGTGCATAAACTAAGTCTTTCAGGATCAGCCTTATGCTTCCCTGTCTGGGATCTAATTCTTGTTGTGGTCCAAGAGGCAATGCAGGGGGCTGGTGGTGGGAGGGCCTGGTTCTTCAGGAGAATCAGTATTGCCTTGTAAAGTAATTGCCTCATGTAAGTCACTATAATGTTTTATGCAGGGATGGCAGGTTCTGTCAGATAGGGGTGGGAGTGAGGGGTAACTGCCTCTGCTGATGAGAGATGCTCAGAGGGATTTTGCAGATTCAGAGTTCTCAGACTCTTCTGATGCATCTGCCTAAACGTGCCTGTCTCATGTCACAGTATTCCATTCCTTTCCCACTAGTGTTCTTACCTTGACATCAGATACCTGACAAATTTTGAGGTATAATTGTCACTGTGACTCTGCTCAGCCATATCTGCCCTGCAACTACAGGGATGAAGGCCTCCTTCAAAGCTGTAATGGAGCCATTCTGATTTTCCACCCAAGTACTGAGCTGGACATTGAAGGACTTCAATATATCCTTTTCTGGTACTCTCTTGGTGGCTTGCAGGAGCAGTGTCATCTGACCTCACAGCTTTAGAATTGCTATTATCATTAGAGTCCCACAGCTTCCTGACTGCTACCTGTCCTATGCTACCAAGGTTATTAAGTTGAGTAATTGTAACGCCTTTGGAAGCTAGATAATCAGTGTCCCATTTCCCTCTTTCAAGGTTATCTATGTTTTCTTCAAATCCATCCCCTGAATCAGACTTCGGGGCTGTTTTTTTGAAGTCGTTCCTGGTACCTGTTACTGTATCAGCCAGGGTCCCAGCAGGAGACTGATGAATGCAAATTACTCAAACTGTGTGGTTGAAGAGAGTTTAATAAAGAAATTGTCTACACAAGTGTGGTCAGGCTTTAGGAAAACCAACAAGGGATAGTCTAGTGTCCTGGGTCTTGCCTGAAGAGCCAGGAGAGGAATAGTTAGTAGAACGTGAATAGAGACCTGTATGGAGAAGGGTCCTGACAGCGCCAGTGGCCTTTAGTGGAGGGACCCCACACTAACTTCATTCAGCTCTCTGAGCTCTCCTTTGTGTTTCCCAATGGCCAATCCCAGCTAGAAACCAGAGAGCAAGAAATCCCCCATCGGTCAGCTTCCTGGTGCACAGAGCAGGGTGGAGAAGGTAGAGAGTGCATTTGGAAATATTGCACAAATATGCAAAGTGAAAATATTCAACATAGCTTAAAAATCCGGTTTGGCTACCAGAGGTTAGTGAAGAGAGCAGTGGAAGATGAATTTGGAAAAGTAATTTAGGACCAGCAAATAGAGTGCTTTAAATGCTAGGAACGTGTCCCCCCACCCCTGCCTTCTGTAGGTAATGAGGTATCATAGAAGACTTTTTTTTTTTTTGCAGGGAAAGATTCACCCCGACTTAACATCTGTTGCCAATCTTCCTCTTTTTCCTTCCTCCCCAAAGCCCCAGTGCATGAATATCCTGGTTGTAAGCCTTCTAGTTCTTCTGTGTGAGCTGCCGCCACAGCATGGCAACTGACAGACAGGTGGTGTGGTTCCACGACCAGTAAGGGATCCCAGGCCGCTGAAGTTGTGAGAGCACCAAACATTAACCAGTAGGCCATCAGTGCTGGCTTGACTTTTGAACAGGGAAATGACATGTCAGAGATATGTCTTTGATTGATTAATATGACAACAATGTGGGGGATCAATTCAAGTGTTAACAGACGAGGTAGGAGCCATTGTTGGAGGCTATGATAGTCATCTAGACGAGAGTTAGTCTATGGAGTGGTATAGAGGACAGAGAATAGGAAGTTGATATAAAGGCAGAATTGACAAGCATTGGTAACTGATTGCTTGTAAATGGCAACAAGGGGAAAAGAGTCCAAGAGGACTCTGATACATTCTCCAAAAAAGAAGACTTGGGAGCTTGTCTGATCCGTGCAATGTGTAGACTAAGCTGGGTGTTTGCATTCTCATTAGGAAGAAAACTGAAGTCTTGACTAGACAAAGTTAATACAGTTTGATGAGAAATTTCTACCAGCCTAATTTGATTTTCCTATCACATTATTAAGATATTAAAGAAAATGATTAATAATAGAGAATCCTATAATGTGGAAGAAATCTCAGCTTAGAGGAAACATTCATGCAATAATTTTAATCCCTTGATATGAAGATGACATCTTTTCCAGAACTGAATGAACATATTCAAACATGGGCTGTTAATATTTGACATACCAATTGAAATATTTGCAACCTATGCTCTGAATATGCTATGAATATGATAGGTTCTAGACATTTTCCTAGTTTAGGAGGGCCATATGTTCACTGACATTTACTGGGTCCCTAGCTAGGTTTTTCAGTTTTAAAAGTTAATGAGCCTTTGAAAGCAAAACTTCCTTCTTTTTTTCCACACTGTTGATGTTGAAAAATAACAATAACCACCATAATAAAATGAAAAAAATTAATTAATCCTTACTGACTATTTACTATATGCCAGGCACTATACTAAGGACTTTCTTATTTAATCTTCACACAAGTCTCTGATGTAGGTACCATTTTTAGCCCGATTTTACACATAAAGGAGTTGAGGCACGAAGTTAATTAGTTACCCAAGGTCACACAGCTAGCAAGTGGTGAAACCTAATTAAGAGCCCAAGAGATGGCACTTTACACTACCTGACGGCAACTGGGCCCTCCTTGAGATCAAGGTATGAGCTAGAGATAGTAGGTATCTGAAGAGGACGGCCTGAGAAAAACAGTGAGTTTAGGTAGAGGAAGATAGTCCACTAGTAGAGGGAACTGAGGAAAGTAATACTCTGGCTGCAGTCTCCTCCTGTCCTCTGGATCTTCTGTCGATTCCTCCCATTGGCTGAACCCAGCTAAAAGCTGGAAGGGAAGGGGGTCAATTTATACAGGTCATACAAGTGAACTTTTTGTAGCACAAAGCATCTCTGGAAATATCCAAAGCCTTCCTAAGACTTGAGCAAGTTTCTGGAGAGATGTGAACTTTTGATTCCCTTCCTCTTAGAACCCCTGCCTTGCTACTATCTCTAAGCCACACAGACCCAGAAACGAAACTCAGCACTTCTGCTAGTCCTTCCCAAAGACTCGACTCCTACAAAAGCAATAGGGTGCAGCATAAGAATAAACATACTGTTGGACAAATCTGTTTTCTTAAGTATCTGCTTTTACTCCATTCAGCCTCCAGGCTCCACAGGCATTTGCCTTCCCTTCTAGGTTGCCCTCCTCCCACTTCAATGTCTGCTTACTCTTTTATTCAGTGCAATCTAGTTCTCTCTGGCTCCAAATCCCAGACTCACATTCCTTCAAGTAGCTCATCAGATCAAAAGTCCATCAGTTTCCATGTTCACTCTCTTTAGAATTATAAAACATTTTCCTGCTACATATAGGATGTAGCATATATGTATGGGACGTTGATATATGGTATCTCCACTACACTAGGACTGAAGGAGAGGTGGTTGACCAGAAAGTATGATTTAATGGGTGTAGAGATACTCATTGTCCCTAAATATTGCCTTGATCTTGGACAGGCAGCATAGAATAGTAGAATATGGAATATAGAGTGAAAAGACATGGGTTTAAAAACTAATGCAACCACTTACTGGTTTTTGTCACATGAAATAGGTTGCTTAAACTTGAAAAAACCATAATTCCTGCCCAACTTAGTATTAGGAGACAATTCTCCATCAGTCTCTTAGATTTCTGCACATCTTGCAAACAGAAGTATTGACTGCCTTTGTTCTAGACTATTTTTTAAAGGATGTTTGTATAGCAAACTTCCATCTGGAGAGAAGCAGAGGATTTTTACTGTCCAGTATAATAAAGATAATGTCTCCTTCCAGAGCAAAGGGCAGGCATGCTTAATGTACATTATAAAAGCCTTGGGCTCCCTATAGTTAGGGTTACTCTCCTATAGTGGAGCTTATTGCATGTCCAGGAGTCATCTGGCCCAGTTCACTGAGGGAACTGGGCTATGGGAACTGGGGTTAAAATACTGTTACTCTGGCTATGACAATTGCTGTGAGTAATAGTCCTTTGTCTTTGAGCCAGGAGTTTCTTGTCTTCTGCCAACATCCATGAGACTCTGGCAATCTAATTTGTCAGCTTGCAAATAGAGTAAAATCTGTCCCATTTAACTTCTCAGTTCTTGACACCTGGCATCTAGGAATGCCACAAGAGATTGTAGCAGAGAGAGTTCTGGACCAAGAATCAGAATAGCTGGCTGTGATACTTCCCAGCAGTGTGACCTTGGACAAGTCACATTAAGTGCACTAAACTTCAGTTTCTTTGCAGGAGTGTGGGGATAAGAAAATATGCCTTATCTACCCAGAGTATCTCTGCGAAAATCAAATAGGATAATGAATATGCAAATACTTTGAATGGTAATGAAAGTACTTTACTATATTAAAAAATAGTAGTTTTCTTAATATACCCTTCAACGGAACGTGCTTCTTCTAGTATAGATTTTGGGAAGAACTACACTAGCTGCATAGGGAGCACTAATAAGAATGGACACTTCTCAATATTGCATTTGATTTGCCTCTTATTAGAGTTAACAATAATGTCCAATTAACTCTGTCCATTTAAAAGTCTGAAGTAATAATTTGACAGAATAAATATAAGTGAATTGTACAGGACACTTCAAAAATGAGCAGAAGAGATTTTTATGATTTAATTGCTTATAGTTTCTAACGAGAAAAGTACTTGAATATGTATCAGGCTATAAGAGTGAAGTGTCACCATGCTAAAGATCAAGGGGGATGCATATTGCTTAGAAGCTCAAAGCACATCCATTTTTGCGTGAAGACGAGCTGTATGGAGTATCACAGTGACCAAGCCACGTGTTAAAGAGTGATTCTAGAGAAGTATGATTTAAAAAAATAAAAAACTGGTTTAGAATGGAAAGAAAGACTAGGTCTACACACTGAGAAATTGATTGAGATAGTGTAGATGATCAAACCACACCTCTGCTACCCCAATTAATTTCTCAGTGTATGGGTATGATCATTAACAAATTAACCAGATTCAACATCAGTTTTTATATCCCTGTTGCCAAGAAGAGAGTGTATGCTTCCCTTTCCTATCTAGGAATAACAATAACTAATGTTATTAGTTAGTTATTGTGGCCCCTTGTTTTTCTACTCGCTTATGCTTTCTATTTCTCTCAAATTATTTCTTTGATCTACACTTTGTTCCCCCAAATAGACTAAATTTCTTGATTACATAGATTATGCCTCATACTTTGCTTATAACTCCCAGAATGACTTGCACAACACTGGGAATATCACAGGCTCTATAGTGTTCAGTTGAAGTGAACTGTGTAATAGAAAAGCTGCTGGAGAAGCACAGGAGCTCTTCTTAAGCTCAAATAGAACTGCAATGAGCAATGCTAGAGAAGGTGCTAGAGAAACACAAAGGAACCAGAGTGGTCACAGGAGTGTTGGCTCTGGCTGCAATCCAAGTGGAGTAATTGCATCCTGTCTACTGAAAGCCCCCCGCAGTTCCAATCAGATATGGTACTCGGCTTCATTTCTCTCTCAAACCTGTGCTCTGATAAATAGAGCCTGGACGCAAGGAGTCGGGGCAGGCTCAGGAAGCTGAGTGAGGGTGACAGGGAGCCTCAAGGTGTCCCTGCACTACCCTCATCCCCACCGTGAGTGGCGTGTCTTAACTTCCTCGTTCTTATCTTCAGGGAGGTGGCTTGCGTCATCCCCTGAAGAGAGGGAATAAAAACAGGTAAAAATTCTTGAAGAAACCCAATTTTGGTTAAACATTCTCCCTCCCTGCAAGATAGGATAGTACAATTATCTGATGACCTGTGAGCCATACACATAGATAGTAGGTTTTGGAAATTCAAGGCCTCCCGCCAATTTACTTTTGCCTAAATTATTTGGACACTTTGTCTGGTTCTGGTTACAGTGCTGCTGTGATGGAAGCGAGGAGGTGGGGAGATGGACTCTTCTACCCCTGGAACACCCCCGTTACACTAAGGTCCATTAGGAGCAAGCTCCTCAATGATTTCCTCTTCTTGGCCCATAATGAAGTCAAATTGACTCTGATTGTCATCAATAATTAATGAGTCCAATGGTTCGCTGCATCTCCAGGCCATTTGGCAGATTGGCACTGTCGATTTACTATCCTACTTGCCATTCTGGAAGCTTCTCAAAATGGTTTATGTTGTGAAATCTAGTTACAGAAAGCTTTGCACTTCAGGCTTTCTCCAGCTTTTGTCATTCTCTGTGTTACTTTTTCTCCCTGTGACTGTGGCAGGAGAGGAATAACCAAGTTATATTGTCAAAGTTCATTTTTTTCCTCTCTACTGCAAGGTGACTAAAACAAGAAAACATATATGTATTTATATAGCCAATGAGAAAATGCACTGGTTAAGATAAATGGCATTGTAGGAAGGTATGAAGCACCTCGTGACCCAACATCAAAAAGAAAGATTTATTTTTAAAGTAGATATGTGTCCAAGGAGCAACATTCAACCAAAATATGAAAGCTTATAAGCTTAAAAAATTTTTTTGGAGGAGGCCAAGCTAAGAAAAATGGCTCATGTATTAGTGAGAGCTGAATGAACCCAGGTAAAAGTTTGAAATAAAAATAACACACCAGGAGTGACATAGATCTAGGGTATTAGATAACCTAAGGGAAAATGAGTACCATACCTTTTATTATCACCAGGGCTGGGATCCTGACGTAGGATATTTGACTTCCCGTAACACTAATTCAGTGTTAGAAAAGGATCAAGGGAGGTGGGGTGCCCAATGGAATGCACCAAACCTGCAGCCATACCAGACAAAAATCTGCCCTGCAAATGTAGAGAAGACCTAGGATAAATCCTAGGTCCGTATTACAAACCTATGTTCCCTTTCCAAAATTCTTTCAGGAAATTAAAATTTGTGAAATGCTCACATATACCAGAGTGTTATCTGAGACTATCTTGTTTGGAAGTGTTCTTCTGGCTTTAAGACATGAGTATGGAGCTAACATTTTTGCTTAGATGCTTTAAAAAATATCTGGAAGATTTTTTTTTTTTGTGTGAGGAAGATCAGCCCTGAGCTAACATCCATGCTAATCCTTCTCTTTTTGCTGAGGAAGACCGGCTCTGCTCTAACATCTATTGCCAATCCTCCTCCTTTTTTTCCCCCAAAGCCCCAGTAGATAGTTGTATGTTATAGTTGCACATCCTTCTAGTTGCTGTATGTGGGACGCGGCCTCAGCATGGCCGGAGAAGCGGTGCATCAGTGCACGCCTAGGATCCGAACCCAGGCCACCAGTAGTGGAGTGCGTGCACTTAACTGCTAAGCCATGGGGCCCGCCCTGCAAGATATTTTTTTAGAGTTCCAGAAAGAGCAGGTCCAGGAACAGAATTTTCTCTGCCTAGATGCTACCTCTGGGGAGCAGGTTCTGTCCTGGAGTACAAGAAATTTCTCTTTATCTTCTGAGCCCTTGCTTAACTTTGGCAAGCACTAGCTTCCTATTAAGTAGTTGCATTAAGTTTCAAGTCATAGCTTCATCGGAGACCTACTTTCTGACCATGATGTCATATTGCAGTTCCTTCTGATTCAGCCCACAGTGTTTGAAGGTTTAAAATACTTAACCTTCCTCTTTAGGGGGATACCTTTGTTTAATTTTCTTGAAGCAGAAACCTTCAGTATACCTCACCTAACACAGGAAATGTCCCAGACAAGCAGATGGAAGTCACAAATAATGGGACCAAGATGGTTGGATTGAAGCCTTTAGTATATAAAAAGATAAAACAAGTGTAAGAGAGCTTTCCCCATTGTTTTTGGGAAGGTTGGGAGCTTGGTATTGAATGAGTTAGTGTTTGGAGAGAAGTTGTATCTTTTAGAAGAACAGTGAGCATATCAAAATACAGATTTAGCACAGAAAGGATGTGTTTTTCATAAACCTTACCTCCTCTTTGTCCATTACCAGGTGCCATAATCTACCCAGATTATCCTCCTTTTGCACAATTCTGTGAAGGCCTTCATATGTTAGCTCGGTCAATGCCACACTGGTTAAAACAACTAGTTAAACCTCCCTCAGTGATCATTGAGCACATCTCCTTCAAGAAGTAGAAACGAGTAATCTATAGACTTTTGAGAAGATGTTAGGAAGTTCACGTGAATTACGACTGTGGACACTTCCTCTTCTTCTGCCTTCTTTCATATGGTAACCCATCTTTGGACTCACTAACATGAAGCCCCGGTCCCAATTTTCTACAAGGAGGGACGAAGTTTTGGTATTTTAGAGAATGCAGGCATTGGGATCTTAGATGTGATATCCTGGAAATAAAGTAACTCAGATGCTTATTGGTGTCTTACGGGTTTTTTGTCCCAACATTCTCTCATCATCTTAGAAGAACTTAATACTATTGGTAAGGTGGGAGTGAGAAAGGGTACATATAGTTGTTCTTGCCCATCTTTATTTAAAATAGCATTTTATTTAAAATAGCATATTATTTAAAATAGCATTTTATGCCTTTTTTAAATTATGAAAATATGACAATCATTACTGAAAACTCCTAAAAGGCAAAAAATTACCAAAATCAACCATAACCTCACAATTCAGAAATAACTGCTATCAATATTTTGGAGGACTAATAGTTTGGAGTACTAATATTTTAGACATTAATATTAATATTTGGTGTATAATAATGCATGACATAATGACATTTCAGTCAATAACAGACCACATATACGATGGTGGTCCCATAAGATTAGTACCATATAGCCTAGGTGTGTAGTAGGCCATACCATCTAGGTTTATACCATCTATGATGTTTGCCCAACAATAAAATCGCCTAACATACATTTCTCAGAATGAATCTTCATTGTTAAGTGACGCCATGACTGTGTATATGCATACACAACACAAATAATTGAACTCCTACTACATAGGCAGATTTGAATCTTGCTTTTAAAACTTAACAACATAAGGAGAGCATTTTGTCAGGCTACTCAAAATCATTAAACAGGTAATTTTTAAGGGCTGCACGGGAGGTATTTCAATATAGGGCAATAACATGTTTTATTTAGTCCTGGTAATTTTGAGAGGTAGAAGAAATAGCTATTGTTGAAACAAAACATTTAGGGAAGTTCGAGAGTATGTGAGAAGAATGGGAATTCAATTTAATTATATTCCACAACAATTCATTGACTGCCTACCATGGCAAGGTCACCTGTTGATTCTGGGGCCACAAGGAAGAGTAAACACATACCTTGTCCTCAAAAAAGATTCCACAAGTAGTAATAACAACCACCTTATTTTGTATAGCATCTTGTAGTCATATTAACTTCTCCCACATACCATTCATTTGATCTTCACAAGGGCTATGAGGTAGGTAGGGTTTATGATGCCCATTTTACAATTGAGGCACACAGAGTTTAATGACCCGTATACAGCCACCAAGCAACTTAATGGCAGAACCTGTCTTCTCACCTAGTTCAAATATTTTTCTATATACCTTGTTGCCTCAGTCCTGTGCTCTTTTCTTTCCCAGCAGGATTCTCTGTCCCCGTTCCTACTTTTTACTTATCTTTCATCATCTGTTGCCTCTGGCTAATGGGTTGCTGTGAGGAGGAATAGCTAGTCTCCTGATTCCTCTGGTCTTCATTCACCACCGTATTCACCATGTCCTCCGGATGTTGCTCTTGCTGAGAATTAATAGCACGTGGACTCTGTAACAGTAGATTATGAAATGGCTGAAGGGAAAAGAGGCCGAGACTGTGAAGGGAAATCTTTCGGGGAAGGAGGGAAGAAGAGAAGAAGGATGGGACAATGGAAGAAAGAAAAGAGAATAGGAACCTAGGCAGACAGATGGGGAAAATAAAAACATGGAGGAAGAGGGAGAGGGAGGAGACTGATTTGGGGGGGGATGTGGCTGAATAAGAGAGAGAATGAGAAAGGAAAGGAGGACTTCTTTAAGACACCTCAGCATTCTGAACCTTGGGTTATTTTGTTGTTATATTTTATTAGGCTTTGGCTCTTTTTTTCTTTCTCTCTCACTGCATTATTGGTACCATTCAGATGGGAAAGAAAAAAATAGGAGAATGATAATAGTCAATTTAGAGGGAAAAAAGAAACCACACACACAGAGAAAAAATCACCAGCCGGCAGCACAAAGATGAACTCACTTTTTCATACAGGTCTGTCTGCCAGCTAATACAGAGCTGACACAGCTCTCTTCAAAACGCAGACAACAGAATAGCAAGACACAGGCTCGATGGGAGGCCTGAGGAAAGGGGCAGAAATGGGGGCATTAGAGGGCAGAGGAGGCAGGGGTAAGACCACGTGAGAGACTGGAAGAGTCCAACTGCAGACTGTTGAGAATGTCTGACTGCCTTCGACTCAAGAGGCAGAGCTGCTGGGGCTGGCCCCGTGGCTTAGCGGTTAAGTGCGCGCGCTCCGCTACTGGCGGCCCGGGTTCGGATCCGGGCGCGCACCGATGCACCGCTTCTCCGGCCATGCTGAGGCCGCGTCCCACATACAGCAACTAGAAGGTTGTGCAACTATGACATACAACTATCTACTGGGGCTTCAGGGGAAAAAAAAAAGGAGGAGGATTGGCAATAGATGTTAGCTCAGAGCCAGTCTTCCTCAGCAAAAAGAGGAGGATTAGCACAGATGTTAGCCCAGGCTGATCTTCCTCACAAAAAAAAAAAAGAGGCAGAGCTGCTGTAAGCTAGAGCTGGCAGAAGAGGAGCCAGGGAGAAGGAACACCCGTGGACATGCCCAGGATGGATTTCCTGTCTGAATTCTTGGTGATTGTCACTGATTTCTCCTTCCTCACTGACTTTGTTATTATCGTTGTCATCACCTTTTGGTCTCCACTGTTAGAGACTTTCATTGCCAACTGGGCAATCTTCTTTATCCCTCCAGATGCCCTGTGTCCAAGAGGGCCTGTGACATGCCTGATGAAAGTCTGGCTCTTTAGAAATAAATGGACAGGCCCGGCCCCATGGCTTGGCGGTTAAGTGCTCGCGCTCCACTGCTGGTGGTCCGGGTTCGGATCCGGGGCGTGCACCGACGCAGCACTTCTCCGGCCATGCTGAGGCCGCGTCCCGCATACAGCAACTAGAAGAATGTGCAGCTATGACATACAACTATCTACTGGGGCTTTGGGGGGAAGATAAATAAATAAATATTAAAAAAAAAAAAGAAAGAAATGGACAGAGAAGAGAACAGAATTCCTATTTTACTTTTAGATGTTATTATAATTTGTAGACATACAATATTATTGATCCTATTGATTAAATACATTATTAATGTATGCATGATGATGATGATGCTAGTTTACATATCTGAGTTTTTAGAACATCCTGGGAACTCTCCTAAGTAAGCTACAAACATTATTGAATTTACTTTTTATAATTAGCCTATGAGGTAGGTACCATTGTTATCATCATTTCATAAATGGGTAAACAGAGTCCTGAAAATGGTAACTTGACTCAGCTACTAAGCAAGATTGGAAGCCATTAGAAGGTTTGAACAGAATAGTCACATGACCTAGTATATTTTAAAAGAATCAATTTGGCTGCTATGTCCACTGTAGAGGATGGGGACAGAAACTCAGAGGTCATTTAGGAGGTGAGAAATGATGGTGGCTTGGACCAAGGCGCAAACATTATAGTTGATGAAAAGTGATTACATTCTCAATGGTTTAATGGTAAATACAACAAAAGTTCTGATGAACTGGCTGCGGGGTGTGAGAGAAGGAAAGAAGTTGAGAATGAAAATATGGTTTTGGCCTGAGCAAATAAAGGATGAGTTGCCTTAAACTGAAATGGAAACAGTTATGGGAGGAGTGGCTTCGAGGAGAAAGATAAACATGTCAGTTTTGGACATATTAAGTTTGAGATGCCTATTAGATATCCAAGATTTGGAGTAAAAGGTAGGTGTCAGGGATGGCTATATAAATTTGGGAGTCATCCATGAACATGACATTTAACGCCGCCATGCTGGATGACATCGCCAAGGGAATGAATGTAGATGGAGAGTGAGAGGACTAAGGCTCAAGCCCAGGGACAATAAATGTTTAAAGATCAGAAAAAAGGACACCAAGAAGGATCCACCAGTGAGGAAGAAAGATATATATATATATATACATATTCTTTTGAGTCCTGGAAGTCAAATGAGGAGAGTGTATCAAGGAGGAAGAAGTGATCAATCCTTTCGAGTACTGCTAACAGATCAAATGAAAGAAGGACTGAAAACCAGAAGTTGGATTTCACTACTTCTTGATCATTGTTGACCTGGACAAGAGCAGTATTGTTTGAGATGGGCAGAAGGTGTGAAAGTCAGATTGGAAAATGTCCAAGAAAGAATAGAAGAAAAGAAATTGGAGTGAATAGCGACAATAATTTTAGGGAGTTTTATTTTAAAGGAGTGTACAAAAAAGGGTCAGTAGGTTGAAGGAGATGTAGGTGTAACTTAAAGAGAGCCCTTTTTTTAATGAAAATTTTCTAATGAAGAATTACAGAATGCTTGGAGGTTAATGGGGACGGTTCAGTAGCAGGGAGGAAATAAGCAATGATGTGTGAGAGAGAAGAGAGTTTGTGTAGTAATATTCTTGAGTAGAGAGAGGCGACGAGATCTGGTGCCCAGGGTTAGGGGCTGGTTTTTGCTAGTAGTAAGCCCTGTTCATCAATGATTAATACAAGGGAGAGCAGAATAAGGGCTCAGATGTGAGTAGATACAGCTTTATGAAAGGTCTTTCCACTAGTTCTCAGAGAAATAGAAGGAAGTTCGTTAGCTAACAGGAAGAAGTTGTTGGAAGTTTGAGAAGAGAATAGAAGGTATAAAGAGTTAACTTATGTCTGTTAATCATTTTTTATTTTCTATATTTGACACTATTTTATAGCATGAAATATACCATGGAAATTAAGCATGAAGATCTTTTTCTTTTGAGTCAGATGCATTTGGATTTTTTTCCAATGGTAAGCATATGTAGTTGACATATTGTGTTACCTTTCACCTCATGCCACTGCTTCTTATAGGGCCCAAGTGTGGAGCCTGTGGGTTTGATTGCATCAGAGGAAGACTCCCATACAGCTACTGCAGCAAGATGCTCTTATGGCAAAGGGCCTTCACAGTCCAGGTATGAGAATTGTGTAGCTTTCCCTTAGGCCTTGAGCTCTTTTTTGGTTTTGGATTTAATTGGGCATTTCATATTTGGAATTCCTGTGGCTTTCACAATGGTAACTGTGAAGCACAACTTAAACAAAGATGTAAAAGGCTGTAGGGAAAAGTGAACACTGAGAACACAAATGCATTGCAAGGAGACACTGCTGGGAGCAGCTGTTGCTGAATTTTAAAGTGTCACTTATTTTAACTGAGGGGCAATAGGATAATAATACAGTTCAATAATGGTGCACTTTTGTGTGGGACCCTTGGAGACCTCCCCACGCCTGATGTAATGTGACCTCATATCTCCAAGGGAAAGAGCCAGGTATAACTGCCTTATTTTTGTAAAACAAATGAAACTGGGTCATAGACTGAGCCTGCCTCTCCCAAGAATATTCTGAGAGAACTGTTCTTCTGGATTCCAGAAGAAGTAGTTCAAATAAGAAAGACCATGTAGAGACAATTGCTGTTGGGTGACTCTCCAGGTAATAAAGGACAGAAGTAGCCAGGAGAGCAATCAGCTATGCATATAAATTTATCCCCAGGTAAATAGGTTAAAAGGTAAATTTATCCCCAGGTAAATATCTGACAAATAGGGACATGTGAGAGATTAAGACAAGCAAAAGTTCTGAAAGCTGCATAGAACGAGGAACTTGAACCCAGAATGCAATATAGAAACAGGACCATGGGATTTTAGGAATGCAAGAGACCTTTCAGATGATCTAGGTTAGGTCTAGTTCATTCCCTTTCCAGCTCTATGAAGTCTGTTTCTGAAGCAAAGATTTCCCCCAACTATGGTCTCTTTGTATATGTTCTGTCAAGGCAAGAGCCAACTGGGATTGAGGTAGACAAATTGATATAGGCAATTGGATGGATGTGCTCAGCAAAGCGGTGCGGGTAGGTACTTAGGTAGGTAGATCCTAAAAGTCATCTTGGTCCAACAGTGTAAAGTAGAGCTCTCCTCTGACAAGGTGAATTCAGGACTATATCAAAGGCAAAACGATTTCCTGTCTGAATTATTCTAGACCAGTGCTTCTCAAATATTAATCTGCATATGAATCACCTGGGAAACTTGTTAAAATGCAGATTCTGATTCTGGGTCTGGAGTGGACCCAAAGATTCCATGCTTCTCACAAGCATGCCGGTGACATGGTGCTGCTGGTTTGAGGACCATACTTTGAGTGGGGAAGGAGAGGCAATTTTCTGGTCTCCGTTTTCATGTTAACTGTGTTTACTCCTCCACTAATTGTTTGGTTGTGTATTCTCTTCCTCAAGGAGAATTCATTTACTTGAGATATTTTTAGCCAAGAGGTTCCTCTTGATACAGTGCAAGTAGCAAATTTTCTTTTTCCAAAGGGATGGCAGTGACTGGGAGCAATCACGTCACATCCTCTGTTGTGGATCTGGAGCCATTTACTAGCTGCCACCTACTGGTTGCATGACCTTACATGACCTTGGGCAGGTCACACCTCTCTGGGCCTCAGGATTCACATGTATGGGAATGAGATGAATAGTCCCTGCTCCAAGCTTCTGCACAGCAAAGGAAACCATCAACAAAACGAAAAGACAACCTAACAATTGGGAGAAGATATTTGCAAACCATACATCTGATAAGGGCTTAATCTCCAAAATATATAAAGAACTCATGCATCTCAACAACAAAAAAACTACCAACCCAATTAAAAAATGGGCAAAAGACCTGAACAGACATTTCTCCAAAGAAGATATACAGATGGCCAACAGACACATGAAAAGATGTTCAAAATCACTAACTATCAGGGAAATGCAAATCAAAACTACAATGAGATATCACCTCACGCCCGTCAGAATGGCTATAATTAACAAGACAGGAAACAACATGTGTTGGAGAGGTTGTGGAGAGAAGGGAACTCTCATACACTGCTGGTGGGAGTGCAAACTGGTGCAGCCACTATGGAAAACAGTATGGAGATTCCTCAAAAAATCAACGATAGAACTACCATATGATCCAGCTATTCCACTGTTGGGTATTTATCCAAAGAACTTGAAAACACCAATTTGCAAAGGTACATGCACCCCTGTGTTCATTGCAGCCTTATTCACGATAGCCAAGACTTGGAAGCAACCTAAGTGCCCATCAAGGGACGAATGGATAAAAAAGCTGTGGTATATATACACAATGGAATACTACTCAGCCATAAGAAACGATGAAATCCAGCCATTTGTGACAACATGGATGGACATTGAGGGCATGATGCAAAGTGAAATAAGTCAGAGGGAGAAGGTCAAATACCATATGATTTCCTTCATTAAGTAGTAGATAATAACAACAATAAACAAACACATAGGGACAGAGATTGGATTGGTGGTTACCAGAGGGGAAGGGGGGAGGGAGGAGGGTGAAAGGGATAATTGGGTACATGTGTGTGGTGATGGGTTGTAATTAGTATTTGGGTGGTGAACATGATGTAATCTATGCAGAAATAGAAGTACAATGATGTACACCTGAAATTTTTACAATGTTATAAACCAATGTTACTGCAATAAACAAAAAATTAAAAAAAAAAAAAAAAATAGTCCCTGCTCCATTTACTTTACTGCCTGGAAGTGATCATGTTAGGTAATGGATGTGAAACTACCTCACAAAGTAAAAATGTGTTCTATAAAGAGAGTAAGTAGCCTTATCATCCTGTCATTTATGCCCAGTATCCAAAGTCTAAGCCTGACTGAAAGCACTTGATAAGTTTTTAATGTGTGATACAGATGTTAGACGTAATGGTTATCACTGTGTTCTGATGCTGCATGTTTCCTTAATTTGACTCATTCCTGCTTTCAGAGATGAGGTGCTGATCCTCCCCATCTTCATTTCTGTCGTTTCTGCTCTTTCCTGTGGTGGCAAGTCCATCAGGACCCAGATCCCACATTCCGATGAGGGTTATGATTGTGATGAATCATCATTAGTCCACAAGCTACCATTTTTGAGTCCTAAGAGCAACTAGATATTTTATGTAAAGCATATGCGTTTCTCTAATTATCTTAGAATATTAAGTGTTATTGCCATTTCCCAGATGAGGCAGCAGCGGCCTCAGAAACTTTAACTATAGCTGATCTACACTGCTTCAGAATTTCAAGTCTTAGCATGTCTGACTTCAAAGCCTGCCTCAATTTCATCGTGACAAGCTCTTGTCCCTCTCTCGTCCAAGGATATTCACAGTAGTCTGGTGATGAGCCTTAACTCCAAACTTTGACCCTGAGGACCCTGTGGTAAGGCAGTGAGAGAGCTTTTGGGGAAAGGAGGGCTAGTTGTAGGATGACAAATGCCATATTTGAAGTCACTAACCTCCATGTGACAAGGCCTGGATTTGGGAATAAAAAAGCAGTGCTCTAGCTTTTTCCCAGGGAGCAGTTACCAGTGACAGAAGGAGAGCAGTGTCTCTCCTAAGGGGACTAAGTCTGTCTCTCACAGAGGAAATGAGAGCTACTACCAGGGAAGGGAGAGGTGACCTCCACTCACGTACTGAATAGAAGAGATTGGCCAACAACCCAAGAGAAGAATTTAGGGAAATGCATGTCAATTGGATTCCCTGTGGAAGGCCAGGGCCGTCAGCATAACTTTGGGTATTTATCTTCCCAACCTGCCACCCTTGCCGCCATATTTGTACTTGTTAGTCACGTTGCATTTGTCTTCCTCGTGCAGACTTACTTTGTGGGATGTGTTTTATTCACAATCCTCAGAAGTGCGATTTCCATGATTTATTGCCTTTTGATTATCTTACTCTCCCAGTTTTACCTTTTCTACAACCGTCATCTAACATTTTGGAGTTTTACTTTCTGTACGGCCCAAATTTGTTTCAATATTTGTCTTGTTCTCCCAACGTGTTTCACTCTCAGAATTTATCTTTCTTATTTTGAAAATATGTCTCAGAATATGAGCTTTTTCTTTTCCCTACTTAGTCTTTATTTGTTTAATATTTTACGTCTTTTCTGTGTTTTGCTCCTAGCCTGAAGCTCGGGCTTTCTGCAGGGGGATCTCCTGGGTAGGAGGGGTCTGGCTGTTCCCAGCAGACCGGGTTTGGTACAAGCTGCTTTATATTTCTGTGCATCTCAATTTTTCAATCCATACAAATGGGGGACATTAAAAGCCCAAGAGATAAACCGTGATCTCTGCTTTGTCTCAGAATAACTTTGAGAGTTGGCAAGAATGAATATTTAGTTTGAAGACAGCAAAAGGGACATTGCTGCTAAGGATATAGTCCATTTTTCATTTCTCTTATCTGCATTAGGGGGAAGGCAGGTCTACTTCAGTCATGTTCCGATAATTTTCTTTTTGACATATCTAGACTGCTACGGGGTTCCTCAGCAGTGACTACAGTTATAACATCAGCATTTTCATAGCTTTTAATGAATATGCAAATTTATGTGCCAGAATCACCTTTTTATCAAATATGATGATAATACCAATTATCAACATTAACATTTGAATAGCTATATTTATAGCTTACTAGGCACATTCTTGGGCCTTCTCTCCTTGATGCTCACAATAATCACATGAGTTAGGATTATTATTCCATTCTAGGGGAAACTGAGACTCAAGGAGACCAAGTAACAGCTAGTAAGTGGCAGAGCTAGAATTTAAACCAATTTCTTCTAATTTCCAGTTCTGTGATCTTTCCCAAAATCATGTTGTATTCAATTTATTTTGATCTGTGGTGTTGGATATAATTTTTAAAATTACTTTTCATTCTTTGGACTTTCTTTTATGGACTTCCTTGCCTGGTTTCACTTAGCCTCGTCCTTTTCCTTCTATCTGCCCCTAGTCAGACCGTCTCTCTTGAGCCTAGAAACTTTCTCTACTGGACGTGACTGGCAAAGATGCTGCAATGGTTGATGGTGGCTGTTCTTGCCTTCCATCATCATTTATTTCCAATCTCTTTTCACACTGTCCACTCTAGAAAACACTTTGTCCTTTCCTGATCATCTAGGGTTTTCTCTGATGCCTGACTGTAGAAAAGTTTCCAAGCGGGAGAAAATAAATAAAACATTGCATTCTAAAAGCAGCCTCCTTCCTGGCTCCCAGTGACCAGATTATAAAAGTTCAGCCTGACTTTCTGGGGATGGTGACTGCCCAGACCCGGCCTCCCTTTTGCTCTATACCATTAAAGTATCTTAGAGCAGGGACCTGAGCTTTCATAGGGATTGGTACTCTACTAGAGACCCCGCTGATGTTTAATAAATATCAAACTGCTGCCCTGATATCCCTGAGCACTTGAAAGGGTCTACGTGCTGTGATCAGACCCTTCAGTCCTGGCTGTGTTTGTAACACTTGACCTTACTCCTGGGACAGCTGTGAGGGGAGTTCTGTCATCATGCCAACAGGGGCAGTGATGTTCAAACTTTTAGCTCATCTGCGTAAATCTCTTGTCATTTCAGAGTGAACCCTGGCTGTGAATGTCTGAGGCTGCTTTTGTTTTCCTAGTCATGCTACAGCAAGTTCACACGTTCACTGGAGCTCTGATGTTGTAGGTCTCCACCCTCTTGGATCCTGTCACAACCCTCATCCCACCTCCAGGCTTCCTGAGTGACTTTGGAACAATTTGCAGAGGAGCCTGCCTGCCTTTCTCTTCTCCTTTCCTCCGCTGTACTCTCTACTGTGCCCTCTCTCCTTCCCTTCCCGTTGCTCCCTTGTTCTAAGAAAGGGGGAGAGGTAGAAAGATACGTATTTCAAACGAAAACATATCCACATTTAATATACTTTCGCTTACACCTAGGAAGACTTTCTTCCCCAAATTCCTCTTCCAAAGATATTGTTTTGCTCTCTTGCTCCAGGAGTGGGTGCCATATATCCCTCCTAATATCATCTGTCATCTTCATCTACTCACTCTCCATCTCCAAATGTAATTCAGAATCTTCCCCTAGGTTCACAGAGCTCTCCACAGAAATGCTCCTCCTAGCTTTTGTCTTTAGGCAGAAATGCCTTTAAGCCTCAACTCCCTTCTTTCTTCACTCCTTCCTCTCACTTTTTTTATTTGTTTCTTTAATTCCATTTATATCCTTAGCATTTCCCTCATCTTATCAGACTGATAATGAATGTAACAATACTTTGTAAATATTGAGTGCTGTATATATAGAACTATAAGATTGATATGCCATTATATTGATTATATATATTATTATATTATATTCAGGATACTTTGATCTGACAGCACTTACTCCTTTTAATAGGCTGGCTGCATGGGAAAATATTGCTCAAGAAAGGCTCAGAGGGCAGCATATGCCTCCATTCAAGTAGACGGGTTAGTAGTCATCAAATTAGGTTCAGATTATAACTGCATTATCATTAAGACTTTACAGGCCTGTTTTGTAAAAGCGTTAGATAGACTGCATTAATTGTCCCAATTAATGCCCTCCCGGGATGCACATCTTTTGCAATTGACTTTGCCACTCTTCCCATCAAGGAATGGAGTCTATTTTCCCATCCCTTAAATCCAATCCGGCCTTGTGACTTATTTTGGCCAACAGAATGTGGTGGAAGTGATGTTGTGCTGGTTCTTTGTCTAGTCCTCAGGAGATCCTCCATTCCCTCTTTTGCTTCTTAACCTTCACTATTAGAACATGCTGGTACTACCCTGAGAACAAGCCTGGGCTAGCCTGCTAGAGCGTGAGACCAGCCTTCAGGCATCCAACACTCACACATGTGAGAGAGCCCAGTGGAACTAAGACCTGAACAATTGCCCACCTATCTAACCATGTTATTAGTCAGAGTTCTATAAAGAAATAGAACATCTATGTGTCTCTATCTGTATCAATCTGTCTGTTTGTCTGTCTATCTGTTGAGAGAGGGAGAGAGATTTTAAGAATTGGCTCATGTGATTGTGGCAGCTGGCAATTCTGAAATCTGTAGGGCAGAACTGCAGGCTGGAAATTCAGATAAGAGTTGCCATTGTGTTCTGGAGTTCAAAAATTTCTGGGGTGGGCCAGTAGATGGGAAACTCAGGCAGGGTTCCTATGTTGCAGTCTTGGGGCAGAATTCCCTCTTCCTCAGGAAACCTCAGTATTTGCTCTTAAAGCCTTCAACTGGCTGCGTGAGGCTCACCCACATTATAAGGGGTAATTTGCTTTACTTAAAGCCTACTGATTGTAAATGTTAATCACATCTACAAGATAACTTCACAGCAACACCTAGACTGGTGTTTGACTAAACAACTGGACACCATAGCCCAGCCAAGTTGCCACAAATTAACCATCATACCATGTACCTGTTAGCAATGATAAAAGCTTATTTTTAAGTTCCTGAATTTGCTATATAGCATTATTGTGACAAAAAATAACTGAGATACTAAGCCAAAACACTTCCTCTCTTTTTATAATCTAATTTGACTGTCATTAAAAGGCTGATTCCTACAGGCACAGAGTTCAGTGTCAAGTCAAACCTATACCCAAGTTTTATCTACTAAAACTCAGACTTGCTAAAACTGAGTCAGGTTGGGAACTATTGGTTGCTTGTTCTACTTTCTAGCAGAGGGGCCTGGCATCAGGAGGAATGTCACTGTGCATTTCCAGCCCAGTACACAATTCAGGAACTGCCAGCCTAGGATTGGCCCTCTCTCCTCTTTCATTGCCTTTCTGAGCATGAGAGCATGACTGCCTTCTCTCAGCAGTGTCTTTTTGATCTGCAGAACCTAATGGCTCCATTTTATCCTTCCTTTTCCTTCTATTACAATTAGTTTTTAAGACAGACTGAGTTATCAATCATTTACTCCTTCCTATAGACTGTCTGTTTCTATTCCAAGGAATATTTGCTTTTTATACCTTATTCCTAAGTATGGAGTGAAAAGCTTTATTCCTTACAAATAATTCTCAGGCAAAATGAATAGGTGAAGGAGATCTTTTTATGGAGATAAGGGGCAAACTGTCTTCCTTGGACCCCTGAAATCACCTTATTCTATTTTTAAGTCGGTAAGGACAACTGCCCTGTAGCAATCCAAGGTTGTGGGGCAGTGTTTCCACCAGTTGTTTATGATCTTAACACGTCTCCTCTTGTTGGGTTACTGAATTGAGTTTCTAAGGGAATGCTCAAAAGTTAACTTCCTTACAAAGTTTTGTCTGATTTTTCCCCATCACAATGAATCACTTTTTCTGAATTACTGAGGCATGCTCTTATATGTCTACTTAGCACTGATTATTCTGTCTTGAGTTGTAGTTGCTTGCATGATGCCTTCCCTACTTGCAGAAAATCCTCTACTATATGCTGGTGCTGGGCTTGGCCTCAGGAGTGAAGAAATAATAGGGCTTTGCACTACAGGAGCTCAATTGTCACTGGGAAGACAGTCTTGTACATAGGCAACTGTAATGCAGTGTGATGAGGGCTGTGGTAGATACTGATTTTAGTTTTATCACGTATTATAGCAAAGTACTTCATCTCTGTATTGGGGCTCACTATAGGAAAGGAAATAATTCACCATTGTAAAGCTTTTTTTTTCCTTTTTCTTTCATCCTAACCAACAACTCTTGCGAATTAAAAAATTTTTTTTCTTCCTCAAGTATATAGTAGAGGTCAATTGTCTTTTCTGGACAGTTCACCTCTTTTCTCCTAGGAAACTTATTTGAAATTCCATCTATGGGCAACTATGCAATTGAGTCAAACTGGCCATAGGGCTGGTCATATGACCCAAGCCAGGCCAATTAGAATCTTTCTCTAGGAACTTCTTTTGAAATGAATCCAAGGAAAGAGACTATCTTGCACCCTGGCAGTAAAGATGAGAAGACACGAGCCCTAGAACTGCCAGTGGCTATGGTCCAGCCTCATGGAGAACCCCAGCATGAAATATTGAAATTGATATTCATAAAAAAACATAGTGAGAGCAGGAGTCCAGTTGGCATCCAATCTTTGGATGAGTTGACTTAGATCAGCCTCCAAACATGCTCTATTTGTGGTCTTCTAATGGGCCAATGACTTCCTCATTCTGACTAAACTTGTTTAAATTAAGTTCCTTGGAAAACAAAAGAATTTGACTCACACAAGGTCCAACCCATTAGTTTTCCTCCCAATCTGCCAATACCTCACTTTCCAAGAGCCCACTTCACACCTTGAGTGTCAGAAGACATGCACTCTTGTTATTGAATATTTGATAGGGATGAGTATTTTATGTCTTCTCTTTTGCAGACTTTAATTGTGTCAGGGCTTAGATTAAATGGTATATTACAGGGTCTAGGATAGAGCATTATTTGGCTCTTAAATTGTTTGTGGAACAGTGAAATATGAGCAGGAGAATTCTTGGATTTGATTTATGGGTTTCGAAAGAATTAGGCTTTTCAGCTTAGAAGACAAATTCCTGAGAGCAAAGAGGAAGACATATTAATATATTTGATTACCCAGCCACAGAGAAGAGAGAGCACAGGACATCCTCAGTTGATATTGAGGACAAAAAGAAAAAGGGAGTATGGTAATTTAAAAAAATAATCTAACAAAAATGTGTATTTAAACAATGAGCAACACTGCAAGTAAATTTCTCTAGTTTAACTGCTATGTCTTCTTCAGTACTGTGGAGTAATTTACAGTGACTTAGATGTCCTAATTTGAACATTAGATGCAATACATTCTGAATTTACGATTACCTAAGCATAGTTTTTTTTTGCTAAGGAAGATTTGCCCTGAGCTAACATCTCTTGCCAATCTTCCTCTTTTTGTTGAGGAAGATTAACCCTGAGCTAACATCTGTGCCCATCTTCCTCCATTTTGTATGTGGGATGCCACCACAGCATGGCTTGATGAGCAGTGTATAGGTCCAGCCCCAGGATTCGAACCTGCGAACCCCAGGCCACTGAAATGGAGCGCACGAACTTAACCACTAGGCCACCAGGCTGGCCGCATAAGCGTAGTTTTATTTTTATCATCCCCAGCCCCACAAAGTTATTGAATTCTTACTGTTTGCATAGTTCAATTTCAAGTATGGTCATATAGAAAGAAATATAAGGCATGGTTTTTGCTGCCATATTTCTTTCCATATCATTGAGAAGACCAGCCATGCACTAAAAAAGATAAAGGAATTTGCAAGGCAGGTTGAACTAAGTGGCAAAGAGGTCTTAGCTGCAAAGGTGTTGAAAAGAGTGGTCCAGGGAAGCTAATGGAAGTGAAACTTGAAGAGCAGGGTTTGGCTAAGCAAAATACAAGGAAAATGGCCTCTTAGCTTGGACATAATGCATGCGAAAGCATGGAATGGAGCTGTCCATGGTATACTTGGGGACTAATGAGAAGACTAATTTGGCTGGAGCAAAGTGCAGTATTTGGGTAACAGGTTAATGAGAAATTATGTTAGTGAGGCTGAATTGGGTCAGATTGTTAAGTATCTTGAATGCAGATTCAGTCTCATTTATCATGAGAGACAAATAGCTTTTATCTTATGTAGTAACTCTGGCTGGCTCTGGGGTGGTAAACACAACAGCACATGGGCCCTCACCTCATGAGGCTTATAGGCTGGTGGTATATACAGAGAGAGGTGATTAAACAAACAACCTAATTAGCTAATGTATAGTTTAAATCATGTTGTATTCATCAACCCACACATTTATTGGGTGATTATCATGTGCCAGGCACAGTGTGAGGTTGTGAGCACGCTAGATCAGAGCTCTCGGTCCAGTAGGCACTGTAGGCACTAAGAGGCACATACATATTTCAGAATAGGAGAATAACTGTGCAAATCAGTTTTCTGCTTAGAACTAAATTTTTTTAAAAGAATATTTGAATAATTATGACACCTAATGCACAATATTTAAAAACTGTTTTCTCGCTGAAATAGGTTATGAAGCTGCTCCTGATTTCCTTCTTTTTCATTGTCCTTTCTATGATATTATCAGAGCCCATTGTGGGCCCTTTTATTCATCCAGTTCTACTCTGGCCACTTTCGGAGTGCCGTCACCCAGTAAAATAGGCTGAGTCCTCCCCAAGCCCTCTTCTCTCTTCCTCTTTGATTCTGTTTATAGTATTCATTTGCTTAACAGACCTTTTTTTCTTCATAGGTGGTACCAAGGTAATTTTCAGGCCTTCTGACCTTGGAATAATCACACATTCTTAACCAGTGGAGTTCAAATTTAAGGTCTCAATACTTCAACAGAATCTGTACCTCTGAGACTCACTTAGCATTATGGAGTCTCTCATTGTTCTGTGTCTGGAAACAAAGTCCCCCTGTGCAGAGGCATCATGGTACAGGAGAATGAGCCTGGGCTTTGAAGCTAGACATCTGGATTCAAATCCTGCTTCTGCTCTAGACCAGGAACCTATACTCTCTCGGCTGGCACTCTAGGATCCAGGGCTGGGCAAAGGAGCTGGCACACGGGCTCTTGGCTGCTCCAAAGGGAGCCAAAAGAGATTGAAGGCATGTGGGTGAAGGTGGGCTTTGAATCAAAGCAGTGATAAATCTCTAGGAGGCCAGCAGATGCAAATCGGTCCCCAGTGGAAATCATAGCAGACGTCTGCAAGCCAGCAGGACAAGGTGGCTCAGAGGATAAGCAGGAAGAGGTACCAGGAGAGGTGACTTGATCGCTCTATAAACAAAGAAATAGCTTTTTAAAGGGGTGCTATGGCCTCACTGAAGTTGGGAGATTTCTGAAGACTGTGATCTTGGCCGGCCACTCTGGTGTCTCTGTGCCTTTGTATCTGCAAAACAAAGGCTATGCTGCCTACCTCATAGACTCAAATGAAGTTATCTAGCACACAGTGGGTATTAAAATAAATAAAATAATCTCCCTCAAGCAATTCTACATGGCTCTTCTTGGCACATGTGAGAGGCTTCCTTCACAAGCAGTAGGCTGATGAGAGTCTCATTGAAATCCCCAGAGTGGCTCAGAACCTCATAACGGCCTGAATCTGCTCACCGCCGTCGCTGATATGTTTCAGCTAGTTGGGCACAGGTTCCTGCTCCAAGTTTCCTCTCTCCTTTCAGGACTTTCCTTTTATATTTCTTCCTTAAACTTTTCACCTCATTAAATTAAGCTCTAGTTTTTGGCAAAACTGTTCCTGCGGGAATTCTTAAAAAGTCCCACGTTGAGTTAAAATAAAATATTTCTTCTGCAAGTACTATGGTAGCAAATCTTGTCTATATTGAAAGACCTGGAGTCCACACAGCCTTATATAGCCCAGGATGCTTTGGTTTGATATCCAAAATTATCCTTTCACTGAAAACACTGGGGAGGCTGGATTATAACTAGTAGGTTCTTTTAAATTTGCTTTACTTCTTGGATAGAAGCAGCTCATTATAAATCCATTCCTTATCGTGCATTTGAAGGCAAGAGGGGAAGATCATGCCTCCCAAACCAAAGCTTCTTCTTTCCTTTCAGTCATTTGAGCTTTCTGATGTTCTGTCCTGTATCTCCGCCTGCACCTGCCAGAGCCCAGAGAAAGGGCTGTCTCTTAAAGGCACACATCCATTAGGATAACAATGTCGCATGCTTTCAAACAAGCCTGTCCTAATATCTGTCTCTTTGGCCTTTCTTCTTTTTCCCTAGTAACCATTGTGTTGGCTAAGCTTATCTTTTGTTATTTATTGTATTTTTGTAACACACACACGTCTTGTGGCAAGTGGACATTATCAATGAATTGTTCCATAACAATGTGTTACTGGGTCATAAAGCCAGTGGCAATTTGTACAACTGCTAAGAATTGTGAGGAGACTTAAAACTGGTTATCTGTGTAGTGCATTGGAGCAATATTGGGTCAGAGGCTGGAGATCCTACGGGCTGTGACTCCTCTTCCTACCAGCTCCTCTGCATCCTGCTGAGACGCCCCAGCACTCAACCCTAAATTACCTCTTGTCCCTTCTGAGACTCCAGCAGTGTATTCCCAGATAAATCTAGCATGGTGGTTGATGACACAGAGCTGAATTTATTCACTCAAATATTTATTCATTCATTCATTCAAAAGTTTCTCTAGCACTAGCATTTGCCTGTCTCAGTGCTGAGGAAACACAAAGAATAGCATCTTAGTCTAACAGGAAAATGAAACTGAATTCCAAAATAATGTGAAAATGGGGGGACAATAAAAAATTTCCTTGGAAACTACTGAATACAGCATAACATTATGGAAGGAAGATGTAGGCAGGAGTAAGAAACGTTTTCATAGAGGAGATTATTTCTGAATTGGGTTTTGGGGAATGAATAGGAGTTTGGTACATAGCTTGGAGGTGATTTGTGATTGAGATGTCTGAGAGCCAGGACCAAGTGCCCAGCCTCAGATGTAATAGGGTAGAGATTCCCAAACTGGTATGTGAATATAAGTCACATGAGGATCTTGTTAAAAGGTAGATTCTGATTCTGGGTCCTGTATGGGGCCTGAGAGTCTGTCATTCTAATAAATTGCTGGTTAAGGGCCCATTCTTTTTTCTTATATATCTCTTGTCTGTTCTTTTGTTTTTTGGAACTTATATATTTTTTTGATATTAATTTAAAACTTACAGAAAAGTTGCAAGACTAGTACAAGAAAAAGTATATAATTTTATCCAAATTCAAATTCAACAATTGTTTACATTTTGCCCTATTGGCTTATCATTCTTTCTCTACACATTTAGATATGATATATATTTTTTTCCAAACTAATTGGAAGTAAGTTGATGACATTGTGCCCCTCTACCCTTAAATTCTTCAGTGTATATTTCCTAAGAAAAAGGATGTTCTCTTACATTTATCAAAATCAAGAAATTTAACATTGACATAATACTATTATCTAATACAGGCCATATCTGAAATTTTTAAATTGTTTCGATAATGTCCTTTACAGCAATTTTCCCCCTTGGTACAATATCATGCATTGCATTTGGTTGCTGTGCCTCTTGAGTCTCCTGTAATCTGGAGCAATTGTACAGCTATTTTTTTGTGTGTGTGTGAGGAAGATCAGCCCTGAGCTAACATCTGCCAATCCTTCTCTTTTTGCTGAGGAAGACTGGCCTTGGGCTAACATCCATGCCCATCTTCCTCCACTTTATATGGGACGCCGCCACAGCATGGCTTGACAAGCGGTGCATTGGTGCGCGCCCAGGATCGGAACTGGCGAACCCCGGGCCGCCGCAGCGGAGCGTGCGCACTTAACTGCTTGCGCCACCAGGCCGGCCCCCTATTTTTGTCTTTCTTTACCTTGACAATTTTGTAGAATGCACCTGAATTTGAGATTGTCTGATGTTTCCTCATAATTAGATTCAGATTATGTATTATTAGCAGGAATACCACAGAGGTGATATTGTGTCCCAGACCACGTTTTGAATAGCAAAAATCTGGTGAATGCAGGGACACTGATACTGCTACCAGCATCTCTACCGAGGATTGCCTCCCTGCCAGGAGCATTGTGCTACCTAGCACTTGCTCAGCTGATCCTGGCTGGGACAGACATGCTGTATCTTGGATTCGCTCTGAATCTTTGAACAATAGATCTTATGTTAAGACAGTTCTTTCCACTTCCAGACTGGCCTTTTCATTTTGCCGTATGGCTCTGTGTACCCTTTCTCAGGTAACCAACCTCTGGCTTCTTTTTATGTGACCTGCTGTCCTAGCGGTCAGGCCCTGTCTGTATCTCTTCCCTCATCTGGATAGTCTGGTCCTGGCAATCTAGGATGTTATTAGGATGGGAACTGTGGGAAGACTGACTAGATGCTAGACAGGCTGCGCTACTTGAAGGTCTCCCAATGGTTGTGTTCTTCTTTTCTGTAATTCTTTATTCCAGCTGTTCTCTCTGCCTAGAATGCCCTTCTCACTCCTCCCTCACTCACTTTTCTATGAAGCCCTTCTCTTCCCAAATCACCCGTAAGTAATTCATAGGCACGTTAAAGTTTGAGGAGCTCTGTATAGATTTCAAGATCAAGAAGTCCAGTCCTGAATAAGACTACAGTATTGGGTGGAACAGGCTGCAGGACAACCAGAAGCAGAGCTGGGAGACATGGTGTGTAAGGGGTTAAAAATAAAGGCTCCCATATCTGACCCATTGGCTCCAATACTTCCTGGCTACGAGACCTCCACGAGAGATTTAATCTCTCTGAGCTTCAGTTTCTTCATAAGTAAAATGGGAATCATACTACTACCTTACAGGGTAGTAGTGTGATCTTACAGGGTTGTTGAGAAGAATAAATGAGATAATGAAGGCCACTTGTTTACAGACTAGATCAATAACTGTTGTTAGGATGGGAATTGCAGAAACGTTGACTTGATGGTGAGTTAGGAAACTTGTATTCCCCCTGCCTCTGGGACAGGATCAGTCCCAGAGGCTGGGGTAGGGCTGAACCTGCAGATAATAGCAAAGTGGCCCTAGATTCACAGATCAGGGATATTTAGGGCCTGGGAGATAAACCAATCCTTATGAAACTGTCAAAGCCTCAGCTGCAAGTTGATCAGAGCTGGACGGTGCACAGGCCAGGACACGAGTGCTCGTGTGGCTTCTTGTCCTTGGGAACACTATTTTGGACCAGAAACGCAGGGACAACAGAAGCAATATTTCAACATGATTTTTATGAGAATCACTGATAACTGTGTCAATCTGTTGTGAGAGTAAACTTCCTGCCGTGCCTAAGAGGAGTGCAACGGAAAACAATTCTGATCAAAACCTGGATTCCTTTGTCGCAGGCGGTTTCTCTGCAACGCACCCAAAGGCATTTTGTAAAATAGCAGCAGCTTCTGAAAGGAAGATGTGTTAATAGGATGCGGTTTGGGTGTCATCAGCTCATTCCCAGAATGGGTTTCGCATCAAGACAGACATCAAAATGGAGAGTAGCGACAAATTCGCTCACATGCTGGAACTTGATGGAGAAAAGGAGAAAATCAAATGTTTTAGTGGCCTGGATACTACAAATCTTGACATGAACATTTTTAGCTCCATTTAGCTCTCTCAAACTAATGGGGTTATAAAATCATTCTGTAAGAATGACACCATTAGTGGATACTGTTCTGTTCTGCCTTGAAGCTTGAAAGTATACCAATTAGCAAATATTTACTGAGTGCCTACTATATGCCCACACTGTGCTCAGCATAAAAGGGGATAGACATTTACGTAAAATGCATTCCTTGGTGGTAGTTAGTAATAAGCTAGCAAGTAACTACCACTTTTGGAATACATACATTAAGTTATTTCAAATCATTATCTATTTCATCCAAGATAGATAGTGCTATTCCTCACTTTACAAACGGGGAAACTGAGGCACAAAGAAGTAACTTGCCCAAGGTCATACAACAAAGAGCTGAGCTGGTATTCTCTTCTAGTCTATTTTCACTACAACATGCTGCCTTGGACGAGGAGATATTGCACATACTAAAAGAAGCCAAAGGATTCAAAACAGTGTACGATGAATGTGAAAAAAAAAACAATGAACTTTATTCTTTCAGTTAGGAGTCATCCCATTTAATAGGTGGAGAAACTAAGACTGGCAAATGTTCTCAGTGACTTAAGAGACTTGGTTGTTGAAAGAGGAGAACTCAAGTGCTTTCATGCTCAGCACTGCCTCGCTCAAATTAGCCCTTGGCATCACTATGGTTGCTTGCAGGACGAGCTGTCTACTTTCTGGATATCTGTGTTCTGCACACACGGTGTCTGGAGTATTTAGTGTGACATCACTCAGCTACAGCTTGAAGGAGGCCAATGTCATCACTCATTCTAGGTGGCCCACCTCCTGCCGAGGTTCCTAGAGGTGCTGGAAGCAAAGCAGCTAAACATTGCCAGAGAAAGTCTTTCTGCATCACTGTAAAGTGGATAGAAACACTTTGAGGATGGGAAACAGACGGCTGGGAGATTGACAGGTGCCGTCCGCCCCTGCACAAAGAGCAATAGCCACCCTTCTGTCTGTTGCTGTCTCCTCTCTGCCCCCTGATGAGCGCAGCTTGGCTGTTTGGGGCAGCGTTGAAGGAATTTGTCTGAGTTGATTCAATGAGGGGCATGGCTCTGAGATGGAACATCTCTGTCCAGAAGGGACGAGAGAGGCATGTTGAGGAGTTGTGGTGGAGACATACTGCTGTGCAATGAATTTATCACTGAGCATCTTGTTCCCATGCCCTAGAAGAAGAAAGAGAAGGAAAAAAACTGAACATCAGGCAAAGAGAGTTAATCTATGTCCAGAGAATTTTGAAATAATAAAATCAGAGCAGGCTCACTGGATACCATCCATTTCCATTTCACGCTCTCAGAGCCTGAAGACAGACTGATGAGTTTGGCTAGCAGAGTTCTTTCCTTCTTTGGCTAGCTGTCTAACTTAGTTTTTCCTCCTGGAATGGTGGGAAGAAGTCTGAGGGGCCTGGAAGTTTGACTTAAGAAAACAACCTGCGAGGAGCCTACATCCTTCCTCTGGCATTGGGTGAAGCCATTCAGGAAATTTCAGCTTCCCTCTTCTCCTCTCAGTCTTTACTATACCCTTCCAGATGGGCTGGAAGGACACTATCTCCAAGGGCACTGCCACGTAGAGCTCTTTGTTCTGATAAATCCCGTGAGTCATGACGGACAGACTGTCAGGGAAGCGTGACTTGTGTGCGAGTGGCTCAAGCCCTGCTCAGGCACAGCTCACTCTGGTGCCCAGGCCTGCCTGAAGTCCCAGAGTCTGCCGTTCCTTCGTGCACTCAAGTTCTGTGATCTTCTGGGACTAGGGAAAAGACAGGTCAGCCATAACCTGTTTGCTTCACAGAGTAGAGCCAATTTTGGATCCACAGCCCAAGGAGAAATGGAATAATAAGAAAAAGAATGACATCCAAATCCTCCTTAATCAAAGCATTTGAAAGGACCTGACATGCAGTCATTGTGCTCCAAATTTATTACTACAACAGAACTTGGGTCATACTAATGAAATAGCGATCCGCGGGAACATAATGCACTGTTTATGGAAATGCAGCTCTGTGCTGCAAGGAGAATCCAATGGGGTCTAGGTGTGGTGAAAGATTAGTGTGCTTTCAGGTTTGCTCTTGTCCCGTCATCATCATCAGGGACAGATCAAGAGCAGTAACGTGGTCTTGGAGGAGGGACCCTCCTTCCAGACTTGGAGGGATGCCCTGCCCTAGAGCGGTCTTTGCTGTCAGCAGTTGCTGCCTCTGGCCTCCAAGGGCATTTGTGCATTTAGGAAAGGAATGGAAGAGGTCCTTAGAATTACCGTAATTGAGGACAACCATGGGCCAAGATTTACATGTTTTGTTTTATTGGATCCTCACAGTATTTCCACCATCCCAGTTCTGCATATGACACAATTCAAGTTCATAGGTGTTAAATAATTTCTACCCAAAGTCACAGAACTTGCAGCTAGACGGAAATTTGAATCCTGGCTTGTCTAATTTCAAAGCTCATGCATTTATCTTTTCCCCACAGATCATACAACAACTTCAATTCAAGATTTTTGGGGCCCCTTTCAATAAGTGAATGTAAGATTTCTTGTGAAATCCTCCTGTCTCCTACTTGTGCTGTAGGTTGGGAATGGAAATTGTCCTTCAAATTCCTTTTCATGCTGGGGTTCTTTCTACATGAATGACAGGGTTAATTAGTTAATTAATTAAACAATTAAACAAATATTTATTGAGTACCTACTATTTGCCAAGGGCTGTGCTATGTGCTGGCACTATCATGTAAAAGAAGACAAAGTTCTATTTTGGTAAAAGAAATAACAAATTAAAAATAAAAGGCATCAAGAATGTAGAATCAAAACAAATAATTACAGCCTATGGGTAGTGCTACTTGAAAAAAATAAAACAGAGTACTGTGATAAATAACGGAAATGGGGAAAACATTTTTAAACTGTATGCTTGTGAAGCTAAGGCAAGGCCTGTAGGATAAGAAGCAACCAGGCAGTCGCAGTACATGGGAAAAGAGATATTAGGCAGAAGGAATAGCAAGTGCAAAGGGCCTGAGGTGGGAAAGAGCTTGTCATACCTTCAGCTATGAAAGAAGACCTAAGAAGCTGGGCAGAGTGAACCAGAGGGAGAGTTGCATGCTGCACAGGGAGAAGGCACAGATCAGGTGGGACCTCGTTGACTGCGCTATGGAGTCTGGAGTTGGCTGGTCTAAATTCAATAGGAAGCAATTAAAGGATTTCCAGCAGGAAAGTGATATGAGCTGATTTAGTGTTTATAATTATGTTTTTAAGAGAAAAATATGTCTATGATCCAAAATTCCAAAAAAAGTTTTTATGGTAAAGTATCTTCTCCTCATCCCTGTCCGTCAGTTCCCCTACCAGGTTGTACATCCTTCTGAATATATTTTATACATATCCAAGAAGTATATATATAACATTTATATATATATATTATATATAAAATTAACACACACACATACCATTCCGTAGCTTGCCCTGTTTTTTTTCTCATTTTATAATATATCTTGGAGATTATTATATACGGGTACACATAGAACCACGTCGTTCTTTTAACAGCTGCATAGTCATCAGTATAGCATGATGGTTGAGAACAGACTCTGGAGCCAGACTGCCTGAATTGAAATCCTGTCTCTCTGGCCTTGGGCAACTTAACCTCTCATTACCTAGTACGTTGATATGCCGAGAGCACCCGTCTCATAGGAATATTACAGGATTTAATGAGTTAGTACATGTAAAGCAGCTAGAACGGTAAGTGACACACATGGTATAAAAGTGCCCCTGTGGTTATGGACGTACCAGTCCTCTGTTGATGGTCATTTAGGTCGCTCTCAGTGTTTGCTCTCATAACGGTGACAATGAATATCCTTGTATATATTCCCTTTCACTCATGAGTTTATGTCTGTGTAGTAAATATGTAGGAATAAAATTGTTGGGTCAAAGAGATTATCTTTGTAATTTTGATAGATATTATCAAATTCTCCTTTACAGAATATTTTTCAGTTTACAAGTTCACCCACAATATGTATCATCAAACTTTTTGATATTTGCCAACCAGATAAGTAAATAATAAGTTTATCTGATTGTAATTTATTTTCTATTTCCCTTAATTTTATTGAGTCTGAGCATCCTTTTTTATATTAAGAGTTATTGCATTTCTTGTTTTGTAAGCTCTCTGCTCAGGTTCTTTGTCCATTTCCCTCTGTATTGTTAATCTTTGCCTATTCAACTGTATTTACGTAGTGGGTGAGGGTATGGGTTCTGGAGGAAATTCTGGTTAGAATCATGGTTCTACTCCTTCTAGCTATGTGATTCTGGGCAGGTTAATTAATCTCTCTATGCCTCAGTTTCCTCTAGCTAACATAGTGTCTACATCATATGATTGTTATAAGTGAATTATCAAAGCCTGAATAGACAACTGGACAATGACCAGACCATACATAAAAAGAGAACACCCACAATCTTCAGTGACTAGTCTAGGAAGTCAAACCACAACCTCTGTGGCAATCAGCCCCAAATGATCAAGACTTAACCAATAACCAATCCCGTAGGGTGTCCCACTTCTAGTTACTGCCTCCAGCTTGCCCATGCCACAGCCTCCAATTAGAGCATACCGGGAGCCTTCCCTTTTTTCCTCTGTAAAGCTTTCCCACTCTCTACCTGCCTTTGAGTCTCTGCCAAATGCAAGTGATGGGGACTGACTCTCTTGCCACAGCAAGCTCTGGATAAATTGCTTTTTCTTATTTGGTGGTTTTCATTTATTTCTGCAACTAGGGTTTGTAAAATGCTTAGAAGAGAGTTTGGAGTATAGTAAACATAGTAAATGTTCAATACCACAGGTTGTTGCCATATGTCTGTGATATATGATATTATAAATATTTTTTCCCAGTTTGTCTCTCTTTCTAGAATGCAAGCTCCATGAAGGAAGACACTGCCACTAATACATTTTAAAATATTCCACAGAGCCTAAAATAATGCCTTACACATAGTGTGAGCATGTGGATTGAAGGGCTACGTGACTCATGCCTCAATCTGGTAGTTCAGAGGATAGCAATAATACTGCACTTTAAAGCTTGAAGCCCCAACATGAACCACAGGGAGAATTAGAGTCAGGGCCAATGGCTCCATTTACACCAAATTAGGGACAGAAAATAGATGAAAAGAGTTAAAAGATAGAAAGGGATTGTGAATCCAGACGTGTGACCTCTGGCAAATATAAAAACTATCTTTAGTTTCCTTCCATGTAAATTGAGCATAATACTAACTGCACAGAGGTATTGTGAAAAGTGGATGAGATTATTGAGCAAAAAAGTCCTTAATAGTGTAGTAGACCATGGTCCTTGTATGGTAAATATTTACTAATTCCTCTGCATTTATGTGATACTTTGTTGTTGTTAATGTCCTTGAACTGATTTCTACTGCTAACAACCCTGTGTCCAGCACAGCAGAGCCCCACCTGGTCTCTTTGTGCCATCCTCTTCCTTTCTGGCACTGTATCAGCCAAGGCTCCACTGCTATTCACAGGGTTTTCATGGCCAATTTTTTCAGAAGCGGGTAACCAGGTCCTTCTTGCTAGTCTGTCTTAGTCTAGAAGCTCTGCTGAAACCTGTCCACCATGAGTGACCCTGCTGGTATTTGAAATACCGGTGGCATAGCTTTCAGCAACACGTAACCGCCACAGTATGACAACCGACAGATGGGTAATATGGTTCCCTGACTAGGAAACAATCCCAGGCCACAATGGTGAGAGCGCCAGGGCTTAACCACTTGACCACCAGGGCTGGCTATATGATATTTTACTCCTCACTAAACACTTATCTACATATGAACTCACTTGATAGCTGCAATATACTGACGTAGGTAGGACCAGAATTGTCATTCCCATTTAACAGGTTAGAAAACTAAGGCTCTAAGCCATGAAGGGAGTTACTTAAGGGCCCGAGGCTAGTGTTTGCAGATGGAGTCAAGGGTTAAACTCAGTCTTTTGATTCCAAATTCTATGTTTAGTCTACTAAACTATGCTGCTTCATAGCTTCTCTTTGAATATTTGTCTGAGAATAAAAATGAAGAAAGTTTCCTGGGCTCCCAAGACCCTCCTGGAGAAAATCTAGTGGCCAGTGTGCCAGGGACTATGTGTCTCTGCATCACCGATGTCACTTCCATAGGGTCAGAATCAGTCGAGTAGGGAGAGGTCTGCAGAGCCCATCTGTGCCCAATACCCTTTGCTCGCTGCCCCTTTGATTCATTTTGTGCTCATTGCTGCTATTTCCCCCCAGGCCCTTGGCCACTGTGAGAAACAGCAGCTGTGGCCATCTAGTTCATGTCACTAATTAAATGGAATTTATGCTTCAAATTTGGAAATGGATACATTCTTGCCAAGGCACAACAGCTATCTGAAATCAAGCAATTGAGCTCATTGAGCTTCAAAAGATCCTTCTTTGGCCAAATGCCCCTCATTCCATTCCAATCATCATTTATTGATTATGTGCTATGTGCCAAAGACACAGAGACTAGATGTCTTTCAAAATCACCCCCCATAAATGTTTCTTCAGCACCCACAAAGTGGAAGGCCATGCACTGTGTTCATGTGTGGAGAGTGTAAGGAGAAATGGCTGAGGAAATTCAAAATACAGAGAAAATGGTACCCCGGACTAGAAAGTGAGCCCAATGCAGAGTGAGATGCTGGGTTATGACAGTGCCAGAAAGGTCAGGGGAAGTCAAGAAATGACCCAGATCCTTACTTTTCATCCATGTGTTAAGAACTTTAATTTCTTAAAGCTCACACCATTTGAATGAACCTCCAAATTGTACTGCTTTTGCTTGCCTTTGAACCCCTGAGGACCATTCTAGGTAGGGATGCTGAGTTGCAGAGAGCTCAGAATCCGGTCACTCTGCTCTTTCACCATCATAATGCTCACTTGTGCCAGACCCTAGGCTATTTTTATATTTCCTCTCCTCTTCCCCAGTTTTTCTGCCTGAAGCTAGTGGAACCACCCATTTTAGCCCTTGGTCATATGTCACCATGTGTCTCCTCATTAGAATACTAACTGGTGAAGAGATACCCCCTTCTTTGGAGCATCTGCACTCTGCAAGAAGACTTACTGCATTAACTTGACCTGTGGAATGAGGGAGGAACTTGGGGATCCCCTCCGTTCCTGCCATCCTCAATAGATGTAGTGCTGCTCCATACTGTCTGCTGTTGTGAATATCTGCAGGGCTTTAAATAGAATCCTGTGGGAATAGCTCCTTTTGAAGAGAAGTTGAAAGTGCTTGACTCAGCCAGGACTCAGTATGCATCAAAGGTTTGTGTCTGCTCCATGGGGGGTGCCCGGTCAGAATTAACCACAAATGTCCTTTCACTGAGTGGTTGTTAAAAGCCTCGTTTTTGAAAGAGAGGGAGAAAAAAGAACAGAAAGAAGAAATGATTCTGAAAGTTTTCTTCAGAGGCTACATAGTTCCAAAATTATAGGAGTGTTTTTCTAAAATTGTGGGAATGTAAGGACGAGGGAGGAGCTAAGCTAGGTAATTGTATTAATCGGGCTTCTCCAGAGAAACAGAACCAGAATGTGTGTGTATATATATGTATTCCGAGGAATTGGCTCCTGCAATTATGGAGGCTGAGAAGTTCTACAGTCTGCCATTTGCAAACTGGAGATCCAGGAAAACTTTAATTCCTGTTCATGCCTGAAGGCCTGAGAACCAGGGGAGCTGATGGTGTGAATCACAGGCCAAGGGCAGGAGAAGATGAGATGAGATGTTTGCGCCCAAGCACTGAAGCAGGAGGAGAAAGGAGTGAGTTCCTTCTTCCTCACCTTTTTGTTGTATCCAGGCCCTGAATGGTTTGGACAATGCCTACCCACCTTGGGGAGGGCAACCTACTTCCCTGAGTCTACAGACCAAGTGCGACCTCATCCACAAACCTCCTCACAGACACAACCAGAAATAATGTTTAATCTGGACACCTTGTGGCCCATTCAAGTTGACACATAAAATGACCTATTATGGTAATTATTATAGTCAATATTATCCCTGAAGAAAAATAACTTGGTTAAAATCCTTATTCTTGCTGTTCCTAGTTATGTGACTTTGGGTAGTAACTCGACATTTCTGAGCCTCAGTTCTGTAATCCATTAAGTGAAGAGAATAATTGCAGCTACTGCATAAGTTGACTGTGTGAATTCAATGAGATAAGCCATATAAAGAACCCAGGAATAAGGCTTGACGCACAGTAACCTTTAATTAATGTTAGTTGCTCATTATCATCATCATTATCACTGCTGTCTTCATTTTCATTCATTTCATGAGCATTTGTTTAGCCTTCATTGTATGTTAGTCACTGTGTTTGCTCCCATCAGGCTATGTTCCATCAGGATACCAATGTGATTCCCACCATCAGGGAAGTTTAGATCTAAAGGGAAGAGAAGAGACACACAGAAATAACATTAATAACAAGATAGAAAGTGAGAGTGCAGCAAGAAATAGATATGAAGTGCAACGAGAGACCAGAGCAGGGAAAGTTTCATTTCAGCTGGCAGTAGGATAGGAGGTGGGTATTCCGGGGAAAGTCTGATAGAAAAGGAGTATTTGGTCTGTGCCTTGCTGAATAGATAGAATTTGAAGTAGCAAAGGGAAAAAATCATCCCATAGGGAGAAAACAGCATGATCTAAGCCATGGAAACTCAGAACAAATGGAAGGAAAATCAAATAATTCAGTTTGGGTTGAGTATAGGATGTTTAAGAAGAAATTGAATAGTGGGACAGAATAGAGGCAGATTGGGAACAAATCATAGAAGCACCACAATAATTTTTAATAATCATATTTTCATCAAAGACCCTCAGCATTTTACATAGGCTCTCAGAATGCTTGGAACCAGAGACGCTTGGCGGTTGTCCACTCCACCGTCTGGTTTCTGGGGAGACCCCTCCCTAAAGCCCTTAGATGTGAGATCATGGCCATCCTCTTCCTAGAGCTCTGCAGGCAGGATAAGCCACGTGGCTCTGAGGCATCTGTTCAGATGTCTTAGAGACCAACAGGAAGACGTCAGCCAGTCTCCTTGACTGAGATGCAGTCATTCCAATTAGGCATCTGATCACCCTGCTTCTCTCTTTTATTCCTCCTTTGTTTGCTTTTCACAGAACTTTATGTCTGTGGGGAAAATCAGGGTGCTGGCCATTGACTTTCAGGATGGGAAGTGAAAAATGGAAGGAAAGTAGTTTTCTGAGCTCCTGTTATGTGATAGGCCATACCTTTAGGCTTTCTTGTATTAAAGTTCACTTAATTCTCATGATTCCTCAAAATGTACATTATATCCCAATTTTTGTAGATGATGAAACTGATGCTCAGACAGGGTAAACTTCCTGACATTCCCAAGGTCTTTTAGGCAACCAGCAGTAGGGAACAGATTTTCACGAAAATCTGCCTGATGACGAAACCCAACCCCTTCCCATCTGAAAGTCTATCACTGGGTCCTTCGAGGGTTTATAGGTTTTTTCAAAATATTTAAAATGGATTATCTAACTACCAAAGAATAGCCCTGGTGGGAGGTGAGCAATATTTCTTTGTCCTTTTCCAAGCTATAGCTCTCTAACAATTTTACCTAGGGCAGTAATTATGTTTGATTTGTTTATCATTATATATTTAATACCTAGCATGTACCTGGTGAATATTAATTGAATGAATGAACCCTGATCTCAATCCAGCTTCTGCAGCCTCAGAAGGCAGTGTGGTATTCTGGTAAGTGTGTTGACTTTGGGACAGTGGTCACGGGTTCAAGTCCTACCTTTACCACTATTTTCCAAGCACATTTGAGCAATATTTAACCTCTCAGAGCCTTGATATTCCATTTCATAAAATAAAAATACCTAAACCTGTTGTATCTACCGCCCAGAATTGTAGTCATGAGGGCTAAATGAGGTAACTCCATTCAAGAAATATTTTCCAAGCTCTTGCTCTATACAGGATCATGTCCCAAGCAGGGACAATGATTACAAATGATTGAACCTGTGAAGAAACTATTTTTATACAAATAAAAGGCTATTATATACACAGGGAATCATCAGCTTAATATCAAGAAAGTCTCACCCTCAAGACCTGACAGAGTTCTCTACTGGATTTTTTTTCTGCATGTTGAAAAATTGAGCACATTCTTTTTCTCATGACATTTCATCTAAATCAAGTTGTCAGGAAGGTGTAATTTCTTCTAGGTGTGCGTATGAAAATAGATAGGCTGCTTTTTCCTTGGGGTCATTAGCACTTACCTATTTTCTGGATCCATGGTTTGCTGAAAGCAACAATGGATGACATTCACAAGCAGACAGACTGGCTGAACATGTTCTCTGGGATATCATGTTTGTGTCCCTTGTCTTACCCTAGTATGCTTAGTAACTTTTTTAACGTTGGGACATAGCTGGAAATTGGTGCTCAATACAAACCCAGGAATAATATAGGTCAAAATTTCAAAATTAAAAGAGAACTAGGTAATCATTTAGTTCAACTCTCTCATTTTACAGATTAGGAAACCCAGAACCATCCATCCATCCATCCATCCATCCATCCATCCATCCATCCATCCATTTATTCAATCATTAATTCAACCCATACTTAATGAACCCCTAATATGCCAGGCACTGAAGATAAAATATTGAATGAGTTGGGGGATCTCAGTCCTCAGAAACCTTGATAATATTTGATTATCCTTATAACAACAACAACAACAATTTATTGAGTAATCCATATGGTCCAGAAGGGTGCTTTTACATGCATTATTTTATTTGACTCTCCTAAGTATATAGAGATAGGTACTATTATTGTTTATATTTTGTAGGTGGTAAATATGAAACTGAGGGAGATTAAGCAACATGACAAAGATCACATAATTAGTAATAGAGTTAGCGTTACAACCCAGCTCTAACTCCAAAGCCACACTGTCTACATTACACAGGGAAGTCTAATGGTCCAGAGAAGTGGAGTGATTGCCCATGAAATCATAGAAAAGCTTATTACAAGATACAGCATCTTCTGAATCAAATTACTATGTAAGTAAATGTGAATATGTGTTTATGCTTATATTTTCCTTGAACATTGCACTTCTCAATCTGTTAAGAATTTGGTACTTGGTGCTCATGCTAAGAAAGTCAATAATCCTATTTTTCCTTTATATAACCTGTTAAATTATTCAAAGTGCTCCTTTGAGTGTGAGAGGAGTGAGAAGGTGTAAAGTTTGAAATATATTGAGGTGATAACGCAATTTCTAAATATTTCTATAGAGAAATCATGTAGGAGTAGAAAATTCTTTGAGGAGTGCTGGAGGGCACATGGGTGCCATCTTTGAGAAATGATTGCTCTGAAAATTGCAGCCCCATCAATATCTGGGCAATCATAAGGCAAATCATTAACCTATCAATTTACAATCATCTAGGAAAGCATAGGATACTTTATCAAAAAATAAATCATCTAGAGCACTGGTTCTCAAACTTGAGTGTGCATACGGATCATCAAGATTTTGTTAAATGCAGATTTTTATTCAGGAGGTCTGAGGTGGTGCTTGCAATTCTGCATTTCTAAGAAGCTGCCAGATGATGCTGATGCTGTTTGTCCATGGACCACACTTTGACAAGTGAGGCTTCTAGACCAGTATGGTTTCCTGTTACTACTCTTAGATGAAGTAGACAGTAATCTTTCTTAATCTCAATTGTTTTTTTTTTTGTTGTGTTGGAATGATATTTTCAGCTATAGGCTTAAAAGTTATGATCTTGATGGTTAGTTGGATGAATGACTCTTTTCAAGACAATTCGAAGAAGGTAGTTCATGTCCACTTGTAAGCAGACCAGAGGTGCGTTCAAGTGGCATTTCACGGAGAGGTCCTAGATGATAGTCTGGGCATTTCAGGTCCCAAGTATAGAGTGAAAAAGGTGAAAATAATCCTACCGTGCGCCTGGTTGCAAAGAAATAGAAAATTCAAAGTGACCTTGATGAGTTACAGCTGTAGTAAAACTAGAAAGAGGTACAAAGTAGTACATTTAAGGCCAGAAAACCCAAATATAAATATAAGCTGTGGTAAGACTGCAAGTATCAAAGGAAATCTCTAAAGGACACACTGAATCACAAGCTGCAGATGAATAAGCAATAAGATGCTATAGGATGGAAATAAAAGTCCTAAGGTATTGCAAAAGTTTAAAGTAATCTTTTCACAAGAGCTTGCCCTATGTTATTAGATTTTACATATTGCATTTTAAAGAAGACAGAAAAATTGGAGAAGATTTAAAAAGTAGCAACCTTACATATCTTTGGGTCAGAGGAATTTCCTCCATCCCTGGAGAGTCCTCATTTCTACCCTCTTTGCTCAGATGGTTTATTCCCCTCCTCTTGAATTTACATTACATAAAACGGAGTTGCAGAAAAACACCTATCCAACAGGAGCCACTGTTAAATTTGGCTCACCTGTAAACTACACAATCCGAGATTCAAGCTATATTAGCTAGTAAGTTTCCTACTTTGACAATGCAAAGAGTTTGAGATGTAGTATGTTGAGTCTACTAAAAAAGAACATCGATATTTGTAGAATTGTCTCATTACAACAGAGACTCACAAAATTGGCCCAATGTCTCCAACAGAACGAGCCTGGGAGTAAATTCCTTTCTATCGACTGACTGACACTTGACATTCATTTAGGCCTTTTGGGCAGAAATGCATCAGTGAAAGGAGGTCCATTGGTAACTGGGAATTTACACAGAAAGCCAAAACTCATGAAAGACCTCAGAGACTCTTATAGTACTTTTTGTTTTCAATTTATTTTGGTCCGGTCCTGCGTTGTTGTTGGGACACTCTCAGTGAACCACCTTGTAGATAAGAGCTTAATGGTTGAATCGATTTAACTTGATTCTAGGCAGTAGGTGTTGACTTCTTTCTGCTCCTTCTCGTACAGACAGAGGTTTCTTTTGGTTCTGTATTGGTCTAAAATTTCCCTCCTTGGATAAAATTAGCTGGGTAGCAGGGTCGTCAGTCATGCAAGTAGCATATTCATCTACTGAAGATCATTCATTCTTCTATCCATCCACCCATTCCTTCATTCAGTCAGTCATCTGAAGAAAAAGTCTGCTGGGTTTTTGTTCTTTAGCAGGAAGAACATATGTTTCCATCCACATATCTTTAACATCTTACTTTCTGCCTTCCTGCTCAGCCAAGAAGAAAACAGCATTTTTCCTTCCCAGAGGGAAACACAAGCTCCCATGGACAGATCTATCCGTGGGGCCACATAATTGTTTTATTAGACTCAGGAGTAGGTCTAGAAAACTGGTTGGATTAGAGTTTTAAATGTTTTTAGTTCCTGAAAGACAGTGGCTATGTGGAGACAAGGAGTGAATAGATAATGAAGATTTTTATTTGTCTTCAGTAACTCAGCTACTGTGCTAGGAGCCTGCACTTTTCTTTCCTCATTTAGTAGTTTCAAGATCCATAAGGACCTTAATGTTATTCTCCTCATTTTACTAATAAGGATGTTGAGACTCAGAGAAGCTGTAAGTTGCCCAAGATTATGTAAGGACAAAACTTAGATACTCATGTGGTCTCATTTTCCCCTCCTTCCTTCCCTTTCTTCTTTCCTTCCTTCCTTCCTTCCTTCCTTTCTTCCAGTCCTTGTTGAGTTCTATTATATGACAGACTCTCTTAATTGATGTGAATAAAAAGATAGTTAAGACATGTACATTGCTCTTTAGGAATTTAGAATCTAGTGCTAAAGAGAAGCGTTACTGTACTATTTTAAGTGCTATTATAGTAGTGTGTAGATATTACACTAGGAGTCCGGAGCAGTTAATTGTTTTCATCTGTGCTAAGGGGAGTCAGGAAGCATTTTATAGAAAGATGGACATTTGTTTTGAATCTTATGAGATGAGTTACCATTTGCAGGTTGATGGTAAACAAAAAGGTGAGAATAAGAAAGATGTTTTGGGCAGGAAATATAATGTTAGAAAAGACAGAGGTTTAAAACAAGGTTTATTATGTAAAATGTTAGTGATTTCACATGGCTAGAGATTAGGATGGAGAGGTTGGCAAAGCCCGACCAAGGGAGTGTCTTGGAGACTACATTATGGACTTTAGCTTTCAGGACAGTGTTTCTCAGACTTGAATAATGTATGTTCCACTTTTAAAAGGAAAAATTAAAATCCCATCATTCTGGTTATTCTTCATTCTTTCCACCCCCTCCATCCAGTCTTGAGTCTTCTTTGCCCTACTCAGTGGCCCAAAAGGCTGTCTGCTATGAACTGCATCATCCAGGTTCCCTTGCCCTCTGGCCTCTAGGTGATTGGGCCACAAGGGAAGCACTGGCGTGAGCAGAGGGTGGTGGAAAGAGAGACCAGGTATTTATTCCCTATTCCCTCCCTGCTGCAGTGCTGTGTTCTGGAAATGGTTCACTTTCTCTAGGCTATATCTCCTGTCAAGCCATCCTTCTTCCAGCTGCTCTGCCTCTCGCTGCTCTCCAGGAGACTCCTTTTGCCTTTTCAGGCCACTGTCACCACTTGTTGGATTCCTCACCAACCTTGGATGGTTCCCTTAACCCTGCCTACACCTCTCTAAATAGCCCCTTCATTAAATTCTTTTCAGGCAAACCCTTCTACAAGTGCCATCTCTTTCCTGGGGGGACCCTGATCGTTGTACCCATTACCCTTAGTGTTGACTCAAGTATTTTTATGATAACATAGCTTTATATGTACAAATATATTAAAGAATGCAGTCCTTGTAACTCTGATAAAATATCAAAAGAAATGTATAATTAAATGTACATGGAACTAAAAGCCAAGACAATGAAAGCTAACAACGTAGTTTAACATGGTGCCCTAGGTGGTTTGCCTAACTTGCAGTCATGTGGGGTTACCGGCGGCCACAGCACTGGCTCCTTTGGGTTTGTCATACTTCAGTTACCGTGGGCAGTGTGATGACTCAATTCTTCCACCATATCTCTCCCTTCAAGCTACTGGGAAATCTTCATTCATACAGTGAACACTGAGGTCATTTGACCTTCACTTTGAAAGAAAACGTAATTTATGTATTTAGTCGACCTCTGTTCTTTTCTCATTAGTTTTCAGTATTAAAGAAGTACAGCTTGTCAACATCACTGTTGTAAACAAAAACACAAGCGCTTTAATTGCCTGGCGGTATTCTGTTATAAGGCCAGTGTCCTGGTGACCCAGAAAACGCATACGTTAATTTTTATATTATCAGAAGTAAAAACATACATTTAAAAATATCTGTAATGTTACTGAATTGTGTCTGAAGACCCAGGAGTGAGGTACCTGGGTTCAAATGGGGAGCCACTGAGGATCAATAAACCGGAAACAGACAGGATCAGGTTGGCATATGGCATGGAGGGAGAGGAAAGCAGAGGCCGGAGAACCGGGGGGAAAGCCTCCAGTCCAGGCTCCTTCTCGCTATAATTTTAAAATGTGACTGAGGGAACACAGTAGATTTTATCTTCTCTCCCCACCACCCCACCCCAAATTTATCAGGCCACACCCCTCATCTCCTTCCAGAGGAGCAGGAACTTGGGGACTGATGATTGGGCAACACTGCAGAATAAGTAAGACAATCTCTCAAAAATGTGAAATTATAGAACAAAAGGTAATAATGAGAGAGAGATAGTAAGAAAGAGAGAGAGATGTTGATTCGTCAACAAGGCAGTAGGAAAAACACTCCACAGGGTTTAGAAAGCCTGCACCTTTGAGGATTCATTCATTTCTCTTATCTATAAAATGGGGAGAAGGACTGAACTAGAGTATCTTTAAGATGTAGCTATAGCATTATCATCCAAGTTTCAGTTAAAAAAATAAAAGATGATGCAGATTTTGTGTGTGAGCAGGTGTGCCTATCAAGAGGTTCTCCCTAAATTAACCTTTGAATTGGTTCCCAAACAAACCAGAGCCACTTTGAAATTTCAGAGTCTTATCAGCGCTGGCTGTGTGTGCTCCTCTCCCCTCGCTCTTTTCTTGGCTGCACAGCAAAAGCACTTCAAAAAGAGGTGAGGGGTTCAAGCTGCAGAGGAGGTCAGAAGGCTCTGCATCCTGAAATAGCTCCAAAAGCAGCAAAACCTCCTCAGAATCCCCTTCCTGGGGCAGCCCAGGAGGAAAGGAAGTTCTAGATGAAGCCCCATCTTCTGAATTGTCCTTTTGTTGGGGTGATCATGTTGGAAAGGATCATTTTCCTGCTTTCCATTTCTAGAAAGGAGAGAACATTTGCTGCCTCTCCCCACACCGGGAAAATGTTGGAGAAATCTCTTCCAATCTCTCTGTGCATTTCCTCCCTCCCCACAGGAGGAGAAGTACTCAAGCCAAATGTTCTGTGTTGGAGGTCCACCAGGTCATATTTACTAGTGGGTGGAGTTACATACCTAGAAGGTAGGGATTGGTCCAGCAATATCTTTTTTCCTGATTGTGGCCATGTGCAGTGGGCTCTTTCATTTTCTATTTCTTCAAGGTAGGCACACCTGGACAAGGTGTAGACATAGGGTGGGAAGTAGGATGCTGCATTTTGACCTCAACAAAAAAGCAAACGCTCTATTGTACAATGGAGTTTACCAAAAGCCCTGCGTTGTGGTGGCTATAGGGTAATTTCTCAGATTAAGAAGGGGGCTATTCAGCTCTCAGTTTGCTGGTGATCTGTGTGTGTCTCTGGGTCTCTGGAGGGGACAAGGTGAAGGGTAGATTAGGAGACTTCAAAGCCCTAACACCTCACTGCCCCTCTGCATGGATAAATCCCCACCCTGACTCCCCATCTGTCAAGTGCTGTTGCTGTTGCAACATACGGGACTGAGTACCCCTCCAAACTCTCCATGCATAGTCTAAGCCCATGTGCCTTGGCAATCGGTGCTGCTCTGTGCTAATGGGGGCCGCAGAGCACCTTGGTAGGCAGAGCTTGGATCGGCTGAGCATTGCTAGCTGTCCACTGCTACCTCTTCTAGGAAAAAAGAAATCTATTATTGCTGTGCTTGATCTGCTCCTGGATGGAGAGCTAGCAATTACCATTCACCAGGTGGCCCTAAGCTTTTTCTTTGCTTTTAGGGGCAGAAGCAACTGACTGAAGTATTAAGCTCATTAAATTTACCCCATGTGGTATGGGCATGCCGTGGGTCTTTTTCTACCTGCTTTCAGGGGAGAAACATCTCCCCCCTCTGTAACTCTCAGATTAACTAGCTCCACGGCCCTGCACACAGGTGTTTTCCTGGACTCTTGTACATCCTGACTGCTGTTGCTGACGTAGGCTATGCAGTCAGTCTCCCAGCCACATTCATGGGGCCCTGTGCCTGCCAGTGGAGGGGATTAACTTAGGCTTTTCCAAACTATCAAACCCTCCTGAGGGGAGAGCAAGTCAGGTGGTGAATTCTGTTTCCCACATTTCAAAACTGTTCCTTTTAAACTGACCTGGTTTACATATATGCAAATAAATCCAAAACATTCTACTAGTTACATTCATCTATGTGTTGAACCCCCTACTCTTCACAACACTAATCTCCAGAGTCTTCATATAGCCCCTATTCAGGTTATTTATTTGTTTATTTTTCTAAAAGTTCTCCCTCCCCTGTCTCTCTAATCACACTATCAAAAATAATCATTATTAAAATGATAATATGGTCCCCCAATTTTTTCTGTGTGAAAACACATCTCATCTCTGTCTGTCTGTCTATCTATCATTGATCTCTACATACCTACACACACACACACAAACACACACAGACACGCGCACACTAAAAACAGCTGTCCAGGTTTCAAAGCTTCTAGTTTATCAATATAGGATTCTAGGCCTCTGGAAAGTGAGGCTCAGATCTATTTCCAACTATTTGTCTATAAAAATCTCAGTCCTTCTCCCACTTCAAGGTTGGTAAGACTGAGCACCGATGATAAAAGCTGCCCTCCCTGTGTGCCAGGCCTTGTGCTGATCGCTTTGTATGCCTACTCTCCCTACTCCTCATGGCTCTGTGACAGAGTTGCTGTTATTATTTCTGTTCTGTAGAGGGAACAACAAGGCTTAGAGCAACCTGCCTGAGGTCATGCAGTTGGCAAGAGGTTGGGCAAAGGATCAGCCCTAGAGATCAGACAGCGTGGCCTGTGCTCTGTAGTATGGTTGTTGACTGCATCTTGAACTCGATTGTAATTCCTTGGGAGAAACCTAGTTTTTACATTATTTTATTTCTTATACTTACAGCAGGGAGCTGTACTCTCTTATTTTTGGTCACTCTAAGCTTAATGATTGAGCCTAGAACCAAAAACTTATCTGTGGCAAATAGTTTCTCAAGTATTAGGAGGAAAACAAAACAAAAATGAAGAAAGCCCTCAAATAGATTCTTGCTTGCACAAAGAGCGTTTGCTTGAACCTAAGCCACAAAAATCCTTCTTTTTTCATTTTACAGATGTAATTGTCACATATGTTCATTATGAATACATAATGAGGGCCCAGAACAGATGGTGCAGACTTAAAATGACATACAATGCAAGCAATGCTTGCCAGTAACAGGTCTGCTGCTGCCCTCAGAGGCACTGGGGCGGGGGGCTCTGCAGAGAGACTCTGAGTCTGGCCTGGCTTGCCCACGGGCTGGGCAAGAGGTTGCTGGGCACGGGGCCATGTTTAGCTGAATCTTGGAGCAGGATTTGAAGCTAGTCCCTATACTTATCACAGCCTTCTTGGTGTCCTAAGAAATACCCTAGTGGCCAGAGAGGTAGGAGTTGGGGATTTATTTAGTCAGAATTAGCTCAGGCAGAGTCATGGAGGAGACAGGTAGAGCCTGTGTCTGGTGTCAGAGATCCCTTACCAGGGCCCTCTCCTCTTTGCCCCACATAGGGGCGCTCCAACTGGCCCCGCGGGCTTGGCCCGGCTCCTCTGAACTCATCTCTTCTCCCAGTGACAATGTTCTGCCTTTTCTTTTATATCCAGGGTTAGGGGGAGGGTGGGGGGAGGGTGGGGCCCTGACATCGGTGATCTGATGCGTTAGTTCACAGTAATATTATGGAGTAGAGTGTCACTTGTTGCCACAGGAGTTATGCCACTTAAATCCATACAAGTTTCAAATTATGTGTAACTGTATGCATTTTAAATCTCGTTCTAAGTGGGAGACACAAGATTTGAATTAATGTCCATTTGATTGCAAAGCCCATGAATTGTCTAATATAGTCTATTGCTAGTGTCAAGTTTTCTTAAAGATTAAACTTTGTAATCCTCTTCTCTGAGAATATTAATGGTCTTTTCAGGAGACTCTAAGAAGTGAAAATCTGAGATTAGACAGGTGACTATTGAATGGTGGAGCTTCAGTTTTGAAGAATGTGAGTTATCGCTGGTTGGAGACTATCCAGATGTAATCCTCAAATCACATCACAAATACTGTGGTACTTACACTTCTTGATGAGCTTCTGTTAGCTCTTCCCCACACCTCTTCTCTCCCTCGGGCTACCTCTAACTGGCCGTGATGTGGACTGGGAGGACTAGAGAAAACTGGCAGAGAAGTCCTGGTCTACCGTGGGAACATGAAAAAGCATCACAAGTCTCTCCAGGTTCTCACCCAACTAATTAGGCAGGATGTGTGCAGGCTGGTTAAAGGAAAGCACAATTTGGGGAGTGGGCTGTAACCACAATGGCCACATAGTTGCGCTTTCTTTAAAACTGAAGGCCCTTTTGCAGGTGGGAATTTCAAAAAATCAGATAGATAGATAAATGTTATTTTTCTCATCTGCCAGTACTTAGTGCTACTGAGAGAAGAAATGGCACTAATCAATTGTGTGTGCTGGCTGCTAAGGTTGTATTCATTGATCTAAAGCATAAATTGTAGAACTTTTATTTATGTAAGATGTGCCTCACAAACTTCAAATTATTAGGCTCTATCATACCATTGTGAAGGAAATAAACGTTTGGTCCCTGTTATTTTCATAGGCTATTGGAAGGGTTTGTAACTACATAGACTTTCCTGGAAAGAAGCAGCAATATCATATCTAACACGTGTAGCAGCATGGCCTATGACAGCGTGGCCGTATGACAGTGTGGCTCTACACTAGGGGCAGTGGACCGGATGCTGGGTCCCATGGGTTCCAGCGTTGGCTTCGCATCTGTGCCACCACTTGAGCCTTGTTCCTTATGAAACGAACGTGGTGAAATCTGTTCTTCTTACTTCAGATAAATGTTGTAAGATCAAATGAGAGAACGTGGTCAAAAGCCTTTTGTAAATTTTAAAGTGCTTTACAAATATCTGTGGTTTCTAGAGTATTATATTAATACACAATTTCACAATTTTAGCACTGTTGACATTTTGGGCCAAGTAATTCTGTTTGGGGAAAGAAGGCTGTCCTGTGCATTACAGGATTTTGAACAGCATCCCTGTCCTGAACTGACTAGACACCAGTAGCACCCTCCCCCTGAATACCCTCCACCACCCAGTCGTGACAACCAAAAATGTCTCCAGACATCACCAAATGTTCCCTGGGGGGCAAAATCTCCTCCACTAACTATAGGTGACTTTGGATAAGTTACTTAAACTCCCTGAGCCTTGGTCTCCTCATCTGTGGACTGGGGGTAATAATAATCACACCTACCTCATAGGTATTATTTAATCCTCACTGTGAGGATTACATAAGATAATGTACATAAAGCAGTAAACAGAGTGCAAGGTACAAGATCAGTAAATATTTTCTATTTGAAGAGCATCAGCTTGATGCTACTTTTGAATATGAAGATAGTCCTGCTCAGCCACCATCCATAGAATATGGGCCCAAGCGTCTAGTTAAGAAACAGTGATAGATTTTCTCCAAAGCGCCCACACGCACAGGATCAGGAACAGGCATTGGCATGTGGCTTGCCTGAGTCAGGCTACCTTTTTTGAGTACTCTGGCCTCCCATTCCTTGTCTCTTCCTTTTGCTGAGTAGCATCATCTATTCCAATCTCCCCAGTATCCTTCTAGGGCTTGGTTATTTCTTCTCCTCCAGACCTGCTTCTAGCACAGGATCTGGTCAGCTCACTCATGTCAGAGCAGGGATGGCTGTAGAGTTTAATATGTACTCTTCACAGGTGTATTTGAAAATTTTTAAGGGACTTTAGGTCAAAGACCTTACTTTAAGCATTAATAGGCCAGTGAGCCATGTATTTAATTAGCAAAGTTGCCTTGGAGATCTTTCCATGTGCTCTACTCACCATGTTGGCCCTGAGAGCATTCTGTGGTTATGAAAAGAACCCGTGCTGAATGGTGCAACTCTGAAGTGAGCTCGATACTGTAGTGTCAATGTTATTGGTTTTAAGGAGGATAAAGCACTTTTGCTGCTAGCTAAATTTAGGGGGCCAATGGACTACCTTTCTATTCTCCCAAATTTGGGACCATTTGAAGGATAGATACAGAGGTCAGGAATGAAGTTCAAAAACGTCATCTGTTTAGAGAGGAAACAGTTTGGAGACTGTAGCTTTAGCTTAACTTCCAAGGACACTTGCTAAAATGTCACCCCAGAACCAGACAGACTTAATGTCCCTCACCCCCAGTCTCTGCCCCAGCTGCCCCGATAGGGACATGAAAGAGAGCAGATCCAGGGAGAGGAGAGAGGGAGTACAGATGCATTTGTCTAGTGTGAGACCTGCCCCACAGAAACACAAGCCAGGAAGGCAGATATTGCCCCCTCAACACTGCAGCCTTTCCTGGGGACTTGGTCCCTAACCCTGTTCTAGTCCCTGTAGTGTGCACACTGCCTTTATGCCAGCATTTTCTAAATATGCTCCTATGAATAATTGTCATGTTAGGAAAATAATTAAAATCAGGGTGGGGAATACTAAATACTGTGGTGAAACAAGTTTGGGAGAGCCTGCGTTTCCTTTTTGCAAGATTAGTGTACAAATACGCACGGCAAGTGTTCAAGCGGTTGGTTCACCACACAGTCTTCCTCACACTGATGTGCCTGTTCTCCTGGGACATTAAACACATCTGGATAAATGCTGTCTTAAACTAAATGTGGAGGAGGAGTTTTTGTTATTCTTTAAACTAGCAAGCCATTCAAAGAGGACTGGAACTCTACTAATGGAAAAAAAAGTCAAGCAAAATTAGCTAAATTGTCTCCATTTAGCATGAGGGAAAGACTGAGACCCACTGCTTTTGGTGTAGTATTCTGTTAGATCAAGAGAATATTTGTATAGGCACATACAATGTGGAAACTTGTTTATAGCTTTGAATCAAATATATGTATTATGTGTGTATGTACACACACACATGCTCATACACACGCACATACACATATACACACACACACGCACACACGTGGTTTCCTGATGACGAAGAGGTGACTTTTATTTTCTGTTACCTTTAGTCTACCTGATGTCTCACGTGATCATGTGAATTTCAATTTTTCCCTCTGCGACTTGGGATATTTTTACTAATTTAATGAGACTCCATATGATCTCAGTATATGGTGTATGGAAGCAGATCAATGAGGTAGTTTTTATGAATGTTGGAGAAAGAAACTCCTTTTGTGTTAATATTGGCTATAGCTTCTCTGGAAAGAGTTGCATTTTATGCTGTGCTGTCTAGTAGGAGAACCCAATCCCATCACCTTGACTCTAACCTCGAGTGGAATGTTAAGATGATTGGCTCTGGGATGATACTGGGGATTGCTCAGAGAGGCTCAGGGGCTGGCCAGGAGGGAGTTGAACCCTGGTGAACTCTCCTGAGGTTATCATAGCCTCCTGTGACAATTGCCTCAAGTCAGAGACCAGCATCCTTCATAATTGATTTTTCACAGTTACAGAACTTCCAGTTCTTGCACTAAGTTTTTCCCCATGAAACTTGTGTGTCTTTTTAGCTGGAAATGGAAGAGACAGAGAGAGGTGATGATCTAGAAAAAGATGACTCCATATCCCGGATGTCCTTCCAAGCATCATTTAAATGCTTCTTCTTATTATAGTGCTTGTATTTGAGGACGGTGTCACACTTTTGTGGCAACGTAGTTACAGTTGCGATGGCACTTCCATTATAAATCCCTGTTTTCAGGTGCTCATGACAGCCTCGGGGGAAAATCATTCTTTGGGCTGAAATTTCTCATATCTGTTCTCACCTCTGGGGTGAAATTCTTGTTTTAAAGTCTGGCAGAAAGCTCTGTATCTGTGACTGTGTGGGGCCTCTAAAATGACCCATGCAGTGGGAGTGGGTGTGGAGGGTGGATACTTCACAGGAGTAAGAGTTAGGAAATTCAGGGTCCTCATCTGTGTGATATTTGAGAGTCGGGACCCTGTGATCACTTGGTGGATTCTGCCCTGGAGTGATGAGGTGATTTTACAAGTGAAATTATTTATTTGCTTCCTGGGTATTGAAGGGAGTTTGTTAATTCTAAAAGCAGGCAAGTAAAGTAATTCTGCACAGAAAACTTGGACTTGATTCTCACCACATCCGTCTAGGTGTACCCTATGTCAAAGCAGACAGTCGTCTACTGGCTGTAGTCTGGCCTCCCCATCACTTTGTCCTCTCCGTGCTATTGTTCATCCAGCCTTCCCAGCCTAGAATTCCCTTCCTGCCCCATTCTGACATAGCCCTAATCTTTCTATGAAATCCAGCTCATATGCCACTTTCTCTGTGAAGCCCTCACCCGTAATCCCAGTCAGATCCCTTCTCACAGCATGTTATTTGTAGCATTAATGTAGCATTTGCTTTATTCTACCTCTATTTCAGTTATGCATGTTTCTTCTGCTTATGCCCCTCCCTTCTGTTAGCTTGTAAGCTTCCTGAGGGTAAGGACTCTCGAACTTTTGTAAACATTGGAATACCTTGCGCATATTGGGTACTCAATAAACGTTTTTCAGATCAATGCATGTCATTATCACCACTTATTGAACATCGGCCACATGCCTAGCACTCTTCAAAGTGATGGTACTCTTTGAGATTTTAACCAAAAAAACCCTAAATGCATATACTTCTTGCTCTCTGCAAACATGTGATTTGGGATGTGTAGCAAGGAGGCAGAAAAAATGGAAAAAATATTTAAAATATAAAACCAGCAGACCAAATGGAATCTGATGGTAGAGTTTCAGCGTCAGACTTGTCATAGGCAATGCCTTTGTGAGGGGAGGGCGTGGGATGGAATCGCGGTTGGGGAGAGAATCTTTGGGGAGGTCTGTTCTGGATCTCTCTGCTTCACTAAGGTCATGGAAAGCTTTTTAAAAAAACTGTCAGTAGAGGTTAATCCAAACCGTTTTCTATGATGGTTTTCAACTTGATGAAATAAATCAACTTGCTGTTAGAGCTATGGCAAAAGTTAGTCTTTTTAGCAGCAATATACCTCAGGAGGGCTCATTTTCTTCTTTAAAATGGGCCTACACTATACCCTTGAAAAGTAGTAATAACTCTAAATACAAAGTGTGTCTAAAAGTGAGGTTTAAAATATCTTCTCTTCCCCATTTTCAGCATCTCTATTATTAATGTCTCCCCATCAATTGATTGTAGATGTTTCTTGTCTCCTCTTGTGTCTCTGTTGTATTGAATTTGGTTTGTTCTGCCGAGGAGATCCAGCCTAACAGGGAGGATGTGGAAAAATGATTAGAGGCAGCCCTTGCTCCTTAATTCTGCCTGCTGTGTTTCTCCCTAGAGTGACACCAGGAGCCAGCACACAGATGAGCCATTGTAAGTTCCCATCTCCGTGCAATTGTTGCATTTGTTACCCTATTACTGAATAAGCTATCTCTTTGGATAGAGTGCCCCTCCAGTCAATTTTCAAAAGGATTTGGATGTTGGAAGATCTTCTCAGCTTCTGTGATTAAATCCAACTCAGGATTTAAAAGCAGGCATTCTGCACATTGGGATAATTAACCAAAGCTTATCCCACTTTATCCCAAATCCCTGGTGACCTATTTTAGGTGTAATGTTTCAAGAGTTGTGATCCAAAGGTGGAAACAGAGTCAGTCAGCAGCATCTTGCCACCCTCCCATTCCTTGCTCCTCTCCAGATTTCCTCCTTTAATGCCTAACTATCCCACCTGGAAGTTAAACTGAGTTCAATGCTCTTTTTTTAGAAAGCCCGCCAGATGCAAGCTTGGCACTAGGACTCTAGTATAGAGAGCACTGAGACCCAGGGAATCAGAGAGGTTTGGGTTCACCTTGAAGGCACTAAATGCTCCCATCTGCCCGACCTTGAAAATGTTAGGCGTGCACACTGGAAGCAGTAGGAGAAAAGCATCCCGTTCTCCAGTGGTGTTAACCATTCCTATGCTGAAAGCTCCCTCTCTCCTTCTTTCTCTGCCCTTCCCCACCTCTCTCTCTCTCTCTCTATCACACACACACACACACACACACACGCAAGCACACACACACGCAAGCACACACACACATGCAGAGTCAAGGAAGGAGAAGGAAAAGAAGTAAGAAAGAATCCAGCAGGAATGTCTGAACACTCAGATAAAACAATGTCCTTCTGCTATGCTCTCTATTCCATCCTTAACTCCAGAAGGGAAAATAAAAAACAAATGACCTGCCTAAATGGACAGTTATGAAATAGGGTGAAATGGCATTTAAACAGGCATAGAAAATTGCTCTTTACATAAAAAGTTTTACCGTTGTCTGACAAGCACACCTTCCTTTCCTTCCTTTCCACTTTTTTGACCTCTGCCGTTTATCTCTAGATTTATCAGCAATACTAGATGGCTTTTTCACATCAGTAAGCACCACCCAAAATATAACAATCAGAAAGAATCAGAGAAAATAAATCAATGTCTACAAACAACCAACCAATTTTGGCAAGTACAATTTATTCATAAAAGCTACAGTTCACTGGGGATTCTCTTGTCTTGCATCCACAATGCCCTTGATTCAGATGCCAGCATGGTGAGCGCCAGGTGGCACCCAAGACGGGAAGACAGGCATTGTTCCATCCGGCTGCTTTGTTCCTCTAATGCCTCTAGATCCCTCTCTTTAATCTCAGAGGCGCACTTTATTGTAGTAATTCTATAGGATTGTTATTCTAACTAACTAAAGATAGAAATTAAAGTTGAGCCAACCTCAGCCTTGTTTTTCACAGGGGTGTGGGAGGGGGGGTTGTAGAAAGAAGGACTCCTGGTCCTGTCGATAGGCTCACTGCTCTGAGAATTTCCCATGCCTTCTTCTGATCATGTGCATCATTGCCCCTCAGAGGTCACAATCGTGCACTGGCAGAAACCATCTTAGCAGAAAGACTTCCATATTTCAGCTCTGTATTCTGTCTAGGATTAATTGCGTATTTTCCCCAAAGGGACTCTGTGTTTCCTAGCTGACTTGACAGATATTTTGCCTCAGACCCTTTCTTATTTTCTAGCTTACATTTACATTTGTAAAGATTTTTCTTCCTCTCCTTGGGAAAGCCTGTTTATGTCTGGGGTGCAAATAGGGGACTAAATGCTTTGCTTTGCAGTTAGGGATGTGAGAAAGGTGAAGAGGAAGACGGGGGAGGAGAAAGACTCAGAGAGATCATAGGCCATCACTGTGGGTGGAGAAGATGATGGAAAATATACAACAAAAGCACTCTTTTATCAGTAAACAGGGGCTCCTAGACCTGAAAACACAGAGTAAATAATTCCGCAGACAATAATTAATTAACAATAATCGTTTGCACTCAGAGCTCAGCTGTCATCCGGCAACCTCAGAGCACTTTACAAACCACACTTAATTAAAGCTCGAGGCCCCCTGTCGAAGGCAAGCAGGTATTAATAACACCCTTTCTGTAGCTCGGAAACAAAGGCGTGATGGAGTTCAGCGGCTCATCCACTGGCTTGTTACTCTGAAATTGCTGCTCAGTGGGGGAGAAAGGAGACTTCAGTCAGGTTACCAGCATCTAGGCTTGTGTCACCCGAAGTAGTGGGGAGTGACCTTCCTGGGTGACCAGTGGGTACCGTGGGTAGTTAGTTGCCAATCAGACACAGACCTGCTGTAAGTGTGGTTCACGCATCTCATTCTCACCTAGGCTGACTAGCTGGCTTGCAGCCTCTTATCTGGTCAGAGCACAAAAAATCTCGGCTTCCTGTTCCCAAAGCAAGCTGGGAGGTGAGCTCTCCTGCACAGACAGTATTTAATTTGTGACGGCTTGATGAGGTTAGTCACCTTGCTCTTTAGTGCTGTGTTCTCCTGGCCACGTGTTCGCCGGCCTTAGTTTCTGCTGGTGCCTTGTCACGGGGGTTGATAGAGAGGGACCTGGGAGGAACAGAGCAGAGGTGCTCGCATCTGTCTGGGAGGCACTGCCATTGCCCTTTCCTGCTCATCCTCCTGTTGGCCCTCGGCTGACAGCTGCTGCTGCTCTCCCTCCCGGGCCCCCCAGATGGAACGAGGAAAGATGAGCTCTCCCTGCATCTCGTGCCAGGGCTGTGTGGTGGATTAGGTTGGCAGAGAGACCCGAATGGCTTCATCTTTGGGAGCAGGAAGATCTTTCTCAAGGTCACTGCGCAACATGGCGTATGTTTCCGAGTTGTTCTGGGAAGCTGCCTCCCAGGTCCACTCAGATCCTGGGTTCTGATTTATAAAAACGACTCCTAAACTTTTCTAGTATTGGCATTGCTTTTTATGTCAAACGTTTTGCAAACATTTTATGTCAAACACGCTTTGCCAATTCTGCCACTAAAAAATTTTATTATTAATCCTTTTAATAATTATTTTGTCGGAAAATGCATAATGACAAGCAGCTATTATAAATTCAATAATGATCTTATATAGGTATAAATTTAATTGTAACAATATAAAATACACTTAAAAATAAAGTGTGGGTATATTTACAAAGCACTAATGTTTTTAGGTGAGAGATGACACTTGATGCACACTCAAATTTGAAACCGCTTACAATAACTCCATACCCTTCAAGGACACTTGGCATGTAGGTTGGGAACATTGGTTTGTAATATAAGATATATAAAAGTTGGAGTGACTCAGTCTGTGAGAATTCCCAGAAATAGACCTAATATATTCCCAGATGCTTGGATCATTTGGCTGAATACCTAATACCAGGAGTACACCAGTCGTTTCTTTAAGAGAAGTATAAACCCTGTGGAATCCACACAGGCCCATTTGAGGAAATGCCTTGAACCCTCAGGGAAGGCCTCTTCTGCAGGTGTCTTTTACCTCCTAGTGCTCTTGGGTTTCTCTTGCAATGTCTTTTTTTCTGAGGGTATCAAAGTATTTTGCTAAAAGTGACCAGAATAAGGATTCTAAAAGCTATACAAAACAGGACCATGCTGGATCTACAGTGTATCAGAGGAGGCTGTCAATATTTTCTTTATTTGAATTTGAATTTTTCCCATGCATAATCAAGGCCTAGGAGGCCAACAAAGAGAGCTAAGGAGGATTCAGAGCTCAGAGAAATCATTGAAAAGAGAACAGATTGTTGTACAGACCAAGCATAGCTTGATGCCTCTCACGGTGAGCATTTCCTGGGCTCCTGCTATGTCAGTATATTCACAGAGATTCAATAACAAGGTATATGAAAAATGTATATATCACTGCTATTGTTGTTATCTGTGTTCTGCACAACAATTGTGAAGGGCAGTTATCTTTAATCCCATTGTTGAGAAAACATAAGTGCAGTGTGATGTGCGACTTGCAAGGTCACAAAACTGATAAATGGCAGAGCTGGAGTCAAATGCAGGTTCAACTCAAGATTAGAAGCTTAGGCTGGGGCTTGGTGCGTCTGTTAGGAGGCTCACTTGTTCCTAAGAGTAATTTGAAAGTACAACTTGCCACACAACTGTGAGAGCTGTCAGTACCTGGTGTCCCTCACTGTAGACGGCTGGCTGCCCTGTATGTGGTGGAGTGTGAATCCACTGGAGGCTCTGCTATCCGAGAAAAGTAAGGAAGCCTTGTGGAGAGTTTTCACAGAGATGGTGCTGTGTAGTGGAATCAGAGATGCTAATTTTGGCTTTAAAGGAAGGATCTGTGAACCTGGAGCCAGGAGTTTTCAGTCCCAGATGTACCAGTGTTTGACTTTTCACAAGATGTTCAACTTCTCCAAACCTCGGTTTTCCTTTCTGTAAATTGATTATTCATTCATCCATCAGATAATTTTTTGAGTCTCAACCTTGAACTAGCCAGTGTTGAGTGGTTGTTCTCTACCCTTTAGGAAGTCAATCCAATGGCAGATGAATACAAAAAGGTAATAATAATTCAGTATAACAAGAATAAGAGAGACCTAAAGCAACTTCTTTAAGTGCCTGGTGGTATCAAGGAAGGCTTCACAGAAGAGGTGATGTTTGAATCAGATCTTGAAGACATTCAAATTGACCAGATAGAGAACGCAGTTCAACTGGTGTGTGTGTTTCTGTTACGTACCAGTTACTGTGCTAGGCTTGGGTATACAACTATGAATAAGACAAATACCCTGTCCTCAAGATGCTGAGTCTGATTAGGGAGGGAAGTCACCACAACAACAGAACATTAAAAGCTGCAATGAGCGCACACAGGAGGACCTCCAACTCAGCCTGGGGTACGGGAACGATTTCAAGCGGAGACAACAGGTTGTGTCCCGGTGATAGGTCACGAGAGGGCACCACACGCCCAGGTGTAGTGTCTGTGTGTGAAAATGTGGACGGTAAGGCTGGAGAACAATGCGAGGGGGGTGGTAAAAGGCCACTCACGCCTAGTTAAAAGTTTGGATTTTAACCTGAGGCAATGGAGAACTTTAATCAGGGGAATGGACCAAATGGGAACTGTTTTGAAGGGAGGAGGAGGGATTTCTTCTGAAACTGGAAATGATCGTCCAGGGGAGAGAGTACAGGTAGTTGGACATTTATACAGGAATCTCCTGCAAGGGGGGCAGCAGGTGGGCTGGCAGAGTGAGAAGAGCTGATTTAGGAAATGGCTCTGAATTAGAAGAGATGATGTATGGATTGATGAGCTTTAGGAGTCTAAGAAGGACTCAAGAGTAACTTAGAGGTTTCCACCTTGAAAGACTGGGCAGAGTAAAAAGGGGACTGAGTTGTCCAAAGAAGATCAACACAGCAGTTGGGAGAGAAGGTCCAATGGAAGATCATAAATTCACATCTGGACACATTCAGGGGGAGGCGTCCACTTGGTCAGGTGGGGCTTCACGACCAGACCTCAGGAGAAATGTAGGAGCTGGAGGGTTGGATCGTAAAGATGTGGGTGCAACTTTAGTGATGGGAATGATGAAAAAGGAGGACCAAGGACAAATCCTCAGAGAAGGGAACATTTGGGGATTACACTGAAGTGGATTAGTGGTTGACAAGGTTGAGAAGGAAAACCAGAGAGCTATGAGAAAGATCAGGAATGAGGACGATGCTGGAGGTTGCGAGAGGATGGGCGGAGGGCAAGGCAGCCTGTGCTGCAGAGTAGGGTGAAGATGGAAAATGAATCATTAGGTTGGCAATTAGGGGGCCACTGGTGGACTCAGGAAGGACTAGGATCTCCCCTATAAACTTTATGAGGCTGCTGTGTGGGGCTGATGAGACAATGGCTGCAAAAGAAATAGATTGGGAAATGCTAGACAAATGTCAAATGTACGTTGCATCTCTTGCATCTCTTCTTCCTCTTCGCCACCTCTTCTCCACCCATCACACACTCCCAAACACTATTTTCAGCTGCCAACCTCTTCTCAGAAGCGAAGCCACCTGTATTGTTTATCTACCCCTCTCCCATGCTTCTGCTTGTCTTCATTTTTCTGATCATGCTGTTCCCTCTGCCAAGAAAGTCTTGCCAACTCCATCTTGTGCCTTATTAGCTTCTCTGTATCCTTTGGGACTCATTTTGAACACCTCCTCCAGGAAGCCTTCCCTGATTCTCAGTCCCCAGGCCCCTTCCATCACATGCCCAAGGCTAGGTAAATTGCTCCTCCTCTGGTCTTCTATAACACCCTGTGCATCTCTGTATCACCATACGTCCACCTTTACCATCCATTATCTGTTTACAACATGTTCATTTCATGTCCATTATCTGTGCTCTCTTTATGAGCAGAAGCCATGTCTTATTTCTCTTAGAATTCCCACCTTCTAGCTCAATGCCTGACACTTAATAGACCCTCGATAAATAGTTGTTGAATATGAATGAACAAATAAGATGCAGACACCCAGGTGTTGTTTTCCTTTTCTGGAAGTCAGAGCACTCAACCTCTGAGTAATAGCCTTCGACCACTCACCTGAAAAGCAAAGCAGTTGGTGGGGAGTTGTGACCAGACCAGCTGACAGCACTAATTAAAACATCCAGCCCACGTGTATGCAAATCCAGAAACAGCGTGTCCGGGAAGATAACTCCTGATCCCAACTCATCCCCAGAGCTTTTCCTGAGCCCAGCTGTTTAGAAGCAATCTGCAGCACGGCCACTTGATAAAATTATTTTTGTTTAGTAAGTGTGGGTGGGCGTGCGGGTGTGGGAGACCAGGACATTTGGGGCAGGAGCTGATGGAAGTCAAATTGTGGAAGCTTCAGGAATGAAAGCACAGTGAAAAAAATCCCTAGGGACCTCATCAAAAAGTTTGGGGTTAGACAGCATGAACAAGGGAAGAAATATCTGATTGTTACACTTCCTTTAGACTACCTGACTTTAATGTTCAATGCAGCACCGAGCCACAAACACAAATTCATAGGCACAAACCTCAGACAAATGATCTCAGCAGCCCTTGGCTTGCTAGAGCGGGTGCTTAACTCCTTCCAGTCACCAGGCACAACACAGAGCAAGACTGTAAGTTCATTTGGCACAAAGAGTTGTCTTCTAAGAATCTAAAGTGCTGTTCAGAGGAAACACGGTGATGGAGAGGGAGATTTGGATTCTTGTCCCATCTCTGTTACAAACTGGCTGTGTGATCCTGTGCAAATTGCTTGGCTTCTCTGAGCCTTTGTCACTTCATCTTTAAAATTAGGGATTTTGGACTGACAGATCTCTATAGTTCCTTCTTACACTATGACTGTAAAATGCTACTCTCCAAATACTGTAGAAGAGGCTACCCACTGAATCCAAGTTCATCCAGAGAGGGAGAATCACACCCTGGCATCGCTACAGGGGCACGATCTCCCAGGCTACCGGTTTGGACTACTCTCTTCTCTGTAGACTCAGCCCCGGTTTTGTCATGTCCATATATCCCCATTGTGTTGTTCTTATAGCTAAGTCTTTGTTATCTTCCTTCTCCCAGCCTTTGAAGAATTCCCCTTTTCTTGGTCTGACCTTTGGCAATGCTGCTGGGCAGCTGTGAGCATCTAGTCAGGTGATTGCCTAGTCTTGTCATGGAATACATAAGAGAAAAGGAAAAGAAAAATGGAAATTTGGTGCGTTTATGCCAGTGCACCCTCATGGAGCTCACACAGCTCTCTGCAGCTGCACACGAACTGGGCCAGGATTATCATCCACAGTGCCTCCTGGAAGTGCCTACAATGATAGATGATCACAGTGTCAGACCTGGAGGAATTCACCTTTCCATGCACCGGCTGTGTCCTGCTCTCTTCAGTCTGACTCAGCCAATGGGGATGCCATGCTCTGCTCTGTGTGCTATCGGCCGAGGTGGCACTCCATTCCTTTTAGCTACAAAGTGGGTGGCCGGAGTTTTCAAGAAGCTGGAAAGAATTGAAATCTCTCCTGCTCACAAGGGACAATGCACTGAATTGGTAACTCTCTAAGCTTCTTTCCAGATTCTCAATTGCTATCACTCTAACAGTTCAGCCTTCATTATCTGTGTTGAAGGGACTCAGCAGGGGATGAGTAAATAATGAGAATCCGGAGCTTTATTCAATAGCCTCAATTTATTTAACAAATATTTATTAAATGCCTACTATGTGCCAGCTCTTCTGCTACATGCCAGGAATACAAAAATGAATAAGCCATAGACTCTGGCACTCAAGATTCTGAATCTAGTAAGAGAGCAAGTCAAATAAAAACAGAATTTGTGATCAGAGATATGGAGTAGCACGTGGCTGTTGGAGGAAAGGAAGATGATGCCCAGCTGTTCTTGGGGAAAGAAGGCAAGTTTCTTATCAGAGGAATTTTTAAGAACTGGCGAGTGGCAAAGGTTGCTGGAGGGAGGAGAAGCTTGCCCAACAGAGCTCGCACAGATGTGAAGGACAGCATAGGTATAGGTGAGAAGCTCCTCGCGGCTGCAGCGTGGGGCGTGAGGGGTGCCAAGGAGGGAGATGAGGCAGCTAAGATTTTCAGCAGCCCCACCTCCCCACAGTGGTTTACTCTGCGGTGATAATGGGAAGGGAAGGGATCGGGTTACAGAGATTGGATGTGCCAGCACTGTGTGAGGCGAAGCCCAGGGCTCAGATCCTTCCCCACCGCTCAAGTCAGGCACCTGAGGACAAATTGCTGAACCAGACCAAGCTCTTAAAAATCATAGTAAAAGGGGCTTCCTCGAAGGGCTGGTAAAAATGTTAAACAGAGAAACACGAGAGACTTCTGTTTCTGTCGATGTGGGCTGGTGAAATGGGGCCTGGTAAATGTGTGGGTTCTGACCAACCAACTCCTTTCCTTGGAGGCCCATTTGGTGAGAGCTGAGCAGAGACAGAGGCTGAGGAGAGAGAAGAGTGTTCTTTCCTTAATACTCAAAAACCGTGTCTGTAAAATAATGTTGCTGTGGGTAGAGTATGAGAGAGACTGTAGAAGACTGCACTGGAGTAACACGCAAGGTTCTGAGGTTCAGACGCCCCTTCCCCAGGTGGCTGTGATGCCGGTGAGGGGAAGAACGGCCCAGGGAAGGGAGCAGGGCAGCTAACACACTTGTTGAGTATTGTTTCAGACATTATATCTGTTACTTTCAAGTCTCTTAACAAAACCACCATAGAAAATGATAATAATACTATCCTCTGCCATTTGCTGAGCTTCAACAAGACCCAAGATGCTGTATTAAATTATATTTTACCCTGTGACCTATTTAATCCTCACAAAAGCCATATGAGGTGGATATTATTGATCCCCGTTTTATAGAAGAGGAAATTGGGCTGCAAAGTGATTTGTCTATGTCTTAGGGTCATTCAGCTCATAAGTTAACAAGTAAGGCTTCAGGCTGCACAGGCTTGTGCCTCTGGGAGGAGAAACCCAAGAGGGAAAAACATAGGGTGGGGGGTGGGGGATTGGAGGAACGTGGTCAAAAGGTGTAAACTTCCAGTGATCAGGTAAATAAGTCCTCAGGATGTAATGTACACCACGATGACTGTAGCGACCACTGTTGTGTGATATACAGGCAAGTTGTGAAGAGAGTAGATACTAAGAGACCAATCACAAGGAAAAAACATATTTTTCTTTTTGCTTTTCCTTTTTTTTGTCTCTATGTGAGGTGATGGCTGCTGACTAAACTTTTTGTGGTAATCATTTCGCAACACAAGTAAGTCAAACCATTATGCTGTACACCTTAAACTTATACAGTGATGTATGTCAATTATATCTCAATAAAGCTGGGGCGAAAAAAAGAGTGAAGGACTTACTCCCAAAATGTGCCACAGGCCTCAGGCTTACCTCTTCAAGGGGAGGGTCTGGTCTCGTGAATTCTTCCCTGCTTCCAGGGGGGCAAGGGGAAAATGATCCATAATCAGGACCGGGACTAGCAGAACAGCCCTGCTGAGGGGAGATAACTCTATAAACAGCCACAGGGCGAAGAAACTCAGCAAAAATATAATGAAGCCTCTTTGCTGAGGCTACGAGGGGAAGCCCTGCTCTGCTAACCTCTCTGATGAGTGCTTGCTGATAACTATGTATTACCGATCAGAATCACAGGCAGTAATTACCAGGCAAGAATTTAGTCTGAAAGGTGAGATTGGAGCTGACACGCTTGGTTCCCTCTCCCAGGCTGGATGTCCGTGGACAGAGGGTGGTGGATCGCTTTAGACCTAGAGGATGGGATGCATTTTGGAATTCTAGGTGCCCTGTGCCCCTGACTGTAGAGAAATCTCAAACACCGCCATCCCGTACTAAAACTGACATATTCAAAAATGCTTTTACAAAATGGCCAAAGGAAGATATTAGAAAAATTCAGTCTAATTTCTCTGCTGCCTCATTAGCACAGGGCCGTTTCAAGGGCCCCCATCCCAGAGCTTCCACTCACACTATTGCAGGCCCATGAGAAGCTGCTGACCCCACCTTGGATACCCGACAGGTAATTTTCATTTTGACTTTTGTTTTCATTTCTTGATTTGGATCTTATTGCCTGAACCTCACTGTGTTTTGTTTCATGGCTACTGTTATTTTGGGTTTATGAAGTCATCTTTCTTAAGTGAGGAAGTGTGGTCAGACAGTGAGAGCCCACATTCAGGAGCTCCGGAACGTCTCCTAGCGAATGAGACCCGCAAAGCTACGTCCAATCTCCCCACTCTGCTTTGCAGGAGGCAATTGAACTGATTTCCTGTGGAGAATATGACAGAGCAGGGTGAGGCCTTCATGCTGAGCTGTGGGGCCACTTAGCAGAGTTTCTGAAAACTCTGTCCATATCTGGACCCCTGAATCCTCCTGCCCAGGTAGCAGCAAGGCACTCTGGGGGCACGAGGCACAAGCCTGGGGTGGAGACACTCCGGTTCTGAACATCTCTGCTGCAGCCGCACAGCCAGAGTGGGCCTGCAAACCTCTCGAGCCTCCTGCCTGGGCAGGGACTGGTCTTTCCCGGAGTGGACCGGGTGTTACCTAGACCCTAAAGACAGCGTTCAGCTACAGTCCCACCAATTGCATGTCCATTCTGACCTCAGGCCCCAGCTCATTTCCCTCTTCTCCTTCCTGTTCCAGCTATAATTGGGAAAATGCTTTCCTGTCTTAAAAATGCATGGGCACAGAAGATGAATGGGGACCGAGAGCTAAATCCACTATTACTATTCTCCTCAACCCTGTTGTTTATTTTCCACGGGAACTAAATAATGGATCTAAACTGTTTGCTATTACTTTAAGGAGCTGCTGATGCATCATAGAAATCTTTGAAAACATTCTCTTTAGATTCATGATTCTACTTCAAATATAGCCATTTTCTCCCCTCCTCCTCCTCGCTTATTTTTCTTCAGAGTCTTTGCAAAGGAAGAGAGCCTTGCTTGCCCAGGAGTTTCAGTTGCAGTTTTTCTCTGTCCCCAAGCTGGAGTCACCAGGTTTGCGCCTTGGCCTTGTCAATGTCAGGGTGTGAACTCACAGCCACCAGTCTCCTTCCTAATTCTGGGCACTTGGGTGCTCTGCTGGCACCCATTTCCTCCCTTAATGTCCCCTCTTGACTCACGAGCACCTAGAAGAGAGGAGACTTAGCCAAGGTCATATAGAAATCCAATGACAGAGTTAAAATTCTTATCACTTCATTTGATTCTTATGATTCTTACTGCTTTGGGTTTAACTATTAGACCATGAAAGCAAGGATTGATACTCCAAAGGAAAAAAATATTCAGTTCATTAATTATTACATGATTACATGTACCTGATTGTTCAATCACATAATTTTGGTGTTGGTAGGAACTTATTGATTATTTATTCCAACCCTATCTTACTACTGATGAAGAAACAAAGATCAGAAAAGGGTTCAAGTACCTGCCTAGCTCAAGGACATCTGAGCAGATGGTGACAAGACCAAGCCTGGAACTCATCCATCCCAGTCTAGTGCTCTTGCCTCGCCTCTCCCTGGACTCGTGATTTCCACAGGAAACAGGGATCCAATGGGCATATTTGGTTGTTTGGGTTGTACATCTGTTAGGCAATTGCTATGCAAAGAACAGTCTCTTGAATTCTGCTGCACTAGGTTCTAATGACTATAGCATGTTTAGAAGATGTGGTCGGGGGCCGGCCCCGTGGCTTAGCAGTTCAGTGCGCGCACTCCGCTACTGGTGGCCTGGGTTTGGATCCTGGGCGCGCACCGACGCACTGCTTCTCCGGCCATTCTGGGGCCGCGTCCTACATACAGCAACTAGAAGGATATGCAACTATGGCACACAACTGGGGCTTTGGGGGGAAAAAAAAAGGAGGAGGATTGGCAATAGATGTTATCTCAGAGCCAGTCTTCCTCAGCAAAAAGAGGAGGATTAGCATGGATGTTAGCTCAGGGCTTATCGTCCTCACAAAAAAAAAAAAAGAAAAAAAAAGATGTGGTCCCTGTCTCCTGGAGCTCAGAAAGTGAGAGGCCACTGGGGCTCACCCTTGCTTCTGCTCTGCACAATAAAGCAGTGATTCTTAGCCAGGAGCTCAAATTCTAGCCACTAGAGGACACGTTTTAAAAATGCACCCCCAAATACTGAATAAGAATTTCTGTGGGGAAGTCTGAGCCGTGTGCATTTTGCACAACCTCCACAGGGCATTTGAAGAAGCCCATTGTTGAGAATCACAGCCCTCGGGCCAGCCTGCTGGTGTAGGGGTTAAGTTTGCGCACTCTGCTTTGGTGGCCCAGGGTTCACAGGTTTGGATCCTGGGTGCAGACCTATGCACCACTCACCAAGTCATGCTGTGGTGGCATTCCACATACAAAATAGTGGAACATGGGTACAGATGTTAGCTCAAGGCTAATCTTCCTCAGCAATAAAAAAAAAAGGAAGAAAGAAAAGAAAAGAATCACAGCACTAAAGCATCTTCATGATCTATGAGGATGGTCATAGAAAGGAATGGTTCTGGCTGGAGGGAGGGAGGTGGATAGAGTGAGTTTCTGTTGGTAGTCTGGAGGAAATCTCCAGGAGAGAAGAAGGACCTGTCCTACTCTCTTTCCTAATCCAACCTGGGAAATATCCTGGATGACATCTGTGTGTAGGGATGTGGAACGACCAAGTCCATATGAAAAATCATCCATTCCAGCCAGTCCCATCTCTTGGCCCTCAGGGCTTCCAGGAGAAATAATAGGTGAAGACCAGTCACAAGATACTTGGGGCTCTCCCAAACCCTGAGGTGTGATGCTGTGATTGATGTCAAAAGGAAAAACCTAAAGCATCTTGCTTTATTCTCTATTTTTTGCTCCAGGTAAATATTGGAAGATAAATCTGAGTTGGGAGGGAGTCCTTGGCCTGCAGGGATGGTCAGCATGAGTCAAAGGCTATTTTCAGTTTCTAACCTCTGGGTTAAAAGGCTTTCCCACAGAGAAAGAGGAAATTCCACCTAATTTGCTCCTGATTTGGTCCACAGGTCAGCAGTCTGCTGTTATGAGACTCCAGTCCAGCTTCTGAATAACTAGGATGGGGCAAGCTCCTCTCCTGAAAGCCTAATCATACGATGTGGTCAGGCTCTGACTCGCAGAAATGCGGGGGAGAGGACACCAAAGGGGACCGAGCAGACACTTGGCTCAGGGGCTACTGCGGTGTGCGTCCTCGGCCAGGCAGCCTTGCCAGCCATCCTGGCAGTCCCTGGCTTGGCGCCGGCAGCAGGAGTAAGAGGGAGGAGGGAAGGAGAGGGGCACCACAGCAGGAGGAAGCTGTGGAGGCATCTGGAAAGAGAGATTGTTTCCAGCCGTGAATCAGCAGTACTTGCTTGGTCTCAGTGAGGGAGGCCTCTAGCTCTACTAGAAATAGAAAGCAGTCAGGTTCCGGACCAGGTTCTGGGTCAGTCCAGGTACCTTTGGAGGGGTCTGGAAATAACAATCACAAAATAACCATGGCCGCAGTCTCAGGGCCAGGCATTTTCCTATGGAATAAAAATTGGTGAGTTATGGGCCATATTTGACACCAGATACACATTGATCAGCTTGTTTTAAATTGAATTTAAACTGCGTTATGTGGGGCATGCACTTTCCAGTTTGCCCCAGTTCCTGGTTTCTCTATCATATTACACCTGGCTGACTTGAACTTCTACATTGTTGCCTGGGCCCTATTGCCGTTTGAGTTTCCTGACTCTTTTACTCCATTTGTGGATCCCCACGACGAGTGTACAGGAAGGTCCTGTTATTATCCCTGTTTACAGGTGAGGAAGCTGAGGCCAGGAGAGAACACTGATTTGGCTGAGGTCTCTTGGCGAGTACACAGCAGAGGCAGGCCTCGCGCTCCTGATCCGCAGATGGAACGGCATTTACTCTCTCAGCCCGCACGTAACATGGTCTCTGGGAATCCATTGTCCACCCCCCCGCAGCGTCCCACTCCCTCCCTCCCCTGAACCTCTTCTACACAAACACACACACACACCAGCAGCCTTGGTATCGTTGGACCTGGAGATACCTTAGTGTGTTTCTCTTTCTCCTCCTTTGGCCTCAAGACGACTCAGAAACAAAGGGGGAAGATTAGCATCTCCCTGATGATTAGTGATGTTGTGCATCTTTTTGTATACCTGTTGGCCAACTGTATGTCATCTTTGGAGAAATCTCTATTTAATTCCTCTGCCCATTTTTAAACTGGGTTAGTTATTTTTTGCTATTGAGTTGTAGGAATTCCTTTAGATGGAAGAAAAGTAGAATGGTGGTTGTGGGGAGTTGGGGAGGGGGAAATGAAGGACCGTGTTCACTGGGTATAAAGTTCAGTTACGTAAGATAAATAAGATCTAGAGACCTGCTGTACAACATTGTGCCTATAGTTAACAATACTGAATAGTGCACTTAAAAATTTGTTGAGAGGGAGATCTCAAGTTAAGTGTTCTTATAATAAAAAAAAAAAGCAGAAGAAGAAGAAACTTAGGAGGAAGGAGATGGGCACAGTAGGAAGATGACGGAATTAACACTGCGTTTGTTTTCCATGATCTGCAGACAGGGAAGCAAACACCTAGAATTGTTTGAATTGGAATCTATACACCCTTTACCCTTCCCAGTCTTGTTACCAGCGTTTGACCCAGCCCCAGCGTTGAAAATCTGTCCTGAAAGAAATCAGGGTTGCAAGTGCAGGAAGTTAAACAGTGGCTGGATTTGCATTTAACGCTAGGCCATCTCAGTGTGAGGATGCACAAATTCTGGAGATGTTGTTTATGGTTTAAAAATCCTCCTCAGTTTCAAAATTCACGTGCATCTTCTCTTGGGAGTCCACCTCACTGGAATCTGTGACAACCAGCGTAAGTCATCTGACGGCAAGTAACATGCAGTCCTCGCTGATGGAAATTGCTGGGTTTGCCCTCTACTGAGCAAAAAGCTGTTGGGCCCAAATTGCTTTCTGCACAAGTATGAACAAGTGATCCTGTCATTCTGACCCTTGAAGCTAATGTAGCTCAAAGCTCTAACCTTCCTTATCACCCCTGCAAAGTGTTTTCTGTGATAAAAAACAAAGTGTGTTTACTTCCCTTTGAGAATCATTCTTTTCCCATATTGAAGGCCAGGGGTCATTTTTGGGGATGGCAGTGAAGCATGGGAAGGTTTAATGGCCACTGGGATGAGATCTGCCAAGGGACTGGGAAAGGTTTCAGGTGCAACTGGATCAGATCCAAAGGAGGGTATTGCCCTCTCTTGTTGCCCCTATGCATGAATTCATTTTGAGGGGCTTATGCACAGTGACATTAGCTAGAAGCATCTTTTCACAGCAAAGTCCCAGGCTCAGGACAGATTTGCTGTTCATCTCACTGGCAAATGACACATCCAAACAACCTCTGAGTTCCCCGGTCCTGATGTCCTCTGATGCTGGACCAGTCTTTCCCACCTTCTTGATTTGGTGATTCCTGCACCTGAGAGTGAAAGCGGCCATGTGTGCCTTGAAAGCCTGAGGTGGCAATACTGATGGCTTACTAGGTGTTTCAGTATCTTCCTGCCTGATCCAGGCCTGGCTGATGACTCCTTCTGGAAATTAACTGTGCCCAGCAGAGGGCCTAAATCAGGGTGTCGACTAAGAGTCGAGAAGGGAGGGACAGGAGGAAATAGTATTGGAAAGAGCGATTGAAAAATGGTCACGTGAAAGGATTGAATTTTATTGACAGGATGTGAAAGTAAAGACCAGGAACCAGAAACACGTTGGTGCCAAGGAGTTGACCTAAGGATGGGGTGGGTTTGGAAGGTAAGCCAGGGTCAAGAATAAAAATGTGTATTCATTTGGGAATTGGAACCAAATATAAGTTCTGATTAGACAGAGTGGTGATTGGGCAGGAGACAAAGGAAGAATGTGCTTTTTTGGAACCTAGATGGGAATCTGATGGGCAGCATGATTTAGCCGTAGCTGCCATTCATGTGACACGGCTCCTGCCTCTTCTCTCTCCATGCCCCTTCCCCGCTACTCCACCTATACGGAATGTCTTTCAGTCTCTCAAACACCTCCCACCCTCACCACCATCAGCTCTTCATATCCTCTGTTCTCTCTTCCTAGAACATTCTAACCCCAACCTCATTACTGGGCTAATGAATGTCTCTTCATTTCAAGCACTGGCCCAAATGTTACTTCCTCTAGGAAGCTTTCGCTGACCACCATTCGCTCCTCAGTTTTGGCTTGATGCTTCCTCCATGTGCCCTCATAGCTCCTGTACTTGACGTGTCCCGGCACTTGTCACACTTCTTTACAATTGCTTTTTCATTGTTACTCTTCCCAGCAGATGGTAAGGGCCAAGAAAGCAAGGGACCATGTCTATACTGATTCTGGCCCCTGCAAAACCTAGCAATGTGCTTACCATCAGCAAATTGCAAATAAATTTTTATTTGTTCTTATGAGGCACTTTCTTTCCCCTACCCTGAAGAGAGAGCTGAACATGGTTTCTGCCAAGCAAGATCAAGTTTAGCACTATAATGATCATTTTGTTGTCCAAAGAAGGTAGTTGTGTCTCCTCAACAGACCATAAGCCCCTTGAGGGTGGGAGCTGTGTGTTCCACTTCACCTTTCTCTCTCCATCCATAGGCTATTTAATGTCCAGCCTAGTGCTGGACCTACAGCAAATGCTCAATAAAAAAAGTGTTATTTGATTGCAGGGGTTAGCTATCAGAAAGAAGGTATTATCTCTGCTTTAAGAGATAAAACAATTTGCTTCAAACTTGTCTGAGTGTTTGGAATCAGACAAGAGTCCTTTTTAAAATGAGAAAATGGGACTTTAATAGGTCTTGCCCTCTCTGTTTCCCTACAGAAGATGAAGCAAGCATTTCATTCAGTTGGAGATGCCGTCCGCAGCCAATAACCCTTGGGATTTGAGAGGGATTATTTGGCCACTGGAGGGCTCTTACATTTTTCCTTGTAATGCAATTGAAACCTATTCAGAATGACTAAATAATTAATGCTACATTGTACAAAGTGTGCTCCCCAGTTCTTATCACAATTTTTTAAAATGCAAAATTTCAAGACCAGACTTAATTTACTGTGTTTTACTTCTTCAACAAAAACATGAGATGAATAATTTCCCCACATCATGGCTTTACATTTTCCCATAAATAGGGCATCTGTTAACATGGATTATTATGTATGTGATGCTAACGTGATTAGGCTCAAACATTCATTCAAAAAGCTCATTTTTTTAAAGGAATGACTCATGAAAAAATGAGAATGAGAATCAAGGGAAAAAATATTAAGGAAAAATCTATAAAGGCAAGAAGTAAGGAGTAAGCTGGGTATTTTGAGTAAGCTGGGCATTTTGGAGTCAGAGGCTGAGTACTATTTGTTCAACAATATTTATCATGGACCCACTATGTGTCAAGCACTGTGCTAGCTACAGGGCGTACACAGAACAGCTGATAATAGTAACAATAGCAGCCTTGCCCACTAAGAGCCAGGACTTGGTCTTGTTCACCACTAATCCTAGAACTCTAGATCAGAGATTGACCTGCAGTAGGTATGCAGTAGTATTGAATATACTGTAAAGGTAATGTTTACTGAACAGCTCATATATGCCTTGGATTGTTTTAAGGACTTCACGTGTGTTGTCGTTTTTAATCTTCATAATAATATTATAAGGTCAGTAATAGTACTACCCTTATTTTACAGGTGAGGAAACCGAGGCTAAGTGGGATTGATTAAATTGCCTGAGGTCAATAGAGATGGAATTAAAACTCAAATCTGTCTGACATCAAGTCAGATATAAAATATCAGATATATCATCTGATATAAAAAATGTGTTTCCAATCATGAAGTTATACTCTATAAAGATGATATTCCTGCAATCTGGGTGTTCACACCTAGTGCCAGAAATAAATGTGCAAGCAAGTAGCCAAAATGAAAGTAATATAATTGGAGACACTTCTGTTGTATCGCTTGTCTGCCTAGAGAATTCCAGAAAAGCTTCATGTAGGAGTTAAAATTTGATCAGATTCATGAAGAAGATGTGAAGTAGAGCCAGAGCTGATCCCCAAAAGATGTATCATGTGGGTGAGATGTAGATCTTTGATGTTATGGGTCAATTGGGATTATTTGTTAATAGTCAACAACCTATCTTATCCCGACTGATGCACTGTGATAATAAGGCTTCTTCCAAAGTGCAATAAAGAGTAATTATAGGGCCGGCCCCGTGGCTTAGCGGTTGAGTGCGCGTGCTCCGCTGCTGGTGGCCTGGGTTCGGATCCCGGGCGCACACTGACACACCGCTTCTCTGGCCTTGCTGGGGCCGCGTCCCACGTGCAGCAACTGGAGGGATGTGCAGCTATGACATACAACTATCTACTGGGGCTGTGGGAGAAAAATAAATAAATAAAATTATTAAAAAAAAAAGTAATTATAGATACTTTTAACTTTTTTGAAGTATAATATACATATTGAAAAGTGCACGTATAGGAAAGTGTATGGTTCTTAAGGCTGCTATAACAAATTACCAAAACCTGAGCGGCTGAACACAACAGAAATTTATTCCCTCACACTTCTGGAGGCCAGAAGTCTGAAATCAAGGCATTGGCATGGTTGGTAGATTTGGAGGCTCTGAGGCAGAATCCGTTCCATGCCTATCTCCTGGCTTCTGGCGTCTGTCACCAATCCTCGGCATTGCTTGGTGTGTAGAGGTGATACTCCAACCGCTGTGTCCATCTTCACATGGCCTGCCCCTCTGTGTGTCTCAAATCTCCCTCTCCTTTCTCTTAAAAGGATACCAGCCATTGGATTTAGGGCCACCCTAATCCAGAATGCTCTCATTTTGAGATCCATAACTAGATTATATCTCCAGAAACCCTGTTTCCAAATAAGCTCACATTCACAAGTACGGGGGGAAGGACTTGGACGTATCTTTTTGGGAGGCACAGTTTAACCCGCTACAGCCCCCTCTTGGTCCCACCTTCCCCAAGAGCAGTGCTGCCCTGGCTTTAAACAGTCTCACCTGTTTTTCTACTTCACCTAAAAGGAACTGTAAAGTTTGTACTATTTGTATTTGGCTTCTTTTTCTCAAATTATATTTGTGAGGTTCATTCATATCGTTGTATATAGCTCAGAAAATTTCTTATCATTGATGTGTATTATTTCCTCTTGTGAATATAAGATAATTTATCCATTATACTATTATGGGCATTTAGATAATTTTCACTTTGATGGTATTACAAATAATGCTGCTCTGAATATCTTTATACATTTTTTTAGGCTTGTGCATAGATTTATGTTGAGTATATATCCAGGAGAGAAATTGCTACGTCATGGGGTATACACATGATCAGCTTTTGTGGAACTTCCAGACAGTTTTCCAATGTGGCTATACAAAAACTGGTTTAAACAGAGGAGTAGCATGATCTGATTACACATTTAAAAGATCACTGGCCAGAGGGACACAATGGCACAGAGGTTTAGCTTCAAGATAACATTCACAAAGGAAAGGAGAAGGAAGCAAATCTAAAAGCTGGGATCAGAGTATGGAGGGTTCTAACTCTTAGCTTAGCAGTTTGGGCTCCTTTTGTTAGGGGAAAATGCCATTTTTTAAAGTAAGAGAATGACATTATTCAATTTATTCCTCATGAAGATGGATGGCAGCCAGTTAGCAGAAAATATTGAGGGAGATCCTGAGCATATGACCCCAGGGATGTGGTAAGAGGCATGCAGAGTGGGTAGATGGGAGAACCGTGAGTGGAGCCTACAGACCCTGGCAGTTCCCAGAATGTGGTGTGCAGGAGAAAGGGAGCAATCGGTGATGCCTTAACTTAACTTGCCGTTTTCATGCCAACACTGTGGATGGGGCGTGTTTGGGTTAGAAGGTATGTTGTCTTGGCCACATTTGTCCAAGGATTTCACTCCAGGGCAATGAAGAGCTCTGATCACCAACATGTGCATCTGTTAGCATTGGACAGAGTGCCCTGAGGCCACCTGGAAATGTGCCATCACCTCTGTATTTCTAAACATCAGGAAGGAGAGAAAAGTGAATCTAGACTCATTCAATCAGCATTTAAGAACCCACGGTAAAACACAAAACCTCAGCGAAGTGTTATTTTGATCACAAAAGTGTGTCAAGGAGATTAGGGAAGTCTGGAGAGGGAAGCACTTCATCTGACTAGGGGTGTCAGGGAGGATAACGGTGGAGAATATTTCAACTGGGTTTTGAAAGATGAGTAGGAGTTCTTAGAAGGAGAAAGGGCTGCAGAATTGAGGCTGGAGAGTGGACTTGGGTGAAGTGCAGGAAGGAAGAAGGTCATTTCCAACAGAGGAAATAGCATGTGCAAAGGAACTAAAACATATAGCTGAAAGGTATTGTGCTCTTACCATGTACCAAGCACTGTGCTTAGAATTGATCTGGGCTTATTCGTTGGATCCTCTCTAGAACTCATCAAAGCAGGTGTACTTATTATTTTCATTTCGTGCATGAAAAAAACTGAGGCTTAAAGAGGTCAAGCTACTCAAGCCAAGGACACACGGCTGGAGATAGGGGAGGACTGCTGACTCTAGAGCTCAGGCCTCTAATCGTGTGAGCTCCTCTACCCCTGAGAAAGAGGTTGGAAATGGTGTGGACACTAATGCAGGCAGCTTGCACCTTACTCACAATGATGTCATGACAGGTAAACCCTCCAACCTCAGCCATGATAACCGGCAGCAGATCATTTTCCAAAATTCTCTTCTAGTCCATGCCCAGAGAAATAGGAGAGCTACATTAAGACTTTGAAAAACGCTAGTGACATTTACCTGTGTTGGTACATCAGAATAAAAATAGCCCCTCCTGACCCCCTCATTTAACCCCTTCTCTTCAGCTCAGCATCCCTCAATTTTGCCTCTGCTCCATTTTTTTTTTCTTCTTTGAAGATACATCAGGTCTCAAGTTCAGCTTAATCCAACTGCTAGATGTATTATTCATTTCTACACTTTAATGATATGATAAGGTTTCTGGAAATAGGAAAAGGCTCATTAAACTGTCATTTGAATATAGATCACACCTAAATTCTAAGGAAGACAAAATCTGCCAGCCGGGGATGCATTTGCCTTCCCAACACAGCTCTCTACAAACTGGGAAGGCAGAAAGAAGCATTTCAAAGACAAGAACCTCCAGATTAGCATGTATTCGTGATTTATTCTGTAATTAACGATAACTCACAAACAGAATGAGAGATTCAGAGAGACAGTGAATGAATGCGGGCCAAAAAAGAAGGAATCTAGGCTGTCAAACATGGCAAGATGTGTGTTTTGCCCCTGTCTGTGATCAGTGGTTTGATCAGGCAGGCTCTATTTGAGGTCGGGGAATATGTAGGGATTTTAATTTAACTCGCATGGCTTAGAACACTACGTCATCCCTGGCTGCAGAAATTGATTTGAGAATACAACTTGTCTGCAGCTCTCCCTCTCTGTTTGCCTTCAGGTTTGAGAAGATGCTAGAAAATGCAGGAGTGCAAGAGAGGGATTCAGTGCCAGATGCTGGTGAAACTTGGCATATGCCCAGCTATTTCTCCACCTCTCAATCCATAGGGGATCTGAAAATAATGAGTTAATTTATATGAAAAATTTAGGTTGTTCCAGACCCTGGTCTAAGCGCTCAGCACATATGTTCTTATTTGTTTCCTATCCGACCCTAGGAGAAAGGTCACCTTTGCCCTTAGACTCAAACAAGAGAGGCCTCTATCTGGACTCCCTGCTTTAGTGGGCTCATTTTGGCTCTCCTCCAGAGGTGTTCCTCCCCAGATGGGAAGTAGCTGCTCCATGGGGACAAGAGGACATACTCATTAGGCACCTGGGACCCTGGAGTTTCCTTCTCTGACATCCCCGAACCAGACTGAGATTCTGAGCAGGCCTCTTATCTGGGTCTGTCCTTGCTGGCAGACTGTGTCCATAATGTGATCCTGGATCTCCGAGTCAAGGGCTGGCCCTCTGCACGGCTTTTGGACACACACACAGTATTTCGTGTGGACTGGGCCATTAGCAAACTTACTTCCCTGTGACTTGCAATGTGAAATGGAGCCAGGGGTGGGAAAAGAAGAGGAGGAGAGTGGGCCGTGAACAAAAGCCTGGGGCGTGTTCTTTCCTACACCATCACATTTCAGCAAGGAACTCCATGGAATCCAAGAGATCTAAACTCAAACCTTGTGCTTCTAGGTCATTATAAACACGTATTTGTCAAGGTAGGAGGATAGAACATGTTTTGTTTAGTGATTTGTTAGCTTAATCTTTACTTTTGAATATTTTGACATGTAATATATAGGCTGCCATTTGTACTCTTGCTATGGGCCCTAAAAATGTTAGGGTGGGCTCAGTGTAGGGATATTAATATCTATGTTTTACATATGGAAAAATGGCAAGCTTAGTCACTTGCTAGCAAATGCTGAAGTCAGAATTTGAATTTAGGCCATCTTATTGCAGGATCTACACTCTCAACTAGTACTTGATACTCCCTCTTATGGGGGCATCATGGGGAGGTGCCCATTCAAGTCAGGTGATATCCTGATGGGATTAGAGCCATTAGACAAACATGACAACCTTTCTTTCCTGCCATATTTTAGGACAAGAATTGGGATGGGACCCCGGGGGCCTCTGATAGGGTGAGCAGAGTGTGTGTAGGGGGGGAAGGGGGTCAGGAGAGAACCACAGATATTGGAGACAAGAAGGTCTGTTTGAATCACCTTATCAGTGTCCCTGCCAAAAATCTGTAACCTGAATTTAATCATGAGGAAACAGACAAATCTGGAAAATCCAGAATGGAGAATGTGATTCCTAAGACGGACCCCTGATTCTCGTCCTCTGTTGTACAGGCTCTGCACAATCCCCTGCCTGGGAGGGGCAGGGCCTGCCGATGAAAGGAGACACTCTCTTGATTATGTCACACATATAGCAAAGGGGAAAGGATTTTGCCAATGTACTTAAAGTCCCTAATCAGTTGACTTTAAGATAATTAGTTGGAAGGAGACTATCCTGGGTGGACCTGACTCAGTCAGTAGGGAGGCCTTAAATCAAGGCTTAGCCCTTTCCCTGGGGAGAGAGGCAGCAGACATTCTCCTTTTAGCCTTGAAAAAGGAAACTACTGTGCTGGGGAGAGAGCGGAGAGCCTCAGACCTACAACTGCAAGGACCCGAACTCTTCTAAGAACCAGTGAGCTTGGAAGAGAACCCTGAACCTCAGCAGAGATTGTAGTGCCACCAACACCTTGATTTCAGCCTGGAAGGACTCTGAGCAAAAGATCATGTAACCCAGACCTAGAGTCTTGACCCAGGGAAACCAGGAGGTAGGAAAAGTGTGTTCTTTTGCTGCTGAATTTATAGTAATTTGTTTCATGGCAACAGGAAACTAATACAAGGGACATTTTATAAGACACCTGCTTCGTACTCTTCAAAAATTATTATCATAAAAAACAGGCATGAAGGTATGAGGAGGATTCTAGTTAGAGCGACTAGAAAGCAAACAAGTAACAGCAAAGAAAAACAACAACCCTCCGGGCTGGCAGTGATTTATGAAAGTTTATTCACCCTGGGTTTTGGAAACTTGATTTCTGTTTTCCTTCCATTTGAGTGTCCTTTTCATACAGATATCTCTGCTCTGTGTTTTGAGCAGAGGTTAGGCCTTATGGCTTTGATCTTCACAATGTCCCGTTGTGGACAGGGACAGTTACTTGAAACTAATCACACTGTCCCTTAGCTGTAGAGAAGTGACCTGTCTCCAGCAGCTGCTGTAAGGCCAGGATTTAACGGCAGTGCTGGGGTCGTAAGAATGAATTTTAATGGTCTGCACCATCCTCCTCTCCCACGTCTGAAGGTGCGGAGATGGAGGTATGAGCTGCTTTGATAAGTTTATGGTGATAGCACAATGTACGTGGACAAGGACAATACATTTGTACCAAGGAATCTGTGCTCAGGAGGCCCCAGATGAAGTGTGTCTGCAAGACCCAGCTTGTCATTGCCCCACGTATAGGACCCTACTCCACCTAGCCTGCTGTCTTTGTCAGGGAGGAAAAAGTACCTGAAACGAGTTTACATTAAGATGTGAATGACCTTCCTGTGGACTGAACTGTGTCTCCTCTCTCCCCGAATTCCTATGTGGAAGCCCTAACCCTCAAAGTGGGTAATTAATGTTAAATGAGGTCATAAGGGTAGGGTCCTAATCTGGTGGCCTCATAAGGAGAGGAAGAGAGAGAGAGCTCAGTCTCTCTGCACGCTTGCCCCGAGGAAGGGCCAAGTAAGGACTCGATGAGAAGGCGGCCACCTGCAGCCCAAGGAAAGAACTCTCACCAGACACTGACCCTGCTAGCACCTTGATCTTGGACTTGCCTTCCTCTAGAACTGTGAGAAAATAAATTTTTGTTGTTTCAGCCTCCCAGTCTGTGGTATTTTGTTATGGCAGCCCTAGCTGATGAATATAGACTTAAATAAAGGGTTTTTGCATTAAAAAAAATGACTGCTGGGTGAGCCCAATGCTTAACCCCTGTGAAAATCTCTCTAATGGTGGAATTTCATTCTTTATAACATCTTGGTGTTGAAAGTCAATTTAAAGATCTCTAGAGAGTTCTAATTATTTTACATATGGGGATGGGTCTATTAGAGGAATTGCAAAACATATACATGCATACACACACACACACACACACACACACACATACATACACATACACCAGAATAGCTGGGTGGCAAATACATTAATTGAGACAGAAAAAGATTAGTGGGTAGAAATATATTTTATTCATTTATTCATTCATTTAACAAATAGGTATTAATCATCACAAAATAAGGGTATATAGCAAGTATGGCATTTTTCTAGGCAGCAGGGAGCATGCAAAGAATTATAAATCCCTGTCCTTGAAGGGGTCTCAGACATACACATATGCAGGACAATGCAACTGTTGTTTATTAAATGCCTAAAACGAACCTGGCCCTGTGCTACATGATTTCTCTTAGATTAGCTCATTTATATAACCAGTCAGCGTGTATATATAATTACTTCCATTTTATATGTGTTCTATTGAGTCCTAGAGAGTTTAAATAACTTCCCCAAAGTCACACAGAACGGAGATTTGTTTGCTCTCCAATATAGCATTCTACATTAATCATGAATAAGATGGTGTCTGATTAACCTGAAAGAGAGAAATAGGCTATAAAGCGTTCGAGAAATTCAGGGTTTGCTATCAGAGCTATTAGTCAAGGAAAGCTTCATGGAGGTGGCATTCAAGTGAATTTATATAGATGAAGCAGAAATGTGAGGGAGGACAACCTAGGTAGTGAGAAAGGGCTAAGCAAGGACACAGTGATGGGTGTAAGCTACGTGGGGGCAGTGAGACATCCACAGTGGCCACAGCAGTAAGGACTCTTTTAGTAGAATAACCAGAGTCAAAGAGAAAAGGGAAGTGGTAAGCAGGAGGAATTCGGGGTGGGGAGGTTCTGGAGGCCAAGCGGTCAGCCTCAGGGCTAGTATCCTAATCTGGGCAATAGCTGGCAATAGCTTGAATCGGGGTGGGGAGGGAAGAGCAATGGGACTGAGTCCTCACATGGTTGAAAGAGTAGGGCTGTGGGTCCTGTGGGGTGGGGGGAAGGAGGGGAAAAGGGGTGAGTGCTGTTAAGGATGGTGATGAAGATGGTGCTGAGGATAGGGATGACGTTTAGTAAGCAGTTACTATGTACCATGCCCTGTAGGAAGTACTGTTGTGGGTAAACTCATAACAACAGCCCTGTAAGACAGACACTATTAACACCTGCATTGGACAGATGAGAAGCAGGTTCCAAGAGGTTAATTTGTCTAAGTTCTCATAGCTTACAAGTGGCAGGAACAGGATCTGAGCCCAGACTGTTCAGCAAAGACACAGAGCAGAAAACACGGAGAGATTCCTCCAGCTGCAAGATTCCAAATGTGGGAGGGCCTTCCAGGCTTCCCTCTATTTGTGGTCCTGCGCCCACACCAGATGGGCCATGGGAATATGCACAAAATACCGAGACACCTAATTGACGAAAAGGGTTTTGAAACTGCCTCCAAGTTCCCTAAATAAGGAGTGCGGCTCCTCATCCTGCATTAGAACTTCTTTATCTTTTAACCATTTTTCCCTTCAAATTTAACTCTGCTGCCTTCTGCACTGAGGATTACCTAAAAGGCCAAGTTTGGCATTCTTAATCCAACCATTTCTGAGTTATCTGAGAACAGCAAAGGTACAGGGATAAGTGCTTAAAGCATTAACTCTGGAAGCACCAGAGGGAGCTGAGACGAGAAAGTTTCCTTCCCTGAGGACCCTGCAGGGCTCAGACCTGTAGGATCCCCCCATGAGCTGGGCAGTACTAAACTATCCTCTTAGGTCCCAGAGCCCCTTGTTTGTTTTTACTGTTTTGAAAAACTGCCTACAGATAAATTATGTGACCACTGAAACTGCTGGGAAGACATTATTTCCCCAAAAGAGCTTAGCTGGAGGAATTGGAGCCGTAAGAAGGCATTGACAACCTAAGCTGTCAAGGAAAATCAACAGGTGTTTATTTTGCGGGTACTTGCCATGGGCCACGTGAAGTAATAGACCAGGAAGAAGATGCAGAAGAAATATCCTATGGACATAATCCAAACCTACAGAAACGTTGATATCAATTCAGCCATTACCGAGCACCTACAATGCAACAGATACAGTACTCTGTGCTGACTGGTAAATCGATGACGAACCAAACAGACCTCGTCTCCTGCCCTCATGGAATTCATATTTTGGGCTACTTATGTGAAATTAAACCACATTTTATTTTCAGTTGTATTTTGAATAGCAACAAAAGATAACAGAGAGGCACAGCAGAAATACATTCTTCACCTGAATTAAAAGGTAAAGTGAGATTCTAACACATTATTCATTGCATGATAGGGACAATGACAGTGGGCTAGCACACACGCACACACATACCTTATCTCATGCATGAAGGATATATTCTTTGTCTAGAATTAGCTGAAAGAAAAGTTTGCAGTTTTTAGAGTTTTAATATAAAGAGAAACTATAGGGCAGAATCTTCCCTAGTAAGCACCTTACAATTGGTTTGAGAAGACTCACATGTGAAAAAACTGGAGAAGAATTCAAGACAATGGGCAGGTTCTCCTATTACCCAGGCCACTTCTCTCAAATTCAAACAGATTCTGCCTCCTTAAGAGAACAGACTGCTTCTAAGAACTTGGCATTAATTATTGGGATGCAGATGGGTACAAATAGATGCTGCCAGCTACAAATGAGTCTTAGCCCTTCAATAAATTAGGCCTCGTCAGGAATACGTTGTATGTCCCAACAGTCATAAAAGTGCATTTTTTTATAATTATGCCACTTTCTCATTTTATTTCTAAGTTCATCTGAATTGCTGGAGTTCACCCAACTAACCAAAAGCCCACTATGTTCAAAGCATGATAGTGGGCCCTGGGGTAACCCGGTGAACAAAACTGTCCCAGACGGTGCCTGTCCTCACAGAGCTTACATTCTAAAAGTGAGCAATCCAAGAACAGGTAAATAAACACATAAATTAAACCACTGCAAGTTGTGAAAAGTTTATGAAAAACTATAAGGCAAGAGAGAGGGACAGAATTATGAAAGAGAGGGAGAAAATATACGGGAGAGAATTATGGAAGGGGTCTACTTGAGCAGAGTGGTCAGGGAAGGCTTTAGGACGAATAAGGATTAGCAAAGTGGATAGCAGGGGAGAGCATTTTAGCTGTAAGTAAAATAATGAAAGGACATGGAGTTTTCTAAGAGCCATAAGAAGCCCAACGTGCCTGTTGGGTACTGAACAAGGAAATGTGTGGCCAGAAGTTGGAGAGAGGGGCAAGGGCCAGATCCTGCAGGACTTAAAAGACCATAGTCAGAAGTTTGGATTTCATTCTAAGTAGATTAAAAAGTAATCTGAGGGTTTTAAGCAGAACTGGGACATTATACAACTTGGAGATTGACAGGATCACTCTGGCTTCTGTGTGGAGAATAGATTAGAAGGGCCTGGAGTGGAAACCAGACACTGGTGGGGAAGCTATTGCATTAGTCCAGGTAAAAGAGAAGTACTGACGTGATGAGGGTTATGACCCTGGAGATGGAGCATGTGGGCCTCAAGAGGTACGTGAATTTGCTGCTCCATCAGTTGAGAGGGATGGAAGAACAAGGGGAATCAAGGGTAATTTTTGTTTTCAGTTGAGTAAATGGAATGCCCATTTGTAACAGGAGGGCAGAAGAAGAAAAGTGAAGGGAAAAAAGATTTGTAGGTTTGATGATTGGAGGATGAGAGACTTGAAGTGTGATGGTTTCTATTTTCCCAATGGAAAGTGAGATCCCTGATTACTTTGTTGCTGCAGAAAAAAAATAATTTTCAAAACCCATTATCTTCTTCCCTTCAAGCCCCCAAATAATTTTGGTTTACAATTTTCATTGACTGTTTTCCCATTTCCTCTTCTTAGCATTTGTACTGCGTCCTCCCCCTCTTAGCTCTTTCACCACCTCTTCCTGCTCCTGCTCCACTTAGCTCCAAGGACACAGGCCTCTGAGTGCAGCAGACAGACTCAGAGCCTTCCCCAGATGCAGATGCTCCCGAAACCCGGACCCAGGGGAACCACAAAGGGAGATAGACAATGTTCAATTTCTTTTATTTTCATTGCCAGGCTCCCATTTTAGGACACCCTGATTGCTTTGGGGGAATGTGGAGCAGTGCTTTCTCCCACTGTTAATTTAATGACCCTACTATGCTAATTGTTTCTTTTGCCATAATATCAACTCTTCCTCCCATATCTCTCAGACAAATGACCTAACTCTTCTAACACTATCCATGGAGGGCTTCACCATCCACCTAGGTAGAATAAATAAAGTACTTCCTCTTTATCCAGTTTCACTTTCCACAGTTTCAGTTACCTGAGGCCAACTGAAGTCTGAAAATATTAAATAGAAGATTCCAGAAATAAACAACCCATAATTTTTAAATTGCACACCATTCTGAGTAACGTGATGAAATCTCATGCTGTCTTGCTCTGTCCTGCTCAAGATGTGAATCATCCCTTTATCCAGTGGATCCAAAGCTGTTTAGGCTACCTGCCCATTAGTCACTTAGTATCTGTCTCAGTTACCAGATCAACTGTCACGGTATCACAGTGCTTGTGTTCAAGTAACCCTTATTTTACTTAATAAAGGCCCCAAAGTGCATGAGTAGTCATGCTGGCAATTCTGATATTCTCTTACTGTGCCTAATTTATAAATTAAACTTTGTCATAGGTATGTGTGTATAGGAAAAAACAGTATATATAGGGTTTGGTACTATCCATGGTTTCAGGCATCCACTGGGAATCTTGGAACAGATCCCCCACTAATAGAGGGGGACCAGTGTATATCATGCTAGTGTTTGTATATGTATTTGCTATCACATAAGGTTACAGGAGGAAATGATATTCTAAAAATAAGTATTGTATTATTGCACTGTAATTTGTTACCATTATTTGCAAAACCTGAGATGTACCAGGTAGAATGATGAGGGAACTCTGGTGTCAGCAGTTTGTATTTAAGTTAAAAACATATTAAAGAATGACAAGTGGAGATAGAACCTGGCTGAGGAGAAAGAAGACTTACCAATCTGAGTCATTCAGTCATTGGTTAATTCTTTCATACGTTAAATGTTCATTGAGCATGTGCTCAGTGACCTCACCTTATGTTCTTGGCACTGGAAATTTGAAAAATGAATAAGAACTATTTATAGTAGGGGAGGAACAAGGAGAGCTGAACTTAAAGTGTCATGGGGACTCTGAGTTAGGAGGGACAGCTGTGCAGCCGTGAGGGGGTGTAGAGGTGTGGGCCGTGCAGTTGATGGTCAGGGAAGGCTTTCACAAAGGCGGCGACATTTATTTCTAGTCTCAGTAATATTAAGTGGCCATGGCGTAGGGTATATGGGTGAGGAGGAGGGTGGAGAATGGGAAGAAAGAAGAGGTGAGTAGAGGGCATGAGGCAGAAAAAGCATGTAGGAGCTATTTATCTATCTGGAGAAGTGTTCTGCTTTGCATTTCATAAACAACTTCTATAAACATCTTTTAAAGCTATGTTTACAAGTATTTGACCACTCTGGATATTATATCTCTATGCATCTGGCTCCTCAATCTTTATCTGCTTGGATGTTCTTTTTCAAAAAGATGTTCCATATGGTTTAATTGAACCTATGATCACTCCCTCAGACAGAAGCCGTTCCCTTTGCCAAGGCTGACTTCTCACCCCGGTACTCGTCCCCTCATCAGTCAACACTATGTATTGTGCATATGCCAATGCGTGGGATTTTCAGGAAGTGTGGTGGTGATGGAGAATTGAGGATAGAGACAGAGATGCAGTGACCCAGAATAAAGTAACAGAAATCTGCATTTGTCCTTAAATTCAATAAAGTCTAATTGATAGGAGAAAACATACTGACATGAAGTGACTTAAGAGCTCTTACAAAATAACCTGCAGACAACTATGAGTTCTTCCTACCCACGCTGAGTACCCGGGTGCTAAGTGGAAGAAGAACAAAATGACTGGCTGCATCTGCACCGTTGCTTCAGGAAGTCCTGCCGAGCTAACTTGGACGCATTCTGTGTTTTTGTGGTGGTGCAGAGAGGGACAGTGGGGGGCAGACAGGGTGACTAAAGGAAGGGACCAATGCCTACGGACCCAGTGCTGGTGAAACTTAGGAGCTCCGTGCACGCTGAGTGGCCCAGCTGAGAAACGATGTCCATTCGTTTGCCTGACTCAGAATCAACAGTCATAGCAAGATTCAAATAAAATAATAAAAATGACTTAGTTTCTTTGGCAAACCAATAAAAAACTTTGGGATTTTGCTTTAAACATTTTGAATAATCCTATTAGTAGCTGAGAAAAATGAGATTGTTTTAATGACAGAGTATGTATATCTATATATTTCCCATCCACCAGTGTCTGAAGGAGATTATCCACACTTGCAGAAGCCCACCTTTTTTTGTGGGGTTTATCCCTGTCACCAGGTTTGGAGAGACAGGAGAGGGAAAGAGCCGCTCAGCCACTCTTCTGGGGCTGAATCTGCCCGATGATGTCTTCTTTGCCCACATGCCAAATGGAAAAACCAGCCATATTCAACTCATGGGGTTGTCTTGAAAATTAAACAAGACTATGTAAGTGGAAGCATCAGGTCAAGAGCCCGCATCACCAGTTCTGGTTGTTATTTATATTAGTCTGGATGTCTTGAAGTCTGAGAGCCCATTTTGTAGCTGTTTTCTTGTCAAATCAGCTGCCTTGACTTGGAGCAGGTGAGGTTTATATTTGGGTCCACATGCAGCCCTTCTGGGAGGTAGAGAGTGTAAAAGAGGACTTCTTGTGTTATCTTCTAGCCTTTGGAGCTGACCGATGAGGTTTATAGAGCTAATCCCACTGTTCCACAGTGCCATGTCTGTATGAGACTATATATATATACATATATATATGTGTATATATATATGTATATATATATATACATATATATATATAGTGTGAATGCGAGTTGTATGATTTTTAACAAATTTCTGTGTGGTTGGATTTTCTTAGCAATCCTCTTTATGTTACCTATGCACCCCTTCCCCCACTTCAAGAGTTGCGTGATCCCTGGACAAGAGAAACGTAGATACTTACATGAGAAATAGGACTTAATTTCTTCCAAAGCCTTCCCATCTCCCTGAGGTCGTTACTTGCAGGGCTCAGACACGCATGCTGCCAGAAACATTTCTTCTATATGTTATAATGACTCACGCCCCCGGGATAATGAACAAGACTTGGCAAGTGGTAGGCTGGGTACCTGAGACTACAGGAGACATTCACATCAGAGAAGCTCATAATCAGAAGGCCCAACTAGAAACGCCATTAGGGATTTGCAGGAAAAAAAAAAGTCATTAGCCACCAAAATCTCTTTTGAGTCAAACAAATGACAGGTCTTACATGTGTCTCTTAGATTTTTTTTCCTTACTGATCATTTAAATTTCCCATCATTGGGCCAGCCCTGTGGCTTGGTGGTTAAGTGCGCGCGCTGCGATGCTGGCGGCCCGGGTTCGGATCCCGGGTGCGCATCGAGGCACCACTTCTCCGTTCATCCTGAGGCCGAGTCCCACATACAGCAACTAGAAGGATGTGCAGCTACGACACACAACTATCCACTGGGGCTTTGGGGGGAAAAAATAAAATAAATAAAATCTTTAAAAAAAAAAAATAAATTTCCCATCATGAATCTTTATTTCAGTTGGTGAAAGAGACCAGGAGAGCTTTAGGAGATATTAATTCATCACCAAGGAAATCTATTGAGAGGCATATATAGACACCTTCTTTATTCTTCACTTTCATTTAACAATCAGGTAAGGTTAGTTTATATGGTGCAGGGCTGAAGGAAGGAAGGGGGCGTGCACACAGGGCCGTGCACACAGTAAGTGTTGGGCAAATGATAGAGGGTGGGAGGAAAAAAAGAGGACTGACGGGGAAAAAAAGAAAGAGAATGACAGGCAGAAGAGAAACAAGGAGAGAAAGTCATGACCACAATAAAGGAAAGGGAGAAAGAAGACACACAATGAGACACTAGATGAATCTTGAGGAAAGCTCTGGAAGTTTGTTATACACAGCTCTCCCCCTTGTAGTTTCAGAAGGTTGTTGCCTGCTGAAATGTTAACTATATTTTCATACTCTTCAAATGTGTTAGTCTTTAAACCAAATCCCCTGTAAATTGGATAACCATAGCAACGCAACCTAGTGTAAATTGTTCCTGGTGAGCAGCAACCAGTGGTGGTGTCCAGAGGGCCAAGGAAGTCAATGTCAAGGTCAGAAGAGGCCCTTGAGGCCGAGGTCCCCACCCCAGGCTGAGGAAATCACCAGTGTGTCCCTGGGACCCTCCAGGCACTAGAGTCTAAACCTGTGGTCTGGCCAGAAAAGGACCACCCGGATTGGGGCAGTGGGGTGGGGCGGAGGATTGGGCTGCACTCAGGAAGGGACTGTCTGCCCCTGCATGTCCCACATCGGGTCGGCCTCAGGGTTCAGCCACGCTCCAGCGCACAGGACAATGAAACAGAAGAGTAAGCAAGAACATTTGTTATTTCTATCCAGGCAGAAAACAAACAGCAGCAAGAACAGCAAAAGATTCAATGTAGGAACAGCCTACAAACTGCAGGCTGTAACCTCAATGGTATTGATTGAGTGCACCTGTCCGTCTTCATTTTTAACTGTGAGCTTGATTGCTGGCAAGTTTATAGGATTATGGGTCTAATTGGATGCCTGTGTTTTACTAGATGTAAGTGAAATTTATAGCTGTGGGGTTTGTAGTGCCAAGGTTTACCTCAGTCACTGCTTCCAGCTGAGAGGGTTGAGACCCCTGAGCCAATCCAAGGAAGCGCTAGGGCTTGCGTGCAAGGGAGGCACCTCTGGGGGCTGCCTGCAGGTCGGGGTCACATGAGAGCAGACAGACCAGGACAGGAGCCAGGAGCTCATGCTGCACGCACAAGCCTCCCAAGCTCTCTAGCCTCATCTGATGTTAAAAGGAACTGGTAACAGGCATCCTGGAGAAATTATTGATATTTAGTTAGGTCCCTGAGTGCTGGCAATACGCAGAGAACTGCTCGGTAGGATGGCTGCTGTGCTCGTCCTTACGAACACAGCTGTCGTAAAGTGTTTAGGGAAGGCTTCTAGCAGAGGCTGAGGGGTTTGGGAAGTAAGAGGAGTATAGGGAAGCTCTTGAAGCCTTTGAATCTAGGTGGTTGGTGTACTCTTCATCTAGTATTTTATAACTTTTTATGTAAATTTAAATTATTATTTAATTTTTCAAAGTGTGATTGCTCCTAATAACTCATTTGACCTTCAGAGCAGCTATTTATTCACATATTCACTTATTCATTTTACAAATTATTTATTGAGCACCTAATATGTGCCATTCCCTGGGCATTAGGTGAGAGTAGGGGAATTCTTATTTTATTTTGAGGTGGAGAAAACTAAAGCCCAGAAAATGTATGTACTTTACTCTGCTCACATAGAAGCCTCCTGGTAGATTCAGAACTAGAACCCAGATACCTCATTCCAAGTTCAGAAAGAACCTGGTCAGCTGGTGGGTGGGTCAGAGAGTCAGAGCTGAGAAAACAAAGAAGGGAACTTCCAATTAGTCCAAGAAGTCTTGGGCTTCTATTTGGCTGCTCAGAAAACCCAAGTGCTCATTTTCTAGTTTTAGTTGGTTTGGATAGGTTTTTTTACTAAATTAAATGACCTCCAGGAAAGTGAGATTACATAAATCACTTGGTCAGATTCTCCTGGCCAAGGACAATAGAACATTGCCTGATGAGATGCAATCCCAATTCTTTGTTCCATAAATGCATTGCTTGTTTATGAAGGGGGCTTGGAATAAAGATTCTTTGGGTGGGGCCCAGACTGAAGGAGCAAAGATCCATCATTATAAAACAGTTTGACAAGATAACAATAAGCATTTAAAATGGTACATATGTGCCAGGTACTGTGGGCAGCACTTTGCTTGTATTATCTCACTTGATTCTTAAAACACCCATTTGATAAATGAGAACATTGAAGCTTAGAGAAATTCCGTAATTTGTCCAGGGCGTACAGCTCCAAAGTGAGGACAGCTAGGATTCTATGGTGCTTTAATATGATGACATAGCCCAGGCCTTAACCACTACACTCTCCAGGAGAGTATTTAGAAGCATGTTAGGGTGGGCACCATTGTTTTATAAATGTACTAATGACACACTGTTTTAAAAAGGACTTAAACTCTTCATACATTGACTTATCAGATAAATGAATAAATGCATGATACAAGAAAAGATAGTGCTGAAAAATTAGGGTGGATGACAGCATGGAAGAACTTGACTGCCAGTTCTAAAAGGTTGGATTTGATTCAGTGGCAGCAGAGAGCTTTTGAAGGCTCTTGAGTGGAGGCACATTATGATGAGACCTGCATTGTATGTACAACTGATGTCCAGTCGTGGAAATAGTGACCTAATTCAGTAGGAGAAGGAGTGCTGAGGCAAAGTTAGTGGACTTGGCCACAAACAGAAGTAGGCTAGTTACGGTAAGAGGCTCACTTTGGGGGTTTAGTTTTAGATGTTGGGACTGATATGTTTGTGCCATTCATGGAGATATCTGGGAGCACTTGGAAATATGGAGATCAGGAGAAAATAGGCAGGGGCTGAAAATATACATTTACATATTGATTTGCATAGAAGTGACAGTTTGAAGGAACTTAGAAAAAGGAAGTGACCTTATGGGACCAAGTGATAAAAGATCTGACCTCAGAGGTCTCTTTTTGAGAAAGAGGAATAGGAAAGAGAGATTAGAAAGTAAGAGAACCAGGAAATCCACGTGGCACACAATTTCATGAGATAGAGGATGACCAAAGGTTTCAGAGCCTTTAGAGAACTCAGAGAGTGAGGAAGAAACAGCTGTTGGCTTTAGCGATTCAGAGATCACTGGCATCCTCAGGGGAACCATTTTGAGAGACGAGTAAGGGGAAGACGTCTTGCAGAGTTCATTAGTGAGTGGCTGGGGGGATATGAATGCAGTTCTTTTTGCTGAGGGTAGGGGGGCACAAATCTGCTGGGCTGGTGGGGTAGCAGCTTAAAGGTAGTAAGAGATAGATGGCAGGAGAGCAGAAGGACATTTTATTTTATGGGTGAGGAGATAATAATAATAATTAATTAAAGAGAGAGAAACATGTTTGTAAATAGAGCAAAAATATCCAGAGAACAGAGAATGGTTGAAGCTATAAGACAGAAGGTGGGGAGATTTTGATACAGCAAGATCTTTGAGAAAGAAGAAAGGGGTGGGGAAAGAAGCTAAGTAGTGTGCTTGGTCTTAAGAAGAAGGAGGGGGCAGCTGCTGGTGTAAGAGCTTTGAGAGAGTGAGTAAAGAAAGCACTGTAGGCTCCTGGCAGATTACATAAATATTCTGAGAGTCTTCTGCTGGAGCATGGGTGGATTGGATGGGTGAGGAAATAAAGATTTCACGCTCTTCCCAGAGAAATGAAATGTGGAGTTGATGTGAGATAAGTAGGTGATGAGATTTCAGATGAGATGAAAAGGCCAGCTGAGTTGAATTAAAACGACTTGTTAGCAAAGATTAAACATGTTTTCATAAAATTCTCCAGTTGCATTTCACAGCCTGGGAGGGTGAATGGAAAAAGCAAAGGGTCATTTCCCAAAGTTGAGAACTGTCAAGGAGAAACATGGCAAGGACAGCAAGGCGTTTGAGGGGCTGGTGAACTGACTCAACGTAGCATCAAGGTGAGCAGGGAAAGGACTCAGCTAAGAATGGAGATAATGAATTACAGGGGAACAGGAATAGCATGCTTACTGGAACTGACCGTTAAAACAGAGAACCACTTGAGTAAAAGCAAAGGCAAAAGGGAAATAGAGGATAAGGAGGGAGAAATCAGAAGGGAATTGTTGCAAGTTCAAGACCCTCGAGTTAGAAGAGTTGGTTCCAAGTGATGGTGATGTGTGGCTGTGATGGTAAGATCAGCTAGGCTCTGAAGATGCTCGAGAATCACAGATCATCAGCATGAATGTTGGCATAAAGGATCAGGGAACAATAGCAGACGTCAAGGCAGAAACTGAGTGCCCTGGAGCTGTATGGATAAGGAGGACAATATGGTGTGGGCTTCCAAGATGAGCAGATGTCTGGGGATCGTGAGGGGACACTGGCTGGGATGCTGCAGTGTGCATAGGCAGACCCGTTCTTCTGGTCTGGGTGTCAGGGGTAGGGGAGTGCAGAAATGGAGCATTTGGGGAGGCATCTAGGGGAGACAATAATGCATGATGGTTACAAGCAGGGGTTCTTGGTCAGACTACCTGGTTTCTATCCTAGTTCTGTTCTTTGCATAGCTAGGTGGTCATGGGTAAGCTGCTCAACCACCCTGTCCCTCAGTTTCCTCATCTCTAAAATGGCAATAATACTGGTACCTACGTCATGGGATTGCTGTAACGATTAATTGAAATAATAAAAGAGAGGAGCATAAACCCACTATGTAGTAAACACTCGATAAAATTAGCTTTTACGTTGTTATTATTGTAATTAGAAAGGGTATACAGCAAGTGGTATCACCAGAGAGAAAAGCAGGTTTTAGTTTACGTAGCCATGTGGGGGGCAGTATTTAAAGAAAATATCAAAGATGTAAGGATTTTGTCTACAATAAAATTGTAGCTCCAAGGTTCACCCTGGTTCTGCTCCTCAGGGGAACAGCAGCCTTCAAGAGGAGAGGGGAACAGCTCGTTGGGGAAGTGACCAGGGCTGGGAAAGGAGGAAGGGGTTCATGCTGGAACACCAAGAGTGAATTGTTCAGTACAGGGAGCCTTGGGGAATTGGGAGTCAGGATAGAGAAAAAACACTTTTGATCAGAGCCTTTTTTTTTTTGGTTCCTTTTTTTGTCTTGATTTGCCCTAAAATGAGTTAGAAAAATGCTTTGCTTTCTTTTGATGAGAATAATAATCCATAGCATTGCTTTGAACATTTTAAGTTTTGAATGCAGAAAGTCTTTTGCCCTTGTTTTACCAATAAATATTAAATTTAATGAAGGTCTTCTGTTCGTTTTTACTAACCTTATAGTTTCTAAAAGTCTTTTTAAAAATTATGTCATTAATTTGAAAGAAAGTACCTTCAAGTATTAGTTATTACAATCCTAATCTGGTCCTCTTCCTTGTAAAATGACAGATCTCAAAAAAGAGAAGTGATGGGGCCGGCCCGGTGGCATAGTGGTTAAGTTCGTGCTCACTGCTTCAGCGGTCCCCAGTTCATGAATTCGGATCCTGGGCACAGACCTACACACCACTCATCAAGCCATGATGTGGTGACATCCCACATGCAAAATAGAGGAAGATTGGCACAGATGCTAGCTCAGGGCCAATGTTCCTCACCAAAAAAAAAAGAAGTGGTGTTGCTGGCACCAGTTTTGCCTGCTCTTCACTGGGAAATGTACCACCACCAGGAAAAAGGGCTTCTGAAGGAAGAAAGAGGAAGAAGCAGGGCCCATTTAAAGAGAGGGTTGTACAAAGAGATTTGTGAGAGATCGAAGAGACATGTGAGTGATAAGTTTAGGTTTTCCCGGGGAACAGAATTTTGGGGAAAGAAAAATGGTTAGAAGCAGTTTCTAAATAAAATTTTGTTATAAAAATTTTAAAGATTACTAAAAAGTAGAAAAAACAGTTCAATTAACAACAGCATTTCACCATCTATATTTGACAGTTGCCAATGTTTTGCTGACTTTGCTCCACCTAGCTACCTGGCTGCTTTTGCACCCATTTTGGGGGAACCATTTAAAAGTAAGCTAGAGGGGCCGGCCAGGTGGCGCAAGCGGTTAAGTGCGTGCGCTCCACTGCAGCGGCCCGGGGTTCGCCGGTTCGGATCCTGGGCGCGTACCAACGCACCACTTATCAAGCCATGCTGTGGCGGCGTCCCACATAAAGTGAAGGAAGATGGGTGTGGATGTTAGCCCAGGGCCAGTTTTCCTCAGCAAAAAGAGGAGGATTGGCACGGATGTTAGCTCAGGGCTGATCTTCCTCACACACAAAAATAAAAGTAAGCTAGAGATATCATGGCACTCATCCCTAAGTTCCTTAGCATGCATCTCCAAAAAGCATCAAAGATAGTTGCAGTTACTATTTCTGCTTAACAAACCACTCCAAACTTAGTGGCATGGAATAGCAACCATTTTATTACACTCACGGATTCTGTGCTCAGGAATGCACAGAGGGGTGGCTTGTCCCTGGTCCACAATATCTGGAATTTTAGTTGGGAGCATTCAAATGGCTAGGGGTGGGAAATATCTAGCAGCCTCTGCAGACAAGCCCAGGAATGACTCAAAGTCTGGTTTTAGTTGAGCCTGTGGACTGGAGCACTCGTCCGTGGCCCCTCTGTGTGGCTTGGGCATCTCACAGTATGGCATTTGGGTTCGACAGGGAGCTTGTCAAGAAAGGAGTGGCCATTCCAGGAGAACCTGGTGGAACATGCATGGACTTTCCTGATGTAGCCTTGGAAGCCTTGCAGCACCATGTCCACTGAACCCTGTTGGCCAAGCAGGTATAAACACACTCATATTCAAGGGAAGGGACATAGACCCCTCCTCTCCATGGGGTGAGCGTCAAAGACTGTAGCTACTTTAAAAGCCACCACAAAGACAATCTCCTACATAACTCAACACTGTTATCAGACCAACAAAAATAAGTTCTGAATAGGGGGCTGGCCATGTGGTGTAGTGGTCAAGTTCATGTGCTCTGCCTTGGTGGCCCAGGGTTCAAGGGCATGGACCTATGCACCACTCATCAAGCCATGCTGTGGAGGCATCCTACATACAAAATAGAGGAAGATGAGCACAGATGTTAACTCAGGGCCAGTCTTCCTCAGCAAAAAGAGGAAGATTGGCAACAGATGTTAGCTAGGGCCAATCTTCCTCACCAAAAAAAAAAAAAAAGTTGTGACTATCATCTAATACCAACTATCCCCCGATTACCTCAAAAGTGTCTTTAAAGCTGACTTTTTTTTCAAAACTCACATCCAGTCAAGGACAATGCATTAAATTTCTTATTCTATATCTTAGTTTAAGGAGGATTTTAAAGAAGTCCTCTGATATAATACAAAATATAACATCATTCTCCCTTTGCCCAAGTAGCTGACTTTCAGTAAAAATCTATACAATTCTTTAATGCTTTTAGGGGCAAATTTGCAATCTGTCTTTGTTTTGGGTGTGATAAGTATGCTGAGATTGGCCTCAAATCAGACTGATTACATTTGAATCATTCATTCATTTAATTATAACTTATTGAGGGCATACTATATCCTGGCACTGTGCTAGATGCTAGGCATATAAACACGAATAAGACAAAAATAATATGGAAAAAAAAACCCAAATCCTCATTCAATCAACTCTCAAGTAGGCAGGGTAGACAGAAACTCAATAGGCAATTATAACTAGTGGTATACCCGGTGTGACAGAGGAAGTTTAGTTGGAGCCATGGGAGCAGAGAGAGGAGGTTCTCAATCTCGAGGAGTCAGTTCAGAGTCTAATAGGGAGATAGATATGTCTGCAGGTAAATCACAAGACAAGTGCTATGACAGATATAAGAACAGAACATGGTGAATAAAGTGCATATAAAAACATCTAATGACCCATTTCCCATAAAATAAAGTCCAAATGCCTTAGCACATTTTACTTTACCTGTCCTTCTTTCACTCTTGTCTGATTCACCTCCCTAAGTCCAAAAGTGTGTTCCTAAGAACTTGCTCCTCTTGGATTGCTCTCTGGTCTAGGCCATTGACCCAACTGGCTCGTTTGTACATCTTATTTCATTAAGTTTAGACTTACCCCCATTACATATTTACACTTTGTTCTGGGCGCACACTCAAAGCCTGAGAATTCTCCTCCCCACTTCGCTGCCTGCCTCCCTTGGGTTTCTCCTGTAGAAGCTGGAAAGCTGCTGGGCTCCCACCGACTCTGCCGTTTTGGACAACATCACTGCTGCTCACTAGGGAAGCCATAAAGCCCGGCTCATTTGCATGAATCTCTGCAGTGGCTCTTCTGACCCCAGGGCTGTTAGAAGTACTCATTAGATCCTCTTTAATTAAATATGTAACACACATTGTGCCATCAAGCACAGGCAAAAAAAAAAAGAAAAAAAACGAAAGAAAAATACAAATGGAACAACGGCTCCTGCTCCTAATTAAAAGCAGGCTGTCTTTGCCTGAGAGCGAGCCGGGGATAGCGCTTTTATCCTGGGCACAGCCATGGAACCCCTGGTGCCAAAGCCAGGGGGCAGGGACACGAGGCTTTGGATGTGCCAAGGGGGCTGAGCTTTGTTGGGTGACACAGGCTCTCTCCCTTCCCAGTAGGTGGGATCTAATTTCAGCTCCTGATATGTGATTCAAGGTAAGGATGAGCTTTCAATTCCTTTCATCCCACTTTTCAAATGCTCTTCAATTCAATATCATATACTAGTACTGTAGGTAAACAGAATATGAACACAGTGGGATGGCCTCACCAAGCAAAACCTCATGAAAGCTCAAAGAAAATGAGCCACATGCATCAGTTGTTTGTATGTGATGGCAGTAGGAAGTGAACGAGCAGATTGGCATGGGGGCACAAAGGGGAGGCTCTTGAGAGTCTTTATTGTATGCAGAGCTGAAAGTCGAAAACAGCATCCATAAGTAGACTCCTTCACTCACCTTCTCATAAACTTGGTTCTTAGATACCCTTTGAGTTTTCCTCCTCCCCTTTCCTAGTCTCTTCTCATCTCCACTCCACCCTTGACAATTCTCTTTCTTCTAGAGAAATTCAGGAGAATTTTTCCACTGGTACACTTGAGCGGCCTTTTCTATTGTATCTGTATCTTGAAACAGCTTCCTCATGCTCAACTGAATCAAAATACCTCTTACTTATCTTTTCAATAGTGGTGGCTCCTGAATTTTTATAATGGAGGGATAATTTTATTGGAAGAGAGGCAGGGCAGGAAGTGTGTCTGAGAAGGAACTTATCCTAATGCTACATATGCTTTGCAAGCCCACTTTTTATTAATCATGTTTGTTTGCGGTAGCCTTCAAGGGGTGATGGAAACTCCCACCTTAGGTGCTGCTTTCCAATTAACTAGGTATTCTGGATCCTTTATAAGATTCATTTGAAGTGGAAAGGAAAATTCTTTTTTATCCCTGCTGTTCTCTAATTTTTTACTCCAGTCCTCATCCAATGTAGTGTCCTAATGGCCACCAAGGAGAGCAAGGAAGGAGGATATTCATGGTATTCATTTGCCAGGTTTGTTGCCAACTCTTTGGGGACAAGAGCTGTTGAATCTATCAAGATCCCTCAACCACAAACATGTTCATTTAGCAAATAATTGTTAGATCCTGTTATATGCCAGGCTTGTTTCAAATGCTAGGGACACAGCAGCAAAGGAGAAAATGCCCCTCCTCTCGTAGAGTTTACATTCCAGTGGGGGGAATCAGATAACAAAACAAACACCTAAATATATGAAATGCTAGGTGGTGAAAATGTGAATGAGGAAAAAAAGGCAAGTAAAGCCATGGGAAATGACAGAGGTGCTAATTTAGATAAGGTGGTTGACAATTTGAGCAAGGACCTGTGTGAAGTGAGGGAGCAAACTATGTGAATATGTGGGGAAAGAGGAAATACCGTGTTCAAAGGCCCTGAGGCTGCAGCTTGGAGTATTTGAGAACTAGCAAGGAGGCTCCTGGGGCTGGAACACAGTGAGCCAATAGGAGAGCTATTAGAATTCTTCCAGTTGATTCTAAAGCATCAAAGGCCAATTTTTAACCTTGCTACTGCTTTGGACTGCAGCTATGTCTTCATCCTAATGTATGAAGATTGGAGAAAGGAGATGATTGGCTGCTGTCTATTATATTCCCACTTTGGTTGTGGTTAAACAAATCAAGGTAGGAAATGGATCTTAGAATACAGGAAAGCCTTCAGGGTTTCAATGTTATATAATTCAATCATGGAAATTAGAGACACCAAACATAGACAACTCTTTCAAGATTTTGAACCTCAAAAGATGAGAGAGATGAACTGAAGCAAGAGGGTGAAGCAGGAACAATAGAGGTCTAAAAACTTTCTATTGAATTACATGGGTAGAGGGGTGTGGTTTTGGATTGAAATGGCTCTAGTCAATTTCCAGCACAGAAAAAAAGCCAAAGGAGAATCAGAGATGTGGGATTCAAAAGAAAAATAGAAAAGAGCTGAAGAAACAGATGGGAGTGGAGGTGTGAAGGATGGAATCGAGGGCATAGGTGAGGTGTTAGATTTGGGCAAGGTACCACTTCTTTCCCTGGTCCAGAAAGGAAAAAGGACCTACAGGTGAAGATTTAGAGAAATATGGAGGTTGTATCTCCAGTCCAGAACTCTCTCCCAAATTCAGGACTTAGATGTCTAGATTTATATATCTAACTGCCTCCTCAACATATCCACTTGATTGTAAAATAGACAACTCAAACTCACTGTGTCCAGAACTAAACTACTGATCTTCTCCATCCATCCCCAGATCTGCTCTACCCTTGGTCTTCCCCATCTCAGATGAGAACAACTCCATCTTTCCAGCTGCTCAAGCCATCCATAACCCTTCTTTTTCTAATACCTTAACAGCAACTTCTGTTGTCTCTACCTTCAAAATACATCCAAATTCCAGCTACTTCTTCCCACGTTTGTACCTACCACCCTGGTCTGAACCACCAACATCTCTCTCAAGTAATTTACTGTGCTCGTCTCCTACTCAGTCTCCCTGCTCCATACTTGCTTCCCCCCACTCCTAAAGTCTACTCTAACTCAGAAGTCAGAGTTATCCCTTAAAAATCAATGTCAGATCATATCTCTCCTCTGCTCAAAACTCTGGAATGGCTTCCCATTTCTGCCAGAGTGAAAACCCAAGTCCCTAAAATTGTCAAGAGACTCTGCACGGTCTGCCATCTCGACACCCCCTTATGCTCTATCCTTTCCTTATATCCAAGTGCTCCTGCCCCATATCTGCCTCACTAATTCCATAACCTCCTTCCAGTCTTCACTCATATTTCACCTCCTCAACAAGGCCTAACCTAACTCCAGTTTTAAACTTAGTCCTTCCTGCCCCCAGGAACTCCCAATGCCTTTATTCTTTACCATAGTACTCATCACCATATAACATATGTTAGTAATTTATTATGTTCAGTTTTTATCCTCCTGTTGCAAAGCTCCTCATGCTACTTTGTCATTTTTGTTTGTTTGTTTTAATTCGTAGATATATCCCAAACTCTTAGAAGACTTTACATACTTTGTTTAATAAATTGGATAAGTGGATAACATAGAATCCTAAGGGACTTGTACTAGGTAGACTTAATTTTCCTGATAAAATATGAGGCAATGTCATCTACCAAAAGTAAAGTAGATGGTTGAGGAACTGAAATTTGAAAAGATTCTGGAACTATCTCTGAGGAAAGGAGTTAGAGAATCATCCAGATAGAAATAAAAATACGACTATCAGTAAGGGTCTTTGATTTTAAAAGATGCAAATGTATTATGATGCCAATATGCATGATTATATTACTCTCTTCAGAAATGCTTACCATCCAGTCTGTTGTGGGCTAAATGGTGGCTTCCCAAAAGCTATGGTCACATCTTAATCCCTTGAATAGGTGAATATTATGTTATATGGCAAAAGAGTGAATATTACCTTTTATAGCAAAAGATGTGATTAAGTCAATCTTGAGAAGAGGAATCTATGTTGGATTGTTGGGTGTGCCCAAAACTCAATCACATGTATCTTTATAATATAGAGAGACAGAATGAGTTTTGAGACAGACATACAGAGTGAAAAAACATACATTGAGAAGGCAATGTGAAGTTAGAGGCAGAGATTGAAGTGATGTAGCCACAAGCCAAGGAATGTCAAGAATTGCCAGCAACTACCAGAAGCTAGAAGAGCACGGAACTGATTCTCCCTCAGGGTCTCTGTGGGGAGTGTGGCCCTGCCAACACCTTGAGTTCAGATTTATGGCCTAAACTGTGAAATAATACATTTCTGTTTTTTTAAGCCACCCAGTTGTGGTAATTTGTCACAGCAGCCCTAGGAAATCAATTCAGATTTTGGCACTGGGAAAGTACAGGGTGCTGCTTAACAAATACCTAAAAATGTGACGGTAGTTTTGGAATTAGTTGATGGGTAGAGGCTAGAAGAATTTTGAGGTGCATGATAGAAAAAGCCTAGATTGCCTTGAAGAGATGGTTTGTAGAAATATGGTGATTCTGGTAAGAGCTCAGAAAGAAGTCAGAAGCACAGTAGAGAAAGCTTCTATACTCTTAGGGAGTATATTATATATATCATCATGAACAGAATGTTGGTTGAAATATGAACATTAAAAGCATTCTTGTAAGGATCAGAAAGAAATAAGAAACATGTTATTGGAAACTGGAGTAAAGGTGATCCTTGTTCTATAGGAGCACAAAATTTGGCTGAATTACATCCTGCAGCTGTGTGAAAAGCAGGCTTTGTAAATGAGGAGCTTAGCTATTTAGCCTAGGACATTTCCAAGCAAAATGTTGAAAGTGCTGCCTGGTTTCTTTTTGTTGCTTATAGTAAAATGTGAGAGGAAAGAGATAAATTGAAGAAAGAACTGTTAGCAAAAAGGAATCAGAACTTGATGATTTGGAAATTTCTCAGCCTATCCAGATTGGAAAAGATGCTAAAATTAGGAGATTCACTGTTAGGAAAGTATGCTCTGGAGAGAAGGACAAATCTGTGTCTGGACAATCTTTTGCTGAAGAAATTAGGTGTGTCATGAATGAATCCACTCAACCATCTCAGCAGAAACAAGGAATAGAGATGGAATTATAAAGGAAAGATCTGTGAAGGAAACTTGTCTAATGATGTGAACCCCCATGGCATACATGGAAAATCCACAAGATTTTTGAAAATGTTATACCAATAGAAGTACTGCCTACTTGGCCCAAGAGAGACAGAGGCAGGATAATATGAAAGAAAGTTGTTGGACTCCCAAAATTCTACATACAGTAAACTGACACACAATACAAAAATTGGAATTGTTATACAAACAGTAGCATTTACCCAAGGTTGAAAGATAGCAAAATAAGTGTAACAGAACTACAAGAACATGAACGCTAGGCCACTAATGAAATTACAAATAAAATAGCTAACTAAGGGTCCAGCCAAGGAGAGGAGGCAAACAGTTCCATGAGTATATAATGGACGAGAGAGGTCAATTGACTGGCGCTCTTAATGAAGTCAGAGAATAAATCAATTAGGAGAGAGGCTGCGGGGGGAACGTAGGAGATTGGGTTCAAAGAAAGGATTTATTAAATTTGAAATATTGAGAGCCAACAGTTTTTAGTGATAATGGCATCCAGTGGGTGATCATACTGTGCATGGCTGAAGCATAGTGGAGGTGAAAATCATTCAGGGGAACATGACAAATGGTAGTTGAGAGATTAGAGTACATGATAAATGGGTAATATGCATTTTAAAAATGGAGATGCCTTTTAGATATATTTATGATATGGTTGATAGGATCAGGAGTGAACACCATATATATTTTATCAGAGTCTTATCCCCAAAGATTTGGAGCTAAAACCAAGACAAGTTCAGTATCACCCTCTGTAGATTCAGAGATTTAGCAGAAGAGAGGAGAGAGAAAAACATGCTCAGAGAAAAGCCAAGATAAGATATATGGAGAAAATATTGTGTAGGTCATCTTTTAAGACCTGGCTGTATTTAGACCCCTTGACTCTGATATCCCCTTAGAGCCTTGTATCTATTTTTGAATTATGATACCTGGTGTTTGTTGTGTGGCTTAAAAAAAACTCTAATTAATACACTTTGTCCATCCTCAAAGCCTCAGAATCACCCTTCTGTTTTATTTTTTAAATCTCTTTTGATGTTAACTTAGTTTAAGTGTTAATGCTCCAGTCCCTGGCCCCCATGCTGAAATACAAATAGGTTACCTTATTATTTTTAATACAGTTTCACTTTAATCATATAAGGCCTGATAGAGTTATAATATAATCTCATTGTCCCAAATAGCTTGATCTTTACAATGGCAAACCATTTTCCTTTTTACCATATTATTTAAAAAATTCTACTATAAGTGTATATTTTAACCTTTTTATTTTCAAGTGCATGATACACACAGAAGAGTTTACATAAGACATACATACAGTTATATACATTTTAAGGAGTATTTATAAAGCAAAACCCATTAACCACCAGCCTGGTTAAGAATAAATTATTGCCAATTGGTTTTGGAATTAGTTGATGGGTAGAGGCTAGAAGAATTTTGAGGTTCATGATAGAAAGCCATGCCTGTGGGTCCCAAACCAAATTATATTCTGTTGCCTTTCCCCAGAGTAAAAATAATTTTTCTTAATTTTTGTGATAATCATCTCTTTTCTTTCTAGTTCCATCTGTGTACTTATTCTAAGCAACATATTTTTAATATTTTAAATTTTGAAATTTATAGAGACTATATTGAATATACTCTTTGGAATTGTTTCTTTGTTCAATATTATGTTTACTCTTCATTCCTGTTGATACATGTAATAGTAGACATTAATTTTTTCTAAACCTTCTATAAACTTTAAGTACCATTTCCTCCATGAAGTCTTTCCAATCCTTCTACTGGATCAGATATGCTCTTTGTGAGAACATTTAATTTTTCCTTCTTTTCCAGGAGTTCCTATATTCTGCCTTGTGATATAATTTTGCATCTCTCTTATATTTACTCCTGGTTTATTAGGTCTTTAAAGGCAGAGTGTTTGTCTCCGAGTTCTTTGTAACCTCAATAGCACTAGAAGTAGTGATTATGCATAATTTATGCTTATAAAATGCTTATTAAACGCGTGATGTTGAGACCTACAGTATATATTTGGATGGACGACCCTTTATTACATATTCTCCAAAGTCTGGACAGCTTAGTAATGTCATCTATTCCTCATCTTACCAAACCATTGTGCACAATCTGCTTAGTGTTTAACTTCAATTACATTCTCAGTAGCATTTTTTTCACCTCTCAAAAGCTGTGTTTTGCATCTGCTAACCTGCATCTGGCTAATATTGAATCTTTGCTCAAAAGAAAACAATTGGGTAAACAAAATGTAAGTGGGTAAAAGATTAATCAGAGTCAGGGCTCTTAATTTTATGCTTCTTGGGCTAAACAAATGTAATGAGAGGGAATCCAATAATAAAAGCATGAAGAGTAAGAAACAACCCTTCAGAGCACGTGTGGAGATGCAACCTGTTTACTGCAGTCCTTGCTGAAAGGAGCACAATGGTTCCCATGGCTTAAAGTCCCCGAGCACCAGGATGGTAGCCTTTCTGAAACACTTCTTCTGGAAGACGCCTTTGCCTCATCTGAGCCAAAGAACAAGTGTATTTGGGAAAGCTAAAGTGAATTCCCCTAAGCTCAAAGCATACAGAGCAAAACACAACTTCCTTCTGAAAAGGAAATGAAGTGTTTTATTTCTTTATTTATTAGATTTGTTACTAACTGTACCCTGTGCCAGAGGCCCCGAGGCAGAAAAGCTTATTGTAAAATAATAGAGATAATTAAATTTCATATTATGAAACAGCAATCAATGCAGCAAAACTAGTGTCTAGTCCACTGGGGATATCGAGACTGAAGAGGTGGGTTCTGCACGATGTCCCAAGGCCAAACACCATGCTACCTCTATTCCTCTGTTCCATCCTCGTCCATTAATATTTATTAAAAATTGTGGTTGCTGGCTACTTCACATATTTTTTTTTCCTACAAAATAAGATTGAAGCTTAATTATATAAGCAACAGAGGGAAATCTTTCCTGGATGATGTTTTGGGTATTGACCCAGGAAGAACTTTAACAGTATATACCGTCACCCTAAGAAAATTTGTAAAAGTGGTTAATTTTGTCCTCAGAAAGATTTCACCTCTTTGCTGCTGCTGTTCTCCTCTTGGAATCTTCTTCCTCAGAGCTCCCACTGTCCACTTTCTACTTCCAGCTCATCTGTGTAGAATTTCACATAGAACTTCCCACACCTTATTTCATCACTTTCCTAACCTCTGCTTTTCTCTCAAACTTTATCTGCTTAGTGGTATGGCATTTGCATTTTTTAAATAAATATATTTGAAAATCTACATTTCCCATAGGAATAAGAGTGTAGAGATTAAAAACATAGGGTTTAGTGGCTAGAAGACTCAGGTTTAATTCTGGCTTTCTCACCTGGGTCACCACATGACCTTGAAAAAGTTTCTTAGTCCCTTTTAGATGTTATTTTCCAGTTTCACCTAGAAAACAAATTGTAACTTCACTTTTCTTTGGAAAGAAAAGTAAACAAATAACTTGTTTATTGGCTATCAAAAATTTGTTCTCACAAGAAAGGGAGGGCAGATCCTTCAAAAGACAGTAAGCAACCATTTAAGAGACAGAGAGACTGAGGTCTGGAGCCATATGGATACTTGTCCAAAAAAAGTAATTGCAGAGTTCAGCAAACTGGTGAGCTAATAGCCATTTCACCAACACGGTAGCAATGCAGCAAGAGATATGAAGTTTACAGAGATTTTTAGAGCATTTACAGGAATTCTCACTAATTTGCAGACAACACAGTTCACTGACATTTGCAATCCCAAAGTGACCGTGGACTTAGATGGCAGCTGTAAACAGTAAAGAAGCCTCTGTAGAAGATGAAGCTGAGGCCCAGAGAGTCTAGGTGACTTGCTGAAGAGTACATAGCTAGTAAGTGGTGGGATTTGGAAGCACATACAAAGCTCTTTGATTTAAAATCTGCTCCCCCAAAAGAATCAGAGTTCCTTGACTTTTTGTGTTGACTTGACTCAAGAGGGACTCAGTTTGACAGTGTAGACATCATCCTGTCAGACTTTGCACTCCTAGAAGAATGAGCTAAACGAATTTTTAAGTAATAATGACATTCATTTAGATAAGAATATAATTCTCCATCATCTTCTCAAGTACTCACAAGTAGGCAGAAGGAATCTAACTCTAAGTTCTTCTATTTGAACATCACTTTACAGTGTTCAACTATTTTCATTATCAGTTAACTCATTTGTGATGCATCTTTCTGTCTATATTTCCACCACTGGGTACTAAATATAACAAACTAGAAAAAAGCTACTTCAGAGAATGGGGGTATTTTCTAGTGGAGGACTAAGCCAGGATGTTTGCAGAAGCAGCGGCATCCTGTGCTACGCAGAGCAACAGAGTAGGTGTAGAGAATCCCTTTATGGGCTCAAGAGGACAGGAGGTATACACATGGCCCGGCGAATTAAAAAGTGTGCTGCCTTCCTTGTGCACTTGTATCACCAAACACTCAGAGCATTGCTTATTCATCTGTTTCACAAAGGGCCAAGTAGAGTTAAAAGAGAAACAGAAAATGTCTTTTTTAAATCTGAATACTTTACGATACACTAAACACCGAGGCTTAAAAATATGTATTTCTTTCCTATCTTCCCTGTGATAATAGCGGTCAAGGGACATTAAAACAACTTTGGAAGCATAATCAACAAATATGTTGCAGTAGCGAGAAGAGCAAAAGATTTGGAATCAGACAAATGTAGGGTGAATGGTGGATCCACCACTTACTAGTTCCGAGAATGCAGTCTTCTTAACTGGGAAATGGGGCCAGGAGTCCTCATCTATCATGATTATTATGAGCATTAGATAGAACATACATAAAAAACATTAAGTCTGGTGCATCAAAGAAACTCAATTACTTATAACTGTAGTTGTTATTTTTATTATTACTAGGAGGAGGATATGAGAAATAGTCTATTGACTACACTAACAGTAAGAAAAAAAATTGGTTTTCTGTATCATGGCTCATTATAACAGAATGATGTTCTCTGAGGAAATGATGGAGTACATCACTCAAACACCTGGAAGAACGTGGAAACACACTCATCAATGTGATCAAGATTTTAAAAAATAAACATTTTATAAAAAGGCAGAGGAAGGCCCAGACTAAACTGCAAAATTAATACCATAGGAAGCAAAAAGTATACCTCGGGGGTGGGGGGGAAGTATGAGAAAATAATGAAGATAATAGGAACATTATCAATGGGCCTCAGATGTCTACGTCAGACACTGGACATTGTCAATAAATAAAATATGGCTGTATATTTCACTAAAGTAATATACATACAAAGTTGTATATATATACACACACACACACGTATTTGATCCCATTAAAGTATCACTGAAATTTAGTGGGGTTAAAATATGGCTGTATATTTCAATACAATGGTAGGAGAATAGCACCATGTTAAGATATGCATTTTAGTAGAAATCTTCAACCTAAGATTGGAGCATGATGCAACATATTTGAATGTGGAATAAAAGCAGAAATGAATAGAATTGTTATAATGGCAGAGGAATGCTACAGCTTTTCTAAACCCATCATATAGAGGCACATTAAACATGGTACAAAACTCCTCAGGGGAAAGATACTGACCTACTGGTATATTTTGACTATCCAGGCAGCACTTGAGAATCTGAATCTTCTAAAAGTGAAACATCTTGTTAAAGTCATAACATGACTTGCTCTTGTTTTGTATTTTAAATGATAAAGAAAGTCACAAGGAGGAATGGTTGCACTGATTTAATTCTGACTGTTGAGGCAAATCTGGTTGCTGTCATGAGAGGGGCAAGGATGTTGGAGAAAGTAATCTTGGGATATTCACAAAAGTCTAGAAAGACAGACTTGACCTCAGAACAGCACAGTTAAAAATAATCAGAACATGTGTCTGGGTGTGCAATCCCAAGGAAAGAGACTTGAAAGATAACATAGCTTAAGAGAGACAGGCTGGTGAGAACGCTTGGGGGTAAAAAAAACATAAAATCAGAAATTATTCTAATGATAAAGAAAAGGATATAAATCTAAAGGAACTAATATAGCTAAAAGTCGAGTTCATATTTTAAAAGGACATATATTAAATATTGAAAGAAGAGAATAAACATCAAGAGAATACAAAAGAGCAGTGCCAGGCTGTAGGAATAATGTTAAGTAGTCTAAATGTTAAAATAAGATAAAGATTTGAGAAAGATGCTTTAAAAAGCATAAAATGATTGAAAAGCTATGTGCAGAGCAAGATGAGCAAGAAAGGTGTCCCAGCCCGGGTTTCCCAGAAAGCAGATTCCAGTACAAAGGCTTGAGTGCAAGTAATATGTTTAGAAGGGATTCTAAAGAGCAGGATTGAGGGTAGAGCCAGTGAAAGAGAGAAGAAAAGCAGATACAAGGATGAATTGTAGAGTTGGTCACTGTTAAGAGAGGCTGGTGATAGACCCCATGGATGGGTCTCATGTCTATCTGGCCTAGAAATGAAAGCTAGACATACTATCCATCAGTTCCTGTCTTGCAGTGGTTGAGGATGGTGCCCTGGGTGGTGTTTCCCCACACTTCTGGGTTGTGACTGGATGAAGACCAGGCTGGCTACCCTGGCCGTCAGAGTGGACCTGGACAGGACGGGAGGGGGCACTGCACAGAGGTGCGGTGGTTTGCGTTGGTGGAAGCCTTCTTGGAACTGGTTGCTGCAGGAAGAGCTGGAGTAAGAGATGGAACACAGAGGACTGGAAGTTTGTCTAAGAGGCGTTTGATAAAGAAGGACGAGGCAACCTGCTTGAGGAAGATTGTGTACAGTATACAGAGAGCAGAAAGGGAAAGTACAACAGCTCAACTACAACTTCTCCACCAAGGAAAAAAGTCGTGAGACTGTGAAGGATAAGCCAAGCGTAGTTAAGGGAGAACTAAAGCCATTTAAAAATGTCTAGCTGGTGGTCTCAGTTTCTTCCTCTGTGACATTCATGAAGACACAATAAAATAAGTTGCACTAGGGCCGGCCCTGTGGCTTGGTGGTTAAGTGCACGCGCTGCGATGCTGGTGGCCCGGGTTCGGATCCCGGGTGCGCATCGAGGCACCACTTCTCCGTTCATCCTGAGGCCGAGTCCCACATACAGCAACTAGAAGGATGTGCAGCTACGACACACAACTATCCACTGGGGCTTTGGGGGGAAAAATAAAATAAATAAAATCTTTAAAAAAAAAAAAAAAAAAAAAAAGTTGCACTAAAACTAAAATTAAAAGAAAAATCTTAAAAAGCAAAGTATAAAGCAATGTGTACAGAAAGCAATGTGTAAAGAAAGTATTTATGGAAGCATTTCTATTTATGCTAAAAAAGGGGACATATATATGTATATATGTGCATATACCCAACTCATATCTTTTACTGTGCTACCTTAGATAAATTACTTTAGCTCCTCAATGCCTCGGCGTCCAGCTCCTGCTCCTGAAGGCCCTCCCACATCATCTTCACTGTGTGTCACGGGTACCTAGAAGTGAGCCTGGCACAGGAAGCTGCTTAATAACACTTGTTGAACGAATAAATGAGAAATTGATTGAAACACAATTCTTATAGGAAACATTAAAATATATCTTGAAGACACAGACAATTTTAATATTATAATAAATTTTAATTCATGGATATATTGAATTTTGTGTGCTACAACCAGAGCATATGTCTTATTTTCAAATTTCAATGGACATTTACAAAAATTGATTAGATTCAAAGTCACAAATAAAATTCTCAAATCAGAAATTGAGCAGGAAAATGTCATCTGGTCACAATATAGTAAGCTGTAAATTAATAACCAAAATTCAAAAATCAAACAAATATAAAACCCAGCAATTTGATAATTTAAAACATTCTTTAAAAAACCTATTAGGACAAAAAAGAAATCAAAATTACAATAATAGGCTATTTAGAAAATAATAGGAATAAAAAAACATTACTTATTATTGTAATGCAATGCAGCCAAAGTTTTTCTCAGAGGCGATAATCTTAAATGCTTTCATTATTAAAATAATAAAATAAAAGAATGTAGCAATCAACTCAATAAGTTAGAAAAGCAAACACAAAATAAACCTAAGAAAATGGAAGCTAACATGAAATAAGTATATAGAGAGATTTTTAATGAATTCAGAAACAAATGAATATAATTTCTCAGTAAATCCAAGAGCTGTTTCTTTAAACACAACACACAATACCAATGGAAATTGCAAAAAGCAAATTCCATCAAGACAAAACAGAGAAAGCAAAAATATTTTCTTTAAAATAGAGACGTAATAGAAGAGATTTTTTTTTAACTCAAGGAAATATTACACACAAGTCATGCTAAGTAACTTAAAAACTACATTAAATCGATGATTTCCCAGTAAAAAAATATCAGTGGTCAAAATTAAGTTAAGGAAAAGCAGAAAATTTGATTTGAGCAATAACATAAAATAAATTATCAAAAAGTCTTCAGTAACAGATCCATGATCAAATAATTTTACGGTTAGAATTTCAAAGAGGAGATAATTCCTATGCTCCATGAACTGTTCTAAAGCACCAAAAATGACAGAGGGCTATCCACTTCATTTTCTTAAGCTTGAATGCCACAAAAAGACCTGTACTAGAAAGCTCTCACCCACCAGGAGAAAAACAAACATCCCACAAAAAACCTATAAATGAATTCACTGAGAAATATTGATGCAAAACTCTTAAACTATTAGCAAATCAAATGCAAAGTATCTTCAAATAATTATCCACCATGACCAAGTAGGATTTGTCCTAAGATTGAAAGGCTAGTGTTATTATCAGGAGTGACACAATTATAATATGCCATATCTCTAAATCCAATACAGAAAAAAAAGCCCCACAATAATCTCAAAAGAAGCTGTAAAATGTTTGATAACAGCCAATATGCTTCTTAATTTTTTTTTTTAGAAAAACACAAACCCATTAAGGACATTAAGTTTAGAAGATTAAGCCCTCAGTTTCAAAAGAGTATGTATCTGAAATCATCTAACACCACACTCGATGGCAAAACGCTAGAGGCAATCCCATTTGAAAAAAAGAAAAAAAGAACATGACTCATGTCCACTATGTTCTTTACTATTTAACTCTATTCTTTTATTATCAGAAAATAAAATTTAAAAAAGAAGAGGAACAGAGGCAGAAAAAGGAGAGGAAAACTTAGTAATACCAATAGAGCTGGTAAAAGAACGACTGTATTGATTGTACTCAAGTTACTTGGTATAAACAATTTATATCACAGGATGTGGAAAAAATGGTAGAAACAATTCAGGAATCAATTGTGATGTCCTTTGAAGAATGGAGCCATGCCAGAGGCTGCTTGAGATAGAAAACTTTGTCTTACCATTTAAATATGGAAAAAAAGGTGGATTCCAAACTATAGACTAGGACCATTGATAATTATCCCTAGAAAATTAAAATTATATATATTAATGATATAAATACTTAACAGAGAAGGCAATTTGAGTTAAAATTTGAATTGAATTTTAGTTTAAAAAGGTTACTAAGAATTTTTAGGTTGTTAAGAAATTTAGTTATACCAATTTTAGGTCATTTTTTTAAAAATTAAGAATTTAAAGTGTAGTTGATAAAGTAATGTTTTAGGTGGAGTGCATTTTCAATTGCAACCATGTTTTTGGCAAAATTTATTTTGCTATCCTTTGGATTATATGGCATGTGGGCTAGGGATCATATACTGGGTTTGTTGGTTGAGCAACTGCATCCAGACCAGGCTGTGCACATTGAGGCTGTGCACGTCGAGGCAGTGCATGGCTGAGGCGGTGCAAAGGAAAGGCTAGGTTTGGAAACCAGATGGGCCTGAATTGCCAGGCCAGTGCCACTGTTGCATTTGTGAACCTTGGATAAGTTGCTTAATTTTGCCCATCTTTCAATGAAGATAATTACCTTACATGGAAATAATGAAGATAGTTAATTCCTAGAAAGCACCTGAGATGGGGCCTGGTGTAGAGCACAGTGCAAGGGAAGCTTCTGATGTCCTAGTGGCTGGTTTAGGTGGCTTGAGTAGAAGACTTACTGGCATGTGTATTAACTGTATTTTCTTTCTTTTTTTCTTCTTCCTTCCTTCCTTCTTTCCTTCCTTCCTTCCTTTCTCTCTCTCTTTCTCTCTCCCCCTCCCTCTCTCTCTCTCTCTCTTTCTTTCTTTCTTTTTGAGGAAGATTAGCCCTGAGCTAACATCTGTTGGAGTCTTCCTCTTTTTCCTGAGGAAGATCAGCCCTGGGCTAACATCCATGCCCCATGCCCATCTTCCTCTACTTTATATGGGACCCCGCTACAGCATGGCTTGATAAGCAGTGTGTAGGTCCGTGCCCGGGATCCGAACCTGCGAACCCTGGGCTGCTGAAGCGGAGCACGAGAACTTAACTGCTATGCCACTGGGCTGGCCCCCAGTATTTTCTTATTTTCTGTATTCTTGATTCTCTGGCACCTGGGGCCTCACTGACTGGGAGGAGACAACCCCTCCCAGGGTCAGCTAATTCCTAGAGATAGGAAACACTCTCCTGAGAGTGCACTCTTTTTTTTGTTGTGAGGAAGATCAGCCCTGAGCTAACATCCGATGCCAATCCTCCTCTTTTTTGCAGAGGAAGATTGGCCTTGGGCTAACATCCATGCCCATCTTCCTCTACTTTATATGGGACACCGCCACACCATGGCTTGACAAGCAGTGCGTTGGTGCACGCCAGGGATCCGAACCTGCGAACCCTTGGGCCGCCGCAGCGGAGAGTGTGCACTTAACCACCACGCCACCAGGCCGGCCCCGAGAGTGCACACTTTAAATGCAAAGCAACCAATTAAGAGCCCATATCCCCACCTGCCTTCTTTTACCAGGCACCGGCAGTCCAGTAGTACACTATCCTCTGCCTTAACTCACCCCAGGGCCAGGTACTGGCCAACTAGAGACACCTCCCCCATATCCCAGAGCACGCTGAAATTATTCAAACTAGCCAACCCTAAACCTATCTACCCTGCTTACCCTGCCTTGCCCATTCCTTCCCATGAAAAGCACAATAAAGTCTCACACCGATGCTTTCCCTCACTCCTGGCAAATGCAAATTTGGGTTGTGCTAATAGTTTGATTGTCAACACAAAGTAGAGTCTATCCTCAGTGTACTGTGTGCCGACTGGACAAAATCTGGAGCTTTTTTTCTCTGTGTCCTGGGAACTAAGGAACACAATTCGAGGTGGAGAATTGGAATAGTGAAGGCGGTAAAATAATGTTGAAGGAGCTGTAAAAGAGAAAGGAACATAGTTATCTTCAAGTACCTGAAATGTTCTCATGTAGAAGAGGAAATAGATGTTCTCCTTTCTCTGTATGAGGTAGAACCATGTTCAATGAATGGAAGTTCAAAGGAGGAATATTCATCTTAGTAAGAGTTAAAGGGAAGGGTGGGAAGGAATTAACATCTCATTTGTTGAGCTTATATGATGTGGAGAACACTGTACTGTCTTGTACTCATATATACCTTACCTTCTAATACTTGATGTTCTCCAATACACTATTGTCATTGTTCTAGTAAAAGTCTGTAAAATATTTTATAAGGAATCCCATGGAAGATAAGGTTCGATATCCTCTAAGCCCTCTTCAAATACCGAGTTTATGATTTGTTAGCTAGCAGTCATTCTGGAGGGAATGAGGCTGGGTCAGGGCCTGGAATATTTCTCAAATCTCCTTATCCCAGTATGACCATAACTATAGAGAACACAAGGTGGAGTGAGACATATTCTCTTTCTTTAGCAAATTAAAACTCTGCTCATTATTATATTTCATAAAAATAAAATTTTTATCTGCTTATCTTTTCAGAAAGAATCTTATGCTTAGTAATTTGTGTTTAGTAAGAGCTCACATCAAATTCAATATCATTTTCATGGGTCAAGTTACCATAGTTGGTTATCTGAGGCTGGGCATAAGCGTGACATATGCAATAGGAGTGCATCATTAGTTAACTGATATGACTTTAATCTATGGTTTAAAATATCTAGACATTGAGGTATTCTTGATCTTGTGGCCTACTTTAATTATATGTACCATAGAAAAAACAATTTAAAAAAGCACAATAGATAACTGCCATTTTGCCTCCTAAGGGAGTGGCATGATTCTTTCCTAAGAGGGTGGCCCTCTGTTTAGCAAAATACCTTGCTTATACATGCGAAAGATGAAGCTCTAAGAACTTGAAAAAAGCAAAAAGCAAGGGGAGGGAAGAGTTTTGAGAAGAGGAGACAGGGCCAAGCAATGTGGGAGAAGTTTGGGTGTTTACGGGAAGAATTCCATTAAGAAATGCTGAACAATGAGAATTTCCTGATGGTAGGGATGGCTGCAGGAATTTTAGGAATATTAATTTTAAAATTATCTCTGTATATTACTGCAATGTAATAGCCATTTGCTACATAGACATGACATCTAAGAATAGAGTTTTAGGGAATAAAGGGGCTGTGTTGGTGTATGAGTTAGCACTGGACAAGCAGAAGAGAACAGTCATGGGAGGGGAGATGCAAGTTCAATGAGAATAGTTAATTAAAAATACAGATACTATGAGAAGGTACATTTAAGATGTGTGCAAAAATCTTAGAGAGGATATTGAGCTTCTTATTAAAGATGAGAATAGTGAAGTTAATTTTATCTAAGTCTCAAAGGACAGGAAGACCTCAGCTGACACGTAGATTGAATGTATAATTGCTTCAATTCTCTTTTTCACTGTGCTTCTGTAGAAACATCTTGAAAGTTAAGCTTGTGAAACAATTACAAACATGTTCCTGTTATTCATATGGCTCAGGCTTTTCATTTCTTTTCACTGAAAAGCCCAAATTATTTTATGTTGAAAGTAGAAAAGGTAATATGTCTATTGGACAGACATGTTTTTCCATCCAAATTAACTCATTGGATTTGGCCCTTATACACTATGAGATAGTTTGGAACTAGTTTCATAAATTGGAAAGACATTAATTTTTAATATGATACCTTTAGCAAAAAGATAGTGATTAAAAACTCACTGTTACAAGATGCCAAAGCAAAAGCCACACCTTGCCACTGCCCCAAAAATGTCCTTGAGGTTTCTAATTGGTAGTTAACAGCATACATTTCTAAACTGAAAACCCCATAAAAAAGTGCTCTCAGAACTTCCCATGGGCCAGGCCCTCTGATTCCTCCTTTGCTTAACCTTCCATCTGGCAAGCCACAACTTCAGCAGTTAGACTACATGTCAGTAACCTTTCTTCCTGTATTTTCTTTATTGATATAGTACAATGGCATAGAAATACATTTCCAAATTAAAGGAAAGATGGAATTGACACCCTAACAGCCTTAGAATAGTTTCTGCTTTACTAGATTCTGAAGTATTTTCTCCCTCAAGTTATTTGAATGTGAGCGGAGGTGTGAACAAGGCAGGAATGAGAATCAATAATTAAGCTTGTTCTCTTTATACCACTATGCTGGGAAATCCATTTCTTTTTCTCAGCCTGAATATTATTTAGCATTTATCCAATACCCTCAAGCCAGATCTCTACAGTAGTAGAATAAAACTTCGGTAAAATGAAACAAAAACATACCAGAACAACCCATTTCGCCTGTTTCCACGAGGGCATTTTATTGTCTTGGAGTGGTCACGTCCTAGGGGAAGAGGCTGGTGCAGCAACAGAAGGAAGCTATTTTTGTTATCTGTTTTCTTGGATGTGAAGTGTCAGACTCCATCCCATGGGGCCACTATCATGTGTGACCACTGAAAAAAATGGAACAAGGGCCTCTAGAGAGATGCCTATTCCAATTTCTCCAGTTTGTCTCACTCACCCATAATTCCCCCAGACGTGGCCAGTATTTCTACCCCCATTGATTAGAGGGCAGGTCATAGCAAGTAAGAAATGCCTTGTGCCGATAGGTCCAGAACCCTAAACTTGGAGAATACTCCACAAAACCTTCCTGACAGACTTTCCAAAGACTCGGTTATGGATAAGACAGCAATGTGCCCTAAAAGATGAAAGGAAAATCGTGACCTGAGAAAGAGGTGTTACTTGTTTATTCCCTCATGGCTGGGCAACGAGATATACTGGGAGCTCAAGTCGTCTGAGTTTGCTGCTTCCAAGCTGATTGCCTTAATGCAGTGTGGGGAAATTAGTCACAGCTGGAGATAAGCCTTGCTTATCATTTCTCTTTTCATTCTTCTTCCCCAGAAGATTGCAAATCAACAGAAAAATAATGCCTTTCCCAATGTCTCCCTGGGCTCTGCTATTGTCCAGACATAGTTACAGGTATCAGTTTAATGACTCTATACAAGGGAGGGCAATGTCCTGAGCTTCTGACTGTCATTTCCATCTAATCCACCCATGCCTCAAACTCAACCTGTCCCAACCACGTTTTTCATCTTTTTCAGCATCTGTTCCAGTGTCACCCAGCTCAATGATTGACATCCCAAGTCTCCATTGCTCAGTGTCTATATGTCCTTGTCTCTAACTGTTCAACTCAATCACTACTTCCTAACAAGGGCTCATATCTTTCTAGTTACAAATAATCTCTCCCTCCTATAAAAACCTATAAAATTTTGTTATTATTTCTGTTATCATATGTACCAAAGTCTGCTTTGAATTATTTGTATTTCATATAACACTTCAGAGTTTACAAATTTCCACCTGCCATTTCGTGGACTCTATCTTTCTCACTCTTCTGTGAATCTCTTTGAGGGTCAGAGATCTTGGATTATTTGCATTTGTATCTGCTCAAGTTTCTAACACACTGCATTGTATGCAGTAGATACAAAATAAATCATTGTGGGTTAGAAGTCTTAAGTTTTAACTCTTTTGTCTACCTAATCCAACATTTCTCTTGAGTAGCCCAGTGCTTCAGTTATGCCACTTACAAACAATTCTTTCTCTTGTTACTCGTGCTGAAAATATGAGATATGTATAGGAGTTTTGGGTATAATGAGAATCAGGGTTAAAAACGTTGACAATGGTTGCAGATACTGGTGAAATTTTTTGAATGGGTTGACTATAAAAGTAATACTAATTACGGTCATTTAAACAAACTGTGTATTATGCAACCCAATAATAATGATTCATAATAGTAATACATGTTAAATTAACTTTGTTATAAATTTTACTTTATATAATTTTCTTGATTATACTGCTAAAATGTATTTAAGTATTCATATGTATTACGTATTCATATGTATTTAATTGTCATAAATTGTTTCAGTGTTCACATGGCTGTCTATTTAGAATTTAAAAAGAAATCAATGACGTTGTGCTTAGCATAATCCTCAGTATTGCTGGTTTTACCAGAGGTATAAATAAGAGTTGTAGTCTTTAAAGAGATAGTAATGTTGCTTTAAAAAAAAAAAAAAACTGTAAAATTAACTTTTTTTTGTGAACAGCTCTATGAGTTTCAACACATGTATAAATTTGTGTAGCCATCACCATAATCAGGATACAAAACAGGTCTATCAATCAAAAACATTCCTTGTGCTGCCCTTTTGTAGTCAAATCCTTTTCCCACCCCCAGGTCCTAGTAACCTCTTATCTGTTTTCACTACCTCTAGTTTTGCATTTTCCAAAATGTCATGTAAATAGAATGATGCAACCTTTTGAGACTGGATTTGTCACTTAGATGCATCATGTTGTGTGTGTATCAACAGTCTCTTCCTTTTAATTTCTGAGTAGTATTCCATCATATGGATGCACCTCAGTTTGTTTATTCACCTATTGAAGGACATTTGAGTTGAATCAAGTTTCTGGCAATTATGAATAAGCTGCTATAAACATTCATGTACAGGTTCTTGTGTGAACATAAGTTTTAACTTTTCTAGAGTAAGGCACAGGAGTGTAATTTCTGGGTCATATAGTAATTGTGTATTTAACTTTATAAGAAACTGCCAAACTCTTTTTCCAGAACGACGGTACCATTTTGCATACCCACCAGCAATGTATGAGAGTTCTAATTGTTCTACATCCTCACCAGTACTTGGTATTGCCAGATTTTTAAAATATATTTTATGTATTCTAATAAGTGTGCATTACTATTTCAGAATGGTTTTGATTTGCATTTCCCTAATATCTAACAATGTTGAGGACCTATTCATGTGCTTATTAGCCATCCATAAATCCTCTATTGTGAAATGTCTGATCAAATATTCCCCGCCCCCACCCCCTTTTTTTTTTTGGTGAGGAAGATAAGCCCTGAACTAACATCCATTGCCAAACTTCCTCTTTTTTTTTGCTTGAGGAAGATTAGCCCTGAGCTAACATCTGTGCCAGTTTTCCTCTATTTTGTATATGGGTCACCACAACAGCAAGGCTTGACAAGTGGTGTTGGTCTACGCCCGGGATCCAAACCCACAAACCTAGGCTGCTGAAGTGGAGCGTGCAGAACCTTAACCACTAGGCCACAGGGCCAGCTCCCCTATTGTTTAAAAACTAGATTGTTTTGTTTGCTTATTGTTGAGTCTTGAGAGTTCTTTATATATTCTGGATTTAAATACTTTGTCAAATATGTGATTTGCAAATATTTCCTGTATTTTAATTTTCTTAACAGTGTCTTTTGCAGAACTAGAAAATTTTTGTTTTGCTGAAATTTAATCCATTTTTTTTCATTTATGGATTTTACCCTTGGATCATATTTTAGATGTCTTTGCCTAAAACAAAAAAGCATAAAGATTCTCTCCTATATTTTCTTCTAAAAATATTTTACAAATAAACTTATGATCGATTTTAAATTATTTTTCTTTTTAAAGCTTCAGTGCATAGTTGTGTATCCTAGTTGTTAGTTTTAGTTCTCTGTGTGAGCCACTGCCACCGTATGACAACTGACGGACAGGTAGTGTGGTTCCATGACAGGGAAATGAACCCAGGCTGTGGTGAAAGCACCAAATCTTAACCAGTAGACTACTAGGTCTTGCTCGATTTTAAGTTACTTTTGGAAGAGGCGTAAGATATTGGTTTAAGTTCTTTTTTTTTTTAACACATGGATGTCTACTTCTTTGAACACCATTTCTTGAGAAGACTATCCTTTCACTTACTGAAGTGCTTTTGTATCTTTCTCAAAAATTAATTTATCATGTTTATGTGAGTAGATATCTGGACTCTCCAATCTGTTCAATTGGTCTGTCTCTGTTAATACCACATTGTCTTGATTACTATAGCGTTATAGTAAGTCCTGAAATTGGGTAGTGTTTGTTCTCTAACTTTGTTCTTCTTTTCCAAATTTGTTTTGGCTGTTCTAATTTATTTGCCTTTCTATATAATCTTAAGAGTATACTTGTCTCTACAAAAATTCCCGCCGACATTTTGATTGGAATTGTATTGAATTGATAGATCAATTTAGGAAGAATAAACATTTTCCTCAACTTATGATGAGGTTCTATCTTGACAAAACCATAGTAAGTTGAAAATATTCTAAGTCAAGGATGCATTTAATACACCTAACCTACTGAACATCACAGCTTAGCCTAGTCTAACTTCAACGTGCTCAGAACAGTCAGTTAGCCTACAATTGGGCAAAATAATCTAACACAAAGCCTATTTTCCAATATATCTCATATAATTTAATGAATATTGGACTGAAAGTGAAATCAGAATAGTTGTTAAGTGTATCGGTTGTTTCCCTCTTGATCGCGGGGCTGACTGACAGCTGTGCCTCACTGCCACTGCCCAGCATCACGAGAGAGTATTGTACTGCATATGACTAGCCCAGGAGAAGATCAAAATTCAAAGTACAGTTTCTACTGAATGTGTATTGCTTTCGCACCATCGTAAAGTTGAAGATTGTAAGCCAAACCATCGTAAGTCTGAGAACATCTGTACATCTTTACTATATTGAGTCTCTAATTCATGAAAACGGTATGGCTCATCTTTAGTTTATGTCTTCTATCTATTGGGTTTTAACTTTACCTCTTTATATATGTTTTCCCAGTGGTTGCTCAAGGGATACAATATTCATATTTAAACTTTTCACAGCCTACTTAGAATTAATATTTTACCACTTCAAGTGGAATGTAGAAAACTTGCCACGATATAGGTCCTTTTACCCTCTCCCTTTTGTATTGTGATTGTCGACTTAAATTGAAACTCCCTTCAGAAAATGTTATAATTTTTGTTTTTAACTATAATATATATTTTAAAGAATTTGAGAGGCTAAAACTAGTCTATTATATATTCAGACATTTAGATTTCTATTGCTCTTCCTCATTCCTAAAATGCCAAGTTTCCTTGTAGTAACAGATCTCTTCCTCTTGAACTTTCATTAGCATTTGTTTTAGAGTTTGTCAGTTGGCAATAAATCCTCTTGGTTTTCCTGCATACTAGAATTTCTTTAGTTTGCCTTAGTTTCTGAATATAGATTGGACATAGAATATCTGGATATAGAATCGTGGATTGACAGTTCTCTGCATTCAGCACTTTAAAAATGTTGCTCCATTATTTTCTGGCCTCCATGATTTTTAGTGAGAAATCTGCAGTCATTTGAATTGAGCACAATCAATTCAAAGGGTTCCTCTGTGGGGTTCCCCTATACATAAGGTGCTGTCTTTCTCTGGTTGCTTTCTCCGTTAATTTTTTTTTTTTGTCTTTTTTCCCACCACTTTGTGATACATCTGGGCGTGGATTTCTCTGAGCTTATCCTGTTTGAGGTGTGCTGAGCCTCTTTATCTGCCAGTTTATATCTTTCTACAAATTTGAGAAGTTCTCATTAATTATTTTGTTAAATATATTTTTTGCACCAAATTCTTTCTCTTCTTCTGCGGCTCTGATAACATTTGTGTTAGACCTTTTAATATTGTTCTATGGTACCTGAGGCCTTGTTTTTTTTTTTTTTGGAAAAAAGTCCATTTTCTAATTCTTGTTCAGATTGAATAATTTCCATTCATCTATTGTCAAGTTCATTGACTCTTTCCTCTGTCATTCTATTCTGCTATTGAGCCTATCCATTGAATTTTATATCAATTATTGTCTTTTTTAACTCTATAATTCCCATTTAGTTCCATTTTATAGCTTCTATTTCTCTGCTGAGACTATCTTTTCATTTGTTTCAAAAGTGTTCATCTTTACTTCATCATAGAACAGTTGCTTTAAGTCTTTGTCAGATGATTCTGACAAATTATCTGATAATTCTGTATCATCTCTGGGTTGGTTTCTGTTATTGTCTTTTCCTTTGAGAAGTTGTCATATTTTCCTATTCTTTTGTATGTTGTGTAATTTTGGATTGGGTCCTAGACATTTAGAAAATGATGTTATGAGATTCTTGTTCTCTAAAAAATCTTACGGAGATTGTGTTTTTGTTTTTGTTTTTTTAGCCATCAATCAATTTGGTTATGTTCAGGTCATCAATTCTGATTCACCTTCTGTGGGCTGTGATTCTGAAGTAAGTTCTGTTTTCAAAGCCTTTTTAATGCTGTCTGCATCTGTCCAGAGCTCCCAAGAGCAATTTGAAAGCTGGCAATAGTCTAACCCAAAGTTCAGTTCTCAAAGCTTTCAAGAGCCTACCAGGCACATTTAGGCACTGATTACCACATGAGAAGCTTGGGGTGAGTCTAAAAGTTTCTGTCTCTCAAGCTCTATCCTCTTTGCTGTCTAACTCATAGTCTTTAGTTCCCCTTTCTTGTCCTCTGGAGAAAAAACTGTGACTCTAGTCTCTCTACGCTTTTCTGCTCACTTCCCACAATTGTGTCAGTCTCCAGGACCAAGTGGCCAGAGGACAGTGACAGAAAAAGAGCCATATGGATTCCCAACACACCCTTTGACCATAGTTCCTCTGGTCAGAGAGAGGATTTCCCTCTCTTGGAGTGTTAGGTGTATATTTGTCCACCGAAGCAACTCCGGTAGAATAGTTGCAGCTTTGGGAGTGGGGGTGCCTGGGTGCAAGGATGGAAGAAAGAAAAGAACAAAGAGCTTATCCTACTTTCTCTGTCCCATAGGGGGCTTCCTTCCCGCTTCAGGAATCAGAATGAGAGGTCATCTCTTGGTGCTCTTTCTGTCCACACACAACTCCAAGTTTTATGCTGCCTTAGAAGCCAGGATGGAGATATGGGAGGAAAAACAAACCAGGAAACTGACTGCCAATCTATTGAACTTTAAGTTCTGGTTTATTTCTCTAACACATGTACTACCACTCACTTTTCATAGTCTGTAGATAGATGTTTTATTCATTCTACCCAAGAATTTTAATTGCATTTAATGAGAGAGATAGGATGGAGTATGCTTTCTCTATCTTAAATGGAACTGGAACTTGTCTATAAAGTAGCTTTGGAGATAATCATAACATGCAGGGACCCACTACTGGTGATTCTGTACATTTTTCAGAACTAGATTTTGTGATAAAAACTGGTAAGCCAGTTTGTAAACAAACTAGTAAACAGATTGGTAAAAAAAAATAGAAAACAAATAGAAAGAAGTAAATTTTCTGCAGTTTTATTGGAGACATCTTGAAAGAGACCAAATGTTTATATAGGTAGATGATTTGGTAGATTTTCCAAGACTCAATCTACCATTTCCTTTTAGCATGCCACTCCAAAAATTTCGGGGAAAGGTTTAATTGCCTTCTAAGTTGGAAATACTCTAGCTGCTTGCAACACAGGTGGTGTGTGATGAACTATTAAAATATCAACTTGCAAAGAGTATGAGGAACTGCAATTTTTCTCACTGAAGTTGTTCAGTGGAATTAACTGGAGCTTCAGGCCAAGCTTTCAGGCTCTTAAATTGGTGAATGACCTAACTGTTATACATACTTTTCTAAGACCCCTAAGTTATTCTCTGCAGTATTATGCAGAAAACATAAAAGCAAACCAAAAGGTTGGACCAGAGCACCCCAATTGGTTAATTATAATACCTACTTATTTATTAAAGAATGGTAGGTCCTGGAATTTTCCACCCTCTTCCTTCATGCTTTGAAGACACACACCCCTACACTCACGTCCAAGTATACTTCTCTTGTATTTAAGTCGTCAGAAAAATATTTCTGTCCCTATGAAAGGCAAAAACTACTTAACTAGATTGGCAGGTTGGAAATCTGTGATTAGGAAGATGCTCCATGAAATATGTCATTTCTACTACCTTCTTCCTAATCAATTCAAACCAAGCTTTATAAGATATTTTTTTTCCAAAGAAAAATGGTAGAAGTTAGTGAAATTAGTCACAACTACTAGCATCTATGAAGCAGTGAAGGCTGTCATCAATTATGGAGCTGCAGCTGTGATTTAGAAACACTGTGTTTCTAAATCACAAGGGGCTCCAGTTATGCCTCTGCCACATGGTGTCATCTGGGAAGCTCATGAGCTCCTCACTTTCTGAGGCATCTATGTATTGGCTAGATCACTGTGGACGAGACATTGTGAAAAGGATTTACTTTCTGGATAAGTAGTTGAACACAATGAACCTTAATCTCATGTTCAACACTGCTATTAAATAGCTATGGAACCTTGGCCACATGGCTTTGCTATATTTAAATCCTTGAAGAGATATTCTATAAATTGAGGGTAAAGTTTATTTTGTGCAGCCCAAAAGACAGAAGCAAAATTAATGAACTATAGGAATTTACATTTTAGCTGATTATGTGGAAATTTTTTGCTTTTAAAAATGTTTAATGTTAAACACAACATAAAGAAAATACAGAAGGCAAAGCTTTAGTCTTTCTAATTTATCAAAAAGAAAACATCTTTGTAATTACCACCCAGGTCAAGAAATAAAACCTGCTAGCACCTGAAAAACCCCATATGCCCCTCCAATCATTGGTTCCACCCTCTTCCCAAGAAAAGCATTGTCCTGATTTTTAATAATTACTTCCTTACTTTGTTTACAGATTTACGACCAAGTATGCACCCCTAAGCCCTATGTTTTAGTTCTGCCTATTTTTTAAATTTATATAAATAGAATTACATAGTGTATATATATATATGTATATATATATATCCTTTCATGTCTGCCTCCTCTCAAAAATATTTTGTGAAGTTCATATGTGTTGTATTAACTGTAGTTGAGTCATTTTCATTGCTATATAGCATTCCATTGTATAAACACAGCACAATTTATCTATTCTGCCCTTGATGGACATTCGGGTTGTGGCCATTGGGGCTATTACAAATAAAACTGCTATGGATATTCCTGTACATGATTCTTGGTACAGATAGGTCATAGAATGTGACTTTAGTAGATAATGCCAAATTGTTGTTGAAAACAATCATGCCAATTTATACTCCCACCTGGGATAGATGAGGGTTCCAGTTGTTCTATATTCTTGCCAATGCTAAATACTGGTAATATTTTCCTTTTAAAAAATTTTTAGTCTTTATGAGAGGTCTTTTAGTAATAACTCATTGTTATTTTAATTTATATTTCTCCAATTATTAATGAAGTTTTACACCTTTACATATTTTTATTGGCCATTTTAATAATCTATTCTGTGAAGTAGCTATTTAAGTCCATCTCTGTTTACTATTGAATGTTTTTCTTTTTCTCATTGATATATATGAATTTTTATTTATAAAATATGAGCATTGTGAATATTGTCTTTTACTTTATGACGACTTTTTACTTATTTAATGGTGTTTTCTGAAGAACGGAATTTCTTTATTCTAATTAGTATAATTTAACAACTTTCCATTTATGACTAGTGCTTTTGTGTTTTGCTTAAGAAAATTTTCTATATCCTAAGTTCTATATTAATTTACAGAAAGCATATATCTACAATCCACTTGGAATTTATTTGTGCAAATAAACTGAGGTTAGAGTCAATTCTCATCTTTCCATATAGATATCTGAATAAATAGCACCATTTCCTACTTAATCAGTTCTTTTCCAATGATCTGTGGTACTACCATTACCATAAATCAGACGTGGGTCTGAAGTTAGACACTATTCTGTTCGATTTATCAGTTAGTCTATACTTGTGCCAATATCACTCTTTTTAAAAATTATTACAGTCTTGACATCTGGTAGAGTAAGCCTTGCCACTTTGTTCTCCTCAATATTCCTGCTATAACTGAATGTTTGTGACCTCCTCAAAATTCGCATGTTAAATCCTAAACTCCAATGTGACGGTATCAGGAAGTGAGGCCTTTGGGAGGTGATTAGGTCATGAAGGTGGTGTCCTCATGAATGGGATTCCTGCCCTTAGAAAAGAGACTCTGAAGAATCCCACTTTACCCTTCTGCCATGTGAGGACACAGCAGAAAAACAGCTGTCTATGAACCAGGAAGCAGGCCCTCACCAGACTCCAGATTTGCTGGCACCTTGATTTTGGACTTCCCAGGCTCCAGAACTGTGAGAAATAAATTTCTGTTGTTTATTTATTTATTTATTTATTTTTTCCTAAATAGGAAGATTTCTTTTTTTAATTGAATAAATTTGACATGTAACATTGTGTAAAATGAAAGTATACAGTGCGTTACTTTGATACATTTATATATTATAATATGATTACAGAGGTAGCAGAATTTATCACATTACATAATTATAGTACAATATTATTATCTATATTAAATTTCTGTTGTTTATAAGCCACCAGGTCTATGGCATTTTGTAAGGCAATCTGAACAGACTAAGACAGTAACATTAGTTCTTCTTATTGCTTTGCATTTTCAAGTTAATTTTAGAATCGGCTTATGTATTTCTACAAAATAACCTCTGGGAATTTTTATTAGGATTGTATTTAATGTGCAATCAATTTGGTAGAATTGACATTTTTATAATATTGACTCTGTCAAACCTTGAACATAGTATATACCTGTATTTATTTAGGTATTCCTTAATTTCTCTCAATAATATTTTAAATTTTTCTGTGAAAGGATATTGAATATATTTTGTTCTCTGTATTCCTATGTTTTCCTGTGCTATGGTAAATATTTTTTAAAAGATCTACAAAAGAGCTACATTTAAAATAAATAGACCAGTAAATGTTGAAAATAAATGGATAGGAAGGAAACAGTAAGTAAAATATAAGCCAAAAAAGGCTGTGAGATGAATCTTAATATTTGAAAATCAGAATTTAAGGCAATAATATCATAAAGAACAAAGAATGACATCACATGCTGGTAAAATTAATTATAAAAAGTAAAGAATATTCATCATAAACACATATGGACCTATCTATATAGTCCCTAAATATATTAAATAACACTTACCAGAAACGAAATGGGAAATAGATGAAACAAAAATTTTAGATGGAATTTGGACATACCTCTTTCAGAAACTGATAGAACAAAAGGACAAAATATAAGCAGACATGTTAAACACATAAACAAGAAATTTATTAAGCTTAAGCAACTATATATGGAATTCTATACCCAACAGACAGAAAGATACGTTTTTTTCCAAGGAGACACGTAACATTTATAAAAATAGATCAGGTATTTGGCCTTAAAAGAAGTCTTAGGAATTTCAAATGTTTGGCGCATACAGACTATCTTATCCAACCATAACACAATACAATTAAAAACCATAATAAAAGAAAGAGCTTTAAAAACCTGAGTTTGAACTTGAGCTTCTGGGTGAAAAGGAGTAACAGGGACTGAATTTACTCTCCCACTTGAAATAACTAAAGAAATGAACAAAATATTAAATAAAATAGTTCACAAAACACTGGCTATCAGAAGACAAAGGACAATGATCCCATAGAGATGGAAAACAAAGGAGATGAGTGCTGTGATTATTCCAGCTTACTACCTGGGAAAGGATTCCAGGATGTGGTACAGAGAGAGGGAACCCAGGAAAAGCCCAGGAGTCTTCCTGAGTTGAAGGGATCGAGCTAGGAGTTCAGAGAGGCCAAGGAAGCTAGAAAAATAATGATAAAAAAGTTTTCCAAATTTGATGGAACTATAAATGCACAGATCCAAGAAACTCAATAAATCACAAGCATAAGAAACATGAAGAGAATCACGCAAGGTATATAAGAATCACTTTGCTTAAAATCAGTGATAAATAGAAAATCTTAAAAGTAGTCAGATAAAAAAAAGGACATATGTACAGAGTAAAAAAAGTAAGAGAGCAGATTTCTCACGAGAAACAATGCAAGATTGACACTGGAATGGCATCTTTCTTTCTTTTTTTTTTTTTTTAGTGAGGAAGATTAGCCCCGAGCTAACAGCTGTTGCCAATCCTCCTATTTTGTTGAGGAAGACTGGCCCTGAGCTAACATCTGTGCCCATCTTCCTCTACTTTATATGGGACTCCTGCCACAGCATGGCTTGATAAGCAGTGTGTAGGTCAGTGCCCGGGATCCAAACCTGAGAACCCTGGGCCACTGAAGCAGAGCACACAAACTTAACCGCTATGCCACTGGGAGAGCCCCTGGAATGGCATCTTTAAAGTACTAAAAACAAAACAAAAAAATTAAAAAGAAAACTTTGCATTGAATCTGCAGATTACTTTGGGTAGTATGGACATTTTAATGTGTTGTGAGGTTTATAGCACATGTAGAAGGAAAATATATGACAACAATAGCATAAAGATAGGATGAGTAGAAATAGAAGGAAACAGTTGTAAGCTTCTGACATGAAGAAGTATAATACCATTTGAAGGTAGACTCTGATAAGTTAAAGAGTATATCAGGAACCCTAAATATAATACAATGAAGAGTTGTAGCTAATAAGCAATCAAAAATGGAATCATAGAAGGATATTTAATTAATACAAAGCAAGGCTGGAAAAGAGAAAAAAAAAGAACAAAGAACAGATCAGATTATACAAATAGAAAACAAATAGCAAGATGGTAGATTTAAACACAACCATCCATATCACATTAAATGTAAATGTTCTAAACACAATAATTAAAAGGTAAAGACTGTCATATTGGATAAAAAAGCAACACCTAACTATATGGTGCCAATAAGAAATCCACTTTAAATATAAATACACAATAAGTTAAAAGTATGGAAAAGGGAATTATGTTAACAGAAATTAAAAGAAAGCTGGAGTGGCTATATTAATAACCAGAAAAGTAGATTTTAGAACAGAGATTATTACCAGGGATGAAGGGGGTCATTTTATAATGATAAAGAGGTCAATTCAAGAGACAACATAATCCTAAGCACTTTTTTCATCCAATAGCAGTTATAAAATACAGGAAGCAAAACTGATAAGAGAAATGGACAAATCAATGACTACAGTTGGAAATTTCAATAGTCCTCTCTCAATAATTGATACAACAAGCAGACAGCAAATAAGAAAGACTGCCTGCCTATAGAACACTTAACACTATCAACCAACTTGACCAAATTGCATTTGTAGAACAATTCTCCCTACAATAGAATACACATTCTTTTAATTCTACACAGAACATTTACCAAAGATAGACTATACTCACGGCTGGGAGTCAGCAAACTATGGCTCACAGGCCTAATATGGCCCATTGTCTATTTGGTCATATTTTATGAGAACACAGTCATGCCAATTTGTATTACAACAGTAGAGCTGTATATTTATGACAGGGACTGTATGGCCCAAAGCATAAATTATTTACTATTTGAACTTTTATAGAAAAAGTTTGTTGACCCGTGCTTTAGACTGTAAAATACATCTCAACACGAAAACACAATCCATAAAAGAACAAATTGACAAATTTGACTTCATCAAAATTAAGAACTTATGCTCTTTAAATGATACTGTTAGGAGATGAGAAGAGTCACAGACGGGGAGAAAATCCTGTCAAACCACATATCTGATAAAGGACTTGTATCCATAATATGTAAAAGACTCTCAAACTTGATAATAAGAAAACTCAGTAAAAGTCCAATAATAAAATGGGTGAAAGATATATGAATGACAAATAAGCACATGAAAACGTGATCAACATCATTAGTCATTAGGGAAATGCAAATTAAAACCATGAGATATCCTTGCATATCTAGTAGAATATCTAAAATTAAAGACTGACTGTGTCAAATATTGGCAAGGATGTGAAACAAGTGGAAAACTCAGACATTGCTGGCAGGGATATAAAATTCTATAAATACTTTGCAAAAGATCTTGGAAGTTTTTTTAAGAAGGTAAACATGCATCTACTTTTCAACTCAGTCTTTCTACTCCTATGGATATATATAACAAAAATAAAAACATATATTTATACAAAGGCTGGTACAGAAATGTCCATAGCAGCTTTATTTGTAATTGCCCCAAACTGGAAATAACCCGAATGTCCATCAACAGGTGAAGGGATAAACAAATTGTGGTATATCCATATAATGGAATACTATTCAGCAAAAAAAAAAAAAAAAACACTACCAATACGTGCAACTGCATGAATAAATCTCAAAATAATTAGGCTGAGTGAAAGAATCCAGGCAAAATGAGAGTGCACACTATATTATTCCACATATGTAAAATTTTAGAAAATATAAACTTAAATATATAGTGACTGAATGCAGATCACTGGTTGCCTAGGGTTACTGAAAGGATGGAAGGGGAAGGAAGAATTACAAAGGAGCACAAGAGAACATTTGAGGTTGATGGATATGTTCATTATCTTGGTTGAAAGGAAAAATATATAATTTAATAATGAAGACATTACATCAACCCTAGCCAAACTGAGCAACTTAGTTCTGAACATACTTGGTGGTTGTTTACCTACCTAAAGAATGTTAGTTCTTTTATTTAGAATAATTTCCCTCTGTATCCCAATCATCACACATGAAAAAGTAACATATTTTTACAAAGCTGAGATTGAATACTATTATTATAGTCTTTCATTTTTAACTTATTTGAAATTCTATAATATTTTGTTTTTTCCTCTATCATAGCACGTGTCAAGTATGACCTCATTGCTATTATGATCCCTTATTAAATCGAAAGTTGTTTGAGGACTTACAAGGCCATGTTTCCTGAGGTTCTACAATTATCTCTAGCAAAACAAGGGGAGTCCATTAATATTTATTGAATAAACAAATGCGGGAATGAATAGATCAAGTGAAAACTTCAAGGCAGACACTATATGAATGCTGGGTAGGAATTTTGTGCAATGTCATAATTTCAATAGGAGGTCTAGTTAGATATCCTTTAAGAAATTTTGATCTCTAAAATATTGTAAATTTCTGAAAAATTTGAATTTCCTCTTTTATAATATTATGACTTTTAACTAAAATAATATCTAAATTCCATTTTTATTCTTAACTTTCTATTATCTTGTTATTCGATAAAGAGTTAAAATATGTTCCCACAGAGATTTCCCCATTGGTGCTTATACAGAGTGTCCCAAAAATACTTGGATGAGAGGGAGTGCCTGTGAAAAAAGAAAGTGATGCATGAAATAGGTTTTCTTATAAAAAGTATTTTTTTAAAAATATATATGTACGAAAAAATATTAAGAACATTTATATCCCTGTTTGTTTTACTGTGCTATAGCCTGCCTTTTAAGAAATGGGGTACAATCATGAAGAATGCCAAGACATTGCATGATGGATCACCTGATGCACATGTAAGTGACACTGTTTGTGCACTGATGCATAGGCAGCATTTACAAACTAACTATCATTTTGATGTATGTGGTCTCTTTTGTCTTTGCTGGTCTATCTTGTATATTTTGTCTCATTTTTTAACATATATTGTGATATTTTATTATCTTGTTTATTCTTGTTTTTAATGAAATATTTTCTCTCTCTAATTTGGATTTTTTCTATTACAGAATAAAAAACCCACATGAATCAAATTTTTATCACTCCTCACAGTAATTAAGTGATACCACTTCTTGCTGTCCACTTTCATTCATTTGCACATTCTATCTTATGATCTCTTATTGATGTTGCATCAATACATTTTCATTTTTAATAAATTCTGTGTTCCAAAGTTTGGGAAATGCTGACTTAGTCACATAATTATTTGTGACTATGTGATTAATGTTTCTCTCTCTCTCAGGAAAATGAGTTTCGAAACAGGCCTCATGTCTATTTTTTGCTCACTGTTGAATCTCTAGACCCAGCTCAGTGCCTGACACATACACTAAAAACATTGTGTATTAGTCTCCGTACAATCGGGAACCAGTAATTTCTGCCACTACCTAAAGAAGGATTCCCATTATGCCTCAAACCTCACTATAGATTAGGTAACAAGTCCTTTTAATTCCACTGGCATGTTTTCACCATTAGTTCCAGGTTGTTCTAATTTCAGCCAGCAATCTATCTGTCTGCTCTATAGAATTACATATTCTACTAATTGAATATGTTATCTATTTCCTGCCTTGTCCTTTATGAAAAATCTTGCTTTGCTGTAAAAGAAATATTTACTTTGCCTGATTGCATAACACCTACCTTTAGTAGTTGGTGCAATTTAAACTCACTATTCAAGTAACTTGCTCCTGTGCTTCTAAATGTCATATTCCCTTTCTAAAATATTTCAACTTGTATTTAAATTGAACATGTTCTTAAGCATTGTTACAGAGAAGTTACTCTGCAATTTAGGAGTGCAGATGAATGAGATTTGAGGACATACACATTTGTATTTCTAGATCTTGAATTGTTTAATTTGCCATTTTGCTGATGACAACTCCTGCCACATTCTATTCATTAGAAGTGAGTTGTTAAGTTCAGCCCGCACTCAAGGAGAGGGGAATTATTCTCTATCTTTTGAGGGATGGACTGGAAAAGATTGTGTGTACACATGTTAAAACCACAACATAGAGATACATACAAAAATCAACATTCCTAGATAAAAGAAGAAAATTCATTTCTAAAATGAGCATGAGTATGCTCATGAGTATGCCATAAGAATGGGATAGTCAGATAATAAGAAACTCCTAAAAATTTAGGGAAACAATCACTAATATGATTGCTGAAATGTGTACACACAAATATAACAGAAGGGATAAAACAAAAATTGAGACTGTTGCTCAGAATTTATTATGAAAACCCATAAAGATAAAAGTTTGGAAAGCAAAGAATAAGAATATAGATAATTGATAATGAAGATCAAACATCCAACCAATAGGAAATGCAGCATGGGGAAACAGAGGGGAAGTTCTTATCAACAAAGAAGGAGGAGGAAGAGTACAGGATGTGGGAAAGGAGAAGGCAGAGAAGAAGGCTATGAAGAGGCAAAGGAAGAAGAAGAAGAAAGAGAAGAAATTTCCCCAGATCCAGTGAAGTTGTTCTCATCAGCAACTTGAGCGCTAGAAGATAATATGACAAACAACTTAAAAAATCCAAGTGAAAATGGTGACCAGACTAAACTAGCACAGCCAGAAAAAGTCCCAATCAAATGGGAGACAAATATTTTCAAGACTTGTGAGGACAAAGAATTTTTATCTTTCACAAGGGCAAGTTTAGGGAGTAAGTATTTCAGATTGGAGCAGGAGGATTGATGGCTCTGGGAGAAAGTCTCCCGAGGTAAAAGGGGGGAAATTATGCACATTTCAACATAGAAAGGCAAGTGAGGCTTCCTCTTCAACGAAAGGCAGACTAGATAGCTTAGCCCAACCCTCCCAATGAGAAAAACTGAAAAATCTGGAGGAAAGAATCTGTTTGAAGCACTGAGACTTAACAAGGCAACCAAGAAGTATGAAGCCAAAATTCCCTAAGAAGAAAGCCTAGAGAGGTGAGCCTTTTTTTTTTTTCACTTTTTGCTGAGGAAGATTTGCCCTGAGATAACATCTGTGCCAATCTTCCTCTATTTTGTATGTGGGTCACCACCACCGCATGGCTGCCGGTGAGTGGTGTAGGTCCACGCCCGGGAACGGAACCCGGACTGCCTAAGCATAGCATGCCAAACTTAACCACTAGGCCATGAGACTGGCCCCTACTTTTCACTTCTGAATAATATTCCATGGTAGGACTGTATCATTGTATGCATCACAATTTAACCACTCACTGGCTGAAGGACAGCTAGTCCGTTCCCGGGTTTTGGCTATTGTGAATAAAGCCGGTATGAACAGCCAGCATAGGTTTTTGGGTGAATATGTTAATATGTTTTCATTTCTCTGGCATAAATGCTCCAGAAGGCAATTGCTGAGTCATATAGTAATTGAATGTTTAATTTTATAAAAAACTGCCACACTGTTTTTTAGAGTGGCTACACCAACCATTTTACATTCCCTCCAGCAGTATATGAATAATCCCCTTTCTCCACATCCTGGCCAGCGTCTGGTGTTGTTGCTTTTTTGTTTCAGCCATTCTGATACATATTTAGTGATGTCTCATCATGGTTTTAGTTTGCATTTCCTTGATGGCTAATATGTACAGCATCTTTTCATGTGCTTATTTGCTATATGTATGTCCTCTTCAGGGAAATGTCTCTTTCTGTCTTTTGCTCATTTTCCAATTGGGTTTGTTTTTTCCACTGTTGAATTTTGAGAGTCCTTTATCTGTTCTAGATCAGGTCTTTTGTTAGATATTTGGTTTGCAAATATTTTCTCCCAGTCTCTAGCTTGTCTTTTCATGCTCCTCGCATAGGCCTTTGCAGAACCAAACTTTTAATTTTGATGAGGTTCAATTTATCAGATTTTCCTTTTACAGATTGTACTTTGATGTCAAGTCTAAGAACTCTTTGCCTAGCTCTAGATCCTGAAAATTTTCTCCCATGTTTTTTCCTAAAAGTTTTATAGTTTTACCTTTTACATTTAAGTTGTAATCCATTTTGAGTTAAGTTTTGTATGAAAAGGACTGATTCTTTTCACTTTTAGGCCCCTCTCTGTGTAAATTTAATTTTAAAATACAGCAATGTGTATCTGATTTTCAAATAAACAAGTTCACATATACATAAATTAAAAGAAAGGCAGTAAAAAGGAGATAGCATGTGTTGTGCTTTCACACTTCCATGCCTTTGTTTTTGCTGTGCCTGCTGCCAGAAATACTTAATACTTTCCTCTCTAAAATCTTCACTTTCTTTAAAGTTTAGGTCTAAGTCCCATTTTCTCCAGGAAGTTTTCCCTGACTACCTTTCCTGAATGGAGACACTCCCTCCTCTCATGTTCTGTAGGACTCATTGTTGATACAGTTAGTGTTACATGTAATTAGATTCTAGTTTTTTTTTCACTTCTTTTAATACATTGTTCTCTCTCCTACCACAGGGCCTTTGTACATAGTGTTCTGTCTGACTGCAGTCCCCACTACACCCTTCACCTGGTTGCCTCTTCCTTATCCTTCAGTTCTCAGGTCATATGTTACCTTCAAAGAGTTCCCCATTCTTAAGCTTTCATAAAACTGATACTTAGCACAGTTGCTAATTAGGATTTATTTGTTTGATTATTTGACTTTTAGTCTTCCCCACTAGACTATAATCTCTATGATGGAGGAGCTGTTTTGTTGTGGTTGCCCTTGTATGCTGTATATATAGCACAATGCCTGGCAAATAATTGATAATAAATATTTCTTGAAAAAAAATAGAGTAAATGAATGAATTTTTGATTTGCAAATTTCTAAAGGCAGGGCAGTGAATTACAACTTAACATGATAGAATCTAGGTGCTAGAAAGATTTAATAGTTGATTTCCAAGTGAGAAAGCTGAGGACCTCGTTTATTTACACAACAAAGTATTTAGGAGAACAGCAATATTTACCCAGATAATTTTAATTGGGGCCAGGGGCAAGGTAGTACATAAAACCTTTCAAATACCCATGTGATTAGAGTTAAGTAGCCATAATAATTTAAACAATCAGAGTAGTTACTTACAGTCTTTAATTCCTTTTGAATGTAGAGTTATTGCCTAACAAAGCCTCCTAGTATTTTCTTCGTGTAGCAAAAGAAAACGCCTTAAGAAATGTGGAGATAGCCAGGAGAAGGAGGATGTTAGTGGCCGGATTTGTACCAGAGCACTTTATGAAGACTGATATAATTTTGCCTATTTATGACTTAAATATACATTATTTTGTTTGGCCCATTTTCCATCTTATGCTCCCCTGGGAGCCCAGTTGAACTGTGGCTCATTTTTATCTTCCTCCCATAGTTCCATATTTTCCATCCACCCAGGCTGGATGGCGGTGAAAGTCACTTTGTATTGTCAGCTGCACTGGAGCGTGCTGAATCTCCCCCAGAAGCAGGGAAGGTAAAAGCCCCATGGAGATGATTTGCCATTCTTAGTGAAACCTAGCTGCTGTGGCCTGAGGGGCTAATCAAGTGTTATAAACACTGATTAAATAAGGTAGGTCATTTCCATCACCATTTTCCAGAGGGGGAAATGGAGGTGCTTCACATGGGGATGATATTTGCAGACTCAGGAAGACAATTTGCTGTCGCTTAATTCCTTTCCCCTTGCAAATGCCAGCAGAGAGCAGTGGAGGAGTTACACAGAGTCTGAATAGTATTCAAACAGGTTGCATTTGGGGGCTGAGGTGTCTCATTAAAAACTTCCTGTTTTACTGCTGTATATCCATACGCTGTGTCTCCAAATCCATGACAGAGGCGCTGTACATCTCCTGTCTTCACATCTAATAGTCCTGCCAGGCGGAATGAAAAAGTTGATTACACACAGCTTTGCCAACGTCTCTTGACAGGAAAGAGCAAAAAAAATCCTCTGAACAAATGAAATGTCAGTCAAAGCTCAAAATATTAAAGCAAGAGATGCAATATTATTTTCTTAGATTAGAGATTAACCAGTTTCTAATTAATTCCTAGGATGTATAGTAAGCTAGCATGACTGGTTTTGTGGTTCAGGAATATTCTTTAATCCAGGTTTGCTTGCTTTTTTGCTGTTGTTGTTTTTCACTCATGTGCCCCCCTCCTGGTAACATGGTTGTTATCCTGCAACTTGGAAAGCCACTGTGTGGGGAATGGAATGAGGAGCAGTCCTCAGAATTTCTTCTTTCTTTCTTAATGAGCTATAGTCTATAAACTGTTAGAACAGGCTGAGATTTGAAGGAAAAAAAAAACCGATTTTGAGCTATTCACATCTTGACAGTCCCCCACTCCCACCCCTGCTCTAAGCTCTGGTTTGCCTCACAGGGATGTTTCAAAAAAAACTGGGTTGTGTGGTGGTGTAGGCGGGAGGCAGGAAGGAAAAGGAGGAGTTTTGAATTAAATAGGACTTTTGAAGTGTGTTGCATTTTCATGGCAGAGAATGTGGCATTGGAAATCACTGGAATTGGTGCAGATTCTATGACACTCACATTCCTACCTTCTCTCCAATGGCTTTTCTTCTTGAAGTTTGGATGGGAGCAAATTCTGCAGCTTCCACCACTGACTTATGGGATCCTGAGGAGACACCCCTTCTACCTAGCTCTTGCTGTGGGTAGAATTTATGAAACTGTAATCTAGAGACTTTCAGATGGTCTCTAGACAATCTCTTCCTTAGTTTAGAACTTGACAGCTAAATGTTACTTTATAGATTATCTAGATCCTTGCTGCTGAAAATGTAGCCCTGGAACAGCAGCATTGCCCATCACCATCACCAGGAAGCTTGTCAGAAATGTAGAATTCCCACCCAGACCTACTGCATCAGATCATGCCTTGAACAAGATTTCCAAGTGGTTCATATGCACATTAAAGTTCAAGAAGCACTGCTCTGGATCAAGCCCCTCATTTTACAGATCAGGACGTTGTGGCCCCGACCTGGGGAGTTGTCAGCCACCATTCTACCTCCTCCAGGCGTGCCGCTCTCCCTCCAGGACACTGCCTCTCTTGACCTTGAAGGGAGAGTTATCTGTACAGTATTTGTGTTCACTAGTGAGAAAGGAAATGGCCCCTCGTTCACGTAAACATAATCTGTGTCTGCCTTTCCATGATCTCTGATATAACTCCTGGAAAACACCTAGCACAGTGTCTATGTATGTGGTGGGTGCCCAATTGACACGGAAATTATATTAATGATTATTAATACTAATAGTTATTATTGTCATTAATTAATTTTGTGTGCAGTAAAAGTAATAGAAAATAGTGAAAATTTTCCTTGGAGGTTGCCTTATCCGCCCAACTAGCTTGCAGTCCAAATCAGGAAACCATCCAGGCTAGTATGGTGGGACATGGGTTTATTTTCACTTAAATTCCTGCCAGAGGTTAGGAGACAGCTCGTGAAACATTTACTAGCACCTCACAGCTACTTGTCACCACAAAAGGACTATCTTTACCTGCTTCCCTGGCATTGGTAAAGTAAAGTGATGTGGAATCGTTAAAGACACTACCAGGGTCTTCTGGGGGAATCTCTTCTGCTAATTGTAAGCTCAATCTTTCTGCGTAATTGGGAGACAACTCACCTCCTGGCCAGCGATGTCTCTTCTTCTCTTCTCTTAATTCTTTTCTTCCTCTTCTCATTCCTTCTCTTCCTTTTTCTTCCCTCGACATTAGTTGAGCACCTACTATATGCTAGGCTCCATTATAAGTACTAGCAAAATAAATAGTGCTTAATGTCTTCCCTCAAAAAGATCTGATTGTAGCAAGGGAAATAGACATATACATCACTACTTAAATACTAGGATATTGTGATATACAAGAAAAATATATATTTGGTCATTTGGATAACGAGGATATATTTCTCATATATATTTGGTTTTCCTCCAAAGTTTCTGGCTCACAGCTCCCAAAACCCTTGGAATTTCCTAAGTGTTGAAAGTTGATTAAAGTGTCTTTTGTTATGTTAATGAAGTGACTTTTGAAAGCACTTGAGGACAGGGGCTGGTTGCTAGGGGAGCCAACCATGTGATTAAAGGGTTGGAACTTTCAGCCCCAACCCCTGACGCCCTAGGATGGGAGAGGGGCTGGAGATTGAGTTTACTCGCCAATGGGCAATGATTTAATCAATAATGCCTATGTAACGAAGCCTCCATAAAAATCCAAAGAAGGGGGTTCAGAGAGCTTCTGGGTTGGTGAACATCTGGAGATACAGGGAGAATGGAGCTCCTGGAGAAGGCATGAAAGCGCTGTGTTCCTGCTCGTGTACCTTGCCCTATGCGTCTCTTCCATCTGGCTGTTCCTGAGTTACATCCTTTTATAATAAACCAGTGATCTAGTAAGTAAAATCTTTTACTGAGTTCTGTGAGCCACTCTAGCACATTAATTGAATCGAAGGAGAAGGTCGTGGGAACCTCTGATTTATAGCCAGTTGGTCAGAAGCACAGGTGTGACAGCCTAGGTTTGCAGCTGCCATCTGAAGTGGTGGTGGTTGGGCAGGGGTGGCGGGGTGGCAGTCATGTAGGACTGAGCCCTTAACCTGTGGAATCTGATGCTATCTCCCGGTAGATAGTGTCAGAATTAGTTTCATTGAGTTGAATTCTCAGGTACCCTGCTGGTGTCTGAGAATTGTTTGTTGGGATGACGAGAACCCCCCACATTGGAAATTGAGTCTGAAAACATCAAAATAAAATACTATGAGATAACAGCCATGAGAAGGTATGAAGAAATACTGTGAGAGATCAAGAGAAGGTTTAATTAAGAGTAACTAGTATTTATTGAGCACCTATAATAGCTGCATACTGTGATGGGCACATTCAAATCTGTATTATTCAATTCTTTGCAACAGTAGGTGATGGGGAAGTCTCCATTGTGGAAGTAAGATCGGAGCCAGGTCTCACAGACCAAGTAGTGTTTCACTAGGTAGTAGAATAGGAGAAGGTTCTCGTTGGCAGATGAAATAGCATAAGCAAAGACAGGGGATGAAATCAGAGTGTGTTCAGAGCATAACAAACAGGTTTGTTCAATCATGGGATATGCAGAGGAGAAGAGCAGGGGATGATATTGGAAAGGTAGATTGAGTTTTGATTTTGAAGAGTCCTGAATGTTCTGCTAAATAGTCTGGCCTCTATCTTATCCCTTGAAAACTTTTAAGTAATGAAGTGACATAAACTGATTTGAGGTTTAGAAATATATCTGTGATATTTCGGCTGTGAGGAGAACTTGGAGCTAGTTTATAATGCTATTAAAATAGTTCAGGCAAGAGTGGTTAAGCCCTTGAGCCAGAGCAGGTACAGAAGGAGCAAGTAAGTTAGTTAGAAATATCTTCTCTTCTCTGCCCTATGTCTCCCTGAAAAGGGCAGAGAAGGAGCTGCCTGACCTGTGTTCTAGGCATGAGGCTCACAGGGGTCACCTGTGACGAGCTTCCTTTGTTCGCCCAGACTTAAATACAAGAAAAGCTGTGGAGTGAAGGAAATTGAGTATATACTTAGCCATATTTGGAAGTTCATCTGCACGCATCCCTAGTAGTTTTTACTCATTGGATTGTAAGTCAGGAACAATTGGTATGTTTTTTACAAATCTCCTCACTTAGATGCCTAAATCAGAGCTCCTTGCTGTGCTTCCTTTTCCTTACAGGTGGATTAGGACCGCTCTCTTGAGACAATTCCACTACCTAGGCAAGGGATGCCGGAATCCAGGGCCTGGTGAGTGTGTCGAGTGGCAAAAATGATAATGCTTATGTATTGTAGAAGATGTTAAAGTCATTTGCTTTAGGGTCAGACTTTTTTAGGGGGGCATAAATGATGCATGACAAGGTGACAGTAGGAATATGGTATGTACTCTTCGTTTTGGATGAGAGAACTAGGACAGTTCTCTCTGGGCTGGTTCAATTGTTCCACACACAGACATGGATTATTATCACTCTACTGATTGCATATCTAGCAGTGTTTTACTTCAAAGGATTGAACCACTATTACACCTTGTTCTTAAATCAGAGGGTTTAAATAGCAATGCCATGTTTAATTAGGGCATGAGCAAGACTTCAGCTTTGAGATAGAACAACCTCAGAAATGGACCCTTTCATCTGTGAAAGGTGTCATAAAATAAAAGCCTTATCCATGTGTAATAAGCAAAGGTAGGGTGAATCAGAATTAAATAGAGGCCTGAATTATAGGATTTGGGAAGGCCTTTCTAGAACTATACAGAAAAGCTAACCAAAAACTAATAAGATGTTTCCAAGTAGAGGTTCTATTCAGGCAAGTTTAATAAATAGATAAGTTGTATGTTGTAAATATAGTTTTAAGCGGGATTAGAAAGTTTATATTTTAAGTAGCATTAACATATCTCCTTTAATTAAGTGATGGGGAAGCTATAGCACAGCAGGTAGGCAAAGAGTCTTTGAAAGCAGACAAGTGTCTCTTCAAATTTGTATCCCTCTATTTACTAGCTATCTAATCTTGGACACTTTACTTAAGGGTTCCAAATGGTTCCATTTCTCATCTTTAACATGGGAATAATAAAACCCGACCAATTGGAGAATTGTATAGATTAAATGAGATAATGTATGTAAAGTGTCTGTCATATAAAAGTGTGAACAATTCATTTTCTTTGCAGCCTTTTTCCCCACAGAGTAAAATGTTCTTCCCTTCAGACACATTGTGTGGATGTCAATTTTATTTTTTAAATTAACATATAGTAAAATTGGATCTTTTGGGGGTATATGGTTCTATGAATATTACCACATTTATAGGTTAGTATAACCCCAGGATGCAGAACAGTTCCATCTCCCCCAAAAGACTCTCTTGTATAACTTCTTTGTAGGCTCCCATGCCCCTAAGTCTTGGCAAACGCTGATATATCCTCAATTACTATAGATTTGCCTTTTTGAGACTATCCTATAAACGGAATTATGCACTAAGTAACCTTTTGAGACTGGCTTCTTTCACTCAACATAATGCCTTTGGAGTCAGGTCATACAAGTTGTGGTGTGTATCAATATTCTGTTTCCTTCCATCGCTGAGTGATATTCCATTGTAGGGATGTATCACAGTTTGTCTATCTATTCACTCATTGAAAGACACTTGGATTGTTTCCAGATTTGGCAATTATGAATACATCTGCTATAAACATTTATGTACTTGCTGTTTTTGTGAATACAGATTTTCACATCTCTAAGGTAAAATACCCAGAAGTAGGATTTCTGGGTCCTGTGGTAAATATATGTTTAACTTTATAAAAACTGCCAAACTATTTTCCAGAGTGTCCATACTATTTTGCATTTCCACTAGCAATATATGAGCATCCCAGCTGCTCTGTGTCCTCATCAGCACTTGGCATTATCAGTATGTTTTATTTTAGCCATTCTAGTAGGTGTACAGAAGTATCTTTTGTGGTTTTAATTTGCATTTCCCCAATGGCTAGTGACGTTGATTATCTTTTCGCATGTGTATTTTACCATACATACATACTCTCAGGTGAAGTGTCTGTTAAAGATTTTTGCCCATTTTTAGTTAGGTTGTTTGTTTTTTACTGTTAGAATTGTGTTACCTATAGCTCAGTTTGAGAATTGACATCTTTGTCGTGTTGTCTTCCAATGCATGAGCGCTGTATGGCTCTCCTACTTAGGTCTCTTTGATTTCTTTCAACAGCATTTTACAGTGTTCAGCATAAAGATACAGTACAGCTTTTGTGAGATTTATATCTAAGTATTTTGTGTTTTTTAAAGCTACTGTAAGCAGTGTTTTTTAAAAATTTCTGTCCCCATCTGTTCATTGCCACTATATATAAATACAATTGATTTTTGTGTGTTGCCTCATATCCTGTGACTTTGCTAAACTTACTTCTTATTTCTAGGAGCTTTTTTTGTAGATTTCTTGAGGTTTTCTACATAGGAATCACGTCATCTGTGAATAAGGACAGTTTAATTTCGTTTCCAGGCTTCTCCTGAAGTGCTCTCTGTCCACAGGTCAGGGCCCACATCCTGATTCTATGCTACTATGTGTCCATATTAGAGGAGAGAGGAAGAAAAATGTGAAATCCTAGCCAATTCAGTGGCACTTTGAATTTTAGTCTTCTTCTTCAACCCTTCCACTACTATTTACTATTTAGAGTCCTCGGAGAGTTTCTCCTGCATTCTGTACAGGTTACATAGCTGCAGTCAATGGGAGAGACCGTGTAGTTGTGCTTACTCAGTCTTACCTTGAACCAAAACCAGACATTAGATTTGGGGTCTTTTTCCTTCCAGTAATTAGATTATATTTGTATTTCTTCATTCATACTCTTTTTTCTGTTCCTGCTCCTTTACTTCCTCTTCTGACCTTAATCCTAGATGGACAGCCAGCATTGGGAGCAGGAAGCTGTCAATGGAACATAGTAAAATCTAGTGGGTATTGTACATTAAGCCTCCTTAGCACTATGCTCCAAGATATTTAAGTTAAATGAATCTGGACACAGGGTAAGAGAAAACTTTAATTCAGTTTATGTTTAGATTATTTCAAATTAGTGAGTTAATGAACCCTTTAAGCCACAGAAATTATCTGGATCAATTTACAACACAGGAAATCAATGGAAGCTTTCTTTGGCTGGCCAGTGTGGTTACTGGTAATTCTGCAACATTTGCATTCTAAAATGTGAGTGTATGCAGGTGTTACAAGTGCCGGCAATGGGTTGCAATGAGAGGTGACTGGGGGCCCAGTCAATGGAAGATCTTGGAACTGGTTTTGACTAGTTTCACAGGTTTCACTGGGTTTGTCTCTTGCTCTGGAGTCATCAAGTAAACCTTGACTCTGAAACCTTCTGTCCTTTCTCAGATGATCTCGCTGGTGAGTTGCAACTGATCTAACCCCATGGAAGCTGCTTTGTAGCTTCTTGCAGATTGACAATGCACTTTGGAAGGAAAGTTATCCCAGCTTTAAGCTGCTGTTGTCTCTGCGCTGCATTTGATTTTTCAGGGAGGGACCCAAACACCAACACGCTCCTGGGTTCACTTTAACTAGCGGTTCCTCCCATTTCTCACATTTCCACTGCGTCCGCAGGCTCTAAGCCACGGTCTGCAACATCGCCATCTGGCGGCTCCAAAGCTACATGGATGAGGAAAACAAAAAGACTTGCTTTTTAGGTTTTTTCAAGCCATTTCTGCTGCTGTTCTCAGTTGATTTAGCATGAACTCAGGACAGAATTGTGCACCATTTTAGGCCTTTGCTCAAGCCATTTCTCGCTTCCTGCATGTACACACTCAGAGGTGTGTGAGGTCAAGAAGAAAGCAAGCAGAGGGATTAGCAACAGAGTTTCTGATAAGAAACTCTAAGAATTATATAGAGAAAGTGGTGCTGCTGAAATGCATCTGATCTGAGTGTAGTTTTATCAAGTTTCCTTCTCTGCTTGGGTAATTTTAGGAGTTTTTAGTCTCCTTAGCACAGACAACATATTTGGACCAAGGTGTCTTTTTACATCCATAGTTCTATGTTTTCGGGTCATTGATAGAGAACGACTTCCACACCAAGCCCCCTCCCCCCAACCCCCTCTTTCAACTCCTGCTCCTGCCTTAGCCCCAAAAGGTGCTTTGTTGTTTCATAGGTTGTTTTGCTTGTTTTGCCTAAATAAATATGGAGAGTTTTTCCGTTCTCTGAAATTTTTAGTATTCTAGTTGAAAATGCCAAAAGGAGCACTAGCTGCTTCAGTAGTCCTGATGGAAACATAAGCTCATAAGGAACAGGAATGTGTGCTGGGTTTTTATTTCACCACCGTTGGCATCTCATCGCTCTTCCCCAAATTGCTCGCCTTAGGAATTCCTCTTTCATTTCTCTTTTCCAATTTCTCCTTCATGTGATAGGTATATGTGTGTGCCTATATACGGGTGTCTATTTCTATGCGTGTGTGTGTGTTATATAGGAGAGATACAGTGAAGATGAAAAGATACCAAATTATCTAGATGCTGGATGACCAACTTCTGAACAGCTGAGTATCAGTGATTTATTACATATGGATTTAGAAACATTTAAGGACAGAGAATAAAGCTATTTCATATTTTTAAAAAACCTAAAAAACTTGGAAATTGGAGACTAATCCACTCAAAAATATACATATAATCTTAGTCATCAGTTGGAACTTAAATGTAAATTGAAATTGGGGACTTTATTGTCAGACAAACTCATGAAAAGACTATAACTATGTGGATCACTGATAGTTTCATCAACAATACAAAAGAAAAAACAGTTCCCTGACTATTCAAAATTAATGTTACTGAACCGATGTACCAAAACTGAAGTTCAGTTCTTTATGCATAAGTGAATTCCTTACATCTACAGTCAGTCTACATAAACAACTGTTAATTTGCCACAGAATTATCTTAAAAGGTTGGCTATGTAATTTTTCAAAATCACATTAAAAAATGCAAAGTTTGACAGTGGAAGTTCTATTTCAGCCAAACAAACTGACAACACTAAGAAGTTACAGGTGACAATTTGTGGAGAATTTTTAAAAACACAAAAAAATAAAAGCAAGAAGTTTCAGTTGCCTGGATCATTTTGTGTAGAAGCAAGTAGCCTTACCAATCACAGTAAGTCTGAGGGTTCTACCCTGTTACAGCTCTCCATAAAATAGTAACTGGTCCCAGGATCTAGATTATGTTCTTCGTCTTCTGTTTGAAAGGCAATGTATATGTGTAATGTATTTTAGAAATATTTCCGTAACAAAATGGTTGAAAAAATTATGGATACTCACAACTGAAACCCTCTGCCCTCTAGAAATTAGACGTATCGCTCACATATTTCTGTTGCCAGAGTGGACCTGCTGAGGAGCCAGTGAGGAGCTGCTCAGTGATCCAGACAGTTACACACAAGTATGGAGACAAAAATAGCTGATAGGAGCATGGACTTCCCAGAAGAAATGAATGTGAATAGAACTGAAGGTAGGGGAAGAAGGTGATTCTCATGCAGGCAATTCAAATTCCAGAACTTGAGATAGAAAGGAAGTGATAGGAAGGAGGAAAGAAGGAATGGACAGAGGGAAGGAGAGAAAATAACAACAAATCTCTTATATATCCATGTACCATATTAATCACTAATTTAACAAATCTTAGTGAATATCCTACAGCAAAAACTAAAACAAATATCAGTCTCTGAGATAATTCTAGCATTCACGTTTCTTGGTTAATTTCTCAAATAGTATTTTAAGAAAAATAAGTCAATAAAGAAAACTATAAATCCAAAATGGAGGGGAAGCGATTTAGAACATTTAGAGGGTTACTACTCAAATCATGGTGCCTGGGTCATTCTTGTAAGCCTCACCTGGGTGCTTGTTAGAAATGCACATCCAGGGACCATCGACATGTGACCTGTGCTCAGAAGGGTTCTGTACTTGGTTTAATGCACTGTTGTTGCCAACTTGAAATTCTTAATTTTTCAACAAAGGGCCCTGAATCTTCATTTTGCACTGCATTCCACACATTATGTAGGTGGTCCTGTGCAGACCCTTGGGCCCCACTTTAGAGCTACTGAATAAGAATCTGCATATTAACGAGATCCTCAGGTGATCTGCATGTGCCCTAAAATTTAAGAAACATTATTTTCAATGATGAAGAAAAATTTTAATAAGTAGCATGTTTTTTCTCTGGCATCACATGTATGACTTTTATCTTTCATTGCTCTTGCCTTTATTTACCAGAGGGTTCATTTATATAACCTTCTCCTACAGATAATCTCAATTGTTGCCGTTCTGTATAGCTGCCTATAAATGTGTATGGTCCTCTTACATGTTTCTCCTTCACCACACAAAGAGTAGGTGACATTTTCTGTTCAAAATTTAAGTAACAGGGGAAAGTCAGAGGAACAATTAAAAAGGGGACTAAAGGAAGAAAAACCATCAAATTAAGGAAAGGGAGTAAAATGGGAAGTGGAAAAGAGATATGGAAAGAGTAAGGTTGTTGTATAATACAGAATTTGTCTAGTTTTTGTCCTTGAGGTGACTCACTGTGGGCCCCTAGACCGGATGGAGGCTGGTTACCAGGAAGGCCAACCAAGCAGTTAAAGGGTTGGTCTTTGAGCCAGCTCAACCTCCAGGGAGGGAAGGGGGTGGAGATCGAGCTCAGTCACACGGCCAATGATGTAATCAATCAAGCCTATGGAAGGAAACCCCAGTAAGAACTCTGACACTGGCTCAGTGGAGCTTCCTAGTTGGTGAACACATTGATATGATGAGGGGTGTGATGCACCTTGATTCCACAAGAAGAGGGCATGGAAGCTCTGCATTTGGGACATTCCAGGCCTTGCTCTATGTGTCTCTTCATTAGGCTGTTCCTGATTTGCATCCTTTATAGTCAAAATGTAATCACAAGTGTAACACTGTCCTGAGTTCTTTGAGTCATTCTAGCAAATTAGCAAACCTGAGTGGGTCATGGGAACCTCTGAAATTGTAACCAGTTCTTCAGAAGTGCTGGTGGCCTGGGGACCTCCAAACTGTGGCTGGCATCTGAAATGGGGACAGTCTTGGGAATGTGACCTTCAACCTGTGGGGTCTGCACTGACTCAGGGTGGTTAGTGCTAGGATTGAACTATAGTATTCCAGTAGGTGGTCAGACAGTTGGTGCCAGAACAAACGTGAAAATGTAAATGTGAGGAGGTGTTGGCCCTATTTGGTGTCCTTCACCAAGGTCAAGGCCCTGGTGGTACAGATACACACTAGACTGGGGTAGGTTGTCCTGAGGTAGCCAAGCCTGGACCTCTGCTCTATACACATGACGTTGCTGTCCAGCACAGGCAGGGGAAGCAGATTCATGGAGCAGCTGCCTGTTCATTCTCAAAGAAAACTCTCACTACGTGTATCAAATCATCATGTTGTACAGCTTAAACATGTACAATTTTTAAATTAAAAAATACAATTTTAAAAAGAAAGAAAGCTTTCAAAGCTCATAGAGACAAGAGGCTGGGGGTGGCAAGCGAAGATGGCAGAAAGTGGGGGAAACATTTTCTCCTGCAGTAGGGGAGTACTAGCATCATAAAGGGGTTAATAGTCTTATGTGAAGCCATATTCCCTCAAGGCAGGGTCCTTAATCTTTCGAGACTGTATAAAAGAACTTTATGATAAAAGGTGTAGACTCTCACCCCAGAAAAATTCATATACAAATGCAATTTTGCTTACAATTTCAGCAGGTTCACAGACCCTCTGAAACCTGTCCGTGGTGAACTGGTCCATTGATTCAAGGTTAAGAGCCCCATGCATTATTCAATGGCATGGATTGGTGAAAGCCAGAGGTACCTGAATTCAAAATAATAACTAAACCACTCCTTTGCTATTTAGACTTGAGCATGTTACTTAACTTCTCTGAGCCATACCTTTCAGGGTTTTTGGAAAACCACGTTGGACATAAAACAGATATCTAATAAGAGATAGCTGTTATATTCCTGAAAACCCATTTGCTAATAATATGCATGTGTGTTAGAGGAGTTATTGTCTCTCTTGTTTTTTTGAATATTGGGTTTTGTCTTTTTGCTTATTTATATGTAGATATGCTCATCATTAAATAAAATAGAGAAACTTGTAAAGAAGAAAATGAAAATCCCATAAAATTCCGTTATCCAGAGAAACCAGTATAAGTTCTATTATCTATTTTCAGTCAACAATTAGACATTTTCTGTGTCAATAATATTGATTGACATGATCACTTAAATGTTTGCATAATATTCCATTTATATAATCCCATAATTTATTAAGCCAACCTCTTATTGATGAATATTATTTTCAAATTTTAATTATTGTACATAATGCTGTGATAAACCACTTAATACATATGCTTTTGAAAAGCTGTTGGTTTTTTCCTTAGAAAACATTTCTAGAAGTATAATTGCTTAGTCAAAGAATGTGCACATTTTGTATTTTGAAAAATATTGCCTTACGCACTCTTGAAATCTAAACCAAGTTACCTTAGTACCAACTGATCATGGAAATAAAAATATGGCCAGACCCTAACAACATATACTCTGTAAATCTTTCACAAACTGATAGATTAAAAAATAATAATAAAAAAAGCTTCTCTTTCTCTGTGTTTCTTTGATTAATTAGTATTTTTGGATATTTAGCATTTATTATTCGATATGTTACCTGTTTGTATCTTTTGCTCCTTTTTTCTAGAGGGAGCTTTATTTTCTTGTGTTGTTTTTTTCCCTCAGATATCATTATATATTGGGGATATAAAATTTTTGTCTGGTATAAAGTTTTGTTTTCCAAATTCCCACTTGCTTTTTAAATTTGTTTATGGTGATTTTTTTTCACATAGAAGTTAAAAAAACAGATGTAGTCTAATTAATCAAGCATGTAAATTGAAGTTTCTGTATATTATATCATTCTTAGAAAATAATCTTTTTTTTCACGAGAGTGTTATAGGATGTTAGTTTACAAAGTAAAAAATTATTTTATAATTCACATAGGTAACCTAATAACCATTTTTTTTAAAAGCCTCCTCTTGATAGGAGACTCTCATAATGGAGGATATTGATTAATATTAAAGACTTTTCAAAATTTCCAAACTCTAGACTTGCATTTTCCTAGAAAGCAGGCTAGTATCAAAAAAAAAAAAAATCTGAAATGAAAAGAACTGGTCTAAAATATTGGTTTACTACCTGGCAATTAGTCAACCTGTGGAAAATCACCTCTCTGAGCCCTGGATCTATTAAATATATTACAGGCATACTCATCACCTAATCACAAGTTGGTTTTGTTCTGGCACATATTAATTACTCAATAAATATTTGTTTAAAATGATCAACTTGTTGTTTTTAAAAATTTTACAATCTCTATAGTTTTCCTTCCTTCTATCTTTCTATAATCATGATGTACTTTTTATAGCTTGACTTTAAACAAAACTTTCTGAAATATTTAATTTATACAAAAATGCTTTAATAAATATGCTGGCTTAAAAACCAATAAAACAACTACCCACATATAAAATTAAATTACAGTACTTCAAAGGCCTGAAAGCACTTCCTGATCTGTTTGCATTACCACCCCCACTCTGAAATAATTACATTAGAATCTTGGAATTTATTTTACTTTTCTTTGATTTTCTTTGTCGTTAACCACATGTACATGTTTCTGAACTTTATATAAGTGGAGTTACATTGAATGTATTCTTCTGTACCTGGCTTTTTTTTTTCATTTAATGTTGCTTTATGTTCCTGAGATTCATCATATAATTGGAATTCATTCATATTTATTGCTCGTATAGTAGTCCATTATATGAAAATACTACAAGTTTTTATACATTTCCTTAAAAATTTCTATCCTTCTTATGGTGCACATGTACCAGAATATGCCTCAAATTGGAATTCCTGGAGCCTAGACAAAGCTAAATTGTTTTCCAAAATGATCAACAATCAGTATTACCCTGTCAGCATTGTATTATTATTATTATTGTTTTCTATTCTTTTCAGCACTTAAAATTGTCAGACTTTCTAATTTTTGGTGGATGTAAAATGCCATTGTATTGTGGTTTTAGTTTGTATGTATCTCCTTATTAATAATGTTGAGCCTATTTTCTTATGTTTGTGGCCATTTTTCTCTTCTGTAAAATGCTAATTCAAGCCCTTTGACAATTTTTAATTTCATTATCTTTTACAGTCATTCTTTACATATTCTTCATCCTAATTCTACGTCAAATATTGCAAATGTCTGCAAGTATCAGCTCGCTATTTCTGGCTTGTCTATTCATTTTCTTTATAGATTATATTGTCTTTTAAAAATTGTTCGCTATTGAATCCAACTATGGTAAAATTTTGCATATGATAAGACTTGATGGGAATCAATTTTTATTTCCTCCAAATGAAAAACTAATTGCTCTAAAATCATTGATTTAAAAGTCTATCCTTTCTTCATTAATTGGCAATGCCAGCTTTGAAACAGAGCAAAATGAGAGGCCAATTTTCCATTTATGTGCAGGTCACTTTCTGGACTCTCATTCTGTTCCATTTGTCTATTGATCTATTACTGTATAGTTTTACCATAGTTTATAAGTCTTGATATCCGGTGGGAGAAGTCCTCCTAAATTATTTGATTAATTCAGAAGTCTCCTGCCTATTCTTGGACTTTTGCTCCACCAAAAATATTTAGATGCAATATTCGTTAAAAAGAAAAAAAAAAAAAACCCTATTGGGATTTTGATCTGAATCTGGGTGTTTATCTGAAAGAAACAAAGTCACTGTCTTGAAAAGATATCTGCTCCTCCATGGTCATTGCAGCATTATTCACACTAGCCAAGACATGGAAGCCACCTCAGCGCCTCCACCACTGGATGAATGAACAAAGAAAGTGTAGCATATATTTAATCAGTTAAATATTATTCCTCCATAAAAAAGAAAATCTTGCCACTTGTGATAACACGGATGGACCTTGAGGGCATTATGCTAACTGCAATAGGTCAGACAGAGAAACACAAATACTGTATGATCTCACTTAACATGTGGAATCAGATGCTTAGAGACACAGAGAACAGATTGGTGGTTGCCAGATGAGAGAGGTGGGAGAAATGGGTGAACCTGGTCAAAAGGCACAAATTTCCAGTTATAAGATGAATAAGTCCTGGGGATGTAATGTGCAGCATGGTGACTATAGTTAACAACACTGTATTGTGTATTTGAAAATTGCTGAGAGTAAATCTTAAATGTTCTCATCACAAGCCAAAAAAAGTTTGTAACTATGTGTGGTGATGGATGTTAACTAAACTCATTGTGGTAGTCATTTCACAATATACACATATATCAAATCATTATGTTATGTTGTACACCTAAAACCAATACCATGTTATATGTCAATTATATCTCAATAAAATAATTAAATAAACTGTCATGAAGTATTAGAGGCACAAGGTAAACAAAGGTAATTACAAATTGAAAACTCTAAGAAAAGGACTAAATTACTAATTGGAGGACATGTCCTTATACATGTAATGTGGGCATGACTGTGGATTGAATATCAGATGGCAAGACTTGTTTCATTTGAACGAAATGACAGTTGGTATCATTATTCATAAAAAAGAGAAACTATTTGGAATGTAAACTCTTAGTTGAGGTTTTGAAGTCTATTCTATAATAGATTTGTAAATGAGTTAAAGCACTATACTATGGAATAAACAATATTGATCTAAAACAATGTAAACTTGAATATGAATTCAAAAGATTGTATTATTTCATGATCAGTTTGCATTCTTGTGTCAAAAAAAATTCAGAAACTTTATTTAGCAAGTAGACAAATATGTTTATATTGTTAGGAGCCAGGATTTTCAGTGGGAAAGAGAAGACATGCAGGTATAAAATCAGAAAACTTAAGTAAATGCCTATAATCCTAAAATTGAATTGGAAATATGAGTTTGAACTCATAATGATTTTTTTTCATTAAAAAAAAGCATTTTCTAGCTCTGTCCACTGAAAAGACATAAAAACAATGACCAATCCATATTATGGTATTATGATATCCTAATATCATTTCTTACCAAAACAAACAGAGGCTGTGTCTTTGGTTGTGTTCCTTAAGTAGAGCCTGAGAGGGTGATTCTTCTGAAAGAGATTTATTGAGGGAGAGCTCTCAGGAGGAGAGCGAGAGAAGCAGGATTGGGTAGCGGAAAAATCTAATAAGCAGAGACATATGCTTGGGTGGAGACTAGCTTCTGCTTGGTCCTACACTGGGCTCTGGTGCATGAAGTACACTACAGAGTTAGTCACAACTTAAAGCAAGCCTTTCGTCCCCCACCTCAGTTAGTCATTAACCATGAGCTACTGACATGGGAGTGGGAGAAAGCTCAAGGGAACCCAGGGGAGTTCTTTGAAGAAGGAACAGCTGTGAGCCATGAGCAGTCAACACTTACAGCAGCTGGGAGAACACTGGCGAGGTGGAAGGGATCCAGGCAGGTCACCCACAGCAGCCATCCCAGATTCCTTGGAGAAAAGACTGATTTCAGATCTGCAGCAGGAAATGTAAAATGTAAAATGAGACTGGCACACTAAAAAAGAAAAAAAAAAAAATGTTTCCATAAAAGTATTTGGAGGTGATGTCTATTTTTCTTTTCTTTGATAGAAATTGAGTAAAATTGGAATTATTTTTTTCCGATGTTTTGATAGAACCCACTTTTAAAACTATCTGAACTTGGTATTTCTTTGAGAGAGGATTCTGAACTATTAATTCAATTTTTTAAATTATTTCAAGTTGAAGGGCCGGCCCTGTGGCTTGGTGGTTAAGTGCGCGCGCTGCGATGCTGGTGGCCCGGGTTCGGATCCCGGGTGCGCATCGAGGCACCGCTTCTCCGTTCATCCTGAGGCCGAGTCCCGCATACAGCAACTAGAAGGATGTGCAGCTACGACATACAACTATCCACTGGAGCTTTGGGGGGAAAAAATAAAATAAATAAAATCTTTAAATTATATCAAGTTGTCTTTTTCTTATTGAGTGAATTATGTAGTTTTTTTTTTCTAGGTATTTGCCTGTTTCATCAAATTTTCAAATTTATCAACATAAAGATGATGATAACATATTTTTAAATATTTTGAATTTCCACTATATTTGAAATTACATTCTCTTTTTTTCAATTAATATTGTTTATTTATGCCCTCTCTTTTTTTTCTTGGTCAATCTATCCATGATTAATCTTTTTTTCTGTCTTTTAAATGAACTCACTTTTAGCTTTTGTATATTTTTTCCTCTAGTTTATTAATTTCTTCTCATATTTATTCTTTCTTTTCTTTTTTCTTTCATTATGCTATTCTTTTTCTAATTTCTTAATTTGGTATTTGACTCATCTTAAAAATAATTTCCTCTTCTCTAATATAATAATTTAAGGTTGTATATTTTGAGTGTATTAATTTACAGTCATTTTGGTGATTGTGTAGCATTAAATATCATTGATGCATCGGCTATTTAGAAGTGTTTTTAAATTTCCAAATGAATATTTTTATCTATTATCTTTTTGTTACTAACTTCTATTTTCATTGTTTTATAAGATCTCTCATCTTTTGACACCTGTTGACGTTTGGTTTATTGCTCACTATACAGTCAATATTTGTAAATATCTCATGTGTGCTTAAAAAGAAAGTATATTCTCCAATTATTGGCTGATACTTTATAAATACCCATTAGACCAGACTGACAATTTTATTGCTCAGAATTCTTTATCCTTACCAGTTTTCATCTATCAATTACTAGGAGGAGTATTAAAATCTCTCACAACAATGGATGATACATCAATTTTTCCCTGGAGTTTCATTAATATTTGCCTTGTACTTCCTCATATAAAGCTACTAGTGTCACAGAAGTTTTGAATTATATTTTACTCAAAAATGGATCATTATGAACCTACTATATTTATAGCTAGTAATATTTTGCATTAAAGTCCATTTTTTTCCTGATAATAACATAGCCACACCTGTTTTTTCGTTTGTTTGTTTGTTTGTGTCTTTTTGGTAAATTTTTTCATTTTTAAACTTTCAGTATCTTTATGTTTTCAATGCATCTTTTATAAAGAACAAAGACTTCACATTTTTGTCCATCCTGACAATCCCCACTTTTAACTGGGAAAATTAATACATTTATATTTACTGTGACTACTGATATTTTCTGTTTTATTTTCATAATATTATATTATTCTCTCTTATTGTCTCCCTTTTCTTATATTTTTTACATTCTTTTCTTTTTTTTTTTGGTCTCTTTTTCAATTGAATGTTTATGATAGCCAGCCTCGAAGATGGTCCCCACTTCCTGATATTCTCCCCGCTGTGTAATCCCCTCCCACATTGTACCAGTGTTGGTCTATGTGACCAGAAGAATATGGCTGACATTGGCTGACATGATGGTATGTCACTTCTGAGATTTGGTTATAAAGACATTGCAAGCTCCATCTTTTTTAAGTTTTCTCTCAACCACTGAAGTGAGCAGCCCCACGGAGAGGCCCATGTGGCAAGGAACTAAGTCCCCTGTCCAACAGCCAGCAAGGAACTGAGTTTATCTGCCAACAGCCACATTAGTGATGCTGGAAGCAGATCTCCCAGCCCCCATCAAGCCTTCAGATTAATATAACTTTGAGAAACATCTCGACTGCAATCGCATACAAGATGCAGAGCCAGAACTACCCAGGTAAGCTACTTTTGAATTCCTGACTCATACAAATTGTAAGATAATAAGTGATTTTTTTTAAGCTTGGTTTTGGGAGTAAGTTGTTATACAATAATAGATAACTAATACATTGTGTGTGTATATGGATAAATATAAATATATATTTTTGTCTTTTAAGATTTTTTTTGACCCCATCTACTAGTTTGGAAATTATGTACACTATTGCTACTCTTTTAGTATTACCCAATAAATTATATCACACATAATAATTAAAATTACTAAATTTAATGTATAACTCTCTTTCTGATCAATAAAAGGAACTTTGAACACTTTTTGGTCTCTCTCCTTTTAACCTGTATTTTTATCCAGTAATTTATTTTCTCATTGATATATTTCTTTTTAATTTATTTTACCTGTGAAAGGATTCCCTATCGAGTTAATTAACACATCCATCACCTTAAATATTTACCTTTTTTTTTTTTTTTGGTGAGAACATTTAAGTTCTACTCTCTTAGCAAATTTCAATTATACATACAGTGTTATCAGCTATAGTTACCATATTATACATTAGATCCTCAGACCTTATTCTTCTCATAACTGAAAGTTAGTTACCCAACAAATTAAAAATTCTTAATACTATATTTTTAAATCAATATCTATTTAGACTTAAACACCGACTTACTAATTTCTTTGCTAACCACTACTTCTTGCATTTCAGATCTTCTATCTGGAATCAATTTACTTCTTCCATATCAAAGCCCGCAGAAATGCCTCTATATGTGATCTGTTGGTATAATACTTTCAGTTTGGCTTATCTGAAAATACTTTTATTCCAAAGTTGCGTTACAAAAAATTTTTATTGGGGCCAGCCCAGTGGCACAAGCGGTTAAGTGCATGCACTGCACTGCAGAGGCCCGGGGTTCACATGTTCGGACCCTGGGTGTGCACCCAAGCACCGCTTGTCAAGCCGTGCTATGGCAGCGTCCCATATAAAGTGGAGGAAGATGGGCATGGATGTTAGTCCAGGGCCAGTCTTCCTCAGCAAAAACAAAAAAAGAGGAGGATTGACAGATGTTAGCTCACGGGCGATCTTCCTCACACACACAAAAAAGTTTTTATTGCAATATACTATACTCACATAAAAGTACAGAAATCAGAAGTGCCCAGTTTGAAGAAATTTTAAGACATGACAAAACCCATGTAACCACCACCTAAAGCAAGAAATAGAACATTCAGCACCCTAGAAGCTCCACTCATGACCTTTCCTCTAAACTAACCCCCTAAACTTAACAACTACCCTGCATCCTAAAAGCATAGATTAGCTTTGCCTTTTGTGAACTTTATACGATAGAACTATACAGTATATAATTTTTTACATCTGACTTCTTATGCTCAAAGATATGTTTGTGAGATGCATTATGTCCTTGCATGTAAATGTAGTTCACTTTCATGGGTGTAGAATATTCCACTGTTTTGTCCATTCAACCATCAATAGTCATTTGGGTTAATTTCAGTATTTGTCTATCACAAAGAATCTTGCTATGGGCTTTCTTGTATATGTCTTTTAGTGTATATATGTATGTGTTTCTTTGTAATCAAATAGAATTTCTGTTCATAGGTATTCATGTATTCAGTTTTAATAGATGCTGCTAACACCTGTCCAAAGTTCTTGTAGCAATTTATGCTTCCATGAGCAGTGTACCAAAGTTTCAGCTGCTCTACCTCTGCATGTGGAATTGTTTACCTTTTGTACTGTAGCCATTCTGGAGAGTGTGTAGTCACATTGTGGTTTTAATTGGCATTTCTCTGGCAATTGAAGTACAATTTTAGCCACCAATTCCAATGTGTATGGGGAGGGGGCCCCACATCAAGCAATTCTCTCACACCAGCTGGGTGTCCTACAGTTCAACTCAATTCTGACGCTGTCTACCAGGAGATAGCATCAGATTCCACAGGTTAAAGGCTCAGTCCCACAACACTGCCCTCCACTTCCGATGCCAATTGCAAGCCCAGGTTGTCACCTGTGCTTCTGACCAACCGGCTATAAATCAGAGGTTCCCAAGATCCCTTCTGAGGGTTGGATTAATTTTCTAGAGTGGCTTATGAAACTCAGGAAACCTGTTGACTAGATAATCACTAGATTATTGGTTTATTACAAAGAGTTTAAAGGATGTGAATTAACAGCCAGATGGAAAGCTACATAGGGCAAAGTCCCGAACAAATGAACTTCTGTCCCCATGGAGTTAGGAGCCTGGCATGGTAGCATCTGGGAGTATTTTCATCAACTTGAAAGCTCTCTGAACCCCCTCTTTTTGGGTTTTTATGGAGGTTTCATTAAGTAGGTATTATTAATCAAATCATTGGTCATTGGTGATTGATTCAACTTCCAGCCCCCAATCGCCTCCTGAGAAATCAGGGAGTGGGACTGAAATTTCCAACCCTTTAATCAAGATTGGTTCCCTTGGCAACTAGCCCGCATCCTTTGGTTACCTAGGGGTTTTCCAAAAGTCACCTCATTAACACAACAAAAGACACCTGTATCACTCTCTTCACCTAGGAAATTCCGAGGGTCTTTGGACTCTGCCAGAAACAGGGACAAAGATCAATATATATTTCCTATTATAAATCATAATATCACAGAAGTTAAGTCTATTTTCACCTTTCCATTGGCCATTTGGATACCCTTTTTGGAAAATGCCTTTTCAAGACTTTGGCCCCTTTCTCTTTCAAGTAGTCTGTATTTTAATACTGACAAATAGGAGTCTTTTAAATATTTTAGATGCAAGTCCTTTACTGGATACTACACATACCTTTTCCTACTCTATGGTATACATTTGCACACTCTTAACAGTGTGTTTTGTTGAATAAAATTTCTTAGTTTTAATGTAGTATAATGTACCAATTATAGTTTTTATGGTTGGTGACTGTGTGCATTAAGAGAAAGTTTTGCTTACCATGTTGTCATGAAAATATTCTCTTATGTTTTCTTCTTAAACGCTTTATTGTTCTTTCACCTTTAGAGCTATGATCCATCTTGAAATTAACTTTTACATATAATATGAGGTAGGGGTTAGATTAATTTTTTCTTATGGCTATCAAATTGACCTAACGTATTTTTATAGAAAATTTTTATTGCATGTCCATGTAAATTTTAAAGACAACTTGCCCATTTCCACAAAAAATATTCTGCTGGAGTTTTTATTGGAATTCTATAAAATTCTACAGATCAGTTTCAGGTGAATTAATATCTTTATAATCTTGAGTCTTTCAGTTTTTTAACATGGCTTATTTATTCATTTATTTAAGTCTTCTTTAATTTCTCTCAGTAGTATTTTGTAGTTTTTATTGTAGAATCTTGCACATCTTCCATTAGACTTGTTTGAATTTTTATGCTATAATAAATGGTGTAGTTTATTTTAAATTTTCACTTATATTTGTTTGTACAAAAAACAGATTTTTTGGTTAATTTTACCCAAGTATCTTCCTAAATTCACTAATCATTGTAATAATTTATCTATAGATCATTGTTTTCTTTGTACACAATCATACCATATCTGAATCGTTACAGTTTTATTTCTTCTTTCTAATTTTTATACTCTTTTTTGTTTCTTTTCCTTTCTTTTTTTTGTTGCTGTTTTTTTGTTTTCTTTGGTGAGGAAGATTAGCCCTGAGCTAACATAGTTGCCAATCCTCCTATTTTTGCTGAGGAAGATTGGCCCTGGGCTAACATCCGTGCCCATCTTCCTTTACTTTATATGTAGGACACCTGCCACAGCACGGCTTGATAAGCGGTGAGTAGGTCCACGCCCGGGATCCAAACTTTCGAACCCTGGGCTGCCGAAGCGGGGCACATGAACTTAATCACTACACCACTGGGCTGGCCCCTCTTTTCCTTTCTTATTGCACTTGCAGGACCCACTAGTTCAGTGCTGAATAGAACTGGCAGTACTATGCACACTTTTTTTTCTCCCAAATTCAAGGGGGAAGATTTTGATACTTTGCAAATAAAATGATATTTGCTTTTAGTTATTTTTTCAATATATAATTTACCAGAATAAGGAAGCTTCCTTCTATTCTTAATTTGCTAAGTGTTTTTTATTTTTAACGGAGATTGAATTTTGTCAAGTACTTTTTCTGCCTCTATCAAAATAATTATATGATTTTCTTTTCTTTTTCTCCCTATGGTGAATTATGATAATTGATTTTTGAAGTTAAACCAACCTTACATACCTGAAGTGAACTCCATTTAGTCCATGATATATTTATACCTTTCATATATCACTGGATTCTATTTTCTAACATTTTATTATTTTTTTTTATACCCATGTTCATAAGAGAGATTACTCTTAATTTCCCTTGTAATGTCCTTGTCAGGATGTGTATTCCAGGTACTGATGGCTTTTCTAAAATGAATTATGAAATGTTCACTGTTTTTCTATTCTATGGAAGAATTTTTACATTATTGATAATGCTTCTTCCTTAAATAATTTAGAATAAGTTACTGATAAAGTTATCAAGACCTGAGGAAGTTTATTTTTAAATGATTATTTTGTATTTAAATCACATTCTTCTTTAGTAGATAGAGATTATTTAGATTTTCTATTTCTTCTTTTTTCAATATTGGTAAATTGTTTTTATTTTTTTCCAGCGTATATTAGCCAAAATGACTGCAATAATGCTAAATAACTCTATAACTGCGTGGCTTGCGACAAGCTTTTGTTTCGTTGTTGTTGATTTTCACAGATCTGTAGGTCAGATGTGGTTCCGCTGAACTCAGCTGGGCTTACTCCAGGTTGTAGGTAAAGTTCGGGTCGGTTCCATAAACCTTATTCAGAGTCTACACAGAGCCTGTTCTTCTGGTGGATGGAAAAAGGAAAGACGAGAGACAAAACCAAACCATACAAACACATTTAAAGCTCTGCTCACTAATCATCAGCTCTAGTTTCATTGGCCAAATTAAGGCACAAGGCTAAGCCCAAAATCCACTTGTGTGATGGGTACATCAAGGGGGTAGAGTATGTCAAGAGCAGGAGGGAAAGAAGAGGTGTCACCACCAAGAAATTATTCTTTTCGTCAAAACTTTCTAATTTATTATCATAAAGTATGTAACATATCATATTATTATGTATCTGCTGTCTTAAAGTTTGTTAGTGATATCTCCCTTTGCATTTCTGATTTTGTCAATTTGTGCCCTTCTTCTCGTTCTTTTCTCACTTTTTCAGTCTTGTAGGAGTTCTGTGAATTTTATTATTCTTTTCAAATACCAAATTTAGTTTTGCTAATTTTCTCTCCTGTATGCCTTTTAAATATTTCATTAATTTGCGCATTTGTTCTTAATACTTGCCTGTACTTTCCATGCGTTTAACTTGCTGCTCTTTTTCTTTTTTCTTTCCCAGTTTTATTGAGATATAATTGACATACAGCCTTGTGTAAATTTAAAGTGTACAGCATAATATTTGACTTACATACATTGTGAAATGATTAGTTAACACCCATCATCTCATATAAATACTAAAAAGAAAAGGAAAAACATGTCTTTTTCCTTGTGACAAGAACTCAGGATCTACTCTAACTACAGTCACCATATTGTACATTACATTCTCAGGACTTATTTATCTTATAATTAAAAGTTTGCACCTTTTGACCTCCTTCATCCAATTCCCCAGGTCCCCACCCCCTGCCTCTGGTAACTGCAAATCTGATCTGTTTTTCTATAGTTTTTTTTTAGATTCCACATATAAGTGAGATCAGACAGTATTTGTCTTTCTCTGTCTGACTTGTTTCACTTAGCGTAATGCTTTCAAGGTCCATCCATGTTGTTACAAATGCCAGAATTTCCTTCCTTATTGCTGAATGATATTCCTTTGTGTGTGTATGTGTGCGTATATACTACAATTCCATTCACCTGCTGAGGGACTCATAGGTTGTCTAAATGTCTTGGCTATTGCAGATAATGCAGCTATGAACATGGAGGGTGCAGGTATCTCTTTGATATAATGTTTTCCTTTCCTTTGAATATAGTCCCACAAATGGAATTGCTGGGTCATATGGTAGTTCTAGTTTTAATTTTTTGAGAGATCTTCATACTGTTTTCCATAGTGGCTATACCAATTTACAATCCCACCAACAATGCACAAGGGTTCCCTTTTCTCCACATCCTCACCAGAATTTATCTTATTTTTTCAGGACTAGCCACTCTAACAGGCCTGAGGTGACATCTCATTGTGGTTGTGATTTGCGTTTCACTGATGATTAGTGAGGTTGAGCACCTTTTCATGTACTTGTTAGCCATTTGTATATCTTCTTTGGTAAAATGTCTATTCAGTTCTGCCTATCTTTAATTGGGTTATTTGTTTTTTTACTATTGAGTTATACGAGTCTTTTATACATTTTGGATATTAACACCTTATCAGATTTTCGGTTTGCAAATATTTTTTCCCATTCCGTAGGCTGTCCTTTTATTTTGTAGATCATTTCTTTTGATGTGCAGAACGTTTTAGTTTGATGTCGTCCCACTTGTTTATTTTTGATTTTGTTGCTTGTGCTTTAGATGTCATGCTGCTCTTTTTCTAATTCTTTGAGATAGATTTTTAGATAATTGATTTTTTAGCTAGAAATATCCCTTTAAGTACAGCTTTAGGATACCTCATAAATTTTGGTATGTGATATTTTTATTTTCAATAGTTTAAAATATTTCTAATTTACTTTGTAATTTTTCTTTGAATTATAGTTTATTTTAAAGTGTATGCTTAATATCATAATAAGAATTGTCTACCTATCTTTATTGATTTATTTCTAGCTTAAATTAACAAGAGTCAGGCAATGTATTCTGAATGATCTCAATCTTTTCAAATTTGTTGAGAGTTGTATTGTCACCCAGCATTTGGCTAGTTTGGGGAAAATTTTTCCACATGAAGTTGGTAAGAATGTATATTCTAGGTCAAGGGTTGGCAAACTATGACTCACAAGACAATTAGCCACCTGTTTTGTAAATACAGTTATATTGAAATACAGCCATGTCCACTCATTTACATACTGTCTATGGCTGCTTTCACCTACAATGGTAGAGCTGAGGTTGCAACAGAGACTATTTGGCCTGCAAATCTAAGATATTTACTATCTGGCCCTTTAATGACAAGTTTGCTAGTCCCTGTATTAGGTTACTGGATCAGCGTTCTATAAATATCAATTACATCACATTTATTATTTATATTGTCCAGATAGTCTATATTTTTACGATTTTTTATCCTTATTTTAGCTTTTACTGAGAGAGCTGTGTTTGAGTCTCCCTCTATGAACGTGGATTTGCCGATTTCTCTTTTAGTTCTGTTAATTGTTGCTTTTATATATTTTGAAATTATGTTATTGGGAGCATATAGATGCAGGATTGTGATATCTTTCTAGTGGATTGGCCCTATTACAGGCATACCTCAGAGATGTTGTGGGTTCAGTTCCAGACCACTGCAATAAAGCAAATATTGCTATAAAATGAGTCACATGAATTTTTTATTTCCCAGTGCATATAAAAGTTATGTTTACACTATACTGTAGTCTTTTAAGTGTGCAATGGCATTATGTCTAAAAAAATAATGTACATACCTTAATTAAAAAATACTTTATTGCTAAAAAATGCTAACCATCATTGAGACTTCAGCGAGTTATAATCTTTTTGCTGGTGGAGGGTCTTGTAAAAAACGCAATATCTGTGAAGCGCAGTAAAACAAGGTATGCCTTATTATTACAAAATGCCCTCTTTATTTCTTGTACTGCTTCTTACTGCCTAAGTTGTCACATATTTTAAAACTACACACATTTCTGGTGGTGTTTGAGGGGAGAGACTGTTAGTGCTTTCTTGGAACCCATTTTTTTACCCTTATACTTTCAATCTTTCTGTATCTTCAAGTCACATCTTTTATAAGTGACCTGTATTTCCCTTACCTCTTTCTCCAGTCTGGCAATCTTAGTCTTTTAATTGAATTTAGTCTAATTTACATTTAATGAAATTGCCAACTTAGCTAAAGTATATCCACTATTTTGTTATTTCTTTTATTTCTTTTATCTTTTTTCCATGTTAACTTTTCTTCTTTTTTGCCTGCCTTTGGATTAATCAGATATATTTATTTATTTTATGTTTTCCTCCATTTTATTATGTTTATATTTTACTACTATTTCAGTCGTAAATGTAGAGATTACAACATGCTTCCCTACAGGTTAGTAGAAATTTTAGAAAATTATTTGACAAAACATAAACCACATACGCTTTACTCCATTAAACCCCTCTTGTCTTTTATATTATTATTACTTTGTGTTTTAATTCTGTATATATTTTTAAGCCATTCAAAGACTGTATTGCTGTTGTTTTGTATCCTCTGCTTTCATCTGCCTCTGGTTTGTCCCCTCTCTGGGTTTCCCAAATGACAGCCTGGGATGTTCACCAGGGCTTCTCCCTACTGGCAAGTCCCCAAATCTCATCTTCTTCTTTTCAGTAATGTGAGACCACCACTGCTTCCACACTGGCCTTTTGTTTGGCCTCTTATCCTCTTGCCCCAAGCAGCTTCAGAATTTCTTATATGTCTTGAAGGAAAAAATGGCAGAGTTAGGTTCAGATCGTCACCACTCCCTTCTCACTTGAGCATCTGGCCCCTCAAGTCTGTAGTTTTTCTTTCTGTAGCCCACTAGACTGTCAAAAGCTACTCTGTTTTCTTCACCTACTGGTAGTGTCCCTGTGCTTAAGCTCTTTGCTTGGCACATCAGACTGTTGTTCTGTACCACAAATGAGCAAATACAATGAGGTAAAAATCTGCTGCAAAATCTTGCTTCAGTTCTTCCCAAGATTTCTTTTTCTCTAAAACTTTTTTCCCTCAAAATCTGATTACCTTACTAGTTCTAAGATTTCCTCAAATACGTGTTTATATGTATTTTATTTTGCTTTTCTAAATGTTGGGAAGAAGTTTGCTCTCCTACAGGCTGGTTCATCATACTTGAAGTTGTACGTTGCTCTACTGTGTTATAAATTTTGGTTTTATTTATTTTTCATTTCTAGAATTATATTACATGTTTTTAAAAAATCTACTTGGTCAGACTTTCAATACTTTGTTTTCTTAAAACATACTGAGCATACTTCTTACCTATTATTTTCTCTTAATTGCATTTTCTCAATTCTTTACAGACCTGATTCTGCTATCAGTTGTTTCTGCTGTCTCCAAGTCATGGTTCCTTGCTTTCTTCTGAGTTTTGGCGTTTTTATGAGCTCATGCTCTTTGGAACTTGATCTGTGGGAATTTTTTGATGCCTGATTTGAAACTGTGCTCTTGCAGAGAAGATTTAATTAGCTTCTGAGAGAGACTGTGGGATACCACCACCCAGTGCCTCATATTGCCCTCAAAACAGAGAGGCTCAAAGACATCAAGAGTCGGTATTTGCCCTCAGGTTGAAAGCTGGCTTTAGTCCTCACCGACCTCTATGAATTCTCCTTTTTACTGTAGTTTTGGACTTTTAGGGTTTTCTTTGTTTTATTGCCAACTCAATGGTGCATTTAATGTATTTGAACCTTTTATTGTAAAGTTGAAAACAGATACAGGATACCACACAAAAATATATATAATGTACAAAGTAAACACCTTTATACCAACACCCAGGTCAAGAAATAGGACCACCATCTCCATCTGCTCTGTATCAATCACAAATCCTTCTTTCCCCTCCAAAAATAATCATTAGCCTGATTTTATAGTAATCACTTTCTTGCATTTCTATATAATTCAATCACCCAAAAGTGCATTCATAGACATTAAAATTGAATGGTGTCCATTTTTTATTTGATTTGTTTAAGTCCTTTATAATTTACAGATTCCCCTCTATAACCCTTTCTTTTCCTTACAATTAATCTACTGAATCCACAGAATGGATTTTGCTGATCACACATTCATGGTGACATTCAACATGTTCCTCTGCTCTCTGTATTTCCTGCAAGTTGTTAGCTGATGATCCAGAGGCTGCATCAGGTTTAGGTTCCATCTTTTTGGCAGGTCTTTAGGTGGTGGGGTGTACTCTCATCAAGAGCCACATAATATCTGGTTGTCTCTCTTTATATGATATTAGAATCTGATTATGCTCATTGCATTGATCCATTCATTAATTGGAGATTGCCAATGGTGATATTTTGTCACTTCTTTTGCACCTATTAATGGGAATCCTTTTATAAAGAGAGACTTCTCATCAATTAGCTGGTTATCTAGTGATACAGTTCACATAGGAAAGGCAGAATAATGCTTGATTTCATTATATACCAGTTTTTATTGCAGTGAATTGATTTCCTTTTCACCTGAAAGTGACTAATTAATGTGTGCATATATATTTATAAAATATGTAGTTAGTAAATATATAGTATATAAATTTATATTTAATATATATTTAATATATATTTAATACACACATACGAGTAGTTAGTGTGTATATAATTAGGAACTCATAGATTTAAATGTATTTGATAAATTTAAACCCATTGAAAATATTATCTTTAATGAAGCAAAAAATCACTCCATCTTTGGCCATCGAAAGCCTCTTCAGGTTGCCTCCAAAGCCCTTTCATCAGGACCCCAGATGTTCTAGGCTCATCTTGTACATTTCCTGCCCCAGACTTAGATTCAGCTATTTTTCCAAGAAGTCCTGCTTTCTTTTAGTGGGGAATCCTAGTTTTAAACCACAGTCAGATCAAATATAAAAGGTTTTTTATTTGGTTGTTCATTTTTAATAGAACTTCAAAAGATATTTAATATATATTTTATCCAGAATTGTTTTTTCTGCAGCTGGGTTGTTCAGGTTATTTAGTCTGACTTAGTGCCAGAAAATGAAGTCTATTGCCCCCTGTTTAACTTAGAGTGTCATACTATATTTCTACAGCACGAATAGTAATCTAAAGTTTAATATAGTTAAATCAATTTTGCAGGTCAATCCTCTATTTATGAACATTTAGGGTTGTTTCAAAACATTAGATTTGTATAAGCAACACTTCTGGAACTAAATCTTTGTATATAATTCTAAAGATTTCCTTAGTTCAAGTTCCTTTAGGTGGAATTGCAGGTTCAAATTTTCTGAGTATTCTAACAGCTTTGAAATAGATTTCAAGCCTTTTTTTTTTTTTTTGCTGTTTTACTTAAGGATAGAGAATAGAGAAGACTGACCATAGGACATGAGTATTCCAATATTTTTCACAGTAAATTAACATATAGGCAGAGTCTGGCTGCTCTGCATGTCTGACAGGAACTTGGTCAGCCCGTTAGATGCCCCTAGAACCTAATCAGCACTGAGCAAACTGATAAAACTCAGCTCCTGAATCTTGACCGCGCAAAGGCAAGCTTTGGATCTGGGTTGACCCTGTTGCATGAGGCTCAGCCGGAGTAGCCAGACAATACCCAAGACAGGGACTTTGCTTAGCCGGGCAAGAACAAATGAGATAGATACGCTGACACAGCCCCATCGGGGTAGAGGCTGCAGACAGTTATGGACCAAAACTACATTCTCCCTCCTCATCTGCTTCCCGCCTCCACCACCAAGAGGCAGCCTAGACTCTGGGCATCACCCCGCCCCCTATTTGTAACCTTTTCTCAGTAACCAATGAACTGTGTATGGGAACACAGACCTCATGCACTTGGTTGCTCCATCCCCAGAATTCTCTCTTCTGAAAGGGCCCCAGGTAGTAGTGTCTGTGCAAGCAGCAACTGGGCCGAGACTCTCCCTTTGTCCTTGGCGAGGAGCCGGGCCCCAGACGTTAGGAAAGGCATGGTTTTCTTGGGAAGAGGGGGGCGTGCACTCTGCTGACGGCCATTTCACAAGGCGGACATCATGAGGGAAAGGGGTCAGGCATTAACACAGCTGGCAACCCACAGTGTTCAATTGTCCGTAAAAGCGGTTGTTAAAGCCAGAAAAAAAAAATGCAACCCTTCTGCAGACACTCCTTGGGCTTCTTATTCAGGAATTTCACAAAAGCTCAAGGCTGGTAATGAGGCCTCTGGTACTCCTCCGCGTCCGTCTCAGCGTGACCGGCGGGCCACGTGATCCCTGTACACTGAGGCCTAATTGATGAGGTTTTGATGCTTAAATGGAGCTCTGATTGCGGGAGTTGCAAGGAACTGCTGCCAGTTAGGGCTGCGAGGTGAGGGGAAATTTTACACTTCATTCCCAGAGCTCAACTAATGACTGTTATGAAATGAAAACTAACTTAAGGAGAAATGGAAAAGGGGAGGGGAACGAATGCCTCCCGGCCAAATTCTGTAATCTGATAGTCCCTTCGCAGGAGGAGACTGGAGAACAGAACGCCCCTGGAATACCTTTGCTCATTCAATGCCTGAAGACTGTCAGCTTGTTTCAATTCTGATTGTGGATGGTGCATCTGGTTCTGGAAGGTTGCATTATTGGGAAAAGCAAACGCTTTAAAAATGAGGTGCTGTAGTCGCATCTCCATAGATTGTAAAATGCTTCCCTCATGGTGGAGAAGCAGACAGACGGGTTCAAATCCTGGCTTAGCCACTTAATAGCTCTGGGCGAGTGTCTTCCCTCTCTAAGCCTCGTTTTCATCATCTGTGAGATTTGGGGTGAATTGGTGCCTTCCAGCATTATTACAAAGATTGGAGGGAATAATCCACTCATGCAGGTGGCCTGACACGCAACTGGACTTCAGACCCCTCACCTTCACCTCTGCATGACTGCTTCCTTTGTGCTGTTACTGATGGCGGGTGAGCTACTTGTTCTGTCTTGCCAAGGTCCTAATGACTTTTGTGCAGACCATATGCCAGGCGCTGTGCCAAACCTGGATCAGCTCACGTTATCCTCTTAGCCTCTGAGACACGCAGTGTGGTAGTTCCCCTCTTCCTGAGCACCCCCTTCCTACCATTTGCTCCCTCTCATTCTTGTGTCTTCCCTCTTTTCCTGGGTAGCACAAGAGTTAGAGCTTGCTGTAAGAGTTGGTTCAGGGGGTGGGCAGGCTCCTGCTCCTGCTCCTGCAGGTGTGGGCATGCAACACAGGGCTGCTGATATCCAGGTCATAAATGAAGGTAAGTCAAGAAGCAAGGGTGGGTTTGAAATGACAAAGTAGAAGGGTAAGAAGATCCAGATCTGAGTTTAAAAAGTCTACAGTTGTCAAGATAGCTCAAAGGGGATTTAGGGGAAGATTCTAGAAATATTCCAAAGGAGAACTGTATTCAGGGCACAGGAGTATTTACTGTATTTCTATGGTGAGCCTGTGAGGAGGAAGGCTCTGAGGTGTTTCTGACAAAGGCAAGCTCTCAGACTCTCTCCCCTGGTGGGAAATAACTGTTCTTCCCTGTGTTTTTGTTTTGTTCTGTTTTTGAGAAAACTTTCATTCACTGTAGGCGTGGGAGGCAGGTTGCTGTAATCTTTCCTCTAGGCTGAACCTTCCCAGCCGACCGTGTCGTGCCTGACATGAAGTCACACAGATCCGTCTGCACAGCACACTCCTGTTCACACCTACATCCTTAAAAGTAAAATTTTAAAAAATAGCCAGCGGTCACTTTCTGGCTTTCTCCTCTATCAGCCACTACTCGGTCCAGTGCCATCTGGATTCTGCCCTTGTAACTGCTGGGGAACTTGGCTTGCCAAGGTCCTAATGACCAATGGCCTGTTAATTACTAGATCTTGTGATTGCTTTTCCATCTTTCTTTTATAAGCCCTCTCCGCAGCATTAGAGACCACTAAAGGGAAACTCTCTCCGGTTTTCTTTTCTGACACCGCTCTTTACTGGTGTTCCTCCCACACTCTATCCTCACAATTCTCTTGCTCAGATACCCCCACAGTTACAATCCTTTGATTTCATGAGGACCTGCAATCCAGTGCCTGGGCTGTGTTCATCTATATTTGCATTTCCTCGACAGGTCCTCTAATTTCCTCATCCTTGTTTTCACCTCTTTTTTTCTTTCTGCTACATATTCTGTAAGAGTTCCTCAATGCTATCTTCTAAACTTCTCTTAGTTTTCCTTTTCTGCTATATTAATTTTTATCATTTCCGGGGCCTCCTTTTGGAGCCCTCAGTGTTTCTTTACTTGGCATCCTGTTCCTATTTCATGGTTACAATTTTTTATTTGAAAGCAAAGAGAGAACATTTTTTTCTCCCTACATAGTCTGTTTTTTCTGGACTGTTCTTTTATATTTGTTTTGGTTTCTAAATTTCATATTAGAACCTATCCTTAGATATTTGGTAATCTTTGATTTCCAGCTCTTGTTTCAGAAACATCCTTACAAAACTCATTGGAAGTTCTGCCTGCCTGGCAGTGGCTCGTAGACGTTGAGGGATCAGGCTGGGCCAGTCAGTGAGGAAGACTCTCGTGTCAGTTTCTTTGTGTCTTTCGTCTTGGCCTGGTCAGATTCCCCAGAGAAGACTCTACTGATCTCTTGCTTAGTGGATGAGGAGCTGATTGCCAGCATTCTTGGAACTGAATAGAAAAATAGGAGAGGGTTGTCAGTATCCAGTAAGCACACATGCACTTAAGTCCCCTATTTTTAGTATACTGACTCCTGTCCTAACTGTGCATGGTGTCCACCAGTACAGAGAGCTCTGCAGTGTTCTCTCAAAATACAAATCTCCAGTCTTGTACCAGCGTGAGGGAAAGGCTGGCAACAAGCTAACCCGGGCTGATGAGAGGATCTGACTGCTTCTTAAATCAGTTTTCATCCAATTTAGCTCCTTCCTTTCAAACTGGCTTCTAGCATGCCTGGTTTCGCCGATTATTGAGTCTTTTGGAGATTCTGGTCTAAATAGGGTTTGCTCTTGGCTTTCGCTCCCGTTTGTTTGAGGTTCTCTTTTCTCAAGCCTCAAAGATATTTTACTCCTTGTCCATTTGATTTACACCTTTCAAAATTGTGTTATTGTTTTTTCTTCTCCTGTCTTCCCTCTCTTTGGAGGATTTTGCTCTTAAAATACCCGTGGAGTTACTTTAGTAAGATTTGGGGGGAATAGAAGTAGCTGTAGGTGGCCAATCTGCGTCTCACTCCATCCTGTTTGATTTTTTGTTCACCTGAATTAGTAGTACGTGTTCATAGAGCAGCAACATGTCTGAGATGCTTCATTTCTGAAGACCTTTGTTTAGTTCTCATACTTGAATGATAACATGTCTGAGAATAGCATTTTTTTGTTTCTGTTCAAAAATTATTTTTCCTCATTACTCTAGAGGTAGTCTTCACTGCCTTCTTGAAACATGAGGTGCCAGTGATAAATCTCATTTCCATCTCCTTCTCTTTCGTTTGTAGGTCATCTTCTCAAAGTCTCTGTAAGTATTATGATTTTCCTTAGGTTTCAGTGTTGTGAAATTTCTCTACTTTCTCCTTCTCAATTTGCTGTTAAATGTGTGCTAAAACTTCTGAATCTGTCCCCTATGTCTGCTAACTTTTCCTGCATTTGGAGGGTAATTCCTCGACTGGATGTTCCACTTCACTAGTTGGCTCCCTAGCTCTGTCCACTCCATTCATTTCTTTCACATGTTAGCATTGCCTTTTCACTTAGATACCCTGACTGGTACTTAATACTTCATGTCATGAATTCTGTCTTATCATGATGATATATTGAAAATAGCTTCATCTACTGATTTCTGTGGAAATTCCTCTTTCTGATTGATCTTCCTCAGATGGTGATGTTTCACCATGAATTTCTGTTTTCGCCTGTCTTAAAATGTTGATCTTCTGTGATGATGCGAAGAGGTACTGTTACTGTTTAGATGTTCTAGTAGCTACTTTGTGATGAGATGATGCTTCTTTTCTCTTTTGTGTCACTAGACACAGGGTACTGGTCCTTGTCTCTGGCCCCTGCCTTCAGTGGTACCTGAGTGTGGGGACCGGCAGAGGATGGAGGGAGAGGCCAAACCACTTGGTTGTTCTTTCTGTTGTTCTCCAACCAAACGCCCACTGGTCTCCTCTCTGCTTTCTATATTTACCATCTTAGTGCCACAGCTCCAGATGCACTCCCACCTGCCTGTCAGCCCTTCCCTCTAATGAGTTTTGGGCTTGATATCATCATTCAGTCAAATCCCATCTGCATTCCATTTGAGACATTCTTCATAATATCTGGTCCATTGATGGCACCGCTTCTCATTTTTCATTATTATTAGAGACTTTTTAAATAAATGTTTTTAAATAAATCTTTTCTATAATTTCTATGGATTTGTGGTAAAAATGTAGCCTGCAGCTTATCTCATACCAGCATCTTTTACCAATTCCAATATCTTTATTCAAAAATATCTTCCACATTCACTGTTCTGCCCACTTCAGTTTGTCCCCCATCTCATTATACCACCCAAACTGCCCTTGCTAAGGTTACCAATATCCTCCATATTGACAAAGTCAATGGAAATTTTTAGCTTTCATCTCATTAGATTCCTCAATAGACTTTAACTTAATCAACAATAGCCTTCCTCTTTTTTCTTAGCTCTTGTGACATCATAGTGTCCTTTTTGCCCTCCTGTCTCTCTGGGTGCTCCTTCTCAGTCATTTCTGCCAGTCATTTTGCCCCTACCAGATCTGTCAATGTTGGAATTCCTCAGTGTTCAGTTCTGAGACTTTCTTCTCTTTCTTGGTGACTTCATCTCTGTAAGTAGCTTTTAACCCCATCTAGAATCTGAAATGATGACTCCAAAGGGAATATATATATTTTAAAATTATATATATGTAAAATACCTCAGATCTTTCTTCTGGGTTCAACTCAAATATTCAGTTGTCTCCTTAAGCTTCCAATCTCCTCCCCCGGTCCATTCTCACACAGCTATTAGAGTGAACTTTTAAAAAACGATATTTTGTTAATCATTTCAGAGGCTTCCCATTGCCTTACAATTACAGTTGAAGCCTATTAACAGTATATATATGCTATAAATCTCCTCCATATTTTGTCACTTTTGTGACTTAAGTTTCAGCTTTCACCACATGCATATTCCAGCTTTGTGCAAATACTTGTTTCCCTGAACATTGCTTTGTTTTTCATATCCCTGTGCATTTAAACATTCTGTTGTCTCTGGTGCTAACGATATCCTCCTCTTTCCATCTGCGTATCTCCCATCCCCTCCTTTATTCAGCTTGTGCATCATCTCCCTGGTAAATCTTACCTAACTTCCTCATATGATCAAATGCTCCTCTTGTGTACTCTTACAGCCCTCTGTGATGACCTCTTTCATAGCACCTACCACAGTCGTTTGTTTCCCTTATTTGTCTGATTCCTTTGTGGGGGATCAGAATTTGCCGCCCCAAAATGTGTCTCTCTGGCGTGATTATTTTTAAGATCAAGAGACTCAGAAAGAAACTTTGACCTTCGCCTAACATCCTAAAAGAATTTAAGATAGAAGGCCTGTCCCAGGAAGGAGCTATCACCATAACTATAGTATAATAAAACTAGGTGTAGTAGACAGGGAGGAACCTCACAAGGCCCATCTAATCCAAGTCCTGCCCGTGTCCCATTGATTTTTTGCAAAGTATGGCTGACATTTGTTTACCAAACATTTGCTTTTCCATCTCCATGTGAATTGCCTGCCTCCTCTTTGAAGTCCCAAACCCCAACATCCTCTTTTGTCTTTAGAGGAAGAGGGTATTTGAGGTTGTGTCTTCCACCATTTTGGTGAGTCACCTAGTTTTCCTAGGTCTCTTCCATATATACATGTTATTAAACTTTGATTTTTCTCCTATTCATCTGTCTCATGTCAATTTAATACTTAGACCAGCCAGAAGAGCCTAGAGAGCAGAGGAATAGTTCCTCCTCCTCTACAGCTTCATTACACTGCAATCTCCTCAGGGCCAGGGGCTAAGTCTTTTTCAACCTTGTACTCTCAAGCCTAGTGTAGGAACTGTAAAAGGTTCTGGTCACCAATTACAATGTGAGTGTGTGGGGGGTTTCCCCCACCCATCCAACAATTCTCTGGATGCCAGCTGGGTGTCCTCCAATTCAACTCAATTCTGACACCATCTACCCAGAGATCACATCAGAATACAGATTGAGGGCTCAGTCCTACAAGACTGCACCCTCTACCCCACTTCAGTCCCAGTTGCAAGCCCAGATTGTTACCTGTAGTTCTGACTGACTGGTTATAAATCAGAGGTTCCCACGACCGTCTCCTTGGGTTTGATTAATTTGCTAGGGTGCCTCACAGAACTCAGGAAACCCATCTACTCACTAGGTTATCCATTTATTACAATGGGTATTAAAGGATATGAAGAATCAACAGCCAAATGAAGAGCTACATAGGGTGAGGTCCTGAACAAGGAGCTTCTGTCCTCCTGGAGATTGGGGCCCAGTAGGGTGGCAAATGGAAACAATCTAGCTCCCCACTTGGGAAGCTCTCTAAATGCCGTCCTTTTGGATTTTTATGGAGGCCTCATTACATAGGCATGATTGGTTAAATCATTAGCTATTGGTGACTGATTCCACCTCTAGCCTGTCTCCTCTCCCCAGAAATCAGGAGGTGAAACCGAAAATTCCACTCCTCTATTTGTGCTTGGTTCTCCTGGCAACCAGCCCCCATCCTTAGGTGCTTTTCAAAAGTCACCTCATTAACATGAACCCAATTGTGATGGAAAGGGGCTTGTTATGAATAACAAGACATCTATTTCACCTTAATGGCTCTGAAGCTTTTCAGGAACTGAGGACAAGAGATCAAATATTATAACAAAATATGCTCCTATAGCTCTTATCTCTTGGGAAATTCCAAGAGTTTGGGAGCTGAGAGCCAGAAACCAGGAATGAAAACTAAATATATATGAAAAATGTACTTTGGTCATCTTAATGACCAAATATATATTTCCCATAAATGAAGATGTCGCAAACTGATACAAAGCATATACCCCAGAAATATTTGTTGAGTTAATCAGCATATGAGTAAAGATGCCATAAAAATAGTGAGCCCAGGGGATAGGTTAGCAGAGCAATGTGCAACTCTCTCTGTTGAGGCCGTTCAATCACGCTTGACCAAACTACACCAAGCAGACTGGACAAACCTTCAAGAAGCCAAACCCAAGCAGAGAATTCAGAATCCCCCACAGGCAGCACATTATGGTGAGGAAAGATACTGGATTTTGAATCATAAGTTCTGATATCAAGTCCTCCTATTTCATTTATTAGCAATGTGATTTGGCAAGTAAATTAACTTCCCTGGACCCTTGTTACCTAATCTGTAACAGTATGGGGTTGGATTACATCATCCCTAAAGTCTCTATAAAATCAGATTATTGAAGTTTTTGTCAAGCAAATTTCTGATTGTCTTCTAGAAAGTTCCACTCTGAACTCAGCTCTAAATTGTGGATTCCTGTCTAATCTTGCCCTACAAAGGCATTGCTCCTATTTTATCTGTCAACTCTTGTGTACTTTTCTCTCCATCCCACCAGAGTGAGAGGCTACACACATCTCTGAATTCCAGGTAGGCCCTTTGCTAGTGGAGAAGACCTGGGACCTGTCCTGTGATGGCTTGAACCACCTCAGGTCCCAGGAAGAGTAGGCAAAAAGTCTGTAGACCTCACTGTCACCAAGAACACTCTGGATGACTCTGAGTATTATGGACACTTGAATTCTTTCTCTCTCTTCCCCAAAGGAATCTTATAATTCTTAGATCCCCACAGGATCTATGTGAAAACTTCCATGCGTTGGGGACTCAGCAGATTTTGATTCCCTCCTACAATTAATAGATGAAGGGAAATTTATAAATTCATATTACTGAAATGTTCATTGTTATTTTTCTTAATTAGAAAATACTTTATTTTTTTTGTTAGCACAAAATATATTCCCAACTCAATTTTCAAATTGTTTGACACTAATTAGAATATGCATGATACGTAGATCGTCTTTCCCTTAAGTGGTAATTTCTGCTTTATTTTACAGATGGAGAAACAAAGGCACAAAAAAGTTATGTGTCTTGCCTCATGTCTCAATGTTTGTTATGATGGAGATGAGAACATTTCAATTTATTGAAATGAACTGTGCTAACCAGTATGCATCTTTTCCTTAGAATTTTTCTCTTTCTCCGGAAAAACAATCCTTAAATAACTTTGGTCCAGCAGATTGCAAAACATGTTTTTGGCTGCATATTAACACAATTCTGGTAAAGGGAAAAGTTGTGGGGAAATAAAATTCTGCTCCTGATTCATTTCATGTTCCAAGAGCAATGTGTCATGGGGGCTTCTGATCACCCACAAATGCCATTGACTGTGTTTAAGAGTATCTGTGGCTAATGAAGGGACCGTCTACCATGAGGCTGAGGGTCACTGTGTCTCTTCCCTCTACCTGCAAAGTATCCCTGTATTGGTTCTGTGTCTGGTTCTGCCAAGAGTGTGATGGTGGCCTACGGGTGCATAAACAGTTTGTACCTGGAGAGGTGAGCTTCTGATTATGAGCCAAGAACGTGGCCACAGTCACTGCCCTTTAAAAACAGAGTATAGAAAACTGGTAGTTCTAAATTTGATGCTTTATTATATCTCTATCATCTATCTGTCTATCTATCATCTATTTATCCATCTATCTAACATACACACACACATACAACCATAGTTAGGACTGAAATCAAGGTTGGCATCCAAAAAGGGAAATAATAAAGAATGTAGATGCCATTGCCCTTGCTCATGATAGGCGATATTATTAAACTGATGTTCCAGACAGGGGATCATGAACCCCAGGTTAATCACAGTGCCCAGAAAAGACACAGTTATTACACTAGTGTGTTTGGCAGAAGGGACCAGGAAGGTACTCCTTCCGTAAGAAAAGGAAAGCCTCGCATAACCCTGATCAGGATATAGTGATACTATTAGCTTTTGGAAATGTCGTCTGAGATCATAAATAAAAGGTCTGGATAAGTAGCAATTACAAAAATAAGAGTGCATCTGACGTAATACGTCTCATGTATTAGAATTGTTTAATATCTTTACTGTGTCTCTCCAGCACACAAAGTCTAGAATTCCCAAATTAGCCATTGAGGATTTCGGAGAGTTTTCCCAGACATCTTTGCTTCCTTTTATTAGTATGCTAGCTAGAGTATTCTTTTGTGCTATCCATTTTGTAGAAAGAAAATGCTTCTGTACTGGGTGGCTAACAGACCGATTTGTTACGTGAGGTGAAATTACCTAAGGTATGCTTCTGCCCTGAACACACTAACCCTTCCTAGGATGTTGATGTGATGTGTTCCTAATAGCACAATCCACTTGGGAATATTCCAGCAGGCTGTGGGAAAGAGACATGCAGAGAATAGGCCTGTCTCCATCTCCCACTCCACATTGGGAATCAGGATACTTTGTTTCAATTACATTTAATACCCACTGCTTTAACAACCCACAGCCTGCTGTGACTCAATATTGATACTGTTCTTTCCGTTTGGGCTTCTGTTTTACTTTTTTATCCTGGCTACTAATTGTGTTGTCTGGGGAAAGGGTACTCCTTAACCTTTTCCAAAAAACTTTATATGAATGCACCAGAACCCTAATATTTTGTTCGTTTAAAGAAATTGATTAAGACATCCTTATAACTGCCACCGCCTGTAAGTCTCCTCATTCTGTACCATGCTAACCAAGGTCTGTGTTTAAGAGTGAACTTCATGGCAGAGTCACAGCCTACCTATCTTTGTATCTTTGTATGCCAGCACCATCCCTGATGCATAGCAAACCATCACTAACACTTTTTAGTTAAGTGAAAAATATCCGATATCTCTCTTCTGTCTTCATTTGTCATCATTGATATAGAGATTGCACATCATGTAAATCGTGGCCAGTCTAATACTTTCATCCTTTTAGAGATGAGATAAGTGACTTTTCCAAACTTCATATAAATGGTTAATAGTGGTGCTGGGGCTAAAACCCACGTGTCCTGCAGCCCCGGGTCCATATAGCTGAGGTCTACGGTATTTATCTAATTACTAATTTACCATTTTTTTCCCTGACTGGCTATGCTCTATAAAGAGAGGTGCCGGTATACTTATTTTCCTAAAGAAGGAAAGGAAAAAAAGAAGAAACTCCTGAAGCCGGCCTATCTATTTGAAGCATAGATTGAAAGTAATTTATAGGGAAAGGGATGTCTCCAAATAATTCACAACACTGTCTGTTCCTAACAAGTGTAAACAAACCAGAGCAGTAATGAATTCTTGGTGGTTACTCAAGTCAGCCTGCTGTGGAGAAGCAAAATGATTTGCTTTAGTGGATTCCTGATGTGTTGACTGGCTGCCCAGAATTGAGATCCAGTAGCCAGAGGGGTGCAGGGGATGGAGAACTAAATCTCAGCTTTTCGTGGTCCATAAATGTCTCATGCAAAGTCAGGGTGCAACAATTTGCTGTCCCAGTGAGAAGGTCTGAAATGAGAGTTTGGGAGGGTTGTGCCTATACCCTGAAATACAAGACTTGGCTGTTAGAAACCAGCCACCACCTCCCTTGCAGATGTCAGGAGGAGTGGAAGCGGAGAGACACTCCTCCACCTGAGCATGCATGATCCCTGTGTTTCTGCCGAGCCAGCCTTCTGGTCTCCAAGTATCCTGACATCTGCAGGGGAATACTAAGGGGGTCATCAGTCTCTTTCCTTACTCACTCGTCTTCCTGAGAAGAGGAGCAGCTCGTGTGATGCGTGAGACTGGGAGAGAGAATTGAGGATGAACCCCTCAGCCCCTTCCTTTCTGCCTCTTTTGAGTGAATCCAGTGGATCTCAATGCTGAATGGACACCAACACTGCCTAGTGAGCTTCAAAAAAATGCTCAAGTCCAGGCCTCGCCCAGAGATTATGCTTAGTTCATCTGGGGTGGAACTCTGGTCATTGATAGCTTTCAAATTTCCCTAGCTGGTTCTATTGGACAGCCAGTTCTGAGACACAAGGAGCTAAGCTGTCCCCAGGAAAAAGACCTCCTCTGCTTTTCCTTGTAGTAAGAAGCCTGTACTTGTGGAGGGCTGTTACAGGCTGAATTTTGTCCCCAGAAAATTTACATATACCTAACCCCCAGTACCTCAGAATGTGACTGTATTTGGAGATAGGGCCTTTAAAGAGGTGATTAAGTTAAAATGAGGCCCTTAGGTTGGGCCCTAATCCAATCTGACTGGTGTCCTTATAAGAGGAGGAGATGATGACGCAAACCCACACAGGAAAGACCATGTGAGGACACATCAAGAAGATGCCCACCTGCAAGCCAAGGAGAGAGATCTCAGAAGACATCAAACCTTGTGACATCTTGATCCTGGACTTCCAGGCTCCAGAACTGTGAGAAAAGAAATGTCTGTTGTTTAAACCACTCAGTCTGTGATATTTTGTTATGGTGGCCCTAGCAAACTAATTCAAGGGCTCTCTGTGATGTCTGTGGCAACAGGGGTGAGTCTGTCACTTTAGGGAAGGCGTTAGCAAACCTAGTTGAGGCGACACATTTAAGAAGAGTTTTTAAACATGTTTTACCAGTAAGAAAGCTAATTTTTTTCCTCCATCTCTCTGACTAATCAGATATGCTATATCTCATTTCGTTCCAAACTAGCAATGTGAGAAGCGTGATGAGCCTTCAGTTTAAACCCCGGGACGAGGTGTCTGCCATCTCTGTCCTAACTCCTTCAGCTGCCATTAGTTATTTTTGCACTTGAAGCTGCTGCACACCCTGCCTTGCACATCCCTGAGAGGGACAAGGAAGCTGGCTCTGGTGAAGGCTTGGAAATCTGCTCAGCCTTTGTGCCAAGAGCATTTCTTCCTTACATTTAAGACGTGTAGAAAAATGAAAGTAGATTCTGCACATTTGTATTCCATTTATCCTAAAATCTTTAAAATGTTTATTCAGAGACATCTATGAAATATTTGTACGAAAGGAGGATAAATTAAAATCAAAGAGCCTAATAGCATATGTCATAATGCTAAATGCAGCAGAAGGAGAATCACACAAAGTTCTTGTCCTGGAGAGATTTCAGGATCCATTATAACCAATCAAAAGCCCTGTATCTATGAAGCCACAGTTTATTTGAGGAAGTTATCAGTCTATTTTCTTGGGAGAGTCAATGAAGGCCATCATATTTTTTTTATGCAAGGGAGAGCCCCCATGGAGGGCAGAATGAGCATCAGCTAGGCTCTTTTTCCCATTCTCGAGCTATAGTATAGCAAGTACCAACTTGGTGGGAGAAGTTTTCAGCCACTCAGCCCACACACAAAACCAAAATTGTGTTGTCTGTGTTGGGAAATGATTGTAAACAGTGTACCAGTGCACTGCCGCAGCGCCAGCCCTAGTTCCAGCAGTGACTGTGGATGCTTTAAGCAGGCATAAAGTGACTAATCTGCTATGCAGCTGCAGTGTTAATGGGCCAACTGCGTTATTGCACATTCACCTGGAAGGAACAGTGGCGCCTATATGAATTGCTATGATTTTTAATACAGATAGAAGGGCCAAGCACCATGAACCCATGTTGGCAACTGGCAAACCGTACACAATGATGGGGCCTGGTAGTTGTCTTGCTTCTCCTCCCAGCTCCTGGAGACTGGCAGATTTGGTGCAGGCAGATAAATGAGGAAGAGAGCAGATTGAAAGGGAGAGGTTGTAGACTTCTCTCGGCTGCTCAGATGAGGGAACAAGGTTCTAGTGTGTACTGACTTTGCTACAGGACAAAGCAATGATCTATAGCTGATGGTCAGTAAGTATGGATGGATCAGATCATCTGGTGGAAAAGTGAAAAGGGATTTGAAGTCAGGACTCAGGATTTGCTGTTGATTCTTAATGGTAGCTTAGGATATTGACCTTGTCTCTTTTTCCGTCTTTGAAGACAATAATAATCTCTCATTAACTTCCTGAGAAAGACTACTTATGCTTATAAATTAATGTTCTTTATCAAAGTTCCACAGAGGATGAATGTCAGGTTCATTCAACACCGTCACCTGCGTACGTGGTGATTTCCGTGGCTGCAGCTGCTGGGTGGTGCTGGGCTGCAGATGCAGAGCCAGGGCTCACCCTGAGGGGAGGCCGGGTTTGGGGAAAGTTTTCACTTCCCTCTCTCACATTACCCCATCCACACATGCACCTGTCATTCTTTTACAGACAAAAGTAAAGGAAAGTAAACAATTGTCCTAAAAACAGAAATAAATCACAGGTGGCAGAATGCTGAGAAGATTGTATAGGGGGAGTGAAAGCTAAGTCATCCACTTTCCTTGGTGGTGGGGAGTCAGGTTTGCCAACTTGAAGTGTAAAGATCAAGAGGAGGGGCCGGCCCTGTGGCTTGGTGGTTAAGTGCGCGCGCTGCGATGCTGGTGGCCCGGGTTCGGATCCCGGGTGCGCATCGAGGCACCACTTCTCCGTTCATCCTGAGGCCGAGTCCCACATACAGCAACTAGAAGGATGTGCAGCTACGACACACAGCTATCCACTGGGGCTTTGGGGGGAAAAATAAAATAAATAAAATCTTTAAAAAAAAAAAAAAGATCAAGAGGAGGGATGGGCATTATTTCTAATCAGAAAACTTCACCCTATTCCTTGGGCCCTTGATGAGAGAAGAGTCAGGATCACTATAACGTGCTCTGATAGTGCACTGAACATCTCCTTCACAGTAATTAGCAGAATTAACTTCTAAAATATTCATGTGGCCAGATATTCTTTTTGAAATATTAGCCAACTTTGTTTTTCCTTCCAGGCAGTTCTCCTTTTCCTCTTCAAGCATTGCCTCAAGAGGGCTTAGGAGAGAGTGGGAATAAAAGAGTCTTCCTGGTTTCTGTTTTCAAAAGACTAAGCCCTTATGTTTAGTCAGGAAAATGAATGTTTAAAAAAAGGGAAAAGTAGAGTTTAAGGACGTTGGTAAGAATAGTATTAAAAAGATGGAGCATGCATTCTGAGATGGTGATTAAAGTAGTAATCTAAGATGGATAAAAAGAAAAGAGAAGAAAAGAGAGGGATGATAGATTCAGTGAAAGTAGACGGTTAATGGGCTGAAATTCTTAATTAGTTTGAAGAATATGACTAGTAAGAGAAGGATGGAAGATTTTGAGATCGAGTAATTATGAGTGATGACAAGGTCTGGAATGTAACTATGGGAATGGGTAGTGTAGTAGAATGGAAAACATCATTGGAGATGATGAGTTAGAGGGACTAAAAGGTCATGATGTTGAAAAGGTGGTCTGGGGGCCGGCCCTGTGGCTTGGTGGTTAAGTGCGCGCACTGCGATGCTGGTGGCCCGGGTTCGGATCCCGGGTGCGCATCGAGGCACCACTTCTCCGTTCATCCTGAGGCCGAGTCCCACATACAGCAACTAGAAGGATGTGCAGCTACGACACACAACTATCCACTGGGGGTTTGGGGGGAAAAATAAAATAAATAAAATCTTTAAAAAAAAAAAAAAAAAAAAAAAGAAAAGGTGGTCTGGATGGACATCCATGTCCCCCAGGATACTGGTATTCCCTGAGGTGGATATGAAGATCATCAGCCTGAGATGGATATGAAGAGGATTCCTTATCCCTCAATGTCTGTCAAGGTGGGACAAGTAGGTTAGTGCATGTTGTACCAATGGATCTAGTCTCTTTTTAAGAGATCTAGCCATTTAAAACACTCTCTACCAGTTTGCATCACTGTTCCAGGCTCCTTTGAAGGCTTCTCACTCCATCTTCTTGCTTTCATGATCTCAACAGTATACACATGAATCTTAAGCCTTTTTGAGCAACAAGCTGTAAAGCCACTCCTGTCTTTTGGTAATATGCTACTTAACAATAGCCCAACAATGTAGTAAGATGGGGATTCCCAAAGTAGGGAACCATAGGCGGTCACTCTGATTTACTGAACTATTCCCTCAAATTCTGCTGGATGAGAGATTTTTAAAACTGTCCAATTATTAGCTCAATATTGATGATTTTTTTAAAGTCAACATTCTTTTATACTACTCTATTCTCAGTAAATTGTTGATATTCTTTATATTGATTTACTGGTGTGGCAGCTTAGATTTTCGTAGCTGGTCATAACAATATCTTGTATCCCACGTGCTTTTCTTCCAATAGGACCTTGACATTTCTCCTATCAAATGTTAGTGTCTATGTCCCTCCCTTTAAACTTTTTGACTGCCACAACCAATAGAATACTTCAGAAGTGACACTATGTGATTTTTAAGGCTACATTATAAGCATGCTATGTACTTCCACCTCATCCTCTTGGAGCACTTGCTGTTGGAAGCCAGCATCCAGACTGTGAGGGAGCCTACACAAGCCCATATGGAGAGACTATATAGAGAGACCATGTGTAGGTATTCTTGCTGACAGTTCACCTGAGGTCCCAGCAAGTAGCCAGTATCCACTCCAGACATATGATTGAAGGCACCTCCAGACTATGCCAAGCCCCTGCCAACAAGTCACCTCAAGTCTTTGAATATTTTCAATTGAGGTCCACGACATCATGCATTAGGACAAAACACTTCTGCTATGTCCTGTCCAAATTCCTTACCCATAAATTCCATGAGTATAACAAAAAAAAAGTTTTCAGTTAATATATTACATATCAATAGTTACCAGAACAACAGGGAACTAACAAAAATTATTACAGTGCTTGAGAGTCAGTGTGTGTGTGTGTGTGTTCACTAAAAAGTAAGCCTCCTGATTTAACCAAACTCATACCAACCTAGCAATTAGTATGTCAACCCTCAAAACTGTCAGAGTGTAGGTGGTGTCATTAGGATGTCATGGAGCCAGAGCCAGCATGAGTGCAGTTCTAGGCCAGAGAATCAAATTCAGAAAGATTAGACTGGATTGCACCAAAATAATTTTTTCTACTTCTCTTCAGATTCTTCTGCACTTTCTTTAGTTATTTACCCTCAGCTTCTTTTTGTAGCAAAAGACCTTCTGCTTGACTCATGTCAGTTCCTAGAGAACTTCTAGCATTTGACTTTCTCTGCCAACCTCCCTTCCTACCTCTGCATACTTCTGATTTTAGATCGCAGGTTGGACATCATGCTTAACATTGGCTTCCTCAGAACCAACAATCCCTGACTCTCCCGGGCTTTTATCCTGCCAAATTTCTGTATCATATCACATATGATTGAAACAATTTTGCCACAAAAATCTCAAGTATTGCACCAGACCCCGATGGGTTCAGTGGTGAGATCTATCAAACATTTAAGGAAGAAATTAAACCAATTTTCTACAATCTCTTACAGAGGATAGGCACTGTAGAGAATACTTCTAACTCATTCTATAAGGCTAGTACTACCTTAATACTAGCCCATATGGAGAGACTATACAGAGAGACCATGTGTAGGTGTTCTGGCTGACAGTTCACCTGAGGTCCCAGCTGAGGTTTTACTAAAACCAGAAAAAGACAAAGGCATTACAAGAAAAGAAGACTAAAGACCAATATCTCTCATGAACTTAGGATTCAAAAATCCTCAAATGAAATATTAGCAAATTGAATCCAAAAATATATTAAAAATTATATATCACAATGGAGTGGGATTTATTCAGGTATGCAAGGCTGGTTCAACATTTAAAAATCAATTAATGTAATCCACCTCATCAATCTAAAAAAGAAAAATCACATGATCATATCAATAGAGGTAGAAAAAGCATTTGAGAAAACCCAACACACGTTCATGACAAAAACTCTCAGTAAACTAGGAACAGAGAGGAACTTCCTCAACTTGATAAAGAATATCTACAAAAGAACCTATAGCTAACATCATACTTAATGGTGAAAAACTTGAAGCTTACCCACTAAGTTCAAGTACAATGTAAGGATATCCCCTTTTGCCACTCTTTTCCAAAACTGAGCTGGAAGTTCTAGCTAACGCAATAAGGCAAGAAAAAGAAATAAAAACTATACAGATTGGGAAGAAAGACATAACACTGTCTTTGTTCACAGATGACATGATTGTCTATGTAGAAAACCCAAAGGAATCGACAAAAAACTGGAACTAGTGGGCAAATATAGCAAGATTGCAGTATTTAAGGTTAATAAATATAAATCAATTGCTTTCCTATATACCAACAACAGACAAGTCGAATTTGAAGTTAAAAAAAGAATACCATCTACATTAGTACCCCCCAAATGAAATACTTAGGTGTACATCTAACAAAATATGTACAAAATCTATATAAGGAAAACTGTAAAACTCTGATGAACAATATCAAAGAAGAACTAAATAAATGGAGAGATATTCCATGTCCATGGATACGTAGACACTATTGCCAAGATGTCAGTTCTTCCCAAATTGATATATAGATTCAATGCAATCCCACTCAAAATCTCAGCAAGTTATTTTTTGGATATTGACAAATTGATTCTAAAAGTTTATGTGGAGAGGCAAAAGACCCAGGATAGCCCACATAATATTTAAGGAGAGGAACAAAAGTGGAGGAATGACACTATCCAACTTCAAGACTTCCTATAAAACTACAGACATCAAGACAGTGTGGTATTGGTGAAAGAACAGACAAATAGATCAGTGAAGCAGAATAGAGTCCAGAAATAAATCCACATAAATATAAACCCATATAAGTATAATCAACTGAACTTTAACAAAGGACCGAAGGGAATACAATGGAGCAAAGATAGTCCCTTCAACAAATGATGCGGAAACAATTGGACATCTACATGAAAAAAAATGACTCTAATCACAGACCTTCTACCATTCACAAAAATTAACTCAAAATGGATCATAGATCTAAATGTAAAACACAAAAATATAAAAATCATAGAAGATAACAGGAGAAAATCTAGAAGACCTTGGGTATGGTGATGCCTTTTTACATATAGTACCAAAGGAATGTTCCATGAAAGAAATAATAATCTGGACTTCATTAAAATTAAAATCTTCCCTATGAAAGACAACATCGAGGGAATGAAAAGACAACCAACCCACAGACTGAAAGAAAATATTGACAAGATACATCTGATCAAGTTATCCAAAATATACAAAGAAGTCTTAAAACTTAACAATAAGGAAAACAACTCAGTTTAAAAATGGGCCACAGACCTTAACAGACACCTCCCCAAAGAAGATAAAAAGATGGCAAATGGGCATATGAAAAGGTGCACCACATCATAGGTCATCAGGGAGATGAAAATTAGAACAACGTTGAGATACCACCACATAGCTATTAGAATGGCCAAAACCTGGAACACTGACCACACCAAATGCTGGTGAAGATGTGGAGCAACAGGAATTCTCATTCATTGCTTGTTGGAATGCCAAATGGTATAGCCACTTTGGAAGACAGTTTGACAGTTTACCATATGATCCAGCTATCATGCTCCTTGGTATTTACCCACACAAAAACTTGCATATAGATGTTTGTAGCAGCTTTATTCGTAATTGTCCAAACTTGAAAGCAACCAAGATATCCTCAGTAGGTGAATGGATAAATAAACTATGGTATCTCCAGATAATGGAATATTATTCAGGACTAAAAAGAAATGAGCTACTAAGCTCAAAAGACATGGAGGAAACTTAAATGCATATTACTAAGTGAGAGAAATCAATCTGAAAAGGCTACATACTATATGATTCCAACTATATGACATTCTGGAAAAGGCAAAACTATGGAGACAGTAAAAAAGATCAGTGGTTGCCAGGGTTTGGAGGGAAGGGGGAGGGATGAATAAGTGAAGCATAGAAGATATTTAGGCAGTAAAAATACTCTGTATGATATGATAATAATGGACACATTTGTCAAACCCATAGAATGTACAACACAAAGAATGAGCCATAATGTAAACGATGGAGTTGGGTAACTATGATGTGTCAATGTAGGTTCATCAACTGTAACAAATACACCACCCTGCTGGGGGAAGTTGATAATAGGGGAGGCTGTGCTTTTGTAGGGGCAGGAGGTACATGGAAAATCTCTGTACTTTCCCCTTAATTTTTCTGTGGACCTAAAACTACTTAAAAAAAATAAAGTCATAAAAAATCAAATCTCTATCCCATTTTGACCATTTATTATAAGTATCTTTACCATTCATATGTGTACATATCTCAGTGCATCTTTGTGAGTAAATATATGGATCACACACAAGGAGATCTGGGGGTTTACTTGTTTTATATCTTTGCTCGAGTATGGCATTGGATATATAACACAAAACTAACATTATTTGGAATGGATTATAACATCAAAATTCCCTTAGGAACAAAATCTCATATTTTACTACCCTCAGAGTTTAAATGACTTTCCAATTGTCTAGCTTAAAGATTTTATACTAGCATTTAAATATATATCCTCTTGACTTGCACTGAATGGATACGAAGAAAATGATACAGAGAAAATTATCACAAAACCTGCTCATACACTCAAGCATTATTCTTTTACAGACTTGAATACGGCCATGAAATGCAGTTTCAGAATGCGGAGCATACGCAAACCCACTTGAAGAATTCTCCCTTACAGTGTTCCTACCTTGAGTGCGTAGAATGCTGCGGATGTATCCTTCTGCATCCAATCATACTTCTCTCCTCTCAAATCTGTGCAAAATACATATGGTCACTCATGTTTTGTTTTACAAACGAAACCTAAAAGAAGTAATGTTTTTCCTCCTCAGAAAGAAGTGCGACACTACAGTTATTAATGATCTGCAAAGAGCAGACCAGAAGACAAAGCTTTGTATTTTGATCAATATCTTTTTGAGAAAATCCCTAAGACTTTTTGTTTGTCTGTTTGTTTTTTAAGGGTAGCAGACTGTCATGAAAGGAACAAACCCTGGCGGGAGAAATAGATGAATATTTCAACCTGGCACTATTTTGCTTTCGGCCCAGAAAAGCAAAACGTGTTTTTGCTGATAGATTTTTTTCTTCTGTCACATGTACTGCAGGTTATGGGACGCAAATTATGGTAAATCTCCTGCTCTTTGCATTAGACACAAATAAACAAAATATGCCAACCAAACAAAAGAATATGATTTATAATTCTCTACAGTTGCATCTCTTTCCAGCAATATATAATCATACTGCCTCTCATTTTACAGCTTGGGAGGAATGGGAGAAATCACATTTTTTTTTTTTTTACTTTTGCTGATAAAAAATAATAAGTAGAATAATAAAATCCATCCATTTTCCTGAGTGTATTGCAAAGAGCAAAATTCTGTAGCTGTTTATTAATCAGTTGGATTTGTAAATGCAGAGTATTTGACTTAAGCTCAATCTGCTCCAAAACAAATATCCTCACAGCATGTTATGTGTTAAACCATTTTTCTCGGATTAAAATCTTCCAAGTGGAGCCTTCGGTACTGCGATCATTCAGGATCCTGAAGGTTTACTGGAGACTTTTGTTCTGATGGAAAAGTCATTTCCTTCTACTGCCATTCTCTTGGGCTGCCTCAGGCTGCATAGGATATCCAGAGCACCCCTCTCTGTACCTTCACTCTGAACCCTAGCTGGAAAGAGAGTGTTGTAGTTTCATCTGCCAAAGGGGGCTCAGCTGTCTGTAGAAAAAGTGGGGGTCACTTGAAAACAGGATCAACTTTTCCATTTCATATTTTGTAGGATATTCATTTTTGTCAGATTTTATTCAGGGATTTGATATGTTGCCTGCTTTATAGCGTGTTCAATCTGTCAACATATCATGATTCATACCTTCATCCTTTCATTCGTGTGTGCATTCATTCATTCCTTCATCCAATCAATCAAAAATATTTATTGAGTTCTTACTGTATGAGAAGTTATGTGAATATAGCAATGAAAAGAATAAATAAGATCCGTATTCCCCTGAAGCTTACCTATGAATGAAGAAACCAACAATTAAACAAACACATACATAAATGATACTTTGTTTATTTACAGATTGTGGTAATATTTTGAAGGCCATAAAGAGAGTGATGAGACATTTCACCTTCTTTATGATTCCTCACTTATTTCTCCAGAACTATGATTTCTTCTATGTCTGATCACGTAGAGAAGCTATTTTCAATCCCAGGCAACTGAGCTGTGGAAGAAGCTATATTTCAATCAACTGGGGAAAGCCATTTCAAATAAAATGGTCAGCAATGGCCTTTTTGAGAAGGTGTGATCTGAGTTGATCTTTGAAGAAGAAGGTACCAGTACTGCAGAAAGCCGGAGGAAGAGTGTTTCAATGACAATGTGCAGCAAATGTAAATTTCCAGACGTGGGAAAGGGTTTGGCATGCTCAGAAATAAAGGGTAGGCAGTGGATTTGAAGCATAGTTAGTGAAGAGAAGAAATTTGAGATGAGAAAAAGAAATAGGCTATGGAATCAAGTTTGGATTTTATTCTAAGTGCAATGAAACAGTGTTGAGAACTTTTAACCCAGAGTGATACAATCTGATTTGTACTTCTAAGTGATCACCTTGGCTGCCACATGAAGAGATGTAATTACACAAAGGCAGATTAGGGAAATTATTCAGAATCTATCACAGTAACATGGAGAAAAGAAGATGGTAGCTTGGACTAGAGTGAAGAGCATGAAGTTGGAGAGTATTGAGATATATTTTGGCAGTAAAACCAATGGAATTTGACGGAGGAAAGGTGGAGAACGGGGGCACAGTGTACTTATGGATCATATAACAGTGGTATTTAGACAGCCCTGGTGGTCTAGTGATCAAGATTCAGCACTCTCACCACTGTGGGCCGGGGTTCCTTTCCAATCAGGGAATCACACCACCCATCTGTTGGTTGTCATACTGTGGCGGCTGCATGTTGCTGTGATGCTGAAACCTATGCCACTGGAATTTCAAAAAACCAGCAGAATTACCCGTGGTAGACAGGTTTCAGTGAAGCTTCCAGACCTGACAGACGAGGAAGAAGGACCTGGCCACCCATTGCCCATAAAAACCCTATGAAAAGCAATGGAGCATTGTCTGATAAAGTGCTGGAAGATGGAAGGATGGTGTAAAAAGACCGGGCAGGGTTCCACTCTGCTGTACGCAGGGTTGCTTTTGTTGTGTCGACTCCACACCATCACCAACAGTGGTATTTGGGTTGATGCATTCTGATGCTACGTTTTTTGATGAGAAAAACTGAATGGGGGGCAGGGAAAAGATATTTGGATAGAAGTAAGTTATCAAAAGCTCCATATTGGACAAATTCTGTTTAATATAACTATTCAGATCTCCAAGTGAAAATGTACAAATCTAATACTTAGAGTAGTCAGGGTGGAGATTTAGATATGGGAATCATCAGTGTAGACATGGTATTTAAACTGAGCACCTAGAGAAAGAATGTAAATAGAGAAGGGAAGGGAAAGGGGTCCAGGACAGAGGTCTACGTCATTTCAACATGTAGAAGCCAGTTGCAGAAGTAGCAAAGGGCAATTGAGAATAGGCAGTCAGTGAGGTGGGAAGCAGATCAGAAGGGTGTGTGGTCAAGGAATCCTAGAGAAGGACGTGTTTCAAGAAGAGAGAAACGCTCAACTATGTCTGATGCTAAGATCTGGCAACAAGGAATTGCTTGATGGCTTTCAAAAAAGTCATTATAATGAGGCTGGGAGGAATGAAAGGCAGATTGGAGTGGGCTTCAGAGTAAAATGGTGCAGATAATAAATATAGGCAACTTACGTAGAAGTCCAGGGCCTTTGCTCGAAATGGTTAAGGGTTCATACTTTGTACTGAACTGCATTTGGAATCTAGGTTTCAATCTCTTTATCTTTAAAATATGGTTATTTGTATTACTTCATAGAATTATTTTGAAGCTTAATTTAGATAATACATCTAGGATACTTATAATAGTGTGGCACATAAGAAGTGCTTAATAAGTGCTGTTGAATTGGAACTTTAGACTGGAGCGCCAAGATACACTAGAAATTTCAGAGAAATGCTAGTGCACTGCAGGGCAGGTGCAGAGTCGGATCTCTCTGAAAAAGTGGTAGGACTCCTGAATTCCCCTCATCCACAGAGACATTTGAAAGGAGTCAAATATTTGGGAGGTTCTGGTGAGAATTTCTGAGGGATCCATGGGGGTGCTGTGAAACCTCCTGCCCGCCCATATCCAGAGGCCTCCTTCAGAAGGCTCACGTATGTCTTTGGCAGTTGCAGGATGTGGGGACCATTATCTGATTAACGCTTAGAAAATCTAGAAAGCGAGAAAGGAGGGCTCGTGAGCTGCTTTGGATAAAGGAGAGGGGCAGCTGCTGTGTTGGGATCATGCACCAGACTGCAGGCCCCGCAAATTGAGAGTCAGTCTGGGGTTGCTCAAAACTCTTCTCTAGGGGCCCCTGAGGAGTTTAGATCCAAAAGAAAAAGTCTGTGTGGAGTGGACTAACGAATGCACCTGGGCTGTGGCGGAAGCAGCAGCTGGGGGAGTAGAATGCACAGCCCACATCCTGGGAATCGCAGTGCAGGGGCCCAGCAGGCGAGGCTCTCAGAACCCAGACAAACACCCTCAGGCTGTAGAATCAACTTAAACATCTGCCACTTTGAGAAAGTTTAGTGAGATAAGAACTTTTTATTCTTACAAATTTACAATTCCTCTCTTTTGCCTGCTCCCCTGCCCAGCACCCTGCAGAGTTATAGGAGAGGGAGCAAAAGGACAGAAGCCGTAGGCTACCCTGCCCGCCCAAATGGCGGGAGAGACAATCTTGAGAGGAGATCTTGGCATGAAGATGGAAGGGTTGATTGCCGTGTTGGACTAGACTTCTGTGAATGAGCTGACCCATTTCTGTAGGTATCCAGGAGAGCCTGCTGTGAACACATCTTCCTCAGGGACTATGGCATCCCCTGGCAGTCCTGGCTCTGGCAACTGTATGCCGTACAGTTTAAGAGGACTGGCTCTGGAGCAGACTGCCTGGATTAGGAGCAACTCCCCCACGGACCAACCACGCGGCCTCAGTCAGGTTGGCTAACCTCTCTGGGTCTCAGTTTTCTCATCAGTAAAATGGAGGAGGATAATATTTCCTACCTCTTGGCTTTTTCATGAGAATTAAATTAATATATGTGAAAAGTTTGGAACAACATTCATTAAAAAGTAAATAGCTGATAAATATTATCTACTATTGCTGCTTTTGCTGACAGGGTTTGACATGTTAATAAACTATCCTGGCATTTCTAACCACAGTAATAACCTGAAGAGATTGATAACCTAGGGAGAGATTTTGATGAATTAACATCACAATGGTGGGTAACACAGAGTTAGAGGCTGGTCTAGGAATAGACCACATTTGCCAGGGGCCCACAGTGGGCTGATAGTGGCTTATGGCAGTTCCAGACTCCGACTTCCCTCCCATTCCACTCAGCCCATCTCCACCCTCAAACCTTTCTCCAGATCACATAGACCAATTCCAATTTCCCTTTCCTCCCAGTGCATTATTGCATTCTTTCAGATTTTACTCTTCCACCCATGATCTCAGCCCCTGTTTCAGATGACAGACTCCTTGAAGATAAAGACCCTGGGACCGTGTCTGCCTACCAGGAGGTACCTCAGTTGGCTATTGCATGCAATTCTCCAGTTCACTGTACTTGTTGACTCAGCATACATTTCCCCCCAACACTTGAAGCTGCAGAAGAGAGGCCAAGGGCTAGAGTGGGTGTTGGGGGTTCAATTCCCCTTTCATCTCTATAAATAGCTGCTTTAATTTGAGGCTGGGGCCCACTTCTATGGGAACCGGCACTCTCACTGCCTATAAACCAAGGATGTCAATCTTCCCTGCTGTCAACCTTTAACCAGAGCCAATTGCACAGGGACTTGTGTTGCCCACTTCAGTGTCCTTGGGCTATTTTCTTTCCGGTTTGTCTGGCCTTGGCTAAAAGTTCTGGATTCACATTCCAGGCAACATTAAACTTCCTCTCCCATACACGTTCATGTTCACAACCTCCTGGAATTTGACAAATTGTTTCAGTTCCCACCAAAGCCAGCTTAGCTTGGCAAATCCATCAGACCTGCCAGCATTTCACAGAGTGAGTTTAGTGGGGAGGATGTCTTGTCTCACCTGGTAACTCCTTTATAGGCAGAATGCCCATAAATTTGTCATGTTCCAAGTCACAATGAGTGTCTAGCACATTGTAGGCAATAACAATGACAATAATTATTATTGTTGTATTTTGGGCCACCTATCCTAGGAAATGCTCTGAAATGCATTCCAGAGGCATCATCCTTAGCTATATTTTACAGTTTACCATTTTACTTGTGGCTCAGACACCTTGTATTTAATAGCAACTGGTGGATGTAAATGCATTTAGTACGATAGTTCAACAAATTCGTTAAGTATCTAGGGAGTGTATTATGTGAAGACACTGTGCTAAGCTGACAATAGATAGCAGGATGAACACAAGGTTCTCATCCTGGAGAGATATATGATCTCAAAGATGAGACAAGTATACAAGTGACCAGGAACAAGACTTGACTAGAGCCAGAGCCATCAGAGCTACAGGTGGTGGCTCTGTGAGTTCAGCAGAGAGGAGACATCGTGACTGGTTCCCAGAATCAGCAAAGCTATTTTACAGAGGTGACATTGGAGCTAGACCTTAGAATATGGTAACATATTAACCTGAGATGGAAGAGGACTTTAGGTGAAGGGACCACCTTGGTAAATGACCTCTAAAAAGGCTTTCCTTCTTAAGGGAGAGAAGAACAAGGTGGAGTGAGTTGAGGGGGATGAGAAGAGAAAAAATTAAGAGTCCTGGACTGAGAGTTCAGAAACAATTCTCAGCCACTCGCAGACTATGTGTCCTTAATAAGTCACTGAAGGGCACAAGGCCCAGCCTTACCTATAAGATGAAAAGTTTGTGTTTCATAGCCTTAAATGTCTAATGATCATTTTGTTTTCTCTTGTTAAATAACCAGTGTTCTTTGTGCTCGCTGGTTGTGAGCTATTACCCTACAGTGGTTATTAGAATATCTTCCTTAGATGGGCATGGATGTTAGTCCAGGGCCAGTCTTCCTCAGCAAAAAAAAAAAGGAGGAGGATTGGCAGATGTTAGCTCAGGACTGATCTTCCTCACAAATAAAATAAAATAAAATAAAATAATTAGAAAAAAATAAAAATACTTTAAAAAAAATACTTTAAAAAATACTTTATTTAATAATGGGAAGTTCTTACTACTTCTCCTTCAAATGGTAATATAAGGTCCTAAGTTTGAAAGAGCATGAGCACTGTAAGTTTGACTCCAGCAACCCATCCAAAATTATACTGTGCTGTTAGACATTTATCCCAGAGCTGGCCGGCCTTCTCAGTGGTCCATGAAGCATTTCATGAGCCTCTCTTCTCACCTACTTAGCATTTTCGTGCTAGTATGATTATCCATGACATCCATCCTACCCAACTGCCCTGCCCTGCCCCAACAAGGATTCTTCTGGCTGCAGCTCACATTTCACCTTCTTTATGAATCCTCACTTATTTCTCCAGAACCATGATTTCTTCTATCTTTGATCATGTAGAGAATCTATTTTCAATCCTAGACAACTAAGCTGTGGCAATTGTCATTTTTTTGTTGCATTCCAGGAGCACAAGTCTCATTGCTCAACAGTCTGCGTGCTCCTCAGTGGGCTGTACCCCACACTTACTTAGTGTCAACTGTGCCTTATTTAGTTCTGGAACATCGTTATATAAATACTTACTGATAAATTGTTGTATCATAGAAACCATAGATTTCTCCAACTTTACGTGCAGATTCAATAAGAAAGGAGGTTCCTTTACATGACCATGTTACACTCGAGAGTTGTCAGCCATTTTTCCAGGGACAACTTGAAATGTTTCAATCTATGGGAGGAGAGGAAGAAAAGAAGGGATCAGACAAATTTCCTTAGGAAGTTTTTCCTGGCACCCTTATGTCAGATGACTGCTATGTGGAGATACTATGGCTCTGACCCTCCTTCCTGGGACGTATCTATTCTGAGAATTTAAGTCTACTGAAAAGAAGCAATCAACACTCCAGTACCTTTGCAGATTTTCAATTAATGAGAATCAACCTTGTCTTGTTCATTAAGTGAGTTGTGAATAGGAGGAGGGCAGTAGACAATTAGTAAAAGTGGTGGGATATGTTAATTGGGCACTGTATAAAAGAATTTAAAGACACCAAATCCGGAAGTTCCAGGGCTCTTCCAGGTTATTTATCCTTCTCATGGTGTGAACAGACAGGATGGCTGCTAAAAAGTCCTGCAGGAGTTCTGTGCATTAGGAACAACAGAACTGAAGCCTTGAAAACATCCACTGCTAAAAAATACATTTTAAAAACAATTTTACACAAATTTAAGAAAGAAATTAGCTTCCCTATATGAGGCATAGTAAGTGGTGAAATTCAGCCATGGAGTCTTGGCCCTAATTTATGCTAAGTGGACAATGATTGATGTAAAATTGCGGAGGAATACCTAAAAAATTACCTAACACAGTCACACAAATATCAGAAGAATTTATCATAATTAATGGTATTGCTCTGAGAACAAAAGGGAGGGTGAGGGGTTTGCATTTCTTATAAAGTGCTGACTATATTATTTGCTTCAGGTAATAATTACAGCACCCAGGCTTGCGAAATGGCCACAGTTGACATGCAGGGGTTGTAAACAAGGCTTTGGCTATAGGCAGGCTCAGATTAATCTTTAGTCTGAATGTGCACTGCCTGTTTCCGTAACATATAATGTGGCATGTTTTGGAAGACCAGAGGTTAGCAGGAGCAAAATAATGCAAATCCCTAATGCTATCCCAATTGCCTGTTGGGGCTGTTCTAAAGAGATCTTTTGAATATCAGAATAAAGTAACAGCTTTGCATCCAATCTCTTATTCAAACCTCAGAACCATCCTGAGGTGGTAGAATTATCATTTATATTTTACAAATAAAGAACTGAGGCAGGGGGACAGTCAGAAAACTTGCACAAGATTACACAGTTGATAAGTGGCAGAGCTAGGACTACATCCAAAGACTGTCTGGATCTGGATCCCTGGATCCTCTCATCCTCCCATTCTACAGAGATCAGCCAACTGCCAAGGACAAGGCTATTGTTTCCTTACTCTTGGGCCACCCTATTCACTGGCAATATTTCTGCCCTTACTTCTGAACTATGACAGAGCCTTGTGGAAGTCACTCCTGTGCCTCATGACTCAGTGAGTGCCCTTCTTTGTTAAAGGTGAAAAGCACCCTTCTTCCAAATATCAGAAATTCAGCAGAGTAATTTGGCCAGATCACTCTAGTAAGATTAATACTATATTACTGCATTGTACTGTGTATCTAATATTTGCATGATATACAATTTGAGATTATAAGTTTTTTTTTTTTTCAGGAGTGGTAGATTTGCATTGATCCATTCACACTTTCTCACCTTATAGATGTTGGTCAGATACATACTGGCTGTCTTCCTCTGTGGTTATGGGTGGCAGGGCATAGTTTTCTATGGCTAGGGTGCTTCAGGGATTAGATTGGGACCTGCACTGGGCCTCACTAATCTCACGAACCCTCATAGGTCTTTGGAAGAGGAGCTGCTGGCCTAGGCTGAAGTCTACCTTGAGACTTTTCACTCCAGATGCTGAGACGTACTCACTTGGTGCTAATTTTTGTTGGAATTCCTGGCTGTAATCACAGTTAGATTTTAGTTGGAATGGGTCTAATCACAAAAGATTGTGGAATGAGCCACAGCTCTTCCAGGATGTTGTTCATACATTTTTCACAGGTGGGCTGTGTCATACTTACCAACAAACATCTCTATACGTGTGTGCATGACCTGGAAGGCTGGTGAGGCCCATTGTTTCTTCTCTGTACAGTTAATTCATCCTCTAAGGATGCAGCCATTTCCCAACAACCACAAAGTCTCTGTGATTGCTTCTCCATGCTGCCATCAGAGAACTTTGATCATTTGTCCACTGATGACTTATTCTCTCTGTGTTACTTTACTGTCATTGTTGTCTTTCCATTAAACTGTGAGTTCCTTCAGAGTAAGAACAGGCCCTTTTTAATTTTGTTTATTGCCTTGCATGATCTGGCACCTGGTAAACATTCAATAAATGGCTGTGGAATGAATGGAAAGGGTCAAGGCATGGGTGACTGGACGTCACTGGCATCAAACCCATGAGGCTGGCCTTATTATCATAGTGCCCTCCCTAACCATCAGAGCTAACCAGCCATGGCCAAGAGACATCAGTCGAACTCCCAAGAAGAACAAGTTCCAAGAGCAACTCCATAGACATCGGAAAATTTGCACTCTATATAAAGTTAGAACCCATTCACTCCAGTAAATGGCTGCCTTGTGTTTCCTTTGCTAAGTGTACTTTGGTGTGAATAATGAGGAGAGATAACTGAGAAAGTGACTTAACTTTCAAGGTTTTTTACACCCTAAGGAAGTAGTTCTATTATTTTCAAAGCTGCTGCTACTGTCATCCTGACTGTTGTTTTGTTTCTCTTGTAGATATCACACAGCTCCTTTAATGGAGCGTATACCATATGCAGAGAATTGATAAACCTAATGACCAGGAAAAGCACTGTTGGCTTTCTTGACTTTGGACTGACTTCCAGAGCCTAGAGCCTAAAGAAATTTAGGCAGAGTTTAACTTTATCTTTAGCCTATCTTTGCCAGCAGTTTTCCTCAAAGTTAGGAATAATGGTCAAGGGAAACGGAGACCTCAGTAGGAGATGACATCCCACCAGAAAGCAGTCCAGGCACCCTGCACTCCCAGAGCTTATCTTGGAGATCTGAAGAGTAATTCCTACCTAAAAGAAATTGTATTTGGTGTTTTATTATCTGATGACAAGAATAGAAGTGTGGGGGGTGGGCGGGCAGGGGAGAGAGCAAAGGATGATGTTTGCATACCAATTCAGAAAATACAGTTTCCCAGGAAGCAGGATCAGCTGAGACAATCCTACAACACATAGTGGAAAGATTAGATAGACTTTGGACATGGTTTCAAGTTCTTACCCTACTTCTTACTGTGTGGTTTTGGGACATTTACTGATACTCTCTAAGCTTCAGTTCCCTCACTTGTAAAACGGAAAAATATTACCTTTTCCCCTTGGGTTGCAGTAGTAATAAATAAGACAATGTATACAAACTCATAGTAAATGCCTACCACATAATACATACTCAATAAATATTTAGTTTCCTATGCCTACCTAGAGCTGTGAACATGCAATTTTATATCCTTTATTCCCCAGATAGTCTCCTCTTGCTTTTGTATATGATTAGCTCTTATCAAACTCTAGCTTTCTTGGCACTCTAAACTGAGTCGTTCTCCTTCCTCAGGTCTATATCCCAGCTTTGTTATCATACTTATATTATTATATGCATCACCATGTATTAAAATTATTTAAACATCTGCCTTTATTAATCGTGTTTTCTTTGAAACAAGAACCTCTTGTCATATTCTTTACTATGACCTAAGGTCGATAGCAGGGGTTGGGTTCTGAATGCTCTGAGTTGTAAATGATGACTTCAATATGAGAAAATTTGGGAAAGTGGAATGCTTTTGGTGGGGACTGAGATGGTATATAGGAGGATGTGTATTATAAAAGGATAATGTGGTTGTCAGGACAAGATCAGCCAAACCAAAGATGGTACTTCCATTAACCTGAAACTCAAGGGAACTGGTGGCGCTTTCACTACCGAAGGGAGCGAGCTATTCATGCGTATCAGGCATCAGGTTATAAAAACAAAACAAAGCAAACTTGTATGTCCCACTGGTAAACTAGGAGATATGATAAAAAAAAAAATGTCTTCAAAAAATAACTTAGCAATAACTACAGGTAATGAAGTGAGCCTAGGAGAGGAGTAAGGCATAATGAATTAAGTAGTTTCCCTCTGTCACTCAGCTGCTGAGGCTACGTGGAGAGAAATAGGGGATCCATCTGGGGTCCTGGGGCTTTGTGTAGGAGTACCATTGTTTTATGAAGAAATAAACACACCTGTGCTCTGAATTTGCCAGCGAAGCCAATCTGTTTCACATTTTCAACTCAGCACAATCATAAAATCAACAGGTCCCTCTGGAATAGAATTGTGTCACGATCACATCCACCGTCTCCAAATTAGTGTCAACAGTCCAATACCAAGGCCCAAGCTGGAGCTTTTCTCAAATGCGTGCGGCTGCAGAGCTTGCCAGCCTGGATGGTGGCATCAGGCTCTTTGCCTGGTCGCCATTTCATCCCTTTGACCAATACCTACTACCCTTAGTAATGCAAAATCTGAAGCAAACCCAAAATGAACTAATAAAAAGTTATACAAATTTTGAATAGTGTTATCTTTGAAAATTTGGAAAAACCAAAGCAGGCAAAAATCATCATATGAACATTTTCTATAAAAACAAAAGAAAAGAAGAAAAAACAAGGCCACTGTGTCATTTTTGTGGACTTTTTCCACTGGAATATGAAAAAGCCATTGTGTATGCACATGTGTGTGTGTGTTAGAAGGACAGTGGGCTTGGTGGTAGTGGTCTCTGGGCCCAGAATTATGTGCCAATATTATATGTTTATTCCAGCTCTCATTTAGCAGAAGCCCAAGATTTTTGAAATTAGTTTTTCAATGAGTTTTACAAGGCAAAATAATACTTTTTACTTGTCTGTGTCTCCAACATAACGTGGCTTCTTTAAGGTTAAGGTCTAGGATTAGTGTTGTGGTGTGTCCCTAATGCTCCATACAGAGTCTGGATCATGGTAGATTACCAATAAATGTTATTAAGTAAAAGATGAGAGGAGGGGAGAAAAAGAGAGGAAACATTGATCACTAAAATCTTCTGATAATTCCTAAAGTATATTTGCACTCTTAGGAGCAGTTATGTGGTAGAAATGTATTCCTACAGGCCTCATAATCCAGGACAAGGGTGGATAGCCCACAGTGCTAGTGGGGGCATTCATTCAGACTGCCTTTCATTAGTATATAGTCTGGTAGCCTTTCTGCTGAGCCCTTGTGAGAATGACCACTCACTGCACTCGCATCTCCTGATTTTGCAAGATTCAGAATGTGAATTAACCATCCTACTTCTCTCAGTGTGAACCTCCCAAATTTCCACTAATCTTTCTTGCCCAAGACTGTCTTCTACATCTGGTACCACTTCAACCCACTGGGCATTTAGTTACATATTTCCTTTCACACAAGGCATGTGCATTCTAATAGTGACATTTTAGAGAAAATGTCCTCATTCTTTATTGTGTAAACCAAAGAGGTGACTCCAGAGATGGACATTTCAATCCAGGTTATGAAAAGGCAAGATTGAGACTTATTTGTATAGTTTAATGTATCTGCAATTATTAGCTTATCAATTGAAGCATAGTCAGATACTGCTAGAAGTGCAGACTCAGACTATTTTTGGAATCAGAAAGTCAGAGTCTGAGGCTGACGCCAGACCTCCAAATTAGCCAAGTTGTTTTAGTGCTATCGTGAGTTGTCCAACAACAGTAACCACTAACCACATATGGCTATTTAAATTTAAAGGTAAATGAATTAAAATTAAGTAAAATTAAAAATTTAATTTCTTAGTCACAACAGCCGCATTTCAAGTACTCAATAGCCACATGTGGCTAGTGGCTACCAAATTGGAGACAGCACAGATAAAGAACATCTTCACCATTGCAGAAAGTTCTATTGCACAGTGCTGTAGAAATTATGTCCTTTGGAAAATTTGAAAGAAAAAGAGATTACCTTTAGGAGGCCATCATAAGGTCTTTGTTTATTTCTGTGTTTTTTTGTCTTTTGCACTTGTACCATCACTGGAAACAGGAAACATTTTGCTGTTTGTAGATGATGTTTCATGATGCTTGAGACCTCTTCTTGTGAATGGGGCTACTTTTGGACTGGTATGTAAATGGCAGAACTATCCAGTACAAAGTGTCGGGAACTGTGGTCAAATAAAATTATGCTTTCTATTTTTTTTCTTTCAGATCACTGTGCTGTGCTTTTCTTTTCTTTCTGTTCAAATGTTTGCATTGTTGGGACTTGAGACTGAAGTTCCATAAAGTGTAGAGCTGATCTTCCCTTCCTTGTCCATGGTAATAGATACAGAAATGGCAGGCCAGTAGCAGACACATACAGTCATGCACCACATAACAACATTTGGGTCAACAACGGGCTGCATATATGACGGTGGTTCCATAAGATTAGTACCGTAGAGCCTATGGTAGTGGGACCTAGATCATAAATTGTAATTTCTCTTATGTATGAGTAAAATTCTGGTGGAGTCATATGGCCCAAATGCTTATTAAATGTACAGAACCAAAATGCCTGAGAAATGTTTAGCTGTATAGTCAGCTCATGAGTAACGAAAAGTTGACATTTCTTCTTTTCTTTCCTGTTTCCCTTTCTTTCTTTTTCCTTCCTCCCACTTCCATCCCTATCTTCCTCCTTCCACCCCTAAACACATATTGACTGAGTGTCCATGAGATTTGGGGAAGAGATCAGTGAACAAATATGGCCCCTATTCTCGTGGAGCTTAGTCAAGGAATCACACAACAAAAAATACTTACAAAATTAATTATTCAGAACATTTGGGTAAGTGCAATAAAAGAGGAATGCAGGATGAAAAACAAACAAAAAGCCTTAATAACAAGGCGACTTGACCTTGCCTGGAAGGTAAGAGTTGGAAGAATAATAAATACTGATATTCTATTTACCCTTTACTAATTAATTCTTCCCACGTGACAGGTTAGGTGAAGTGTGTTTTATAAACATATGGCATTGCTGATGTTTCTTTCCTGGTGACTCAGCTTCACTGAGCCTTCTAGCCCAAATTTCAAGGCTGATCTCATGAAGCCGTTCTCAGAGCATGAGTTAAAAATTACTGTAGGTGAGAAGAATGGAAGACAGTTGGGAATGAATGAGGAGTGTAGGGGTGCTACTGTGAGCAATTTTCTATAACACAAAAATAAATTTGTTCTACCAAGGGCTCAGGAGGGGAAAGGTGAGGGCACACACATATTTCTTTGTTGGCATTTATGTTTTCTTGGCAGCTTTGTTACTTTGGACCCATCAATGTCAACTCATTGATCCTGACTTAGCTTGTTGGCTCTCTCCACTGGATTAAAAAAAATATTGCTAAATTATTTCAGATCCCATGATAAAATATATTCAGCTGTCTCCATTGCTGCAAGCTTGCCCTGGCTTCTGTGGTTACATTATGAGTTGTGCTTTTTGCTCTATTCATCTCTTTTGTCTTTCTCTATTATTGCTCTTTTTATCACAGCGTCTTCATCTCCTATCTCCATCCTGCTCAGATTCTGACTGATGATAAGGAATGGGCTGTTAATTGCTGATGCCTACAAAATTCTGAGTGATTGCTTATTAAAGGGTCCAAGGTCTTCCTTTGATGACATTTAAGAAATATGATAATGTGTTAAAATATATGTAACATCTTTCTGATTTTGTGTGTGTGTGCATGTGGTTAGTCTTTTCTCAAATGTGCTCATGCAGTGTTACTTTTGGAATACAGTTGTCTCTTCAAAGTGGCTATCAAGGGAATTAGGACTCGAATTAAGGATTATTAAAAAGACATTCACACTGAAATATGTTATTACTGCAAAAGCTGTTCTTGCATTAGCAAAATGAAGTTAGTGGAACAACTGGCATTTATAGCCGAGGTTCTAAATCAAAATTCTGCAAAGCATTCCTGTTTTTCCACTCCAATAGCATGGAGTGGAAAAACACTCTCTACAATTCTGTCAACATGAACTTTGGCAAACACCTCATTTTATAGAACACCAGGCAGGCTTAGAAACCAATAGCATGCTTGACTACTACTTCCCATATTTGCCCGCAATGCTGGCTATTCCCTTTTTGGCTTTTGAGGAATTGGCTCAGCAGGAGCTTCAGCCTCTGGACACTTGGTGTGGGACTCTGGGACTTTTGCAATTTGTCCAGTCAGCCATTTGATTTGCACTATGCTATATGTTGGATCTACTAGATGAAAGAGACACACACCTGATCTTCAAGAGCAAAAATTTTGCAGCTTTTCTTAAACTCAGCCTTCCTCCTGTGTTCTCTAGCCCACTTATTGGTTCAAATGCTACTGGATCATTCCAATGGAAATCTGGGCCTGATTCTTGATTCTTCTCTCTTCTTGTGAGCAATACCACAAACCTACCAGACATATCATAACACCTTTTGTTAACGTCCTCAATATTTCTTGAATCTGCTCCGTCTTCTACTGTTCTTCACCTTTGTCATTCTTGGTCTATGTCATATTTTCATTATTTCTTGCCTATATAGTTGCAATGATGTCCTAATGATTCTCACTACCTTCAGTTTCATCCTCCCCACTCTGCTTCTCAAAGAATCCATCCACTACAATTCAGAAATAAGATGCAAATCTCATCATAGTCTTTTACCAAAATTAATAGAATTAATAGAATAATAATAATAGAATTAAGTTTGAACACCTTAATTTGGTATTAAAAATCCCTCTGTATTATGACCTTTGCTTACTTTTCAAGTTTTATATGATTTCCTGTTACCTCTGAATTACATGTCATTTTTCTATGCAATACTCCACCACAACATGATCTCTCTGTCTCTCTTTTACACTCTGCACACACATGCATATGCATACACACACACGCACACACACACATTCTGGCTGGCCAGATGTCTCCTTTAAAACTCAGGAACTGTTGCCCGGAGGAAGTCTTCATTGAAACCTTGGACCTCCGCGCTGAGTTTGGAGACCCCTTATCCATGCTCTCATAAAACTACATGCTCATAAAAATTACACTCCCTAGTGGTTTTTTAAAAAATGACTTTTTTGAGATATAATTTACTTAACTCATTCATTTAAAGTGTACAATACAGTAGTTTTGGGTATTTACACAGAGTTGTGCAACCATCCCCACAAGCAATTTTAGAAGATTTTCATCAGCCCAAAAAGAAACCTAGTACTCATTAATAGTCTCTTCCCATTTCCTACCAAACTCCCCAGCTTTGGGCAACTACTTGGTATTCTATTTCTTGTCTCAGTAGGTTTGCCTATTCTAGACTTTCATGTAAAAAGAATCATACAATACATGGTCTTTTGTGACTGACTTCTACTTAGCGTGAAGTTTTCAAGATTCATCCATGTCGTAGCATGTGCCATATCTCATTTCTTTTAATTCCTTTAAATTGTAAATATTACACTGTATTGTTATGCCACGTTTGATTTATCCATTCATCACTTGGTTATTTGGGTTGTTTTCACTTTTTGGAACTTATAATAATTCTTCTGTGAACATTCATGTACAAGTTTTTGTGTGAACATATGTTTTCAGTTCTCCTGGGTATACACCTAGAAGTGGAATTATTGGGTCATATGGCAATTCTATGTTTAATCTTTTGAGGAACTGCCAGACTGTTTTCCAAAGTGGCTGCACCACTTTACATTTCCACCAGCAATATATGAAGACTCCAATTTTTCCACAGCTCAACAACACTTTTTTATTATGTTTCTTTTCGATTATAAATGAAGTAGTGAAGTGGTATTTCATGATGGTTTTAATTTGCATTTCCCTGGTGGTGAATACTGTTGATCATCTTTTCCCATGCTTATTGGTTATTTGTATGTCTTCTTTGTAGAAATATTTGTTCAGATCTTTTGCCTATTTTCAATTGAATTGTCTTTTTATTATTGAATTGTAAGAGTTCTTCATTTATTCTGGATACTAGACTCTTATAAGATAAATGATTTACAAATATTTTCTCTCATTCTGTGTGTTGTCTTCACTTTCTTGATGATATCCTTTTAAGTTCCTTTTAATTGTGATGAAGTCCAATTTATCTATTTCCATTTGTTGCTTGTACTTTCAGTGTCATGTCTAAGAAAACATTGCCTAATCCAAGATCATAAAGAATTACCCCTATGTTTGTTTTAAGAGTTTTATAGTTTTAACTCTCATATGTGGGTTTTTGATCCATTTTTAGTTAATTTCTATGTATTGTATAAGGTAGAAATCCAACTTCATTGTTTTACATGTAGGTATTCAGTTGCCCAGCACCATTGATTAAAAGGATTATTCTACCTCCCCCTGCCCCCATTGAATTGTATTGACATCATGTTGAAAATTAATTGACCAAAAATGTGAGGTTTTCTTTCTGGATTCTCAATTCTATTCTGCAGATCTGTTATGTCTAACTTTATGCTAGTACCACACTCTCTTGATTACTGTAGCTTTGAAGTACGTTTTGAAATTGGGAATGATGAGCACTCCAACTTTGTTCTTCTTTTTCAAGATTATTTTGGCTATTCTGGGTCTTTTGCACTTCTATATGAATTTTTGGATCAGCTTATCAATTTCTATAAAGAAGCCAGCTGGGATTTTTATAGAGATTGTATTGAATTTGAAGATCAATTGTGGAAGTATTGCCATCTTCACAAGACTAAGTCTTCCTATCCATGAATAAGGGATGCTTTTCCATTAATATAGATATTCTTTAATTTCTTCCAACATTTTGCAGTTTTCAGAGTATATGTTTTTGAATTCCTTTCTTGAATTCCTTCTTAAATATTTTCTTTTTGATGATTGCAAATAGAATTGTTTTCTAAGTTTCATTTTTGGATTGTACATTGCAAGTGTATAAAAATTCAATTGATTTTTGTATATTGATCTTATATCCTGCAACCTTGCTGCACTTTTTTATTAGTTCTAATAATTTTTAGTGGATTCCTTAGGATTTTCTATATATCAGTTCATGTCATCTGGAAATAGAGATAGTTTAACTTCTTCCTTTAAAATTTCAGTGACTTTTATTTCTTTTTCTTGCCTAATTTACCTTGCTAGAACCTCCAGTACAGTGTTGAGTAGAAGTGGCAAGAGCAGACATCCTTATCTTGTTCCTGAACTTACAGGGAAGATATTCTGTCTCTTCACTGTGAAATATGATGTTAGCTGAGGGTTCTATATATCTATATAGATATCTATATAGATATAGTTCTAGATATCTATATAGATATATAGATATTGATATAGATATTCTTTATCATTTTGAAGAAATTTCCTTATAATCATAGTTTGTTGAGTGTTTTTATCATGAAGATGTGTTGAATTTTATCAAATGCTTTTTCTGTGTCTATTTAGATGGATTTTACCCCTTTTTCTATTGATATGGTATATTATATTAATCAATTTTTGTACATTAAATCAACTTTGCTTTTCTTGGATAAATTGTCATAGGAGGGAATCTCTAAATCACTAAATCCAACAATTGTTTCTTAGTCTTCATTCCCTGATTTCTCTGAAGAATCCTGATATAGATCTATTTATATTTTCTACTTCTTCAGTCAGTTTTGGTAGTTTGTTTCTTTCTAGGAATTTTTCCATTTCATCTAGGCTATAGAATTTGTTGATATACAGTTGTTCATAGTATTCTCTTATAATTTCTTTTCCTTTTGTTTTTTGTGAGGAAGATTAGCCCTGAGCTAACATCTGTTGCTAATCTTCCTCTTTTTTTGCTGAGGAAGATTGGCCCTGGGCTAAAATCTGTGCCCATCTTCCTCTACTTTATATGTGGGACACCTGCCACAGCATGGCTTGATAAAGTGGTGCAGAGGTCTGCACCTAGGATCTGAACCTGCAAACCCTGGGCCACCGAAGTGGAGCATGCAAACCCCTATGGCACCAGGCTGGCCCCATATAATTTCTTTTTTTTTTATTTCTCTAAACTTTCTAGTGATGTCCCTCTTTCATTCTTGATTTTATTAGTTTCAGTTTTCTCTATTTTTCCTGGTCGGTCTAGCTAAAGGTTTGTCAATTTTGTGGATGTTTTTAAGGAACAAACCTTTGCCTTTGTTGATTTTCACTACTGTTTTTCTTTCTCTATTTCATTAACTTCCATGCTAATTTTAATAATTTCACTCCTCTGCTTGTTATAGGTTTTGCTTGCTCTTCTTTTTCCAGTACCTTAATGTAGAAAGTTAGGTTACTGATTTGAGATCTTTATTTTTTTTAAATATAGATACAGCTATAAGTTAAGAAAAGAAAGAAAAAATATTCATTTATAACGTCTTTTATAATTACATAATTAATTTTCCTGGTGCTCGTTGTTTTTTTAACGACTACTTTTTTTTTAGAGAAGTTTTAGGTTTACAACAACACTGGGAGGAAGGTACAGAGCTTTCTGATATACCCCTTGCCCCCATACATGCATAGCTTCCCAAATTATCAACATTACTCCCAGAATGGTACGTTTTTTACCAAGGATGAACCTACATTGACACATCATAATCACCCGGAGTCCATAGTTTACTTTAGGGTCCACTCTTGGTGTAGCACACTCCATGGGTTCAGTTAAATCCATCATTATAACTTCATATAGAGTATTTTTACTGCCGTAAATATCCCCTATGCTCTGCCTATTTATTTCTTCACCTCTCACCCACCAACCCCGGGCATCCACTGATCTTTTCCTTGTCTCCATATTTTCACCTTTTCCAGAACGTCATATAGCTGGAATCACACAATATGTAGCCTTCTCAAATTGGCTTCTTTCACTGAGTAATATGCAAGTAAGTTTCCTCCATGTCTTTCCATGGCTTGATCGCTCCTTTTTTTCTTTTTTAGTGCTAAATAATCCATTGTCTAAATGTACCGCAGTTTATTTATCCATTCACCTGCTGAAGGACAGGTTGGTTGCTTCCAAGTTTTGACAATTATGAATAAAGCTATTATAAGTATCTGTGTGCATATTTTTATGTCAACAGAGGTTTTCAGCCCCTTTAGGTAAATATCAGGAAATACAGTTGTTGGATTATATGGTAACAGAATGTCTAGTTTTATAAGAAACTGCCAAACTATCTTCCAAAGTGGTGTTCTATTCTGTATCCCCACCTGCAATCAATGAGAGTTCCTGTTGCTCCACATCCTCACCAGCATTTAGTGTTGTCACTGTTCTGAGTTGTAGCCATTCTAATAGGTGTGTAGTGATATCACATGGTTGTTTTAATTTTCATTTCCCTGATGACGTGTGATGTGGAGCATCTTTTCATATGCCTATTTGCCATCTGTATATCTTCTCTGGAGAGGTGTTTTTTAATACCTTTGGCCCACTTTTTAATTGGGTTGTTTGTTTTCTTATTGTTGAGCTTTAATAATTCTCGTATATTTGGGGTAACAGTCCTTTATCAGACGTGTCTTTTGCAAATATTTTCTCCCTGTCTGTGGCTTATCTTCTCATTCTCTTGACACTGTCTTTTACAGAGCAGAACTTTTTAATTTTAATGAAGTTCAGATTATCAATTATTTCTTTTATGGATCACGCCTTTGGTGTTATATCTAATAAGGCATCACCATACCCAAGGTTTTCTCCTGTGTTTTCTTCTAGGAGTTTTACAATTGTGCATTTTACATTTAGGTCTATGATACATTTTGAAATAATTTTTGTGAAGAGTATGAAGTCTAGATTCATTTTCTTGGCAAGATGATGTCCAGCTTTTCCAGCGTCAGTTGTTGAAAAGACTACCTTACTCCATTGTATTGCTTTTGCTCCTTCATCAAAGATCAGTTGACTATATTTATATGGGTTTATTTCTGGGTTCTCTATTCTCTTACACTGATTTATTTGTCTATTATTTCACCAGTACCACACTGTCTTTATAACTGTAGCTTTATAATAAGTCTTAAAGTCAGGGAGTGTCAATCTTCCAACTTTGTTCTTCTTCAGCATTGTGTTGGCTATTCTGGATCTTTTGCTTCTCCATATAAACTTTAGAATCAGTTTGTTGATATCCATAAAATAAGTTTCTGGAATTTTGGTTGGGATTGCATTGAATCTGTAGATTATGTTGGGAAGAACTGACATCTTGACAATGTTGAGTCTTCCTATTCATGGCATAAAATATCTTTACACTTATTTAGTTAGTCCTTGATTTTTTTCATCAGAGTTTTGTAGTTTTCCTTATAGATCTTGTACATATTTTATTAGGTTTATACCTAACTATTTCATTTTTAGGAGTGCTAATGCAAATGGTATTATGTTCTTATTTTCAAATTCCACTTGTTCATTCATAGAAAAGTGAGTGACTTTTGTATATTAACCTTAAATCCTGCAACCTGCTATAATTGCTTATTAGTTCCAGCAGATTTTTTTGTTGATTTTATCAGATTTCCTACCTAAACAATCATGTCTTCTGCAAACGAAGACAGTTTTATTTCTTCTTTCCCAATCTGTATACCTTTATTTCCTTCTTGTCTTATTGCGCTAGTTAAAACTTCCAGTACAATGTTGAAAATAAGTGGTGAAAAAGAACATCCTTGCTCTGTAACTGGTCTTAGAAAGAAGAGCTTTCAGTTTCTCATCATTAAGTGGGATGTTAACTATAATCTTTTTGTAGATATTCTTTATCAAGTTGAGGAAGTTCCTCTCTATTCATAGTTTACTGGGAGCTTTTATCATGAATGTGTGTTGGACTTCATCAAATGCATTTTCTGCATTTATTGATATGATCATGTGATTTTTCTTTTTAGCCTGTTGATGCAATGAATTACATTAATTGATTTTCAAATGTTGAACCAGCCTTGCATACCTGGGATAAATCCCATTTGGTCATGGTGTATAATTCTTTTTATACTTTCTTGGCTTTGACTTGCTAATATTTTGTTGAGGATTTTTGAACCTATGTTCATGAGAGGTATTGGTCTATAGTTTTCTTTTCTTATAACGTCTTTGCTTGGTTTGGGTATTAGGGTAATGCTGGCCTCATGGATAAGTTAGGAAGTATTCCCTCTGCTTCTATCCTCTGAAAGAGATTGTAGAGAATTGGTACAATATTTCTTAAATGTGTGGTAGAATTCATGATGAATTCATATGAGCCTGCTGCTTTTATTTTGGCAAGTTATGAATTATTGATTCAATTTTTTAAATAGATATAGGCCTGTTCAGATTATCTATTTCTTCTTGAATGAGTTTTGACAGGTCGTGTCTTTCAAGAAATTGGTCCTTTTTATCTAGGTTATCAAGTTTGTGAGCATAGGTAAATTTTTGTTCAAATTTGTGGGTTTTCGTGTGGATTCAAATTACTTTCTCGGGTTTGTCCTTCTTAACAAAATTGTGCCTTCAGCCTGTAAAACTTTAGTGTTTCTTGTAACATGAGTCTACCAGCAATAAATTCTCTCAGATTTTGTTTATCTGGGAATGTCTTTATTTTGCCTTTACTTTTAAGGGTTGTTTTTCTGGATATAAGATTCTTAGTTGACAGTACTTTGAATACGTCATTAACTGTCTCCTGGCCTCCATTGTTTTTGGTCAGAGGTAAAAGCTTAGTTTTATTCAGGGTATCTTGTACATGGCAAGTTTTTTTCTTGCTGCTTTTAAGATTTTTGTCTTTTTATTTCAGTATTTTTACTATTATGCATTGGAGTATGAATCTCTTTGTATTTAATTTACCTAGAGTTTCTTGAGCCTCTTGGACGTGTAGATTAATACCTTTCATCAAATTTGGGATGTTTTTCTGTTTGTTTTTTTGAATATATCATGAATATTTTTCCTGCATTATTCTCTTCTACTTCTGCTAATGTCATTACAAATATCTTGTGGTGCTATTACATTTCTCTGAGGTTCTGTTAATTTTTCTTCTTTTTCTTGCTTTTCTTCAGATTGCATATTCTCTATTAATCTATCTTTAAGTTTACAGCATTTAAGTCTGTCTTCGTCAAGTCCAATATCTGAGCACCTTTCTGCATCTAAGGCAGTTTCTGTTGTCTTCTTTAAAAAAACAAAAGTATAGTCACGCTTTCCTGTTCGTTTGCATGTCTCATAATTATTTTGTTGAAAACTAGACATTTTGGATATTTTGGGAACTCTAGATATTTATCCCCTTCCAGGGCTTTCTGTTGTTGTTTGCTTGTTTGTTTTCTTAGTGACCTGGGCCTGGACCCTTTTATGAAACTATGTTTCTCCCATAGTGTGACGTCTCTGATATCATTCCACAGAGGGCACAGCCTTGGGCATTTCCACAGTCACCTTGGGATGACAGTGGTTTTAGCAGGGCTCCCTTTGACTACCTATTTCCATTTTGATCTGTCTGCCTCTGCTAGTATTACATCCAGCTTTAAACTGTACTACTACCTGGTTAATTGTTCTATTGTTTCTGACAATGCCCAAGGGCATAAATTGCTTCACTATCATATCCAATTAAATTTGGGACCCTGTGCAGGGATAGATTTTGAAGCCAATATTTGAAGTTAGTTCTAACCTCAGGAGGTTTCCTCTTAGCTATTTCTTTCCATAGTTCTTTCTGATAAACTAAAAGGACTATGGTTTATCTTACTGCTCTCATGATGCTACTAGCCTCCTCTTAATTGCTTAATATCAAAATCTTCATTGTTTTTGAGGCTTAACCTTCCCCACACTCTGTTTCAAAAAATGTTTGTTCCTTTGAGAAGAGTTTCAGCGTTCTCTCTTCTTATGGCCTGCCTCTCCCCCTGGGCAAAATCTTTAAGCCACTGATTTGGAGCTGGGGCAGGGACAAAGGCTTGCTTCTCTCAGAGTGATACTTTGCTTTAGAGTCAGGGTGCTGGGTGTGGACAGTAGCCTCTGCTCTTCTCGGCTTTTCTTTCCTGTATGGAACCTCATCCCTACAAGCAAGCTGGGTTGAGGATGATCAGGGCCCCAGTATTCTCAGCTGGCCATGCCTCCACTCTATTGATTGGGCTGGGTCATGAAAAGGAGTCACTGACCTCTCAGCCACACTTACTTGGCATTTAGCCTCTGCAATACAAAGCTGTGGGCAATGAGAAATGGCTGTGACTTGCCCCTCCTGGAAAGGTACCGTAGCCCTTGACTGGGAGTTGTAGGATAGGGAGCTCCGTCTTCTTGGCCGCCTCCACATAGAGTGGGGTTTCCATCATGCTGAGCTGGGCTGAGGGGAGCAGAGTGAACACGTCATGGCTCAAGTGCTACAGACTCTCGCTGTTCTTACCAAGATTTAGTGGATTTTCTTGAACAAACTTTCTTCATTTGCTGCATGAACTTACGACAATTTTCAGAGACTTTAAAATTTTTTTTTTTAATAATTTTAAGCAATTATGGTTATTTCACTGGATAGTGGGCCCTCAAAGTTCCTCAAACCACTATTGTTGACATTGTATTTTTGATTGAGTGTGTGCATCTGTTACCGCACCAGGTCTGTTTTTGCCTGCCGCCCAGAAAGCCAATCACCGAGGTGACGAGATTGCAGAGAAAGAGGGTTCAATCACAAGGCAGCCAAGTGAGGAAAACGGGAGAACAAGTCTCAAATCCACCTCCCCAGAAATAGGGACTCAGAGGTATTTATGGGGAAGGGGGCAAGGTGGTCTGAAATGATTGGAGCTGAGGGGAGATGAGGTAATTGGTGATCTGCACAAGTGTAGCCAGGCTTCATGTCTCTTTGTAGGACACATGTTCACAGAATGGTGGCATTAGCATGCCCTGAGGGTGGGGTTCCAACCTCTTACTGTCAAAAGGGCCCAATTGATGGGTTGGTGGTCTCAATCCAGCCTGAAGTGGACAAGGGGTTCAGTTCCTGAAAAAATAGCTCAAACACCCATTACCCTGGTAACCCAGGCTCTAGGGAGATGTCATCTATAGGAACCTAGTGGGAGTCAGACAGTATATTGCCCAAACAGCACAGTTAACAATGAGCAAGTTTTGTCATGCAGATTTAAGTCCTCGCCTTCCCTGATAAGTTTCTAGGTAAGGCCATCCCCCCCTTCTTCCTGGTACAGGGAAGAAGATACCTTTACAAATGGAGATTTTCTTTAGAAATGTAAATGTCTCCTATAAAGGGTAGCCAGAACTAAGAATGGGCTTAAGCAGGACCCACCCAGGTACCTGGAGAGATGTCTATGGTGATGGCCTATTCTGGGGGCAGGCCTCCCATCCCAAACTCCTTTGGTCAGTTAGTGGGGGTCGGGGTCAAAATGTCATTCAGGCAGAGACATATTTTGAGTTGGCAAATTCCAATCCCCCACAGTTACTAGCTGCTTAATCATCAATGGCTGTTTGCCTGTTTCTTATGTATGTGTTGCAGGGTCCATTGTGGACTCTTGTTTATTTTTTAGAATTTTCTTTTACATAGGGTAAATGATATTGGTAGTAATTTACAGTACTGGTATAAAGGGTTTTTTTTAAAGTATATTAATTTGACCTATATGTTTCTATAATGGAAAAACTTAGTAGTAATGAAAATCATAGCCCTTACCAAAGTAGAGAATGTCAACATACCATGTTAAATTGGAGAATAAAAAAGAAAGAGTAAGTGACTGATCCTAAAAGGAAACATCTTTTCAGCTCTGACTCTAAACATGGACAAACAGCAGCCACAGTCCTGTTTACATTTGCTTATCACCAACATTCATGGCCAATTCCAGCACTCAGATTTTGGTCTCTAATATTCTCAACTGAAAAAAAACCAAGACTCCCAGGGAAAACAGTTTGAGGCAAGAAAAAAATCAGGATAGCTCTAGAAAAGACTATTATTGACAGAAGGCAAGGACATTTTTAAGACTGTCAAGGGCAGTAATGAAAAACAAAGAAGCTGACTCAAAGGAGCTCTACTGAGAAAGTTATGATAATTTGAATATTAAAGGGGATAATAGTTATAGTTAATTACAAAAGCATTGAAAAGTTAGGAAGTTTTCATACAAAAGAAATATAAAATAGAAAAATTTTAATTTTACTGTTTTAATTAGTGGACAAATGTTATTATATGTGTGTATTTTATTTATTCTTTTAAGTCCATATTTATTCTTTTAAGTCCATATTTTCAAAGCCTTTGCAAATATTTGTTTGCCTTTATCTGTGTAAATAGAATTTGGTAAATATAGCATAGTTGGAGGAAGTCAGATAGCTCTAGACAAATTGGAAACTGTACCAAGGACTCATCAAGAATTCATGAATAAAATTGATCTTATATATCCTGGTAGCTTATCAGTTAGAAAAGGGTCTGTTGGTTAATAACCATAAATTATCACTTATCCCAAATTTTAGTCTTTTTCAAGATAGTACATGAGTCAAATACCCTATGCCTCTGAAAGTGGTCTAAATGTGCAACTAATTCTGCATCTCCTAGGACATACAACCTCCAATTGATATTTCTAATTAGAATAGGATGCTTGCAAGGCCTACATTTGTTTTTAATAATGGTAGCAAAATTGGTAAATGTGTTATGATGGGAGAATAATGGCAAGTAAATACAATATGGTAGTGAGACAACCAGACAATGCCAGGTAAACAAGACTCCAAGAGAATATCATTCTAGGGAAAAGTTCCAATTGGCAAATACTTCAATCTAAGTGAAAGACATGGACCCCAAAAGCTTTATCAACATAACTAGTGAAGCTAAGACATGTAAAGGTAGCTCAATCTGACACCAGTGGCTCGAGTTTGAGTCACATTTGAAAAAAGCAACTACATGTTGCACCCTGACCAAGAATCCATTAATTTATAACCCAGGTCCTGTAACCTTGGCTGCTCTGAGATGGTATCATCTATCCTTTTTGTCTGGTAAAATTACAATGACCTTGGGAAAATATCTAAATAAGTTTAAGAACAACCTTAGAATGGTATCATCTGAGTGTAACTATAGGTAAGTATAAAAGCAAGTGCACAAATAATGATTAAATGAACTAAATCCATGGTACCTATAATCTAGAATAGGTTTTAGAGTGAGCATAGTGATTTTTCCAGATAATGTAGATAATAACTATATTTGAGTATATTTTATTTGCTATTTAAGGTATTTGAAGCATTTAAAATAATCAGTTATACTAAATTTGTAAATGTGGCTTAAATTGTTTAAGAAAACTTTATTAATAATATGTATCCATCTATGTCTAAATAAACTTGTTTAAAGTTTATTAAATATGCATGTAATAAATTTAGCATTTAATAACATATCATTGATGTTTTTCTTTATGCAAAACAAAACCCTTGGACATGAATCTTATCAACAGTGAAAAAATGTGTGGAGTGAAAAAGAAGTATTAAATAAATAATGATAAAGATGGTACACGGTGGAGAGTTTAAGGCAAAAATTGTGAAGGAGACATGGAGATAACTGATATTTGGGAAAACCTGTTTTAAGGATTAAAAACATAGCTATTGGTGTTGGATAGATCTGGGTTTGAATCTCTGGTTCGTAATTTATGAGTTGTGTAACTGAAAGACGGTTATCTAAACTTGCAATTCCTTGCTGTCTGTATCCAAAAAAGTAGGAAAATAATACTTCCCTCACAGGGGTAAAGACAGCATGGTTAGCTTAGTACATGATACATGGTGACACTTTCAGTAAATGATCAGTATTATTTTTACCACCCTTTAAAAATGAAAGTACTCTTGGGGAGGATAGTATAACAAATTAAGCCAGTTCATGCTTATGTTCATTCTATCATGCCTTTCCCTCTCTTTTTTTTTTTCCCCCACAGTCAAACCCCTTAAAATGTTGATGTACATAGTTTTCTCCACTTCCTCTACCTTCATTCACTTCTCAGCCTATTGCAATCTAACTTCTACTCTTACCATTTTCCTAAAATATTTCTTACACTTTTCAGGCTTTATTAAAAATCATCTATTTGTAGCATTTGACAATATTGACATATCCTCCAGCCTAATATAATTTTCTTTCATCATCTCTTTGCTAACATCCTCTGCTATGTCTCCTCTTCCTCTAACCACCTCTCAGTCCTTTGGTCTGAGGCATCTACATCCACCAGTCCTAAATAAGGGATTCGTCAGGGTCCTATTCCCTGATGTTTTTCGCTTTCAGCGCATACTAATTAGGGAATCTTATCTGATCCAATCCCATGATGATCCTAAAATCTCTAATCGTGGCTTTGACCTCTCCTAAGTTCCAATACTGCATAACCAAATAACAAATAATCCAATATGTAGAAATCTCTAACATGACAAATTAAAACTCAAATGCGTTATCTTTAATTCTTTAATTCAGTTAAAGATAGCGCCATTCATCTCATTCAAGAGTAAAATCTGGGATTTCTTTCTCTCTGTTTTTGCTTACACTATGAGCGCCCACCATATGCCAACCACTGTGCAACTGCTCAGATTGCATTGGGGTGTGTGTGTGTGTGTGTGTATGTATGAGAGAGAGAGAGAAGATAACATTTCTGTCCTCATGAAGTTTACAATCTGTGGAGGAGACACACAATAATCTAGAAATCAGAAACATAAATGTACACTGTGAAAACATTTAATATTGGTAACTGACTTAGGAAAGTCAAGGAACTTTTCATTGAGAAAGTGATGATAGAGTTGGGGCTAAACGAGGCATTGGAGTTAGCTAGGCAAAGTGAATGGCATTCCAAGCAGAGGAATCAGTATGTACAAAGGCTCTAGGTAGTGAAGGATCATGGTGCAGTCCAGGAACTGAAAGAAAGTCAATTGTAGCAAGAGCAAAGAGAATTCTAGATGAAGCTAGAATGTATGTAGAGGCTAGGATTTTGGTCTTTACTTAAAGGTTAATTTTAAGCAAGGGGAATGTGAAGAGGGCATGGAGATTAAAAAAAAGATTGTATATTGAAAATGATATGTTTACCTACAAAATGGATAATGGCTTTGGAGAAGGATGGAGTAAATGTGAGACCAGTTAGAAGTCTATTTCATTAGTCTGGATGAGAGGTGATGGCTGCTTAGACAAGGCAATGGAAATTCAGGAAAAAAAAATATGTGAATGAATTCCAGAGAAATTTGGGGGTCAAATGAAAAGGATGGTTGAAAGATTGGCTCCAGGGAGTGAGGAAGAGAACTGAGTAACACTGGAAGAGGGCCAGGTTTGTTGTTGTTTTGTTTTGTTTTTGTTTGTTACGTGGGACACATGTAGAAGGATTATGAGTTTTGCTTTAGATATTTTCATTCATTTATTCTTCTTATATTTATTAGTGGGACTAGGCACCAGGCACTTGTCCAGGCTTTTGGGATAAACCAGAGAACAACAGAGACAAACCATTGCTGCCCTCTTGGAGCTTATATTCTTGTGAGAGGAAGCACACAAGAAATTTTAAATACTATGGATAAGTAAATTATATAGTATTTTGGAAAATGAATGCTATCGAAACAGAAAGAGAGCAGAGTAAGGGGGATTGAGACTGTCAAACTGTGGAGGATGCCATTTTAAATAGGGTAGTTGCTGTATTCTTCATGGAGAAGGTAACATTTGAGCAAAGACTTGAAGGAGGTAAATTAGGTAGTCATGTGGATATCTGGGAGTGGAGTATTCAGGCAGAAGGAAAAGCCAGTGCAAAGGTCCTGGAGCAGAGCTTGCTTGGCATTCTCGTATGCAAGGAACAGCCAGGAGGCTGTTGGGGTGGAATGAATGAGGGGAGAATAATAGGGATGGTGTCTCAAATGAGTGAGTGGGTGTGCGTATGATGTAGGGCCTTGCAGGCCCTTGTAAGAACTTTAGCTTTAATCATGGGAACTGCTGTTGAGTCTGTGTCTCCTTTTAGATATTCCAGTGCAAATGTCAAATGTCAATTTGGACTTAGAGGAGAGGTCACAGATGGATATAAGTTTTCGATTCATCTCTAAGTAGTGATTAAAGCCATGAACATGGGAGAGAGAGAGCAGAGACTGGTAATTACGTGAGACAAATCCAGCCTGCTGGCTGATTTTGTAAATACAGTTTTATTGGAACACAGCCACACTTACTAATTTACATATTATCTATAGCTGCTTTCACTTTACAATGACAGAGTTGAGCAGTTACAACAATACATGGCGCATAAAGCCTAAAATATTTACTCTCTGGCCTTTTACAGGAAAAGTTTGCTGATCCCTCATCTAGAGACACAAAACAGCTTGAGAGGAGAAGTAGGACTACAAGATTTGGGCAACTCCAACATTAGCTGACCCAGGAGAATAGTTGAGTGTGCAAAGGAAGGAAATCAAGCAGCGTTGTGAAAATGCAGCACAGATGTCACAGGCGTTAAAGAAGAGGGTGCTTCAGATATTAAACTGGGGTCAGTTATGATGAGGATTGAGAGCTATTCTTTGGATTAACAACTTGATCATTGTTTTGCTCAGTGAAAGGTGTTTCAGTGGAGAGTTGAGTGTTAGAGTTAAATGGAAGAGGCTGGAGGATTGAATGAAACATGGAGAAGTGATATAGGGAGCACGGACTTTGCTTTGAAGCGTTTGTCAAGAGGAGTATAAACATAGCACTTTAACTGGAGATAATTGTTGGGGGTCAAGAGAAGGTTTTGTTGTGTGTTATTTCATTTCTAGTTGCTTAGATTAGAGTAAATTCAGCTTAATTAAAAGTTAGTGGTAGAATCCAATTGAGGAAGAGATGTTACAGAGAGAAGGGTTAAAAATAGTGTTAAGTTCTTCAGAAGGTCAGAAGGAATTGAACGGAAAGCATATTTTGCAGAAACCCAGACAAGCCCTTTAGTGTAACAGAAGAAGAACAGAGGGAACGTAAAGATGGTGAAAGATTTTTATGTCTGGGAAGGGGAATATGAAAGACTTCCTGTATGAGAGCTTCTATTTTCTCTTTGAGACAAGGGTGGAAGATATTTGAGGAGTGAGAGAAGGAGTTGAATAGAGAAACAATAGACTTGCCAGTCAGTGTTGTAAACTCATCTTAGTTTGAAGATCACGGAGTTGTAGTGGAACCAAGCTCCCTTCTTGGGTGTTTGTTTTCTATCTGTTCTCAGCAACTCAGGTGTAGGCATGGAGGACATGTTTGCTTGAGTTCATTCAGTGTTGGGGGTTTGAAAGAGAGATGAGGGAAAACATTGAGGAAAAAATGAGGTTAGATTTTATAGAGTGTTATTTAAATGATGAATTCTGGATTTCGAAGATAAGAAGGGAAGAGTGGAATGGAGGTACCTGGAAGTTTAAAGTGGGAATAATTTAATAAGCAAGATGGGAGAAAAAAAGGTTTTGTTTAGAGAAGGGGATGACTGACTTAGAGATTTTGGAATGTGGAGCAATCTACCATATACTCAAGTTCAGGAATAAACTTGAATGGATTAGAGAGGGTCATTTGGAGATGAAGAGGCTGAGGAAGTGGAACAACATGTTCAATAAATCTTCCTTGTAGAGTTTGAGGTAATGGGATTTGATGCTAGAATTTTGACAGAGTTTAGGTTGGCTATAAATAGAGTGGGATGGAATATTTAAAGACTGAAAATTCATGAGACAGACTATTTAATGATTGAAGAGGAATAAATTGGTAGTCAATAGATAATAGTATTGAGAGAATGGTATAGTTAAAGTGCAGAAACGTCAAAGGAGACAGTGTAATTTTAACAGGAGGAGCAATAAGAAGCCACAAGGAGCCAGAAAGATGGCACCCATACTTCTCTTATCTAGAATTAAAATAAATGTGAGGAAACAATCATTTACAACTTAAAGGGGCCTCGGGGGAGATGATATGCCGACCAATGCAAGGAACAACCTGAGGAAGGTATCACAATGAGTGTAACCATAGGTAAGTATAAAAGCAAATGCGTCAATGATGAAATGAACTAAACCCATGGTACCTATAATTTAGAATAGGTTTTAGAGTAGTGTATATATATATGTATATAATATATATATCTGGGAAGGGGACTTTTTTTTTTTTAAACACAGGAAAACTGGCTGAATTTGGCCTAGGCCTAAGGCCATAGCTGCTGAGCCAAATGTAAGCTATTATTTTTAAACAAGAGACGCTATGTGTTCAACATAAATAAGAGCAGTGAACGCAGAAATATTTCTAAAGAAAAACAATTAAACTAAGAACTTTGCCCTTTTGTGTATCTTCAAAACATCGGATTCCACAGAAGGTGCAAACCAATATGAACGCATCTAATTGTATGCTACAGTTTAAAATATTTAAATTCTAGAATTGAAAAACGTAAGGTGAGATTCAAAGTGAGAGCACTCAACTCATCCATGCAGTGAGATATGGTCAATAATTGATATAACTCATCTTTAAGCATACCATTTAACATCTTAGAAATACAGTATTCAAGAGCACTTTTTAGCACCTCAAATTGTCCAAGTTTTATATCTATATATACATATATACACACACACACATATATCACACATGTAGTGGAATTGACAGTTCCAGAGGGTATAACAGAATGGGAAGATTTCAAAAATGGGAGACCTAGTAAGGAGTAAGGGATTACACAGGATTATGTGATAATAGTACAGTGGAGAACAGGCAGACAGAAGGACACACACCAGGCATGGTAGATTCGGATTCAGTGGCCACTTTAAAATAGGTGGGTACCGGGCCTAAATATAATCAATCACCTATTCCATATCAAAACAACACCAAGACCTAGAAATTCTAAAAAAAATTTCTCCAACCTCTATCATTTTTCTCCTTGATTTCACCTTGGCTACCTTAATTTAGAACATCGGATCCCTCACTTTTAGATCTTACCGTATTTTCCTAACTGATCTCCATGTCTCCACTCTTGATCCCTTTTAATCCATTCTCTACAAAGCTGCCTGTACAATCTTTATATAATGCAGTTTGATCATATAGCTGCTCTTCAAAATATCCACCAGGGGCTTCCCAACATAGATTCTGTTTCATAGGATCTGCTTGTCTTCTAAATCTCTTCTTTTCTTTCCCCAGGAACATTATGCTCCATCAATATGGAACCAGGTTTTCTAGAATTTTCCATGAAATGTTACACCTCCAAGCCTCTGCTCATGTATGTTCTCTGCCTGGAGCCTCCCTTCCACCTCTTGTGTCAGACATTTTATCTCCCACAGTCAAACTTCCAACTCAAGTCTTTCCCAGTTTTTAGTTTTCAGGGCAGAGTTAATCAGTCTCTCCTTTGTATGTTGTATATATGTCTATTCAAATTGCTTTGACAAGTATTTGTTGAATTTATTTTTTTTCTTCATAGTTTTCTCTACTAGACAATGAACTCCTTGAACAATGATGTCTGTAACATAGAAGATGCTTAATAAAGGCTTGCCAAATTGAAGCGGACTTTGTGCACCTGCACTTGCCATAAGCACGTTGCTGTCAAGCAAGTTTTCTCTCCTTTGACTCTACTCTTGAAATACAAATTGACCTCTCAGAATTTTTCCTCTAATGCCCTTGTAGGAAAATGTTAATAACTGGTCAGTGACAGGCCTGATTAAGCCTTCCTTCTCTTTTATTTAGATTGGTGTCACTGCACTGGCTCAGAGAGAGCCGTAAAGAACATGAACACTGCATCCACGGTGACAGAACAAACCATTCCCTAGAAATTGATAAGGGCTTTTTCCTGGAAATGAATCTGGTTGTGGCAAAACAAACGGTTGTCTCAATTGCCATCCATCTCTTTATCTTTAATAACTTTCATTCATTTCACCACATCCTTTTCTCCGATTAGTATAATGAATGCATTTATCTTTCAAGGACGGGAATTGGCAGAATTTTTCAGCACAGAAGAAAATTAAATATCCCTTAACCAAGACCCTGTACGTGTTTTAAACTATTATTTGGTTACCTATTTGCAAATCTGGGTCTTATTTCTCTAACAGGGATCAATGATTCTAAAAAGAAATTTAAAAGCAAATTTTAATTCCTTGACTGGGATAAAATATTCATGCTAGTAGTATATTAATGAGGCTATCAAGATGATTTCATGTGAGTATTATTGGATGATATGATTACAGAATAAAATAAAATTTATGGTTCTAAGGGAAAAATAAAACACAACTAGTTGGTTTCTTAAAACTAACTGAGATAAATAAAATAAATAAATAAATCTGGCAAATATGTATTAAACATATTTGCAAATGTCTAATAGCATTTGAAAACTCCTAGTATGTATTAGAAAATGTGGATCTTTTATTCCCTTAAATTTCATTTGCCATCAAGGAGTTAAGAAAAAGAACAAACTAGGACATATTGTTGGAGTGACAGGTTTACCTATTTTTACCTTGGTTTTAAAAATTTGTGTTCCTGTTTTTTTTTTTAACAAAATTTGCTGGTCAGTAGGCCTCAAGCATCCCTTTTTTTTCCTAGAAAGTGAGAAAACTTAGGGCTTAGCAGAAAACCAGGAGGTTTAAAAATATTGCTTATTTTCTAAAAACTCTGCCTTAGATTCCTTTCAGATCACTGATTTGAAGAAATATTGAATCAGGAAAAACACACACAGACACAGACACCTCAAAACAAAGGAGAAAAGAAAGTAAGCAAACAATAACAACAAATATACGTTCTTATAGTTCCCCCAAATTAACCCAACTCTGAAAATTCCACTCGTCAATATAATGATTGCTTTAGAATTTCTATGTTCAATTATACATGAAGTCATCATACAAGTTGTCCAGGTCATCTAGCAGCTCTGATGATCAGCCACTTCAGTGGAAATACCTTTGCATGCCTTACAATAATACCATTCTACATCTAGAGAACAGGAATGGCCAGAGTTTAGTTTTCCAAGACATTCTCCACTACTCTCAGGCCATGCTCTTTGATATACACCCAGTAGGGACTTCCAATCCCATTCTGAAGATGAGGAAGCTTATAATAAGTGAAATGATTTTTGCCCAAGGTCACTCATTTTACCTAGTAACAGAGGCCAGGAACATGAATATTCTGGTGAAGTGTTTCATTGGACTAATGGTTACATTTATTTACTAGCTAAATCCTGTGTCCCTATGCTAACTGGTAGGTAGAATACAATGATGCCTTATTAATCCAGAACCGTGAGGGAACAAAATGTTGAATGAGGATTTTTCAGATGCTCGTAATACCTAACACTTATACAATGCTTTTCCATGTGCACAAGGCTTTCACATCCATTATTTCATGTCGTTCTCACAACTTAGGTCATTTTACAGCTGTGAGAAAACTGAAGTTAAGAAAATAGAGGTGAAGAAATTCGCCCATGTTTACAAAATTAGTTGTTGTCAGGGGTGGGGTTTGAACCCCGGTATTTTATAGTCAAATGTTCTTACTTCAGGAACTCTTCAAGATAAAATTTATCTCTACAAGTACCAAAATAAGTTTTAGTTTAAAGTTGGTTTACAAACATTTTTAAACATTTATTGTATTTTCCTGGTATTCACAGAGAAAGGGTACTAAATATCTTTAAACTTTTTTTTTCCTTTGAGTCAGGATGGGCGTAATCAATTTCCGTTATTGTACTTTGCTGTAGTAAATATAGGCCTTAACTACATTTTAGTGTTTCTTTCCTATTTCTCCATAGGAGTTTGTCAGATATCACCTCTCCTGACGTGTATGCTTGACTCAGAGTCTTTCCTTCTCTTTCCGCATTTCACCTTCTAATGTCATGCTTGTAATATACTCTAGGCAGAGAGACTAGGTCATTAATCTTATTAAATGTGTTGGCCGTGGTAATGGATAAAGCGATCAGTGAGAGACTAAAACTCCCAAACTTCAGTGTGCCTAAATGCTGCTTGGGGAGTGTAGAGAATACAGATTCGTGGGACCTCCTCTCAGAGATTCTGATCTGGTAGATACGGAATGGAGATCAGGAGCTTGAACTAATGTGCTATGTATTTCTGTATCTTCTCCTGAGAGTAGTTTAATAAACACTAGTATATGAGCAACATACATGTTTCATGCATGAAGCATATGACATCAAGTCCATATCTTTTCCAATGTTTACTTTAGATTCTAGGAGCGGCAACATGGTCCAGTACATAGAATTTGGAGTCAGTCACACCTGAGTTAAAATCCAGTTCTGTTACTTTCAAGTTAAGTGACCTTGGCAAAATTTCTTAACATTTTTCACCCCCCGTCGCATCATCTGGAAAATACATCATCACTTCTTCTCACATGGTTGCTGTTTCTGATCAAAAGAGATCATGTCTGTGAAAATATTTTCATATAATTCAAAATGGTTGTTTAGAATTTTACAGTTTGTTGTTGCCAGAAGACTTATTGATAAATCAATCAAATATTACTTTTCTGAAGCTCAGTGGGTTTCCAATTGATGTAGCCAAAATGCTGCTACACTATATTTCCTGTCTGCATCAGCAACCAAGATATAACATTCAAGACCAACAGACCCTGGCTATCAGCACTTCAGGACACACCAAGAGCCAAGTTTGTTCAAGATCCTGCCAGAATGTAGAAGAAAAAAACCACACACATACACACAGAAAAAGTGAAGAGGGAATAAGGAAGAGCCTGCTCCCAGTAAAGTGGAAACTGGAAGGTTCTATTGCAGCAGATTCTTCCTCCAGCTTTAGCACCTGCTCAGTCACCCAACCCTCCCAATTTGAATAAGTGATTAACAACTCATTAACAGATCATTAGCTAAATCAGCCCACTGTAGTGAAGAGGACCCAGGTTCACTAATTCCCCTGGATTATCACCAATGCAGACCAAAAAGGGAATTAAATATGTCTGATAAAAGTGTTAGTAATTATGCTATTTTTACATCAGGGTGGAGTAAAGTGGTTTCTAGAAAACCGCTCTTCCCCTTTGCATCAGGAAAGCAGGATCTTGTCCCCGTGCTCGTTACCCTCCTCAGAACAACTCAGGAACAGTTTTACGCCCTAACCCCTCTCCTCATCTCAGATTTTCCCAGGAGGCGAGGTGAATGCCTGATGACTGCTGGACTATGGATATTTCATTTTGAAGTCTCTACTCCCAACAGCTTCCTATGCACACAGGAAGATGCTGGTTTGGCTGCCCAATGACTGTTCCCTGCACTTCACGTCAGAAATTAACTTTTTCCCCTTGGTTATAGTCTGGTGAAAGGATGGACACATGATAGAAACTAAGCCAATCAGATACTCCTTTCCTGAACACAATCTCTTGCACAGAAATTCAAGAACACTGAAAATGGTTGTTGTTCCATTTTATTCTAGAAGTGGCTTAAATCAGTCACTTGTGGTTCCTGCCTCCACAAATATCTTGTTTTCTGCTTATTTCCAAGCCCAGGTCTCCACCTTGTCCTTGATTCTGTGAGTTCCCATTAGCTTTCCCATGTATCACCTTTGCCTAAGCTATCCTGAGTGCATTTCTGTTGCTTTCCACTAACGAACTCAGAACGTGGATGTTTTAATTCCTGCATTCAAACTGGAGAGGAGAGACTGAGTTAAGTCTTAAAATTGGAAGCAGTGCTCTCACCTCTCCTATTTAGATGGCTTTCTGTCTGAAAGTCTCTATCTCAGAAATTGTCACCATTATCCACCCCTTGTCTTGTGTCAGGAGACTGGAAGTCATTCTTGATTCTTTCCTCTATCACCCCCTACATTTAGCCTCCAGCAGATCTCATTGTTTTGTCTCCAGACTATATATAGGTTCTGTTTATTTGTCTCAATCTTCACTCCCACTATTGCCCTCCTACAAAAGATTTTCACACAGCAGCCACCCCTCCCCTACACATGTAACATAAATTGGATAATCACACTAGATTATTTAAATGTCTTCAGTGACTTCCTATTGCACTTAAAATAAAATCCTGTTTGACTTCCTGGCTGTCTCCCCTTTCTAGCCTTCTCTCACACCATTCCCTTCTTTGGGGCACTCCAGAGACCCTGCAGCCCCTTCGGGTCCTTGGACAGGCAGAGCTCTTTCCCAGCTCAGGTCTTATTAAATGAGGATGCCATTCCCTCTTCACATGACTCTTTCCTTATCCCCTAGGTCTTAGTTTAAGGTCACCTCTGCAGAGAATCCTTTCCTGACCATCCTATGCGAACAAATGTTGTCTCCTTTAAAGAATTCATACACTTATAATTACATATTTATTTGCTTATTTATTGTCTATTCTCTTCATTAGTACGATAAGCATAAATTACAGTTTGTTTACAACAGTCCTAGTCTATGCCTATTGCCCCAGCAAATTATTAAAGGTCCCTCAAAATGTCCAGGGTCGCTCTAAACTTCAGATTATAAGCATCATGAGAACAGGACCAATTTTTCTTTGTCTTTGTTGTTATTTTTTTAAACTTCACCAATACATATCAAGTTCCTAGAAGAAAAGTCTTCTTGAGGACCTCACTAACTCATGATTAAATTATCACCATCAAAAATTTCACAAAATGTATCTTCCAGAATATTATAACACTGTAGTCTCCATCCCTAATTTACTGTGGCCGATGAGATTTTTTTCCTCCCTCCCAATGAAAACTTGTATTTCCTCATCCTTCCTAAGCTGTTGAAATTAGATTAAGTGGGATCACTTGATAAGAAATATGCCATCCTTTGTTTCCTATCCACCATCATCTTTCTCTCCCTTCTCTTCTTAAAAACTAATACCATCATTCATCAGATCACCTGAGTTTTACTTCTCTTCATCTTCCAAAATGTACTCATCTCTCCATATCCTCTCTTTAAAATTACACTCTTACTTGTAGATTCACACTCCTGTTTACATATTGACTTTAGGTTTCCCACCCTATTTCCAACAATTTGGGCTTTATATCAAGGCAATTAAAAGTATAAATGGGTTTCTTAGTCCCAAGATCCAGATTACCATCGTTACTGTGCCACTTTCTAGATTTGTGACCTTGTGCAAGTTACTTAAACTCTCAAATTCTTAATTTCCACATTTATGAAACAGACATAATAATATTACCATAGAATTATTGTGAGGATGAATTGAGATATGTATGTAAGACATTTAGTACAGAGTCTGGAACAAACTAATAATATGACAGACAAATGCCACCGCCACCACCACCAGCACCATCATCATCATTGTAATTGTTATGAGAAGCACTTAGTACACTGCCTGGGACAGGGGGACCCTCTATACATGCTATCACTATGGTCAATGACATTAGCGTCCATCCTGATCACCAAGATGACATCCAAGAACTCCGACATTCACAACTTCCTGGTTCTTCACTTAACCTCTACCTGGCTCTTGCAGCAGAAGCACCATCAGACTCTAAATCTCATCCTCACTCATAGTGGTTCAAATTTAAATTTTTCTTTTCTTTCCTTTTTTTTCTTCCTACTTACCATCTTCCTTCCTTCCCGATATTTATACCTATACCAGCCTACTTTCGAGGATAAATAAGTTTTTTATCCACAGAGATTAATTTGCTTTAAATTCTTTAGCAGAAGCATAATTTAAAACACAGAATTAGAAAGCATTTAAAGAAATAAACTTGGATACCTTTTAAAATACTCAGTGAGTCTTATCTAGTGTAATCTTAATCTAATAGCCAGGACTAAGATGGCCCCAATTGAGCCCTGCCTCCTGGTGTTCACACTCTTGTCTAATCCCATGTCTTTGAGTGTGGGCTGGACCTAGTAACTCCTTCTAATCAATAGAGTAAGAGAAATTTGACAGAATGTCACTTCCATGACTAGGCAGCAAAAGGTTGTGACTTCTGTCTTGCTCTCCAAACCCGTCTATTGCTCTCTTGAATTGCACACTTTGACGAAACAAACTGTCATGCTGTTGAGACCAGCATGATAGGGAACAAAGGGCAGTCTTTGGCCGGCACTCAGCAAAGAACAGAGGACCCTAGTTCAACAGCCCACGAGGAACTAAATCCTGCAAACAACCATACAAGCTTGGAAGCAGAACCTACCCCAGTCAAGCCTTGAGATGATACAGCCCAGCCAACAGCTTGATTGTAGCCTGTGAGAGACGCTGAGTAGAAGGTCCAGTTAAGTCATGCCAACAGAGTGTGACATTTTAAGCTGCTAAACTTTGGGATAATTTGTTACATAGCAATAGATAACTAATGCACCTGGGTAGCCTTTTATATTTAGCTTTTCTCATCTCAAATTCAGAGAGTTGAACATAGGTAATTTAAAACCCTGCTGCCTAGATGCCCTATAACCTTCAACTATCCACCTTAATTTGGTCTTCACTGCTGCCTGGAAAGAGTTTGACTCATCCATGGTTTTCTCTCTGTGGCTCTATACACCTTTCAGACTTGCTCCTACACCAGCATTCTCAGCTGGGAACCCACCCTACGATTTTAGCGGGAAGTCTAACCTTAGGTGTTCCTGGGGCCCTTCTTCTAACCTTGATGTTTCCCCATGTTTTTAACCATTCCCTCTCCTTTACTTCTCTATCAGAGGACAAGTTGACTCTCCTCCTTTCTGACAACCATGGTTCCACCTCTCCTCATTATTCTATTCCCTCCTAACTTCCCCTGGACTTTGTTATAGCATCTAAACTCTCCTCCCTGTGATCATTTGTCCTGTCCTTATCTAGTAACATACACCCCTTTGACACAAATGTTGTTATATCTCACCTATCCTTTAAAAAGTAATGATAATAAACCCCAAAAACACCAAAAGAACAGCAACTTAGGGTTCTCTCTACCCTAAGTTCTTCTTCCGTCTTTTACACAAGAAGTTTATACTCACTTCCCGCAGTCTCCTCACTTGTTTCTTTAAAACATTTATAAACTTTTCACCTACTTTCAGAGCAGAACTGCTGTCCTTGTGAAATATAATTATCTCTCTTCAACTTCCATCATATAGATACTCTCTCTCTCACAGTCTTTTCAAAACTAAAACAATATGGTGTGTCCTCTGATCATTCCATTCTCATCTCAGTTTCTGTGCCTTCTTCCTTCTGCTCATTGAAAGAGGAAAAGATTTTAGCCTCAGCTCCCCTTTTCTTTATTGATTCTTTGAACAAATGCGCATTAAGTACTTTCTATGTAGTAGACATTGTGCTAGGTACTATATCCATCGGTTATCTTAGATTTTGCTTCTCCTTGGCCTCCATCCTTATTTTAGTTTTCACTGTTGCCTGGAAATCATTATGTGAATTTCTCATTAACTCCCTGTGGAAATCCTTGTAATTGCTCTTTTTTATATTTTCTCTCCCTCAAACCTCAAACTTTACTCCTACCTTCATCTCTCTCTGCTTATGGCTAAATTAGCATATTGTATGCATTATTTCTTGTGTCTATTCTCTCCGTTCCCTCCCACTGCCATCAGCCTGTGTCATCCCCTTATTCTTTCCTTTCTAAACTACTGCAATAATCTCCTAACAGTTTCTCCTTCTAGCCTGTCTCTGTTTTATTCCATCAGGTTTTGTTCCATTCCTTCTCTCCCCCACTCCTCTTTCCTTTCTTGTTGCCTTCCCTTCTCTTTTCTTCCTACTACTGCCACTAGGCAAATTTGGTTTTATCCACAATATTTCTCAAAGGATTCGTTCTCAGTTTTGGTTTACCAATTCAAGTCTAGAGATTCTGATTTAATTGGTCCTGGGTGGGGCCCAAGCGTTGGCATTTTTAGTTTTAACATGCAACCAGCGTTAAAAATACTGATGCAGGTCACATGAGAAGCACGAGTGTTTTCCCACCAATCATTGAATGAAGCCCCAGTTCCTTAATCTGGCATTTAAATAGGTCCACACTGTAGTTCCAAATTTTTAAAATCTTAATTCTTAGTACATTCTTATATGGACACTTACCCAACTGAACTACCTGCTACACTCATACATTACTTGAGATCTCCTATAAGGAGATTTCTGCTCATTAAATTCCCACTGTCTAAAATTTGCAATTATAGCAAACCTGATATCACTGCCTCATTCTGACTTCTCCACCTGTCAAAATTCTAGTTGATACAGTCAAAACTCTTGCAAAATGTTAAGAAACAAACTAAAACTCCAGCACTCAAAAATTTGGGCACAGGGCATGAACAGATATTCATAAAAGATAAACTGCTCATGGCTAGTAAACAAGAAAAATTTACTGAGTAAAATACATATTAAAATGGCAATAAGATACTTGCTTATTTCAAATAAAATAATACTACTTTTAAAAAAATAATATTTGATTCTGACCAGGAGCTCGTGAGACTAGCAACTCCATTTACTGCTCTTGAGAATGTAACTCAAATTTTCTTTTTTGCCATATGTGGCAAAATGTAATGAGAATCCTAAAATCATTTTTGATCTAGTAGTTTCACTCATATAAATTTATCCTGAGTAAATGATCAGAAATTCAGACAAAGATTTATATGTAAAGATATTTGCCAAAGTGTTATTTATCATAGCGAAACACTGGAAAAAAATTAGATGTTCAATAGTAGGGGAATGGCTACATAAATCATCCACACGTTGGACTGTTTCCATTAGAAATAGTGCTTACAAAAGACATAATGACGTAGAAAAATATGCATGATTTGAGTTAAAATCACCTAACAACTTATGTACATTATTGTCTGGAATGAGAACTTATTCCTTACTCCTGATGCTTTCCTCCTTGCTGGCAATGGGAGGTACATCCATCAAGGATACTTCTGGTGTTTTTTTTTGCTCCCTCATACACTCTACCCCTTGAAAAGAGTAACCTGCTAGATGAGTGAATTTGAACACTCAGTTCTTCCTCTGCTTTTCTATTTTCATATCTTTTTGGTTCAGAGAACTAACATTCTGGGTTTTCCTATATGTAAAAGTTTTACAAGAGCAGCCCGTGAAACAGGGAGGCCCGCAGCTGTCCAGCATTGCCTACGTGGGTAAATCTACTCAACTTATGTTCAAATGTGCTGGGTGATTTACGTACATCACTTCGTTTAATCCTCACAAAAATTCAGAGTAAGTCACTGTTCCTGTTTTGCTGATGGGGAAGTTGAGATTAAGCAACTCATGTGTTTACCTAGTGTTCCTCAATTAAAAAACTGACTGAGAGAAGATCAGACCTTAGGTTGACTGACTATAGGACTTGTGCTGCTAACTATTAGTATCACTACCTCCCTGGCAGAAGAGGCTGCTTCCCACTTACAAGCAAAAAATAAAAACAAACAAAACAAAACGCTAATTTGCCTTGTAGAAAGGAATTGACCTCTAAACACTCTTATTTCAGAATTTCTAGCAACATCTGGGTATACGTTGAAGTGTCAAAAAATTACACAATACATGTCCAATTTTCAGGCAGTGGTTCTGAGAGAGTGAGAAGCCTGAGGTGAGAGGATGATGGTGTGAATCACTGTCCTTTCCACCCCTCTTCCCTGAGCACTGAGTGCCCTTGCTGGAGAAGAGCAATCTTCCAGGAGCTCCTGCAGCAACTCGGCATTCTTCGGTAAGATGCTCTCTAATAGCGTGTGCTGCCTTCGGGACTCCAGTAATTGCTTGTAAATCCTACTAAATTCTGGAAGCTTTTGGTCCATTTGTTCAGCTCTGATGTGCTATGAACTAATAAACCAGAACGAGAAGCCAGTTCTTGGAATCATCTCTTGGGAATTAAACGTCCAGTAAAATGCAAGTTTGTTCCCATCAGGCACGACGGCTTAGAGCAAACATCCATTGTATGGTGGGCTGATACATATACATGTGTGCAGGAGACCTCATTTCTGGGGAAGCAAGAAGCACCTGGAGCCTTCCTCAGTCATGACATCAGTGGGGGTCAGTGGAACACTGGTCAGAGATGAAGTCCAGGAATAATCACACTTCTCTTCGTTGCCAAAGGACATTTGAAAAGTACTTGTTTGACTGACCTGGACACAGAACTTTAAGAACCGGACAATGTGCTCATCATCTTAGAGTTTACAAAGGATATTCTCAGTATGTCTTTGTCTCCCATTGAGGAAACAGAGGGAAAGCTGTAAAACAGAAGCAACAGTTCTGACTCCCTTTGCCTCTCTTCACACTAGGTATTCTGAGGTAATGGACACTGATCCACACCCTCCTCAGCTTACATCTTTCACTTGACATTCACTGTGTAGCCGGGTCCCCTTCTAGATGCAAAGTTTCACCAAAAGGGCTTCCTAACTCTTTATTCCTCTCTATCCATTCCCTAGACTTGTAACCTAAACTCTATATGACCCGAGAAGATCTTTCAAAAACACTACTTCCATTGAGCAAGTCTTCTATTTATAAGCTATCAAACACTTATTCTTCAATTATTTGCAAAGTCCAGACTTGTCAACCTCGCATGCAAACTTGAAAAATTATCTGTGGGTACACTTGAGAACCAATCCCTCATTTCCTACTATTGTTCAACACAAAGCTTTCCAGCAAGGCTAGGTTTTTCAGTGTCTCCCAAGCATATCAGACTGTATTGTCTCTTGATAGCTATATATATGTGTATATATCATATTTTATATGTTACAGCTAGGTATAGTTTCATCGATGTAGATTCCCTTCTCCCATCCTCTCTGACCATCCAAATTCCACCCTGCTTGCTATCTCAAACCCGAGTAGGAGGAAATATTTCATGGCAGAGTACAATAAGTATGGAGGTCTTTCCAAGTACGGCAATGTTAAGTTTTTGGGAAGACATGTCCTGTGCTTCGTAAGACTATTTAAATTATATACAAATACTAACACAAGATGGTGTCCTTCATTATCTTCCAAAAGGAAAAGAAGAATTATAATATTCAATCACTTTCTACTTCAGGAGAGAGAGATGGCCGGAAGCAAGGGTGATGTGACAAGCTCCTTATGATCCCTGGGGTAGGTATCCAAGGGGATACAAAGATAGGACGTTTTTCAAAACACATCAAACGCATTGACTTTTACTTTTCTGCTGGCTAATGTGAGACCAAATGATGTAATCAGAGCAAAACCGATGTGTATCTTTAATGATTTTAAAGTTCTGGATATAAGATTAAAAAAGAAAACAGTGGGAATAACAAGTGTTGCTTTTTCAACTTCTTTTCCAATTGGAGGTTGTAAGTTTGGCAGAGAAAGGAAGAAATGAGCAGGGAACAGCTGGCTCTATAGACAGTGTCAAAGCAGGATTTGATTTCCTGGACCATGGCTTTCCAGAACAAAGAGTTCCTGGCAAGAGACGGTGTTCATCTCACAGGGAACGTGGGAGGAGAGTGGCTGACCTGACCAAAGAGCTTTAAAATGAAATTTGTAGAAGAAAGTGAAAAATGCCCAGATAAAACTGCAAAACTGGATGCCCCTGAGGATAAAAATGACACAGAGAGAAGCATCATGATGCAGGCTCTGTTCTGTTATTTCCAGGAGAAAATGAGAGGGCAGAGGATCAAGATGCTCTGGCCCCAGATGTCTATATTCCAGTGCAGGTCAACCCTCGCCCTGTTCCCGGGGTTTGCTCTTTGCCAGTTCTCTGCAACTCTACTTGTTGGTGTGCTTTGGCTGCAGACTCAGGCTGTTTGGGCTTCTGATTTAATACTGATCAGAGTGGAGGGCAAGTAATATGCCTAAGAAATCTCAGTCTTGAACCAAAAGCATGCTGTGCCCGGTGGGCCTGCCACCACTGCCAGTCTTCAAAGTGTCTCTGCTCCAGGTTTTCTGGGCTGCCAGGGAGGCTGAGATCTGGAGTACCACGTGCTGAGCTTTGGGCATCTGCATAGATCTCAGCTCTGCCTGGGCTGACCTGCTCTTTTGTACTAAGTTTCCGCCTTGATTTCCTTCTTCTAAATATCCTTGGTTGACTCACCTAATACTTCAACCTTTTTATAATCAGGGGCACGTCCTAACCTCTAGAAAGTGACTAAACCAGCATAGTGCAGATATTAAGATTAAAGGATTTGAAGTTAGATAAACTGGGATGGAATCCCACTCATGCCATTTATTAATTTTTGTGTCAATATCTTTATTTATAAAATGTGGGTTGTTGTAGTGCTGTAAATCTTAAAGTTAGTACATGTAATAACATAGTCAAGGCCCTAACTCATCATAATGACCCAATACTTGTTAGCTCTTATTCACTTTATTATTATTCATCATTATTACTATCCACCCAACGTTCTGCCTGGGGCTTTCTCTAGAGTTGGTCAGATGTTGGAAACCCAGACACCTATGTATGGATCTCTCTTTGCTTTTTAAAGCCCCACCAACTGGCACACTGATCTGCCACTTGGAATTTGTTCATCAAGTGCCCTTCCTGCTATATTGGACATTTAATACTGCTGTCCATCAAATCCATTCCTATTTTAACATTGTGCAGGGGACTGCAGCCCAAACTTCTCATCTAGGTAAGAGCCACAAAGCTTCTCCCTATACCCTCATAAATGGGTCTCTACCTACACCCAGCATCTTCTTCTACTCTGCTAGCCTCATTACCTTAGCTCATAGGTGTGAGAAAAAGCAAAATCAATGAAATGTTTCCTACAAGACAAAGGATACCATTTCATATTCATCCCTGGGGTTTTAATTGGGTGATATTAATAACTGGAATGTGCCAAGAAAAAGAAATACTCGTTTGAAAAGAAAAAAAAAAAGATCACGTTAAGTGTATCAGAGATTTATCCTCAAATACTTGAAGACTTGTCGTGGAGACTTAGCAGTCTTTTGTTTTGTTTTATTTCAGCCAGCTGACCCAGGACCAACGCATAGAAATTACAGAGAGGATAAGGTTAAGTGATTAAAGAGGAACTTTCTAACGATGAGAGCTGGTGAAGGAGAGAAGGAGATGGCTTGAAGTCTTTGCCTTCCCTCAGGACTCGAGCAACAGCAACAACTACACTCAATAATTATTATGCTAATAATTAATTACTCTCTCCTGAGTTTAGGGTCAGTTTAACAGCATGATCTCTATTTTCTGTCTTCTGTGCCCAACCCTGGGCCTTCCAGACTCTAAAAATTAAGTTATTTCTAAAGCTGAAAACATTCTTAGTGCAAATGAAAGCTACATACACAAAATAAAAGTAGATTCTGACGGAGGCCTTTAACATATAGGCAAAAAAGTTAGCAGAGTATCCCAGACTCCTAACAGAAATCAAGGCTCCCTCAAAACCTCCAAAAAATATCCTTATCTCTCTCACTACTTTGGGTGTTGAATTCCTGTATTCCACTTGGTCTCAGGACATACCTGAGATGTGTCTAGTTAAGGGGGTAGTTAATGGGTGTTTGGAAACCTAAAGCCAGGTCCACCTGCTTGGTGAGACAGCTGCTGTGGGGAGAAGGTGGGTTCAGCATGCAGAACAGTGTGCCCTAATATAAGACTACAGCAGAGCTCTCTCCCAGCCCAGGTCAAAGGTAACAAGCCCAGCCCAGAGCTGGGCTGCCAGAGAGGCTCAGGACTGGCTGAAGTGTGTCCCTCAACCAACAAGAAGGAAATCCTGGAATGGGCGGCATTCAGGTCAGAGTGGGCAGAAGTCTGTTATCAGGCACCACCCTACTCTACCTCTCCAGCTACCAGCCTGTGGTTTAGGGGAGGAATTCAGTCCCAGGAGAAGGATGTGGAAATAAACCAAGGTGAGGACTGAGACCCACAGGGACAGGAGAATTAGGGAGGTTATGACAACACAGAATCAGGTACAAGGCCCAAAAGGCAAAAGGCAATAGCCTTTATAGCTAGACACAAGGTGTGAGATAGGGAGGAGGGGAGGGCTGGGTTTGAAAAACAAGGTGGAATCCCAGTTTCCAGAATCCAGAGCTGACCACAGACACCTATGTATTTTGCCAAGTCTCAGTCTCTCCTTATCTCAGCTTCCAGTTCTGATCATGGGATGCGTGAAGATCCTCAGCCAATATCTCCATCCCACATAAACTAGGGTTTTTAGGCAATATTCTGTCATAATTGAGAGCACAGACTCTGGAGCCAGATTGCCTGGTTCAAATCCCAGCTCTGCCATTCACTCCTTGGGTGGTCTCAGGTAAGCTCCTTAACCTGTCTGTAGTCCATTGTCCTCATTTGTGAGGTAGTAATAATAATAGTACCTATGTCATAGAGTTGGCTGAGGGGTAAATTAGTTACTATAGGTAAAGCCCTGAGAATATATCTGACACCTAGTTATACATGTTATCTAACAAATTTAACAAAGAGGAGAGGCTTCCATTTGAGAATTCTCTGAACTCCATCTCCTCTCAGGACCTTCTTCATTTCCTCTCACTGGTTGACCACTGCCCCTTCTTTGCAATTTTACTTAATCGAGGAAAACTTGACTATAGTGTCTTAAGAGTTTCTCAGGCAAGTAACAATCTGCTCTGAAGGAGGCCATATATATGAGAGCCACTAATGTGTGGGAGGAGGAGGGTGGGATTTGGAGGACGACCCAAGCTCTTGACTGCAAATGGGATACAATCCCCTCCAATATATATTTATTATAAGGTATTGGCTTGCATGATTATGGGGGCTGAGAAGTCCCTCAATCTGCCATCTGCAAGCTAGAGTGTAGTGTAGTTCAAAGGCCTGAGAGCCAGAGAGCTGAGGGTGTGGATTCCAGTTCCAGATTCCTGAAAGTCTGAGAACCAGGAGTGCCAATGGCAGGAGAAGAATGAAGCCCCAGCTCTACAGTCAGGCAGAGAGTAAATTCATCCTTCCTCTGCCTTTGTTCTATTAAGTCCCTCAGATTGAATGATGCTCAGTCACACTGGGGAGGGCCATCTGCATTACTCAGTCCACCAATTCCTGTGCTAATCCCTTCAAGAAACAGCCTTACAGACACATCCAGAAATAAAGTTTAACCAGCTATCTGGGCATCCCTTGATCTAGTCAAGTTGACATAAAATTAACCATCATAGCCCTCCATGGTCATGACTGAGCTAATGTGGTATAGCAGGAAGAGCATGGGCCCAGCTTAAATCCTGAGCCAACCCTAACTGTGTGTCCTTGGGTCAGCTACCTCATCTTTCTGAAGCTCCATTTCTTTATCTATCAAGTGAACTTAACGTTACCTGTTTTCTGGAGTTGCAACTATTAAATTATGTCTGGTATATAGGGCTAATTGTTAAAGTGCCTCCTCATAGACAATCTTCTACCTCCTTGTTTAATTTTTCTAGAAATACATATAGGGGCATATGCAATTCTTCTAAGTACTTTTGACTCCATGCTTCCCTACCCCAGGTGTTAGCAAAAACATCCCGAAGAGGGTTGATTTGATTAGGTACAGGCAGCTGACATCTAGGATGCTCAGTGACTGAGTGCTCCATATTTCCTTTGGGTCTTCAGGCATTTTCTGAAATGGAACTGAGTACAATCAGAAAAGGGCCACTTCAGTGATGAAGGAGGTAGAAAGATTGTCAATGAGAAGAAACTTGTTATACATGAAGGGAAAAGAAATAGCTTTATGGGAAGTGTTGACAAGGCTTTGCTGTAAAAGAACTAGGGGCCCCCTCTGAAGCAATGAAGAGGCAATTTAGTAGTACAAAGAAAAGTTAGTGTGTAGTAGGAAGCAAACTTGTAGAATTTATTCCCAGAAAAAGTGGAACAGGTTAAAAATGTTAAATGTTCAACTAGAGTGAGATAAACTCATTGACCAGTTGTGGAGGGAGATGAGGTCTAGAGGGCTCATATTTAACAAAGTGATGCTGTTCCTGCCAGACAGAATCGTGCTCATGGGTCCCAGGGCTGATCCAGATTCAGTCTTGGAGGGCTTCTGTCATGGGCATAGAAAGGCACAAGCATCTCCACGAATTTCTAGGCCATGCCCAGCGCTGTTTGATCCGAGGAAGTAGTCAGTATAGAAGCCCACAGGAGGCAATTTAGGGTTATGTCTAAGAACTGGGATTCTGGAATCTGATTGCGCAAGTTCCCATCAGGGCTCCAAATCTTGTTACAATTGTGATCTTGGGCAAGTTATCTAACCTCTCTGCTTCAGTTTGCCCAAATGTAAAACAAGGATGATAGTAGTACTTATGTCCCAGATTTGTTGTGAAGATTAAATGAGCTATCTCATGTAAAGAAAGACTTTATTACAGTGTCCAGTACATAATAAGCATTCCATCAGTGTTGGCAGTTGTTACTTTTGTGGTTGTTGTAATTAAGACTGAGTCAGATACCAGCAATCAGGGCTGAGTCAGGGAAAGAGAGATCCAAAAGTTACCCCTCCAAAATAATTTCTAGCTTACCTTTTATTATCACTACCTGCTTTGTTAGGACCACTTAAAGCCCCATGTAGCCTGTGGAAACCTCAGACTTGCTAAAGTGAGTTCTATGAACAGTGCTATTTACATGTTTGTTTCTGTTTGGCCACCAAAATCTTGACTCTAAGAGTTGTGTAGGGTCAACTCATTTCAGAGAATTACCTTTAAATCTACCTAGAGCTTTATGAACACAGACAAAAAGATTTTGTGAGATTGTGTGAGCCAACACCAAAGCCCAAGGACAATATTCATTTTACTATAAATTTAATTTAGGCATAACCCCTGTACTGCAAAGTGTAAGTTTCACAGAAGCGTTTGGTATCAATTTCCAGTGCCTCTTACTACTTACACCCTCAGCCCCAAATAAGAGAATACCCTCTGTCTGGCATTTCTGGGCTTGGCTTCTTCCAGATCATTCCATATAGTCATCTTGTACTGGTTACTTCCTAAGGCCATCATCCTGATCACCATCTAAAGATAGTTCTTAGTTTATAGCAGAGTTTCCCAGCTTTGATGCTGTTGGCATTTGGAGTCTGATAAGTTTTTGTTGTAGGGACTGTCCTGTGCACTGTAGGATGTGTAGCAGCAGTCTGGTCTCTGTTCACTAGACGCAACTAGCACATGTGCCCCCACCCCAGAAGTGACAGCCAAAAATGTCTCCAGACATTTCCAAATATGCCCCCGACCTGGGGCAGGGACAAATCATTTCCAACTGAGAACCACTCATCTAAAGGCATTTACCCAAAGGTAATTTGAAGAAAACAAAAAGTGATGATATTAGAGAAAGGATAGTAACAGCACTGACTGAGTGCTGTGGGGGCCGATATTTCACATGCGGCCTTTGTAAACCTTCGCTGTTACAGCAACAGCGTAGTGTAGTGGCTGCATAACATGAGACATGGATTCTGGCTCCTTGGGCATGACAATCTTTATACCAGTTTTTTCATTTGTAAAATGTGCATAAGAGTTCCTCATAGAGAGTGTGTCTGTGTGTAGTGCTTAGAACAGTGGAACATCAAATGTGCTATATAAATACTTTCTATTATTATTTTATTTGTATTTACAGAAACCTATGGCATAGGCATTCTTATTATTCCCAATCTCTTGATGAGGATATAGAAGTTCAGAGAGGATAAGTAATAAGTGCCTTGCCCGTAGAAATACATAGCAGAATTAAAATTATAACCCAGGTCCATCTAACTTCAAATTCAATACTCTTATCTCCCCTCCACTGCCACCTAATTATCCAGAAGGTTCGTTTACTTCAATGTGCTGTGCCTGTCTTTTTTTTTTTCCTTTTTGCATGTAAAACTGTTTATTTAAAAATTTTAGTTTCGTTTAGTTTTTTTAGCTTGATTGAGGTATAATTGACACATACAACTTGTATATATTTAAGGTGTACAACTTCAGGTTTTGATATATGTGAAATGTGATCATTGTGAAATGATCACCACAATCAAGCTAATTAACATATCTATCACCTCACGTGGTTACTTTTCTTCTTTCCTTCTTTTCTTTTTCTTTCTTTCTTCCTTCCCTCCTTCCTTCCTTTCTTTCTCTTTCTCTCTTTCTCTCTCTCATGAGAGCACTGAAGATTTACTCTCTCAGGAAATTGCAAGTATACAATACAGAATTTTTGATTGTAGTCACCATGCTGTATGTTAGATCTCCAGAACTCATTCATCTTGCATAACTGAAACTCTGTATCCTTTGACCAACATCTCTGCCTGTCTCTCTAATACGTGCACTGAGTTCTCTTTCAATTTCCCACTCTGCAAGGCTGTGTTTTAAATTCCTCAGCAACTAGAAGGATGTGCAGCTATGACATACAACTATCTACTGGGGCTTTGGGGGGAAAAAAAATAAATTCCTTCAGGTGGGTACCTATGCCCACCTCCCAGTTTTGAGGATTTTAGTAAGACAAATACTTAAAACACTAAGCACAGTAACCCACGTACAGTCAAAATGCAATAAACATTGGCTATTGAATTGAAATGACTCTCCTGTGGGAAGGAAATACAAAGCAGATGACACTTTCTGTGTACTATTATTAACCTCTATTCTTGGCTGTAGCTGTTCCTTCCATGACTTATGTTCACTACAGCTCGGTTCCAGGAAGCTGCCCAGTCCCCTCTACTTGTGGATCTGAATTGAGCTGTACCAAATGGACATACTGGAAAAAAAAGGTGACCTTCATTTCTGTTGGGCATTGTGGCAGAGCCTGTTCATTGGTAGAATTTCTAACCTCCCTCTTCCTTGCCTCCTCCAATACAGAGGCTGGGAAAATTAAATACAATTTTCCCCTGACTCCCTTGCAGGTGGAGACAGCGTAGTTCTTTAACATAGTTAAGGCCTAGATGACACATGCCAAAGTCTCCCGGGAGCTCTGGGAAGGCCTTTAGTTCTCCTGATTAAAGGACAGGCATAGCTCTCACCTCTGCATTCATCTTGTTTGCGTGTGGGTGCAAACATAATTTGAAGATGCAACAACGGTCTTCCTACATGGAGGAAAGATGGAGGGAATCAGAGACAATAGCCTGACCCATGGAGCTACTGAACCAAAGCCAGCAACACCCTCATCCAGACTATGATTTGAGAAAACCAAATCTCTATTTGCTTAAGATGCTAAATTAGAGTCTCTGTTATTTGCATCCAAATGCATTCATAACAGATATAAACATAGATTATGAATTTTCTCAGGGCAGGAAGGCAGTGGGTTGGGAAGCATATATATCGGGAGTGAATTCCTTTCCTGTGAGTAAAGAGGCAGAGGGTGAGCAGGAGGAATTCAACAGTTTTTAAGTTTCTGGCAGACATATGGTGATTTTACAATTGTGGCCTCATTTACTCCTCAACAACCCTCTGGTGTTAAGTATTATTTTCTCCCTTCCACAGATGAGATAAGGGAGGTTCTGTGAGGTCGTGTGATTTGCTTAAAATCACACAACTAGTAAGTGGTAAAGCCAGAGCCAGAACTGAGAATGAAAGAATGACGACACCTGTGCACAAAGCAAGCTTCCCCAGTCCATCAGAAGAATGCCTGATGTCACCGAGCAGAGGTGCAAGAACTAGATTGCTGAAGTACCTGAACCTAAATGATTACCTCTATCAGGAATGGGGGATGAGAGAAATCTCTCCTCTCAGGCACACATTTTTGCTCCCCAGCATCCCCCAGTAAACTCTACGAAATCTGGTAATCTGTATCATCCTGAATAGAAGGAAGTTTTCCTCAGCTTATGTTGCTGTCCTCAGAACCATTTTGCCAACCTCTTTTTCTCCTAAGTTCTGGGTGGAAACATGCTCTTCCTGGTCCCTCCGGGAGGTATACTTTTCTCTGATGAGCAGAATTCACAAACTTGGAGACTTCATACCCAGATTCCCTAACAATCTCAAGGAGATGATTTTGACAGCTGAGTCATGTCAGCCAACTGAGAAATGCAGAATAGAACACAAAGAAAAAACCCAAGGGTATGCTGTGCCTGAAGAATCACACCAGTTTTATTAACCCCAGCAAGCATCTGAGTTGGGGCCTGGGGCTGGCATGAAGACGACTCATGCTGCCTCTCCAGGATGGTCATCGCAATCCTTTTCTGGGCAGCAGATGCTCGAGAGGAAAAGAGGATAACAGCACTCTGAGGTCCTACTTTGGGGGCAGGGTGACCATTTTGTCAGAGCCCTGCAGAATCATAATGGGTGCATGTTGCTGGGGCTTGGGAGGGGTTGGAGTTGGAGGTGGTGGGCACTGGGGAGTAGCAGGGGTTCTCTTGACAAGCCAAAACCCAAGCAGAGTCTGCTAGAATCTAAATGGAGGCTGACAGCTTTCTAACGTCATCTCGAGCCGAGGGTCAGCCCCATAATTGTAGTCGCCAGAATGCCAGAATGTGCCCTTTAGAAAGGCAGCTGGCCACCAGCTCTGCTGCTTCTCTTTTTTTAGTCCCTGGATGCAGCATGAGGCCTCTCTCAGGCCTCACGTCTGTGGGACAGCGGCAATTTTCTCTGCTCCCATCTGCCACCACATCATTTCCCATGGATTGGGCTTGGCAGGATCCCAGCTTGGCTTTGGGGATCACTGCTCGCTCCAGCAGTCCCAGGACTAGTCTCCAATAAGCAGTTGTGGGAAATACAAACCACAGAGGGGGGCTGAATGTGAAAGCTTCAGTGTTATAATGCATTTTGAAGGGAGCTCAGAGGTTCCGCCTGTGACAACCCAACTTGGTCACCCCGGCAGCTCCGCAAACATGTGTGGACATCTAAGTGAACTTCCCGGGTTCAGGCTGAGAGCCCAGCAGTCAGCTCTGGGGTACTATGAGTTTTTGTCTGGGTATGAAAGCAAATAATCTTCAGACTTAGAAAGGCCCTCAGAAGCCATCTCTTATCTAAACTGGTAAATGAAGCTCACAATGAAACACCCAGCTGAAGCAGGAACACCTCCAATGATAAGAGATCTTACCGAAGGGCTTGAGGAATGCTGGACAGTGGTAATAACAAGACAGCATTGGGGGTGGGGCCAGGCTGAATTGAGCTTTTTTTTAATGTAATAACAGAGAAATGCATTAGGCATTATGGGTAAGGAGCAGGCATAGTTACTTGGTTATAGACCTTACATGGCTACAAGTATTTTTTTTTTCAAAAAATCACAGGATTTGCAGAGAGTATAAAAGAAACTGGAATTCCTTCCTTTTATCTAAATATTGCTGAACGCGTTTCCCTGGCACCCAGCCCACCTTCCTGCTTTACTGCCTGCACCCCTCAGGTCTCACTCCCTCCTCATTCAGTCCCAGGCATGGACCTCCATGTCAGCTGAGGGATTCTAGGTTTAGAGAGCGGGGGCATTGAAAAGGCAAAAAGCCACTGAAGGAAAGAGCAGAGAAAACATCAGGGGAGGAAGAGAAGGAAGGAGGGAAATCTGTTTCTAGATGAGTGCGTATCTGCCAGGTCATCAGCCTGTACTTCAAGTCAGTTCTCAAGTGTGGTCCCAAGACCAGCAGTAGCAGCAGCATCTGAGAACCTTTTAGAAACGTACATTTTCAGACCACACCCCAGATTTACTAAATCTAAAACTCTTGGGTGGGGCCCAGAAGGAAGTTTGAGAACTTCTCTCAAGGGTGAAAAGAAGCTCTCCATTTCCCAAGGTTGCCAATTCTCTCTTTGTTCAGCTCTCATATAACAAGTTGAATGACATCTATTTCTCTGGGTTCTTCCTTTTCTTTATTGGAATAACCTGAACTTATGCTCTAATTCAGCCTCTGCAGATATGTCTGCATTTGGCTCACCTCTCTTCACAATACCTTTATTATCCCCATTTTAGAGATGCCAAAGACCGAGGCCCAGACAGATGGCTCATCTGGGGAGCACCTGCTAACTCAGAGCTCTCTGCAGTAGATAATCAGAATTTCTTGTCATGCTAGCTGAAGCTGACAGTCCTTATAGGATAAAAATACCTAGCAAATAAAATGTTAAAGAGAGAAACAAATGCTAACGGGAGAAAATATTCCTGGCAAATATGATGCGAATAAAACTGCTGCTTGGTGAGTGTTACTGAATGAAAATATTAGCTGAATAAAAATGCTAACTATAGACACAAATGTTAACAGCTGAACATTGCTGGTAATGCACAGCAAATAATATGTGCTGAAAGAAAATATATTAACTGCAGGAGAAAGGCAAGGAGCCGGAGTGATTTATAGCAAACAAACACCTAGAGTGGAGGATGCTTCCTGTGGTAATAGATTGTTGTAGCATTCGTAGCTCCAGTGTCAAAACGCCTCAACCTGACTTGGCCGCTTTTTTCTATTCTGTACTCTCACAAGATGGCTTTACGTTCCAAGCCACCAACGGCATGTATTCATTTATAAAAGAATTGTTTCCTATGCTGTCCTGGATTGTTTGCCAAATTGCTCTCCCGTAGCTCATGCACCTGGCATCACACGCATCCCTGACACAACTTCCCACCTCCTGCACTATCATCGCTGGGCTAGAACTGCAGACACTGAGGTCCCCCGGCGTGGAGTGGGGTGGTGGCCTTTTTGAGGGAACATCGAATTGAAACAAGGTCTCCATATTCTGCAAACAACTTTCTTGACCACCCTGCTCAAAAGAAACATAAAAAAGAAAAGAAGTATGTTGCCAGTCCCTGTCTATAAGAGGTAATTGTTTTGACACATTAGCTTCATTACATGAATGAAGCTCGGAGTTTGCTGTGATCCACCATGGCAAATGAAAAGAGCCCTTTTGTGCATGTCTACACAAATTGACTCTGCCGTGCATTGTGGGAAGTGTCAACTGATATGAGTGAGTTGGATTTTTTTGTTTGTTCTCATTTTTATTTATTTATTTATGTAGTTTTTGCAGGCAGGCTGCGATTTTGCATGTCAGTTGTAGATATAGTCTTTCTTCTGAGTATTGCATTTATTTTATCAACCTGATTTCCAGATTTTCTCTAGGTCTTACCAGGACTTTAAAGGCTCAAATAAGTGGATAATACATTATAAAAGGGAATTGTAGCAGTCTGTCTTACTGACCAACCCATACACCAACCTTTGACAAATGCGTGCCTAGCACATAGTAGGCAGACAACAAGTATTTATGGAATAAATGAATGATGTATGGGTCTATACCTAGGTATCTGTCACTCGCTTTCATGGTTATCCCTAATCTGTCAAAATACTGAAGGCAAGTGGATTTCACCCTTTAGTGTACCAGATTGTAAACTTCGGGGCATATGGGGTGACTCATTCAATGGAATGTTGGTTTAATGACTCCTTCCTATACTCACAGCCTTGTTTTGCAACAGGGTCTGAGGGGGTTAATGTTTGCAGAATGCTTGGAGAATGGCTAACACTGCGTGAATAGCAGAGTAAATAATTACTGCACTGCCTTTATGAGACAGCTTCTAGACAGAGGGAAGGAGCAGGAGGCCTCAGTGTACATCTGCCAGGGCTAAAGAACCTGGCCCTTGGGCAGGTGAGAACAACCTCAGGCATGTGACCTTCACTCTGGGCACACATACTGTCCTAGAGGACTGAATCCTGGTGGGGAGGGGGTCTCTGTGGAGGTATTCTAGATGGAAAGCTGTAGGAGATAAGCTGTTAGCAGCCCACAAGGTTCACGCCTCACCCTTATCTCAGATACAGTTAAGCAGGGGGCAGGACCCTGCTGGTACAGTTTTTATCTTCAGAGGTTTTAGGATTTTGATTTTATTTTTTAGTAGGATAGGAAATTGCTTATGGCAGGAATCCTTCGGGGTGTAGAGAATCTAACCAGCATCCGCAGCCCTGCTCTGCCAGATCGTCCCACCCTTGTCCACTCCAAATGAGGCTGCATTCCATCCTTTCTACTCAAATAGCCTTCCGAACTGAAGCTGGGGTTAGGTTGGGTTTGATTCAGCCTGGTTGGGCCATCTTTATGAGAACCTTGGCCCCAGCAGTCAAGCAGTTGATTCTACTCACTTGCTATATGGTTCCAGGGGGATTTGTCTTCTCCAGGCTTCAGTCTCCTTGACTATAAAATGGAGAATAATGGCCACTGCCTTTTTGACCATGTAGGGCTGTTGTGAAGATGAAATGTAATACTAATAACACACACACACATATATATATATATAACATACAGTTTTTGCAGCTGTGATTCTGTGACTTTTCATAATCATGAACAGAGCTGGAGAGGTAAAACCGAGAGGCTGCTTGGGGAAGGGCAGGTAGCCTCCCCACCAGGCTTCAGAGATAAGAACTGTGCTCCATGGAAGAGGAAGGTGACTCCAGGGCTGAAGTTTAGACTGCAGTGCTGGGATCTGGGGAGAGAGGAGAGCTGTGAAGTTAAACCGAGTGTCAGTCTCATGACCATACCAGTGATGACTGTCTGAACCAAATCAGGACCAACCTCCCCAAACCAGAGTGTTAAGGAGTGTAATGTGGTATACCGGAATCAACGGGGGGCTGGACACCTGAATCCTGATTCTCCCACGTGAGATGCTTTTTGTGATCCCTGGAAGGGTCCTTGTAACTTTTCTAGCACAAGTTTCCTCATCTATTGAATGGAGGTGATTTTAGAACTCCTGATAAAGTGGTCTGGTCGAAAGGGACTTTGAATTTGTGTGAAATTTCTAGGAATTTGTGTGAAACCCTAAAAGATTTTAGGCTCTCAGTAAGAGTTGGCTCAGTCAGGGCTCCACGTGTCCATTCATTTATTCACTCAATGATTCAGAACATCTCACAGTCTTGGGTTGGTGCCTGGTCTCAGGAGATTATTCACAGTTGAGGACTTGTTCAATGGTGAAAGGAGCTGCTCATAAACACCATCACCAGCAGTAGTTAAGAGAAATGAGCATACATTACTGTGCCTTTGTCTGTGCATCAAATGGTTCCTTATTGTTCACAGAGTACCAGAGGGTTCGGGTTCCTCTGCTGGCTCAGGATCCCCTCCCTTTTGCTGCGTGAGTGTGGGGAGGGCTCCAGCAAGCCAGGCTCACCAAAGAGAAGGAAAAATAATAGGCTTGCTGCCTTTTTCTCTGTGAAAAGGCTCCCCGAGGTACCATATAATCAGAGCAGGGCTGTGACAGGCAGCATGTCTCTGTTCTCCCCACATCCCAGCCATAATACAACATTAGAGGCAATTAGGGCTTGTTCTAGGTTGTTCGTAAGATGATTATTATAGCCGTTGCAGCGACATTTCAAAACAGTGGAGTTAAGGATTACAATGTGTTCCACATTTCCAAAGCTCCTAATGAGGGTGGTGCAGAGAAGAGCCTAAGAAGCAGAGACAGACAAAGCCCGGCATCACCCCTGCCAGCAAGCCCTGGGCCTAGGTGCACATTGCACCTGAGGGCTGATGGCAAGTATTTTCTCCCTGGCAGAGCTGCTCGGCAGTGGAGGCTCAGCTGGAAGGATGGGCTGGACGGGAACCTCAACCAACTTACCCTTTTGTTCCCCAGACATGTCAAAAAGCCCCTCAGCATCAGACATCAGAGCATCTGAACAATAGAAGGGCTCTGAACACAGTCCTTTCCCCTCTGTCCTTCTAGCTACCCACACAAATGCGTAACCAAACTTGATCTGGAAAATCTTTAACCCCAGTCTTCCACAATTGTATTCAAGCCGACTTTTGTTCAGCGGAAACAGAAAACAGCTGGTCAACTTGCTGTCCGAACTCGTTCACCTGCCTTTCCTCCATAATGCTCTGTAAACACCATTCTTCTAGCTCTTTGGGCACAGAATCATGGGGCTGCCTTGTACTTTTTCTCTTTCTTTTCCTTCCAAGGAGTATTTAATGTGCTCCTACCATGTGCCAAGTAACGTTCTACGTGTGTGGATTCCATTAGTGAATGAAACAAAGATCCTTGCCCTCATGAAACTTACTTTATAGATATGTAAATAATGTCGTGTGGTAGGAGGTGATAAGTAGTAAGGAGAAAAGAAAAAGATGAGCAGAGTAAGGAGGATCGGACTTACTAAGGAACTCCTAAACTCTGATCTGGACTATGACAGTGGTCTCTTTACTGGGGTTTCCTTCTCCTCCCAAAGCCCAACTCTGATGTCAGCATTGACCTAAGCAAAAGTCTTATAGCCTCCCTAGTACCGACACAGCCACGTTCCCACGGCTGAGCCTGGCATTCCAGGCCCTGCGGGTGTTGTTCCCAGCCTGTTCCTGCTCCGTCTCCCTCTATGTCATGAACCCTGTGTTCCAGCCAGAATTAACTCTCCATTATTCCCCAACACATCCTGCCTTTTCTTGCCTTATGGTGTAGTATTTGTGGGGAAAAGGAAGCTAATATTTATTGAACTTTACTAACAGACAGAACTTTGTACACCAAATCTAATGCTCTTTCTCCCAGATCACACAATTTATTATGATTCGTTCTCCTATTCCAGATTGAAACTTCTGGAAGAAGAGCTGTGTGCATTCACCTCTGTGCCACCTACAGTGGCTGACATGAAACATCACACAAACAAGGTGAAAAAATATTATCTGAATTAAATTTCTTTGAATATAATTGAATTAAGTTGAACAGGCTTTTATAAGGCTATTAATTAATTGATCTTTCAGCAGCCTCTTGTGTAGATTTTAATCTGCTCTCTCTGTCTGTCAGCCCTTTAATAACCTCTGTGTTTCTCTCCTGACTTCTACCCTTGTTCTCTGAAGCTCTCCATAGGCTCAGAGCTGGACCCAACAGAGAGCCTCTTCAAGGCTGATAATGGTAGATTTCTTTATGTATGTCTTTCAATTGTCTTTTCTTCACATTCTCCCCAACTGCCTCAGTTTTCCATTTGAGATCTCCTTATGGACAACCATTCCCCTGCCCAAATGTCATTCTCACTGGCACACATAGTAAGCCAGGCCTCAGGGGTCTCTGGTTCTGGCTCTGCCTCTGTCCTTCGTGTGCTGGGGAGTTGGGGTGGGCTTCAGGAAGACCACAACATCTCTGAGCCTTCATTTCCTTATAAGGAACTGCACATATGGTTTTAAAATTCCTACCAGATCTACTGTGTGCAATCCTCGTTGTTTAATGTACCATAATGAATAAGTAAATATTTTTAGATCCTATTGATGCAGAGGCACTTTAGAGATTCTCTCTGGAGTGTTCTTCCTAAGCAGTACCTGGTCAGGCAGCTTGCTTTATGACCCCTCGAAGCAGCTTTGCTTTCCCTCATAGGCTCCCAGTGATCAGCACGCACTTTCCGAGGACAGATGGGGGCCATGGATAGAGAAGAAGTGGAGATTTTGGTCTTTTACATGAAGACCTTGGGAAAGAGAAGGAGGGTGAGATAGAGGTGCTTGGGGCATTTCTTACATTCCTTTTGCCTCTTGATGTGAAGGGCCTGTGGGCTCACTCTGCCACAGACCTTTGGCCATCTTAAAATCCCAGTTGTGTGATTTTAACATCTTCAAACACCCACTACTACAGCTGACCACTTCCCACACCCCCTCCCTCGGCCGCTGTCAAACCGCAAAAAGCCACCAGTGGCGTGTGGCCCCACGTTCAACCCCACAGATGAAACTTTTCGTAAAGTGGGATGAGCTGCTAAATAAATAGAATGCATTGTAAGTGTTGATAGATTTTCTGTTCTATCCTGGCATTGTGCTCAGTGGAGGATTATCGCTGTGTGTGTTTAAACGTGACAGCTGTTTCATTCACTCCCTGGTGTGTTGGAGAAGCCGTGATAAAGCCAGTGATATGCCTTCAGAATCTTTAAAGCGAAATCCTCTAGAAAAAAAAAATCCCCTCCCAACCCTCTCTGTCCCCTCTCCCTGCTCATTCCTCACATATATTTCCATTTATTGGATTTTATCTTTGATTTTTAATGTTCTGGATGAGAAATACTCCTAGAAGACCTTCCACCTCTGGTTGCTGGGCATCCCTGAAGCAGTCAGCTTCATTTTGGTACCCTGGGTGCAGAGGGAATGCAAAGCATTTAAAAACCTTAATTAAGGAACATTTAAGAAGATAGGCTGATGAGGGGCAAGATTAGCAATGGATTTCACTGTTGCCTGCCTACGACTTTCTGTTTAATTATTACAAGGGGAGCTGCCAGCATGCAGGAGCCGAAGGTTTGATAGTGAACTACACTGACCTGGATTTCTGTTTCATTAGATTTCATTTAATTCAGGCAAAAGAGGCAATTTCTTAGACTCTAGGATAGTTGAATGTTAAGCTCCAGGCCACAAGAATGAGGGGGGAGGAATGTATTTTATTCTGAGCTCTACCAATTCCCAGATACATAATCCTGCCTGGATCCCAATGTCTCTTACTGTTTTGGGAAATAGAGAGAATGGGGATCTATTGTGTCCCATTGAGGGCTTAAATGAGCTGAATAATTGACTCAACATTATCCTCTTTGAACTAAAGAGGTCCAAAAAGAGTCCTTCCGACTAGATTTAAAGCAGAGGTTATTCCTCTCTCTAGATCCTTCTGGCTTTTTCTGAAAGGGCTGAGTTTGCTTCTGATGACCCCTAGGGATCACTCAACTTATCTAGCTCGTGACTGAGAAGAGCTGTGGCTAGATGCTGATTGGCGGAGTAGGAGTAGGGGCAAGAAGATGGCTGGGAAGGAAAGGCTGGTTAGGGGTTCTATGTGTGCTACAGTAAATCACCACATCTATCTGTATGCTTCCCAGTTTGGGCCTTTCTACCTCTTCTCTATCTTAAGCAAATAGTCAAAGTCAGCTGAGGGATTCCGAAAATTCATGAAAGAATTCTGGACCTAAAATCAGAGAACTTGGATTCTGCCACTCGTCTGTGCCTTAGGCATCAGTTAATCTCTCTGTTTCTTCAACTAACGAAATGAGAATACTAACTCCTATTTCATATGAAGCTTATAGGATTAAATAAGAAAATGCCTATATAGCATGTAGCTCATAATAGGTTCTCAATAAATGTTAGTGCTACTCCATACACATAGGGGAAGTAAGGAAGGCTGTCCTCTGAAGACAGCGAAAGAAGATACTGCTTCTATTGGGCTTGTATCCAGCTAAAATAAGAGGAGGAAAAACACAAAAAATAAATGTATTACTAAAGAAATAAAAGTTGACAAGTTGTGATACATTTGTACAATGGAATACTTCTCAGTAGCAAAAAGAAAAAAAAGATTAACTACTGATATATGCAAGAACATGTACAGAACAGCATTCTTTTAAATAAGTAACCAGCTACTTACAGTAACTTGATGATAAGCCTCAAGGACTGATTTCAAACTATCACCTCCCCATGTCTATCTAAAGTGACAAGTTCATATAACACCTCTCACTTTATTTCGTATTTTCCCTTGGAAAATGTGGAAAGCATTACGCTAAGTGAATTAAGTCAAACACAAAACAAAAGTCTACATACTATAGTGGTCAATTTATATGACATTCTATAAAAGATAAAACTTTAGAGACAAAACTCAGATGAGTACTTATTTGGGACTGGAGGTGAGGGGAGGTGATTTACTACAAGAGGGCACAAGGGAACTCTTCAGGGTCTGGAAATATTCTGTATCTTATTTATGATCATGATCACACTTGAAATGCATACCTAGAAGGGGTGAATTTCACTGTGTGTAAATCGTACCATGTATAAATTTACTATATATGAAAAATGATTTTTTAAAAAGTTGGCAAAGATGTAATTTTTTCCTATTCCTTCCTTTCTAGAAGGATTTCGCTTGTCCCATTGGCAGGTGCTAAGGGTCCTGCAGTGGCAGCCCTGGAACCTGGGGCCTACTGAATCCCTAGGGAGTCCCTGAATGGACATGATGGGTTGTAAATCAGCTGTAATTCAATGGAAATGTTTGCATCTGTGTACAAATGAATTTTTCTGGGGAGATGTCTCATAGTTTTAAGTAGTGACTCACTGCCCATCCCTCACACAAGAACAACCCCCAAGTGAAAGGAAGAAAGAGAGAGAGAGAAAGCCAAAGAAGGAAGGAAGGGAGAGAGGGAGGGAGGGAAGAGGAAAGGAGAAAAGAAAGGAGGAAAGGAGAAAAGAAAGGAGGAAAGAAAGAAAGGAGGAAAGAAAACCTGTGAACCATTATTCCAGAAGAAAAGGTAAAGTGAAAGTTATTGTATGAGTTTATCCCCAGGATGGACATGGAGAGGCAATAGTTTGAAGTCAGCCCCTGAGCAATATCATCAGGTTACCATCATGAGCTTGTTATTCTTATTACAGAGAATGATACTTTATATGCAGGCTTGTTTCTGTGGACCTGTAGTGTCACTCACTCTGATGGCCAAGCTCATAGCAGGAAAAAGGGAGTGAGACTTGCATGAATTCTCCCTAATTCAGGATACTTAATAGGTTCCTTGCATGGTGCCTGCAGAAGTTTGAAAAGGGATTCAGAGAGAGGAGGTCACCAAGGATAGAAAGAAAGCAGGATGCCATGCACGGCTTAATGGAATTCGTGATATTAACCCAAGCGGCAAACGCATAGCATTGTAACAGTATTGAAAGCTTCATGCTGGGCACTAGCTCAGGAAAGGCCACAGCTGTTAATATGCAAAAATATCAGGGTCTCAGAAGTTATTGGGGCTCTTTGGAAGATAAATCTCTAGGAGCCCCTTTAATAACTGCAGCATCCTCCCATGCCTTCACAAGGTATTTCTAACCAGAAAAGTGGGCTCTGAGAACACACTCCTGCTAGTGACATTGTTATGTTACAAGCTTCCAGGCAGGAATATCACTTTGTGCCTCACACACTGTGAATAATTAGTCAATTTGAGATGCTAATGGTGATGACAACAGTAATAAGAGTGTTGCAATAACAGGCCAGCTGTGCCCCTCTGTGGGCCTGAAAGAATGGGTCATTTTGGACATTTTTTATGCTGGGATGTGTACCTACAATTCCCAGCCACAGAGGCTCTATTCGTGTTAATGAAATGCTGAGGAATGTTCTCTTCTAACACAGACACTGCCATAAAAATGATGGCAGTGCTGTTTCTACTGAGCCACCCAGAGCTCAATATTTAAAGGCATATTTGCAAATGATGATTCACAAAAACACACTCTCATATACCGTCCACCTCCTACTAGACCCTCTCCCCTTCAGGTCGATGGTACCTGCGCCCCACAACCTTGGTGCCACTTTTATTTCTAAACCAGCAATTCTGACAGGAGATCCCTAGGTCTAATACAATCCTAATAGGACTGAAATGGCCTCCTTGCTCTCTCACCATATTTTTGTTTACTGTCAATCCCAATAGATATTCCCAAACAGTACAGTTAATATGTAGGGTCTGAAGAAATGAGTGACAGTGCTGGGGGCTAGCAGTGCAGGTGAACAAGGGTGTTTGAGAACAATGCTCATGGCCTCAGGGGCCTAGACATGGATGCAGAGCTTGTGTAGGTAACCTGAGTAGAAGTTAGAGCATCTGCCAATAAAAAGAAAACTTCACAAGTGTTCCCAAGGCCTGGCAGTGATGGATGCAAGACTGAAGTATCATGACAAAAAGGAAAAATAATTCAGAAAACACTCGCTGTTTGTAGAGGAGTAGGGGTAGATACGCCAAGTAGACACACTTGCCTCAAAGTACAAGAAACTGAGTATGGGAAGTTCATGGACAAGAGAAATTATGAGTGAAAATACAAGGAGAATGGAATAGAAGGATGTCTTTGTGGGACTATATTACAAATTTCCCAGCCAGACAGAAGCAGTGGATGCACATTTCGTATCTGGTAACTAAACCAGCACAGCACCACGCACCGGCAATAAGAAATTTCTGACATGTAGACATTTCCAGGATGACTCACTTAGGTGAAATCAAAGGATATAACAAAAACCACTTACATTTCTGGCGATTTTCTGTAGAATGTAGGAACTAACAAGTCGTATGGCTACTATAGAGTACAAACCAACAAGAAGAATTCGTTAGTGACATGGAACTGATAACAATTTGAGAGAAAGTGACGATGTCATCTTGGTGTTCCTAAAGTCCAGAGAACATAACAGTGGACTGAGTCAGAGGAATATTCTAGATTTTTAGAAGGAAGTTATCAAAACATTTAGATTAAAGATAGATACAAACAGGAGACACAAGATGAAATTACAAGGAATTCTGTTAAAGCAAAAAAAGAGGCACTTTTTCTTTTCAGCATTGTTGCACAGGGAGCTCTCTGAACAAATGATGGAAATAAAGAAAATAACTAATGATGAACATAAAAAGTTGGCATATCTAAATGTTAGACAGGCTAAATTACAAAATGAACTGCGGCCCATGGCATCTTTTTGGAGAGAGCCCCACTCCTTGGACCTCATGATAAAATGCTGTTATATTCAACACAGACAGAAATTCTTTTAATTCTCAGATTTTAACTTCTGTCAAAAAGAATCATCTCTGTGCTGAAAATGGCAGATCCAATAATTTTAAGAGAGCTTATGCCTACCTTAGTTCCTAAGAAAATGAGAGATTTATGGAAAGATTCTAATTTCTGTAACTGTGATTGGAAATCTTCAAGGAATCCTGAAGAATGGGAGGATGCTGGAAAACAGCCAATTAGAATATTTGTTTGCAATTTTCAAACATAGGAAATTTTCTTTAGTGAATCTAGAAAATGTGATAGACTGCATATCTGGACTTTTGTATGTTCTGGCTCAACTCATACAGGAGAAAGGTTTTAGCAGAGTATTAAATGGTCTTATCCTGTTAAATATTTTATCAGTGACTTGGATAAACATCAAATCTGTAGATGCTTCACATTAGAAATTACATGGTGTGTTGACTGGGTAGAACTGGAATCCAAGAGATTTAAATAAGTGATCTTGGCCTGTCACTTCTAACAAGATAACCTTTACTAGATGGTGAGCTTAGATCCCTAAGTTTAGTACAAAAATCCAACCTCACTTATCCATGATGGACGAGGTGATGGTTAACAGGAACATGTGAAACAGATAACAACAACAAGAAACTTCAAGATATCTGATGTCAAAAGTGCAATGTGAATAAAAAGGTTGGTGTGTCTGCAAAAAATTCTAACAGAATCTTAGGGAAAGGGAGATGAATGCTGTTTGTACTGATCAGACCATGTTTAAAATGTCATGTTTTCTTGTGGTGGTGGTGGTGGGGGGGGGAGTCATGTTTTAAGTGATATATCAGTAAGTAGAGTACATTTAAAGAAAAATAATGGGTATATTAGAGATACTGTTTAAACTAAAATCATATATTGTTTTATGAGTGAGAAACAGTTATAGAAATTGGGGATTCTTGTACCAGAAAAACGTGGGAGCTCCTCTTAAATATTTGAAAGGCTCATATGAGACAGATTCTTTTTTATTATGTGTAGTCTCAAGAAGAAAAACTCAGACTACTATGAACAAATCATAAGAAAATAAACTTTGGAAAATAATTTATTAATAGTCAGACATCTCCAAAGATAGAAGAGGTTCTTTTAAGTGTCACAACTTTCTGCATCGTTGGAAGTGTTCACAGACTTGTTGACAACCTGATACAGATGCTGTGGAAGGAATTCAAAGATCAGATGGATATTCATACACATTAGTATTTTTTCCCGGTTCACGGTCCAAGAACTTGCTAGTCAAATTTTAGCCCCTGTGAACATTCTTTCTCCAGAGTTTCATTCCTCAGTAAGAATCGGTGAAGATCATCTTTCTCCCCCTTCTTGTCAACGCTTCCTCTCCTTCATATTCAAGACTATCAGCAGAAAACTTAGCTATTTTGCTACTACATAGTAAAGTGATTCTCAAACTTTTTAGTCTCAGGATCTCTTCACATTTGTAAAAAATATTAGGACAGTAAAAATCTCTTGTTCATATGGTTAGTATCTATCTATGTTCGTAGTAATAGAAATTTTAAAATTGGAATTCAAAAAAAGTATGTATTAATTCATTTAAAAATAACAATACTAAACCCATTACATATAAAAATAAATCAAATATTTTATGAAAAATGTTACATGTTTTCAACATACAAAAATATAGTGAGAAGAGTGGGATTTTATATTTTTGCAAATCTCTTTAACACCAGGCTTAATAGAACACAATAGGATTTTCATATCTACTTTTACATTAAGTCACAAAATGTGTAGTTGGAAAGGGGAGGAGTATTTTAATAGTTTTTTAAATACTTGTGCATATTCTTCTTTGATACAACAACAAAATTCAAAAAGTGTTAGTTTCTTAAGAGTTAGTTGCAATGTGAAATCTGAAACTGTATCAGTGAATATTTCATAGTCTGTTACACTAAAATCCATGGGTCTGTCCCATACTTCGGATAAATCTTTTACCCATGACTTATTTTATAACATCAATCCCTGCTCATTTAGAAAATAGTGGTTTGCTGACTCATGTAGATCTTCCAAATGTTGACACATTTCATTCTAAAACATCAAAAAATTCACATTCATTAGTATTGGGCATGTGTCAAGCTCCTGGTGAAAGCTTTCCAAAATTCTATTTTCTTTTGAACGCTCCAATTTTATCATTGGTAACAAATACTGCCAATTGTTTTCCTTGAAATGACAGGCTTACTACATTCATTAAAAAAAAAAAAAGTCTATTAGAATACCCAAGTTTGAACAACCATAGTTTGTCAATCATTCAAGAAAAAATGATATTTCATGAAAAAAGCAGCTAGTTCAGCTCGCAACTCAAACAATTGCATAATCGCATTTCCTCAAGAAAACCATCACTCTTTGGTTATGCGCAGAAACGCTTCGTGTGTACTTTCTACTTTGTCAAATATAATATTAAAAAGACATGTTATGAAGGATCAAGATTTAATAAAGTTAATAATTTTTACTATTTCTTTAAGATTATTCTTATGTGAAACTAGCTTTCTTTTTTTAACTTCCTGCAAGTGTGTGACGGTGAAGAATGCAATGGCCACTGACATATTTAGTGCCAGCGCCTTAGTGCTTGCTATGGTGCCAGCATTGCTCTCAACCTATTGGTGCAAATAGCAACACAGTGAATAATGCAAATAATGTCTTGGTAGTTTTATGAAAACAGTTTTGATCTCATGAAGTCCTTGAGAAGGTCTTAGGTACCCCCAAGGTTCTACAGACGCTTTGAGAATCGTTGCTACCGTATAGTAGGGCTTAGAAATCTTGTATCAGTACATTTTTAAGAGTTTCCAGCCTTGTTATTCTGTGCCACTAGAGTTGCATCCCCTGAACCTTCTCATATGCCCCTCGCTCTGGTTATGTGATTTTCAACGTCCACTTCAGAACACAGTGTTTCAATCCCCAAGTCTGCCCATGTGCTGAGAAGTGTAACCTGTCTGTTGCTTTGGCTTGGAGGGAAAGGAAGAGAAGGATTGGAAAAAGGATACGCAAATGGAAGGCTTAGGCACAGTTCACATCAGCTCAGAAGTAGAGACATGGCAATGAGCACAGACACAGCCGGTGAGCAGAGCAAACCCTATACCTGCTCCTGGGCCTTTGGGAGCAAGGCTGTCCCCCTGGGGTTACGTGGGATAGCACTATCCCGTAAGGAGGGTTATGCCTCGGGAACTCCTGGAGACTTCATAAAATGCATACTCCTGGGCCATACACTTGGAGTTTCTGAGTTAGAATGTCTTTGGGGGTGGGGGATGGGGACACAGGCATGCCTAGTTTGCAAACACTCAGGTGATTTTGCTGCGTATCTTTGTTAAAAATCATTGCTCTGGGGGTAGAGTGAGCAGAAGTGTCACTAGGTAATCCCAATTGAGCCTAGAGATGTGGGGTTTATCTGTTTGGATATTGTTAGGTAAAGAATGGGTGAGTGCTCTTCAATGGTTTGGGGACAGGCATCAGGGCTTGGAAACAGCCCTGAGGGTAGTTAAGGGAGCACATTCAAGAATATAGTTTTGATCTGAGTTGGTCAGTAGAGGAAAAAATCTCCCAAACCCCAGGAGCTCTTTCTTCTGTTGTCAACATCTTTATTCAGTGTTACTTCACTCTCCAGCAAGATAGAAGTGAATGACAACTAAGAATCTGAAAAAAAAAAAAAAAGCCTTGAAGACCAATAGCTGTCCACAACAACATGTCTGAGTAGTAATTGCTCCTTTCCTTTCATTAGTTTAACTTGCAGCCACTCAAGTAAGAACACTTGGAGTGGAAAATCTATTAATACTGAAGCCTGGGACTGGCTGGAAGCACAAACCGTGCAGAGGGTGATATTATAGTTCCCTGTTTCTCAAAGTTGTAACTCTTAATTTGCTAAAGACATTGCAAAGAAACTAGAAAAGCTTTTCTTTTGATTTTTGCCAGTGACACAGAATACCCTGTTCCTGACAGATACATGGGCCTAGTTTATTTTGGAAAAGACTTAGGATGATGGGCTCTAGTGGCACAGCCTGACAGATCTGAACACAGATGAGCGAGGCCAATCACAATGTTTGATAAGCCCAATTCATTACCAATCTCTTCCGACTGGTAAAAAAGACCCAGAAAATGGTGCCTCTAGCTTTTCTGTTTCTTATAGAATCATGCAGTTTGGACAATGGCCACTTGGATTCACATAGACGTGTCACCCCACTATTGCTTATTGTAGTTTCACCCTCAAAAGAAATGCTGCCTCTCCCAGAAAGCTGCAATTTAGCCATGCTGCCACCAGTGAGTGATAGTGTTCAACTTTATTTAACGTGGTCCAAACTATGTCGTGTCTATTTTTCCTGAAATATAAGATGGCTGCTCTGGTCCAACATTTTTTTATATTAAAATATCCACTTTCACAAATTATTTAAATATCTTGTTAAAAGTTAAAGCAAAACAAATGTCAAAATAGGTAATACTTTGAATAACATGATCTAAACTCTGAGCCTGTGATAAGCAACATGCCTGGCATCAGTCAAAGAATTTTCCAAATGGTAGCTCATTTAAAGATCTCAATAACTCTGTAAGGTAGGCACTACTAATATTATGATTTTTAGATAAAGAAACCAAGGCACAAATAAATGAAATAATATGAATAACTTACAAAGCTAATAAGTGATAAAATTATGTTTCATATCCCAGATATTCTGGCTGTAGAGCTCCTACTATTAACGAAGCTATCCTCCCTCGATTTGACTTCTATTACTCTGATGGCTATTATTACTTTTACTACATATTCTAATGTTGGTTTTTATACTAACTAATTGTAACAATTTTGTTCTGGTTTATTTATCACCTGACTTCCCCATGATAATAAGTTTCATGGGATATTATGAGTAGCATATTACCCCTTAACAAGGATCCTTGGAACATTTGAAATCTGAGAGCAGTGCTCCTAATACAAAGTTGTATCAAGGAGTTTTATTTATAGAAAATAGTGTACAACGTATGTGTTAAACATTATATTGGTATTGTATTACATTGGCTGTCTATGAGAACCTGCTGGGTGGCTTTGCTCACCTTACACAGAACCTGAGACACGATTTCCTTTTCATAGGGGGCATGTGAGACTGATGATGCATATATTTTTGGCTTCCATTTCCCAACTTTCATGGGTGTCCACAAAATATGTAATCTGACAAGGGACAAATATTTCTCTCCTTGCTTTTTTCAATGGAACCGCTATCTCTCTGCCAATCTTGGCGTCTCCATTCTGGTTTCTCAGGCTGTAATCCTCTTGCTTTCTCTTTGTGGGAAGCTGTTGGCTGTCCAGTAGCTTTTGTCTGCTTTAAAGCCCTCTCTCTAACAGGGGCACATAAGTCACCAAAACACTCTTGGAAGTCTCTAGAAGGAAAAATCAACAATAACAACAACATAAAATTTTTTAGTCTTTTGTTTGTGGTCCCCATTTTCTTTTTTTCTATTTGTAATCTCTTTTCCTTACTTATCCCATTCATTCTGAGGGCTCTACGGACACTCATGACCACTCAATCCTTCAAGTCCCTGAAACTATACCCCTATATTCCAGAATCGATATAGAATGTAAACTTTGTATCTTACTCTGAATCTTGTCCTGACACCCAAACCATCCCAGATTTGAACTAGCCTGGTATCAGAGTCTCATACAGCAGTGTGCCCTCAAGCCCAGGTGTGGGTACAACAGCCTAGGGAATTTTTCTGTGACTCAACTTTTCCGGTTTTAGAATAATTGTGACATAGTGTGGCCACAAGGATCCTCGCCTCCTGGAATTTATGCCCTCGTGTGTTCCCCTCCCACATTGAATAGGGCTGGCCTCTTCAACCAATAGTACAGCGTGGAAACGATGGTGTGTGACTTTCAAGGCTCGGTCATGACAGCCATCCTGGCTTCTGACTTGCTGTCTCTTGGATCATTCAGTCTGGAGCAAGCCAGCTGCTGCACAATGAGGACTCTGGAGCAGCCCTCTGGGGAGACCCACATGGCAAAGAACTGAGGCCTCCTGTCAAGACCCTTCACCAATGTGCCAGTCATGTGAATGAGCCACCTTGAAAACAAATCTTGCAGCCCCAGTCAAGCATAGGGTGACTGCAGCCTCATGAGAGATGCTGAGCCAGAACCGCCCATTGAAGCTGCTTCCAAATTCCTGATGCACAGAAACTATGATGCACACATTTTGAAGTAATTGTTTATGTAGCAATAGATGAGTAATATATAGAGAGTTCTTTATCGTCAACTGGTTTCTTTCTGTGAGAAGCTGTTTGGCAATCCCTATAATTAGTTTGCTGTAATCAGAGAAGAATTTTCTATAACTTCTCCCTCTAGAAGAGGAGTTGAATAGTCATTTTCCCTACCTCCAAATCCATCTCTCTGGCCTGTAGCTGTTGGACTGATTTACATAGGATACTGAGATTACTTATCCAACAAGCCTAAGTCGCCCCTAGCAACAACTTTGGATGCTGGCTTATTTTAAGTAGTTTAGAGTAGCCATATCTCTTGTAAAAATACAAGAGATAAGGTAGTAAGAGTCTCTGCTGTGCTGTAGAAAAAACTTTCCTAGGTTTGGAATCAGGCATACTTGGTTTTGAATCCAGGATTGGCTACTTAGTAACACTGAACATTAAATAATGTGTCTAAGGAATCAAAGGTTGCCTGAACGAATTATGTCACATCTCTGAGCTCCAGTTCTTCATCTGTAAAATGAAGATACTATTTATCTTGCAGGGCTGTGTGAAGATTAAATGATATACCTTTTAAAATAAATTTCACAAAATACAGTGCCATACAGATAATGGGAATTTAATAAATGATAGCGACCATTAATATTAAAAGATGACCTTGAACAACAGATAAACGCTGGAAAACTAACTTATTTGAGGTCAAAGATCCAAAACATGTTTCAGTATCTTTGACTCTGAGGCAGTGTGACACAATTCATAAGTAGGAGAGGAAGGAAGGAAAACTCCCTTTCATTTTAGATGGGGCTTGAAGAATGGCCAGTATCTCAACAGCAGAGATGAGGAGGGACGGCATTTCAGGTCCAGGGAACAAGATGAACAAAGTTAGAGAGGTAGGAAAGGGTCACATGTTTTGGGACGAAGTCTGGGCAGAGAATAGTTCAGACTGGCTAGATCATGGGAAATACAGAGAAAGCAGTAGGTAATACAAGTGTGAGAGGACTGGAAAAGCCATTTGCTATGACTCTGGTTTAGATTTCTCAGCTTTAGTGCTACTGACATTTTGGGCTGGATAAATCATTGTTGTGGGGACTGTCCTGTGCATTGTGACATGTTTAACAGTATCCTTGGCCTCCACCCACTAGATACTACTAACACTCACTCCCCACCAGTTGTGAGAGTCAAAAATATCTCCAGACATTGCTAAATGTCCCCTAGGGGGCTAAATTGCTCTAAGTGGAGAACCGCTGCCTTAGTCGGACATTCACACTTTTGCTGAGAATGTCACAGGAGCCCAGAGAGGATGTGTGCCTGAGCCAAGGACACACAGCCTGGGGCTGCAGAACCAAGTATAGAGCCTTCCAGAGCTTTGTCCTTATCTAGACTCTAGAAAAGCAGTCAGATGGTCTTTGCCACATTAAGCAGAAGGAGTAAGAAAAATATGATTAAAGAGACTTAGCTGTAAAGGAGCAAAGTGTATCATTAGGCTGGGTCTCTTATAAGGAGAGTCACAGATGCCTTCTTATTTAAAACACATTAACGTGGGTATTAAATGAGTTAATACCTGAAAGTGTCCAGCACAGTGTGTACTGCCCAAAAAGTGACCATAAATGATGAGTTTTCTCCTTCCTTTCCTGATAATATTTTGGGCTTAATTCAGTGGGCCATGGGGAACTGTAGGGTACTTTTTATAGGTCAGTGACATTATCATAGTGGAAAAGTGACATTCTACCTAAAGCTCATGTCTCTTGCTTTATTCTAGGAAGGTGCCCTATCTCTGGGGGACATATGCCCCCAGGGACTGGCATGATGCCTGCTCCCTAAGTGTCCTCAATTACTATTTCCACCCACCAAGGAGGCTACTCTCTCTAGAGAAGATCAGGACATAATGAGCCCAGTGCCAGGAGTGATTAAAACAAATGACACTGCAGTCTCACAAGGTGGCAGGGCAGGGGGGAGGTGGCTGAAGTGATTGGCTCCTCTTAAATGCAGCCCAATTTTGAATAATACAGCTGCTTACCCAATAGCTGCCTGAGCACAAACCTTCAGCAGCTGGTCACCCTCCAGTGCCTCCAGGATGGGGTCACCAAGGGCTGGAACACACTTTCTGAATTGAAGCAGTGGACTGTGAAATAGGAATTACTGACAGCTCTTAAGTATATCAAGAGAACAGCCCTATTCCTTAATACAGAGCCACTAATAGACATCTAGAAACCTATAAAACAGACAATTCCTCTATATCATCCTAGTTAAATCAATGTAGTTATATTACCCTCATCATTTTCCCTTTAACGTTTATTACATTTTGCCACAGTAATTTATTTTTTCATATCCATCAGCCGATTAAAGACTTTATTCTGAAGATACACACATCTTTGTGACCTAGTTGAAACTGACCTAAACTGTTAAGTAAAAGCAATTTGGTGGGCGAAGTTATATTCTCTCTCCCTCTCTCCCTCTCTTTCTCTAACACTTCTCTTGATCCGGGGGGATTAGTGTTCTAACATTTACAAACACTAGTGAAAGCTTACATTTTTTGTACCATTCCTTTCTAGGCCTTGAGCCTACTTCTTAACCTGTCCGAATGTGTCTTTTCGTCAGTTCCTCTCTTGGTGTGCCCCTTTGTTGCTTTCTTTCCTCCTTTTTCCCCTCCCCCTCCATCGCTTCCTCTTCTTCCTCGTCCTGAGTGGCATGTGAGTTCCTGACCGAACAGATATTGAAGACCTCCAGGACGCACTGGCCGCTGCAGCATCCAGTGGCTCCTCATCTTGGGCACTTCCCTCCCCTGCTGCAGCAAGAAGCCTCAGTACACGTCTGCCCTTGGGGCCGCAGCCAAGGCTCACCCGTTGTAGACAGAGGTGGTGGCTGCTTTCAATATGTCATTTAAACCACTTTCCCTGTGAAACTGCCCAACGCTGCCAATGCCGTGTTTTCTCTTCTTTGAGGTGAAATTTTGACAATCAGCAAAGCAGAGCACGGGAGTTCTCCTGGAAAGGTAAAACATAGGGTTGTCGTCATTTGCCAACACCATAATTGATCACCAAGTTTGAGCAAAGAGCAGAGTTGTGTATCTTCAGAGGAAAACATTTGGATGCAAAGAGTTGTTTTCTGACGGAGTGAGGTTGCGATACATATCTTTGCAGTTAGTCAGAGTAGGGTGGGTCAGAGAGCTCCTGGGAAGTCAAGGAGAACCACAAGGAGTCTGGCCTGGACAGAAGCTGAGAGAAGGAAAACTTGTATTTAAATAGAGAGCTGATGTCTTGATTAAGGCAAGATTTCCTGAGCACTATGCAGTGGTTCTTAAATTTCCTTTGGCCACAGTATTCTTTTTGAATTGGAGTCTCACAGGGATGACCAACATGCAAAAGAGGAAAAATTTAGAACTCCTCTGATTGGGGAAGATGACATAGACACAGGACCCCAAAGGGGCTTTTGCCAAACTCACAAGCTGAAAACCTCTGAAACCTTCTGAAGCCCTGGTTACATCCCCATATGTGTGATATGGAAAGGTTTCTGTTAAAATCGTAACCTCTCTTACTAGAGAGAGAACTCACATAAACATATGAGCATGGGGAAGTATAATCTCAGATTGTTAGTTACCAAGCTTGGCTGGATGAGAATATTTTCATACCCTGAACTCATTCAATGAAGCAAACTCTGATTTATCCTCCAAATTCAATTCCAGCATCATCTCCAGAAATCTTGCTCCCAGCCCTGAGTCTGAGTTGAACAGGTGCATCTCTTCTTTGCTTTTATAGTACCTTTGCATATGATTCTACTGTAACACTTATGATACCCAGCTGTGATCGTTAGTTTATATGTTTGTCTCCAACCCTGGACTGGGGGCTTCTTGAAATGAAGGACAATAAACGTCTGGTTTGATTTGGTGTTTCCGGCCAAGTGCACTACTTGGCCCATCACTGATTCTCAATGAAGCTTTGCTGAGAAAATAAACGAATGAACAAATGTTTGACAACTGCATATAATTCTCCCATTTTGTATTGACAGATTCTAGTAAATAGGCCCCCTCCTCCAGCTCCTGGACCCTACACACCTTTTCTTTTCATTTATTTATTTGTTTGTTTATTTTTGCAAGGAAGATCAGCCCTGTGCTAACATCTGCCAATCCTCCTCTTTTTTGCTGAGGAAGACTGGCCCCGGGCTAACACCCATGCCCATCTTCCTCCACTTTATATGGGATGCCGCCACAGCATGGCTTGCCAAGCAGTGCATTGGTGCGCGCCCGGGATCCAAACCAGCGAACTCCGGGTCGCCACAGCGGAGTGTGCACACTTAACTACCTGTGCCACCGGGCCGGCCCCCTACACACCATTTCTTTTTTTTTTTTTTTTTTTAAAGATTTTATTTATTTATTTTTTCCCCCCAAAGCCCCAGTAGATAGTTGTGTGTCATAGCTGCACATCCTTCTAGTTGCTGCATGTGGGACGCGGCCTCAGCATGGCCGGAGAAGCAGCGCGCCGGTGGGAGCCCGGGATCCGAACTCGGGTCGCCAGCAGCGGAGCGCGCTCACTTAACCACCAAGCCACGGGGCCGGCCCCACACCATTTCTTTTTAAATCACGCATTCATACTGCCCATGTGCTAAACCATCCCTCATCTTCCTGCAAGATGCCACCTCTCTCTCACTCCTAGAATAAACACTTTGCCTTGTGATATTTGTCATCAATTTTCTCTGACATTTATTTATGTTCCAACTGGGGCATGGCGTGTGTCAACATCCCTTTGTCATATGCATTTCTTGGTGATAGTCCTTTGGAACCATTTATAAACCATAATTAGTTTGTGCCAGAGCTTTGCTGAGGTGAGATGGGCATCTTTAATCCTTCTTTTGCACATGGGGAACTGGAGAGATGAAATGATTTAAAAGTAACCATGTCTTAGATCAGTGTTCCGGATTGGTAAAGGGATTTAGTGCTTCCTAGACTTACGCTGTAGCCTCCAGGTCCTGCTGCCTCAAATAAATCATATATTTGTTCAGGGAAACCACATTCATAACGTTTTGCTTACACAGAAATCCTGTCCATAGTCAAAACTTCTCATAGTCAACCTAGATTCTGCCACCCACATCCTCACTCCCTAAATGTAGTATTTTTCAGAGTACTTAGGCTTTTTTGTCCAGCATTTTACCCCATAGGAGTTCTTTATAATTATGTATGTAACTGGAAATTGCTAACATTCCTCATATGATCTTAATAGTAAGAAAATTGACTGTAACAGAAAACACACACACATTCTGTTTCTCAGTTTATCCTGAGTTTACCAATTTCAAATCCTAACCCTGACTGGAATCCAGAGAACTCAAAATTTCAGAAAATAAGCTGAATACAATAAGTTAATACTTTAATTAATACCACCAATTAAATGACTTTAAGATTATTCAGTTAACAATATTAGCAGTTTAATCTTTACCTGGGGCATACCCATCTTCTGAGATATACACATTCCTAGTTATTTTCTAGTCTATATTTATATATTGATGTTCATGCCAGCTGTTATGGATATGGATACTTGAGGAAAGCAATTAACAACCAGCTGCCTTAAATCATTTCCTGAATAAAGAAGCATGAATACATATGTATTCCTCAACTCTGCTTTCCAGACACCTCATAATATCTCTCACTATTTCAATGGAGGTTTAAAATGTCTAACTCGGCAGTAATAGCAACCAACATTTACTGAGCCCTTCCTGTGTGCCAAGCAGTGCTCTATACATCATACATATTGAACTCTCGTGTTCCTTATAACAACGTGAGGAAACTAAGACACAGAGAAGAGTTTGCCCAAGGTCATATGGATGGTAAGTGAAAGATCTTGGATTTGAACCCAGGCAGTCTAGCTATAGGGCCCACATATCAACATAACTTATAATAATGGTAGTTAATTGTATCTCCCCTGAAACTTAGAATTGGCAGACTCTTGGGGCCTAGCTACTCAAAACGTGGTTTATAGAGCAACAACATATGACCTGAGAACCTGTTAGAAATGCAGCATCGTCATCCCTCCCGGACATACTGAATCATAATCTCCATTTTATCGATGTCCCCCAAGTGATTCAAATGCACATTAGTGTTTGAGAAACAATTTTTAGGTCTCCTCTAGTTGTGCAACCTCATAGACACACTAAGAAGTCACAAGGGCCCACTGGTATTTGGAGGGATTTTTTTTAAGCTACCACACATGTATGAGTACTGTGTTTTCTATGTACACAATTTCACGCTTAACCATGAGGAATTTCATGCAGGATCCTAAAGCACATCGTGTTAACAGATGGCTTTGGGGAAATATCCTTCAGGCACACATTCAGTTTCTGAGCTTCTACATTTGTTTCTTTGACTCTATTATGCATTAGCAAGAACAAGAATTGCCTGAGGATTGGGTTTGTTGATAACGCCAGTGTCCATTATTTAATAATATTTAGCAAAAGTGTATCCACTTAAGAGAGTTGAAGAGCACATGGAATTGAATTGAGTCAACCCAAGGCTACTGTCCTAGGTGGATTCTGCCTGGGTCTTGGCTACGCTGGGCAGGCCAGGGTCAGCTGCCACGGACTACAGCGACTGCCAATTAAACATGGAATATCTGTTTCCCCACCGATGTGTGAATGAGGTAATGCTCCTGAATGTGTTTTGAAGATTGCCTTTATATTACTAACTTATCTTTTTCTTTACGTGTGAACATTTTAAATAGGAAGAATCCTTAGAAATCATCTGTTCTGCTCCAAAGTTCTCTAAGTGGCAGGTGGATATGTGAGGCCAAGTTTATTCAACTCTAAACCTTGTGCTCTTTTCTTTTTGCATTTCTACTATGTATGAGAGAATTACCTTTTTTTCCCTTGTGAAACTGCTGTTTATATCTCTTGAACCTCAAGCAAGGGCAACCAGAATGTACAACATAACAGAACAGAGCTGAGAACTGGGTTGGGATGAAAATGAGAAAAAAAAACCATATATACTGATTTTTTTCCCCTCCTTGGGTTTAGAAATGGGGTTGAATTCTTAATAAAATTTTTTACATCTCTTAGTGTAATCACTGAATTTGTTGAAGGTGGAAGAGATCTTCCTGATCACATATCACAAGTGAACAACTTTATGGTTTTAGAAATGGACATCCAGGCAGGTTAAATGATTTGCCAGGCTAGTTTGTGGCAGAACCAAGCCCAGAACTCAAACATTCTCACGCCCAAACAAAAGACTCTGCTGCCTTTTTGCCTCCAAGTAAATCACAGGTCACTTCTCTAGTGATCCAATGCACTGGAAAGCAGACCAGTAACACTTAGCTACACGTTATGATCATCAATCAACGTGTACAAGGGCCGCTCCGAGAAGCTGTACCTGCTGATCTCCGTATTTCCGTCTCACGTTTGCATGCCTGAACCCGCTTTGAGCTCAGGACACTTTTCAGGGTCCTAGAGAGTTCATAAGAGTTGTAAGGGGCCTTAGAGATCATCAGTCCAAAAACACACAGTATTTTCAAACTGCGTGTTTCAGAGGCTGAGGTTTCAAAGGAAGTGTTTTAGAGGACACTGTCTGAGGTGTGTGAGTCACCACTTCGAACAGAACATCTCCACTTTCATTGGTAGTACCTATTGTGATTCCATATAGGATACCATTTAAAACGTGTTTTAGGGCTTTTTTCAAAAGGGGAGATATAATGGACCTAGTCAGCCTCTTTATTTTCCTAATATTTTTCAGGTAAGAGATTTTGAGGCCCAGCTAGGTTTAAGGAACTCATGCAAGGTTACGCAGCTCTATTTCACCATGGCTATGATGAGAAGCAAGCACAGAGAACATATTTTCTCAACCTAAAAATCAGGACAAAAGGTCCGACGAGTCCAAGTACACTTATGGGGAAGCAGGACAGAATGTTTGAAATTGAGACTGTCCAGAAAACTCATAACATATGGTCACTCCAGGAATAAGGCAGGAACATTTCTCGACTCTGAGACTAGCTTGAGTGACAGATGGATGAACTATGGTATAAAGTCGCAGAGGGTGACTGGAACTTCTTTCCTGTTTTCTGCATTCTTTGATATATGATAGAACCTGCCAAATCCTATTGATTTTAGTGATGTTTTCTGTATTAAGATTTATGCCCCAGTGGCTCCTGTGGACATCTTGGGCTGGCTAAACTCTCAACTTCTGCAATGCTTTGGGAAAGCGGAGGCCAGGAAGAAATGATTCAGTAACTAACCTGACTTCTGATAAATCTGGTAGGGGCAAGTCCTATGGTGTGGCAGTAACTAGAGTTTTAACGGCAACAGCTGTGAGTAGCTATAGATAATATATGTGTCCTTTAAATTTTGTAAGAGCTTCTTGCTGCCACAGCACGAGGTACTCAAGGGACATAGTCTATAAAACAAATGAATAAATACAATAGACAGAATGTGTGGTATTGGCACCATATTCTATCAGCTGGGATGGCCCTGCTCAAAATACAGCACTGCTGTGCATTAAAGATATTGCTTATGTAATAATACACAGTATCCTTCCAGCCCAAATCTCAGCAAATGTGATGACTGTCAAATGGCAGTCAGTCTGCGCTGTGAAATCACTGTGCAAGGCTGGTACCCAGGCCAGTTTAGGCAGTCATGAGTGTCATTTTTATTCTGCAGAGTCCCGAGTGGCTGATCTTTCTTACCAGAAAGGAGTTGTATTTTTTGTTTCTCTCAGTGTTTTTTGTTTTGTTTTTGTTCTTTTATTTTTTTTGCTCCTAAGAAAAAGCTTGTTTAAGAGACTGTTACATTGAAGCTCCAGTAAATGTCATTACTTCACAAATCATTCTTTCTCTGGCTGGTAGGAGCAGGCCCAATTTCTCTCAGCCTACCATTTGGGCAAGCTTTGCCTCCTTCGACGTAAGAATGCAAATAAAATCACACACACGCAAAAATTAAGGAAATTAAATAAAAAAGAATCAGTCTTCATAATTAGGAATCTTGTCCTTGGGACGTTAAGCCCATAGGATAAATTTTGGATGACGTAATCAGAAAACCAGATCTGGCTTCATTGGCCTGGACCCACACAGTCACACAAGACCCCCCGCTCAGCAGAACCCTGAGCTTGGTTTAATGCTCTGTTGTCACCATCTTGAAATTCTAAGCAATTTATGAACAAGGGGCCCTGCATTTTCATTTTGCACTGGGCCTTGCAAATTAAGTTCCAGTCCTTCAGAGAATCCCGTGGACATTCTTCAGAACATTTCTGGTTAGACTCTATTACCATTTCAACACTGCATGGTTGAGACCCTGTGATTTAGAATCAGACACTTCATTGCTTATTAGCTGTTTGATTTAAAGTGAGTTATACACTTCTTTTGGAGTCTCAGTTTCTTGATCTTTATAATGGGGATGGTGATATGGTCTGGAGGATTAAATGTAACAATGTACCTATAGCATTTATCTCACCCTTAGCCACTGTCAAGAGTAGGATTTCAGTAAATATTTATTGAGTAAATGAACAGGGATAAAATCATCTCACAAAGTCTTGGGGTTTCTATAGATCTTTGATTATCCAAAAACAAGAACTCTTGAAATCTCAGGAGATTAAAATAGGCTTCTTCCTTCCTGCTGTCTTTTCTACTTTATATTTTTTTAATCCCAAAAGGCCTCACTGAATTGTCCAGGAGGCAGCAGGCTTGACTTTTAAAGTTTAAGAATGTGGGAGCCAAAAATGTAGATCAAAACTGAGCAATGAAGAACTCTTGCGGTGGGTTGGGAGCTCGAGGACTTTTCTACCATGGTTTCATACATGCCAGTCATCAAGGCCACAAACCAGCTCCCACGATGCCAGGTGGAGCTGGCGTACTTTTACGGGCGTGTATTTACTCCTGAGGAGGAACATTGCTTTCTTTGTTCCTCTGGATCTGTGTATTCCTTTTTTATTTATTTTTTTTTTTGTGAGGAAGATCAGCCCTGAGCTAACATCCAATGCTAATCCTCCTCTTTTTTTTTGCTGAGGAAGACTGGCCCTGGGCTAACATCCATGCCCATCTTCCTCTACTTTATATGGGATGCCACCACAGCATGGCTTGACAAGCAGTGCATCAGTGCACGCCCGGGATCCGAACCTGCGAAACCCGGGCCTCCACAGCAGAGCATGCGCACTTAACCGCTGCGCCACCAGGTCGGCCCCTGGATCTGTGTATTCTTGATCACATTATGGACACTGTGGTATTTGGTAGAATTTATCCTTTAGTCATATATATTAGTGTTTAAAACTTGGTGACCTACAGGTTCCAATATCAAACCAGACAAAGGAGTAATTTCAAAGTAGTAGATAATAATGACAATAAACAAACACATAGAGACAGAGATTGGATTGGTGGTTATCAGGGAAGGGGGGAGGGAGGAGGGCGAAAGGGATAATTCAGCACAAGTGTGTGGTGATGGGTTGTAATTAGTATTTGGGTGGTGAACATGATGTAATCTATGCAGAAATAGAAGTATAATGATGTACACCTGAAATTTATACAATGTTATAAACCAATGTTACCGCAATAAACAGAAAATTAAAAAAAAAAATAACTCAAGACCTTTAGAAGGGAATAAATAGACTGCGGCCATACTCACAGGTACTAGGGGAGACGCAGACCACAGCTGTGCTTCCCAAGTCCCATTTTCTCCCCCTTCTTCTTCCATCAGTCTTTTGCCACATGTAGTCTTCCCCAGGCTTAGTCTGACTGCTATTTGTTCTTCTCTCATTTGTCCTTCTCTCCTAGTTCTGCACCAGAAAAAGCCCAAAAAGGTTAGCATGACAAAGCACGACTTTTTTTTGAAGACTGGATAATAAAAGAATTGAGAGGGAATTTGTTTCAGAGGACAGTGGAGGGAAAGGTCAATAATATGTTAAAGTTTTTGTCTTGTCACATATAATTACAATAACATCTAGTATAATGATTCACCCATTATGCGGCAGACACTAAAATTATATTTTCAAACCTCATCCTATTTATCTTCACAACAATTCTATAAAATGGGTATTATTGGGTTACAGAGTTGTTTACTAGCAGAGACAGCAGTCAAACCAAACCCAAGATAGGCTGACTCCAAAGTCCATGATAGATTCTTTCAATTTGCAGCAGTCATTCAGAAAACATTACCTGGGTGAATAATCTGTGTAGACCTTTTTAATGGGCTCTGTGACATTTGACAGAGATAAGTCAGACGTAGGCCCTGACTTCCAGGAACTTAAAATCAAGGACAAATGATTAGGCACGAGCAAAAACACCTGCAGTATAAGAGGATCATGATAAGTGCAACATGAGCAGCACGGACAACAAATGCCACACTCAGTGATATTCTGTTATGGGAGAGATCTAAGTACGCCATTTGGAATGTCTTTCTCAGAATTATGCAGGACAGAATGCAATTCTGTCCTGGACTTAAGAGGTGTCAGTTGTCAATATAATGAAACATGTTATGTACCAATGTCATGTCCTATTGAAAATAATTAGTCCAATGCTTTTTTTTTTTTTGGCCTGAGTTATATCTTCATATATTATAAAATGAAACACATTTCATCAAACGTTCTTCTTAAGTCAAGTATGACTCCTTCCAGCTTTTGGGTCTACTATAAGGCTGGCTCATTTCACAGTTTATACCTCTGGAAATACCTGGAAGGAGTTGGGGAAACAACAGATTAACTTTTTGCTAGTTTGCAATATTCTGTAGCCCAAGGTAACTCTACAGCATCAAGCTCATATCTGCTTGTGCTGTGCTGAGCTGAACTTAGATCCTGTACACCACACACTGTGTCCTGGCCACCTTGTCTTGGTTAATTACAGCCTGGTAGGGAGGACTAGCTAAGCTTCTGGAAGAACTTAAATTTAAGTTGAGCCTTAAAGAATGATGATGTGGACTTGAGTAGATACGGGAGGAAGGTAAGCAAAGGCACTTAGAGAAAGACACAGCTTCAGAAAAAGGCTAGATGAGGAGGTTCCCAACATGTTCATGAAGTAGTTAATAATGGACTTATAGAGTGGATGAATATAGGAGTGAGACAAAAATTTAGAAAGTTAGATTGGCAATATTTTGAAAATTTACATGACAGGATATGGAATTTGCATTGATTTTTTTTTTTTTAGCCATGAAGAAATACTAATTTTTAAAGAAGAGAACTGATAAGATATGATCTGTTTCAGGGAGATAGAGCAACAGGTAGTGCTAAGTGAAGTTGGGAAAATATTTGAGACAAAGGCCAGGATTTACCAGTCAAGAGTCTTCCATGAAGTCCAGGTCAGTGATACACATGTCTGGTGTAGCCAGTGGTTGTTGCTGCTGTGGACAGGACACCAGGTCTGGTGCTGCTGCCGTTAGACTTCAGTGAGACATGCTGGGGCCTCAGCAGCACAGGAGTCTAATCTGTCAGGCAAAATATAGCTCAGGGAGTCGGGGTGGCAATAATAATAACAACAACAACGGCATTGCTATTAGCTAAAATCTATTGTGTGCGCTCCATAGCACGCTCCTGCCAGTGTGCTCAGAGATTTACTTGGGTTATACTTGGGTTATCTCTTATAATCCTTACCTCAAATCAAGTTTATGAATCGTGTATTATTTCCTGTTTTAGATATGAAAGCCAAGACTTGAAGTGGTTAAGTAACTACTGTGACTTGACCCAGGTTCACACAGCTGGCAAGTGGCAGAGCAGGGCTCCAAACCCAGGCACACTGGGAGAGGAACCTGTTCTCCACCACTGTGTGGCCCAGTCCTCAACAGCTAAAGCCAGGGCATCCTGGTTCCATCACATCTGTATGGTGATAAATTCCACTCCTTTCAACACTGCCAGCTGTGATTCCTTAGAAGAACTAGTAAACTACATAGAGCCTCAACATCTCCATCTATAAAATGGGAATAATTAATCATTCCTTTGAGGGTTATTTTGAAAGTTAAAATTGATAATGTATGTAAAATGCCTGTCAAGATAAATATTTCAATCAGTCTGATGAGGAACAGCTTTGGGATTCCAGGTGGTAAGAAATCCCCAAATCCCAGCAACGTGATCCTAGTTGATCGGTTCATTCATCACAGTCCTCCAACAAGGCACTGAGGAATGGGGGAAAGGAGGCGGTGCTGTGGCTGGGTCCCGTCACCTGAGGGAGCAGGCTGTCCAGGGAAATCCAGGCGTCAGGCCATCAGTGTACATGGCTACAAGTACAAGGAGGGCTCCCGTCACAGAACTCCCTCATAAAAGTTCAGTCTCACAGGGCAGTGCAGCAACAGAGGAGGATCAGGAGGAAGACTTGAGGGAAGAATTTGTAAATATGCAGCACGTGGATACTCGAGGTTCACCCAGTCATAACAGATAACGTGTTTGTTGGCAAGGTTAATTCCAGACTCCACCGGCCAGTGTACTTCTGTGCATTACTCTCCTTGCAGGCAGGAATTGGTGGAATTTTTTGACATTATGAGTGGCTTTGCTGAAGCCTGGAAAGAGCGATCAAAACAGTTGAATGAAGGCCAGCTTTGAGAAACTGTGGCCAGAGGCAGAGACTTCTGGGCTTTTGAAGAGAAGGGGAGAGTGATTTGTCTGGTTTAGGAAGTCAGGAACAAGGTATCTCCATAAGAACTCTGCTCTCTGCTCCCCTATACAGCACTGATTTAGCTAGTGTTCTCATTTTCAGGAATGCATTTCCACCAACACACACGCATGCACACATGCACGACATGCACAGGCCTGCACACACACAAGACTAATGTACAGCTATGCTTCAGAGAAGCAGAATTGGCTCAGGCACAATTTCTCCCACAGAAAAGGAATAGAAACCATGGTGAATGTGACAAATACATTTCATCACTTGTGTTCAGTTGGATCAATGCCTGGATACGTTGCTCGTGCCTGGATCTTGTCCTTCAGAAGAATTCTGAGCTCTTGGTTTGGAGTTTGTGATTATTTACTATCACCTTATCCATTTATTTGCCTGTATATGTCTTTCTTTCCCAATAGAATGTAAGTTCCATAAAGACAAGACATCTTATGTCTTTTTCACTGTGGTGTTTCCAGCATAAGGCAAACAGTTGGGTGCTCAAAAATAACCGTTGAATGAATGAGTGAAAATATCCTGGGGCATATTTAGGTCATTGTCTTCTTTTTTTTTTTTGGTGAGGGAGATTAGCCCTGAGCTAACACCTGTGTCAATGTTCCTCTATTTTGTATGTGGGACGCCATCACAACATAGCTTGATGGGCGGTGTGTAGGTCCATGCCTGGGATATGAAACCTCGAACATTGGGCTGCCAAAGCGGAGCATGCAAACTTAACCACTATGCCACCAGGCCAGCCCTGGTCATTATCTTCTTTTATTCTAGAGTGTTAATAATAAAAAAAGTTCAAAATTAGAAAAATAAAAACCTAAATTTAGGTATGCCCCTAACTTCTCTCTTTTCCTTTTCTCACTTGAAGGTTAAATAACTATTTTGTCAAGAGCCCCACTGAAGTTAGAATTTATTCTATAGACGTAAGGGAGTTTTTGGAGGTTTTCAAGGAGGGGATTGACATGGAGAATAGATTTCGATTTCAGAAAGACAACTTTGGAAACAGTATGCAGCATAGATTAGAGAGAAAAGAGACCGGAAGCAGTGAACATTAGCACGTGATGAACATGCACATCAGCCACGATTGCGACAGGTTGATGGTGCTAGAATGCTCTGGGAGCTACACAGCTGTGTGCAGTAGGTACTGCTATCTCCACTTAGTAATAACAATGGCAGCAATACTAATCATGATAACAGTAATAATAGTAAACAGTAAAAATAACTGACATTTATTGAGTGTTTATTCTCTGCCAGGGACTCTTCTAAGTTTAGGAGACTGAGTGAGTTGTCCAACTTTGCACAGCTATTAGTAAGTGGAAAAGCTGAAATTCAGAAGTAAATCTTTTGATTCTAAACCCAGACCCCTTATCACCGTACTGCAAACACAATCTTAAAATACCTTATCTGTACTTTATCAATAAAAATACGTATTACTTATGTATATGCACTTGGCTTTTAGATTGTAAGCTTTTTAGACTGCAAGCTTCTGGAAGGCAGAAGCAATGTCATCTTCTTTTTGTTTTTCTTAGCTCATATCTATACACACACATATATACATCCTTGTACATATATATTGTCTGTCTGTATGTATATGTATACACGTAAGTATGTGGCTCTCCTGGGTGGATGTGCCTATCCCACAGTGATCTGTATTTCAACAGGGAGCCATGGAGACAGACACCTCATCCCAAAGCAACGCCCTCTGCTGGTCAGACTCTCTGGTAGGCAACAGGCAAACTCTTTGAGAGTTAGGGGAGCCTTCATTTATCCCTCAAATACCAGGTAGAAATTCACACTCCTCACCCTCAAGTCTCTTTCCTGAGCACACTTCTCTATATTTGGGTGGGGTGGAGGATTGAGGCGTTGAGAAGGACCATGAGGGGCGACACCGGGCGCTGCCTGTGCTCAGTGAAATCTTTAATACATCCCCAGAATCTAGCTGTTCTGTGCTCTCTCGCCTTCTGACTCACTGCTTTCTTTACACAGCAGTTGCTTTTTCTCCTGACACTGCAGGAGGCTCCAGGAATAAAGGAGCTCAGAAGAGAAGGTGGGATTTGTACAAGGCCTTTACAACGGGAGGGAGCCAGTTAGGATGAAAAAATAGTCGCCCTCTTCGGCTGTACCAACAGAGGCCCTTTACTTAGGCTGGGCTCACAGCTGCTTCCCTTCACCACTCCCACCCCTTCCTCGCCTCCCTCATCCCACAAGCCTTCTATCTGGACATTCGGAGACAGACTCAATCAAAATCTTGTCCCGAGATTTGCAGAGGTGAGTTCTGGAGGTCTGGGACCAGTTTTGTTTGCGTGGTGGGTACAGTGTTTGGTCCTGCCTGACAGAAGAGAGAACTGAGAGCTCCCACACAGCTGTTGGGGCTCCTGGGTACATAGAATTTTGCCCATAGAATTTTCATTTGCAGATCCTCAGGTTTGGATTTGCCTCAGGGAAGGATGTGACAGGGCGGATAGCAGGGAATAGCCTGTGAATCTCTGAACCTTGGTGTTTCCACATGCCCAAAACATTAAGCAGATTATACTGATGTCTGGGAAGCATAAACATTACCTTTGAGTGAGTGTCTCAGAGGGAAATATCTAGCATCATTTAAGAGAGAAAGGGGTTCCTTCCCCATCTCCCCCAGTAACAAAAACAAAGGATCCCCTGGATTGGGGTGGGATGAGAGACACAGGAGAAAAGATGAGAAAGGGGTTCAGGAGAGTCCAGGAGGAGAGGACTGAGCCGGAAGCAGAGCAGATTGGATTCCCAGATGCAGCGTGGGCATTGAGTCATTGTCTGGAGACCGCCCTGTAGGCAGCAGCCTGTGGAGAGACGGCTGCTCGGCCCCAGTAACGTTACTGGCCACCGCCTTCTCTTAGCCTCTGCCAAGGATGGGGAGGACTTCCCTCCAGCAGCAAGCAGCACCTCCCACAGTGACAACCTGGCCGCCATCTACATTATGAGACTTGGCTTGATCCCCAGCCATTAACCCCATGTGGAAAACTCCCACCTTGCAATGTTCCAAGGTACTCAGAAGCCCCAAGAGAAGGAAGATGGCCAATCTCCTTGCAGAATTGTGGAAGAAACTGTCATGCTGCAGAAATCTGTTTGCTAGTAACTCTGTGATCACTTTTGTAGCAACAGAGCAATGGCTAATGTGACTACATTTCCTGACCCTGAAGTCAAGGCACATTATTTGTTACATGATTTGACTAGAATAAGGAAATTTTAAATTGTGACCTTCTCAGAAATCGAGCATTTCTGGTTTGGCCTATTGTCCTGAGGCAGAGGTTATTTTCAGACAGGATATAGAAGAAATTCTATGAATTCCTAAACTGCTCATGTGAAAATATCTATATTCTTCTCCCCAATGACATCTGCCACTCCCAAAAAGTTGTTTGGAGATGGGCTTTTCTTCTCCCATTATTCAGTCTCCAATAGCAAATGAATTCCTCTAGGTTCACGTAGGTGTAAGGCAGGAATCAGACATCTATCGTTCATAGCACAGAACTGGCTTGCAGATATGTTCCATTCTGGGTTGCTCCACACACAGAAATGGTTGTTGGCTATTAAAAAATCAAGAGAGGACGCACAAATATCTGGGGTTTTGGCTTCTTTTGGGTTGCAGGAAGATCTGGCAACACTGAACCACGTCATCGTGATGCTCCCTTGAGATCTGACAACTCTCAGGCTCATTAGTGCCCTCTAGTCCCCATTGCATCTTTGACGGTGAGGCGGGGCTCGGTGGCCTCTGTCACTGAGGACTTCTTGCTTCTTTGTTTTTGTCTCTCTCCACCAGCTCTTCTCTTTCACGTTATTGTCAGGGGCCTTGAAAGCGTTATGATTTAGTCTTCGAGCGGGACCCTCTGCTCTTGGCCCTTAGCAAATGTTTGGAATTGGACTTGAGTGCATAATCATGACCATGGGCTGGTCCATCTCGCCATCTGGAAAATATTTGTGAGCATTTGCTTGTGGAAATAATACCTCAGATTGCATTAGGGTCTTTTCATCTGAGTCTCCAAATTGTTCTCCCTAAGTCTCACAAGTAGGGGGTGCAGAGACAAGACTCATTAGCCCCGTAACCTGGAGCTTTTAACCTATCTGAGAGAATTCCTCAGCTGTCTCACTCTTAAATTGTACTGCACCTCTCAGAGAGATTAACTTTGGGCTCTACTGATGGTTCTGCATATTGCTCACTCATAGCTAACTTAAGTATTCTTTATTCCTCCCCCCTTCCCTCCCCATGCTTGTAACTCTGTGGTTTCTTGCAGATTATGTAGCTCTAAAGAACAGAAATTTGTCTGAGGCTGTCTGCCTTTGGAAATCAACACTCTGTGTCTTGGGATCATGCCAAATATATTTGATAATTAATTGTGTGACTTTAGACAAGTAACCTGCCCTGCTAGTGTTTCAGTTTCCTCTTATAAAATAAGATTAGACCTAGACTGACCTTTACTTACTCACTCAAGTGATTTATTCAAGTAATATGTAGCAAACACCTACTATGTAACAAATACTGTCCTAGGGGCTGAAAATATAAATGATGAAAAAGATAATGGCCTACCCTTGGGCATCTTAAAGTCCAAAGGTAGAGACCTATATCTTTATAACTATTTACCTATTTATTATCTATTATAATTTATTATAACGATCTATACACGCAGAGTAAAGAAAATATATCCATATTATTTAGAAAGCAGTATGATAAGAACAATGATAAATAGGCACAAAACGTGTGCAGTCTGAATAGGAGCTCCTGCAGGAGACAGGGAAGACTTCAGAGTTAAAGGTGAGTTTTGTGTGGGCCTTGAGGTATGAACAGAATCCCAATGGGATTGAAGGCTAAGGGAGAATCTTATGTGAAGCCCCAGAGGCATAAAAGTCAAGGTGTTTTGGGATGTAGGAACTTTGGAATGGCTAGAGTAGGGCAAGAATTGTGGGGAAACAGGGCTGAAGATTCCATCAGCGAAGGTTTTAGAAAGCTGTGCATTCCATGCTTAGTGTCTTAGAAAGTCATTCCTTTGGAAGTATTTATACATAAATACTAATTTGCACATAAATTGTTATATTTTTCTGGAACATTTTGATGTCTTTCTATTAGTAACCTGAGATCACTTATCCCCTTAAGGTTCATTTCAAAACCCAAATTTTTCAACAATTGAGCTGACCGGTGAAACAGTGGTAGGAAGCAATGTATAAATTATGGTTAGGCAGTGTTCCTACAAATGTTGGGTTGTGAAAAATAAATACTCATCAGAAACAGAGATATGACCACTTTGCTCCAGATTAGGAAAGAATGCAACCCAAAAAAACGAAGCATGAAAGGCAATAGTAATCTCAGTCTAGTTAGATTAACCACTAACCACTGAGTATCATTTCAGAAAAACTATTCGTATTCCTTTGGAATCATTTTGGTTTAATGATGCCCTCTCTCTTACTGGGTGAAAATCATACTGCGAGATTTTTCCCATTTAGTAGCGCAAAGGTGGAAAAAAAAAAAAGACATAAAATGTTTCTTTCCAGTTTCACCAGAGCAGATTCCACCTGCTGGCCCTCTCATAGGTTGATTCTGTTCTTGTCAGAGCTGCCTGGTGGTCTCAGTTTGGTTTTCTTTTTCCATCTTTGACTAGCTAATTGTTCAGCTCTGGAAACTCGGTGCTTATAGTTCAGTTCTACTCCCTCTGCTGGCCAGATGTCACCTCACAACAGCAAAATGAGGCTATTGCAGGGCAGCTCCTTCCCCAAGACTATCACACGATTCCTTTTAATTTCTTGGCAATGCAGTATTGGAATTAAAAAAAAAAAAAGAAGGCTATTTAAAATCTAACAGTTCTTCCTCTAGCAGATTATAATAATTTTAAAACACTGCAGATTAAATTCTGGGGCCTCCACTGGGTCTACGGCCTTGGTATTAATTAACAAAGCTTGAAACGACCCGTGATTAATTGCAAGTCCAGGAGCGCAACACAGTTAGATGAATATGTTCAAATTTCAGGGCGAAAAACATTCAGACCGTTGCTTGAGGCAGAAGCCTCTGCAATAATAACCCGTTTGGTTTCGAAAACGTGTCTTTGCCATACAAATTGCATAGTGTATCATTCCCGGTGTGGAGTCTGCTGATAATAGAGTGGAAGCGGAGATCCGGGGCTTCTCTTATTTCTTCCTTTCTACCTCTTTCTATTTTTCTTCCCTTCCTTTTTTCCTTCATTATGTTTTTCTCTGTCTCTCCCCCTCCGTCCCTCTCTCCTCCACTCTCTTTCGCTTTCTTTTTCTTCATTTCCCCTTTCCAAATGATCAGACTTAAAGAATAGATTAAATCAAGGTAGGAGGGGGAGGGGGATAGGAGATAGGGAATTTTGAAAGAATGGCACATACAGTGACAATTTAAAAATACAGAGAAATCCATCCACGAAACATTTTTTTCTTCTCCTCGGAATCCTTGTAGAGATAGTTATCCACTAGACCCAAGGATCTAGGGGGAGAAGATCATAGGACTTTGGAGAGGCCAGAGACTGCAATGGTTATTTCCTCTAACCCCTGGGTTTATAGCGGGGGAAACTGGCATGTGTCAGTGAGGCAGTGTATGTGCAACACTGCGGGGACGCTTGGAGGCAGGCCAGGGAAGGGAATCCTGACCCCGGCGGAGGGTAACGAGAAAGAAGGACTTGGACCTCAGAGATCTGAATCTGGCTCCATCTCCATCGAGCCCCGAGCAGCGGGGCTGCCTTCCTGAGCGTCTGACCTGTGCAGTCACACGGGACCCCATGCTTAGAAGGCTGCACACTTGGTCTGATGCTCTGCTGTTGCCATCTTGAAATTACTAGGGTTTCTTTGTTTTGTTTTGTTTTTTAACAAGAGACCCTGCAAATTATGTAGCCAGTCCCATCCAGCAGTGTGGGACCTTAAGCATATCACTGAACCTCTCAAAGTCTCCATTTTCTTATCTGTAAAGGGATAATAATCATGCCTGTACTGGAAGGAATAGTTAAATGAAATAATTAGGGGGAAACACTTTGTAAATGACAAAGTGTTATGCATATATAGGGCAAAATTATTAGTGTATCTGAGCTGCAGCAGGTCTTATGTCGCAGTATTTTTTCACGGAAATTTATGGGCTGTTTTCACGTTTTTGCTCAAGGTGCTGTTGTCCCTGACTTAACTTCACGTCGTCTCATATAGAACCTCTGCACTCTCAACGAAGGGGTTCCCTCTCTTCCCGGAAGTGCAGCTCTCAAGGAGGAAAGAGCAAGAGGCGACAGGGATAGCCAGAGGAACATTTAGGATACAAGAAATAATCACAGTTTAGGGAGAGGACTTCAGCAGGAGACCACACTGAGAATGATTTAAGAGTGGTAGTTAATAGCAGTTTTTGTGCTAGGTGCTCAGGCATGAAAGTCAAAAAAACAAAGCTTCTGGCTATAGCTTTTATTTATCCAAGAGTATTTGGAGCATTAGAGGGTAGCCTTTGATAAAACAGGACGTAAGTGAATAAGCTTGTCTTGAACGCCTCTGGTCTCTTCTTTTTCCTTTTCCCACCTTGCGGGAGGGGGGGAGGGGGAGGGGGCACGGGGAGAGGGGAGTCCTATTGCTCAAAGGTGAGAGCGAGCAATAGGTGCTCTGGGTGGGAAACCCCAGAGAGCAGTAATTACACTGGAGACTAGAGGCCAGCCGCTCGGGCCCTGTAGGTGTCCCCGGGATTCTCATAACGCTGGAATGGGGAGCACTGTGATAGAGAAGGGGTCATGAATGACAGAGGGAAGTTTTAGAGACAGGGGAGGGCTTCTGTGTGTTAATACACTTCAGTGCCTGCCGATCGGCAAGTGTGAAGTGACGACCCCACTGAACACGGTACCAGGGAAGTCTGTTCCCATCGGTGCTGGCTATAGACAGTAGACCTGTAGCAAGAAAAAAGGAGAAATATTGCAATGTTTGTTTGAAACACGTGTACTAATTGAGGTCATTGTAAGACCCATTAAACTATTTATGATTAGTTAACCACCACCACCCCCCGCCCCGCGCGTACACACGCACACACACATGCACACACACACACACACGCACGCATGCCTGCAGTAACTATGCATACCCTCACTATGTAGAAAATTCAGTTTGTTTTGAGTTTTATTTGATTGTGACGCTTGAATTAATGCACTTCTACTCTCCGATTGTTAGTGTAGCCTGGTTATCTGTTTGGACTCACTGAAAACCAGGAAGGAGTGGCATGAGAGAACATGGTGAGCATGTCAGAAAATCACAAGTGTGACAGAAAGAGAAAACAAAAAGTCCAAAAAAAGTCCAGAGTAAAGAGTGTGGGCAGGGAAGTCTATTAAACAAGAAGATCGTTGAGAAAAAATTGAAAGCTGTGAGGTACAGGAAAGGAAATGGTTAGTAATTCCAGATAAGGAGAGATTTTTTTTCAAGTATGGCTATCTTCAGCCACTTTAATGTTGCCCAAGTGAAAAGGTATCAGAGAGGAAGAGAGACGGGCTCTCAGATAGGGAGGCCGAGGTAAGCCCATCACCTGGACCTGTGGTCACCTTGCACCCCTCGCATTAGCAGCACCAGCCACGTGCCTCTGTCATTTCCCCAGCACGTTTAGCATACCTAGCCTCGCACAGGGAGAGATGAAAGGGATCCGAGTCTGAGGGGAGCCTGCTGTTCAAAAACACCTAGTGATGAACAGTCCTAGGAGGATGGCCACAGGGACATGGTAGAGAAGACTGAATTATTCTGATTTACCTTCTCCTGCTAATCAGGTCCCTTTGCACCACAGGAAACTTTCAGGGAAAAAAAAAATCAGCTTCTTTCTCTCCCTTCATATGGAGCGCAGTTTTTTGAGATCTCATTCTAGATTCCTTATGTATCCTTAAAGAGATACTCTTGAGATAAGACCAGTTTCTGGAAGGTTGTGATTCAAAGTCTTCCAAGCAGTGGGCTAGAGGGAGGAGTCAATTCTTCCCTGACCTGAGACAGAAAATGCTACCCCACCTCTTTTGTGGCTCTTATGAACAGGTCTCAAGTCCAGAAAGCTCATCCACTTCACTTCTCTTCTTGATCTGAATCTTTCTGATCTGAGTCTATCTCTACTAATAAGGTTGCTGCTGATCTGGGCTTCCACAAAGACTCCACACAAAACCTATCTGTGGGGCTGTTGGGAATTTCAAACTTGCCCCCAAATTTGAGTCGTAACTCAGTGACCAAAACTAACTCTATTTTCAAAGTTGGGGATTTCATAATTCCAGAGTTTACTGAGTTAGCTGCTTCTGAAAAATAAATGTCCTTGACAGTAAATAAATGTCCTGGAGTCCTCGGATGAGTGCGTTCTTTTGGCCCTGTGTCTGGATGCAGTAGTCTCCCTGAATCTTGCACAGAATAAAATCTTACTCATCTTTCACTCTTGGTCAAGGGATTAGAGGGCAGAGTATGAGTAAAGGAATGGTTTTGCCTTAGGCATGCATTCGAGCCCCACCCAATCTTGAATTTTCACATCTTCTTCTTTTCTTTTTTTGGTTCTCTTTGTTTCCATCTCTGATTCTCTTGCAACTGAGGTTTGATGACTAATTGGGATAGTGAAAAAAAGAGTCAAACAGGTAAATGATTTCCAACCTAGAGATTCGTAAAGGTAATTAGCAAGTCCACGAGCAAGTTTCACGTTTTCAAACATGAGAAATAAATATTTATTTGGGGAAGGGTATAACAGGTTAACTAAAATGTCTTGTATCTTTCCGTTCTCTTGGAATTATATCAGCCCAGTGTGGCAATTCTGGTTATCTAAAGCTGATCAGAAGCTGTGATTGGCTTTGCTGCTACTGTTCATTTCTTTTTTCCACAATGTATTTTCTAACATATTTTATTATTTACCCATTATGGTGTTTATTGTATTTTGTTAGTCTTCCTCCACTAGAATCTGAGCTCCATGAAGACAGAGAAATTGTAATATTTTGTTCACTCTTATAACCCAAGCATCTAGAACAGTGCAGGGAGTGCATTATTTATTGTACAAAACAAATGAATGAATGGAGTATTTACAGCAGGTTTCAGTTCAAGTCAAAGATTTGTTATAAAGTTCCTGCTCTAATCTACACCCTGTTCCAGTCACAGAATGGATACACAGAACAGCATGGGTTCTTCACCTCTACGCACCAACCTAGATTAACTATTGGATGACACTATCCAAGGAAGCCATTAATGAAGGCAGCATAATATGAGGGAAGGAATACAGACTGGGTGATTCTAGTTCTTTCATTGACTACCCGGGTAGTGACCTGAGGTGAGGTACATATATGTCCTGAAACTTAATTTCTGCATCTTTAATGAATGATAGTCATACCAACTTCACTGGGTCTTTGAGAGACTAAAATGAGATAATACATGCAACAAGCACCTAACTTGTTGTTTGTCATATAATAAGCATTCAACAAATGTTAATTCTTCTCTTCTTACTTTATAGGCAATAAAACCAAGGGGAGAACAAGCTACAAAATAATGCATTTTCAAAGCAACAGCTCCTAGGGGGTAAGCATTTTTCCTTTTATGAATTCTTGACAGCTTCTTCAGAGTACTTAAAGAAAATATATCATCACTAAAAATTGCTTTTCAGAACATTAACTTATCTTATTGGGGCAACTAAAAAATATCATTACTTGATTATTGAATTACCACAGCTATTTTTCATATGTGTGTATGGTGTCCCCTCCTTCAACTAGATTATAAAAGCTACCTGTGTCCCCCACAGTGCCTTATAAGTTTTATGTAGACGTGTTGAATACATTTTGTTTATAGGTTGCTTAATGAGGACTCTGCAGCATTTTGTTAAACTTTCCAGGCTATGCTTTAAGAAGAGAAGCTCCCCTTAATCCCTACCCATTCAACCCATCAGCCTTATATCTGCCCCCCTCATGGGAATTCCGGGTGTAATTTACACAATGAAGACGGAGGTAGCTTGCTCTTCTGTGCCTCTGGAATGCCTGGGTCTCTGGATTCACTGCTGCCATATTTCTGAGGAAGCTCATTGAGAGCTGGTGCCAAAGGACTGTCAGTGATCTGGGCATCCTCCCAAATCTTAAACACAACTGGAAAAACATTAGGCTCTTCTGGGGATACAATTGACTAGATGACATTAAGCAAACTGCTTGAGGGTTGATGACTAAACGAGGCCTCAAGCTTCCAGCCCAGACATAAAAAAGACAATTCAGGAAGGTAGCAGCCCAGACACTAACCCAGTTTTTCTCAAATGTTGTCTGAGCCCCATTTTCCGAAGAATTACCTGGAAAGCTTTTAAAACACAGATTCACAGGTCCAGCCCTAGACCTTCTGAATCAAAATTTCTGTATTTAAACAAAACAAAAACAACAGCCAAAAACCTCCCAACAGCTTTTGCTGCAGCCAATACCATCCACTAACGATAGAACCACTAATGGTTCTCCACTTATTGTTGGCCAAAGGTGTAAATGCATCAGAGTGTTGTGTATGGTTGTTTCCTCAGATATGTCTTATATCCTTAATTAGGTGGAAAATGTGTGTCTTTGCACATCCTTGTCCCTCTTTCTAGACTGCCTTTCCACCCTTGATCTGGTGAACTCTCATTCATTATTACAGGGCTCATCTCTAATCTCCTATGTGAAGCCTTTCCCAGCTGACATGGAGAGAACAAATGGCTCCCTCCACCACATTTTCATTTGTATTTCTCTCCATTTCTGCACTTATCAAAATATTTGAAATTATATGTTTGCCTATGTCTTCCCTTACTAAACAGTCAGCTCTTCAAAAGGAGGGATCATGTCATTTTCATTCTTATGTCTCCTCCAGCATCTAGCACAGTAGTTAGTACCAATGCTCATTTAAATGGATGAATTGATGAATGAATGAATTCTTGAGTGAATGTTTAATTAATTAGGAATATAATTATTTTTCCCAGGAGGAAAGGGCTCTAAGAAAAGCAGCAGACTATTTTTCATACTGTGGCTTTCTCACCGCTGCTCCTGTCTACACCCACGCACACTCAGGCAGAACCCCACGCTGTAGGCAGAGAAGAATAGCAGGGTCAAGAGAAGTTACGCCAATCCAAAATCAGAAAATTTGCCTTCTGTCTGTGAGTTAGAGCTGGTTACCTGGGGAACCAGATTTATCTCTGTGTCCTCAATACAGTACATCTCAATGAGAGCACTTCTAATAACCAATTGATGTGTAATTGCCTGTATAAATTATGTATCTCTTGTCCAGCTCCAGCTCCGGTGCACTGAGTGAATTATGGAGAAAACCGCCTCTCAGGACTGTACGTGGCTGGTGTGATGCCACTGCAGGGCCCTTCAGAGAGTTTCAAAGGGGACTCAATTCACTTATTTTGGGCTTTTCAGGCATTCTTTTTTTTTTTTTTTTTGTGAGGAAGATCAGCCCTGAGCTAACATCCAATGCCAATCCTCCTCTTGTTGCTGAGGAAGAATGGCCCTGAGCTAACATCCGTGCCCATCTTCCTCCACTTTATATGGAACGCCACCACAGCATGGCCTGACAAGCGGTGCATCAGTGCGCGCCTGGGATCTGAACCGGAGAACCCCGGGCCACTGCAGCGGAGCATTCGCACTTAACCGCTGTGCCACCAGGTCAGCCCTGGGCTTTTCAGGCATTCTTTGAAGAGAAGTTGGCAAAGGAAAAAGAGCCACTGGAATCTGCAAACTCACGTAACAGACAGAAAGCAAAAATATAGAATTAGTGAAATTTCAGCCCTAGAAAGACCTCAGAGGTCAAGGAGTCCAAATTGCTAACTAATCTAACCAACGGTTTAATCACCTGAATTAAAGACACGTTAAGGGGCTGTTGGGCCTCTGCTTGAATATCTTCAGTGGTGCGAGGTTGGTGGTGCTTTTGGAAAATGCAAAGTCTTTGTAGTTAGACAAACAGAGATCAATTACTGAGCAACCTAGTCAGGAGATTTTAGTCCCCCTGGGCCTCAGTTTCGTTGTGAGATAACGCTTATCTCACTGGGTTACCGTGACTGTTAAATGAAAAAGTGTGCAATGAGAATAATGTTTTGCAAATATTAAATTTATAATAATTTTCTTCCTCTCCACTCTCCAATCACAAGTCGTGTTCCCCTACAGTGATTCAACCACTGGATCCTTGAGAATGGATAGGTGAAGTCACCTCTTGAGGAGGAGGATATGTTATAGGGGAAGTCAGTCCATCAAGGAGGGAGAGAAAGGAAAGCCCTTCTAGTTCTAAGGGAGCATACGAGAGCAGGAGAGGCAGATATGCAGGAAACATGGGTTTCAGTGTTTGTATCCCTGCTTTAGGGAAAATCCTGGAGGGGTGGTTAGGAGGGTTGAGGGGAGAGCTTAAGATGAGGGAATAAATGCCCTTTCCTTATGGCAGTCTGGGAAGAGGGCACTGCACAGGGTCATCACCTGCCAACAGTGGGCATCAGTAGAGTAAAAATGGAAATGCAGCACATTCAGGCAGAGAGAAGACATGAGTCAACCTTCCTGGGCCTCTGTCAGCTCCTGTGGAGGGGACCCATGAGTCTCTGAATGGTCTTCAAGTAGCCAATTTCCTAGTGTTGGGGCCTGCCGTGGAACGCTAAGTCTAACAGAGAAATGGTCCCATCATGTCTCCACTGTAGGGTGTTTCACCTAAACCCCAGGCAAGATGCAAAATGTGGCCAAGGCCCAAATGGTCTTCAGCACCAGGAGGAGATAAACTGGGCCTGGTCAGCAAGAGTGGTCCCGCATGTCCTGACCAAGCCAGAACAAACCATAAAACCACCAACCACGCTCTGTTTACAAATGAGAACAGCAAGGCTTGAGTTGACTAGGTAACTCATTCAAGGTTACACACATGATAAGTAATGAAGCCAGAACTCAATCCTAAGTCCAGACTGCTATGGAGAAATCTTGGTGAGATCTGGCTGAGATCTTCTGGGACAGTTACTCAATGGGTTAAAAGCCATCTATGTGTCTATCACACAGCAGATTCTCCGACTTGCTCTGGGGGACATCACAGTGAAGAAGCAGGCACTCTGTGTCACTTGGACACCTGGCAGATTCTCTATGCTTCTTTTCTTTTCCCTGAGAAGTGGAGTCGAGCAGCAAACAGAGTAAAGGCATATCCTTCTGGCCAGAATACATGTCTTATTTATCTCTTAGTGTGTGACTCTGCTGAATGGTATACAAGTCATGTTCCTTAAACACAGTCTGTGCTCTCCAAGAACTCAAAAATAAATAGCCACTTGTGGATACAGAGCATGCAGAGAACTAAAACAAACCATGAACTGAAGAAATCCATGTATTTTAGGAAGATGCATTTATCAAATAAAACTGTCATGTGTGATAAGTGTGAGGGTGAGTGTATCAGGGAGGCAGACGAGGAGAATCTGACCACAGTAGAGTACACATAGTGTAAAGGCAAAAGCATAGATTTTGGAGACAACGTCTGAAACTGTCACTTACTAGTTGTGCGACCTTAGGGAACTTACTTTGCCTTACTAAGCCTCAGTTTTCTCACGGATAAATAGGAACATTCTTAGGACTTCATAAGGCTGTTTTGAAGATTAAAGGAGATGGTGCATGTAAAATATCTAGCACGAGTCCTGGCGCAGTGTGGTCCCTTGGGAACCGTTAACTGTAAGTATTGTTATTGTTCTGACCATTGTTATATCTTAACACAATCTTGTAAGGGCCCTGGAAAGGCCTTCAGCCCTTCCTTGATCCACGAGGATAGAAAGTTCAAAGGGAGCCTATGCATTTTCTTCTAGGCTTCTCCAAGGAAGAAGAGATATAGAAGCATCCCATCGACTTTAGGCCTAGTCTCAGTTCTTAGACATCTAGTAAGGAGCACTATCTCTCCATTCCCAGTGGCCTCAAGTGAGCACACGCAAGCCACAGCCCAGCTGTGGTTCTCTAGGAGGCTCTTAATCTTGTGCAGGGGGCAGGGCTGTACAGCTCTTCCAGATATGCAAATTCACCTCCCTACCCACCACCACCTCCCCAGAAATGAGGCTCTTTAATTTTCCTCTACATGATATCTTGCTTTGTTTGAGATAATTTTGAAATAATTTTCTCGCTTACTTCTAATCCTTTTAAACAAGGCTTCTAATGTAGGACTCAAAGAATTAGCAACAAGAGATAATTTATTATGTCGTTTCGATACATTAATAATATAATTTTATACCTAGTTAAATTGAAAGCAAACTGAATTCAGTCTCATCTTAATTACAGTCATTCTAACTCTCAGAAGTCCATGTTTTATCCTAATTATCAAGTATTCTAACGTGAATAAATAGATAATTCCATGGGCTCTCCTCTTCTTTCACACTTCAGGTTGAAATTGCTTTTCTTTTTGAATTCTGAGGAATTCACTGCCAGCAGAGCTGTCTTTCTAAGACCTTTTTATTTTCTGGGTAACTTGCTGAGACCTTGGCTCTCAACCTTAGTGCCCTAGAAACAATGAGAATCACCTGGAATTTTAAAGTGAGTTGAGATATGTGAGTAAGAGGGTCATAAGTGCCTTGGGGGGGTCCCTGTAAAACTGAATTCAGACGAGGGTGGATAAAGGACTGGTAAATCACTTAGGATGATAAAAGCCGATCTGCGACTTCCCGGCCCTGTCTTCTTGAATTAATTAATTATACTCTTGTGCCATTTCCTGGCACCTGAGGTCTTTAAGGACTTAGAGTTGAAATCTAGTAATATCACACAGGCTAGTTTGGATGCTTTTTCCTCTGCTCTGATACCTTCTGAATTGATAATTATAAATACTAATAGCTTCTATTAATTGAATTTCTACTATTTGCAGGAATTTTGCATATATTATCCCTAATTCTCATATAAATTCTTTAAAGTGGGTGTTATTAGTCCCATTTTGTAGAAGGAGAAACCAAAAACCATAAAAATTAATACAAATTTCCTATAGTTTCCTATCTGATAAGGCACAAAGTTGGAATTCAAACTTAGAAGCCCCACCTTTTCCTTACTTCTCAACTTGGCCCGAATCGCCATAAAGCAGCATACCCAGAAGACAGAAGAGTTTACCAAGCTCTCGGAGAGGGCCCCCTGGCTCCCTAGTTGCTCCTGTAACAGATGCAGGCGGAGGGTGGGACAGAGAGATGGAGGTTCAAGGAATTTTCAGACACAGCCCCGTTCCACATAATGATGGCTCATCTCCATGCAAACTGCCAGACCTCAGGCGGGATCTTCCTCAGGCAGCCAGGTGGCGGAGGGGCTGCTCACCACAGCAGGCTCTGGAATGCGGAGGGCAACTTGGCCTTGAGAAGGGAAGGGGAAAGCCTTTTAGAGCAGAGTCGGCAAACTTTCTGTAAAAGGCCAGGTAGTAAATATTTTAGACTCTGTGGGCCATATGGTCTCTGTCGCAACAGCTCAAGTCTGCCGTTTTAGAGAAAGCATAGACAATTCGTAAACAGTGGAGTGTGTCTGTGTTACAGTAAAACTTTATTTATAGACATTGAAATTTGAATTCCATATAATTTTCAGGTGTCATAATATATTATTCTTTTGATACTTTTTTCCCCATCCATTTTAAATGTAAAAACCATTCTTACTTTATGGCCATTCTTAGTGGGTGATGGGCCAGATTTGGCCTGCAGGCTATAGTTTGCTGCCCCCCTTTTAAAGATTCACATTATTTTTAACATACAATTTATAATAAGAGCTAATAATTTTTGAGTGGCTGTTATATACCAGGGACTGAGCTGTGCACTTTACTTTTCTAGGTTAAGATCTTTAATGCTTTTTTAATTATAAAATAGTTTTTTTCATATAAAAGTGTGATATATATATATGTGTGTGTATATATATATATACACACACACATATGTGCTGTAACTAATAATATTAAAATGAACAAACGTGCAACCAACAGTAGCTTAAAAAGTATAAGTTGCTCATACCCATGAAGCCACCGGTCTTCCCCTCATATTATACTCTCTCTCTCCTAACAAGAGGTAAATTTTGTGTCTCTAAGTATTTTTTTTCCTTTCTTGGTATAATATAACACAAGTACAGAAAAATAAAGCAAATGTATAGTTTATCACAAAATTATAAAACCAATACCTATCATTATTTCTTAAACGGAGAAATAAATAAAAGTAGAACATCACTAACATCTTTTCCATTATGCTCCTCCATGGACACAATCCCATTCCTCTACTCTCCTGGATTCAGCGATAATCAGCTCCTACTTCTCTTGTGAAATCTTATTCCACCTTGTTAGAGGAGGTCATGGAGAGAACGTGACCGCTGGTTGACCCTGGAGCTGGACCCGGGCAATCAGAGGCCCCTCACTCCCTCCCCTGTCCTTGGAATGTACATTCTGCTCGCTGTTCAGCCGGAGCCGTTTTTTCAAGGATGCAGCCTTGAGAGAGTAAGGTGGTGAGACCCTCTGGATTGAATATGTGACTGAACCCAGTTAAGTCCTCTACATAAACTTTGAGGATTCTGGCGAGCAGGTGCAGAGATCTACTAGTCTTGCAGCCGCCCAAGTCAAGCCTCATAGGTAAGTTCCTTTGTTTATTAAAACTGCCACCTACCAATGTGGAGTGGCCTGCCTCTTTCTTTTGTCACTCCTTGCCCTTCGTGTACCAGGGCCGGTTTCAGATCTCACCCATGAAGCTCCCTAGTTCGCGAACCAATACACCACTGTAAGCATTCCTTAAAAAATATACATCTATGGGGGCTGGCCCGTGGCTTAGCGGTTAAGCGCGCACGGTCCGCTACTGGCGGCCGGGGTTGGGATCCCCAGCGCCCACCGACGTGCCGCTTGTCAGGCCATGCTGAGGCCACGTCCCACATACAGCAACTAGAAGGATGTGCAACTGTGACATACAACTATCTACTGGGGCTTTGGGGAGAACAAAGGAAAAAAAAGGAGGAGGATTGGCGATAGATGTTAGCTCAGGGCTGGTCTTCCTCAGCAAAAAAAGAAGAGGATTGGCGTGGATGTTAGCTCAGGGCTGATCTTCCTCACACACACAAAAAAATATGTACATCTATCTATCTACCATCTATGTATGACTTGCTTTTATACATCATATGATTGGAATCGTATTATATGTATTATTTTGAGTCTGGCTTCTTTAATGAAGTGCATGCTATCCTAAGACGTCTTAGTTTTTGGCACTTTGGTGATACCTCATTGTGATTTTAATTTGCATTTCTCTATTACTAATAAGATTAAGCACTTTTTCAGATATTTATTAGTCATTCGGATTTCTGCTTTTGTGAAGTTCCTGTTCACATCTTTTGTTTGTTTTTTTCATTCTGTATACATGCTATTAGTTGTATAAATCACAAAGATATTCTCCTACATTGTATATTGTTTGTTCACTTTATGCTGTCTTTTTCTTTTAATAGAGGTAACACTGGTTTATAATACTATGTAAATTTCAGGTGTATATCATTACGTTTTGACTTCTGTATGGACTATACTGTGTCCCCACCAAAAGTCTAGTTTCCATGTGCCCTTTTACCTTTTTTGCCCTCTGCCTACCCTGCTTCCCCTCTGGTAACCTCCAGTCTATTCCCTGTATCTATGTATTTGTTGTTGTTGTTGTGATTTTTATCTCAAACATATGAGTGAAATCATACAGTATTTGTCTTTATGCATCTGATTATTTCAGTTAGCATAATACCCTCAAGATCCATTTCTGTTATTGCAAATAGCAAGATTTTATCTTTTTTGTGGCCAAGTAGTATTCCATTGTATGTATATACCACATCTTTTTTATCCATTCATCAGTCAATGGGCACTTAGGTTGTTTCCAAGTCTTGCCAATTGGGAATAATGCTGCAATGAACATAGTGAATGATGCTGCAATGAATTAGTGTTTTCGTGTTCCTTTGATAAATACCCAGAAATAGAATGTAGCTGGATCATATGGTAGTTCTATTTTTAATCTTTTGAGGAAACTCCATACTGTTTTCCATAGTCACTGCACCAGTTTACATTCCCACCAGCAGTGTAGGAGTGTTCTCTTTTCCTCAAGTCCAACACTTGTTATTTCTTATCTTTTTAGTAATAGCCTTTCTGATGGGCATGAAGTTTGTGGTCTCATTGTGGTTTTGATTTGCATTTCCCTAATATTTGGTGATGATGAACATCTTTTTATATGCCTGTTGGCCATCTGTATATGTTCTTTGGAAAAATGTCTGTTCAGATTCTCTGCTTTTGTTGGACAGAAATCTTTAACATAATATAATTCATCATTGATGCTGTTTCTTTTTTAATAAATAAATTCTTTATCATCTTGAAAAAATGAAGATATTCTCCTATTTTATCATTTAAGATACCTATAGTTTTTATTTTTGGATTTTTTTAATCCACCTGGAACTGAATTTTTATATGATTTTTGTATGTGAGGTAGGGCTTTAATTTCTTTCTCCCTCACTCCCTTTCTTCTTTTCTTTGTTTGGTAGGGATACCCAATTGTTTCAGAAACATTGATTAAAAAGTATATACTTTCCTGCTGATCTAAAGTGCCAACTCTGTTAGAAAGTAGCTGTCTTTATATACCTGGGTCAGTTTCTAGGCTTTCTGTTCTGTTTCATCGGTCTATTTGTTTACATGGTTTTCAACAATACCACGCTATCTTAATTAGTGTAGCTTTATAAGAAATCCTGAAATCTAGTAAAGCTATGTGTTCTGTGTTGGGAGAAAGAGAAAAAAGGGATTGATGACTGAAGTCTGGGAAATTAGGCCTTGTTCAAATATTGGTCTATGAACAAAGTATATTTCTCCATTAATTTAGGTTTACTTTAAAATTTCTTAATAAAGTTTTATAATTTTGTCCATAGAATTTTCTCCACATAAATTTATTCCTAAGTACTTCATATTTTTTGCTGGTCCTTGAAATGGTATTTTTAAATTTAATCTTCAAACTCACTCTTATATAGGAATACATTGAAATTTTTCATACTAATTTTGTATTTAGCAATTTTATTTTACATTCTTATTATAATACTTTGTGGATACGGATGTATTTTCTATGTGCACGTTCACTTTATTTGCAAATAATGAGCAATTTGTTCTTCCTGATTTGTCCTTAAACTATTTATTTGTGAAATATTGTGATTGGTAGCACCTCCAGTAAAATGTTGAATAGAAGTAGTAACAGTGATCATTAACTCTTTATGATATCATACATGAAGCTTTCTGTAGTAGCCAGACTTGTAATGTGGCCATAATGATTCCTGCCTCCTTGAATTCATACCTTTGTGTAATCTCCTGCCCTTAAGTGGGGCTGGACCTAGTTACCTGCTTCTAAAACCAATAGAATGTGCAAAATTGGATGGAATGTCACTTACATAATTAGGCTACAAAAAAATTGTGATTTCTGTTATGTGATTTCTGTCTCACTAACAGAATGCCTATATTACCTTTTTGGATTACATCTTTCCATTTGCTTATTTGCTATCTTTATGTCTTCTTTGGTGAAGTGTCTGTTAAGGTCTTTGATCTATTTATTAATTGGATTTTGTTTTCTTATTGTTGAGTTTTAAGAGTTCTTTGTATATTTTGGATAACAGTCCTTTATCAGATGTGTCTATTGCAAATATTTTCTCCGAGTCTGTGGCTTGTTTTCTCATTCTCTTGACATTGTCTTTTGCAGAGCAGAAGTTTTTAATTTTAACAAATTCCAGCTTATCAATTATTCATTTCATAGATCTTGGCTTTGGTCTCATATCTAAAAAGTCATCACCATACACCTGGTCATCTAGGTTTTCTCCTATGTTATCGTCTAGAATTTTTTTTTTTTTCGTGAGGGAGAGTAGCCCAGAGCTAACATCTGTTGCCAATCCTCCTCGTTTTGCTGAGAAAGGTTGGCCCTGGGCTAACATTCATGCCAATCTTCCTCTACTTTATATGTGGGATGCCTGCCACAGCATGGCTTGATAAGCGGTACGTATGTCCACACCCAGGATCTGAACCTGTGAACCCCGGCCCACCGAAGCGGAATGCGTGAACTTAACCACTACGCCACCGGGCCAGCCCCATCTTCTAGAATTTTTATAGTTTTGTGTTTTACACGTAGGTCTGTGATCTATTTTGAGTTAATTTTTGTGAAGGATGTAAGGTCTGTGTCTAATTCATTTTTTTGAAAGTGGATGCCCAGTTATTCTAGCATCATTTGTTGAAGACACTGTTTTTACTGCATTGTATTACCATTGCTCCTTTGTCAAAGATCAGTTGATTATATTTATGTGGGTCTATTTCTAAGCTCTCTGTTCTGTTCCATTGAGCTATTTGTCTGCTGTTTCAGCAATACCACACTGTCTTGATTACTGTATCTTTATAGTAAATTTTGAAGTTGGATAGCATCAGTCCTCCAAATTTGTTCTTCTCCTTCAATATTATTGTCGGTCTTTTGATTCTCCATATAAACTTTACAATCAGTTTGCCAATATCCATAAAATAACTTTCTGAGATTTTAATTGGGATTGCATTGACTCTATTGATCAATTTGGAAATGACTGACATCCTGAAAATATTGTCTTCCTATCCATGCCCATAGCATATCTCCCCATTTCTTTATATCTTCTTTGATTCTATTCATCAGTGTTTTGTAGTTTTCCTCAAATAGGTCTCGTGTATATTTTGTTAGATTTATACCTGAGTATTTCTTTTTTTGGTGGGTGCTAATGTGAACGGTATTGTGTTTTTAATTTTGAATTCCACTCATTCACTGCTGGTGTATAGGAAAGCAATCGACTTTTGTATAAACCTTGAATTCTGCAACCTGTTGTAATCACTTATTAGTTCCAGCAGGGTGTTTTTGTCAGTTCTTTCAGATTTTCTACATGGATGATCATGTTATCTGCAAACAAAGACGGTTTTATTTCTTCCTTTCAAAACTGTATATCTTTTATTTCCTTGCCTTCCTTATTACATTAGCTGGAACCTGCAGTATGATATTGAAAAGGAGTGGTGAGGGGGGACATCCTTGCCCTGTTTCTGGTCTTAGAAGGAAAGCTTTGAGTTTCTCACCACTAAGTGTGATGATAGCTATTGCCTTTTTGTAGGTATTATTTATCAAGTTGAAACAGTTCCTCTCTATTTTTAATTTACTGAGAATATTTATCATAAATGGGTGTTGGATTTTGTCAAATCTTTTTTCTGCATCTATTGATATGATCATATGATTCCTCTTTTTTAGCCTGTTGAGGTTATGGATTACATTAACTGATTTTTGAATATTGAACTAATCTTGTATATCTCGGATAAATTCTACTTAGTCATAGTGCATAATTCTTTTTACACATTGTTGATTTGATTTTCTAATATTTTGTTGAGGGTTTTTGCATCTATGTTTATGAGTGATATTGGTCTGTAGTTTTCTTATAATGTCTTTGGTTTTGATAGTAGGGTAATGCTGGCCTTATAGAAGGAGTTAGGAAGTGGTTCCACTGCTTCTATCCTTTGAAAGACATTGTAGAGGGCCGGCCCCGTGGCTTAGCAGTTAAGTGCATGCTCTCCGCTACTGGCAGCCTGGGTTCGGATCCCAGGCGCGCACCGACGCATTGCTTCTCCAGCCATGCTGAGGCCGCGTCCCACATACAGCAACTAGAAGGATGTGCAACTATGACATACAACTATCTACTGGGGCTTTGGGGGGGAACAAAAAAGGAGGAGGATTGGCAATAGATGTTAGCTCAGAGCCGGTCTTCCTCAGCAAAAAGAGGAGGATTAGCATGGATGTTAGCTCAGGGCTGATCTTCCTCACAAAAAAAAAAAAAAAGAAAGACATTGTAGAGAATTGTTATTATTTCTTCCTTAAAAGTTTGGTAGAATTCGCCAGTAAGCCCATCTGAGCATGGTGCTTTCTGTTTTGGGAGGCTATAAGTTATTGATTCAATATCTTTAATAGATATAGGCCTATTCAGATTGTCTGTTTCATCTTGTGGGAGTTTTAGCAACTTGTGTCTTTCAAGGAATTGGTCCATTTCTTCTAGATTATCAAATGTGTAGGCATAGAGTTGTTCATTTCCTTTTAATGTCCATAGGATATGTAGTGATGTGCCCTCTTTCATTTCTGATGTTAGTAATTTGTGACCTCTCTCTTTTTTTCTTAGCCTGGTTAGAGGCTTATCAATTTTATTGATCTTTTCAAAAAACTGCTTTTGGTTTTATTGATTTTTCTCTATTGATATCCTGTTTCCAATTTCACTGATTTCTGCTCTAATTCTTATTATTTCTTTTCTTCTGCTTGCTTTCTCTCTCTCCTTTACTAGTGGCAATCCCATTATGGTGGTATGCTAATGTGCTTAATTGTGTTCCACATTTAAATGAGCCTCTTTCATTTAAAAAAAAATAGACTTGGGCCGGCCCTGTGGCTTAGCAGTTAAGTGCGCGTGCTCCGCTGCTGGAGGCCAGGGGTTCGGATCCCGGGCGCGCACCCACTCACTGCTTCTCCGGCCATGCTGAGGCCACGTCCCACATACAGCAACTAGAAGGATGTGCAGCTATGACATACAACTATCTACTGGGTCTTTGGGGGGAAAATAAATAAATAAATAAAATCTTTTAAAAAAGTAGACTTTACTTTTTTAGAGCAGTTTTATATTCACAGTAAAACAACAAAAAGTGCAGAGGGTTCCATATGTCCCCTCTCCCCACACACACAGCCTTCCTTACCATCAGTATCCTGCACTAGAGTGGTACATTTGTTCAACTTGATCAACTAGCATTGACACATTATTGTCATCCAAAATCCATGGTTTACATTAAAGTTCACTCTTGGTTTTGTATGTTCTATGGGTTTTGACACATATATAATGACATGTATCCACCATTATAGTGTCATTCATTGTATTTTCACAGTCCTAAAAATTCCCTGTGCTCCATTCACTCATTCTTATTTTCCTCCAAACACTGGCAACCACTGATATTTTTACTCTCTACATAGTTTTGCATATTCCAGAATCTCATGTAGTTGAAATCACACAGTATGTAGCTTTCTCAGATTGGCTTCTTTCACTTAGTAATATTCATTTAAGGTTCCTCCACGTCTTTTTGTGTCCTCATACTTTTTTTCTTTTTAGCATTGTATAATATTCCATTGTACGGATGTACCTTAGTTTATTTATCCATTCATTGAAGGACATTTTTGTTGCTTCCAAGTTTTGGTAATTATGACTAAAAATACTATAAACATCCACATAAAAGTCTTTATGTGACTATAAGTTTTCCACACATTTGATTAAATACCAAGGAGTGTGATTGCTGAATTGTACGGTAAGAGTATATTTAGTTTTGTAAGAACTACAATACTGTCTTCCAAGGTGTCCATACCATTTTGCAATTCCACCAGTAATGAATAAGGGTTCCTGTTTCATCACATCCTTGCTAGCATTTGATGTTAGTGTTTTGGATTTTAGTCATTCTAATAGATTGTAGTGGTATCTCATTGTTTTAATTTTCAATTCCCTACTGACATATGATATTGAGCATCTTTTCATATGCTTATTTGCCATCTGTATATCTTCTTTAGTGAGGTATCTGTTCATATTTTTTGCCCATTTTTTAATAGGGTTGTTCATTTTCTTGTTGTTGAGTTTAAAGTGTTTTTTTGTATATTTTGGATAACAGTCCTTGACCAAATATGTTTTTTCCAAATATTTTCTCCCAGTCTGTAGGTTGTCTTTTTATTCTCTTGACATGTTTCTCACAGAGCAGAAGTTTCTAATTTTAACGAAGTCCAATTTATTAATTGTTTCTTTCATGGATGGTGCCTTTGTTGCCGCATCTGAAAAGTTATTGTCAAACCCAAGGTCATTTAGATTTTTTTCTATTTTATCTTCTAGCAGTTTTATAGTTTTGAATTTTACCTTTAGGTCTATGATCCTTGAGCTAAGTTTTGTAAAGGATGTAAGTTCTGTGTCTAGATTCATTTTTTTCACATGGATATCCAGTTGTTTCACCAGCATTTGTTGCCCCATGGTCAAAAATCAGTTGACTCTATTTGTGTCGGTCTATTTTCGGATTTTCTATTCTGTTCCATTGATCTATTTTTCTGTTCTCTCACTGGTACCACGCTGTCTTGATTACTGTAGTTTTATAGGAAGTTTTGAAGTCAGATAGTGTTGGTCTTCCAAATTTGTTCTTTTTCTTCCAATTTTTTTAATTGTGATGATTATTCTGGGTTTTTGCCACTCCACACGAACTCTAGAATTGGTTTGTCAATATCTACAAAATAACTTGCTGAGATTTCTGTTGGGATTGTATCGAGTCTATAGGTAAAGTTGGGAAAAACTGACGTCTTAACAATCTTAAGTATTCCTATCCATGAACATGGAATGTGTCTCTAATTATTTAATTCTTTGATTTCTTTAATCAGAGTTCTTTTCATTTTTTAATTCTTTTTCACCCTCTTTTTTATAGATTTTATAATCTCTATTGATCCATATTCAAGTTCACTGATTCTTTTTTCTGTCACCCCAAATGTACTCAACCTCTCTAGTGAATTATTTTATTTTGGTTATTGCTCTTTGAACTCCGTAATTTTCAGTTGGTTCTTTTTAGTAATTTATATCTCCTTATTTATATTCTCTATTTGATGATTCATTGTCAGTATGTGTTCCTTTAATTATGTATGTGTGGTTTTCTTTAGTTTTTTGAATGTATTTATAATAGGAATAAATATATAATAATTTATAACTTTGTCCAGTAAGTCCATCATGTGTGTCCCTTTAAAGGCAGTTTCTAGTGCCTGTTTTTCTTTTTCTTTTCCTGTGTATGCATCACACTTTCCTGGTTTTTTTTTTTTTTTTGCCCCTGTCTTATGTTTTTGTTGAAAACTGGATATTTTAAATAATACATTGTGCCAGATATGCATACTGATTCTCACCTCCCTCTCTCGGGTATATTATTGTTATTTTTGTTGTTTGGTCAGTCTTTAATTTGTGTAGCGACTTGGCTGTGCTATTTCTGTTAATTCTATTTCCCCACAGTATGCAGCCTCTGATGTCTGCAGGCAGATTTTTCCCTTTTGTTTTATCTTTTAGCTTGGCTACCAAGGAGTTGCCTGTGGTTCTCTTATTGTTCAAAAGTTGTGCTTAAACTCCCTTAGACTGTTGGATTTTTACCCTTTACTATTGAATGTGTGTATGGCTTAGAGTTTGCTATCCCAGTTCAGGGAATTTACATTTTTTTTGCCACACGTGGTCAACCAGGGACTCATAGTTGTAGGTTTCCTCTATGATCACTTCTGAAGGGGCACAACTTTACACATTCACACAGTCTTCCAGACTGCCAGGGATGAGTGTCATTTTATTTTTATGCCTGGCTTCCTAGGAGTCTCCCTTGGATCAGAGTAGCTTATTGTCCAGTCAGTGTCTGGTCAGAGCTTGTGTTTAAGCCTTTTGTGCCAATGAAGCATCCACCCTGTGTTGATGGGTCTATGTGAGGCTTAGGGGCGTTTAAGTCTGCCCTATATCCTGCTATGATTGCTTTTGAGTGTGTGCAACCTTCTTGAACCCTGGAATTGACTTAAATCCCAAGAGGGCTCTTCTTGACCGTCTCTTTCTTTTTTTTTTTTTTTTTTGTGAGGAGATCAGCTCTGTGCTAACATCCGCCAATCCTCCTCTTTTTTTGCTGAGGAAGACGGCCCTGGGCTAACATGTGCGCCCATCTTCCTCCACTTTATATGGGACGCCGCCACAGCATGGCTTGCCAAGCAGTGCGTCGGTGCGCGCCCGGGATCTGAACCAGCGAACCCCGGGCCGCCGCAGCGGAGCGCGCGCACCCAACCGCTTGCGCCACCGGGCCGGCCCCTGACCGTCTCTTTCTGTGATTCTCTCTATTAAACTTCTAGATACTCTACCATTTTGCTCGTATCATAGAGCTACCAGCTTTCTCTTAAATGTTCTCCACCAAGATTTCCATTGTTACAATGCTCAGAGGCATGAAGTTCCTCATACTCTGTCCCTAATACAGTCAGGCAGAACTGCAGAGTTCTTTATCCTTATGGACTCCCTTCCCCTACCAGTTGAACCACAGCAACACTACAACACAAGTCGGGGTATGGACTTGCTTTTCCCAGAACAACATCCGCCCTCTATGAGGGGGTATTGGATGGAGGTTGTGACAGCCTCTGGTCTTCTCAGCTTGCCTCTTCTGGCATGAAACTTCCACCCCATGAGTTAGCTGGGGTGGGGGTGATTTAGGCCCCAGTATTCTTGGCCTGTAGCCCTATCTTACCTTCCTCTCTACGAGTAGGGGCTTGGTAAGGAAAGGGAGACTGAGCCTCTCTGCCATGATCACTCAGAGTAGAGCCTCTTCAACATGGGGCTGGGAGAGAGGGAGACAAGAAACACTGAGAGCCAGAGAGCCACCCCTCCTGGTGTGAAACCATAGCACCAGACTGGGAGTTCATGGTAGAGGGAGCCCCCATCTTCTTGATCACACTTGCTTAAAGTAGGGCACCCAGGGTAGAGCTTCCATAGCACAGAGCTGGAGATGGGGATGAGGGTGTGGGTCAGGGCTCAAATGACATTGACTATCACTATTCTTACTGAGATTTAGTAGATTTTCTTGAAGGAATATTTTTCCATTGGCTTCATGCTGCTGCTGGGACAATTTCAGAGATTTAAAAAAAATGTTTTGTTTGTTTAGTAATTTTCACCTATTTATTTATTTATTTATTTATTTATTTATTTATTTATTTGCTGAGAGGAGAGTCTGCTCAGCTCCTTACTCTGCCATTCTGGGAGTTCTGCCTTCTTGCTAATAGTTTTTAACTTGAACTTTATCAAATGTTTTCTCTGCATCTTTTAGGATGATAACGATTTGGTTTACTTTCTTTAACTTATTATTGGAGTTGGCAAACTACAGTCCACAGGCCAAATCTGTCCCCCTGTTTATTTTTGTAAATGACTTTTTATTGGAACACAGACACGCCCGTTCATTTAGCTATCGTGTGTGGCTACTTTCATGCTGCAATGGCTACTATAGTGGTAGCAGCTGAGGTAGAGACCATATGGTCGACAAAGCCTAAAATATGCGCTATATTGACCTTTACAGAAATCAGTTTGCTTGTCATCGATCTATTCAAATAGTGAATTACCTTTTCTAAAGATACAGTAATCTTATTTTTCTGGAATAAATTCAACTTTGATATATATATATTTAATATATTATATATATAATCCAAATTTATATATATATATGTATACACAAATATGTAGTTCATATTATCACAGAATTTGGTTTTATATTTATTTCATTAGAATTTTTGCATCTCTATTTCTGAGTAAGATTGACTTCTAACTTTCCTTTTTTAACTGCCCTTATTGTGTTCAGTATCACAATAATGCTAACCTCCTTTTAGAAAGCATTCTGTTTTGTTCTACTCTTTGGGCTATTGCATATTTTATCTAAAATTTAAGTCATTCTTATTTAAACTTTGGCTAGAACTCACTGATAAAGCTATTTGAGTAGAAAAGTTTCTTTGCAATAAAAATTTTAGTAATAATTAAATTTCTGTTATGGTCATAGGACTATTTAGATTTTCTATTTTTTTCTTGAATCACTTTTGATAAAGTATCTTTTTTCTAGATCTCTTTAGATTTTTTTCCCAATTTTCAAATATGCTGACATAAATGTTTTTATAATATCTTAATAATATTCCATTTAATCACAGAAACTTATATAGGATACCCTTTTATTTTAATCTGTTATTGTTTGTGCTTGTTCTATTTTTGTCTGAATAATCTTGCGAGAAGTTTGTTGATTTTATTAGTTTTTTTCAAACAAATAACTTTTGGCCTTGATATTTTTGTTTTTTGTTTATTTTACATCTTACTTTTTTTTTGGTGAGGAGATTGGCCCTGAGCTAACATCTGTGCCAGTCTTCCTCTGTTTTGTATGTGGGACGCTGCCACAGCATGGCTTGATGGGCAGGTCCACACCCGGGACCCGAACCCGCGAACCCCAGGATGCCGAAGCAGAGCATGTGAACTTAACCACTATGCCACTGGGCTGGCCCCCACATCTTATTAACTTTTGCCCTTATCTTTATTATTTTCTTTCTGTGTGGTTTCTTGGGGGGTTGTTTTGCTTCTCTTTTTCTAACTTCTTGATATGAATCAGTCTACTATAAGATGGTGATCAGTGTTGGGTGGTAACCCAGCTTTTGCACCGTGATAATAATAATTAATATTTAATTAATTATACTTATGTGTAATAAGTAATAATTTTGGAGGGGGTCACTGTCTAACACTGATCACCATATTATAATCAATGGATATTTCCCTTGTGACTCTTCTCCCAGCCACTCAGCAAATGCCACATATTTTATATACTTTTCTTTATAAATGTATTTTATAATTTATATTTACTTTTATTACTTTTATATCACAATTTTATAATAGACCTATAGAAATAATAAGTGTGCAGATCAATGCATTTTCACAGCATGACCACACTTTAGCGTGCAGGACACATCTAAGGAAATATATCATTATCACTCTTAACACCCTCTCAGTCCCCTCCCACAGTCTCCCCCTGAAAAAAATAACTACTCTCTTGACTTCTAACAACATTAGTTTTTTAAAAATTTTTAAATAGATTTTAATTTTTTATAGGTTCCAATACTCTATTTAAATTCTCTTTTTTTATACCTATTCAACTATTTTTCTATTTTCTTTTTTTTTTTTTTAAAGATTTTATTTATTTATTTTTCCCCCCCAAAGCCCCAGTAGATAGTTGTGTGTCATAGCTGCACATCCTTCTAGTTGCTGTATGTGGGACGCGGCCTCAGCATGGCCGGAGAAGCAGCGCGTCGGTGCGAGCCCGGGATCCGAACCCGGGTCGCCAGCAGTGGAGCGCGCTCACTTAACCACCAAGCCACGGGGCCGGCCCTCTATTTTCTTACATAGGTGATTTATAGTTACTGGAAAGTCTCTTCTGTGAACTTTGATACCTGGCTAACTTGTGAACTTGCTTCCATTTTATCTTTTTTTTTTTTTCTTTCTCTCACATATATCAAGTATTTCGTTCTGTCTACTCACATGCCTAGTAATTTCATTTAAAATGTTGGATACCGTGTTTTAAAAATTATAGCGGCTCCAGAAGATATTATTTTCATGAAGAGATAGTTTACCCTTTCCTCTGCTATATAAGGGGAAAGATGAGCACCTTAATTTAATCAGGGACTAGGCTTAGGCAGTGCTGGCTCATAGCTTGACTAGTACTCAGTCTACGTCTGATATAGCTCTGTTTCTAAGCTGTCCAGAGCTTTTAATTTCAAGTTTGGTGAATCTTGAAATTAGATAAAGGAGTATTCCTACCACTGATGATAATAAGTCACTTATAAAGAATGACTCCTCACCGATATCTTGGTCTCAGTGCTATGGGATTAGATCCAAGTCTTAGAATCTGAAATATTTTCTCACCCTCTAGGTCATATGTGTTTACTCTTCTTGTTATTAGTTTTGCTAAAAGCCAAAGTGACATTTCAAATTCTATTTAAATTAGCGCAATTTATTACTTTATATTGAAAAGGATGATTGTCAAATAGAAAGGTTTATAAGCATCAACAAACCTGGGCTCCAGCTTTTGGTGGCTTTCTTAGACTGATAACTATTGCAATCCTGACATTGCGGTGCAGTCACTGATGTTCTGGTATCCAACAGGCAGCCAAGAAGGTGTTCCAAGGGTGATCCTCTGAGGATCAGATCACATGTATATTTATAGTTTCTGACTCCAGCAACACCAATATTTTGTTCTCTAAGTTAGCTTTAAGTTTCAGAAAAATGGAAGACTGTCCCTCAAAATGGCTCTTAATCACAGCGGCCACATCAAGCATATCAAGCATATGAAAGCTCCATCAACTGCTCCTACAACTGCTGGGCAAAAATGCAATGATGCAGCACCTATTGGCTAAACTTCAGGCAGCACATCAACTCTGGGATTGAGTGTTGCCATAGTTACCTTGACTGGTCTAATCATCCCACATGGGAGGTGAGATTAAAATATCCAAAGAACAGGGCCGGCTCCGTGGCTTAGCGGTTAAGTGTGCGCGCTCTGATGCTGGCGGCCCGGGTTCGGATCCCGGGAGCGCCCCGAGGCACCACTTCTCCGTCCAACGTGAGGCCGAGTCCCACGTACAGCAACTAGAAGGATGTGAACCTATGACATACAACTATCTACTGGGGCTTTGGGGGGAAAAAACTGAATAAATAAAATCTTTAAAAAAAAAAAAAAAAAAAAAAAAAAATAAAATATCCAAAGAACAGAAGGAGCCAGGGAAAAAAATCATCTCTGTTTTTCATTTTTGCTGAGAAATTCCCTAATATCTTTTTGAACCAAAAACCAGGTCCATTTTCCTTGTTCTAAAAGCTGAGTGGGTATGCCATTTTATGAGTTTGTAATGGCAAGGTGGCAAAATTGTATGATTGTGTATTTGTTTGTGTTTGTGTATGTGGGTGTGTGTTAAGCTTTTGAAACAGGTTCTACAACTATTGTATGTATGCCAAGGCCAGGGAAAAGCATTAGTCCTCAACCATCCAGGTCCATAGGAAAATGATTGTGATTATTATTCATTAAAGAAAATAGGTTTGTGAGAAAACACAATGCAGGAACAGAGAAGCCCAATGCTCTTAATAATATTTTCAAGTTCTGTTGACAGCATCCTCACCAAATACATGTGTGCAAGTGTGGGTGTGCACACACACATATACATATATGTGCACGCTCACACAGGCACATTCTCTAATCTCTGATACTTTCCATCTGTCAGGGAGAGTGAATCTTTCCAATCATTTTTAACGCCATTCTGTTTTTGTGACGCTTTGAGCTTGTACCCAGTGAAAGCTTGGCAGGGAGCATACGTTTCTTTCTAAAGTTCCTGAACATGACAGCTGTGCTTCTCTCACACAACTTGGGAAAATGTTCCCAGTCTTAATCAACTGGCACAAGGCAGCAGAGGGGCTAAATGCAGCTTGTGTCACACAGCATCCATAGATGTGTCAATTTCTCTCTTCTTCTAGAGCCTCTACCCTGCCTCTTATTATTATTTTTTTTTAATCAGCCTCTATTTTTTCAGTCTGTGCCACTTTTCTATTTGAGACTGTGCCTGTTCTTACAAAAGATACCTCAGTGTCTTGTCTTCTTGACTATACAGCAACTCGTAGTAAGTTCAGGAAAATTAATGTCCACTTTTTTCCTGTATCATCTTTGTTAAAACTAAGATTAACAAAAAATCTTACTTTCTTTCCGAAGTACCTGACAAATTCTGTGTAGTGTTGGCACAAAATGTACTCTATGACCAGCAATAAAAACAATTGCAGTTGAATTTTAATGATTGCTTGCTAAATGCTGGGCACTGTATTAGGCTCTCTACATCCCTCATCATCACATCAGTCATTGTATATGTTATCCTCACCATTAAATTACATTATTCAGTGAAGTTATTAAATGGATATTATTATCTCCACAGATGAGAAAACTGAGGCTTACTGAGGTTAAGTGACTTGCCTTGGTCACACATTTAATAAATGTTTGCTTTACAATATAGGCTATTTTCAGCTCTGGTTTGAGGACTTGTATCAACGCTGTATGGTGGTAATTTCCTAACCAACTAGTCCTAACCATGGAGCTGTAGCTTGGCCACCCAACAGGACAAACTGGTAGTGACAATGTTTTACCTTTTTTCAAACTACAAACTTCCCCACGCCTCTCCCCGTAGGTGGAACAAGACTTGTAACCAGACACTTGAGTTTGAACGCTGCAATTACTGATGACCACCTCTGTACTCTTTGGGAAGCATTTAATACTCCTGGAACTTTTGTCTCTTTGTGTATACAATTGTGATTAAAATATCTGCTTGCATGGTGCTCTAAAGCTTAAATGAGATAATGTATATGGAAATGCTAGTTTCATTTTTTATACATACAAAACATATATATGCATATTAAATATTCATAAATATATATTTGCATACATAAATATATATGTGTAAATATATATTTAAGGAGAGACTGACTATATTTGAAGCTCCAAACTGTTTTCACAGATAGCAGATACATCTAAGAGAATTAGGAAACCCCACTGTACTTGCTAATAATTTCAGCTGAGGACAAGTAATCTTCCATGTGAGGAAACCTTAGTGGCTTAGAAAAATTGTGGTTCATTAAAGTGTTTAACAGACATTGTGATAGTGGTCATCATCATTATAATTATTGTCATCATTATTCACTTCATCATCAAATAATTACCTGTCAATGTCAGAGGTTTCTTGAGAAACTTCTGAATATGAAGAAATAGAAAAGAAAACCGCTGCAAACAGCAAAGCTTCATTTGGGAATATCTCTTGCTCTTTTACTACTTAAGCCCTTTTCTCTCTTTTAAGGCATTTGGTTGCTACGTGGCTTCTCATCCTATATAGTTATTGCCCTTACTATAAATATTTGGCTTTGACTATTAAGGGTCCTTTTGTTCATCATTTTTTTTCTTTTTACTTTTGTCTGGTGATGGTGCCTTAGATCATCATTTAGGATCTATTGCAAGATTCTTAATTATAAGACTAAGAGTCAAAGATGCTCTTGTTACTATTTCTTTGCAAATATTTTCCAAGACTCTTACAATTTTTTTACCAAACAAAGCCAATCCCATCATAACATCATTTTTTTAATTAGACTGTTTCCCTCTGTATTCTCCTATTGGATATTTATAATCTCTGTAATTTAAATATGTGTATAATCTATCGATTATGGTCATCAAGTGGAGGCCCCAAACCATAACATTAGTGAAATGATATCCTGAAAACCATGGCTACATCAGCATTTCTGGTTGCAATATCACAAGATGTTAAGAACCAACAGGGTGATGATACATTGAGAAATTTGAGGATAAACTCTCTAAGTACAAAATGAAGTTTTTCACATTTCTTGATTATTTCTCCCTACCTGATTATATGATGTGGCTATTAGGATGTTGAAAAGAGATTAAAAACCAGGAGGGAATTGTGAAATAAAATATGGTGGAAATAGTTACTCTAATATGACTTGTCATGTTCAGAACGCTTGTTTTGCAGTTAAGTTGGAGAAATCCATTGACCTAACTTCCACGATGGCCAGGAAGAAAACACGAAAAAAAAATTAAGCTTATTTAAGCCAGACTGATTTCTTCTTCATTGAAGTTAATTCAAGTCCCAAAGAAGTAACAGGAGTCCTGGTGCAGGTGACAGTTTTCATACAGAGGGTTCCTGCTTCCAGGTGGGCTCTGCCTTCTCGGGCACTGGTCTGAATTCTGAGGTTTGCCTCCAGCTCAGGAGCCAGACACACATCCCTTGATTCTGCCCCACTGCCTTTTGTCTTGGCCAATCTGCTCTGGTGATGTGGAGATGTTACTGCCAGGAAGTCCAGTGGTGATCACAAATAGTAAAGTAAATAAATGGAGTAAACTAGCACTCCTCATCTTTAGAGTTTAAGTTCTTCCTCTCCTTGGCCTTTGAGATCTGCCAAATGAGACAGAGAGTGTAGCTATTCAACATTATATATTTATTGAGTACCTACTACAGATCAGACACTTTGCTAGGCAATACAGAGCACTAAGGTGATAGGTGGAGGCAATGGACGTATTATATTAATGGACCAATGGACATATTAAGGTGATAAGTGGAGGTAATGTACATATATAATGTACACAGGTTGCTGATTTTCAGGCAAAATGGTGATGGTTAAGGAAAGATATTTTCCCTTTGGGGTTAAACAAGGAGGTTGCTGTGCAAGATGGAAATATTTGAGGTACACTGTACCAATAGGCAATTATTCCAAAGAAACGGTACCATTTTCACTCTGTGCATGAGATGAATTGAGATGAAATTACATAGTTTCACTTATTTGGCTATGGTAATTTATGGATAAGTTTGTGTTTTAATGAGATTAATCTTTAAAAATAATAATGCAACATCAAGTAAAAATGTTAGCTTGGCAAATTTTCTTAGAATCATTAAAACATGTCACAGTTTAAAATTTCCTCAGTCTGGGTTTTGTATAAGCAAGGGTATGCCCTCACTTGCTCAATCGTTTTAAAATTTCTTTCTTAGACACAATACTTTTAGTCAGTTAATCACACTTGTAGATAGAAGAAATTGGTGGGGAAAGGAGGTGAGATGAGTACATCATTAAGTAAAATGTTTATAGAGGTATTAACTAATTATAACTTAAACCTTGAATATAAATCTAACTCTATATTTCCCCTTTGCTGAGAATGTTAAAATGACTTGGTCCCTCCATTTCAGCAGACTGCATTGTCAGTATGGAATTTCAAGATATCCTCCTATGCCCATTCGGTTTGGGAGGAGGAGGGGATAAAATGCTCAAGTATTTTTCTATTTCTCAGAAGTTCATCAATATAACCTTATGGCAAAAATTGATTTTAACCCTTAGCTATTCAGCATTCAGCCAAATTTTATTTTCAGATTACCTTTAATTTTTAAGGCTTGTATGGACAAAAAATTGATTGAGGAGCTTGAAGTCTTAGATCTAATGGAACCCTAGGGGTCACTAGATTCAAAACTCCAGCTGATGCAGGAATTTTCTGGACCGAGTGACAGATAGGGCAATTAGAATGTCCTCTGATGGAGACTTCTTTATGTCACATGACATTCTGTTTCATTTTGGAAAGTTCTACTCTTTACAATGACTTCTTATATAGGGCTGTGTTCTGTCTCTCATAATTTTCACCCATTTGTCCATCGTTCTGCCCTTTGGAGCTCAATGACTATATTTGCTCTCTCTTACTGGTGCAAATGTTTAAGACAATGCAGGCCTTTTGTTTATGACACTAACATCCAGGTTATTGGAAAAAAACTATGTCAAGCAACTAGTTCAAAATCTAGTGTATATCAGGTTTCCAATAAATAGTAACTATTATTATTCCATAGGCTTCCTTTAGGATATAAGAGTAAATGATGCTTTGAAATGGAAAACTGTCTTTATTTCTGTCTTAACTATGTCTTTGGTTTTCTGTATTCTGATGCTTAGACATCTGGGGATTTGCTGACCCTAGAGGGTTTGCCCCACTCAGTGTTAGCCAATTCCTAGAGATGGTCAACAGCCTGTGAGCAAGCTTTTCATGTGCAAACCAGCCAATCTAGAGCCTGCAACCCCAGCCGCTTCCTTTATTGGGATCTCACTGTCCAGGATACTATCCACCTGTCCTAATCACCCCAGAGCCAGGTACCAGACAACTAGGGACAGCCTCTATACCCCAGAGCCCATTGAAATTATTCAAACTACCCAATACTAAGCCTGCTCACCTTACCTTACCTTGCCTGTTCCTTTCTGCAGAAACCACAAGAAAAACTCCTGCCCACCATTTTCCCCTCTCTCTCTGCCTCCTGACCAGCCTCAGTGAAACTGCATATGGCCCCCAGTGGTGTGGTGTGCCCCCTTCTCTTGAGATCTGTGAATATAACAAACCATTTTTTCAATGGCAGTTGTCTCATGATGTGTTGGCCTCATTATACCTGAATAATAATAAAACCTATATTTTAAAACAGGTTCCATCATCTAGGGTACTTGTAGTCAGGTCTTAATTGTCTCCTGATTGTAGACACTAAGGAAAGGAATTACTAAGGAATCTATTTGCAAGAGCAAACACTCTCAGTAAGGATTCTCAAATTGGCATTGCTGGTCTAGGATCAGCTCATGCTGAAATAGCTGGTTAGTAATTCCTTCCTCTTTCAATCAAGTGATGCTTGCTCCCTGCATTATAATGTTCATTTCTGGAAAGGGCTAAGGCTTCACATATCTAGTTGAGATAGTTACCTGTATACTGTGATTGAAATGTCACTGTTGCCCCTAAGAGAATGGCCCGGATGGATATTTCATGACAACGTCTCCCTCAGCCCAGGTGTTCATCACTGAAGTTACACCTTTGCCTTAATCAGGAAGCACATTGTCTGCACACAGTCCTTGATGTCTGTGAAAAAGGGAGATACCTTGTGTTCATTTTAAGCATTCATTCATTTAATCATTTATTCTATAAATATTTATTAGATCCTTATTGGGTACCAGAAACCATGATACGTTTTACGGATACTAGCGATTCATATATATAAAGGATTTCTAATATTATTATTTTTTTTAATTTTTATTTATTTTTCCCCCAAAGCCCCAGTAGATAGTTGTACATCATAGTTGCACATCCTTCTAGTTGCTGTATGTGGGACGCGGCCTCAGCATGGCTGGAGAAGCGGTGCGTCAGTGCGTGCCCGGGATCCGAACCTGGGCCGCCAGCAGTGGAGCGCGCGCACTTAACCGCTAAGCCACGGGGCCGGCCTCTAATATTATTGATAATTAAGAAAAGCCAAATTAAAACCACATTCAGATACCATTCTACATCAACCAGTTTAATAAATCTTTCATAGTCTGGCAATATTAACTGTTGATGAGAATGTTCCCGAGCTCCCCAACTGCCTACCAAATTAGCCACAAATTTCTAAGCTACCATTCAAAGGCCTTCATAATTATTTCAAGTAAACATCCCTCTAGTAACTTCCCAATAGCATATGTATCAGTAAAGATGATAACTTGGTATTCTTCAAGAATGTCCTGCATTTCAAGAAATTGTGCCTTTTTCTCATTCTCTGCCAGTCATAATCCAACTCAGTGTTCAAAACCTGTGCATTGTCATATTGTCAGTCAAGTCTTTTTTGAGCTCCCAAACATACTATTATTAGTACTATAATAATGCTGGCAACTAAGATACACTGAACTTAACTAGGCAGAGGTACTATGCAGCTTTATCTCATTAGTATCTACAAAATACCGATGAGGTGGTACTATTATTCCTATTTAATGGAAAAAAAAAAAAGAGAGTATAGAAAGGCTCAGTAACATGGCAAAAGTCATAGAGCTGGTAAGTGGTAGTGGCAGATTGTAAACAAAGGTACTCAGACTCTAAGACCTATTTTATCAACAGCCCATTGCAATTTCATTTTATAGATAAAGAATCTGAGTCTCAGAGAAGCAAAATTCTTGTCCAAGGTATTTTTCTGATTCCAGACCCCATGCTCAAATTCACCCTTTCTTATGAATGTCATGGGATGCTTATACTTCTCATAAAAGTTAATCCCCACTCTGCCATCAAATAGGCTTATTTGCATAATGATCATACCTCTGCTAAGCTCTTTGCCCTCTGGACTGTATTTACCTCAGAAGGCTTAACTTGTGGTCTTCCCATAGTAAATGCTCAATAAATGTTTGACAGATAGAATGGCACAAATCATTTAATGAATCTGAGCCTCTATGGTCTCACTTGATAAATGAGGAAAATAAAAACTGCCTTCCTATTTCAAAGGGATATTGAAGGACCCAGTGAAATGATGTGCGTGAGCATGTTATGAGAAGTACATTGTACCATATAAATGTAAAATATTATTACAGAAATCACTGCAAGGAGACTTAATTTGCATCTCCTTCAAGTAATCTTTGTCAAATACACATAACAGGATGAATTTCAAAGCTCTCGACAAGGGCTTTTGCATTCTAGACTTTGCAAGTCTGGAGAAGTCGGTGACATTGAAAGTGTTGCTTGTGGGTTAAGTATTAAAGTAACCCATGAGATCTGATGACGAACTGAACTCAATTACATGCAGCTGTAGGAAACCTGCCTCCTACATCTGTGCGAATTAACAGTTACCCAGAAACTAATTGTGAGCACTACTTACTTTAAGTTCTTGCAAAATAATTTTTTCTAAAGAGGAAAGAAACCTTCTTTAAGAATTGATGGGCATTTTAGGAAAAAAATTTCAAGGAAGAAAAGGGGAACAAAGTAAGACTACAATAAAAATGCTATTAGCCAATTTCCATGAGCATGGTTTTCTCCTGAACAGACACTCAGGCATTTGTGGACTGAAGGCCAGTCCATCTGCTAATCTTTCACTCGATACTTGCATAAGTCGCCTCCTCAGTTTCAAGTCAGCTACTCCCCTTAACAGTTTGATATTGGGTAACTAATTCACTATGTGTGAGGATATCCTAAAAGGCACAAGAGATGAGGAAGACACCACATTCCTGAATAGCACTTACAGGATAGTTGAGGCATGGCATCTGTACATGGAACTGAAAAACAATGTATAAAAGAAAAATTTATTTTAAAAAATTATCCATGAGTAAGAAGATTGATTCAATTTACTACAGTAAAAATTAAAAACTTCAGAATGGAAACAATTATCATAAACAAATAATGCTCAGAAAAAATGTAAATAGCACACATGACAGACAAAGGAAAATTTCCAGAATTTAAAATGCCCTTAAACAGGGCCGGCCCTGTGGCTTGGTGGTTAAGTGCGCGCGCTGCGATGCTGGTGGCCCGGGTTCGGATCCCGGGTGCGCATCGAGGCACCACTTCTCCCTCCATCCTGGGGCCGAGTCCCACGTACAACAACTGGAAGGATGTGCAGCTATGACATACAACTATCTACTGTTGCTTTGGGGGGAAAAAATAAAATAAATAAAATCTTTAAAAATAAATAAATAAATAAAATGCCCTTAAACATTAAGTAGGAAAATGATGCACACACCAAAAGAAAAATTGGTAAAGAACATGAAAGGAAATCCTTAGGAAGATAAATGAAAACAGTAAATAAATCTATGAAAAGACCACCACATTTTTTTTTATCTCTTTAACTATGTTCTTCCCTTGCATTCCAGTATGAACTTTCTTTCTCTCTCTCTTGTTTGGTTCTCCTCCTCTTGTTCTCTCTGTCATGTTCTAAAGATATGTTAATTCATAGCCAATGAACCCACTTACTATCTGTATAATTCTACCCTTCCAGTTATAATGATCAAGGGCCTCTCAACAATTCCCCCTCTTAGTATTCCTGTTTCTGACTTTCAATCTAAGCTCCCATCAGGGACTACCTCCCATATACTGTATATTTCAAAACCATGAGATCATTATCTGCAAAGGCAAAACTATTTAGTTAAGAGAGATTGGAGTGACAGTTTTCTAAGAGGAGAACATATTGAAAAAGCTGGATGGGGATCGTTTCGTGCCAGTGATGTAAGTCGTGTTGCAGTATTAATTCAGCACTCTTATAAACACACATCATCAACTTGATTTCAGGTCAGGAATCCACTTCAGATGCAACATATGGTCTCACTGTGCTATTGAGAATATTTTGTAAACATCATTTAACAAAAAATGAGGTTAGAGTTGGTTATTTGGGGGAAATGGAAAAGATATCCTTATAATCCTATTTCTATACTGATAAAAAGGAAGACGATCCAACAACTTCAGGAAAGACAATTTCCAAAGCTAAAGTCCAGACCAAGTTCCACATTTTCACATTTTCTTCAAATAATCCTTTTTCTTCATTCTGAGAATGGTCTATTTCATTTGCACAGGGCTAGCTGGGAAACTGCAATGATTAATACTAAGCGAACTCTGTCCCACAGCTGCCTTGCTCACAGGGAAGCCAGAGAAGAATACTGGTCTCTGCTAGACAATCAGAGGAAACGGCAACTGTGAAATTAGTGTCAGAGTGGGCCCTGGCACCATTAAAATGTAGAACAAGGCAACAGCAGACTGTGTCATTTTCCCACTCATGAGCTCTCGGTTTGAGCTGATCAATTCCATACAAAAAAGAGAGTGTCACAGAGTTAAGCCTAAAATTCAGCTCTTAGTGCAATTTTCTCTTACTAAATTTAATACCAGGTGTATTGAAATGGAGAACAAATTTACATTTGCTTTGTCTGTTAAATGGAAAGGTGAAGTCTCCTCTGCGGCCAAAGCAATGAACCTACAGGAAAATCAAGGGCTTTAGAGTTCTCAGCCATCCGGCCTTTTGCTGCCTCTGACACCTGAGGATTTTTCCTTCACTTCTTTATTTCTAGTTTTAAAAGAAAAGGCTTTAAAAAATCTCTTGACCCTTCAGATTAACTCTCTGGCCATCGAAAGAGTTTTAACAATTAAGATTTCCGTTATGAAATTAGACACTCACAACAAGTCATTTTTCCTTGAAATAGCAAGGCTAATTTGGATGGAGTAATTAACTTTAGGACAAAAACAACTTTATTACTTTTAATAAATTTTCAATAGATACAAAAGAGTATTTTAAATATATGTACAGAATAAAGAATATAAACAAAATTAACATTAAGTACACTGCCACTCAATCTAAGATATAGAATAATACCAATACCTTTGGAGTCTCCCTGCCTCCTGGTTCCCAAGTCTTTTCCTCTTACAGGGAAACCTAGAGATAACCATTTTCCTGAAATTTGGTTTTATCAATCCCTTAATTCAAATATATATTTGTGTGTAAATATATAACGTATGTGTGTGTGTTTATCTATATATTTACCATATATATCCTTAATTCTGCAATTGTTAGACAGAGTGTTTTTAAGTGACATAAATGGAGAGAGGCATCTTCTATGACACTTCAATGATTTGCTTTTTTGTTAAACTTTATCTGGCTGCAGTTTATCCATGTTGATGCACAGAGCTGTAGCTAGCTCATTTTCTTTACTCTATAGTATTCCATTGGATAAACATAGCGCAAGTTAGTTATCTATTCTCTTGTTGATGGACATTTGGGTTGTTCACAGACTTTTGCTACTTCAACTATTGCATCTCCTTTGCATGGTGTATAAGGCTCCCCAGCTACACGCCCCCCTCCCTTCAGTGATGTTTCCCTAGGCTTACCAACCACTTTCACTTCCCTGAGCCAAGCACTGTTTCACCTCCCTGTTTCTCAACATGCAATTCCCTTTGCCCTGTACAGCCTTTGTCCAGCTGGTTGGCCTTCTGAATTCATATGTATTCAGATCAAGTGTTATTGCATCTGACCACCCTGGCTAGGTGCTCCCTTTGGAGCCTGAACTGAGCCCTGTTAGAGCACTTATCACAAGATAAGTGAAGGCCATCACATAGAAGAGAAGCTTCTGGAGGAGAGAAACTACATATTTTATCTCTGCGTTACTAGAGCCAAGGAGACTAGAAAGAGCTGAATATTCAACATTTCTGACTTTGTTATTTTCATCATGCTGCCTAACTTTACGTTTCTAAGAAATCTCTTTTTATAACATACCCCATCATTGATACACAACTCACGTATTCCATTGTGCCCTTTAACTAGTAATTTCCAATTTGTAGTCCATGGAACACTTACTCTACCTGCTCTCCCCTTGTTACTTCAAAAAAATGCCATCAGAATTAATGTGGATTATAGCACTGCTTTCAATAACACACACATTAATTCACACAATCGGTACAGACTCAGATAAACACACCTCCTAGACGATCTTCAAAGCCTGTCAGGGATATCCAGGTCATACTTTGAAAAACCTTATTTTCAGTGGACTCAAAATTTAGCGTGGTCCTTCACAGAAGGCTCACACATTGCAATGACTTTGTTAACTGATAGGTTATTAACAGGAAGTTTTGGTGATTTTTTTTGGAAGTTTCAAATTTTGTAACCTCAGTATTCAGTATAAAATAGCAATGACCTATTTTTAAATTTCTATTAATAATCTGTATTTAGTTACCAGATTAACACGTTATGCCTCACATACCTCCTTGAACATTTTTTATGAAAAAAATTTCATGGAAATTTACAAAATCATTTTTAATGACAACAGAATTGTAAACTAAAATTAAGAACAGATTTTCAATGCTTAGACACTTTTTCAGTAGAGGCCTCATTGATGGGGATTGACCACAGCATATGCTTTTGCACTACAAGCCAATTGAAACACTCTGATCTAGCACAGCCAGAGATGCCTGAGAAGGTGCAGGAATCACACAACTTACCCATCTTCATGCCCCTGAGTCCAGGGTGCAGGGATTGCACTGTTGGGCAACAAGTCACATCAGACTCCAAATGCCATGAGATGCATGCTGTGAGCAAGACAGGCAGAAATCCAATGCCTGTGCTCTCATCAATCTCTTTCTGCATATATTCAGAGACCAGAACTCTCAATATACATCATACTAAGGAATGAGGGTGGGAAGAAGGGCAGGCAGTGTTATTTGCATATTAGAATCCTTTATCATTTAAAGTAAAGGGTAAAAAAAAGGGCAGAGACAGAAATAGCCTTAAGAGCAGTGCATACTGGGAAGAGTGGCTTTTTATTTATTTTATTTTATTTATTTATTTTTTTTGAGCAAGATTGGCCCTGAGCTAACATCTATTGCCAATCTTCCTCCTTTTTTCATTTTTTCTCCCCAAAGCCCCAGTAGATAGTTGTATGTCATAGTTGTACATCCTTCTAGTTGCTGAATGTGGGACCCCGCCTCAGGACGGCTTGATGAGTGGTGTGTATGTCTGTGCCCGGGATCTGAACTGGCGAACCCTGGGCCGCCAAGGCAGAATGCGTGAACTTAACCTCTACGTCCCCAGGCTGGCCCCAAGAGTGGCTTTTTATATTTTGTTTGACATGGAGATCACAATAAGCATTTGATTCTCTTACTTGGAAGACATGGTAATAGTAACAGAAGCAGTGGTAGACTCACACCAAGTAAAGTGTGCTAAGTATCATAATTTACGGAGGGCTTGTATATGTCTTTCTCATCTACATGTGATAACAGTTTGATACTAGTATCTAAGAAGCCATTGAAAGGAACTAAGGATACTAACTAACCTCCCTCCACCCACAAATATTCTGGAAAATGCAAAGCCTGGATAGATATTTCATCTATCTAAAATGAACAAACATAAAAATTAAAGCAGACTGGGACTTCAGAAAACATATTACAGCATAAGGGGCACTGATGCATAACACGGAAAACTCAAAAAAAGAATGTGTCTCAGAAAAGTATTTTCTAAACATAATAGAATCAATTAAAAAAAAATAAGATCCTAGAGGAGGCTGGGCACAGATGTTAGCCCAGGGCCACTCTTCCTCAGCAAAAAGAGGAGGATTGGCAACAGATGTTAGCTCAGGGCTAATCTTCCTCACCAAAAAAAAAAAAAAAAAAAAATCTCTAATTGAAGTCTGTAGAAAAACAGATTTTGACCTTCGTGGAATGTGAAATGGAAATATAGTAAGAGAATACACTAAGATGAAATCAGAGATTCAAATAAGCTGACTGGTAAAGGAAAAGACTGCAAAGCAAACGAAAAGAAAATAGTAGGAATACTCTTATGACAATTGGATCAGATATACAGAAGACAAATGGGTGATTCCTTCCTAAAATGCAAAGTAGAAGGGCAAAGAGATGAAAACAATAGTAGAAGATTATAAATATAGTGATGAGAGAGGAGATGCAATTTAAAGATCAGACGTATTTATTTGTGAAAAAAGAAAACCAGAAAAATTGGAAGAGAGGCAATAATCAAAGAAGAAAGAGAAAGAATTCCCAAACTGAAGAAAAGGGCCCAGGCTGCAGTGAGCAAGGAGTTGCTCATTTTGTCCTAAGTTAGTGAAAGAAACCCTTACCTAGATTTTTCTTGGCTTTTCTTCTTCAGTCTTACTGCTGAAAGATTTAGAAACTTACATGGACTATCATCAACAGCATTATAAAAAATAAAACAAACTTTAGATTTCTCACAATGCTAAGATACCAGAACATGCACAGCAATTGCTCAAGATTGTCCAGGTAAAGTGGCTGATAACCCAGGAATCGTGCACCCAGCCCAACTCTCCATCGGTATAGAAAGGCAATAGGCAAACATGTGCACATTTTCTAAAGAAATTTGTTTAATATTTACTCCCTTGGAATAAGAACAATTTATTTAACATAAAACTGTAAGTATAAATAACCACTGAACATATGGTTATGAAATTGAGTATAAAATCAAGGTCTATTCTTGAATATAAAAATATATAGTAAAATATGTTAAATTCAGCCAACAATTCAGAATGTAATTTATACATAATGTAAATATGAATGAGGGAAAGGAAAAGCAGAAATCGGATGTCAGAATATGAAGTTCTTCATTTATTTGTCTTAAACATAGGAAAAATTATTTTGAGGATATTTTTGCTGATCATTGAGAAATATATCTTTAAATCTTATTTGATAAGTTTTATTTTATCCCCAAAGTTATAATGAAATAAACAATAAAACTGATTTTGTAATATTTAAAACAAACAAAATCCAAAGATCTTATGTTCAGCAAGAATATCAAAAACTAAATATAGAGACTAACAGCAATGAGGCAAAATCTGTACATTCTGCGAAAGACAAGGGCTAATTTTTTTAATTTGTAAGAAGCTCATATATTCAAGAGGAAAAATGTTAATGACAGGATAGGAAAATGGGCAAACTACATAGACAGTTCATAAGAAAAGGAAAAAACTGATAGAATCTTTAAACTACAAGGCAATTTTGTAAGGGAAATAATATTTATTATTTTTTTCATTAATTAAAACGCTGTGTTATTGATGCAGGGATTAACAAATAGAAGAGTTGTCACAGAAGAGAGAACCTAGAAATACTTATGTATGCCAGAAAATCTGATAGGCAAAGAAGTAACATTATTAATCAGCGGGGAAAGAGTATCAGTTGTGCTGGGCCAATTAATTATCTCTCTGAAAAAAACAAATACAATTAGATCGCTACCTCATATGTACCCAAAATAAATTTCAGGTGGCTTAAGGACAATCATCAGAAGGAAACCTTAAAACAATTAGAAGAAAATTTAGCATAATAACTTTCAGCTTTTGACATAGGGAAGGATTTCTTACACAACATGCAAAAACAACACATTTTAATAAAACATATTGGATAATGTGTATATACAAAACTTAAAACTTCTATACAGAAAAGATACCCTAAACAAATAAAAAAGCCAAGTCACTGTCTAGATCACATTTGAAATGTATATAACCAATGAAGAATTCATAGCTGGAATACATAATGCATAAATCACACAAAAAACGTCAAATCATGTGTACAAGCAAATCACAAAAGAGGAATCTCAAGTGGCCCATAAGAATTTGGAAACTAGTTAAAAATTATGAAAAAAAATTCCCTTCATAATAGTAAGTGAAAATATAAGTATTTAGGAATAAACAATTGTTTATTATTATAATTAAGCAGTTTTTAAGTAATGAAACTGCAAAATTTAAATATAACTTGTAGAATTAGAAATAACAATGGCTAAAAATCAAAAGAAATGAGTTGCTGGAAAATGAATAAATGCAAACCCCCCCCACAATCTAATATCATTCTTTTACCTGCCAAACTGGGAAAAAATAGAGGTATATCCACTAATAGTGAGGTTGCAGTGATTCAAACACTCACATCTTCTCGAAGATGCACAAATTAGTTAAATGGTCTGAAAAAATATGTGGCCAAGAACAAACCAATGTTCCAAATTTCTTGTTTATAGACCTAGAAATTCTATTTCTACTACTTTAACTTAAAAAATTTTTTTCTAGGCAAAATGTCTACCACAGTATTAACAATGGAAAAGTAAATGAAGAAAAATAAATGGCAAAAATAACGAGAAGAAGAATCAGTCCACACAATGAACTAATATTAGGTATTAAGTTATTCAGTTTAATGTTAAAGATACAAAATTAGGGATGTAAAAGTGTATTATAGTGTTATTTTATGTTGTAAGGAAAAATATTAGAAACCTAAAAACAGGTGTTTATTTCTACATAGCGCACTTAGGAGTTTTCTTTGTCATTTTGAAGATTTTTTTTTTTTTTTTTTTTTATTCAGTTTTTTCCCCCCAAAGCCCCAGTAGATAGTTGTATGTCATAGGTTCACATCCTTCTAGTTGCTGTACGTGGGACTCGGCCTCGCGTTGGACGGAGAAGTGGTGCCTCGGGGCGCTCCCGGGATCCGAACCCGGGCCGCCAGCATCAGAGCGCGCGCACCCAACCACCAAGCCACGGAGCCGGCCCTGTCATTTTGTATATCCTCCCAATTTTCCCACTAATCATATGTTGCATCAACAATTAAAAAATTAATTTTCTTGTATTCAGGAATTCACCTTCTAATCTTGTCACTAAATCATGAATAATCCTACTCCTAATGCTTTATGATTCTTTATATTTACATCTATATCTCCCAGTGAATATAATATATATTTACAAAATATATTTACAGAATTCACACACATCAAAATTGTTGTGTACACTCTAAGTAAGTTTAATATGTTCATGAAGAAAAAAATGGAGTGACTTTTTAAAGAAAGCATTCAAGTAAGTAGGAAGTTTGTTTTTAACAAACTCTACAAGTAAAATAGAATTGGAAAGAATTCTATTTTTAAAATGTTGCTCTACATGAAGTCTAAAGGGATTTGGCATGGGGAGAAAATGATTGACATTCTGGTTACTAAGGTAACTAAAGTAAATTTTCCCTGATTGGGAAAGACAGAGTCATGAATAATATTCCTTTTATTTATTCATTTTTTAAAGTTATAAGCACAAAAGTCATGGGTAATATCTCTGAAGCCTGAACATCCATAAATAGAGTTGGTTTTCTAATCAAGTAAACATAAAACTCAAGGTCATGCTTCATGGGAGGTGCAAAAATAAAGTAACCAGGAGTCGTTGCGAAATGAGTGGATTTGAGAGAGGGTTGAAAGCAATGTCTCTTGGTTGTAAAGTTAGAAGTAAATAAGGCGTGGGTGGTGGTGAGGGATAAGGGAAAAGATGACAATGATAATTTTCAACAAAAGAAAATTCATAATTTAATTTCCACATGGATTAGAGACAGTGGTTAACCAACAACTGCATTATTTGAATTTTTAAAAGGTGCATAAGAAGCAGTTCACTGTTAGGGCACCTGATGACTAGGTCCTGTTTTCTGAGATGGATCAGGATATGTTTAAGATTTTTTTTTTAAATTTTCTGTGTCTGTGTCTGTGTGTGTGTGTGTTGTTTCCTCATTTCCTTCTCCTCTCTCCCACTTCTCCTCTTCGTCCCCTTCCTCCTCCTCCTCCTCCTCTTATTCTTCATCTTCTTCTTCTTCCTCAATTATTTTTCTTCTTCTAAGATATAGTATTTAAAGCTTGTGAAGGCTATTTCTAGGGAAGGAAGGAACACTCACCTTTAAAGGTGTATCCAGTGTGGGTCTTAAAGCAAATTAAATTAGCATATGCAGTGCTGTAGAGGGAAGCTGGTTAAGTATGGCCTGAACAGAGAAATAAACACACTCCCGTGTCTCACATTCCAGTCTGAGAAAGGAGCAGAGCGTTGCGTGTGATGGAAGGAACGTATACAGCTATGGTCTGGTTTGGACTTGGGGAACTATATGTTTAATGTTTGTTATATGTGTTGTAGAGCATTTTCTGTCAATAACAATTCCTAATGTAATACAATTCATCTTTTCCTTCTTCTTTATGTCCTTCCATTCTCTTTATCTGTGTTCCTCCTCTTCCTCTTCTATCTCCTCCTCATGATAACTGTACAGTAAAGGCCTCCATCCTCTGTTTCTGATATACCAGGAATACTAGGTATACGTGTGTCTGTGGTGGGCACGGATCAAACAATTTATTGGGGCCATTTGTATAAACATGCATAGACACAAATGTAACCACTGATTAATTCATTAACTATTTTCCTGAAAATGTACAATATGTAAGCTACTGTCATAGTGGGTTGGAGTGTACAGGAATATGGAAGACTTTTATCCTTGCCCTTACGAAATGTAGAAACTAATGAAAACGAAAATAATATATAATTATGATATGCATAGTAAATATCATTCTACATAGCAATTAGGCAAAAATTGTAAATAGTAGATATCAATGACAGTAATTAGCATTGCTCTTACACAAACAAATGTACATTTTATAGCTTTAAGAAAATTTTCCTAATAAAAATCATCTATTCACCATTTTTTTCAGATGTTATCTACATAGGGAATAATTCTCTCACTATATTCATATGCATCTATATAAACTCGTCATCCATATAAAACAAAGACCTTGGATCTAAGACCTCCACAAGTCCTTTGTGTCTACCTCTCTTACAACCATGGGCTAGTGCAAAGAATTCCTGGATTTCTTTGGTACACTCCTGTTTGGCATGATCTCAAGGAACACATTCAGCTGCCTCTCTTTATTATGCCTCTAGTACCGTAGGTTCTGCAGCATTGAGGTTCCAAAGCTGACTCTATTTGTGCTGGAAGTGACAGTGTGATCCCTATCCACATATAGGTCAGAAGAAGGAATGGGGCAAGGAGCAGACAAAATTAGAAAAGTCTTTGTATGATTGATATCTGTGAATTTTGTGGCAGAGTAAGGGGAAGAATAAGTTATGGTCAACTGAAGAGTGGAAAGAGATAGGCAGGGAAGAAATGTAGGGGAGAAATTTAGAAAAGGGTACAAAGTAGTGGTTCTCAAAATTTAATGTGCATAATAATCACCCATTTCTTATTCAAATTAAGACTCCTGAGCTCCTTCCCAGGGAATATGTCCCTTGCAAGTGGCCCTGGTCATTCCAATGCAGGTAGTAATGTCTTTAGGAAATATTTGGTTGAGAGACAGATGATGGCAGGCTGACCTCTCAGCTATCACAGGGTTGGGATGATGGTGGGTAGGCTCAGCATCCAGGTCCAGAAGAAGCAGCAGCTACTAACTCAACTTGTATTACTCCATCCTTAATAGCTCCCAAGAACAGTCAGCCCATAAGTGGTCACAGCCAGTTCGGCTTGATTGGTTTTCTGCCAATTCGGACACCTGGAGAGGAGGGAGCACGAGCCATATATATATATATATATATATTTTCTTTCTTCTCCACTCATTCTCACCCACTGTACAAAAAGACTTCCAGAAATTTATGCCTAGACAGTCTTTGCATATGCAAAATATTGATATATGATTATAGGGTTAAAATCAATTCCCTCCAGGTCTTCATGGCCTGCTCTTGCTTCGAATTCTATTAAGACGAAAATAGTTTTTAATTCTGTTTTCAATTTCTATAATTGAGGTTAAAAAGCTTAAAATGCAAATACCTAGGAAAGGGATTTACACTCAAAAGTTATTCAATGTACATGTGATGAAAATAGAGTCTGTCCTGTACACAGGAGCTAATACTGAAGGGGAGGCTCTATCTCTGAAGGAGAGGTTAGGTCAGTCCAGGGAAGGAAGAGAGAAGTAAGAGGCTGGGGGACTGAAGACGGGAAACGCTTCACAAATTCTCCTTCAGGCAGCACGGGAGAGGTGCTACTGCAGTGAGCATGTAAGAGAGGCAGCCTTGGGGTTGAACCAGGAGAGGAACCAGAATACGGAGGTGTTTTTCTCATCAGAGCACGAAGGGAAGCCTAGACGGATCTGTGATCACAAATGCCCAAGAACCTGGAGCAGATATGATCCTAGCTAAGGTCAAATAAACAAGCTAATGGAAAGACTTCAAGCCTGAAATGCAAGAACAAACCAGAAATAAACTTCCCAAGCAATAGGTTTTCTGAAAATGAGAGCAGTACCCAAGCAAGTGGAACCCTTCGAAGCTCTCTAAATCTGGACCAGAGGGAGAGAGAGAAGGTAAATATGTAAGGTGTTGGGGATAACTTCAAAGGGTATATTAAGATCAATTTTAATTAAGTTAAGTTTAGCAAGCCGACGCATACAGAGGTCTGTTTTTTTAAACACAGTCTTCTTTATATTGCATTTATTTTGTTATGTTTGTGAATTATAATTTTGATCTTTAAACAGCAGGTAATACCATATTTCCTTGATTCCAAGACACAATTGATTTTAAAATGCACCACCAATTTCATAAGATTTTGGGGGGTGGGGAGCAAAAAGAACCCACTACAGTAAACGTACACACAGATGCATGCATGTCCCAACAATATTAAACGTATTTTAGAGAAGCTGTCTTTTTTCTCCCGACCCACCTGGATTGTGCAAGCCTCCCTCTCTGTCATCTGTGCTCAGCCATACGTTGTTACACAAAGCCCCAGAGTCACATGGTGGCACCTGCCAGAACTGTAGGCAAATAGGCTACGAGGCCTTTGGTAGGCACTTTTCGGTCAGACTTGCATTTTCAGACCTATTAAACAATGACAGACTTTCCTGTTGCCTAAGCACGGCCCATTTGAAAATCCCACCCAGAAAAGGAATATCCCTCCAGATTCTCAAACTGAAAAATAGAAGTATTTCAAAATAAGCTAATTAGGAAGTATGGTCCTTCTCCACTCACAGTCCTGGCTAGAAACTCAGGTGATTCTAGAACATTTTCTATTTCTTGTACATGGAAGAACATTCTAGAGTTGGCTTGTTGCTTGTCCAAAGCAGGAGGGGGTTGCCTGCAAGGCCTGCTTCTGTCAACACAAAAATATCTGCTCATGTATGGATGGAATGTAGCTCAGCCAGAAAATGTCTGGGTTTCCCATGTGGGAAAACACATCTATGTTTTAAGATTAATTTGGAATCTGAAACACTTTGTTAAAGCTTTATCATTAATCCCTAAGAAATGTAGGGATTTTGCTGCCTGTAGTCAGACCGTGATTTTTTTTTCCGCCCCCGATTCTAAATGCTGTGAGTGATGATCAAAATGGCGAAGGTCCTTAGGGATGGGGGCAGGATTACACACTTCATCTAATACTGGGGAGCTCACACCAGCCCTGAGCTTCACATTTCAAGGACAAGAATTTCCAGAGGGACTAGTTAGCTGACTTTCCTGTTAAGGGTCATTTCATCTTGGAAATTGGTGCCTCAATTTTGGTTCAGGGTTTTCACCTTCAATTTCCAAGTAAAAGTAATAGCTCAATGGCTTCCCTTTAGAACTTATTTTCAAAAGAATCATGTATGGCAGTGGCAGTAAAGACTGAAACATTACGGGTCACACAAAGTGTGGGAGGAAATTCTAAAAGTAGCTGAGAAAATGTTCCATCCATGCCTTTGTCTTCCTGCATTTTGCTATTAGGTGTACAAATTTTAAATTAAATATCTAACTTATCTCTAACTGTGATAGCTAGTAGCATCCAAAATGACTCCTATGTTGAGAAATATCATGAATTTACAGAGTAAAATAAACTTATAAGATGTTCTAAGAAGTACAATTTGCAACAGTTGTGGTCGTGACTATTTCCACAACGGCCGTTCTCCCTTCAGTTGTTTCTGGGTTGTTTATGTGTGATTCTATCTGAAGGCTGGGGAGTAGACCTGACAATTGTTTCATGTCTTTGCTCCTATAAGATCCATTACCCTGTGACCCTTGTTAGGATTTCGGACACTTGGATAGAACACCAAAAGTAACACAGCCCTTACAGGAGTAATGAATAGTGGAAATCTATGTGGACTGGGACAAAAGCCAATCCAAAGACTCCAGAGATTCTCTCCCACCTGTGGTCTGTGGGCAGAGGACACTTTGACCAGCACGGAACAAGAACATCAGATGCAGACGCCTATCACTGGTGAAGATGGCCAGCCCTCCCCTGATAGCCGGAAGAGCTTGCTTATGCAGAGAGGAGATAGGATGATTTTCTCTGTGAAATACGCCAAGTTTCCTCATCAAAGTGTCGGGAAGCAGAGTTCTTCCCAGGAAACTAGATATAGAATTTCTTTCTTGGAATAAGAATAAAGAGGAAAATTTATTAGACCAAAGACCTTCCTTCTTTTTTCCTCACCACTTGCACACACGCATATACACACACACTAACACACTCTGGAGGATGGTGCTTCCCAGTTGAAGAGCCTGTAGGTACTTAGCTACTGGGTAGTTAGCATCATGTCCATGAGCTTCTGAGGGCCAAATCCTAACTTGGTCTTTTGTTCCTTGACTCCATTTCTTACTTATAGACTATAACCCTGTTTTATTTTATTCAATATTTCTTCATCTATTGATTGATTCATTTATTCATTCAATAATGATTCGTTGGGCATCTGTTATTTGCTAAACCTGCTACTTGATGAGTGTAAAATTATATAGTCCCTGCTGTCAAGAATGTATCATCCTGAATGGAAAATATGATGCTTGTATATGTTATGAAGGAGGAAATATTAAGTGACTTACAAGAAGTAGATTGAAGCGGCTATGGACTCTCTGAGAATGAAAAAGAGGAAAGATCTTTTTTTTGTTGAGGTAACATTGGTTTATAACATTATAAAAATTTCAGGTGTACATCACATTTTGACATCTGTAAAGGCTATATTGTGTTCACCCTAAAAATCTAGTTGCCATCCATCACTGGACAGATGTACCCCTTTACCCCTTTCACCCTCCCCCCACCTTCTGCCCCTCTGGTAACCACCAATCTGTTCTTTGTATCTATGTGTTTGTTTGTTGTTGTTGTTGTTTTATATTCCACATGAGTGAAATTATATGGTATTTATCTTTCTCCATCTGACTTATTTTGCCTAGCATCATACTCTCAAGGTCCATCCATGTTGTTGCAAATGGCAAGATTTCATCATTTTTTATGGCTGAGTAGTATTCTATTGTATATACCGTATGTATATGATATATATAAATATTATATGTGTATATCACATCTTCTTTATCTATTCATCCATAGATGGGCATTTGGGTTGTTTCCAAGTCTTGGTTATTGTGAATAATGCTGCAGTGAACATAGGGGTGCATATATCTTTTTGAATTAGTGTTTTTGTATTCTTTGGATAAATCCCAAGAAGTGGTATAGCTGGATCATATGGTAGTTCTATTTTTAATTTTTTTAAGAATTTCCATACTGTTTTCCACAGTGGCTGCAGCAATTTACATTCCTACCAGCAGTGTACGAGGGTTCCCTTTTCTCAACATCTTCTCCAACACTTGTTATTGCTTGTCTTTTTAATAATAGTCTCTCTGAAATGCATGGGGTAACATCTCATTGTGGTTTTGATTTGCATTTCACTAATAATTAGTGATGTTCCAACACCTTTTCATGTGCCTGTTGGCCATCTGTATATCTTCTTTGGAAAATGTCTGTTCATATCCTCTGCCCATTTTTTGATTGGGTTGTTTGTTTTCTTGTTGTTGAGTTGTATGAGTTCTGTATATATTCTGAATATTAATCTCTTATCAGACATATGATTTGCAAATATCTTCTCTCAATCAGTAGGTTGCCCTTTCATTTTGTTGATGGTTTTCTTTGCTATGCAGAAGCTTTTTAGTTTGATGTAATCCCATTTGTTTCTTTTTTCTTTTTTTTCCCTTGCCTGAGGAGACATTTCCAAAAAGATATTGCTAAGATTGATGTCAAAGAGCATATTGCTTATGTTTTAGGATTTTTATGGTTTCATGTCTTACATTCAAGTCTAATCCACTTTGAGTTAGTTTTTGTGTATAGTGTAAGATAACGGTCTTTTTTGTGGCTGTCTAGTTTTCCCAACACTATTTTCCCAACTTTACTTTCTCTATTGTATGTTCTTGGCTCCTTTGTCAAAAATTAGCTGTCCATGAATGTGTAGGTTTATTTCTAGGCTCTCAACTCTGTTGCATGGATCTGTGTGTCTATTTTTCTGCCAGTACCATGCTGTTTTGATTACTATAGCTTTATAGTATACTTTGAAATCAGGGAATGTGATGCCTCCAGCTTTTCTTTTTTCCTCAGGATTGCTTTGGCTATTCAGGGTCTTTTGTTGTTCCATAGAAATTTTAGAATTCTTTTTCTGTTTTCATGAAAAATGTCATTGGGACTTTGATAGAGATTGTATTGAATCTGTAGATTGCTTTAGGTAGTATGGACATTTTAACTATGTTAATTCTTCCAATCCATGAGCATAGAGTATCTTTCCATTTCTTTGTGTTCTCTTTGATTTATTTCAATGTCTTATAGTTTTCAATGTACCGGTTTTTCACCTTCTTAGTTAAATTTATTCCTAGGTATCTTATTCTGTGTGTTGTGATTGTAAATGGGATTGTATTTTTGATTTCTCTTTCTGCTATTTTAATTAGTTATATAGAAACACAACTAACTTTTGTATGTTGATTTTGTACCCTGCAAATTTACTGTATTCGTTTATTATTTCTAATAGTCTTTTGTTGAATTCTTTAGGGTTTTCTATATATAAAATCATGTCATCTACAAATAGTGACAGTTTTACTTCTTCCTTTCCGATTTGGATCCCTTTTATTTCTTTTTCTTGCCTAATTGCTGTGGCTAGGACTTCCAATAGTATGTTGAATAAGAGTAGCAAAAGTAGTCATCTTTGTCTTGTTCCTGTTCTTAGAGGGATAGCTTTCAGTTTTTCCCTCTTGAGTATGATGTTGGCTGTAGATTTCTCATATATAGCCTTTATTATGTTGAGGTTCTTTCTTTATGGACCCATTTGATTCAGTGTTTTTATCACAAGTAGATGCTGAATCTTGTCAAATGCTTTCTCTACATCTATTGAGATGATCATGCAATTTTTATTCTTCATTTTATTACTGTGGTGTATCACGTTGATTGACTTGTGAATGTTGAAACCTCTTTGCATTCCTGGAATAAATCCCTGTTGATGGTGGTATATGATCCTTTAAATGTATTGTTGTATTCCATCTGCTAATATTTTGTTGAGGATTTTTGCATCTATGTTCATCAGTAATATTTGCCTTCATTTTCTTTTTTTGTATTGTCCTTGTCTGGTTTTGGTATCAGAGTAATATTGGCCTCGTAAAACGAGTTAGGAGGTGTCCCCTCCTCTTTAATTTTTTGGAAGAGTTTGAGATGGATAGGTATTAAATCTTCTTTGAATGTTTGGTAGAATTTGCTGGGGAAGCCATCTGGTCCTGGACTTTTGTTCTTTGGGAGGTTTTTGATCACTGTTTCCATCTCCTTACTAGTGATCAGTCTATTCAGATTCTCTGTTTCTTCTTGATTCAGTTTTGGAAGGTTGTATGATTCTAAGAATTTATCTGTTTTTTCTAGGTTATCTGATTTGTTGGCATATAGCTTTTTATGGTATTTTCTAATAATTCTTTGTATTTCTGTGATATTAGTTGTAGTTTCTCCTCTCTCATTTCTGATTCTCTTTATTTGAGCCTTCTCTCTTTTTTTCTTAGTGAGTCTAGGTAAAGGTTTGTCAATTTTGTTTATCTTTTCAAAGAACCAGCTCTTAGTTTCATTGATCTTTTTGAAAAAGAGAAAGGGTCTTACAGTGGATGTGATATTAGAACAAAGGATGAGAAGTAGATATGTTGTCAGGTTCGAAGAGGTAGAAGGATGTAATGTACTTAGGGCATAGTTCCAGTAAACACACATTCATATGAAAGCTGGATCATTTTTAAGATGATTAATGACAAAAGGAAAATAATCACAGACAAAAAAGCTATGATTTTTTTGGTAATGTTCTTGGGTTGGCAGGCTGAAAAATGTGGACTGTATAACATGAAAGCAAATAAACGTAGTATCAAATATATTGAATTTTTTGGGAAATCAACACAGAGTAATGCACAGAGAAGGTGTTTATCGTATGTATAGTTTTTGAAAAAAACTACTTCTCTGGCTCATTTAGGAGGAAAGCATTGAGTGAGCATACTCTATGGGTTATCACAACAGTCGTTCTTCTATCCTTAATATCAACCTGATTGATAGGCTCAGCCTTAACTCAAGAACTTCCCATTAAATAATTTATCACAAGGCTCATATTAAGTATGTTAAATTCATTTATTCATTTTTTTTTCTAACAAGTTCTTATTGAGCACTTACTGTGTGCTAAGTGGCACTCTAGGCTCTGGGGATTTGGTGATAAGAAAGAGAGAGAAGAGTCTCTTCTATTAAGGAATATTTTTAATTAAAAATTGATGTAAATACATTTGAGGAGGGATCTCAGTGAATTAAGGGAAAAAGCCACATGAAGATTTGGGAGAGAGAGTGGAGATTTCATGCAGAGGAGCTAGCAAATACAAAGGAGATCATATAGGGCCTTGTAAGCCATGATTTTAAGAGTTTGGATTACAGTCTGAGTGTGAAGGAAAGCTAATCAAAGATTTGTTGCTAAAGATCATTCTAGTTGCCATGTGGAGAATAAACTGTAGCAGGACAAAAGTAGAAGTAGTTAGGAAATCCTCATAGTAATCCAAGTGAGAGATGATGGTGGCTCACCTGAGGTTATAGTGGTGAAGAATGTGGAAAGTATTCTAGTTATATTCGGGAAATTTTTTGAAGATTGAACCACCAGAACATGCTTGTGGGTTGCAGTATGGGGCATTAGAAAAATTCCATATGGCCTGAGCAACTAGGAGAATGGTTGAAGCATTTACTGAGATAGAGGAAGCTAGAGATGAAATCAGTTACAGGGTGGTTAAGAGGTTTGTTTTCAAAAATTAAGTTTTAGATAAGGAGGTGAATTTACACCTTGAGCTCTAGGGAGAAGCTGGAGATAGAAACACATATGTGGGACTGTGTGAGATTACTTAGAAAGAGAGTTTAGTGGCGGAAAGAGCATCAAGGAACAAACTTGAGAGTGATAACATCTTTAGAGGTTGGTAAAAGAGGGAGAGACCAGCAAAGAACACAGAGAAAGAATGCCTGGGGGGTAAGATGAAAACCTAGGGTGGAGAGACCTGGAAGCCAGGGGAAGACAGTGTTCTGAGAAGGAAGGTCTGCTGTGTACAATGCTGCTGAGAGGCCAAGGAAGACGGGAACGGGAAACTGACCTCTAGGCTTTATAAACCATATGTAGCTGGGGAGCTTGACAAGAGTCAGAAGTAGTATTGACAGAGTAGCAACGAATAAAGTGGAGTAGGTCTGAAAAGGCATTTGGGGTGAGGAAGTGAAAACAGTGAGTATAAAGCACTCTTATGAGAGTTGTACTATTAAGGAAGTAAAATTATTAGGTGGTAACTGGAGCGGTGGGTGTGTTCTTTCAGGTGACTATGTCACTGCCTGCAATAGTGTGCTGGGGTGCTATGGGGAACGACACCAGCACACTGGGGAGGGTAAACTTGGTGATGCATAAGAGAGAGCAGCCTCAAGGAGATGGGGTGCAATGTTCAAGTTATGGATTTGTCTTTTGCTGGAAGCAAAGATGGTACAGTTATTGTGACAGGAAGGAAGGCGGAATATGGGTATAGATTGAAGGGAGGTTAGTGGATTGGGTGGTGGGAAAATGAGGTCCTTTTCTTCTTATGAAATGTTTAATCGAGGGAGATACTGAAACATTTGCTCTAGAGAGAGCCAAGGAAGGAAATGAGCATAAGCAATGTAGTCAGGAAAAATGCTCCGAGGCACATGCAACCCTCTGTGAAGCCCAGATACACAGTTCCTGGAAAATAGTGGGAGCAGATGGGACCAGCCTGACAGGCGTTCTCCAGAGAGGGAGATGGAGGGATACCAGGGGAGCTCTTCTTAAGTAAAGGCTGACGTCGAGCCCGAGGCTGATTCACCATCTGCCAACAGGCTCTGTGGTGACAAACCGAAGGGCAATCTTTCCAAGTCTGTGGAAGGCAAGATGCTGTCCCCAGAAAGTGTGTATGTGTGTGCACTTGCCCCCAGATCAAACACAGAAACCCATGTGCCTTTGGAGGTTTTGTGGGAAAGGCAGAGGCCGTGTGTTGTCGTGGAAAGAGATCAAGAGAGACTCAAGTTCTAGTACTCTCTCTGCTCCAAATTTGTGTGATTTTTGGACAAAAACAAAACAAAAAAGCTCTCTGAACCTTTGATTGCTCAGCTGTAAAAAAAAAAGAACTGCTAAGAGAGTAGATCTTATGTTAAGATGTTAAGTGTTCTTATCACATACACACACAGACAAACACACACAAACAAATAATAATAATTAAAGGGGGTGGAAGGAAAGTTAGGGAGGTGATGGATATGTTTATGGCCTTGATAATGGTGATGGTTTCATGGGTGTATGCTTATACTAAACTCAGTGAATTGTATACATTAAATATGTACAGCTTTTTACATGTCAATCATATCTTAATAAATGTGTTTAAAAAATAGGGAGTGTGTTGGCGCAGGCCCTGTGGCATAGTGCTTAAATTCACACACTCTGTTTCAGCAGTCTGGGGTTCGCAGGTTCAGATCCTGGGCACAGACCTATGCTCTGCTTATGAAGCTCTGCTGTGGCAGGTGTCCCACATATAAAGTTGAGGGAGATGGGCATGGATGTTAGCTCAGGGCTAATCTTCCTCAGCAAAGAGAGGAGGATTGGCAACAGATGTTAGCTCAGGGCTGATCTTCCTTACCAAAAAAAAAAAAAAAAAAAAAAAGGAAGTGTGAACAATGCAGCAAAGTCCTCCATGAAACCTGCAAGTTGGATCTTCAGTCTCCCTCAACGAGGTCCCTGCTCCTAAGCAGACAGCCCAAGCTTCTGGTTCTCTCCATGCCAATCATGAGGCAGATCATTTTAGGAAATAGGTTTGCTGAGCTTGTAGAGATCAACTAAACCAAAGCACACAGAATAGCATTAAGAGGAACAACCATTATTATGTCAGCCAAGGAGTAGAAATTCCAAGTTTCTGAGGAAGTTCCTTGAAATTAGGTCAACAGTGTGCATATGCTCAAAATAGAGTTGCAATAAAGGGCTTTTCACCACAGAAGACTGAAAGCTGTTCTAAATACTCTAAAGAAAATGGCTGAAATCTGCTTCCACCACTTTCCTTGTTGATGGCATATAGGACGAATGTCTAGGAAAAATGTGAAATGAGTTTGCTACCAGGGAAATTTTGCATCCCTTTCTTTCAGAACTATTGACAAGTTGATACTCTTTAATAGGCTTCCCTAATGCTGGCATCATATTCTTTATTCTGTTGCAAATAATCTCAATTGTCTGAGCGGGTGGGGGAGACAAATATGCAGAAAATTGGCTTGTGAAGGTCATCTCAGCCAGGAAATAATTTGGCTTGTTAAATACTTTACCATGTATAGAGCAATTTGTTTATGTTTTGTGTTGAGCCAGAACTAATCCTCTCCTTTACAATAAGAAGAGGTGCAGTTGCACGGGGTCCAAGAACTTCCAGGTACTCCTGACGACTTAAAAGCTAAAATGGAGCAAGGACACACGAAACAGAAAACATATAGTTTTCAGTTTCTCCAGCCAGAATATTGAGTTTTCTCTGTAAGAGAATATATAGAACTTAATTTTCCTCAACTATTTAGGAATTTTACTTCTTGTTTTATTTTATTTTTTTACCCTCTGTCATAAATTTCTTTTGATGCCAAGCGAGGGTTTAGAGAAGGATCAATAATTTTGAGCTTACAGCATTTTATTGATCTCCTTTTCTCTTTTTTAATTTTTATTTGTCCAAACGAAAAAAAACATAAGAAATAGGTTAAAAATGGAAAGTCATGATTTTTCTTTACTAGTCTTTTTTTCTTTCTAAAGTGTGGTTCAAACAGAAACTTTCCTGCCAAAGCAGTTAGTGATGGTGCAAACCAAAGTGTCTCCTGCCCTGTTGGTGAGAGCGGGCATCTGACGGTTGGGTCTGGAGAGCAGGCTTTCATTCCAGAGGAGCCCAGCACTTTGTTACTTCAGAACACGCTCAGACAGTGGGGATTTCAACTTGGACTCTTTCCTATTTTCTGTGCTCTGTAATCCTCAAATACACACCAGAACTTCTTGAAAGGGTTAGCATGCAATTAATGCCTTGTTAAGGAGGATTGTGTGATCTTCCTTGGAGATGTTTATAACAAAAGAATGGAATTACTGAGAGAATTTTGGTATGATAGACTAGAAAGTGGTGTATTTGGTATAAAAGAATAATGGACTTAGCATTTATGAAGACTTGTATATACCAAAAAAAAAAAAAGATTAAAAAGATTTCACTTTTTCTAATGATAATGAAATCCCTGTGAGGTAGAGAACAGCATGCCCACGTTATGAATGACATCACTGAGGCTCACAGGTTAAGAAACCCTAGGCTACCTCTGCCCTGGTCTGGATCGCTCTTTTGTAGACTCCAGCCCTCCTTTCCTCACTTCTGCGTGCTCACCTTCAGCATCTGCTTTCACTTCAGATGTACCCCTGGGATTTGCTTCAGGAAGAGGCAGGCTGAAACCAATGGCTGGAACTCCCAGTACCATGTTTTCCTGATAGAAAGCACTGGGAGGCAGGCCTGCCCTATTGGTGGGGAGCCACAAATCTGTGCTCTGGTTCTGTCTACCTCTCTCTGTGCTGGCTGCCTAGACCAAATATGATTGCTTACTTATCACCAGAACTGCAGCCTCCAGAACTACAAATCTTCAGAGGTTCTCTCTCCACTAAAAGAGGTCCTGAGTACTGGTTTCTTCTATTTCATATATCTAGTATTTCTTGAAGCATTATAATAGCACCGTAAACAAGAGCTAAGAAAAAGCACAGAAGTAGAAAGTATTTATATATGAAGGATACAAGTACAAATGAGGCAAACATCACTGGTTGTTGGTTTCAGAACAGATCTGGAAGCCAAACATAGATATTCTGTGCTTGTTTGAGGAGATCCTTCATTGGCACTGGTCTGAGGGTTGGTGACAGATTCAGAACATGCTTCTTTGGCCCATCTGCAGGCAGCCTCATTTGACCATCTTTGTTATTGTTCTGATCTTCACCTTCTGGAGAAAAAAAAGAACTTGCCTCTGAGTCCCTTAGACTTGGTGAAACCTAGGAGATTCTGTGGTGACCGCATTTCCTTTCTTTTTTCCCTGTCTGGCAGTACCCTCTGAGAGTTCTTCCTCGACTCCAGTCCCACCGCTCTCTCTGTCAAGGTTTCTCTAAGACCCATTTTTGGCTTTTTGTCAAAGCTGGTTGTTCCCCGTGACAAAGCTCAGCTTTTTCACCTGTAGTTCTAAGTCAGTATCTGAAATTAAATTCTCTAGTGACCATGAGTTCTTAGAGAGTGGGCATGATTTTTAACTTGACTTTTTCCTCATGGCCATAGTCAAAGATAGATGTTCCTCATTTCTCAGTAGCAGGGCAATAGAGGAGTTAAGAGCACACATTCTCAAATGAAACTGTTTGAGTTCAAATCCTAGTCCTACTATTTGGAAACAGAAGAGAAGAACTGACTACCTCAATTATCTCATCTGCATAGAGTGATAAAAATATAGCACAATGGTTGGCAAACTTTTCCTTAAAGGATCAGATAATAATTATTTTAGGCCTCAGGCCAAGAGGTAAGTGGAGGATATTATGTAAGTACTTACACAATCATTCAAACTGTAACCACTTAAAAATGTAAAAACTGTCCCTAGCTCGCAGGTCATAATAAAATAGGCAGCTGTCTGGATTCATGGGCCGTAGTTTGTTGACCTCGGAGATAGCTCTTTCTTTTGGATTGTTGTGAAAATGAAATATGTGTGTATACGTAAAGTTATGAGATAATTCCCGACATGTAATAAGCATTCAGCAAGAGTTTTTTCCCTTTCTTCTCTTATGAAGAAAAAAATCAATTTATGAAAAGGAAGGAAAACATATTGCTCTCTCTAGCCCACCCTCTACACTTCTCTTCTTGTCTTAGTGCACAATTTGTGGTATCTGATTTCAATAGCTTTATCACGGATTCCTGGTAAAGCCATCTCTTTTCATTTTTTCAATAGAAATTAATTGCCTCCTCCCCCTTTTAAAAAAATCTTAACCATCCTGATTTATAACATGTGTCCATTAGGCTATCTCAAATCTATTCTATTATAAAAAATGGGTTTGGTCATCCAGAAAGCCTATTATCAATCCTTAAAACGCTCTTTCTCACCTACTCAAACTTAACTCAAACTCTTTTAAATGCCTGGGATGGTACATACACCCTCCCTGACCTTTGCGGTTATGAGTTGGTCATTATACCAGAAAAACAGAAAAATGACTCTGGTTTCCTGATTAGGGAGATGCCACATCAATAGAATAGATATATTAACCAAAAAACAGGGATGTATTGGTCCCTTAAATCTTACTTACCCTTGCAATCTTTATTTATTTATTTATTTATTTATTTATTTATTTATTTAATTTTGTGTGTGAGGAAGATCAGCCCTGAGCTAACATCTGCCAATCCTCCTCTTTTTGCTGAGGAAGACTGGCCCTGGGCTAACATCCATGCCCATCTTCCTCTACTTTATATGGGATGCCGCCACAGCATGGCCTGACAAGCAGTGCATCAGTGCACACCGGGGATCCGAACCCCAGGCCGTCACAGCGGACATGGGTGCTTAACCGCTTCACCACCGGACTCTCCCCTATGTGATCTTAAATATCTAGTTTCCATACCTTTCTGTGATGAAATGAGTGTCAAAATGGCAGTGGCCAGTCTCATATACTTCTTACAATTATCCTCACTAGATATTTCTAGGTAGAAAAAATTGAATCACGTCATTGGACTCACCAATGAGTCACTGGCAGGGGTTATTTTGAGTTATAGATATGGACCTCCCAAAATAACTGAATGGGAGTCACTAGGAACAGTCTCAGTTGCCATTATTCTTAGCTTCAGGAATGCCAGGTGGAGCTGTGAGTTTCTGCCATGTTTCAACTTTAGTTTCAATAAGCAATGCCAGTGGGTCTTCAAGCGGAGACATAATTTTATAGATGGGGAAGTTAGGCTCAAAGATGTGAAGTCACTTAACCAAGGATACTGTGAAGTGACAGAGTTGAACATTAAATGTGGTTCCTTCTAGTTATGAAGCCCAAATCCCAAGCTTTTTCCACCATGCTCTCCCGTCTCCCTCTAAAAACACCCAGTAGGGACATCTAGTAAGCCTCAGCTAATCTTTTCTATGAATCATTCTCCTGGTGGTTAGGGGTTGATCTGAATGATGACAACAGTGGATCTTAAGCAATCTGAGGCTGAATGGGTCGTGACTGAGACTGGCCAAAATCAAGAGTAGGATGAAAGTGTGAGCTGGGTCACCGATGATCAAAGGTCTGGCTGGATGAGGTGAGGCTTCTGAAATGATGTGAGCCCAGGTAGTGTAATGGGAAAAGCTTGGGATTTGGGCTTCCTAGACAGACAGAAGTGAATTTAAATCTCAACTTGGTCACTTCGAAGCATCGTAAGCTAAGTCATATCTCTGATCTTCAATTTCCCCATCTCTAAAATGGTGACACTAATGTCTACCTCAATATTTTATCATACAGATTATTAATAATTTATGTAAAACATTTTACACAACCTGCGGAATTCAGTAAGTGTTCATAAAAATAGTATTAATATCCTTAGCTCATCAATTGCCTGTATTCCATTGATGTCCTCATTAATTTATGCTGCATCCTCTGAGCTGAGGCTTAGATGAGAAATTGGATCTTCCATGTTTTGGGTGAATTTCCTTCAATAGATTTACCCTCTGGACCACCCACTCTCTGGGTATGATTACTGAAAAGTTAGATTTCAGCAAGATGTTCTTTTAGCCGAGGCATTATCTTCAAGGCTAAAAAGCAGATTGATGTGTAATGTTCCTAAAAACAATCAGTTGAGAGAGAAAAGAAACTGTCACCATAACATGAAGACAAGTTTTCAGTTAAGTCAATCACTCATTTTAAAAAGGATCTCTTTTTAAAGAGATACTCTTCTAATAGTCTCCTACTAGGTATTCAGATGCTATATAGTTATAAATGAATTATTTCTGCCTACATGTTTTTGTCGTCATTTTGATATCTCTATCTTACTTCTGAGTCTTTCCCAAAATTCTTCATATTTTTAAAGGAGCTTTAGTATTTAACCTTCTTTGATTTTATTTTTTATTTTTATTTTTAAGACTGCCTGAGAAGTACAAATTCATCTTGACTCTATATTTGCACTCTTATCAGTTATAACTGGGGACAGAGGGATCCATTCATTTAACAGTTATTTTTTAAACATTTATATGTGCCAGATACTGTCCCCAGAGCTGGGGATACAAGCAGCAGTTAATGAGAAAAGCACAGATCCCGCCCCCTGGGAGCTTGTGTTACAGTGGCATCTAGGTCCAGCTTCTATTAACCTTTCTAAACAGCTAATGGAGAGATGTAGGAATGTCTCATATTTTCATTCAAAATTATTATTCTTTCCATATTAAAAATTACAATGGATTAAGATAAAATTAATATTAATTTTTTTTTTAGTGCTTAACTCTGCACAAGGCACTTGAGTAACATAATTATAAAATGTAGCCCTTAAGTATAACTAATATACATTCTTGTTGGGCAGAGAAAACATAAATAAAGATGTAAACAATATCACATTCAAGAAATAATTTAAACAATGCTAAGGAAAGTGGTCATGCAGCTTATGCATTCTTGGGGGCTCATTACCGTGAGACTTTCTGTGAATTCACAAACTGAATAAGGAGCAGAAAAGGTAATTTTTGTTTCTGCTTCTTTTTTCTTCCACTGTAAGAGCAGGAAAAAAAACTTTAGGAAATAAAGCCATCCCTCCTCTTTTCTCTGTAAACCCTGTGATGACCTCTCTTCCAATCAGGAGAGGGTTTCCCTTGGCAACCGTACCACTTATCCCCCTTTCCAAACGGCTCTGTAAATAAAAATTATTTTGAAGAGACCAACAAATGATTACTCTTTAACAAATTATCTGCTTTGTCTCACTCCAAATTAGAGGTTGACATGAACTCTTATTTAAAGAAAATACATTTCTTATCCATTACAAACATTTTGAAAAACCGTTTGAATAATTTAAAAACATATTTACATAAGAATTATTGATGCCCTTTAGTATGGTAACTTGAAGCCCTCAAATCCTTCTGCTTTTACTTTTAATCTTGCCTGTGAGATTCATCAAATATAAGTTAATTCTGGCTTTAGATATTATTAAGGACAAATGATGAAATCAGGTAGAATATTATGACCTCACATATCAGAGTTAAGTACATATAATTAAAGTATATGTAAACAATGCATAAAATGGTTTGAAAAGAGAGAAATAAAATATTTCCTTGAAATCCAAGTAACCTTTCCAGGCAGCAACATGGTGAGATTGACATTATCATAGAGATATTCTTGAATCAGGTCTAATGTATATTAAAAAAAACCTTGCAACATATAGTGCTTTAATGATTTTCAAGAACACAGTGTTTTTCTTGTAACATTATATGCCACTTATTTCACATCAGTGGGCTGCAGAATTATATTTAATAACTACTAGCTTGGACTGTTTACTAGAACTCATAAATGGGAAAAAAAAAATACTTAGCAAGCTTTCTTCTTTCCTCTTCAGGAGAAATTTGGCTAGATGAGGTAACTCTGAGGCTACCTGAAATGCTGCTGGGTTTGTCTTCTTTTTCCCAGCTAATGGAAGAAGTGGTCTAAGCAAGTATTTTAAGAACATGTGAATAATCTCTTTCATTTCTGAAGCCATTTTACTTTCCATCCATTCAGAGCTGCACCATGACAAATATGTGTCTTACTTTAAAAAGCTGAATATGCATTAGTTATTATACGTAATAAAAATATGAAAAGTTACCTAGAAAAAACATTTCTGTTTAACAATGAAGTGTTTGAGGAGTTGCAAAATGAGTGGAATTTTTATGCATATGATGAAATGACTTTGCTTGCAATTGAAACAAAGTTACAACATTATTTCTCCCTGTGGCCAGAGCCTCCTTTCTTTTCAGAGAGATTCACTGTGGGTCAATCAAGGACCTGATTTTCCCCAGTGACTGCATTTTCTTGTTAATCCACGCGAAGGCATTGACTAATGCACAATCCTAGTCATTTAAAATAGTAACTTTTCAGCTGCCCCCTGTGGCTTAGCGGTTAAATGCACGCGCTCCGCTGCTGGCGGCCCGGGTTCAGATCCCAGGTCCGCCCCGCTTGTCCGGCCATGCTGAGGCCACGTCCCACATACAGCAACTAGAACGATGTGCAGCTATGACATACAACTATCTACTGGGGCTTTGGGGGGAAAAAAATTAAAAAAAAAAAAAAAAGAACTTTATAAAAAATAAAATAGTAACTTTTTTCCTTAGCTACAACATCATTATTCAATCTACACTTTTCACAACTGGTTACAATGTCAGACTGCTTTTACCAAGCAGTCTAGTCCACGTTCCTTAATGCCAGGAAACTCAGAAGACTGCCCGGGCCTGGTTTATACTTCCAAATGAAGGGTGAAAGCAAGTCTACAAGGGACATTCTTTACCAAAATCTTCTTCACTAGTCTTCTTTACCAGTAAAGTCTTCTAAAATCTAGTCTTCAATGGTTAGCCACCAAAGTACCATAGTGGGGAAACAGAGGCACAGAGGGAGACAGCGTGGACAATGGAAAGTGCACAGAGAATGCTACCAGGCTGTGATGCTGCCGCATTCTGATCTTCCCAAGAACACTGTGTGGCGGCACTGTGTCAACTCTCTTCTAAAATCCTATTTTACGGGGAAATGTTTGCTCAGACAATAGTCCTGATGCAGATCACCATCCCTCTCACCTGAAACAAGAAGGTGGTATTGGAAATAGAAATAACTTAGGCAAATTAGCAGCTGTCACCATTTTAGATGCTATAACAGAGCCTTCTGTGGAACTTTAGGGGCAGGAGACCAGGGAATTGAGTCTCATTTCATCTCTACTTGTGGCCATTGGGACAAGTCTGGAAAGCAGAAAGCTACAGTCCTCTTGCTGACATTTTACAATTCTCAGGAGAATTACTTTGGAACTTTCCACCAAATATACTTCACCATATTGTGATAGGTCTTAAGCGAGTTCTGTGCTTTTCAGTATTTCTGCCATCAGATCCATCTTCTAAGCTCTTGTGAGAGTTTTGTATTTATTCATTCAATCATCAAATATTATTGAGCTCTTTCTAGGCATCAGGAACAGTGCAAAGAGCTGAGATATCATGGTAACTGAAATAGATATAGCCTATCCTCACAGAACTTAGATTTGATGAGGCTAAGAGACAGTAATCAAATTGTATGTAAAATTATAACAGTGATCCATGCTTATAAAAAGAGCTTAAAATGGTGCTTTAAAAATGGCTTTGTTATAAAAGGGATGCATAGTGCTATAAGAATTTATAACCAGAAGAACACTTCCAATATAGTGAACAGAGGACCTCTGAAAATCCTCTTCTCCATAAAAGCAGCAAATACACTGGCAAAAAATTATCAAACTCAGTTTTTTCAGAACTGAAAAATAATCAAACAATGTAATAATCTGCATAGTGTTTATTCAAGAAAAACTGGTGACTCTCAGTAAGAACAATGAGCTTTGTGATGTTTTAACTTGTCTGATTCCCAAGTCCTCTCTCCATCTCTGCAGTAGTCTTGAAAATCAACAGCCTTGTGACAATTGTAGCTGTGGAAACCAGGAGCCTAGCAGCTACAGGAAGGGGCAGAATGTATTTGGAACTGTCTAAAAGCCCATCTCCAGAAAATTATCACTATTTGATTTGACCTGTCTGGAAGCTCCGTGAAAAATTTCATTCACATAAACTTCCTTTTTTTGACCTGACTCAGAGCTTAGTCTGGGTGAATAGCCCTACCCTAAAGCATTTGTCAAGAACAATCAGTGACATTGCAGCTGCTTGAGGCTGCAATACAAGTTGGGGATAACAAAAGGCTGAACAAAATCTTAAAAGAAAAAACTGGGGGATAAGATGTCAATAGGAACTTTTGAAAAGCTCTGGCCTATTCCTGGCAATCTAGAAGGTGATGTGCCTGTGCAGAGGTGTGCATATGCCCAGGAAAGACCTGAAAATGTCCTGATCTCTCACTTCCCGGCTGGCCTTGATGCTCTGCACAAGTAGTTAGTCAAGGCTAAGGAAGAATTGTAAACTGCCTACTGAGGCCTTGAGGTGTGTCTTAACACACACAGAGCCCCTCAACAAGAGCTGGACCACTTATTAATTCAAGGAACTTACAAAAATATCTGTCCAATTATTAACTAAGCACTAAGCTAATTGAGCAGAAACTTCAGTGGCAGTACATAACAAAGAATACAGATTTTACAAAATTATTCCAGAAAAGTCACTAAACAAACAAACAGCAGAAAAAACAATAAAAAGCAATGACACCAAACCCTGGGGAAGGAAGGGAATCTTATTTCCAGAGTTACTATATTATATTATTTAAAATTTCTAGTTTTCAACAAAAACAGTTGACTTCACATCTTAAACAATGGAAGCCAGAAGGCAGAAAGATGATAAATTCAAAGTACAGAAAGTAAAAACAAACAAACAAGCAAAACACCACTTGTCAATAAAAATTCTATATCCAGCAAAACTATCCCTCAAAAATGAAGGAAAAATCAAGACATTCCCAGATAAACAAAAACTGAGAGAGTTCATTGCTAACAAACCTGCCCTACAAGAACTACTAAAGGTGTCCTTCAGTCTGAAATGGAAAGAAACTAGACAGTAATTCAAATCTACATGAAGAAATAAAAAACACCAGTACAGACAACTACATATGTAAGTATGAAAGACAGTATAAATGTATATTTGTTTATAACTCTTTTTGTTTTCTACATGATGTAAAAGACAACTGCATTGGGCCTGCCCCGTGGATTAGCGGTTAAGTGCGTTTGCTCCACTACTGGAGGCCCGGTTTGGATCCTGGATGTGCACCGATGCACCGCATCTCTGACCATGCTGAGGTCGCATCCCACATACAGCAACTAGAGGGGTGTGCAACTATGACATGCAACTATGACATACTACTATCTACTGGGGCTTTTGGGAGGGAAAAAAAAGGAGGAGGATTGGCATGGATGTTAGCTCAGAGCCGGTCTTCCTCAGCAAAAAGAGGAGGATTAGCATGGATGTTAGCTCAGGGCTGATCTTCCTCATAAAAAAAAAAAAAGAGAGAGACAACTGCATAAAGTAATAGTTTAAAAACTGTATTGATGGGTTTATAACATAAAATATATAATTTGTCTGAAAATAATAGCACAAAGGAGAGGTGAGGTGACAGCTATATTGGAACAAAATTTTTATATATTTTTGAAATAAGTTGATATTAATCTGAACTATATTATTTTAAGTTAATATGGTAATTGTAATCCTCAAGACAACCACTAAAAAAATAACAAAAAAAAAAGTGTAAAAAAAAATGGGAATTAATGTATATTAGTAAATATATATATTACACAAAAGAAGATAGTAATGGAGGAATAGAGAAACAAAAAAATACATAAAACATTTAAGACACAAATAGAAAAATGGTAGATATAAATCCTACCTTATCAGTAAAAACATGAAATGTAAGGACTAAACATTCTAATCAAAAGACAGAGGTTGGCAGAATGAATTAAAAAAATCAAACTATATGCTGTCTACAAGAGACACATTTTTATATTCAAAGACAAAAATAAGTTGAAAATAAAAGAATGGAAAAGATAATCAATCAAACAGTAACCAGAAGAGAGCTAGAGTGGCTAAACTAATATCAAAGTAGACTTTAACACAAAAATTGTTACTAAAGACAAAGAAGAACATTTTGTAATAAAAAGTTCAATCTATCAGGAGGACACAACAATTATATTTATATAAGCATCTGACAACAAAGTCTCAAAATACAGGAAAATGGAAATGACAGGAATGCAGGGAACAATAGACAATTCAATAATAACATCTAGACACTTCAATACTCCATTCTCAAAAATAGATAAAACAATTAGGAAGAAGATCAACAAGGAAACAGAAGATTTGATAAATAATATAAAGGAAATATACCTACAGAAATCTATAGAACATTCCACTCAACAATAGCAAAATACACAAGTTTCTCAAGCACACATGGAGCATTCTTCAGGATAAACTGTTTGTAAAACAAACCTTAATAAATTTAAATAGATTAAATTTTACAAAATATGTTCTCTGACTACAGTGAATCAAAATTAGAAACCAACAGCAAAAGAAAATTGGGGAGATTCAAACATATATAGAAATTAAACAAATCTGGCTAAATAATCAATGGATCAAAGAAATCAAAGGGAAATTAGGAAATACTTTGAGATGAATGAAAACGAAAACACAACATACAATCAACTTATGAGATGCAGCTAAAGCAATGCTTAGATGGAAATTTATAGCCATAAATGCCTGTATTAAAAAAGAAGAAAGATCATTTACCCTAAGACTTTGGGGAAAAAAAGAGCAAATTAAACCTAAGCATGCTGAAGAAAGGTAATAATAAAGATTAGAGCAAAAATAAATAAAATAGAGAATAGAAAATAATAGAGAAAAAACATGAAAAAAGTTATTTCTTTGGAAAGATCAACACAACTGACAAAACTTGAGCTAGACTGAGAAAAAAGATAGGAGCTTCAAATTACTAAAATCAGTAATGGCGCTGGAGTGGGGGCATTTCTACTGATTTTACAGAAATAAAAAGGATTATAAGGGAATAATATGAACAATTGTACGCTAATAAATTAGATAATGTACTAATCCATATGCAAAAGACACAGGTGTGTAGAATCACACAAACTACTGAAAGTTACTCAGTAAGAAATAGAGATCTGAACAGATCTGTAACAAGTAAAGTAATTGAATTAATAACCAAAAACTTCCCACAGGGCCTGTCCCGGTGGCATACTGGTTAAGTTTACATGCAGGGCTTCAGTGGCCTAGGGTTCGCAGGTTCAGATCTGAGGCACCGACTTACACACTTCTCATCAAGCCATGCTGTGGCAGCATCCCATATACAAAGTAGAGGAAGACTGGCACAGATGTTAACTCAGGGACAATCTTCCTCACCAAAAAAAAAAAAAAAACAAACTTCCCACAAAGAATAGTCCAAGCCCTGAAGTCTTCACTGGTAAATTCCACTAAAGGTTTAAAGAATAATTACTATCAGTGCTTTCCAAACTCTTCCCAAAATTAAAAGAGATGTGAACACCTTCCAATTTATTCTATGACACCAGTATTGCCCTGATCCCAAATCAGACAAAGGCATCACAAGTAAAGAAGATAACAGACTATTACTCCTTATTAACATAAACACAAAAATCCTCAACAGAATACTCACAAATTGAATCCAATAGAATAGTAAAAGGACTATACACCATGACCAAGTGGAATTTACCCCAGGAATGCAAGTTTGGTTATGGCACAAAAATCAACAAATGTAATATGCCATGTTAATAGAATAAAAGAATAAAGCTATATGATCATCTAGGTAGATACATAAAAACTCTTTGACAAAATTTAATACCCTTTAATGATAAGACACTGAACAACAATTAGAAGGGAGCTTATTCATCCTGAAGAAAGACAGCTATGAAAAACCCACAGCCAACATCATACTTATTGGCAAAACATTTAATGCTTTCCCTCTAAGATCAGGAACAATATAAAGATGTCTACTCTCACCATTATATTCATTGTTGTACTAGAAGTTCTAGACAGGACAATTAGAGAATTAAAATAAGTGAGATCCGGATTGGGAAGGAAGAAGTAAAATTTTATCTATTCACAGGTAACATGATTTTTTATATAGAAAATCCTAAGGAATCCACCAAAAAATTATTAGAAATAATAAACAAGTTCAACAAGATTGCAAATACAAGATCAATATATGAAAACCAATTGTATTTCTATTACAATAGCAATGAACAATTCAAAAATGAAATTAAGAAAAAAATTCATTTACAATAGCATCAAAAAAAATCAAATACTTAGGAATAAATATAAGAAAAGGAATGCAAAAGTTATACTCTGAAAACTGCAGAACTGTTGATATAAATTAAAGAACATGTAATAAATGGCAGCCATTCTAGAGTCATAGATTGGACGACTTAATATTATTAAAATGACAATATTTCCCAAGTTTATGTACTGATTCAACACAATCCTCAATAAAAATGCCAGCTGCATTTTTGCAGAAAGTGACAAATTGATCCTAAAATTCATGAAAATGCAATGACTCAGAGGAGCCAAAAGAATCTTGGAAAAGAAGAACAAAGTTAGGGACTCATACTTTCTGATGTCAAAAGTTACTACAAAGCTAAAATATTCAAGACAGTGTGGTACTGGCATAAGGATAGATATACAGATCAATGGAACATATTGAGAGTCCAGAAATAAACCTTTACATTTATGGTCAATTTATTTTTGACAAGGAAGCCAAGACTATTCAGTGGGGAATTAATAGTCTTTTCATCAAATTGTTCTGGGACAACTGTACGTCACATGGGAAAGATGAATTTGAAGCCCTACATCATACCAAGTGCAAAAATCAACTCAAAGTGTATCATAGGGCTAAATATAAGAGCTAAAACTAGGAAATTCTTAAAATAAAACATAAAATAAATCTTTGTGACTAATGGATTAGGCATTCTTAGATATTGTACCAGAAGCACAAACAACCAAAGAAAAAATAATTGGACTTAATCAAAATTAAAAATTTTGTGCTTCAAAGGACACTATCAAGATAATGAAAAGACAACACACAGAATGGGAGAAAATATTTGCAAATTGTGTATCGATAAAGGATTGTATCCAGAATATATATATATCAAAAATTTTTAGGGCCGGCCCTGTGGCTTAGCAGTTAAGTGAGCGCACTCTGCTACTGGCGGCCCGGGTTAGGTTCCCGGGCATGCACCAACGCACCGCTTCTCTGGCCATGCTGAGGCTGCGTCCCACACACAGCAACTAGAAGGATGTGCAACTATGACATACAACTATCTACTGGGGCTTTGGGGAAAACAAAAAAAAAGGAGGAGGATTGGCAATAGTTGTTAGCTCAGAGCCGGAAATATACACATACGCTTCATAAGCACATTAAAAGCTGCTCAACATCATCAGTCATTAGGAAAATGCAACTCCAAACCATAATGAGATGCCTCTTCATATCCACTAAAATTAAAACAAAACCAGAAAATAAGTGTTGGAGAGGATGTGAAGAAATTAGAACCCCCATACATTGCTGGCAGGATTGTAAAATAATGCGGCCATTTTGAAAAACATTTTAATAGTTGTTCAAAATGTTAAACATAGCATTATCATATGATGTAGCAATTCCACTCCTAAACATATTCCGGAGAAAAATGAAAACATATGTCCATCAAGAACTTGTGCATGAATATTTATAGCAGCATTATTCACAGTGTCCAAAAAGTGAAAACAACTCAGTATCTATGAATGGATATTCATGTCCATATGAATGGGTATTCAACTTTCGAATGGATAAACAAAATGTGGTTTATCCATACAATGGAATATAATTTGCCCATAAAAAGGAATGAATTACTGATTCATATAACATGGATGAACCATGAAAACATCATGCTAAGTGAAAGAAGTCAGTCACAAAAAAACATGTGTTGTATAATTCCATTTATCTGAAATGTTCAGAATAGGCAAAACCATAGTGACACAAAGTAGATCAGAGGTTGCCAAGGGCTGATGGGAGGAGGCAATGGGGAGTGACTGATAATGGGTATGGTGTTTCTTTTGGGATTGATGAAAATATTCTAAAATTAGACAGTGGTGATGGTATTATTAGTATTTACTAAACACTGAATTGTACATTTTAAAAGGATGAATTTTATGGTCCATGAATTATATCTCAGTAAAGCTGTCATTTTTTAAAAGTGTTTATCATCCAGAGATTTGACCAGGATGAGCAAACATCCTGATTTGCATGGAATTGTGGTGTTCCTAGGACTCAGGACTTCCAGAGCTAAAACCGAGAAAATCTCAGGCGAACAGGGATGTGTTTGTCACTCTGACTCAAGAGAGGAATGCTTGAATTAAGATTTGAAGGATAGGAAGGAAATTAGTAGATGAAGTGGGGGGAGAGTTGCATGTAAGAACACCTGGTGGTAAGAGGCAGGAATAGATTAAGGGATTGAAAGAATAGTGATGAGGGCTGGGTGAGCTGGGTTCAAGCTGAGGTAGGTTCAGGCTTCCATGCTCTAGAGGAGATGATAAAGCCCTCAAATATGACACAGTCTCTATAGGAACGTAGGTGGGGTCTGATTGCTCTGGTCTTCCTCAGTGTTGGGGGCAGTGCCTGGCACTTAGGAGGCACACAACGGACGTCTAGGGACAATCTAGTAAGTCCAATATTTTGGTTTCTGGCCTGTGGTTCAATGATGTGCAAATGGATGTTCCATGGTTTCCAGCTTCCTGGCTCCTCTTTCATTTTTCCTCTTTTGCCTGTTAGCTATCAGCTGGAGAGACTAGACTAAACTTCACAGAGCTGAAAGGAGCCCAGACAGGTGCTTCTCAAAAGCAGGGACACCAAAGGGACGACTGTGCTCTCAAAGGAGGAAAGTGACAACCAGAGCTAAGAGTTTTTGGCTTTTAATTAAGTAACTTATGCCTGAAACTGGCAACAGCTTATTTGTTCCCCCACCTCCCTTACATTAACATAACGCCTGCCTCTGCCTGCCTGTTGCTGCCTGTCAGGATGACAGCACCTTGTTTTGTCAGGAGGCCAAAAGCAGCTCCTGGGTAGCAAGTTGAGCAGATCCATATGTCAGTAAAAACATAAGAGAGACAGACAGGAAGAAACACATAGACGGGGGGAACAGAGGTAGGTAAAGGAACTGAGACTGGGGGAAAGAGGGAGAGAAAGAAACAAATTCTAGGAAGTGCATAGCACAGAGTGAAAGAGGCCGATGGAAATAAGTCATGAGGAGTAGAAAAAGCTACAAAAACACCCGGGAAGAATGAGACGTACAAAGAGAATAACTCGATCTTTCTAGTCAGAAGAGTGCCTCAAGTCATTGCCCCTGCTGAGATTCAAATGCAGGCAGCCCAATCACTAAAATGTTGTTCTTGAATTCCCCAGGCTCTTGGAAATTGCTGATGAGCTCCCCACCAGAGCAGCCAAACAAAAATCACACTCTTCCTCCCTTAAAACAGTGTATTCAATGCTGCTTTCTCCTCCTCTGCCCAATTATCCTGTTTGCACTCAAAAGGAAAGTTGTACTTCAAGGCATATTAGAAAATATTTATTTAGAATGCTATTTACCACATTGTGCCAAGGTGACAAGGCTAGGTAACAAGTTGGGGACACTTTCTTTAGAAAAATAAAAAAGAAAATTTAAACGGTAGCATCAAAGGCAGCACTTCTATTTCAAAACACAAGAAAATAACCTTATAATGAGGAGTCAGAGAGAGAACTGAAGATGCTGCTGTTAACACATATTCGTCTTCAAAACCTTATTGTTGTGGTTGAAAGGGAGAGCACCAGAGATGGAAAAAGTCAGTAAATTAGAAGAAAGGAGAAAAGTATAAATAAGTTATACTCCCTTAAAGGCACATAGGCGAGATGAAATTCATATTTTAAAAAGGGATCTTTCTGCTGTTATTAAAACTTAAAGAACTTTGCAAAGAAGCTAAATTACTTTGTGCCATTTATTCTGTCAGCCTGCTTTCTCCATTTCAGTTTGTAGCATGAGACCAGAGGAAAGTTGGGGTCAGTTTTCCTTTGATTTTTGTTACTTTACCTACCAAGTTTCTTTGATTTGTTTTCTAGTCTTGTGCGTTTGTATCTACACCCACACATTCTCTTTAGAGAGAAATCACATTTTCTTAATTTCCTTTTTATTGCAAAATCTAAGCAAAATGTACAATAACTCTTTTAAGAAGAAACAAGGACCAACCAATAGCATCTGACCATTTCTTCCCCCTGCACCCCCCATCCCCTGCTTATTGAGAAGCTGCTGTACACTAACCGCTCCAGCAGGCACTTTTATACTACCTCATTTAAGGGGTCCTCCACCTGTGGAAGGGTGCGGGGCCTTTTGTCATTCAGGGTTTTTTTTTTTTCCCCCATCATGGACTTTTATTGAAGAAAATGAATCAACTACTAATCCTTGCAGCCCCCTGCTGCCATCTATTTACCTATTCTGGAAGGACCTTAGGCAGACTTTTTTTGTTTGCAGTAGTGGTTTTCAGTTTGGTCCTCAGAGCAGCATCAACAACTACTGGGAACTTGTTAGAAATGCAAGTTTTCAGGTGTCATCTTATACCCACATGCTTAAATTTGAAACAATTGCTCTACAGGATGAATGACAAGCCATCACCCCAAGCTCTAGTAATGTTTTCTTCTTAATATAGAATTGGAATTAACCAGATTCCAGTAAGTTCAGAAAGTAGGTAGAAAGGGAAAGGAGACTGAAAAGATAGAATAGGGTGGCTTTATTTAGATTTACTTACTTTAAGAAAATTTAATAAAGGATCTATTAGGAAACCCAGAGAACCAATCCATTTCATATATTTTTGTGAAACAGCTTGAATTCCTTGAGAACTATGACTCTCCCCAGCATGGTGGCTAGAAGACAGGTGTATTAGCGTCATGATTTGTCAAATTCCATGGTTTTCATTTGCTGAATATTAATTACTTCCACCCTCTCCTGTTTCTAAAGGCTTCCAAAACCTTATAATCTTCCCTTTCCTCAATTAAGATGCAGAATCTCTGTCCTTGTAGCTGCTTTGGACTTAGATAGAAGGCTAGATCCTGGAGTCTACATTGCATACCATAGTTAGACTACGTAAAATTGTTGGTCATTGAAAATAAATGTATTGTATTAGGCGTCACTTGGAATTTAACAATATTACTTTATGAAAGAACACTGTTTTATTTGTATGCAATAACTTGATATGGTTTTCCAAATCAGCAATGACAACAGATATTATACTTTCTCACAACTGGAGTAACAAAAATAGAGCTACGGAAAGGAAAGTAATGAATTTCATCCAACAATACAAAATGTTGCCTACACTTAGGATACTAACATTTCTGGCTTTTTATGTGTCTACTCTCTGATGCGCTATTATTTCTACTTCTCAGTCCTTTGCCCCTAAGGAAGAATCAAGTACATGCAAATAATAAGAAGATGCTGGAATGCTTGACAGTATCCATCGACACTATCACACTGCCCAGCCAATCCTCTTTTTGCTAACTATCTTTGAAGACCAAGAACTGGGATGGAACTCATAGTACTGGGGATTGAGGGGAAGGGAGGCTGCACTCTAGACTCTGATAGCTTTGCTTCAAAGTCATGCATCACGAAGAATGCTGACAGTAGTTTTACCCTCTGTCTCCTCTGTTCCCACAAGCAATGACTCTCTCTTATAGATTTTTCCTCACCTGATATGGACCGAGAGATGTCGTGTAGTTTAGCTGTAAATTAATATCTCAGTGATGGTATACCTGTGAATTCAAATTTTTTGGATGGCAGTGCCTTTGGGCAACCCAAGAGGATGAAAGTGTTTCTTTGCTAATTGATGGGCTGTCTGTCTTCACATTTCCCTGTGGCTTCCCTTTCATATTCCTCTTTTACAGGTTCCCATACCTATTAATGTGGGAGAAACTTAGAAAAAATAAAGAAATTCTGTTAGTACAGTTCTGACAGGTTGGGCTTTCTGGGAAGCAGAGTATAAGACAGAAATTAGCATGCAGGACTTTAATTAGGGAGTACTCTTGAGATCAACACCTAGGGAATGTAGGCAGGGACGTAGGACCGGGTAGAGAGAAAAACTGAGCTGTGATGCAGCCCCAGTGTCTTTCTCTGCTGACCCTAACAGCAGCTCCTGGATCGCAGATGCCTAGTTGGGACAAGGGAGGGTGGAGCTTTACGTTAATTTATCAGTCGTTGGACTTGGGTTGTCTGGAAGGAGATGTGACTTGGACAAGGAAGTTTTCTTTAGTTAAGCTGAGGCAATCACAAAAGAGGGCTGACATTTGTGAGGGCCCTTCTGGATGCATTCCTAGCAGACAGATAAAGGAATAAATTCTTCCTGCTGGGGGATCTAGGTGGCTCACTATAGCATCTGCCACAGCAGGTGAGTGAGTAAGTCCTCTCAGAAGATCACTTGAAGTATAGTTAACATTTTAGAGTCCATAAGAGCTTGAGAAAGATTTCAACAGGAAGGCCACATTGATACTTGACTTATCTAAAGCCTAAGACTTGCAGGCAGTCTCAAAAGAGAATGTGGCCAAAAGGCAACAGAGCTAATCATATATGGTAACTACAAGACTTCTTTTTTTTTTTTATAAGTCCAACTGAAATTGGTGGCCAAGAGACCAGAATCCAAAACGTCTGAAGAATATTGGGCTTATGGAATTATGTGAATTTTCCTCAAATCTTCTGTAATCCTGTTTCTGTAATTCTTCTTTTAGTAAGGATCTTCCCTATATGGAAATGAAGCCACCTCTGGCATGGCTTAATGGTGTTCAGTGAGCTTCTTAATAATAATCAGTAGAGTTCTGTTCATAGCTCAGACACAGACTTTTCACATACTCTAAGAACACCAACTGGCATTAGGAGGGGTGAAGAAATGTAGTTTTCATGCCAACAAGGAAATTTGATCCCCAGTGTAATTGTTTTAGTAAAATATAAGCAGGACTCCTATCAAGGAGATTGTCTTTGTACACATGGTGACTCTTTGGGGGCTAATAGGAGCAAAAAAGCATGTGTTACCTAATGTATCAAGCTACCATCTATTATATCATAGTAGCATATAAGAAAATGATAATATAATTCTATATAGGCTTTGCTACTCCAAGATCTTGATGGACAATAATTCCACTACATAAAAGGCATATGACTTGAGGCAATAACCACAGGGTAAAGAACACTGACTTTGTCATAGGAGGCTTTAGTTTTGAAGTCTATGCTCTGCTTCTCAGTCTAATGGCTTTGGATGATTACTTTTCTGAGCTTCAGTTTCTTCATCTATAAAACAGAGATTAAAATTTCACAAAGCTCACAGAATTGTTTCGAGAATTAAATGTAATAATACATCTAGATGTTAATACAGTACATAGTAATAATTCAGTACATATTAGCTATTATTTTTATTACTCAGGAACATTGGATTTCTGTAAACAACTAAATTCTGCAGATAAACAGGCATGACTAAAGAACTAAGAAAGGTGGACTTGGGGTTCCTATTGGGTCCTGGACCTCTGGGCCTTTCCTATGTTCCCAAGAAGTTCTAAACTTCAGTTTTTGAATTTGAACTAGTATTTTGAATAGCACTAATTACCATCAGCTAGAATTGGAAGACTGGAGTTGTTTTCTTTGGGAAGATGACCTACTTACACCTATCTCAAGCCACTCATTTTTATCTATTTTCTGTTACCACATTACTGAAACAGAGCTCATGGGATAAACTGTCTTAGGCTTCATTACCAATGAAATTACTTCAATGAAAATCAACTGGAATGGTTATGCCTATTGCCTTTTTCACTCCTGCATTTATTCTTTCCTCTCTTGTCCCCCAAAGCAATAATGTGATTTCACACTTGGATCCTATTTAAATATCTGTGATTGATAAAATGGACAATAGTCTTCTAACTTGGCCATTTGTAAGTTAATGGTATGTCAGGACAGACTGCATCAAGATCAGATATTTTGGCCTAACTAAACATTGCATTCATTCGGGAAAGAAGAAATCCCTAAGCCTCTAATTCAGTGTTGGATTGCTTGAGAAGGCAGTCAGTAGAGACTTGATAACTAATTTGGATGAGTAGATGAAGCTGAATAAGACACATTACTGAAACCTCGTTCCAATTTCTTGAATCATAATATTTGACATATTTATAAAGCATATGTAAATCATCAGAATCTTTCCATATTCAATATTCCATTTCATAGATTATTTATGAATATCTTATTACAGAATCCCATTTATACTTCCATTAGATTTCTAGCTAGGCAATTGTACAGTTTGCACTACATTATGTCTTACAGATTTTCACTATGTGTAAGTAAATGCACCCCCCTTTCCCATGTGTCTATTTAAAGCACTTTCTGGTTTGAAAGAAGTGCCTTTCATCATAGGGGATAGAAGGCAGTGGCGGTAACTAGGGACAAAAGAAGCTAAAAGTATTTTTGTCCCAGGAAGTCATAAAGGGCAAAAAGAAAGCAACACCTAGGAAAAAGAACAATTCAGTAGTTGTGAACTACATACTTACTGTGGCTGAGACTCTGCTAGGTACTGGAGATAGAATGACAGACATCACAGACACAGTGTTGGCCTTGTGGCATTGGATGCACCTATGTCCAAGGATTGGTCATTTCATATTATTATTTCTGAGAGATTTTGATCTCATACTCTTACACATCCAATGACAGCATGTAGCTTTTCTACATATGGTCTATGTTTACATTCGTGTGAGGTATACAGGTAGCTCTTACCTGCTTAAACTTAGCATCAGATTTTTGGTCTGGAGAGTAAAAGTAGGATGTGAACTCCCATGAGATGTAACTAATCTCACAGTAATGAGGCTCATTTCTTTTCACATGGGTCTTGTCTTATTTTCAAGGTAGCATCTAATGAGGGCCAAGAATTCTTTGAGTGATATCAGTGCCTTTAAATAAGTATATAACTTCAAAATTTGATGGCCTTGGAGGATAACACCTGTCTGAGTGTTTACGTTCTAAAGAATTTATCCAAGAGCATGTCATGTGATATATTAGTGATCCCATGTTTAACCAGAAAATTGTGGTTAATTTTTAGGAAAGTTTCACTTCTGTTCAATGAGGCAACCAGCAGAATAGGACTCCTGATACCACAGTATAGGTGCTCAATGGAAGTGGACTTATCTGTAAATCTTGATTATTTTTATCATGTTTATAATTCATATAAATATATCCCATCTACTAATAGTGTATGTTGGCCTATCACCAGCTGTTCGGATGGATTAATTACATTGCATTTTCATAAGACTGACACTGTTTGCATGTCCCTCAAGCAACCTCAGAGGCACAACCTGTCCAATTTAGGATGCTGTCTCCACTAGGACAGACTGCACACAATCTTATTTCAATTTTGAGACTGTAGTTTTCATTGAATTCCCAGTGAGGCCTCCCTTATTCCTGCTTAATGATGGTGATGGGAAGTGACCCAATTCTGAAGCTCTGAACAGTATTCTCTTGAGAATACAAGCTCCAATCTAGAGTTCAGATGGGAAAATGGTACCAAGATGGAGAGTTAACTTGTAGTTAGCTATCCTATATCTTCCTCTATCATGAAATATAATGCATATCAGACAAAGTCAGATTATTGATTTTAGGGGTCATAGCTAATTCAAGTCCTTATTTCTAAGACATGAGATTAGAGCTCACACCTCTTTTATTAACACGCTCATCTGTGGTCACGGACTGACATCAAACCCTAGTAGAGTGACCAAGTCTATAGCTGACTACTCTAATGTACAATGCAGGGTCATCTGAGAGATTTCAACATATAACATGTTGAGTTCAACTATTTTCAACAGACTATGTTAAGCCTTTTGGGAACAGAATGAAACAAGATCAACCGTCACCTTCAAGGACCCTACACTTTCAAGAACGACATAGACAATGTGCATACAAATAATAATAATGGCAGGCTGAACATGGTAAGTACTAGAACATGATGGAGGTGTAAAAACATTTCTGGGATCAATTTCCTCTTTGCTATTGCTATTATCGTTCTCCTATTTTGTAGATATACTTTTCTTCTCTTACCTGGACTACTTCCAAACTCATCTCCTTGCTTCTAGTCTAACTCTAAACCACTTTCCGCATAGCCACCAGAATATTTGTCTTTATACTATATGCAGATATAGCCCTGTTGCCTCCATGCTTAGAACTCTTCAATGGCTCCTCATTGCCTATAGGCTAAAACCTGAACTCCTTGGAATGGCTTACCAGGTCCTTTTGATTTGACTCCTGCCTACCTATTCAGCTGCGTTTTCCTCCCCTTTCCCGGCGACTCCTACACTCCAACCACACTGAATTACATGTTTTCTCATCTCATACCTTTAATTTTTTTTTTTTTTTTTTTTTTGTGAGGAGATCAGCCCTGTGCTAACATCTGCCAATCCTCCTCTTTTTGCTGAGGAAGACTGGCCCTGGGCTAACATCCGTGTCCATCTTCCTCCACTTGATATGGGACGCCGCCACAGCATGGCTTGCCAAGCAGTGCATCGGTGCGTGCCGGGAATCCGAACCCGCGAACCCCAGGCCACCCCAGCGGAGCGCGCGCACTTAACCGCTTGTGCCACCGGGCCGGCCACTCACCTCATACATTTACACAAGCTATTTCCTCTGCCTAGGTTACTTTTCTTGCCCTTCTTTGTCATTTGAATTTCTAATCATCCTTTAAGCTGAGCTCTACCAGTACTTGCCCAGTATTCCATAACCTGAATTGGATGAGTAAAGAACCTTGTGCCTATATCTAGTATAGCTCTCAGCATCCTGTGTTGTAATTGCTGGTTTGTGAGTGGAAGTATGAATAGGCTCTGGTACTAAGATCCTTGAGAAGATGAACCTGTCTTATTTATTTTTGCATGCCCAGGGTTTAGCACAGTGCTAAATGCATAGTAGGTAATCAAAATAGTTTGTTGAACAAATGAGTAAAGTGCAGTGGGAAGAGTGGTTACCACTGACTGATATCTTCAGGGAGGGCTTTAGGGAACATATACTTGGGCTAGTCTCTGAGAAGAAAGGATTTCAACCAGCAGAGATGAGAGAAGGATATTTCTGGAAGGGCATACTCACACAGAAAGGACCCTAGCTTATACTCTGCACAATCTTTGAAGGAACTTTTGGAGTATGGTGTTAGGCTGATTTATGAACAGTTTCTCTTAGCTGACCAAGTTAATCTTGATTCTTCAGGCAACTATCACCCAGAGAACCTCAATTGTAACTCAGAAAGGCTCGGTGAAGGGCTGATAGTTTGGGGTACTTCGAATGCTATTACTGAAGCAGCATGCTTTGCCCTGCCTTCCTGGCAAAATCCCACTCTTCAGATGGAGCTGGAGTCCTGGTCTAGCTTCTGTTCCCCATCACCAAGACTCATCTCAGATTTTCTATCTAACAGATAAAGCTGTTTCTCATCAAAAATTTTGTTTCCAGTTGTATCTAAAATTATTGTTAGATGAGTGGAAATAGCTGCTTAGACTGACTATTGGCTGCAGAATTAAAGTTGATCGTAGAGAGAGAAACCCCATTGTTATATTCCTTTAAAAAAGAAAAAGAAAAAATTACAGCAGGGTTGTTGACTTTATTCTCTCACTTTAGGGACTTGGCTATTTTGGAATCTGCAATCTCAAGAGTCATTTTGAAACATTTGTTTATAGGAGTCAGCCTTGAGAGGTTGTGTTGTGGTTTCAGAAGTTGATAAGTAACAGGCTTTGATAATTCCAAATAATGACTTGAGTAGTGTCTATACAGATGGAATAATGCAGGAGGCTGAACTACTACCTAGATAATTCAACTTGTGTAGATAGAGTATCAGATAGTCTAGAATCCAATCTTTTTTTTTCCCAGTCAATTTGCAGGTTTATTTCCTGAATGATCTAATTGCTTTTATTCTGAAATTCACAACAGACAAAGTCATGGAAATATAATTTTACTAACAATTTAATTTCATACTAAGTAGAGATTTAGATGATAGCTATAGAAGTTTAACTTTTCTTCCCTTAAAACATTATCACCTGCACAGCATAGCTTTGGATATCATCAACTGTGGTTCTGAGAAATCACAGGGCCAGTACAAAAAGAGAAGAAATAAATGCAGGGAGTCGATAGTTTTCTTGTTTCTCCTCTATGGGTATCTCTCCCTTTCTTTCCAAATGATTTCACTCCCCTAGAATGCCTTTTTACTGGCTCATAGTCATTTTTTTTTTTTTTTTTTTGGTGAGTAAGAGTGTCCCTGAGCTAACACCTGTTGCCAATCCTCCTCTTTTTGCTTAAGGAAGACTGGCCCTGAGCTAACATGTGTACCAATCCTCCTCTATTTTATATGTGGGATGCCACCATAGCGTGGCTTGACAAGTGGTGTGTAGGTCTGCTCTCGAGATCTGAATCTATGAACCCCGGGCCACTGAAGCCAAGCATGCGAACTTAACCACTACACCACCAGGCCAGCCCCCATATTCATTTTTGCCTTCAAGATCTGGCATATTCATTCAGCACCAAAATACACTAAAGGCCTAGATTAGACATGGAGGACACAGAGATTCATTCATTCATTTATTCAATGAGTTTTATTACTTACCTGCCATGAACAAAATACGGTTCTTGCTAACGAGGAAATTATAACATATAAAGGAGAGAGAAAAGAAAGCCAGTAATACCAACTGGGAAATTCAGGTACTATGCCAGGAATATGATTTTTTTAATGGTGACTCTTAAGGGAGGGTGTGGTTGCATCTAACTGTGTTGTTGAGGGTGGAATGAGAATTAAGAGGGGCTTCTTAAAGAAGCGCCTACAAATTGCCCCAATCTGCTGAGAAATTTCACATCAGTATGATTGGCCAGTTGCATATTATTTGGAACATATTAGTTTACCCTTGCTGCTTTTATTATTCCTATTTTACAGCTAAAGAAATAAAAATGCAAAAGTGGTTAACTCTTTAATTTTTTCCAATTTACTCATTATATAGTGTATGGTTTATGAGGTTAAAAGTGCCTCAAAGATAGGGTCAATCTTTTTTTCTTTCTGTTTTTCTTTTTGACTTTTGAGGTCTCATAAGACCCACTAAGTTTTTGGGCTCAAAGTAATTGCTCCAAAATATTTATTAAATAAACGTTTGTATATATAGACTTCCCTAGTTTTGATCTCAGTTTTCTGAAAAATTTTCTCCATTTGCCTCCTCATTGTGGGAAAGTGGTTGCCCGTGAACTGAATAAGGACTGACAGCTTCTTTCTGGTAACCAGCCTTCTGTCTCTAGCACTACATTTTTCTCTGATGACTGGAAAAAGGGTCGCAAAGTTATCCAGTTTGTCGGTGCTCATCCTCTTCCCACAGGGAAATGAAATACATTATGCTTGTACACAAAATGGCGCTACACTCTCACGGTTTTGAGATACTCGCTCTCCCTCTGTCCCTCGGCCAGTATTTATGGGCCCTACCCATATAATGAAAAAAATGTGTATTAAGAGTCAAGAAATGAGAGTTCAAGTCTCATTTTTGCCATTAACTAGTTGTTTGTTGTTAGGTGTCACACAATAGCTTTCCACTTATTTTCCTTTTCTCTGCAAGTTGAGTAATAATAGATTCTCCATCTCCTAGAATTGTTAGTAGATTAAATTGAAATAAAGTCTGAATGGATACTTTGAGCAATAAAAAATCACTAGATGTGTATATTATTATTAAAAATACTACTAATAATAAAAATGAACAATGATTTATGATATTACTGTAAAGTAGTTTGTTTAAAAAGAGGGCAGTCTGGTTGGAAACCTTCCCAGAAGAGCCACAGAAAATATGTTAGGGTCAGAAATAAAATTTACCCTGATTTCAATTAATGAAACCACTAAGCTTTTAAGAAATCTGAAATGGCATCTGATTGACTTATTTTTAACCATTACTGAATTATATGTGTTCCTAGTACATTCATCAAAGTTCCAAGTAAAATGCTTAGCATGTTTTAAAAAATACTGTAGGTCTTTCCAAGATTTAGCATGTCTGCCCAGAAACATTCTAACAGAGAATGCCAAAGCAGAGTACACCATATTGCTTTACAGCTTTTCTTTCCTCCTCATTTTTAATGTCAAACTGCTGTTGGAGACTGACAGATCTGGGAATTTGGTGGATAGCTCCAATCCCCTGAGATTGCTTGATAATCACCCCAAGAGGCAGTTACTCGGAGAGATTGGTAAGCAGTCTGTTCTTAGCACTCAGCAGCCTACAGGACTAAAGATATCAGAAATTTTAAAACAAAGGTGATTTGCATGTTTACCCTTTAAATAAAACAAAAATTCCCTGATTAATCATATGTCATCTGTAAAATATCCAAACCAGAAACAACAGACATATGCATTTTCTTCTGTTCTTATTACTCTCCTCCTATTTAAGCTGAGCTTTGATCTATGATCTGTGATAAACCTCCTTGAGCACTTGGTCTTATACCTGGCCTAGAGGGAAAGAGAATAACTCAAATTGAATAAGAACCCAGGACACTCAAGAATCCTTCCGGGCAAGAGAAATCTAATTGTATGCCATTTTTAAATTCTGACTCATTACAGAAGTCTGAGAACAACAACAACAACAACAACAAAAATCGATAGGTAGATACACTGAGATGAGAGATAAATAGCACAAATAAGAAGGCAGACATGCAATAAATAAGTCCATTGATGTGAAACTTCTCTATATAAACAGCTGCCTAAGTTGGTTGGATATGGAGGCCCAGCTGTTAGACAACGGTTTAGTAGGTAGAAAAGAGGTAATTGGATACAGTAGGTAAAGGGACTGACTTGGTCATTTATACAAGTATCTACTCCCCATTGGCATTTCAGAGAATAAATGCCCAGAGACCCAACTCCAGTCTGTATGCACCATACATCCACCTGTAATGAGGTCTCTGAATCATGTTTCCCCTGAAAGACAGTATGATCTGTCATTGCATTTGACAGCTGTCAATCACAGCAGTCATGAGGAGCCCATGTTTGACATTATTCTTCTGATATTTATCAAATTCAATTCAACAACGAACTCTCCACGAAAGTGCAGATGCAGATTGCAACCACTCAATTGTATGAGTCCCGTACAATTTGTTTTCCATTATTGCTTTGGTGAAGCTTTATTCCATTAAAAGACATCAGAGTGGACTATTTTTAACTCTGAGAATTGACACTGCATACTAAGAGGTAATGAGCTTGGCTCACACTGCAGTCTTTCTCTGTGCAACTGATAGTGATGTTACTCCTCATTCTATATGGGGAGCTGGCCTCCAATGCTTCCCCACCTGTGTGAGCTGACCTGTCTACTACAGTGTATAATGGGAAAAGAAAAAACCCTAGGGGTGTTGAGGTTGCCAAGACACTGAAAATGGATCAAATACTGTTACCTCATCAAGAAGATTTTTTAAAATTTATATGGAGTAATAATATCGTTTTTTGGTACCTTTCTTCTAGCAGAATCCCAAACTACTTTATGAGCTGTGTACAGCACATGGGGAAATCACTTTGCCTGGCCATGACATGCAGCCATCTCTAGAAGCGTGTATGGAAGGAGACAGGCAGACCCCAGGTGAAGTAATGCAATATCCCCAAAGCAGGACGCCATGGGAAGATGTTCCTGGAATGGCTATTGGCCCAAGGTTTTGTTTTCATTTTCCATATGCTGGTTGTGCCTTTAAAATAATTTATTCTTATGACCATGGACGATTTGGGGTTTCTTTCCAGGCACTATAGGGTCCCCTCCAACTTTTATGCACCTCTTCAAAATAGTCTTTTTTTATGTGGGACTTAGTGACAGGCACAGGGTAGATGAAACATCAAGATGTGACCAGAAGTCTTTCTTTCTTACAGGAAAGGCACAACAGTCCTGTGAGATAGAGAGAATGGGTATGTTATTATCCTTATTTTGCAGTTCTGAAAACTATAGAGCAGACAGCTCCTTTTGAAGGACAAGTGGTAGAGCCGGAAGTGCACCTCAGATTGCCTGATTTTGAATCTTGTTCTCATTCTGATCTAGTACATCATTCATAAGACATGCAAAATTCGTAATTCCTCAGTGTCTCTCTGGAATCCTTAGAGTCTAGTCCTTTCCCAGCATGGAGCTCCCTTTCTGGCAATCTCTCTTGTCTAACTCTGCTCAATGTGGAGACTGCCCTAAGAGCCTTAGCCACTGCCCCAGGGCGGTTGTGGTTGATGCTCAATATTCTCTGCCCTGTGCAGAGAATAGCTAGACCCTCGAGTATTTCCATCTGCAGGATTTTTCTTGCCTCTCAATTAATTTATCTTTTTTTTCTTGGTCACTGACTCCCACTTTCTTTGTTCTATTGTTCAACATCTCTAGCTATTTCTTTCTTTTTGCACATTTCAGGTTAGCATCACATACCAAAATAGCTGTTTTCCCAGAGTGGACAGAATGTGACATCATGTTTACAGTCAAGCAGTGTTCAAGAATCTACATGAAGAAGACAGAGCCACAAAGGTTACACTTCTCCTCTCTGGTTGACATTCTGCTACAGGCAAAGAGAGCAGCACAAGCCGTAGTGCTTCGTTCCTCGACACAGGACAAGGTAGTGGAAATCACAGGGCTTCTCCAAATACGGATAAGTTGTCATCTGCCTTCGGGGAAGTTATTTCTAAGGAGGTAGCTGGCAGACATACTAATAGCCAAGTAGCTCCAGAATTGCCCCCGTTTCTCAGAAATGCTGCTTCTCTTACTGTCACTAGGAGGTTTAAATGGGAACTGCCATATCCATTGGCCGCTGTATGGCTCAGGGATCCTTTCAGATTCATATAATTGGCCTGATATCTGATACGCACTTGACCAATAACAGTTATTCTCTAGGATTTTGAATGAATGACTTGAAAAGTGTGTTTCTCAGCTGTAAGAGAGAGAGAGAGAGAGTGTGTGTGTGTGTGTGTGTGTGTGCATGCACGTGTATGGACTCTGAAATTGTAGACATGGCAGCTGTTGATGAGCAGTAGCATATAAGCTTCACAGAGCAGAGATCTTTGTTTTATTCACTAATGTATTCCCAGTGCCTAGTACAATGCCTGACATGTTGCTGAAAGAATAAATGAAGGAATGACTGTTTCCTGCCATGTGGAGAAAACTGACATGAAAAGATGAGGTTAAAGTGTAGAGAGAGGAGTTAAGGTGGAGAAGGTGCCTTTGGTGTTTGAGTTCCTACATCTGATTTCTCTAGATTCCCGTCTCTGATGCTGCCCTTCTCAGGGTTAAGAAAGCCAATAATGTCTTCTTTTGATCTAAGCTGCTTTGAGTTTGGTTTCTATCGCCTGCAATCAAAAGTGTCCTGGATTACATGCCTATCTACTCCTACATGCAATTTAATATAAATTCAAACGTATCTATCTACCTGCCTCCCTACCTACCCATGTATTTATTTATCATGGAGGAAGGTGGATGTGCTATCTGGGGAGAATTGGCCTGACTGGATAGGGCACTATAGGCTCAATCCATCTGAATGTCAACATGACTTTGAAGTAAGGTTTATGAGTAACTGAAGGGAAAGGTTTTAGCAAATGCGTAAGAAGTCTATTCCAACTGGGAGGACAGCCTGTAGGAGGAAGCTAAATGTCAGACAAGAGGGAACTGTCTTGGTGAAAGCTGAGCATGGAAGGCAGAGGAGTGGGCAGAGAGAAGGCCTGAATGGTGGGAACGCGACCAGGGGCTCAGAACACTGCTGCATTTAGAATCAAGCTTTTATACTGCGAGGTTTGCTTCTCTCACCTCACTTCTCATCTCTGTTTCTCTCAATGGGATAAAGAGTTTCTTGATAGAACAAAATGTCTTCAAGAAAATGTTTGACGTAAGGAATCGAATACATGTTCCAAACTACTCCCTGGTGCCCAATGCCACCTGACAAATTTGTATCCATTGTTTAGTTATTAGAGCTTTTCATTCTTCTAATGACAGATTAAATCCAAGAAGTGGTTTCTGGGCCAAATGATCTGTTATAATTGCTCTGCCTAAGGTCTTGAAGAATGAACCACATTTTATGGATTGGGGCTGAGCAGAGAGTATCTAGGCTGTTCTGTGACGCACAGACGCTCTTAAAAGCTGTGAACCCTGCCTCCTCCACCTGACTAACACCACTGAATCTTCCTCTCATTAATACTCCAGCAGTGGAATGGGAGGATGCAATGCTACTAAGCTTCTCTTAGAACGTGCAAACCCTAAAAGCTAAGTGCCACTGTGAGATGTGTGTGCATGTTTTATTCAGTTCTAAAGATACCACCCAAGTGTCAGAGTCCTTACCAAAGAATTGAAAATACCAAGCAATTTAAATCTCCAATGAAACATATGATGGGAAGAGAAAAAAGAAAAGGAAGAGTGGGAGGGAGGAAGGGAGAGGAGGAGGAGAAAGGAAGGAAGGAAGGAAGGAAGGAAGGAAGGAAGGAAGGAAGGAGGGGAGAGAGAGAAAACGTGCACCCACCAAGTGCAACATTTCAGTGATCACTTGAACTTAATTGCTGCAATACTATACATTGTAAATCATTTAGCCTAGAAAATCTCCCCAAATCCATCACCTCTTAGGTAATTACTGCTTCATTATGCTGAGTTTATAATGATCCATTTACAATCATGGGATGAATCAGCTCCCACTACAGAAAGCTACAACAGAGGCTGATGCTTCTGGCACCTTTTCCTGTCACCCAGCCTCGGGGAGGGGTTCCCTGTAGTACAGAGCCTTCAAAAAGATCTGCAGAGTAAACACCAAGTGCTAATGAGGAAGGGAGCAGAGAGGAGAGAGTTACATCGAGAAAATATTATGACCAAGTAAGTCAGAATGACACCTTTGATTTTTTTAAATGGAAGTCACCTAGTTACCAAAATCATTTAAGTTTTTCTGCTTGGCTCTTCAAAACTGTGTCTGATTTCTGAAAAAGCTGGAAATCTCTGTCCCTAGTTTAGAAGTATGGTCAGAGCCATAGTAAGATCGAGGCCTTACGCAGTTCTAAACCCCAACGCACTGTTTAGGGAGCAGGGGATGAGAGCAGGGGCTCATGAACAGCACTGATTCGGAAATTCCATCCCTTCCACAGATAGAGGAGTCAAGAGGGAGAAGAATCACGAGAAACCTAAGCATAGGGTTTGATGAAATGGAGAGCAGGAGGCAGTTAGTGGAAACAAGAGGACAGTTCACTTTCTCAAATCAGGTGGAGCAGCCTCAGCATGAGGAGCAATAAACCCCTAACATTTTTATCACAAAGCTAGGTATCCAGAACATCAAGAGACTGAGCGCCTTCCTTTATTGGGAATAAATAAAGCTCATGCCTCCAGCCTCCTTACTCAGGCTTTTGAGAAAACTCATGTTACTTCCTTCTCATTTACTTCTTGTTTCTCAGCCCCTCATTGGTTCATCAATTCCTTGATTACTCACATGTGTATTCAAAATTGTTATGAGCTATTTGTTCTATATCCACCAATGTCAGAGGACCTTGAGTGAACTTGAGATGATACAGCAGCACAGGCAGTGGGAGCTTGTAAGTATTCACTGTGTCTGGTACACACTTCAGTTCATGCTTCTTAGTCAGTCCCCTCCAGTGAACTACGTCCAGGGAGTGCACTGCTCTGTAGGAGGGCTAGCCCTGGCCCAAGGACTGTCAGAGGTGGGTGGGGGGATTGTGAAGGAGAGGAGAATTTATACATGCAGGACTGAGCTGAGGTTGACGGGGGTGGTGAGCCCAGAGAAGAGAGGACTCTGATTAGATATTATAGCTACCTTCACAAAGTAGAAGAACGATAACTATTTTATGCTTTATTGTGCGGCTCAATGTCACTGCTGGTATTACTAAAATAGTCATGTTTTGAGCATTTTCTTTGCATTGAGCACTGTATACTTTCTATACATAATGTCAGGTACCTCTTACAGTAATCCAGTGAGATAAATATAATCCATTTATAGGTGGGAAAACTGAGGCTTATGGAAGTGTATAACTTGCCAAGGGTCACAGATTATTATGGTGGAGAGCTGGGGTTTAAACCTGGGTCTGTGTGATTTTTCAAGGACATGCCCTTAACCATGATGCTATAGTGACTCAGAAATTATTAAAATAATGTATATAATGTGGAAAAAACATAATAAATGCTCCATAAATAGACGAAGTCTTCTCTTCCTCTCTTGCCTTCTTTCTTTTCAGTTAGAGGTGTATATTAGTCAGTGTTCTCCAGAGAAACAGAACCAATAGGAGATATATATAATATAATATAGTATAATATAATATAATATATCCTATATGTAATATATAATACACATCCTATATGTAATATACAATATATATCCTATATAATAGATAGATATCCTATAACTATAATATATACATGTTATGTATATATAATGAAGAAATGACTTACATGATTATGGAGGCTAGGTCCCGTGAACCGCCATCTACAAGCTGGAGACCCAGAAAAGCCAGTGCTGTAATTCAGTCTGAGTTTAAATACCCAGAACCAAGGAAGCTGATGGTGTAAATCTCAGTCTGAGGGAGGAGAAGACGAGGTGAGATGTCACAGCTCAGCAGTGAGGCAGGAAAAAAGATGGGCAAATTCCTCCGTCCTCAGCTTTTTGTTCTCTTCAGGCCCTCAGTAGACTGGGTGATGTCCATCCATGCTGGTATGGGCAATCTACTTACTGAGTCCACTGATTCAAATGCTAATCTCATCTGGAAACACACTCACAGACACACCCAGAAGCAATGTTTAATCCGGGCACCCTGTGACCCTGTCAAGTTGACACACACAATTAACCATCACAAGCTGGTTTCTTATTCTGAATGGGAGAAGGACAAGAAACAAGGGCAGGAGGCTCACAGGGAAGCACCTTTTTAAAGAAAGACTCAAGAACTGTCCACATTTGGGAGGAGCTCCCTCCTGAGTTGGTTATTGTCCCCTGATTGGAGATACTCACACATGAGCAGCCATATGACTATATTTGTGAGGATGTTAGCAGAAGGCACTGGGTCATTGAATGGGGACTTTCCCTAGAAGGCCTTCTGGTTCTTTCTAACCTTGACATTCTGTGAGGCTTTGGCAATACTTAACTCCATGTCACCAGGTATGTTTCTGGATTGCAGGTGACAGCAGTGAGCCACTCTTCTTTCTCAGCAACACCGTAACCATTCTTTAATAAGGCAATGGGGAGTGGGTATTGATTATTAAATACACTTGTATGTTTAAGGCAAATCAACAATTCAGCACATCCAGAGCGGCACAGCAGTCTCTCGCCTAAGAATGAGTGTGTTTTTAATAATCAATTGCTGTTTATTTGACACATGGCTGTCTGGGAAAATTTAAATGATGTGTATTTAGGAACCTTGATATACACCACTACCTTAGAAACATAGTCATTTAACAGGGACTAAGTTGTTGTTAATAACCTTCCCCAGGGGAATTGCAGGCAAATGGTTACGTATTTGGTGATATTGAGCCTTCAGTCAGACACGCAGGGAAACTTAATCTTCCGTTTCAGAAGAGTAATAGGATGCTATGTGGTAGAACAGTGACAAGGTCTCCGAAATAGCCTGCATTATTCTCTGAGTATTAGGACAGAGGCGGGGCTGGGCGCACATGAATTTTGATTCAAAATGTGCTCCGTTTTGCACTAGAAGAAGCCCTATAAAGATGAGGTGGGAGCTTTGTCGTGGAAAGGGCCATAGATTGTTTCAGCTGTTGGCAGACCTGAACATCATCGAGTCTAATCTTAGAGGCAAACACCTTTAGCTTACTGGTGAGGCAATGGGAGCACAGAGTGCTGAAGTGTGGTGGGGTGGGGGTGTCCTGTTCAAGGTCTCTGAGGAAGAAATGGCAGAACTCAGGCTGGAGTAACACTATAACTCCATCCTTCGTGGAGCTTCTCAGCCCAGCTCCAGCGATGGCATAAATATAAAGCAGTGAAGAGGCAGTGCATGTATATGATTAAGTGACTTGCTGGGTGATACATTCAAGAACGGCTGAGGCCCCTTGGGGGCTGGGACAAGCAAGGGATACCTCATGGGGGATGTAAGGACTTGAAGTGGCTTGGCATGAGAACCACATTTAAATTGTCAGTGATGAAACCCCAGGGCACTGTAGACATAGGAAACATTGGCACAAACATGGAATCAGGGCCAAGTACAGCATAGTTCGCAAGTAGTATGCACTGCCCTGGGCAGGGGTGCAGGCAGAGAGGGGACAGTCAGGAGGGGCCCTGGCACTGTGCCACACCAGAGTCTGGGTGAAGAGGAGAAAAAGTTCTGCCTTCAAAGGATCTAAAACCTGTAAGATTCTAGAAATATATGAACTTGGTAGCTGTATCTGTCTAGACAAAGTAAGAGCCAGTAATTATAAATCTTTCTAATTTAGGACTTTCATAATTTTATCCTCAATCAGGGTATTTTTTTTTGAAATGTCACCTCCTTTATGAAGTCTTTTTCAAAATTTCTTATGCTTAGATAATTTGTATACTGCTAGACTATCAACTTAAACATTTCTAAGTTTTCCCTTTGTGTCTACCTCCTCTGATACACTTTGTTATTTGGACTGTGCCATATCTGAAAATTCTTGATAACTCTGGTATCTAGCACAATTTTCAGGAAATAATTAGTGCTCAAAGCATATTGAGGGAATAAATATATGAAAAATAATGAGAATTATGTATACAGTACTTTCTAGTTATCTAAATGCTTTCACATCAATGATCTCTTTTAATTATCACAATTATCTTAGGAAACATCTCTAATTATTATTTACATTTTAAAAATGATGAAACTTACTTGGAGAAGTTAATTATCTAAGATCATGCAACTAGAAAATGACAGAGATAGGAAGTCTTATAACTCTAAAGTTCTATGTTCTTTCCAAGCTGAAAAAAAGAAAAAAAAATTATTTTAGGTAATTGCCTTAAAATTCAAACTCACTTTGCTCATGCCAACCCATCTGTTATACTAGAATGTAACCAGTAAACTAAGGCATAATGACACCTACTATCTACCCAGCTGCCTAGGTTAAAACCATCAGTCGTATTTAAACCTGTATCCCAATGGGGACAAAGCTTTGAGGTAAGTGGAACAACTGAATTATGAATGGGTATTGTAACCACAGAGGAGGGAACTATCAGTTCTGAGTGAAGAAACCTCAGAAGTTTTCACTGAGAGAGAGCCTGGTATTGGACCAGGACCTTGGAAGATCAAGATCAAGAACCTGAAAAGCTAAAAAGAGACTAAAGATGTTCCTCAATCATCCCAATTGGAATGATTTGACTCTAAAATCAAGACGGTGTGAATATACAAGAATTTCTGAGGACTTGCCAAGGGTCTGGAAGTTAGAATGGTAGGTGGGTTGTGGATAACGGGAGAGGTGGGCGAGCCTAGAAAGGTAGGGTGATCATAAAAAGCTGCACACACCATGCCTTGGAATTTGAACTTAACACTGTAAGCAAGAGAGCTGTTGCAGTGTCTAAAGCTAGAGGATGGCTGGGCCAGACCTGCATTTCACAAAGATTGTTCCACTAACTTGGTGGAGAGTGGACAAGCCCCGACACACATGATCTTGGAGAGGTTATTGTAATAGTCTAGATCAGTGCTCCTCAAACTGTAATGTATGTATGAATTACCTGGAGATATTGTGCAAATGAGGCTTCTGATACAGGAGGTCCGAATGGGGCCCAATATCTTGCATTTCTAACAAGCACTCAAGTTTTGAGTAGCAAGGAGCTGGGTGACAGATAAGCCCAGCCCACTAAAGGCATGGTAGTAAGAATGGAGAGGAGGGGGTGCCTCTGAGACATTCCTGAGGTCCTAGAAAAATCAAACTCTCTCTCTCTTTTATTGTCTAGCCAAGTTCTGTCAGGTGTCCCCTACTGTCTCTTGCTCATAGGGCTCCTTGTGTACTTTTAAAGAGCTGACTATGCCATGAGCTCTTTGAGCGTTCAAGCAGCTGTTTGAAAATAGAAGTTTATCATATATGTCTGTGTTTCCTGGCACCTATATGAAATTAAAATTCCCTAAAGGTCGCAGATTATATCATAATCTTCCTGCTGCACTTCGGTGAGCATATATTACTTGGTACTAATAAATACTTACTAAACTTAGCATGTTCCTGAAAAACATAAGAATATTGGTTTTTTTTGTTAAAGGTAAATCATATTTTTGGAGCTGGGGAAGGATATGTGAGGCTGACAAGTTAAAGTTGATCTCTAGACAAATACGTTATTCTCAAGAATCCTTTTGCAGTATGAATAATTATTAAACTTATTTAATAGAGTGAGATGCTCATTAATAAATGGTCTCCTCCCATAATCTCACTTTAGAAAGGTAAACCTAACTTAAGCTTTCTAAGTAAAGAGGATATTCCTACCTACGTGCCTTCACAGCAAAACCTCGAGCCCCCAATGGGGGCTCAGAATGAAAATCTAAGAACTCAGGAATTCAGTGAGGATAGGGCAAGTTTTGGCCCTTTGGACGTGATAAAGTCTGATGGTAGGGATGGTAATAGCTGACACATTTCTTCCTCAAGAGAATGGAAACAAATTTGTTCTAAATTCGATTGAGTTAACTCTGATTCTTTGAAATTGCTTTAGATCCCTGAGCTGGTGGGGCCTGGACAGGAACTTGGCTTCAACGCTAGCAATAAAATGTTCTTTTAATTCCTTAAGTCTGGAAGTGAAAAGGCTACATGGAGTAAGTGAAAGGTCATGGCTTTTAGAGATAGACAGATATGGGTTAAAACCCTCCTGGCCCTATCAAATATCAGAATTAAGTGATTGTGGGCAAGTTATGTAACTATCCTGGGCTTCAGAATATTCATCCGTAAAAATGGTGAAAACCATACTTATGAGACTTAAATGAGACCTAAAGATGTCACTGCTGCTCAGATGTCCTGTCTTTTTTTCGTTCAGTGCTTTCAGATTATGACTTCCTTTAAGACTGAGGATTAGGATATGGGGCAACCAAAAGCTCTCGGTAAAAAATAATTATAAGAAGACAGATTCTTATCTTGTCGTAAGCTAAATCATCGCTTTAGTTTCAAAATTTTCTCTGAATATATGAAATGTCTTAGGTTGTCAAAGAAAATGTGAACACTATAAAGTTAATACTGCTTTATTCTCTGTGTTAGGGCAGGTAGAATGTTGTGTTGTGTAGTCTGCTACCTTTTGGTTGGCTGAATAAAAGGATAAGAGTCTCTTCCTGGATGATAGGGCTCATGAGACAACAGATCTAACAGTCATTCCAGCTGTTAGGAACCAACTCCCTTGTGAATTTTCTTAAAGCAAATCTTTCTCTCATTTCAATTTTGAAATGCAGTTTTATTTTTTGAAAGATGGTCCTTTTCCTTTATATTTTAATACTATATTCATCATTGGTTTGGTGTGTGCTTTGATATAATTCACTTAACCTCTTTGGGCCTGAATTAACCAAACACAGAATCTTGTGTTCTCAGTATAACTCATGAATATGTTAGTGAATGAAGCGCTTATTTATGCAGTAAAAGGATTCCTTGCCAAACATTACTAGTAAATATAAGAAAAATAAGAGCAAAAAATACAATAATGTTAACTGAAGATACATATGAGTGAAAGAACCTTGAGATATAATTTAGTCTATCCACTCACTTTGTGTGCTGATGATAGTCACAAGAATAATATTAATAATCACCCTTATTTTGCATTATCTTACAATTTATACCACATACATTCTTCAGGTTTTTTAATTGATGTTTTAATAGTTTATGTACATTTTTGTTTGTCCATCGCCATATATATGTCTCCCTTCACCTCTTGTGCCCACCCCCTACCCCCAGTGCCCCTGGTAACCACAATACAGTTTTCTCTGTCCGTGTGTTGGTTTATATTCCACATATGAGTGAGATCATATAGTGTTTGTCTTTCTCTTTCTGGCTTATTTCACTTAACATAGTACCCTCCAGGCCCATCCATGTTGTTGCAAATGGGACGATTTGTCTTTTTTTATTGCTGAGTAGTATTCCATTGTATATATGTACCACATCTTCTTGATCCAATCATCAATTGAGGGACATTTAGGTTGCTTCCACTTCTTGGCTGTAGTGAATAATGCTGCAATGAAGACAGAGGTGCATAAGCCTCTTTGGATTGTTGATTTCAGGTTCGTTGGATAGATTCCCAGTAATGGGATAGCTGGATTATAGGGTATTTCTATTTTTAATTCTTTGAGGAATTTCCATACCCTTTTCCATAGAGGCTGCACCAGTTTGCATTCCCACCAGCTGTGTCAGAGGGTTCCTGTTTCTCCACATCCTCTCCAATATTTGTTGATTTTTGTCTTGGTGATGATAGCCATTCCAACGGGCATGAGGTGATATCTTAGTGTTGTTTTGATTTGCATTTCCCTGATGATTAGTGATGTTGAACATCTTTTCATGTGCCTATTGGCCATCTGTATATCTTCTTTGGAGAAGTGTCTGTTCATTTCCTCTGCCCATTTTTTGATCGGGTTGTTTGTTTTTTTGTTGTTCAGTTGTGTGAGTTCTTTATATATTATGGAGATTAACTCCTTGTGAGATATATGTTTTGCAAATATTTTCTCCCAGCTGGTGGGTTGTCTGTTCATCTTGATTCTGGTTTCATTTGTCTTGTAGAAGCTCTTTAATCTGACAAAGTCCCACTTGCTTATTTTTTCTTTAGTTTCCCTAGTCTGGGTAGACATGTCATCTGAAAAATTCCTTTATGACCAATGTCAAATAGTGTGTTGCCTATATTTTCTTCTATGAGTTTTATAGTTTCAGGTCTCATCTTCAGGTCTTTGATCCATTTTGAGTTAATTTTTGTGAAATGGCCATAGCAGATGGTCCACTTTCATTCTTTTGCATGTGGCTGTCCAGTTTTCCCAACACCATTTATTGAAGAGACTTTCCTTTCTCCATTGTATATTCTTACCTCCTTTGTCGAAAATTAGCTGTCCGTATATGTGTGGTTTTATTTCTGGGCTTTCAATTCTGTTCCATTGATCTGTGTGTCTGTTTTTGTACTAGTACCATGCTGTTTTGATTACTATTGCTTTGTAGTATGTTTTGAAGTCAGGGATTGTGATGCCTCCAGCTTTGTTCTTTTTTCTTAGGATTGCTTTAGCTATTCGGGGTCTTTTGTTGCCCCATAGGAATTTTAGTATTCATTTTTCTATTTCCGTGAAGAATGTCATTGGGATTCTGATTGGGATTGCCTTGAATCTGTAGATTGCTTTAGGTAATATAGACATTTTAACTACGTTTATTCTTCCAGTCTATGTGCATGAGGTGTCTTTCCATTTCTTTATGTCATCATCAATTTCTTTCTTCAGTTTTTTTAGCTCGTTTAATGATACTTAAATCATCCTGTTTCCCAGCTTGAAGCCCAACTCTATCTTCTATATATAAAATCTTCATTTATTTTTTATTTGTCCAAGAAATATTTATTGAGCATGTAATATATGCCAGACACAATACTAAACTCCAGGAATACAGTAATTGCCAAAACAAAAACATCTCTGCTCTCAGGCAACTTCTTCTCTAGTGGAAGAAGACAGACAATAAACAAATATAGAGAAATGTCAAGTGTCCAGAAGAAAAATAAAGCAGGATAAGCGGAAGAGTTTGACTGTGGGCAGGGATAGAGTTAGAATTGGTAGCTAAGGAAGAGTTCTTTGATAGGAGATTTTTTTTTCATTAAACATATAAAGGAAATGGGAGAGCAAATTAGAAGGATATCCAGAGATCTGTCTCCACAGAGAGAATAGCAAGGGCAAAGGGCCCAGGTGGACTGCGGTTGGCTTGCTGAAGGAGAGCAAGGATGCCTGTGCGCTGGCAGATGAAGCAAGGGGAGAGGGGGAGGAAATGAGAGCAGAGAGAGGGACGAGAGACAGAGTATTTGAGCCTTGCTGGCTGCAGTGAGGATTTTTGATACTTTTGTGAATGATGTGAGAAGACTTGGAAGAGTTTTGAGCGTATGATCTACGTAATTCTGTTTTCTATTTTAAAGAGTCTGTCTGTTGGAGAACAGACTCAGTGGGGTGAAGAGTTGAAGCAGAGTAGGATGACCATATAATTTATTATCTAAACCAGGGCACTTTTTGAGTGAAAACCGATGCAATTTATAATTAGGCAGAATAGACATAACAGACATTATCTGGGGCAAACTGGGATCCATGTTTACCCTAAAGCAGGGATACCATTTGGAGGCCACTGGGGAGGTGATGGTGAGATGGCATGTTCCCTACTTTGCCAGATTTTTCCAGTTGTTCCTTTGGGTCTATTCTCTACCTGTATCCATCCTACTCTCTGCCCCAGGAGCCTGACCTATAGGGAAACCCTTGATGGACTCTTGTCTCTTATGGCTCCAAGGTGAGTTCAGCCAAAGGGGAATCTCAGCTGGAGATGGAGGGAGGGAGTACTTTTTCCTCTGGCTCCTTCCCTAAAGTTTGCCTCAGACTAGCTGTGTCTTTCCAGAGAAGGTCACTCCACCCTTCTAGGCAGCTTGCTTACACTGACTCTTTCTCCTTCCAGGTTCTGGTAACCTTTTCCTTCCCCAGTCCCTTTAGGCCCAGGGCTAGCACCAGCCGGCGCGGCTAGCCCAGGGTTCCTGTACCATCTCTTGTGGTTCCCTAACATCCCATCTGCTCCCTTCCGGTTAGTCTTTTTATAAATAAATGCTCTTTGATTTTTCCTAATTTGACTGTGCCATTTGTTCCCTGTGGGAGAATGCCTGGTACACTGTCCATCCCTGAAGATAGTTCTAGGAATGAATTGCTGCGAGATGTGCCTAGCAAATGGGAACTCAGATATATCATGCTTTGGAGTGGCCTCCATAAATCATAACAAGCATTCATTTCTTAAGGGAACAAAGAAAAAGCAAAAGGGAATACTTTTCTTCTCTGACTCTCTCTAAACCCAGGAATTCATTAAGCAGCCCTTGAAAGGAAATGTTCGAGACAAATCTTAAAATACTGTTTTTCAACTGCAGCCTGAAAGACCTGTTTTATATTTCAAAATAGGTTATCGGATGCCTTTATAATGAGGAGAGTTTTTCAGCAAAGGCAGCTCCAAATTGTGCCTTTGCCTTTCAAGGAGGTTTCCTTATTTGCACACCACTGAAAGGGTTTCACCTCAAGAGGGTGCCAAAGAAAAGGTACCGCTGGGTGATGCTGAGGCGCAGCTGTGTGATGTTGGAAAAAAGAGATCAGAATAAGAATGATTTAAATCAAAAATAGTTACTTAAAGTCAGGGTAAACTAGAAATCGAGTTTGGTGCAGATGAAATGCAAATAGTTTTATGAGAATGCTCTGGATAATAGGGATGTTGTGTATTTGTTTCAATGCCCTTGGAAAACTAAGTAATCCAGAAACTCCAAGTCTTGATCCTCACAATATCTTAGGGAGTGAGGAACAAGGGAGGGTCAGAGGGTGATGACAATCTCAAGAAACCCTACACTAGCGGAACTTATGTTACCGGGTTCCCTCTCTCAGAGGCATTTGCATTTAAGCCTTAGCTCATTGTTGTCCTCAATAAATAAATTTCAAGCATCAAAAAGAGAGTTATAGGGATGATACAAGCCGTGTCCTTTATTCCTTAAGTCATAACGCACTGACAGAATCTATTTTAATATAAGACAATGCCTAGAGCATCCTCATTGTCTTTCTTTCTCCATGGAGTAAGAGAGAACCTTGACTCATACATCATTCATTATATATATCTTATTAATTATTTTAGCTTGGGTTAATGTTGGCTTTTAATATAAAAAATAACCATATAATTTAAGAATGGGAAACAACTACATAATAACCTTTTCCCACAAATAAGATTTTCCCCAAATCACAAACTTAGTAAGTGGAAAACTCAACTAAAACAAGTATCTCAAATTATTGCCCCCGTCTTTTTCCAAAATCTCACCCTGGTACACTTGGTGTCTTTTGGCCCCCAAAAGTTTTACGTTATATAGCTTTCTTTGTATTGAGCCACACGTTGGGTGTGTTAGTATATGCAAAACATCTGAATAGTTAAGACCCCAAATATATTTTTCTAGTTACTATTCGGTTATTTCAGGTAAAAGAGTTTCTTTTCTCCAATTATCAGAGTGATTTAAGTACATAGAATCAATCTGAGTTTATACCCAGTGCTAAACCATTTTCTCTCAAACCATTTTCTTCCTCATTTCTGAGTGTTAAAAATTTTAAAAGAACAGAAAAAGCATTAAATGAATATATTTTTGCGGTCGTTTGAAGGTCTGTAATGAGAACAGGAAATACATAATTGAACACAGAGTAGTACAAGGTAAGTCATCAGTGTAATAAATTGAAACACACAGTCGTGCAAAGTAATAAACTAAAACACTTTCGTATGAGGTCTGATGTGTTGCTTTGAAGTTGGACTGCAATTTGCCTTCCCTGGGACGAAACTGTCTCCTGATTCTGCATGCTCATTGATCTACAGTCATTTAATGAGGCAAAGGGTGACCAACAGGTGATATCAGGAAATTTCCTCTAGTATCCACAGACCTAGAGATCAGCTAGTGTCTTGAACATGCAAAATTAGGTTTCTTTATTCTTGAGTTGATTATCAGACTGAACTCAATTTGCAACATAACATCTTACAGATGACTTCATGTTGCCCCTTGACTATTATTGCCTATAAATAGGAACAATAACATCAATCAGGAGATTTCCTCCCATCACTTAGCGAACAATAGATTTGGGTTCTAGTTCCATCTCTACCAAGATTCATTACATGAAGAAAAAACTTTTCTTAGAGGGTCCAAATTCAAAATGGTCCCCCCAAATCCTCATTCACTCTTCAGCCCATCAAACATCATGGGGGTGCTTAAAGCAAGAATAAGCTGATGCAAGGGATGTTTTCTGGGGACTTCTGGAAAGAAAGATAAAACCAAATCCCACTCTTAATTGAATTATTCAACAAATTTGTTTGGAACACCTACTATGTATTCAGCCTGTATTAAGCATTTTCAGGCCTTGAAATGGGGACCTGAGACAATGAGCCATACGACAGGGGAGAAAAGAGGAGATACTACACGGAAAAACAGCAGGACGGTGAGCCACAGTAGGGAAAATAGGCCATTGAGGATGAAGAGGACCTATTTTTTTTTTTTTTTTGTGAGGAGATCAGCCCTGTGCTAACATCTGCCAATCCTCCTCTTCTTTTGCTGATGAAGACTGGCCTTGGGCTAACATCCGTGCCCATCTTCCTCCACTTTATATGGGACGCCGCCACAGCATGGCTTGCCAAGCAGTGCGTTGGTGCGTGCCTGGGATCCGAACCGGCGAACCCCGGGCCGTTGCACTGGAGCGTGCGCACTTAACCGCTTGCACCACCGGGCCGGCCCCCAAGAGGACCTGTTTTTAAAGACCCAATTTAATGTTTAACTAGTATGCCACTGTTTTTCCTAATTAGTATTAACTTACCCAAAAAGCTGGAGACAAGTGTTAACAAGACATTTCTTACATTAACAGTTAATGGAAGATTGGAAAATCAATCCCCTACTCTGATCAGTTGTTCAAAGTTAAAAGCAAAAAGATATATTAATAACTGTGAACTTATATATAAATCATTTCTTTCTTACTGAAGCAAAAATTCTACCTGATTTAAGAGCAGCAAATTAGAAAATTGATGTCCAGTAGCAACAAATCTGAAGGCTTCCAGGAATGTTCTATTGCTGTTAGCAACTAATATTCTTTCACAAGAAATCAGTGGTACTGAGTGTGTAGCAATCATTACCCTCATTACAGGCCATTTACCATTTTGAGGCACTGCCTATGTCAACTTGACCTCACAATGACCTTTCTGAGACTGCAGTTAAGACAGAGGAAACATGAAAGACAAAAATACAGAATCTGAACTTCAAACCAAAGCCACTTGGCTAATTTTAGTTACAATTACTATTAATAAGGCCAGGGTTGAGGTTTCAGCCCCACTTCACCAACTTAGCTTTACCTGTCTCTATAGGTTCTATAGACTATACATTCTTCCAACAAAGCTGGCTACCCATCTTTAAGGGGATACAGTCAGAAAGCCAAGGAACCCTTACCCAAAGAATATCATACACTGTGCCTGCCATGCTAGGACTGGAGTTAGGATTATCTCTTTTAGAAGCAATGATCATATTGGCTATTTCCAACTGCATGTTCTGAGAAGCAACATTCTCTGTAATTGTGGCTACCCCAGAGTTCAAATAATTTTATTTTTGTTCGATCAGGCCACTATTTCTCCCATTCTTTTCTTCCCTTTCACCCATAACAGAGTTGACTTTTTTTGATCTCCTATGATAACATGCCAGCAGCTGAAATTAAAGCCACACTGATATGATTCTATTCCAAAACACAGAATGAAAACAACCTAAGCGCTCATTGATGGATGAATGGATAAAGAAGATGTAGTATATAATGGAATACTACTCAGTCATAAAAAAGATGAAATCTTGCCATTTGCAACAACATGGATGGACCTTGAGGGTATTATGCTAAGTGAATAAGTCAGATGCAAAAAGACAAATACCATATATTTCACTCATATGTGGAAGATAAACAAACAAATAAACCAACACATAGATACAGAGAACAGATTGGTGGTTACCAGAGGGTAAGGAGGATGGAGGGAGGGCAAAAGCAATAGAGGGGGACATTTGTACAATGATAGGTGGCAACTAGACTTTTGGTGGTGAAACCGTACAGAGGTTGAAATATAATGATGTACACCTGAAATTTATATGATGTTATAAACCAATGTTACCTCAATAAAAATTAAAAAGTAGGTTGTGTTGATCAGACTGCCCCATCTAATTCCTCTCATATTTAATATGAGATTCCTCATTTCAAATTGAAAATCATGGTTTTTCTTCTTTTTTTTGATCCTTCTTTAGGGTCTTGGTCCTCTCATTAGTCCATTCTAGTCAACCATTCAATTAATACTCATTGAGTGCCAGACACTGTGCGAGACATGGGATAAAATGGTGAGCAAAAGATAATCCCTGTTTTAATGGAAGTTTCAGCCTGGTGAGAGAAACAGACTTAATTAAGTGATCACACATAATTAAATCCAAATTTTCAACTGTGGGAAGTGTATCAAAAAAGTACACAGTGCCCTAATCTAGGTAAGTGTGATTTCCCTTTGGTTAGGTTTGAGGTCTCTTTATTTCTAAAAATCAGTCTTGTAACTATCCTTACCGTTCAAAACAAATCAGTTCTTGGGTCTTTAAAAGTTTGCACAGCGGCTACGTTTTTTACTTGTTATCTCCCTATGTCTCTGGTGGTCACTGGGTGCGAGGGAGACCCTGAGGCACCTATAATAACATGGGAGAGTGAGCAGAGCAGAGCATTTGTTGGGAAGACGTATGATCTGGTAGCTAGCTCAGTTCAATTATTTACTCATCCTGTAACCTTGCACAATTCTCTTATTCTCTATCCATAATTTCCCTACCTGTGAAATAAGGATAATAATTACCATCCTCCCATTATGTGTGTCTTACTAATATACACAAAACAGTTTATAAATTGTCAAATGGAATATAAAATTAAAGTAGTGTTATTATAATCATTTTTGTTATGGATAGTATGGCAAGAACAAGAAGAGCTGAAATGAGTAAACATAAAAATTCCGTGGTCCTTTTCTTTTATCCCTTGTTTCGCACCAGAAAGAAGAAAAGCCGTAGGTAGGAGCTCTTCATTTTCCCCCAAGCAGACCTTGTCACAGTGTGAGCTTTCTAGATTCCAGTGACCATGAATTTCCTACACAAAAAATTGGGACACATGATCTGACAAAGGCTTTTTCCCATTGATTTATGACTTTATTTTTATGAAAATCTATAATAATTATAATAGTTTAGGATACTATTGTAATGTTTCAACTTCACATGAAAGAATACAGGAAAATGAAATGGCATTCTCTCAGAAATCTGAGGCATCACATTCCTCTACCCTTGGCTCGCCTTTGTGAAAAATGGTCCCAGATTGGAGTTTCTTCTAGTTCTGGTGGCTTTCAATGCAGGGTGAATAAATCTGTCCCCACGGGCCACCTTCTGAAAGGATGATCATCTAGATTCTGAAGATATTTATTTACCTCGGCCGTGATTTAGAGACAAACTCCTCCTTCCCAGGTTCCCCTGCCCTTTGCTGCTGATAAGACGCCCCTGTGGATTTATGTTGCTACCCAATAGCGGGATTTGTGAGTTTAGATCATGTTGCTGGCACTACCCTGGATAAGACTCATTTATCACAGCCATGCTTAGTCGTATTTGCATTACATTTTATGCTGCCTATATTGTTAAAACCAACTGCTAGAATGTCTCCCAGATCTATCAGCAACACCAAATTCTGCCTTTGAAATGAGGACAGTGGAAATTAATTGTGCTCAGCTACTAAAAGCACCTCTAGCCTGAACTTGCTGCCATTTTATTAATGCCCTTAGAGGGAAGGTGCAAGGGCCTCTTAACAAGGCCTTATCTAAGAAGCCAAGTGGGTGACGAGTCCCAGAGTAACAGGGGCAAGGGATCTTCTAGGAAGGGCTGCTCCAAGCTCATATTAGGTAAGTAGTTCTTTTGGAAATCTCATTATCAGAATATTTATGACCTGTAAGAGAGCAAATAACTTGAGCTAATACAGAGTCAGAATGGATCAAAGGCAGAGTTGCCTTCGAAAGCATCCAGTCGGTAAGATCAGGGTTATGGGGCTATGGAATAGGAGAAACTGTTGAATAGACTAAACATCAGTCTGGCTACAGTTTAACGTTGCTTGAGCAGAGTTCCCACATCTCCAGGGGTAGCACTTTGCTGCTCTTCTTCTGTGAAGTGTTATTTAGCAAAATAAAACCAAAAACTAAGTCATTCCAAAGGCCAGTTGCAAAACAAATGATTTCTTGTGGCCTGATTACAAGAGCTTAAAATGAGATTTAAGTTTTGGGGGTCATAAAGGATTTTCTGGGTTTTTTGTTTGTTTTTGCTTTTGTTTTTTATGGAAATAGCAAAGATGTTAAGTCAATTCGATTTAACTGCAGAATTAAATAATATCTTAAATGTCCATTACAGAACTGGTACCTAGAGTGACATCTTCCTGGGCATCTGTTGAACCATCCCCCTCTGTCAGAGTTTTTATTCTCTTCATTCTATATCACCATCCTTGACTCCTAGTGCAGTTCTGCTAGAAAGGCTGCTCCTCGCTGCCTCCCTGCCATGAAGGCTCCTAGTACATGGTGAGCTTCCCACTTCTGAAGTTGCAGACTTCATTGAGTCTCTCATTCAGCAATTAATTACACTCTCTCCTGGGACATTTCCTATTTTGTGGTCTTTGTTGTTGTTTAGTATTGGATTGCTTAGTATTTTTTTTATGCCTTGTCTGAAAATCTAGATGGTAAATTGAGGGAAAGGATCCTATGTTATATACGTTATAGAGGCAAAGTTTGATGGAAGAAATTTTGGATATGATATTTATTTGCCAGATAAATTTGGGCAACACTTTTAAAATGCCTGTGATCAAATTTTATGAATTTCAGTAATCCTATGCTAGCTGAGGGAGTACTTGGGATGTGATAGATGCACAATAATTCTGTTACTTGATGATAAACTGTCCAGATCCCTTGTCACATTATCCAGTCCACTTGAATGGTGGTGGGGTGGGTCTGAATATGATCCAGAGGGGCTGCATGTGGGCAAGAACATCTGGAGGGCAAGGTCAAGCAGCAAGGGCTATTCGGAAAGACTATCCATAGCTAGCCAGATCCAAGGAGAACAGGGGAAGGAGTAGGTGGAAGGCCCAGGAGACTGCCTGAAGCCGGAGCAGCACGGAAAGTAAATGTTAGATAGACAGGAAGGTTGGCAGCCAAGAGACTCAGGAAAAATAGAGTGAGATAGAGAATGAAAGTGACAGTGGAGTGTAGAGCAGTGAAGCAAACTGTTCAGAATTCAGTCCACGAATTCTGGGCATGTGGTAGATACTTCTTTGATGGCACTCACAACAGCCAGAACAATGGCTGAGTGATATGTATTGCGTTAAAAAATTCTGCTGACCAATACAGTGGCTTCTTTTAACCCCTTGCTAATTTGCATAACTACCTTAAGGCTATAACAGGGACAAGACAAGTTTGTTACGAATAGTTCCTAGATCTGAGGCCTCTTAGAGAAGAATGCTGATAAGGAAACTATTTGGGGCTCTGCTCTGTTCATTGGTCTCATTCTGCAAGTAAACCCCACAAGCTAGCTGCCCCACAAACCAGTACCCAGGCTCCTGAGGGAGGCCTGGGCTAAGGGTTTGAGTGGATTGATGCAATTCCATTTTCACACTATTGGAAAAACCATGGTGATTACCATGAAGCCAGGTTTATCTAATCTAAATGAGACTACCTTTGGAAATACCTGTTATTGAAGGACTTTTCATGCATTATTTGCTCAATGAACATCAAAGGAAAGGAAGGAGAAGTAGTCAATATCAATATCAAAATGACTCTCTGCACTTTCTCTTCTGTAAGACTAATTGCTATTGTCTTATTTTCTGCCATGAAAATGAGACTGAAATCTCATCTGGTCTCCTTTCCTCAGCTGGCTGAATATTCTTGTGCTGAGTCTGGTAAGAAAGTTTGTCTTGGCTTTCCAGCACGCACTCTGGTTTATGCAGAGAGCGAGAGACAGTGTTTCTGTGGTTTAAACTGGATATGGTACAGGTGTCACTGCCCTGCTGTCTGCCTTTTAGCAAAATTACTGTGAGAGAACCATGTCTGTAGGAAACCCAGGAAGTCTCCTGTTTCTCCAAGCACAGGAATGAAGACGCCACAGCTTGCACTTTTACAGGTACTCTGAGCATAGATCTGTTTTCATCTTCTACCTTTTCAGCTAAATCCAATATCAGCCAATGAGTCTCTAACACAGTTTATCCAGTGGGCTCAGTAGAGACTGCAAACTGAGCTGAGATATATAAATGGCTGCTTGAAGTGTGGCCAGAAACAGCAATTGCCTTGGTCACTCTAACTGGCTGGTGCTCAGAACAAAGTCGCTAATGTGGAAAGAGTTTTATCGCTGCATTTTCCCTTCCCCAGCAGAGAAGGATGCAGTGGTGCCACTTGAGAATTCACTCCTCCTTCAGGAATGTGAGGTCAAGGTAAAAGGTGCTTCTAGTTACAGTTTACTTTCACATCCATTGTATCATTTCATCCTTACAATGAGTCAGATGAAAACAATTATTACATATCCCATTATATAGATAGGTAAACTGAGGCCAAATGATTGCACTATACCCAAGGAACAAGCAGGGATCTGTTTGTTGAAATCAGAGCTGCAGAGCAAGGCCAGCCACCAACTTCTTGACTCCAGCCTGATGCTCCTATATCGGAGCGTATGTGCTATCCCAAACACACACACTGCAGTTTTCAGGGCAGATAGGACCGGGCTAGACTTGGAGAGCAAGAAAAAAAAACGTCACCACAGTCGTAAAATGACCAATCTTCAACTCTCCCTGAATATTTTGTGTCTTTAGCAAAAGTGAAAGAATTCCGAAAGGAGTGTATTGTGCACCATTCCTTACATCCATGGTGGTTTTAAGGCTTGTCGAGAAGTATTTGTAAGGGTATAGAAGTCAGGGAAGAAGAGAAGGGAGGACATTTATCCAGCACTGGCCCACAGATCAGTGCTGATGGTCTTCGTTTATCTCAACTCATGCTCACGTTGGGTAGATCCTTTGACGTCCTTGGGCCGCCATTTCCTTATCTGTGGAGTAGAGCTCTCACACCTCCCTCAGGGTTAGAGAATGGATAAAATGGGTTGATCCACATAAAGCACTTAAAATAGTACCCAGCACTAACTAAATATTTGCTGTTATAATTATAATTGTTATAACTATCTACATATAAAGAAAATGAGACTCCGAATTTTAAATACTTGGCCAAGATTTCAGCTGATAAGGAACTAGGACAGATACCCGGGGCCAGGGCCAGGTCCAAGTCATTTCTGGAAGAACCAAAATGACATATCTGAAATATTTTTGTTATTAGCTGGGAAGACCTTAAATTCTTCCACAAGGCAAACATCCCAAGGCAGAATAGGCAGATCCAGCTAACTGTGAGCAGAGAAGAAAGGAGGTTCGGGGGGAATTCTTCTTTTTTGGCCGGGAAAAAAGTTGACTCCGAGAATGGCAGAAAGCTGGGAGTGAGCACTACCTATTTAGCACCACTCTTCCATGGAGGAAAATAAGAGATCTTCCTCAAAATCTATAGAAACCAAAATAATTAATGGCACAGTATATGCAAAAGTCTTTCACATAGCATTTTTTACAGATGACCAGCTTCTGTTTTAAGAATTTTGCTACACAGTATTTTTTTAAACATTTTCTCTAGCTGTCCCAATAATTCACTTGAGAGCAATAGATTGTTTCTCTTTACTATTTCTTACACGAAAAAATATCATTTTAATGCTGCAGTAGAATATGCATCCTGTGTCATTTCAGTAGGAGTTGATTATTTTACTTTTCCATTTTAAGTTAAATAATCTCTGAGTTAGAGTGATCAGCCAGTCAGGTCTTTTGGCATAAAACAAATCACCCATGGTAACACAGGGTCAGGCTCCTTTGTGGGGCAACCAGACATCTCCCAGGAGCCAGTGGCCTAATCTGGACTTTAGGAATTTTCTGTGGGTGGCGAGAGGGGAACATTAACAGGCTGCCTTGGTTAACGCCAACTGGAGGTGTGGGATGTCGCTTGGCCTTCCTTAGGGAGGTGGTCCAAGGCTCTGACGTGTCAAGTCTTCTCTTGGCTCTAAGATCTCCCTCTCAGCTGGCTTTTAGGTTTGGCACAGAGAAGGAATGCACCTGATATTCACTTACTGTTATGTATTTCTCAAACCTTCCTAACATAAACACAAACACACAAACAAATAAATAACTTTCTCTTCTTTCTCTCTATGGCTAGAATTCTCTGTGTATAAAATCCACCCCTAAAAGAAAACTAGAATATAGTATTTCCTCACAGAAGACTGTCACAGAAAACAAAACAAAACTGTGTCCAATGTCACATTAGATACAGGCTTTTCAAAGACTAACACATTGAAAAGCAAATATATTGGCACTATCCATAACCCTGACATTCTGAGAAATACCTCAGTGTCTGCCTGTGTGATCAAATTGATTATCTCTGTGAGTTTCCTTCAAAGCCATTCACCTCTGTGGCTCCTTCCACTTGGTTCTATAAAACCCTGGGGCCTGATGCCAGCATGCTGTTTGTATCCCAGAATTCTTTGCCACTCTGTTCCATTATTTTCATCCCCCAAAGAAAAGCAGTTCTAGAAATGCAGTGAGAGCTGTCTTGAGCGTGAGATAAATATGGTTAATTGCTGAGTTTTGTTGGGGGAAGAAAGCTTTGTTAGAGGGAGCTCAAGACAATTTATTTCCTTCTTTTTTGAAATTTTCACTGAGAATGCGATCCAGGTGAGTTTCCCTGGCTGGGTTTAACTCTACCATATGAAAGACTGTGGAAGTAGAGGAAAACAGTTTATTGGGAGGGAGGAGGGTGAAAGGGATAATTAGACACATGTGTGCGGTGATGGATTGTAATTCGTATTTAGGTGGTGAACATGAGAACATAAGGTAATCCATGCAGAAATAGAAGTATAATGATGTACACCTGAAATTTATACACTGTTGTAAACCAATGTTACTGCAATAAACAAACAAAAAATAAAATAAATAAATAAATAGTTTCCAAGAGAGCAAAGTAACAATACAGCCTAAAATTATTAAAAACAAAACAAAACAAAAAAACAGTTTATTGGGATGAGCTCATCTGCTAATTGCATTGACTCGAGCCTAGAAAATGCCTAGAAATGTTAGTTGGTGGTGGTGTTCTGAGAAGAAGTAGGGGGAGACGGGAGATATTTCAATCCTGATAGAACACTTTGAGGAAGACAGAGCTGCTGGAATTACTTTACCTTAATTTGTACTGTAGTATAAAGAAAGCCTGTCTTCATTCATTCATTCAGTAAATGTTTATTGAAACTTTCCTGGGTCTCAGGCCCTGTGCTAAGTGCTGAGAATGCTAACGACGGTTGCCCCTCAGGTTATATGCAGTTCACCTCATACCTGTTCCAAAGAATCTTCCTTTGTATTGCATTTTCTAGTCTGTGGCAGGGAGAACAGGATTTGAAGCTGGAAGCTTGCTATCACTTTTTCCTCAGAAAGGAATAAATTAGATGGTGAGAGATATTTACGGGAGGAGACGAGGAAAACAGATCGACATGGAGAAGGGAAGAGAGGCAACTGATCCGTGCCACATCAGTTTCTAAGTGCATCGACATTGTCTCCATCATTAGTTTGAAGCATATCCTGCCTGCAAAATCATTCATTCATGTTCTCTCTTTTCTACTATAACCAATATTAATCAAATCTAAGTTATTATCTTTTCCCTGGATTACTACAGTGGCTTCTAACCGATTTTCTTGATTCTAGGCTCATTCAAAATTACCTTTAATTTGACCACCAGCAGGAGCTTTGTGGGACCAATAACTTCCCAACTGAACTCCTTGCCTTTCAACTTTCCCCATTCAAATCCATTCTACACTCGACCACCAGATTAACGATAGTATCGCACAACTCTCTTCATGTCTTTAACCAAAGGAATATCGTGATCAACTGCTTTGTTTACTAGCACAGACTGTCTATAGTGCTGTGCACCTGGTCATCCTTCACCCCGCTAAGAGTATACTACACACCTGAAACTGGACTTCTGACTGGTCCCTAAAGCCCTCTGGCTTTCCTGTCCCTTGGGCTTGCTTGTGTTGTTTTCTTCCTCCAGAACAGTCCCTGAAAATTCCTTGCTCTCATGCCTCTAACTGCTTTTTAAAGCATGTCTCAGTTAGAACCTCCTCTGTGCAACCTTTTTGCCCCTATTTTATGAATTGTCATATCCCCTTCACTTGACACTTCTTACCCCTGTAGCCATTCTGAAGGCACGTAGCATAGTCTCCCCTGAAGCTCCCTGGGGACCTCTTGTTTACCTCTGACACTCACTCTGTGGACCCTGAGAGGGTTGTGATGGTGTCTTCTCTCTCAGCACAGTGCCTGGCACTTTATCATATTATTTTTGAAGAAGTAAAAACATAAGTTGATGGCACAGACAAATGGACTTAAATAAAAAAGGTTTTAAAGTACGGGCAGTTGTTAAAACTTGCCTTAGTTCTTCAATAAGACTTGTACAATAACAGGCCATGAACACTGCCCGAACAGTGACAGTTCTGAGAGACAGAGTGAGGGTGGTCTATCATGGGTTCCTTTCTCTTGGTGGCCCTTCTTGCCATGTATAGTGTCCCATCCTTGTTGGGTCAGCTCTAGCAATCTGACTCCAGTACTCTGAAATTGCCTACCACCAGTTGTATGTTTCAACCACTTTTGCTATAAATTTTGTCATTGTGCTTTGGTTTGTTTTTTGCTGTTGTCTGTCTGTTTTCTTTAAACAGCTTAAATGAATGTATGACAGGCAAAAGGCTGTTTTGTTATAGCGCAACCCAATGTACTTGTCAAATGGACCATTACAGTCCTATTGAGGACATCCCTCAAACCAAGGTGCCAGAGCTACCATCAAACAGGAATCTCAGATCGCATTCACCCAGGACCTGGCCAGCTGGGGTCTGCTGGGGTCTGGCCCAGAATTCTCAGGACATATGCTGAACATGAGTCGTGGTGACAGTGAGGTAGGTAAGGGCCACTACCCCAAATGAGTATACTCTGACCACTGACGATGATAACATGGATGTCCTGATGGTTTCAGCATCCCTGGAAAAAATAGAAATAATACGCAAGCCAAAAGGTAAACCAAGATAAAGTTCATATGCACGTAGAGAGACTGGTCTCTTTTCTTCTTTTTGCAAGAGATGCCAGTAGTCACTCTTTCACCTGCTGCAGAGGAGACAAGCCTCATCTTCCCTTTCATAACTGAGGAAGTACCATGTGAGTGGCTCAGACCTTACCTGGAATCTTCCTTTCTGCATTTTCTGACATTTAGGAGCCAAAATCCATTACCTTAAAATTGACTAAATAAGGTCTCTCCAGTTAATTTTGCCTATAAAACAATTTTCCCATTCAAGAACACTGAACACTGGACTCCATCTCTCATAATAAAGAGGCCATTAATTCTCTGCTACTGCTCATTATTCTTATTAACTATTCGCAGACTTTTTGCTGGAGGCAAAATGTATCTATTAGAGCCAGCAAAGAAGGATTGCTAACATGCTGAGGCCAGCGTCCTCACCCCGGCACTCAGCAAAGCCTGCGACATTGGACTGCACCAGCTGGGCCCCTGGCTGAGCATCTGTGCTCGCAGGAGCCTGAGCGGGAAGGTGAGAAGACAGGCTGTTCAAGCGGCAGAGTCGTTATTCAAATTTGCTTATTCGGAGCCCTCTGTCTTGAATACGTAGCGAAAACAGGAGTTTGATAAGAGTAAAAACTGACTGATCACTTGGATTTGGCTTTAGTTGCGTTTTTCTTTTAATGGACAAAAATGGTTTCTATGAGAGAAAGGTGAAAAAGAGGAGGAGGCATGATAGTCTCGCTTCCTGTGAAGTATAGTGAGGTGAAAGAGAAAGCAAAGAAATGTACATTTCCTGAACGATTAATTTACTTAATTCTCACAATTGGCTTTTTTTTTTTTTGAGGAAGATTGGCCCTGCACTAACAACTGTTGCCAATCTTCCTCTTTTTCTTTTTTCTCCCCAAAGCCCCAGTACATAGTTGTGTATCATAGTTTTAGAGTTGTTGCTATTGTATACGAGACACAGCCTCGGTGTGGCTTGATGTGTGGTGCGTATGTCCGCACCCAGGATCCAAACCCATAAACCCTGGACCACCGAAGTGGAACACACAAGTTTAACCACTACACCACCAGGCCAGCCCCCACAATGGGCTTTTTAAAAACAACTTTATTGGAGTACCTTTTACATGTCATAAAATTTATGCATTTCCTATGTAAAATGCAATAATTTTTACCAACTTTACTAAGTGGTGCAATTATCACAATTAATCAGTTTTAGAACACTTTCATCCCCCCAATAAGATCCCTTTTGCCCATTTACAGGTACTCCTAGTCCAGTCACAGCCCCTAGACCCTGGCAACCACTAATCTACTTTCCATCTCTTTAAATTTGCTTTTTGGTATCTTTCCATATAAAGGAAACATATAATATGTGGTGTCTTTTGTCTGGCTTCTTTCATTTAGCATAATGTTTGAGGTTCATCCATGCCATAGCACATGTTGGTAGTTCCTTCCTTTTTATTGCTGCATAGTATTCCATGTAGGATATACTACCTTTTGTCTGTATATTCACCAGTTGATGAACATTTAGGTTATTTCCAGTTTAGGGCTATTATAAATAATGCTGCTATGAACATCTGTGAATATCCATGTGCAGGTCTTTGTGTGGACATATGTTTTCAGTTCTTTGGGGTCTGTACCTAGGAGTAAAATTTCTGGGTCATATGGTATTTTTATGTTTAATATTTTGAGAAACTCCCAAACTGTTTTCCAAAGTGTTTTCCACATGTTACATTCCCACCAGCAATGTGTGAGGGTTCCCATTTCTCCACATCGTCACCAATATTTCTTACTGTCTGTCTTATTTCTTTTAGCCACTCTAGTGGGTGAAATATGGTATTTTGTTGTGGTTTTTATTTGCATCTCCCTAATGAATAACATGTTAAGAATCTTTTCATGTTCTCTCTGGAACAATATCTGTTCATATTCTTTACTCATTTTTTGGATTGAGTTGTTTGTCTTTCAGTAATTGAGTTGGAAGTATTTTTTTGTAAATTCTGGATGCTAGTACTTTATCAGATTTGTACTTTGCAAATATTTTTCTCCCAATCTGTTGCTTATCTTTTTATTTTCTTCATAGTGTCTTTTGAAGTGCAAAAGTTTTGAATTTTGATGAAAAATTTGAATGAAATTGATTCATTGATTCAAATTCAAATTGATGTAATTTATCATTTTGTTCTTTTTTGGTGTCCTGTCTAGGAAATCTTTGTTTAAGATAAGGTCTCAAAGATTTTTTTATGGTCACTTATAAAAATTGTTTTAGCTTTTACATTTCAGTCTATGATCACTCTGAGTTTTTGTGTATGGTGTAAGGTGAGAGTCTCAGTTCACCTTTTTGCATGTGGATTTGTAATTGTTCCAGCACCATTTGATTAAAAAACTATGCTTTCCCAATGAATTCATTGCATTGGCACCTTTGTAAAACAATCAGTTGACTATAAATGTAAGGGTTTATTTCTGTGCTCTCAATTGTGTTTACAATTAGCTTGGGGTTTAAGTATTACTATCTCAGTTTTCCAGATGATGGAACTGAGGCTGGTGGGTGGTAGGACAGGCTCTCAAAGTTAAGTCTTCTTTTCTTTAATATTTATGCTCTTTTGTTTTAATAACTCCACAATATAAAAAAAATATTATTTTAAAATTTGATACTGTTGAAAAAGGGATCAGGAATCTGGGGTTTATCTCTAATAGTGGCATCATTGAAAGGATGCCCATTATCTTTCAATATTAGGAAAGATAATTTAGATGTACAGATCCCTCCCCTTTATTTTAGCCTTTGATAATGTAAGAAATGCATACTTCATTTATTCATTCATTTATTCATACAACAAATCTTTATCAAGTTTCCACAATGTAAAGGAACCCACTAATCTATTAATAACAGCATTTATAATATACCCTCCATGTTCTTCTCAGGAAGAACCTCCTGTTAATTGCTACTTCCCATCTTCTGACAGATGTCACTTCAAGCACACGTTCCCAATTACATTCTCCCTTCCCTCAACCCCAGCAAGGAAAGGCCCAGAAGTCACCAAGCCTCTAGTTTGGAACTCAACAAGAAGTATAAAAAAGCACTAGGCTTGAGGCGAAAACCTGTCTCACGTAGCCTACGCTGTCTCCATTTGTTACTTCACATTTGTTCTTTCGTCTTTGCTCTCTTCTTTCAGTTCTGAGAATTCTTGGTTCCTGAATATTTCCTTTATCTTTTGACTACCTGCTTCACTCCACTTTTTATTTTGTTTTGTGTTTTGAAATTTTCGATCTCTACCTTGGTCTGTGTCTGACCTTCTTTGTTGATCTGTATAGTGACCTCTCATTTTGACCTGTACCCTTTCCTAGACCTCTTTAGCTTGAGTGCAATTTCACTAGGAATTGCTTACCTCATTCTAGATGTTCAGTTCAGACTTGACCATCAAAAACTTGGCTCTGACCTGGAAAGGGCTTGCTTCTGAGTCCTTAGGATCTGTCTTCTGTTTTCGTTAACATTACCCTGTTCCGAGTATTATAGGGCAGTGATTATTAAGGATTTGGGCTCTGGGCTAAGACTATCTGGGTTAAAACTTTGAATATGTCACTAGCTATGTTAAATTGGGCAAATTACTCAGTCTTTCTGTATCCCAACCTCCTGATCCTAAAATAGGAATAATAGTAATATGACCTCATAGGGTTGTGCTTAGAATTAAAGATGTTAACACATATGTTAAAATAGTTTTTGGTACATAATAAGCTCTCAATAAATTTGAGCTATTCTTCTACTATGACTACATCCACCACATAACCCATCTCCCTGCCTCCAGGCTTGCTGCCCTATAATCTGTTCTCCACAGTGCAGCAGAGTCCTCTTTCTAATATGCAAGTGTACGATGCCACTCCTCTTGCTTCAGGGAAAATGCGCAATCCTCACCTGCTTACAAGACCTTTCCTCACCTCACCTTTGCCCCCTCCTCAGAGTCATCAGGACCAATTTCTTGCCAATGCTACAGTCATACTTTACTTTTTTGCATTTTTAAAATTTTGGTTTTTTAATTTTTTAAAATTTATTTTTGTTTGTTTACTTTTTTGTATTGCGTGGCCTCTTGCCTCTCTGCCTTGGCTCCTGCTACTCCTGATGATTGAAACAAGCCATATCTCAGCCCTTTACCTGGGTAACTTCTAGTTATCCTTCAATTCCTAATTATCAAATTCCTTCCCTGGGGACCTTCTCTGTGCCCCTAAAGCAGTTTAGGCACCTCTTTGTAGGGTCTTGCTGCACCTTATCACAGAGTTTATCATGCCCTATTGTAATTGTATGTATTGGTGCCTTTCTCTTTCACTAGATTATAAATTATGTAGGTCAGAGTGCTCCTCTGTACTGCTCATAGTTTTAATTCCAATGCCTAACACAGTTTTTAGAACATAGTAAACTCCCAGAAACTCTGTCCCAGGCTTCTAACCAGTTGACAATTGTCTGCATTTTGATAGGTATTTGTAAATGAGGGCAATCCACAGACCAAAATCTGAGAATATTCATTACCAGGTATTAGAGATAGTATTCCATGCATTCCATGAAGCAGCTTTAGTTAAAAAAAAAAGGTAGGGCTAGAATAGATTGATTGATGCAGAAAAAGACAATGAAAGCAGATCGCAGAGCTCTTTTACTCTTCCTTTTATCTTCACAGAGCAAGTCATATACCTTTGGTTGAAAAAAATCAAACACACAGCAGCGACAGAGAGAGAAAAGCACAATGTTGGCACTGACATAATACTGTTAGAAGATTGGCTTCTTCTCCTTTTGGACGCCCAGATGGTGGCATGTGAAATTGACACCTAGTATGGAGTCCATGGATAGTTTTCATGGGAGTGACCCCGTGAGTTTCATTTATCTGTCACTTTTGTTTGCTGCGATTTATATACTTCACTAATTTGACTTGACATAATCAGGACATGGCCATGAGAAACAAGATGACGTCTTTTAAATATTTCATTTAATAAAAAAGTACTGGATGCAGTCTCCTGCTCCTTTTTATTAGAGAAGGAGACATGGACTAACCACCATTACTCACAGGGTTAGCGTGAATTTATAATAAAATTCTCCAAGACATGTGCAAAATCTACACTTTAATGGGAATTGATTTAGAATTGTATTCATTTTTAACGAGTTGTAATGAACTTTTACATAGCTCCCAGTCACACATTAGCTCTTTAAGTTCCATACGACCTAAGAGAAACATGTATACTATAACAACTTATGATGGCATTTGCTCAGCCAAATGTGTTTGGCTTTCCTACAGCCTCTTGAATGTGACATGGCCCAGTTCAACATGGCGGATTTCTCCGTGGCTTGGTCCCATTCCCTATGAAAAATAAATACAAAGGTTTGAAAGTCAACTGATTTCAACTGCACTTGTTCAGTGTAAAATTAAGGATTTATAAGAGACCTGTTTGTCTTTATAGAGCTGTGGTTTCAATGAGCTGAAAATCCAATTCTCTTAATGGCTCTTCTGTATTCAGTTCAGTTCCCAGAAGGAAGTTTTTACAAAAAAACAAAATTCTCATACCTATTTTGGATGGCTTTAACTATAATGCCTAAAAATATAGTGTGAGCCCCTTCCTCACTGGTATTGTCTTTGGCATTATTCAAACTTACCGACATCAAATCAGTTGTTTCTAATAAATAAAATATAATTTGCCACCAAAAGAGAAAAAGTTGTGATGCCTATAAACTGAAATGGCTTTTTTCATTTAGGAATGACTTACTTGCATCTAGCCTCATAGAAGTAGCCCATATTGGACTAAGCAAATATCAATTACCTAGAAGACTAAGAATGGTAGTCTACAGTTATTTAACAAAAATATTTGGAGGGACTACTTTTAAACATTCTGAAAGAAATTCTAAAACATAATCATCCTTGAATGGCAAAATGCTTAATGACAACATGACATCTTGTGCAGAATCTTCATGTGACTGGTATGACCTGCACATTAAAGTACACTTCTCAAAACAACTCTGCATGGTTGGTAAGTGATGATTTCCTCCTTTATTAATGTTCTTGTTATCACAAGCATAGTCCTCTTTGCCTCACCAATGGCCACTGATTGATCACAGTCCTACAAATATTGCTAAACCATGTCAGGGAGCCATAGATGGAACATTGCTCACTTCACCTCTTGAGAAAATTAGCTTACCTACTCTTCAAGGTTGACTGCCACTGACCTCAGTCCTCTCTCAAGGTCTTATCTATAAGCAGGCAAAGAAATTTTCTCTAAGTTTAGGAGCTGGTTACAAGGATTTTTTTCCCCCTATAATTCTAGTCTACAAATATAGACCTCAGCCATCTGTTGATTCCTTTACTCATTTACAGGTGGCATAAGGAGAAGTGAGAGTAACTAGGAATTGAAGCCCCACAGAGCTCTACAACTTCAGTCTTACTCACTCCTGGAGCCAAAGAATACGGCTTCTAGGCTTGAAGAGAGCAGAAGCTGCACTTCCTCCAAATGTGTCTCTACCCCTGCCTGTTGCTGCCACGGCCATAAATTTTAGTACCTATACTCATTCTAAATTAGAATGCTTGTCAATCACTCCTTGGGCCCTGAAGGGATAAAAGAAGGTTAGATGCTAACAAAATAATAATCATTCCTGAGTTCCAGAAGATCCAAAAAATTATTCATTCATTCACTCATTCAATGAAGTTTTTTGAGTGTGTGTCCTCTGTCACTTCTGTGAGCTTTAGGAAATCAAAATTTAAAAAGCTTAATTCTCTTCTTAGGGAGCTTATTATTTAGAAAAGGAGATAGATACAAACAGGAAAAGAGAAGAATTCTGCCTCTATCTTGGAAGTCTGTAGGAATTTATAACAGAAGCACAGGAAAAGAAACACCAACGTTTGCTCGGGGAGGGAAGAAGGGAAGGCTGACTAGAGGAGAGAGTGGTGGGGTTGGGCCCTGGGGGATGAGTATTCCCCAGGATACAGGCAGAGGGCACTGTAGGCCGAGGGGGCAGCATGAGCAGAGACACAGGGCATGACGTGGAGGGGAAGCCCTCTATGAGAGAACACACGATTGTGTCAGCAGAGGTCATTTCTTCCCCTGGGTGACCTGGAGCACGTGTAACCAGTACCTTCCCAGAAGAGAAGGGGAGAACAAGTGCAGGCGGCTGCTCCTTCCTCTTGCTGAGCAGCGTTAGAGTGTGCTGTGAGGCCAGCGGCAGCAAAGCAGAATCCTAGATAGCAACTAAGCCCCTTTCAGCCTTCTCTCACTTCACCTGATTTCAGTCACACACAAGGCAACAGCCCGTGACTTATGTCATTCTGATTAGGCAGGAGAGATCTGTGGGTGTGATGCTGGAAAAGGTCTCAAATAAACACCCACCACAGTTGGTCTTAGTTGGAGTGTTGTGCGCTCACTCCTTCACTGAACCAACTGTGCTCAGAAGCGTCTGCTTTATCTCTGGCAAGCATCCAGGCATTTCTGCCAGCCGTGAAGCTGAAATACTTTGTAAACCTTGTGAAGTTATAAAGGGGCACATCAGAAGGGTGATTTGAAAGTTCTGATTCCAGTAAATGAGCTGATAGTTCATTACAAAACAAACTTTGTTTTTGTTGAATGAAGGCAGTAATCCAGCAGGTGTGCAGGGATACTGGACACTCTGGCTACTGCAGTGAAGGTAGAGGACATAAAAAATATTTATAGTAGCATTGCCTCCCCAGAAAGCAGGAACCCATCAGTAGTACACACAAATACCTAATTTCCTATCAGATATTGCTTTAGGCAGCAATGACACAGGTGGAGTATAATTTACTGGATACTAAGTCCCCTTTGTTGGGTGAGGCATTAGCTAGCCGGTGTATGATTCTGGATTGCTGAGAAAATAATTTCAGGAAATTTCTTTTTGAAGGGGACTCATTAGGAAGACTGCTCCAGAGCAGATCTCCTTGAAGAGTACTGGTACTTCTTGCCATCATTGTTAGGGTCTTTTCCCCACCAATTAAAATAGCAACAACATAGTGCAGAAAGAGAGGCTATTCCTTCCTAGACTAGGATTTAGTTTTTTATTTTCTCTTTTGTAACCTGCCTTTAGTTAACATGGGTACCTTGGTTTCTCAATCTATAAAATTTAGGAATATATATGACATAGAGGACATAGTGTCAGTAATTGGAAGAAGCCACTGTGGTTATTAAAGTTTTATGATGACCTATGAGGCCAAGGAATGGCATCTCTGAGTCTCTTCCCCAGGCAAACAATGGTGCCATAAGTTTGGAGGAAGAGCTGTAGAAGTAATTCTTCTGCCCCTTAGGAAGATGCTTCAACTCCAGGCGGGCTTGATTAAAATGTACTTTTGCCATCGATTTCCCTATTGATTTCATTTATTTTACATAAATAGTTGGAAATTGGGGAATTTTTGGATAAAATATGCAAATATATGCAAACTGGAAACCATGTTTATGAAATAAACTGTGAAAATATTGTCTAGCTTTTCATAGAAAAAACTCATTTAACCTAATCTCAGGCAGGTTGGAGAGGATGTGCTCCAAAAATGACTGTGATTTCTAAAGTGGATCATAGGGTGGCTTCCAGGCTTACTTTGTTTTACGATAGTTTATTCCTCCCGTGCTAAGAATTCCCTCTTCTTCTCTGCACCAGTGGTGGGAACCTTGGGGTAAGTATGGTTTCGTATAGTAAGCAAAATGCATGTGCATGTAGGTATATATATGCTTTCATTCCTCCATTCATTCATTCATCCAATCATCTAGCAAATGGTTGGGGACAGCTTGCTATGTAGTAGGTAGGGGTCCCATGCCCTGGAAATACAGCAGCAAATTCTGTTTTATGGATTTTAGGTATTAATTGTATAGGGAATAACAAGTAAAATATATAATAAAACAGAATGTGGTCAATTCTAGTAGAAAAATGGAGCAAGGAAGGGAAAAAGAGAGTGTTCAGAAGGCTAATTTAAATGGAGTGGTTACCGATAAGGTAACTTTTGAACCAAAAAGTTGATGAAGTCATGAGTCGTGAAGCTATTTAAAGGGAAACATTCTAGGTAGAGGGAACAGCAAGTGTAAGGGCCCTCAGGGAGAAGCAAGCTAGACCAACAGGCAGGAGCCAGTTGAGGAAAGAGAAAAGTAGTAGAAGATGAGGCTGGAGAGGTAGCCAAGAGCTTTGGGATGTGTATTTTTTTGTGGCTTTCTAAGGGCTTTGGAGATGTGCCTGTGTGTGTTTGTGTATATGTATGTTTAGGGTGGGATGGGGAGAGGGACTGCCTACTACCCATTTAGGATTGTGGGGTAAGACATTTGCTGTAGGAAAGGGGCATCATGGTCAAAGATGGTTCAGGCCCAATGTCAATACATATCCTGGCATTTTAAGCTGTCAAAGTTTGCAGAGGTTTATGTGGTACAGCCTGATGCATATGGCATCAGGCATAAGTCCAAAGTCCTTTCTCTGATCAGATGCATCTGTTGAATACCTTCTAGTACTGCCTATGCATCGAAGCATCTTGAGGCCAGTGTCCTTGCCTGGTTTACCTTTGTATTTCCATAGCATCTAAGGAGACTTGCCCAGGAGTAAATACTCACTAACACTTGTTGAATGAATAACTGAGTAAAATACACAATAAGAGACCATTAGGGCTTGACGATATATAACAACATAAATATTAAATAACAAGTAATGCTAATATGTATCACAACTCTTCATCATGAAAAACTTACAGAATGCCTCTTGTAAAAATCACATCCTTGAGCAAAAGAGGATTGGTGGACATAAGAGTGTCCACAGCATATGAAAACACAAGCAGGAAAGAGCATTTTTTTAAAAAATCACTTTTTCTTCTTCGGTGATGCATATAGAGGATCCAGCCCATCATTTCAAACTGCTGAGTCATTTGCCACTTGAAATGAATTGAGGGCTGTTAAAGGTTTTATAGAAGAATTCATTAAATATGTATTGAGCCAGCTTAAGTTGGAAATTGTTATAAAAACTGGCAACAGTTCAAACAGCAAAATGTTTCAGTTTATGATGGACATATTTCACTCCTGCCTGGATTCTGTCCTCCATTAGTCCATTCAAACTGGCGAGGCTCGAGTCATCTGTACAGGGCATGGTAATTGCTGCAACTGCTCACCCGGCTGTTCTGAGAGCCAAGTAAAACACTGTGGCTCCAGCCAGGTGTTCCCGCTGCCAGAAGGCACGGTATTCAGTGAGGTCTGTGCATTCACCTAAGTGATGACACCTTCTGATTGCCTGGAGGTGGGATTTGGACTATTGGAATAAACAGGTGCCTGTACATACATGTGTGCACTCAGTCACACACATAGACTTGCGCGCGCACACACACACACACACACATAGGATGTGCATGTTCTTCCCATGCACTATTGCTAGCTTTGGGGATCAGGAGGTGCTGGAAGAAGGGAGAGTTAAGAAGCAGCATCATAGGATGGAAAGAACAAGTGGCTTAGAGTGAAACAGAATGGACTCATATTCCAGTTGTGTCATCCTGGAGTTAAGTGATCAGAGTCATGTTACCTAATTTTAGCTTTGTGATCCTATTTATTCATTCAGGTTTGAAATTCATATCTATCTTGGTGCCTGGCACTTATGAGTACAAGTATTTCTACTATAATGTTTTATATGTCTTCCTGATATTCTGAAAAATCATGTTCTAAAAATAACAAGATGGGGCCTCCTGGTGGCACAAGCGGTTAAGTGTGTGCGCTCTGCTTCGCCGGCCCAGGTTCGCAGGTTCGGATCCCGGGTGTGCACCGATGCACTGCTTGTCAAGCCGTGCTGTGGCGGCGTCCCTTATATATAAAGGAGAGGAAGAGGGACTTGGATGTTAGCCCAGGGCCAGTCTTCCTCAGCAAAAAAGAGGAGGATTGGCATTGGATGTTAGCTCAGGGCTGATCTTTCTCACCAAAAAAACTATACAATTTGTTAACCAAAAAATTAACAAAAAATTGTAAAAAAACAAAAAAACACAACTAGTAATTTTTTTAAAAGGTAAAACTCCTAATAAATATAAAGTAAATCTAAAACTTTTAAAAGAAAAAGATGAAGGTAGCTTGACCCAAGAGAATATAAGGAAGAGTGGAAACACTGAGCACGAAGACAATGTCAAAATGCATAAAGCTTGGGATATCCACCAATGAGCATTTCCAAAACAGAGCGTGTGGTGAGAATGAGCCAAAAGAAAGACCATGGGATAAGTGGCAGCATGGACAACATTGTATTTTTCGCAGCTTGCTGCCTTCAGGTGAGTCAGTGTGCCTTGTGTTCAGGTGTTGTTACTTGGTGGCACAAAATTTAATGGGCTGGAAAAAAAATCACTTATTAACCAATGAGATTTTTGCATTTTATTGATGACATTCCCTTATGTGAGTGATCTAATTTGCATTACAAATAATAAGATGGAGCTAACAGACAGTACTTAATATGCACTTCTGAATGTAATAAATAGTACAGAACTGTGAATAATTATGTGATGATGCAGATGGTGTGGTGTAAAGAACTTGGAACAGTGTCTGACACAGAGTATATAATAAATAAATATGTGTTTCTCTCAGGAGATAAAATCAAGAAGGGTATAAGTGTTTAGAATCTTGTCCAGAAAAGGGATGAAGGAACTGAGAAAACTAAGAACCTTACTCTGCTTAACATGAGGTTAGACTAATACCAAGTATCAGAAATGGGACAGCAAGTAGCCCTGGAGAGGAGTGGTTATGATATGGAGAACAATATTGAGATCCTTCACATGCTGCAGAGGAAAGTCAACAAATAATTAATAATAACAAAAATAAATAAATAACAAACAAATGACAAATTAGTGAAAAGCATTGTCCCTTGGGTATTTGTCCCTATGTCCCTACACTATGGCTCTAAAGAAAATCAGTCTTATTTTTATTCTTTGCTATAATATGACATTAGGTGTTATCATATTTTAACCTTCAGTTCTAAAATCAAACTTGTGACAATGATAATGAGAGTAAATTTATTTGTAAATTGTATAATAATCTATAGTTTAGAAAGCTTACAAAATTGGGATTATTATGAAATCCCAATTGTTTATGAGAGTTGAATAGAAACTGTAATGGGAAAATCTTTCCATGATTCACTGTGGACAACCTAAACACAAGCATTTTGAGATTAATTTCATACAGTTACATCTACTGACCCAGTTATTTTTACATAATTGCTACATGGAAAAATCAGTTCACCAAGGATGCCCCTCCCACCCCACCACCTTCACAGGGTAGCAAGCACACTTTAGTGCTGTGCTCAGAGATGATGAAGATGCAGCCCCTGGTTTTGAGGAACTCCTGATCCAGTGTGCCGTGTGTCAAAAGAGGAGGATGTTTAGGGGGCATTTAGAGATCATAGTGGGGCAGTCCATCCTGGAGGTGAAGGGAAAGATTCCAGAGAGAGAAGATCCCTTCACAGAGTCTGAAGGATGCGGAAGAGTTAGCCTGGCAAAGAAATATGAAGGGTGTGATGAGACTAAGGGAACAGAATGAACAAAGACTATGAGGCCTGAAACTATGTGGTATGGGAGATGGTGCAGAAATTTCAACACCACTGGAAGATAAAGGGCGGAAGATAAAGGGCAAGGTGGGGACTGTCAGAAAATGATGATAAAGATGCAATTAGGGCCACATTACAGGGCTTGGTTTGTTATGCAAAAGAGCTTTGATTTAATCTTGTAGCCATTAGGATAAAACTGAAGAGTATTAATTTGAGGAGGAAATGAGTCAGTTCGTGATTTAGGAGAACTATTAAAAAGAAAACCACAGACTCAAAATGGCGTTACTCCTGCTAAAGCCCATGATACCAAACCTAGATCTAATGCTTGACCTAATTGCAGTTTCAACCTCTCCTGAAATGTAATCTTAATTGACCAGTCTGGAATTTTCTGGTCAAGGGCCTCTCTATCCCTGAGAAGAAGAGGCAATCTGCATGATAAAGACCCCCCACCTTACCCTCCCCCACAAGAGGAGATGGCCTGGCCTAAAAATAATCCTTTCTTTTCTTTGGCTAATAGCTCCCTTGCCCCACCCTTCTTCCTATAAACATCTTCCATTTTGTACAACGCCTGGAAGCACACATTCTAGTTGCTAGATGGGGTGCTTCCTGATTCATGAATCATTTAATAAAGCCAATTAGATCTTCATTTATTCTGTTGAATTTTGTTTTTTAACAGAACTGAGCAGAAGAAAATAGAAAAAAAATATGGGAAGGAGCAGGTCTGTATAAGTGAGATTAACTGACATGAAGTTACATTTTGATTTTTTGGTAAATCAAAGTTATGTCTGGCTACTGTTCCCATGTTCTGAGTATCCAGTGTTCAACCTGCTTCCCCTATCCCCATTTATTTTCTTGTCTCATTTTTATACTGTTTATACTACCTCCATCATTTGAAATGAGGGCCTCTTTAAATTCAACATAATCAGATGGCAAAGAGTCTAGAGTCAGGATGTATTGTCAGTTATTATAAAACGGGGAAAATATACTTAGCTGGAGCAATCATCACAGGCTTCTTGGAGGGGATCACTGTTGAAGAACTTATTCAGTTTAAATACCTAGGTGGAAAGAGCAGTAAGAGAGAACACTGATCTAGGACTCAGAATTATAATCTAGACTCTATTGTTACTACTGGTTATTATTGAACCAGGTTCATTTTTGCCCATTGCTGCGAAAACTAAACACTGAGACAATGAGATTACAGCAGAGAGAGGGTTTTAATCGCAAGGCAGCCAAGTGAGGAAATGGGAGAACGAGTCTCAAATCTGCCTCCCTGATAATGGGGACTCAGGGATATTTATGGGGTAGGGGGCAAGGTGGTCTGAAATGTGGAGATAGGTGATTGGAGGTGAGGAGAGATGAGGTAATTGATGATCTGCACAAGTGTAGTCACACTTCATCCCTTGTCACAGGACACATGTTGACAAAATGGTGGCATTAGCATGATCTGAGGGTCGAGTTTTTAGCCTTTTCAAGTCCAAAGGTCACTAATCAGGCATCTGCATGGGCCGTTGATGGGTATGTGGTCTCAACTGGCCTGAAATGGACAAGGGGTTCTAATTCCTGAAAAACAGCTCAAACACACATTACAAAGGTGACCAGGGCACCAGGGAAACGTTATCTACAGGAACCTAGTGGGAGTCAGATAGCATATTACCTAATCAGCACAATTAACAATGGGTGGGGGAACAACTAAAATCTATAATCAGTAATTGTAAAAAGGAAAAAACTTCAGTGTCAAGCTACCTAATCATCAACAGCTAATTGTTTACCGGTTTCAATGTGTGGCTGTATGTTACTTCACCTCTCTGAGAATCAGTTTGTGTATTTTGCAAGTAGAGAATTGTTAGATAATTGTTAAAATGGCTTCCAATTGTGGCTAGTCTAACTGGTTCTCTAAAGAAAAAGGAGTATGGGGGATGTTGGTTCTTGATGGATGGAGAATGAAATATATCATGGAACTAGCGGAGTGTAGACAAGGGCGATGAGGCTGAATTTGAAAGACTGGAAGAAAGTCATTCTATATTATTTCACCATTATAGGAGATATTACACCATTCTAAACCAGCTCTCTCTAAGGAAGGCGACTTAGTCACTTCCAGAATATTCAGGTTTGGTGAAAGGTTATTATTGGAGCCTTTTCCTGAGTCTGATCCCTGGAAATAAGCTTCTGAGCTAGATGATGTCAGCCTAACTCTTGTTGCAAATTACACTCTGCTCCTCACATGGCTGCTGTTTTTAGCCCTTACAGTATGGGATTTCTCTCAAGGGCAACAGGAATGTTCATAAACTATGCATAGGTCATGATGGTGCTTAACGGAGAAATAACCATTTGTTAACAGAGCATTAAATGTTTAATAGTCTATTAGCATAAAGTCTTTTTTAAAACTTGGGAATATTTTCTACTATGCCTCATTCCACTAAGCAGCTGAGTGTTGTGGTATTGAAATTCATAAAGGTGCCTAGTCTTTTGACCCACCAGAGTCTAGTAGGTTTTTCACCTAATTCTTTGGAAATGTCAAGCTTAATCAATCTATAATGATCAGTTAAAGAGTCAGCTGTACCTCCTCATGGGTGCTTTGCATAAACATTTAGAACAATTAGAGGCTGAATCACCTTATGATCCTTCTTTGAGAGGAGGTGGAGGCAGTGTGTCACTCCTTGTTAAAGAGAGGCCTCTGGTAATTGCAGACTATACGGTTTGAGCTGCCTGGAGGAAGCCGAACACACCCAGGTCTTCCGTTTGCATGTGTGTCGAGGACCGCTGGGCATGGAGTCAGATTTTACCTCTATATATCTCAGCAAGGGAAACGGAAAGAGGGTTGACAGGAACAGGAGGCAAAAAGAGAAAGAAGTGGGTGGTGTTGCTATCCAGAGCTTTGCCAATCAAGCTGAGAAGCGCTGTAAAGTAGTAAGAGCCAAATGTCTCCAAGCCAAATCCTCCCTACTCCTGTGGCCAGTTCAAGCAGGACTCACTTTGGCGCCAGGGAAAATGGAAGCAGAGCTGCTCATCAGACCAGAAAAAGAGGTCAGTGCAAGGAGGTCAGTGCAGGGCACATTTCAGACCAGTTCAAAAATGTAGCATTTCCTCTCCCCAGGCCATTGCTTAATAGAGCTGGGCTTTCTCACTCTCTGGGGGCAAATCACCCAGAATTTGGAATGCTGGAGTGTGAAGACTGACTCCTGAGTCTTGTGGGGTTAGAGCACCCCCGTCTGTGAGTAGGGCTCTGACCTCGACTCTCCTGAGACCAGGAAATGCATTGCAATGCTTTGACCAGAGAATGGAATGAAATATTCATTATTCAAGAAACTTCTGTCCATTTCGTTTTCTCATAGCACTTGTGTCTCCATTTTACAAATACCCCCAGAGGCTTTGGACAGAGACTATTTCTGAAAGATCAATAATAATTACAAAAGTAGAGAGGAAAACAGATCAAAAATTGGCATTGCCTTTTTAAGTTAGACTAACTAGTGAGAGTCATAGATCACAGATATTTGGAATAGGCAGTCTAACAGGGACCTTAGAGACTGGGTAAGCTGATTCTTTTGTTTTGCAAATGAAGAAATTTCCAGAGGTTAAATTAATTCCCCAAGGTAACAACTCTAGCTGGTGGCAGAGCTGTTCCTAGAAGCCAAGTATCCTAACACCCAGCAGAGAAGTTTCGTGATTAGTCTTATTTGTTATCAATAGCAATCCAAATAGTAGCAATTACATTTCCCCAACCAAATAGCTTGAGGTAATTTTGTATTTGGAATAGAAAATGATTAATACAAACCTAAGAAAAAGAGGGTGGTCATATATTAAAAAAAATTTTTTAATACTAAAAATGGTAAAGTTGAAGCTTTGGGGCTCACATTAACATTTTCTTGGGCTAACTTGAGATGTGTTTTAATTAACATCATTGATATAATTATATACACACACATATATTTAACAAACCTCAGCTACTTGCATTTATCATATTGACAAAATGAAGCATATGATATTGTATTGAGACCTTTGGTAATTACATTATTTATGCTCCCGATACATTGTAATATTTTATATCAGTTTGTATTTGTCTTTCTACATCTCAAATGCAAAACAACCTCCCTTATTGTTATGATGAGTTACAAATCAGAATAGACTTATGTCAAAACATGTCAAATTTAAGATTCATAGCCCTGTAAATTTAATAGACTTATTTATAATCCTGAATATTGTACAGACCTTTTCACATTTACTAAATTCTGTATATTTTAATTTGCTAATGTAGATCTGTTTTAAAATAAATTTCCAGGGTTTAATATCTATTAAAACAACGTAAAATGATTTCCACTACTTAATCACTTTCTCATTTAGATGACCTCTGTAGGTGTGAAGTTAATACCTTACTGAAATGAGTGGGCGAAGGAAGGGGCAGTTCACATTATTGATGTTCACTGCAGAATTTCCTTAAGGAATGATTTCTTTGTCTTGCTTCTCCCTTTCCTACATCTTTTTTAACACTCTCCTTCAGAAGAAAGTCTAACAAGATCCAATTGAGCCTGATATTTGACTACCTTTATACCTTAGTCATAGGGATAAAATGGAAATCACTGGAAAGAAGTTATCTTCTACCCTTCCTTGTGATACCTTAACCTATAAAGGGCTGCTATTCATATCAAGAATAATAAGAATTGAGGTGAAACTGTGAGAGATTGTGTGTTCTCTTATTCACCATTCTTCCTAATCCATGTAAAGTTAATAGTGATTGCATATTGGGACTTTTTTTTTCCTAGGAAAAAAATAAATTTCTTTAACTAAGATACTGCCTTGTAAGTCTTCATTCTTCTTAGTCTCCATCCTTGTACCTTTACGTTTATCAAGTGTTTTAAAATTTTTTGGTAAAGAGAGATCTCATAGAAGCATTATATTCCAAGATGCCTGGAAACATGTCTCTCTAGGATGTCTCACCCTGCCATCTATAACCTTACAAAGTCCAAATCATTCACTGGGGAGGAGAGGTGGCATGCACTGTCTGCTGCGAACAAATCAATAGGCATGTCTGGATTTGTATACTAAACTTGCCTCCGCAGTGGCCTTGCCAGCAAGAATTAATCAGGGCTGCAATTACTAATGTAGCTTCTGCATTGTTTGTGCATGTGTGTGTGTACCCAAGCAGAATGTTTAGGTATGAACATTGACTGGGTTGATTAGCATGGACCCACTCTGCAGGGCTTGGAAAACATTAGACTTCTCTTCAAAAAAAACAGAGGTGACAGATAAGGCATATGAATAACATACATGATTAAGAGCATTAATCCTGTTGAGTTTCAAGCTTTTCTCCATAGTGTTGATACAAAGTAGGAAGGCCTAGGAAACAAAATGAAAAAAAAAAAAACTACATGGGAGTTTGGTGGATTACTTTAAAGCTGTTGTAAAATTAATTTTAAAAATACAAGTGTGACAAACAATTGTACAGATAAATCATAGGTCATGTCTTCTTATTCATCTCTTTGTTCATTCATGCAATAAATGTTTTTGATGACCTAAAACATTTCAGGCCCTCCTCTAGACACCACAGTTAGAGTGGAGAACAAAACAAAAATGGGCTCTCATGGAGCTTCTATTCTTTGGAAGAGAAAATCAGTATTAGTCATGCATGGTTAATAATTCCTTGGCTAAGTTAGAATAATAACTATTGGGAGTCCAGTAAATATTTACAAATTTCTGGATTGTATAGTTTTTCAGCAAGAGACATACATTTTATATTCAGATGCTATTAATTGTTTTGTTCATCACTGGCTGAATGCCTACCATCTGCCATTACATTTGGACTTGTTGAATTGAGTTAGGGACTTTCTCCATTTCCAGCTTCATGTTTCCAGTGTCCACAGAGGTTGAACTTAGCAGGCAGTGCTGCATTATTGCCTTCTGTTTGGCTTATTAGTACTATGACCTCTAGATCTCTCTCAGTACCAGCTTTAAATAAATTTAAAACTCGAATCGTTGGGTGTCAGGCATTGAGAAAGAATATGGAATCTGCACTTGACCTCATATCTTTTCATTCCAAGTTTATACTCAGTACATTATAATAGACAAAACACATCTCAAGAAATTTATATCTCAATCTTATAGAGTTGAAGAAGAATGATCATGTAAATTAAAATGAGCCAGCTGTCTTTATTGTAGGGGAAAGCTTGGCTTGCTGTGTAGAGTCCTGGGCATTGGGCTATTAGCCATTTTGAATTCACATAGCTGAATGCAGAGGCTTGGAATGGTATAGGTGTTTTTTCAGAACCTGGATCTGTGCTCTTGCAGAGGTTACTTCCATCTCTTTAACCAAATCGTGGTTCCACATGGAGAAAAGCGATTGGCTCAGTACCAAATGCTGCTAGGATTATTGACCCTGCAGTCCTGGTCCCAGATGCTCTGCTATATCTTCTGGTCTTATCAGCAGGTGAGGTTTTCTTGCAAAGGGGGAGATCTTTCTGGAATTCTTGCTGAAAGCATAGACATTTGTTGTTATTCCTTCAAAGAAAAAAGAAAAAAAAATCCCCACAAAATATATTCTTTTCCTGCACTTAAATCCTTTATAGCCTGAAAGGCAAATGAGGAAGATAGAGCTAGGTTTTCTGTTATTGAAGTTTTGATTCATCTCTACACTTTAGTGAAGCAGTAACTGTTATCAACTCATGTCCCTACAGTCCACTTAATGTAGCACAACATGAGAAACCTGTAGTTATGTTACTGCCATTCCTGGCTGTGATCTTTCAACAAAAAAAGACTGTTTGTGGTGCAGGTACATGAACAATAGTCACAGTGCTAAATATGGAGTGGACGCAGTTTTTTAAAAAAAAATTACCTCCATTCCAGATACATTGAAGGGAGAAGGTTGGCTTTCCAGATTTTGAAGCCTGAGTGTCCTTTTGGAAAACTGTGGAGTCAAGTTTCAGCCACTGTGATGCAAAGAAAAAAACTGGATGTGGTATTGAAAACATAGGAATTATAGGAACCCTTTGAATGCACAACGATCAGATCATTTCTCCTTTCTAGAGAGGAAATTTTTGGAGGGAGGAGAGGGATAAGTGGCAGTTTTAATAAGCAAAGGAACTTACATACGAGACTTATCTTGGGTGGCAGCAAGGCGAGTAGATCTCTGCAGCCGCCCACCAGAGTCGTAAAAGTTTACACAAAGGCTTTAACTGGGTTCAGTCACGTATACCGTCCAGATGGTCTCAACAGCATGTTACTCTCTCAAGGCTGCGTCCTTGAAAATGGCTCCCACTGCGGGAACAGTGGGCAGAATGTACATTCCATTGACAGGGGAGGGGATGAGGAACCTCCATTGCCTGGGGTTCAGCTCCAAGGTCAACCAGCGGTCACATCCTCTTGATGATTTCTCCTCCAACAGAAACTAAAACAGAGAGGCTAAGTAATTTGCTTGAGGTCACACAGTTGGCTAGTGGACAATCTAAGATTCAAATCTAGGCACAAAGGCTCCAGAAACAAAGATGGCAATCACAATGGCATGCAATGCAGCCTCTTCTAATTGAATAAATCTCCTAGGGGAATTGTGTAGGACTGGGCTTCTTAGCCCTGGTTACTCATCAGACTCATCTGCAGAGATTTTAAAATTTTCTGATACTTTCTAGAGAGGAAATTGAAATGAGAAGAGAATAATTTATGTTGAAGCTGTTTCTCTTTGTTTTAGCATGTTGCATTCATCAGCCAAGTCCTGTTTACTGAGGAAGTACCACTGGGCTCTGTGCTGGGACTACAGTGGTGTGCAAGGCTGACCAGATCCTGATCTCATGCAGCTTCTGTAATTGCAGAACATAGAAATATTACACAGAGTTACACAAATCAGGGCTTGATTTCAGTTGTGCGGAGCACTCAGAAGAAGTCAGGTTGCTATGAGAGTGTTTATATGAGAAGAACTAATTGTGTCAGATAGTCGGAAAAGGCTTCCTTGAGGAAGCAACACTGGAGGTGACTCTTGGAAAGATGCTTGGCGTTGGCTTATTGTTTATTATATGTTGATTGAAGTAAAGAAATTCCGTGAATCCAAAGTCTTTTTTTTCCCTTTCCTCAAAACAAATATTTTTAATAATGAAGCTGGATGCTTTATGGTTTGGGCTAAAAACTGATAATAACTATTAGAATCAAAACAAGCATCCACAATATATTATATTGGAAGGCATATTTAGATTTTTTTCCCCATCTCCTGCTCTGTCCACTCCCATCTAAAGGAATACATGTGACTGTCACCCATCACCTCTTTGGAGTAGAATATGAACTTTACAGTTAATGTCATTTTGATAGGACTGGTTTCAGAAAGATGCTGGATGATTATTGATGTTCCTATAACCACCAGGTTTACCATCATCCTCGTTCGGGCCTCTGACACCTCCCTCAAAATTAGTTCACTAGCCTCTATTTGGTTTCACTGACTCTAGACTCTTCCCTGTTGGAATCCATTCTCCATACTACTACTGGGGTGAGCTTTCTAAAAAACAAATCTAACAGTGATACATCTGATGATGATACTGTTCCTTACACCATAACACAAGGCCCTTTATGATCAGCCTCTTCCCCCTACCTCGTCCTTGCAGTAAATTCCAAAGCCCCTGAGCCGCAGCACTGTGAACTTGGGCAGTGGCTAGGGCATACCACGCTCTCTCACACCCAGTGCCTGTACGTTTTCTGTCTCATCCACCTGAAGCACTTTTCTCGGTCTCCAATCTCTACCTTGTTAACTCTTGCTCATTCTTAAATACTTAGGTCAAGCTTCAGCTTCTCCAGAAAACCATCTCTTACTGTCCCAATCTAAGTGAGACATCTGTCCTGTGTATTCTCATTGCACCTGGCACATTTCTCTCTCGTAGGCTGATCACGCACCATCAAATTTATAGCCACTAGCCACATGTGGATATTCAAATTTACAATGTAAACTGATACAGCTACTGTGGAAAACAGTATGGAGGTTCCTCAAGAAATTAAAAATAGAACTGTCATATGATCCAGCAATCCCACATCTGGATATATACCCAAAAGAAACAAAATCATTATCTCAGAGAGATATCTCTATTCTCATGTTCATTGCAGGATTATTCACAATAGTCGAGGTTTGGAAATAACCTGAGCGTCAGTCAACAGATAAATGGGTAAAGAAAATGTGATATATACATGTATACACACACAATGGAATATGATTCAGCCTTATAAAAAAAGGAAATCCTGTACTTTGCCATAACATGGGTGAACCTGGATGGCATTATAAAAGTGATATAAGCCAGAAAAAGAAAGACAAATACCACATGGTATCACTTATTTGTGGAATCCTAAAAAAAAAGTCGAATTCCTAGAAAAGCGTTTGTTCGGGGCTCGGGAGGGTGGGGGAAATAGTGAGAGGCTGGTAAAAGGGTACAAACTTGAGATGAATAAGGTCTGAGATTCTAATGTATAACATGGTGACTATAGTTGATAACAATGTATTGTTTACCTGAAATTTGCTAAGAGAGTAGAATTTAAATGTTTCCACCCTCCCCCCCAAAATGGTAAATATGTGAGATAATGGATGTATTAATGAGCTTGAGGTGGAAATCCTTTCACGGTGTATACGTATATCAAAGCATCGGGTTGTATACTTTAAATATCTTACAATTTTATTTGTAAATTATATCTCAATAAAGCTGAGAAAAATAAATTTACAATAATTAATGTTAAATAAAATTTTAGTTTCTCAGTCACACTAGCCGCATTTTAAATGATAAACAGCATGTGTGGCTAGCGGTCACCATACCGGACATAGGAACATCAGAAATGTAAAACCTTTTCACCATCGCAGGAAGTTCTATTGGACAGCACTGGCTAAAATGTCTGGAATATTTACGTATCTTTCTCTTTGGCTTTGAACTTCTTGAGGTTACGTGTTTCCCTGGTGGTAGAAATGCTCAATAGATGTTTGCTGAAAAAAAATTAGAAATTTTTAAGATCTGAGTTTCATGTTTGTTCTGTTATTGCATATAAGCAGTCAAAGTCTTTTTATCTAACAAATTTTGACCAAAAAGGATTCTGGACAGGCAGGATGAAAAGTCAGAGAAGGAAGGGGCATTGCTCCTGGTATATCTCTTGCCTCAAGCTCTGGAGAGGACCAAGCCTCCATCCCGAAGCCTCGTTACTAAGAAGGAAGGCAGTAGAAGTTTAAGAGTCTCATTCTGGGAAACTATCCATTTGGCTGGTTTTTTGGGGTGGGTATGAGAAGTTGTAGCAGCTACAAATGTTGCTCACGGAAACAAGCTATATTGTTTCTCCTACAAATGAAGTGCACTAGACCATGCCACTTTTGGTTGGAAGGCAATACTAAGCCTAAAAGTTTAGTTTTAATTGCTAAGGGGAGTAAATGTTGAATTTAAAGTGATAAGAGGAGAAATTGGGGTGATAGTGCAGTTTTAAGTTATTCACCAGCCATGTATCATGTGATTAGCCAATTTAAAGATGTTCCTTTAAGTATGGACTATTCTCTAGGGATATAGGATGATCATAAGCAATGCCCAGATCTAGGAAGATCAAGTATAATGAGCAAGGCAAATCTATTCTCCTCCAGCAAAACAAGCGAGCCTCTGGGCCCTCAAACCTGTTAATGAGAAAGAAGCTGATCCTGAAAAAAATAAATAAATAAATAAAAAGAATGAATAAAAGAAAGTTGTTTTTGGTCGTTGCTTTTGTTTTGTTTTCTGTTTTGTAACTGCAATATATGGTCTCCTATTCTACACTTGTTTGTATAGAATTTGAGTTTGTGGCAAATAGTCAATGATCCAGTTTCCATTCTTTTCCAAATTGGATGCGCTTGTAAGTTGTATTGGCTCTCTCACGCCCCCATCCAAGGTAGCCAATGGTAATTAGCGTAGCTTCCAAAGTTTGAACTAAGCCCTGGCATAACTCCTACTTTTGAATGACTCATAATCATTGGCAAATTTAGCTGGATTTATATGATTTAATAGTTATTTCCTTCTTCCTCTGTTTTTTTACCTCCATTGACTTTGGATGGAAATTTGCTTAAACAGGAACAAGGATCATATTATGTTTATGACTCTGGATATAGCCATTTGGCAATAAGACCAAGCTACTACTCATACCATTAGTTGAGTTAACCTAGGAGAGCCAATCCTAGAAAGTGTACGGGAATTTTTTTTTTTTTTTACAGAGGTGGTCAAAAACAACTTCATGTTTTTAAAGCTTTTTTTCATTGAGGTATAGTTGACATACAATAATATATTAGTTTTAGATGTACAACAAAGTGAGTCAACATTTATTTACATTATGAAATAATTGCCACAAGTCTAGTAACTATCTGTCATCATACAAAGTTATTACAATATTATCGACTATATTCCCTATACTGTACATTACATCCTCGTGACATTTATTTTATAACTGGAAGTTTGTACCTCTTAATCCCCTTCACCTATTTCATCCATCTCCAATTCCCTCCCCTCTGGCAACCACTAGTTTGTTCTCTGTATCTATATGTTTGTTTCTGTTTTTTGTTTGTTTTGTTTTATTAGATTACTCATATGAGTGAAATCATACAGTATTTGCTTTTCTCCGTCTGACTTATTTCACTTAGCATAATAACCTCTAGGTCCATCCATGTTGTCCCAAATGGCAAGATTTCATTCTTTTTTTATGGCTGAGTAGTGTTTCATTTAACACATATACCACAGCTTCTTTATCCATTCATCTACAGATGGACACTTAGGTTACTTTCATGTCTTAGCTATTTTAAATAATGCAGCGATGAGCATAGGGGTGCATATATTTCTTTGAATTAGTGTTTTCATATTCTTTGGATAAATATCCAGAAGTGGAATTGCTGGATTATATGGTAGTTCTATTTTTAACTTTTTGAGGAAAGTCCATACTGTTTTCCATAGTGGCTGCACCAATTTACCTCTCTGACCAACAGTGTACGAGGGTTTCCTTTTCTCCACATCCTCACCAACACTTGTTATTTGTTGTCTTTTTGATAATAGCTATTCTAACAGGTGTGAGGTGATATTTTGTTCTGATTTTGACTTGCATTTCCCTGACAGTTAGTGATGTTGAGCATCTATTCATGTGTCTGTTGGCCATCTGTATGTTTTCTTTGGAAAAATGTCTATTCAGGTCTTCTGTTCATTTTTCTAATTGGATTATTTGTTTTTTTAATATTGAGTTGTATGAGTTCTTTATATATTTTGGATATTAATCTCTTATAGAATAAATATCGTTTGCAAATATCTTTTCCCATTGTGTAGGTTGCCGTTTCATTTTGTTGATGGTTTCCTTTGCTGTGCAAAAGCTTTTTAGTTTGACATAGTCCCATTTGTTTATTTTTGCTTTTGTTGGCTTTGCATGACGAGACAGATAAAAAACAAATATTGCTAAGCCCAATGTCAAAGAGCTTACTACCTATGTTTTCTTCTAGGTGTTTTATAATTTCAGAAATTGTATGAGGTTTCAGGAGTTTTATGGTTACATTTAAATCTTTAATCCAATTTGAGTTTAGTTTTGTATACTGTGTAAGAAAGTGGTCCAGTTTCATTCTTTTGCATGTAGCTGTCCAGTTTTCCCAGCACCATTTATTGAAGAGACTGTCTTTTCTCCATTGGGTATTCTTACCTCTTTCGTCATAGATTAATTGACCATATAAGCATGAGTTTATTTCTGGGCTCTCTATTCTCTTCTATTGATCTATGTGTCTGTTTTGTGCCAGTACCATACTGTTTTGATTAATATAGCTTTGGTAGTGTGGTTTGAAATCAGGGAGCATGATATCTCTAGCTTTGTTCTTCTTTCTCAAGATTGCTTTAGCTATTCAGGGTCTTTATGGTTTCATACACATTTTAGGATTATTTGTTCTAGTTCTTTGAAAAATGCCATTGGTATTTTGATAGAAATTGCACTGAATCTGTAGATTGCTTTGGATAGTATGGACATTTTAACAATATTAACTCTTTCAATTATATTGAAAGCATATTATATTTTTCCATTTATTTGTGCCACCTTCAATTTCTTTCATCAATGTCACATAGTTTTCAGAGTACAAGTTTTTCACCTTCTTGGTTAAATTTATTCCTAGGAATTTTATTCTTTTTGATGCAATTGTAAATGGGATTGATTTTTTAATTCTCTTTCTGATTGTTCATTATTAGTGTACAGAAACGCAACAGATTTCTGTATATTGATTTTGTATCTTGAATTTTACTGAATTCGTTCATTAGTTTTAATATTTTTTTCTCGGAGTCTGTAGGGTTTTCTACATATAGTGTCATGGCATCTGCAAATAGTGAGTTTTACCTCTTCCTTTCCAATTTGAATGCCTTTTCTTTCTTTTTTTTTTTTATTGTGGTAACAATGGTTTATAACATTTTATAAATTTCATTATATATTATAGAAGTATATCATTATACTTCTATTTCTGCATAGATTACATCATGTTCACCACCCAATGACTAATTACAATCCATCATCACACATGTGCCTAATCATCCCTTTTGCCCTCCTTCCTCCTCCTGAATGCCTTTTATTTCTATTTCTTGTCTGATTGCTGTGGCTAGGACTTCCAATACTAGGTTGAATAAAAGCAGTGAGAGTGGGCATCCTTTTCTTGTTTTTGATCTTACAGAAAATGCTTTCAAGTTTTCACTCTTGAATATGATGCTAGCTGTGGGTTTGTCACATATGGCCTTTATTTTGTTGAGATATGTTGCCTCCATAGCCACTTTATTGAGAATTTTTATCATAAGTGGAAGTTGAATTTGGTCAAATGCTTTTTCTGCATCTATTGAGATGATCATATAATTTTTATTCTTCATTTTATTAATGTGGTGTCTCACATTGATTGATTTGCAGATATTGATCCATCCTTAAATCCCTGCGATTAATCTCACTTGATCATCGTGTACCTTTTAATGTATTGCTGAATGAGGTTTGCTAATATTTTGTTGAGGATTTTTGCATCTATGTTCATCAAGGATATTGGCCTTTAATTTTCTTTTCTTGTAGTGTCTTTGTCTGGTTTTGGTATCAGGGTAATGCTGGACTCGGAGAATGAGTTTGGAAGCATTTCTTCCTCTTCAATTTTTTGGAATAGTTTGAGAAGATAGATATTAACTCTTGTTTAAATATTTGGTAAAATTCACCTGTGAAACCATCTGGTCCTGGACTTTTATTTGCTGGGGGTTTTCTAATTATTGATTCAATTTCATTAGTAGTAATTGGTCATTTAGATTTTCTATTTCTTCCTGATTCAGTCTTGGAAGATTGTTTCTAGGAATTTATCTATTTCTTCTATTTTGTCCAATTTCTTAGTGTATAGTTGTTCGTAGTAATCTCTTATTATCCTTTGCATTTCTGTGGTGTCAGTTGTGACATCTCTTTCATTTCTGATTTTATTTATTTAGGCCCTCTTTTTTTCTTGATGAGTCTGGCTAAAGGCTTATCAATTTTGTTTATCTTTTCAAAGAATCTGCTCCTAGTTTCATTGATTTTTTCAGTCTCTATTTCATTTATTTTTGCTCTGATCTTGATTTCCTTCCTTCTATTAACTTTAGGCTTTGTTTGTTCTTCTTTGTCTAGTTCCTTTAGGTGTAAGGATAGATTGTTTATTTGAGATTTTTCTTGTTTCCTGAGGTAGGCCTGTATTGGTATAAACTTCCCTCTTAGAACTACCTTTGCTGTGTCTCATAGATTTTGGAAAGTTTTGTTTCCATTTTCATTTATCTCAAGGTATTTTTTGACTTAGTCTTTGATTTCTTCATTGGCCCATTGATAGTTTATTAGCAATTTGTTTAGCCTCCATGTGTTTGCATTTTTTCCAGTTTTCTTCATGTGATTAATTTCTAGTTTCATACTATTGTGGTCAGAAAAGATGCTCAATATGACTTAAATCTTCTTAAATTTATTGAGACTTGTTTTGTGGCCTAACATGCGATCTGTCCTGGAGCATGTTCCATGTGTACTTGAAAAGAATGTGTATTCTGCTGGTTTGGGATGGAATGTTTGGTTTATATTTATTAAGTTTATTTGGTCTAATGTTCACTTAAGGCCAATGTTTCCTTATTGATTTTCTGTCTGGATAAACTATCCATTGATGTAAGTAGGGTGGTAAAATTCCCTACAATTATTTTATTACTGTAAATTTCTCCATTTATGTCTCTTAATATTTGCTTTAGATATTTAGGTGCTGCTATGTTGAGTGCATAGATATTTACAAGTGTTATATTCTCTTGTTGGATTGATCTCTTTATCATTATGTAATGCCCTTCTTTGTCTCTTGCTACAGTTTTTGTTTAAAGTCAATTTTGTCTGATATAAGTATTGCTACCCCAGCTTTCTTTTCCTTTCCATTTGCATGGAATATCTTTTTCCATTCCTTCACTTTCAGTCTATGTGTGACTTTAGATCTGAAGTGAGACTCTTGTAGGCAGTATATAGATGAGTCTTATTTTTCTGTCCATTCATCCACCCTATGTTTTTTGATTGGAGCATTTAGTCCATTTACATTTAAATTAATTATTGATAACTGTGTACTTATCACCATTTTGTTAATTGTTTTCTGGTTGTTTCAGTAGTTCTTCTGTGTTCCTTTCTTCTTCTCTTACTCTCTTCCCTTGTGACTTGATGACTTTTTTAGTCATCATTGGATTTCTTTCTCTTTATTCTTTTTTGTGTCCATTACAGGTTTTTGGTTTGTGGTTACCATGAGGTTCATATATAACCACCTATGCACATAGCAGTCTATTTTAAGTTGATGGTCACTTAAATTTGAGAACGTTCTAAAAGCACTACCTTTTTACACCCCTTCATCTTTTATGTTTTTGATGTCGTATTTCACATCTTTTTATTTTGTGTATTCCTTAAAAAATTATTGTAGATGTAGATGACTTCACTGCTTTTTTCTTTTAACCTTTATACTAGCTATATAGATGATCGATTCATTACCTTTACTATGTGTTTGCCATTACTAGTGAGATTTTTTCTTTCATAATTTTCTTATTTCTTGTTATGGCCTTTTCTTTTCTGTTTAAAGAAGTCCCTTTAACACTTCTTGTAAGGCTAGTTTAGTGCCGATGAACTCCTTTAGCTTGCACTTGTCTGGGAAACTCTTTATGTCTCCTTCAATTCTGAATGATTACTTTGCCAGGTAGAATATTCTTGCTTGTAAATTTTTTCCATTCAGCACTTTGAATATATCATGCCACTCCTTCTGGCCTGCAAAGTTTCTGCTGAAAAATCAGCTTATAGTCTTATAGGGTTTCCCTTGATGTCACTTGTTGTTTTTCTCTTGCTGCTTTTAAGATTCTCTCTTTATCTTTAACTTTTGACATTTTAATTATGATATGTCTTGATTTGGGTCTTTTTGGGTTCATCTTATTTGGGACTCTCTATGCTTCATGAACCTGGATGTCTGTTTCCTTTGCCAGGTTGGGGAAATTTTCAGGAATTATTTCTTCAAATAGGTTTTCTATCCCTTTCTCTCTCTTTTCTCCTTCCAGGACACCTAGAATGCAAATGTTGTACACTTGATGTAATCCCAGGCGTCCCTTAAGCTTTCCTCATTTTTTAAATTGTTTTCTCTTTTTTCTGTTCTGATTGGGTGATTTCCACTACTCTGTCTTTCAGATCGCTCGCTGATCCATTCTTCTGCCTCATCTAATCTGCTATTGATTCCTTCTAGTGTAATTTTTATTTCAGTTATTGTATTTTTCAGCTCTGATTTTTTTTGTGACTTTCTATCTCTTTGTTGAAGGTCTCACTGTATTCATCTATTCTTTTCCTGACTTAGGTGAGCAGCTTTATAACCATTACTTTGAACTCTTTATTTGGTAGATTGCTTATCTCCATTTCATTTATTTCTTTTTCTGAAGTTTTGTCTTATTCTTTTGTTTGGAATTCCTTTGTCTCCTCATTTTGCCTAACTCCTTGTGTTCATTTCTACGTATTAGGTAGATCAGCTATGTCTCCTGGTCTTGAAGGGGTAGCTTTATGTAGAAGGCCCTGTGGAGCCTAGTAGTGCAATCCCCTCTAGTCACCAGAATCAAGTGCTCCAGGTCACCTGTATAGGCTGTGTGCACTCTCCCGTTATGCCTGGGCCATGATTGCTGTGAGCATGTTGGTGTGCAGGGCTGGCCTTGTGGGGCATGGGCCACTTTGGAGGGGCTCCAGTGCTGGCTGGGGCTGCTTGCCAGGTGGAGTAGGGCAGGAGCCACTTTGGAGGGATGTCAGCTGGGTCAAGTCTGCAGGGGAACCCCAGGGTGGGGTGAGCAGTGTTAGGAAGGTAGATGGAGAGTGTCATAAATAGTGCCCACCAGGGCCAGTCCAGGTAGATAGAAAAGACAGCAAAAAAAAAAAAAAAAAAATGGTGTCCACCAGCACTTCCCTCTCCAGAGAAAGTTCCAACAGAGCCCTGCCCCCCAGCACATGCCCTAAAATTAGTCAATGAAACTCCTTCATGTATAACCCAAGCACTTTTCAAACTGCCACCTCTGTGCTGGGACTCGGGGCAAGTGAGTTTGTGCACATGCCCTTCAAGAGTGGAGTCTTTGTTTCCTATAGCCCTCCGGCTCTCTCGGAGGTAAGCCCCACTGGTTTTCACAGCCATAGGTTATGGGGGCTTCTATTCCTAGTGCAGGTCCTTGGGGCTGGGGAGCCTCATATGGTACTCAGGCCCCTCAGCTCATCCAAGCGGTCATCTGAGGTTGTAATATCCCTCCCATTTTTGGGTTGCTGCACCAGGGGTGTGGGTCCTGACTCGACAGTGTTTTTGCCCCTCCTACTCATCTCAATGTAGTTTTTTCTTTATATCCTTATTTGTGGAAAATCTGCTTTGCTGGTCTGTGGGTCATTCTCAGTGACAGCTGTTCTGTATGCAGCTGTAGTTTTGGTGTGTCTCTGGGGGGAGGTGTGGTGAGGGTCTTCCTACTCTGCCATCTTAATCTCCATGGGAATTTTTTGTAATGAGAATATTAATTAACAATAACACAAGGGTAAAGGAAAACCAACCTTAACCTCACCAGTCTAAAACAACTGCTCTTGTTTGTGTCTGTAGTTTTTCGGTATATATCTACATGCACACACATCTTATCAATTGTAGTTTACATACTACTTTGCAATCTGCTTTTTTTCTCTTAAGATTATATTTCCAAAATTAAAAAAATTCAATTTTGGAAAGTGATACTAGTATCACTGTGCAGTAGTCTGAAGAGGCGTTTACTGCTTAAGAAATCCTAAAAAATCATTTCAGGCTTCTGTCCGTCTCCAATGACACCATTTAGGAAGAAGAGGAGGTAAGAAATAAAAAATAATGTAATCCTGTGAGGGAAGAAGACAACAGAGTTGCCAAGTGCTGTTGTTTGACAAGACATCTTTAGAGATGCTGGGATGAAAACCACACAAATTACTGTAAGCAATTTAAGAAATCGGAGACCGTTCAAGTGTGGGAAAGGAAGATGTAAAGGATAGTGTGGTCTGGAGGAACCTGGTCTTTTTCTCAAGAATGTATGGTAAAGGTGGTTAGCTAAGTGGGTTTGTATATTTCCAAAAGAGTGCCTTCTTGCTCTGGGAAAGAAGGGATGTGTCAGTCACGCTGCAGTGGAGGGGAACGTGCAGATTTTTCCCTGCACAGCTGATGGCTTTTGTGGCAGGGCCCTCCCTATCCTGCCTTAATCAGACATTGTCCTTGTCTTGACCTTGAGAAAAAGGTCTGCATCTATCTGAGCCATGCAGCTTCTGAAATACTGTCCTTGTGAAAGGGGCACTGCTGCCTGGCATAGCAACAGAGCAAACACACACGTATTTGGTGTGTGTATGCACTTATATTTATGCTGTCTCCCCAGCAGATCAAGGGGTACAAAGAAAAACTTTCTACCTTTTTTCTACTCTTCTGTCATACTGGGGTTTTTCTTAGCATGTGACTCTTGGGAAGAGAGAGGGCTACATTTATCATATAGCTGGTAGATAGAGGGAAAGCACTGAGCATTTAACTCACTTTTTCTTTCTTTTTGGTGAGGAAGATTGGCCCTGAGCCAACATCTGTTGCCAATCCTCCTCTTTTTGCTGAGGAAGATTAGCCCTGAGCTAACATCTGTGCCCATCTTCCTCTATTTTGTATGTGGGATGCTGCCACAGCACGGCTTGATGAGCAGTGCGTATGTCCGCACCCGGGATCTGAACCTGCGAACCCCTGGCTGCCAAAGCAGAGCATGTGAACTTAACCACTACACCACCTGGCCAGCCCCCTTAACTCACTTGTTGCTTTGGTAACTTGGGCCTCAGTAAACTTAAACTCAATTTTTGCCCTTCTAATTGGTGGGTTGAAGTGAGAGAGGAGAAATGAAAGAGTGAGCCCCACCGTTTGTTTGATGCCTTGTGTGTCCCTGGCATATCTGATTTGTTTATGGAAAGGTGTTGTCATGCTGGTAAAAATCATCAACAGCTGAATTCTTGGAAAGAACCTGAGAGTGATTTTCTCATGATTCCAGGCTCTGGGATATGCCACATCCTCTTGGCATGCCCTTGACATTTCTGATTCTCTGTTTCCTTTTTTAAAATAAGAGGGATGGACTTTATAGATGCCATCTAAGGTTCCTTCCAGTTCTAACAACATACAGTTCTATGATTTATTTATGGCTGCCTCTTCACAATGAGGATGATGACTTAGGTAGAAGCAAATGAGAGGAGGGGGAAAGGAGCTAAAATTCATCCAGGGCTTACCGTGTGCTAAGCACTGGATTGAGCACTGCATCTGGGTGATGTCCTCTAATCCATGGCTATGGGGCGAAAAATTTCTATTTCCAATATAAAATGAAGAAATGGGTCAGGGAGAAATAACTGTCCAATGTCTTCCAGCTAGTATGCCGTAGAATGGTGGGGGGGGGCACTTTCTTTGACTTCCACATCCAGCCCCTTTCTTTTTGTTTTTTTTTTTGTGAGGAAGGTCAGCCCTGAGTTAACATCCATGCTAATCCTCCTCTTTTTGCTAAGGAAGACTGGCTCCGTGCTAAGATCTATTGCCAATCCTCCTTTTTCTTTCCCCCCAAACCCCCAGTAGATAGTTGTACATCATAGTTGCACATCCTTCTAATTGCTGTATGTGGGACGCGACCTCAGCATGGCCGGAGAAGCGGTGTGTCGGTGCGCGCCCGGGATCCGAACCCGGGCCACCAGTAGTGGAGCACGCGCACTTAACCGCTAAGCCATGGGGCCGGCCCACCGGCCCCTTTCTAATTCTGCTTTGTCAATACCATGCTGCCCACAACCAACCACATGGCCTGTGCCATTTCCTCTCATGCAGAACCCTCCAATCTGAGGGTGTTGGAGGAGGTCATCAAGAGGTCATGACCACCAGTTGACCCTGGAGCTGGACCCCAGCAATCACAGGCCCCTGGCCCCCTCCCCTGTCCTTGGAATATACATTTTGTCCACCATTCCCACACTAGGGCCAGTTTCAAGGACGCAGGCTTGAGAGAGTAAGGTGTTGTTGAGCCCTTCTGGGCTGAATAGGTGACTGAACCCAGTTAAGGCCTCTATATAAACTTTTAAGTTTCCGCGGGAGGATGTGGAGATCTACTGGTCTTGCTGCAGCTCAAGACAAGCCTTGAACCCTCGAACGTTAAGTTCCTTTGCTTATTAAACCTACTACCTAGAATCTGGAGTGGTCTGCCTTTTTCTTTGAACTCTCCTTGCCCTCCATGTTCAAGGGCCAGTTTCAGATTTCACCCAGGAAGTTCCTAAGGTTTCAAACCTTCTGAGGGAGAAGAGTGGAGAGCAGAATAGCGGTTATAGGAACGGGCTTTGGAATCACTGTCTGGATAGAAATTTGGATAGAAATCAGAGAGAATAACTGTGAAAGATCTTTGTGAAAAGTATAAAAACAACATCAAAGGTACTGTGAAGAGTGGAAATCTCATAATCTCATTATCTGAGAGCAGTTATTTTAATTATTGCATGTTTTACACGAGTAACTATTTCATATATTCGCCCTTACAGTCTACATGTCGCTTTTGCTCTGCTGTTTTTAAAATTAATATTATCTCGTAAACATTAGCTGTCCCACTTAATCATGTTCTACCTCTCTTTTCTTCTATCTAATACATGCAGAACATATGCCAAAGAATAAAACGACTTGAGACCAAATGACTATTTTTCTAATAAATTTCTGTTTGGAATGTGTCAAAAACTGAATGTATTGATTCTATAGAAGTGAAAACATATTAATTCTAATGATATTTTATGAAATTAAGATATTCAGGGTTTCGATTCTCTCTTTCTCTTTGTATGTATCTTTTCTTTTTCTTTTCAAGCACGGCATTTATGGTTGATTCGCATTGCAAATAAGTGCACCTTTGAGTCATTGATCATACATGTTAGCACAATGTCCCATCTAAATTTCATTAATTTGATAAGAAATTATACATTTTTAGCTGTTTTCCATGCATAAAAGTACATTATGTATCCATAAAAATTTGGAAAGCAAAGCTTCAGTTACAGTCTAATTCTAATTAGAAGAAATAAGTGGTATATTATGTGGGAGGAAAAGCCAGGCACCATCATTCAAGTTTACCATATTACTTTGATGGTAGTATTTTGTGCAGGATGAGAGGGATAAACATCACATGCAGACCACTTTGAGGTGTATCATTGCTTTGATTGACCTCGGCCTGCAAGATAATCACTTCCAAAGAGCTTATAATCTGAAGGCTCTTTCATTTACCCCCAGAGAATTAGCAGAATGAAGTTATCTAGATGGCAGCAAGGTTGTATCCCACAGACGCCCCATAGGTTTATGACCACCATGAGCTACTTACCGCAGATATCCAGCAAACTCAGGTGCTGGGAGTTTTGTCCTTGCCCTTGTGGACTAGGGTCACTTGTTTTATAACTGTTATTTATTGCAGATTGGATCTGTCTGGTCTACTGTTAGGCCACAACCTTCCTAATCATGTTTCCCTTTAACTACACAGTCTGATGATCATGAATGGCCTTAGGATGTGGACAGTCATCGGAGACCTGAAAAGGACAACCGATGGAGAGCTGAAAGGGATGGAGAACCGACAGGGATGGAGAGCTGAAAAGGTGAGTCTGCTACTGCGCTGCCTCCCTTTAGCTCCTTCAGGAAGCAGGGGAGGAGACCCCAGGTGCTCCAGTCCGACCCTGTCTTCTTTGTGGGTGTGGAAGTGGGACTTTCCTGGCAGCCAGTGGGATCTGCTGTGCATGTGGCCTAGGCAGAGCCCTGCCTGACTATCAGGGAAGCAGCTGGCCCCATTAGGGCACTAATCAGCCTAAATAGGCCTTGACTAAGGTGAGCCCTTGACGCCACAGCTGGTTAATTCCCGCGCACTGCCCAATGCTTGACTCTGAAGTGCTGAGCTGTGAAAGAAACCTCCCCTTCCAGAAGCCACAGGCCCTAGAAAGCCAGGGTTGAATTGATGACAGTTGCATGGAGAAGCCCAATGGGCCTTGACTCCATTTCCTGTTCAGGATTGCTTTGCCCTGAGCTTCTAAATTTCTTCTCTCTGCCCTTAGCAGAGGATGATTAGCAGCCTGCCCATTTCCATTTCTGTTCCCTTCGGCCCCAAATGGCACAGTAACGGCCCCTCAAAAGTAGTTACAAGTGTAAGGATGACTGGCCAAGCCAGTATATCATGAGTGGGAAGTTAAGTGTCTTGTCAAACCCACATGGCATTAGCCTAACACACTGTGATGTGATGGAAAGGGTTTAGGCTTTGGAATCAGATAGAAGTTCAAATTCCAGCTTTTTCATGTAGTGTTTTGTGATATGGAACAAGTCACATCACTTCATTTTGTTTCAAATTTCTCATCTATCAAATGTAGCTAAAAATACCTAATTTTCAAAGCTGACGTTAATGATAAATAAAATAAGACTGATCACAGTACCTGATACATAGTAAGCTAATGAATATTAGCTAAGAAATTATTAGCTAGTGTAATAATTTATAAAACCCAGCCTGTGGAGTAAGCTTAATTTGTGTTAATTATAATTGCTGATATTAATATTATTATGCACCCTGTATGGTGCTGTCCTTATAAGGAAACGATGATCGGGCCTCAAGGAGCAGTTGACTAGGTGGTAAGCTGAGAGAGAATAGAGGTCCTCGTAGAAAACTGAGGGTGGATAGACACAAGCAAGGCATCGAGTAAGACAAAAAGACCACTGTCCAGTGATCCGGATATCCAAGGGCTTAGGAAGATACATACACTTAGTAGAATGTACGTCAAAGGCTGGCATGTGGAGAAAGGAAGGACAAGAGTACACTGTTAACCTGGCACAAAAGCTGCCTATAGTTAGAACGGTTTCAGCCAAAAGCCAGAAGAGATGTTCTTTTATTCCCAAATAAAAATAGCATTTTATTTTTCAGATTCTAAAATGTAGTCTAAAGATGTGGGTTTAGCTGAGGACAGGAAAATGGATGTAAGGTAGCCTTGAGAGAAAATGTCTAACCATAGATAGCAGGAATAATTGAAGTAACTTTCAAATATGTAATACAGTGTGCAACATACATACAGTCATCATGTTGAACATTACATCCCCAGAGCTTATTTATCTTATAATTGGTAGTTTGCACCTTTGACCACCTTCACTCAATTCCCCCTCACACAATTCCCCCTCCCCCAGCCTCTGGCAATCACCTATCTGATCGCTGTTTCTATGAATTTGGTTTCTTTAGATTCTACATATAACTGAGATAATACAGGATTTGTCTTTCTTCGTCTGAGTTATTTGGCTTAGCATAATGCCCTCAAGGCTCATTTATGTTGTCTCAAATGGCAGGATTCCTTTTTTTTTTTTATGGCTGATAGTATTCCTATATATCACATTTTCTTTATCTATTCATCTGTCGATGGACACTTAGGTTGTTTCCATATCTTGGTTATTGTAAATACTGCTGCAATGAACATGGGGGTGCAGATATCTCTTTGGGATAGTAATTTTATTTCCTTCAGATGTATACCCAGAAGTGAGATTGCTCGATCATAGTTGCTAAGGGAGTAGTTCTTAAAAGTTCTCATCACAAGAAAAAAAAATTGTAAGTATGTGAGGTGATGGATGTTAACTAAACTTATTGTGCTAATCATTTCACAATATATATATATGTATCAAATCTTTATGTTGTACACCTTGAACTTATATAATGTTATGCGTCAATTATATCTCGGTATAACTGGAAAAGAAGAAATAATTGAAGGGAAATAGAAACAGTTTCTGAGAAGCTTTCGTATTATTGCCACTTTGTGATCTCTTCCATATGTCTGATGCTTTACAGATTGTGAAACACTATTACCCCCACTGTTTATCTAGTCATACTAATGATGTGACAGATGGATGGATATTTTAATTCTCCTTTCCTGCAGATGAGGAAACTGAGGTCCAAGGTGGCTACCTGATTTGCCCAAGGTCACAGAGAAGGCGAAGAACAGGGTCAGGGTTGAAATCCAGGCCTGTGAGTACAACATCCCACCCTATTCTATTAAACTATGAAAAGCTGCTGGTTAACCTGCATTTTTAACTTGTTTGTATTTTGGAGTCTCAACTGTGTACATTTTGGAATCCCTGAAGTTCTCTATTTTAGTATATGTCAGTAATGAACTTGAGCAGATAAGATGACACTCATGTCCTTAGATGGCTATATACAGTAGATATGACAGTAAAAGGAAATAAACTCAATTTTAACATATCATACTATGGTACAATCACAAATCACTTGATAATCAGACGAAAAGCATAATTTGAGCCAAAAAGGGGGAAGAAAGAAACAAGGAGTATCTTTACCTATTTTTCACCAGTTATATTTGGGCTTAGGATAGAAGGCATTTGAAAGGCCATATGGTTAGCAGATGCTATTACAGGAGTGCTGAAGATTCACTGGTGGGATCAGGAATAGAAGTCCGTGGAATCAATATCCCCATCACCAAAGCAACCTCTGCAGCTGGGACTGACGTGATCTACAGAGGGAATCCTTCCTTTGGGGGGTAGGGCCCTGATCTCTCTTCTGATGGGTCCTTACATATTTAGGGCCTTCTGGTGACAATACACCTCATCTGGAAATACAAAGTTTGTTATGAGTAATAGAACTCATGTGATTGCATGGCAGTAAGTTCTGATCTCACAAACCATAGAGTATCACACAGGAAGGGAGGTTCACTCGCCCTCCTTGTTTCATAGATTAGACTATTGAGAGCTAAAGAGGTTATTTGACTTGCCAATCATCGCTCAGTTAGATAATGGCGAATCTGGGACCCCAGTCTAGTACTCTACCCACTATTCTACACTCTCTTCCTTGTTCAAAGGTGCACAGTGTGTATCAGCCATTGCTTTCTCTGAGTTGGGAGTTAAACCTACACAACATTCATTTATTGAGCCTCTGCACTTTACAAAGTACTGTGCTAGGCACAAAGACATAATACACAATATCCACACTCAAAGAGTACACAATCTAAGGGAGAGATGGATCAGGATCTACTTGATGCCTGCTGTTTCCAGACTTCGGAATTTCTCCTACAGTGGTTTCAGCTCCCAGGTATACTCCATCACTTGATATTCGTGACACTCACTGGTCTGTCACAAACTAACATTTTATTTTATCTTTTTGGTTTCCTGTTTACATCCTCTTCACTTTTGTGCCACCACAACATTGCTTATGATGTATTTTCTATCACAAATGTCTCTGTCTCCCATTTTGTGACAAGTATGTTCCTTCATAAAGTCTTGTGTGCTTTCCCCATACCCGTGTATTTTTCCTTCCACTGAATTCATGCAATACCCTGTCTACATCATGTTTATGCCATCTATATATATTTTTTTTATCTTTTATTACACTTATGGATGTATATATCATCTCCTTTACTAAGCTTTAGATCCTTGGGGCAAAAATGTAAGTCTGATTTATCCCTATATCCCTACCATACCTAGAAGAGTCATCACACAAAGTCTTGATAAGAAATCATATAAATAAATCTAGAGATTGCATAATTTATTTAATTCAATTCAACGCTCATGGATTGAATATTTACTATAAGCTTGCTGTGGTGAATGAGTATTAGTTTTTTATTGATCATTAAACAGATTCAACCTTGAGCATGTGGATGTGATTATTCCTTTTGACTTTACCCATGGGCTAAATCTTCAGGGAATTGTGAGGGCTCTGGGAAATTGTGCAAGCAGTGGTGTCTCCATCAAGCAGATCACTGAGTTTTTCTTAAGGTTGGACCTTAGAGAACATTCTGAACACTGGAAGACGCGTCTGTCTTTCTCAAGCTAGATCTGCAGGGAAATGTAAATGACCCTTGTTTCTTCTTGACTCTCCAAACTCATTAACTCCAGTTTAAGTTTTGGGGTAATTGCTTTGGTTGAGAAGCAGTATTTTGCTGTGTATCTTTGTGTATCTAGCTAATGCTGAGTTCTCATGTTTGAGTTCACATATATCTTTCTTCATAATGAAACATTTTCTCAAGGCGAGGTTTGTGTGTTTACAGTGTTTCTATGCTACTATTTAAGCCACTTTCTATAGAATTTCCATTAATTGCTTTACTGTCTCTCTTCTACATCTAATGGCCTTTATACATGACCTCACTAATTAATACCCATCCTGCTTTATATGTACAAAATTGATTTCCAGTGAGACAGAACAAAAATGGGAAACGCTCTTCAGAAGATGACTCAGGAATTCTCTTTACAGCAGAATAGAGCAGGGTTCCAGCTGGTGTTTTGTGTTTTTCCTTCACATTTCTTTATCTGAATTTATATGGGCACAAAACCAGCCATGTCCAATAGAGATTCATAATGAAGTCAGAGCCCAGGTTATATCTATATACTAATTGTAAAAATTAACACAGGAAATTCCTTTTATGTTTCATGAACTTCTTGCACATGTATTATCTCACTTGCTTCACACAATGACACATCAAAAGGGTATTATTATCACTACATTACAGTTAAGGGAACTGAGGTTCAGAAAAGTTGAATGGCCTGCCCAGGTTCATATAGTCAGTGAATTGTAGAGCCAGGATCTGAGCCCAGATTTTTTTAAAACCCAAAAGCTGTGATTTTTTTTCTCTATATGAATCTGCATTCTTCTGAAAGTAGACTGTCGATAGCAATTCATTATTGCCACTGAATATCCAACAGGTGCTAAAATCTACCAATAAACAGATCCCCCAAGCAGACCCTGGTGTGTGTTCATGGTTAGTATGTGATAGAGGAAGCATCACAAATCAATGACACAGGGTTCAATTATTCAATAAATGGTGCTGGGAAAATAGGCTAGGTTTATGAGGAAAATGAAACCAATTTAGATTTCCCAATAAAACTAAACATCAAAATAAAACCTAGATGAATTAAAGACTACCATTAAAAAAGAAATAAGTTGGAAGAACATATTAATGAATAATTGCCCATCCTTGATAAGGCAAACTTTCCATGCTTAAAACTAATGAGAGATCTCTCAAAGGAAGCAATCAATATACTTGACTAGATAAAATTTTAAACTTCTTTATGTCAAAACAATGAACAACAAATAATACAGAGAGAAAACATTTGGAATATGTATGACAGAAATGGCTTAATACCCTTAATATATGAAAAGGCTATATCAATCAATGAGAGATCATTAAAACAGTTAATAAGAGAGAATAAAGGAGGAATATAAATATGTGAATATGTGTTAAACAGTTATTCAAAAATATGAAATCAAAGCCAGGAGTTACTTTTAAAAATTAGGTATACAGGGCCGGTCCAGTGGCGTAGTGGTTGAGTTTGTGCACTCCACTTTGGCAGCCTGGGGTTTGCAGGTTCAGATCCTGGGTGCAGACCTATGCATCACTTGTCAACCCACGCTGTGGTAGGCATCCCACATATAAGGTAGAGGAAGATGGGCATAGATGTTAGCCCAGGGCCAATCTTCCTCAGCGAAAAGAGGAGGATTGACAACAGATGTTAGCTCAGGGCTAATCTTCCTCACCAAAAAAAAAAAATTAGGTATACAATGTTTGTAAAGGTTGAATAAAATAAACACCCTCATTCATAGCTACATATGTAAATTAATAGAGCCCTCCAAAAATATAATTATGTAATATGTATAGAGAATAGTAAAAATATTCATATCCTTTAACCTAATAATGCTGCTTTTAGAAATTTATTCTAAATATGATTGGAGATGTGGACAAAGATGTAAACATAAAGTATCAACTGTAACTTTATTTAAGAAAACATATTAAAATGAAAATCCTGACTATCATAGTCATTATTTTATTCTCATTGCCAAGAACAGGGCCTTGCACTAGGTAGGAGCTTCAAAAACTTGGTTGAATGATAGAATTAATAATGGGCTACAACCTGATATATAATAGTTGAGGAATAGTTAAATTTATTATAGTATAGCCAAATAACTAAATATAATAATTAAAATCAACATTTTGAAGAATTTTAAATGGAAAAATAACATTGATATAACATTTTTAAGAAAACAGGATACAAATTATACATGCAGCATGATAATATATGCAAATATATTGCAAATATATACATACATGTATATATTTAAAGAGGAAAATACCAGACAGAAATGTGATAAAATGCTAACACTAATTATTTCCTAAAGTTGGAATTATGGATAGTTGTCATTTGCTTGATAGTACTGTTCTGTATTTCTCAGTTTTCACAGAAAGCATATATCACATTTAATTTTTTAAAAAACTGCACAGAATAATCTGAAAAGATTCATGTGAAAAAGTTAATAGTGATTACCTCTAGGTGGTGAGATGTTTTTAATTTTTGTAAATTTCCTATAATTAGCCTGTATTTTTTTATCATAAAAAATGCTATAGTAAAAAAAAACAGAGATTATCAGTCAATTGCATGAAAAGTTCAGCAGGAAAACTTACAACAAATGAACATCACAGAGTCAATATTAGTGATAGATGTGCAGCAAATGAGACCCTGATCAGAGTGTGATCGATTGATTGCATTAATGCCCCAATTCTTAATACTTCCCTATATCTACCGCCACTTTTAGTGCCCTCCCATACTCTGGGCTTGGCCGTATGATTTGCCTTGGTCAATGGGCTTTGCAAATATGACATACGCAGAGATTGAAACGGGCATGGACTCTGGGACCAGTTTTCCCTCTATGACACCACCATGACAGCATATTCCATCTGTCCTGCTGAAGATGAGAGACATGTGGCTCAGTCACCTTTGTTACCTCAGCTCACCAAAAGCTGACAGCTGGACACGAAGGTGAACTCAGCTAAGATCAGAGCCAGCCAGCTAGTCCTGGCTAAATTGCAGATCCAAAGACGTGAGTTACATAACGTCTTACAGCTTATGCTGTAATCCACTGAGTCATAGGGTACTTTGCTATACAGCATTATTGTGACAATAGAATCTGATTCAAAGAGGTGTAATGGCTATTTGTTGATTAGAAAGGTCACAACAAAATCCCTGCTTTGTTTCAGGGATATTTATCTCTTTAGGCCTCATTGAGGGCGGCATGAGACATTTCTCTTGACAATCAACTTCCCATTGCTCAAATGCCATTCTCTCCAGTAGATTCACAGCCCACAAAGTATATAGATTTCATGGGGGAAAAAATGGCCCTAATAAAATACTGGAACACTACTTTCTGGAAAGATTTCCTTACCCATCTTCCATAGATATTAATACACTGACCTTCAGATTAATTTATAAATCTCTTATAAGTTTAGTTAGCATTAAAATGTCTCTACGATTCCCATCAAATTGGAGCAATGGTAAGCTGTGCTTTCTGGGAGTAGGGAGGTGAGACTAGGTCCTGGAATCTGGGCAGCATACCAGTATACTGGCATTGTATGGGGCCCCTAGCAAAGCAAAAGCTAATTTTTCTCTGCGGTTGCTATGATCTTTCCATGATTCTTTAACCTGCAGCACCAACCATTAAACCAAGTGCGTGAATTAGAGGACTGCCAACATTTAAAGGTGGAAATCCACCACTTGTGAACTCATTAAACATCGTTAAGTTTCTATGCAAACACTGTTTCAGGGAAAAAAGACCTTGTCAGTCTGAGGGGCATATCAGGCTGTCAGAGACTGATGTCATCGTCTATTTGAATTACAAAAGTAGTGATAAAAACTGCCATTTACCGAGCAGCTAAACTGTATCAATATTGTGCTATTCTCTTTACACAGCGACATCATAATAACCCTGTTAGGTAACTGTTATTACCTCCATTTAAGGGGAATGTACAACAAATACACTAGCTGAGGTTTAGAGAGGTGAGGAAACGTGCCCAGGCCACAGGCTGGTCCGCGGCAGAGGCGGGGCTCACGCCCACACGCGGGCGGGACTGAAAGGCCCATTCTTACATGCGGATCATTCCACTTCCCCTGGCTACCTTATGGTGAGCAGACACGCTGGCTTCCACTTACGGTGGAAGTTACATTTACCCCTATAAACCAACAGATTGGCATTCTAAGTTTAAAATAGAATTTAATTCCTAATTAGCCCAGTTCTCTCCTCCACATGCAATAAGGACTTTTATGCTTGCCTTTCATACATATCCAATAATGTTAAAACACTCCAAAAAATATAGTCCTCACTAGCAATCTGTAATCACTTTAATATGAGGACTGAAGGACAATGAATTTTCTTTGCTGCCTAACATGGCACTTTTTAATTCTGTTAGTATAATACGATAATTACAAATGCACACGATTTAATTATAATGTTTACCATGCTATTTGTGGGCTCATGATTGTAAAAACAAGAAATACGATCCCCATATAGTTAATAGGCCTTATACGGCATCAGAGCAAACCCCACCCTTTCCTCCTTCGGTTCCTTCCTCGCTTCGCTCGGCCCTCCCACTCCCCTGCCTGAGTCAGCCTCGGGCCACGTGGATCCCAGTGCAGCGCCTTCCGCTATGGAGCGTCCTCTTCTCTTCCCTGTCAAGCCCGGGACACAGTGACTTGTCTCTTGGAAAGATTTTAACAAGCAAATCATATTAAGATATTAATTTACAGCAGCTTAAAATCTTACTCTTTCCGGATTACATATGTTTTAATAGGGGCAGCGATAAACTTAAAAAATTAAACTCTGGCAGAAGAAATCTTAGCGTGAAGTGAAAGATTATGAGTCGAAATACTTTTAGAAGTGAATCTTATCCCAGTGCCCCTCAGCTCACATTGCACAGGTCCTGTTTCTCTCAGTGACATAGCGTTTGCTTATACCAATAGCAGTAAATCATGTGGAGGCTGCAAAAAAGTCACACTTTCCCAGAGCCATGAGAAACCAAACTTGAAACTCAGAACCTTAGATTACATTCTAAGTGCTTTGCTATAATTCTATTTTCTGCAAGAACATTTTGGTCTGAGTCAAGAAATGTCTATGCTTGCCTGCTTCAGGATATTTAGAGGAAAATAAGAGTAATTATAATTCATTATGATGACCATACTGCCTATAAGTGAACAAGAAACACTGTGTCCACATGGACTCAGTGCTCAATCTCCGACACTTGAAAAGGTGTTAGGCAGATAGATAATAAGCAGTTATTTGTTGACTGTATAAATGAGTGAATATTTGTGCACACATACACATATTGCACCCACACTCACATGTCATGCATACAGATACAATTATACACATTCACTGCACAGACATACAAAGACAGACGCACATACTTGACATGGAAACAAAATCGTTTTCTGAGATTTGGAGAAAAAAACGTTTTTGTATATCGTGCTTACCACTGTGTATTTTTTGCCTTTCTGAAAGATTCCAGCTAGAGGACAAAATAATGCCAATTCCTTTCTTCTTCATGAAATATTGAATCTGATCAACTTGCAGCTTGATGGGTCAATTTATTTAGGGAAATTTACCTTAATCACCTAAATGTTTGTACTAGTTATTATTTAAAAATCCTAAATCTTGAGGAAATTGTGGTGGCCCAAAAACCACGATGAGAAAATTAGGTCTGGCATAGATCTGATCCCATTAGGTTTCAGATTCTCTTTGTAAAGGATAAGGTCTAGCAAGTCTTTAACCTTCTTTTCCAAGAGCTTCAGGTCTATCAGACATAGAACTCACCAGTCCCCATAATTCTGGATTTAGAGGTATTTCTAGAATTATGAACAGAGGCAAGTGGTGTGGAAAGAGGAAGTGAGTTAAACAGAACTTGAGTGCTCTGTCCTTCACACCTACCCAGTGATGTTTTCCTCCCACTTCAGTATTACAAATTTGAAGCAGCACCAGCCACTAAACCTTCTAGCTTGGATTATTACATGCCTTAGATGAGTCTCTAGCATAGACATACATAGGAGACAACAGGATTTCATGAGTTAGTCCTTATTTACATAATTCCCTCCAGCAAGTATTTGACTAATAAGCACCATGCTGAATACTGTGGAGGAGACATTATTGCATTCACTTTCCATTCAGCAAATGTTTACTGAACACTTACTATATGCCAAACACCATTCTAGGTTCTATGGATAGAGAAGTAACAAAACAGTATTAAAAAATTCCACCAACAGTGACGTTACAATTCATTGACAAAAAATAAAGATAAAAAACAAAGATAAACAAACAAGATTATGTAACTCCCTACCCCCCAATGATAAGGAGTATATGGAGTAGAGGGCTAGGGAGTTTTCTCATAGCAACTTTAAAATATGTCTGATCTTCTTGCGTTAGACCAGAGACACAGGTTACATTCAAAGGAGGGTTTGGTATGTGTGTTGGTGGTGTGGGGGTAGTGGTTTGGAGTACCGAGGTAGGTGTGAGGTAGGTTAACCACTGCTTCTTCTTTTCCTCCCATAAGCTGATTTGAAAGGTACCAGTAATTGTGCCTCTCTGGTAAGGTTGCTTCAAAGGGGAAGTGTGGCTCTTTGGCAGGCTGTGAGTCCTGCCTGTCTGGTTTGTAGACACAATGAAAACCAAATGAAAGTCAGCTGGATTTTGATTAAGCTGCCAAGAAAGCTGTACTCTTGAGCTGCTCATCATAATATCCTCTTTGTTGGGTTTATTTTTGTTGTAAAGACATAGTTGTTTCTGGCAAGAGCCTGCAGACTCTCTACAGTGGGATAGAATCAGTCCCTGTTTTCTCTCCCTGCAAAGCAAAGCAGACTTGCTGAGCGAGTAAGCTTTTACATGATAGTTATTGCATCTGCCCAGTCACCTCTAGTTTAGTCTTTTGGTCTTCAAGAGAATGCTTCATAAACCCACTTCAAGGCTGATAAAGAAGGTGACGTAAAGGAGGATGAGGAAGGAAGATGGTCATCTACAAGTGGATCTCAAAAGGTTAGGTTAACACAAAGCCTGGGCTTGCATGTACATGACTGAGGATTCCTGGAACTTCAACTACGTGGCTAGATCAGTAGCGGTCCATAGTTAAATGGACAAGCATGAAGTGAATGCAATTTGTCCTAAATTGCTTGATTTGATTCCATGAGTCAAGAGGATTATTCCTCACTTCAACCTACGTTTGAAAGTAGAGAAAGGCAAAACAGCCAGCAAAGGCAAAAAAGGTATGCTTTTCCTTTGAGCTACAGGAATGTGCTCATTACAGAGTCAACCAGAGTTGACTCCACTCAGGCTTATCTGCTCTGGACAATTACCTTAGAACTAGGCTTCCTATGGTGGTTTCCTTACATAGAAAAGATTGTCTGTTGTTGTCAGCTAATGGAGCTGAAGTGTGACTACTTGAAGACAAGAAGTTTTGATTCTCATATATTGTCATTGCCTGTATTTTCTTCCAGAATACCTTTTTAATGCATCACATTAACTATTAAAGGAGAAAAAATCATATGATTATATCAAACAAAAAAATAATTTGATAAAATACAATACCTATTCATAACAAAAGTTTCTAAAAATTAAGAAAAGAAGAAAACATACTTATTCTTATAAAGTGAATCTACCAATACTTACCTCAAACATCATACTCAATTTTCAAAAATTAGAACCATTCCTGCCAAAATAAGGAAAAAGTCAGGGGTATCTACTGCTATTCCCTATTCACCTCTCTCCAACACTATGCTGGAAATCATTCACAAAGTAATAAGACAAGAAAAGCAAACTGTATAAAGAAGGAAAGAAACTGAATTATCATTTTTAATAGATAGTATTCTAATTTCCATAAAATATCCAAAATAAATTATAAAATATTTGAATTATTAAGAGAATTAAGTTGCTATATGAATTTCAAAAACTGATAACATCCCTATAAGTTACAAACAACCAATTATAAATTATAATTTTAAGACAATAGTTACCATTTATAGTAGCACTAAAACTGTAAGATATCTAGGAAATTATCAAACAAAAGCAATGCAAAACCTGTGAAAGAAAAACTACAAAATTTTATTAAAGATAATTAAAGAACATAACAAAAGTACTATAAACTGTATTTATAAAGACCCATAAAATTAAACCAAATTTCAAAATATATCTCAATTATAATCCTGACATGATTGTTTCCAAAATTCATATGGAATTTTAGTTGGGAATTACCAAGACAATTTTGAAGAAGAAAAGGAGACAAAATTCACTCTACCAAACTTATGATAAGGCTATAAATAGCTAAAATATGGTGATCTGGGCTCATAAATATTTATTTAGGTCAAACAAACAGAATAGAAAGCTGAGAATCAACCCATGTATATATGGGGATTTGTGTAAGAAATAGGGGACTATGCAGATTAATGGAGAAAGACAGACTTGTTTAATACTTTCGCTGGGCCAATTAGCTAACCATGTTAAAACAAAAAAGAAAGAAAAGTAAAATTATATCTGTACCTCACACCAAACACAAAAACAATTCCATATTCATTAAGGACATATATATGAAAAGCAAAACTTAAAATCTTTTATAGAAAATATTAGTATATATTTATACTATCAGAGTAAGAGATATTTCTGGAAAAGACATAAAATAATACATAATAAAGGAAAAGATAGACACATTTAACCACATTAAAATGACAAATACAACCTCTTAATAACAACAGTATATATATTCTAAAAAAAAATCACAATTGGATAAATGACAGTTATTTTGCATATTACTAATCCAGGTAAATATTTTGAGCATATAAAGAGCTGATCAAAAGTCAACAAGAAAAATACAAGCTACCAAATAGAAAAAATACAAAATTTTGGAACCAGCAGTTTTCAGGACAGGAGATCTGAAAGGCCAATATATATATTAAGAGAAGCTCTATATATTAGACAGTCCTTGCTTTGCATAGTTCTGATATGCACAAATTTCAGTTGTAACAGATTGGTTAAACAACACAAGTGCCCCAACAATATAGTTTAAATTTCCATGGCATATTAACTATGAGTGATTGCATAAAATACAAACTTTGCTGCTAGCTCTTCAATTCACAAATTGCTATCCAAGTAACACGATTAACATGATTAGTGACCAGTTACATGTCTTCCTTCAGTCTGTGAGTCATTGGTTACTGCACCTCTGTTATTTAGTTTACGCACAGACAGCAGTGCACATAGCTGTGTTGCTTCTTTGTCTCCTAGAAATAGCATCGTGGAATATTTTACAAAAATGAATACTTGAAAGAAGAAAATGGCCAACAAAGATGAAAGTGCAGCAACTAAATAAAAAGTAATTACATTGGAAGTGAAAATTGAATCAGATGTAAATGAAGCTATAGAGGAAATAGTTGACCATGGGAATAGTGACACTGCCATCATGTGAGAGATCTAACACGATGCCCGACGAACTTGGTGAGAGCAAACTCATCCATGTGAATCAGGAGCATGGTATAATGAAAAGGAGGAGATGCCCCAGAGGAAGTGGTGCCTGCAAAAATATTCACAATAAAGGGAACACTCAGAGATATTTGCACTCTTATGATAACAAAGTATAAAGAATAAAATGTTGAAAGATTTAATAATTTTCAAATGTTGAAATAAAATATTGAATTTAGAAAGGAGTATGACAATTTGTTAAGGCATAGAAAAAAATGCTTTCTCTGTATCGGGTTATACAACAATAAGAAAGCAAGCACTATTTAAACTACGCAATAAATTTTTTTAAAAAGAAATAAAACACTTTAATTCTCAATATTGCTAATGTTTTAACTTACAGTGTACTTAGTAAATATTAACATTATGATCTTTTCATTTCCGTATAGGTTTGTAACCAATTGAGAGAGAGTTTTTAACGTTTTGACAAAAGTTGACAAAAATTGGACCAATTGTAATTTTTCCTGTTGATTATTTATATCACTTTGCATGATTTTGGCCTGCACAATAATATCTGCAGCCTTACACTACTGTACAAAGTAAGGACTAGCTGCACTGTTAATCAATACCATGAGATACCATTACAGATCTATCAACTGGAAATAGTTAAAAATTTGAGGTGTACTTTTGTGTGTTCAGCCATGAGTCTATGGCCTTATACACCCTTTGTGTGGACCAAACTCCCTTGGGCAGGGGCAGGAAAAAGCACAAGGAGATTAATCCAAACAACAGGCTGCCAAGATTGCTCCTATAACGTCAAGTCACCAATGTGTTAGGAGAATGAGTCCATAACTTTGCCCAGTCCAGGAATTCTTTAGTGAAGTAATGACTACTGGCTGTAAAACAAGTGAAATAATGCTGAAACAATGTCAAACTACAACTTTGTGATGTTTTTTAGCTATACTGATCTGACTTCAGAGAGCAGATAAGCAATGGATTGAATATTTATATGAAACCTCAAACTTTTTTTTCAATCTTTGGTCTCCACCCAAGTTTTTACCAAGTGCCTCACTCACGGTTATGTATACACCTCATGGGCAATGTGAAGTGTTGCCCATCTCTATGACCAATTGAAGTATATATTCAATTCCTTTTATTATCTTGTCACTATAACAAGGGAAATGATTTTGTATTCTAGTCCTTGTTCAGAGCCATGCAGAGAATATTCTCAGTGATAATCCTAAAGTGTGTTGGTTTTCATCCAAATGTAGATAAACTTTTTAAAAATCTTTTATCTCTTCATTCTTCAGGTTGAATAATTTCTGTTGAACTGCCTTCAAGTTTATTAACTGTCCTCTGTCATGTTCGTTTTGCTAATGAGCCCATCCAGTGAATTTTTTATTTCAGATATTGAATGTTTCAATTACAAAATTTCTATTTGGTTCTTTTATATAGCTTCTGTGTCTATGCCTGAATCTTCTATTTTCCTTTTATTTCAAGAGTGTTTACCTGTAGTTCATGGAGCATAGTTATAATAGGTGATTGGAAATCTTTGATAATTCCAGCACCTGAGTCATTTCAGGTTAGTATCTGTTGATTATCTTTTCTCTTGAGAGTTGTTCTTTGTATGTCAAGTGATTTTGATTGAATCTGGGACATTTCAAATATGGTGTTTTGAGACTTTGAGTCTTGCTACAATCCTCTGGAGAATGCTACTATTTTGTTTGTTTGTTTGTTTAGCATCCAACATACTTTATTAGAATCAGCCTGCAGGTTCTGTTTCATTTTTTGTAGGTGATGACTTCATATGTCAGTTTAGGGTTCAAAGTCCTCGTTATGTTGCTTTGGGTCTTTCCCATGCATGTGCCCCTCAGAGAACAGTCTGCTTTATATGGTAGTCTATGTTTCATAACTTCGCTGTGCTGTTTCAGGCTGTTGCACAAATGTGTCGCTCAGGGTAGAGCTCAGAACCTGTGTCAGCTTACACACAGAATTAGGGTATTTGATTCTCTAGCTCTTTTTTTCTCTTGGTTTTCCTCACATTCTCTGACTCCCAGGGGCCCCTAATCTGCATTACTCTAGGAAGAAAGACAAATTCCTCCCAGAATTTTAACCATTGATGTTGTTAAACACAATGTTTTATGCACAATGATGTTCTAAAGCACAACATTAACACCAATGTTGTTAGGGTGACTGGAACCACGCATGAGGCAAAGAAGTGAGAGAAAAGAGAGAAAAAAATAATAAGGCATGCATTCATACTCTAGGACCACAGGTTCCCCTTTTCCCAGTGTATCTGACTAGCGGTTTTCTCTTGGAGTTCCCACTACTGTGTAGTTCCACGACAGGGCCACCCTTGGGACAGAATCAGAAGAGAAAATAAAAGAAAGAAATAAAGAAGAAAAAAACCAGAATTCCTCCTATATTCTTCAACTCAGTGGGGCCCCTTTTCTTATTCATCTGCAAGAAAAAGGGTTTTCTTGGAGTTTTAGTTGTCTGTACCTGCTTTGTAGTTGTTTGTGGCTCCCTGCCCCTTGTGGAAAGCTGGGAAATAAAAGAGGAAAACAGACAGAAAACAAAATCAAAACCAAGAAACTCACCCCATAGCTTTGTGGTCATTCTTCATCTTTGACTTCCAAACTACTGACAATTGTTGACTTTTCCAAATCCATACGTGGTTGCTATTTATACTCCATCCACAGTTTTTAGTTGTAATCAGTGGGAGAGATGGGCTATAGTGGGCTTACTCTATTTTGGTCTGCTTCTGTTATTAAAATTACATAAAGAACCAGATGTTTACTTTCCCTTATATCATCTTGACATTAGTGTTAAATTGACCTGTTTGTTCTCTACTTTCTTACTATTGATTCTATTTTTAAGGACGAATACAGTTTTTCTTCCTTTTAAGTCAACTATCTTACATAATATCATTTTTCCTGCCTTTTTATTTTATTTTACTATCCATTAGTAAAAGCTTAGGAGTTAAAAAATTCTTAAATACTGCCACTAAGTCATAAATTAATCAACTACTTTTGAGATCAACTGGGCAATACCTAGTAAAATTGAAGCTACATATATCCTACAGCTCAATAATTCTATTCATTGATATGTACACCAAAGAGAGTCTTGAAAATATGCACAAGGAGATACATACAAGTATGTTTATTTCAGGATAGTTTATAAAGGGAACAATTGGAAATAACCTCTATGCCCAACAATTGGGGAATGAATAAAGCATAGTACATTTAATCAAAGGAATACTAAATAGCAATTAATATAAAAACTAAATATATGCGTATAAACATGGATAAATATCAAAACTTCTAAGAGGAAAAAGCTGTTTGCAAAAATTTATGCATATTATGATATTTATATACCATTTGAAACCAGAAAATATTATATAATCCAGAGATAAGTAAAATATATATCAACCTTGAGAATAGTACTTTTCTCTGATGAATAAATATAGGACTCTGGCTGGGGTGTGTGAGTGGGGATATGGCTCTATCTAATGTTTTATTCCTTACAAAAATGTCAACATTAAAATGGCAAAAAATGTTAGCATATACCAAATTTGGGTGGTGGGTACACAAGCATCTGTAATATATTTTCTATACCTTTCAATACATTTAAAATATTTCATAATTTATTTTATTCTAATTCTTTTGTCCAGTTATAGTTCTTTTTGCTTGTTGATTAGTTTGAGTTAAAACACAAAAAGTGCATTTCTCATAACAAGACCACACATGCATTACGAAAATTTTGGAAACTGTATAAAATAAGCAAAAGTAAACTATATCAACTTTAGCCTCCCAGAAATAACACTACCAATCTATTCCTTATTCATTCATCTATTCATTTATTAATCCATTAAGTAATATGAAATGTGCCCCTTCTAGGCTTTGGGTACATTGCAGAAAAATATAATACCTGCTCTAATTGAGCTTATTGTCTAGTGGGGTAATATCTACAATAAGAAAAAATACACACACATATAGATAGGTATAGATAAGCAATAGAAATTGTTTTTTGCCAATTTCCTTAAAGTCATTTTTATGCGGTGTTTTACACAATTGAAATAAACTGTACGGTTTTGGTTTTAAGTATACATACTAGATGGGAGATATAAACAATGGACAATGAATGAGAGGTAATTATACCTTTATTATTATTATTATTATTAACTTTTCCCAATTTAGAGGAAAAAGGCCAATTATTCAGTTTGTTGAATTGAAATTTTTAAGATGCAGAAACTCGTAACTACAATACCTTGGCAATGAAAGTAGACATTATTCTCCCTATTTTGCTCTCTATGTGTGAAGGGAGGCAAAATGGCCTTTTAGTTTAGTGATTTTTCTAGCAGAGGGCTGCAACACTAGTTAGCCATTGTTAGAAAAGCAGGAACAGAAGAACAGAATGCGTTATTGTTCAGGCAGTAATCAAAATTGGAAAGCAAATCCATCTGAACCAAAGGGTGAAGGAAATAATATTTACTTGATCTTGGGAAAAGAGCAAAACTTAAAGGGCAATAAAACTTCCAGTTTCAATTTAACATTTAAAGATCTTGGAAGTCATCATTGCCATCTTTACAACAAGAAAAAGTAGGATAAACTGAAAAACAATGACTTTTCTTGGATCCATACGATAAACTGAGGCAGCAGGGCAAACTGCCACCCCAGAATCTGGAGAGATAGAGCATCCACAGAGACAGAAAAAGATCTTCTTACCCACAGAAAGACCTCCTAGAGCTGTGAATTATTAGGACTATTTAAATGATAATTATGATGAATTGCTGGAGGCCAAGTGCGGACTAGCATTAGAGAGAGAAATACTGAAGGCTGCAGTCTTCATGGGAACCCCTCATGTTTGTGGGCTTTACCCCCAGAAATCCCATTAGATTCTCATGGTGAAGATCTGAGATATATCTCCCAACTCTAGCAAGAGGAGTGGAAGAGTAACCACGGTGAAATACACCCACAGCTTCCTTCATAACAAAGGCCTACTCTGCAGGGGAAAGGAATTTGCCAGTCTTATCCCAGCTAGGGGAAACTAATTCTTTACCCAACAGCTCCCTCCAAACTTTCTGTCTCACAGAAAGGGGAAAAAAACATACTGAAACAGGTAAGGACTTTACGGCAATAGATTAGGAACACAGCATCCAAGGACGGGAGTAGTGGTGGGGAAGTAGAGGGATGAGCTATACCACTGGAGAAACACATGTGAACGTTACAGCACACCAAAAGACTGAAATTTAATCAGAATGCAATAGAAAGTTCTTTCCTATCCCACACCACACTAACACGCTAACAAGATTGTGGTACAGCAACAGTGGATTGCAGCTGAAAGTGCTGAAGGCAGACTCTCCGAGGAGGAGTGCTTAGGGAGCACCAAAGGCAAGAAACAAGACAGAAACAAGGCCACCGGGACAATTCTAAGCTTCTGGCACTTATTTTTACAGCAAACGTTAAACACAGCCCAACTCTTAGCCAGATACACATAAATCCTCACACTAAAGGCCCATTTACCTCAGTCCCTACTAGCCAATACAACGTGTTCAGATTTCAGAAAAAAATTACAAGCCATGCCAAAAATCAAGAAAAAACACATTCTGAAGAGACAAAGCAATCATCAGAACCATACTAATATACGACACAGATGTTGGAATTATCAGATATACTGTAATTAATATGTTAAGGGTTCTAAAGGAAAAAGTTGACAACATGCAAGGACAAGTGGGCAATATAAACAAACAGAAGAAAAATCTAGGAAAGAATCAAAGAGAAATTCCAGTAATCAGAGACTATAGTAGAAATGAACAATGATGGGCTCATCAGCAGGTTTGATCAGTAGACTTGATATGTTTAAGAAAATAATCAATGACAATGAATATAGGTCAATAGAAACTTCCCAAACTGAAATGGAAAGAGACAAAAAATAATGAAAACAACAACAAACAAAAAAGCAAAATGGAACAGAACATCTAAGAACTGTGAGACAATATAAAAATTGTACCATATAAATAATTAGAATTCAAGAAGGAGAAGAAAGAGATTGGAGCAGAAAAAATATATTTATTAGATTTAATAATAGCAGAGAACTTTCCAAAATTAATAACAGACACAAAACTATAGATCCAGGAAGCTCAGAAAACACCAAGCAGGATAAATATAAATATATAAACACACACACATATACACACACACACACACTTCTAAGCATATCGTATCAAAGAGAACAAAAAGAAAATCTTGAAAGCCAGAGTCAAAAAACACCTTCATAGAGGAAAAAGGCTAAGAACTACTATGCAATTCTCAAGAGACCATGCAAGCAAAAATAAAGTGTGAGAAATTTTTTAAATATTAAAAAAATAAACCACCAACCTAGAATTCTATATCCAATGAAATTATCCTTCAAAAGTGAAGGAGAAATACTTTCTCAAACAAAAAAAATATTGAGGGAAATTCATCAGCACCAGAAATTCCCTGCAAAAAATGACAAAAGGAGTTATTTAGGCAGAAGGAAAATTGTATGGAGAAAACCGTTAGAACTAATAAATGAATTCAGCAAAGTAGCAGGATACAAAGTCAAAATGCAAAAATGAATTGCATTTCTATATACAAACAATGAACAATCTGAAAAGGAAATTACAAATACAATTCCATTTACAATAACATTAAAAAGAATAAAATACTTAGGAATTAGCTTAACCAAGGAGGTGAAAGACGTGTACAATGAAAACTATAAGATATTGATGAAAGAAACTGAAGATATAAATAAATGGAAAGATATCCTATGTTCATATATTAGAAGAAGTAATATTGTTAAAATGTCAATACTAGCCAAAGTAATCTATAGAATCAATGCAATCCTTATCAAAATCCCAATGACATGTTTTGCAGAAATAAAAAAACCCATCCTAAAATTAACATGGAATCTCAAGGGACCCTGAATAGGCAAAACAATTTTAAAAAAGAAAAACAAACCTGGAGGATTCACACTTCTGGATTTCAAAATTTACTACAAAGCTGCAGTAATCAAAACTTGTGATACTGGCATAAAAATAGACATATACACTAACAGAATAGAATAGAAAGCCCAGAAATAAACTCTTGCATGTATGATTAAATGATTTTTGCCAAGGGGGCCAAGGCCATTCAATGGGGAAAGGACTGTCTTTTCAACAAATGGTGCTGGGAAAACTGGATATCCACATGCAAAAGAATGAATTTGGACCCTTACCTACCACCATATACAAAAATTAACTCAAAATGGATCAAAGACCTGAATGTAACACCTAATGCAACAAAACTCTTAGAAGAAAACATAACACAAAACTTTACAACATTGAATTTGGCAATGATTTCTTGGATATGACACCAAAGGAACAGGTAGCAAAAGAAGAAAAAGACAGATCAGACTTCATTAAAATTAAAAAATCTTGCACATCAAAAGACACTACCAACATAGTAAAAAGGCAACCCACAGAACAGGAGAAAATATTAGCAAATCATATAGCTGATACTTAATATCCAGAATATATAGCGAACTCCTAAAACTCTACAATAAAAACCAAACAACTTGATTCAAAAATGGACAAAGGACCTGAATACATATTTCTCTAAAGAAGATAATTGAATGGCCAATAAGCACATGAAAAGATGCTCAACATCACTAATCATTAGAGATGTTAAAATAAAAAGTTCAATGTTATTCTACCTCACTCACACCCATTAAGATGGCTACCATAAAAAAAAAAAAAAACAGAAAATAACAAGTGTTGGTGAGGATGTGGAGAAATTGGAACCCTTGTGCACTGTTGGTGGAAATGTAAAATGGCACAGCTACTGTGGAAAACAGCATGGAAATTCCTCAAATACTAAAAACAGAGTTACCATATGATCCAGCAATTTCACCTCTGGGTATATACCCCAAAGAATTGGAAGCAGGATCTCAAAGAGGTATTTATACACCCATATTTATAGCAGGATTTTTCACAATAGCTAAAATGTAGAAGCAACCCAAGTGTGCATCAAAAAAAAAATGGATAAGCAAAATGTGATATTTACATACAATGGAATATTATTTATCCTTAAAAAGGAAGGAAATTCTGCAACATGCTACAATATGGATGAATCTTAAGGACGTTATGCTAAGTAAAATAAGCCAGTCATGAAAAGACAAACACTGTATGATTTCAGTTATGTGAGGTACTTAACGTAGCCCAAATCATAAAGACAGAAAGTATAATCATGGTTGCCAGGGACCAGGGGGAAGGGAGAATGGGGAGTTATTGTTTAATGGGTATAGAGTTTCAGTTGTACAAGGTGAAAAGATTTATGGGGATAGATGGTGGTGATAGTTGCATAACAACATGAATGTATTTAATACCACTGAACTGCAAACTTAAAAATGGTTAAGATGGGGGCCAGCCCCGTGGCTTAGCGGTTGAGTGCGCACGCTCCACTACTGCCGGCCCGGGTTCGGATCCCAGGCGTGCACCGACGCACCGCTTGTCTGGCCATGCTAAGGTGGCATCCCACATACAGCAACTAGAAGGATGTGCAACTATGACATACAACTATCTACTGGGGCTTTGGGGAGAAAAAGGGGAAAAAAAGGAGGGGGATTGGCAATAGTTGTTAGCTCAGGGCTGGTCTTCCTCTCACAAAAAAATAAATAAAAAAAAATGGTTAAGATGGTAAATTTTATGTTATGTGTATTTTACCGCAATAAAAAAAAAAACTAGTTGCTTAAAGTAATAACAGGAACAACGTATTGGATGATTATAGCATATGGACAAGTGAAATAAATGAAGCAATGTCACAAGGGATGAGAGGAAGAAATTGGGGATATTCTGTTGTAAGGAACCTGCAGTACACTTGAGTGGCATGGTGTTATTTAAAGGTTAATTTAGATTAGTTAAAACTGTATATTGTAAATTCTAAGTCAACCCCTAATTTTGTTTAAAAAGCAGTGCATTGATATAGTGAGAGAGGATATAAAATAGAATAATACAAAAAATGCTCAATTAAAACCAGAGAAAGCAGAAAAAGAGGGAGGGAGAAAATCAAAGAACAAATGCCAGAAATAGCAAATAGTTATAAAAATGGTAGATATTAATCAAACTAAATCAATAATCACTTTAAATGTAAATGGTCTAAATATACCAATTAAAGACAGAGATTTCCAGAGTGGATAAAAATATAAGACACAATTCTATGTTGTCTATAAAAAACTCACTTTAAATATAAAAACTCAAATAGGTTAAAAGGGAAATGACAGAGAGAAATGTATACCATGCTAACACTAATCAAAAGAAAGCTGGAGTATCTCTCTCAATTTCAGAGAATTCAGACTTCAGAACAAGGAAGATCATTAGGAATAAATAGAGTTATATAATGATAAAGAGGTCACTTCTCCATGAAGACATGATAATTCTAAATATATGCACCTAACAACAGAGCTTCAAAATATATGAGGTAAAATCTGACAGAAATGAAAGGAGAAATAGATCTACTATTCTAGTCAGAGACTGTAATATCCTATGTCAGGAAATGATTGATCAAGCAGGCAGAATATCAGTAAGGATACAGATGATCTAAATAGCACTATCAATCAACTTCACCTAATTGACATTTATAGAATACTCCATCCAACAACAGCAGAATTAACATTCTTCTTAGGTTCACATGGAACATTCACCAAAATAGGCCATACTTTGGACCATAACTCACATCTTAACTTTAAATAACTAGGAATCATACAAAGTATGTTCTCAGGGCACAATGGAATTAAACTAGAAATCAATAAGAGAAAGACAGCTGGAAATTTTCCAAATATTTGGAAATTAACAATTATGTTAACACTGGTCAAATATGTCTCCTGAGAAATCTAAAATATTTTGAGCTAAATGAAAATAAAATATAACTTATCAAAATTTTGGAGATGCAGTAAAAATAGTAGAGGGAAGTTTATAGTATTAAATGTGCATATTAGCAAACAAGAAAGATCTAAAATCAACAACCTAAGTTTATTGAAAACTAGAGAAAGAAGTGCAATTGAAGTCAAAATCAAGCAGAAACATAATAAAAATTAGAGAAGAAAGCAATTAAATTTAAATCAAGAAAACAATTGAGAAAATCAATGAAACCAAAAGTTGGTCCTTTGAAAAGATTAATTCAATTTCTAAACCTCTAACCAGGCTACACAAGGAAAAAAGAGAGACGGCACAGATTCCCAATACCAGAAAAAAAAGAGTCACGATCACTACTGATCCCTTGAATATTAAAATGATAATAAAGAAACACTAGCATTTATTCAGAAATAAAGAAATATGAATAATTCATGCCTATAAATTTGATAACTTAGATGAAATGGACTAATTTATACAAAACCTACCACAACTGTCACAAGGAGAAATAGATAACCTGAATTGCCCTACATTTATTTAAAAAAAGAAAATGAATCACTTAGTAATAACTTTCCAAAAAAGAAATCACCAAATCCAGATGGTTTCATGGATAAATTCTGCCGAACACTTAAGGAATAAGTAATATCAATTCTCCACAATTTTTTCCAGAGAAAATATTTCCAAACTTACTCTATGAGTCCATTCTTTCACAAGTAATCATATTAAGAGAAAGGAAAATTTCAGAACATATCATTTATGAATGTAGATGCAAAATTCTTCAACAAACTATTCAACATTGTACTGGAAGTCCTAGCTAGTACAATAAGACAAGAAAAAAATAACAGCTGTACAGATTGGGAATCAAGGAATATAACTTCCTTTATTCACAGATAACATGATTGTCTATGTAGAACTCTTCCCCCACCCCTCAAAAAAAACCCTCCTGAAACTGATAAGCTAATATATAGCAAGGTCATAGGATACAAGGTCAATATACAAAAGTCAATTGCTTTTATATACATAAGTAATGATCAACTGGAATTTAAAATTTAAAAATATCATTTATAATAACAAGAAAATTGAAATAATTAAGTATAAACTAAACTAACAAATATGTACAGAATATATATTCAGCCAACTACAAAACACTGATGAAAGAAATCATCAAAGATCTAAATAAATGGAGAAATATTTCATGTCATTGATTTGAAAACAATATTGCTAAAATATCAACTCTGCCCAATTTAATACATAAGTTCACTGAAATAATCAAAATCTTACCAAGGAATTTTGTAAAAATTAACAAATAGATTTTAAAATTTATATGGGAAGGCAAAGACCTAGAATAACCAACACAATACGGAAGAAGAGGAGCAAAGTTAGGGCACTCGCACTACCTGATTTCAAAGCTTATTATAAAACTACAGTAATCATGACAGAGGGGTATTGGTGAAAAGTTAGATACATAGATTAAGATGCCCATAAACTGACTTACACAAATATAATCAACTATTTCTTTTATAAACGTGCAATGGGGCCGGCCCCTTGGCCTAGTGGTCGGGTTTGCAAGCTCTGCTTCAGCGGCCTGGGTTCACTGGTTCAGATCCCAGGTGCGGATCTACACCACTCCTCAGCCATGCTGTGGCAGCGACCCACATACAAAATAGAGGAAGACTGGCACAGATGTTAGCTCAGGGCCAATCTTCCTCAAGCAAAAAAAAAAAAAAGAGGAAGATTGGCAATGGATGGCAAAGATTGGCAAAGCTCAGGGTGAAGCTTCCTCAGCAAAAAAAAAAAAAAAAGAGAAAGGAAAAAAAGTGCAATGGCGATTCAAAGAAGAAAAGATAGTCTTTTCAACAAATGATGCTAGAATAATCCAATATTTATATGCTAAAAAGCAAAAAAAAAGAATCCAGTCACAGACCTTACATCTGACACAAAAATTAACGCAAAATGGATCACAGACCTAAACAAAAATGCAAAACTATAAAAGTTCTAGAAGAAAACAAAGGAGAAAACCTATGTGACTGGGTTTGGTGATGGGTTTTTAGATACCACAACAAAACCATGATACATAAAAAAGAAATTGATAAGTTGATCCTTATTAGAATTTAAAACTTTTCCTCTGCAAAAGACACTGCTAAGAGAATTAAAAGACAAGCCACAGACTGGGTAAAAACATTTGCAAAGCAAAGAAATTTTAACACTCAATAAGAAGTTATTATTGACCTTGATAAGAAGTCAAATAACCCAGTTAAAAAATGGGCAGAAGATCTGAACAGACATCTTATCAAAGAAGAAAGACAGATAAGCAAATAAGTATATAAAAATATTTTCAACATCACTTGTTGCTAGAAAAATACAAACTAAAACTACAATGAGATACCATTACACAAAAAACTGACAACACCCATTGTTGGTAAGGATGTGGAGCAACAGGAACTCTCATTTATTGTTGAAGGAAATACAAAACGGTACAGCACTATAGAAGATTGTTAGGAAGTTTCTTTACAAAGTTAAACATAATCTTACTATACAATCCAGCAATTGCTCTTCTATGTATTTACCCAATAGATTTGAAAACTTACATCCATATAAAAAGCTGCATATAAATGTTTATAGCAGTTTTTCCCATAGTTTCCTCAAACTGGAAGCAACTAAGATGCCCTTGAATAAGTGAATAGATAAACTGTAATACATTTTCCAATGGAATGGTATTCGGTGATAAAAAGAAATGAACTGTCAAGCCATGTGAAGAATGTAAAGATATGAATAATCTTAAGTGTATATTAGTAAGTGAAATGTCAATTTGAAAAAACTACATACTATATGATTCCATTTATATGATAATCTGAAATAGGCAAAAATACTGAAATGGTAAACAGAATAGTGATTGCCAGGAGTTTAGGGCAGGACTGTTGTTGAGTAGACGAAGCACAGGAGATTGTTATAAGGTGGTGAAACTATTGTGTGATTCTTTAATGGTAGATACATGAGACTGTGAACTTATACTACAGAGTACACCTTAATGTATGTAAATTTTTTAAAAATCACTTAGAAGATTAGATGATCCCAGGATGTAATGCAGACTGAGATAAAAAAATCCAACTGTATTACAAATGTATAAAACAATCACACTGAAGGGGATGGTGGGGAAAGGGGCTGACCTAAGTAATCTGGAAATGAATGGAGTCTATAAGACTAATGACCAAAAGGACTGTGTATAGCAATGTCGTCTAGTTAATAAAGTGGTTTTTCCCCAGAGGGTACTGGTTACAATTCTGAAAAGTATACTGTAATTGAACAATTAAGTAAATGGATAGAACAATAAAGTAAATGGATCCAGGTTGGTGGGATCCAGGTTTCTCACTGTTGGAGTTGAAGATTCCAGATAAATAGATAAGTAACAGGAGATAGCTAGAATGATCCATGGGATAATGGATTACAGTTGGAGACATCAATGTCAACTAATGTTTAACTTAACACAGATAGAGATGAATGCGTTTGGAAATATTTACAGATATATGTATATATCTATAAATACGTATACATGGAGGGCTTAGTATACATACATATATTTTCCTGTTCTATAAACTGACAGGGCCTAAAAGACGGTGCCCCAGTAAAAATGAGCAATTTAGTGCCTAGATTTGTTTTCTAATACCATTCTTCAATAAAAAGAACAGGGCTTTTGGATAAATGGCTGAACTAGGACAAGGCAGGAAACATACAAGATTAGCCTGGGGCATGTTGCAGTGCCAAAAAGTAAAGAAGGACTCAAAACAAGCAAACAACAACAACAAACAAAAAAACCCACAGCGATAAGGGACTATCACAGGGACAAAGGTGCCAAACGAAAGAGCTCCCCATGGCAAAGCTGGAGCAAGTTGAACAACAAAATAAACAGCATACTATTGGATTATAATTCAAGCATAGAAGAGCTATCCTTGAGTCCACACTGATATAAATCAATGAATAAAAAATAGATGGGAAAAGAGAGTGACGTCAGCATCGTCAGTATCATGGTGGTGTAAGAAGTTTCTCCTTTTCATCCCCCTTTTCAACAAAGAATGACATCCATCCATGAACAAAATCACCTCTGTGGGAGTTGTGGGATCCAGCACCATATATCAAGGGACCTGGGAGGACTTTTGCCCAGGTGTGCATCCCATAATAGGCAGATAGTCCTCAGCATGGGCTGTGGAACCAACAGAGCAGCCAACCCGCTCCAACCCCTTTTGCCAGGGTTGAAAAAACCCTGGAGAATGCTGACCTGGGCAGATACACAGCCACAAGATAGAAATTGCAGAAGTCCAGCCTTCCTTAGGGGAGATTCTAGAATGACTAAAAAAAAATGAGTTTGGATGCAGTAGAAATGGTAATAAAAGTTTTACCAGCGCCAACTCACCCTCCGAGGCAATACTGCATGGAACTGAACTATCAGATTCAGCGACCTCTCCTGCACGAGAAAACGAGAGCAGTGAGTGAGTATCCAGCCGCCCTAGTGGTGCAGGAAGTGGATGGAGAAACCCCTTTGTCTCCACTCACCCGCAAAGTACTGAGGGGGAAACCGCGTGACTGGGAGGAGGGAGGAGATCATGAAAGACACAGATAAGAATATCAAAGGTCATTAAAGGGACACAGTTCCTGCTGACTGCACTCAGCAGGAAGTCCACCCATGAGAGTACCACACCTGGGGATCTCCCCACCAGGTCTGCGGGCACCCCCAATGCCCTAAGTACTAAATCCGCACCTCCCCCTAATCTGTGGCTGGCACTTTGGGCATGCTCCAGAGTGCAGAGACGAGAGCAAACTCTGGGAGACAGGGAGTGCACTCAGAAAACAGGCCAGGGTCTGTGAGTAAGGGAGAAATCACAAACTTGAGCTGTAGCACTACTTGCTGGAAAACAAAAGAGAGGTTTCCAGGAGCCAGCCTGGTGAGTTGTAAGAATCAGAGAAGAACATAAAAGCTTAAGAATGCTGCCACAAGAGGGAACAAGAAGAGTGAAGCAGGTGTTCCATACAAAGGTAGAGAAAGCCCCAGATAACAGAAGCACCAACAAACAGAATACCCAATCTGAAGGCAACTAGAAAAGATTTAAGGTGGTGTCTGCTCCTTCAAATGCAAAAGCAGCAATGCAAAACTACAAGGAACATGAAAAATCAAGAAAACATAGCATCATCAAAAGATAATAATTCTCCAATAACTGAGCTCAAAGGCATAGAATTTTAAGATCTAGCTGATAAAGAATTCAAAATGGCTGTTTTAAAGAAACTCAGTGAGCTACAAGAAAACTTAGAAATATAATTCAATGAAATCACACACATAATTAAATGTTTAAAATGAGACATTCACAAAAGAGATAGAAATTGTGAAAGAGAACCAAACAGAAATAATGGAGCTGAAGAACTCTGTGAATAAAATGAAAAATGTAGTAAAAGAGCATCTACAGTAGAGTAAAGCAAATGGAAGACAGAATAAGTGAGTTAGAGGATAGAAATTTTGAAATAACCCAGTTAGAGGCAAACAAAGATAAAAGAATAAAAAGATTGAAGAAGGTGTATTAGATCTATGAAATCTCATCAAAAGAATAGACATTAGAATTATCGGGATTCCAGGAGGAGAAGAGAGGGAGAAGGGGGCAGAAATTTTATTTAAAGAAATAATAGCTGGAAATTTCCCAAACCTGGGGAGAGAATTAGAAATCCAAATTTATCATTACCTTATTGTTTCAGTGCAAAAAGACCTTTTCCAAGACATGTTATAATGAAATTGTCAAAAATCAAAGATACAGTGAGAATCCTAAAAGCAGCCAGGGAAAAGAAGATTGCAACCTGCAGAGGACCCCCATTAGGCTATCAGCGAATTTCTCAGAAACCCTATAGACCAGGAGAGAGTGGAATAACATATTCAAAGTGATGAAATAAAAAAATTGCCAGCCAAGAATACTCTATCTGGCAAAGTTATCCTTCAGATATGAAGGATAAATCAAGACTTTTCCAGACAATCAAAAGCTGAAGGAGGGCGCCGGCCCGATGGTGTAGTGGTTAAGTTCATGCACTTAACTTCAGCGGCCTGGGGTTCGCGGGTTGAGATCCTGGGCGTGGACCTACACCCAGCTCATCAAGCCGTGCTGTGGTGGCGACCCACATGCAAAATAAAGGAAGCTTGGCAGAGATGTTAGCTCAGGGCCAATCTTCCTCAGCAAAAAGAGGAAGATGGGCAACAGATGTTAGCTCAGGGCCAATCTTCCTCAGCAAAAAGAGGAAGATGGGCAACAGATGTTAGCTCAGGGCCAATCTTCCTCACCAAAAAAGAAAAAAAAACTGAAGGAGTTCATTACCATTAGATCTGCCTTGCAGGTAATGATGAAAGGACTTTTTCAAGCTGAAATGAAAAGACATTAATCAGTGACATGAAAACATATGAAAGTATACAACACCAGGTAAAGGTAAATATGCAGTCATATTTAGAAAACTCTAATTCTGTAATAGGATGGTGTGTAAACCACTTAATTATAGTATAAAGGTCAAAGGCAAGGAGAATTAAGAATAATTACAGCTATTATAATTTCTTAACAAATACACAATATAAAAAGACAATAATGACATCAAAAATACACAAGAGGAGGACAAAAAGGGTGAAGCTTTTGTAGATGATCGAAGTTAACTTGCTATCAGCTTAAAATAGATTATTTTAACTTATTGTGGTAATCATTTCACAATATATACATATATCAAATCATTATGTTGTACACCTAAAACAAATACAGTGTTATATGTCAATTATATCTCAATTAAAAAAACAAAATAAATAAAATCTGAGATCAATACAAAATTATATGTCCGGAGTACTCATAATTTTGTAAAACAAAAAGAATTAAATTTGTAAATGTATAGAAGAAAATGCATCATAATATAAATAACGATTATCTCTGCATGGTAGGATAACAATTGCTTTTTACTGATGTTCCTTTCATTTTTCCCCAAATTTTCTTTAGTGAGCATATTTTACTTTTATAGTCAAAAAAATGTTTGGAATTCTTGTTTTCACTTTTGATTAGAAACATTTTCAAACATAGCGAAAGGTAGAAAGAATAATCCAAAAACATCTATATTCCCATTACCAAATTTTCACAATTTGCCGTGTTTGCTTCATCTATTTTTAAGCTACAACCATCGTAACATCACACCCTAATTAATTAAATTTTCATATCTAAAAATAATGACTTTTTTATGTAACTACCATATCATTATAATTCCTGATAAATTTAAGAATAATTCTTTAATATTATTTTCTACTCATTTCACACTCGAATTTCCCTAATTTACCTCAAAATATCTCTTACAGTTGATTTGTTTAAACCAAGATTTAATCAAGAACCAGCCATTGCATTTGCTGTTGTGTGGATTCTTTTTGAGAAACCTCACTTAATTGGAACTTCATGAGCGATCATAATATTTTATGAAAAAGGTAGCATTGGAAATCTGGGTCCTTAAGGATATGCCCAAATTGATGTGAGTAGAGAAGTAAGGAGGTCATTTCAGGAAAAGAGATCAAAATGAGAAAATGTAAGAGAGGGAGAAAGGTAGCAGCTGTGTTTGGGAAGTGGCAAGTTGTCCAGTTTATTTGGATCAAATGAAAGGGTATAATAGCAGTTAAAATAAGCAAAGTGGAGTGATCGTGGAAGACCTTGAACGTGTTTCCAGTTCACTCAGTAAACAATGTGAAAAATCTAGTGAGCCCCAGGTGTGAATAACCCATCAGTCGATAATGCATGTAGGACAATTGCTGTGTTTTATTCATCTGTGTGTCCCTGGCACTAGCAGAGCGTACCTTGCAGGATGCACAGAATGTATTCCGTGTTGAAAATATGTTGCTATTGAAGGATTTTTAGTTGGAGACTCACATGCTAAAATCTTCTTTGGAAGATTTAGAAAATTTGTTGGTAATGATGCTGATGAGAATAAGAATTTGGAGAAGATAGCTAGCTGAATGGGTTGGAGCAATTAAAGAAGGCTTGGTAGAGAAGGTGGGGCTTGGCTAAAATAAAAGGACTGTTTTATCTATGAAATATCTTATGTAAACCTCATGGTAATCACAAAGCAAAAACCCAGAATAGATGCACAAAAGATAAAGAAAGAGGAAACAGAACACACTACAATGGAAAATCACCAATATACAAAAGTAGGCAGAAACAGAGGGAAAAAGAAACAATACAAATACAAAAAAAAAATCAGAATACAATAAGGTGGCATCAGTAAGTTCTTACATATCAATAATAACTCTAAATATGAATGAATTGAATTCACCAATCAAAAAGCACCGAGTTGCTGGATGAATTAAAAAATAAGACCCAACTATATGCTACCTACAACAGACTCATTTCAGGACACACATTTGAGGACACACATAAACTCAAACTGAAAGGATAAAAAAGATGTTCCATGCAAATGGAAACCAAAAGAAAGTGGAAGTAGCTATACTTATATCAGACAAAATAGACTTTAAACTAAAAAACGGTAACAAGAGACAAAGGTCATTATATAATGATAAAGGGGTCAATTCATCACAAAGATGTAACAATCATAAATATATACACATGCAATGTCGGAGCACCTAAATATAATAAATACTACCAGATCTGAAAAAGAAATAGACAATGATACAATAACAGTAGAGGACTTCAATACCCCACTTTCAGCAATGGATAGATCATCCAGACAGAAAATCAACAAGGGAAATGTTGGACTTGAACCATACATTATACCAAATGTGCCTAACAGACATTTATAACATATTCCATCCAACAGAAGCAGAATACACATTCTTCTCAAGTACGCATGGAACAGTCTCCAAGATAGACCATATGGTAGGATACAAACAAGTCATAGCAAACTTAAGAAGATTGAAATCATATCAAGTATCTTTTCTGACCACACTGGTATAACACTAGAAATTAACGGCAAGAGGAAAGTTGAAAAATCTGCAAACATGTGGAAATTAAACACACCCCTGAACAACCAATGAGTCAAAGAAATCAAAAGGAAAATAAAAAAATACAAAAAAAATGAAAATGGAAACACAACATGCTAAAATCAATGGATACTGCAAAGCAGTTCTAAGAGGGAAGTTTATAGTGATAATGGCATAACAAGAAAATAGAAAGATCTCAAGCAACTTAAGTTTACACCTTAAGGAACTAGAAAAAGAAGAGGAAACTAAGCTCGAAGTTAGCAGAAAGTAGGAAATAACAAAGATCAGACTGGAAATAAGTGAAATAGAGACCAGAAAACAGTAGAAAAAATCAACAAAACTAAGATCCGTTTTTTCAACAAGATAAACAAAATTGACAAACCTTTGGCAAGACTAAGAAAAAAAGGGAGAAGAATGAAATCAGAAATAAAAGAGGAGACATCACAACTAGTACTTCAGAAATACAAAGAGTCATAAGAGACTACTATGAACAATTATATGCCAACAAATTGGATAACCTAAGAGAAATGGATAAGTTCCTAGAAACATACAACCTACCAAAACTGAAGCAGGAAGAAATAGAAAATCTGGACAGATGAATAACAAGAGATTGAATCAATAATCAAAAAACTCCCATCACAGAAAAGCTCAGGTCCAGATGGCTTCAGTGGCAAATTTTACCAAATATTTAGAAAATAATTAAGGCCATTTTTTCTCAAACACTTCTAATACATTGAAGAGGAGGAAACACTTCCAATGCAACGTCAGCATTACCTCAATGCCAAAGATAGACAGGGACAGTACAAGAAAAGAAAACTGTAGACAAATATCCCTGATAAATATAGATACAAAAATTCTCAACAAAGTATTAGCAAACCAAATTCAACAACACATTAAAAGGATTATACACTGTGACCAAGTGGGATGTATCCCTGGGATTCAAGGATGGTTCTACATATGCAAATCAATAAATGTGATATACAACATTAATAGATGAAAGATAAAAATCATTTTATCATCACAATAGATGCAGAATAGCATTTGACAAAATAGATGATGAAAACACTCAACAAATTGCGTATAGAAGGAACATGCCTAAACGTAATATAGGCCATATGTGAGAAATCCATAGTTGCTGTTATACTCAATGATGAATAATTGAATGCTTTTCCTCTAATATCAGGAACAAGACAAGGGTGCCCACTGTCACAACTCTTCTTCAATATATTATTGGAAGTCCTAGCTAAAGCAATTAGGCAAAACAAAGAAATAAAGGCATCCAAATTGGAAAAAAGAAAGAAAACTGTCATTATTTGCAGATGTTATGATCTTATATGTAAAAACACTAAAGATCCATTTAAAAAATAGTTGGAACTAATCAATGAATTCAGTAAAGTTGCAGAATACAAAATCAACATGTAGAAATCAGTTGTGTTTCTATACACTAACAACGAAACATCTGAAAAAGAAATAAAGAGAACTATCCCATTCACAATATCATCAAAAACAATAAAATACTTAGGAATAAATTTAACCAAGGAAGTGAAAGATTTGTACAATGAAAACTATAAGACTTTGAAGAAAGAAATTGAAGAAGATACAAACGAATGGAAAGATATCCCATGTTAATGGATCAGAAGAATTAATATTCTTAAAATGTCCATACTACCTAAAGCCATCTATAGATTCATTCAGTGCAATCCCTATCAAAATTCGAATGGCATTTTTCACAGAAATAGGAAAAACAATCTTAAGATTTTATGGAACCACAAAAGACCCCAAATAGCCAAAGCAATCATAAGAAAGAAGAAGGAAACCAGAGGCATCACATTTCCTGATTTCAAACTATATTATAAAACTATAGTAATTAAAACAGTATGGTACTAGCATAAAAATGGACACATAGGGGTCAGCCTGGTGGCATAGTGGTTAAGTTGACATGCTCTATTTCACCCGGGGTTCATGGGTTCAGATCCTGGGCGCCGACCTATGCATCACTTATCAAGCCATGCTGTGGCAGGTGTCCTACATGTAACGTAGAGGAAAATAGGCATGGATGTTAGCCCATGGCCAATCTTCCTCAGCAAAAAAAAAAAAAAAAAAAAGACACATACACCGATGGAAGAGAATAGAGAGCCCAGAAATAAATCCATGCATATATAGTAAACTAATATTTGACAAGAGAGCCAAGAACACTAAATGGGGAAAGGAGAGTCTCTTTGACAAATGGTATTGGGAAAATTGGATGACCATACGCAGAAAAACAAAATTAGACTTCTATCTTACACCACTCACAAAAATTGAATTGAAGTGGATTAAAGACTTAAATATAAGACCTGATGCTGTAAAACTCCTAGAAGGAAACATAGGAAAACGGCTCCTTGACATTGGTCTTGGCAATGATTTTTTTAGCTATGACACCAAAAGCACAAACAACAACAGCAAAAATAAACTAGTGGGACTATATCATACTATAAAACTTATGCACAGCAAAAGAAACAATCAACAAAATGAAGAGGCAACTTATGGAATGGGAGAAAATATTTGCAAATCATATATCTGATAAGGGTTAATATCCAAAATATATAAGGAACTCATACAACTCAATAACAAAGAAACACAACCTGAGTAAAAAATGGGCAGAAGAACTAAACAGATATTTTTCCAAAGAAGACATCCAAATGGCCAACAGTTACATGAAAAGATGCTTGAAATCACAAATCATCAGGAAAATGCAAATCTCAACCACAATGAGATCTCACCTCACACCTGTTAGCATGGCTATCATCAAGAAGACAAGAGATAAGTGTTGGCCGAGGATGTGGAGAAAAGGGAACACTTGTATGCTGTTGGTGGGAATGCAGTTGGTTCAGTCACTGTCAAAACAGCATGGCAGTTCCTCAAAAAATTAAAAATAGAACTACCATATGATCCAGCAATTCCACTCCTGGATATATATCCAAAGGAGATGAAAACAGGATCAAAGGGATATATGTACACCGATGTTTATTGTAGTATTATTCAACAATAGCCAGGACATGGAAACGACCTAAGTCCCCATCAATGAATGAATGGATAAATAAGTTGTACACACACACACACACGCACACACCGCATACACAATGGAATATTATTCAGCTGTGAAAAAGAAGGAAATCCTGCCATTTGCAACAACATGGATGGACCTTGAGATATTATGCTCAGTGAGATGTCAGACAGAGAAAGACAAATAGTGTATGATATCACTTATCTGTGAAATCTAAAAAGACTAACTCATAAAAACAGAGAGTAGAATGGTGGTTACCAGGTGTGGGGCAGGGGGTGGGGGTGGTGAATTGGGGAGATGTTGTTTAAGGGTACAAACTTGCAACTAGTAGATAAATAAGTCCTGGACATCTAATGCACAGCATAGTGATTTAGATGACAATACTGGATTACAAACTTCAAAGTTGCTAACAGACTAGATCTGAATTGTTCCCAACCCAAAAAAGAACTGATAATTATGTGACATGATAGAGAAGTTAGCTAAGGCTATGGTGGTGATCACAGCATAATGTATAAATGTATCAAATTAACATGGTGTATACCTTAAGCTTACACAATGTTATATGTCAATTGTATCGCAATAAAAATTAATGTAAAAAATAATTAGAATTAAAAAAATACTTGAGAAGGAGAGATAAATCTCTCTGGCAGGAGAATTCTAAGTAATTTATGTGTATACTCTATCCTCAAAGAGGGGGAGCATAAGTGTGGGCTGCACAGAATGACTTCCTTGCAAGGAGTACAGAGTAAAAAGGGGAAAGTGGGAGAGTGGAGAACCTGGCAAGCACTCTACCAACCATGTGGTCAAGGTTAACATCAGCTGTGTAAATCAGGTTCATAGGATGTAACTTGATTTGATGTGATGAGAACAGCTTTTTATTTCCATGGTCTTCTTCCTCAAAATCCATAATCCCAGTCTAATCATGAGAAAAATCACCAGACAAATCTAAATTGAGTGATATTCCACAGAATGCCTTTCTACTACTCCTCAAAACTGTCAAGATCATTACAAACAATGAAAGTATGAGAAACTGTGGCAGCCAAGAGAAGTCTATAGAGACCTGATGACTAATTGTAATGTGATATCCCAGAACAGAAAAGACATTAGGTAAAAACTAAGGAAATCAGAATAAAGAATGGATTTTAATGATGTATTGATATTGGTTCGTTAATTGTGACAAATGTACCAGACAAATGTAAGACGTTAATAACTGAGGAAACTAGTAGTGGAGTGCATGAAAACTCTCATTTACTCCTAATAAAACAATATTCTGTCTTTTCTCCATTGTTTTGAAATATGGCCTTTATAATTCTCTGGATCTCCACAGATCTAGATCTAGATCACACAGAGGTGTGTATTTGTGGCTGAGTGGGTCTACTCTGTTCCATTGATCTATTTATGTCTCAGTAACAAAGAGTTTATTTGCTACAATTTTATAATCATTTTAATATCTGGTAAAGTGAGTACTTCCTAATTATTCTTGTTTCTAAGAAATTCCTTGGCTATTCTCTCTTGTTTCTTTTTCTATTTGAATATTTAATCTATTTAATCAACTTGACTAGCTTCACAAATCTATAACCAATCAGTATTTTTAATGGATTCTATTAAAATTGTGTATTAACTTAGAAAGAATTGAAATCTTCTGAATATTGATTCTTCCTATGCAATAAGAGGAAACAAGTCTTGATTTATAACCTTCAGTTGAATTTTAAAGTTTTAATCATATAGCTTCTGAGAATTTATTAGGTATTTTGCTAAGTATTTTCTCCTTGTTGACTGATATTATCCATGGTATCTCATCTTGCATTTATTTCCTAAGTAACTTTTGTTTGAATTTAAGACAATTATTTATATTTTGTATTATAAAACTGTAGCCAACTGCCTCCTGTATTTTCTTAAGATTTCTAATAAATTTTTAGTTGGCTTTCTTGAAATTTTCAGGCTTACAGTAATCATATGCTCTGAAAACAATAAGAAATTTTCCTTCTCTGTTCCAGTTGTCCTCCATAATCTAGACTGGTTGCTGCACAGCTGTTGATTCAGGATCTGCCTTCCCCATCACCCTAGGAAGGTCATTTCTTGATCTAATCTCTTCCCCTACCTCATTTATTCTCTAGTTTTACTTGTACACACAAACTCCAGTAATTTTCTGGTAAAAGGTGTTGGGACATAAATTTTCAAGATTTTCCGTGTGTAACAATGTCATTCTTTTTCTTACACTGGTAGTTTGGGTGGAATAGAATTTCCCTTTGAATTTTGCAGGCATTTCTCCAGTGTCCTTTCACTTTCTTTGTTGCTATTGAGAAGTCCAATGTCATTCTTTTCCCTATTTTTTGTATTGGATGACCTTTTTTACTCTTTCTCTCTGAAAAGTTCTAATATTTTAATTTTTCCCCTTTTCCTGAAATTTCTGGATGATGTGGCTTGGAGTAGAACTTTTTTAAAACTCAGAATGCTGAAGTAAATAACTCAGTGGGTCATTTCAAATCTGAATTCATGTTCTTCAACTGGTGCAATTTTTAAAAATGTTACTTTGTTTTTAAATTTTCTCCCTACTATTTTGTTTGCTTTTTATTTTTCAAACTCCTTTAAATCATATGCGTGACCTGCTTCATTGATCCCTGATTTCCATGTCCTTTCTCATTTATTTTCTTTTGGCTCTGTGTTTGCTGTCTTTTGATATGGCCTCACAGTTATCTTCCAACCCTTCTATTAAATATTTTATTCTTGCGATCATTTTTACTGTTTTTTTTTTCATGGCATCCTCTTCTTTCAATACTTTCCATAAATTATCTGATTGCACCAATGATAATAATATTTTCTTTGATTTTTTTTCTTCGGTTCCAAGCAGTACCTCTATGTCTTCCATGTTTTTTTTCCTCTATTATTTTGCTCTCTGTTTTTCCTGTTAGAGGTTTCCTTAAATATGTGGTAACTACAGGTTATAGTTATTTGAGTAAGCCATTAAAAACTTAACTGGAAAAAACCTGAAAGTCCTGTTGAGGGTGGGAGTGAAAATTGTACCTGGCTATCATTTTTCCAGGGATAAAAAGAAAGGGACAAGCAGTGGCTGGTTGGAAGGTGATTCTCATGACTTGTTATATAGATGTTCACTTAATCCTTTTATTTCTATTAAGGAGCCTACTTCCTCTGCTATGCCTGTTGTCACTGAACCTTCTTATTCAGTTTCTCCTGAAGACAAATCTCTTGCCTATTGCCAAAGGAGGAATAGTTACAGCTTAGAAAATGAAGGACATCTAGGAGTCTACCTTTTTCCTCTAAAGACTTAAAATAAATCCTTCTTTATTCAGCCCTATACTTTATCTCTATTTTTAAAGATGCCTAATGCCTCTAATTCCTGACACTTTCTGCTCTTCTGCAGGGTGGGTTCAGAACGCACCTTGGTATGCTTAGCCAAAAAAGGGAGTGTGCAAGACAAGTAGAACGTCTATTTGTATAGAGCCTGAGAGAGAATCCTTTGAGAAAATAAGCCTAAAGAAATGCAGAGCAAAGCACAAGGAACTTGACACAGGAATCCCAAACCCATAGGTTGGAGAGCAGGGATTCTTATAGCCAAAGAGCGGCTGCTACTTGAACCCACCAGCAGCTCATTACACTACGTACATGTCTAAGTGTTAGGAGGTAAGAAGATTTTAACATTTTAAAGATCTGTTTCACTGAATTCTATAACCCAATGAGGCCAAAACAACAGTTGTTTTGGACCTTTTTAAAAGAGTGCACCACAAATCGGAAAGAACATCCTCCCTACTTGTGCATAGATTCTAACTTGAAATTTTGGTGGCTTAAAGTCTCCAGGAAGCTGTTATGCTTAGGAATGGGAATGGGTGCAGTACAGAGACTAAGGGACTTCAGGAACAATGGCAGGGCATGCAGTAGTAGCTAGCAGCAGCCATGCCCAACAGGAATTTCCATGACTGGTGAAATAGTGCTGAACACCAGTGAACACAGTTGATTCTGACAGAAGAGCCCAGGGAAACTGAGGTGCCCAAAAGTGCAGGCCACAGCAGAAGCAATACCTGGCAAAGCAGTATGGATGCCATGGCAGGAGGTTTTACCTAAACAAATGTGGAACAGTAATCTCTCAACTTCTAGAAATATTTGCAAGAGACTTAGCCAGGGAGGCAAGACCAGAGACAGTTTGTGCTACATGACTATGGAGGTATGTGGACTGCAGAGTAGACACAGTCTATGTGCCTATAGCCTCACCCATAATCCATGTGGTAACAAGCCCCCGAATTGTAAGGATGTGGTGCTTCTGCACCTGAATGTGGCACCTTAAGCTGTTGCTGAGCTGCCTGCTGCAAAAAAAGGCTCTACTCACGTTACCCCAGTTGGTGAACAAGCATCCTCTGCAGGGAGGGAGTGCATGTGTTTGCCTTCAGAAAAAGTTTGCAACCATTAAAGAAGGAAAGAGAATTCCTTCCTATGACCAGTTTGCAGGAATCAGCTGAGCTCTGTAGGTCAGACTCGGCATACAGCAAGACTGAACCGACTCTGCTTGATCAGGATGCCAATGCTGCAGGCAGCCCCTGTGCAGGTCCCCTGACCATTGCCTAACCTCTTTCAAGCCCAACTTCCAAGTCTCTTATCTGTCCGCTTCAAGGCACCAAAGCTATTGAATTGTAGCCCTGATAGATAAAGGAAGCTAGGGAGTATCAGGCTACAAAGTATAGTTAAATTATGCACCCCAGCAGATATAATGGAGTGTTTTAAATAGGAGGAAAATAATGATCACAGGAAAAAGATAGAAATACAACAGTCATTCACACAAACTTTGATAATGCAGTAGAAATTCTGTGGAGAGGAGAAAGTAGGAAACAGTGAGGAGGAGCACACACTAATTCAGCGTGTGGTGAATGTGATCCTAACCTTGCTATTCAAACTGGAACACTGACACTTATCTAGTGAGAGAAAGACTGAGCTATTAACTACTTTGGTTACTAGGCTGTATTAGTGCATTTTCTTCTGCACACGGATGATATCACTTGCCACAATGAGAATAGAAGCTCAGAATTTACCCTATGAACAGTTTAGATAGAATCAGGGAGGCTAGGGGTCTTAAGAAGAGACAGTAGTCATACTCCACCTTGCAGAACTCTTATAGGTATGCAGACAAAATTAGCTGTCAGAGATTATTTATTAAAATGTCAGGATAGGTTTTCTGAATGCATATTACTATTGTAGAAATATGAGGTGATGCATAAAATAAAATTAGTTTGGCTCACAAAGTTTGGGGCCCCGCAAGTTTGAGTGTCCTAAAATAATCTTAAATTACTTCCCAACATTTAAAAATCAGCATTATGTCATGGAAAATCAAGAATATCTCCAGAATAATTGGAATATCTGTCAACACTGCGCTCATTTTCCAACATGGCAATGATATATTAGAGATGGAAAGGGTCTAGAAATCACATAAATTCATTTACACAATCTATAAACATTGGCAGAAGATGGCAAGGTTGAGATCCAAGCACTTAATGATGTTAAAATCTAGAATACAAGGCTGATTGCTCTAACCACCTTAAGAGAGGTACAGAAATTGGGTTGAAGTGTTGATACAGTTGACTATCCACCTTAGCCCACCCAGACAACAGCTTCACATGGAGGGTTGCTCCAGCATTAGGGTTCCTTAATGTTAGGAAATGGTCTGTGTCTTCCACACTGGCTGGCTCATACTAATTCATCCTAAGTCATTCTAGTTCAGTATGATTGCCACACATTTGAGATATTTAATTTTGTCTTTTAAATACCCGTGCTGTCACAGTTACACTTGTTAACTGGTCACTCTTTTTATCCTTCCCATATTTTGAGATTTTTTCTGAACATCAAGAATGGTTCACTTAAAGAGCTTTTTGTGCACATGAAATTTTTTTAAGTTTTTCATTTCGCATGCGGGTTAAGGATCACCTGGGGATTTTGTTCAAAACACAATTGTAACCCTTTCCCAGGAGATCCTGAACTACTAGGTCTAGAAAAAGCCAAATGAAGTTGTTTTAAGGAAGTTCCCCTAGGTGATTCTGAAGTGTGAACCTTTTGTTTTACAAGTGGATAATCTGCAGTCCAGAGAGGTGAAGTAATTTATTTGACATTTCACCGCTAGCTTGTGCAGAGGCCAGGACTAGAACACAGTCTCCCCATTAGCTGACTAGTTTTCTTTATCCCACAGTACTTCAAGCAAAGACAGCTGGTCTTTCTCCTATATAAAATCATGGTGGTGGTAAGAATATACCGACTCTGCCTGTTAGCCCTGCTCCTCAGACCTCCACCTAGTTGTGCTAGTCTCTTAAAATATAACACCTTGTTTGGTCTCTTAAAACATAACTTCCCGGGCCTCTGTGTCGGGCTTTGTTTGACCATTCATCAAGCGTTTTCTGCTGAGAGCCAGCGACTTGGCTCACTTCTCTACCCTGCACCAGAGATCTTCATTTGTGCTGATTACCCCGCATTTCACAGAAAAGTCATTAAAAATTCTGTTTCAGTGAATAAAAGAATGTAAATGAGATAATTATGAGCTCCACTTACCTTACTAACCCGGTGCATTGTGTAATCATTAATGCTTTTACATGATCTGTTCACTGGAAAAATCAGGGCGATGGAAGCAATATTGTTGGGAAAGAAAATACCAGTGAGGTTTATTCTGTGGTGGATTTTTTTCCCCTTTGGGGGAGTTAGGGAGGGTCTTTTAATGTAAGCTGTGAAAAAGACAGCTTGAGAAATGGCTGTGTATTGCTGTTTGTAACCCCCTCCTACCCTTTGCATAAATTAACTTCAAGTTGCAGAGGTTTTCTCATAACAACATTTCACACTTGGAAAGCAGTAATCATCTGAAAACCTCTTTAAGATACATCCATATGATTGTTTTCACTTACTGGGCAAATGCATCTTCCCACATAACATAAGTTGGCTGTTGAGTGTTAGAAAGTAGGATAATGTTGAGTCCTTAAATGATACCGCAGATAGGGGACAATACAGTAGCCAAATCTGGCCTTGGCCAAGCTTCCCTTCTTTTGTACCTGTGGTGAGAACATTGCTTTTGTAGTCCCAGGGCTTCTACCTTGTGAACCTGCTTCCAACCTCCATGTGATATTGATGTGTCTGTTAAGGTGTCCCACACCATCCTTGCCACAAGAGTAGCGCATGGCCCAACTGATCTAATCATGTGTGTTTCTCCCCTGGATCAACGTGAGTTGTGCAGGTGGAAGCATGTGACCCCAGCAATTTCACTAGAATGGAGATTTGGATAGATTCAATATATGGATATGGAAGACAGATGGTCTCTCTTCCTTTTGGATTGCAAGACATAGAAATGTAGGCTTGGGGCTGCCAGAAACCATCATTCCTGACACAGGGAAAGAACCTGACTGAGAACGACTCCAAAATGCAGAGAGGAACAGAGCCAAGAGATAGAGAAAGTCAGCATCCTGGTCACAGCCTTTGCATCCACGGACCCAATTGTGCCCAAAGCCTGAACAATCCTTAAACATTCTGGTCAAGTAGGATAATAAATTTCAATTTCTGGAAAAACAGCTTTAATAAAACTTTTAAAAATTACAACCCAAAGTGTTCTCATTAATATAGAAATTGGTATTTCCATGTAAGGTATTGCAAGTGATAAGCCTAAAATAGGAAGTAGACCAGATTGAGATGAGGTGAAAGTCAGTGAGGGGTAGTCCCCCATGCTCAGCTGGAAAATAAAAAATCTTTGGAATGTAGTAGTGAAGCAATTGGTTAAACCTCTCACTGTTTTATGTAACTTGTACTAAGTGCTACTTGGGCTAGATCCCTGAGATATTTGGTAAAAAATATTGAGATGATAAAGTGTGTTATGGCCTTTGGTAAGTGCAAAAAAAAAAAAAGAAAAAGATAATTATTGGTCTCAATTGACCTGTTTGAAAGGAATAGAATGTATCAGAATGGTGCTTTCTCTTTATAGCTAATGACACATTACTACTAAAGGCCAGATGATAATTAGCAAGCACCAAATTCTCTGTAGTACACTGCAGTTGATATGAGCAAAGGTGGGAAGATGGAAAGCAAACCAGGAGATAAGATTTAGAACCAGAAGATAAAGAAATGAGAGAGGTGAGATATACAAGACCCTCCCTAAACCTCCTGTGTGCATGAACTCATGGTCTGGTAGATAATATTCCCCTGCAAAGCATCCTCTACTGTAATCCAATCTGGTGGCAGAAGACAAATGATCTCTGCCTTAAACAGCCAGGTGATTTCAAGATGGAAACTGTTAATGGAAAGTTTAGGCGGTGGTCAAAGCCCAAAGGCCTGTTGTCAAAAGATAGAAACTGTAAGGGTAAATACCTCACCACCAGAAATCTGGTGAAGCATTTACCCTTACAGTTTTCCAACAGGCGTATTGCTCGATTTCTTCCCAAGTCTGGTAAACAAGAATGTGTGACTGTAATCTGGAAACCCATGAATCACCACCAGGTCCCAGGTATTGTTATTAAGAACAATAAACCCTGGAGAACCTCTTAAAGTGTAGAACTGGGATCATCCAGACTGACTAGCTGACACTCTAAATTGTGTATATGACATCCTTTCCACCCCCCTGTCTTTTTCCTAAAAGAATCTTGATTTTGTTCAAGCATTCCTGCTTTCTCCACACAGTATGTAATTCAGAGGATGCTGAACACCTTTTCAGCTCTAGCAGTCTAACCAACCATCGCCAATAATAACACTGACTGTGATTTATTTAGGTACCGGCGTGTGACTAATTCTTGGAAACTGATTTTTTAATTTTTTCAGGTGGAAGTTGTGTTGGGGAAACTCTGGGTAAATTTTTCTTTTTATTAAGAAAGAGGCATGAAAAGACATAGCTACTCTGGACACCCGGACAGATAAAATCTCAATATATACCTGAATGTGACGCCTGGAAGTGAGGAACCACTTTCTACAAACTTGAGGATGAAGCCATCACACTGAGGAAAGCAAAGCCAAGACAATGGCATCTGGATCCCTGAGGTGCTGTGGCTCCCTACACATTTCTCATTTTGTTAAATAATAAATCCCTTAGTTTAAACTGATTTCAATCAGGGTTTTCTTTTACTTACTGCTGAAATCTTCCTAACTGATAAACTATCAAGGAGTTCACTCCACTTCCAAGGAAAAGAATCTTTGCTTTCACGTCTAGTAAGAGGCAATACATTCTATGAACTGTTGCCACTTTCCTATATGATAGTTTAATTGTGTTTATTTAATTTCTCTCCATCATAATTTATTGTGAATTGTGGGAGTAAGTAATGTTTTTATTTATCCAGCCGTAGATAGTTAGATGCTAAGGAAATACATCTAGGATTCACAAGTGCAATGCACAACACTCAGAAACTCTGGATAGGAAATTGAATGGAACAAAAGAATGTGTCTTTGATTTCTGTTTGGGAATGCAAAGGGAGCAAATGTTTTTGTGTGGTGGTGGTGGTTTATGCTATGAGAGATAGAAGAGGAACTATTTGGAATTAGGCGGATGATATTATAGTCTGCTAGACTCCATTCCTAGGGGAAACAACTAATCCTCCACTGCAGGACTGTCTATCTCAGCCCTACTCCTCACCCCCACCATCCCCAAACGCAGGCATGTAGCATCTAAGCTAGACCAACATTATATCTGGTTGAAGTGTACAATACATTGTTCCATGAATAGAGTCATGTGGAGGGTAGGGAGACATCCAAAGCAGTCCAATCGTAATCCTTATTTGAGGAGATCTGACACACAGACATTTGAAGGCAGAAGGTCTATTTGTTTAGACTGGCAGGCAATATGGGTATAGGCTTGTGGTTTTTAACAGCCATCTCTTCTACCATATGGAGAGAACCAGCCTGAGAATAAATCCAGCATATAGAGAGAAGCAGAGCCAAGAGAGAGAAAGAGAAATAAACACCATGACATTGTTTGAGTTCTTGTATCCATCCATGCCTAATGGTCTCTAACTTTATAATTACATGAGAATAAATCCATTGTTTGGCTTAAACTACTTCTTGTTTTTTTTTTTTTAATTTAAAAATCGAAAAATCTTAACTAATATGACACTTGAGTAAAACACATGGGAAACAATGTCAAAATAATTACATAATGGTAAATGGAAGACCAAATAATGTTTTATTAACTGGGATTTTATCCCCCAAACTCAACTCAAATCAACAACTTTAGTACCTGGACTGTACTAAATGGAGGATCATGTTTCCTATGTTACTTAGATAAAAACCAGCTTCGTCTGTCTTATATAGGCATCTATATGTCAAACGTAGACATCTGATTTTGGCACTCTGGATCACAGAAAGACCAAATTCAATGCACATCCAGCGCACAAAATTAAATAAACTCAAAGAGAAGCATTTTTCCCTCAGTGAGCTATTTATAACCCCAAATTCATCCATTAGTAAACTTGACCAAATAAATATCTTTAAATATGGCTCCTTAAAGGAGGAGTAAAAGAGATGGGTCAGAGAAAGCTACTTTCTCTGGAATCTAATATAGATATGGAAAACAGATGATGGATCTGATCCCCACACAAAAACTAACTTTGTAGATCAAAGATTGGACCAAATATCTGCCCAGAAATCACAGAAAATGATTATAAAGATGAAGTCTTTGTTACACCAAGTATTTTGCTATCTCTGTCACATGTGGTAGCTATAAATTGGAATCTGGACTCATCAAAGAGGAATCTTTCAGGTCCCTGATTCCTTATCTGAGTAAGATAAGAGAATCTCTAAAATCCCATCCTTGGGGGCAGGCCCCCTGTGGTATAGCGGTTAAGTGCGCGCGCTCCGCTGCTGGCAGCCCAGGTTTGGATCCCCGGGGTGCACAGAGGCACAGCTTGTCAGGCCGTGCTCTGGCGGCCTCCCATATTGAGTGGAGCAAGATGGGCACGGATGTCAGGTCAGGGCCAGTCTTCCTCAGCAAAAACAGGAGGATTGGCATGGTTGTTAGCTCAGGGCTGATCTTCCTCACAAAAAAAATAAATAAATAAAAATTAAAATAAAATCTTGTCTTTAAAATTTTTATGTTACTCTCGAAATTTCATGTGATATATGGGTGAATAATTTGGTTAGAAGGAATGAGAATTTTCTCGATTATTTTCTCTTACCTCTAGTCCAGAATGAGTCCCACTGCTCCCAGCTCCTGAGCTCTGATACTCCAGCACTCTCTGCAGAGCTTGTCGCCTGGGCATTTAGTGCTGAGGTAGAAGAGCAAGACGTTATGCTGGAGTTCAAGGCAGTGACTCATTTAGATGAGTAGCAACATTACCATTCACATAATGCTCCAAACTAGAAAATTCTGGTGCCCTTTTCAATGGCACTTTTCCGTTTAATAACCTCTTTTAGCTTCCCACTGCTGACTACATTCAATTTATCTTACAAAATCTGTTAACTATGCCCCAACATATAATTTCAGTCTCATCTCCAGCTACCCACAAATGCTATATCCCTGCCAAACAGTTTCCTTGCCACATCAGTCTCTTTCACATTCTATTCTCACTACCTAAAATTCTCTTGGCCTCATTCCTCCACCAAGAAAATTTCTATTTATCATTCAGAAGACAACTTAAACAGCACCTCTTGAGTGAAGTCATTCTTCCCTTTCCAGTTAATATTAGGTTTTGATTTAGAACTTTACTTGTATTGTATGTGGTCCCTACCACATGACACTGTAATTTACTTATTTACTTTATTTATTTATTTACATATCTGTATCCACTAAGCTGTGATTTCCTCACTGTCTGCAGGATTTTTATTTGTCTTTGCATCACCCTGCATGATATCTGGCCCTTAAGAGAGACTTGATAAGGATTAGCTGAATGAATGAATGAAGTTAAGAATTTGTGGAATATATAGAGTTTTGGAAAGGAGTCAAGGGGCATGCCTAACCACACAGAAGCTGAAATGAAAATAAAACAAAGGGAGATGGCCCAGGAAAAAGAGAACAAAGAACAAGCTTAAATATCCTAGAAACTCCTATCATCAAATGAATCCCAAACAGTATTTATTGTAACCCACTGTGTGCAAGGCATTTTTATTTTCCCTGAGGTGTTCATTCTCTGACAACTTTTAAATTTTATTATGATGACCTGATTTAAATACAACTGTTATATGGCAGTATAATGGAAAATAGTCAACAATTGTTCAAAATAGAGAGATCAGCAAGAGTGAGCATAGAATAAGTTTTCATAAAGGACGTGAGACTTAACATGGAGGTACAAGTGGGTTTTACACAGAATCATTAAATAGATAATATTAAAGTTGGAAAGACCTTCAATGGTCCTCTGAAGTGTAAGCTCCATGACCATAGAAACTCTGTCTATGTTGTTTGCTATTTATTCCCATTTTCAAGAACTATACTTGGACATGGTACGTGCATAATAAAAACTTGCTGAGTGAAAGAATGAATGTAACCGGACTAATGTCCTCATGTTATCTCTTAGTGTGCTAATGTTCCAACATAAGGGAGAGTATGGGAGATTAGAGCAAAATGGTTAGTGCAAGCGCTCTAGAGTTAGAACGTCTGGATTCAAATTGCAATTTCATACTCACCTAACGTTTCTGAGCCGCAGCTTTTTAAGCTGTAAAATGAATATAGTAATAGTATCTATTTCACAAAATTGTATAAGTGCTTATGCAGCAGCTAGAGTGTAGTAGATGCTCATTAAATGTTATCTATTACTATTCTGTCACAATGATAATGAACGGCAGGAATTGAACTAGAATCCAGGTCTTCTAATTCCCAGTTCAGACTCATTTCAAATAGATAAGAAAAAGTATCTCTTCAGGAGAAAAAAATTGTTTCAATTGGGTTGAGTAGTCAAGTGATTAAAACAACTCCCCTTTGATAACCAGGGAATAGAACCATTCATTGAACAGAAATTCCACCACCTATAAGAGCCTGCAGTGACTCTGGATCATTTCGATTTCGATTCATCTCTTCTCATTTCTGTTCTCTCTTACTTGCCTCACCAAGGGCACAGTGGCTCAGGCAGAGTGATGCTGAAAGAGCAACCCTCTTGCCAGAGGCCGGGAGTGGAACCTTGGCTGAAGTAAAGAATGAAAGGAAGAGGAATTGTGTGAATCCCAGTAACTTGACCAAAAAATGCAAAGGTCCGAGACAACCTTACTCAAAGGTTGAAGACACCATGATATTTTGTACCTGATGTTGAAACTACTGAAATATCTGATATGAACCATAAGGATGAGTTCCATATTTTTCAGAAATGCAGAAATGCCAAAAGGAATGAGAAGATAGATAAAAATCATGAGGGGAACCATAACAGCAAACGCTTTATAAATTTGAGGGAATAGATTTTATGGAAAAAAATAGACATTAAATATAATATAAAATTACTTCTACACATTTGAACTATGCTTACTTTGCATAATAAATAAGATGGTCAGCTCTCTGTGATTTCCTGTTTCTTTAGGAAAATGTATTTTAAAAGCTCATTAAAAGGTAACCTAGTCTAGCTGGACATCAGAAAGCTCCCAGAAGCCAAAATGTTGATGATGAGTCAGAAATGTGTGGTTGCAATTTCCTTTCAAATGAATGAGAGAAAATGCTCCTGGCAAAAACCATTTTGCAACTCTACTGGACCAGAACCTCTGAAATATAGTCTGAGGCACAAATCACCTGGAGAAATGTTGAAGGAGACAGCAAGGTGCTGGCAGAGGAGAAAGGAGAGGGAGAGAGACTTACTTGGCCGTGTCTTTTATTCAATTCTCTGACTAAGAGACTAATTCTGAAGGTAGTTGTTCTTTTCCACCTAGCAGGAATGTGACAAAACAGAATTGTTGGTTATTTTACAATCCTGTGGGAAACATGTTTTGAACTGAGCTATGGAAATTGTAAACTGTTAGTAATAGTATTATTGTAATAAAATATGAGGGGGGCCTAGTCTTAATTTCAGCCTTCTTAAGATCAAGAGAATTAGTAACAGTTCAGTTCATTTCAAATTGGTGTCTTAGGAACTTTAGAAATTTTTTGTACAGCCAGCAGACTTACTTAGAGGCAGTAATTATCCAAACTGGAATGGAGTTAAAAAAAATGTTTTTATTTTCCATTTCCTAAGTTGACTTAAATTTTTGTTTGAGAATGAAATATATTACCTTCATGAGGTCGTGAGAGTTTATCTAATTGGATTTGAATACGACTCTGATCAAGAAACATATATTTTCTCCTTTGAAAGTCAGGACTTAGAGAATTTCAAGAGATTGAGAGCACATACTGGTGATTTTCAACACAGACACAAATAGATTAGCACTGAGGTTACACCTGTTCTCCATACAGTATTCACATGACTTATGTGATGAAATCGGATCCCAAGGGGCATCTTAACTTGCTAATAATGGAAAAACACCTAGAGGATCAACCCCAGCCCATTGACATTGAAAGGATTTAGCAGGATTTGTGCAGATTAGAAATGGTAAGTATCAAGGAACAGACGTCATTCTCTCTCAGTTCCATCAAATGGCAAAATTAGTTTCTGATACAGAGAGGCATGAGAATGTCATTGGATGGGTGGGTGGGAACAGGGAAGTAGAGGTAAGGGCTGAATTTGAGAAATAGAAAGAAATACACTGTATTATCAAATTTACTTTCTTTTAATATTTCAAAATATATATGTATTATTAGGATTGTAATCTGGTATTTTTAATCTATTTTGCTAAAGAAAATTGATACATTAATAACCTGGCACATATTTAGCACTCAGTAAATATTTGCTGATTGAATGAGATTTATAGAACATTTTTAGAGTTTGACTTAGTATTAGAAGACACTACAGAGGATATTCAGAATGACCTTTGTAAGTCAAGTGGTATAATGTATTAGTTAAGGTAACATTAGCTGCTATAACCAACAAACCCCCAAAATTTAAGATGGCTAAAACTCATAGAATTTCATTTGAGTCTAAAAAAGGTGTTTCTAATCGGTGAGCATCTTTCCTTGTGATTGTTGTTTATGGACCTAGGATTCTTTGATTTTTTTTGTTTTTGAGATCTCTTAAGGCCTTGGGTCCTCTGCTAAGCCTTTCCATCTGGGTGGCTAATAGGGGAAGAGAAAGTGGAGCAGTCACACCTGCTTGGTCACCTCAACTTGTAACTGGCATACTTTACTTTTGCTCATATCCCATCAGTAAGAACTAGGTACATGGCCCAAATAATACAAAAGAGGCTAGGAAATATATTCCCTGGATGGGCAGCCGCTTCCCAGCAAGAAAAAAAAGAAAAGCATGAATCTTTGATTGACAGCTATTTGCTTCTGCCTTATTCATTCCTTCAGCCACCAAATATGCATGTGTACCTTTTTTTCACACACATAGAATATATGATCCACAAAGAGGGGCAACCCAAAATCAAACCCAGTTTCTGCTTCCTGTTCAAAGTCCAAGATCTCTCTATCAAGTCCATATATAGCTTTTCAAATCAGGTCACTTATCAACCAAAGAATATTATCTGTCTCCTAAATACCTCCTAATATAAAAAGTGAAGCAGGACCAATATAATGAAATAAAATTTTCCTTTTTTAAAGGAAAAAGTAGGAGGCACAGAGCAGTCACTCATGCATAGCAATGATGAAGTTTTTTAGGGCAGGCATTTTAGAACTAGAGTGACATCTACTTTTTTAATTTAATATAATTTGATGCAAGAGATTAAAATCTGGGTATTTTGACATTTGAAATGTGACTACAACAGGAAACCAGCAGGTTCCCAGACTACAATGAGAAATATTGCATTAGACCAAATCACTTTTCAAATTTATATTAAAACACGACATACACACACACTCTTGCACATGCATATACCCACAGAGACATCTTGAGAGCACTGAAAAATAATGATATAGTGGATCTAACTGCATCATTGGTTATTGGTACAAATTTCTAAATCAGTCAAGTAGGTGGCAATAATATAAAGTATTATCAAAAGGAATAGACAATTTATAATGACAGGAGAACCCCAAACATGTTTTTCCATGCTAATCTTTCCTCTCTGCGATGCTGAGTTCTTTCACAAGGCTGGTTGGGAATCCTCTTGCTAGCTTAGTAACTGTCAGACATTTTCATCCAAAGGGATTTATACCATGGCGATTTCTAGTTCTGTGGCACTGAATTGGCCAGGAAGCGCTAGAAACAAAAACACGTTTTTATATCATTTCCAACTTTCCTGTGAAATTGCTGCCAATATTTGATTATCTGCCCTAACAGAAGGGAATAGAGATGCAGATTAATCCCAAAGTCATTTATATTTGGCTTTTGAGTATAGTGATAATTTTTCAATTTTTTTGCCTTTTTCATATGGTTTTATTGAGCCTAATATTAAAATGAATTTGTGTTCCCAAGAAGATATGCTGGTTGGGTGTCAAAATGAAAAGTAATTCAGTATTAAAATTTTGTGATAGATAATCTATAATGCAAAAAAGCTACTATAAGATAATCAAGAATTGATAAGGCTAAACAGACTTTTATCTAGAGAATAAATTTGTGTGCTCCTTCTGTGGAAATTGGGTTCATGATTTGACTCAGTTGAGTCATCATCACTGGGAAAGTCAGAGCCACCTCACCACATACGTGTCACAAAGTGTGTCCTAAATTTCCCCATCTCTTGTTGATTTGCCCAAAGGAATTGAGAAATTTGATTTTTTTCTTGAATGAGAAAGCAAAACAGCAGATATCCCTCCAAGGTACATGTAGGTGAGTGCTCAGAGCTTCCTAGTTTGGATGGACTCTGCATGAATTGTGTCAGAAAGGATAGGCAAAGGAGTAATATCAGAAATACTTGGTGAATTGGCTCATAGAAGAGCGAGTTTTATGCAAGCTTATACTACTATGAATGAAACTGGGAGCCCTCCCCCTGGTCTAACAGGCGAATCTAGGAAGCAAGCTACACAGGCTTAAAGTCAGTACAGAAATCCATGCTGTGCTGTGAAGCAGCCATGCAGGCCTCATAAGCCTGTGTCTAAACGACCTTGGAACCCCTTGTCTCAGGACTGGACATGCCAGCAGGATGAATCAGCAACAGGAAGAGAAAACGGGTACCTCACTCTCACATTTCCCAGCTGCATTTCTTAGAGGCTGAGGGAAAAAGTAATGACCCTGGTCCTTGCCTCCCTCCACGCATAGATAACACCAACATTGCAAGCCTTGTTTGCTGTATAACCAAAAGTTCTTGTTATCCTTAAGGTAGATGACTATCAGATGTGTAAGCCCTTTCCTGCATGTACACTGCTTTGTTAAAACGTATATAAACTGCACTCAGATCTGTAGAGCTAGGAGCAATTCCTCAGAATACTCTGTTGGACTGTTTCCTCGGATTCGAATTCCTCACTTTGATGATCGAATAAACTCCTTTAATTAACCTTTACCCAGACTGTTTATTTAAATTGACACTACCAATTTCCACACAATCATTCCTCTTGGAAGGGAGAGTCTGCATTGGTTTTCAAAGAGTCTGGTGTTCTGGGATGAAGGTTATGTCTATTTCCATCAAGGAGTCTTCCGTCAATGCAAGGAAAACAGGACAGCTGAAGAAATTTACTTGGGAGGTATTTGGAGATTGAATGTCTTGTATATCCAGAATTGTTAATGACTATTTCTTTTCCTTAGATGGATACCCTAAAATATGGCTTTTTACTTTTGTCATGGCAGACTAGCTGAGTCCCTCCACCCACACCAACCAACCTTTAGTTCCTAGTGTCCAATCTAAATTAGAAGGCAAAGATGAAGTAGGGCCAGAAGACTAACTTCTCCTGTTTGCCATTGGTATTTGTATTTCCATTCTTGAAACTTTACCTGCTTCATGGAAAGAGAGTTGCACACAGTATTGCATACCCTAAATAGATGAAAAAAGAAGTAAAATGTGAGTAGTCATGTGTGGCTATTGGCCAACTCAGTACTAAGTTAATAAGTCTCGTCACTGCATATTTTATCTTCAGAATGGGAGAAATTCCCCAATTCCAGTACTGACTGAACTTCCAGTTTTGGAAACCCTATTCAGGAGTAAGGATTTCCTGCCTTTTTTCTTAGCGTATCACCACCCATATTTATTTCAGCATTAATTCAAGAACAACTGAAGCTGAAAATGCTGAAAAGTGAAAATCAGGAAAATCCAACCAAATGGGAACGTATGTAAATGCAAAAAATGAATTATTCACACACTCTGCAGGTTGCGTTTTCTTCTAAAAAAAAAAAAAGAAATTTCTAAGGAATGAAAGTTGTTAAACATTGGAACAGATTATGGAGGTGGCAGCGGAATCTCTTCAGGAGGCCATTAGGCATGGATGAATTCTCACTGACCTCGCAAATTTGCAATGTGATTTAGGGGGTAGAATAGAGAACATTTCAGGTCCCTTAGGCTACTTACTTGTGAAATTTGATAATATCTTGGTCATTTCACATAAATTTCATTCACTTTATATGTATCCATGTATATATGTGTGTGTAAACAGGGTGCTACTAAAGAGGCCCAGTTTCAGGGATTAAATTCCAATAAGCTGGAATTACAGTGGAGTAGTCTGTGAATGGTGACTTCAGAATCAGAAAAGGAGACTTCCAGAATCTTTAGCATTGAAGTTTAAGACAAGTAACTCAGAGAACTACCCAGTCCAAGGGAGATGAGAGGAACTGTAATCAAGAGACCAGGCCCAGATAGAATGCAAGCACCTTAAGAGCAAAAGGCTGTTTTGGGTGACCTCCATGAGTGGGCATTGGGCCAATGATACATGAGTGGAGAGGATTAGACATTTTAGAGTCCCCAGGAAAGATGTAGAGCTCATTTTAAGCACCATGCTGCAAAATTTTAACTGAACACAAGCCATTTCTTTACAAGTTAAGTTTTCAAAGTGTCTGTTCATTGTACTGCTGGGGAAACGTAGAGGGGAATAAGACAAATGTGTCAAAAATCTAGGTGGAATAGTGAGTATTTTTAGCAGTGAATGGGAGACAAGATATAGACAAAAATAAGTCCATCGGAAGGAAAGAAAAACATATACTCAAGAAAATATGTGAAAAAACAAATGGGAAACAGTAAGTTGTTGCGAGTCCCATAGCTGGAACTACATTGACATGGCCTCCAACAGTAATGAGCCTTGGGGAATAGCTCTAAAGAATATGAATTCCTCCTGTGAAGGAGAGAAGGTAAACTAAAGCTGAAAATGAGTTAACCAGTGAAAGTTTAAAAATAACTAATATTTAACAGTGCTTTGTAGCTTACAAATGCTCTACAATATATTCTGTCTTTGGAAACTTAATTCTTGTGCCATGTAGGTGAATGGAAATCTTTTATATCTATTTAAAGATTTAAGTGATTTGCCTGAGGTCATAGAGTCAATAAATGATGGAACCGGGATTCAAGCTCAAGCTCTCTGACAATAATTCTTATAATTTTTTCTAACATGTGTGTAAACATATGTAGTATGAATATATTTAAAGATGAAATTCAGCAAGGTGAGGATTTCAACTGGAATATATCTGCAATGGTGTCAATAGATGCTGCTAAATACAAAGAAAGTTCAGTGTCATTAAGATTGTTTTTAAGTTATTCAGGTAGGTAACATAAAGTAAAGAAAGAAAGAAACCCATGCCCAGATGATGACCACTTTAGCTGATATTTAGCCTACATACAGATTGAACCCCAGGACTCCATATCTGAGACAGCCTATCTTTGGAAAAAGCATGACCTTTAAACAAGTTTCAACAGCCTAGAGGGAGAAGGGCAATGCTTCTTCCTTGATGACTACATGTGGAAAAAGAAACTCTCCATCTTGGCCATGGCCTGACCCCCTCTCCCGGCAGGCAGGTCTCCCAAAGGGTAGCATAAAATATCATCCCTCAAGTGTGATCCTGCTTAACGTGAGGTGTCTTACGTGATATCAAAAAACAGTGCATGAAAGTTTGGTCTGCATGAATGTGAAAAGCTCAGAGTTGAGAGAATGTTGCACCTTAAAGTTTGCATCAGTCACTCTTTGGGCTTTTCTGACCTTAATGTATTTTAAATTTTATATTTTACTAGGCCAATTGGTCATTGGTTTGAATCCCAAAGATTGGCTTTAACACAATGCGTATAGAGATGTTTATGTGTACAAATACATTCTAATGTACCTGGTGTAGCCTACTCTAATCCAGAAGTTCTTAATCATTTTAATTGACTTATCACATTTTATTTGTTAACATATATTTCATAATAAACACAATTAGAAATCTTGTTCTTCTCTGATACACCACTTAATGAGTCCAATTATCTAATTCTTGAGAACAAAATATAATTTCCATGATTAAATACAGATTTCAGAGAGAATAAGTAGATTCTATCAAAAGTTTGTCCCTATCAGGCATAGAAATGTCTATAATCACTATAAACAATTTCATGCACAGTATTATGTTCAAGAAAAGGGCTTACCATTACTCTGTAGAAATGCTCAGACTAATTTTTTAAAAGATTAGGTAAATTAATGCTCAAAAGTGCAAAGAATTATTAATATTTACATATTACCTGACAATCTCACCATTTATAAAGTAACAAATATGGTTTCCATATGACCATTGAAGGTATACTAATTCATTAGCTGGATTGATCATATGAAACCATGTCCATCTGAACCCTGAAGAAACATTCTGGGTTACTGTGAAGAAATGTAAAACAATTCCACTTGTTTTTCAACTGAGATGCCATGGCACATTTGTGCTACATGAGCTTTTTATAGGTAAACCATTAAATGTATTATTATTACTATTGCTGCTTTCTATTATATTTAGTGTTAATTATTTTTGTATCTAAGTAAACAGACATAGCTTTAAAAAAAATCAAAAGGTGCTAAAGGTTTGTAGCAATAACAGCAACAACAAAACCAGCAGTCCTCTGTCCTTATCACTCTTCACCAATTTCTTGTGTCTTACGGGGAACTAATTTTGACACTTTAAGCTTTTTTCTTGTTTTTACCTTACTATTTGTATCTATTATGTTTATACTGCAATCTTTTTATTCATCAAATTTAGACATTGTCAATAAACTACCTACTGTGGTAGTTCTATTAAATCCTCCTTCCACTACCTTCATCCTGAAAACGTAATACTATTTCAACTTTTGGTTAATTCTGTATTCATTATATTGGTTTTTATAACCATGCAAATGTTATTTACTGTGTAGTCTTGTTGAACACTGCTGGTATAATCTGTTTCTTATACAACAACTCCCCTCAAAGAAGTTAACACTTTTCATCCTCAAAAGAGCTCTGTAAAATGTCAGTTGATAGAATTTTCCACATAGCCAAATCTTTTAGTTTATTTGCCATTCCTATTTTCTCTTAAAATATTCCCCTGGAACCCTTCATCTACTGTTTCCATCCGCTTTGGTTGCTCCAAAGGTCTTCAGTAGAGTTTTCCAGTTCTAGGGCTTTCCTCTACAATTATCCTGAGAATTTCCTTCACTGTCTTCCTATGTTGGACCCTCTTGTCTCACCCTTCTCTCTCCTGGCTTTTGTGGAGCACAGAGGCAAAGTTCTAAGAGGTAGATACACTTGAGTCTTATGTATCAGAAAATCCTTTTTTCTTCCTCAGACTAGATTCTTAGTTTGGCTGGGTATAGAATTCAAGGCTGGACGTTATTTTCCTCAGCATTTTGAAGATATTCTTCCATTGCCATCTAGCCCCCAGTGGTGGAAATGTGATAGCCTTCTTACCTCTGAAATGCCCACATCCAATTTCTTTTATTGTTAAGATCTGCCATTAGTCTGGTACATTTATCACAGGTAATGAACCAATATGGGTATATTATTATTAAATAAACCCCATACTTTATTCATACTTTGTTAATTTCTTCCCTAATCTTATTTTTGAATTCCAAGATTTCATCCAAGATATCATATTAAGTTTAGTTATTATGTCTCTTTAGGATTTTCTGGACTGTGACAGTTTCTCATATTTTCCTTATTTTTGATGACCTTGAAACTACTGGTGATGACCTTGAGGAGTACCGATCAAGTATTTTGTAGAATGTCCCTCAATTTGAGTTTGTCTGGTGTGTGAACTCATAGTTAAACTGAGTTATAGATTTTTTGGGAGGAGGATCACAGAAGTGAAGTACTGTTTCCCAAACCTCATATCAAAGGTATATGTAACATGACATCACTGATGATGTTAACCTCGATCACCTGGCTAAGGTACAGTTTGCTAGGTTTCTCTACGGTAAAGGTACTTTTTTCTCTTTCCATACTATACTCTTAGAAAGCATGTCCCTAAGCAAAATCTACACTCAAAGGATGGGAAGTACGTTTCACCTTTTTGAGGGAGTAGTATCTATATACGTTGTTTGGAATTCTGCATGAGAGATTTGTTTCTTCTCCCCCACTTAGTTAATTGTTCAATCGTTTATTTATATCAGTGTGGTCACATGGATATTTATTTTATACTTGAATTATGATCCAACAGCACGCTATTTATTTTGTTATTACAATTGTTCCAACGTTGGGAGTTCTTTCTGTTGGCTTTGTGTCCCTTTGATATACCCCATCATTGTGCTTTTTGGTTTTGTTTGTTTGCTTGTTTTAGGACTTCCTTACTTTCTGGCACTACAAGATGCTCCAGGCTCGTCTTGTATATTGCTTCCCTCCCCTAGAATCTGCCACTTCTCCAAGAAGCCCTTATCTCTTTCATTAGAGAATAGTATTAACAAGCAAGATCTGGGCACTGGGTGTGTTCATTTTTACTGGGGTGTGACAGTTTCTAGGTTCTCTCAGTGGACAGAGCTAGGAAATACATGTGTGTATGTATATATATATGACTGACCATGAGGTATAGTTATTTCTATACCTATCCATTTCTGTCCATTGTAAGCTAAAATGAGCTCGTACTGATATGTCTGACTAATCCTGTACTGCATGGTTCATTCTAGACTCTCCCTCTCCTTGTTTAATCATAAATTCCTGCTTTACCATTAAGCAACCAGGTGTTACCATTTGCATTCGTTTACTTATTTGTTCAATTCCAGTATACATTTACAGCAGTTTAAGAACTGTTAACTCACACCTCCATGAGAAATAACCTTATCAGCTAGAATACATTGCTTATGTATAGTTCCATTTGTCTTTAGTCTTATAGTTTCCAGTCATTTCCAAAGTTACTTAGTTCAGCAGCTCTTTTTACCTACTCCCTTCAGTAGGATTGTGTCACATATTTGTAATACAATTAGATTCTTTTATCACAGTGTGTATTACATGCTGGGATCCTCCACCATCCCAGCTGAATTTTTAAAAATTTGCATTCGTATAGATTCATTCTTTGTGCTGTTAAGTTCCAATTCTTTTACCAAAATTTACATTTCTTTTTTTAATTTAACTTTATTAAGAAGAACACTTACTATGAGATCTACCCTCTTAAATTTTTAAGTGTGCAATATATTATTGTTGACTATAGGTACAATGTTGTACAGCAGATCTCTAGAGCTTATTCATCTTGCTTCACTGAAACATGCTCACTTATTAGTAACTCTCTATTTTCCTCTGCCCCCAGCCCCTGGCAATCCCTATTCCACTTTTTGAGTCTATGAATTTGACTGTTTTAGATACCTCACATAAATGGAATCATGCAGTATTTGTCTTTCTGTGACTGGCTTATTTCATTTAGTACCATGTCTTCAAGGTTCATACATATTGTCTCACATTCCAGAATTTCCTCTTTTTAAAGGCTGAATAGTAGTCCATTGTATGTATATATTATATTTTCTTTATATTTTCATTTGTCAAGGGATGTTTAGGTAGTTTCCACACCTTGGCCATTGTGAATTCTGCTGCAATAAACATGGGAGTGCTAATATCTCTTCAGGATCCTGGTTTCAATACTTTGGAATAAATACCCAGAAGTGGAGTTGCTGGATCTTATGTTGGTTCTATTTTTTTAATTATTTTAGGACCTTCCATACTGTTTTCCATAGCAGCTGTTCAATTTCCAATCCCACCAACAGTGTGCAAGGGTTCTAATTTCTTCAAATCCTCCCAAAACGGATTGTCTTTTGTTTTTTTGATAATCCCCATTCTGACAGCTGTGGTGTTGATTTGCATTTCCCTGATGATTAGTAATGTTGAGCATTTTTTTTATTGTACCTATTGGCCATTTGTATGTCTTCTTTGGAGAAATGTCTAAACAAGTCCTTAGCCCATTTTAAAAATTAGACTGTTAGCTTTTTTGCTATTGAATTGTATGAGTTCCTTGTATATTTTGGAGATTAACCCCTTATCAGATATATAGTTTACAAATATTTTCTCCCATTCCACAGGTTTCTTTACAATCTGTTGATTGTTTCCTTAATGCTTCAGAAAGTTTTTAGTTTGATGTAGTCCCACTTGTTTGTTTGGGTTTCCTGTGCTTTTGGTATTATATCTGTAAAATCATTGCCAAAACCAATGTCACGAAGCTTTCACCCATGTTTCCTTCTAGGATTTTTACAGTTTCAGGTTTACATTTAAGTTTTTAAGCTATCCAATGGCATTTTTTACAGAATTAGAAAAACCCATTCTACAATTCACATGGAAGCACAAAAGACCACAAATAATCAAATTAATCTTAAGAAAGAAGAATGAGCTGGAGGTATCACACTTCCTGACTTCAAAATATATTATAAATCTGCAGTATTCAAAACAGTATGATACTGACTTAAAGACAATCATATAGATCAATGGAACAGAATAGACAGCTCAGAAGTAGACGCACACATATACAATCAACTGATCTACACAATGGGGAAAGGATAGTCTCTTCAACAGATGATGTTAGGAAAACTAGATATTCACACGCAAAAGAATGAAATTAGACCCTTATCCTACATAATACACAAAAATCAACTCAAAATGGGGGCCGGCCCCATGGCGTAGTGGTTAAGTGCGGGCGCTCCACTGCTGGTGGCCCGGGTTTGTTCCCAGGCATGCACCAACGCACTGCTTGTCAGGCCATGCTGTGGTGGCCTCCCACATAAAGTGGAGGAAGATGGACATGAATGTTAGCTCAGGAACAGTCTTCCTCAGCAAAAAGAGGGGGATTGGCATGGATGTTAGCTCAGGGCTGATCTTCCTCACAAAAAAAAAAAAAAATCAACTCAAAATGAATTAAAGTTGTATAGGTTTTGACATAGAACTCAGGAATTGTCATTTGACTATCCCATTTGTCTGTGGGATGCCACCATGCAGCCACCACTACTGTACTACACAGAACAACTGCACAGTCCTGCAAAGTCCCTCATACTTTCCCTAGTCAACTCTCCCTCCACCTCAAACCTGTTATCTTCCATTTTCCATTTCTGTTTCTTATCTTTTCCAGAATGTCATATAAATGAATCAAACAGTATTATTCATTCTCAGAGTGGCTTCTTTCATTTGGCAATATGTATTTGAGGTCCATCCATGTTGTTGCCTAGACTAATAGTTTATTCCTTTTGATCACTGAGTAGTATTCCATAGTATAGATATACCATAGCTTGCTTATCTATTCATCTATTGAGGAACATCGTGGTTGCTTCCAGTTTTTGGAGATTATGAATAAAGCTACTATAAACATTTGTGTGCAAGGTTTTATGAGTATATAAACTTTAAAATCAGTTGGTTAGATACCTAGCACATGATTGCTGGAGCATATGGTCAGATTATGTTGAGCTTTGTAAGAAACTGTCAAGAAGTCTTCTTATATAAAATCCAGTCATTGCCATATGCAAAAGTAACCCTTATTCTGATCCATGTCACCATAAATTCTTTTGCTTGCTCTTGACCTTCATATAAATAGAATCATACAATTTGATTTCTTTTATATTTGGCTTCTTTCATTCAATATTGTGTTTATGAGATTCATCTATATCATTGTCTCTATAGTAGTAGTCTATTTATTTGTTCTTTGGTGTAGTATTCCATTTTATGTATATGTCACAAGTACCTGTTCTATTATTTATGGACACTTGGGTTGTTTCCAGTTTAGGACTACCATGAAGAATGCCTCTATGCACATTATTCTACATGTCTTTTGGTCAATGTATGTATGCCTTTGTGTTTGGAATAAACTTACAAGTGGAACTGCTGGGTAATAGGATAAATTTATGTTCAGATTTAGTAAATAATGCCAAATAGTTCCAAAGTGATTGAACCAGTTTACACTTCCGTGAGTAGTCAGAATATTGATTGGTACACATTCTCACCAATTGATATTGTCAACGCGTTTGTTTGTTTTCAATATTAGCCATTCTGGGGTGTGTGTGTGTGTGTGTATGTGTGTTTACCTAATTGTGGCTTTAATTTGCTTTTATCTGATAACTAATGAGGTTAAATAACTTTTCTAATGCTTTCTGGCCACATGGTTATCTCTTTTGTGAAATGATGTTTGAGATTTTGTCCAATTTATTGGATTTTTCTAAAGTTTTCTTATTGATTCTTAAGAATTCTATACACATTCTGCAGAAAATCCCCTTTTTGTGTGTGTGAGAAAGATCCGCCCTGAGCTTACATCCAGTGCCAATCCTCCTCTTTTTGCTGAGGAAGACTGGCCCTGAGCTAACATCCCTGCCCATCTTCCTCCACTTTATGTGGGATGCCGCCACAGCATGGCCTGACAAGCGGTGCCTCAGTGCGTGCCAGGGATCCGAACCTGGGCCGCCAGCAGCGGAACACACACACTTAACTGCTACGCCACAGGGCCGACCCTTGCAAAAAAATCTCTTGATGGGTATGTGTATTGCAAATGTCTTCCATTTATGGCTTATTTTCAGGCTCTTTTTCTTGGTGATTTTTGATGAATAAAAATTTTTAATTTTAATAGAATCTATTATATCTATTGTTTCATGAATTGTTAATGCTTTTTGAGGTTTTGCTTAAGAAATATACTTATTCATAATCATGAAGGTAATCACTGTATTTTTCCAGAAACTTTGTGGTATCATCTTTCCTATTTAGATCTATCTGAAATTTACTTTTGTAGGGTATCAGAGACGAGCAAGTTTATATTTCTTTTTATATGGAAATCCAATTAATCCAGTATTATTTATTAACTAGGTCATATTTTTACACACCATCACGTGGCACTTTGCCATAAATCTGGTTAACATATGGGCCTATTCTCAATCGTCTATTATTTTCCATTGGATGAGTTGTTTAGCCTTGTGCCAATACTGTAGCTTTATTAAAAAATAATATCTTGATACCTGTCAGTACAAGTATTTCAACTTTGTCCTTTCTCTTTAAGAATTTCTATATTAATTCCATATATTACCCATATAAATTTTAAAAATAGATTATCAATTTCCTTTAAAAAAAAACTGGTGGATATTAATTGAAATGTCCTTGAATATACAGATCAATTTGGGAAGAATCAGCACCTTTATAATATTGTTTGTTCTAATCTATAAGCACTTTATTCCTGCATTCACTTAAGTCATCTTTAATTGCTCTCTATAATGTTTTTAGCTTTATGTATAGAGATCCTCAATACCTTTCATTACATTTATTACTGTTTGATATTTCTTTCATGTTCTTGTAAATAGCATAGCTTTTATTTTATGTTCTAATTGATTTTTGCTCATATGCAAAAAAAACAATTGGTATTTTGTGTTTTGACCTTGTATTTGATACCGTGTTCAATTTACATTTTAATTCCAAAGGCTATCTGCAGATTAATTTTGAATGTCCAATGAATAATCATGTTACCTGCCCATAATGACAACCTTTGTTTTTCTTTCCTGATACTTACACTTTTTATTTATTTATTTGTGTGTGTGTGCGCCTTATGCTGGCTAGAACCATCATTCTCATGGTGAAGAGAATTGGGGAGAGCAATCTTCTTCCAGTCTCAACAGGACAGATTTTTAAAAATAATCTTTAACTCTAGTATTTGTTGTCGATTTTTTTTTTTTTTTAAATCTTTATCATATTAAGAAACATCACTCCCTGTTTTCCTAAGAATGCTAGGAGTGGTTGCACTTTTTTTGTAATCACGAATTGAGGTTGAATTCTATCAAATACTTTCTTTGCATTTATTAAGTAGGTCATGTGGGGGCCAGCCCCATGGCCAAGTGGTTTAAGTTCTGTGCCCTCTGCTTTGGTGGACCAGGTTTGCTGGTTCGGATCCCAGGCCTGGACCTACACCACTCACCAGCCATGCTGTGGTAGCATCCCACATACAAAATAGAGGAAGATTGGCATGGATGTTAGCTCAGGGCTAATCTTCCTCAAGCAAAAAAAGAGGAAAATTGGCAACAGGTGTTATCGCAGGGCGAATCTTCCTTGAAAATAATAAAACAAGAAGGTGATGTGGTTTTCTTCTGTATTCTGTTAATGTGGTGAATTAAACTGATTGATTTTTTTTTTTTTTTGTGAGGAGGACTAGCCCTGAGTTAACATCTGATGACAGTCCTCCCCTTTTTTCTTGAGGAAGACGGGCCCTGGGCTAATATCCATGCCCATCCTCCTCTACTTTATAAGGGATGCCACCACAGCATGGCTTAGCAAGCAATGCGTCGCTGCGTGCCCAGGATCTGAACCTGCAAACCCCGGGGCCACCTCAGAGGAGCGCGCGCACTTAACTGCCACACCACCGGGCTGGCCCCTATACTGATTGATTTTTTAATGTTGAAACAATTTTGCATCTTTGGAATAAACTTTACTTGGAAAGATATAATGTTTTAGTTCTGAATTTGATTTGTTAATATTTTATTTGATTTGTTTATAATTTTTTTCAACTATGCTCATAAGATAAATTGACTCTATTTTTTCCTTTTAAAAATCTTTCTGTCTGGGCTGGCCCGGTGGCGCAAGCGGTTAAGTGCATGCGCTCCGCTGCCGCAGCCCGGGGTTCACCGGTTCAGATCCCGGGCATGCACCGACACACTGCTTGGCAAGACATGCTGTGGCGATGTCCCATATAAAGTGGAGGAAGACGGGCAGGGATGTTAGCCCCGGGCCAGTCTTTCTCAGCAAAAAAAGAGGAGGATTGGCAGATGTTAGCACAGGGCTGAGCTCCTCACAAAAAAAAAAAAAAAAATCTTTCTGTCAATTTTGGTGTCCTTTAAAGTCCTTTGATGTCTTTTAAAATGATTTTTAAAAATTGTATTGGGAAGTATTCTCTATCTGTTCTCTGGAAGACTTTATGAAAGATGGGTGTTATTTCCTCCATTAAAGTTTGAAAGAATTTACTAGTGAAACCATCTGGGCCTGAAATTTTCCTTATGGGAAAGTATTTTATTAGAGATCTATTTCTATAGTTCGTATAAGAATATTTAATTTTTCTATTTCTTGTGTCAGTTTCCCTTTATTAGGAATTTTTTCATTTCTTTTAAATTTTCAAATTTATTGACACAAATAGATTCAGATTATCTTATTTTCTTTGTAATGTCTGTAGATCAATAGCAATCTTGAGATCAATAACGTGTTTTACCTCTTTTTCTTGGTCAGTCTCACTAATAGTTTTATTATTTTTATTGGTTTTTACAAGGAATTAACTTTTAACTTTTTTGATGTTATTTTATCCCATATTTGTTTTTTATATAATTTAATTTTGCTCTTATCTTTAAAATTTTTTTCTTCTACTTTATTTGGTTTTAATTTGCTCTTATATTTCCACTTTCTTTACGTAATGCCTGCATTGTTGATTTATAGTCTTCTCTGTTTTCTTTTCTTTCTTTTTTTTTTTTTGTGAGGAAGATCAGCCCTGAGCTAACATCCATGCTAATCCTCCTCTTTTTGCTGAGAAAGACTGGCTCTGAGCTAACATCTATTGCCAATCTTCCTCCTTTTTACCCCTAAAGCCCCAGTAGATAGTTGTATGTCATAATTGCACATCCTTCTAGTTGCTGTATGTGGGATGCCGCCTCAGCATGGCCGGAGAAGCGGTGGGTCGGTGCGCGCCCAGGATCGGAACCCATGCCGCCAGTAGCGGAGCACGCGCACTTAACCGCTAAGCCATGGGGCCAGCCCCTTCTCTGTTTTCTAATGTGTACTTTTAAGGCTGTAAATTTCTCTCTAAGCACAGCTTTAGCTGCATTTCAAACGTTTTGCTAAATTTAATTTTCATTATAATTTAATTCAAAATACTTTCTAATTTATATTATGATTTGGAAATGTATTGCTTAATTTCCAAGCTGTGGGGAATTTTCTGATGAACTTTTTGCTAATGATTCCCAGCTTACTTCCACTGTGCTAAGAGAATATATTTTATCAATCCTTTGCAAGTTTTTCAGACATGCTTTATGGCTCAATATATGGTCTATTTCGGAACACATCCTGTATGCACTTGAAAAATATGGATTCTGCAGTTCTTAAGTATGGTGTTCTATGTAAGTCAGTTAGAGTAATTTTGTAAATCATGTATGCAAATCTCATTTATGTTTACTGATTTTTATATCTGCTTTTTATTAGGGAGTGAGAGAAATCTGTTAAAATCTTCAACTATGACTTTTGATTTGTTTGTTCTTTCTGTGCATTCACTTGTGCTTTATACATTTTCAGGCTACACACTTAGGTACAGGCAGGTTTAAAATTGTTAAATTTTCGTGTAGAGTGGACCCTTTATTGTTATGAAATGTCTTTCTTTATGTTTAGTAATACTTCTTTCCTTACAATCTATTTTCTGATATTAGATTAGTTATATCTGTGGGGGTTTTTGGGGGGAGGTTAGTCTTTGCATGGAACATTTTCCATCTTTTATTTGCAATATTTTCATGTTCTCATCTTTAAAGTGTGTCATTTGTAAAAATAATGTAGTTGGATTTTATGTTACCTAGTGTGATAATTTTTGTATATTAATATATTAAAGTATTTGTCCATGACATTTAATGTAATTCCTAATATGTTTGATTTTATACCTTGAGTGGCATTATTTGTTTTACATTTGTCTAATTTTTTTCTGTCTAATATTTGTCTAATTTTTTCCTTGCCTTTTTCCTCCATAATTGCTTTATTTTAGAATTATCAAGTATTTTTTGTTATTCTATTCACTTCATTTTATTTTCCTTTTTTTATATTTATTAATCCAAAGATTGCAACATCCATCCTTTCCATACTAAAGTCTACCTAATATTTATTCTTTACTTTTTATAATGTAAATACTTTAGAACACTTTATCTCCCTATATTGACTTTTATGCTATGTTTTCATGTGTTTTAATTCTTACATATGCTAAACCTCACAGGACATTTTGTATTATAGTTTTAAATAGTTAATAGCCATTTAGTTTTACCCAAATATTCACCATTGTCCCTTCTTCATTAATGGTATCCATCTGAGATAATTTTTCTTCTGCATGAAATCCGCTTTTTAGAATTTATTTCTCTGTAGATATGCTGATGATAAAATCTCCGAGTTTTTAATTTTCTAGGAAGTCTTTATTTTATCTTTATTTCTGAAGTTTATTTTCGAGGGGTATAGAATTCCAGGTTGATAATTATAGATTTTAGCATTTATAATATCATTACAATGTCCTCTGATTGCCGTTTTTTTGTTGAAAAAGGAGTTGCCAGTCATATAGTTTCTCCTTTGAAGGTAATATATTCTTTTCCTCAGGTTGGTTTTAAGATTTTTCTCTTTTTTCCTTGGTTTTCATAAGTTTCACTATGATATTCTTACATGTGGTACTCTTTGTACTTATACGTCTGGGGCTTTATAGCTTTTCTTGAATCTGCTGCTTGATATTTTAAAAATCAGACTTGAAAAAGTTTTAATCAGAATCTTTTAAAATATTGCTTCCTCCCCTTTTTACTCTCTCTTTTCATTCTGATACTTAAATTACATGTGTTAGAATTTTTCACGATATCTCATTTGGCTCTTAGGCTTTTTTCTGTATTTGTTACTTTTTTCTCTCTTTTTCTATTCTCTTATCCTTTTTTAAAAATGAAATAACATCTTCTCTTATCTTTCTAAGAATTATTACAAACGATCCCAGACTTACAATGGTTCAACTTACGATTTTTTTGATTTCATGATGGTCCAAAAGTGATATGCATTCAGTAGAAACCGTACTTTGAATTTTGAATTTTGATCTTTTCCCAGGCTAGCTATTTGTGGTTCAATGATCTCTTGTAATGCTGAGCAGTGGCAGCGAGGCGCAGCTCCCAGTCAGCCCTGAGATCTCTACGGTAAACAACCAATGATATATTTAGAACCATTCTGTTTTTCACTTTCAGTCTAGTATTCAATAAATTACATGAGATATTCAACACTTTGTTATAAAATACGCTTTATGTTAGATGATTTTGCGCAAATGTAGGCTAATGTGAATGTTCTGGGCATGTTGAAAGTAGGCTAGGCTAAGCTACGATGTTTGGCAGGTTAGGTGTATTGAATGCATTTTTGACTTACAATGCTTTCAACTTAGGATGGGTTTATTAGGACGAAACCCCATTGTAAGTTGAGGAAGATCTGTATAGTCTTTTTTTGTAATTTTCTTCTGCTCCATGTCTCATCTTTAACTTCAAATTTATTTTTCCTATTTATTTATTTATTTTTCTCCTTTTCTTCTTGTTAGAAGCTTTTGTCAACTAACTAGTGACTTTTGGTGGATAAATGAATGGATGGATAGATAGATAGATACATAGATAGATAGATAGATAGATAGATAGATAGATAGATAGATGTTTTAGAGTGAAATACTAAAATGTAGATTGGAAACAGAAGACACAGGGGCATGTCTTGTGGACTTGTGAGCATCGTTGTAGAGTGGCAATTAGGTGTCCAACTTTTTCTTTTTGAATGAAAGACTCCCATATATCAGTGTCTACAGCTCATTTCTTAGAAATTTTCAGTTTATCAGAAAATATCATCTTGCTTCTTCTTGCCTGGGAAGGAAGGATGTACATATCTTGTGGCTAGTATTCTGGAACTGGTTGATGAAGGGAACTAATGGTATCTCTATTTAGAACATAGTTTTAATTTAATGACTCTTTTCTTTCGAGAACCTCACACCTGCCTTCTGTGTTTGCTGTCCTTAGACCCAAAGCCATTTTGGCTTAATTGCTCTGGAGTGAATACTTACCAACTCCTGTTAGATTGATAAAGGAGTAGCTGTCTCTCTTTGCTGAGTGGAGCTAGGAACCTGGGAGCTTTCAAGCACCTTCTATAGATTATCAAGTAAGCCTTCTTTCCTCCTCTACTGTTGATCTCATCCCCACTTTCTTTGGTAAATTGTGCCTCTAATTCTTGATTCTGTACTGGGTTCCATAGGGAAATGGACTTGCTATTGTTAGTCTTTGTCTTTGTAGGCACTTAGGTTTGATCTTTCTCCACTCTGCTAAGTCATTTATCATTCTTCCATCTGTACAGAATACAATAATAGGAAGTGTAAGAAATTCTCAATATTCAGAACCAAGGCCCTTGGAGATATTGCTCTTCTCTAACCCAATTGGAGCAAGAGTGCCACACCCACACCAGCCCCACATACCCATAGAGTTTGCTTCTCTAGTTCCTTCTTGACTGTCCCCCAGCTGTCCCAGGGCTACCTTCTGTCTAGTTTTGGGTGTTGTATTTTTTGTTCTTGAGCAAAGACTGCAGATAGGGAATGGAGGTTGACCTGAGGTTAGCTTTTTATATCAGGCAGTTTGAGAACCGTTGAGGGTGAGAGACTCTATAACATAAATCTACAAATATAAAAAAAATTAACTATATTATTGGTAATCATTCCCAGTAGGACTTGTACTTGGTATCTACTAATTTATGACACTGAATATAAAAAAAGGTAAGATAATCATATGTAAAAATTATTTTATAGATTCAGACTGCGTTTGCTTCACTGAGGCTAAGTTAGTGAATTTCTTCAGTGACCATGCATATTTATTGGGCGCTTTCTGTGTGGTGGGCACTGGGCATAAAAAGAAGAAAAAAAAGAGGCATGATTGTTGAGGGACATTGGTGGATTAAAAAAAAATACATGTGAATTTTAAGCTTGTTTTGAAACAATATTTTTTCCTAAATTTTCAAACAAAATGAGGACTCATCAAAGACTTTTCTAAGAGATTATACGATTGTTCTGTTTTCTAACCTATTCTATGTTCACCACTCTTCTAGCTTTCTTTTCATGTGGTGATTCACAAACTAACACAGAGCATGGGTGATACCTACCTGAGTTTTTACTCTCAATTTGCTTTGTTTGTGTTTCACATATTTCTGAGGTTGGAGTGAGAAAGCATTTTAATTAAAAGTATTTCTACAATGAATGATTAATGGCTTTTTAAAAAATAAACAAAGAAGAGTGAATAGTAAATAGTAAATAGTTTCACCTAAGTATGCCAATAAAGTATATAAAAAAGTATTATCCTGAGATAAAAGTCTTATATTAAATTTATGTCAACAATTATATCAGCAATTAATATTCAGAAATGGGCTAATAGATAAGTTAATCTAGAAAGCATGGTAAATATTCAGTTGTAAATTATATTTAAATGTTCCAAATACTTTAAGAGGCAAATTACCTTTGATAATGTAGATTTACCATTTGTGATTGACTTTCAATCCTGTTCCCATTCTGGGGACAGTGGCGATAGGGTGCGGTTGTGACGGTAGGCAGCCTGAGATAAGCTTTCTTGTGATATTGTTTATATTGAATAATAAATAGTCACTACTTCATGAAAACAAATACAAATAATATCAACTTTATATATGTATATACATTCACACATATATTACCCTTAGTGATGTTTCTAAAAGTGTGGTCAACAAATGACCTCTATCAAAATAGCTGGGATGCTTGATAAATACTGATTCCTAGGCTTCACCCCCAACTGACCCAGTTGGAATCTCTGAGCCTGAGGCCACGAAATCTGCCTTTAGACAACTACCCTGGGTAGTTCTTATGTACAATAACATTTGAAAACCACCTGTGGGATAGGATAGAGGAGGATGGGTGAGCTCATCAATAGAATTGTTCTATTTGCTGAAGTAAAGAAATCCTGAGAAAGTGAATATGGAACATGCAAATCCCTGTAGTGCATCTGGTAGACGAACTGTAATCTCTTCCCTATTCAGACCTCATTTCCTTTCTCAACAATGCCTTCTGCCGTAATCAGGAACCATTCACTGAGCTGTTCCTTCTGTTATTTATTTATTTGTGCCTATCAGCTTGATGGATAGAGAAGCTGGCTCAGGAGCACAGGCACCCATGACCTACTTTGCCATGCTAGTCTCTCTTGCCTTCACTTTCCCCCTTGGGAGGATCTGCAGCGGACCATTGATTTTGAGTTGGTTTCAACTAGAGATGGCAAAATTAGTCTTAACTTAGCCTGTAAAATTATATTCATTACCAATCAGGAAGGGCGTTGTGAAATACAAATATGTTTGTCTTCACATTTTCCTATTACACTAAAGATTTCAGGTTACCAAGAAATATGAGAAAATATATTCTTCCTTCCTTACTCTCTACCTCTCTCACCCCCTGACAACCAATATGCTTGAACTTGAGTTAATTTTCCTTAGAGAACTTTACTTTTCCTCCTCTTATTTTCAGCTTCAGCCTTGTGGCCTTTATTATTGAACTTGTGAAATACAGTCTTCTGAAGCAACGGGAGCTTTAGGTCTTCAGTGAGAGTCCCTTTATGCTGCTTTTACAGACATCCATTCTCACTAAACCCTGCTTCTCACATTGCTAGAGCAAGCGATGTCCATCCTCTTCCCAACACTTTCCTGCCTCCCTGGATATATGCATCGCCTGAGTTCCTCACATCCTAGCTTCAGGGTGTATTTCCTAATGAAATTATAAAATGGACAGGCCGTTGTGTTGTGGTCAAGAAACCGAAATGACTTTTAACATTTGTGTGAAGAATACCAAAGCTCTTCTGCAGTGCTGACAGAAGGAGGGGTGGAGATGGATGGCAGGTGACGCTGTTTTGTTTATGGATAGAGGCAGAAGTGAGATGAGCTGGGTTTAACTCAATTTTTGGCACAGTTCAGAAAAAGCAGCAGGACTGGATAGAAGACTAACTGCCTATTCAGACTGTAGGCATCTCAAAATAAGTCCTCCTTGTCCTTGTAATTGAACCTGCTGTAGAGGCAGTGAGGTATAATCACTAAGAATTTGGACTCTGGTGTCAGGCTACTTAGGTTTAAGATTTTGACTTGACCGTTTACAAGCTGTGGCCCTTTAGCATGTTGTTTTACATCATTGTCTCTCAGTTTCCTCTCCTGCGATGCAAGATGGGTCATTATCACTGACTACAAGGTTGTTAGTGGATTAACTGAGATAGTGAGTTGCAGCATCTGGCACCTAATAAATGCTCAGTCAGCCATACCAATCATACTTATTAATGACAGAGAATTACAGGCATAACTTGATGCCAATAACCAAACCTTTATACCTCATTTGTTTTCTTGATTTGGAATTTGGATAATAGTTTCTTTTAAATATATTTAGGTTGGACTATGAAATTGCTGATATTAAGCAATTCTGACCATAAAAATTGTGATATCATTCAACAAATAGTTAAAGCTACATATATATATCTGTCTTGGTACATAGTTCTTTTAGGAGCACTGTTAGGCAAATATTATAGTGTTGATTTAGAAAGTAAAGCTTAGTGATGTGAAGTGGTTTCCCCAGAGACGCAAGACAGCAGCAGGGAGAGAACTCTGCATCCAACGTCAGTCCTTGGATTCAAATCCCACTTTCTTTTTACCACATAAAGAACTTCTTAAAGAGTGTGAAGAAACTCTTTAAATGAAAGATATATACTATTGAAATTTAATTTTGCTGAGCTAAATATTTGCTCCTTGCCTAGAGTATATTTTGTCATGTATTAGTCAGGGTTATACAGAAATATATATAGGGGGCCAGCCCAGTGGAATAGCGGTTAAGTTTGAGCGCTCCACGTCAGTGGTCCAGGGTTTACGGGTTTGGATCCTGGGCCCAGACCTATGCACTGCTCATCAAGCCCTGCTGAGGCAGCGTCCCACATGGAGCAACTAGAAGGATGTACAGCTATGACATACAACTATCTACTGGGGCTTTGGGGAGAAAAAAGGAGGAAGATTGGCAGCAGATGTTAGCTCAGGGCCAATCTTCCTCAAAAAAAAAAAAAGAAGAAGAAGAAGAAGACGGCAAGTGTGGATTTGAAAGTCCTGTGAGGAAAATCTTGGACTGGACTTGGCATTTAGGAAAAAAAAAGAAAAAAAAATATATATATGTAGAGAGAGAGAGAGAGACTTACAAGGAATAGGCTCATGTGATTACGGAGGCTGACTCATGAGCCAGTAGGCTGACTTAAGCCAGTACACTCAAGACCCAGGAGAGCCAATGGTATAGTTCCAGTCTGATGGCAGCAGGCTGGAGACCCAGGAAAGCTGAATGTGCAGATGAAGTCTAAATGCAATCTGCTGGACAATTCCCTCTTGCTCAGTGAGTTGGTCTTTTTGTTTTGTTTACCCAGGCCATCAACCGATTTGATGAAGTCCACCCACAATATAGAGGGGCATCTGCTTTACTCAAAGTTCACCAATTTAAATATTAAACTCATCCAAAAACATCCTCCAAGTTGATGTATAAAATTAACCATCACAAGTCCACCCCTTGTCAACTTAGCACCTGTACACATCTCCTTGAATCATACTTAATCTCCATAAAAATATAATAACAAGGTTATATTTCCACCTAACAGGATAAAACTATCCTGCATACAACTGAAAAAACACTAGCTCTTTCCCCAGAAGAGTCCTTGCTTGATGTTTACTCTTTTCCTTGGTGTCTCATAACTTAAATACTATGATGTAAAATTAACGATACTTACCTATTTAAGTCAATACATCTTATGTTACATGATAAAGGGATAAGAGAGGGAAGAAAAAGATATTTGATACGTATGTACAAATATTCATAACAAAATAAATAGGAAATATTCATGACAATCCCAGTCCTCAGTTCTGTAACTGGTCACATGGCTACAGCTGATGTTTATAACTCTCTTCTTCCACTATCTATTCCATATTCCCTTTGCCTTCAGCAAACACCTCAGCTGGTCATGTTTCTTTACCTAGTGGGATGACCCAAGCCTTCATTTCTGAAGAGTCTGGGCCATTAGTAGTTCTTCCTGAATTGGGTTGTTGCAGTTTTACAGACTTCAATTACAGGGCATAATAATACTGAGAGACACCCAAGGGGATCTTCTCTATTCCGGACATACTCTTCCTTACCTTCATTGTGGGGTAGCAATTCAATTTCTCCTTGGTAGTCAGGATAATCGCCCAGCCAGCACAGTAACTCCCTTCTATGCTTCTTGATTCAGAGGCATGCAGAGTCCAAAGTGGCCAGGCTGCATTCTTAACTTCCAGTTCAATGGAATCGTTGTGTCTCTCGGTGGAAGCATTCCTTCCTTCGGAACTAAGACCTCTAGGACAGCAGAGCCTAAGGTTGCAAGGACAGAAAACAAAAATTTTGCCTGTAGGTTGCTAGGAATAATCATGAAAGTTGCTACTCCCATTTTCACCCCTAGATTCCTGGACCCACAAATCTTGGCTATAAGAGGAGCATCACATATTGGGTGCTGATTCAGAGCATATAGAGCCACCTGGAGAAATTTGCCCAAGCCCTGAAAGGTATTGCCACCTAGCTGGAACTGGAACTGCGTCTTCAAAAGTACACTCCACTGTTCTATTAATTCCACCTGCTTCAGGATGGTGAGGAACATGGTAAGACCAGTGCTTTCCATGAGCATGGTCACTTCTTTTGCTCTGAAGTGACTTCCTTGATCAGAAGTAATGTTGTGTGGAATACCATGTTGTGGATAACGCATTCTGTAACTCCATGAATGGCAGTTTTGGCAGAAGCACTGCATGCAGGGAAGCAAATCCATATTCAGAGTGTCTATCCCAAAAAGAACAAAACTTTGCTCCTTCCATAAAGGAAGCAATCTGGTGTAATTAAGCTGCCCAAGTCGCTGACTGATCACCCAGGAGAATGGTACCATATCAGGAACTTAATATTGGTCTCTGCTGCTGGCATATCAGGCACTCTGCAGAGGCTGCAGCCAGGTCATCCTTAGTGAGTGGAAGTCCATGTTGCTAAGCCCATGCATAACTTCCATCCCTGCCACCATGGCCACTTTGTTTATGAGTTATGTCTTTGTTTGGAAAAAGACAGAGATGACTGAGTAAAGAGGCTAACTGGTACCCATAGAACATTAAAATCCTTCTTTGCTAAGGTCATGCTTTGGTGGGCTTTGACGAGGGACACAAATATCTTTACATTTTTCACCCATTCAGAGAGATCTAACCACATACCTCTTCCCCAGACTTCCTTGTCACCAATTTTCCAATCACGTTTCTTCCAAGTCCATACCTACTTGCCAACCATTGGCTACAGCCCATGAATCAGTATATAATTCCACCTCTGGCCATTTCTCCTTCCAAGCAAAATGAACAACCAGCTGCACCACTTGAAGTTCTACCCACTGGTAGAATTTCCCTTCACCACTGTTCTTCAGGGATGTCCCAGAAAGGAGCTGTAGCTGTCCACTCTCAGGTGGTGCCTGCATGTGCTACAGAACTATCTGTAAACCATGCCTGAGTTTTCTCTTCCTCTGTCAATTCATCATAGGGATCTCCTCCTGAGGCCAAGGGTGGAGGCTGTGAGAGAGAAGGTAGTGTGGCAGGAGTAGAGACCATGGGCATTTGGGCCACTTCTTCAGGTAACTTACTTGTTACTTACTTCAGGGCCTACTCAGACCCAATCTCATAAACACCACTCCATTTGATGGAATGTTGCTGTGCATGCCCAACTGTACGGGGTCAGTTAACACCTAGTTCATGCTTGGAAACTCAGGTATCATGGTAACTTGGTGACCCATGGTTAAGTATTTAGTCTCTACTAAGGCTCAGTAGCAGACTAAGAGCTGTTTCTCAAAAAGAGACTAGTTGTCTGCAGAGGATGACAGGGCCGTGCTCCAAAATCCTAAAGGCCTGTGCTGTGATTCACTTACAGGGGCCTGCCAAAAGCTCCCAGCAACATTCTTATCTGCCAGTGCTACTTCATCTGCCCTTGGATCTGCTGGATCATGTGGCCCAAGTGGCAGAGCAGCTTGCACAGCACCCTGGACTTGTTGCACAGCCTTCTCTTGTTCTGGGTCCCATTCAAAATTAGAAGCTTTGTGGGTCAGTCAGTAAATGTGCCAGAGTTACATACCCAAATGAGAAATTCATTGCTTCCAAAATCCAAAGAGGTCCACTAGATGCTGTGGTTCTGTTTTTGCTGTAGGAAGAGTTAGAGGCAACAACTTATCCTTCACCTTAGAATGGATATTTCAACATGCCTTGCACCGCTGGATCCCTAGACATTTCACTGAGGTAGAAGGACCCTGAATTTTTGTTGAATTTATTTTCCACCTCTTGGCATGTAAATGTCTTACCAATAAATCTAGAGTGGCTATTACTTCCTGCTCACTAAGTCCAATTACCATAATGTCATCAATGTAACAGACCAGTGTGATATCATATGGGAAGGAAAGGTGGTCAAGACCCCTGCAAACCAAATTATGACATAGGACTGGAGAGTTGATATACCCCTGAGGTAGAACAGTGAGTGTATTGCTGGTTTTACCAATTGAAAGCAAAGTGCTTCTGATGGTCCTTATTGACAAGTATTGGGGAAAAAAAATTTGCCAGATCAATAGCTACATTCTAGGCACGAGGGAATATGTTAATTTACTCAAGCAATAAAACCACATTTGGCACAGCCATTGCAAATTGGAGTCACCACCTGATTAAGTTTATGATAATCCACTGTCATTCTCCAAGATCCATCTGCCTTCAGCACAGGCCATACAGATAAATTGGATGGGGATATAATCACCACCTCTGTAGCTTTCAAGTCTTTGATGGTGGCACTAATCTCTGCAATCCCTCCACGAATGCCATGTTGCTTTTAGTTTACTATTTTTCTAAATAGAGGTAGTTCTAGTGGCTTCTACTTGGCCTTCCCCTTCATGACGGCTCTCGCTTCACAGGTCAGGAACCAATGTAGGAATTCTGCTGGATGCTGAGTATATCTATTCCAATTTTGCATTCTGGAACTGGGGAGATAACCACAGGATGGGTTCAGGGACACACTGGACTCACTGAGAGACAGACCTGAGCTAAATCTCCATTGACCACCTGACCTCCATAAGCCCTTACTCTGACTGGTGGACCACAGTGATATTTTAGGTCTCCTGGAATTAACATCAGTTCAGAGTCAGGGTCCAGTAATTCCTGAAAGTTCTGATTATTTCCTTTAATTCAGTGAACAGTCACCCTGGTAAAAGACTGTAAATCCCTTTGGGGAAGGCTGGAAGAAAGATTAACAATATAAATTTTTGGCAATATACAGGGGCCCTCTTCAAGGGGACCCAGTCTCCCCTTCATTCAAGGGGTTCTGGGTCTGTAAACTGGCTCAAGTCTGGGAATTAACTGAAGGGCTGTGACTCTCTGCTTTTATGATTCAGATTAAACTTTCTTCACTTTACCTAAAATTCTTCTGCTTATACAGATTAAGTAAGAATTTAGTAGGCTTCCTATCTATCTCCCTTCTAGAACACCATAATTAACTAGCCAGGACCATAGGTCTGGGCAACTCAGACTATTCTGATTGCTGTTTTGACTCTGCTGTTCATTATAGTAACTATACCCACCTTGGTTTTGGCAGTTGAGTGCTACCACTCGGCCCCTGCCACTCCAGGGTCCAATTACTCCCATTGCATTTGTTTCCCATTTCAGTGGCCACAGTTCCCACTGTAAGATCCAGCCTATGAAGAAGAGCAATCACAGAGCTCTTCAAGGATGGGGGCTCCCCTCAGAAGTTTATTTCTCACAGTCGTGGTTAAAGTTGTGTCTCTGGATCCTCCCAGAGTGGGTCAGTAGGTCTTAAGTGACAAATCCCCTCTAGGATTCTAATCTCCCTAAGCTGTTGAATTCCTTCCTCTCCAGTGAACTAAGGCAGGTCTGGCATTTCTAGCTCACTCACTGTGGGCACATTTTAGCCCACGTTTCAGCCAATTATCTAAACTGTTAGAGCCCTTTCTAACTCCTCAAGCTGCAGCATTAAATGCAGAATCTCTGCTTGGTGAGCCCATATCAATAAATTCAGCCTGATCCAATAGTTCTTTCCACTATTATCCCACACACTTAGTATCCACTCCCACACATGTTCCATGGACTTCTGTCTGTATAAATTAGAACACTCAAGTAGTTCTTTTGGAAGGTAGCACACTTCCTCAACGGGTCACATTTTGTACCTCACCTTTAGAGGCCTGCAGGGACCTGAGTATAATTATAGTTCTAAAAGCAAAGAGGGTTGGTGGGGAGGGTCCTGAGGATAATCAACGTTGTCTTGCATGGCAATTGCCTCAGGGCAATGCAGGGTTGATCCCCTCAGGATGGGGTGGAGAGTCAGAAGAACCACCACCACTGGAGGGTGGGAAGGTCACTTCTACTCATCAGAGTAAGACTCATCAGAATTTAGGGGCTCAACACCCCCAGCCTCAACAGGGTTTTCCCACATAGTCCAATTCCAACTTTCAGGACCCCGTTCTTTCCCAATCAGTGCCCTCACTTGAACAGTAGACACCTTGTGAAACTGAGAAGTCTATTTGCTCTGTAAGTCAGCCTCTCACAAGATGAAATTCTGGGTTTGGTTTTCAACAATCTCAGTCCTGTAGCTCACAGAAAATAAGGGTTTCTTTCAAGACAGACACAGAGGCTTTTAGATCATTTACATGGTGCTTGAGCTAGAAATTCGAATCTCTGAGCTCATTTTTTCTTTCACCACTTTGTTCAGCGACATTATGAGCAACTGGTCAATCTCATGATACTTGTTAATTTGTCAAAGATGTTTGAAAATATTATATACATCGTCACTCAGATCCTTGCTTTTTCTGTGTTTGATAAGAGTGTCTCTATTGATAGATCATGCCTTGGACTACCAGTACTGTCTTAACTACTACTGGAAATAGATCCCTAGCGTCTTTAACTCTAATTAGTTTAGAGATCCAATTCCAGAAATCCCAGAACCATTCAGAAAATTCATCCTTAGAATTCTGTTCCTCTAGAACCACTCTCAGTACCACAATTTGTATTAGTCTGCTAGTGCTGCCATAACAAAATACCACAGACTGGATGGCTTAAACACAAATAAACACAAATTTATTTTCTCACAGATTACAGTGCCAGCAGGATTGTTTTATGATAAAGCCTGTCTTTCAAATGTTTGCCTTTTGGCTTTACCCTCACATGGCTTATTCTCTGTGTGTATGCACTTCTGGTATCTTCCTCTTCTTATAAGGACAATAGTCCTATTAGATTAGGGATCCACCCTTATAACTTCATTTAACCTTAATTACCTCCTTAAAGGCCATATCTCTAAACACAGTCACATTGGGTATTAGGGCCTTAACATGTAAATTTGGGAGGACACATTCAGTCTATAACATGTCTACATGAAGCAAATGTTCTGTAAATAATAAATGAGATAGTAAAATCCCTTTTCAAGAAATCAGAAGTCTGAAAATATTTACATTTCTTTATTCTCAGGTATAACTTAGGAAAAACTAAGGCTTCCATTTGTTTTGACTCCCTGAGAATTGCAAGTCTAATAGTTGAATAATACTAACAGTAATAATAATTTGATGATAATAACAATATAGTCACTTCTTACTGAGGTTTTATTTTGTGACACATACTATGTACATGATTTTCATTTATGAATAGTATTCCTTAAAAAAATCTTACATAAAATAACATAGTTTTCAAGATGATAAAAAAAATGAGGCCAAGGGCCGGCCCGGTGGCATTACGGTTAACTTTCCATGCTCTGCTTCAGCAGCCCAGGGTTCGCAGGTTCAGATCATGGGCATGGACCAGCACACTGCTTGTCAAGCCACGCTGTGGCAGCATCCGATATAAAGTAGAGGAAGATGGGCACGGATGTTAGTTCAGGGCCAAAATATACAAAGAACACTTAAAATTCAACAGTAAGAAAACAAACATCCTGATCAAAAAATGTCCAAAAGATTGGAACAGACACCTCACCAAAGAAGATATACAGATGGAAAATATGTATATGGAAAGATGTTTAACATCATACATCATCAGGAAAATGTAAAGTAGAACAACAATGAAATACCACAACACACCTATTAGAATGGCAAAAATCCAGAACACTGACAACACCAAATGCTGGCAAGAATCCAGAGCAAAGAAACCATCACTCGTGCTGGTGGGATGCAAGATGGCACAGCTACTTTGGAAGACAGTTTGGCAGCTTCTTACAAAACCAAGCATATTCAGCACATATTCCAGCAATCACACTTTTTGGTACTTGCCCAAAGGAATTGAAAACTATGTCCACGTAAGAACTTTCACACAGATATTTATAGCAGCTTTATTCATAATTGCCAAAACTCTGAAGAAACCAAGATGTCTTTCAGTAGATGAATGGATAAAGAAACTATGGTACATCCAGACAATGGAATATCACTCATCGCTAAAAATAAATGAGATAGAAAGCTATGAAAAGACATGGAGAAAACTTAAATGCGTATTACTAAGTGAAAGAAGCCAATCTGAAAAGGCTACATACTGTATGATTCTGGAAAAGGCAAACCTATGGAGAAAAAAATCATTGGTTGCCAGGGAGGTGTGGGGAGAAGGGAAAAGGGATGAATAGGTGGAACATGGAGGATTTTTAGCGTAGTGAAAATACTATATATGATACTATAATAATGGTTGCCTGTCATTACACATTTGTCCAAACCCATAAAAAATATGACACTAACAGTGGACCTTAATGTAAACTATAGATTTGGGATGATAATGATGCATTGATGTAGTTCCATGAATTGTAACAAAGGTGCCACCCTGGTGGGGGATGTTGATAATGGAGGAGGCTGTGCCTGTGTGGGAGAAGAGGTTATATGAGAAATCTCTGTACTTCCTCCACAATTTTGCTGAGAACCTAAAACCGCTCTAAAAAATAAAGTCTTTAAAATAAAAACCAAAATCTAAAAACCATGAAGCTTGGTGAGGTTAAACAACTTGCCCCAGACCAAATGTTCCTCAAAGTTGGTGTGTGAAAGAAATCCAGATTTGACTGGGGCCAAATCCTAGGATTTACAACTGGCTGTACTCCCTGGTCTGTACAATGGATTCTTAAAACACCAAGTACAATTTTTTTTCACACATTTCTATTGATTTAAAAAAATAAAATTCACATCTTATTCCTTTTATATTATACTTAGAACCCAAAGATCTCCCCATACTTAAGCAGAACTGTCTGCAAACCTTTTATGAACATAGACTGTGTCCCAATAAATGTTTGCACATTTATACAGGATGAACCTAAACTTCTGAGATGAAAATATATCCCACTTGCCTACAAATTGTTGAATTTTTTCTGCATATTTTTATATTTTTCTACATATCTTAAAAAAAGGCATGTCTTTCTAAAAATCACTATCAGCAATGAATTGACAGCTCCAGAGGAATTGGACATTCTATAAAATACTAGGAAATACCACCTCCTGTCTGTACTGCAATCACTTTCCTGTTCTGAGACTCTTGATCGATGGAACTTTAGACTAGATTACAAGCCTTTTTGATTATACAACTCTTTTAAAAAATATGCACACACAGCTTCAGAACATATACTGTTTGTGTATTTATTTGTTATTCTTGATCCAAGCCACCACCGTCTCTTACCTACACTCTGCAATAGCCTCACAGCCTCCTGATCTCCTTACTCTTTCTTTTTGCAGACTGTTGTCTACACGAAAGTCAGAGCAATCTTTCTAAAATGTAAATCAGATCACATGGTCAAATCCCTCTGATGGCCTCTCTTCACTCAGAATAAAATCAAATTCCTTACTGAGGCCTACCTGGCCTTACATAATCCGGCTCCTGTCTGCCTCTCTGAACCTTTCTCCTACCATTTGTCACATTATTACTCTGCTCTAGCCACATGCTCCCTTGCTTTTCCTCAAATGTCCAAACTAGTCCTGCCTCAAGGCCTGTGTACTCACTGTGTCCTCTGCCTGATATAAACATGCGTATAAAAAGTGGCACATCCATACAATGGAATATTACTTAGTGCTAAAAACAAAATGAGCTATCAAACCATGAAAAGGAAGTTTCCATGGAGGAAACTTAAATGCATATTAGTAAGTGAAAGAAGCCAATATGAAAAGACTACATACTATATGATTCCAACTATGTGATATTCTGAAAAAGGCAAAACTGTGGAGAAAAAAAAAGGTCAGTGGTTGCCAGGGATTAGGGAGGGAGGAGAGATGAATACGCAGATAGGTGGAGCACAGAGGATTTTTAGGGTAATGAAAATACTACGTATGGTACTATAATGTGGGATACATGTCATTATACATTTGTCCAAACCTATAGAATATACAACACTAAAAGTGGACCCTAATGTAAACTATGGACTCTGGGTGATAATGATGTGTCAATGCGTTTCATCAATTGTAACAAATGTACCATGCTGGTGGGTGATGTTGATAATTGGGGAGGCTCCTTCACATCATCTGTATTCTGACCCACACACCACGTCTTCGAAGAGGCCTCACCTGACCTCCCTTCCTAATGCAGCATCCTCCCCTTCAGTCAGGCTCTAGCCCTCTTTTGTTTGTTTGTATGATTGACTGTTTCTTTCTTTCTTTTTTTTTTTTTTGGTGAGGATGATTAGCCCTCAGCTAACATCCGTTGCCAATCCTCCTCGTTTTGCTGAGGAAGATAGGCCCTGGGCTAACATCCATGCCCATCTTCCTCTACCTTATATGTGGGACGCCACCACAGCATGGCTTGATAAGTGGCGCATAGGTCCACACCCAAGATCTGAACCTGTAAACCCCGGGCCACCGAAGCAGAGTTGTGAACTTAACCACTATACCACCAAGCTGGCCCCTCTTTTTTTTTTTTATTCTACATCATTTATCATCACCTGATGTATATTTACATGTATATTTGGTTATTTTCTGCCTCACCCCATGTAGCTGCCATGAGAGCAGAGATTTTGCCACTTTTGTTCATATTTATATTCTCAGGGTTAAAACAGCAAAATAGTCTTTGACACATAGAAGGTGTTCAGTATTGTTAAGCAGATGAATGAATAAATGAATAAGTATATTTACTACTGAGTTACAAATTATGTATATTATAAACCTTACACAAAATAGAAATTCTTTTTAAAAAAAGCCATAAAAATAAATTTAAAAAAAATTCTCATATGTCCTTCTGTACCTTAATGAAGTGTTTTGCTCACCTCTGGAGTGCTCTATAAAACACAGATGTCAACAGGAACAAGGAGCATCATCAACCTTTTGTCTGCCTTTTGAAGTACTGAATGACCATTTTTAATAGCATTCAGTTTGTATTATACAACTATTCAGTTTAGCCTCCTCTTGATAAAGCATTCTTTATCTCAGAAAAACTTGAAAATAAAAGTAAAGCCACAGATTGTTTAAGACCTTGAAGATCATTTGGGTCTGCCCTTCCTCTGACCCTCTGAATCTAGTTGACCTTCCACACATCCTGGGAGGTCTGACTCCTATAAACCAGCCTCAGATAATGGAATTTGACTTACTGGGCCAACTTACTCTCAAATTGAAGCACTGTCTGTCTTCCTAGCCTTCCAATATCTGTTTTCTTATCCTGACTTGCACCCATCTAATTTTGCTCTCCTGAATTTGGTTCAACTTCATATCTCAGTTGTGTGTATTTCTCTGAATTCTGAGTCCCCACAGCTCCAGGAAGGGGTCCTTTCCATCCTCCAGGGTAGATTGGCCACATCTCCTGGGCCAATCACTAGCCCTGTTAATGAGAGGAGATTGTAAAATATATTTTTATTTCTTCATTTTATAGATTAAAAAATTCAAACCAAATGGAAAACAAGATTAGAGCAAAGTCAGAAAGAGAATGACCCCTAGACCCACTATTATTTTTATTTTACTATGTCTCAGAAAACCATAAAAATGCACTTTAAAGGGTAATTTTATGAACAGAAAGATCATTAATCATATAAGGCTGATTTTGATGTGTTACTAAAACTGCATTTTCTGATTTAAAAATTCTTGAGTCAAACAGTTGATTTCTGTTCCCTGCAATATGATGAACTAGATAGCCAGAGAAAACTTCTCTAGATAAAATATCAGAAATGTGTGTGTACGTATGTGTGTGTATTTAAAGGAAATCTTTAGGAGTCATTATTGCAGTATCAAATAGAAATTCAAGGAGGTATGCCACCTCTTTAACCAGCATGTATTCTGAGTGCATCTTGCAGTTGCTGGTGGCTTAGAGTTCTGGATTTAATGGACCACATGTACTGGGAACAGGAGACAAACATGCCCAAGTTGGGTTAACTTGAGAATTTTGAAAGCTTTACTCACAATAGGTGAAAATATAAACCTGACCAGTAGAGGGAGATGTGGGGATAGTTTTCTGCTTTGGTTTTGGGTTAGGACAAAGGCAGAAACTGGGGTGGAGGGCTGGGGACCCAAAAATTCCTATTCACAAGCTCTACTTATGTGAGTCAGTTCCAGAATTCAAAAAAACCTCTAATCAAAATTTTAATCTGAAATCGTTCTGTATTGGGAATGGCCTCTGTTCCTGGAAGAAATAAAGACAAATCCTCTCTAGTGAAACTGCACGTTAAATGCAGGCTTTAAAATTTCAAATTGATGGAGTTACAGAGAAGGGCTAACAATCAAAAATTATAAAATACTTAAGGAAAGAAGCCACCATGAAAAGGAGCCAACAAAAACAATAGATCACAAAATCAGATATGCAATATCAGAATATTCATAAAACGGCTATAAAATATGGTACATGTGTTAACAGAAACGAAAGGACTATTAAAATATGCTAGAGAACAATGGACTATTAAAATAGAATGGCATATTTGATAAAGAAAAAATATAACAACTAGAGAGGAAAAATATAATTACTGAAATAAAAATTTACTGACCTGGCTAAGTAACAGATTAGTGAATTAGTGAACTGGAATATGGAGCTAAAGAAATAATTCAAAACACAGCATAGAGAAAAAAGCAATGGAATGTATGAAAGAGAAATTGAGACATAGAGGATAGGGTGCTAAAGTCTTAGGAAATAATAGAAAAAATTGGAAAGAAACAATATCTGAAGAGAAAATGAGAGAAAAATTTTCATTCTATAATTAAATATATAGACCTTCAGATTTAGGAAGACTAATGGATCACATACCAAAAAGTTGTACAGAAACCCATTACCAGAGCCCTTAATTTGAAAGTATAGAATAGAAAAATAAATCTTGGAAATCTGAAATGCGTTTGTAAGAAAAGACAGATTCTCTCCAAAAGGATAAGTATACACTGATGGCTGACTCTCAGTAGCTACAGTGGAAGCCAGAAAAGAGCGAGATATTATCTTCAAAGTGTCGAGAAAAAAATAAAAGGGCAACATAAAGACATTTTAAGATAAAAACTGAGACTTTACCAAGAAGAGACTTTATTTCAGGAACTTGTAATTTACTTCAGAAAGAAAGAATAGGATGACAGAGGGAAGGTGTGCCTGTAGAGAACGGTAAGCAAGCAAATAGTGAACCTATACACTGAGGTACAAAATAACAACCAACCAGCAATTGCGGGGGTAAAATAAAACTAAGGTGCTAGAGAGAAACCAGATATTTGGTTAAGGTAGATATATTTGTTAAGGTCTCTAGGGTAACCACTGAAAAAGTAAACATCAAGTGTGTAATTTCCAAACAAGAAAGGAAAACTAAAACAAAAACAAAAAAATCACTCCATCCAGATGACGGCAAAAACTGAGAGAAAAGAAACTTAGAAAAAGAAGGATAAATATAAAGAACAGAATAAGAAGGTAAAAAGTATTCTGAGTCTATTCATAATCATGTTAATGTACGGTCTTGCATTTCTTAACGATGGGGATATGTTCTGAGAGATGTGTCATTAGGCGATTTTGTTGTTGTGTGAACATCATAGAGTGCACTTACACAAACCTAGAGGGTATAGCCTACCACACACCTAGGCTCTATGGTACTAATCTTATGGGGCCACCATCATATACGTGGTCCGTCATTGACCGAAACGTCGTTATGCAGCACATGACTGTATATGAGCATAACTCTTCTGTTACAAGGCAACGATTGTCAGACTTCATAAAAAAAACAGTTTTATATGACTTGGAGTCACCTGTTTAAAACAAACTCCCATACACGTGGAGCATTAAAAAATAGAAAAAAATATATACAGGAAAATACTAATAAAAAGAAAGATGCTCCTGCTATATTAATATCAAACAAAAGAGAGTTTGTAGCAAAAAGCATTACTTGAGATAGAGCTACTTCATATTGATTAAAGTTTATATTCGCCAGGAACATTCTAAACTTGTATACACAATAGCATAGTTTTATAGCTCCAAAGCCACACTTGACAGAATTGCCAGGAGGAAGCGATAAATGACCATAATGCAAGAGATTTTAACACAGCTTTCTCAGGAATCAATAAAACAAACAGACAAAAAGTTGGAAGGATATAGAATATGTGGAAAAAACCCAACTATATGGAAGGCTGCATCCAATAGCTGGTGAATGTACTTTTTTCTCAAGTATGTATGGAACATTTTTTTCAAATTAAAGAATCATTATTATACAGAATATATTATTTGATCATCTCATAATTAAATTAGATATTTGTGACACAAAGATAACATTAAAAATATACAATTGAATATTTTAAAACATTTAAAAAATAATTTATGATTCAAACTATAAAACATTTGGGAAACTGAAAACATTGAACAAAATAATTATAAAAATACTACCGATAAAATTTAGGTATTTCTGTTAAAATGATAACTAGAAATGTATAAGTTTAAATATTCATATTAGAATAGAAGAAAGTCTAAAAGGTATTAGACAAAGAGATGAACCTAAGAAGATAGAGATAAATAACAATATAGAATAAAACCAAAGAAAGGAGAAAGGTAAAATTAAAGTTAAAAACAGAAATTAATAAAATTGAAAATAAGGATAAAATGGATATGGCTTACATAGCCAAAATTTGGTTCTTTGCAAAGTCTAATAAAGCAGACAAACATCCAGCAGGACTGATCAAGAGATAAAGAAAGAAGACACAATGACCAGTAGCAGAAATTTTTAAAAGGGCCTTCAGAACAGATGTAGCAGAAGTTAAAGACAAACAATATTATGCACGGATATGTGCAAAAAAGAGAAAATGTGGATAAAATGGGAAAATTCTTAATAGAAAACTACCAAAATAAGTTAAGACTAAATAAAATATATGAATGCAAATAAATTGATCTATAGTGAAAAAAAAGCCTTCCTGAAAAAAGAACATACAGATAATTCTAATCATTTTCAAATTCTTTAAAGTATAGGAAAAAAGAGAACTTACATTTTCTGAGATAAATTTCAAAGCCAGAAAAGACACCACTTAAGAAAGAAAGAAAGAAAAAAAACTTACAGACCAATCTCATTCAATAACACAGATTCAGAAATACTCAACAAAATATTAGCAAACCAAACCCAGTATAGTATAAAAAAGGGAAGTTGGCTTTATACGAGGAACGCAATGCCAGCTCAACTTTAGACACTCTGTCAATACAATTGACCCAATTTATAGCTCATGGGAGAAAAAACACATGATGATTTAAAAAGATGAACAAAGAACATGAGATAAAATCAACATCAATTCATGATTTAAAAAAAAATTAGCAACTAAGAATTAAATGATTAAAGGTATTTATTTTTAAATTTTTTAAAAATTTAATCACATTTAGTGGTGAAACACTGAAAGCATTCTTTTGAAATGCAGGAAGAAGATAAGAATGCCCAATTTATCACTTTTATTTAACATTGTAAAAACCGTTCTAATATATGAAAGAAATCATTTAAAAAGTTAGGAATTAGAAGGGGGAGAAACAGCTGCCATTATTTTCAGATGGTATGATAGTCCTCAAAGAAAAATAAACTAAACAAAACAAAAAAACAGAAAACAAATAATTTGAATTAATAAAATAATTGAGCGATTTTGACATTTAATTTCAATAGCAAAATAATGATCCATATGTCATTTTTATTAGAAAAAATTTACAAAAGGAGCCTAAGAATAAATCTAATAAATATATTTGAGATTATTGTAATACACGAAATTATAAATATTAGTAAAAGGTATTAATGAAGTCCTACATAAGAGGAGAGATACATTGATAAATAAAATCAATATCATAAAAATATCATTTCACCCCAAACTGACCCATAGATTAAATTCAATTCCAACCAAAAAACCTACAAGAGATTTCTGAAACCTACAAAATGATTCTAAAATTTATTTGAAAAATGAAGTGCCAAGACTCAATTCTGAAAAAGAAAAATAGTGGTTTTTTCCTCCTACAATTTATCATGATATATTAAGAATCATAGGTGCTGGCTCTGTGGCCTAGTGGTTAGGTTTGGCGTGCTCTGCTTCGGCACGCCCAGTTCGGTTCCCAGGCACGGACATACGCCACACATCAGCAGCCATGCTGTGGTGGCGACCACGCAGTAGAGGTGACCAGCATTCAAAATGGAGGACGGTTGGCACAGATGTTAGCTCAAGGCGAATCTTCCTCAGCAAAAAAAAAAAAGCCATAGGCAAGTTGGCCAATGGAAGAGAATAGAGAAACAGACCCATGCTTATATGAAAAATTAAAATATGATGGAGATGACAATGCAGAACCTAAAATATGATAAGATTACATCCAAGGATGGAATTTTTAATTATAATTTTATTATTATTTTTAAACCAAATGAACTGAGGATTGCAATGTGAAAGGCAAAGCTGTAAAAACTTAAAAGACAAATATAGGGGATATTTTAGCAATCTCATATAGATAGGATATTGCGAACAATTCTCCAGAACACTAACCGTAAAAGAACGTTGATAAATTAACCACATAAACGGTAAGAACTTCTTTTCATCAAAATATACCATAAAGAGAGTGAAAAGGTAAGTTGAAGACTAGGAAAAAATATTTGCCACATGTGTCAGTGACAAATGGTTCATGTCTAGAACTTGTAAATAATTTCTCAGGGTAAATATTTTAAAAGCCAAGAAACCCAACAGAAAAGTGAGCTAAGAATTATAAAAGGCTATTCTTAGAGGATGAAACTCAAATAGTAACGCTAAAGTGCATTAGTAAAATAAAGAAATGCAAATTAAAACTATAAGAAGATACCATTTTGAAACCAAATATTCACCAAAAATTAGTCTCCCAGTTCCAGTATTGGTACCTTACAGAGCAATATGGAATCTATTACACTGCTGGTGGAATCGTAATTAGTTACAACTATTTGAAAAGCAGTTTGAATCATCAATCTTGGAAGATGACTGTATACATCCTACAATCTAGCAATTGTACTACCAGTTGCATATCTTAGAGAAAACCTTGCACATGTATAAGAATAATATACAAGAACAACTATAGCAGCACTATTTACCATCAGAAAATAAAATGTTCATTAACAACAGTTCAATGGATAATTTTGATGCCTTCAGATAATAGAAATATTATGCAACACTGAAAATTAATTAATTAAAGCACAACATAGATGCACCAGTCAGCATTCTAGCACACTCAAACTGGATAACGAGAGGATGAGACAGAATAATACAGAAAGTATTTAAAGTAGGGCATGTACAAACTATAGGTAGGATGTGTATTACGCTAAGGCTACCGACACTGTGGGCTATAATCTCCCTTAGACCCAAAGGTATGAGGGAGAGAAGCAATTGCTACAACCCACAGAGGGCAGCTGTGTGAAAAGGGCCACCTGCCTGGATCTGTGGCCTCCAGTCTAGGGAAGCAACGACCCTGAGCAGACTCCGCAAAGAGGGCACAGCCGAATAAATTCTCCTTCCTCCAATGGTGTGCTGGTAGATATATGCTCTCCAAAAACAAAAGACCTAAATTATAGCATTTGCAAAGTGGTATAAATATTCCGCCTTCCCCAGGGCTGATGAGACAGGATGAGATCGCCAGGGGCTGTTCTTGTGAAATGAAGAAGACTTCAGGATGAGCTCTGAGGGCCTCTAGGTTGGCGGTTGGGGAGGTGAGAAGGAGGAGACTATGCTGTAGGAGAACAAACAAGACAGAGTAGGTCCTGGAAGCCAAATGAAGAAGCTTTCCAAGTTGGGAGTCACCAGCTGAGTCAAAGGCTGCTGATTGGTCAGAGAGATGAGGAGTGATTCAGAAGTGACCACTGCATTCACCTACCTGAGGTCCCTGGTGACCTTAAAAGGGCTGTTCCGTAGAGAGGTGTGGTGAAATCTGATGGGAATTCATTGAAAAGAGAGGAGAGGAGAGACATCAGCACAGCAGTTTCTTTTGAAATAGTTCTTTGGAGAAAAGCTCTTTCCCTGGGCAAGGGGAGCAGTGGCTGGAAGAAGATGTGGAGTAAAAAGAAAGTTCTGTGGTTCTTTTTTTTTTTTTTAAGAAAGAAAATATTACATCATTTGTACATGGATGTGAATTGTCAAAATGTGTTATATAACATCTTTTCTGATGCTTGGAAAAATAAATATTTGGGAATTCTCTTTGTAGCTTGTTTTCAAAGATTAGAAATAATTTTTCTTGCTTGTGAAAGTAGTCAGCCCAAAATTTTCTTTTACTGACCATATTGGGTTTTTTTTTTTCCACACATAGGCATTCCTTTATGTGAAATTATAAGATACTACTCTAAAATAACTCTAAAGAAAGAGCACTCTCTGTTGTATCTTTTTTTCAACTATGATGTAAATATTGTTTAAAAAACATAAACTGGATATTGCTCTCAAAGGAAAAGTCATACAAAAGCTTGATTAGTCATCCAGGGAAGGGCCACAGATAGCCTTGTTCAACTCACATTCATCTTCACTTATTCAATCTCTCTGAATTTCCCTGGTAGAGAAAGAGTCATTAAACATTCGCTACTAAAGCAGAATGATCGCTATTTTACACACACACACACATGCACACGCACACAGAGTTATGCATATGTGTGTGTGGATATATATACATACGTGTATGCATATACATATACACATGGGTCCATACATATGTTTGTGTGTCTGTATATCACTATGTGTTTATGTGACTATGTATGTATGGATGTGTACTGTATTTCTGTATAGCTATGGCTTTCAAAAAAAGTTTAGTAAATTTTGGTGAATCTATCCTGAGTAGGCTACATGCCCAAAGAAATATATATATAAATGCCAACTGGATATTGCTCTCAAAGGAAAAGTCATGCAGACCCTGATTAATCCTCCAAGGAAGGGCTACAGATAGCTTTGTTCAAGTCACATTCATCTTCCTTTATTCAATCTTCCTGAATTCTCCTGGTAGAGAAAGAGTCATCGAATATTCTCTATCCATGGAAAAGTTCCTATTAAAGCACAACGAGAGAGGGAGATTTATTATAAGAAATTGGCTCATGTGATTATGGAGACTGAGAAGTCCCATGATTTACCATCTGCAAGTTGGAGACCCAGGAAAGCTATAGTGTAGCTCAGCCTGAGTGCAAATGCCTGAGAACCAGGGGAGCTGATGGTATAAATCCCAGTCCTAGTGCAGAAAACCAGGCTCCAACTCACGCTGTTAGGCCAAGAAAAGCCTAGTTCTCCCTTCCTCCAGGTTTGTTCCCCTCAGGCCCTCAATGGATTAGATAATGGGCACTCGCACTGGGGAGGGCTGGGGAGGGCTGGGGAGAGCGATCTGCTTTATTGAGCCCACTGATTCAAGTGCTGATCTCACCTGGAAACACGCTAACATACACATGCAGGAATAATGTTTAGCCAAATGTCTGGACACTCTGTGACCCAGTCAAGTTGACATACAAAATCAGCCATCACAGTCTTCAAGTAGTTTAACATCTAATAACCAAGATGAAACATTTATACAATTGGTTTCTTTTTTGTTTTTGAGATAGAAAGTATATCTCCTAAAAGAGGAAGAAAGGGGACCTGCCTCTGGCAGGAAGAAGTAGATTCACGTCAAGAAAAGTCAACAAAGTGGTCCAGTAGCCTGAGAGCAATTACAGGGAAAAACTCCATCAGCAGGGGGTTTTCACCAGATAAAGATTCAATTTTCAGAAGTTTAAAGATTTAATATTAATATTCAACATCTAAAGTAATAAGTTCCTTTTAAATTTAAGACCTTTTAGGGCCAGCCCCGTGGCTTAGCGGTTAAGTGCGCACGCTCCACTGCTGGGGGCCTGAGTTCGGATCCCGGGCGCACACAGACGCACTGCTTGTCTGGCCATGCTGAGGCCGCGTCCCACATACAGCAACTAGAAGGATGTGCAGCTATGACACACAACTATCTACTGGGGCTTTGGGGGGAAAAAAAATTTAGGACCTTTTAGAGATACTTCTTTTACTTTGAAAAGTTTAATAGTAATAATATCTTAAAAGTATATATATAACTGTATTTGCATACCTGTGTGTATGTCTATATATATATACACATATATATGTATATACAAATTAAAGTATGAAGATGGTTTAAAAAATAGACAGGTATACAATGAAAAGAAAATTCTCCTGCCCAAACTTCTCCATCCCCAGTCTAATACCTCTGAGACAAACACTTTTAACTCTTTCTACTTTTGGTTCTAGACCTTGTTGCCACATCTGTAAATATAATCTTTATTTCCCCTTTTTTTAATTTATCAGATTCATTCATGGCATAAAAATTGAGAAATTTAGCCTGTGTACATTAGTCTCCCTCAAACACCTCTTCTTTCTTCTTCCAATTTTAGTTATTGTATTTAAAATTTGTTCTCAATAACCACTTTAACATTTTTTATTAAAATCTCTTCTTTATTGAATAACGTATAAAACCTAAGAAAATGTATGAAAATATTCAAAACGTATAAAATATATGTGTGACTTTTAAATCTCCTTTATGTCCATCCCCAATCTCACCCCCTATCTGATCCTTCAGAAGTAACTACTATTCTGCATTATATGTTTTTTTATCTTTCTCTGCTTGGTTTATAATCCTACCAAATATTTGTACTTATAAATAATATAATCTTTACTTTATCATGCTTTTGAACTTTACATGCATAGACTTACACTGAATATTTCTCTGCAACCTGCATTTGCTGCTCAATTTGTCTCTGAGATTCACCTAGATGGTTACCTGTTGTTATAATTCTTTGATTTTTCCTATTGTATAGAATCTCGTTTTTTACAGCTTTATTGAGGTATAATTGACAAATAAAATAGGAAGATATTTAAGATGTATATCGTAGTGGTTTGATATATGTATACATTGTGAAAGGATTCCCACCATCTACTTAGTTAACACATCCATGACCTTGCACATTTATCTTTTTTTGATGTGAACATTTAACTTCTACTTTCTTAACAAATTAAAATTATATAATACAGTGTAACAACTATAGCCACTCATGTTTTACATTAGATTCTCAGAACTTATTCATCTTATAGCTGAAATTTTATACCTTTTTACCAATCTCTCCCTATTTCTACCATCCTCCAGCCCTTGGCAGCCACTTTTCTATTCTCTGTTTCGAAAAGTTTGACGTTTTTTAGATTCCACATATAAGTAATACCATGCAGTATTTGTCTTTCTGTCTCTGGCTTATTTCACATAGCATAAGCTCCTTGAGCATAATAGTTCAATGCCCACTTACGTTGTTGCAAATGGCAGGATTTTCTTCTTTCTCACAGCTGAATAATATTCCTGTGTGTGTCTGTGGGGGTGTGTGTGTATGTGTGTACCACAACTGCTTTATCCGTTCATCCATTGACAGACACTTAGGTTGTTTCCATATCTTGGTTATCGTGAATAATGCTGCAGTGAACATGGAGTGCAGACATCTCTTGCATATACTGTTTTCAGTTCCTTTGGCTATATACCAGAAGTGGGATTGCTGGTTCACGTGGTAGTTCTTTTTTTATTATTTTGAGGAAACTCTCTACTGTTTTCCGTAGTGACTGCACCAATTGCATTCCCACCAAGAGTGCACAAGAGTTCCCTTTTCTCCACCTCCTTGCCAACACTTCTCTCTTGTCTTTTTGATGACAGACGTTCTAACACATGTGAGGTGCTATCTCCTTGTGGTTTTGATGTGCATTTGCTTGATGATAGTGATGTCAGTCATCTTTTCATGTGTCTGTTGGCCATGTATATCTTCTTTGGAAAAATGTCTATTCAGATCTTTTGCCCATTTTTAAATCAGATTGTTTGCTTTTTTGTTAATGAGTTGTATGAGTTCCTTATATGTTTTGGATATATATCCAAATCTAACCCATTATTAGATATATGCTCTACAAATGTTTTTCCCATCCCATAGGTTCCCTGTTCATTTTGCTGATGATTTCCTTTGCTATGAAGAAGCTTTATAATATGATGTAGTCCCACTTGTTTACTTTTGCTTTTGTTGCCTTTGCTTGTGGTGTTATATCAAAAAAAATCATTGCGAAGACCATTGTCAAGGAGTTAATCCTCTATGTTTTCTTCTAAAAATTTTATTATTTCAAGTCTTTAACCCATTTTGAATTAATTTTTGTGTATGGTGTAAGATAGTGGTCCAGGTTCATTCTTTTTCATGTGGCTGTCCAATTTTCCCAACACCATTTTTTAAAGAGACTGTCCTTTCCCCGTTGTACGTTTTTGGCTCCTTTGTAATAAATTAATTGGCCAGATATGCGTGGATGTATTTCTGTTCTCTCTATTCTGTTGCATTGATCTATGTGTCTATTTTTATGCCAATACCATACCGTTTTGATTACCATAGCTTTGTAATATAGTTTGAAATCTCGAAGTGTGATGCCTCTAGCTTTGTTCTTCTTTTTCAAGATTGCTTTGGCTGTTTGGGGTCTTTTGTGATTCCATGCAAATTTTAGGACACACCTTGTCCTAAATAAATAAAATAAAAATAAATAAATAAAACCTTGTGCGTTCTATTTCTGTGAAAAATGCCATTGGAATTTTGATAGGGGTTGTGTTGAATCTGTAGATGACTTTGGGTAGCATGGGCATTTTAACAATATTAATTTTTCCAATCCATGAGCATGGAATATCTTTCCATTTATGTGTTTCTTCTATTTCTTTTTGTCAATGCCTTATAGTTTTCAGTGTACAGATCTTTCACCACCTTGGTTAAATTTATTCCTAAGTAATTTATTCTTTTATGCAACGGTAAATGGGGTTGTTTACTTAATTTCTCTTTCTGAAAGTTTGTTGTTAATATACAAAAACATAATTGAATTTTTGTATATTAATTTTGTATCCTGCAACTTTACTGAATTCATTTATTAGTTCTAATGGTTTTTTGGTGGAGTCTTGGGTAGTTTTCTGTATATAATATCGTGTCACCTGCAAATAGAGACAGTTTTATTTCTTCTGTTCAGATTGGATGACTTTTATTTCTTTTTCTCACCTAATTGCTCTGGCTAGGACTTCCAATACTATGTTGAATAAAAATGGCAAGAGTGGGCATCCTCATCTTGCTTCTGATCTTAGAGAAAAGCCTTTCAGCTTTTCACAGTTGATGTGAGCTGTGGGCTTTAATACATGGCCTTTATTATGTTAAGGCATGTTTCTCTAAACCCAGTTTGTTGAGAGTTTTTAATCATGAATGAATGTTGAATTTTGTCAAATGCTTTTGTTGCACTACTGAGATGATCATATAATTTATATCTGTCATTGTTTTAATGTTTTGTATCACATTGATTGATTTGGGAATGTTGAATCATCCTTGCATCTCTGGAATAAATTCCACTTGATCATGATGTATGATCCTTTTGATTTTTTTTTTAATTTTTTGTTTATTGCAGTAACATTGGTTTATAACATTGTATAAATTTCAGGTGTACATCATTATACTTTTATTTCTGCATAGATTACATCACGTTCACCACCCAAGTACTAATTACAACCCATCACCACACACATGTGCTGAATTATCCCCTTCACCCCCCTCCCTCCCTCCTCCCCCTCTGGTAACCACCAATCCAATCTCTGTCTCTATGTGTTTGTTTGTTGTTGTTATTATCTACTACTTAATGAAGGAGATCATACGGTATTTGACCTTGTCCCTCTGACTTATTTCACTTTGCATAATACCCTCAATGTCCATCCACGTTGTCACAAATGGCTGGATTTCATCGTTTCTTATGGCTGAGTAGTATTCCATTGTGTATATATACCACATCTTCTTTATCCATTCATCCCTTGATGGACACTTAGGTTGTTTCCAAGTCTTGGCTATTGTGAATAACGCTGCAATGAACACAGGGGTGCATGTATCTTTACGCATTGGTGTTTTCAAGTTCTTTGGATAAATACCCAGCAGTGGAATAGCTGGATCATATGGTAGTTCTATCCTTAATTTTTTGAGGAGTCTCCAAACTGTTTTCCATAGTGACGGCACCAGTTTGCACTCCCACCAACAGTATATGCGAGTTCCCTTCTCTCCACATCCTCTCCAACACATGTTGTTTCCTGTCTTGTTAATTATAGCCATTCTGACGGGCTGGAGGTGATATCCCTTTGTAGTTTTGATTTGCATTTCCCTGATAGCTAATGATGTTGAACATCTTTTCATGTGCCTGTTGGCCATCTGTATATCTTCTTTGGAGAAATGTCTGTTCAGGTCTTTTGCCCGTTTTTTAATTGGGTTGTTAGTTTTTTTGTTGTTCAGATGCGTGAGTTCTTTGTATATTTTGGAGATTAACCCCTTATTAGATGTATGGTTTGCAAACATCTTCTCCCAATTGTTAGGTTGTCTGTTCGTTTTGGTGATGGTTTCCTTTGCTGTGCAGAAGCTTTTTAGTTTGATGTAGTCGCATTTATTTATTTTTTCTATTGTTTCTCTTGCCCTGTGAGACATGGGGCTTGAAAATATGTTGCTAAAACCAATGTCGAAGAGCGTACTGCCTACGTTTTCTTCTAGAAGTTTCATGGTTTCAGGTCTTACATTCAAGTCTTTAATTCATTTTTAGTTAATTTTTGTGTTTGGTGTAAGGTAAGGGTCTACTTTCATTTTTTTGCATGTGGCTGTCCAGTTTTCCCAACACCATTTGTTGAAGAGACTTTACTTTCTGCATTGTATGCTCTTGGCTCCTTTGTTGAAGATTAGCTGTCCATAGATGTGTGGGTTTATTTCTGGGCTTTTGATTCTAGTCCATTGATCTGTGTGTCTGTTTTTGTGCCAGTACCATGCTGTTTTGGTTACTATAGCTTTGTAGTATGTTTTGAAATGAGGGAGTGTGATACCTCCAGCTTTGTTCTTTTTTCTCAGGATTCCTTTAGCTATTTGGGGTCTTTTGTTGTTCCATATAAATTTTAGGATTCTTTGTTCTGTTTCTGTGAAAAATGTTGTTGGAACTTTGATAGGTACATTGAATCTATAGATTGCTTTAGGAAGTATGGACATCTTAACTATGTTAATTCTTCCAATCCAAGAGCATGGAATATCTTTCCATTTCTTTCTGTCTTCTTCAATTTCTTTCAGCAATGTTTTATAGTTTTCAGTGTACAGATCTTTCACCTCTTTGGTTAAGTTTATTCCTAGGTATTTTATTCTTTTTGTTGCAGTTGTAAATGGGATTGTATTCTTAATTTCTCTTTCTGCTACTTCGTTGTTAGTGTATAGAAATGCAACTGATTTTTGTATGTTGATTTTGTATCCTGCAACTTTACCATATTCGTTTATTACTTCTAAAAGTTTTCTGGTGGATTCTTTAGGGTTTTCTATATAAAAAATCATGTCATCTGCAAATAGTGACAGTTTCACTTCTTCCTTTCCAATTTGGATCCCTTTTATTTTTTTCTCTTGCCTGAGTGCTCTGGCTACGACTTGCAGTACTATGTTAAATAGGAGTGGTGACAGTGGGCATCCTTGTCTGGTTCCTGTTCTTAGAGGGATAGCTTTCAGTTTTTCACCATTGAGGATGATATTAGCTGTGGGTTTCTCATATATGGCCTTTATTATGTTGAGGTACTTTCCTTCTATACTCATTTTATTCAGAGTTTTTATCATAAATGGATGCTGTATCTTGTCAAATGCTTTCTCTGCATCTATTGAGATGATCATGTGATTTTTATTCTTCATTTTATTAATGTGGTGTATCACGTTGATTGATTTGCGAATGTTGAACCACCCCTGCATACCTGGAATAAATCCCACTTGATCATGGTGTATAATCTTTTTAACGTGTTGTTGTATGCGATTTGCTAGTATTTTGTTGAGGATTTTTGCATCGATGTTCATCAGTGATATTGGCCTGTAATTTTCTTTTTTTGTGTTGTCCTTGTCTGGTTTTGGTATCAGGGTAAAGTCCGCTTCGTAGAATGAGTTAGGAAGCTCCCCCCCCCTCAATTTTTTGGAAGAGTTTGAGAAGGATAGGTATTAAGTCTTCTTTGAATGTTAGGTAGACTTCACCAGGGAAGCTGTCTTGTCCTGGACTTTTATTTTTGGGGAGGTTTTTGATTACTGTTTTGATTTCCTTACTGGTGATTGGTCTATTCAAATTTTCTAGTTCTTCTTGATCCAGTTTTGGAAGGTTGTATGATTCTAAGAATTTATCCATTTCTTCCAGATTGTTGAATTGGTTGGCATATAGCTTTTCATAGTATTCTCTTATAATCTTTTGCATTTCTGAGGTGTCTCTTGTAATTTCTCAGAAAATCATTTCTGATTTTACTTATTTGAGCCTTCTCTCTTTTTTTCTTGGTGAGTCTAGCTAAAGGTTTGTCAATATTGTTGATCTTTTCAAAGAACCAGCTCTTGGTTTTCTTAATTTTTTCTATTTTTTTTAGTCTCTATTTCATTTATTTCTGCTCTGATTTTTATTATTTCCCTTCTTCTACTGATTTTGGGCTTTGTTTGTTCTTCTTTTTCCAGTTCCTTTAGGTGCATGGTTAGATTGTTTATTTGAGATTGTTCTTGTTTGTTGAGATAGGCCTGTATTGCTATAAACTTCCCTCTTAGAACCGCTTTTGCTGTATCCCATAAATTCTGGCATGTTGTATTTTCATTTTCATTTGTCTCCAGGTATTTTTTTGATTTCTCCTTTGATTTCTTCATTGACTCAATCATTGTTCAGTAGCATTTTGTTTAATCTCTATGTATTTGTGTCTTTTCTGATTTTCTTCCTATAGTTGATTTCTAGTTTCATACCGTTGTGGTCAGAAAAGATGCTTGGTATTATTTCAATCTTCTGAAATTTATGTAGACTTGTTTTGTGGCCTAATATATGATCAATCCTGGAGAATGTTCCATGTGCATTTGAAAAGAACGCGTATTCTTCGGATTTTGGATGGTTTCGGTTTAGGTCCATCTGTTCTAGTGTGTCATTTAAGGCCAATGTTTCCTTATTGATCTTCTGTTTGGATGATCTACCCGTTGGTGTAAGTGGAGTGTTAAAGTCCCCTACTATTATTGTGTTACTGTCTATTTCTGTTTTTATGTCTGTTAATAATTGCTTTATATATTTAGATGCTCCTATGTTGGGTGCATAGATATTTACAAGTGTTATACCCTCTTATTGGATTGTTCCCTTGATCATTATGTAATGCCTTTCTTTTTCTCTTTTTACAGTTTTTGTTTTAAAGTCTATTTTGTCTGATATGAGTACTGCTACCCCAGCTTTCTTTTCATTGCCATTTGCGTAGAGTATCTTTTTCCATCCCTTCACTTTCAGTTTGTGAGTGTCTTTAGGTCTGAAGTGTGTCTCTTGTGTGCAGCATATATATGGGTCTTGTTGTTTTATCTAATCAGCCACCCTATGCCTTTTAATTGGAGCATTTAGTCCATTGATGTTTAAAGTAGCTATTGATAAGTATGTACTTACTGCCATTTTTTAACTATTTTTTTCTCAGTGTTTTAGTAGTCCTTCTCTTTTCCTTTCTCCTTCTATATAGAATTGATGGTCTCTTTAGTTTGACCCCTGTCTGAAAGCTCTACTCTTTAACTCCCCTCCTCCCTCCTTTTATGTTTTTGATATCATATCTAACCTATTTTTTGTGCATTTGTATCCATTACCCTCTTATCATGGAAATAGATAATTTTCCTATTTGTGGTCTTCTCTTTTCCCCTTAAATCAGTCCCTTTAACATTTCTTGTAGCACTGGTGTTTTGGTGACAAACTCCTTTAATTTTTGCTTGTCTGGGAAACTTTTGACCTCTCCTTCCATTTTGAATGATAACCTTGCTGGGTAGAGTATTCTTGGCTGTATGTTTTTTCCTTTTAGCACTTTAACTATATCGTGCCACTCTCTTCTAGTCTGTAAGGTTTCTGCTGAGAAGTCAGCTGATAGCCTTATGGGGTTTCCTTTGTATGTAACTTGTCTTTCTCTAGCGGCTTTTAGGATTCTCTCTTTATCTTTAATTCTGGACATTTTGATTATGATGTGTCTTGGTGTGGGCCTCTTTGGGTTTATCTTGTTTGGTGCTCTCTGTGCTTCCTGTACCTGGATGTCTGTTTTCTTCCTTAGGTTAGGGAAGTTTTCATCTATTATTTCTTGAAATAGATTCTCTGCCCCTTTGTCTCACTCTTCTCCTTCCGGGACACCTATAACACGGATGTTAGTGTGCTTGATGTTGTCCCAGAGGTCCCTTAGACTGTCCTCACTCTTTTTAATTCTTTTCTCTTTTACCTATTCAGCTTGGGTAATTTCTTCGTCTTTCATCCAGCTCACAGATCCGTTCTTCTGTATCCTCTACTCTGCTTTTGAGTCCCTCTAGTGAATTTTTCATTTCCAGTATTGTATTCTTCATTTCTGATTGGTTCTTTTTCATATCTTCCCTTTCTTTGTTGACATTCTCACTGAGTTCATCCATTCTTCTCCCCAGATCAGTGCGCATCCTTAACACTCTTTGTTTGAACTCTCTGTTGGGTACGTTGCTCATTTCTGTTTCACTTAGTTCCTTTTCTGGGGTTTTGTCCTGTTCCCTTGCTTGGAATGTATTCCTTTGCCTCCTCATTTTGCCTCTTTTCCTGTGCTCATGTCTATGTATTAGGTAGGTCAGCTATGTCTCCTGCTCTTGGGTAGGTCACCTTATCTAACTGATGCCTTAGGAGGCCTGCAGTGTGCTTCCCTCAGTTCTCAGTGTTCCAGGGGTGCCCCCATGTGTGCTATGTGTGTCCTTCTGTTGTGGCGTGTTTGATCTCCCTGTAGGCTCCCAGGGATGCTGAGTTATGCTTCTGGCCAGCTGTTGTAGTGCTCAGCTGCTTGTAGTTGTTGTGGGCCCGTTAGTCCCTTTATCGGGTGTGGGGAGCCCCAGCACAGTTGGCTGCAAGTTCTAACACCACATTTGTCTTTCAGTATTTCTTTTAAGTGAGTAGGCCTCCAGCGTGGTAGCCTGTTAGGCTCAGGGGATTACAATTGCTATCAGCCTCCAGCCTCTAGGTCTCTTGTCAGCTCTCTGAGGACTGTAGCTGGGTGGGGCTGGCCTCAGGCATGGGAGCACCCAATTGTTTCAGGCTTTGGAAGGTGGGGCAAACCCCCTATGTGGGTCTTTGAGAAGCACAAGTCTTGCAGCTGCAGCTGACAAGCCCTGCTGCCCATAGGTCCACACACACATTCAACACAGTCCTGCCCCATGTGCACGCCCCAACCTCCTGAAGTAGACCCAGTCTCTCCACGGCGGGAGCCCCACACACTCCACCACTGCCCCACACTCTCCACCCGCTCCTTCTGCAAGCCCTGCCCCACTGAAGTGGGCTCAGCTCTCAGGCTGCAGAGAATCCAGTCACCAATCTATGCAGGCCCACAAGTTGCCTGAGGGCTTGTTGTTGGGTGGGGCCAGTCTCTAGGGTGGGCTGCCTGCCCTGGTTGAGCTAGATTAAATTGGTGCTCTAGTGGGTGGGGCAGACTCTGGGCTAGCAGGCCCCAGGGAGAACTCCAATTGCATCTGTGTCAGCACGCCCACACCAGTCCCCAACAATGGGTGCTGCCAATGTCCCAGTCCCTGGAGAGGTCTAACCTCTCACTGCAATGCACTCAGAGCCTATCAGGTGAGTCTCTTTTCACCAAAGCACTGTGCACCTTTCTTTCTGGTAATTTTAGTTTGCTTTCTGAAATGGGTGAGTTTGCGTGTGGGCCCTTTAAGAGCCAGTGTTAATTTCTTTGTGAACCAGCTTTTCTGGAGGTACTCCCCACAGTTTTAGTAGCAGGCAAAGTCAGATATTACGCCACTCGTCTCGATTGTGCTGGTTCCACAAAATGCCCACAGCGGGAGCGCTCCCCGGCTCAGGGCCCCGCTCCTCCAGGGAGGGCTGCGGACCTGTGGGCTGTTCCCGGGCAGCCACTAAGTTGGCGGCTTGTGAATGTGGCATTTTTTCTCTCTATAAGGGAGTTTCTGCCTCTTCCACCTCAGTGAGGATTGTCCTTTGTTGCAGGAGTTCCTCTTGTCCAATTTTCAGTTCTCTCTCCTGGGTAATTTTTCCACAAGTAGTTGTAAATGGCTGTGTCTGCGGGAGGAGGTGAGTTCAGAGTCTGCTTACGCCGCCATCTTGACTTCTCTCTCCCTTTTGATGTTTTAATGTATTATTGAATTTAATGTATTATTGAATAAATACATTGTTTTAATGTAATATTTTGTTGAGGAATTTTGCGTCTATGATTATCAGGGATATTGGCCTGTAATTTTCTTTTCTTGTAGTGTCTTTGTCTGATTTTAGTTTAAAGCTAATTCTGGCCTCAAGACTTCCAAAGAGTTTGGAAGTCTTCTCTTCTATTTTTTGGAGAGTTTGAGAAGGATGAATTAATTCTTTTTTAATTATTTGGTAGAATTCACCAGTGAAGCCACCTTGTCCTTGACTTTTCACTGTTGGAATGTTTTTTGATTACTGATTCAATCTACCTCCTAGTAATCAATATGTTCAGATTTTCTATTTCCTTTTGATTCAATCTTGGTAGGTTATATGTTTCTAGGTTTATCTATTTCTTCTAAGTTGTCCAATTTGTTGACCTATAATTATTAATAGTAATCTTTTATGATTATATTTTTGTGGTATCAATTGTAAAGAATCCTCTTTCATTTCTAATTTTATTTATTTCATTTTTCTCTCAGTTTTTTTTGGCAAGTCTAGCTAGAAGCTTTTCTATTTTGTTTTTCATTTTGAAAAAAAAAACACAGCTATTAGATCTTTTCTATTGTCTTTCAGTCTCTATTTCATTTATTTCCACTCTGATTTTTGTTGTTTCCTTTCATCTACCAACTTTGTGCTTAGTTTGTTCTTATTTTTCTAGTTCTTTGAATTGTACAGTTAAGGTCTCTTTTTTTTTCTCAATGTAGGCGTTTATCTCTATGAATGTCTCTCTTAGACCTACTTTTGCTGCATCACATAAATTTTGGTATGTTGTATTTCCATTTGCATTTTTCTCAAGATATTTTTTATTTCTCTTTTGATTCTTTCTTTGATTCTTTGATTGTTCAGTAGCATGTTGTTTAATTTCCACATATTTGTGAATTTTTTTGTTTTCTTCTTGTAATTGATTTCTAGTTTCATACTATCGTGGTCAGAAAAGATGCTTGATATAATTTCAATCTTTTTAAATTTATCAATACTTGTTTTGTGGCTTAACATATGATCTATCCTGGAGAATGTTTCACGTGCGCTTGAGAAGGAGGTGCATTCTGCTGCTATTGGAGGTAATGTTCAGTAAATGTCTATTAAGTCCACCTGGTCTAACGTGTATTTTGAGTCCATGTTTCCTCGTGTTTTTTTTTCTGGATGATGTATCCATTGTTGAAGGTGGGGTATTGAAGTCCCCTATTATTGTATTGCTGTCTACTTCTCCCATCAGGTCTGTTAATATTTACTTTATGTATTTAGGTGTTTCTATGTTGGGTGCATAGATAATTAAAAATGTTATATCTTAGATTGAATTTTTTTTCATTATATAATGACCTTTGTCTCTTATTATAGTTTATGGCTTAAAGTCTATTATGTCTAATGTAAGCATAGCTACCTCTTCCTTTGTTTGGTTTACATTTGCATGGAATATCTTTTCCATTCCTTCTCTTTAAGTCTGTGGGTGTCCTTAGAGCTGAAATGAGTCTCTTGTAGGCAGCATATTGTTGAGTCATGCTTTTTTATCTATTCTGTCACTATATCTTTTGGTTGGAGATTTTAGTATATTTATATTTAAAGTAATTATTGATGGATATGGACTTACTATTGCCCTTTTGTTTGTTGTTTTCTGGCTGTTTTATAATTCCTTTGTTCCTTTCCTCTTCTCTTTGTTTCTTCCTTGGTGATTTGATGATTTTGTGTAGTCCTACACTTAGATTGCTTTTTCTTTATCTTTTGTGTATCTACTATTGGTTTTTGCTTTATGATTACCATGAGGCTTATATAAAACATCTTACATTTATAACAGTCTATTTTAAGCTCACAAGAACTTAAGTTTGAATGCATATTAAACCTCTATATTTTTAGTCTTCCTGCCCCAGATAGTTTGTTTTTGATGTCACAATTTACATCTTTTTACCTTGTGTATCCATTAACAAATTATTGTAGCTGCAGTTATTTTGACTACTTTTGCCTTTTAATCTTTACGCTAGATTTATAAGCAATTTACTCACCACTGTTACATTAGAGTATTCTGAATTTAACTATGTTTACTTTTATCGCTAAGACTTATACTTTCATATGTTTTCCTATTACTAACTATTTTGTTTTAGCTTGAAGAAGTCCCTTTAATGTTTCTTGTAAGGTTGGTCTAGTGGTGATAAGTTCTTCAGCTTTTGCTTGTCCGGGAAACTCTTTATCTCATCTTCAATCCTAAAGGACAACTTTACCAAGTACAGTATTCTTGATTGGCAACTTCTTTCAGCACTTTGAATACATCATGCCTCTCCTGTTTGGCCTGTGAAGTTTCTGATGAAAAATGTGCTGATGGTCTTATGGGGGTTCCCTTGTCTGTAACAAGTCGTTTTTCTCTTGTTGCCATTCAGATTCTCTCCCTGTCTTTGACTTTCGACCTGTTAACTGCAATGTGTCTCCATGTGGGTCTCTTTAGTTTATTTTATTTGAAACTCTCTGGGCTTCCTGGATCTGCATATCTGTTTCTTTCTCCATGTTAGGAAAGTTTTAAGATAATATTTATTTATACGAAATAAATTCTTTATTTCTTTATGTAAATTTCAGAATTTCTTTATGTGATAAAAACAATGTATATATCCATTCTGTTGTTCATGCACATTTGCATTAATTCCAGTCTTTACAAAAACAGATTATGCTGGAATGTATATTCTTGAGCTTGTCTTCTTGTGCTTACATCCAAGCATTTCTCTAAGGCAGATGTTGAAAAACTTTTTCCATGAAGAACCAGATTATAAATATCTTAGGCTTTGCAGGCAACACATTGTCTCTGTCACATATTCTTCTTTGTTTTTTGTTTATTTGATTTTTACAACCATTTACAAATGTAAAATACATCCTTAGCTCATGGGTCATACAACAACAGTCCACAGAGCGGGTTTGGCCCAAGACCATAGTTTTCTAACCTCTTCTCTGGGGCAAATGTTTTCAGTCATTTCAAAATAACTCACAGTAAGTAAAACATTTTATATCGCAATGCCATTGTGTGCACACACACACGTGCACATGAATAAAACCACACCTATGCTTATTACATGTGATGTTGCTATTCTATCCTTTAAAAAAAAAAGTTCATGTTATTACCCATTAAAGTAATTTTGCAACCCACCAAAAGATCAAGGCATGTAGTTGGAAAAACATTGTTTCAGGAGTAAAATTCTTGGATCCTAAGATATTTACATCTTCTTTACCAGATAATGACAAACTACTCTCCAAAGTAGTGTAGCAATCTGTACTCCAATCAGAAGTATATGAGTTCCCTGTTTCAAGTAATTTTGTTAGAATTTTATATTGTGCCTTTTTCTTAGATATCAAGGTATCTTAATTTTAATTAGAAAGTTTTTTTAATTGTGGTAAAACACATGTAACGTAAAATTTACTATCTTAACCACTTATAAGCATATTAATTATATTACATTTTTGTGGAACCATCATCATTATCCACCTTTAGAATTGTTTTCATCTTGCAAAACTAAAACTATTGCCAACTTAAAAAGCAAATTTCCCTGTTATTTTATCTCAAAATGAGTTTATTCAGGAATAGCCAAAAGAATTGCAATATGGGATGTGCATGCTATGGCAAACCCTAGGCAAACCCAGAAAACAAAGGAGGGGAGCTGCCTTTACAGAGAAAAGGGGGGAGTAGGGAGGGGCTGTTCTAAATGAAAGTTCATTAGTGGAAAGGAATAGTTCAGGGCAGCAATAGCTCCTCATTGGCTGAGCTGTAGCGTTTCTCATTGACTGGGCTGTTGCTGGGTGGGGACAGAATCTTCCTTCAGTGGTAAAGTAGTTGTAGTTCCTGTTGATGATGCAAATGTCAATATCTTCCTGTTTGGTATAATTGATGATGTACGATAGGTCGTGAAAGTTCCCCCTACAAGCCTTCCCAACTCCAACTTAGTTAAAGTTTCTTTCATTAATTTGCACACTCTGTATATATTACACAGTAACTCCATGTTCCTCCCTCCCTGCAGACACTAACAACCACTGTTGTACTTTCTATCACTATGAATTTCATGATTTTAGGTATCTCACATAAATGGAATCATTCGTTATTCATCTTTTTGTGACTGGCTTATTTCACTTAGCATACTGTTTTCAAGGTTCATCGATGTTATAGCATAAGTTTTAAATTTTTATTTTTCTGAATTTTAATAATCTTGATCATCTTTTTTTAATTTGCTATTTACATTTTCCTTTCTGTGATATTTTTGCCTGTTTCTTTCATTTTTGTTTTCTTTAGGAGTTATTTACATATTTTGTATTCTAAGCTTTGTTTCACTTTTCTTGAACTCCAAATATCATCTCCTAGTTGTGGCTAAAATGGGTTGAAAGTGGTTTTGCAAGGTAAGTGGAAGCACTACCAACACGGGCCCCTTCTAAATTCTCAGCTTGACTTTTTTTTTCTTTTTGGCCACTCACACCTTTAAGGAGACCAGTTTGATATTATGACTTACCAAGAAAATACGATTTGTCGAGGAAGTCCCTTGGTAGTTTGTGACTAATTCTCCCAAACCATGCAGTATTAAGCCAGAGGAAGGTCTTCTATGAAGCTAATAAAGCCGAAGCTTCAGAGCCCCTTACTTGTGTAGAACCGACTTTACATTTGTAAAAATGTATTCCTTTTCTTAAAAGCACACTTAAAAACTGTATAAGCTTAGCAAAACCCAGAACTGCCTAGGTTTGGCCCTTTGGGTATGTTTTTCCTCCCTTTCCTTGGCCCTGGTCTCTGTACATTTTCCTCTGTGCCTTGCCCGGCTCTGAATGTCATAGCCTAACTTCACCTGTTTTAACAAATGCCTTGGGTCGGCCCTGTGGCTTGGTGGTTAAGTGCGCGCGCTGCGATGCTGGCGGCCCGGGTTCGGATCCCGGGTGCGCATCGAGGCACCACTTCTCCGTTCATCCTGAGGCCGAGTCCCACATACAGCAACTAGAAGGATGTGCAGCTACGACACACAACTATCCACTGGGGCTTTGGGGGGAAAAAATAAAATAAATAAAATCTTTAAAAAAAAAAAAAAAAAAAAAAACAAATGCCTTAAGGCAAAAGCCAGCTTCAGTGTTCTGATTACCTCTGTTAGAGTCTTGCTTTTACTTAGTTTTCAGCCTCTAAGTATTTATTTTCTTGCCCACTTATTGATACATTTAAAAATATTTTTTAAAGTATATTTTATACAGAATGTTTAATTGTTTCAGATGGATGATTAGTCAGATTATCTAAACTAATTTTGTTGAAAATAGAAGACTCTGTTGTAACGTAGGTTAGCTTACATTTCTTGATTGATTACCTGATATAAATTATCTCGACTCCCGATTAGGCTAAATGAGAACTGTTGAATCCCTAACCTTTTCTCCAGCTGACCTCTCTCACCCATCATCCAATTTCTGTGAGACAAAGCTTACATTGTCTACCTTATAACATTTATCCTGTAGTTCCTGTAGTTAAGTCATCCGTGTTTTGTCTTTACATTGATTTTAACATTAAAAAAGCCAATAAATGGTATTTACAACATTATATTTATATAAGTGTTATTAATTGCAAAATTAAATATCATGATTTGAGTTGCAAAAGAAAGTAAATGTTGTCCAATGTTGTTACCGGATACATGCCCAGGTTCTTTACCCACCACACAAGAGGGGCCAAATAAAACTGCAACACCAGGCTTATGGCAAGGAAAGAGTTTTTATTTTCGGTGATGTCAGCCAGGAGACAAGAGCTCTCAAATCTGTCCTGTCTCCCCAAAAGATGAGAGGCAAGGGGTTTTAAAGGTTGTGAGGAATATAGCTGCTTGTAGGGAGGGGGAGCCTGTGGCCTTGCTGGTCAGCACTTTCCCACCAGCCTAGTGAGGCTGCCAGCGGGGAGGAGGATGGGGGGATAAGGGAATCCACCGGTGGGTGTCCTTCAACCTTCTCTGTCTCCATGGTGGATGGTGAAGTCTGGCTCCAGGAAGCCAAGTTGAGATCTGAGAAGCTTTAGCTTCTTGATATCAGTTTCCCTGTAACAAACTTCAAGAACTGGTAATTAGCCAAAACATCAGTGTGAGCCCAGCTTGAGGCCACCTGGCTTTGAACAATTAGCAACTTTTATCTGCCTTGTGAAGTTCAGGAATACAAAGGTTTAAAAAACCAATAGTTATATATGAATGTAACTTAGAAGTGGGGAAAGAGGTTGAGTGCTTTTGGTTTTAACCCCATATATTCTGGGTTTAATGTAGGGGAACTGATATCAGGGCCGGTATCAATATCACTTCATCAAGTGCTCAACACCATTCCACGTCAAAGCTTGAGCCAAACTAGTTTGAAAAAATACACACGCGTACACACACACACACACACACAGCCTATCTTCATTATTTGCAAATTTCATATTTGCAAATTCACCTACCTGCTAAAATTTATTTGTAACCCCCAAATTAGTACTTGGAGCACTTTCTTATTCATTCATGGATATGCGCAGAGCAACAGAAACTTTCAGTTGCCCTATGTGCATTTTCCCAGCTGAGGTCAAACAAGGCAGTGCTCTGCCTTCCTGTGTAAGCTCTTATACTATAAACAAGCATCCTTTTGGCTGTCTATACAATATTTTGTTTTTCACATTTCTGTGCTTTTTCTTTGGTGATTTTGCTGTTTAAATGCTGATTTTGCTGTTTAAAATGGCTTCCAAATGCAGTAGTGGAGTACTGTCTAGCGTTCCTAAGTGATAGAAGACTGACTTGCCTTATGGAGAGGAAAAAAATGTGTCAGATGAGTTGCATTCAGGCATAAGTTATAATGCTGTTGGTCATGAGTTCAATGTTAATGAATCAAAAATATGGTACATCCAAAAAAGGAAGAGGAAATTCACAGATCCATACAAAAAAAAGTGCTCAAGTCACATCTATAGTGCGTGATGAAGCAGTGGAAATGACGAAAACAGGGGCTAAATTTGTGGATTCATGAGATGACGACAGATAAAAAAAAGTGTAGTGGGCAACATTGTAACGAGGCCAAGAGCCAAAGAAATTTACAGTTATGTTACCCTGGGTCAGGAAAATGTTAAACCCTTCTCAGCTAGTGTGGCCTGGCTTGCATTTTTCAAAAGATAATGCGGCGTGAAAAATGTTCAAGTTGCAGGAGAGGCAGGTTCTGTGATCAGGAGGCTGCAGAAGAATTAAAAAAAGAATACCTGCTAAGTGTTGTAAAGAAAAAGAGTTATGTAGAAAAGCAGGTTTTAAATGTTAATGAGACTGGCTTGTTTTATAAGGACATCAGCAAACAAACCTATACGATGCAAATAGTGTTTCCATTGAGGTAAATGTTGTGACCAGAGGCTCCAGCAATAGCAGTAGTTCAGTCTTTGCTCAGTCAGTGTCCATGGTGACTTGACAGAACATAACTACCGTGCAAAATGAGAACTGCTTACAGAGAGAGATAGAGAGAGAGATTTAGATGACATAGATATAGACATACGTGTTGGAACAATTGGGAAAAATTTTATATTGATCTGGTATTAGATTTAATGAAGAAATTACAAATTTTTAGGGGTAATAAGTTTTTGTCCATGTTGAAAAATGCTCTCATTTTAGAGAAGAATACTGAAATATATAGTGGTGGTTTGTCAGAATGCCTATGGCTGATTTTAAAATACTTAAGCATAAAAATTAAAGTAATTAAAATGATTAAAACTTGATGTCTTTCTCCAGTCTAGGAAATTATTTTCTACTTTTACATTGATTAACATCATCCCTCCATTTCTCTTTGTTATTCCCCCATCTCTCTCTCTTTTTCTCTCCCTCCCTCCCATTCTCTCTTTTTCTCGAACTCTTTGAAGATCCTACACTGACCCCTCTATGTATCTTAAATTTTACTTCATATTTGCCATCTTCTCTTTTCTTTTGGGTCTCCTTTTAGCTCTATATCCTGAGGTTTTTCTTTACTTTAACTTCCAGCCCTTCTACTAACTTTTCTGTTTTTAGTTTAAGCAGTCATATTTCACATTTTCAACACTGCGTTACTTCTCTCCATTGTTCCTTTTTCACAGTAGCCTGGTCTTGTTTTATGGATGCAATATATTTTTGAAAATATCTCTGAAGTTAATACTTATATATATGTAAATACTTGTATATATAGACATTGCTATGTGCTCCATTTCCGCATGCGTGGGGCAGGCCCTGTTGACTGGCATGTTAGAGTGTGTGGACAGAGAGGAGGTAGGCTGGCTGTGCTCCATCTTCACCTCAAACACCAACATAAGGAAGGTTTTATTCCGGGTCACTAACCTCTATACACAAATTATTTTTCTTTTGAATATATTATTATTAATATTATTTTTAAGTAACACACATTCTCTTTGTAAAAGAACATTTGAAAATTACAAAATCATATAAGGCATAAAGTAAATGCCCTCTTTTTCTCTCGTATTTATCAACTCCATTTCATAGAAGTAATCATTCTTTTAGACTGTATTATGTGTCTGTTCAGGCATTTTCTTTGCAGATACTCATATCATATGTCTACAGCCCAAAATTGGACATATTGTTTCCGTGACTGCCTTTTTTTATCATTTAATAATACTTCTTGAATATTTTTTGTTTCTATGTTAGAATATATAGATATGCTCTTTTTTCTTTGACTTTTGGCTTTTTTTTTTTTTTTTTTTTTGCTGAGGAAGATTTGCCCTGAGCTAACATGTGTTGCCAATCTTCCTCTATTTTGTATGTGAGCCACTGTCACAGCATGGCCACTGACAGACAAGTGGTGTAGGTCCTTGCCCAGGAACCAAACCTGGACTGCTGAGGCAGAGTGTGCCAAACTTAATTACTAGGCCACAGTAGCTGGCCCTAATTTTTGGCTTTTTATTTTGAAATTTTTAAAAAATAATTTCTAACTCTTATAAAAATTGCAAGAATGTCACAGAGAATGCCTGTATACTCTACACATAATGTATTAGTCTTCTCAGGCCGCCTTAACAAAATACCACAGACTGGGTGGGTTAAACAACACAAAACTTATCTCCTCACAGTTCTGGAGGCTGGAAGTCCAAGATCAAGGTGTCGGCAGGTTTGGTTTCTTCTGAGGCTCCTCTCCTTGGCTTGCAGGTGGCCACCTTCCCACGGCATCCTCACATGAGGAAAAACCTCTATGCACACACCCTCATGGTGTATGTTTATGTATTCAAATTTCCTCTTCTTATAAGGACACCACTCAGGTTAGACTAAGGGCTACCCATATGACCTCATTAATCTTAATCACCTCTTGAGAGGCCCTATCTCCAAGACAGCTACATTCTGAGGTATGGGGGATAGGGCTTCAACACACAAATTTTGGAGGGGCACAATTCAGCTCCTAACACCCGGGTACACCAATGTTAATATACTGTCACATTTATCTTATTACTCTCTCTATTGATTTACATATATTGTTACTTTTTTATTCCTGACCATTTGGGAGTAAGTTGAAGGTGTGGCTCCTCATTACCTCTTAATACATCAGTGCAATTCCTAAAGAGAAGGACAGACTCCTAGGAAGCCCTGGTATAATCACCCAAATCAGAAAAGCAACATTGAGATAATACTACCTTCTAATTCAAAGACCCATTCAAATTTTGCTGTTTGTCCCCAAAATGCACTTTATAGATTAATGATTCTATCCAAGTTTCTGTGTGTTTGTTGTCAATTTTCTTTGATAGCCTTCAATTTGGAAAATACTTTTAGTCTTTTGCGTTTTTCTATGACCTCGAGGCTTTTGAATAGTACAGAGCAGTTATTTTGCAGAATATCTTTCAGTTTAGGTTTGTGTGAAGTTCCTCATGATCAGATCCAGGGTATGGAACTTTGGTAGGAATACCGTGACAGTGATGCTGGTTCCTCTCAGTGCACCACATGGAAGATACTCAAGGACAACCTGTCTCATTACTGGTGATATGCAGTTTTGTCACATGTTTAAGATGGTGTCTGCAAGGTTTTTTCTCTTTAATGTTAATTGATGAATATTTTTATTTATTAGTTAATATTATTTGATATTTTACTGTGTGGCAGACTTTTACTTTCTCCCCTATTTATTTACTTATTTACTCATATCAGTGCAGGTTCATGCATTCCTATTTTATTCAATATATTATAATCTGTTTCAATAATTATTTATTTTAATGCTCAAATTGTTCTGTATTTGGCAATCAAAAAGATTCCACATCCTTTTGATATGTCTACTTTATTCTGTGGGACAAGTAGATTGTTGCTTGTCTCACTGTATGGACAGAGACTGAGGGGGAAGGAGGAGAGAAGGTAGGAAAATAGCCCAAACATTTCATATGGTGGGATCCTTATCATTAATCTTTTTCTGACGCAGAGCCCAGTCATGCTCCCCACACCTGCTTGTGTAGAGCTTAGAGCATCCCTGGAACTCTGCCTGGAAGAATAGCTTTCACCTCTGCAGCCATCTGTTTTTGTTTCCCACTGAGATTCCTTCCCTCCACTCTGATTTTGTCCCTCGTTGAGCATCCTTTTGCTTTCTATCTTCCAGAATATTTCTGTGTTTCTCCTGCAGGTGTTCTCTACCCCACTTTTTATTGAAAGTAAAAATAAGCTACTTTTAAAACATGGTTACCATGATGACTGGTATACAATATTGCATCATAACTTCATATTTACATAGCACATCTACAGTTTACAAAGGGAAATCTTTTAATCTGTCTTTATACTCTGATGAAGGGAGGATAAGAATTATTATCCCTAAATTAAAAAACAAGATTTTGAGGTTAAGTGTATTCATTGTATTTCTAAGTTCATAAAAATAAGCAAATGATGCAGCCAGGGGCTAAAATCAATGGCTTCTGACTGACCTCTCTGGGCTTCAGTTTCTTTACTTCGTTAGAAGATAAAGTCAGTATATGGTCATCACTTTGAGATTTTATGACTAAATGAGTTCTTAACCATCTATGTTCTTCCTATGTTAGGCATTCTTACCCCCATTTTTTATAAAGTTGGCATTATTAAATATCCTTGGTAAGGCTATAAATTATTACCCAAATATTGTATACTTGTAGAATAATGCAAATTTAATAATTTGAATGTGAAACTTCAAATCAATAAAAATAACCCATGGTCAACGATCGCTTTTGTCATTTTCTTTATAGGAGGAGAGGTGGTAGAAATATCTGTGCACCTCCTGAGAATGGCCTTGGCACATACTAATATTTGTAAAGTGCTCCAAAGTAGCAGAGGGCTGACTTAATGGCGGGGAATATTGGGTAAATACGAAAAGTACTCTACTGTGGTAGCAATATTCTCCTAAATGACAAGTCAGAGAGGGGTTCGTCAGGCTCTGTATCCTGGCTGGATTATTAAGAATTGAAATAGCTCTGTGCTCAAATGTTTGCAGTCACAACCAAACGCAAGGGGAGTTTAGCCTGAACCAGCTGAGATCAGTTAGATGGTTCACAATCATCTGTTCCTATAACACCAGCAGAATGCAATTAAGTATTTTTTTAACATTGAAAACAATTTTTTCTAATAGGAAAAAGCTGCACTGGTGTGGCTGGACCGCGGCTATTAAATATATTGTCCAAGTTTAAATGACGTTATTTATTATGAATGATTATTCCACTAGTGAATTGGGAAGGGGGAGATGAAAGTGGTTTTTATCTCATTAGCATGTCTTCACTGGTAACTGTTTGTAATATTAGTTCCCTTTGATCTTCCTTTTGATTACAGTGTGCAAAGCTGATATAATCTGTTATTATTTCCATTAACAACTAAGTATCTCTTGTGGTTGACAAGGCAATTTGTTATTATCAGGCTGCCTTTGTGCAGTGCAAAGCGGTTTGCACCCGCTCCCCCACCCAGCCTGTGTAAAACAACAGGCGTTTATCTGCTCTCAGCAGCCTCGGGATGCTATCCTCTTCAAGGGGCTCCGTGAGCGCTGCCGGACAAAGACAGGCAGCATCTTGACAGTGAGGTGGAAAATTGAAGGTGGAGATTCTAATCTGGACACAATTTCCATCTCAGAGGCTTCAGCCAATGGGGCACACTAAGCCTGAGCATATTCGGCTGACCCTGGTTTGCTTTCCTGAGGTTGAAGTTGGGCAGAGGAGAGGGGTTAAGGACGGGAGTGAGACAGTGGTGGGGAGGCTGAAGTTTCTCTGGCAGCAAGTACAGTGGATTTTCATTGTCATGTCCTCGGGATTTCAGGCCTCCAAAATTTGAGTTTTGCCAGATTATGAAGGTGAGAGATTTGCAACTCAAGAGGCATTATTGTCAAGTTTCTATATTTGTCTTGAATTTAATGTCTGCCACCCTCAGTCCCAGAGATTTTGAGATATTTGACAAAATTTGACACATACAAGGATAATTTTCTTCCACTTCCAAAATGACTCCACCTCCAAGAATAATACAGTGGTTGATTCATTAAGAGAGAAAAGACTGTGAGTGGAGTTGAGTTCAGGATACTTTTTCTAGTGGATTGAATTGACACCTTGACTCTGTCATCTACCAGCAGAAATTTCATTTTTTCTAAATCTATTGGTTTGCAGGGCAGATTATATTCTTGGAAGCCTTACTATGTTATGAATTTAACCAAACTGCCTCTACCAACAGCACAAAGAAGGTGAGGCAGCTATTTAAAATGGCAGAGTCAGTTGGAAGTGGCTATTGATGACTTCGGATGGCATTCTCCAGGGTAAGGTTTTGTCTGTAGATATATGTTCTGCTGCATAAATAGACATTGATGATCTTTGCATGTGGTCATGAAAACCCATGTGCCACTGTGCTTGAATGCCTTAGAAAGAATAGAGAGAAAAGAATGAATTAGGTGAGTCAGACTGTCCTCTCAGATCCTTTTGGGCCAGTGTTGCCCTCTGAAGTAGTTGAGGTGCTTTTCAACGTGCCTTTGACCTGTAGGTTACTGAGTTCGTGGCAGAGACCTCTAGTGGTCACAAGGATAAATGCAGTTTCAGCAGGTCTTGACCTCACAAATTCCAGCTCTTTAATTGGTCGGTCCAGACACAGTTGGTAGTGCATCCTCTGGGCTAGGTTTTGTTGTTACTGCCGTCGAGTTGATTCCCACTCCCAGTGACCCTGTGTACAGTAAAGCTGAACTCTGCCTGGTCTTTTTGCACCATCCTCTCATCTTCCAGCTGTATAGCCAATGATCCTCTGCTATTCTTGTGGTTTTCATGACAAAAGTGGGTGGCTAGGTCCTTCTTCCCAGTCTGTCCTAGTCTGGAATCTCTGCTGAAAACTGCCCACTGTGAATGACTCTGCTAGTATTTGAAATACCAGTGGCATATCTTTCAGCACCCCAGCAACACACAGCTGCAGTATAATAACCAACAGACCGGTGGTGTGTTTCCCTGACCAGGAAACAAACCTGGGTCACGGGGGTAAGAGTGCTGAATCTTAACCACTAGACCACCAGGGCTGGCTCTGGGCTAGGCTAGAGCAAGCTAAACTCCCTTCCTGCTAAGGACTCGCACAGTGAGAGCCCCTTTTAACCAGAATGGTTGGTTGGTTAGATGGTACCTGGCTGTACTGAGACGTGTTCACTCACCCCCATCTTAGTAACAACCAAGAAGTAGAAAGCCATTACCTTTACCTTAATGCCTAATTACGGGCCTTCACTGAGCTAGGAGCTTTGCCCATTACTTCTGTTTTCAGTTTATGCCATAATTCAGGATGACCCTTGTATTCTTGCTGTTTTAAAATAAGCAGTAAGGCAGACATTTCAGGACTCTAAGACTTGAGACAAGGTGTTTTTCTTGTGCTCTTTGTTGTCTGCACAAAATAGGATTAAACACTATTTAGATTTTACCCACACTGATTACCCTCTGCTTATGAGATTTGTTCTTTATCAAACATCCAAGCAATTCCAGACCTTCCACTTTTTTTGGGGGGTGGGGGGAAGGTGCTGACATTGAGCTTTGTCTGCGCTAGGCGACTGCTCCTGTGAGAGATTCTGACTTCTATTATTATCTGCCTGGATACAGAAATGATTGGCAGCCTAGCGGCTCCTTCATGACTTCTTTACCTTTATCTCAGGGCAGTCAGTTAGCAGAGCCCTCAATTACTAAGTAACAGCATTAAGCACTAAGCAGGGACTGCATGTTCCATTTGTTGCAAAGTGTGGAATTTATCTTCTGGGAAAGCTGTGCTCAGTTCTTGGTGTGACTCACTTTAATATAATGGAAATCAGTCATGATTTGTTAATTTCATTTGTCCCTTCACAGAAGAGAAAAATCATTAATTGTGTGGTGTTAGCAGAGGTTTTTCAGTCCATAAACTGAAATTTGACCAGTGTTCTTCCAGAATACAGCCTTAGGAAGTAGATGCCATCAATCCAATTTTCAAAATAAAGAAACTATGTTCAGAGAAACTGAGTAACTTCCCTAAAGTGATATAATTTCTAGAGGTAGAAACACTTTTTGAAACTGAAGCTAAGATTTTTCACACTAGTACATATTTTTTCCCCTATTAATTTCTTTCTTGAAAGAGGAGAAGAAAAAGCTATAAAATTTGGAGTGAATTAGGTTCAGGGTGATTTTTGGAGTAATGGCTTTTTGACGTGAAATATCTAACTTTTATTGGGTTGAATCTTTACCCCTATAGGAGGTGTCAGAGTGACTGAGCTAGACTGAGGCTATTATATATAATTATTTTGTTGAGCTGTTATTATTATAACTACATGTTAAGGAACATTATTTAAAATCTATTTCAGTATATAATTTGTGTAAATTGATTGATATGACTTTATTGTTTATCAATATAAAAACATTTTTAGTTTTGAGACATGTATTCTTTCATCTTTACAAAACCTGCAGAATGTAGGTTCTTGGAAAGTATCACCTCTTGGAAATGTTTAAATTTGAGTCCCCAGCCTCATTTTACCATGTCCATTAGTGGATGTCTTGAAGGAGCAGGCTGATTGCCCTTGAAATGCACTGTGAACAGCCTGGGTTGAGTGCACTGGACTTGGAGTCAGATAGAGGTTTGACAATATGACCTTAGACAACTCATACACCCTCTCAAAGTTCCAGTTTCCTCAGAAGCCAAATCCTAAAGGGATACAGGAAGGATGAGATGGCATATATATATGAATGAGTCTAACAACATTTTCCATAAATAATAGGTGCCCAATAAATGTTAGTTGAATCTGAATCTGAATCTATTTGCAAAGAAAAATTAGGTATGTGAACATTTTTTTTCTGACTGATGAGGAAAGCTTTTTGGCTTTCTTTTACTTGGCAACAGATCACACTGGTTAGAGTACAACTGCCTTGAGGTTTAAGAAAAGCACAAAAGCCGCATGCATTTATGTGACAGCCCAGCTCTGAGAGGACAGATGTGAAATCGTAAAACACTGAAGAATAATATATTCTGGCTACACTAGACCTATATAGCCTTCCAGGAGCTCCTGTTATTAGCCAGGCTTGTCAAGAACTAATCACTAGCTTTCAAGTTTTGTAAAGCTACTCTGAAGGTTTACTTTAACCTTACCATACACAAAAATGTTTGTATTGCTACCCACTGATAAGAAAACTATTAGCATTCATTAAGTACAGCCATAAATCTCTCCCTCTTGGAAGAGCAATAATGCAGCCTTCCAGCTGCCATAATGAATGCAGTGTTTAATCTCTCCTTGGGAGAGTGTCCTAACTTCAGAGCTCTGCTAGAGCTAGACATGCCGGGAAGAGCAAGGCATTCTGGGAATGAGACTGATGACAAAGGTCTTATACTCTTGCTTGTTTTTAGATCCAGAAAGTCTCCAAGTTATAATCAAAGCAGAAACCTTAATTTTAGAAAGGAAATGAAAGTAAAAGTGACTTGTTCAGGAAGGTGGAGAGTTAACATGTGTTTAGCACCTACTACAAGTGGCAGGCACTACAGAAGGGACTTTTGATCTATAACAGCTAATTTTCTTCTCATAACTACCCTCCACGTTATTGTCCTACCCATGTAACAGAGGAGAAAAGAGAGACTCAGAAAGGTTGATTTTGCAGTCCCAAATCAGAGAGAGAATGTAGCATAAGCACAGTGGTGATTTGAATTCAGTTATCTCTGACTCTAGAGCCCAGAGCATTTTGTGCTACTAGAAGCTGTCCCTAAGAGCAGTACATTATTTCTTATTTTTAGCAATCAGACTTGTCTGGATAAGGAGTATATGACCTCCATGGTAGAACATGGGGGATTAGAACCTTGTTTCTATCTTAGAGAACATTTATAGCATATGATGTGAAGTCTTCTGTGTCTCACTTCGCTGACACACTGTCCTAGGGTTTCCGTTGAAGAACAGCATTCCTGGGTTGCAATATTCTTAAACACGCTTCCTCTGTGAGTTCTGCCTTCTACTTCCAAGTTCCCTGAGTGGAAAACACCTAGTGTCCCATGTGATCTGTTGTTGCTGCTCAGCTGAACTAGAGAGCACCAGAACCAATGGAAAGGGGACAGGGAAGATTTCTTTCTCTATGGACCAATACAAAAGACATCATCTGATGCTGGGCTAGACTGTCAAGGCCTAGGCAGTTGCATGGCTCCTTGTCTTCCCCCTCCATAAATTTCTTCCACAGGAATCTAGCTTTTCAACTTTTTATGATCTCTGAGTTTCCGGAGCAGATGGCAATGAATGATCTGCATTACCAAGGGGACCTGAAAGAAAAGAAAACCCAACTATTCCAAGTCTGAAAACATAACCTTCTCATAGGCCTGTCAGGTAGTGATCACCTTCCTGATGACCTTCTATAGGCACTTCCAGCCATAGGAGAAGATGAAATATGGATACTGGGATTGGTGGGCATCATTTATTGCTGCTTTGATGATTTCACCTGGAAAAGTTGAAGATTACCTTACACATAAGCTTCAGAGTCTAGCACAGCATAGCATACAAAAAATGGTGGACATCTGCCCTTTAGTTCAACAAGGGAAACCAAAGCCAAAACAAAATTAAAACAAATAAAATTGTTTGATATTTCAGAAAGCTAGATTGGAATTGGCACTGGTAAACTTACTGACAAATCACATTAAAAGTGGAGATCATCTCTAAGGCAGAGAGGTGGTACATGGATTGGGGCTGTCTTCCCAGCTGAATGATGATTCCAATGCATGTGAGGTGGAATCTACCAGCTCAGTTTTGTTCGACTGGCAGTTCGTCTCCATTTGAGTCAATTCATAAATATTATACTGAAATATCAGCTTTAAACATGCTTCATATGTGACTGCTAGAGTTTAACGCTTTATTTAAGCTTTACTTGTTTAGCTTGCTTGACTTCACTTGTACAAACCTTCTATTCTGTAAGAGAGAGAAAAGGAAATGAGGAAATCCCAGTTAAAAGGAATCATTCTTATAATTATTTCATTATCTCTGCAATTTTTAAGTCTCTAACTGGGCTATGAGTCATATTTGTATGATTTCACTCCTCTAAGAACAAAATAATGATATCCATGCACTATAAAGAGAAAATGTGTGTGTATGTGAGAAAAAGAGAAAGGGAGAGAGAGACGGGAGAAAGGAAGATAAAAATCTCTCTTCAAATGAATTAAAAATAAAATCTGTGTGATATGATCATGCTTAATAAACTGTGGAAATGGTATTTTAGTCTCAGTAGGAGTTTAATCATTTGCATGTGTTTTCAGTTCCCTTAAGGCACTTCAAGAAATAAATAAATAAAAGAAGATTATTAGTTTCCTCTCTAGGAGAGAGCTGGATAGATTCCACAGTTTAGGATGAAAGAACTCAAAGGTCAACGATTGGGAAGGGGCCAGAAACAGGTTCAGGTTTCACGTTTCTTTTGAGGTCTGAGACCTGGTTTAGGGAGGGCCTTTCTACTCTGTGGCTTTGTATTCCTGCTTCTTTACTGATATGAAACCTATAGCAGAAAAAGAAAGCTACTCAGTTGTCTCTTTTGTCCTGAGATGTTGGGAGCATTCTTCACCTTTGGGAGTGGCCATGTTATTGTAAACTTGGACAAAAAAAATTTTTTCCTACTAATTTCTATTATATAGGTAAAGATTTTTGTTGAGGTTTTCAGGGCACAGAAGAATAGGGGAGTAATGGTGTCCAGCAGGTGTCAGGGATTTTTTCCAATAGACAGAGTCTCTCCAATACTAGGAGTAATGTGGGTTGTGGATGGCAGCCAGCCCCTCGGAGGGCTGGGAGTTGCTCCTAATAGAATTAGGCTATGGTTTGATATTCATCAGGTAGCAGCAGTCGTCTGACACTTACTTGTGCTCAGATCTCAAAATGCCTCCAATTTGGTGTTTTGCTTCTTGTTTTATTAATCCAATTAGTTAAAAATTCCGAATATCATTTTATTTGTGCATTTGCACATAGAGCAAGGGGAGTCTGTAGTCAAACATCACTGATTTGATTTTAGCTAATTCAAAATACTGCCTAAATTTATCCATGTGTTATCTCAAATTAGCCAGCTAGATTTTCCTTATTTACATTAAGTTATAGGTGATAGTGAAGTTGAAGGAAAAACTGTATCCCTTGAATTCTTCTCACATTGCGCGTAATAAAAAGTGGCAAACAAGATGTGTGAATCAATATGGTGGCTTGATGATAGAAATAAGACAAAGATGGGGTTAGAAATAAAGTTCCTTTTTTCCAACCTCTCTTTATTCTGCCCCCAGATTTTATTAAAAGTTTTTAAAATCATTATTAAAAATTAAAAGAACTATTAAAAATGAAAAAACATATGTGCTATGGTATCTGTTCTTTTGTATCAAAATCATAAAACTGATACTTCAATTCAAGCTCATTCAGACATATTTATTTAGTTGCCTGAATTCACTTGGTGCAAAATATTCCAAGCCTACAATTCTGCTAATAAACCTGTTTATTTGCCACCATTGTTTTTCTTTAAAACAGCTTTATTGAGGTATAATTGATTATATATATTAAATTTCTCAAGCTTAAAATGTACAATTTGATAAGTTCAGACAAACATATACATACACTTTCAAAACCATCATAATAGTCAAGATAATGAAGTACCCATCACCCCAAAAGTTTCCTTGAGCCCCTTTGTCATCTTTCCCTCCTGTCCTTCTTCTTTTCAACTGCTCATCTCCAGGCAAGTATTGATCTGCTTTCTGTTACTATAGATTTGTTTACATTTCTATTACTTTATATGAATGGAATTATACATTGTGTACTCTTCCTGTCCATTTGTTTTACTGCAGAGTATTAGTATATTATACAGTTATACTTCAGTCTGTTTATCCATTCACTTCTTGTTGAACTTTTGATTTGTGATCAGATTTTGTCAGTTATATATAAAGCTGGGTAATGATAATAGTTTATAATGTCATATAATACTATATAATATCATAATAATGATATGAATATTTTTAAACAAATCTTTGTATGGACATATGATTTCATTTTTCTTGCATAAATACCTAGGGTTTGAATGGTTGGATCATATATTAGGTGTTTAACTTTTTAAAGCAACTACCAAACTGTTTTCCAAAGTCGTTGTACCATTTTACCTTTACATCAGCAGTGTATAAGACTTCCAATAACACCACATCTTCTCCTACATCTGATATGGTCAGTGTTTTAAATTTGAGACACTAACAGATGTGTAGGGGTAAGTCATTGTAGCCTTAAAAACATTTCTCTATTGACTACTAAGATTGAGCATATTTATATGTGCTTATTTATGATCTATGTATCTACTTTGGCAAAATGTCTGTTCAAATACTTTGCTATTTTTATCGGGTTGTTTGTTTTCTTATTACTGAATTTTGAGAACTCTTTACATAATCTGGGTACAAGGCCTTTATTGTTTATGTGATATGCAAATATTTTCTCCTAGTCTGTAGTTTTTATTTTCATTCTCTTAATAATGTGTTACAAAGAGGAGAGTTCTTAATTTTGATGAAATCCAATTTATAAATTTTTACTTTATAAATTATGTTTTTGATGTTATATACAGGAATTTTTGGGCTACCTCAAAGTCATAATGATTTTCTTCTATTATTTTCTAGATGTTTAGGAGTTTTAGGTTTTACATTTAGGTCTATAATCTGTTTTGAGTTACTTTTTACAGATGGTGTGAGATGGATCAAACTTCATATTTTTGCATATGGATATACAATTATTCCAGCACCATTTATTGAAAAGGCAGTCATCTTTTGACTAAATTAAGTTCGCATCTTGTCAAAGACTAATTGGTCATATATGTGTGAGTCTGTTTCTGAACTTTCAATTCTCTGCTATTGATGTATCAATATCATAGTGTCTTGAAGTCGGGTAGTGTCAGTCCTCCAACTCTGTTCTTTTTCAATGTTGTTTTGGATATCCTAGGCTATTTGTATTTAAATAATTACTTCAGAATCACCTTCTCAATTTCCAAGAAGCCTGATAGGATTTTGATTAATATGATATTTAATATATAGAATCAATTTGGGGGCAATTAACATTCTAAAAATATTGAATCTTCTGACTCATGAATATTGTTTATCTCTCCATCTATTTGGATCTTCTTTAATTTCCCTCAAGACTTTTTTAGTTTTCAGTGTACAGGTCTTGCATATCTTGTTTCAGATTTATTTCTAATGATTTTATATTTTTGATACTATTGTAAGTAGTGTTTATTGCTTTAATTTCAATTTCTTATTGTTCATTGCTAGTATATAGAACATAATTGATGTATTTTCATTCAGTTCAAATCACTTGCTAATTTTCCTCTTTATTTCTTTTTTGATCCATTGGCTATTTAGAAGTGTACTATTTAGTTTCCAAAATATTTGAAGATTTTCCAAAGATCTTTCTGCTTTCAACTTCTAATTTTATTCCATTATAGCTAGAGAAAATACTTTGAGTTGAAATATTTTAAATTTATTTAATTATTTTATGGGTTAGAATATGGTCTATCTTGGAAAATGTTCAGTATTAACTTGCAAAAAAATTGTATTCTGCTGTTCCTGGGTGCAGTGTCAATTCAGTCAAATTGGTTGATATTCAAGGGCTCAGATTCTTATTTTCTGTGTACTGTTTCTATCAATTATTGATATAATTATTTACAAAGCGATATGGAAATCTGACAATTTTGGATTTGTCTATTTCTCCTTGAGGCCCTATTAGTTTTTTTTTAATAGACTTTTATTTTTAAGAGAAGTTTTAGATTCATAGCAAAATTGAGCAGAAGGTCAGAGACTTCTCATATCCCCCATATACCCCCATCATGTATAGCCTCCCTCACTGCCAGTGTCCCACACCAGAATGGTACATCTGTTAAAATCAATGAACCTACACTGACACATCAGTATCATCCAAAATCCATAGTTTACATAAAGGTTCACTCCTGATGTTGTACATTCTACATGGCTTTGACAGACGTATAATGATATGTATCCACCATTATAGTATAAAACAGAAGAGTTCCAATGCCCTAAAAATACTTTGTGCTCCACCTATTCATCCCTCCCTCCCCTTAACCCTTGACAACCACTGACCTTTTTTACTGTCTCCATAGTTTTGACTTTTCCAGAATGTCATAGAGTTGGAATCATGTAGTACGTAACCTTTAAAGATTGGCTTTTTTCACTTAGTGGTATGATTTACAGTTCCTTTGTGTCTTGAAAGCTCATTTTCTTAGCACTGAATAATATTCCATTATATGGATGTACCAGTTTATCCATTCACCTACTAAATGACATTGGTTGCTTCCAAGTTTTGTCAATTATGAATAAAGGTGTCGTACACGTATGTGTTCAGGTTTTATGTGGACATAAATTTTCAATTCTTTGGTTAAATACCAAGGTGTGCAATTGCTGGATCACATGGTAAGAGTATGTTTATTTTTGTAAGAAACTGCAAAACTGTCTTCCAATGTAGGCTTTCAAGTTTTTATTCACACCAGAAAAGAATGAGAGTTCCTGTTGCTCCATATCCTCACCAGCAGTAGGTGGTCTCAATGTTTTGGATTTTTGCCATTCCAATAAGTGTGTAGGAGTATCTCATTAGTGTGTAGGGGTATCTCATTGTTCTTTTAATCTGCAATTCTCTAATGACATATGATGTGGAGCATCTTTTTATATGCCTATTGGCCATCTCTATATCTTCTTCAGTGAGGTGTCTATTCAAATGTTTTGTCTGTTTTTTAATTGGGATGTTTGTTTTCTTATTGTTGGGCTTTAAGAGTTCTTTGTATATTTTAGATGAGTCCTTTTTCAGATATATCCTTGAAAATATTTTCTTGTATTCTGTGGTTTGTCTTCTCATTCTCTTGGCAGCATCTTTCAAAGAGCAGAAGTTTTTAACTTTAATGAAGTCTAGTTTATCAAATATTTCTTTCACAGATCATGCCTCTGATATTGTATCTAAAAAATCATCGCCAAACCCAAGGTCATCTAGATTTTCTTCTATGTTATCCTCTAGGAGTTTTATAGTTTTGGTTTTACATTTATGATTCATTTTGATTTAATTTTTGTGAAGGGTGTAAGGTTGTGTCTAGATTCATTTTTTCACACGTGTCTATCCTGTTGTCCTGGCGTGATTTGTTGAAGACCATCTTTTATTCATTGTATTGCCTTTACTCTTTTGTCAAAGATCAGTTGACTATATTTATGAAGGTCTATTTCCAGGCTTTCTCTTCTGTTCCATTGATCTATTTGTCTATTCTTTCACCAAAACCACACTGTCTTGATTATTGTAGCTTTATAGTAAGTCCTGAAGTCAGGTAGTGTCAGTCTTCCAACTTCATTCTTTTCCTTTAATTTTGTGTTGGCTATTCTGGATCTTTTGTCTCTCCATGTAACCCTTAGAATCCATTAGTCCATGTCCACCAAATAACTTGCTTGGATTTTGTTTGAGATTGCATTGAATCTATGGATCAAGTTGGGAAGAACTGATATTTTGACAATATTGAGTCTTCCTATCCATGAACATAGAGTATATCTCCATTTATTTAGTTTTTTAGAATTTTTAGTTTTTATCATATATATATTGTATATTTTTTGTTAGATTTATATCTAAGTATTTCATTTTGAGGGTATGCTAATGTAAACTGTATTATGTTCTTAATTTCAAATTCCGATCGTTCATTGCTAATATATAGGAAAGTGACTGACTTTTGTATATTAACCTTGTGTATTATGACCTTGCTATAATTGCTTATTTCTTAAAAGAGTTTTTTAATGAATCTTTGAGATTTTTTACGTAGACAATAATGTCATCTGCAAACAAATATAGTTTTAAATCTTCCTTCCTAATCTATATACCTTTTCTTTTCTTTTCTTGTCTTATTTTATTAGCTGGGAATTCCAGTATGATGTTGAAAAGGATTTGTGAGAGGGGGTATCTTTGCCATTTCCTAATCTTAGCAAGAAAGCTTATAGTTTCCCACCATTAGGTATGACATTAGCTGTGAGTTTTTGGAAATGTTCTTTATTAAGTTGAGAGAAAGTTCTCTATTTCTAGTTTTCTGAGAGAGTCCTATTAGCTTTTGCTTCATGTATTTTGAAACTATATTATTAGGTACATAAATATTTAAAATTTTTATTACCTCTTGATGAATTGACCCTCTCTCATTATGAAATTTTCTTCTTAATCCTTAATCCAGAGTAAAATTTTTTGCTCTGAAGTCTATTTAGTCTCATATTAACGAAGCCACTTCTACTTTCTTTTGACTTTTTTTCATTCTCTTTCTCTATTTGTTCCTTTATATTTAAGTGTGTTTGTACACAACATATGGTTGGATTATACTTTTTCAAGCCAAAATAATAATCCTTGCCTTTTAATTGGAATAATTAGTCTATTTATATTTAATGTGATTATGATATGGTTAGGTTTATGACTATCACCTTTCTCTTTGTTTACTATTTGTCCTCTTTGTACTTTGCTTCCTTTTCTCTATTTTTATGCCTTCTTTTAGATTGAAAACTTTTATGACTCAATTTTACTTTCATTGTTTATTAACTTAAACTTTTATTTTAGTGGTTTCTTTTGAGTTATAGCATATGTTTTTAACTTATCAAAGTCCACCTTTAAGTGATATTATGCCACTTCACATACAGGAGCAGAACTTTACAGTTGTATACTTTCATTTTCCCCCTTTGACTTTTATGCTATTATTATATATATTACTTATCCATATGTTATGAACTGTACAATATAATATTATTATTAAACAATTATATTTTTAAGATTCTTAATAATAAGAAAAAATCATATATATACCTCTGAAGTTTTGGTGCTTTCTGTTGCCCTATTTCTATCTGGCATTAGATTCTTCCTGCTTGTAGTACTTTCCTTAATATTTCTAATAGTGACAGTCTTCTGGTGAATAATTCTTTTAGCTTTTGAATGTCTGAAAAAGTCTCTATTTTGCACTTATTTTTAAAGAATATTTTCCTCAGGTATAGAATTCTGGATTAACATATTTGTTTTTCTATCAATACTTTAAAGAAATTGTTCCACTGTTGTCTCATTTGCATTGTTTCCTATGAGAAATATGGCACTATTCATTTATGTTTTCCTCTGTACAAACTATGTTCTTTTTTTCTTGACTGCTTTTAATATTTTCCCTCTATCATTAGCACTGTGGAATTTTATTCTCATATGTTTTAATGTAGTTTTCTTCAGAATGTAGTTTTTGTAGTTTTCTCTCTTTACTGTAGTTTTCTTATGCATGAGGTTCACTGAACATATCAATTCTTTGTGTTTCTACTTCTCATGAAATTTGGAAGTGTTTTAGCCATTATTTTTCCAAATATCTCTTCCCTTGCCTTTCAGGGACTCCAATCACACATATATTAGGCTGTATGGATTGGACTTACAACTCAATGATGCTCTTTTCATTTCTTCAGAGGTTTTTATCTCTGAGTTTTATTTTGGATAGTTTCTACTGCTAGTGAAGTTCACTGATCATTTCTTCTACAAAATCTAATCTGCTTTTAATCCCATCTTGTGCATATTTCCTTTCAGTCATTTTATTTTTTGTTTCAAAAAGTTTGACGTGTTCTTTTATGTCTCCCATATTTCTATTTAACTTTATGAATATAGAGAATATAGTTATAACTACTATTTCAAGCCCCTTCACTACTGATTCTATCTTCTCTAGCAGTTCTGGTTCCAGTTCAATTGAATGCTTTTCTCTTATTTATGGATCATATTTCCTGCTAATTTTGACACCTAATAATATTTGGTTGAATGAATTTTACCTTGTTAGATGCAAGGTATTTTTATATACTTGTAAATATCATTGATATTTGTTCTGGATGCAGTTAAATTACTAGGAAACAGTTTGATCTTTGGGTTTTTTTTTTTTTCTTTTTTAAAGATTTGTCATCTGGGATCAGAGTGGGCTAATTATTTCCCACTACTGAGGCATGACCCTTCTGTGTACTGTACACAACGTCCCATGAATGTTTTGATTTTGCATTCTGGTTAACATGAACAGACAATATTTTTAGCCCTGTATGAGCTCCACAAATTGTTCTACTCATCCTTTCAAGTGATTCTTTCCCTAGCCCCTGATAATTTCCTCACACTTATGCAGAGATCAGTACTCAGCTGAATTCTTGGGCGGGTTACTGGGGAGATCTATAGAGTTTGTGCTCTGTGCTCATTTCTTCTCTGTTGAAACTTGGCCCTGAAAATTCTAGCCTCCTTGACTTCCTAGGACTTTCAGTTTCATCTACTCAGCTCAGAGAAATCTCCAGGCTCTGCTTGGGTTCCTTCCTACTGTCCTAAAAACTCTCTCCAGAAAGCAAGCTGGGGCCAAGTGTAGTGCTAATTTTTTATTCCATCTTTCAGGGATCACTGTGCTTTGCTGCCTGATGTCGACTATCTTGAGAGCTGTGTGTCCATATATTTTTTATTCAGTTTTTTAGTTGTTTCAGTTGACAATGTAAATCCAATCCCTGTATTTCATCTTGCCTGAAGGAAAAAGTTGTTTTCTATGGGGTTACTGTTGTCATATTTTTACTTAAATAGAAGAGTAACATTGATATAAATACATTGTTAATCATCACTATATATTTATTGCTACTTCAATATAGGGCTATTCAGATTATATATTTCTTCTTGAGTTCATTTTGGTAGTTAATGTTTTTTAAGGAATCTGTCCATTTCATCAAAATTACCTAATTTATTGTCATACAATTGTTTGCTGTGTCCCTTTATAATTATTTTTATTTTTCTAAGGTTGGTAGTAATGTCCCCTCTTTCCGTTCTGATTCCAGTAATTTTGGTCTTATTTTTTAAGCTTTCTTGAGATATAATTGATGTATTAAAAATGCATACATTTAATCTATACATCTTGAGTGTTCTTTCTTATTTTTCTTGATCAGCCTAGCTACAGATTTGTCTATATTCTCATCTTTTCAAAGAATCAATGTTTGGTTTTATTGATTTTATCTATTATTTTTCTATTCTTTATTTCATTTATTTTCATTCTAATCTTTATTAAATCCTTCATTCTGTTTACATTAAGATTAGTTTGCTCTTCTCTTTCCATTATGATAAGGTTTAAGGTAAGGTTATTGATTTGATTTCTTTCTTCTTTCTTAATATAGGCCTTTTGAATATGAATTTTAGTACAAGTTTTTGTATGCTGTGTTTTCATTTTCCTTTCTTTCAAAGTATAAAGTATTTTCTAATTTCCCTTCTGATTTCCTCTTTGATCATTGTTATTGAGTGGTATTTTGTTTAATTTCTGTATATTTGAGTTTCCCAAATTTCTTTATGTTGTTTATTTCTAATTTCATTTTATTATGGTTGGAAAACATATTTTTGTTATTATTTTTATCCTTTTATGTTCATTGAGGCTTTCGTATAGACCATATAGACATATGGTCTATCCTGTAGAAAGTTCCATGTATACTTGAGAAGAAAGTATATTCTGCTACTCTTGGTGGAGTGTTCAATAGGTATCTGTTAAGGTTGGTTGGTTGGTTTATAATGTTGTTAAAGTTTTATGCTTCCTTGTTAATTTTCTGTCTACTTGTTTTATCCATTTGTGAAAATGAGGTCTTGAAGTCTCCAACTATTATTTAGAACTTTCTATTTCTTCCTTCAGTCTGTCAGTGTTTACATCACTTACTTTGGTTTTCTCTATTATTAAGTGCATATATGTTTATAACTGTTACATCTTCCTGGGGTGTTATCTCTTATATCCTTGTTAAATTTTCCCTATTATCTTTGGCAACATTTTGCTTTAAAGTTTGTGTTGTCTGATATTTGTCTAATTTAGCTGCTAGCAATTCTGGCTTTCTTGTGGTTGATGTTTGCATGAAACATTAGTCCCCCTTTATCTGCTGTTTTGCTTTCCACAGTTTCACACTTGATCATGGTCAGAAAATATTAAATGGAAAATTTCAGGAATAAACAATACATAGGTTTTAAATTGTGTACCATTCTCAGTAGTGGGATGAAATCTCACGCCATCACACTCCATCCCACCTGGAATGTGAATCATCCCTTTGTCCAGCGTATCCAGTCTGTAGATGCTACCTACTCATTAGTCACTTAGTAGCCATCTCAGTTATCAGATCGACTATTGCAGTATCACAGTGCTTGTGTTCAAGTAACCTTTAGTTTACTTAACAATGGCAACAAAGTGCAAGAGTAGTGATACTGGCAATTTTGGGTATGCCAAAGAAAAGGCTTAAAGTGCTTCCTTTAAGTGAAAAGGTAGATGTTCTTGACTTAATAAGGAAAGAAAAAAATCATATGCTGAGCTTGCTAACATCTATGGTAACTTTTATTACCATAGATGTTATTGTATATTGTTATAATTGTTCCATTTTGTTAGTTATTGTTATTAATCTCTTACTGTGCCTAATTTATAAATTAAACTTGATCATAAGTATGTATGTACAGGAAAAAACATAGTATATATGGGATTTGGTACTATCTGCGATTTCAGGCATCCACCAGGGGTCTTGGAATGTATCTTTCATGGATAAGAGGAGACTACTGTACTTCTATTCTCATCCTCTTATTTTCAATCTATTTGTATCTTTGAATCAGAAATGTGTCTCCTGTAAATATCATATAATTAGATATTATTTTTTTATCCAGACTGACAGTCTCTGCCTTTTGATAGGATTGTTTAATCCATTCACATTTAATGTTATTATTGATATAGTTAGATTTGCATCTGCCATTTTATTTTTTTAGGTTTTTTTTTCCCTTTGAGCATTTTTAATATGTTATTTCACTACCATCTGATCTCCAATGTTACTATTGAGAAGTCAGCTCTTAATTTTATTGAGCCTGCTTTGTAAGAGTAGAGTTGTTTTTCTCTTGTGGCTTTCAAGATTTTTTCCTTGCCTTTGGCTTCCAGCAGTTTTACTATGGTGTGTCTGTGGATCTCTTTGCATTATCTTTGCATTTGAGGTTGTTAAGCTTCCTGAACGTGTACATTATTGTTCTTCAATAAACTTGGGACATTTTCAGCAATTATTTCTTCAAATATTTTTTCTGCGTTTTTCTCTCTCTCCTCTCTTTCTGTTACTCTCGTTACATGTATGTTGGTACACTTAATAGTGTCTCACATTTCTCTGAGGCCCTGTTTCTTCATCTTCTTCTCTCCCTGTTCTTTGAGTTGTGTAATCTCTATTAACCTAGCTTCAAGTTTGCTGATTCTTTCTTCTTCCAGTTCAAATCTACAGTTGAGCCTCTCTAGTGAATCTTTTTTTCAGTTGTTATCCTTTTCAGATGCAGATTTTATATTGGATTCAATTTTATAACTTCTGTCTCTTTGTTAATATTCTTTATTAGATACAACATTGTCATCGTATCTTTCTTTACTTTAATCATGGTTTCTTTTAGTTCTTTGAACTTATTTACAACAGCTATTTTGAAGGCTTTTATTGGTAAATCAATATCTGTTCACTCTCACAGGTAGTTTCTCTTTTCTGTTTTTGTTTTTTTTCCTCAGTGTATGTGCAATACATTCCTGTTTCTTTGCATACATTGTAAATGTTTATTGAAAACGGAACATTTTAGATAATACATTGTAACATCTCTGTATACTGCCCCCTCCAGGCCTGTTATAGTTTTGTTGTATGCTTGTTTATTTGTTTAATTACTGACTATATTATTTTAATGGAGTCTTCTCTCACCTCCCACCCCTAGCAGTGTTATCCCTCTGACGTTGATCCTAGGGTGCCCAGCCTTGGGTATACCCACAGTCACCCTGGATGACAGTAGTTTTGGCCAGGATTCTTGTTGACTATCTCTTTGACCACTCCCTGACCACACCCAGATTTTAAGCACCACTAATTGCAGGCCAAACATTCTATTGTTTTCAACAATGCCCTCGGGCATAAATTGCTCCACTGACTGAACCAACCAAATTTGGACTCTTTTGAAAGGATAATTACTGAGGTGAGTGTTTGAGATTTGCTTTGACCTCAGGTAGATTCTTCCCACCACTCCACCTTCCAGGTTCTTTTAGGAAAACTAGCTGGCCTAGAGTTTAGCCTATATGTCCAATGAATCAATCAGTCTCCTCTTAAGTGCCCTTTACCGTAGCATTCTCTGTTGATATGTGCTCTTAGGCTTGAAATTCTCTACATTCAGTAGCAAATGAAGTTAGATCCTTTGGGAAGAGATTAGGAGCTACCTGTTTTACATCCTGCTTCTCCTCTCTGGCAATATCTATGAGCTAGGGATCTGGGGCTGGTGGTGGGAACAATGCTACACTTCTCTCTGAGTGACATTCCCACTTTAGGATATGGGTGTTTAGTGGAGAAAGGGACAGTAGCCCCAGCTCTTCTTGTCTTATCTCTCCTGGTGTGGATCACTGCCTTAAGATCAGGGTGATCGGGGTCCCAGTATTCTTAGTGGTGCTATGCCCAAGATAGAACCTCCATCCCATGTGTGGGGCTGGGTGAAGAAGAAAATCCTCACCTCTTGGATGCACCTGGAACAGATAGCTGGGGAAAGGATAAGAAATGCTGATGTCCTGCCCATGCCAGGACAATAGACATCCAGTTTGGTGCTTGTGGGAGAGGGAGCCAAGTATTCTTGTCTGACCCAGCCTGGAGAGACATTTCCACCTTGCTAAGTTGGGAGGCAGAAAGAGAGAATGGGTTTCAGTTCAAATAACACAGATTCTCAATATTCTTGCTGAATTTTAGTTGATTTTTCTTGAATAAATGTTTCTTCATTTGTGATATTTCCTTGGAATCATTTCCAGAGACTTAATTGGTTCACTTTTTAAATATTCACCAGTTTCATTGGGAAGTGGATCACAGAACTTCCATTTTGTTATGCTGGATTTTGTATTGTTTTTGAACTTTATATAATGGTATTTTTTTATGGTAATAGATATGAATTTTCTCTTCCACGTTTTGCTTCTTTGACTCAATAATATATTTGTGATTAATCCATAACTCTAGCAGTGTTTGAATTATTTTCACTATTGTATGTATTCTAGTGTATAAATATATCACATTTTAAAATCTACTCCAAAGTTCATGCACATTTGTGGTTTTTTGTTTTTTGGTTGTTATAAAATATGGTGCTATGAACATTCTCTTTTGCTTCATAATAGTATTTTTCAGGGATACATGTTAAGGTCATGTACCAAAGAGATTTCAGAATGAATGATACGAATTTATACCATAAGCAACAGTGTATGAGAGTATGGCTGTCCCACATACTCTCTAAAACACAGCATTTTCTGTTTTCTTATTTTAGCCATTTTGGTGGGCATATAGTGGTATTGCACTGTGGAAACGCAATGTGGGGATTTACATTCCTTTGATTTTTTATAAAGCAAATGATCTTTTTATACATTAGTTAGTGTCGATGCAAAATAACCAATAACCATTCTATAGATAAGAGAAATAAGGTGAGTTTCACTTGAGCCAGAGTGAGGATTATAACCCAGGAAGACCTTTTCCAGAAACAAAGAAAGCATTCCAGAGAGACATGGTTTCCCTTACAGTCTTATATTTTTTTAGAAAAAGAATGTACATTAAACACACCCAGGAAACATTTTCATCAAAGTTTCAAAGAGGTATTTAGTTGCATATTAGCAGGTCAACATGACACTGATGTTGGGAGAGGGAACTTATTTACGAGTACTAATACAGGCGTTACCAATAGGGTGTTACTAATACAGCATAGGAAGGGAAGTATGCATTCTTATCCCAAGAGAGTGCATTCTTTACTTTAATGGTTAAAGCAGACGTACAATGTGTGTTTGATAGGCCATAAGTCAGGCTTCTTTAGTTCAAGCCGAATCAGTTTTGAACCTGAATAGTTACCCCGTATACCTCAATATGTGAAAATCTCTTATCAATTAGCAATTTTTGATTACTCTTTTATGAATTACCCCTTCAAATATTTGCTCATTTTCTATTAGGTTGTCTTTTTTTCTTTTATTGATTTTTCAGTGTCTTGAATATAAACTCTGAATTTGAATCCTTTGTCAGACTTGTCTTGCAAATGCCTTCTCCCATACTTTGGCTTGAATGCCACTCTGTTAATGACTTATTTTGATGATCTGAAGGTCTTATTGTTAATGCAGTATAATTTTGTAATCTTTACATTTATTGTTAGTGCATTTGTGTCCTATTTAAGAAATCTTTGCCACCTATCCTGAATTCATGAAGATATTTTCTTATGAGCTTTATTGATTTATATTTCATATTTTGGTTGTAACTTAATATTTGGCATATAATTTCTTTTTATTTTAGAATAAAGAAGCTTTATTTCTTATATTTCATATTTTGTTTTATAATTCATCTGTAATAGATTTTTTTCTCAAATAGATGTCTATTTGATCTAGTGCCACTTATCAAAAATATCATACTTTCCACATTGTTCTACAATAGGAACTTTGCTCTAAATCACATTATTATATGTGTTGGGGGGGTGTGCATGTGCCTATGTGTTTCTGGACTTTATATTCTAATCCATCAGTCTATATTTCCATAATTGGGGCAATATTGCATTGTTTTAATTGTCTTAAGAGTTCTGTAGAAACTCTTGACAACCGGTGTTATAAGTGCTGCAGACCTCTTCAAGACTATCTTGAGCTCTTCCTAGCCAAAGTCTCCTGCATATTTTAGTCTTGGTTGTTATAAATGATATAGGTTTTTAAATTTTATTTTTCAAATTGTTTATTTCTATATATAGAAACACAGTTGCTTTTATATATTGACCTTGTATCCAGCCTTTGTTAAATTTACTTATTGATTGCAGTAGTTTATATGTTTTTTGCAATTTTCTACATCTACAATTATAAAATTTGTGAATAACTGTTGTTTTATATTTTTGGTTCCCATCCTTTTTTCTTTCCATGCTTTACGTACTCAGTGGGAACTCTCTTACAGTGATGAATAAAAATGGGAATAATGGACAGCGTTGTCTTGGTTCTAATTTCAAAGGTAAAAGTTTTAATATCTGCACACAGAAAGAGTTTTATTTCTTCTTTTCAGGTGTTTATGTCTTCGTTTATTTCTCTTGCCTTATTGTACTATCTAGGACCTCCACAACAATATTTAATAGAAGTGTTGAAGCAGAATTGTTGCTTTTCTTCTGCTTGATCTTAGCTAGAAATTATTTAGTCATTCACCACTACGTATAATGTTAGCTGAAAGTTTATCAGAGTAATCCTTTGTCAGTTTGAGAAAGTTCTCTTCTATTCTTAGTTATCTGAGAGTTCATGTGGGTGTTGAATTTTGTCACGTGGCTTTTATACATCTGTTGATATGATTATTTGATTTCTTCTTTATTCTGTTAATGTTGAGAATTAGATAGATTTATTTTGATTCTTTGCATTCCTTTTATAAACCCTTCTCCATATAGCTCCCTAGTTTTCAATGAGCCATCCTAAACATTCCAAACTCGCCAGCTGCCCTGAATTCTGATTTTTGCTTCCTCAACTTTTAAGGACCACCATGTTTCATTCTAGCTCACTTTGCTGTACTTGGAAAATGGAGCTCAGGTAAAGAATCATTGCAAACATCAGGCTCAACTCATGAGTTTCCTTTTTCTTAAAGATTAATTTTATATGCTTGCGTTGTCAAATAATTTCACACAGTTCTCATATATTTTGTCCAGTTTACAATTGTTTATGACATGGGAGCCAGTTTTATGGCAGTGACTCCATCATATCAAGCAGCAGAAAGTCTCCTTTAAGTACTAAAGGATATACTTGCTGAATTGTAGGTTGACCATTATTTTTTTTATCCCTATAAATATACAAGCATGACTTATTTCTGGCTAAATGACAACTGTTGATCTAATCGTTACTTATTGAGAGTGATGTCTCTTTTTCTCTGTTTTCAGTATGTCTTATTGGCTTTGGTATTCAGCAGTTAATAACAAAATGCCTAGGTGTTTTTTTCTTTTTTTAGTGTGAGGGTGTTTTATTATGAAGAAACAGGGATATTGCACGGAAACAAAGGCAGGATGTACACCTGAACAACAAGAAAAATCAGACTTGATGGCAGGAGTGCCATCAAAAACCAAGAAACTTCCTTCCCGTTCCCCCTCAACTTTCATAAGTCTCTTGTCTGTCCTTTGATACAGGTGCAGTCTTGTTTGTCAGCAGTATATATGGCCTGAGACTGGTTGCCCAGCTTCCAAGATTATGAGAACCTCTAGATCCAGAGGCCATTTCGTACTGCTTCCCAGTTTGTATGTCTTAGCTTAAAATTCTGAGAAAGAGAGAATTAGTCTCAGCCCACAGGCTAGAAGTCTGAACCTTAGCTTCATCCAATGTGGTCAGTGTTGGTAAAATGTGATAGAAACATGGCATCAGGGTCCAACCCTATTATCTGAGGCTGTCAGTGGGAGTTGTGGTTTACTGTAAAGAAAATGTGGTCTAGACAGGCTTGCTGCTTCAAGTGCGTACTCTAAATACAATTTAGTGTTCTGATTCTTGGTGCCCATTAACTCATTTGTTTCAAAGAAGGACACACATCTGATGAGTTTCCTTCGCCTTAGAGAGTATGCCTAATCAATCAAGGATGCTAAGTCGTTCCCACCCTCCTTTCATTTTGATATGAAGAGATCTTGGCAACAGCTCCAAATTTCTCTTCAAACATTGAATCCATAGGGTACAAGGACACTTCCAAAATAAATATGCCAACAGCTTAGGTCTGTAAGATTTTCATAACTAGAAAGCTTGATATCAGAGTCTCTATCTCAATATACTGGAGGTATAATTATTATCGTCTTCTGAGTATACCAAAGGAAATGGTATTGATTTCCTAGGGCTGCTGTAACAAAGTGCCACAAACTGGGTGGCTTAAAACAATAGAAATCATAGAGCTTGAGGTTAGAAGTCTGAAGCCCAGGTGTCAGCAGCATTGGTTCCCTGTGGAGACACTGAAGGAGAATCTGTTCTGCGCCTCTCTCCTAGCTCTGGCAGTTGTCGGCAATCTGTGATGTTCCTTGGCTTGTAGATACATCACTCCAATTTGTTGTCACATGGCATTGTCTCACTGTCTGTGTCTGTGTTCAAATTTCCCTCTTTTTATAAGGACACTAGTCATTGGATAAGGGCTCACCCGAATCCACTATGAGTTCATCTTAACTTGATTATATCTGCAATGACTTTGTTTCCAAATAAGACCACATTCACAGGTACTGGATGTTAGGATTTGAACATGTCTTTTTGGGAGACACATTCAATCCACAGCAGTCTATCCTCTGGTCCCCCAAAATTCATATCCTTCTGACATATAAAATACATTCATCTCATTCCAACATCCTCCAAAATTCTTTTATTTATTTTTTAAATTTTTTGTTTATTGCAGTAACATTGGTTTATAACATTGTATATTTCCAGGTGAACATCATTATGCTTCTATTTCTGCATAGATTACATCATGTTCACCGCCCAAATACTAATTATGACCCATCACCACACACATGTGCCGAATTATCCCTTTGGCCCTCCTCCCTCCCCCCTTCCCCTCTGGTAACAACCAATCCAATCTCTGTCTCTATGTGTTTGTTTATTGTTGTTATTATCTACTACTTAATGAGGGAAATCATACGTTATTTGACCTTCTCCCTCTGACTTATTTCACTTTGCATAATACCCTCAATGTCCATCCATGTTGTCACAAATGGCTGGGTTTCATCGTTTCTTATGGCTGAGTAGTATTCCATTGTGTATATATACCACATCTTCTTTATCCATTCATCCCTTGATGGGCACTTAGGTTGCTTCCAAGTCTTGGCTATTGTGAATAACGCTGCAATGAACACAGGGGTGCATGTATCTTTAGGCATTGGTGTTTTCAAGTTCTTTGGATAAATACCCAGCAGTGGAATAGCTGGATCATATGGTAGTTCTATCCTTGATTTTTTGAGGAATCTCCATACTGTTTTCCATAGTGGCTGCACCAGTTTGCACTCTCACTAGCAGTGTATAGGAGTTCCCTTCTCTCCACATCCTCTCCAACACATGTTGTTTCCTGTCTTGTTAATTATAGCCATTCTGATGGGCGTGAGGTGATATCTCATTGTAGTTTTGATTTGCATTTCCCTGATAGTTAATGATTTTGAACATCTTTTCATGTGCCTGTTGGCCATCTGTATATCTTCTTTGGAGAACTGTCTGTTCAGGTCTTTTGCCCGTTTTTTAATTGGGTTGGTAGTTTTTTTGTTGTTGAGATGCATGAGTTCTTTGTATATTTTGGAGATTAAGCCCTTATCAGATGTATGGTTTGCAAATATCTTCTCCCAATTGTTAGGTTGTCTTTTTGTTTTGTTGATGGTTTCCTTTGCTGTGCAGAAGCTTTTTAGTTTGATGTAGTCTCATTTGTTTATTTTTTCTATTGCTTCTCTTGCCCGGTGAGACATGGTGCTTGAAAATATGTTGCTAAGTCTGATGTCGAAGAGTGTACTGCCTATGTTTTCTTCTAGAAGTTTCATAGTTTCAGGTCTTACATTCAAGTCTTTAATCCATTTGGAGTTAATTTTTGTGTATGGTGTAAGGTAAGGGTGTACTTTCATTTTTTTGCATGTGGCTATCCAGTTTTCCCAACACCATTTGTTGAAGAGACTTTCTTTTCTCCATTGTATGTTCTTGGCTCCTTTGTCAAAGATTAGCTGTCCATAGATGTGTGGGTTTATTTCTGGGCTTTCAATTCTATTCCATTGATCTGTGTGTCTGTTTTTGTGCCAGTACCATGCTGTTTTGGTTACTATAGCTTTGTAGTATGTTTTGAAATGAGGGAGTGTGATATCTCCAGCTTTGTTCTTTTTTCTCAGGATTCTTTTAGCTATTTGGGTCTTTTGCTGTTCCGTATAAATTTTAGGATTCTTTGTTTCATTTTGTGAAAAATATTGTTGGAACTTTGATAGGGATGGCATTGAATCTATAGATTGCTTTAGGAAGTATGGACATCTTAACTATGTTAATTCTTCCAATCCAAGAGCACAGAATATCTTTCCATTTCTTTGTGTCTTCTTCAATTTCTTTCAGCAATGTTTTATAGTTTTCCGTGTACAGCTCTTTCACTTCTTTGGTTAAGTTTATTCCTAGGTATGTTATTCTTTTTGTTGCAGTTGTAAATGGGATTGTATTCTTAATTTCTCTTTCTGCTACTTCGTTGTTAGTGTATAGAAATGCAACTGATTTTTGTATGTTGATTTTGTATCCTGCAACTTTACCATATTCGTTTATTACTTCTAAAAGTTTTCTGGTGGATTCTTTAGGGTTTTCTATATATAAAATCATGTCATCTGCAAATAGTGACAGTTTCACTTCTTCCTTTCCAATTTGGATCCCTTTTATTTTTTTCTCTTGCCTGAGTGCTCTGGCTACGACTTGCAGTACTATGTTAAATAGGAGTGGTGACAGTGGGCATCCTTGTCTGGTTCCTGTTCTTAGAGAGATAGCTCTCAGTTTTTCACCATTGAGGATGATATTAGCTGTGGGTTTCTCATATATGGCCTTTATTATGTTGAGGTACTTTCCTTCTATACTCATTTTATTCAGAGTTTTTATCATAAATGGATGCTGTATCTTGTCAAATGCTTTCTCTGCATCTATTGAGATGATCATGTGATTTTTATTCTTCATTTTATTAATGTGGTGTATCACGTTGATTGATTTGCGAATGTTGAACCACCCCTGCATACCTGGAATAAATCCCACTTGATCATGGTGTATAATCTTTTTAACGTGTTGTTGTATGCGATTTGCTAGTATTTTGTTGAGGATTTTTGCATCGATGTTCATCAGTGATATTGGCCTGTAATTTTCTTTTTTTGTGTTGTCCTTGTCTGGTTTTGGTATCAGGGTAATGTCCGCTTCGTAGAATGAGTTAGGGACCTTCCCCCCCCTCCTCAATGTTTTGGAAGAGTTTGAGGAGGATAGGTATTAAGTCTTCTTTGAACGTTTGGTAGAATTCACCAGGAAAGCTGTCTGGTCCTGGACTTTTATTTTTGGGGAGGTTTTTGATTACTGTTTCAATCTCCTTACTGGTGATTGGTCTGTCCAAATTCTCTACTTCTTCTTGATCCAGTTTTGGAAGGTTGTATGATTCTAAGAATTATCCATTTCTTCCAGATTGTCGAATTGGTTGGCATATAGCTTTTCATAGTATTCTCTTATAATCTTTTGTATTTCTGAGGTGTCTGTTGTAATTTCTCCTCTTTCATTTCTGATTTTACTTATTTGTGCCTTCTCTATTTTTTTCTTGGTGAGTCTAGCTAAAGGTTTGTCAATTTTGTTGATCTTTTCAAAGAACCAGCTCTTGGCTTTATTAATTTTTTCTATTGTTTTTTGGTCTCTATTTCATTTATTTCTGCTCTGATTTTTATTATTTCCCTTCTTCTACTGATTTTGGGCTTTGTTTGTTCTTCTTTTTCTGGTTCCTTTAGGTGCATTGTTAGATTGTTTATTTGAGATTGTTCTTGTTTGTTGCGATAGGCCTGTATTGCTATAAACTTCCCTCTTAGAACCGCTTTTGCTGTATCCCATAAATTCTGGCATGTTGTATTTTCATTTTCATTTCTCTCCAGGTATTTTTTATTTCTTCTTTGATTTCTTCATTGACCCAGTCGTTGTTCAGTAGCATATTTTTTTCATCTCCACGTATTTGTGGCTTTTCTGATTTTCTTCCTATAGTTGGTTTCTAGTTTCATACCGTTGTGGTCAGAAAAGATGCTTGGTATTATTTCAATCTTCTTAATTTATGGAGACTTGTTTTGTGGCCTAATATGTGATCAATCCTGGAGAATGTTCCATGTGAATTTGAAAAGGATGCCTATTCTTCAGTTTGGGGATGGAATGCTCTGTACGCAACTACTAGGTCCATCTGTTCTAGTGTGTCATTTAAGGCCAGTGTTTCCTTATTGATCTTCTGTTTGGATGATCTATCCGTTGGTGTAAGTGGAGTGTTAAAGTCCCCTACTATTATTGTGTTACTGTCTATTTCTCTTTTTATGTATATTAATAATTGCTTTATACATTAGGTGCACCTACATTGGGTGCATAGATATTTACAAGTGTTATATCCTCTTGTTGGATTGTTCCCTTGATCATTATGTAATGCCCTTCTTTGTCTCTTTTTACAGTTTTTGTTTTAAAGTCTATTTTGTCTGATATAAGTACTGCTACCCCAGCTTTCTTTTCATTGCCATTTGCATGGAGTATCTTTTTCCATCCCTTCGCTTTCAGTTTGGGAGTGTCTTTAGGTCTAAAGTGTGTCTCTTGTATGCAGCATATATATGGGTCTTGTTTTTTTATCCAGTCAGCCACCCTATGCCTTTTAATTGGAGTATTTAGTCCATTGACGTTTAAAGTAGCTATTGATAAGTATGTACTTACTGCCATTTTTTACCTTTTTTTTTTCTCTCAGTGTTTTAGTAGTCCTTCTCTGTTCCTTTCTCCTTCTATATAGAATTGATGGTCTCTTTAGATTGACCTCTGTCTGAAAGCTCTACTCTTTAACTCCCCTCCTCCCTCCTTTTATGTTTTTGATATCATATCTAACCTCTTTTTTGTGCATTTGTATCCATTACCCTCTCATCATGGAAATAGATAATGTTTCCTATTTGTGGTCTTCTCTTTTCCCCTTAAATCACTCCCTTTAACATTTCTTGTAGCACTGGTTTCTTGCTGACAAACTCCTTTAATTTTTGCTTGTCTGGGAAATTTTTTATCTCTCCTTCCATTTTTAAATGATAACACTGCTGGGTAGAGTATTCTTGGCTGTAAGTTTTTTCCTTTTAGCGCTTTAAATATATCATGCCACTCTCTTCTAGCCTGTAAGGTTTCTGCTGAGAAGTCAGCTGATAGCCTTATGGGGTTTCCTTTGTTTGTAACTTGACTTTCTCTTGCGGCTTTTAGGATTCTCTCTTTATCTTTAATTCAGGAAATTTGATCATGATGTGTCTTGGTGTGGGCCTCTTTGGGTTTACCTTGTTTGGGGCTCTCTGTGCTTCCTGTACCTGGATGTCTGTTTCCTTCCTTAGGTTAGGGAAGTTTTCATCTATTATTTCTTGAAATAGATTCTCTGCCCCTTTGTCTCACTCTTCTCCTTCTGGGACACCTATAAGACGGATGTTAGTGCACTTGATGTTGTCCCAGAGGTCCCTTAGACTGTCCTCACTCTTTTTAATTCTTTTCTCTTTTGCCTGTTCAGCTTGGGCAATTTCTTCTAGTCTTTCGTCCAGCTCGCAGATTCGTTCTTCTGTATCCTCTACTCTGCTTTTGAGTCCCTCTATGAATTTTTCATTTCCAGTATTGTATTCTTCATTTCTGATTGGTTCTTTTTTATATCTTCCATTTCTTTGTTGACATTCTCACTGAGTTCATCTATTCTTCTCCCCAGATCAGTGAGCATCCTTAACACTCTTAGTTTGAACTCTCTGTTGGATACGTTGCTCATTTCTGTTTCACTTAGTTCCTTTTCTGGGCTTTTGTCCTGTTCTCTTACTTGGAACATATTCCTTTGCCTCTTCATTTTGCCTCTTTCCCTGTCCTTGTGTCTACATATTTGGTAGGTCAGCTACATCTCCTGCTCTTGGATAGGTGACCTTATGTAAGTGATGCTTTAGGAGACCTGCAGTGTGCTTCCCTCAGTTCTCAATGTTCCAGTGGTGACCCCTATGTGGGCTATGTGTGTCCTTCTGTCGTGGCCTGTTTGCTCTCCCTGTAGGTGCCCAGGGAGGCCGGGCTAAGGGATTTACTTGATACAAACTACTCCACCATACCCCCAAATAAATCTTTCATCCTTTCTTTTTATGCCACTTGCTTTTCTTAGCTTTGCTGAAAGAAACCAAGTATTGCCTGTTTTTTATTTGATTGTTATGACCAGTTAGGCCAGAACTTTGAATCTCTGAATCTTTATTGAGCTGCCTGTTGTTTTGAGACCTAGAAGACGGTACATTCGGAAACAAGCTATTTCCAAACCCCTGAAAACTCTAGTCTCCATAAGGTTCCAGGCATATCTGAGCAGTCTTACATATGCTTCCTTTTCCCAATTCCTCATCCTGGTTATCCCTTAACCTCCATAGAGAGAGACTCACCCAAGATAGAGGCACATTTGCTTTTAAAAATTAGTTGCAAGGAATTTAGAAAAAGAGACTCATCAGAGAGGTGAGGGTTCTAATAAAGAGAAAACAATAAGAGCACATATAATTCATTTTATAATTTTAAATCTATTAAACTTTTCATCATATGTAAGGCCTTCTCCAATGGATTAAACTCAAAAGTATCTTGAGTTATGCACCTATCAAAATTCCTCTTCTCCTTCCTCTGACTCTTTTTCTTTCTTTTTTATATTATTGAATAATCTTTATTAGGAATCTGAATACATGTGGCTGTCTAAATTTAACAAGGATAATATTCCTCCTCTTTGGTAGCATTTGGTCTGAAAGCAAATGTGAGATTGTGGATGAGGACTCATTCACATACACAGGGAATGGAACAATTAGAGAGAAGATGCAATAGCAAGATTCAAGCCTATGATCAAATGAAATAATTCGTTGTACTGGTAATAAATTCAGTGTACTGGCTTCATGCTGAGAAACTGAGTAGGGCCTAGATGGAGAAGTAAATTTTCTCATTGGGGAAGGTTTCCTACTGCTCAAGACATAGGCATGAGTCAGCCTTGAAAATATTTTTCAAGACTCAGATGATGTCTTCATATTTCTTAGTACTCAATTTCTTTTCCTTCCAATCCATCTGCAGATCTCTCTAATCTTCCCCACTTTAAAGCACACACTCAGATCCTTCCCCCAATTGTATAATTATGTTATTAAGTACAAAGAACCAGTAAATATTAGAACTAGAAGAGGGCTTATATATCATATTGTCCAGGGATGAAAGCTAGATTTTATCTCACACACCAGCTTCAATCAATCAAAAAAGATTACATGGAAAGCTGAGTTGAGAAGGTTGTAATTCTATGTTCAAAGTCGGTATAAAAGAGTGGGTAGGTAATGATTTATAACAAGAATATAGACTAAGGGATTAGCATCATGTTCACTATGTATTTGTCATCCCAGATTTAACCCAACCCTTTCATTTTTCAAATGAGTAAAATGGAGCCCAGAGGGTCAAATGACTTCCCCACATCATGCAGTTATTAATGGTAATATTAAAACTCACATCCATGTCCTCTTTCTCAGCTTCTCAGTACAATGCTCATTCTCCTCTGACCCATCACCTTTTAAAATACTAGAGTAAAAGCAGGAGTAAATTGGTTTTAAAATCCAATCTATTCTGCTATGTGTAGATTATCGGTGCTTAAAACCAATGGAAACCTAATTGCTCAAATTAGAGCCCCAGTTCTGACACTTTCTTACCTCATAGTGCCATACTTTCTTTACCTACAAATTGAGTTTATTGTGTGAGTAAAATTCAAAGAACTTGGACCAGAATATGCCTTGTAGTAAGTGCTCAGTAAATAGTTAGCCATAGTTATTATTTTTATGGCTTTGATAATATAGTTATTCAAGGTGATACATTTCAAAATGAATTGAGTCTAAAATCATTGCAATATCATCTGTTCTTCCACTGTTGAGGTCCTTTAATCTGTAAGCCTTCAGATGAAAAATAAACCCATTAGGCTCACTAAAATTGTAGTTCTAGTTCTTAGTAAGAAAAAAATATATTTTTCTTACAAAGGAAAGAGTTATCATTAACTAGAAATATTTAGCTCTATTAGTCTTTCATAACTTGTTCTTATGCAGTTCAGGGAAACTGTGCCCTGTACTGTTAGTGAATAAGAGAAAAAATATATATATATATACAGTTATGCATCACTTAACGACAGGGATACTTTCTGAGAAATGAGTCCTTAGGCAATTTCCTCGTTGTGTGAATATCATTGAGTGTACTTACACAAACTTAGATGGTATAGCCTACTACACACGTGGGCTATATGGTACTAATCTAATGGGACCACCATTATATCTGTGGTTCATTGTTGACTAAAATATCATTATGCGGTGCATGAGTAATATCAGAAGCATAGATCCCATTCCTAAGATACTCAAAGCTGCAGATCACGAGTGACACCTGATACTTTTAAATATTAATATTTAGTATTTTAAATATTTAAATATTAATAGTATAACATTAGTAAAATATTAATAGTATAAGAATTTCCTCCTTTACTGCCAGAATTATTGAAGCTTCTAGAAGATTCTGCAAGGCATTAGCTGATCTCAAAGGCACTCACATCTGTGCAAGGTGTTGACATGGATCCTCTGTGAATCCCCCTCTCCTACTGAGAGTAGCCTGTGTGCTATAGGGAGCACACCTGCTGTAGAGAGACCTGGAGTGGCAGATCTGAGAAAACACAGAAGCCCACCTGGAGGGAGCTTGGCATCACTGATGTCTCAGTGTCAGGGACACTGAGCACCTTGGTAATCACCATAATTGGAACTCTGCCTGTGTACTTCATGAAGAGGAAGTCCCACCTGGGGATGGTGAAACTGCAGGTGTTTGCCAGGATTTTGAGACAAGAGGAATCCTAGACATTTAGCATAAGATCACGTTGCCACAGTGCGGTAATTGATCTAGAATTTGTGGGAAAAAAAGTGTTAATTCTCTCATTGATATGATATAAAGTCATCACTTGTATACTTAACTTCTTCAGTACTGTTTTAAAATTAAATTACAGTCTCCTAAGCATCATGGCTTATTGAGTTACAGACCTATCATGCATCCTTCTTCTGATTAGTGAACACTTTACTGATGTTGCACATTTAACAATCATGTGAAATCCCAGGCATGACTTCTGAGAGTAAAATTTCTAAGCAATACCTTTGTAAAGTCATTTAAGAGATATGGAGGAGGTTGGTCCATTTTCCCTGTTGACAAGCATCCTCATCAGATGCTCTTAAAATGTCAATTAATAATGTAACATCTATATTAGTTGTAGGGCAGTCATTCTCAAAATTGTATGCGTTCCAAGAGCCATTTTAAAGAAATTTGTTTTTCACAGACCTCAAGATATAGCTATGAATCTCAGTTTGAGAAACAGGGACTGAAGAAAACAAGGTCTCATATTTTGAAAATGTCTTTTGATAGAAAATTATCATTGTAAAATAGTTTTGTAGAGTAAAAGTAAATTCTGTAAATTCTATAAAAAGTAAATTTTGTAAGATTATCATTGAAATGTCTAAAAATAAAACAAAACTTAGAGTGTGCCCTTGAGTGTATGTCCGTGAACCTCAGTTTGAGAAATCGTGTCACAGTGCTTTAAGGTTTATTGAGCACATTCACATTTCTATCATCTCAGGTAATTCTTACATCAATCCTGTGTAATATGTAATATTATCTTTCCAGAATCAACTGCATGATCGTTGGTAGTGCTGGCCATTTAGCCCTATCTTATCACTTCAAGTATCACTAATACCAAACTGCCTTTCTAAGAATAAGTAATAATTTCATATTGCTTAAAAATTGATAAATCTCTTTTATATAATCCATCATATGTAGACTTCATAACAATCAGCAAGATAATAGGCTAGATATTATTTCTTTGAGCAACATGAAGGTAAGGTTCACGTTGCTTTTTGCTTTTTTGGGCCCAATGCCTTATTTCACTAGGAAGAATCTTTTTTACACCATCATTCATTTTCAACTATTTGATTGTTATTTTTTAACAAGATGCAATATCGTCCTAAGTAAATCAGCAAATGTTTAATAAATCCTATTGTTGCATAATTCTGAATAATACTCCAATGGTCTAAAATAGTATTTCCCAGAGTAAGATTCCAAAGAAAATTAGGCATCCAGATGCCTTTTAAAAAGAGAGAGTGAGAAAGAAACTGATTTGAAACAAAATCTAACTGTTGATCAACTTTTTGAAGATGCACAACAGTGTCTTAAAGCTATGAGAAGTTTTTCAGTATAAATCTGTTTATTTCACCCAATATTTCTTAAACTAATTTACCCCCTTGTATGTGTGTGTATGTCAGTCTAGAGGTATATGTCACTTCTATAGGGGCTCATGACTAATTTATAATAACTTGAGAACATCCTGCTTGAAGGTTGGTGCTGCGCTGTATTTCAACGTATCCTTCTGAAGCCTCATATGGCCCCAGCTCTTCCATTACCTGAGATGTGTCTCTTCCCAATTTTAGTGTCTCTTATTTACTAAAGATGAGAGACTGAAATAGTTTCTAACAATGATCTTTCTTCTGGAGAGGGCAACCGAAACAAAGATTTGTGTTCCTCTGTTTAATGCAACATTTTATCATGTGTTTTCATCTCATTAAATGGTAAACTCAGTGCCATTCAATAGGCAATGTAACAACCAGGTATTTTGAGTAAACCAATGAGTGATCTAGCATTGCAAAACATTGCAGGACAGACTTCTGCACAATAAGTGTTAAATAGATGTTAGCCATTATTATTATCAACTATAAATTATTATTATTATTTATAATCTATAAAGATGTTAACCTCATTTTATGCAATGCAGGAGTTTTGAACATTTGAATGCATATTATATTTCCATAAATGAAATATGTTTAAAGACTGTAGTGCAGTGGGATGCTTAAAGGAACCATGGCTAAAACTTTTACAAAATTAAAATTGATTATTTGCAATATGATTATAACCCCCATGCCAATAAAATAGCAAGTGAGTGTTCAGAAAATGAGGGAATAACAGAATTGTGATAGGGCATCCATATGTGGATGTATAATGTTCAAAATGGAAAAAGAATCAATGGATAACTGACTCTAAGGCAACAGGATTTTGTAGAGAAGATGAGAAGTGATTGTGACTATAAGAGGAATATCAACATATTTTGAAGTTGTTTCCCTTCAGGAAAATCTCCTGACATTTTATAGCGTGTTTTACTGTTGAGGTGCTTATTCAGGAAAACATTTCCAATGTCCTATGCTCTGGATATCCATGCTCTAGGTTTTGAAAAGGTTTTTAAAGGCATGTTATCCCCTGATGACATTTTCATCCTGGAAATGCGTTGTCTTCATAACTGAACACCTGCCACGAGGCACAACATTAGACTCAGAACGTACATTCAAATATCCTAGAGTCAATATATTAGAAGTTATCAGGACATATTGCTCAAAAACAGAAAAATTAATCAAAATGTCTTATTTTAGCTTTGCTAGCAACAGCACGCCACAACAGACTGCAGAACTGATTAGTTACTTATTAAATAAGAACAGTGGTGACAGAGTTTTAAAATATCAAATTAGCCTAACAGAGCTCCCAGCAAAATGGGAAAATCTAAGTACATGTTGGGCTGTAGACACAGCAGGGGTCCATCTATGAAAGATGGAAATGACAAAGGTTTTTGCTGATGTTGCCTCCTGCAAAACTTCATACTCTTGGGCTTAAGGATTTTCTATGGCTGGTTCTACTTTCTGGGATTTTCTTCCTTGGGCAAGTTCACTGACTTAGTCTGAGATGATACCAGGGAATTCAAGGACTCTCAGGACCTTAAACCTCGTCCAGAAAATGCTCCTTCATCTAGCACAGACTTGGCTATTAAGAAACTAGAGATGCACCCAATCTTGACCACAAGTAAAGCAATTGGGCAGCATCACCAGATGATGTTACTGGTCTTTTTATACCAGAGAAGTAAATGAAAATTTTAAATAGAAGCGATCACATATCCTACTAATGTCTTACATGTATCACTAGTCACCATTAATGGTTAGCAACTAACTATCTGACAAAGTCGGATTGGTAGTTTCCAGGAGTTAGTATGAGCTAAGGATCTTTGCAGCTAGCTGCCTTGTCCTGTGAGATGAGAACTCATCTATGCGGGATGCTACCTGTGAACTCTGAATACTGGTGTTCAGTTTTTTGTTTTTTTTTTTAAAGATTTTATTTATTTATTTTATTTTTCCCCCCAAAGCCCCAGTAGATAGTTGTATGTCATAGCTGCACATCCTTCTAGCTGCTGCACGTGGGACTCGGCCTCAGGACGGACGGAGAAGTGGTGCCTTGATGTGCACCCGGGATCCGAACCCGGGCCACCAGCATTGCAGAGCGCGCACTTAACCACCAAGCCACAGGGCCGGCCCTGGTGTTCAGTTTTAAAAGGAGACCATTGAAGAAGTAGTATACACAACTTCCTCTCGAGCTTAGCATCATTCCAATGTTTGGGCTAAATATATAATGGATGTTTAATGCCTCTCAATTTATCATGCATAGTTTCCTTTTTGAGCATTATGAAGAATCAACATCTGTCTATTGTCATCCAGGTAAGTCTGACAAGGCAAGTAAAGAAGAAAAACCATTAGCAAAAGAGTTAAAGAGAAAGTGTCAAATCCATAATTCCCCTCTGTGCTGGTAATTTCTCTGAATGGATGCATCATTTTACAAAGATTCATCCCCTGGTTCCCACATGCCCTGGAAGAGGTTGGATGTCTTTCCAAAGCCTTTCAACTACTTAAGGTGTTCATTATGGGTCTCGGTTTGGGAAATGAAGGCTGTTTATATCTCAGATTACCTTCTAGTCAAGCTCTTCTCCACAACTAATTGGCATGACCTTGGGTGTATCTGCTCTTGTATATCTTTGACATCCATCTGCTATGAAGATGAATTAGTTATTTAGGTAGCAATCAGCTTTCCTGGTTTAGCCAAAGTGTATCCATTTCTCTTCAGGCCTATTAAGCTGGAAACAAACTTTCAAGCTAATGCACAATGCAATCCACTCTGGAGATGCCAGACACCTAAATATTTTGTATTTACTAATGAAAAACTTCTTTCTAAAATAAGAGGGATAGAAAGAAGGAGGGAGGGGGGAGGAGGGGGAAAAAGTCAATAAAGACCTAGAGATTCAATTAAGAGTTTAGGTTTCTGCCAGCTTTTATTAGCTCCAACTTTGACTTATGGGGCTGAGGTCAGCAAGTAGTCAGTGTGGAGGCAAGCAGCGGGGCCAAGGAATTGCATCAGGGTCTTGGATACAGGCAGCACCAAGTTTCCCGTATGGGTAGCAAGAAACAGTAGGCCCCAATTTCAGAAAAATCATAGTTTATCCTAGGGAAAGAATAAATTTCTCTGCAACCCTCTAGCCAGAGTGAAGGAATCTCCCATCTCCCACTGCTACTTGGCGTGTCGGACTTACCGTTAAAATCCTTACAAGTGACTACTCCTTCTCCCCATCTGCACACATACCCACTCCTTAAAGAAAGAAAATTTGTTGCTCCTGTTTGGCTTAACATAAAACATAATCTGAGGTATGTGGAATTTGTATTTAGTTACAATGTATGAAATAGTATCAATTTTTTAATGTGATCTTTGTTCACTAGGAAAGGAAAAAAAATATTTTTTAACAAAATACTAGGCACAAGAATTTGTCCATGTGCATTGACATACATTATCCCAGAATGTCCACAGAGCAACATCCTTTGGCAAATATCATAGTTGATATTTTAGGGCTAAAGAAATGGAGGCTCAGTGAGATGACTACATGTTTGAAGTAATCCAGCTGTTGTCACTTCACTGATTTTACAGCGTATTTCTGTCACTACACATCCATACATGAAACAAACATTTATTGAGCACTTACTATACAACAGTTGGTGTTTTCCTGTTTTTTTGTTTTTTTTCACGGGGAAAGATTTGCCCTGAACTAACATCTGTTGCCAATCTTCCTCTTTTTTTTTCTTATCCAAAGCCCCAGTGCATAGTTGGATATTCTAGTTGTACGTCCTTCTAGTTCTTCTGTGTGAGCCACCACCACAGCATGGCTACTGACAAGTGATGTAGTTCTGCAACTGGGAACCAAACTCAGGCTGCCAAAGCGGTGATAGCCACGAATTTTCACCACTAGGCCATCAGGGTAGCCTCAACAGTTGGTGTTCTTGATGCAGAGGATACAACAGTAGATAGAACAAATATCCTTGGCTTCACGGATGTAACGTTCTACAAGGTTTCCCATGTCCTGTTTATTTTTCTTCTTAACACTTGAGCACAATAGATTGGTGGCATTTTTTGGTTTGCTTGCTTGCTTGTTTCTCATGTCAAGATTTCCTCTTGATTACTCTGGGTCATAATGTGCTCAAGAGAGTAACATGGATTTAGTTTCATCCAACTAATTATTTTTAAATACGTATTATGTGTTAGTGACTAGACCAGGCACTGGCAATGCATAAATAAAACTTTGATCACGGGAGTTGAAAAGGAGGATGCCTTATAGAGATTTTAAGGAAATAATAGGGATTCTGATTTAACCTGGTGGATTGAACAACTGTTTACCACACCTCCTTTTGAAACATCACTATTTTGAAATAAAAGGGGTATAAAAAGCATAAGGTCACAAGCACAAAGTTAATAAGGTAGGAAACAATGGAAGACAAAAGATGGGGTTCTAGCTATGCAGGCAGAAAACAGTTGGATGAGAGAAAACTGATGTATATTATAGGGGAAAGCTGAAACCTCAGTGCCTCTAGGGTAGGTGGTTAGACGGTGGCAATAAGCAGGCTAACATGTGTTTCAGAACCCTGGAAAGGCTCAAGAGTTGAAGGCTGAAGCAGGTCAGAAGATAGGGTGGCTGGGGGGACAATGGACAGGAGAATTGTTGAAAATCTCTATACGATGCATTTTATGCCTAGATCTCCTCCCCCACCTCACACAGCAGATGACCCCACCTTCCTGCCCTCCGTAGAATACTGGTATTTTACTCTCTGGAACAGTTGAATTAGAGAGATTTTGTTTTGGGGACACTGAGCACAGCTACGAGTGAAGGGCAATATTGAAATCATGTGAATTAAATAACAGTCTCTAGTGAATCCCTTCCCACACAGCTCCGTTCCCTTATTAGACTCCGTGGTGGCAGCTTCTGATGTGGCACTCAGTCTTCCCCCCTTCCAAGCCCTGTGTGACTCCCTCCCTAGTGTGTGGGATGGGTCTAGGGACTTGCTTCAAATGAATAGGATATGACAAAGTGATGGGAGGTCATCTCCATGATTAAGTGACAAAACCTGTGACTTCTGTCTTGCTAGCACTCTTGCTGATACTTTCTTGACTTCTTGCTTGCTTAGTCTGATGAAGCCAGCTCTATGGAGAGGCCTTCTTAGAAAGAAACTAAGGGAGGCCTCTGTCCAACAGCCCATGAGGAACTGAATCCTTTCAACAGCTACCTGAGTGAGCTAGAAACAGAGCCTGCCCAGTGAGCTCTAAGATGACTGCAGGCTTGTAGGGTGACCGAGTGTTCTGATTTTCTCAGGACCGAGGAGTTTCTTGGGATACAAGTCTTTCAGGGCTAAGACTAGAAGAGTCCTGGGCAAACCAGGATGGTTGTCCACCTGCTTATGAGACATCCAAATCCAAAAGTCCCAGCTAAGCTGCACCCAGACTCTTGACCACAGAAACTGTGAGATAATAAACATTGTTATTGTAAGCCACTAATTTGGGGGCTAATTGTCAGGCAGCAATAGATAACTCAAATAGACTCCCAGAACACTGACAGCCAGAGTTACACCCAGTAAGGCTGGATATCTGGCTACTTCTCTCTGGTGAAATGATGACCAGAGGAGAAAAGATCTATCATTATTTACAGTCAATGGGTTTCCTAACAAAATTCTAAGATTCCTATGCAAGCATTCCACAATGAAGTCTACCTCTTATCCAGACCTGCCTGTGCATACAGAGCTTCCTAAAAACACTATTTTTTTTTTTTTTTTGCTGAGGAAGATTTGCCCTGAGCTAACATCCTCAGCCAGTCTTCCTCTTTCTGTATGTGAGCCGCTGCCACAGCACGGTAACTGACAAACAAGTGGTGTAGGTCCGTGCCCGAGAGCCAATCCCAGGCTGCTGAAGAAGAGCGCATCGGACTTACCCACTAGGCTACCAGGGCTGGCCCCTAAAAACATTTTAACATTAACTTTTGAGGGAATTGACAACCAAGATTAAAATGAAATTTTAAAGAACATTTCTAATATAAAGGTCAAAAAGTAAAGGAAATGTACAAAAAAAAAAAATTAAATAAAAGAGAGAATGTAGAGAGCAAAAGAAAACTTCCCCAGAATCACTAATGTACCTATGAATATACTGAAAAATGTAAAAGAAGAGACTGCAGTCATAAAATCAGAATAAATGCTATAAAAAGAGCATTAATAGAATAAATAATCTTGGAAATGGAGAATATGAAAGATATTAAATCTTCACAGAAGTGTTAAAAGATAAAGGCAACTTTCTCAGAAAACTGAATAAAAAGACAGAGTTGAAGTTATAAAAGAGGAAAAAGAATTAACTTAAATCATGAGTCTAAGATTAATAGGAATTCTACAAAACCAGAAAATTGAGAAAACAGATAGAAGAAAATTATCCAATAATTTTTAAAAATTTAACTTGAAAGGGGCCACTAAGCACCCAAAACAATAAATTAAAAAAAACTCACATCATGAAAAAAGAAAAACTATAAAAGAAAAACCTACATCACAAAATACTAGGACACTAGGAATAAAGATGATAACCTTAAAAAAATTGGAAAGAAAAGAATCATATAGCACAGATGAAGAATCAGAACAGCATCAGATTTCTCAACAGCATCAGTGGATTCTAGGACATAATGGAGCAATACTTTAATAATTCTCAAAGGAAATTATTGTTAACTAGAATTCTGTCTCCAGAAAACACTAGACAGTAGATTGTTGGTGAGGAGATGCAGGTGGTCAAATGCAGACAACTATTTGAAGCAGTTTGACTAGGAAGTGGGGGAAGCACCTGTGTAGAGTTGAGAAAGGGGTGTGTGTTTGTGGGAAGTAGGAGTGCTCACCTCTGTTTTGAGAACCCCTCTCATTCTAGGCCCACAATGAGATTGCCCTTTCTGATCCCCCCTGAATTTAGACACGGCCATGTGACTTCCTTGGCCATAAAATAAAACAGGAAGTGAGATGTTACTTTTGGGCAGAATCATCTAGAATTGGTGCACAAATCTCCATGCTCTCTTTGTCTGCAGCATTAAACCCTGAAGCCTTGTGTTAAAATGGTGGTGCCTCTGTCATCCTCAGTCTGAAAGACTAGGATGAGTAGAGCTTACGGACTACTAACATTGGATATGTGGAGTGATAGGAAGTAAATCTTGTTTGTTTTAAGACATTAAGCTGCTTGAGCTGTTTTCAAAGCATAATTTAGCTGTCCTGAGTCCTGATAAAGGTGATGTGTTGTGTGTGTGCTTATGTTTAATATGGGAGGTAGTTTTATATGTTTGTATGATATAAAAAAGCAACTAAAGAGGCAGAGGTAGAATGTCCGAGGCAGAAAGATGAACAATAAAGATTCAGAAGAGAGAGTGGCTGAAAGATCACAGAGTAATGGAAGTATTAACCTTCAACAGGGAGAGAAATACCTCATCCTTTGCGATAGAGGAGAATGAGAGAAAATGGAACATAAATGCTCATATGACAGTCAATATGAGGCAAGGAATTTTTCCATATCGCCTCTGTTTTCTTTTCTGATAAGTGGGAAGTGAGATTATTTGTTGTGCATTGTTGAAATTTCGGGGGGCGGATGGTGGAATGATAATGTATCAGTTGGGTTTAGTTAGGAAAACAAGAGTTACTTTATTTGTTCCAAAAACAAAGGACTATTACTTCAGGGAATTAGTGGTTTACACAAATATAGGGAATGCTGAGAGAATCAAGGTCAAGCAACCAACATGAAAAATCTTAGCCTTCAATTACAAAAGAGAAGCTTTCTAAGAGCTAGCATGGAAACTGCTAGAAGTCTCAAAAGCATTTAGAAAGATCTGACCAAATATCTTGGTCTGCATGAGTGAGGTGAGTGGTTCTGAAAAGGCTGCAAATCCTATATCTAACTGCCCATCTTGCACTAGTGCCTTCAGGGAATCGAGGGCTTCTCCTTCCCCTCCACCCACCCCATGTGAGGGCCTCCCAGTGGCAGATACTAAGTGGCCAGAACTACAGAGAGAAAGGGGTTCTGGGAAATGCAGTTTCCTGTCTGCAATTCAGTGGACATCTGCGAAGGGGACAGTGATGAGAGCATACTGACTACGAGGCAATCAGTATGGCAAGTATTTTGAACATGTGTCATTTATGGCCACCTCCCACATTTTGAAGGCCGTTTCCACACGTTGATAGTCTCGTATAGCGGAAATCCTGCTTCTGCAATGTAGGACACACCCTACAAAACGACATCCCTCAGCTTCCCTTGCTGTTAGGGACTAGACAAATGTTTTAGGTTTTTAATTCAGATGTACTGTGAAAGACTGCTTTGGGACAGAGTCATGTGGGGAAAGAGGCAGGACACAGAGCATCCAGTTTTCCCACAGATTACAGCAGAAGCAGCACAGCTCTGAGCTCAGCTGAGGTTACGTATGTCTGAGTTGAAAGCTCCCTCATCATGGAAGAGGCAGCAGCTCCTTCGATGGGCTGGGTCCATGATGTGGTTCTGGGAATTATTCTTGCAACCTTACTCTAGAATCTGTTCTTCAGCCCTCCCAAACAATTCCATAAACTATTTCTAGACTTAACATTTTATGTACTTAAATTAGGCAGTGTTTTCTGTTGTCTTCAACTAAGAACACTGGTCAATACTACGTGAGGGGAGGGCCGGCCCCGTGGCTTAGTGGTTGGGTCCGCATGCTCCGCTACTGGCGGCCCAGGTTCGGATCCTGGGCACGCACTGACACACTGCTTCTCCGGCCATGCTGAGGCCGCATCCCACACACAGCAACTAGAAGGATGTGCAACTATGACGTACAACTATCTACTGGGGCTTTGGGGAAGAAAAAAAGGAGGAGGATTGGCAATAGATGTTAGCTCAGAGCTGGTCTTCCTCAGCAAAAAGAGGAGGATTAGCACGGATGTTAGCTCAGGGCTGATGTCCCTCACCAAAAAAAAAAAAAAAACTATGTGATGAGAGAGATTGATGAAGCCTTAGAAAAGTTGCTATTGGAATGAAAGAAGAAGATTAGGAAGATCTAGAGAGGTAGCCAGGATACCAGCTAATGTGTTGAACTGTTCTGTTGACAGTGATCTCAATCTATGTTATTTTTCTCTAGCAGTTCTTAGCAGCTCAGGTTATGAAGTGGAGAACGTAGATATTTGGATTAACCCAGAGTTTTCCTGATTTTACAGTTGAAAGAATTGAAGAACTGCGTGGTTGATCCATAGTCCCAGGCACAGAAGTAATGTGGAAATGGGAGTTGGATCCATGTTCCTTAAGTTTCACAGGTAGTAATAAGTCTCTGGAGATGCCATGTTCCTCTTCAAACTCCCTCCTTCACTTGAGAAACAAAAAGCCACTTCACAGAAAAGAACTCTTCATCTCGATGATCAACTATCCTTCAGTGACAAATGTCTTCCCTTATGTATATAAATATTAAGATATTAATACGGTGCAAGTTCATTTGTTGCTTAAATATTTAATGCTTTGTTATCTATATTGACAGAGTTGCACGAATCTATCAAAAATTCTCTGATCGTTCTACACAGGCAGTATCAGTGAAAGTGTGTGTCATTGTTTAGAAAGTTGCTAATAGGAAATGCAATTGGGCTGTGAGGTTAAGAAACCCAGGAACTAATGTCCACAAAAGAGATCAAACAAACAGAAAATAAATCATCATATCACATCATCAGTCTCTTATTGTATTTGAACTTGAATGTATTCAGGGAGAGATTTTAAAAAAGGAAATATGAAAGTTAAAGAATTGTCTCTCATATATTACTTTTGTACACTAATTCTCATTTCCCCATTCTTAATTCCTCTGGATCTCCTACATTATGCATTCACAAATACTATTTTTTTAGACGTGATGAGGAGGGAGTGATAAACGCAGCAGAAAAGGTCCCTGGCCCAGTGAAGTTTGCAGTTTTGTGGGAGAAACTGACATTTAACAAATGATCAAATGCATTAGCATCACAAATTGCTATGTGTGCTGAAGGAAAATAAAAATCAGTACAAAAGAGCACATGAGGGGCATTATATTTTAGATTTGGGAATTAATAAAAGTCTTTCTGAGAAATTTATAGATTTACTAAAACCTGAATAATTAGTGGGGATTAGCCTTTTAAAGAATGAGTGTCACATCATTCTAGATAGAAAGAACCATATGTGCAAAGGTCTTGAAGCATGAAATAATAATTTTTCAGTCCCTATACAAAAGCAATAATTTGAGGAAAAAACTTGTAAAAAACGTAATGAGTTTTGACACGATTGGAAGCCAAATTCCTGTAATTGCTATAACACACACATACACGCGTATACATGCACAGACACACATGCACACACATACACACCTGCTCACACAACACACAGACATGCACACACATATACGCACACACCACACATGCACACACACACACAAACACACTCTTGTGCTTGCCTTGTTGTGACTTCTAAAAGCTCTCTTCTCCTGATGCATTTGGATAGCCAGATTTCTAAATCTACATTTCAGGCCCAAGAATAGAAATTTTTTAAAACTTTAGCCAATTAGAGACAGAGAGTCGATGCTGAGCCCTGGATCTGTGTAAACTGAATTTGCCGACAATTCTTTGTGAATGTGCTATTTTCTTTCGTGGCCACCTGGTGGTTAAGCCTTTGTGTTTCTGTTGCCTTGATGTGAACTGTCTGCATTCTTGTTTCACTTCATTTCAAATCTTCCTGGCCTTGGATTAACCTTCTTTCTTGAGTCCCAGTTTTTCTAAACGGGCAATGTTACCTCAAATGACTAAAAAGGATTTGAGAGCTTTCTAAGCCTTGCTTAAGAAAGTACATTCTGAATAGATGTCAAATCTGCAGCCATGAATTTATTTGTCAGGGAAAGTACATTAGGCTTTCAGTGCATAAACAGGAGAAATAAAACACCCAAATATGACACTGAGAAAAAGGTGAAACCTGGAGAATCCATTATCAAGTTACTGGTTCCCGTTTAAACAAACAATGGGCCGTGGCATCTGCTGGTGAATTATAATTGATGACAAAGGAACATAAAAATATCAAATGTTATTTCCAAAGCAGGGCTGACATGAGAGGAGTGCTGGGGTGTTGAAGAAAAGAGCTAAAAAATAAATTGTGCTCAACCGAGAGAACAGGGTAGAGGTGAACTGTTCATTTCATTTACGTCTTTGAAGAATGGTTGTAGAAATGCTAATTTTGCCATTTTTAGTTTTACTTAAAGCTGAAATCAATGGAGCAAAAGCAAAAACCCACAAGGCCAGCCCAGCCGTATGGTTTGGATAATGCCCATTGTGTGGTTCATTAACTGTGTGTCTAATTCATCATCTGTCCCTGTCCCCTGAGAGCGTCCCAGGAACGGGGCTGCAGGCTGCCCGTACTGTATGCTGAGGAACTGGAACACGCTGCGCTGGGAGTTCAGGCTAGTGTAGGGGTTTTCAACAGTATAAACGCAACACTTTCTTTTCATCACAGATATTTTGTAAGACCCCTTTACGGTCATGAAATGCAACCATTCGTACACACATCTGCGTGCTTTATCATAGTTTCCAGCATAGATGGAGAGGAAGGACATTCCAGAAAGAAGCAGTGGTTGGGAAAAATCATCAGTACCTGAAAGCCTTGGAAATGATATAAAACAGAAATAAAAGGAAATTCGTATATAATAATATACTAACTATAATAAAAAATCAAAATACCTTATAACAAAACAAATACTTACTATAAAATGTGAGTGCTCAGGTATAATGCCATTAGTCTCTTGAAATGAGGCACTTGCTTCTATACATCAAAGTGGTCTAAAAACAAGAGCTCTGGGGAAAAAAGGATCCAGATATGTTGTAGGTGATTCAATTACTTCAAGCAGCATTGCTGTCAACAATACAACTTTCCAAAATGGGAAATAATTCTTTTGAAACTTCTGAACAAAACTAAGGGCAATATTTTTTTGATTTACATAATAGTTGCATTCCAGGGAAACTCAATATATATTAAAACTGTGCACAAAGTACCCTTTTGTTTCTAAGTAAAATTGAATTAGAGTCTAAATTTCAGATAATTATAAGTAGTTTTCTTTCCTACGCACCACAATTATAAACCTCCAGGATGGAAATATAAATATACAGGCACTAGTGTATTTCTATTTCTGGCCTGGACCTTGCCCTGATCTCAGTACTCATATATCCAAATTCCTACTCAAATGTGTTTACTTGAAGATCTAAAGGGCACCTCAGACTTAGCATGTAAAGTTCTCTTTCCTCCTTCACTTTCCCTCATCTCATAAATGTCAATGTCAATGTCACCTCTGTAGTTCTGGTTACTTAGGCCAAAACTTTGAATTCCTTGATCTCATTCTTTCTGTATGCCCTACATCCAATGCACCAGAAAATCCTGTGGTGTCTACTTTCAAAACTACCCAGAATCCAACAATTTTTCTATCACAGTTACCATCCTGGTCCAAGATGCTAACAACATTCGCGTGCATTATTTCAACACTGTCCTAACTTGTCCTCTTCCTTTACCTCTGTCCCTGTATAGTCTATCACAACACAGGAGCCAGCGATCCTTTCAGAACTGAAGTCTGATCATATCTCTATCTATTCAAAGCCCCTCAACATCCTCAGTGGCTCCCTTCTCACTCCAAATCCAAGTCTAAGCTCTTCCCATCTTTTTCCCTGTCTCCTCCCTTACCTCTCTCACCTGACCTTCCAATCTCCCTTCACCTTGATGCTCCAGCCACCCCGGCCTCCTGGCTTCCCCTCAAATACACAGAGCACACCTACGCTATGCCACAGGGTTTTGCACTTTCTCTCCACTCTGCCTGGACTGCTCTTTCCCCAGGACTCTCTGCAGACCTCACTCGATTTCTCTCCTTCAATTTTCTGCTCAGTTGATACTTCCCACTGTGTCCTGAAGGGTTGAAGAGAAAGGACATGCCAGGCATCAAAGTAAATCTGAAACCTTAGAAATGGTAGAAACACAATGAGCAGTACAGTTTGACTGTAGTTTAGGGGTAGAAAGATAAATAATTCTAGAAATGTTATGGTGAGAGAGATTTTGAGAAATGTTGAATCCTGGCTAAGGAGGTATTTTAGACTTTCACCCTATAGCTAATGAAAAGTTGCAGAAGCTTGAGCAGGGAGTGAAATAATTTTAAAAAGTTCATCTGGATAAATAGAGTGGGATGGGTCACTGGGGAGAGAGAGAGATTGAACAACTAAGCCACAGTGCTACTGCAGTTGTACAAGTTCAAAGTAATAAAGCACTAATATAGAGAATTTATCGTTGAATTGGATTGGAGAGATTATCTACAGAAAGATAGCCATAAAATATGTCAACTTGATTGATTGGGAAGGCAAGTGGTATTTGCTCAGATAACACCTTCTCCGTGAGGCTTTCCCCAAAGCCTACATTCATTCATTCAGCCTATATTATATTGTTATATTATTTTATATTATGTTATGTTATATACTAGCAATTCCCCCCACATTCTGTCCCCTTTATCTGTTTTATTTACTCCATTGCATTTGCTGCAAACTGGAATACTATGTACCAAGGATCAACAAACTTTTCTTTAAAGAGCCAGATAGTAAATATTTGAGGCTTGCAGGCCAGATAGTCTCTGTTGTAACTATTCGACTCTGCCATTGTAGCATGAAATCAGCCATAAACAATATTTAAATTAATGGATGTAGCTGTGCTCCAACAAAACTTTATTGTCTGTAGCCCCTTCTAGAATGTAAGGACCATGAGGACAGATATTGTCTGTTTTGCTCCTTCCTGTATCCCTAGCCTTTAAAGCAGTGTGGGCACATAGCATAAGGTATCCTATCACAAGATTCCAGTCAAATGATATTATGTGGGATAGAAAGAAGATAAAATACTCTCCACCCTCTTTCTATCCACAATTTAATAGTTCTAAATATTTAATAAAATAGATATATGCAAATCCTTTACTTAAAAAATAAATATTGGCTCTCTATTGCTGACAGATTAAGCTTCTTAGCATGGCACATAAAGTGTTGTTTTGAAGGAGATACCCATGAGCTGGTGTAGAGTGACCTAGAAAAGGGTCTCATCTTCATGTTTTTAAGGATTAGAGGTGCAATTATGAGTACACCAAAGTAAGACTCAGTCAAATTAACTACACTCAGAAAAGACCGATGAGAACACTGGAATGCTAAAATATTAATTTACATGAGAAATATATCTATTAGATGGACTACTTTTTGTGCAGATGCATCCCAGTCACCAAGAACAGAATCTGACTATTTTCTGCTCAGTGTATAGCCTCCTTGTAATCAAATCCACGTGAAAGGAAAATCCATAAGCAGAACGTTTCACAGTGCACTCAGAATTACAACATAGAAACATAGTTTGTTGCAAAAGTAATTACATCATTATTAAAAGAAACTGAATTCCTTGGGATCTAGGTTTTCTAAGCCTTTCTTATCTAAACAGCTCTACTTTCTTCTTTATTGTATATTGAATTTATGCATAAAATTTCATTGGAGAAAAATATAATTTCCTATGAAAAATACAACTCACTGACTTTCTTAGCTTGATGATTGTACCAACAGTCTCATCATTTTCTGATATTTGGGTAAATGTTTTGGGGTCAAACATACTCTCTCCACTGGATTGTGTTGCTGGATTGTGTTGATTACAGAATGAAGCAGTTTGCCTCTGTGATTCTTCTCTCTGTGTAATTCTATTGTTGAAAAATATTTGGATTGACTTTTTAAAAATATAAGTTAATATCTTACTCGGGCTACAGTCAAGTCTTAATGTTGGAAAAAATTAGTCGATTTAAAATTATTTTACATCTCAACTATGACCCATTTATTTCATATTTTAACATTCAGAGGTTAATGTTATCTACCTATTTTCACATTTTCATTGTTCTCCCTGTTATTGTCCACAAAACTTTCCACCTCACCTCCAGCCTCTCTCTTAATATAATTTACATTTGAGCTGCACTGAAATCCTCACTTTGTGCAATTGCTCCTCACAAAGACCCTACATACTGATATCTTTGCATTCTATTTTTCCTTTCATGATATACATAATGTCCCTCACACCCTTTTAATACTCTATCTAGAATTTGAATTCTAAAGCCTGGCTCACTGAATGTGGAGTCCAGCTTGGCTACTTTCTAGCTGATGGTTTATAGGCAATTTACTTAACCTGTCTGGGCCTCAATTCCTCATCTATAAAATGAGGACACTAATAATACTTGCAAGTTGCTGTGAGGATTAAATGGGATGATCCATTTCCTGGCATATAGTAAGTGCTCAATAAAATATAGCTCTTGGTATTTTTACTTGTGCTTCAAGTTCCCCATCAAATGTCACCTTCAATGCGAAGCCTTTTCCAGGGATAGAAAAGGCAGTGTTTTGATATCATCATGACTTAACAGTTATACTGCTGTTGTGATATAGAGGCAAATGAGAAGATGATGGGAAAGCTGAAGGCTATGACCAAGAAGCACTAAGACAGAACTGAAGGAAAACAAGGTCAATTTGGGATTAATCTGGATCTTCTGAGACTCTGTAAGTAGGAATCTACCTCTGGGTTTCTTTCCTGCCTGTAAGCAGCCTTTGCCATGATGAAATCCAAAGACCAGGGTAAAAATATGTTATTTTATTAAAGTTTTATGTTAATAAGTTGGCTAGAGAAGGATGCTGTTCTCTGAGGAAAAAGGTATTTGTTAAATCTATGGAAGGAAGAGAACATCACATGGCACAGGAATTCATGCAAAATGAATGACAGGCAAAGTTTTAGGATATGAGACAATTAATAATTATAAGAAGAAAATTTATTCAGCTAGACGTTATGCAATCTGGCTGAAGTTGGTTCTCCACAGTGCCAGGACTTCTGAAGACGCCAGCCTCAGTCCTGACTTTGTATCTGTACTCAGATATGCCTCCCAGGGTTTGCAGGTGGAAACAAAGCTATTGAGGGGCTAAGAAAGAGTAACCCAACTTAGTACATGTTATTGCAAGTGTCCATGATCCTCTGACCCTTCTGAAGCCTGGAGTCTGTCAGGCAAGCTTGGCTTTCCAAAGATAATCAACTGTATGTTAACCACATATTCCCAACCAGGGTACAAATTTTAATTTTATGTGAAGTCTAAGGTAAATTGAAAAAGAAATCGGTTATGAAAGGGTAATAGTTCTCTGAGCTACTTGTTATAAAATAGTAAAGAAATCAATGATTCAGTGATTCAGTGTAGACTATACTCCAGAGACATCATCCCACTGCACTTCTATACCTAAGGAAAAATAGATATTTTAAAGAAAATAGGAAACGTAATCTTACAAAGAAACCACACAAGTTGGCATATACCTTCCAAATGTACCTCCTAACTCCCAAACTGTATCTTTGCTCACATCATTTCCCTATGCCTGGAATTTCTTCTCTTTTTTCTTTGTCAGACTCAAATGAAATCTAAACTGCTCCATGAAGATTTTCTGTTTACATAAATCTAAGATTATACTTCAATTTTCTGAATTTGTACAATACTAGTAGGCTATTCCCATACAAATGGCAAAAAACATTACTAACCTTTGAGAAATTATTTTCACTTTTCACTTGAATTTTATTATTTGTTAGAATTAACTCTTCCTCCTCTAAACTAATACAGTAGTTGTCTTGCTTGAATTTGGATTAATAGCTTATGATCATAAAAGTAGCATAGGTTTACCATGGAATATTTGGAAAATTCAAAAAAAAGATATGAGGATAATAATTTTAAAGTATTTTTTTATAACTTTACAACGAAAATAAAAATAGATGCTTTTTATCTCCCCAAACACAAATAAGTTTAAGTGAAAGGATGGAAAGAATATTCCATGCAAATAGTAACCAAAAGTGAGCTTGCGTGGCTATTCTAATTATCAGACAAAATGGACTTTAAGTCAAAAACTGTTACAAGAGACAAATAAGAACATTATATATTGATAAAAAGGTCAGTTCACCAAGAAAATATAACAATTATAAACATATATGCACCAAAGAAGAGAGCCCCAAAATGTATGAAGCAAACATTGACAGAATTAAAGGAAGAAATATGCTAAGTCACAAAATAATTCTCATTAAATTTTAAAAGATTAAAATCATTCTAAGCATCTTCTCTGACCACAATGGAATAAAGCTAGAAATCAATAAAAGAAGGAAAACTAGAAAATTCACAAATATGTGGAAATTAAACAACACACTTTTCAAAAACCAATGAGTAAAAGAAGAAATCACAAGAAGAATTAGAAAATACATGGAAATGAGTGAAAATAAAAACACAACATACTAAAACTTTCAGGATGCAGAGAAAGCAGTGCTCAGAGGGAAATTTATAGTTGTAAACATCTACATTAAAGAGGAAAAAAGATCTCAAACCAATAACCTAACTTAATATTTTGAGAAACTAAAAAAAGAAGAGACAATTAAATTCAAAGGAAAGAAGGAAATAATAAGGCTTAAAGCAGAGACAAATGAAATAGAGAATAGAAAAATAGTAGAAAGAATATAATGAAACCAAAAGTTAGTTCTGTAAAAAGATCAACAAAACTGACAAACCTCTAGCCAGAATGACAAGGAAAAAGGAGAAAGAAGATACAAACAACTAAAATCAGAAATGAAAATGGGGACATTATTACCAATCTTACCAAATTAAGAAGGATTTTAAGAGAATACTATGAACAATTATATGCCAATAAATTGGATAACTTTGATAAAATGGATAGATTCCTAGAAACACACAAATTACCAAAACTTACTCAAGAAGAAATAGGAAATATGAATAGATCTATAAAAAGTAAGGAGATTAAATTAGTAATAAATATCTTTCCAACAAAAAAAAGTCCAAGACCAGATAACTTCACCGGTGAAGTCTACCAATCATTTGAAGTAGAAGTAACACCAATGCTTCTTAAACTTTTCCAGAAAAATAGAAGAGGAGGAAACACATCCTCACTTGTTCTATGAGGTCAGCATTATCCTGATATGAAAGGCAGATAAAGACATCACCAATGAAGACAATTACAGACAAATACCTCTTCTGAATAAAGATGAAAAAATTCTCAACAAAATACTAGCAAAAGCAAATATAACAGTTTGTTAATGATATTACACACCAGGACCAAGTGGGATTTATACCAATAAGAGAGCCAATACCATTCAATAGGGAAAGAATAAAGTCTTCTACAAATGATCCTGGGACACCTGGATGGTTCTACATGCTAAAGAACAAACACACATAAATATATACACATACATACATGTACACATATACATATATGTATTTATACATATATACTTATGTACACATGCATATATATACACACATATTACACAGCATGTGTGTTTATACGTCATATACAAAAATTAACTTAAAACAGATCAACAGCTTAAATATAAGAGCTAAAACCGTATGAATCTTAGAAGAAAAAATAGGGGTAAACCTTTGTGACCTTGGATTGGGCAGTGGATTTTTTAGATATGACACCAAAAGGATGATTAACAAAAGAAAAAATAAATTGAATTTCATCAAAATTGAAAACTTTTTTGCATCAAAGGACATTATCAAGAAAGTGAAAAGAAAACCTATAGAATGGGAGAAATTATTTGCAAACATATATCTGATCAGGGTTTAATATCCAGAATATTTAAAGAACTCCTGTAACTTAAAAACAAAAAAGACAAACAAACCAATTTAAAAAGTAGATGAAGGATAGGAATAGACATTTCTCCAAAGAAGATATACTAATGGCCAATAAGCACATGAAAAGATTCTCAACATCACTAGTCATTAAGGAAATGTAATCCAAAATTGTGATGAGATACCACCTCACACCCATTATGATGGTGTTATGGGTTGAATTGTGCCCTCCCAAAATTCATATGTTGAAGCCCTAACCCCTTGTAGCTCAGAATGTAAGTGTATTTGGAGATAGGACATTTAAAGAGGTAACTAAATTAAAATGAACCTATTAGGGTGGGTCCTAATCCAATCTGACTAGTGTCTTTATAAGAAGATGAAATTTGGACAGAGAGAGAGACACCAGGGATGTGAGTGCACAGAGGAAAGTTCACCTGAGGACACAGAGAGAAGGCGGCCATCTGCAAGCCCAGGAGAGAGGCCTCAGGGGAAACCAAACCTGCTGACACCTTGATCTTGGATTTCTAGCCTCCAGAACTGTGAGAAGATAAATTTCTGTTAAGCCACCTAGTTTTTGCTATTTTGATATGGCAGCCCTAGCAAACTAATACAGGTGGTTATAATCAGAAAAACAGAAAACAAATGTTGGTGAGGATGAGGAGAAATTGGAACCCTTGTGCATTGTTTGTGGGAATGTAAAATGGTACAGCCACTGTGGAAAAAAGTTTAGAAGTTCCTCAAAAAGCTAGACATAGAAATACCACATGATCCAGCAATTCCACTGGTAGGTATATACTCAACAGAAATCAAAACAGGGACTTAGACACGTGTATGTGACTGTTGATTGCAGCCTTATTCACAGTAGCAAAAAGGCATTCATCAGATGGATGTGTATACAAAATACTATATATATATATATATATATACACATACATATATACATATATATATGTGTATATATATATGTGTATATATGTGCAATGGAATATTATTCAGCCAAAAAAAGGAATGAAGTTTTTATACACAGTACAATGTGGATGAACCTTGAAAACATTATGCTAAGTGAAATAAGCCAGAAACAAAAAGATAACTATTGTAGGATTTCACTTGTATAAAGAATATAGAATAGGCAAATTCTTAGAGAAAGAAAGTAGATTAGAGATTACCATCATCTAAGGGAGGGAGAAATGAGGAATTATTGTTTAATGGCTGCAGAGTTTCTGTTTGGGGTGATGAAAATTTTCGAAAATAGACAGTGGTGTACTTGTACAACATTGTGAATGTAAATAAGGTCACTTAATTCTACACTTAAAAATGTTTGAAATGGCGTATTTTGTATTATATGTATTTTATCACAATAAAAGAAATACCGCCTAGATCCTGCCCACTTCAATAGAATTAGAACTTCCAGTTCTGGAGCCTGGGCACTGTTTGTTATAATTGTTGTTTTATTTATTAAACCCTCCAGCTGATGATCCTAATGTGTAGCCAGAGGTAAGTTTATTTTTAGTTGTTTTAGCATTTGTTGTTGTTGTTATTGTTGTTGGTTTTGCTATCATTGCTGTTTTAAGTGAATCTCTCTTTTATTTTATCTTCTGAGTGTTATTTATATATGTCAATTCTGTCTATTTCTATCTATTTATTTTGTACCAAACTATCTCATTGATTTTTCTTGTTTGTAATAGCTTTTCAATTGATATCTTGTATTTTCTATGTGTATAATTTTATTCAACTTAATAAAAAAGAAATGAAGTATTGATACTACCACATGGATGAATCTCAAAAACATTATACTAAGTTAAGCCTGACACTGAAGGTCACACATTGTATGATTCCATTTGTTTGACATATATCCAGAATAGATTCTGAGGAATGCAATGCAGGTTGGTGTTTGCCAGGATGTTGGGTGGGAAGTGGGAATGGGGAGAAACCACTTAAGGGGCTTTATCTTGAAGTAAGAGAAATGTTTTAGTTCTAGATAGAGATGGTGGTTGCATAGTATTATTAATGTGCTAAATGCCACTGAATTGTTCACTTTAAAATAGTTAATCCTATGTGAATTTCACCTCAAAAAAAGTCAAGTTAAAGAGATAATTTTCAAAGGTAAAATGAAAACTATCAAAGGCCAAAAATATCAGTTGCCATATTTATGTGGATCTAAATACTACAATGTTTTGCTTACTGGGGCTCTATGGTAAGTCTTAAATTTGGACAGTGTCAGTCTTCTGTGTTATTCATTTTAAAATTGTATTAAATATTTCCACATAAATTTAGAAGGGGCTTGTACATCTCTAGTAAAAAATAAATTTGGCTGGGATTTTGATTGGAATTACATTAAAACTATAGATCAATTTTAATAGAATTGGCATTTTAACTATATTGCATCTTCTTATCGATGAACACTTCTTCCATGTATTTAGATGTTTTACTTTTATCAGCATTTTGTAGTTTTCGTTATACAGATCCTGCATATACATTGTAAGGCTTACACTTAAGTAAATCATTTTGTTGAAGTAATTGAAAATTGCTCTTTATTTCAAAAGACTTTGAATCATATAGAAGTTGCAAAAATATTACTGAGAATTTTTGTATCTTTCACTCAGCTTCATTCAATGATAACATATTTTATAACCACAGTACAATGATCAAAACCTAGAAAGTGACATTAGTACAATACTGTTAAGTAAACTACAGACTTTATTGGGATTTAATCAGATTTTTCATGCAATTGTGTGTGTGTGTGTGTGTGTGTGTGTATGGTTCTATGAAATTTTTTCACATACATAGACTCATGTAACCACTACCATAGTCAGGATACAAAATTATTACATCCGTTTTGAAATTACAATTTGCCTCCACTCCTAAAGCCCTGGTAACCACTGATCTGTTCTCCATTGCTGTAATTTTGTCAATCAGATATTATTATATCAATTTTTTTAATAATTTTATTTATTTATTTATTTTTTCCCCCAAAGCCCCAGTAGATAGTTGTACGTCATAGCTGCACATCCTTCTAGTTGCTGTATGTGGGACGCGGCCTCAGCATGGCTGGAGAAGCGGTGCGTCGTTGCGTGCCCGGGATCCGAACCCCGGGCCCCCAGCAGCGGAGCGCGTGCACTTAACCGCCAAGCCATGGCGCTGGCCCTGTTATATCAATTTAATCATATATTATGTGACCTTGGAAATTGGCCCTTTTTTCACTTAGCATAAGTCCCTTGGGATCCATCTAGGTTGTTGCATGTATCAGAAGTTTCTTCCTTTGTATTGCTGAGCAGCATTCCACTGTATGGATGTACCACAGTTTATCTATTCACCAGTTGAAGGACCTCTGAGCTGTTTCCAGTTTTTGGCTATTACAACTAAAGATGCTATGAACATTCATGTACATGTTTTTATGTGAATACTATTTTCATTTTTTATTTTTTCTAGGTTAAATACCTAAGAATGTGATTGCTGGGTCAAGAAATTGGCAAACTATTTTCCAGAGTGCCTGTATCATTTTTCATTCACACCAGCAATAGATTCAGCTGTACTGCATCCTTACTAGTCCTCGGTATTGCCAGAATTTTTAATTTTAATCATTCTAACAGATATATAGTTGTATCTCATCATAGGTTTAATTTACTTTCCCTAATGGTTAATGATGTTGAACATCCTTTCATGTGCTTATTTACCATCCATATATACTCTGGTTAAATGTCTGTTCAAGATTCTTTTGTATTCTAGAGAGAAGTCTTTTGTCCAATATGCAATTTGAAAATATTTTTTGAGACTGTGGCTTGTCTTTTTATTTTCTCAACAGTTTCTTTTGCATATTAGACATTTTAAATTTTGATAGAATTACCAATTTATCAGTTTCTTCTTTTACGGATGGTGCTTTTGGTGAACTCTTTGCCTAACCCTAGATCACAAAGATATTCTCCCATGTTTTCTTCTTAAAGTTTTATCATTTTAAAAGATTTATATCTATGATCCATTTTGAGTTTTTTTTTTGTATAATATGTGAAATTTAGGTCGAGGTTCTTTTTTCTTGGTATATGGAGTCCAATTGTTGCAACACTATTTGTTAAAAGAGACTACATTTTCTCCATTGAATGGCTTTTTACCTTTGCCAAAAAATCATTTGTTGGTATTTCTGGGGGTCTCTTTCTGCACTGTCTGTTGAGTTCCATTGATCTATGTGAATATTCTTCTGTCAATACCAAACTATCTTGATTATTGTGATTTGCTAATATTTTGTTGAAAATTTTTACTTATAAGTTCATGAGAAGTATTGGTCTTTAGCTTTCTTTTCTTGTATTATTTTTGTTTGATCTTGATATCAAGGTTATCCTGACCTCATGAGATGCGAGGAAATGTGTTTCTTCCTTTTCTATTTTCTAGAAGAGATTGTGTGAAATTGGTGTTATTTTTTTTCTTATATTTTTAAAAGGATTTGTCCCTGAATTACATAGGGATGTGTAATTTTCTCCTCAGGAATTGTTAAATATGACTTCAATTTATTTAACAGATTTATTCAATTTGATTAATAGACTCAAGTGATCAGTTGCTCTCATGTGAATTTTGATAGTTTATACCTTTCAAGAAACTGCTCCATTTCATCTAATTTGTCAAATTTTGAAGTGTTACATTGTTTGTAGCATGATGTTATTATCCTTTTCCTATATATGGGGCTGTATGTGGGGCTCTTCTGTTCTACTGTGGTAATGTGAGTAATATGTGTTTTCTCTGTTTTGATTTTTGGTCTGTCAAAAGGTTTGCCAATTTTATTTATCTTTACAAAGAAAAAGCTTTGGTTTCATTGAAATTCTCATTTGTTTTTCTGCTTTTAATTTAATTGATTTTTTTTTCAATTTTCTTTATTATTTGCTTACTTCTGCTTGATTTGAGTTTGCTCTTCTTTTCTAGTTTTGTAAGGTAGAAGATTAGGTTATTTATTTGAGACCCTTATTTTCTAATAAAGTATCTAATGCTATAAGTTTCTCTCTGAGCACTGCTTTAACAGCATCCCCCAATTTTTTTATGTTGTATTTTTTATTTTCATTCAGTTCAAAATATATTCTAATTTCTCTTGAGACTCTTAGGACTTCATCTTTGACCCAATAAATATTTAGAAGTGTGTTTTTTAAGATCTTTCAACTTTTTTTTTTTTTTTTTTGTGGGGAGGACTAGCCCTGAGCTAACATCTGTTGCCAATCCTCCCCTTTTTTCTTGAGGAAGATTGGCCCTGGGCTAATATCCGTGCCCATCTTCCTCTACTTGATATGGGATGCCGCCACAGCATGGCTTGAACAAGTGGTGCATCAGTGCTCACCCAGGATCCGAACCTGCGATCCCTGGGGCCGCTGCAGCGGAGTGAGCGCACTTAACCACTGCACCACCAGGCCGGCCCCAAGATCTTTCAACTTTTTTTTTTTTTTTTTTTGTGAGGAGATCAGCCCTGTGCTAACATCTGCCAATCCTCCTCTTTTTTTGCTGAGGAAGACTGGCCCTGGGCTAACACCCGTGCCCATCTTCCTCCACTTTATATGGGACGCCGCCACAGCATGGCTTGCCAAGCAGTGCATCGGTGCACGCCCAGGATCCGAACCGGCGATCCCCAGGCTGCCGCAGCAGAGTACACGCACTTAACTGCTTGCGCCACCGGGCCGGCCCTCTTTCAACTTTTAACATGTCTATATCATTAGACTTAAAGTAAGATTTTTGTAGATATCATATGCTTGAGTCTGTTTTTTAAAAATAAAATCTAATGATTAGTGATATTGAACATCTTTTCACGTGCCTGTTGGCCAACTGAATGTCTTCTTTAGAAAAATGTCTACTCAGGTCCTCTGCCCATTTTTTAATCAGATTGTGTTTTTTGATATTGAGTTGTATGAGTTCTTTATATATTTTTAATATTAATCCCTTATTGAATATATCATCTGCAAATATCTTCTCCCATTCAGTATATTGCCTTTTCATTTTGTTGATTATTATCTTCACTGTGCAAAAGCTTTTTAGTTTGATGTAGTCTCATTTGTTTATTTTTGCTTTTGTTGCCCTTGCCTGAAGAGTCAGATCCAAAAAAATATTGCTAAGACTGATGTCAAAGAGTTTACTGCCTATTTTCTTCTAGGAGTTTTCTGGTTTCGTGTCTCACATTCAAATCTTTAATCCATTTTCAGTTTATTTTTGTATATGGTATAAACAAGCAGTCTAGTTTCATTCTTTTGAATGTGGCTGTCCGGTTTTCTCAACATTATTTGTAGGAGAGACAACCTTTTCCCCATAGTATATTCTTGGCTCCTTTATTGAAAATTAATTGACCGTATAAGCATAGGTTTATTTCTGGGCTCTCTATTTTGTTCCATTGATCTATGTGTCTGTTTTTGTGAGTGTACCATACTGTTTTGATTACTATAGCTTTGTAGTATAGTTTGAAATCAGGGATTGTGACACCTCTAGTATACAGATGTCAAATTATAAAGCTGTATGCTTGAAACTTATACAATAAAAGAAATAATCATAAGCAAAAGAAATTAAGTAAATAAATAAAAATAAAATCTGGAAATCTACTTCTTTTAATTGGTGTTCTTAGACTATTTGCATTTAACCTAATTACAGCAAATGGTTAGATTTAGTTCTACCACTTAATCATTAGTTTTCTCTTTGCCCTCTCTGTTTTTCTTCTCCCATTTTCCTTCGTTTACTTTTTTTATTTGGATATTTTTAAGTATCCCACTTAATTTATCTATTGCATTGTGGACTTTATCTATCTATCTATCTATCTGTCTATCTATCTATCTATCTATCTATCTATCTATCTATCTATCTATCAGCTATCTGTCTATATTTTCACTTGGGATACCTAAATTTTCATAATCAACTCAGAGTTAATGTTTGACCACTTCAAATAATATAGGGAAACCCTACAATATTGGTCCACTTGCCCTTCTCCCTTTATGTTGTGGTTGTCATATTATTCATCTGCATACATTGAAATGTCTGTCAGACAATGTCATAATTTTACTTTTGACAGTCTGATGTATTTTAAAGAACTTAAGAGAAAAGAAATGGTATTATATTTGCTCTGGTATTTACTATTTCTGATGTTTTCCTTTACTCCTGAAGTTCTAGTTTTTTCCTCTTATCATTTTCCTTCTACACAAAGAACTTCTTTTAGCATTTCTTTTAAAACAAGTCTTTGTTTTTATCTGAAAGTACCTTTACTTCACCCTCATTCATGAAGAATGTCTTTACTGGATCTAGCGTTCAGGTTAATAGTCCTTTTCTTTCAGAACTATCTTCTGACCTCCGTGACTTCTGGTGAGAAATCTGCAGTCATTTGAATCATTGTTCCTTTATGTGTAGTGTGTTGTTTATCTCTGGGTTTGTACAATGTTGCTTTTCTTTATCTTTAGTTTCCAGCAGCGTGATTATACTATGTTTGGATTTTTCTTTCTTTCCTTTTGTTGTATCCTATTTAGGGTTTTGCTGAGCTTCTTTGGTTTGTAGATTCATGTCTTTCACCAAACTTGGAAAGTTTTCAGCCATTATATCTTCAAAATTATTTTAAATGAATCTCTTTCCCTTCTCCTTCCGGAACTGCAATAACATGGATGCGAGGCCTTTGCCTCTTGTCTCACAGGTCTCTGAATCTGTTAATTTTGTTTTAACATCCTTTATTTTTATTGTTTAGATATAATTACTTTTATTGATCTACCTTCAAGTTCACTAACTTGAAGTTCACAAGTTCCTCCATTTCCATTCTTCTATTGAACCCATCTGATGATATTTTTTTTTTAATTTCAGATATTGTATTTTTTTAGTTCTAAAGTTTCTATTTTGTTCCTTTCATAGTTTCTATTTCCGGGCTGAAAACTCCTACCTTTTTATTCATTTACAGAATCTTTTCCTTCACTTCATAGAGCATAGTTGTAAAAGTTGCTTTAAAATCTTTACCCAAGATTTCCAATACCTGGGGCATCTGTTGATTTTATTTTCTCTTGAACATTGGTCATATTTTCCTTTGAAAATGTTCTTTGTATATCAAGAAATGTTTTATTTTATCCTTGACATTGTGAATGTTATGTTGTGAAAACTCTGGGTGCTGTTATAATCTGCTAGAGCGGGGGTTGGCAGACATTTTTTACAGGGCCAGTGAGTAAAAATTTTAGGTCATGGGCCATGCAGTCTCCCTGTAACTTCTCAGCTCTGCTGCTGTGGAGCAAAAGCAGTCATAGAGTGGTGCATGAATGAGTGGACATGGCCGTGTTCCACAAAAACTTTATCTATAAAAAAGGTAGTGGGCCAGATTGGGCCTGCAGGCTGTAGTTTGCCAGCACCTACTGTAGAGAATTTTGGTTTTTGTTGCAGTTTTTTGTTTGCTTAGCAGGAAGTCAATTCAGGCGGGTTCAACTGCAAGGTCTGTCTCACCTTCTGTGGGCAGTGGTTCAAATCTCAGTTCAGTTCTCAAAGCTTTTGCAACACTGGCTGACACTTGTGTGGATTCGTACACAGAATTAGGGGACAGCTTTCTCTGCTCTAGGAGTCTCTTGTACTCTTCAGCCCCAAGGAGTTTTTGTTTTCTGTTTCCTCTGGCCAGAAAGACAGGATTTCTATTGAAATTTTACTCAACCACACTACTACCACTGCCTCCGCATTTGGGGCCCAATCTCGGGGCAAAACTGCAAGAGAAAAAAACAAAAAACAAACAAAAAACTCATCCCTTTGTTATTGTCAAGTTTTGAATTCACGCCACAATCCACCAATATTTTTTTATACTTCAGTCTCCAGAGACTCGTTTTTTATATTTTCTCCAGTGTTTTTGGTTATAATCAGCAGGAACGGTGGACGGTAGTGGGCTTAAACCAGTAAGAGGAACCACATTCAGTCAATTCAGTTTTCATGTATTGATCCATTTTTGCAACTAGATTGTAAGTACCTTGAGGACAGGAGCCTTCTTATAGTCTTCATTGCATTTCTCTCACCTCCAAGGAGAAGGACGTGACATATTAGACCTTCTGAAATACTGGTTAATTGATAAATTGACTCCTAAGGGACTCCTGGGTGTTGGGAGTGAATTTAAAAGTTACCTATTCCAATCTACCAATTTTACAAATGAACTCCAGGAAGATAATCTGACTCACTCAAATTCACATAGCTAGTGAAAATGGAAGTGGTAGGACTAGAAGGGCCTTCTGAGTCACAGTTTTCCATGGGCCATGCTATCTCTCTTTCCAATTCTCATCATCTCATCAAGTGACAATCATAACAGAATGGATGATGAGTTTGCCTATGAAAGAAAAAATAAATGGAAAATAAAATTGACTAAAAGAATGAGCAAAGAGTATTTGGCTAAGAAAAATAATTAATGAGAAATGCTAAGTCTTTAGGGACTCTTCAGTATTAGGAAAGGATCCTGATTTCTCACAATACTCTGTACCAATCACCAGCATTTTTTTTTTCAAGATTATATAGAACTTATAAAAAATATTCAGTTACTTCAAAAATATAAATAAGTGGTAAAATCCTAGGAAGAGGGAATTGTAGCAGATCATAATTAGAAGGAAGTGAAAGGAAAGTACCAGATCAGGGGATGAGGAAATTAAACAGACCATGCATGCATAGAAAGTTAAGATAGGTGCATCAAGTCATCTCAAAATCTGTGGTGGAGGCCGTGAGAGTCTCTGCATACACTAGGGGTGGGGGAAATACAGGAGGAGGGGTAAAGATGTGTTCTCAGCTTTTCTGCTTCTTTCTCCCAAACCTGGCTAGCTTGAAGGTGACTTTGTTCTTGTCAAATAGGAAAGTGATGGGAAAGTGGCTGTTGTAATGTGGTAATATATAAAGACGTCAGTTCTGAAAATCTGAAATACCTGGCCAGTCAGGATGTTTGTGATACTGAAGCCATTGCTACAGTTGGGATGCCTAGTAACATCTAATAAAAAATACTAATATCGTGAGCAATGTGTTACTGTGGTCTAGGATACTAGGCTACTGTACATGATTGTGTCTGTGATATGGGGTTGTTTTTGTGTATTTGTGTGTAGTGGTGGGGTGGGGGAAGTGCCGTGGGGAGAGGTTCCAGGAAAAATTGCCTGTATAAATTTGAAATTTGGGGCAAATAAAAGAAGTGATTGCCTTTCACAATGGGCAACATAATTGTAAAACCAATTTCACTGAAAATGATAATATATAACACTTTTCAAAATTATACGTCAAGCACATTTCTCAGCGCTTTTATGTACATTCTCTTATCCCTCATTATGTGTATGAGTTAAGTGCTATTATTATTCCCATTTTAAAGATAAGAAAATAAGGTATAGAGATGTTAATTAATTTGTGCAAGGTCATCCAGCTTGTTAACGATCAATCCAAGATTAGTTAAACTACTATTTTTACTGTAGTGGTTCTCAATATTGGCTATACATTAGGATCACTTTTTGAGCTTTTAAAAATCCTAATACTCAAGCCACAATTAAATTAGAATCTTAGGAGATGTGACCCCAGCATGTATGTATGCTTATTTTTTTACAGCTCCTTCAGGTGATTTCAATGTGCAGCCAAGGTTGAGAAATACTACTTTTTTACTGTCTCCCATTATATTTGTTATATAGTGAACAGATGTGTGATTACCCAGTTTTCCCAACAGCATCTGGTGAAGGAACTATCTTTTCCCATTGAGTATTCTTGGCTCCCTTGTAAAATATTAGTTGACAATATATATGGAAATTTATTTCTGGGTTCTCGGTTATGTTCCATTGGTCCATGTGTCTATTTTTATGCCAGTATCATACTGTTTGATTACTATAGCTTTGTAGTGTATTTTGAAATCAGGAAGTGTGATGCCTCCAGTTTTATTCTGCTTTCTCAGGATGCTTTGGCTATTCAGGGTCTTCTGTGGTTCCATACAAATTTTAGAATTGTTTTTTTCTATTTTTGTGAAAAATGCCATTGGAATTTTGAAAGGGATTGCATTGAATCTATAGGCAGATTTGGGTAATATAGACATTTTAACCATATTAGTTCTTCCAATCCATGTACATGGGATATCTTTCCATTTGTCTGTGTCTTCTTCAATTTCTTTCATCAAAGACATACAGTTTTCATTGTACAGATCTTTCAGATCCTTGGTTAAATTTCTTGATAAGTATTTTATTGTTTTTGATGCTATTGGGAATAGGATTGTTTTCTTTATTTCTTTTTCAGATATTTCATTACTAGTGTACAGAAACACAACTGATTTCTTTTTTTTTTTAAAGTAGTTCTCTTCTTTCTTTTTTTTTTAAATTTTATTTATTTATTTTTTTCCCCCAAAGCCCCAGTAGATAGTTGTATGTCATAGATGCACATCCTTCTAGTTGCTGTACGTGGGCCGCGGCCTCAGCATGGCCGGAGAAACCGTGCATCGGTGTGTGCCCGGATCCGAACCTGGGCCACCAGCAGCAGAGCGCGCGCACCCAACAACTAAGCCACAGGGCCGGCTGGAAACAACTGATTTCTGTATGTTGATTTTCTACCCTGCAACTTCAGTGAATTTGTTGATTTACTCCAACAGTTTTTTGGTTGAGCTTTAGGATTTTTTTATATATAAGATCACATCATCAGAAAAATGAAATTGTACCCCTATCTTACACCACTCACAAAAATTTATTCAAGATGGATTAAAGATTTGAATGTAAGATCTGAAATTGTAAACCTTCTAGAAGAAAACTTGGGGGAAAAGATCCTTGACATTAGTCTTGGCAACAATTTTTTGGATATGAACCAAAAGCACAAGAAACTAAAGGAAAAATCGACAAGTGGGACTACATAAAACTAAAAAGCTTCTACACAGCAAAAGAAAAAAACAAACAAAATGAACAGGCAACTTACAGAATGGGAGAAAATATTTGCAAACCATTTATCTGATAAAGGGTTAATGTCAAAAATATATAAAGAACACATATGACTCAATAACAAAAAAACAAACAATCCAATTGAAAAATGGGCAGAGGAACTAAATAGACATGTTTCCAAAGAAGACATCAAATGGCCAACAGGTACATGAAAAGATGCTCATCACTAATTATCAGGGAAATGCAAATCAAAACCACAATGAGGTATCACCTCACACCTGTTAGAATGGCTGTTATCAAGAAGACAAGAGGTAAGTATTGGTGAGGATGTGGAGAAAAGGGAACCCTTGTGCATTGTTTTTGAGAATGTAAATTGATTCTGCCAGTATGGAAAACAGTTAAAATTTAAAAATTTTTAAATAAAATTTTAAATTAAAAATAGAACTATAGTATGATCCAGCAATCCTACTTTTGGGTATATATCCAAAGAAAATGAAAGCAGGATATCAAAAAGATACCTGCACTCCCATATTTATTGCAGCATTTTTCACAATTGCCAAGATATGGATGTCAATGGTCTGTCAATGGATGAATGGATAAAGAGGACGTGAAATATATATATATATGTATATATATAGATGTGTGGGCCCACCCCGTGGCTTAGCGGTTAAGTGCGCGCGCTCCGCTACTGGCGGCCCGGGTTCGGATCCCGGGCGCACACTGACGCACCACTTCTCCAGCCATGCTGAGGCCGCGTCCCACATACAGCAACTAGAAGGATGTGCAACTATGACATACAACTATCTACTGGGGCTTTGGGGGACAAAAAGGAGGAGGATTGGCAATAGATGTTGGCTCAGAGCTGGTCTTCCTCAGCAAAAAGAGGAGGATTAGCATGGATGTTAGCTCAGGGCTGATCTTCCTCACAAAAAGAAAAAAAAAGATGTATGATTCTTTACGGTAGAAAGGCAAGGCTATTTACAGGGTAACTATATTAAATTTCTTGGAGTTAGATTTAGGCAGAGAAACTAATTACACCTACGTACACAGTGTACAAAAGGATTATTTGGAATATAGACAGGGGAAAGGGATGTAAAGAAAGCCATGGTAGAGGATGGGACGTAGGACCAGCTTGAACTAATCTGGACTCTGGGCATGACCCCACTCTTAGCATACTTGGTTGGCCATTTTACCTCTTTGTGCAACTATTTCTAAACCTGAGAAATGAAGGAGTGATGCTCCTCAGTATCCCTTAGTACCACTGTTCCAATAATAGATGGATCATAAATGTGACCCAGCATTACATTTATTTTATTCTTATTCTGATAATGCAAACTTCATGAGAGCAAGAAATGTCTCTATTGTGATCACTGCTTTTAATCTTATGCCTAGAACAGAGCTCAGTTCTTAGAGCAAGCAGGAATGAATGAATTTGACCTTCTTTAAAATAGTGGCTATACTTTACTCATTCATATGCATCCCTCACAGCTCTTCACTCAGTGTCTAGTTTAGGCCAAATGTTCATTAGTTTTCTTCTGACATCTGAATTTGACTACTAAAGTCAAGTTTAGATTTTACTGCTGTTTTGTTTATCAACTCTCATATTTTCTGGTTCACTGGCCCTTTGATCTGCATGAATAATTGAGAAGTGACTTGTAAGGAAAACATTTTAACAGCTCAACCCCATTACAGGAGTTTATACATCATAAAATGTATACAGTCGCCATTCTTTGCTTTTCACTGATGTTGCATCATTACTTATCTAGGGTTACAACTGAGATTTCCAACCTGGTGGCACTTTAGTCACTGATTCCACCCTAGAACAATTAAATAAAATTGTTTAGGGGTAAAGAAAGGGTATGGATATGTTTTAAAAGATCTTCAGGTTATAATAATGTTCAGCCAAAACTGATAACTGTGGATGTGTTGCAGATATGATATGGTATTCATATTATTTTGCTTCCTTTTCGCTGGGGCTTGGGCTATCTAATCCTTGTGTTTACAGTGAATTGATACGACAGCGAGTTCAGGGGCCAGCTTCATTAGTAAATAACAAAGGGTACCCTTGATGTGTGTTTGCAGCTTCAAACCAGTTATTCCAAGATCCAGCTGTTTGTTCTAAGCATTTGCTCAGACCCATTTAGTCAATTAAGATCCATAATCAAAGGACAGCAGCAATGGGAGATGTGCAACATGGAGGGGAAAAATTGGGGTAGTAGGGCTCAATGCAGCATAGAACGACAGTCTCCTGTAATCTGCAGAAGCTTTAATCCACCCTATTTGGAGGACAGAGAACAAATGACCATTAGATGATATTAGCAAACAGAACATTGTTAATAGGTAAAATAAACACTTCACTTTGCACTCCCTCAGTCCCAAAAATATTGGTCTAAGGTGGGCCCAAGTGAGCCCAATGGTATGGGCAGATTCCTAAAGGATCCCAGGACATCTTGGTAACTGAGAGTATCACGAATGATTATATAGATATCGTCATCATCAAATCAGCCATTCTAGAATGTGAATTGATTACTCGTAACTCCTATCCATGCACAATTTTAGTTCTAGCAGTTGGTGTGAGGTGGACCTCAGTGTCTTGATATGAGAAGGGCAGCTGGAAGTAATAACATCTTTTACCTCTTCCTTTTCTTCTTCTCTTTTTCCCCCAGTTTAGCAAGTGTGAAAATTCAATTCTCTGAAACATTAAGGAAAATCTTGCCATCTCTTCAGAACCCTCTCTCCATCTTATCTATAAGCTTGAAGAGGCAGAAGAGGGAACTGGCAGGTGGCGTTCCCAGTGTGAAGCCAGATGGGGTGGTGTGAGAGCTGGGATTTTTCCTCTGAGGGGCAATGCCAAAACAGCCCACTTCTCCCTAATATCACTGCTTGGGATTTTAAAACTCTACATGGAGGGTATCCATTTGTTTTAAAAGCATCTTGCTTTTCTCCCCCATCCCCACCCTCTGCCTCTCACATGGACATACACACCGAACAAACTGCTTCAAAAGTCTTTCTGGAAATCTCTGTAAAGGGAAAGCCCATTGACTTGTTACTAATGGTTTTCCTGAAGCTGAGAATGAACCTCAGTCCCCCTTTTATTCAAGTAAGCCAGGCAGTCTTCAACACCCCCAGCCCCTTCCTCCTTGCTTCCTTCACCCAGGTTCCCCCCCGGGCTCCCCACCTTCTCCGCATGCATCTTCCGTGCTCTGTCTCAGCTTACTCCTTGGAAAACCCCAGAGAAGGAAAGGCTTTCACTCCAGTCATATGCTTGTAAGTTCCACTGTGACTTTCCCTAACAGTAGCCTCCTCTAATGGTGGAATAAGAGACATTAAGGAGATAAATTTGTCCAGATAAAAACTACGAGGTTGGAGATTCTTCCTGGGGCCACTGAAGTCCCAATCTCAACCCCACTTTGTGTAAAACTGTTCTGTTGTTGTGTTGTACTCCCCCAACCCCCGAGAGCATTACTTGGGTAAACAACCTGATAGAAATTTCTGTATGTGCTGAATAAGATTAGATCCTGGGTAAACACATATTCTTATGATGGGATAGAGGAATCTTTTGTTTGTTTTGCTTTATATATATGTTCAAATGTCAATTATTGCTTGCGCGTTTTGCCAGCTGCTTGGGTGCTAACTTCTTACGGCATACCCGTATCGTTCATTCCATGTCACGGCCCCATAGTGGTGAGGCCTGAGGAAAACTAGGCATTGGAGAACAAACAAACAAATAAACAAACAAAAAAACCCCAGCTTCATGAGAGTTAGAGATTTTCTAAACTCTATATTATGGTTTAAAGTGTTTCCTAATCCCCTGTTAAAGATTATGAGAAAGTAATCTCCCTCCCTTCTTTCCTTTCTCCCTCCACCCCCCACTCCTTCTTTCCTTCCTTCCTTCCTTCCTCCTCTCCTTCTTTCCTTCCTTCCCTCCATAAACCATGCTGTAATTACAATATGAACTGCACTTTGGTAGGTGCTGGGGGAGAAAACACATGTCAGTGTTAGGTTCTATGATGCTTCATATGTCTTGACTGTTTTGAGTTAACTTTTCTGCAAAAAAACAAAAATGCTGTGTTTTATTTTGCCAAAGTGTATGTGTATGTGTGTGTATTTTCTATGTATGTACAGGTATAAATATATGTGTGTGTAAATATCTATTTGTATGTATAGGTATATATGCCTTGTGTGTATATATGTATGTCTATGTATATACATGTGTATACAGTTTTCCTATTAAAAATAATTCAGTCTTCTTATAGAAATAAGAACAACAGATAAAACAAAGAAAAAATAAAAATCACCCATGGCTCCACTACACACAGCTAAAATATTGGTGTATTTTTCTCTAGCATTCAAAGTCTCTTTTTTTACTTAATATTATAGGTTAAGCAAAATACTTTATTTCAGATCTTTTTCAGTCAAGTGTCAACTCTTAGACTGAGGTACGAGAATGGGATTGGAATCTCTTTCTGCAGCCCCAGCTTGGCCATAGACCACCCTGGACATAAACCCCTCTGAATGTGACTCTCCTTGAAAAGAGTTGATCACCCCCTTTATATGATAGGCCCTATAAATATGAAACGAGAAGGGCTAACGTTTTTATCTCTGAAGTACTTTTCAGCATAGAAAGTGTGTAAGGGCACGTCATTAAGAACTCAGGGGAAGCATTTCAGAGCATTCCATGCCCACCAGATTAAGACTAAAGCTTTGAGAATTCCCTCTCCCTGTAGGACACGATTAATCTCTCTCATACAGATGTACTGGGTGAAGCCTGCATAGGAGGAATTACTGTATGTTGGTGTGCCTGATACAAAATTGCATTGAACGTTTTTAAGATTTGGCAGGATATTGGAAGTGCATTAATAATTCCCTTTGAATAAAAAATTCTCTCTCTCCTTATGAGCTGGCAATTGTTTCTCCTTCTTTTGCCCTATTTTGGCTCAATAGCATGATCTTTTTTTTTCTTTTCTGGATTGTATCAGATCACAACAGACGGGAAATGCAGAGCCCAAATAGTCTTCAGTGAATTTCCAGGGCACTCTGGCTGCTCTGCCTCATTTTACAAATGGGATTAGCTGCGTTACCTCCCTCTAAATCTTAGTAAACCACTTTTCCCTCTCAGCCTTTTGTCAGCTGTGAGGGTAGCTGTAAATATCATGTACCAGTTTCCTGGGTTCCTCAATGTTCAGTCTCTTCTCAAAGCCTTCCCTCTTTGGCTGGCTTCTGGTGTTTTCCCACTTGCTTCCCAAGTCCCTGACCTCTGATACTGTTGGTTGACCACACCTAAGGCCAGCCTTATGGGTATGCAACCAATGCAATTACACTGGGCCCTGCTCAGAGGGCCTCACACTTGGGTTTAATGCTTTGCAGTCACCATCTTAAAATTCTTAATAATTTTCTCTGAATTTGTGCTTTGAAATGAAGTAGCTGGAGCAATGGAGGATATGCCAAGACATGGAGTTTTGGCTCCTACATTCCTGCCTCCAGCTGCCTCTGAATCTCCATGGGTTGGGTTCTCAGCTGTCTGCTCCCCGTTCCTTGGTTCTGCCAGCCTGGACTCCTGCTACTCTCTGCTCTCCAAGTTGGGATTGGGGGAAGGCCCACTGTCAGCCTTCCCCTCTGCCCCAGTAGGGGCTTGAATGTGGGTGTGGGGAGGGTCAGGTTTGGACATGTACTCTGTAGCCTTTTGGGGTGGAGCAAGGAGGTGGTCATCCCTGCCCTGAGCTATCAATGCCACTAGGTGCTTGATGACTCATTGAGGGGCATGGGGAGGTGGTCTCTCAGCTACTCCGATCCCAGTGCAAGGAGATGGCTCCTTGGGGTTTTCCCACTGCCATGGGTTGGAGAGGTTGACTTCCCTGAATTTTTCACTGGCCCCAGAAATTATGTAGTCAGTCCAGGCTACTTGGCATCCATTTCCCTCTTCTTCCTTAAAAGAATGGTGCTTTCCTTAGTCCATGCAACCATATGCCTCAAGAGAGTCTGACTCTGATCACGGCTACAAGAGTGAGTCTGAGTTGCCCAAATGTAACCCCATTTCTCTTGCCATGATTATGGGTCCAAGGATAGATGCGTGATTTAATTCTGACCACAAGGATTTGAGAGAATATCTTTTGAGAAATTTTAGAGAATTTTTTTAAGACACGGCCACAGAAAAGAGAGACATTGTTGGGTTCAAATATGCCTGGGCCTGATGCAGCCACAGTGACGATAGCCAGAGGATGAAGCCATACCTGGGAGGGCAGAGCTGAGAGATGCAAAGAACTTGGCTTTTTGAGTATGATGTGAAATTGCTAAACTTCCCCTACATCTGGACTACTCTTGCTTAAGACATATTGAATTGGGGTTTCCTGTACTTAGAGCTAAAATTACCCTAACTGATAGTAGCTTTTCTTTCTCTTTCCTTTTAACTTCTATTTTTGGTCAGTCAACACCATCTGTTGTAAGGTGAGTTCTCAAATAGGTTTATAGAATGCTATATGAGACATACAATACATGTTTTTGTTTTGTTTTTTATTTTGAATAGTTGGCAGTCTCATATAAAAGCAGCAGAAAACACACTTGGAAAAGATGAAAATACACACTCCTAAAGTAAATATGTCAGTTAATTTTCTTATACCTCTTCTTCACTTGTGTACATAAGCCAATATAAATGTAAACCAAAATGTTTGGTGTTTTTGACACCAAACTTCTACCACCTAAAAAGAAACTCTAAGGAGAAAGAACACAATAACTTGTAAGTCTATCCATCTATCCATCTAAGTTCTCTCTTGTTGGATTCTGTGTATATGGGCAACAAGTTGATTGAGAGTGAGCAGGTGATGGTTGCGTATATGGTCTGCCATATTTACTTCTCTCTCTTTTTTTTTTTTGGTGAGGAAGGTTAGCGCTGAGCTAACCCCCGATGCCAATCCTCCTCTTTTTGCCAAGGAAGATTGGCCCTGGGCTAACGTCCATGCCCATCTTCCTCTACTTTATATGGGATGCCGCCACAGCATGGCTTGACAAGTGATGCATTGGCGTGCGCCCAGGATCTGAACCTGTGAACCCCGGGCCGCCGAAGCAGAGCACACGCAACTTAGGTGTAGAAAATGTCGTTTTGAAATAAAACGTTAAATCATAACATATAAACAGTAAATGTAACATGTTTATTCATTTGTTATTTCATTTATTCATTCATTTATCTATTAATTCATCCATTTGGCCAACAAATCCTTACTGGGTACTTTCTACGTACTAACCTCTCTTGAGTACTGGAGTTTCAAAGATGAATAAGGTATTATTTCTGCCTTCAATGACATCACACTTAGTAGGGAGAGAAAGACACATAAAGAGTTTTAAGGCGCCAGCCCAGTGGCGTAGTGGTTAAGTTCGTGCGCTCTGCTTTGGTGGCCTGGGGTTCGCAGGTTCGGAACCAGAGTGCGGACCTATGCACCACTTATCAAGCAATGCTGTGTCAGTGTCCCATATAAAGTAGAGGAAGATGGGCACGGATGTTAGCCCAGGGCCAGTCTTACCCAGCAGCAAAAAGGGGAGGATTAGCAACAGATGTTAGCTCAGGGCTAATCTTCCTCAAAAAAAAAAAAAGTCACACATCTCATAAAATGACTATTAGGCCCATCTACCCTTGAAAAAATAAGAATCAAACCATTCTCTCTGTATAGATGGATAGATAGATAGATAGATAGATAGATAGATAGATAGTAGATAGATATAGATATCATATATAATATATGTATCACATATAATATACATCATATATATCACATATATATCGTACACATGATTTTTGTTTTTTTTTTCCTTTTCTCGCTGGTATTTTGATGTTTTAACTAAGGAACAAGTATAAAGGTGTATTTAGAGAGTAGTAACTTGGTTCAGTGTTAATTGTGTTAGAAGAACCATGCCCGTTACCTGTCTCCTTGGTTGCCTGCTCATGCATAACCCACTCACGTTCATCCAGAAAGCCTTGTCTTCCCTACTACAGCCTGTGCTTTTAATGCTGATGTTGATCTCACAGAATGTGGTCACTTCAAGACCAAAAGAAGCATAAACCCATCACTACTCCTGTTCTAAATGAGTGGTTCTAAACTCGCCATTCACGTTCTAAAGAGGAGAGCTGGGGAGATTTGTATGTGTATAGAAATATGATGTTATTAGATCAAGACATGGCCAGACTAAATATTAATGTCTTTGACTATGCTGAGCTATAAATAGCAAATCTGGAGAAAAAGATGCTCATCTGTTTGTTTGTTCAATCAATATGCCTTTGGTGCTTTCTGTGGCTATGTGCAGAGAACCTGGTTATGAGCAATATGACATGATCCTTGATCTTTCTTAGTATGTGTGAACTTGTGAGTGTGTGATTTAGTTTTAGAAGATGGATTGTGTATGTGTGTGTGTGTGTGTGTGGTGTGTGTGTATGAAAGACAATTGGATTGGAAATTAGGAGAACTAGGTTGCTGGTCCCTGCTCTGTTATTAAATAGCTCTGTAAGCCTGGGCTCTATGTACTCAATCTCTGATGAGTCTCCTAATCTGTAGAATGAAGGGGATGAACTAGATGATCTATAGGTCCTTTTAGGGTTTCCAAAAGTCTTTGAGTCTCTGATTATTGCTATTTCTTAAGTAGCCGCATGAATGTATGAATATATGACTAGAGTAGGTCCCTTTCTTCTCCTGCCCCTGGGGAGCAGTGAGCTCCTCCAAATACATAAAAGGAGGAGTGTAGGAAGATGGAGTTTGGGAAACAAGGGGCACCAAAAGTAGCCCCAGGAGAACCAGACCCTTAGGCCTGCCCTCAAAAAGTCATATTTAAACCAAACAAAGGAAAATCATGGCAGTTCTCCTTTGATGAACACAATTGACATGTGATCAGGGAAAAAAGCAGAGTCATTGTTAGTATGCTATGAAATATTAATGAATATAATTTTGGAAATAAGATTTATTTCATTGCATAAATCGATACTGTGATTTAATTATATTTTTTCTTTTCAAAACTCATTCTATTTGTGTGTTTATACACGTGTGTGTATGTTTGTGCATGCACGTATGTGCCTTAGTTTTTAAAAAGCTTCTTCAAAAAGTAAAACAGTGACAGAGGGATGCCTAGGCATTTAGGGATGAGTGTGGTCAAGGTCATAACACCAGGCTGCTGTGCAGCTCAAGGTCATCGGTGCTCCTGCAGATGTGTACAGGCAAGTATGAGTCCTATGATAAATAAATGGCAAGCAACAGGATATATTGGAGCACATGAGGAAGCCATTTGGTGTAAAACTAATTGGGCTTGACCTTGTTTTTTTTCCAAAAGGGGCCTGTAGCCTCTGTTCATCCATTGTATATCCGCTTTAAGCAATTAACATGTCCCAAAGACAAGGACAATGTCCTTAATATGTAAATGCAAGTTCCCCCACATTGGCATTTCCTTAAGGATAAGCATTTCTCCCTAGGATAGGATTTGATTTTTGCACTCATCCTGTGACCACCCAACTCGAGACAACAGCCATGCCCATGGAGACAGCAGACCTGATACCCACTGTGTCCATCAATCGCTGCACTGACAGGTCAATGTCACAGCTATTGTAAAAGGGACATTGCAATCACATGTGATACATGCTCTTTGATGCTATATAACCACTTGGTACACCCCACTTCTTTGGAGTGCTCCATTTCTTTGTGAAAGGACTCTCCCGGGCTGTATGGTCCTCAAAGGTTGGCTCATAATCAACTCACCCCAATTTTGATTTATAGATTGGTTATGGATTATTTGCATCGACACCTGCAAGGTGAAGGCACCAGAAAGGTAATAGGCAACAGCAGAAAATCTCTAGCTTTGCAGGCCATACAGTTGATTTTCTTTTAAAAAGTTAAATACAATTCATCATTAATGCTTTCCAAGCCATAGATACACTCTGTTGCTTATCTAGATTGAAGCTTATGTTTAAATGGATCTTTTAAATGCAGATTCTGATTTAGCAGGTGTTGGGTAAGACCCAAGATTTTGCATTTTTAACCAGCTACCATGTTATGCCAGAACTGCTGATCTATGGGCACACTTAAGAAACAAGAATCCTTATAGGTCCTGTTTGTAGGCAGGATTGCTTTAAGACACTTTCTTAATGCTATCTGTGGGAATTTTTTTTTTAATTACATTTTTCTCATTTCTCCCAGACCCTCATAAACTTTATAGAAAGGAATTTCTTATATCTAACTTGAAATTGTCATACTATAGTTAGTCACATTTCATCCCATGCCTTTCTCAGTGAAGAATGGCTGGTTTTCTTTATCTTTTTAGTTCAGATTGAGGATTGTCACAATACTCCCCTGCTCCTGCTTTGCTTGGTTTATATGCTTCAAGTTTTCCTCTTTTCTTCCTCTCTCTCTCTCCCCCCCCCTTCCTTCTTTATTGTTCAGTACATTTTCAAATTGATTTGGAGATATTTCTTGAATGTTTTTCCTTCAACTTTCCCAAATTGGTTGTTTGTCACTGTTTATATCTTGCCTATCTTGGATACAAGACATTCCACCACTGCAGAGATTCCCTGGTGGACAATGACGCAAATATGCATCACCAAGCAGCTACCATTTAGGGACATAAACATAGGAAGATTTGGAGTTTCATTTATTTATTTAGGGCACTGGGAAAATGCCAACATGAGAGTGCACTGTGGTAGCATTCTCCAGATGTCGAGAAGTCTGGTTTGGTTTTGGGGCCGCTGGTGACTATTTTCTCTTCTAATGTAGTCATAGCACCTGAAAGGAGTCTTGGGTTCCCAAGCATGAAAGATGCAAAGAAATGGTGAATTGAAAGGCCCCTGTGGGTACAAGTTTAAGTTGACTTCCTGACTGTGACGGTGACATTCATTTCCTGCCTGCTGCCAGTGCTGAAGTCATGGTTAGACAGAACAGCAGAAGTTAATTGCCTCAGGGAAAAGGTCCCTGCGTTCACTGTCACATTAAAGTTCACATCGCATTATAGCTTTGAGCTCAGGTTCATCTTAGCAGCTGGACTCAGAGGAGTCATGGAATCTCGTGTCTGTACCTAATGACTCCTCTCCAGAGAAATTTTCCACTTCCACTGAGACTGGAATGGAAAAACATTTACTTGAACTATAGTTTGAAAATCTCAGCAAGTCTGGGAAGCCTGGAGAGAGAGAGGAAACTGGATATTGTCAGAGGAGGAGAGGTTTGAGTGAGATATACCAGGAAGGGCTAGCCCCTAGGACACAGAGATTCAGGTGGTCTCAAGTGACTGATAAAGATGATCCTGAGTTATGTAATCAACTTATCACATTGGTGCTGATGGCAGCAACACCCAGCTTAACGAAGAAACCACGGGTAATGCCAACATTTGATTGGGTGGCTGGGTGGGTAAAGCACGCTGCTGATAACATTAATAACTTGGGAGTGGTAGAGAAAAGTCATCTTTTTTTAAGAGCACCTATCATACCAGTGACATTCCCACCTTTCCCACAATCTATATCCTTCCTTCTTTACATCAATATTACATTTACAAGGCAAATCTGTAGAGTGCAACGTCACTAAAAGTGCTGCCAGATAACCTCAGCTCCAATGATGGGCTCAAGTCAATTGTTTAACGGCACCATGTGATTGTGGACAAATCACATAGTATCTTTGAGCCTCAGTTTTCTCATCTTTAAAGTGGAAACAATATTATTCATCTCGCAACTTAAAAATTTATTTTTATTATTTTTTTTTAGTATTAAATGAAAGATTGTATGTAAAACTATTTTTAACACCATGTAGATGGCAGGCACTCAACAGTTTTGGAAATCTGAACAACTCTATCTGATCCAACATCCTAATTCATTTCCTCTGAGTGCTCCTAATCTGAAGTTGTTTAACTGTGTCCTGTTTGAGGTTTTTATATTTTGTTCTAAGTGTATATGAGGTTTGTCTACCAAATGAGAAAGACAAGTCCTTAAGGTAGGATATTACATTGTCTGTTGCTTTAAATTTCTGCCAGATACTCAGATAGTTCTGTTCAGTTCAATTCAGTTTACATTTATTGAGCTTCTGCTAGTCCTAGGCATCCTGCTGGGCACTGTGAAGTGCACAACAATGAACAGCACATAGGAACTGTCACAAGGAAATATAGTATTTATTAGGGAACTAGCTAATTATATTAAAAGGAGACTGTGATAAACACCATAGAAAAGATGAGATTAATATCCAATGGGAGTAATAAGGAAGGAAAAAATGAATTCCTTTTCATGAGATAGGGGAAGGCTTTTAGAAGAGGTGATGTTTGTGCTAGACCTTAAAGGAAAGAAATGTTTCAGACCTCAGTCTCAATCTTTTGTCCTTCTGTAAGAGGTAAAAGGCAGTAGCTCTTTGAATCACACTTAATTGGTAGTAGTCAAGGGTGAAACCAATGTGCCATGTTGGGTCCTGGTTTCTGTATCATCCCAGGATGGAAACAGTGTTGGACAGTCACCTAGTCCATACTCCTGTTGCCATGCAAGGTATTCAATCTTTTAACACAAGTAGTTGTTATTTGATTTTATACTTCCTTGCAACTTCTCACACTCCTGTGTAATTTAAGACCAATTTCCTCTCATTCAGAGGAAGGTTACTACCTGCTATACCCCTTTGTATTCCAGAAGAAAATCAGCTTTTATTATTTTTTTCATATAGTCAATCACAATTCTCTTTCACCTAACTTTTAAAAAAATACATTCTATTTTCTATTCATTATTCACCTTTGAGTGTCTTCCCTAAACCCTCTCAGCTCATCCAAATCTCGCATAAATCGAGGCATACAAAACTGGACCTTGGGCACTGAGGAGACTGCAGCCAGGATTTAGAACAAAGAAACTGATTGCCTTCAGCTCCACGTTACTCAAAGCCTACCCGTTGTTCCATCTGAACACAGCAAGATACAAGTTACCTTAACAAAAATACCACACCATAGACTCCCAGTCAGTTCGCTAATTTCCAAGTTGTTTCACTGGGAAAACAAAGGAATTTGGGTTGGCATTTGGGATTAAAAACAACAACTGGATTTTTAAGTGTTTCTCTAGGTCCCAAGATTGTGTCTGAATGGACCATCCAGGCTTCTGTGTCTCACTTGGCCCCCTCAGTGGATGGTGTGTCATCGGGCTCTCTGCATCAGAGCTAGCTGAGAAGCAAACCATACTCTGCTTGCTTTCTTCGGGATTTCTCCCTCCTGGGTTAAATGTGCTTAACCTTTGGAATAAAACAATATGATATTCAAATATCTCCTAACGAGGCTTTTCGACTTAGGTCTTTGAGGTTTTATTCGCGTGAGTGGTTTCCTTTAACCCTGCAGAAAAGACAATTGCTAGGTTTAATACCATCTCTCTTCTGTTAAGAAACCAGAAACCAAGACTGTCAGTCAGCAAAGACACGGGGATTGTGTTAGCGCTTTAGCCACATGAAAGCATAGACATGTTGCTGCTCGGGCTCAGCTAGGTTGCAGTCCAGGTTAACATCACTGACAGTATCATAGGCTTTCATAGTTTCTAAGAAGAACTATTTCCTGAATGTGCAGAGGGAAGTGGGAGGGTATTATCTCTGTTTATAGGTAATATTTATCATATTTATTATGACTGTTACAGGAGTGGGAAAATCAAGCACCAGAAATTAATCTTTCCTAAATAACTCCCTAGGAACATGGCTATGCTTTAGGGTAAAGGCTAAGGGGAAGAAGAATCCTGGATTGGGGAGAAATGTCCTGGGCTGAGAATCAAGACACCTGCTACTAAATAGCTAAATAAAGTCTACTTGGGTCATGTCGTCCATTTGGGTCTTAGTTTTCTTTCTATGAGAAGGAATACTAATCTCTCTCCTCCCTAACAATCAAAGATATTGTGAGCATTATATAACGCAAAAGACATGAAAAGTCTTTGAATATAAAAGTACTAGGAGATAATTATGTTTTCTTTTTCTCTGTTGCCCTGATGAAGTGAACAAGACACATCCCTCCATCAGCTTCTTCACACCCACATAAAGGTGTTTCAGGTTTGAAGATACCAGGTATACCCAGAGGACTCATAGTTTGGCAATAGAATAATGCTCAGAACATCACTAGGCTGAGGATCCTGGACTTGGGGCAAGGACAGTAGGGGTGCTCCTGTTAAGTATTCATGTCTCAAGGGATGTAGTTAGCACCAGAGAGACAAGAAGAAACAATCATATCACATCCTTAAGCCACAGGAGACTTGCATAGATGAAAGTCTCTAGAATAAATCACATGGATTGTGAAATAACCAAGGGGGTCCCGTTTGAAGGGACTGAGGCAAGTATACCTGCAAAAAGGTGACGAAGATGATGACAGAATTGCTGCTCAGTGTTGTTAGTAGGAGGTATAAAAGCTCTTGACCCCTAACTTGACAAAGAATTGAGCACTATTTTTGGTCTTCAGCATGAGCCATATTTGGAGCAGAGAAAGGAGCATAATCAATGTGTCCTCAGGGGCTGGGAATTTGTTGGGCCTTGCTTCAGAAATCCCTGTAGACAGTTTGATTTGACGATTGGTCTTGTTAAATCTTCCTGCTGAGGCACATTCAGACCATGCATAGCTGGCCAGGAGTTCACTAGTGTCTTAGAGGCAAGACTGTGCCTTTCACTCTGGCTTCTGTCTGATTGGAATCACCACCTGCAGCATTCCTGATCAGACATGGGTCTTGCACACTGCAGAATTCGAAATACAGAGAATGGGCTTTGACTAGAATAGAGAATAGAGCCTGGGCTTTGGAGTCAGACAAATGTGGGATCAAACCACAGTTCTACCAATTATCTAGCAAACCACTTGTTCTCTGTGTGCCGTACCGTCTCTGTCTGTTGGTTGGCAATAATCATACTTTCCCTCTGTGGTTGTTGTGAGGATTAAAAGCACTCCGGTGTATCTTCTGGCATGACTAGGAAGTTCTGAGTGATAGTTCACTTGTCCCTCGTGCAGTCTGTATGACCAAATGGCACACAGCAGGCAGCTTGCTAGGGGAACAATGGTTATAGTTACATTTGTACAGGTTCAACAGAAAACATAATTTGTGCTTAACAAAATGATAGCTTAAACTATTCCTAAAGAAGTAGGAACCTGAATTCTCTAAACATGGCCAGCATATTATTAAGCAACTTTTGGGAAGCCACAACTTTGTTTTTCTGTTTTTTTTCTTTTTTGTTTGCTTGCTTGCTTGTTTACTTTTCCAGCTGCTACGATAAACATAGTGTTGGCATTATTATTTGGAAAACTTTATTCACAGCCATGGCAAATATCGCCGAAGCATCTAAGAAGCCCTAGGTCTTTCAGGAAGTGTTTTGTGTTAACTCAGCTCCAAACTGTTTGAGATGAGCTAGAGTATAAACAGCTAAGGTAAGTGCTTAACCTAGGAAATGTGTTACATTGTTCTGGCAAAATCCCCCCATTTTAAAAATTAGAAAATGAGGGTAATGAACTGGATCTGCAGTCCCCGTGCTTACTGGCATGGGGGTGGATTGCCATAGGTGACTACACCCCAGAACACATCTTTTCTGGCAACTCCTTCTCATTCTCAGCTCTAGAATTTCATTCTCCTCTCTCACTACCTGACCATTCCTCCTCAACCCTACCACTAGTCAAGTGTACTCACTCCTTGTTCCTTCGTTAATGAACAAGCTCTAAGGGCTTAACGATAAAGGATAAAGTCCCTCAACTAGGCAAAGTTGAAGGTCTCTGTCTACTTTCAGAAGACAAACTAGTCTAAAGATCAAGAGCCAGCACAGGTGATTCTCACACACGAGTTAATGAGATAGTTTGAGAGTAGAAAGAATGAGGGTTCTAGCCTGGGTCAGACTTGGATTTGAATTCTTTTTCTGCCATTTAACAGTTGTGTGGCTTTGGGCAAGTCATTTAAGCCTTTGACACTCAGTTTCTTATTTCATTTTTAATGTGAAGATCAAAGCAGCAACATGACTATAATGATACACATATATATTTATATATATATATGCCATTATGGTGCCCCCCCCCACAGCAAGCCTTTGACATGTCTTAGTTTGTTTTTCTCTTAATTAATTAATCCAATGAATATTTTTTATTACATGTGAATGTTTATTGCTGGCAGTTGGAATGGAAAATATGGCATAGTAGAAGTTCTATTGAAGGAGGAGGGGGTTGCAATGGTGGTAGAGTCTAAGAAATCCTGAGATTCCAGGAGGGAGGAGAGGAGAGTAATTATGGTTGGAGACACTGACAGGAGAGGATGTTCACCATTGAGGGTTAAAAAAGGAATGGTGTACATATGAAAGTTCAGTGAATGTACAGTTTTCAGGGGCTGGAAATTCTTGAAGACAGCACTGAGCCTCTGTCACCTTCCAGACCTCACGTCCTGAGAGAATCTGAGGCCTGGTTTTATAAGATGCAGATGTGAAGTAGGACTCCACTGGATGTCCACTAGCTTTCAGAGCCCTGATGGTCTCACCTCTAGAGAACTTCTGGGATGACACATCAGTTACAAATACTCTTGGATTCTGATCTGTCAGATCCTTTGTTGGGGTGATGAGCTGAGAATGGAAGGAGGAAGGACAAATGGAGATTAAAATTAATGGGGCTTCAGTGACAGCTCACTTTACTACAAGTCCCAGTATTGAAGTCCTCTGAGTTCCCCAGATACAGACACACATCTTGTCTCCAGGCAGCTCTGAGGGATTGGGAAGGTCCTCACAGTATCCTGAGGAACAGAGATAGAATTTGGATAGCTCCTAATAAGTCTTCTTACAGATAAGATAAGTGTCCCTTAGAGATAGACATACCTGGGTTCAAATCCCAGCTCTTCCCCTTGCCAGCTGTGTGACTTTATACAAGTTTATTTAATTTCTTATAGACTCATTTTTCTCGTCATAAAATGGAGAAAATGACAAATAACACATTAGATTTTTGAGATGCACAAAGGAGATAATATCTTTAACATATTCTAGTGTCTGACACTTAGTACATAGAAGCTATTATGGGGCCGGTCCCGTGGCTTAGCGGTTAAGTGCGCGCGCTCTGCTACTGGCGGCCCGGGTTCGGATCCCGGGCGCGCACCAACGCACCGCTTCTCCGGCCATGCTGAGGCCGTGTCCCACATACAGCAACTAGAAGGATGTGCAGCTATGACATACAACTATCTACTGGGGCTTTGGGGGAAAAATAAATAAATAAAATTATTAAAAAAAAATTAAAAAAAAGAAGCTATTATGATTATTTTTCATTTGTTATTAGTTGTTCAATTGTCTTGAGTCTGGATCTATGAAGGAACTAGCCCATTTTAGAGATTAAATCTATTAAAGAGAAGCAGAAACTGAAAAGTGTAATTGGGGAGGAGAAAGGAAGGGTTGGGAAAGTTGAGTGAGGTAAGTCAGTCTGGTAGAGTTGGTGAAAGTCTTTAATGCTAAGAGGAAGGGGTTAAACACTGGTGTATTTGGTGGCAAGTGGCACAACTAGGCTTGCAGGATGAAGGGAAAAGACATGTTTAAAACAACAAGCAAAGAAGATGCCTTTAACATTTCCTACCTTCCTAATCCCAGTGGAATTGGGAGAATTAATGAACTAATATCTACAAAGTACTTAGAGACTATCAAATGAAAGAACTATAGAAATTCCAAGTAGTATTATAATTTTATTAAACATTTATTGAACATGGTGCAGAATATATAGGTAACTGTACTTTCTATCCAGAGGGTTTAGAATATAATTGCAATGTTTTTATTAATCATTTTGAGGCTAGAGGGAATTCTAGCTAAACAATAAGTTTGAAATATTCCTGAAGAATTCAGATGGATATTGCATCTGGTCACCATAATTGGCTCCCTGAATTTCTAGAACATAATTGTAGTATTGTCATTATACAATACTAATACTGATACTGATACTAGTGATAATAATATAAGCCAAAGAAATAATGTGCCAGACACTCTGGTAGGTACTCCATATATGTTATCTCTAACGTTGACAATGAATCCTGAGAGACAGGATTAATGTTCCTATTATAGAGATGAGTAAATTGAGCCTTAGGGAAGTTATCCAATATTACACAGCTAGGAAATGATGTATTTGACTCTATAAACCCGCAAAGACTAGCTCCTCCACCAAGTTTTTTCCATCATCATTTAAAGGATTTGGATAGTTTGGGAGCATAAGAACAATATGATTCTAATGTCTGTCTTAATCTAAAAGTTCTTAACATAGACTCCATAGACTCTCTCTAAAATGTTTGTGAAATGCTATAAAATTCTTTAAAAACTTGTATATCTAATGTGTTTATACATTTTTCTAGGGAGTAGGTCTAGAAACTTCATCAGATTCTTTGAAGGAATTCATAATCCAAATAAGGGTAAGATCCATTGTGCCCATCTTGGGCCAAGTCTACATATTGGACAGGGTCCAGAAATATGCTTAGCATGAGCCTAATACTTAACTACTTAGATCAAATATCAGGGTAGTCAGGGATATGGGGGTGGGGGAGCAGGGGTGGGGATGGGTGGCAGATTCAGGATCTTCCTTTCTTGTAGCTTTCCTCAATTGACTCCTACGCTTCTTGTTTTTCAGCCTTCTCTTGTGAGTAAGAGATATTGGAGAAACTACCAAGGGCTGTACCCAGCCAAGTCCCCGGCCCATCCCAAATACTAGCTTTTCTGTTATATGTTCCATGACTCTCAAAGAAGAGTTAACTACACCCTCATGCATGTACATCTCAGTATAAACCCCTATTCAAGACATTATGTTACATAGTAATTATTTATGTATTCATCCCCTTCACCAGACTTTGCATTTTCTTTGGGCAAGAATTATATCATATTCATCTTTTTTATTTCATATGTATAGCATAGTGCCTAGAATATAGTCAGTACTCAATCAGAAGCTTAATAAATAGACAATTTACTGGATAGATAGATGGAGACATGGATGGACTGACAAGATGGATGGGCTACTTGGTATAGTCTTGAAAGCTAAGACATTGAAGAACATGTCTTAGTGGATAAGAAGTCACTAATTTTAGGCTAGGTTATACTCAGACTTATGTTAGTAAAATTGGTGATGAGTATGGGAAAGGAATATATACCACTCATGGACTGGTGCTTCTCTTATGCTAATGGGTAGAGAAGGATGATTTGGTATAATAGAATTTTGCAAACAGAATAGCTATTTTATTTAGGAGAGTAAAGGTAGGTGATTGGAAAGCCATAGTGTGCTGCAAAACTTATACCAGTTTTCCAGCCCTCCGCAAAAAGCACACTGTAGCTGACATTTCAGCTTCTGCTTTATGCAATTTGGCTTAATAGAGAATGAAAGCTTTTCATGCTCACAAAAGCCTTATATTAGCATCTCAGTAATGTATTCAAGTTGACACCTACCCATATGGCTACAGATCCTTGGAGGAGTCTAATAGGACAGGAGAATTCCTGCTATTTTAGATTACCTTTGACAGTGAAGAGGATAATAATCTTAATCTATCAGGCTTATGTTTAGTGAAAATTCCTGGCTTGTTAGTCTGGCTAATCTTTGAGTTATCTGTGTTTGAACAGAGAATGCTGTTATCTCTTATCCCATCTACTCCTGTGGTGAGCAATGGGACTGTACTCACTGCTGGAGCCGGTTCTGGTGGTAGCATCCTCATCACCATGGGAACGCTGTCCTTTTATCAAGATGAACATTAAGTCCACCCTACAAAAGTCCAAGGGCTCTCTTGAAGTATAATCAGAATTCTCCAGTGAGATTTAGGTATAATTCATGAGGGATGGCATGAAAGAATAAGCATTTCTGAATTTTACTGGAAGCCCCCTGAATTCCAAGACTTAAAAAAAGAAAATCCTATCTTCAAATAAAGAGATAAAAAGATAAAGAGATAAAAAGAATATACTTTTACAGAGGCAGTTAGGTATTTATACAGTGGGATAATCTGTGTTTTTACACTTTCTAGGGTATACTAGAATATCCTTCCAACCTCCAATAAGCCTTTTTGCCTGGCATCTCAGGAGAATAAAACCCTAGAACAGAGGAAAGTTGTCTGGACTATTTTGATAGAACTCACCTGATCTTTCAGCCTGTAAAACAGAGTTGTACATTTGCTACTCTTTGGTAAAGCACACTGACTTCATGAATATGTGGCTTATTTTTTCCCATTTGTTCAGTGAGGATTATAGTAGGAAAGTTCTGTGAGTTTCACCTAGGGAAAAAAATAAGATTTTTGTGGCACGAAAGATAACACTTCAGTTCCTAAATGGATGTGTTACACATACCTTGAATCCAGTGGCTTCTAGAGAAAAACCTGTCTGCCTCAATACTGAGGCTACAAAAATAATGATTTTTTTTTTTTAGACATTAGTCTATCACTAAAGTTTTACATCTGTGGGAGACTATTTGTCCTGTTTTGTCTGTAGTGTCAGAAGCCATGGATAAGCCCATGGGAACCTGTCAGTATTGACATCATTTTTTTAATTTTTTTGTCTTCCCAAGAAATTTCCCTGCTAGTCATTTCAGCAGCCAATGGAACCCTGACAGAGCAAGCGGAGTTCTTTGAAGGATGGAGCCAATGGCTCTGCTTTGGAACCTGAAGAAGGGAGGAGAAAGGGACTAGATCCATGCCTTCTAGGGTGAGGGCCCCTGACTCTGAAGTCAAGTACCAGGGAAAGCTGACAGGTGAAGGAAATAAAGGCACTTTTAAAGAGCATTTCCCTTTTATGTCTGGGGCCAGTGTTCCCTAGACTCAGGCTCAGAGAAGTGCAGTAACTTTCTTAATGTCACAGAACTAATGGGTGATGGAACTGGATTCAACTCTGTACTCCAAGATCCATGCTACAAAATTTCTGTCCTTTTTAGCAAAAAGACTAGAAGCTGTGTAGAGCTGTTCTTGAATTTTATCCAGATATCATTCTAGTCTGTGAGTTGCTTACTACATTTCCTTTGTCTCTCCAACCTCACCACATGTTGTACTGTCATCTTCACAAAGGCACTGCAATGTCAATGAAGCAAAAGTGTGTCTTTTCTTCACCAACATTAATAAGAGACAATAAAGAGCAGTAAAGGTATATCTAGGAAACTCAATCTGTAGAAAATCTTAACTAACTTCAACAGTGAATCCAGTGCAACTTTTGAAACCAACTAATTTTGGGAAGCTTTTGAAATTTTACACTTACCTGAAGATTATAAGAAATTGAATTAAGGGGTTCTTTGACCCTCTGCTAGCTGGGATATAGATCAGGGCTCAGACTGGCTGTTGCTTTATGTTGGCAAAATAATTTGGGCAATTCATCCACAACCTGCGTTTGATCTGTAACATGGAACTAAGAACTCATGATTGGTTTAGTCTCATTGATTGGGTGCTCAAGTGCTTGTGGGAACTAGAATGCTGTGATATTGCAGACACAGTTCAATATGTAGTCCACAGGACTGCTAAAAAGAAATCTTTCTAAAATGCAAACCTGATCATTGCCCCATGCCCCATTCCCCAGCCTAACACCATTTAGTGACTTCCTTTTCCCATTAGAACAATGACAAACTCCCGTTTCTGACATTCAGTCTGGCCACAATTTGATTCCTCCTCAGACCCATCTCCTACCCTTCCTACCGCAAAGAACAGCACTTGCCCCTTAAATGCTGTTCCTTTGCAAATGCTAGACCCTCCATCTGAGACTTCATCCTTCTAACTCCTCTATTTCCAAGGTCAACAGCTCCAGGAAGCCTTCTCCCTGTCTGCCTCAGAATGTTAGAGGCTTATCCTATACTATCATAGCACCTTACATATGGCACTCGTCACACTGTATTGTGATCAGAGATTTTCTTATGCATACCACCATTATTCCAAGAGCTTTCGAAAGCAAGGACTGTTTCCTATTCAATTATATATTCCAAGTATCTACCTTGGTATGTGGTAAAACAGTAAATGGATATTCAGTATTTGTACTTTAAGAAGAGATTGAGAATACAAAATATATTAATTGATTTACTTGTCACAAGCTTCCAATTTCTAATCTCAATTTTTGAAACCTAGGTAACCTATATGCCATGCAAAAACATGCCCATTTACTCCAGGCATATTTTGTGACTTTTGAAATTTGTAAGCTGGCATTTGTGGTTCATTTCAAGTACAAACTGAATTCCCAGGTGCTGAGCTGTGTCAGGGATGAAGGTGAATAAAACAGATGGGCAGCTGAGTATAGACTCCAGAAGGTAGCATGTAAAATTCAAAAGCATTCAGCTGGTGAGCTGATAAGTGGGGACTGATATCCAAGCCCAGGAAAACAGTTCAATGTCAGGATCAGCATATTAGTGAGTAATAGAGGGAGCCACGCTATTTACTGAGACAATATCCACATAGGAAACCTCCACAAAGGGAGAAGCTTAGCAGATTGTAGAAATCTTCAGAAAAGTCATAGATATTTAAGGCATACTATTCACCTCCAAAAATCAGTTCATTTATTTTGCCCACCAATCAGTTCCTTCTCCAGATTCTACTGTCTTTCAGCATACCACTGTCCTCCCAGTCACCTCAAAATATAAAACTTGGAGATTTTGGAGCTTTGTGTACTCTTTTATTTCCAATCACTAATGATAATAAAAATAATTAATGAGATTGGTAGTCCCATTTTAGAAATGAGAACAGTGAAGCAATGAGACAATAAGTAAGTTTCCGAAGGTCACATGCTTAATAAATAGTGGAGCCAGGGTTTGAACCCAGGCCGTCTGTTTCCAGAAGTCATATTCTTAAGTGCTACGTTATACTGCCACAAATTCCTGGTTACCTCAGTGCTAAAATATATCCCATTTCTCTTCATAAGTTGACATTCCCACATCCACTGATTTTGTTACAGCCCTGCTAGCTAACCTCTGGATCAGTCTCCTTACCTCAGTCTCCCTCTATTCTGAGCCATCCCTTAACCCTGTGGGATTAGGAAAGCAGTATGGTGTTAATGGATAACTATGGGCTTGAGAATCATACAAACCTAGATTTTACTGTCAAATTATTATCTATCAAATTATTTCTGAGATATTCCTTTAAATTTACGCTATTCCATAGCTTTGCTTAAAAAGTTTTCTCTATGTAGGATAACATTCTCTTTACATTCAATTAAAATTCCACTGTTCTTCAAAGTCTGTGTTCTTCTATAATTATTACTTGAGAGTATAATGATGTCCTTCTGAATCCAAGTGTCTCCAGGCATCATCCCTAAAACCCATAAGAGCAACAAGGGGCAGAAATAAAACACATAATACACATATTTGGCATTTTTTAGGGATAGGTAATTTAAGTTACCTGTCAAGAAAGAAATTAACATTAAGTTACCAAAGAATTCCCACCATAGCCACAAGCCCATGGAAAAGAAAGGTAGTGGTGGAGGAGAGGCTTAAGAGACTACATAGAAAAGAGGAGATGGGAGTGGAAGACATTGATAAATCACCTCAGAAAGTCCAACACTAAGTGCCCCCCCAAAAAATGAACATAGATCTGGGACACGGTTGTTCACAGAATTGGCTACAGGGAAGTTGCTTGTTTGTTACTGGAACCAGAAGTGGTGCCTCGCAGAAACATTGCTTCTTTGAGTGAAAAAGATAAACAAAAAAGGAGTGGTGCCCTTGAAAATGCAACAGCAATGTGAAAGAAGGAATAAAAGGGGGAAACTTAAGGATCCTACAAAACAAAAGAGAAACAAGGTATGCCAAATCATGTTTTTTCTGCTCCCATCTCCTTTGCATCGTCTATGAAATCAACTGCATTTGAGTATACTGGCAGAGGAGAGCAGTCTTAAACTAGAAACCTATCCACAAAATGCCTTGGAATAAAAAAAAAAATCAAACTCTGACAAAGTCACTGTAAAATGAAGGCAGAAAATATGAGTAAAAACATTTTAGCTAGTGAAAATGCTTCTTCCTAAACCAAACATAAAGCAGAAGAAAACTATTACACAATTACCCAAATTAAAATAAATATTCTGAAAACATGATCAGAAGATTTAAGAAAACATACAGACAGCTAGAATTAGAAATACAAATCTCAGAACACGAATGGATGAAAAAAAGGGAATAGACAAAATGAAAGTTGACGAGTTCATTAAATCAAGGAAAAAAATTGGAGACAAAGACAGAACCATCTCATAAATGGAAAACAAATTACAATATGCTCAAGAGTGAATACATAAAAGAAAATTTACTAAGGGACATTAACAAAAGGCATAAAGAAAACAACTAAAGGATTGAAAATGAAGTGAAGAAAGAAAGAAAAGCATCAGAGAGAAAGAGAAAATAGAAGGGAAGCAAAGAAAGTCCAATAGACATATAATTGGCATCCCTGGTAAAGCCAAAACAAACCAATAGAAAAAAATTAATTAAAATTATAATCCAAGATATAAAATATAAAGTGAATTTACAGATTTAAAGGGCCCACCATATACCTGATAAAACTGACCTAGAACAATTAAATCTAAAAATATCTTGCAAAATTATTGAGATTTAATGACAAAGAAAAAAATAAAGTTTCCCAGACAAAAAGATCAATTCCTTATGAGGATTAACATAAATGAAGCAGGCATTAGACTTCTCAAGAGCAAAACGGAAAACAAGGCAGCAAACAGTGGAGGAGCATTTTTCAAGAAACTCAAGGAAAAAGTTTGTGTCAAGATTTTTTATTCAGCCAAGTGGTCCTTTGTGTATAAAAGCTATGAAAATCGGATTGAGAACGCAATAACTCCATCAAAGGACTCCATCTAAGAATTCATGAGCACTTCCTAAGAATTCTACTAAAGCATGAATTTCATTCAAACAAAAGATAACCAGGGAGATTTCAACAAAAGAGTTTATGGTAGTGTGTGTGTGTGTGTGTATACATAATATAGGCACCCCCATGTTCACTATGGTATTATTCATAGATACAACATTTTCTTTATCCATTCACCAGTTGACGTACACTTCGGTTGTTTCTATGTTTTGGCTATTATGAATACACACAATGTAATATTATTCAGCTATAAAAAAAGAAGGAAATCCTGCCATTTTCAACAATATGGATGAGTCTTGAGAGCATTATGCTAAGTGAAATAAATCAGACAAAGACATATATTGTATGATCTCATTTATATGTGGAATTTAAAAAGCTGAACTCATAGAAACAGAGAGTAGATTGGTGGTTTCCAGTGGCTAGTGAGTGGGGAAAAAAAATAGATGAATGAAAAGAAATGAATTATATTCTCAATTGCAAAGTAAGAAGAAGAATGAAAAAGTAAAACAAAGGAAAGTGCATGGAAGTTAATAAGAATGAAGGGAAAAAAAGAACAGTAGATAAAAGCAATATAAAAATCTTGGTTCTTTGAAAAAATTAACAAAATATTTTTTAAAAACTAATTAACTTGGGGCCAGTCCAGTGGCACAAGCAGTTAAGTACGCGCGCCCTGCTGCAGCGGCCTGGGGTTCGCCGGTTCGGATCCCGGGCGCACACTGATGCACTGCTTTGTCGAGCCATGTTGTGGTGGCGTCCCATATAAAGTAGAGGAAGATGGGCACGGATGTTAGCTCAGGGCCAGTCTTCCTCAGCAAAAAGAGGAGGGTTGGCATCAGATGTTAGCTCAGGGCTGATCGTCCTCACAAAAAAAAAAAGGGAAAAAAAACCTAATTAATTTAATCAAAATAAAGTTAAACTTCATAAATATACAATATCAAGGTAAATAATCTTCGATATAGATGTAATCTAAAAAAATATAAGGGACTACTTTTACGCTTCTATGCAAATAAATTTTAAAATTTAGATACAATGAATAATTTCTTAGAAAATAGTTTTCTAAAGTTGACCCACTATATCCATAGAGTAAATAGTGAAAATGTTAAGAAACTACCCTATTAAAATTCACCAGATAGTCCCAATGCTAACTAAAGTGTTATGAGCATAGAAAATGAAGAGAAACATCCAAATACTTTTTATGAATGTGTTACAATATATCCTAAATCAATAAAGATAGTACAAAATAAGAAAATTATAGATTAATGTAATTTATGAATATTGATAAAAATCCTAAATAAAACATTTATATATATATACACATTATATATATACACACACACACATTTTATATATATATATATATGCTTACCAAATAGGGTTTATAATAGGGATATGAAGATACTTTAATATTAGGAAATCCATTAAGATAATTCACCATATTAATAGGTATAATGAGTAAAATCACATGATTATCTACATATGCTGAAAAATCCTATGACAAAATACAACCCCTATTCCTAAGAAAAAGCTCTTGAGAAAATAGGGACAACACTAGAGGCCTTCACACTTAGGTAGGAACAATGGAGAGCATACCTAATATCTGCACTGCTGTACAATATTTTACTGGAGGTGTTTAGTCAACATTGTTGGACAAGAGAAAATAACTAGAGGCATAAGAATGGGGCGTGGGGAGGGAGCACTATCTCTATCTGCAGATAATGTGATAGAATATCTGCAAAACATCAGAATCAATGACAAAACAAACTCAGACTGTTAAACATTCATCAAAGCAGGAAGATATAAAATTAGCATGCAAAAATTAATAGCTTTCACATATACAAATAATAACAAGTTAGAAAATATAACGAGAGAGAAATCCTCATTTACGATAACAAAAATAAAAAGATAAAATACTTAGGAAAAATCAATAAGAAATGTTCAAAACATGTATGCAGAAGAGCATTACACACTCCTGAATGACACAAAAGTAGACTTGAAATGGAAAAACATCTCTTTTTCTTGGTTAGTATGACTTGACATCATCAAGATGTCATTTCTTTCTAAGTAAATGTATAAACTTAGTATGATCTTAATTTTAAAGAGAGCTTTCATAGAGCTAGTCAAATTGATACTAAAGGTCATATGAAGAAAATCAACACACAAAAATAACTAGGGAAACACAGAAAAAGAAGAGCTGTGAAGGGAACCAGCTCTAACAGATGAAAAAACATATTATAACATCCATATAATTAAAACCTCTGTTACTGGCAAATGAATAGATGGGCATAAGCATTGAACTGAGTAGAAAATCCAGAAATAGACACAACCACATGTAAAACTCTAATATGATAAAGATGTATCTTGAATCACTTAAGGGACTTTGGGATAAAAGGTATTGAGACAACAGGAAAGCCATTTGAATAAAGATAAAACATAGATCCAGTTCTCACACCATACCCAAGAAAAAATTCCAAATCAGTTACTTATCTCAATGTAAAACAATGAACTAATACAAGGACTAGATGAAAACATGAGTGAATAATCTATACCTTATAACCTGGTTGTAGGGAAAAGTTTTATAAAAGTGATTCAAAATATAGATGCAATAGATGGATAATATGACAAGAAGGCAAAAATTGTATCACGCTTGACCGAAAAAAAAACATCAAGCAGTCAAAGATAAATGACAAATGAGGAGAATATATTTGTAACATGCACTACAGATATAGGGCTAATATCCCTAATCTGTATAGATCTTTTAAAATTTGAAGAAAAATGATCAAAATTGTAGAAGTATGGGCAAAATATATGAACAGTTTACAAAAAACATGTGTATACATGTGCATATATACACATATATGCTTTAGCCATATGAAAAATGTGACTTCACGCATAACTTAAAAATTATAAATTAAAACTACACAGAGGTATAGTTTCTTATCCATCAGATTAACAAAAGTTCAAAAACTTGGCAATACAATTTGATGGTGAGTTTGTGAGGAAACACACTCTCATACAATGCTGATGAGAATGCAAAATAGTATAATAACTACGGAGGGGTTGTCTGTATCTAACAAACCTACAAATGCATTTAACTTTTCAACTAATAATCCCATTTCTAGGACTTTATCATAAAATTTACATCTAATAATACAAAAATACATATCTGATATTATCCATTGCAGTTTATTTGTAAATGCAAAATAATTGGAAACTACCTATGTGCTCAAACACAGGAAATTGATTGAATGAATTTTGACTGGTAAACACAGTAGTGTATTATGCAGCTTCAAAAAAGAATTGGGAAGCTCTCTATGAAATGATAGAAAGTTATATTTAGGATACATGTTAAGTGAACAAAGCAAAGTGCTTATTTTTGCAAAAAGAAACATAGGAAACACAGAAAGCAGTAAAATTGGTTATCCACAAGCAGGTTAAGAGGCTGGGGAGGGGTAGGAGGGAGCTGTCCAGGGTGGAAGGCAGAAGAGAGCATTGACATTTTTCTGAATATAATTTATTGTACAGTTTTGACTTTTGGAAGCATATTAATATTATCTACACATTCAAACAAATTAAATCAAGATGGGAGTTAACAAAAGAAAAATCTAAAGCTAAATGCAAACATACAAATAAAAACCACTAAATTTCAAGTAAATAACATAACCACACTGAAAAGAGAAAAAATTGCCAAACCAAGTAATTTTTGAACATGGAACTTTGACTACATACCTGTAGTGTGTGGGGGGAGGGGAGAGGGAAGGAGTGCGAACAAATCTTGAATTCTTATTAATAGGTTAGGGTTTTCTAGTGGTGTGGAGGTAGCAATTCTGAAAATTATTTGATGTGTTGAACAAATTTTTAGAATTGAACAAATGCGTAACTCTGTTAATATTGTTAGAATCCAGAGTTTTTACTGTGGAAGAAAGATAAAAACATGGAGTGAGGGACGGCAAGGGATAGTGGGGTTGAATTAGCATTGGAGGTTGTGATGTGGTAAGAGCCCTGGGCCTTATATTTTAAGAAATTTTGGCTTGTTGAGGATGTTTTAGTATATTCTGTAATAAAGTTCAGTATGTTTGTTTGGTCAGTCCTCAAATATTCCAATTCTTCCGTATTCCTCAGACATACCTAGGATGACCAAGTATTTTATCTTCCAACTCTGGACTCTTTTAAAAGTGAAAGAGAGTCATCGTCATAGTTCCTCTGGGTGTGTCCAGGCAAATTGGGATATACTGTCATCCTATGTGTACTCCTCTGCTGCACATGGTCATTTTTTTTTTTTTTGTGAGGAAGATCGGCCCTGAGCTAACATCTGCCAATCCTCCTCTTTTTTTGCTGAGGAAGACTGGCCCTGGGCTAACATCCATGCCCATCTTCCTCCACTTTATATGGGATGCTGCCACAGCATGGATTGCCAAGCAGTGCGTTGGTGCGCACCCAGGTTCCAAACCAGGGAACCCCAGGCCACCGCAGCAGAGTGCGGGCACTTAACTGCTTGCGCCACCAGGCCGGCCCCTGCGTGGTCATTTTTGATCTTTATCCCCCCTGTAGGAGCTTTCATCTTGTAAATACATTGAGAGTAAGGAAATGCAAACCTGAACTGGGTCCCTCATATGTCCCTGAAAATGGCCCTTTATTTTCAGGACCAGCAATCATAGGAGGCTTAAGTTATGCTGGAGCATCTATCTATTGGATTGGTTAAAATCTAAAGCCCATTATTAATGGATCAGTGACTCATTTTTCTCATTGGTAAATGATGGGAATAATAATTAGCTTACCGGTTGCTATAGAATTAAACAGGACAACCTATTGCAAAGTACCCAGAGTAGTTCATTGCACTCAATAAGTGGTACTATTATTTTTATTGTTGTTATTATTGTTTTTCTTTAGCATCACTCTCCAAGGTTAGCTTGAAAACACAATCTAATTTTCATTAATAACCCATTACAGATCAGTCATCTATGAATTTATTTAAACCTCTTTAGGAACTATAATTCCTATTTCACTTCTTAAAGTAATGAGTTCCATAAACTTTATTACCTGCTGTGTAACATGGCATTTCCTTTAAATTGTTTTAACTCTTCCGAGCATCAATGGATTCCTAACAGTTCTAAGAACCCAGTATTTTGTATATAAGTGTGTTTTGATCTAACTCATACCTTTGAAATTTTCATAGATGCCAGTCATAGCCTTTCACACTCATCATCATTCTAGTCCCAATTATTTTATTTGTATTGTTTTAAAATTTGATTTAAAACAAGAAATCTGAAACCTAGTGATAGCTTCGTGAGTGAAATGGAGAAGGAAAGTCATTCAAGGATAGAATCTTCACTGCAGTCTTCACACTTATGGTCTCTATTACTCTAGCCTTTAGAATGGGATTCTGAGGGTCTGGATGTTTTGGTCACAAACACAATGGATGACTTTAGAAACAGATCCCTAATATGGACCCCATATTATTACACTATCAGATCCATATGAATCCTCTCCCTCAAATTGAAGGGTGATTTCCTAGAAGCTTTCTTATTTGTGTTTACTTTAGCCTTCCTTGGGCTATAGGTAGAACATTGTTCCAAAGTGTAGAACAGCAGAATCAATAATATGCATTTTCTGAATGCATTTTAGGGATTAGCATGGTACTGTCTCTGTGAGAGACACAAAAGAAACATGAGGTGGGGCCAGCCTGGTGGCATAGTAGTTAAGTTCGAGCACTCAGCTTCGGCGGCCCGGGGTTTGTGGGCCAGATCCTAGGCGCGGACTTACGCGACAGAATTTAACACATCCCGGCTGACAACCTACACACTACTCATCAAACCATGCTGTGGCGGCATCCCATCTACAAAATAGAGGAAGATGGGCAAGATGTTAGCTCAAGGACAATGGTATACTTCACTAGTATACTCAAAATCCTTGGCAAGGGGAAGTATCAAATAGGAGAAAAATATGTATGATACATATTATCCTATCAAATGTGTATGCACATATTATTTTATAAATTTTTCATGTATGTAGTTTAAAAATCAAATAGCTATCAAAGCTTTGCAAATTAAAAAGCCGTTCCCTGTCCCATCCTCCTCAATACCACTCCCAGATGCAAATCGTGTTCAACTCTTAGAGATTTTTTTACTAATATTAGCCAAAATATTTCAAAACAACATTTAAATATTCCTAACCTCTATTTGCTTGAGTTTTAGACAGGTTCTATTGACTTTCTCCTTTGTAAAAGCGGGGTTTTGCTTTCTTACAACTCTCTAAACACATACAGTCTCACACAGACACATACAATCTTACTTACGCATATTCACATCACATCACACTCTTCTCACATCTTTCCAGTATAGTTATGCTATAAATTTTACTTAAAAATATAGTTATTTAAGTATTTCTTGCTGAGCCAAGTAATTTTGATTTAACTTTTCTCTAATAAATTTAGGTTTACATTTCATTTCCTGTACAATCTTTTTATTTTCCTTGGGGTTGATAATTGAATCAATCCCTGACCCCTCTCCTCCTCACTCTCCCTCCCCTTTCTTGTTCCTCTTCCCTCCCCCTCTCTGTCCCTAAGGGGCTTCCCTCTTCTCCTTCTCCCCCTCTTCCTCCCTCCTCCTCCCCCTTCAGTTTCCCAAGGACCTAATATCCATTTATATACATCCTTTCAGTTGTGTAAATATCCTCTCAAAATTTCAGCTGCTACACTCAAAGTTGTCAATTTTTATTTCTTGAAGACATCCCTCTTGATGCCCTTTTTCTTCTCCATTGTGGGCTGGTGCTCGCCAGGCTAATTATACACACCTCTTCTTAGATCCCCTTTGCCATCACTCGGGAATTCCTTTCATCTCTCTCCTGTATTGAATTACTTATTTCTTGGATATCATATCTTGCTTGCTCTTGATTCATTTACCCATTTTGCTGAAGCATTTCCTTTAGTAGCCTCCTTAGAAAGAATACTTGGGGAGTGAATGTTTGAGTACTCAGTAGACATCTAAAACTATCGCTATTTTTACCTCATCCTTACTTCCAGTTTATCTCTGTAGAGAATTCTAGGTTGGAAATTATGTTTTCTCAGAACTGTGAAAGCATTGCCTCATTCTCTTTTATCTTCTAATATTGATATTGACAAATATGCTTCCTGATCTTCTGTATGTGACATTTTTTTCTATTTAGAAATTTTTAGAATCTTCTCCCCAAGATTTTTGAAACTTGATGATAATATACCTTGACATGGTTCCATTATTTTTTCAGTCATTATCTTGGCTACATATTGAGCCCATTAATCAAGAAACTTGTGTTCTTTAGTTATGGAAATTTTACTTTATTTTTTTCTTAGTATTTGTTTATTTTGCAAATTTCTTCCTCTGTTTTCTTTTCTCTCTGCTACTTCTACTAGTAGATACTGGAGATCTAAATTGTCTTATCATTTCTCCTATTTTCATAGCTTTATTTTATTTTATTTTACTTTTTCACGTCCTAGGATATTTCTTTAGGTTTAATCTACAGCTCTGAATTTAAAGTTTTTACATTGGCCCTCATATTTTTAATTTGTAAGAGTTTTTGTTCTCTGAATCTTCCTTTTCTACCTCATTTCCTTCTTATCTCAAGGAATCAATATGTTGAATCTTGTCCCTCTGAAGACTGCAAATTTTTTTTAAGTTTTCTTCTGATCCTTGAATTGCTTTCCTTTCCTCCAATTTTCTTTCTTAATATTTTTGTTTTGATCTTTTTCTTTTATATGAAAGGTGTTTCTCAAATATCTGGTGATTTTTAGCTTACAGTTAATATTTAAAGTGTGAGTTACCAAAAAACTCGCTGGGATCTGCGTGTCTTATAGGGGTTCTTGCCTGGTATGGGTTTATCTGGCTGGGAAAATTGAGGGGCCCCTTCCTATCAGTATGTGCAGGTCTCAGTTCAGTTTCTCGGAAAGAAATCACGACTGTAAATCTCTAAATTTGTAATAGAAAAACACGAGTTTCTTGATAAAATGGGGTCAACAAATACCCAGGATAATCTCCTATGAGAGCATTGTAAGCCTGGCTTTCAGCCAAGCAGAGGAAGGAGACTGGACGTGGTGGAGAGCAGGCTCACCATTCCACGTAGAGACTTTCAGTCAATCCCCATTTCCGGTAAACAGTCAGTTGTGTCTGGGGGTCAAATGTCTCAATTGTTTCTGGTTCTCTTCTTCTATGAGCAAGTTTCTAGTCTTCTGCCTGGAAGAGGAGGGGCAGTTTCCACTCAGTGCTGAGGAGGGGAGGGGATCTGGAGGTCAGGGACCAGGAATAGCGCTGCCAGAAAAACTACCAGACACCCAGTTAAATCTGATTTTAAGATAAACATTTTCCATAAATTATAACCCAGATTAAAATATTATTGGTTGTTTACCTGAAATTCAAAATTAATTGGGCATATGCAGTTTTACTTGCTAAACCTTGTGACCCTAATCTGGAATAACTATGGACTTTTAACTACTATTATTGACTTTAGACCAATCTGCTCTTCTGCTTTCCAAGGTGCCTGGCTGGATTCACTAATGTTGCAAGCTTTCTGGGGTTCTGTGATAAAAGTAAGACTGCTTTTGGCTCATTCTTGACCCCACCGCTAGCATAGGTTTCAGTTTACTTTTTACACTAAGTCAGCTGACATTTTCTAGCCTGTTTCCAGATTCTAGAATGGTGCTATTGTGTCCTCTCATTTTCTCTATACTTGAGGGTTTATATTAAAAAAAAAAAAAAAGTACATAAAAAGTCTTTACTTGCATTTTGATGGGATTTCATATTTTCTTCAATTTACTATGTTTAGTCAGGGTTATTCAATAATATTTCTAAATGTGTGAACAGTAAGTGGCAACGAAGATCATATCACGGCTGTCTGGTTAAACACAGATTAACCACATGCCTTTATCTTCCCTTTTGCTCCAAAACCCACTAAATGATGCCAAAAGAATTTAACAACCCAACAGTTGCAGTAGAACAGGTTTCCAGTTGTTTTTTGGAAGACAGAACATACTAACTGACTTCCCAAAATGGCAGGAGTTACAACTCAGTACTTGGACACGGGAAGTTGGGTAAGGAGCAGCAGGTTTCCCACACTACCCTGAGGCTGCTCATCCTTTGGAAACACCAGGTGACACAACAATTGGGGATGATAGGCAAGGTTGACAACAGGCTCACTAGTCTCACGTCTCTATGTGGGAAACTCCTCAGACACTTTCCCAGGTGCTGGGCATCCAGGTAATTCTCCCTCCACCCCCACCCTGATGCAGGAATGATTATTCTCTGGAGAAACAGAAATAGAAAGAGCCTTTTATGCACATCAACACAGAAGACAGCAGGGGTGATCTATGAGGCCCAAAGCAGGGAGATTAATTGAAAAATATATACAGAGAGGAGCTCAATGACCTGCTCTCATCTTGCTTCCAGAATTCTTCTAGGAATTACATCTTCCCCCCTCACGTAAGATATTAGGATGTTCTCTGGAGACAGACTAGGCCCTCCATATACTGATATTGAAGGGTCCCCTAACGAAGAGGATAACTCATGACATCATTGTCCTCAAGTGCTACCCAGAACTGAAGAGGCCTACACTTATCCACACAGAAATTCCAGTCAGCTTTTTATGGCCTTGCTCTTTAATATGCACAGACTTTAATATGAACAAACATGGATTACCAGGCTTTAGACTTTTGAAGAACTTCTCTGATATGAAAGAAAAAACAAACAGAAAAAAGGAACTCAGAGAAAAAGGAAACAATACATAGAGCAATAAAAAACTTCAAAACATTGTGATTAATATTTTCTGAGAACAAACAGAAGATATTGAATCCATCCAAAAAAAAAACCAGAGTGCTATAAAATGAAATAATCAAACAAGAAAGAGAAGTGGTAATTGAATATAACTAAAGTAAAGTAATAATTAAAAGGTTGGAAGATAAAATTAAGGAAATATCCCAGAAAGTGAAAGAAACTAAAAGAAGAGAAAGAAAGATAATAAAATTAAGAGTAAATTAAGGATAAGTACAGACAGTCCAACATCCAACTAGGAATTCAAAAAAAATAGAACAGAGAGAAGAAAATTACAAAAGAAATAATATGAGAAAATTCTCAGAACTGACAGATGCTTGTGAGTGTCCAGAGCACTTGACTGCCCAGTATAATAAATCACACACACACACATACACACCCCGACATAGGAATATTATTCTGAAATTTCAGAACAATGAGGACAAATGGAAGATTGATCGCACCAAAGATACTGGATTCAGAATAGTGATGGATTTTTTATCAGCAATCTGGGATTCTAGAAGATGGTAATTCTGAGGGAAAATGATTTCCAATCTAAAAATCTATATCCAGCCCAAATATCTACTAATGTTTACAGCACTGATTTTCAAATTTTAATATGTATGAAAATCACCTGCGGGTCTTACTAACTGTAGATTGTCATTCAGTTAGTTGCCCCCAGGGCCTGAGATTCAGCATTTCTATCAGACCACTCAGGAGATGCTGATGCTGCTGGTCGGTGACCCATGCATTGAGTAGGAAGCTTTGAGAAGATGGCTGAAAAATCTAAGGGAGTAAACTAGATGAGAATAGCTCACAAGATACTGGAGATGTGAATAAACACAGAAACCTGGCAAATGCAAAATCCAAGACTGTGAATACATAAAAAGCCTAGAGAACAATCAGTTCAGACTGTAGCAGATGGATGGAGATGTATGAAATGGAGTTTTTCATAGGAAAATATGAAGAAATGGGTATTTTCAGAGATTTAGTAAGAAAATTATTTTTCAAGTATTGGAGATAACTGGAGGGTTTGGAAAAATAAGCCTTAGGTACATAGAAAATAAGCACATTTTTAAAAGACAAAGTAATCATTAATTCTAGGGTTAAAAAACAGTTATACAAGAAACAAAACATTCTCAGAGAACGATGCTTGGCTCAGTATTGCACTGTGTTTATAAGGTCATTATTTCAACCACAATTTGTACTAGTTAGTGGAAAGTTAGTAGAGATTGTGAAATACATATTGATGGTGACTAGCATAAAGGGAAGTAAATAGAGTCTATCTAAAATTAATAAAAATGAAACAGCTGTGTAAGCATAATTGTTGAAATATAGAGGGTAACAAACAAAAGAAATGGCTAAATACTTTGAAAGGGGCTACTTCTGGGGAGAAGGACTAGGGTAGGACTAAGGTGAGGGACTGCTGATTTTTGCATAAGCTTTTTAGTACTATCTGACTTGGAACTTCCTATATGTATTACTTTGATAAAAAGTGAGTGTGTGGGTGCACACATGTGTAGTTCTATTGTGACTGTAGAAAAAATGGTAAAACCTTATTTTTTTGTATTCATCCCACTGGATTGTGGAGCTCTGGCTAATTCTACCATTTGTTACTCTTGGAAGGTGCCTGGAGGCTTGGGGAACTAGACACTGGGAACTCAGAGCCCTTTCATTGCTGAGGCTGATGAGTCTGCTCCTTGTGTTCCATTCATCTCCACCAGCAGACAGATCCCAGCCCCACAGGCCCAGGCAAGGAGATCAAATCAGAAGTGGCAACCCAATCTCACCTGTGTCCTTCATTCTGACAAACCACAAGAAAGTGTCACTTGGTACTTTTTAACAGGCCGGTGGCTAGATCCAGGAGAGAGGATTTTCGTCAATAAGAAAAAAAATGCAGCTCTTTTGCAAACAATAAAAATAGACAGAGGTATTTTTCTCCATGAATCATTTAGAAAACTATATGGTAAGTTTGTAGCAAGAGAGACTGTCTGCATTTTGCCCAAGAGCTGACCCTGTTTTTGGGCTGCTCTCAGATTTCTCAGCCATGACCACTCCATGCCAAGTACTGCATAGCCATTCTCAATTATACACACTGCATAATGAAGAAATGCAGTGGAGTGGATAATCCCAAATATCCCATAACCTCCAAATAATCACTTAAGCCTTCCTTTGGAATTCACTTATTTTTCCAGAGGATTTCCTCTTCTAATTATATTTTGATTGGGCTAATATTTGTTTGAATATCCTGATTTTATGCCTCTCCTATCAGTCACATAGCTAATAGCTTGGGAATGGGTGCAGTTTATAAATGTGTTACCAGTGGGAAAGAAGGAAAACTAGCCTTGGCTTAATAATTTGTTATAGATAACTTATATATCTGCACATGAATATCCATTCATGAAGTCTCCTTGTCCCTGCAATGGAGAGAATTTTAATTAAGATCAGACTTTAAGTGAAATAATAGTTCCAACATTTAAGAATTCTCTATATTAGCCAAATGCCTAAAGATTAGTTTTCCTTTGAATTCATTCATCTCTCTATTCTTTTATTCATTCACCTATTCCTTTATACCATTGTGCATTCTATGTTTATTCATTCATTCAGCAAATACACTTTTGTAGAAGTGAGCACTTCTCCATCTGGGGTCATGGACGCCCAGCAGCAGATCTCAAGGACAGTCCTAGGGTCACCTGACACCATTGGCACACATGCCTTCCACTGCTGCCCCTGTCTCTGCTGCTTGGCCAGCCAGGCCAGGTGCTGTTCTGGGGCAGTCACTTGAGCTCTTGTGCGTGCTCTAGGAGTGCGCTAGCAGTGGTGTTACATGGGCCTAAAAAAGCTACGGCTGCTACTATGTTATTGGGGCAGCAGTTAGACCCCTGCTAAAGGGGGCTGCCAGTGCTGAGACGGCTCCTACATCAAAGAAAGCCAGCCAGCTACCACTGCAAGATGACACTGCCATTTGAGGGTACTTGTCATGGAGTTCCCTGTGGATTACCGTAAAACCAACACCAGAAATGCATCAACTAGAGTAGAGGTTCTCAAACTTTAGCAGGGAACAGAATCACCTAAAGCCTTGCTAAAATTAGATTTCTGGCCCACATTGTCCCAATTTTTGATTCAGGAGGTCTGGGGTGGGGTCTGAGAACTTGTGTTCCTAACAAGTTCCCAAATCATCCTTGCTGCTGGTCCAGGAACCATACATCGAGCATCTCTGAGCTAGTGTGGCCAGGAAGCTGTGCACTTCAACAAAGTGGACCTCAAGGCACTTCTATCCCACATTCTTCTATGAAACACATCCACCCAAATGCAAATGACTGTAGAGTCTGGAAATGCCATTTGCACAAGAAAATAAAAATTATTTTCTATCTGCAAATACAGCAGTAATTTCTGCAGCAAGGGAAGACAGTAGCAAAATTAAAAAAACACATAGCTTGCATTTGCTTTCTCTTTTTTCAACACAGAACCCCCCAGGTTGGGAACTATTTTATCACCATTTTGAGTAAAACCAATAGATGCAGGTCTCTTCTCTAATGCCTCAACCGAATACGAAATCGTACTTGGAATTAAACTCTAATGCAAGTTTCATAAGATATGTCTTGTTACTTACCTGTTTCTCCTAGTTTTTAATTTAAAAAAGAATAATAAACCCTAACCTTGATTCATTTTTAACAGCTAAATAATTTTATTTCCTAATTATAAAAATAATAAATGCTCATTTAAAAATAGAACATAAAATTTAAATAAGCTGTACATTCACTTAAATATTTGAAGTGAGTTTCCCCACATGTGGTATTATAGCATAAGTATTTTTTCATAGCCTTAAAATATTCCTTGGAGAAAAAAAAGATTCTACCCAAAGGATAAAGTAAAAAAGGAAAAATACAGCTGCCAAAAAAATAATTGTATGTGTAGATAGGAGACAAGGTGAAGTTGTAGATGGAAATTAGTTTTATTGTTTAATCAAGCTCTACAACGAAATGCAGAGATGGGACACGAAATGCAGTTTCCAAAAGGAAAGTTGCCCCAAGCTCTCATAGAAATGCAAACAATTATGTTTTATCTACCGACAACGCCCAGGTGAATTAATAAATGCATTTCCCTACTCCAAGTCTAACTTTTGTTGTCTGTTAATGTGTAAATATTGCATAGCTGCCTTTTTCTATCCTAAAGTTGTCTTTTCAACCCTACTTCTCTACCCAATAAATATAGCATCTTAATGCCAAACACTATCTTTATAACCAAAAGTCAAGCATTATTTGGGTTAGCTAAACAAAATATTTCTTTTTCGTTAACCAAGACAGCCTTCGTTAGTGGTTTTCAACTTTGGCTGCATGACAGAAACAAAGGGAAGCTTTTAAAAAATTGCTGACGTCAGAGACCCACCCTTCAGAGATACTGTTTTATTTTATTTTATTTTTTTTTAAAGAGTATATAAATTTTTATTGTTTATGTTTATATATATATTTTTTTTAATTTTTTGTTTATTGCAGTAACATTGGTTTAAAGAGATACTGTTTTAAATATTATGAGGGGGCGGGATTGAGAGGAGGTCCCTGGACTAGCAGCACAGGCATTACTTGGGAACTTGTTAGAAATATAACATCTCAGGCACCATCTTGGACCCAAGGAATCAGAAATCCTGAGGGTGGGACCCAGCGTCAGTGCTTTAACAAGCCCTCCAGGAGATTCAGGTGCCTGCTCAAGTTTAAGAACCAGGACCCAAGCCCAGAGAATCAGATACAGAAAAAAGGGCAAAGTATTTGTTCAACTTCACAAATTATTAAAAACTACTAACAGTTAAGAACACTTACTTTGCACCAGGCACTGTACTAATTGTTTTACATGATTTTACACTGATCATTTCAACAACCCACTGAGGTGGTACTATTATTATTCCTGTTATTTCAGTGAGAAATCAGACAAGGAGGTAAAGTTATTTGCCCAAGCACACACACCTGCTAAGTTTAAATTCAAGCAGTCTAATTCCAAAAGCTCAGGCTCTGAGCATGGCGATAACATGGGAAGGACTCTAAATGTATGCCTTTATTCTGCCCTCCATTTTGGCGGTGGTTACCAGACCTCAAACTATCAAAATGTTAATTGTTATTTGTGGTTTAAATATATAACCCTTTGTAAGTAATAGCTGTTGTCAGCAATTTCAACGGGCCCCCCAGCTAGGGTCTCCTTGCTTATTTTGAGTGTCTCAGTCAGAGTGACAGGGAATTCTAGGTATATTTTTGAAGGAGAAAAACAATGCAAGCTTCTGATGCAATGATCTACCATCCAGATCATGTTCACCTTTGGCAGGATCAAAAACGCAATTTCTGGAACTCAAACGCTTCTATTTTAGTCCTACGTCTCTTCGTGTTCTCAAATGGACTTGTCTTAGTTTTGGGACTTAAACTTGAATCTTTGACTCATGAGCTGAAGCAGTGATACCATAAATAGCTCCTCAGAGACCTGGATAGTACTCCTTTTTATGCAATAAGTGATATAATGTATGGTAAAGTGTCTTGTAAGCAGTAAAGCTCTATACAGCATTACTGTACAGGCATTACTATTAAGAACATGTATCACAAGGGAGAGACATAAGCAATTAGGTAAAAAGAGTTTGGCTTGTTTAAAGGAAGACAGATTGTCCATAAAATAATTTCAGATGATGAGATGGACTCTTTCCATCTTCTTCCTGGCAAGACATATGACACTGGGGAAATCACTCTGTATCTTTAGGTCTCAGTTCAAGTTCTGTCCTGATGTTAACATTTTTATAAGTGGACCTGACAAGTCTCTTTTCTTTCCTGGATTTTCTGATCCACACACTGCAGTAAAACACTTTTGTCCTTGTATCTGTAATTTTCTTCCCAAGGAAAATCCCTAAGTGGGCTTTTCTCTCTTAACATCATTTCCTCCTTTTCTATGACCTAAGAGCCCCTTTCTCCTCCCCACTCACCCGAGAGGCCCATCTCTCCCTCCTCTTGTGTGCCTCATTAGTTGCTTCTGGCCGTTACTAGCCCATGTCCTGCTGTGCTCTTGATTATTTCAACCTGGTTCACCTGAAGCTTTCAATGAGCCAGTGGTTTTCTTACTCGTGGGATACTTTGTGCTCAACCCAGAGAATTGCTTTCCAACAATTCACATGGGAACAAATCCTTAAAGATAAAGTAAAAAAATATCCCGGGTATAGTATGTCCAGAACATAAAAGGAAGTAGCTAATATGACTTAATGCCAACTTGGGAAAATGATCCAGAGGTATGTCCATCCAAAGGTAATTAAAAGACTCAGTTTTCTCCTCTTCTGCTTTGCTGTCATCAGAATCTGCACCTTGAGTTTTGATTACCTTAATTTTTTATCTGAGCTGGATTTTATCAAATCATAGCATTCCAACCAATATCAGCCTTTTTATTGTGTCTCAGAGACATATGAGATCACTAAAAAAATTTTAAAAATAAAGGGGAATATCATCAGCCCAATACCGACACTAAATCCTTCCACTAAATAATATGGTCAAGGGAAATGCCATGATAATTTCTACACAAGATGAAAAAGGAATTAAGCAAAACTATGCCTAGCAAATTTTGCAAAACCATCCTGCTGTTCATAAGTCAAGACTTGGCAGAATGGGTCCCATATCCTTCCATAATAACTCCTGATCCTTGAATATGGCTGTATATATGTGAATCTGGCCAAGTGATGAACCATTTGTTCACCTATGTAACAGAAAGAAATTGAAAGGCTTTCTTCTTTCTGAAACAGTAAAGCATCTGCGTAGTTTTGCCAAATAGAGCACCTGTATCTTTCAATTACCCACATGAGATGATCTGTCATTGTTTGAGGCATCTCTCAGAGGAGAGAGGGAAGGGAGTGAGAAAATAGAATGGTCCTAACCCTTTTATCTAAAGGAGCTGCAAACCTGCATTTGAAAGGAAAAATCAGGTGGACTAAACGAGAAGATAGGAAAAGCCACCTTCTCCTTTAAATACTTTAGCTTTCAATCCAATTAAATTTGTGTGCGTAAAACAAAATCCACCCTGATGTGCCCTCTCTGCTTATACATAACAGCAGAAAGAGGAGCAATAACTGAGGATACCAAGCATGTCAGGTGCTGCATGAAAAGAACTCTGTCTTCTAAAATGAGTGACTGAATTAAAGATAGGATGTGTGTTTTATTTTTGTTTTTTAAAACAAAAATTAGCTTTTTTGTTAGCTTTTTTGCCTAATAACAGACTAGCCTTTGGTAGTCCCACCTATGTTTTCCTGGTATTCTAGCCTTCTAGTCCACCCACAAATTTTTGGCTCCATCCTTCCAGAGCCAAGGTTGGCAGCTCAAATATAGGAGTGAATGATTGCTACTAATACACCAAATCTGATTGGTAACACCTTCTTTCGTTCTGTGGCTAGAATCCATTAAGTGGCATAAAAGGAACTATAGATTAGCCCCTGTTTACCCTGTTACCTAACGCAAGCAGATGAGATTTTGTTCTTAAAAAACAGCAGACTTATTTGGGTTAAAAACTCAGATATTCAGGGGCCAGCCCCGTGGCTTAGCGGTTAAGTGCACGAGCTCCGCTACTGGTGGCCCAAGTTCGGATCCCGGGCGCGCACTGACGCCCCACTTCTCCGGCCACGCTGAGGCCGCATCCCACATACAGCAACTAGAAGGATGTGCAACTATGACGTACAACTATCTACTGGGGCTTTGTGGAAAAAAAAAGGAGGAGGATTGGCAATAGATGTTAGCTCAGAGCCGGTCTTCCTCAGCAAAAAGAGAAGGATTAGCATGGATGTTAGCTCAGCTCTGATCTTCCTCACAGGAAAAAAAAAAAAAAAAAAACCTCAGATATTAGAAGGAAGAATTGCGTTTGCGGAAAGAGGAGAAAAGATGGGTTTTGGCGCTAAGGAAATACTAGGGGACTGATCTTTCATTGGGACATCCAATGGTGTAAATCCTCCTTCTGACTCTCATGCTTTATATCCATGCTATCTTTTGGATCTCTCATTTTTCCTCTGTCCCATTCTGCAGATGGAGACTCTGCCATTGGGAGAAGTGTGATCCTCCTCACTCCTTGTTTGGAATAAAGGCAGAGCCTGGGGACAGGAGATATGCTCAGGATGCTTATACGATTTTAAAATCCAGACTTTAAGCAATAAAAACAAAAGTTTTCTGATATGGCATGAGGCCCAGCTTGACTCACATCTAAAGATTACATGGCATGGGGGCAAAGCCCTACATAAAAATTAAGAAGTGGAAGTTAAGGAACATTCATTTGCTTGGAGTATCCTTCTGTGTGGTCAACTCGCCAGAGGGGCCTGAGACAATAGCGGATAACTAGTGGCGTTTGGAGGATTCATCATCCTGGCCTGGATTTCATTTGTCCTGGCTAGTTTGAAGTAAGTGAAAGCATGTTTGCAGAAGAAAAATCTCTTCAAACAGCCAGAGGTCTTGTTTCTAGTTTAAACTCCACTGTTTACTCAACAAGTGACTTTGAGCAACTCAGTTAGTGTTTTCAGTCTACATTTCACGGTTGCGAAATGAAGATAATAATGTCCTCTTGAATTGTTGCTCAAATGAGACGTGTATGTAAAAAAGTTTAGGAAACTTAAAGTACTCTAAAACACTAAGAATTGTGATTTTTATCAAACTAGAGCATGTCTTTCCTACTAGATGATAACTCTCCTTAAGGGAAGGTATTTGCTTTATATTTGTTTGCATCCCACACAGGAGAGGCCTAGCACAGGACTAAGTTTAATAAATATTCAGTAATTATTTGCAGATGGAGTGCCCAATAAATTCCCTGACCTTAACCCCAATTTTACTATTGCTTTTGCTAATAGGGAATATTCTCAATATGGAGCTTTCACTTAAGGAGGAAAATTCCAAACCATTATTTAACAAGATGATCAGGTTGATGCCAGAATTTCAGCTGTCAGCTTCGTCTTCCCTCCAACCTAAAAATGACACCCTCCCTTCTTTTCCTGAACAAAGTTTTATGCAGACTATAAAACAGCTCCAGGGGTGTGGTTATGGTGAGACAGACATGCACTCAGACTTCACACGGCAGCATGATTACATCTCCATAACCACCCCCTCTTCTCTTCTCAGCCCCCACCCCAATAGTTCAGACATCCTTACTGCTTACCTCATTTAAATAGAATAATAATTTTTAAAGGACTTGCAAAATTGCAAGTTAATTGTGTCTTATATTTTGTGAATGCAAATGTTGCAGGCTTTTTAATCCCAGTCTCTCTTGGGCATATTAGATCAGATGCTGCTGTCCTTAGTTCTGCCCCTGAGGCATCAGGCTCAGTGATCAGAAAACGTACTGGAGAGCCAAGCGCCAACAAAAGATGCAACTCAATTAGCTCACATCTTTACAGTTTTACAGCCTGAATGGAGAAAGACAAATCCCAGGAGGCCTTCCCAGGGCATCAGAATATGCACAATGATGCAGGAAGCGAGATTTACAGGGTCACTTTTTGATTACTGTTTAGTACGGAGTGCAAATAGCTTTGAGGAAATGGAACCCCAGAGAACACTTACTGTGAGGCGGATGATCAGAACCCCTGTGATGGTGCTTGGTGCAGGATCCACGTAGGTCAATGCAAAGATTCTGCTCATTCCATGTGAAAATTGTTCTAGAACCAGGTGGAGGAGGTAGGAGGGCCTCCCTATTTCCTGATTCCCACCATTGCCGAAGCTAAAGTGAATGCACAGGTCTTTGAAGAACTTCCTAATTTTCTTTAGAAATTGATATCATTCAGAATATGTTTGGGATACTTTCCAACCAGTCAGCAGACATTTTTTTTAGCTCTTACAAAGTGCTCAGTGCTAAGCTAAGCATTGTGTGGATATGTAGAAATTAGGTAGTCGGTGACTTGTACCGCTTGGGAAAAACCAAAAGGAAAACCATGAATGAAGGCAAAAAAGTGACTATGAAAATTTAAACACCCCTTTTCCCCAGTAAGTTATAAATTCAATGAAAATAAGGATTGTGACTATTTTAATTTTCATTCATTGTACCGACCTCTCTCAATCCAGTGTGTAGCACAGCACTTCACATGTAACAGATATTCAATAACTGCCAGACGAACAAGCGAGTGAATGGTAAATAGTGCAGGGCAGACTGTGAGTACTCAAGGAGGCGAGTGCTGAAGACACTTCTTGGCAACTAAAGGAGAATAGTAGATCCAGGAGCAGCTGGTGGAGATCTGGCATCACTGTGCTTCCTTTGGTAGTTGTTTTTCATTTTAATAGCGTCATTGAGATATAATCCACATACCATACAATTCACCCATTTAAATTGCACACTATAGTTTTTTTTAGTATATTCACAGAATTGTGTAACCATAATCTAATTTTAGAACATTTTCATCCTCCTCAAAAGAAACCCTGTATCCATTAGCTGTCACTTTCCATTCTCCCCACCCTAACCCCAGCTCTAGACAACCACTAATCTACTTTCTGTCACTATAAATTTGCCTATTCTAGACATTTCATATAAAGAGAACCATACAATATGTGGTCTTTTGAGACTAACTTCTTTTACTTACCATGTTTTCAAATCCATCCAAGTTGTAGCATATATTAGTAGTTCATTCCATTTTTATAGCCAAAAATATTTTGTCATATGGATATATGACAGTTATTTATCCATTCACTAGTTGATAGGCATTTGTATTGTTTCCACTTGTTGACTATTATGACTGATGCTGCTATGAAAATTTGTATAAAGTTTTTGTGTAGATGTATGTTTTCATTTTTCTTGGGTATATACTAGGAATGGAATTACTGGGTAAAATGGTAACTCTATGTTTAGCATTTTGAGAATTACAAAACTTTTCTAAAGTGGCTACACCATTTTATATTTTTGTCAACAACATATGGGCATTTCAAATTCTCTACATTCTTGCTAAGGCTTGTTATGGTCAGTTTTTTTGATTGCAGCCATCTAGTGGGTATGAAATGATATCTCGTTATGATTTTGATTTGCTTATCCTTAATGCCTAATGATGTTGAGAGTCTTTTCATGTGTTTATTGGCCATTATTATTATTTTGGAGGAGGGATTGTATATTCATATCTTTTTCACATTTTTCTATTTGGGTGATTTGTTGTTTTATTGTTGAGTTATGTGTTCTTTATATATTCTGGATGCAAGTCCCTTATCTGATACATAATTTTCAAATATCTTCTCTCAATCTGTGAGTTTTCTGCTCACTTTCTTGATGGTATTGTTTTTAGTATAATAGTTTTTAACTTTGATGTGGTACAATTTTTATTTTTTTTGTTTTTGTCACCTTGCTTTTAGTGTTGTATATAAGAAACCAAAGTTTCTTGGTTTCGTGTCTAACCCAAGGTTATGAAGATTTATATTTTCTTCTAATAGTTTATGGTTTTAGTGCTTATATATCAAGTTAATTTTTGTGTATAGTGTGATGGGGGTGGGGGGGATCCCAGTTCATTCTTTAAGCATGTGGACATCCAGTTATTTCAGCACCATTTGTTAAAAAGATAATTCTTTCCCCCGTTAAATTCTCTTGGCACCCTTGTTTAAATTTAATTGACCATACATGTAAGAGTTTATTTCTTGACTCTAAATTCTGTTCTAATGTTCTATATGTTCACCCTTATGCCAGTACTACAGTGTCTTGACTATAGCATATTAATTTGTAGTAAGTTTTAAAAATCATGAGGTATGAGTCCTCCAACTTTTCAGATTTCTTTGGTTATTCTTGGTCCCTTGCATTTCCATAAGAATTTTAGGAATGACCTGTCAATTTCTGCAAAAAAGCCAACTGGAATTTCATAGCGATTGTGTTGAATCTGTATATCAATTTAGGTAGTACTGACGTCTTAACAATGTTAGGTCTTCTGATCAATGACCATGGTATATCTTTCCATTTATTTAGATCTTCTTTCGCTTCTCTCAGTAACGTTTTGTAGCTTTCAGTGTACATTCTTACAGTTTTGTTAAATTTATACCCAAGTGTTTTATTCTTTGTGATGATATTTAAAATGTAATTGTTTTATTAATTTCATTTTCAGAATGTTCATTTCATTGCTAATGTAGAGAAATACAATTGATCTTTGCATATTGATCATGTAATCTACAACATTCCTGAACTCCTTTATTAGTTCTAATAGCTTTTTTAGCTTCTTCCTTAGTGTTTTCTATTTATTGTTATGATTCTTAGAGCTTTTACTTGAGTGTGGCTCATATTACACCTGCTCACATTCCATTTGCCAAAGCATATCACCTAGACAAGCCTACAGTGTTTTATGCATTCATCCCATTTTGTCATACAGAATATTAAAACTATGAGTACTCAGAGGTCAATATTTAATAACAGCAATAATTTTACTACCTTATCAAGGACAGTCTTACATGGAATTTGCTTTTTTTCCTTTTCTTACTAGTGCACTGCACTGATGACAATGACTACTAGTACGGTTGATATTCACTGCCCTGATTTGCAGTTTTACCCATCACAGCTTTTGAATGATTAGTACAAATGTTAGCACAGTGAAAATGCAAATAACATCTTAGTATTAATATTAAAATAGCTTTGACCTAGAGGGCCCCTTGAAAGGGTTTCAGAGCCTCCCAGAGTCTGTAGACCACTCATTATGAAGCACTGCGCTATACCACTGGGAGATATTAAAAGAAAGAAAGGAGATTCTCCAATATGAGAAAAGGCATAGAAGTATGTGTGGGAGCAAGCAACGTGTGCTTGTTGGACTTTAAGAAAGAAACTTTGCTTGAGAGAAGATTTCATATCTAAAAAGATCCAATGGAGATAGAGTGAGGGCAGATAAAATAATCAAAGGTTATTAATGTAGTAGAGCAGGAAATGGGGAGCTTTGGAAATTTGTCAATAACATTCAGGATCTATATAGTGATTTTGTTGTTGTTGTGTGGCTTGGCTTGGTTTGGTTTGATTTCTGACTCCTGGGTTAAGACGGCCTCAGAGTCCCTGTTCTCCATTAACCCAGGTTAGAAATCCTTAAACACATATGATATGCTAAAGAATTACCACAGATATTATATATTGTAGAGTATTATGTTTCATATTACAAATCAAGAAGCCCCTATGTAATAACTGGCATATGCAGTTTATGCATCGGTGCAAGGACTTTAGGCAAACACTGGAGGCAGATTTACCATGAAGCAAATGAGATTTGTTTATCATGACCACTCACTTCATTGGGCCCCTTCCAAGATCTTGTAACTAATTTTGTATTATTTTTCTTTAATAGCTTACCTCAAATTTTGTAAATGTTAGGGCCCACAAAGCCCAGATCTACCCATGGTGGGGATTGTTCTCCAGGGACCATCTTTCATTTGCAGGGCATTCTTCATCCTGTGCCTTGCTTTTCCAAGCCGTGTGGTGATAGGACATGGCCTCTGTGGAAGGAACCAAACTCATCATGAGTAACAGGCATTAACAAGGAAAGCCTAGGAAATAAAACAAGATGAAGGCCCACTAAACAGGGCAGGGCCTCTTCTGCCCACTGCCTTCAAGCTAGAAGGCTTTTGCTAAAGCAGAAAAGACTGATCATTTTCCAAGTTGAACACAAGTTTTATCCTGAATAAGTCAGTCATGAACCCTCAAATGAAAAAAACATGACAATGTCTCAATAATTTGCAGACACACTGTGTCTTCTTTTATTTTTATGGACTCATTTGTGGGCGTTTAGCCCATACTGTCTTCACTGGCTTAACTCGCAGGAGTGATGGAGGCCTCAGGAGTAACCCATGTGCTGTAAGGACATCCCTGTGGGCCTCTGACAAACAGCTATGGATTCACATTCTATGAATGCATTAGGTAGTTAATTTCATTACAAAAAACAAGCACACATTTTAAAATGAAGTTGAAAATAATAATATAGGACATCCAAACCTGAAGTCCTCCCATAGGAGGACCAAACAAACTCAGAACTGTCAATAAAATGAAAAGAAAACACATTTTAATGAGAAAAAAATATACTACCCTGATTAAAGAAATACAATTCCATTTTATTCCCTGTAGACCTCTAAGGATCAAATCACCTGATGTTGTCCAGCCCTCTGGGTTTGATCTGAGACTTCAAAGCTTTGAAAATACTCATACTTCTTCCTGTGACATAGTCATAACTCTCCCTATCAAGATATGTGTATTTTCTGGAAAGGCACTGATATGGAAGTGGAAGAATGAAGAAGGAGGATGTGGTTTTTGAGTCATTGCACAATGAAAGATATGGGAAGGCCTAGATTTTCAGTAGTCCATTCAATAGCAATGAGAATCTAACCTTTCTTATTGACGGAGGTGATATCTGATACCCACATTACAGATATCTGTGGTCTCTCATTCCATTTCTTTTTATCCACCCTAAATCTGACTATTTAATTAGGTAAGAGGGGTCAAATTCTAGGGCTCTGGCTATTTATATAGTATTTCTATTTGTATATTTGTGGTCAGGCAGCCTCAGGCTATGCAATGTTCTTTAGTATGTTGCTGGTCAACTTTACCTATCTTGAGAGAATAGGCTGTGACTACAAACTGAGATAGTGGCCATATGAAGGCACTATGCTTTCTTGAGTTGTTTCCCATCCTTGCTTGATGACAACAAACAAGATTAGCAATGTATAACCTATGTCCCTATGGCATACCACAGAAGAGAGTATGCTCAATTGAATGTTCTTGAGATAATCTCCTAAAGCTAGTACACTCTTAGATTTTCTTCCGCTTGTCTCCATGGTTCCCATTTTCCTTTCATTGGTCCTTGGTATCCATGTAACCCAGTCAGAGCACAGAGAAAATGAGACAGGGATTTCATTTTTAATCCCTCTATGGTCTATTTAACTTTGCTTATCAAAACCAATAGAAGGTTCGTACTCGGGACATAGGCATCATCATTCTCTCTCTTTCAAGTGTTCACATCCTGATGAGAGAACACTCTTGAGAGATTGGCTGATGAAACTCTTGATGAGGAATAGTTACAAGTTATGCTAAGTAAGCAAGCTATATCAGCTTACCCCTGTAGTCCATTACTGAACTGGACATAGTGAAAGAAGGAAAGGATCATTTCTCAAGGATTTTTTTTTTCTCCTAGAAGTAAGAGTGGCTTTGCTAACCTAGGGACCTGGGAGACTTACAAAGTCAAACAATATCTCACTCAGCTTTCTGGGTCCCTCTAATTTAGATAGAGGCAGAAGTTATAATCCTTAATATGTATGTTATAGACTAAATGTATACATTGGCCCTGTGGAAAAGTCACCGGATTTTGAGTCAGAATTTCTGAGTTCTCTGCTGCTTTCATTTATATGATCTAAACTTCAGTATCTCAAAGGTAAAAATGAGCCAACTGATACATATTCCACAGATCTGTTGTGGTGAGAAAATAAGATAAGATGAATTAAAGGGTTGATAAACCAAGATTCTGTAATTACAGAATCTATTTTGTGAATAATTTCCAGGGAAGCATTAGAACTTTTTGTAAAACTTAATTTATTTCCTCCCATAAATGCATAGTGGGGTTCCCAGGTGGGCAGAAGTTATCATGTAAAATTAAATGAAACCTTTCATGCCATTCTTGCCCATTATCTCTATGATCCAATGATCCACACAGGAGCTAGGATATTCCTGGCTAGACTTTCCTGAATCATTCATACACTTGGGATCCAAGTGTGTGCGTGGTTAAATCGTGGGTTCCTATTGGGATTGCAGGGCCCCTGTGAGAAAAATCCTTCATGGGGAAATGAGTCAGGCAAAATAGATGGACTTGGAAGCCAGAGAGGAGAATAAAAAGGTGAAATGTTTCAAATAACAATATGATGGCTTTTGCTAAATTCTACCCAACTCAGCTATCCTCGTATTCTATGTGTGCCTTAGAGAAAGAACAGCAGTGTATGTGACAAGTATAGGCCTCAAGGCCCAAGCAAACCTACTGAAGACCCCCTCTAGGAAAGCAAAGTCTAGAGGAAGGAAAGTTGTTTCCAAACCTAAAAGAAGACATATGAGGATGGTGGCCTGAAATGGCACCAGCAGAGAGTACCAGGGGCAGCCCCTGGGCCCTCTGAATAGTGGCCCCCAAACATCCACCCTGAGATCAGAGGCTCACTGGAGAATTACGTTGTAGGTCAGGTCAATCCCAGAGGGTTCTTGGGAGCGTCATAGGAGCTGTCAATGTAGCAATACAGCCCAGGAAACGTTGGTAGCAATACAAACAGCAGACCCTGGAGAGATCAACAGCCCAGAGGTCAATGGCAGCATGATCAGCAGCAATTCATGCCAAACAGAAAACAGTGGACTGTTGTAGGCAACAGGAACAACATGGTCAGTGGCCAACAGAGGGTCCAGAGAACAGCTCTGAGAAGAGTGGCAAAAGCAACAGCCACTCAAGACAAGATTCATTATTAATAAACAGAGCGAGACACCAGGTCTCTAGAGCGAAGTGACCTGAGAGTACAGACAAGACATCTAGGGAAGACTACCAGGTATATCACCAGGACAGAGCCTCAAAAGCAAGGATTCAGGTGGTTCAGTTGACCTATGATTACACGTACAATTAAACTCAGCCTGACCAACGTGTATTGTGAACTTATTACATACTGTCACTGTGTAAGCAGATTCAGATAAAGAAAATTCCTCTAGAAAGTAATGTGAAATGTTTATTATCTATCTTCCTTCTCATAGAAGAAAGCTCCTCGAGTTCTGTGACTGCTATATCCCAGTGCCTAGAACAGTACCGAGTACACAGTAAGTTCTCAGTACATGCTTGTGGAATGAATGACAAAATTAATGGATAAAATCACAAAGCAATATGATAAATGGAACAATATGCAGAGGAAATAGAGAGAATAATGTCTATTGAGAAAATGGAGGGTGTGATGGAAGCTTTCCAAAGGAGATAATGAGTAACATTTTTAAAAAACAATAGGCTGGGGATTAAAAAAAATGGAACATTTCATGCAGAGGGAACAATATTTACTGAGGTATATGCTTAAATGGTTACTGGAGCAATCACCTAAGATCTAACCATTGAAGAACTAATGGTACTTACTTTTATAACCCCTGAAATAATAGCAGCCAACAGAAGCCCTCGGGTAACTATGTATTTGGTAACAATCACTGGGACAAGGAAAGCCCAGTGAATCCACTGATGGGATTGATTTGTTGGTTCAGAGGACTGACTTTAGTTCTTCCTGTTTCTGGAGGAGCCCAAGTTCAGAGAATGGAAATGCTTTTTCACTGAAAATTGGTTTTTAGAGAATTTGGAAGGAATACCAAGCGGTGTCTATCCTTCCAGTCCTGAGTCGTCAGATTTCAGTCAAATCCTCTTCTGCATCAAGTTATGTGTGTGCTTTTCCAAATTCTAGGTGCAATTATGCTGAACTGCTATTTCAAAAAGGCTTTTCTCCTTTAAAGGATTTGGAAACATTCATCATTGTCTCTTATAAGATACCATGATTGATGTGGTCAGTCCCGTGGTGTGCAAGATTATTAGCATGGGCTTTTCTTTTCACCTTTCTTGATGGCACGTAGACTTACATTTTCTGAAAAACATAGGTTAATACAGATCAGATCCCACTCCAGAGAACAGACGCTACTACCAAAAAAGGATGAAATTCAAGTTCAACTAATTTCATTGCCAGATTTATAATATTCTAGAGGAATTCGATTTATTTCTCTGAAAAGTCAATTGGACTGAAGAAGAGAGCCTAAGCTAAAATTTGGGAATTAGCTTCTTCTTATGGCTTCACTAGTCAATCATTTTTCCTGTCTTATTCATGTAAGTGTAGACTTTACACACCATTACTGTCTCTCAATTTCCAACTTTGTTAATTGGGAACAGACAAACATTCACTATAACCTATCACTGGAAGATAAAACTGAAGCCAAGACATGTTGCCCAAGAGTGAAATGAGAAGATAATAACTAATCATTTCTAAGGTTCATTTTGATATTGATAGAAGTCATTTATGATAAAGGTAGAAGTAAGGGAAGAAAGAGATTCTGAATTTACTGCTTTAAAATTTGGGGTGAGTTGTTTATATATTTTGAATATTAAACCCTTATCCGATATATAATTTGCAAATATCTTCTCCCATTCAGTTGGTTGTCTTTTCATTTTGTTGATGGTTTCCTTCATTGTGCACAAAGCTTTTTAGTTTGATGTAGTCCCATTTGTTTATTTTTGCTTTTGTTGCCCTTGCCTGAGGAGACAGATCCAAAAATATATTGCTTAGACTGATATCAAAGGGCTTATTGCCTATGTTTTCTTCTAGAAGTTTTATGGTTTCAGGTCTTACACTCAAGTCTTTAATCCATTTTGAGTTTATTTTTGTATATGGTATAAGAAAGTGGTCCAGTTTCATTCTTTTGCACATGGCTGTCCAATTTTCCAAACACCATTTATTGAAGAGACTGTCCTTTGCCCATCGTATATTTTTGCTTCCTTTGTAGTATATTAACGGACCATGTATGCGTAGGTTTATTTCTGGGCTCTCTATTCTGTTTCATTGATCTACGTTTCTGTTTTTGTGCCAGTACCATACTGTTTTGATTACTATAACTTTGTAGTATAGTTTGAAATTAGGGAGCATGATTCCTCCAGTTTTGGTCTTCTTTCTTAAGATTGCTTTTGTTATTTTGGGTCTTTTGTGGTGCAGCATTATTTACAATAGCCAAGATATAGAAACAACCCAAGTATTCAACAATAGAAGAATGAATAAAGAAGATGTGATATATCTATATATATATATAGATATACAAGGAATACCACTCAGCCATAAAAAACAATGAAATCTTGCCATTTTCAACAACATGGATGGACCTTGAAGGTATTATGCTAAGTGAAATAAGTCAGAGGGAGACAGTCAAATACTGTATCATTTCACTCATATGTGGAATCTAAAAAAACAAAGCAAATGAACAAAGTAAAATAAAAACAAACTCATAGATACAGAGAACATATAGTGGTTAGCAGATGGGAAGGGGGTTGGGTGTGGGCAAAATGGGTGAAGGGGGTCCACTATGGTGACTAGATTTGTGGTGGTGATCACCCTGTAGTGTATACAGATGTTGAATTATAAAGTTGTACACCTGAAACTTATACAATAAAAAAATTTTTTTAATTTTTAAAAATAAATAAAATTTTGGGTGGAATCATGTACGCTATAGCACGATGTACCAAAACATAACCCAGTTTGGGTACTTTTTGAGATGAGCATTTAGGACTATGTATGTTACTGAAGTGATAGTCTGTAAGTCCTTCTTTTCCTTGTCTTCAAGATATTGATGATGATTTCCTGCTGTAAAATTACTACTCATAGTTGTACCATAGATTGTGATAATAATGACTAGAATTTTCTCAGGCATCACTGGCTTATGGGTAGAAAGGAGGTCCACCAACAGTAATTCAAATATCCCTTCACCATCTACAAAAGATCACAATCACTTGAATCTATCTTCTTCAGCACAAGGAAGTCTTTCCCTGATATTACTTGAGGCCTTTTGAGTATTTCACAGCTCATCACAAATAGCTCTATGTTATTTTTCCACTGCAGCCTTCTTCAATGTCATATTGATTGAAGTAACTCCTCTATAACAAGGATAATATTATTTATTTATTTATTTTTGTGAGGAAGATCAGCCCTGAGCTAACATCCATGCCAATCCACCTCTTTTTGCTGAGGAAGACTGGCCGTGGGCTAACATCCGTGCCCATCTTCCTCCACTTTATATGGGATGCCACCACAGCATGGCCTGACAAGCAGTGCCTGGGTGCGTGCCCAGGATCCGAACCCGGGACCGCCAGCAGCAGAGCGCGCGCACTTAACCGCTACGCCACAGGGCCTGCCCCAGGATAATGTTATTTAAAAAGAAGATTAAGACCTGCCCATATTTTTATGTGGTAAGATCAGATAAATTAGAAAATGATAACGAAGAGCTTATGACAATGTCTGTAAATCTCTGGGAGAACTTATTTTTTTATGTAACTTTTTAATTCTTTCTTCCTTTTTTTTTTTTTTTTTTATTTCCCACGAAGACCTATAGCATTTGCTATTATGTACTCTAAGATAATACTACACTGGCTGTCATGCCCTGAAGAGGTAACCTAATGTGTCGTATGGAGATGGGGACATCCTCTGCCAATTCAAAGGAGGGTGATCATGGGTAGGAACTGTCTTTCATTTAAAGATAAGAGCTTAAAGGGGAGCCCATTCTTGCTAGTTGATTCTCTCCGTCCTTCTCTCCCTTCTCTTATTCTCACACAGACTCATTTGCACACTCAGACACCCGTGAAGAGACCCATAAGAGCACACTGTGCTGGGTAAGTCATGAGACAGTTTTCCATTATCCAAGAAAGAAATACTGTCTCATTGCTTCATAGCTGATCCTTGTAATATGCAATCCTCTGTACCCTATCCTACTCTTTTCTTTTTTACTCCCTTTATTTCTAGATCTCTAGTCTATTTCTCGTCCTCTAGGGGTTAAGTAGCCTTCTGAAAATCCCTAAGGTGAAAAAAAAATCCTCGGGGGAAATAGTGAGAACCTTGTGTCCACAAACTTTTATGAGGACTCACATTCCAGGCAGGAGTCCAGGGTCACAAACAAGCTATAAAACCAGGAGATGCACCCCAGATGAGACGGGCCTCTCCCACCCCCACCTCCCCACACCCTGCTGCAGATTTCTAATCAGGCTCCAACTGCCAAAAGAATGCTCCTTGGGTCTCTAAGTAGGAAATGAAAGTGTCACCTAGAGGTTAAAGACAGCAAGAATTAACAGCTGTGAGATATTTAGTGGCAAAGTCAGTATTTATGTACCCTAGGGAGATGAGGGAGGGAGGAAGAAGGAGTAGGGAGTGGGGTAGCAGGGAAGTCTGCTCAGTTAATTTATCTCTCTTCTGATTGCCATATTATTCTGTTGGAACCCAGCATCACTGACACCATTTTCTGTGTACCCACAATCAAGTAAAAAGGAAACAAGAGAATGATCTTGCTTGTTTGAATTATTTTAATAGAGTCCACACTATTTTTACTATTAACAATTTTTATTGCTAATAGATTTTAAATTATCTTGCTAAATTATTATTATTGATTTAAGAAAAAAAAATGTCATCATGCCTCTTTCTGAGATGTGTGGAGAGCCTCCAGCAAGTGTTGCTCCAACCTAATTTATGCTTTTGCAGAGGCTGAAGCCAAGGCTTTCTCAAGCCGTTAACCTAAACTGGATTTCAGAGAAGAGAATCTCACTTGTACAGTTCAAAAGGCAGGCTTTGTGCTATTGCAACTTTAATTTTTTAAAGCTTTGGCTTTTTCTAGACTCTTTACCTTCTACTTTGTCTTCCGTCTTGTGGCTTCCTTCTTCCTCTTCCCAGAGCACATGTCTGTTTATACCCCCCCAGTCTGGCGTGAAGATACACTAGGAAAACTATAACCCAGCTAATAACAGATGGTTGCAGATTATTCAATTATGACTTCTCTTATTTCTCTAAGGATTACTTAGGATTGTCTCTTGGATGCTGTTAGGTCCTTTATGCAATCATCGCAGGCAAGAGGGTAAAATGGCAATGCATTAAAATTTTTTAATAAAAATAGAAATGAAAGATAGTCCCTATAGCTTCATTTCCAAAAGAGGGTAGAAGGGTGAAGGTTTGATAGCCAAAGAAAGCTCAATAGTCAGGAAACTAATAGCTTGATAGTAGGTGATGCCATGATCCAGATCCCCAGAAAATAATACAGTAGCTTCTGCCTTAATAAGAACGCCCAGGAATGGAAAAAGAAGGTATGATTCCCCTATATGACCCATTAAAAAACTTTGTGCCCTTAATTAGTGAGGCCCTTTCAATATTCCTGATGGGAAACATGAAGGTGAAATGACATAGGGAAAATGAAGTTATAACAAGTTAGAGAAAATGCCTGCAAAATTGGAAATTTGCACTTTTCATCTCATATTAGTTGTGTTCGTATTGTGTGATCCTGGAAAAATGAAATTCTCATTTTGCAACATTGACATCTTTAGAAAGGTCTGGTAAGAAATTAGGAAATTTTAAATTGTCCTTCTCTCTACTCTCACTCTCCTTTCTACACTTTATTTGCTTATTAACTCTCATTCTCTTGCTTCTGCCCTGCTTTTATTTTTTCTAAGTTGTCTTCCTCTGCAGACTAGACATCTGTAAAGGCAATAAAGGAAATAAAGGGATCAACATTCCCACTGCTGGTAGAAAAATTAGCTTATAGACTGCATGAAAAAGTCAGGGTTGTGAAAGATTCAATCAAGCTGAGCCAAACAGGTTAAGACCAGAATGCTAAATAAACATCCATAAACGTGAAGTCTTGCATGCAGGTCAAAAATCAATTACACCAGTAAAAGATAAAAAAAAAAAAAAAAATTCTTTCATTAGCAGGAGGTGAAACTGATGGGGCAATGTTAGCTGATGATAAATGTAATATGATTCATCAGTATGATGAGTCTTACGTAAGATCGAATCATGTCTGGAACAAGGGAGATAAAAATCTCATTTTGCTCCATGCTGGTCAGACTGGATCTAGAATATTGGTACTCATTCAGAGCATCACACTTTGAGGAGACTGACAGAGAACAGGTTAGGTTTTCCAGCAAGGAGACTAGAGTGGACATCCCAAAATAGAAATTTTTACCTGATAATGAGAAGATATAAATTGGCGGAGGTGAGAAACAGCCAGAAGCTTGATGGTCCTTCCTTAGGTTTCCATTACTTCCAGGGCTGTACAGTCACCAAATTGGAACTACTCTAAAGAGTAGAACTAAGACCAGGGATGGACAAGTCTAGATTTAAAAGTGCTGTCTTTTAAACTAGTAGAATCCTCCAACTCAAAAATCTGTGAGTTTAAGAATCAAGATTTTGCCATTTTTTTTCTCCTCTGTGTCCTCAGGAAAATGGGTTCATATCTTTATACCTCAGTTTTTCCATCATTGAGGTGAGAATCAGTGAGCCCATATTCCCTGTTTTTGTATATTCCACTTTGTGAAATATTTTAAAGTGAGCAAAATGGCATGTATATGCCGAGAATTAATTAGCACTGGCCTCTGCACTGCAGTGTTCACCTCAGATCACTGTGGAGGGTGCTGAGTCACTGCCCCACAGAGGCGGCTGGGAAGGGGGGAAGTAACAAGAAGGTGCTCTGCACTCTTCAGGCACATTGGTGCTTTTCAATTATTTATGCAGTTTAATCCCATTGAAAAAGCAAATTCTCCAAAGAACACCCCCAGGTCCTCTGCATGCTGGAGCTGGCGGAAAGTAATATGGAAAAAATGAGAGTGAGGGCTGTGCTTAAGGGAGCTTGTCTGACCTTCCCAGAGACCTTTGGTATTAAAACAGGCAGTTTGCTTAGCTAATAATAACTATGCTCAGGACTTGTCATCTTCAAAGAACTTTAATTAATCCTCATAACACCCTGGTGGGCTGCAGGAGGCAAGTGTTATTATCTTCATTTCATATGAAGCAAAATGCGGGCACAAACAGAGAGGGAAAATGGCTTGCTCAAGATAGCTAGTGTGAAGCTAAATTTAGCACCAAGGAATACCTTAGGCCACATGCCTTCCTCCTGCAAAGTCCCTTTAGTAACGTATCTGGGGCAGAGCACATGGGGCCAATGTTAAGAGCTACAGAGGGGGCGGGTGAAGAGCACAGCCTGACCAAAATGTCTTACCTGAGACACAGAAGTGGAAAAAGGATGAAGAGTGAGAGCAGAGGAAAAATTGATCTGGGACAGAGTTTCATAGAAAAGGAAGGGAGATAGAGAGAGCCTCCAGTTTTGCTCTGAGTATACAAAATTACTCATCTCTGATGCAATGAGCTCCTAGGCCAATTAAAACAAACAAACAAAATAAAATGCTGTTATAACTTCAAAGTCTTAATTGTTATATAAACAGAGACTGAGGAAGAAATTGAGGCATTGAGCTGTATAAGAACGTGATGTTATATAGTCTCCAAATGCATAGATGAGTGACTGCAGACCAGTGAGAACTGATCTCTTGCTTTTTCTTCTAAATAACAGATTTCCTCTATTATCTACTTAACAGTGTTTGCCTCTCTGATTTCAGCCTATGGAGTCTATATTATACTTGTTATATGCAGTTTTTCAAACTGTCTTCAGTTTGCTTTTTCTTGGAAGGATAAAACCCTCATTCAACTGGCTAGTTGATAGTAAACAGCACCCCACCAGATTCTGTAGATCAGAGATGGGAAGATCCTAAAGAGCATGTAGTCTAAAATCCTCTTTTCCAGCTGAGGATACAGAAGGCCAGAAAGGAAATGTGACTTTCTCAAGGTCACCTAGATAGTAATGAATGCATGAGAACTGGAAACCATGTATTTTGCCTTCTGCGATTACTCTTATCAGAGGAAATTCTTATGGTTGCACTCATAATAGTTGCATTAAGAGTCTGTACAATGGAAATCTTTGCAGGAGCTATTAAACACATCAAAAATACAAAGTCGATGATGGTGGGCTCTAAGGAGAGCCAGAGAGTTGGCTGAAACATACTCCTTTTCTGTAGTTTAATAGTATAGCTTTAAAGGGCTTCAATTGTCAAAGCTAAGGTCTGCTTTCTGGATTGGTGAAACTATAGGGAAAAAGGAGAAAGGGGATTATACAGTCCTTGGTGTTCTCTTTAGGCTTTCAAAATTATCTGATTCAATAAAGTCAACAAGTGTTCCATTGTAAGCTGAGAGAGAAAGTTGCACTGTGGGTGTATTTTCTTAGCCAGTTCTCTGAAATAGAATAAACCATGTTAAGAGCTCTCTCAAGGAATCATGTTGTACCTTCTGAGTTTCTAAAAATAATATATATAAATGCAAAAAAAAATTATCAGAGAATACCAATGCTACACCAAAGAAGGAATTTGAAATAGGATCTCAAATCAGACATAAGATGTATCTAGTGGCTCAGCACACTAAGATAAATTTTCCCCAGCGCATCAGAGATGATTTGATATATGTGCTGGGAAGGGAGGCCTAAGGAGAGCGAGAGAAGAAAATCACAGTAATTTCATATTTGGACTTATCCGAGTTCTGGGGAAAGACAAAATAACCCTATTTCATCCTTTTTTTTTTTTTTTTTTTTTGGTGAGGAAGATCAGCCCTGAGCTAACATCCAATGCCAATCTTCCTCTTTTTGCTGAGGAAGATTGGCCCTGGGCTAACATCCGTGCCCATCTTCCTCTACTTTACATGGGATGCCACCACAGCATGGCTTGACAAGCGGTGAGTTGGTGCGCGCCAGGGATCCGAACCCAAAAACCCCAGGCCGCCCAGCGGAGCATGCACACTTAACCACTACGCCACCGGGCCAGCCCCAAAACAACTCTATTTCTTATGAATCCCAGGAAGAATGGCAACAGACACAGAAAAGGAGAGAGTAAAGATTGCAGTGACCATGAGAAATTGAGTTAGGAAGAGCAGAATTTGACAGGATAACGTGTTATGTGTTTTGTGTTTGAGTCAGTTGTTTGTGTTAGGTTCGGGAGCAATGCTGGAAGATAGGTTCATCTGAGTTGGCTGGTTGTTTCTCACTCACACGTGTTCGTTTTAGAATGAGGCATCAGTCACTGCCTCTGCAAAGGAGCACACTAAGTGGAAATCATTTCTCCACTTCCCACGAAGTGGGACACGAAATGGATACCTTCAAAATCCCACACGAAATGGATACCTTCAAAAGCAGGTCATGTCTCCAGGGCACCAGACATCAGAGGACTGTGGAATTAGCCTCCTATTCTCATGCCAAGTGGCCCCTGGTGAGTGTAAGATGGCCACTCTGATGTTATGCCAGGGGCTCACCGATAACAAAGGAAACTCTTGACCATGTAATTCTCATCAGGATCCTTTCTCCCTTCACACAGTGCCTGCACCAAATGTTTAGTATGCTTTACCTACTTGAAGAGTCCAGTGAAAGGAAGATTCAGATGACAGCTTTGATAATTCCCCAGATGTGTGCCCTTCTCTAGAGTCTAGACTCACTGTCTTATGAAGAAATACCTCTTTAGGAGGCTGCAGATTTCTAAGACAAAATATGCATTACCACCCTCTTCAAATTCCTTTCTGCAAACGAAATTATAGTGAATCATATAATTTTAAAGTCAGTAGGTTTGGACTGAATCAAAGAAAACATTTTTCATAAGATTTGGTTTCTTTTTGATTATTGCTGTGGCAGAATGCTTCATTCTGGACTGAGTATCTATTCATTTTCTCATGTTGTTCACCGTGCTAGGAAAGCCGTCTTCCGAAAATCTTCCTCTCTCTGCACACACTCACACTCCCACTCCTTGAAACAGTTCTATTTATCCTTCATGTAGTAGCCCTCCTTAATGTGTCTAACAGATTTAATTGCTCCCATTTTGGTCTTCCCGTAATAATCTGCTGATAAAAGTACTATTAATGTCAATTAAATGAATGAATTGATGAATGAACACAACTGACATACTCTGTTGTAAGGGTAATGATTTTGCAACCAAAAGAACCTGTGTTTAAGCCCTGGCTTCACCACTTGGTAGATCTTTGACCCTGAGTAAGGCCCTAACCTCTTGAATCCTCAGATCCCTCATCTATATAATGGGAATAATAATACCAATCCTGCAGGATAGTTGTGAGATTTAGATACTATATACATAATGCACTCACCATAGTGCACTTGAAAGGGCTGAATAAATGCTAGCTATTAGTAGCTTACTGCATCATAGTTAATTGTGCATGCAATTTTATCTTATAGGCCATGAGGAGCCATTAAAGCTTATTAAGAAGGGAAGTGGCTTTAGAAAGGAGTTTTAGAATCCAAACTAGGGAATGAGTAAGGAAATGAAGAGCTGACAGGTGATCTAGATAAGAAATAAGCAAAATGAAAATAATACATTGGTTATATCAGGACCAGAGGTCACCCTGGTGAGCTGAGCAGGGGCTGGGTGGAAATGCCTAGCAACAGACAAAAGCAGTTTCCTGGATCCTTGCCGCTTCCTGCAGCTCTCCTCACCCAACTGCTCCTTGTGGCTGCGTACCTACAGCCCTCTCTCTGAGCATGGGGCTCAATATCATTGCATCACTTGAGCTGAACACCTACTCCATCCCCTGCCTCAAAAGAGTAGCAAAGGCCAGTAACATGTAACCCATGCCTCAAATTTCTAATTCTCTTTAATTTTACTTCAATATTCGTAGCACAAGAAAAAAGCATAAAATTATGAGGATGGGGTTTTCTAGGTGTAAAATATATGGTGCTGTCTTTTTTTAAGTCAGATTACAGCATTCTTTTTATAGGGAAGAGGAGAACAGATATGAATAGGGCATAGTTGCTGAGAGATTGCTGCAACACTGTTCCATTGTGAAGAGTAGAAAAGGAGGGCAGAACAAGCAGAGATGAAAAAAGAGAAACTAGAGTTAGACACTATGGGGAGTGTCCTAAGTTTCAGGATGGACATATAATGTGGTAAGCTGCACAGAAGAGTTCTCAGAATCTTCTTCCCTAACATGTTCAGGAATAGGAGAAAGAGCCTCATACCTAAGCAGCTTCAGGTCACGAGGCTTCATGTTACTAGAGCTTTCTGAAGGGCCCTTGCTTGGCAGCCCTGGTCTCCCATGCCTTTGGTTGTGAACCTAAGAATAGAAGCTCCACTTTCGCCTCTGGTGGGAATGAAAAGCCTGTCTTGCACTCCTCTAATCCCAGCAGGGGCTCCGAGAATCCAGAGAGAGATCAGGACTTGCAGGCTTTTCATTACTGGTGATGTGCTGACACGGCTTCAATAACACCAGTGCCCCCAAGACTCCATTACCCCGCTTCCAAAATCTCTGTGACCTTAGTTGGCAAGAGGATGTAGATCACAGGGAGCTGAAGTAACCCAATAACACAGGCATCTTAACCATTTTAGGAGAGTGAAAACCATTTAACCCCCAATGTAATGGCTGCAGCGTCGGTCTGAGAAAGAAATAAATTGGTTTTAACTTACACTGCTTGGGCTTGAGAGAGAAATAAAAAGGCAAAATGGAAAGGCAAAATTGTTGAGCATCTCTCGGATCTACCTTTTAGCAGTTTGTGACTCCAGAAACAGAAGCACTGGCACGGAGTAAATCTAATCACATTTAGACACAGCCCTGTAGTAAATAGAGAGAAAAAGGAAGATATTACAGGACTATAATCTTCTCGGAGATAGGAGCTCGGAAGAGAAATCTAGTGAAGGATTATGAAGTTAGCTGACCTGCTGTTAAACACAGAAGCGTCACAGAGGTGAGCATGGCCTGGGCAAGCCCAGCGTGTACTTGGTATTAACAGGGTGTTTAGAGACAAATTCTGTAGGGCTGGAGGTAGCTTGCAGTGCTGCCGGAGCTTAGCAGGGGCTGGAAGTGGCTCAGCAGAGAGCTACTTGGGCTGAATCTGCCTTTAGTTGCCACCTGCAAATGATTACAAAGAAATAACTTGAGAGGTGACTGGACCATCAGGACATGCCACACTCCTTGTCCCCAGGATGCTCCTCCTTGCTATACTGTTAAAGCCACTTGATCTCCACGTTCAGGCTACAGTGTCATCCTGACATCTGGGACCAATCCAGTCCTTAGTCAGTGAGGGTTGGAAGAGCACTGGTGGGACGTTCAGTCCTCAGCATCAAGGCCATCTGACTGTGATTCGCTCTGACCTTGTACTGCTATTCTAGAAGTTTGATCCTAGTCTACTTCTCAGATTAGCTGCTTTTATCTATAACATATTACATATATGTATTGTATATAATACCTTTATAATATTGTATATTGTGTATAATCATAAGCAGAGCCAATCTGAGAACTAGACTCAAGTAGAAGTTTATGTCTTGCCCACATAAATTGCAAAGCAAACAACTCTCACTCAGTGGTTGGAAGATCCAGAATCCACCCATTTCTGGGGTCCTTTGCCTTCCACATCAGTTTCCGAAGTCTCCATATTCGTCTGCATCGAGTCAGCAGAAGGTGAAAGAGCGTGGAGAGTCGGTGGGGGAGGTTTTCATGAGGCAGGCCTAAGAGTGCATTCTTAGCCAAAAATCACGGCCTCCTTTCCTTTAATGTTTCTGTCTAGTGTTAGGTGGCTGCTGTGCCCACTCACCTATACAATTTTCATCCTTTTGTGAAACACATTTGAAAGGTCTTCTTGGATTAGAACCTGGCCCAAATAAGGGAGGCTTTGACAACCTGCCATAGTTCTGGGTCCTGTGACATATTCTGCCATGGTAAATGTTAATTAACCAATAAATATTCATTATTAACATGAATGTTTTCAGTTTAGGTAACAGCTGGGAGGCCTCTCTCTCTGCAAGGAATTGAAAAGGAAGTTTCTCTACCCCCTAATTTTGTAATATATTGTTCTGACTGTACAAAGACAAAAAGCAATGCTTCAAAATAAGATTCCAAGTAGTCTAGCTTTAATTGCACTTATTAAAATAGCAATTATTTTTAATACTAATACTGCTTACATAACACATTTTATTTGCAAAGCACTCTATAAGCACTAGCTCCTAAATAAAAGAATGAATTAGCAAACGTTAATTACAAAGTCAATAAATGAAAGAGTAGTTGAATTGGGATTTCAATTTGAGGTTAGAAGCCCATTCTTGTGGCATTTCTTTCCCTAACACTGACACTGTCTCTTTGGGTTTTGTAATTTCCTTACCTGAAAAAATGGAGGGCTGTAAAAACTCAGTAAATATTATAAGGATCAGATCCTGTTTGAGCATTAAGAATAGTCCACATTAAAGGACTGCTACATATTCATAGTCTTAGAGAGGGCAGATAAAAATATGACTTGAAACTTTGATTTGTGATCATTTCTGAATCCATATGTACTCATTAAATGCCATTGAATACATTTTTAATAATGAGAAGGAATTTGACAAATGACCCATCTGAGCTGAACAAAGAGATTTAACACAGCAGATCTCACACAGCAGGGAAAATACCTGGAGAGTGTTAAAATCCCATTTGTTAAAGTACATTGTATTATGTTCAAACTGCCCATTTTAAGACTAGTTGCTTATAATAATCATTGTCATGGTGCCATATAGTCCTATCTTAGTAACCAGAGGGGCAATTTACCCCATATCTGAAAAATAAATAGGTTTGATGCTAGTGTTGAGTGCACACATTTCCTCACAATACCCTTACAGAGAGGGGAAACCATTCTTATTGTCACATTAAGCTCTGCCATAGAACAAGGCTTCAACGTTTTTTCTTTTGTATTTGTGATCTCTTTATTCTCCAAGGATTGAAATCAATAGAGAAGAAGAGAAGAAATGACCTTCATATAAATTAATTAAAGAAAGAAGAAAAAAGGAACCTCTATTAATGATAAGGAGAAGAGAGAAGAAAACCGACATTGATTGAGTTGTTTTGTGCCAGGCACTGTGTTAGGGCATCTACACTCCAGGTCTCTTGCCTGTGGGGATGGCCCAGCAGCGCTGAGCCTATTTAGCGAGGTCTCCAGCATTCAACGGGTTCATTTGTCTGTTGCCTTTGGAAACCTTAGCCTGGCCTTTTTCTTTCCGTAAGCGCAAGTCCAGAAATCTTCATCTCCACGCCTCCTAGTTGATAATTACCTGGAGAATGCAAACTTTGTTTAGTTTACAGTGTAATTAAGAAAGTACACTTGCAAAATAAATAAAGTTACAGTGTGGTCCAAATCCAAATGTAAATGGCTTTTTTATTATCTGACGTTCAAATTATTGTCAGTGATGCTAAGTTCCATTTGTGTGGCTAACCAAGAGTTATCTGTACAGATTACTGCCTTTTCATAGATGTTGTCTTTCGGGAAGCAGAAGAAAACCACATGTATCTCAGGTATTTAAAGTTCATTTTTAGCAAATAGCAGATATAATTCCAAAATAATGGAACACTGGTAAAATACAGAAGGCAATGTGGTAAATATGATGAATATAAATAGGATCCTAATCCTACGTGAATGCTTAAAGATCATCTAGTTAGTCCAGATTACAATATAGGTTGAAAATCCATAACAAGATGTGTTAAGTGACTTTCCCAAAGTCATGCAGCATAGAATACCAAAGACTCAATCATTCTGAATTTCTTAACAGAAACCTGAGGATGTTATTTCTTTTGCCACCTCTCAGAAAGAGATTGTTTATCTACTAGATTCCATTCCTTCATGACAGGAAGTAGAGTGAGTATAATCTTTGTCTGTAATGATATTTTTAGATGTCCCTTGTCTCCATTTCCTCCTGAAATAAAATAAAACAAAACAAAATAAACTCTATATGTTAATGTCATCAACCGCCTTCTGGTTACTTTCTCTTACTGTCCTCTGTATTCCTGAAGACTTTTTTTTCTTTCTCTTTAGCACCCAACAACAGTAATTGTTCTCTAATATGATTCAATATTCTGATCTTTTCTTTTTCAATAACATTTTCTACACCCTTCTTCAGTCATCCAATCCCCTGGTTTCTGGTGTTCCTTTCAAATCTCTATATCAAGTATTCCTTTCTCTGATCTTCATCTCATTTCAGCTCAATAATTCTAACTCTCACTCTGCTACAATTCACCTCACATCTAAATTTTCAATTCATTAACACTACCAATTTCTTACTATCTCTAACCTTCCTTCAATCTTCATTTTTCTCTTTGCCCACCTTAGGTTTCATGATCCATCATTGGATATGATCATTACATACAAAAACCATCTCCTCTGTTCTCACTTTCTCTGTCCATCAGACTCCAGTGGCAAAACTCCTGCTCATAACCAACAATTCTCCATCTTTTCTGTGCCTGCACTCAAGCAGTCAAACATAACAAGAGGAAAATGATATGATTGGACTGACTAGATTAACTTTAAATTCATAATTATAAAGCTATAATGGGAACTAAACATGTTCTAGAAATACTACTTTTGTAGATGTTTTCACTTCTTATTCTCTAAAATATGCTTTTTCTTCTCTCCTCACACTTATCCCACATTCTACACATTCCTTCAGTTGCTGATCTTGCCTAATACTTCACTGAGCTAATAAAGACCAGCAAATAGGGACTCCTTTATCTTCCTTCCGCCAAGCCCTCAATCATCTCCTCCATCTTCTCCCTTGTTACAATAGAGGAATTTCTTACTTCACATTAAAGGGGCTAGTTTTTCCACTTGTGCCCATCACCTTTCACCAACTCAAGTTTCTTACTCCTTCAGTGATCCTTTTCCCCATTCATTTATTCATCCACAAACCTATGTTTTAGATTACACAAAATATACTGTCCATAGGACAGTTTCATGGAAGCCATAGGAAGAAATCTGTATTTTGTTTCAAGTGTGGGTTTGAACAGATTAGTGGCATGATGCAATTCACATTTTAAAAGATAACAAGGCCATTGTTGAACTAGAGAGAGAGTAAGAGGAGGAATACGCATTAGTATCTGTTGCAACAGAGTAGGAAAGAGAAGATGGTGGCTTGGATGACGATGATAATAGTTGAAGTGGTGGGAAGTAGTCAGATCTGAGATATACATTTTAAGCTAAAATCAAAATGACAGTGTGAATGCAGGGCTATGATGGAGAGAAAGGAATTATGAATGAAACCAAGATGTGGGGCCACAGAAAGTAGGTGATTAGTGGAATTGGTTATAGAGATGAGATGATGGGGAAGGAGCAGACTTTGTTGGGGTCAAGAATGAGGAAGCAAAAACATTTCTGGCTAGGTAAGTTTGGAGTATCCATTGGATACCCATGAGGAGATGTAGACTAGATAGTTGTATGTACATATCAGTCTACTGCTCACAGGAGAGGTTAGAGTTGCAAACAAAAACGTTGGAGTTATCAGTATATACATGATACTTAAAGTCAGAGGTCTGGAGGAGATCAACCAGGATGGACAATGGCTAATCAAATGCTCTCGGCTCACTTCCTCCATTTCCTCAACTGTTATTCAATTTTAAAAAATGAATTATGAAATATTTCAGACATATAGAAAACTGCAGAAAATAATAAACTTTCAAGTAACCACTACCAAAATTTAAATAAAGATGTTAACATTTTGTCATATTTCCTCAGATGTCTCTCTTTTAGTTTTAAGAATTGAAGTGTTACAGAAAGAGCTAACAGTCTGTGTTGCTATTTCTTCTCTCCTTCCCTCTCTGCAAGTAACCATTCTCCTGAAGGTGATGTGTACCCTTCCCATGAACATTTTTTTATTTCATTTTTCTGTATACATTATATCTACAAATTTTTAAATACTGTACCATGTTTAAAAGTTTAGATAAGTGGTATCAGACTTTGCAGTTATTTGGCAGCTCTCTTTTCTCTCAAAATTTTGTTTTGAAAATTATCATGCTGATGTAGATTAATTTCTTATATTTTACTTACCACACATATTATAGCATTGTTTGAATAAATTCATTGTATTCATTCCTAGGAATGGACAGTTAAACTGTCTCCCTCGATCTCTCTTATCATAGGGCTTCAATGAACACCTTCACAGGTGTCACCCCAGGCATATAGACGAGTTTCTCCAGGGCAAATTCTAAGAAGTAAAGTATCTGGGTTGTAAAGATAAGCATCTTCTCCTTCTTCTTTTTTTTTTTCTTTTTTTTTTTTAAGTATCTAAATTGCCTTCCAAAAAGCTTTTTCTAATTTACAAAGTTACCTGAAGTGTGCGAGCGTTCCTGTTTCCTCACATCTTCAATAGTGCTTGGTGGTTTTAGCTTGTTTAATTTTTCCCCATTTGTTGCATGTGAAATGACATTTTGGTGCTGTCTTTTTCCCTTTTCTCACTCTACTCTGGCTTTCAGTCTTGTCACTCCACTAAATCTGCTGCTTTCAGTCACCAATGGTATCTATTGTCAAATGGATTAGATGATTCTTTGTATTTGTCTGACTATAGTGCAACAGCACCCAACTCAGTTGATCATTCCATCTTTGAAACACTCTTTTCTCAATCATTTTGACAACTCACATTATCCTTAGCTCTCTGACAGCTACTTTATAGTCTCTTTTCTTACTCTCTTCTCCTGTTCCTCAAGACCTGGCTTGGTCCTTCATTTCTTTTCTCTCATTTCTTTCTTGGAAATAAATTCTTTCCTATGACTTTAAAAACCAAATTTATGATGAAGCCTACCAATGATATTGCTCTGCACCTTTGTGCTTCTAACTTCTGCTTGATGTGTCTATTTTGATGTATCACAAGCACCTCAAACTCAACATGTCAAAAAATGGAACCCTTTATTTTCATCACTTGGACTTCCTCAGAATGCCCTTCTTTCAGTAAACAGCCCATCATCATGGATAGATTTACTAATTCAAAAGCTTAGCTGTCAGACTCTACACTTCTATTTCTCTCAGTCCCTATATCCAATTTATAACCTGGATATCTTGTTTTTTCCTCCAGAATGTATTTTGTATCTCTCCACTTCTCTCCTTGGTCTCTGCCACCACTCTAGTTCAAGATTACCACAATCTTTAAGACAATACTCCCAATGGATTTCCTCAGTTCAACTATTTTCCCACCATTAGCCATTTCTACATAGTAGCCAGAGTAACGTTTTAAAATGCAAATCAGTCTATGACTCTTTCCTGCTTAAACTTGTCAGACGACTTCCTGTTTCATCTATTGTACTTAGATACTATATCTAAAATCTTTACAATGGCCTCGATACCTCTGCCAGCATCTCCAACATTATCTCCAACCCTCTCCCTATTTCTCACCGTGCCTCATTCACACTGGCCTTTCGGCAGTTCCTGAAACCTGCTCTTACCTGCCTTGAACTCATGGTTATTGATCTTCTCTTTGACTAAGATATTATTCATATGACTTGCTTCCCATCCTTCAGGTCTCAGCTGCAATGCAAGTTCCTCAAAGAGATCTACATGGACCATGGTATCTAAGGATGTCTTCCTGTTATTATTTAACACATTACCTGGCTTTTTGAAAACTGAGTCTAGATAATGTGTTAATACTTTATTTGGGAAGTGCCAGACCAAAGCAGTGAGAGTAAGAACAAAGGAAAGTGAAGCGGGAAAGGATGGGAAGTAGACACAGGAGATGTGTTCCTGTGCCAGCCACTGCCTTACTGCTTTGTGACAGAGAAGAGACACAGCTGGCACACCAGTGCCTGCTCAGCCACAGCAAACATCTTTGAACTGGCTGGACATAGAAACCTTGCATCAAAGGGGTAAAAGAAGAGGGAGTTTTCTGACCTGTTTTCTCCCCTCCCCTCTCTCCCATTGGTCAGCATTTACCTCACAGGGGAGTTAAGCCTCTGCATTTCCAGGTTATGTCGTGGAGCGTCTCAATATCAGTTCAGGAAGCCAGGACCCACACTATGTCTCGTGGAGTTTCACTGAGTCCTGGAAGTGGAAGAAGAGCCAGAGACCCAGGGCATGTGTCTGGAGGCTTTAGAAGATAGACCCACATGGAATCAGTCAGCTGTAGCATTGTCTTGTCTTAAGAAGTGCTGAGAACATGAGGGCTAGGTGAGGCCAAGGTAATCAGAAAAGGTGCTTAACATGCATAGATATACATCTTGTTGGTTTTATTTCTGCCGTTTATTACACATTGTAAGTAGCTGGTACACTCACAAGGTTTAACTAAAGAGAGAAGGGAATAAGAGGATGAAGAAGAGATGGCGAAGCACCCAGGAAGAGGAAGAGTGGAAAGCTATTACCACTCCTCGTCCTGAAAGGGCAAGGGGTGGGACCAGTGATGTCAAAACTTGGCCAGCGCTGGAGCTAGAAAGAGCAATCAAACAAGTGTGGCAGGCATATAAGAAAATAGTTGCAACCAAAACCTTGGCAAAGCAGGGAGGGAAGGGGAGCGGGTGATAAATACTCTCACTGCAACCATCTGATCTTCTACCAGGGCCTCCCATTGGCTAAATCCAACCAAAAGCTGGAGGGTAAGAGAGGCTAGGCCATGCAGTTTATGAGGGTTAGTGTCCCAGGGCACACGGTGCGGGACAAAAGGATCTGGGGATGAAGTGCTGACAGAGGCTATGCAGCACAGGAGGCCAGACTTGAAGCTACACGTGGACAGGACTCATTCACTGTAGTGTCACTTGATACAAGTTCACCAAGTTATTTCAGTGTTAGTGAATGAATAAATGAATAGACTCTGAATGTATGCTTCCAGGCTGCAGCTTCCCTTAAAGAAACTGCAGAAATGTTGAAACTCTATAATTTTCATATTTAATATTTTCCAGGAAAACAGAGTTGCTGAAATAATATATAAAAAACAACGTGGAAGTATCACTTCTCCTAGAGAGTGACCAGTATACAAAATAATCAAGATTTTAAATATGTGAATTTTAACACTTCTATCTACACATATTTTATGTTTTATTATGTATTATATCATATATAAAAAGTATAGATGTGTGTACATATACATACACACATATATATGATGTGTGTGTGCGTACTTACACACATATACATACTATTTAAGGAAAAGCACGAAAATACACATTTCTGCACCCACTACTCAGTTTAAGGAAAAAAATATTACCTTTGGAGCATCTATGTATTTCTCCTCCATTACATGTTTTTTATTTTCATATTTAAATCTTTAATCCATTTGGAAGTAATTTTTCTATACGATATGAGGAAGGAGGCAGGTTTTTTTTCCTTAAGAATATACAATTGTCAAAAGTACCAAATAGACCATCATTTTCTTATTTATCTGGAATATCAACTCTCTTATACATCAGATTTTCATTTATGTATGGCTCCTCCAGGTCCTCCCTTCTGTTCTGTTGGTCCATTTGTCTAAGCTTCTATTAATCCTGCACTATCTTAATTTCAATAGTGGTCAAATAATCCTTGACATCTTTTGGGGAAAGTCTTTTGCCTGGTTCATAGGTTTAAGAGATGCCTTAGCAATTCTTGGCTTTTTATCTATATTAATTTTATAATCAGCTCATCCAATTTCATGAAAATAATTCTGTTGGGATTTTTAAAATTAGAATTGTATTTTGAGAAAAATGAATATTACTAAGTCTTCTATTGTGAGCAATGTGTGTCTATCCATTTATTTGGGTCTTCTGTGATGTCTTTCAATTTATACTGTTATAGTAATTTCCACACAAGTCTCGTACATCTTTTGAAAATCATTTTCCCTAATAAACTTGTATTTTATGTTTTCATTGGAAATGTGCTCCTTTCTCCCCCTGAAAATCACATATTCTAACTTGAGTTTTGACCGTTGATCTTATATTAGCCAACACCGATAAACTTTTTATTAACTTTAATAAGTTTACCTGTGGATTATTTTTGGTTTTCTATTTAGATCATCATATCATTTGAGAAAAATGATGGTTCTATTTCTTCCATTCCAATCATTTTACACTTCTTTTTATTTTGCACTGACCAGATCCTCCCATATAATGTTGTTTAGATGTAGTGATTGTTATTCTTTATTTAAGGAATCACTATTATCTTACCAATTTTCAATGTTTAGGTTTACTTCCTAAATTTCCTAAAGGGATTAAGGTATTTAGTTAAGAATTAAAAGCAGAGCCAAAGAGACGCAGCCCCTGCCCTGTGATAAAGGCACAGAGCTGCCACATGGACTATGCCACCATAGCCCCCTGATACCTGCCCACCCCACTCTCCTTTACTGAAGCTACTGTGAGTTTGAGGGCTATGGACCCCAGGTTTTGAAAACAATCATCTCAGTTTCAGCCATTGTCCTCTCCAATTTTCAGCCAAACACATGAGGAAAATAAGGCACAAGGGGGTGGGGTTGGAGAAAGCAAGACAGACAGACAGACCAGTTCCCTCATCCATCCACAGACTGACAAGGAGAAGGGTGAGATTCTTTTTAAGCAGCGCGATTTTCTCCAGAATTGTTAGTGATTTGGGAAAGACAAGCAGGCACTTGAATGAGGAAAGAAGGCAGAAGGGAGGCAGGGAAAATGGAAAAACTGAGGAAGCTATTAGTTATTAGATCAGTTCTCTTTCCATCAATTATATTCTAAAATTTCTGCTGTTTAGAAAATATATATACTTCCTTTTCTGTCCACTCCTCCTTCTGTAAACCAACTATTTCTGTTCATCTCCACTCACATGACTTGGGAAGACCCAGACACACTCTGTCTCAGAACAAGAGGAATTAATATCTGCCAGGACGATAAGCAATCAAGGGACTCCCAGCATCCGCCTTTGGTACCTAAAAAGAAATAACCTTACATAAACCAAAGACTTTTATATTCAGTATTTTCAATTATTCAGTGTTCTCTATATGTGAATTTTTAGGTAACTAAAGCTTAATAATTTAAGTATATCATATATACTTGTATGTATATACATGTATATAATCATTTTTGATGGAAATATTTCTAAAATGTATTGCAAACTTATTTTCCTTACTTAACAGAATATTCTTGACATAAGTTAATCTTTTCTCGATGACTCAGGGCCATTGGTATGGCTCAAATATAGTGATGCCCTCAAGGACAACTGTGGTACTAAGGGCTATGTGGCCAACATTTATTGGCCGTAGGCTGCTAGGCATTTCCAGTTAGCACACCTCCTATCTCTTCTCTTTCTGACATCTGTCACTTTTCAGTGTGCCTGCTTCTAATTTGTCATCCACTGTAACCTTGGAAGAACTGGTGGTTGCCATGGGAAACTAGCAACCAAGATTATAAAATTAGTAACTGAATATCCCTGGCTCTGGCCTGAAGAGGGATTCATCCTTTGCCTCCAGAAGAGAGAACAGTACAAGCTTTGGACAACTACCTTCCTTGGAGTTCAGAAGCCTGGTTAGGGCAGTTAAGACATTGCACATGTTTTGAAACTATGACAAAAGGAAGAGAACTATATTATAAAGACTCGCTTATCTTTGACTCATTTATTGGGGAAAACAAATAAGGATCCTTTCCCGTTTGGAGTGTCGGTGAAGGCTCAGCATAACCCTTATGTAAAGACTGTCCTAGGCTGGGGCCCAAATTAAGTATAATTAGTAAAATAGACCACTTTCTATCAGGATTCTAAAAAAAGATTTAGTCAGCATCAGGCCCTGGTCAGAAATGTTCCTCCAGGCAACCAATTCTCTTAAAGGCATTTGTGGGTCACCCGATTAGAAGAAAATAACTGATGGTTTCAACAGTTTTTTGTTCTTATCGATAGATATCTGAAAATCTTAAGGGAACGCTAAAGATTGAATTTCTTGAAAAGTTGTAGAGGATAGATAAACAGATCTTGGGGATGGCAAATTATCTTAAAGATACCATTCTTTGATTAAACTAATTTTTATAGGTAACTATATGCTTTTAATAACCTTTCAATATTTGTGTGGGGATTTTTGTTGAATTAATTCTCAGATTCACAAAATATGAACTCTGGAAGACTGGCAAAACAGGTCCAAATATCTATGTAGTATTTGATCACTGGATTATTTTTTCTCTTTCTCTTTCTCATTCTTTCTACCTCTTTCTGCCTCTGCCTCTTTCTCTGTTCTATATTTGGGCATAGGACAATGTCAGGAACCCAGTTATCAAGACCTGTATGCTGGGGCAGAGAAAGACAGAAACCTAATTATTTAGGCATCTCCTGACCGTAAGAACAAAATCTGGAGAAAACGGCAACAATTTGACTCAATCTGCATTGATTCTAGGTTAATGTAAATCTCTCCCACCTAAGGTATAACCGGACCTTGAGAAAAAGAAGGATCCTAAGGCTCAGGTGGACATCAAATGGCACTTTTCTCTTAGGAATAAATGCATCCAGTAGGTGATGGGAACCAGGTAAGTGTAACATAATCTTCATTACTGGCTGCTACTTCTACTGCTGGTTAAAATGGAAAGCCGATTCTGAGATGGCCTTCATTATGAGACTGAGATTGTTTAACTAAGATACCATAGAGAATTATCATCCCTAGAAACACCAAGCAATATGGTTCCCCGATTTTTCCAAAGAATTTTCTCTCCCACTTAATTTACAGGTGGTAGTTAAATCTCTAAGGCTCACCTTTTTCATGTGTTAATAGAGTTTGACAACCTTGTTTACCTGGTGTGCTGGATGTCTTCTATTTGTTCCTCCCAATTCAGATTGCATCCTCCTTCACCATCCTGCTCTGTGACCAGGGAGGCTGACTTTTATGGACTTTATCAATAGAATTCCTTTCCCTTTGGTTTCTTATATATTTTGGCTAATTTCAGGGATTGTCAAGAGATGAAAAAGTGGGAGGAGAATGAAATCAAGGTATTTGTTTCCTCTTTTCTCTTCATTCTGTTTCATCACAACTTGGCTGCTTCCTTTCACTGGGAAGCCCTCTCTATACAGCTCCTCTCCTGAGGGGTCAGTAACTGCTCATCTCCTTGCCTTTTCAGGCATTGTGTTAAGAGCTCCTAGATATTGCTAGCCTTGGGAGACTAACAGTCCTCCTCTGGTTTCCCAAATTCCTCTCTTCATCTCTGAAAAGTTATGTTTATTAAAACTCTTTCATTACCTCATTTAAATATGTCATTTATTCCTGCTGAGATACTGAGACATCTGGCAAAGGCAGATTAGAAAGGGAAGGTTCATGGGGGAAGAAGATGGAGGCTGGGGACTTATAACTCATGGGGCTTGCTCTGGTACAGAAAGTCCTAGTTATCCCACCACTAAGAAATACGATTTGGAACTATCCATTGGCAAAAATGGAAACAAAAGATATGATGTCTTCACTAAAGCATATTACAGTGAAAAGAATATTTGAACCAACGTCAGAAGACCTAGAGCCAAGTCAAAACTCTTCATTTTTATCACTGTATATATTTTGGAAAGGCACTTAGGATCCTTGAGCTATTTTTTCCTATAAAATTGTTTGGCCTGAGGATCGAAAGAGATAATAATGAGGAAGCACTTTATAAACTGTGAGGCACTGTACAAGTAGTAGTTGTTATTTTTGTTATTTCCTTAGATTCTCCACTTCCTCACATTCTTTTTATAGCACTTCCTAAATTATATTCTGCAGAACACTGGTTTTGATAGATACTTTTTTTTTTTTTAAATAGGGCTTGAATCCAAGTAGGTTTGAGAAACACTGCATATTATAGTCTATTTGAAGATTCATAATACACCTTAGTATGCTAAAGACTCTGATAATTATAGTATTAAAGAAACTCATTTAACTTCGTTTAACTTAGCAATTCCCAAACTGATGTACCCAGAAGCCCTTATAACCTGCAACTTATATGGTCATTTGGTAGAACTAGTGTTTCATGGAACATGCCTGGTAAAGGCTGTCACCCAAGGATTTCTCTGTTTACCCCAGATCCTTGGTACCTTTTCACTCCAGACTAGCCTCCGTAGGAGCAGGTGTGATATATATTCAACTCCTCAAACCCCAAGGGATCTACTAATCTAATGAGTCACAATCATTTTTTTCCACAAAATCTATTTTTAAAAAATCACATAGATGTTACATTCACATGAACTTATTGATGTACCCTAAAACTTCGAAAGGAAGTAAAATACCTCTACGGTTGTTTATAATCACAACTCCGTGGAATGAACTGGAAGGCTGGATAAGGGATGTCACATATGTAAAATGATTGGAGGATATACAATTTCTAGGGCACCATGCAGAGTGCAAACTTCAACATGTTTTTTTCCAGCAAAGAAACGCAATGAGTGGGTGTGATATCAACATAGACTTAAAGTTGAGCCAATTTTCCTTCATTTTTAAAGTAAATTTTCTATAAACTCCAGTACTTTATAGAAACAAACTGCTGTATATCCCTCAACTTGTTTCAATAGGCACGATTGAGGAAAATTGAAGAGCTGACAGTAGACTTTTTCCTGATGGTAATGATGAGGCCCTGATGGGCAGTCTAGCCACTAGTGAATAGAAATTTAAGACTAATTTCTCCAAAAGATTCTGGGTGTAAAGAAGGAGAGCAGGAAGTTCTGGTGAAAGTCTGGCTTGTATCCAAGACGCTCATTTGTTCAAAGTGACGGTTTTAGTTCTTAATAGTCTTCTTTCACTCAATAGATTGTTTTCTAGTTTTTTTCCACTGTTCCTCCTTTTCTCAGAAGCTTCTTGGCATTGTGATTAAAAAAGAGAACTAAGCTTTGAGGCACAAATGGGAGTAAAAACAAGAAAATATTTAAACTTGAAAGGTAAATGTCAGCATCCCTCCATCCTTTTGTAAATCTCTCTTTATCTACTTGGCTGGAAAAGCATTGTGAAATTTTTGGTGATCCAGGTGGACTTGGTTCTGCAATAGTCAGATAATGACCTGAGTTCTTGGGTTCACAAAAGATTTTCCTGGGAACGACATCACAGTGAACTAGATTTGTATTCAGTTTCATGTATTTGCGTAAGATAAGTGTGTACTTCCCATAAAGCTGTTATGGGAATTTTTCGAATGAAGATTTTGTAGGGATTGTCTTGAAAATTGAGTCATTTTGATCTTGATTTGTCTCTTCACTAATTCTCACCTACCCATCATTGAGAAGCAGCGTAAGAATGTGAATTTCCCAAAGGAAAACACCCAGGTACCTAATAAATCATTTGACTCCCTTCTTTCACTAATCTATTCTGACTGATTTTTCATGGCCCAGGCATAGTTCGTTATACTTCTGGGTTTTCCCAAGTCCACTATGTGTGCTTATCTATGGAGATAACCTCTTAGAGAAAGTCTTGCCACATTCTTCAGTCTAGAGTTTGGGTGCTGTGTTTTTAAAAAATAATAAGAGACTGTCTATGTTAAGAGCAAGAGGATTTATGGATCCCTGGAATCTGTGGGTCTTCTACATTGCTCTGCTTGTGGTTCGCTGAGGTGATAAATACAAAGAGGGTCACTGACTTGCCATTCATTACGGGAAGGGTCTAGGTGTGCTTATCACTAAGTAGACAGGAAGGACCTTACGAAGTCAAAAGAAAGGAAAATACTTGCTTGTTTAGAAATGTCAATATATATTTGTAAGTGAAAGCTTGGTCCCTAGCAGGTCTGGTGGGGAAGATTAGATTTGTTTCCCATTTATTCCAATTGGCAAAATAAGATCCTGAATATGAACATGGAGGTTTGGGGTCTGGACATAATTTTACACAAGGGATGAATGGTCGCTGTTTCCAGTGATGACTCACCCTTTCATGACAATGCCGTTTACGTTTAGAACATCAACAGCCAGCTGTTTCCAGTAATTTTCTGACTTTTGGGTGTGAAATATACAATTTAAGCCCTTTCAGGACGTAATTTTGTTTTTCCTAGTTCCCAAAGACAGCTGGGTTAGAATACACCAGCATTTTGCTTACATCATCACTATACAGGAATAAGCTTGTGATAAAGACTTTCACTTAAAAGTGATCACTGTTCAAATCATAATTATTATAATTAAATTATTCTTATTAAGTGACTATTTACATGCATTTATGTAATGGTGGCAATATAAGACTTGACTATATTCAACTAACAAAATGAAAACACTGCCAAGGCAACAATGGATTAAATAGCCCCAGCTGCTCCCCATACTCTCTCTCTTCCCCTCTCCCTCTCCCTTCTTTCCTCCTGCTCTCTCTCTCTCTCTCTCGAGATATATATGTATCTCTCTCTCTCTTTACAGACACACACGCACACACACATACACACACATCTATATCTTTATCTATATACATACATATGCACATTCAGAACTTTCTCATAGCATCTATTTTCCTATTCAATACTTATAATTCCATATATAAATCTACTCAGAAATAAACCCGTAGTTCCCTCCTCACACCAAGCAGAAAATTCTAACCAATATGGAGAGTCTCTCTCTGACTGGACATGTGTAGCTATTCCTATGCCTATTAAACATCAGAGGGGAATATTTTTTCCATCATTCTTGATGTTCTATGCTTGTGAAACTAGCCCAATTGGTCTAATCCCTGACCTCTCTATACTCTTTTACTCACTCTGACTAGAGGGAAGAAGTGGCTTAAACTGATAGATGAATTTGAAAAAATAATTTAGGCATGCTTGGCTCAGCTCCTCTACTTTTTCCTTTTGGGGATCAGCTGCCTAAAGGAGGCAGAAGTTCAACTCTCCTCCTAGAGTCGTGCTCTGCTTTGGAGCAGGAGGATGCCTTTCTGAGTCTGGTGCTCTGGGAATGGGAACAGTGACTCTGTGCATTTCCAGGCTTTAGGTACCAGGCCCTTTTGGCTCTGACACTAGAGCGCATCCCTCAACTTAGACTCTATGATGGAGTTTCCCAACTGATGTTCTATGAACAGCCTCAGATATACCAAAATATCAACCCTCTCAGGACTTAGGGTGGCTGGGTGAGATCTGATGGTTGTCAATGCTCCATACCATTCATTACTAGCCATAAAAAGTCTTATCTGTTTATCCCAGTTTCCATAAAAATATTGTCATTTTCTATATGTGCCCAGAGGCAAAAAAAGAAGTCTGACAAACAAACCTTTTTATCAGTAATAAAGGTGATAGTTTGATTCCACACATGCTTCTCTTTTGTCTTAACTTGTTCTGACCAGAGCAGGAAAGAAGGTTGCTGTTTATTGAGCTGCCTCAGAGATGTCTACCTTGGTGTATAGTATAGAATAATCTTTGCCTAGTTCTCCTTCCTCCCTGAGACTGATCCTTCATTTTTCTCCGATGCGTCTAGTCTTCATTCTGTGAATATTCCTTTTGGGTGTTTTCAAGATGTTCAATGCTTTCTTGCCTTCTTCTCCCTTTCTTTGCAACAACTGACATTTTCTGTATATGATCACTGGCTTCGCCACATGCCTATACTTTTTTATAATAATTGATATTTCTCAACAAAAGTACATGGGGAACAGCATGGGCTATGGAATCAGAAAAACTGGGTTTGAATTCTCAAACACTTCATTTGACCTTAGACAAGGTATGTAAACCTTCAAAATCTTTGGTTTCCTCATCTGTCACATGGAGATACAAATCATGCCTACCTCACTGAGTTGTGAGGATTAAATGAGATTAAGCATATATGTATAACACTTGATATAGTGTTTGGCATAAAGTATGTATTTGATAAGCATTAGCTATTATCATTATTATCATTAAGAATAGAGACACGCAGGGCCGGCCCAGTGGCGTAGCGGTTAATTTTGTGTGCTCTACTTTACTGGCCCGGGGTTCACGGGTTTGGACCCAGGGCGTGGACGGACATACTGCTTGTCAAGCCATGCTGTGGCGGCATCTTATATAAAGTAGAGGAAGATGGGCATGGATGTCACCCCAGGGCCAATCTTCCTCAGCAAAAAGAGGAGGATTGGCAACAGATGTTAGCACAGGGCTCATCTTCCTCACACAAAAAAAGTATAGAGGCATGCAAGAAGTTAGGAACTTAGAAATCCTAGGGATGTTCCTATGATATCTACTACTTTATTAATAAAAACAATCTTTGTTATCTTGTTACATAATAGATTAATAGATGATTAAATAATTAGATATCATAAATAGAAGTAAAAATAAAAACATTGTCATTTCTTTGTGTGTCCTTTTATTAAAAAGATTGGGAGCCAGTTCTGATGGCCTAGTGGTTCAAGTTCGATGGACTTCACTTTGGTGACCCTGGTTTGGTTCCCAGGCGTGAAACCACACCACTCATCTGTCAGTAGCCATGCTGTGGGGGTGGCTCACACAGAAGAACTAGAAGGGCTTACAACTAGAATATACAACTATGTACTGGGGCTTTGAGGAGGAAAAACAAACAAACAAAAAACAAAAAAATTGGGAAAAAGACAGAAAAATGAAAAAGCAGGGAAAAAGGTTACAAAACTTCAGCAATCTGAGGTCATTAAGTTTAAGGGAAACAACTTTCCACACTTCAATAGTTTCTGATAGTGTCACTCTCTTACAGAAAGGTAGAAAGATTCATGTTGATAATCTTGTTCACTAATCATAAAGAAAATTATACTGTAGACCATGTAAAGAAAATGAGGTGGCTAAAGCATTGTAGGACAACTTCTATTAAAACAGTCACAAAAATTTACACAATGGGGAGGACGTCCTTTCTATGGAAATTTACTTACATGCATGAAACATTCATTTCCTAATGATGACAGTGAAGAATATATTATTTGAAGAATAGCTTCTATATGAACATTGCTTTTAACTGTTCAAAAAGCTTTCGTATCTATAGATCTTATTTTCATCTCATAACAATCCTATGACATATTTGGTCATGTATTGTAATCTCTATATGAAAAATAAACAAATCTAGATGAGGAGAACTAGAAAGAATATTGAAACTAGAGAGATCTCTCCAAAGAGATGGCATAGCTGCAGAGCTGTAGTCTCATCTTTCTCTTAGAGATGTAATTATTATATTTATTGAATAGTTTTTCTGATGACTCATATTTTATCATTATTTGAACTTTCTTCTTGTCCTTTCTTTAAGATAGAATTTAATTTTATAGAGAATGACATATGGTTCATCTCTTTTAGTACAGTAGCTATATTGAATATTTTTCAAGACAAATAATAAAGTTACCACTTCTTGAATGTCATATAATGTCTATATATTAGCTTATTTAATGCTCACAATAATTTACAATATAGCATTATTATCCCCACTTTAAATATCAAGAAAACACAAAAACATGAATCCATGGTTTTGGATCCTCAAAACCCATATTATTTCTACCCTCCCACATTATCTTCCACAAGGATTCTTTAAAGTCACTCTCAAGAATGACCAAGAGTCTGAGCAGCAAAGGTATTGAATTTATCTGTAAATATCCTTGGCTTACCCTCAAGGAAATGTGAATTCATAAGGAAGCATGATATGTGGAAAAGTCTAACTAATGTTTTAAAATTTGGAAAATGGTTCAGCTTTCGAAGAAGTGCATTCAACACATATAGAGTCTCCAAGAGTCAGTAGACCCTGAACTTCAATTGTTCCCAAGAATCTAACCAGAAGAAACCTCTACTAAATCAAGGAATATTTGCAGAGCATTTTTCAGAGACTCGTAAACCACTGCTCTTACAATGGCCATCAACCCTAGCCATAACCTATAAAGAGAGCGTGCTGAAGTGCAGTTAATCAGATCTGGTCAACACAGAAAAAAATATAAAAGGCAACGAGGAGCAGGTCAGGGTGAGAGTAAAAGGCAAACCCCAACCAGCAGCCTTATTTCTTCTCCTTTCAGGGACGTTAATATCACACAAACATATGTGTCCTCTTCTATATGTCAGAGGAGCTAGAGATCTAGATATTTTGCAATTAAGAAAGAACCAGAGACCTCTTTCTCAAATTTATGTCTTAGGATCCCCCAAATATCTATCTTTTCTGATATGACTCAGGCTTTCAGAAAGTTAACATATATCAAGTTTTCTTACTATGAACATACTTTTGATGAAGGCTTAGGTATGGTCAGGAAAGAAGGAGACGTTGCAACTTCAAATCAGTCAACCTTGATATGAGATACTTGCTACCTCAGGAAAAAATGCTCTTTTGGTATTACTGATTATAAAGGTAAGGAGAATAAATACTTAGAATATGACTCATTATACACTATTACTTTAGTCAACAACTGGTTCATCCCTGTGCTGAGCAAGGCAGGGGAGATGAAAGAAGAGCTGACAGGAGATCTGGCCCTGAGTAAGCTGAACAAACCTGTTGGAGAGACAAGGTTTACATCAATGACGTTATCACTTACACTGTTGCTGATGTCGAGTGAAAATTCTCTTTCTCAGAAATTACAACCTAAACTGGATAAATAATCTGCTGTGTGAAACAATCAGAAATGCACCCAAGTGGACTTATGGGACTAGTAGCCTGGCATGACGAACCTAATGAATGCTTTGAGTCATAGTCAGATGCCCTGAAGTGTTTTAGCAGAACTTGTCTGGAGTAGGTGATTGCTCCAAAGAGGGAAGTGGGATACAATTCTGTGAACCCTCCCTTCTTTTTAGATCGGGGGGCTTTATCTGATGGGCTGTGGATTTTCTTGTCCTTTCTAATCCTTTGAAAGAGGATCCTAAACAACCATAATAAGAAGTGCTGATATCCTAGACCTAAATCCCTTAGGTATGATACCTTCCACTGCTCTGCATTTGAGAAAAGCGATGTCCGTGCCTGTCTTCCTGCCAGCTTTCTCTCACTACATGTTATTCCTTTTACTTCTTTGAGCCTCAGTGCTTTACATCGCCTAAGGATAAACCTGGCACTTGTTACCATTCATGATCCAATTAGCAGAGAAGGGAGCATCTCAGCTTGCAACAACACATAGACTCTCATATGAGCCCCACAGAGAAAAAGCAATGCTTTAGACACTCTTTATGCACAGCTGCCTATCTATTCTCTCTGTGATCTTAGAGCAAAGGCCCAGGGAACTTTGTTAGCTGCCCAAGGTTACCATTCAAGTCTGGAATGGATGGAAAAGGAATCATGTAAGATGCTTCTATTGATGTGGGTGCACTAAATACCTCCCACAACCTGGACCTTTCTAACAACCATTTACTATTTTTTTAGATTGGGCAATAGGAAAAAAGAATTTTACTTGAGGATAAAACTCCCAGGAGAGAGTGTATTTATACACTGAACTAAGAGGCATCAGTGTGCATGACTTCTCACATTTTTTATCCTGAAACAGGAAATTCTGCTTCCTGTATATAAATTGCCTGTGGGTTGAAGATGAGGAGACTGTGGTCCTCTTTTTGGAAGAGATCAGAATTCAAAATGATCTTAGTTTATTCAATGTTTTCAGAAGTATTGCTCATGTAATAGTATTTATTAAGACTGGAGGAGATGCAAAGAAATACAGGATTCTTTTCCTGCTCTCTGGGCCATATGTTTAGATGAGACACTTACCCTTCATGTATTCTCAATTTGCAGTTTGTAAGCATCAGTTGCTCTAGGGATTCTCAAGCAAGGACAGTGCCACCACCCACCAGAGGTGCCTTTTGTAATGTTTGGAGTATTATAACTGGTGTGGGGGTGGTGGTGATATTCAAATCACCTTGGAGATCAAAGATTCAAACATCTTGCAATGCTCCTTAGAAGAAAAAAATTGTCTAATCCAAAATGTCAAAGCAACCCTTCCACCCCTAATTGAGAAACACTGTGTAGACTCTTTTACATCAGCCCCAGTCTCTTTGTCTTAGTCTATCTCCTTGGCCCTTTCTTTAGGACAGCATAACAGTTCTGTGTTAGGGGCTCTATTAGCCAGCTTAAGTTAAGCTATGCTGTAGTAACAAACAAGCCAGTAATTTTAATGGCTTGCAACAATAAAATTTGTTTCTCACTCATGCTCCATGTCCATTATGGAGTCTCTTAGAGCTCTCATCCATATAATCTTATATCTGAGATCCAGGCTAAAGGAGAGCCCTTCTCTGGGGCATTGTCAGTTGGGACAGACTAGGATATACTGAAATCCTGAGATGGCTCTTAAACTTCTGCTTGAAAGTAGTACATCATTTTCGCTCACACTCATTGACTAAAGCAAATCACGTAACCAAGCCTGACATTGGTGTGGCACAAATATATAAATCCTCTTTCAGGGAAGCAAAGCAAATATTTTGAAAAATAATAAAATCCACTTTAGGGGAAGTGGAATGGAGGAATAGGTTTCTATTATGACAAAGATGCTTAAGAGAGGCCCTTGGAAGAAAATCTACTTTCGAACAGTAACCCAAAACAAATTAATTCTCTTATTCCCTTGGATCTAAATTCAGAAGAATAAGGTAGCAACTCAATGGGAAGAATAAATAATCAGGTCAATTTCGTCTATGCTAAAAATATATTTCTGTCTCTAGGAATCTCCCAGGCCTAGAAGCATTATGGTTTGCTTTTCCAGTTCCTGCTATATCTTCTTGCAAGTGAGTGCACTTTAATAAAGACGTCTGCAGCTTCCATAATCCTCATTGCCCTCCTCCATATCTAGCTACTCCATCTTGACAAGTAAATGTGAATAATCAAGAGCATTTTCCTTAGGGTCCTCATCTTTTTCTATTTTTGTCCTCCCGCTTAAAGACTATGTCTAATTTTGACATTCCAATGATCAATAAATAATCCTCAAATCTGAGTGGCCTTTCTTTTAAGCTTCAATGCCACATTTTCTTTTAGCTCTTGGACTTTTCATTATCAAATCAACTATATCTAAAACCAAACTAGTCATCTTCAACACCCCTTATTCTCTCATTGTCAGCTTCTACTGCCAAATCAGATTCACCTTCTAACTCTATCAGTGGTACTACTTTTATCCTAGTCATGTAGGCTTAAGCCTCTGTATCATCTTTTGATCTTAAATCTCCTTTGCCTTCACTCAACTCCATCCAAATAGTCACTACTTCCTGTTAATTAATCATGTACTTTTTCTCTTTTTTATTACTCCCTACTCATGGGGGCTAAAACACATCTTTTCCAAGTGGAAAGAGTATCCTGTATGCAATAAAAAGAGTAGTTAAATCTCCTTCATAGAAAAACTTAAGGATTATAAGTATGAATCTGAAATTGTATTTGTAAGTTATTAATGTTAATGTTTACTATTCAAAATTTTAAAACATTGACAATATGATGCATGAAAAATGATATAGCTTCTAGATTAATTCTACAGTCACTATATTGCACATTAGCAATACAAAATAGACACAGTCAACTGGCACATTTAATGATATTACTAACATTTTTGTACACAACAGAATTTGATTAATGGGAAAAAATGTTTAAGTTATATGTTTTCTAAAAGAATTTAGTAGCTAGGATTGTAAATCGTAGAATCCCGAAAATCTTTCAACTATTAAAAACAGGAGTGTATAAAAATCATTTTGACAAGCTTGTGAGCATACGGCCAGGAGGGGGTGAAGACAAGATAGAAGAAAGAAAGAGTGATTGTCAAAACAATCTTAATTATAAAAATTGAGAAGTTTCAAGGGATGAATAAATAGTAAATAGATTGACAGTAAGTGTGAATATGAAGAGATTTTGTATTAGCTAAATAACTTCAAGAACATTATGCTCTCTTTGACACAATAAATGTTTATAAAATTTCAATAATAATCGAAAGCAGAGTAATAGGTACTAGCTTATATTTTAAATCTAAATTTGATTGATATGTTTAGTACTTTAGTATTTATGACATCAAAAAATTAAGAATTTTATTTAATCCTTATTTATTTCATTCTATTTAAACTATGAATCTTTGAAGGAAATTTCTATCTCAAAAGTCTTCATTTCCTGTAAAATGTTGTAAAATCAAAATTTCAACTTTCCTACCTCAAAATTTCAAGAGAATAGAAAATTTCAAAATCATGTATCACGGTAATTTTCTTGAGAAATCTTACTTAATTTAGACAGGTAAAGAATACAAAAAGTATGAAGAAAAATTGTTCTTAGTAGTAAACGAGCGTAAATTACACACATTGTTTAAAAAACAAATTTTATAGGTATAAGTCTACAGAGGATAACATTTTAAACTGTAGTTTCAGTATCCTTTCTAGTTCTCCTTGTCTAGATTTCTTTATTTTTCATATAGAGATTACAATACCTGAGCAAATATGTAATAAGATTGTTATGAGGTCAAAATAAGATCTATAGATATGAAGGTTTTTTGAACAGTTAAAAGCAATATGTATATAGAAGCTATTCTTCAAATAAGTAAAAAAATATCCAAACTGAAAAGCGAGAATTAAGAGCAACCCAGAAGCCCTCCTAGTATCCTTCCCAGGCTATACCCTCTCAATAGCAACCACTATCCTAACTTCTAACACCACAGATTAGCGCTGCTGGTATTTGGATGTCATATAAACAAAATGATACAATCTATGATTTTGTTGCTTAGGGTTTTTTTTTTTTTTTAATATTATGTTTGTAAGATTCATCTATATTGTTGCATGTAACAATAAATTATTTATTCTCATTGTTGTATAATATTTCATTGTGTGTTTTTCTACTGCTTCATAATGTACTACCCTAAAATGCAAGGCTTACAGTGCAACCATTTTATTACATTTCATGATTTTGTGGGTCAAAATCAAGAAGTTGGGTAGAGCCTGGCTGGGCAATGTGCCTGCTTCATGTAGCATCAACTGAGGTCACTCATTGTTATGTTGCTATCGACGGGCTGGTCTGGAGAATTTAAAAAAGATTCATCAAATTCTAGCAACTTGAGAGGAAAAGCTAGAAGACTGGGCTTAGCTGGAACTGTCTCATTATAAAATTAAAAACTTCTGATCTGCAGAAGACACTTAAGATGTTAAGAGACTGAAGAGACAAACCACCAAATAGGAGAAAATATTTGCAAAACACATACCTGCTGTGGTAGAAAGAATGTCCACCCTCCCCCACCCCCCAAATGTCTGTCCTAATCTCTGGAATCTGTAAATATGTTCCTTATAAGACAAATGAGTCTTTGAAGATGTGACTAAGTTAAGGAACTTGAAATGGGGAGAATATCCTGAATTTTCTAGTAAGCCCAATCTAATCACAGAATTCCTTAAAAGTAGAAACCGTTTCCTCTTAGTGTACAGAAAGATATGACTATGCAAGAATGGTCATAGAGATGCATGTTGCTGCCTTTGAAGATGGAGGAAGGGGGCCACGAACATAAGACGGTAGGCAGCCTCTGGAAACTGGAAAAGCAAGGAAATGGATTCTCCCATAGAGCTTCCAAGAAGGAATTATAGCCTTGCCAATACCTTGATTTTAGCACAGGAAGACCCCTATTAGACTTTTGAGCTACAGAACTGTAGATAATAAATTTTTGTTGTTCCAAGTCACTGAGTTTATGGTAAGTTATTTTGGAAGCAATAGAAAACTAATACATCTGATAAAGGACTTATATCCAAAATATACAAAAAAAATTTCTAAAATCAACAGTAAGAAAACAAAAACCCAATTAAAATATGATCAAAATATCTCAATAGACACCTCAACAAAGAAGATACACCAAAGCCAAATAAACATGTGAAAGGATGCACAGCATCATGTGTCTTTAGAGAAATGCAAAAACCACAATTAAATCCATAATGAGATACATTACACACATAATAGAATAGCTAAAATCTATCCAATTATTGGCAAAAATGCAGAGCATCTTATCATTATTTGTGGTAACAAAAAATGGAACAACCACTTTGGAAGATAGTTTGGCAGTTTCTTACAAAACTAAACATAGTTTTACTGCATGATCCATCAATAACACTCTTAGGTATTTATCCAACTGATTTGAAAGCTTATGTGCTCACAAAAACCTGCACATGATTGCTTACAGCAGCTTTATACATAAGGTACAAAAACTGGAAGCTAGCAAGATGTTCTTCAGTAGCTGGATGGATAAACAAAGTAGTATATCCAGACAATGGAATACCATTCAGAGATAGAAAAAAATGAGCTATCAAGTCATGCAAAGACATGGATGAATGTTAAATGCATTTTGCTAAGTGAAAGAAGCCAATCTGAAAAAGCTACATACTGTATGATTCAATTTCTACGACATTCTGGAAAAGGTAAAACTATAGAGATGGTAAACAGACTGGTGATCACCAGGGCTCAGGAGAGGGAGGGTTAGTAGGTGAATCACAGGGGATTTTTTAGGGTAGTTAAGTTATTCTGTATGATGTTGTAATGATGGATGCATAACAATATGCATTTGTAAACACCCATAGAATTTGATAGCACAAAGAGCGAACCTTAATGTATATAAATTTTACAATACCATTTAAGAGTTTAGGGGAATCCCAGGATGGACTTCTAGATGTGACAAATGATCTAAGGGCTTTACAACCTCGTTGAAGTGAGTGAGGAGAAAGATGCTGAACTAAATAACTTTGGAAATGAGTGGAGTTTTAAATGAGTGGAGTTTAAGACTAAAGACCAAAGGAACTGTACATAAGCACTGTACTCTGACTGATAAAGTTATTTCCCTTGGCAGTGTGCGTTAACAATTTTTTGAAACCATTATGCATATATACTGAAATTAAGCAATTAAGAATACAGATGGTGCAAAGTGGGAGCCGAGTTTCTCAATAGTAGAGTGAGATGTTACAGATAAATGAATAAAGAAGCTAGAATGATCCATTTGATCATGTGTAGCTTAATATAGTTAAATATAGAAATATTTATATATGTATATATGTATATACACAATGATAGTATATACACATATATATTCCTTGCTCTGTCATCTGAGAGGGTCTGGAAGTAATGACACTCCAGTAGCAACAAGTATACCTAGGATCAAAGTCTTGATTTCTAATACTATTTTCAAAGAAATGAAATAAGGCTAATTGAAGAAATGAGTGATTCTAAGGACTAGGGCAAGAAAAATACAAGATGAGTCTGGAACATCTTGCAGTGCCGGAAAGTAAAGAAGTACTTAAATGGCTGGATTGTGACAACATGGATGGACATTGAGGGTATAATGCAAAGTGAAATAAGTCAGAGGGAGAAGGTCAAATACCGTATGATTTCCTTCATTAAGTAGTAGATAATACCAACAATAAACAAACACATAGGGACAGAGATTGGATTGGTGGTTAGCAGAGGGGAAGGGGGGAGGGAGGAGGGTGAAAGGGATAATTCGGTACATGTGTGTGGTGATGGGTAGTAATTAGTATTTTGGTGGTGAACATGATGTAATCTATGCAGAAATAGAAGTACAATGATGTACACCTGAAATTTTTACAATGTTATAAACCAATGTTACTGCAATAAACAAAAAATTAAAAAAAAAAAAAGAAGTACTTAAAACACACACACACACACAATAATGGGGGTATATCACAGAGACTCAAGAGCCAATTGATAGAGCTCTCAAAGACCAAAGATGGGACAATTAGAGAAACAAAATAAAGTAGTATTGGATTTAAACTGAAGTATAATATAAATATCCATAGTTCATATTGATATAAATAAGCAATTGAATAAATAAATAAATTGAGGAGAAGCAACAATTCTCCTATGCTGAAGAATTCCAAATAATTTATGTAGATATGCCCCCTTTACAGAGGTGGAGCCTAACTTCCCACTCCCTAAGTGTGGGCTGTGCATAGTAACTTCTTTCCTATGAGTCCAGTCTGATAAGGGATGAGGGAGGAACGTTATACTTGGTAAATCTGACAAACACTATCCCAGCCAGGTGATCAACAGTGTTAAGCCATGTTGATAGTGTGAACCCTTGCTATGATGTGATGAGAATATCACCCCGCCTCAGAGGTCTTCCTAATCTAAACCCATAACCCCAGTCTAATCATGGGAGAAACATCAGACAAATCCCAATTGAGGAGCATTTACAAAATACCTAGCCAATACTCCTCAAAAGTGTCAGGTCATCAAAAATAAAATGTGTAAAACTATCACAACCAAGAGGAGCCCAAGCAGACACGAGGGCCAAATGTAGTGTGGTATCCTGGATGAGATCCTAGGACAAAAAAAGGACATTATGTAAAAACTAAGGAAATCTAGATAAAGTATAGACTTGAGTTAATAATACTGTATCAATATCCATTCATTAATTGTGACAAATGCACCACACTGATGTGAGATGTTAATAAGAGGGAAACTGGTATAGGGGATATGGAAATGCTCTACACTATCTTTTCAATTTTTCTCAAACTAAACTATTCTAAAATTAAAAGTTTACTTTAAAAATCATGAAAGATAGTCTACAGACCTAATAAACAATACACTTCATGCCCCTCAAAGTTAGAGATAATTAAGCAAAAAGAGTGAGACTTTGAAATAAGATGCTTAAAATCCTCAAAGAGATATATGAGGAGATAATATCCAAGCAAAGGAATGGGAAGTTCTACAAGTTCAGACAGATGTGAAAAAGAGCCAAGATCTGTTATTTAGAAAAACATGGTCTTAGTCAATTAGTTTGACTCAATTAAAGAAATTTCTCAGTCACCCTCGGGTCTTCCTTGATTCACTTGCTGCGCTAGAGAGCAGAGACATGGTCTTGGTTGAATTCCATGGGGCAGTGTTCAGGAGTTTAAGCAGATGAGTGTCATTTGTTGTAACTTGTTCAGAATTGACTTGAATGTGGGAAAGCTGAAGCCTGGGGAATTAGATAAAGGTTTTTCTAATATTCAAGTGCAAAAATATTACATATAACAAAGGCTGAGGTAGTGAGAAGATGAAAAGGCGAGTGTGGATTTTAGAGGTAGAGTGGAGGAGATGGAATCCATTGGTCTTGGTGATTGATCGTGTGCAGGTATATTGAGGAAGAAGTGGCATGGATTAAGTATGACTATGTTAACATTAAATCTATTAACTGAAACAAGATATATGCATTCATTCATTCATTGCAGATACATTTATTAAGCACCTATTATGTGCCATGCATAGTGTTGGGTCCTTGAGATAAAACACTGAATCAGGCAGGTGTAGTTCCTGCTTTTGTGGAGTTCACAGTCTATTTTGGAAAAACATATACTAAACAAATAATTATACAATACATAAACATTGTTTAATATAAAATATGCTATGAAAATAAGTGCTTTTAGAGGATTAATAAGGGGACGAAATCAACTGTGAGGGTTAGGGAAGCTTTGCTGAGCAACGTAAGAAGTAGGAAGAAGAAAAGAATGTTAGGACAAAAAGCTGATGATTCTTATTTTGGATGAGTTAAGTTTGTAGAGCCTTTGGTGTAAATTTCCTCTTGATAAGTTAAAGATGCCTACATTTCCTTCAGCATTTTTCAGTCAGGTGAGGAACACTAAAAATCATTTTCTATCACAGGTTGCCAAAATCAGCCCTAGTCCATGTGGATCATGACTACACACACACACACACACACACACACACACACACACACATCATGGAAGAATAGAATAAGCATTGTGATTGTTAATGACATCAAGTGGAGTGGATTCTGACTCCTAGTGACCCTGTGGACCCTGCCTGTCCTTTCCCCTTCTGGCGCTATATCGGACAATGCTCCGCTGCTATTCATAGGGTTTTCATGACCAGTTTTTTGGGAAACGGGTGGCCAGATCTTTCTTCCTAGTCTGTCTTGGTTGGGAAGCTCTGCCCAAACCTGTCCACCGTGGGTGACCCTGCTGGTGTTTGAAATACCGGCCCCTTAGCTTTCAGCAACACAGCTGCACACAGCTGCCACAGTGTGACAACCAACAGATGGGTGGTGTGGTTCCCTGATCAGGAAATGAATCGTGGCCACAGCAGTGAGAGCACAGAATCTTAACCACTAGACCACCAGGGCTGACTAGTAGAAGCATTAGGTGGGGTGAATATTTGGATGGGGAGCTGTGTTGGCCATAACATCATAGTCATTTTTTGTTTTTATTTTTTAGAGACACAGTTTTCATTTTTTCTGAGTGAGACGAGAATCTTCCTAGAGGCAGGTGCATTGATGTCAAGAACTCTAGGGTCCGTTTCAGCATCTGAAAACCCAGGCACCTGCTTCCCCTGATGCCTTTCTTCCAAACAATGCCTTCCCTCTTCCAGGCGAAATCTTTCCACTATCTTTAGCTCATATCCCAACCCAGAGTCCTGATTTAAAGCTAAGTTCTAGAGAATATATTATTAGAAAATGATAAAACAGGAAATAGAAAAAGTCCTGAGTATGGAGAGAAATTTTTTTCTGTAATTCTAACTCTCTGCGGTTGTTAGCAATAGTTCTAAAATGGAGATAATAAGCTATGGTACAGGGTTGTTTAAGGATTACGTGAAACGGTGCATGTAAAGTGGTTTGCAGAATAAGGACTCAAATGTTAGCTGTTATTAAAACTCTTATTAGTATCATTATTGTTATGTAATCCTTATTTGCCATCATGACTTTAGAACGTTATCTGTGAAAAATTGATTCCTTATTTCTTCTAATCACTGTCTCTCCTGCTTCTCTTCCTCTAGGTTTTTCCTGATAATTTCTTACTTCCAAGTAAATTGAAATCTTAACACAATTTCAAATGTCTTTTTAGGGAGTTGTTTGCACAGCTTTAATTTTTTTTTTTGTTTGAGTTGCTTCATTTTAGGAAAATGTAGGGGTGAGAGAAAAAAACACTTCTAAATCTGCCCACAAACTGAAATTAAATATTTTAAAATAGTTCAACTTTAGGGGAGACATTTTCACAGGATGCTTTATGAGCTCTTGCAGCCTGCTGTGCCCATAGAGACCGGAGGAGGCCCGGCAAGCCTTGTCACATAGGCCAACTCCACACTTGCAAGTCACCTGGGAAGCCTGAGCTTTGCATAGAATCCATAGGAGGCCACCTAGTCGAGTCTAGCTTCCTTTGCCGATAGTGGTCCTCAGGGGGAAGATGAGCTGTATCTTTCCGCAGCTAGAAGAGCCAGCAGGAGGCTGCAGGACTGAAACTGTTTTTGTGGGTAAGGAATATCTTATTATTCCTGGAACAGCTGTCAAACATGAGGTAAATGGGGTAAATCCACATCACAGACTCATGGAATAGCTACTCATGGAGCAGTATCTGGGTTCTTTGCGCCCTGTTGCCCTGGCTGGGGTGGTGGGAGTTCATGAGGTTCTCAGAGGCATGTTAAGCTCAAGAGCATTTGCTTGCAGTAATTACCTGGGAACCATCTGACTAATCTGCACAACTAACATACAGCGTTGGAGACATTATTTCTAGGGAGTGATAAATGGCAACTACTTAATTGTTTGGAGAAAAGCTGGTGTAGTTTCAATTTGGCCTGGTTCCCAGTCTGGATAACCAAGAGTACCTTCCAAAATGGCATCAATAATAACATTCTGTAGATAGCTAGACCGCATTCTATTGATATTTCTTAGAGGCAGTATTTTTATGTATATTCTCAGAGCAGGGCTAGTGTAGTATTCCCAATTATAATTCCCCTAATGGGAAAATTAGATATATGAAAGCAATGGTAAATGCTCAAAGTCATACAACGGATATCAATGCTAGAGGCAAAAATGAAACCCAGGTGACCAGTCCCTTAGTAAACTGGATTTCATGAGAATGAATAGTGTAGGATATTGTACTTGAAGAGTGTTTTGTTTTTTTTTTCTGAAATGGGAGTGAAGAGGATGTTGGATATTTACAAAAACCTACCACAGTCCCTTATATAATGTGAAGTGAATAAATGCTCATTTCCTTCCCCTTCCTTTTCCTCCTTTTTTTAACCTTTCTCCTTTGAATTTTCATCTCTGCAAAAAATTATTTCAACCTCATCTGAATGCTCCAATGATTCTAACTCTCCAGGAATTAAGCAAAATTTTTCTCTTTCTCCCTCGTCCTTCCTCCTTCCCTGCTGCTCCCTTCTCTTTCCTAACTCCATCCCCCACACATATTCAAGGTGACAGAGATGGTATCTGAGAAAGAGTTAACCAATCAAAATCAACAGATGGTGATTCAGTCCAACAGATCCTAGAGAAAGAAAAGATGAGAGCTTCCTTTTTTCCTTTGGCCTTTGGAAACTTGAGAAAAGGAAAAAAAAATCACTCCTGTAGGTTAGTGTTTGATTTTTCGCAACTTCGCGTTCCTCTCCTCCTTGGCCAGCCTCACTACCTGCTGGCGGCTGACCTGACAGAGTTAAGGTTAGCCTGACAGGAAGTGCTGAAAGGATGTCGACAGAAAAGTTCGATAGTAGAACATGCTGTGCTCACAGCCAGAGTTTTCTCACACACCTGTCCAATTAAGAATCTGGGCCCATCCTGAATAAATTATATTGCAACTTTTACTCTGAAGTGAAAGGAGATGCTGTGTGCTCCTGCTGGAGCCCGACTCATCCTGGGACCATGGCAAATGCACCTGGCCCAATGTCCGAGCACAGAGACGTACTCATCTGCTCCATCCAGGTGCGTAGCAAGCTTCATGACTGCCACAGTACATGCCACCTGGCAACCGGCTGTAAGTGGACCAAATGCTCACTTCCCAGTGATGTTATATGCTTGGAATTTGTCTGCAATGATCAGTTATCTGTACTTGACTTCACGATGTCTGCAAGGTATTTCTGCTAAATAGTAGGGAAGCCCACACACTAGCCGACTGGTTCAAGTTTGAAGCCGTCTTTGTTTTTAGTTGTCTTCTTCAAGGGAAGACACTTTCTCAGGTTCAATTTTAGCAAATTAAGGAATGCAAAATACAGAAATTTCTTTAATTTTAGCAATATCTTACGCTTTCTGGCTTGTGCTCATCTTCAGGGTCATACACCACATTAGCAGCTATACCCTATCTTCTTCCTGTCCTTCTACACACACACACACACACACACACATAAGTTGCTACTTGCCATCAAGGAGGAGAGTACTGCGTTATCTGCAAAACTGGGGGTTTTTCATAGTATAGTTTGGGGTGAGAGAGGACCCAGCTTGAATCCAAGTTGTGTTTATGACCAGGATCCTGATGTTGGTTAGTGGGCTGACTGAGAAAGAATTCATCAGAAAGGAATAAATGTCAGAGACATAATCTTGGTCCAGTGACAATGCCTCAGACGTCAGAGAGGAGCTAGAGATTCTTAGCAAAACATAACATCTGTTATTCAGATTTGTTCACTGATATAACTTTCAAAAACTTGGAAAAAACAGCTACAAGTAAGAAACTGTGAGAACTAATTAACTCAACTCAATGTAACAATTAAGTAACCAGGATAGTATAGCTTTGATACCTATTTAAAATAATGAAGCACAGAAGGGAGAAACTCATTTCCTTCCATCAAGGAGCCTCAGCTTTGAGGCATCTAAAGCTGCTACTCCTGACCGTCCCTCCACCCATAATGCACTAGTGATTATGGCTTTGGAGGCAGACACAGCCGGGCAGCAAGTGTGTGTGTGAGGATCTGGGGATAGAGACATGGGCAGCTCTGGGACCGTGTGGGAGAAGTCTCCTTGATGTGAGCCTTCACACTGACACAACAGTGAGGATGATGAGACACCCCAGGAGGCCACAGCAGAGTCCCCGCCATGGAGGACAGTGGAATGTGACGTGGCAGGTGTCACATGGAACTTGTGAAATAGACTGGGGATTCCCAGACATGGTTATAGGTTTTGCTTCAACAGCAGGTGGAGCTCAAGTCATAAACACACAGGAGACTCCCTCCCTTTTTATTCCCGGTTACGTATGTCCTGAAGAAATAGTATTAGCCATGGAACAGCAGAATGTTAGGGCTCAAAATCACCTGAGAGAGTTCAAGAGAAATGCAGTGAACTGTTGAAAGTCACATGGCCTGTGAGAGGTAACACTATGGGTTAAAACAGTTATTGTGTCTCTTAGTATATGAATCTTCTTATTGCATTTGTGCAGGATTTTTTATAACCCTTTAAAAGTATAACCACCTCTGAGTGGTAAGGGAGTGCAGTGTTATGAATATGGTCTCTTGTGGCTGACTGCCTGGGCTTGAATCCTGGCTCTACCTCTTACCAGCCATGTGACTTTCCACAAGTCTCTTATCCTCTCTGTGCCTCAGTTTCCCTGGATATAGTAATAGAACTACATCAGAGGGTTTTAGTCAGAATAAAATATGTTCTTACGAGTAAATCTCTCAGACAAAGTTCATATGAGTAAATCTCTTAAACGAGAAGATTGAATAGTTTTTGACTCAAAATCATCCTAGAAACAATGAGAGAGCCTTAACAATTCTAATCCAATGAATGAAAAAAACAAGGAAATAGATTTTGAGTGACTTGGAAGGAAATAGCTACAAACACATACCATGCATACGCATTTAAAGGTGACTGCCAGATAAGAGTCAAGAATAACATCTAAGAAATAGTTCAAAATAAATCAGAACTGTGTGTGACCCACTGTTGATTTTAATTAACAATGTGCCAAAAGAATGGACTAGAATTCAAGGAAGTCAACAAGAGTTGCTATCATTGTCTAATATATTTCCAATAATATCTCATGGAGGAGGTGGAAAGTTAAAATTATTGAATTGTTGGGTGCCCAAGCAAAATCTTAGAAAGTGTTTTTTAATCAACTGCAAAACTTTATATCTATTGTTTCCAACTTAAATCAACTTAGAAGCAATGGCAATCACTGCTTCTCATCATAGAGTGCCCTTGGGAAATTAGTCGTGCAGCAGGGCATTGTCAAGCAGATTCAGTTCTCCCTTAGAAGCTTTCATTTATTTACTCATTTACAATACTTTTATTGAACTCCTACTATTTACCAACACACTGAACAAGGAGCTGGGGACATAAGGTCACTGCCAACTGTGAGACCCAGCATTGAGGAAAAGAGAGATGCCACCAGACAACTACAGCACAGCTGGACAAATTCTCAGACAGGAGAGCACATGGACTTACAATCCAGGCTGGTGTGTGTGTCAGGGGGGCTATGGTGGGGGAATTGTTTCAGGGAAAGGAAAGGGCACAGGGGTGTAAGGCCTGATCTGGGTTCTCTTGGGTGAGCGGGAGTCAGCCAGGCCTAGAGGAGTGAAAGAACATCCCACACAAGGGAAGCCATATGAATTCAAGAAGGCAAGAGTGAGCATGGATCCTTGGGGAAACTCTGTGCAGCTCAGTGTGACTAGACACTGAGTAAGAAGAAGGTGGTGAGAGATAAGACTGCAGAGATCGGTGGAGGGAGGACAGAAGGCATGAGCAACCTCGTGTGCCAGTCCAGGTGGTTTGGATCTTAGTAGAACCTGATGCAAAGAAGTAAGGGATACTGGGAATGGTCACGGTCAAAGCAGAAGCTTTGGGTGCTTGCGTGTGACTGGCTTTTTGAGCCCCGTGATGTAGAGTATGCAGCAGAGCATGGTAGGGCCAGACTGGGTTACAGCCAGGCCCTGTACTTACCAGCTCTCTGACCTTGGGCACATTGTCCAAGCCTTTTGTGACTCAGTTTCCTCAACTGTAAATGGCACTTTGGCAGAGGGTTGTTTAGAGGATTGAATGAGTCTGTAGGTGTACAGCTCCTAGAACAAGGTACGGCCTGTAGGAAGTATTCGATCAGTGTGAGCTATTACCACTAACATAGCACCGCTCCGATTGGAAACCATGGGGCTCCTTTTGTGTAAACTGGGAACTTGAGCAAAAGTTGTGGGGAAAGATCCTGTCTGTCCTTTAAAAATGAGAAAGAAACAGCAGTAGCAGAAGCAGCATCATCTACAAGTGAACATCCACTAAATACTTGTTACTCTAAGCAAAGGACTAATTTTGAGGGCGGAATTTTGACTACGACAGCTTGCTAGGAGGATATTTACTGAAACAAAATAAATAAATCAGCTATTTCAGATTTCCTTAGATAGCTGAATGTAAAGCTTTTAAAAAGTATGCAATATAGGTTTCTGATACAAAATTCAAAAAGTATGAAAGGTTATAATGTTAAAAAAAAAAAAGACGCTTCCTGTTTTCCCTGGCCTCCTGGAGACAGCCTTTCCTCCTTTGAGGTAACTAAGAGGTAACAATGAAATAACTGTTTCATTTTTCCCTCTTGGTACTCCCTCTCCCAGAAATGATGTGTCATTTTACACAGACAAAACACATGTGAACAAAAACATAGATTGATATTGATAGAGATACATTTTATATAAATGACGTATAATGGCATATAACTATTAAAAAATGAAACAATACATCTGGAAGCTCTTTTAGTAGCAATGCATACAGGAATCATCTCATTTTCTTTAATACTACGTACTCTTTCATCATATGGATATATAATAATTAATTAACTAGTCCTATATTGATAGGGTTTAGATTTTTTCCAATAATTTATATACAACTGTGTAGTTTATATACTAATACACTCATTATTTCACATAAGAGACATAGTATCTAAAGGAGGTATTTCTGAGTCAAGATTATGTGATGTTTAATAAGTATTATAAGATTGTACTTCCCAAGAATATTTGGACTTATTATATTTCAAAAATTTCAAGAAGTAAAATAAAATGAATGTCAACCATGTAACTAACATTTATTTTATGTAACATTTAGGTTAAATGTAAGATAAAGCACAGTTCTATTTTGTGTCTGTGCTTTATATATATTTTTGTCAGCTCCCTTTGTGCATAAAATATATATGCCGATTTTAAAAACTTAGAATATACTTTTATATTTCAAATGAATACAGGCTTTTATAATCTATCTTTCCTTTTGTTATATAAACTGGTCATATCAATGATTCATTTGGTGCTGAGTTCTTGTTCTGAAATGCAGCCCTAAATCTCAACACTACATTTCTAAAACACAAATTTGATCATGTCAGTTCAGTGCTTAAAGCCCTTTAGTGGTCTCTCACAGCCCCCCAAGACCTACTAGGTCAAAAGAATCAGAGCAGGCTCTTTGTACAACGTCAAATAACTCCATCCGTATTGTATTCTATGTGCTCAAAGGGGCCAGTCACACATAATGCAATGGGAATGGGGCCTCTGGAATTGGACAGCAGAGCCACTCTGACATTAAAGCTCAGACCCTCTCCACTTTAAAGGATCCACTGCCCCTTTCTATGGGAAAACCCACAAGCATGACTTTGAAGGGGAAAGCACACGAACTTTGAAATCAGATAGGCCTGTACTTACTTGACTGACTCTCTGCTTTGTATTTAAAATGTCGTAATTTAAAGCTCTCCTTTCCACCTGTATAAAATGGTGAAAATATTATAGTATATAACTCCAAGAGATTTTTGTAATGAGTAAATCAGTTGACACCTACAAATAGGTGTTGTCTAATTATTGCCTTTCCACTTTCATCTTTTCCAGTCATGGGACACATGCTGTAATGTCAGAAATTGACTTTAAAGTTTCATGGCTTAGATGAGGCGTCTGCAAACTAACACCTTATAGCCCAAACACTGCCCACTGCCTGATTGGGGATGGCCCATGAATGTGAGCTAAGAATAGTTTTTGCATTTTTAAATGTTTTAAAAAGTAAAAATAGGGCCGGCCCCGTGGCTTAGCGGTTAAGTGTGTGCTCTCCGCTGCCGGCGGCCCGGGTTCGGATCCCGGGTGCGCACCGAGGCACCACTCCTCCAGCCATGCTGAGGCCGCATCCCACATACAGCAACTAGAAGGATGTGCAGCTATGACAGACAACTATGTACTGGGGCTTTGGGGGAAAAATAAATAAATAAAATCTTTAAAAAAAAAAAAAAAAGTAAAAATAGTAATAATAAGATTTCATGATATGCAAAAATTATATGAAATTCAAATTTCATTGTCCATAAATAAAGTATCAGAACACACTCATGTTTTCTCCCTTACATATTGTCTATGACTGCTTTCACACTGCAATGGCGGGGTTGAGCCATTGTGACATAGACATTGCTCCACAGATGTTGCAGCAGAGACTGAAAAGCCTAAATATTTACTATCTGGCCCTTTACAAAACATGTTTGCAGACCCCTAATCTAGCCAATGTTATTATAATGTGTGTGCATGTATACATATATGTACACATGCTTGTGTGTGTATTTTTCCATATTTAGTGGTGACATACGATATGTGAATTGGGTAAAATATTTTAGACATGCTCCATCCTTGCATAAATGAGATGTTAGGATATAGAGTGGCCTATCACCTGCACCGTTAGGAGACACCTGAGGCTAGTTTCCTAAGTGGTTCTATGTCCAGCCATTGAGTTGGGGGATTACTGTTTGGCTAATAATGACTATAAGCATAATAGAATCTTGCTTTTGGAAAGTTGTGGTTGCTTTGAATAAATCTTTTATATAAGTGTAGTTGGATCACCCAAAAATATCAGTGATGGAAATTCACTGTGCTTTCACAGCTGGTTGCACAAACGGTTCTGTGCCTCCTTACTAATGAATGTTTGCTCAATAAATGTCTGTGTGAGGGATAGAATTTGGCCTGAAGTTTTACTTTAGTACAAGTTGATAGTAAGATTATAGATGAGTAGCTAACCCTCATCCACTTCAAACTACTACTATTTCCAAAAAGAATCAAAGAGTTACACATAATCAAATTGACTTGGGGAAGTTCATAGACCCATTTGATATTTTGTTGACAGATAGGTTTCACACTTAACTAGTAAAATAATTATTGAAACTTTGTGCGTCCTTTTTCAAAAAAATTCTTCAATAGAGCTTTCTCATTTAAAAAAATCTAAAATGTCATAAAACTACATTTATTTTTGTCTTTCTTGGTTCTAAATATAGAGAAGACTGGAAAATATATGAGCACAAATTCAGTGAAGAGCCTTCACTAGGAATCTTAAATGATTGAAAGCAGAACAGGAAAAGCCGTGAAAGACAGGACCTGTGGGTATTATTTCCGTAGAGAAGGAGAAAATGAGAGGGCTGACCAGGCCAGTCTTCTAGTTTCTCCCTCTTCCTTGCTCTCCATGGCTTGTTCCTTTTCCGGGGTTTATAAGAACCACATGAATAATTGTTTCGTTGGTCTTCAAATGTAGAAAACATTCTCTTTTTTAGAGTGGTTAGCTGAAATATGGATATTTTGTGTAAGTTACTTTGATCAATCTCTCTGGACCCTAAAATCAGCTCTTTTGTGTTTATTCCTTCATTCAACCAACAAGCATTTATTTACTGCCCACAAGGTGCTGGGAAATTTGCTGGAAAAGAAAAACACCCCAAAATTCTAATTTTTATAAGGCTTTATAGCTTATAAAGGTATCTCACAGTACACTACCTCTAATTTATCTTTTTATAGTCCAAATTTCCCCAGGCCTCCTCCAGCCTGCAAGTGGGAACATTAACAAAAATTACTCAAACTCTACTGGCTCATTGCCCAAGCTATGTAGTCAAGTACATCAAGGCTCCCTCTCTCTGTACTAATCATTTCTGGGAATACCCAAGGGTGTCACATATGTAATGGTGAAAAAAAATTGGAGTTATTTAATCCCCTCATTTTCGCTGGTGTGAAATTTTCACTCATTTAATCCCCTTATTTTCACTGGTGCCCATAAAGTCACTGGACAGTAGTGAGTCACCCTCCCACTGATCCTGGCACCCTGCCTCCTGAGATGCAAGTTCTCTAGATGCCCTGTCCTGACTCTCCTTTGCAAAGAAACTGAGTGGTACTTCAAAATGTCCTTCCATCGTTATGACTCTGGAGCCATATGCTGCTTTCCTTGCAGAAATACAGGCGTGGCTCGTCTGTCCCACTCTGTCCTCTTCTTCACCTGGTCACTAGAATGTCTGCATCCTCCATCTCCCTGAGCCTCCTCTCAGCTCTTCCTCACATTACCTCTTTCTGGGACAGCTCAGACAGTTTTCATGGTGGGGAACCAGATGCAGTGATAAGATTCCAGTCTATCGTCTTCGTGCCCCACTCTCTCCAGTTACTCCCTCCAGTTTTACCTGCCCTTAGGTGCTTAGATGCAAACTTCTATCTCACACTTGCAAACTAATGTGAGCAAATGGAACCCTGGGGTCTATTGGGACATACACTTCATTTTCAATAACCCTTAAAGGTGGACACAGTAAGCACATTAACACGACGTAAGAACCTGAGGGATTAAATAACACGTCTTTGATCACACAATTAGTAAGTAACAAAGCAGGCATTTGAGTCCAACTCCTTTACCTCTGAGCACTTTCTCTCTCCGCTTCTGACATGAAGTCTTAAAGTGGCTGTGAGTAAAAGCCTTTGTTGGCTGGCTTTTCATCTTCTTAGAAAAGAAGAGGAGGATAAGCCATTGTCTTTGTCCTTATTCTTTTCCTCCAAAAAGGAGTTTCTGCAGACTACCTAACACTGAATATAAGTTTAAAAAATGGAAAAAAAAAATCCAGTTTGATCATATGCTAAAACCACATTTCTTCATTATCCTCTATTCCTCTTATAGACAATGACTGTGGAAGCACATGATTGGGAAGAAAGGCTATTTTGCCCCTGTTCTGCCATCTGAGGCTTGAAGAAGAATAAAAGCTTCTTGCTCTGGAAAGGATTTAGTAAGGTCAAAAGGACTAGTTGCCTGAAATCTGCATTGATAAATGGATATTTGTTGCTTGAGTTTGTGTTGGGACTTCCTACGATATTCAGAACAGCTCTTCCCTTGAATCCTAACCATAAATATGGCCTTATACCTTTAAACACCAAGAATCCTTTCCAAAAGAAAGAAGATTATATATATATATCAGCTCAGGAGGAAAAAAACTATAGTACATAATAACCAGGGGCATATTGTTTTCCAAGTTTAGTTGAAGCAAAAGAAAATACCACAACAAAACATACAAAGTACAAGTTGGCAGGACACTAAACAAAATCTATTCTTGTTTTGTTTTCAGTTACAATACACAAGGATTATTAAGCTTCTTTGTGGCATGAACCCCTTCAGAACTCTGACACAGCATAAGAATCCCTTCTTAGAATAATGTTTTTCAATGCACACAATAAAATACATAGGATTACAAAGTAAACTATTTATATCAAAATAAAGTTACGAAACTATTTTTAAATGAGTTATACAGTTATACCTGTGCTTCTTTATTAACACTTTAAATAAGAAAATCAAACAGAGTGACAAAGTAATAATGTGAAAATATCCATAATAAAGTCATAAATACTGCTAATACTATTATAATTTGTTGCCTTCTTTAATAATGGAAAGAAATGTTTGATTCCAGTTAGAATTTAGTGAAAGCAAAGATTCAACTTTCTCTCCACCAAGTTCTTGGACCCCTGATCCTATCCTCAGACGGTTTGGGGAGTTCGTGGACTGCAAGTTAAGGAGTCTTGCAGCACAGCGACAGAGGGCGGGTTGTAGATGGAAGGTGACAGCCGGGTCCGGGTGTCTCTCGGCTTTTCTGCTGGGAGAAATTAAATGTAGCGAAGTGTTCAGCAGGTGTCCAGCTTCTCTCTTTGAGGTCCTGCTTCTCTCTAGCTGCTGCTACCCAGCTGCTTCCCCATCAAGATTCCAGTCACACCATCATCCTCTACGTCTCTTTAGTCCTGATGTTTCAAACTCACTCCTTATATAAAAAAAAAAAAGTCTCCTCTGGCTTACCTGAGACATGATCAGCGTCTTGAAAACATCCTCAGCAATGATCAAGGTCCCATTTAGAGGCCTTTAAGAACACAGAAGTTTCCCCTGAACTGCTAGTTTCTGAACTTGGACCAGCACTTGATATTCTCTGCAGAGGTCCTCCGGGAGAGCAAAATGACTACACACTAAAGTGGAGAGGGAAGGCTTCAGAGAAAGCGGGGAGATTGCACGAGGCCATGGATCATAGTGCCGAGTGGAGCAGCTGCCGCCGTGCACACCTAGCCCTGAATGAAAGCGCAGGGGGAGCAAACTACCATGATCACGGGTCAACCCAGGCGGAGACTTCATAGACGGGTGCTCAGCCAGGAGCTCCACCCAACCCCACAAAGAGTCAGCATCTAGAGACTAGATCTGTAGTGTTAAGAAAAAATTTCCAAGATGTAAAGAAGGCCATGAGGAGGTCTGCCTGTCCTTTCAATGTCGTTCTGGAGCATTATTTAACAGGCCTATCCAAGAAGGATTTAATTTTCTAGGAGATTGTAGCATTTTTTTGACTTTACTATTTACTATTCGTTAAATGCCCAGACTCTGCAAAGTTGTGTTAACTTGCAGATTTGTATCTCATAGACGTATAAATTATTTATGTTCCATAGAAAAAGATAATCCCCAAAGCTATGGTATTATTGCCAATAGGCGTTCAACACTTTTGTTTCTAATCTTATTCTAACATTCCTCTTTTATTTTTAATTGCCTATAAATATCCAGTTCCTCAGCTTTACCATTTTACTAGTTTCCTCATCAGCTAATGGGTTGAATAAAATCTTCGACGTGTGCTAATTCTATATTTATATAAGCCATGGTTCTATCTTTTTGGAAACTATATTTTGACAGTAGTTTGAACTAATTCTCTCTGAAACCATAGTGAGGGTCATCCACAGTGTCCACCAGAGTCACATAGGCCTTTATTTCGTGAAATGAGGGAGTCATGCTGACACTAGGTCTACTCTATGGGTCCCTCTTGAGTTGAAGAACCTCAAATGGTGCAGACTGAGAGGAATTTAAGGGAAGCAATCCCCTCAGTCCAGATTACACCAGTGGTTCTCAAACTTCAGGGCACATCACAATCACCTGCAGGGCTTATGCAAATACAGATCTTCAGGCCTCACCGCCAGAGTTTCTGATTTAGCAGGTCCAGGGTGTAGCCCGAGAATCTGCATTTCTTACAAGTTCTTAGGTGTTGCTGATGCTGCTAGTCTGGGAGACCACTTGGCAGAGGCAAGGATACAGACTCAGCTGGGGCTCAGGCTCACATTTTCAGAAGGATTCTGCCCTAGCACACCAGTGAGAAAAAGGCTTTATGTTGGGTAAATTAGTCTCTTTGGAACGAATTCTTTTTCTCCCAGGACCTTTCTCTGTTTTAGTTAGACACTGGGCATATTCTTTTGCTTTGTCTTCTAGGGTTATTCCTCTCCTCTACTTCCCTCCTTCCTTCCCTTGAATAAGGAGCAAATGCAAATTTAACTTTGCGCTCCCTCGGGACTAGGTCCTCTGCCTGCAGCAACGGTGCGGATATGGTGCAGATCCAGTGAGGGTGGCAGCTGTACCCATTTGCCTGATGGATCGGTGCCGTCAGTGCTGCAGGCTATCTCCCCTTTGGTGTCAGGCAGATAGATGGAAAGTTTCTCATTAACACAGGCATGTCCCTTCATCAGGCTCGTGCCATTTGCATTTCAACTAGCCAGGGTCAGGCTGCAAGGAGTAAAAGCTAGGAGAAGAGGTCTTTTCTATTTCTCTCCTGTAAAGGACACGTTATTTCTACTTACCATGTTTGTGTCTGCCTATATATCCTCTTTTATTCATATTTTCATTAAGCCAACCAATTAAAAATCATTGATTAAGCATTTCTCTGTGCAAGTCTCTATGTTAGGTTCTCAGGGATACTAAAAAACAAATAAATAACAAAATAAGGTATGAACCCTGCCTTTCAGGAGTTCATAATCATTCTTCAAAATGTTAAACTACCCCACACTGGAGCCAATCTCAAACTAGCCCTAAACCACACTTGTTTGACATCTGCCATTTTCTCCAGGCTTCCACAGTCCGTTACCTGCTGTGGGAATGCCAGGCTGCTGCCCTCGCCCCTATGTCAGCTTGTGTCCCTGGAGTACCTAGGACATTTTTATTTCTACCCCCTCCGTGTCTTTGTCTTCTGTGACTGAGTTAAGAAAGAACCACACCCCATGTAACTGGGAGAGGCCTACTGCCTAACTCCCCCCTGGTAGCTGTTCCTTTTGAAACTGAAGATTTCCTACTTCTTTTCATCTTGTTTTCTAGTGCAAAATTCCTGAAATGAGCCTGTTCAGTGTCAGACATACTCGTTATATCTGTTCTGGACTTTTGAAATTATAAACCCAACATGTTATCTTAGTCTTAGGCCGCATCTGCCACACTGGTCATTTGCCCGCTGCCTGAGGGCTACTATTTCTGCCCCTATTTGGCCTCAGCTTGCCCAGATTTCTTCTAAATCCTGTCATCCACCACCTCCCCAGCCAAGCCCCAAGGTCAGCACAGTGCATGGCGCGTTCTAACTCTACGCTGAGTCCCTTTGTCTCCCTTTTGTAGTTTTCCCATCCTGTTTCCCCCAGTCTTTGGCCATGACACCTCCAATGGAAGAATGGCTGTAATTACATCAAGTCATTACATTTCATTCTCTGTTCGCCTCACCTATCATCTTCAGGTTAAAGCACAGGGGAGGGGCTATAGAATGAGCATTATGTTAAAGGATAGTCTTACCTTGATGTTCTTTTGTGGTTGGGAGTTAGTTGAAAGGGCACGTGTCTCTGAGAAAGCATTCGTCGTCTTCAATCAGAGAAACCTCTCCATCAGCACTCATCTCTCCCTCCTCTCCCATTTCAAAATGTTAAATTTTCTGCTGACCCAATAGGGGATTTATTAGTTCCTCTTCCTATTCCCACAACCTCCTCCACTGAGTCCCCTCCATGGCTTATAATCTAAATGAATAATCTCATCCCTGAATATTGTCCAGGTCACTGCTTCAGTATTTAAAACAACATTTGCTTTCTCATTTTCCGTCTTCTAAGTGTATCCAACTGTTTCATCTAGATTTTAAAGGATCCTAAGAATAGGATTTAGCAACTTCTTTGGAGCGAACCTGACCTGAGTTTTAATTCTAGCTCTACTCATAATTAGTGTCTGTCTTGGCAGAAATTACTTTATTTCAAATTCTTTATTTGTGTGATGGGACTACTGATACCTATTTTCAAAGAATGTTGTGAGAATTACCTCAGCCATAAGCCATGTGGTGCTTAGTATGCCTGGCAAATCAATATTATTTAACTGGTAGCTGCTGCTGTTATTATCGTTTATCAAGTTGATCCACAGAATGGGCAGAAGCATGAATTGGTTCATATGGCAAACAATGAATTGTCATTAATGACAAGATACAGGCCTCTATTTGTAAGCTTTGATGAGATTGAACACCTATTTAGGTGAGCTGCAGACATTGTCTTGGCCCAGGCAGGAAACAGTCTCTGGGATAATAGCTATTGCATTATATAGAGACCTGGATAAACACTTTTCCGGTGGCTTTATAAAGCCTGGAGCAGATAGTCCATTGCTATGGTGGGTTTTTGTTTCTGTTTTGTTTTCTGCCTCCCAATATCCAGGTTATGTTTAAACAGTTGGAAAAAAAAAGTCCTTGCTGTTTTGAAGGTTTTGATTTCCAAGAGTGTTTACCACTCTGGTTCAGCCAGAGACAAAAATCCTTTTCAATTTTCCCAGTCTCCAATTATTCATGAAAAATATCAAACTGAGAAATAAAGGCTTTTCTTTAGGAAAAAAAAATGAACGGGTGTTTTTCAACCTCAGCAACATCAAACAATCTTTCACATCGGATGGTGACAACTTCAAGAGAAAAGGCTGTGATTCTATCATTTTGCTGAGGAAATCCATCTTTCTCCTGGTGTGCTCTTGTGTTAATAATTTAAAAGTCAGCAATTTCCAAACCAAATTATTCTTTGCTTATAAGAACTGCCGCCAGGTATCTCTGTGTTAAGATGCTGCCCCAAATCCTGGGGCTAAAACATGACATGAATGAATTGATATACAAATTTTAATGGGAGTCAAAAATAAAATAACAAATTTAGAAAGAAATGCAGGGGATCCTCTCTTTAACATTGATATTTTGGTTATATTATTCAGGAAAAAATAAAAGAATTGTAATTTTTAGAAAGATGTGTTTTGGTCAAAAATGAAAGTGTTGGAAAAAAACAATTTGGTCAACACTCATTCACGTCCTATTGGGTAATTCAACAAAAATATTAACATTTCAAGAGATATAGTAACATGTACATTATACCAATATCAACAATATTTTAGTGTTGAGGGTAAGCATATTAAATATTTGTATTCCTAAGATTTTCACACTGGCATTAGTTAATTCCTGTCCACTCAACTTGTTAGATGCATGTTAATAAACGGCAGGAGGTTTCGTCCACACTCTGCAGCTACAGAGCACTAGCTGTGCACATACTGAGCATTATGATCAGTTCTCTGGAGATTCCAGGTATAAGACATGAGTCACCTCCCTACACAAGGGGCTCCGGGTCTAACTAGGGGGGCAGGAAGAAGACATGCAACCAGCTGACTAAAAGTTAGGTAACAGAATAAAATGATGTAGTAAAGAAGAAATAAACTGAGTAAAGGACGCCATGAGGCAGAATGTGCTCAAGCCCAATTCAGACACTTGGATGGCACTATGGGTCAGAGGAGAGTGAGATCCCTGCAGGCCGAGGGCTCTGTGGGACCACCTCCAGGAGGAAGTAGGAATTGAAGCAACAGAGTCCTACTGCATTTTCACTCACTTTACTGAAGACAGAAATAGATCATGTCTAGGAAAAACTTCTTGCTTTTAAATCGCAAAGTAGTACTTATTAAAAAAAATATACTTTATATTTTATGTTAGTCTAAAAAGAATTATTATTCCTAAATACCATGCCTGGACAAAATAGATAACTTTATAACAATTAACACTGATTTAAAAATACTGATAAAAAATTTATGAAACCTCAGAGTACTAAACCTGGAAAGAACTTAGGAGTGTAAATAATTCAATACTTTTCTTTTATAGGAAAAAACCTGGGTCTCAGAGATTTGAAGCGGTTTACCCAAAGGCTGAAGGATACACAGTTCCTTAGTGGCAGAGCAGAGCTAGAACCCAGGTGTTCTGCAGCTGAATTGAGTTTGCTTTTTATTATAGCACATCATCTCACTCCCACTGGTTTTGCAAAGCAGAATTTAAATATAAAAATGTATAATGTTCAAAACCTGAAAGGGAATTATCGATCTGTCCAGGTTGGAGCCAACAGCTCAGAGCAGGTGTAATTTTTCCAGTTAGCAGCAACAGTTGACTGTCCTCAAGAGTATATTCCTTAGGGCTCTGTCTCTCTTATTTCTTCCACTCTTTTTCCGTGTGTGAGGAAGATTAGCCCTGAGCCAACATCTGTTGCCAATCCTCCTCTTTTTGCTGAGGAAGACTGGCTCTGGGCTAACATCCATGGCTATCTTCCTGTACTTTATATGTGGGACGCCACCACAGCATGGCTTGATAAGCGGTGCATAGGTCCAAGCCAGGGATCACGAACCTGTGAACCTCAGGCCGCCGAAGTGGATTGCACAAACTTAACCACTATGCCACTGGGCTGGCCCCTCCTCTTCCACTCTTAACCAGGGTAGGAAGTGAAGCTCAAATAAAAAATAAATATTTTTTTAGTTGCCAAGAGCAAAAGGTATTGTGCTTGGAATTAGAGGACCTGGTTTGGTGCCCCATTTTGGTCACTTACTAGCAGAGTCCCCAAAACCTCGATTTACTCATCTATAAATTATAGGTATTAAGAGTACCTAACTCAAAACACAAATATGTTGGTGCACGTAAAAGTTCTTTCCACACAAAAGAGGGCTCTACAGAGGTAAGTTAACATCTTTACATTGGGCAAGGAAGAGAAAACCAAAACCCATTTTATGGGAAACTGGTAAGGGAAATTTTTTTCTTTTTTTGCACATAGAAGAGAGAATCATTTATGTGGCAAATGTTATCTTTTGTTTTGAAACCAAAAGAGGAAAAGTGTGTGTGCTTTAATCAGAGAGATATTTATATATAACTTGAGGGAAAAAAATAACTATTTTGGAAGAAGTGTGTTTAAGATCCAAGAGATCATACCTTCGAGAGCAGAGCCATTTCTGCCTTAAGGGCCACCTCACCTCCTGTCACCTAAGATATTGTCTTTCGTATGCAGTAGGTGCTTAATAAAGCGTGCAAATGAGTGACTGAATAAACAATGAAGGTAGTCTCCCAACTTAGTATCTTTTGATACTAAAAGATTTGCATCATCTTCCAAGAGAAATGTTAAACCACCCTCTTCTGTGCTCTAGATAAACTCTGGAGAGACTTTCCTCAGACCAAATACGTATGGTGGTCTCACCGGCTATTGACTTCCTCCTAGGAGACCACCTTGTGTGGCCCACGCCAACAGGTCAGCAAATGTTTTCTGTAAAGCGACAGCAAGTAAACATTTTAGGCTTTGTGGGCCATATGGTCTCTGTCCCCAGCGTGGAAGCAACGGCACATAAATGACTGGGCACGGCCGGATTCCAGTAAATGGACATTGAAATTTGAATTTCACCTAATTCTCCCATGTCATGAAATATTCTTCTGATTCTTTTCAGACAGTTAAAAATGGAATAGCCATTCCTAGTACAAAAACTGGCGACCTCTTGAGTTTGGCCCAGGGCGGGAGCTTGTGGGCCCTTGGCCTATCCTGAGGACAGGATGACAGGAAGAACTTTCCTTTCAGATTAGCGCCCAGGCTCTCTGATGTTCTGAGGAGTCACTGAAAGAGCCCGTCCTAGGGCGTACTTAGGAAAACTTCTAAATGATGCTACTCTCTGATGAATGGGTATGACCCACCTTGCCCAGACAAATTAACCTCTTCCTTTTCTAATGGTGGTAACTCAGTGAGGAGGTGTTGTGTTCTTGTGCCCTAAGCTTCCGTCCTTCTGCCCTTCCTCTCTCTCTGGGTCTTTTTCCTGTCAGCCTTGAGTTCACGAAGACTTATTCAGGCAGCTGATAGACTCTAATTCTCCTGAGAATTTTCAAGGACAGAGAGAAGACATTTAATGCTACTCTCTGTTATCAGGTTAATAGGACACAACCCCAGCCCCTTCCAGCCTCAGAGCTGAGAATGGCAATCTTATCCCTTTAGTCCTCAGTAATAGAGCAACCAGAGGCTGCTGAAAGAGAATGGACAGCTAATCTAGTTAATACTAACAGAATTATTACTGACTGAATGAAAGAATGGGGGTAAGAATGTTGGTTAATAATGTGTGTGTGTGTGTGTGTGTGTGTGTGTGTGTGATTTTTTAAAAGCGGAACAAGAAATGCAGTGGTTTTCGCCGTGGGCACGGTGCTTTTTTGGAGTGGCTCAGTTGTGTCCCATCTGAAGCAAAAACAGTAAATGACTCCAAGAAACTTCATTGCACTGTATGAACTTGGAGGTCCCTCCAGCTCTGACATTTTATTATTCTGGTATTCTACTAATGTATTATTACAGGAATATGCAGCATCTGAAAAGTGTTTCCACTTCTTCTTTTCTTTCTATGGCATTATTAAGTATTTTGAAAGGACAGTTAATACCAAGAATTAAAGATGGGATCTTACTAAAATTGCAGGGGCAATCGTCAGGGAGCATGTTTTCAACTCTGAAGGATCGATTTTCACTTACAATTATAGAAAAAAATGAAAATCTGTGTTTTCCAACAGCAACAAAATGTTATACTTTGGATTCCTTTGGCATTTGAATCTTGTAAATCCTGGGCCTCTAAAACCCACAGGACAAGGTGTCTGCTTGTTCATTTTACCTTTTCTTCACCTTCAGGCTGCCTCTCCCACAAACACCCCCTCCCCCATTCCCAGTTTCTGTGATACCCAACCGTCAACAAAAGCCCCTAATCTTATGACCACATGCCTATGAGAAAACAATCATCATTTTCATACCAAACACCCACAGACACTCACAGACACACATATTTTTCAAACACATTCACATCTGCTCCACATTCTAGAAATAAACGATTTGTTTTTGTTAAACTTGCTGACCTGAAGATTCGAGCTGTTAATTTTTACGAAATGCAGTAACTAATGTAGCTATGTACCCTCCCCCACCCAGCAAAAACATTGCCCAGATGTTCATCAGACACAGCTGATGGCTGTTTTTAGATATGGCATTTACTGATTCCACAGCATGTTCCTTTTCTATAGTTCCTCTTGAGCAAGGGCCGTGAACTCAAATCCAATAATCACTGGGCCTTGTTATTACGGCTGCACTCCTTCAAGGATAATAGAGGCCCCTCTATGATGATCAGGGCTTGAAAAGAGGAATCAATTTTCTAATTTGTCTCACTGAAAATAGATGTAAGAGTTCCAGAAAGAATAGTATCTTGGGATACAGGAATCCTGTTTTCTGGTTTTGTTTTTCCTCTAACACTCACAACGGCAGATTGTGAGGACAGCAGAATGGAAAACAATATCATAACACAGCACATAGTGATTAAAAGAAGGGGATTTGGAGTTGGTCAATTTGGGGTTTTACTCCAGGTATAGCTATTTATCAGCTATATGATATTAGACAATTCTGTTCAGCTATCTGTTCCTTGTTTTCCTCATCATTAAAACAGAGGTGATTGTAGTATCCATTTATTTATTATTCATTCGGTTACAAACAATAGAAAATTATACTTACCGGGCATAAAAAATAAAAATGTTGTACTGGTTTGTGTTTCTTGAAGAACATAGGTAGGATAGTTGTCAGGGTTTGTTTGACTCACTAGCTCACTCATCTCCTCAAGAATCCAGTTCCATTTCTTCTCTCTACTGTCTCCCACTGTGGCACTTTATTCCAAGTTTGTCTTTCTTCATGGTGACAAAACGGCTGCAGCAGTTTCGGGGCTCATGTATCCATAGTTAATCATCCAGAACAGAGACAGAACCTCCATCCAGCATTCTAAACAAGATCACATGCCAACCTCGAATAAAGGACTAAGGCCGTGAGACTGGAATGTGATTATTGGCTTAGGTCAACAGGGTCCCACCTCTTGATTTGGAATTGCATTCAGACTTTGTAACAATCAAGATAGGCAGAGCTCTGCTACAGTAATAAAATACGGTAAAATTTTAAGGGCTTAACACAATGGAAGTTAATTTCTGGTTCAAGTCATAGTTGCATGTTGGTCAAGCAACTATCCTCTAAGCTACAACTTGGAAACCTGGACAACTTCAGTTTTGTGTCTCTTCTGTCTTGTAACTTTCAAAGCTCCCCCTGAATCATCTCTCCAGCATATGGGAGGAAGGGAACCAGGGTAGGGAAGTCATTGGACACTTAAAATACCATCATTTCCATTTACTTTCCATTTGCCAAAACAAGTCAAATGGCAAATCCATATGCAAGGGATTCTGGGAAATGTAGAAGAATACATGAATATTGGTGAGCACTGATGGTTTTTGACCTGGTCTTTGAAAATCCCTTTCTTTTCTTCTACCCACGTATAGAACACACTCACCCTCTCCTCAAGAGACATAAGCCAAACTGTCATCTATTTCCTAGATCCATCACAAAATCCAGGTGACACATGAGCTTCTCTATCAGATGTGAATATATCTCCTCCTAGACTATCAACCTGTAAACTAAAAGGCAGAATTATCTATTTTTTCATATACACATTCAATATACGATGGACTTAAAATAATCATACTGGATACTCCCATTTAGAAAAGCGAAGAATAGAAAATGTAGTAGACACTGTTTATTATGTGGGTTCTGAAAACCTGAGATTCTAGAAACATGGAATTTCTATGCCGGGGAGCAGGGGGCAGAGGAAATTCTTTAATTGGATTCTGCATTCCTCTCTGGGAGTAACTCCCCTGTCTATTGTTCACCAGAGTCCCTGGCTCTGCTCTCTTGGAGATTCTGCCATTCTTTTTGGTCTTTCTAGCCTTGTCTACACTGGACTTTGGAAAGCATGCCCTTTTCAAAGATTCTACCAATTTCAATTCCTGCTTTTCCATCATGAACAGTTTGGGGACCACAGGGATCTTTTAAGACTTAAACACCAAAGCCTCTTTTGTCCACACTCTGATTTTTGTTTGTTTTGTTTTCACAATACAATTTCCTCAAAAAATCATTAGGCCTCTGATGTATTTATTTCTGTTCACTTCCATGGACAATAACTATAAGCCAAGTTATTTTTCAGATATAATTCTAGAATCTGACTGGTTTTGTTTCCTTAACTCAACATGCCTCCCCTTTTTCAATTTAAAATCTGCTCCCTTGAGACTGTCCAGAATAGCAGGCAGGAAAACCACACTTTTAATGTGATCTTTGCCCTGAGTAACTTTTTTTTTCACTGAGAAGTTCTACCTGTGTTACTTTAATCAACTGAGAAGTTTCACCAGGCCTTGGTTTCTCAATGTCTTTTTTTTTTTTTTAAAGATTTTATTTATTTATTTTTCCCCCCAAAGCCCCAGTAGATTGTTGTATGTCATAGCTGCACATCCTTCCAGTTGCTGTATGTGGGACGCGGCCCCAGCATGGCCGGAGAAGCGGTGCGCGCCCGGGATCCGAACCTGGGCTGCCGGCAGCGGAGCGCGTGCACTTAACCGCTAAGCCACGGGGCCAGCCCTCTCAATGTCTTTTTTAAACCCAAATCTTAATGTTTAGGGGCTAGAAGCAGTAAGGTTTTCCACCGTCCAAGAATCTGAATTTCTGGGCTTTGATTATTCCTTTTGCTTCTCCTTGCAAATCATCTAATTATTTCTTAATTTCATCTTGTTCTGTAATACCTTGCCAAATATAGCCAATAGTAGTTAGCATGCACTATTAATAGTCTTTTTGTCCAACCTCTCCCCCTAGAGTTACAAACTCAGTAGGTTTGGTCTGTCTTTCTCGTTATAGCAGAAGTCTCTTTTACAAAACATTTTTGCTGCTGATTAACATGGATCTTCAACTTTCCAGGCTCAGACATTCATTTTTCTCACCTAGTGCTCCCTGACTCATAACCTAATGACACATAGATTAGAGTTTTTATTGTCGTTGTCATTATGACAGTACACCACCTCTAGTATCAATTTTTCTATTAGTCAGGATAAAATAAGCTAAGCTACAGTAATCAATAAACACTCAGATCTCAGGGCTTAAATGAATAAAAATTCATTTCTTACTCAATCCAGCATAGACTTAGCAACTGTCCTCTGAGCTGTGATTTAAATCTGAGGATCCTTCAGTCTTATGGCTCCACCATCTTGTAAATTTCAGATCCCTGGCTTTACTCAGCCGACAGATGGGGAAAGAGAGTGAATACTAAAAAGAAAGCAGACTGGATACTAAACAACAAACCACACCCTTCCCTGAGCCTAGAGGTAATACACTTACACTTACATTTCACTGTCCAGGATTATTCAGATTGCCAACCCAACTGTTACAAAGACCAGGAAATTAGAGGTGCAGGGCGATATTATTCAATACTAACAGTATCTACTACAGAGTCATTCAAAGTACATGGAAAATTCTTTAGAAGAGATTAGTGGAAAATGGATACTAGATAAGGAACCAATAATATTTATCACAGTGTATCTCAACAGATTGTTGTGAAGATAATATATGCAAAATACTGAGCACAGTACCTGACACTTAAGTGCTCAATAAACTATACTTACTGTGTTTATAATGTTTGTCATCACCACTTCTTTATATGTGAAATTGGAATTGCAATACATGTTCTTAAAGATTTCTTCCAGCCCAAACGTTGTGTATTTCTAATTTTCTCTTTTTACCCTATGAATGAGATCTAGAAGACAGCATTTATATTAAGAAATTTTCCATCTTCTGTAAGAATGTCCTATTTTACAAGTTTTATTAACAACCTCTCTGATAGCTACTATTCTCTTTTCTTTACTCTTAACTTTGTTTTTTACATCAAGGCATCATTGAGATCAATAAAATAAGTTTGACCATAGAGTCCCCCCTCTTCTCAAAGCCCAAGAGGGCTTGTTTGGTCTGGCTTCCATTTCCTAATGGGTTTAAAGATCTTGTGTTTGAGGCAAACACAAGAAAGTTAAACTAATACTTGACCCCTAAAGGCCAAGGTGGCACAGGAAGGCCACTGATAGCCTAGAAAACAGGTTTGTACCTGGGGAAAGTTGCATCCCCTTGATATTTGTGATATTGTCAATAAATCTCTTCTGTGGTTTTCTGAATGTGCAGTAGAGAACAAGAAAAAAGGGTCAGTCTTTCTTTGCAAAGAGAGCTCGCTTAGTGCCTAAGGCCAGACTATGGGAAGAATCAGAAGAATTAGATCAATTCCCTCAAACCTCAGGAACATACCATTGAACAAAAAGCCTAAACAGATCTATCATGTGAATATAAATTAAATAAAAGAATCTTCTCAATATATAAACAATGATACCTGTATAGACACATATACATAAGTACCAATAATTTAAGAAAATGTTATACAAAAAAAAAATGTGATAAATTAATGTACAGTGGTTAGTTATAGATAAGGATTAAAAGTCAAACGGAGAAAACTTCTGAGTAGCTAACACAGTGGCAGCTGCATAAACGTACACCTCTTTGTATATCCTCCAAAAATAACACAGAACAACAATGAGAAAAAACAAAGACACATAAATTATGAAATACAATGTCCACACCTAAAATTGACTGTAAATGGAAAAGGAAAAAAAGAAAAAAACCACCAAATTCCGGTGAACAATTACTTGTGCTACTACCACAAAATTTTGCTGCAAACAAGAGTAGTCTGATTGAAAAGAAAAACAAAAAAAAAACCCCATTGTGCTTAGAAAAGAGAAGACGGAAGCTAGTGGCAGGTCTGGAACGTCTCTAAACTTCTGCCAGAAGGAGCAAGTTTACAATGATTGTGAAAATAATAAAGGAAGGTTCTAGTAGCTCAGAACACTGGATCCATAGGTAGGGGTTTAGGTATCTGTGATTTTAAGTAGCAGATTTCAAATGACATAACTTCTGAAGGAAAAAAAAGTAAGGAGGGGCTGACCCGGTGGCATAGTGGTTAAGTTCACACACTCTGCTTTGACGGCCTGGGGTTCAGAGGTTCAGATCCCAGACGTGGACCTACACAACGCTCATCAAGCCATGCTGTGGCAGCATCCTACATATAAAGTAGAGGAAGATTGGCAACAGCCTTTAGCTCAGGGCCAGTCTTTCTCACCAAAAAAAAAAAAAAAAGGAAATGATCTCTTTTGGATATTTAAAGGAAAATGAGATTTTAGGATCTTACCAAAACAAAGAACACATTGTAAGACCTCGAAACTCTTCTCTGCTACCACAAAAACAAAAACTTAGTTAAGAGGCTAGACTTTCCACAGTGCTGGTAGAAAGTACCAAAGAACTAGGAACTTTTTCAGCCCCCTCAAATCCATAAAATGACCAGTAGAATCTACAGATAATTCCTACCAAAAGAAACATTTAAAAACATGAATGAACTGAATGAACACGCCTCAGCTCTTGAAAGATCTTCCCTCCACCTCTCCTCCTCCTCCTAATAATAATAATAATAATAATAATAATAATAAAAACCTGAAGCAGAAAATAAATTAACACAACACTGCAAACTAAAAGTTCAATGTGCTCAAACAAGCATTTGGAGATATGAAAAAACACTTAAATCAGAAATTCAAAAATTAAAGACATAAATGAACAAAAAGAGAACCCAGGAAGAAATGAAAGTAGAAAGTATTGAAGGAAAATAGAAGAAAAAGACAAAATCATCTCAGATACAAAAAATAAATTATAGTATAAAATTTAATAAGAGACTTTGAAGAAAGGTGGGAAAACAACCAAGAAACTAAAATTGAGATAAAGAAATAAGTAAAATCTGTCAGAGAGAAAGTGATGGAAATAGAAGACAGGCAGAGAAGGAATAACATTGGTATAATTGGAGCCCCCTGAAGATGCTGAACAAAACTAATATCTAAAACTGATAAAACGTTGCAGAAATTTTTTAAAAAGACCTAAATCTACATATTGAAAGGGTCAATGAACTACCTGGAGAGAAATTTGTCTGGAAAAATCTACTCTGAGCTGTTTTTCAGTAAAATGAGTAGATTTCAAAGATTAAGAAAAAAAACTTCAAGGCTTCCAGGCAAAAATATTAAATGACTTACAAGGCAAAAAGGCAAAAAAGTTTCATATCTCCCCACTGAAATAATTGTTTAGCCAAGAAACATTAATAGATACTAAAGTATGGATAAAATATGATGAGGAATGGGATATTTATATAGTGTCAAATATAAATGGGATATTTATATAGTCTGCAGGATGCTTATTAACAACAAAAGTAAGAATGAAAAGTTTTTTAATGAAAAAACCTTGTGGATACATCTTTAACCAAGTGATTACAGTTAACATCACCAGGACCAGGACAAATCAACATTAAACACTTTTAGATGTTAGGCAATGAGAGGGACACAACATCGCTTCTGTGGTATTCCTGCAAAAATGCATAATATGAGTCTAATCATGAGGAAACACCAGACAAACAAAACTAAGGCAAATTCTACCAAATGACTGGCCAGTACTCTTCAAAATCTCAAGATCATAAAAGAACGTGTTAAGTCTAATATATGTCTTTGATTGGAAAAGAGGAAAAGGCAAGACAACTACTGTGTGGTCCTGGATTGAATCTTGGACTAGAAAAGTACATTGAATTAGGGAGGCAACTGGTAAAATTTGAATAAGATCTATAAATTAGACAATAGTGTTTTATCAATATTGATTTCCTGATTTTGATAACTGTACCACAGTTTTATAAGGAAATGTTCTTGTTTTTAAGAAATATAAGCAAGTATTTTGAGATAAAAGGCCATCACATCTACAACTTACTCTGGAATATTTCAAAAAATAGATATTTGAATATGCATATATAAATATGTATTTAAGTACGTGTGTTTGTTGAGAGAGAGAGGAGAATAAATCATAAAGGAAGGGGGCTGTAATGTTAATCTCTTGAGAATCTGAGTGGAAGATATAGAGGAATTCTTTGAATAATTTTTGCAATGTATGTATAAGAGACAAATCATTTCAAAATAAATCAAAAAGAAAAAGCAAAAGTGAAGTGAAGTGAAGGCAACCTTTTTATATAAGGAATAGTGCTGTAACACACTCACTGATCCATTAAAAAGCATCTGATCAAAGTTCCTGATAAATATTTTAGTTATTTACAAGATCATAAATAAAACCAGCTAATGCTCAGAAATTTGGTTTAACTAGCTCAACTGGTCCAGATTCCATAAGTGCACATACATACACTCTCCCATCCTGACAAGCATACACACACACACAAATACCCACACAAACAAGAACATGCAAGCCCACATGCAAATGTTAACACACAAAGGGCACCATCTGCTCCCTGTGAGACAAAAGCCAATCACCAAGAGACAGGATAGAGAAAGGACATTTTATTAATCGGTAAGCTAGCAAATAGGAAGATGTTGGAATAGTGTCCCAAAAAACCATTTTAAGGGGGGCACAGAATCTTGAAGCAGTTATATAGGCTGGCGGGTTATAGGGGAGGCAGTTAGGAATGTTTACCCTTGGGTGTTACAGACTGGGAGTGCCACACCAGATCTTTCAGTTTTCATTGATGATGGCTATCAGCATGGACTCTCTGTCCGGGGGGTCATCACATTCCTAAGGAATTCAAAAGAGCAAAGTTATCATCTTATCACAGCTGGGAGGTACATGCACAGGCAGGGGTCATAAAATCTACAGAGCAGTTAGATCTCCAGGAGGGTGCACATCCAGCGGGGTTAGTTAGTCAGAGGTCATTCAAAGATACAATAGGGTTTCTTTTGTACAATATGGCTTCCTTTATGTCAATCTTGTGTTGAGCCATTATCACAAATATTTTTTTTCAAAAACTAACTGAAATGTCAATATAGGCTTCAACATGACATTTGACAATTTAAACCTAGAATCAGTCAATCTGCTTTTGTGAAAGGCATAGTTAACACAACAATAGTACCCCTCACAGACAACTGTCCTAGTTTTAGAATTCAATCTTCCTAGTTTGCAAAGAAAAGACGGGTAGCAGAACTAGTAACAATTTTATTAATTTTGGAGTCATATCAAACAATTCCAATGGTTTTCAAAATACCTAAATGTATCTTCCCATTTTTGATAGGGCTGAGAGACCCATTTGTAAATTGGCATATTGACCTGCATTTTTGGAGCATTTCTAATATAAACCACAGCTCTGAAAGAACAATAGAGGTGAAAGATGGAATTTAGAGTTGAAATACCCAGGATGTGGAATCCTGGTTCTCCCATTAACTAGCTTTGTGATTTTTATCAGGTTCCTTCACTCCTCTAAGCCTCAATTTTCTCTTTTGTAAAATGCATATAATTATACCTGTCAAAAATGTGAATTTAACCAAATGGTATTAATTATGTGAAAGTACATTTCAAACCTTTAAGTCCTATTTCTATGTATATTTATATTTAAGGATTCTTATAAACATAAATTTGACTTTATAAACACAATCTTAGGAATCTAGTTAAGTTAAAATATTCAGTCTTCTTTTCTCTATTACGTATAAGCCTTAGAATGCATTTTTGACATATTTGGCCAGGATTGGGGATAAAACCCACTGAGGAGTTTTGTGTACTTGGTTCTTTTTTTTTCTATTAGTGAAACTTGCTAATAAAGAGAATAAAACCAGACCCTGTTCTCTAATTAGTATCATACTGTAATCAATTGATTAGATAGTGGCTACTCAATATTTATGTCTACATCTCAGATAAGTTGTCTGTTTGTTTTTACATCTATTTTTGTTTTGCCATCTATATATATTTTATGTTTGTTTTACCACCTAGATTAGTTTTCTATTGCTGCTGTAGAAAATTAAAACAAACAGTGACTTAAATAGTACAAATGTATTATCTTATAGTTCTGGAAGTCAGAAGTTGCACTGAGCTAAGATCAAGGTGTCAACAAGGCAGCATTTCTTCTGGAGGCTCTAGAGGAGAAGCCATTCCTTGCCTTTTCCAATGTCCAGAAGCTGTCCACATTCCTTGACTTGTGGTTCCTTGCTCATCTTCAAAGGCACTAATGGAGGGTTGAGTATGTGGCATCGCCCCGAGTGTCCTGTCTCCCTTTTACTTATGAAGACCTTTGGTGATCATATCAGACACACCCAGATAATTAAGGATAATCTTCCCATCTCAAGATCCTTAGCTAAATCACATCTGCAAAGTAACTTTTGCCATTCCAGTTAACATATTCATAGGTCCCCTAAATTAGTATATGGTCATCTTTGGGTAGACATTGTTCTGCCTCCCACCTCACCCAATTGTTTGTTTTTACAGAACCCATATATAATGCAACTAAAATATTTTCCAGATATTAATTTACATATTTGCATGAGATATGTATTGCATGGATAAATATCATTATACTCATTCGAGTTGGAAAGACTGAGGCTCAGAGGAGTTACATGACATGCACAAAGTCATTTGATGAGACAAGCGGGAGAAATACTACATCTTCAGTTCTTGATGGTCTTCATCTAACAATAACAAGGCAACCCCACATCTTTGCAACCTCAACCTCTGCCTAAATTTTCTGCCACAAATCTCATTTTGGAATCTGATTCCCAAGAGGTTTGGTCATTAATATTTTTCAGAGAGCTTACCTCCTGGAAATCCCAACCATCTTGCTTTTGTGAAATCAGTATGCTCCAGGTGGGCATAGATAATGCTGAAATCCTCTGTTTTTTAGTTGCTTTTATTTCTCTGTTTAATGCTGCCACAAATTCTTACAATTATTTGAATTCATTGTGTCTCTATTGTGTTCACACCTTGAGGCACTTTTATAGAGAATGTAATTTTAAAATTCTGAAAAAATGAATTAAATGGAAACATATTTTGGGAAAGGAGCTCTAGAGGTCATGTACTTTTGCCTCCTACCTGCAGACAGAATTATCCCAAAGCCCCTTTTAGATTAGTTGTTTATTATCTATCTGGTACACAGTGTCCAACAAGACAGAATCCAGTAAACATGACAGACATTACTTTAGCGGAAAACAAAACAGAAAGAGAAGAAACCTCACCTAAAAACATAAATACGTAAATATTTGCAGGGTCTCACCACCCACAAACCATTCAGGGTTTAGATTACTGTCTCATTCAATAAAGAAGCCCGAAAGCTGGGCAATCACCAAAGTTCACTGAAAGGTCAGGGCTGTGAAATTTATTTTGATCAGTGTTTCATATGAATTGGCTTTGTCTCCTAGTGGGACCAAACACTCTTTAGGAAGAAGAGATGTACCTTCTCTTCTCTGGTATAGTGATGTTTTCTGTAAGGTACCCTCACCAGCATGGAACAACCACAGAGAGCGCTCCCTCTCTGTTACTTAGATTTGATAAAATAAATGCACAAAAATCTAAGATTACTGATTTTAAAGTCACATGTGGTTTAGGTTGTATGGGTGACAACACATATTGTTTGTTTACCCGTACATTTGTGCACTCAACAAACTTGCTTATCATCTGCTATCTACTAAGTACTGTGGTAGACATCAGGGAAAAAATAACTAAGGAAAACTCTTTCCTCTATAACAAGGGCTTCTAAACATTTTGCCCATGATCCACAGTAAGAAATACACTTTACGTTGAGACTCTAAATAGTACAAATACCACGAAACAGAAACAAAAGTCCATGAAATAATACCTTAATAGCACTTTTTCATTTTATCTTCTCTTTCTTATTCTCTTTTTGTTCTTCTTTGCATCTCTATTCCTCTCTGTTATTAAAAAAAAAATGCTGATCAGCAGCCACTAAATAGATTTTACTACCCCGTAATGGGTAGTGACCCGCAGTTTGAAAAGTATTCTCTAGAACTTTGTAACTCCAAATATAAACTATGGACTACAACCAGCATGGCCATTTTTAGGAGCTCATTAGAATTGCGGAATTTCAGCCTGTTCCTATCTCCAGATATACAGAATTAGAATGTGCCTTTTAACAAGATCCCCCAAATAATTCATGCACATTTAAGTTTGAGAAACAATACTCTAGGACTCATTCTAAGTGCAGGGGGCTTTCTATCTCCTAGAAGTATTTTGAGATAAGATGTAGACCCTCACATATTTTAAAATGGATATAAGTTTTAATATAAGTTGTAAATAATTTCAAAGAGTACAATTTTTGTTTTAACTATTACTATTTTAAATTCAAACTTTTCTACATCTATCTGATGAAATTTAATGCAATAGTGATTTGATACCCATGATATCTACATTTACAAAAAATACATAAACACACCCTTCTTTCTTTCTTTCTTTATTTTTTTGGTGAGGAAGATTGGCCCTGAGCTAACATCTGTTGCCAATCTTCCCCTTTTTGCTTGAAGAAGATTGTCACTGAGCTAACATCTGTGCCAATCTTCCCCTATTTTGTATGTGGGATGCTGCCACAGCATGGCTTGATGGCCATGTGTGGATCCGCGCCCGGGATCAGAACCCACGAACCCCGGGCCACCGAAAGGGAGCACACGAACTTAACCACTATGCCACCAGGCTGGTCCTAACAAACCCTTCCTTAACAGACAAAATTTATCTTTCTTTTCATTCCTGAAATCATATTTTCAATCATCTTCCCCAAGGAATTTTACTCTAAATTAATAGTCTTATACTCGAAAATCTCTTATTTATCACCATATGAAAATTCTTTGCTTTAAAAATATTTATACACACACATCTAATTGTTAAAATTTTCTTCTGGATCCAGTTACATTGCAATTGATTAAGTAGAAGTAATCTATTACAACATTTGATGAGTAATTATTAAAGACATAAAGTTCTTTTGGGGGGCAATTTATGTCATAATACAAGAGATGGAAACACATGAAGCATTGAGTAAAGGAAGGTTTAGCCAACAATAGTGTTTCAAACTATACCCTGCTTAGCTCAGGGTAATGTTCAATTGTAAGATGGGGGAAAGCTTTGTCTTTATTTTGTTAAGTGTGAGTGAGAAGAGCAATGACAAAAGGGACAAAAGACCCAGAATAACTATAATTGAGTCCAGAGGAAAATCCATTTTAGAAAAGAGTACAAACAGAAGTTGAGAATATGAAACTAGATTCCCTAAACACTATTCATTCCCACGTACCCTTTAGAAAGTCTTTACTTATCCCAGCTCTAAGAGAGTCCAGTTTGACACCCATTGTCCTAGAAAGTGAGTCTAACACAGATATAACTAATTATAGTACACATGCATAGTGCCATGAAATACCTACTATGTGCTATGCAGTACAGAGAAATGAACTATTAACTGCCTATGGGGGAAAGTAAGGCTACCAGAGACAGAGACATTTAATTTCTGAGTGATGGCAAAGAAATCAACATGGATAAAGGCACAGCATATAAATGCATAATTAATGACAAAAGATAAGGCTAAGGCCAGATTGCAAAGAGACTTCTAGGCTGAACTCATGTTGGGCATTATTTGCGAGCAGACTCATATCTAGATTTTCTAGAACAATGATAAAATGATTGGTTTTTTTCCAGTGATCTAAACTTAGGAGCTCCAAACCTGGGGTTAGCAAATGCCTGGGAGCTAAAGAATGTTTCGAAGACATATGAGAATCAATATCAATGCTTTAAAAAGAAAAAGCTGCTTTCCACATAAATTCACTGCTACTTTTCAAAATGTATGAATATGCAGTTGTGGTACAAAAATAATTTGGAAGGGTTCCAACATCCTTGCTAGCCTGTGTGTTTGACAAAGAATTAGGGGATGGAGGGACTGTCATGCATTTTCTTCATCAACAGACACTTACCATGAGGATGTAGTCCAAATCTTTTCTTGCTGTAAAAAGTGAGATTGCTTTTATGGTATGGGCAAGAAAGGTCCAATTACTCATTAAACAGAAAATGGAATAAGCTGCCATAGGTCTGAAAAAGGACATTCAGCAACTTTCAAAGTTATGAAGAATACAAATGAAAGAGGACTGTGTTGCCTTCTGCAGAGGATCTTACTTTAAGCAATCTCAAAGTTTAAAAATCTGAGTTTATATAAAGGCTAAATTTAGAAACTAATTATTCACTTTTTAAAAGATTCACAGTAGGACATAAGTCAATAGAAAACTCTCTAGCATATTTAAAATAGAATTCAATTTACATGCAACTTTTTGGGAGCTCTCCTATTGTACCAAACAAGGTCAACTTGTAAGCCAGTGCAGCCCACTCTTTAATCGCCATGCCATGAAGAGATGGAGCATAACATTGTTTAGAGGTCCAAAGTTGAATCTATGGCTCTGAGTATCTATAATACCCACAGTCCACAGGTCACCTTTAAAGCAAAGCAAGAATAGATACTTCTTTATGCATAAACTGTCAATATTAGTATGATGTAACCATGCTACAATGGCCACAACTATTGGATAAGGATCAACACTTGACCTGAAGAATAGGTGTCTTTGGGGGACCTGGCAGGGGAACTCTGCCCAAGAGTAGCTCAAATCTGCAAGATGAATTGCCAACCCATCAGATCATAACTCCTGAATAACTTGAATGTGAGTTCTACAATGAGCTAGAAAGATTCAGTCAGTAGAAGCAAAAAAAAAAAAAAAATTGGAAGGAATAACTGAGTCATCATAATGGTAAATATGTTAGGTCACTTTCAACTACACTTTCAACTACAACTACAGCTTCATGCAAATTGATTTAAGTAAGAAAGGAAATGTATTTATTCCTGCAACTAAAAGGTATATGAGTAAATGGAATTCAGGAATAGTTGGATCCAGATGTTCAAAAAATGAAAAAAAAAGTCATTGGGAATCTGCTCCTTTCCATATCTTGGCTTTGTTTTCTCATGGATTGACTTCATTTTCAGGCAGTTTCCTACAAATGATAACAAAACTATGCACCAGCAAAACTTCATGAAACATTTTTACCATTAGCTTTAACCAGATTGATAAAACCATGAGAAGTCGTCTGGTGTTTCTTGGGATAAAGCTACTTCCGCAAAGAAAAGTTTTCCCATTGATGAGAATCTCTATCCATGAGAGTGTTCATACATTTCAAAAGGTGCGAAACTGTGTTAATTTCTTTGGAAAAATTTTCCGCAGAAATACTTAGAGGAATCATTAATAAGTTTACTAATAAATCAAGTTGCAACTGCAAGTTATTCAGGATTCTTAAAAGCTCTCCAATTCTGCTTCCTTGCTATTTGCTTGAGCCATGCTTTTACTTTCAGAGACCCGTAACCACTGTCCACTCATCACTGGCTTTGTGGCCTTGAGCAAGTCACCTAAACAGCTATGAATCTCAGTTTCTTCATCAGTATGAAGATCATAAGAGTGTCAATCTCAAAGAGTTGTGAAAATTAAATTATTAAAGAAATAACATTTGTAAATCTCCTAGATTAGAGTCTGACACACAGTAGGTTCTTAGCTTATGTTTATTCTTTTAGAAACTGGCCTCATAGGTGCTATGATGGGCGTTCATGGGACAAAAGGCTACTTTACAGTACATCAGAGCCCAGATCTCCTGTGATAGCACAGAGTACAGCACAAAATCACCTTTAGATGCTCTCAGGGGATCAGGTACCAGTGTTAACTCTCCAGCTAACAAGATATAAGACCTTAGGTAATTCTCTTCGCTTCTTTGGGTTTTAAGTGTACTCATTTGGAAAAAATAAGTGCTTGGACACAGTATTTCTAAAGCTTCTTTTTGAGCTTTGGAAATCCTTCTGTATGTGTGATACCTTCTATGTATGCAACCTATCTTCTCTGTATGTAATTCTTCAAATCAAGATTTTCAAATTTCTACAACCAGTGAGTATACTTTTATGTTCAGGGACAGTAAACCCCAACATATAGATGTAAACAATAAGGAACTTACTACCTCACATAACTGGAAAACTGCACAGAGGGTGATTTTAGAGTTGAATTATTCAGTGGCTTATGATATTTTCATGGATCCAGATTCTTTCTGTCTTGCCACTCTGTCATCCTTGGCAAGTTGATCACAAGACAGTTACATCATCTCCAGGCAACACGTATTGCACATTACAGTCCAAAGAAAAATGGGGACTCTTCTTGAACCTTTTTTTCAGAAAAAAAAGTATTTTCCAGAAGAATCATAGCTAGGGTGATAAGTAATTTATCTTCCAAACAGAAACTCTTTTGAGAGTGGCAAGGGTCACTCGACTGGCTTTGACTAATCATGTTTTGCCATTTGCAGGGGAGTGGGATAGGTTTTTGTCCCCCAGACACTTGGAAAGTGAATATCTGCACAAAGACTAGAACGGTTGCAGGAAAGGCAAATGACGGTGTCTGTTGCAGCTGTTAATGATTGACTGTCCATGCATCTCTCTCCAATCTCATCTCTTCCTGTTCTTTGCTTCACATTTACACTTGGCACAGCCTCAGTTCTAGAACACATCATGCTGTTGCTTGCCTTTGTTCTTAATTTTACCTTTGCCTGGAATTATTGCCACGACGTCCATTGTCCTCTGGCCCCTACCTGCCTAATGATTCTCCGTCATTAAGGTAAAAGTACTCTAATCTCCCTCCCCCAACCTCCACCCTCTGCCTGCTTTGGGTGGCATGCCCCTTCCCTGTGTTCCCATAGAATTTGAACTTTTGCTTCTACATTTTTGGCTTTGGGGGGTTAGCTTGAGTGTTGATTTGTCATTCTAAACTTGGAACCAAATGAATAAGGGCAGCGACTGTTTTATTCATCTTTGTGTGCCTAGCACATTCAAGCATCTGGCATAAGCTTGTGCAACATGAATTAGATTAAGAAGTAAATAAACGAATTATAATCTGGGAAAGAGAGTTTGAATGCTTTTCACCATAGGCGGCCTGATATTGAGAATAAAGGAATTGGATTCCCAGAGTCCTAACTCCTAGTGGCTATTTTACCTAAACCAGATAAAGAAGTTCTGAGCTAAGCAGTAAAGTGAGCTAATGGGGTCTAGAAGGAGGAAAGATGTTGCTGACAGCATCTGGGGTTCGGAAAGACATTCCTATTATAATGGTATAATTAGCAACTTTACTTTCATAGACATTAATTTATTTTGTCATTAAATTAATTAGAATTAAAGAGGCCTTTAAATCACTGCTTGTTCCTATAAGGAGAGAGATATTTTTAAATGCAAAATCAAGCAAAGTTTTCCACCACTTTCCTGACCCTAAAGAGACAGAGAAGAGAGAGGCTGCCTCTGGGAGATAGTCACTTTGGTCTTCCCTGAGGCAGGGTTGGGTGTGAGATCACATTTTATAGGGAACGATGGCTGGTTGTTCTCCAAAGACAATGCAGAAAAAAAAAAACTGACAGTGGAATGCATTTTAAATTATCACAGGTCTGGATCCCCACTGTAGTTTTGGGCATGCTATTTTTTTTAACTAGTTTTCTCTTTGGTAAAATGAGGTAACAAATTCTACCTTATAGGGTTGTTGTGAAATAATTAGTTAGAAAATATAAGTAAAGTGCCAAGAATTTATTAGGCTTTCAATAAATGCTACTTAATTTCCTCCTTCTCCCTTAAACTGAGATTCAAATTTTACTTCAGATAAAGATTGTCATAGATTTCCAAGAAAAAATTCATAATCTTACTCCCTGCAAGCAAAAAGAAAAACAAGAAACAAAACTTTGCAACTAGATCATTATGTTATCAATTCTTTATATATTTATTCATTCCATCTAATTCATCCAGATAAATTTCTTTTTTGATAGTCTTTCCTTGGCTTCCATAAACTCTGTGCTCTTCTCAGTTTACTCTATGTTTTTAACCCCAAGTTCATCTATCACTTCCTCTCTTTTCCCTCAAATACTACCTGAACTCCCTCTACTATCTAAGAAACTCTTCCTGATTAAAGCAAAACATGATATGGTTATCTCTTTATCTTCCTTTTCATGGAGAGATCAATGAAGCAAAAATGAATACTGGACGTAGTACGAGCTTATATTGCACTGTGCATTGTGCATTTAGTTTTTATTGCAAATTTCCTCTTGCTCTTTTTCAAAGTAATGCGTATCCTTGATGAAACTGACTGTTTTGCAATTTGAATTTTTAGAAAGTGAGACACTTTTTCACTTATAGCCTTGAAGTTCTTTTTAGAATTGTATATGCTTGAAGACTGTATGAGACAATCTCTTGAGATACCTTACAGCTTTGGAGCTCTGTGGATCTATGAGTCAATGGCATTCCTTTGCTCAAGAAAAGCACGCAAGTTCCGTTAATGAGAACAGGTTTAAAAGGGTATACTCCTTATTGACGAATCCACAATTCAGTCCTACTCGGACTTCGATTGAGGTACCCTCATAGACTCTTATGACAGCTCCATTTTAGAGTGGAGATGCAGATATTGGCCTAGACCCAGACTTTTTAAAATACAGTAATGGCTAAACGGACTGCCATAAAGATCGCTTCGGATTTAGAGAAAGGTGAAGCAGAAAAGTCTACTGTTGAGTCTGATGGCTAACTAGAGAGTTCATTTGCAACAAGTTGAGAATTTACTGCTTATGGTCTTCAATTACCATCAAGATTTTCAACTTTCATATTTAACTTTGAAGCAAAAACATGAGTAAACGTAGAACATGTACTCTGATATGATTTTCTGGCATGACTGATATTTAACTGAATAAAATCAACCTGTAATTGAACAATTCTGAGTGATGTTGACAGAGGTGCTGAGAGCTTTTTCCTCTTGATCTAACAGAATAAAACTAAAAGCTGCATTTGTTTGGGTTTTTTTTCTTTAATTAAGACCACAGCATTATCAGGCTTTAGAACACTGAACAGAATGCACAGATGAGTTGCTATTTAATTAAGCTTTCCAAGAAACTTTTGAAGGCAGCAGATTAAATATGGGCTTTTACTTTTTACAGTTCTTAAAATAACTTTTAATTGTTTGTTGCACGGTTGATAAATTTTAAAAAATGTAACATCAACAAAATGTAAGCTGAGAAGAAACAGCCAATTTATTTTTTCTTCGCTCATTGCTAGTGTCAGGAGGCGAGCATTGAGAGGTTTTTGTGGCTACATCTTTATATGTGTTTGGAAGGTACATATGTGGTCCTGCGCTTTGCTTAAGATAACAATTCTAACAATAAGTGTTCTAAATTCCTAGGGGAAAAAATCACTTTTATCAAAAGAGCTGAATTTAAAGGTTCTTAGTCACTTATACAGCTGTAACCTATAGTGTATGAGTAAATTTAGGCCTAAATATCTTTGAGTGTAAAATAAGATTGCATGCCTTTTAATAACCAAATTGAAATGTTTTTGAATCTCCACCCACATAACTAACAGTGACCTCAGTCTTTTATGTAGGTCTCCTCTCCAAATATAGCCTAGGATCCCCAAAGATATGACATGTATCATTGAATGTGTGCTTGTCATCACTCAACCATTACTGCTTCCAAGGATCCAGAAGTCAGCTGTGCCCACGAACAGCTGCAGGTGAGGGTTCTTCAGTGCCTGTCAGGGGGAAGAGCTGTGCTGAAAATTCTGCAGTCCTACCGATATGTGATTCTCGTGGAGCTGCCGACCCTGACACTTTCCACTCCATCTCCTCTAATGTCACTAAGTTACCACTCTTCCATTCCTTTCTCAGAACAAAAAGAACCAGTCAATGAAGGTTCTCTGAAAAAACTACTTATGCCCCAGTTTTATGGCTTTTTGATAACATGAACAATCATTTTACTCAAGGCACAACCACCATGCCAGGATGGCAGAACCAGATGGCTTCCAGTGTCAGGTCATCCTGTCCTCTATCTGGAATAACACTCGCCTCCCTCTAGGCGAGTTAATGAATAAGGTCCCAGTCTAGACTCTCTTCTCTTAAGGTACATTTGTATTTACTGACTCTCATCCCTTCCTGTAATCACATTTCAGTTGAGTTTCTCAGACTTGTTTTTATTTATCAGACATACTTTTATGGAGACATATTTTTATGAAGGAGAGAATCATGTTCCAATTTCTTTCCCCTCAGAAGACTCTTAGAATTATATTTGAATCAATGCATGCAGATATCTAAAAGGGTTAGGTTCTGCCTATTTCTAAGACTCAAATGCAAAGACATATGTTGGGGAAGAAATGTTTAGAAACTTCCCTTGTGAATTGCATATAACTTCCAGGCTCTGCCTCACTTAAATGACCACTTACAAATCCTTACCATTTATTATGTGCCTAAGTTGTAGAAAAACCGCTGCAGAGTGACAGAAGTGCTCAAAATGTGTGACAGCTCCTCTTCTAGGAGGTTAATAGTTTACTTCTGTAGTTTTCAAATAAGTTTCATGTTTAAGTGTTTTTTAAAGCATTGGATAAAACTTTTATTGTGCTTTTATATTTAAACTATTTTTAAAACTATAATAAAACTAATACATTTAAGTGTGTTCTATTCCAAGTTTTTACGCACTTGTGCTTATTAATTTGTTAACGTGTTTTGCTAGATTAACTTGGTTTGAAGTAGACCTTGGAATGAAACTATGTTTTCTCCGTTCAAATAATTGAACTTTTTATAAATGTATAATTGATTAGGAAAGATGTAGCTTGGCAATGATCTTTTTATTTAGGCTTTCAAATGTCTAATAAAGTAAAATTGTACAAGGAAGTACAGTGTCACACTTCTTTAAGTGCCAGACAAGTTCTGCATCTGCCAGGTTCCTGTATATAAGATATAACGTGTTGTCTTATGATATTTTCAGTGTTTAAGATTTATTATAAGTTTTCATTGTTTATTTTTTTTTTTAATCTTCTATAAAGTTAAGGTCTTGATATTTTTCTGTTTACATCCATAAAAAATTTTTCAGGAAAAAAACCCAGGAATTTTAAGTTTGGATTTCAGAAGTAACTGAAATAACCTGGAAAGTTTTGATATTTGGGGTCAATATTTGACATAGATGAACAAAGTACCTAAGTTCTTATTTTCCTATGATATTAAACAGTTCATAAGGTTACAAGATATCAAGTACATTTTACCTAACAATGGTGCTTTTAAATGGTTACATAATCCATTCATTGACAGTCTCTAAATTAAGAAAGTCTAACATTCATTAGGTATGGTTAGTAACTCAAGTCTAAAACAGAGTTTCCAGTATTTCTCTTTCAGACTTTTGGATAAGTTTTGTTAAACGTCTTTTTTAATCTCCCATTGACTCTTAGAAATTAGGAGATATTAAGGTTGTCTTGGGAGAAGGTAGGTAGAAATGTGGTATTATCTGGGGGAAAGATGGCAGTAACGGCACGTAGATAGAGGTGAGGTAAACACTGAAGATAAATTTGGGTATTTATTCCATAGTAGTAATTATCTACATTTGCAGAATTGTTCATTTAAAAAACATTTTATGGGCACTTTGCTTCCGGGAAAATAGAGTAAACATGATTTTGCCTATTTTCCCCAATAAGTACAACTAAGAACCCTGGACTTCCTGTATAAAACAACATAAGGAGACTCGTAAAGCTGGAGAGAAGAAGGCAAAAAACATAAAGGCCCCAACAAATGCCTACTCTCGTGAGACAAAGGACCTGCAAAGGGACAACCTAGTAAGATAGAAAACGTTTAGACAACGCCACTCGACTTCCATCAAGCATCAAATATGTGAAAGGATGTCTTATAAAAAGTAAAGGACCCTTTGTTCTTGTTCTTTTTGCTCCATGGGTTGAACTAGATTTGATACATAGATATTATGGGAATGTAAATTTCAACTCAATATCTTAGGATATTTTGAAATACAATATTTCATTTTTTATTGGCCTCGGAGGTCCTCTGGAGTGATATATTGATAATTTGCTCATTGGATGGATGTTGGATGAGAGGATCAGTAAGTTACTAGAGATAGGTCTGCTCACTTTTAGTCAGAGGGAAGGTCTAACTTTTGCCTTTTCCGGCATTCAGCTCACAAAAATGCTATTTTTGTTCACAAATGAAGGGAATTAAAAAAATAAAACAAAAATAACATACTATGTAGCTTTAGGTCAAAATTTTAAATTTGGTTGAGACATTTTTTCTCAATCAAAAGGAGACAATTTTCTACTCCTGTATGAAAGAAAACTAACATATGCTTCCTTTCAATTTTCCAGGCTTTTTGTTTGATTTGATTTGGTTCTATGCTTGGCTTTGTTGTGTTTGTTTATTTTTAAACATTTATTAAGTTCTTAATACAAGTAACAATATGTGACAGCTTTTACACTTTACCATGTTTAGTCATTAGAACTGCTCTGTGAGTTAAGTTTGGAGAATGTCTCATTCCACAAATAAAGAAATTGAAGCTAGCATGTCACATATCTTGCCTGAGGTCATACATGGTAATCATACTTACCCCTGATGGAGTACTTGCTATATGACAGATGCTTTACACATGTGACTTTTAATCCACGCAACTCAAAAGGTCAGAATTTTTGGATGTAAATTTTTGTTAAACTACATGTTAAAAAGCAAAGTGTATAAATTAAAAGTGTGTAGGTCCATGAATTCTCGGAAAGTAAATACATTTACATAACCACTTTCCAGATGAAAATATAGAACACACCAGTGCCCTAGAAATCTAACTTGCCATCTTTCTTTGCCATTACTCCCTGCCAAAGGTAAGCACTACTTGATTTCTGTAACCATCAATTAATTGTGCCTGGATTTGAACTTTAAAAATCAATAGATTCATTTATGTTCCCTCTTGTGTTTGTGATAATCATCTATGTGATTTTGTATAGTAGAACTTCACTATTTTCATTTTTGTATATTATTCTATTTTAAAAATACACCATGAAGTATTTAACCACTCTACAGTCAACAGTGGCGTTTTCAGTTTGGGCTGTTTTGAAAAGTGTAATTATAAACAATTTTGTCTATATTTTTCAGTGAATATGAGTACAGGTATACTTTGTTTTACTATGCTTCACTTTATGGTGCTTCCCAGATATTGCTTTCTTTAACAAATTGAAGCTTTGTGGCAATTCAGCACCCAAGCAAGTCTATTGGCACCATTTTTCCAACAGCATTTGCTCACTTCATATCTCTGCATCACATTTTGGTAATTTTCGCAATATTTCAAACTTTTTCATTATTACTGTACTTGTTATAGTGATCTGTGATCAGTGATCTTTGATGTTACTATTGTAATTATTTTGGAGTGCCGCAAACCGTGCCCATATAAGGTGGCGACCTTGATAAATGTTGTGTATGTTCTGACTGTTCCACTGACCTACTGTTCCCTAGGCTCTCTCATTATCCCTGTGCCTCCCTACTCTCTGAGTCACAATAACATTGAAATTAGGCCAACTAATAGCCCTACAACGGCCTCTAAATGTTCAAGTGAAGGGAAGTGTCACACATCTCTCACTTTAAATCAAAAGCTAGAAAAGATTAAGCTTAGCGAGGAAAGCATGCTGAAAGCCAAGATAAGCTGAAAGCTAGACATCTTGTGCAAGACAGTTAGCCACTTTGTGAATGCAAAGAAAAAATTCTTAAAGAAAAATAAGTGCTACTCCAGTGAACACACAAATGATAAGAAAGCAAAACAGCCTTACTGCTGATATGGAGAAAGTTTTAGTTGTCTGGATAGATCAAATCAGCCACAACATTCCCTAAGCCAAAGCCTAATCCAGAGCAAGGTCTTAACTCTCTTCAATTCTATGAAGTCTGAGAGAGGTGAGGAAGCTGCAGAAGAAGTTTGAAGCTAGCAGAGGTTGGTTCCTGAGGTTTAAGGCAAGAAGCCGTCTCCATAACATAAAAGTACAAGGTGAAGCAGCAAGTGCTGATGTAGAAGCTGCAGCAAGTTCTCCAGAAGATCTAGCTCAGATAATTAATAAAGGTGGTTACGGGAAACAACAGACTTTCAATGTAGATCAAACAGCCTTATATTGGAAGAAGATGCCACCCAGGACTCTCACAGCTAGAGAGAAGTCGACGTCTGGCTTCAAAGCTTCAAAGGACAGGCTGACTCTCTACTTAGGGGCTAATGCAGCTGGTGACTTTAAGTTGAAGCCAATGCTCATTTACCATTCTGAAAATCCTAGGGCCCTTAAGAATTATGCTATATCTACTCTGCCTGTGCTCTACAAATGGAACAGTAAAGCTTGGATGGCAGCACTTCTGTTTACAACACGATTTACTGAATATTTTAAGCCCACTGTTGAAATCTACTGCTCAGAAAAGAAAGATTCCTTTCAAAATATTACAGCTCAATGACAATGCACCTGGTCACCCAAGAGCTCTGATGGAAATGTACAATGAGATTAATGTTGTTTTCATTCCTGCTAACACAACATCCATTCTGCAGCCCATGGATCAAGGAGTAATTTTGTCTTTAAAATCTTATTACTTAAGAAATACATTTTGTAAGGCTATAGCTGCCATAGATTGTGATTCCTCTGATGGATCTGGGCAAAGTAAATTCAAAACCTCTGGAAAGGATTCATCATTCTAGATGCCATTAAGAACATTTGTGATTCATGGGAAGAGGTCACAATATCAACATTAACAAGTGTTTGGAAGAAGTTGATTCTAGCCCTCAAGGATGATTTTGAGGTGTTCAAGACCTTAGCAGAGGAAGAAACTGCAGATGTGGTGGAAATAGCAAGAGAACCAAGATTAAAAGTGGAGACTGAAGATGTGACTGAATTGCTGCAATCTCATGATAAAACTTTAACAGATGAGAAGTTGCCTCTTATGGATGAGCAAAGAAAGTGGTTTCTTGAAATGGAATCTACTCCTGGTGAAGATTCTGTGAAGATTATTGAAATATCCACAAAAAATTTAGAGTAATAAATAAACTTAGTTGATAAAGCAGCAGCAGGGTTTGAGAGGACTGACTCCAATCTTGAAAGCAGTTCTTCTGTGGGTAAAATGCTATCAAACAACATTTCATACTACAGAGAAATCATTAGCGAAAGGAAGAGTCAATCAATGTGGCAAACTTCGTTGTTGTCTTCTTTTAAGAAATTGCCTTAGCCACTCCAGCGTTCAGTAGCCATCACCCTGATCAGTCAGCAACCATCAACATGGAGGCAAGACCCTCCACCAGCAAAAAGGTTAGGTGTTACTGAAGGCTTAGATAATGGTTAGCATTTTTTAGCAATAAAGTCTTTTTTTTGGTGAGGAAGATTGTCCCTGAGGTAACATCTGTGCCAATCTTCCTCTATTTTGTATGTGGGTTGTTGCCACAGCATGACTTGATGAGTGGTGTGTAGGTCCACACCCAGGATCCAAACCCCGGGCTGCTGAAGTGGAGTGTGTGAACTTAACCACTACACCACAAGGCCGGCCCCTAAAGCACTTTTAAATTAAGGTAAGTACATTGTTTTTTTAGTCATAATGGTATTACACACTTAATAGATTACAGTATAGTATAAACGTAACTTATATGCACTGGGAAACAAAAAATTGTGTGTGACTGACTTTATTGTGATATTCACTTTATTGTGGTGGCCTGGAACCAAACTCGCAATATTTCTCAGGTATGCCTGTAAATATTTCTCTTTGGGTGTATATTTAGGAGAAGAATTGCTGAATCATAAGGTATACCTACATTCTGCCTTAATAGAGAGTACAAAGTCTTTTCTAAAATTTAAAACTTATACTTCTATCGCCAGCAGTGTGGGACAGTTCTCATTGCTAAATATGTTTTCCTAAATTTGGTATCGTCAACTTTTTCCTTTTCGTTTTAGGTATTCTGGTGGGTAAGGTAGTTCTCTAAATCTGTATGATGTTAAACCCATTTACAATTAAGCCATTTATGTATCTCAGTGGTGAGGCGTCTGCTCATACTTTTGCCTAATTTTTTTAAATATGATTTTGTCTTTTTAAAAATTATTTGGAAAGTTTTTGTATATTGATTTTGTGTTTTGACATTGTAATTCCGGTAGCCATGCTATAATCACTCTTTATTTCTAAGAATTTATTTATAGATGTTTTGAGATTTTGTAAACACATAATCATACTGCCTATGAATAGTAGCAGGTTTTTCTTCCTTCCAATGCTTATATCATTCTGTTTTATTTTTTATTTTTTGCCTTAATGTACTAGCTAGGACTTTGGTACAACCTGACAAATAGTGATAGCAGGAAGTCTTATATGTTTTTCAAATTCAGGACAAGGCAGACTTTAAATGATTAATTATGAAATATAATGTTTTCCGTATGTTTTTTTCTAGATATAATTTATCAGATTATGGAAATTTGCTAAGAGTTTTTGTTTATCTTCTTTGGTTGGCTGATAAGTTTTAATTAAGAACAGAATCTTTGTGTTAATTAGTAGACTTTATTTTTTAGAAAAATTTTAACTTACATAAAATTTGAGTACACATTACAAGGAGTTCCTATACATCCCTTCCATCACACACACACACACACACACACACACACACACACTCAATTTTCCTATTATTAACATCTTGCATTAGGTTTGTATATTTGTTACAATTAATGAATCAATATTGATATATTATTAACTAAAATCCATATCTTATATTACCATTTGCTCTTTGTGAAGTAACGTTCGCTAGTTCTTGACAAATGCATAATGCCCTGCATTCACCATTAGAATATCATATAGAATAGTTTACCATCCTAAAAACTCCCTGTACTTTATCTGCTTATCCCTCCACCTGAGCTTGGCAACAACTGATATTTTTTTTCCTTATATTTAAAGTCAGTCTTTTGTAAACAAGACATAGTTAGTCTTGTTTCTTTTACTCACTCTAATAGTCTCTGTCTTTTGATTGGTATATTTAGGCCACTTAGATTTAAAATGATTATTGATATAGTTGGATAAATATCTACAATATTTCTTACTATTTGTTGAGCTTGTTCTTTTTTAATTTCTCTTTTTATGACTTCTCTAGTTTTATTTGAATATTTCATATGACTCCATTTTCTCTCCTCTCTTAGCACATCAATTGCACTTTTTTAAAAATTTAAATCTAGGTTTCCCTAGAGTTTGCAATATACACTAACTACTAATCTAGGTACATTTTCTAATACATTATACTTCTTCAAGTGTAGTGCAGGTACTTTGTGTGTTGTCAAGTACCTTATAAGAGTATTCCTATTCTTTCCTCTCGTCTCTTATAATATTGCTGTCGTTCATTTAACTTAGCTATGTGCTATAGTCACCTAGATTGTTGCTATTATTAATTGAAATGAACATTTATTAGATCAATAAGAATAAGTAAAATGGAAAATTTTATTTTACCTTTATTTATTTTTTCTCTAATAATCTTTCTTTCTCTCTCTCTTTCTTTCTTTCTGCAGATCCAAATTTCTGACCTATATTATTTCCTTTCCCTCTGAAGAACTTATTTTCACCGTTCTTATAAGGTAGGTCTACTAGCAACAAATTCTCTCAGCTTTTCTTAGTCTGAGAAACTCTTTAATTTTCATTCACTTTTGAATGAAATTTTCACGCTATACAGAGTTCTAGGTGGTGTTTTTTTTCCTTTCAATGCTTTAAACAGTGAACTCGTATTTAGTGTGGTACTTCTCCTTAGCATGGTTTCTGACAAAAAGTCCAAAGCAATTTTTTATCCTTCTTCCTTTAAAGGTAATATCCTCCTACTCTGGCTTCTTTGAAGATTTTTCTCTGTCTTTGGTGCTTGCAATTTGAATATGATATGTCTACGTGTACACTTTTTGATATTTATCCCACTAGGTGTTCTTTGATCTTCTTGCATCCATGGTTTGATGTCTGTTGTTAATTTTGGAAAATTTTCAGCCATTATAACATCAATATTTATTGTGATCAAGTCTCTCTTTCTTCTCCTTTTGGTGTTCTCATTACACATATGTTACGTCTCTTTAATTGTCCCATAATTCTTGGATATTGTCTTCTGTTTGTTTGTTTTTCATTCTTTTTTTTCTCCTTGCTTTTCAGTTTGGGAAATGTTATTAACATATTTTCAAGCTCCTTGATTATTTCCTTGGCTATGGCTTGTCTACTGATGAGCCTATCAAAGGCATCGTTCATTTCTGCTACAGTGTGTCTGATTTCTAGCATTTCATTTTGATGCTTTCTTAGAGTTTCCATCTCTCTTCTTACATTTTTCATCTGTTCCTACATGTTGCTCCCTTTTCTATTAGATCCCTTAACATATTAATCACAGTTATTTTAAGTTCTTTATCTGATAATTCCAACCTCTTTTGTCATAACTGAGTCTGATTCTGATGTTTTATTTTTCTCTTGAGACTATTTTTTCCTTGCCTTTTACTATGCCTTGTAATTTTTTGTTGCAAGAAAGACATGATCTATAGAGTAATAGAAACTAAGGTATTGAGAGTTTTAGTGTGAGGGTTTATGTTAATCCACCTAAGAATTGGTCTGTGTTTAATGTTTCCTGTAGCTTTAGGTGCTAGAGGCTTCAATTTCCTCCAGTTTTCTTTTTGTTCTACTCTGTTGACATTAGGATTTCCTAATAACTCCTTCTTAAATAGAGTCTATGTCTTGCAGCTCTCTGAGTTATATAATATTCTCTTATTTTACTGGAGCCCTCTTATGTGTTGGTAAGGTGTTGGGGAGGGGAAGTGTCCTATGCTTTTATGATTAAATCTCAGTTTTTTTACTGGGTCTTGTTCCCTGGGCTGTGACCTTCAGAAGCTTTTCTTGGCCTTTTTTCTTTCCTTTTGTGAGAATGGAGTTGTGTAATTGCACACCCCCAGATCAAATGAGCCCCTGGTAAAGTGGTTTGTCTTAAAGGACAGTCCTTTCTTATGGAGAATGCTCGGGGCATATTTCAGAATGGTCATTTCCCCTACCCTGCCTGAAACATGAGTGGACTTTTCTTTGATCAAACTTAGTTGGGTGTGGCTACAAAATTCTGGTCCTTTGGCACAGTGATTCTTAGAGCGATAGTTAGAGTTACATATGCAATTACCCAGTGGTTATTGGAAAGAATGTATGACCAGTGGTAAAGGAAACACCTGGAAGGTATTTGACATACCTTGTAGCAATTAATCAAACAATCAGTCCTATAAAGTTTATCACTATTGTTAAACTCATCTTATAGATGAGAAAATTGATGCTCTGAAAGGCAAATTATAACTTAAATGTAATATTTTTCTGAGCAACATACTGAAAAAAACTTGTAATTTTCTATGTTTATAAATTCTCTGTTCTATAAAGGTTTTCAGACACTATTTTCTAAAAAAGATTGTATCCTTTTACATAAAACATAACTCTTTAGTAAAAAATATTAAATAAAAATTATACATAGCAGCTTAAAGTGTTGTTTTATGACAGATTCTTTATCTGTGAATGTTTTGTACTTGGACATGCAAATTGATGGGAGTTTACTTGATTGAAATAACAGTTCTTCTAGGCCTCACAGAATGTTTCACATTTTGAAGACTAATTAGGCCAATTAAATTCTAAAAGCTCCACGGGGATATCTTCAATCTAAAAAAATGACAAGCACAATACTAAGACTGAGTAGTCACTCTGTCAGACAACTTTGCTTGCAAATTCACAATTCATGAAGACTTTTATTCTCCTTATTTTTTTTTCTTATTTTGTTCTTAATTTTTTCAAGTGGACTGAACTTCCATTCATTGAGGTCCTATATTCTTTACCACACAGAGGTAAAGGAAAGATACAGAGATCAACTTCTGGAATGGTGAGGGACTCAGTGAAGTTGCTTTCCCTGTGAAACAACGAAAATACAGGCAAAACAACTAAAATCAATCATTTCAGAACTCTGGCAAATAAAAACCACTGCAAGAACTGAAAATCATTTGTCTAAGAGAAACTACTAAAATGATAAAACAGTGGGATCTGTGAAGTTTTAACTTGGAGCTATTCCCATTCTGTCTCTTTCCCAGCTCGGTGGTGTGGCAACCAAAATCCAGCAGCATTGTAGACAGTGGAGATATCCGATTGCTTCTGGAGCTCTGTTAAAAGCACAATCCCCAGAGCACGGTCAATTTGTAGTCCAAACTTGGAACTCTCTTAGAAATCAGAATGTGTTGGTTATTTGATTTGACTCAGAGCACAACTTGGATGGATGGGGGGACTTAACTCTAAGGCATCACTGAATCAATGGCAAATGACTGACAATATTTCAGCTCTCTAAGGTTGTGATTTCAGATGAGGCTAGCAAGAGCCTGCTTGGGAATTTAAAAAAGTCCTGGAGAATTAGACAAACATAGGGAACTTTAAAAAGCTCCTACAAACTCCTAGGGGTCTAAAAGTTTGCTCAAGCCTATATACATGCTCAGGAAAGTCCTGGGAAAAGAGAAGACAACAGCCACTCACCTCTAGCTTACCTTGAGACCCCGTGCAAGAAAAAAGTGAAAGCTAAGTAAAAGCAAACTTCTGTCTGAAGTTTGAAGTTGTGCCTTTTCACACAGACCCTCTTGGGAAAAAAGCCAGAAGACATAAACAGGCTTTTAAGGAAATACTATGAACACTCATTATTTGGTCACTAAATTATACTAAGTAAGGTATGACTCCTAGGAAACCAGCCTCAAAAATAAAAACAAGAAATTAAAGGGGGATGAAAGCTAGCACAGAACTCAGTTAACAAACACTGAAGGGAACTCAAAATCTGCATAATCAGTCCAAGAAAGTGCTAAATAAATAAGCAATAATAAGAAACATGACAACAAAAAGAACAATAAACTTTGAGGGTGGAGAGTTCTGAATCCAGAGTTGTTTCAATACATTGTCTATCATCTCAAGTTTTCTATAAAAAAAATTGCAAGACATTCAAAGAAATTGGAAAACATGCTGCATGAACATGGGGAAAAATGCAGCCAGCAGAAAATGTCCCCAAGGGGGGCCAGATTTTGCACTTAGCAGCAAAACCTTTGAATCAGCTACCATGAATATGTTCAAATAACTAAAAGAAACCATATTTTAAAAATTAAATAAAGGTATGTCAATGATGTCTTGCAAATTGAGAATATCAATATAGAGGTAGAAATTATAATAAACGACGAAATAGAAATTCTAGAGTTGAAAATTACAAAAAATAAAGTGAAAACAATTATTAGATGGGCACAACAGCAGATTATAGCTGGCAGAATAAAGAATCAGCAAATATGAAGATAGGTCAATAGAGAGTGTCCAGTCTGAGTAGCAGAGGAAAAATAAGATGCAGAGCCCTGTGGGACACCATCAAGTGTACCAGTACAGACACAGTAGAAGTCCCAGAAAGAGAAGTAAAAGTACTTGAGAAACCCACTTCTTCCTTGCTCCTCCCAGAATACTGAAGTGTACTGTGTAACTAGGAGGTGAGAAGCAGCTGGGAGAACAACAGGCTCTTGGAGGGAATGAAAGGGACGTGGATCTTACTAACCGCTTTGCAGACTGCATCAGGAAACCCACCCAGGAGCTGTTGGGGATGCCTCGTCTGCAGATGCCCCCAACTGGCCCACAGGCAGCCGCAGTGTTCTGTGTACCTCACCAATGCACTCACCCGCCTGGTGGCCAGCTGCCTGTGCACCCCCTCATGGGTGGTGAGAATGAGCCCTTGCGTATGGGTAATGAGCATTCACAGAAAGCTGGCTTGACTCTGCAGGATTGGGAGAAAGCACACAAACTTGAGCACTCAGCATCATTTTTGGGAAAGCAGGCAGGGGGCTGTTAGCACCTGTCCTGGCTTTGCTGAATTGGGATAAGGCATACAATCTTAAGAATTTTCCCCCAAGGGAAAAGACGTATGGAGCAGATGCATCCATTGAAAACGTCCAAGAAAGCCTCAGAATCTCTAGTAGGGCTAAAAGAAGGTATTTTTCTCCCAAAGCCAGCCAGTAAAGACTGGAGGAGGTGACTGCTTCTTCAAATATGAAGACAGCAACACAAAACTTCAAAAAACATGAAAAATCACAGAACCACACCACCACGAAAGAAACACAAAAATTTCCTAATAATCGGCCCTAAAGAAATGGAGATTGGTGATTTGCCTGGTAAAAAATTCAGAAGAATTGTTTTCAGTGAGCTCAGTGACCTACAAGAAACCACAAAAAGACAAACAAAATCAGAAAAACAATACATGAACAAAACAAGAAGTGTAAGAGACATAGAAATTATAAAAAGAAACCAACTGAAGATGGAGCTGAAAAGTAGAATAAATGAAATAAAAAATGCAATAAAGAGTATCAACAGCAGACTTAATCAATCAGAAGAAAGAATTTGTGAAGTTGAGCATAATGCCCTCTAGGTCCATCCATATTGTTGCAAATGGCAAGATTTCACTTTTTAATTTTGACTTTGAAAGCATTATCCTAAGTGAAATAAGTCAGACAGAGAAAACCAAATACCATATGACTTCACTCATATGTGGAAGATAAACAACAACAACAACAAACAAACACATAGACACAGAGAACAGACTGGTGGTCACCAGAGGGGAAAGGAGACGGGGGAGGGTGAAAGGGATAAAAGGGCACAGGTGTATGATGATAGATGGCAATTAGACTTTGGGTGATGAATACAATGTGGTCTACACAAAAATCGAAGTATAATGATGTACACCTGAAATTTATAAAGTGTTATAAACCAATGTTACCTCAATAAAAATTTAATTAAATAAACAAAAAAAAGGATTTGTGAAGTTGAAGACAAGTCATTTGAAATTTTTCTGTCAGAGGAAAACTAAGAAAAATGAATGAAAAAGAGTAAAGAAAGCTTATGTAAATCAATGAGCTATCATCAAGGAAACAATCTATGCATTATTAGAGCCCCAGAAGAAGAGAAGGAGAAAGGGGCACGAAGCTTATTTAAAGAAATAAAGGCTGAGGACTTCTCAAATGTGGGGAGAAATTTGGACATCCAAGTTTATAAAGCTCATAGGCCCCCAAAAAGATTTAATCCAAAAAGATCTTCTCCAAGACGCATAACAAAGAAAGATTTTTAAAGCAAGAGAGAAAAAAATTCCTGACATACAAAAGAACATCTACAAGGCTGTCAGTGAACATCTCAGCAGAAATCTTGCAGGCCAGGAGAGAGTAGTATGATATATTTAGTGATTAAAGAAAAAAAGTACAAACTAAGAATATTTTCCTTGGCAAAACTGTCCTTTAGAAATGAAGGATAAAAAGACTTTTCTGGGCAAACAAAAGCTGAAGCAGTTTATCACCACTGAACCTTCCTTACAAGAAATGCTAAAAGGAGCTCTTCAAGCTGAAATAAAAGGACACTAGTTAGTAACGTGACAACATAAAAATGTAAAACTCACTGCTAAAGGTAGGTAGCCAAATTTAGGATACTCTAATACTGTAATATGGCGATGTTTTAATCAGTATAGTTTTAATCAGTTTAACCTAGTAACTGTTTTAATCAGTATAACCTAGTATAAAGGTTAAAGGACCAAAGTTGAAAACTAACTATAGTTACAATAATTTGTTAATGGATACACAATATAAAAAGATATAAATCATGACATCAAAAACATAAAATGGGGATGCATGTGTAAAAGGGTAGAGCTTTTGTATGTGATCAAAGTTCAGTTGTTATCAGCTTAAAAATACACTTTTATAACTATAACATATTTTAAGTAAGCCTCATAGTAACCACAAAGCAAAAAGCTACAGTAGATGCACAAAAGATAAAGAGCCTCCCCCCAAAATTAATGAGATAGTATTAGTAAGTTCTTACATATCAATAATTATTTTAAATATAAATGGATGAAATTCTCCAGTCAAAAGGCATAAAGTGGCTGAATGGATTTTATATACTGCTTACAAGAAACTCACTTTAGCTTTAATAACACATGTAGGCTCAAAGTTAAAGGATGGAAAAAGGTACTTCATGCAAATAGACTTTAAGTCAGAAACTGTAATAAGAGATAAAGAAGGTAATTTTATAATGATAAAAGGGTCAATTCATCAAGAGGATATAAACATTTTAAATATATATGCACTCAACATCAGAGCACCTAAATATGTTAAGCAAATACTAACAGATCTGAAGAGAGAAATATGCAACAATACAGTAATTGTAGAAGACTTTAATATCTCACTTTCAGCAACGGATAGATCATCCAAACAGAAAATCAAGAAGGAAACACTGGACTTGAACTTTACTTTAGAGCAAATTGACCTAAAAGACATATACAGAACTTCCCATCCGCAGCAGCAGAATACACATTCTTCTCAAGTGCACGTGGAACATTCTCCAGGATAGATCACGTTAGGTCACAAAACAAGTCTTAGCAAATTTAAGATAATTGAAATAATACTGAATATCTTTTTGAATACAATGTTATAAAACTAGAAATCAATAACAGGAAGAATAGTGGCAAATTCACAAACATGTGGAAATTAAACACACTCCTGAGCAACCAATAGGTCAAAGAAGAAATCAAAAGGGAAATAAAAAAATATCCTGAAACAAATGAAAATAGAAACAGAGCATACCAAAACTTATGGGAGGTAGCTAAAACAGTTCTAAAAGGAAAGTTTATACCAATAAATACCTACATTAAGAAAAAAGAAAGATCTCAAATAAACAACCTAACTTTACACCTCAAAGAACTAGATAAATAAGAACAAACTAAGGCCAAAGTTGGAAGAAGGAAGGAAATAACAAAGATCAGAGCAGAGATAAGTGAAATAGAGACCAGAAAACCCAAAGAAAAGATCAATGAAACTAAGATCTGTCTTTTTTTAAAGATAAACAAAATTGGCAAAACTTTAGCTAGACTAATTAACAAAAAATTGAGAGAAGACTCAGATAAATAAAATAAGAAATGAAAGAGGAGACATTACAACTAATACCACAGAAATACAAAGGGTCGTAAGAGACCGAGTAACTATATGCCAAGAAATTGGATAACAGAAGAAATGGATAAATTAGTAGAAAAATACAACCTACCAAGAATGAATGATAAAGAAATAGAAAATCTGAAAAGATCAATAATGGGTAAGAAAATTAAATCTGTAATCAAAAAACCCTCAACAAAGAAAATCTCAGGACCCAATGACTCTATTGGCAAATTCTATCAAACATTTAAAGAATTAATACCAATCCTTCTCAAACTCTTCCAAAAAATTAAAGAGGAAGGAATACTCCTAAACTCACTTTATGGGGCCAGTATTATCCTGATACCAAAGCCAGACAAAGATAGCACAAGAAAAGAAAATTTTAGGCCAATCTTCCTGATGAACAACAATGACAAAATTATCAACAAAATATTAGGAAACTGAATTCAACAGCACATCAAAAAAATTGTACTTCATAATCAAGTTGGATTTATTCCTGTGATGCAAGTATAGTTCAACATACACAATCAATACATGTGTTATGCCACATTAAGAGAATGAAAGACAAAAATATATGATCATCTTAATGATGCAGAAAAGAAGCACATGACAAAATTCAACTTTCTTTCATGATAAAAACTCTCAAAAAATTAGGAATAGAAGGAATGCACTTCAACATAATAAAGGCCATATATGACAAATCCACACTCAACATCATGTTTGATGCCTAAAATCTGAAAACTTTTTCTCTAAGATCAGGAACAAGACAAGATGCTCAGTCTTACCAGTTTTATTCAAAATGGTATTGGAAGTCCTAGTCACAGCAATTAAGCAAGGAAGAGAAATAAAAGACATCCAAATCAGAGACGAATAAGTAAAATTGTCTCTGTAGATTGCATAATCATATATATAAAGAAAACTCTAAAGACTCCACTAAGATACTGTTAGAAATAATAAATTCAGTAAAGTTGGAGAATACAAAATCGGTGTGCAATAATCAGTTGCATTTCTATACACTAACAACAAACTATTGGAAAGAGAAATTAAGAAAACATTCTCATTTACAATAGTATCAAAAACAATAAAATACTTAGCAATAAACTTAGCCAAGGAGATGAAAGACTTATACACTGAAAACTATAAGAAATTGATGAAAGAAATAGAGGAAGACACAAATAAATAAAAAAAATCCCACCTTCATAGATCAGAAGAAGTAATGTTGTTAAAATGTCCAGACTACCCAAAGTAATCTACAGATTCAATGAAATTCCTGTCAATATTCCACTGGTATTTCTCACAGAAATAGAAAAGGCAATCTCAAATTTGTATAAAACCACAAAGACCCCAGATAGCCAAAGCAATCTTGAGAAAGAAGACCAACACTGGAGGTGTCACACTTCCTGACTTCAAACTATATTACAAAGCTATAGTAATCAAAACAGTATGGTACTGGCATTAAAAACAGACACATAGACTAATGGAACAGAATCAATAACCCAGAAATAAGCCCCCAGATATACGGTCAACTAATATTTTACAAGGAAGCCAAGAACACTTAAAGGAAAAGGATAGTTTCTTCAATAAATGGTGCTGGGGAAACTGGATATCTACATGCAAAAGACGGAAACTAGATCCCTATCTCACACCACTCACAAAATTTAACTCAAAATGAATTAAAGACTTAAATGTAAGACCTGAAACTTACTACTAAATAACTACTATCAGAAAACGTAGGGAAAAATCTCGACATTGGTCATGACAATAATTTTTTGGAGATGACACCAAAAGCACAATCAACAAAAGCAAAAATAAACAGGTGAGACTGCATCAAACTAAAAAGCTGCTTCTCAGCAAAGGAAACAATCCAAAAAATGACTGCCAACCTATGGAGTGAGAGAAAGTATTAGCAAACTATGTATCTGTTAAGGGATTAATTTCTAAAATATATAAGGAAATATACAGCTCAATAGCAAAACCACAAATAATGTGATTAAAAATGGGCAAAAGGTGGCCGGCCCGTGGCACAAGCGGTTAAGTGTGTGCACTGCGCTGCGACAGCCTGGGGTTCGCAGGTTTGGATACCAGGCACGCACCAACGCACTGCTTGTCGAGCCATGCTGTGGCAGCATCCCACATAAAGTGGAGGAACATGGGCATGGATGTTAGCCCAGGGCCAGTCTTCCTCAGCGAAAAGAGGAGGATTGGCAGATGTTAGCTCAGGGCCGATCCTACTCACAAAAAAAAAAAAAAAAGGGCAAAAGACCTGAATAGATATTTTTTCAAAGAAGACATGCAAATGGTAGATACACAAAAAACACAGGTACATAAAAATGTGCTCAACATCACTAATCATCAAGGAAATGCAAATCAAAACCCGATGAGATATCATCTCACACCTGTTAGCATAGCTTTTATTAAAAAAATCAATACATAACAAGTGTTGGCAAGGATGTGAAGAAAAGGGAACCTTTGTACACTGTGGGTGGGAATGTAATTTGGTACAGCCATTACAGAAAATGTAGTATGGAGGTCCCTCAAAAAATTAAAAATAGAGTACCAAATGACCCAGCAATCCTAGTTCTGGGTAACAAAATCAGTGTGTCCAAGAGATATCTGCACTCCCCTGTTCATTGAAGCATTATTCATAATAGCAAATATATTGAAAAAACCTGAATGTCTATCAATGCATGAATGGATAAAGAAGACGTGGTATATATACAACGGAATGTTATTCAACAATGGTAAAGAAGGAAATACTGCCATTTGCAAAAACATGGATGAAACTAAAGGACATTATGCTAAGTGAAATTAGCTAGAGAAAGACAAATAGTGTATAATCTCAATTATATTGGAATCTGAAAAACAAAAACAGAAAGAAACCAATCATAGAAAAAGAGAGTGAATGGTAATTACCAGGGGCTGGAAGATGGGGGATGTGGGGAAGCGTACAACCCTTAGTTACAAGATAAATAAGCTCTGGGGATCTAATGTACAGCATGGTGACTATAGTTAATAATACTGTCTTTTACTTGAAATTTGCTAAGGGTAAACCTTAAGTAGTCTCATAATTCACACAAAACAGGTAACTACATGAGGTGATGAGTGTGTTACTTAATTTGATTTTGATAATCGTTTTGTAAAGTATACTTATGTCAAATCATCGCATTGTACACTTTAAGCATATACAGTTTTATTTGTCAATTATACTTCCATAAAGCTGAAAAAAATTATAAAATATAATACTCAACAAACTAAAATTAGAAGAGAACTTCCTCAATCTGATAATGGATATCTATGAAAAATGCACTGTTAACATGATTGAGAAAGCCTGAATGCTTACTCCCAAAGATCAGCAATAAGACAAAGATGCCCTCTCTTGCCACCTCTATTCAACACTGCACTGGAGGTTCCAGCCATTGCAAATAGGCAAGAAAAAGAAATAAAATGCATCCTATTTGGAAACGGAGAAGTGAAACTATCTCTACTTTCAGATGACATGATATTTTATATAGAAAATCCTAAGGATGCCACTAAAAGCTACCAGTAATACTAAAAAAATTAAATAATGTAGCATTGTATTTCTATACACTAAAAATGAGGGAAATTTTTCATTTATAATAGCAGAAAAAAGAACAAACTATCCATAAATAAATTTAATTAAAAAACTATGACTTCCACACTGAAAACTATAAAGTATTGTCAAAAAAATTAAAGAAAATATAAATAAATGTGAATACATACGATGTTCATGGATCAGAAGACTTACTATTGTTAAAACAACAATACTTCTCAAATTGATCTACAAATTCAAGACAATTTTTAGAAAATCTCAGCTGCCTTTTTGCAGAAAATGACAAGCTGATTGCAAAATTCATATGAAAATGCAAGGAACTCAGAACAGACAAAGCAATCATAAAAAAGAAAAACAAGTTTGGAAGACTTACATATTCTAATTTCAAAACTGATTACAAAGCTACAGAAATCAAAATGGGTGTGGTCCTGGCAAAAGAATAGATATATAGGTTAAGGGTATAAAACTGACAGTCCAGAATTAAACTCTCACATTAATAGTTAGTTGATTTTTGACAAAAATGTCAAAGAGTGAAAGAATAGTCTTTTCAACAAAAGGCACTGGGATAACTGGATGCACATGCAAAAGAATGAATTTGTTCCCATACATTGCACCACACACACAAAACATTGCTCAATGTGGATCATAAACCTAAATGTTTGAGCTAAAACTATAACACTTCTTAAAGAAAATATATGAGTAAATCTTAACGACCCTGGGTTAGGCAATTGTTTCTAACATACAACACCAAAAACACAAGTGAGGAAAGGAAAGGTAGATAAATTAGACTTCAAAGTACTCTTATCTCTCAACAATAAAGGGACAGATACCTTAATTTTAAAAGTGAGCAAAGGATTTAAATGCTTAAAATATTGAATCCTTAGATATTTCCCCAAAGACATAAAAATGTCCAATTAACACATTAATTAAAAGATCTTTAGTATCATTAGTTATTAGGGAAATGCAAATCATAATTCCTATAAGATACCATTTCACATCCATTAAGATGGCTAAAATAAAAAAGACAGACAATAACAGATTTTGGAAAGGATCAAAAAAAAAAATTAAGCCCTCATATATTTTTTTGTGGAATGTAAAATTGTTCAGCCACTTTGGAAAACAGTTTATTAGTTCCTCAAAATTCTCAACATAAATTGCCATGTGATCCAACAATTCCAATCCCAGGTATAGACCCAGGAGAAATGAAACCACATGTTGGAACAAAAAGTGTAAATAAATGTTCATAGCAACAGTATTCATCACAGCCAAAATGTGGAAACAACTTAAATGTCCATCAGCTAAAGAACAGATTTCTAAAATGTGGTATAGCCATATAATGGAATATTATTTCACAATAAAAAAGACTGAAGTAGTGATACATACTATAACACAGGAGAACCTGTAAGCACTATGCTAAGTGAAATAAGCAGTCACAAAAGATCACGTATTGTATGAGTCCATTTATGTGAAATATCCATTTAAGAGAATCCATAGAGACAGAAGGTAGAATAGTGGTTATCTGGCACTGGGACAGAGGAAGGAGAAGTGGGAATAGGAAGTGATTGCTAATGACTACAGGATTTCTTTCTGGAGTAATGAGAATTGATTGTGGTTATGGTTGCACAACTCTCAGGATACTAAAACCCACCAAACTCTACGATTTAAATGGATGAACTTTATGGTACGTGAAATATATCTTAATAAGTCTGTAAAAAAAAACTTAAGATACAGTGGGAGCATAGGAGAAAGTCACTAACTAAACCTGGGGTTGAGAGATTAGGAAATGCTTCCAGAAAGAGGTGGCAACACGTTAATAGAGGCCAAAAGGGCAAATGGGATATATCCTGCGCTGGAGTGGATTGGGGAGCAAAAGATTAGCTATAGGCCTGTCATCCATTTTCTCTCTTTATCCAGGAATGGCCAGGAAAGAAAAAAATATGACACAGTCAAATCCACTTGTAAATGTGTTAAACAACAGACCTTCAGGTGAACATATTAGAGGTATTTAGTAACAGACTTATCTACGGAATGGTTTTAGTAAGAGGAATCCAGTCTATCCAGTATTGCTTATTGTAAACAAATGTGACATCTATGGATTTATGGGGCATGACATCCTAGAAAATTTCATGTAATGAATGCAGTTATTGGAGTAGAAAAATGAAGATATTTTATGACCAAAATACTTCTCTAGCTAAATACTTCTGAAGCTAGATACTGGACAAGATCTCTAATTCTTGTGAATCTGACTTGACAATTTAATCCTTTGGGCTATCTCATAGGCAAAAGGCTTTCCAGACACTGGAATAGCACATGAGAAGATCTCAAGATGTGGAATAGCCGAAGTAGACTTGAGAAATGCTTAGTGTCATTAGAACCAAAGATTAAAGATAGAAGTGGCATAAGATGAATCAAGAGAGGAAAGTAAGAGTCAGCCAAAACGAGCCTTAAATACAATAATAAAGGATCAGACTTTATCCTAAAGGCTGTGAAGTCACGAAAATTATTAAAGGAAGAGGATGACAGTTTTGTATTAAGAAGGATCTGATTGTCTGAAGTAAGAAGAGAGTAGACTGAAGTAAACTAGAGGCATACATGAGAGAGAAATATAAGTTAGGATGTTGTTGCAGTAAATGAAGGATAGAAATTATATGAACTTTAGGGTGGGAGCAGTACAAATTTTAAAAAGATAGACAGATATGAGAGCCTATTAAGTGATATAGCCGAGAGGAACTCATAAGTTTGTGGATAAAGGAAGTGAAAGGAGAAGACGACTCTCAGATTTGTGTCTTGGGCAACTTAGTGAACAGTGATATTTTCTGATATAGAAAATATGCGAGAAGCAGCAAGCCTGTTGGAAGGAGAAAGACAATAAATTGAAGTTTGCAAAAGTTGAATTTGAGTTGCATGTGAGATAACTACATGGAGATGCACAGGAACGTTGGGGTGTAAGGCTGTGATGAATTTGGAGTTTGGAGAATTGTTAATCTGAAGATAATTGCTGAAGCCAGGGCACTGAATGAGATCATCCATGAAGAATGCATATGTTAAATGGGGGAAAAATTTAGGAATAGAAATTTGGAGAGTATAGAGGAACTAAAGGATAAAAAAGAAAGAAAAAAAACCCAAGAGAAATGATGTCAGAAAAAGCCAAGAAATTAGATTTTCAAGGAAAAAGTGGTCCACTAGTCAATTGTTTCAGAGACCTCAAATATCTTAAAGACTGAAAATTTTTCACTTCTTCAACAATAAAAATATAGTTGATAATCTTTACAAAGTTATTTCAAAGAAGTAGAAGAGAAAAGAAGCTAGAATAGTGAATGGAAACTTTAAAAGGAAGGGGAGAAATTTACATAAGAGGGAAAATCAGACCAAATGAAGTTTTTTGTTAGAGTATTTTAGAAGACAGTGTAGCATGTTTTAAAGCTCATTTTTTAAAAGTGGATAATTAAGTAATCGGTTTTCCTGAAAAATTGAGAAGGGGTGGATCCATGAGAACAGGGAGATGTTAGCTTTAGATAGAGAGATTTATAATCCAATGTAAGGAAAGAGAAGAAGGGAAAAATTATTGTTGATGTGGCTGCTTTGGTGGATAGGTTATGGGTGTTATCTACCTGTTGACTTCTATTTTGTCTGAGGAGTAGGAAGTGAGGGCATTTGCAGAGTTAGAAAAGAAGTGTTGGCATCGGTGCCTTTAAGACTATAGTGAAGGTGTGAAATATGCATTATGGGGTATGGGAGAGAGCTGGATACGGAGGCCATGTTGAAGCTCTTTGGTTGGAGACTAAATATTCATACACATGATATTTGAACATTTCTCTCTAACATGTTCACAGCCCAAGTGTAGGACAGAGAAGGAAGAGTTAGATACATCAGGGGTCAATTTCAAATGGTCATTTTCAAAATCTAACTATACAGTGAAGGACTGATCACTGTCCTCCTCCCCCAGTCTAGAATGTAATGTAAACCTAATGAAGATAGGGGTCTTAAGTGTTTTATTTTCCATTTGTATATCTACCACCTAGCACAACACCTTGTAGGTTTGAGGAATTAAAAACAAAAAAAAAGAAATAAAGCATGAAGGCATGAACTCTTGGGACACTCAGTCATACTCAAGCCAGCCCTTATTTTATGTTGTCACATATCCCCTAATAAATTGTTTCACAAATACTTATTTTCATGTCCTATACAGTAGAAGACACCTGAGGATATGGACTGTTTTGATATACCTGATCATGTATAGGTTTACATTATACTAATTCACAGTTACATACTTTTAACTTGTGATCAATGTTAGCACACTGAATAACATACAAAAAAATTTCAGCATCAAGTAACAGAATATTGGTGTTATGGACTAAATATTTTTTTCTCCCCCAAATTCATACGTTGAAGCTCTAACCCCCAATGTGATGATATTAGGAGGTGAGGACTTCAGGAGGTGATTAGGATTAGATGAGGTCATGAGGATGAGGTCCTCATGGTGAGATTAGTGCCCTTATAAGAAGAGACCAGAGAGCTTGCTCTCTCTTTCTTTCTTTCTCTGACATGTGAGGACACAGCAAGAAGACAGTCATCTGCAAACCAGGAAGAAAGCTATTACCAGGAAATGAATCTGCTGGCACCTTGATCTTGGACTTCCCAGCCTTCAGAACTGTGCGAAATAAATGCCTGTTGTTTAAGCTCCTCAGTCTAGGGTATTCTGTAATAGCAGCCCAAGCTGACTAGGACAACTAGACCACGATTTTAAAAATAAAGATATTTATCTCACATGATAATGTGTCTGGAGGTTAATTTTGCCAAAGTTGGTGTTCAGCTGCTCTACAGATTAAGTGTCTTTTCATCCTTCTGCTCCTCTATCCTCAGCATCGTGGCTTCCTATTCTCTGATTTGCTGTTTTACAGTAAAAAGATGGCTTCTGCAGGTCAAAGCAGCATGTTCTAAGATAATCGCATCCAAAAACTTGTCAAAGTTTCTATCCTCTACCATTTCCTTCTCAGGAAAGAAAATCTCTCCTAAAATATAATAGACTTTCCCTAAGGTCCCTTTGACCAGAGTTAGATGGCATTCTCGCTAAAAAGGAGGCTTAGAAATCAGATATCTGGCACTGCTGGTCTCTATTGTGAGGGGCTACCTCGTTAGTAAGGAAGAGGGATCAAGGAAACTTGCTGGGTAGGCAGCATTGGGGGCGCTATGCCAGATGCTGAGTGTGGATCTATAGGAAGTTAATGCCCTTTGAACCCTTAGGAAAATTGCATATCATGGCAAGGTGGACCTGTCACCAACCATATGGAGCCAACTTTCCCTCCTCCCCAGCCCTCCTCTTGGTCTCTGGCTACTTCAAGAGCTTTTACTGGGATTCCTCAGATGGGCCTGGCCTTTTCTGAAGTGACCCACATGCTAAGATTGCCCCTTTCCTCTAGCACTGTTTTCTCAGTCAAAACTCACATTCCACGAGGTGTTTGGTCAAATGAGAGAGTTAATCCACTCTTAAAAATGCAAAAGATAAAGCCTTAACTCTCTTCCAATAAAAATTTTCAATCTGAGAGAGAATTTCCTTCATCTAAATTATTGTGTAATTAGGGAAAGGTCGGAGGAGAAATTTTGAATGTGGAGCATTATGGAGCTAGGGTATGTTGGGAGTGCTTATCTCCCTTTTGGGCCTAATTGTCTATTACCCCTATCCTCTGAGAATTTGAGTGGGAAGGAAGACTGACCCCATGTGCTTCCCTACTCTCTGCTCTCTACCACTCAGGAACTCAGCTATACCCCCTATAAGGCACATAAAGACACACGAACTGTATGTCATCAGACAATGCCTCCAATGATGGAGGGTAAAGCCATAGCACGGTTTTTGAGACACCATCCTCTGATGCAATGAATATATCTTCAAAACACATAGCACATAGCTAAATTTATTAGGTATCTAGAAATTATAGAACAAAGTCATGCAATGAAGCTGAAAGCACGTCGGCCCCTTCAGAGAGAAGGTGTGCTGCTATATTATGATCATAGATGCATTTCCATCATCTCATGTCTGCTTCCTGAAATAATAACTTTCTAATGCATTATTGCTTAAAGTCCAGAACAGTGTTACCATCATCATTACTTTTACTAAATGCTCCATATATCTCTGCTTTAAAATGTTCATCTTCTAATATATTGTATTTGATTTTTCCTTGGGACAAAAGCCAAAACAGTTATAAGGCTTAAAAGGCCAAAGTGTTGACCCAAAACAATAGCAAAGAATTACATGCACTCTACTAACTACCATCTTGCCCACACACTCCTTAAGAGGGCAGCAAATAAACCATTTTCTGTGCATATAATCAAAATTTCCTTATTTTATTTTTTCTAAACACCCTCTATCCTTTTCATGGTAGCTTCATGAAACTCAAGTTTAGAAACAATATATATTAGAGCTGAAATCTTATACTCCCCTAACTGGTCACACCTACTGTGTGTTGTTTTATGTCAAGCTTACCAACTAATTTTAAGTCTTGACAGGACAGAAACCATATTTTACACAGCTCAGGTCCTGAATACCTACACACAGCAAAGCACCCTGAACACAGTAGGTGCTTACTCCGAGACAACTGCTTTTCAAAGTTGAAGATTCAGATGGTAATAACCCCATAGCAGCCTTTCTGGAGAGCTTGGACAGGATGCATACACACAGTGCTGCAGCTCTATCTGAGTATCATCTTCCCACCATCAACCATTATGCCTTCACGTGCCTACCAGCCAACCAGGGAAACAGGACTTAGATCCAAATACAGGATGTGAAGGTCTTACCCTCAGCTTAAGAAGCAATTGCCTTGCTCTATCCACAAATGTGGGATCTTGAGATGACTTTCAAGAAAATCTTTACATGTTATTTTTAATCAATGTCTTTCTTTTACCTGGGATGCAAACTATCTAGTGTGCACTGTGATTCAGTAACAGAGAAATTAAGAAGTTCAGCCAGAAATACATTAATTCTCCTCTGGGTGTAAAGTCGTGGAAAGAAAACTACCATGATCGTAGATGGGTCCCTGTATTAGTTTCTCAGAGCTGCTGTAACAAGATACCACACCTGAGTGGCTTAAATAACAGAAATGTATCGTCTCACAGTTCTGTAGGCTAGAAGTCCAAGATCAACGTGTAGGCAGTGTTGATTCCCTCTGAGGGTTGTGATGGAGAATCTCTTCCATGCCTCTCTCTTAGCTTCTGGTGGTTTGCTAGCAATCTTTGTCAATCCTTTGCTGGGAGATGCATCACCCTGATTTCTGCCTTCATCTTCACTCTGCATTCTCCATTTGTGCATGCCTGTCTCTGTGCCCAAATTTCCCCTTTCAGAGGGACACCAGTCATATTTGGTTAGGGCCCATACTAACAGCCACATAGGAACTTGATTACTTCTGTAAAGGCCCTATCTCCAAATAAGGTCACTTCTGACTTTATGCGGGTTGGGACTCCAGCATATCTTTCTTTATGGGGGTGGCATGACTCAATCCATGACTGTCTCAGCCTAGTGTGTACCATGCACATGGTTACTTTAATATTAATCATATGCATATATGGTTTTGTTTCTTTCCACCATAAAAACAACTTTCATTGCATTATTAGCTCAGGTAAATGCAATGCTGCCGCTTGAAGAGAGAGGCTCAGGATGGGAAGGATCACCAGAGGGGAAAGGAAGTGTTTGGCTAATGAAATGACGTTGTGTGCACTTGCAGAGAGGACAGCTGGTGGGCACGGCTTGTTCAGGTGAAGAGGAGCTGAAGAGAGTGAAAGAGTGGGCAGAGTCTTTAATGCTTGTTTCTGAAAAGCTAAATGAGACCTGGCAGTCACTATATTTTGAGTGTCCAGTGCTTACTTAACTGGGTCACCATCTGGAGGGGCTGTTGGCTGTAACCCCAGGGAGTTTCTGAGCCTTTGTATTTTGACAATAGTAGCTGGCATGTCCTGGGCTCTTGCTATAGCCCAGGTAGTATGCTAAGCGCTCCCTTACATTATTGCATCCTGTGCTCTTAACAGACCTCTGAGGAAGCTTGGACAGACGAGAGAATGAGGCTCATAGTGGTTAGCCATCATTGTCGGCACTAGTTTGTGATAGAACCAGAGTTTGAACTCTGGTTTTTTGAACTCAAAGTTTCAGTCTTTGACTATGTTGTTGCCCTTGGAACCAATGCCTTTCCTTTTCCTGGTTCACACTAGTCAAGCTGTGTGGTAGAAATAGACCACTAGACTGCAATCAACATGCACTGCCCAAATGGCAAGCATGGTGCACTAGAGTAGCTCAGAGGCCTGAGACCTGAAGCCTGCTGCCCAGTCTGTTTCATTTTTCCTTTTGTGAGATTCAGAGCTGGGAGGCATATACACACACCGGTGGAGTACATGTGAGCTCTTATCTTGCAGGAAAGATGCCTCTGGCTCTCTTCCCATCTTATCATCTACCATAGACTAAATGTTTGTGTCCCGCCTCCCCAGATTCACATATTGAAACCTAGTCTCCATGTGATGGTAGTTGGAGGTGGGGTCTTTGGGAATTGATTGGATCATGAGGGTGGAGCGCTCATGAATGGGATTAGTGCCCTTATAAAAGTGACCCCAGAGAGCTTCCTTGCCTCCACCACCATGTGAGAAGACAGAGTCAGAACACAGCCTTCCATCTATGAACCAGGAATTGGGCCCTCACTGGACACTGAATCTGCCAGAGCCTTGATCTTGGACTTCCCAGCTTCCAGAACTGCGAGAAATGTATGCTTGCTATTTAAGCCACCTAACCTATGGTATTCTGCTATAGCAGCCCAAATGAACTAAGACATCACCTCAACCCCAACACACTACAGTCCTTGGATCCTATTCCTGTTCCAGAATATTCCCAATGTGTAACTTTGGAGAAGACAGCCTTTGTTTGACTTGATTTCCTCTCTCCCTTCAACTTCCAAATCTCTTGTTTTCCTTTTTTTTTCCCTCTCCTACAAAGTACAAAGCAGCCAGACTTCATTTGACTGTGTTTTACTGTAGAAGGATCATTGATTATTTAAGCGCAGTTTAGGGAATAAGATTTGTTAGTTAACTTCTGCTTTTCCTAACTGGTTTGGTGATTGAACTTTCAACAGTTTTCAAAAAGCTTTAGGGAAATGTGCCGGAAGAGAAGTGTGTGCGTGAATCTGTACATTCAAAATGTATAGTTTAGTTAATAGAGATAAAAGTTACTTTATTATTTTCTAGGAGCAGATCACCTGGGAAGTCTATTATAACAGCCTAACCTTAAAGCCAGCCCTGACATTCCTGTAGGAAAAGATAAATCAGTCAGCACACCTCCCTCCCACACCTGGACACACGATCTTTCTCATTTTATAGGAAAATGTGGTATTATTAAGAAAAAATAAGTCTTTCTGTGACTTAACTATAACTTGGGAAGTTTGTATTAATGTTAACTAAGGTAACCATATTCTCTAGTCATAAGTCACTTGAGTGTATGCAGAAGCAAGAGGAGGGCTTGTTAGATACGGTTATAAGCTTGCCAACATGGCTTACATTCTGTTCAGGTAACTTTCTCATCCTTCTCTGAAATAAAACAACCTCAGGGGAAGGAGGGCAGGGCTAAACTACATTGTTCACAAAACTCAGACTGTTAGGATATGAACCTAAGTATACTGCTACAGGCATTTGAAATATCCGAGTGTGCTGGGTTTGAGATTCAAAAGTCCTAATTCAAGGGTTTTGTATTAGATATTTTACCCTAAGACTATCTCATGTACCATGACTGACAAAATACTGCCAGACTTTTTTTTTTATTCTTGCATTTTATTGAAATATATTTTCAGAAAAGCATTCCTACCGCAATGTACAGCTCGAGGAGTTTTTATAAACTGAACACATGTGTGCATTCAGTACCCGGATCGAGAAACAAAACATTACTTGTGCCCAGAAACTCCCTCCTTCTCCTTTCCAGTTTTTCTCCTCTCCCTCCACACTGTGCTGAGAATCAGGCTTTTTTAAAAAATAAATTGTGCCTACACACCTTTATTTACCTGAAGACAAACGACAGAAACAGCATCTGAGGAGGCACAGGGAAAAGACATTACACAGTCTCTGCCGAAGCCTGGCTGTGAGGACCGGTGCCCCCATTTGGATGGTAAAACAAAACACTTCAGGGCAATTCTCTGGGCTCCTGCACTGACGGGCTAACAGACAGAGGTGGTCCTCACAGAATTCCAGGATGGAATCAGTTCTTCCCTTTGGAGGTCACTCGCTCTGTTTCCTCCTTCCAACTGGGATTAGACAAGCATTTGACATCATAATTGTGAACATACAAGGTCAGTCTCAGCTGTTGAATCTATAATTGGGGCGGGGACTTTGTTCTTTCCTCTTCCTTTAGGGCCATCCCGCCCACTTTCTCTCTTCTCTGGGCTCCCCTGTCTGAATGCATGGTATTTCCCTAAGGTTACAGGTAATTTTCTCTCTGGCTGTTATTTCAGCTACAGACTTAAAAATGCTTAATATTTTTAGATAATGTCCTTTTTTGTCAATGTCTCAGGCAACTTGCAAAGATGAACTTATACTCTCTGTTGTATGTAAGACATATAGTTAGTTATATTAGCTACATCTTTTGACTAATATAGATAATTTTTACTTTATAGTTTTCACTCACAACAATCCACATGTGTAACAGTATTTTTCAGAACATTTCTTAATCAGAGGTGGAATCAAGATAAAGTGCTATGGTTAGAAAAAGTTTAGTGCTTCTTATAATAGAGAAGTTTTCCCAAATTCTCTCTGCTACTCTAGGAAAATCATAGCAATCAGAGATGGTGCAGTTTGAGTAAAGTATGTCTATCCTGACCCCGCATGAAAAACACGAATGAATAACTGATTTTATTTTATTTGTGAGGAAGATCAGCCCTGAGCTAACATCCGTGCCAATCCTCCTCTTTTTGCTGAGGAAGACTGGCCCTGGGCTAACATCTGTGCCCATCTTCCTCCACTTTATATGGGACGCCACCACAGCATGGCCTGACAAGCGGTGCATCAGTGTGCGCCCCGGATCCAAACCCCGGGCCGCCAGCGGCGGAGCTCGCACACTTAACCACTACGCCACGGGGCCGGCCCCTGAATAAATGATTTTATACCTTTAGCAAACTAGAGCAAAAAGTTATCCTTGGGCAAGTACTAGATTTCAAATGGACAAAATTCAAGACTAATTCAAGATAAATTCAAGAACTAATCCAGCCACGTACTAGATAAGTAAACCTGACAAGTCATGTAGCTCCTAAGAGTCTCAGTTTTATCTCTGTAAGGTGTGTTTGCGGCCTTCCCTGTCATCATGAGGACCAATAGGGATCTGAGACCCCAGAATGTCACAGTGAAATGCTGTTCAAAAACAAATTACCATTCTCTCCTCACGTTGCCCTGGGGCCAATGACACTTTTTGAGTCATTATTTTGCCTCGAGAAATCTATTGGGTTACTATGCAAGGAGATACAATTTCTTGCTATAATTATAAGCAGTCTTTTGTAAATAAAAAGATCACCACCAACTTATCATACGTACTACAGGAGCTCTGCCCAGTTTTGTCATAATGTTGATCCACTGATCCTTAAGACAAGAGACCATTTACTGGCTGGTGGCTGGGGCAAGATGCTTTCTGTGACAGTGGGGCGGGGGAGGAGGGGTGGTACATGCAACTTACTGGCCCATGAAGGGATCCAACCTGAACCCTGGAATCACTATCACAATTTTAAAACTAACTGAATAGACAGAGATTATGGAACATAACGTTCTATTTCTATGGGATATGCAAGGATCTCACTCCATATGAATATCTAATTAGCTTTTCTTAACTGTATTAGCAGAATGCCTACTGCAATGATTTTTTTTTAGGGTGAAGGAGAAAAACACAGTTATCTACAAGCAAGCACAGAACTCGGATGTCTCTGTGAAACCCAAACCCATCCTCTTGAAAGCTGTCACTCTCTAGTCCTCATTTGATGTGAGTCGCATGTAGGGAGATGGTACAGAATTGTCATGAATAGCACACATTTTGCAATCAGACATCCTGACACTACAGTTTTCAGGCCGTGAGATCTTAGGAATGTAAATTACTCATCTGTGTACTAGTTTCCTCCTTTGTAAATATTAATATCTGCCTTAGAGCGCTATTGCGAGGATTAAATGACTTAATATACATTAAAAGCTTATAACAGTGTCTAGCACATAGTAGGTACCCATTAAACTGAAGCTTTTATTATTATTCACACTGTGTCTGTTTATGGAGACATATAGGAGTCAATTGATTCATTTCCTTTATCCAGCGCTAACATTTCTTGCGGCTTTCTAGCAACACTGCCTTCTCAGACATGCTCTTTATATTCTAAATTGTGGGGGGAAAAAAAATCCACATGATCCAAATTATTTCATGCCATTAAAGCACTTATGTTCTAAATGATGGGCAATCAAATCTCATGCTTCAACGACCAGGTTGATGGTTAAAAAGTCTTCGTTCTCTCTAAATGTGGACGCTCCATGGCAGGTGCTGCTGTCAGTGATGTAGTGTCCTTCCCACAATGAGCAAGGATGGTTTAATAGGGCCTTACCTTTGCAAAGCAATTTCCCTGCTAGTTAAGAGTATGTGCTCAGAAGTCAAATTATGCAACTTATATTCCAGATCCTTCATTTACGCTTTGTTTAACCTTGAGTAAGTTATTAAATCTCTGTTATCCTTAGCTTCTCTAGAACTGCAATGGCGACAGTAACAGTAGTTCCTTCAGCGCGTTGTGAGTGTTCGACGAGATAATGAGATGATGCACATAAAGCTTTTAACCACGCCTGGCACATAGTTTTACTGCTAATTTTATTATCAGTTATAATGTTATTTTTACCTGTGTCTATTTCTTTGTGCCCTATTCATGGCATAAAAGGCTGCTGGAGCCTGGTAGTTTACATCAAAATAGGGTAATGACCCCATTGTCATTTTTTTTTCTTTTTTTCCTTTTTTTATTAAGATCACATTGGTTTTAAGAAAACTCTAGAATAACTCCCATTGCAAACTTAGACTATCATTACAAACTAGGAAGAAAACAGTGAATCTCTGTGATTCCAGCAGATAATTATAGGTCCACTTCATGACATAAGGGAGGTTTCATTTGTTAATTAAATGATTAAGTGATAGCTACAGACAGGCTCTGGGAGTCTGAACCTGGTTTTGTGTTTTCTCCTCTTTGATATTGAATGTTTCTATTGGGTGTCATTGCTTCTGGTCCCTCTCAGCTGACAGAGCGAGGAAACATATGTGTGCGTACTAGCTGCTGTACATGTGTATACACACATCTGTAACTATTTGCATATATTGTTAGACATGCGTTTACAGTGATGTCTCTAACTCTAATCCATTACCACATGGGTCATTCTAGCTTCTTACACTTGCCTATTTATATGTAACCTCCCACTCCAATAATGAGTAACCTGGCTCCCACCATCTACCACCATTTTAATTGTTCAATTCAAATACAAATGGCAGTATCAGAATTGTTAATCTGTACTCCTGTGGGAACTTCTTTATCAACCAGAGATGGTGGTTATGTATGGTCTTTGTTGCCTTTAGTCTTACAGACACTATTTCCATTGACATAGGTCAGTACCTTTTCCCCTCATGTCCATCAGTGTGATGATCCATATATTCGTAATACGACTATTGTTTTGTGTCAAATACTGCATTCCATCCTGAGATCCCGTGACCTTTTAAATGAATTTCTAAAAAATTTACGTACATTATGGGTCACTCCTTAATGATGTAAAATTCTATGCTTTAAAGTTTTATGGACTTTGACAAATGTGTGGTGTCATATATCCACCATTACAGTGCCATACAGAATAGACTCATCTCCCTAAAAAGTTCTCTGTGCTTTGTCTATTCAACACTGCACCCCCCTAACCCTCCTAGCACCCACTGATTTTTTACAGTCTCTTTAGTTTTGCCTTCTCCAGAATGTCATATAATTGAAATCAAAGAGTATGTAGCCTTTTCAGACTGGCTTTTTCCACTTAGAAATATGCATTTGAGGCTTCACCATGTCTTTTCACAGCTTGTTAGTTCATTTCTTTTTATCCCTCGGTAATAATATCCCATTGTGTGGATACGCTATAGTTGTTTATTCATTCACCTATTGAAAGACGTGATAGTTGCTTCATTTTCTGCAGATTATGAATAAAGCTGCTACAAACATTCATGTGCAAGTTTTTGTGTGCATACAAGATTTTTATCTCAGTTTTATTGAGATATAATTGATATATGACATTGTGTAAGTTTAAAGTGTGAAAGCATTGACTTGATACACTGATATCTTGCAAAACAAGTACCATCATAATGTTAGCTAACAGCTGCATCATGTCACATAATTACTATTTCTTTTTTGTGGTGAGAATGTTTAAGATCTACTTCTTTAGTAACTTTTAAGTAAATAATGTAGTATTAACTATAATCACTATGCTATATATTAGATTCCCGGAACTTGTTCGTCTTATAACTGCAAGTCTGTACTTTTTGACCAATATCTCCCCTTTTCTGCCAGCCCCTTAGCCCGTGGTAATTACCATTGTGGTCTCTGTTTCTATAAATTTGGCTTTTAGATTCCATATATAAGTGGTATCATACAGTATTTGTCTTTTACTGTCTGACTTGTTTCACTTAGTGTAATACTTACAAGGTCCATCCATTTAGGTTGAAAAATCAGTTGGGTAAATGGCTAGGAACGTGTTTGCCAGATCCTGTAGCAAGACGATGTCTGTCTCTGTAGCAAGCTGCCGTGCTGGACTCCAGAGTAGCGGTCGGTTGCATTCTCATCAACAGTGAGTGACAGTTCTTGTTGCTCTGCATCCCAGCCAGCAATTGGTATTGTCAGTTTTTGCGGATTTTAGCTATTTTAATAGGAGTATATTAGTATCTCATTGTTTTAGTTTCTAGTTCTCTAATGACAAGTGATGTTGAGCAGCTTTTCATATGTTTATTTTCCGTACATGTATTTTCTTTGATGAGGTATCTGTCAGATCTTTCCCCGTTTTTTAATTGGGTTGTTTGTTTTTTTATTGTTGAGTTGTAAAATTTCTTTGCATATTTTGAATATGAGTCTTTTATCAAATCGTGTTTTGCAAGTATTTTCTCCCAGTCTGTGACTTTCTTTCTATTATCTTAATAGTGTCTTTCTTAGAGTAGAAGTTTTTAATTTTGATAAAGTCCAACTTGTCAACTTTGTTTTCCCATGGATCCCGATTGTGGTGTTATACCTAAAAACTTATTACCAAATCCAAGGTCACCTAAATTTCCTCCTGTTATTTTTTCTAAAAGTTTTATAGTTTTTATTTTATACTTAAGTCTAAGATCTATTTTGAGTTCATTTTTGTGAAAGGTGTAAAGTCTGTGTCTAGGTTCATTTTTTTTTTGCATGTGGATGCCCAATTATCCCAGTATCGTTTGCTAAAAGACCATATTTTCTCCATTGAATTGCCTTTGTGCCTGTCAAAAGTCAGTTGACTATATTTGTGAGTCTTTTGCTTGGCCCTCTCTTCTATCTCATTAATCTATATGTCTATTTTTTCTTTAATACCATACTGTCTTAATTACTGAAGCTTTACAGGAAATCTTGAAAAGGATAATGTGAGTCTTTCATCTTTATTCTTCTCCTCCAGCACTGTGTTGGCTATTATTGATCCTGTGACGTTCCACCTAAATTTTAGAATCAGTCTATCAATATCTACAAAACAGATTGCTGGGATTTTAATTGGAATTTTGTTGAACATAGGGATAAGTTGGAAAGAATTGACATCTTAATATTGAGGCTTTCAGTCCATGAACACAAAGTATCACTCCACTTATTTGGTTCTTCTTTGGTTTCTTTCATCAGAGTTTTGTAATTTCCTGCATTTAGACCCAGCATATATTTTGTTAAATTTATGCCTAAGTATTTCGTGGCTTTGGTTTTATTGTAATGATATTGTTTTGTTTTGTTTTTATTCAGAGTCCAATGGTTAATAGCAGGTATATAGGGAATATATTGATTTTCCTATATTAAACTTGTATTCTGCAATCTTACTACGCATGGATGTTTATTAGTTAAAAGAGTTTTTGTTTTTTGTTGCTATTTTTTCCTACATAAACAATCATGTCAGTTATTTCTTTCTTTCCAGTCTTTATAGATTATATTTCCTTTCCTCGTCTTATTGCACTAGCTCAGAATTCCCGTATGATGATAAACATGAGTGGTGGGAGTGGACATCCTTGCCTTGAACCTGATCTTAGGGCGAAAGTGTCCAATTGATGTGATAATGTGATTCTTCTTCTTAAGCCAGTTGATATGGTGGGTTACATTGATTAATTTTCAAATACTGAACTAGCCTTGTATACCTAGAATGAATTCAACTTGTCATGGTCTAGAATTCTTTTTATACATTGCTAAACTTAATTTGCTACTATTTTGTTGAGGATTTGTGCATCTTTATTCATAAGTGATATTCGTGTGTGGTTTTCCTTTTTTGTAACGTCTGTATCCATTTTGGTATTAGGGTAATACTGGCCTCATAGAATGAGTTAGGAAATGTTCCCTCTGTATCTATTTTCTTGCAGAGATTGTTGAGAATTGGTATCATTTCCTGCTTAGATGTTTGGTGAATTCATTAGTGCTTTCCTTTTTAGAATAATTCTGTCTTCTGTTTTGGAAAGTTACTATTAATTGATTCAATTTCTTTAGTTTCTATGGACCTATTCAGAGTATCTATTTCTTCTTCTGTGAGTTTTTATTGTATCTTTCAAGGAATTGGCCCACTTCATCTAAGTTATCAAATTTATGTGCATAAAGTTGTTCATAATATTGCTTTATTATCCTTATAATGCCCATGGAATCAATAGTAATGTCCAATTTTCCAATTCAGATATTAGTAATTTGTGCCTGGATAAAGGTTCATCACATTTTATCGATATTTTGGAAGAACCAAGCTGTTGTTTCATTGATTTTCTCTGTAGATTTCCTGTTTTCAATGTCATTGATTTTTACTTTAATGGTTATCATATCTTTTCTTCTGCTTGCTTAGACTTAAGTTGCTCTTCCTTCTCTAGTTTCATAAGATGGAAGTTTGGGTTATTTATTTTGAATTTCTTCTTTTCTAATGTATATATTTAATACTATATAGTTTCCTCTAAACACTGCTTTTGCTGCATCCTACAGATTTTAATATGTTGTATTTTCATTTTCATTAGTTAAAAAATATTTTAAAATTTCCCTTGAGACATCTTCTTTGACTCACGTGAAATTTAGAAGTGTTTTTTTTTTTTTTCAGTGAGGAAGATTAGCCCTGAACTAACATATGTTGCCAATCCTCCTCTTTTTGCTGAGGAAGATTGGCCCTGGGCTAACATCCGTGCCCATCTTCCTCTACTGTATATATGGGATGCCACCACAGCATGGCTTGCTAAGCAGTGCACAGGTCCGTGCCCAGGATCCAAACCTGTGAATCAAGGGCCGCCAAAGTGGAGCATGTGAACTTAACCACTATGCTACTGGGCTGGCCCCTAGAAGTGTGTTTTTTAATTTGTAAATATTTGCATATTTTCTGGCTTTCTGTTGTTCACTTCTAGTTTAATTCCATTGTTGTCCAAGAGCATACTGTTACTGATTTCTATTTTAAAAAATTTTTAAGGCATCTGGTCCTTTTAAGGTGTGATGATCTGGTGCATAATACGGTTTATGTCATCAATAAATGTTCCATGTAAGCTTGAGAAGAACGTATAATCAGCTGTTGTTGTATGGAGAATTCCATAAATGCCAAATAGATCAAATTGATTGATAGTGCTATTTAGGTCAACTATATTCTCATTGATTTTCTGTCTGCTTGATATAATTACTGAAGGAGGGGTGCTAAAGTCTCCAACTGTAGTAGTGGATTTGCCAGTTCTATCCGTTTTTTGCCTTACATATTTTGATGCTCTGTTGTTAGGTGCATACATCTTAAGCACTTTTACATCTTCTTGGAGTATTGACTCTTTATTATTATGTAACATCTTTCTTAATTCCTGATAATTTTCCTTGTTCTAAAGTCTTCTTTGTCTGAAATTATTATAACTATTCCAGATTTCTTTTCATTAGCGTTATCACACAATCTTTCTCCATCCCTTTACTTTTAACCTATCTGACTCTTTCTATTTAAGGTAGATTTCTTTTAGGCAATATAGAGTTAGGTCTCTTTTTTTATCTGCTCTGACAATCTCTGTCTTTTTGCTGGTAGATTTAAATCATTCACATATAAGGTGATTATTGATGTCATTGGCTTAATATCCACCATGATACTGTTTTCTATTCATTGTATTTGCTCTTTATTTCTTTTTATCTCTTCTTTTTCTTAGTTCTCTGGTTTTAATAGAGCACTTTATAAGATTTCATTTCTTTTCATTCTTAGCATATCAAATATACTCATTTTTTTAGGGTTTTTTAATGGTTGACCTAGTGTCTCCAATATATATTTTTAACTAATCTAAGTCCATATTCAAATAATGCTATACCACTTCACTTGAATTGCAGGTAATTTATAACAGACTATTCCCAATTCCTCCTTCCTGACCCTTTTGATATTGCTATCGTTCTTTTCACTTGTCCATGTGCCATAATCACCAATACATTGTTACTGTTATTACTTTAAACAAACAATTGTCAATATATAAATTAAGAATAAGAAAAATAAAAGAATTTATTTTACTTCCACTTATTCTTTCCCTGATGACATTTCTTTTTGTATGTAGATCTGAGTTTTCATTGTGAGTTTCATTTTCATTCTCCTTGAAGAACCTTTTTTAAAAATCATTTCTTGCAGGGCGGGTCTGCCAGCAATAAATTCCCTCAGTTTTTATCTTTGAAAATCTTAATTTCTTCTTCACTTTTGAAGGATCATTTCACTGGATATAGAATTGTAGGTTGGCAGCTTTACTTTTCTTTCTACACTTTAAAGATTTCATGTCACTCTTTATGCTAGTATGGTTTCTGCCAAGAAGCCTACTATATTTCTTATCCTTGTTTCTCTTGAAAGTAAGGTGTTTTTATCCCCCCTCTGGCTTTCTTCAAGATTTCTCTCTGCCTTTGATTTTTTATTTCTAGGAATACAATATTCGTAGGTGTGTTTTTTTGATATTTATCCTGCTTGGTGTTCTTTGAGCATCTTGGATCTGTGGTTTAGTGTCTGTAATTAAGTTTGGAAAGTTCTCAGATGTTACTTTAAATATTTTTTCTGCTTCATTCTTTCTTCTCCTTCTGGTATACTAACTAAGTGTATGTTACATCTTTTGAAATTGTCACACGTCTTTAATACATTGTTTTCATGATATTTTCTCTTTGCTTTTCGGTTTAGGAAGTTCTAATGACCTATGTTCAAGCTCACAGTCTTTCCTCAGCTTGGTCCAGTCTACTAGTGAGCCCATCAAATACATTGTTTTTTTATGTTGTGGTGTTTTTCATTTCTAGCATTTACTTTTGATTATTTCTTAGTGTTTCCATCTCTCTGCTTACATTACCCATCTGTCTGGGCTGTGTTTAATGTTTGTGTCTGCCAGATGCTTCAAATTCTTCTGCTGTCCTAGTTTTTGTCTTCCCTCTGGACATCTGGCTTCCCTAAGAAATCTTCTTCAGAGAGAGTCTGTAAAAGGGATTTGCTTCAAGATTCATTTTAATTTAAAACTATGCTTTAATTTTCAGTTTATTCCCATGACTTTTTAGGAACACGGATTTAAAAAGGTGATCTAGTGGCCAAAGTTCATGAATTAGAAGCAACTCGACTGAACATATTACCTGGTCTTAAAAATTAAAATCTTTGTCTTCTTTTCTTGATATTAAACTATGAGAAGAAGATTTAACTCTAGTTGTTCATATTCTCCTTTCTAAATCTTTATAAACTGCTACTCTTTAAAACAAACAAAAAAACCAATCTGATCGGGGTGAAGAAAGGAGAATACAGGTATATATAGTAAAAGAATTATTTTAAAGTCCCCCTGACAATGAACATACAAAGAAAAGTTTATAATTTTCTTTCTTTATATAGGGTCTTCCAAATTAATTCTCTCAGCGATATACCAGAAGGCCACAGGAGTTTACCAGGCATTGTATTAGAAAGAAACAGTGAACTAAGAATCAGACTCCTTCATTCGTACGTCCATTCACTCAACAAATATTTGCCTGGTGATTTCTATTTGCCCGGCATTGTGAGGTGGTGTTACTAACTCATCCTGTGAAATTATGCAAATCATTTTACCTCTATGGGTTTCAGTTTCTATAACAGGAAAACAAGGCAATTATATTTGCCCACAGTCCTTATTGTGAGGTTCAAATGAGATAGTGATTATGGACAGCATTTGAAAGCACATGACAAACATGTAGTTTTATTTATTTTTAGTTTATTTAAACTAAATAGAGTTTACACGCATTACAAACTAATGCATGTAAACACATTAGTTTACACGAATTGTGTTTATATATAAAAGAGGATATTTGAGCTACATTTCTGAAGTGTGGCAGGGATTATAATATTTCATTAGTTTTACTTATTTGACTTCTTATTTCCATAGTACCTATTTCCAAGCTTCCTTACGGTAGATTTCCTCATGGGAAAACAGCTCGGTTTTCCTGGTTTAGTTTTGTGATCCATCCTCCTAGAACTTTCACCTTGACTTTACAAAAGTAGAGAATTTCCTACTAGTGTCTAATATTTTAGATAGGCAAAATTTACCATCAGTTTCTGATGCAGATGGAAAAGTTGAGTCTAAAGAAAGTGGTGGAGTGAGTCAAGGGCAGGGCTCGGAGGAAGTAACAATAAGCTTCAGTCCATACAACCACTTCTTGTAAAAAGCACAGACCTTTTAGGTCTGCAATTAATAACAGTAACATCAGGTCTTAGACCATACTGTTCCTACTTCTTGGAGATATTCATGGAGGCTACTGAGCTGTAGCCACCATCTCCTCCCCTGTGGAATTATTCCTTGGTTTACTGTAAAGGCATTATACAGAAAGTGTGACTTATCTGTATCTAATTTCCTCACATGGAAAGAACTCTCCAGCCAGAATGCTGAGCCAAATTTCCACCCATTATGCTTACTGGAGCAATATGCTGTGCTGTCCAGAGTAGATAAAAACCGGAGACTCTCTCTGTATTATATTCATCAAATGGCTGAGAAATAAATTAAGTTCTAAGCAGAGCAAAGAAACAGCTGCATGGTGCACTGGTTTATCCTAATATACCAACTCTGCCTTTTCTCCAGACCCTCAGTCTTTAAGCACAGCAAGTTTCCTCAGTGGAAGTTGGATGGAGCGTTGCACGGGCATCTAAACTCTCACAAAAAGCATTTGTCCAACCTCCTGGAGGCTGTTAACATGTCCTGCTGTCCTTTCGTTGCAGCTTCCTCCTTTGCTCTAGAATCCCACAACGACATGTCTTTAAATGTCATTCAAAACTTAGGAGCACCAGACTCAGGGAGATGAAAAGGCAGAAAATGAAAGAAAGAAAAAGTTATGGAAAAAACAAACCCTTCTTGGAGCAGAAAAAGTAATTTGCCATTTAATTTTTATCCTAGAGAATAAAAAATAAGAACACTAAAATAAAGTCATTGGGAAAAAAAATTATTTATGATTTGCCGTGTAAAATAATGAAGTCTTGAGGAAAACAAATAAGAAATGGATGACAGAGATGAATTTTATTTTTATAAAACATGAAGCAAAGGTCCGAAATACCCTTCCCCTGATTTTTGTTCATCCTTCACATTATCTATTGAAGTTATAGAAAAACAGACTGAAAAATTCTGGTTCCAACCTTGTCTTTGTCATTGTTGGGACTGGGGCTCCCTTGTTGCTGAGTTAAATTCTCTTTATTTTGTAATACAACAAGTACCAATTTGGGGAAAAACTAATGACATTTGGCTATGTTAGAAATAGTGACAAACCATTTGTGGCAAAATAAACATCAATAAGGTAACTAGTAAAATGACGTTGATAATAATAATATGCAGTAATATTTCATAAATTTTTCTAAGCAGGGCATTTCAGAGGAAAAGAGGTATAACATTCTTTAGAGACAAAAATAATACCTGAAAGATGATGAGTCTAAAATAATACCCTTAAAAATGACCCTTAAAAATAATACCCTTAAAAATTCTGAACAAAATATTAGTCTGGGCTTTTAAAAAGGTATATTTAAAACTCTAAAATCCATCCATCTCAGCCGTGCTCACACTAACTCTGTGAGATCAATGGAAAAGGAAGATTTTCTCTCCAGTTTGGATGTAGAGAAATTGAAATCAAACTCAGAAGCAGGGTTCCTGTAGAGATTAGAATCTAGCTCATTTGATGATCAGACTGGTGCTTTTTTCCAAAATATGGTTGTCCTTATTAAAACCACAAACAACCCAAGAGGAACCTTTATTATTTGGTGTGATAATTCACATTCATTTGCAGATGATAGTGCCCCATTGACTGATGACCTTTAAAAGCCTCTCCATAATTCAGGATGCACAAGTGCCAGTTTGGACTGAATAGATGTTAGGTAAGATAGTTAATAAGAGTTATAAAGTAATGGTGGCAACAACAGCTAACAATTTGGGAGTGTTCTCTGGGATAAGCATTTCATGTGAATTATACCAGTCCATTTTCACAAGGTCCTAGAAGGTAGTTTTATGATTTTTTTGTACAGGTGAGGAAAGTGATACCCAAAGAAGTTAAACAGCACTTCAGTGGAGCGTAGGTATTAAGTGCCTGAGCTGGGATTTGTGCTCATTTAGTATTATGCCTTCTCCCTGAAACCCCACACTGCACTGCCTGGGTCAGGCCTGAGCTACCCTATTTGTGCATTTTGAATGCTTCCGGAAGACAGTTTTTATATTAAAATGAGCCTCCTGGCAGGGGTTTGGTCCTCAGAAAGGGTAATATGTTTCTAGGAAGCATTCTCCTACATGAAAGTGTACAAAGATTTCAAAATGCAGTTTTGCTTTGGCTAAGGGTCAATTATTTTGTGTCTTTCATTTAGAAATTTTATATCTGTCTTTAAAAGCACTTTTAACTGGACAGAAGCAGGCAGAGCAAAAGCACACAGAGCAAAAGCACACCATTAGAGTTAACGATTTAATTACGGATGCTAGATTACCACGCTGCTGCAGGTAGGAGCTTCTCAAAAGGGAGCTCATACCCTCCAGCGTGGAAGTTGGCCTCCGGCAACAGCTGCTATTAAAATCTCCATTCTACAGAAAAGGCCAATAGTATGACTCCAGCCAGCTGTAAATTCTTTGGATAAATCTTCCTTGGAGCAAATAACACCAATGCAATTTAAGAAACAATAATACCAGAAGAAAGAGAGAAAGGAGAGAGAGAAGTGGTGAATCTAAGTTTCTTTCCTAAGAGTCACTAAAACAACTATCCCACAGGCCCTAAGAAGAGCATTTTCTGACCTGTACTTCTGCACTCCCATGGGGAGGGAGGCATCAGCCAGCAATGTTCTCCCAGCCCTCAAGGTAACTACCAGCATCTTGGCTTCATGAGTATTTGCTCTACCTTGATAGAAGTTATCCAAACAGAAGAGGTATAGCTCACCGTCTCAAAGTTAAGCTCCAAAGGGCTTTCACAAATTTTGCTCTATGTTTCAGTAAGCAAGATCCTGAAACTGAAAAATGTAAAATATTTTTGGCTTGGTATGAAAATAAAATAAAAAATTGAAAGGAGCTTTCAATGGAAATTCATCAGTTTTATCCCCAAATTTATTCATACATCCTGTCAGCAAACATTTACTGAGCATATACTTTCCAACTATAATTCTCCTTGTGCTTATTACAAGCATCAGAGTCACATGTTCCGACCAGCATACACAGCCTTGTTCCAGACTCCAGAACCAGCACTTCCATAGATGAGGAAACTTCTCTGAGAGATCTGGTTGGGTCTTGAAATCGATCGTCTGAGAGATTTCAGCCATATAGTTGAAGATGGAATCGTAAAACCTAATAAGACAAGGCAAACAGGATGAAGATGTGACCAGAACTAGTTGTGTGCTTTGGGTATGTGTAGACACTGGAGAGGAGATGGTTCCAGTTGTCAATAATAAAAAATCCAGTGAGATAAACAAAATTGGGTATTAGGAGGATGTAAAACGCATGAGGGAGATCCAACAGCAAAGAGATGCCTGAGAACAGGGAAATCTATTTTAGTTTCCACGATCCAAGTTCTTGAACTTGATTCCAAAGAATGACTCTATTTTCATTTCAGGGACTATCACAAACTAGGCAATGCCCTACAGGGTAGGGAGTCAACATAGTTATTGGTAGCCTGGCATTTGACCAGCTGAGTTGCATCCTATGTGGAGTAGGTAAAAGGTATGTGTAGAATCCCACTGAGAGTCTTAGAAAATGACAGAATGCACTGCCCTCGCCTAGGGATAATCTCTTCTGGCAAGTCAAGGCCCCATGAACAATACAAAGGCAGGTCCCTGGACATGCCAGTCTATGAAGCTTCCCGTTTTTGCTGATATCCCATCTTTTAATCATCCCCCAGTGCATGGGTTCTGAGCATTCTGAAACTGACAATAATGATGACTGAGCAACAAAAACAGAGTAAGAGAAAGCAAAGGAGAAACATAAGTTGGCACAGGCTAACCAAAAAGAGAATGACACAGAGGTCACTGATGCCTGAGGCTTAGAGGGAAGAAGCAAGAAGAGACACTTGGCCATCTCTTTCATTTAAACTCCAAAGAGCAATCATCATTTGATGTGGTTGGTCTTTACCTGGAAAAATTCTCCCATTTGCTCATCTAATGCAGGACCTTGGTTTCAATTCCCCTCTGTCTTAGTTTGCTTGGGTTGCCATAACAAAATACCATAGACTGGGTGGCTTAAACCAAAGAAATTTATTTTCTCACAGTTCACATGGTCAGGTTCTGGTGAGAACTCTCTTCCTGGCTTGCAAGTGGCCACCTTCTCACATGGTCTTTCCTCAGTGCATGTGTGTAGAGATAGATGGCTTTCTCTCTCTTCTTCTTCTTCTTATAAGGTCATCAATCTTATTGGATTAGGACCCCACTCTTATGATTTCATATAATCTTAATTACCTCTTAAAGGCTCTATCTACAAATACAATCATATTGAGGGTTAGGGCTTCAACATATGAATTTGGAGGCACACAGTTCAGTCCATAGCCTCCTCCCTGGCTAAAACATCATTGGGAGTTGGTTCTGTTGAAGTACCTCCTATCTAGTTACTTCTGCTTAATTCTAAGAGTCTCTTCCCAGTGCACAAATCCCAAATACTCCCCTGTGGAGTCTTACAGCCCAGAAAACCTTGAAATAATCTCAACCTTCTCCAAATAGTCCCACAAGTTATTAAGACAGATCAACCTGTTCTGATGATATGTGAGGATATTCCACATTTCTCATTAGGAACTTTTGCATATTATCTATGGATTGCGTAGCTAGGGTTCAGCCTGCTCCTCCACTTTAAGCTGGTCTGCGTGTTTCCCCCTCACTACCAACTGCCTTGGCCTAGCAGACACAGCTGGACAGACTCAGGCCATTCTTATGCCTCCCCACCTAAGGTAGCTAATTCTCCAAGGCACAAGGTATGCTAGTTGAAGCTAAGTTCACGCTTGCCTTCCAATTTACTGGCACTTTACTTGGATGGATTCAGGTCCAGTTTTGTAAGCAAATCTCCAAGTTATTTATAGCAAATCTCTTCTCATCTTTCTTTTTCCCCTGCCTACACACACACATAGTATTGCCTTCTACGGTTTTCTATTATGTGATTCTAAGAAAACCAAGCTTTCTTTTCATGGCCAACATAAGCGGTATCATCCCACTAGCAGATTTCACTATAAATGGAGTACATATAAAAGAGAAGAAACAATATTTTTTGTTAAGCACCTTGTCTAATTTCTCTGAGTTCTTTTAACCCTGCATCTGAATATTATGCTTATTTTTTATGATGACCAAAACTTGACAAGGTCGCTACATTTATGAAGCTTAAAGTCTAGTTAGGAAACAGACATCAATTGGATAATTAACTAAAATAAAGGAAATACTGCAATAAAGAAGTTTGTTGTGGCCTAAAGAAGTACTTGATGTGAGTATTTAACAGAGATCAGATTTAGTTTGGGAAAATGGGAAAGGCTTCTGTGAGGAAGTGTTTGAGCTGAGAACTGAAGGTTGAACAGGAGTTACTGAGAAGAAATAGGGAGTGTCCCAGAATGAGGAAAGGACACATCCTGGGGCGGGGAGAGCACGGCACATTTTGCTGCTGGGATAAGGCCAGTTTCTAAAGCACAGGGAATAAAGAGTGCTGTGAGACAAGGCTCACCAAATGTCAGTTGTTTCTTAGTTTACTTCTTGTTCTTTATTATTCTCTCTTAATTAATCGATAAGAAGCCGTTGAATGATTTTGAGCAAGGGGATGACATAATCAGATTTGCATCTGATATGGGATATGGGGATAGAGGGCGAGGGTGACAGGTGTATTGATGATGATTACTCCTAGGGTGTTGGCTTTACCACTTGAACGAATGGCGATACCACTGGCTGATTTGGGAACACCGGAAGAAGAACAACTTCTGGGGAGATCACCAGTTTTATATTAGACTTACCCTGGAAAACCTTTATGTCTTCCAAGTGTATACATCAAATAGATAATTAGGTAGTCACGTCTAGAGCTCTGGAGAAGTCAGAGCTAGAAATATAGATCTGTGAGTCATTGGCACAAGGGTGTAAGTGTGGCTTAAGTGTTAAGTGAGGCTGTGGGCATAGAGAAGAGTATGCTGTGAAGTTCAGTACTGAGGAAATCCAAGAATAGGAAACAGTATAATTCCATGATAAAGTGTTGAGGTTCTGAAGCCAGATTGCCTTTGTCTAAATTCTGGTTTCTTCATATAGTAGCTGTGTGGCCTGAAGCAATTTACTTAACTTCTTAGTACCTCTGTTCCCTCATCAGTAAAAATGGAGCTAATAATACTTATCCCCTAGGGCTCTGTGAGGATTAAATGAAATAACACATGTAAAGTTCTAAGAATAGTGTCTGGCAAATAATAAGCACTTACCAAATGTTAGTTGTTTCTTTTCCTGCTTGTAGTTCATCATCATCATCATTATTTTTATTATTTTTATTATTATTATGACATTAGGCAAAAGAAGGTGAGTCTGCAAAGGAGACACGATTAACGTGGTTAACATGTTGATGGAAATAATCAAATTGAGGAACAGAGAGAGAAAGAAGCATGTCTTCTAGGAAGAAAGGAATGACCAGGCTTGAAAGCTTAGGTCAAGGCACTGGCCTCAGGTAAGAAACAGGACAGTTCCTCTATTGTAGCAGGAGGGAAAGAGGAGAAGAAGGGCGCAGACAACTGTTTGCTCATGGGCAGTCAAGGGACTTCCCATCTGACAGCTTCTAGTCTTTTACGTTCTTTCCAAAAATGTAAGTGAGAACCTCTCCTGAGAAAGAGGATTGCCAATGTGTATTTGTGTGCACGGATGGGGGGCGGGGAGGGAGAGGGGGATAGGGAAGTAGCCAAGCACTCTAGGAACGTAGAGAAAGTTTGAAGAGTCCTTGAGTGGGTAGGAGAATGAGCTGACTTGATGAAATGTAGTATGAACCTTGGCAGTTTTGCAGGACCATTTGAGGTTAGTGAGAATAAATTTAAAGTAGAACTTATATGTTTATTTTAATAACTTTTTCCATCACATCTTGGTTTCCTGATATGATCACAGACATAGTGGATGTTTGGATTCATCAGGGGTGGTGTTTTAACAAATAGGAGTAATACTCAGCAGAAGGAATAAAGGATTTATGGTACTAGTGACATGATGGATGATGGAGTGCAAGCTGGATGAGGGGGGAAATGGAAAAGTAAATGCGTAAGAAGAAAGAGAAGGGTTCTGATGAAGTCCAGCACTGACATAGTGAGATTATGTCCCCGGACAGAGGGCTGGAGGGGGAGCAGGCTGTTGTGGAAGAGGATGCGTGGATTCAAGCTTTTGGAGAGAAGCCCCCTTCAGGCTGTCTCTCTTCAACAGCTTAAATCTTCTCTCCAGAGGTTCCTGCCCCACTGTTCTCACTCACACTGAGGACAACTCTATACCAGTGACCAAACCAAACAGAATGCCTTTATAACCACTGAGCTCATCTAGATGTCACATTATTGGCCACTTTTTCTTTTTATTGTCAAACCACTCAATAAATGAATCGCATATGCTGCTCTCGCCTCTCTTTCCTTTCTTTGCCTCAAGAATCTTATTTCTGTCCCCAGTCCCCAAACTGTCCTGTTTCCATTCTCCAGTCTTCAGTGTTACTAATGTTCTCTCTTCTACAAAATTCAATAATATTTTTCCATTAATCGTCTTTCTTAAAGAAAAGTAAGGACTTTGAGAAGCAAAGAAGTTGATAGGGACTTTCAGGTGGAAACGTGGCTTTAAAATAAAGGTAATGTAGACAGAACCAGGAAAGGATGATTTGAGGCACAGTGCAAGCCTGTGGACAGTAAAGGACGTATGTTGGAGAGAGCAGGAGATAAAATTGGAAAAGTAGGACAAGGATGAACTCAGTCAACTTTTGCATACTAGGTCCCCCTGTTTAGAATTAATTCTATAGGCAATGGGGGAATATCAAGAATGTTCTGAAAGAGAAGTGGCATGAAGACAGCACTGTTTTAGGAAGATTAATCTGTTCAGCTTCAGAATGAATTAGATATGACTAAAGGCTATGGATCTAGTTAGGAGGATTAGATTCCATTCAACATGTCTTCTTGTGGATGTGTGCTGTCCATTGTCCTATGACTTGTCCTATGAGGAAACAATGTGCTGGTTCCTGGTATAACATAAAGTAAATATAATATGACATATGTTCTTAGGACATTATACTTCCAATAATGGGAGAAGTGGGGAAGAACTTTGGATAAATAGCTTTCATACAAGACATTACAGGAAGTTTTATGTAAGAGCTCCTTTGTCTTTGTGACTTCAAAGTCCTTCACCTACAGGATCTTATTTCCCACTCAGTGCGATAACAAAGGACCACGGATTATTACCCTCAATTTACAGGTGGGAACAATAAGTCAAGGAAAGATTATTTGCCTGGGAATATTTCATACAAATATTCATACAAATATTGTATGTATGAAGTATTTCATACAAACATTTCATACAAATATTCACTAAATTTTATGTAAGTTTCAAGGAGCAATCAATTAATATGAAGTGAAGCAGAAGGTTAGGAGAAGGCCTCACAGAGGTGACATGAGTGGGGTCTTGAACGAGGATAGAATATCAGTTGGTGGAAGTGATTGCAATTACATAAATTGGGGCTTTTGCTACTATTATGCTATATTCTCTACATATCAACTTTATAACTCTCAGTCCCAAAGACAGGCATTGGCTTCGAGTTTCAGGTCAATGGTGTGGAGAGTTTGGATATGAACCATGCTCTATCCTCTAAATGTCCTGACTTGAGGGAAATCAGGACTAGGCTGCTGGAACGATCTGATTCCTGCAGTAATGAGATATTGTTGGCTATTGATCTACTGGAAGACTGCATTGATGATCTGTCCTGTTGGTAACTAGGGAGCAGTGAAAAGAGACAAGAGGAGAGAGCAGGAGCTGTGGAGAGAGAAGGTAATGAATGGTCAAGGCTTGAGTCCATTTCAAGAGACTCTGATTCTACCTTCTTTGGGTTCAGGGTTTGAGGCTGACAGGTTAGCACCTCAATGCAAGAGGCAGTGAGGGCTGCTGGCAAGAAGAGAGAAATGGTCAGCTACATCATTGACTTTTCTATATTCTCAGGCAAATAATCTTTCCTTGACTTATCGTTCCTACCTGCAAATTGAGGATAATAATCCGTGGCCCTTTGTTATCACACTGAGTGGGAAATAAGATCCTGTAGGTGAAGGACTTTGAAGTCACAAAGACAAAAGAGCTCTTACATAAAACTTCCAGAGAGTGGTGTCAGCATCAACTAACATTTATGAGACTTGCTCTGCGCGCTGCACCATTTCATATCATGTACACTGAATTAACCAAAACTACGAACTGTCTCTGTCTGTGGAAAGTTTGCCTGTCAAAAATGGTTAACTGTGGAGGTGGTATAAATATATTCATTGAGGGGCCAGCCCGGTGGCTCCAGCGGTTAGGTGAGCGCGCTCCGCTGCGGTGGCCCGGGGTTCGCTGGTTCGGATCCCGGGCGCGCACCGATGCACCACTTGGCAAACCATTCTGTGGCAGCGTCCCATATAGATTGGAGGAAGATGGGCACGGATGTTAGCCCAGGGCCAGTCTTCCTCAGCAAAAAAAGAGGAGGATTGGCAGATGTTAGCACAGGGCTGATCTTCCTCACCAAAAAAAAAAAAAAAAAGAAAAAAGAAAATTCATTAGCAGATAAAGGTTTTGAAGGAGAAAAAGAAAGACTTTTTTTTTTAATGCCCAAATCTCCTGTTTGGCTGACTTGAGAATTTTGTTTATTTTTACCACTTATATTTCTTGTGCCTGCACCACAGGAGCAAGCAGGGCCCATTGAGAAGATCTGATCCTGCAAACTTTGTAGTCAGCTATCAACTCACAGCCTGTCCACAGTGGAGCAGCAGGTGGGTAGCAGAGAGAGGCCATTGACAGACGTCAATAGCAGGTACTAAGCATGAAATCTGTCCTGGTTTTGGAAAGTGGAAGCTAGGGGAGAAAGTAAACAGACCTTGGGTGGGATCGTGCCAGGAGCAAGCTTTGATCCTGCTGTTGGGATGGGGAGTGTGTATAATAGGGCAGGAAGAGAAGCTCCCTATGTCTGGAGGCTGGAAAAAGCTGGGTGCCTCACACTGCAGGTCTCGGTGCCTCGGGAGCCTCATATCTGATGTGTGATTGCAACTATTTTCCCAAAAAAATTAAAGTGACTTAGTCAGCTAACCTGAAATTCCCAGTAGGCCTCTGCCAGTGGATTGGAAATTTTCTCAGACTTTGGAGGCTGAGTGAGGAGAACACGGAGCCTGTCAGAGGTGGGATTCCACTACCACCTAGTGGGCAATAAAGGGGCTGCCTCCCTGCCGCTCCTCACTCCCAAGAAGTCCAGGTGACTGGGAAGGAAACAGCCAAGAAGGAAGTTAATTTAGGGTTAGCGCATCTTACAGGACCATGAATCCTTCTGTTAGCCACCTGAGGGAGTGCGTCTCTGACCATCCCATTAAGTGGGTGAAAGACATAAGGGGCCTGCTATTATCTCTGAGAGTTTGGCCCCTGTGACCCAGAATCATGGGAAGTGTGCAGCTTGCGGGGTAGTCAGCTTACCAGAGAAAGGCATGAGGCCTCACCAGAGAAAACCTATTTTCATAATTGAAGCCAGGGATGTTAGTAATCTAGTATCAAAGACTGTATCAAAGACTGTAGTTTACTAATTTCTGTTTCCCTTGCTTCCTCCTGCCTTGTGCACTGAGTATGTCACTCTGGGAACACATTTTTGATGGCAGATGCCATACCTGCACTTTTATATGTTAAAAGAAGCGATGCTCATTTATATATGGTCACAATGAGACTAAGGGTCGCTGCCCATAAGCAGCTCATATTCTAGAGGAGCTGGCAGACACATAGACAGGTAACTGCAGAGAAATGTAAGAAGAGCCTGTGATGGTTAATTTTACTCAACTTGGCTAGGCCATGGTACCCAGTTTTGGGTCCAGCACCAGCCTAGATGTGGCTGCGAAGGTATTTTTTGGATAAGACTAACATTTACAACCAGTAGACTTGGAATAAAGCAGATTATGCTCCATAATGTGGGTGGACCTCATTCAATCAGTTGAAGGCCTTATGAGAAAAAACTGAGGTCCAGAAAATACTGAAGTCCCCCAAAGAAAAAGGAATTCTGCCTCCAAATAGCCTTCAGACTTGAGTTGCAGCATCAAATCTTCTCTATGTCTCCAGCCTGTTGGCCTGTCCTGCAGATTTCAGACTTGCCAGCCCCCACAACTGCATGAGCCAATTCCTTAAAATAAATATCTCTCAATGATAGATAGATAGATAGATAGATAGATAGATAGATAGATAGATAGATGATAGATTGAAAGAAAGATGGATAGATAGATACACATAGATACATAGATGTAAATATACAGATGTCTTCTATTGATTCTGTTCTCTGGAGAGCCCTGACTAATACAGAGTTGTAATAGACAGCTGTTCAAAGCGTTCCAGCACCACAGAGAAGAGGTGCATTCTGCCTGGGGGATCAGGATGGGTTTATATCAGCAGTAATACTTAGGTCACTTTTCCAAGGACAGACATATTGAAGTTCTTCAGATGAGGAAAGGGAAATAAAGTTTCCAGGCAAAAGGAATAACCAGAAATGACCCACTGAGAGACACCTGCTGTGCCAGTCCAGTGGTCCTCAAAAACTCCAGTCTGCAGGGCCCAGGAGGTTAAGAGCCTGGAGACGGATAGGATGGAACAGGTTGCCTAGGACCAGGTTGTAAAGGGCCTTGATTGCTAAGGGTTTGGCTTTTATCAGAAACACTAAGGGGCCGGCCCTGTGGCTTAGTGGTCAAGTGCGCGCGCTCCGCTGCTGGCGGCCCGGGTTCGGATCCTGGGCGCACACTGACGCACCGCTTCTCCGGCCATGCTGAGGCCGCATCCCTCATACAGCAACTAGAAGGATGTGCATCTATGACATACAACTATCTACTGGGGCTTTGGGGGAAAAAAATAAATAAATAAAGTTAAAAAAAAAGAAACACTAAGTAAGATATTTAACGTCATGAGTGTGAATACATAGTATGAAGTGAAGAGAAGAAGTGAGATGTTTGAGTTGCTTCCACGATTGCTAAGAACAGACAAGAAACCCCTAGGAGGCCTACTACAGTTTTTAGCTCAAATTCTAATAAGAATAATCTTTAGGTGTGAAGACTCAGCAGTGAGCCAAAGAGAACTCTGGAGAAGCAAAAATAAAATCAGTCTTCTCTCTGTTTTTCCCTAATATCTTAATAAAAGAAAGTAGATGGTTAAGAAGTTTGATGATGGTTAAGAAGTTTGGCTCTGCCATTGGACTGTGCTAGGTCAGTATCTCCCCTCCAATGGTTAAGTAATCTTGAGCAAGTTACTCTCTAAGCCTCATTTATAAACAGGCTGATAATAGTACCTACCTCATCGGGCAGTTGAGAGGATTAAATGAGATCGTGCATGCAGAGTGCTCACCCAGTGTTGAGCTCCTTGTGGAAGCTCACGACACTTTATTTATTCCTGGGACAAGGCTACTAAAGCAAGACCCTAGCACTGCTTGATATAAGGTCGGCAATTCAAGAAAAGATGAGTTCCGAATACCATTCCAACCCTTTTTTCAAACAGTCATACTGGCATACTGATCCGAAACATAGACTTCTGTCTTCTGTTTTTGAAGACTATCCATTAGAGCTACAATCATGTTCTTGTCTTACCAAAGAGAAAGGATTCTGATTGTGTCAATCAATAATTGTGGATACAGTGAAGTTCAGAGAACATATTACTTACCTACACTGGTGTTTACCTTGTCGTCAGACCCTTAGGGCTCCCAGTGGGCCATCGTGGTGCTTGTGTAACTGTGGTCAGAGTGTGTTGTTCTATTGTCACGTTTCAAAGGAAAATGCATAAATACAATCGTTGCCATCTCAAGCTCCCTACACTTTTGTTATGAGCTCTAAATCTCTGCTGTGGGCTATGGCTGGGAGGTGGAATGATTAGATGGCTGAATGATTGAGAAGTAGCCTCACGGAGAGCCTGCGGCAGCCTAGCCCTCATTAATATATCCTGCTCAGGCCCCTGGGGCAAGAATGACAACTGGACAATTGCACTTGTCATCTGCCTAGAAGATGGTATCAGAAAAGTCTTTTCTCCTACAGGGTTAAGGCTTGTTAAGTTATTCCCGGGTCACCTATAGATGGGTACTGCACAGGACATATGATCAGCTGAGACATTTTAAGCCAACACAAATTTGTGCAGTTTTAAATACGGTGATTCAAACACACACACACACACACACACATACACTGATGCAAACACACCTACATGCATCCCCAAGTGTCAAAAGAAATTCAAGGCTGCCCTGCCTGCCATCTGTGAGATGAGTCCCCAGATGAATCTAGCCCACGCGGGACGCTCCTGAGCGCGAGACTTAGCTGTTTCTGAGCCGCTGGTCTCCTCCTTAAAGAAATGTTAAGAGGGCTGCTAAGCAGAGACCTATTTGGCTACCAGAAAGTTCAGAGCTAAGTTTTGTGTTCGATGGCTGCAGCTATTTCAAGATGTGGATTTAGACAATATTTACCCCCCACACACTCCTTTTGATTTCTCAGCTCTTATTTTTAGTTTTTATGTTGATGATTTTCCAATATTTCATATCTACACTTTATATATTAAAATACTTTATATTTGAGGCAAGTGTATATATACACATACTTACCTCAAATCTTACATAATAGTAATAGTACTATATATAACTTGCTTCAAATCTTCCATAATAGTAATAATACTAACAACTTCCACAACATCTCCACTTTCATGCTGCTTTTCAGGGAAATATATATTATACCATAATTTATACCATACCGAATTTATAACCATGGAAGTTCTCTCCAAAGGCCCTCATGGTTATAAATCTCATGAATTCTATTTCTATAAATCCCAGAGTCACAGAGTAGATCCTATTTCTTCTAATGGCATCCCTAGTCCCTAAATGTCTAGCGAGGTGAAGGTTGGATTTTGAAAAATTCTGGTACTCCAATTAGAAATATAGGTCTGGGGGTTATTCCTCTTACTGATACATTGTTGAGACTGTGAAACAAGCATGGTTCACCCAGTATTTCAGGGAGAGAAGAACTGGGGAGCAGAGGATGAATGCAGAACTAGAATGTAAGAGACCTTGGCCATGACCCTAGCCTTGGCATGACTACCTTGGGGCTCTAGGAGTCACTCAGATCTCCAGGACTCAATTTCCCCAACTCTTATAGAACTGAATTAGCTGAATTAAATCAAAAACTTTCAAAACATTGCAACATGAAATTTTTTTCAAACAAAATCTTGTGATGAAGCTAATAATAATAATAAATATTGTAAGTACTACTAAAACTGGTGAATGTGACACGCAGTTTCTCCCTTCAAGAATGGAGGATGCTTTCCTCCTGCTGCCAACAGCAGACAGCCCTCACCTGTCAGACCCTTTGGGGACTGAAGAAAACTGCCTCACTCCAGGTCACACTTTCTTCAAGGGCAGCCTTCATCCAATGACTGATCAACATGGGGCATGAAGGCGTGGCTCCCTTATTTCAACTCATGACAACTCCAGAGGGCCACCCTAACTCCACAGCGTCCCATGGTGTTGGCTGAAGACTCACTTGGGGCTTCATTGTAGCTCAGCTTGTGCTTCTGTCAGTCCTGCTTCCTTGCCCTCTCTTCCTCATGTGCTGATCCAGGAGCACTCTCGAATAAATGTCCTGCTCCCTAACTCAGAGTGCACTCTTGGGCACCCAGTTGTGATATTAACTAACATTTATTACACCCTTATTATGCTTCAAGACCTGTGCTAGGCCTTTGACATGCACAATCTCATTTCACCCCTGCAGCAGTCTTGCACAGGAAGGCAGTATACTGCAGGGATAATAATTTTGATACTAGCATCTATTAGCCTGGGTAGGTTCTATCATGTTGCAGGATAGACACTTGGACAAAACTTTACCCTTCTTAATCCTGTTTTCCCATCAGTAAAATGGGCCTTATTAATAGAACTAATATTGATCTTTATCATAAATATTAAATAAGATAACATATTTTCAAGGAGTAGCATTCCAATGGCATTTAGTTTCATGTGACTTCAACTATATCTCTTGCAAAAATTTATTGTACCATTTATATTGAATAGGAAGTGGAAACAACCTAGCCTAAAGTAATCAGCATAGCAGGGAAGTAAGGGGAGGGGTTCTAGGGCCTGCCTGCTTGGGTCCATGTCTGGTGCCATATGATGCCTCAGTTTCCCCATCTGTAAAGTGAAGATAATGGTAGTAACTACCATAGCATGTTTTGAAGATTGAATGATTTAATACATGTGAAGTGGTCAGAATAGAACTTAGCACATAGTAAAGTTCAAAAAACATTAGCTACTAAAATGCCATTGTATGTCAGATGTGAATGGATGGATTTTAAGGGTTTCTAATCATTGGTATTGAGGTACCAACAGTTTTCAGATGGCCAGGCAATGAGTTAAAATGGTTTCACCAATACACTGGAGGAGGAAAAGGAAGCAATAATTGAGGCTCATTAAGAATTGCTGATTTGCAAAGAGTTAGGAAAACTCATAACAGGCCTAGATTCACATGACTCTGTAAAAAGTATTATGTTTTATGAGAACTTCAAGGAATATTCAGGGGTCACTTTGAATATAAAATACTTCCTTTACTCATGAGCTGACCAGAATTTAACCCTCTTGCAAGCAGGATTTCTGCTATAAAACAGTGCTTGTCACAATAAATGTAAATAATTGAATTATTAACATCAAATAAAGGTAAAGTACTTAGAATGATGCCAAGCACCCGGTAAATGCTATATAAAATTTAGTTAGTATTATTATTGTCCTTATTTTACAAATTGAAGCATATAGTTGCTGAACAGCACTTGAGATCAGCCCGAGCTGCCTGACTTAAACCTCTGGGCTCTTGCCCACTGTGTCGTACTTCAAAGAACGAAATAAACAAAAGGAGAGCTGTGCGGCTGGAGGGGGAGTACTCCGCGGAGACTCCGTTCGATTGCCTGCCCCCCTCCCAACCCCTGCAACACTTGGGTGGACTCTGGTCCCAGAGTATTCTGTGGAGCACAGTTTGAAAACCCACAGAGCGTGATGATCCTCCTAGTTCCAAAATCCTATGATCGCTAATATGTTTTGTGCAAATCCAGTCGCATTTCTTAGCCAGAGGGCCATTTGCAAGGTGGCTTCTCTGATCTAGGTATGCAGCCTGCCGTCTTACAGCAAAATTTATTTCTGTAAGCTAGATAGTTTACATCCACATCCTTAGAACAAATAAAGATAACAGCTGACATTACTACCTGTCATTCCATCTAAACTAGGACAAGCTCTTTAGCCACAAAAACCATAGAACCATGGCAAATGTCCCATCCCACTTATCTCTCCTGGGTCTTTCCTCACAAACAATAGGCAGGAGGGCTGTAATTAACGGAGGCCCAGCTGCATGGATATTGGGAGCAAAGAATAAAATAATTATATTATTGATGCTTATAAGACTTGGCCTTGGGAAGATTGGAGAGTCTCCTGGTAGACAGGGAATAAGTTCTTGCCACCCCTCCCCTTACGTAGTCCATTTGAACTTTTTTCTTACTATCAGCCACAAATTCTTTGACCTCAGCTCTCCAAAAAGGACTTGACCCTGTACCCAAGAGTCACTACAGGAATTACTCCTAAGCTTTGCCCGTCTGGCAGCTGCTGAACCGAAACCTTTGCCAGCTGGAACCACTGACCCACTGTTTTGTAGCTTTTACCACTGAGTCAAATGCAGCCCGGCTGCCCAGTGGACTCCTGATTCTGCCATGTTAAAAGAGGGGAAGGGAGGGGTCACGAGGAGTGGCTGCGGGCGCCTGCACTTGGTTTCTCCTAGGGACAGCATCCTAGTGTTTGAAGGAATTACAGGGAGTTAATTTAGTAAGCTTGACCTACCATGTTAACGCACGTGAATCAGCCTGTAGAAAGCACCGGCGTGCTGGTATCTGGACTCCCGACCGGGGTCTGGGTCTGGAGTTATAGAAGTCCACTGGGGGCACAGAGAGGTCACCCAGCACCGCATGGCGTGAAGCCCAGTGAGAGCTGGAGGGGCTTCCAGGGAAGAGATGAAGCAACGAGCAATCCCTTCAAAGAGGACGTCCACGGGAGAAGTGAGGCGGAAAAGCACCAGGCACGGGTGGACCCTGAGACCCCAAACAGGGCTTGGTGCGAGGGGTGGGGGGTAAGCCCTGGACGGAGTCCCCGGGGCGCTCAAGGGGACTGGGAATGGCAGGAACCATTGTGGTCACCGAGCTGGTGGGGACACTGAGGGTCTGATGGAAAGACAGGGGGACTGATGGAGGACGGCCTTGCTCAGAGCCTTCTTTACGCTGCGTTCCTCCCAGGGTTTGGTTTCTGTGTGACTCAAACAGAAGTGGGTAATGGATTTGCTGCACAGAACTATTTGTGTCCATTCTCAGTGTCAGGGAGTTCATGAAGAAGACAGAACCGATGCGAAGGGGCAGCAGAGAGGACAAGGGGGCTGGGGTCAAGGCTGATATTTTCTGGCCTGGGTCAAATGTCTGCAGCCTAGGGGTCTCAGAAAATGAGTTCACTTTGACTCTGCAGATATTATCAACTCTAATTTAAGGCTAAGTATGCTTTTTGTTCCCTTCATGGTTTCTATTTCTTGACTTTTTTTCTTTCAATCCTAGTCAATATTTTCTATAGAAAACTGTATAAAATAAAGTGAGGCTAGATAAGGGAAAGGCTGGGGAAAGGATGGCCAGAACTAGGAGTCTCTGGAAAACATGGGCCCTCCGCAGGCCGAGCAGCACAGACTGTGAGCTTCAGGAGGCTTTGACCTGGTCCCGCCCGCAGCTGTGACTCGATGGGCTTTGCCTCAGTCTGGAATGCTTTGGATGCATATTTCCGAAACACTGCCTACAGTGGCTTAAACAAGTGGGAGGACCGCCGTCTTCTCTAATCAGCAGTGCCGGGGGGGATGGTTGCTGGTGTGTGTTCATCCGCTCAACTGAGTCAGCGCCCACGTGTCGTCAGTCTCCTTGTGCAGCTGGAGCCACATGTTGTCATTGCAACAAATACCGAGAAAAGGAGAGAAAGAAGAAGAGGGAGAGAGACAGGAAGGGCAAGAAGGAGAGGGAGAGTGGAGGACAGATAGAAGACAGGGAGGGAGGGAGGGAGAGAAAAAGGCAGGGAAGCCTGGGCTTGAATTAAGAAGAAACCATTTACATTCTCAGCCCTACTGTTAACTAACCTTGGAAACTTGAGAAGCTCAAATTCTTTGAGCTTCAGGTTTTTTTATTCATAAAGTGGAGAGACAGTACTTATATCTACTCCACAAGTATATTATGAAGATTAAATATTTAGAGTATGTAAAAAATCATTTTATAAACTGTCCTGTAGTGCTAATCATTTTAAAAAACGATTGCTCCAACGTGAGTGTGATTTGTGACAACCATTTGACACTGAAGGTTAATTTCCAGGAGCAGTTTAATATGGTTGGGCTTGAAAATCCTCTGCGCCTAGATCTGACCTAAAAATGCAATGGATGCGTACCTCTCGATGGCAATCTCAGATATTGGTTTTACACCCGCAGAACTGAATTGCTGACAGTTAGTGAGGGTCATAGTGAAGAATTTCCACTAGATGGCAGCAGAGTTCTTCCCATGCTACTTTAGGTTTTCCAGGGACCCAAATCACAGAAGTACAGCAAACCAAGTACTTTTTAAAATATGCATGCCATACCTACGCCACACCTGTTTCTCTTTGCAGACTTCTGGCAAGCTCTTTTTGTCTGTCTTCTCTGGAACTGCAAAGCAGCCATCTCGGTAGAAACATGTAGTGGAGGTTTAGAGGCATTTGGGAGACTAGGCACTAGACCTGAGCAGAGATGCTGATCAATGACAGTCTCATCACCTGGAAAATGAGAATCACAATAGTCCCTGTGTCTTGGGGCTGTTGTGAGTTTTAAACAAAATGTCTGTAAAACATTTTGCACTGTTTTGAGAACAAAATAAATACTCAGTATATTTGCAATGTCTGCTTGTCTTTCTCATTTTTTTTTTTTTTTTTTGGTGAGGCAGAGTTGCCCAGAGCAAACATTTGTTGCCGGTCCTCCTCTTTTTGCTGAGGCAGATTGTCTCTGAGCCAACATCTGTGCCCATCTTCCTCTATTTTGTATGTGGGACGCTGCCACAGCATGGCTTGACGAGCAATGTGTAAGTCCACGCCCGGGATCTGGGCCTGTGAACCCCAGGGCTGCCGAAGTGGAGCGCACCAACTTAACCACTACACCACTCGGCCAGCGCTGCCTTTCTCTTCTTTAAACATCAGCAGCCACAGTAGCAGTGTAAGGGTAGCACAGCAGGAGGAGGAAAAAATGGTATTTTAGACCAAAAACCTGGTTTAGTTATTTCTGTTTTCTTAAAGAGTGGACTATTGCATCTCTGGGTAGATCGTCCTTTTGTTAAGAAAACACTTTGAGGAGGTTCCTGTTCTAGGGAGGTGGCCCAAGCTGGGTGCTGAGGCATGGATGAGATGCTGAGATGCTGAGTGACTCGTGGTGAGCAAGGTCAGAAACAAGTGTGTGAAGAGGACCGTGAATCGGAAAGAGTCTTGGAAACAAGAGATTTAGAACCTCACGATGGGAAGCCAGGGGCCTAAGAACAGAGCCAGAGAGAGCTATTCCCATGGACCCAGAAGGCCAGGAAAATATAGGAACAGGGGTATCTTATAAAGCATTCTGAATTGTTTGTTATCCTATAGTGTGACAGTCCTTCCTATCTCCCAGGCTTCAGCAAAGGTCTCCCCACACCTACTGCATTCCAGGTGCTCTGGGTGCCATCCCGTGCACGGCAGAGGAACGTGGCCCCTACACGTCCCGGAGAAAGAGTTAATAGTAGAGGTCCGGGCAGTAGACCAGTTGGAGGGACTCTCCTAGGGGTCTGCAGAAATGCTGGAAGAAAACTTTCCCTAATAATTGGCAGTGCATTTATTTTTTTTTTTAATTTTATTTATTTATTTTTTTCCCCCTAACCCCAGTAGATAGTTGTATGTCATAGATGCACATCCTTCTAGTTGCTGTACGTGGGACACGGCCTCAGCATGGCCAGAGAAGTGGTACGTCAGTGCATGCCCGGATCCGAACCGGGGCTGCCAGCAGCGGAGCACACGCACTTAACCACTAAGCCACAGGGCCGGCCCTGGCAGTGCATTTAAAATAAATCAAACTTTCTATCTGGAAATAATTTCAAACTTACAGAAAGTTGAAGAATAAGAACAGTACAAAAACAGCCATGCACCTTTTGCCCAGATCCACCTCCTGTTAACATTTAACAAGATTGCTTTGTCACTTGCTCTGTACACATATCTACTCTCGCGTAGATTTTTGGTGTTTCGGAAACACTCGAGGGTATATTATGTTCATCGTGGCTCTTTATCATTAAATACCTAAGTGTGCATTTCCTAAAAGCAGGAATGTTCTTTCACTAATCACTGTAGAGTTACCAGCTTCAGTAAATTCAACTTTGGTGTGACACTCCAGTGGGCCGTCTGGATCTCCGCTCCGTCACGCGGCTCAGTGGGGGCCTGAGCGGCGCTTTCTCTTTTCCAGTAGAGGATCCAGCTTAGGTGAGTTATTCCACTTACTATTTGTGTTCCTTTAGCCTTATCTAATCTAGAACATCTCCATAGACTTCTTTTTTTTTAAATGACATTGATATTTTTGAAGAATACCATTTATCACGTTTTTTTTAAAAAATAAAATTCTTCTAGTTTTGGGTTTGTCTGATCCTTCCTCATGCATATATTCAGATTCTGCCTTTTCACCCAGAATACAACATAGGTCATACTGACTCCTTCTCAGGGTGTCACACTTGAGACAAGTGACACCCAGCTGTCCCTCATGGAATGTTCGTTTTGATCACCGTGATGGTTGCAAATGATGGTTTTCAGTCTCTGGCCTCTGCTCTGCATTCACTAGTCAGCACTCAGCAGTCTACTGTGATCAGAAGACTCCTTCTCCCCATTTATTTATTTATCTACTTAATATCTGTTTGGATTTATCCCTGTTTTTTCCAATGGCTTGTATTTCATTACTGTACTTAATCATTGTGATGCTTGAAGTGTCCTAGATTTGGCCAATGGGAGCCCTTTCAGGCTGGCTCCTATGTCCTTGTGATGTGTTCTTATTATGTTTTTTAGTACTTCCTTACTTTCTGACACAACAAGATATTCTAGGCTCATCTTGGACCTACCCCATCAACCATTCCTCTGAGAATTCTCTAGGATTAGAGATGAAGATTTGGGCACTAGGCCCACTCATTGCTCCTGGGATGTCTTTGCCTCTGGATCCTTCCAGTGGACAGAGCTAGGAAGTATTTGCATGCACAGACACATGCACACAAATGTACACACTCACATACACACTCACACATATACACATACATACACACACATGAGCATGTACACACACACAAACATAGTTTAGAAATCATGAATTCTCATTAATACCCCTAATTCCCATCCATCCCCATAGGAATGTTTTCTTGCCTTCCTGGGATGGAAGTACACTCTATTTTAATTTAAATATTAAAGCAAAAGCTGACTCCAAGAAAGTAGAAGATTTGTGGCCAAATTGGGAACAAACAATAGAGTGGCAATAGCAGAAGGAGAAAGTCACAGAACTAGTTAGAACTGGGAGGAGGTAAATGGGAAAATCACTACAAAGATCTTTCCATTTGTTTATACACTCATTCAAAAAACATTTTTCAGCTCCTACTGAGTGTCAAGCACTATTTTAGGTGTTGGGGATACTGCAGTGAACAAAATTTAAACGTCTCTGACTTGAAATAGATAGTGAAGCAGTGTAAGACACACAACATAAAATTGACATAAAATACATAACAAGAGTTCATGATGAAATGTTATACAAAAGACCAAAGCAGGGAAGGGGGTGGGGGGGTGCTTGAATGGAGAGGAGAGGTTGTCATTTTACAGAGGTCCCGGGGGCAGATCTCTCTGATGTGCTCATGTTGGAGCCAAGACCTGAAAGCAGTGAAGCAGCAGCCATGAATATATCCAAGACAAGTGTTCCAGGCAGAGTAGGTAAAACAGCTTCCGGTAGGATGTGGTGCAGGAATAGTCAGGGCGCTGCCGTGGCCAGAGCACGCTGAGGAGGGGAGAGCAGCAGAAGCTGAGTTGGAAAAGGCTGTGCAGGGTCAGGTCCTACCAGGCCTCACAAGCCTGTGTAAGGATTCGGCTTCTACTCTGTGTGAGGGGCGAGCCATTGGAAGATTTGAGCTGAGCAATGGCATGATCTGACTTCTGTTTCAAAGTAATCACTACAGCCACTCGTGAGGAAGGCACTGTACATGGACACAAGGGGAACGGGGAAGTTCAGTTAGGGGGAAATGGTAGAAGCTAGAGGCGAGCTCGAGACTCCTGCAAGAATCCCGAGATGATGAGGTTTGTACCAAGGTTGCTACAAATGTGTGCACTTTGAAGGTGGAGACAGGAGTCCAAGTAGCAAGCATTTATTGACTGTCACTATGTGCCTCACGCTATGACAAGTTCTGAGGAATACAAAGGTGAACAAAACACAACCACAGCCCTCAAGGAACTCACAATGTTTGGAGAATGTGGCGGATGAGCTAGACATGTATACAGATATCAACGGTTAAGGTGATAAGCACAGCGATGGAGCTCAAGAGTGGTCTGAACCACGGGCTGTAGTCACACAGACGAAGGACCTGGTATCCACATCTGCAGAATCAGGGAAAGCTTCCAAGAGGAGGTGATTTTGCAAGAGAGAGAGGAGATCCTGGGGCTCTTGACTGAGCGAGAGAGAGAGAGAGAATCCTCAGTTCCTGAATTTCCAGCTCCAGTCACGGTCCTCCCTGTGGCCTGCTGACTTCTGTCATCCCCTTGGGAGCCCATGGAATTGTCTGTCATGATTTTACCGGAGACTCCCCTTCCATAGTCTGTCTTGAGTGAGTTTCTGGTCCTTGCAACTAATAACTCTAGTCTGACACACAGAGAAGATAAGACTGTGGAATCAACAGACCATTTGCGGCCCACCTAGATGTACAGGGTTCAGGAAAGGGAGAAGTCAGGGGTGATGTCCAGACTTCTGGACCAGGTATGATAGCAACATCGTTTAACAAGAGAAATATTCAGGAAGAAGGACCATAATTCAGGAAGAAATGACTGAGTGTGTTTTCAGATAGGATGAGTGAGAGCTGCCTCCAGGATGCAGATGGTGTCCCTGGAGCTGAGGGGCAGCTGTGCGGGAGCAAGAGTTCTGACAGGCTTTGGGAAGCATTGCGATGGAGCTGCGGGAACTTGTAGGGAGAGGAAGAGTCAAGTGTCAAACTCTGCAGAATGCCTAGGCTGTAGGCAAAAGGAGAGGAGCTAGCATATAAGACCAAAGAGGGCAGTTGGGAACCAAGTAAGCAAATGGAAGAGAAGGAAGCCAATAAGACCATGAGTGGAAAGCCTTTCCAGGGCGAAAAAATCAAACTCCTTCTACTTCAAATGACCTATTTTACCACATCTGTTTTATTGCATTTATTTGTGCAGATGACTTAATTCCCATACTAGGCTGAAACTTAAGAGCTCAGACTGTGCACTCTTTTATGAATTGCGAGCCCTAGAGTGTAGTTCATACAGTGGTTAATCAACAGAAATACACTAATTGGATAAATGATGGTCCATAATGCCATAGATAATTCTGTGGATCCCTGAGGTGTTATTTCACTGACAAGGATTATTTTAAACTGGTGCCAGGACAAAGAATGAATAAGAATTCAATACATTTTCTTACAAATAAAAGTAATAAAAAGTAAATTAAGTCTACATATTCTCCTGCAGAGCCTGGTCGAAAGAGTCTTGGCACACCCTTCTTTCACCTTTGGTGTCTTCTTGGGCTGGGCTTTCCTTTCAAAGGATCCTAGGAGTGACATTGGCACTGTTGTTGGAAAGCTTTGAACCCTTCCCTCACGTGTTCGGGCTCTGTCCGGTATTTCCAGTCTGTCAAAGTTGCTCAGCTATTTACCAACTCTTGTCCTTCCCTCCTCTTGCTTCTTATCTGCCTGTAGAAACACTGGCTTCTTATCTGTGGGCCCCAAAGTAGGTCGTTACATCTTCCTGGGTCTTAATTTTCTTCCATGTGTAGACTAAGGAGATTGCTGTACTCATCTTTAAATATCCACCTCAAACATTTTCTCTTCCCCTCAGGCTACTCAGTCTTCCTTCTGCAGCAGAGTTCAGTTCTGCCTCTGGGTGTTGCCTCTGTCTTCCCAATGCAACTGGGCATCGCGGCTGTTTCCACACGTACTGCACCGCATTGCGAGTGATTGTTGACTCTCTCTTGCCTCCATATTCAATGAGCTCCTTGAGGTCAGGGACCACATCTTGTACTTCTTTGAATCCCAAGCATTTAGTTGAGTGCCTGGCTCCCAGGTGGTGCCCCACAAACGTTTGGCAGATTGGACCGACGTTGGTCCAAAAGATCACCAATTTACTTTCTATTCCTAAATACCTTGCTTTTTCTAATTCTAAATGCAAAGTCAGATTTATATCTCTTTCTTGGTTGAGTGAACAAGTAGAAAGTAGTGGAAATTTTGTTCTACATCTTATCTTTCTGTTTCTCTTGGTTTATTGTACATTTATTACACAAAACTTCTGTGAGAATGTGATAAGATATTGTTCCTTTTTTATAGAGGGAAAGAGATGAAGAAGAAGCATGAGAAGTTTCAAAGATATTCTGGGAATTTTACTAGGAATGAACTCTTGTCTCTCTCAATGTTGGACCCCAGGGTGAGCAAGAACTTTGTAAATACAAAACAATGAGTAAAGAATGGTGTGGCCAGATCTGTGGTTTGCAGTGGAGGTGTGGAATATATGAATTGTGTGTAGAAAACTTTCAGTATCTCAGACTATTCTGCTCAGAAAAGCTCTTTAAAGGCCAATTACAAGGGCACATAGAGCTTCAAAATCTGTGACTAGTAGAAATGATATTAAATAACCTCTGGCCAAAGGAGGGTGTACACTCTGTGTGTGAGCTTGGAGGGGGCCGCCAAGATAATCTCCATGTTCATTAATATCATTTTTCATGAACTTTTTTTAAGTCCTGTGGGGAAAACAGCCTTGTGGCCACCATCCATCACTTCTAAAGCTAGCAGCAAAGCCATCTTTGGCAAGACTTTTGCTCTGTAAGCCAAACCACCAACAACTGCTCTTTCACACAAGGCTTCCTGGCTTGACCTACACTCTGCTAACCACATAGGCAACGCCCTCATTACTGTGTTGCAAGAAGGCCATCTCAGGGGTGAGTGGGTAGCTGGGGAGAGATGGCATATGAAGTCAATTTCAAAGTGCAGACAATAATTTGTAGAGAGTTGAGTGTGGGTTGTGACAGAGGGGTGGCGAAGAGCTTAAAATGGGTCAAAAAGGGATTGTCTTTGTAAGAACAAGTGAGGAAAACGTGTGAGAGGATTATTTGGGGGTGATTTTTACATAATGCTGTATTAATATATCTCTTTCACATGTGTATTAGACATTGTTGAATCCATCCCTTCTCCCTCTATATTCTCATAATACTTTATTCATACATTGGTACAGTATTTAAGGCAGTCGCTCATGTACTAGTTATTAATGTACGTATCAGTTTTCCGTGGTAGACGTGATTGGGCAGGCATTGTCATTCATTGATCTGCATCTCCTCCAGTGTCTGGAATAGTGACTGATACATTTCCTCTGCTTAAGTAATATTTGTTTAGGTTACTTAACTTTATTATTATAATAAAGGTAAAGCAAAAGTAGTTGGTGACACTTATTATGAGGAATCAATGAGCAAAACTAATAAAATCCAGGAGTTGAAAGAATACATTTTGACTCTTGAAGGTATGCCATACACTAAAAAAGGTATGTCGTTTATGACAAAACAGTAGCTTTCTTACTACCTGAGGAAATAAATTGGTGAACATTTGTGTCATTTGATAAAGATGCTTTGAACAACAGTTGAGATTTTTATGTGTCAGTTTAATTAGAACTTCCATGTGGATTTTCATTTTATTAAAATGAATGTTAGCTTTTTTCTAAAATAATAACAGTATGTGGAAAGAAAGAAACAAGGGTAATGAAACCACAAACAGGAGACTGAACTGGATCTCCCCCAACTAAGAGAACTGATGCTCAGGTGCCAGCAGCAACCTCGCCTCCATCATGGCCAGATGGAGATCAGAGTCTTACCCTTCAGAATGGATGGAGATGTAAATCTTCAGACATGCCCAAGAAAGGTTTGGCTGTGATATGGGTTGAGACTCAGGGAATGTTGAAACAACTGGTCCTTGAAGCAGGGACTGTTGAAATAATATGTTGTTTTAAGAGTCTTCACTGGGAGACTAATATTTCAACACATTTGAATGACTTCCTTGCTGTAAAATTTTTAGGCTTAAATAATGAAGCTGGATAAGTAACAGGAGCTTCCAGGAGAAAAATCACTCAACCTAGATTATTTCATGGCAGAGAAGTCAGGGACTCTGTAGTTAGACATGTTCCCAGCGAGCCCACCCCATGTCGCTTATTTTCACTGAGCATTGCTTTGAGTTGGATCTACTTCTGAAATTAAAATTTTAGTTAGTGAGAGATAAATTTGAGATTCCCAGTTTCTCATGAGGAAATTAATGAGGAAATGAATATTAAGTGACAAAATTTGATTTTCTGAGAATTCCGGAAATTAAGATAAATACCTCCATCTAACCCCTACACAAATGTATATAATATTTATTTCACAGTAATTTAGTGAGTACCTATACGAAAAAAATCCTGTGCTAGAGTCTCGTCTACTGAATTTAAGTGATGATTCAGGTGCATAAGATTAGAGCTCCCCTATCTGAGTGGAGAGAATATGATCTTCATCTTTAAAATGAAATTATCTGGGTTACAAATGTTACACCTATCGGACTAATATTGGTAAACAGGAATGCTGGGTCTCTTCCCAGTATTTATTAATTCCTTACCTGATATAAGCCTTACATTTTTATTCTTTTGGTTTTTGTTTGCACATTCTTTTGTTTCTGATTCATCAATAGAAATTGAATCGTTATTATTATTATAAAAGCATATGAAAATATGGAGATTTCAATAGGCAACCTAGACTTCCACAGCAGCTTGACGAGGCTTTTCCGAGCATCCCTAGATATATAATAAATAGCAAGGTCTATTGCATAAGATTTGTGAGAGAGCAAAACTATAAGCAATGTGTCCTTGGTTTCTTACATTTGTACATAAAACAAATGTCTGGCATAAAATAAGTGTGACTGTTTTTTCTTCATGGTCCCTGTTAGAAGTGAAGGTGAGTAGGTTTAGGTGGTTTTAGTTTTTTTTTTTTTTAATAGTTATTAGAGTCTGGGACCCAGGAATGCCTGAATCTTGCCTTGCAAACCGTCTACTCCCCTCCCCACCAAAAGAGTTCCCGGGTGATAGACGTGAAAGGATCGGTAGCCAAACACGAAACAGAGCAGCACTTGACTGTAAGCAGGGTAAAGGCCCAAACCTTCACACAGGGCTCTCTGAAGAAGCTGGCTTGGCACACCTGGCTGGAGCTCATGTCCAAATTGGGCTAAGTCTTAAGTCTGGCATCTACCCGCCCCAAAGCCAAAATCCAAATCTTGGACCTTACTCCTTCTGATCAGCATCCTGAAAGAAGGAAATGTGGCGCACAAATTGATGGCCTGCATATGTGTGTGTGGAGAAAGAGAGAGAGCGACAGAGCATAAACCTGCATTACATAGCCAGGCCCTCTGTTGGCTTGTTTAGTCTCCCAGAAGAGATTAAAGAGATAAGATGCCTGTCACATGCATGATTAACGGATCCAGTTAATACTCACAGTCCAACTCAATTGGCAGCTCCCTCTCTTGGTGACGGGAGCCAGGGTGGAGTGCACTGAGAGGCAGGCAGCTCTTCGCATCTCCACGGCAGAGGTGGAACTCAACGAACTTAGACATGCAGCTGCATGATGGGAGAGGGGAAGAAAAAGGCACAACCTTTGATGACCTTCTCTTCATGGCTCATGATCTGAGGACTGATAACTAATGTTTCAAATTCATGTGTCACATTCCTTCCTCTAGAGTCTGTCCACCTTGATCTTAACAATTCTGAGGCTAAGACGTTACAGACCCACTTTCGTGCTCAGAGGAAACAACAGCTCTCTCAATTCTCCCCAGCTCTGTTCCTGCTCCAGAGTCTTCCATGATAAATTGAGAAACATATAGTAAAAACATTTTTATTTTTAATTTTTAAATAATTTTAATGTTATGTCAGTAATAACTGTACACAGTTTCTAATGTCAGGTAATTCGAAAAGCCTTAAAATGAAAAAGTTTCCAATTTCTCAGATCTTTTTATCCCCAAATGAACTACTTTTAACTCTTCTAGTTATTTCACATGATCATTGCTTCCATATTTCTGAATAGCATGCTGATTCTACTAGCCTTGAGCGTTGTTTTTAAATTTTAAGCGTTACGTACTGACAACCTGCCATTGGAGATGAGGATTTAGCCCTTCCACACCACTACCCTCCAAGATGCACCTACTCTCAGCTTTCTAACATAGTTATATCACAACTTTTAGTTAAATCAATAGGTTTACATTTTTACGACTATCCAAATATTGTTCACTGTTATATACTGCCTTTCTTATAAACCCTCTATTGATGTTGTTGTTGTTGTTTTGGAGTTAATTTTTCATTTGTCTAGTGTTCTATGAATAAACTGATGTTTTTCCAAGAGCTCCAATCTCTCTGCTACGGGTCTATCAATATGATTTTCCATGTACTCAAATACATCTTCTTTTTTCTGGTGAACTTCCAGAGACATCCATCCTGTGCTTCTGTTCTGGTCTATACTGTTTTCCTTTTAAGTCTCCTACCCTGCTATCATCCTTAATATTCCTTTCGATGGTTGCCTGTGTTGAATATCCTTTTTGCTGGATGAAATATCCTCTTCCCGATTGCATTTTATCTGGATTTTTGTTCAGAAACATTTTCTAATATCATCCTGAGAAAAGGTGGTACTAAGTTAATCTTCCAGTCACAACGTATCTGAAATAGTCCATCACCACATTTGATGGTTTCTCTGGGTAAAGAGTTTTATGTCGAAAATCTTTTCTGTCAGAATTTGAAACTGAAGTTCCCTTGTCTTCTAACTTCTGATCTTGTTGCCTAGAACCTTGTTGCTGAACTGATTCCCAAGACTTTGGGAGAAGATAGGCTGGAGCAGTTAAGATGAAACCAGCCGGGTTCAGATCCCTGCTGATTCCACCCCACACCCCTACCTGGCTGCGTGCTGTTTGCAAACTTACTTAAACCCCCTGTTGCATTGTCCCTCTCTGTGAGAGAGGGTGTGACAAACTCCCTGTTTCATTGTCCCTCTCTGTGAGAGAGGGTGTGACAAACTCCCTGTTTCATTGTCCCTCTCTGTGAGAGAGGGTGTGACAAACCCCCTGTTTCATTGTCCCTCTCTGTGAGAGAGGGTGTGACAAACCCCCTGTTTCATTGTCCCTCTCTGTGAGAGAGGGTGTGACAAACCCCCTGTTTCATTGTCCCTCTCTGTGAGAGAGGGTGTGACAAACCCCCTGTTTCATTGTCCCTCTCTGTGAGAGAGGGTGTGACAAACCCCCTGTTTCATTGTCCCTCTCTGTGAGAGAGGGTGTGACAAACTCCCTGTTTCATTGTCCCTCTCTGTGAGAGAGGGTGTGACAAACTCTGTCCAGGATCAGTCTATCTCTTGGCTATTATTATTTTTAGATGATTTTAATTTAGATGAGGGAGAAAGTATTTTGGGTAAAATTCACTTTTGTGGGACTTAATTTTGTTGTGGATGAACACAATTTTCAGCTGATTGTCTGTAATGGAAATTTTCAGTAAAACTCAACCTGTAAAGCTAGGTACATCCTACACACACAAACACACACACACAAAGTTATGATACATCAATTTCTAGAAAAATAGCGTGTATTAGGATAATATTTAAGTTGTAACCTTTAAATTATAATTTTATTTTGAATATCCAAAAATAAAAAATAGTTTACTAAGAGCTATGAGTCTTTTTCTTTGCTAACACTCTTTACAATGTGAGCTCCTCAGTCACATGGTCACACATAGTTAGAAGCAGATTGTGGTGAAAGGTAGCACAGCCGAGGATGGGTAAAACTCACGGGGTTGGAAGTGGTGGCTGGGGAACACAAACTGTTACTAGATATGGTGGCAGGAAGTATCCCTGTCCTGAGAAAATAATAAATACATTGTAAATATATAAAATTAAATAGATAAATAAAATTAAACAGTTTTTGCTTTTGTTTTGCTCAATAAAGTTCTTCTGAAAATCTTTAAAATGCTAATGTGGATTACAAATCTCCAGGGGAGATTCACAATGCAGCTTTTTATATTGATTTAGCCACGGATTTCCCTAACTTTTGATTTAACATTAATCTCCTCCCAAATAAGTAAACAAGCTTGAGAAAGCCTGTATCTATATTTCATTCCCAACCAGTTCACTACCAGATCTTGCTATTTGGATCCACACAAACATTTTGAAGATCCCACACAGAAAGGGGAACGTTCATTCAGGCATGCAGAATGAATGAATCAGTTAATTGAGAATGATGTGAGGAGGAAGACAGGGATGTTAGTTGCATTAGTTCAGTTCCACCAAGAAGCAGATGCTAGGGGCTGGCCCGATGGCATAGAGGTTAAGTTCCCTGCTCTGCTTCGTCAGCCTAGGGTTTGCGGGTTTGGATCCCAGTTGCTGATCTACACACCGCTCATCAAACCATGCTGTGGCAGTGTCCCACACACAACATAGAGGAAGATTGGCACAGGTTTTAGCTGAGGGGCAATCTTCCTCAGCAAAAAGAGGAAGATTGGCAATGGACGTTAGCTCAGGGCCAATCTTCCTCACCAAAAAACGAGAAGCAGATGCTAAATTGGGATTAGACAGGTGAGACCTTTACTGGCAAGGGAGAAGAGAAGGAAGGCAGAGCCTTCAGACCCTGATGCAGGTCTAACACCTATGAAGAGACCCACCTCCAGCAAGAATGGATCGGCCTCAGTACTCGGTCCTGCTCAGCCATTGTCTGAGAGCACGGGAAACACAGTGGGAGGTCCGGAAGATCAGCAGAATGAGTGGTCAGTCGATTATGCTCCCCACAGCAGGAGATCTGGACTGCACAGTGTCCTGGCCAACCAATCACACAAGCAAACTCTGGTCAAACAGTTAAGACACAAATATTACAAATTTATTAATTCGGTGATGATTAGTTGTTTGTTGCTATCCAAGCATAAAAATTTATTGTTCTGAAGTGAATTTCCTGCAGTTTATTATGGTAATTAGTGCTGGTAATGCACTTCACACTGACAGTTGTGAGGCTGAATTTCCAAAACACCCTGATTTGGAGATGGAAAGTGTGGGCTGTTTGTTCCATGTCTTTGAGTAACTCACTTAACCTCTTCTTCTCAGTTTCCCTGTCTGTAAATTGCTGCAGCTATCCTATTAGGGCATTCTAAAGGCTAAAATAATTTGTGTGAAAATTCTAGGTAAGTGCTATGAAAATTACTGTTAGCAGGGGCTGAGCCTGAGGCAATATATTTGTGTAATATAAGTTCTTATGAAAGCAGAGGCTCTTCCTTCATTTAATGCATGCTTATCTTTTAGGACAGAAATAAATATGAGCCTGGTTAATATAATTTCTATTAGACATGCCATGTTGCAAACATTAAATGCATCTTTTAGCCTAAGGAAAAATTTACCATATACTCAAAGCTAGCTCATGTTTTTGTGTGTGTTTTTCCACCATGATAGCTAGATCAGAAGTCTGCTGAAGGTTGTCGCTAAGTATGTTTGGTTCCATATATCTCATTCTTGCACTGTTGGCGCTGTGTGTCTGTCCCAGCTGCTTTTACTAAAGATAATGATGATATTAAATAACATTTATTGATGATTGACTATGTGCCAGGCACTGTGCTCATGGAAAATAGAACTTGATTCATTGTCTTCAAAATCTTAAGAGCATAACGACATCCTTGAGACAGTATTAATTTTGTAATCACACATCTTTTATTTGAAAAACAAAAACGAAAATTAACATAAGTCCTTTGCAAAGAGGTGTGTTGTGCAATAAATAAACAACAAGCTATTGTAGTCTTATGAATCTTGGGAACTGTTAAGCCAGAGGAAAAAATGTTTTATTCTGAACATCCCTTTATTAGAACTTGGTGCTCTCCACACTTAGTGCTGTGTGAGATTAAAATAATGATTATGAGATAATGAAACAGACAAAAGATCAAACAATTGAAAATCCAATATACGCTGGACAGGATGGCTAATATGCAACGTTTGCTGTGGAAACACACAGAGGGACAGACAAATCTTTTATTTTCTCATTTAATTTTTTCCTGCTTTGCTTGATAACTCTAATACATTTAATACATTAAATACTAGGACTTGACAGGCTCTACAGAGAGAAAGTCAACCTCCAGTATGGTGGTTAAGAGACCATCACCAGATTCAGACAGAATTTTTTCTATTCACTTAATAACTGGGTGACAATATAAATTGCTCAAACTCTCTAAGCCTCAGTCTTCTTATTTACAAAACAAAACTAAGAATACTATTAATAGGGTAATTATGAGGATTATATGAGGAAATATGTTTAAAGTTTTCACTATGCCTGATCCAAGTAAGCATACAATAATAATTAGCATTATTATAATAAATATACTATTTGTTGACTCTTTGTTATGACACTAGTTTTGTGAAAATTCCTTCCTTTTATTGAAATTCCCTATATCCTTCATAAATTATGGACTCCCTAACTGGGTAAGTTCTCCATCACTCTTCTTAAACACTAGAACTCAGGCCCCTGGCTTTTAGAGAGCATAGTCATCCAGTACTCGGTACATCTGGGGATAGTCCCAGTTAGCCCTCACCACAGGTGTTCTAATAACACACACTACATACTTTATTTCTCCCAAAACCCAATTCCATAGCTGTGAACATGGTATCAACTTCTCCATTAATTCCACTTCGCACTTTACTCATAAAAGTCAGAAAAATGAAGGCAAAATTTACAATTATATTTTGTTCATTGAAAGTAGATTCCATAAATAATCAAGGACCCCTTAGACTCAACACAAAAGAGTTACCCAGTTTATCTCATTATTCAAAAACCACAAAATCACTGAAGTTAAAGAATGATTTGTACAGCACTGTAAAATGCAAACTACTCTTCAGTTGCCGGGAGCTTCAGAATCTCTCCTGTCTGGTTCTGTATTGAGTAGAGAGATGCTCCTTCCACCATACCCTCTGGCCTCAACCATACGTTAGTCCTGCAGAAATAAATTCAATAACACCCTAATCAAAGGAACACGATTTTTAGTAACATAAGACAAAACAAATAAAAACACAAACAAAATTATTCAATAAACACTAACCACTTTCTCCTGCACGATGCTACATTCTGGCTATAGTGGCTGAGAATGCCGATTCTCCACATGCAGTGTAGTGGGACTGAGTTGGAGTGCATATAGGTCTTCGACTGCATTTGTAGTATTTTATTTCTGTAAAGCACCACTACTACTGCAAACACCGGTACTACTACTACTAATATTCTGAAACAAATTTGGTAAAATGTTAAAATTTGATCAATTATGCTGATTATTTTCTCCATTTCTCAGTGTGCTTAAAATAGTTGATGTTTTTATTAGTGACAAGAAGGGTTAAGATAAAAAATGATTTGTGTAGCGTAGTGGAAATTGAGAGACACTCACTTGAATTCTGATTCTGCTGCTGAATAGGTCATTACTCTTGTCAACCCTTAGTTTCTATCTATAAAACATCTATAAAATGGTTTGGCTACTTTTTAACCTGCCTCAAAAGATATTTTACAGCTATAAAAAGAGTTAATGTGACAAAATATCTAGTACAATGTCTATCAGTCAATTCCCATTAAATAATATTTTTATTAGAAAAATAGTCTTCATCATAGTTATTGTTATGTTTATAATAAATCCTACACACGGCGAAAAGAATGGTATTGACAGAGGATTTCTAATGCACCTGGTGAGAAGGAGCTGCATTTGAAAATGACCTAAGAGTGACATATGCTGACCAGGAAAGGTGGAGAAATGGACTAGATTGGATTTATGGCCAGAGTGGTGGAGTTTGAGGAGTGTTAAATGAATAATGGTACTATTTTAGTCACGCTTTGGTAAAGGCTAAATTAAATTTCTCAGATGCAGACAAATTGATAGAAGTACATAGAGGGTGAACAAATTCCTGTGGAAACAAGAAAAAATTTAAACTGTAAGAGAAATGAGGAATACCCTGTATCACTTCCACACATCTCAGAGAATAATGAATATTTAAAAAGAAAGAAAGAGAAGGCTTTCAAGGGAAAGTATAAAGCCACTGGCTTTAAAGAACTAAACAGGTATTTCCAGCCATGGAATCATTTAATAGAATTCTCGAATGAAAAAAAAAAGAGGTGAAAGAATTGGAGCAGAAATAGCAAAAATCAAAGACCAAAGGGAAGAGATTTGCAAACACAGGATCGAAGTGATGAGTGATGAAGAGTTGAAGCAGGAGTCAAAGCTCCACCTGCAGCCCTCCAGGAGGGAGCAGGAGAGAGGCGGGTAGCGACGGGCTTTAGAGACGGACAGCCAAGGCAAGACAGCGCTGAAGGAGAAATGACAGAGCCTCTGTGTAGAACTCCCTTAAGAAAGAAAAATATCTAGGTAAGGAACTACTGAACAGAATGCGGTTGTTAATCAAAGAAAGAAGAATAAAATAATGGAACAGCAGCCATGGCAGCTTAAAAGCTAAGCGGCAAGGAGTTCCTGGAGCAGAAAAGCCATCCAGGGACGGCCGAGCTTCACTGAAGAGCCGGTGGCAAGGGAGATGGGATTCACCTCTGGCTGCTAATGGCCAGTGGGAGAAAGTTGAAAACAGTTAGTATGAAGGAGGAAACGAGATATCAGTAACATTTTTTGAGAGAAGCAGGAAGATGATTCTATAAAGTGAGGATCAATAAACCTTACAAGTTCCAGCTGGAAACCTGGGCCAGGAAACTTGCTATAAAGCCTGGCAAGAATAACAGAAATGATAGACAATGCAGCCAGGGCACTCAGGGGCAAAGAGACAATGTAGATTATCCCAAAAGCAAGAAATCAGGGGTTAGTTATTTATAAAGTTCTGATTGATCAAACAATTTCCCTCTAAGACAATGCAAAAATATGATGTCACAGACAGTATTATAAAACCAGTAGAATTCCATGAGCAAATGTTAAGTAAAAAAGTATCAGATGAGCCAATGAGTAAAACTGCAACTAGAGGCATTTTTATGTTGCCAAAGCTTTCCCCTTAGAATGCTCGGGTCAGATTCTGAAGAAAGAGAAGTGAAGAAGGAAAAGAAATAAATGATGTACGAACTGATCACAGTCAGGTGTTCTGAAGATGGTACCACATTCTCAATGATAGAAGAAAGCCACTAGTGAGGCAAATAAGGAAAAATATCCCAGAAGCAAAGGTTGAATCAACAAAATAAAATGCAAACCATCAAGGTGCAAGTTGAAAGAAATTCCAACTGTACTGAAGATGTGGATATTGAAAACAGACTGACAAAGTTCCTTAGTGCGTGGTTTGGAGAGAAAGAAGTTAAAAATAAAATTGCAAAAAGAAATGAATAATAAATTCAATAATAATAAAATAGCAGGTGACTTTATAAAATACCTGCTATTTGTCAGGCACTATTCTAAGTGCTTTATATACATCAGCTAGTTACAGAGCCACAACAACCATCTAAGGTAGATGCTGTTATTATGAGGACACTGAGGCATAGAGAAGTTAGGTAATAACTTGCCCAAGGTCACACAACTATTTAGCAGCAAAACCTAGATACAAACCCAGGCATTTTTCCTATAGACTCTGTATATCTGACGACTGTGATATGCTACCATTGTAAACTAAAATATGGGGTTATAAAAATCATTATCAATAATCTTATACCTGCATAGAACCTTAGAGTTTATGAAGCACTTGTATTCACAATCCCACTATTTCTCATATCACTATGAGAAATATTGGACAGAAAATAGCATATCTCTTCTGCAGAGGAGCACACAGATGCCCAGGGAGGACTAGGTGTGTTACCGAAGATCCTACAGTTATGGGGAGGTCTTTTGGACCTAAATCTTTTTGTCCTTTTGACTTCCGGTCCTATGACCTTGCCACAACATAGCAGTTGACTCAACCAGAAAGGAAGATAAAACTGATCACATTCTTAATGTCAGTTTTCTTAAATATGCATACAAATATTTTCCACCAACAAGTGGGACCAATGCCATGTCTCTGTAGCACGGTAAGATGATCTTAGAAGAGAGTTCCCACGTGTTCATGCACACGTGCGTGGTGGTAGGAGTAACCACAGCAAAAACAGAAGGAAAAAAGAGCACTTTCCTAAGAATAATACGTGAGGAGAAGCAGAACCCACTGTGTGTTTCTCTGAATGTGCAAATGCACTTTAATAACAGTCTTTTGATCCAGTGAACTAAGAAGTGGGTTTTGCTTTTGTTTTTGTTATTTTTGTGAGGCAGCCGTGGGGCAGGTTTAATGGTGGTATGGGATGTTAAGCGGGAAAACAATAGTTGCAAAGAGAATTACGAAATCTTACAAAAGGAAAGTGGAAAGAAGAGAAAGAATTACTTTTATGGGAATCATATGAATGTCAAAAAGAGCATGGAAAAGAACAAAAATAAGAATAACATACTTTGGGTAAAGGAAGAATGAAATCCATAAAAAAAGATATTGGAGAGTCTCAAGTTTATAAGAAATCTCTATTTACTCTCTGGAAATTTTAAGAAGTTTTTGAGATGGTGAGGTAAGAGTTGTATAAAAGTTAAACGTATTTTAAATTAAAAATTAAAATGGCTGTCAAATGAGATGATTTATGTGAAACAACTCAAAAACAATGAAATGCAGTTGTGGTGTCAGATACTATTATAGCTATTATTGTTGTTGTTGTCATTTTCATTGATGGTACTTCCATTCTTGGCTGGCCACCCCAGTGATTTTCTCAGCTCCACCATGTTTGGGGGCTGTGGTTCCCTTTTGTAGAGAATGACCTGTCCCTCTGGAGACAGTAGAATGGAGATCATCTACTGATGCCAACTACACATCTTATTATGAAAGAGAGGGCTGGCTCTTTTCCACTTTCACCCAATATGGAATAGGAAGAATGGTCATAAGTTACAGTAAGAGAGATTTAAATTTGAAATAACAAAAAAGAACAATTTCTTACTGTTTATGCATGAAAACAGGTTACTGAGGGAAATAGAGCTATCTCTTTCCTAGAGATGGTCAGAAAAAGTTTCCTACTTGCCTTCAGATGTCAAGAAGAAAAGTTCTTAGAGCTGGGGTGGGGATTGTTGAAGGGGATGATTTCCAGGGACCTGTTCAAATCCCCAGACTGTATTATTATAAGTTCTCATCTGCTTATCAAGTCAAGATGTACTATTGATCTATACACTCACAGTTGTGCTTCAATTTCATGTATCGTCAAGCGGCCTTAAACGGTTAATGGAATTTTAAAAGTATTTTCAGTTCTGGAAATTGTTGAGTACATTGGGAGTGAAAACATTGAAAAATCTCAACTATTTCAAGTAACGAAGAAATCAATATTGGATTTCTCTGTTTTGAATTGATATTTCATTTTTTTTCTCACCCAAACCATTCTTTGCCCAGGCTGAGGCAAATTTGTTTGCTTTATTCACTCAAAATATAGGATTTGATGTTTCCTTCCTTATACAACTTCCTACTCAAATCCCCTATCTTCCCAAAGGCTATGAAGGTGTTCTCTGCTTCCTTATCCTTTCAACCAGTCCCCAAAAGTTGTTTCCCCTTTCGTTAAGAGGTATAAAAATGTCAGTGCCACTGAAAATACAATATCTTTATTCTCATCGTCTAGGAGACAGGATGTGGTGAGGGTGTTAAGTGTCAGCCATGTCAGATTTCACTTCCTGCTTCATAATCAATCCAATATGGGCCTACCAGGCCCCTGTTATGCCTCAGCCTTTCCAAGGAGATCTTGCTTCTAATCTGACCTGGGCTGCCCCCACTTCAACTACCCAGGGAAAAAGTGAACAATACCTGGCAATATCCCTCTCCTTCATCCACCTCCTGGCCCCTCTTCCATCTTCAGGGTTATAAAAATGAAGGAAATTTGTTACGACCGATTCACATGGCTTGGGAGTTGCTTGCTGAATGATTTCATAGTCTAGCTATTAGCTGTGAAGAAATATAATGCCATCCTTACATATCTGGTTTTAGTTGGGAGGGAAAGGCTCAAATGAAAGCCTCAAGAGAGGCAGAAGGGAATGGAGAGAAAGAGACTGTAGGCTTAGTCTGATGATTTAGTAGGGTGATTAGAGGGAGTATTTATGGTGCTAATGCTGGAGTTTGATGCTCCAGCGTTTAACTTGTAGTTTGTGTGCCAGGGTAGAAAGTGCCCCTGAGGAATACCATGTTAGTCCAGGTGGAGGGAGCTAGTTAGGAGGGAATTCACAGCTTTTTGACTAGTTGATTTCCCCTGGTGGAGGGTCTAATGATGACGCAAGCAACCAAGAAGCCAGAGCTCTTGTGTTCAAGTTTAGGGACCATTACCACATTAGTGGGTGGTCTTGAGGCAAAACACTGTAGTAATTAAGAGGCTGGGCTCTGGATCAGGCTGATGAAGGCTCAAGCTCTATAACCTTGTGAAAATTAACCCTATATCTTTTTTTCTCAGTTTCCTTAACTGTAAAATGTAGATAATAACTGTATCTAAATGTAATAATGCATGAATTGTGCTAAGCATAGTGTTTGACACGTGAAAATGACTCAAAATGAGAAAATGAAGGACAGTAGGAAATAAAATAGAGAAGTGTCTGAAAGAATTCCTTGATTTAACAAACGTTATGAATCAATATGTGCCTGTGGTATTTTTGAAAGAGAGAATAGCATCCTGGGCAAAGCTCCTGCCGATGTACTTATATTCTTATGTGCAAGACAAAATAAAACTTAAATATCAAGCTATTTAAATAATGAGAGCTTAGGAGGCAGTGATTATTGTAAATTGGAGTAAAGAATCTCATGAAATATTAGAAATGTTTAGAGAAAATCAGAAGATATTTTGTGGTATTTCATGAAATTATTAGAAACAGCATTTACGGAGTGAAAGAGAATGTGAATCAGAAGATATGGACTCAACTCCAGTGGCTTTGTCACTTTCTTATGTGTGATCCTGGGAAATCATTTTACTTCTCTTCATCTGAGTTTCTACATCTATAAAATCAATATAAGATACAGCTCATGGATTTTGTGAGCATAGAGCAAGATAACATACACTTAAGTGCCTGGGTTTGGTTTTGCACTAAAGAGTTTTGCAAGAGGTAAATATGAACAGAATGCATATTCAGTGCTCACTTCCTCCTTTTCTCCCCCTTTCTCTTTTTTCTGCACAAAGCTACAGCACCTCTCCTTTGATTCCTTCAGTTCTTATGCTATCTGTGTGGAAAGAAACAGGTTCATCTGGTTAAAAAGCGGTTATACGTGTGCCACAATGTCTCGTGGGACAACATGTTACTCTGTTTCTCCTGCGTCATTCAGCTGCCTCCTGAATGCTCTCAGACCAGAGCTGCAGTCCAAGATGGTCCAGATGATGGAGCCCAGGACTTGCTGCTCAGAGGGCCTGGCCTCTACTCTTGCCTCTGCTAGACTTTTGCTAGGTGACCCTGGTTAACTCACCCTACAGCTCTTTCCTCAGTCTCATGTCACAGGGAAGCTAGGAATATGAATTATCTAAAGCTGGAAGTTGTAGATTCTTCTAGAGGAAAAGCTCTGTTTCAGTTTTCCATGATTCCTGTACACTGTGTTATCCTTCACTTCCCTGGGTGACTCGGTCACCTCTACAGGAGCTAAAAGCCTGTGAGTAGTATAATAAAGAGACCCAATGTTTTCCCTCCAGGCCACTCTCCAGCTGCTTTTCCTGGTCTCAATGTCACAAAGCACGTTCCTCTCCTAACACAAGAAAGCCCACAGTCCCAGCATATTTGATGAGGAACTTTCTGAACAAAAAAGTGCACAGTGCTTTTTAAAAATGTAGTTTGAAATTGCAGTTTCTCTTTTATTCTTCTTTCTTTTCATTTTTTAAAGAAATCTTCCTTGTTTGCATTTGTAATACAGATGTCCCCTTTCTTCTAGGGACAAAGTTTTGATACCTCATGGTTATTTTTAAGTCCCCTATATGGGTTGGGGTGGGGTGCAGATGTGGGATACCCACCTACATTATTTTTAATTGCAGCTTTACTGAGATGTAATTTGCATACCGTAAAATTCACCCATTTAAAGTGTATAATTCAATGGTTTTTAATATACTCTCAGAGTTGTACAACCATCACCATAATGAATTTTAGAACATTTTATCTCATCCAAAAGAAATACACATTAGCAGTCAGTCCTCTTTTCCTCCCATCTTGCTCCACCTCAGCCCCAGGCAACCACCAGTCTATGTTCCATCTCTATTTATTCACTTATTCTGGACGTTTCATTTAAATGGAATCATACAATATGTGGTCCTTTTTGACTGGCTTCTTTCATTTAGCATACTGTCTCAACAATCATCAATGTTGTAGCATGTATCAGTACATGATTTCTTTTTATTACTGAGTAGTATTCCATTGTATGGATATTCCACATTTTATTTATCCATTCATCAGTTGACAGACATTTGAAGTGTTTCCACTTTTTGACTATTATGAATAATGCTGCTGTGAACATTCATTTATAAGCTTTTGTACAGCCATATGATTTCATTTCTCTTGGGTATATTTCTAAGGAGTGGGATTTCTGAATCATGTGGTCATTCTATGTTTAACCTTTTGAGGAACTTCATGATTTTTCCAAAGGAGCTGCACCATTTTTCATTCCCATTAGTAGTGTACGAGGGTTCTAACTGCTCTATGTCCTCACCAACACATGTTACTATCTGACTTGGTGATTGTAGCCATCCTACTGGATGTGAAGTCTTCTATTTTTTTTTCTTTTGTTTTTGGGGAAGATCGGTGCTGAGCTAACATCCATTGCCACTCCTCCTCTTTTTGCTGAGGAAGATCAGCCCTGAGCTAACATCTGTGCCCATCTTCCTTTACTTTTGTATATGGGATGTTGCCACAGCATGGGTTGATGAGCGGTGCGTAGGTCCACACCCGGGATCCAAACCAGCGAACCCTGGCCCGCTGAAGCGGAGCACGTGAATTTAACCGCTATGCCACCAGGCCAGCCCATGAAGTCCTCTATTTCTTTACTGTTCCCTTTTGATTCTTTAATAAGCTCCTTCATAATTGTAATTAAAAATAAATCATGCTTATCACTTCTCTGAGGCCAAAATGATATCCAGTCCTGAACACGCCCCAAGTGGTAACACTGGAGAATGTGATAAGAGGGGAAAATGTCCACCACAGCAAAGGGCTGGTGATTTTAATGGAGAAAGCACAGAGCAGTCACTTTTTCTAAGCTTTTCTTTTCTCCATGTCTATCAGCATTTCCCCCAGTGAAATCAAGGAGAAATATTAATGAGAGGAAATAGAACCATGAGAAGCAGAAGGACAATGCTGTGTGTACTCTATTTAACTGAACAAAAGAGACTAGCAAAGGGGGCTCACTGCTCTTCGTTCACAAAAACCCAGGAGGGGGACTGATGTGAAGGCAGGAATCATAGATAGAAAGCCCATCTTTCAATGACAATATGACACTTCTGGAAAAAAAGACTTTCCCAGGAGAAAAGAGGACTAGAGCTCCTTGACAATGACCATGAAGTATTTTTTCCTCTGTTTTCCTCACAGGACATATGTCATGCACACAATAGTTGATAATGTTGAGGGTGGTTATTAAAGCTAACATTAATGAGCACTGACTATATGTCAGACATTGGCATAAGTAGTTGACGTATATTTTTGCAACAACTCAATAAGGTCGGTGTGTGTATGTGCCTACATGTGTGTATTATTCCCATTTTACTCATGAGGAAACTGAGGCACAGACAGTTTAAGAAACTTGACTATGGTCACCCAATTAGTAAGTGGCAAGCCCATATCTGCCTGATCTGGAATCCTAAAAATTGCCCATTACATCTCACAGACTCTGAAAAGATATTTATTCAATAAATGGATAAATATTTCCAAATACTAATTTTAAGACACCTAGGGAATGAAAAATAATATTTTTGGAAAAATAAAGCATAAGTGAACAAAAACACTTGTAGATGAGGGAGAAAACTAAGCTATCACTTATTTATCTATCACTATTTATCTATCAACAGATTAAAATCTAAAGCATGTGCATCAAATAACATAATGCATGTTTCCATAGGCTTTGTCCACTGTGATCACAACAAGCACAGAATCAATAGCAATAACGTCCCAAATGCTACCTCCCACTGCTCCCACAAAACCTTTGCGAGTCTTCAGAATCTTATTCAGTTATTCCTTGGGGTGACTCGGAGGGTTATCACCTGTGCTTGCAAACAATCCCTCCAGCTACAATAGCCACACGGCATCAGCGAGAACCCTCCTGTCCTGCCCCGGTGCCCTCTTCAGTGTCTGCTTCCTGATGAGCCAGCTCAGAGTGCTACAGTCTTGTCTCTCCAGTAGTGCCACCATGGAGTATCTATATTCATGTCAGAAAATCTGCACACCCTCTAGGTGCCAGAGTGGAGCTCTCAATACATCAAAGCTATACTGGATTTTGCACAAATGTGGGTAGAAGGCTCCTCTCCTATACTTTGTCACCAGAGCATCAACACAGAACTGGTTGTGCTCTAGAGCCTTGCAGGGGATCATGACACTGTGCAAACAGCTCTATTATCATATACTTGGACCTAGCCTTCCACAGAGCTCAAATTTATAAGCTGCTAATTCTAGTCTAGGGAACTCAAACCATCCTCCAGATATTTCACACCTATCCTTCTTCACATAGGCAACTTTCCCACATGCAATTTAACCTGCGTGGCTAGATACCAGAGCACTGCTTGCCCCACTAGCTGCCAGTCAAACCCAAACATGTTTGTGCCCCAGTGGTGGGTACAGCTCAGGCTCAAGCCAAGACCACTTCTATATTATTTTTAAACTTTTGCATTATTTGAGAAATTTGATCAGATATTTTGTGTATAGTTTGGTACTAAGAGAAGGAAAACATGTTATATTCTGCCAAATACAATTTGAGAATTGCAGCTTAAATATTTTTTCCATCCCTAAAATGCACACAATCAAATACGATTAGAATGATGGTTACGAGGCAGCTTATTAAAACAAGAACATGCCAACTTCATAGACATGGAATATGTTTCACTGTTAAACAAACAAAAACTTGTGTGTGTGAGTCTGTGACTAATAGAATTTGAAATTTAAGAGGTTAAATCTAACAAAAAGCAGCAGATTAGTGATTAAGAAATAAGCTCAAGGACAAAGATGTACAAATCAGAACATAGATTGAGGTCATTATTATTTTATTTTTTAACCAACTAAGATTTGTTGATTTCTTGCTTTGCCCAAGGCACCAGAGATATCAAGAAAAATACAGCATGCCATATAAATTAATAATTGCAATTCATGAGAACATATTTTATAATTAAGAAATGGAAAAATTATATTTGTAGCCCCCCAAGAGAGTGATTGAATCCTCCCAGGGTTGTCAGAGATAGATTCACTCAAGATGAGTCTTGAGCTGGCACCCATTAGGAGTATGGTAGTTTTACAAGGTAGATCAAAAGACATAGAGGTACCAACACCACTAAGTTACAGAGTCTAAACAACAAGCACGATCCATAATGAGATGGGGCACCTTCTGAAAAGAGCAATTCTGATACAGGTTTAGCCTCAGATTCCACGTGGTTTAGCTTGGTGACACCTACCAGCTTTGCCTTCCCAGAACCACTGAGCTGTTTGCCCCCAAGCCCTCTACTTAGAGATTTAGCTTTGCACAGCCTCTGAGGGGCCAGCCCTGGTGGTCTAGTGGTTAAGATTTGGCATTCTCATCACTGTTGCTGGGCTCCTTTCCTGGTCAGGGAACCACACCACCCAGTCTGGCCATTGTCACTCTGTGGTGGCTGTGTGTTGCTATGATACTGAAAGCTACGGCACTGGTATTTCAAATACCAGCAGGGTCACCCAGGTGGACATGGACAAGTTTCAGTGGAGCTTCCAGAATAAGACAGACTAGGAGGAAGGACCTGGCCAACCACTTCTGGAGAAATTGGCCATGAAAATGATATAGCGCAGGACAGAGAGTGGATGGCCAAAAAGATTGGGCGGGGTTCAGCCCTGCTGTATAGAGGGTCACTAGGAGTCAGAATCATTTGAAGCCACTAACAACAAAGCATCCGAGCCAATAATCAACAGAACAAGGAGTACTCTCCAATGAGGAGAGTACTCTCCAGTTGAGGCTGTCTAATCAGTTTCTCTTATTTTCCCTCCCTTCTCCATCCCGACCCCACAGCCATGGTTCATGTTCCCAATATTGTTTTCCCGGACTCTAGGCATAGCTTCCTCTCTAGTATGGCATTCTGTCTCCTCTTCCCGTGAGCCAAAGTCTACATTATGGACTGTAATATTCTTACAAAGCACATCTGATTCTGCCATTTTGTTAGCCTGAGTCATGTGATGACTCTCCACTGTCTATAACACGGAGGGCAAACTCCTAACATGGAAATTAAACTCTATGTACTCTGTTCTCTAGCAATCCAAATTACTGAGAGTTTCCCTAAAGAGACTGTTTTTTGCCCCATTCTTTCTATTGCCAGAGTTCTTCCTTCTGTCACCACAGGAAAATTCTATGAAACTTATAGGAATCAGTTTAACAGTTACACCCTGTGAAGACTTCTTGGGCCATCTCCTTTACACTCTCACACTCACATGTCCTATGTATCCCCCTTGTGCCATCCCCCTAAGTTGTACATATTTTAACTGCAGCACTGAACTATATGTACTATTGTCATTTTCTTGTTTAGCCTCCTTCTACCAGACAATGAACTCTTTGTGACATCTTTGATTATTCTGTATCTACTTAAAGGTTTCTCAAGAATGATGCTATTGACATTTTGGACCAGTAATTCTTTGTTTTTGGTGGGCTGTCCTGTTCACTGTAGAATACTTAGCAGCCTCCCTGGTCTCTACCCACTACGTGCCAGTAAAACACTCTCCCTGACCTCCATATTTGTGACAACTAAAAATGTCTTCAGGTATTTCCAAATGTTCTTTCCAGGGGTGGGGTGGGGGGGTGGCAAAATTTACCCCTCATGAGACACTAGTCTAGTTCAAAGTTTTGCATGTAGTCTAACAATAATTTGATGAAGAAAGTGGGGGAGAGAGGAAAGGAATGAGGAAGGAAGGAAAGGAGAAAGGAAACAGATGAAGAAATATATAAAGGGTGAGATAGAGCAACATCTAACAATATGGTTAATTTTAAAAGAGAGCCAAAAATTGCACTCAGTCAAGGATCAGTAGCCTCTATGCCCAACATTAAACTATGTCTATTGACGTCACAGTAGTGATAAGGCATAAGCAGAAAAAAAAAAATGGAAGAGGAAATATGTCAGAGATAGAATAGCAAGAAGAAAGACGGAGAGAGAAAGCAGAAAACAAGAGTTGCATTGGTTGTAGAAAATCAAGTTCTACCAGAAGCATCTAAGGTTTGTCATGTGCATCAGTGATACGCTATTGTGGCTAGGAGCACAGGCTCCGGAACCTGGGTCCACCTCACTCTACCACTTACGACCTAACTTCAGATTCCTCATCTGTAACATGGAGATAACAATACTGCGTTATCTTGTTGTGAACGGTACATGAGATACTCCACGTAAAGGATTTAGAAGAACGTCTGGCACATTTTAAGTGCTTCGTAAATGGTAACTATATATAGTCCCTTCGCCTGTATTTATTTATTCCCTGTAGTGTTATGGGCCAAGATTTGAGATAGAAAGATTTGTACTCTCAAATTGATAATAGCGCAGGAGAATAATAGATCTGGGATATAGTTGTAGAAGCACCAGAATTCTAAACACTTCTTTGCATTCATTCTATCAATTATTTTCCTTCAGTGTTCGGGTAATACATTTGTATTTTCAGGCCATGTATCCTTGCATTTTTATTATCTCCATTTGGAGGAAAGTTCTGAGTCAAGCCTCGAGTCTTTTGTCTCTCCCTGTCACTCGGTCACACTTGGCTTCTCACAGAAGCCATTAACCAAGAAACACTTGGGTACAAAGCCCAGAAGGATTGGAGCTGGGCTGGGCCCGAGAGAAGCTGAAGTATTTACTGCTATTGACCTAGTTATGAGCTGCTTCTTCATGCCAGGAGCCTCAGGCACTGGAGGCTGGGGGCAATAGGATGGGATAGTGAGGGAGAAGAGATTTTTTGCCAGCTGCTCCAAGAAGGAGGGTGGAAGGAAGGCAGGTCAGATGTTAAGACTGACTTAATTGTTGCAGTGCATGCGTGAGGAGGGCTCCACAGACCTATCGGGGTGCTATATCAGCATTGGGTTCCAGAGGCGAGGAGAGCTTGTCCCCTAAATGAAAATACGGCCCTTACTCTTAGAGAGAGAGCTTGTGAACCGACATCATACAAGGGTCAGGTTGACGTATGGACGTCTCTGTGGCATTTAAGAAAATAGCAGCTGCTTATTGCCTGTCACATGACCATTCCCTCTGGTTTAAAGAGGCTGAGATTGGCTGATCCAGTGCAGCTTAGTGAAAAGAGTACTTTTCAGAATTCCAGTCATAGTTCCGCTAATATCAGTCTTTTCAAAATTGTCATTTTGTTTCCTTCAACTTCATATTTTTTCATTAGTAAAGAAAGATAGTTGGACTTTCTAATTTCTAAAATCTCTGAAATTCTGTGACTTCTACTGGGAGAAAGGCAACAAAGAAGTGTTCCATAACGTGTGGCAGTTTGCTCTCTCTGAGTCTTTTCTAGTCTCTCTGAGTGCCCATCTGAGGATGGGGTGGGGAGAGGAATAGTCATCCCTATCTTTGCCCCATCATTTTACATAAAGCTTCGTATACTGTAAATCTTCTCTTACTCTGTGAAATTAAGCTCAGAATTACCCTTATGTATTTAATATTCCCTTTTTTAAATGTGCATTACTGAAACAATTCTCTTCTTCCATTGAATTTATTCTACCTGAATCCTTCCAATGTGTAGTTACTATATCTTAAAATCCCATATTTTGTGTGTGTGTGTGTGTGTGTGTGTGTGTGTGTGTATGAATGTATAATGGGGGCAGAGCGATAGAAGCAGAGAAGGCTGAAGGACCAGTGTTATGAGTGCCTGTAGAGAGAGGGAACAAAGAAATTAGAGAACCAAAGAAGACTTGCATTCCAATCTTCATCACATTTGTTTGTTTAACTTTCTCTCTACCCTTCACATTATCCACACTCATATGAGTTTGCTTTTTGGTTCTAGAGCTATATTTTAGTCATTTTTATGTTCCTTGCAGGCATTCACATGCAGGAGGTGAACTGAGTTAAATCTCTCCAACTACTTCCTGGAATTTTACCAAAATTTCCTGGATTAAATCTTATTCTTGGTCATCCATTCTTCTTTTAATAAAGTATATAAAGTATTTGAGTTACTGTTCAAAATACTTTACAGGCATTTTCTCCTTTAATTCTCATGACAACTCTACGAGGTAAATATTATCATCATCTGCACTTTAACATAAAAAAAAAATGTGTCACATGGAGAGGTTAAATACCATCCCCTAAGACACAAAGATGATTAGTGGTGAAGCCAGGGTTCAAAACCAGACAGACTGGCTCAGGACCTCATGTTCTTCTCCAATCTACAATTCTGCCTGGAAATCGAGATGATCCTGAAAAAGTAGCACGTTAGCTCTTAAACACTTCCTTATGAACTGGTGTAGCCCACCCTGATAGACCCCTGGGATCTCTGATAAGAGAGAGGTTAAAAGGGCAAGGTAAGAAAAAGCTTTTAGCATTGAATACAAAATTTTTCTGTTATATTTTGAAAAAAGGGACAGTAAGAGCAATTAAGAATTTCTTTATCAATAATTACACAAATACCACAAAATTTTAGATAACAACTAAATACCCTAATCAACTGGCTTCAATCCACTCTTTCTGCCCACACACGCAGTTGTTCATCAGATGCCTGTGGAGCTACAAAGTGAAAACAACAAAAACAAAACCTCAAAAGCAAAAGCTTGCAGACACTGCTGGTCGAATGTAAAATGGTACAGATGATTCGGAAAATAATTTGGCAGTTTTTTAAACAGTTAAACATACGCTTACCTTATAACCCAGCAATTGTACTCTGGGTATCTACGCAAGAGAAATGAAACCTTATGTCTACACCAAGACTTGTTCACGAATGTTCACAGCAGCATTATTCATACAGCCAAAACCTGGAAACAACCCCAATGTCCATCAACTGGTGAGTGGGTAAATAATTTGTGGTTTATCCACACAATGGGCTGCTACTCAGGGAGGACAACAAAAAAGGTGAAATCTTAATATATGCAACAATGAGGATGAATCTCAAAAACATCATCATGAATGAAAGAAACCAAATATAAATACTACACATTGTGAGATTTAATTTTTACGGAATTTGTAGAAAAGGCAAAGCTAGAGACACAGAAAACATATAAGTGTTTCTCTGAGCCAGAATGGGAGCAAATAATTAACTGCAACTGTACACAAGGTAACACTTTTAGGTGATGGAAATATTCTAAAATTGGGTTTTGGTGATGGTTGTACAACTGTATAAATTTACTAAAACAAATGATTGCTTTCTTAAAATGGGTGAATTTTATGGTATGTAAATAATAACTCAATAAAGCTGCTTAAAAAATATTTAAGCCTTCCTCTAGACTTACTAAACCAGAGTTCCCTGGTAATATTTTGTGTGTGTGTGTGGGAAAATACACATAACGTAAAATTTACCATTTTAATCATTTTTAAGTTTACAGCTCAGTGGCATTAAGTACATTCCCATTATTGTGCAACCATCACCACCATCCATATCCAGAACATTTTCATCATCCCATACTGAAACTCTGTACCCAGTAAACAATAACTCTAAATTCTCCCCTCCCCCTAGCCCCTGGCAACCACCATTTCACTTCAGTCTTTATGAATTTGGCTACTCTAGGTACGTCAAATAAGTGGAATCATATATTTGTCCTTTGGTGTCTGGCTTATTTCACTTAGCTTAATGTTTTCAAGGTTCATCTATGATGAGGCATGTGTCAGAATTTTGTTCTTTTTTAAGGAATGAATTTTCATTCCACTGTATGTATATACAACATTTTGTTTACCCATTCATCCATTGATGGACATTTGGCTTGTTTCCACCTTTAGGCTACTGTGAATAATGCTGCTATGAATATTGGTGTACATCAGTACTGTTTGTGAAATATGTATTTTTTCTTTTGGGAGAGGGGAATTCATGGCTTTAATTATATTTTCAAAGGAGTTTCTGATCCAAATTCTAGCCATGTGGCTGAATGCAGAACACATAAATAAATAAAGGTCTCATGCCTTTATTTCCTGAGTGGGAGATGAGTCTAGCAACTCAGAATGCATCACATATTTACTAGAATTAAGCAAGAACACAGAGATAATGACTATCATCTAATTAACCCTTCATTATGTACCAGGTTCTGTATCAAATACTTTTTATTCATTATAGCATTTAGCCCTTAGAACACACATGATCCACACTTGTGAAGCAATGAGAAGCAAGTAATTTACTCAAGGTCAGAAGAGAGTTTTTATTTAAAATTCATTTTCATCTTTATTAAAAAAATCACCTTTATCTGGCCAAAGGCCACGTTCGTAATCACTCTACTATACTGCCTCTGGAGAAATATACTGCCTCTGGAGAAATACTTCACTGACTCACCTGAGTAGTTTGAAAACAGTGATAAGTTAGCAATGCATTTTAGAGAGGACTAGTGCTTTGATTCAAAAAACAAAGCCAATATCTCTCACACTTTGGAGTATAATTAGCAGAATCTGATGGCTAGAAGGAAGGCGTACAACTGAAGCAGTAATTATGTTTTAGATCCGATTCAAGACTCTCTTATGCAAAAATTAAGCCATTTGGAATCAATCCCATTCTATTTAAACTAAATCTTCTTAAACTTCCTTGTATTTTCTTCCCCACATCTGGAGCAGAGAGGAAAGGCCACTTTACCATAGCAACAAAGCCTGCAAAGTCTTCGGCCAGCCCTCTTTTTCAGGAATTCTTGAACTCTCAGTGAATCTTGGGCAGGTGTCAGGAGAGGAGATACAAGAAGCTGTGTGTGTTTCTACCCCTAATTCAAAGTAGGCTTTCCCACCAAAATGTTCACAATGACCTGGAAGCAAGTGAGGCAGCTCTTTTACAGATGGAGATTGTATTCAGATGCAAATAAAAGTCTTCTAGGAATACAGTGGTGTTCCTAGCCTTGACAGCTGCTCCCTCACCTGGGTTTTCAAGTAACTCTCTTGGCTACAGCTAAGTGATTCTCCTATTAAAACGTGGACACCTGTCTATTCCTTTCTGAGGCTTTGTTCTCTGAGCCTCAGTTTCTATTAATGGAGACTTTGGGGACAAATACTAAGAGGGGAAGAAACCACTCAAGCATGAGACCATCTTGTTGTGTCAGTTTGAGGAGTAAAGCAGAACAGGGGATGAACAGATATATGATTTATAAAAGCAACATGGCTCAGGATGGGCCTGCCTGAATCGCTCTGTATTTGCATGCCACTATGCTAAGGCATGCCTGCTGTGTTTAAAGCTTGCGACATCCCAACTAGAATCTGCATTCAGTAAGGGCAAGTGTTGTGTTCCCTCATCTTTGTATCCCATCCATGCTTAAACACTCAAACTATATTTTTTGGCAATAATACTTCAAAGGTGTTTCTGCTTACTTTTTTCTACATTATCCAAGAGTACTATAATATTTAGTTTTCCCACTTTTAGTGATATTAGGATTGATAAGTAGTGTCTTTTTTTTTCTGCTTTGGACTGATGATATACATACAAAAATATCTCAAGAGGATAACTTTGCGTTGCTGACATCTGTGTTTCCCACAAACCCATGGGGAGTTAAAAACCTTATTGCTTTAATCCTAGACCTATGAAGAGGATTAGGATGGATGTTCCCAAAGGGGAAAGGGACGTAAACTTGTACTATTAAAGGAAAGGAGAACTTGTCAGAGGTGGTATCTTGCTCATTGGGAAGGGACAGCCTATGGGAGATAAGTCAAACACCTGAACTTCTCTTTCACACTGCCTGAAGGTGTCAGGACTTCAGCTTGTGGATGGTTCTCTGGAGATCATGGAGGCTGGGCACTAAGCATCATGTCCTTGAAAGCTGTCGTAACGATCCACATAATGAACTTGCATTATGACCAGCATCTCTGCGTGCCCAATGACCTAGAAGAGCCCTCACCTGCTTGACTACAGCGTTGTGTAATGGAAGGGAAGGGTGATGACTGGGATGAGTATGGATTAAGAATGTTGGGCCTTCTTGTCCATCTCCACCTGGACTGCATAATCTCAGAGTGCCACCATGGGAGGAAGAAGGACCCACCAAAATGATTTGTGTTGGACATCTTAAGGACTTTAGTGAGAGAGGCCTTGGAACCGGATTTGATTTGCCTTAGCGGGGGTATGATCATTATAGCAAACATTTTATAATGCTTACTATGTGCCAGGAATTGTTCCAAGCACTTATATTGACTACCAAAATTAATCATTACATTTTACATATGAGGAAACTGAGGTACAGAGAGGTTAAGTCACCTATCCAAGATGCACTACTAGCAAGTGCAGAGCCGGGATTTGGGCCCAAGCAGTCTAGCTCCAGAGCCTGTACCTCTCGTCTAAATGAGCCGTGATCTACGTCCATTAGAAGCTTAAGAACAAGAAAGGATGAGACCCTTTCTTGTTGGATGAGACTCTTCCTCCTCCCCCACCCCCACACAAACCTTGTTTGAGGAAATATGTCTATAATTTTCTTGATTTACCCTCAGGTAATATTAGGAATAACGTTCAGTTTGATAAATACATACTGCATTGGACTGAGGTGTATTGGAAGTCATTGTTGCATCATTCATAGTTGGAGGCAGCAACTTGGAGATACGGAAGAATGAAATCAGTCTTATTTCTCTTCCTGTCCTCCACATCCACGTTCTTATTCCCGAGTCCCTCATCTGTTCGCTTCCAGTCTAGATAGCAGAGAACGATGGGTAGGCGTGACTGAATACTCTATACCTGTTTAGCCTAGTGGATTCGGATAACCATGCATGTCTTGCAAATGGAGTTTTCCACAGAGGGAACAGATCCAGTCAGGTCCTCAGTCCTGTTTCTTCTTTCAGACGGTACATGTCTACTTCCTCCTCTGACTTTTTCTCACCTTCTTTCTTCTGAAATTTCCTGAGTAGAAGCCAGTTCAGCCTCCAAACAATTCAGCCATTTCAAATCCCCTCCTGCCCTCTCGCAAACATCTTTACACTCGAGCAGACAGCACAGCCTGGGAGGTTTGTGGTGCTAGTGGGTTGCCGCTGGACCCTGTCCAAACCCCACAGCCTGTGCCCAATGAGGTCTAATGGGATACACTGTCACATTGGATATGATTTATTACACCTTTTAAGGGCCTGAGAGGAATTCCTTTTTCCCTCTCTCCCACCCTATGATTTCCACCCCAGTACTAAGGTCAGTTCACGTGGCCTAACCAAAAGAAGAGTTGATGAAAATGGATGGTGTTTTCTCCAAAGAGCCCTCCATTCCCCTTTTATCTTTTCACATCTCCATAGCCCTCTTCTTCTCTTTTTACTTCATTTTGTTTTTTCTCTTCATTTTGTTTTTCCTTTCTTTCTGCTCCAGTATCGTCTCTTTAGACAAAGAATACTGTATGGCTAAACAAATATCTTATAAATCCTTCAGATTCTTCTTGGTTTTAGTTGGTATCTCTTAAAGAAAAATAGAATTTCTTAAGAACTGCTTTGTTACCTCAGTTTTTGAAGTTGTAAGAAGAACAGATTTGAGGAATGTCTGAGATGAGTCAGGAGACCAGTTAGGAGGCTACTGCTACAATCCAAGCAAGAAATGATAGTGGCCTGAGGAAGTGAGAAACCCAGATACATTTATATATGGTAGTGAGGCAGGGTACTCTGTATGGGGAAATTCTACTTAGGAAAATACCCACCAGCGGCAATTTAGGGTTGTACATTTCTAAAATCAATCTAATCAGAACTAGTGTCATTCCTACTCAGTAGCAAAGAGCAATGATACTGACATTTTTCATGAAGCTGCCTTCTGGAGGGTCGGGAAAAAGGCAAATACACCACACATGAATAATGAAGCAAAATATTTGTCCCAGTGGCAAAATAAATTTACAATTTTAAAAACATGCTCAAGGGAGAAATATCCTTTCACTATCATAAGATTACAATTTGTTGTCTCTGGGAAAAATAATAAAGCTTGCTTTTCTGTAGGTATTTATTTCACAGGTGAACCGTAAAGGGAACCAGCCAGGCTGAGCTCTCACTGGTAGTGAGGCTGAACCTGACTGTAACTCACACTGGACAGAAGGTCAAAGGAAGACCTCCTCCAAGAACCTCATATATTGGAATTTTCACATACAAAATATTAATGTTAAATAGCTTAACAAATTGAAAATTTAAAACATGAATAAGGGATGATAGAAGATCTAAAAGAAACTCTAAAGAAAACTGATTACAGGAATAAAAAATTTTATCATTCAAATGTTATAAAATCAGTAGATACTGTAAATAACAGATTAAACAATGCTTCAGAAACAGTTGGTGAACTGAAAAATAAATCTAGAGAAATTATCAGAATTTTGTACACAGACCAAGAAATATGAAATATGAAGAGAAGATAAAGAGATGTAGAAAAGAATGAGAAATACTATCAAGTAGCTGTTTAAAGGTCAAGAAAGAATGGAAGAATAGCAATATTTGATGAGATGAAAACTGAAAATGTCTAGAAAAGATGGAAGGAAAAAAAATGACACAGAGATGATACTAAAAATTACTAGAACAAAAAACAGATTGCCTATGAAGAAATGACAGACTTGGAGCTGACTTTTCAATAGCAATTGTGGAAGGGAAAAGGCAGGGAAATAATGATTTCAAAGTTCTGAGGAAAAGCTAGCTAAATTATTATTGAAGAAAGAGAGTGATGAAGTCATTTTTATTAGGACAAAAAGTGACAGAGTTGACTCAAATAGCTCTCGTATAAATAATTTCTGAAAAATATGGTTCAAGTAGAAGGAAATATTCTTAAGGAAGTTTTGAGATGTAAGAAAAAATAACAAATTGTCTTAGAAAATAATAATAACAAATATATCTAATTTGAGAGATAAAACAATAGCATTAAAATATTGGAAAAGGATAAAATGCTAAGATGGAGTAATGGACTTGAAGTTAATATGTTATATTAACTTATAGTTCAGAGACATTAATTATCTTTAGATTTTTAAGGAATTATGCATGTATTTAGTAACTACTTAAGGAATGGAACTAGTGTGTGGCTCATAAAACAGTAGAGTAGAAAAATGGAATATAAAAATTCAATAAATGCATTCATAGTCAGAAAAGAAAATAATGAACATATAATGAGGGACATAGACAAAGAAAAATAATATGTAGAAATCATACAGACATAATATACACGTACAATTAAAATAAATATAAATAGATTAAAATTTTCAGTTAAAGGACAGAGGTTTTCAAACTTGTTCAAGACAAATGGCTATATATTGCTTATAAGAAATTCTTCTAAAAACAAAAATACAGAAACGTTGAAAATTTAAAAAAATGGAAAAATAAATATCAGATATATTTTACTTTAAAAATGTAGTATTTTACTATTTAGTAACAGAATTTAATACCGGTTTTAGACTTGAAGGCCACTAATTTACTATTCTCCAGATAAAGAGCACACTAACAAAAAAAATTTTTTTAAGAGTTTCAATTCACCAGTATATTTACAAGTACATAAAATGTATGCATATAATAAAAAACTCTCAAAATATATGAGGTAAAATTTGACAGAATAACCAGAAGAAATTGACAAGCTCACCAATAGAAGAAATATTTCAATAAACCTCTTGTAATAATTGATTGATCAATCAGAGGAAATAAGTAAGGATATAGAACAGAAGTGACAAACAGTGGCCCACAAACCAACCTGCTACCTGTTTTTTTAAGTATAGCTTTATGGGCACAGAGCCATGTCTATTGTTTATGTATTGTTGATGGCCACTCACATGCTACAATGGCAGAGTTCAGTAATTACAACAGAGACAGCGTTGCCCTAAAAACCTAAAATATTTACTATCTGGCCTTTTACAGAAAAAGTTTAACAACCGCTGATATAGAAAATCTCAATTAATATTTTTAAAAATTTTTATTGTGTTATAGTTTACATACAATAAAACACCCAGGTCATAAGGATTTAGTCTGATGAGAATTGATGATTGTATACACCTGAGTAACTATCACCTAAAACAAGATCTAGAAAATTCCATTTTGACCATGGCCAGGCAATTTCCTTATCCCTTACCCCCAACCCACCCATCCAGAGGCAATCACTCTCTTATATCTATCACCATAGATTAGTTTTATCCCTCGTGGGATCATATAATATGTACTCTTTTATATCTGGCTTATATTATTTTTACACAGTATTCTTTAGAATCAACCACGTTGTATCATGTCCCAATTATTGCCAAATAGTGTTACTTTATGTAATGATTCCACAATTTGTTTACCTATTTCGCTTGTTGATGGGCATTTGGATTACTATCAGTTTTTGGTCATTATGAATAAGACTGCTATGAGGATTCTTAGAAAAGTCTTTTTGTGGACACATGTTATTTCTTGAGTAAATATCCAAGAGTGAAAGCTGGGTCATAGGGTAGGTGTATGTTATTTTATAAGAAACTGCCAAACAGCTTTCCAAACTTGTGTCACCCTCGTCAGCAACGTACAACATATTGAATTGCTGCACAGCCTGGGCAACCTTTGATATTGTCAGTCCTATTGAATTCAACTTCCACTCTAGTGGGTATGAAATAATATCACATAGTGGTTATAATCTGCATTTTCCTGTTGACTTATAGTGCTGAGCAACTTCTTATGTGCTTATTAGCCATTTCTATGTCTTGTTTTGAGAAGTACCTAAGTCTTTTGGCTGTTTTTTATTGGGTTGTTTGTGGTTTTTTATTATTTGTTTGTAATTTTCCCCCTTATATTTTACCCCCATATTCTGCATATAAGTAATTTGACAAGATATATGACTGTGAATATATTCTTCTCATCTTTTGCTTGCCTACCCATTTTTATGATGTCTTTTAATTAGCAGCATAATTTTTAGTAAGTCCAATTTATCAAGGATTTTTTTTATTGATAATGTTCTTTATGTCATCTATGAACCTGGCATTAACATTTAGATCTAATTCTATCTCAAATTGAGTTTTGTCTATGGGATGAAGTCAGGATCAAGACTTTTTTTACATGTGAATATTCATTTTTCCAGCACAGTAAAAAAAGAACTGTATTTTCCTACTAAGTTGATTTAAGAAGTTGTTGAAAATCAGTTGGCTATAAATATGTAGCTTTATTTCTAGATTCTTTATTTAATTCCAGCGATGTAAGTTATCTTATAGCAATACCATAGTGTCTTATTACCATGGCTTTATGTTAGGTCTTGAAATTGGCTAAAATTCTCAAAGTGCTCTTTTATTTTCAAGATGGTTTTGTTCTTACATATCGTCTTAATTTCCATATAAATTTTAGATTTACTTCTCAAAATTGCTTGCTGATATTTTGATTGAAATGGTGTTTAATCAATCAAGATATTACTTTGTTTAGAGTCTCCTAACCCACAAACATGGTGTATCGATCCATTTATGTATGTCTTCTTTGATTTCTCTCAGCACCGTTTTATATTTAGCACATTGCACATTTCTTTTTAGATTTATTTTTAGGTATTTGATTTTTTATGCTAACATAAATAGATTGCCTTTTAAAAATTCATTTTTCAATAGTTTGCTGATGATATATAGAAATACTAGTTCTAATGGACTTTTGGTCAATGCCTTGGAGTTTTCTAGATACACAATTATGTTGTATGTAAATAACCACAGTTTTACTTCACTGTTTTTCTTATTTATGTATTATTATTATTATTATTATTGTACTGGCTGTGACTTCCAGTACAATAGAAGACGAATAACATTGATGAGAATGGAAAGTGTTGCTTTGTTTTCAGTTTTAAGGGAAAAACATTTAATGTTTCACCAATAATTAAAATGTTCAGCTCTGTGTGTTTTACAGATGCCCTTTATTAAACTGAAGAAGTTCTATTCCTGGTTTGCCAAGGATTTTTGTTGTTATTTAAGTCACAGATGGGTACTGAACTTTGTCACAATATTTTTATACCCGTTGTGTTTCTCCTGTGTTTTGATTTTGGTTTTTCTCCTTTATTTTGTTAATATGGCAATTGATTGAGTTTTGATTGTTAAACTAATTTTTTATTTCTAAGATAAACTCTGTTATAATGTGTTATTCTTCTTATATATTACTGAATTCTATTTGCTAATATTTTAATTAAGATTTTGGAATCTATTCATAAGAGATATTCATTTGTAATTTTCTTTTCTTGTAATGTTTTTGTCTGGTTTTGGTATAGGGGTTATGCAAGTCTCATCAAGTCTGAAGTATTTGCTTCAGTTCTATTTTCTGCAATAATTATGTGAGATTAATGTTAGTTATCTCAAATATGTGATAGGATTCACCAATGAAGGCATCTGTATGTGGAAAGGTTTTTGTTAACAAATTTAATCTTTTAGATTTAGTGCTATTCAGATTTTTCTATTTTTTGTTGCATCAGTTTTGACGTTTGTTTCTTTTTCAGTCTTTCTAAGGGGTTTATTGATTTTGTTAATCTTTTTAATGAACCAAGTTTTGATTTTGTTGACTTTCTTCATTGCTTTCTATTTTATTGTTATGAATGCTTACTTTCATTATTTTCTCTCTTCTAATACTTCTTTTGGCTTTATTTGCTCCTCATTTTCTTCTTCTTCTTCTACCTCCTCCTCTTTTTTTTTTTTTTTTTTGTTTGAGTTTCTTAATGTGGAGGCTCTTAATAAAAGGTTTTAAATCTTTTTTCCCCCCAAGCATTGGCACTATAAATTTCCTTGTACACAATGCTTTAGCTGCATCTCAAAAATTTGACATGCTATCTTTTCATTATCATTCAGTTCAAAAGAACTATTTCCTTTGGACTTATTGTTTTAATAATATGTTCCTTGGTTTTCCAGAATTTAGAAATTTTAAAAGATATCTTATTGTTATTGGTTTTTCTTTTAATAGTGTTGTGGTCAGACAACATACTCAAAGACTTCAATATTTTGAAATTTATTGGGATGTGTTTTACTACCTAGTATTTGGTCTATCTTGGTGAACACTCCACGCACACCAGCAAAGAATATGAATTTTGCAGATTTATGTTTTCATTTTTTTTGGTTTTTGCTGTAATGTTTTATTCATGTCAATTAGGTTAAATTGCTTGGTAATATTTTTGAAACTTCTATATCTTTACTGATATTTTCTACTTTTTAATCAAAAGTGTTAGAATCTTCTAATATAATTGTGTATGTTTCTATTTCTCCCTTTAATTCTGTCCATTTGTTATTATACCTAAAGAGCTGTTTTTGGTTCATATGTACTTATGATTTTTGTGTCTTCTTGAAGACGTATCCCTCTCTATCTTTGGTAATGCCCTGTGTCTTGAAATTTACCCTTCCCAATATTAATATAACTATAACTACTTTCTTGTAATCAGTACATATATTATGTCTTTTTCCATCCTAATATTTTCAATCTATATTTAAAATGTGTATCTTGTAAAAAGCATTTATCAGGATCTTGCGCTTGTGTCCAGTTGGATAAATTTTGCCCTTTAATTGGAGTGTTTAGTATATTTTCTTTAATTTAATTATTGATGTGATTGAGTTTAAGCTTACCATCTTGGTAGTCATTTTCATCTGTCTCATCCATTTCTTGTTCCTCTTCCTTTTATGCCCTTTTCTGAATCAATCAAATTTTTTTTAGTATTTATCCCCTCTACTGAGTTTTTACTACACTTCATGTTATTTTAATGATTGCTCAATAGAGTATATTTTGCATCTTTACCTTATCAACATCTACCTTCAAATATTGTACTACTTCACAAACAACGTAAAAGTCTTACAACAGTATTGCCATTACCTCCCACACATTGTAAACTTGTTGTCATGGATTTTGCTCCTACATATTTATAAACCTTACAAGACATTGTTTTTTTCTTTTGTATTTAATCTGTCAATGATCTTCTTTAGAAATGTAATATTATATATAAAATGAAGATAAAATGTCTCTATATTTTTTCCAAATATTTACCCTTTCTGCTATTATTTATTCCTTCCTACAGATGTAGGGAACTTTCCTTCTAGTATTGTATCCCTCCCAGCTCATTTGAGGGTCTTTTCCATGTATCTATTCAAATGATTACTTAGTTTATTTTCACTTTTTTTTGGCAGGAATAAAAGTATTTAGAAATATGAAGTTTGATCTTAATATTTCTATGTCTGTGTTCTAGGTATTTTCGTATGCATTTTTAACAAAAATTGTTTTCTAATTAGTTTGAATTTATAAGTTTGTTTTTCTCTATGATCCAAAAGTTACTAGGAGAGTATTTCAAAGGTCTGAGTTTGTTTTGGGTTATTTTCCAGTGTTTCTCTCTAGTTTGAATTTATTGTGGCCATAGAAGATAACAATATTATTTACTTTGGGGATTAATTTTTTTTCATGAAGTACCAGCATTTTGTAAATGTTCTATGAATGTTTGGGAAAATATTCACGTCTACAGTAGGTATACATATTTTCATCTCCGTCTTTCAAGCATATTAAATTCATGAAAACCCTAAGATTCTCAGGTCAATAATATTAATTTCAATGGAGAAACTATGCTCCTCAATTCCCATATTGATGTCATTTTTTGTTAAATTATTACAAATCCTATCATATAGACATGATTCCCTCAAGTCAAACAAAATACAATCTTAAAAGGTATTTTCACCTAATAAAATTACTCTATCATATGGCTATTTTTCTCCTTTCATTGGTAGCTATTACTGACCATACATCTAAGATCATATCCATAATTTATATAATTTAAACTTTAATACAAAAATAGAAAAATAAAAAGAGGAAATAAAAAAGAGCACTATATTTTAGAAACATGATATATGAAATTATTAGGGAATGATATACGACATGATTACTAACAAATCATGGGTACTATGAAAGAAGAAATTAACGTAACATGTTCCAGTATAAAACTACAAATGTGACTGAATAGTTGTGGGTTTGAGGTTCTCTGTAGACTGCACCAAGTTGAAATATGGGTGCTAAGTAGAACTCCTCACAAATCAAATTGTCAAAATCCAAATGGGCATACCTAAGAGTATATTTCAAAGCATCTTGTTCATTATTTTAACTACTTGATGTGACAAAGAATGAGAGTAATGTATACTCTCTATTATAATTATGATTTCATTATAAATTAAATTATTATTTTTATTATTGCCAGATCTTTTTTATTTCTATATAGTTTTGCATTACATATGTTAATTGTTTTTGAAAACATAAAGGTTAATGGCTGCTATGTCCTACCATTTTTTCAGAGTATATTATAATATTTAAGAAAAAATTATTTTTTGGGGGGCTGGCCTGGTGGCATAGTGGTTAAGTTTGTGTGTTCGACTTTGGTGGCCCGGGGTCCATGAGTTTGGATCTCGGGCACGGACCTACACACCGCTCATCAAGCCATGCTGTGACAGTGTCCCATATACAAAATAGAGAAAGATTGGCACAGATATTAGGTCAAGGACAATCATCCTCAAGCAAAACAGGAAGATTGGCAATAGATGTTGGCACAGGGCCAATCTTCCTCACCACCCCCCCCAAAAAAATTACTTTTTTTAACAAAAATTTTTTTCTTTGAATTCTATCATGAATGCTGTTAATATTATCTCCCTTGTTTTCTTTTTGAGGTGGGCTTTAGGTTTTGTTTTCATTTATTTTGTGTCTCTTCTACACAGTAAACAAATGGATTTTTTTTTTTTTTTACTGCAAGTGGGCCTTTGCCTTTTGTGTGTGTGTGTGTGTGTGTGTGTGTGTGTGTGAGGAAGATTAGCCCCGAGCTAACATTATTTGAAATAATGTACACTTTATTTCAAAAATTTTGTTGACACAAATTTCTTTATTGTCACCATATTAACAACAATTATTTACTATTTTCTGGTATTATTGCTCATTATGAATACTATAATAGCACAACTTCCCCATTATTGAGTTTATTTTGATTCATCTCAGTCAACAGGAATAGTTCTTTGAGTAATTCTGATTCAGAAAGTTCTGAAATTGAGCAGAATACTTTCTAAGAATTATTACAACTTAGAATTCTTTTCCCCTCCCCTCATTTATGCACTCAATTCATGTAGAATTTTTGTATCATCATCTTTCCATTCAAAGAACTGTGATTACTCCATTGTTTTCTGAAATAAGATGTTGCAGACAAGAATGATACCAGCTGAAGTTTCTACTTTTATCACCATATATTTTTTCCTATCTGGATTCTTAAAAGATATTGCTCGTATTAAAAATGTCACATGAAAGCTCTAACACTTTTCTATTTTTGTAAATCTGGCTTTTAGTGATCTGCTTCATTATGAAAACTCAAATCTTTACTTAAATTAGGAGAGGATTTTTTAAATTATTTCTTTTATAATTTCTTATCCTTTTTCTGTTGTGCTTATCTCTTTGAAGTTCTAATTTTATGTAAAGTATCCAAAAACAAATATACATTATATATTCTCTCAGGATTTTTGCTTCTTTTTTCTGAGTTTTGCAAACATTTTTCAAATTATAATTATGTCATGTACTCAATTTTAATCAAAATCCAAATTCCTGTTCACTGCCTCAATTACAATTTTTATGTAATGTGAAAATTTTCTTTTTTTATCTCCACACAGTCTCTTCTGATAACAAATTGTTCCCTCATTACGACTAGCGCCATAGTTTAATTGGCACAATTTTTTTTTTCAACGTGGATGAGAACATTAACGTGTTTCCTATTGTTCGAGGAATTATTTCATGGGAGGTATTGTTCTGCCTCCACAGATAGATCTCACTCTTTCAAATTGCATTATGTTTTCAAAAGAACAGTGATTTTTTTTCTCTGCTCCTCATTAGAGAGGGTGGATTATATTTATATAGTATTTGGAATGGAAATGGAGCTGAACAACACTATTAGACTATATCATGTTCAGATGATACCTGCTTAGATGATTTTTAACAATTTAAAGATGAGAGTCTTGGGCAGATATGCAGGGGAAATAGAAGGAGACCTCAAGTAGAAGCAACGGGATTCAGTAACAAATATCTCTTTTCCAGTTATTGTAGTGTTCGGAGGCCATCTGAGGCCAGGCTGTATTTTTTAGTAGTCAGCCAGAGAAATACTCCATTTTTTTTTTGCTGAGGAAGATTTGCCTTAGCTAACATCTGTTGCCAGTCTTCCTCCATTTTGTATGTGGGTCACCACATCAGCATGGCTTGATGAGTGGTATAGGTCTGCGCGCAGGATCTGAACCCACAAACCCGGGCCACCGAAGTGGAGCGCGCCAAACTTAACCACTGTGCAACAGGGCCAGCCCCAAAATGCTCCATTTTTTATCCATCATTGTCATCTACGTTAACTGAGATAGAAGTACTGTTGTGTGAAACCTGACTAGACTGACTTATGAAACTCTTTGCCTTTTCCGGAGGTGGCTTTGAGATCCAGTGTGGCATTGACTCATTCTTGACTCCAGTCCTTGCTGCTCTGAATTAAGCTTGTTAGTGATATATTGATGGGCTCTCTTATATTTACCTCCAAGACAAGTGTTGCTTCCTGAGTGGACAGCCAATGACCAGGCTACAGTTTTCCACAGTTCAATACTTATGTTATCAGCATATTTTTAAAATTTCTAGGATCAAGATGCTACCTTTTCCTAATTTTCAGGATGAATGCCAGAGTTTTTCTTTTTTATATGTTTGATTACTTTGATGAGAATTATGAACATGGATATTTACATTTATATGCTCAAGTCACCTACCATCGTCCCTATTGCCTAGAATGTCTTTAGTTTTGTTTTGTATTACAAATATTATTATGTCACTGCCCTACTTAAAATTCTTCAGTGTTTTTCTATTGTCTGAAGATAAAGTTAAAATAATTTACCATTGCAGGTCTTTTAAAACCAAATCATTAACATGGAATCACACACTTCTGGTCCATGGACTTCATCAGCAGCCTGCAGAGTTCTTTGTTTATTCAGTACCTTGCCTAATAATTTGACTATAAATGTCTTTTGCCTGGTGTGCAATTTCCAGTTGCCACAGTTCTCTTTATTCCCCACTTTTTCATACCTTGCCCTTCATACTTTTAAACATTCCATCTGAGCATTGAAGATTTTGAGTTTTCTACTCCTCTATTTCCAACCAATATTTCAGCCACTGTAGAACTATTCTCACTTCCTTGTGCTGTGATTTCTCTCACTTCTGTTTTTGTGTCTCTGCTATTTCCTCTGCTAGGAATACCCCTCCTTCTCTCACACGTTCTTTGCCTGGTAACTCCTATTTGTCCTTCAAATTTTAGCTTAGACCCCACTTTGTCCTAGAAGCCTGTCAAGATTCGTCAGAATGGGTTAGACATCTCATTGATGTAGTCCAGAAATGTTCTCATGTGTCTCATAGCACCCATTGCACTATATTGTAATTCTATGTCTACTTGTTTCTTTCTTTCTCTCCCTAGACATGAACTACTTTAGGGAAGAAATGTGTCTTTAATCTTAGTATCTTCTATGTAGAGTCATAAAAGTCACTCTAGAAAAACTGTGACATTAATAATTATATGAATGTATACAATTTTCTAAAGGGGATATTTAAACTTTAAAGAAGATACATAGTTTGATCAAGACTTTGATATAAAGACTTTGATGGTGGAACTAGAAATAAAATGGCCAACTACTGATTAATCATGCTTTTTAGTGTAAGAAATATATTCTTTATTTCTTGACTAGCATATGTGTCACAGAGATCATTCATTTATTCACCAAAACATTATTTAGTGTTTGATGTACCAGGAACATAATATGTCTGGGAATAATTGTGGACAATAATATACCCTACCTTCAAATTGGGTTCCGTATTTCCCAAATAATTGTTTAAATTTCAGAAATGTATTTTAGTTACCGAATGTATAAGACAAAAAATGTAAAATAGATTTTTTTCATAGTTTTTGGAGGAAAAAATTAACTTTCTTTTTTCATGTTTCTCTTTATTTTTCTCTTAGGAAGTCTCACTATGTATCTCTTACAGATTTCCTTCAGAGATGGAAGTATTACAAAAAGATCACTCTTGGAAACTTCCCACAGCGGAGTCCATTTGAAAATTCTCTTATTGAAAATGAAGCAAATGGGGATCAGCAATTAGAGGGATTGCCTCATATGCCCCAAGGTAAAACTCAATGCAGTGTCATTTCCAGCAACATATTATGAGAGGGGGCTGCCTTTGGCTTTTAGCTTTTTCTCATCCTGCTTCCTTCCTTATTCCTTAATATTTAAGCCAGAGCCAACTCTATGCAGACTTCAACAGAGGAAGGCATTTATATATTCTATTTGAAAATTATGTTTTAATAGAGTGTAGTTTGAGCATCAAAAGTGGCCAAGATTTTTGCCTCCAAAATAGGTATTGCTTGCTTATCGATGCTATCTGTAGCCTCTGAGCTTCTATAATTTTCTTGACAATACTTACACTTTTTTTTGATCACAATTGCAGTCCAAGGAAGGGCAATGGGAGTTGAGTTTAGTATAGATTTGTTTTAACTTTTTCCTTTTTTTTTCCTTAATATCACTGGACTGAGTGTTTGGTTTAGTAACTAAGAAAAGTTTCATATTTTTTGAGTCTCCTAGAATATCAAGGCATATTTTTCAGGGCACATTTTAACCTCTGAGCTATTTGGTTAAGCCATTTGTTTATCAGTGGTTAGCATTGGATTTTGGTTTCCAGTAGCTTCAGGGAACGTGCTCTGACCTTTACTCTTGATAAATTTACCCTCAAGTCCAAACCTGAGGATGACTTATTGGAATAGTTTGCCAACTTTTCATACCAACTTTGTTTCAGTCTTTTCCAGGGAATGAAGAAGGGGAGAAAGATGTTTCACTGCACATAAAAATAAATCTTTCATTGGGTTGGAAAATATTTGTCCTGGGGACAGTAAAGACCCAGCTAATTTCACTCCGTTTTCCCATCCAAGGATGAAGTCAGAGGTTAATATCTTGGCGAATTTCTATATGAATAACACTGAGGGGAATGAAACTCTTCCCCCAAAGGAGGAGGACTCTGGGTCTCATATAACTTAAAGATCCGACTGAACACTTTGGAGTTATCAGGAGTCTGTAATGTCTTCTGAGAAGAAATCATATCATTTTAATTGCATGTTACACAATACTCTTGGGGTTTATGTTCTAAAAAAGACAATAGTCCATTAAAATAGATTATAATATAATTTGAGATGGTGATACACACTGATGATCAGGTACCAAGCAAGGTAAGGGTGAACAAAGTTAGCACAAAGGAAAGTAATGGGAAAAAGAGTAGCAGTGAGGATCAGGAGTGAAAGGGGAAGTTCTCTGTTAAATAAGGTCAAGGAAGGATTCTAGAAAGAATCTTGAAAGAGAATCCTCTGGAGAGAAAAATGTAGCCTTGCAATGATTTGGGTTGAATATACCAGGCAGAGGTAACAACAAGTGTAAAGGCTCCAAAATGGTAACAGATTTGGCTTAATCAAGAAAAAGCAAGAAGCTAATGTGGCTAGAATATAATGAAAAAGGGAAGTAATGGCAGAAGATACAAGAAAGGGACAGGTCGCATAATGTCTTCCAAGCCATGATCAGGAGTTTGCAATTAAGGTGTAAGGGGAAGCTGCTGGAGGATTTTATGAAGGAAAGAAACATATATGATAATAATTTTTAAAAGATAATTATGTTTGCTGTGTGCAGAAAGGTCTATAGGGAGTCAAGAGAAGGGGGAGGTAGACTAGATAAGATGGGTTGAGACGGCAGCAGCCAGATGAGAGACCAGTGACACACAGTGGCAGCCTGGACTAGGGATCCAGCCCTGGAGGTGCTGACAAGGTGTCGGAGGCAGAATACGCTCTAAAGACAGAGCTGACAGCACTTGCTGATGGATTTGATTTAGAGAATAAGGACTATTTTTAGCTTGAAGCATTCGAAGAATGATGTAATATTTATTGATTTGGAAACAATAGAGAAAGAAACAAGTTTAGGAAGGGAAAACAAAAGTTTTGTCTTCTTTAGATTAATTTGATGTACCTCTTTGACAGCCAAGTGGAAATGTCAAGGAGGCCAGTAAATTTCCAAGCCTGAATTCATTAGAGAGTTTAAGGCCAGAGGTGTGATTCAGGGAGACATCACCATAGAGATGGTATTTAAAATCAAATGGCTGAGTGAAAAAGAAAATTCATATAAAGAGCAGTAGACTGGGCTGATCATGGAGCAGTCCAGTGTTTGGAAGTCAGGAAGAGAAGGGAAGACAGCAAAGAACAATGGGAAGGAATGGACAGCCAGTTGGGAGAAAAACTAGGGAAGTGGGATGTTCCTGAAGTCAGATGAAGAGAGTGCTTTAAGGATGGGTGGTCACATGTCAAATGCTGTGTGCAAATTGAGTAAGATGAAGAGAAAGAATTGATGACTAGATTTGGGGAGATAAACGTCTTTAGTGACCTTGACAAAAAGAATTTCAACACAGTGGTGGGAGGAAATCTTGATTAGGGTGGGTTAATGGGTAAATGCATTTTAAGGAAGTGGTGGCAATAAATATGGAGTGGGGAGAGAAATGAGGCAGGACTGGGGGTTATGGGGTTTACCAGGAATCAAAGGAGGAGTTTTTGTTTTTGAGGTGGAATCTATTACAACATGCCTGTGTACTGCTGGAACAATCCAGGGGAGAGGGAAAAGCAGACTGCTAATTTTGGGAGGAAATTCCTTCAGAAGGCAAGAATGGATGGTATCCTGTGCATAAATGGAGAGAGTGACAACAATGGAAATCTTGTTGAGAAGAATTAAGAAGAGACCTCTAGCAACTTGATACAAGCAAAACAACAGAGCAGCCATAAGTTTAATAGAGACAGCCAGGGAAGATTGCTCCTGGAATCACAGTCAACACTGGGGTCAGGAAGGCTGAGTGCACAATCTAAGCTGTATCCACATGGGAGTAATCAGAGCAGGATATATTTGAAGGCATTCCCCAAGCAGCATACAGACCCATCAACACAGGGTGGAAACCTCACTAGCGTATGGACCTTAAACACAACCTCTGACCACACACTGACTGCCAGGACGCCAAGCTTAAAAATAAAGTCAGAATCATCCCTGGAAGTCTCTAAGACTGTGCATACCTAATGCTGTGCCCCTCAGGAACAATCAGAAAGGAACACTTCAATCTATTAGTCCCTGGGTAAATGTTGGGCAAGAAAATGTAAACTCTGAACCATGATAGCAGCCACACATATATCTAATGGTAAAGGGTAAAGTTCTTACCAGCAAAGGGAAATTAAGTCCATTCAGGGCCAATAAACAATGTAGGGGAGAACAAATAATTCTACCTTTACTCTTCTGAGTTCTTAGCTGAGACCCTTGTAATAAAAGACAGATTAACAAGTGAAAAACACAGAAGTTTATTAACATGTATACTTCATGAATGCATGGGAGATATCTTGGAAAAATTAGTAACCCTCCAAGGTGGCTTAGAATTCATGATTAAATACCATCTTAATAGGAAAAGGAAAGGGACAATATAGGCCTCTTATGGGAGAGTAAATGTTTTTTAGGAAAGATGAATGGACTCTTAGAAGAATAGATGGGAGATATGAAAGTTTGTGACAAAATTTGTTTGGATGTGGTGTGGACTCTAGTCTCTTCTCCTGTGATAACAGTCAATCTGTCCTGGTTGATGAAACTGCAGAGGTGGCGATTTATGACAACTGAGTTCCTTTTGGAGGATCCGTCTTAAAGCAGATAAGAGGAGTTTAGAGAAAGCATCTCCCTTCACTTGCTGCTTTTCAAGTGACTACAACTCAACATCAAAGTGGCATATTTTGGGATGGCACATCCTGAACTCCTACAGTCAAATTTTGGGGTGACATATTCTGTTATGCTTCAATGCCTTATGCTATCCCAGGGGCCACCCCTAGGTAGCCAGACTAAAAGATAAAAACAAGAAAAAAAATCTGAGCAGGGATATCAGAGGCTGCATACTATGGAGGAAAGAGACTTTGCAAAATTATTTCAGCAAACTCACTAAACAAGAAACAAATTATCAAGCAAATGACAATAAAACAACAACCAAATGGAGAAGGGAAATCAGTAGACACAGTTGCTACAACATAGATTATCTAAGGTGGCCAGTTTTCAACAAAAATTAGAAGAAATGCAAAGAAAGAGGAAAGCGTGACCCATACCCAGGGGAAAGAGCTAGTAATTAAAACTTGGAAGGAGCCCGAAGAGTGAACTTAGCTGACCAAGAACCCAAGAAGTTATTACAAATATATCCAAAGAACTAAAGAGAACTGAGCTTTAAAAATTAAAGGCAAGTATGATGACAATGTCTCATCGAAGAGAGAACATCAGTAAAGAAATATAAATTATTTTTTAAAAAATGGAAATCAGTGGAGTTGAAAAGTACAATAACCAAAATGAAAAATTCACCAGTGAGGCTCATAGTAGATTTTAGCTGTCAGAAGAAAGAATCAGCAAAGTTTAAGACAAATCAATAGACATCATGCAATCTGAAGAATGAAGAGAAAATAGTATGAAGATAAATAGAGTGTTAAGAAAAATATTTGAAGAAATAATCACTGAAAAATCTCAGATTTGATGAAAAAATAATTTGCATGTCTAAGAAGTTTAACAAATTCCAAGTAGGATAAATACAAAGAGATCCACATACAAATACATCACAGTAAAAATGTTGAAAGATGAAAACAAAGAGAAAATCTTGAAAGCAGCAAGAAAAAAGACTCATCATGTACAAGGAAAACCCACTAAGTTTTAAATTCTGATTTCTCATCAGAAACAACTGAAATAAGAAAGCAATGAAATCACGTATTCAAATTACTGAAATTTAGAGGAAAAAAAAACACCTGTCAACGAAGAATTATATCTACAGCAAAACTATCTTTCAGAAATGAAGAGAACGAAAGGCATTCCCAGATAAATAAAACCTGAAAAAACTTAAGAATGTTCTTCAGGCTGAAAGCAAGTAAACTAGACAGTAATGCAAATTAACATAAAACAAACTAAAAATAAACCAGTAAAGGTAATTATATTTGCAGTTACAAAAGACAGTATGTTTGTATATTTCTTCTCCTTTCTTCTTTTTTTTTGAAAAAGTTGTGGTAAAACAACATAAAATTTACCGTTTTAACCATTTTTAACTGCACAATTCAGGGGAATTTAGTACATCCACTTTGTTGTGGAACCATCACAACTATCCATCTCCAGAACTTTTTAATTGTCCCTAGCTGAAACTCTGTACTCCTTAAATATTAATTCCTCATTCCCCTCTGTCTCTATCCCCTGGTAACCACTATTTTACTTTCTTTTTCTATGAATTTGACTGTTCTAGGAACCTCATAAATGTGGAATCATACAATATTTATCCCTTTGTGTCTAGCTTATTTCATTTTTTATTTCATACATGATTTGCAAATATTTTCTCCCATTCTGTGGGTTGCCTTTTCACTAAGTTGATAGTGTCCTCTGACACGTAAAATTTTTAGTTTTGATGAAGTCTAATTTATCTATGTTTGTTATTGTTGCTCATGATTTTGGTGACGGAACCAAAAAATCCTTATCAAATCCAATGTCATGAAGCTTTCTCCCCATGTTTTCTTATAGTTTTATAGTTGTATGTGGATATAGGCTTTTACCAGCAACATTTGTTAAAGAGACTGTCCTTTCTCCATTGAATGGTCCTGGCACCCTTGTTGTAAATCTTTTAACCGTATAGGTGAGGTTGATTTCTGGCCTGTCTATCCTATTCCATTCATCTATAAGTTTGTCTTTATGACAGTACCACATTGTTCAGATTACTGTAGCTTTGTAGGAAGTTTTGAAATTAGAAAGCATGAGACCTTCAATCTTGTTCTTCTTTTTCAAAATTTTTTGGCTATTCAGGTTCCCTTGAGATTCTAAATGAGTTTTAGGATATACGTTTCTATTTTTGCAGAAAACATCATTTGGATTGTGACAGAGATTGCATTGAATCTGTAAATCTCTGAGTTGTATTGACACCTTAACAGTATTAAGTTTTCTATTCCATAAGTGGATGGATAAGTGGTTGTCTTTCTACTTATTTATGACTTCTTTAATTTCTTTCAGCAATGTTTAATACTTTTCAGTGTACAAGTCTTTTGCGTTGGTTGAGTTTATTCATACGTTTTATTCTTTTTGATGCTACTCTAAGTGGAATTGTTTTCTTAACTTCCTTTTCTTGAGTTATTTAAAAAGCATCTGAATAGAACAATATTCATGTAATATTATTGTTGAGACTGTAACACATAGAAATGTAATATATTTGAAAATAAGAGCACAAAGAAGATGGGTGGGAACAAGCTGTATTGGAGTAAGGAAATGCCATCTGATGGTAACTCAAATCCACAAGAATAAATGAGGAGAATCAGAAACAACAAAGACGAAGATTAATCTAATAAACTTTGTAAATATATACTTGCTCTCCATTCTTTTCTCAGCTTCTTTAAAAGAAATTAGATTTTATTAAGCAGTAATTATAGCATTGCACTGTTGGATTTGTAACATATAGACATAACATATGACCATAACAACACAAAAAGATACGAGGGAACAGAACTGTGTTGGGATAATATTCTACATTTCACTGGAACTAAGTCAATATACGTATGAAATAGATTCTAAGTTAAGATATGTATGAGCCCTAAAGCAACCACTAAGAAAATAACTTTAAAAGTCAGTAAGGAAATTAAAATGTTACACTAGAAAATTTACACTTAATATAAAAGAAGTCAATAAAAAAGGAATAGAGGAACAAAAGAGATGTGAGACATAGAAAAGAGAAAAGGTGGCAGATGTAAATCCAAACACATGAATAACAACATTAAAGTTAAATAGATTAACTGATCTAATCAATAGGTTCAGATGATCAGATTAGATTTTTAAAAGACAAGATCCAATTATATGCTGTCTACTGGAGATACATAAAGCGTATTCAAAGACACAAATTGGTTGAAAGTAAAAGAAGAAAAAAGATATATCACGAAAACAGCAATCATAAAAAGGCTGGCACAGTTTTACTGATATTAGACACCATAGACTTTGAAACAGAAAGTATTACTAGAGATAAAGAGGAAAATTTCTTAATGATAAAAAGATCAGTGCATCAGGAAAATAAACAATTATAAATATATAGAACTAGCAATAGAGCCCCCAAAAACATGAAGCAAAAATGGACAGAATTGAAGGGGAAAAAATAGACAATTTGATAATAACAGTTGGCTATTTCAATATCCCAATTTCAATAATAGATAGAAAAGCCAGACAAAAATAGAAGTCTCAACAACACTATACAAAAAATAGGTGTAACAGATATCTATAGAAGACTACCCTAAAATTACATTCTCCTCAAGAGCACAGGAAACATTCTCCAGGACAGACCATATGCTAGACCATAAAACAAGCCTCAACAAATGTAAAAGGATTAAAATCATGCCAAGTATGTTCTCTGACCACAATGGAATTAAATTAAAAATCAATCACAGAAGGAAATTTGGCATATTCACAAGTATGTAAAAATTAAACAACAGACTTCTCAATAACCAATGGATTAAAGAAGAAATCACAAAGAAAATAGGAAAATACTTTCAGATGAATTCAAATTACAATATACCAAAATTTATGGGATGAACCTAATACACTGCTCAGAAGGAAATTTATAACTGAGAATACCTATATTAAAAGATGAAGTATCTCAAATCAATAACTCAATCTTCCACCTATAAAACTAGAAAGAGAAGAGTCAACTAAACCCTAAGCAAACAGAAGGAAGAAAATAATGAAGATTAGCATGTTAATAAATGAGAGAATAGAAATACAATAGAGAAAATCAACAAACCAAAAGTTAGTTCTTTGAAAGATCAACAAAATCTAAGACCTCTAGGTAGACTGACCAAGAAAAAAGAGAGAAGACTCAGCTTATTATATTCAAGATTGAAAGAGAGGTTATCACCACCAACTTTATAGAAATTAAAAAGTTTTTAAGAGAATACTATGAACATTTGTATGACAACAATTTATATAAATTAGATGATATGGAAAAATCACTAGAGAGACACAGATTACAGACACTGACTCAAGAATAAATAGAAAATCAGAAGAAATCAAATTAGTAATTTAAAAGCTTCCTACAAAGAAAAGCCCAGGCCAAGATGACCTCAATGGTGAATATTAAAAAAACACTCAAAAAGATTTAATTCTAATCTTTCACAACTCTTACAAAAATTGTAACAGAAAGAAACACTTCCCAAATCATTCTGAGGCCAGAATTACCCTGATACCAAAATCAGACAAAGACATCACAAGAAAACTACCGATCAACATTTCCTAAGAATATAGGCACAAAAATCCTTAACAAAATACTAGCAAATCAAATTTAGGAATGTATAAAAAGAATTATACACCATGACCCAGTGGGATTCTTCCTGGTGCAAAGTTGGTTTCACAGTCACAAATCAATTAGTGTAATATATACCATACTAATAAATGAAAAACACATGATCATCTCAAATGAAGTAGAAAATCATTTGACAAAATACAATCTCCTTTCATGATAAAACCTCTCAACAAACTAAAAATAGAAGAGAACATCCTCTGCCTAATGCAGGGCTTCTATGAAAAATTGACACCTACCATCAGATTATATGGTGAAAGACTGGATGCTTTCCCACTAAGATAAGGAACAAGGCAAGGATGTCCACTCTAGCCACTTCGTTTTAACATTTTACTGGAGATTCTATTCAGGGAAAGAGACCTCTAGATTGGAAAATAAGAGGTAAAATCACTTTTTGTAGATGACATGATCTTATATATAGAAAATCCTAAGGAGTTCACTAAAAAAGTATTTAAACTAATAAATGATTTCAGGAAGTTTTCATGATACAACATCAATTACAAAAATCATTGTATTTTATAAACTAGCAATGAATATTCTGAACACAAAGTAAGAAAACAATTCCATTTAAATTAACATCAAAAATAATAAAATGCTTAGGTATAATTTTAGCAAAATAAGTGCAAGACTTTTATATTGAAAACTATACAACATCACTGAAAAAAAGAAGGTCTAAATAAATGGATACACATCCCATATCTCATGTTCATGGATTGAAAAATCTAATATTATTGAGATGTCAATTCTCCTCAAATTGATCTACTGGTTCAACACAATTTCTATCAAAATTCCAGCTGGCTTTTTGAAGAAATTGACGATGTGATCTTAAAACTCATAAGGAGGGGGCCGGCCCCGTGGCTTAGCAGTTAAATGTACATGCTCCACTACTGGCGGCCCAGGTTCGGGTCCCAGCGCACACCGATGCATCGCTTGTTCCACCATGCTGAGGCGGCATCCCACATCCAGCAACTAGAAGGATGTGCAACTATGACATACAACCATCTACTGGGGTTTTGGGGAGAAAAAGGGGAAAAAAAGGAGGAGGATTGGCAATAGATGTTAGCTCAGGGCTGGTCTTCCTCAGCAAAAAGAGGAGGATTGACATGGATGTTAGCTCAGGGCTGATCTTCCTCACAAAAAAAAAAAAAAAAACTCATAAGGATATTCAAGAGACTCAGAATAGACTAAATAATCTTAGAAAAGAAAGACCAAGTTGGAAGACTCATGCTTCCCAATTTCAAAACTTGTTACAAAGCTACAGCAATCTAGGCAGTGTGGTACTGGCAAAATAAAAAAGAAAATAGGAAAAGGATCTGAATAAACATTTTTTCAAAGTAAATATACAAATGGGCAACAAATATATGACAAGATGCTGATCCTCATCCCTTAAGGAACTGCAAGTCAAAACCTCAATGAGTTACCACTTCACACCTACTAGGATGGCTATCATCAGAAAGGCAGATAATAACACATGTTGACAAGGATTTGGAAAATTGAAATGCTTATACACTGCTGCTGTAGTAATGTAATATGGTGCAGCTTTTTGGAAAACTGTTTGACATAGCCTCAAAATATTAAACATAGAGTTACCGTGTGCCAGAGCAATTCCACTCCTAGGAATAAGAAATGAAAACATACATCGATACAGAAACCTGTACATGAATGTTCATGACAAAACTATCAATAGCCAAGGAGTAGAAACAACTCAAATATCTCTGAAGTGAAGAGTTAAAAAAGAAAAAAAATAAGGAAACCAAAGATCCTTCTGGATGAGAGTAAGGCTACTATTTAAATCAGACTTTGACTAGCTGCATACGCATGTTGTAATTTCTAGAGTAACCATTAAACGAAAATAAATAAAATTCATAATTTCCAAACCAGTATAAGGGAAAACAGAATCAGGAAAATCACCTAATTAATGAAGAGGAAAGAAACATGGAGAGGTGGGACAAATAGGAGACACATAATAAATGGTTGTGTATAAACATGCTAATCCATAAGTAATTGCGATAAATATAAATGGTTAACTGCTTCAGGTAAAAGCAGTTTGACTATAAAACTCCAGCTATATTTTTATAATATATGCATCTAAAACATAAAAAAAGAGAAAGGTGAAAAATGAAAATATAGCCCAAATAGTCTAGGCATATCTTTCCCAAAATAAAGGTGGTGTAATACGAATATGAGACAAAATACACATTAAAGCAAAACAGACTTGCTATAGATAAAAAAGTTCAGTTCATAAGCAAGGAGAAATAAGTAATAAGAAAAAAATCATCAATTAATAAAATAGAAAACAAATTTGCACATTGAAAGATTAACAAACCTAAAATTGGATTATATAAAACAATTGTAAAATTTTTAACCAAATCTGTGGTGAGATTGAGCAAGAAAAAAGTAAAAGGCACAAATAATCATCATTAGAAATGAAAAGGTGTCATAACTGCAGATAATATAGACATTGAAAATATAAGATGATATTATGAACAACCTTGTGCCAATAAATTTGGACACTTAAATGAATGTGTCTCTAGAAAAATATAACAACAAAACTAGCACAAGAAGAATTAAAAATATGAATTGTCTTATTTCCATTTAAGTAATATATCTAGATATAATTTTATACCTTCCCAGAAGAAAATCTAAATACCTGACTGATTTTGCAAGCAAATTCTACCGAATATTCAAGGGACAAACAATTTTCACTGTATACAAACTTTATAGGGTTATAAAGAATGATTGCTCTCTGACTCATTTTATGGGACAGCAAAACCCAGCAGGACAGTAAGATAAGGAAAAACTTTGACCTAAAAGCCAATAATATGCAAGACTGATTAAGAAAGAGGGATGGAAATGTTAGAAATTCCTAATTTCTAACATTAGGAATGAAAAATGGAATAGAACTACAGATCTTATAGACATTAAAAATAATTAAGGAACATAATGAATAACTTTACGTTATTTGTTAGACAACTTGGATGAAATGGACAAATTCCTTTTAAAAAAATACAACTTACCAAAGCTGACAAAGAAGAAATAGAAATGCATGGTTTCAACTGATGAATTCTTCCAAATATTCCAATCTTATACAGTCTACTGGAGAGCAGAAAGAATGAGCATGTCCCAATTTCTTATATAAGGCCTTGATTCCAAAACTTGACGAGGACATAACAAGTATGTATAATGATAGACCAAGCTTTCTCATAAATATAGATGCAAAAATCCTTAGAAAAATAAACAAATTAAATCTAATAATGTATAAAAAAGATAATACAGTCCAACAAATTGAGGCTTGTTTCAAGAATACAATGTGGCTTAACACTTGAAAATTGATTAATGTAATCCTCCAAATTGAAAGAAAAAATCATATTATAATGCTGATAGATTAGATGCTAAAAAATCATTTAACAACATCCATTCATGATAAAAACTTCACAAACTAGGAATAGGGCTTCCTTAAGTTAAAAATCTATATTTTTAAAAGCCTACAATTTCATGGTGAAATATGTTTTCTCTCTAAAATCAGTAACAAGACCAGATTTTTGTTAACATAATTTTTATCCAAAATTGTATGAGAGATGCGAGCCAATGCAATGAAGAAAAAAAAGTCATAATTATGGGAAAGAAAGTAAGGTATTATTTACAGATAACATGATTGTATATGTAAAAAAATCAAATAGAATATTAGAAACTATTAGAATTAATAAGTGATTTTAGCAAGAATAGTGTATATGAAGTCAATGTGCAATACCAATTGCGTTTCTATACATTGGCAACAAACAAAAAACAAAATTTCAAATGATACCATTTATATTAGCATTAAAAACCATCAAAATCACAGGAATAAATTTGAAGAAATATGTGCAAAGTATCTACAATAGAAACAACAAAATGCTATTGAGATAAATCAAATAAGGCCTAAATAAATGGAAGTATATATTATGCTCATGAATCAGAAGACTCAATACAATAAAAATATCAATTCTTCACAAACTCTTTCTATATTCAATGCCATCCCAATTAAAATCCAAGCAAGCATAAATGTGTGTGGGCATGTGCACATGTGTGTATGTGTGTATGCAAATTGACAAGCTGACATCTGCAAAAATTTGGAAATCCAAAGGGCCAAGAATAACCAAAAATAAAACTAGAAGAATTGCTATAAGATACTAAGGTCTATACAAAGCCGTCATAATTAAGGCAATATAGTGTTAGTGCACAGATGACTAATGAAACAGAATAGAAAGTATAAAAATAGACTCACACATACTTAGCACCTGATCTATCACAAATATGACACTACATGGGAGAGGAAAGAATGATTTTTCCAATAAATGGTATGGGTCAATTGGACAGCTAAATGAGCAAACATGTATCCTGATTTCTACCAACCAATATACACCAGTATCAATCCAGAGAGACTGCAGATCTAGATATAAGAGGTATAACCATAAAGTTTTAGAAGTAAACATAGGAGAACATCATACCATGAATAGTATAAAGATTTCTTAAATAGGTCACAAAAATATTAACCATAAATGAAAAGAAACTGATAAATTGGGCTGTAATTAAATAAACTTCTGTTTATCAAAAACCACCACTATGAGATGGAAAAGTCAAAGCACAGAGTACAATGATATAATCTACCCAATAAAGGACCCATATTGAGACTACATAAAGAATTCTTACAAATCACTAAGAAAAAGACAGAGTTGAATAAGCATTAATGAAGTGAGGATATCCAAATGTCCAATAAATATATGAAAAGGTGCTCAACTTAGTCATCAGGGAGCTAGAAATTAAAACCACAATGAGATTTCTCTACATACCTGCAAAAATAGCCAAAACAGAAAAAGACGGAAAATAACAAGTGTTGACAAAGATATGGAACAACCAGAACTCATATAAATTGCTAGTTGAGTGTAAATTGGTAGAACCAATTGCATTTGGAAACTTGTTCGACAGTGTCTACTTAGGCTAAACATATATGCATCCCAGAAATTTCACTTCTTTGTATACACTCAACAGAAATGCATATGGTCATTTCCCAAAGATATATCCTAGCATGTCCATAGCAACACTGTTTATAATGGTTTTAAGAAGAAAACCACCAACTGCTCATCAATAGTAGAATTTAAAAGTAAATTATGGTAAGTTCATGCAATGGGATATGTACAGCAATTAGAATAAATGATCTTCAACTACCCACAGCTATATAAATGAATATCAGAAATATAATGTTGAGTGGAGAGAAGTCAGATACAAAATAATACATACTACATGACTCCATCTATACAAAGTCCAAAACCAGGCAGAACCTATTTATGCTGTTAGAAGTCAGGACAGTGGCTGTGCTTTTGCAAGAGATGTAGTGACTGGAGGAGGGGCTTCTGGAATGTGGTTCTTCATGCTCTGTTTCTCGACATGGATGTGCTCAGATTGTGAAAATTTTCAGGTTGTAAATGTATGCTGTGTGCGCTTCTCTGTAGGCGTCCTATACTTCAATAAAATGTATTTTAAAAAACTAAAAAAGAACATCCAGTTGGAGCTTTGATACGAGTTTCAGGATGCCGCCACCCCCAAAATGTCATTGAACACCCATGAAGTTACTAACTTAATGCTATTGCAGAAAAAAAATCAAAACAAAAGCAAAAGCTTCACAGTATTGCCTACCTTCCAGCAGTAGCATCAGAAACAACAGCAAGCTTTCTCTCCTGCTTTCCAAATATTGTGCAAGTTCTTCTAATGAGTGGGACATGATTCACACCCAGGAAAATACTGTACGTGGGTCCCAGCCTCTAAAGTATGAAAAACATGACCAGAAGAGGGTTAGATTGGCTGCTGAGTGCTAATCCATCATATCCTTCAGAAAGAGTGAGGTGCTTGTGCAACACCCATGGACATGTTCCTGAGGAAGTTATAAACATCATTCTTGAGCCCAGAATAGGGGTGATGTCTGGACCTACACCCTTGGGGCCATTGGCACATGGGAGAGGGATAGAAATACTGGAACTGATTATCTCACCAAAGGAAAGTAGGAGGTGGGGGCGAGAAATGGCCCAAGAACGAGATCTTGGGCAACACCAACATTTCAAGGGAGCCAGGGAAAATGAGCCAGCAAGGAGACTGAAGAAGAGCATTCAGAGAAATACGAAAGAGATCCAGGAGAGAAAACAGCCAAAGAATCCAAAAGAGGAAAAACATTTTAAGAAGTTCCAATATGGAAGAAGAGCCCCTGAAATTTGCTAGTGGCCGGATAAGATATTATATTTGGAAGACAGCTTATAAATAATTATCTCCAGTCTCTTCACTGCAGAAATCGAGAAACTAAGTCCCGAAGAGTTAAGTTCTTGTGAGTGAGAGCATGACAGGTTGCAAGGATTTGAAGGATTTTGAAATCTATTGACAAGCTAAGTGGAATTGGACCAACTATTTCACCTCTCTGAGTATCTATTTATTCAACTATAACGACAGTTCGGTGGGAGGATTAAACAAGATTTGTATCAAGCACCCAGCACAAAGCTGTCACATTATGCCCTGAAGGGTTTGTTCTTTAATTCCTCCTTTATAAGTTCCCTGCGGGCAGGGACCACTTCTGCTTTATTCCCTGTTTCATCCCTAGCATTTAGCACACAGCCTGACACACATTGGCAGTGAATAAATATTTCTTGAATAAATGAAGGAAATCTTGTTGTTGTAGCTGATTAACCAGAGTTACAACCGATGTTTCCCTTATTCCAGCTACTCTTTTGAGGTTGCATTTATTTCTAGAGGCCGTACGGACAGAGCAGCATCTGCTCCACCAGGCTGGAGTGCTTGTAGCAAAGTGGAATTCCGTCATCTTCTCATCTCTTCAGGCCATACGAGTGGCCCCATAAAAGTGTAGTTTCATATATTAGCTGCCCTCTATTCAGACCACACTGTTATTCTTCCTGCATCTGTTTGCAATCATTCATGCCACTGTTCCTTGCAAGCAAGCAAAGGCTAACTGAACAAAAGGCTGCAGGGTGGTATGTGGTGTAAATTCCTCAACTCCTTGTGCTTTTCATTCAACTAAGCATAATTCAGCCCTTTAAAACAATGCAATTTCCTGATGTTCCATCAGAATTTGCAGAGGTTGTATTGAACCGCCTAGTCACTGCTGCTCCCTTCCTTGAAAACAAAACAAGTGTTTTCACTGCAGATGACTGGTCTCTTTGAGAGTTTCATTTGTTTTCATTTTTCTTTTTGTTTTTGTGGTGAGCGAAGACCAATGGGAGCTATCCACCGAAGAAATCTAGTCTCAGGTCTCGACCTCGTCGACCTGTCAGGAACCCCACTCTCACTGTAAAAGTAAAGCTGAAAAAGTGTCTGAACAGGAAGAATTCTAGCTCAGAAAGCCGTAGACTTTCAGAGTCAGAAGGGACATAAAAGATTGTGTAGTGTAGCCTCCTTTCCCTACCAAGTAAAAACTGAAAACAAGCAAGGTGAACAATTTGCCCATGGTCTTTTGAGATTGAATAAAATTTAGCATCTCAAATTGATCTAATGCTTCTTCCTTTCATTTAAAATGGTGTGGATTTTAAGAGAAGTATAATCCACATGCTTCTGATTGAGTTATATTCATTGCATCCAAAAATCATTTTGTTCAAGCCCATCAGGGCTTAAGCCACCCTCTGAGCCTCTTTGTCGGCATTTAAAGACTTTTGGAAATGTGAAGTGGTACTTTTGCCACAGCAAAGTAAAATCCCTTTGAACTAGGACTTTGCACTGAGAGAGAGAGAGAGAGAGAGAGCAAGCCAGTATGCACTAGCTAAGGAACGAAGAGTAGGAGGGAGAAGACAAGAATTAGCACCTAAATGTTCTCTTTTTGTAAGCTGAAGCTACGTTTTCTTGCTCCCATTGCCCCTGGTAAAGGCTAGCGTCAGACACTGTATCTTTCAGCTTAGTGTAAGGAAAGAAGAGCCCTAAGAGTTGGAAGTCCCATTCCCAGAGACACCTGGTGAGGTACAGATAATTGGCCATTTGATTACTGGAATCTGTTGATGTTGCCACAGCCACCTGTGGAATCCTCCCCCTTTGGACCTGGGCTCACACTGTCACTTCTTCCCTCTGAGTTCACTTCTTAACCATAGCAAACCCTGAGTGGGCTCCAAAGATAAGTAGTTTCCTCTGTCATTCTGGAATGTAGAAACAATCAGCCGAGCTGAACTATGTTTATTCTGTTAGAAATAGAAATAGTTGTCAGACCCTCACAAGAATACAGAGTCTGAAGCAGAGACTGACTCTCTGAATTGTATTAGATACAGTGAAAGCCATTTAGAGGAGCTGATCACCACAAAAGGTGGGGCAAATTAAGAGACTTGCATCAAGACGTAAAGTGAACTAGGTACCAAGGGGCATTATGGTGACACCATCACCAGGCTAGCTCCCCACTCCCCGCTGCTGGACGACCTGACCCAATATTGCCCCAAATGAAAATCTGTTTACTATCACCCAGCTATCTAGCAATGCCTGGGACTGAAAGACCCATTTGCTGAGTGGTATGTGGCCTTAAGGCAAAGTGATGGGATTTCTCCCTTTCCATCCCAGAAAGATTATCATCTTGGCACTTTTTTCCTTCTTAAATTCCTCCTGACTTCACTTGGACACACATCTAAGAGTGGAGAGGGAAGGGAAAAGAAGGTGATGTGACAGGTGCCCAGAATCCTGCTAGAGCAGTGTTTCTTGGAGGTGGTTCTGTTCAGAAAGGGAACTACGGTTCCCAGGGGTAGATGGAAGAATAAGGACTATAGCCCAGTGAGAGAGCCCATAGGCGCGTGTTTCCATCACTATTGCTCTATTTCCAAGGAGATGAGATCATCGCTGGAAAGATCAGTTATAAGGTAGCTTCAGCTTCCTATTTCAAATGAGGGCACAGGAGATGCTAAGCACACAATAAAGGAGAGGTTTCCCCAGGGGCAGCTGGGAAGGGTACTCCATCCCCCATTTCTTTACATCTAGATGTTTGTACTTTGGTCCCTAGTCAATCGTTTTTCTCAGTCTGGGTACTATTGACATTTTGGACCATTCTTTATTCTAGGAAGGGCTTGTCCTGTGCACTGTAGGATATTTAGGAGAATCCCTGGCTTCTATCCAATAGATGCCAGTAGAAAACCCTTCAATGCTGTGACAACCAAAAATGTCTCCAGATATTGCCAAATGTCCCCGCAGGAGGAAAATTTCCCAGCAGAGAACCAGGGGCCTAAAGAGTTGAAATGCATTTTACAGAGCACACAAATGACATCAGCTTTAGACCAAAACCAGTTCTGGCCCTTTCCCATCATTCCTGTTGGAAGGTCACACCAGAGCTCAGGCACATTCATGCCGGAACACCCACTCCATTCTCCCCACTTCCTTCCCCATGCCCACACCAAGAGCTTCTCTTCTACCTGATCTTGGAGTCCTCAGCCTCATTTGAGAAGATTCAGAGAAGGAAACAAACAGAGACGGGGAGAAATGAACAAGAGAGAAAGCAAAATATTTAGAAGTAAGGAGAGTCTGGGGGTAGGGAGAAAACATATATTCCTTTTTCTTTTCTCTCTTTCTTTTTTTTTTTTTTCTCTTTTAATAAAGCTTCTGGGCTTCCTCAAGTCAGCCTCTGTCTAAATCTGGTTTTCATTTGCACGCCGCACAGCCATGAGCCTCGCTTCTTCTCGTAGATAATTTGACTTGATTGCTTTCTGCAAGGGCAGACAGAGCCAGCATAGCCCTGCGCTCATTTACTTGTCACTCCCAGCGTCGCCGTAATTGGGGTTGAGCTGCACCTCCCCCTCCCAGGAATGACAGTGAGACTGGGATCAAACTCCCCAGGGGAAGAGCTGTGAGGAGAGGGGCGGTCCTCGAAGCCTGGTTAGGCAGGCAGGGCCTTGGAGGTAGACTGGCTGACACATTTGACAGAAAAGGAACAGTGGCTTAACAAAAGGCTGAAGCAGCAAATTCCCCACCAGGATCGATTTGGGCTTTTCCCCTTGATATCAGCACGAGCTAAGATATAAAATAACACGCAGGGATGGTTAAGAATCAAATTGTCAATTTTGTGAGCATAAAGATCCTGGGTGGTACTTTTTTCTCTCTCTCAATCATCTGGGACAGCACTGAGCACACAGAGATGGTTGATAAATATTTGTTAATCATTGTCATATTGGGTAGCACCTATTCTAATGAGATTGAATTGTGAGTGGTGTTATGTTTTCCCAAAATATTATTGTATAAACTCTGAGATTAGTCATATTTTCTTAAATTGTAGTAAAATATTACTGGCCCAGATACTTTTAAAACAAATGGTGCGTGGTCATTTCACTGTGATTCTGTTTATTTCAATTCTACCTTTCCTAAAAGGTTTACCCCAAGATTCTACAATTCTGTGCAGCTTTCCAAAAAGTTCAGACTTCAATTAATTCTCCCTTTTCTAATTACTAGTGAATTTGTTTTTTACACCAGGAGTTGAAAACCGGTGACATGTATTTTTTTGGCCGGGAGATTGGTTTATGTTTTCACTTTTGTGTTTGTTTCTGTTACTGCCTTTGTGGCAGCCTGTGGTCGCCAGTCCTTCACACGTCCAGGCATCTCCGAAGCTTTATGTGTAATGCTTCACGTACGTACATTTCCTGCCTCCCTCTTATATGAGACATCTTTGTTTGTGCCAAACACATAATACTTTGGATATGTAAATCCACATTAAATTGCCATTTCTGTTAAGAATGGTCAACAATCAGCAATTTCATATTGTTCAACCTGTAATATGCTGCTCATTCCTGTTTCAAGATTAGGAATGGATTCTGCCGACTCGTTGCTTCATAACTCGGAATGGGTTCAATTCAAGATTCACAATAGGTGCTTAATAATAATTGTTTGATTAGGGCTTTAAAGCTCTTTGGCTTTAAAAAGATTTTGGTTGGTTGAGATTTTTAATTTGGGCATATTTTTAGGAGTGAGCAGAGGACAGCAGCCAAAAGCTTGGGATTTGGGATCAGAAATACTTTGATTTGAGAACCAGTATAAGCACTGTGAGCCCTTAGGCAAGTGATTTAGTCTCCCTATACTTTGGTTTCTTCATCTATAAAATTCAAATAATAATAACAACAATATTGATCTTATAGGGTTTCTGGGAGGGGTGTTGTGTATAAAGATATTAAAAGGCCTGGCACATAATAAGTACTCGTTAGATGCCAGTTATTATTACTACTGTCACAAATATTACTATTAATAGTTAATTATGAAATAAGACAAATACAGACACATAATGGAAACAAAAATCTATCTCCTAAAAAACTCCAAAGAGACTAACAATATTAATTTTCTCCAATACATTCTTTTTCAACAAGGATGTGTACATGTGATATGTGAGTGTACATTTGTGTGCCGTGCATCTAACTAAGAGAGTGTATGTGTGTTTTCTATTGAGAGCGTGTGTATGGCAGTGGTTTCTTGCATTCAGATTTTAGTTTTACATGTTACCTCAATTTGACAACTGAAAAGAACCAGTAAAGTTAAGTATTACAGGGGGAAGAAACTCATGGTTGAGAAATAGCCAGGCTTTGTCACATTCTGTTGGCTCAAGGTTGTGAAAATTAAGTGTAGGAATGTTGCTTTCTTTTTTCTTCTGGCAAATGGAAAGGCCAAAGCTCAGAACTGTTGGAAGTGACAACCCAATTAATCAGGCTCTGTGCTTCAAACTAGGTGTTGAGCCTGCCTATGATTGTGAAATTTTTAAATGACCCCTTTGTCTTCAGTAGTGCCAAAGTGAAATTCTTGTGGGATCACTTGCTTCTTGGCACCTGGTATCTGACCAGCAAGAATGTGGGACAAGAAGTTCTTTTGACAAAGAAGCCAAGCTGTGCATTTCTTTCCTTTGAAAGAAAATGTAAAAGACGTAATTTTACAGAAACAGAGCAGTTTATCAAACTACACTACGTGCCTCTGGCAAGTATCTCCCTACAAACAACTGAATGGAAGTAGACTGATGAATCTTTACTCCATCACCTATGATGGCAGCAGAAAAGGGAAGTTATATATATTGTATTATAGCTCCTAGACTCTGAGAATGGAGAGCAGTGAGAAATCTTAGAATCCTATTCAAATCCTCTTCCCTTCTACCACCCCAATTTGTTATGAGATGATTAAATGGAGAACAAAAGGGTGAAATTACCTGTCTAAGATAACACAGGCAGATACAGCTAGAATGAGAACCATGAGCTCTTACCTCCCAGCCCAAGGTCCCTGCTTCTTAGTGGAGACCCCTGCAACAGAGACCTGTGAATTCTCTTCCTCCCTTTGCTGTTTGTATCAACTTAGAGATATATCCTGCTTCTCAAAATCCACATCGTACTTCTAACCACTTTATCTCAGTTACCCCTGACTCTACTACTGTGAAATAGATCGGACAAGTATCATCGGCATTTTATGCACAAGGTGACTGAGACTCAGAAATGTTAAAGGCCTTGGCCTACAGTTACAAGAGGCTGAGCCTCCTACCCAGGTCTCCTAACTCCAAATCTAATTTATATTAGGATGGGATGAAATTATTTCAAAAGATACATGACAGAAAACCGAGATGTTAAATAATTTATCTGAAGTTATACAGCCATTTCAGATTAAATAACTTTTCCCTGGAACATGAATGACTGATAATCAAGGCCTTATGCTGCCATTTAAAGAAATTGTAGGCACTGATAACCTGTATCTTGAAAACCAAAAAAGCAAAATATGCCGGGTCTGCCAATGACTTGCTCAGGAAATACTTTTTTTGTCTTTTATTATGTATTTGAGAACCCTGCTAAACACTCTATATATATTTAAAATTTACCTCATTTGAACTCTATGAGTTAAATACTACTAATCCTGTTTTTCAGATGAAGAATAGAGGCTTTGAGAGAACGATAAACTGCCCAAGTCACATTGCTAATGAGTCAAGGGAGAGCCTGACACAGGGAATTTGGGGCCGTGTAGGTATTTATGGCTTGGCTCAAGTCCTGGCCTGGGTGCAAGGCAAAAGAGAATCAACAGAGGCAGAATTAAAATTCAGATCTGTCCTTCTCTAAAGTCCATATCCTTTCTTGTACTGCTCACTTCCTCCACGGTGAATATTACTCCTGACCTCAGCCTGCTGCTTCTCTGAATAGGAGTCACAGAGCCCATTTTTCAACATTTCCAAGGGTGGGAAACCCTTTGAATATGTATTGTCTCTACAGACAATACATATTCATAAAATAATAGTTACAACACTCTTGAAGACACATTGCCTCATGACTGCTACAATCTTGACTTCTTTCATTTAATCTCTCTATAAACTTTGCATAATTTGCCTTATTTCCTACACGAGTATTACAGTGTTATATTAAGTAGAAGTTAAAAACAACACAATCCTCTGTAGTATAGTGAATTGGATCATCACAGCCCAATTTAGCAAGTAATTTTCCTGAGACGTGCTTTCTTTAAAACCAGGGAAGAAGACTCTATTGTGAATGGTTTCAGCTGCAAAAAGCAGTTTCTAATCCCAGTGAGATAACCCAGGAGCACTTCACTTCCCAGAGGCTCTGATGAGCTGATTTCCTTTGTTGACTTCTCCAGTGGGCACAGCAGAGCGGGCCAGTGCCTGCGCTGCCTCGCTTCTCTGGCTCTCTGACTCAGGCTGGGTTCACTACCTTCTTTTTCTAACTCATTTCAAGGCAGTAGCCCCTAGGCTCCTTTCCCACCCAGCTGATGCTCTTGATAAGTCTGGAGAGGCTGATGGCGTGCCCCAGGAGGTGCCCTGCTCCATGGCAGACAGGTCATCTTGGTACCTCTGCCTCAGCTGCCTCATGACTTGCCTGTTCAGGATGTTTGAACTCTCCCTCCTACATCTCTGAAAATATGAGCAAAGCATCATTCCAGATGGTTATAGGGGAGAATTTCCCAAAATGTAGACTTTGGAATACTTGCTCCTTCTCTGATCACCTTCTTGGTCAGTATTTGAGAAACAGTGCGTTCTCTACTTTCTGTCTCAGATTAGTATGCCATACTAGCGTATTAAATTGTCTGAGAAATGCTGCAGTAGAGAAGCCTGTTTGGTTTTATTCAACCAGCCAATATTTAACTTATATAACCACAGAACTGTTTTCTAGTGAACACGTATTAACATCTAGCACTAATTGTTCATGGAACATACTATCCAAAAATGCCAGATGAGGGGATTCTTTGTTTTACCTAAGAGCACGCTCTCTTCCCAAATTTCAAGTGCACTGACTAAATTGAAGATGGCCTCAGAGGAAATCAAGCCCCAAATTTATCCCTTAACTCTGAACTCCCAATCAAAGCTTCCATATCCTCACATTCTCTTCACTGGTGCTATCTTCAGTGATAGCACTAAAATGTCATTCAGGTCTTAGCTCAACTGTTTAAATCCAGAGAGGTCTTACCTGATACTCTGGCTTAATTCCCATTATTAGGAAAAAGATTGCTGGAAGGATGTAATAATATACACCAAAATGGAAACAGATATTACCTTGGATTTCAGGATTAAGCGGGATTTATATTTTCTTTTATTTTTTTCTCTGTTTTTAGAATTTTTTATAACTACTTTTAAAATAGAAAAAAAGTTCTTAAATAAAAAGAGGAAAAGAAGGCTCCAGAAAACACCTGCTGATCTCTTTGAAGTACTCATTTTTAACTTCTCCAGTGTCTCCATATATCTTGCTTGTCCCCTTTCAAAGATAATCCATAAACTTTATGAGTTTCATTGTGTTTTTTAAAAATTTCATTTGCTTTTCATTCCGTATAGAAAAATCTGCAGATGTTTTAGCTTTACACACTTATTCATGCCATCTGGTATTCTAAAACTTCACCCAAACATCTCCTGACTCATGGGATTATTGTCCTATAACTAAGCCAGCATTGCCCTCAGCATGAGTCTTGCCTCAACTGAGGGCAAGGTCTGTTTTTAGCCGACGTCTTATTTGTTGTAGTATATGCCTGATCCTCATCTGTTGAAAACACAGCTGCGTAACTTGACTTCAGGTCAACTTTTTAAAATTCAATTCATTTCAATATATTTATTTAAGTGGCATATCCCTCTACCAGGTTCTCAACTAAAATAGAATGTTCCAGACCGTTCACTGAGTAATCAAGCACCCACATAACCCTAATAGTAAGAAGTCCAGAAACCCAATATATCTAAGTATAAGACCCCCAATCCCATCCCCATTATGTAACTCAGGGTTCCTGTAATGCTTATAGAGATTTTAAGTTGAGAAGTTCTATCGGATTCAATCCTATTTTCATGACCTCTTTGCAGCAGCAGAACACTGACTGCTGAGCAGAAAGAGGCCATGATAACATTGGCAATGTCTTTGTATTCCACACAAGACAAATGCTACATCACTGTCCTCCTGTAGTACTGAATCTTCAGGGACAAGCTGCCCTCTCCTCGCTTAATGAAGGTGCTTTAGCTAAATGGTAAGACTCTGAACCAAGAACTCTTCCAATTTCCATACCTTCAGTAGGATGAGCTCTAGAATTGGCTCAGAATTGGCCAGGGCCCTTTTGGATGAAGGTCAGATTGCTGCCCTCAAAATTGAAAAGACAGGTAGATACAGATAATCATGGCTTACCAGAGCAGCATCCCAGCAACAGAAGACCTCTGCAGACCAGTATCATGGTAGAACTTAGACTGTAATTGATAAATTTCTAGAGGCTCAGTGTGGACAAGCTGAAGAGTTAAAACTTCAGGGGGCACTAATCTAAGGGAAATCCCCACACTTCCGTGAGTTTTACCTCCAGGAGCCCCACTAGGTTGTTAGGGTGAAGATCAAAGGAAAATCCCCTCATGCTTCCTTCAGAGGGAAGGGGAAAGCAACCATTTTGAAATATGGCCAGAGCATTCTATCCTCTTTAACAAAAGCCTGCCTTCAAGGGAAATTAGTTTACTAGAGCTTAACCACTTTGGGTTTCACGAGAGCCTAACCAACCCAGGGGCAGGGAAATACCCAACTCCAGCCTGCTCTAACCTTTCCTGTAGGGGAATAGAAATGCCCAGCTGCACTCTTCTCTAGCTTTCCTGTGTCACCTAAGGGGAGAGGGACTGAGAAGCACTGTGAAGGTCACAACTGGGACAAAAGCTCACTAAAATACTGAGACCTAATCATAGGACTATGGAAAACTTCTCCTCCCCCACACTTACTACCACATCAATAGGCCTCCCATATAGTAACAGGTATTATAACCAAAAGAAGCACAAGTTTCAGAACATATTTAAGAAAAGTTTCTAGGGAAACCTAAAGACAACAGAGAAGTCAAAAACCAGGACAGCACAGGAAATTTTAGCCTCTGACTCTTAGAGTAAACAGTAAACACAGCCTAACTTCTGGCCACAAAAACATAAAACTTCACAATAAGTGTCTATTTACGTCATTCTTTTTACCCAATATATCATATTTAGCATTCAACAATAAATTACAAGGCACACAAAAGGCAAAAAACAAAGTTTAAAGAGAGCAAATATCAGAACCAGACACAGATACAGCAGAGATTTTGGAGTTATCGGGTTGGGAAGTTAAAATAACTGTGATTAATATGTCAAAACTCTAAAGGAAAAAGTGAGCAACATGCAAGAACAGATGAGTAATGTAAGCAGACAGATGGACACTCTAAGAAAGTATCAAAAGGAAATGCTGGAAATCAAAAACACTTTAACAAAAATGAACAATGCCTTTGGTAAGCTCAAAAATTCACTAGACATGGTCTAGGAAAGAATCAGTCATCTTGAAGACATGTCAATAGAAACTTCCCAAACTGAAAAGCAAAAAGAAAAAAAGAATTAAAAAAGAAAAAAACCATAAGACAATATCCAAGAACTACGGGACAATTTAAAAGATGTAACATATGTGTAATGGGAATATCAGAAGAAGAAGAAAGAGAAGTGAGAAGGATAAATATTTGATGTTATAATGGCTGAGAATTTTTCAAAATTAGTGATAGATGCCAAACCACAGATGCAGGTAGCTCAGAGAACACAAAGCCAGATAAATACCAAATATATACACCTAGGTATATCATATTCAAATTTCAGGAACCAAAAACAAAAAGAAATTTTCAAAGAAGCCGGAGATGGGAGTGGAGATACTTTTCCTGTAGAGAAAGAAGGATAAACACTGTCCTGGGCTTCTTATCAGAAAGCATGCCAGCAAGAAGAGCACGGAGTAAAATATTGAAAGGGTTGAATGAAAAAAAATCAACCTAGGATTCTGTATAGAGTGAAATTTTCCTTCAAAAGTGAATAAGAAATAAAGACTTGCTGAGACAAAAACTGAGGGAATATATTGCCCTAGATCTGCCTCGCAGGAATGATTAAAAGAAGTTCTTCCGAGGGAAGGAAAGTAATATATGTCGGAAGCTTGGATCTATATAAAGACAGAGAATTACAGGAAAATAAAGGTAAAACAAAATCTTCTACTTAATTTATTCTTATTGATCTAATAAATGTTCAAATTAATAATAGTAACAATGTATGGGGTGATTATAGCACATGGATAAGTTGAATGAATGACAGCAATTTATAAGGGATGAGAGGAAAGAGTAAGAAAACTTAACTATAAGATGCCCATGCTACAAATGAAGTGGAACAGTGTTATTAGACAATGGACTTAGATTCGTTGTAAACGTATATTGAAAACTCTAAGGCAACTTAGATTTAATTTTTAAAAAATAAATGTAATTGATATGCTAAGAGAGGAGAGAAAATAGAATAATAAAAAAATGCTCAAATAAAACCAGAGAAGTCAGAAAAAGAGGGAAACAAAGAATAAGTGTAATAAATAGAATAATAGTAAGAATAGTAGATATTAATCCAACTGTATCCATAATCATTTTGTATGTGAATGGTTTAAATATACCAACGTAAAGACATATTCAGAGTGGATATAAAAATCAAGACCAAACTATATGTTGCTTACAAGAAACCCGCTTACCTATAAAGCCATGATTAAAAGTAAAAGGATGGCGAAAGATGTACCATGATAATATTAATCAAAAGAAACCTAGAGTAACTATATTAATTTCAGACAAAGCAGACTTCAGCACAAGGAAAATTATCAGAAATAAAGAGGGGCATTACATAATGATTAAGAGATCAATTCTCTAAGAAGACATAATAATCCTTAGCTTGTAACAACGTGGCATCAAATTACATGAGGCAAACCTGATAAAACTTAAAGAAGAAAATGACAAATCTACTACTACAGTTGGAGACTTCAACACCCCTCTGTCAGTAATTGACAGATCCATAAGCAGAAAATCAAAAGTATATAGATGAACTGAAAAATACCATCAATCAACAAGATCTAATTGGCATTTACAGAATATTTCATCCAGTAGCACCAGAATACACCTTCTTCTCAAACTCACAAGGAACATTCAGCAAGATAGACTATATTATGGACCATAAAACACACTTTAATAAATTTAAATAATAGATATCATACAAAGTATGCTGTCAAACCACAATGGAATTAAACTAGAAATCAATAAAAGATAGCTGGAAAATCCCAAAATGTTTTAGAGATTTAAAAATACACTTCTAAATAACACATGGGTTAAAGAAGTCTCAAGAGAAATTTAAAAATATTTTAACTAAATGAAAATTAAAATACAACTTAATTTCTGTGGGATGCAGTAAAAGTGGTGCTTAGAGAGAAATTTATAGCATTGAATGCGTGTATCGGAAAATATTAAAAATCAATAATCTAATTTTCCACCTTAGGAAATTGGAAAAAAGAAAAACAAATTAAATCCAAAAGAAAGAGAGAGAAAAACTTAAAAATGCAGCAAAATTGGGGCCAGCCTGGTGGTGTAGTGGTTAAGTTTGCGTGCTCCGCTTCGGCGGCCTGGAGTTCGCAGGTTCAGACCCTGGGCACTGACCTACACAGCACTCACCAAGCCATGCTGTGGTGGCATCCCACATACAAAATAGAGGATTCTTGGCACAGATGTTAGCTCAGGGACAATCTTCCTCACCAAGGAAAAAAAAAAAAACAAGAAGTGCAGCAAAATCAATTAAACTTAAAACAGGAAATCAATAGAGAAAATCAACAAAAGCAGAAGCTGGTTCTTTGAAAAGATAAAGTTGATAAATGTCTAGACAGGCTAACTAAAAAAAAAGATAAGACACATTACTAATACCAGAAATGAAAGAGTGACCATCACTACTGAACCCATGGATATTAAAAGGATTGTAAAGAAATATTATAAACAATATTGTGCCCATAACTTTGAAAACCTAGATAAAATACATCAATTTATTGAAGGACAGAATCTACCAAATCTCACACAGGAGAAATACGTAATCTGAATAGATCTATAACTAATAAAAAAATTGAAACAGTGATTAATAATCTTCCAAAACAGAAAGCACTAGACCCCGATGGGTTTCCTGGTGAATTCTGCCAAAAGTTTAAGGAAAAAAATTATACCAATTCTTTACAACCTCTTCCAGAAAATCAAAGCACAGGGAGTACTCCCTATCTCACTCTGAGTCCACCATTACCCTAATAACAAAAGCAAAGATGTTACAAGAAATGAAAATACAGACAAATACCTCATTTGACCCATAGATGGAAAAATCCTCAACAAAATATTAGCAAATTGGATATAACAATGTGTAAAAAGAACTGCACATCATGACCAACTGGCGTTTATTCCAGGTATGCAAGTCTGGTCCAAATTAAAAAATCAGTTAATGTAATCCATCACAAAAACAAGGTAAAAAAGAAAAATCATATGATCATATTAATACATACAGAAAAAGCTTTTGACAACTAGAGTTGAAAGAATTAAGTTAGGAAACTCCTTTAAATTGATAAAGAACATCTACTAAATAGTATCATACTTAAAGGTGAGAAAACTGATGCATTCCTGCTACGACCAGGAACAGGCAAAGATATCTGCTCTCATCACTCCTTTTCAAAATGGTACTTGAAGTCTTAGCTAATAAAAGAAGACAAGAAACGTAATTAAGCAGTATAAATATTGGGAAGGAAGTAATAAAACTACATTTGTTTGCAGATGACATCATTGTTTATCTAGGAAATCCCTAATAAGCAACAAAAAAATACTGGAACCAATACGAGATTACAGCAAAGTTGGATATCTACTCTCATCACCTAAATTCAACATTGCACTCAATGTTCTAGATAAGTCAATCAGGTAAGAAAAAGAAAGAAAGATATGCATATTGGAAAGGCTAAAGTAAACCTGTCTTTAGTTTCAGTGATCTTTGTGAGAAAATCCTAAAGAGCACACACACACACAACTAGAACTCATAAATAAGTCCAGCAAGGTCTCAGGATGCAAGATCAATTTATAAAAATCTGTTATATTTCTATATAAGCAGTGGACAATCCAAAAATAAGATTAAAAGAAAAATTCTGGGGCTGGCCCAGTGGCGTAGTGGTTAGGTTTGTGCGCTCTGCTTCAGCGGCCTGGGGTTTGCAGGTTCAGACCCCGGGCACGGACCTGCACCACTCATCAAGCCTTGCTATGGTGGTGACCTGCATACAAAATAGAGGAAGATTAGCACAGATGTTAGCTCAGGGACAATCTCCCTCAAGCAAAAAGAGGAAGATTAGCACAGATGTTAGCTCAGGGACAATCTTCCTCACCAAAAAAAAAAAGAGAGAGAGAGACAAATTCTGTTCACAATAGAGTAAAAAAGAATGAAATACTTAGGAATTAATTTTAAGATTTGTATACTACAAAACATTGTTGAGAGAAGTTTAAAAGTCACAATTACTGAACATTCCATATTTATATATTGGAAAATTCAATATTAAATGGCAATCTCCTCAACTTGATATATAGATTCAATGCAATCCCTATCAAAATTCTAACAGGCTTTTTACAGAAATTGACTAGCAAAGGATTCAGAATAGCCAAAACAATTTTGAAAAAGAAGAACAAAGTGGAAGAACCTATATTTCCCAATTGCAATCCTTACTATAGCATTACTGCAATTAAGACAGAGTGGTACTGGCATAAAGACACAAAGTTATATCAATGGTAAAGATATACGGTTATATCAGCGGTACCCTCAATGCACCAGAATTAAGGGTCCATAAATGAACCCTTACATTTACAGTCAGTTGACCTTTGAAAAGTGTCCTAAAACACTTCAACAAGGAAAGAGTAGTGTTTTTGCAAAATAATGTTGGGCCAATTGGATATCCATAAGCAAAATGATTCACTTAGATTCTTACTTCATACCATACACATAAATTAACACAGTACGTATCATAGACCTAAATGTAAGAATGCAAAAAATCTTTGAGACCTCAGGTTAGGCCAAGACACTAAAAGCAAAAAAAAAAAAAAAAAAAGAATGATTAATTAGAGACCTTCAAAATTAATTGTATTTTAGTCATGAGGTGGGCAGAAGGAGAATGGAGGGAGAACTCTTACCTTGCAGGTCACATTTTTACTCGGATTCTCTTGGTAGAACATGGCCACACCTGGCTGCAAGTGGGGTTGGGAAAAGTAACCTTTGGCGGGGCAGCCTTGTGCTCAGTTAAAACTCAAGGGCTATTAACTGCAAAAAGAAAGGGAGAATGAATTTTAGTTGTGATATACTATTGCATTTATTTGTTCAAAATACTCACTGTTCCTCTCTACTGGACTCGCCCCTACAGAGTTTTTCCCTGCACCACTTACAGCCGACTTGATATACATTTTATTTGAGCAGATGCTATAAGACACTTAAGCAGATGCTGTAAGATGTTTTCCCTAACACATGAGGTCTCTGGTCTCTAGAGGGACCACTTTCAGTGTGGGTCCTGAAATAAAGAAGGCATGGTACAGAGCCAACGCACACCAGAGCTGGTATGTATGCAACTAAGAAATGAATCATTTTTATTATAAGCCACGGAGATTTGGAGGTCATTTGTTTCCACAGCAAACTTAGACTAGCTACATTATGCTTAGCCTGTTATATTGATGACTAGCAATCTCTGTCATAGTCCCCAAAAGATAAACTTTAAATTTTTTCTTCAGTAAGCAAACACTTATCAAGCATGAACTATGTGACTGGTATTTTGGGGGGCGCAGGAAACTATATGCATAAGAGATATGTAGTTAATAAACAATAACCATAAAAAGTGCTTACAAATCAATAGGAGAAAGGTTAATACTCCAATAGCAAAATGGACAATGTACATGGAAAGTCAATTAAAAGTAAAATAAATGAATAAAGAAGTAAATAAATACAAGCCAATGATCTATAAACTTATGATGCATGTTTAACCATAAAACATGTAAATTATTTAAGCAGCAATATAAGTATTTTTTCCATCAAATTAGTGCAGTTTGCAGAGCCATAAATTAGAGAGGAATGTTTGTGATTCTTTAGCACCGGTGGGTGTTAAATCCCTCTGCAATAAAATGCAGAGACTATGGAATTGTGTCACTAGCTGTAGCCCTGGCAGCCTCCCCTCTGCTCCTAATTCCCCTTTATTCCAAGATGCCATTTTCTTAGGGTTAACTTCTCAAATTCTTTCTCCAGTTTTTAAAAAAGATCAGTAGCTTCCAACAGAAATGCTTACGTAGTTTTGTTAAAATTTCTTGTTTCCTCCTAATCTCTCTGGTCAGGAGCATCATAAATTCCTTGGGCAGCCTGTCAGGAATAGGCGTATAGACTTGGTGATACAGACCTGGGCCTCGTGTACACAATATGGGAATGGACTTGTTAAATAATCTGTTTATAGCAGCTTGGTAAGCGGAGCTTGATGACAAGGGGCAGTTCCCAACAACGTTCCTTCAGCCTCTGTAGGAGCTGTGGAAATAGATCTATGTCCCTCATTGCCAAGGTGGGAAACCAGGATACTCAAAGTGATTTGGAGCTGGAGAAACTTCAGAGGCAATATCCACAGATATCAGAGATTTTGGAGGGATTCTGGAGCAAAGATCCCTGCCTGGGATTATCCTGTAATATTATACCCTGAATAAAATATCCATCAAGTCTGTGGAACCATCATTCTCCTGGCTCATCCTTCACAAGCTGCATGATTATTAAACAGATACCGGAATGCTAAGCTATAAACTCTTAAGAAACATCATTTCCAACAAAATGGAAAGGACCCCTCAACTAGACCTCTAACTTGCTAGACAAGCAAGTTACCCTCTAGGGTGTCTCTCGAATACTTATGTTTATTTTATGACTCTTATATGGCAAAGGTGAAGTGTTGAAGAATGATTGAGGAATCTGGGGAAATCAGAAGAAAAGGGAATTAAAAATTATTTGGAGTTTCGAATAGTGGAATTCAAGATGAGTCTCAATCATTGCAAGTCCCATGTTTGCAGTTTGGTAATGTCTGTATTGCAAAAAGAGTCAGTGTAGATTTGAGGAACAGATTTGTAACCCTGGGAAAGTACTTCTGAGCTTTCCAACCAGGCATTACAACAACCATGGTTAACCGAGCAGCCCCACCTCTGTGGTTTTTAAGTCATATATGTTCAGCTCTGTGTATTTCTATTGGGCATTCTCCCTGGGTGCCCCATTTCCAGAATCCTATGCCTCCAGTTTTGTTCTTATTCATTCATCCATCCATCCATTCATTGATTTATCTAGTACTCAATGGACAGTCTAGTGTAATGGATAAGATCTTGGACTCTGGCACCAGATTCCTTGGATTCACATTTTGACTCGAGCATTTATAAGCTCTGTGACCTTGTGCTAATTACTTAATCTTTCTGTGCCTCAGTTCACTCATTTGAAAAATGTTGATAATATTGCTTACCTCATAAAATTGTTGTGAGGATTGAATTAATTAATAATTTAAAGCACTTAGAATAGTACTTGGCATACATTAATTATCATATAAGCACTAAAATCATTGTGAGCACCTACTCTGTGAAATGTCCTCTTGAAGGAGGTATGAAAGACACAGGGATAAACAACTCATTGATCATATTCTTAGGGAGCACTAGTGGAGAGATGATGTGAACACAGATAAATGTAATATTAGGTAGAAAGTACATATCACAAGAGAGACATAAGTAGAGTGATATGTAATTGAGAGAAGGATAAGGTTAATTTCAGCTGGGGCCACAGAGAGGGCTCCATGATCAAATGAACAAATGGTATGGAAAAGGACAGTTTGGCCTCCACATTCTCAAAGCCCAACTATATGTGTGGATTACAGTGACCTCCACTGCTCATTGCCCAACGCACTGTGAAGTGTATAATTAGGTGCCTTTTGTGATGGAGAATAGTGGAAAGCAAGGTTTCCTACCTTCTATAGATGAACCAGCACATGTACACTAGAAAGGCTGACAGAAGAGCTGTGCTGAGCACAACACTCAAGAATTCTAGTAAACCCTGTACCTAGTGGTTAAGTTTGGCACACTCTGCTTCAGCAGCCTGGGTTCAGTTCCTAGGTGTGGGACCTGCACCACTCGCCTGTCAGTGACCATGCTGTGGCAGCAGCTCACATACAAAAAGAGGAAGATTGATGACAGATGTCAGCTCAGGGTGAATCTTCCTCAGCAAAAAAAAAAAAAGATTTCTAGTAAAGATTCTGTGTGTGTGTGTGAGAGAGAGAGAGACAGACAGAGAGACAGAGAGAGAGAGGGGATGTCCTAGAGAAGGAGGGAGATCCTGAGTGTTAGCCACGTTGAACATTTGTTTTTTTTAAGTTTCTCATACTAGCCATGCTTTTTGTCCTCTCTAGGCATTCCCACAGACACCAAATGTTTCTCCCTTCCACTTCACCAGGCCAACTATAATTCACTTCACTTGTTCCTGGAATTCATCTCTTCCCTGGGTTAGGAGCTCCTGTTGAATACTTTTGGAGCACTCTGAACTTTTCCCTCCATAACACTTACCCCACTTTGTTGTTAGGAATTATTTAATTGCCACTTCTCCCCCCTTGAATATTAGCTGAATAAGGATAGCAACCATGTCTGTTCACCATGCTCTCTTCTATGTTCAGTAAACACTTGTTAAGTAAATACATAATGAATAAGTGCAAAACAGAAAAATCTAGTAATAGTCAATTGTTTAACCTTTTATCCCAGTCATCTTAAATATGTTGAAGAGTGATTATGCAACAAAGTTGGCCTTTCTGATTAGTATAGGGGGTTGGGAGTGGGGGTGCGCAGGAGACCCAGGCTATGCTAGTTAGAACAGCCCATATTCCTCTTTCTATCAGAATTCTCCCTGGTAGTTTTCTAAGAGCTGCTGGAGAAAACTCTTCTTATTTGATCATGGAGCTTTAAGAATATAATCTCAGGGCTGAAAAAAGACAGGGAATAAATCTATCAGCTAGAGAGAGGGAAAAAAATAAGAGCTGGGGAAGGGGAGGCAGGAAGAGGAGGAGGATTCAGATTCCAGTTTTTAAGATCCTTGGAAGTTGTTTCAGTTTTTCAGTTGTCCCCAGAATCCATTTTTCTCAAGCTACTTTGTGTTGAGTTTTTGCAAAATGTGTCTGAAATAACCCTAACTATAAACATATTCAGCATGAATTTGTTCTGGCTAAAGATAAATAAATGTCAACCATTTGTTTGCTACAAGGTCAAATCCATGGGGGGATGTGGAGAGTAGAACATTTAAAAATAAATAAAATTTAGTCTAGCTGAGTACATTTTTTGAACTGTTTTGTCCACTAGGTGTTTATTTTTTTTAAACTATATCTAATTGTTTCAAAAGAGAATTCTGCTACCAAATACTGGTTCACATTTAGATGCCAGCATGAGCCACAGTGGCCTGAGACATGCAGGTTGTTCTGAATTGCCCAGCCAAGTATAGACTATAGACCGGACCAGTGATGTGGGGAATAAAAATAAATTCCACCAAATTTCTTTGGGGGTACCTAAAATGAGATTTTATGCTCTTTATTAAAATATTTTAAGATAGCCTCGTCAGACTTTCTTTGAGCAGCAATACTAGTGTGGCTTCAAACCAGGTGCACCAAAAAACTCAAAGAAACATGAGACCCCTGCCCTACCAAGATCCCCACAATTTAGCAGGGGAGAATAAGCCATAAACATGGGGGAAATTACATAGCTATAAAATAAAAACACTGGTTCAGTCATACAATTAAAGGGAGAAAGAAGTGTGTACTACTGCCAAGAGAATAGGACAGGCAGCATCAGAGGAAATCAAGAGAATGCCAAGTCACATCAAGCTGGAGTGATCAGGAGAAAAAGCTGGGCTTCAAGTCAGGATAGGTTGGCATGGGGGGCTCTAAGCCTGACTGAGCATCAAGGATTATGAGGCAGTGGGGATTGGAGCTTCCTAGGAGGAAACAAATAATAATAGTAAGAACAATAACAATGACTAATAACAACTAACATCTTCTGAATGCTAAATAGTGCTACACACTCTGCTAGCTGCTCTACACGCATTCTTATTTTATTCTCATGACAGCTGCGTAAGGTATGTAGAAAGATGATCCTCGTTTTACAGACATGAAAATTGAGCATCTCTGGGTTACTCAGCTTGTGAGTGGAAGAGTCAACATCCAACCCAGGTCTGCATGACTCCAAAACACATACCATGTGCCACTAAACTGTGCTGCTGGAGAGCACAGGCTTTGAAGGCAGGCAGATCAGAATGTGAATCTAGATCCACCAGATCTATAAGATGGGGTAGGAACCTTAAACAAGCAGCTTGATGTGATAGGCCTTCTTTCCCTCATCGTAGAAGTGGCCTTCTTCATAGCCCCCTCCCAAGGAAGCTAGCTGGGGTAGAGCCAAAGATGCTTACGAAAGAGCCTAGCACGCAATAGGTGCATGATACAGGTAGGGCTTCCTCTTGTTTATATTTGCCTCCTGCCAGAGGCAATTTAGCCAAATTGATGATATGTTTAACTTTAACCTCCACCCAGGGGGCCAGCCTGAATTGTCTCTCAGTTCTCCTTCCAGTATGCAGGGGTTCAGAGTGGTGATCTGGGTGGGGAGTAGGCAAACCCCAATGGCTAATTTCTGGACTGGCTTAGCTCACCCAGAGGATCCTTCTAGTCGCATATTTTGAGAATGCTTACAACTCCTTTCCCCTACTCCTCCCCATCAACATGCCAACACGCCCTTTAAAATGCCCTCAGATCCTGCTTCCACCAGACAGCATAACAGTCAAGCTAATTAATGGTCTGCCTGCCCCGTCACAGTCTAAGTGCGCACTCCCAGTGGTTTAAAGGAATGGGGGAGTAGGGAGCAGACGGGGAGGACTTAGGGCTTCTGGGACTTGACCCTGAAGCTGTCTGAACTTCAAGAGTCAAAGTAAATCCGGGGAAAAATGGCAGGTTCTGTTCTAAGATCAGCCCCCAATCAATATGGCACAATTTCATAGCTCATTATTCCTGTGTGTGCCGCAGCACAATTGGGGAGGAGGTGGGGGCAGTGATAGAGGCTGAGAGGAGCGGCAAGGGGAGAGTCATATGGAAGCAATTAGTGGAGCCTTCATTCAAAAAAGCATTAAGGAGCTTGTAGCACCGAAGCCCAAGTGACCCCTAGGCTGGGACCATAATTCACTAACACTTAATACCATTTACCCTGCAGATGTGCATTTTATACAGAAATATCAGCTTACCACTTTGAAAAATTAACCTATTGAAGGCTGTCAAATTCTGACGCCCTCGTGGGGGTATTAGATATTGTCTGCGCAGCGCTTGGTTTCGCCTTTTACCCCCAGAATCACAGATGCCTAGGTTAATTGGGAAATGAAGTGGCTAACAAGGGGGTGGAGAATGGTAGAGAGATGAAGACACAAATAGAAATGCTGGGTTTCTAAGCAGAAAATATTCTTTTCTTTAGTTCCAAAACACAAAAGGTTTGGGGAAATAACACCCCCCTACACACACATACACGTACACACATGCACACACTCTGCATCCAGGAGTTGTAAGTCAGAGAGTCCAGAGTTAATGAAGAAGGAGGTAGAATAGCAGCATGAGGAGAAAGTGTGGCGAGGTGCGTTCATACGTCCAACTTATGATTTGAGCGAAGATCTTTCATTACAATGGGGTTGATGAACCTGTGACTAGGGCAGAAATCCAATTTGGTTAAACAAGTGTTTTTTTTCTTTTTTAATTTTCTAGTAGAATGTGATGCCAATAAAAAAAATTCACTGGGCACCAATTTTTACCTATACGCTTGGTATTTAAAAGTATTAACATCCAGTGTTTTTGAGGTTGGCAGAAATGGGCACCCTCTAATAATGTGGGTAGAAAACTAGTTTAACAAAATAAAAACTTCCTGTAGAGTAATTTAGTAATAGGTATCAAGGACTTAAAAATATGCATATATAAAACCCAGAAATTCCACTTATAGGAATTTTACATTAAAAATAATGAAAGATGTGGAACAATATAATCTTCATCATAACTTTGTTTCATAAAGAGGACAACTGAATAAAATCTAAAAGCCTACAAGAGGGAATTGGTTAAATACAGCACACACATAAAGTATAATAAAATACACTTTTTAAAAATCATATTTTAGGGGCCAGCCCAGTGGCGCAAGCGGTTAGGTGTGCATGCTCCGTTGCAGCAGCCCAGGGTTTGCCGGTTTGGATCCCAGGCGTGCACCGACGCACCGTTTGTCGAGCCATGCTGTGGTGGCATCCCATATAAAGTGGAGGAAGATGGGCATGGATATTAGCCCAGGGCCAGTCTTCCTCAGCAAAAAAAAAAAAAGAGGAGGATTGGCAGATGTTAGCTCAGGGCCAATCTTCCTCTCACACACACACACAGAATTATATTTTAGAAAAATAGTTATCAACATAAACAAAATTTTCAGGTTGAATTACTAATAGATTTTTAAAAAGCTTCAAATTAATATTTGCAGTGTCTCTAGATTTTGCAAATCCATTATTTATATATATGCATAAATTACTACATCATGTTAACAACATCTTTGGCTAGTGAGAATTGTTTTCTAGCTTTTGGTGGCGTTGTGTTTGTTTTTTTATTGACCAAGTACTATCCGAGTCCAGGAAGGAGGCCTTAAGCCAAATTATGAAGCTGGTTTCATTGTCTTCCGAACCATCCCCTTCCTTTCCATCCTGACCTCACTCTCAAGCCTCTTTAGCAGTTCCTCTATCCAAAATGGTTCCAGCCTCTGTACAAGCCATGCCTTAGGTCCCTGCTCTCCCCAGTTTCCCCTCCTGATCTATCCTTTGGGCAGAAATCTCTAGCATTTAGTGGTGTACCAGGTCAGACTTAAGTAGGAATCCCAGCTTTATGACTTTTGGCAAACTGTTTTCTCCCTCTGAACCTTAGTGCCCTCTTCTATTAAATAGAAGCCTAATGCCTGTCTCATAAGGTTGCAGTGATTAAATTGAATAAGAAAATGTATACAATGAACTTGGTCATATAACAGATCAAAATTAATTGTTAACTCTCCTTAATTCATGACTAAATAAGAGGTTAGTATCTATTGATTCTATTTTAGCAGGTATCTTCTCACTGACTCCAGATAGAGAGAAGTTTTACATGCTTCACACAAAGTTTCCCCATGACCAGAGATTCTGCTTTTCTGAGTGTGAACAGGACTGCTGATAACCACCATGAAGACGAGCTAGTGACCTCTGGCAATTCACAATTACAGTGTCCTGCTATGCTTCTCTTTCAACTAGAAATGTCTTCAGACTACAGGGATGGGATGGGACCCTGCAGCCAGTCTCTGACTTCACTCCTCCCAGCATCCATCAGGACATTCAGGCTGGACTTCCAATGTCTTTAAGGCACAGAGAGTAAGCATAGGTACCCCATGAAGTTTAGGTATCTTGTTAAGGAAAGATGAAGGGAAGAAAGGAGTATAGGAAGGAATATTTTGGCAAGATGAATTCTTAGTGTCCTTCCAATTAAATTGCACATTCCACAGAAGGAGATACCTAGCCATCTAGTTATCAGAAGGATGCACTCTCTTGGGAAGATTGGAAGTATGATAGGGCCAACATAGCTACCAGTTCTGGTATCTGTGTTGCCTTCTATCATCAGTAGTCTTCACATTTGGCTACACATTGTAATTACCAAGGGAGTTTTAAAAAGTATTGATGTCTGAGCCAGCCCTGATGGCCTAGTGGTTAAAGTTCAGCGCACTCTGCTTCGGCAGCCCAGGTTCGGTTCCCGGGTGCGGAACCACACCACACGTCTGTCAGTAGCCATGCTGTGCAGGCGGCCCACAGGGAAGAACTGGAAGCACTCACAACTAGAATATACAACTATGTACTGGGGCTTTGGGGAGGGAAAAAGAGAGGAAGATTGGCAACAGATGTTAGCTCAGGGCGAATCTTTCCCAGCAAAAAAAAAAAAAAAAGTACTGATGTCTGGATCCTGTCCCCAGAATTTTTGATATAATTGGTCTGGGGAAGTGTTTTTCAAAATGGGATCCCTGGACCAGCAATAGCCTCACTCAGGAACGTGTTAGAATTGAAAATCCTCAGATCCTACCATAGACCTACTCAATGAGAAACTCTGTGGGTGGGGCCCAACAATCTGTTTTAACAAGCCCTCCAAGTGTTTCCAATAAATGCTAAAGTTGGTGAACCACTGGCCTAGGCTGAAGCTGGGGCATCCAAAAGATTTACCAGTTCCTCAGATGATTCTAATTTGCATCTAAGTCTGAGAACCACTGCTCTAGACCTTTCCTTTTTTTTTTCCCCTCTGAAGATTCCTGGGTCTTTTGAGTCTCTAGCCTCACTTTCATATGAATTCAGTAGCTTTTCTCTATGTTCTTACAGATTCTGTGGGAATAGTTTTCTATTATTTCTAGATGGGGTGGTGAGGTATGCCACTGTACTAAGGGATGTCAACTTCTCTGAACCACTGGTAAATGGACCAAAGCCAACTACCCTCCAGCTGCAACTTTTGGTAAGCTGGTAAGCCGAGTGACTCAGTCAGGGCCAAGAAAGGGATAAATCAGCAGAGCCAGCAGAAACAGCAAGATAGGTCAGAAGACAGTCAGCTAGCAGATCAGCAATAGCCTTGAAACATGAAGTTTGTAGATTTAAATCTAAACCCTCTGTTTTCATGCTAGGGAGCCCATAGTAGGTCCATGGCCTTGGTTAGGTCCAACGTGACATTAAAAGACAATCACAATAATCATGGTCCTGATGGGAGAAATGCATGTTTGATTGGAAAGAACCTAGCGCAGGTATTTCAAGTCTTGGCTGAATTCTAAGTACTGGCTTTGTTGTTAAAAGATTCACCAACTTGAACAATTCTCATATCCTTTCTGGCCTCAATTTTGTCATCTACAAAATGATTGCTAAGGACCATTTTCCATTGGGTAGAGCTTGAACAGACTTCTGCACTATTTTTAAACAAAGTTTGAATGCGGAGACCTGACTGGGAGCTGAATTTGAGGACGAAGATGATCCTGAACTTTCTAAAACCCTTTACGGATTCTGTTGCCTGGACTTCATGTAATTCACCTTGAGTCACAGTTTCTACTTAAGTAATCAAACCACCTTATATTTTCCACTTGTAAGGCATGGTTGACAGGATATTTCACTAACCCTCACAAGAACCTTGAGGTCGATAGTAATGACCTTATTTCACAAATGAGGAAGCTGAGATAGATATGAACTGACTTGCCTACAAACTGTCTATTAGCAAATAAGCACATAGCAGAGTTAACTCTGGAACTCATATCTTCTGACTCTTTCTCTCTCACAGCTGAACTATTAATTGTAGCTTGTAAAATGCAATCCCTTTCCCTGTAGCCAAAATAAAGCTACATTGGGAAACCAGAATCAGAAGCTTGCTGATTGTCAAATGTTTCTAAAACGATTAAAGGAGAATGAGGGCTCCCTCACCTCCTGGGCCCTCCTATTTCTCTTTCAGATCCCTTAACCCTTAGTATAAACTCCCTGGCACTAGGATAGAGATCTTTTCATTAGTGTGCCTTTGGAAAACAATAACGTACAGGAAAGAAAAATTCCTCTTCATAGGGACAAAGGTAATCTTATCAGAAATGAGCAGCAACAATAACAGGAAGAGGGAGGGGATTCTGGAATGTAGAAGAGGGTGGGGCTGCAGGGAAAGAAGACAGGCTAGAAGGGAAGGCCCCAGGGAGGCCTTTAATCAGAGGCTGGCAGTGATGATATTATTGTCAGCTGGAAACATGGGCAGGGAGCCATCACTCCTAGAGCTGGGACAAGAAGTACACATCCCCCAATAGCTGCCTTGGTGTCGCTCTTAACTGGGTCCTAGGACTGAACATGGACAAAGACATACTTACGCAGAGTTCATTTTCCTCACTAATGACCTCGGGGGGAAGCTCATAGCCACTAAGATGATGAAGGCAGAATCCTAGGCCTGAAGCAAGAGAGAAGTGACCTTCAAGGATGTTGAGTCCACTGCTCACCCCGTGCTTGAATCCTCTATAGCGTCCATCCCTTTTCATCACAGATCCAGAGACAGCCCCTCCCACCCTTGACTGGCTTAACTGTAAGAAGCTCGGCCCTGCCCCTCTCTTCTCCTAACCCTCACACACACCTGGGGCTTCCTGACCAGACCACAGCTAAACCTTCCCACACCCGGACCAGCTATTAACAAAGAGGAATTCCACTTTCTGTGACTATCAGATCTCAAACCTTCTGTGGTCCCAAACTGCTTTCTCGTGTCTCACCCAACCTCTACATACAGTTTAAGTTTACTTACTTTATGCTGTCCTCAGTGGAGAGAGGGAACAGCTGGCCAAGCTCCTGGGCATAGTAACACTTTAGACACTTGACAGAAACAATGGAACCCACAGAAAGGACCACCCAGACATATAGATCTGTCTCACAAGAAGATGCCGGCAGAGCAAATATTCCAAGACTTGGCAGCATTCTGCTTCTCTAATTATGCCCTATACAAAGCTATAAAAACACTCAGTTCAGATATTTGATTTTTCTCGTGAATATCGTATTTAACACGGTATACTTGTCCTTACATATAGCCACACACACATTGGCTCCTCGAATCTCGCGGAACATCTCTCTTTCCTTGCCGCTTCGCTTTGTCTTTAATTGTCGTCATGAATATAGCCTTCCCTATGTCTTCCCATAATGCTCTTTTCTTTTTTTAAAAGCCTTTAATCTTCTTTCCCCCTTAGACTTTCTGAAGTTAGAGGATAAAATGGATTGGGATGTCAGTCCAAAAAGCCCAGTGCTCTGAAAATCTCAGACATACTGCCTAGGAGATGGGTCGTTGGGGGCAATTAAAAGATAATGTCAATAGGGCTGGACAATGTGACAAGCTAATGGTCTCCTGCTGCCAAAGAAGAGGCCTCAGAGAAACTGAGACGTTGTTTTCAAAGCCGGAGACCATTATCCTGTCAGAGCACCATCCTCCAATGGTTTGGCTGCTATTATGCCCAGCAATTAGAACAATAAATAAAAAAGAGGTAGTGAGGAGTAAGTGCAGATTTCCGCAGCTAACCAGCAACGCGACTGCTCTTACTGGCTCAGGATAAAGGTGAGGCTCACCAGACACGTTTGGCCATGGGCGTGTGTGTCTGAGCCACTGACTCCAGCCAGATTGTCTTTTTGTCCTCATCCATGGCTTTTCTTGCAATCAAGGTTTTAGTTTTTCTATTAGGTACCACAGCTGGACTTACAAATGCTATCCAATTCCTAGCCATCCTTCTATACCCAACTGAGAATTCTCCTTTGAGAAGTCTTCTCAACACTCAGCCCATAGGTGCTCTTCTCTGAATCCCCATATTTTCTACCTGTTGTGCTCCTTTGTTGTTATCATAACCTACTTTATGACACCTCTTGTATGGTGGCGTCTCTTTCCACCACCACTTAAATTATCAGGAACTACTATTTCCCCCACATGGATTGTAAATTCTTGGTCAATATAGATTATATCACCTACATATTTTGTACCTTAGAATCCCAATGTGTGCTCTCAATGAGTATCTATGAAGTGGTTAAACTTTTGTGAATATTTCTCTTTATCTTAGCCGTGGCTGGGAAGGTGTAGTGTGCATTAGGCCGTGATGTCTAACTCCTCCAGCAGGTGAGGAGGAGAACATTGATGCTGTCCAGCATGTGATCACTAGAATGTGATACCAAGGTAGAGTACAACAGTTCTTGTGGTCAGCTGGCTCAGCTGCCATCCTTGTGTGTCAGTTATCAAATATTCTATCCCTTTCTGAAGTAGAATCACCCCATAAGAGGTCCTGGGCCTGGTGTCCAGGTTATTTTCTGACTGATCAATTGATTTTTGACCTAATACTTTTGTTTCTCTGTGAATTGAAGAAAAGAGGATGGTGTTTCCTGGTTTTGCCTCCCCGTAGAATTCCCTATGCAAGTAATTCTTATTTAACTTTCTGGGGCCTTTCCCCTTTTATTTATGTGTTTAGTTTGTTAGTTAGCTAGCTAGTTAGTTAAACATAGCTTTGTCATACCACACAAAGATAAGCACATATAGAAAGCTGGGATAGAATTTGTTAGCATATGCTCATTATTATCTCTAAATTTTAAACCAATTCTGACTTTCTTCTAGCATTTTGAATTACTTCAAAAGGATTTACTCTCTTTATTATCTCTGTTATTTATTTTCAAGGAAGACTCTATTACAGACAAAGTTTTCTCCTAAGATCAGTACACTAGGAATCAGAATACTTGAGGGATATTTCTTTTTACCGCTGATTTGCCATATCACCTATTTTTAGAATTCTTTTGTTCATATTCTTACTCTAAAGGATCTAAAAAGGGATACACAATTGATATCATGTGCTCTCTTTTGAGCTCTTGACAAACAAGGCATTTTTTGCAAGCAATTGATTAGCTTACAACTCTCCTCTCTCAACAGTAGGTGCACCAATGCAGAGAAATGGAACAGCTGTCCAAGGTTACCTGGAAGTGTTGACAAAACTGGCTTCATGCTTTAATCTAGTGCCTCCCAGTGTTTTGCCCACTGATGGTCATTATCAGTGAGTCAGGAGGTTGTATGTAGGTCGTTGGAACAGTCATCAGGCCAGCAGCACTTAATTCAGTATTATTTACCTTTGTTTCTCTGCCATCAACCTTAAGCTTGAGAAAATGGTTTAGAGGTTAAATCATATGATGTAAAAGGCTAATAAATAATTATTCCTAAGTTAGTTTCAATTTGTCCTCAAATGCCAGCAGCAAGAACACCCTCATGAACAACTGACCCTAGTACTTAGAGGGGCCACCAAGTGGCTGCAGCGAACCATGCCGCTGCTGAGATTTCTGACCCAAGGAAAGATACAAAAACCTATGCATGGTAGGTTGAAACTTCATAGACATCTCCCAACCCCAAAATGGGTTGCAGGTGTTTGTCTCAAAGATGAGAACAGATAATGAATAAAACATGCCTGGAGCTTTGTGTCCAGACAATGTGACAAGCTTGAATCTGATGACTTCAGGAATGAGATGAAAAATGAGTTTGAGCTCATCTGCAAAGCTCTTAACGAATCCAAGATGCTGTGGCTGGTATTGCTGCTTATGGACTACAGTTTGCCCCACGTTTATGGGAGGACAGGGAGCACAGTGGGGGTGGAAGGGTCTGGAAGAGAAAAGAAGGGGGAAAAAAGACAAAAGAAGCACAAACTGAGTTCTGGCTGGAGGTGGCATGTGGAGCTTTAAAATGAGAGCCCTCCCTGGCAACCCCACTGAAGACTAAATTTGACCTTTATTTATGAGCCAGAAGAAAAGAGACACAGATTACTCTGCAGATCAACATATTTTATAAATATACCCTGATTTATAGACTCTGATGTTATTGCATTTCTAGATCATCAATGATTCCACTTTTGCTTTGAGTGGTAAAATAGAGACATTCCTGACTGTATTTTAGTCTAAAATTGGATGTTTAATGTCATCTCTCTACTACATGCAAAGCTATATTTACACATATGGAAAGTAAGATAACCTTTTGTGACTATTTTTTCTGTAGGAAGTTATTTTATTCCCCGCACGTGTAAGGGAAAGTCCAGTAGGTGTAGCTGTAACACTGCTCAATTCCAGCAGAGCTCCTCTTGGCAAGAGGGTCTGGAGCCAAAGTGGACTCCGCACTGCTTTGTGAACTCTGCTCTTGCTGCACTCTCAGTGAGGACTCTGTCTCTTTCTGAACTCTTGCTATCTTCAAAAAAAAGCTAGTAAGTTGTGACTTTAACTCAATTCCTCATATTTTGGAACCTCCAGGGAAATATATAATCAAGTTACCAGTCAACATACCTACTGGAAAGAGCAATTTGGTAATGGCTCCCTAGTGATCTAAAATGGTACATGCAGCTTCATAAAACACCAACCTACCCATTCATTAGGACTCGTATTTTTTCAGCACCTACAAAATGACAGCCTCTGAGGACACAAAGATATATACATATCATTGGCTCTGTCACTGTGACTCTTTACTCCATATTCTAAAAAATATAAAGCTTAAAGGAATCTGAGAAAGCATCTAATACACAAGTACCAATTTCTTACAGTAGTGGTATAACTCCAAGCTCCATCACTTTTTAATTTTATAATCTTAGGAAATTCATTTTTCTTCCCTGAACCTCAGTTTTTTAATTTTCCCAAAGGGAAATGACAATTACACTTGCCTCAAGGGACTGTACTGGGGGCAACTGGTGTGATATATGTGAGAGCGTTTGATATTGTGCTATACCAATCTTATTTTTGTATTAGTAACATTGATTTTGTCATGATGAAGAATGATCTCATGGCTTCTATTTAGGGCCCATCTCAGTGGACCAAACTGTAAAGTGAGGGACCTCGTCTGTGCTCTGCTTGTAGACTCCATCTGACTCTGTACCTATATCTGTACGGTTCTGTCAGTCTGTATGTTTTTTGTTAGTCTTAACTGTGAACTCTCATGGTCAGAGACTCTGAGATATTCATCTCCTTTGCCAAAGCATCTGGCATAATGTTTGGCACGCTGTAGTTACTCCATAAATTTTTGTGGAATAAATATTGTTGAGTAACGCACAATACCACATTTTTTTAGAGAACATTTCCATTCTATTTATCAATTTGTTCCTAGGAGTTATCAAACCAGATAACAGGATACTATCCAGGCACTTTGGGGAAATTTGGCATCATTGTAATTCTTAGATAATATCCTATTTTAGTGCCAACCAATCAAGACATTTCATAAGAACAAAATATGCTCAAGGCAGTATACTATATGCTATGAGAGATACAAGTTGTGTCACCGTCAACAATTTTAATGATGGAAATGAGAAATATTACATAGAGAGAGAGTTAGGTACAAGAAATGTGAAAAGACAGCTAATCATCAATCAAAATTCAAGCTCCCACTTCTATAATTTAGAGCTGCATTCAGAAGGGGTGATCCAGCCAAGAACTACATATCTCATCATACTTGCAGGTAAAACAATGTGACTAGTAGTTATTTTCCAATGGAATATAAGAAAAATGCAAATTTGTCACTTCTAAGCCAATGTGGTATGGCGTCTCAGGTCTGTTGGATGGATACAGAAGACTCTAAGGCCTTGGGACATTGCAGGAGAGCATGATAGAAGGAATTTGGGTTCCTGAATCACCATTTGGAGGAAAGATATCAAATGGCTGGAAACCTGCACTATGTCATGAATGAGAAATAAGTTTCTATTGGGTTAAGCCACTGAAAATTTGGAATTTCTTTGTTCAAGTAGTTAGCATTATCCTAATAAGGCACCACATGATTTTCAGATGAATAGGGCTAACATCAAATACTTTGAATTCAGAGTGAAAAGTCACTGTGGGATGAAGTAGGCTAAAAGCATCCTTCAAGAGATGAAGTTGAAATTGAGACTTACAGAGCAGAGACCATACCCATATGAGAGGATCTGCACAAGCAAAGATACCAGGGCAGGAGATGGAATATACAGAGAAGACAATGAGCAGATAAATTGTAGCAGAATACTAAGAAGGTTCTGACTCCAAAGGCTATCACTAAGTGTTTGATTACCCATTCAAGTCTTTGGCTTGGCTATTGGCTTTAAGTTATTATGGGCCATAAGCAATGAGATTCACTTAGTCATGTCTCTTATAACAACAATCAGACATACCATTCTCCCAGCAAAGCCAGCTTTGGATTTGAAAGTGTCCAATCTTGCCAGCTGCGTAGGGATATGAAGCACTTGTTTAAATTGTTTTTTCATTTGCAATTTCTGATATTACTGAAGTCACAATCAAACCTAAGTATGAGACTCAGAATCACTTAGTAAAGCTGGGATGGTGCAGGCACTTCCTGCTTTAGCTTCTCTTAGAGTTGGCATCAAGAGCTGATGGATTTTACGTGTGGATGTCTTACCACTCTTCCATGAGGACAGAGATGACATGTTATTGTCTTTGCACTTCTCTCTAACCACAACCAAAACTTTGATCTTAATAGAAACAGAATTATGGATATAGAAAGAAGGTATGGGATGACAGAGCTCACATAATTCAGCCTACTGATTTTGTATAGGGTAATTTATTTTCCTTATTGAGAACCAAAGATTTATAAGTGATACATCAATATAAAGATAGGAGCAAATCAGAAACCAAACTCCTATAAAATTTAAATTAGCTTTGCCTTTGTTGTAAGTAACAAAGTAGCTTTAAAAAAAGGAATGAATAATAAGGATACTAGAATTTCTCCTAAAATCCAGGGAGAAGAGTAAACCTAGGCTTTGAGAACAAGTGAATCATTTGAGGTTTTTCTCTTTGTCTCTTTATGTGCTGTAGTCATCTGTTTTGTCCAGAATGGTTTTCTCAATTTCCTTGTACACGTGATGGGAAATGTCAGGAGATCTCACGTTTATGTCTCAATTCAAAAGAACAGACTGATTATCCCTATTCCAAACACAAGGGAAAGAATCTGATTGGACCAATAAATTTTGGCCAAGGTGGGAAGGGGCAGGCTCATTGTTTGGAGTGAAGATGGGGAAATTCATGGAGGAGAGAAAGAGAGACAATTCCCAGAAATGGTGAGGCTTATTAGATAGATAAACCAATGCTAAGTGACCTATGCAAGGAAACACACAATTAGTTAATGCAGAAAAGAGAACACAATACCAAGAGGTCAAGTGGGTTACCCCAGAGAATAGAGTTAATTAATGGAAGAGAAAGAATTAGAGTCAGCTTCTTAATGCAGCGCTGGTAGCTGTTTATTAAAGTTTCTTTCCGTCATTTCAATCCTTAAGAGAGAGTCTTAGTCCCTGAAACTATTTTAGAAAGGAATCTATCTCAAATGTTCAACTCTTGGCATGTATTCTCCCCTGAGGTTCTAAATATCAACCTCCAGGATCATTTCAGACAATTATTTGTTCCTAGGCACTGTTTTTTCCCTTTCTGTTTTATGTAGACACTGTGTATATTGTTCAACACAGATGGTCTCCTGTCAAAATGATTGCTTACTAGAATGGTCGAGGCAGGTGCCAAATTGTACAATTTGGTACAGATGATGCTTTGGAAGGAAGAAGACACATTCATCACTAGATTGAATTTACACTGCCTGAATTTGCTAAAAACAAAAAAACAAGTGAATCCAAAGTGTTGGTCATAGTTTACCATCTTCTGGAATTTCGATTTGCCAGGTCAGGTGAAAAGTAGATGAAACAACAACTTCATTTTTGTCTCAGCCTCAGTCACAATGAGTGAGTGACACCTGAAGAAGTCTGAAACCAAAAGCTTACAGCATTACCTTAAACTTTAAAATATCTTCTCAAGAGGATTGACTGATTGAGTGAAATCTATTGAATTCCATATAACTTATATATTTAAATGATGATGAAATGATCCTTGTAGAACTGCAGGCCAGAGTTGTCTGGAGACTATTTGGACCAGGGTGGTTGTTAGCTCTCAGAAGCCACTCTTCTACAACCCTCAAGAGAGACTCAATATTAACTAGTAGCATAATAACATGACTGCCTCTCCAAAATCCAGTTGCCTCACACGATTGGAATTTGAGTTGTTGCCAAAGGGCTTCTTTTGATCCTAAAGTAATATCCCTCCCGACCAAATTTCTTGGTAAATATAGTTTGTTATTACTCAGTTGTAATAACAAGAGAAAATATCTCATACATATTTAATTTAGAGGCTAATGTTGAACACTCTATTAGCCAGCCTCTTTCTGGAATGGATATTTTTGTTCATGTTCTTTTTTATTTTAATTGCTAGTCACTAAATCTTTTTGTGTCTATAACAAGGCTAAGACAGTGAGGTACAAGAACACGGAGGTAGATTGAAGGCTAATGTTATCAATATTTTGCAGTTTGAAGATTTATATATTCTCTTTCAAATGGACTCTTTAAAAGAAAAAAATTCTTTTATGGCTATGAAATATGTTCATTTTAGAAAATTGTGAAGATTAAAGAAAGTAAGCCAGCTCTGGCGGTCTAGTGGTTAAGGTTCGGCAGTCTCACTGCAGGGGCTTGGGTTCCTTTCCCAGTCAGGGAACCACATCACCCATCTGTTGGTTGTCATACTGTGGCAGCTGCATGTGGCTGTGATGCTGAAAGCTATGCCACCAGTATTTCAGTACCAGCAGGGTCACCCATGGTGGACAGGTTTCAGTGGAGCTTCCAGACTAGACAGACTGAGAAGGACCTCGCCACCCACTTATGAAAAAATTGGCCACGAAAACCCTGTGAATTAGCAGCAGAACGTTGTCTGATAGAGCGCTGGAAGGTGAGTGGACGGAGCAGAAAGACTGGGCAGAGTTCCGCTCTGCTGTCCACAGGGTCACCAGGAGTCAGAATCTAAGAGACAGCACTAACAACAACAAAAAGAAAGGAAAACTAAGAAAATTAAAGTCACACAAAATCCCCAAACCCAAAAATAACCATTGACAATATTTCGAGTTTTATCCCTTTAATCATTTATGTGTATGTGTGTGTGCCTGTGTGTGTGTGTGTCTAGAATTTTTCTTTCTCCTTCTCTCTCTTTCCCTTGCACCTCCCACCCAGGAGAGAGGGGTTTGGAGGTGGTCAATATTGGCAAAAAGAAGAGCTTGTGGATAATTTATTCAAAGAAAAAAACTATAAAACTTAAAACCTTCACAAACAACCCCTTCAAGATGCGCCAGGTATAATACCCAGAAAATCAGGAACCACTTGCCATTCCTCTAGGAAGAAGCAGGACTTCTCTTGAGAGAAGAGAGAGATTAAAAGATGAAGGGATTCTCAGACGTGAAGGAAATATTAGATGCTCTCCAGAGTAGACTCAGTATGAAAAGTGAACTTTCTAGGAAAGAAAATAAATGGTTTGTATCACCTTCTGGGTTCTGAGTTCATGTCTACCTGTGCAAAAGTAGATTTGTTTTTTTTTCTGACCATAGACTAGACCTGCAGGTGGGCTTTCAGCTATTATTAGCATAACTAAAGATATTTGCCATACATTTTCTGGAAGTAGAATTATATTCAAAGACCTTTCCATCTAGCTTTTTAAAACTTAAGATTATGTTGTAGGCATTGTCACATCATTAAATAATTCTGAATATGGTTCTTTTGATGACTACATACTATTCCATTAAGTGATACACCATTGTTTATTTGACCAATCCTTTAATGTTGATTGTTTCAATTTCAATGTTTATTTTTCAATTATAAATATGCCTACAAAATATACCAATCTTTGGGTGTATTCATGATTGTCATTTTTATAGAAACTTCCTATAAGGAGAATTTTTGAGTCGAAAGTTAAGAACATTTTTTAAAATTCTTGATAAATATCACTAAATTCCTTTCCAGAAAAGTATAAAAGTTCCCATTTTTACTCTCATGTATATTTATTAGTTTGAAAGGTGATTTAGATTAGATCATTGAAATTGGGTATCTGCTTGCCCACTGACATAGATTTTTTAAATAGAAACATACCAAAATTACCAATGTATCTTAATTCTAATAATTTTAAAAGTGCATTAGCCTGTTGAAAATTCATATTATTATCCAAAGTAAAAGGAAATAGAAACAGAGCTAATGCTACATATTGAGCAAGCAACTGTGGTTCTAATTATAGTCAGGAATTCACTGCCTGTGAATACATTTACTCAAGCACAGGAACCATTTGGAAGCTGCTATCTGGGCTCTCACCACTGGGGCCAACCCAAGGTCTCCCACAATCGCCCCAGTGCTTGCACAGGGCTCTTAACGTGTGAAGGTCTGAAAATGAACATGCTCTGTATTTGCACTGCATTTCCACCTAACCAAGCTGATGACCCTTTAGAATCCCTTCGTGTTACTCCAGGAAACACATATTAGAACAGAAAAGTCTCTTGTTCTTCATTTACTGTTATCATACATAGCCAGATAGATAAAATAATTTTTCAGAGAGTTCTGAAAGTATAATCGGGAATAGGTAAATAAAACAAAGGAAAAGACTTTAGACCTGAATGTCAGAAAATATATCCTTGCATGCAGAAAGAGTTATGTATGAAACTGGCTCCCCAAAGGAAATTTTACTGCTTAGGACAATTGAAACTGATTGTAAGAACAATTCCCTACTGTCAGAGGCTGAGACTTAGATGACAAATACTGTATTTCTTTCTCCCTCTTTCACAAAAAGCTACCAAAAAAACTAGTCTAAGAAATATGCCTCTCATTTTGAACCACAAAGTTGCTTTAAGGAGCATAAAGTCTGCTGCTGTGAGATGCTGCGTACACACGCACACACACACACACGCACATCACACACACACGCACACACATCATACACTCTTATCAGTCACCCTGTCCGGCAACCATGACAAACACTCCCTTATACAAACTGCCCAGTGATTCACATCAGCTCCTGAAAAGCTCTCTTCCTATAGAAGCAGCTGTGTGTGCACACTGACGTGTGTGTGTGTGTGTGTGCAGTGTTCTCAGCAACAGTGGTCTTACTAGTAGATAGAAAGGTAAAGGATTTGAAGGAGGAAATAGAGCAAAGGAAAATGCCCTTCCCTTCATCCTGATTTATTATGGCCTAGCTTCCATTTAGGCTGCTAGCTTCAGTTTATCTACTTTCCTGAAAATGGCATTATTTACAATTGCATATTACTATGATCATTTCATAAGTTAGGACTGGGAACTGAAGGCTTCTCCACCATACATGTTAATAATTCAGGTGTTCAATGTATTTTTGAATAGTTTTCTTTCTTTTAATGATACATTTGTCAAAATTCATTTGCGTTTCCCTTGCTGAACTAAATTTCCAAGAGAGGGAAAAAAAAAACTTCAAAATTCCCCTACTGAAAACTGTTTGCAATTGGCTTGTCCACGCCTGGAGGAAGTAAAACCAGCACGGCCTCTCTGCCCCTGAGGAGGCTGCTTTCCCACGAGCTTTCCATTTTCTCCTCTCCCTTTTCCTTTGCTCCCTTCTTACCCCACCTCTCCTGTTCTGTCTCTTTTCCTAGGCTTCCCCTCTTTCCTTTCCTTGTATCTTCTCTCCATTTCTTTCTCCTTTCCTTCTTCCTCCTTTTACGTTTGTGACTCTTTTTGTGCTGTGCAGACAACTCCATGGTTGAGAAGTCCTAGTTCAAGTTCAGAGTGTGAGACAGATCTTGAGGAGTCTTGTTTCCGTCACCCAATTCCTAGTTGTTTCAGGCCCACTTGAGTCGCCTCCAGACATTTTGTATATGCCTGTTCTTCCTCCCAGCCCCTTCTCTTCCATGCCTAAGTCCATAGAAGTTGTCTAGAATTTCCTTTTCCAGATGTCCTTGGTTCAAACCAATAGAGAAAGAAAGTGTCGGGGGGGAAAGAAGCAGAAATTTTAAATATTTTCATGATTTGCTCTCCTGCAGAAGGCCAACTGTTTGTTTGGGGCCAAGGTCAAAAAAGGAAAGGATCATCATATAATGTTTCTGGTGCTTTCTTCTATCGTGCTGGAGAAGAACAGTAATTTTTTTCTGAGTGATCATGATGTCTCTGAAAACATTACCTGGAAAAGATGTTGAAAAAGCAGGTCCATGCTACTGCAGGAGTATGAAATTGTGGGCAATTTGATATTGCTTCTCCATTATAATGCTTTGAACCTCACAGATTAGTAAAATCTAAGAGTGTAAGGTCCTTTGACTTTTGTATTTTCCTAGATTTAGCTTCAAAAGTTATTAAAATTTCTTTCTTTCTGTCATGTGAAGTTCTGTTGGAAACATAGACTTCTGAGCACAGTAAACTTGGCAATATGTACCTCACCACACATGACAGTGGTGGCTCTCGGACAACACTGCTCCCACAAGGGATCTTCTCATACTTCTGAGATGAGTCAGTGTCATCCCCTTAGGCTTATGAAAGGTAAATACAAAAACAGAAAAAAAAAAAGGAAAAAGAAAAAGCAAGTCCTGTGTTCAGGCACTCTCCCTGTCTTGTGTATGGGTGAGCGTGTGTGTGTGTACGCATGCGCGCAAGTCAGTATCAAGCATCTTCTTTCCTTCTCTTGCTGAAGAGAAGAAAATGGATCTGAACCTTGGCAGAAAACTTTTAGGTTATCAACCCTTGTGTTAGTGCTAGATTGTGGCTCTCTCCCCACCTGGCCTGTTGAATTTCTGATGAGACCATATTTTATACTATTCTTTGAATTTCCCTGACCTGCAGGACATCTTCCATTTGCTCCTGCAGAGCCACTCTCGCACACTCTCCACCCTCTCTGTGCTCTGCTCTTCTATTTTTTTTTAGGTTATTAAATAATTTGTTTATTGTACTGCATTTATAAAGGAAACAGACAATGTACCCAGTAGAAAGAATAAAAATGTATTTGGGGTTTATTTTTAACTGACAGCAAATAGAAACCCTTTAAGGAGATCATGCCAATCTGACAGTATTGTGATTAAGTTCAATAAAGGTACATGGGGCACTTGGAAGATCTAATTTTACAGCTGCCTTTTTCTAGGCTTCTAAGTCATCTGGTTCCTTAAACGATAGGGGGAAAAGCCCGTATATGGTGGGGAAACATTTCCAAAATGAAGTTACAGGTTCTCTCATTAAAATTTCTTTTCATGTCAATTGTTAAAATGGGGCATTCTATTCGTGTGTGTGCGAGCGCGCATGTGTGTGTATGTGTGTTTTGGTTATTTCACTTTAATATCATCACAAGAATTCCTGTAATTCCACAATTGTGATTTTACATTGTAGAGAAGAATTCAGTTCTAGTCTCTATAGCTTTAGATGTGTTTATCACTGAAAACCCAAAGTGGATTAGAATTGTTGAAGAATTTTCCCTGCCATTGTTGGATACAATCTACTCTTTTCATTCTTGATAGATGCATAGGTAACATCAAGGGGCTCCAGGCTTCTGAGGGAGCTCTGCCCGTGGGAGACTCAGCCTTTTGGAGACCCAGAAGGCAGGAGAGAGTGCAGTTGTGACAGTTATCTCCCTAATTCCATTTCTGGCTGGTTAGATTGAGTTAGCTCCACCCTTCTAGCAAAGGTTGCATCTGCTGTCAGGAGGCTTTCTTTACACACCTCTTTCTGGGTTCAGGTAAATCGCTTCTTCAGCCTTCAGGAATGGGGCCATAGTGGCCCCTGCTGTTACTAGCACTAGGGTCCCTCCTTATTGCTTTTCCTGAACCCTGCTCACATCCTTGTAAATCATCTCTTTATTAAACTTTCCTCAAATAACTCAATTTTAGTGTGTTGCCTATTTCCTTTTGGGACCCTAACTGATAATCCTAGGTAATTATTAGATTATTAGTTTCTATCTATCTACTAAATATATATGTGTATATATATATACATATTTCAATCATATATGATGTTCTCACTCTGATAAATATCTCTATAAACTTTGTCAAAAAGAAAAAGGAGACAATGTGCAAGAGCCTCATGTATATTTAGTTTAGATCCGTATATTGCAAGTTTCCTTTCTAAACCAAAGGGTTTTATATTGTTTGGGGTATATCCAGGTCTTTATTTGTTTTCGTTTCCCTAATGTTCATATATAATAGTAGGAAAGCTTGACTGGTTAGCCAATTAACAAATATTTAATGAGGTTCTATGACATTCTAACCATTTTCTAAGAATGTGGAATACAACTCTTAATAAGATGGACAGAATCTCCACCTGCAAGGAGATTGCATTATAATCGAGACAATTAGACAATATATAAGTAAATAAGCCAAAAATAAGATAAAGTGCTGATAAGAGCGATGAAGAAGATAAACTAGGGTAACTTTGACAGAGAGTGACTATAACAGGAGAGGTTGTTTTAGGTAGGGAGATCAGAGAAGTTCTCCATGAGAAGGAGACATGAATTAAGACCTTAATGATGGGAATAAGCCATCCATGTGGCAAGAGCATTCAATGTAGAAGGAACCAGAAACACCAATGCCATAGTATGAGAATATTTTTGGTCTGTTTAACACACTAAAAAAGGCCATGGATGAGGCAAAGTCAACCAGAGGAGGGAGAGCAGATTGGTTTGAGGACTTTGAAAGGGCAATGTTGGGATGGGTAGGCCATAGAAAGAAGTTTGAATTTTATTCAAAGTGTATTTAGAAGCCACTAGCAACTGTTAAGCAGGGAGGTATGATGATCTGATTTACGCTTTAGAAAGATGACTCTGGCTGCTAATTGTAGACGGAACTTTATGTAAGGGAGCAAATGTGGAAGCAGAAAAACCACTTCAGTGTGTATTGCAATAATCTAGGTAGGAGACAATGGTGGCTAGGGAAAGGGTGGTTGCAGTGGAGATGGTGTTAAGTTGTTGAATTCAGAATGTATGTTAAAGTTAGAGCTGATTGATGGATTAGGTGATGGGATTGAGGACAAGAGAAGACTCTAAAATGAATTCCAAGTTTTTGTCCTGAGCAGTTGAGTGAATAATGATGGTATTTACTTAACTAGGTAATACATGGGGAAGTTAATGTTGGGCATTTGGGACAATCAAGAGCTCTGTTTATGCCACGTTGAGTTTGATATGCTGATCAGACATCATTAGGCATTGAGTAGAAAGTTGAATATGCAGGTGACCAGTCTGTTTCCTAGATTTCTGGTCCCTTTTAAATTGAGACATAGTAGGTGAAAACAAGCATAAAGTATGACACAACTGGAAGCTTCCACCTTAGCTAACTGCCCTGTGGACACCTGGTTAGAAAGTCTAAGAAAATGCTCTGGATTCAACCTTCTGAAAAGTATGTGTGAATTTTACTTTTTGTGGAATTCAATCTGACATGGAGTGTGGATGGTTATAAGAGAATCCAGTCACTTATTCATATGTCAGCATAATATGTCCCTTTATTCTCTGATGTCCATTAAATAACTTTAAGTAAATAGGAATAGACAGTATGTCTAATATTTTAGTGTCTCTAAACCAGTCAGAAGCTCAAGATTAGAATCCATTCCTTTCCAGAAATTCTAATCTTTTTATTATTAACTTGATATTTACCTTTAATATATCCTGAGCTACCAACTTTGGAAGAGTCTTTCATGACTAATTGATTGCAACCTATTGAATGTGGAATTTCCCAGAGAGTTTGCCTTGATGAACTTTACTCAGGAGCCAAAACTTCACAGGTTCTGCATCAGAAAGTGAACTTTGAGGCCATCTAACCTGAAACACTTATTTTGCAGGCTAGTAAACTGAGACCAGTAAAGTTAAATTACTTGAGATCTCACAGTAGGAGGTGACAGCTGAGTCTAGAACTCAAATCTACCAATTCCTAGTGCAGTGTTTTTATCATTACCCTTCAGGGTTATTGATTTATTCATTCATCACACATTTATGGAAGCTCACTACATATTATACACTGGGCTAGCTGCTTGACAATCTAAATAAATCAATATGGTCCCTATTTTCACATCATTTATTTCTAGTAAGTGATTTAGTGTAAGCAGGAAATTTTTGATACAAGACATGGTAGGTGCTATAATAAAATAATGAACAAAATTATGTAAAATCCCAGAGGAAGTTAAGACTGACTTTGCCTTGTGGCTTTGGAAAATCCTAAACAGAGTTTGAAAAACTTTTATGTAGAGTCTTGAATAATGAAGAAAATTTGTCCAGGCAGAAAAGTGAAGAAAAGATACTTTAGAAAGGGGTAACAATAGAGAAATTCAGAGTAAGTAGACCCAAGTGTGAAGGGGGTGGATTGGTGAGAAGTGAGGTTATAGAGGTGAATTGGGGACAGAGAGTACAAACCTGGTACTCTCTGTTTGGAGTCTATCCAGGAGGCCGAAAGAGGCATGGAGCTTTTAAAGTAGGAGAGGAACATGCTCATGTCTGTTTTTAGGCTGCTTTGGCAGCAGAATTTGCATTGGGCAGAAGAAAAGAGAAACTACCGATGAGGTGGTGGCTATATATTCACAGAGATGTTTGTACCACGTTGAGCTATGCTGTTGCATTTTTGGAAGTGTTCTTGTGCTTCTGCCATGTGCACCTTCATAATTTTATGCAAAATTACTTACTGAGAGCTTTCTGGGAGCAAAGCACCAATGTCAGCAAGACATTGTCTGGGATCCCTAGGAATTTTCCATCTTTATTGCCCAGTTATGAGGTAAAAGAGCTAACGCGATTCAGAGTCGAAAGAGAGAGCTATTGAAGGAATTAGAATGGCTTTTTGGAGTAAACAAAATTTGACCTGGAAGGTGATGAATGGGTAGGACTTTTGTAAGTAGAGGAGCTCATCCTAACAAAAATGTCCTCCCTATCTTGTCTACTAAAATGCAAACTAAATGTAGAGACCAGAGCTTCTATTTTTAACACCTCTCCACCAGTTCCTTCTTGGAACTCAGAATAAACAAGTGCTCTACAATGTTGCCAACCTAAACTAAGTTTCTATCAAGCCAAATTTCTGTTTAAAATTTAAAGGATTAAAAATACAAGTGTTCCTGGTGGGTACATGATAGTAAACAACAGTAGGCATGTTCTCATTGAGTTGACTAGCTGTTAGGGCAGTGTGGAAACTCAGCCAAATGGTTGACTTGGAATTCTAAGGCCTTGGCACGCCCTAAACCTAACTGTAGAAAATTCAGCCAATTTTTCCCTCAAGGTTTCTAACTAGAAGCCACTAGCATAAAACACAATCTCATTGACTCTGGCTGTTTTGAAGTTCCCTCCAGCAGGCTGGCCTAGAAAAATGTATTTTATTATATTTTAAATCCAAGTCTAATTTTAGTAAATGCCAAAAATACAACCCAAATCCTCAAGAATAAATAGAGGTTAGATAGATAGATAGATAGATAGATAGATAGATAGATAGATAGGTAGATAATAGACAGAACAAAGCCTACCCCATCTATAAATAATTCATTGCAGCCCACTCTATGCTATAGGTAAATATTCCAGGGAAGAAATCTTGAAAAGAACATAAAAGTCTTGCTATTGCTCTCTTGGCTTTATTTCTCTGAAAGACATTGTTGTCACCTATTATATATGGCCATAAGCAAGCTCCCAACAACATAACTGGAAGGCCAAAGAAAGAAATTAGCTGAGCCTTTCTGCAACAATAAGGAAGGTGCTGATATATAACAGCAATGCCAAACCAGTTAGGCGTGGACCCAGACAAGAAGGCCTTCTCTCTTAGTTACAAATGCATCTGGCCTGTGTCCATGGCTAGATCATGTATCTGACAATATCCTCCCTTTTAATGCTTTGCAGAGCCAAGGTATATTATCATACCCTAAGCCTGAACTCTCCAGGGAAATTATGTCAAGCCATAACCAAGGAAGTTGGACTGTAAAAATCACCTGAAGAACCAGCTGTCTGGAATTCACTGTTAGGAAACAAGTGAGACCATGTACCAAAAGGTGGCACTGTGAGACTGCAAAATGACGACTGATTGCTGGGTGCCATTCTCAAGTCTCTGGAAGAATTATGCTCAGCATTTACTCTTGGAAAAAAAAGAAGAGTAGAAGTCAGCTTTATTTTTAGAACTTATCTCTGTGCACTCAGGGTGGACCTAAAATTCTCATAAACTAATCTTCCCGGTTTGTTATGCGTACACAACACATTCCTGATGTGAGCAGGAAGCAAACTAATTTTTATAAAGCCTCTATGTCAAACATATTCATTATTCGTATCTGCTGACCTGTGTGATAGTGCTATTTTAGACGGGTGAATCAAATCAAGATGACTTATCCTAAAAAAAGATGAGATTTCTGCAGAATACTGAGAAATGGCTGAGCAGGCGGTTAGAAATATGAATCTGTGCTAATGTGGACATAAAGTTGGAACAGTCCTTCAGCTTTCACTTAGAATGTTTGAGACTGCACCTTTTGAAAAGTGAGATCTCATTGCTAAGAGTTGCTTAAAACGCAAGCAGGCATTCCTTGTGCACAACTCGGCTCACAAACACATTTTAAAATTTAAAAAGTTCTGCAGAGAAATTGAAAAGCAGAAAAGCCTCATTGTGTCCTTATGATTGAGTTTCTTTCTTGTTTATTTCTACTCAGGGGTTTCATGGAATAAATATCAAAGTCCCTACTCTCATTTATGGCAAAGAAGAGCACATTCTCCATGAAACATTATTTCCTGAGCGTCGAATATGTGCTTAATGTTGTGCCAGGTGCTGGAGAGAGAGACAAGAAAAGTAGACCCAAATTCATTCTCCCTAAGCTGACTCCAAAAAAATACACCGACTAAGAGACCCTGTGATATCTTTTTGATCGTTACTATGGTAGGATTTCATGCTGTTGAACTAAGCCCGCCTCTTCTGCAAACCCAAATTCCTGGTCTCTTTAAATCCCCGTAGTTGGTTTTTCTGGCAGAAGTTCGTGGAAATATATAATCTCAGAACTTGAAGGGGCCTGAATAATAGCTAACATTTATTTCACTATGATTGTTGTGTCTGTAATAGTGCTATGTGATTTATATGCATTATCTTTTTTAAACTTTATAACAATTCACTAGGTTTGTCCCCATTTTGCAAATAAAGAAGTAAAGGCTTAGATAAATTCAGTAATTTACTCAAAGTTAATAAAATGCAAAGTTGTAAATTTTAATCTAAATCTCTATGATTCTAGAACCTGTGCTATGCAACACCAGTTTTCAGGACCTGAAAATCATCATGTCATCCAGTCCAAACACTGAACAAATATGTTCACCCAATATTCACCACCTCTACAACACGCCCACCAAATGTTCACCCAGTCTGTCAAACACAAGGGACTTGCTCCCTTCTGACACAGGTCATCTCATCTTTGAGCAACTTCCACTAGCATAAAACTCCGATAGTCATGTTTTCCAAGAAAGGCAAAATCTTGAAGTAGAACTGAAGAAGTCCAGAAACATCAGGAGTCACAGCCCACAAAATCTTCCACCCACGCTAATTTGAATGTACTGGCTCCTGCAGGTGATCCATGAGCTGCTGAAGTTGCAACAGATGGCACTTCAGAAGATACTCCTTTCTGAATTCGCTGGCCCTCTGATAGAAATCCTGTCCAAGTCCTGGAGGAAGGATGATCCTTGGTGTGGGGGCTGAGTTGGAAGAGCAGGGTGCAGTGGACTGTGTGCAGAGCAGGTGTCCCTCAGTTGCTTTTGAAAATACCTGGTTTTTCACAGGTGGTGACTGGGTCACAAAACCAGGAGTGGCTTGTGACTGTGTGGGAGTGTAATTCTACCAGTCTCCTAGGGAAAGTTCAAATCTTCCCATTGCCAGAACTCTGTGATAAAATGTAGTACATTGTATACTCGTAAAATTATCTTCTTTGTTCCCTTTCTTTTTTTTTTCATCTTTGCGTGGCTTCAAAATGAGGACTATCAGATTATATGCTATATAAGTTTGTCAAATAAACCAGAAGATACACATTTAAATTTGAATTGCTGATAATAACAAATGCTATCCCATGCTTATAGTGAAAAATTATCTATCAGCAATTCAGATTTAACTGGGCATTACTCATTTCCTAAATCTAGTGACCCTAATCCACGCAACAGCAAACACATATTTGATTAGGGTACAAATGAGCACAATATTGCATATAAGTGAGTTTTGAAAATAAAAAGCTTTGTTACACTATTTTTGAATCAAGGAAGGGAAACCATGTTCATAACGTGTTTTAAAAGCTGTTTATATGGCAAAGAATACATGAGTAATCGACCAAACTAAATCACTCTGGATTTACACAAACTCAGGTTTCCATCCCTGAGATCTGTTTGAGGGAAGCACTCTTGGATTCATTCAGTTAGTGATCGTAGTGGTCTTCACCAGGGAGTGCTTCTTCTTCGCTCTCTAACATTCGTTTCCCAGACGAAAGCTTTGCCAGTAATTTTCAGTGTTCATCCTCCACCAACGATGTCTTTTTACTAACTTGCCCTGCCTGCTCTGTGTGGACCAAGGAGGCTCCGCGATCCTACAGCTGTACTGTGGACATAGCCTACCGGCTGGGGCAGTGGAGTGTGTCCAGATGAAGACCCCTGGCCCAGAATCAGAGTCTTCCAAAAGTAAAATTGGTTTTCCTTCCTTCAGAATTTCCAACTTTATCCTGGCGATGAAGTTGCCAGATATAGTAAATAAATATACAGGGTTCCCAGTCACATTTGAATTTCAGATGAAGAACGAGTAATGTTTTAGTATAAATATGTCTCATTACATAGGATACATTTATACTAAAACATTACTCGTTCTTCATCTGAAATTCAAATTTAACTGGCATTCTGTGTTTTATGTGGCAACCCACCTGGGAACACTGGGAGATGCTTGCTCTCTTCAGCAGTGAGAAGTAAAAACTCTTAAGTGGCTAAAGCAAAACAAAACAAGCAAAAACAATAGCAACAAAGAAACAACAACCACCCCATGAGCACCAGCCTGGACAGATTTCCTGTAAGGACACTGGGAACCGGGCTCCTTCCACGTCGGCCTCTTGCTTCATGTTGCTTCCAGGCGAAAAACTGTTGTATCAACCTGGAATGTTTCCTTCGCATTCTCAAAGTCATGAAGCTTCATCTGACCACCCGTTGGCCTATTCTTCCCCTAAACTCAGAGGCAAATCCACTTTTTGTGGGACCTGAAGCATATGTAGTTTGAGGAGGTTGCTCTTTAAGAAAATAAATAACTACATAATATAAAATTAGGTTCCAGAGTAAATAATTCCTTAGGTTAAGAAACATTTACTTAAGAAATTTAAAAAGTTGATGAATACCACAAGCATCGTAACACCAAATGTATTAGTAAGCTGCCTGACATGACTCTAGAGTACATTTTTGGCTCTGTCTTCTTTGATCACCTCTTCAGAGGACAACACTTTTGTACTAGCTTTTTCCATGCAGAGAATAGAAAGACTACCTAGTCTTTCTTCTAGCATTAAATAATTGATTTTTTAAAAACTGATAGTTGAGAACTGCTCTCCAGTTTAGAGAAACCTCTATCAAGTTCTCTTCATATATTACCTGTAAAATTTCAAGGAATTTTAAGTTTTCTTATGCAGTGACTGGTTAACAAATAATGTTTGATGGAGACACTCACTAACGACTACCCATATACATCCTTCTCTCGGCAGGCACCACAGGACATGTCCATGTGGGAGAAGACCTTTAGTCCAGAACCATTGTCCGAGATGCTGGCGAGCTGGCAGAGTAGACACTAGAAGTACTCCTGAAAGTCATTCCTGCTCCAGGCAGGACTGCTCAGCGTGATTAAACAATACACAGGAGTGACTGTGGGACATGTAAACATTCCCCCATAAACTCAGATTCCCCTTAGCCAGATCCCCAAAAGGGTCCAAGGCCACTCCTACGCCAGTGGGCGTGAGGAGGAACATGATACAGTTGAAGTGAAAGCAGCGAGAGACAGTTAAAACATCTTACATTAAAATGCCTTACTTTTGCATATTTTACAAAAACGTATGAGCATGTGAACACATTGGTAGGGTCTGTCCCAGAACCCTGTATGTACAAGTGAAGGGCCCTGAAGCTTGACTTTCATGAGATACACTAAATCCAATTCTGTCTGATTTTTAGCAGCTAATATGTTCCATAGCACTCATTTTGCACTTAGCTTAGCAGCCTTGTGTTATTACTCACATGGGCATTATAGAAATATGTGTTACATCTTGGCATTGAGATTGCAGGCTCTTTTGAAGGCAGAAATCATGATAGTTTCTACTTATTTTTCTTTCTGTGCTTCATATACATTTTCAAAATGTGTGCATATATGTATATATGTATTTATATTTCAAGGTATAGATTATGCCACTAGGCTGATTGTCCACTCTTACATATGTCTCCATCTCAAGAATCAGTATGATGATCAGCTCCCAATAAAAACCTATACTTGAAAAGAAAACATCTGGATTGAAGTCCCCACTTTATCATGTAATGGCTGTGCATTTAACCTCTCTGACTCAGTTTCCTCATGTGAAAAATGGATCTGATCTAGTTGATAATAGCCCCCCAACATTCATTCCAATATTATGAGGAGCTTGTGCATGTAAATGGTTATGCTACACTTATTTTTCAGGCCTGGTTTCCTCTGATGGAAGAAAAAATTAACTCTTTGACATTTCTTGTCGCTATTAAATACGTTCTCTTTGTTTTTCATATTTTACAAAACAATGAGGGAAAGAGAGAACAAGCCTATATAGATCTTTGTGGGAGTTTTTAGGGGGCATTATGGTGGAAATTAAACCAAGAGTTAACTGAAGGAGTGGTTCTCTGAGTGATCACTAGAATCACCTGCGGACCTCGTAAAATGCTAATTTCCAGGCCCAGCACATGTTTGCTGAATCAGAATACTTAGAGGAATAGGTGTCGTTCTGATCATCAGCCAGGCTTGAGAGCAGCTGGTCTAGACGGAGGATAAATATGGATCTCCTGATAGATGTTGAAGTCTTATCTACTAGATACATGTGATGAGTGTTCCCTGTACATCAGCTTCTCCATGCCTTCCTCTCCCAGCCAGGAAAAGCCACAGCTCGCAACTCCAGCACTGTTGAGTTCCTTCATTCATACCACATTATATTCTGACCCGCTAGAGGATTTAGAAAAACGAAAAAATTAAAAAAAAATATTTTCAGATGCAGGCAAAGTCTATATTCACCCACCCATTCAACCATCCATTCGTACCCTTCAGTACTCACAGAGAAAAGACTCTTTAGCATGCTGGCGCTTTTCATATAACTTGTCAGGTATCAGTCTGATACTAAGTTTGGGTCTCTGAGAATATGCTGTACATCCACCAAAACTGGTCTTTTGTAGTCTTTAATGACTTCCATGCTCCTAAACCCAAGAAACATTTTTCACTTCTCACGGTATCTGATAATTCAACTGCATTCAGCAAAGCTAATGACCCCATCCTTGATACATTTCTTCTTCTTAAGCTGCTGGGATACCACTTTCTCCTGGTTTATTTCTTATCACTCCAGATACACTTTTCCTTCTTCCTTACTGGATTCTTCTCCAATTTGACCTCTAAAGTTGGAATTCTTCAAGCTTCAGTCTTGAGCCCTTTTCTCCTCTTAGTCTACACTTTCCTTCAAAATGATTTACTCTACCCTCTTGTTTTAAATTCCATCTCTATGACAAGGATTCAGAATTAATATCTCCCACTCTGTCCTTTCCCAGCACAGTAAATGTCATCTACGTACACAATTACTTAAGAAAGAAAACAGGACATTGTTTTTACTATTTTCTCTCCCTCTCCACTTGCAATCTATCACGACATCTTACTGACTTTGCCTCCTCGATAGCTCTGAGTCACCTATCTCACTCCACTTCTACCATCTTCAGCCAAACCTAAGGCACAACCATTAGTCACCTGGATTCCAACTATTATCTTTGTTTTCCTTATACTCCCAATCTTGTCTCCATTGTTCGTGAAGCAGATAAGAGAAATGTTTAAAATTTTAAATTATATTATCTCCTCTACTTAAAAGGCTTAATTTAATGATTTTTTAACACTTAAAAATATAAAATGCTTTTTTTCCAGCTTTATGGAGGTATAATCAACAAATAAAATTATAAGATATTTAAAATGTAGATCGTGATGATTTGATATACGTATACATTGTGAAAAGATTCCTCCCATATAGTTAATTAACATATGCATCACCATACATATATAAATATAGATATAAATATACACATAGGAACATTTAAGTTCTACTCTCTTAGCAAATTTCAATTATACAATACAGTGTTATCAACTATAGTCACCATGTTATAGATTAGATCCTCAGACCTTATTCGTCCTATAGCTGAACATTTGCACCCTTTAACCAACCTCTCCCTATTTCCCCCATCCTCCCAGCCCCTGGCAACCACTGTTCTACTCTCTGTTTCTGAGTTTGATCATTGTTTTTTCTTTTTTAGATTCCACATATAAGATTCTTAATAGAAACCTCTAAGCCTTCATTTATCTGGCTCCTTCTTAACATTTCCAAACTTACCTGTCCCACTTCCCACATCTCCCTATGCTGTGGCCACACTGCATTCCCACAATTTCTGGAGTTCACCAAGTTCTCTATAAGCTGCTGTTCCCTCTGCCTGGAGTGTCTTTCCTTCTCGCTGGAGCTAATCGCTACTCATTCTCCAGTCTCAGATTTAACATCTCCTCCCTGGAGACGAGTCCCCTGACTCAGATCACTGTACTTCCCTCTTAACACTTATCACTTCCATATTCCTACTTTTATTAGTGTGATTATTTACTATGTGCCTCCTCCACTGGACTGTGGGCTCCATAAAGGCATGAGATATGTCCATTTGCTTACAACTGTGTAATCAAAGAAAACTTGCACCCACTAAGTGTTCAATGAATATTTGTTATATGAATGAACCAACATATGAATTGAATAGGGGAAAAAAGAGCCATTCCACATTTTTGACTCTTTCTCACAGCACTGGATGTTTGGCTTGCATTTTGAGATTGTGCTGTGTTTTCTTTCCATCTGAGGTAGTTCTCCCAGGTCCAATTATACCTGAGCTCCCCCAGCCTCTTTTGCAGCTCTGGCCAAGTCACTAGCTTTCCGTGAATGTTAATCAAGCCATCTGGAAAATAGGGCATGAAATTGTACGTCCCTGACCAGCAGCAGATGCGGCAAGAGAGCTGAGCTGCATTTCCTTTTCAGTAACTAATTGCACACATGGTACAATACGGAGAAAAACATTATAAATCAATTAGGCTGTTACAGCAACACTGTGCTCTGTAAACAGAGAACTAGACCTTGTGCTGGGAAGTGGGAGATAGGAACACCTGATTCTCCTTGCAATGGCCTTGGATAATTACTTACATCTTTACATTTCATTTGTCTCACTCCCTTCCAGGTTTCCAGGAAGATTAGTTTACTGATATTTGTTAAGGGTTTTGATTTCCTGGGTTGGAAAGTGGAATATTGCTGGAGGAGGCTGGTGGTTAAAAAGTCTTATTGACACAACGTACTCAGGCAAGTGTTTGATGTTCGTGCTCTTGTCAGTATCCAAAGTCAGAGCTGGTTGGTGCTTTGGGCCAGGGTGACAGGAGCAAGGGGACGTGAAGCGACGAGGTAGCCGTGGAGTTGACAATGTCCCCAGGTGCCCAAGGCTTGGGAGACATTAATGTGGGCATAATAGGAATCAGTTTAGCCTGCGTCTGGGGAGCAAGAGGGAGAGGAAAGTGGGGGAGGTTGTAAAAGGCCCTTGATATTTTCTGTTTCTCCTTCCTGCTCTCCTGGTTTTGGCTTTCATGGGAATTGCACTTACAGTGAAAATATCTGAATGCGCGCTTCTGGAGATAAAAGTCTTAAGATTTTTTTAGCCCACAGAGGAGGGGGTGGGCAGGAGAAAGAGGCCAGGACTTTTACTAGGAAAAAGGGAAATTTTTTAAAAGTAGGTGCATACAGATTTTAGAAGAAGCCTCTAGATACGATTGTTAAATGTTCAGTTAGGCTGTAGGAAATTTGCAAAGATCGTGTGGATAATTTAGATAAGAATATTTGCCATCAAGATTAAAGTTGTTTGAAAGTTCCTTCAGACATTTAGTGATAAACTTTTTTCTAATTATGTTTGTGTTAATTTTGTTTTGTCAAACAGTTGTCCTCAGTCCTGGCTGTGCCTTAGAATGTCATGAGAAGATTTTAAAACTTAGCAATGTCCTCGGGATCTCTGGAGGTAGGGCCTAGGCATCGGAACTTTTTAAAAGTTCCCCAAGTAAGTCTATGATGCAGCAGAATTAAGAGCAGAGAACTATAACGAAGCTCTTCAAGACAGGAAATTTAATATTGTCTGTTACTTAAATATATACTATACTATTGAATCCCTAGGTGTTAATATATATTAGCTCAGTTTAATATTTACAATTTTTCTCCTCCACTAGTTTGAACGAACTGTTTGAGGTAGCTCAGAGAGGGAGACATGGACTGGGACGGAAGCAAGCTCATTCGGGCCTGAAGGCTCACGTGCTGAGCGTCGTCTCTTGTCTGCCTCAGCTCGTAGCCAAGTGCTCAACACGGAGAAGACCCTCAATTAAGTACCAGGTTACAGATTAAATAATTGACGGAATGATCCACAATTTGATCATTTCCATGCTCAAATTCCACAAGGAGTTTTATCTCACTCACACTGCTCAGGTAAACATAACCCCAGACAGAAGTGGAACCCCAGAAATCTCAGTCACCATTCACACTCACAGCGTAGCACCTTGCTTCCTTCTAATACGTTGTCCTTTAGCCAATGTTTATCTGGGGTGTCAGGACCACAGCTGCTGCCTCTTTATAGACCCAGGCCTGGGTCACAGCAAAACAATGACTGTTTTGCTCATCTGGTGATAGATATCCTGTGCCACTTTGTGCCGTTTGTTGCAAATTCAGTCCCATATCCTGTGAACTGTCCCTCTGGGCTTGAATCTCCAGCACCACACATGGGCTTCAGGGACGCCTGCAAAACAATCTGTGTTCTGACCTTGGCGTCACTGGGCCCATAAATCACATAAGGCAGCTCATACTTCAAGCAGTGGCCTAGGGACATGATGGGATCAGGGTGCAGAGACTAGAAAAGGGTGGGGGTGAGGGCGGGGGGCTGGGGAAGGAAGGTTATGCCGAGAAACAATGAGAGACGGAGAGAGATTTTTATCCTTTCAAGTAATGGGCTGTTTCCTAGACGTCATAATCCTATCGTGAGGAGGAGATTGCAGGAGGCCGGTTTTGGGGGACGAGGGGTGAAGTAAATATTTTATCATGAGGGATGTGCCTCACCAGCATCATTCCGGAAACAACTTTTGAGTAGAGGAGTCCTCTCTGGACAACAAATCAACCAGCTAACACTTGAGAAATGGAAAAACCTCAAGTAACAATTCCTTATATGTGAATGATTTTTGAAACACATTCATTCATTCATTCATTCATTTGGTCAACAGATGGCTGTCCAGCTACGTCTCTGTCCAGGCACTGGGCTCGCTGTTGGAGACAGAATAGCCTATAAGACCAACAGTCTTCCTGGCTCCCTGAGCTTACAGTCTAATGCGGAACACAGACATTGAACCAAAAGTACAGTGGGAGGAATATTGTAGGAGGAAAAGAACAGGAACGTGTATTACGTCAATTATTTTAAACACATCTTTTTGGTTAAGTTCATTATAAACTTCATTATTAACTCCATTTCATATTGGAGAAAAGAGAGATTGGGTGGTCATCAGACTGTTAAATCATGGAACCAGGATTTCAACCTGCATATTCTTGAGTTCCTGTGCCCTTTTCACTCTGTAATCACTACCTCAACACACCATCAGCTTAGCTGCTTCCCACGCTCCTGGCCTGAGGCCCAAGACTGCTCTGTCACATTGAACGCTGCTCTGCAGCACCTCAGCCTTCTGGCCTGGCATGAGCAGTAGGCTCTGCTGCAAAGTGGCCCCTGGCCTCTCAGTCCAACACCTGAGGTGACCTGAGCCGAATCAACAACCACAGTTTGTGCAATGGAATGAGCTACCCACAGAGAAAACCAGAGCCATGAAAGTGGGTCACGTTCAAACCATGTTCGCACCATGTGGTTCACTGAAACCCAAGCTTACTTGCTGACATCTAGCTCCCTCTTGGATTCACACGTCTTTTTTTTTACCATTTTTAACTATTTTTTTTTTTACTGTGGTAAAATACACATAACATAAAATTTATCATCTTAACCATTTTTAAGTGTATAGTACAGTAGTTTTAACTATATGTACCTTGTTGTATAACAGATCCCTAGTACTTCTCATCTTGCAAACCTGAAACTCTATATCCATTGGACAGAAACCCCCCTTTCCCCTTCTGCCAGCCCCTGGCAGCCACCATTCTACTTTCTAAGAGTTTGACTATTTTAGATACCTCACATAAATGTAATCATGAAGCACTTGTCTTTTTGCGACTGGTTTATTTCACTCGGCATAATGTCCTCAAGGTTAGCCCACGTTGTAGCAAATGACAGAAGTCTCTTCTAAGGCTGAACAACGTTCCGTTGCATGTATGTACCACATTTTCTTTATCCATTCAACCATCAGTGTACATCTGGGTTTGCTCCTACCTCTTGGCTATTGTAAATAATGTTTGAACATGGGTGTGCAAGTATCTCTTTGAGATCCTGCTTTCAATTCTTTTGGATGTATACCCAGAAGAGGAATTGATGGGTCAATTGATAATTCTGTTTTTAGTTTTCTGATGATCCTCCATACTGTTTTCCATAGCGGCTGCACTATTTTACATTCCCTCCAACAGTACACAAGGGTTCCAATTTCTCCAGTGTCTCCAACACTGTTATTTTCCATTTTTTGAATAGTGGCTGTCCTAATGGGTGTGAGGTGATATCTCATTGTGGTTTAGATTGCATTTCCCTGATGATTAGGGCTGTTGAGCATTTCTCTCTCTCTCTCTGTCCCCTTCTCCCCCGCCTCTTCCTCTTCCTCTATCTGCATCTCTATCTCTCTCTCTATCTGAATCTTTCTCTCCCTCCTTTCCTCACCCTTCACTCCTCTACCAGTTTCCTCTGATTCTTCAAGCCCAGGTGTTGAAAATGTGACCTTTCCCAAATTTACATCTTACAGATCCACACTCCTGGAACAACACAGCAGCAGCAACAACAACAGAATCTCTGCAGTACTTAATTTAAATTGCCAAAGTAAAAGATGTCACTTGGCTCATCTTGGCCAAGTGCTACCTCCTGGACCAAATAACAGTGGCCAGAGGAACATGGTCACATTGCACACTCGTGGCTTCCAGGAGCTCAGTGCTATATCAAATGTGGATGGGAATGGGCTAGAACATTTCAAGATGTGGCAGAAAAAACATGTAAACGTATTAATGGATAAGTAGTCCCAATGTCCCCATATACTCTGCCACTCTGAATTACTTTTTCTGCTCTTGGGTCTTTGGGTATGTTGACCAGAGTAATGGGTATAGGTTCAGAATTGTGGGGAAAGGGGTATGAGTTTATATTTTGGAGGCAGAGAATGACATTTCGGGAATGAAACCATGTTTAAGGAAATAACTGGTGAGAGTGTGAAGGATCAGCTGGATACATGACCAATGGTCTGGAGGAGCACTAACAAGCGTCCATCAGAGCAGCAGCGGATGGCCAGAAAGAAAGGATGCCTAAGAGAGAAAGTTTGGTGTAAAAAGGGCAAACTATGGCGACCAATTTAATTTATGAGGTCAAAAACAGAGAAAACAAAACTATATTTGTTTTGATATTCTGATCATGATGACTGAAGATGGTCATTGTTACTGATATTTTTCCTTATTTTATAACCTCTGCTCTATGCTGTATTGAAACACATTCTCCTTGTCCTAAACTTGCCTTATGTTTTTCTGACTTACTCCTTGGCTAAATCAATTCCTTTCTTCTCACTGGCCCTCACTATTAAATTAAATCAATGTTCAAGGGCTCATTCTGACCTTGTTTCTAGAATCCTCAAACCCACCAAGCATAATCCTGCCTCAGGACCTTTGCACTTGCTCTTTGCTCTATATTGAAATGTTCTTTCCTCAGACACCAGTATGGCTCTTACTTTCACTTTCTTGAGACTCTCTCATTATAGATCCTTTCTCTGACCAGCTTATCTTATCATTCCCAGTAACTCTCTATTCCCTTACCTGGCTTTATTTTTTTTTCTATTGCCTGACATTTTATTATCAGTGAACAATAAACGATAAGTAGAATATTAAAAGATATAAATATAATATAAAATTGGAAAATAAATAAATATAAATATTGAAAATATCTAAAAATATATAGACATCAATAAATAATAAATGTCAACAGTATAAATATAAATTAATGAACTTGGTTTTGCTTATTTGTTTATTGACTATCTCTGTGCACCAGAATGCAGGCTCCCTGAGGCAGGGATGTGTCTTGCTCACTGTAGCACTTTTGCCTCTTGGAATACTGCTAGGCCCGTGGCAGATAGTCAATAAATATCTGTAGAATGAAAGTGTGAAACAAGTTTTGGATAGAGTCAATAGTGTCCATCTTAGTTTGAAATAAAATTTTAGTTAGGAATAAACCAGTAAAAGAGGAAAATTTAGCAATGAGTAATAACCTTTCTCATTTTTATGTGACTTTAATTTGACTTTGCCATTTTTGTGAATGAAAAACTTCTTTGCAGAATACCTTTCCCTCTCAGTCTCTCTTTCCTACAGCATGAAATAATGGCAAAGGCAGAAGATCAGAATCAAGCAGGCCAGGTTTCAGATCAATGTAATATCATAAAATTTGTTACATTCTCTGTGCCTCATTTTCTTTTTACCTTAAAGTGGCCTCAAATCATTTAACATACGTTGTGGATTGAATTTTGTCCCTCAAAAGGATGCTGAAGTCCTGAGCCCAGTACCTGTGCTTGTGACCTTATTTGACAACAGAGTCTTTGCAGATAATTGAGTTGAGATGAGGTCATTAGGGTGAGCCCCAATCCATTATGATTGTGTCCTTATAAAAAGAAGAAATTTGGGGGCTGGCCCAGTGGTGCCGTGGTTAATTTCACATGTTCTGCTTCGGGGGCCCAGGGTTTGTGGATTTGGATCCTGGGTGTGAACCTACCCACTGCCCATCAAGTCATGCTGTGTTGGCGTCCCATATACAAAATAGAGGAAGATTGGCACAAATGTTAGCTCAGGGACAATCTTCCTTACTAAGAAAATAAAAAGAGGAAATTTGGGCACAGAGATAGACACATGCAGAGGAAAAATGATGTGAAGACATAGGAAAAAGACAGCCATCTACAAGCCAACATATGCCTGAAACTACCTGAAGCTGGGAGAGAAGCGTGGACCAGATTCTCCCTCATAGCCCTCAGAAGGAAACAGTGCTGCCAAACCTGGAGTTCAGACTTCTAACCTCTAGAGCAGAGACAGTGAGTTTCTGTTGTCTAAGCCATTTAGTTTGTGGTACTTTGTTATGGCAGCCCTAGCAAGCAATGTGAAATACACATACACACACACACACACACGCACGCACGCACAGGCTCTGTGGCCCACATGTATGGTGTTATCAGTGATGCCCATCTGCATTTCTTTTCTCTCTCCTCTTTCCTTCTCAAGGCCACAATGAGGAAAAGGATTTGGTTCAGCTTAAGTGATGCAGGTTCAGGGTTACTGAGAAGATCACTCCCATTTTCTCAAGGCCAATAAGACAGCAGTGAGAAACACATTTTTGTGAATGAAGAGAAGTTGGCCATGGCGCCTTTACAACATCTGTTGGAGTCTCCCACTTACTCAGGGCCAGATGGTAATGGTGTGTGCGTTTCCACATGGAGGGAAGTTTCACTGATGCTAACGAGCCATTCATTGTCCTGCATTCCAGGGATCCTCCCACACAGGCCTGTTTTCAGATGTTCTACATTAAGTGAAATGTAGCACCCTGTTTCCATAGGAACTGGAGGCGAGGGCTCCCAGAAGGCCTCCTATTTTAGTGTAGACCAGAGCTCTGGAGGACTTGCTGGGCATTGATCTATCTGATAGTGAACAAGAACTATTGAGGGTTCACTATTGCTGGGCACTGTGCTAAGCATTAGGAACACAACCCAAACATACCCCCAGAGGAAAAAATTTAGAGTTTGAGTCAGACAAGGAAAACATACACAGTGTGAAAGTGCTATCATACAGTAAATGTGCAGTGCCGTTTGAGTTCATGGGATGGGCATCTAACTAAGCTTTAAGACATGAAAAAACACTTTCTAGAGGAGGTGACCTCTGAGGCTTCAAGGGCGGGCAAGGAGGCAAACCAGGCAGGCTGGCGGGAGAAGGGTGTGAGGGAGGCTGTTCCAGACGGAAGGAATGTGGACCAGGTCTCCAGAACTGTGGAGGAAGTTAATTTGACTTCGAATTTCTGCCTGAAAACTCAGCTGCACTGTTGACTGTGCATTTGAGGCACCGTTGACTCTGTGATTTGAGGCTTTCATAAATCTCAGAACTCTACTGGCCAGGATGCCCCCAAATGTTGTGAAACCTCACCCTTCCCTCAGAACAGCTATGGCTGGGGGTTAGCTTCCAGCTCTGGAGAAAATGAGCGCTCACAGTGTAATGTGAGCCCTGTCTTTCAGCAGCCACATCTGTCATTTTCTTGCCCTAAATGTCATGTTACACATTCCTGACTCCTCTCACCAGCCTAAAAACTGTGTATTATCAAGGATTGATGTTCCCTATCTTTGAACTCAGCCTGGGTTTCTTTATATATTATTAGGGACAGCCGTGAAGCCCAGGTCCTGCTGTGAAAGTCATTCCAGTTGTCTGCAGGGTCCATTTTCCCAGTAGGGTCACTCTGATATATATAGAAAACGAAGGCCTGGGAACAGATTTGCAAGCAGTTATTGAAAAAGTATTTGGCTGAGATATTTCACTTGACTTTCACAATTTCCATTCTCCCTGCCCATGTTTCTAAATGACAAATGCATCTCAGCTGATGTCCTTCAGAATACCTGGTGTATAGTAGGTACTAAATATACATATATAAATTATATAAAAAATATGTGGTATATATATTATAATTCTATACAGCATATGTGTGTATATATATATATATGGAGAGAGAGAGACTTTCCTCTTCCTCAAACCTCATTGTACCTAGCAGAATGCTTTCACATACAGTAGGGTCTTCATAAACATTTTTTGGTTGGCTAGCTAACTGTCTGGCTGTTGGGCAAAAAAAAAGCAATAGATTTTCCTATCACAAGGCCAAAAGTATATAAGAAAATATTGAAGTAAATTCACCCAAACTTCTCTTCTAAACCAAAAAAAAAAAAAAAAAATCTGGAACATAAAATTAAGGCAAAAGAAAGAAAGAACACAGTAATATCTTTTAGGCTCTAAATCTTTTTTTCTTTTTAGACTCATTTCCTTATTTATATCTCTGGCTTCAAGCCTGTAGATCAGAACTTGTTAGTATGACTGACTGGGAATAATAATAAAATATATTATGACATATTGGGAAAATATGCACAAAGACCAAACTAGTATTTGATCCCCTACCTTTCTGACATGGTGGGTGCTACTAGGGGTTTTTAATTCCAATTTGTAAAGTGGGCTGTGCAATAAGGAGAAGTGAGTCGAGGGGCTCCCACATTGGGGCAATGCTGTAGTTCTACATGGGGGTAACTAGAGCAGGACCTCAGAACCCGTATTTGGATGTACAGCAGATGTCTCTCAAGAAATGTTTTCATTTTAAAATTAGTTTCCTACAATTCTCTTATATGCACACAGGTACACACATGCACACGCATACTTATTACACTCTTTGTTATGGGGACTGTCAGGAAATCACACACTATGAAAGGATTTTTCCATCTTGCAATAAGAGATCATGACCATATTAAAGTACATTACAATGAGGTCTGTCCAGAGAAGCTTCTGAGAAAAGGCAAGCCGTGGTTTTCTCACTAGCACAGAGCAGGTGAAGACACAGCCTCTGAACCACACTCCCTCCCACCACCCACCACCATCAAAGGGCCAGCGAGGGTGAGAGCAGTGCTTAGGGCCGGGTCCTGGTTGACGCGGCTCCCGGCACTCTAGGGAACCAGTATCTAGACTACAGAGTGACAGGGAAGAGTCCAGGCCTTCTGAAGATGTAAAGGAACTACAAAAACCCACTTCAATCGTTGCTCACCTTAACTCCTGCAGCAGGGACAAACTGCAACATCCATATCCTGTTTCAGTCTCTCCTCAAATTCTGTCTCCTATCTTGTCCCCAAAACAGTGACAACAGAAAGATCTCCAGGCCTGTGCTCTCCAGTTGGCTTTGAATCAATGTCAAATGTATCATTAGGACTTCCTTGACCAGTGGGTCCTGGTCCTGGCCCTCACCCTCCACATGACTCCATCCCAAGTAGCTGATGCTCACTCTCCTGGATACTGGTGTCTCACCTCTCTGGTAGTCAACGCCTCCCTCCTAATTTTGCACAGAATAAATTTATTTTACCTTTATCTTTTGCAAAGCATAAAAAAAAAATGTGGACTCTGTTTTTTAGTTTCAAATGTGATAATTGATTAAATCATGTTGGAAAGTCATCTATCTGTGATCCCCTAAGTATAATCGACATATTTCAGTTTGAAATTTTGAAAATACTGAATTCCTAAAAAGCTTTCCTTAACGATTACCTTTTAGTTGCACATTTCTGAGCTCCTGTGGCAGATAATTCTACTCATTTTCCTGCCTTTGCTCTTAAGTGAGGCAACATGCCTGAGTTCTATCCAATGGTTGAGGGTGAAACTTATATATACCAGTTTCTGGCCTGGCCTCTAAAATCTTTCCCGCGATTCTCTACCGTCTCTCTTTGCTCCTCAGTCAGGAAATTGGAATGGATCCTGTAGAGAATTCCAACACCCTGGAGTTTGAAGAGCCACCAGGTGGAGGAATCCTGGGTCTCAGAATATCTAAGTGTGGGGCAGAGAACAGAGCAGCACCCTCCACCACCACGGACCCACGGTGTACACTGATATGAACGAGAAGTAGACTTTTGTTCCGTTAAGCTTCTGAAATATTGGAATGGTTTGTTACAGCAGTTGGCCTCTGTTGAATAATCCCTGCCTGTTTGTAGAATATTCCCTCCTTAACCGTGATCCCCTGCACAGACCTCAGAAGTTTGCCTGTCACTAAGGTTATTTCTGGCCTTTCGGTCCTCACCTTCGCCAGCCTCTCCCAGCTATTGGTGAGGCCCAGTTTTGACAAGAAGTAACTCTCTACAATGTCTTTGTAAACAGCCTGGTCTAAAGGGGAGGCTGTGGGAAAATGGGAAATCCTCTTCCCATAACAATCCCTTCCCTGCCATTACACCCATTCAGGGACTATATTTTTAATTTACTTTTAAAAATTATACACTTAAGAGTAGACACACCCACAATTTTTTTTGAAGAAGGTAAGGATATATGGGCAAAAGAAGAAGCCAGAAGAAGGTTTGCCCACAAAATACACACAATATGACTTGATGAACTTGTGAGAGGTAGATGACAAATTTTACTATAATACAGTTATTTCTTAAAAATAATATAATTCGAAATCAGAATATTTCTAGATATTTATGATTTTATGTCCTTGCAGATATTAGAGTTCCCCTTAAATGTGTTTCTCCATCTTGAATGGAGATTAAAAGGTTTTTAAAAGTACAGATGCCTGGACCCCAATAAAATCCTTAAATCAGAATCTCTAAGGACAAGCAGTATAATTTAAAAGCTCTTGGTGATTTTTATATATATTCAGGGTTGAGAATCACTGTTTTTCTAGGCATCGCCAATTACTATAACAATTCAGATATATTCACCTTATATTAATTAAAAATTATTTAAAAACAACTAAATATTTTCAAGTCAAATATGCCCCCCCCACACGTGTATTGGATCAGCTGCCATACAATCTAATGAAGTCTCAACTAGGAATTATAAAAAGGATACAATGATGATAGCCATCACACAGTGTGAAAATTAATGACATAATGGGTATAAAGTAAATATCAAAGCATGCCAATAAATGTCTACTGTAATGATTAAGAATCATTATTAGCTATTAAGTATTAATTGGCCTTTATTTTTCCCTCTTACAAGGAGCACTTTTTTTTTTTTTGATGAAGATTAGCCCTGAGCTAACATCCGTTGCCAATCCTCCTCCTTTTTGTTGAGGAAGATTGGCCCTGGGCTAACATCCATGGCCATCCTCCTCTACTTTATATGTGGCATGCCTGCCACAGCATGGCTTGATAAGCTGTGTGTGGGTCTGTGCCCGGGATCCGAACCTGCGAACCCTGGGCCACTGAAGCAGAGACTGTGAATTTAACCACTACACCACTGGACCAGCCCCAAAGAGCACATTTTTAAAACAGAAGGCAGAGTGATCTTTTAAAATGTAAATCAGATAATGTCATTCTGCTCAAAACTGTCCAATAGCTTTTCATGTCACTCACAATAAAAATCAGAGTTCTTCCAGTGGCTTACAAGGAGCAATGGGACCTTCCTCAATCACCATGGGAGAGCATCGTCTACTACTCTCTCCCTCATTCACTTTGCTCCTGTTGGACCGGCTTTCTTGTGTTTCCTTGAACACACCAGATATATCCCATCTCAGAGCCTTTCACTTGATGGCCTAGAGTGCTCATCCCAGAGATATCCACCTGGCTCACTCTCTTACCTTCTTTAATTCTTGGTCTAAATGTCACCTCCAGAGAAGATTTCCCTCACCATTCCAGCCCTATCTAACCTCCTGCGTTGCTTTATTTCTCTCGTTAGCACACAAAATGGTCTGATAGACTATAAATTTTTTTATTTATTTCATCATTTATAGTTCCACCCTCCTTTCTTGTTCTATTTTTTCTCTACAGTACTTGTAACTGTCTGATAAACTATGCATCTTATATATTTATTTTATTTAGAACGTGAATTTCCTTGAGAACAGGATGTTTGCCTGCTCTGTTTACAACCGTGTCCCCAGGACTAAAGGGTTGCTGGGCACATACTAGGTCCTCATTAAATATTGAATTAATGAACTGACTCCATCACAAAAGTCAATAAAATTTTCTCCATGAAGAACCAAGCTGGTCCAATGGATATTAGGTGTTTGTTAGTGCTTTGAGGTGTAATCTTACTTCAAGGTATGATACAGTGAAACATATCATGGATCTCCATATTGGTTCCATAATTACAAATTGTGATTTCAATAGTTAAAACCTGTAAGAACTTGGGCAAGTTAATTAATAATCTAATCCTATTTCCTCAAGTTGAAATGGTGATAAATTTATCCTAAGGTGATATGAGAATTAAGTAAGGTAGATTTAGTTTCCAGAATCAAATCTGGAATGGTGCTCAGTCAATCTGAGTTTTGTGATTGTGGCTATTCCTCCACGACAGGGAGGAACAAAGAGCTGTATAGTTCAACCTCATGGAAGGTTTGAATTATGCCTTTACATCTGAAAATTTGCTTAATCTATTTTGTGGAGGTTATCTTGCTCTATCTATGTGCTAATGAAGCCTAAATGATGACTTGACAGGAATATTTCAGAAGCTTCTAGCAATATAAGAAGAATTGGTCTAGATCATTTTTAAGGAAGGTTCCTTCTTACCCTGAGGGTCTATGGCTCTTTCATTCATACACTAAGGTTTTCATTGATCAGAACTTTGGTGGACATCTCAGTTGATAGAAGAATTTGAAACCGAAAAAGAAATGTAAATATAAAAGATAAATTTCCTTTTACCATTTCCCTGTTTCCTGAGACTTTAGGACACTTGATTTATAAATGGAGCTTAAAAACCTCGAGTAACGCACAACTTAATAATTCCTTTGTGTTCTCTTGGCCACAGGATGGATAAAGAGGGTTAATGACAACCATCTTCTATTACTTGAAGGCCATAAAAGCCAAGGTATAAAAATGAGGCATAGTGAAATAGTGTAAGTAATGGGATGACATTTAGAAAAAAAGAAACTTGGGGAATAATAACTGGAAAAACTTCCTTAAGTCTAAGATCAGTTGGATGATGAAATAGTCTCTGAGGGAAATGGTGGGAGCCTTGAAGCTTGAAATATTCTGAAATTTGACTGGACTGAACCCCGGAGGCCAATACTGTGGAACTACTTTTTTTTTTAATAAGAAGGTAACAATATGAGTTAATGGGTCTTTTTCACCCTAACACCAATTCACTGAATCAGAACTTGAGACTGTGTGTCTTACTGAGGTAACATATTCATTTTGGAACCAAATAACAGCAGTCCCAGGGGTGGTTCAGGCAGCCACATATGGTAGTTATTTCTGGAAGCTTTCTCCATAAGTAATTGTAGTCAACAAATAGTGACATTGATGCTTTTTCCTTCCTTCTTTTCTTCCATCCATCCTTCTGTCCTTCCTTCTCTGCTTCCTTCCTGCCTGCTCTTCTTCCTTCTTTTCTTTTTCCCTCTTTTCTTCTTTCAGTCCTTTCTTCCTTTCTCTTCCTTCCTTTCCTATCTTTTTTCTTTCAGAAGTGTTTGGCAGCTTGAACAAACGTCTGTTCTCCCTTCTATCATCATGTTTTAAGAATGAGTTAGATCTTAGAGCCTCAACCATAGGTGTGCCATTAAGAGTGCTTGGGAATGGCCTATATGGTAAAAGAATACACAAAAAAGTGGAAAGATATTGTCAAATAGCTCACAGAAATGTGACATAAATCCAATGAGTTGATGATAGTCTTTGCTGTCAGATAAATCATTTTAAAATATCAGAGGTGTCTAAAAAACACTTGAATTCAATGAGAGTGAGATCAGGGTATCTGTTATGTAAGCAAATAGTCTTCCTTAGTCCAGAATTATCCAAAATATCTCTCAACATATTTCAAATTTATTACATAATTTCTTAACTTTCTGCTTGGCTTTGCTGTAAATCAATTCACAAGGCCATGTCTTCCTGCTTCTATTTTACTACTTTGCCCTAAAATACAGTTGGGGACAACTGAACCACAATGGTTCCTCCAGTAAAGTAGTAAGCAAGGCAAGTGTCGTCTTATGTAACAGTCACACCAGAAACAGCTAGGGGAAATGAAGCTGCTATAGCCAAGACCAGCCACAGGAAAGACAGACTCTGGCATCAATCATCACATTCAAAAAATGACAGTATTTAAGTTTGTCCTGACAGAGAGAGAGAGAGAGAAGAGAATGGGCAAGTGCCTTCCCATGCTGTTAGAGAAACATATACACTGAGCTTATTTTGAATTTAGATGAATAATCCCTGCATCCTCAGCAAGAATGTTGTTCTGGGAAGTTTGCATTTCTGTTTACATGCCTTCTCTGGCTCTCACAGTGTGGAAGTAGGCAACTGTTTAGTGGTTGGTTTAAAGTTTACATTGGAAAGCACTTCATCAACAAAGTGTATACATTCATTGACCCAAAAATGCAACTTATATATTTCTCCGGACTTTTCATGTCCGGTATGCTTTAGACAATATATTTGTCTTGCCCTCTCCAAATTCTTAACTTGTTTTATTAACTTAGTGGCTTACCCACATAATACTGGACATAATTCACATTTCGTTGCATATGACCCTGCAAGAAATTGACAGAGAGAAATTGTCCTTACTGACTGAACCTGAAATCACGGGGGGGAGAAAAGGTAGAAAACCTTTCACATGAGACAGGTAATTTGATTCACAATGACAGACTAATGTATTTTTTCCTCTTGTCAGTTTTATTAAAAGTTTAGTTGTCCAATTGGAAGAGGCAACTATTCACAACACATGTTTAGCTTTTTACCTTTAGATTTGAAGAATATTTAATTAGATTGAAGATTTTTTTAATTCATCCAAATCTCTTTATTGTCTTCATTTTTACTACTTTTGGAAAAAAAGAAAAGAAAATCCAGCCTCTTTTAGTTTGCAATCTAAGCTGCATTTTCTCAGGCTCTTATAAAGGGACTCCCATTATGAAGTCCACTCTCTAACATCTGCAAGACCTGTCTTTTGCTGGAAGAAGAGTGGTTGCAGTAATTGAGCAATAGGGAGTGAGATATGTCTAAGCATTCTGCACATTTTATTAATTACCGAGCAGTAAATAGGACGCCTCTGCCCTCTATTTATAGTATAATCGAATATATTTCATGACACTGGATGCACATCTGGTCAAACTGCAGAACACATTTGCAGTCAACTTCCCTTTGTGAACTCCTAATGAATTACAGACTCCAGAAAAATTCAGCAGATAACAGAAACAAAAGGCAGTGAAAACTTCATGAAGGACGCTTCCACAGATTTCCAAAGCAAGTGTCAATCTATGGGAATTTTGGTGGATGTAGAGACCTTCTTGAAGTGAATAACACAATAAACAACTTGAATAGTAACGTGAACAAAAAAATGCAATGTTAAGGCCTTTGAGATCTTGGCGACCAGCGCCAATTAAAAGGTGTTGGCAACAGTTTCTAATTCTTTGCACAATCATATATTCACATACATCTGTATATAAACTCCTGAGTTCCCACATGTGGACTCACAATTTGTGGAAGACTGTTTTTCATTAGTCTGGGAAGGAATTTGTTCCACATTTTTTAGGATTTGAATTCTTTATAGGGAAGAGAGTAAAAAAAAGGAATATATCTAAATATTGAACTGAAAACACCAAATAGAGAGCTTTGCAGTCCAGAGAAGTAACTAATCACAAATTACATTGCCCAGTGATTTTAAGAAATGAGATAAAATGTAATAATGCCCACTTTTCCGAGGGTACAGGTTTTCTGGACAACATTTACCAAATGGGGGAATAGTACTAACAGAAATGGTACAATTGTTACTTTTCTATCGGACATTTAGTTAGTTGTTGGCAGCCTCATGGTATTTGTATTTACTAGTCAATGTTAATGGTTCCCAAGAAGCATTTCTCAGGGTTAATTTGAGAAAATCTATAGCTTAGCAAACTTTGTATCCCCACATTCTCCTTTGTTCCCCCAACTTCCTGACTTTCCAAGTCAAGAATTCTCAAACATTAATGTGCCAAAGACTCATCTAAGTGGCTTATTAAATGCACAGACCCAAGCCACACCCAAGGATTGCATCTGGATCTAGGATAGGACCCTGGATTCTGCATTTTTAACAAACACCCGACAGGTACCACAGATGAAGACGATCCTCGATGTTCACTTTTACAAACACTATTGTAGGACTATTTCTCTATTTCATCTTCTCTCTCCTCTCAATTTATAAACTTTTTTTGGGGGGTGAACTTCAGGAGGTATGCTTATTCTTGATTACTGAGCAGTGAGTCATTGCTATAGTACTCTCTATGGCACCCTCATGTTTAGAGGCCTTAAAAATTGACTGATCTTCCAATGAAACTCAACACCTATTACTCTATCCCAAGGATAGCTTGGATGATTAGCATTCATTTTGTTCTAATACGTAAATCAGATGAGAAAGGAGAGTCATCAGTGAAATAGATATCCTACTACCGTAAGATCACTATTGAAATAAATACAATAATACATTTATTTTATTACTATAATGTTATATAATATTATTAAATAATGCTATATTCTTATAATAATATGATATTCCTGCATTGTTGCATTAACTATCAGATAAAAATTATGAGTTGTGTATCTTCTATCACTAATCAATAATTTCACTATCAATAATTTGTGGAACTTAGAGATTTTGTTGGAAGCTGTAGCAGAAACATTGGGTGATGTCCACATGTTAAAAACTGGTTTGATTTCAGTTTACCATTTTAGCGCTGATTACCTGAAAATTTTAAGTAAATTTAGTTTTTGTCCTTATTATCTAATAATCACCTTATTTCCATATTTTGTTCTGTATCTTATTATTCTACGCCATCTGTGGCCATAACTATCTATCTATCTTCCTTCCAAGCCGACTTTTCTTCGATGAGTGTAATCACCAACAGAAGAGGGAAAAAACTTAATTTAACAGGAAAAAATATTATGCAAGAAAGGACTTAGAGTCCTGCAGATGTTTCCAGCTGAAATACCAGCTGGCATTGTAGTTGTTTGTGTGGAGTGGAATCCCATAAGCCAATGAAAGGAGACAATCAGTTTTAGCTGACTCAAATTTTTTTATTTCCATTTTCCTAACACAGATGAATCTGATGCAAATTGTTTGAAAATAAGAGCCTTATGGCTAAGTACATTACCATACTCTGCTGCAGAAAACTAAATTTCCTGGTGACGTGATAACTGTCTGGAAATATTGCCTTCTAAAGGTTGTTAAAAATCCTTGGCGGAATCCCTGTTAGTTATTTTGACTGTTGGTGATGTTGTTGGTGCCACAAATAATTAGAATATCTTGGCTTTATAATGTACCGTCTCCAAAGAGTTCCAAGGTCTTTACAAGTAAAAGAGCAATTGGAGAAAGACCGTACCACATCTTTCCTCATGCTCAGCTATGGGTACAAGGGATAGTTGGTAAAATGATATGGTAGCCCTCCATAATATCAATCTCAAAATGATAGAGATATGGTGTCCTACACTTGATGAGTAATACAGTAATGGTAATCACAATAATAGCTAATATTTACTTGGTGATTATCATATACCAGGCACTTTATGTACATTATCTAATTCTCACAAAACTCTATGATTTTCGTAGTATTATTAAACTCACTTTACAGGTAAGGAAACTAGGGACAGAGAAACTTTAACCTGCCTAAGGTTGCTGGTTAGATGTACATAGTAGATGCTGTACCTGAGATTCACAACAAGATCTGATTCCAGAACCTTTGTGCTCTTAATCACTTTGCAATATTAAGTCATTTGGTCCTTATATTTTATTGGGATGTATTTAAGAGATATTGGAAATAATGAGAAAGTTGGAATAGTGGCATGCTGGCCGGTGGCTGGTCTTAGTATGAACATTCAACAGGCCAACAAACATCATTAAGCATTTTCTAAGTGTCAATCATTCTTTTAGGAGCTGAGGATACTGATATGAGTAAGGTGTTCAGAAAATTATGTGAGAGACAAATATTTAAACAAAATGCACTATTACATGGTAACTGCTATAATAAAAGTAGACAGGCAGGCAAGTTGCTAAGGAAGCTCAGCTAAGGGGTGCTAATTCTGCTTGGGGCTGGAAGACAATAAGATCAAGAACTGGTCTCTATGTGAAACAAGGCAATCTATGCAGAGAATCTAATCTTATCACATGGTTCCACATGACCCTACTGAAGAGAAATTCGGGATAAACATTTGAGAAATTTCTCTGTGAGGGCTTCTAAGTTCTCTACCCTTTAAAAGTGAGTTGAGGAGAGTGGGAATGGAGGCATTTTGCTTTTTCTGCCCTCTTACTTTGTCACTACCCATTCCTACATCACTCTTCTTTATATTAAGTAGCTGAAATCCAAGCCATTTTGTTGCAGCCTTAAATGTATACAGTGCATGGAGACCACAGCAGAATGGAATCAGCCAAAGACAGCAACAGCCTTTCATTAGGAATAGAAGGTAGAGGTGGTTCAGTGTACTTGGGAAAGCCCAGGAGCCCTGCCTGAACTACTCTGGTTCCTACAACACCTCCTTAATTAGGCAGTCACTGGGTGGACTGGATGAAAACTGTCTTTTAGCCTTCAGGCAATGCTATGCTCCTAGCCTTGAAAAGCAGCCAGAGATTTCTCTGCCAACAGCTGATGAGGGGCTCTATGTGCCTTACAGAAGCTGTTCATCTATTGCACATGGTTAATGAAAACATCTATGGACAGGATGGGTCTTTCTAATATACTTCGCACTGGCCAGTACGTGAAGAGCTAGGACTAATCTCACCACATTGTCTCCTCGTGAAATTATTAATGACTACCTTCTGTGGTTGGCGTCTGGCAGGGAGATATTGTTTCACATGTGGCCAACATGTATTTGGCCAGCAGACCCACGGTTCACTCGGCTGACAGACAAATGATCCCAATTATCCACTGACTGGGAGTAAAACACATCTCAGTGCCTCCACCCTAGCCCAGAATTGGTTGATCCACTGACAAGGAGTTTTGTTAAAGAGAAAAAAAGAGATATTGGGACCGGCCCAGTGGCACAGTGGTTAAGTTTGCGTGCTCCGCTTTGGCGGCCCGGGGTTTGCAGGTTTGGATCCTGGTTGTGGATGTACGCACAGCTCATCAAGCCATGCTGTGGCAGCATCCCATATACAATATAGAGGAAGATGGGCACAGCTGTTGTCTCAGGGCTAATCTTCCTCACCAAAAAAAAAAAAAAAGAGAGAAAGATCAAGTCTGGGCCAGATTCCAAACTAGGTCATAAATGGCAAAGCTTTTTGTGACAATACTGCTCTACCCAGTGCAGGATAAGTTTGTGAAAACGTTATGTCAGGTTTGGAAGATTCATGAACTGAATGCCCAGCCTTCACTGCGGCATTTGGTCTCTCAAACTCTCTCAACATTTCTCTCACATCTTGTTAAACTCTCTATTCAGGGCCCATCTTGAAAATCTAATGAAGAAACAAACTAAAAGCATGGATATTTCTTTCAAATATATTAGAAACCACTAGGCACAGCATGTAAAGGATTTGTTTTCCAGCTGTTTCCAAATCTATAGTCTCTGCCTATTCTACCTTACTTCCTAACGCCACCATGAGGTCACTGCTCCATTTCTGGCTATGTTTTATCTTGCAAGATGAGTCAACTTAAATATCTCAGGAGCCATTTACCACTATTAAAAGATTTTCAAAAATAACACATTGCAAAAATAAAGTTTGTCTAATACTCATGATAAATAAATTGAGAGGAGGTGATCCTCTAGTTCTTATCCTCACCCCACCACACACCCATTCTCAAGTCTATATATATACATATATATATATATATAAATTTAATGATTTAATGTTGTTAAATTCCTTATAATGTAATTTTCTTCTTTCTTTCCTAGTGCAAGTAGCTGACCACCATTCTTTTTTCAACATAGGAAAGTCTGGAATAAAGCTTGAGGGTCAGACTGAATTAAGCAAATGTAAGACAAATTATTTCCCACTGCCGTAGAACAATGCACAAAGGCCTTTTATTTAGTTAGCTCTTATATCATTCTGGGTGAGAAGAAGACAGAAATTGCACAGTAATTTGAACAGTAAAAGTTTAATAAAAATATTATGAACTATTTAGAGGGGATTAGCTATTAAGAAAGGATGAAGGAGAATTCTAAGAAATACTCTAGAGTTGAAGTAGGGTACCCAAGAAAGGGATAAACTAGGAAGGAGGGTTCCCTATTTCAGGGGGAAAAAATCTTCCTTCTTTGTCTTCATTCTTAGGAAATATCCTTACATTAACAGTCAATGAATCCATAGATTAATAGAAAGCCAAGAGAGACACTGGCTTGAATAAAGATAGATGGGTTCTTTAGATGGTTAATTCACAACCAAATATTGTCTGCAATAGTCAAAGTCCATATCAAATAAATGTGAATATTCAGGATTGTTTTGTTTCTGGGTGATACTAAATTAGAACTTTGCCTGTATCAATCTTAATCACTACCATCCTTAATCACTGTCTCTATCATCCCCACCTCTACCACCACTGTCTGCACTATCCTTAATTACTCTATTTTCAGTACTTATTAATTAAAGGAAAACAGCCTTCAAAACAGTGGTGATTCTTTATGTCCAAATACATAAGACATTTATATATATTTTATTGGGCTTTCATGAGAGAGTGTTAGCACTTAAAGTAATGATCTTTGCCAATAAAGAGATAGTAAATATATAAGACAGGATTTCTTTTTTGTGAGGGAAGGAGGGCAGGAAGGGCCATAAGAGTAGTTCCCATAAAACAAGAGAGACATGAAAGCAAAAGACTTTTTTAAACTTGGAACCAACTTATATTCTCACATTCCTCACTCACACAACTTAAAGCAAGCTAACGTCAGGATTGAAAGGCAAAAAAATTTTGTGTAACTCATAATACATAACACATAAGTCCCTAGAAAATGGAGCATAGTGCCTTGAAGCATACCCTTTTCAGTATAATTGTCCCAACGCCATTTTATTCACGGAATCAAACTCAAAGGAAGGGATGTGCAAATAGAAAGGGGTAGCATGACAGGGCTCCTTTGTAGTGGTGGGAGAGTTCTGTACCTTGGTTGTGGTAGAGATTCCATGAATCTGTGTATTGGATAAAATTACATGGAAGTACACACACACACAAATACATTTAAAAATGTTGAAAACTAAAAAAGCTCTGTGGTCTAACCAACAGTAATGTACAAATGTCAACCTCCTCATTTTGAGATTGAGGGTTCCTCAGTGGTGATGCCAAGGGATTATTTAGGGGTCCCTTAGTACCCCTACCCATAATCTTGATAGACCTCCAAGGTCACACCAAATGGGTACACCAACTGAGTAAAACCAAGGATACATTTCCAGACTTTCTCCTAGCCACCACCCCACCCTAGTTACATTGTTACCCTAAATCCTTTTGGAGCCACCATTGGATTGAGGACATTTAGAAGAAACATACTTAATCTCATCCTATTTTTTTAAGAATGGCAAATCTGATCATATCACTAATCTACTTTGTTTTATTTAACAAATTCTTATTCAGTGACTTCCCCTGGCTACTTAGGCCCGAAACTTGATTAAAAAAACAATTCCTGGTTACCCAATGCCTAGAGGATAAGTTCCAAATCACTCAGCCTTTCACATAAGCTCCTTAACAGTCTTTGCTAACCTATCTTTCTAGACTCATTTCCATCACTCCTTTCACCATCTTTTCACCTCTAGTTACTCCTTACCCCTGATAGCTATGATGTATTCTATATTTGTCCATGTATATTTACTTACAGTTTCACAAATATTGCACCATCCTTTGTTCTTGTTAATCATTGAGTTTGGAATGTTCCCTCTGCCATTCCTGGGAGAGTGTCTGCCCCAACGCATACACACAAACACACACATACACACACACTTCTGCACAGAAAACTCACATAAATCTTTTAATACCCAGCTCAAAAACACTTTCTTTGACGTGTTTCTTAACTAACTAACCCCTGTGGTACTTTAAAATGGCTACAACTTCTGTTCATCTCCTCCCATCATGAGGTGGGGACTATTTCCCGATTCTTGATTTTGGAATACGCCACCTACTTGCTTTCTCCTATAAAATGCAGAGGATGTGACATTGTATGACTGCAGAGCCTTAGCTCAAGAAGCCTTGCAGTTTCTGTTCTCACTCTCTTGGAAAGTTGCAGCCACCATATTAACCACCTGGGCTAATCTGCTGGAAAGGCCACGTGGAGGAGAAGTGAGATGACCAGCTGGGAATCCCTCTAATGGCGAGGTATGTGAATGAGGCTTTCTTTGACTGTCTGACCCTAGTCAAACCACCATGAGTAATCCCAGGAGACACCAACAGAAGAATTGTGTGCCTGAGCCCAGACCCCAAAGCAAAATCATGAGCAGATAAACGTCTATCATTTTAAGCTTCTTAGTTCTGGAATGGTGTGTCATGTAGCAGTAGATAATTGGTAACCCCACCCCAGCTGCAAACTCAGATATCTAGGCATTCTGAATTCTGAAACACCAGAGCACTCTGTCTACTTCTATTATAAGATTCACATTTTACCGTGATCGTTTGTTTATGCGTTTCTCCCCACTACTAGACTCTGAGTTTCCTAGAAGCAGAAATATCCCCAGGACCTCACAACGAGCCTGAATACATAGTAGGCACTAAAGAAATAACTGTTAACTCAACAAAAAGCTGAAAGAACCAGCATTCATCAGGACAGGCTTCATCATGTTGATCCTGTTTGAGTGTGTTAACCAAACCATGGACAGAAGGAACTTTCACTTTCTATACTGGGAAGAATGGTGAACCTCATGCCCCAGTGGTGTGGCTCACATGAGGTTAAATTTAGCAGCAGTAATAGATTGGACCTTTTCAGAGTGCTAAGATTAAATAGTCTCAGATGAGCAGTATTTTACTAGCTCTGCCAATCTAACAGCCAAGGGAACTCTTTGCTTGCAAATAACAGTATGTAATTCCAAGCAAAATCCTGTAAGTCTTGGCTTTGGGTCAAAATGCATTATAACAATAAAAACATTTGTTTTATCCAATGTCTCTCAAGAGTTTTGTTCAGCATTATCCAGAAAAAGGCAAATTATTCACTATAGCCTGTAGTTACTTGTATATTGCCCATAACATGTCTAGAAAAAGACAGGATGATCTTATTAATCATCTTCAGATCACAATCTCTCCAGTTTAGAATCTTATTTTTGCATATATTTTAGCAGGATGAATCTCACTGTTGGGAAATAACTAATTTCAAAGCATGGATCTAAAGTTACTTTTTTATATTTCATTAAGGTTGCATTAGCACATGGACTACTATTTTCATCATGTGTGTCATTATTAGTATCACATGTCATCATTAAAATTATCATTAGTGCGAAGATGGAAGGCAAAAAAAAAAACACTGACTAGGAGGATCAGAAGAAGAAATTTTCAATCCTTGCTTTGCTTTGTCAACGACTTGCTCTTTATCTCTTTGCATCTTAAATGTTTGCCCTAGTGTTTTTATTGGCAATTCCTATCATTGAGAAATTTTTTAAAAAATTAATTGCATAAATGATAGTTTAAGGTTTTCCTAGTAATGATATATACACTCAAATAAATAGTGTTTAAGCTAAATAAAATGTGGTGCTTATGCTAACAAAATGATAAGAAGAATCTTAACTACATCACTAGGTTTTTCTGTCTATCACTTTATAAACATTTTTCATTAAAAATAAAGCATGACAGATATCATGTCCTTTGTTTTATTATCTTTCCAGTTTTATTGAGATATAATTAATATAGAGCACTGTATACATTTAAGGCATATAACATAATGATCTGACTTACATATATTATGAAATGATTACCAAAATAAGTTTAGTTAATATCCATCATCTCATATAGGTACAAAAAAAATAGAAATAGAGGAAAAAAAATTTTTTTTCCTTGTGATGAGAACTCTTAGGATCTGCTCTCTTAACAACTTTCAAACACACCATACAGCAGTGTCAAATATAGTCACCATATTGTACATTGTATTCTTAGTATTTATTTATCTTACAACTGGAAGTTTGTACCTTTTGATCACCTTCATCCAATTCAACCTCCCCCCACCCCCTGCATCTGGTAACTACAAATCTGATCTCTTTTTCTATGAGTTTGTTTTCTTAGATTCCACATATAAGTGAGATCATATAGTATTTGTCTTTCTCTGACTTATTTCACTCATCCTAATGCTTCAAGGTCCATTATGTTGTCCCAGATGGCAAGATTTCTTTCTTTTTTATGGCTGAATGATATTCCACAACTTTTTTATCCATTTATCCATTGATGAACACTTAGGTTGATTTCATGTCTTAGCTATTGCAAATAATGCTGCTATGAACATGAGAGTGCAGATATGTCTTAAACATAGTGATTTCATTTCCTTCAGATATATTTCCAGAAGTGGAATTGCTTAATCATATGGTAGTTCTATTTTTAATATTTTGATGAACCTCAGTACGGTTTTCCATAGTGACTTTATCAATTTACAATCCCCCTGACAGTGCACTAGTGTTCTCTTTTCTCCACATCTTCGCCAACATTTGTTTTCTCTTGTCTTTTTGATAATAGCCATTCTAATAGGTGCGAGGGGATATCTCATTGAGGTTTTGATTTCGCGTTTTCCTGGTGATTAGTGATGTTGAGCACTTTTTCACGTACCCGTTGGCAGGAATTTTTATTAACCACATAGTATTTGTTGATATCAATTTAAAAAATTACAGCATTTGCTAATTTTTAACTATAACCAGAATCAAAAACAGGTTAGATTTTTAAAAATGATTTCAGAATACCTTATCAAGATGGCTTGGGAAAAATTTTTATGGTCTATTCTGCTTTCTACTGTGGAACAGTGAATCCATCTGCTTCAAGAAAGACTACACAGCCTTACTTAAGTTGCTGTGGTTTTGGCAAGATGCAAACTCAACTCCTCATTAGGGAGCCCTCACTTAGTTGCAGGGAAATTTAATCCACATGATTTTGATTCACTGACACAGTAATACAAGCAAATAGTCTTCATAAGAGCTACTTGATTTCCAAGACTTTGAGCCATCTTTTGCCATTATCTTTTTTCTTGGGTTAAGGAAGTTTATTTTTACAGGGTGGAAAAGAAGAAGAGGCTCAAATTTGAGCAAAATATGGACCCTCATCGTGGTAGGGGACGAAAAACAAACTTCTTTGGGACCAGTTACAGCATAAGTGCTGAGAGGTGTCCTAGACAGATAGACCAACTTCACCTTCCAGGTATATACTTTCTGGGTAAAGATTAACCATCCAGCCAGCATAAGCCAACAGTCGTAAGCAAGCTGACTTGCCTTCCCGATACGGTCCTTCAGAAGTCCTAGGTAGATGACCAACGGCTAAATTGAAGATACAATTCAACCTTCAGTAAATTGAATGCTTACTAATTTTGTAACATTCATGAAGGTGGGCGAGCTAGGGAATGAATCAGTTTTGTGTTTTCTGTTGACCTGGTTGCCGAATAGACTCCACCTAAACTGGCTGGTCCCCAGGATTCATACCAGAGCAATGAATCACTCCCAAAGCTAACTCAGGGAGCATTTTGGCTCTGAAGTCCACTAATCCTGGGAACTCCCCAACTGAGAGGTGGGACTGGTGAGATTTAGAACTGCTGACTTGGAGTTGTGAGTCATGGGTGAGTGCCAACGAACTAGCATAAATCATGTAAGCACTTGAATTTAATAGTCATTATTTATAATACCAGGGTAATAGCCTAACATTTATAGTAGACATTTATTCCACAGATATAAAAGTAAAGCATTATTGGATTTATACAAATTTAGACATTGAGAATTAAAATTCAGGAAAGGTGATCTTTCCTGAACCATAAATAAAGAGGAGAAAGAATGATACAACTGTTTAACTTAATATTTTGTTTTCATATTTATGTGGCCAAAAATCTGTAGTGGAAAGACATGAAGTTTTGAATCAGAAAACCAAGATGTTATTTAATATTGGGAAATAACAAAATTCCCTACCACCTTAGTTTTTCCGGTTGCTGCCCAACATGTTTCATAGGGTTAACACCAAGATCCAGTAAGGTGCTGTGGTTGGAAATCTTTTAGGGTTAACACCAAGATCCAGTAAGGTGCTGTGGTTGGAAATCTTTTATAGCCATAAAACACTCTACCCATTTGTTCTTAGAATTGTGTGTGCAAAATTGGGAGTAAGGACCTAGGTACAAAACTTAGTGTGATTAAAACTCAGAAATCTCCAAATATTTTTTATCACTATAGGAAAATTTTGTAAGATCTGCAGTACTGCTCTTCACTCTGTTTCTAGGCATTAAGAACAAGTATATATTTGCTTTGTAATCCATATTCATTCCCCCTAATACAAAATGCCCCCTAACACCAGGGTCCAGTGACAGCTAAAAGAATACAACTATATTCTTTTATATATATGTATTCAACTTTGGGAAGGGTCACACTTCCCAAAGGAAAGCTAACGTCTCAATTCAGCACCAAATCGGAAACACCATGTTTCACCTTCTCTGTACCATGTCTCATAATCTGTCCGTTAATGTCTGCAGGCTAAATTTGAAAATAAAACTACATTTAGAGGGGAAACAAATTCAACCAGTCATTGTTGGAGGCAAAGATCTTTCTGTTTCTTGAATGTTTGGGGTTTGTTTTTTTTGGATAGAGAAAGTTGCGTATTTGAACCATATGTGAATTCAAGTGGAACATGTTAGTTTTGATTGTTGCAGAGTTCTAGAGGGCTCCAAAAATCAGAGGATGTGGCTAGTCACTCGAGCTTTGGGAGATCTGGATGCCTTTGCTCATGGTAGTGTCACCGACTAGGTGCCACAAGAAACTCAAAAGTGCGTTCGGAAGCAATTAACTCTTTTTCCAAGTTGTTTCTTTTCCTTTTGTATGTTAAGGAGATGTAACCACCAACCATCCTGAAACTGCCCAAGCCACACCACAAGAGCTCCGCCCATGACCTTTCCCTTATTTTTAATGCAAAGATCTCTCCAGGAGGAGCTTAGCCCTCATTCAGTGGAAGCACCATTCTCCCAATGTGCCTGTGCAAGTGAATACTCACCTCTCCCTTTTGAATATTCATTCCCCAATCAAAATAAAAGTTCCTGCTTCCCTTTTTTCCCCCGGACACTATGACTTAGGAAATGATTCCTCATGGCCTCCTATTTGCTGCAAATAGACTGTACTTTCTGTGAGACAACTTCCACTAGTGTAGAGTCTTATTTAACTCACCAGGAGGCAAGCCCACTTGGTTTGGTAACAGTAGGGCTACAGGACAAAATGTAGAGACTTCCTTTTCCCACGGTTTCTTCCATCCTAGGCACAATCATCTGTCCTCATCCCAGGAGCTAGTTTGACTCTCACAGTATGGTAGCTAAATCAGACCATGTTCAAGGGCTGAGGGAGGAAAGGAGACTACTGTCAGGAAAGAGAGAATGATAGAGTGGAATGGTATAATTGTGCTTGAGAAAACATGGCTACTTAGCCCAGTTCTAACATTAGCAATCATTTTACTATTTATCTTCCTCCTGTATTAAGTGGGAATTTGAACTAGATGATTTCTAAGATCTTTCTCGTTTCTGACATTCAATGATTCTATGAAATTCTTGAATTAGGCTATCTTGAGTAATTACAGTCATGTGGCCTATAGGAAGACAAATGAATGTAAAATGCTTGAATATATGAAAGTTTGGCACAAAAGAAATATAAGCAGAAGAAAAGAGATGGTATAAAGCAAATATATACTTGTTCTTAATGCCTAGAAACAGATTGAAATGCAGTACTGCAGATCTTACAAAATTTTCCTACAGTACCATTTTAAGGCAATAGTGAATTTGGCCTAAGCTGGGCTCTGGAAACTGACCAATCAAATTAGTAACATCTTTTCCCTAAGGCAGGCATTTCAGTAGCGGATATAAGAAAACTACTGTATCAGTCATGATTCTTCAGAGAAATAGAACTAAAAGAATATGTACACAAACCACACACACACATACACACAAACCACAAACATTTATTTATTTATTTATTTATTTATTTATTTTAAGAAATTGGCTCACCACACATTTGTGGGGGCTGGCAAGTCTGAAATTCACAGGTCAAGCTGTCAGTCTGGGAAATCAGGTAGGATCTGATGCTGTGGTCTTGAGGCAGAATTTCTTCCTCTCTGGGAAACTCAGTTTTTTTACTTAAGGTTTTCAATTGATTGGGTGAGGCCCACTCACATTATCAAGGGTAATCTTTACTCAAGGTTGACTGATTGTAGATGTCAACCACATCTACAAAATTTCTTCACACTAATACCTAGATTAGTGTTGACTAAACAACTGGGTACTATAGTTTAGGCAAATTAACACATATGACTAACTATCGTAACTAGTATAAGGAAATGGGTGTTGAGTTAAACAATATTCCCTTTTTAATAAAAGTACATTAGCAACTCAACAAAATGGAGTGAACTCTCTAAAATTTAGCAGGTTAAAAACAGATTTCACATTTCTTCCTATCAGTGTAGATGTTTCTTTCTTTTTTTTTATTTTGTTTTTCCTTTTATTTTTATAGCAGTTAATTCAAGGAAAAAAGGTTGCATAAAATCTAATCTGGTCAAGAAATATAAGTGGTCTATCCAGTATATAATATTTCAAATATCAAAGTAAATGATAAACATGCAAATAAGGAGAAAGTAACATACCTGCAATGTACAGTACAGTATTGTACATTATAAGTACGATTGGCAACTGATTCACGATGTGGTCCATACATGGCTTATCAAAACTCTCAGTTGAGCAACTTAACTGCAGCTTAACAAATAATTTAATAATGTGGTCCAAAAATACCCAGATCAAACAAAATACATTTAATCAAAATAATTTCATTTAGTCAAACTTTTTTTCTTTTTAAATTAAAGCTTTCACCTACCCCTTCACACTTACCCCTTTCCCTCCCCCTTACTCCTACCCCTGAAAGAAAGTTTCAAATGTACATTGGTGCTATGAATATAAATGCTATCTACGAAGCATTAAATGAAGTTTCTTTTTTTTTTCAAGTTTTCTCCTTTTGTCCAGCAATCTGTTAAGCTTCCGAACCAAGACCAAATATTTAAGTTCCTCAGTTGCACATCAACGTTACTCCACACAACAAAAATCTGTCATTTTTGCCCTGTACTGAGAAATTGGAAAACCAAACCAAACCAAACCCAACCCCTTAACCTATGACTATACAGTGATAGCTGCTCGTTGCTGCAGCAGTCCAAAATATACACCCAGTTTTCCAGGTAACCTCAGTGCACTTTTGTTTTGTTAGTGTTGTCAGTCAATTCCAACTCCTAGCCACCCTGTGCACAGCAGAATGGAATCCTGCCTGGTCTTTTTTGTGCCATCCTCTCTTCTTCTACATCAGACATTGCTCTACTGCTATTCATAGGGTTTAGTGCACTTAAGGAAATCAAAAATTACCTGGCAGCAATTTAATACATATTGATTTTTTAAAAAAAGTTTTTTTTAAACAGTAGCATTAAATTTAGTGACATGATATTGACATAATTAACGCCATCTTAATACACTCAGAATTCAGTCTTTCACATTATAATCCAGCATAGCGGTAAACTGTGATAAAAGTGACTTTGCAACGAGAGACAAGTTAGGGACAAAACACATGACATTTTGTAGAAATGCAGAGCTTCTGTTCAGATTGCAGTAAACCATAGGCATTTTAAACACAATGTAACATTGTAACGGCTGGTGTAGGAAAAGAAGAAATCTTCACTGGAGTAGTGTCTTTCAGCATGATACAGTGGTAGACTACAAGTAAAATTGGCTGTTGGCTGTCGTTACAAACACAGGCACACAGGAAAACAACATCCACACCAGTTTGTTCACTTTCTGTCTCTCTGGAGCAACAGGGTAAAAAAGTATGATAAAGTAAACAGATTTTTGCATTTTTTTAAGACAAAGCTTTTTGTCCATTTTATACATCATGTATTTTCAGTTTCATATGGTGACTTCCTCTCTTTTCCACTTATTTAATTTTTATTTGGATAGATATTTCTTTCCTGAATCTCATTTATTGTTGTTTCATTCAGTGAGAGAGGCCAAAATGGCTAGGTGATTGAGCAGATGAGTTTTTTTCCAATAATATCATTCTTAGGAAAATTTAGAGTATATAAGTCTATATTTATATATATTTTTGAATATGTAAAGAAATGAATGAAGATTTTTTTCAATTAAAAGAGCATAAACACATAGAATCTTAGAAGTGCATGGGACCTTCAATATGATGTTTTTCAACTTTCTACCCAATGCCATAAAGTCTTCTGTCCTAATCTTGAAAATTTTAGTAGAATATTTCTAGTGATGGGTAGGTCACCGCTTTAAAAATCATTTCACTCTAAGTTTTGAATAGCTCATAATTAGAAAAGTCTTTTACAAAATAGTCTATACCTATCACCCTGTTAGTTCCATCCCTTGACCCTCTCCTCTGAGAAGAAACATGCAATAATCTGTCAACCCTCACTATGGTCCCAGGATCAAGGAAAAAAATTGTGGAATAATTCAACAAGAATTTATTGAGTGGAATCTATCAAACAGATACTAGATGAAGTTTTGGCATGGTGCCATTTATTTATTTAAAAAGTTCAAGCAAAAGTATTTTTGATTAATGTAATAAAAACTTGTAATGAATATAAGGGCAGGATATAAGTATATATATCTTTATAATAATTAAGTTTTGGTTATTCTTTCACAACAAAGAAGGTCAGAGCCTTGTTAATAAATGGAGAATACATTTCTCATGCAAACTAGATACTCATAATTAGAAGAAAATTTAACGGTGATGAACTGTGTTTGAGTTTATGAATTTAGGAGAAAACCAGATACCATCAGGAAACAGCCATCATCTCTCCCTCTTCTCCACCAATCCAAACACAGAACCAGAATTCATTCTTTGTTTCCCTACCCAGAATTTGAAAGGCACAAAAAAGGAGCCGAAAACAGACTTCAACGTTCTGTAGAGAGAGATAATGTGTCACAAAGAATGTTGGTCTGTCAGGAACAACTGAATGAGAAGAGTTTAAAGGAGAGGACTGTGGAGAGATAAAAAGAGTAAAGAGGAGGGTGCCTACGATCTTCTGGAACACCTGCACTTCCCCATAATTTTTAAGTATTACTGAAAATATTTCCACAGATGGAAATATTTCCTTAAAATGTGTTTGTTCAACCTAATTCAATGTAAAGATAAAAACCTGCATATGAATGTTGAAGGCAGCTTTATTCACAACGGCCAAATACTATAGCAACCCGGACGTCCTTCAACAGGAGAATGGTTAAACAAGCTGTAGTGTATCCACACCATGGAATACTACTCAGCAATAAAAAAGAACAAACTATTGATACACACAACAACTTGTATCCATGCAATTATGCTTAGTGAAAAAAGCCAGTTCCAAAGGGTCATATACTGTATGATTCTATCTATATAACATTCTTTAGGTGACACAATTACAGAAATGGAGAACAGATTAGTGATTTTTCAGAAGTCAGGGGCAGGAGGAGAGGAATACAGTGGCAGAACTCTTCTGGGTGTGATATTAAAGCATGGTTTTGTAAGATGTTACCATGGAGGGAAACTAGGTAAGGGGTACATGGGATCTCCCTATATTATTTCTTACAACTGTATGTGAATCTGTATTTATGTCAAAATTAAAAGTTCCATTTAAAAAATTAGTCGAGCATATTTGTGTGAGTCTACTTCTGGGTTTTCTATTTTGTTCTGTCTTTTGAACTGTGTCTGTCTCTCCCTGACGATTCCATGCTGTCTTGTTTACTGTAGCTATAATAGTAAGCCTTTGTTTCAAGTAGAGTGACTCCTCTCACTTTATTCTTCATGTTCAAGATTGTTTTAACTATTCTAGGCTGTGTGCTTTTCAATAAATTTTCAGATAAGCTTGTGTATGTCTACAAAAAGTCTTGCTGAGATTTAGACAGGAATTATATTAAACCTATAGATCAATTTGGGGAGAATTGATATCTTTACTATTTTGAGTCTTTCAATCCCTCAACACAGTATTTCTCTCTATTTATTTAGTTATTCTTTGAGTTCCTTCATCAGCATTTTATAACTTTCATAATAAAGAGCTTGTGCATACTTTGTTAATTTTATACCTAAGTATTTCATTTTGTTTGGAGTGAATGTAAAAGTGTGTGGTTTTAATTTTGGTTGCCAGGTATTTGTTGTTAGTATATAGAAAAGTGATTGATTTTTGTGTGTTGATCCTGTATTCTGAGAATTTGTTGAACTCCTTTATTAGTTCTAGGAGGATTTTTTTTTTTAATTTTGTAGATTCCTTGGAATCTTCTAAGTACATAGTCACGTCATCTGAAAATAGGGACAGTTTTATTTCTTCTTTCCCAAATTGCCAATGTTTTGATTTGTTTTGTTTTTTTGCCTTCTTACAATGGCCAGAACTTCCAGGACTACACTGATTAAGAGCAGAGAGAGCAGACATACTTGCCTTGTTCCTAATCTTAGAGGGAAACCTTAGTGGAAAAGTCATTTGCCAGTAAGTATGATGTTAGCTGTAGGGGTTTTTTTTGTAGATGTTCTTTAGCAAGTTGAAGCTCTCTTCTATTCCTATTTTTCTGAGAGGGATTTTTTTTTCATGAATGGATGTTGAATTTTTTCAAGTGCTTTTTTCCTTATTGATTGGTATAATCATATGGTTAGAAAAACCATTTTTTGTTTTGTTTTGTGAGGAAGATCAGCCCTGCGCTAACATCTGCCAATCCTCTTCTTTTTTTGCTGAGGAAGACTGGCCCTGGGCTAACATCTGTGCCCATCTTCCTCCACTTTATATGGGACGCTGCCACAGCATGGCTTGCCAAGCGGTGTGTCGGTGCGTGCCTGGGATCCAAACCGGTGGACCCCGGGCCGCCGCAGCAGAGCGGCGCACTTAACCCCTTGCGCCACCGGGCCAGCCCCTCATATGGTTTTTCTTTAATCTGTAGATATAGTGGATTAGACAAATTGACTTTGAATGTTGAATCAGCCTTGCATACCTGGAATAAAGCCCAGTTACTCATGGTGTATAATTCTTTTTATCCATTTGATTTGCTAATATTTTGTTGAATATTTCTGCTTCTAAGTTAATGAGGGATATTGATCTGTAGTCTTTTTGTATTTTCTCTTCTGGTTTTGGTGTCAGGGTAATTCTAATCTCATAAAGATTGTATAAAATTGCTGTTAATTCTTCTTTAAATATTTGGTAGAATTCTCCAGTGAAACCATATGGGCCTGGATATTTCTTTTTCAGGAGATTTTAATTACAAATTAAGTTTTTTAATCTTTATAGAGCTATTCAAATTGATTATTTCCTCCTTGTTAAGTTTTGGTAGTTTGTGGTTTTCAAGGTCCATTTCTTCTATGTTGTTGAATTTATAAGAATTCAAAGAGTTAAGGCATATGAATAGTCTGCTGTGGTAACTAGCCTCCAAGATGAACTTCAATAACCCTGCTTCCTGTTATTCACACCCTGTGTAGTCACCTCCCACATTATACCAGAGTTGGTCTGTGTGACAGATAGAATATGCCAGAAGTGATAATTATGTCTCTTCCAACATTAAGTTATAAACGACATCGCAGCTTCTGACTTGGCCTTTCTCTCTCTTTCTCTCTCTCCTTCTGTCTCTCTTTTATCTCTGATTAGGCCATGTTGTGAGCAGCTCTATGAAGAAGCTCATGTGGTAAAGAACTGAAGAAGACACTTGCCAACAGGCATGTGAGTGTGTCATCTTGCAAAGAGATCCCCCAGCCCAATCAAGCTTTCAGATGACTACAGCCCTGGCCAACGTCTCTACCACAACTTCAGGACAGATGCTGAGACAGAACCACCCAGCTAATCTGCAGCTAGATTCTTGACTCTCAGAAACTGTGTAAGATAATAAATGTCGTTTTAAGCTGGGGGTAATTAAGTTTGGGGGTAATTTGTTATGCATAATAGATAACTAATAGAATTGCTATTAATATAATATGATATTCAGACCACTGTACCAGAATGAGTTTCCTTTTCCTCCACTTTTATTTACTTGACCATTCATTCATCCATCCATTCTTCCATTTAATAAACCCTGCCTACATGCCATGCATTATGTTGGGTCTGGGAATACAAACTATGTTAAAGAGAATATTAACAGGATGTTAAATAAAATTTTCTTCTCTCAGCCTCAAATTTAGGGACAATAGGTAAGAGTGCTCTTACATTCTAAAGATGATTTCTGAAAGTTACCATATCTACCTTTCAGGGCTTAATAAAGATAGTAGAATCAGTTCCGTGCCCCAAAGTCAGTTAGCTTCTATGGAAGCAACTAGCTTCTATAAAAGAAATGCCAGAAATCTAAGAGGAATCCGTAAATTAAAAAGGCTTGTTAGAATGGGAAGAGCATGGGAGAAAATGCTCTTCTTTTCCCCTCTACTTCCCATGGGAAGGGTTTGTCCCTACACTTTAACTTTACTTGAGATAGCTTCCAAAGTGATGGAGTCGAAGTGCCCCCAAAAGACTGACAACTTACTCACCAGCTTGATGAAGCTGAGCTGCAGAACCTCACATGCTTAAATCAGAACTGCTGCGCTAAGAAAATTCATCCAGGTGAGATGCGCATGGACTGGGGTTTGAAGGGCATACGCTAGTAGAGAAATCAATGTCTACTTCTTTTCTGAATCATTCCTAAGGTAGGAGGCTGGCTAGACAGGTTGCTACTGTAGGGAAGGAGAGGGTATAGCAGTAGGTAGATGACATTAGCACCCCTCCACAACCTTTTGTCCCATTTTCTTAAATTTCCCTTCCCTGTCCCTGAGAAGTCAAAAGTAGCAGAGAGAGGGAGTATAGGAATCATGAAAAGTTAAATACCCACCCCTTCTCTCACACACACACATACACACACATACTAGTTTTCTGAACAATAAGTTAGGACTGAATTTGGATAGAGAGGAAAAGTAAAATTGAATGTACAGTTTAAGTTTTAAGTTGACTTTGAAATGCCTCAGAGTGGCCACCAGTCTGTGAAATATGCCTGAGCTATAACAAGAGACTGGGAAGGGACATAACAGCACAGTATGTCTGAAAAGAGTTATTGAGAAAACTTTTTTTTCTTCTGTTAGAATTCAGCTCTTCAATAAGCAAGTTAATCAAAGATGAGTCAAAAGTAGAGACACTTTCTTCCCAGTGTCTGAAATCTTTTTATGTTGGTCTGCACTCCCTGGAATCCACAATAAGGAGAAAATGACTTGTAAGATCTTTTCTTAGCTGTTGACTTGATCTAGGGATAGACCAGAGGGGAGTGAGGGCAGGATATCAGAGCAGGTGGGAGAAGAAAATCATTTAGTTAAGGGAAAAAGGGCCAAGAAGAAAATAAGAAGTGAAGACAAATTGAAAGTCAGAGAACAAACCTCTCCTAAGCAGGGTGGGAACCCACCTCCCAGGAGCTAAGCAGTTCTGTCTCCATGCTTTAGTCCACAGTTGCTGCCAAGTGAATAGAATTCCCTCCCTGTCTCAGTATCAACAGGCATCTGTATCACCAGGGCACGTGGGCCTCGGCCTTACCTCTGTGTGTCCCTAATGGCTGGCACAGTGTCGGGTGGAGGAGGAAGAGTAGAAGGAATTATTTTTAAAAATCTTACCACCAAGAAGCCTGGCAAGAAGCAATTCAGAGTAACTCTGATGGTATTCCTAAAACTCCAGAGGGAACTTGGTATCTACTTAAACTAAAAGCTTCTCTAGATCAGGCTTTTTCCACTAACAGAGTCCCAGGGATCCCTTGCGTCACACATGAGTCCAGAAAAGAGGTTATGTTACATGTAACCTGGTAAGAGTATCAGTTGCCAATTTACAACAGTGATGTGACGTGTCTCGCTTCTAGTAATAAGAAAGGGTGTGGCCCTGTCCTGTGAACACAGACTTGTTATAATGATTGTTCAGTCAACCACTACTGGCCTGAAAGAAATACATAGCCTTTATAAATTACTCACTAACTAGAAGGGAGTAAAATTAGCACTGAGTGAGTTTGGCTATATTTTCACTAGGCTTCATCATAAGTCACTGAAATGTACAGAATTGTTTAAGACACGGTATTCGGAATGTCAGCAGATATTTCCTCTCCTTTTTAAAAGTCTCTGCAAAGGGATCTTACATAATCCTGCCCATGACTTGTGCCTCCGTGGATCAAGATAACAGCCACTCTATTATTCAAATAAATTTTACATTTTACAGACTATTTTAGAGTACATCTGATTGGTGGCTTTTTGGAACAGGATAGGCTTGTTATGCCAAAGACCCACAAAGAGTGAAGAAGCTTGGGTCTCAGTAAAGGCTTGTCCTTTTACTTCATGTGTAACTTTTAACAAGTCGTTTAACCCCTATGACCCTCAATGTATTCATCAGTAAAATCAGACAATAATATCTTTCCTGTTTATAATAAAGGACTGTTTTCAGGCTAATCAGTTAACATATGTATAAAAGTTATCATCATTTGCTGTGTAACATCAGTGTCCTACTTCTGGTTTCCTGCCCATTTCCCCAGATTAACCATAGACTCTGCTTTCATCATACAATCAAAGAGCATTCACTTTGGGCAGGACAGTAGAAAACATCTGGTCCTCAGAACTCTGTCAGTTAACAGAGGAACCCAGTTCCTTGAAACTATGATTGCTCATCAGAGAAGAGAAAGTATTCACCCTGCATTCAAAGTACTCCACAATATAGCCTCTATCTACCTTTTCCACCTTAATTCTCATTTGTCAACTCTCTTCAACATGAGTGCTGTGGACTCCAGTTGGACTATCAGACTCGATGTCTTGGCCTCTATGGCTTTATTTACACCATGGTAAATGAAGCGCACACTTTGTGCTTGCACGTTCAGATTTCCTCCATACTCTCAAGCATCTCCCATGGGAATTCACATGGTAATATCTGTGCCATTGACTTGGGTTGTAATATCATCTGTCCTTTCTCCCTTTCTTATATTATCTTCTTGAAGAAAGAGACAATGTATTATCATTGGTTGTTGTTTGGTTGGTTTTCATATTTTTCATATCATAAAGAAAAGTGTCACACATATGCCGGATGCTCAATAAGTCCTTTTTATTTTTTTATTTTATTTTCTTGCTGAGGAAAATTTGCCCTGAGCTAACATCTGTTGCCAATCTTCCTCTTTTTGTATGTGAGCCACCACCACAGCATAGCCACTAATGAATGGTGTAGGTCTGTGCCTGGGAACAGAACCCAGACCACTGAAGCAGAGCACGCTGAACCTAATCACTAGGCCACGGGGGCTGGCCCACAATAAGTGCTTTTTAAACAAATGAATGAATGAATGATGATGTGTTGTTTCTACAAATCCACATAAATGTAGGACCTGCTGTCTGGCCTCCATCTTTCAGGAGGGTGGACACGGATCCCCCAAAAAGCTTATTGAAGAAGCATGTGGCCCAGAAGAACCAACAGTGCTGGGAGGTACTAGAGAGAGCAACATTTACCCAAGATGAAGAATTCAGAGGCTTAGCCTTTAGCCTTTAGTAGTAAAGCCCTCAAATCTTGAGTTCTCTTTGGTTATAAACAAGAAGGGATTCTCTTAGTATCTGAAAATTCTTCAGATATCAGTAGGTCATGGAAAGCCATGCAAGCGCTGTCCAGTACGAGAATCTGACTCTGGATGTTTCCCTGAGAAACCAATCTCCTGAGCTCAAGGACATGCTCATCTCTGATTTCTTTCAAATAGCCACAAAGAAACCCTAAGTCGGGAGATTTAACCTCTCCTGTGCTCTAGTAAGCCCTTAGCTGCGAGTGGAATTCAGAGTATTTCTACTTCAGAATACAACACACATTTAAGAGGAAACAGGGGATTGATTTAGCCTAGAAGATAATGCAGCAAGAGGATCTGAATGGAGAAAGGAGTTTCTACCCTCTCCAACACACCACAATAACAAGGAAAACAGCAACGGAAAGTAACAGATTACATGATTCCCTCTGTTTTCCTTGTAATTGTCAAAGATACCATCATTTTCTTGGTAGACCAAGTTTGAAGACTTGGAATCTTCTTTTTTACATTTATCTTTACCTCATTCCTCTTTTATTAGTCCATCAAGTCATGATGACTTTTCCTTTGTAAATGTCTACTGAATTTGTGCCTTCCTTACCTCCCTATTCCCATGGCTACCTAACTATATATGATTTGGACATAGAACATGGTAATTCATTCCTAATAAGTTTTTTCACTCATAACACTACCCTTACAATCCACGTTGCAGAGAATCTTCAGATTGATATTTCTAAAAGATCGCTTACATCATATTTCTTCATGTTCAAAATTCTTCAGAGTCTCATTAGCCTTATTAGTGATTCTTAAACATTTCTTTCCATTGTTTCAAATGGCTGGTACAGTAAACCCTTATCCCTAGTTCCATCTAATACATCTTTGAACTTTCCTATTTTAGATTTAAAATGCATGCTAATTTCACACTATATGCTATCATACATCTTTGTGTGTTTTAATATACAAATAATGCTTTAGATTACTTACCAAAATACTTCTCTTGTCAAAAAAAATTTTTTGAGTGAAACTGATGTTAAAAGAAGCGCACCGTATTTATTTTACAACTTTATTTTCACCATTTCCATTACCTTCTTTCTTCTAATGTACTCATAGGAAGGAGAAGACCCAACTCTGCAGCTAGTGTTACAGAGCCACCCAGCTCAGAGCCGACCAGCTCTTCCTGCCCTCTCGCCTATAGCTTCTAAATGTGCTCTCTGCTCCAGCCAAAGTCATCCTCTCCCTTTCCCTCAAGTGGGCCTCAAAATAAGATTACACTCAATTTGATTATGACATGTACCTCCCTACCAACCTAGCACCCCGTTGTGAGTCTTCCCTCAGCTATCTCTAAGCCTCTTTCCAGAGTATTTCCTCCTGTGTACAGTACAACAGGGGTTTCCGTTTCATTCGCTCTGGCTTCCTCCTCTGAGTACTGTGGCTGCTGTGTACAACTCCCCTCCTCAGGTGATACCTACCCACACCCCAACTGTGACTTCAGAGAAGGCATGCTGGGTACTGCTTGGTTGCTCCTTCCGAATTCCTCTCTGCACAACTGAGAACTAACTGTGACTAGTATCAAGACTTCACTACAAACCAAGAGATCACTTATTACCACTCAGAAGTTATCTTATAACTGCTCCTAGAAATGGCTCTATTCTAAGATTTCTCATCACTCCTGACTGTTTCCTACCTGGACTCCACATGTAAGGATTATTTAACCACAGAACACATGTTTCTAAAGAAAAAAAAAAAATTCAGACATAGGGCCATTTTAATGCAGATTTAGGAAAGTGACAGTCAAACAATCACCAGAGAATTTTGATTCCACTATTACAAATAAAAAATTGAGTCAAGAGTTATTATTGACTAGTAAAGTGAAAACTCTCACAATGGACACATTAAAAAAAAAACATAAAGAAGTAGTCAAAACAAAATGATTTAAACGATGGCAAAAATTCCACACCATAAAATCTGTTGTAAGACAAACGTTCATCAAAGAATGACCCTAAACTCAACACTAAAAAGGAAAAAAAATTAAACTTCATAGAAATAATTTTATACAGACCAAAAATAAGTAGAATTACACACAGTGTTGAAAACTCACAACATGTTCACAAATTTAGATCTGAAATTTTTACATGGGTACTTTAGACTTTGTAGAAATCATAGCCACAAAAAAGACCTCACAATTGCATACGAAGAAAATTTGATTTAAACAAAAATTAGATCATCTTTGTAAAATTTACACTAAAAAGAATTTATCCAGATGAAAACAATTTCAGCAAACTAAGATAAAATTTTTAAAAGTTTGAAGTGATTTAATTTTGAATAGCAAATTGATGAAGGAATTAAATTACCTTAATGCAATTTACTCCAGAAAATATTTTTCCAGTAGAAAAATTATCAGGGTTAACATACAGAAGAATAGTGTGAAAATATGCTCAGTCTAGAAACATACCAAATACTCCTCCCACGTGGAATGAGCATAGAACTAACTCATTATGGAAAGCCAGGGGTTGAAACAGCCCCTCACATGCTTCTCTCCTTCTTGTCTGAGACTTCTGTTATGTCTCCCTACAAGCTGTCACCTCAGCAGCTGCTAGGGTCATTCTCTTTTTATGGATCCTATCCCCAGGGAACATCCTTAAATGCCAAGCTTGTATTTTAGTAGATTTACTTTAAGTTATAATACGCACACACTCACACCTAAACGTGCATGGTGATTGAAGTAGCTAAACAAAGTAATCTTTTGAGATGCAGTGAAGATCATTTATTCCCAGAAACAGAAGCTCATTTAGTGTCCTCATGGCTCTACGACTCCAGCTGGCTCCAGTAGAAAGTGTGACAAGATACCTATTCACCCAACTCCTGTAGGCAGGAGGAGAAACAGAGCCGGGAAACAGAGCCTGGTGACTTACCAAGACTGGCCTGACAAGTTGAGAGGGAGTGACATGGAAACATTCAGAGTCCTCTGCTAGAGCTGTTGTGAAAAAACAAATTGTCACAGTGAGTTACTCTTAGTCAGATCTGAATACAATTTTAAATACAAGAGATATTTCTCTTTGCTATCTTTCTGTTTCACATCTCAGGGTTCTCAGTCACTTCTGGCTCCAAGTTACCAGGGTCTCACACAGCACACAGCCCTCACCCCAGCATCCCGCCCAGACTTGCTTTCCAGTAATTATCTGAATGCTGAGTTACCCTCATGACTATCCCATTTCTCAGAACTATGTCTCACGTCACTCTCACAGGCCTGTTAAAAGCACTTTGCCTTCTGATTTATAAATCACCACTAGAGTTTAGATGTCTTTCACAATTTCAGCGTGTTGCCTCTCCAAATGAATTTGCATTTTTAGCAGAGGACTCCTGAGAATACACGTCTTGCCAATTTGGTTTTAAATTAATTTAAGTGCATCATTGTTTTGGTATTAACATTAATGTTGTGCTGATCAAATTTGTAGGAGGTTTTAGGCTGGGAGTGATTGCTAAATTTAGATGATAGAATATGTAACAAAAATCATTCTGGCAAATATGTTTGTGTGTATAAATGTGTAAATATATACATATATTCATATCTATTTATAGCCATATAACTCTATTTATGGAGACATAGATACAAATGAGAGAGAGAGAGAGAGAGAGACAGTCCTACTTCACTCCCAACCAGTCAACCAACAAACAAAAAATTCAATTCCAGATGTATTACAGATTGCCGGTCTAAATGTTAAGAGTAAAAAAATAAGCATTTTGGAGAAATATTTTTATAACTTTAGAATGGGCAAATACTTCTTAAATGGGACATAAAAATGCTAAACATAAACAAAAATGATAAATTGTACCACAGAACAAAGAAGAAATTCTGAAGTTAAGATTAATTGGGCTAAGACCTCTCTGGGCTTTGATTCTCTTAGATGTCAAATGAAAAGTTTGTATTGCATGATCCCTGAGAAATTTTACATTCTGAAATTACATTTTACATTCAGAAATTAATTCTGAAATTAATTAAAAATTAAGACACAACTAAGTGAAAATATAACCCACAGAGTGGGAGAAACTATGTACAATAAACACATTTTCAAAAGAATTTATGTCTAGAATATATAAAGAACTGTAACAAATTGATAAGGAAAAGACAAATTACCCAAGAAAAATGCACAAAAGACCTGAATAGACATTTCACAAAAGAAGACATTAAAATCACCAATAATCATGGCAAAAAATTATTCAACTTCATTAATCATTGGTAAATACTAATTAAAACCACAATCTGATACCAAATACACATGCCACAATAACTAAAATGAAAACTATAAAAAATACCAAGTATGACAAGGAGGTGGAGAACCAGGACATTCATCTACTCCTAGCGTGAGATTAAGCTGATACAACCATGTTAGAAAACTGTGTGGCAGTATTCGCTGAAAGTAAACATATACATAACCCATTACTTAGCAATATCACTGTTAGCTATATACCCAAGAGAAATGCAAACTTATGTTCACCAAAATACATGTACTAAAATTGTCATAGAAGCATTGTTCATAAGAGCCAAAGCTGAAAATTACCCAGATGCCCACCAACAGTAGAATGGACAAATGAACTATGGTATATTTTATACAACGGAATATTATGCAGCAAGGAGAATTAATGATGTATAACTCCACGAAATATGCATGAATGTCATATATATATTATTGAGCAAAGAAGCCTGATCAAATTAGTACATATTTACAATTCAATATATAAGGGCCAAAAAACAAAAAGAAAGCAAAATTAATGTGTTAGAAGTCATAATAGGGATACCCAATACCTTAGGGAAGATGCATATTGACTGGAAAGGGACTTTAAAGGGGGGCTTCTGAGATGCTGGAAATAGTCTGTCCTTTGACCTAGGTGCTGGATGCACAGGTGTAGTTGGTAAAAATTTATCAAGCTGTAGACTTGGGATATGTTCATTTATTTTTGTAATTGGAGTTCAATAAAAAATGTTTAAAAATATTAAAATAAATTTAAGCAAGAAAAATATAAAGACTTTTACTCAGGTGTGAATTAATTGAAAACCTGAAGAGATGTTGGCTTCATGGTGACACATGGAAAAATGTCTATGAGTTTTAATGGTCCACAATCTCAATCCAAGACAAGAGTGTTATAGGAATGCCAAAATTATCAAAAATAATTTGGTTCTCTAACACTAGAATATATTCAAAATGTAAAAAGTTCTCAGAAATTGTACAACACAGGCTTTTCATTTTATATTTGGGAGAATCAAAGCCCAGAGAGGTCTTAGCACAATCAAATTTAGATGGATTTAAAAAAAGATTTGGAACTGAATATCATGCCTTCTGACTCCCTTGCCCAGAGCATGTTCTTTTAGATCCATGGTTCTCAAACCTACTGAGCATAAGAATTATCTTTGGAAAGTTTAGAAAATAAAAAAAAAATCAGAAGTTCCAGGTCATTCTTATACAACAAGTTGGGGACCACTGTTCTGGTCTGTTCCAGACTGCTGTACCAGAAAAGGAAATCTGATGGTTTTGCTCTACTCATTCTTCTGTTCACTGTGATTGATTAACAGATGTGGTTTCTATTTCATGCAAGGCAGTTTGTTTCGCAGTGGTTAAATAAATTTTAAAAATACACCATACCAAATTTCTAGTCAGAGCATATCCTCCCCTCTAAATATTTAATATTTTTAAATTATATTTTAAATGAAAAAACACACAGCTAGTTTCAAAAAATGAGACAAACCTCACTGTGGGCCAAAAAGGAACTAGAATGCATAGCGATGAGTTCAATTCTTGTGTATGATCTTGGTGTTCAAAACGTCCCGTACACTGAATGGGACAAAACTCAAATTCATTGGTACAGGGCTCGGTGGTAAAAGAGAGGAATCTAAAAACAATGCAGGAGTTGCCCATGTGGGCCCACAGCTTACAAAGCTGTGTCACTGAAGTGCTGGGCTACTGGCCCAGCAACGGGCTCCTGCTTTCCCCATCACAAGGCAAAATGGGAGACAAAGAAAAGACCTAGTCCTGCACTGCTGAGGGTGGGAAAGGAACCAGAGGGGCAAGGAGGGGAGGATAAGTATGCAGAGAAAGAGATGGAAGGAAACCATTTCCTACACAAGATGAGCTTGCAAATAAAAATTCCAGAGTACGTGAAAAAAATTACTCGGAAAAGAGAGCCAACAAAATAAATCATTTCAGACAGAAATTCACTTCAGAAAATAATAAAAGGAATGGAAAAATGTAAAATGACATTAAAATCTTTAAGATTCTTAAGAAAGATAAAGGGAGGAAAAATTTCATAAAATAAAAATAGTCCTATGGAATAAAACAGGTGGGTGCTAAAAATAGATGATGTGAAAACCAACCAAACCCAACTATTTTTATAATCATTAAAATAAAAACTCAACAAAGGAAATAAAGTCTAAATTGGGCATGGATAAAGATAGAATTAGTAAACTGAAAGAATGTATTATTTAATAAATGGCACTGGAGTAGCTGGTTATAACATGTATAATATATACTATATATAAATTATTGATTGATAGATATAGATCCTTAATTCTTATTATAAATAAAATAAATTAAAACTTAAACATAAAAAAAAGTTGTAAAGTTAATGGGAGAAAATATAGGTATATATCTTATTTATTTATTTTTTGCCAAGGAAGATTCAACCTGAGATAACATCCACTGCCAATCCTCCTCTTTTTTGGCTTGAGGAAGCTTAGCCCTGAGCTAACATCTGTGTCAATCTTTCTCTATTTTTTTGTATGTGGGACACCGGCACAGCATGGCTGGTGAGTGGAGTAGGTCTGCGCCCAGGATCTGAACCTGCAAACCTGGACTGCCAAAGCGGAGTGTGTGGAGCTTGAACCACTCAGCCGCGGGGCCAGGCCCTAGGTATGTGTCTTTAAGATTTCAGATTTGTTAAACCAGACATGCAAAGTCAAAGTAATAAAGTAAAAGACTGAGAAACCCGACTACTTTACACTTCTTCTTTTTACTTTTTACTTTCTTCTGCTTGAAGAAAGGTATGTAAACAAAACTAAAGTTCACTGAAAGGAGCTATGTTCAGCATATATAATTCTATATCCAAAACATAAAGAGAAATATAAATCAATAAGAAAAAAAATCAAAGAACTTAAAAGAAAAATGGGCAAAGTATTTCATGCATCATTCACAGAAAGGGAAAGCTGAATGTGTAAAATACATACGAAAACATGCTTGACTATGCAAACAATCAGGGAAATTCAAACCTACCAGACTGGCAAAAATACTAATGTGTGGCCAACAATGTGCAGGAAGAGGGAATTCTCATTTAATACTGATGACAGTCTAAATTAGTAGAGCTATCATGAAAAGCAATGACAACACCCCAAAATTTACATTCTCTATGACCTAGTCATCCAAGATGATAGTGTGTGTGCGTGTGTTTGCGCTACAGAAATTGTGCACACTTAATCACAAAGAATAATGTATAATTATATACAAGGGCATCCAATGCAACATTGTTGTAGCAAAAAAGTGGAAGTAATCCAAATGTCAAGCAATAGCAGAGATAGAGAAATAGATAGATAGATAGATAGATAGATAGATAGATAGATAGATAGATAGATAGATAGATGATAGATCAATGATGGATGGATGGACAGACTGACAGTGGTATATTCATACAATAAAATATAACTGCATTTAAAAAGGAATAAACCATATATGGATTATCTTGAATTTATCTTTAAAATATAATATTGAATGAAAATACATGTTAGAAAACTTTACTTATACTGTATTTAATTTTAACAATGTTACAAAGAATTATATAGCTTTGTTAATATATATAAACTATACATACGTGTGTGTGTGTGTATACATTATTTTATATTTCAAGAGTAAATATACAGAATTGATTACATACCAAATTTTTCTTAAGGGCTAGCTCCAGAGGGGAAGGGAATGCAATTAGGGAGATCATAGAGACCTCAGTTTTTTTGTTGTTTTGGTTTTTTTGTGTGTGAGGAAGACTGGCTCTGAGCTAATATCCATTGCCAATCCTCCCCTTTTTGCTGACGAAGATTAGCCCTGAGTTAACATGTGTGCCCATCGTCCTTTACTTTATATGTGGGACGCCTGCCAGAGCATGGCTTGATAAGCAGTGTGTAGGTCCACACCTGGGATCCGAACCCACGAACCCCTGGTGATTGAAGCAGAGTGTGCGAACTTAACCATACACCACCAGGCCAGACCCCAGACCTCAGTTTTATCTGTATGGTTCCTTTACCTTTAGACAAGTCTAGAGAAAATATGAAAGAATATGAAGTTATTCCATTATGGTGATGGATAAGTGGGTATTTATTAATTAACATTTATTTTCTTTCAATTAAGAAAAAAATGCCTAAATCCAAGGAGCTTAGTGAAAGCTACAGGGTTTTCTCACCTAGAAAATTTAAGAGAGACTTTAAGAGACAGCATATAAACAAGCAGAACAGCCAGCACGGTGAGGTCACACGAGGTAGGTTATCCTGGCGACAAGTGAGAGAACAAAGGGAGCACGTCAACTTCAGGTCCTCTAAATACCGGAGGAGCTGTCACTGCCTCGTATTCTTTTGCCTCAGGAGTTCTAACTGAAATCCACATATGGAAGTTAAAGGAGGCAGATTAGGCTCAAATTAAGAAAGAAATTTCAAATAATTACAACTTATGAAAAATTATTTGGCAATCTCAGGAGGCAGTAAGATCTGGTCGTGGGAGTTGGTCAAGTCTTGTATGGATAAAACTTATGAATATGGCTCTGGGAACTTACTAATACATACCACAGGTTGAGGTTTGTTTAAGGTGAGGATGGCAGTAATGATGATACTGATGACTTTAATAATGAGGCATTGTACCACACACTTGAGACATTACCTCATTTAATCCTTAAAATAACCCTAGAGGTTGGACCTACTTTATTGTCCCCCTTTTGCAAGTGAAGGTAAATATCACATGATTGGTAACGATTTGAATCCAGACTAACTCTAAGGCCTGAACACTTCATTAAGTTCCTTACTATCATTAGAATGTCAAGATTTGTGAAATCAAATAAATGGATTTCTAGTTGTGAAATTCAAAGCACGCTAAGGAAAGAAGTTTTGAAGATGTTTGGGCCTATCCAGAGCCCCTGAGGGCAAATCACTTACGAATGCGCTTCAAATAATAACACTTGGTTGTTAAACTAGACTAAAAAAGTCTAGTTTTAATGCTATTAATGTGACTAACTCTATAATATAATACAAAATTGCGAGAAAAACTGACAAAATGATGGAAGGGTGTGTGCAAAAGAAAAAAAAACAAATACTAGGGAAAAAAAAGAGAAAGAAAAGAAGAAAAAGGAAAAAAATAGCCCAGCTCCTGAGACTTCCAGTGTATGTATGAGCGTGTGCGTGAGTGTGTGCGTATGTATGTTTGTCTGTGTGTATGTGTGTTCCACCAATGACCTGTTGACCATACACAGTCCAAATTTTCAGGGTCCCCCATTCTAGTCCTGTCATATGCTCATTCCTTATCACTTGCCACATCTGTTATATATTCTCCTAGCCTCAACCAAACCCTTCCCACACGGTTAACAGGCACGCATTACTTTTATGTATATCTGAATAAGAGAGTAGATGAGTCAAATATGCCAGAATTTTAATGTGTGGTGTGAAAGAAGTGTGGGTGTTTGCAAAGCTGAGTTTTGCTCACTCCCCCAGGCTGGGGACCCTTTTGGGGATGATATGCAATTTGTCCACTTAGCCTCAATGTCTATGCTGGTTAAGAGGGGTACTTCCTCAAAGACACTGTGTCAAAGTGGAGGAGATGAATTGCAAGGGAATTAAGCCCAGACCAGAAAGTGTCTGTCATTGGACCCTCTTTGCTATGTCAATTCCTCAAAGGGAACATGGAAGATTAAATGGGTTCTGGCTCAGAGTTTAGGATCAAGGGTCATACCCACAACTAAATGCGAAGTGTTTTGTGGGGTCTGAAATAAAACGGTTGGAAGGGAGGAATGACAGGATGCTGATGTGTGTGATGTCATGTCTCAACCACATTCAGTGGGAGAGCCCATCGTTAGTTTTCTGGGAGAGTCTGAAGGAGGACAAGATGGAGAGCAAGAGTGACTCTCTCAATCTCTCCTGAAGGACTTGATCTTCCTCCAGACAGGAGATTCCATCTAGCATCAAGCTTCTTGACTTCTGTTCTCCTATCTCTGTAATATCCATCAGGATCGAGATGCCGAGAATGTCAGAGACTTTTCAAATGACTTCTCTAATGAAGCCTTAACCAAAAAAATCTACATATTTTGTCACTGCTAAGTATGGATACATATGTACATGGAAATATAATCAGGATAGGTATTGGATCCCAAAGTCTGGTCTCAAAGAAGTACATCTCCAGACACCCACCCAAAGAGGCCACTTGACCAGAACCAAGAGAGGTGGCCATGGAGAAGTTCAGGGGAATCTGCACATTTGTGCCGCGTCTGTCCAGATCAAGCTCTATTGCTCCAGTATTTATTTCGAAAAGGCCAGTTGGCAGGGATTTCTACTGAGCAGACGGAGTAAACAGGGCCGAGGGGACTGAGGAGGTTTTATGTATCTGAGCAGGACAGACTAAGAGAGAGAAGGATTCCTGGAGATTAAATTTTTGACCCTAAAAAGGGCTTTTCTCAAATTTATGAAAACTAGAGAATCATGAGTAAAAAGTTCTATTTAACTTTCAGTTCCAGGTCTTGATCACAACTAATCTCTGAAGTTAGTGTCCCAGTAAGCTCCATTTGAAATCAGCAACAGGTCATTTGCATACAGAAGGAAAGTTCTGAGGCTGGGTGCATACTTGTGGCTACCTTGAAAGAATCTAGCTAAAATAGTCTAAAGTCCCATGAGAATAGCTACTATGTAGAATTCATCACACACACAGGCTGTAAACTTGAATTGTAGGGAAGGAGAATGTTGAGGCCAGGAGCAGCTTTTGAAGACACTTGGAGGTGCTTGTGAGTCTCCCACAGCAAGTAAACCTCTGAGCTTCAATTTTCTCATCTATAAAACTGGAATAGTAGTCCCTATTCTATCCGTATCAGTAAGGTGATTACTTGTATGAATCATATGAGGTAATTGTCTTAGTCTGCTCAGGCTGCTATAACAAAATACCATAGACTGAGTGGCTTAAACTACAGACATTTATTTCTTACAGTTCTGGAAGCTGGGAAGTCCAAGATCAAGATGCCTAGTAAGAGCTCTCTTCCTGGCTTGCAGATGGCCGCCTTCTTGCTGTATCCTCACTTGGAGGAAAGAGACAGCAGTCCGGGGGAGTGTTCTGGTCTCCTCCTCTTCTTATAAGGGTGTTAATCCCATCATGGGACTCCACCCTCATGATCTTATCTAAACTTAACTACCTCCCAAAGGCCCCCTCCAAATGCCATCACATTGGGGATTAGGGCTTCAACATATGAATTTGGGGTGACACAAACATTCAGTTCATGGCAGTAATGAAAGAATTTTGTAAATTACATAGAACTCTATAAATTCATTATGGTGTCATTATCATCACTACTAATATGAGCTTCGTATAACGTGTTAGAGCCTGCCACAATATCCTGTCTTTTTCCCTTAAGGATCATGGAGATATAATGAAACTTACAAATATGTCCTGCAACCCTTGTCCCTACCCTTGCTTTACATATGAGGAAAGTGAGCTCATGTCATGTCCAAGGTTATATAGCAATTGTTAAGGTAGGCTGGTTCAGAGGCTAAGAGCTTTGCAAACAGATAAACCTGGCGATAAATTCCACTTTCATTATTTTAATAAGTAGTGTCCTTGGACAAATTATTTAGTCTCTCTAAGGCTCAATTTCCTCATTTGTAAAAGAAGGATGATAATAATACTGATTTTATCAGAGTTGTAGTGAAGTTTGTCAGATAATGTATGTTACATGCACACATTATTCCGTATTAACACAGAGTAAGAGTTTGATAAATATTGTTAGTGTTAAATGCTACTGAATGTTAAATGCTTCTGTTATGTTTTATCGTTAGCATTATTATTAATCACAGAGTTGGAATAAGCACCCAAGTCTCCTGACATCCGGTGTTTTTCACAAAAAGAAAGCATCCAAATCTAGCAAAGCCAATTAAGGGCAAGAACAATTTCTTTCTTAATGCTAAATCTTATTAGATTTTCCAGCTGTTTGTTTCATCTAAATAGTAAAGTTGAGCGTGAGGAAAACAGTTCCTGGAACTACTCGTCAGAAGGCCAGGAAGTCGAACAGGCCCCAGGTTATAGAGCTCACTTGCTATTAGCTGAGCTTTGTTGCTGGGGCACCTGTTTCTCCGGCAAATCAAGGACAGTATAAGACTGGTTTGAAGCCACAGGTAAAAGTGCCCTGTGCAAAAACATCACTGGGTCCACCCTTCTGCAGATAGCTTGGCTCTGAAGGAAAACTCACACAACATTTGCTTTCTTTTTGTACTAGGTCTATTTCTTAGTGTTTGGAATTGCTACTTTACTTTCCTAAATCAGGAACAAACAAAAAAAAAGATACAAAAAACTAATCAAAACATGAGTGCCCAGTTAGAACTGGTAGGGTGAGTCAGTGTTCAAGGACCAATTTCTCTGCCAGAGGGAGGCTGGATGTTTGCCTCATATCCAAGCTCTCTGTTAAAGTAGAAAAGGTTAATGGATTAGCCCTGACAGATGACTGATGCTCTCAGCAAGCATGGGCCCCAAGCCAGGAATCAGCCCTACGTACAGACGGCAGCCATGTCTGGGGGTGCTGAACAGGGCTGATAACAGGACCGGAAACCCATCAGAGACACCCACCCCCTTACCTCTGGGCCTCATCAAAATTACCTGCCAGAGACACTGCTCCAGACCAGCACCTTGTCAGACTATTTTGTAATAGAAAACAGCTGCTCCTGTTGGGAGACGCAGGTGGGAGGAGTGAAAAGAATGGGGAAAAGAACCATTCATAACTTTTCTGCTTCTGCACAACTGTAAGTTGCAATCACCAGGCAAGTAAGAACGGGAAATTCTGGGGACCCTGAGGGAATGATATTATCTTCCTTTAAAGGGACAGATAGGAAATCAAAGCTACTGAATTTAAATCACAGATGACTGTTCATCCTTAGGGGTGGGTTTAGAATAGGTTCTGGATGCTGCTTACCAGCATCCTAGGGATAGCAGAGGTGATGTGGTACAGTGTGGTCAGGCAATTGATTGTGAAATATGTCTCAATATTACATTTACTTGCAAGATCCTCAGCTTTACCCCACAATCTGGCATTCTCTCTCTGATCAGGTCAGTGTAATGCCAAACTGAGTCACTGACTCCCTCCCTTTGCCCAAGAAAATAGAGACACAATTCCAAGGAAGCTTTTTGTTGTTGTTAGTTTCTCTGTCTCCAATTTCATTTCTGTCATAAATAACATCAATTATCTGATGTGTAACTGACAGAGCAGTTAGTTTGCCGCCAATGCATCATTTAGTTCAGCTGACTCAGCAAAACACTTGAGTGTGCATGTGCCTCTGTGTGTGTACAGACTTCGATGCTTGAGTTGTCACGGTAGCTGGAAAAGGCTGTCTGCCTCTAGATTAATGATAAACAAGGCTCAGAGCACAGTTTCTAAGTTGTGTTTCATTTGGGGCTTCTCAAACTGCATTTATCAGACACTAAGTCATTATCGGCCTTTGGAAAATTCACAGGTTTTCCAGAGTCCAGGGTAGTAGTTAGCTCTTATTTGTAAAAACAGGTGCTGAAGAACATAAGGTCATAGAAAAATCAGGAATCAGGACTTTGCAGAGTGACATATGGTAAAGGAATGAATAAAAGTATGAATGAATGATATGACTTTCTGGTTATAATATCGTCAAAGGAAATCAAATACCTCGTGTTTAGATTTCCACCGTGCTTGCATTTCAGTATCTTTAAGAGATACTACCCCTAATCTTTTCCCTTCAGCTTCCTTGGACCTGCTTAAACTCAGTGTCTCTCCTATCAAATCAGTCAAGTCAGGAAAATTTTTTTTTCAAGAAAGTGAATGAAAGGTGACATATGCTTAATTATAGTAAAGAAATTTAAATTTGTTGATGGAATTTTGGATGCTTTTTGTGATGTAAATATTAGTTAACAGGAAAAATACTCATTAAAACTTTTTTATACTTTTTTTCTTTTTATAGTTTTCTAGAAAAAAATTGTAATTGATGAAACGAGAGAAACTTAACACCCAAAGAGCTAATCCATGATATTATAGATATTATACTGCAACACATACATATTCTTTCCTAACTCAATGTCAAATCTAATCTAATCTAATCTTAGATTACTCCCCAATCTTAAACTCTAATTAATCTAAGGGAAAAATAGATATTAATATCAATATGCAAAATCCCCCAATATGAACACCTCCCCATCAGTGTTTACGTTCTGATGTCAGTTATAAGGGTCCCTAAGCAGAGATTTGAAACACTTCATATTCATGAATTGAGAAATCACAGAACTACAATTGCTGCATACGTGTTCATGTAAATTTCACTTTTTTGTTTGTTTGTTTGTTTTGTTTTTGTGTGAGGAAGATCAGCCCTGAGCTAACATCCGTTGCCAAGCCTCCTCTTTTTGCTGAGGAAGACTGGCCCTGGGCTAACATCCATGCCCATCTTCCTCTACTTTATATGGGACGCCGCCACAGCATGGCCTGACAAGCGGTGCGTCAGTGCACGCCCAGGATCCGAACGTGCGAACCCTGGCCCGCTGCAGCGGAGCGCGTGCACTTAACCGCTGCTCAACCAGGCTGGCCCCTAAATTCCACTTTTTAATATACCAATTCCTAGTTTCCCAATATAATGAAATCCTACACTAAATAAATAAATCCAGTAGCTCACAAATATATGTCTTAGCTGGCCAAGCATCTTATGATTTTAAAATGGAATACAGTGTTCCAAAAATTATTCCGGCATTTCGGCAGTTGTGTTTGGTAGTTGCAGTATGTCGGTGTCCACACAGATTGGACAGATTTCAGCACAGCTCTTCCTAATATTTGAGAAAAAAATAACTAGCTATATTCTTTTTCTTTTATCAGCATTGAAAGCCCACAACGTAATTAATACTATGTATTGATTTATTGAGCATTTACCATGTGCCAGTCTATTTACATTTCTGTAATGTAATCTTTTAACATCCCTATGGTGTAGGTAGATTATTTTTATTTTCATTTATAGATGAAGAAAGTGAGGTTTGGAGAGGTTAGGTAAACATACCCAAGTTGAAAAAAAAGGTAATACATAGAGGAGCTGGGAGTTAAACCCAGTTATGTACGCCTCCTTAGGCTATGATAACCTCTCCACTATCTTGACTTACAAGTGTTGGCTAAAAAAAGAAGAAAAAAGGAGCAAAACTAAAACAAGTCAAAGAGAAAATATGCAAATAAGATGTGCACAGAGACCCTGCATTGAAGGAATAATCGTATTCCAAAGGGCTATGTATTTCTCCTGAAATGTTGAAGGAAATGTACTCTTTGAAGAGTATAAGGTGCTGCCGTCCCTTCCACTGGGCCGATGTCTTGTATTTCGAGGAGCAAGTGCTGAACCATTCCTCTGAGTGGTTGGGTCTAGGAGATAGGATACATGCTTACATCTGGATCCTAAGGAAGCTGTGTATCAATTTATTCACCATTTTATGTGTTTTATCAAAGGCTGTAAAGACAATTCCTGAAGATGAATGTGATCTTCTCAACAATGTTGAAGTGCAGAAATGTAGATTATGATCAAATTGTCTTAGAATTGTCTTTTTTTGTCCATTTCCTTCGGAGTTTTAAAAGAGTTCAAAGCAAAGGCTAAACAATTTCACTGAAGTCTGCATGCAGGATGAGACCAGTGGCATCACCAACATATCGAAATGCCCCAAACATAAGGAATGTTTGAGAGTCTGTTCACTGCAAACTTCCTACCCTCATGTATTTCAGAGAAAAGCCTTTCTGGGTCATTTATACTTATTTCAACAAAATGCTACTGAGTAATTCTCTTGGGCTCTATAATTTACTTCAGTAAGTTTGACTTTTAAGCCAAGATGCTACAAATTAAGGAGTCTTATAAAAATGCAGTTTTCCAAAGATGTCAACTTTGCTGGATATGTAAAAAGGCACAGGAAGAATCCTAAATAATATTTCACTTTGCAAAAGATATTCAACCAAAAACCTGACATAGAAGGCATGGATACCTTACAGAGGAGGGGAGGAGAAGGAGATCTCTGGCAACTAAATGAGCTGTGGAAATCATTCAGACTTGGGTTCCAATAATGACTCCACAACCTCCTATGAAACCTCGGATCATCATTTAAAGGAGATCAGCTTTTAAAGATATGGGGAAGATTAATTTAATATATGTAAAATGAGATAATATATGTAAAATCACAGGGATCAATAAACTAAAAATGCAATTATTATTGACTAGAGTCATAGATCTTTGGAAAGTATGATACTAAAACTTACAAATTGGAGTGCACCACACAAGTTTAGCTGCTCCATTAGACAGTTTTGAGTATGCTGCTCAGGAAGCAGCCCTTCGGGGAAAACTCACCACCCACAGAAACCAACAATTGCAATTCGGAGGAAATGGACCCCACCCTAACCACTCCAACAGATGACGTTTCTACCCTGGGAGGCATCTAGTCACAGATGGAGATGTTCCTTTTAAAGTCTAGCTCATTTTCAACTAGAAGGATGTGCAGCTACGACACACAACTATCCACTGGGGCTTTGGGGGGAAAAAATAAAATAAATAAAATCTTAAAGTCTAGCTCATTTTTATCACATTGGATCCTACAAGGGAAATGGATATTCTGGTAGATAAAAGCATACATTGTAAGTTCCCACTGCCAGGATTCGAATCACGGCTCTGTCATTCAGAGCCAGCTACATAATTGCAGGGCCCGGCTCAAAATAAAAATGCAGGGTCCCTTGTCCAAAAATCAGGGAGGAAGTGTCATTAAAGATACTAAAATATAAAGGTGTTTTCTTCCACAGTCTCTCTTTTGTCATGGTGTTTTATTTGCTATTTAACGTCAGTCTAAGGAAAGAAAAATTAAAATTTTAAATTATTAGCATAAATTTTACAATTTATCTCTATATTATGCAATAGCAGTTTAAGGGCAAATTTAAGAGCGTGTAAAGTGTGTGCAGAATCACTGAAATTGCACAATTCATGCTCCATAGCTCACATATGCATATGTATTGTGTTCTTACTACAACAGTGGAAACATGGCACAAAACTAACTCTACTGTTTTTATTTCACTTCTTGATGTGTGAACATTCTACCAACACTCTCTACCTTTGGCTTACCGATGAGTAAGGAGAGACTGAAAAGAAAAAGAATTATGAATGATCCTTTTTCCCTTTCCTTCTGTGTCATCATTTCAGGCATGAGTAGTTGGTAATACAGGGAAGAAACATGAGTAAGAAGAGATATGGTAGGGTGCCTGGACATTAGTGTTTCTTAGAATACCATTGCCTTCTGTGTTCAATGCAAGTTCTTGTTTGAGTAGAAAGTGTGGCCCATGGAGCTATCAGTGCCCCCACTTACTCAGTCACAGATACAGCATGCTTACTTTACACTTGCCTCAAGTCTCCCTAAACTCCCATGCATGGTAGGTCAGTCCACTGGAACTCTGTGCTCACGGGACATCACGAACACTATATGTGAACTGAGCAGCAAGGAACAGCAGACTCCTATACCACACATACCTCCTCTGCTCACACACACACTCTCTTGTCCCATTGAGCTTCAATTACAAAACGCGAGTTGAATAATAAAATTATTAAGAACTTTAACAGTAATGACAGAGCATTAAACTAAGTATGAGGCCCTCTGAACACAGGGCCCTGTGCAATTGCACAGGCTAAATATCCGTGCATGCAGCCTGCCCTGCACTTACTAACTGTGTGATCTCAGGCATGTTACTAAACCTCTCTGTGCCTCAGTTTCTTCTTCTGTAAATTGGGAAAAAAAAATCATACCTATCTCATAAAATTGTTGTAAAAAACAAGTGTATTAATATATAAAGTGTTTGAAATAGTGTCTGGCATATAGTGCAATATAATCAATAGCTATTATTGCTATTTTATCTTCATCATCACAAAGCTGCTTTTTGGGGCATAGCATTTTCAAGATAATGGCCTCAAAATGAGATTCAAGGATGATCTTTGAATTTTATACATCCATACCATCTTTGTCCTCAAATTCTTACAAGGATCATAAAAACCTTATAATGAGGTTTTTTTCTATACTGACGATTGTTGTGGAGGGCTATCTTGTGGATTGTATGATATTTAGCAGCATCCTTGGCCTCCACTCATGAAAAGATGGTAACCTTCTCCCCAGTTATGACAACAAAAAATTACTTTGGACATTGCCAAAGTGTCCTAGGGGGCAAAATCTCCCTCCCTCACCCCCTCCTCCTGTGAGAACCACTGCTTTATGATTATACAGTATGCATAAGAACATTGAAAGCTATCCTGCCAAACAGTACATCAAGGGCCAAAGAACCCCCCAAGCATATAGTGCTAGCCCAGCACTCTCAAAACCCAACATAGCAAACCCCAAAATGGCATCTTACTTCGATTCACTACAGCCCTGTAGCTACCTACCTCTTCCTCTCACTTACTGAGGAGGGAGGATCAAGCTGTCAAAAAAAAAAAAAAAACAACATGGAAAAAAGTTTCATTCGAATCTGGGAACTGTCAAATCTCTGATAAGCTGGTCTAAGAAAACAGAAGTGAATTAACTCTGGTTCCCAGGACGAGAAGACCCAGGAGGTATTATCGTCCAGACTCTACACTAGACCTGCTACCTCCTCCCCCACTGCAGACACTCCTTGGCATGCCTCTGCTCAGACAAAGCCCTGATGGAAAGTAACATGAGGACTGTGCTGACTCCAGTGAGTTTGATTTATCAGGACTACTGGCATTTGCAAAAGCAAGTGGTCTGTTGGATGAAATGTTTCCCAGGCGAAAAGAAAAAAAAATCTGGCTTGATTATCCCTGCTTTTGGAACTTCTTAATGTCATTGGTTCTTCTCAGCAGGGCAAAAACAATGGGAATTCCATCTGCAAGAGGCTCTAGGTGTTCTAGTCATGTCTCACCCCCAGATCCCATCACCTCCTCAAGCACTTTTATTTCCTTACACAAGGAACGTTAATAAACCCACACTCTACACTTTTCTAACTGCTCACTCTCTAACCTTCCTCCCCACACTTTCCCCATCAGGCATCCTTCTATTTCCCCTCCCCCAATTCAAGGTCCACTCCCATCTGTTTTCTGTTAGGAGTTCATTTCCAGAGTGCAGGCTGGTGGAATTTGGAGTTCAGACCCCCTCGAGTGATGAGAGTCCTGGGGCTGCTGAAGTCCCTGCACGCGGTCCCTGCCACCACCCCCTCCTTTCCCTCCCTATGCCCCATTCGCCCTTGTGCAATAACATGCTGGAGCCCACATCTGTTTTCAATTCCATGTTCATTTGAACTGCTCTGGGAAGATGGAAGCTCTCAGTAAAGGCTGGGGTCTTAAAGCAACAGCATGAATACAAACAACTTTATTTGACCAACAAAGGAATAAATATATATATAGAAAGAAATCCTTCCATATCCAAGCTGGAGCAATTTCATTGAAGATCTGTCTGTCTACTCTGGTTCCTGGATGAGGCAATATATAATCATGGATTCTTAATTCCTTCATTCTTGGTTCTAATGGTCATCTCTTGCCCAATTTCCAATCTGGGAATGTTGCCTGAATTCCACGATCTGAATCAACAGTGGATGTTCCCAGACTCCTCTCTTAGCCTTCAGTTTATTTTCTGACCAAAACTGTAGATTTTTTTCTCATTAAAAAAATAATGTAGGGGATTTTGTTGTCATTTTTTTATCTCTCATTTTATTGCCAAAATACAAGATGAGTCATATATGTGTCTTTTAGAAGGGAAGGCTAGTAACATGTTCATCTTTCATGCAAAACAATCAAATGATCTTCTGTAGAAGGTGAGGCTATGTCCTCAGCCAATATTCTGCTTCTTCTTGAGAAAAATGTATTTGGCCATAATTATGAGGCTATTACCTACGGCTTACATGTCACTGGTAAGTCATGAGGAGAATGAACCAAAAAACTTTGGAGGCAGAAGATCCTAACAAAACAGGTTTTATTTTGTCATCATAAAAAAGAAACCCTAGTGATAGAAAGTTACCACAGTAAAGAGCATTCGTTCTTTCAGGAACTGGGGAATCAACAGGAGTAACTGAGAGTGTAGATGCTTCCATAGCATCATTTCTCTATAAACAACCTGAATGCTCATGCCCCTGACTCATTTGATTGACACCAGAGTCTCAGGCGCAGGAGAGAGGAGAGAAAAGTAAAGGACGCAAGCTGACCACAGGGATTATGTGTTCATTCATTCATTCTTTAAAGAAATATTAGTACTAATTTAATATTTGTGATTTATAAATTATACATCAAAAATGTAATATTCATTTATCATATACATGACATATAACAATATATACTGTATTACTGTGACAAATATTTGTGGAATAATTATACACTCATGTACCATATATGTTATATATAGATATGTATGTGTATTCAATAAATATTGAGATGGTTTATGATATGTTAGCAATTTTAATATAAAATAAACTATATATAGTATATAGATATTATATATGTAATATAAATCTATACAAATATGCCGAATTATTGCACATAGAATATATCCATATGTAATATATCAATATAGATTATAGACATTCATTCAACAACTATCTATTGAGGCAGTATAGCTTGGTAGTTTAGAGTTTGGACTCTGGCACCAGACTTTCCAAGTTTAAATCTTGTTCAAATCCACTTAGTAGTTGTGTGAACTTGCAAGTTACTTAACCTATCTGGGTCTTTATCTCCTCATGTGTAAAATAGATATAATGACATTAGCTACCTGATAGGGGACTTAAAAGATTTTAATAAATTAATCCTTGAAAAATGCTTAGAAGAATACTAGCGTATGGTTAGAGTTTGATAAATGTTAGCTATTACGCACTCCACCTGGGCAATGCTGGAGTTGTAATCTAGTGAGGCAGAAAAGCAATAAAATGAGGGGTCAAGAAGGTAAAATGAGGGGACAAAGAGTAGGTTCCACTGGTGGAGGAAGGAGAGGAGATGCCTTCATTCTAGCCCTGGACTCTTTCACAAGAGAGTTTAAGAAAGGATTCCTATTAGCTAAGAAGAAGTAGGGCTATCACTGATTTGATGACAATAACCAGTGCTGTTATCATCTTCCTCTCTTTTTCATTTGGTTTCACATTAATCTTAGAAGATGACTAGTTTCTTTCTTACCCAGTTCACTAACTTTTGTGAGGATTTTGTGAGGAGAGGGATTTTTGAATTTAAAATATTACCCAATAGATTTACTACTTCCACAACAAACCCTATATGCTACAAAAAGAATTTTATGTAGAGTCAACTCTGAAGCCATAAACCTAATTTTAGGTGAATGCCAAAACTGAATTCTAAGTATTATTGAGACCTTCTACAACCATGATCCAGCCTTTGATTGGAACTTGGGTTGGATTAAGAGAAGTCTCTTTCTTTCTAATGATAAGCTGGTAGGGAGGGTTTCTATAAATAATGCTACTTCATCTTCATCCCCTCAGTTTCTTGGCTAACTCTGATATAATTTCTGATATAATTTGATTTATTAATAATCTCAATCCTCCTACCAGATCCAGCTCACCTTAACCTACAATTGATCAGGAGCATAAAGAGTACAAAGGTTTTCAGATGAGAAACAACGTTTTTGTCCAGTTGTAGGACAGTTGGTAGAGCTTCAAGTCTCTTATCACAGAACTCATACGTACGCCAGACAATAAAAATCCAGTCCTTAATGCTAAAATCCATAAAACTTTGAAATCCCGAAGGACTTTGGAAGGATTTTTTAACTAAGGACAAAATGATGTTGAAGGAATAGTAGTTTCTTAATGAGCTCTTCAAGGGAAAAAGCTTCCATATAATCTTTTTTTTTTCAAATAAGAGAAAGCAAGGTAAAAAAAGATAATTCTCAGATTAATGAAAGAGAAAAATATTGGGAAAAAAGATATATATTAACTCTGCCCAATAAATTAAGAAAATACATTTCACAGGGGGAAATGTAATGTGCTCAAATTCACAGCTATTGACCATGGTAAGACTGGAGAAGATGAGATCAGATGGGATAAAAAGATTGCTGACTTGTGTAATACGCAGCAATATAAATTGGAAAGAACGTGTGCTTTGGAAAAGAGACCTGAGTTCAAATATCAGATCTATCACTTCCTAGTTATGTGATCATGAGTATTTTGCTTAGCAAAATGAACTTTAATTTCCCTGTCTGACCCATGCCTACCTATATGGTTCCTTAAAATGATTGGCAATTATGCTCATCAAACACTTTGTACCATACCCAGCACATAAGAGTCATGAAATGTCACTACCTGTCCTTATAGAAAAACAGCACATCATAGTAGAAAGAGTGTGGCATTGGCATAAGGTAAGTGGTGTTTCAGAGACATACCGTGCACTGACCTGCTGTGTAATCTTGGGCCCAGCTGTCTCATTTTAAAGAAGGGTTAATAATACCCACCAGGCATTACATTAATATGGATTAAATCAAATTACACAATCTATGATCCATAGTATGTGCTCAGCAGAGGTGGATATTTTTATTATTCCCAGGGATCTGAGCAGAGAAGAAGTTCCAGTATTAGCTCTACTGCTGCTTGATAGGCCCCATCTCAGCCACCTCCCTGGACAACCACTGATGCTCAAATGGTCCAGCAATAGAAAACCTCAGTCAGGTGGAGAAGTGGGAGGGCTTTATGGAGAGGGAAATTTAATAGAACACCTCGCCAGAGAGTGACAAATATACGGATACGCTTTTCCTCAAAACAGCTCTGGGCCTTGAGGCCCCGGGGAAAGCACGCTACTCTCCCACTCCAACAGCTCATGGTAGACAAATGGCTGCTGTGGACAGAGGAGCAAGGGAAATGTGTTTGTCTTCCAAGGAGTACTTATAAAATAATTGGTGAGGGTATTCTAGGGTTACTTGAATGTATAAACTGTTTATTTTTGCAGTACTGATTGGAAAGGCATGGAGAAGGGCTAATGCACTTGGGTTCAGTGTTTATTCCTTCTAAGAGGCTAACCCCAGGGTTCACGACTGTGCAGTCATCCTCTTTTTGGAATAGATATTATTCCCCAGCACATCCCCGATGACACAAGGCCATACCATCTCACCCCATTTCCTCCCTTTAAAATCCAGTGGGTACAAGTAGTAACTATCATTCTTGAAGCCCATGCCTGGAAAGAGTTTAGGGGAGTACTCACATGTGGGTATCCCAAAATATTCTCTTATATTCATTTCTATTAATTGGTTGGAGGAGGGAGCAACTGTTTTCAATCAACTTTGCATTACAGTGAGCTTGTCCCTGCATCAAGATTTAGTGCAGAAGATTTTTTCTTAACAAATTCATCAAAACTAATTAATAACAGTGACCATAAAAGTCTGTTCATTTTTGTGAAGCATAAAAACAATGTGAAATCCATCAAATGATGTTAATAATAACATTTAACACTTAATAAATGCTTATTAGGTGCCAGGCATGGTTCTGAGTGCTTTACAGGGATTATCTTATTAATTCTCACAATGATTATTCTGTGTGACTAAATGTTACTATTCCTATGTACAGGTAAGGTAACAGAAGCACAGAGAGGTTAAATATCTTGGACAAGTGGTGAGACTGGTAGATGACTGGAGCTGTAATTTAGAATGGAGGCAAATCTGATTCAGAGCCTGCATTTTGGACTCGGCTGTAGGAGGCCATCTTTTTATTTTTACCATAGAAATTTATTGGACAGAAGAACATTCCAGAAACACTAGAAATACTGCAAACCAATGAGGTCTAGATCTCAGCACTGGGAGGAAGGCCCCTCTCCAGATTTGTTTCTTCCTTGGGTGCCCTGTCTCAGCCCCAGGCTGTTCCTATCTCTACTATTTCTGTGTTCATTAGAGTTCTCTGCCCCTTACTAGTCCCTTCCCATTACTGTTACTCCAATCTCCTGTTAAAACGAATATTTCTTCATATTAAACACCCTGTTCAAATTACTGGTCTTTTCTGTCTGTTGGTAGGACTGAGATGGGTACATTCCCCAACCTCATGCCTTACTACTTTCACTGTTGTTTCTTCTGCTTCAGCCACTCCCGAACCCTTGTTGTTCCTCAAATATTATATCTATGTCCCCGCCTCAGAGTTTTTGTACCCGCTCTTCCCTCAGTCTGCAAAGCTCTTCCTCCAGATATGCATGTAGTTTTCTCTCTTACGTTCTGAGAGTCATGAAATGCATGCTACCTTCTCCTTAAGCTCTTGCTTAAATGTCACTATCTCAACGATGACTCTTTTGATCCCCTACCTAAATTGCACCGTCCCTTCCCTATCTTCCTTTCCCTTTTAACTTTTTTCCCATAGCACTTTTCATTACCTGGCATACTATCCGTGTTACTTATTTTTGTTGTTTATTATCCTCTTTACTTCCTCCACTAGCATATAAACTTCCTGAGGGATTTTTGACTATTTTGTTCGCTGCTGTATCCTCAGAACCTAGTACAGCAGCTGACACATAGTAAGCACTATGCTGTTACTTTTTGATGAATGAATGTCCATAAGGTAAAAATAAATCACTCTTGCAGACAAAGCACAACTGTTTATGATACTGCTAACAGAGAAAAATTTCTCCTGAACCTATAGGTTCTCATAGAAAATATACTTTATTATCTATTGAACAACATCTTTTTGGTGTGTGTGTGAGGAAGATTGTCCCTGAGCTAACATCTGTGCCAATCTTCCTCTATTGTGTACGTGGGACACTGCCACAGCATGGCGTCATGAGCAGTTCGTAGGTCCATGCCTGGGGATCCGAACTCATGACCCCTGGGCTACTGAAGCGGAGTGCGTGAACTTAACCACTATGCCACTGGGCTGGCCCCTATTGCACAATATCTTTAACAATATTTCAACAAGCACAGCAAATAATTTCATGATGTATTTTAATAATATCTCTTAAAATAAATCATTGACATAATACAAAAGTGTTATCCAATAAACACTATTGAGAACTGCACACTAAATTTTGAAAATGATATTTTATAATATATCAATTATTAATAATCTCCTTTGAAACTTTTTAAGAATTTCCTTCTACAAAAATTTAACATGATGTTTATAAATTTATTTCACTTTGTTTCAGTAATGTGCATAATAAAATAATACTCTATCTCTTCCTTCATCAAAAAGTGTTATGGTTTTCTGATTTTATTACCTAGAGTGTTACCTCTTCATCTTTGAGTTTCTCTGTAGTCTTAGATCACATAGTCATTTACATTCGGAGATGTTTCTCAAATCCCCTCTCTGGAGCATAAAGTACTGGAGCCTAAAGTACTGGAGCCTTAACTTCACCCCATAGTAACCTTATACCATGGCATATAGGATATAGATGAGTTTTCTCTTCCACCTACCTCAACCCTCTTCAACCAACATTTCAAAATCATACTGAAGTATACTTCTGATGCTCAGTTTTATTTTCTACAGATTCCCTTAGCTATCCCAAAGATACATTTTAAAATACACCCCTTTCTATCAAATGATTGGCAGCAAAAAATGATTCAGATTTATGTATACACAGACTAAAATATTTCAAAGAAAAATATAGAGAAGTAAATTTCCATATCCTAGGACATTATGTAAGGGTAATTTGCACTATAGTAAGAATGATAATATTTACTATAGCTACAAAAAAATTTTAGATTGTGGAGAAAAGACCATGACCTAGAAATATGAGAAAGCTTCTTGGAGGAGATTATAGAACATTCAGTGTTTGTTTAACACCAAAACATCTCAAATTCTACACTTCATCATTCTTCTGACTCCCAAGATAAGAATGTCTCCAAAAAGCCCAGAGAGATCTCTTCTGGTTCGTATAGATTTCAATATGAAAGACTAAACTCGATGCTCAATTGGAAAATAGATGGACCATTTACAAATGATAAAGAAGTGATTAAAATAGCATTATCTTTTGATTAAAGCAGATATCAAGTGGTATGGGATTCACAGAAAGTCAATAGTGACTGATTAATTTTCCATAGAGTTTTCTCACTGAAATCATTTTCTTTCTCAATCTAGAGACACTGCCTGGACCTAATAGAAGTCAGACCACTTAATATTTTCCTTCTGTAAAAGATCCATTCCCTATGAGCTCAATGTCCCCTTCTGTGAGTTTCATTAATCACATAGTGATCTATTAAGTTTGGTATTTTCCCAAGCACATGTGATTTCCATAGTAAACTTTACTAGGGGCATGAATCATTCCTACTGACTTGCCAGTGAAAAGTTAGACAGGAGATAAAGTGCTACTACAGAGAAAGATAGCACAGGCAGCAAGATCTAAAGCCCAGCATGAAGACCAACTCCATGTTAACACATCTCCATAAAATTTCTGAACTGTACAGACACCATGTTATGTCACCAAACAGGCACTGTGACATTACCACTTTTTAATACTTTTTATACTGCCAGACAGTTTAAAGGATAGGAGGAGTGTTGATTTTACACAATAAACTTTAAAAATCATATCTGGTTAGGACATTTTCTGTAAGGGATTGTCCAGTAAGCTTATCTAGTGGCAAGTGGGCATACACCTACATGAACAATTGTTTGGAATTTCATACAAAAACATGGGGTTCACTTTCCCTGGAAAAATGGCCAATTTAGAAGGAAATTGAATTTGAAGTCAACTGGTTACATTAGAAATAAGTTTCATGACTACAAGACAACATATAATTAAGACTATATATAGCTAAGGGATATACATATAGATATAGACAACAAAACTATATATAACAAGACTGTATATAACCAAGAGATCCTTACTCAAATTATATGGGAAGAGTAACTTGAAGGCTGGGAGAAAATGTCAAGTGTAGGAAAATAGTCACACAAACTTTATTATCATTGTAAGTTGTGGCAAGAGGTAGAAGGGAAAAGGCTATTCCTTTCAATATCACTTACTTTGATTGACTAGATCACTGGCCATTGGAACACAGATTTTCATACCTAGTCTTTAAAATGTAACTTAGTGGTACTCTTCCATTAACAGCAAAGCATTCTTCTTACTGATATTGGGAGTCGGCCAGGTGACTTCCTGTAACCAATGAAATATTAGTGTATGTGACACTAGAAAATGCCTTAAATATACTTTTATAGTTTCACTGGTTTCTGAAGCTCCTGAAATACCATTAGAAAACCATGCCCAAAGTAACCACTGCTTTTCAGCCAGGGACCCAGAATAAGACACATGAAGATGACCTGAACTTAACCTGAAGCTTGCAGTGTGAAACAGCAATGCACCTGTTTATTACAGATCCACAGGCAAGAAAACAAGTGCTTTTTGTTGTAAGCCACTGAGTTTTTCACTGAGTAAATAAAATCCCAAACCTGGCCCCTAGCAATTTTCAAGTCCCTAAACTCATATTAAAAGGAAGTAGACTATTAAAGCAGTAAGGCTGCATCCTTCCTAATGTCACTTTCAACTGTGGTCAAGGTGGATATTGGACAAGAGAGATCCTCCCAGAGATCAAAACTAAGACAACATGATTACCCGACCAAGGAACTCCTTACAATGAAAGAGCAGGGAACTCTTACTATACCTACCTAGCTACAAAAAAAAAAAAAAATTCCCCTTATTATTTTAGCAAAGACTTGAGTCATTTTTTGTTACTTCAATTAAAAGCATCTTAGATCTTAACATTATAAATGATCTCATGTTTTAATATTATTTATGAACCATAATTATAATAAAAGAGAAACATAAGGTAATATGAAGACATATCTGAAATATGATTAGAATTTCACTATGTGAAGTAGATATGGGCAGAGCAGTTCCTGGATCAGAGAACTCAAATAAAAGACAGTGTGCCTTGAAGAAAGGAAGTAACATTGTGGAGGGAAAATAAAGTAAGACCGGAGGTATTGGGAGGAGCAAAAATGTGCTCTTTATTCTGAAAGCAAAGGTTATACCTGTAGTAAATTGTGTAGTCAGAATTCTTTAAAGACAAACAAATAGTTAATTGATAGTGACTCAACCCACATGATGAAATAATCGTATCTAATTTCATAAACAATTAACTTATGCAAAATAAATAAGAAACTTTTAAAGTTAAGAGAGTAGCAGCCATTTCTGCTTTGATCACTGCCATATCCCAGCAGATACGGAACAGGCCTAGCAATTGGAATAAAGCAGGGACTTAGCACTACTGACCAAATGAGTAAATGAATGAATATACAGTATGACTATGATAACAGTGTTCAGTCCCACCAAATTAAGGATCTAAGGTTAATGGAAATTCCCTTTTGCTATTAGCTTCTGAATCCTCTTTTTTTTTAATGTGGCCTAGAATAATTGTTCCTTTGTACTAAAATTTTTAATACCAACTACAGTTATATTGTTTATGTTTCCATATGCAAGTACTCAAGTTTAAGGCTTTTTTGAAAAAGACTTCAATTAACACTTTTATTACTCTAGACTAGGAACCTTTAAAATTAATTACATATAATTTAATTCTTCTTCAAAACAAGCTCTGCACATGATGAATGTAGTTGCTTGCAACTTGTTTGTACCATGTTGCTGCTGTTTATATTTTTGAGGAGCAGAGAGTGGAGGGATTCTATAACTTTAGCAGGAAGAGAATAAAAGACTTAATTTTAAAGTAAAATTGAGAGCTCCTAAGTCTCCAGGGTGGATAGCAGCTCCAGGTAAATTCTCTGAATCATCCTTTCTTCCTGTTTTCTCCACCATGTTGACGCCATATAAATGGTGCCTGATCACACCTCTCCATTCTCATTTCTGCCTGTCAGAAGCAAATGTGAAACCATGGTAGAGAGATATATAAAAATTTCTGGCCACAAAGGATTCCTATTTTTAAAAAACTCAAGACAAATGTTAAGTAATATGAAATAATAGCCAAAAATGTATTAACATAGTTAGGAGGGTAGGCATTTAAAGAAATAAAATACAGTCCAAAAAGTACAAGAAAATACTAAGAAACTATTTTTTAAAAACCTGGCAAGTTTGACAAAGAACCAACTAGAAATTCTAAAACTTAAAAACATTTATGAAAAAATATTCAATAAATGGCTGAAAAAACAGATTAGACTAAAAGGAATATAGAAATATTCATTAAATAAATATGAATAAATTACTCATAGTAGAGCAATGAGAGACAAAGAGGAGAAAAATATGAAAGAAGTTAAAAAAGAGAATAAGAAACAGGAAAGCTGGGATGAGAAGTACTAAGATATGTCCTCTAGGAATACCTGGAGAAAATAGAAGGGGAAAGAGGAAATATTCACGAAGATAATGGCAGAGAAATGTTTACAAACTGTGAAATATCTGAATAATTAGGTTAAAAGTATAATAAAACTGAATCCTGAGCAAAAAAATAAATACACTCAAAGATATGTCAAGGTAAACTGTAATCACCTAAGAAAAATAAAAGGTTATAAGAGGAGCCTAAGAGAAAAAACAGCTTATTTACCAAAAAAAAAACCCCACAAAAAATAAACTGTACGGGGCCGGCCCCGTGGCTTAGTGGTTAAGTGCGTGCGCTCCGATGCAGGCGGCCCAGGTTCGGATCCCGGACATACAACTATCTACTGGGGCTTTGGGGCAAAAATAAATAAATAAATTAAATTAAATTAAAAAATAAATAAATAAATAAAATAAACTGTACGGGTCAGCCTGGTGGCGTAACGGTTAAGTTCCCACGTTCTGCTTTGGTCCGGGGTTCACATGTGTCAGATCCAAGGCGTGGACCTATGCACCACTCATCAAGCCATGCTGTGGTGGCATGCCATATACAAAATAGAAGAAGATGGGCACGGATGTTAGCTCAGGGCTAATCTTCCTCACCAATAAATAAATAAATAAATAAAATAAACTGTAGAAGATTTCTTCACAATGAAAAAATATTGCAATACTCAATCTAGAATGGTATAGCCAGCTATACTATCATTTAAGAGTGAGAATAAAATGAAGAAAAATTTAAAAAGAAATAACCTCACTGCAAGTGTGTGCATGAGTGTGTGTGAATTTCAAGAAGAAAGCTGAAGGCAAAACAAAATAATGTGAGAAAAAGTGCAATGATGATGAAGGTAAAAGGTAAAAATATAAATGAACATAAAGTAAAGACTGACTAAAATTCAATAATGATAAAAATAATACCAATCACCAATTTGGAGTATGGAAAACAAGGTGAGGAAGGGAGTGGAGATAGATCAGAGTGACAGTGTGTTAAGATCTTTGTACATTTAGGAGAAGGTATAGACATTAATTAACTTTAGATTTTTAAGTGCACTATGCATGCTAAAAATTTAACTATAATGACTAAATAAACAGAAATGGAGTGGGTCACTTTCAAAGTCACAGAGGAAATTAAGAGAAAAAGAAAAACCAATAGAATAAAAGAAAAATGAAAGCATAGAGTGCTAAGTAATGTGATAGTAAGTCCAAAATATATCACTTATGAAAACAAATTGATTATACTTTCTAGTTTAAATACAAGGATACTCAGGCAAGATTTTAAATAATCAAGTTACAAATTCTGCTTCTGTTATGGCCAAACAGACCTGCCATCTTGCTTATAACAATTTAAACCTGGACAAAACACAAAAACAACTACCAGAAGGGAGAATTTAAAAGGCAGCCAAAATTTGAAAGAATATCCCCAGAGTGGGGTGGATTTACTACTTGTATTGTTTAAGTTTGAGGGCACCTGCAGTCTGCACAGCATGTTAGGAAACTTAGAGACCTATATAAAAATTTTCTGTGTTTCTGGCCAAAAGTAGGGGTTTACAGAAAGAGCTAGATAGAGAAAACCCCAAATTCTGTGATTAACTCTGCCAAGGTCCAGCTTACCCTTTAAATATGTATATTCAGGGCAGAAAGCAAGGAATTTAGCTTATGATAGAATAACTGAACTGCCATTTGAGCTGACTACCAAGAGATAAACTTTATAGTCTAAGTCCACCAAGTTAATTGCTTGATAAATACATTTTTTTAACTTTTCCAGGCATATACAATAATCCAGAGACTCCACAATATAACTTTCACAATATTCAGAACACAATACAAATTGCTCAACATATAAAGAATCAGGAAAATGAGAACCACCCTAAGGGAAGTATTAGAAGCCAATCCCAAGATGACACAGATGTTTGAGAAGATAAACAAAGATTTAAAGGAGCTATACAAGTATGCTCTGTGAGATAAAGGAAAATATGCTTGTTATGAATTAAAAAAACAAAACACAATCTCTGGAAAAATAGAACTAAATGGGAATTTTAGAATCAAAAAATACAACATCAGTTTCCACATGTAAGGAGCTTGGAGTCACCACTCCATTCTAACAAGTAAAAAACTGAACAGATTGAAAAATAAACAATTCTTCCTGGATCCATAAAAGAGGAGAGGACACAGGGCAAACTGTTGTCCCCAAGATTGGACAATCAGACAGGCAAATCCAGGGAGTCACTGCTTATCAGAGCAAAGACTCCTGAGCACAAACTGCCAAGGAAACCATTGTTGTTGTGGGAAAACCTAAACTGTAACTGACAAATTGCTGGAGGCTCAGTGTGGACAACTCTGAAAATTAAAAACTCCAAGACAAGACAGTTGTGGTGGGGGCGTGGGGGCACAATGTTGTGATATTTATCTCCAGGAGATCAATCAGGTTCCCAGAGCAAATACTGAAGAAAATCTTTTTGTGCTTCTGGAAGGGGAGGGGTAAAGGAACCATTTTGACATATACCAGAGCACTCTGCTCTTTTTAGCAAGGCCTGCCCTTGGGGAAAACTAGTTAACCAGAAGCTAACCTGCTAGGGTATTATCAGAGTCTAACTAACTTGGGGGAAAGGATATACCCAACTTCAGTTGGCTCTAGCCATCCTGTCTTACCTAAAGGGTTCCCAGTTCAGAGGAATAGGTTCACTATAAGACTGAGACCTAACCATAGAACTATAAAACACTTCCCCTCTCCACTACTACATTACTAAAAGCCTATTTACAGCAGTTCCTCTTACCCAGTTCATCATACACAGCTATCAAGAAAAAATTATAAGATATACTAAAAGGCAAAAAACACAATTTGAAGAGATAGAGCAAGCATCAGAACCAGAAGTGGCAAGGATGCTGGAATTGTCAGACTGGGAGTTCAAAACAACTATGATTAATATGCTAAGGGCTCTAACGGATAACGAAAATAGCATGTAACAACAGATGGACAATGTAAGCAGAGAGATAGAAATCCTAAGAAAGAACCAAAAAGAAATGCTAGAGATGAAAAACACTGCAACAGAAATAAAGAATCTCTTGATGGGCTTATGATAGAATAGACATGGCTGAGGAAAGCATCTCTGAGCTAGAAGATATATCAATAGAATCCTTGAAAAATGAAATGAGAACAAAGAGTGAAACAACAGGACAGACTATCCAAGGACTAGGGGACAATCACGAAAGGTGTAACACACACATAACAAAAATACCAGGAGAAGATAGAGAGAAAGGAACAGAAGAAACACTTGAAACAATAATGACTGAGAATTTCCCCCAGGTATTGTTGGACACCAGCCACAGATCTAGGAAGCTTGGAGAACACTAAGCAGGAAGAAAACCATAAAAACTAAAACTAGGCAAATATTTTCAAACTAGAGAAATAAAACACAAAGAAAAAATCCTGAAAGAAGCCAGAGAAAAAAACACATTACCTATAGAGGAACAAAGATAAGAATTATATACAACTTCTCCTCAGAAACCATGCAAGCAAGAAGAGAGTGGATTGAAATATATAGTGTTAAGGGAAAAAACTACCAACCTAGAATTCTGTACCCTGCAAAATTATCCTTCAAAATGAAGGAGAAATTAAGACTTCCTCAGATAAAAAAAAAATTAAAGGAATTTATTGCCAGTTGACCTGACTTGCAAGAAATGTTAAAAGAATTTCTTCAGAGAGAAGTAAATAACTTAGTTCAGAAACTTGGATCTACATAAAGGAAGAAACAGCATCAAAGAAGGAATAAGTGAAGGTAAAATAAAAACTTTTATTTTTCTCATTCTTAACTGATCTAACAGAAACAGTTTGTTCAAAAAAAATAACACCAACAATGTATTAGATTATGTATGCTTATGTATTTATCGAATATATAGCATTATGTATGCTTATATATACAGTAAATAAATGACAGCAGTGATACAAGAGATGGGAGGGAGGAATTAGGATTATTTTGTTATTATAAGGTACCCACATTACCCATAACATGGTATCATCTTATTTGAAAGTGGACTTGGTTGAGCTGTAAATGTACATTGCAAATTCTAGAGCAACCACTAAAAGAAGTAAAAAAAGAAATACAACTGATACACCAAGAAAGGAGAGAAAATTGAATCATACAAAATGTTCAATTAAAACCACAAAAGGCAGAAAAAGAGGGGAAGACAAAAATAAGAACAAGGGCAACAAATAGAAAAACAGTAGGAAACATGGTAGATATTAATCCAACTATACCTTTAATCACTTTTAACATAAATGGTCCAAATGCATCAATTAAAAGACAGAGATTGTTCAAGTGGATCAAAAAACAAGACCCAACTATATGTTGTCTACAAGAAACTCACTTGAAAAATAAAGATTAAAAGTAAATGATGGAGAAAAATATACCATGTTAGCACTAATCAAAAGAAAGCAGGAGTAACTATATTAATTTCAGACAGAGAAGACTTCAAAGCAAGGAAAGTTACCATGGATAAAGAGGAGCATATCATAATGATAAAGAGGTCAATTCTCCAAGAAGACATAGCAATCCTTAATTTGTACTCACCTAACAACAGAATCAAAATACGTGAGGCAAAAACATGAACTGTAAAGAGAAATAGATGAATCCACTATCATAGTTGGAGATTTTAACACCCCTTTATCAGAAATGGACAAATCTAGCAGGCATAAAATCAGTAAGGACACAGTCGAATTCAACACAACCACTAATCAACTGGATATAATTGATATCAATAGACTACTTCACACAACAACAGCAGAATACCCATTCTTCTCAAGCTCACATGGAATTTTCACCAAGATAGACCACATTCTGGGCCATAAAATTACACCTTAACAAATTTAAAAAAACACAAATTCTGCTATGTCGCTCTCAGACCACAATGAAATGAAACTAGAAATCAAGACCAGAAAGATAATTGGAAAAATCCCAAAATACATAGAGACTAAATAACATGCTTCTAAATAACACATGGGTCAAAGAAGAAATCTCAAGAGAAATTTTAAAATATTTTGAACTAAGTTAAAATGAAAACGTAATTTATCAAAATTTGCAGGATGCAGAGAAAGAAGTGTTCAGAGGGAAATTTATATTATCGAGTGAAAATATTAGAAAAGAAGAAAGCTCTAAAATCAATAATCTAAGTTTCCACCTCAGGGAACAAAAAAAAAAAAGAGCAAATTAAATCCAGAATAAGCAGAAGAAAAGAAACAATAAAAATTAGAGCAGAAATGAGTGAAATTGAAAACAGAAAATCAATAGAGAAAAATCAACAAAACCAAAATCTGCTTCTTTGAAAAGATCAATAAAATTGATGTCTCTAGCGACACTACCTAAGAACAAAGTAGAGAAGATACAAATCACCAATGTCAGAAAAGAAAGAGGGGACATCACTACATATCCTAAAGGCATTAAAAGAATAATAAAGGAATACTATGAACGACTCTATGCCCACAAATTTGATACCTTAGACAAAATAGACCAATTCCTTGAAAAACACAATCTGCCAAAACTCACACAAGAAGAAATAGACAATCTGAATAGTTCTATCTGTATTAAAGAAATTGAGTTATTAATAATCTTCCAAACAGAAAGCACCAAGGTCAGATGGGTTCACTGGTGAATTCTGCCAAATGTTTAAGGAAGAAATTATACCAATTATCTACAACCTCTTTCAGAGGATAGAAGCAGAGGGAATGCTTCCTAACTCACTCTATAAGGCCAGCATTACCTCATACCAAAACCAGACAAAGACAATACAAGAAAAGAAAACTACAGGTCAATATTTCTCATAAACATAGATGAAAAATCTTCAATAAAACATTATGGAAAAGAGTATGGAGTTTTCTCAAAAAATTAAAAATATAGCTACTGTATAATGTAGTAATTCCACTACTGGGTATATATCCAAAGAAAATGAAATAAGCATCTTGAAGAGATATTTGCACTCTCATGTTCATTGCAGCATTATTTCCAGTGGCTAAGATACGGAAAAAATATAAGTGGACAGATGAATAGATAAAGAAAATGTGAATATATACATATATATATAATGGAATATTATTCAGCCTTAAAAAGAAGGAAATACTGTCATTTGTGAAAACATGGATGATCATGGGAGAGGAGACATTACGCTACGTGAAATAAGCCAGGCACAGAAAGAGAAATGTAATATGTTGTCTACAAGACACCCACGTGAAATAGAAAGATTAAAAGTAAATGATGGCATCTTACAAAAAAGTCAAAATATGTGGCATCTTAAAAAAAGTCAAACTCATAGTGACAGAGAGCAGAAAGTTGGTTACCAGGGGTTAGGGGGTGGGAGGCAACAAGAGATAATGATCCCTCAGAGGGATCTGGGAGAGAAATGAGGTGAGGCCTAAGATCTTCCCACCTGACTTTTTTGAAAGAGTGTCCAGGTGTAATTGAGGGATGGGTAACCCAGGTGAAGCCTGAAAAGCTCCCCGAGTTGAGGAGGCAGAACTGGAAGTTCTGAGCGATCAAGAGGGCTGGAGTCCCCAGGACAGGCTACCAGGAACAAGCCACCCAGAGAGGAAACTCCAGAGACGAGTGGAGGACTCTCCTTGAGCATTCAGCAGAGCACTTATCAGTACATGTGCTTGGTGAAACTACTTGAAGCAAGGAGAGAAAAACCCAAAAAGATTACAGGAAACAGTAGCAGACATATTCACAGTGTGTGAATATTGCCTGTTTCAACATAACACATAGAAAAAATCTCATAATTTATAGGCCTTTGGGAAGAGGACTCAGCAGAGTCTTACCTCAGTAGTGGGAAATAACTGGCCTGCGACTAAATGCTGCTCTGATCCCACCTGACAAATCTTCAAAGCAAAGAACAAAAAGACCAAACTCTTCGCAAGTTTCTTAACTAAGTCTCAGGACAAAAACTTCTAAAGATGAAAACCGCAATATTGGAGATTAAAAAACAAACTGAATGATTAACACAGATTAACCATTAAGATGAGTGAATTGAAGATATAGTAACTATCCAAATGATTCACAGAGAGAAAAAAAAAGAATTAAAAAAAAAAGAACAAAAGCATCATTGAGCTCTGGAACAACATTCATTGGCCTAATACATGTATTTAAAATCCCTGAAAAAGAAGAGGAGGGGACAGAAAAAATATTTTAAAAAATAATGGTCAAAACTTTTCCAATTTTGGTGAAAACTATAAACCCACAGATCTAAGAAGCACAATCAACCCCAATTACAAGAAACGTGTGGAACACTATGCCAAGACTTATAATTAAATTGATCAAAACCAATGATAAAGAGAAAATCTTAAAAGAAGCCTGAGGGAGAAGAAACATTATAAAAAATAGATAAGGATGATGGCATATTTCCTGTCTGAAACAATGAAGTGTAGCAACATCTTTTAAGCACTGTAAGAAAAAAATCTCAAAACCTAGAATACTATACCCAGCAAAAATATTTTTCAAAAATGACATACAAAAAGTTGAAATAATGCATCATGAGAAGATCAAAACTACAGGAAATGTTATGGGAAGTCCTTTAGGCAAATGAAAACTAATACCACATGGATATGTAGATATACTCAAAAGAATGAAAACTACTTATCTTAATTACATAGGTATATATATATATTTAAATATCTTCAAAAGATAATTCGCCATTTAAATAGAAAAATAAAAATGTAATGTGGAGTTTATAACATATGTATAAGTAAAATATAAGAACAGTACAAAGACAGGAAGGGAGAAATGGAAGTATACTGCTATAAGGTTCTTATGCTATGCATGAAGTGTCTAATGTCACTTGAAGATAAACTGTAATAAGGAAGTATGCTAAAAAAATCTAATAAATAAAGTTATTAAATCAACAGCGGAGATAAAATGGAATACTAAAAAATACTTAAAAGGAGGCAGGATAAAGAGATAAGGGAGGGCCGGCCCTGTGACTTAGCGGTTAAGTGCGTGCACTCCGCTGCTGGTGGCCCGGGTTCAGATCCTGGGCGGGCACCGACACACTGCTTCTCTGGCCATGCTGAGGCCGTGTCCCACATACAGCAGCTAGAAGGATGTGCAGCTATGACATACAACTATCTACTGGGGCTTTGGGGGAACAAAATAAATAAATAAAAATTAAAAAAAAAAAGATAAGGGAACAAAGAACAGATGGGACAAATAGAAAGCAAACAGTAAGATGGTAGACTGAAACAAACCTTATCAATAATCACATTAAATTCAAATTGTCTAATCATCTTGATTTAAAAAAACAAGATTGCCAGATTGGATAAAAAGCAAGATTCAACTTTATGCTGACTGCAGCATTCTTTATAAATTCACATTAGGTTAAAAGTTAAATGATGGGATAGTATATACAATGCTAACCTTAATCAAAAGAAAGCTGGAGTAGCTATATCAACAACAAACAAAATATATTATGAAACAAATTCTATTACTAGAAGTAAAAAAAAAACAAAATTATTTTATAATGAAAAAGGGATCAATTTATCAGGAGGACACAATAGTCCTAAATATTTATACACTTAATAATGGAACTTCAAAAATACATAGAGCAAAAACTGGCAGAACTGAAAGAAGAAATCAACAAATCCACAATTATGGTAGATTTTAACACTCCTATCTTAATAATTAATAGAACAAATAGACTTCAAGTCAATAAGGATCTAGAAGACTTGAACACTTCTATCATCCAACTTGACCTAATTGACAATTTTAGAACACTCCACTCAACAATAGTAAAATAAACAAATTAAAACATTATTTTCAAATACGTATGGAACATTTACCAAGACAGACCATATTTAGGGCCAAAAAACAAGTCTCAATAAATTTAAAAAGAATCAAGTCATAAAAAGTCTGCTCTCTGATGATACTGGAAGTAAAATAAAAATTAATAAGAGAAAGATCTCTAGAAAATCTCCAAATATTTGGAAACTAAATAACACACTTCTAGTTAACACATATAATACAGAATAAATAAAAAGGTAAGTTAGAAAACATTTTGAACTGAACAAAATAAAAACACGACATTTCAAAATTTGTAAAATGCTGCTAAAGCAGTACTTAGGAGGAAATTTCTATCACTAAGTACCTATATTAGAGAAGAAGAAGGTCTCAAACCAATTACCTCAATTTCCATCTTAAAAAATTAAAGAAAAAGACCAAATTAAATTAAAAGTAAGCAGAAGAAAGGAAATAATAAAAATCAGAGTAGAAATCAATGAAATAGAAAACAGAAAAACAAAAATAAAACAATAAAACCAAAAGCTGGTGCTTTGAGAAAATTAATACAATTCATATATCTCTAACCAATTGTATAAATTATGCCTTTTTATTTCCTGTGTTTCTGATGCTTTGACATCTGAGGCTTTGCTGATCCTAGAGACATTGCCCCTCTCAGGGCTATCCAATTGCTGGAGAAAGTAAACACCTCACCTGTAAGTGTGCCTTTCACATGCAAACCAACCAATCCAGAGCCTAAACACCAACTACCTCCTCTATAGGGGCTCTCAAAGGACTCTCACATTCTGGCCATTATTTCCCTGTCCTATTCAGCCCAGGGCCAGGTACCAGACAAATAAAGATATCCCCTATACCCCCGAGCCTGCTGAAACTATTCCAACTTTCCTATCTTAAACCTACTTACACTGCATTGCCTATTCCTTCTTGCAGAGCCACAAGAAAGCTCTTGCCCACATTTCCAGCTTGCTCTCTCTGCCTCCTGACCAGCCCTGGTGCTTCTCCATGTAGCCCCTCATGGTGTAGTGTTCCCACTAGTCTTGGGAACTGTGAGTAACAAACTATCTTATCAATGACAATCGTCTCCTGATCTGTTGGCCTCACCATACCTGAATAATAATAAAACCTACATTTTAAAACAGCAGTCCAATCAGGAAAAAGAGCAAGAAGATACAAATTAATAAAATCAGCAATAAAATAGATAACTCCACTACAGATATTAAAAGTATAATAAGGGAATATTATAAAAAATTTTATGTGCATAAATTTGAAAATTTTAATAAAATGAACAAATTCCTTGAAAGATACAAACTACTAAATTCACTCAAGAAGAAATAGATATCATGAATAGTCTTATATCTATTAAAGAAATTTAATTAGTTGTTAAAAATCTGCTCACAAAGAAGATTTTAGCCTCGAATCAAAGCATTTAATGAGAAAATAATACCAGCTCTACACAAACTTTTCCATACAACTGAACAGGAGTGAATACCTTCCAGTTTATTCTATAACCTTACCCTGATACCAAAACCAGACATAGATATTATAAGAAAAGAAAACTGGGGCCGGCCCCGTGGCTTAGCGGTTAAGTGTGCACGCACTGCTACTGGCAGCCCGGTTCGGATCTTGGGCGCGCACGGATGAACCACTTATCTGGCCATGCTGAGGCCACATCCCACATACAGCAACTAGAAGGATGTGCAGCTATGACATACAACTATCTACTGGGGCTTTGGGGGAAAAATAAATAAATAAAATTAAAAAAGAAAAGAAAAGAAAAGAAAAGAAAAGAAAACAGCACACCAATATCCTTCACAAACATAAATGCAAAATTCTAAAAAAAATCTTAGCAAAACAAATTCAACAATGTATAAAAAGTATAATACGTCATGATCAAGTGAGGCTTATCCCAGGAATGCAAAGCTGGTTAACAGTCAAAAATCAATCAATGTTATTCCCATATTAACAGTCCACATAAGATAAAAATATTTCCATCTCAATATATGTTGAGAAAGTATTTGACAAAATCCAACATCCTTTTATCTCAAGGATAAAAACTCTCAGCTAACCAAAAATAAAAACGAACTCTCTCAACTGGAAAAAGAGCATCTGTGAAAAATTTACAGCTAACATCACATTTAGTGGTGAGATATTGTATGCTTTCCTCCTAAGATCAGTAACAAGACAAGAATCTCCATTTTCATCACCTCTCTGCAACATTATGCTGAAGGTCTAGCCAGTGCAGTAATAGAAGAAAAAATACCCAGATTGGAAAGGAAGTAAAATTGTTTTTATTATCAGATGATTTAATCACCATGTATTAAATTTGAGAGGATCTAAGAAAAGGCTTTTAGAACTAAGAAGTTAACAAGTTTATAGGCTTTCAGCAAATTTGTAGTATACAAGATCAATATACAAAAATCAATTATATTTCTATGAACCAACAACACGTAATCAGTAACTAAAATTTAAAAAGAAATACCATCTATAATAGCATCAGATATGTGAAGTACTTATGGAAAAATTTGTCAAAAGTTCAAGACTTGTACACAGAAAACTATAAAACATTGCTGAAAGAAAGTGAAGGATTCCTAAACAAATAGAGAGTTACATCTGTTCATGAGCCAAAGACTCAATATTGTTAAGATGTCAAGTCTCCCCCAAATTGACCTACAGATTTATTGCTATCTCAATCAAAACCCCAATGGGCTTTTTTGGTAAAAATTGACAAGTTTATTCTAAAATTCATATGGAAATACAAATGATCTAGAATCACCAAAACAACTTTGAAAAAGAAGAACAAAGTTGGATGACTTAACATGACCTGATTTAAAGACTTATTATAAAATTATAGTAATTGAGATAGTGTAATATTGGCATCAAGACAGACAAATAGAACAAGGAAACAGAATAGAGAGTCCAGAAATAGAACCACACCAACATGAACAACTAATTTTCAACAAAGGTGCAAAGAAAACTCATTGATAAAAGGATAATCATTTTAAGAAATGGTTCTGGAATAATTGACTATTAATGTGGAAAATGAAAAAGAGAAAGGGAGAGGGAGAGTAGGGGAGGGAGAGAGGAAGGGAGGGAGAAGGAAGGAAGAAAGGAAAGAGAGAGAGAGGAAGAGAGGAAGGAAGGAAGAAAGAAAGGAAGAAAGAAAGAAAGAAAAGGGGGGAGAGGAAGGAAGGAAATAAAGAAAGAAAACACTTCAATCTATACCTCATACCAGATACAAAAATTAACTCAAACGGATATACTAAATGTAAAACCTAAACAACTTCTACAACAAAACATAGGAGAAAACCTTCGTGACTGTGAGTTAGGGATTTCTTACTTACAACATCAAAAGCATGATTCACAAAATAACAAATTGATAAATTGGATTTAATTAAAGTTTAAGAGTTCTACATTTTGAAAGACGCTTTTAAGAGAACTAAAAGACAAGCCCCAGATGGGTGGAAATACTTGCAAATCATATATCTGATAATGTACTTGCGCTCAGAATATATAAAGAACTTCCAAACTTCATAATAAGAAAACAAAAAATCCAATTAAAAAAAGATAAAAGAATTGCAAAGACACTTCACCAAATAAGATAATACAGGTGGCAAATAAACACATGGAAAGACATTCAATACCATCAGTCATTAGGGAAATACAAATTAAAACCACAGTGAGCTATCACTACATGCCTATTAGAATGACTAAAATTAAAATCTTTACTACAGCAAGTGTTGGGAAGGATGTGGACAAACTAGAATTCTTATACATTGTTGGTGAGAAGGTGATATGGTACAACTACTCTGGAAAACAGTTTGGCTATTTCTTAAAAGTTAAACGTACAGCCATTCCACTCCAAAGTGTTTACTTGAAAGAACGGAAAGCATATGTTCACACAAAGATTTGTCTAAGCATGTTAAAGCAGCTTAATTTTTAATAGCCAAATACTGAAATCAACCCAAATCTTGACTGGATAACAGATAAATGGATGAACAAATTGTGGTTTCTACAATAGGATACATCTCAGCAATAAAAAGAAGGTGTTCAATTTTGATGGACTTAACACCATGCACTTAAATAATTATGCTCATTTAAAGAACTCAGACAGTAAAGAGCATATACTGTATTATTCCACTCATATGAAAGCCTAAGGAACGCAGACTGTGGTGACAGAAAGTAGATCAGTGGTTGTCTGGGGCCCAGGTTGGGCTAAAGGTGTGGAGGAAACTGAGCGAGTGGTTACAAAGGAACAGGAGCAAATTTTTGGAGATTATGGATACTTTCACTATCTCAATCATGGCGATAGCTTCATGGGTATACACCTATGTCAAAACTTATCAAATTGTACATTCAAAAATAGAAGTCTACAAGCAAAGTCACTGTGCTCAGGCTTTATAGTAAGTTCAGTTAAACTATCAAATAATGAACAGTCTCTAACCTGTACATGTTTCAGGAAATAGAAACAAGGAAAAATCTTCAAATCATTTAACAAGGCTAATAGTACCTTGAAACAATACTAGAATAGGATAACATGAGAAAGGGAAAAGATAGGTTATGCTGAGCTTTAAGGCAGATCAGTACCTTGGCTGTGGCTCCTCTGCTGAGAAAAACGACTAAAAGGACGCTCAGCAGCACCTCCTATGCAGTCAGATTTACAAGGGTCGCTGAAATGCACTCTGGCTCCAGGGGCAGGGGAAGACCTCAGCTCCCCCAGCTACATATGCTCTAGCTGTTCTCTTGAGATTTACCAAGCAACCAACTGTTTAGAGACAATTTAATTGTAATAAGCCCTCATAACTAACTGGTCTTTTATTAGCCCAAATGGAGTCCCATGCATCAGGAGGGGCCAACTTCCACCAAGTCCCTTCTAGTCCTTCCCTATTAAAATGTAATATGGCTTTAATATAGTCACACCTGGGGGAAGTGCTCTCTTAGCCAACAGCCCTGGATGCCCACTCTCTGCCATTTAGGGCTGCCTCTTAGTTCTTTATTCCTCAGGGCTGGGTTTGGCAGATTTTTGAATGATCAGATTCAAGTCAGTAGAAATATAGCATACGAAAAGCAAAATCACTGGCACTTACATTCTTTGAAGCTGACTTTAGTCATAATTTAAGTCAAAAAAGGGGGATGAGAAGAAACAGAACAAATAGCCCATGAAAACAAGTTTTAGAATTTATTTATTCAGTAAATGTTTGAGGAAATTTCAGGATAAATGACACCATCAAATCCAGGTTTTAGTGTCTCTTGGGCTAAAGAGAAGCACAGGAAAGGCTACAACAGGCCAGAGCGTGTTGGTCTCAATACCTGGGGCACTGTGTGGGACGGGGTTAGAAGGACTGCAAAGGAGAAGGTCCAGATCTCAACTTTGATTCCCGAGGTAACATAAACTACCCAAATTAGAAAACAGAACTCACTCAGGGCACGTATCTCAGATTAAAATGTTTTACCAGCTCCCTAAATAGTTTCCCAACACTCTCACACTTGGACACATCTAGCTACCTGTGAACACACAGAGCTCTGTTGCTTTGGGGAACTAAACAATACATTCAAATCCAATACATTACCACCTCCATTCTCAATCATGTCAGCAAAGGCTCGGAGCAGTTAGTAACTTTGGGAAGGACATACAGCTTTCGTCTCTTGGAATCCGAAGTCTGTGCTCTTTCTGTTTGTGCTACAGTAGTCAGTGGGTGAGGATATGTTCCTTTTTCTTTTTAAGAATTTCTTGACAAGTCCCTAATCTGGAGCTGTCTTTGATATTTCTAGCCTCTTGTTTTGGAAAGATGTCAACAGCATGGCCAGACTGAGTCACTTAGTAGCTCCCTCCACCACTCCACATCTTGTATGATCAAATATCCTTTGCATATTTGACATATTTATATTCCTGAGGAAGTGTATCCACTGGCCCATATCGTCAGTCCAAGATAACTTTTATGATTGTGAAGTTCAAAATATCATCCACTCTCGCCTTAAAATACCACAGGGCTTCATGGAGATCCAAGGTCTACGGGGACCAGCAAGTATCTTTGAGCTGTGCCTTGGGGAACTCGTTCTAGTTGACTTTTCCTCCTTAAATATCTTGAGAGTTCTTGCTACAGAGAAAGACCACAAAACAAACAGGAAAAAAAAAAAAAGACTGGTGAACTCCAAGTACCTAATTCCAACAGAAAAAAGAGAGAGAGATATCACACTGAGAATCAGAGAAATTCTTTTGATTTACTACTTGAAACTTCAGGTCAAATTCCACGTTCCTTTTTTTTAAACTTTCATTGCATTATTTTACCTTTCTCTTTATTTTTATTTCAAAATTTTTTCTTTTTCTTTTTTCCCCCCAGCTTTAGTGATCTATGATTGACAAGTAAAAATTTTATATATTTAAGATGTACAATGTGATGGTTTGATATGCATATACATTGTGAAATAGTTACCACAATAAAGCTAATTAACACATCTATCATCTAACAGTTACCTTTTTTTTCTTGTCTGGTCTGGTGAGAACACTTAAGATCCACTCTTTCACCAAATTTCAAGTGTAGAATATATTATTAACTATAGTTACCATGGTGTATATTAGTTCCCTAGAACTCATTCATCTTATAACTGAAAGTTTGTGCCTTTTGACCAAACTTTCCTCATTTTCTCTACCCCTCAGCCCCTGGTGACCACTGTTTTACTGTTTCTTTGAGTTTAACTTTTTTAGATTTGACATATAAATGAAATCACATAGCATTTGTCTTTCTCTGTCTGGCTAATTTCACTTAGCATAATGCCCTTCAGGTTCATCCATATTGTCACAAATGACAGGATTTCCTTATTTTTTATGGCTGAATGACATTTCACTGCATATATGTACCATATTTTCTTTATCTGTTCATCCATTGATGGACACTTAAGTTGTTTCCATACCTAGGCTATTGTGAATAGTGCTGCAAAGAACATGGGGAGTGCATATATCTCTTTGATATCCTGATTTCATTTCTTTTGGATATACACTCAATAGTGGGATTGCTGGATCATGTGACAGTTCTATTTTTAATTTCTCAAGGAACATCCATACTATTTTCCATCATGGCTCTACCACTTTACATCCCCACCAACAGTGTACAAGGATTCCCTTTTCTTCATACCCTTGCCAACACTTATTTTTTTTATGATAGCCGTCCTAACAGGTGTAAGATGATATCTCATTGTAATTTTGATTTGTATTTTCCTGATGATTAGTGATGTTGAGCACATTTTCATGTACCTTTTGATGATTTGTATGTCTCCTTTGGAGAAATGTCTATTAGGTTCTATGCCTATTTTTTAGTTCGGTTATTTGCTTTTTGTCTATTGAGTTGTATGAGTTGTATGTATTTTAGATATTAACTCCTTATCAGATACATAGTTTGCAAATATTTTCTCCCATTTCCTAGGTTGCCTTTTGATTTTGTTGATTGTTTCTCTTTCTGTACAGAATCTTTTTGGTTCGATGTAGTCCCACTTGTTGAGTTTTGGTTTTGTTGCCTGTGCTATTGGTGTCATATCCAAAAAACCATTGCCAAGACCAATGTCAAGAAGCTTCTTCCCTATGTTTTCTTCTAGGAGTTTTATGGTTTTAAGTCTTATGTCCAAGTCTTTAATCCGTTTTTAGTTGATTTTTATATATGGTGTAAGATAGGGTCCAATTTCATCCTTTTGTATGTGGATATACAGTTTTCCCAACATCATTTTTTGGGGACTATCCTTTCCCCGTTGAGTATTCTTGCCACCTTTGTTATAGACTAGTTGACTGTATATGTGTGGGTTTACTTCTGGGCTCTCTTTAATGTTCCATTGGTCTCTATGTCTGTTTTATGCCAGTACCACACTGTTTTGATTACAATAGCTTTATAATATAGTTTGAAATCAGTAAGTATGATTCTTCCAGCTTTGGTTTTCTTTTTCCAGATCACTTTTGCTATATGAGTCTTTATTGGTTCTATACAAATATAAAATTCTTTTTTTCTTTTTCTGTGAAAAATACCTTTGGAATTTTGGTAGAGATTGCATTAAATCTGTAGATTGCTTTAAGTATGGACATTTTAACAATATTAATTTCTCCAATCAAAGAACTTGAGATATGTTTCCATTTATTTGTTTCTCCCTCAATTTCTTTCATTAATGTCTTAACAGTTTTCAGTGGACAGTTCTTTCACCTTCTTGGTTGAATTTATTCCTAAGTATTTTATTCCTTTTTATGCTATTGTAAAGGGGTTTGTTTTCTTAATTTCTTTTTTGGATAATTCATTGTTAGTGTATAGAAACACAATTAATTTTTGTATGTTGATTTTGTATTTCACAACTTTACTGAATTTTTTTACTAGTTTTAACCCTTTTTTAGTGGAGTATTTTGAGTTTCCTATATATAAGACCATGTAATCTGCAAACAGAGACAATTTAACTTCATCCTTTCTGATTTGCACTCCTTTTATTTCTTTTTCTTGCCTCGTTGTGGCTAGGACTTCTGGTACTGTGTTGAGTAGAAGTGGTAAAGTGGTCACCCATGTCTTATTTATGATCTGATAGGAAAATCTTTCAGCTTTTCACCATTTTGTATCATGTTAACTGTTGGCTTGTTATATGTGGCCTTTATTATGCTGAGGAAAATTCCTTCTATACCCAATTTATTGCAAGTTTTTATCATGAAATGATGTTAAACTTTGTCAATATTTTTCTGTATCTATTGAAATGATTATATGATTTTTATCCTTCATTTTGGTAGTATGATGTATCTGTTTATTGATTTGCATATATTGGACCTTCCTTACATCCCAGGATAAATCCCACTTGATCATGGTGCATGATCCTTTTAATGTGCGGTTGAATTCAGTTTGCTAATATTTTGTTAAGGATTTTTCACATATGTTCATCAGGGATATTAGCCTATAATTTTCTTTTCTTGTATTGTCTTTATCTGGGTTTTGTATGAGGGTGATGTTGGCCTCATAAAATGAGTTTAGAAGTGTTCTCTCCTCTTCAATTTTTTGGAAGCATTTGAGAAGTATTGGTGTTAATTCTTTTTTTAAATATTTGGTAGAATTCACTCATAAAACTATCTGGTCCTGGACTTTTGTTTTTGGGGAGGTTCTTGTTTACTGCTTCAATCTCCTGAGTCATTATTGGTCTATTCAGTCTTTCTGTTTCTTCCTGGTTCGGTCTTGCTATGTTGTATGTTTCTAGAAATGTATTCATTTCTTCTAGGTTTTCCAGTTTGTTGGCATGTAATTGTTCATAGCAGCCTTTCATGAACCTTTGCATTTCTGTGGCATCAGTTGTAATGTCTCCTCTTTCGTTTATAATTTTGCTTATTTGAGTGGTCTCTGTATCTTCATTAGCCTAGCTAAGGGTTTGTCAATTTTGTTTATCTCTTCAAAAAACCAACTCTTAATTTTATTGATATTTTTCTATTGTCTTTCTAGTCTCTATTTCATTTATTTCTGCTCTGATCTTTATTATTTCCTTCCTTCTGCTAACTTTGGGCTTAGTCTGTTCTTCTTTTTCTAATTCCTTGAAGTATAAAGTTAGGTTGTTTACTTGACCTCTTTCTTTTTACTTAACTAGGCATTTGTCACTATAAACTTCCCTCTTAGTACTGCTTTTGCTGCATCCCATAAGTTTTGGTATGTTGTGTTCCCATTTTCACATGTCTCAAAATACTAAAGCTGAGTATAGGGCAGTTTCAGGATACCTGGGGGTGTGGATGGGAGTGTCTCCTGCCAGGTACCTGGGCCAGCATGAGTGTTCACTCATTGTGGCTGGGAGTGATTGGAGCCCAGTTACAGGGTCATTTCAGAATCTAGTTAGACAGAGTTTGGTAGCTTACCTCTAGGGGCTCCCAGATTGTGGCCCAGAGGGGCTGGAGCATGGTCATGGGCCACTTTAGGGTCCAGAGCTGAGACTGAAGTCTGCGGGCCTATTTCTCAAGGCACAAGCAGCCATGTGTCCTCTTGGGTCCCTTGGTATATGGTGCTAGTGGCAGGACCAAGGTCAAACAGAGCTGGGTCTGTAGCCAGGACCATGGTTGATGAGTCAGCCACCTGGCTTTGTGTCTGCCTTCTCAAAATGTCCATTTTTGGTCTTAGACTCCACTGGGGATGCACAACCTCCTACCTGGATACCAAAGCTTCCACAAGGTCACTTTTGTCCATGGATGGCTGCCAAATTACTGTTGCAGCTGCCAAATTACTGTTGCTGAGGTGAGATACGAGTGGGGGACTTCCTATCTTGCCATCTTACTGATGTCACTCCCCTTTTTTTCCTGTTTCCTAACAGTCCACTCCTGCCTTCAACCACTGCCATCCTCAGAAACTGACATCTTTGAGAGCCGTATTCCTCCTTTTCCTTGAAAGTGTCACTTAGTTACTTTGCATCTGGGACAAAAGCCCCAGTGCCTCGTAATCAAAGTCTGGACTTGCTTAATGTTATGAGAGTGAAAGGAGAGAGGGAGAGTTTACTGTTTTTCTAATCATATTCATATGAACTGCTGTGTTCCCTTGAAACAGGTCCAGGGCATGCTTAGATTTTATAAGAAAGGTGTAACAGCCAGGCAACATGACTGTATTCTTCTTATCCCTAACATGACTCCATAGAAATGAGCCAGCGTGGCCAAATATACAGTAGATACTTCAGGTTTAGAATTTGGAATTTCCCCTATGATATTTCCTCACATGCATAGGAAAGGGAATATATTCTAAATAAAAATAAAAGTTTGAGATGATCTGGGCTTACCCCAAGCATGAAGAATTTAGATTACATATGGAAGAACTTTCTAGGAGAAAGTACTATCAGTAGGATATGGAATTTTATTTCCAGAAGACTTCAGAAAATACACAATATCCATCAGGGCATAAGTCTTCCCAAGAAGTAAATGATAGGTCACATTCCTTGGGAATAGAGTAGAAAGATATGGATCTAGCACCATCCATATAGGCCTTGAACCTGTGGGCCAGCAGCGTGTACATCTATATGGGAGTTATCCCAATTGGCTCATGCCCTGAGGCAGCAGGTCTTAGTGGAAAAGAATATAGACAGCGATGAAAAGAACTCATTAGAAGAACTGACAAAAAGACTTTCTAGTTGAATACCCTATACCTTTCCCATTTATTTCTCAGATTTTTCTCTTCTGAAAGAAAAATTTGTAATGATTTGGTACATTGTTCATCTGGCTTAGGAAAAGCTTGAGAAAACTCTTTACCTCAAATTCTTCTTTGCCCCACATCCATTTATTTCTGATTGACTTGGCAGATCCAGCCTCAAGGAGTCACAAAACATTGGAAAAAAGAAGGTAGCACAAATACTTTGTCCGAAGGGAAATAAAGAGGAGATGGGCTGGGAAACAACAGTAATGTGAAGTTTCACTGGTAAGAATCATTAAAATATTTTCATTTCTGTCTCTCTTTATTCCATCAGGCAACCATTATGGTTTGGCTCCTCTGGCTCTCAGTCTAAAATATCGAATCCTAATATAAATTAATCATTTTGTTTTAGAATGTCTTCTCTTTCCCAATTGCATGAGGCAACACTATTGGGGAAACGTCTAAACCTTGACCTAAAATATTTCCTCTATTGTGCCAGACCTCTTATCTCCATCTTAGACTTCCACGGCCCAGGGACATTGTCCTTATGCTAATCGTCTCCATACCTGGTTACTATCTTCTCTATCTGTGTTTCGTCTGATCTGCTAGACTCTGATAATTAACTTCTGACTATCCTGGACATCAGAAAATCTAGACTGTGATAGCCAGTTTAGTCCAATCATCACATTATACCTCTGTGTATGGTGGGGGTGGGGACAGAGGTGGTGAAGAGGAAAAGGAGTTAGAGAAGAGAGTTTGCCAGATGAAGGAAAACTAATGACAAAGCAAGAGAGGAGGATGGGGCAACTGAATACATTCTAGGCCCCACGATGTGGGTTCTCAGAAAGAGCTTATAAACCCACCTAACTCAACTTCAATGCTTCTTAGAAATAAATTTGGCATTCCTCAAGTTAAGAATTACATTGTCTTATGTGCTAAAGGGTGATGTCAAAGAAGAGGTTAGGGGAGAAGGGGAATGGAGAGAGAATAGAATAAAATATTGTGAGTGCTATGTTATGTGGAAAAGAATAGTCAGGTGAGTTTTAAGTGATGAAACACCTGTTGCCAGGTTCTACCCTGGGGAATCCCAGTATGTGTGTATATATATTTAAGTCTGTTGGGATAGCAGATGAATAAGACAGAGCAAGGTGGATAAAAGGGACACTCTCAAGTTATCCAGAAACAGAGTTCAAATGTTGTAGAGCTGTGGCCACCTGAGAACACACAGACATAGATGAGTCTTCTGGGTGTCTGAAATACAAAATTGTACACCAAGAAACACTTTGAACAGAGGCCTGAAGAAGCCACTACTAATGACAGGAGTGACCCAAAGACGAAGCAACCACCAAGGGAATCCACATTTTGTTGACCACACATGGGCACCAGGTTTATCTTGGAAGAACAATGGTGCGGGTTGAAGCTAAGGAAATGAGGATGCAAAATCCTGCAATAAGCCCTTTGATTTGGGGCAAATTGAGTACAAGGTGAACCTATCAGAGGCTCTCATCTAAGGAATAATTTGTTTGCTCTTTTCAACTATTTTCTAGTTGAAAATATCACTACCATACAAAAGGGGCTGCCATATTGGCCACTATTAATAATTGCCCGTAAAAACATGTTAACATTTTTCCTATTCTTACACAGAAATATAAGCAAAATGGAATCATTCCAAACACATTAACATTCTCTTTTTTTTTTTTTGACTTTTAACATATTGTGGGCATAATTCCAAAGTAAGAAATACAACTGTACCTCATTTCATTAAAAGTTGCATAATATCCTATACTTTGTCTTATATCATAGTTTGTTTAGCCATTTCCATGCAAATAAATATTACTGATTCTTCATTGTTTCTTTGCTATTTCTTACAATGTTGCAATGAATATTCTCGTGTGTGTGTGTGTATTATATATACTAAAATTTGTCTGTGATAAGGCTGTGGAACATATATTGTTATAAAGATATTGATCTTTTCATGTCTGTAACTAAAAGAAAGGACTGCACATACCACTAGAAACCCCGGACTTCAGCCTCCGTGTAATTACTGATTACGACTTTGGGCTCAACTCCTTTGACAAAAGAGTAAACATATCCTAAGTATAGAAAAAAGGTTGCAGAAGGATGTTGGATAGCCTAGGAGCAAACTATGGCAGACATTTCTAATTTCCTATTCAATCTATTCCTCTCATTTTTCCTATTGACAAAACTCTAATTTAGACTGGTAGTAATCTATACTTTAAGAATATTCACTTCCCTAGACTCCCTTGCAGCTAGGGGTGATCATAAGCCCTAGTTCTGGCCAGTGAGATATAAACAGGAATCTACTCAGTGGAGCTTCTAAAAAAGATTTTTTTTTACTACAAAAAGAGATGGATTCAGCTGGAACATACCTTTTGCCTTTACCTTTACACCCCTTTCTCTCTCCTGGAATATAGACACAGAGGCTGGATATCATGCCACCATTTTGCAGCCATGAGTACAAAGTTACCAATTAATAATGAAAAACAGAAAGCTAGAAGAGTCCTGTGACGATGATGACTTCCTTGAAAAGCTTCACTAGACCTGCTCTACCTTCCTGGGAACTTCTAGTTATGTGACTCTATTTGAAATAATATAAATCCCCTATTTGGCCAATTTGCTGTGATCTGGATTCTGTTCCCTGAAGCCAAATCATTCTTTCCTCATAGCTTGCTTTACATTTTTCCAGTCTGTTAAGCAAGATATAGAATCTCATTTTATAACTTGAATTTGTCCAATAATTAGGTTGAATACTTTTTTTTTGTTTATTGGTCATTTACTTTTCTCCTGGTGTGGTTTCCATCTGATTATTTACCTTTTTCTTGTTTACTTATAGGAAATCTTTGTTTATCTGAGATGCTTATTCTTAATCTATTTTGTGTTTTACAAATATTCTATGCAGTCTATCAATCATCTTTTAATCTGGTGCTATGTTATGCCACAAAGAATGTTTAATTCTTTATTTTGTCAGATGTGTTAGTTTATTTTTATAGATTAACATTAATTAACTAATTTTGGTTTATTAGTAAATTTTAAACCATCTGAAATTTATTTTTAGCAATAAATACAGTAACCTATTGGTATTTCCTTCTAAATTTATAGTTAATATTCCCAATGCTATTTAATATAAAATAAATTTTCCCATTGATTTTGAGACACATTTATCACATATTAATTTAAGTACTTTTAGATCTGTTTTTTGACTCTATTCTGTTACACTTATTTATTTACTTTCTCCAGTGACAAAATATTTGCCTTACAGCATTATATTGGCCCTGTTCCTTATTAAATATAGAGTTGAGACAGACCTTTTTCAGTTCATTTTTAAAAATGTTTATGGCAATTCTCATGTGTTTACTCTCCCATTTGACCTTTAGAATTAATTTGTGTGATTATCTCCAACATCCATCCCCAGTGGGAAAAATATTTGCCTTCTTCTTCTAACTGCGTTACATTTCCACATAAGTTTGGAAAGGAGTGATAGAAGAATAGCTATTGAAGTATCAATATGCACAAGTGTATTTAGTCTCAGAGGCAATATCAAAGCTGACCTCATAGATCACTGGAAGTTCAGTGTACCTGTAGCATATACCTGTAGTATAAAACACTTTTTTTGCTTTGAAACTGGATAAATTTGTATTCAAAATCCAACTCTGTCATTCAGGATCTCTAGACTTCACTTAGGAAGTTTTAATAGGAACCAAAAAATTGTTAATAATTGCACAAGAAGAGAAGGAAGACAACTTCATTTTGTCTATATCATCTCATCCCTCAAGTCGGCATTGTTCAGCACCAAGAAGAAACTTCCCGGCTAGAATGTGTCCCTCTCACCAGGAAAGAAAAGGTGACTTGATCGACCAGCTTCTCCAGTGCTTTGGGGCCCTGCGCAAAGGTCCTGCTTTGGTTTCACCCCACCCAGATCAGCAAAACTGAGACATGGTGAGCTAATTAGGAACAAGGAAGAAAAGCAGAGGCTATTATTAGCAGACATAGCAGAAGCAATCTTGGTTCAGAGACTTGCTCTGCAGACAAGCTCAGCAGATTTTGCCACCGATGAAGCCAACGGCCAGCACAGCCACTGCAAGTCCCTGGCAGCTTTTGACAGCTTTCATCTCACAGGTACTCGTGTTCACCGACACCAGCCTCCCGATCCCTCCTGACTCACTACCACATGCCCCTCCTACGCTGGAGCCCAGGAACCACACTGGCAGCCATCCAAGGTCTCTGTGGCTATACAGGTGTAAGATGCCAGCCACCTGAGTCTCTCCCCACCCCCACCAGAGCCCAAGAGCCACGCCTGCAGTCAACTTAGATTTCTGCAGCTGCACAATTGCAAGACACAAGCCTAGATCGCCCTGGCTGGCTCCCACCACTGTACTTGTGCTACAGGCTAGCCTCTCAAGCTGTACACTTGCACGCCACTGGCCTGAAACCTGTCATCAGTCTCCACTACAGCACACAAGCACAGCAGGAAACTGCAGCCGCGGGTGATTGCACTGACAGCCAGGGCCCCCACAGCTGTGTGGGGGCCCAGATCAGGCCCGCCTTCTGTCACTGGTAGGCACCACTCCATCCACCTGTAGCTAGCCTCTCTATATGTGCACGTGCACGCCCCCAACCCTACCGCAGTCACTGGCCTACACGGCAGTGTGCATGCCCGGGGGAGAATGTGCAGCCACCTGAGAAAACAACAACAGCCAGAGGACCTGCAGCTGCTTGTAGGCCCAGATCAGGCCCTGGCTTCTGTCACCTGCTGGCACCACCAATGCCTACTTGCAGCTAGCCCCTTCAGCTGTGCACCTGCACACCCTCAGCCTGACCCTATTGCCTCCACTGCAGTGTGCATGCCTGGAGGGAATGGGTGCAGCCACAAGAAAGCACACCAACAGCCAGGGCCTCTACAGCTGCCAGTGAGCCCACAGATGGCTGTGGCCCCCATCACTTCATGTGTGTTTGCAACTGGCTCCTTCCACAACATCGGCCCCTGCAGCTAGCCCCTGCAACAGAGTGTATTCACACAACTAGCTGATGACACCATTGCTACCTGCCCTGGTTCCTAGCTGCCAGACCTGGAGGTATCCCTTGAAATTCCAATAGCCCTTGTAACCATTGCGGACCAACTGCAATGCTCAACAAGAACAACACAGTTTTTGATGCTGTCAACCCCAGTGGCCAGGGCTGAAGAGACATCCACCCCCTCCAGAACCAGTGCCACCATGCACCCCTGCACAAGGTGCACTAGACCCGGGAACACAGCATGATCCAAAATGTCCCCCCAGCAGGTGAAAGTCTTCCATTACCAAAGACAGTCCATAAAGTCTGGAAGAGATAACTACTTCCTCAAGGCACAGATACCTATGCAAGCCTACAAGGATCACAAAGAATCTGGAAAACATATCTATACAAAAAAAGTACAGTAAAATTCCAGTAACTAGACCCAAAGAAATGGAGATTCAGTTGGAGATTCAGGAACTGCCCAAGAAAGAATTCAAGATAATTGTTCTACGGATGCTCAGAGAGCTACAAGAGAACACAAATAAACAATTTAACATCAGCAGAATAATACCAGAACAAACTGAGTGGTTCAACAGAAGATAGAAAACAAGCAAACAAATACAAAGAGAAATATTGGAACTGAAAAATACAATGACTCAACAAAAGAATTCAATATCAAGCTTCAAGAGCATACAAGCAGAAGAATCAATGAACAAGAAGACAAATCAATTGAAATGATTCAATTAGAAGAATAAAAAGAAAAAGATAAAATAATGAAGAAAACAGGCCAGCTCAGTGGTGTAGTGGTTAAGTTTGCACACTCTGCTTCAGCAGCCCAGGGTTCACAGGTTTGGATCCTGGGCACGGACCTATGCACTACTTGGCAAACCAAGCTGTAGCAGGCATCCTACATATAAAGTAGAGGAAGATGGGCATGGATGTTAGTCCAGGGCCAATCTTCCTCAGCAAAAAGAGGAGGATTGGCGACAGATATTAGCTCAGGGCTAATCTTCCTCACCAAAAAATAAAAGATAAATGAATAGTGAAGAAAGCCTATGGGACACTGTGAAGAGAAATAATGTACACATCATTGGAGCCCAGGAAGGAAAAGAGAGGTAGAAAATTTATTTAAAGAAATAATGACTGAGAGCTTTCCTAACCTAGGGTGAAATTTGGACATCCAAGTTCATAAAGCTAATAGATCATCTCAAAACTTCAATCCAAAATGATGCTCTCCAACATATATAATAATAAAATTGTCTAAAACCAAAGACAGAGAGAATTTGAAAAGCGGCAAGAGAAAAAAATTTCTTTCATGCAAGGGAACCTCCATAAGGCCATCAGCAGATTTCTCAGCAGAGACCTTACAGACTAGGAGAGAATGGGATGACATATTCAAATGCTAAATGAAAGAAACTGCCAACTAATAAAATTTTATTCAGCAAAATTATCCTTCAGAATTGAAGGTGAAATAAAGACATTTCCAAATAAACAAAAGCTGAGGGAAATCATTGCCACCAGAACTGCCTGGCAAGAAATGCTGAAAAGAGTTCTTCAAGCTGAAACAAAAGGATGCTAATTAGTAACATGAAAACATACGAAAATATAAAACACACTGGTCAACGTAAGCATACAGTCTGATACAGACTACCCTAATACTGTAATTTGATGTGTTAACTCTAGTACAAAGGATAAAGGACCAAAGTATTTAAAATAGCTATAGCTTCAACAGTTTGTTAATCAATACACAATACAAAAAGATGTAAATGATGACTTCAAAAACATAAAAAGGGTAATAAAAGGATAGAGTTTTTGTAAGTGATGAAAGATAAACTGTTATTAGCATAAAAGAGACTGTTACATATGTATAAGATGTTTTATGTAGGCCTTGTGGGAACCACAAAGCAAAAACTTACAGCAGATACACAAAAGATTAAAAAACGAGGATCAAAGCATATCACTCTGGAAAATCATCAATTTCCACAGGAAGGCAGCAAGCAAGAAAGAAAAGAAAAGTGGAACAAGTGGAACCTACAAAACTACCAGAAATCAATTAATGAAATGACATTAGTAAGTTCTTATCTACCAATAATTGCTCTAAACGTTAATAGATAGAATTCTATACTCAAAGACACAGAGTAGCTGGGTGGATAAAAGAAAACAAGACCCAGCTTTATGGAGCCTCAGCCTCAAGACACTCACCTCAGCTTTAAGGACGCATAGAGGCTCAAAGTGCAGGGATGGCAAAAGATATTCCATGCAAGTGGAAACCAAAAGAGAGCCATGGTAGCTATACTTATGTCAGAAAATAGAGATTTTAACTCAAAAACAGAAACAAAAAACAAAGATGATCATTATATAATTACAAGGGAAAAAATTTATCAAGAAGATATAAAAAATCATAAATATATATGCACCCCACACTAGACCACCTAAATATATTAAGCAAAATCTAACAGATCTGAAGGGAGAAATAGACAACAAAATAATAAGAGCATGGGACTTCAAAACCCCACTTTCAACAAAGGGTCAATTATCCAGAGAAAAACCAACAAGGAAACAGTGGACTTGAACCATGCTTTATACCAAATGGAACTAACAGACACATACAGAATATTCATTCCAACTGCATCAGAATACATAGTCTTCTCAAATGCACAAGAAACACTCTCCAGAATAGATTGCATAGGTCACAAATAGTCTTAACAAATTTAAGTTTAAATCATACTAAGTATCTCTTATAGCCAAATGGTCTGAAACTAGAAATCAACAAGAGGAAATCTGGAAAAACCAAAGAAGGTTGTTACAAGATTAAACAACATGCTTCTGAATAACCAATGGGTCAATGAAGAAATCAAAAGGTAAATGAAGAAATATGTTGAAACAAATGAAAATGGAAGCACAACATATCAAAACAAATGGACTGCTGCAAAAGCAGTTGTAAAAGTAAAGTTTATAGCATTAAACTCCTGCATTACAAAACATGAAAGATCTCAAAAAAACAACCTCACATTACACCTCAAGGAACTAGAAAAAGAAAAACAAAATAAGCCCAAAGTTAGCAGAAGGAAGAAAATAATAAACATCAGAACAAACGTAAATGAAATGTAGACAAAAAATACAATAGCAAAGATAAATGAAACTAAGAGCTGGTTTTTGAAAAGAGAAACAAAACTGACAAACCTTTAGCTAGAATAACTCAGAAAAGAAGAGAGAAAATTCAAATAAATATAATCAGCAATGAAAGAGAAGACATTACAACTGATACAACACAAATATAAAGGATCATAAGAGACTACTATGAACAAATATACACCAATAAATTGGACAACCCAAAAGAAATGGATAAATTCCTAGAAACATGCAACCAACCAAGACTGAATCAGGAAAAATAGAATGTCTGAACAGGCCAATCCATAAAGAGATTGAATCAGTAATCAAAAGTCACCAACACAGAAAATTCCGGGATCAAATGGCTTCACTGGTGAATTCTACCAAACATTTGAATAAAAATTAATGCCAATCTTCTCAAACAATTCCAAAAAATGAAGAGGAGGAGACAATCCAAACTCATTTCACAAGTCCAACATTACCCTGAAACCAAAGCCAGATAAGGAAACTACAAGAACACTATTGACCAATATCCCTGACGAAAATAGACACAAAAATTCCCCACAAAATACAGGCGTACCTTGTTTTATTGCACTTCACATATCGTGTTTTTTACAAGACCCTCTACCAGCAAAAAAATTACAACTTGCTGAAGGCTCACATTATGGTTAACATTTTTTAGTAAAAAAGTATTTCTTATTTAAGATATGTGCATTTTTTTAGACATAATGCTATTGCACACTTAATAGAGTACACTATAGTGTAAACATAACCTTTATATGTACTGGGAAACCAAAAAAATCCTGTGACTCACTTTACTGTGATATTTGCTTTATTGCCATGGTCTGGAACCAAACCCGCAATATCTTTGAGGTATGAATGTATATAATACAGTGTTATCAACTATAGTCACCATGTTTTACAATAGACAATCAGAGCTTATTTATCTTACAGCTGAAAGTTTGTACCCATTACCAACCTCTCCCCATCTCCCCCAGCCCCTAGCAACCACCACTCTAGTCTGTTTCTGAGTCTCACTTTTTTTAGATTCCACATGTAAGTGATATATTCAGTATTTGTCTTCCTCTGTCTGTCTTTTTTTTTTTTTGAGACTTTTTTTTTTTGAGATTTTATTTATTTATTTATTTTCCCCCCAAAGCCCCAGTAGATAGTTGTATGTCATAGCTGCACATCCTTCTAGTTGCTGTATGTGGGACGTGGCCTCAGCATGGCCGGAGAAGCGGTGTGTCGGTGCGCGCCCGGGATCCGAACCCGGGCCGCCAGCAGCGGAGCGCACGCACTTAACCACTAAGCCACAGGGCCAGCCCTTCCTCTGTCTGTCTTATTTCACTTAGCATAATGCCCTCAAGGTCCATTCCTATTCTCACAAATGGCAGGATTCCCTTCTTTGTCATGTCTGAATAATATTCCATAGTATATATTTACCACATCTGCTTTATCCATTCATCCACTGATGGACATTTAGGTTGTTTTCCTATCTGGGCTACTGTGAATAATGCTGCAATGAACGTGGAAGTGCAGATTATCTCTTTGAGATGGTATTTTCAATTCCTTTTAATAAAGATCCAGATGTGGGATTGCTGGATCATGTGGCAGTTATATTTTTAATTTTTCGAGGGACCTCCATATTATTTTCCATATTGGCTGAACCAATTTACATTCCCACCAACAGTGCACAAGGGATTCTTTTTCTCCAAACCTTCACCTAAACTTATCTCTTGTCATTTTGATGACAGCCATTTTAACAGGTAAGAGATACTATCTCATTGTGTGTGGGTTTTTTTGTGTGTGTGTAAGGAAGATTGACCCTGAACTAACATCCTTGCTCATCTTCCTCCACTTTATATGGGACGCCGCCACAGCACGGCTTGACAAGCAGTGCATCGGTGCATGCCCAGGATCCAACCTTGCGAACTCTGGGCCGCCAAAGCTGATTGCAGTGCGCTTAACCGCTTGCACCATCGCCGGCCCCTCACTGTGGTTTTGATTTGCGTTTCCCTGATGATTAGTGACATTCAGCATCTTTCACGTACCTGGTGGCCATTAGTATGTCTTTTTTGGAAAACCGTCTATTCAGTTAATTTTCCCATTTTTTAATTGGGTTGTCTCTTTGCTATTGAGTTGTATTAGTTCTTTGAATATGAGCCCCTTACCAGATATTATTTGCAAATATTTTCTCCCGTTTCATATGTTCCCTTTTCATTTTGATGATTTCCTTTAATGTATAGAAGGTTTTTAGTTTGATATAGTCCCGTTTGTTTATTTTTGCTTTTGTTGTCTTTGCTTTTGATGTCAAATCCAAAAAATCATTGCCAAGAGTGATATCCAGGAACTTACCCCTTATGTATTCTTCTAGGAGTTTTATGATTCAAGTCTTTAATTCATTTTGAGTTGATTTTTGTGTATGGTGTAAGAAAGGGTCCAGTTTTATTCTACTGCATGTGGTTATCCAATTTTCCAACACCAATTATTGAAGAGACTATTCTTTCCCCAGTGTATATTCTTGGCTTCTTTGTCATAAACTAAATGACCATATATGTGCGGGTTTATTTCTGGGTTCTCTTTTCTGTGCTATTGATCTACGTCTGGTGGTGGTGATGGTGTTGTTTTGCAAATACCATACTGTTTTGATTATTATATTTTTGTAATATAATTTAAATTAGGAAATGTGATGCTTTCAGCTTTGTTCTTCTTTCTCAAGATTGCTTTGGCTATTTAGGTCTTTAGTGGTACCATATGAATTTTAGGATTGTTTTTTCTATTTCTGTGAAAAACTCTATTGGAATTTTGGTAGGGATTGCACTGAATTTATAAATCGCTTTGGGTAAGATGGACATTATATCAATGTTAGTTCTTCCAATCCATGAGCACAAAATATAGTACCATTTATTTGTATCTTCAATTTCTTTCATCAATGTCTTACAGCTTTCACTGTACAGATATTTTACTCCCTGGGTAAATTTATTCCTAAGTATTATTTATGCTATTGTAAATGAGATTACTTTCTTAATTTCTCTTTCTGATAGTTTGTTCTGAGTGTATAGAGGTGCAACTGAATTTTGTATATTGATTTTGTGTCTTGTAAATTTACTGAACTCATTTATTAGTTCCAACTTTTTTTAGTACAGTCTTGAGGGTTGCTATATATATAATATTACATCATCTGCAAGTGGAGATAGTTTTACTTCTTCCTATCCAATTTGGATGTCTTTTATTTCTTTTCCTTGCTTAATTCTCATTGATTAAATGTGATGATAGTGGACATCCTTGTATTATTCCTGATCGTAGAGGAAAAGCTTTCAGCTTTTCACCATTGAGTATGATGTTAGTGGTGGGCTTTTCATATATGGTTATTGTGTTGATGTGCCTTACCTCTAAAGCCAGTCTGTTGAAGGTTTTTATTATGAATGGATGTATCATATTGTCAAATGCTATTTCTGCATCTATTGAGATGATCATATGATTTTTATTCTTCACACTATTAATGTGGTGTACCACACTGATTGATTTGCAGGTGTTGAACCATCCTTGTATCCCTGGAATAAATCCCACTTGATCATGATGTGTGATCTTTTTAATGTGCTATTGAAATTGGTTTGCTAATATTTTGCTGACGATTTTTGCATCTTTGTTCATCAGAGATATTGGCTGGTAATTTTCTTTTTCTGTAGTGTCCTTGTCTGGTTTTGGTATCAGGGTAATGCTAGACTTGTAAAATGAGTTTGGAAGTATTCCCTCCTCTTCTATATTTTGGGAGCACTTGAGGAGGATTACTATTAATTCTTCCTTAAATGTTTGGTAGAATTCACCAGTGAAGCTGTCTGATCCTGTACTTTTGTTTATTGGGAGGTTTTGTATTTTGATTCAGTCTCCTTACTAGTGATTGGTCTGTTAAGACCTTCTATTTTCATTATTCAGTCTTGGTAAGTTGTATGTTTCTAGGAATTTATTCATTTCGTCTACCTGGTCCTATTTGTTGGTGTCTAATTGTTAATAATAGTCTCTTACGATGTTTTGTATTTGTGTTGTATCAGTTGTAATGTCTCCTCTTTCATTGATGATTATATTTTTTTGAGTCGTCTTTCCTTATTACTTGGTTAGTCTAGGCAAAGATTTATCTATTTTGTTTATCTATTCAAAAATCATCTCTTAGTTTCATAGATCTTTTCTGTTGTCTTTTTAGTCTTTATTTCATTTATTTTTGCCTAATTTATGTCATTTTCTTTCTTCTACTAACTTTGGGATTATTTTGTTCTTTTTCTAGTTCCTTGAGGTGTAAAGTTAGGTTGTTTATTTGAGCTCTTTCTTTTTTCTTAATGTTGGTGTTTATCACAATGAACTCTCTTAGAACTGCTTTTGCTGCATCCAATAAGTTTTGGTGTGTGATATTTCCATTTTCATGTTTCCAAGATACTTTTTTATTTTTCTTTTAGTTTCTGCTTTGACCTATTTGTTTCTCATGAGAATGTTGTTAGACATCCATGTACTTGTAAATTTTCCAGTTTTCTTCCTGTAATTGATTTCTAGTTTCATATCATTGTGGTCACAGAAGATGCTTGATATCATTTCATGCTTCTTAAATTTATTAAGACTTTTTTGTGGCTTAATATATGATCTATCCTGGATAATGTTTCATATGCACTTGAGAATAATGTGTATTCTTTGCTGTTAGATGTAACGTTCTGTAAATTTCTGTTAAGTCCATTTAATCTAACATGTGGTTTTAGTTCAATGTTTCCTTATTGATTTTGTGTCTGGATAATCTATCCACTGTTAAAAGTGGGTTATGGAAACCTTCCACTATTATTGTATTGTTGTATACTTCTTCCTTCAAATCAATTAAAATTTGCTTTATATATTTATGTGCTCTTATTCGGGTACATAAATATTTACAAATGTTGTATCCTCTTGTTGGATTGACCCCTTTCTCATTGTATAATGAGCTTCTTTGTCTCTTATAACAGTCTTTGACTTACAGTTTATTTTGTCTGATATGTGTATAGCTATCCCTGCTTTCAATTCCATTTTCATGGAATACCTTTTCCATCCCTTTGCTTTCAGTCTGTGTGTGTCCTAAAAACTATAGTAAGTCTCTTGTAGGCAACATAATTTGGTCTTATTTTTATCCATTCAGGCACTTTACGTCTTCTGATTGGAGAATATAATGCCCTTACATTTAAAGTTATTATTAATAGGTATGGACTTGTTGTTGCCATATTGTTAATTTTTTCTGTCAGTTTTGTAATTCTTTTCTTCTTCTCCTTGTCTGTTCCTCTGTGATTTGATGTTTTCTATAGTGGTATGCTTAGATTGTTTTTTCTTTGTCTTTTGTATATCTATTATAGGATTTCGCTTTTTTATTACCATGAAGCTTCTATAAAATATTTTATATTTATAACAGTCTATTTTAAGCTGACAACTTAACTTCAAATCCATACTAAAGCTCTATATTTTTACTCTCCCCTCATGTTTTATGTTTTTGATATCACAATTTACCTCTTTTTACTTTGTGTATCCACTAACAAATTGTTATAGTTATAGTTATTTTTACTACTTTTACCTTTACTCCATTCTAGATTTACAAGTAATTTACCCACCACAGTTATAACGCTAAAGTATTCTGTATTTAACTATATATTTACATTTACAGTGAGATTTATACTTTCACATTTTTCCTCTTACTAATTAACGTCATTTCTTTCAGCTTGAAGAAGTCACTTTAACATTTCTTGTGAGGTTGGGCTAGTAATGCTGAAATCTTTAGCTTTTACTTGTCTGGAAAATTCTTATCTGTCCTTCAATTCTGAAGGACAAGTTAGCTGGTTAGAGTATTCTTGGTTGGAAGTTTTTTTCTTTCAGTACTTTGAATATATCATGCCACTCATTTCTGTCCTGCAAAGTTTGTGCTGAAAAATTTACTTATGGTTTTATGGGGTTTTTGTTGTATGTAACAAGTTGTTTTTCTCTTGCTGCTTTTAAGAATTCTCTTTGTCTTTAAATTTTGACAATTTAATTATACTGTATCTTTGTGTGTGTGTCTTTAGTTTCCTCTTATTTGGAACTCTCTGGGTTTCCTGGATCTGGATGAGTGTGTCCTTCTCCCTTGGGAAGATTTTAGCCATTATTTCTTTGAATAAGGTTTCCACCCCTTTCTTGCTCTCTCCTCCATCTGACACCATTATAATGCATATATTGGTCCCCTTGATGGTGTCCCATTAGTTTCTAAGTTATCATCACTCTTTCTCATTCTTTTTTCTTCTTGCTTCTCTGGTTGAATGAATTCCACTGCCTTATCTTCTAGTTCTCTGATCCTTTCTTCTGTGTTATCCAGACTGCTATGAACCCTTCTATTGAATTTTTCCTTTCAGTTATTGTATCCTTCAGCTCTGTGATTTCTGTTTGGTATTTTTTATATTTTCCATCTCTTCATTGAAATTCTCACTTTGTTTATGCATTGTTCTCTTGACTTCTATGAGTATTTTATGAACATTATTTTGAATTCTGTATCAGGTAAATCACTTATCTCCATTTCATTAAGGTCTGTTTCTGGAGTTTTACCTTGTCATTTGGTTGGAACGTATATCTCTGTTTCTTCATTTTCCTTGACTCTCTGTGTTGGTTTCTGTGCATTAGATAAAACACCCACCTTTCTCATCTTGAAAGAGTATTCTCCTGTAGGAAATGAGTCTTATAATCCAGTCTGGCCCAGCTTTTGGTTGTCTTTCAAACCTTTGCAATTGTCCAAGCTTTCTTCTCTGTTCTTAGTGGCTCCCAGTAGTTGAAGGTATGCCAATACTTGCCAATGTCCTAAAGGAGAGGATCTTAGTCAGCACCTAGATGGAGGCTTATTGGAAGCTGGACCCTCAGGTAACAGCTGTCAAAGTATGCTTTAAAAAGAGTAGATCTATTTCAGAGAAAAACTTGGATATGGATGTTTGCTGTCTGCTTCTTCTCCACTGTGTCCTGGGGAATATCTCATTAAGAACTGTTTGTTTGCTGAAGTCCTGTAGGTCCCATGAAAGCAAGCCCTGCTGGCTACCAGAGCCAGGCAATGAAGAAGTATGGCCTCTGGGTGGCAGCCACAAAAGCTGGGAGATATTGGTGATGTGGAGCAGGCTACAGGGAGAATGTGGAGATGGTGTCTGCTAGCTCCCCCTGTCTCCAGGATAGATAGCAGTCTGGCCCTAGATGAGTGCTAAATTAGAAGCTTGACCCTCAGACTGCAGGTTTTAAGATATTCAAATAGGCCTTTTCAAAGGAAATATTGAGAGATGGGCTTTTCTGTCTGCTCCTTCTGCACTAAGCCCTGGGGTGATACCCATGGCACGTCTTCAGGAGCCCATTAAGAAGTGTTTCTTTGTTTGCTATTGTCTTGTGGGTCTCATGGACACAAGCCCTGTTGGCCCTCAGAGCTAGGTGTTTTGGGGGCCCAGCTTATGACACAAGGTACTTTTGCTTTTGACCCTTCCTCCTTGACTGGAACCATTTCACATTTTTGGTTCTATTAATTATAATGCCTCATTTCTGGCACAAAATCTTTAATAGTACTTAGTATTCTTTTGGTTGTAAGTAATGGAAAATCCACCTAAAACTGGCTTATGTATAAAGCAAATTTATTGTTCATGTTAGTATAATCCAACAATAGCACAAGATTAGGTTATCCAAAGATAACACAGATTAAGTGGCAGTCTTTTATTTCATATCTCAGGGGTTTTGTGCTTGAAATACTCAGGGATACTTAAACAACTTACTATTCATTTTCTTCATTTTTTTGTCAAAGGTCACTTTTTCAGTGAGACCTTACCTAAACACAAGTCTCTCCCCACCATGCAACACATTTTCTATCATCTTTTCTTTCATCAGTTTTATTGATATATAATTCATATATCATAAAACTACTCATTTAAAAGGCACAATTTAATAATTTTTAGTATATTCTCAAATATGTGCAACCATCACCACAGTCTATTTTGAACATTTCATTACCTCAAAAAGAAACCTTTTACCCTTTAAATATCACTCCCTTATCTGCCCTTCCCCTACCCTAGCCCTCAGAAACTATGAATCCACTTTCTGCCTTTATAGATTTTCCTGTTCTGGACTTCATATGAATAAGATCCTATAGTATATAGTCTTTTGTGACTATTTTTTTCACTTAGCATAATATATTCAAGTTTCGTTTTTATTCTAGCCATCCTAGTGGGTGTAAAGTGGCAACTCATTGTGGTTTTGATTTGCATTTTCCTATAACAAATGATGTTGAGTATCTTTTCATGTACTTATTGGTCATTTGTGTATCTTCTTAGGAGAAATGACTATTCAGATCCTTTACTGTTTTTTTAATTGGGTTAATTGTCTTTTTATTATTGAATTGTAAGAGATTTTTATACATTCTAGATACAAGTCCCTAATCAGATATATGATCTGCAAATTTTTTCTCCCATACTGCAAATATTTTCACTTTCTTGATGATGCCCTTTGAAGCACAAGTTTTGTTTTGATCAAGTCTAATTTATGTATTTTTACTTTTGTTGCTTAGTTTTTGGGTGTCATACTTAAGAATCCTTTGCAAATTTGAAATCCTGAAGATCTACCTCTACGTTTTCTTCTAAGAAAGAAGAAAACTTCTTCTTCTTCATACTTTTTGCTCTTACATTTAGATCTTTGAGCCATTTTGAGTTAATTTCTGTATGAATTTTTGCATGAATAACTTTTTTTTTTCTTTTTGTGACGAAGATCAGCCTTGAGCTAACATCCATGCTAATCCTCCTCTTTTGCCGAGGAAGACCGGCTCTGAGCTAACATCTATTGCCAATCCTCCTTTTTTTTCCCCAAAGCCCCAGTAGATAGTTGTATGTCATAGTTGCACTTCCTTCTAGTTGCTGTATGTGGGACGCGGCCTCAGCATGGCCGGACAAGCGGTGCGTCGGTGCATGCCTGGGATCCGAATCCGGGCCGCCAGTAGCGGAGCACGCGCACTTAACTGCTAAGCCACAGGGCCGACCCGCATGAATAACTTTTGTATGAATAATTTTGTATGAATTTTTGTGTGAATAAAAGTCCAACTTTATTATTTTGCCTGTGACTATCCAATTTTCCCAGAACCATTTGTTGAAAAGACTATTCATTCAGTACTGAATAGTATTGGCATCCTTGTGCCAATACCACACTGTCTTGATTACTGGTGATCTGTATTCATTTTGAAATCAGGAAATGTGAGTCCTCCTAATTTATACTTTTTTTTTTCAGAGTTATTTTGGGGGTTTTTGCATTCTTGCAATTTGACATGAATTTTAGAACCATCTTATAAATTTCTACAAAAAAGCCAACTGGAATTATAGAAATTGTGTTGAATGTAGATCAGTTTGAGGAGTATTGCCATCATAACAATGTTAGGTCTTCCAATCTATGAATGTGAGATGTTTTCCCATTTATTTAGATCTTCTTTAATTTCTTTAAACAATGTATTATAGTTTTTGGAATATAAGTTTTGAGGTTTTTTGTTAAATTTATTTCTAAGTATTTTAATCTTTTTTGATACTAATTTAATGGAATTGATTTCATAATTTATTTTATCTTATGTATTATTCAAAGCAAGTACATAGAATTGTAATTGATTTTTCTATATTGGCCTTATATCCTGCAACCTTGCTGAACTCATTTAATAGTTCTAATAATTTTTAGTGGATCCCTCAGAGTTTTCTCTATAAAAGATCAGGCCATCTGTAAGTAGAAATAGTTTTACTTCTTTTCAAATTTGAATGTCTTTTATTTTCAAATTTGAATGTCTTTTATTTTTTTTTTCTGGCCTAATTTCTCTGTCTAGAACTTCCAGTATACTGTTGAATAGAAGTCATGAGAGCAGACATCCTTGTCTTGGGATAAATTGGGATAAATTGTCTTAGGGATAAATCTTAGGGATAAATTGTCCAGACTTTCACCATTAAGTGAGATATTTGCTGTGGGTTTTTCAGAGATGCTCTTTATCAGCTAGGAAGATGCCTTATATTCTTAGTTTGTTTATTATTTTATCATGAAAATGTTTTAGATATTGTCAAATATTTTTCTGAATCCATTGAGATGACTATGTGATTTCTGTTTTTTATTCTATTAATAGGAAGAATCATATAAATAGATTTTTCAGATGATAAACCAACCTTGCATCACTGAAATAAATCCTATTTGGTCATGGTGAATAATTCTTTTTACATGATGCTGGATTAGGTTTATAAATACTTTGTTTAGAATGTTTGCCTCCATATTTATAAGAGATATTGTTCTGTAGTTTATTTTCTTGTGATATCTTTGAATGGTTTTAGTATGAGGGTAATAGAATAAGTTGGGAAATCTTTCTGTGTCTTCCATTTTTTGGAAGAGTTTGTGAAGAATTGAAATTAAGTCTTCTTTTAATGTTTGGTAGAATTCAGCAGCAAAGCTATCTGTGCCAGGGCCTTACTATGTGGGCAGTTTTTGTTTTGTTTTGTTTCTAATACTTCAGTCTCTTCATTTACTATAGGCTTATTCAGACTGTCTATTTCTTCTTGAGTCAATTTTTGTAGTTTGTGTCTTTCTAGGAAATTGTCCTTTCATCTAATTTATCTAACATATTGGTATACAATTATTCATACTGTTATTTAAAAATCCCTTTTTTATTGGGTCAGTAGTTAAGTCTCTTTTCATTTCTGATTGTAATAATTTGAGTCTTTTCTCTTTTTTCTTGGTCAAATTAGTTAAAGTTTTGTCAATTTTGTTGAGCTTTTCAAAAACAAGCTTTTGGTATCATGGATTTTCTCTATTGTTTTTCTATTTTTTTTTCCATTAATTGTCACCCTAATCTTTATTATTTCCTTCTTTCTCTTGCTTTATATTTAGTTTGCTCTTCTATGTGGAAGTTTAGATGATTGGTTTGAGATCTTCCTTCTATTTTAATATAAGCATTTACAGCTATAACTTTCCCTATAAGCACTGTGTTAGCTACATCCCATGACTTTTAGTACACTGTCTCATCATTTCCATTCATCACAAAGTATTTTCTTATTTCCCTTTTGATTTCCTCTTTCACCCATTTGTTATTTAGAAATATATTATTCAATTTCCACATGTTTGTGAGTTACCAAAATTTTTCCCTGTTGTTGATTTCTAATTTCAATCTATGGTTGTCAAAGATGTGTATTATTTCTATTTTTTTAATTTACTGAGGTTTGGTTTATGGCATAGCATATTGTCTATCCTGTAGAAAGATCCATGTTCACTTAGGAATAAAGTACATTCTACTGTTCTTGGGTAGAGTGTTCTATAGTTGTCTGTTAGGTCTACTTGGTTTACTGAGTTGTTCAAGTCTTCCTTTTCTTTGCTGCTCAGTTTTCTAGTTGTTCTATCCATTACTGAAAGTAAAGTATTGAAGTTTCAACTATCATTGTTTAATTATCCATTTTCCCTTTATTTCTGTCAGTTTTGCATCATGTATTTTAATGCTCTGTTATTAGGTGCATATGGGTTTACAATTGCTACATCTTGCTGATAAATTGGTAACTTTTTACTATAAAATATTCCTCCTTAACTCTAGTAAGATTTTTCATTTTAAAGTCTGTTTGTCTGATATTAGTATGGCCACTCCAGCTTTCCTGTGATTGCTGTTTGCATGATATATCTTTTCTTATCCTTTTATATTAAATCTATTTGTGTCTTTGAATCTAAAGTGTGTCTCCTGGAGACTACATATAGTTGGGTCATATTCAGTATTACAGTCTCTGCCTTTTGATTGGATTGTTTAATTTATTCACATTTATGTTATTATTGATATAATTGGATTTGTGACAGCCATTTTACTTTTTTGTTTTCTATAAGTTTTTGTTTCTTTATTCCTATTTTGCATTTAGTGAATATTTTCTAATGCAGCATTTCAATTCGATTAATGATTTATTTCAATATATTTTTGAGGGTTTTTTTTTAGTGGTTACTCTAGAGTTTACCATATACATCTTAAATCATGAGACTCAGCTTCAAATTTAAACCAGCTTAATTCCAGTAATATATTGGTACGTTACATCTGAGTATCTCTATTTCCTCTTCCTACTTTTTGTTATATTACTCATATATATATTAATTGACATATATTACATGAATTAATGTTACAAACCCAACAATAATACATTGTTATAATTGTTACTTTGCCATCTGTCATCATTTCTTTAGTGCATTACAACTTTGTTCCAACCCATTTCCTTTGTACTATTAGTGGCAAATATATTACATGTATATTACATTTCTATACATTGTAGGTCTGAAGATACATTATATACATATTATTTGTACAAATGTGTTTCCAATCAGTTAAGAGAATAAAGGATAAATATATGCAATTATGGTGTCTTTTATAATTACATAATTACCTTTACCTCTCTGTCTACCTTTGCTCTTTGTTTATTCCTGTGTATTTGAATTACCATCAGGGGTCACTTGCTCTCAGCCTGAAGAATTTAACCTTTAGTATTTCTTGTAAGGTGAATCTGCTAGCAAAAAGTTCTCTCAGTTTTTGTTTATCTAGAAAGTGTTTATTTATCCTTTATGTTTTAACACTATCTTTGCTGCCTACAGGATTCTCAGTTTACAGATTTTTCTTGGAGTACTTTGAATATTTTACTCCACCGCCTTCTGTTCTCCATTGTTTCAGCTGAGAAGTTAGCTGCTAGTCTTGGGATTCCCTTGCGAATGATGTGTTGCTTTTATCTTTCTACTTTCTTTGTGTGTGTGTGTGTGTGTGTGTGTGTGTGTGTGTGTGAGGAAGATCAGCCCTGAGCTAACATCTGCCAATCCTCCTCTTTTTTTGCTGAGGAAGACTGGCCCTGGGCTAACATCCATGCCCATCTTCCTCTCCTTTTATGGGATGCTTCCACAGCATGGCTTGACAAGCGGTGTGTAGGTGCGCACCCAGGATCTGAACCGGCGAACCCTGGGTTGCTGCAGCACAGCACACGCACTTAACCACTTGCGCCACCGGGGTGGCCCCTATCTCTTGCTACTTTCAAGATTTTCTCCTCTTCTTTGACTCTCAGCCTTTTTTACTATGCTGTGTTTTGTTTTTGTTTTTTTATGGGTCTCTGGATTTCAATTATCTTCTTGAATGTGATATTATTATTTTGCAATAAATTTGAGTAGTTTCCAGCAATTATTTTTTCAAATATTTCTTCTCCTCCTTTCTCTCTCTCTCCTCTCCTTTGGTGCTCCCATTATGCATATGTTGGTGTACTTAGTGTTTTCCCACATTTCTCTGAGGTTTTGAGGTTCATTTTTCTTCATTCCTTTTTTTCTCATTGTTCTTCAGCTTACATAATCTCTATTGATCTCTCTTCAACTTCACTAATTCTTTCTTCCGCCGGTTTAAATTTACCATTCAGCCCCTCTAATAAATTTTTTAGTTCAATTATACTTTTCAGTGACAGAAATCTCATTTGCTTTTTTTTTCTAATTTCTGTCTCTGAATGATATTCTGTATTTGGTGTGGCATTGTCCTTGTGCCTTCCTTGAATTCTTTCATTATGCTTTCCTTGAGTTCTGTGAACATATTTATAATGGCTACATTGAAGTTTTTTCTCTTAAATATGACATCCGATCACTCACACAGAAGGTTTCTGTTGTCTTCTTTTTATGGTGGTGGATGGGCCATCCTTTCCTGTTTGTTTGCATGTCTCATAATTTTTTGTGGAAACTGTATATTTTAGATAATATATTGTAGCAAATATAAGTAGTCTCTTCCTCAGGCTTGTTTTTGTTTAGTGCCTGGCTGGATTATTTTAGTGAAGTCAATCCACCATGCCCATAGTGTTAAGGCTCTGATATTGTTCCTCATGGACATGTATCTTTGGGCATGCCCACAGTCACCCTGGGATGACAGCAGTACTGGTAGGGTTCTTTTAAACTCTTTCCCTGCCCACACTCTGCTGTGAAACTTCACTAATTGCCAACTGATTATTCTATTATTTTCAACAATACCTGGGGTATATCTTCACCTATAAACTAATTCAATCAAATTGTGGCTCCTTGGAAAGAATAGTTTCTGAGGTCAATGTTTGATATTCGTTCTGACCCTGAAAGGCTCCTCCTAACTCTCTTATTCCAAGTTTCTCTACTACCAACTAGCTAGCCTACAGTCTAGGCTCTATCTTCATTAGATACGTGAATCTCCTCCCAATTTCCTTTCACCACAATTGCCACTGTTCTTGAGAGAGCCTGTAGTATTACACAGTTCCACTTCTGTTGCAAATGAAGTCATTTTTTTGGGAAAAGATCAAGAGCTATCTGTTTGGTGGTCTCCTTCTTCCCCTAGGGAAAATCTCTGAACCAGGGCTCTGGACCTGGGGGTAGGGATGATGGCAGTCTTTTCTCTGAGTGACACTCTTACTTTAGTTGCTGAACACTCAGTGGAGAGAGGGAAGTAGCCTGTAGTCTTCTCAGCTTTCCTCTCCTGGCATGTATTCCCTTCCTCAAAAGCCAGGGGAAGGACTATCAGGACAACAGTATTATCGTTAAGCCATACCCAATATAAAACCTAATTCCATGAGTGTGGGACTAGGTAGAAGAAGGAAGCCCCACCCCTGAATCACAGTGACCTGGGATATAGCATCAGCAACAGGCAGCTAGCAGCAGGATGAGAAATGCTGAAGTCCCACTTCTTCTTGGTATAAAGCCCTCTGGCTGGGAGCTGGGCAAAGAAGGAGCTGTGTGTCCTTGGCTGTAGCAGGTTGGAGTGGAGTCTCTGCCTCATTGAGCAAGAAGGCAGGAGAGAAGGAGCAGACTCTTGCCTTTCTTACCGAATTTTCATAGATTTTCTTAAATAGATGTTTTTTCTTCATTTTTTGTTTGCCCTTAGGATAGATAACAGAGGCTTTAAATGGTTGTCCTTTATAATTTTCACAGTTTTCATTGAAGTATGAGTCATTGGAATACTTCACGTTGTCATGCTGGAAGTCAAATTTTATTTTATCATCTTATCTCATTAATTTTACATCATAGCACCTATCACTATCATAGTATTTATAATATGTGTATTTAGCACCTAGATATGCTACATACATTCTCATGTTTTGAATAGTATTATTTATTTTGTTTATTGTCTGTCGGCCCACACACACACCAAAATATAAATTCCATGAACCTCAAATCAAAAATCTAGCCTCAGAAAATTTCCTCAGAGACTTGTGAGAAGGGTTGCATCCATGAAACAAAAACAGAATACAATAAAACAAGAACTGTCAGAGAATAAGAAAGAGTTCTTGAAAATTCAACATATAAAACTGAAAACAACAAATATCCTGGAAAATTGTTAAATATAAGTTTGAGATCTCACTAGTAGGCAAATGGATGAAAAATGGAATAAGATAGGTGAAAAAAAATAGAGTATCAATCCACAATATCCTATTGACAACCAATAGATTTTTCAGAGAGAAATGGAAAAATTATTAAAGAAATATTACAAGATTTTTTCCATAATTGAAGAACGCTTGTTTGAACACTTGATTGAAAGGGAACATTGAATGTCAAGCAAATGGTTATTTTTAAATATCCAAACAATGTACATCACTATGAAATCTCAGTATAGTAAGGATAAAGAGAAGTCCTAAAATCTTACAGAAAGAGGAAATACATAAGGAAAAAAAAGCCACAATCTGCGAACCACAAATGAAAATATCAGACTATTCAAGACATTACATTATATTAAAGACATTAGAACAAGGTCTTCAAGATTTTTGAGTGAAACTAATTTTTAGGTTAAAATTCTATAATCACTAGCAACACATCTGAGAGCAGAAAAACAATGTTTTCACATATAAAAAGAAAATCTAAAAACAAAAAAATTTTTTAAAATGAAAGCCTAACTTCCATTCCTACTTTTTTGGAAAAGTTGCTGGAACTATGACTCATCAAAACAAGAGACTATATCAAGAAAGTGAGTGACTGTGTTCATCCAACATAGATGAGAAGTAAGAGAGAGTCTACGAATGTCTAAGGCATGTCTAAGGAAGGTGCCAGGACGACAGCTGTGCAATAGGCCTGAGGAAAGGCCAGTCTAAACTGAGACAGGTGGATTGTGATTTCTGTGAGGGAGTCTCCAGGAGGGAAATTGGAACTGTAACAAGTTCAGGAAGGACTGACCAGGTGGAAAATTTTATAGTTATGATTTAAAAAAAAAAGGAAAGAGAAAATTAAAAGCACTAAATATGCACATCTCATAAAGGACTGTTATCCAAAATATGCAAAGAACTCTTAAAGCTCAATAATAAAAAAAAAGAAATCCAGTTAAAAAATGAGCCAAAGATCTTAAAAAACACCTCACTAAAGAAGACATACAGATGGCAAATAGGCATATGAAGAGATGTTCCACATCATATGTCATCAGAGAAATGCAAATTAAAACAACGAGATACCACTACACAGCTACTAGAATGCCCAAAATTCAGAACATTGAGAACATCAAATGCCGTCAAGGATGTGAAACAGCAGGAACTCATACTGATCGCTGGTGGGAATGCAAAATGCTATAGCCACGTTGGAAGTTTGTTACAAAGCTAAACATACTCTTACCATATGATCCAGCAAGCATACTCCTTGGTTATTTACCCAAAGGAGTTGAAAACTTATGTCCACACACACACAAAAAAGGCCTGCACATGGATATTTATAGCAGCTTTATTCATGACTGTCAAAACTTGAAAGCAACCAAGATGTCCTTCAGTAGGTGAGTGGATAAATAAACTCTGGTAGATCAGACAACAGAATATTATTCAGAGATAGAAAGAAATGAGCTATCAAGCAATGAAAAGACATGGAGGAAACAAATGTATACTACTAAGTGAAAGAAGTCAATCTGAGAAGGTTACATACTGTATGAATCCAACTATATGACGTTCTAGAAAAGGCAAAACTAAGGAGATAATGAAAAGATCAGTGGTTGCCAGAGGCTAGGGTGGGGGGAAAGATAAACATGCAGAGCACAGAGGACTTTTAGGGCAGTGAAAATACTCTGTAGGATACCATAAAAAAAGACACGTCATTATACATTTAACGAAACCCATAGAATGTATAACACCAGGAATGAACTGTAATGTAATCTATAGACTTTGGGTGATTATGATGTATCAGTGTATGTTTATCAATTGTAACAAATGTACCATTCTGCGTGGGGATGTTGATAATGGAGGAGGTTATGCATGAGTGAGCGCAGAGGGCATATGAGAAAGCTTTGCAACTTCCTCTCAATTTTACTGTGAACCTAAAACTACTTTTAAAATAATAAAGTCTTAATTATATATATATATATATATATATATATATCCCTGAATCTGGCCATACTTGTTCTCTCTGAGTTTGTGAATCAATAAATGTATCTTATTTTGTTTAAAAAAAAAAAAAACCTAAATATGGTTGAAACTTAGAAAAGTATCTATTGTTATTTTCAAAAGAAAAATGACTTACAAAGCAGTCAAGAACCTGGTCTACCCCACTTCCCACTCCCTTCCCTGAGCTGTAGCCATGCTCCACTTCTCTCTGTTTCTCAAACATGTCACGGTCTCTCATTCTTTGGACTCTGCACACACCGTTTAAATTTGTCTGTGGCGTTTTTGCCACTCCTCCTCTCACCCTTTTCACTTGAGTAACTCCTATTTATCCCTGAGATCTTGGCCTAGATGGCTCTTTCTTCCTGAGATGTCTGTTGTATGCTTCCACAGCACCTTGTCATTAACACTCGTTCATGGACAATTATCATTCGATTATCTGTCCTCTCCAATAAATCTTAGATTCATGAGGGAACAACTCCTCACACATTGTCTGGTGCGTAGCAGGTGGTCACTAAGTAGTTACTTATGACTAAATCTATGAATGAGATTTACTATGACTAAATCTACGAATGAGACATAACATATTTAGTGCAGTAGGAAGTTAGTCAATAAACTGGGGATTTGGTCAATAAATATTTATTATATACCAATAATTTGCAAAGCATGGCAATATAATGGATAAAAAATAATTTTTTTAAGTTTTTCTTTTTTTCCTTCAAGAAGTTTTCATTATGATGGGTATTGGAGAACAGAAAGATAAAGATTTAACAATGCAGGTGTGAATTGAGTCAAGTCTAGTTAACCTCAAGGTTCTACATTGGCACTGGGATGTTATGATGCATAAAGATCCCTCTAATGTTCTTTATCAGTTGCAGCAGCATCCTAAATATTAGAGCCCTATGTAGTTGTCTTAGATCAGAAGAATATATCTCCTCTGAAATTAATACATAAACTTATTTAGGGTAAGTGACAGCCTCTGTACATTCCACTGCAAGGTAAAAAGTCTACTCTAGTAAAAAGAATACAGTAATACAGTTTAAAGGGTCAACATCTTGGTAGAAATATTTAATGCTCCAATGTTCCTTAGATTTTGAGAGTTAATGAGAAAAGTCTGAAGCACCACAAAGCTGGCCTTCTTGTTAAGACCCTTTGAAAAGATGAGCTGATGCACAAACACCTTTTTGATCTTTGTCTTTATCAGAATAAACTTGCTTCCTAGACAGATGGCAGATTGCTAAATGTCAGGTTAGCTACGGGGCAGATTAATTCAGATGGTGTCAACATAAATAGCTGTTGACTTGTTGTGGAAAACCACATCACTCCAAAACAAAACCCAAATATTTTATTATGGGCAATTTTGTTTTCAGATCGTATTTCCTGTGTTATTCTTGCACTCTGTTTCTTTTTTGTTATTACTACCAATATTTGCATGTAAACAGGATCTCTGTTGCTTAGCAATTCATTATTTCTGTTCTTCCTTCTCTGCTGAAATTGGTTTAGTTCTCCAGTAGAGGAGAGCTGTCTGACTTCTCTCCCTTTTACAAAATTTATCCCATTTTCAAATCTGAATGTAAGTTTGTTTTTGGAACAATTCACTCAAATGTTCTTCAGACTTATATTTGTATCCCAAGTCTCACTGGAAAGGAGCTGAGATCGTTGCATTTGGTCATTGCTGCTTTCTGCCTCACTTCGTTTGTGACTAATCTATACCTACTTTAGTCAGTGAGGGTCCCTGAAAGGACATTCACTGAAGTATTTTTGGTAATTGAGAGAAATTGGAAGAAAACAGATTCCATCAATAAGAGACTGGTTAAATATTTTGTTGAATTTGTGATACAAATATACACTGGAACTATTGTAGAGCTGTTAACATTGAGATAAACCTACATGTATTGGAATGGAAAAATGACCAGAATGTATTAAAAAGAGGAGGTGGGGGGAAAAGCAAGTGGAAATACAACATGTATAATGTAATCTCATTTATATATAAAAGTTGGATTGTGAGAAATTCTAGATAGATCTGCTATGTTTCATTTTATACCCTCTGTCTTGTCGTGTTGTTTTTTCCTCCTACAATGAACTTGTATTACTTTTATAATTAATACATTTTATATAGTCAAGGATAGGCTCTTATTTTCTGATTTTTCTAGCTTTTCATAGTTGTTATGATAGCAGTAGCAATATCCATCTGTAAAATTTATGGGAAGGCATTCTTAGCATCCCACAAAGAGACAGACCTCAAGAAGATTCCTTGTCTCTCAACAACTCTCACAGACACACGAGTGCCTAATCTGTAAGATCCCCCAGGAAATGGGAACCCAAAGTTTAAATGATAACTTCTTACATCGTGAAATATTCTCCCAAAGGGTAGTGAACAGTGGCTTTGGTGCCAACAATGGGAAATGTAAGAACAAGATATCTTCACTTTAATGGCCATTCTTTTTTACCTTCTTATTCAAATAAAATAACATTTTTAGGCAGCTTAGATAACACGTGCCCATCAATTCCTCAAGCACCCCCAAAAATGCCCCCTCTCCCAAAAAAGAATCCAAGTATCATATCCAAGCAGAAATTTTTCCAGTCTATGCAAATGAACTCAGCTCAAACTAAACCTAAATCTTTATCTACCAAAATGACACACTGCAGGTTGACTTTCCTCTGCTACCTTCCCCTATATGGGCCACTTCTGGGTTCTAAGCTGACATAAGTTGGTTAGAGGTATAAAAACCATCAGGACCATTGTACAACTCCCTGTTGGTCTTTAGAATTTTCACAAAAGAGAGAAATGAAAACTGTGGTTATTGTTTACAGTTAATGGTTGTTTTGAGATCATAGAATGAGACTTAGATCACCGGGCATCTGCCAGAGAGCAGGAAGGCAATGTGGCATCCTACAAAGAAATCTGGAGGGAGAGTCAAGAAAATTGAGCTCTAGTCTTGGCCTTATCAACCTGAGTGATCATAAGCAAGACATTATTTTTATGGACCTTCATTATTTTCCATTTAAAATATATGAAGCTAGAGCAGATAGGGTTTTACATTCCTTCCAATTCTACGGAAATTTGGTTCATGATGATTTCACGTGCTTTTGTTGGCTGCCAGAGATCCTTCACAGGTCTTCTCCAGTCTGGTCTCCTTAGGCGGGGTATCAAATCTAAAGTTACCATCTCCTGTTACCCCCTACTCTACTTGCCATCAAACTCTCATCCTCAGTTAGGTTCAGTCAATTATCTTTCAGGTTAGATCTGCTAAACCAGGTCATGATAAGTTACTTGCCAGATTGGGACAGGATTCCCTCTTCTCTAAAGAGATTAAATTGAAGTACGTCAGTTCTTGAAGCATCATTTTCCCATAAGATATTATGAATCTATTTATGAACTCTGTGTGTCTCAAACCGAAAGAATGAGTAAAGTTTAATAGTAGACTTTTACTGAAACGATACAAAATTGAGGCATCCTCAACTCTGCATTAGGTAATGTTAACCCAACTTTGGAGGTTAGGAGTATTAAAAGAATTAAGAAACCTTTTATAGGAAAATTAATTACCTAGAAGCAACAGTTGCCACACATTGCGGATCACCCTTTGAGTCAGCCTGAATCATCAGTCTGGGGCCAGCTTGTTTCCACTGCGGCCATAAACAGGCCCTTCCACACCGCACCAGGAAGTTGCAGGGCTAGGCAAGTAGAGGGGTGCACTCTTCTCTGATTTGCCTTCTTCCTCTTTACATCAGCAGCGTTCATAAGCCTTTCTTCATTTAGTAAAACCTCAGAAAGCTCCTAAAGAGAAGTGAGCTCAGTTCTCTCCTCCCTCCCCCCTTCTTTCCCTTACTTCCTTTGACAAGCATGAGGTTCCCCACTCAGTTCTCTTCCCTCACTTAGGGGAATGGGAGAAAGGAGGTGGTTATTGAATGTTTTGCAATGGCACCTAAAATTTGAGTAAGTATTTGGTAAAGAGCAAACAATTTTTATTCTTCTTTCTTCGTTGGACCACGATGACAAGTAGTGCCTGTTAGTGTTCTCAGGTGACTTACACAACCTCAGAGATGATTGTTTTTCTGTTGCTTTAGAAAGACGAGAAGAATCATCTAAGCACTAGGATATTAATAGTTTTTATAGTTATAGCCATATAACTATCCACAGAAATATGTATATATGTTCTTCTTTCAAGTGTCTGTCTGTGTCTGTGTGTCTGGTTCTATATGTGTCTGTGTTTAACCCTTAGAATGCCATCCTATCATCCTTCATTTCTTTGATTATGAGGTTCCATTGACTTGTAACTTTCAGATAAATTATCTCAATGCTCTCTTAATTAGTAACACAATGTAACCCAGATACTCGCTTCCTTGTCTACAAACTTAAAAGGGGAGAAATAATCTTTCTGATCACCAGAGAAACCAAATTTAGGCTGGAATCTCAGCAGAGGGGTGGAAATTATTCCATGACTTAGTATGTTTTCATCAGAAGACATAGCGCTAAACCACTAAATTCTGCTTAAGGTTTTATGTTGAACTCATATTTAAATTTTGGGGGCCAGCCCTGTGGCTTAGCGGTTAAGTGCGCGCGATCCGCTACTGGCGGCCCGGGTTCAGATCCCAGGCGCCCACCGACACACCGCTTCTCTGGCCATGCTGAGGCCGCGTCCCACATACAGCAACTAGAAGGATGTGCAACTACGACATACAACTACCTACTGGGGCTTTGGGGGTAAAAAAAAAAAAGGAGGAGGATTGGCAATAGATGTTACCTCAGAGCCGGTCTTCCTCAGCAAAAAGAAGAAGATTAGCACGGATGTTAGCTCAGGGCTGATCTTCCTCACAAAAAAAAAAAAAAAATTTTGGATCTTACGATAGATCAAAGGCCCAATAAAGTGATCAAAATTATCATGAAATCCCTCCAATAAAAATTTTTTTATATTCGGAAATACATATTATTACATAAGCGTTCAATTCAATGAGTTTATATTAAGAGCAGAAAATGCTGGAAAATATTCCTTGGGAATAAGCTCTCTAAACTTCTAAATCAAGATAAATTTATTATACTCAGGCAAGTCTATTGTTTTGAACTGAGCATTTATTGAACCATGACAAAGATGTTGGAGGCAGACAGAAAAAAACCTTACTTTATTCATTCACTGCTCTTTGAATGGACTGAGACAAAATGGACCTTCCCAGTAAGCAAAAGTTTTATTTTTTTTTTAGAATATTAAGCATTTTTAAATAAAAGAATAGTCACAGTATCATTATTTTTCTTTTAATCAACCTGGACACGTGTCCAGGGGAAGAAGTTGGTAAGCTTCACCAAAATCAACAGGTTTCACTGCATTAGAAAACTGTTTAGGAGTTAGAATGTAATTAGAAATAAGTGACCTGGGAAAAAGTTACAGAATTCTGCAGTATCATGATCCTATTGCATGTTTTCCATCACCTTTATGTGCACCTGTGCAATGCTACGCATCAGAGTCATAAAAAAAAAAAACAGTTGGTAAGAAAAGTCTTTGTTTTTTCAATTATTACTATTACAAAAATAGAGCCATATTTCTACTGCTCACTGGCATGTCTTTCAGGAAACTGTTTTGAGTTAAAAATTGTCATATTTCCCATTCTCTTCTTTCTCTACTGGATATCCTTCCAAAAACTTTAGATCCGATATCAATGCCTGAAATTTTATTAAAAAAACAAAACAGGGTCCAGCCCCGTGGCTTAGCGGTTAAGTGCATGCGCTCCACTGCTGGCGGCCCAGGTTCTGATCCCGGGCGCGCACCGACGCACCGCTTCGGCCGGAGGGCCATGCTGAGGCCATGTCCCACATAAAGCAACTAGAAGGATGTGCAGCTATGCCATACAACTATCTACTGGGGCTTTGGGGGGAAAATAAATAAATAAAATTAAAAAAAAAAAAAAAAAAACGGGTCAAGAATGTTAGGAAGCTCCCTTCAGTGAAATGATTTAAGGGTAATTAAAAAAAGGAGAGATACCAAACAAATTCAGTGTACCTATGCAAATCACTTTAGAAGAAATTTAAATTTTAAAAGCATACACACCAACAGTGAATGGAGGGGTGCAAAATCTGGATGGTAGCATGTCAGCAACTGATAACAATAGAATCAGAAAGGTTAAGGCTCAAGAAAACAAAAAAGGCTTTTCAAACTATATTTGGAACAGGATGATGAATGTGGAAGGTGACTTGTTGAGAGTAATGAGACAATGTTATCAGATGGCAGAGAGAAGGCAAAACCACATAAATAATGTTTTGCTTCCGAGATAATGGTGCTCGAGCTGAAAAAGATACTTAGAAAATCAGTAAGAGGGAAAGGAAATTTAGATTAAAGAGAAAAGGATTGAGGAGCATGTAGCCACTTTTAGTAGATTCATGCCTAGAATAATTTCTTCCCAGAGAATAGAAAGACTTTGGAGGTGTGATTGTCAAAATGCAGTCTGTAAGCTTGCAAAAGTTACAGAAAATTAGAAGGTTCATAATTGGTTAGGGCCACAGATTACTTTATTTTCAAAAGAGAAAAAAATGGAATTCAGAAACAATGGACAAGATCAATCTCACAACACAAAAGCTGCACACGAATTCCTGTTTCTCTGTTGTGATTGTAAATATCTATGGTATTAAAGACACTTTTAAAAAAAAGAATACCACATTGCTAATAAGCCTATCATCTTAACAAAATAAATACTTCCACTTTTGTTAATTCCTTCCCAGTTCTTGCCTACACAAATGTACACTTTTTTACATTTGCAAATGGGAGACCTACATTTTTTAATGTTCTTTAATTTCCTGGTATGTCAATATTATGTGTTTGTTTTAATGTTTTTAGATTTCATAAGAATAATTTTAAATGAATATATAATATCCGTCAATCATATAGATGTGTTAATTTAAATAGTCATTTATTTTTGAAAGTTTTTTGGCTTTATAAATCATTCTGAAATGAACATATAATGTATATAATTTTTCTCTTAATTTCTTGGAAGAGTTTATTTGAATACATTCCCCAAAACGGGTTTAGGAGATAAAAGTTATAAACACTATATGGACCTAGACACATGCTACAAAATCGCATTGTGAAGTGATAATAATTTATTTTGCCATCAGCACTATTTCATGATCATCTTAACAGCACTGAGAATTATGATTCTGATTAAATTTTACGGAAATTTTAATAAATATACAATGGAACTCAGAGGTGTTGTGTGTATTTATTTAGTTTGACGGAGGCTAAAATTGCCCAATTATAAACTTATTCAATATTTTTTTATGAATTTTGTGCATTAACAGGTGTCTTAAAGTTTCTTTTTTAAATTATGTTTTATATTTTACATTATATTATATTATACATGATTTTTCGTATTTGTTATAAATATTATAGTTTTTTGCCTTTCTTTTGAGTTATTTTTATAGGTTTTAATTTTTAGGAAATAAATTGGTTTATTTCTTTGGAATTTCTTCAATTATTTCCAAAATCAAATTTTTTTCCTTGAAAAATTGATATTTAAATCTCTTTTTGCTGATTTTTCAGCTTCTGATATATCTTACATTACCCAATTGTTACACAAGAAATTCCTATTGCAAACGATTCAAGATTTGAGTATATAATAAAATATGAAAGTCTTCCCTGAACCACTCCAATCCCCAGTACCCCTCCTATAGTAAGCATTACTGACAATTTGTTGTGTTTATTTCTAATTCTTGAACACTTTGAACGTTCTCTTTCTCTCCACATAAACACACATACGTAAATGTTAAAATTTTATATTTACATAAATGGAATGAGAAACACTTTTCTAAGACATGCTCCTTTCATTTGATAATGTCATCTTCAGTCTTTTCAGTGGTCACATTGCATATCAGAGTATGAAAGTTCTATAATTTGTCTACATCTCATCTATTCAAGGTTGTTTTCTGAATTAGTTGTGAAAATACTTTTTTATATAACTCTGTGTAAAAAAGTAAGTATTGCATTGGGATAAATTCCTTGAAATGGATTTATTGGGTAAAGAATAAGTACATTTTGAATTTCGAAAGATAATGCCAAGTTCCCCCTAAAATGTTTTATTAATTTGTGCTCTTCCCTGTATGTATATTAAATTGCATTTTCTCTATATCTTCACACACACTAGATATTATTAGTATTTAAAATTTTTGCCAAACTAATGAGAAAAAGTGATATATGGCAGTTTTACTACACTTAGTAAAACTCTAGAAGATATAACAGCACACTATCATTCACAACATATCTATTACGGAAAAAATTTATCCTAAAAAAGTCAAAAATTTTAAAGATATCAGAGAGCTATGGATGAAAGAACTCTAAAAGAACAAAAGTCATATGTGGCAAAGCCCTTTCTGGGTAAAGGAGATTAGAGAATTCTTTCATTCTTGGGACCATTTGCTGAGTCTGGGCATAGGAGAATGAAGGATTAGGCTTGCCGTAGTCAGAGGGACTCTGCTGGGGGAAGTAGAAATCAAATGGGCTAGTATAATGGGTTAGAGCATACAGGAGCCCCACAAGCACTACCAGTTTTCACATCTGTCAGTTTTTCCCCAAACGGCATTTTCTGAGTACTAGAGCAGCATGGGAGGCTGGAAGCTAAGTTGGAAAGGCAGAATAAGAGTTCCATAGTTTATCGATGCTCACAGACCCGCTGTAATAGACAAAAGACAGGTCTTACCCTAGAGTCAACTGATACCCAAGGTGAATTGAAACCAACTTTAGCTGCAACTTGTTCCTGACCTGGCTCAATTCCTGATTGGCTCAAAGAGATCAGTCCTTTACCCTAGGTATCATACAAATGAAAGGAAATACCCTCGCAGAGGGAAAACATCTACTTCTGTATCTATGGTTCTTTTATGCACCATGACTGCCATGAAATAAAAAATTATGAGACAAGCAAAAAAAGCAGGAAATTGTGACCCATAATCAAGAATAAAAACAATTGGCAAAAAATTTAGATCCAAAGAAAACCCCGATACTGGAATTATAGACAATAATTTTAAAATAATTATTATATATGTGGAATAAAACAGATGAAAACAAGAGCAAAGTGGATAAAAATATTAATAACTTCAATAGAGAAACAGGAAAAGAATCAAATAGCTATTAGATTGAAAAGTACAATATCTGAAAAACCTACTAGATATGCTGAGTAGCATAATGGACCCATGAGAACTATAGTTCGGTAAAGTCAAATACAAATAAATAGATATAAAAGCAGAAGCACAGATAGTTAAAAGTACATCTAATACCAACAAAAAAGGAACAAAGTATGTAACATTAACAGTGTGACACTGTTAACAGTCTGATATACACATAATTGGAATCCCAGAAGAGGAGACAAAGAATGATGTGAAGCAATATTTTATCTCAGAGGGAGGGACAGAAATGCAGAAACAAGTAATGAGCCCTTACAATGACAAATATGACAGTAATTATAGTAGAATATTTTATTAAGTTATTAAAATTATTGACTTTTTTTTTCCTGAGACATCAATTGTATTTGTAGGGTTAGAGAAATGGTGGAATGAGAGATAGAAAACTAGGGAGAGACTGGATGCTGTAGGTGCCAGGACCCCCTAGAGCTCCTCACTCGCAACCACGCCATTCATGGACTCTGTGCCCACTTCTTCATAATCCTTCTCCAGTGCCACCAGGTCCTCTCAGGCCTCAGAGAACTCCCCTTCCTCCATGCCCTCGCCCACATACCAGTGCACAAACTCCTGCCTGGCATACAGCGGGTCAAACTTGTGGTTGATACCCATTTACACCATATATAAAATATATTCCATGTTGCTTAAAGGTTTAAATTTGAAATTTGAAAAGCTTAAAGGCAAAAAATTGAAATATCTAAAATCGTATTTTCAGATAAAAATATCAGCGAATATCCTTATGATCACAGTGTTGGAGAGAATTTCTTAAATAAGACACAAATTCTACAAACCTTACCCAAAAATATTAATATGTTTGACTACATTAAAATTTAAAACACATTAATCAAAGAAGCTATGACTACACTGAAAAGATAATCCATAAACTGGGAAACAATTTTTTAACACATATAACCAGAGAGATTTTTGTCCAAAATAGATTAGATTATGCCATAAAAAATTGTCACTTTAGTCTATCGAAAATGGTAGAAATTGGCAATTCCATTTCTTATGGTTCAACCTAATAAAAAGAATTCCTATGAATCATTCAGAAAAAAGATAAACAGATAATAGAAAAATGAGCAAAAGAGATAAACTAGCATTTCTCAGAAGTGGAAACAACAGCTAATAAATATTGAATAGATGTCAACCTCATTAGAATCATGGAATTGTAAAATAAACCATAATTACATACAATTTCACATTCATTAAATTGTCAAAATTTATACAGTTTGACAATGTCAGGAACCCCAGAATGGCCCAAGTATTGCCGAGGGTATGGGGCAAAAAATCTTGTATTCGCTGCTGATTCCACTTCTTGGAGTCAAGCAGGATTAAGGGCACCCCTTGCTCTCTGTCTCCTCTCTTTCCAGGGCAGGAGCACAAAGCTGTGAGTGTCCCTGGGTGAGCTATTCCTTCTTGTCAGTTTGAGCAGTGTTTATATCTGGACCGTGGGCTTCCGTTCCCAGCACTCTTCATTCCTTCACGTAAATCTGTCTCCGGGTAGTATCGTTTTCCTTTAGCTTAAAGAATTTTCTTTATTATTCCTTGTAGTCCAAGTTGGCTGGTAATAAATTTTCTCAGCCTTTTTTTTTTCTGAAGATATCTTTATTTTGCGTTTGTTTTTGAATGGTATTTTGCTGGGCATAGATTTATAAATAACAGGGTTTTTTCTTCCAGCCCTTTGAAGATCTGGAGTACTGTCTTTCAGCTTGCATTGTTTCTGATGAAAACTCAGCAGTCATTCTTATTGTTGTCTTCCTGTAGGTAATGTGTCTTTTTCTCTGACTGCTTTTTTGTGTGTGTGAGGATGATCAGCCCTGAGCTAACATCCAATGCCAATCCACCTCTTTTTTCTTTTCTTTTCTTTTTTTTATTTTTTGCTAAGGAAGACTGGCCCCAAGCTAACATCCACGCCCATCTTCCTCCACTTTATATGGGACACCACCACAGCATGGCTTGACAAGCGGTGCGTTGGTGCACGCCCGGGATCCGAACCTGTGAGCCCCAGGCCGCCAAAGCGGAGCCGCGCACTTAATCACTTGTGCCAACTGGCCGGCCCCTCTCTGACTGCTTTTAAAACTTTCTCTTTCTCTTTGGCTTGCCCCACTCATATTCATTCATACTATTTTTTGCTTCATAGATATGCTCATTTTGTTAACTGAGAAAGGTAATATTTTATATTTTTATATTTTAATGGTTTATCCAGTAATTTAATAATTTCGGAGCTGGGGGAGGGATCCCAAAGTGTTTACTTATAAAGCCACCTTGTCTGAAGTCTTATGTACACTTGTGTTTATACCAGTTCCACACTACTTTAATTATTACTCTTTTATATGTATTTTGGTATCTGGCAAAGTTAGTAAATTCTGATTGCTCCTCTTTTAAAAAAGCTTCAATAGTCTCATTAAATTATTTTTTAAATAAAATTTTTTAACTTCAAAAAGTATTTAGCTGGATTTTTTCAACTAATATTATATCTATAAATTAATGTGTAGAGATTTGGTATATTTGAAATTTTAATTTTTCATTTCCAGAACATGGTACATTTCTCCTCTGATTCAAAGTTAATCTAGACTGATTGAAAATACATTAGTGTGGGTTCATGCCCAAAGGCTTTTTATTGACGTAAGAATGCTAGATCACATAGTCAGCATATGTGGATGTTAAATGATTTGTCATAGAGCTCTGTCTGTAATCGTGTCCTCTTCAACAATTTTATCAGTTACACAGAAAACATAAAAGAGATGTGTATTAAAGTGGCAGATCACGCAGAGTTCTGAGAAATAACTAATACACTAAATGACATATACTTAGGATTTTAAAAGACTATGATAACCTGGAAAACATGGAGTTATTGCAGACAAATCATCCATTTTTAATAAGTAAGTTACTTTTTAAGAACATAATGCTAAAAGTCTTGGTTTCAGGAAGAAGAGATCTGGGCTCTGGAGGTTCTCTTTAGTAAATTCTTTGTGGCCAAAAGTACTTTTTTTTGGTGAAAAACAAATGCAAACTTAAAAAAATCAAATATCAATCAAACAAAAGTAAACTAACATCTGAGGATGTCCAATATGACAAAAACTTTTGAAACCACTTAGAGGGTAAAAAGGCTATTTTTACATAAATAACATTATTTTAACTCTGAAGGTCCATCTCACTTGGTAGGTAAAAAATCAACCCCAGTCGTTCTTTGGGTTTCCTCCATCTCCTGGATTATACTGAGGTTCTTGGGTTTTATTTAAGGCCAGGGTGCTACTAAGACCTCCTTACTCCTTTATCTATAGATTTGTTTCTGAGATCCCATTGTTCCCGTCTGCATATTCCTTTTAGGTTTGTATTTTGTGACTTCTGTGCTAAGTTGGGGCATTTCTGTTTATCTGAAAAGAAGCTCATTTATTTATTTTACTTGTGTGTCTGAAAAGGATTTTATCCACCTTCATTTTTAAAGCATATTTATACTAAGTAGAGAATTCTAGAATAGAACATTTTTTTCTTCCCTTTCAGAATTTTAAAGATATCATTTTATTCTCTTCTGGGTTTTATTGTTCTTGTGACATGTCAGCCATTATTCTTATTTTTGCTCCTTTAAAGGTAATGTATGTATTTGTAATCTCTGCTTTTAAAATTTTCTCTTGGTCTTTGCTTTAGGCATGTGATATTAAAACAAATATCATGTGTCTAAAATATTATAAGTAGAGTTTGTTAAATTTCTTAAATCTGTGGTTTGATGTCTTTAGTCAGTTTTTGAAATTTCTCTGCCAATATTTCTTGAAATGTTACTTCTGTCTCATACTCTCCCTCCTCTCCCTCTGGGATTCTGACTATAGGTGTGCCCATCTTTTTACAATGCCCCACATATCCCTTATACTCTTTTCTTTATTTCCCATCCTAACTTCTTGGTAGCATTCAAACTGTATACTTTCTACTCTTCTGTCTTCCAGTTCCCAAATCTTCTGTCTTACCATGTCTAATTTTCTATTAAACCCATTTATTGAATTATTAATATCAGTTACTATATCTTTTAGTTCTAGAATTTCCATTTGATTCTTACCCATAGATTCAAGTAAATTCTCTGTTGAAATTCTCCATTTATCCTCCACTTTCTTTAACATATTAATCATAGTTATTTTATACCCCCAGTCTGATAACTCCAGTATCTGAATCACTTTGGGCCTGTTTCTAGTGCTCTGGATAGTGTTATCTTCTTCCAAGTGGATATTTTTTCTTCTGACTGGCTGATAGAGTACATACAGATCATCTTAACTTTTCTGTTTACTGCTAGGCAAGTAAAGTATGAGGTGGGCTGATCAGCTCAGTAAGGGTTTGAGCTGATTTAAGACTTGTTAAATTTGGTAAGGCTCGCTAGACTTCTAGTTCACCTTTCTCCTATTGTGTAACCCTCGCTGGACTTCTAGTTCACCTTTCTCCTATTGGGTAACTCTCCAGGGCTTTCAACTGAGACCTAGTGTTTGCACCAGGTCTCTTCCTTTGGTCTTTGTCTCTTCATATCAGTAAAGGTGGAAAATTCTCTTCTTTTAGAGGTTGCTGGCTTAGATTTTTAGCCTCTCACCAAATAAACCTTTAGGATTCAGCAAATATATCATGGAGTAGACTAGATGTGTGTTTTAAGCTCCTCAAGTCTTCCACTTTGTTACTCCAGCCAAAAGATCTGATGATTACTCTGTCTTCAGCAATACCTCTCTTCCCTGAGTCAAACTTCGGGTTGCCAGGTAAAATACAGAACACCCAGTAAAATTTGAATTTCCGATAAACACTAAGTTTATCTGAATCAGAATCAGGAAATATTTTCCAGAACTAAGTAGCTGCCATCATGTAGTTCTCTCCTCTGTAGAATCTTCTTCCCTCTCAGCTTTACTACATCTACAGCTCCCTGATGCCTTTAAACAATTTTTTTTTAATTTGGCTTTTCTAGTTATAATTTATTAAAAACATTACTTTGCCATAAATTACTCTATCTTACCTGGAAGTGAAAATTTACCCTTAAATTTTTAACTTACATACTCAGTTATAAAATTTTTAGCAAGATATTATTTTTGATATATCTATCCTCCTCTGACCATAACAAAAATTAGCATGCTTCAGATTTTTCTTCATCCCCCATGTTCTTATTGTCTATCAGTTTGAGCTTTAAGTCCATGTAGTCCCTTGGAATTCCTCTGAAAAGCTGGATCTTATCAGTTCACACATTCTGTTCCACTATGATATTGAGGAAAATTCCAATCTAGTCAGTGAGCCAGTGAGCAACTTGGCTCTGTTCCTGGTTCAGAGATAGTGACTGCCATACCCATCTCTATGCTTAAATCAAAAGCAGCAGATAGAGCTACTACTTTTGTTCATTCTTCTTTCGTGAGTTTGCTCGAAGTCCCTCAAGTCAAATTATAAACAAGCCTCTGGTACCCACAATGTATGGAGCAGTTATAATGTCCGATATGCCAAATAAGCTTTAAAAAAGAGGAAAAATGCTTGCTACCCCACTCCATGCTATCAGACCCAATAGGCTCAAGAAGTTAGCCCCACTCACTGATCATTGGTTTATGTTCTTATTAAATTCTAGGCCCTATTTAAAGATGTTTATTCTGTTTTCTCTCTTTCTTGTTATTTTAATTTTATTTATCATTGCTAAGTATTCGCAACACAAGAGTCTCCTCAGATTATGAAATTATACTATATCTTGACTGAAACTCTAATCGAGTTTTATTTCTTTTTTCCCCTATAATGATTTGGAAGATATGTACTCAATTTCTATTCCGTTGGAATTTACATTTAAAAGTTTAACATTCAGATATTATAGTTTATCTAACAAATTTAATTATTTGTTACCTTCCCCATGAAGAAGATAATGACCTTAGAGTACACTAACTTTTTTTTAAAACTGTCTCTTTGCGTCTTGGAAGTTATCTGTCTAGTATTTTATTCCTGTCCTGATTTTAAACACAAACAGTTAGTTTTTAGAGTCTACACTGTTTTAGATTCATTAATATATTTTACCAATATATGTTTACGTGCAGTCCATTTTTTTCTTTTTGACTTATTTTCTTCTTGCTGACGTATGACTTTTAGTAGTTCTTTGATTGAAGCATTATGAGTCTTTAGATGTCTAAAAATATCTTTATTTTTCCTCATTCTTGAAGAGTGGATTAGCTGGGTCTTGAATTGTAGTTTCACAGCTACTTACATCTTAAATATAATATTTCATTTTCTTCATTTTTTTTTTATAATTTTATTTATTTATTTTCCCCCCAAAGCCCCAGTAGATAGTTGTATGTCATAGTTGCACATCCTTCTAGTTGCTGTATGTGGGATGCGGCCTCAGCATGGCCGGACAAGCGGTGCCTCCGTGTGCGCCCGGGATCCGAACCCAGGCTGCCAGTAGCAGAGCACGTGCACTTAACCACTAAGCCACGGGGCTGGCCCTTCATTTTCTTCTATTGGCCAGAGTTTTTTGTGAGTTTTATAGGTAAGATTCATTTTTCTCTGCAGTAACTTTTGATATTTTCTTTATACTTGATATTCTTCCATTTTATTACATTGTAGTAGGTAGTGGATTTTTTTTAATTTGGCTCTATATTTGTGCACTTTTCAAATGTAGGTACTCATGACTTTCTTCAGTTCTGGAAAATTCTCATCAATTATCTTTTCAATTATTGCCTCTTCCCCAATCTCTGTACCCTCACTTTTTGGAATGTGTATGAAATAATGCTGGATCTTCTATGCTACATATTTATTAACTTCTACTTTATTTTTAAATTTTTATGCGCATTTTGGATGATTTCCCAAAGTCTATGTTTTAACTCTCATTTTTACTATCTGTAATTCTTTTTTTACTATTTTTCTAATGCACCTATTGAGTTTTTATCTTCAATGACATTTTTCAACTTTAATATCCTTTTTGGTTCTTTTCTATATCAATTTATTCTTTTTTTATAATCTTGTCTTGTAAATTGTATTTCTTCCTTTGTTTTAAGCCTATTGTAAAATCTCGTATTTCTAGGTCTTTGAATATAAATTATTCTGTTTATTGGATTAGTAGGCTATATTTTTAAGTACAGTCAGTCCCTGGTATTTGCAGATTCTGTATTTGTGAATTCAGAATCTCGTATTTCTAGGTCTTTGAATATAAATTATTCTGTTTATTGGATTAGTAGGCTATATTTTTAAGTACAGTCAGTCCCTGGTATTTGCAGATTCTGTATTTGTGAATTCAACTATTTGCTAAAATTTATTTGTAACCCCCAAATCAATCCTGAGGCAGTTTCACAGTCATTTGCAGACATGCACATGCAAAGGGCAGCAAAAAATGTGAGTTTCCCAGCATGCGTGTTCCCAGCTGAGGTCAAACAAAGTGACACTCTGCCTTCTGGTTTCAGCTTCCATACCGTAAATAAGTGTGCTTTTCAAAGTATATTTAGTGGCACATTCTTTGCAGTTTTGTGCTTTTTGTTAGTAATATCTCTGTTTAAAATGGTCCCCAGTGTGTGCTGAGGTGCTGTCTAGTGATGCTAAGTACAAGAAGGCTGCGATGTGCCTTATGGAGAAAATTTACGTGTAGATAAGCTTCTTTCAGTCATGAGTTATAGTGCCGTAGGCAGTGAGCTCAATGTTAAAGAATTAACAATATATATTCAATGAAGTGCCTTTAAACAGAAACACACATAAAACAAGGTTATCAATTGATCAGTGGCATAAACGTGACCAGAAGCTTACAGGGACCCCTGCATGTCCCCTAGGGGCAATGATTCAATATTCACTATTTCAGTGTTTGTGGCAACTTTATAAAACATAACTATCGTGAATAACAAAAATCAACTGTGTTATATTTCTCTATCTGTGTTAAAGATTTTTACCTGGTTATCTTCTATTGATGCCATTTTTCATAAGAGTCATGGAGAATAACAGATAGTGATGAATCCCTATGTGATAGGTTTTTTTTCCAGCTTTATTGAGATATAATTGACATATAACCTTGTATAAATTTAAGGTGTACAATGTGATGATTTGATACATGTATATGTTGTGAAATAATTACCACAATAAGGTTAGTTAACACACCCGTAATCTTACGTAATTACAGTCTTTCATGTTTGTGAGAATATTTAAGACTTACTCTCTTAGCAACTTTCAAGTATATAATACAGTATTGTTAACTATAGCATACTGTATATTAGATCCCCAGAATGTATTCATCTAACTGAGAGTTTGCACCCTTTGACCAACATCCTATTTCCCCCACCCTTCTGCCACTGGCAACCACCATTCTACCGTCTGTTTCTATGTTTGACTTTTTTTTTTTAGATTCCACATATAAGTGAGATCATACAGTATTTGTCTGTCTGACATTTCACTTAGCATAATGCTCAAGTCCACCCATGTTGTTGCAAATGGCAGGATTTCCTTCTTTTTTATGGTTGAAAATTATTCCATTATGTATATGTGTATGTTATATATATGTAAAATTTTCTTTATCAATTCATCCATTGATGGACATGTAGGTTGTTTCTCTAGCTTGGCTATTGTTAATAATGCTTCAATGAACATGAGAGTGCAGATATCTCCTTGTGTTCCTGATTTTATTTCCTTTGGATATGTACCCAGAAGTGGGATTGCTGGATCAAATGATAGTTCTATTTTTAATTTTTTGAGGAACCTCCATACCGTTTTCCATAATGGCTGTGCCAATTTACCTTCCCCCCAATAGTGTACAAGGGTTCTCTTTTCTGCACATTCTCACCAACAATTGGTTGTCTCCTGTCTTTTTGATAATAGCCATCCTAACAGGTGTGAGTAGACATCTCATTTTGGTTTATATTTGCATTTCTCTAATGATTAGTGATGTCACACACATTTTCATGTACCTGTTGGCTATTTGTATGTCTTCTTGGAAAAATATTTAATCAAGTCCTTTGTGCATTTTTAGTTGGGTTATTTTATTTTATTTTATTTTGCTAGTGAGTTGTATGAGTTCCTTGTATATTTTAGATATTAACCCCTTATCAGATATATGGTATAATAGCAAATATTGTCCCCTATTCTGTAGGCTGCCTCTTCTTTCTGTTAACTTTTTCTTTTGCTGCACAGAAAATTTTTAGTTTGATGTACTCCTACTTGTTTATTTTTGCTTTTATTGCTTGTGCTTTTGGTGTCATATCCAAAAAAATTATTGCCAATATCAAATATCAAGGAGCTTGTCCCCTATGTTTTCTTCTAAGAGTTTTGCAATTTCATGTCTTACATTTAAGTCTTTCATCTATTTAGAGTTCATTTTTGTGAGTGGTCTAAGATAGGGGTCCAATTTTATTCTTTTGCACGCGAATATTCAGTTTTCCCAACGCCATTTATTGCAAAGACAATATTTCCCCATTAAGTACTCTTGGTTCCCTTGTTAAATATTAGTTGATCATATATGCATGGGTTTATTTCTGGGCTTTTGATTATATTCCATTGGTCTATATGTCTGTTTTTATGCCAGTACCATACTCTTTTGATTACTATAGCTTTGTAGTGTAGTTTGAAGCCAGGAAGTGTGATGCCGTTGGCTTTCTTCCTCTTCCTCAAGATTGCTTTCACTATTTGGGGTCTTTTGTGGTTCCATATGAATTTAAGGATTGTTTTTTCTGTTTCTGTGAAAAATCTCATTGGAATTTTGATAGAGTTTGCATTGAATCTATAGATGGCTTTGGGTAATATGGACGTTTTAACAATATTAACTCTTCTGACCCATGAATATGGGATATCATTCCATTTATTTGCCTCTTCTTCAATTTCCTTCATCAGTGTCTTTTAGTTTTCAGTGTACAGATCTTTCACCTCACTTTTTAGGTTAAATTTATTCCTAAGTATTTTATTCTTCTTGATGCTATTGTAAATGAAATTGTTTTCTTTATTTCTCTTTCAAGTATTTTGTTGTTATTGTATAGAAATGCAATTAATTTTTGTATGTTGATTTTGTATTCTACAACTTGACTGAATTCATTTATTGGTTGTAATAGTTTTTTGATGGAGTCTTTAGAATTTTCTTTATATGAGTTCATGTCATCTGAAAACAGAGACAATTTCGTTTCTTTCTTTCTGATTCAAATGCTTTTTATTTCTTTATCTTGCCTAATTGCTCTGGCTAGGACTTCCAGTACTATATTGAACAGAAGTAGCAAGAGTGAGCATGTTGTCTTGTTCCTGATTTTAGAGAAAAAAGCTTTCAGCTTTTCACCATTTTGTATGAAGTTAGCTGTGGATTTGTCATACACGGCCTTTAATATGTTGAAGTATGTTCCTTCTATGCCCAATTTGTTGATAGCCCTCATGGGACAGTTTTATAGTTTCCTCTACCTGGGTCCTTTGTATTTTGTGAGGCCAGTATTTAGGTTAATTTCTCATCTCAGACTTCTCCCACCTCAATATTTTTGTGAATTGGGCCCTCAAATCTTCTCAGGGCACAGAAAACAAGTTCTGATTTCTCATGAGTGATTCTATTTCCATTCATAACCTGGAATGAGTGGCTTGCTTCTAAGCTTAGATTTCAGTCCAGGTCTTAAGGATTTTCCAGTCTCCGTTTATAGACAAGCCAATGTTTTACCTTCTCCTGGCTTTTTTCAGAATCCTTGCCACATATGAGATCTGTGATGTCAGCTCTCATCCCATATGGGTCTTTAATCTCTAGCCTCATTAGCTTGCAATCTGACTGGCATCCTATTGGCTGTTTGTCTCCAGCTTCTTCTCATCATTATCACAGTGGATTTGTTCTTCTTTTCTGACACAAAATTTCTATTTCTTGATTTTGAGTCTGGTTATGTTGTATATTTAAAACTTAAAAAAATATCTCTCTGGAAGTCCTATGGCTTTGGAACAGAGTCGGAGGGATTCCTACATCTTCTCAGTCTAAAATCTTTAACAAAAGTCCTGATAAGGTACCAGAAATTCCACAATTAGAGATCAATTTTCTGTGATAATATGTATCCCAAAGTACCATGCCAAAAAGTCATGACTCTTCAGGTCATGATGGCTAACACATTTGAGGGTTTATTATGTGCCAGATATTATTCTAAGCTCTTTATAGTCTCATTTACCTTTACAATAATACCCTAAGGCAGGTTTTGTTCTTGTACTCCATTTTAAAGGTGACAAAACTGAGTCACAGAGGTTGAAAACCTTCCCAAGGTTACAGAGCTAATAAGAAGTGGTCGTAAAACAACCCATACTTTTAAACCACCAAGCAACCCTGAGAATGTATTTTTCAGCATGTTCTCTCTACCTGGAATAGCAGTCACTTCCGCTTTTCCGCCTTGGCTCTTACTCACCTATTAAGGTCCATCTCCCCATCTCATATGTCATAACCATGTGAAATTTAACGTGGTTATTCTCTCCTTTTTCTGAGTTCCATAGTTCTATGCTCTATAAATCAGTTTGTATTGCTATTATCTGGTGATAAGTTTGTTTTCTGGCATTGAATTATAAACTCCTCTAAGGTGGGGACATTGTTTTACCACCTTTGATTGACAGTAGTCATAAGAGTATATGGCATAGAGTGGGTCTTGGCAGATGTTTATTAGATAAATAAAGGTCTAGAGAGGTAGACTGTTAAGCCATTTTCATAACCTTTTAATAGTTTAGATATGATTTTATGTATGATCATCAACATAATACTACTATATTGTAGCTTGATGTGTTGGGAAAAGCATGGATTTTTGGAATCAGTCTTATCTGCATTTACATTATTTATTATTATTATTGTTGTTATTTGCTTGGGATGTCTCTCTTTTTTTTTTTTTAAAGACGTTTTTAGAGCAGTTTAGGTTCACAGCATAATTAAGAGGAAGGTACAGAGATTTTCCATATACTCCCTGCCTCCACACATACATAACCTCCTCCATTGTCAACGTTCAGAGTGGTACATTTGTTACAATTGATGAACCTACACTGATACATCATTAGCACCCAAAGTCCATAGTTTACAACAAAGTTGACTCTCAGTGTTTTATATTGTATGGGTTTAGACAAATGTGTAGTGACATGTCTCCATCATTATAGTATCACACAGAGTACTTTCACTGCCTTAAAAATCCTCTATGCTCTACCTATTCATCTCTCCCTCCCCCGTTACCCCGCAACCACTGATCTTTTTACCGTCCCCATAGTTTTGCCTTTTCCAGATGTCAAATAGCTGGAATCATACAGTATGTAGCCTTTTCAGGTTGGCTTCTTTCACTTAGTAATATACATTTAAGCTTCCTCATGCTTTCTCATGACTTGATAGTTCATTTCTTTCTAGTACTGAATAAGATTCCATTGTCTAATGTACCAGTTTATTTATCCATTCACCTACTGAAGAATACCTTGGTTGCTTCCAACTTTTGGCAATTATGAGTAAAGCTTCTATTTACATCCATGTGCAGGTTTTTGTGTGGACATAAGTTTTCAACTCCTTTGGATAAATACCAAAGGAGCATGATTGCTGGATCGTATGATAAGAGTATGTCTGGTTTTGGAAGAAACTTACAAATTGTCTTCCAAAGTGATTGTACCATTTTGCATTCCCACCAACAATAAATGAGAGTTCCTGTGGCTCCACATCCTCATCAGCATGTGGTATTTTCAGTGTTCCGAATTTTGGCCATTCTAATAGGTGTGTAGTAGTATCTCATTATTGTTTTAATTTGCATTTCCCTGATGACATTGATGTGGAGCATCTCTTCACATGCTTACTTGTCATCTGTATATCTTCTTTGATTAGGATCTTTGGCCTATTTTTCAATTAGGTTGTTTGTTTTCTTATTGTTGATTTTAAGAGTTTGTTTTCTTATTGTTGATTTTAAGAGTTCTTTGTATATTTTGGATAACAGTCCTTTATCAGATGTATCTTTTGCAAATTTTTACATTCATTTTTGCTCCATTTGTGAGAGGCATGGATTTGGACAAATTAAAATCTGCACAGAGTATCAGTTTCTTCATCCGCAACATGAAGCTAATATGACTCCCTGTGTATGGTGGACAGTCTATAAGATGTTTCCCAATGGCCCCTTCTTGATATTCAAACCCTTGTGTACTCTCTTTTCCTTCAGTGTTGGGTGGAGTTACTGACTTGCTTTTAATAACTAGAATACTGTAGCAGCAATGGGATATCACTTCCAAGATTAGGTCATAAATAAACTGTGGCTTCCATCTTAGGTTCTCTCTCATCTTTCTTGGACCACTTCACCTTAGGAGAAGCCAGTGAGGCAACATGTGGAAAGGCCCACATGGCAAGGAACTGAGAGCTGCTGACAGACACTTGTGCCATCTTGGAAGTGGATCTTCCCAGAATTGAGTCTTGAGATGGCTGCAGCCCCTGCCAACACTTTGGTTGCAGCTTCATGACAGACACTGTGTCATAAACCATGTGGCTAAGACACTTCCAGATTCCTGACTCACGGAAACCCACAAAAAATGAGTGTTTCTTGTTTTCAGCAGCTAGTTTTTGGGCTGATTTGTTACACAGAAATCAATACCTAAGATACTTTTCCAGTGGTATTAATATTTAAAACCTATACACTAAGCCTTTGAGAGAGAGGAAAAAAAAAATAAGAAGGAGCAGGCCTTGGGAAACTTGGCAAATTAGGAAAGGATACAAATACAGACATATGTCAATTTTGAAGCATATCTACTGCAATTTTCTTGTAGTTCGTCAGTTAGTGAGGTGCCACTTCACCGATGTGTGGGGTTTTAAAGAAGAAATGGCAGATGTTTCTGTTACAAAGATTTCTAGGAGAAGCTGAGCTAACAAGAGTGCCTAGTCACATAGGGCTCAATGGCTATGCATTCATTGAAAGGACTGATTACCTCTAAGGGTTACCAAGTAGGTCATCTGAGGTCCCTGTTGAATCTCTCTTAATTTTATTTCCACTTTTAAACTTGCATGAATAGTTCTGATGATAATTACCAAATGTTGATATGTATGGAAAATCAGCATTCCACAAATATCCAACTTGGGCAGCTTTCACACACGTGTGGCTGCTTGAAATTCAGCAAATTTCATTAGAATCACATGTTTGCTTAGAGAAATAGTAGCCAAAAACTGAGCTGAGAACACACACACACACACACACACACACACACACACAAGTAGATGCAGAAAAAGAAGAAATGTTGAACTTATAAGAATTGCAAGCTCAAAATTGGGTCTTCTGAGATCCCTCTCTGCTACTATTACTACTAATATATCCTGGCTATATCTCTTAATACTCTGCCTCAGTAGATTGCTATATTCAATGAGACAATAATACTGTTATTTATTACAGGATTGCTCACTGTGCCACATTCTAATTATTCTTGTATGGATTCTACGTGAAAGAGCATCTTTGCTTAGTTGCTAAAATATTATTTTAATTATTATCAAGTAAATATATTTAGTCTCCATCAACTACTGTTTTCAACTGCTTTTCATATACATATACATATATGTATACATATGACACACATATATATAAATGTTTATATATATCCATTTCCTTTTCCCCATCATACACTAGCCTTTAGGACGTCATCAAGAAAACCTGTCTTATTCCTTAAAATTTCAGTTCCTTCTTCAAGTTTTTCTTCCTAGATCAAAATCTTGCCCTCGTCTGTAATAACCTCCAGGATCTTGAACAAGGGTAATATTTATGACTCATATTGCAACTTGAGGTTCTTTACTCTTAATACTACTTGACCTTCACAACTTCTTTTGGCCTTCACTCATGCTTTCTTCATGCTTAGAACTCCTCCACCTTTAGGACCATCATTTGACGTTTTAAACTTAATGTGGAAAAAGAGAATTCTTGATTTTCTACCACTCCTCACCCCCTTCAAAACCTACTCTTCTGTAGTCTTCCCCATCTCAGAAAAAAAGGGTCACCTGTTGTTTAAGCCAAATATTCCGGAGTTATCCTTGATGCCTCTTCCTTATGCTCACTCCCTGAACATAAGCATTTCTTGTGAACTCTTGTCACGTGGCTGCCTCCGTCTAGTCGTTCACATCTTGGCTTAAATGTTCTTTCCTCAGAGATCCTCCTTTCCCACTCAGTGTATGGTAACCACAGCCACTTGCAATCACATCACAGTATTTAAATCATCATCACTACCTGATGTTTTCCCCCTTTATTTTTTTTATTATCCGTCTCTTCCTGCCTTCTGCCCTTAGTACTAGCATACAACTGCATGAGGTCAGGAACCTTGTGTGTCTTATTAACCACAATGGTCAGGCACATAGTTGATGAGCAAATTTTAGGCCTCTTCTCTTCCGACCGCAATAAAGGCTTCCCGCTGAAATCTCTTGAGCATGCTCTTCCCTCTCATTGCAACCCGTTGTCCCTCAACATATCCCTAATTTCCCAGTTGTCCCATCCACTTCTGATCCTGATGTGGCCCTATCAATGCTCCTCTCTCTAAAACTCTGGACATCTCATATCCTTGACTTTTCTTCCTACTTCTAGTGCTAATTTCTAACTCTTACTTCCTTTTGTCCTACTCTCCAGCAGCCAAGAGTAGCTCAAGAAATTTACAACATGGTGCTGATTTGATCCATAATAAACATAGCATGTGTTTATTATGGGGGATAAAAGCCAGTTTACCCCTCACTCCTTCTTAGTTATGCTTTTTCAGCTATTAACTTAACTCCTTACCAAATTTCCACCGGGGCTACAACAAAATGTTATTATTCTTCACAATCCTAGTTCTTCCTCATCTCTTATAGCAGATGGTTGGAGTCATCTATAAGGGCTTCTTTCCCATCTTTTCTCTTCACTTTTGACCATACTCTTCTTGTTGCTTTGAAATCTCAGCATCTTCATCCATGAAATCCTCCTTCCTTCTCTAAGGAATAGAGTGATCCCCTTCACTTTCAAAATTTCTTCCTCCACATCCCCACCAAGGTTGCCTTGGCATTTTATTGCATCAATTATTTTTTTGTCATGTATCATGAATCTCTCCTTTCTCTATAAATATGTCCAGATCCCCATCATGGAGAAACATGATGGTCTAAGAAACATGAAATATCTTACTAACATGAAATATCTTCAGTCCTTTCTTTTCCCTGTGGAAATATAATGTCTATAAATTTGCTTACAACCAATTCTTTCTTTGACACCTGGCTGCTCTGCTTTATTGATCTTCTTGACTATCTGGGGGTTCCTCTTTCCTTTGAGTTTTGGCTAATTTCTGCCTGTTAATTTTCTCCAATGTTTTGTCTTTAATCCACTCTCCTTCCTCCTTTCTCCCTTGGAGATTGTGCCCACTCCAATGGCTTCAGTTATTTTCATTTGAACAATTCCAAAATCTACATTTGTGGTTCTGACTCTTAACCTTACTCTCAATACCATGCCTACAACTATTCACCAAAGATCTGATCAAGAATGTGCATCTAACATCTTAAATATCAGATTTCAATCCAGATTTAGTATTCTTAATTCAAATCTACCTCCTCTTCTTCCTAATTTTTGCTAATGATTCCGTCAAATACTTGTTCATCCAAGTACAACACTTTGGATCTATCTTTTACACCACTTTTTTTCTTCCAGCCTCAAAGCCCATCACATTTTCAGGTAAGCCCAAAACCCATAGGTAATAAGAAGCTGATCTTAGACAATATTGACCCTATATAGTGGTTACCGGTCTGTGATGCAGAGAGAAAAATAAGACAGTCCAACTAGTTATACACAAAATTATAACTTATCAACCTAGAGGACTGCCCTTTGTTCTGAGATTATGTTCTTCTTCCTTTTCATGTGTTAAAATGGTCTTATTATCATAAAGAAGAGTGATTGTAGTGTTTAATTTGTTTTAACATCCTCATGTGCCAAAATCACATGAGGTTTTATTTTGTAATCATATGTTGTTAAATCTAAAAATCAAGGAAGTTCTGCTCTAAATTCCTCATTTGCACTCCCTCCTTTCCATTCTCACTGCCACCACCTAGTTCAGGCTTTTATTATCTTTTTTTCTTGATAGTTGCAACAACCTCCTAACCAATTTATTGGCTTCTGTGGCTTTGCTGTTTTGCAAATATCCTACATACAGACCAGTGTCAGAGGAAACTTCTAAAACCACAGCCTTGCTCATGTCACTCGAATTCTTAACACTCCCCAACACCACGACCACCATAGCCATCTCTCCAGTCTGCTGAGATTCAAGATCAAGCTCAATGCAACGTCCAGCATTTAGAGCTCCCCACGGTCCCCACACTTCCTTGTCAAACCTTACCTAGTCACTCTCTCGCTCACTACCTTGTTTTATTTTCTACATAATGTTTATCACTATTGAGAATCCTCTCATATATTTGTATTGTGTTTACTACTGTCTCCATCGTTCACAAGTACTAGAATATAAGTTACTTAAGGACAGGAACTTGATTTTTTTTATTTTATTGAGGTCGTACTGGCTTATAATATTGTGTAAATTTCAGATGTACATTATTATATTTCAGTTTCTGAATAGATTGCCTTGTGTTCACCACCAATAGTCTAGTTTTTATCCATCACCATACATATGTGCCCCTTTATCCTTTTCACCCTCCCCTCACCCTCTTCCCCTCTGGTAACCACTAATCTGTTCTCCTTATCTATGTGTTTGTTTATCTTCCACATATAAGTGAAATCATATGTTGTCTTTCTCTGTCTGACTTATTTCACTTAGAATAATAACCTCAAGGTCCATCTATGTTGTCACAAATGGCATGATTTTGTCTTTTTTTATGGCTGAGTAGTGTTCCATTGTGCGCATATACTACATCTTCTTTATCCTTTCCTCTGTTGATGGGCACATGAGTTGCTTCCACGTCTTGGCTATTGTGAATAATGCTGCCACAAACATACGGGTGCATGAATCTTTTTAAATTTGTGATTTCATGTTCTTTGGATGAATGCCCAGAAATCAGATAGCTGGATCATACGGTATTTCTATTTTTAATTTTTGAGACATCTCCATACTGTTTGCCATAATGGATGCACCAGTTTGCATTCCCACCAGCAGTGTATGAGGATGATTTTTTCTCCACATCTTCTCCAACACTTACTATTTCTTGTCTTGTTAATTATAGCCTTTCTGTTGGGTGTGAGGTGATATCTCATTGTAGTTTTGATTTGCATTTCCCTAATAATTAGTGATGTGGAACCTCTTTCCATGTGCCTGTTGGCCATCTGTATATCTTCTTTGGAAAAATGTCTGTTCATATCCTCTGCCCATTTTTTGATTGAGTTGTTCATTTGTTTGTTATTGAATTGTAAGAGTTCTTTACATATTTTGGAAATTAACTCCCTGTTGGATATACGATTTGCAAATATTTTCTCCCAGTTGGTGCGTTGTCTTTTTGTTTTGTTGATGGTTTCCTTTGCTGTGCAGGAGCTTTTTAGTCTGATGTAGCCCCTTTTGTTTATTTTCTCTTTTGTTTCCCTTGCCTGAGTAGACATGGTATTTGAAAAGATACTGCTAAGACCAATGTCAAAGAGTATACTGCCTATATTTTCTTCTAGGAGTTTTATAGTTTCAGGTCTTACATTCAAGTCTTTAATCCATTTTGAGTTAATTTTTGTGTATGGTATAAGATAATGGTCTACTTTCATTCTTTTGCATGTGGTTGTCCAGTTTACCCAACACCATTTATTGAAGAGACTTTCCTTTCTCCAGTGTATGTTCTTGGCTCCTTTGTCAAAGATTAGCTGTCTGTAGATGTGTGGTTTTATTTCTGGGCTCTCACTTCTGTTCCATTGATCTGTGTGTCTGTGTTTATGCCAGTACCATGCTGGTTTGGTTACTATAGCTTTGTAGTATACCTTGAAATCAGGGAGTGTGATACCTTCAACTTTGTTCTTTTTCCTCAGGATTGTTTTGGCTATTTAGAGTCTGTTGTTTCATATAAACTCTAGGGTTCTTTGTTTTATTTCTGTGAAGAATGTCATTGGGATTTTGATTGGGTTTGCATTGAATCTGTAGATTTTAACTATGTTTATTCTTCCAATTCATGAGCATGGAATATATCTCCATTTCTTTATGTCTTCTTCAGTTTCTTTCAACAATCTCTTATAGTGTTCAATGCGTAGGTCTTTCACCTCCTTGGTTAAATTTATTCCTAGGTATTTTATTCTTTTTGTTTCAGTTGTAAATGTGATTGTATTCTTGACTTCTCTTTCTGCTAGTTCATCATTAGTATATAGAAATGCAACTGATTTTTGTATGTTGAATTTGTACCCTGCAACTTTACTGTATTTGTTGATTATTTCTAATAGTTTTTTGGTGGATTCTTTAGGGTTTTCTGTAGATAGAATCATGTCATCTTCCAATAGTGACAGTTTCTCTTCTTCCTTTCTAATTTGGATCCCTTTTATTTCTTTTTCTTGTCTAATTGCACCAGCTAAAACTTCCAGTACTATGTTGAATAAGAGTGGCAAGAGTGGGCATCCTCGTCTTGTTCCTGTTCTGGGAAGAACTGCTTTTGGTTTTTCATCATTGAGTGTGATGTTGGCTGTTGGCTTGTCCTGTATGGCCTTTATTATATAGAGGTACTTTCCTTCTATACCGATCTTATTCAGAGTTTTTATCATAAATGGATGTTGGATCTTGTCAAATGCTTTCTCTGCATCCATTGATATGATCATGTGATTTTTATTCTTCATTTTGTTAATGTGGTGTATCACATTGATTGATTTGCAGATGTTGAACCATCCCTGACTCTCTGGAATAAATCCCACTTGATCATGGTATATGATCCTTTTAATGTATTGTTGTATTCAATTTGCAAATATTTTGGTGAGGATTTTTGCATCTATGTTCATCAGTGATATTGGCCTGTAATTTTCCATTTTTGTGTTGTTCTTGTCTGGTTTTGGTATCAGGGTAATGTTGACTTTGTAAAATGAGTTAGGAAGTGTCCTGTCCTCTTCAATTTTTCAGAATAGTTTGAGAAAGATGGGAATTAAATTTTCTTTGACTGTTTGGTAGAATTCACCAGGGAAGTCATCTGGTCCTGGATTTTCGTTTTTTGGGAAATTTTTGATTATTACGTGTTTCAATCGTTTTTGCTTGTGATTGGTCTATTCAAATTCTCTATTTCTTCTTGATTTGGTTTTGGGAGGCTGTATGATTCTAAGAATTTATCTATTTCTTCTAGGTTATCAAGTTTGTTGGAGCATAGCTTTTCATAGTATTCTCTTATAATCCTTTGTATTTCTGTGGTGTCCATTTTAATTCTCCTCTTTCATTTCTGATTTTATTTATTTGAGCCTTCTCTCTTTTTTTCCTAGTGAGTCTGGCTAAGGGTTTATCAATTTTGTGTATCTTCTCAAAGAACCAGCTCTTAGTTGATCCTTTCTATTGTTTTTTTAGTCTCTATTTCATTTATTTCGGGAGTTTGATTTTTGTTTACTATTGATCCCTAAGACCTACTCCAGCGTATAGGTCTTCTATGATTAGCTGTTGAAAAATATAAATGGGGAAAAAAAAGAATGAATGACCGCAAAACAGAAGAAATGAAATCTCTCCCACACCCAACACTTCTCCTTAGGTCAGGGTTTCTCAACTGGAGATGATTTTTCTCCCAGGGTCAGATAGTGCATATGGCTTCTTTTCTATGGCAACAAAGGGGAACTCAGCAGCATATGGAGGAAAATCAGCACCAACATGATTTTTGTGACTATCCATTTTAGGGGACAAATGGTGTTATTTGGTACCCAAGGGCCATGGGGGAACAGACTTGCTGGTCTCCCTACCAGTAGTTGCTAGAAGTTAGATAAGTTATGAGTAAAAATACGCAAAAGTGGTAAATGTGAACAGAGAGACAAGGGCAGTCAAAGAAGAGGCTGTTCCTCTGGATAACCAGTCAGCCGTTCACAAAAAAGCTCACAGTGAATCAATTGTCAGTTCAGCTGAACTACTTGTGAATGGAATGCTTTCTGTTGAATGAATGAATGCAGTTCCATAATTTACAAAGTCTGACTCAAAATGGGCTGAGAGATGAGAGTGATTTGACTGATCAGTTACTACACATGTTTTCCCTCCTGTCAACCATAGTCATTTTGGTTTTACTCTGTCACCCAGACGTTGGTAAGCCACAGCACGTTGTAGGATAAGCCCAGTCATTTATAATGTGACTGGATAAGTGTCCATCGGCTATTTTCCACACTGACAAGCATTTCTGATATGAGGACTGAGGTCTTCAGGTCAAAGAAGACCTTTTCACTTACAGCTCTCTTAGAGTCAGAAGACTCTCATGGCACTGCACTGTACAATCCTAGAATTAAGAAGGTCTATAGGAAGTCAGTTAGTTTTCTTTTGTTGTCTTTTTGCAGGCTGCATCCAATTCACTAGAAAATGTGCTTAGAGGAAATATGATTAAAACTTTCTGAAAGGGACACCCTTGGTGCCTTTAAGTAATGTTTCTGGTCTCTCAAGTCTTACAATCAGAAAGATTTTTTGTGTTGTTTTGTTGTGTTTTCTCTCCAATATTAGTCTGAGAAATCCTCCCTCTAACTTGTTCCTTTTTATCTCATTTTCTGTGGAGCCGGCAGAACTACTGACCCTTACTAAGGGAAGAGGTGTATAGTATTGAATTTACCCTAATGGTTCCCCCTACTGCATGCAGATCCTGTTTAGGGAGTAGATTTTATTTAACCAAAGGTCTCCAGCAGTTTTACTCTAGCCTTATTTTCAAAGTATAAGTATAGTTTTATTTGGTTTTCAATCCTTCCAGAAATAGGGAAAAGATGCAGAGAAATTGCCCTAATATTCTTAACACATTTTGTACTCATAAAATTAAGATGCAATCTATCCTTACTTTTCACTAAATCAGAAGCCTAAATGTAAAGTAAAATGGAATCCGTGTACAAATTCTGTCCATAATGAAGTCTTACTAGTCTGTGTCAAGGTGGCGCCATGTCTTCTAAAATCGTACCACTAGAGGGAGTAAAACCCAGCAATCTGCACACCATCGCCCTGCCAGAGTAATAAGGTTGGCTGTTTTACCTTTCTCTTTAAACAAATGATCTCCAGCTCAGTTGCCCCAGAAAAACACCAGCATCTGGTGTGCTGTGTTTATTCTGAGGTTACTATTTCTAAAAATAGTTTTCTGAAAAATCGCCCTCCTCGGCTGGGAAGCTCGCAGGCAGAGTGGTGAGCAAGAGTGGGAGGTTCTCCTGCCGCAGAGGGACCCTGGAGGCTGGGAGTGTGGGACAAGATTGTACTAAAAAAGTACAAAACTAGTTTACACGTGAGGGCTCCAGGTGCCCCTGAAGACTGTGGCAGGCCAGACCCACCAAACCCTCCAGTAGCAGAAGGTTGGCTGGGCGCTAAGAACATCCCGCTGAGCCCCAGAAGTAGGGAAACAAGCTAAGGCTGTGGTGCCCCCACACAGGTGGCAAGTTGGGGTGAGGGCAGCTTTCGATGAGAGATTTGCTTCAGCCAGACGGTGGCAGATGAACGAGGCCTTGCTAACCTCTATTGGTCTTCCAAACAGCACAACGGAGTGTGTGTGTGTGTGTGTGTGTGTGAGTGTGTGTGTGTGTGTTCACGTGCACATGTTAGAAGGTAGAGAAGGGAGACAGCCAATATTTTAGGGGTTCTCTCCATTTTTCCTTGCCTGAGCTTTATCCCTGTCCAATCTTCCAGTTCCTAGTGAAGTGTTACCATTTGTAGAGTCATTTTTATTTTTCTATAGATTCCATTCTAAAATCTCCTCAAGACCTAAAGTAAAGCACTTCAGTAGAAGAATTTCTGACCCTCTGAAGGGTATTTGGGACAGTACTGTTGGATATCCCAGTAGGGAGCTTATGTTCTCTTCCTCTTCAGAAACCCAGCCCTATATCCAGCAGTTCCAGATTTCCTTTCCTGTCTCTTGTTTCCATGTTGCCTTAGACTGGAGAGTTAAACCTGATTGGCCTTCAGTGGGTTGGGGACAGGCCGCAGCAGTCAAGCCCTGGATAATGCCACACAGCACATGGGAGAATCTGGCTCACAGACCACACTCTACAGAAAACTCAGCTGCTTCCCCCTACACAGACCTCAAGTCATGTAGGAAGCAGCTCTGCTAGGTCTCCTCCAAGGCAGGTTGCTGGAGGCAAGACTTCTCTGTATTACCCTGGTGAACTCATGGGAGAACGTAGTCTACTTGGATACTGGAGAAATCCACTATTTGAACTCTCAGCGTTATTGCTGAAATTTATAGTTTCTGAGTCTGTGTCAGGCAGAAAGAATACCAGACTGGGTTCTATGCCTGCTCTGTTCATATCTAACTCTGATTTCAGACAATTCATTGACCTCCTCCAGGTCTCGGTTTCTTCACCTATAAAATGAAAATGTTAGATGAGACTTTCTGTTGGAGTCTTTCTGATTCAAAAGGTCCATGATTTCTGTCTGGTGAGTGTAGATTCTTCTACCATATCTAGCCCATTGCCTACACCTAAAAGTCAATAGAGAGAGTTCTGGGGTAAAGTGCACTGCCAACCCCAGGGCACATAGCCATGCTGTGTGGGAGGAAGCAAATTTAGAAGGAAATAAGCTTCATTTATTCTGCCTGATATGGTTATCTCTCTGAGGCTTGTGCCCATGCAAGCGAGATGAGGGTGAGGAAGGGGAGGGGGACACACTGTTAAATGTCAAATGTTTAGCAAAGACTTTGAAGTCTGACAATTGAGACTTCCGGTAACTTTTGTCTCTACTTTTGCAAAAAGAGAGGGAGGGAGGGAAGAAGAAGGGAGAAAGGAGGGTGGGGAGACAAAGAGAGAGTAAGACAGAGAAGACAAAAATGGATCCAAATGTGAGACGATAATCATGTAGGTTTCATGCAATGATTAGGCAAATAATATCTAAATTACTTGCAGGTAATCTGGGTCTCTCTTCTTTGGCTTCCTTTAAGACAATCCCTGGCTATAGCTCCAAAATAACACTGAATTTCAAGCCATCAGGGCACTCCCACGTGGCCACGTTGTTTGTGCTGAGAAGAGGCATAAATGGCCCAACCTGCTGAGAATCACGCCAGTGTAGGACTAGAGCATTCCTAAAGCCACTGCCCTCAAGAGCCATTTGGTTGTTTGAGGGAAATAAGAAATACAAATAACTAATGAATGATGATAAAATGCAACAGTACAAAGTTTGATACAGGGCTATATTTTATATATGTCAAATACTCATAGATAGAAAACACATCTGTGAGCTATGGTGGTCTAGGAGGTGTTTGTGAGTGAGGTGGAAATTGAATGGTGAAGTGGGTATGAGTTTGTCTATATATAGAGAAGTACATTTTGAAGAAGAAATCATGAAAAAAAATCACATTTAGCACTCTGTGGCCCAAGTCTCCACATAGTAACCAGGAGAAGGCCCAGAGAAAACTTATTCGGTTTCAATTCTGATAACTGAATGTGGAAAATTGTTGAGATGACAAATTAGTTACGTGTAAACTTCCCTCATTTTGTCCGTGAGGCTTGGGTATGCCCAACTACTAGTGACCAATGGTCAGGCAACCATTACAACCTCTCTATGTGAATGTGATGCTAAGTGTATAGGCAATTTCAGGACCACCTCTCTGGGATTTTTTTAAATACAGCATTGAGTTAGTTGGCTTCTCCATCAAGAGGACAACACCACGTGGTAAAAGAAGTGCTGGCCCCAGTAGGACCTCTGGGACACCAGGCTTGGTTAAATGTTGGCTTCGGAAAAGAAAGCTTGTCGGAAACTTGAGATCCTGGAGGATTTCAGGAAGGGAGGGCCTCATTTGAGACCATTGAGGGACTCCCCACAGTGTTCTTGTTCAAGACGCCTCAGTTCGAGGAAATTGACATTCCCAGAGTGCGTGATGGAGAGAAAGATTTTTAACTATTTCCTCTGGAAACCACCACTCAATGAATGCCAGGCTATTCTAGAATCTCCACTCACTGGTGCTTCTTGCCTATTGGATGAGTGAGAGGTGAAGTCCAGATCTGACAGAAAAAATAGCAGAGACCATGGCTTTTCTTCTAAACCCTCCACTCAACTGCCAACCAGAAAAGTCTCCTATGTCAGTTCCCATAAGGTCACAAGGATTTCTCATTTAACGTACACCAGAAAAGAAGCCACTGCTGCAATGCTAGAGGAGGGGGTTTCCAATGTCGTGTGATTTCAGGGACCCTTCCTGCCCCATGAAAAATATTTCACAGTCCTCCAAATTCTTCCCACAAGAGGCAAGGGCAGAAACTGCAAACGTCCTATTCCAGTTTTGTCCCAGCTGCCTGTGGACTGAAAAATCCATGAGGAAAGTCCTGGAACTTGAGGTTTCCATTCTTCCTCTCCCTGCTCTACCTTATTACCTCCTCAGTCCTTGAGAGAAACAAATAAATAATTCACAAACAAAGGATAGAGAGTGGAGGTGTGGTAGATTGAGAGCAGGTTTGTTTGGTGAGAGGAGGGGTCTGTGGAGAGGGTTCGTGCATTAAGGTTGGGAGCTGGTAAGAGGGAGGGGCCCTCCAGAGCCGACAAGGCCATCCAGAGAGGTTGGAGCGATACGGCTACCATGAAGGCTCGTGAGCAGGGGTGAACTCTCCAGCTGCAGGGATCACAGAAGCTCCTGCTGGACTCCTGATCCCAGAACCTCCAGTCACATCAGCTCCATCCCTGCTCCTTTGTCTCCTGCTCTCTTGCCTGCCCCGTCTGCTCCTTGCTCTGTCTTCATCCTGGGGAGCCAGCTGCAGCGTGTAGGAAAAAGGGGCCCTGTCACGGCTGTCTCTAGTGTGTTATTGTTAGTGTTACGTTACAAATCCAGTTTCCATGCAGGGGTCCCTCGGGGGTCATAACCAGGAGAGGCCATGACCCTGTCAATAAACAGAACCCCAATCCTTAATGTAACCACTTTGCATTCACTAAGCCTGCTCCATGGGTTTATATATCAGATTCCTCTCCCAGACAGAATAATTTCAGAAAGGATCCCTTAGAAGTGCAAGATATAGGGCACATGGAAGTACCTCAGATGCTGATCCTGGTGGCAGGTGGAAGTCAGGCATAGACTTGGCCTGTGCTCCCCCAACGCCCCCCACTTGCCATAGCAGGTTGTATTACATGTGTTACCACCAATCTGAAGTTTCTCTTGCTGCTGACTTCCCACAAGAATGAGGCTAGGACATCAGTCCTTACTAAAGTTCTCTTTCCTTTAGAAGACCCTCTACAACACAGAGGACTTAGCTGACGTATCGGATGTTGAGCAGGGATCAGTGTAAGAACATTGAGCAAAGAGGAAGCAGAGCATGGAATAACCTGGCCCAGAGATGTAGTTGACTTAAGCCTACTCTCAATCTTTTTTCAGATTAATCTACCCAATATAGTGTGTTTTCCTTCTTGAAGCAGAGCCAGCTGATGAAGGGTAGCCGGATAGTGAGAATGGGGCTGTAGGTTGGGGCACATTTGTTTTCTGTTTTGCACTGAACACCCATGTGTCTCAGAAGCTCTTGATGCCATTACCTTGGCCTCCATAGCTGTCACTCTCCATCGATCCCCTGGCTAGGCCTAAAGACAAGAATGTTCTTGAGTGTGTGTCATAGTGACTGAAAGACTGACATTTGGAGAGAGAAGTAGTACTAAGATCTCCTGACAAACATAGCTTCAAAGTTGTACTAACATTGCATGGCTTGTCTAAGACACCACAAAGTGTTTACTTGGGTATATGGGGGGAGGATGATGAGATAGTTGAGCTAAATGGGGTGGCATTATTTCCGCTCAGTTAATCAGACTCAATTCAGAGATAGGAGGGGACTTAGAGACCTACAGTCCAACCCTCTTCTTATAAATGTGGAAACTAAAGCCTGGAAAGAGAAAAGCGTTTGTCTCTAGTCACAAACTCAGCTCCTGGTTTTGTACAAATGTGTAGAGTAGAGAAAGAAGCAATTGAAAAGGGGTGAAAGGAGGCAAAGGAGAGGAGCTGGTGGCCAAAAGCAAGCTTTGCTTTTTGTGTCCTGGGTCTTCCAGGAATCCTAGCCTCAGAGACTAAGGGCCATCTTTGAGAGCCCCGTGGTCTCCACACTGAGTTCTCAGAGGCATGGGTTCACTAGAAAGGAGTGGAGCTTGTTCCCTGACACCCCCCAAGCATCCAGAACAGTGAGTTCCTACAGCGGGTACTTGGCAACTACTCAGGGAATAAACAGAGCTGCTTGCAGGTCGTTCCTGGCTGACGGTTAGGAGTAAGGGGAGAGAAAGAGGAGCTCTTAAACAGCCCCCCCCCACCCCATTTATCCAGAGCAGCGCTGAGGGCATCCATTTCACAATCTGGACTTCCAGATCCACCTTGTTACCAAGAGGGCTCTGTTAAAAACAACCCTCTGGATCCCTGCTTCCCACTCTGAGAGGCTGAAACTACTGGGGTCTGCACAGTTATTACATGACTCACCAAACATTGTCTGTTGTCTGATAAATAACAGCTCTCACATAAAACAAGCATGACTATTTCCCAAACAAATGTAAATATGGCTGGGATTAATAAATATAAATTCATTTTTTAAATTACAGAATAGATAGAAACCTTTTGTCATTGTGTGGCAACAAACACTGCAAGTGTAAATACAAGCAGGTATTTTATTATTTTACTGATATTCGAAAGGGATTGCCTGCTTGTAATGTTGGGAAATCACTGCTTTGGACCTATCCTCTCAATTCACAGATAACATTTTACAGATTCTTCCAGAGAAGCAGAGGGACTGGCCCAAAGTCACTCAGCCCTTTGGGAGCAGAGCCAGGTATCAATATAGGTCACCTCCGTCCTTTTGACTACACACATTCACTCAGGGGGCATTGCCCCTGACACCTTGATCTGAAAGGACAGTCCAATTCAACTTAATTAATTTCTGAAACAGAAATACTAGTAGCACAGACTGTGAGCCAGGCACTGAACTCTTCACATGCGTTATGACCATTGCCTTCACATCAAATCAATGAGGCAGGTGCCATTATTATCCTCATTTTATAGGTTAAAAAAAAGGGAGGGGGGACCTGGAGGAGTTACATGGTTTGCACAAGGCCACAGGATTGGTAAGTTGCAGAGACGGATTCAAACTGTTTGACTCCAAAGCCCAGATTCTCACGCACTTTGCTATCCACAACTCGAGGAGGACACGTTCGTGGAAATCACTGCTCTCAACTGAAACAAAATTCAAGGGCATGGACAGGCAGCCCTCAGTAGTGCCAGCTCTAGTTCCATAGCAACTGCTGTGGGCCAGGAGGGGCAGGAGGCAAGGAGCCCTAGGAAAGTTCAGTCTAGAGGGCCATTTCTCAAGTGGAGAATACAGACCCTCAATACCAAACCACTGGAGTGTTTCCTAAATATCCATTTCCTAGGCCCCACTCCTCAACAACTCAAAGAGGCTCTCTGGTGTGGAGCTGTAAAGTCTGCAGTAACTACAAACACCCCAGCTGCTTTTGAGCACACCCAAGTTTGAGAACTGGAGCTCTGAGAGATCTCAGAGAGGGGGGAGAACAAATGAACCCAGAAAGCAAGGGTCAGCAGCTGGACCACCTCCAGCCTCCAAGAAGCCTAGCTGAGCCCCAGAAAACATGCTTGATGTTTCACACACAGCCACTCCCCTCGGCCCGGCTTTCTGAAGAGGGGGAGGAGGGGTGCCTTTCATGTCTCTGGGTGTGCAGAAGGTTTGCGTGTGTTTGTTTAGAACAAAGCCTACACTTAACTGGCACAAGTGAAGCAGATTTTATAAATAGATGTGAACATGAATGGTTTTTATGATTAGCTTGTTTTCAATCACCATGCTTGACCGGTGTCTGTGTTCAACTAAGTAAATATTTCTATGGTGATAGTATACACAATACAATGGCCATTATTTAATGTTAATACAAGTACCATATGGGAGGTCTTATCATGCTAGAGCCCTAAAGCATAATAAAAGCAGATAGGAGTAGATAGACAACGGTGGACAGTAGACTTGATAAAACATCTGCTCTTGCAAACATGGGCCATGTGAGTATTTAAGCAGTGATAGTTCTCTTCAGGGGATCTTTAGGACCACATCAGAAGGCCAGGCGCTCCATTTTTTTCCTCTTAGTCACTTGGTGACCTTGGATAAGTCTCTATGCTAATTGTCTAAGCATTCACCCCTCCGTTTCCCAATTCTTAGGTGTTCACATGCCTCTCCAGAGAGTAATGAAGATTAACACCTGGTGGAATTTTGAGTTATTTATTTAGAACAAAGAAACAGAAAAGTGTGGTACTGAGATAATGCCTCATTATTTTAAGCAATCCAAAATATAAAAGGGAGATAATCTAGTACGTTTTTCATTTGCAACTGGAAATTTCAGAAAACTTGAAGTTTCCTGAGATTAGCAAAGCAGCCTCGTAAAGAACAAAGCCTCCTAGGAAATGTGCTGGGTTGCAGAGTTGTGCCAACTTATGTTTCACTCAGGAGGGACAACTGTGATGACCAAGGGCATGAAACTGGAATTATTCCCCACTGGCAAAGGGCGAATGAGTGTGTTAAAGCTTTTAATGTTGTGGAAAGGGGCATTTTACCTTTTCACAAAAGCATTAACTCTTTAATGAGTCTTTTGTGTCTTAATCTAAGAATACTACAATGTTCAGTGCATTAGAATGTTCACAGTCTGCAGTCTGTTTATATAGTATCTGGTTTCACCTTCAGAATTTCCTGTGAAGAGATAACAGTGTTCAATTCTAGGCCTTAGTGTTTTGTGTTTATGTCCTAATGAAAAATATCAGCAATAAGAACTGTTAATATTTGCTTTACACTTTACATCTACAAAATGCTTTCACATCCTTTGTGTCATCTAATCCTCACAAACACGATAGGTGGGCACTATCAGCATCCTGTTTTAAAGATGAGCAGACAACCTCACGGTTATGATTGGTCCAAGTGCAGAGACAAGCGAATGTAGAGCTAAAACCCAAACCCGAGATTTCTGCTCTCTAAGCCTCATGTCTCTGAAGACTTTTCTCGTTTGTAATTTAGAAATCAGAATTTGGCCCAGGGAAGCAGAGCTGTCCTGAGTGGTCGGGTCTGCTCTGATGAACTCTAAGATAAAGCTTGAGGGCTATTGTTTCTTTTCCTTCTGGAAAAGCCAGCCCCAGGTCAATGCTGGCCTTTCACAAGCACTCTGCCATCTCCCTGACTACTCTGGCAATCAGTCTGGCTGAAAATGGAGCATAAATTTGTCTCATTTACTATCAAAAAGGAAGTTAGACGTAGGTGAGAAGAGACGCTGCCTGACAAATGTTTAAGGAAAGAGATTTGAATTCCCAACTGTGTTATCTAATGTAATGGGATTCTTTCCAATTGATTTACTGCAGTCACCGTAAATCTAGGAACAATATGTTCTTAAACATTTTCGGAATGGCCACTAGGGAAGTTGTTGTTTAAAACGATATACGGCATGTGGGCTAAGAAGGGAATTACATGCATCTAGGTGGGTACATGACTAAGTTAACCAACTGTTCTATCTGATGCCCTGGCTGACATGTGCCATTAAAAATTGAGGGAGGGAAAGGCGTGTTTATATGTTCCCAGCAAGACTATGTTTCAGTCCCTTCCCTGAAGCCATCTCCTCTCATGTCTCCTTCTAGAGCCTGGAACTAGGAACATCACCCCATCTGACCCAAAGAAACCTCACCCTGGTGAGGACCAGAGGCTCCTTTCAGTGGCTGTGGGAATTGTGTGTGCACATGTGTTCATATGCTTGTGGCCTGCTCGTTTAGTCCCAGAAGGAAAGGGGAGGATGATGGCAACGCGGGGTGTTAACAGTACAGGCTAAATAGCGTGGGCCGTCTGTTCCTGATTTCGACTCTACTCTGCTTTCTTGACCCAACTGCCATGCATGTTTCTTATTATTCTGTGGATTTGTCTTGCACTGATGGGTGGGAAAAGGCTGGTGAAGCAATAATCATTTAACTGACAGCAATGACTCTCTGGTGCCCTCTACAAATTTCCCACAGTCTTTGCTGATGCCTCGGGGCCCTTCAGGGTTTAGAATTACAGCTTTCAGTAAATATTCTTAGACTCACACTCACATGAGCTGTAGTGAAACAGCACTGTCTGTCGTGACAATCCTTCACGGAGCTGTATGTCCAAACATTGATCAGAACTGAGGAATAACAATCACAGCAGCACTGACATTTCTTAAGCACTTAGCACAACAGTTCTAATCCCTCTACATGTATTCACTGATTTAATCCTCAACAATACTAGGAGGGAAGTGCTGTCATTATCCACTTTTGATAAATGGGAAAACTGAGATATAGAGAAGTTAAGAGACTTGCCAAGGTCACACAGCTAGTAAATGGAGGAACTGGGACTCAGACCTGGACAGTCAGACCTCAGCATCTCTAAGCTTTGCCTCTTTTCGGGAAGTCAAGAATGGAAAAAGGACAAAGTTAGGAATTATTATTTCACACAAACCCTAACATCACTAATTAAAGAAATTAAACACTCATTAAATAAGAATAAGTACTCCCTCCTTTACAAATGGGGACATTTTGAAGTAAAAACTGTACTATGTTTCTATGTCAATATGGTTGCCAGCCATAAGCTCATGGAATGATTATCATATTTCAAAGGATTTGAGTGGAAAGACCTGTGGGAAAGCTGTTGGGTAAAGAGAGCTATTGTGTTCTGCATATCAAGATGACGCTCCTGACCCAATGTAAGCTAGGCTTCTATGCTAAGTAATTTTCCTAGTTGTGGTGACAAGTTGTCCTCAGCCAGCCAATCCCATCTTTTCTTCCTTGTTGACTAGCTGGGCATGAGAGACAGATGACCTGGGTCTATGAAGAAGTCTTATTTTCTTCTACTCAAAACTCAATAACCCAAATGAGGCAGCTTCACTGTCACTAATTCTGTGTTCTCACCAGCTGAATCATCATCCTGGCTTTCATAAGACAAGAGGAAAAGAGAAACTTTGAGATGATAGCCAATAGAGTCTCTCAGGTGTGGAATGTGAGCAGGAGGCCTTTGGGAAGCGTTTGGAGAAAAACAGCAGAGGTAAAGCCAGCTGGAGGGTCTGGTTATAAGGCAGAAGTCACTCTCTGGAGACGGCCTTGCATTTCAGTATTTTCACACAGATTCTCCCTCATCCCTTTTTAAAAATAAGGATACATACTTTTGAGGGTTTTTTTCTTATAAGTGATAGTATTCATTTAACTCACGATGATGTAAATATCCTGAAATAATACTGTTCTGACCTGATTCTAAAGCTTATGTTAAAAAAAAAAAGTGTTGCCGTGTTATAACAATCAACTTTGGGGACCTAACCAATGTAGATAGATCTGATGAATAAGTCACTTCCCCCGAATCCTTCTCATTTTTTAATAGTAAGTGTTCTTAAATATCACGAAGATGTGTGTCATGTCGTTTTTCGGCTATAGCCACCCTTCTCTTAAACTAGAAGATAAAAGGCTCATCTGTACACTGCCAGCAGAAAAATAAATTGCATGAACTTCCCAGAAGACAATATCAACAGAAGCCTTAACAACAAGCATAATCAAGAAATAATTGGGAAAAAAATACTGTGGAGTCAGCCTAATCATTAATACATGATCTATATGATACATAAATATGATGAAATAATATATAGCCATGAAAAATAGAGAATATTTAAATAACATGGAAACATGGCCTGCTATACTGTCAAGTGAAATAGCAAGTTACAAAACATGTGTTGTGTATGCATTGTGTTTGCAGAGAAAGACAAACTCAGAGGATATGCAGACGGAATACTGAACAGCTGCTTGCTTCTTAGTGGTAGGATGCCACATGATTTCTGGTTTTGTCCCTTGTTTGCTTGTTCATATAAGTTTTTGACACTAAAATATAAAATAAATACAACATGGCGATATTTAGAATTTTATTGTGATGTCTCTACTGTCCTCCTTGGTGTTGATATAAAGCTGGTTATATTTACCACTAAAATTAATTCTACACACTTCCCCACACACACACTCATTTCTATTTAACAGTTTTTACTCTGACCAGGCCTTTTAATAAAGATGATTGTTATCTGACCAGCTGGATCATTTAAGTTATTTATTCTGTTGTTTTTTATAATTAGGCTTAAGAAATTAATACTGGTCATTGGCAATTATGATTCTTTTTTATTTTTTCAAGGTTCACTAAATCATTAATTAGTCCATCTTTGCAGTGTGTTTTCCCATGTCCTAAGCCATGAGATTGCAGTTTATCTACAGTGTCTTTGAGCAATATCTCCTCAAATCAACATAATAATTCAATTCAACAATTATTTCTTGAGTATCAGCAAGGTGCAGAACACAACACCAGGAAGAGTGGGAACGCACCAATGAACCAGACAGAACAGCTCAATGTCTAGGGGTCGAGAAAAACCCAAACATAGGTCACCCCAATGCAATGATGTCACAAGTAGTAGACAAACATCTATTCCAATTCCTGGATCCATCTTTCATCTCTGCCAGCTTCTTACAGAATGCTCATTTGCTTTATTCCTGTTAAAATATCACAAGTTGGAAATAACAAAAAATGGGAAAGCTGATGTTACACATCTTTAGTAGATATAAATTCTCCGAAAGCAGGAACGTGGTTGTATTTTGATGGTGATTTCTTAACTAAAATCCAACTCATCCATTAGGGAGTCAAACTAGATAAATTATCTCTTTGTGTCATGCAAATTCACTGGCTTATCCCCAGGTATAGACCCTCATGAATTCTAGCCAAATAAACATTTCATTTTATTTTGCAGGCAAGGACTGGGAACACAGGGAGAATCTACCTCTTGTCTTCTTTCCCCAGAAGCCCATTTTGCGGTCCACATTAGGTCACAGGATGACTGCTTAAGGGGTGGACTCCAGATCCTTCAGATATTTTTCCAAATGCAGGCTCCCTCCACTACAATTAGAGTTTGGGGCTTGAGACTGGATGTGGGATTGGCTCTTGAGGTAGGGTTTATGTCAACTGCTGCTACACCTTTGAGTAGATTAGAAAACCAGGCTTAATGTTTGTCACCAGCGTCTCTTTCCATCTCTCACATGTACGATGATGATCGGTATCTTGTTGCCTTAGAGACTGTCAGGCCTGGCATCTCTGTTTATCTGCAGAACACTTGGTGGTTTCTCAAAACAGGTGTGGCCTGGTTGAGCACAGCGTAGCCACAATTTTCTTTTTTTTTAAGAAGTTGCTTTGACTCTGATGGCTTTTACCAACTTTCCAAATGTCACTCAGGCTTCCTTAGGGGCTATTTGTCAAAGTTGCTGCTAAACTAGTCTCTTACCTGTTTTTTCTCTATATTTTAAGAAATGCAATACTAGACATGCAAAAAGTTTATTGAAGCAAAAAGTGGTTCCAAGTGACAAATAAGTTGTGGCCTGTACGTTGACAATTAGTTCTGGTCTTCTCCCTGATGGTGTGGCTTCTGAGGTAAATTACATGAACACCAATTCTTGTTTGGTAAACTCCAGTGGGTTACAGAGCTGAGGGAGCTGATACTATCAGCAACCACCTATATATAGCCCTACTGGTGTGGAGCTTATGACCTGTAAAAGCATTGAAAATGTGTTAATATTGGGTCAGATTAAGCAGGAAAAACAGACCCAATTCAGCTATGGACATTGCACTAAAAAGAGAAAAAAATAGGGGCCAGCCCAGTGACGTAGTGGTTAAGTTTGCACACTGCTTCGTGGCGCAGGGTTCATAGGTTTGGATCCCAGGCACGGACCTACACACCATTCATCAAGCCATGCTGTGGAGGCATCCCATATACAAAATAGAGGAAGATGGGCACAGATCTTAGCTCAGAGCCTCAAGTAAAAAGAGGAGGATTGGCAACAGGTGTTAGCTCAGGCCATTCTTCCTCACCAAAAAAAAAAAAAAAAAAACGAATATCCAAACAAGAAGCCATCTGCAGAGAAGCCTGAAGATCGGGGAATGTGGAGAGTTGGAGACGTTGAGTATATTTTGCTAGAGAAGAGATTTTAAGAATGCTAAGAGAGCTGATTTCAAGTATTGGGAAAATAACATGTGAATGCACAGGTAACCATATTCGTTAAGGCACCAGAGGGCAGAACTAGGTCAGAAAGGTGGACCTACAGTTTAAAAGGGGATTAGAAGTCAATTCCGTGGGCAAGACATTCTAACAATAGCCACTCTAACCATAGTGGAATGGTTACCTCAAGATAAGTGAAAATCCTATTCGAGGAGCAAATGCCTGATGACTATTTGCCAGGCTTGCTGTGGAAGGATTCTTATACTAGGACGGAGATTGGATTAGACCTCCAAGGTCCTTTCCAAATGTAAGATGCTATCTGTCTAATTAATTGCCAGTCATAGTCTTAGGTGTTGCCCTGGGCTGTCATCTCTGTGTCATTGAAATTTGGATTCACTTCTCCTTAACTGTTAGGTAATTGAGTGGATTCATATCTTTAAATCAGAAGTCAGCAGGAATAGTGATGGAGGATAGATAAATTCCTGGACTTCCAGCCTGATTAATTAGTGCCCCAGAGCCTTGGTTTAGGAAGATCCAGGAGACCCTGAGGCCAGTAGGATGTGAGTGTTCAAAGCACATAAAAGCAGACAGGTACCCATCTCTATTTGCTCCCCTAAGGAAAAAATAATTTCCATATTTTATGGATGTTTGAGTTTGGATATGATCTTGATTAAAGATCTTTAGTGGGGGTTTTTGTTTGTTTGTTTGTTGGTTGGTCTGGAGTTCCGAAATGCAACTTAATAAACACTTGGGTGGCCAACCCACTTTTGTCTCCCTTGTTGGTGAGAGTTAAAAGTATACAACCTGCAGTCAAGTTTTGGTCTCAGCTCAGTCCCTTGTGAGCTGCGTGGTCTTGTGCATGCTGCTTCACTTTTATGGGCCTTCATTTTCTCATTTCTGAAATGGAGTACCCACTATTTTATAAGTTTAGAGGAATCAAATGAGAAAATACATGTGAAAGGACTTCGTACGCTTTGAAACACCTTTCAACATTTAGCTAGACTTATTCAAATTTTCTCAACTGTGTGCTGTGGTCAGTATAAAATATAAAAAGCTCATTTTTCACTCTTTGCATTAGACTTTTTTTTTTTTTTTTTTTTTTTTGCCTCAGAAGCAACTTCTCTTGGTCTTCCAATAAGTTCTATAGAAAGAAATGATTGATAAGAACCATCACTTTGAGTCTACACTTGTAAGTGAAGCAGAACATGAGGTGAGCATCTGGAAAATTATGTGTTCCTCAAACTCTCAACTCTAGGTTGGCATAAATGAGCAACTAGACAAGCAGCAGAAACTTTTGGGTTTATTAAGCAAGGCTAACAACTAAGGTAATAAACCAGGAAATGCACAGGGATTCTCCTGTGCGTTTCCTCCAATAGGAGGAGATGCCAGAAAAAAGAAACTTCCCCAGTAGAAGAGATTTCACAGAACAGGATTCAGCAGAGCTTCTCACATGCTTGTGGAAATAAAGCTATGTGACCATGCTATATTAATAATCTCTGACAATAATTATTTTGTTGCTTGATTCAGACCTTTTCTGCATAACATTGAGTCTATGTTTTTTGTTTTCTTTAAGCACACTCATAGAAGGTAAGTAGCCACAAAGCTTCGCTCTGGTTTCAAAGGTGCAGTCAAAATGTTACACTTCTACGTTGTGGCGACCAGACACACCCTGAGGAGAGAGAGTTTTACACCTTCACAAGAAAACAGAGAAACCAAGATACCTTGTGATATCTGGTACATACCAAGAAAAATGTGTTCTAACCTTGAAAGCCCATTGTAGAGGTAGGCAGGACCAGGCCATGACAAAACCAAGAAACTGGTTCATTCTCACCCAATTTCCCCCTTTTTTCCAGATGGACACGTGAGACTTTGAGCTACTTCACCCAACAAGAGTTTCACACTGGGGCCTCCCAAATCTACCTGCTCAATACTTCAGATGCAAATATTTCCTGACATCAGATTCTTCACCAAGAACCTTTCTGTGGTCCATTCTCTTAGTGCACAAATCTCTAGTGATAGGAACTAATCCTGTCAAACCATCCGTGTTCATTAACCTTGATGATGATACCCCTGTTAGGTACCTGCTTTGTGTGTAAAAAGTGAACTTCTGGAGAAACAATCGTACATGAAAGAAGTGATTCTAGTTGCAGAGATTGCATCCATATGGCAAGCTGGTGAAAAAGATTAGTTCCTGACAAAACTCCAGGGGCTTGTAAAATGGTGCATACAGAAAGCTGCCCGCTTTGCCCAGGCATGGAGTCAGTGCATGGGGAGGCTATACTCTTACACTTTACAAGTTCCTGGTATGGTGGCTCACTCATACGAAAAGGTCAATGCTTCTGTGCTGACACTTTCACTCCAGGTCTCCAGCCTGTGGAGCATAAGACTAAACTGAAGACTAGGTGATCAGGCCTTTATGAACAAAAGTAGAAAATAATACCTTGGCACACAAATGTTCTCATTTTCATTTCTCTCTCTCTCTCTGTATCAATTAAACATTTTCAATGTTACTAACATGTGACCATGGCAACTGAAAACTGGGCTTAAGTTGAGCACGAAATTGATGCACTTGGGCATTCAATCATTCATTAATTTAATTCCAGTTATTTAAGCATGTACTCAACAAATGCTTATTGAGCATTTACTATATGCTAGGCAATATGCTGGTCCCTGGGGATATAGAGAGAACAAGGCATGGTCCCTGCCTCCAGAAGCTTATAGTCTACTGGACGGACATGAATGAACAGTAAATTAAGATGCAGCTGTAATAAGTTCAGGGTACAATGGGAACTTAGAACAGGGGTGTCTAGAACCATCTTACAGGGTCAGGAAAATCATCATAGAAGATACGGTATCTAAGTTGAATCCTGAAAGAAGCAGAGAGGGGCAGCCTGTGAAGACAGACCGAAGGTTTGCATTCTTGGCAGTGAGTCCAGCCTAAATGTAAGAGAGAACAGAGTCCATGACAGGAACAGTGAGTTTTTCGGTATGAACAGACACAGAGTAGGACAGGGAGAATTGAAAGAGATCAATTCGGAGAGAAAATCGTGCAGATGATCATACGGGGTCTTGCATCCTTTTGGTATCATTTACAGCCAAAGGGCTGGCTGGATACAACTTCTCTGAGGGTGCCACTTGAATGACTAAGGTCATAGAAATACAATGTTGGGAGGAGTTTAGTGGTAACGTAATATAATACCTACCCCCAGTGCATAAGTACTCTGCATAACATCTAGACAGGTACCCAAGCAGCCTCCCTCGTGAGTACCTCCAATAAGGAAGAATCCACTGCTTGACAGAGCAGCCCTCTCCCTCAAAGTCCAAGAGTCTGTGACGTTCTTCCATCTTTCTTTAAGGAAAGATAATTTGATGGTCCTTGCCCTCAAGAGGTTTACATTTTAATGATTCTGTGAATGATCCGTTAATTTCTAGATAAAATAATCTAGAAATAATCACACTGATAAAACAGACAATAACGTAGTAGACTAGGGTGTAGTATGACCAGAAAACCTGAAAGCAACCAAGATGTCCTTCAGTAGGTGAGTGGGTAACAAAATGTGGCAGTACATCCAGACAATGGAACATTATTCAGTTCTAGAAAGAAATGAGCTATCAAACCATGAAAAGACATGAAGGAAACTTAAATGCATATTACTAAGTGAAAAAAGTCAATCTGAAAATGTTACACACTACATGATTCTAACTACATGACATCTGAAAAAGGTAAAACCGGAGACAGTAAAAAGATCCGTGGTTGCCAGGGAGTAAGGGGAGTGAGAAATGAATAGGCGGAGCACTGAGGCTTTTCAGGGCAGTGAAAATTCTCTGTATGTTACTATAATGATGGATCCATGTCATTACACATTTGTCCAAACCCATAGAATGACAACTTCGAGTGAACTCTAATGTAAACTATGCACTCTGGGTGATAATGATGTGTCAATGTAGGTTCATCAGTTGTAACAAATGTACCACTCTGATGGGGGATGTTGATAATGGGGGAGGCTGTGCATGCTTGAGGGCAGGGGTATGTGGGAAATCTCTGTACCTTCTGCTCAATTTTGATGTAAACCTAAAACTGCTCTAAACAATAAAGTTTTTTTTTTTTTAAAAATGTAAGTAAACAGGTAAGGACAAAATACAATTCGTGTGCATGAAAAATATGGTTGCATAGAAACCTTGGCCTTCTAGAGATGAAGGCAGAAAGCAAAGTAAGTTCAGAAATCCTGGGCAGTGCCTGTCAGGACTACCTGAAGGGAGGCTGGGAGAATAGAAAGGAGACAGCTACAAAAAGGGTGAATGTGAGGTACGTAGAACAGGGTCAATTAAACAAAGCTTGTTGACTCTGGAATCTATCTGCTGCATCTCTTTTAAGTGAGGCTCAGGGACTTCCACTGTGTTTGTGATAGAGCAGCTTCTGCCCGAATGTTGTATTCTGGATATTGTACCAATCAAATAATATCTTGGAGACCTGTTGATAGGAATCACATGATGTCTTTTGTAAAGAAAATTACCCTCCATACTTTAATGGGTGTTTGTATACTTTAAGTGTGCTTAAACAGAATAACTTCTTTATTGTAGGGATATTCTCTGTAAATGATACCAAAACTATGGAGATTGGGGTTAATCCTTTAACCCGATACCAAGACAGCCAGGAAAGGAAGATTTTAGGAGCAAATTAGACTTGAAGAACATATCACATCGCATCCCATAGAAAGCTGTTCATAGATCCCATTCCGTACCTACTTTTCTTCTCATTTTGGGTGTAAATTATGTGCTCATTCTCTTTTCCACATCCATAAGTCCTTTTTGGCTTTTTAAGATCAAAATTAGCAGGGGGGGCCGGCCCGGTGGCGCAAGCGGTTAAGTGCGTGCGCTCCGCTGTGGCGGCCCGGGGTTCGCTGGTTCAGATCCCGGGCACGCACTGACGCACTGCTTGGCAGGCCATGCTGTGGCGGAGTCCCATATAAAGTGGAGGAAGATAGATACGGATGTTAGCCCAGGGCCAGTCTTCCTCAGCAAAAAAGAGGAGGATTGGCAGATGTTAGCACAGGGCTGATCTCCTCACAAAAAAAAAAAAAAAAAAATTAGCAGGGGGTTTCAAGCTTTTAATTTTGTTCTTCTGCCTCAAGGGGAAAGTTTTTTTCTACAGATGTTTAGAAAAATCAGCACCTCAGTTTGTGCCTCGTATAGCAGGACTCCCTCTTCTCAAATAATCCAGTTCCTCCACCTTGGTGTTTCAGAACTGTCACTGTGTCACATTTGGGATTGTATACATGCATTGCCACCCCTAAGGTTGTTACCATGCCTCTGGCTTCGATGGGCCCTGCTACCTTGCATTTGTTTCCTATTGCTGCTGTAACAAATTACCAAACATCAGTGATTAAAACAAAACAAATTTAATATCTTAGAATTCTGGAGGTCAGAGGTCCTAAAATCAATGTGTTGGCAAGGCTGCAATTCCACTGGAGGCTCTACAGGAGAATCCATTTCCTTTCCTTTTCCAGATTCTGGAAGTTATCTGCATTCCTTGGTTTGTGGCCTTTTCTTCAAGTGTCAAAGCCAGGAGCGTAACATCTTTAAATCTCATTCATTCTCTTTCTCTCCCTCTCCTTTTTATGAGCCAAATGGTAAAAACATACAGTCTGTGTCCTCCAGCCAAAACACAATACTGCTGGAGGGCCAGAAATGATATCTGACTCCCATATTTAGCATCATGCTATGCCTAAGTGGCAGTCTTTTCTCCAACATCAGCTTCTCTGGGCAAATCAACAGGCATTTTGTAGCACTCTGTAGGCAGGTCCCAGAATTCTTGTATATGGCACAATGTTCCTGAGGATTGGTCACACTATAGACTGTATGGATTGTTACTTCTGTCCTGGCCAGTCAATCAGTTCATTGGTACTCAAGAAATATGTATTAAGTTCCTATTATTGTGCCAGGTACTCTGCTGCATGCAGGGGATACAGTGGTCAATAATACAGATATTCAAGCATTATCAATAGAAAGCATCAAATAGGCAAACAGAATAGCAAGAAGTGAAGCACAGCTATTTATTAGCATGCCTTGATTAGCAGAACAGTAGACTGCAAAATAACATAATGCAAAGGAGTAAAGGTCGGAGTCTGCCTGTATAATAAAACTCTGCTGCACTAGTTGCTCAAGAATAATGGATAAGAATTAAAAGACTTAGATCCTGCGTTCAGAAAGTTTTCAGTGTAACTGGGCAGACAGAATGTTATACAGAAAATGACATCAGAAGAATTTCTCAGTTATAAGCATAAATCAAGTGCAGGAGAAAAGGTACAGAAGAAAGAATAATCTAACAGAGTGAGAGAGCAATTAGTGAAAAGAGTGGTCGGGGCAGTAATGGAAGGATGCTGAAGAGCAATGTAGTGGGAGCAAAGGGAGATTTGAACATTTAACAGAGTTTTCAGTGCAGAGGAGGAATTGCTGGTGGTAAGATAAAACCATTCTGCAAAGTGCATCCATGTGGGTGCTGGCAAATCTAGATGAAAGTTGCTATATAAATGTCGGGTGTGGTTATAAAATTTATGCTCCTTGAGAGATGGGACTGTGTCTGATTTAATACTGTAGCAGTAGAACCTAAAGCAGTGCCTGGCACAAAGTAGGCAATCAGCAAATATTTGTTGAATGAATGAATGAATATAGAGATAAAGGGATCAATAAAGAATAACACTTTAGGCCAGGGACAGTAATAGACAGACTTTGCTTACCTCTCTGGAATGCAATACTAAACAACTGAAAGCAGGCTATTATCACTAGTCTTTGTCTGCCTAGGGAGCCAAAGAAACCAAGGCCCAGAGACGGCGGGCCTTAAGTCACAGACACAGCTTGTGCCTGCAGATTTGAGCAGGACTGGAAGGTTAGGGCTCTTTCTATTACGTACACCCCATAAAAGTTCTATGCGCCTGGTTAAAGAATCCCGCAAAAATAAGAATGAGTAAAGAAACAGGATTATTTCTAGGAACTTGCTTGTGTTTACAACACCCCATCCTTATCTCTTTCAAGTGATCTGCTCCTCCCCACTGTTCTTTGTGGCATCAACCCCCCTGGCCCAGGACTGAGAGCCACTGGTTAGAGCAAGCCATTAGCTGATGGAAGAAAAGCCTGCAGACAAGGGAACTGACAGAGTGAAGTGTGTTAGACTAAATATTCACTCCGAAGGAAGTCCCAAAGCAATTAATTGCCACACTCTTTATGTAAACAGTTTTCTCTTTCCTTCACTTTGCCTCAGCAGGCCTTTCAATATCTTATGCTGTCCAGAATACCTCTGAAAACTGCCCTCAGCTTTTCTCAGTTTGGTCCTTCAGGACTGGGAAATTTCTTTTAGCCATTGTCGCAATTAATTGGGGCTCTTAAGATAGATTTTGTGAATGAAGGGAATCATAAGACACCATTCTTCCAAAGAACAAATTTGCGTCTATCAGGCAGGGAACTTAAAGTGGGAGAAAGTTGTAGTGGCAGAACTAGAAGAGTCTTGTTCCTCTGTCTCAGATGTCCCCTGGAAGTTTACACCTGAACACCTCCACCTTTCTTCCAACTCTACAGTCATTCACCAGGAGAAACAAAGATGGCCCTCAACAACACAGAGCAATTCCCCAGCAAGGGACAAAGAAGGAAAATAGAAATGAAATAAAGACGGGGACAAGAGGGAACAGAAGAGTAACAGTAATGGTGTGAACACAAAAAAGAGCTGTGGCCTCTCAGGTCCCCTTCCTCGCCCAGCAGGCCAGGCAAGGCAACAGATGCAGCTTTGAGGGTGAGGCTGGGATGTGTGTTGCTGAGCAGAGTGTTAGGCTGCAGGGCCCTTTGCCCAAAAGGAATGAGTGCTGAGGAGACCTGCTCGTCATGGTCAGTGGCAGAGAATCAAATATGAGAAACTAACCAGGGAAGTCCGCGAGGGAAAGTGGAACAAGGAGGGGTGGTGAGAGAGGAAAGAGGAGAGCATAAATGGGCACTCCCATGAGAAAGACCAACTCTCTGACAAACATTTGCTTAATCTCCCTATCTCTAGAATGATGGATGAATGGCTAACTGAATGACTCTGCTTAATGAGTGTTTAGAAAAAAGAGGCAGCAGCCCCAGCAGAAAATGGCTCCATCACTCTTTGGACCAGAACTAGCTCTTGGCTCTGGCCTTGGAACAGCTGCTATGACTTTCATCTCTTGGGCAGACTGAGGTTAGAAATTCAATCCACACTATCTAGTGAGCAGCAATACCTCCCCTTGCTTTGATTTTCTTGGTCTCCAGCCTCCCTTATGATAGCACTATTAAAGGGGCTATAACTTTACTCATCTTGGCTTGCCTACTCTTCGGGGATTTTCCTGTAACTTTTAAGCATTTTTAATTAAAATTCAGTTGCATAGAATCAATTAATTAAGTCCCTCATGAGGAAAGGAGAGGGGCAAAATGAGGTCCTTGACAGTCTTGGGCTTTTCGACTTTTAGTGGGTCTCCTGCCTGAGGCTCTTTGTTAGGCAATTGTCCTGGTTGACTAAACCCAGTGTTTTCTTCCCCATCACCACATACCCCTACTGGGCTGCCAGAGCAATTCTTCCTTTTTCTATACTGAAATGAGCATCATATAAGCCTAGGTTTTCAAATAAAATAGATAGCCTGGGAATCATTTCAATTAAAAAATAGATAGCCTGGAGGTACACTGTGTGCATTTAACTTATGAGAACTTACAAGCAGATGAAACAGAAAGAGTTTAGGGCTCTCAGAGAGGAATGTTCTCTATGGGGGTATTTGCACACTGAGGAAAGCCTGGAGAGCTCAGGGAGACAGCCTGAGCACATCTGCTCCCAACATGTACTATTTGTGTACTATGTGAGGTTCCCAAAGGAGCCGATGGACCAGAGAGTGTCATGCGGTTGCCTGGTTCAGTGACAATCTGGAAAGTAGAACCTCAAAGACACTCCACAACTATTTCTGTGGCCACAGTTACACAGGGCATCTACTCAACATGATTTCAGTTCAAAAGACACACTCCCCTGTGAGCCTCAGTGGGGTAACACACCTTGTGCTTACCAGGGTAAAGGGAAATCCCTAATCTAGGAGTAAGGGGGCCAGGATCACATCAGCTCCTGCATCACACTGCCGAGGTTCAAATCCTAGCTGAATATAATGCCCAACTCATATAATGCCCATGAATTGAGGCAAGTTACCTGATATTTCTGTTTTAGTTTGCATCTTTATAAAATGGTAAAGATCACAGTGCCTATGCTGTAAGTTTATTGTGAAGGTTACATATGAAGACATACTTAGAATAGAGTTTAGCCATAGTTATTATTCAATAAATCTAGCTATTCTTGTTGTTAATCTTCCTAATAAGCTTTCTTGTGAAAGAGATGTTATATTATAGCTACTCAGAACTCTGTAGCATTATTTTCAAGCAACAGAAAGCTTCAAGAGAACTCTTTCAACATAAAAGTCTTCTAAATCTCTATCCTCTGTCCTGTCTATTAGGCTTTAAGAAAACATTAGATTATTCCTTACCAAGTTTTTAGAATGGATTAGGTTGTGCCACTGAATGTGACCCATATGAACATAATATAGAAACTACATTGGTCAACTGTGACTTTCCAAGAACCTTAACAGCCTTACATCTTGATCATATTGGGCCCAAAGGAATCTTTTAAAAATGGAGAAACCAGTTAATGACTGCCTCCTGCACTCTACTCACTTTCATTAAAAAAAAAAAAAAAAAAAGGGACGTCATCGTAAGCAGAATTGAAACACACGAAGCAAGTTATTCAATAGATAAGGCTACGGTGTGGATTCTAAGTTACCCAGTTTGCCCTGAGCAGTAAAAACTCCCTTGTACACTGTCTTGACACTCTCCCTGGTTAGACTCTGTCCCATCTGTGTCCCATTAACATTTTCGTTTACAATCGGTGCAGTCCTACAGAATCATCTAACAGCCTCTTTTCCAAGGGCTCAGATCCTTAGACTGTCCCTCAACAACTTCACCTGAAGAGTCACAGTATCTAAAAGCCCATCAATTCTCCCACCACAGGAATTGGTTGTCTGAGCTCATGGGATGTACGTTCTGATCCTGAACTGAGGACAACTCTAGACACCTATCTACTGGGCTCTAGCCCGCCCTCCAATCCATTCACCATACTGCAGCCAGCATGATTATTTCAAAACAAAAATATTACCAAAAACAAACTACCTTAAGTGGTATCCCACTGCTCTTAGGATAAAAGTCAAATTTTTAACATGGCCTATAAGTCTCTCTAGATCCCAGCCTAAATCTCCTCTTCATTTTGATATAGCTGTCCCCTTATTCCAGCCAGACAAGCTCTATTTTTGTTTCTTGTATACTCTATCAAGAGCATTTACACATGCTGTTCCATTCTCCCAGAATGCTCCTTCTGCTGCACCCTTCAGTTTTGGCTCAGGGAACTCAGGCACCCATTCAGTCTAGCTCAGGTCTGGTTTGGTTCCTTTCGTTATGTGAATTCATAGCTCCGATCTCAATTTTTAATTACATATTTATCTTTACAAGTATTTAATTAATACATAATGCTCTCTCTCTAAGATACAAACCCCAGGAGAGCAGAGACTCTTATTCATTATTGCATCCCCAGAGCTTAGCACATGGTTAGGCTTTACAAACTATTTGTTGAATGAAAGCATTTTTGTTTGATTCATTTAGTTTTATATATATGAAACTTTTTAATTAAAAAGTTAAATCAGATTAACTTACACATTTCATCATCAATCTTCTCTACTAAAATAAAAATGAAATTTACCTGAGACCGTGATTTTCCTAATATATTACCAATGTGAGAGTCTTCAACCAAACATTATCTTCTCACTGAGACCTTGCCTGACCACTATTTCTAAAGCTTAAATTCCTGCCTCAACATTCTCTATTCCTGTTCACCACCATAATTTTTCCCTTAGCATTTATCAACATTTAACGTAGGCTCTGTTAGCTTTGTCTAGTTTATTGTCTGTCTCCCACTACTGGAATGTTAGCTCTCTGAGGGAGGAAATTTTGACTTTTTTGTTCACAACTATATTTCCATGGCCTACAACAAAGCTTAGAGCACACTAAGAACTCAATAAATATCTATCATAAAATACTATATCTTAACTCAGCAGTACAAGACCCATCAATTCTGGTGTTAATATCTTCTCAACAAAGCCATATATGCCATAAGAAAAACAGATAGTTTTTTCTGATGTGATGAGCTTTCTGGACTCGTGCTGTCCACTGGTCACCTGTGCTATTGAGCACTGAAATGTGACTAGTCAAAATTGAGATGTGCTGTAAGTATAAAATATACACCAAGTTTCAAAGAATTAGTATGAAAAAAACAATGAGAAATATCTCATGAATAATTGTATATTGATTACATTTTGAGATTATAATATTTGGATAAACTGGGTTAAATAAAATATTTTATTAAAATAAAGTTCACCTGTTTCTTTTTATTTTTTCAATAACGTTACTAGAAAATTTAAAATTACATATGTGGCTCACATTATATTTCTATTAGAGAGTGCTGTTCTAGAACAGAACATTCCAATGCATAAAAACACTGGAGGGAGGATGCAAGGATAAAAATCAAAATGTAAACAGCCCAATCTCTTAATCCTCTTTGAAGGAGTTCATATTATTTGCATGTAAGGAATGAAGGTTTTAGGAAATGAATTCCCTTTTACATGAGTTTGAATCTCTTTCTTTTCCAGACATGAAACAAAGGAATTTGGGTAGAATTTGGACTGAGGATACTAAACTCAACTGATGGTAAAAGGATTATTTATTTGTCCATTTTCTGGCCTATAATCATTATTCTGATCTTCTCAGGTTTAACTGAATTCACAAGGAAGACTGACCTGGTTGGTCTTGATGCATTATTGTAGTTGTGTTTTAAAGTTATAGGCCTTCTGAAAAGATACATGTAGGTTCTTTAGAGGTGGTATCTCCATTTTATAGTCCAGACTAAAAAGCTTATTTTCTCAGAGGCCGCTCATCTAAAAAGAGTGGATTAAATCAAGGAAGGAAACACCTAGTCAAGTTCATCAGTAAGCATGGCATAAACAAGTGTCCATGGAACTAGTCTAGAGGTAATATACTTCAACACATTTGTTAAGTACTTTTTGCACTGGTCAACAAGGTTTTAAGATGACCATATGTTGAGCCTATCTTTGACGAGCACGTAGTTTAGTGAGGAAGATGACACATAAACAGTTAATTTCAACATCATGTGGTAAATTCTCTGATAAAGAGAAACACTGGGTGCAATAGATGCACCAAAACAAGAACCAGACCCAGCTTGGTTAATGTGTGTGTGTGTGTGTGTGTCCGCGCACATGTGTGTGGTGGGGGTGATGAGATGGTGGGAGAGGTAGTCAGGGAGCAACTAATGCTATATCTCCAATTACAGATCCATGTTATTGATTACTTAATAGTTAGGCCTTCCTTGCTTATTACCATCTCACGACAGATATACTAGATTAGTTTGAAAGCTTATCACTTTCTGCTTATCAGGATTTTCACTATAACTGTCACGAATGGTTTATGCTAATGAGGAGGAATGAGATAGGGGATAAGGGGATAAGACAGCTGTGATGAAGATTTTCTGCATTTCTTTACTTTTTAAGAAACTGTCTGCCATCACAAAAGGGAAGATATCTTCCTTCCTTAACTCTGATGGCATGGTTTGCTGTGGTTACTCAGCCAACCATCCCTGCCAGTCTGTACTATCCACTCAAGAACCTCTCCGAGCATTTGAGCAAATCCAAGACGACATCTTGAGAAAGGCTTGGACCCACCTGCAGGACTCCCCTAGGGCCCATCTTTGAAAGGACTGGAAAGCCTTTTTTGAGGTGAAAGAAGAGGCTAGGCTTCTCAAATGCCCAATAGAATGTCCAAACTTAGTCATCTGCATATCCAGTATCAAAAGCTTGTGGAAATTCCTTCAGTCAGGAAGCAGCTTTGGATCTGGCCACAGACTTGAAATGTAAATTAGTGAATTTCAACTCCTATCCAAATCATAGATAAATGAATTACTATTCAAGGAAAAGGAGTTCACATAAAAACAGAGAGTAGAATGGTGGTTACCAGGGACTGTGGGGTCGGGGAATAGGAGAGATGTTGTTTAAAGGGTGCAACTCATAGACAAATAAGTCCTGGAGATCTAGTGCACAGTATAGTGAATATAGATGACAATATTGTATTATAATTATCAAACCTGTCAAGAGACTGGATCTTAGTTATTTCCACCATGTACACGCAAAAAAAATGATCACTATGTGATGTGATAGAGGTGCTAAATATTGCTACAATGGCAATCATATTACAATATACAAATGTATCAAATCCACATGTACACTTTAAATTTACACAATGTTATATGTCAAATATATTTCAATAAATGGAGGAAAAGGAGTTTAAAGAATTCTAAATTTAATGATTTTTATTAAATAGGATTATCAGAAAGCAACAGGACCGCTCCCCTTCTCCCAGTGCAAAATGTCTTTAATTAAGTTAAGTTTTCAAGCTATGTCCTTGGCTTGTACCAAACACTTGGTACAAATAATTATTATTATTATTTGTACATTTTCTATTAAGCCAGTGTTAAAGAGATAATTCATTATGTGGTTCAATGACCTTCTTGCATCCAAAATTTCATTTTAACTTAGAATCTGAAAACAAAAAAGAGGTTTTTATCTGATGAAAAAATGATAACCCATCATGTTTCTTTAATTGCCTTGCCTGCCACGAAGCCCAGGCAGAGCTAATGTTCAAAGAAAGAAATTGTTTTATCCTGGGTCAGTGTTTCCCAAAAAGTGCTCTGCAGATTGCTACTGCAAGATGCTTTTCAAAAAATGACTAGAAGTGTGAGAAAAGGGTAATCCCTTTAGCATATTAACAATTCTAAGAGGTCCAACAATGAATATTTGAGTTTGTTTTATCCAACCTTTCCTAAATTTATTTGATTACAAAATTCTGTTATCCCAAAGCACACAAAGTTGGGAAGAGATGACCCAGATCATTGATTGATCCTTTTTCTCTCCTTCTTCTAGAGGTATTTTCTCTACTTCTGTATCTACCTTTTACGTATGCATCATAGGGCACAGATAATAAATAAATTGTGAGTGTGGATGTGCCTGTAAGTGGATGTGTGTATGTATATACAAACACACGTACATACACAAAAAGGTATGATTTCTGCTCTGTTTTTTTTCCTTTAACTATAGCTGTCCTTTATTTATGTATCATGGTGTGTGTATTTATTATATAGGTCTCAGTTTCAAGTTGGTTGCTGAGCTGTTGATCCCCAGTCTGTTCCTGGCAGGACCTGTACATGAACAAGAGCCTTCTAGGGAAAACCCAAAGCCCTTCAGGAAGTGGTCTGTGATGATGTGATGTAGTAGCTGATGAGTTTCCTTCTGAGTCAGGGCTGCCACAAGGGGGTCCCCAGGAATTGACACCTCTCCGAAAAGATGTAAAGATATTAGTGCTGAGGTCATGACCACCTCTCCCTTTGTGAAGGGCCATCTAGGGCTTTTCCCAAGTCACTGAGATTAAAAGAATCCAAACCAGATTTCAGCCCAGGTCCTCCCCTCTCTCAGAATTTCCCTTGCTTCCCTGTTTTAATACTTGCTTGGAGTCTCTTGGGTTGCCCAGTTTTGGTTTTACATGCTTCTGCCATGAAGGTGCATCCTTGTGCTACATCCAAAGCAGCATCATAAAGATGCTCCCCGGGTTCATGTTTCATTCTCTCCCAAATCTTTTTCATGAGAAGACTCAGTTGAAAGGGTGCTTAAAGAATACCATATGTCTGGGGCAGCAGTAATAATGCTACTTCACATGTTTATAGACTTTTAAGCTCGTCTTCATTATACATAAGTCTCACTGCTTGTCTTCAGAGGTCAATTCTGTAGGGCTATGTTCGGCTGGTTCCTACAGAAAAATACTCCCGTGCTGCTTTGTAAGGACCTAATGCTGCTGTAAAATGATCCTAGAACTCTTGATACTTAGTCAAAGCCACATTTAATTCATGCAAAAATGAATTGCAAATTGAAATAAGCACTGCTGTCAAGTGTACTTACATGTGTACCTGTTTCTTTCACCAGACTGCATATGTCTTAAGGGTGAAGTTCTATTGACCAATTTCTGCAAACTCACTGCCCAGTAGAGTTCAGGTACATTCTTAATTCTTAATAAATGTGTGTTGAGTAAATGAAGAAATAAAACTAGCACTAGTTACCCGGGAAACTACAGCAGATTCATTCACTTCGGAAAGTAAAACCAGAGCACCAAAGATTCGGGTCACCCACTGCCGTATCAGGAAGTGCTTCCTCAAGTCTAACATACACAAAGTACATTTCTTCTGATTCTGTGGTGATGGAAGGCAGATGTCACCTGTCTGAATGGACTCTGTGTTCTGACAATACCAGACAAACAGGAGATGCAGAAAACCTCCAGTCAAATTCCTTTCAAAGCTTCTCTGTTACTGAGTCTGCTTCTAAGTTTTCAGAAATACCAGCCAATTTCTCCCTTGTCATCAGCTGTCTGGAACGTTCTCACCTAGAGAACAACTTTATATCCTAGAGCTTCTTCTCTCTAGAACACTCTGGATAATTCTCAAGCTATCTATGCTGTCCATTGTTTTTCTTTGAAAGTTGGAGAAAATTAGGCTCAGTGAAAGGCAGTGAATCTTGATAGGCCACCATTGAACCTGTCTCAGATTCAGGATACAGACCTTCAGTCTAAGGCTGACTTTCCCTCCAACAGCCAGCATTTCTTCCTGTACTAAATTTTTTCATTAAAAAAACGAAAAAAACAATGTTTCCAAAACCTTAGCCCAATGATCCAGAATCTCCTGGGGTACTTATTAAAAGATCATGTTTTAGCGGAAAAATTGGTGAAGTCTGAATACAGTCTGTAGTTTATTGAGTAGTAATGTGCCATGGTTATGTAGGAAATTAACTTTAGGTTTCTAGGTATACACCCTAAAAAATTGAAAGCAGAGACTCAAACAGATATTTGTACATGATGTTTATAGCACACTGTTCGCAATAGCCAAAAGGGGGAAGCAACCCAAGTGCGCATAGATGGAAGAATGGATAAACAAAAGGTCATTAAGCTAAGTGAAATAAGCCAGTCACAAAACAACAAGTATTTTATGATTCCACTTAAATGAGCTATCTAGAGAGTCAAATTCACAAAGACAGAAAGTAGAAGGGTGGTTTCCAGAGGCAGCAGGGAGAGGGAGAATGGGGACTTGTTTAACGAGGACAGAGTTTCAGTTTGGGAAGACGAAAATGCTCCAGAGATGGATGGTGGCGATGATTGTATGACTATGCGAAGGTACTTAATACTGCGGAACTATACACTTAGAAATGGTTAAAATGGCAAATTTTATGTTATCTATATTTTACCACAGCTTAAAAAAAAGAAATTAACATTAGGAGAAACGGGATGAAGTGTATACTGAATTCTCAATACTATCTTTGCAACCTTTTTGTAAATCTAAAATTATTCCCCCCAAAAAAGTTTATTTCAAAAAAACATAAAAACACTATTGGCTGATTGGATGAACACCAACAACAAGGATTAAAAAAAGATATTTCTGGCCTCTACCTTAAGGTGTGTCAGAATGTCTTGAGTTTGTCCATAACCCTGGAACTAATGGTGTTGCCAGGTGTCCACCCCCTTGCCTGGATCCTTTCTCCATGGCTCCTGCTTTCCTTCCACTTCCACATCTCAACCTTGTAAAAAAGGCTCCATTCCTGAGAAACTTAGTAACCATGGACTGATTGGGTCATGACCAAGCTTATTTCTGTGTCTCTCTCCTTACCCACTTTCAGTGACCCCTTTCAACAAGGGTCAGAGCCAGATTTGTAACTGAATACAAGAACAACAAGCAGGAAAAGGTGACGAGAGCATCAAGTCATGGCAGACTGCTTTATAGCCTGCTTGTTCTGATGCTACACTCAATAAAAGAAAGAAAGAGGCTGCTATACCAGTCATGAGCACATTAGGTTGGGAGCGCCGAAGCCAGAGAGCAGGTCCCGTTTCCTCTGTGAGAGCCAAATCACCTCACTTCTCGGTGCCTCAGTTTACCGTTTGTAAAATGACTGAGTTAGAGGAGAGAGACTCTAAGGGCATCTCCAGCTTTGAAACTCTGTGATTGAATAAAACAAGACCATCCTGATCTAAAATATGTGACTGGCTGCTATCTTTGTGGGTGAGACTCATTTTTTGCAGCTCAAATTTTTTGACTAAAGATCTGGCACTAGTATGACTCAAACTAAGCTTCTGAAAGCAAGGACATCATCTAACTTAGTCAATTTTTCCAACTCCTCTGAGAGGGAGGAGTGTGCAGAGGAAAGTGGTATCTTAGAGACAGTCAGAAGTGGCTCTGTTCTTTTGTGTGTGTGAATGGCTCCTATCCTATTGCTTATCAGGTACTGAAGGAAAAGAAACCAGGGCAAGAACAAGCGTTCAGAGAAGATGGTGGGGCTTGATGATGCCCCATGCTCTCTCCTCACTTTTCTCCTGACCGGTAATTCCTGACCCTTTTTTCAAGCAAAAATCCCTCTGAAGAATCTCATGACCTTGATTCAGCTGGTCCAGTGTTTAGAACTTTGGAATTGGGGATTCTGAGATTTGGAGGCAGCACACTTGCTACTCAGGTCAGAACTGTGAATATTTAATAAAGTTTGGAAACTATTGATCCAGCAGAGGTAAACAGTGCCCCAAATCCACACTGAGCAACATAGAGTTAGCATCTTTATCTCAGCCTAGAAAGAGAGAAACACACCAACTGCAAGCTGTCCTAGAGAGGTCAAAGGAGAGCGAGACAAGAGGGCAATACAAAAATCTCAGGATGAGGGGCTCGCCTTTGCTGGAGTTGCCCTTCACAGGATGAGCCCAACGATATCTCGGCATAGAAACTTCCTTATGTCTTCCCAAATTCCCCTTCGTGGGCTCTGGGGAATAGGAATCTTGGAAACTCTACCATAAGCCTACCAGATTTTTGTCTAGCACTCCTCCTGCTGCCTTGGTTCTCTTTTAGAATTGGAAGGTCGTTCTGCCTGGTTTATGGACCCTTGATTTCATTCTTGTTGCTACGGAGGCTGCTGTGATGGTTGGTGGGTTTCTTTGGGCCCTAAAGGATGGCCAGGGATGCTTTCACAGTTACTAACAGGTAATCTCAGGAGTGCCCTATTTCTGTGACTCTGAGGATCAAAGGGAAAAAAAGCATATTAGGCCAACGGTCTGTGGCTAAAGAGAGTAGCTAGGCCCTAGAGAAGTGGGTGGCTGTGGCCAGTGCATGAAAGGCTCAGCACACCCCTTGCAGGAATGGCTCCAGCTTCCCAGCCAAGCTTGGGAAGACTCCAAAGAAAGAGGATTCAGCTCACAGACTGGAAACACCTGCAGCCAGAGATCCTAAGATGGGTTGTGAGCGCTCACCGGGCAGGGTTAGAGCCTCGTCTGCCTGTTTGCACTTCAGACTTGAGGAGGGAGCGCGGGGTGACTGAGTCACACACAGCAGCGTTTTCATCCCAATTCCACTACTTTAAGTTTAACCTCTCAAAGCTTTAATTTCTCCATCTGTGAAACAAAGCTCAGAATACTTCATTCAAAGTGAAGGAACTTGGAACATTGCAGATGCTCCATAAAGGCATTTCTCTATTCTTCTGTGTGGCCCTTGATAATATTTGTCATTCAGAAAAGCATCAGAGTGAATAGCTTCTTCTCATGAATCTTTTATAGAGTTATGGGAAAATATTCCTGTGCCGTGGCACCTTTCTTCTGTTACGGGTTATGTTGCTGGCTCACTGTGTGTCCCTGATCCAGTCAATTTTCTGCTCCTTGCCTCAATTTCCCCATCTATGAAAAAATCTCCGCCTCTTGCACCCTCAGCTCAACCAAGCAGAAGTCCCCTGACCCGCCCACCACACCAGACCAGCCTGGATCTCACATCTTCCGAATACGAACGATGCCCATGTGCTCCTTGTGTGCGGGGCTGTCAGATTGCTGATAGTGAGGGCTGTGCTATGGGGCCATGTCAGTTCGAGTTACTGAGTCTGACTTTTGTAATAAAAAGATTAGACCCAGATAATCGCTGCCCACAACAGAATTACTAGCTAATTCTGTGCCAGTCGAAGGTTTCTTTTCTCTTTTGAGTCACAAGGAATCCTAATCACATGAAAAATAAAAATTTGAAAAGCATGTCAGAAATACCACCACCTGCACCACCCCCCTAACCAGCTGCAGGGGAGGCGAGTTCCCCTCGCTTTGGTTTAGATGCTGACAACTGCGGGACTCCGCCTGTGAGCTCAGGGGCAGAGACATTTTCAGAGCAGAGAGGTGGCTGAGGGGGAATACTTATATGTTTATATTTATACACACTTTAGCACAGAACCTAGCTCAGTATAGATGCTCACTGCACGTGAAATTTTTCTTGATTGTTATTATCAGCAGGGGAGAAATAGCCAAGAAGGGAAATAAACAACCAAAGTGACAAGATAAAAGAAGAAACCTATTAGAAGTTCTTCCAGGCCCATTTCTGTTTCTGAAATGCATGCTCACACCCCTCTGGAAACTCAGCCGTGCCTCCCAACACCTCCTGGCAGCAGGGTGCTGGGTGAGTGCTGGCAGCACAAGCAGGCCCCCGGGAAGGAGTGTGCGGTGCTCACCAGCACGTCTGTGCACAGTGCACTGAGCATGCCAGACCGCGTGCAGCCCTGATGGTTGATCTTATCGGGCCCTGTCGGGGAGGTGAAGTGCATGTGTCAAGGGGTTCGTGCCTGTTCATCATTGTGGTTGCCCCGATGTGGAGCAGGCAAGGTAACACTTGAAGCCATTTTTGCAGAGAATTGCACAAACAGCAGCGGCTGTTGAGAGTCAGTGGTTCCATTTCAGATTGAGAAAACACCCACAGAATGGTAATGGCTGCTAAAGAAACACCACAAAACACAGAGCAACATACATACATATACACACACACCAAGACAAAGTTTAAAGCAAAAGTCCCCGGAGAGAGGAAGTGCTCATGTGCAACAAAGAAGCAAGAAACAGAGATGAAAGGCTGGTTGGATGGCAGGAGAGTTGGGGACTGAGGTTATGCTACAGCTTTCTTTGAGGAGGGCAGTTCTGAGAGAAAAAAAAAACAACTGACAGTTCTTGGGACTAGAAACTGAGAGTTTCTACTTCAGAGAATTGAAAATAATTTTTTCTGAAGGTGAAGGTAGACGGATCAAGGAAAGTCCAAAATGTGTGCCTTCAAGGAGGCAATGGACATTTTCAATCTGCTAAGCAGTCAAGCAGGCGGGAACTGACAATAGTTGATAATTCTTACAATTATTCTTATACAAATGAGATTTTTGTATAAAGATCTTGCATAAGGGAGATTTTTTTTCCTCTCAGTAGAAAGGCAAATCATGACTTGATGAAGCAAGTCTTGAAACATCTAAATTTGTGCCCCAGTTACCACTATGCACTCATCTACTTGGCCAACAGTCCCAGAGTGAATGAGACAGAACTTGTCTTGCTCTCAGATAGCTTTTTATCTAGTTGGGGAAACAGATATTAAAGAAATGACATTGAAATACGTAACTACAAATTGTGATTAGTGTTTTGAAGAAAGAGTGTGTAGTGCTATGAGAGAGAATATCTATTTATACCTAGAAGCTTGAGTCTATCTAACAAGCATTTTTAAATCAGTTACTATGTATAAAATTCCAGAGATACATAGAAATGACTGAAATATGATTCTTACTTTCCAGGGCCCAAAACCTTTTAAGGGACTCAGGGATGATGATACATAAATAATTATATTTGAAAGTAAAAATGAGAGATTTATCATTAAGTTATTTTATTTTTTATTATTATTTTTTTTTTGGTGAGGAAGGTTAACCCTGAGCTAACATCTGTTGCCAATCCTCCTCTTTTTGTCGAAGAAGATTGGTCCTGGGCTAACATCCATGCCCATCTTCCTCTACTTTATATGTGAAACGCCTGCCACAGCATGGCTTGATTAGCGGTGCGTAGGTCCACGCCTGGGATCTGAACCTGCAACCTCCAGGCCGCCAAAGCGGAGCACACGAACATAACTGCTATGCCACTGGGCTGACCCCCGACATTAAGTTATTTTAGAAGCTATATTTTTCTCTTGTAGAAAAGGATGCTAGTGTGCTTTGTGCTATATACAAATATTTGCTGCTTCTTTCACTAATCCAGGTCTGAGAGATTCTTTATAATTAAAATTAGAGGACATAAAAAACATTCCCACCTCCCTGGTGGAAACCATCCAACTCATGGGCACAGTGTCTTAGAGCAGAGCTTTATACAAGTCACTTGAGCTAAAATACAGATTCTGATTCAGTTGGTCTGGAGTGAGCCCTGATATTTGGCTTTTTTTTGTAACAATTTCTCAGATAGTGAGGATGCTGATGATCTGCAGACCACATTTTGAGCAGCAAGGTCTTAAAGGAAGGAATCAAATTCTATAACATTATATTCAATTAGAATTCTTTCATTCAACATAAATTTACTGAGTATCAACTATGAAGTTGGCTTATATTAAGCACTTACCAACACTTCCCTATTAAAAAAAAGTGTTCACAAACTAGAGATTTAACCATATGCAGTTGTTTGGAATCCGGGTAACCATTTTATATCTGGTATAAATACTCAAAGAATCTGTGGGAGGAATCAACTGAGATGCCAAAGGCAGCATCAAGCCTTCTGAATCCCTTGTTGAGGTTGTCAAAGGTTTTGTTGTGGTGGATGACATAAATTGATACGGACATAAATTTATACGGCAGAGATTGTTCTGGAACTCAACACGGCTGTGTTTTGAGCACATAGATCTCTCAGTTACTCTCAGGTGAGTGGAAACCCTGCTTAGAGAGCACAGAGTGCAATTTGCCTTTCTCTCCAACTCATCGCCCATTCCCCTCGATGTCCTTCCATTCGGCTATCTTGCAGGCAGGCTGCTTGAGAGAGGCTGTGGGCATGCCGCTGTCCCTTCCCACAGTGACATTTATCACTCAAATGAAACCTGACACTAGAATTGTCATTTTAGTGAGAAGATGATAAAACTCATTTAACCTTTCCACTCAGGATGATAATTCCCTCTGTGCCTGATGAAGCTTTGTGAGGTTTGCCAGAAGAAGAGACTCAAGTTACATGGGGCGTGCTGATGCATGTCTTTCCTTTGCACATTAGGAGTTCATTTCTGACCAATCATTTTCAAACTTCACACAAATGGAATTTCCAAATTCGGGTTTGAAGAAGGCACCTTGATTTCCTCCCACTCATATCATGAAGAGCATCAAAGGCCTTGATAAATGATGAAAGAAGGTAATATTCTAGGCACAGAAAAAGCCCTTTCTCCATTGCCTTTCAGAGTGTCAGGGAAGTAATTGATGTGTCTCCCAGAGCAGCAATAGCTTCCCATCACCAACACCTTTTTGTCCCAGTGGGAATTAACCCTGTCACTTTGTCTAATTCTCCACTGGTAAGAAGCATTCACTGCCAGAGACTTGTCATTGGGCCTGTGATTACTTGCACTTGATGGCGATGGTAATATTTAATATTCCTCAAATGAGAGACAATCTTGAGAATATAGGAGAGGATGACACATTTTAAAAAAAGAAACAATTTCTCTTCATTCTCTACCTCCAAGTAAATTGCTGTCTACACTGCCTGAACTAACTGATTCAAATCCAGGAAGAGCCAGTCAGAGATGTGGGAAACCATTTGATTAAAATGCTTGCAGGTATGCTGTGGTTCATTCATGTTACAAATATTTTTATGAAAATTTGCCATGGGAAGGATCTATTACCAACCTCATCCATTGTTTTAGGGGAAAAATACTCAGAAAAGGGGGAGGAGCCTACTAAGAGAAGATGTAGGAGAAATAAATGCAAAAAGAAGAGTAGGATAAAGTAGGAAAAGCCTTGGATTAGGGGTGTCGAGCTCTAATGCTGGTTCTACCCTTAGCTGGCTGTGACAATCTGAGCTGGATGAATGAACTGGCTCCTAATTTCCTCATTTGTAATTAAAACAACTAGGTCCTTGGTAAAGCTAATGTTTTATGGCTTCATGTGATTAAAACTTTCCCATCTTCAAAGGAAATTGTGTATCTCCCAATCCTTTGTCTTGCAGGTGATTGCTGACTCGATACTAAATCACTCAACATGAGAGACCTGGGGGATGAGATGTGAGCTTCATCATCAGATCTCTCAAAATAAGTTCTGTCTGTCACTGCTTCACAAACCAAGGGATAACTTTATGCTATCAAAAAGGCATGTCTGGTTATCTCCGTAGGTATCTACAGAGAGCAGACCTCTTCTGCTTTAAGAAAACAAAAACTAACAAGATGATCAAGGTCAAAATAAAATTACATTCTCCCATTAATTTTACTCTGAAATAAATTTGAATACTGGGGCAAAATAGCTTGAGAAAAACATCCAAATTTTACTCTGTATCATTTTTGGTTTCTGAGTTTAACAGTGTAGTCATAGAAAGAACATAGACATCATATAAGACTAGATTCATATTGTGTCTGCTCCATCTCATTTAACCTTCGTGATAATCCTGTGATGCAAGTTATGTCCTCCAATTTGTAGACAAAGAAATTGAGCTTGGAAAGGTTAAATTACTTCTCGAAAACCATGGTGCTTATATATAGCAGAGACAAAATTTGAACCCAGATTTAACTATTGCTATTCAACCTTAGATATCTACCTGAGCTTACTTCCTATAAAAATGCATCAATAATACCTAAATCACAGTTTTGTAGAGAGGGTTAAATGGCATGATGTATATAAAATGTGAAACTCAGAGCCTGTGGCATAATAGGTACTCAAACTTTATTGCCTTCTCAAATACCAGGAGACACAGGTCTGTAGCACGGGATTTAGAAATAAACATTCTCACTACAGAATGGGAACTAAGAAAAAGAGCATTGACGAAGTAGTTGGATGAACTCTTCTAAGACCTTTCTCCAAATAAGTTATCTTTCCAAGGTTCCTGTTATTCCTTTCTACAGGGCTTTGTGCTTGTGAAGCAGATATGGACTGAGAAGGGAGGGCCATGCTCGTTGGTCACTCTGCAGCCTTGCTTGTGTCAGGTCAGCATGCTAGTCCTCATGGCTCCATAGAGGGTGAGCACCCTTTCTGGAATCATGGCAGGAAATGTACCCCCCCTCTAACCCCGTTGCTCTCTCCAGGAGTCATGGGTGATGAAGATGTTTCCTGCCATTCTGTACGGGACAGAGTCACTTAACCCTGGTTTCATTATCAGTGGAGTAGCCGGCATCTGGACCTCTGCCCCCTAGAGTGAACAAGCAGCCAGGACTAGCCCTTTGGCATCATACTGTCTTGGTTGCAAGCAAGCAAACTGTCACCTTCCTGTTTTATCTACACATGGTGTTTGCTTCCTTTGACGTGGATCCTTACACTCAGAGTGGGAGGGATTTCTTGAAAACAACATTTGTCGTATGCCGCTGATTCCCTGTCTCCCCACCCCTTTCTCTTTCCTTTTCAAGGCTCCAGGAATTGCTAAATGGCACGTCCTGAACACCCAACACTTTCGGCTAAAAATACCAGAGCATGTGCTTATCTACATCAGTGCTTCCTCTCCAGGGGCTTTACAGACGTTGTCTCATTTATCCTTAAACACACGCTGTGAGGTAGGATGTGGTCAAATAATGCTATTCCAGAAAGGTAAGGAAGGCTTTAGGAGGAAAGGTCATAGTTTGAGGTCCTATTCTGAGGCCCAGTAGACAAGTTCAGGTCTTTAACTTCTCAGCTTAAAGTTCCAAATCCTCTGCATTCCCCCTCGGAACTGTGGGAGTTCCTATAGAGCAAATGCAAACCCAAGACTTTTGGCACATAGAAAGCAGCCGGGTTTAGAAGGATTTGGAGCCCATCTAAGAAGTGCTGCTCCTTCTGGATGCCTTTGCTTTCGCCACATCTTTAAAGACTGGAGATCTTCCAGCCCTTAGTCACATCTTCAAATTCTCCCCAATTTACCGCATCTGCCATCATGGTTTTAACTCTCACCTATCTAAACTCAGGGTAACTACCGGTTTTACATATCCCTCACACTCTTTCCATAGTTCAATATATAATAATTACATACTAGAAGTTTTACATCAATTCGTCACATGCACTTAGAAAATGTGCTCCGAATAGAACACATCATGTTCCTCCTTACTCTGTACATCCTCCTATATTCCCTACCTCAGGAGCTAGAAATAGTGATCCACCTAAAATCCTAGGACTCGTGGCAGATTTCATCCCCTCTCTTATTGCCATATGTGAATGGTTACTGAGCAAGACACCTTCCAGGTGCCCCTCCAGACCCACTCCACCCTCCCAAACACATGCCCAGGGAGGCTGACTGACAGAAACAATGGCGCTCTCTTGCCCTCTGGCTGTCAGTTGGGTTTGGCCTTCGGTGAGCACTAGCAGGAGACTGGAGGGAGGCAGGAGAATGAGGGTGCTGCCCATCAGGCTTGGAGGTGGTAAAGGTTCCTACCTCCCGATGTTACCAACCCCAGGGCACTCTTCAATCCCCGCTGCATTTCTTAAGCCTTGCCCACTCACTCTGTAAATAGTCCCTATATTAAACTTATTACAGCGCCAGCCACAGAGCACTCTCTCTTTCCTGATGGGATTCCAACTATTACGGTGACCAATTTCTATCTTTTCTATCCAATTCAGACGACTGTATTTTAAGCCCTCAAAACGTCTGACCTGATTGCTATGTTACTTACAAATCTGTCTCCTACCTATTGTTCTGATTGTCAAAGTGTCTTTTCTAAAATTAACATGTAATTACATCAATCCCGCCCAAATTCATCAAAGGGCCTCAGTACCCTTCGGCACATCATTTACTTACTTATCTGTCCTTCTAGAGTAAGTCTTTTATCTCTACTTCCAGGGCATCCTGCCTTCGATAAATACTTATTAAATGAATGAGTATCGAATGAGACTTTAGGTCTTCAGGGAAATATAGCTATTTCCTTTTACAATATTATTTGCTTTTAAAGTTCAATTTCTTGTCCCACTGAATGAGTCTCATGGCTATGTGAATACAAACACCTGAGAATAATGTACTGCCTTTCCATTGTTCAGAACTCTTATCAATGGGGGATTATATCATGATGATAAGGCAAAGGCTCTAAGCTAGATTTCTTGGATTCAATTCCTGATTTCTCCACTAGTCTTGAGACCTTGGGCAAGTTACTTACCATTTTAAGACTCAATTTACTAATCTGTAAAATAAGGATAGTAATGTCATTTAACTCATGGGTTTGCCACAAGGACTAAAGGAATTAACACATACCAAACACTAAGAACAGTGGCTGGCATGATGAGTACACAATCAATGTTAGCTCTTATTTCTTAACCTACCCTTAGTTCACCACCATCATCCTGTGGTGTCTGTCTGTAGCTTGTGTGGCTCACTCATGACAACAGACCTCTACCTGAAAATCTTTTAATATCAAAGCCCATCACAACACCTGGCAGTAGTGACCACGGGTACTTCATCCCAAGTTGTCACGTGGCTGTCACTTTCTACAGCCTCTGCTGAAGATGTTCTTCATAGATTATCTTCTTTTCCATTCAGTGGCTTGTCAGCAACAAGGAAAAAAAAAAAGAGCAGGTACTTAGAACGTCTTTGTATCTTATAATTGTGATTCCTTCATGATCTTTTCCAAAACCAAAAGAATATTTCCTCCAACCACACAGAGCCTCTCTCTCCCTCTCTTTCTCCTTCTCCTTTTCTTTATGAAGAGACTCACTCCATATTCATTCCTTCCAGAGACTGACAGAGAAACATAAATTTGGAATTTTAAAAGTAAACTTACCAAAGCTAAGCTTTTTAAAAGTGATTATAAAATAAATGTTTACAATTACAATTACAATTATAGAAAAAGCATCAAGAAAAAATAGAAAACTACCATTCTAACATCCTGAAAACATCATGGCTAATATTTTATAATATTGTTTACAGTCTTTTTTAGATTTTTATGTATTTTTTTCACAGCTGAGAATATATTCTATAGATATTTTGTATCCTGCATTTTTTCATTTTGTCAAAAAATAGTCACTAATCCAAACTATATGTAAAGGTAGTTTTAATGATACCATTAATTTAATTAATTTAATTCAATGGCATCATAATATTCACCAGTAATTTAACTAAATATCGTCTGTTAGAAAAGTTATTTCCATGCTTTATTAATATTGCTATAAAGTTATGATAAACATCTTTGGTTATAAATTTTTGTCCACATTTTTATGAAAGATTCTCAGAATAAAATTGCTGGGTTGAACAATATGAATATTTTAAGGCTTTTAGTATACCGTAAAACAAAATTGCTTGCTAAAAAAGTATATGCCCCTTCATACTTTCACCAGCAGTATATGAAGGTTAACTTTAGAGTTAGGATACCCTTAGCAAGCTCTAAATTTATGTGTTGTTTAATCTTCTCTCAGTGAAAGGCAAACCTATGTTTTTTTAAATGTATGTCAAACAATAAGAGTGTTAAAATAGACATAAAGTGGCTTAATCTTCATTTGAATTTCATACATCTTTTATTTCAATTTAGACAACACTTTAATTATATATGCCATGAGATATTTAAGGACTAACTCTGCCATCAGAGACACACCTCGCACAGCAAACCCTGTTGCCCTGAAGACATGCCCACACTAGAGCCATTCCTAGACCTGGAGATCTAGGAGGATGATGAGGCCCCTGCAATAAGCATGGTCCAGATCACAGCTTCCAGCTGGCTTGTTGTAAAGACTATATATCGGGAAGGAACCCATCAGCCAGAGAGCATTCTTTTCCTTAGTCACCCAATAAATATTAACAAGGGCCAATTACGTGGAAGGAACTATGCTGAGCACTGGGAAAACACATTAACAGTAGAGACATAGCATCTGCCTTCACAAAGCTTTCATTTTAGAGACAAAGATGACCGTTAAATAATTGATTATCAAATTAAATGTTTAATCACATTTACAATGAAGTGCTGGAAAACAGAATAATAATTGATATACAGAACATTCAATCTGCTGAGTTTGCAATTTCTGCTTGAGGTATAGTCATGTGTCACAACTATCTCTGTACAAGGAAATCACTCTATTATTTATAAACACCTGGTAAGATTAAAAATACCATTTGATGACAACTTCTCCCTTTAGCCTTTGAGTTTCATGCAATCACACCCACTCCAAGAACAAGTAGAATATGTGCTAGCGTCCCTAACGTAGTCTACATGTCGTGACAAAAGATGAATTCCCAATGCTCAACAGATAAATGGCTGGGCAAAGATGAAAAAAAATAAGTTTATCTAAAATATTTTTCTTTCCATAAGTGTAGCATCTCATAGACTCTCAATGACAAACCCCATGCAGTGAGGGGAAATTAAAGCCCAAAGAATTTAAGTGGTCTATATCATTCATAGCTTATCGTGCAAAGAACTAGGAACTGGCTCATGAAAGGCATAATCTAGGTTCTTCAGGCAGCCTTACAAATAGCCACTCATTCACCTGCTTGACCAGCAAGTAGCAATTCACACTGGACAAGACAAAGCACCCTACTTTGGTTGATTGCCTTTCCCATAGCCCTTCACATGTTTGGTTTCATTTGCAAGGTTATATTCTGTAGATGCCTTTCCCTACATGGCAAACAAGGGGTGATATCCTAATCTATCCATCCCCATCCACCACACCAAATTGATCCAGGGAGATTAAATCAAAGTGCAGATCTAGAAGCATTGCCTGTTGCCTTCTGCCCCCTCCACGCCAAGGTTCTTAAGCTTCCTTTGATGACTATTTGCTTAAAAGGAGGAACACAAGGCAGAAAATGTGGCCAAATAGCCCACTCTCACCACTGATGAGGAATGGCGTCCTCTGAATGCCGGAATAGCTTCCGGTAAATGGAACAAAACATTGATCTTTGACACGTAGGGGCCAGGGAGAAGGTCTTGCAGGAACAATGGGACACACTGTGCACTATTTACAGAAACCACTGTCCTGTGTTGTGGCTATTGAGTCGCCTGGCAATTTGTATTGTTTGGTTCACAATCTCCAGGCCTCCCTCTGCACTGCCCCCCCCCGCAACTGCCTGCTCAGCTATTGTCATTGACGGAATCATCCTGGCCTTCCCTACTCCCCACACCCACTGCCCTCCATCATCATTTCCCCTATTGTTTGCCGGGCCTGGCCCTGACCCCTGGGTATTTATAAAGGCCACTTCCCGCTGCATCATTGTGTGCTCAGTGGCCCTCAGTTCCCCACATTTCCTGACAGTGAAGGGGGGCTTGTTAACAGCCCGAGTCCAGCTCCTGACTTCCTCCATGTCCTGTTTACTGCATTCTGCAAGCATTTCTCTGGCCACTCCTTAAGCAGAGTGCCCTAGTGCTGATTTATCACAGCATGGGCTGCAATCATATTCCCCCTAGCAGTTTGCCTACAGCAAAACAGCCCAAAGGGTGAAGGGCTTCCATGGAAGTGCTGGAGCCTCAGAAAGTGTTTCAGTCTCTGGATTAAGCTACTGTGTCCTGAGAGTAATTCAAGGAAGTTGGACTTGGAGACAGACACACACAGCCTATTTCCCTATGTTTCCTAGTATGTGGAACTGATGACCATCGCAAGACCCATTTTACCCTTTGGGTTTCCAGAGTTTGGAGCCTGAGGACTATCCTGTACTGCCAGGAGTATCATAAACTCAGACAAAAAGCCCTGCCCTGTGGGCAAACATCAGGGAAAGCAAACATGTTCTTTACACAACTATGGCGTTTCTGTCTTTTCTACGATTTCTTTTCTTTTTTCTCACCCCTCTCTTGCTCTTCATAGAAGAATCGTCTCCTCTTGCAGGATGAATTCATTATATCATATATGTTGGTGAAGGGAAAGAGTAGTACTTTTGTGCATCTGTGACTATAATATTTCAAACTTTTCAGTTCATTGTCTGTTTTCAAACTTAATTTGATAGGGAGCTCCTTCCATTTCCCACACACAAGATGAGAGAACCAAAGCTCAGTCAGTGTGGTTAAGAAACTTATTCAAGGTCACAAGCCAGTTGCGAAGCCCGGTTCCTACCTAAAAACACTACTGTTGATAGCTTTGGTCATTTACTCCTTTTTGATATTGCCCAAGTGATTTCTCCCCTCAGGGTTAGTTTCTCCTACCTGCCCATCTCCTCCTTTCACCATTCGTTCACTCTTGGGAGCATGAGGGACACCTGAGGTAACATCTACCAAAACTCATGAACTCCTTTTAGAAGGATTCATTGTTGAGCCCCCCAGACCCACAGCTATTAGAGAAGAACTTTCAAGGCTCCATCCACTGGGACGAGCTCCTTGTCAAGTTGGCATCTATCCCGGGCTGCGTTTTGTGATGTTTGATCTCTCCCACTATGCAGCTTGTCAGGAACTGAGATTTTGTCTGCTCCGTGTTGTTTATTCTTGCAGTCAGAGTTCTGCATTGAACGGTAACAACGGCAAAGGTGACTGGGGCCCCAATGTATCAGTCAAGGCTGTCCCTTGTGCCTGGATTATTTGTTTTGGCAAAGCCATGATCTGTTCCTAGTGTCCTGGTACCAACAGCCAGACACTTTTCCCCCAGGGGCCTATTTGACCACTTCTTTGTCCCTGATCTCGATGCGTGCACATTTCCTCAGGCACTCAAGCTGAGCATGTGTATGTGTTTGGTCTGGGCTGCATCATCCTCCCAGTCTGACGGTCTCCACCCTGCCCTCTCTCCCAGCAAGCATCCTCTTTTATTCCTGGCTCAGCTGCTGCTCCAGACTGTGGAGCTCCCGGCAGGCAGTGGGCCAGTCTCGGGACTGGTGACAGGGTGAGTAATGCATAGGCCAGAGAGCAGGTCAGAGGGCAGCTGCTCCTGGGATTGCATCTCCTTGGATGAGAAGGCCCACTAACTGTGATCACCCGGTGGAATTAGTTCCCAGTGCTGATGGGCAAGATAAAGCACATTAGGAAAATGTGCCCTCTTTGATTTTATGCCACAGGGGGCAAGAGTTTGCCTGGAGGACTTGAACTCACCACTGACCCTCTCCTAAGGCTACTGCCTTATGTGATCATCCTTATCAGTATCATAGTCATCATATAACACTAGAATGTCAAAGCTAGTGGGGGCACGGTAAACCCTCCTTTAATAAATGAGTAGACAGAGGTCCAGAGAGCTCAAGTCACCTGCTGGAATCTGCACCCAACTCTCCTGTCCATCCCAATGACTTCTTCAACTACGTTATGCCATCATGTCTGGGAAAGGCCTCCCTGGGGCAGGAGGGGAGGTTGGAAGTGTGAGCTACAGACATGCGGATATTCCTATTTCTCAGATTAGCTTCAAAAGAATAAAAAGAACAAAATGCCAGGAATGAGTTACCCACCCCAGCAGACACATCCTTACTTGCAGGTAGGAGGAGATGGGGTAGACCACAAGCACCAGCCCTTGGGACCAGTTTCCTCTCTACCCCTCACTCTAACCTACTCCATATAAAGCTAAAGTCAGAAAGCCATAGCAATAAATGCTAGAAAGAGAAAAAGAATACGCCAAAAAAAGCATCATCACTAAGTAACGCTTGTTAAATCCATAAATATGTTCAGATTTATGTAGTCACAACATCTCTCAACTCAAACTAGATAGGTACAGTCCTTGACGTATAAGATTATTCATTCAGCCAGTCAATCAGAGAGTCAGTCAGGCCTTCCTTCATTTCTTCACACAACAAAGAGACATATCAAGGTTCAGTCTACACTTATTCATAACATATTTTATATCAGAACACTACACTAGGCAGAAGAGTAATTTTTCTGAGGAATAATACATTGGAGCCTATAGGGGATGGCCCTGTGGCTTAGCGGTTAAGTGCGCACGCTCCACTACTGGTGGCCCGAGTTCGGATCCCGAGTGCGCACCGACACACACACTGAGGCCGTGTCCCACATACAGCAACTAGAAGGATGTGCAACTATGACATACAACTATCTACTGGGGCTTTGGGGAAAAAAAAAAGGAGGAGAATTGGCAATAGATGTTAGCTCAGAGCCGGTCTTCCTCAGCAAAAAGAGGAGGATTAGCATGGATGTTAGCTCAGGGCTGATCTTCCTCACAAAAAAATAAATAAGTAAATAAAACGGAAAAAAATAATAATAATAATACAATGGAGTCTATAGTTTGGTGAGGGTAATAGACACATTAAAAACATTACAGGGGCCAGCCCGGTGGCGCAAGCGGTTAAGTGCGCACGCTCCGCTGCGGCGGCCCGGTGATTGCAGTGCAGGTTCGGATCCCGGGCGTGCACCGACGCACTGCTTGTAGAGCCATGCTGTGGTGGTGTCCCATATAAAGTAGAGGAAGATGGGCACGGATGTTAGCTCAGGGCCAATCTTCCTCAGCAAAAAGAGGAGGATTGGCATCAGATGTTAGCTCAGTGCTGATCTGCCTCCACACACACACAAATAAACATTACAGCCAGATGTGAGAACACACACACACACACACACACACACACACGTACATAAAACAGAGATGTGCACAAAGACCCTCAATTGTTTGGGATGGACGAGGAGAACAGCAAAAATATCTTCACAGAGGAAATAATGTTGGAGCTGAGTTTTTAATGATGACAAACTCTGAGGGTGTAGGCTGAGAATTGGAAGGGCACAGTAGACAGAGGCCACAGCCTGCCAAAGGGGCAGAGGGAAGAGGGACCTTAGCCTACACAGAGAGCCATATAAGTGCAGCATAAGTGGAGAAGGAGATGAGCATGACTCTTTGGGTAGAGTCCAGATCCCAGGAGGCCTCGAATGCCATGCCAAAGAGCATGGACTTTATCCTGCAGGCACTGGAGATCCATTAAATAATTGAATAAAGGGAATAATAGGATTATGTTGTCAATAAAGAAATACTCTGGTTCTCAAGTGAAAAATAAATTGAAAGAAGGTGAGATGGGCAGCAAGGAGGCCACGGAACTGTCTAGATGAGTGTTTCCATTTGTTGAATGCCTGATCAGTATCAGAAACTGAACTTATCTCTTTACACAGTCCAATCAGCATTTCTGTCAACAAATGTTAATGAGAAGCTACTGGTTCCCAGGCACTGTTCCGGGAACTGTGGACGCAGAATTCAGCAAGATGGACAGTCTTCCTCACAGAGGACTTTCTGAGAACTTGCCATACGTCAGACAAGCACATTGCATTACACGTAACATGGCACTCAATCTCAAAAGAAACCTCTACGTGTGTTACTACTGTTCTTCCAACTTTCCTGATGGGGAAATCAAGGCTTAGAGAAGTTAAATGACTTGCCTAATTCACACAGTTAGTAACTAGTAGAAAATTGATTCAAACCCACACAATTAATCCCTAGCCTTACAGAAATATTCACTATTCTATACTATTCTTCGATCAGAACTCTCAAATGCTTGATCATTAAACAGTTTTGTCTTTTAAGACCCTCACAGGCCTTAGGTACTTTCGTTTTTGTAGACCTTACCTTAAATTTAATATTATAATACCCCTAAATCATGTATTGAATATAATACATATAAAGCTATATGGATTAAGTTGCAGTAGACTACCTTTAAATAATATAATGCTTTGTAGATATTTAATTAAGCATTTATTAATTTTAATTTGACACCAACCTCAGATGTAGCCTAATATACTAGAAATTAGATGTTACCACAGGAAGTTTAAAAGCAATGCACCTGGGGCCGGCCCCGTGGCTTAGCGGTTAAGTGCGCGCGCTCCGCTGCTGGCGGCCCGGGGTTCGCATCCCAGGCGCGCACCGACGCACTGCTTCTCTGGCCATGCTGAGGCCGCGTCCCACATACAGCAACTAGAAGGATGTGCAACTGTGACATACAACTATCTACTGGGGCTTTGGGGGAAAAATAAATAAAAGCAATGCACCTAATGCAAATTAGTGAAGTTAGGGAAGGCTTCTTTGGAGATACATCTGAACAGGGTTTGGAAGGATGAAGAGCAGTAAATGAGACAAAGAAAGATGGCAGGCAGTCCAAGAAGAGCCCAAGAAGACTGTGACGTGTGTGTAGAGACAGGTATGAGAAAGCATGGTGGATCTGGGAAGCTACAGGAAAACATTCAGACTCTATGGAGATAGCCATCATTCCAAACGATATTCCCACGTAGAAAGAAGTTTTGTTCTTTAAACCAAAAGCGCCAGAATAAACCCGCCAAATGAGAGGGCTCTGCTCAAAGAGGCATTCTATGTATCGTTTGGTGGTGTCCACATTACAAAGGGTAGTTTGACACCTGAGCATTTAGAGTTGCTTCAGATCCTGACGCATACTGTTCCAAACATCCTTACTTGTGGTTCATTTTATTCTGTTAGGTATGAATTTGGTTTATGGAGACAGCCTCACTTAGCCCAGAAATCTCACTTAGAGCCCAGAATGAAGAATATTAACAGCAATAATACAGGACAAATAGTTTGCGGTCAACAGAAGAACAATCATTGCAATCAGATGTTTGCCGAATGCTTTCTATGTTCTAGGTACTATACAAAATGCCTTTTCTCATTTAAAAACTAAAACTCCTATGAAGTCAATACAATTACTTTATTCCTACTTTATTACTGAGAAAAAGAAGCTCTGAGAGGTAAACAACTTGCCTCAGGTCATGTAAAGATTCTGAATTGAAACTAAGTCCGAATCCAGGACCCGAGTTCTTAACCATTATGCTGTTCTATCCTTCCACAATACAAGACTCTGGAGTGATGCCTCATGATGCAGACCCACAGCAGGGCCATTGTATCGCCTTCCTACAGCTTAGGCATTCTCACTGCTGGAGGCCCGACATCATAATATACCAAACCTATGACGTCGTACATATATCTTACATGTATATGGCTTATAGATCGTCTCTGTGTTGAATTGCTATAGACTATTTGGCATAATAATAAATTTATTATTTTTATTTATTGCTTTATTATGAATTTGGGGACCAGTATTTTTTTCTAGTTTCAAATATTATCTTAGGGACTTGAACAACCTGTAGACTGTAGGGGTACTATAGCTACAGTACCTTGTCTATAGCTTTTTCCAAGGAGGAACCCCAGGAAAGTTTAGAATCCCCACAGTTGGAATAAGTGCATGATCTCCTGAAATGAATACTGTACTTTGAAAAACAAGTTTTAGGCCTGCCCGGTGGTATAGTGATTAAGTTTGCGCGCTCCACTTCGGCAGCCCGGGGTTCACAGGTTTGGATCCCAGGTGTGGACCTACGCACCGCTGGTCAGGCCATGCTGTGGCAGGCATCCCACACGTAAAGTGTAGGAAGGTGGGCACAGAGCCCAAGGCCAATCTTCCTCAGCAAGGGGAGGAGGATTGGCAATGGATGTTAGCTCAGGGCTGATCTTCCTCACAAAAAAAAAAAAAAGAAAGAAAGAAAAGAAAAACAACCTTTAGCCTCATTATTTAAAAGCTTCAAAATTCAGAAGTATGGTATCTCTCATACTCTGAGAAGATGCAGCAGCAAGTCCCTGGTCATCGTCTTGGTTGAGTCTCCTTGGCCGTGGCTCTGTTGCCTCAAACCCAATCCAGTGTCTTCCTTCAGTTCATCTAAAAGCCGCTCAGAAAGCAGACAGAATCTCTGTCCCACTCTGAATTATTCATGGGCAGGGCACGGAGCACCCGTTTCCCAAATCACACTTCTGTTTTAAGATTTATACATTTTAGCCACCCCACCACCACCGCCACTGTGTATTTTTAGGAGCAGGGCAAGCCTGTACTGTGGCTTCATTTATTTTGCTTTTGAAAATGGAAGGAGATTTCCCTAAGCACTGGAAAGAATGTGAGATACGAAAGAGGACACCAGAAGAGAAACAAAACTTCAGACAGAAGTGTGGAGGAAGGAAGTAGAAACAGAGACCAGATGAATTCTGCTCTCCCACTTTCAACCTGAGACTGCCCCAGAGCTGTGGATTCCCCAGGCTGGCAGGTCCTCCAGCCAGGATCAATGCACTCATTTCCATATCAAAGGGCAACACACTGACTGCAGAGGTCCTCACTGAAAGATCTAAACTGAGAAGAAAGTGAAACTAGGCTCTTTGGCAGACATTTAAAAATAACTTTAAGTTTGACAACTCAGACCTCATTTTTCTCATCCCCAAGTACAGATCATCTATTGACCAACTCATCAAGCCATCCCACCCTCACACTTTCATTTATCCACTTTGAGAAATACATTTCAGGACTGCTTGGCATAGTTCATGAGCATAGCTAAAGTGAAACATCTTAGAAAACATAAATTTGTTCTACCTTTCAGGTCTCAAAAGGAAAACTAGTGGCTTCCAAGGCCACTGGGAGGAGAAAACCTTCCCTCTGCTGTTCGTATGCAACAGAAGTTGGAAATGGAGAAACGCCCTATTCTCTGAACACAGAAATCTTCTGAAATGTTTCCTCACCTCCAACCCAAGCTGAATCCATTCACAACAGGAATGGCAAAAGTTGGAAGAGAAGTGGGGAACAGGACAGATGCAGGACACGAAGCCATTGAGAGCACCACTCACCCTCCTCTAGACATGGTTCTCTTAGGGAGAACACATCGGTGGGGTGAGGGAAGCACTGGCACAGCTGCTGTGTGTTGAGGTGTAAGGTGAGTGAGCTGATGCTGATGAAAAATCAGCATCCATCAAGTGGCCTTCCCCTCCGGGAGTCACAAAAATGAACTTCAAAATAGCCTCTGCAATCAAGCTGCATGGGTGGAGTATTCCCCCACCAACCACAGGAAGTTCCCTATCCAAAGCTATTCATTATCCTGGAGCTGTGCAAATCATTAGTCTCCCACTTGCTCCATAATCCTCCCAGGCTGAGAGCCCGGGCAGTAAGTCCAGGTGGGATCATCAGGCCACGTCTGGGCAGGCAGCTCAGGCATTACCATAGAAACCATAGGCTTTATTTATTCTACTAAAAAGAACAAAACAACAGACGAGGTCTTTTAGACAATAGGATCACGTCATCTGAGCCCTCGCGCCCAGGTGACAAGCCCAGACCCCCAGTTCTCTTTCCTGGGCCTCCCCACACGCAATCTGGAGGAGTGAGCCCAGCAGGCTGCTCTGGGCCAGGCGGTCTGGTGCTGAGAATGTGTCACTGAGAAGCTGCCTTTGCAGATGTTTCCTGGGCTGAGATTGAGCAAGGCTGAGAGCAGAGATTTTGGCAGCAGGAGGCAATGGGAGGTAGCCCTGAACTCTGAGTCTTGATGGCCCTCACTAAAAATGTGAGCCAGGTGCAGAGGAGACAAAAATGCCCGGCAGCAAAGGATCCTAAAAAAGTTGTTGTTGTTTTAATTAATAAAAGGACTTAGAGATTGAAAAGTACCATTTTTATGGTTGACAATGGGTAGCACTATTTTGATAATTGGCTCTGAGGAGATCTTGAGGAAAACAAAACATAATATGCCCTCTCTTCTTGTCCGTCATTCATGATCCAAGCTCCTGCCCTACCTTCTTCAGGAAGCTTCTTTTGTCAGCTTCCTCTCCGGTTTACACAGAACTCTCTTTTCTCTGAGTTTCAACAGCATTTGTCATAGCAGTTGTAGTAGTGATTGTGAACTCTTACAGATTGTCCACTCTGTGCCAGGCATTATTCTAAACATTTTACATGAATTAACATAAAATAATTACTCCTCACAACAACCTCAGGAGATACATACTAATATCATCCTCATTTTATCAGTAATAATGTGGAGAGATTAAGTACATTGCCTAAAGGTCACATAGCTAGTATGAGGCAAAGCCTGGATTTGAACCCAGACATCTGACTTCAGAGCCCTAATCTACCCACTTCACTTAATATCTATATCCAAGTAATTAATTAATTAATTCTTTCTATTATTTTTTAATTCTGGAATGTTCAATATGGCAAGATACTGTATGAGAAATGAAGATAGACACAAAACAATCTGAAACATGTACTCAAGGTCCTTACAACCTGTAAGTGCATATAATACGTTCCCAAATAAGAATATTGTACAGACAGATGAGATCCACATCATAAGTAATGGTTGCCATAGGAGGTCTGTTATAGGCTTTATGAAGAACCCAACACTTACTGGAACTTGAGAGAAAGAAAACCAAAAGAGAAAGCATTTCTGACAGAACATGTTCAAGCATAGCACAGCAGAATGCGTAGTTGCAGAGAGCAGCTTTTTAGATTGATAAATGTGACAAACGTATGAGTGGAACCGTGGGTGATAAGGACAAAATTGGTAAGTTATAGCCAGAAAATGAATATTACTTAGTTAGGGTTTATTTGTAGACTAAGGGGAGTCAATGAAGATATTTGAGCAGAAGAATGATGCAACAAAATTGTGCTTTGGAAAGGGTTATCTGCAGTGTGCATGATGATTAAGATGAAAGAGAGAGAAGAAACAGGGTAACTGTCACAGAGCAGGCAAGAGACAATGATAAGTTATACCAGAACAAGATGGCAATGGGAGTGGAGAAGAAGACTGATGGGGAACACATAGGGAAAGTGGAATTAAAGGAGCTGTTGCCGTGCTGCATATAAGGGCCCATGGAGGGGGATGGTACCCAGCTAGGGGGCTAAAGGAATATTGTGCCACTAAGAGTAAGAGAAAAATTATGAGGAGGATCTCATTGGTGAAGGAGAGGGGAAGGTTTATGTGGATAACCTCAGAGAGTTTGAGCTTGAGATACATGTAAGTATATAAAGCAGAAAGTTGAAAGTCTTAGACCACAGCTTAGGAAAGATTTCAAATGTCATGAAAGAGATTTCCGCATCTTCCACATCATGTTGGCAGTCAATGGGAGACAGAGAGGAAATTGATGTGAGAAAGAGTACAGAAATTGCAGTAGATTTTTCATTATAGAAAGGAAATAATGTGGGCTCTAAGATCCCTGCAAGTGTCACATTTCCCTGATGTACATCCAATGCCTTAGATCACAGCTAGGTACAGAATAGGCATAAAATAGATATTTGTGGAAGGAATAAAGCTTTGTTGACTTACGGCAAATTAGACAAATAATCTGTTTGGACAGTTGCAAAAACTTTAAATTCTGCCCTGTGTAATATACTAGTAGATAAACTAAGCCAATGTGGTTTTTTTTCAGAAAGGGTACTGGGAGCATCCAAATTAGATCTAGAATCTCCCCTTACGGTGATGGCTTCTAAATTCAGAGTTATGGGAGCTTCCAGGCCGCACAACCACAAAACTGAATATCGACGGGCTTATGTATGTGTTTCTCCTCGAAGTCCTTGGCGGTTTTCAGCTCTAAAATGTCAGCGCTTTCAACACGGTAGACATATTGCGCTCCCCATATCCACATCCCATCTATAAAATGGGGACAGAATTTTCAGCTTCAATTCTGCAAGGGAACATCTTTTCAGACTCCTTGGAGGAGAATTTTAGATATTATTCTAAACTTTAATGTAGTCGTTAGATGGCGTATTTAATAAATTTTAAAATCCCTTTTATCTCAGGAATCGTTTCTAAGAATCACTTGGCCTGGTTTAAAGAGGGTGGATTCTGAGTTAGGATTCCAGCCAGCCTTCTCCAAATCAAAGATGATTAAGTAGGAAGATTGTGTGTACACTAGAGATTGGTGGCTATTCAACAATGGCCAAGAGCATGCTCTGAGCAACGCAGTGCTCCGGTCACGGAATTTCCATCGTAATTTTCAGGTCAGCTCTCTTAGATATATTTGGGGCAACATGATGACTGTGCAGTGGTTTTTCTCTGGTGGTTCTGTATAGATTGAGGGATGGTTGAGGAGATAAACAAGGAGACAAACAGAGTGTTACCACAGATACCTGAATTTGTTTTTTCTCATCAAAAGATATTCACCACACACTGGTTCTTTTCATCTCTTGCCGGTCCCTATCAAAGGCATTGACTTGCACCCTCACCTAATTCTCAAATCAAACATCTGAAAATTTAAAATAAAAAAGGATTTAATGCACTATTTCATTTCTTCTTTTTACCTCTTTCTGTTATTGTCTTTACATTTCTCATTTCCCTGTGAAGTATATGCTAAAATTGCTTCATCTCAGCCTTATCTGTCAGAGGAAATGCTGAAATTTGCTATTTCTTTGGACCTAACACCCAGATATAGATTAGTTTCATTGGTCTTGTTTTCAGACCCAAAGCAAGATCAAAAGCCTTAACTAAGATCACCCAGCAATTGAGGAGCTCTGGGGGCAAGTGAAATTCATAGCTACCACATCCAAGGAACACAGAATATGAGAAAATAAAAGACCATCACCTCATATCCTCAGCTCCAGTAAGTCACATGGTTAAAGGGTTAGAAATCATAATAATGAGAAAAAATTTTTTAAACTAGGTTAAAAGTGGAATTGGGTTTATTGTGTTTTCATAAAATTCAGTTGAGAAAGGGAAAAGGTGTGGTCCAATAATCTACTTCCAGTCCAATCTAACCAATATGTCCACAATTCTGCAAACCCACACCTCCTCCTCTCTACTAGGTGTGAGCAACACCACAAACCAGAAGCATGGAGTCAGCCTGAATTCCTTGCTCCCATTCCCTGTCCTACATATCTAATCAATTTTGTCCACCAATGGACCCATGTTTAGTTTTAAATTTGCCCTCCCCCAAAAACCACACACACACACACACACACACACACAAACACACATACACAGCCCTATCCATCCATCATGTCAAAACTATTAACATCAAAGGGGAATTTTGACCCAGAGAAGGAGTATTTTATATATTTAGGATGCTGTTACAATTATATAATCAAGAATAATTGTTTCTATGTTTTCAACTTAAGATATGTTTTCATTAAAGATACTCATGCCTATGAGTAAATGAGAGTGAATCTTTTTTCCACGAGGATGTTTGAAATTCTTTCAACTTGCATTTTGCATTGGAGACCCAGGTTCAATCCACGCTTTGGGTTGAAGACCCCTGTAATCAAGACATGGAATCTTGTTTGAGCTAACAACCAATAATCCTACCCAAGGTAAAGAGAAACTTGAATTTTCCCATTGTTCTTTGGGACAGAAGGTTGTAAAGAACACACACAGCATAACTTACATTTCCTACATAGTAAGTACCCCAGAGCTCCACTGGAATCCAATGTTGGATTACTTCCAATTTATTGCAAGGAACCACCAATGACAAGAAAGAGCATTACCTGATTCATATTCCACTTCCAGTCAGAGTACAGATAATCACGTGTCCACATCCACATGTACTCTCACATACTCTCAATTGAGAGTGGAGAGCCAGGAGCTACAAATTTGCAGCCAACCTGACAATAAGAATGGTGGTCTTAGAAATACAGCAGCTTTTATTAGCACAGAATTTTTAGCCTTACAGGTCAAGGGTTGATCTGAGGTGGAAGCAAACCCTGTTGTTATCTCAGGGTCCATAATGCAAGAGCAGTTCACCATGCAAAGTGCATTTATGACAGAGCTGTGGCAGAATGTGACATCACCCATGTTCTAAACCTCTACCTATGCCTGGAAACACCAGACCACATGGAACAGGCTTACTTCGACAGGCGAAAGCTTCTATTCAATTGAAGAGGAGCCTCAGGACCTTGGAAGAGTGGGTGGAGCCTGAGAGAATGGAAAAATCTACCTGTCACTCTTGAATTCTCAGAACACAACTATAAATACCCTCAGGGCTTATTTGAGAGAAGAATGTGTATAAGCTAATGAGTGTATAGTTTGTGGATCTAAAGAAAAGCACATGAGTCAGATCTCATTCATGTGTGCTAACAAGGGCCAGACATAGTTCCCTAGAACATGCGCAATCTCAGGGCTGAGGGAGTCATCAAGCCAGGAGGGATGCTGCCTGGTAGAGGGCAAACAGCACTTGTCTTAAATTTAGAAGACAAAGGGTAGGACTCCAGCTTTGCCACTATCCATGAGCCATTTCCCCCTTCTGTACTCACTTCCTTTATGGATAGAGTGGATTGAATTAGTTGACTTTCGAAATATTTTCTAGTGTGGAACTTCTAAAGCACTAAGTCACTAAATCCAGCCATGCTAAAAAGACCCCAATACTCTAGGCCAGTAGACTTCAATGTTTCCTTCTCCATCATCAGGGGAAGTTGACTGTAATTCAAGTCTCTTTTTCATTTCCTTTGATTTGGTTTTTATTTATTCAACCATCTCCATTCAGCAAACATTTAGTCAAATGCAAGGCACTGTGTTAGAAATGGAAATAGCTGTAACAACGTATACCCAGCTAACAATTCTCCACAGCATTTCATGTATGTTATTTTCTTTGAGCCTCCTAATAACCCTGTGAAGGTAGGCAAGTCAGGATGAGGATACTGGAAACTGGTGAGAGTGATTTAACGATGATTACATGTCTAACGATTATGAAGATGTGGCCGGTAACAACATCTTTTGACTCTTGAACTAATTTCTGATCCAATATTCCAAACAGCCTCACCAAAACAATATTCTGCATTTCTAATTGAACATTATTTTTTACAGAATTCTCTCCAAGCAAAAATATCTATTTTTGTCTTCACAAAACCCCCATAAAGCTCTATAAGAATGAGGTCCAGCCAACAGAACCGAACACGAAGTGTAGACTTGAGACAGTGTTATGGCTAACTCAAGTACTGTCAGTCACAAACTTACCAGAATTCTCACAGGCTGAAAATAAGGAAGATTATCAATTATTTAGTTTCTAAGATATATCAGGCAGCCATTGTACTATTTCTTAATATATATCCTTTTTAAATGCCTACAATAACCTTGCAAAGTAGGTATTATTACTTGACAGACAAGAAAAAATTAAGGCTCAGTTAAGTAATATGCACAAGGTCATAGAGGTAATAAGTGACTTGAATGAAACTCGAATACAGGGATGTCAGGCTGTAAAGTCCAAGCTCCTCCCACAGTTCATAGGGAGATTCTATGATTCCAAATTGATAACCTCTGTTCCAGATCACATCAAACAATTCAATTGACCTCTATCCTTCAAGAGACAGTGATTCTGAAGAAGTGCCTAACTCAGTTACATCTAAATTGAAAGTGTGGAGAGGTGAAATTTAGGGAAGAAACATATTCAGAAACAGAATAAGCAAATAAGTTGGGTGATTAGGACACCAGGATCAGTAAAACCCTACCACGGTTTTGCAGAAAGAAGATATCCAACTAGTAGTGGTTCGTATTCTTTCTTAACTGTGTCACGTAGTCTCCTCTATTGGGAAACTCTTCTTCAGAAAAAGGATACAAGCCAATTACATTTTTGAGAGTTCAATGCTTGAAGCTGGAAGTTTCCTAGCTGTATAAGGATGATTAAGTTATGCTGCAGGAAAAAATTAACCCTCAAAATTTCAGTAGCACAACAACAAACTTTTATTTCTAATTATGCAAAGTCTGCTGCAGGTGCAGTAGCTCTCCAGGACACTCTCTTCCATGAGGTGTATCAAGCTCTAATCCAATTTTCCAATATTCTTCTACAACACACATGGCCTCCAGGTTGCCAGAGCAAAGAAAGAGAAAGCAACAGGGTCAAATGCTCTCCCTTAAATGTTTCAACCCAGAAGTATGCAACTTCCACTCACAATCTATTTTTCACTAGTCATATGACCTCATCTGGCACAAGGGGGTTGAGAAATTTGGGGAGCACGAGGATATTCAGGAAGCTATAAATATCTCTGCCAAACTACTTTTCAAGGACAGTAAACCCCACCCCCAGCCATAACGAAAATGGACTTTTTTTCCCATTCAAAAGGCACTCTTTACCCTTCTTCTTCCTAATCTGTACCCTGGAAGCTGAACCATACACACTGCATCAAATGCTCACCTGCCCTTTGACTTCTTGTGTTTGATCAACAGGGAGTACCTCTAAGAGAGGAGAGTGAGGTCAAGATAATGATTCCTTTTTATGTCTGTGGCATCACTAGGAGTGGGACTGAGCTTCTACCATTTTCTACTCCAAGTCTCTCTTTCTGGGTTCCAGAAAACACTCCCGCCCCTTATCCCTTTGGGGTGGCCAACAACCTACTCTTATGAAGCTGAAAGTATTACACCATTTCTTGTGCTTTCCCTATACTCTGCCTACATCTTTGTAAGCAATCTCTCCACTAAACTCTAATTGCCCAATTTAAGTACTCCTTCTGTTTCCTGCTGAGATCCTGACTAATACAAGAGAACTATGAGAAAGGATTATACATTTTAACTATTGAGAAGAACCTTTATTATATTTACCACTTGAATTAGAAATTTGTTAACCTTTATTAGAATCTACCTGCAACAGCCTCATAAATTGATGTTCTTTCTCCATTTTCCTCCACCCTCAACATCATCAGAAAAGTTTTTTATTCTTTTCTGATGGTTTGTGTCTTTATAATCCTCCAGTGGCTTCCCATTACTGTAGAAATATATTAAAATCTTTAGCCCTGATTTCAATACCCTCCATTAATCAGTCAATTTTCAGCTCACTCCAGGTACATTGCTCTCAATTCTCTAGACCTAAATTTGGCAAACTATAGCCCATGGGCCAAATCAAGCACTTTCATAAAAATTGTTTTATTGCAACACAGCCACACTCACTCATTTATGTATTGTCTATGGTTGCTTTCACAGTACAATGGCAGAGCTGAATAGTTGAGACAGAGACTGTATGGTCTGCAAGCCTGAAATATTTACTGCCTGGCCTTTTACAGGAAAATTTTACTGATATTCTCTCCGGACCACAATATCACCATAAACATTCATGTATCACACTGTTCCTTAGCCTAGAATGAGGAGTATCTCTGGCACCAACACCATCTACAAAAATTAGGCTCAGATGTAATCTCCGATCTCACTTCTTCCATGAAATGTTCCCAATGGTTCAGCTAGATTATTCTAGCAGCTTATTTGCAACTTTACTTATCATTTACCTTGTGTATTAGTCAGAGTTCTCCAGAGAAAGAGAATCAATAAGATATTTATGGATATATATATAAGAAGAGATTTATTATAGCAATTGGCTCACGTAATTATGGAGGCCAAGAAGTCCCACTGCCATCTGCAGGCTAGAGACCTAAGAAAGCCAGTGGTGGAATTCAGTCCAAGTCTGAAGGCCTGAGAACCAAAAGAGCAAAAAGCATAAGTCCCAGTCAGAGTCCGAAGGCCCAGGAACCAGGAGCACCAATGTCCAAGGGATGTAACAGCTCAAGCAAAGAGAGCAAATCCACTCTTCTTCCACATTTTTATTCTATTCAGGCCCCCAATGGATTGGATGCTGTCCACCTGCATTGGTGAAGGTGATCTTCTTTACTCGTCTACCAATTTAAATGATAATCTCTTCTCGAAACACCCTCACAGACACACGCAGAAATAATGTTTTACCAGCTATTTGGGCATCCCTTAGCACAGTCAAGTTGACACATAAAATTAACCACCACAAGTCCACCCCTTGTCAGCTTGGCACCCATACCCATCTCCTTAATTACACTTACTCTCCAAATAAAAACAATAACAAGGTCATAATTCTGCCTAACATGATACAACTATCGTGTGTACAACCAAAAACACACTAATCCCTTCCCCAGAAGAGGAGAGAAAGTACTTAAATGATGTTTACTTATTTCCTGATATTCTGTAACGTAAATATTATGATGAAAAATTAACCACACTTAAACACTAATATAAAGACAATACGTCTTATGTTACATGATAAAGGAATAAGAGAGGAAAGAAAACAATGATACTTGCTTAATACATGTATGTATATACACACAGAAACAAATTCATAACAAAATAAGGAGGAAATACTCCTGACAACTACAGTCCTCATTTCTATAACTGGTCACATGATCATAGCTGGTATTTGTAACTATCTTCTTCTCTACTCATTCTTTATTCCCTTTGCCCTTAGCAAGTACCTTAGCTGATCATGCTTCTTTACCTGGCAGGGAGACCCAAATCTTCATTCCTGAAGGGTCTGGGACATTAGTAGTCCTGCCTGGATTGGGTTGTTGTAGTTTTCCATTGGCCTTATTCACAGGGTCTGGTGAAGCCCTAAGGAATCCCTTGTATTCCAGACATACTCTTCCTTATCGCCATTGTGGAGTAATACTCCAATTTCTCCTCGGTAGTCAGGATCACCCTCCCCAGCCAACATTGTAACTCCCCTCTTTGTCTGTTGATTCAGAGGTATGGGGAGCCCATAATGGCTAGATGGCAGTCTTAACTTCCAGTTCAATGGAATCATTGTTGTGTCTCCTTGTGGAATCATTCCTCCCTCTGGAACTAAGACCCCTAGGCTAGCAGGGCATAAAGTCATAAGAACAGGAAGCAAAAATTTGGCTAATGGGTCATTAGGGATAATAGTGAGTGATGTCCCTCCCATTTCCCCTCCTCAATTCCTGGACTCATGAATTCTGGCTATCAGAGAAACAGTACCATATATTGGACCCTGCTTCAGATCACACTATCTTATACCTTATAATGGATTTAGCTGTTTTTATGCCCATTTCTCTTCATTAGATATGAAAGAAACTTGAAGACAAGAGTTGCATTTTAAGCATTTTTATATCTCCTTTGATAATTACATAGCGTCTGGCACACCATAAATGCTGAGTAACTATATCTTGAGTGAATGGATGTCTAGAGCAGGAGGAAGTATCAACTACTTCTGTAATCAAAAGGCAAGATGGGGGGAGGGATTGGAAGAAGCTGGTCAAAAGGTACAAACTTTAACTATAAGACAAATAAGTACTAGGGATGTAATGTACAACATGACGACTATAGTTAACACTGCTGTATAATATACAGGAAAGTTGTTAAGAGGGTAGACCCTAAGAGTTTTCATTATAAGGAGAATTTCTTTTTCTTTTCTTTTTATTATACCTAAATGAGATAATGGATGTTAATGAAACCTATTGTGGCAATTATTTCACAATATATATAAACCAAACTATCATGATGTACACCTTAAACTTATATGGTGATGTATGTCAATTATTTCTAAATAAAACTAGAAAAAAAAAAGATAACATGCTCATGGATCCTAGAGATGGATGAAGACATTGACATCATTTGATTGCTCAGGAGTCTAAGGGAGAGACAGAGAAAAAGGTAGAAATTTTACCAGTCTTCAACACATAAGGATTACCTGTATGAAGACTGATAACCAGCTCTTCCCATCTACATCATCAGAAGACAACACAAGCCTATATTTACACAAAAGCAAAAATAATTTATATTAATGCTGCAAACTAACACCAACACACTGAGAAGTTGTGTGAGCTGGAATTAATCGGCTAGGTAACAGTAGGTAACATTGTGGAATGTCCCAAGACATTTAAGTGTATCATATCCTTGTTATGATCAGCCTCGTCAATAATGACAACACTACTTTTCTTCCATTAATATAGTTCCTTAGGGCTTTTGATGCACTTTCGCATCCGTTTCTTCCATTAAATATCAGAACAATCTCATGGTTTAAGTACAATCATGTTTTAATGTTGGGAAACAATAAAAAAGACCATGAAAATAAGCTCTCAACCATGTGTTCTCTGGCTTAAAAAAAAAAAAAAGGTTCATGTAATAGAAAATGGACAGTGGGCATAATTACGAACCTCTTGTCTATTCCGCTTTTAAAATATTTGTGGCAGTGAAAGGCATTCATCTTCTGAACAAAAAGAAAAATCTTCTGGACAAATTGAATACGGAAAAAAATTGCAGACACCACGTTTTCCCTTCAACCAATTCAGGTGAAGCCAAAAGAATAAACTCTTTTTATGGAAAAACCAGTACACACAATAGGGGGGATGTATATTATTAATAAAGTCACCTACCTGGTTCAGATGTGAATTCATTTCAAACTGTCTTATTTTTTCCATGGCAAATCCATCTGTGAAGAACTGTTTTTCTCCTTTCCCCTTCCCAATGACTATATGCATGTTAAAAGGAATGAATAGATGACAGAAAGATGCTGTGGATTGTATAACAGAATAAAACCTTGAGCTATTATGTAGGGTTATTTCCCATTGCTCTCTCTTGGACCCATTACCCTCTCCACTTCCATTGTCTTTATTACCATTCTACTAGTAGTAATAACTTTATATACTATCCTACGGAGAGCAGTTCATTCAGCTAAATCCAAGAGTCGAATTCAAGCTTTTAATTTGAAAATTTTCCCTTAAAACCCTTATCACTGATAAAAGTATTGAAAGTCAAAGCTTTCAAAAAGATAAACCAAAATTTTGTGCAGCGAGGGAAAAAACAGAAAAGAATGCATTACAATCTAAAAACATTTTTTCCACTCAAAAGAAGACAAAAATCTGACCACAGTAGGAAGAGGAGAATCTGAGAAATGTGACTAGAATTTTGATACTTGTAGTTCTCTGAAAAGGACCCCCATCTTTTGCAGTAACACCCAGGGAGAGATGAAGGGACCAGAATCCCCAGGAGAAACTTCAGATCTGTCTATTAGAGGTAGTGGAGGGGCGATTCTAGAACAGAAGGAATGACTGCCTAGCTTCCCAACGTTATAGCCCTAGGGATCTGCAAGACTTAAATAGAAGCCCATTATAGGCACCTGACCTATAAAGTAGCCATTATTGAGTATATTAGTCAATGACAGACCCATGTATATGGCCCAAAACTAAGCCTAAACCCAATGAACAGAAATGGTAATCATTTACAGAGCTCATGAAGTCCCCACCCCATTCTGAAGATACCACCCATCCTTCCCTTTGCCCAACAACTAGAGTTCCCTGGTAATTAGCTAGTTCAAAGCCTTCTCTCTGCATGAACACATTTTATCAGAGAACCCGTGAAGAAGCAGCTATCTTCAGCAGCATGAACCCAAAAAACATCTGGGTTGCATCCCAAGCTGTCAATCTTGCTAACTTATTAATAACAGAGAAGGATGACTAAAAAACTGGATAAAAAGGTTATCAGCTCCTCTTCTTTCCTCCCTAGCATCTTTCTGATGGCCTTGATTGATGCCAGATTGCCTGGCAAGGAATAGAAGTGCTATTTTTAGTTGGCTCTGAATCTGAGGGACTTTTATTTCTGCTTGTGAACCTTTATGAATATTTAAGAGAAAGAAAAAGCATGAATGGAGGAACATGTGGTCTCACGGATATCCATCAAAGCTGTCTGTAGAAATTTTAGACACGTATGTGTGTGTAGCTGGAGAGCTGTCTGGAGGTACAGAGCTGAGGGTGTACGAATGAAAGAAAACTCTCAAAGCCTTGGAGAGAACTTCAAAGTTAGAGGAAATCAAGGCTAATAAGGTGCACACTCCGGGCTTTTTATTCAGCTGCCTTCACCACCTTCAGCCTCTGTTCTCTAGCCACAGACCAGGTGTGCTTACCTTCTTCCTCCTGAAAAAAGAGAGAGGCTGAGTGTGAGAAGAGGTCAGAGAGTGGGGTTCAAACATTGGGTTTGCAAATGATCCAACACATAAACCCAAGTTTATGTGTTACACAGACACATAAACACTATGTGTTTGCACAGATGAGCAAAGCATTTCACCCAGTGGGTCTCAGGATCCCCATACGTAAAATTAGGGTAGGGCTAACTTCCAAATCTAAATTCATAGTTATAAAGATGTCCTCTTCCTTCTTATGACCTTTATCCAAATTGTTTCCTTCATTTCAGAGAAATCTCAAATGGCTTGCCTTTTGTTTTTTTGTACGGCACATTAAAAAGTCAATTCAACAGGCATTTCCTGAGTGTCTGCTACACCAAAACCCCAGTCTTAGCCTGTGGGAGAAAGGATGCTCAGGGGAGGATCGTGTTCTCTGGTAAAAGAGTGGGTAAAGTTCTCTTCAGGTCCCTCAGGTACAAATTCAAAAGGCAGGAGTTCTGTCGAGAGAGAAGAGTCCATCCTATTCCTTCCTTCAGGGAGAGAGCTCCAGTAGATCCAAGTTTCAATCAAGGTTTCACTCACCCTTTCCATCTCAACAAAGCTACCAATTACATACCCTGCAGGGCCAGAAAGGAAAGTGAAGCCAATCACAGATCCATCCAATGAATAGTTCAATAATATTTATTGAGCACTTATTAAGCTAAGTACTGAGAATGCAACATCAAAGGAGCAGCAGCCACAATTCCTGCTGTTGTGGAATTTAGAATTCAGTTAGGAAGACAGGCATTAAAAAATAATTACAAACTTGATAGGCATGCACAGGATGCCACAGCATGAAAGGAGTTCTAACCATGTAACAACGAATCCCTTTACTGATCTCAGCACATCCCAGTAGGATGCCACAGACAATTCTTCAAAAGCATCACAAGTGTCTGAAACCAGCCAAGGAAATTCCTACAGACTTCCTATCCTCTCCCTACACCTACTTCAGACTTCCTGTTGGTCCTGTTGGCTTAGCTCTATATCTTAGACCCCTTTTTTCATCTGTTCCATGTTCACGTATCCCGGCTGCAGATTCTCCACTGTGGTTCTCACCTGGCATTTCTTTAGTAAGCCAGTTTGAACAGCTACCTCTCCACAATTTACATGAGTGCCGGCAGGACTATCTCCTGCCCCTCAGCCAGCCTCAGCTCTGCAACACCACCAGCCCAGCCACTTGGCCTCCCAGCCCTTAGCCATCCATGGAAGAAGGCAGCACAGCAGTGAAGGACCTGTAAGTGGTGAAATAGGGGTGTGAGCTCGCCCCTAGGGGTGCGATGGGGACTGGCGTTAATGCCCAGCCCTTAGACTCAGTACAAAACTCTCTGCTTACATGGGCAGAACATCAGTAATTTTCTGTGAGTGTGAAGAGCTAAAAGGACAAGTGAAAGAAAGATGAGTTGTGTGAAACTTCCTGGGACTCCTCAGAAGTACTGAATAAACTCAGACTTCCTTTTATTTAGAACGTTGTCAGCGACACTTTGCCCCAGGTGTATCTTGCCAGCTCCCTCACACGTGAAACCTCAATAAAGCAGCACTCCTTGAGGGGCCCTTGGCCCATCCTGCAGCTTCACACCTTTGTTGTCTTCCCGTACAACTCCCACTCACTTCCCATCCAGCAAATTCCTACATTTCTACCAAAATTGCACAAATATCACTTCCCTTGGGAATTCTTCCCTGACCACCAACTACCACAAAAAGCAGCTAATTTCCTAGCAACATTTCTTCTAGAGCACTTGATAATTCACATGAATTTACTCTTACAACAGACATTTATTGAGCACCTACCACACTGCAGGTCCTGAAACGGGTTTTTGGCAGGACTATCTCCTCCACTAGGCTGAACAACATTGGGAACACAAACCATGTCTTTTGCCTTGGGCTAGTATACACACCTTGTACATAGTAGGCGCTCAATATATGCCTAGTCAACTGATGGCATACTGTGAATTATTTTTTGAAGGAGTTGATGGCCGTGAATTGGCAGAGAAGACCTGAATTAATATCTGGGGAATTAGATTCTGTGAGCAAGATGGAACTAAATTTGATTAAATGAGTCTCTTGCAACATCATAATTCCATTCCAGAGTGGAAGTCTCCACTTTAGGACAGCTAAGCTCTAGTTTCTAAGTTTCCCTAAGGGATCCCAGAAAGGGATATAATCTATTCCACAGGCCATGTCCTCTTTCCCCTTTTGGCCTCTGATTCTTAGCATTGCAGAAATATTACTCCCAGAAATAAACTGACCTTTTGAAAAGTAACTGAAATCATGCATTCCAGCTGAGGACAATGAACTTGATGTTTAAAAAAATATAAGTTTCTGTGCCAACATAATGAACTTGTTGGCTACTACTATGTTCTCTCAGTTTTTGGATAAACATAAATGTGATTCCCAAACATTTATTTTAATAAAAATACTTCAGGGTTTTTTCTTCCTACCTCAGGCAAACATTATTGAAGGTCCAGTGGGGTGGTTAAACTCTACCTATATCCTACTTCAATCAAGATTGTGGAGTTCTCCTTTCAGAACTATGACCATCCACCAATGACTTGTGTCATCCAAGGTAGATCTGGAGGTGAGCGCATATGATAAAAATCTAATTCCACGACAATAAACATAGAAGTGAAAACACAAGCCCCTTTGCTTTAAGTCAGATTGATTCATTCATCACTGATAATAAGAGCAATGGAGGGCCGGCCCCATGGCTTACCGGTTAAGTGCTCGCGCTCCGCTGCTGGCGGCCCGGGTTCGGATCCCGGGCGCGCACCGACGCACCACTTCTCCGGCCATGCTGAGGCCGCGTCCCACATACAGCAACTAGAAGGATGTGCAGCTATGATGTACAACTATCTACTGGGGCTTTGGGGGAAAAAAATAAATAAATAAAATCTTTAAAAAAAAAAAAAAAGAGCAATGGATATTGGCAGAGCACCCGACAGTTTTCCAAACTGTACTTATTGTTGTCTTATATAATCCTCCCAACAAACTAGGGAGGAGTTTTATTATTTTGTCATAGTCTATACCTGATGGATGCAGAAACTAGTATTTGGAAACATTACATGATTTGCCGAAGGACAAATGTAAAACAAGTTTGGGAATTTGCATGGTGTGACAGAAAGTGAGGTTCTGGCTCCAGCCGGACAGAACTTGGGTTGATTCCTGGTTCCTCTACTTACTGGCTTTGTGATCTTGAACCATAACAGCCAGTACAACAAATATTTATTTAGTGCTCACCACGTGCCAGTCACTGTTCTAATGACGTGGCATGTCTTGTACTATTTAATCTTCATGAGAGCTCATGAAGTAAGTCCCATCATTATCCCCACTGACGGCTGAGGAAACTGAGACACAAAGAGATGAGACATTTGCCCAGAATTTTCTGGGCAAAAACAAGATCTGAAGTGGGAAATAACAAGATCTGAACCCAAGTAATTTTACACCAGAGGCTAGGCTCCTAACCACTAGGAAATACTGTTTCCCTGCCAACTTAGTTTATTTCTCTTAGCCTCAATTTTCTCATCTGTAAAAGAGAGGTAATAGCACCTACTTCTCAGGATTATTATGAAAATTATAAATATAAAGTCCATCAGGTGCCTAATAAAATTCCTAGTACAAAAACCCTTACTAAGTTTTCAGATTTTACCAACGCACATGATATTTTCCATGATATCCTACACCAGTGCTTCTTATCCTGAATCCATATATGAGTCCATAAATGAGCTACAGAGAAAGGGCATCCCTCTGAAATAGAATCCAACGTTTTCTCTCTACCTATGTGTGTGTGTATGTGTGAATACGTATGCATTTTTCTGGGGAAACTGTCTGTAGTTTTCATCAGACTCCGAAAAATATCCACGCCCCCCCAAAAGAACAGCACCACTGTCAGATAACATTGAAAAAAGTCATACACTTTCTGCTTCTATTTTTCCATGTGGAAAATTATTTAAATATTTTCTCCAGTCAACATCCTCAGCAGAAATGCACTTCAACTTACTGTTATCCAACTTTTAAGCACAGGTTATAATACAACCTATTTATTCAAATTGGTATAGTGGAAGTTTGAAAATTTGAAGAAAGGAATTTTTGCTACATCTTTGCCCTCTGTATTCCCCCCGGGCTCTATTTGGGGTTGGAGAGAAGTTTTCATAAGCACATGTGAGTGTGTGTGTTTATACGGCCATCGGGTGAGTGATTTCTAGGAGGCAAGCTGGGAGCCTGGCCTCAATTGGCTGCCCTCCACTTATCTGAGGGCAACGTGAGTGTTTATCCTGTTCCCTAATTAATCACATCCTAGCACAGAGCAGACTACCACGAGCTGCTTATGTCTCACGACATTTGGCAACCACGTGCAATGCTGGTGAGTCCTTGTGGCTCTTGCTTTGTTGGTCAGCAGAGTGAGGGCCACCCCGGCCCGCCAGAGACTGTGCCCCATTGGGCTCTGCCAGGCTGATGATGAGAAGTGGGCATCAGTGAGGGCACTGGCCCCGCAGCCAAAGAGCTTAATGGGAATGGACAGAGCCAGAGTCCGAAACATCACGCCATCAAAGGACAGCAGAGGCATCTGAAGCAAATCTTTAAGAGACTGACAAGAAGTTCTAACCAGCCCCGTCCTCGTTTTGGTGAAGAAGTTGGTGGTGTGATGACAAAGGGCCTTATTTAATAAATCACCTACTCTGCGAATGCGAGAGTAAACAAATGATAGAAACAGTGTGAAACTGTGATCTGCCTCCTGTTCAGCACTGGCTTTCTCACCTTTTCTTATCTTCTATTTCTGCTTCTGTCACCACTTCTGCCACTTCCTTCAGCTGGTTCTTTGAGAACAACATCTGGTTTTAATGAGCTCAGTGAGTAGAACTAAATATTCCTGGACAAAATCAAATGATGACATCTCCTTGAGTAAATATTCCATGGTCCTTAAAAGATTCTAGAGAAGTGTATACAAGCTCTTCTCCAAACCCTCTTCCTCATAGATATTTAGTTTGAGCTTTGCTGTTTCAATGTTTTCTGCATTTTAACATTAAAAATATGATTGTTCAATTTATACAGCTCCATTTACCAGAGTCTCTGAAAACATTCTAATCATCTGTATGCAAAGGAGGAGAGAAAGAGATAATAGTATTTCTAAGTGGTATAACATTTTAAAGGTTTTAGACCACTATCCCTATTTTCTAATCCATGACATAATGTGTCCTTTTTTTCACATATAACATCCAAAACTTTTAATAACAATTTAAGGTCCAATATTAATCAGAAGACAGAAGACTCAGTTAACAAACAAAATTCCGTTATTCTGAAACTCTAGACAATACTTAGTGGAGCTGTGAATAAAACTCAAATTTGTGATCTCCCTTATCTTAAAGAAACTCTCTTCAAATTTGCTTCCCACGCAAACGACACTCTACCTCTCACCGTCCCTCGGCAGTCACATTTCTTCATCCCCTCCCACGCATTCCCTAAACCCTCACAACCTGGGTTTTTCTCTCATCACCTGTAGAAACCGGTTTCTTAAAAGTGACCTAACAATCCCCAAATACCCTCCCCGTCTCAGACCTCCTTTCCCTGCTCGCCCTCAATGAACCCTCCACAGAAGTGATGACTCTCATCGCCCTACACCCTCCCCCTTACTTCCTGTCACCCAGCCTGCTACTGGTTTCCCTGCCACTTATTTTGACTCTTCTGTCAGCCCATTTTCTTGAAAGCTTTACCTTATTCTTCCCATCAGATAAACTCATTATTTACAGTTTGGGTTTGTTCATTTACCTAATAGCATTTATGAAGTGTCCACTAATGTCAAGGCTGCTTCCAATAATATGGCAAACTGAGACTCTGAAAACTTCCCAGCTACAAAACCCCTATAAACATTGAATAAATTTATAAGAAACCATTTAAATAAGGGGAAAATACCTAGGAAACACAAAAGTAGGAGGAAAATCAAAATCAGTACAAAGAATGTTAAGTAATCCTGAGCTGTCTTCTCAAGCAAAACCCAAACTCACAGCTTTGACTACCCACTGCACAACCTCCTCTGACTACATTATAAAAACCTCAAACTCGATATGCTGAAAAAAAGAGCTAAATATCTTTCTTCCAAAATATTCCCTCTCCTTTGTTCTCAGCCTAAGCAAATGGAATCACAAATCTTTCAGTCAGTGATTCCCATAACTTCTGAGCCATCCTTTACCTTCTCTCTCCCCAATTCCTACTGTAACCTCACATCCAGTGTACCAGAGAAGAGTCCTAGCCCCCATGGTCTATAGAGTTAATTCCTATTAATTCTTTCCATTTGATAAGTCCATGTGACTGGGCTTCTTTCTTGGTTATCTTATGCATTCTCCAAACCCTATGCTGAGACCAAGGTCCTTCTGTGCTAAACAGGGACTCTGAAACTGTCTAATTCTTACCAAACCCTTCCTTGGGGTCTTCTGTACCACAGCAGCATGACTTTAATGGTGCTGCCATGTCATTTTGAGCATCACCCTTGCCTCGAGATCTCTACTGGTCGCACTGAGCCTACAGTTTCAGACTCCCAGTCCATAGCCCTTAGCCTAGATATTGATGCCAGCAAATCTAGCAGCTTGAAAGACTGCTTCCTACACAGCTTTTCCTCTATCCTGGAAGGGAACACTTCCTACCAATTGGGAGACATCTTGAATCCAAACTTAAATTTTACCAACTACTGGAATTTGAGTATGTCTGGTTGTATATCTGGAAAAATGGTGTATGTTGGGTATGATTGTGCCTACCCAAAGTTGATTTGCATGAGGATATAATGAGCATCTTGGTAGAAAACACATCTCAGGGAAGGAAGGGTTAGGCCAAGAGATAAAGCCTTTGTCATCGAAAAGCAGCAACTCTGAGTCTAACATAATATCAATTTTTTGTACATCCCTCCAAGCCCAGCACTCCATGAAATCCTGTGTCTGAGTGCCACGGAAATAGTGTGCCAGTTATACGGATGAAATGAAGAAGAGTAGCTAAAGGCTTCTTGTGCTGTGATAGTTACCAGACTGAATCCCTGCTTGCCATCTTATACGCTAAAAAGTAAAAAGACATCTCAGGCCTGAGGTCAGTGGGAGGGTTGATTGGGAAAGAAGCCATTTGCTCTCACAACAATAAAATGCCCCAAAGTCCATGGGATGGAAACTCTGGTTTCAATTTCACCACAGAACAGGAAAGGAAGGAAAGGTCAGGGTGACATGAGATGAAAGAGGATCCCAGCAGAAGCAATAGGCACAAGAGTAGACTTTCAAGATAGACTTGGTACAAGTATTTCAGCTTCAAGGAGTTCTCACCTTCCCACTTTGCACACAGTAGGCCTACATCTCACTAAGATTCACCAGCATCACCTTCTCATTGCATCCTCCCCCCTTCAAGTAGGTTATCAGCAAGAAGCCATGGCAACTAGGGCAGAGTACAAGGTTATGCTGTGACAAGCTGGTGTAACCCACACATACGTACCAACAACCCCTTTCAATGTGGCCTCGTCAAGCAACTGAGGATTGCTTAATTATAATTACCTCTCCTTATCTGTCTTACATGTCTTCTTCTTCCTCTTTCCTTCATCTTTATTTTTGTATCATGGTCAAATGTGTGTTTTTCAAAGTCTCTCTCCCTCCTACCTCTTTAACAATGTGTACACCCTCATATCTCCTGAGATGACTCTTGGAAAACCAACATTGCAAGTACACCGTGAAAGCTATTATGGTACCCTGCTCTAAACAACAAATGAATGAAATGACTGGTCTGAAGACCAGCAACTAGTTGGAGACAGAACAGAGTTGATTCTAAGTATGTAATTCTGCCCTTAAGGAAAAGATAATTGAGCTCATATTGAGTTATATCCACTTGATACTGACAGAATAGCTTACTATGTATTTAACATAGTAGAAATGCTGGATGAAATACAGATGGAGTCATATTGTGGCTTCCGGTCCTAACTCCAGAGAATGAATGGGCCCAAGTGTTTCTAAGCACCCTGGACAGTTCCTTTGCTCTCATCAGTTCTACCCCTTGCATCTTCCCATTTGGATAAATTGGTCATATTATCATAACAGGTTTTAAAATCATATGTCACAAAGTATCTCAGCTATCATCTAGCACAACTCCTTTTTTGGGAGGCGAAGAAACTGAGACCCAGGGGTGAATTGCTTTGTGCAATGTCACTACTGTCTTGTCTGAAGTAAAAAAAAAAACAAAACTCAAATCTCCTAAGTCCAATTCTGAAAGCCTTCTCTACAACATATTGAGGTTTCCTAATTTCCTCTTAATAATTATTTAAAAAATAAGCGAAGCCAAGAAAGTTGGGAAACTCTAAATGTATTTATTTGCAAAAGTTAACTTTCTCTCCTTTCTCATTCATCCTCATAATCTGAAGTATGGTCTAGAATGTGTCATTCTTTCCATGCCTAGATGTGGTTAGATCTCTTTCCCTATCTTATTTATTTATACTTTTGTTTATTTTTTTTCCCATGCCTCTGTAGATGGTTGGGCTATGAAGATGTCAGAAAGCCATTGTCTCCAAAGAACACGTCCTACATGCAGGAAATGGGAGATTACATTCTCTTTGAGACATTATATTATATATACATAAAATATAGTTGATTGAAAATGCTTTTAACCTAATAATAAATCTTTCAATGCTAATTGTGACTTGATTTCCAACACACATTTGTATCAATAACCTCATTTTAAAATCACTAGGGCCTTTTGCTACTATTGTTTTTGTTGAAAGCTAACGCTGGAGGTGGCGTACTCATAGGAACCTCTAAAATAACATTTTTATGTAGCATTACTTACAACAATCCATTCTTTCCTTTATGAATTAATGCTTTATTGACAACTTTCCTTTTCAATCAGTTTCTATTAATGAATAACACATCACAGTTTAGGTTCTGCTAAGATAAAATACTATGAAAATAAATATACCTTTCACCAGCCGTCTTCGTGTCCTCTCTTTCCTGTTTTCCTACTGCAGTAAAGGTTTTTTTCCTTTTCTTTAATGTCCTGAGTTTTGACATCTGCTTTTACTTACCATACTTCTAAAATACTGTATTTACCAACATGACTCTCCTAGAATACATCTATTCTTAATTCTTATAATCTTATATATCCCCCTCCTAGCCTCACCTTTCATCCTTTCTGATTAACCAAAGTAAAAGCACCAACCTCACACCTACAACTCCCCACTAGGTCTTTCTTGTCACCTGGGACCAGAACTGTTGCAAGAGTTCTGCTGCTGCTAGAAAGAAGATTGTAACAACAGTTGATTTGCCACTGCCATACATTTCATTTGTATCCCTCCTCGCCCTCCATCTAGAACCCAGACTATCCAGCATTTCTTCCTTGAATGTGGTGTGGCCATATTGTCATCAGCAACACACATTTATTTGAGTACCAACCCTTATACAGGGACACAAAAGCTCTGAAACATGACATACACTACCTAAAAGCTACATGCAGTGTATGAAAAGATAATTCAGTGCAAGGTAATAGAGACTCAATGACAATTCAGATGATGAGTAATCCATGATGGATAAAAGGCTCAGAGAAATCCTTCCGGGTCAGGGCAGGCTTGAACTGGCCCTGAAAGAAGGAAAGGACACAGCCAAATTGAAAGGAAGAGGAAAATTATTTGACAGGTTATTTCTTGATTAAAAAAATTGGCTTTATAATATTGATAGATACATGAAATAGTGCTAATCAAAAAGACTAAAAAATTTCTCTAAAAGACATAAGTATCATATATTTGTGTGCATTAAAGCAAAAAATTAAAAAATTCTTTATATTAATTTTCTGAACATTAAAAAACAAGCAGAATAATTATTCTTGGCACATCTTTATATACTTTAGTCAGTGTCTTAGCCATAGCAGCCTCTAAAACAGTGTCACAAGTATTTTTCTGAAGAATTTATTTTTATTAGGGCAGTACTGTTAATTTTTATTTTGCCCTAAATTTCCTATAATCTTCTTATAAGTTGAATTTTTGTTAAATAAATTTGAAATTACTAGCATTGTCAATTTACTCATCTCTTAGACCATACTATTTTTCATTGATAAAATTCTATTGGTGCTCAGGTGAGGTCAGAGCAAATTCTGCTAAGTAAAAGACACTTTTAATTCTAATTCTTTGTAAGAAAATGCACAAATATTTCAGCTCAAAAATCTTCAAAGTTTCTGTCTTTTGGTTTCCATCCAAATTACTTTTGTTTATAAATATTTTTATAGGACCAAGCTCTTCAAATAAGATATTTCTATTTACAACTTTTTAAATGTTTCACAAAATGTAAATGTTGCAAAATTGTAAGTCTTCTCAACTTCAATACATTCTGGGAAAAAATAAAAACGCATCTAACTAAAAATGAAAATTCCATTAAAAGAAATATTTCAAGGTCTCCTTGAATTTCAGAATTAAGGCTCATCCCGTTTGAGTTCTCACAGTCTCATAGATGAGATGGGCCCCTACATTGGTATTTGAGATCAATGCTTCTCCTGCTTTCGTACTAATTTTCAAAATCTTCCTGCTTGCAAATTTCTTTTTTAGTAATTGCAATTTTCAAAAATCTTCAAAAGGTAAAGTTTTGTACTGTGCCAATTATTAAAAATTTTAATAAAAGATGTCCAAATGATTTAGAACAAAATGCAATTAAAACCAGATAATTCATTTACAAAAAAAAAAAAAGTTCAATAACTTGATAGGACATATAGGTTGATTTACATAGGGCTTAAATATTTGCAAAATTTGGCTGATGACAGTTAGCAAAACATATACTTCCTTTCATTTATATTTTTTATATTCAACATCAGCTTCACAACAAAAAAATTAAGTTTAATTATTTTAACCATATTTATAAAAATCATTGTAAATGTTATCAGCAATAGCTTCTATTTTGACTGCAGAAGATTGTGGCTTGTTTGGATGGACACAGTTTGAATAACGTGTTCCCCACTAATTCCACATACATTTCTACTCCATAGGTTTCTTCACTTAGTAACATCACTCACCATATTATGAAGGTGTGCTCCATCAAACTTTGCATTTGCTTTAGCATCACAAAGCATATAATTTTATCTCAATGTTGAACTTTTTAACTGAATTACAATAATATTCAAAATAATGTCAGGAATTTCACTTTTGAAAGAATGAACTTCCAAAAGCTTTAATTGGTTCTGTGACTGGGTGAAAAACTATTTTTGGTACTATCTTTATGAACTTTCAATCTGAAATATATGACTCAGCCTTTTTCAACCAGGATTCTTTAGGAGAATTAAGCTCTAATGCTCTCAGACATCCTTTGTGTGTCATGGCATGCACATCTGGAATAAAAGAGTCTCTCAAACCACTTTTCTGTGTTCTGTGGCTCAGATGAGAAACCCAAACCCAGTTGATCACACTAATATAAAACTTCATCATTTCACTGCTAGTGCATATTTTCTTCTGTAAATGGAGCCAATACAGTAACAGTTATTACTTCAGTTTTTGCATCATGTACACCAGAAAACTTGGAATAAAAAAATAAGAGAAATTAATTCAGAATAGTCATTAAAAAATGTACATGAAAAGTCAAGCTCCACATTCTTATATGTAAACACACCTTCTAGAAGTGCAGATATTAAATCATTGCTATCAGGCACAGTCTTCTTAATCTACTGATTTTCTAGTGGATACTGATGCTTCTTCAGCAGATTTGTGTCTTCTTGTTCCCATGTGGTCAGTGACGGCACCAGAGCCGCTGGGGTGGACGGTGAATGTGGACAAACATTGTACGTGTTACACGTATATTACCAACTTTCTTGAAAATGAAATTTTAGTACTTAAATTTTTATTGAACAGGCATTTCTCTCCCTTTTTCATTTATTTCTGTCAAAAAGTTTTATTGCAAAGGAAAAAAATGTATCACCAAACAATAAAATGTCGGCTGTGGATCTGCATCACATGTGTGGTGAGAAAATCACCACAGCAAAAGCTTTCGCCCTACTTGCTACATGACCTGCACAGGACCACCCAGCTTCTAGTCCATGCACACATTTCACGTACACCTAGCAGAATTTCCCAGGCTGGTCACTGATCTAGCCAACTGGTGGCCTTGCAGCTTCATGCATCTCTCAGGCCATGGCAGGAGTCATGGCAAGGTCATGTCACAACTGGCTGGCAAACAAAGTGGCCACCAGGAGAGCAACTTCAAATGACTCTCCTAGCATTACTCAAGTCCAGAAAGAAATCTTCCCTTGAGTACACTATGCTAAGTGAGACAAGGCAGACAGAAAAAGACAGGTGCTGTATGATACCACTTACATGTGGAATATAAAACAGTCAAACCTGTAAAAAACAGAGAATAAAACTGTAGTTATCAGGGGATGGTCAGTGAGTAGATAAGATTGATGGTGTTTAAAAGTACAAACTTGTAATAAGTAGTAATTAAGACATAGAGACCTAACGCACAGGATAATGAATATAGACAATAATATTGTACTATAATAATCTAATGTGACAAATAATCCTTCAATGGCAATCATATTACAATATATAAATGTATCAAAGTAACAAGCTGTATACCTTAAATTTACAAAATGTAACACGTTGAATTTATCAAATAAAAGAAAAAGACTAGAAAGAATTAGCCATCCCACACTGCTTGTATCTGAACACATTTCATTTTATCACTGACACCTGAGATTCCTCCCTTGACAAGAAGGCATCCGTTAATTGTGTCTGAAAAGAGTGATTTAACTACAAGTTAAGCTGAGACCTCTGTTCACCACACATGTGGCTCGCACACTGTTAGAAGAGACCATCACTTCTTGGCCTTTTGGCTAAGATCAACTGTAGAAGAGATCAGAGCAGAAGTTTTAGATACAAAGTAGAAGTCTACCAAAACCAGCCTCACAAAGTGGTATTATTAATGTAATGAAAAAATTAATTCTAATACTTTGCTAGCAAGTGAAAAACCCAGAGCAAATACTAAATTGAACAGAATCCTGGGCAACAGGCCAAACCTGGAGACTGTTACTGGCAAACTGAGACAAAAGATTACTTGCACTACAAGCAAAGGGGGAGCTTGGACCAGCTAAACTTCAAGGTTCTGTGCTATTTTCCTGAAATTAGAATAATGAAAATACAATGTATTATGTTGAACCAACTGAAACTGCCATCTTTATAGTTCAAAAATAGTTGAATATCAGCAACTTTGTATTAAACATCTTAACACTCTGACAGTCCATAGTTCAGAAGACACATTGTTGAAGCTAAAGAGCAAAAAGAATTTTGAAGGAAAAATTAAAACATTAAGAAAATATGCACATTCCAGAAGAGAATTAGAAAATGGAAGATCAAGAGCTATAAAAGTTATATAAAGGTCTTTGCTTTAATTGTGTCCCTAAAATTTTATTAAATGTGTCTTGAGGAAGATTTACCCTAAAGTATTCTCAAGAGGGTATGAGTTCAGAAACCAAAAAGAAACCAGAGGTTCATAGAGGATCCCAGTAATTTGTCTGGCGCTTTGCAAAGTGAGAAAGAGAATTGAAAACTGAATGGGACTGATTAGACCAGCAAAGAAAGAAAAGCAAGAACAGATTCTCAGGGAAGATTGGGCCTTGCCCTGAGGTGTACCAGTCACGCACTTAAAACCCTTTAACATCAAAACCCTGTTTAACACATGCTAACGCCCAGCTGGATATGATTTTCAATTCTCCTCTTAATTTTTCTCAGGTGCTGAACTTGTAGGGGCCCAGCTACATGGCGCTCACGTCATGGTTAAAGCTGTCTAACTCTATGCCAGAGCACAGAGGCATTTATTGCAACAGTGAGTTATGAGAGAAACTATCTTATTTTAATTTGGGTCAGCAGGCAGAATGTGCCATTGGGGGAAAAAGTATTTGTCTTGGACCTACAATCAGTCACAGCTCTTTCACAAACTAGCTGAGACACCCAACACATCACTTCATTTCTCTAGATTTCATCAATAAAGGGAGAGCTTGGACCAGGTAAACTTCAAGGTGTTGGTTCTGTGATATTTTCCTGAAATTAGAATAATGAAAAATTAGCAGACGGCTTCTGTTCTCACATTTGTGTTCTTTGGTGGCTCCCAGGGAAGAGGAGTGAAAGAAAGCAAAATCTCAGGACTCTTTAATGAAGATGGAAGAAGTTAAAGGATCAGCAGAGTCAGGGCAGAGGCAAAAAGTGGGGGCCGGGGTGGGCGGCTGGCGGGGGTGAAGGATGAATGTCTGTTTTCAAATTACTTTTTTACCAAACCTGCCTTTGGGAGCTGTGGAAAAGGAACACCACGTAAAGAGTTTATTTTTACTTCTTGCTGAGATCCGTGTGACTGAAATTCAGCCTTATTTTTTTATCCTCCCGCTGTTTTTCTGTTTGTTCAGAACTGAGCGTTTGAGAGATATTTCAACTCTGAAAAAAAAAAAAAACATAAACAAACTACAGGGTAAAGTTCCATGTCTGGACATTTTTCTTATAAATTCTTCTCTCTTTTTTTGGTGCATATTTGAGGAACTTCAAAGCATGTGTTGTTAATCACTCTGTTGGCATTTCATTAACGTTTGCAATTCTGACTTATTAAATCTAAATGAAATCCTTATTGGAGACATTTAATATATAGTGAAATATGCTATGAGTAGAATAAAATGTCCAAAAGGATGGAGGAAATTAATTTCCACGCATGTCTTTCAGGGTGGCATTCTTTTCTGGAAGGATATCCTGAAGGAGCAGGAAGATGCCATTGCTTGTTTGTTTTTCTACCTCACAGAAATTTCACCTACAGTTAACCTGTTAGGGGATAATGTTGTTTTGATTAGAAGTACTAAATGGTCCATAAAATGATTGTTCAATCCTCATTGTATAGATGGGGAAACCGAAACATCAAGGATATGTGTTTTGCCAAAGCTCACATAGGAAGATAGTCACACTTTCTAACTTCTGGCCCTTGGTTTATCCCACTACATAAATTAAACGATACTCACTTTTGAAAGTTCCACTATCAGTCTACCATCCTAGACTTTCTGTGTGACCTTAGGTCCCACAACCATTTGATCCTCACTGTTTATTTGTTTGGTTGTTTTGTTTTCCAATAACCTGGAGGTTTTCACCTTCCTCTGTTGAGGTCATGAGTTGAAACAAGTGAGTTCGTCTTTCTAAGACTCTATCAGGGAGAGTCAAGCAGGAAGTGCTAGGGAGGGTAGATTTAAGAGCAATTACCCCTGCCCTTTTTCCTCAAGGATTCTCTCTAGGGAAACTTCTCCACTGTTCCTCCAAAGATTAGAATATTGAGAAGAATGGGGCCTGTCCTTAGCAAAAGTCTGCTAGCACTAACCCAGCCTCGTCTTCACTGGTGTGTCTATGATCCTTTATTCACAATTCCAAAATCCAAAAAAAAAACTCTAAAACTAAAGGTATTTTTAGTAAGTGAGTGACCAAAACTAATTTGGCAACAAAACTGGTATAGACTGATACGTTTATTTATATCCCCATTTATCCTAGTTAGTATGAATATTCAGCAAATATTGATGCATTTGTTTACAGCATGTGGCTCCAGACCCTGCTGGGGTGTAATATAATGGTATAGGCATTATACTATATTTCTAAAATTCATAAAATCCCCAATTATAAGACATGTCTGACAATTTGGATTTTGAATAAGAAATTGTAGACGTGTATATGAAGTTTGTGTGCTTTCAGAGCCTTGGAAAAATTCAAAGCATGATTTGTGGTGCTCAAATGAGATGATCTAACTCAATTTTGAGTCTTACAGCAAGGCAAGGGTCTGTTTTGGGTGACAGTGTCCTGTATGTATGCAGAGCATACATTTCTGTATCATACGAGAAGAAATCAAGTTGACTTTCTCAGAGGGCATTTCAGGGAAATTCTTTCCCAGAACTGAAAAGCCCAGAGCCTAGATCCAGAAGTAATTCTGTGCTTGGAGCACACATTTATAAAAACTCATGAACTAGTAGCGGTTAAGTTCGCACACTCCACCTTGGTGGCCCGGGGTTCGTGGGTTCAGATCCCGGGCGTGGACCTATGTACCGCTCATCAAGCCATGCTGTGGCAGCGTCCCACATAAAGTGGAGGAAAATGGGCACAGATGTTAGCCCAGGGCTAATTTTCCTCTGCAAAAAAAGAGGAGGATTGGCAACAGATGTTAGCTCAGGGCTAATCTTCCTCAAAAAAAAAAAAAAAAACTCATGAACTGATGGGACTCAGCATATGCAACAGAGTTAACAATTACACTAGTGAAAAATTTCCCAAATGATGTTCCATGGAAAACTGTGCTGAGATGGAAAAGAAGGCTGTGACCAAAACTGCTTGAGAAGCCCCAAATACTCTATCCTGCTCTTGGAAACTGACAATGCACATTAGCCTATTAGATGATCTGGAAAATTCTGCAAAAACAATAACACAAACAATAACTGATTATTTCATTTGGCCACAAAACTCATCATTTCCAAAAATACCTTATAACATCTCAAGGTACATTAATATTTCCATAAAACAAACACTGAGAATGTTACTTGTTGCCTGTTGAACATTGCTAGTAGTTCAGGGTTCTCTGGCATTCTCAAACTGGATGACAGACAGAGAAGAGCAAATAGGAAACCAGGTCATGTAGGAAAGATTGTAGACACAAGAGCAGGGGGATTAGTCTGGAAAAGAGAAGACTTGGAATCTTCTGATCCCTCACTGATTACTGTCTTCAGATGTTTCCCTTAATATCCTAAGAGGTTATTAGGATATTAGCTAATATTCTACCCCTCCTGTAGCTAGAGGGGTAGAAAAGTGTCCTTTAGGTAAAATTTTCTGGTTGGCATATTTTAGCTGAAAGCATTTTTTAAAATTCTGGTGAAACTACATATAACATTTACCATCTTAACCGTTTTTAAGTGTACAATTCAGTGGCATTAAGTACATTCACATTGTTGTGCAACCATCACCACCGTCAATCTCCAGAACTTTCTCAACTTCCCAAACTAAAACTCCAAACTTGTTAAACAATAACTCCCATTCCCTCCTTCCTCCAGCCCCTGGCAACCACTGTTCTATTTTTTGTCTCTATGAAATTGACTACTCTAGAGGACCTCAGATACTTGGAATCACACAATATTTGTCCTTTGTGCCTGGCTTATTTCACTTAAAATAACATCCCTGTGTCATAATAGCATGTATCATAATTTCATTCCTTTTTAAAACTGAATGATATTCCATTGTATGTATATACAATATTTTGTTTATCCATTCATCCATCAGTGGGCACTTGGGTTGCTTCCACCTTGCAGCTGTTGTGAATAATGCTTCTATGAACATGGGTGTACAAATATCTCTTTAAATCCCTGCTTTCCATTGTTTTGGGTAAATACCCAGAAGAGAAATTGCTGGATCCTATGGGAATTCTATGTTTAATTTTTAAGAAACTGTCATACTGTTTTCCATAGCAACTACCCATTTTACATTCCTACCAACAGTGCACAAGAGTTCCAATTTGTCTAACCCCTCATCAACACTTCTTGTTTTCTGTTTTTTTAATAGTATCCATCATAATGGGTGTGAGGCAGTATCTCATTATGACTTTGATTTACATCTTCCTAATTATCAGTGATATTGAGCACCTTTTCATGTACTTATTGGCCATTTATATATCTCCTTTGGAGAAATGTCTATTCAAGTCCCTTCCCCATTTTTAATCAAGTTGTTTGTTTTGTTGTCGTTGAGTTGTAACCTGAACACAATTTTTAAAAACCACTAGTTCTCCCTAAAGGTGGGATTCACTGCCTCTGAGATGGTTAATTCTTATGACTTGAGGTGTTCAAACAGAAGCTGAAATTACAGGGTTTTTTAAATTAATTTAATTGATTTCCTGTATTAAACAATGTCCATGGTCCAGTTAAAGATGACTGTTTGAATGCATGCATTTACTGACACTTCCACTTGAAACTCCACTAAATTGGAATTTCACAAATGCATTCCACAATATTTATTGAGCACCTACTATGTGTCAGAACTATTCTGGGCACTGGAGATACGGCAGTGAATAAAGCAGTCCTTAGAATTGAGGAACTTACCTTGTGAAATGTGAGGAGATAGAAAAGGGAAAGAGTTGTTATTTTAGAATCACAAGATCTGTAAGAAAAGAATTTAAGTTACTGAGACCAGCAAGCAAAAGGTCTTGAGGCAAGAGAATGTTCAGTGTCTCCAATAAACAGCAAAGGCTAGTGTGTCTGAGAGCTATAATTATAGGAGATCATGGTGGGAGGTATAATCAGGGTAGGCAGAGCATATAATACTAAGGAAGGACTCTTGGATTTTATTCTCACTGAAAGGAAATCAGTGGAGTTCCTTGAGCAGTGGGAATACATAATCAGATTTAGATTTTTAAAAGATTACTCTGTCTGCTGTGTAGAGAACATTCCTAGCAGGACAAAAATGGAATTAACAACTAGAAGTAATCCAAGTGACAGACAATAGTTGTAGATGTAATGAAAAATCAGAATTGAAATATACTTTGAAGGTAAAGTCAATGAATTTGCTGATGAATTGAATAAGAGGGTAAAAGAAAGAAAAAAACTAAGATGATCTAAGCAACTGAGTGACTGGTTGCATCATTTCCTGATATGAGGATGGGACAGCAACAGGTTTGAGTGGGGAAGAAATCAAGAGTTTGCTATTAGAATGTTAAGTTTGATATATAAATGATATATCAAGAGGAGATGCAAAGTAGGCAGCAAGCAGAACTTTAGGCTGATTTAGCAGGGTAGAAAAAGAGAAAACTTCCTCTGCCAGTAACCAAAGACTTATTTACCCTATCTCAGAAAGAATCAAGAATCAGAGATGACAAGACACCTCTGAAAATGTTGGTAGAAATAAGACTGAAAATAGGATGATTGATTGGAAGTCCTTACGGGAATAGTTAGATTGATTCCCAGATCCCTGAATTTCCACCCTTTCCACTCAGCTGGGCATCTATCCATCTTTTCTTCCAGCGGAAGAATAAAGTGTTGTTTTCTGGATATGTTAAACCAAAGACATTCTAGAGTTGAAGACAGGAGGTTAAGGAGAGTGTGGGAGTACTGTACTGGAAACAAGAGTATTAAGTTAAATCACTCTATATGATCAGATCTCTCTGTGTGTTCCTCCTCCTGCTTGGCTTCCAAGAGGTAATCAATTTTATTTTTCCCCTACAGAAGTACAAAGATTTCTCTCTGGGGAAACTATCTAATCCAGTAGGAAAGAGTCTCAAAAAAATGACCAATCAAATCACCCTACAGTGAAGCCTACCAGTCCATAAGCCCCACTCAAGCACAAAGGGATTCTAATCAGTTTTTAGTGCATCATTTTTAAATGTGAACAGAAAACCAAGGAACATCAGATATTTGATGAAATTCTATAATATGGAAGATATCAAAACAAACAAAAACAATAAAGAGAGCTACAGAAAACAAAAACTACGTCTATAATTAAGGTCCTAAGACAAATAAAAGTTATTGAGTCGATGGGACAAAAACATACAGCTATAGAAAGAACATTCAAGGTGTTTAAAAAAAACAGCTTTTGGTTATTAAAAATATCTATAAAATGTTTAAATAAATAGCAATGAAACCATTGAATGAGATTGAGGAAATCTCTCCCAAAGTAAAACATACAAACTAACAAACAAGAGAAATGGAAAATAGCAAAATATTGAATACAACTGAAAAGCAATCCAGAAGGGCTGATAACCACAACAAGGTATCCAGAAAGAGAAAATGAGGGAAAGAAATTATCAAAGATATCACACAAGAAATGTACATAGAACCAAAGGGCATGAGTTTCAAGATGGAAAGGGGTCTTCAAATACTCAGCATAGATGCAGACACACACCAAATCACATCATTAAGAATAAAATTTTAGAATGCTGGAGGTGAAGAATAGATCCTAAAAGCCATGAGAGAAAAAAAACACAAAACAGGCCATCCACACAAACAAAGAATTCAAGTCAGAATGGCATAGAGATTCTAAAGCCAGTCTAATTGCTAGAAAACAACACAGAAAATGCCTTCAAATTATGAGGGAAAATGATCTTCTACCTAGCAATCTATATCATCCATATTACTGATTAAATGTGAGCAATGAATAAAGACATATTCAGCATGTAATTTAGAAAAAAAGGACTTCCAAATATTTTTCCAGGATCTATGGGACTACTTTTTTTCACCAAAATGAGAGGATAGACCAAAAAGGAAGAAGACATAAGATAAAGAAAACAGCCACACCAACAAAGGAGAGAGGATAAGGAAACCCAGATGATGTGGGAAAGCCCAGGATGACATATGTACATCCAGGGGCCGGCCCGGTGGTGAAGCGGTTAAGTTCGCACGTTCTGCTTCTTCTTCCCAGGTTCTCGGGTTCGGATCCTGGGCACAGAAGCAGCGTCCCACATAGAAGAGCTACAACTCTACAACCATGATACACAACTATGTGCTGGGGCTTTGGGGAGAAAAAAGAAAAAAGAGGAAGATTGGCAACAGATGTTAGCGCTGGGCCAATCTTCCTCAAAAAAAAAAAAAAAAGATTAAATAAAAAAAGACATCCAGTCCAGACTGGAACAGGAGGATGGAGGATCACAGGAAATATTTCTCCAAGAAGAAGGTAAAATTAACAGAGTATCAGATATGTTTGAAAATATTGAAGGAAAAATGATACTTCTGACAGTGTTTTGGTTTGATTTTGTTCTAGGTACATAGAAAAATAAGCTAGCAAAAAATCAATAAAATTACTAATTCTAGAGGAAGCAAAAGTATACAAGAAAGGAAATATAATCATAATAGTCTACATGGCTCAGCTGCACATGGTATTGGCATAGTCATGAAAATGTGGAGATCAAACATTGTGCTCAGAAAAATTGTCATATAACTATATTGGGAGAAAGGAGAAGGGGAAATAAGTCTGCTCTATAGGAGAGAGGATATGAGAACTAAATCATCTTTCGTAGTAGGAAGTTAATAAAAAATAATTAACATCATAGAAAATACATTATATATTGTATTGTCTATACTCACTTTGCCTAATTTTCACTTCCCTTTTATAAATACCTCAACACTAAAATCTAGCTACCACACTTAATAGCAAAAGTCACTAATAACCTCTTTATTGCTTAGGCCAAAGGACACGGACACTTTGTAGCTTTGGTATGCTTTCTCTGCAGGCTTCGACTCTGTTAACCTGAGCTCCAGATGTAAACATCCACTTGTGCTCTTCACACGCCATGGATGTCCCAGAGGCTCCTTGAGACTGACAGGTCAAGAACTCAACTCCCTGACCACACCCCAGTCCCACCCCTCCACTCTCAGATCTTACTCTTTATCCTATAGTCCCCATCTTGATGAATAACACCATCATTCAAAGCACTATGGAAAGTAAGTTTTCCAAGTAAAACTAGTAGAAAGACACGCTCACTAAACTTGCTTCCAAAGAGGGGCAGTTGCTTAATAGCTGTCTTTTTGTTGGTTTAGGTGGGACAAGCAAGTTTGAAGCCAGAAGTGAATTGCTTAGGACAGTAGAGGAAAGGCTGAGAGTGTGCACAAGGTGCCCTTCTCCACCCAAGGCAGACTTCTCTAAACAAATATGTAAAATAGATCTGTTTCACAGGGTGCTACATTATTCACCTCCTGGAGACATCCAGCTATCACAGTCCTGTTTACCATTACCCAATCGGTTGCCTAACTCATAAACCTGGGAATTATTCTTTCCACACATCCCACGTGCAGTCAGTCACTACCGAGTCCACCTTTTCAATCTCTTTTAATCTGCCCATTGACCCTTTCACCCGCTTAACATGATTTCAGGTCCTGAGATTCCTCCTCATCTTCCCCATAGATTCTTTCAGTAGCTTCCTAATTGCTCTCCTTTGCCATCAGTGATTTTCCAGTCTCATCCCCTCCCCAACCATCCTTCAAATAGGCTTCCAGTGATTTTTCTAAAATGCTAATCTGGTAATGTCCCTACACACTTTATAACCCCTTGCTAAATAAAGTCCAAATGTCATTACATGGAAAATAGTGCTTTTCATGACTTCTGCTGCTTAGTTTCACCAGAACAATTTATCGCCAATCCCTACACAGATCTGTACATACACCGTTTGTGACCACCTGTGCACAGGTACACACCGCCACCCAGCTATTTGCTTATCTAACCTCTGGGCATCTGGGCTTTCACATCTACATTCTCCTGGAAGATACGGCTGCCCTCATTTACCTCAAATAAATCTTACTTGATCCAAGTGACCCGCACAACTGTTCCTTCTCTGAAGCCTTCCCTGCACGCCCAGTCTCAGTTATCTGTTGCTCTTCTGTGCATTCACAATACGCTGTGCATTTGACTATCATAGACGCTGTCACACTGACTTGCAATCTTTTTGTTTTTCTCTGCCTTCCTCATTAAACTAAGTTCTTGGAATGCTAAATTCACTTAATATTCCCAGAGCCTAGTACAGAACAATTAAATAAATTAAAATACATTGAGCAGAGAGTTGATCTTTACAACTTTGTGGGGTATATAAAATACGTTTTAATATCTTCATTCCAGAGATGAGAAATTGAGTTACAAGGGAAGATGTGCCCCAAGCTAACAGGAATCAAAGTCAAGACTGGAACTGAGTCTTCAGTGCAGGAGCCAGCTTTCATTCATTTATTTATTCAATAAGTACTTATTGAGCTCTCACTATGTGCCAGGCACTGTGCTAGACACTGAGTGAATACAACCAACACAGTTCCTCCTTTCGTGGAGCTTGCATTCTAGATAACCTCAAGGTTTCTACATTTCTAAGATTTTGCACTGTGATACTCTAATTCAGGGAAAGCACATCCCCAATTTGCAGAAAGAAGAAAAGCAAAATATCTTCCAGAGCTATGGAAGCAGAAGAATCAAGGAAAAGTTGCTTTGGTTTTCAGAAGCAAAGGTACTTAGTCTTCCTGAATCTGGCCCCTGCGGATTCATGTTGGTCAGCAAGCCACAATTCAGGAGAATGGGACACACATCCAGAAACCACTGGGCCCAAAAGATGTTTTCCAACATGAACTCTCTGCTCTCCTCTTGTCCCCTATCCATGCCATGTTGATGCTGGCCTCAGGGCTTTTGTCTATGGTTTCCCCCAACTCTCCTCTCCTCCTTTTTATTCAAATCCCGCCCATTCTTCAAGGCTTAGCCCACATCATTCCTTCTTGGCAAAACTCAACTCAATCTGAAGCCTCACTAATGCTCAACTCTTTCTTGCAACTCAACACCACCAAAAATTATTTTGATAATCTGAGTCTATTTTGTGCAGGATTTTCTCGCCAACTAACATTGAAGTTTTCTGAAGGAAGAAATCCTATCTTCTGCTTCGTTAGAATCCACCACCACCTGGAAGTATGTGTGGCATATGGAAGATAACTAAACAAAACTGAATGAATGAATGATTGATTGCTATTTTTCCAGCCATTTCCCCAGCTGATGCTCTCCTAGAAGGATGTAAATGCCTCCCTATGAAAGGGACACTCTCCAACACAATAGCACTACAGAGCACTCCACTCGTGCTGTTGGCCATGACTCGGTTCTTCCCAGGGAAACATCAAAGGGATGGCAAGACAGGTCTGGAACACAGAAGCCAGTCTCTCACTCGCTCCTGATACCTCAGACAACAAAATGCCAGAATGAATCTTTCTTCTGAGCCGTGAGGCTCATGTGGCCATTTATAGATAGAAGGAGGCGATTAGGTATGTTGAAAGGGGAAGGTTTTTATGCTTTGCTTTTGATCCCCTCTGGCACTCCCCAGAGCTGCCATGTGCCCCACACCTGATAAATACTATTTTATAAACAGCAAAGAAGAGAATTTAAAGTCGTAAATCTATCCCCACCACCCTTGTTTTTTTATGGATCTAAAGGATAATTAAAACCATGCCTTCGCTTTGCAAATGAAGCCTCATCTTTTTCACAGCCTCCATTTCAAATGAACCTGAGGGCAGTGTCAGTGCAAAGGGCAGCCTTGGGTTGACGCTGCGCAGGTTGCCACGGAGCACTCTCTGGCCCTGTAGGTCTCAGTGTGTGTGTGCACCCCCCAGGGCTGCTGCAACGAGCAAGGACCTCTACACAGCTCTGCTTGGGCTTTGAACTTTGTTAATGCACGGTACTAACGAGGGCCAGTTCAAGATTTAGTTCTTTTCAGAGAAAAAAACTTTCTTCTTTGGCCTCAGGCTGTTCCCCAAGCTTCAACCACTTCTTTTGGTTTTTTTATAGACACCAGAAGACTGAGAGAACAAATGTGAATAGATCAGGACTTCCAAAGAAACAATGCAAAATATTTTATAGTTAATTGTTGAAATGAATTATAAAAATTAAAAAATATATAATATTGTATTTCTATAAGAAATATAGAAAAATATTATATACGTGAATCATTATGTAGGCTATGTAATATCAAGGAAAATGTTTATGATGCAGCTATAAGTGGAAAATGCATAATACAAAATGTATCTACCTTATGACAGAAAGTAAAAATAAATTATTTTCTACAATGTATTTTCAATTATCAAATGATATGTGTGCACATGGTTGAAACAAGGAATAGTAAAATGGGCTTACACACGAAAGGCCTCTGTCCCCTTCCCTCCCACCCTCCATCCCCTCCCCAGAGCAAACACTTTTAACTCTTTTGGCTATTTTTTCCTGGGAGTTGGTGTCACATCTCTAGATAATATATGTTTTGTCTCTACTTCTTATTCATTCTATACATTATCTTTGGTATTCCAGCTATGATAAATTAGCATCTAACTCACACAAACTCACCCTATCTTCTCCTGTACCCAATATCTTAGTAAATCAAAATTATGTCCTTTATTCTTTACCTTTTTATAATTACTTATTCTTCTTTTATTTCTTGTTCCACCAACTAAAAAGAGTATCTTTTGATTGCTTGTCTGGCCACTCTGTCAGATAAGAGTGTTAGCATCCTTGTTCTTTCCTTCAGCTCTCAGCTCTCCTCCCCCACTCTCTCCCTCCCAATTTCTCACATGCACACGCCTCCTTTGACACTGTCAAAATTAATCACAGTTACGTTTATTCTATAACCAACTTTCCCTGATGGGTTGGTTCTACAAGTTGGAAGTCAACCAACAGTGTTTCTGTTTTTACAATCATGTCGACATTAAACACAGCAGAATTAAGTAGTGTTTTCATAATTATAGTTCTTTCTTATGATGCCTTTTCTAGAACGTTGAATGCCTATTTTTGAATTTTTTGCCTTTATCATAAGATTTTTTTAATCAAAAATCACTTTCTCTTTTTACATAGACTTCTCCTACCTAGGTCCACCTGTCCTTCTGATTCAGTCTAGACCTATGCTCTTGGTGCCTTGTGCATTATTCTTCCTGGGATTTCTCTTTTCTCCTTTCCTGGATCTGTTCCACCATATCTAGATCCTATCTTTTTGATTGGTTTAATCCCTGGTTTGCTGCACATCCCTATTTCTTTCTAACAAAATCTTGTTTTTGTTCCAGTACCCCACCCTTCTCTTAATGATTCTGTATTTTGCTAAGTCAATCACATTAATACTTTTCACCTTGCTAATGATTGCTTTAAGAGTGGGCATATATTCCATTCTGGACAATGAAATATAAGGGAAAACTTGCTGAAAAATCTCTGGAGAAATCTTTAATTAAGAAAAAATACATCATCCAGAATAGAATGCCCTTTCTTCCTCTGTCCATTATCATATCCGTATGTAGCATCTAGTTACAGAAGTCATCTTCTAACAAGAAGGGAGCTATCCAAGGACTATGCAACTCGCCAAGAATGAGGGAAGAGAAAAATGGGAAGAACTTAACTTTGGTGATATAATTGAGTCAATCATCCACTACCAGATTCTTGTTTTTTGAGATAATTTAAGTGTCTTTCTGTGTAAACCAGTTGAGTTGGAATTTTCTGTTTTTGCACTAAAAGGCATTTTATCTAAAGGAGGCATTTCTTCAAGAAGCTTCCTAAAAATGAGCATGTGAAGTAAATATTCTGAGTCCTTAAAGTGAAAAAATTGTCTTTATTTTACCAGAACAAATTTATTGATAGTTTGGTTGAGTATAGAATTTTAGGTTGAAAACTCATTTTCTCTTAGAAATGTAATGCTATCAATGCTATAGCTCTAATATCTTCTTGTTTCTTTGTGGGATAACCTATTCATTCTCTCTCTCTCTCTCTTTGAGCTTTTAGAATCTCTTTTTTCTTGGTATTCTGTGATTTCACAACTATATGTTTAAGCATAGTTTTCTTTTCATTCATTGTACTAGATGTTCAGATGTGATTATAATTGAGATGTATTTTTTAGATCTGGATAGTTAAATTAATTCTTTGGTTTTTCCCCTTTATGCAGTTCTCTCTGGAAATCTGTTAATCAGACATTTACTACTTGGATTCATCTGCCACGTCTGACCTTTTGTTCTCATATTTTCTATCTCTTTGCATTTTATTCACACTCTTGAAGATTTGTTAGACTTTACTTTCCAATCTTTCTCAAACTTTTTATATAGAATAATATTTTTAAATAATGAGAGTTCAGTAGTCTTTGATTATTTTCCTTTATTGTAACATCTGTTCTTGTATTATGCTATATTTTCTCAAATATTTGTTCATATTTAATGAAAAAGCAATTAAAAAAACACTGATTGGATGTTCTGAATACTCTTGATCTTTGCTATTAGGTAATCAAGCACAAACTGGACATTACACTGAGGGTCTCCTAAATGAAAGGATGTGGAAGTCATTTCTTTAGGACTGTGGTTCTCAATGATTTTGCCCTCCAGGGAACATGTGTCAATGTCTGGAGACATTTCTGGTGGTCAAAACTGAGGGGGACAGGATGCCACTGTCACCTAGTGGATGAGACCAGGGATGCTGCTCGACATTCTACAATGCACAGGACAGCCCTCCACAACAAAGAATTGTCCAGCCCAAAATGCCAAAAGTGCCGAGGGTGAGGATTCCTGCGGTAGGGCTATTCACTTTCTTTAGAAAGGAAGCCTCAGGGTCGGCCCCATGGCTTAGCAGTTAAGTGCGTGCATTCCGCTACTGGCAGCCCGGGTTCGGATCCCGGGCACGCACCGATGCACCGCTTGTCTGGCCACGCTGAGGCGGTGTCCCACATACAGCAACTAGAAATGATGTGCAACTATGACATACAAGTATCTATTGGGGCCTTGGGGAGAAAAAGGGGAAAAAAGGAGGAGAATTGGCAATAGATGTTAGCTCAGGGCCAGTCTTCCTCAGCAAAAAAAAAAAAAAAAAAGAGGAGGATTGGCATGGATGTCAGCTCAGGGCTGATCTTCCTCACAAAAAAAAAAAAAAAAGAAAGGAACCCTCCTCACCTTTGTTTCTGTGTTCTTCTGGAGTAGTAAGCATCTGGTTTCTGTAGGCTGTGTTCATTGAGAAGAGAAAAGGTTGTTCTATGTACAAACTATAAATTAACTTCTCTTGTTCAGCCCCTATTTCACTCCCACCTACCACATTTCCAAAACCTGAGACTGATAACTGCATCCTCTTGCATTGTCATTCGTACATACATTAGTTGTGGCTCCCTTCCCTTACTTCACCAGTTATCCCCCAACATATGCTTTCCATCTTCTAGAAATTTGTCAAAATCTCTGATAACCAACTCCTGTTCTCTATCTTTTTAAAAATTATTTTGTCTTAAGTTAAGTATACGCTAATAAAATAAAATAAAAGAGACAAATCTATGCAATCATGCCCCATATTTGATCAGAAATACTTTCTCCACTTAATTCATTTATTGTTTCAATACTTATTTAGCATCAACAATGTACTAGGTTTCAGGCGATGTGCTAGGCACTGGGCATGGAACAGTATATCAACCATAGTCTGCTTGAAAGATCTCTACCTGGTGGACAACTAAAGAAAAGGCATAACAGTACAGTGCCCTATAAAGAACATGGCGTCTCAAACCAGAGCATTTGGGTTTTAGTCCCATCTCTACTTACAGGCTGAGTGATCTTTGGCAATGCATTTCAAACTACATAAGCCTCAATTTTCTCAAAAATAGAACGAAGATAATAATAATATTAACTTTCTTAAAGGATCGTTGTAAAGATTCAATGAAATAAGTCACTCAAAAACACTTTATAAAAACCTAGGGAGACATGACTTTACCAATTCATTTTCTGTTCTCCATTAGCCCTACCCAGGCTGGGCAAAGGATCTTAACATAACCAATATTTAGTCTTATTTGTTTAGGTTTTTATCTTTACTCTAAAGAGTTTCCTTTAATGTAAAACTTTATTCAGTAGTTCAGTCTGGACCCTTTTCATGGACTTTGCTCTGTATTACTCACTGACGCCCTTCAATATTCCACTCTGATCTCTGTTGTAAACAGAGCTTGGGGATCTGATCATCATTTTGTATTAGTTATTTCCTACAAAGGTATTGGTCATTCGTCTCAAACCCTCCCCCCCAAAAATACAGACTGGAGTATTGTTACTGAATCATTTTTTTCCTATTATTGCTTGATCTACTCCACAGAGACACAAATACACTGAAACAGATACTCACACATGCTTGTTTCAAGTTCTTTTCCAGTTAATATCTCAGTGTCATTGAACATAGTCACCTAGATCCTCTGTGCCTCAGTTGTCTCACCTCCAAATAAAATAAGGGTAATATTTTATGAGAATTTGTTGGCATCCAATGAAATAATAGTTACAAATGTGCTTTGTAAGCTCTTGCGGGTTAAAAAATATAAAAATTTTGGCTCTCACTTTTCTGTTTTATTTCTACGTGAATACACATATAAATAATGTATTATTAGGGGATGAATTGTGTCCCATCAAAATTCGTATGTTAAAGTCCTAACCCCCAGTACCTCAGAATGTGACTGTATTTGTAGACAGGGCCTTTAAAGAGATGATTAAGTTAAAAATGAGGCCATTAGGATGAGTCCTAGTCCAATCTGACTAGTGTCCTTACAAGAAGAGGAAATTTGGACACACAGAGAGACACCAGGGGCATTTGTGCACAGAAGGACAATGATGTGAGCACACAGAGAGAAGGTGGCCATCTATAAGGCAAGGAGAGAGGCCTGGAACAGATCCTTCCGTTGTGACCGTCAGAGGAAACCAATCCTGCCTGCACTTTGATTTTGAACTTCCAGCCTCCAGAACTGTGAGAAAATAAATTTTTGTTGTTTACACCACCCAGTCTGTGTATTTTGTTATGGCAGCCCCAGCAAAACTAATACATATATAAATGTTATACATTTTATATATATTATTGGCTCCTCCTTTTTCTTCTATTTTTTCATTTTCCTTAGTAGAGTTTAGGATTTTTATAGCAGAAGTACAAAGAAAAAGAAAGGACAAATATTCTGTTTTTGAAATCTAGAATGGAATTTTTGAATCTTCCTCAAAGATAATAGCCTTGAACGCCAAGAATTATCATGAGAGAAAAGGTTTTTTCTAAACTCTTTAAGCTCCTATTGCTATACAGTGCCTGAGCAACTTAAATATTAAGTTACCAAAAGGCAAAGGTGAAAAGAACTCAAGATTTGTGATGTAAAGAGAGTTGGGGAGAGAAGGAAAGCACAGTAGAAGTCCCTTCCTTTCTGGTGTTAGAGAGGAGAAAGGCAGAAGGGGATAGGGGAGTCACTGTCTGTGTCCCTCTTTCCACTCCCCGCCATGGGAGAGGAAACTTGAATGGTGGATTGGGCATGATGGGACCATCTGGATGGGCAAGATGGGCACCCAAAACACAAAGGCTAGTGGCCCACTTCGTAGTCTGGGAGGTTGCAAGTCTCTGGGCAGTGGTTCTCAAACATGGCTGCACGTCAGAATCATCTCTACATGCCAGACCACTTAAACACAATCTGGATATAGGATCCAGCATCAATATTTAAATAAAACTTGCCAGCTGATTCCAATATGTAGCCACGGTCAAGACTGCTGCGCTTTGAGAAGACTGGCAATCAGCTTAGTGTCACTTCCAAACTAGCTTGGGGGAGAGAGAGAGAGGACACAGCATTGAGGAGACAGGTGGCTAGAAAGATGGGCTTTGAGCCCTGCTTCTGGCTCTCCTCAGTACGTGTGTGTGGAACACAAGAAGGTCTGAAGCCCCACAGGTCCCAGGAGGGGAGGGGCGAGAAAGCAGGAGAACATGGAGTCTCCATCCCCTAACTAGTGGAGACTACAACCAGACCTGGTGCTTGGGGCTCTGGACTTGAGCAAAAGGAGCCAGAACAAGGCCCCAAGAGACAGAGGAGAATCAGTCCTGCCTCAGTGGGCGTCAGTCCAGCCTGATAACCAGCCTGACCTGTTCAAACCAGCCTCTTCACAAAACAGAACAGCAAGAGTTGAGCCCAGCAGTTAGATCTGAGGCTCTCTTTTCCCCACTGCCACAAGGCCACACAAGCATTCCCACATACCATCTGGGGAAGAAGCCGGGAAAGAGAAAGGGAACCAGAAAGACCAAGTATATTCACCTGAAAGACTATTTACCCAAAAAGAGTCTTTAAACAAGAGCTTGATGCATTGTTTTCTGACAAGGGTAACACCCACACACATACTAACCCTACTAAATGGACAGTGACTCATGCAGAAGAATAAACTAGAAACAATATTTTTCTGTGTATCAGAACATATCACATAAATTTGGGATTCAGCTACACGTGTATGCATGTGCACAACCAGACATATTCAGTAACATATCCTTCAGCCATGCTAGCAAGCAGAACTAAGCATTTGGGTTTGAATTCTTTTAGAGATGTTAGAGACCAATCTGCTTCACTTTCAAGTAAGAGTGACATATTGACACGTAAAGCAATGTTCCTTAGAGAAGGATCCAGACGATTGGAAGATTCAAACTTGTTTCTCAGCCAGCAAACAGGTCTATGTGTCTTTTGTTCCCTCTCAATTCTCATTTTTAAAATGTCACTCTCTGTCCTGCTCCCTGCCTGCTGCTCCTAGCTGCACAGCCCTCTCCATCTCTACCCACTACCCACCCACTGCATCTCAACGGATTTGGGTTGAAATAGTTCCAGTCTGTGGTGCATACACAACGCCAAGCTTTGCGCTAGATATAATACATGGTAATCAGATTTAATTACTAACCAGGAGGATTTTACCAATGGGAAAACTGAGGATTAGAGAGGTTAAACTTATCCAAGTTCACAAGGCTGGAAAGCAGGAGCCTGGCTTGAAACACAGATAATTCTGACTCTGAAGACTTTACTCCTCAGCACTCCTTCCCTGCAATCCTTGCTTATTCATCCATGTGTACCCATCAGCTCAACAAAGGTCTATTTCCTAGAGCATAGCTACTCTCCAGGAAGCACATGGATGTGACCCATATGTCCTTGCATTTAGTTTGGAAAAATGGCCTACTTGAAAGGAGCCCCAGATACAGTCATAGCCTCGTTATATTCTGAGGTTTTGTCTTGTTTTGTTTCATTTTAATCTCAGCCTTACTTCTAGTACCAGAAAAGGCCCATTTCTGGAGGAGAATCAGTTACGGTATATTTTGGAACTCTTAAATTCATTATCCTTCATCCATCTGAATATTTTTGATAGAAGAAATAGATTTTTCCATCTTTCTACTTACTTCTTCATTTACCTCTTTATTGTCTCACCCCCCTGCCCTCCATATAGATTATAAACTCCATAAGCACAGAGTCCATGGGTCGAATACAATCGCCTATGCATATATATGCAGGCCTAGCACATTATAGACACTCAATAAGTGTTTATGGGATAAACAAATACATGTATACTCTCAAAGGGCAACAGATATATTCTGATGATTATATCCTAAACCTCACACACAGGGCAAACTTTTCCACAGATTTTCACACTTACTAGAGAAGCAGTAATATTAAAGCAAAGTTGTCCCGCCCCGTCATTCAGGCCCAGCTGCATTTCTGCACATTAGGCACGTAATTCCCTCCCTACTGCCCCTCCCTCCCATTTTATAGTTTTGTTTGGGTCTGACTTTGTGGGTGTGAGGGGCCGAATTGTTTGTCTTTGCTATAGACTAGAGGCCTATCTCAGTGACCCTTGCTGCTCACCTGCAGTCACCCTACCGTCCTTATCAGCAGCCCCATGTTTTTGATCTCTGTGATACCAGCAACATTTTCCCAAAACCCCCTGGAATGAGAAAACGGGCTCAGAAAGGGAAAAGTGATCCGAACTTAGCATGCCCTGCCTTGAGGAACACAGCCAGAGACACCAGACAGCATAGACCTCTACTGAATAGAAACTTGGACAGCTGGCAAGGGTTTACTTTTCTCTCCCCTTGCCCTACCTATTCAGCCCGATTTGTACTCATTCTGCACCTAGTCGTTGAGTTGCAGACATGCCATATTCAACTCTATCTTTTCCCCCTTTATTCTCCCTTCCTCTTGTCTTCTCTTTCCAATGCATTCATTTATACAAAATGCATATTGATCATCTATGAGTTGCCAGACACTGTATTGGATGCTGAGTATATAATAAACACACACACACACACATTCCAGCCTCACAGATCTGCCTCAGTCTCCATCTCCTCCAAGCAGCCTTCTCAGATCTTCACAGCCTCCCTGATCACTTATCACTAATTAGGCACTTAGTAATAATTTCTTTCACATGGTTTGCCATGGTTTCATGTGGGTTAGCTTTATCCTCACAATTAGATTATAAATTCCTTGAGATCACACCCAAATCCTTTATTCCTATTGTTTCCTTAATAACCACTAACATAACTATGGGTTACATTATAAGGGTGGCTCCCTTATCCCTCTAATCAATAAATTTTTGCAGTGAACATGTGTCTTGCGCAAGCCCTTGGGATGAAGGAAGAGAAGGAAAAGGAGACGGGAGACTCTATTCTCTCCCCCTTTTACTGCAAACAATTCAGCCCTGCCTCTAGGCATGTACCCTCAACTATGACCCAAATGATTAAGTGGGAGGGTGGGGGGTGACAAGTCCAGAAAACGTGCAGCCGATACAACGCTAACGTCAAGAGCCTCTCCCTGAGTTCTGACCATTTGAAGACCTAATGCTTCTAGCAGATTGGATTCTTTTGCTCCGTGTGTGTGTTGACATTGTGAGACCCAAAGGTCGGGATGAGCATATGTGAGCAGCAAACAGGCACTCAGAGCAACAAGAGCGGGTCCAGGCTGATGGGAGCTGAGCGCCCTGCTGCAGGGAGGCAGCCTCAGACTCTGTGGCCTCAGGACAACTGACAGGGACCCACAGAGTCTGATCAGGGAGCAGAGAGGGCTCCTGGGGGCTGGGAAGAGAGGAGGAGGTCTCCCTGTCTTGACCTGGAGTGGGAACCAAGGTGAAAGGGTAGATTGCTGGGCCAAGGCAGTGACCCAGAAGACCCAGCCAGAAGTAAAAACAGATGTGAAACAGAAGCTGTCAGTGTCCTGTGAGCCATGGGGTTCTGCCCTGAAGGAGATGACCCCAAGTAAGATGCACTGTCATTGACGTATCTGCACTGGGCTGGCACTTGGCAATTAGGGCTGGACAGCCACAGGCTTGAAGAATTGACCAGAGCACACAAGACGCGTTGTCTCTCTAAATCAGCAGGGAAGGGAATATGCCCTATTAGATCCTGGAGGAACAGCCTCCTTTCCAATAATTCATTTATTGACAAATATACGCTGCACTCATTATTGGTTTAAGAGCCCAGGGATTCTGAATTATATAAAATACAGTCTTTGTCCTCAGGTTATTTATTAATGAGCCACACCAGTGCCAATAGAAGAACTCAAAATTTCTGTCTCTTGCCCGAGAATGATAAAAAAAAAACTGGATCTGGGAAGTGAGGGCTCTGCAAGGGAGAGCTGGAGAGGCCTGACCACAAATCTAGAAGATCCTATAATTTATATTGCATGATCACAGATCAGAGACTCAGTCTCACTCTGGGCTGCAGTAAAGCATTGGTTTACTTCTAAGAAAAGAAGAATGCAGCCCTTCTATTCCTGATTTTCCTCCTTGGACCAACCCTAGGCTGGCCCACCCTGCATCCAATGTTTTTTCTGTAAGAAAGGCCAAATATTACTATAATTATTCTCAGGATGCATGCCAACAGGACCCCAGGAGACATCCCAACTCTCATGCCAAAATCCGCAGAGTACTCCCCAGCTGGGATTTAGATGGACACAGGCCTGGAGCCTCACTTTCAACAATCATTAAGATTTCGTTAGTATTTTACTTAGAATTTAAAATAAGTGTTTCCAATCCATGATTTTATGTAATGGTCACGACATTACATTATTATACAGAAGAGGAAACAAAATTTAAGTAATTTACTGAAAAGTCACTCAACAAGTAAGTGACAGAGTTAATTCTGAAGTCTAGATCAGAGCTCCTCTTAGGCCTCCCTTTTTCCGCACAACCCACTCCCTCCAGTCATACTCTCTTCCTCTCTCCTGCAAACATCTACTAATCTCAGGCTAAATACCCAGGTTAAATATCACCTCTGTGAAGTCTTCCTCAACTTTTCCTCCAGAGACCTGCTCCTTCTTTTAGACATTCACCCTTATTTCTTTAAAGTATACTGGCTAACAGAGATTTTTAACACATTGTCTTGTCTCTATTTTTTGCATAACCATCCATTCTCCTGCTATAAATTTCTGAGAATTCTGGCTGTGTTTTATTTATCCTAGTGTCTACCTCAGTGGTTGACACACAGTACACGCTTAATAAATGTTTGTTGAATCCAGGTCTTTTGGGCTCCAAATCTCAGGTTCTTTCCACAACAGAAAACTTCCTCCCTACTCCCAAGAAGAAGGTAGAGAGAGAGGTCCACACAGGAACTATGCTCAACTTATTCCTCCTGACCTAGCTCATAAGATCAAGGAGGCCTCAGTAACAATAACATCTCTTGCCCCAGGCTCCCCTCTAACACTCAGGGGCCTTAGGCAATAATGTAAATGAGAACAACATGCCATAAGTCTAAATATTCAAATATGATGTATCTAGCTAACTGACTGTCCTGTATTTCTATCCCATCCCATTTACCCTCATAACAAACTACCAGGCCTGGATCAAATTAAAAATTCTCAGTCTCCTCTGACTTCTTCACCAAAACATGGAAGCATGAAGAGAGTCCACCTCTGGCCCCTGCCTCTGTCCTCCAGCATGGAAGCTCAGTCTCCATCTGCACCCCCAGAAAGAGCCACCCCTAAAACACCCTTCAGGCTTAAGATGTACACAGCATCTACCTTCCAGAAAACACACTCTAGGAAGAGGCCTAGGAAAATGCTGGAAGCAGGCTAAATGCCATTTGGGCAGGAATTCTAGGGTCACAAGTACTTCAAGTGAGACCTCGAAAGGGTGGTGTGAGCTCCAGGCACGGACCACAGCAGAGCCTTCTAGAAAAGGCTCTGTTACCTAGACTGGGGTGGTGCTGACACCCCCTTCTCTTGAATGTGTATCCCAAAAAAGTCCATTTCACTTGGAAATGACTGACAGAGTAGGGCTAAAATTCCTGCTCCATTTCTCATGGAGTTGAATTCCCACTAAAGCCCAGTTCCTGTCACCAAAGAGGAGGGAGAGCCCAGCCTACTCGCCCCGGGGGAGAATTGAAGTGAATGCTGGTTAGATTTATGTTATCTAAACTGTTCTTGTTACTGAGATAATAGGTCTGAAGAGGGAGGGAATTTCAAGAGCCAACAGCCTGGGCATGCAATCTGTTTTTCCAATGTTTTTCCCGATTAAAAAAGAGGTGGAAAAAACATAAATGCTTCTTATCATTGCCAATGTTTCCATTTGATTTGGGGGGGGGGTGGCGGGAGGCAAAGAAAATTGTATGAACTCAGCAAAAAACAGCTGTTTGATGCCCTAGAAACACTTTAGAGCTGCCTCCAAATTAAAAAGAAAAGAAAAAAATTTACTCCTTTCCTGACAAGTTGCCTGAGGAGCAAGAAGCTGAAAACAAGTCTGAAATCTCACAGTAAGCAATTTAAGCGCATGAATGTTGAGCTGAGAACAGGCCTGTCACTGTCTCTCTTCTGCCACAAGGCCATCCCACTCAGCTTCCCATCTGTACCTTACAGGGATGAACAGGGTAAACCCAGGGCAGCGAGGGCATGTGGGTGTGGCATGAGTAGATGAGTAGAACTCAACTCCATGAGAAACTGAGCAAGAATTTGAGCCATACTCTTGGTTCCCCAAGAAAGTTTGTCTCCCGAACATTCTCTATAAATACCAAAAGACCCAATGGCTTCCTAATGAATTTTAGTTGTCCTGTTGGACTCATCGATTTTTTAGGATATTTTGAAAAACTCCTCAGCCAAGGTCCTAAGGCTTTGCCAGGCCATGAGTCACTTCTGGCTGGATGAACATTATTCATATATTAGAGGTCATGCCCATTATAAAGATGTGTAAACTAAGAGACAAAATATTTATGGAGTTTTGCCTCATGGTATAATGAGTATCTACAGATATTTCACAGTATCTACAGGCTATTAAAACACTTTAACTCAATTCACACTTCAAAAGAGAAAATCAACTAGATCAATTATTTGGCAGAATGACTGCACTGGTTTTTTTTTTTTTCTGTTTTTAGTCTTTTGGTTTGCGTAATGTTGGTACAAACTGAGTGAATTTTCACTTGTCACATCTCCTTGAAACAGACAAACGGCATGACATCCAGTGTTTTAACACTTTATGTTCTTTGTGACCTTCTTTATGTGTCTGTCTCGTATCTGCACCACTGACCCCTATGGTATCAATGAGTTTGTGGAGAGGGGTTGGCCTGCCGCAAAACACAGAGTGTTCTGCTTTTTCTTGTGACTGTTGAGTTGACATTCAAGGGAAGCTAATAGCAGAGGGGACCTCATGCTTCTGTAGAAACTTTTGCTCTCTGACCTTGGAAAGAAGGGACGTGGGAGAAGATGGGGATAGGAAGAAATGAGAGGCGGATATTGGCCAGTTAGTAAAGGTCCCAGGTCAGTTTGGGGGCCAGTGGAATATTTTTGACAGAAATCAACTTTGGAAACCATTTATAAGACTGATTTCATTCACTCCTAAAATATGTACCATGTCTACATTAGGTAATAGATATACGAAAGGAGAGAAAGCTTAATAGAAAAGCTTTGAGCTGGGACTGGAAGAGAGTGAGGCAGATTTCTGCAGTTGGAGAAGGGAGTTACAGCCAGAAGAAATAGCTGACCCAGAGGCATAGAGGCTCCAATGTTCTTGGCATTTAAAGAAATATTGAGTGGTATTAAGAGGGAAATTAACTGGGTATTTATGAAGTCCAAAGGCTTCTGTCTTTGGCCAAACTATGGCCCATAAGGAAGAGCAGTTGTATGGATGACATTTTTGCTCCTTGTACTGCCCCTCTCACCCTCGCCAAAAACATAAGAAGTTCCTTTCATTCCCCCAGGCTTTGCTGCTCTCTCACCTCCCAAAACTATTTACGTGCGTGATCACACACACACACATGCATGCACACACACAGGGACACACATTGCCTTGTACTATTAACCTGCCCGACATATAAAGTTTTGTTATTGTAGTAAGAGACGAGTTCCTTTGAGACAAAAATCAGTAACCATCTCTCATCCAACTGTAAACTCCATAGTCTCAAGTAGTTTTAAGCACAAGCATACACGTAATAAATATTTGGTGAATTGAAGTGAATGAGATCAGCTGGCAGGATAAGACATTGTGTATGCAAAGCTTTCCCTTGGGCTTCTTAGATTTGTATTCATGACTTTGTTCCCAAATATACAGAAGACTGTTGGGAGGTGGGTGTAATCCTTTGTCTTAGTTCAAAAGCAAAAGAAGGAAACTAACAAATAGTGAGTGTCTTCTAAATATTTTACTTGCACTCATTTCATTTATCCAAAATTTTCCCCACGCGATGGACGAGAAAACTGAGGCTCGCGGAGGTAAAGCAACTTTAAAGGCCGCACAGCTGGTCTGCAACAGAAACAGGATTCACACTCATGTCTGCACAACTCTAAGGACTCTTGTTACTTTAGGCTTTGTATCTTCCTCCAATGCTTCCTGGGAATCTGAGCTGTCTTTCATTTTACTAGAGTGAAATTCCTCAAGTTCCCCTTTAAAATACAGGGTTTTATCTCCATTCACAAAAAGGAAAAAAAAAAAGGAAAGAAAGAAAACTTCCTCTGACCAATGGAAAAAATAATCCACCGCTTTGCTTACTGGCAAAACGCCCAATCATGTGGGCCAGGCTGTGAAAGAGAGGGAGAGAGATTCTCATGGAAAGCAACCACTCCACCCACTCATATTTGTGTTTCTCTGAGGTTAACCCAGGGCCCCCCACCACCGCCCAGTACATCACTCTGGTGACTGTTCCCACCATCAGCATCCAGATAGCACAGAGGGCTGAGGCATTAGAATCTTATCACTCCTATTAAAAGATAAAACCTAAAATTCAACCCTTATCAATATAAGCTTCATGCACTCCATTCAGCGCTTTCAAGGAAAGCAGACACAATGTTTCTGTTTGCTGCGGTAGTTAAACCCAGGCGACATTTGCATTGCTGGTGAAGCCTTGAAAAAGGTAATTAAAAACAGAGTAGTGTGCTTTGTTTTGATATTGGCCAGACCTTCTCTTTAGGAAATATATGGTAATAAAATGGATGAAATGGGAGTAAAAAGAATGAAATCAACATCCTTTCTCAAAGTCAACCAAACGCTTTGAGAAAAATTCCTTTTTCTTTCATGTGGACTGTTCACAGCTAAGCTGTGATCTCAGCCCCATACAGATCATCTGCCCACGCATGCATGCATTCATGCATTCAATGAACATTTTTGGAATGCCCTCCATAAATTCATTTTGCACTAGTAACTGAAATATAAGTCTGAATAAAACAAGGCCCCTTCTCTTCAGGAGAGGAGAGGATAAGGGATGTAAACAAATAAATATTTTGGAATGGATCTTAGTCTACCTCTCCAGCTTTAACTCATGCCAGAATTCCCCTGAGCCCCCACCCCTGCCCCTGCAGTGCTTTCAAACTGTGTTCTCCAACCATCCTAATGACCTGCAGCCTCACAATGTGCCATCCCTTCTCTTGCCATTCAGATGTGCCTGCTGCTGGGGCCGGCCCGGTGGCGCAAGCGGTTAAGTGCGGGCGCTCCACTGTGGCGGCCCCAGGGTTCGCTGGTTCGGATCCCGGGCGCGCACTGACGCACTGCTTGGCAAGCCATGCTGTGGCGGCGTCCCATATAAAGTGGAGGAAGATGGGCACAGATGTTAGCCCAGGGCCGTCTTCCTCAGCAAAAAAAAAAAAAAAAAAAAAAGAGGATGATTGGCGGATGTTAGCACAAGGCTGATCTCCTCACAAAAAAAAAAAAAAAAAAGATGTGCCTGCTGTTTCTCCTTTTGCTATTAGCCTTCTATCCTGCCCTCTCTTCCCAGTTAGTTCTTACTTATCCTTCAAGGCTCAACTCAGATGTCAATTTAATCAAAAGCCATCAATGATATCTTCTGCCAATAGGTTAGTGGTCCCTCCCATCTGCCCTCAGAGCATCCCTAAAATTTCGCTAAAGTATGTGAAAAACCTTTACATACTTTACGTTGCAATTATCTGTATATTTTTCTTTCCCCTCTACCTTATCAAGAAATCAAAGAGGGAAATGGGCCATGTTACAATTGTTTTGGAGCCTAGCAAAATGTCCAACATTTAATAAGTGCTCAATAACTGTGGAAAAAAATTAATTGTTTTTGTATATGGTATAAATATAGCTCAACGGAGGAAGTGGTCAACTTTGGATTAAGGGAGCGGATAGGGTCAGAGAAGGCTTCACAGAGAAGACTATTGAGCTGAATCTTGAAGAATTAACATGAATTCACCAGATGGACAAGTTTGCAGACGAACTTTCCAAGGGAAAAGCATATGCAAATCCATAAAGAAAGAAAACATACATTCAGAGAATTATAAGTATCCTAATATGTCTAGGCTGTAGATTAGCAAGTGGGAAAACAGCAACAGGTGAGGTTGAAGAAATAGGCATGGAGTAGACTATGGAAGACCTTGAATATAAATATAAGAAGTTTGCATTTTATCCTATAGGCATGCAGTAGAGAATATATTCCTTTTATCTCTTCCTGCCATTGTGTATACATAAGATCATTCTAATAGTGTCCTAACACCCACAACACAACATGAAAAGTACATCTAGTATAGAAAAAAAATAGTCTATGTTTTATTCTGAAACCAAATAGATACAACTTTGGATAATTGATTGTTTTTGAATATCTATATTCCTAATCAATTCCAGCAACACAAGTAATGATAGAATTTATTAAAAAAAAAAAAACAGAAAATACCAGTTGTTTAGTCTCCACCTTGAATCAGATCAACAGACATTGGGGTATAGGCATATATGCCTTCGAAAAAAATCTTCACACATAATTTCAGTGTGCACAAAAATTGAAAACTATTTAAGCAAACTGAGCCCATGAGAACATATACTCTCTGAATCCATTGTCTTATCATTTGTCTTCACTGAGGTGTTAGTTACTTTAAAATGAGGGGTTTCAAGTCTTGCAAAAAGACACATTTTTCTCTTGTTTATGTTTTGTTCTCAAACTACGTTTTAACACAACCCATTTGATATATTAAGCGGCTGAGTGAGACAGACTGCCAAAGTCAGAGCAAGCAAATGTCATCTTGGGAACTGAAAGGTAGGTGCATGTTCCAGGGAGATGTGATTCACTTTCTATGTTGGTGAAGCACCATTAGACAAACAAACCATTGGGGCAAGTGCAGAGGTGTTGGACTGGGCACAATCTGTTAACGTGCTGATCACTGATAGATATCAGCCAGCTGGCAGGCAAAGGCTTCAGTCTAAAGAGAACACCTTACACTCAATTCTTCCTCAACAGAGACTGCTAGCCTCTTGTATAATCAAGGACTTGCTAATCAAGTTTTCCTCCATAGGTTAAAGCTAAACTTTAAACATATCTCTCGTTGTCACTTGTTCACCGAACCCAAGGAGTAGGAATGTCCGATATACTTACAACATTTCATAATCCTTAACTCCACTCACAACAAATGATTGCATGGGTGTTGTTAAAGTCATTAAACAAGGGGGCCATAGACTGAGGTGGCTCTAATGCCCTGGTTGCCTACCTAAGCAAACCAAAACCTAAGCTAGGGTCAATTCCCGTAAATGCACTAGTATCCAAAAAATTGAAATTTAAGAACAACTAATTACAAACGGCCAACCAGCCTTTTCCAAATACGGCAGGTGCTTAAGCTATAGCCAATCAAATAATTTCCTTGCTTTGCTTCCGTGTCTGCTCTATAGAAGCCTTTTTCCTAGCTCCTGTGGGTGGAGCACTCCTAACCACTTTTGGTTTGGCACTGCCCAATTCAAATTGATGTTTGTTCAAATAACTCTTGAGAATTTTAATATACCTCAGTTTATCTTCTAACTTGTAGCTCCAGGAACCACCATGGAAATGCAAATCAAAACCACAATGAAATACCACTTCACACCCACTAGGATGACTGGCATCAAAAATACAGATAACAACAAGTATTGGTGAAGATATAGATAAATTGGAACCTTTATACGTTGCTGATGAGAGTGTAAAATGGTACAGCTGCTTTGGAAAACTCTGATAGTTCCTTAGAAGTTTTAACATAGTTACCAAATATAACTGTGTATGTATGTAGTTACTAGACTACACATTATTCCGTTATTCTACATAAATGAATGTAGTTACCAGACTACATATCATTCCATTTACATTAAATGCCCAGAGTAAGCACATTTATAGAGACAGAAAGTAAACTAATGCCTGGCCTGAGGTGAAGGGAGTTTCAAGGGAAATGGGAAGTGACTGATAATGGATACACAGTTGCTTTTGGAGGTGATAAAAATGTTTTAAAATTAAGGTGATGGTTGCACAATTCTGTGATTATACTAAAAACCATTGGATTGTACACTTCAAAAAATAAACTTAAAGAGAGCTATGAATTAAAAAAAATAAAAGAGTAGCCCCATAGGAATAGAACAGAATATGTAAGTTCAGCTCAGCCAACAAAGCAAGGATGGTGGAGTTACCATAGATAAACACAATACTGACTCCCTCCCTTGCCCTCCAAAAAAAACAAAGGACCCCTACTCTTTCTCACTGTGTTTCTCATTTTGGTCAGCCTTGATGATGCAACATCAGGTCTCAACAACAACTCCAGTCAGATGTTTCTTCAACAACAGACACAAGTAGGCAAAAAATTTCTCACTTTGAAAAAAAGCAGGAGTAACATTCAAACAGTCATCAACCAATCAGCAAAGATTCCAGGCTATCAGAACAGAAGCCCAGCCAATCAAAACTTCCACATTGTTAAGTGCATGCCAGCTGAATATCAGCACTGGAAATAAGAGATTTCTCATTGAAGGTAAACATTTTTAGGCTAGATGCTACTTTTTTCTTGGAAAAGTAACATTTTTATGTCCTTTAAAATTATTAAGAACATTTAGAAAATAAAGATATATTTTGTTTTGTTTTACTATTAATCACGCATATTTCTAAACATCCAAAAACACTCACTATACATTTTATTGTATTTCCTTTCAGTCTTTTTCCCATTACATAGAGTATTTTTAACAAAATTACCAATTTGATATATACTTTTCCACCTGTGTTTTTTTCTTATTACATCAAAAATATTTTTCAGATAAGTACATATTCTTTTAAAACAATTTTTATGGCTAGAAAAAAACACCATTGAGATGTTCCATGAATTATTGAATCCATGACCTCATTGGTTATTTTAAGTAAATGATAATATTCACTATTTTTATACTGTCATAGACATCTTTGGGTAAAAGATTTTGGTTTTGTTTGCTTTTCAAATTTAGGCTTGTTTTATTAAGGAAGAATCCTAGAAGTGAAATTACAGTTATCATTCTTAAGAGTGACTTTGGACACATTACAATAAATAGAAGGCTATCAGGTTCATTAAATATATGCTGAGACTCAACTACCTAGCTCAGGATCCTCACAGAATCAGCATAAGATTCAGCACTAAACCACAGACACTGGAGCGGGAAGGGGTATTCAAGATCACTGGTTGGGTTGTTGCTGTTGTTGTTGTGTGTGTGTGTGTGTATGTGTATGTGGTTTGTTTTTATATACAAATGTAAATAGATAGGCAGATGTATATATACATAGATAGGCACAGAGAGACAGAGAGAGAAACAGACCTAGAAACCTTGAGCGAGCAGCTTAATGGCAGCCTTGGATCAAAACACAAAATACTATACTTTCTAGTCTCATGTTGTTTCCACTATATCATAATGCCATGTTAAACATTTCACTTCAAATCACACATAAGGAGCTAAATTTACTGAATTATTACAAGAAAATGAACTTTCACAGAAGGCCTGAAAGAGAAGATTAAAGATGCAAATAGTTTAAGAAAATCTGTATTTGATTCAGAAGCTTGAAACTAGTTTCTTCAAAAACCTGTTGAAAGTAAAAGAAATAGCCACTTTTGCCCAAAAGAAAGAAATGCCATGTTCTGGACATTGACTAGATATTTTATATTAGTCTCTATGTTACCTTCAAGAAACCTTGACTCTAGTTATGTAGACCAACATGACAAGAACCAGTTACATAGTCAACTGTAATTACATGAAATTCTCTTTTCAGCACATGGTACCCACTAAATGCAACACAAAACAGGATATGGTCAGTTGACTCGATATGATGTCATTTCCACGATTCTAAACCAAGAATCTTCAAGAGACCCTGGCTTGCAAGTTCCAGGGTCAAGCTGAAGGCTACTTGAGAGAGAGTTGGCTCCTTGGTGTACCAAGAGCCCCAGACAGCTCACCAGGGTAGTCTGATTTAGATAGGGTGATCATACGTCTTGAATTTTCCATGACAGTCTTATTTATACATATTGCTCCAGAATATTTTTTATAGTGCCCCCTTTCACTCAAAAGTGTTCCGCTTTGAATTATAAAATAGTTAGCCTGGCCATATGGAGTATGTTTACTCATTTAACATTCGGCATTCAGTGAGCCACTCTCAAACGTGGCCCTGTGCTCAAGACTTAATAGAGTTTATTAGGCAGACCTAGCTTCATTCTACCAAAGTCATTCTATTTTAAAATAACTCAAAACCTGTGTGAATCCTCAGCCTAACTCCATAGCCGACATTGAGTGGCTTCTGGGAATTATTTATCCTGTCTTCTTTGTTTACATAACTGTGAAATGGGAATAATTGCATCAATCCCACCACATGAGGTGATAAATATGGTCTAGGCAGTAATGAGGCTTTAGAATTGGACAGAAACTGAGCAAAATACTACTAGCTTAGCAGATTGTGGTTGATGGATGCCCATATGAACACAAAGTGAACATCATCTCTAATTTTTACCTTGTTGCTCATGTTTTTTTAATTGTATATATCTTTTACATGTCTTCTCTTCAGAAAGTATCAATCCGGAATCAGTTGGTCTAGGTGCTGTATCATTTCCATGCTTTGCTGGGCATCTGCTGACCCTAACAGTAAAGGAGTGTTAGCATGGCCAAAAGGTGATTCCATATCACTGTAAATATTATTCTGTCAGTGTGAAATACCATAACAAAAAAAAACCATATCCTATAATTTGATACCATATGCGCGGGGGGGATGTGTGTATATGGAGAAGTGGTGGTTTGGGTGAGAAATGGCTATTGTGTTCTTGGGCAGTGTCAGGCTTAATGCTTCTGAGATGTTTTCCAACTAAGACCAGATCTAGAATCAATTAACCTTTGTCAAGTGCCTGCTATATTTCAGGTTTGAACTGTACAGATGATTATGTCATTAAATCCTCATTAAAATCCTTTGTGGTGGATATTCTGATTCTCATTTTGCAGGTGAGTTAACTAAAACTTAGAAAGAAGGTAAAAAATTTACTCAAAGTTACAGAAACAATAAAGGAAAGAAATAAAATTTAAACTCGTTATCTTCTAAGTTCAAGACTGGTTCTCTGTCCACTGCCGCGTACCCTCCACAGCGTGGGTGCTGAGAGCAGCAGCTGAGGTGAGGAGGTAGCACCAGGTGGACAATGTAGGTTTTCCATGTTGAAAGAGTTAAATCTTTGGCTACAAAAATGACATATAAATAACAAAAAGCTTTCTCCCCACGGACTATTCTACTGCAGATCCTTAGAAGTCCTGACTCTATTTTTAACTTTTTATGTTTTTCTGGTTACTGAATTCTTGTGCAATTATAAAAAGAAAAGCTACAGGAGAAAAAAGGAAAATATTCTTCGGAATTTCTTTCATGCTCTGTTCCCAGCCTGCGCGTGTGTTTCTTAGTGTGTTTTTAAAAGGTTGCATTGACTCAGCAACAGGATAGCCAGCTACGTGACAGTTCATCTCTGGTTTCTATTACCCATGATTAATGCCAGGGATCGTGTTTATACTCGGAGTCTACACATCAGTTAGGGGCTCAGAGAATTTGGTTCCGGCTCTGATAAAAAAAAAAAAAAGAGTGCAGGAGTGGGGGCTGTGGACAGGAGGGGGCCAAGCAGCTAAGCAGGGGGCTGTGGGCATTTCACTGGTGGTAGGGGTGAGAGGTGATGGGAAGAGGAATAAGGGACTCACTAATCCCGGATTCCGAGTGAACAGTGTATCCTTCCCTGTTCTTGATGACTGCCAGACTCCACTGGGACACTCTTAGGAGAAGATGATGGAAGTCAGAGCTGAAAGCTGTGTCCTTGTCAGATCAGAGAGGCCATAGCAATCTTTCAGTTAATGAATGAACCCCTCTGCCAGCCATGAGTTCATTTTAACCAAAACTCAGAGTGGGGGATGGGGTGTGGGGGATAAATGAATTGTTGAGAGACTACTTTGGAAAGGCACTGAACTTCACGTTTGTTTACTGGACACTGGTCCTTTCGCTGGTTTATAGAATGATTCTATCTCAAGGTTGGTATAACCCTTGAAGGTCACCTAGCCCAGCCTGCACCTCATATTTGAACGTCTTCTATCACATCTCACCGCAGATCATGTCTGGATAATTCCAGTAATGAAGAAGCCCAGTCCATTTTGAGGCAGCTCTGACTGTTTGCAAAACCATTATTCATTCATTCAACAAGTATTTATTGTGACAACCAAGTGCCCATGCCCTATTTTAGACACTAGAGAAAAGCAGTAAAGAAACAAACCAAAAAAAATAGTCCCTATCCTCATGGACTTTACTTTCCTTATATTAAGCCAAAAGTTGGTTAAACTTCTTCCCCACTGGGCTGCTTATAACCCTCTAGGTCCTCTTTTAACAGGGAAAAATGTGCTTCCTTATTCTCCATTGTAAATATTTGAAGACAATGATAGTGTCCTGGTTGGTTTTCTGTGTCCATTTCCTTCAACTACTCCTAGTTACATAGTTCCAAGACTCTTTGCTACCTGATTCCAAATTTCTGAACTTGTTCTGTTTGTCAACGTTTCTTTTCAAGTGCAATGCTCAGAAATAATTGAGGCTCACAAGGAGTTGTGACCAGTGCAGATACAGCAGGGGCAGCATTTCCTTGTCCTACTTCTCAGGTGTCCGTTATTACGTTCTGAGTTTACATTGCCATTTGTGATATCACATCTCACTGCTGACTCATATGAAACTGTTGGCTCATTTTTTAAACCCGGTTATGATGCTAAGGTCTTTATCCTCATTGGAAATAGGTCCTATTTTTGCGGTTAATCAGCAGCAACTAAACCATACAGTGAGATGGGTCTGAAAAACAAATTTGGGGTCTCTCAAAGAGGTCTACACTACATTTTTCGCCAGGCTGAGGACTACAAATATACCCTGGTGCCAGCGTTCTCCTCCATTGAGTGAGAAGTTGCAGATCCTAGTTATAAATGTCAAATCGAAACCTCAGCTAAAGTGTCTGGAAACAATGAAGCAAGAGCAGCTCTAACTTTGCATTTATGGGAATGAAAGGAATACATTTTGAGCGCTGCATACATTATTTCATTTAATCTTCACAACAACCCTTTGAGGTATATCAGAAAGCTAAGACTTACTGAAATTAACAACTTGCCCAAGCTCAGACAGATTTTAAAGAAGAAATAGGATTTAAATGCAGATGATTGGCCTCCAAAGTCCATCCATCTGACCATTACAATGACCTGCCTTCTCACCTCCATTGCTATCTCCCCAGCAAAGTTCCTTGAGAAGGGAGAGGGAAGGAGACACATCTGCCATAACACGTTATTCTTCTTAAATACTTGGAAAAGTTAATCATCAAGTAAAAAAAAAAAAAGAAGACCCAACAGATGTATTAGCTTGGGAAGGACTAGGCTGGTTTCCCCCACAGGGTCTGATAAGCAGGCATATTATCTGGGATCCTTTTACGAAAAATCCTTCTGATTCCAACCTGGTGAATTATGACTATCTCCACTTCAGAAGACAAATGGGGGATGGAGTTTGACAATACATAACACTTTCCAGGGCCGACCCAGTTGTGCAGCACTTAAGTTCTCGTGTCCGCTTTGGTGGCCCGGGGTTCACCAGTTCGGATCCTGGATATGGACTTACTCGCAGCTCATCAAGCCATGCTGAGGTGGCGTCCCACATAGAAGAACTATTTTTACGTACTACAAATATGTAAAAATAAATAAATAAATAACACTTTCCCTGCTTCTGCTCCTTTTCCCATAGTTTAAAGCAGGAGTTCACTGCATTTTATCTCAGGGTCTGACTCAGTGGCATGGTCTCTGAGTTAAGCTGCACATACCCAGAGGGTGAGCCAACAGAAAAGTGTCAGATCTCAGTCTGCTCAACACTAAACCACACAACAAGCTGAGTGCCCCACCCAGGCAATAGCACGGCTCTAACTCTCTCAGCAACTTCAGGTAGCCCAGGCATCAGAGAGAGAGCTTTCACAGACTGGAAAGGACACTCCATTAGTCAGTGATGAAGAGGAAAATTTCAGATTCTATCACAGTTAAGTCCTGTACAGAATCCTGTCCCTCTCATACTCTCCTCTCAGCTTATACCGGGAATTCATTTTCCTTTATTTCTCCACCTATCTGTGAAAATTCATTTTTTTTCCTGCGTATCTCTTCTGTGTTGCTTCTCTTCCTATTCTTTCTTTCTGTACTCACTACGTACCTCCAACAGAAACAACCAAACCATGTAACAATAAAACTGGAATTATTAGTTTGCTGGAACTTTTCTATTTGATTTACCAAGATGCCTGATGGCCAAAATAATTGGGTAGCAATCTATGTTACAGCAAAAGCAGATAAACAACAGTACATTTCTTAAGCATTTACAGACAGAAGTTAGATGTAATTTTTTACCTCCTTTTCTCATTTTCATCCAATGTAAACTGGGATTCAAGGATCTTTCTCACAAAAGAGCCCCAGTTTGCCTGCTAAAGTCACAAAGCTAGGTTACCAAAAAGCATATGGCTCTGAATTCAATTGAGACCCAAAAGGGTTGATACTACATATACTGATGTATTCTTTCAATAATTTTTCTTTTGTTTCTGCAGGGAAGACACTTGATAAGGTGTCCTAATCTTACAGACTCAATGTGGTATAAAGTCAGAAAAAAAATAAAATGGGCTAAATACAATCCTTACAGACGTCTATAATCACTGACCCAAAAATTCATTCAGAGAAGACCAACATCTTTCCACTTGAAAAGTCCTCCAATGTATGTGGTAAAAATTCTGTGGATATCTAGAATGGCAAAGCTTTAAGTCATCTTTTGGAGTACTAATCCCAGAGTAGCATTTCCCTGTGAGGGAAATGTCCTCACAGGGGATGAGAAAGCCACAGGAAATTCATCGCAGACTCCAAAGTCTGCTAGTTCCTGGAAGGACTGGATTGTCCCAGGGATACTGCAGATGATCTAAGAGTTTTCCCACCTTAGGGGAGCTGAGAAGGTGGCTTTAACAGCTCCAGAGGAGTGCAAGTTATCCACAGAGTTATGGTCGATGGTGATAGCAGCGAGGAGTGGAAAGTCAAGTGATTCACATGAGATTTTTCAGTCTGAATTCTTTCAGTATGGCATTTGGTGCTTGATCCATGGGGCTCCGGTTTACTGCAGAATGATAAGCAAAAGATATAGGAGTTTGTGCCATTTGCTCCACTAGACAAATTTGCTCAACTGTGCCCAGTCTGTGCACTATTAGCCTCTGAACTTGGTTAGCCTTAGAAACACCATTGACCGTCACCCTTACAGATTCTTTGTTCCAGTCTACAGGTGGATTTACAGTCTCCAAGCTTTGGGTAGCTCAGCCCAAGAAACATGCTCAGAATCACAAATAATAATCCTGATGAAAATAAAATGTGGCTTGTATATGAGCTTCATCTCCCCAAGCCAGCAAAGTGATCTCCCTGATCTCAGGCTGGTCTTCACCATTCATCCTAAGTAGGTTTCTTCTGTAGGTGGTTATCTCCTAACCCATGACTCCAAAGGATCCTTGTGCTGTCACTTTTTCTATATCTCAGTGTTTTTGAAAGACATTCAGTGAATTTAATCTTTTTAGGAATCCAAACCTTGGACTGGACCAGAAGACCCAGAGAATCACATTTCCCAGCCAATTCTGCCCAAAATTTAGTTACTTCCTGGGAGTATGGCACTTTTGAAAGTTAAAGGCATTTTGGAGGCCAAAAAGCATTAGACTGACATATTTTCTATCCTCAAAGTTGACATATTCTAGTATAGTTGCCAGGAGTAAGTGGTTGAAGTAGGACTGTTCTTTTAAAAATTGAATTCTACCATATGTATTAAGCCCTTTACATAAATTAATTCATTTCTTCCTCATAACAATTATATTAAATTAGTCCCACTTTACTCCTGAAGAAACATATTTAGGATAAGCAACTTATTAAAGCTCATTAAAGTCACAAAACTGGAAAATGGCAAAAGCTGGACTTGTGTTTAGGCATTTAACCATTATACCAATGCTTCCTTTAGGATACCTTAAGGTGGCTGGAGCACCCCAGCCCAAATCTTCTTAACCAGGAGTGAAATAGTCAGCGACTTGTCAAGGAGCAGGTAATGGGAGACATCTACCCTGGTGGGGAAGAGTCTCTGATCATTTACATTGTTTAGAATTGCCAGTGCATGATGATAATAAAAAATCAGATTGACTTAAAGTAAGCTTCATTATTGTTTTTAAATGCTTTATAGAAAACGCATCTTTTTATTGCCTGCATGCGGGGTGGATGTTCTCATTCTCCCTCAACCTCCACCTTACAGTGACCCTGAGAATGGTGAGAGGATATTTTTTTAAGAAAATTAAGTCTAGATTATATTTGGACTATATCATCATGGATCTCTTGGCCTGGACTAGCCCCTATTTACAGTCTTTCCCTTCTAAATCTTTGTTGGAACCACCTTTTGGTGGATAGGTTACACTTCAGGAGCCATAGGTCATGATTGTCGGGAAAGGAGTTGGGGCTTTAAAGGAATGTTTAGCCTCAGTCTTCATTCTCAGGCTACAGACCTGACATTTTGCGAATCAAAGGAAATCTATGAGAAACATCAGCCTAAACATAATCAGTTTTCTATCAACTGAGAAAGTTCCGTTTTAAAAAGTGAGATAACTTTACAGTGGAAAAACCTGGCAAACACTGTCTTAACCAACAGATCAAGGTTAACCTCACCAGTGATCAGACGTATCGATAGCACACACTCCCCAATATGATGTGACGAGAAGGGAACTTCACCTTTATGGTATTCTTCCAAAAACCCACAACCTCAGTCTAATCATGAGACAAACAGCAGACGAACACAAATTACCTGATCAAAACTATAATAATCATGAAAAACAGGAAAAAAGTTATCACAAACCATAGACAGCGAAGGAGGCATGATGACTAAATGCAATGTGGTATCTGGGACTGGATCCTGGATGAGAAAAAGGACATTATTGTAAAAATTGGCAAAATCTGATTAAAGTTGGGTGCTTAGTTAATGGCAGTGCACCAATGTGGTTTCTTAGTTTTGACAAACGTACCTTGATGATACTGTAAGATGGTCAACATTAGGGGTATAGGGGAACTTTCTGTAGTATCTTCGCAACTTTTCTATAAATCTGAAGTCATCACAAAATAAAAAGTTTATTTTATATTTTTAAGTAAACCCTTGACAAGAATAAGGAACACAGAAGAAGAAAGCTGGAAGTCTTAGTGTGTGAGGGCAGCCATACAACCCTAACGTTGGCCCTGGCAATCAGAGCGGATGCTTATTTTCCTGTTATACTCTTAATAGCTCCAATTTTCACTCTCAAAAGTGTCTTGATTGGGTAGATAAAATCTACAGTCACCTATACTTGACTTCCATGCATTTGGAAGAGAGAGAGATATATATATCACAGGAATATATATATATATATAAAATGAGACAATAAGCAAAAAGATGTTCAGCAATTCTCTAAATAATTCAATAAATAAATGCAAATGGATACTAAAAATGTGATTATCAATTTTTACCTCACGGAGTGACTAAAATTTATATTGAATGATGTCTTATTATATGCGTGTTTGATATTTTATTTAGTCCTCTATAGCTAGATTTTTAGATTGCAGCTTGTTCTCAGGTATTATAAACAGTGTTGCCAAGAACAATTTTATAGCTGAATCCATGATTATTTACTTAAGAATTCCTAGAAGGAACACCAACAGTTAGCACATTGATCTACAGATGTTCCTTTTACTAGTAAATGAAATGCTTGTGTTCAGAGAGTGGAGACAAACAAGAAAAATATATTCAGTGGAGGAGAAGCCACAGAAGAGAAATGCCAGAAGCTGCTTCAGAGGCCAAAAGAGGAACAGCTCAAATTTACATTTGTATATTCTTTCATTTGATCCACCCAGTAGGCTTGAGACAAATTTTTCTTTTATAGATGAGAAAATAGAGATTCAAAGTGAATAAACTACTTGCCAAAGGTCTTCTGACCCCCCAAACAGATATCTCTGCACTTACTTTCCCAGCCTTGGAAGAACCGACATGTAAGCAATGCATGTGACTTTGATCTCTGGGCCCTTCTTTCAGAAAACTCCTTATTGGTTATTTTTTTATTTTCTCCATCCTTGCACTCTCTGCCACCTATCCCCCTACCCAGGTTGTGGCTCAGAAACACTTTCTCAAGGGAACACGGTGTTTCTACTGCTTAACTCTGTTTCCTAGGCAAGTACCTTCAAGAAACACCCTACACTTTTACACTTTGACATGCTACTTTGTAATTAGGAGTCATTCTTTCAATCAAAAATGTGGATTAGGCAGGCCAGTACTGTTGGAGGAAAGACCTTGCACCAGATGTGGTGGGGATGCAAAGGCAAGACATAATCCCCCGCCTACAGCAATTCCAGTCTACTAAGGAAGATTTATTTATCCACTCCCCAAATGTGAATTGAGCACGTTATCAGCACTCCTTTATGCTAGGCACTGACAGTTACTGAATTAGAAATTAGTTAGATACAAGGAATACGCAGGCTGGGGAAAGAACCAGATGTATAATTCACATTGCACCCTCAGCGACTACGATATAAAAGGCCCTGTAATAAGTGTCATGAGAAAGGGACAAAGAGCATGCTGAAGGACTTTCAAAGCCACTCCTGGATGAAAGTGATCAGGAAGAAGAAGCATTTGAAATGGATCTTGAAGGACAGCTTGGATTTCAACCTAGGGTCTCGGGGAGGAGTCCACTCCATACAGGAAGTGACTAAATTAGGGAATGCAGGGACTGCTCAGGGCACCTAAAATCATTCAGATAGTTGAAACACACGTAGGGGAGTAGGCAGAGCAAGAAGATGATGGGACCAAGGAAAGCATCACTTTGGATGTCATGTTAAAAGTTTTGAATTTTGATAAGTTGCTTTTTGAATATGTTCCTGTATAAGGGAATAAAAGGATCAGACATATATTTCTTATACCTCCCATCAGGTTGTGCACTGCTGGAATAAAATGGAATACACTTTATATCTTTTATATCTTCTTAAGCATCTAGAGCAGAGTTTGGTCTGAAAAAAATCGGTAAAATTCAGCGAACATAGGTACCAGTGATATGAAGATAAACATGACAAAGTTTCAATCTTTACAACTAGTGGAAGAGGCAGAGTTAGGAACAGATGTGTTCAATGTCGTTAGAAAAATGATAGAGTTATTCACTGGATGCTTGGAAGCACGGAAGGGCACTAAATATTTATACTCAATAAATACTTGTGGCCTAACTGTGTGGGAGTGTTTGGAGATCTAAAGTTGGCATGAGATGTACAAATGCAGAGTGTGATTTTGAAGAGACCGCCTAGAATCTGTTTATTTATGAGTGGCCCTGGCTCTGCCACTGATTATCTATGCAAAATTGAGCAAGTAAACCTTCTTAGCATCTGTTTCATTTGTTTTCAAAATTAAGAGTTGAATGACAATAATTTCTAAGTTTAAATTTTGATAAACTCTAATTTTAAACTGGATGATTTCATGATGGCTCTGGCTCTAGATCAATTCTCTCATCGTCTTTCCCACCCTGGGCCCTAGAGCTGTATGATGTGGCCCCCTATAATCCATCCAGTCTGCAGGGCAGGCTGGGAAAACCTCAAGCCCCTCTCTCAGGAGACAGAGGAGGCAGCCAGGGCAGGGAACTTGGTGAGCTCTGTGCATGCAGTCAGCTTGCTCTTAGGCTGATGGGTTGCAGCAGCACCTACCCCCCTCCGTGTGCAGACACCGGGCCACTCTGGTGCCCTCCCTTTGAGCCCCAGGACTCTTCTCAGCCGCCTCAGACAGCTGAGCCACTTCTCCCACTCCCACTGGTTTCTAAGAGAAAAAGACTTCTGTGCTCTGTCTAATGTTATCTGGTCCCTTTTAAAAATGAGACTAGAATAGCCACAACTCCTCCCTCCAAGGAAAACCCTCATGGCACTATTTTAATTGCATGATGAATTAAGCCCTGCTGAACTGCTTTCATAAATCAACTGGATAATGCTTGGAACTTTAGGAGAGAAGATGGAGTCAGAAATGGGGGCTGTAAAAGTCACCTTAAAAGACGGAAGAGGAAAGAAAGAAGGACCAACATTAAGCCTCAGAAAAAAGTCACAGTCAACTTAGCAAGAAAAATAGAAGAAGCATAGAAATTTCTCTTTCTCAGCGCCTGGTTATTGTTGGCAAGCACCAGAGGTTCTGCTGCAAGGACCTCCCATGATGTCCAACAGAAAAAATTAAAAAAAGATGAGACTGTGTGGGTGTTTTCATTTTAATTAGAGTTATTTATAGAGCAGAGAATGCTGTGTTTATATGTTGTGCATTTTCTTTCTCAATGGTCATCGTCAGCTTTTTTGGTCTTCTCGTTACAGAAACAGAGAAGCAACCTACTGCTTCTGGTTAGTGCCGGTCTGAGATCTGGTGGGCACATAGAGGGAAGATTCCAGAAACCTCTGCTGAGTCAGGTAGCGATTGAGCTGAGTCTTAAGAAGCAAGAGTTCTGAGGTCCAGCCACTTCTGTCCCAGAAAAGATGAAAACTGCTGACATGTCCTGGATGCCCCTGGGAAGGAATTGTCTAGTGTTAGCCTGCACTGTGAACCAGGAATCTCAGGAGACCGGGAGAAGAAACTGCAAAGAAGTCTCTCATGTAGAAGCTGATGAGTCTGAGAACTGACGGAAACAACTGAGAGAAAAGCCACCACATCCATCCCACCACAGCTCCAGGGTTTGGAGTGAGGGAACAAGGACCCCTGAGTGCTATGCTGTTGACTAAAAAGAGCACTACACGAGGAGTCAGTGATCTGAATGCTAGTCCCAATTCTACCATAAAGAGGAGTCCTGGACAAGTCACTTCTCTCCTCTGGTCTTCAGATTCTCTTTCTGTAAAATGAAGAGGCTTGGGGTCAGTGGTCTCTAGGGGTCTTTACTGTTCTTACACTTTACGAATTAGGGAGTTCTGTGAGAAGAGCTAAGAACCGCCTTGCTCACTACTACTTCAAAGCATCCTTGGCCTAGGGAAATCCATGCTCTTTCCCAGCAGCCTATGGAATGGTACCTACTTCTGAAGAAAGGAATAGGGAAAGCTGGTCAAATGTGCCCAATGCCACATGACACCATGTATACACAGATAGATTAACAGATAGATATGCTAACACTAAAACTGTATGCCATGAATATGCACCCCTGGAATGCCTTACTCCGTTGTTTGACATGAAAATTCTTTATTCCTCTGCAGAGAGAAGTTCATGTGCCTCTGAAAGTGAGAAAAGAAACATATTTATTCAATAAACTATCACCCAAATTTAAAAGCATATTGGCGAGGTTATGGGTGGAGGGGCAAAAAACAAAAAGTAAAGAATGGGAAGTCAGTGCTGGCCACCACACACAAAGCCCCAGTGGTCCCCAATTCATTGCTAAGTTCCTTATCCTCCCCACACCCCAATCCTGACTGGCTTGCCCATTAAACAGCCTCTAAGTGCTCCTTGTCTTTACCTTGGACAGTGGTGAAAAAAAAGAAAGGAGAAAGATGATAGATCAGAGTGGAAAGCTCTTGAGAAATTTATGACTAGCTAAACAAGAGGTGAAAGGAGAGAGAAAGAGAGAGAGATGCCACAGGAAAAATTCCCTGACATGGACAGAACAGAAAAGGCAATCTTGTGCTGTACAGTCAACCTCAAAGCAGGTTGAGCTCTGCAAACAGCCCTTCTCTCCTTCACCATGACCAGAGGAACCTCCGCCTGCCCCTCTTTCTCCCCTCTCCCGTGGCTCTCCCATAACCTCTCACCCACAACTCCCTACTCTGTTTCTGAGCAGCTATTCTAGTAAATGAGTAGTGTCCTTCCCATATACTTACACAGATGTAAACAGTTCTCACTGTCAGGCTGACTGCAGACAGACCTCATTCGGTCTGCCTCCTTCAATCTCTTCTGAACATAAAGATGAAAAGAATGATGGAAAACTATTTTTCCAGGGACCCAGCAACCAAAGACCAAATCTGATTTGCAACAAGGCTGAGAAGAGGTAGAAGCAAGATCAGCAACGCTGTGAATTAGCTTATATGAACTGTGGTATGCACTCTTGCCTGTGGTAAGGAGAGCCCCCAGCGAGTCACTGTATGATTCCTAGGAATTTGGCTTATGCCAAACGGTTTGCTTCAAGACCTTCCTAACTCTTTTGTGGTTCCCATATGCTGAGAAAGCCATTCTTTAAGAGGAACTATTATCCATTCCTCAAGTTGTGCAATCATCAATTTGCAAAACCAAAGCCCATTGCCTCTCTGCCAAATTTCATTTGACCCCAAACAATTAAGGGACCAGTGCTGGTCATTTGCATGGCATTTTTGATCCCCAAAAGAAATATGAAAAGAAGCACTCATCCTTGAAAGATTGGCTGAAACAACCTCGCAGCAATTTTTCAACTCTGTTGGCCCACAGAGTGCTTATAAATCTCTTCTGACACTAGACACAGGCCAGTAATGATATATCTGATAGAAATTGCCCAAAGGAGTTCAGTATCAAAGCTCTGGAATTTGACCCCAATTCAAAAACATCATAGCCTGATTTCCTTTCAGTCCAGCCTAATGTTTTTCTATCTCTTCTTCTTCAAGCCATCTTTGAAACAACTGGCCTGATGGTAGAATAGTTCCTTTATTTAGTTCACAAGTTGGGCGATGGGGTAGCCTTACCACAAGAAGCAAAGAGACTCACTGTAGACATTTAGATATGCCTGTCCCCAAACCAAGGCCCTTCTGCACGCAACCCTAAACTCTAAAACCATCCGCAGCTTTCTTGTCAGAAAGATTCTGAACTGGAGACCTTAGCAGCCCAAAGAGCACAGGTCATCTTTACCTTTTTCTCTAGGTGCAGCAGTACTAGGATAGCTCTCAGATATTTCTTGTTACATCTCTGTCTCTAAGATCTCCACTTATATTTTCTACACTTTTGATTCTCAGGAAGCTGGAGTTCCATTCATCATCTTTCTAATCCTAAGCGAGACTTCTAACCATTAATACACATTCTTCCTTTTTTTCCTTAGTCTAAGATCTTCCTATATTTCTGAATCAGCAGCTGTACACATCTGGCATAAAAAAAGACTTTTTTTCACTTGTCACTTCCTAGTTTCCTTTTTTCCCTCAGTTTTATTGAGATATAATTGACGTATAGCATTGTATTAGTTTAAGGTTTACAACATAATGATTTGTTATATGTCTATATTGCAAAATGGTTACCACAATAAGTTTAGTTTACATCCATCACCTCACACAGTTACAACTTTTTTTTCTGAGATGGCAGATTCTGCCAATTTCAGCATCACTCCTAATTTTTTCTGCTATTGCTCCAGTAAAGACAAGCTTAGGAAAATATTGTCAAATAATTGTTGCTAATTCTACTTTAGCAAGGGCATCTGCTCCATAATTTAACCTCCCTCCAGACTGTCTCTGTAACTAACACTTCTTTCTGATTCTTCTGTTCCCCTTAGAAAGTCGGCTTTTAGTTCACCTCAATTTTGTTGGGATCCAGATATTTTTCAGTCGTTAGCTTTCTCACTGCCGTGTTGGCTGCAAAAGTTCCTGATTTGTCTCCTTATCTCCACAGTAGTTTTTGATCTCCTACTAATCTGGGGAGTGGTAAGGTGAAAGGTTTGGCAGCAATTTGAGGAGAATTCCCTAGCTGATGTTTCTATTGCCTTCTGTTCTCTAAAATTGTCCTGTATTCTGAGATCCAAGGAGAGTGGAGCCAAGCATGCAGCCTATGATTCAGCCCTACACCTCATGTTTGGTGAATTTACGGCTATGCTGAGACATCGCACACTCATTCTTCTTTTTTAAATATTAATACTTAACTATTGCTTAGAACTGGTCCAGTTCCAACCATTGAAGGATTAAAAAGTTACTTGAAGGATATGTGAGTCTAAATCAAAAGAGAATAATGATAATATTGTTTCTCTGTATGTAAGTCATATCCTACTCCCACTAAGTACCATTATAGCAAACATCTCGGGTGAGCACAATGATTTTTAATGCCCAGCTAAGGGATCACTTATTTCAAGAAATATTAGATATATCTACATTCAAGGACATTTTACAAAATAGGCAGACCCTCCAGATTGCAATGGAATGTTGTCCGTGGAATATTATAGTCACCCAGGTAAATTTTCTCAATTTTTTTTTCATTTAGTCCCTTGTCTGCCATCCCTTGATCCATATGGTCAGATTAAAACCAAAAGAATAAAGGCTCTACTATGACTTACAAGACCTGGTGTAATGTGATACCTATTACATGTCCAACCTACTCTCCTGTTTCTCCCTCTCTTAATCGTTTTTTAATCATGCTGGCCTATATAATGTTCTTCCCTACCACACTCCTAGGCAATCTTTAACATGCTGTTCCCTCAACATGGAGTGCTCTTCGCCTTCTCTAAAATATAACTATCTTCTATACATCCTTCAGATCACAGAGATACCATGTCTTCCAAACAGAAGGCTTCTCTGTTGTCTCCAGACTAATTCATTCACGGTGAACATCTGTACCTTTTGTGCCCCTCTATCCATTCAACCTTCTAACAACAAGCCTACTCCATCCTTTCTGGGGAACTGTGCTCCCCCTCACTCATAGACCACATGTCTGACCTGGTGGGGCTCCATGTGGTGCAGGCCCAAGCCAAAGGGATTGGTATGGAGATGAGTTTATTGCCCAATCAGACTTTTTTCTGAGAATGCTGGAGTAAAGATTCTCACTCTTCCACTGGGTTTAAAGTTAGACGTGAGATCTAGAGACACTATATCTACAAGAGCCTTCTGAAAATGGCATCCACACAATAGAAGCAGAGCTGTGAAACGGAGAAAGAGAAACCAGGTTCAGATGGCTTTGGAAGCCCTATTGCCAGATATGCTTAAAGATTTCAACTTTTTAATCATGTGAACAAATAAATTCATTTTTATTGTTTGTTTGCTTTGCTTAAGCCAGTTTGATTTGGATTTTCTCTCATTTTCTAGAGAAAAAGTCTCTGAGAACCACGTGTTTTCTTGCATTTTGGCAGTCATGATGTGGGTAAGCATTTGTTCCATTTCTGTCTTTCGCACTAGATTGGAAATTCTATGAGAGTTGGAACCATAAAAGTTTTATTTACTGTTGTTTTCCAGTTTCTAATACAATGTGAAGCACATAGTAAAATATCAATATTTTTGAATGAACAAAGGAATGAATAATGCATGAATGGAAGATTCTGAGATCCCAATGCCTGTCAGGCTTTTTTGTTCCAAGGCCTGATCTAAAAAATGAGTCTAGTTTCCTGTGTCTCACGTTGAACTTCATGTTCTGTTATGGAAAGACCTCTGTTAGAGGACATTCCCACCTTCCCTTCATTCCTTCATTCCCCAGAAGAGTACCTCACCTATGTATACCCTAGCTATGTAGCTCAGCGGGCTTTCACTCACTCCCCCTCTACCGCTACACAATTCCTGTGAACTCTGCCTTTTGTCCGAGAGCTGTGGGAAGAGGAAGTGTTCGTGCAGTTCGGAGACTTTAGCAAGCCCACATAACCTTCACATCTAAGCCATATTCTCCAACCACTTCATTGGTAATAAAGATGATATGGTAATCTTCAGCCTATTGACTCCATAGGCTGTCTCTCAGTACCTAAACTGAGGCAAGAAAAAAATGGGATGCTATTTATTTTCCCTCTGAACTCCAGCATCCAGTTTATTGGGTTTGAAACCTTCAGAAACAGAAAAGGACTGGAATTCGGAAAACTAAATAGCACCTTTAGATTAATGCCCCCAACAGGACCTTGATTGCGGGCTTTAGGCCATAGATTGTAGCAATGGTAGGTGCTGTGGGGTCTTGACCTTATGCCATGGGGCTGGTTTCTATAGTTGTGTGGTTGGCTTTTAAGTAGCACAGCTTGTGAAGGCGGATTTAGGCCTTAGGCTTTAGAAGTAAACCATATGGGATTGTGACCTTTGTAAGTCACTATAGTTTATGGCAGTTTTTTCTGCAGGTGAGTAGCTTTTCTTAACACCCACAGACCTTAGCAAAAATGCCAAACAAATGGGGGAGGCTTAGTAAACGTGTGCAAGCTGTGCCAATGCTGGCAAGGATTTGATCAAAGGAAAAAGAGTCTTGCTAATACACTCCTCTAGGCGTTGTTGTGGAATGGGGAGGAGCTGGGGCCGTGCAGAGGAAGGATGTTACAGAACAACGTTGGCTGCTTCAGCTGTGTTTCTCAGTCCAGAAAGTAGGTCCAGACTTTAACCTTCAAAGGTATCTCCTTTTCATTCATGCTACAGAGCATTATTTTGTGAGTTGCTAGCTTTAAATTTTTAAACCAGGAATAGTTAGCCCCAGATCAGCTACCTATAATTTTGTTCATCTTTTTTGTTATTTTGAAGAGGAAAATGTGGAAGGAATAACTTTGAATTCATGTAGCCTATCCACAGGGTCAAGAGTTACCCCAGAGTAAATTGCATAACGTAGTCACGTAAGTTTAGAAGGAGGCTTTAGACTGCGGAGTCCTAAGTGTCTCCCAGAGAAGAATAGTAGATTGTTTTATAAACAAAGAAAAAGGAAGGAGAGTCTCTATTATTAACAGAATATACCGTTATCTTGGAATGATACAGAGGAAAAAAATCAATGGAATTATTGTAAACCCGAAGGCTAAAAGAGAAATTTAAATATCTGTGTCTAAAATGCTGGATCTCTAGGAATCAAGGTTGCTCAGGAAGTTCAGAGGAACTGGAATAGTCTGCAAAATCAAACCATATCTGAGTCACACAAACAGAGCAAGGGCAATGAGATATTAAGAAAAATTGTCCAAAACCTGGAATAATCAAAGGGGAGGGTGGTGTTTCTTTCAATATTACGCAGAAGCGTTGTTTAATAGGACTACCCAAGGATTCTTTAATTTTCTTGGGGAATCTGTTTACACTTGACTTTGCTATTTCAATTTAATTAGAGCCCAGACCTTGTAAAGTTTCAGATTAACTAGCATATTTCTGTCTGGTAGAGAAGATAATCCCAAAGGTTACAGTTTTACTGCCCTGTAGGACATTAACCGATTTGGTATCTATCCTGGCAATCTTATTCTAACCTCCTTTTTTTTTAATGCTTATAAAATACCCAGTTCCTCAAAGCTGTCCTCTTTGAGTTAGCTTCACCATCTTACTGGTTCCTTCAATAATAAATAATTACAAATAATGTTGGAGAAGTTGTTCTTCTATACTGGAATGACTGCCATGTTTTTAACTTTTTGAAAATTATTCTTTAACAGTTTTGGGGGTCCCACAGAAATGCCCACAGAGCCCATTAAACTGTATTTAAACTGTATTTAAACTATCTGAAAGTTCATTTCATGGATTGTTTAAGTTCGAGAGTATCTTTTCTTGGTTCCGGGAGTGATTCTCAATTGGCACTACAACTTAACCTGTCCTGACTCTTTTCCAGGCCTTTTTCTCTTGATTTTATGTTATTGTTTTTGTTTCCATACTTAGCCAAGTTCACTTCTGGGTCTGATTTGTGCATGGCTGATGAGTTATTCTTCATGGATAGCAGCAATGTTTGGGAATCTACAGTTATGAGTCACTTAACGATGGGGATACATTCTGAGAAAGGCATCATTAGGTGATTTCGTCATTGTGCGAACATCACGGAGTGTACCTATGCAAATCTAGATGCTGTAGCCTACTACACACCTAGGCTATCTGGTACTAATCTTATGGGACCACCATCATATGTGCGGTCCGTCGTTGATCAAAACTTCATTAAGCGGCGCATGACTATAGTTTTATCAACTGACCATTTGGTCATCTCTCTTGGATGTTGGGGATGTATTCTAAGAAGAGAAACGGCAAAGAATCTGGTTTATTAATTTTTGTTTGTCTTTCTGTCTACTTACAAGCTCAAATAAATATTACATGTCATCTGAGAAGGAGAATAAATCTTTGAGATCTAGTCTGGTGAGTTTTTGTGTTTACTTTGACCCACGGCTGAAGTTGTAAAACTAAAGCCAGGGTCTCTCTGTGTATTTAAAAGTGAGGAAAGTCTTTACTTCTCAGTGTGTGAATGTGAAATATTTTTCTACCCCTGAAGTGTATTAAGAAATTAGATCATCAAGTATTTTAAATTAAAAGAGCTGCATTTTAATTAGTTTAGAGAGAATAATAAGTGCTTACATAAATCTAATATTTCCCAGAATTCATAATATTTTCCTAGAAAATAGACTGAACATCTAATATTTTAAATATATTTTTAAAAGAATAAAAATTCCTTTCCGTAGAAACTGCTAGCCCAGGAGTAGCTTTATGTAAAAATCCAAGTTTTTTTTTCTTTTTTTGGTGAGGAAGATTGGCCCTGAGCTAATACCTGTGCCTATCTTCCTCTATTTTTTCTATGTGGGTCACTGCCACACCATGGCTTGATGAGTGGTGTAGGTCTGTGCCCAGGATCTGAACCTGTGAACCCGGGCCACTGAAGCAGAGCGTCAGAATTTAACCACTATGCCACCGGGTGGGTCCAAAAAATCCAAGTTTGTGTAATTAAGGTGAATCTATACTGATTTGGCCATTTTGTTTGAAAATAGCCATATTTTCAAACCTTGATTTTATTGGTGCTAAGTATAATATAAGGCTATGTTTTATTTTTATAAGATTTGAGTTGTTTTCTCACAAAGAGACTAATTATTCTGAACTTCCTAAATTTCTTATATTGGCTTACTGATCAGATTAGCTGATATTACTCCTACATAATCACTATGATTGTGAAAATTGTAACACTGTGTGTTCAACTAAATTAAAATATAATTTCAATGAAGTTTTAACATATTCTATAATGTTTCAGCTTAAAAACAACTTCCTAGATTCTTAGTTAACCTTAACTAGGACTGATATCAATTTAATTAATGGCTAATCTTTGTACACCTGGATAATTTCTATGTAAGATGGAATACTAAAACATTGATCATAATATATATCATAATCTATATACTTCTGTTTCTTGTTTTTATGTTATGGAGTGACTATACCTTTGGGCTATGTCAATGAATATATTCACTTTTGCCACTTTTGAAAGGTGTGAAATAAATGTGGGTGACTATAGCTTGTTGTACCATGTATATCATATCCTTGCAAGTCTGCTAAAATGCTCGTGAATGGATAATTATGAATCATCTATCTCCCAGTTTTTTCCTATGAAAGTAGAAGTTATTTAATTTAGTTACGAGTTATAGTTAATATGGGTAATTAATACTATACTAGCAGAGATAGCGGCAGGCAAATACAACTGTGTTTTCATAGTGATAGAATGTGTTTTTGTTTATCAAGGTAAACATGAGAGTGGGCCAGCAAGGTGGAGACCTAGGGAAGAACTGATGCTGCAATTCAAGTTTGAAGGCCATTTGCTGGCAGAATTCCCTCTTGCTCCAGAGAGGTCAGCCTTTTGTTCTATTCAAGCCTTCAACTGATTGGATGTGGCCCACCCACATTATGGAGAGCAATCTGCTTTACTCAAAATCTACCAATTTAAATGTTAATCTCATGCAAAAACTCCCCCACAGACACATCCAGAATAGTGTTTGACCAATTATCTGAGCACCTTGGCCCAGCCAAATTGACACATAAAATTAATCATCACACTATTGTTTCTCAGCCACCCGTGATCCTATCTTAATCAAGCCACCAAATCTACTTTGAGAACTCTTTTGAATTATTTTCCTAAAATCATATCCCAAATTTGAAAAAAAAAAAAATTACCATTTCTTTTACAACCAAAACTATTTTTGAGATTTTCCAAAAAGCCCTGGACAAGCACAAAGATTTGTTCTTTCATCTTATTAAAGACAAATCCTAGAAACGAGGAGGTCTTCTTGGCATGCTCTGCTTCTTAATTAGCTCAGTGGTGTTTCCAGAGCTGCATGGGAAGAGTTGTTAAATCAAAGGATCATTTTATGTAGGCAAAATGTCATTATTATAAATGTTTCAGAGATTGTACACTTTATGAATTGGAAGTACCTGGAGATTTATTAATATCTTCACTCTCTACAATATGTTCTTGTGCTCAGGAGAAACATTTGTCAAAGCTTTATGAAATAGTTATGTATTGTCCCCCAACAGAGAATTCTGCGCTCCTCCATTTGGATATTATTGATGACTGTAATAAATTAATGACACAAGCTGTGGTTAATTTAATTTCGTCACAAATATTTTCTGCTTTGCTCTGACACTTCACTGAAGGCTCACAGCATTTGTCTTCAACAAAGGACAACCTCAGAGCCTCATGCAAAGGACTCTACCAAGGGCTTTTAACTATTGATACTTCACGGAGTAGAAATTCACAAATATGGCCTTCAGAACTTAAAGCTGACAATGCTTAGCCAATTGTCAGACTGTACCATGGGACTGAGGAAGGATTTCCAGGAGTCTTTTTAGGTCAAAAGCAGATGAATTCAAGAACACAGACTGTTATCCAAAATCCAGCAGCACAAGAGCTAATTTCATGGACAGGATAAACCGATGAGGGATATTTAGTTATGGTTATCTATTTGGCAGATTATTTATCTCTTAATGTTCAATATTCTGATGGAAATAGTGAAGACGACTTTTCCTTTCCCTTCATAATCTCTCTCACACTTTCAATTTAGTCCACTATGCTTTAGCAAACTAAAATTAAACTTGTAAATGGTATCTGATTCTCAATGACCACTCAGAATTCAGAAACATTTTGAGGCTATACAGGCTATATGGTCTCTGATGCAACTACTCAGTTATGATGAATATATCTAAATAAATATAGTGATGAGTGTCTCTAAATACTAAAGCAGCCATAGATTATATGCAAATGAATGAACATGGTTGTGTTCCAATAAACTTTGTTTACAAAAACAGGCCATGGGCCTGATTTGACCCAGTGGGCCATAGTTTGTCAATGCCTGATCTAAAACATCCTGAAATTTCTCTCTTTGCTGCCCTGGGACCTTGACTACTCCAGCGCCAACTGAATTTCTAAGTCTAAAGTATATCAGGCACAAGCTTTCTTTGGTGAAGCTTTTTTAGGGTTTGGATTGGTGAGGCTTTTCCTCCCCCTTTGTCTAAATGGATATTTTGTCTCCAACGTGGTAGAGGCTAATAAGTACCAGCCATCCTCCACCCAAGTTGGAATTAATTAAGAGAGAAACACGGGAGTTAGATAGGTGGGAATCAAAATGTCGGTTTTATTAAAGATAAAATCTATTTTGGAGAGTGCAGCTGAGGTTTTCAGCCAAGTAGGCATGCTAATCATTCATTCTGAATTAGGCAGATTCCTTACCCAATCACAAGCACATCTGGATACAGGTCTCTCCATGTGGACCTATCCCTGTGAAAGAGAGCAAGCTGCAAGGATATACACACTGCAGAAATATCTCAGGAGAGGAGTAGGGAGGGGCTGAACAATGCCTGCCTAGGTTTGTCTCCCAAATTCTCAGTTGGAAAAATAATTCCTTCTTCCCTGGAGAGGATTGAGTTAGAGGATTCAGATGCCAGGAGTATTTCTGTACTTGAAGTTTATCCACAATGAAACCTAAACCACAGGAAAAAAAGAAAGGGTTTCTCCCACTTCCTAATAACCTTTGATCCTTTCACTCTCCTGATCAAAATGTTCAATAAGCCCTCTTTCCTTAGAGCACCAATTCTGATATCTTAGCTTGGTATTAAAGATGTTCGCTATCTGGCTCTAAGCTACCGTTATAATCTTATTATCAGCTACTACCCAGGATGACTCTGGCCCGATGAGTCTACTCGCAGAATCCAGAAGATGACATTCATTCTCCTGCCTCCTTTCTTTTCCCATGCCATTGCTTCCACCCAGAACGCCCTCCCTGTCTTATTTGATTCCTATCTGTCCTTCAGGCCTGCTCCAGCCTCTGTGAAAAGTTCTTGATCACTCTAGTTCTCAATGACCCTTCACCCTTGAACTCCTAAAGCCCTTGGTATCTGTCCCCCTCATTAGGCATTTGCAGTTTGTGTTGTTAGTAAATTTTTGTCAATTATATTTTATCACCAGTTATATTTTCAGTTCCTTGAAGATCAGAAACATTTAATAGGATTCTTTGTATTCTCAACACAACTAGCACAGTGATTTCACAAAATATAGGTGTTCAAATGTTTGCTCATTGATTATATACCCTTTAAAATGATTTGTTAAATGCTTACAAAATTATAACAACTAGGATTCTTCACTAATCCAAACTAAAAATTAATGAAGACTTACTTTATTCAGAATAAGTCTCCAGGAAATTTCATGTGTTTTGTGCTGCTACTGACCCTGAACCGTGACATGAGATTTTTAGCTGGGTCATTCCCAGTACTGTGGAAATACAGGTTTGCTGGGCTTCCGACCAGTCCTTCTTGTGGACGGCTCAGATAAGAAGGTTATTTGCTTCCAGAGATAGAATTGGAATATTTGGATTCTTTCTCCTTTAAGAAAGCCTATTGAATCATCTTTTGCAATAATACCTAAGTAATTTGGAAGTATTAAAACACTCATATGGATAGCATAAGTCTTTTCAAATAACACTGTTCCATAAAATGTTAATGTTAATTAGTCAAAGCAATTTTTTTTACATCCGTAGTTCAATGCAGATGTGGCTCCACACTGGTAAAAGAGCCTTAGAAATTTGAAGTGAATTTTACATTGTCACAATACTGGGTGGGGATGCTACTGCCATTTGGTGTGCAATGGCCAGGAAGGCTAGATATCACCCAATGCATAGGACATTTCTGCACAACAAAAAATTACCCCACATTCCACATGGTGTTCAAATGTCTCTCCAGACGTTCATGTGAGTGAAAACCTATTTATGATTATCTGAGACTGATACTTAATTCCATTTACATATAAACACCTACAACCTAATTTTTGTACAGTTTTAAAACACGGTTTTGTGTGGTTTGAATTTTCCAGAAATGCAGCTGCTATGTAAATTGAGGAAGATTCCTATTTGTCTTGCATGGAAATTTAACAAGCTTCATTAGCCATTCTGAAAAGTCATATTGCCAATGGCAGTACCACTTATGGCATTTGAATACTCATTGCAACACACTCGCCAGATATAGAACTGTCATCTCAAATATTTCATCTAGAAAGCATTTACCAGAAACCTCTTTTCTCCCGATGTATTCAACCCACTACTCTACCCTACTCTCATCAACACTAAAAACATCTTCAATTCGCTTATTAACTTGGGCTACAATTTTTATTTATATGCTCATGTCCCAGATTTTAAACTGTGAACACCTTAAGAGTGAAGACTGTGCCTTCTTCATTCTTATAGCTTTAAAAATATTGCATAGTATGCAATACATAGAAGGCACTTTATTAATGTTTAGTGAATATATTCATTCATTCTTACATTTGCTTTATAGCAAGTATTTATTTAGCATTTACTATGTGCAAAACAGTGCTAAATGACAAGAATATTTCAGGAACAAATCAGACAGCCTCTGATCTCGTCGACCTTAAACTCTAATCAGAGAGAGAAAAAAGTATTAATTACACAATTTTTAGCTTTGATAGAATTGTCATAAATGGTACAATTAACAAGTAAAAGGTGTTATGAGAGTGGATAAATGGGAGAACAAGATCTAGGCTAGAAGAGAAATCAGAAGTGATATTAAAATGTATTAGCTATCTATTGCTGCATACCAAATCAACCCAAAACTTAGTGGCTTAAAGCAACCACCATTTATTATTGCCCACAAGTCTGTGGATCAATTGAAAGGTTCTGTTGATCTGGCCCAGCCTCTGATCTCAGCTGGGCTTCCTCATGAGTTTGTGGTCAGTTCCAGGCCAGCTGGAGTTGGCTGCTCTGGGATGGCCTCAGCTAGGATCCTTCAGAAGGCCAGACTAGGCTTGTTCACGTGCTGATGGTGGAGTTCCAAGAGAGCAAGCAGAAGCCTGCTAAGCCTCAGGCTCAGAACTGGCCCAACATATCTTCTGCTGCATTCTGTTGACCAAGACAAGTCACAGCCCAGCTCAGACTCAAGGAGAGGGAAACAATTCTACCCCTCGATGGGAAGAGCTGCAAAGTCACACGGCAAAAAGTGCAGATAGAGGAGGAGTGGAAAATCGTGGCCATTTTTGTAATCTGCTGCACCAAATTAAGACCCAACGAGTAAGTAGATGTCAACCAGACAAACAGGAAAGAGAATTGTGATCAGTGTGTATAGACCCTGAGGCAGGAAGAAGCATGGAACATCCCAGGAAGTCAAGAAAGCCAGAGTGGCAGCATGCTGAGAATGAGAGGATGAGCTGTGTAAAAGAAGGCTAGTGAGGAGGGAGGGGCCGGACGTTGCAGAGCCATGTAGTGCAGCCATGGTAAGAATTTGCGCCTTTCTCTGGGAAAACGTTTCAAGCAGGAAAGGGACGTGATCAGAGTGTATACTTATATATGTATATATGTATGTGTGTGTATATATAGATGTCTTATCTTATGCCTGGACCACATCTCAGAAAAGTTAAATTAGTATCTCTGGGACTAGGCACCTGTAGTAGTGAAATTTTCCCAGGTGACACCAATGTGCAGCCAAGGTTGAAACTCTATATTAGAGAAAGGCAAGACTTAGGAAGTTACTGTCACCTGTTGTCCGGGTGACAGATGAATTAGTGTGCTTACTTAGTGAAAATGAATAAGTTGAAATCTCAAGTGAGAGGTTTAGGATCTGCAGTAAAACTGCCTTGTTTCAAATCACAGCACCACATCCAAGCTGGGTGACCTTGGGCACCTTTCTTACTCTCTTTGAGCCTCGGCACCTTCATTTCCAAAATGAGAATAGCAATAATACCCACCTTCACAGTGTGTTGTGAGAACTAATGAGATAATCGTCCCAGAGCATGGAACGCTGCGCCGGGTAAATGATGGCCACTCATAAACATCAGCTACTGTGACTGTTGCCGTTAAAAGGATGATGTCTGCAACAGCACATTGTTCCGTGCAGTGACAGCTCCCTCCCCACTAGTCTCCCCAAGGAAACTCTATTCTAATCGCAGCTATGCTCTGTAGCCCTGATTTTGCTCATGTGGTTGCGATTAAGCCAAAGCCCGAGCTGGGACCAGATATTGTCCGTTTCTGCTTGGCTTGCTGTCGATCCTCGGGCTGCTCCTCCTCGGGTTTGTCTAGTGCTCTGTCATCTGGCTTCAACTTATCTGGAGGAGGACAGGGAGAAGCCAGACAGCCGTGAATCTTGCTGTCTGCCCGCAAATGTTCTCCGTCTAGGGAGGACCAAGAGGAGCTGCTGTCAGGGGAAATGGATGGCTCGGTAGCAGAGGCAGTTGCCCTTTGGCTGTCCAGAGCCCGGGGTCAGCTAAAATCCTTCCGGAGACAGCAGGGCCCAGTTGGGGCCTGGCTTTACCGTAAACTCCTGTGCAACTCACATGTGATAAACAATGGGAAAAGGAGGGCATCAGAGCCCCAGGTGGAGCTTTTCCTGTGTGTGGAGCCGGGGACTGGGGCAGAGCTCAGCTCACAAGAAAGAGGTGATCTTTCATTGTGTATAAACAACAGTTTTGACTAAATTACATATTTTAAGAAGGTCTAGAAAGAACACTAATATATCAGAATGGTAATGGTGATTGTCTCTGAGTGGTAAGATTAGAGATGTTTTAATTTTCATCACCCTTCTCAGCATGTTCTTATTTTTTGTCAATAAGCCTATATTTTAATAACCAGAAAAAAGTGGGAATTTAAAAATCAAATGTTAAGTATGTCAGTAGTTTCCCCCACATTCTTAGTGAATTACCGAATTCTATAATTGCAATATTATATATTGTACTATAATATATAGTGCAATATATTATTGCACTATAATTCTATAGTGCAGTTCTGGGGGAAAAAATGCTTCACTTAGAGCTAATCCCAATTTACTCCACCATCGTTACCCCAGTGATCTAAGTTATCTAATACTTGGTTGTATTAGATAATGTGACCCCAACAAAGCAGACCCACAATCTCTCCTGTGTTTCTCCTTCTGCCTCCTCTCCATCACCTCCTGCCAATTAAGATTTCCCTCACCACTTAAGAATCTAAATCAGACACTTCTTAGTGGTGTAACCTTGGCTGGGTTACTCAACTCAAGCTCAATATCTGTAAAATAAAGACAAAAGTAGTATCTGTATCATAGGGTTTTTGTGAAGATTAAGTGAGATGTAAATTACCTAGCATAGTGTCTGGTATATGGTGATGTCGGAAGAAATGTTATCATCATTAGTCCAGTCTCTCTAGCTACAACACACTTGATGTTGACTGGGCTCTGGTCCTTTGCCTGATATGAAATATAAACAGGAAATAAAAAGGAAGTCAAATAATAAAAACAGATCACTGTTTTTATTATGTCAGTATGTGCCTTGTTGGAACTGCCTAGGCGGTGTTGGCAAACACCGAGTGTTTTTTGAGGAATGTGAGTAAGGAGGATGCTGCCTCTAATATCTTCCCACCTGACAAGATGCCTCTGCCCAAAACTGGTGGTGGTGAAGAGCAGGGCTTTAAAGACAGACCTTGGTCTGCACCCTCTCTCCCCAGTTTACGGCTGTGGGACTTGGGCAAGCTACTCTGAGGGTTTCTCATCTCTTGCTGGGGTAACGATACCTTCCTTGGAGAGCTGGGGTGCAGATACTGTTCCCTGATGTCGTCCAGCACGTGCCAAGAACCACTACCGTGAGGGCTCGGCCCTCCTTCTTGCAGGCTCTGATCACTTACTGTGAGGCTTTCTCTGACCACCCCGTATGAAGCAGAGGCTCTCCTCCGCCCTCATGCCTGCACGCTGGCTCTCCCTAACCCCTTTCTCTGCTTCACTTTCTCTAGTGCTTTTATCACCACCTGACATTGCACACGTATTTATTTGTCTGTCTCCTCTCAGAATTTAAGGGGCCACAAGGACAGGATGGTTGCGTGTTATATTCACTGCTTTACCAAAACCTGGCATGTAGTAGGCATTCCATAGGTATTTGTTAAATGAATAAGTAAGTAAATGAGTGGATTAATTAACTGGTGTTTCAAGGGAGAGCAGAGTCCTTGGGAAAGAAGGATAGATGAATGCCACAGCTTGATGGCGAAGAAGTCATAAGATTGGTCTCGGTCAATTGATTATTCACTGATGTGACACTAGGCTAGTAAATTGCTCTCAGAGCCTCAGTTTCCCCATCTCTAAAATGGAGACAATATCATACTTACCTCAAACAGCTGGTTGGAGGATAAATTTCAATTGTGGAAATAAATGTGCTTTAAACACTGTAAATCACCTTTAAAAATTAGATGTTGGTATCATTTTTTTTAAGTAGCACAGCAGTTCATTTTCTGGGTGACACGCTACTAGAAAAATGATTCAGTCAAAATGGGACAAAGGAGAAGGCTTCATTCGAGATCAACATCTGATTTTAAACCTTGCCTCTACCTTATTCACCCAACACTGCCTCACGAACTTGGCCCAGCCTACACGAAGACTGCTGAGGGTAGAACTCTCCAGTCCTCCCTTGCAGACAACCCGCCTTTGGCACATCCAGCCCTGGAGCCAGCCCAGGCTTAGTAATGGGATACAGAGCTTGTCGCCAGGCGAAGTGGAGTTTGCGTCAGGAGTTGTCGCTTTCTGGTGGTTGCCTGGTGACCCTAATGGAAAATGAGCTGTGGTGGACGATCCCACAGAAACCACTCCCTCAGCTGGCAGGTTCCTCGGAAAGCCCAAGTGCCACGAGAGGGGGAGCGGGCTGCCTCCAGAAGAACTGTCACTGTGGCTTCAATATGCAGGTGTTGGCAGGGATAGGCAGGGAATTGCAGAGCCAAAGGAGAGCTTGGGCCATGGCGTGGCTCTCGTTTCAGCATGAGTTGTTGCTCATAAAGGAAGGGCGGGCCCAGCATAGTCATTAATACTGGTCCCAGGCCCAATCATAGGTAAAAGCACACACACAAAAAAATCCCATCAGTGGTTAACACCTCACAGCTCCAAAAACACACAAGGATGTGTTCTGAAGTTTTCATGATGTGCTCATTCAGACTCATTGCATTGACAACTTCGGTAAGAGGGAAGGCTGGGCATGCTGCGTGAAGTGACCATCCAAAAGAAGCAGCGCCCCAGGACAGGAGGAGACTTTCTGGCTGTGGGTCCTACCGGAAAGAACACTAAGAGGAGAGTACAACACTGGTTGATCATGAAAATATGTGGTGAGTTCCACCGGTGGGAAACTAAATCCCATTGTACATTTAAAAGAGATTGAGCCGTGGAGCCAAGCCTGCTGAAATGCCAACTTACCAAAAGTGTGCAGAAGCCCTATTGTGTGCTAGTCACTCTATTATGCTCTCTCCCATCCTTGTCTCATTTAATCCCAAGGTTATTACAATATTTGTAGGTATCAAAGTCTTGTTTCAGAGATGAGGAAATTGAGGCTCAGAGAGATTGAACAATTTGGCTGAGGTCACATAGCTACCCAGTTACAGAGTCAGGATTTAATACTTGCTTTTCTGATTTTAAGTCTAACACTCCTTCCTCCAACATCCCATCACCACCCCCAGGAGAAAGTTCTTTCTGCCACCACACCAACTCTCTTTCCCTAGTCTAGTCCCCTCCACCCAATCTCTGGCAAGTAATGCTCCCCACTCCAATGCTGACTTGTTATAACCGTGATGAATTAAGAACTAATTTCACTGATTTATTCATTCATTTAGTCACCCTTCATCCAACAACTATTTATTGAGTAGGTACTGAATTTCCAGCATCAAGCTAGGTGCTGGGGATGCCACAGCAAATTTAGAGATACACTCCTGATCCACAAGGAGCATAGATATACCTATTTATCCCTTGAAAAGACAGTTTACAGAATTATGAAGCAGCTTACCCAACAAGACATAGCCAAATAGCCATCTCCACACGGTGCTCCCCATTACTACTCCTGCTATATGTAGAAAGAAACATCATCTTTATTCTATTTCATTCTCCTCTATTCAAATAACTGCCTAAGCAGCCTGTCACTGATCTTTCCAAACATGCTAGTGATTAGTGTCTGTCCAATGAAAAGGTTATGAAGTTACGAAAAATAACAAGCAATATTGTCTTGATTCATGTTTTTGTTTTAGGATTGAAAAAGATTTTGCTGAAAGTATTTCAATGAATTTGTTAGCAGCACTTACATAACGGTCTGAGTGCAGTGAAGAATGGCTGAGGCCACAGCTGAGACCAATCCCATTCATGAGCGAATGAGTCGGGGAGACCCTGCCAGGAGTTCACCCTCCCTGTCTGCCTCCAGGCCTCTGAGTTTGGAGCGATTCTCAGGTTTCTGGGTGCTTCACTGCATTTGTACTTGGCTGAAGACAATTTCCTGTTTCTAAGAAAAGACTGCTCGGATGTCTTACGAGGGCCTTTGGACAGCAAGTCCTGCTGGCCCAGGCATGGCCGAGTACAGGGGAAGGGAAGTTATGCAGGGACAGTTGGTTCTCATTAACCCCCTCCAGCCCACAGGGGTCCTGGGACTCACAGAACGAGGTTATTACAAATATATGTCAGATTGGACAAAAAAATGAAGAGAAGTTTATGACTGTGCCGAATATGTCCTGAGCTATTCGAAGAACATCTGGGCTTGCGAAGCCTAAACCAAAAGATCAGACGTGACGAGGACCACAGAAAGGGGCATGTGTGTTTAACACCTTCCAGCACTGGCCTGGAACCTGCCCCCTCTGTCTCCTGCTCCAGCCCCGTCGCCTCCTTCCAGCTCAGTAGTCCCACAGATGGCTTTTCCAGTGATATCACATGCTGTTACCATGGAGGCAGCTGTTATGGCAAAACAGAACTGTCCGATCTTCACCCTATGGCTTGCAACCTGAGGCAGAATGTGGAGGGAAGCCATTCCGTGACCACAGGCCTCAGTGGAGCGCTCTGGGTACAAACAGAAACAGAACCGCTGGGACACACTGTGGTGGGAATGAAGACCCTGTGACGGAGATGGGAAAACCCACGGGAGGGTGGAGCGGGGCCTCCTGCTGCACTGAGGCCGGGCCATCCAGACCGTGATGGGAACAACAGCTGCCTCGCCTCTCCCACCACCAGCCCCAACCCCGCCCCAAATGGACTCTTCTCCCATCTCGTCTGGCTCCCTCCATCCACGGTTAGCCACAATGAACAGCATTGCTTGCAGTGGCTCACACAGGCTTTTGATGGGAGGAACAATACACTGAAGCTTTATGAACACAGGCTCTGGAAGCAGAGCCGCCTGTGTTCAAACCCTGGCCCTCTGCTCACTAGCAGTGTGGCCCTGCCAAAGCCATTCAGGCTCCCTAAAGCCTGTTTCCCAATTAAGATAATAACACATCATCCCTCATTGGTTGTTACGATAATCAGTTGAGCTAATGTAGGTAGTTTCCTCCTAAGGATATCCCGATTTCCACTGTCGCTTGATTCTAATTCTTATCGACCAACAGCAAGAGCTCTTGTTAAAATATGAATCAAGTTACATTGCTTCCCTTCTGAAACGTTCCAATGGCTTCCACTAGGAATGAGATTGTTACCATAGCCCACCCACAAGGCCACACCCGCTGGCAACCCGGAAAGCTCATCCCGTGCTCCAGTCCCACTCATGGATCTGCTCCAACTACCCCAGTCCTGTTGCCTGTCCTCCAGTTTGCTTCTGCCTCAGGACCTTCACATTTGCTCCTCTCCACCTGCCCCACGTGGGCAGCTGCTTCACCTCCTCCAAGTCTCAGCACAGAAGTCACCTCCTCAGAAGGCAACCATCTACATAAAACCGCTGTGCTCCCCACCCCCAGAGACCCTCTAGCCCTTTATTTGTATTTACTTCACAGTACTCATTGATGTCTGAAATTGTCTCCCTTACTTTCCTATAATTGTATACTGTCTGTCTCCCCCAGGGGAAAGGAAGCTCCGTGAGAGCAAGGATCTTGTTTTCAACTGTACGGCCAGTTCCTAGAACAGTGCACAGCACACAGTAGGCACTAAATAAATAGTTTTTTTATTAAATTAAAAATATTTAATGTAGTGTCTGTTAAACAAATATTAAATGCTTCTATTATTAACTGATAACATAATGAACACTTATCATCAACTAATAACATACTACCTGTTTGGGTAGTAATAATAGTCCTCTTCTGCATGGGAACAGTCCATTACAGATTTACGAGACCTTTGACCTTCATACCTCATTTGAGTCTTACAGCTAGCCTACAGAATGGCCAGCGTTATTTCTCCTCGGTAGATGGGGCTTAAGGAGACTTGGCAACTCACTAGACTCAAAACTGTCAAACTCCAAGACAGAGGCTTTTTCAACCACCCGTATGACAGGCCTTCAGATAACATCATGTCTCAGACCAGGAAAAATTATGCCCACCATCTTCAGGAGGCCCGTGCAGAGTGAGGGAAGGTGGGGATTCCGGGCCCTGGGGCAGGCAGCGGTGGGAGGCTCCTCTGGCCACCTTCGAAGCTGGGGTTCCCTCCACATCTGAGAAGAGCCGTTTCTGACTAGTGTCATCTGGACTGACACATCTTCCAGCACTCACTGTCTGAGGCAGACTCCCTCCAGCTCAGCAGCCTCCTCCCAGCCACAGATCCCTCTCCCCGCCCCCCCACCCCTGCCCTTGTCTGTTTAAGGCAGTTAGAAGACATGCAAATCACATGCCTAGGAGAGCCTCCTGTGGGCTCTGGGCCCCCCCACCCCCCCCTCGAGAAGGCAGAGCTTGCCTAAAGGTCACAGCTGTGGGAAGAAGATTTGGGACCCACTCACCCACTCACTTCCTTCTCTTCCCTCCAAAACATCAACAGGGGTTTCCCTAATCAAGTGTGGAGCATCGAGGGCAAAGGAATAGAGGAGGCCCTGGGACTGTACCTTTTGTGTGGACTGAGGAAAGGGGACGTTCCCTTCTCCAAAGTGTGGGATTTATTCATAAGAACAGTCAAAATAAAAAGATAATGGCCACGTTTGAGGGGCCCCACTTGGCTCTAGGATATTGTTGAAGGATCCAGTTCCCTCCGAATGAGCTGGTTGATCTTAGGAAACCTGAGGACATTTATGACAGTTTTCTGTCATGCTCGGCCTTCTCATTCTTTCCGTCGTCACATCAAAGTGGGAGGGGAAAGCTGGAGGGATAGAATCATCTGCCCTCTTCTCGCCTTTCCTTTGGATTTCCTCAAGGAAAGTTGTATCCTGACATTTCCAGGGATATTAATACGCCTTAACACATTTTCAGTAGGTAACAATAACCAAGCTCACCCTCTCCCGTTCCCACCCACATCCAGCCACTGAAACGGAATTAACACAAGTACCAGAACCACAGATTTTGCCAGTAGTTATTCCCGGGAAGATGGAAGAAGAAAGTACAAATAAGCCCCTTCTTAGTTGTGCGAATTCGGGCAGGTTGTTTAACCTCTCTCCCTGTACCTTAGCGTTCCCATATGCAAAACAGGGGAAATAAGAGGTTTTCCTCTTAGCATTGCTGTGACAATTAAACAATATGATTTTTTGCCAAGTGATTGACACAGTGCCTGGTGCATAGCAAGGACTCAACAAATGTTAGATGTTGTTGTTGTTACTAGTATTATTCAGTCTGGGCTGTGTACACTGCTGGATTCAAATATGTTTGTGTGTTTCTGTCAAATTCATAGTTGAGGTCATCCAAAAACTTTTATTTTCATTAGCCCTGTGGGGTCTCTGGGAGAGAACTCATTCTAAGAAAAGTTGGAGCTAGATACGGGTATGGTGAGTTGTCCAAGCAGCAAAGCTTTACTCAAACAGAGCTGTGGGGAGATTCCCAGATACTCCCATGAATAGAATCGAGGTCCCTCGAATGGGACCCTGCACCTTTGTTTATAGCAGGAGTGTGGGGTTATCTATTCAGTTCAGATCAGATACTCAAACTCTCTCCCCACGGCCCTCAGGCTCAGATATTAGTCATTTACCACTTAGTATGAATTCGCCCAGACTATTACCTCTCCCTCACAGTAGAAGCATTGAAAAATTTATTCTCAGGGTTAAATGGAAGTCTGTAGCAAACCTGTGGAAAGCAGGAGGTTTTTCCTTAGAATCCTAACAAATAAATTGGAAAGGCACTTGTGCAATGGGAACCTTTAGTCCTAGCTTGTCAGGAATGGTTCTATTTCAAATAATCTCATCTGTTATTCTCATAAACCATCAACATTTTCTGGAAACTACATTTCCCAGGCTTTTCCTCACTCTTGGATGTGGTACAGAAATCCTTTTGTGTGCCATGTGAGTCTCAAATTTAGTCTGTTGAAGTAGGCCAATCATTAATGGAAAGAAGCCTGGACTGACACTCAGTCCTACTGTCACTCTAGGATTTTGATGGGCTGAGAAGTGGAGGAGGCCACAAATAATACCCCAAGCCAAGCACTGTACCACAAAGGCCCGTTCTAGATCGTTTCAATGCCTTCAGCCAGAACCGCCAGTGCCTGAAGTCCCAGTAAGAACCTGCCCCGAGAAGGATGGAGCTCTTCATAGACAATTATTGTTGACATCATCCCTTGAGAAGCTCAAAGCGACATCAGTTATTCCTAATAAACGCCACTTGAATTTTAAAAGCTGATGAAACAAAGACCTGGAGGCTAAATGATCTGTACATAATTTCAGTGTCTATCAGAGAGCTCAGAGTGGAACTTGATTGTTCTAAAAGGTTCATCTGGGCTTTTCTTCACCTGTGGAACCTTGTGCCTGAAGCTGGCCCTCACCAAATGTCAACATGACATAGCTTAATTAAGTAGAAAGCAGCTTAAATTTAAAAAGCAATACTACTATAGAGAAGCGAAGTTTTCCCACCAGCCCTACAGAGATTCCAGAAGATGGCATTTCCTATTACTTAATTTTTATGGACTCACGGTCTCCTCTGCCTAGCTCTGCTCCAATTTGGCCATACTCCCAAGTCATTTTGGCGCGCTCTCCCTGCTCCTGTCTCCTCTCCTGTGAAGTCTGTGGGTGGCAAGCGCGGGGCAGGAGCCTTGGCGCAGACCTGGCCTCTGCAGAGACATCGTCATGGAGGAACGCCCTCGTCCTTCACGAGATGGGGCAGGCGAGTGTGGACGGCAATGTCAGGGTTCAGCCACTTAGAGGCTTTGCTCTTTGACTCCTATGGAGAGCTGCAGGGACGAATCTGAGCCATCACCTGGCATCACACACACACACACACACTCCACCCCCATCCCCTCACTCCACGCTCACTGTACAGAGGAGAAACAGGACACAGAGAGATCCCGGGCCAGGCTTTCTTTACCAGCCCTCACCAGCCTCCACTGAATTTGGCCCTTTCCAGTGAAAAATGAGCCCTAAAGCCCTGGAGCCTTCTCGGTGATTTACCGAGAACTGTACTTCCACATGGGCTTTCCGGCTGCAGCCAACCCCAAGAGTCAGAGGGAGGAAGAGGGAGAAAATCATAAATGGATAGTAAGATGAGAAACAGATGTTTGGAGCCTTCACTGGCAGGGAATTCTCCACCTCGACCCCCTCTCTCACTGAGATTAGAAGGGCTTAGTCCCTGAGAGCAGCCTCTTGCTCTACCTGCATTTCACCTCCCTCCTGCCCCCCCAACTGCTGCTCCAACTCTCAAGCATCTTCCTGGCACCCTGCCACGTAGGTATCTACCTTGTTAGGTCATTTCCTTCTGATTTTAGTTAAAACAAATGAATGCTAGGTGCTCTGACCACAGACCTAATGCTTTGCCATCAAGGAGTTCAAAAGCTAGCAAAGGAGACAGAGAAATAAACAGGCAGTTCCAGGAGGGGAGGGTCTCTCCCAGGATTGAGGTCAGTGCTGGACACTGTGGAAGCATACAGGAGGGACTCAGAACCCAACCTTGGGGCTCAGGTGAGTGCTGGAAGGTCAGGGGACATCTGAGCAGAGTTTTGAAGATGTGATTCAGTTGAAGCTGGATAGAAGTCACTTTGGAGGCATTAACTTAGCAGGCTTCAAGAGGTTCATATATTTATTCAGTGCAACACAATGTTTAAGAGCAACATCTGTGAAACTAGACTGCCTGAGCTTGAAACCCAGATTAGCAACTTAGTATCACATTAGGCAAGTTAGTGAATCTTTCTGTGCCTCAGTTTCTTAATTTGTGAAGTGAGGATAATACTACTTATTCTGTAGGGTTGTTACAAGGAGTATGTGAAATAATATTTGTAAAGCAGTTATAGTAGAACTTGGCACATAGTAAGCACTATGTGTTTTTTATGAAAAATCCAAGAAGTCGTTTGAGGCCACTATATCTCGGGCAATGTGCAAGGCCCTCTGGATACTTAAATTAAAGTCATAGTCCCTCTTTTTCAGGAAGTCATGAACAAGTGTGAGTGAATTATCAATGAATTATGATGCAATATTTTAGGTGGTAAGATAGAGGTGTCAATCATAGGCATCTCATCTTTTCCATGCTTCCAGATGCTCAAATCTGAAATCTAGGAGCCAGCATGGACCCTTCCACCCCTACTTATCTCTCACATTCAATCCCATCATTCAATACAGAGTCTACTTCTTTATGATCTATTGCCTCCCATCCCTTTGCTCCTTTCTCATTGTTATTGCTCACTCCGGTCCCTTGTCACCTCTCACATGGACTAGCATATAACCAATTTCCATATCTCCAGCCCTCTCTTCACCTCCACCAAGTCAGTTTCTTTATTTTTTATAACAGTTTTATTGAGGTATGATTGATACACAAAAAATGCACATATTTAATGTATACAATTTGATGAGTTTGAGTATATGCATATACCTATGACACTATCACCACAATCAAGGTAACAGACATGTCCGTCACTTTCAAAAGTTTCCTCTTGTCCCTTTGCTTTTTTTTTTTGTGGTAACAACACTTAACATGAGATCTTTTCTGTTATCAAATATTTATATGCACAATATCGTATTGTTAACTATAGGCGCTGTGTTGTACAGCAGACCTCTAGAACTTATTCATCTTGTATAACTGTTACTTTACACCCATTCAGCAATAGCTTCCCATTTCCCCCTCCCTCCATCCCCTGAGAATCACCATTCTGTTTTTGGCTTCTGTAAGTCTGACTATTTTAGATACCTCGTAGAAATGGAATCATGCAGTATTTGTCCTTCTGCAACTCACTTATTTCACTTAGTATAGTATCTTCCAGATCCATCCACGTTGTTGCAAATGGTACAATTTCCTTCTTTTTAAGGCTGAATAATATTCCATCGCATGTATATACCACATTCTCTTTATCCATTTGTCTGTTGCAGGACTTTTGGGTTGTTTCCATATTTTGGCTATTGTGAATAATGTTGCAAGGAACATGGGAGTGCAGATATCTTTTTGAGATCCTGATTTCAGTTCTTTTGGATATATACCCAAGAATGGGATAGCTAGATAGTATGGTAGTTTTACTTTTAATTCTTTGAGGAACCTCCATATGGTTTTCCATAGTGATTGCACTATTATACATTCCCACCATCAGTTACAAGGGTTCCAATTTCTCCACATCCTCACCTCACCTGACAGGTGTGAGTTGATATCTCATTGTGGTTTTGGTTTGCATTTCTCTGATGATTAGTAATATTGAGCATCTTTTATTATACTTGTTGGCCATTGTATGTCTTCTTTGGATAAATGTCTATTCAAGTTTGTTTTTTTATTGTGTTAGTTGAGTTTTTTGCTATTGAGTTGTAGGAGTTCCTCACATATTTTGGAAATTAACCCCTTCTCAGATATGTGGTTTGCAAATATTTTCTCCCATTAAGTGGGCTGCCTTTTCACTCTGTTGATTACTTCCTTTGCTGTGCATAAGCTGTTTAGTTTGATGTAGTCCCACTTGTTTATTTTTGCTCTTGTTGTCCATGCTTTTGGTGTTGTATCCATAAAATCATTGCCAAGACCAATGTCATGACACTTTTCCCCTATGTTTTCTTCTAAGGGTTTTATAATTTCAGGTCGTTTTATTAAGCTTTTAAGTTTAATTATTTTTAGTTTTTAATCCATTTTGAATTGATTTTTGTGCATAGTGTGAGATAGGGGTTCAATTTTATCCTTTTGCATGTGGATATACAGTTTTCCCAGCACCATTTGTTGAAGAGACTATCCTTTTACCATTGTATATTCTTGGCACTCTAGTCAAAAATCAGTTGACCATGTATGCATAGGTTTATTTCTAGGCTCTCTATTCTGTTCCATTGTCTACAGTGTTTGTTTTAATGTGAATACCATACTGTTTGATCACTAAGTCTGTTTCTTACTGCTGCTAGAGTCATATTTTCGGCACTCGAGTTTCCTTGTAGCATTCCTCAATTCAGAATTCCTTAGTGGATCCACCATTGGCTGTAGAAAAATAGCTACATTCCTTAACATGGCAGAGTCCTTTGCAATCTGATTCTTTTTTTTTTTTCTTTTTTTATATCATGCCATTTACTTTCTTTTTTCTTTTTTCTTCAATTATTTTATTGAGGTCGATTCTTGTTTTCCTAGCCAGTCACATCTCTGGACACCCCCACCCCTCAACCCAGGTGCCACACTCTTCCATGAAATCACTGTGCTCTTTCTGTAGACATGTTGCCTCCATGTTAGGAAGTTTCTTTGTCCTGTCACCCAGCACGCTCCTTTCCTCAGGAGTTCATGCATCACCTCCTTTGTAACCACTTCTTTGATTCCTCTGGATCCCCCTTTATCAGAGTCCCCTGCAGCTTGCATCTATCTGTACAATGATGGGGAGGGTTTGGGGGTCAGAACATAGCACCCCTTTTTCCTACATGACCTCTGAAATAAATGAAAAAAAAAAAATCAGATGGAACAGGATACCAAAATATTACCCTTATTGCTGATAAAGCTGATGAGGAGTTCATACCTATGGGCAACTGGACAAAGGAGCTTCCTAATAATGACCCCCAGAATTTGGCTAACTTAAGCTTCAAGGCACAGGCTCAGAATGACAGGGTCAGACTTCCCCACTGGAGGGCCTACCAGTGTAAGATTTATGGCATGAGCTAACAGAAAAGAATATGAATCCCTTATGAGCAGGACTAATTTCTTCTTTCAAAACTCACCAATAAAATACATCACTCGTTGGAGTGGAGCAAGTAAAGGGCAGAGAAAGACTAGGAGCGTTATACTAACAGAGCTCCTTCCACATTAAAGGAAACACCAGGGGTAAAGATGAAAATTGCCTATCCTTTCCCATCCACACACACACACATTATAACTCTTAATCATGTTATACGATATTTTCCTTTTTTGTCTCTCCATGAGATTAAAAGATAATTGTAGGCAAGAAACGTGCCTTTTCTTCTTATACTTTCATCCTGTATAAATACAAGTCAAATACTTCTACTAGATGTTCAAAGTATTTGTTAAATGTTGTTGAAGAGTAAAGAGCCAAAGTGTGAGATTCACTTAAGAAGGAGCAGCTCTGAGCCAGCCCTGATGGCCTAGTGGTTCAAGTTTGGAGCTCTCTGCTTCGGCAGCCTGGGTTCATTTCCCAGTCATGGAACCACACTACTTGTCTGTCAGTTGCCATGCTGTGGTGGTGGCTCACATAGAAGAACTGGAAGGACTTACAACTAGTATATACAGCCATGCACTGGGATTTTAGGGAGGAAAAAAAAAGAGGAAGATGGGCAACAGATGTTAGCTCAGGGCGAATCTGTCTCTGCAAACAAAGAACAAAAAAGAAGGAACAGCTCTATTATCAGAAGTGGAGGAGAAGGAAAAATTGGGAGGAGGACTTCATAGAAGAGGAGACATTTGAGCTGAATTTTGGCAAATAAGTGGACTCTTACTACACAGAAAAGCCAAAGGCAACAACAGTTGCATAAGCCCAGAGGCATGAGATTGTAAAGCAAGTCCCTGGATGAAAAAACTCCTGCATGAATGTAGTATAAAATGTGGGAAATGAGGCAGGAAGGGCTTAACGTATTTCTCCACCCTGGAATACTTAATAGCAATATCCAAAAATCTAACAGCCAAAAGAATGACTCTTTCCTTGAGTTTAACTTTTTTTTCTTTGAGTTTAAGTTTTATCATTAATGCGGTAGGGATAATATTTTAGGCTGTAAGGAAGCCTCCTCTAGACCTGTCTGCTTACTCTTCCTAATCCAAAATCTCATACTCAGAGTCCTAAGAGCCTCCAGGCTCACGTCTGGAAAACCTGGGGTACCGATGTCACTCCTGCAGTGGGAAGAAACAGGAAGCTGGAGGACACAAACCTTGGCATCAGGGGAATCACAAACTGCATGTCTAGATGATGAAAACTGAGAGTCTGAAAAGGCTGCTGGTGGCAGGTGGTGTGATTTTTCTGTTTAAATGAAAACCAGGGAGATCGGCTGATGTTTCCTTTATTTGTGTTTTCACAATTTTTTTTCATGAAATAATTATGTGAAAATTTCTGGCATAAAATTAAACTTTATTTACTCAGGAAATTTATATTTGAACCTAAATTTCATCAACAGTATGTGGAATATATTCCAAACTCTGATTTCTGATAACACTTGAACCTCTTTCTATGATATTTCGATGACTCACGTAATGGCCACCTACAGAATTTTCCTCCCAGATCTTCTTTTCTGGGAACAACACACCCCACCCACAGGAGGTGATAACCATTCATATTTCTGCTATGTGACCCTGACCCCTGGCAATACCTAGGTGGTCCAGAAATAGAAACTTGGCCCATGCAGAGAATTTGGAATTTGGGCTAAAAGATTTAGTCCATCCTTGTATGTGACTTAAATTGTAAAATCTAAACCTGGGAGCTGAGGATCTGCCATTCATTGTCCATTCATGTGAACTGAATAACAGAGATAGATGGTGGGCAGATAGGAAAGAAAGATGCCAACGTGAACAAAAAACTTGGCAAGAGACTGCGTATAGCAAAGAAGGGGAAAAGAGTAATCCAAGTTGGTGTCTCAGTTTCTGGCCACAAATATTATAAGAATTATGATACTAATATCAGAATAGAAGAGCAGTTAGGAAGCAGCTGTAGATATTGGAGATCATTACCAAAAACGTGTTAAAGGAAATTATGAGAGTTGGTGAGCTCCCTGAGAGGGTGCAGTGAACCCAGATCCTTTGAGGCCACCCAAAATTATGTGCATAAGAAAAGGCGACTAGTAAAGAGGAGTACAGGAATGAGTTAAAGATATAGGAGAGATGTTCCACTTTAGGAAAAAGATATAACATTAGATTCTCCCTCTTCAATATTTTAATTATCTAAATTGAATACTACATTTCAAAGCCTAGGATGTAGTGGACCAGACTAGAGAGTTGCTATTTTGATTTAGAAGCAGTCATTCATAGACACCATTGGTGGGACTGTAGACCATTTTGGAGAAAACCCGGTAACACACATTAAAATTGTTACATGCATAAACTTTGACCCAGTAGCATAAAAGCAGTGAGTTGCCGGCCCAGATGCTCCTCTCCGGACACTGTCTGCCTTACCTACAAGAGAAGCTCCCAGCAAGAGGGTGTCTTTCCCACAGCTACATGGTCAAGGGTAAGCATTTGACCAATGATGGGCTAATTAGAGCCCTTTCCTTGGGACTTTTAAATTGTGACAGAGAAAGAGAGAGATTTGGTTTCTTGCTATGTAGGTGGACCCATGCCACCTAAACTCTGGAACTTTCACAAGGCCATGTTTCCTAACATATGGAACAAGAAAATCAGTGGAAGCTTGCCTGCAGAGAGAAGGAAGAATGCTACAGAAGTACAGAAAGGAGAAACAAGAGATGAAGAGGAAGTCCTGATGAGATTTCAGCCCCTGGTTCTGGAAGCTTCAGAGTTCCAGCTGCCTTCCTGACAGTCACAGAGGCCCATCACTCACCCCTGAATCCATAAAATATATATTTTCCTAGGAGAGCACAAGATGTCTCCTATTACTTGCAGCTAAAGGAGTCTCAGCAGTAATTCCATTGTATGGTGATGGATGTTAACTAGACTTACTGTGGTGGTCATCTCACAATACATACAAATATTGAATCACTAGGTTGTACACCTGAAACGAGTATAATATATGTCAATTATATCTCAACAGCAACAATAAAATTTTTAAAAAACAGTAATTCCACTTCTAAGAGTTTGGCCTTGGGAAATAGTTGTAGATATGCGAAGTTATATATATGTAAAGATAAATATCCCAGCATTGTATGTAATTCTGATTAAATGATCGATTCCAATAACTATCAATGTGACTTTGGTAAAATAAAACATAATAGTAGTAGTAGTAGATTAATATTATTAATTAATACTCAATCACTTAATACTCATTTTGTACCAGGAGCTGGATTTTGTGCTTTACATACAACAGCTATTTTAATCTTCATTTCAGCCCTAGAAGATGAGGACTATTATTTATTTATTTATTTATTTATTTTTTTAAAGATTTTATTTATTTTATTTTTTCCCCCCAAAGCCCCAGCGGATAGTTGTGTGTCGTAGCTGCACATCCTTCTAGTTGCTGTATGTGGGACTCGGCCCCAGGATGAACGGAGAAGTGGTGCCTCGATGCGCACCCGGGATCCGAACCCGGGCCACCAGCATCGCAGCGCGCGCACTTAACCACCAAGCCACAGGGCCGGCCCAAGGACTATTATTTTAAGATAAGCATATAAAGTGCTTAGCACATTGCTTTGCATATAGCAGGAGTTCCAAAAAAATACTAACTACTATTATTTCGATTTTCACAGATGAGGAAATAAGAGCTATAAAAATTTTAAAGATGTTATTCAAATTAATGTCATGTGAAAAAACGGAATAATGAATGGGAAAGCGAGACAGGTGGAGCACCTAATAGGTACCCCTCCCTAACTATTGATCCTGACAGCGGCATCAGATAGGAGAACCTATGTCAAGTGTTAGCAACTAGTACTTCTGTGCATGACACGTAAAAGCCAACAAAAAGAATTAGTTACCAAAAATATTACACTCAAATTGTGGAATTAAGTACGTGTACGTGGTCAACAGACACACAGACAAACATACACTAGCAGCAAACAATGGAAAGTAAAAATTTTTTAAGTTCTATTTACAGTGTTGCCACAAAATATAAAATACTTAACAATAAATCTCATAAAAGAGGCCCAGGAACTCTACACTGAAAAGAATAAAATATTTCTTAGGGAAATTAAAAAGGACCAAAATAAATGGTAAAGTATACCACATACATGAGACGGAAAACTAAATAACATTAAGGTAGTAATTCTTCCCAAATTGATCTATAGATTCAATGCAATATCAAGCAAAATGCCATCAGGCTCTTTTGTAGAAATTGACAAGGAGATTCTAAAGTTGATATAGAAATGCAGGGATCAAAGCAATTTTTACCAAAAAACAACACAAGTTGGAGGACTTAGCTGTCTAATTTCAAAGTTTACTATAAAACTATAATAACCAAAATAGTTTGGTATTGATGAATAAACTAAACATATAGATCAGTGAAATAGAATGGGGAGTTCAGAAACAGACTCATATATGTTTATTCAATTTATTTTTGACAAATATACTAAAATTGTAGGTATAAATCTTTTCAACAAACGGTAGTGCCACAATTGCGTATCTGTATGCAAAACATTGTTTGATCTATATCCAACTATACACAGGAATTAACTCAAATGAATCAAAGATCTAAATGGAAAACCTAATACTATAGAACTTTTATAAGTTAACATAGTAGAAAATCTTTGTGTTAAGCAATGTGTTCTTTGATACAACACCAGAAGCCTGAACTATAAAAGATAAAATTAATAAATTGAATCTCATCAAAACAAAAAAAATTCTGCTCTTCCAAAGATACTAATAAGAAAATGAAAAGGCAGGGCCAGCCCTGTGGTGTACTGGTTAAGCTTGCATTGGCAGCCCAGGGTTCGCAGGTTCAGATCCTGAGCACGGACGTACACACCGCTTATCAAGCCATGCTATGGCAGCGTCCTGTATAAAGTAGAGGAAGATCAGTGTGGATGTTAGCCCAGGGTCAATCTTCCTCAGCAAAAAAAAAAGAGGAGGATTGGCAACAGATGTTAGCTCAGAGCTAATCTTCCTCAAAAAAAAAAAAAGGGAAGGCAAGTCACAGACAGCAGGAAAATATTCATAGCACATATATTTGACCCCCCAAAAAAACTTGTATCCAAAACATATTAAGCACCCTTAGTGCTCAACAGGAAGACACACCATGTAATAAGAAAATGGCGAAAGATTTGGACACTTTACAGGAAATATATAAATTTACCATCAACATATGAAGAAATGCTGATTATCATTAGTCATTACAGAAATGCAACTTAAAACCACAATGATATCTCATCATACCCATTAGAACATGGAAATGTAAAAAGTCTGACCATATGAAGTGTTGACAAGTGTGAGAAGCAAACAGAACTCTCAAACACTGCTGGTGGGAACGTAATATGGTATAATCACCACAAAAATGCCATAGAAGTCTTTTAAAAAGTGAACATACCTCCCCAAAATGTATCACCCCAATTTAGTCATGAGAAAAACATCAGACAAATCTCAGTTGAATGACATTCTACAAAATACCTGATCAGTACTCCTCAAAACAACCAAGGTTATCAAAAACAAAGAAAGTCTGAGAAATGATCACAGCCAAGAGCAGATAAGGAGCCATGTAACGTGGTAACCTGGAAAGGATCCTGGGACAGAAAGAAGATATTGGGTAAAAACTAAGGAAATTTGAGTAAAATATGGACTTTAGTTAGTAATAATGTATCTTTATTGGTTCATTAATTGTGAAAAATGTACCATTCTAATGTAAGATGTTAATAACAGAGAAAGCTGGGCGTGGGGCATATGAAAACTCATTGTACTATCTTAGCAACTTTTCTGTAAACTTAAATCTATTTTAAAATAAAAAATTCATTTAAAGACAAAAAACCCAGGGGCTGGCCCTGTGGTGTAGTGGTGAAGTGCACGCACTCCGCTGCTGGCGGCCCGTGTTCGGATCCCGGGCACGCGCTGATGCACTGCTTGTCAGGCCATGCTGTGGTGGTGTCCCACATAAAGTAGAGGAAGATGGGCATGGATGTTAGCCCAGGGCCAGTCTTCCTCAGCAAAAAGAGGAGGACTGGCATTGTATGTTAACTCAGGGCTGATCTTCCTCACACACACACAAAAAAAGACAAAAATCCCAGCATAGCCAACACAATATTGAAGGAGAAGAACAAGGTTGGCAGACTGATGCTCCCCGACTTCAAGACTTACTTATAAAACTATAATAATCAAGATGATGTGGCATTGGCAAAAGAATAGACAAGTAGATCAGTGGAACAGAATAGAGAGCCCAGAAATAGATCCCCATAAATATAGTCAACTGATCTTTGACAAAGCAACAAAGACCCTACCATGGAGCAAAGGTAGTCTCTTCAACAAATGGTGCTGGGGCAACAGGGCATCCACATGCAAAAAGATCAATCTAGACACAGATCTTACACTTTCCACAAAAATTAACTCAAAACGGATCATAGACCTAAATGTAAAATGCAAAACTATAAAACTTCCAGAAGATAACATAAGAAAAATCCTAGATGACCTTGGGAATGGTGATGCCTTTTTAGACACAACGCCAAAGACACACTCCATGAAAGAAATAATTGATAAACTGGACTTCATTAAAATTAAAAATCAAGATATAATTGACATTAAAATTATGTCACTTACACCTCAATTAAAAAAATAAAAATTTTTTAAATGAAGAGAAAAAAAGACTTCTGCTCTATAATAGACAATATCAAGAGAAAGAAGACAAGCCACAGACTGGGAGAAAATATTTGCAAAAGACACATCTGGTAAAGGACTGTTATCCAAAATATATGAAGAACTCTTGAAACTCAACAATAAGAAAACAAATAACCAGATTAAAATATGGGCCAAAGACCTTAACAGACATCTCACCAAACAAGATACACAGATGGCAAATAAGCATATGAAGAGATGCTCCACATCATATGTCATTAAATGCAAATTTAAATTGTTTGCATCAAATGAAAATTAAAACAGAAATGAAATACCACTACACGTGTATTAGAATGGCCAAAATTCAGAACACTGACAACACCAAATGCTGGGGAAGATGTGGAGCAACAGAAACTCTCATTCATCGCTGGTGGGAATGCAAAATGGTACAGCCACTTGCAGTACAGTTTGGCAGTTTCTTACAAAACTAAATATACTCTTACCGTATGATCCAGCAATCACGCTCCTTAATGTTTACCCAAAGGAATTGAAAACTTATGTCCACACAACAACCTGCACTGTTGTTTGTAGCAGCTTTATTCATAATTGCCAAAACCTGAAAGCAACTAAGATATCCTCCTGTAGATGAATAGATAAATAAACTGGTACATCCAGACAATGGAATACTGAATTCAGTGCTAAAAATAAACATGCTATCAAGCCATAAAAAGACATGGAGGAACCTTAAATGCATATTTCTAAGTAAAAGAAGCCAATCCGAGAAGGCAACATACTTTATGATTCCAACTATACGAGATTCTGGAAAAGGCAAAACTATGGAGACAAAAAGATCAATGGTTGTCAGGGGTTGAGGGTGGGAAGAGATGAACAGGCGGAGCACAGAGGATTTTTAGGACAGTGTAAATACTCTGTATGATATTATAATGATGAATATGTGTCATTATACATTTTCCAAACCCATAGAATGTACAACACCAAGAGTAAGTCCTAAGATAAACCTTAGACTTTGGGTGATTATGATGTGTCAATGTAGGTTCATCCTTGGTAAAAAATGTGCTATTCTGGTCAGCGATGTTCACAATGCGAGAGGCTACGCATGTGTAGGGGCAAGGGGTATATGGGAAATCGCTGTATCTTCTCAATTTTGTTGTAAAGCTGAAACTGCTCTAAAAAAATAAAGTCCTTATAAAAAAAAAGTTGATTTAAAAAGAAAAATTAAACATACATCTACTACATTACCCAGCCATTCCACTCCTAGGTATTTACTCAAGAGAAGTAAACACATATGTCCATACAAAGACACTTACATGACTGTTCCTAACAGCTTTACACTTGTGAGCTGCATAACAACGTTTCAGTCAAAAATGAACAACGTATAGACAGTGGTCCCATAAGATTAGTACTATATAGCCTAGTTGTGTAAGAGTCTATGCCATCCAGGTTTGTGTAAGTACATTCTGTGATGTTCGCAACATCGAAATCACCTAATGATACATTTCTCAGAATATTATCCCCACTGTTAAATGACACGTGACTGTATTTGTAATAGCCAAAAATTGTAAACAACCCAAATATGTATCAACAAATGACTGGATAAGCAAATTGTGGTATATCTATACAAGGGAATACTATGAAGAAATAAAAAGTAACAAATTGTTGATAAATGCAACAACATCAATGAATCTCACAATTATTATGCTGAAGGAAAGAAGCCAGACAAAAAAAGAATACATAGTATGTGATTGCACTTATACAAAATTCTAGAAAATGCAAACTAATCTACAGTGACAGAAAACAGATAAATGGTCACCTGAGGACAAGAGATAGGGGTGGAGGGTTGTGTGGAAGGAAGGGATTACACAAGAGTATGAGGAAACTTTGGGGTGATGGATATATTCATTAGCTTTAACGTAGTGAGGTTTCCCAGTGTACAATATGCCAAACTCTATAAAATTGTACTTTTTTTTTTGTGATGAAGATCAGCCGTGAGCTGACATCCATGCCAATCTTTCTTTTTTGCTGAGGAAGACAGGCCCTGAGCTAACATCCGTGGCAATCTTCTTCCACTTTATGTGGGACACCACTACAGCACGGCCTGACAAACAGTACGTCGGTGCGTGCTCAGGATCCAAACCCAGGCTGCCAGCAGCAGAGCACGAGCACTTAACCACTATGCCATGGAGCCGGCCCCTAAAATTGTACATTTTAATTTGTATAATTTATTACATGCCAATTTTACATCAGTGAATCTATTTAACTTATATTAAAAGTAAGAAAAAGAGAGAACAGATATTTAGATGCAAAGAAATGACATGAAAACGTATATAAGTTTACTTTTGTGAGTGATAATAACTTAGATCTTTAGTCTTAATGTGTCAATTAATTAGGTCTTTATTGTTAGGGGATAAAGTGAAATCCAGAATTAAGTGGGATTAGTTAGAAGCCATTTTTAGAAAAAAGAAAATACAGTGCTCTCCATTATAAACTAAGGGTCTTCTAAGATCCATTGCCCATAGACAATTTACTTGGAGAAATTATTTTTTCCCTGTAGTGGTTATGGGTTTCCCTGAGCCATTCACATTTTAATTTAATGACCTTAAAATTTAGGAAAAATAGTGGTACATTTTGTTGCTGCTGGAAATAGAGAAGCTAACTGGCCTACGAATGACTCAAGCTGGTGGTCTTGGCCTCATTGACACTGGACATCAACCAGCTGAGCTAATCAGACACTGATAACATTACAGAGAAACTTTATTGGAGTATAATTAAAGTACACTAAACTGCACATGTGTACAGTGTACAATTTGATCTGCTGTGAAATATGTATCTGTTCATGAGACCATCACCACAGCCAAAATAACAAATATTTTTCAGCTCCAAAAGTTCCTTTGCCCCGCTTTGAAATCCATTCCTCCCTCCCCCTCATCCCCAGCAACTACTCACCTGCTTTCTCTGTGTTGAACAGTTTGCTTTCTTCTATAATTTTATATAAATAGCATCATAGAGTATGTACTCTTTTATCCCTTATTACATTTTAATATCTTTAGAAATTAGCTACACCACTTTTCTTATTCCTAAGACTAGTAATTTGCGTCTTCTTTCTTTTTTCCTGATCAGTCTAGCTAGAAGGTTATTGATTTTAATGATCTTCTCAAAGAAACATCTCTTGATTTCATTGATTTTCTCTATTGCTTTTCTGGTTCCTGGTTCATTGATTTGGGCTCTGATCTTTCTGTGTCTTTCCTTCGACTTTCTTTAAGTTTCGTTTGCTTTTCTTTTTTCTAGTTTCTTAAGGAGGAAGCTGAGTTCATTGATTTGAGGCTTTTTTTCTTTAATAATATAAGGCCTTTTGTGCTATAAATGTCCCCTTAAGTACTACTTGAATCCACATATTTTAGTGTTATGTTTCCATTTTCATTCAGTTCAAGATACTTTGTAATTTCTCTTTTGATTTATTCCATGACCCCTGAGCTATTTATGAATATTAGCTTGGGACTCCTTGGAGATTTTTCAGCTATCTTCTGATATTAATTTCTATTTTAACTCCATGTGGTTATAGAACAGATTTTCCATGACTTGACTCCTTTTAAATTCATTAAATTTGTTTTATAATACAACATATGTTTTAGCCTGGTAAATCTTTCATTGATACTTGAAAAGAAAGCATATTCTGCTGTTAGGCACAGTGCTCTATAACTGTCAATTAAGTCAATTTGATTAATAGTGATGTTCAAGTCTTCTGGATACTCACTGACTTTCTGTCTATATTTTCTGTCGCTAATTGAAATCTTTGACTATAACTGTGGATTTGTTTGTTTCTCCCCTTAGTTCATCAGTTTTCATCTCGTGTATAGTGAAGTTCTGTTATTAGGTGCATAAAAATTTAGGATTGTTATATCATCTTGGTGAATTGACCACTTTATCATTATTAAATGACCCTCTTTATCCCTGCTAATATTCTTCATCCTAAAATCTACTTTTTCTGATGTTAACGTAGCCACTCTGGCTTCATTTTGACTAGTATTAACATTGTCTATCATTTTTCATCTTTTAATTTTAACCTATTTGTATCTATATTTGAAGTGCATTCTTGTAGGTAACATATAGTTGGGTCTTTCTTTTTATCACTCTCACATCTCTGACTTTTAATTTGGGGTGTTTAAACTATTTCTATTTAATGTGGTTATGTATATGGTTGGTTTTAAATTTACCAGTGGCTATTTTTTTCTATTTGTTCCATCTGTTTTCTGTTCCATTTCCCCTCTCTTTATACTTTCCTTTAGAATAACTGTATTTTTTAATTATTTCATTTTATCTCCTTTGTTGTATTATTTTAATGGTTGATTTAGTGTTTACAGACTATGTCTTTAACTTATCACAGTAAGCCTTCAAGTAACATTATATACTTTACATGTATTAAAAGAATCTTACAACATGTTTCCATACCCTGTCTCCAGAACTTTGCACTACTGTTGTCATAGATTTTTATTTCTACATATAGAATGAGCCCACATTTCATTGCTCTTATTTTTTGCTTTAGACAATAAATTTAAAGAGATTTAAATAATAAGAAAAAACTTTTATATTTCCCTACATAGTTACCATTTCTAAGGCTCTTAATTCTATTGTGTATATCCAGATTTTCATCTACTATTATTTTCCTTCTGCTTGAAGGATATACTTTATGATTTCATATAGTGCAGTTCTGCTGGTGATAAAAATCCTTCAGTATTTTGTGTCTGAAAAAGTCTTTGTTTTGCCTTTGTTTTTGTAAGATATTTTCACTCAGTATAGAATTCTAGGTTGACTGATTTTTTTCTTTCTGTACTTTAAAGGTGTTGTACACTGTGTTCTTGCTTGCATTGTTTCTGATGAGCAATCTGCTGTTTTTCTTAGTTTTTGTCCTCTGTCTGCAATGTGTCTTTCTTCTCCAGTTACTTTTACTGTTTCTTCTGGTTTTAAGCAATTTGATTATGACGTGTTTTGGTGTAATTTTTTTTGCAAGTTTCATGGGCTTGGAGTTTGTTGGGCTTCTGCATCTTGGATCTGTGGGTTTATAGTTTTAATCAAATTTGGAACAATTTCAGCCATTAATGATTCTCCTCCTAATATTTCTTTCTATCACACTTCCTACCCCTTTGGGGACTCCAGTCATATGTTTATTTGGACACTTAAAGTTGTCCCACAGCTCGCTGATACTCTGCTCATTTTCCATTCAGTCTTTCTTTTCTATGTGCTTTATTTTGGATAGTTTCTATTGTTATGCCTTCAAGTTCACTAATTTTTTTCTTTTGCAGTGTTAAATCTGCCACCAATCCCGTCCAGTGTATCTTTCATACGTTATAGCTTTCATCTCTAGAAGTTTGACTTGGGTCTTTTTTTATGTGTTCCATATCTCTACTTACCATGTTCAGTCTTTCCTATAGCTATTTGAACACATGAAATTGTTATTCTCTTTTAACATCCTTGTATACTAATTCCATTATCTGTGTCATTTCTGGGAAATTTTCAACTAACTGGTTTTTTCCTCACATTATGGGTCATATTTTTCTGCTTTTTTGTATGCCTGGTAATTTTTTATTGGATGCCAGACACTGTGGATTTACTGGATATTTTTGTATTCCTAAAAATATTCTTGAGCTAAGTTACTTGGAAATAGTTTGACCCTTTTGAGTCTTGCTTTTAAGCTTTATTAGGCAGGAGTAGAACAGTATTTAGTCTAGGGCTAATTTTGTTCCACGACTGATGCAAAATCTTTCTCAGTACTCTACCCAATGCCTCATGAGTTATGAAGTTCAAGAACTGGCAAAACTGACCTATCGTAATAGAAATGAGAATAGTGATTGCCAAAAGTGGGTAGAGATGGGAACTTTCTGGGTGTTACTTACACAGATTTGTCAAATTGAACAGTTAAGATCTGTGCATGTCACTGTATGTAAATTTTACCCGAATAAAAAAGCATGTTTAGTATCAAATATATGTGTATGTGTATAAATTCTGAGAGAATTTATACCAAAATTTCAATAGTGAAGAATATAAGGTGATTTTTTTATTATCTTCTGAATATTTTTCAGTGTTATCTAAATTTTCAATAAATACACTTTTTAAAAAATACATAAAATTAATATTTTTAAAAATTAAAGTATTTTGGGGGGACTCTACCCTATACAATGGATAAGAGAAAGGTAACTAATGCTTATCGGGTATTTTGCTATGTATCAGGTCCTTTAAAAGGCACTTGATTACATTTTTCAATTTGATCAACATAACAGCTCTGTGAAGTAGATATTACCCCATTTGCGAAAGAGGAAATGGTGGTTCAGACAAGATGTTACGCGCCAAAGGTCCCCCAACTTGATCTTAGGTCTGCCTACTTCTGAAGTCCATGTTTTGATTCTAAAAAGAAAATTAACCCCTGAGACAGATTTCTGAAATTCAGAGTCAAGAGTACTTGGCAGGATGGAAAAATTTCAGAAATATATCACTGTCTACAGGCATAGGAATTTCCACACTGGGCCCTGGGAGTTCACTCTTAAAAAGGCAAAGTGAATTATTTGTGAAGGCAGAGTCATGAACCAAGTATAGTTAATCTGAAACTCTAAGATAAAAAGAGAAGTGCGTGGCCTCGAGAAAATCCACAAGATCTAGGACCCTACATGCAGGTGGTAGGAGAGGGAAGAAATATGTTCCTTCCTTACAACCTGTGGGCAGCTTATAAGGACAAAGGCTGCTTTGTCCCCAGATGGAATAACCCCTCAGAGGCCAAGGGTCAAGGCTGTCAGGTTACAGGAATAGGTGTACTCTCTGTATCAGCTACCTCCTGCCCAGGCAAGCCTGACTCACAGGTTGGTCACCTGTCTGGAATGGACTGTGGGAGAGCACGCCAGTGAGGTCACTCAGAGAGCAGTTTCCTTGTCAACTGTGTTCAGATCATACACCTTTTATCATACCAGCTCATTCCACCTTTTATTGGAGGCTGTTTCTTTGTGAAGTGAGTCTCTTTCAATATCTACAACATACTTTGAATGCTGGGCTTTAAAAAACTCCTTTGCTTTCTCTCGCATCTCCCAGCTTAGAACTGTGAATGAAACATTCATTGATCATTTTCTTAGAGCATGAAATGGAGTCTCTGACTTCCAAAAAGCTCTCCCAGGTCCAATTGCAAGGGGACCAGGGATCTGGGATTAAGACTTGAGCCTGAAGCTCTGTTTAGAATGGGAGTCTCTAATGTTGAGTAAGAGGCCTCCATATGTACAAGTTGGTCGATATTCTCTCAAAGTAGCACGTGACTTTAATAAACTAATCTAAATCCTAGTCTCAGCAACAGTTATGTATGAGAGTTGGTAGAGAGGCAAATTACGGCTCTCACATTTCAATGGCTTCATCATCCTTCAGTATGTATCTTTGTGTGCAAAATGGGAGCTTGGGAGAGGAACCAGAAGAACTGAGCCTCACTCCCCACCACACCCCAACACACACACACTGCCTCTTTTATAACACAGCTGGGCTGTGCCAAGTCCTCTGCCAAAGGCCAGGCCCCAGGCTCAGTGGGGGCTTCCTAGTTTCCATGGCTCATTCACTTCTGAGACCTTTGGCTGAGCTGCATCATGGGGGGCTAATTACTGCCAATTGTGGCAGCGTTGTGTTATACTTTCTGACGTAAAAAAAAATTGTCTGCTGGGAACTGGACTAAAACGAACATACAGCCATTTATTGTACACTTGTTAGGAAGCCCCCAGGACGGCCTACTCAGAGTGGTTTTTCTTTTCTTTTTTTTTTTGTTTTTGAGGAAGATTGACCCTGGGCTAACATCTATTGCCAATCTTCCTCCTTTTTTCCTTTTTTCTCTCCAAAGCCCCAGTAGATAGTTGTATGTCGTAGTTGTACATCCTTCTAGTTGTTCTATATGGGACGCCGCCGCAGCTTGGCTTGATGAGTGGTGTGTAGGTCCACGCCCAGGATCCAAACCAGCAAACCCCAGGCCACTGAAGCGGAACGCACAAACTTAACCTCTGCGCTACCAGGTCGGCCCCCCTGAGTGGTTTTTAAACACATACGTGGTCAAAACTTCTCACCTCTTAGAGCCAAGACCAGCAAATCAGTGGGTGTTGAGAAACACAAGCTTACCTTCTCAGCCACCAGGGAATGCTCTTCGAGGGTCAGTAGTAGGATTCTGTAGAGAACAAGCTCCATCTTGAACCCTCTGATCTTCCCTAGTTTCCCAGTAGAAGTAAGATGAGAATAATAAAGACAAAACATTTCTGGAGCATTTATTATATATTAAGTACTGTTCTATCACTTAACATGAATTATTTTCTTGATCCTCAAAATAGACCTCTGAGGTAACTGTTATTATTGTGATTTCGTAAAAACTGAGACTCAGAGAAATTACATGTATTCCCAAAGTCACATAGTTTACTAAGTGGTAGAGTTTCTGATTTTAACTGACCGCAAATATTGAGCTTCCTCCACCATAAGCAGAAATCTTGCTGGCCCACAGCAAATACTCCTTAGACTAGTCCTTTCAAAACTTTTCTGACCCTAGACTCCCTTCAATAAATATCTTTCAGCAACACCTCCAACACAGGCATATTTATTTATAAATTAGATGCACTAGCTAATATCTATTAGCATTGATTGATAACATAGTATCTCAGGGCACTAATCATCATTAGTGACAATGGACATAAAACTATATTTTAAGATAGTGTTGATAATTTGGAAAATTTTTTGGCCAAATCTAATTAAATCATTGTTATTTTAGCCTCACTGTATGGCTGACAAATAATTTGTTCCAGGAGTAGAAGAAGTAATCTGTCTTTTGTTCTTGTCTTCTTGTGCCTGAATTTCTCCTATCGTCCACAATCCACAGTTCCATTGCAGGAAACATGTCAAGCCGCTTGTCCATTTTGTGAAGGTTATTTGGTTAAAATTAGATACTCTGGTTTGTAAATCTGCTCATCATATATATGTAAACCTTGAAAGACCATAATACGCTAAAAGCAAAAAGGAAATAAGAGCACCAGTGTAGACTCCTTCCATATTGCACAATCCCCGCTCTCCCGTAGAGAGCTTTGAGTGTGCAGAGGACCCAAGGTGCCAGACTGAAGGCAGCAGGGTCAATATGTACATTCAATATTAGAAAAAAAAATGTATTTCCTGTTCTTAGACTAAAAGTAAATATGAACAGGAGTTCTAATGCTTTCCTCCCATATCCCATATCTTACTCCGTGCGATCCCTGGAGTATGTACTCCCCCCCGGGACAGCCCTCCCCTAGAGGAAGGCTGACACGATATTCCTGAGTTGGACCCCATTCAGATACAGAAGGCTGAGGGTTTGGATGAGAAAAGCAGTTGGGGGGCGGACAAGAAGATGACCTCTCAGGAGGAGCAAAGTGGGTGCTCAGAGCACCGGCAGGAGCAAAGCTCCAGGGCTTGAAGGCCGCACTGGTGACAGGCGCTGGGCATCCCCAACAGACTCCAACCTGGAGGAGGGGAACGTCAGCTGCAATAGCCTGAGTTGCTAGATTTCATCCTTTCTGAGTCCGGGTCTTTCAGAAGCCTCTTTCCTAAATACTTGAATACCAGAGTAAACGAAAACATACTCTGCAGCACAATGATCCCTTAAGGTTTGTTTTCCAAGATGGAAAATAAAGGCATTTCAGCCCTTCCATGGATAAAAATATCTTGCCGTTGATTTTGAAACCCCTTTCATTTGTCTCCCACAGCCCAGCCCCATACAATGGCACTTTGTGTGAGAGCTTTCTGCATGGGCCAGCCAGGCCCCACTTCCTTCTGCCTGCCAACAGGAGGAGACAAGAGGAGGGCTGGGAGTCCGGCAGTGGGAGAGGACTTTGGGCAGGCCCAACGTTGCTGTTGGACATCATTCAGAAATCCCCACTCCGCGGGGGTAGCCCAAAGAGGAAAACAAACAGAGCAAGGAGTAGCGGAAAATGCTGAGTCCTGGAGCTGGCCGGAACAGCATTCGCCTTTCCATGCTCGGAGCCAGCCGTTCTGCCCACCTGCAGCTGCAATAGCAAGCGGGGCCCACAGCAGGCAGGGAGGCCTTGGCACCCGGAGTCCTGTCCAAGGGCTGGGAGGGTGGGAACAGACACTCCTCTCTCCTCAGACAGGCCCTCTAGAGACCTTACCCTGAATGCTGAAGTCTTTCCCTTGTCTGAGGAATCCAGGGGAAAAAACAGTTCTCAAAGAAGGGAGAAAAAGACTTTCTTGAGCTGTAGTTTCAGATTTACCAATAGCTGCCACTTACGTAACATTTACTGGCGTCAAGCACCAACATATGTTAATTGGCAATCACCATATTAATCCTGTGAGGTTGGTACTATTCTCCCTATTTCATGGATGAAGAATTTGAGGCACAGAGCGGTTAAATAACTTGCCCAAGGTCACACAAAAGTAGCAGGGCCAGGATTTAAAACCATGCAGTTGAGCATCAGAGTCCATACTCTTAAATGTTACTGCCTCTTCTCTTCAGCCTATCACATTTCCTCTCTAGGAATATAAGCTATGAGAGACAAAGAGAGGAAACTCAGACGGGGAGTAAAGGGAATGGATGTGCAAGAGAAAGGAAGAATCACTAAAGCCTGGAATAATAGAAAAATAAAAAAAAAAGCAGGAGGCTGGCAGTCTGGGAGAAGGGGTGTGAGACCAAGATACAGAGATGGCAAGAAATGCTGAGTTGGGAATAGAAGCTATAACAGCACTGGTTAAACAGAGGCCTGCTCTTTCTTATGCCCCCAAATAGGATTCTGGGAATAATGCTCAGAGGTCACTCAGCACGTGCAGGGCTCAGGCAGCTCTCTGGGAGGCTGAGGGGCAGGCAGCTGGAGCGGAGAAATGAGCACCTTCTCTTTCTCTTCCGGTTACAGCCTGGGGTGGAGGCAGGTGCCCAGGGCTTCAGGGAGAAATTAGTACCCTGACTATAAGAGATAGCCTTTGTCAGTCATGCAGGGAGGCCTGTCACATCCGTTTGTAAGCTAAATAGCTCTTGTTCCCAGAGGAAGGAAGGGTAGGAAGGAAAGACAGAAAGGAGGGAGGGAAGGAGGAAAGGAGAGAGAAGAGATGGACTATTTCTTGCCTGTGGTTGGAAGAACAAGCCCTCGACCCTCATCAGATACAGAGGATTGGCCTTGAGTCAGTACACTAAGAGCCAATTTTGCCTCTGTCACCAGTTTAGCTACGTGATCTCAGACAAGTCACCAAAACCCGTTCCCTTAAATCCCTTATCTATACAATGAGAGGATTGGACTTTATGTCTAAAGTTCTTTCCAGTTCTAAAATCCATACTCTGGTGACATTGTGACCAAGGACAAGGATTGTCATAGGCATCTTTGCATACCACCCTAAGTTCTGGTCCTAGCACAGTGGCCCACCACCCGCTCACACCAACCAGTCATCCAATCCTGGCGATTCCACCTCCTAAATACCTTTCTGCCTGTTCCCCACTGATTCTCTTGGAGGCATCTCTTCTGAACAAATGAAACCATTTTGCAACTGGTCTCCCTGCCTCCATCCTTGTCCCCTCTGATCCCTTCTCTGCTCTATAGCCAGAATGATTTTTCTAAGCACAGATCAGATCATCATCAGATGTGGAAAGATTCTCAGGGCTCTACCTTACTCTTCACAAGGCCCACAAGCCCCGAATCAACTCCTTTCCCTTCTCCCCGTCCTTGCCTCTCACCACTACTCCATTTCACCTTGTGCTCTGGTTTCACAAAACTAATCTCCGTTTCTCTAACAGTCCATAAAATTTCTCACCTCTAGGCTTCCACCTGTACCTCTTTCCCTTTCCGCCTACCTAACTGCTTCTCACCTGTAGGATATAAATTCTTCCAGGTTAGATGCTCCTCCTAGATTTCAACTCATACTGCTATTATACTGGATAGTAATTCTCCCTTTACTTGTCTATAACTCTTAATTTACTAAAAGCAGAGTAAAGGAAAAAGTGGTGCCTATCTTCCCTTATGATTTCCCTAGCACGGAGCCCAATTCCAAACACATAGCGGTGTTCAAAGAGTGTTTGTTACTTGAAGAAGTTTGTTTGGTAGTGTCATCATGTAGGGTACCTTCCAACTACAACATCCTGTAGTCCCATGAACTGTGATCTCAGAGACGTTGCATTTTCAGTTTCTGAAAACTAAGAGATATGAGACCTTCCATCACTCCAGGATCTACCTTTATTAGTCTCCCATTCCCAGTCTGAACATCAGCATTTAGCAGATTGCTGGAATCCATTAGAACTAATAGATATAATTGTCACGATCAATTCTGAATCAACTGGGGTCAACTTTAAACCAAGATGTGTTGCCTGGAAATTGAATGAGATTCAATATAGTAAAGAAAGAGGGTTGGGGCTGGGAGGACATGGGGAGAGTCAGATCTACACTCTAGTACCAGTTCTGTCACTGATGGAGTGACTTGGGGCAAGTCCTCTGGCCTCTCTAGACCTCAAGTTCGTGCATGCCTAATTGAAGAGATTGGACTAGATAACATTTTAGGGCCCTTTTGACTCTAAAACGTAGAATTTAGAGTTCTAGTCTTTGTTCTTCCACTCATCATCTGCTAGGCCATTAATGGATTTTATAAGGAGACAGCGTAAAGTATCAGGGAAGTGGAAGGAATCGCTATGAATAAGTACGCCAGGACAAGTGGACACTGAGACTGTCCTAGGTTCACCAGGATGTGTGGTCACCTTTGTTTTAATTAAGTTTTTGTTATCTGGGCTTCAGGTTTTCAGCTTGTGGTCACAGAGAAGGCTATTCGGAATTTGTGGTCAGGGCTCTGTTCTAAGATTTCAAGGAGGCTGCACACATGGGTGCCAAAAGCAGCTAACATGCCCCATCATCATGCAGGTAGCTCACTTGCTTCCCCTACTTGCTCCTGAACAAGAAGCCTGAGCCCAGAGTTTATGCAGCCTCCCAGCCCCACCCTGATGTGTTCCACCCCCACCAGTGGTCTAAGGGCAGTCATTGAAGAAAATATTTTAAATCCCTTGGGCTCAAGTGCACAGCTCTGTGCTATCATCATAAACACTTGACCACAGAGAAAACAGGTAGCTGAATGAAATATCCATTACTCTCCAAACACTAGTCATTGTCTCTACCATCACTTTTACCTTTCCTCTATCAACCTCCCACCTTACAGGTGCATTGGCTGTACTATATTTGTAAACTGTCTTATTCCCATGGAAGCCAGAACAAATGGACAAAATTGGTCTGCCTGAAAAGTAGATTAGCAGAGAGGATTCCTCAACTCAATCCCTCTTAAATTTGAACTTGCCTTCCCCTGAGATCTGTAAGAGCAACAACCAATTTGTATGAGCACTCCACAATTCCAAAGCCTTTTTGAACTTCTCATCCCATCTCTTCTGATGTTTGGAATGTTCTTGCCTCAGAAAGGCAATCCCGGATCAAAGCCAATAGTCATCATCAATTTTCCAGCCTTGTGACGACCGTGGCCACCTCTTTGAGTCACTTACCATTTCCAGGCACAAGTGAGGGACAGCCCACGAAAGGGTATAAGAAAAGTCACAGGCTGACAGTGTGGAATGGGCTGGGAGAAGGTCCTGGCTATCTCCTGATCCTCAGTAATTCCCACAAGTGGTTGCTGAAAACCTCCTTGCTCCTCTATGTCACATCACATGGAGTGACCAGAGCTGCCCTGACATCAAAGCTCTGTAAAAATGCTGTGGCTGAGAGAGCACTAGAGCCTGAATGGGAGGGATGAGAGATTAGAGACAGGACTGTAACCTCAGAGGGCTCTGGGGGTTGTGTAATGTGTCGTGAGACCTGGTCATTGTTGATTCCCCAGTGTTGCTGTGGGTAGATGATCATCTCTACCTTCACTTCAGGCATCAGCACATTGAGATACACCCAGCAAGTGAATGAAATCGGCTTTTCCAGGATAGAAATATTTTCCAGGAAAATGCAAAAGGGACTGGGACATTGAGTAAAACAGGAAATGGCACTGATCAAGGGACAGGGAGGCTGGAGCCACCTTCTCCCTATTTGGAGTTCTAAATTCTCAATAAATGTTCTTTTCCTCAACTTCAAGTCTTTTAAAATGTTCACCAATGGATCAACACCTCATTCTATCAGACTCCTTAAGTCTCTGCCTCATTGCAAGAGGTGCCAGGAAAGTGCTTTTCTCTTCTATATTTGTTATTCTTAGGTGAGGATTCTCCTAGCATGGAGGGATCCCACACATCAGTGAACCACCAGCAGCACGCTGAGCCAGTATGCCCATAAAATGGCACTGGCCAAGTCCTTGGACCAGGTACCCGGAGGGTCAAGCATCCCTATACCTGAGCTAGAATAAGGCCTTTGTACAACTGGAATTGCACCACGAACCACCTTCCCAGAGCAGCCACTGGGGAAAAGCAGAGGTCGGAAAGCGTTGTGGAAGTGGAAGAGCTTCCTTACTGAAAGAAGACTGTCTTGTCCCATATTTGGTGTATGAAGTGTGCTGCTTAGTAACCGAGACTGTGTCTCCTGTGGATGGTGAGCCATCAGCCAGCATCATCAAAGGGGACCTTTCAGAGTTCTTGGGTGGCAACATGGCATCATGGAAAAAACAAGGGCTTAGAAGTCAGATGGTTCTGATGAACCTGATGACCTCTTGTACTCTCTTCTACTGTAGGTTCTAGAATAAAATGACCTTCATGCCAAGTAAACATGGAATATGGATAGATGTCTTCACAGGGGTCACAAACTCAAACTCTACAGAGACTTGGCAGGAATGCAAATGAGTGGGGGTGACCTACTAGAGACAGAATAGGAGATTCATGTTCATCTAGAGGGGGCATCTTTTACTCAGTGTCCTGCTATAAAGGACCCCATGACCCTACTGCAGGTTATTGCTCACTGGAGCTACATAGGTGAGTCCCAGCACTGGGAAGACCCAACTGAGCATCTATGGCACAGAAGCAGCCTACAGTCAGTCCGTGTGTAACCTCTAGTCTACACCACCTGCCTTGTTTTACCCAAAGCACAAATCACAATCCTTCTCCTTTTTAGGTTAAAATAGTTACACTTCATTATATAGGAAAGCTCTGTTGCTCAATTTTTTTTTTGGCAGGGGTACTATAGTTTGCTCCAAAGCCATAGCAGTGGTGAGTCAGACTCACCTTGGGCAATTACTTTATCCCACAATCTCCCCAAAGCCTGTCAAATCTATAGATTTGTGACCACCAGCTTCTTGAACGACTCCTGCTTTCCTTGTGTCTCCTATCCTCACTCTCCCCCAGTCCCCCAAACCCTGCAGTTGTTTTAGAAGAGACTACCTCTCCCCAGCCTCAATTTGGTGGTCTCAGCAGTATCATTAGGAGTGATCATCAAAGCCCAGCTGTCCTAGAGTTCGCCATCTAAACTACAGCTCCAAATCTGAGAACAGAGGTCTAAGCTTATTTCCTTCAAGCCTATCTTTTAACTTTTTACCTGGTCAGCATTAAATCAGATACTGTGGGGGATAACAGCAACTTGGCACTGAAGGGAAGCTCTCTGACCAAATCCTTGACTGAGGCAGAAACCTATTCTCTGTGTACTGTTTATTCAGGGGGAGAACAGCTCAGATGTGGCTTCAGGTTGGCTCAGGAGTTGTGGCTTTGCCCAGGTTTGCAGCTGAAGACTAGGAAATATAAGGACCTCAAGCCATCTTCCCAAAGTCTTCCAGCAAGTGGTTGACTGGGATAGAGGACTCAGAACTTTCCTCGAGGCCAGGCCAGCTCCCTGACCACTAGACCACACAGTCGGTGTTTAACGTGCACTCAGCAAACCTCAAGCTCCAGGCCTGAAGAAACAGATTTTCCAAAAACAGAGCTTTCTTTGTGAACAATTCAGCAAAAATTCTCTTTCCAGCTGTGAGTTGGGATTCATGTTGCAAATGCTGGTGTTAATTAAAAACATCCACCTTCTACAGTTTCAGCACAAGAGAAAAGCACCACGCAGGATGTGTTCCTAAGCACTCTTTCCCAAAGCACTTACAAATATAATTTCATTTATGATGTGAGCCGCTGGGGGTTCTGACAGATATTATCATTTCCAATTCTCAGGCCCAATACAAGAGTTGGGGCCAAGGAGATGGATGTGATGGGTCTAAATTGGCACAGAGCAAAATTAGTATCAGAAGAAGAAACAAGAATACTATTTCTGCCTAGAGCATCGACTAAAGATGTTCAACTTTCTGTGTTAATATCAGGAACGTTACCTAGTTGGGATCAAATAGTTTATCTGTTGAGTCATTAAAAATTATATTCACGTGGCTCTTAGTCCTTCAGACATGACAAAAAGAGGTATGACGAGGCCACAGACATTCCAAGAAGGATGACATCATATATTCAATAATTGGGGTATTAGGTTATACTGCCCTATATTCCCGTTATACTTCTCACCTTATTGGGAAATCTTTATCTAAAACGGTCCTTGGCTAGTGAGATCAGCAAGACTGAACTGCATTCCCTCCTGTGCTTGTCTCCGGATGGTTATCTGTCCTGCTCTCACAGGTGACCCACACAGGAAAGAATCGAGCCAAACCCACATTGTTATGAACGAATTTCTTTGTTTTAATCTCACACAGTTTAAAATACAATATGAAATCAGGCTACAGTATATAAAAAACTCTCCAGCAAAATGATGTGCCAGCATCAGCTACTAAAATAAACAAACAAAAAACTCCCCCATAAGAAATTTTTTTGCATTTTTAAAAAAAAACACATAGATACTTACATCGCTACATCTCTAAGCTACCTCAGTTCTGATTTTTAAAAAGCACCTGCTTTTCCTTTTTTCATCTTGCTTTTAAATTTTCAGCTTTTAAAAAATATAAATTATATGAAAATACAAGTTGGAAAATAGTCAAACACAATATAACATCTTTTTCACCCCTATACTTCTCAGCTTAAAAAAAAGTATTCTTAAAAAAAGTTCAATAACTGAGGCAGTATTCCTGATAGAGATAATTTCATTTTAATATATATATTTTATATATGTATATGTATACATATATTTATGGTTCCTTGAAACTTCTTTGGAATGTAGATATGAGTTCAACGCATTTATATAGACCCCAACAGAGAAAGCAGCATGCACAGCATGACAAGAATAGAGAAGGTATAATTTTCACCATGAAGATTAGGCAGGTTAATGCTCTAAAACCCAGAGTGTTCGTCTCCAAAGTGAGGAAAAGCACATCTGATCTTTGAATGCCACCTCTAACCCCACAGCCACAAAACCAGGGCTTGTGTAGGGCAGTCCCTCCCCCTAATGGAGAGGGGAACAAAAGTGACTCTGAACCCTACAGCCAAAACCACTATGGGGTAAGGCATCTCCAGGAAAATAAGGTTTTCACCCAGCTAAACCAGATTTGCCCGTCCTTCCTCTGAAGTTAACATGTGTTTTTAAAAAGCATAAATGCAACAATTCTGCTACATTTCCAGTGTATAAACCACCCACCACTCTTCCTGGGATGGTCTCTGGCCTTTGGACAGGAGAAAAAGCATCTGGCCAGATAGACAAAGCTGTCTTAACTAATACATTATGTACAAATACTGAAAACGGTGGACCTAGAGAGAAAGGGCATCTTAGCAACAAGCGGGCTGAGGAGCACGAGGAGGCACTTTCTTGTATCTTATCTGCTACAGAATTATTGCAGGAGTTAGACACACTCACGCAGGGGAGTTTTCAGCATAAATTTAATGAGAAAGATTGATGAGTTGAGAAAGTGATGTTATGCCTGGTTGCAAATGGCAAGCAATGACCGACGCTCGGCCTTGGTTCTACTCGCGCCCATTACTGAAACATGGAAAGACTTAACTAGAAAACTCAGGTATTATCTCAGCTGCAGTTTTGCATGTCTGCAAACATGCACGCACACACACATGCATACGCACACACGCACACACACCTTTGCCAGTGCCCAACAAAGATCACATAATCTAAGAGAAAACAATGTAGTCCAAACAGTTCTGCCTAACACTCCCTGAGCAGCTCCTAAAATATTTCGAGAGCTTCATTAAGGCACCTGCATCCAGAAGAAGATCAAAATACACAGCTGGGCTAATTCTGCCTTTGCTTTCCAAGTGGACGCTCCAATTGATCAGTATGAAGAAACTCATGAATCAGAGAGCTAAGTTCCTGATAATTGAGGGTCTGCAAGAGGACCTGGGAGTAAACAATCCATTTTCTTGAGGATATGCTAGAAGGTAGTTAGTACTTCCAGTTTCTCAGCTAGGGCCCAAGAAGGCTAGCCCTGAGAAGCCCATCTTAAACATTTCTCCACCTCTCTCATTGAAGTCCGTAAAGCCATCCCTCTGTTGTCATCTTTTCATTCGGGCATCTATATACTGGGGAGGATTCTAACTGTATGAGGCACTTTTCCTCACTAGTTAGATGTTGGTTTCCCCCTCAAAACCCCATTTTCAGATCACCCTTCACAACCAGTAGAAAGATGACTGCTTCAGTTGATTATGTTTGTAGTTAAGCTTTGGGGGAACTAAAAACATATTCAAGTCTCACGGACCACCTTATTTTCTTCACTCAAGCTCCTTTCCTTATGTTTCTTTGCCTTCAAGTCACTGCTTCTTCAGCAATTATTAACCTTCACCTACCCTGTGCCAAGATAAAAGATCTGAGCACGAGGCCCTAATAGCATCCGCACTATTTACTCTGCATCCACAGTCTCACCTGACATCCGACTCGACTAGCTTAAATTCTTCAAAGGAGAGCCTTGCACTTCTCCCCAAAACAGCCAAGCCACATTTTACTTATAGGCAACCTTAATTTCCATTGCTCCTAAAATCCAGTAAGTCTAAATGGCTTCATCAGACATTCTTCAACTCATGTCATGTCTGCAATTACTCTTCACTCATCAATCAGAAAGTTGTACGTTTCTGTCTACTGAATAACAGAGTAGGAGGGATGCTGGGGAAAGAAGACATAAAGGAGAAAGTGTAGAGTGTTAGTTTGGAATGACATGCATTCAGGACTTATTTCTTGAGACCTGAGGGGTAATGCCCATGCACACAGCCTTTATTCCAAGTCATACATGTTACAGGCAAAGAACCAATAAAGAACCAAGTCAATCTTCCTCCTTCCATCTCCTTTCCATTTTGTCAACAGAGCTCCTACATTTACTGTGGTCCAAAACCAGGGCTGCAAAATACATTCAGTTCAAAGACTTAATGCTTCTTAGCTCAACGTTAAGTCCAAACCCCGAGAATCCACTAATGACAAATAAGTAGAGGGGGTGATAATTTTTTTAAATTATAGATGAAATTCACATGCACAGTTCCCTTGTACTCAGATCAGCATTATTTTTTCCTTCGTATATAAGTCACATGAATTTGGGATCCCCGATCTCAGTGACAGCACTTTGCGTTTCCAGTGGGGTCTATATAAACAGTTTTCTTTCATTGTGACAGAATCCTCAGCCAGCAAATAAAAACAAACGTGCGTGATACTGCAATACTGAGACCACCTTAGAGCTTAAGACGATTTTTAAGAAAAAAAATACTGGCACAAAATTTAATAAAATAAAATTTAACACAAAAACAGTTTTGGTCCCTCCCCACTGAAGTCCATCTTTGTTTTGAAAGTAGAGTAAAAGTCCTTGGCTTTTAGTGCAGCCCCAAACAAAATATTTTATCCCACCTCCCTCTTTTTTGCCCTCCCAGACCTAAAAACAAGGCAAATTAATTGTCTTTCATGGGTCTCATGACTCATGATGCATCAATTTCTTTTGCTAATAGGTCCATCACTCAAGACACATTCTTTTTATGGATGATTTTAAAAAATGACTGGATACATTTGTTTCCTCCTCCCTTAAGCCAGATTCTTCAAGCTTCTAAGAAGACCCTTCCCTCTCTCCTGAAAATTTGCTCAAGAATTTCTTGTCCCACCCACCCCACAGGTCCTGGCTCTCCTTTTCCAACTGCGCACAATTGATTATAGCTGCAGCTCACTTAGCTCCCACCCCTGAATGTAAAAAATGAGTTCTGGAAAATTAAAAATAGAATAACAATTAAAAATTAAGAGTCCGACTGACGTGGTTGTTCTTTGAAATGTCTCAGCAGAGTTTCCCCAACCCCTTTGGTGTCCATCACTCATCGGCATCGGGCTTGACGTCCAGCATGGCATGGAGCTCCTCGGGCGTGTACCCCAGGAGGCTCTGCAGGTCACACACAAAGCGGTACACATAGCGTTTACCCGCTGTCTTGTGGATGATATTTTTGTCATAATAGTAACGTAGGCCACGGCTCAGTTTCTCATAATTCATCTTAGGTTTATTTTTCCTTTTTCCCCATCTCCTGGCCACCTGAAATTAAAAAATAATAATAATAAATAGGAGGAGGGGTAAAAATCTATCTGATATTTCAAATATACATGTTGATATGCCTACACCCATTCATTCATGGTGACCCATTATGTCAAGCAAGATAGTTACAGATTCATGTACAAAGAAGATATTTTTCTGATCTATCTCTTCTGAATTCCAATATTCAAGAAGTGGGCAAGAATGGCAGTCAAGTTGATTCTTTAAGCTGATGAAAACACAGTGGCCCTGAACCTCTATGTAATAGAGTTAAAGCATTTCACATTGAAAAATAAGAAAAGCAACACTATAAACTCTCCTCTTTCTCCATATTATAGTAGAATTTTCTTGCTTTGAAAGCATAAAATCTAACGTGAGGGAGTGGAGCAGAGCTGGGCTGCAATCATACCTGCCTTTCACCAACAGGAAGCATTTTTTCTGTACTGGGGCACAGTGTCTTCTCATCTCTGCCAGAACAGAGATGTTTTCTCTCTTGTTCATTATCTTTTATCCTCAGAATTGGTCATGGCACAGAGTAACCACTCAATAAGCATTTGTTGAATAAAAGAATGAATTAATGAACCAATTGTACCAATCTTCCAAGGCCTCCTGAATTGTCTGAGCCCTTTCAGATTCACAGGGAAGGGTCAGGAAGAGTGCTAAGTCGGAGACGGCAACTCCTATTTACGAAGGGTCTACTATGTGCAAGGCATTTTGTGTGCAACATATCAGTTAATCCCAGAAAACAAATGGGCAACGTAGATATTTTCTGTTTTCCAAATGATGAAACTAAGGCTCAGACAGGCTACAGAACTTGCTCAAGTTCACACAAGTAGCAAGTGGCAGATCTGGGATTCAAATCCTAGAATATGTCATCCAGGCCCACACAACCCCTGTCCAGAGTTCTCTCTCATCCTCCCTCAACACAATACTCTCCAGTCACTCCCTTCTTACCTCATCTGGGTCAGAAAGCTTGAATTCCCAGCCATCTCCTGTCCAACTGATGAAAGACTGACAGGATTTATCAGTGAGTAATTCCAGAAGAAACTGCCACAGCTGGATTGGTCCACTGCCTGGAAATACAAGCCAGCACGAATCATTACACCAGATGCTCGGCACCCGCAGAAACTAATCCCGTCACACAGCACGCCCTCTTCCCTCCTCTCTCAGTCCATCAGCCAGGAGAAAAGGAAGGCAACATACAGCACAAATGTTGGAGGAGGTGCTGTGAGCTCAAACAGACCGAACAGCGAAGAACTTCCTACCACAAGAAAAGCATTTAAGACAATAAATCAATTGCCATATTTTGGTTGACTTTAGGGTAAGTCCATTTTTATTGCTATGCAAACTAGAAAGAAAATATTGGATATACCCGCTGAGATATTCTAAGGCAGCATAATCTTTTGTGCCTTCAAAAACTGTCACTTTTTTTGCACGAAGAAGTAACAAAGGTACTAAACTCAGGAATCTCTCTGCCAGCTCCAATCAGATGTCAAAGCCCATAAGCACTCCTCTGGAGGAGGAGCCTCTGGCCCCTGATTTGCAAGTGAGAAGGACCACTATCCTAGGTTATCTGACAAGGAAATGGAAGTGAGCTGTTCTTCTGGTCCTGATATCCCTCTCTACCACCAGCCCATCCTCCCAGGCCACTCACAGGCCAGCACCTACAGTAAGAAAGGAAAGCATTTGTGAGGGATTAACATGCCACCCAGGAAATCCTCAGAGGTCAGGTGAGGACCAGCTCAGAAACTCTTCCTGGGCTTGGTATATTCTAACTTACACACAGACACACTATTCTCTTGTCTTAGCCATCAGCACTGCCAAGATCTTAGCTCTGGAAGCCCTGGTATTCTCTGACAGTCAACGTATCTTACGCTAAACGATGCATGCCACATAGATTTCCTTTTAGGGTAACTTTCTATTCAGAAATGACAATGCTGCCAGTTATTCCTGTCTAATTTATGGGTGTAGCCACAGAGACAAACATGGGTTCAACAGTCTGTGGGGCTTGTTATATGTCTACACTGTGTCTTATAACACCATCTTGGAAACAATGTGGACAGAGCAGGACTGGGAAAGACCCAGTCTGTGTAGAAGAAGGAAGCCTGGATGCTCGGCCTCACACAGGAAAACCTGACTGTTTAAGGCTCTAACCCTTAACCCAAGTTTCAAATTTATCTTATCGAAAGTGAACAAAGTCAATAGGAAACAAGCTTTTAAGTTCCCTCTCAACCTAAAAAAGAAATGTTCTTCATGATCCATAAGGGTAAACTACTTCTATCTTATACTTCTAGAAGGCATGTCTACATGCGTCATTTTGCTTGCTCCTAAAATCCACTCCCCACCCCTCTCGATAAGCAAGCACAAGTGGTCTCGCTGTTCTCATCCTCTTGGTGCAGAAAAAGGTGCTCACAAAAGTAATGTGACTTTGCTCCAAGGAACACTTAGAAAACGGTGGTGCTGGGTCTAGTGCTCAGGTCTTCAGACTCCAAGCACCAGCGCAACCTGCACGGATGCCTAGGAGGAAACAGCAACTGAGCTGCGTGGCCATGGGACAGCCAGAGGAAGTGCTCCTTCAGTAATAGCTTCCTAGTGGTGGTTTCCAGCGCTCCTCCTCTGCACACCCCAACTAAATATGGAAAATGAAATATATCTACCTCATCCTTCTAAGAATGCATCTTGAGCTCTTTAAAACTATCTATCTTGCAAGAAATATCTTACACATGTTCTAGAGTAAAATGATTCAGTAAATGTCTACAACATAAATTAACATACCCCTGAGGGCTACGCTGGCAGCCCTCCTCTCCTTCTATCCCTTGTTAAAAACCATTTAGTATACTACTCAGACACATCTGCAGGTTTCTTGGGAGTTGAGTCAAGTCACTAGCTACTACTCTCTGCCTGGGCTCATAGGACTAAATGTGATGTTATGTGAGGAATCCATTAAGAAGCCAACCTGATGGGCAAGAGTAAGAAAACAAATCTCTAACAAGAAATGCTATGGAATTTCTGGTGGAAAAAATTAAGAGAAAGCAGCAACAAGAACCCTTGTGACATACTAGATTTCCTGAAGAAGTGAACAATGACTCTACACCCAACAGGACCCCTGAAGAGAGACATATAAAGACAAAGCCACTACCCCAAAACTCTGTTAATGAGCCAGGGAGTCCACAGTCAAGACCACAGACTGTACACATGAGAGAGAGAGAGAGGTTGCTCTAAGACCTCTGGCAAAGAAACACATGTACAAGAGCTATGATTTATGGTGTACCTACTATACTTTATCACACTGTGTGTGATGCTTTATAGCCATCTCATTTACTTCTCACAGTAACTCCACTGGGTAGATGCTATTGTTATCGTATTTGTTTCCACCACTTTACAGCAGAGGAAACTAACACACTGCGTGGCTATGTGACTTGTCCAAAGCCATTCAGATCAGAAGCGGAGTGGCCGTGACTGGAACCCAGGCAGTTTGACTCCCAAATTCTTCATCTCAACACAACGCTGCCCCTAGACAACACCAACCCAGAGGGTGGCATCTAAACTGCCTGCTTGATTGCAGTGAACCAAAGGATAAAAGAATCTGGCTTTTAAAAAACGTCTTCTCTTCCCCACCTCTCATGGCAGTCCAGGACGCTGGACAGCCAGTGGTTCTCCCGGCCGTCTGACCACTAGCAACCTCAGCGTCCACCTCCACAGGTGACATGTCCAGCCCAATTAGTCAGGTCCCCTTGCGGTAGCTGTTAGGCTATGTTACTTCATTATTTCTCACTCCCACTATTTACCTTAAAATCTCTCTCACATTATTTACCTTAAAATCCCTTTGGGGAGGAAGGGGCCAATATACCAAAGAAAGGGAAGGAAATAGCAGGATTTCCTCTACCTGGGCAAGTCTTAGTCCTCGGCAGGGAGCAGCAAGCACATCGCAAGTCCCTGAGAGGAAGGCCCGAGAGCACACCACAGTCTCTTGTCCTTGAGACTGGACGTAAAGTAGAGAAGGGGACTTCAATTCCTGTAGCTAGAACCAGCTCACAGAGGAAGGAGGAATCTCAGACAGAATTGTCACTGCTGTTGCCCCTGCCAGTGTCATTTTCTGAATTGAAATGTCTGAGTCGAGTCACAGGCTCTATACACCCTGCTTCCGCCATTTCTCTGTGTGTATTTGACCCCTGACGTCTGTGTAGATGGCCAGGGGGCAGGGTGAGTCCTTGTCTCTTCTCCTTGTGAGTTTTCCTTTGTTCACAGGAACGTGAAACCGTGGAATTCGGGAACTGGGGACCCAGGTCCTAGGTGCGGTGCTCTCTAACTCTTTTTTCTATTTACACCAAAGGGAAGAGGGAGGATAAATAGGAAAACCAGATGCCTAAAGAAAGCATAGGAACCGGAATGGGAAGGAGGTCTCTGATTAGCTTCACAATAGGCAAGTCAAAATAGCGGTGATGTCAGCTTAAGTCTCCTTCTCTCAGTTCTTGAGGAAAAATCCTGCAAGCCCACCCAGGGCTAATGGGAACACACAGTGCCTTCACCCTGGTTTTCCGGAAGTCGCTGCTCCCCTCTCAGAAAGCCCACACTGTGGAACCAAATGAAAAGAAGCCATGATTCCTCCCCAAGATTCCTCCTAGTACCTTTCTGCTGACTCCCACCCTGCCCTTTTGGTTGTGGGGAGCAAGAGAAGAGTAAGGACAAGGATTATTCTCAAAGCCAGAAACACTGGGTCAGGGCACGAATGCTGGGTTCAGGGTGAGCTTGTCCCCTGGCTGGACTGGCGGATGGCCTAACACAGCAGACTGTCTCCACAGCACTGTGTCACCCTCACCTCAGGGCTGGGAGAGGAAATCAGGGCCACTCGGAAGCCCACCGCTGAGAGGCAGCTCTAGGTTGGAATGCACGCAGGCTACGCTGACCTGCAGCAAACATCCTGGCAACATCTGAGTCTAGGCCCATGGGAAGCTCTTATGCCCCAAACTTGTCGAAACACTGAATGAACCCAGCACCCCAGTTACAACTCTCCCAGAGGATGTTTCTGTATTGCTTAGTGTAGGTCTGCCCAAATCCTCAGGGCTGCAAGGCTCCATCCCCTGTCCTTGCTCCAACATATCCTAAAACTGTAAAGCCTCTCCCTCCATTCTCCTGCACCCCCTCTCACCCCTGGGCCCAGCACCATCCACCCACCCAACTGGACTGTGGTCTCAGTGACCTCTGTCCCAGGGAGCAGAGAATGGTACTAAGAATAGTGCCAGTCATGGGAAGGGGGAGCTCACATACTAAATGTGACTCACAATGGTGTCCCTGTCTGGGGGCCCCAAGGCAGTCAACGGCGTCCTTCACCATGCTGCCCTGGGGTGTCACACATCAGGAATCCGGTGGCATCACTGGGAAACTATGCTTCTTAAGTCAAAGCTCTGAGCCACAACAACAGAGGGGTCCCTGTTAGAAGGAAGTCTCTCTCCAGAGCAGTGCGGGAGGGAGGGAGGGCGGCCACCACACACACTCACACACCCAACTCCACACCCCCTGCCGTCTGCTCCCTTGCTCTCCCTGACTGGCTGCAGGGGGGGATTTCCTCTGACTGCTTTGTTCTTCTCTGCTTCTGGGTAAGAGGAAAATTCCTAGTACAACACTGACGGCTCTGATTTGGAGAACATGATACAACCTCAGAAGAAGAAATATCAGGTGGGTACCTGGAGGGACCCCGAGCCAGCAGAGCAAATCACATAAAGATGTTTCCCTCCAGAGGGGACCCTGAAGGCACTTCAAATCTAAAGTTACAGTCTCATTTTTCCTTAAAAGGCAAAGCTTTGAGTAAATTTCTATTCATTTTGGTCATATTTTAAGTCCCTTCTCCTTGTCTAGGAACTGGCAGGCCCATCATCTATCTTGATGAGGGTTGGTCATTAAAAGTCCCCTGCTCTCTTGCTCCCTTTGAGTATAAAGAGTGAGCAACTTCAATAAACATATAGCAATGGGCTAAAACAAAATTTTAGTAAGATGCTCTTGATAATAATCTTTTCCATTTGGCAATCTGTCACTATCTTTCTTCTTATCTTCTAGGTTTGGGGGTTGCCTGCCCCTGGCAACGAATTCACTTCTAGTGGATGGGGTTCAGGATTGGACTTCAGTTTTTCTTTTTCATTTCAACTGCAAGTTCTCACTCTGTCATCTGTGCCCTAGTGTGAGGCTAACATGTAAGAGTTGACTTCATACAGACTGAGGTCAGCACAGGGCAGTCACCCTCTCGGGCAGCCTCCCTTGTGGTTTGCTTATACCAAGACCAAGCCTGATGGTTTGCTCTACATCCATCTCTCTCATCACCAGAATATATGCTTCAAGGGCGGGGACTGTTTTTTCACTGCTGTAATCCAAAGCCTAGAATGATGCCTCTTTGACAAACACCAACAATCAAAATGCCATCTGTTGTTGAATGTCTCCAGTTGTTAGCTCCCTGAGAGCACACACTCTATCTTATTGATCCCTATTTTCTCAGTGCCTGGTATGATCTGACCTCTGACAGGTGCCCAATAAACATTTATTGGATTGTATTACTCAAACAGTCCTCCTCTAAAGAAAGGTATAAGGATTTAAACAGCTACCCAACTTCTTCTCTCTATTAAACTATATTTGGGACCAAACAATATGGGTGACTCCCAGGCTATGTTTCATCAACATGTTCCCCAAAATAAAACCGACCACACCTCCTGTCCTTTGGGGATTCATTTGCTACTTTGAGAAGCTAATCTCTTTAGCTCAACTCTAAAAGTCAAATCAAATACCTCAGTGCGGGCAGGACACCACATTTATTTTAACCTATGAAACTCTCATGGTTGGCCACCCTTGCAACAGGGCTGACTCTGCCCTGAGAGCACACATCTGGCAGGTGGTCCTAAAACAGAGGAACGGGCCTGACTAGCCCCTCCCTTCCACCCAGGTGTCTCTACCCACAGCCAAACGAGGATGGCAAAAACAGAACACTCAAATCCAGAAATGCCCCATCTGTTCACAAGTGTATTTTCCTTTCATCCTACTGTAGGATTGCCCATCTCTGAGAGTGGAGTGGGTGACCCCAGAGTCTAAGCATCAACCTCCTTCTAAATTATCATTCACAGAAGATTCCAAAATCTATTTCCATTAAGTCCTTATGAATGAACTTAAATGACAAATTAAATGGAAAACATTCTCACTGTTTCTTGCTCTCTGGACCAAACAACCTAAGGCGGTACAAAGTCTTCTACCTGAGGATGAATAATTCAAGAGATCATATTGCTGGACTGTTTGGCAATCAAGGCACTGGGAAGATTTTCAAAAGAAAAGGAATATTGGGAATGCTTGATATTTTGGCTTGGCTTTATGCTTGTAGGCGCCTTCTCCCACTTCTTCTGAGTTATGCCCTTCTTTTGCTCCCAATCCTGACCCAATCTCATGTCATCTCTAACATGATTCTATAACTAGTCAACAATGCCTTGGTTTAATGAATCACTGCAGAGTCAGTATGTTCTATACATATGTTCCTGTATCAATGGCTAACTCCAAGGCAACAATTGGGGATATAAGTTCTAATAGTTCAACTCATAACCACAAAAAGCATTCTAACAGGTGCTTGAAAAACACAATTCATGAATATAATGATGGACAATAACTTCATGAACTTGCATTGACTTATTGCTGAAATAGCCAGTGTTGAACAATGGAAACAAGTTAGAAAACAGGTCTCAAATCAATTAAAACCAGCCTTTGATGTCAAGTCCATGTCTCTGACATGTTAGACCAAAAGAGAAGAAGGAAGCATTCCAAAATTAAAAAAAAAAAAAATGTCAAGCAGCGAAGAACTGAGAGATCACAGCAGACAGCATCCTATAAAATTTATATATATATAATACACATGCATATAAATATATATGTATATATGCCCATGGGAAAGCCCAAAATGGGGAGCCAAGGGTCCAGGTCTTTGATCCAAATTCCTCCCTGATTCACTGTGTGACGTTATTCAAATCCTTAACCTCTCTGGGCTTTAGTTTTCCCATCCCTAAAATGGAAACAGGAATCCCTGCTCCTCCCTACTTTACAGAGATGTAAATTAAGTTCCTATTATGAAAAAGTATATATATATCAATATATAAAGAGGTGACTAAGGTGCAGAACAGTTTGAGAATAATATAAAATACAACAATGGAATTAAACAGAATGAAACAACAGAAAATATATTTTTAAAAGCAGACTTTTCAGAAAGACAAGACAAAAAGATAGACCTGAAAAAAAAAAGAACATAGCAAAAGCAGTGGATAAAATTAAATATTCTTCCAAGAATTAAATTGGCATTTTACATGGAAACTTCAAACAAGCAGAAAGTTGGAGGCTAAAAGCAAAAAAGGTTAAAGTATATAAATGTAAAATTTTTTAAATATTGTCGATGAGAATAGCCAGTTAAGATTTTTCAAGCAGACACAGCTCTGTGAAGTTCTGGCTCTAATTCAAAGCAGGCACACACAAAAAGACAGAGCAGATGCACGCTGCTTTGCAAGTGAAAGTATCACAGACATTTATGGTTTGGGGAAATCTCGGCCACAGACAGACTTAGATCCTCTTTCCCCCAATGCGCTTTTTTCCCTAATCATTCATGCTCCTCACCAAGCATACTCCACCTCATTATGATGTAGGGTTGACCTAAAGGGAGTTCAGAATTCCCCATAAATGTAGGTAGTTTGGGCCTAAAGGGCCGGATCCCATCAGCATTAACTGAAGGAAAAGCAGAAAGTTCTGTCCAGCCACCAATGTCCAAGGCAGGCTGGGCAGCACGCCCAGTGGGCTGGTGACAGGCTGGCCGGGCTGCCCGACCTGGGGACAGACGTAAGTGAGACTCACTGGCGAGTCTGTCTTGGGCCTGAGAACAAAACAGTTCCACACTTCAACGTGGGGAAGAAAGGCCCTTGTTTTTGCCCAGGCTCCTCACACCTGCATGTGCTCAAGTACACATGTGTGGGGGCGGCTGCAGGAGAAAGGAGACGCTCCTCTCTTAAAGAGGCAGCCTATATTCAAATACAGCCAACTCTCTCCTCCAAACCCAAGAACTCTGTCTAACCAGCTTCAAGATACCACTCTGACACAAACTTGGACAGCGAGCCAGTGAAGCTCAAGTCAGGAAGTGGGTTTCTTTAGAGCTTTTTCCTCCTGATGTCTTCTAGGTAACTGATTGTTTTAAGAAGTCTCCAGAAATGGTCTGGGTTTGGATTTAAGGGTACGGGGTGAGAATTTTGTTAGAAACCAAAGAAATGTTTTTTCTAACCAATATAATTGTCTAAAGAAAATGCCTTCCTAAGCACCTAGGTAAAAAGAAGAAAGATGTGTTGGTTGATTAGGATTAGAAAATCGGACTTGAGAAGTCTGAAGCCTCTATCTTTTCTCAGTAGATTCTCAGTGCCATCTCTGGAATCTATTTTATCCTAGCAATAAGTTTCCCTGCATATCAAGGATGAGAGCAATGACTAGTTATGCATATTAGGATTCGTGGGGAGGTGAACTAGATCCTAAATGATCATTTGGGCACTAGACTTCTCAAGCATTTATCCAGCAAATAATTTCTGAACATCCCCCAAATGTAAGGCATTGTTGCCAGACTGGGTTGAATAACAAAACAGAACATTAACAACAGCATGGAGGTAGCAGAAGAAACACTTTTTGTTCCACTATAATGTGATGAGCTGAAAATATCCCACCTACGCCTTTAAAGAAGAAAGGACCGAGAACCCAGCCTTGAGGGGCCTTCACAAGAAACTGCACCCACCTCGACTCTGAATGTCAAACACCTCCACATGCTTGTGCCCTATGAGCACCTCTCCAGCAATGCGAGTCCCATCCTCGTTTCAGAGTTTAAACTTTCACATTCACTCACATTAGGAGAACTTTCACTCTTATTATCTCTCAGGGAGAGGTGAGTCACACAGAAGACAATGCAGTTTGGTTAGTTACAGTCAACAATATGCACGGAGCTCTGAAGCCCGTCAAGGGCCACCAAGAGCATTGGCACCATAGTCTTGAATCCTGCTCTACAACTAACCAGATAGATAAGCTGTGTTGGCCTGACAACCCCCACATTTATCAGTCAGGTCTCATGTGGCTGTCATACGACCTGTGGCAGCCATGACCATGTGCTGCTCAGATGTCCCGCTGCAGGAAGCATAACTGACTGGATCCACCATGTCCCCACCAAGGCCACACTTCCTGGGGGCTGCTCCAGCCAGGGACTGAGCATGGCGGGGCCTGAGGCCCATTCCTATGAGATGTAGAGCTCCTCCAGCGGGCAGCCCAGACCCAAGGACTCCCCGTCAGCCTGGCCAAACCTTTCTTGGAACTGAGCTGCAGCTGGAGGCTCTTCCTACCCAAATCTCCTTCCTTCCCTCTCTCCTTTTACTGGTGACAGAGCTGCAGCATGGTCTGAGGGCTCCCCCACCTCCTCTTGCTCTCTCTCACCACTTTGTCCTTCACAGATGTTTGTTCCCCTCCTCCAGTGAGTTTCTTGCAAGTCTAATCATGTCTTGACATCTGCTTCTCAGCAGACCCAAACTAACACACTACTAATATTGGATATTTTCCTACTAATTGTCTGACACTGTGAAAAACTTTGAAAGGCATCTTCTGTGCTGTTTGCTGTGTGACATTGGGCTCTTTCCCTATCTGAACCTCAATTCCCTCATTCGTACAAGGAGAATAATAGAACCTTCCTCATGTGTTGTTGGTGATGGTTAAAAAAAATAATGTATATGAAAGAGTCTAGCACACAGTAGGAGCTTAACACACACATGGGTTGAGCTGAATAGCTGAAGTGACCTAATCTGATATTAAATATCTGCTGTGCCCCAAGACACTGCCAGCAATTAATGGAATTCTATAAGCAAAATACATTATCCCCTGACCTCAAGGAATATAGAGTTATACTGAAAGACAAAAGGTTTGGAGAATAATATGAAATAATAGTAACAACTAGCATCTAGAGAATAGTTCCTATGCACCTAGCACTGTTCTGGGTGCTTTCCATAAACTAGTCATTTAATTCTCACAACAACCCTATCAGAGAGGAACTACTATTATTACCATTTTGCAGATGAGGAAACTGAGACACAGAGAAGTGAGTTTGCCCAAAGTGAAACAGCTGGTCAGTGGCAAAGCCGGGACACACTCAGGCTGACTGGCTCCCGAGTCCATGCTCTTAACCCCTACATGACGCAACCCCTGAAACGTAACCAGTGGTTAAACAGATGGGATGTCCCCCCGCCCCGTGTGTTGAACCTGGACTTAAATCTTAAGGCATACCCAAGTGTCAGACCAGGTACAAGAACCATCCAACCTGCAGGCATCACAGGAAAGTCAGTTTAAGGAGAACAGGGACGGGCAGAGCTTCTCTTGGATCAGGTCTCTACACTGAGGAACCACTGCTCCCTCTCCAGAGCAGCAAAAGCCCTCCAGGGACAAGAGAGAAGCGCTAAGGGGCAAAAGCAGGAATGTCTGGGACTCTGGAGGAAACCTTTCCCAACAGACATTATGGGGAGTTTCTGAGGCCTGTTGTTCAAAGGCAACAAGAACCTCTGTGGATGCCCCAGCAGCACACTGGCTGAATGTGCTCAGTGGAAACATTTTACTTCAAAGACAAAAAGGTGGAGTTTCAAACCGGAGACAGAGTGGAATTCCAGAACAGTCACCACCCAATTCCATCATTTGTAGTTAGATTTTATTAAAGAAACAGTGAACCAAAAAGTGTGAGACTCAGAGACTCCTCTAAAACAAGCAGGGGGGCTGTCCCCAGAAAAGTTGGGTCAATGTGTGAGCTTCCTGCCATCCAAAATCCAGGCATCCACAAGGCCTCAGCAAGTTGCAGACAGCACCAGGGTGTGAGGTATGTCTGCAAAGCATAAATGAGCCTCTTCTGCCCCAAATACAGCTTGCGAGGTATTACTGTAGCTGAATCAAGACATTGAGGTGGTTCAGCCAGTTATGGCCTTCAAAGGCAACTGACAGAAACAAGGAACCTCCGCTCTCCATGTTTTTTAAAGATATTTCAAAAAAAATTAATAGTGAGGCTGAATCCTCCTACCACGTGATCTTTTTCTACTGGTGGCAGATGACTAAGAAAAACTGTCACAAAAAGGATCAGTTAGAAGGCAGAAGCAGTGAAACTGTTATGTAGGCCATAGAAGGGGCTTCTCCTTCCACCCAGCTCAAATCTTTCAGGGAGTTTTCCTCCCTCACACTTCAAGGTATTTCCTATCAATCTCACAACTGAGCAGCATGTTAACCCATTACTCCAGTGAGATCCCCAAATCCATTCCACACACCCCCTTAGGACCTACCGCCAAACCCAGCACAAAGAATTAGAATCTCTCCCAGCTGCTAAGATGCTGGCTGGCAGCAAGGCTCCCTTTAGGCTGAGGGGGTCTGTCTGGCTTCCTGCAATTGGCTAATCACAGGGGCTTCTGAGCCAGAAAGGCAAGACACTCTCTGTTGCTGCCTTTCTCATTTCCAAGCCCCTTTCATCCTATCCAGTCAGGTGCTACCCAAGGATGCTCAACAGTGAGACTGTGACGGCTTCCTGTGAGCCCGCAAGCCAGCTTCAGCTTGGCCTGGCCCCAGAACCTCAGGGCCCCTGTAAAGGGCAGCTACTGCACAAAATGGACACCACAGTTCAGTGCTTATGTCAAGATGTTGGTTCTTCTCAACTTTAGTCAATTCACACTGTCTTACACCAACAGCATTTACATAGAGACTATATTCCAGAGTTTGGCTCGGGTAATAATCTCCTCGAATTAAAAAGCTCTACACTGTTCCTAATAACATACCCACTTGGGTTTAGAATTTTAAGAATCCTCTTAAATTCACGCAGCACCACTAATTTGCTTTAGTGACCTCTCTCCTCTTTCCCTATCGGTAACTTAGGCTCATTCCAAAAGTTTTCTCAGCTGTTGTTTGTACCTGAGTACACTGAGATTATTTTGCAATCCAGCTTTCCTCCAGAAAACTGTGATTTCAGGTAATGCCGCCAAATCTCAGGTTTCATTCTGAATTGAAGGGCTTTGAAGCACTTCCTTTTGCAGCAAAGTTGTTTATTTTCAAAAATATGTTTTAGCAGTAGCTTTGGGTTACTGAACCCTAAAACTCAACTACGAGTCAGAACTCCAAGCTTCTGGGTTTGGCCGAGGGACTTTCTTACTGTACGACTTCAGACGGGCTCTAGTACCATCTACGAAATGGCAAAAAGAAGATTTATTTCAGGCCGGAAGCAATTTGAGAAGACCTACAGGGGAACGTATGGGGCATCTTTTCCTACAAGACTGGTACCTTTTTTTTTATGATGTCTCACGCAAAATATTTGGAAGTTGAATTCCAGATAGTCCCAAATTTAGCCTTAAGGAAACTGAGGAACTATCTATTCACTAATCTGCACAGCAGTATAAAACATAATTTTGTTACAGTTAATGAATGGCTTTGGGCTTAGCTTTTTTCAGGCTCCAGGATACAAAAAGAGACCCCAACCACTTCATTCACAATAGCACCTCAAAGGATAGGGACACACCTAGACATCGACAACAAAAGCATTACCACCAGGCTGACTCAATGCGATAGGAATGGATTCCTTACCTGGAGCCATGTCTGGCAAGCTGGAATGAAGTTCATAAAGGTGATTTACAGACCAATAACTCTACACTGAAGCCAAAGGCTAGCTCTACTCCTTCCTCTATACCCCTAACCCACATACATCCAATGTTAATTAGTAGCAAGTGGGAGACAAGGTCCCTAATCTACTCTATGGAAACAACTGAGATAACCTTGGAGTATTCACATTTCTTAATATGGAGAAAGATGTCACATCCAGGTGACACATCTGGCACTCTGATTCAATTCAGGAGCTACCTTCTGTGCAGACTGCCATTACACAGCCTTGAATAAATCATTCTTTGTGCCTCAGTTTCATCATCCATAAAATGAGGCTGAAGGGACAGAGAGGAAGGGACAATACTATTTGACAATCCAGTATATTATTTTATACCTACCGAAATTGAAAAAAAATCAGAGATGCCTACGTTTTTCAAGGATCTGGAAAGCATTTTGCTTCGGTCTATCAAATATATAGAAAACATTGGGCCACTTCTCTCAGACTGTTTTGTAATTAGATGGGGTTCATAATATATCTTCGAACAAGAGAAAATGGAGCTTTCTGATGGTATCAGTTTGATAACCGTAAGCAGTTCACAGTAAGGTAGGAAGGTAGATCTTGGCGGAAGCCAGCACTGCATTTGATGTATTCTTAACTCGGCTAACAGGCAAGCTTTCAAGCCATGTTATCTGCCCCCACATCTTGACCTAATTTAACAAGTTGCCATGGGAGCCCAGTGAAGTTGATGCAATTTTCTTATCTTTGGAGGAAGAATGTAACTGTGCAAGAGAATGAGAAAATTCAGTTTCTAACTGATTTCCACACTTACAGTGCAGTGACTAAGACATCATATGAAGAAGTAAAATGTATTCCTTTGAAGGTTATATGGATGAAGCCCTAGGCTCCTCGTGTAAAGGCGGGAAAACGGGTTCTCTCCCTAGCTTGGAGAATCTAGGCACACACCCTTTAGTTCAGGCTGAGTAATTATGACATAAAGATGCAAGTGCTCCTACTGTATGGCCACACGTACTCTAGAGTAATCGAATTTTAAGGGAATACACAAAAAAGGAGGGCAGAACTTGAGGTAGAAAATAGGTGTGACTTTTATGAGCAATAAAAAGTTTTGCCAATCCTTATACAATGATTTCCACTTTCTAAAGTACTTTTCCAAACTTCAGCTCATCTTAGCATGTCTGCATAAAGTCAGAGACCCATTTATAGGAACTCCAGTCACTGCACGCTCCTCGGGTGATGGAGGGGGCTGAACAGGTATGTTTCATCCCCTCTCCCATTCTCCAGGGTGTATCTGAAATGATAAGGGGCCACAATGAGGGGGAAAGGCAAGGGAACCACCACGTAGAATCAGTTTGCAGTGTGGGCAGATGTTCCCCAGGTATTGAGCACAGGAAAAAAGCCACCAAAATTTGGGCTACCCCCCACATGCCTAACAAATTCTGACCTTCATTCAGACCACAGCAGTCAGAAAATCCAGTTCCAGTCTAAGCACAATTACAATATCTTGAATTTGAAAAGACAGTGAACCCCCAAGGGTTACTAGCACTTATCTGCACTCAACACATGCTCAGAAACATTTGCTGAAATAATTGATTTGCTACAACTGAGCTTTTTCCCCCTATGTCTAGCGTGGTGTCTAGCACTTACTTGTTTAATTAATTGATTTAGTTCAATTACATTTTCACAGATCTCCTACCACCAAGATAAGGATGAGCACTTCCACTTCACTAAAAGTAGAAAAGGGTACAAGGTAAATTTGCCTAAAATCACACAGTGTGTTAGAGATGGGAGGGAGCACAGAGGACTTCTGTTTTCTGGGCTATTGTTCTCACCACCATTTGAGATAGTGTGAAAAGTTAAATGCCCAATTATAAAGAAGAAACAATGGAACAGTAAGATGCTTTGAAAAGTGTTTTTTAAGTCAAATGACTACTTTAGTCTTTGTGATCTTTAACTGATAGTCACTCTCCCTTTTCTTCCACCCACTAAATGTTTTATTCCCTTAGAGAGAGAGAGAGGAAGGAAGGAAGAAAGGTAGGAAGGAAGGAAGAGAAGGAAGGAAGGAGAGAAGGGAGGAAGGAAGAAAGAAGGACAGAAGGAAGGCAGAAAGGAGAGAAGAAAGGAAAGAAGAAAGGAAAGAAGGAGGGAAAGAAGGAGGGAAGGAGGGAGGGAAGGAAGAGCACTATTAAAAACAATCTATCCAAGAGGCTGGCCCTGTGGCATAGTAGTTAAGTTCGGCGCACTCTGCTTCAACGGCCCGGGTTCGCGGGTTCAGATCCTGGACGTGGACCTACACCACTTGTCAGCCATGCTGTGGCGGCGACCCACACACAAAATAGAGGAAGACTGGCACATATGTTAGCTCAGGGCCAACCTTCGTTAGCAAAAAAAAAAGAAAAAAAATCTATCCAAAGGAAGAGTGACATCAAACAGAACTCAGACCTCCAGGACATACCTGTCGGTATTTGTGCAAAAAGAGCTTTCGATGCTCTTCTCTGTTTGGCTCTGAACCTGAAGTTCCAGAGAAGCCTCACAGTGGCATTTTGGTGTTGGCTATATTGACGGCAGTTCATGTCCCTAATTTGTACTTCACACTCATTTCTACACCTTAGAATTTCCAATTCATCCCTTTCCTTCTCTCCTTGAAACTGGGACACTTGGAAAGATCCCCAACTCTCAGATAATTCTTGTCTAGGTACTAAGATCACCTTAGTCAAAACCACTTAAGTCACTCTTGTAGACTCTTAGCCCTGCAGGCTCCTCCCATATAGAAAATCCAACATCTAACACATGTAATACTTTCAGAGAAGTTTCTATTTGAGGTAGAGATCAGGCTTTCACCATTTCTAGAAACTTCTAGACCTTCTGCAGTGTAACCACGGATCCTTACAAGAATCTTATTCCATGAAGGTTGACCTAAATCATAAGGCTTTCTCTGGCCATAACCCAAACTTTAGAACTTAAAAAAGTCAGTTTATTTAATCTCATAATCCACAAAACTGCCCTAACTAGCAAAATTTTCAGAATCACATACCCAGCTAAAAGAGAATGATGAAAGCTGTCATGGGAGAAGAATTATGACTGTGGATGTTGATAGTGGTTATAGTGGTGATTATGTCACGGAGAACAAAGAAATACTTTTAATAAGGAGAAACTAAGTTGAGGATTTGGTACTGGAAGTTAGGGCAGAAGCTGTAGAAGAGCCGGCCTCTATACTTGGGCAAATGACAGAGCAAAGTTTTTCCTGCACCACAAGGACAGAAGCAAGCAAGACCAGTTAGACACCTGCCCCTCCAAGCCCACAAACCATTCAGAGTGACCTCGACTCTTCCTTTCTCTTCCTTATCAAGCAGCACCTTTTCCCTCCTTCATCAGTGTATCCAACCGGAGTCTAGTTCTTAAAGTACCTAAGAGATAACCACAGCAGCCAGCACTCTTGTATATCTTGAAAGAGACTTCATATACTTTTCCAGCTTCTTTAATCCAAATAGGCAAATGTTCTAATTGTCTGCTGTCAGAGATGGGAAAGGACTCCCTTGAAAAGTAGCCAGTTCCACATACCAGTGATGTGCAGGCAAAGACCATGGCGGATAGTGTAGAAAGAATAGCGCAGCGGACCTTTAAGTTCCTTTCCCGGCCCATGACTCCATATAGAGACCGAGTCCTACCTCAAAACCAGACACAACTCCTACTCATGCAAAGAACTGCACTAGGAGCTACGCAGCACGCAACATAGACACGCAATTCTGATCTTTGAAGGAGGAGTAATTTTTCTAAGCATCTGAGTTGTTCTCAAAGGTTAGAAGCCCTGGACACACGAATAAGGATCTAGGCACACTCTTAAGATCAGACACCTCGATAGAAACGCAGATTTTGCTGTCTGTCACGATTCACACAAAGGGTCCCCACATGGTAACCTGTTCAGGGTGGAGTAAATTATAAGAGAATAGAGGCCTAGACCACAGCTGGGTAATCAAAGCTTAAAATAAGCTCCACTCACAATACACCTTCTAATTTGTAGAAAACAACACAATCCTACAGAGAGGATCTGATAATTAGCACATTAATGCTCCTTGGACATTTCTCAAATACACTCTTCAAATGTTTCCAGGGTTAGGCAGCACATGCGCGACAATCCATTAGAACAATGAACTGTTTTATTCTATTACCAGATTCTCAATCAAAGCCCAAGCTTTCAACCTACATCTTCCTTTCTCTACAATCTTTCTTCACTCACCACTACTACAACTTTCACTCTGGTAGAAAATTGATAAGAAAAGCTAAGTGAGAAAAAAGATTTCCCATACAGGCCAGGATCTGGACAGAGTTCAGGGTGACTAAGAACACTTTTCCCAATTGCACAGCTGGCCTAATGAGTATTCTACTACACAAGATCCTAGAATGTAGGCCATTCAGTGATGCCTTTGAGAGATGTTGTTTCTGGTTTTGTGTTTAGAAAGACCTCCAGAGAGCAGGCTAGGAAAAGTCCGTTGATGCTAGGCCAGTCGGCAAAGTTTCCAGAAATACCATATGAATATAATTCCCTTCCCCCAGATAGGGAAAAAGGTCCAAAATACAAGTTTTTCCTACCACTCTTGGAAATGATCCCTTGAGGCAGAATGATACTGTTTGCGTCCAAAATTCAATGGCTATTCACAAGCAGAGTGGCTTGAGAGACTGACCAGACCCCTTAGAGTCTTCTTCTCCCCAGTACCCCCAGAAAGAAAGAGGCTGACTTCAGTCTCTGGTAATACTCGCACAGGGCCTTCCACTGAGCCCACCCACAGCAACACGCACACAGAGGCTGCGGAGGTAGGGGCAGGGCGCCTACCTGTGTAGCCAGCCAGGGCAGCAGCAGGAATGACAGGCTTGTCCTTGTTGAGGTCAGCACGGTCACGCACATAGTCCTTGAAGGTGCCCTTGGGCTTGTGGTTGGGCAGGGCGGCTGGATAGTCCTCTGAGTCGAAGCTGTCATAGGAGGGAACGCGCTGCAGGCTGTTGAAAGATGACTGGCTGCTCCAGGACTGGGTGAGGCGATCACAACTATCGTAGCTCTCTATGCTCTCAAAAGAGTCCTGGCCCCCGAGTTTACCTGGAGGTAAAGGAGGAGGTAGGAAGAGGGCAGGGGAGGAGGGATTGGGAAAAGACAACTGTAAAAACCCTCTTAGCCAGGACAGATTGCTGATCAGGGCCTCAAGAGGCACAGAAGAAGGGATAGGCCATGGGGAAGGGATGCTCCAAGGCTACGGGGTCGCTGTGGGGAGGGGGCTGCGCTGGGTCACAATCTGAAAGTCCACTGCCACTGTGCTGTCCTGTTTTATAGCTCCAAGGACAGAGACTCAGAATCAAATGCTGCTCCCATCTGTCAGAGAGAGACAGCTCTAGACCTCAAGAATTCTAGAGCTAGAAACGTAAAAGCTGAGAATCACACGTTATTATGGGATTTCTGGCCGATGTAGTAGATCCAACGAATCAATGAAGAAACCGGAGCAGTCAAGCTCAATTCCCTATTCCAATTCAAGCCAATGAGATGATTTCAAAAGGCCCAATTTGGCAAAATATTTTGGTCATAAGGAAAAAAATTTCATTAGACTAAGAGCAGATTGACCTTCTTTGACCTTGGAATTAAAGTGTTATTTTTTAGCATTTTTCCCAAATACTATTTAAAAATGAAATACATGTACTGCCTCTATGCCTTCTCAAATAGAAAAAGAAGTTATAAGGTGCTTTTTCCAGAAGATTAAAAAAAACACTATTACTCTTCTAAACAGAAATTCATATTCTTTATCTCCTCCAAATACAACCCTGTACTTGAAATTTATACTTCATTGGGGAAGCGCAGGCAATAAAAAACAAAGGAGTTGATTCAAGAGTTAAGGTCCACAGCAGTGTCAGAAATCCTTTACTCTGTGAGTTGCTTAAGGCATTCTTAACTGACCACAAGATCATGCAAGTTCATTAATTTCCCAAACCAGGTTATAAACAGCTGCTATGATTGCATAATAGCTCCTAGAGAAATTTCCATTGGCAAAAATGCCATTAAAAAGGAGGCTAACGAAAAACTTTTGGGAGGAAAATAAATGCATCTAAGAGCTGAAAAGGCTCAAAGGAATATTTTCTATGTTCTACTTTCAGATACTTTTCAGGCAATCTAAATTAATCATGGGAGACTAAATGGCCACCTCAATTCAACACAGGTCAAGAGACAAAAGGATGTGACAAATGTGTGTGCAGAATTACTTGTAAGTCAACTCTCAATTGGTCAGCAGTGGCTGATCTACTATAAATTTTAAATCCCAGAATAAGGTTGGCCTATACAACCTAGTATTAGTGTGTTTCTGGTATATTCTCCCCTTCATAATGGTGGAGATTGGTTAAAACAATGAAATTCAAATATGAACAAGTGTCCAAACCAAAATTAAATATATAGTAATTAGGAAGGAAAATATGTTGCTCCCAAAATTTAAAAAAAAAAAAAAAATTCCAGATAAAATGCATTCAGTTAAGTATGTAATTTTTGTGTAATCCACTGTTATAGATTTCCTGAACCTACCATCCCCTCCAGTACTGCTTATAACAGAAAGGTAGTTATTTTTCTACTTTGTCTCATTCCTTCCTCCAATCATCCACTCAAAGAAGGGTACTCTCCAGAAGGCAAATTGAACAGCTTCATGGAGTTATCAGCCCTGCCTACTCAGTCCACTATCACATTTGCAACTCTTTATTATTATTAAAAATAAAGGAATTGTCTGTCCCAGAAATTCACATTAAATGACTCAAGAAAACAGCCCACAACCAGAAGGCAACAGCCTCTTTTTAATAGAACAGGAAATTTTGTAACATCTCATAAAAAAGGTGTTTGCTCATACCAGCTACCCATCTTAATGGTCATTCAATTTCTCTATGAAACAAACACACCAAATGCCTAAGAAAGAGAATTTATATTTTCATGAAGAACACCTCACCAAGTCCCCAATATTTAGGCAGTATTATATACTTAAGTCTCTCTGAAACGACCCTATCTCTATCAGCCACTTTTATATTTGAAGGGGAAGGAGACTGGAATTTCCACAAGCGAGCTAGTTGAGTTTCCAAGGAGTCCCAGTAAGCAAGGGCACTAACCTGGGCCATCACCACTCTCTGGCAGCCTCTCAAACATGAGCCAAAGGCAACTCTGCTGAGAGTTGTGGTTTATAGCAGTAGGCTGCTTTCATTTTAGCTCTATTTCACAATCCTGGAGCTGGGAACCTTCGTTTACGGGTATTTTCTCCAAAAATGGGTTGAATCCAAGTGGATTAGGCACTCAGTTATGCTACTGTGCTCATGCAGGGAAGCGTGTGTCCTCTAAGACGTCCATTGGCCAGCCTTTCTGAGAAACATCTCAGCAAGGTCCTTCCAAAGCTATCTGACTTCACCAAACAGACCTCAGAGCACTCAAAACAGTAGATGGGGTAGCCCCACAGCAACCAACTAGCACAAAGACAGTTCTCAGAGCCCAAAGAAGTGGGACATTGAAGCACTTTGTATACTGTAATGCAGTATATGAATACTATGATTATTATTAACAATAATCAGCTAACAGGAATGCTTTCAGTCTAGACCAATCATACGATGTCGGATTCAATCAGCCCTTGGAATATGTCCTGTTTGCAGCACTTCTAACACGCAAGAAACAGCCGTGAACAAAACGGTCTTCCTCTCCCATCTGTGTGGTCTAGAGCTTGGTGTGAGGGAGGCAGAATGAGGCCAGAGAGAAATACCCCATATCCCTTTGTATGGGTCACTATCTGGTCCACAGTCATTAATTTGGGGTCGGAGGGGTGGTAGGGACCAAAACCAAGAACCAAGAGAAGGAGAGGGAGAAGGAACAATCACACAAATGCAAAGCCAGACGCAATTTAAACACGTGACAGCAGATCTACGCGAAGTTACAACAAGGCTGAGCCCCAACCCGCAGACTCAGCCTCATCGCATACATACACAGAAAGCCCCATGAGAAAGTTGTTCTACTGCTTTAATCTGCCTGAGAAAAAAGATGCACATACACATGTGCGTACGTATTTAAATAGACATGCATCCAAAAATAAAAAGAGTCAGAAAGGGGAAGGCAAAACTGGTCCCACCCTTCAGTCTGAAACACAAACACCCTGGGGCCCCAAGAAGGAAGATTATAGGTTCAGATTTTGCTGGGGACTTTCCCTATGCAGGGCCTGCTGGTTATCCTAAGGCCTGCTGGGAGGAAGCCAGAGCCTGAACACTCAAAGAAGATGACAATGGGGATGGCCTGTGATGCCTACGGGGTGAGTCTTCAAAGAAAAGATGACTTTGCGCTCCCGTCCGAGAGCCTCAGAAAAGCCGGCAGGGTCATCACTGGGCAGAACCCACTCTGAGGCCAGCCAAGCCTGACTTCTGTGACCACAGCCCTCTGCGCACCCCTTGGATGGCCTTTCTCATGTTTCTCTTCCTGTTTGTAATTCTTTCCCGTTTATCCATCGGAAAAATCATCTTTTTCAACTTTTTAGAAATCAGCTAGTTCTTCCTGGATGAACAAATTCTTCCTTACGATGATGGACTGCACTTTTCTCAGAAACAAAACAATTAGGACACTTTACTAGGTGGGCTGCACCTCTGTGTTTATGTCCTGATCTTAAAAATTGGGTGTATTTAACCTTTTTTGCTTTACAAAGTCAGCAAGCTCTATTTTGAAACATTTACTTCACTGTCAGTGAATATTTTATCATTGTCATAATAGTCATGTCAACAAGAGTACCTTCTTTTGGAAGCCTCTGGCCACCTCCTTCCCTGGTCCTCTAGCTAAATACACACTTTCACCACAGTGCTGATGACTGGTTCCAAATAAACCACTGGTTAACCATCTTGGATCTTCCCAAACCAAAGAAGTCACAGGAGGCGAGAGATCCCAGGCCGGGAAGCAGAGGTCAGACACCAAGCCAGGATTTGCAGTCTGACCCAAGAATACTCTGGGAGCAACATCAGGACACATGCAAAGCTAAGGGCTTTTCAGGAAGTCACCTGAACCATTTTTATTTGATTGCGTCCTCCTTAAGAAAAAATCCTCTCAAAGAAAATAAAACATACCTTAAAAAACAACCACATTCAACTAGAGTTACTATTTGATAAAATGTTTTACACAAATAAGAAATTAGATTGGTAATCCTGCCAGATTTCATTTTCACCAGGGACCCATGGTCTTTGTCATCATGATAGACTTGGCTAAAATTCCATGATTGAAAGTTCTTAATATCTAGATATTCTAAGACAGAAAGGCTGAAACTCAGAAATGTACAGGGCCAATAGTGAGAAAAGAAAAGGGGCCTGAAAAACTCACTAAGTTAGGTAATTTTTGGAAACTCCAGAGCTTCTAGAAAAGAAATCTGACCTACCACGACTGGTCCTCCCCATGCACATGTTGTCTGGGGTTACAACTTCTTGTTTGATGGCAAAGTAGTCCGTCTGCAAGGTGTCTGTCTGCAAAGGGTCCCGGAGAATGACGGAGGGGTAGTCATTCTCATACTTGAGGGAGAGGAGTTCCTCCGAACTGATAGGATGGAGGGTCTGGTAGGACTCTGTGATGAAGCTAGGCTCTGAGAACTCCGACGGAGGAACACACTGGGCATGCTCGATACCATAGCCTGGAAACAGAGAGTGTTAGCAACTGGAGAAAGGAGAGATTTGTACCTAAAACAAGCAGTTCTTCACCATTTACAACAGCCACCCACGTGAAACAAGCTGACTACCTTCGAGAATTAAAGGAAAACATTCTAAGTCAGAAGGGCCTGGGTTTTTAATCTTGCTCTACTACTTAATAGCTATGGCCCTTGACAAGATACTTCCCTTTTCTGACTTAATTTCCTCATCCCTAAAATAGGGGTGATTGCAATCTTCCTCAGTGTTGTGATGAAGATCAAATGAGAGTATATACGTAAAATGCCTACCAACATTTCTGGCACACAATAAGCTCTTGCTACATAGTAGTTAATATTGTTGTTGTTAGAATAAAAATCACAATAAAGAGACGAAATGAAAACAAACCTGCTTAAGACTCCCTTTGAAAGCAAGGCCTGCAAGGCCATCAGATAAGAAGAGCCCTACACTAACTCTCTTCCTCTGCTACCTCTCCAGTATGGTTAGGTATCACATACTGGAAGGGAGAGGGCTTCATTTTCTCTTACAGAATTTAAAGCTGCAGGGCACACTCTTGAGGAAAGATTTCAGAGGAAATGCCGCCATATCTACTAGTAAAAGGGAAAGAACAAGGGCCAAGACCAAATGCCTAACCCAACCTCTGACAGCCACCACAGTGCACAGACCAAACAAGATCAAAGGTTAGGAGTCAAGTTGTCATCTCTCTGTGTGACTTTCATGCTGAAGATATCGGAGAGAGATCCTAGTGTGTAGGAGCTTGCAGGTTAATAAAACGTCCGAATAGGTTGATGTTTTGTGCTTTGTGGGCATAACAAAAAAAATAACAAAGAATCTACACTTAAGAAAATATTATTTTTCATAGAATTACCATGAAGGAGCCTGAGATCAACTAGGACAAGGATCCTTTCCTAAGTTTCCATCATAACGAGCATGATGAGGGAAGAAGAGAGGAAGACGAACTTACTAATGAAGTAATCCGAGGTATAACGGGATTCTGGATAGGTAGGGTTGACTCCATTAACTTGATATGGTTTCACATCCTCTGCAACAGACAAGGTAGGAATGGAAACAGAGGTCAATAAGCAAGTAAGCCTTGGCCTAAAAGGATTTTGGAGGCCAGCACGACAATGATCTCAGTCCCTCTTATAAGAATCTGCATGTTCAGTAACAGGGGCCCAGTCTAGAGATGAGATCACAAAAGTATGGCTAAGTTTATTATTTCAGTAGCTGAAAAATGGAATTTAACATCTTGGAAAGAGCATCAGTGAGCAATCTCTAAGGGTTAGGAAGGCATTTCCATCCTCATTCTGATGTGTGTGTGTACCACATTAGCATCAAAGGCTTGAAGAATCTTGGGAAGTTACCAAACTCAGCCCCCAATGCTCAAACTGATCAGTTTCAAAACTTTTCAGAAATATATTAAATCTTTAAGCAGGTAAATTTTATAGCCTCCATTTCTTCTAACCAATATCTGTTTTTTTGTGTTGGGTTTTTTCCATTGCCGTCAGATTTCAAGTTCAGGCCCAGATAAGAAGCAGGACATTGGTAAGGTGACTCTGGTGAAATATGACAGGGCTCATGCCAAGAGAAAGAAGAGTAATATAATTGAACTGATGCCCAGGTGCCAGCTTCCCTAGGAAAGAGAAAGGATGTGGATGAAGGAAACCAAGCACAGAAAGGCTCTCTCTCCACTGAACTGACATGAGCTTGAGCATCCCCTAATGACCCTGGAATCAAATGGTGTGGCCTCTGGCCATTGCATGGAGTAGTCTGATCATATTTCACTCGAAGAATCAGACATAAAGAGAGAGTACTGGTTTGGGTTTTCCTCAGGTATTTGATAGCTTGCTGGGAGCAGAGACTGCTGGGAAAACAAGTTTATGCCTGCACAGAAAAACAGCTCCCAGTTGAGATAAAATGATTAAACTTTGTTTTAGCTGCTTATCAGATTAAAACATCCCCTGTACCTTTGGCCTTCCACCCCACCCCAAACAGCTATGTTTTTTGGTGCTGTGTTGCTTTAGTTTAATTATAGAACAAAAGCTGTAGCCTTGATACAAACATCTTGCTCAGCTCTTCAAGGATCTGAAGACAAATGATTCTTACTGCCTCTCTCAATAGAAAATGGGTGGGATGATATGACTTTTGTTCTCAAACAATTATGTTCTCAAACATACTCAATTATTTCCTAATTCTTCTAAACTATTCCTTTGTGGGAAGGTAGGCCAAACCCGTCTTGGGGGCCCAGAAGCTCTCCCATGAATCCATATTACTATACAAAAAACACAAGACAGGAAGTTAAATTGAAAAGACCCAGGTTTAAGGAAATGAGTGATGTTGAGGAAACCACCTAAGCTGTCCTCATTCTACAGATAAGGACACTAACAGTACATGCCCTTCCCATCTCCCAGGGTTGTTCTGAGAATCCAAAATGTACTTGAAAGCACTTTGGGAACCAGGAAATGCTATATAGATATTAATTATAACTCGGATCAGAGGCAGGCCTAGACACTCCAGAACACCTCGCCGCTCCATGGTGATGAACAGAGGGAGACAGTATATTAGTAGAATATATTTGGGTTACATGTTCTGCTAGAATCCACTGCTGTGTTTAAAAGCCAACAGTCACATCAGATCTGTTATGAGCATGCCATATCTTTTCCCTCTCTAAACAGGCCGCTTACGTCAACACGTATGAGTGGGCGTTGGTACAGATACACGGAGAACATGCTGGTGCTTCGGGGAAGCCTGCGCAGCTGCCCAGCAGGCCTCGCAATGGCAGCCACAGCGAGACTCCCTTAGTTCTCTACCGTGTTTATTTATTTATTTTTCAGCAGAAGCTGAAGAGAAGGAGGAAAGATAACACTTCTGTGCCCAGAGGAATCTAATTTGGGTCTCTCTTGAGGGTTGCAGAGTGGAAAATATCCTTAAACAAAGAAAGGCATTATATGGATAAAAGTGCTAATCCTGAGCTTCGCTGCCTGCCCCCAGCGTCTGCGCCAGGGGTTGGAGCTGGTGACCACAGGGAAAGGGTGGGCCTGGGTCAGAGAGGGCAATGGGCTTCTAGGCTTACAGTCAGCTGGAGGGCACTGCTGACTGCTGGTAACTGCCATTTATTTTAAGAAGAAATTCAGAAAAATAAGCGCAAAAACACCCAAGTTTGCCGCCTGCTGCTGTTTCTATACTCAGCCAGGACTGTGGTACATGAGTCACTTGGTCCAAAAAGGTTGGAAGAGGCTGGTAGGGGAGGCCATGTCACTACAAGGTTGCAACCCAGCGTCCTGACATAACCCCACTTTCTGCTCCAGATGAAAAAGGTACACCGCACTACTGCAATTCCAGTCCAGTTAGTGGGCAGAGAAGCCCGGCTTGTTAATAAGCTCTGAGAAACGGAGCTTTCATGTGGATGTGGCCAGGTATCACACCGCCATGGATCAAGGGAGTGTGTATTAAGATTGCCAAAAAAAACCCACACAACTATCTTGGCTGGGTGTGGGCACTGCTTGTTCAAACAGTACATGAGTCGAAGATAAGGACTGGGATCAGAATTGGGACAAGAAGCTTCAGGAGTACAATCTTGCTAAAGATAAAATCTGAACCTCCAATACACAGAAAGAAACTAGCATTTCTTGAGCACCTGCTGTATGCCAGGCACTGCACTGCATGTCTCTGTAGGCCATATCCGCTGTGATAGGACACCCACAGGCAAGGCATCAAGGTCCCACCATCAGGTACGTCCCCTACCTACTCTCGCAGCAACCTCACACAGCATCCACTTCAATCTGTCCCCACACATTTACCTTTCTGCAGGATCTCAAGATGTTCCCACAAGATGTCCCCAACAAAGTCTGGGGCCAGCTCGAGAAAGCAGTCTTTCCCCAGTGCACAGAGGGCTGCTCCGTTCATACAGAACTTCTGGAAGTCCACACCCTTCAGGCTGAACTCGTTCACAGCCCACATCACCCAGTCCCGAACATGGGTTTCTGTCCACTGCCGGGGGTCTAAGGGAAGAGACCAAATGAAAATCCAGCGTGTCAGGCTCTTCACTCTTACCTGAGCCTCAGAGAGGACACACAATGACCTGAACTCAGCTGAGGATGTTCTCCGATTTACAGAATTAGCAAGCACCACCTGTAAATTCATGTGGTGGGGCACCTTCCATTACCCTCTCCTCCCCACATTCAACATCCCCACCTTCTCTATCTCGCCAGCTAGGAAATGACTGTCATCAGCCAAAAAGTAACACACGTGTATTTCCTACCCTCCATTCAGAGAAAGACTGCATGAATCCTCTCTCTCACTGCCTTATTTCCATTAGATCTTTTATTAAAGCTGGAACAAGGGAACAAACAGCTGCTTTAATAGCAATAATAACAAAGTCAAGAGTCCTCTGGAGATCGCACTCACCTCCTCTGCTCTTAACTCTTATACTATACTTGAGAACATTATACTTAATTATTTTTATCTTTGCTAATTATGGTTAGTAATAATCATAACAATTAGTAATAGTCATTCAAATGGTACTTAGTAGTAACAATATTATTAGGTGCCTGTAATATACCAGATACCCGGCAAAGTATATACATATCAGAGGCCCCACGTTGAGTAGCACTGCGGAACAGACAATACACAATCTTCATACGTGGCTCGAGGTTTAACATGGCTACACCAGCCAATGGCACTTAAAGAGCTCAGATGATGGCAGGCTGTGGTGCCCACATCACACCTGCTCTCAAGGTTACCCCCTTCAATCTCACAGATGACTTTGTGAGATGCTGGAAAACACAGTGGTCAGAATTCGCTTTGTTCTGCCTTGTGATCCTAAAAGGATGTTGGGCACTGCTGTCAGCTGAGGTTTGTGGTAAATTACTATACATGGGAAAAGGTGTACAGACACATTCACAGAATCTGTCTAAGGCGTGGGTCTGACTGCCCTGGAAGCCTCTCACATAGCAGTAAAACTGGCCTGGTCTAAAGACAGCATTACTCTTACTCAATAGAAAAGTGTTCTTTCTGCTCTCAATTGTTCAGGAAATGTTGCTTGGTGAAGGCTTAAGTGTTCCCCAGTCATTTCTCCTTTCTGACATCTCTAGTCCCCTTACATTCCTGAATAAACCCTTTCAGATGAGAACACCCAAGTATAAAAACATTTCACCAAAGTACATGGAAAAGAAAAGCGCAATCAGAAAATTCCAAGAAATGCAGGTCACTGAGATCATCCAATGGTGGCCCAGGACAACTCCAAGACAGGGTTTTCCAAACCTGTCTCTACTTGAGAATCACTTGAGGAGCTTCAAAAATACTGGTGCTACCAGCAATTGTGATTAAACTGGTCTGGGGTAGGGCCTGGGCTGTGGAATTTTTTGAAGATCTTGAATCTAATGTGCAACCAAATTTGGGAACCACTGCCCTAAGATCAAGATGGCAGTGACAAACCTGGGGCACGGAGAAGCATTAGCACGTGTCCATGATTGTTCTAACAGTTGACTACCACCGCCTGCAGCTGCTGACTGAAGTGTGGTTAGTAATAATGTCTATCTCACACTACAAATGAGAAAACTAACTTCACCTAAAGTCTGATCCCAGCCTCTCTTTTTCAAACTACAAAACATACCTTTTGGAATTCCCAGTCGTTGCTGTTCTTTAGAGAAACCACTGAAAGTAGCTTTCAATGCTTGAGACATCATTTCTTTGCTGCTTGGAGTTAATAGTGGGACATCTGCACATTCCATATCTGTAAGAAAAAAATACCATATGAATAATAAAAACTAAACAGGTGATGGATGTTAGCTAGACTTATTGTGATCATTTTGAAATATATACAAATATCAAATCATTATGTTGTACATCTGAAACTAATATAATGTTATATGTCAATATCTCAATTTAAAAGAAACTAAATGGTAATTAACCACCCATAACACATAATAGGGCATGGATGGTCTAAAGAAGGCAAGCTGAGATATAACTGTATTAACATCTTCACCAGGGCAGGTAAAATTTGGGGGGCTTTCCACAGTGAGCTAGGCCCCTTAAAAAAAAGCTGACTGTTGCCTAGAATGTTCTGCATCCCTGGCAAACAAAATATATTTATTCTTTCTATATATATCTACTAATTCACCCTCCCTACTTATCCTTCACACTCACTGAGACTATTAATGTTACTACATACTTCCAGTTACCTATGAAAAGAAAATAACAATATTCATTCATTCAAAAAATAATTATTTGGCACTTACTATGTGCAAGGAATTAGAGAAACAGCAGTGAAGAAGACAGAAATGATCCCTACCCTCACGGAGTTGTATATCAGATTCTGACAGGGGATTCAGTCATTAAAAAACTATTTACACAGTTAAACGTTCAAGTACAATATCAATAAGGGCTTCAAAGGAGAAGTAGAAGATGAAACATTAACATATAACGAGAATTCCTGCAAGTCTGGAGGAATCAGAGAAGGTCTCTCTTAGGAGAAGAGAGATGTCTGACCTCAGATCTAATAGATGCATAGAAGTTTAAAAAAGGAAAATCACTCTAAACAAGTGGTTCTCAAAGTGTGGTCCCCAGACCAGCTGCAACAGCATCACCTGGAAATCATGAGAAATGCAAATTTCCAGCCCCACTCCAGACCTCTGGACCTGGACCTCACCTAGACTTTTTAACACAGAATCTATCTAGGTGATCCTGATGACCACTAAAGTTAGGAGACCATGATCCTGGATAAAGGGAATAGCATAAATGAAGGTCATGAGAGAGGGGCGGCGGGGGGGGATGCACTTGGCATGTTTTAGGACCAAAAAGATCAATGCAGCTGGAGCAGAGTGATCAGGAGGACAGCTGCTTGAGACGTGGTTGAAGAGGTAAGCAAGAAGTATATTAAGGAATTTATAATTTTATCCTAAGTAAAACAGAAAGTCATTGAGAGTTTTATGCAGAGGAATGACATGACTACTTTATTTTAAGAAGCTCGCCTTATGGTAATTCTATTTTTAATTTTTCAAGGAAGCCATACTGTTTTCCTCGAAGTGGCTGCATGATTTTACATTTCCACCAACGTTGCATAAGGATTCCACATCCTTGCCAACACTTGTAATTTTCTGTTGTTTTGATAGTAGTTTTGATTTGCATTCTTTTGTTGTAGTTTTGATTCGCATTTCCCTAATGATTACTGATGCTGAACATCTTTCCATGTGCTTATTGGCCATTTGTATATCTTCTTTGGAGAATGTTTATTCAAGTATTTTGACATTTTTTAATAAAGTTGTTTGTTTTTTTGTTGAGTTTTAGGAGTTCTCCATATACCCAAAAGAGTTGAAAGCAGGGTCTCGAAGAGATATTAGTATACTGATGTTCACAGCAGTATTATTCACAATAGCTAAATGTGGAAACAACCCAAGTGTCCATCAACACATGAATGGATATGTAAAATACATACAATGGAATATTATTGAGCCTTAAAAATGAAGGAAATCGTGACATATACTACCACATAGATGACCCTTCACATTACGCTAAGTGAAATAAGTCAGTCACACACAAAAAAATTTTTTTTGAGGTACTTGGAATAGTTGAATTCATAGAGACAAAGTAGAATGGTGGCTGCTAGGGTCTGGAGGGAGGAAGGGAATGGGGAGTTGTTATTTAACAGGTACAGAGTTTCAGTTTCACAAGATGAAAAGACTTCTGGAGATGGATAGTGGTGATTGTTGCATAACATTATGAATGTACTTAATACCAGTGAACTGTATACTTAAAAACGGCCAAGATGGTAAATTTTATGCTACGCTTAGTTTACTACAATACAAAAAATGGGGGAAAAAAGATTACCCTAGCTGCTCTGTAAAGAATGGTTTAGGAAATAACTATAAATGGATGTGGGAAGGCTTGTTAAAAAGTTATTGCATTAACTGTGGTGAGAGATGATGGTGGCTTTGACTAGGAAGGCAGCAATGCAGATAATATAAAGTGGACAAATTTGAAGTGCATACAGGAGGTAATATCTATAAAATATGATTCATGTAGGTGGTGAAGACGAAGAGAGGTATCAAAATCTGAAGATTCACAGATGTGTTATCCTTTGCTCTACCCACATGTATCTTTATCTCTGCTATGTCCAATCCCTCTTGTACTTGCAGACATGTTCAAAGCACAGATACACAAATATGGCTCAAGTTAAACACCCTCTGAATTCACCTCAGGCACAACTTCCCACAAAAAGCTAGTGAGCAAAGAAATGACCTGAGAATTCCTCCTAGCCTTCTTGTGATCATTAGGCAGCAACACACTTTACTGTAGTAATTTCCAGAAGCCTGCTTCCTCAGCGTGAATCTTCAGTGTATCATATGAAACTAACTTATGAAATGGCTGTGTTCCATTCTTAGCTACTGTAGAAGTTCCTCAACTAACCATCTCTAAACCCTGGCTGGTTAAGAAATTCCCTGGACAGACATAACGTGTTATTGGCTGAATAAAATGGAAACATCAAAGGGGAAAGATGACAATTGGTGACCTCTGGAAAAAGGAGCAAATACATTGCCTCTGAATGTCGAAATAAATGAAAATTACATTGCAAGAAAGAAGGGCAGGCAGCACCTTCCCTAGGGTTTGCACGGAGTGAGGCTGTCAGGAAACTGCTTCGAGTCCAGCCTCCGCCCTGAAAGACGGAGGATTCACTGCAGCTGCTCTCCCAGGCCCCGAATGGAGCGGGAATCCGCAGTTCTAGGGAGTGGACAGTTTGGTTGCCCTGGGATATGCCCAAAAAAATCTAGTGGAAAAATCAACACTGCCTCCAGGAAGGTTGACAAAATGATGGAAAATCCCAGATTGTTAGGGGGGGAAAATGAGGGGAGGGGATAAAATGTTGATTACATAACATCTAGCCCTTCAAACAATGGAGTAATCAAATGAGTCACTAAGAAAGACATCAACGCTCCCCCTTCATCCCCACTCTACACACCCAAGAATAGCTAAGTGGCAGGTCCAGAAATGTCTCCCCTTAAAGCAGAAGTCAGTTTTACTTAAGAGAAAGGGACTCTTTATTTAACCCAAGAGTATTACTTCTGAAAGCAATACCAAGGCAGCCGAGGCATCCCCAGCTCCTAGTACAGGGTGAAACACAGGAGTCAATCAATAAATGTTTAGTGAATTTTAAATGTTTTCCAAATTTGAATCAACTTTCCTTCTCTTCACTCCCATCCAACACAAATTTATGACTTTGAGCTATGTGGGTTTTGTGTGTTTGTTCCTCCGTTAGATTTATGACTCGATGAAAAAGACTTTATTGATGGCAGAAATTAGCCAGGACAACACACGTGGAAAACCCAGCCCAGGCCAAGTGGACAAGCAGCAGTTCTGCTGGACACTGGACCCGAAGGATGAGCCTGGCTAGGAGGCCCAGGCATCTTCTAAACAGGAAAGCTGGGGCGGTCTGATTCCAGGGTGATGTGAAGGCCAAGGACGACGGCAGAAAGTCCAAGAAAGAGGCTTCTCGAGTCTGCTTCCTATAACTCCATATACTCTGGCAGGATGGGCTGGACAGGGCCGCTGGGCTGACAGCTCTCCACTCTGGTTTCTGCTTCCTGTCAGGGAGCGGGCATTTCCAGGTTCTCACTTGCTCTCTCCAAGGCAAGCAGCTAGAATTATTTTGCCTGTCCACCTCAATGCCAACTCCAAAAGCCCGGTCTACATGCCTGCCTCTGCTCCTGGTGAGCACTCTGCTCACAGCCCAGCTGATGAAAGCCAACCCCGCACACTTGGGACCTGCATTTGGACTCATGAGCTCAGGAGAAGGCATATTATTGCCTTTGGACGAAAAGGATTCAGACAGGGAAGTCCGAGCCTTATCCATGTTTATGAAGTGTGGAATTTTGGTTTAAAAAAAAAAAAAAAACTCCTCTATAAGTGAGTGAACAACTAGCCAGGACTGTCTTTTTCAGTACAAAGGCATTGTGTTTAAATGATGAATAACCACATTCAAAAGTGGATATTAGTATAAGATATTAAACTCCTATCATGTAAAATATGAATGCGAAAATTCCCTCTATGTTGCTAGTTTATCAGTGTAGCAGTTCTGTTAATTATACTGATCAACAATAATAGTGAAATCACTACATGAGTGTAGAATCTGATGTGGTTTAGCCCAAGCAGGCATCTCTGTTATTCTTAACATACTTTATCTCATTACCTATTAGAATACTTTTGCATTAGGTACCAAATATTTCTAATTTTAGGAAGAGTATCTAGAAATTAATGTTTCCATAGAAATTAACTAATTGTATTTAATGGACAAGTACTAAATTGCCTTTGTGTTAATAATTGTAATTGCAATATCTTAAATTCAAATAACACATTTGTTTCAAAATGCTGAGAATCTGACCTGGAGATATACTATGCTAATAGAATGGAGACTGTAAACACAGTGCACTAGAAATTGAACACATAAATATATTACAAATACATTAGATTTCTTACCCACTGATTATTCCTCAGGACCCTAAATCTAAGTTAATATTTATAAGAATCACCCTAAGTTTGTGAGAGGAGAATTGTGCGGAAGCTAGTCAATAGATAACAGTCCCAAACTCTGTCTCTCCAAGACTGCACAGTATGGAGGCAGAAATGAGCAGGTAGCTCTCCTTGAATCAGTGGGGGCATAAAGAGCCAGCGGCCTTTTGAATGCAGGGAAACACCTGCTCATTTTCCATTGTGGCCCAATCCAGAACAAATGCTTACACACTCCATGGACATTTTAAGTCAAATGTAGAACAAGGGTTTCAATTCATTTGTATGTAACTCAAAGTTAGGGGCTGCTCAGTGTCCAAGAACCCTTCAAGGACGTTTCATGTGACTTTTCATACCATTCCTTTAAGTTGTTTGAAACCAAATGGCTGATATCAACAATGTTACACAGAATCTAAGCCTGAAGTAGTGTTTGTTCCAGAAGAAGTTCAAGACATATGGCCTTATTGACCCAAGACGTTTCCCCTCTCACCATTCTCAAATAAACGTCAGAAAAGACTGGAGCCTCTGGGATCTGAGGGTTAGGCCATGAGGGGTACAGCCAAAACCAGAAAGCCAAGGTGCACGTCCAGTCTTGTGCGACCACTGGACCGTCCATACTCTAGCAGATTACCACCATGACACTCGCTGTGTGTGGTGGGTATTGTCCCAACAATAGCAGCATGAAAGAAACACCAGGAATGAATAATACGCCTTACATCTCAAAACCACTTTACAGTCTGCCAAGGCCCTCCATGTATACTATTCCATAATATCCTCACAACATGAATTTCCCGAGAGCCTGGGAAGGTATTATAGGATACACATTTTACAGATCAGGAAACCAAGACTCTGAGGGATCAAGAGTTTATCCTAAAGTCACAGAGCTGGGAGGGCCCAGCCAGGGCTAGAACCCGATCTTTCAACTCTATTCCACTGCTGCTACAAACAAGAATTGATCAGAGATCCAAGAAAACTAAAATTTCTACAGCTGAGAGAGAGAAAACAGGACTTTTACTTCTTAGTCTGAAAATTAGATTCATTTGAGGAAATAACTAAAAACTTAAAACCATTCCCGGATCGAAGAAATCTAGAATTTTATATGGCTAGCCCCATAACGACATAATTAAAACCCATTTACACAATCGACTGTAATCTTTTCTTTTCTTGGGACCAAGGGTAGTAAGGCTTCCTTCCTTTCATACAAAGTGACACAGGTTAAATGACAACCTGGCTTCCTTCCCTGTGTTCACCCCTGAGTCACCCTGATGGGCAATTGTGCACAAATATAAGGTTAATTAGTTACATAAAGTCTTACTGAAACGTGTTTCTTCAAGTGAAAGGAAACCAAAAAGAAACCTTCTGGTTCATATGGGAAGGAAAAAAGAACAACTGTCACAAATGGAAAGATAGGATTCTGAAGACAAGGAAAAAAGACACAGCAGGACACCCACTGGGCTTGCCTTGGCGTGCTGGTCAAAATCCATGGGTTCTCTCAGTTTTGCCACTAATGTAATCACAATGTCACTTAATAGTCACTTAATTGATGCATTGCTGAAAAGAAGTCTGTTAACAGGTAGTGTCTATATCCCTCAAAGGGTTTTACATTTTTCATTATGGCAATTTTCAAACATACACCAAAGTAGAGAGAATAGTATAATGAATCCCTATTCAAAATCTACCAACATTACCAGTTTTTATTTCCTCTCCTCCCCCACACACTTAAAACTATAAAGCTAATCCAACACAACATGTCATTTCACCCACAAATATTTTATTGTCACAAGGATATTTTTGAGATAAAGGAGGATCATAATATGAAAGCTTACAAGAGACAGATAAACTCATGGGAAAAGAAAATAAGGCTTCAGATTACTTTCCACAGTGCTTAAATCTAGGCCTACATTTCATTTACTGGTCCACTTAAACCACACAACTTCTTTGAAAGCACCACTATCATGTTCTGGGAAGTGATGAAGTTGGATCAGAGAGACATGATTTCAAGTCCGGGTGGTAAGCCAGTCCCTGTGACTCCCACGTCCAACAAGCAGAAGACTGCAGGGATAATTCCTCCTAACTGTTAAGTCCTCATGAACTTACAACTGTAACTACGAGTGTGCAAAGAAAGGCTGGGGACTCAGGCAAGCACCCAAACGGCAGTTGCCAAACTGTCTAGAACAAGTAGGAGAGAAGACACCTTTACTCCTTCAGATCGATAGAAATAGAAAAATGGCTATGGCCAGTCACTGATAACTCTGACTCCAGAGTTGACTGTCCCTGGAAAGTTGTTATTGGTCTCAAGGAGGACTTACCCAATGAAGATACTAATATCTCAGAAGGATGTGAAAGGGAATCTCAAAAACCGTCTCTTGCCCTCTCTCTCACTAGTGGAAGGCTGGATCGGAACTAGGGACGAAGGGAGCTGTAAGGGTCCTCTTTCTCCTATACTCCTGATTCCAAATCCTGTTAGAAGCACTGGAAATTTGGCAGGCAGGACTTGCAGCTGAGGGGGCTAGTATAATCCACGAAGCTTCTGGCTGCGGTTTATGCAAACAAGGGGAGTAACTGTCCCTTCTCTGCCCCTTGGCTCCGTTTTCATAAACCTAATGATGTGACAGAGCAGAGGGACAAGCAGAACTCCTGGCTCTAGCAAAAACTAAGCAAGAAATGGCTCAGTGCCCTTGTTGGGCCACCCATTCCAACCAAACAGTCCATCATTGCCCCAAATAACGGGACACCATGAGCCCCGAAGCAGACTCCTATCAGTTAGGGAAACACACAGCTGGGCTTCTGCCCTTCTCTTAATACCCAACCTCCTCGACGTCACCAGCCAATAAAAAACCACTCCAAAGAAGGGAGAAAGAAGCTGCACAGAAAATCCCCGTTTCACCCTCCAGTGACCTGACTGACCAAAAATGCAAGCCAGTCTCCAATTACAGCATCTCGGTTCTGCTGCCAATGCACACTGCCACCAGGGAACGCATACTGCTTGGGTACACCGTGCCAACTCGGAGGGTGCCAACTTGGAGGGAGACGTCCCTTCTCAGAGGGAAGCTGTCCCAGGACAAAAGAGATGGCCCTCTGAGCGGCAAAGTGTGCTCCAAACTGCACTGGGAAGCCAGCCTAGGTCCTGAAGCCAGGCCTGGGAAAGAAGCCTCCAGAGGGCTGAGCACACCAAACATCTGTAGGAAGTGACTTCAGGCCTCTCCCTTCTTCCCTACATCCACCCCCTGCCCCATCCCCCATAAGGAGTTTTAACACATTATTACCACTGAAGTCCTGAGGATTTGGTGACTCACCAGGCTCACACATGGTTCCAATGAGCCCTTGACCATTACATGGTAGGGGAGCAGGAAAGACAAATGAAAGCAGTTGTAATTCGGCAGCGCCAGAGTGCAGACCTGCCAGACAAAAGGGATTGCAGGCATGTTCCCAAATTCGTTCAGGCACCTGACATGCAAAAGCTATTTTTAATCACTGGATTTATTTCTTTTCTACCCCCTCCACCATCCTCCACCTCAGCAAATGTTTCGAAGTCAGAGCAAAACCCCAATCAATTCCAGGTGTTCAGGGAAGCCCAGAGAGGCTCTTCCGTTCCAGGATCTGAGCCAGGAAGCAGAACTGCCCCCTGGGTCCTGCAGCTAAATGTTCTTGCTCTTTCCTTAGAACAGTTCAAACCTCCCACCCTAAACATGGGGCAAATGGCCTGCAAGAGGAAATATTTAAATGAACGTGCCCCGCTGGAATGACTCCTAACTATGTGTTTTCTCTAGCAGCCTTGCCGAGCGAAGGCACATGAGAGGTCTCAGAGACCACTGAGAGGGAGCATTCTCTCATTCTCTCGGATTCTCCACCTGCCTTGCAGTGAGGATTAAATTAAGTATGTGTGAAACTGCCTAAAGCTAATATACAGTAGGTCTCAATAAATTATTGGTGACTTGAATTAAACTGAAAAGTGTCTTGTAAAACATAAAGACTAAAAAGGAACTACACAATTTTATTTCCTAATGCTCAGAGAGACAGCAAGGAGAAGGAATCTGGCAATTGCCCCAGGCAGAACTAAGCAACTGAGAAAAATGAATGGAAAATCAGATGCTGAGATAGAAATGGAAATTGACATCCCCTGAATCTGGCTCTTGTAACAGAACAGACTAATTTCTTAACTATTCTGTATCTTCCAATCTGCTAAGGGGAAAATCTTTTTGTAGCAATCATCATCTAAACACATCTAAAATATGTGTTTTGGCTTGACAACACCTCACAGCTACAGGATCCAAGGGACCTAGGATGCCTTTCCGTTTAAAAACTTCCTAAGAGTACCATCTTAGAGTCAATATGGCACAAAACAAAACTGTAATTTTGTGCTCAAAACTCTTTTCTATATGTTTGGAATTTGCCAAACCCCAAGCTGCATTTTACCCTAGTCATCTATGTGCCCTTAAATGAATGACATGCTCACAATTTAAAAGAAGGTTGTAGCTATTGAGATTAGGATTCCTGCACACAAGGCCCAGCTCAGTAGAGCACTTTAAAGAAAAATTTAAAGTTCTTAAATGATCATTTAAAGCCATTTACAGAGTGCTTCACATGTTTCAAATCATTTCCTATAGAGATGATTACATTGACTCCCAGCACACCACGCATTTTACAAGTCCTCAGCGGCCCAGAACAGTGTGACCTCTTTGTCACAAAGAAACACAGAGCCACGGTCTCCGTATTACTCACGAGGAAGGCATGAATTGGGCTCTTTCAGCCCCAAAGCTTTTCAGACAGCCATAGTGCATCTTATTGGTTCTTCCCACATCTTACACTCCTGCCCCACCTTCAGCCAAAATACTCATAACAGGGTCATAAGGCTTTTGATACCAATGTGGCATAGAATAACCCCACTCAAGAAGAATATGGAAAATATTTGACATCCTACATCTTCCTATTATCCCAGCTTCCAGTACTTCTCGTTTATATACCAGTCTTTGATGCCTCACACTCTGAGATCCTGGAGACGCTGGTTACTTGGGCTAACCAATTTATTTTAATTTCACTCGATTCCTATCTATGATTTTCAGGACTGCTATCGGAATAGAATTTTACATTTTAGAAAATGTTCTAAATCATATTCTAATACGATGCTGAAAACAACCAAGTTTTTAGTATTATCTCCATCATATAGGTGAGGCTATTGAGGCTCACAAAGGTTACTTAAGTGATTTAATCAAGATGATCAAGCCAGTCAAGTGATATTATCAGCACTCAAACTCAGATCGCCAGACACTAAAGCCAGGTGTTTCCTACCTGTACCTATTAGCAGAGGTAAAAGCCAGGGAAACAGAAATGATGGACACAAGAACATTTCTTTTCTTTTTCTCCAACATTTTCACTGTAGAGAAAGTTCTTTCTGGAGAAGGGAAGCATCTCCACCCCCGGGACTCTGTGCAGACAGCGGTTGCAACACTAGCATGTAGAGGCTGCACCACACGGCCCACCCAGAACAGGCCGAGTCAGACACTCAGCTCAGCGCCCACCTGGCACTTGGTCTGGGGGCAAGACAGGCATGGAGGAGGCTCCCGAGGGTCTTCAGGAAGGCCAGGCTGGCGGAGGTGGAGGATGAGGAGTTTTCTTCATGGGCAAAAGAAAAATCGGGGCAAACAAATGGAGTGAAGCCCGTTTATTTAGGCTGGAAGAGGTAAAGTTTTTCTGCACTTTTGAACTGTTTTCTCAAGGCCTGCCTCTCCCTCCCACGCAGGAAACAAACACAGAGACCGGCCTCTTCCAGGGAAGCTCCGTCATTGAGGGCTAGCCCCAGAGCAGCAGAAGGAAGACAGGCTGAGCAAGGAGGGCAGCGTCGGCAGCAGCGGGGCAGGGTCCACTGGGGAGCAGGCAGAGAAGGACGGGAAGAGCTGGCAGTGAAGACCAAGAAGGAAGGAGAGCAAACAACAAAACAGAGAGGGAAAGAAAGAAGAAAGCAGAGGAAGCGAAAATTGGAAAATTTAAACCAGAATACAGAGATAGACGGCAAAGTGGAAGTGGGCTGGGAAGAGCCAGCAGCTTACTCCCAATTAATGATGTTCAGAAAGTAGCATTTTTCCATAAATTTTGAAAGGAAATTCTCTCTTGACTTTCTTATTTATTTATACATTATATAAATACATTTTTAAATCAAAAAGGTCCATTTTTTCCAATGGGAAAAAGCCTTGTTTGAGATGAAAGCAGTCTTCAAAAACCCCTCAGAGGAAGCTGAAACTCCACATGTCTTGGTGCTACAGAAAGAAAAACAAAGTGGACATTCTTCCTGTGTTCTAAGGCTTTTTTATGCAGATGTGTTTTTCTTTTAATAAATAAATCTGGACAGAGAAGGAAAAAGCATACTCATACACATTCACACAGTGCCAACTGTCTGTTTTCAGCCCAGGAAAGCCACAATGAAAAATAAGAATCTCTAAGTCCATTTTCCCAGTACAGGGACAAATGTGCTCAACACGCCAACCTCGGGCACTGAAGCAATACGCTAGACATACACAACCCGCCCAAGCTTTCCAGATCAACAAAGGGCTATCCGCAAATGAGAAGTAACAATCAGAGGTGGGGCAGGACCTAGACAGGATCATCACGCTTCCCAAAAAGGCCCGCAGAGGTCCTTCAGTGCATCACCTCACTTAAGACATTCAGTTGCTCCTACTTTTTGAGACACTCAATTTCACTTATGAACTGCAATAATTACTTTAAAATGATTACACACATTGAGTTAAAATCTGCCATCTTATGAGTTCTGTCCATTGGCCCTAGTTCTATTGGTCGAAGCTGCACAGTACAAGCTTAATCTTTCTTCATCTATCAGCTTTTCAACTGCTTTCCTCATCCCCTTTGTCATCACTTCTGTCCAGGTTTTAAAACTCCTTAGTTCCTTCAACCATTCACGATGGCATAGTTTTGGCTGTCCCCCCACCCAGAGGCGTTCCTGTATGCCTGTGTTCCTAAAGAGCATCCCGAGCATTCACAGGGGAACACCATACTTCCCAGGAGTAAAATGAGAACCCGACACGATCATCCTACTCTATGCACTTCTGTGGGCGCTGGCTAACACTGATTTTTCTAACAGCCACACTGCAAAAGCCACTCAGAGTGCACTGCCAGACCTTCTCCACGGGAACTGACATTGAGCCAGTTCTGATCCGTTGACTGAATCTTATTAACCTCAGTGTAGAGCTTTACATTTATCCACATTAAGCTTCACCTTGTTCTGATCCGTGTTTCCTTGTGTAGAGGTCTTTTCTATATCATGAATCTGTCCTCATCCTATTAGCTTTGCACCATCTGCAATTTACTAAGTATGCTTTCTGCATCCTTCTCTAATCTGAGCCCCTGATAAAAATGTTGAAAAGGCAATGACCAAGAACTGAGCCCCATAACCTAACACCAGAGACCATGCATCATTCTGACACTGACACATTAATCAAGACCCTTTGGGTATAGTGGCTCAAGCAGTTACAAATCCTCCTGACTTTACTATCATTGGATCCACATATACTCATCTAGACCACAAATATATCACAGAAAGACTCGGACAAAAGCTTCACTGGAGTTGGTTGATCTACCTGTTGTGGAGCCTGTTCTCCCCTCAAGTTTCTCACTAAGCTCCAGACAATTGCAAAGGCGGCTGAGGGAAATGGCAGAGCTGGGATTCAGATCTCTGCACAATGAGGGAAAGACTGAGAAATAGAGACAGAGAGCGAGGAGGGAAGGAGGGAGGGGGAGAGAGAGCCTAATGCTCAAGAGCTACAGCCACTTTGCTTCCAGAAACAATGGCCAGTTAGAGAACAATGGCTACAGACAAAGTCCTGGTCTATTTATATCTGCCACTGTTAGTCCCAGACATGAGGAACTGGAAGTCTGCCCTGTGTGCACAGCTCCAACTGGACCCGAGTTGGGAGGAAGATGAGGTCACCAAGAATGTTGCCTGCTTAGGAACAGGCTGCTTTTTTGCTCGCATAGTTTCTTCTTGGCCTAAAGGATCTCTTTAGCCACGAGAAGAGGTTTGCTTGCCTACTGCTAAAATATAGCCACTGCTGAGAAGGGGTGGGTCAGAAATGCAACTGCAGCTCAGCCCAGCCCAAAGCAATTAAGGCCTCTCTCTTCAGAGGTCAAAGGAAGGTGGGGGTGCGAAGAGAAAACTAACCAGTAGGTGGAGGTCACCTCTGTGGTTCCTGCAACACCCCTCCCATCAGCTCTGTTAATTAGACATGCTTAGGGGCACTTCATATAAAAGAGCTCTTCTGTGGGGATGTTCCCTCCTCACTTCTTTGCTGCTAGCATAAAGAGGCCAAGAGCTGAAATTCACAGATATGTGCGCCTCATGTCTCAATGAAGATTTCTGCCTCCCCTTTACGTCAGCCCCTTTGGACAGTTTCTCTATTTTCTGGAAATGTCATCTTTTGCTCTAACATACCTTTGGAGTAACAATCAATTTTAATCCTGCCCAATTGTGTTACTTACATTCTTAATCTTCCTAGAGGCTTACTAAAGAGGCCAGCGGTGGTCACATAAGCCACAGGCACCAAACTGAAAATGAACAGAGCCTGGGCCAGGGAAGAAGGGGTGGGGACACAAGAGAGACCCCTGCAGGCACTCATCCTGTTGCATGCCTTCACTGTGAGTCTCCAGGGACGGCCCTCAGCATTAACGGGCAACTGATAGAGTCAGCAACTGCAGCCCCTGGACGCGGTCCAACCGTACAGTCTAGGTGCAAAGCTGGCATCTCCCGAAGGCAAGAAATTCACGGCTTAATACAGAGATCACCTGAGGAGTAACTTCAGCTTCCCACTCAGGCCTACAAGTTCCTGACACAAGTTCCCTCCTTGCTCCTAGAACATCAACACTAAGTAGGTAGAAAGGAACCTAAATATGATCATTTTCCTCCTTTTCATTTAAATAGCTTAAGGTGTCTCGTTGAGAATATCCCAGGTTATGTCACCACACTTGGAGGAAACTAGAGGCAAGCACTTAAATCTTCTATCATTTAAAAGCTTAAGCACAGAACAGGCAAGTGCTGGACACCGCCAGGGCCGATGCAATCAACTAATGGTTAAAAAGGATGCATTGTGTTCCTTCCCCACCCACACACTCTCTTCACTGACTTCAGAAGCGCAGGAGTCAAGATGTTCAGGGTTCAGACCATCTGAAGGGTGGTCTAATAAACTTGAATTACCAGGATAACTGAGATAACACGTCCAAGGCCATGACAAGCAAACACTCCTATACATCTTTTGTTCTAAGCAGACGGTGAAGACTAAAACCCAGATGAAACACTTGACCACCTAAAATACACCAAACTATGATGATCTAAGTGGGTGCATGGGCCACCTAACCTGGTCCAGCACTTCATTCAAACACTGCTTCCTTGACTTCTGCCCCACCCACATCCCAATAGGCCAAGCATCTTCTCCAAGCGCCCTGATGAATTGTCCCAGTGTAATTCAAGAGAGCCACGTGGGAGCCACATGGCAGGAGTAGGGAGAAGCAGAGAGACACACATTCCCACCCTGAAGTGAGGCTGACATCAGAGAAGAAGCAAAACTTCCCATCCATAGTGTGTTTGGCAAGCACGTGAGACAGCCCTTCTCTGGACCTATCAGTCTTCAAAAACGCCTGCACAGCAGCTAAATGCACCAAAACCCGATGGCATTGCCCTAACATGGGACATCTGGAGTTTACAGTATCAGGCTTTAAACGTTCGACAACTCATGAAATAGGGGCCCCACTCAGTTCAGTAAATCCAAATGTATGTCCTTAATGAGGAGTCAGAAATCCTGTTGCTTTAAAGGATTTGGGTAATAATTTCAGAGTCTCAGCTCAAGTTTCCTGAGCTGCTAAGGAGGTACTTACGACCCAGAGAGATGGCTTCAAAGAGTTATGGCTAGTCTCCCTACACCATTAGGTTCACTGCTAACCTTCTCATCTGAGGCTACTCCAAGGTTTGTTTGGACCTACCTAATCTATAGTTTTGGCTCCTATATCTCTTCAGCTTTGGCCTTTTGTATGGCCTTGAGCGGTAACGATCACCTCGTGCACTCTCCTTGTGTGTTCACACTTTTCCTTGTCCCTCTCCTCTAGGCTGCCCTCACTACGGCTACCTGATGCATAAAGCCTTATCCAGGGCCAAAAAGCAGGAAAGAGGAATTTACAGAATTTGCTATAAAACTTTTAACAACTCCTTGGAGGGATGTTCTCCTTCCTGGCAACTCGACATAATTATAAGATGAATGAAAAGTACGCTGCGGTAGAGAGGAGGAGGAGCCGAGCCCTGTCACTAGTCAGGGGTCCTGCACTATTCCGGGAACACATGATTAGAAGAGACTTCAGACGTCATCTAGTTCAAACCGTTTCTTTTACCCAAGATGAAAATGAAGCTCAGGGAGGTGACATCAACTTGCCCTTGGTCACATGGTTACTAATTCTAGACCTCTTGACTCCCTGTCCAGTATTTTTTTCCTACACCATTACTGTTTACTTAACAGCAGTGGATTGGGAGGGAGACGGCCCCCTTCATAGCTTCGCTTCTATCAAGCCCTGGTTCATCATTCTGGACAACGTCTACTCCTCCTCAAGTTCATAAGAACCACAGAAGAACAACCCATCCAAAGATGTGATAAACATGACTCGGGATTTTATAGACTCATGATGCTATCTGTTCCTACCCCAGGTTACGAGTTTTCAATAACAATGGTCAGGCTCTACTGTAGAAGAATTTCCTTCAAACAGAGATTCCAGTTAATATGGGGATTATAAAGCAAGCAATCTTCAATACCCAACTTCAATGGCATGATGCCACTATGTATAACAGCTCCAAAATTCGAGGGTGCTATTCCTATGGATCCAGAAAGAGTGAAGGCAGCAGTTAATTTCAGTGATCTACCGACCTTTATCTAAAAAGCACTGAAAGGAGAACAGTTCACATCATGTCATTCAAAGGTTCTACAACACCACCATTCCAGTCCTGCTGGTATTCCAATAGGGTAATGGAGACAGTGATAGGGTTGAGGGGATACAATGAACACCACTGACATAGCCAGAACATAAAATCAGGGGCATCGGCCTGTCAATTGAACCTGATGCATCTAATTAGTGAGGCCATGTGTCTAACTCAAAAAGGCCATGTCCTGAGGCAGTACAAGCAGTTCCACTTGGAAATGCAGATGCATTTAGAGTGCAGGGAACTAAGGGTTCAAAGGAAAGATACACTGAGTTGTGATCTCTTTTAGCCTCCACAGGCTTTTCTCTCTTCTCTCAGAATGGGTCTCTCCTAATGGCCCCAAACACCCAGACTTGGGCATTCTGACAATCCCACTGCTGCCCCAGAGTCTCGCACACGCTGGCCCAGAGCAGACAGCATCAGATGCCTCTCCCAGCGGCAAACCCAAGAGGCTGAGAAGTCGCCAGCCAGACCCAATCTCCAGATCAATGGGTGAGACAGGCCAATGGGTGGAGAGCAGAGAAAAAGTGATCAATGCAAAAGGGGAGGGAGCAGAAGCCACTCTCCATCTGCCTGTGTCAGGTGGGAAAGGGACAGACTGAGACTCACAGCCCTCATCCGCTGCTAATAAATGGCTCTGCCTCATCAGGAAGCCATTAGGAAATTGCAGCCACCACAGCCCAAGCTCCTGGGCTGAACGGTCTGCATGCAGCTGGTGAAAGCGCTCATTATCTCTACGCAGACGTGCACTAGCTCACTACACAGTGGAGCCCAACCAAGTGAGCCACCAGAAAGCTGGAGCTTCACTGGTGAGGGAGCAGGGCTTGAAAAGGTCCTTACAGACTGGGGAGATGCAGGGAGCTGCCCCAGGTGTGTGCTTGGAGCATCAGGGGAGAATGGTGGGGGCTCTCGTCAGGAAACACGGGTCCACTTCCTCACGTCCCCTGCTGGACAGCCTGACCAGCATTCCTTTATTCAAAACCAGCTGCTGACTGCTATCATGGGCACGGGGTTTCTTTTGGGGGTGATCAAAATGTACTAGAATTAGATGTCAGTGGTGGTTGCACAAATCTGTGAATGTACTAAAAACCACTGAATTGTACACTTTAAAATGGTAAATTTTATGTCAAGTGAATTATATCCCAATAGAAAAAAACAATAAAATACTTTTAAAAAAGAGCTAGTGAGCCACCTGCTATCGGCCAAGCAATAGGAATACCTTGGTGACAGGGAGACGGGGACCTTTCACTTGGAGTTTCTCTTCTAGTGGAGGAAACAAACCCCGCATAAGCACACAAACAAGAGCTACACACTCATAACTCGTGGTGAGCACTATGATGATGACTAAGACCAAAGGTTTTGCAATGGAGACTGAGTGATGTGGCTGGGTTCCAGAAGAACTGGGGACGGGGAGGAAAGAGCCTGCTGAGGTCCTGAGTGTAGGGGGTGAGGGAGAGGAAGGGGTCAAGGTATTAAGGTCAACTCCAATGACACATGGATGGCCTTAGTGAGAGAGAAGACGGGGAGAGGGGAGGCACTTGTGAGATGGCAGATAGGCTCCATTCACTGGGAGACCGTGGCAGCAGCTGGACAAGATCCATTTCCAGAAGCAGACACCTGGAACTTCTGGAACCACTTATGTGGGGACTGAGAGGGAGGGTCACAGACTCCAGGAGACAAGCAGAATACTCAAATTCCCCCAACTCAAAGATGTCCCCGGAAGACGCTGCCCAAGCACTCAGTTAAAGTGACATTTGCAGTTTTATATTCTATGTATAAGGCACTCAGGCGAAAGAAGTCTCCCGCAGACCTGGCTCTTTCTGAAAGCTCCTCTCCCAACTCCTGGGGGGATACAAAGGAAGGGCAGGTAGAACACCGCTTCAGACAAACAAACTCCGGACCAGGCTCACGGGACATGAACCGAGAAAGGTACAGCCACAATACTGTGACCAAAAGAGATCTTATGGAAAATTCTTTTCCAAGAGGGATCATGAGTTTTGTCCCCTGGAATGCCCCAGAGCAGTTCTGATAGGTTCCCCAGCCCTGACTCAGATTGAGCACGGCTCCACCCTCAGATGAGTAAATAAACTGAGCCAAGGAAAGGAGGGAGGGAGAGTGGAGGAAAGAGAGGGGCAGGCAGAGAGCAGGATGGGAACTCGGAGAAGGCAAGTGCTGACTCTGGTTCAGGGAACAGACAGATGAAATTTCAAGTCCATTCCAGAGACGGGTGGTGTGGCAGAACTCAAGAAATAATTCTCTGAGCCTTACACACCACTCTAGTTGGGATGCAGCCCTGCCTTGGCAGCCTGCTCATCACCTCTTTATAATATACTGAATTAGTCACTGGATTAGCAAGCACATTTACACACACTGGCGCACAGCTGTTTAAAGACACAGGATCCCCTTTTCTAGGTGCCAGATTCTGGCTGTAAATCAACCACTGCAATTGGCAACTGGCATACTCCAGAGATGCACAGTTCCTACAGACATCTTCAGGTGCAAAGCACTTTAGGAAAAGTCTGCTAGAACTGGGAAGATCTAATAGGCATTTGCTGGGGGACAGAACAGACAGGGGTGTGGAGAAGAAAAAAGGACAGTGGGCTTTTTCAGTTTTGAGGCTTATTATCTTCAGGAGGTTGCCAAATGGATTCAGTGACCTGGACCATCACAGCACGTTTATGTGGAAGGCAGCCTGGCTCAGGAAGCGACAGCTAGGAGAATGTAAGTTCTACTCCTGGCTTGCTCTATTAACAGGGAGTAGAGTGTTCCTCCTAAATGTCAGATATCTGGGTCACTCCCAGAAAAGAAAGGATTCCAGGGCAAATAGAAGAGTACTTCAGCAATCAAAATAATTCTATATCCTGACAACGACAACTCCAAGAAGCGGCCTTGTTGAGGTAACAAGCGGCAAGGCCTGCAAATAATGCTTTAGAGTTGGAAATGCGACCTCAGCCCTAACTTGAGTGGGTAAGCATGCGTGAGAGGAAGAAAATATTGTAACTGGCCACAGGGACTGCTCTGGCCCACTTGGTTATGGGGGTGTCAAGTGGAAAATTTTCTGTAACCAGGTTAACAGTAACCACAGCTTTAACAACCACTGAAGTAATAATAGCTCTGTCAGCAATGAACACTTGTACAGAATCTGGTGGCCTACGAGAGAAGGATAAAATACCATTTATTGAGACCCTGTAGCAGTGGGAAAGTATTTTATAGGAATTATCTCAAATCCTTACAAGAGCCCCAAAAGCTCTTATTATTTTCTCCATTGTAAGGATTAGAAATGGAAGGCTTAGGGAAATCAAATACTTTGCTTAAGGACAAATTACCAAGCAGAAGGCCTGAATTCAAATCCAGGGCTGTCTCACCTCCAGACGTGCTCTTTCCAGGACACACGGTGCCTGCAGGGAGGGACATCATTATGGCCAACATCACAAAGCAGAGGCTGTGGGATTCGGGGACAAAGATGACTTTCTATGGAGCAACCTGAACATAAATCCCTTTCCTGTGACTTAGAGATCTCATCCACCAAAGAGGAAAAAGAATCCATCTATGTCTTAAGATTACGGTAAGAAAGTTGTGGCATAAACATATCCACCTGACAAAAATAAGAATCAAACACCAATTACTAAAAAAGGTGAACTGCGTTCAAGCTCCATTAGAACACGAATTTTGAGAAGATTCACAAATAGACTGGTTTGTGTAGGAGGAGCCCGGTATCTTGCACCAGATTTTGAAAATTCAAATATTAATTCCTTGGAATTAGTTTGCCGATAAAAATACTGAAAATATTCTCATCTTACAAAGCAAGGCCATTGGGGGCCACTGGAGACTGGACTCATCTTTGCTCCTCGCTCGCTGTCTGCAGCACGCCTGTGAGCAGCACAAGCTGATCAAACCCTGTGAATCCAGGGGCAAGTCGCCAGGGCCCAACCTCATTTAAAAAACAAAGTGGCTGTTTTGTTCATCCAGCACCCAAAATCTTTTGGAGACATGGCAGCCAGAATGAAATTTCAAATTTCTCCCATCAGCCCATCCATCACAGACGGGTATGAGTGAGGGCATGGAAACGCCACGAAGCTCCCCTAAGAGAGGCCTTCAGAAATCCAGAAATAAATAGATACTTTATTCTTTAAAAAATCTCCAATTGAATCAGAGGTTAACTCCAGGTCCACCACGTAGACATTGATTCATTCCATGTGTGTATTTATTTTTCTACAAACATTCCTGTTGCATCAAGTGGCCTCAAGGCCCAGACTTGTGCCTCTGAATATCCCCTCCCTGGAGAATTCTCAAGCACGGGTGGAGCTCTGACTTCATTCCTCGATTTCCCAATCTGGAAAATGGGGGTCAAAGCACCAATTCTGTACGCAAGTTTGGTAAATTTAGTTAGCCACTTTTCATCTGTCCATTTTGAGTTTGAAACTGCACAGTGGAAATGATGTGAACTTTTTTTTTTTGGCTTCCTCTCTATTACACATCCCAAGGGTAGATATTTATAGATAAACTGAAGGTTTTCTTCCTTGAGAAGCTACAAGGGCCTACCGCACAGAAGGATGTTCCAAGAATCAAAGCCTCTGATGCGAATGTTAGCAAATTTTCTCTCTAAACGAATTCTAAACAGTTGGTAGGACTTTGTAATTAGAAGACCTAAGTTCAAATTTGTGACTTGAAACCTCTATGGCCTTCGGGAAATTACTGGAGCCACTCTGAGACTCAATTTTTTATCTTCAAAATGGGGATTAAAACACCAACCTCACGGGATTGTTTGAAGAATGCAATTATTTGTGCACAGTGCCTTGCAAAGTGCCTGGCTCATAGTAGGTACTCTATAAATATTAGTTTCACATCATTCAGTCCTCCAAACTGAAACACAGATATGGACAGAGACCAAAAACAAGCACCCAGCAGTTTTGAAGAATGTTTGGTTTCCATTAGGAGGCGAGGAAGGTGTATGACTAAACTCTTGATCTTACGTGAAATCAAGGATGCACTTCCTGTACACACACACGTGACTCACCCTTAGAGAGTGCTATGTACTCAGCATCTCCACTTTGTATCATATCTCCCCTAATTTAATAACACTCCCTGCATCCCCAACGACTCCAGAGTATTTTCTCCCCGTGAACCCATTAACCCTTCCGCTCTCTCCCAAGGAAAGGCAACCTTCTCACTAGGAGCACCTTCTTTCAGAAGAACACAGAGATGATGCAGAAAGGTGGCTATAATCTGGCAGCTCAGAGTAAAAACAGACTCAGGTATCCAGATTCTTCTACTAAGCAATAAAAGGGGAAAGGATGACCACCCAGAGGTGGACCTGCCCAGTTGTCAGCATAGAAAGTATTCAAACCAGGAAAAGGTAAGACCAAGGACTCCTTAGGCATGACCAAAACTATTCCCAAGTGGAGGGCACCAAGCCAGAGGCCTGAACCTCAGTTTGAAAAGGAGACACACCTTGCGGCCCCACTAAGATTTGCTTTACAAGACTAAATTTTCCTGGCAAGCATTAAAGTTAGTGCCCAGATTAAAAACTACCAAACTTAAAACTAATATCTCCACTTTCGCTGCAATCAGGTGTACCACCCTCTACTTCCCATTCCCATCCCCTGTTCCCCAAGAATCCAGAAGCCCCCAAGGGCACTGCTGGCTTCTTAGAATTACACTCACTCCCAAGGAAACAGCAACATGCCAAGGAGATACTTCTCAGTGTAACAACCTGTCATTGCCCTTGGAATGCTCAGGCTTCCAGAATGACCAAAACAAGGGGGAAAGGACCTTATTTTTATGGCTAAGGAGCAACACATTGTATTAGGGGGATAATCCAATATAATTTTGCTAAACTCCAAGTGTATATACCTGCTGCCATAGCAAATGCCCCCGCCTCAAAGGGAAACTATCACTCAGGAGAAAAATATCACTCCTCTAAGGGATCATTAATTCTTGTACGCCTCTTTGGTACAATTCTTTCCCATAACACACAGTATGAGATTCAAAAGTTTTTGGGTTTTGTTTTATTTTTTTTCCTGAAGTGCTCCTCCAGCTACCTGAACTTCCTGCCAGTCATTAAAATGAACCTCCTTTGCTAAGAAAGGGTAAACTGAGGCACATAAGACCAAAGCCACATGCCATATATTTCAACATAGGAAAACAGAGGTTGGACAAGAATTCTTTTCACAACTCTCTAGATTAAAAAAAAAAAAAAAAAAAAACGTATTTCTCAAAGTCCAAGGTCAACCTACCCCAGAAGGAAATTGCATATGTGTCTAGCAGCCTGTGGGGTAACTCACGTTTTTTTACTTCTTGAGAAGGAGCTAACTTGCTACCCTCCTTACAGTTTGGCCAGTGGGTTGGCACCATTGAAAGTTGTGCAATTTTTCCAGATCCTATGTCATAGTGATCTGTGCAATCCACTCAGAGCTCAATACTTAGCCCATTGGGTGGGACCCGCTATCTATGTACAAAATATGTGGGGAACCTACCTCTAGCAAAAGAGAAGAGAGTGCCTGTTAGCACTCCTGATCTCAAGGTAGTGTTTATTATCATTACGATTAAAGTGAATGCACCGTGCACTCAGAAAATCAAAGAAATATTTAAAATGTGTGTGGCTGAATGGAATGTCGGGGGTTTAGAGAAGTCCAGCATCGCACTGTAACTCTGCCACTTACTCACCACGTAGGAAAGAAACCTAGCATCACAGCTCGGCAGCTTTTCCCCATCTGTAAAATGTCGATAACTCTTAACACTACCTTGGGGCTCAGTGTGGCGAAGTCACACTGCAAACCAGATTATCACCAAGTATTAAGTGAACTGGTAAACAATATGCACAAACAGACCCTAGTATTTCCCCAAATTCAACAAACATCCAAGTAATTCCGAGAATTCTGAAGGCAGCAGACATGGAACTTTAGAGTTAGCTACAGCTGGGTTTGAATCTCAACTCCACCTATCAGCCGGGTGACCTTGGGCAAGCTGTTTAACTTCTCAGTTTCTCCATCTATGAATACTTAGCTATTATAGATTAGGGTAAAATAATGAGGTTCTTGGCAAATTAATAAGTTAGCACCCAATAACTAATAAAAAAGAACCAAAACAAAAAGTTAAGATGAGTGGTGATGAGAAGTGCCTACATAAGTCCCAGCACACAAACTCTACCCTATTATCAATGGCAGTTTTCTTTGTTTTTCCCCCAAACTGACATGCTGATCTTAGGTCCCTGCTTCTGACAGAAAAGGGTAACTGTGACGAATCTTTCTCAAAATGTAGAAAGAACATCAAGAAAATGATTTTCAGATAACGAGTGTGTGCAGGCGACGCTCCTGCACTGCTGCACAAGCAGCCTTTGAAAAGCAAGACGCCTGTGCTCACCACACCCCAGCACGCACTTGCAGCTTCTCGAACTGCTGAGGAAACCAGAGCAGGAGGTCTTTTGTCTGCCTCCAACTCCACTGGGCAGCCTGCGCCTGTTCAGGGTCAGTTGACTGCCGCACAGACACCACTCCGTGAGCAGCTAGAAGTAAGCCAGCCTGGGCCCTTCCCTCTATACAAACAGGAGGCAGGGGCCTTGACTCACTGGGTATGTCAGGAAGAGGCACTGAGACGGCTTTCAGCAGAATGCATTCCTGCTGCAGGAGGGGACTGTTTACGTACAGAGCAGTGCAGTGAGAAGGGGCAGCTTGGATGAAATAAGCTCATGGCTCAGACCACATGCTCAGCCCTGAGGATGCAGCTGGGGCTGGCTGCTTCACCTACCGGACCCCTAACCTACATCTCCTTCCTCCAGATCAGACCCCGCGCTGGAGCTGCTTTCCGCTGCAACTGTAGCAAAGGCTTATGGAAAAAGGAAGCTGTGTCATGGAGGGAGACCAAGAGGAAGGTGTGACTCCTGGTCCAGTGTCACCTCTGAGACAATGTGCCCGGTTTCTCCACCTGTAAGGAAGGCCAGTCACAATTTCTAACACCTCTTTCCATCAAAGTTAACCTCACAAATGTATCCAAAATGCCCCCAATGATGGAATTGTGATTAACAGAATTTGGAGATTAGAAGAAAAACATCCCCACTTTTCCTATCTCTTGAATGACATTCTGTGCTCTCTCCAAGACTTAATTATTTTAAATGTTACCTAGAGTCATAAACTGTCAGTGTTAAGTGAAACCTTATAGGTCAACTTCTCTAGTTCATTTGTTTGACCGATGAAGAACATGAGGTCCAGAAAAATGAAATGACTTGCCCAAGGTCACACAGACAAACAGTCGCAAGGCCATGGCCAGAATCCAGGCCTCCTGACTCTCCAGCCAGTGATGGGCCCCCCAGAGTGTACACTCTTATTTATTTTACACACAATACTTATTCCTACGATGCTGATAGGTCTCCCCTTATCATTCATAAATCCTCATGGATTCCATGCATTTATTAGTATTTCAATGACACAAGATAACCTACCCATGAAGTATAGAGTTAAATCTTAGGCAAGGAATATTAAATAGAGAAGAAAAATGTATAAATACTAGAAGTATTGAAAGTCATGACATGGAAACTCTTCCACTGAAAATTGCCTGTGATGGATTTTCTGAAGAGTATTTAAAACCAGACTCAACAACACACTCTGATTTTAAACATGAATGATAAGTAGTGAATTACCCCAGTACAAAACTGCAATTGCACAAAAATGTCATTCATTGAGAGCAGGTACAGTACCCAGCACACAGCAGGAGTTTCTAAATACTTCAAAAACCAGGGATCCACACACACTCACTAGGTTTAGTTTCCCTTGCCTGACTTAGATTCTTGATTTTCCATTTGTACTTTGAAAATATGTACCTGATTGATTTTGTCATCTTCTCTGAGGTTTAACGCTTATTCTGATAAACTGATACAGAGGTTTTAACAACTAACAGTCTGAGTGGGAGGTAAAGTAACGCTACCAAAAAAAAAAAAAAAACCTCACCTCTCTCATAAGCCTATTCAATAACACTGCTCTGTCCTTAAAATCTCCCTCCTTTCAAAGGCAAAATTCATCCTGAGATTCAAAATGCTCTCTCATAGGTCCTGGCCTCACACTTCCTTCTCTCTTCCCTTTCTACAATCAAGGTATTTTTCTTCATATTTATGTAAGCCTTTCTTTCACTCCAAACCGTCAGCATTCTTCCCACGCTCTCCTCCATATCTAAAATAATCCTTTCCCTGTTCTTACCCCTCCTGCAAATGCTTCTGAATAGCCATGTTCTCCCTGATGCTGAGCCATGAAATTATTTTAGCCTAGAACTGTTGGAAGAAAGGGCCCAACAGGCACAGAAAATATAAATAATCAGGGATCCACACATATTTCCATAAATTCAAACAATGATCCTCCTGCACTCTTCATGGAAACAGCTGGGGCACCGGGAATATTTCACCTGAGAGTTATCCTGACCAGCCATACACCCAGGAGGGACCTAAAGTGTTCAGAAATGGTGACACAGACAAAGAGTGGAAACAACAGACCCAAGATTACCCACCTGGCCACCTGAGACTGGAATTCCTACCCAAGTGCAATGCTTGGTCCCTATGAGGATTTTTCCAAAAGTCCACAAAACATCTTAAATCCCTTCATTCCTTTTCTTCGTTATTTCCTTTTGTTCTTTCATTAGTTCTTTCATGCTGCCTCTTTTCCTGTCATCATTATTCTTTCTCTTCTTTTTTAGCCGAAATGGATGCTGCAATTGAACCCACCATTCCCCTCCTCCCCTCCTAAACAACTGAGGGATGGCTTTTTACTTTTGTTTTTGTTTTTACCCACTTTAATGGTACCAAAAAAGCTCTCTTCTTTTTTTTGCCTCTTTTGATCCCCACAGTAAAACTTTTCATTTTGGATAAACGTTAAAACGAAACAAAACAAAAAATTTTAATTGTCTTCACTTGTGTAATGATGCCATTTCCCCCTACTCCAAAGTTCATTTTCTCACACACACACTACATGCAGAAAGTTTACAGTTCCTCCCCAGAACCTTGCAAAGCAAAAATCAACAGCTTAGCATAGCTACCCAAAGTTACTGAGAAGTTTCAAATGCTTGAAGTGAACTTGTTTGAGGTTGATTTTAGTTGTTTCTCAGGGACTGAGAAATATTATATTATGTGTCAAAAACACATTTAAAAATATAACTCATGGTTGGGGGAAACCACACTGAACTTGAATTGTTTCAAACTCTTAATCTAGTCCTGGTAGCTTACTTTGGGTGGTCTAAACCCTAAGATTAGCAATTGAGAGTAGATATTATAAACAATATTATCATCCGAATTCAGTGTCAAAGTAGGGTGATCCTCGTTTGCTGGGAGAGTCCCAGTTGATGTCTATCATTCTGGTGTAACTATTAACAGTGCCCATTATACTCTCAAAAGTGTCCCCCTTTGGATGGTAAATTATATAATCTTCCTATCTATTAACCATCAAGATCTGAGATCCAATAGCCTAAAACTTTCCAATGCTACTCTGGGTCTTAAAGCACCATTCGGATCATTATTTTACAATTCTCAGAGACAGGCCTAAATGCTACAGAAAAGGACAATTGAAAAAAATTGATGGGGCAGTAAAGCACCACATTTCTAGTGTCCAGTGACAGGCTGGGACTCAAGAAGCAGAAACTGGAAAGCACCTGGGAAATATGACGAAGTTGGCCAAATAATCAATAAATATTTATGGCTTGAACAGCAATATTTTGAGTGTGTCTGTAAGCCTGGCTCACTGCCACTGAAACTGGATCTACTGCAACCCACACTACAGACCAATTACTTTCTGTATCTTCACGGAGACTATAAACTACACAATTAAAAGAAAAAGGTAACACAGATAGGTATAGTGCTTTGGAAAATTAGCCAAGTAGAAATAGCCTGTTTATGGAATTTGAAAAACACCTACTGACATTTTGAAAAAAGATATCTTCAACCCAACTGAAAAAAGCAAAAAGTAGCTATGGACACATGACAAGTAAAAATGATAGATTTGGGAATTGCCTTGACATTCTTAACCCTGAGTTAAGAGCTTAACAGCTGTAAGGAAAGGGTAGACCTAGAATTCTGCGAACATGGAGGCAAATCCCATCAGAGATTCCATCTGAGCAGGGAAATCGAGCCAACATTTCATTCTGGAGCAGCCAGATAAAAACACAGAGACTATGTTGTTAATATACAAATTCCCCTCTGTGATGACTGTGTGGGCCCAAGAATATCAATTATTTGGAGAACATGGTCCCCATAAGGCAGTGATAGAAGAGCCAATACCTTACCCACGGACAAGCAGCCAGGGCGTCTGTTTGTTTCTCTATTAGCCATGGGCTGTGGAGGGCTGGCAGGTCCACAGGTAGAATCTAGGATTCGCCTTCCCTCCTTGTGCCAGAATAACTACAAACAATGTGCCCTGACCCGTGAAACAGACTTGAAAACACTGAATTTTAGACAAAAAATAAATAAAACTTATCTCCGGTGTAGACAGCAAATGTAGGTACATATGGCCTCTTTGCAGGAAAATTAAACTACAACTGTATTAAGAAAATGAACTAGTTGCTGATCTGTGTCTCTCGTCACTCAGATTGTGAGTGAGATTATATGTAGAGCAGTGTCCACGACAAAAGAGGTAAATGAGGCAGAATAGGAGGCTCGGGGAAGGATGTGACCTTGGAAGTGGTCACATAATCACCTCCCCACCTGAGAGAGAGCAAGGTACCTCTGGAAGACATTGCAAAAACAAGAACCCTGGTTCTCTGCTGGGTGATCTGAGGCAAGTGTTGCTTGTACCTTCAAGCATCTTCCTAAAGCAACACATCTGGGCTGCCACACATGGAGACAGCCCATGGAACAGGCCCTTTCCCCAAGCTCAGAAGAGTCCTGCAGGATGGCAGGGAGTCCCTGCACCTCCTGAACCCCCAGAGTACCGACCATCTCTGTCTTCTCTTACGCCCCTCTCTTAATTTCCAGAGTTTCTGTGAATAACATGGTGCTTTTATTTTAGGGATAAAATGCCCGCAACAGCTCATCACTGTGTAAGCTTCTAACAGTGTAGCCTTGGGCAGATCATGCATCTCTCTGAATATCATTTTCCTCATCTGAAAAAAGGATAAATTAATACCTCCCCACACCGCAGAGTTAGTGTGAAGCGTAAAAGTGCTTTTTTATGTGACAGGGTCTGGCACATAATGCACGCTCCATAAGTGTTTCAGAAATATCCCTATGACTTCTGAATGGCAAGGATCTACTTTCAGTGCAAGCTCACGGAATGCCACCATAGTCATGGGTTATTCATTTCGCAAACCAGAGAGACATCTGTAATTACACTGTCGCTGTAGCCACTGTAGAGTTATCTGTACTCTTTGAAATAGGGAGCCTCGCTTTCCTGAAAAATCCTGACCTAGACTAACCAGCTCCGGGTTTTGCACAGATTTTGACAGAGCCCAGAGCAAGCTGGGCTCTGGGAGGTTGACCACGGGCTGGTTTGTCTCCTAGAGGAAGGTGATCCTCCTACAGGGTGGTCTGGTCTCTTTAAGAAAGAAAAAAGTTACACAGACAAAAAACAGCAATACAAACCAACCAAAAATGCTAGGAATGCAAGCTCTGCCAACCAAATAAATAAATAAAATGTGAGATACTTTATAATAACTGGACATGATGCATTTCTCAACTCTGCACAATTGAAAAACTCTACTTTTCCATCAAGCCTGCAAATGTCCTCCTTGCCCCTAGTCTTGGTGGCCTTCTGGCTCTGAGGTAGCACTGACAACCTCCATCACCCAAAGTCACTGACTGATCCCTATGCCTTTAACTCTGACAGTCAGAACCTGGAGCTACTTGAACACTCTGAAAGTTACCTGGCTCATTGCGTTTGCTGTCTGGAGCACAGAATGCAGCTCATGGGCATAAGAGCTCAGATAAGCAGGTGAAAAAATTCCCTAACCTTACTCTTCTTTCCCTCTCAAATAAGAGATTTACAGCAGATAATCTGTATAATCATAATTTACAGATAATACAGCAGTAGCTCCCGTTAAACATTTCAAGGGCCCCTGAAAATTCTACACTGGTCAGGGTCATTTTTTGTTGACTTGTTTTCTAGTTAACTGCTAAACAGAATTTATTATGGGTCAGCACTGAATTTTAAGATTTTGCACACCTTAATAGATTTAATTCTCACGTCAACCCTATGGGGTAGAATGATTATTACACTCATTTTACAGAAGCAGGAGCTGGAGCGCAGAGAGATTAAGTAATTTGTCCAAAATCACACAGCTAGTAAGTGGCAGAGCTGGGATTCAAACCCAGACAGGCTGGCTCCAGAGTCCTTGCTCTGAACCACTGGGCTCTTTAGTCACTAATGGAGTGTGGTCCATGGGGGTCTAGGAACACAGTGAACGAGCGATCCTAATAGCCTGGGCAGCTCTACCCTTCTTTCTTGTCTACACTGATGAAGATACAAAGACTGACGAAAGGGACTGGGAGAAGGACAAAGCTTCTTCCTGCCTCTGAGGACAGTACAGGTCTCCAATGGATGGACATCCTCTGCTGGGGTAGGAGCGGGGCTGATCCTTTTACTCTTGTAAAAGAGTAAACATCCAGAGATAGAACTCCCGATCTCCTCTGGGCATTATGCTCACCTCACCAAGAAGGTGGCGTGAGGAAGAAGAGGAAAAATTAAGTGGCTTGGGAATGTGTTTGCTTTGGCACCCAGCCTCCACCCCTTCTCAGCAAGCTCCACACCAGGAGGGAACTCCATGGATACTCAATGGCTTTGTTTGTTTTAACCTATTTAAGATCTGAAAACCTTGCAACCACACATTGCAACCAAAGTGGTATATCCAACGTTACACTTACAAGGAAAACTCAATTCCAATGTTATTTTAAAGTATATGTTAATTTGGAACTTAAAGCTATCAAAAATCCTGTGAGCTCTCAATCCAGAATAAAAGGGAACAAAGGTCCCTGGTCTGGTCCTAGCCACAAAGACAAGCAAATCACCCAGGACTCCTGTTTCGACACCCGCCTCCCTACTGCCTTTCTTTGGCTCTCACTTATTGGGGGGGTGGGGGTGGGGGTCCTGGTTTAATTATTTAAACCAGATAAGATCCCAAACTACTTGTCTCCACACATAAGAAACTAAACAACCCAAAGAATCATTCTGACAAATATTTAAGTCACAGCTGTAGACACAAAGCCATGCTGTGAGAAGTTAAACTTTAAACACATGTCCTATATGGTCTGATGGGCAACGCAAATCCCCACTTAGACAGTGTCTTCTCCTCCCATTATCAAAAGCAGGCAGTGTTTCTTCCATCCTTGCACCTGCAAGTTTAAGTCTCAACTGAAGTTTCTTTGCTGAGCTTTTCAAAGGTAACTTGCAGTATTACTCAAGGCAACATACACTGAGAAGCAAGAAACACAGGTTAATATTACTTCAGCAGCTGGCTCACAAGATATTCTTAGGTAAGTGACTTACCTTCTCCATGCCTCTATTTCCCTCTTCGAAGTATAGGTATAATATTCACATGTCTGCTACTAAATATCCAGAAAAAAATTAACTAAAACTTATTTGTTATATTCTATTTATATTTGCAAGTTTCTCTCTTGATTTTCCCCAAGATAGTGCCAGAAATCAAATCTCACTACAATGAATGGCAAAAGACTGCCCAATTTTTTTTACCAGTTGAAATTTTGTTGTATGGAAGGTTGCTTACAAAACCCGATCACTGGCTTGTAAATCTTTTTTGAAAAAGAAAGGCATTGTAAAGACGCTTATCATAAAGGATGTTGACCATTAGGCCTTACAGTCCCCATTTTACAGATGGGAAAGCTAAGAAAAGTTACTCGTCCACAGTTTATTTTTATCAATAACCGAAATAACACCACCATATACTAAAATCTCTAATATTTAATATTAAATTACAGAAAAAAATTGCTTCAGCTGTTTACTGTGATCTAAAACATGCGTTGCCAGAGGGTCTTTTTCATTCCCAGCACACAAGATCCACTGTAGGTACGCGGACTGACATATCTACACGATATTTCCCAGATGATCAGATCTGTCTCTTCCCCATAAACACACATATAAACAAGCCATTCTTAGGGAAAGGACCTATTAGTCGAGTTTATATCTTTGCTGGGACCTATCCTTTCACTCCTTTGATATACGGTTTAAATCAACTGTGACAAACAGAATTTATTCTGGCTTCCTTGAACCCCCAAACACAACCATCATAGCAACATCATTTCTGCATTGTAGCTGTAAGCGCCTGAATTATCTCCACAGTTCTAGCTGATCTCAGCAGTGCTCTGACCATCACCATCGTCATCCTTGTGACAACAAACAAGCTCAGCCTTCTTTGTACACAGCAATACCGGGGTTGAATGTTAGGGGCTCTAAGAGGAGAGGACATGACCAAGTCTCTTTATTAACATTTTTGAAGTTTCTCCAAATGACAAAACATCAGTTTGGCTTGTCTTGAAAGTTTAAGCAGATTAAGAAAGGGTTAAATAAGCAACTAATTATGGCGGAGGCAAAGAAGTGTCAACCACAGAGAACAGCAGCTAAACTTATTGATAATTGGACACAACAGAGCGGCATGTTACTACAATTAATTATTTTCTAGAAATCACGTTCCCTCTACATCTTTCTATACCTTTATCTCCAAAATCACTAATCTCTAAGGATAACTGGCAGTTCCCTATCCTAAAAGAAAGCATCTTTTCCTCTCAAACTGTATTTATTCCAGGAATTCTGAAGGGCCAGACTCCATTAAACTGCTTAACACCAAAATCTGTGTCTAAGACAAAAAGAAATTTCTTTCCTATACCTTTCTTCTTCAAATCCTTCAAATCAAAGAGCTGGATAACCACACCAACCAAAGACCCAAAGTCACGTCTGGTGTTGGGATGTTCTCCCTCTTCTAACAGATCTTGGGTACCAGAGGACAAATTTGTGGCAGATTAGAAAGATGGGTAAACTGAGTAACCTGCATGAATAAAATCGGGATATTTCCCCAAGTTAAGACGATAATTTCAGTTCTCCTCCCATTTCCTTGCCCTCAACCCAGAAAAGAGAGCTAGATAGCAAGGGGACATGTGACAGGGGAGCTCAGGAGGCAAGACATTTGAAAATGTGCTTGAAAGCCAGCCAGTTAGACTCTGTTTCGGCTCTTACTGCCCAGGGCCCTCCACCCAGCTCCAGTTCTAGGGGATGCAGGGACGGGGAATGATGTCCTCTGAGCAGTGTCCATCCCCCCTAACATTAAGGAATAAGGCCAGAAGGTTCTCGCTCATTTGGAAAAATAAAAAAGCAGGAATAGGGATGCTGGACAGTCTATAAGCTTTTCCCCACTACTCACAAAAACAGCTGTGAAAATAAATACCACCCCCAAACAAGGGTCTTGGGCCACCAACAGTCCTCCCTCCTTGTCTCTACCTCTCTCCAGCTGCCAGCAGCATCTCCCAGCTCAGGCAGAAAACGCACTGCCTGGAAGGGAACAGCGAAGGAGGGGAGAGGGGACCACCGGCCTCTGGCGAAGAGCTAGGGTGGGGGCCTAGGCAGTCACCACTCACCCGGGGAGGGGAAAAGCTCCAGATCGACTTTTTCCGTCTTGATGATGGTGAGAGTCGGTTTGAGATCGACGGCCGCCTTCATGGTGCCAGGAGTGGGGGACAGACAGGATTATAGCAAGTTTGCTGTTATTCTTGTTTTTTTTTCTTTTTAATGGGGATTAGTAACGGGGAAAATGGGACGGGGGAATCCGACTTTCTTCCCTAAAATCTCAAATTTCCGCTGACTTTCCCCCGCGTCCAAAAGGTGCGTGCCCGGTACTCTCTCCGGGGAAGTTGGCACTTTGCGGAAAAGTGCGCGCGCCCCGGGTCCCAGCCTCGCCTTCGCCTCGCCCCGCTCCCTCCTTCTCGTCTTCGCCCCGCTCCCTCCTCTCCGCCGGCAGGCTGCTTCAGCTCAGTCTCGCTCTCCGGGGCCGCTCTCTCCCTCCCTCTCTCCCTCGCACGCTCTCCTCCCCTCTTTAGGGCGTTTCTCGCGGCGCCGAGCCTCGGCCGCTGGGTCTGCGCGCCCAACACCCCCCCATCCCCCAGGATCTCTGCAGGGGGGAGCGAGGGGCGGGGGCAGCGAGGGGCGGGGGCGGTCTGGGGGCCGGGCCCAGGACCCGCGGCCAATCGCCGACGGTGGCCCAAAACGAAAGGAAGGCCGGGCGGAGCTCCGTGGCCACGGTCGCCCGCTCCCCGCGAGGCCCTGCCGCCGGGCCGCCGAGGAGCAATGCGTGGAGCCGGCGGGACGCAGAGCCCGCTGCACAGGCGGGAAGGGCCCAGAGCGAACGAGCAGGCTGGGTGCAGAGGCCGCCTCGACCATTTCGGGAAAGTCCGTCTGATTCTCCACGCATTCTTGAGGACTTGGTCACCCGCTCCTGCCCCGCTCCCAGGAGCAGCATAGTTTTTCAAGTGCGTGTACATCATTCATTCACAAAGACTGACACACAGGACGTGAGGCATGCGGACGAAGGGGCGTGCGTGCGAGCAGGCGCAGGGGATTCGTGAGCCAGTGTCCTCAAAGGGCTTTATGAATATTGGACTCTAGCCGGTTAGTGAGTCAGGAATCTGGGCTGTTTCTGGAGGAGCCTTCGGTTTTTCTGAGCCCACCCGTGTAATCCTTAAGAAAAGACGAGGCAGCATTTATGAGCAGAAATCTTGTTTCACCGCCCTTGATAAGGATCATGCCCAAAGCAGCCTACTGGAGACTCCAAAACAAAGACCCAAATTCTTCTGTATTATTGAGAAAGTGGAGAACAGGGACCCCAAACTAGAACCGAGTTGTGGGCTTTCATACAGCAGTGGTTGGGTGGAAGGGGAAGCTATTATTCTGTTCCTCTGATTATGTCACCATTGGTCAAAGTTTTGTGTTTTCCTTCACAGACTCTCCCCTACTAGATAAAGCTGACAACCCTACTACCAACACCACAAAAAAGTGATGCAGAAGCTATGTGGTTTGGAATTTCTGGAGTACATCTTTTGCAGCCATGACAGAATCACAATGCACAGCACCTGTTCCATTTGGGAACTCCAGACACTTCAGATACCACAAATTGATCCCAAATAATTAATGATTTGCCACTGATACATTGGTTATCATAAATGGAGACGGTTGGTTCTAATTAACAAATAAACCAGTAGATGTAGAAGTACATAATACATGGACACACATATGTATAGCTAGAGCCAGGCAGTGAGATCTATCTTTGATTAACAGATTAAACATAAATTGTTCTGAACAACCTCAGAGAGAGCTATTTTTAATACTGTTTCCTGATTACTAAGGATATGTTGAACTCCCACCACTTGCCTGTATCTGTAACCTCTGCCTCTGATTAGTTTTAATACACTTGCTTACCTTCATCTAATCCCAGTTTTGTCTCCTTGAAGCATTAGTAACTTGCAGGTTTCTCACAGCAAATGAGGGAAGGAGCCAGGAATAGAAAATAACTCTCAGAGTCCTGGTTCAAACTTCAGATTATGCCCCTCCTTCAGTGACCAGAGGAAAATATTTGTATGTGATAATTCTAATTTTTGAAGGATTGCTGTAATCCAGCTGTGTTTCCAAAAGTTACGAGAAAACAATGCTGGCTTCCAGATGACACGAACAGACACTTCAGATCCTGGAAAAAGCTTGAGGAAACAGCTGATGAATGAATTGTACATTTACACATCTAAATGAACAGCAAAGAAAAGGATCTTGAACCAATCCTGCCTTACCCCTATGAATACATCAACGAAAGAACTGAGCAAATCAAGAGTTGCTTTGGAGGATTTTGTTTTATTGATATTGTCTTAAGAAAATGCTGGTATTTTTTAATCCAAGTGTGAGTACTTGTCTATTTTCAAACACAGCTTCCTCACAGCAAGTCCTTTCTCTCTTCCCCAGTTGGATCCTCAGCTTTCTTCCCCAGGCTAGCCTAAACACTGCTCCTAACACCCCCCAAAATTAGACACTAAAAGAACCCACCATGATTAAACCATAAACACTTTCCACTCTAATAATGGGAGAGTTTGTTCCTTCAGTTCTTCAACAATGACAACTCAATTTGTCAATCATACTTTTCTCACCCAGTCCTGAAGCACAGAAGCTCAAAACATTTGAATGTCCAAATCAAGGAATAGGACTGGGTAAAACGGGAGGGTTGGGGAGATAGCCCGGGACCACCCTAGACTCCAGGAAAGTTACTTCAACATGAGGCTGATTATAAATATTGATGTTATCAGAAGTTATACATCTAACCTAGGATCTGGTTGAGACTTATCTTAGGACAAGGAAGACTAATATGGAAAAGTTAAAATATTTTTACATATTTGGGATATTAGTAATCCAATCAGGCCTGTAAGTATCACACTTGATTAATCTAATCAATTTTGATAAATGAAATTTTTATTCTTTTTAGAACCCAAGTAGATTTTTCTAAATGTTCTTATGAACATTAGATGACATTTCTATCTTACCATGTCCTAAAAAAACAATGCCTAGCCCAGTGCCTGACACATTGCAGATGCTCAGTAAATATGTATTGAATAATGAACTATCAACTTTCTGGTCACTATGGGCTTCTACTTTGCCAACTCTTTCTAATTCAAAGGTTAAGTGAGTTTCATATGCTATGGCTTGTAAAGATGAACTAAAAAATGTCAGCCACTGTGCCTCTAAGTCTGCCCTTTGTCCCGCATGGCAGAGCAGAACCTCTATTTCCCAGCACTCACGTCCACTGAGTTTCAGTGGCTCGGTTGTGCCTCGGTTTCCCCACTAGCAAAACAAGATCAGCCAAGTCTTGCCTTCCATCCACTTGGGCAAGTTGTTTCAAGACTATATTTGATGTTTAAGGCATTCAAGAAAAATCAACCAAGGAAATACCCTTTTGCTTTGCTTGAAATACAGCAGTCTGCTCCTCCTGTACTTGGGAGAAAACAGAATTGTATTTTTAAACATTCTTAAGACTTAGAGAATTACATCTAGCAAGTACTGAAGCTCCTTAAACTAGGAACATCATGTCAAGAAGTGTCAAAAAAAAGGCTGCAGGCGTTGGGGGACAGGAGTGTGGAGCTAGACGTTAATGATATTAAGAAAATAGTCACATTTTTACAAGAATTCCCTCAAACACATGGAGTATGTAAAAAACATAAACTTTCTCTGTTACACTTCTCCCTCCACTCCATCCCAACCTCAATAAAAAAGAAATATAAAAATACACCTAATTTCAAACAACCATAGAAGTCCTCCTTCTCCATAAGTCCTCCCTCTCCATAAGTGTGCTAGAATAAGTTGTCTATTTCCTGAATCTTGGACTTCAACAAACCAAAGAATCCCTGAGTTTTAAGCTAAAATATGCTTTATTGGAGGTAGGTGCAAAAACATTCAGACCACTAACGGCTGATGCAGAACAAGTTTATGACTCACAGATGTTGATTTACTGGTTTAAATGTAAGATTTTAAAAAAAAAAGTGCTCAATTAACAACCTGTCTGAGTTGCATTTGTGGTTGTTTTTCTCTGAGAAAAGGCAACAGTCCCTGTCACACACAGAAACAGGCCTCTAAAGCTTAACTCTACAGCAAGTGGTTTCTGTGTGATAAGTTGAGTCATTAAAAAGCACACTGGGGAAGAAAAATGCCTGGGGCTTCGATATCTACCATTATCAAGCAGCAATAAAATGGGAAATTGGAGATCGAAAGGAAAATGAAAACTCTCTTAATTAAACTCTGATGCCAAAAGGCCTTAGGGTCCGTTCAAGAACCCAAGTGGGGGACTCAGAACTGTGCTGTCGCTGACTGCAGACTGGCTCTGTGACCTCACCAGAGCCACTTAACCTTTTTGTGTCACAACCTCATCTCTGTTTTCAGGGAATAAAATCACCCCTGGCTCTCCCTACCATGTAATACAACCTCATTAGCTATTGTTTAGAAGGTACAATAAACAATGAGCGATAAGAGGAGCTGCAGTTAGCCGGGGAGTGGGAGGCGTGGGAGGGCAGAGAGAGGGAGGGCTAGGGGGCCTGTTTGCCCCGGAAGAGCTCTCCATACTAAAACAAAGATGAGAGTGAGTAGGGTCTGCTCTGGTATAAGACTTAGGTTCAAATTCTAGCTCTATCAACTAACCAGCTAAATTACTACACGTAAGTCACTTAAACAATCCTGAACCTCCATGTTTAAAGAAGGGATGATAACAGCACCCACCTTTTAAGGCTGTTTGGAGGACTGAGATAACGCATGCAAAGCATTTAGCACAGTGTCTAGGTAGAAAAAGTGCTCGAAATCGTTGCTGGAGCTATTAAGATCTAGTCTAAGGTAGGATACTCAAGAAATCACGTTAAATCTCTTCTGTATGGCCATCCCCTTTGCAGAGTTAAGTTGGACCCTCTATTTACCTAAATTGTCTCCAGGGAGAGATAGAGAAAAGGATCGTGTTTAATTTAGAAATCTCTCCAAGCCCCTTGCTCAGTTCCTGATTTGGGTACCTGCCCAGCTTCCGCCTCACTTGAGAAATTCCAGCACTCCCTGATTAGAGAAAAAATTGCAGATTTGTCCTTATTTTTTATTGCAGTATAATTGATATACAATATCCTATTAGTTTCAGGTGTACATCAGAGTGATTCAATATTTTTATACATTACAGAATGATCACCACCATAAGTCTAGTTACCATCTGTCACCATGCAAAGTTATTACAATCTTATTGACTATGTTCCATATACTGTACATTACATCCTCATGACATTTATTTTATAACTGGAAGTTTGTACCTCTTAATCCTCTTCACCTATTTGTATTTTGTCACAGAAAAACTGGAGTTCAAAATTCAGAAGGAAGATGACGTTTGTGGTGCCTCTTTGGAGGCAGAACTTAAGATCTTGTCTTTGTCACTTGTGAGAGCTAGGTGGGAGTCTCTTAGAGATAGTCAAGTCCAGCCCTCCTATTGACCAGAGGGAAAAAATTAGTTTGAAAGAGTAACTCATTCTATCCAAAGCCACACAGCCTGAAAAAGGCAGTGTCAGTACTAGGACAGGATCCCTGATTGCAGTGCTCTCCGTGGCGTCTCCTTGCATTTACAGATATCATATTTGCAAGGGACGTCACTGCCATTCAGCTCGGTCTGTTACCAGACACTCTTGAGACCTGAAGCAGGATACAGTGTACACAGGAACAGGGAGATGATCAGACTTAGTTTCTAGAAATCTAACAATCTTGTCTGCACTGGATGTGTTGTCTGGGCAAGTACATTGCAGGATAACCACACTAGCATTCCCTGTGGGAGACAGCTTGGCATGGGCTGTAAGGAGAAAAAGGGTCTGGGTTGGCTCTATTGCTGTCTGCAGTTTCTTTAGACTGTAATTATGAACCATTCAGCTGCATCTGCAGCCCCAACAATGTGGGATGGATTGGCCTAATCCACAGACCAAGCGACATTTTAAAATCCACCAGTTTAGACATCATGTATTCGTCTTGCAGCAAATCAGACTCTGCTCACACAGAAAGAGGTGAGGAGCTGCCAGTCAAGGCTACAGGGCTCTGAGGCTTCCTCCACACCCAGAGTCAGTTTGCTTCCTTAAAGCAGACTGAGCGTATTTCCCCGGATTGTTGCTCCCTCCTGCCTGGATAATGCAGAATGCAGCCTACCCTGGGAGACTTTGGGGATCATGTAATTTGGATTCCAATTTAAGTTGTCCTAAATTGGCCTCTTGAGGAGGTAGAAGGACGATTGCATTAACACAGATGGCAGGAGAACCAGTGTTCTTTAATAACATAGCAGAAGCAGAGAACCAGGCTCCTAGTGAGGAGCTCCACACCCCAGCAGAATCCCAGCCCCCTCCGCAGGCTGCAGGTGGTTCATCTGGTGCAAGGCTAAGGCCTTCCTCTGATCTTACCCGCTTTTCTCTTGGGTTACAAAGACAACACCAGACTTCAAAACAGATGTTCTCTGCAGTTGTGGTCTGAATCTTAAGTTAATATAATTTCATTGTGGAATCTTTCCCCTACTTCTCCCCCTTTCATTTTGAAATGCCAAGTCAGTTGCCCCGAAAGACTAGCATTTACCACCCTAGAGATGAAGTAGCAGAGATGGGATAGAGAATTTCTCCACCCTGTTCTTCATGCTGGAAGCCAGGCAGAGAAAGCAGATAACACTAGAAGAAATAGCTCTGACAGGAAAAGGGAAGATGGTATAGGAGGAGGCAGTGGAAGGGACCTCCTCTAAGAACAGTGAAGGATAAGTTTGGGGAGTGGGGATGGGACATTGAGGAGGTAGAGTCACGGTGATTCTATGTGCTTGTCATTCTGGGACTTAAATCTCCAAGATTCCAAAATGAAATTGAGGACTGGTAATGTAGCCAGTACCTTCACAGAGTCAGTTTAATTGTCCTGCATGGCCAACAGTCATGGAATGACACCAAAACAAATCAATAGGAGGTCCTCAAGCTGGGATAGTTGCAAAGGATACAGAATGGAATAGAGGTGAAGGGGTCTCTGGAGGTCACAGAAGATGCAAGGGAAGGTCAAGCTGAGACTCTACACTGAGCACAGAGGGTATTGCTCAGTCTTTCCCCGACATGGGCATTTGCAGTATGCAAAGAATTTCCCTCCTCATCTCCACAAGGTGACCCTTTTATGCTCAGCAGCCTGAACACACCCCTAGTGAATATTTGTGTATGCATATCTACCTCCTACACTGCCTAAATAAAGGCTGTGACTAGTTTCAGTCATCATTGTAACCTCCAGTGCTCAACTCAAGACAGTAGGAGCTCAATAAATTATGTTGATTATTTTAACTAATGAACAGATAACTTTCTAACATCCTAAATGTGGATCTGTACCTCAGATATCAGTCTTTTTTTTTTTTTGTCTAACGTGACACTCAAAGTTGCCCAAAGTTTGAGACTAAAGAGCTAACCAAGTGACTCTTTCCCAACTAAAAAGGTCTTTATAAAGTTTTATTCTGCAACTCTCCTCTCCTACCTCCCATGACCTTAAAGGAAAATATTGCCTAAGGTCACCATATTCGTTTTATTTTCCTCTGAGGATATTCAGGTATAAATGCCAGTTGTGAAAAATGACATTTGGCTCACCACAAAGCAAACCAGTTGTTTTGTTGTCAGTCTGAACTTTTATGTAGCGTACTGTTCGTGTTCTCAGCCTGCTGCTCAGAAGCATTCTGCAAGAATTTCTGAACTTTAAGTTGAATCTTTTAGATCACTGATTACCATGAAGGTAAGACCTACAATCACCATATCCATTATTCATAAGATAAGAGAATATATGAAATGAATAGAATTTTCTCCATCTCTGTGAGGAAGAATAGACTGTTAAATGCTTTATAGGAAGCCCAGGGTCTGTTACAAATCCCTCCACCTTCTCAAGTTTCCTATAACCAGTCAGGTTTCCAGAAGCATTGAATTTTTTAAATACTTTGCCCATGCTGTAGGCATTCCCTAGAGTGAGAAGGGGATGGGTTGAGAGGAGATGGGAATGAGGAGGGCAGGGAGAGTCCACTGAGCCACTACCACCAAACAGGTGGCACGAAAACACGTAAGGAAGGCCTGACCTCTCTTGCTGGCTGGACTGTGGCAGAGGACGACTCTCCACACCTAATTACTTATATCTGCTAATGGATAATGGAGATGTTGCAATAGAAAAGCAGGGTGAACTTAAACCATAGAAACCAAGGAAATAATGGATTTGGCTAGGATCCACCATTGCCGCTGAGCTGTAATGAAGACCATGAACACACATTATTTTATATCATTTCCTCCAGACCTAGGTCCCTATAATAGGCCCAAGAAAAAATTGAATGTGTCACACTGAGAACATCTAACCAGCCAGTAAACATAGCATATTTTGAGTACATCATTGCAGTCATCCACAAACATCTTACTCAGGAATCTATTCCTTTCTCACTTTTAGCATCCATCACCACACAACATTGGTGTGTCATATGAGTTAATACGAATCCTACCTTTGCCAATGCTGAATCTAGTAACAGGAAGTGAAATGGAGAGCATTTTTAAAACTCTCTTGCTGTTTCAAACCTCTTTTTGTATGTGTACTGTCTTGAAAAACGTGCACAGAATCTGAGTTTCATGAATATGCAGGAACGTAAATCCATAAGAACAACTCTCGGGTGTCCAGTGTAATTATTCATATTTAGAATTTACTGAGCACCAACTATGCCACTGATATAAAGTTGACGGTTGAAAAACAACCTCAAGAAGGGATATGTCAACTTCCCTGGGATAACAGCTCACATTTAATTCTCTGTTCTCAAGGGCCAAAAAGAGAGGAAGCCTTCTTTAATTTACAAGAAGCCAGCTGTGCTTGCTCTGCCTGTTGCGTCACCCCTGTGAAGGAGTCGGAATGCAGTGGATGGTCCTGGCGATGACGCATGAGGTGGAACAGACCCCAGCCCGCATCTCATCTATCTGAATTGGCTCCTATACAATGAAAACCTTTCTTCCTTCAAGTTGGTGAAGAGGAGAGAGGCAAATCCGACATGGTGACATGCAAGAAGGCGCCATTTAATCAGTCAGGCCTGTGGAACATTCAGGCATTCAGGACTCAGAATGATAGGTAATGATAGGTAAAGTAGAGAATGAAGAAAGTAGAAAATATAGAAATTACTTCTTAATGGAAATATATTTCATCAGATTGATCAGAAACATGTGTTTTCTCCAGACTGGGAAACCATCTTGAAAGACTTCATCACAAAAAGGCCTTGGGTGGGAAGGACCACAAGGGACGCATTTGGGAGGGGAGGAGGTAAGTGCAGCTGGGTGGGGAGCTGGCAGCAGACTGTGGGAGGAAAGAACAAACGGCAGTCAGCTCTCTTGTGGCAGGTTCCCAGGAGAGAACCCTTTCCAGGAATTAAAAATTCTAAATAATGTTGAGAATTTTTAAAAATCAAAAAGATTATGGACTTTTCTTTCAGGGAATTCCACAGCATTGAGAGAGACCAGATGGCTGGCAACAACCATTCCAGATCCAGGAAAGACCCAGCATCCACATAGACTCCTCATTTTTTAGTGAGCTAACATTTTCTCTTGTGGAGAGTATTTTTCTAATTGAATTGAATGAGCTGAGGTGTGGAGGTAAGGAGACAATTCCAAATAAATGTTCCTGCTTCCAAATAGCCCATAGAAAGGCCTGCAGTTTCTTGCCAAATCAACTATGAGGCTTTGGTTTCCTAACTACACAGAACGCACTCAAACTCTAAAATAGCTGAGGAGGCAGTGTAGTAGAGTGGTGACAAGCACAAGCCTGGGCAGCAGGTAGACGAGAGTCTGAGTTTCAGCTTGGCCACTCTGCAGCTGTCAGTCCTTCAGCCTCAGAAAGCCTCCATGTCTTCATCTATAGAATGGAGCTGATGGAGTGCCCAGTCCACAGAGTTGAACCGAACGTGGAATGAATTGCACCAAGTGATTTGCACTATGTCTGACACGGAATAAGCGCGCAACACTTCACTGCTATTATTAGTTTGAAAAATTGTAACTGTGACTTCAGATTTAGTATACATAAAATTTTCATGGAAGTTAATCCAAGCTGTGGTATACAATGTTCTCATGAAGAGATTAGGATGTGGTGGTCCCTTTTGGTGTGTGCCATTAAAATCATGACATAATCATAAAGATAATTTTAGGTCTGAGTATGCAAATCACACAGATCCTTACACCATCCCCCTTGGATGAAAGAGGCTTGAGTCCCATGATATAGATGTGAAATACGCCCCTATGGAAGTTCTAATCACGTGTTCACAGATTCATTACACATGAGTAGCAAAGAGAGGAAAGTGCACCCCCTAGGACTCCTCCCAGTAATGGATTCTCCCTACTCTGGGTTGTAGGTTTGATACACAGTCAATGATTTCATACAACCTGAGCAAAATAAGACCTTAAGCAAATGGCCTTGCCATTTGGCTTTCAAGCTGCTCAGTAACTTAGCAGAATCTTCCACTCTGCTCAGTACATGCTCTATACATCATGCTGCTCAAGGCAGTCCCCAAACCAGCCCCCCATTAGGCAGTACACCACTGCATTCACTTGGAGAAAGTCTTTTCTTGTGTTATCCCATCTTACTTTTCCTTGGCTCTCTCTCCCTGATAGCCTGAACTTTTCTAACAACTTAACTTGTGCTACAAACCTGAACCTCTAACCATCTCTAATTGTGCCATACACATGCATTTAGCTACAGAATCCTGGACACATGTCACACTCCCTCTGAGCTTGGACTTGCCACTCGGAATTCAGATGAAGTGTTTTACTTGCTAGTGTCAACTACCTGTGCTGACCGGTTGCCCAAAGAACCCTATAGAAAGATACCTCCCATTGCCCCTCCTGCTGCCAGTCAGCGCCGTCATTGCTCTCATGATGCCCGCTAGCAACACAGATTTTGCTATTTAGGGGGCATCAGCTACATAATTTGTATTCTGGTGCTACCAGTGCCTGGCACCTAGCCATCAAGGCTGGCAGCATGGAACACACAGAGTCTCCTCACTAGTTGCCTGCCCCATTCTGGCAAGATTAATGTCATATCATTGGGAAAGTGGACTTAATCGGTTTTCTGGAGGTGTTTAGTTAAGTCGCCCCACCTCAGCTCCGAGTTGATTCAAGTGTAGTCTTGCCCTTTCTAACAACCATAGCAAATAAATGATGGGGAAATATTCTAAAATGCACATGGCTGGGTCCTCTTGCTCTCCTTTTTTTCCTTAGTGACTTTGGGGAGGTTTGGGCACTGATCCTGCATACACAATACTGTTCTTGTTCTTCTTTTCTCTACTGAGCAGCCTTGAATAGCTCTGTCTAAAATTATAAGCAGGGGCAGCCCTAGGCTCCAAGAGATCAGAGCCCTCATGCTGGGCCTGCACAAAGACCCTGCTTTTTCCCAACAATTAGCCCTGCAAAAAAGGACATCTATCTCCCTCTATTAAAACCACCACGTGCCTTCAAGTCAGTCCATTGTAAAGCTAATTAAATAACACGCCTCTTTCCCCATGCAGGTCTCCTGATGAGCTTTCCTCTGTCCAAAACCTCTGCAAAGTTCCTAGAGAAAGACAAGCCAATGTTCCACTTCTCATAAGCTTCCTCATCGCCAATCGGTAGCCTTTGAAAAGCCATCTTATCAATATTGTTGAGTTTGTCCGTGCTCCATATCCATCCATAGCTCAGACTTCAGTCACCCCCTCCAGCTTAAAGGAATAGATAAAATTTATATTATTTTAAAAATAAATGACTTGGGAAGGCAAAATTTTTGTCACAATGTAAAATCTTTGGTGGGAATCCACCCACATTACAGTCCAAAAGTGCTGCACTACCACTGGAGTGAAGCACTTGTGAAGGATTTTCAACAAAAGTCTCAGAGCCTGGGAAAGACGCAGCCAAAATGGCTGCGGGCAGTTCTTCACTCGTGGAAGTCCTCAGACCTGTGTGAAAGTGGAAGCACGAGCTTCTCGGAAAGGTATTACAGGAAAGCAAGGATAAGAGAAGACATTTCAACCAAAATTTTTAAACATGATGTAAAAATAACAAATTTCTTCAAAGATTCCTTATAGCTAACCAGATAAAATCCAAGCGTAACCCAATAGGCCAAAATTGGCCCCTGTCTGCCTTTCAACCATGCTTCACCTTCTTTCCTGCAGAGAAACCCTGCTCTCCAACCACCCCGGATTTATTGCAATCCCTTGAACACCCCCTAGTGCTTCACCCTTTTGTGTACTCTTGCAGGCCTTTTCCTTTCTGGAAAGGCCTGGTCCAGTTGTCCGTCAAGAGGGAGCAGCAAGCCGCACCCCCCCCCCCCCCGCCCCCCAACTCCCAAGGTTTCCCGAGTCTTCCTGTATAAAATAGGATGCTTCCGCCCTGGCTCTCTCACAACAAACTGCCTTCAAGTCAGCACACACAGCCATCTAATTGATGACTTACTACATCGCTGAAAATAATCTCAGCCCTTCATGGGCAGGAACCATATTCTACTCAAATTTTAATTTCCAGCTTAAACCACAGCGACTTGGACATAGTGACATAATAAATGCTTAATAAATGTTGAAAGAATAGATAACTGAATAAATGGATATGTGAAAGAAATAATGAATAAATGGATGAATGAATAAAATAACTATCTGATATTAAATCTGATCTGAGATGGTATAATCAGGCCCACTTCCAGCTTCACTACAGATGGCCTTGTGTGCTTGGAAAAGGGCATTATTACCTTATGACATGGTTCTCTTTGTCTGAAGTTGTCCCATCTCATACACATGCACACACATATACACACTCTTCAGATAAAATTTTTTTAATAATAAAATGGAAGGAGACCAGGTCAGCCATTTTCTAAATCTGTTTAATAGTTCTAGAGCTTAACTTTTCAAACCAACTCCAGTCTTTGAGGTTTCTAGCTCATTTAATCATTAGACCATACAAACCTTTCCTTCCAAGTGTTTTTAAGAAGACTTATCTATCTTCTTGGATGTCCTATACAGATGAGTAGATGATTAAATTATAAAGTTATCCCATATACAATTTAAATTTCCCATGAAATACTCATGGACCTCAAAATTAGCAGTAAAAAAAAGAAAAATTAAAGCACTTGGCAAAACAGAACTTGAACTTTGCCAAATCCCCCAACATTTAAAAACAGCCAAAGTCACTGAATGATTCCCATCCCTAAGACATAAAGCTTTGTAGCACAAGTCGCTGCCTCATGATTCTTGTATAAATTCACTTCTATGCATGGTGATATCTGGGGCCAGTTCTTTTCTTGTTATTTTACCATCACAATCTCAACTTTTAAAAACATGGTTTTTCTCCTATTGTGTATTTCTGATATTTCTAATAATATGGAACTCCCATATAGAGAGAGAAATCAAGACATAAAGTCACAGAGGAAGATTCTATGATCATGCAGCAATAAATAATCATATCAGCAAAAGAGTTCATAACCTCTAACCTGAGACTAAGGGAGAAAACATTGTCATTCATTTGGCAGTCACTTTGTTCTGGCAAGCCTCCTACTTGCTAAAGTGGAATGCCCACTTTATAATGATCATAATGGATTGAAAGCTATAAAATTAGATTTGGGCTGGCAATAAGCTCTTTATTACTCGTCTTTACCACAGCACACCTCCATTCTCAGTCTCACCTCAAGGAAGACTCATCCCAGAGCTTTAAGATATGTAGAAAATAGGATAATAAATGAAGACAAATACATCTGCATTTTTATATAGATCTGTCTTCTCAAGATACCACTTGGCATGAATACAAAGCAGCCATTGAACACTGAGCATATAAAAATCACACCTATAATGGGCCGGCCCCGTGGCTTGGCGGTTAAGTGCACGCACTGTGCTGCCGGCGGCCCGGGTTCGGATCCCGGGTGCGCACCGACGCACCGCTCCTCTGGCCATGCTGGGGCCGCGTCCCACATGCGGCAACTGGAAGGATGTGCAGCTATGACAGACAACTATCTGCTGGGGCTTTGGGGGAAAAATAAATAAATTAAAAAATCTTTAAAAAAAAAAAAATCACACCTATTAATTTATCAAGGACAGATCAAATAAACTACATGGCAGAAATAAATTGTTACAACAAAGATAAAGAGAAAACATGGTAGAAAGAGAAGAATGATTGGAAATGAATATAAGTGTGAATGTCATAGTATTAGTCAAATAGAAATATCAGATGCATATAATCAATACACTTTAGTCAAACAGTAAGAACAAGATAAGAAATCTGTATTGTAAATGTAAGTACTGTCATGGAGATATTGGGTACAAGGATTAAATACACTGGGTAAACATAATATTATTAAGGTCTTAGAAAATAGCATACTTAATGTGGGATAGAAATAGCTGCCTTCTAAATCCAATTGAGGTTTTCAGCAATATTAAAAGGCATAATATAGACAAATCAAGACACACAAGAAACCTCTCATTAGGAGGAGGAAGAGCTCAGAATTGACTGTAGGGAGCAGCCGTGTTGATAGTTCGTGTCAATACATTCCAGTTAGCAGGTTATTTAAGCAATGACTTCAGGGTAAGCTGGCCATGTAATTCTGCAAATGGGATCCCTTAGAAGAGCAATTAGGAGACATCCATTTCATGCTATCTTCATAGAGTTTGGGTCATTTTAAATCCTTTATGTGCCAAACCTCAGAACTAAATGTGAGTAAGCATGGCTCCTTTCTTCTGATTGAAATAACAGCAATGCTTTACCTTGTCTGGCCTGGAAGGTTACAAAGCACTTCCATCAACATCATCTCCCAGCACCTCTGAGAAATGTCTCGGAAGAGGGCAAGCATCTCAGTCCTCAGCATGCAGTGTCTGTCCAGTGTGTAGAAACTCTCCACTGTCCTGCACAACTCTGATCCAAGTCAGCTGTGCAAGATCCTGAAGACACACATTCACTCAGCCCCTTCAGATTATTCGTATGTCCCAAATCACTCTCACCTACCACTCAGAGACCTTTAAATATGGTTTTTTCCTGCCAAATCTTTTGTCATCATTTGTCGGATTTCTTATTAGACCTTTTATCATTTATGTACCCTAAGCCACCTGAGTCATTATTTTCCCACCAAGAAAATGTGTGTAGTGAGAGAGGAAAGGAAGGCATGCTGTGGTGGAGAAGAGACTATTAATGCATTAATTCCTGCCCATCTCTACTCAAAATAGGAATAAGCAGAGCTGTCACTGGGAGGTGGATACAGTAGGACCCCAAGTGATGCATCTGCCTGAGCTCAAGGATGAACCAGAGGAGGAATGAAATCAGGATTGGGGATTAAGGGATAGTGGAGGAAAGACTCAGCTGCCTTCCCATGGGAACTAAGGGGCGAGGGAAACTGACACGAAGTAAACTCCTGGACTCAGAATGTCCAACGTCTGCCGCACATCTCCCTCGCAGCTGCAGCAGGAAAACATTGGAAAGCGGTAGAAATAGGAGCAGCTGGTCACAAAACACATATTTCTAATTGTTTTTTCCATTTATATATGTATATTGGGATTTTATAATAACATGTTCTAATAGAGACTTCAAGACAAGTAGGACGTGGCATTACAAATGCACAAACAATATATTTTGGGAAATGTCCCATTTTTCTGAAGTCACATATCCCAAATTCTTCACCAAAGGCGAAGTGAACACCTGAAAAACAGGGAGAAAGAGAAAAGAGATGCGGAAGAGGACTCAGGGTGGGGTTCAGGTATAGTATCTGCTGATACCTCCAATATGAGCGAGATTTATGCTTCCCTTGAATTCACAGTGGTTATTCCTTCAAGATACCCAAATTGAATATATTAACTTTATTAAAAGTCTTAATTATGGCAAACTCTATTGATGCAGGATGTTTCCCAGAAAACCGTTAGTGACTTTCTTTGAAACCGGTCAAAGATAAGACAAAAAACAGAAGTAAAAAAGAAATATCAATGTTGTTGTCTTGGGTAAACAAACTTGCATTAAATGAGATTTATACAATTAATTCAAAAAGTTATGATGAAATTTTCACAAAAAAGTCTGCTGATTTTTTTTCCCCTTCCTGGAGTTAAAATACACTAAAGTGACTTAAAAATTAAATACTGTTTGTTTTGGTTTAATTTGTATAGGAGGTGAGGGGAAGGTGTTATGTTCCTATTTAGAGATGAGGAAATTGATAACCATTTAGCATAACTAGACTTGCAGATTTTGCATTCTTCACAAATTGCACACATAGTGGCTGCTTTTTGTTGCCTTTTCCTGGTTACTATTATTTCACATAACTTGCTTAAGGCCCAGCACAGTGTTTAATACTAGGCTACAGAGTCAAGCTAATCTGAGCTCAAATGCAGGGTCTGTAACCTACTAACAGTGTAACTTTTGGTAAGTTACTTCAACTATGTAAAGCTCAGCTTACTCATCTATAAAACTGAGTTAATAATAACTTAGAGGATTTTTGGTAACATTTAAATAAGATAATGTATGTAAAATATTTGACAGTATCTGGCTCAAAATAAACAATAAATGGCAATGGTGGGGTTCAGGTTCAAAATTTAAAAATCACATTTCAAACCAGACCTCGAACTCAGCTATCCTCAATCCACTAAGTTCACTGTACGTCAAAAAATACTCATTCATCATAGTGAGCATTGTGGAAGAACCACTTAACAGACAAGTATTTATGCCGTAGATTAAGAAGACAGTTCATAAATATAGGTGGCCTATGTATTTAAAAATATCTGTTTACAACAGTGCCAAGACAATGGGGAAAGAAAAATCTTTTAACAAATAGTGCTAGGACAATGAGATAAACAGATGCAAAAGAAAGAAATTGGACCTCTTCACACGATGCACAAAAATTAAGTCAAAGTGGATCATAGACCTAAATGTAAGAGCTAAAGCTATTAAATTCTTACAAGAGGGCCGGCCCCGTGGCTTAGTGGTTAAGTGCGCGCGCTCTGCTGCTGGCGGCCCGGGTTGGGATGCTGGTCGCACACCGACGTACCGCTTCTCCGGCCATGCTGAGGCCACATCCCACATACAGCAACTAGAAGGATGTGCAACTATGACATACAACTATCTACTGGGGCTTTGGGGGAAAAAATAAATAAATAAATAAAATTAAAAAAAAAATTCTTACAAGAAAACATAAGAATAAATCTTCATAACCTTGGGTTAGGCAATGATTTCTTAAATATGACATCAAAAGCACTAGAAGGAAAAGAAAAAAATAGATAAATTGGGCTAATCATAACTAAAAACTTTTGTGCTGCAAACATCAAGAAAGTAAAAAGACAACCCATATTAGGGGCGAAAATATTTGCAAGTCATATATCTGATAAGGACCTTCTAACTGTATAAAGGACTCTTACAACTCAACAGTAAAAAGACAACCCAATTAAAAAATGGGCAAAGATTTAAACAGACATTTCTCCAAAGAAGATATACAAATGGCCAATAAGCATACGGAAAAATGCTCAAGGTCGTCAATCACTAAGGAAATGCAAATCAAAACCACAATGAGATACCACTTCACATTCACTATGAGAGCTATCAAAAAGACAGACAATAACAAGTATTGGTGAGGATATGTGGAAATCAGTACCCTTGTACATTGCCGGTGGAAATGTAAAATGGTGCGGCCACTTTGGAAAACGATTTATCAGTTCCACAAGTAATTAAACATAGAGTTACCATATGACCCAGCAATTCCACTCCTAGGTATAAACCCGAGAGAAATGAAAACATATGTTCACACAAAAACTTACACATGAATGTTCATAACAGCATTATTTATAACAGACACAAAGTGAAAACAACTCAAATGTCCATCAAATGATGGGCAAATAAAATGGGGCATATCCATATAATGGAATATTACTTGGTGATAAAAAAAATAATGAAGCATATACTGGTGTATGCTACCACATGGATGAACTTTGAAAATAGTGAAAGAAGTCACTCACAGAAGGTCACCTACGGTATGACTCCATTTATAAGAGATGTACAATATGGGCAAATTTATAGAGACAAAAATTAGACAGTGGTTACTAGGGCATGGGAATGGGAGGGATGAGGGAGAATGGGACTCACTGCTAATGGGTATGGGATTTCTTTTAGGAAGGACAAAAGCGTTCTAGAATGAAATTGTGGTGATGATTGTGCAATACTGTGAATATATTAAAAAATCTTAAATTGTACATTTTTAATGGGTGAATTGTATAGTATGTAAGTTATGTCTCAATAAAGCTTATTCAAAGTTGTTTAAAAAAAAAAAACTCTCCTTTTCCAGAGACGTAGGCAAGACAAATAAAAGAGAGAGAAAGAATTTCCTATCCTCCAGTAAAGTCTGCTCAGTGCAGTCTATGAACAGCATCTCAAGACCATTTGCTTAACAAAAGTTCAATGGAAAAACATCTAACATTTCCGTGACCTTCTTTTCTAAACTTCCTAAGTGGCTTGGAGAGAGGCTGCCCGGGAAACTCCAAATGGAACCTAAAAATATTATCTCCTGGCTTTATAAACATCAGGAAGGCTAATGAAGTGAGGAGCAGCAGACCTAGCGAATGGAACATTTCATTCAGGTTGGGAGGCACGAGCAGAGTCTAAATTCATCTCTGAAGGCAGGCAGGAAGGCCCAGGAGGGGCCAGATCAGGGCCAGGGAGGTGAAAATCAACACCGGGTGAAGAAGGAAAGAATAACAATGAAGTAGGATACATAAAGCAGAGCAAGTGTGACCACTATTCTAAATATCAGTACAGCAGCCCCTTCTCGGATCAAACTCTCTGTTCTCCTTCTGCTGACCAAGTTTGGACAAATCAGTGCTCCTCAGGGCAAACTCCCTCCACCTTCACTTCACGCAGCTTGGAAAGGGGCCACCGGAGGAACCAGGTTGTGTGGTCTCTCCTTACCTCCAATCTGCAGCAGAAAGACACCCCTTATCATTCCCACTCTCCTGGCACTCACCTGACTGCCTAGCATGGTCGTGTCTGTCTTAGCTCCCCGTCAAGGTTATGTTGATGCTCCCTGAGGACAAGTGTGCCACCTACTTTGTGGCCCCAATACCTCATACAGAATAAGGGGTCAATAAATAAGCATTGAATGACGAAGGACAGAATAAAGGTGCTCTAATGTAACCAAGAGCCTAACCAGTCAAAAACTTTGAATTATGGGGCCAGCTTGGCGGCGTAGTGGTTAAGTTCGCTGGCTCAGCTTCAGCTGCCCAGGGTTCGTGGGTTTGGATCCCGGGTGTGGACCCATGCACCGCTTGTTAAGCCATGCTGTGGCGGCGTCCCATATAAAGTAGAGGAAGGTGGGCATGGATGTTAGCCCACGGCCAGTCTTCCTCGGCAAAAAGAGGAGGATTGGCAACGGATGTTAACTCAGGGCTAATCTTCCATGCACAAAAAAAAACAAAAACAAAAAAACTTTGAATTACCTCTGGTGCAACTGAGGAGCAAGACATCAAACACTCCTCCACTAGCTATGACAAGTTTGGACAACCAGGATACGGATATTTATCACATCCTCTGCTCTGAAGCAAGTACTGGGCTAAGCACTAGGGACACAGAAATAAATGGTAAAATCCCTTGGCCTTAGAGGGAGAAGAACCAGAACACAAAGAGCCTCTGGGACAATCTTTGGATTTCGGTCTGATGGATTTTTGGGTTTTTGTTGAGTTTTTTTTTTAATTTAGTAACTTAACTGATTTTAAAATCCTGGGTAGTTCTCAGAATTGTCCTGACAGGTGAATTCACTCACCCTGGTTTGTTTATCCAGCAGTCCTCAATTGAAAGCCTACAACAATTCAGGCATCTGCTGGGTACCAGGACTGTGACAAGGCCACAGTCCTGCCCTCAAGGTGCACACAGACTAACAGGGAAGACAAAAACCAGTGATTGCAGCACAACCAAGTGATCTCTACCATACAGGTCCTCACGGGGACTGGAGGAACACAACTGGGGCTGGAACTAAGGTATAGATGATAATAATAGAGAAGATGGGATAAATTCAAGAGATCTTTAGAAGATAAAGTTGACAGGACCTCTCACCAACTAAATATGAGGATACAGTGGTCATCTGCTGCTTCTATCTCCCTGGAGTTTTTCCCTTTTCTTTCAGTACAGGACCCCTCCCACTTCCCTTCTTCTACTAAAGCAAAGATGTAAGCTGGAGAGAGGAGGAGCGGGGAGAAGGGGAGGAAGAGAAGGAAGAGGAGGGGAGTGGGGGGGGGTAGGGGGAAGAGATGGAGAAAAGAGGGACTTGAAAAGATTATTTGATTTCCTAGAGTTCCCCAGGCTGACTCTTCCACTGGACCTCTCAGGTCTGTAAATCAATCAATCCCTCTTAAACTTAAGCTAGTTGAGCCAGGCTTCTGCCACTTGCAAACAAAAAGCCTTAACCAACAGAAGAGTTAAGGCAAAAAGGAGGGAGTCAACGATAACTACCAGTTTTCTAGCCTGGTGATTGGTCAATGACGGTGTCATTCACCAAAACAGGACAGAGGGTAAAGATTAGGTGACAGAGGTGGGAGAGAGAGTGAGGAGCTCCGGTGTCACTGAGGGATCTGTATGACATCCAGGGGATTATTCACAGAAAAATCCCCATGGAAGAGACCTCATCCAATAAGTGATGAGACTAAACTGCCTTTTCCCCCCCACTAGTATTTAATTTACAAATTTTCTTTAATGAGATGTATTAGTTTTATAATGATTATTACAACAAATAAACAAAACATGGTATATATGCACGTGGCAAAGTACTAGTACACAGCCAGGAAGAAGGAAAATATTATGTGTTTTAAAGCAACCAAAACAGCATAAGTTCTCTCTTGCCTTTCAGCAGACCTTTCACTTCTGCTGGGAGGAGGGAAGAATGGTTAATTCCCCCCCGCCCACTCTGCCATAGACACCGGGAAACTTGGGAAGTGAAAAGAGTAAGTGATCAATAACAACGGAAGAGGTGCAGAATTCCATTTCAAACTAGCTCTCCTTAGCCCCAAATCTTACTGGTCGAGTTCTCACATCAGCAGGCCTAGCCTGAGTCACCTTTTTGCCTCACTCACTGAAGCAGAAGTAAAAGATTATAAAAAGTCAAAAAGTTTTTTTTCATATCTGACCTGCTCTTTCCCACTTGATAGTTTCTTAAAACATTCCCTTCAAGTTCCCTTAAAAGCTTTTGAAATTTTTGTCTTATGTGATAGAAGCAGAAAGATAATAAAAAATTACTTAAACTACTTCTGAAATATCCTGCAAGATATTTGAGGGGAGAGGTAATTCAGACTCCTTTAATAATGATTTCAGAGTCACATTTCACCATAGCTAATCTAAATCCTTTTTTCCCATTTATTCCCATCTTTTTCTTAGTCTTCAATGGATCTAAAGAACAGCTGGTAACTCCCAACGATACTTTAAGAAGAGTTGAGTCTACTCTAGTACTTAATCTTAATTGATTTTATATGTAGTTCCTATCCGCTTACCTGAAGCTTGATTTCTATAAAAGGCAATGAGGGCCGGCTCCGTGGCTTAGCGGTTAAGTGCGCGCGCTCTGATGCTGGCGGCCCGGGTTCGGATCCCGGGCGCGCCCCGAGGCACCACTTCTCCATCCAACCCGGGGCCGAGTCCCACGTACAGCAACTAGAAGGATGCGGACCTATGACGTACAACTATCTACTGGGGCTTTGGGGGGAAAAAATGAATAAATAAAAAAAATCTTTAAAAAAAAAAAAGGCAATGAAAAATTTGACAAGAAAAAGTAATTCCACCAGGGAAGATGAGTGGACACTTGGTGCAGGACAAGTAAGGTTGCATACATCCTAATTGTGGAAACCACCCCAAAGGTTAGAAAAAAGCTGCTTTCCTCGTATATTTTAGAATTTAAAAGTTTTAAGTGCTCTTTGATATAAAAATAGGTAGAAAGCAAAACAAGGGTTCCTTCAATTCCATTAAAAACTTGTGAGATCGGGAAGGAATTTTGAAAGGGCAAATGGAAAAGTGATTAATTGTTTACTAAAAAAATACATGGAATTTCCCTCCTCCATAGCCCAGGCGGTAGGGCTGAGAGGGCAGGCGGCCCTGGGGAAATGTGGATAAATGTGCCCAGGCTGGAAGCCTCGTCCCTCAGCCCCTCACCCCTGCCGTCTCCCAGTTGTGCTCAGAGACATTTCAATTCCATTCTTTTCCAAGGCTCTCCCTCTCCCGTCTCCAGAGCAGTAGCCCTGCATCACATTGAGTTTAAAAGAAAGAAATACTTTTCCTAAAGAATTCGCACACAAATAATCTCATTACCCCAGCACTTGGGTTTATACAGCAGACGTCTTCTGCCAGGAAAAAAAAAGCACTCCACACTCACTCACATGGAACAGCTGCGAGGAGAGAAATGGTATTTAATTCATTGTGAAAAATTCAACAATGGCTACACTGCACTTTTAAAAGCCTTTTGATAGTAAAACCCACAGAGAACAGCCCATCCTGTGTGCTGAAAAGCAGCTTGCCCACAATTAGTCTCTCTATTCAGAGGTCTGAGAAATCTGTGTAAACTTCAGCACGTGCTATGTACACTGTGGACAGCTTCAAGGGTATAACCTTTCAGAAACTTCCTAGGGTTTAGTCTTGCTCAGCGACTCTGTCTGCTCACAGAGCTAGATGGTGGAGGAGGAGTAAGGGCACAAAGGCAGTGCAATACTTAGGTGACAGACCCTAAGTGAATGCCAGCAAAGGAAAACCATTCTCGGAAGCAGCCTTGCAGATTACCGAACTCCTTCGTGCCCTTGAATAACCAGTGTTGGACCAACGTTGGCCCAGAGGCTCATTTTCCCTATATGCCTTCTCTGTTAGATTTTCATGGGTCTTTGGTTTGTGAGAAAGCTAGGAAAGCTTATATTCTCTTTTCCTAGAGGCTGGATATTGCCACTAAGGATGAGGCAACAACAAAGACCTAAAAAAATGTCTGGGCCGTCTAATGGTTAAGAGCATGGGCTTTGGAGTAAGATCCCAGCATAACCGGCCCTCTCCCCACCTCCCAGAATTATACTTCTTTGGGGAAGTAACTTTACCTCTCTGAGCCTCATTCATCTCATCTGTAAAATGGGGATAATACCACCCTCAAGGGAATATTGTAAGAGTAAAAGAGAGCACACACGTGTGACCCTTAGCATATAGAAATTATTTAAGGAATGGCACTTTCTCTACCTCTCAAGCTGTCCTAGAAAGAAGGCAGGCCTTCTGTTGACTACAATAAGATTATTTAAAATTAAAGAAGAATGGGATATGAACTATTTTTACTCCTTATTCTTAATTTTTTTATTGGTCATTAAAGAAGCAACAAGAAATAGAGACAAGCACAGATAATCTAACTGGAAATTCTGAGGGGTCTGAACCATGTTGAAAAAAACCCACGAAAAGTCAAACAAACTTGGCACCATGATAGGTTGGTTTGTTGTTCAGGAACTTTAAACTCAGATTTTTCAAAGCACAAAGTACTGATGAAATGCCTGAATATTTCAGTTATGGTTGAAGCAAACACAACAACTTTTCCATTATTTCTAGTCTTTACTCCACTCTCCAGGAACAGCCCTCAGGCATTTCAGCCAGTTTCATTATAAAACCCAATATTCAAGCTATGAGTGTTCACTGGGATACAAGCCCTAAGCCTTGCTCAGTGAAAAATGTCCATCTGTATTGACCCAAGAAGGAAATGCTAGGACATCACTGGGCAGTTCGAAGTAGCTGACCCAGGGTGGGTGATCTCTCTTGCCAGATTTGAGACTTCTGAAAATGGTCTCCACTTGTCTAAGTTAGTTTGTGGCAGCAGCTATAATAGCCAATGGTTCCCAGAGAAGCCGAAGAGCAGAAATGAGGGCTCAGACTCCAAAGGACGGCCCAGAGTCGGAGGCAGTTGGCTGGGAGAGCCTGGAGCATGCGGAGGTTTATGGACATGGTTGTTTCTGTATACATTGTTGGAGGCGGATTTCTGCCCCCTTCAGAGGCACTGTTCCTATCACTCATTCCCCCTCCCCCACCATGAAATAGCGATGCTGGGGGAAATCAATCAAGCACTGGAAAATCTGCAAGAAGCGGATCACAGTGTGACTCTCCCATGGTCCTCTGAAGTAGAGCCAAGTGCTCTGCCCCATCCCCACCTCCACCTCACAGAAGAGAGGCCACAGGTCCAGAACCTTCCTAGGTGTTTGGAGAGACCATTCTCAGGAGCATAAAATAAAAGGAGATGTGGGAAAAGAAAAAGGAGAGATGTGGCTGGACTTTAGGGAAGGCTTCAATGTCCAACATCTCCGAGACAATGGGATGGAAACAGCTTCCAGATTTACATACACTCTCTTGAGACTGACCAGAGTGGTGAGAAGAGATTGATAGGAAGGAAGCTTATACCAGTGAATTCAATCCCGTTCAACAAAATATGCTTAGCCTACTCTCTAAATACAATACACTAGGTGCTGCAGGGGGTACAAAGGTACCTTTTCTTTTGGGGCAATTTTGTAACCTCTTGGGGGTCTCAGACCACTTTGAGCATCAGAGGAAAGTTACAGACCCTTAGAGAAATTCTCGCACACATTAAGGGAATCACACGTTTCTGAAACTCCTCCGGGTCAAGCTCCCCTACTCTCTGAGAATCTGCAGGTCTAAGACATGGCAGAAAGCGTCACGGTTAATTAAAAAAAAAAGTATGAAGAAATCAAGTGACAACTACAAAGGTTGACTAGCCTCCTGGTTCCATGGATATTTAAATCACTGGTATCTCTGTTTCTCAAGCACCACCTTAGCCAAGTCTGAGGAGGTATGGAAAAGACTGGGAAAACAACTTCAGAAATCCATAACTTCATTTTTTGGTGTTTTAATGCCACCTGCAAGGACAAACAGAGGTCCCAACGGTCTGTGTTCTTAAATACCAAGAAAGTCCAAAAGAGTCAAACATTTCTTCACAGAGGTCGCAAGTGACTCTGACTGGGATGTTCAAGAATGGAGTGGGGAAAGCATACCTCTATTTAAAAAGTAGTGACGTGGGTAGGGGATGGTCAACTGACTAGATCATGATGGGGGGCAGGGTCTGAACTGAAAGTTGATGGGCCACTCACACTGCCTGCCTCAGAAAGAGCCAAAGGTTGCCCTATATATCAGTGGAGAGGTAATTTCTCTCAGAGTGCAATTAGGTCTCATGTTTGACCTATGACCTCTGGCTCATGAGATATTTATGCTCTCCAGACAGGCAGCAAGGGGGCAAGTGAGTGAAGATAGAAGCTGAAGGCATTTAACAGGCAAAAGAGGGAAGGAAGGAAGGAAGGAAGGAAGGAAGGAAGGAAGGAAGGAAGGAAGGAAGGAAGGAAGGAAGGAGGGAGGGAGGGAGGGAGGGAGGGAGGAAGGAAGGAAGGAAGGAAAGAAAGGAGGGAAGGACAGAGGGAGGGAGGGAGGGAGAGAGGAACCTGATCAATTTAAAGTAATCTATGAAATCATGAATTGAGAGCCATGCTTTGGTGCTTGCCACTTCCATATTCAATACGTGTTTTTGTTCCTCACCATAATCCTGTGAGGTGGGCAGTACTATACTACACCAAGGAAACTGAGGCTCAGAAAGGGTCAGTGATCTGGCCACGGTTGCAGAGCTGGTAGGTGGCAGGGCTCAAACTTGGCCCAAATCAGACTCACAAAACTTTCTTACTCATTTCTCAACAGTGACAACCCACACGTGTGCTCTGGGTAGAGCGTTCCGCTCTCTCACCTATCTCTCTATCTCCCCAACCTATCTAGAACTCCCTCCAACCTCTTGCAAAACGGAATCTAAGTCCAGAATCTCTTCTGTTGCAACCGTCTCTTTCTAAAGCCCAGCTTGGGGCAGATGTGCTCCCACGGACTGAATGAAGGCTTTCAGGCCCCAGCATTCACTCCTCTCTCCTCTCCTCCCTGCCTGGACCTGGATTTAACGACTCTCGTCCTCGGACGCCCTACCTCTTGGCTCGCTCGGCCGCGCCCGCTTTGCTGGCAGCGCCGGGGTTAACCCGCCAGCCCTGCGGAGCAATGATTTCTGTTTTATTTCAGCAGGGGAAGTGTGTGCCTGCCTGATTAGCCTGATGGTTTCCTCTTTTCCCATAACCTCCAGACCCCCATGGCCCAAGTGTTTACTCTCTGAAATAAAAAATCTGCTGGTGTTTTTCTTTTTGTGTGCTCGTGTATTTTGGGAGGATTGCAGAGGAGGAAGGCGGGGTAGGGGTTAGGGACGCGGAGGCTGGGAGGCTGGGGAAGGGAGCGAGACGCCTCCCCCTCAGGCCCTCCCCCACCGAGCCTCTTCCAGCTGCAGGCTCCGGGCTGAGACCCCTGGCTGCAGTGCAAGAAAGAAACTTATTAATGAGGGAGTTGGGTCTCCTGCTTCAGCAGCTATAAACACAGCGAACATCTGGAGAGAGAGTAAGAGTCTCTCCGCGGCCAGACACTGAGAAAAACAGGCTGTCTCTGCGCATCCATCCCCCACCCCTGCACTCTCTCACACAGCCCCCTCCCCTCCGCCGGACTCCAGCTCCCACACCATTCACCCACGCCAAGATTTCCATTCACTGAGTGGAGCAGCGCCCGGCCGCTGCCTGGGCCGAGCCAAGCGGGCGCTGACGCCAGGCGCGGCATCTCCCGTCCCCAGCTCCGCTCTAGGAGTTCCACAAGGGGGGTCAAACTGCTTGAATAGAGCAAGAAGTCGGTGCCCCAGGGACCTTTTCCCAACTTGGACCAAATATTTGTGGTTTGAAAAAGTTAAGAGAACTTTTTTCTCCCCAGCCTCTTGGGACTTCCCGTGCAATGCTGTTACTTCCGAGGATTTTTGAGAAGCAACGAATCGGAGGACAGCCACCAGGATGCTCGCGTTCTAATTGTGACTCCATTACCCGTGGTCTCCCATTCTTCCTCTGGGTTACCTTCTTTCCCGAGGCCCTACAGAGGTGATTTACATTTATAAAGGCCTCTACAACCCTCACTGACCCGGGCTGTGCGTCACTACGCAGACACAGGTCTCAAGTCCCTAACCGGGCAGTGCTTCACTCTCTGGTCCGCATCAGGCTCTCTTCTCTTTTCACTGGTAAAATGAAGCACAGGGAAGGGTAAAGTTGGCAGGTGTCAGAAAGTTAGCCTTGGGCAGGATGAGAGTGGGACACCTAGTTTCTTTGGCTCACTAAAATTCACACTCCCATCATGCTGAAAGGAAAAAGAAGGAAGGTGATGTTTATTGATTACCTGCTATAGACTATGACGTTTTAAGTAGACTACCCCATTTAGTGGGCACAAGAACTCTTTGAAAAAAGTGTGATTATCCCACCTGGTTAAGGAGAGGGAACAAGATCCCAAGCCAGTTCTTGCTTTTTCCACCAAACCACCCTGAACCCTATGCTTGGACTCAATACCTTGCAGCTTATACTCAAAAACTTATCCTGAAAGTTCCTGTAATCTGCATATGAAATAGCACAGGCTGGAAAGCTACCAAGGGAGCAGTGGGTGGGAATAGAAAGGATGAGGCAATGTGACATTGCTCAAAAGGAGCAAATTCAGTCCATAGCCAGAGAAATATCCTTCACTTGTGGAGAATAGGGTCAGGTAGAAATCTCATTATCAGAAGAACAAAACCATCTAACAAGTGTGTAGGATAGATTTTTGCACACGGATTCTCTCCCTAATGTACTGCTTGGGCAAGGCAGACCTGCTTCTCTTTCCTCCAGCCTTTCTTTCTGGCAACCTTTGGTTCTCCCAGAGATGGAATGTGGCGGGGGAAAAGGTGTCCCTGCATCAAGCTTCCCTCAACGCTGTCCCCTGGAAGTAATTTGTCAGGGCAGCTGGGCCCCAACTCTAGCCTTCTGTGAAAGGCTAAAACCTAAGCCAGGGTTACAGCTTCCTCCTTCCCAAAGAACACAACTATCAAGGCAGAATCTGAGAAGGTTGAAATTTTCCCTGAAAAGAAAAGTTCACATTACAACCTGCCAGAAACACACACACATACGGGATCAGAACTGTTTTGAAGAACAAAGAACCTGAAACAGTTCCTCTAGAAAAAGAAGACAAACCCTGAATGAGGAAAGAACAGATATGTGCAGCAGATAGAGTTTAAAATACCATTTTTTAAAACCACAGGGCCATCTGAGATGGTCAGTTGAAGGAACAAACCTGCTATGAGAATAAACATTTCAGAGCAAGGTGAATCTCCATTTAACAAGTCTCTCTGGCATTCCCTCAATGTTCTCAACACTTAAAAGCCAAATTGGAGGCATCTGTTTTTCCTGCTGAAACTTCCCACCTGGTTGTCGATGGCCCTTTCCAAACATCGGCCCAGGTTTGATCTCTCCCAGCCGCCTGGCCATCTGAGAAGGCCCCAGGAGAGACCGTGAACTCGGACTCTCAATATATCTCCCACTTGAACTTCCAAAGTTTATTTGGGAAAGACATTCTTCAGTTCTACCATTTTACTAGTAAATTTATTTTAGAAATTTTAAATAGTGAGATCCGAAGACACACGCTTACATTGACAACCTTTATCTCACAAATGAAGTGTAATATTTCATATAGGAACCATTTCTTCTATCATGTAAATGTACTCCCCACACACACACACACACGAATAAAAGTTGCTTAGCGACAAGGAATGCGTCTTCCCCTTTCTCCATATGTCTTCTCAGTTTCCAGTATGTGGCGCTGGCCACCAAACGTGTTCAAGCAATCAACGAGTCACTTTCTGACTCAATACCCAGACATTTTTGGACTCTTGGGCACTTTAGGACAATGAGTTATAATAGCAAACATTCATATCGTGCTTGCTAAGTGACGGGACTTCTTTAAGCTTTACATATATTAACTTAGTGGTTCTCAAAGTGTGGTCTCTGGACCAGGAGCAGCAGCACCACCTGAAAACTTGTGAGAAATGCAAATTCTTGGGCCTTACCCTAGACTCACTGAATCAGAAACCCTGGGGATAGAATCCTACAACCTATGTTTTAACAAGCTCTCCAGGTGATTCTGACACACTTTGAGAACCAGTGGTTTAGATGAGGAAACTGAAATACAGAGATTAAGTAAGTTGCCTAAAGTCACACAGTTAGGAAGAGCTGATGTGAAACCCAAGCTATCTGGTTCCAGAGTCTGGATTCTTTACCATTATACTATATATACTTCCTCTCTCATGAAGAATGAGAAGTAGAGAGTGACCCAGCCCTGATGGCCTAGTGGTTAAAATTCAGCGCCCTCCATATCGGGGGCCTGGGTTCAGTATCCAGGCACAGAACCACACCACTTTTCTGTCAGTAGCCGTGCTGTGGCAGGGGCTCATATAGAAGAATTAGAAGGACTTACAACTAGAATATACAACTATGTACTAGGGTTTTGCAGAGGGAAAAAAAAAACGAGGAAGATCAGCAGCAGATGTTAGCTCAGGGCAAATCTTAACCAGCAAGAAGTGGAGAGTAAGCTGTGAGTGAGGGTAGATGAGGTTTTACCATGCTCAATGACCAAAAACATACCAAATTGCATTATACAAGAAGAAAAAAAGTATTGTCTGGCTTCTCAAATCAAGGACCATGGTGATGAGACCATAGGTTCATTCCCATGAGGTTACGTTGAGTTTACTGTGTTCTGTAGCTGCAGACAGCTTTCCAGCTCTAAGAAACTATTTTGTAAAAGTGAGCTTTGGTCACAACATCATATCCCTAAGTTTGGCTGATTCAAGAAAAATCAATCTCTGAAATGAAAAATAATTTGCTAGTATATAACTCTGAAAGGGTGCCAAATAAGCATCATATTTTCTGATACAACTATTGTCATTCATAATCATGATAACTACAAGGTTAAAATCAAATATGGACAGCTGTCAGTTGATGGGATGGACTGTGGTTTTATGGCCTGGGGGCTCAGTTAGGTCTCCGTTGTCAGTTTTCTAGCTCCCAGGAGAAGACAGGCATTTCATGACTCCAGCTGGGTCTGGGCACCACTCTGAGCTCATTGCCTCTGTCTAAAAATGGTTTGTCACCTACTTTGCCCCCTCAATGGGGCTGTGGGTAGGAAACTAGTCATAATAGTTAATGGCAGTGAAACGTTAGTGAGTTCTTAGAGACAGGGAGCAAGAGATTGACATAAAAAATGATCCTTGCTATGATGATTGAGAGAAAGGGCTGGGGTTGAGGGACAGAATAAAGGAAAGGAACAGAGAGAAGGCGGGGTCAGTGGGCTCCACTCCAGTCAGACTATAAACAGTAACAGACATTTCAGCCGTGTCTCGTGTAAGGGGCTCCATTGATTCACAAAGCTCCCCGACAGAGGGATGACGAGAAACTAAGACAGAAAGGGCCCATTCATTCATGCAGAACACCAGCTCTCCATCCCCATTGGCTCTTGTTAATGGCTCCAGGCTGATAAGGAGGAGGGGGAAGAGGCGGATGGGAGGAGGAGGTAGAAATGAAAGAAAATGATGACTACAAGATTGTCATGAAGAAATGTACAGCTGCAAGGCAATTGCATGCAAATGTGGCTTCCCTTTTTAGCTGTATAGTTAATGTCCTCAGATTCATTTCTCTTTCTCTTTCATGTCATCTTTCCCTCTGCTTCTTGCCTTGTCTTTTTCTGGGCTCCCCGTTTCTCCCCTTCCCATTCATCTTTTATATTCTCTTCCCAGTATTCACCACCTCTCTACTAAAATCCACTTATATCTCCTGTCCATTTCCACATATCTCTTCTTTCTTCCTCAGAACCCCTTTCACCAACTTTTCTGTCCAATTGATTCTTGACTCATCTTGGTTACTGAGTATTCTGTTCCACTCACCTGGTAAGGCTCTCCTCCCCCATTCATGTTTTCTCTCAGCTTTATTCTCTCCTGCCCCTCCCTTCCTCCACTCCTCTCCTCCTTCTCAGCCTCTGCCTCTTTGTGAACAGGAACAACATTCAGACAAAGGGGCCTAATCGTTTCTTGATGGCCCCTCCTGTTGGGTATTCCAGTCACTGACAGATGTGTAGTCCTTGGAAAAGGAGTTCATTCATCTCTTCTGAGAGCACAAACGTGAGACGGGAGCGGGGGTGGGGAGTGGCCATGAGACGGAGGACGGGAAGGAAACTGAAGTTATAAATAGGATAAAAGAAAATGAAAAAAATGTAGAGTATTTTTTTTCTCTCTTTCTTCTTACTCAACACATCTCCAAGGAAATGTACTGCAGCTGGAGAAATCATTGGTTGGTCCATGTCTTCATCTCCCTTCCCTATAACCCCAAGATTTCCTTCCAAAGAACACCCATCAGTGAGGAGGGCTGGACCACAGCCCAGAAATAATCGTTGCAACTCCTTCGTCTGGACAGCCCAAAAGGCGAAGGAGGGGCTGGAAAAGCTCAGGGTTGTTGCCGGATACTTCCATCAGAGGAAGCCTAGGACAGAAAGAACTACAGAACATCGCATTTCCCACCAAGCACCACTCCTTCATGGAGGCTTTCTAGCATTTCTGAGCTATAGCTGAGGGCAACCTAGGTTATTTTAGTACTGGTTATTATATGCCCCCATCTTACCATCCTACCCAAAAGCCACTAGTCTGGGTGACTCCAGCTTCCTTCTTCTTACAACAATGAAGTGGACTATGGGAAGAAGATTATATCATACCCTATAAGTCCTTGCATGTTAAAGCAGCTTCGTCTTGAGAGGCTGTTCACATGTGTCACAGACACTGTCCCATTGGCCCTGGGATAAAAACTCTTTTGCTTTTGAGAACATTGACAAGGAGGAGAATGAAAAATCATCTTCACTTGGGCATTTACCTACTTCTCAGCTAAAACAGAGAAGGACCATGTCTTTTTGCCATGAAGAAGAGACATTCTGATCTTGAGGCTATGGGTGAGTGTGGAGATGACCTCTGCTATTAAGATGTAACTTGCAGCAAGCAGAAGCACCATCCAGAGCTGAAAGTGTTAAGGCAAGTTAGCTTTAATCTCTGTTGCACTGGGAGATATAAGACTTAAGCCTAGTGGCATTAGTAAGATTCAAGAGTTATACAAATATAGACATAACCATTTTGATCTTTTGCTTACAGAAATGAAATCTATTTTGTTTAGAATTTTTAAAAATCACTTTTTTCATCTCTTAAAATTTTAAGTCCTCAAGTCTAGCCTGTGAACAGGTGCAAAATCCTCCCTACCTCCTCAAGAAATGGGTAGATAGCCAAGACATTTGTATTTATGCTTGGAGGAGCTGAGATACCAAGCAGAAAGTGACAGCACAAATGTCATTATGTCTGAAATCCAGGGTGGTGCCAAAGGTACCTCAAAGATCAATGGCTACTGAGTCAAGAGAATATGGATCACAAGAATTGATTTCATTCTATCCTGTAGAAGAACCAGGCAACTGGAAAGCAACTCCCATGCCTTCCTCCCCAAGGCCCACCAAGTGCAACAGCATCTTGTTCTGTGTCTCTCTGGTCAAAGATAAAGTGTGGACAACAAAGCAAACATTATTTTATTTCTACACTATTATAACAGTAGCTTATCACACAGTTTTGTGGGGTAAAGAGACACCAAACAAAAAAATTGCACTTAAGTTAGATTCCAGTTTCTTTCCCCCTATGTAATTCCTGAGAATTACATATCTTCAATATGCAAGAGTAATGAAATTTCTTATACTAGGAATTCATCCTGGAAGAAAACACAGATTTTTAACTGGCTTTTTCGTATTTGGTTATACTATCATATCATGTGGTCTCATGAAAAATTGAATTTAATATGTGAATCGCTCATTTAGGAATCCCCAAATTCAAGTCTTATATTTTGTACTAAAAATAAATAAAAAACTTATCAGGCAAACAAAGACTAATGAAATTTGTGAAAAACACAGTGACTCCTGCAAAATAGAATGGGGGTGAGAGCTTTGAACTTCTCAGGTCTTCAGGAGAGCGGATCCATAGAGTTCTCTGGAGTGTGATTCCTGTTCACCAGAGGGCAGCACTGTGACCAGCAAGTCAAGGAGTGAAGGGAACGCTGAGAGGAGAGAAGCTTCTGTGAAGAAGAGTTGGGGAACAAGAGAAAGGGGACAGAGGGAAAAGAAGTCAGACACATGTGGGCATGGATGGGCAGAGAGGTAGAGAATAATGGAAAGAGAAGACGAACGAAGGAAATTATGTTCTGTAAGAAGGCTGACTAATTCACACGCCCTCTGTTTATCCAGTTCATACTTGATGACTGCAAAACTTCTAGGCCCTTTGTCAACAGCCAGGCTGAAATGGATAAGTCTCAGGAAATGTACAGTAGACAAAACTATTTACAAAATGAAGACCTAAAGCAACCTCTCTTGGGCCCATTCCTAGAGTTTCGTCACCTTGTCATTGGAGAATAAAGTCCCTCAATATTATTGAGAAGGTCTGGGACTTTCCATTCGAGAACAATAGCATTCCGTACCCACATAAACCATGGCTGCTGTGATTTGATGAGCAGCCCTCATCAAATTTTCATTGTCCTTCAACTCTATCCTCATTCTCAGCCTTTGTTTATGTTCCTACCTGAGCCACAGTGTTCAAGACCAGTAGGAACTTCCTGAGTGGCCATCTCATCCCAGAAGGGGTAGCAAGCTCTTTGCGGGTAATAATTGGACTGGAAACCACAGGCCATTCGAGGATCTTCATAAGAGTTGATAGGTCCCTGCCTCTGTGACCAGGGAAAAAAAGAAAATTTATTAAGAAGAAAATCTCTACATTTTAGCCCTAATGGAACAATAACTTCATATCATCCAACCACATATAAGTAGGGATCATCTATAGATGATAACAAAATAGGACCAACTATTGATCACCCACTCCCCCAAAAAAAGCCACAGGGAAGGAGAGGGGTTCCAACTACGTATACACTTATTTTCATCCATTTCTTCAAGCATTTGAGGACTACCTTTTCTGATTTTCAAATAAGGACCCATGGTTAACAATAAGGCAGAATCTTGGTCATCTTTTATACAATCCTGGCTTTTGGTTTTTTATGTTATCTTACTCTGTAAAAACACTGTGAAAGGAAATAGTTACAAGACATTCCAATCTCATAGAACCAATAGATGACAAATGCCAAAGGAGAAACAAAAAATGGACCCACGTAATAAAAATCACTCATTTTTTAGTTAATAAATGTACATAGGTTTTAACAATATGAATGCTAGACAGGAATTTTCAGTTTCTGCCAACATTTGGGGACTTGTGCCACTCTCCCATCAGTTTTATAAAATCCAATAGATATACTATCCACCCAGTACTCTCTAAGGAAAACAAACATGCTGTGTGGGAGGCCGTGTTTTGCCAGGAATAGGGAGGCCTATTCCTTGAAGCCAAGGATACATGGACTCAAATCCTGGCTCCACCACTTACTCATGGGAGGCCTGGGCCTGTTCCTTCATCTAAACCTCAGTTTACTCAGTTGTAAGATGGGAATAATGATACCTACCGCATCAGATAGGAGGATTAAATGAAATAATATGTGTAAGACAATAATATATAAAGCAAAATAAGACATAAAATGCATGTAATAAAATTATATATTATATAAAATGCATGTAATAAATAGTGTATGTGAAGCCTAATATAAGGTAGGTATTATTTTAATATAAGAAACCCCTAACATTCCTGGGATTGGACAATAGAGTTAAAAATTAAAACATAAAAGAAGAAGCAGTAGATTTATGGAAAGAAGATTTCCTGAGAATAGGAGTCTAATCTACATTGACCCCTCCTCAACTTTTTTTCTTTTTTATTCTTTCTCTCTTCTCTTATGGCCCCTCCACCTTCATAAAAACCCCAATTAAGAAAATTAAACTCTGCTAGAATTTGATGTGATTAAATCTATTGATGTTAAGGTGTTAATTAATAAGCGTCACTCCTCAGGTGGTATTCTCATCCCTAGAGAGTAGCTCGCTAACCCCCAGTAAGATCCTCTAATTGGAGAGCCTCTTATGCTCTCTCTCCCCTCGAGCTGCAGTACAAGAACTCAGCACGATTACACTAGATCCAATTATTCTCTATCTACACTCTCTTCACCGTTTTGCAATTGTCCATTCACTTAAGCTCAGTAAAAATAAGAGAAGAGAGTATATTGCCACAGAGAAAAAGGAAAATTAAACCCAAAATATAGAAAGAGGTTTTCTACACATTAATTTGGACCAAATTTTCCATAAAATTCGTAAAATCATTCAAACTAGGGCTGATGAAGTTTACTTTGGGATGTTCACCCCCCAACTGGGCTAAAGGTCCTGAGAATGTAATGACACCCTTAGGACTGAAGGGAGTCGCCTTGAGTGTTTGTCTGTCAGAAGCTAACATCCCTGGCCTTCTGCCACCAGGAGGCCCTGGTGAGAACCAGGGAATACAAATAGGCAATGGCAGTTCTGCTGGCTATTTGTTTTTGAGACTATCAGATTTAGGGGAATCATCAGCAAGAACTCTCTATCAAGCTTCAGTCAGAAAACGTTTCCTTAATTCTAGGTTAAAACCATTTTGCTGATATTGTATTTTAATATTGTAAGCTTCTGAAACAACTATATTAAGGTTTTCTTTTGCATCCCAAGGATTAGTAGGTCTTCAATAATACTTTGCAATGGAATCAATTTGAAACACATTTCCTAGACTAGCTGTGTGCTCTCAATGTCTATCCCCATCTTTTCATATTGTTTCAGAGTCTTTCTCAAAATTCAATGTCAAGTATCAGAGTTGTAGGAATAGGGTCTTTTTCTTCTTCTTCTTTTTTTTTTTTTTTGTGAGGAAGATCAGCCCTGAGCTAACATCCATGCTAATCCTCTTCTTTTTGCTGAGGAAGACCAGCTCTGAGCTAACATCTATTGCCAATCCTCCTCCTTTTTCTCCCCCCCAAAGCCCCAGTACATAGTTGTACGTCATAGTTGCACATCCTTCTAGTTGCTGTATGTGGGACGTGGCCTCAGCATGGCCGGAGAAGCCCCAAACCAGGGCCACCAGTAGCGGAGCGCACACACTTAACTGCTAAGCCACGGGGCTGGCCAGGAATAGGATCTTGAGCGAGGACAGTTTGATTCTAAATGGTTCTCTAAGGAGAACTCTAAGTTGCTTGGCACTGCCTTCTTTTGGGCCAGTGTGTGCATGGTTTGCCTGAGCCAGATCCTTCTAAGATGGCAGTAGGCAGCAAAGGTAGGATCCTTGTACGCAGGTAGGGGGTAGTTACTAGGGTGGTGGGAACAAAGGAGAACTTGAATTCAGGTTTAAAGTTTACGCTTTCTCTGCTAAGGAAAGGCCACTGAAGGCCAGGTGTAGTGTGCAAAGAGGTGTTGAAGGAAAATGATCTGGATATAACGTATAGGGGAGAGACAGAAGGCAGAAAGAGCAGTTAGTATGCGAGGGATAAAGCGATGAGGTTCCAGACCTGGGCAATGACACATAGCTGTATGGTGAGTCAACTCACAGCCTGTGAGCAACAGCCACACGCAACATCAGCCTGAGTTTTTGTGGTTGGCTTTTTTTGTAAAGTCTCTCCTGCCCTCAAACCAGGCTCTTTGTTGTCAGGGATAGTTCATTTATTATTTTATAAGTGGAACTCTATTTTTAAGACATATTTCCTCTTTAGGTGTCCTCAGTGGAGCCAGAGGACCCTATTTTTAAGAATGAGAAGGAGACTATGCACCAGGCCTACCATGAAATACAAACGTCTTTGCTGGCAGATGCTCCTGGAAGCAACATGACTCTTGTTACCTAGACACCTGCCTGTTTATTAGACATTTCACAAACTGACTTAATACCTATTTCATAGAGTATGAAAATGACATTTTTACTCAAAAGAACCACATAGCCAGTTCCAATTCATTATGAAACTGTCTCAGTTGAAGAGAAAGAAGCAGGTTATTAACAGGTCAGAAATCTGGGTAGCACAGCCCCCACCTCATTGTTTGAAAAGGGCACCACCCAAAACAAGTTTGAGTCTCTTCGTGGACACCTTCCTTTCCTCTCTGCACCTGGGGGTAAGTTCATGAGATGCAAGCAACACTCTCAGTCCCTGTCACAGTTGTAAGGAAAACTTCTGACAGGTCCTCACTCATTCATCCCACAGATGATCACTGAAAGGAACTAATGTATCGCACATCCACTCCAAGCCAGTTGTTTGCGCTAAGCGTTTTGCAGAGATGGTCACATTTAATCTTCACCACAGTCGTGAAAGATCAGTATTTTTATCTCCACTTTACAGAAGAACAAACTGAGGCTTTAAGAGGGCAAGTAAATTTCCAAAGGCCACACAGCTAATAAAATAATGGAGAGAGAATTTTAACTCAGGTCAAGTTGATTTCAGACATCCTTTTCACCTACCTGTGCAACATGAAGGTTGTGTGGCTCTAGTACAGATTGCTCGAGAAGGGTGACTGCTGCCCCATGGTGAGTACTAGATGAATTATGGATGTGCATTTATAGACAAATCTATACCATGCACCTGGTCTATACGAAGTATTATGTTAGATGCTAAGAATACAATATGAGCAAGAAATGAACTTTACCCTTCAGAGCATACAGACAAGTAAACAGGAAATTACAGCGAGAGGATGTGACAGGGTTAAGTACCGATGTGCAGGGGGGAGGGGAGCAGCAGCAGGTAAGGCTTCCTGGAGGAAGCAGATTAAGGTAATAACTGAAAGGTTGAGTAAGATTTAGCCTAGAACATTTGGTGAAGGGCCTAGAGAGCAAACGAAGAAGATGATGACACACCTAAAGTTGAAAAGGAACATGTATAACTATGTAAGGAAAAATAAGAAAGATTCAAATAGGTGATATAGAGAGATAAAGACTGTGTTGTTTGAGGGTGACAAGTATGAGGGAAAGGTGTATTCTTGGGCAGTGAGGATGCTTGTAATGGAGAGTAATTAGTAAGAATTAAAGCTGGAGGGACAGGGTAACCTCATAGTGTTGAGGGCCGTGAATACCAGACAGGAATTTGGCTTCAAGAGAAAAGCATTAGAGGTTGTATTAGAGGTAGTGACATGGAGAGTGAATTGTTCTAGAAAGACTCGTTTGATCATAGGATGGATGGGGCAGAAGCAGAAGCTGAGGAAGTTGATACAGGCAGTAGCAGTGCCCTACAGAGCCATAATGGAGACAGAGGCAAAAAGGAAACATCAGTACTACTAATCCTAACTTTACTTAAAATTTTTATTTTTATAATAAGTTTTTCATTAATTTTGATTTTTACATATATTGCAGTAAGATATTATTTAGCTTGACTCCTGACATATGGGGCACCCCTTAAGTTTTGCACCCACATGAGGCTTCACTCATTTCACCCTAGTTCCAGTGCTGAGCACCGAGTAGTCCAGCTATGAAGAAATTGCTGGATTAGGGTCATGAGTGTAGAGATGAAGAGGAAACAAGAAATATAACCTATGTCTCAAAGAAAGAATCAGCATGATCGCATGACTGACAGGAGATGAAGAGAACGGGGGAAATCCAAGATAACACTTAGATTGCTTGCTTGTCTAACAGTACAAATGGTGAGTTTAAGTACATAAATAAAGAGGGTGAAAGACAATTTCACTTCTGGTTGGGTTTAGATGGAATGATGGCAGAGCAACTTGGTGGAGGGGTCCTGAAGGTGGCTGCATGATAGGAAAAGACAGGAAAGGATAAAGTTAGATCTAGAAGCATGAAGCATCTAGTTAGAGTATTTGTTGTTAGTGCCGTCAAGTTGATTCTGACTCCTGGTGACCCTGTGTACAGCAGAGCAGAACCTTTCCCAGTCTTTTTGCGCCATCCTCTCACCTTCCGGCACTCTGTCACACAATGCTCCGCTGCTGTTCACAGGGTTCTCATGGCCAATTTTTTCAGATGTAGGTGACCAGATCCTTCTTCCTAGTCTGTCTGAGTCTGGAGGCTCCACTGAAACCTGCCCACCATGGGTGACCCTGCTGGTACTGAAATACTGGTGGCATAGCTTTCAGCATCACAGCCACACGCAGCAGCCACAGTGTGACAACCAACAGACAGATGATGTGGTTCCTTGACCAGGAAGCACACCCAGAGAGCGCCAAATCTTAACCATTAGACCACCAGGGCTGGCCAGTTATAGAGTCCAGAAAAAAAGGCAGTTAAAACAGAAAGAGAAAGGATCAAAAACGGTGTGTAAAGTTGCCTGTAGTTAGGAAGAGAAATTAGGAGGAAGACAACAAAGAAGGACCAGGTAAAGACATAGGAGGAAAAACAGGAAAGTGTACAGTGTCGTGGAAGCCAAGAGCAGAGCTTCAAGAACCAGGGGTGGTTAGCAAGTGGCTGCTAAGAAAAGGGTGGTAGCCAGGCAGCCTGAGGGATTGGGTCCCCTGGGCATCTCAGGAAAGCATGTGTCTTTGCCCTGCTCCGTCACACACACGTTGACAAGACACCTAGAGCTCAGCACTGCTCTCCCTGTCCTCTCAGAAAGAGGCTCAGAGGACATGAGCCCACAGCCTAAATGCTTCACCTTTCTGATCCTAGAAACGAATGAAATGAAGCCCTGGAAGTCTGGAAACTACTGGAACAATGGACACAGGCTTATCCCTGCTTTGCTCTAAAGGTAAGCCAGCTCTAACGGCCACCACCACAGCTGACCACATCACTCCTCCTCCAGTTAAGGTCTCGTCTATTCTGTCACCTCTCCTTAGCTCTGCTTCTCAATGTTTCTGTTGGGGACCTGTATCTGGCCTTCTCTGCCCAACAAGCCTATCACTTTATTGCTACCTCCTCACCTCTCCCCACCCCACCCCTGCCAAACCTCACAGCCAGTGCTTTTGCTCATAGTCTTCCTTCTCCCTGCCCCACCATGCTCTTACGACACTAAATTGCAAACATCGCAGTCTGCGTGAAGAGGATGTGTGATTGGTTCTTCAAGTTCGTCTCTCTCTTAGCCAAGCAGACTTAAATGTTCAGGGTCTTGCTTCTTAACTCCCTCCTTACTATTCTTCTCTATGTGTACTCAGTGCACAAACTCTGTGGGAGCAAATCTGTCTTGTCTTTGATTGACTTCGGAATCCTAGGGTTTAGCCTTAGTACAGGGCCATAAACATATAAGACACAAAAAATACTTCTAGATGCTGCTGCTTAAAAAAAAAAAACTACAATCAGAGGCAAAGCTGAGTTAACACTGGATGAGTGGGCTCTGGGGTTTGCCATCCACAGGGATAACTCTATCTTATTCTAGGAATGTCACAGATGTTCATATGCTCTAGTAGGAAGAAAGAATACCGGAAATCAGGAAGCCTGGATTCAAGTCCTGCTCTGCCTCTAAGAAACTGTATAACTTCCAGCCTGTCTTTTAACTTCTTTAAGCTTTTACTTCCTGAGGACGTTGGCCCCAATGATCTCCAAGTTCCTCTCCAACTTCAAGCCTCCTTTTTGCTGATCTATCCACACTCTTTCTCCTGACCTTGTGACTGACAATCTTCATTTGGTAAAGAACCACCCCAGGGTGGAGAAGCCTGTAGAACCAAAAGTCATCACAGTCATAATTTGGATTCATGACATACAATGTCCCTTTAAAATGCATTAAAGCCTTCGTTTTGTTTGCCTCAATTCTTCCCTAAAACCATGCTCAAGTACTGTTTTGCCACCACATTCCCCACTTTTCGGTAGACAACAGTGAAACTTAGGAAGTACCCGGCTCCTGGACAGTGCTCAGAGCTCTTGCATAGATGGTGCTCAATAAAACTTCGTGCAACAAATGGACAGCTTCTCAGATTAAAACCTTTCACTTCATTGCACATTGTTGCCCTTCCACACCGGGCTGACCCACTCTGCAGACTTCCTCATCCTGAGAAGATGAGGCGAGCTAGCGCCTCCTTTCAAAGACTGTCCGACATGTCACGGAGAGGCTCTTTGGCGATGCTAAGGAGAAGTCCTAGGCAGAGCTTATCTGGCCCTCGGAAGGACACTGGGGCACAGCTGCTTCAGGAGGTCACATTTGTCCGGCTCCCCTGAGAGGCAGAAGGGAAGGAGGCGAAACAGAAATACTCCTCCGCTCTCCTGAGGACTCTGATCAAGGAGGAGGGGGGTTAGGGCGGTGCCGCCACCAGGAGAGGCAGGAACAGACAAAATAGGAAACTCTCAAAGGGCAATTTAATTTTAGACTCAAGGCCAGGAAATTCTTTGTAAAACAATAAGAGTGATGGGCTTGAGCCTTGGTGAAAGGGCAGGCCCAACACACTGCAGGTTTCTGAGAGAGAAAAAAGTCTGAAGCACAGAGAATATCAGATAAATTCTGCTCTTAATGCAAAGCTGTGCTTGGCTTCTACGCAGACCACAGCAGAGGCCAACCTCAGACACCTCCTGGCCCTGGGGCAGCACACCAAGTCAGGAGTGATGTGCCCAACACTGCAGCTCCTCGTGTCAGCCTGAGACCACAGCCCCCTCCACTCACAGCAGGCACTGATGCTCGAGGCTGGAAAGTGCCAAGGGCCTCTGTACCTTGCCACAATCCTGGGCACCTGGACTTGACACTCTCTTGCTTCTACTCACTTAGCATGAAGCCTTCAAACTCCCAGTGATTGATTCCACAGGGTGACAGCTCCAGGCATCCCACAGCATGGAGATGGAGGGTGAAGGTGACTCAGAACCTCATTATGGGGCATGGCTGGGAGAACTTGCCATGGCGAAAAGACTCGGCAGTAATTCTAATTTGCTCAGCGGCCTACAAAATGAAATTTTGTTTTTTCCCTAAATCAGGGAAGGCCAATTCACCAGAACTAAGGCACATGGATGCATGAATGAAAGTGTGTTATGAGTTTTTATATATCACCACATATCTAAAGAATGATTGAGATGAATTCAGTAGTAACAAGCGTCCAGAGTCAGGAGTCAGGAGATCCGGACCACACTTCACCAGCTTTGTAAACTCAGGCAATTCATTTAAGCTCTTAGTACCTTAATTTTCTGCTATCAGGAGATGGTCTCTAGATTGTGGTCTGGCTCTGAAATTCTCTAGTTTTGCTGACTGAACCCAGTACCTTAGAAAAGCCCTACCTTCTAAGATGCTGGAAAAATATATGTCATCATTCTATTCTCCTTCAATTTTTGTGACTAAGAGTTATAGCAATATATAGTGTCCCTAAACATTATGTTCCAGCAATCTCTCCAAGGGTAAAGCCATCACCATCCCAAGCAACAAGAAGAAAATTTCTTCTCATTTCCGTTTACATTCCAAATTTCTTTTCATGTATTTCTACTTCTCTAATCCCGAATACCTCATGCATGGCTCTCCAGGATTCCCAGAGAGAAGGGAAGGGTGTGTGCACTGAGCTTCCTAGTAACAAGCATAAGCCCTTCCCAAGAAGCGCAGGCACGGCACGGGCTCCTCTGTGAACATTCAAAGGCTCGCATCCTGAGGCATGTGGGGTGGAGGTGAAGAGTGTGTGAACAGCCCTGGGTAAGAAGGGAATTGCTTCCCAAGAAGGCCCAATTAAACTGCAATTACTCAAGATAAGAGAACCAGGTCTGTTTACACAATGGGGTTGTAAACCACCAGCCCATTACAAGAGAACTTTGATCTGGTGGCAATGGAGCTGTTTCTAGTGCAGGGTAGTGATGAAGCAAGGAGGTTTCTCAATAAGAATGTCTCCATCTTTACCCCAGGAGCCCCATCTTGCTCTGGCAACACACTTGTATGGACAATAGGTGGAATCATCTCCACTCCTCCCCCAGTGTGTCCGTCTAACACAATAGAAGAGCCCAGACAAAAACAGAGGGGACAGTGAACATAAGAGACAGAGGATTAACTGAGGCCATCTTTGTGGCAGGCCCTCAACAAGCATTTTCTCACTGAACCATCATAATGACCACACATGGTAAGTTACACTCTGCCTGTTTTACAGGTGAGAACACTGAGGTTCAGAGAAAGTAAGTAATTTGCCCAAGGCCATGTGGCTAAGGAATAACAGACCAGAATTTAACTCAGGCCTCTCTGACTGCAAAGCCCAAGTGCTCTCCGTGATAACTGGCTGGGCTGCATTCCACAGCTGCCAGCCCAGAGCTGAAGGCTCTGTCTAACGTCTGGTGTAAAAGAGGCAGAACAAGGTGAGTCCCCCTTCTGCCTCACCAGAGTGTCACAAGGTGGAAATAGAGTTATGTGTCCAAAAAATAAATCCATCAATCAATCATGGAAGGAAGAAAGAAAATGTACAAAAGAGGATTTGCTCAAACCATGAAGTGATTGGCAAGATCCACGGTCAGTCTCTAAGGCCTCTGTGACAGTAAGCTGTGTCTGAGGGCAGTGGTTTAGAACTTACTTTGGCAATGCACTTAGCTGAGCCCCAAGGCCATGCTACTCCCCTTTGACGGCACCACACTAGAGATTCAGGTGGCCTGGCAGGCCCACAAGTCCCACTGGAACAGCAAAGAAGGACCGAGACCAATGCTGAAAACCAGCTAATGGCTGACAGCCTCTCCATTGCCCTTTCCCAAGCTGACATCCAGCATGGACTCCGGCATATTTCCTTTGCCCTATTTATTCAGTCATCATATGTCTGAAGTAGCCTGATTTCATGTCATGTTATTCTATACGATCAAAGCAATGAAGTGTCTAATAAATGTGATCCCATCCAGACAACTTTGAAATGTTTCATATAATAAATTCACAAGTCAAAAAAAAGTCTTTTGTTGGACTTTCTGAACCCTGTTTCCATTCGGAAAACATAGTCACCATATTTATAAGAGAAGCACATTTCACCTAGAGAGAGTGAAAGAGTGGCAAGTTTTCAAAGTGGTTACACCGCCGCAAACTACAAGGGATGTTTCCTAAACCCAGAGTCTTATTTCTGGAGATTCTAGTGTTTTGGAATATTCACTTTACGTCTTGGGCATCGGTGCCTTCCGTGTGGTCTGGCCCTCTGGGGCGCCACTCTTGCCCTGGCATACTGCTGTATCCCCAAAGGCCTGAGCTCTGAGAGGAGGTGAGTGGGCAGTAGTATTTCTCTCCTCTGAACAGTTCAAGGAGCTTCCTAAAGTTCCCATGGCCCAGGGGCCGTTAATCCCGAGGACTCCCCCACACATCCTCCTTGCTTGTAAGGTAGCCAAGGACTGGGACATGTTTGGTCAGAACTGGAGCAGCCCATCTCTCCCATTCCTGCCCTCCCCCAGCTCTGCCAGCTCAGAGGCATGAAGGAGAAGAGGACGCACACGAGAGAGGACGAGGGACCAGCTCCAAGAGGGACTTCCAGGGCTCGCGACAGGCTTGCTGAGGTAGCATAACAGGAAGGATCGCTTCCTCCCCTAGGATGAAAGGGTCCCTGACACACAACCCATATAAGTACCTGAAAACGTCACCCCTCCCACACAATGGCCAGACAACTTCCAAAAGTGATGTTGCTCTACCTCACCGGCCGTGACATCACTTCATTCATTATAGTCTCCTGAGAGGCTGACCTTACAAGGGGGAAAACGTGTGTCCGGCTTTTGACAACTGACCCTGAGGCAGATAATGTGAGTTCTGTGTAAAATGGCTATTACCTGATGTCGGCATCAGTTTTACAACTGTTGCTGCGATTGCTTTAAGCATTCTTCTGGTACAGCAAATAATCAAAAATGCAATGCTACCTCTAACTTACAAATAAAGAATCTGAGATTTAGCAATCTTCAGGGACTAGAGAATATTCGCATCCTGATTTAGAAGATTGTTTCTTGAACAACTGAAGCAGCATGCCTAGCAGAGCCTCTCATAACATGAATATATTCTCACCTTTTTTCTTTTTTAAGATTTCTCTTTCGAAAGCAATAAATTACAAGTTACAAAGACCTGTTTAGACTAATCTACACACATAGCACCATCCTGCCTTCCAACTTGATCTTATGGCTACTCTAGGCCAGGGCTTCTCAACCTCGGCACTACTGACATTCGGGGCTGGATCACTCTTTGTCATGGGGACTGTACTGCGTGTTATGGGATGTTTAGCTACATCCCTGGTCTCTACCCTCTAGATGCCAGTAGCATCCCCACCTCCCAAGTTTTGACAACCAAAAATATCACCAAATATCCTCTGGGGGCAAAATCAGCCTCAATTGAAAACCCACTGCTCTTATGGTTCCCCTTCACCGTCAAACTTCCCATAACTGGGATAGTTTCTTCTCTTGTTGGCCCATTCTAATACAATCAGGAGCCCGGGTCCCAGGCAGGAGGACTTGGATTGTTGGATTAAGCCCCATTAGTTGAGCTCTAGACAGAGAGGCTCCAACAGAACGGAGAAGACTCGGGTGCCTGGGGCTTTGACTTTCTTGTCTGGGAAAGTTAATGGAGCTGTGCTCACTGCTCCAGGGAATCTGAGGTTGGGGTTGAGAGTGTGACATTCACTAGATCCTCTAATGCCAGTGTCCCAAGGTTCTGTTCTGTAGACAATTTGCAGATTCTTTAACAGTTTATTATAGCCCAGCCTAAAGTTGGTGGTTATCTGTAGAAGCCGGCATATTGAACTTGAGTTTGTACTAATAAATTTTATTTATTTATTTATTTTGTGTCTGAGGAAGATCAGCCCTGATGTAACATCCATGCCAATCCTCCTCTTTTTGCTGAAGAAGACCGGCCCTGAGCTAACATGTATTGCCAATCCTCCTCCTTTTTTTATTCCCCCTTTTTCTCCCAAAAGCCCCAGTAGATAGTTGTATGTCAGTTGCACATCCTTCTAGTTGCTGTATGTGGGACACCACCCCAGCATGGCCGGACAAGTGGTGTGTCAGTGCGCACCCGGGATCCGAACCTGGGCGGCCAGTAGCAGAGCACGAGCACTTAACCGCTAAGCCACGGGGCCGGCCCCAAATTTTATTTATTTTTATTAGGGAGAGTGTATGTGAAGAAGCTAAAAGACTTTTCTGCTTGCTGTATGGTTCTGAAAGGTTGTCTAACTAGTCCCAGGGATGGAAAAACTGAGGCCCAGAGAGAAGCTATGAGTGACAGTGCTGGAACAATGACTTAGCAGTTTCCTTATGCAACCTTCTGCTTTTACCCAAGCAACTTTGAAATTCTTAGTGAAAAGGATCCCACATGTTAATAATGCTTCTCAGATACGGCTCTTGAGGGTGGGGACAAATGGGTTCTTTGTTTTGAAACCAGTGGAAACCATTCAAAATTCATTAAAATTATCCAGTGTATCACTTGGGGATAAGGGTCTTTAGGTGAAAATATGCCCTTAGAGTAATTTGGATTTTGGTTTTTTAATCTCATACAATTTCCAGATACCCTGTCTAGGATAATTTAATATTATACCTGCAAATTGTATACTTACAATAAAATTTTTTGTTTCTAAAATAAAATTAAATAAATACAAATTTGCATGGCATTGCTTTTTTAGACAAGTTAGTAATCTTGTTTAATTTGATTACAATACTTGTAAAGAGAATTAACATAGGCTGGCTTTTTAATCTACTTTTCCAAGTCAATGACAAATTTTGCCCTGAAATCACAATATCCTTATTTATTTTAACAAGTCTCTACAATATCATCTTTAAGAAAAATTTAGTGTAATTTATGCTGACCTTAGGTGATAACCTGTGTGAAAGAAGCAGGAGGAAGGAGCCCTTCCCTGGCAACTTCTCCAGCTCCGATATGACCTTGAAGGGCAAGTCCCTTGGCAATTGTTACGAACCAAAATTGAGTGACTCCTGGTCTGGATTGGTTGTGTGTGTGTGTGTGTGTGTGTGTGTGTGTTTTACGTATTTCTGATGTAAACTGTAGTCTCAACTTTTTCCTGATTCTAAATTTTTTAGAATAGTGAATGGTGTTTGTATGAAAACAGAAGCCATTTAAAAAAGAAGGAACATGTTACAGAACAGCCAGTGAAGAGAGATATGCAAATCATCCCTTGAACATAGAATAGCTTTTGAGTAATTAGTTTTTCAATACTACAGAAAATAATTTTCAAACACATCAGATCTTTCTATATACTATTACAGTGAGAGGTCATGGTTAACTTAAGGGTGTCGGTGGTAAAAATTCTGCTCAGGCAGGACAGTCAAAGACCGGAGTCAGGAAAGAACTCTGGTCGATCGGTGTCCATTTACACCCATAAACGTATGGGAAGAGTTAACCATAAACTTGTCTGTCCATTTCCAGAGTGAGTCAAAAACATTCAGCATTTATGATAGCTATCTTTGTACAAAAACATATGGAATTTAAAAGGAATAGTTAATGACACATCTGCTAATATTAAAAGTTCATTTAACACTGGAATTGATCAACAACAGTGCTATAGGATGTCTCACACAGCACATTCATGAGAAATGTATCTAAACATTTCTACAGATCAGCATGTAGCTTGGGTAAGAGTCTCTTTCCTAAGGGCAAGACTCTTGATCTAGTCTCATTTGAAGTTCCTTTGACCCCTCTTATTCTAGGATTCATGAAATTTTCTTATAATTTATTATCACATCTTATTTCCAGTTTCAAATTCTGTGATTAGAAAGCTTGTATTATTTAGCTTTTATGTATGTGGCCAAAAATAAGTTAAATTATGCTAAGAGTACATCCAAGGTACATCACTATGTGAAAAATCTTGACCAAATGACCTGAGCAGGAAGAATCACTGGCTTTAACCATTAATTGTGTTTGAGTCACATTCTCTGAAACACGAACATACCGAAAAATCTTTCTCAGCAAATCCACCAATCTTGGATTTTTACTTTATAAGCTGATAAAGAGACAATTTAGCTTCTCCAAAAGATTCAGAGCTGATTCCATCTTCGGAGTTGGGTCCCTAGCTTCTTCTACAAGGGACCTTTCCTCCTCTCTTGCTCCTCTCCTAGGAGAGGTCAGGACGTGGGAAGCAAGGGGAGGAGAGGAGAAGGCAGGGTGGGCAAGGTAAGGGGTGAGGGCAGGGAAGGGACCCCACTTACCACCACTGCAGGACGCGCTGCTGGATAAGGGGCAGGGCCACTCACTGCAGAATCCACAAAGTAGCTCATCCTGCTTCACCACCTGCGTGGGAGAAAGTGTCACTGAGCTACTGGATTCACCAATGTGTGGACTAGACACCACAGAAGGATTAGAACTGGGAGCCTCCTTGGGAACCGTCGAGTTCACTTCTTTGTGTTACAGAGAAGGAAAGTGAAACTCAGAATAACAACATGACCGACCCCCCGCATAGACAGTGGGGCAGACCTCAGACAGAGGCAGTCCCCTGACTGCAAGGTAGCACGGATCATGGATAGCCTCTGCATGCTGCAGACAATAAACAGTAAGAGTCTACAAAAGATCCTTTTGTAGAGTTCCTGAGCAGGGACCGGGTCTTGAGGGTCTTCTTCAGTAACATCCCCATCCTTATACCACACTCCCTCCACCTTCAATCAGACCTGGCGCATAGCAGACACTCAATACACAGTTGTGGTGAACGTTAATTGATGAAGGAATAAACAGAGAAAGGATTGGAGAGAAGCAGGATGGAAAAAGCTTTCCTGAAGAGGCATATTAACTAGGACTCCAAGACACAGGTAAATAGAGAGAAGCCCTGAAAAAGGGATTGAACACTATTTATCTTGAAAAAAGGAGAAAGACTATTAAATAAGTCCTGTTGAGAGCTATTATCTACATTGGAAGTCTGAATGACGGGAACACTGGAGGAATGTTCTGGCTGAGGGGATTTTCCAGCTAGCTATCACTATTAGGAAAATCATTCATATAGCAAACATTTCTGTTGATCTAAATACTCTCTGAAGTACATTAGTTCACACACTTTCATAAATTCAGTATTATACACTAAAAATTAAAAAATGTCTTTATTGAATGATTTAGAAGAATAAATTCCTAGATATATCAGAGGCCAAATTCCTATTGTTAGGAGTGACATTTTAGTTTCAACTTAACTGCTTTCCACTATGTGTGTGTTTGTTCTTTTCCTTTATTCTTGCTAACATTTAAAGCCACTGACACATTTCAAGAAAAATAAAGAGCATATTGAAGCTCAGCAATATAACATTATACTGACAAATGGCTACCATCACAGACAACTAATATCATACGGTTGAGAAGTAAGTCAAAACCTTCTGAAGACAACTTATCCCAGGACTGTGCTTATTGTTTTTAACTAAAACTTTACCTTTTTATGATGTTTTTTCCCCCAAAAGTAGAATGCAGCCAAAATAATATTAATTTTTTAAAAATAAAATAACTAAGGGTAGCTACGCTACATTAATCAAGATTTTGCTCTCTAGTTTTCCGGGGATTTGATCTCCATGGCAGCAAAATGGCCCCCAGGAAGAACTCCCCGGTGGTAAAACTGAAGAATAGAAAAGGATCAAAGTACTCTAGTCCAAGGACATGCTAACATCTGTATCGGTGGTCACCTCTGTGTCAGACTCTGCGCTGGGCCCTGAGCATGAAACAATAATAAGGTGCGTGTGACATAAGTCAGGCTAGACTCATCCTGACCGTACATTGTAAGGACAGTCTCAGGGAGCTCAATGTTCCCTTCCTACTGAAGAATTCCTTATTTCTAACCTTAAAATCAGTTTTAAAGTCCTAATGAATCATCATTGATCCATACACCCTTACTTCAGAGTTTTTGATCTACTCGTGGACAAGACTTAAAAGTCAACAACACAGGGCCGGCCCCCTGGCTTAGCAGTTAAGTGCACGCACTCCGCTACTGGTGGCCCAAGTTCGGATCCCAGGCGCGCACCGACACACCGATTCTCCCACTATGCTGAGGCCACAACCCACATACAGCAACTAGCAGGATGTGCAACTATGACATACAACTATCTACTGGGGCTTTGGGGGAAAAAAAAGAAGGAGGATTGGCAATAGATGTTAGCTCAGAGCCAGTCTTCCTCAGCAAAAAGAGGAAGATTAGCATGGATGTTAGCTCAGGGCTGATCTTCCTCATTAAAAAAAAAAAAAGAAAAGTCAGCAACACAGATTGTGTCACACAATGGATTACCCGTGATCAGATTTCTAGGGAAAAGTTGCTCATCTCTCCAGGCCCTAAATGGCAACCTATACCTTTGGGAAATGTCCAGGTGTGGGGAGTACTGCTTTGTGCAAGTCTTTCAACCCTTCAATTTCCTCCAAAAAGCCCCACGGATCCCCTGAGTCATCACAGACCTCAGTCATTATTCAACAAGCACGTTGAAGGCTTCCTTTGTTAGGAACTTGTTTATTCATTCAGTAAACAATTACTATGCACCCGCTATGCGCCAGGCACTGTTCTGGGCACTGGAGACACACTGGTGAACAAAGATCCCTGACCTCATGGACCTTACACTCTATCAGACTCAGGACAAAGCTGGGAAAGACAGGGTCTCTATCTCCAGGCAATGGAGAAGACAGACTTACATATAACTTTAACATAGTGTGATGAGTAGTTTACCAATAATATGGAAAAAAATGAGTAGACAATTCTGCTGGTGTGGGGAATAGGGAATCATGGAATCTTGCACAGTGGGAGTTGTGACTAGGGCCCTATGAATCATCCCTAGACTCCCACAGGCAGCAAAAGACCTTCACCCTTTTGAATTCCTATTTTACTTGTATGTTTGTGAGAGAGAGGACCTCTGGAATTGGCAGCCTTGTCCTGAAGCCCAGCTCAAAGGCACCAAGAGTTTCAGTCTGCCAGCCAGACAGCTCTCCTCCTCATAGCAACAGTCCACAGAGCTTGGAAAAAGGTCCAAGGGAAATATGTTTTCTCTTTCCAATTGACAGAGGGAGGGAGGAAACCTGTGGCCCCACATATGGTGCATTCTGTGCTGGGCTGTATTCTTGAAGCTTCGTGCTATATGAATGACACTTCCCTTGGGGAAAAGCCCTTCGCCCAGAGAGGAAGCTGAAAAGCAGGAGTTGCCAGGGCTCTCAAGGGCTCTCATCTCAGGAAATAACTCTGGGACAGAAATGGATTACTGCCGTATTATTTTTTGGAGAAAGAAAAAAAGAACCCGCCCTTTTTCCACTTGTAGAGTGTGACACAGAACAGCTGCTGTAGACGTAAACCCTTTCAGAAAAAGCAAAAGAAGTGATCTTTTTTTTTTTGACTTGTTGGCCAAAGAGAATTCCCTCCCACATGACAGCTATTTGAACATCAGCTTGACCAACTTTTTTGTCTTGGCATTCTAAACGTTTATTACCAAAATACAAAACAACTGTGTGATTTAAGATTTACTCCCCAGCCTAGAAGCATCCACAGGCTTGCCTAAATGTAGAAATGATTTGAACACTTGGTAGCAGAGAGTTGTGAAGAGCTGAGTTCATTTTTCTCAAATGGGACCCGCAATGCCCGAGCAGCAGAATAAATGTGTCTGAGGTGACTTGGTCTTCAGGAGGCGGCCGAGCTCCCATGTGGCCTCCACGTCTGTGCTCCCACTGGGCGGCATCCATCACCAGGCTCCGCTGCACTCTCCACTCCTGTAACATGGAGCTGCCCGTTGTTCCCATGAGCACACAGTGGGACTTATCCCTTCCCTGCCCTTCTCATGTGGTCACCTCTGACAGAAATGCCTGTCTGCCCTCCTGCTCCTCAAGACTAGCTAACTCCCTCTCCTCAAGCTGTGAGGCTCATCTTAGACGTTTTCGCTGCCAGGAATCCTTCCCGAACCACCCCTCCGCCCAGCCAGTGCCAGCTGCCCCTTCTCTGTGTTCCCCACATGCTTTTCTGTCACTGTGCACAACATGCTTCCATTTCCCTCTCCCACTAAACTCTGAGCAAGTTGAAGGTGGGTACTATGCCTTCTTCATCTTTGTATCTCTGGAATTTGACAGACAATGGAGCATAATAGCATTTGTTGTTTTTTTTTAATTAGTGAATGAACGAATGAATTGGTCTCACAAGACTGAAAATGTAAGATGTAGATCAGATGTAAATACATTTGATTCTCAAATCAGAGAATCTGAATAGACTGCAAAACAGGATAAAGATGCACTTGAAGTAATAGGTTTGTTTCATGATCCATCTCTAAGGGAGAACTGTCCCCTTTATTCACTAGCCATTTAATGTCACCTTATCAAAGAAGCCTTTCCCACCACCCCAAATCAACAGCAGCTCCCTGCTCTGACAGTTAGCTCCTTGTTTATTGTCTCCCACACTTCCCCCCCATTAGAATGTAAGGCCCTCCAAGGCAAGGTCTTGGTCTATTTCTTCACTCTATCCCTAGATCCTAGACAAGTGTTGGTTGGTAGCTGGCACACAAATCATTCTTGAGTATAGGAGTGTAAGTTGGGAAACTGGTACACACCCTCTAACTCACTTAAGCCCTCTTTTCACAGATAAGGGAAAAGACTCAGGCAATGCCGTTACTGGCCAAGCTGAGACCTGACTCTAGGTCTTCAGCCACCTTGTCCTGCGCTTCTCCGTCCTCACCACCCTGGATTTTTGGGATAAAAGTGAGTAATCTGTGCAGAGGACAAAAAGGTAATAATTTGGTTTAGGTGGGTGTCTTGCATCCAATAATGCACTTTGAACTAGTTTTCTGTGGGACTTGGGGGACAGCTCTATTCTTCACAAAGCATGTGACCACTTCTGGAGCTTTCCACCCTCCACAAGCCTAGTAACCAGGCCAGGATCTGCAAGCTGAGACTTCTTTTCACCCAGGTCTCTCCAGGGACAAGTTGAGTGATACAGAGAATGAAGAGAGCCTGGGGAGTTAGAAGGGGGTTTCAGGCCAAGGCAGCAGAAGAGCAGGAAACCCCAGAGAGACAAGGCCTTAATGGAGGGTGCATCCAGTTCGCATCAACTCTGCCCTGCTCGGCTGCATTGCTAGATGATAACTGTGACACCAGTTAAGGGTTCTTCATTTTCGGTTGTGTGCTCTTCAAGTAAAGACTATGCCTTTAGATAAATAACCCAGTAAACTACACTTTAAAAAATTTTTCTTTCGAAAATAATTGTTTTTGCCAAAATAATATATATTTATTGAAAAAATTACAAAATACAGAAAAGTCTACAATGAATGCCAAAATCAGCTGAAATCTCACCACCTGGAAATAATTGTACTAATATTTTGTTCAGCATTCTTCTGGGTATTTTCAATGTGTCTATACACATATAGATATGACATACATACCATAATTTTACCTTCACAATATTATATACTACATGCTGTTTTGCAACCTGCTTTTTTCATGGGCATTTGACATAATGCCGTGGAAATTGTTCTATGTCAACAAATACAGCTCTGCATCCCAAAGTATACAGCTGCCAAGTATTCTATGGTATGTATGCACTATACTTTTCTTCATGACTCTCATTATTGTCAAATTAATTTGTTCCCAATTCCTTGTCATTATAAAAATTCCTAAAATATTTTATATTCTAATTATATGCCTAAAGGTGGTATTGTTGGGACAAAGAATGTGTATGTTCTATATTTGAATTCAAATTAACAAACTGCCTTCCATAACAAAGAAGCCAAAATGATACTGCCACCAACAGAGGCATTGTGTTTTAAATTTGACCTTAACCTCTAGTCTTCATGTTAGCTTCATAGGTCAAGAATTATGGCTAAGCTGTACCCTGGGTATGAAGATCGCACAAGGGGAATAGGAAAGTGCAAGAAAGCTGTGACAGAAAACGTAGATAATGTAGTGTCTTCCTATTTTTCTCCTCTTTGAAAGCTATGCAAAATAAATAGATTTGCAATTAGCATTTCTCCTAATATCAAAAATTTAGGATTCCCATCAATTTATACAAAAAGGATAACCTCTTGGCCCGGAATGCAGGAGAAAAAGAATTTGGCTTCCAAAAGAACTAGGCATTTAACGGAACTTCCCCAAAATGACAACACCTTTGCCAAACTAAAGTCAACACTGTCATCCATGTTATCAAGGTAACATGTTTAGTCTGCAGTGGATGGAGTTTTAGTTTCTTCTTTCTGAATGCCATATAAATCTGTTTTTAAAGACTCAGACTGAGTATTAACTCTTTCAGGAAGCTTTCTCTGAACCTCCTAGGCAGTTAGATGGGCATCCTCGATCCTCCTCCATGGGAATTACTCTCACAATGTACCTACCAAAGTTTGTAGAACTTCCTGTATACGTGTCTGTTTTTGCTCCTGAATCACAAGTTGCTTGAGCATGGGGCCCGTGTCCTTTTAGAAGGCACATAGTAGACATGCAACATGTTTGTTGACTAAATTAAAGAACCTCTACATGAAACAGAGTTAGTATGTGCAAGAGTTATATCTCCGTGCCTGAGTATATCCAAGAGAGTGAAGACATCTCTGAGACAAAAAAAGAGTCACCACCTGTGATGACATGTGTGCATGTGCAAGCCTGAGGTCAGACTTCTCTAATGTTAACTACAAGCAGGATCGTATTTTTCTCTGAACTAACAGATGTACCAGATTGACGAGTTTGTTTATTCTCTTCCATCCTTTTCTTTCTAATTCCTCTGAGTAGTCCATTTGTATTTTTCAAATAATTTTAGTAGATCTCTCCCCTGATCTGGCAGTGTATCAAAAGCTACCAAGTCCAATTCTCCAAAAACTCAAAGTTAAGCATATTTAGATAGCTGGAAATTCCTCACTCCCCAAAGGAAACTTCGTAGTTACAATGAGTAGAAAAGAAAAATGGTTAGAAGAATTGAAGATGGTTTCTCTGTCTCACTCCTAAATCAAAAGAACCTCATTTTCTTGACTGAGCATTCCAACGTTACAGTAGTAAACATTTCGTCTTATTTGAAGTAGCCAGCACTCATCAATAAAGGTGATGTTCTGATTTATGTGCTATTGGCTTCTGTGTTTTAAACTAAATTCACCAACTCTCACTCAATTCTCAAAGCAACTCACAGTATAGTTAACATCTCAGTCTTGTTTCTCCCCAACTTCACTGGTAATTAGTCCCCAACCCTTACTTGAATAGAGGCCTGACAGTGACTCATAACCATCTCCTATTTCTCTAAACAACCCCCATCTCCTAATTAAGCCTAACACTTTCAAGTTCTGTATGAATTGACAGAGCTCAACTAATCTTTCTTGGAATACTAAAAGTGGAGTTGTGTTATTATAATAGTACAAGAGTATATTGTTTTTTCCTTCCTCAAGGAGTAACTCACTAATAACTCCTGAGAAGAAGAGAGAATATAAGGTGGTTTTGGTCTGCTGCACCATAGCAATTAGGAAACAAGGAGTGCCTCATAGACTATTTTATGTTTCCTCCTCGTGGAAACAAATCCCTCATCATCACATTGCTGGAATGGCATTGTCAACAGTGGGCAGAATGGTGGTGCCTCTCATAAACATTAAGGGAATACCTTAAAACCTGCCCACTCTTATATGTCCAGGAATTTTATGAGCACCTTGCTAATCCAAGTCGCTGAAACTTTTCAGAAACTAACACTGTACTTTTTCTAGTCAGTCAGCCTTTATGTGAGAACATCCTCTAGAAGACTAAAGGAAACATTCAATAAAATGTTTTACAGTAAAAGTGGCCACAGCCTTGTCTTCAAATCCCATTCCTCAAATCCTATATTTGAACATAAAATTCAGCAAATGATCACAGTTGGCCTTCAGATGTACTCCAGTGCCATGCACATAGTAGGTGCTTCATAAATAACTGAATAAATAAATTAGGATTTTTTTAATTAAGAAACTAGAAACAAAAACGAGTAAACTGGGGGAACGATGTTAAGTACGCTTTGCTGCACAGAGACAGTTGTAACAGAGGTCATGGTATACGAGATTCTTGGCCAAGTCAAAGCCAAAGAAGGGCCATGGGACTAAAAATATCACTCTAACCCAATGATTGCTGCCAAAGAAATCCCTAAAGAGCCTAGAATTTTAAATAATTACTTTTCAACTCATAGTGTGTGGAGCATGTCAAATATAATCTAGAATTTAGATATGGTTCTGACTTGTAAGAAGCTCTCAACGAAACTGAGAGACACCATAAATAGAGATAGATATTGAGAGAACAATGACAGGGGATAGGATAGTTTTAATAATGCCCTTTTAAAATTGAACTTAAGGACACCAGCTGCCTGATATCTCTCAAATCCAGCAAGCAATTTCTTGGACTACATCTGATTGTGATTTTCATGGTGGAGTTCCATTTGTTTTATTGCCCAAACTGTAAGGTTCAGATTTCTCCATATAATGCTAAACAGCTTGCTGGCATTCTTCCATAAAGAAGGGTGTTGCAAATTTAGTGAATTTTGGAGTGGGAAAAAATTCATCAAATCTGTCCAGGTTTTATTTGAATAAGCTGAGCCCAGAAAGGTTGTGTTTAGCAGAGTGGTGAAGAGCTCTGGTAGTCACAGACTGTGGGTTAACCTGGACCTCCTTACTGAGTCCAGGGCCATGGGCAAACGTCCTAACCTCACAACATCTTGGCTTCTTCAACTATAAAATGGAGATAATAATCCCAACCCTTACAGGCTTATTGAGGGATTATATAAAATAAGTACTTAGCAGGGTGCTTTATACATGATAAAAATGGTCAATAGTTAGTAGTTATTGTTATTGTTATTTTATCACAGTGCCTGTAATTAGTAAGCATTCACTATTTAATAGGAATGTGGTTTTGATTAATTATTATTTTTACTGCCCAAGGTGGCAGAGGTTATTTATTCATGTATTGGAGCTAGAACCTAGATGGCCTAAATCCCTTCTTTCTTTTTCTAAAGGACTTACATTTAAATCCACAGAAAAGGATTCCCTTCCATAATCATAGGTTGAGTAGCAATAGTCAAGAATTTCACAGGAGAAAAGAGCCACCATTTCTATTGAATGGTGGTCTGTTTGTAACATTGTTATGCATCAAACCAAGAAGTAAGCATTTTTTTTACAGTGGGGAACAAACTCACTGAAGAATTGCAGAGCACAAATGAGGAAATATTGCAGTTTCCTGGGTTAAACCGATGTCTTTTTGATATAAATGTCGATCTTTTGTGGAGTAACACTTTAGCAACTAGATATAAATATAGGGAAGTAGTAAGCTGCTCCGGAAAACATTGCGAGAGTTTTTTGTGTGTGTTTGTTGTTGTTTTTGCTTTTTCTTTCGAGCAGTGCTTCCCAAACTGATATGCATAGGAATCACCGGGCATCATGTTACAATGCGGAGCCTGAGTCAGCAGGCTGAGGCAGGCCTGACGCTCTGCATTTCTAACAAGAGCCCGCTGGTGCTCCTGCTGCTGGCCAGAGGACCTCGCTCTGAGTAGCAAGGCTGTGTCTGGGCTAACCAGGTTAAATTCAGGAGTGATTATAACAAGGCAGGTGTTTTGGAGGCAGAACCCACCGAGGAACAGGCAAGAAGACCTCTGTGCCGAGGCTGAGCGGAAGTTTGATTTTATCTTAGCTGCACTACAGGCCCGGCCAGGGAGAATGTGCAGCTCAGGACTTGTCTGTCCCTGCCTCTCAAGCCACGTGCCACGATGGCCACATCTGACAAGGCTTCTTGCTTTTCCTAAGAAGCCATGGTTTTAGTTCTTTAGCCTCTAACATCAAGAAACTGGCATGGCTGCCCTCCCCTCCTCGACAGGAATCCTTTCAAATCACCGGAGGCACCAAAAGATGATTAAGGAGAGTAATTTGCTCTATACTTTTCACAATTTTAAAGGACTTAAGTATTTTGGAAACTCGTTGTACTATGCTTTGTAACTTTTTATGCATCTGAACTTATTTCAAAATGAAAAGTTAAAAAGTTTTTAAAATGTGAAAAACACTAAAATCCTGGGGTTTTCTACTTTTTTTCACATCTCTTGAAAATTTATAGATTTTACTTCTCCCCAATGAGAATATTTTCTTGATATTTGCACTAAAAATTCGCTGCTTTTCTTTCGTTTCAGTAAATACTATCCAAACTGCCCCTTCTAAGTTCTTGAGACAGTACCAGCCCTTGGTCAACCAGAATATCAAATCTACCTTCTTTAACAAAAGCAATCAGAAACACCCTTCCCTCACTGCTCTGGATACCATGTTTTTCCATCTGAACACTCAAAGACTGTATCACATCGCTTAACAATTACATTGTCTTTCATTTTTAACCTCTTTTCAGGTAAGATTTTGTCTCCTAAAATAAATTACATTAATTTAAAAAACGGAATTTACATATTGCTCCTTCTGCGTCCCTCACAGCACCCAATGCAAGGGTGGGCACAGAGTAGAAATTCAATCAGTATTTGTCACAAGAGGGATTGAGGGAGAGATTTACTCATCCACTCAACTGGACCTTCTAGCCTTTCTTCAGAGTCAGTATCTTTCTAACAATGAATAATTAATCCACAGATTCCCTTTTAGAAAATAGGCCTAATCCATAGTATTCTCCCAGATAAAGCAAATCATCAGTCTGAGCAGAAAAATCCAGCCTAAATTTGTGAAGTGTCTCAAAGCTACAGGGGTCCCCAGGAGACACAATTCCAGTCACAAGCTCTGGACTCATATTCCTTTGGTTCTAATCAGGTCCCACCACTAACTAAGTTGTTCACATCACCAAGCCTCAGAGTCCTCATCTGTCACATGCGGAGAGCAAGAGTGCTCGCCTCCAAGACTTCACTGTAGGTTAAATGGAGTAGTCCGTGCAACGCACCTCGCAAGGGCCCTGGAACACACCAAGTGATCAGTAAATGCCAGGGATTATTACCCTTCCTCAGGTGAAGTGGAGAAAACCAGGTGTTATATCCAGAGAATCATCTAGATTAAACGATTGAGTTCCCTAAAGCCACATATCCAGAAGAGCAGGGACAGTGGAGATGAAGAGGCAAAACATGAGTTGCCTTCATATCTGTTTCCCCAGGATTGAAGAAATTCACAAGATTTGCCTCAAATACCACTAAATTGCTGCATACCACATTTATTTAGCTCAAATACTAAATACTTTTTTATTTCCGTAAAGAAGAAAGAAAGATAGAGAGAAGAGGAGAGGAAGGAGGGAGGGGAGAAGAGGAGAGAGGAAGAAAGGATGCCCCAGCTTCTGCGATGTAACCATTCCTTCTGCTGTTTGGTGCAGAAATGGGAATTTTGAATGGGTAATTAGAATAGGAGAGTTGCTGTGGAAAACAGATTTGTTCACCAATAAATAAAATCAGGAGGTACAGCAGAAATCGAATTCTCAGTAAGACATTCGGCAGTACATCAAGGCTCTGTGCGCAAAGAGAGACATGTCAGTGCCAACTATTTGTTTCCATAGCATTTATTTCATTTGTTTGCCTTCTGCCTCACCTTCCCCTGGGCACCTGACCCACACACCCAATTTTACAATATTACTTCAGACTGTCCCTCAATCTTATTGACACTTCTATTCTTCAAAGCTCTACGCTATTTACTTCTATTCTCTCATCTTCGTGAAACAGGCGAGGCACAAATCATTACTCACATTTTAGAGATGAAGAAAATAAGACACAGTCATGTTAAATAAGTTGTTCCCAGTTACAAAGCCCATCTCTAATAGAACCCAAGTGCACATGCCTTTTCCCGACTCCAGCTACAGTGCTGGTTCCAGTTCTGCCCCTGCTCGCCTTTGAACTCCATTATAATCTGAGGCAGGCAACTGGCCCAGGGCCACACTCTCAACCAGTTCCCCAAGGCCACAGACAGGCAGATGTGGAAGAGCTACAGCCTTTGCCCTCCGCCAGGCTCTACCCTTGGACCTCCGGGCACCTCTACCAACTAGCACCTTGGCGTAAGGAGCCTGTAAGTCAGAGATGCCCTCTCTGTAATCAGACTCTGGGCTTCCCACATCCTCAGCAGCAGAACCAGGACGGAAGAGGCTTGTGTGGCTGCCTTCACTGTTTGTTTTTTCACTACTGAGTTGGCAAGGATGGAAGTTGTTGATTTACAATTAAAAGCAGCATGCTTCTTCAAATATTAATATTAATAACTACAATGCTGAACACATGAAAAGGTCTTTTCATCTTCAAAGCACTTTGCAGACATGAACTCATTAGCTCTCCCTTCCCTCCATTCAGGAACAACAGGTAAGGAAGACTCTCGACAGCAGTGGTGGCCACCCAGTCACCGTCTGTGAGGAGCCCATGCCTGCAGAGGCAAAGGGTTTTCTCTTTAGGTAAACAGGAGGCGATGTAATTCAGAACCATAGCCAATGAAACAGTCGAAGTGTCAATCATTTTACAAATCAAATGAGGCTGCCAGGCTTATCATTTTAGAATCTGTATTTCCTGTTGTTTAACAAATATCTCTCTTCTCAGTTGCCCAGTAATGGTATGAAGTAGGAAGAAAAATGGCCATGAGATGAAAAAAAACAACAACGATAACTTACCCAAAAGGTAATAAGGAAAACCTACATTCAAATGCCTGGATCTCGGTAACCCAGCATCTTTTTGAACAATTCGCCCACATGAAATGCTACTTTAAAAGAGGGTAACAGAGGCGTTTTAAGAGTAGATGAGAAGCCACCGACAAAGTGCAATTGCTGGGTAAAACCACGGGGGGAATGGCCACGCATAGCCCCGCTTTTCCACAGCCCGGCTGCTCGCGGTGGACGGAATAAATGGCCCCGACTCGGAGACTCCCCCGTCCCAATTGCAGTCTGGAGGGCAGGTAGAACCTTGGAGAACTGTGGGTCACAAGACAGAGAAAAACACCAAAAAGGCTAGTTTGGCTTGCAAAATTCAAACCTGTAGCAATGTCCTCTCTATAAATGAAATTCCTTAAGCTGCTAGGGAAAAAAAGAAAGAAAGAAGATGTAAAACAATAGGTTTGCTAGGGTGGACAGAGAAAAAAAGAAGGAAATTTCTGTGTTTAACTATAGCTTTATTCCTTTGGAACTGCTCCAACATGCGAACAAAATTCAGAGTTTCTGACAAGTATTCTGAAATATAGAATACTTCAGGGGAAAGAGTGAAATATAGTCTTGATTTCAGATGATTCGAACTAGGCTAGGAAGTATTTTTGAAAAACGTTATGAAACTATTGAATGGAAATATAGAAAAATGTGGAAAGAGAAAGAGAAAACCGCTTGTATCCTGAAGGTCCCCATCAATTTGCCGATTAATTCCACAAAATGAAAAGAAAGGGAAAAGGAAGATGGACTGCAAAGTTTTAGCCAGAAACTCACACCTCACTTACTACTTTGCCGGAGAGACTGGGTGAAGAATAGGTCCTGAGTGAGCTTCCCTCAAGGTCTGTGGTCTCTTTCCTACTACCTGCGGGAATCCTCTGCTCCGTGGCGAAGGGATGCAAAGACCATAATGTTTCTAATAGAGCTGCCTCCTTAAATTGGGGGGGGGTGTGGTCAAGCCCAGGAAAGCTGGAAAAAAGGCAGTGTTCCGCCGGCCCCTGACACCACGAAGGCAGCCACTAGGACAGGCTCTTCAGTCTACATGGAAAAGCAAGTAATGTTACTAGCTGAGGTAACACCAAATCACACCTTAATTTCTGTCATTCAAATTATCCTTCAATTAAATATAAGTCAGCCCTGGGAGTAACGGGGAGGGAGACAGCAGAAGGGAACCAGCTCAGTGGAATAACACTGAGTCTCCTCCTTTGTTGATGCATTAGATTTACTCTTGTGAATATGTGAATATTCATGATTCACATTTCTTGACTTTCTCAATGCAGCCTCTTTTAACCTAGGCAAGGGGTCAGGAGAGGGCGAGGACTGCCCTAGAAACAGGCAGGGAAGGCCATCAGAAAGCAGGATTCTACCACCCAGTCACCTGCCCAGGCTTCTTGTTTCTCTCTGTTAACCTGATGTGAAATGTAATATTTCCTAAGGAAAAGAAAGGAGTCATATGGAGGGGAGCTGACCAAATAAGGAGTTGGGATTTCTGAAAAGTAAAACTAAAATACACTTTTCATTTAAGTCTGATTGTAGGTGACCTCTAAAATAAATTAGTTTTGGGGCCCTGATTCATAGTCTATGGTGCAGTCATAAAAGGCAGAAATCTTCATACATTCCTCACTTAGAGAAAATGTAAACATGTAAAAATCTAGCATCTGTTCTAGGTGAAAACGTACAGCATCTTGTATTCACATATTCAGAACCATGGTACTGAAATGCTACAGTGTAAGGTCACCTCTACGAATAGGGTTATTTCACTACAGAAGTTTTTTTTAAAAAGTCAGTATTTGGCTTCTTAATTTAAGACTTTTATCCTGAAAGATTCTATTTTCTTTGAGGAATAGACGGGAGTTAAAATTTGCCATGGTTGACTCCTTTCCTTTTCTAATGAAAATACAAATACTCAACTTTGAAAGTCTATGAAAATCTAACAAACGTCACTCAGAGCAACATCATCATTATCCTTCATTGTATAAAGCTGGCAGTGCAGTTAAGATGGTGGTGTAATTAAAACAAGATTTTACTGCTCATCTTTTGCCTTTGCACAACAACACGGCTCAGAAGAAAGGAAGAGATAGTACTATTGGTTCAGTTTTGTTTAGTAACCGTCTGCGCCGGACACTGTGCTAGGCACTAAGGAAATAACCAGTTCACACTGTAGTGGGAAGACAGACACATAAGCAACCATCTCAACAAAGTGCAATGCATGCTGTGAGCAAAGTCTATGAGGAGAGCACAGAAGCTTCAGCCTGCCCGCTATGGCCTGGTCAGTTCCAGCATGCTGCCCCATTTAAAAAGCCCATGCTCAATTAAACCAATCACAACTAATTATAATTGTATTCATTATGTTTGCAAGAGAATTAAAAAAACAATGTAGAGAAGACATGGATGCTTGCCCTACACAGGTGTCCACTGTGAGGACTGACGTGCTCTGGAGTCGGGAGTTGTCTACGTAGAGTTCACGTGTCTACAGTTACAACCCATTAGCACCTTAGCTCCACCCTCTGCCACTACCTATGAGGGTGTTGAAGAAAGAAAGCCAGACATCTGAAGAGTGCAAAAGAAGCCACCACTGCTGGAAATTGTCCAGAGAATGCCCAAGAAAGCAGTAAATTTTGTTTTAAACAGTATCTTCAAAACTATAGCATGAGTATCCACATGCAAAAGGATGAAGTTGGGCCCTTATCTCACACCATAGACAAAATTAACTCAGAATGGATCAGCGACTGAAACTTAAGAGCTAAAACTATAAAATTCTTTGAAGAAAACAAAGGGGGAAACTCCATGACATTGGATTTAGCAATGATTTATTGGATTTGACACCAAAAGTACAGGCAACAAAAGAAATATAGATAAGCTGGACTTCATCAAGATTAAACACTTTTTTAGGGGCCAGCCTGGTGGCACAAGCAGTTAAGTGCGCATGCTCCGCTGAACGGCCCAGGGATCGCTGGTTTGGATCCCTGGCGCACACCGACGCACTGCTTGTCAAGCCATGCTGTGGCAGCATCCCATATAAAGTGGAGGAAGATGGGCATGGATGTTAGCCCAGGGTCAGTCTTCCTCAGCAAAAAAAGAGGAGGATTGGCAGATGTTAGCTCAGGGCCGATCTTCCTCACAAAAAAAAAAACTTTTTTACATCAAAGGTCACTATTAAGAAAGGGAAAAAGCAACCCACAGAATGGGAAAAAATATTTGCAAATCCCTGATAAGTGATTAATATTCAGGATGTATAAAGAACTCTTACAACTTAACAACAACAAAAAATCCAAATACCTCCATTAAAAAATGGGCAAAGGACTTGAGTAGACATTTCTCCAAAGATATATAAATGCCCAATAAGCACACAAAGAGATGGTCAACATCACTAACCATTAGGGAAATGGAAATCAAAGCCGCAATGAGATACCATTTCACACCAATTAGGATGGCTTTTATCCAAACCAAACCAAACGAAACAAAACGGAAAATAACAAATGTTGGTGAGGATGCAGAGAACAGAGAAATTGGAACCCTTCCACATTGCTGGTGAGAATGTAAAATGGTGTAGCCACTATGGAAAAACAGTATGGTGGTTCCTCATAAAATTAAACATAGAATTACCATAGGATCCAGAATTCTACTTCTAGATATACACCTAAAAGAACTGAAAGCAGAGACTCAAAGATATATTTGTACACCAACGTTCATAGCAGCATTATTCACAATAGCCAAAGTGTAGGAACAACCCAAATGTCCATCGATAGATGAATGGATAAACAAAATATGGTATATTCATACAATGGAGTATTATTCAGCCTTAAAAAGAAATGGAATTCTGATATATACTACAACATGGATGAACCTTGAGCATAGTATACTAAATGAAATAAACCAGACACAAAAGGACACATATTGTATGATTCCACTTATATGTGGTACCTAAAATAGTCAGATTTGTAGAAATGGAAAGTAGAATAGAGGTTACCAGGGTCTGAGGAGAGGGAGGAATGGGAAGTCAGTATTTAAGAGGGACAGAGTTTCTGTTTGGGATGATGAAAAAGTTCTGGAGATGGATGTCTTGATAGTTACTTAATGCCACTGAACTGTACACTTAAAATGGTTACAATGGTAAATTTTATGTTATCTATATTTTACAAAAGTAAAAAAAAAAAAAAAATACACTGTCCTGAAGAAAAATATGAATAACATTAGGGTTAAGTAGGCCATGCACAGAAAGAATGCTTTCTGATGCATGTGAATGGTACAGGACACGGGAAAATGATCCTCCCAAAGAAGAGGTGTCATCTCCTAGGGAGGAGCACAGGACCTCCCTCTGCTACACAGAGCCATTCGTTGTGTCATCTGTCACAGACTGGATAACAATACCAGCCAACTTCACGAGGTTGTTGGGATTACTGTGTAATTGGATGATTATGTAAACAGCAAACTGAAAAGGCAATTCTGGTTGTTCTTCTCCATGGTCTCCAATATTAAATTCTATAGAGAAGGACCTCAGTTGAGATGTCTATATATTTTAAGATCCTCAAGAAAAAAAACTAAAACACAGTGACCTAGGGGACATGTATACCTTTTGGCTCCCATGTGAAAGAGTTAGGTGAAAAGAGTTGTTTGCTTCTCTGAAGGAGTATCTCCATAGCCCAGCCCAGGATGATAGTTTCAATACAGTACAGGCACAGTTAGAATAGGGCCTATGTGAATTTCTAGAATAATTACCACCAAGCTCTTTGCTGTTCTTACTGTGAAGAAATCTTTTTCCTTTTCTTAGCATAACAAGCTACACTGCAAGTTAGTATCTCCTAAGAGGAAAAATAAGAAGGTGAATTCCCAGAAACTTAGCCTCACAGGGGTACTCAACCCTTCTACAATCACCCTTCCCTCACTCCCACCTCAACCCCCCAAAATGCAGGAGTCCCCTTCACAGCAATCTACAATGATTCTTTAAAACACTGTCAGCACAAAAAAGAGCTAAGTTTGAACTGAACAATGACATTAAATTTAATGAGAAACAAAGCAAAATAGCCATTTATTGCCATTTCACGTATTATCTCTTCTTTCCTTCCATCTCACTTAGAAAACACTTCTGATGCTTCAGAAGACTCGGTATACGCAGGGAAGCAGTTTCTAAACAAATTATCCAAAAAGTGAGTGGGGGTAAAATCCAGAAATGGTTACCAGTGCAGCCGTCACCAAATATCGAAGAGGCCCCAGGAGATAAGATGAAAGGAAAGTAAGGAGCAGAGGACCTTTGTCTATTCACGCTCCAGCTCTGGAACTTCTTATCCTGCACTTTGTAATGAATCTATCTCCTTTCCATGATCAAAAGCCAAGCCTTTGTCTTGAGCCACAGCCGGATCAGCAGTGGCACACGTACGTGTGTGTGGACATCTGGCACCCAGGTGCTGGCCCTTCTGTGTTCCAGAGAGCCTAGGAGAAGCTGGAGTTCTTGGCATAGTGCCCCGGACCCCATGGGGCATGACTCCATTATGGCTTGCACCCACTTTTTGTTGTTTCCTCCCTCTCTACAATGTAAAATCGGCAGGGGATAGGGCCCCACATGGACACCCTGCAAAGTAGCCTAGATAAGGCTTGTGAAAGATGCTTCCCCATCCTGGCTCTGGGCTGCTGAACATCCTGGAGGTTCCATACATTCAAACAGTTCCAACAGAGCTGGAGAGGCTGATGACAGGCCGCGTTACAGCCCACTCCAAGTGCCTCTGCTTTCATTCTGCTGCCTTCTCTGTATTCTTATCACTCTGCCCCCGTCCCCTCCTCCCTCAAAATATCTTTACTTTTTCTGTCAATCTAACTTCTACAAAGCTATTTTTAAATCTCAGTGTTTAATTACAAAATTAATATGTGGTTGTCGCATATTCTAACAATACAGAAGAGTATGAATTAAAAACTGAAAATCACCACCCCGGCCCCCTTTCACTTAATCTCACACCAAAAAGTGAACTACTGTTTACAGTTTGATATGCAGCCCTCGAGGCTTTTTCTTGTACTTTTTCATGAAATCATGTTATGTGTACTCTTCTGATGCTCGCAATCAAGCATTGGGCAGTACCTTGACTGGTGTCGCCGCTCCACGTCAGCCCCGGCAGAGCTACCTCATTCATTTCAGCAACCAAGCCATAATTCTCCATTATGTCCCATAAGTTCCAGCTCAAGTCTTTTTCCTCTGTGTCTCCCCGAACACCCCAGTCTTCTCTCCCTGTACTTTTTCACGCAGCCACCTTCTGGCTCATATGTTGTCACACTGTGTTGTTTAAGGTTTCATATCTCCTTCCCATGTCTTTCCCACCTTATCTCCCCAACTAGAATGTGATTCTGGGACAGCAAGTTCTGTGCTTTCGACATTTTCACGTCACATAAAGCGCCTCCCCAGGATACTCCCTGGAACATAATGCACAGTAATATGCACTGGATGAGTACAAAAAGTTGTGGTTTGACAGGTCTATACACAGTATGTACAGTAGGACACCATTTTTTTTAAATCTAAAAGCACACATCACCTAAATATTAAAGTAGTCATTTCTGGCAGTACAGGAGAGTTTTTTTGTTTTTTTCTGGTTATACGTTTGTGTTTTCTGATTTTCATACAATGTTGTTCGATATGTGAACACAAATCTTGTGTTCCATTTGTATCAAGAAAAAAACCAAAATTTTATTTTTTATGTGTGCCTTTATTGGCTTGATTAAAATCACAGCCCAGAAGAGTGTCGTCGCACAGACTCTGAGGTTAAACTGCCTCACTCGAATCCCAGCTCTTCTTTCTATGTCACCAGGGGTATTTTATTTAAGATTTCTCATCTTTAGTTTCCTCATGTGTAAAATGAGGATAACGATACATACACCTCAGGGGTTATTGTGAAGATTAAAGAGGGAGCGAGTGCTAAGTATTTAATTCGCTGTGTTTGTACTCAATGAATAGTAGCTGTTGTTATCGGTGGCAGGGCCAGGGCTGGACCCAAGGCTTCTATTTCCGGCCCAGAGTCATCCCACCACACTCCATGAATCTTCAGAGGAGAACCCAGGCACTGATCCTCCCTCCTGGCTGGAGCCCTGGTTTGCTGACCAGGAGAGAAGTGGCTGATGCGGCGCCCAATAATGTAATTAAGACATGCTTGCTGAGAGAAGGTGTCCTGCTGAGTTTGTAGAAGGACGGCTGCAGCTGTGTCTTGGTGGCTCACAACAAGGAATGTTGACTGGGTTAATTTTTCCTTTTGAAACAGTCCACTGATTACAGCTTGTGTCCAGTCTTGGAGTCACGCCCTCCTCCCCTAGACGACAACAGGGTCAACCCTTTGAATTTCCCCAAGTATGTTTTCTAGTCCTGATTTAGAAGGCAAACTACTTTCATTGGAGGGACACTGAGACCATTAATCTATATCCTGATCTATACTGGATAAAAAGGTTCTAAATTCCCCTCCTTCCCCTCCTTCGGGGAAGGCTGTAAGGGCTTCTGGGAGGCAATCCGAGCTCTGCTTTCTCCAAGGTACTCAGGAAGCCGCCGCCTCAGCTCCAACTGCACACTCTCTCTGTGCCTTGGACATCTCCCTACAGTGCCCCATGCCTGGACTAACTCGAGAGCATCTGCTCAGAGAAGATATGCTTCCCAGAACAGGACCATCATGACCAACAATTCTAGAAGCCATGAGTTTGTGAGCTGGGAAGAATCTTTAGGGATTCTGCAATCTCATCACCTTTCAGATAAGTAAACAGAAGCAGAGAGATTAATCTCTTGGTTAAGAGAAAGCTAACAAATAAATTTGCCACATCTTTTCAAAGCTAAGTGGTTAGCCTGTTTGTAGGAACCATCGTCCGCTGCATATTGAGAACCTTGAGTAAGTCTATGGGTCTGTGTTTGGAGCTAAGGAAACCAGTACTAAAGCAGCAAAATTCAGATTAATTGAACTGTTGATGGAGTAATTCTCCCATTTTCACACCAAATGGCTGGGGATTCATTGGACAGCTCAGTCTCCAGTAAACCAGGGAGAGGAAAGAGCAATCCACTGTACCACAAAAGATCATCATGGGTTTTGCTGTTTCAAAACATGCTTAGGACCAGAAGTCCAGTAACCACAGTCAGCTACAGCCATCAATGCGTTGAGAGATTTATAGAAAGCCACATTCATCAGTTGTTAATGTACTCATTATTTTGGCCTGGTGCTGATGAATGATTAGAAGTAAATTGGTTTGTTTTTGAGCTTTTTTGGAACACCATTTCAACCAAATGCCGGGTTTGCTGGTGACATCTTTATCCTGGATACTTCCCTTTCTCAACATAGCAAAGATGATTCCTGAACTCAGGGACCAGGGAAACAAACTAAGAAGATCCAGATGTCTCAGACATTCATACACATCTGGTTTCAACCTGAATTCTACCTCTGCGAGGAGATTTTCTTTGACCACCCCCATCTCCCTTCTCTCACTAGATTGTGTCTTCTTATTATATGTTTTAATAGTGTACTACTATCTCTTTTGTAGCAAAAATTATATTTTAATTATATGTGTAATGTCCATCTCCTTCGTTTATTGTAAAATCTTGGGGGCAAAAAAATGGATAAACCTTGTTTACCAGCGTTCCTGTAACTCTTATCATTGTGCCTGAAACCTAAAGTAAAAGCTATATAAATATTTGATGAATGGATGAAAGAGTGCATGGAGGGATGGATGGATGATGAATGGGTGGATGGTTGGATAGATGAACAGATGGATAGATGGATATTTGAATATTGGTTATATAATATCTAATTTACCTACAATTTCTTAACTTTGTTTCTTTGATCTTTAATCCTTATCCCATTACTCCTGCTGTTGTCATACAACATGATGCCGAATTCTGGCACCCAACTCTGTCCCTAGAGTGCACATCACACAATTGTTTCAGTATAAACTTTTTTCCAATCAACACAAAAATAAACCTGTCAGGAGAATAATTTATCTTTTACACAGCACAAAGTGAAGGAAAGAATTGACAACTAACCAGAAAATTCAGGCTGTGTAAACAGATAGAATGAGTCACCACTTCACACTAGATTTGTCTGTTATCTGGGTAATTCAGTCTACATCTGGTGTGTTTTTCCTTTTGTATTTGAGTAGTTGCCTCAACGCATCCCTCATCTTATTTTTCCTTAAGGATAAGTAAAATAGAAGCAATTGACTGGTGATTGCAGAACTGAATCTAGACTTTTGGGTTTTATTTCCCTCCTGGTCTGTTTTCAAAGAGTTTCAAACTGAAAAACTGTTGAAATATGTCATTCATTCTTATCAGTGGCTCTTGGCCACAGGAAACTCCTCACAGTGTATAGGTGCGTAGAAATGGGATCCTAGTACTGATCTGGAGTGGGATAAGCATAGAGTGTGGAAAGAAACACTTTGGTTGTACAATCCAGTATTTTAACTCCCAAATAAGCATACAAATCAGTTACTTACAGCACTATTTTTTTTAAGAGTCAGCTAAGCAAATCACGTAAGCTTGAACTCAACCTTTGCACCAACCAGAAAGCATTTGGAATAGCCAAAGATGCTGACCTTGCTCCCAGGGAGAGGCTTGTGACCAGAGAGAATCTGGCTCATTATCTAATGAAATTGAACTCCTAATTAGAGCTGTCTCTTGCAACTTGCATCATAGCTCATCCCCGGCCAAAGCACAACATGATACAGTCCAGCACTTTTTACCTTATTTTGGTGGCATTTTGAAAATGAGTTTTTAGAAATTCTGGGTTTTTGGACAATAGACACTTCTAAAAAGGACCAAAAGAAACTAAAAGAATAAAAGTAAAGAAAGCATTGTTGCTCCTTGCTTAGAGTAGGGCAAAATCTTCTGATGGGTCAGAGGTACAGAAGGGCTGGTACTTGTCCAGATTGTAGAAATCAAAGTTAAAGGTGATCAAAGCTTAGAGGGAAGAATTTATGTTGAAATCATCCTCTTCCTCTTAAATCACTTTCCAAGATTGAAATTCAAGGACTTTAATCTTGAGTACAAGAACAAGTCTGTCTTTTATCTATTTTTCCAAATAATTATTATCCTTTTTTAATCCCAAAGTAATACATGTTTATTGTTTAAAATTTGGGAAATATGGAAAAAGTAAAAACAGAAGATTAATCTATAATCCTCCATCCAGAGATGGCCAGTGATAACATTTCAACGGATAAAGTCTTTCCAGCCTTTCTATGTAGATAGGTATTTTCTATTCTATATAAAATAAATCTTATTACACATGATATTTTAATCTATGTTTTCTTAGTTATAAATCTTAACCTACTTTTAATGCCATTAAATGGTTGTTTCCTACAGTACTTTTTTAACGCTGCCTGGTCTGCTCATGTGTATTCCTAAAAAGTCTAGAAATTTAGCACAGAACCAAGCCTTCATTTTATACTGACTCTTCTAGTAATGAAAAGAATCATGAGACCTGACTCAGTTTCTAGTTCTACTAACTAGTTGTATGTTTTGGGGCAAGGTTTCTGGGCATTGGTTTTCTCATCTATGAAGTAAAGGATTATATAGTTGATTTTTAGAAAGTCCAAGAAGAGGACTTCTGATACATAAATCATATAATGCACAGTTTCTAAGTGCTCCACTTTGCCTACTACATATACTCCATATGAGAGGGATTTCCCCTTTCTCTTCATCTTTTGATTTGTTTTCCTTTTATTTTTCCACTTCCTTTCCCCTGAAACAATGAAATGTGATGCCTTTGATCTGCTCATCAGAAGATGGGTGGTTGGCTGCTTCTTCCATGCTTCTGCAAACTCGGCACCACTCTCCTGCTGTGAAAGGCAAGGTCTGTTTTGAGCCCCAGGCACAAGGCAGGTACTTCTACGTGTGCTCCTGCCACCAAGCTCATTTGAGCTCCATGCCCCTGGTGTAGAAAATTGACTCCTGGAGCTTCAAGTAAGTCTCTCCTTCCTGAAGGCTCCAGTCAGAGAGACACTATGAGAAAATGTAAAAGGCACATTCATTTTCTTTGGACCAGAAACAGAAACGTTAATCTCTTCCTTTTTAAAGGGGCAAGTAAGGATTTTGTGTTTCACATCAAAGAGAACCTAGGAGGAGACAATATTTTTCCACCGTAGCCTATGAAAATGAATGGGGGACTCAATTTGCCCATGATTTGGAATCTAAAGGAATTCCTGAGGTCTGATACCGTAGTTCATAGATAGATGCCAGGTTTCCTGAAATTTCCACATGCAATCCTGCACAACTGAGTTCTTAAGGTGTTTTTCACGCCCATTGCCTGAAAGGAAGGCCATCTTCCTCCCCACTCCCTGCCCCCTCGGGTCTAATGAAGCTACTCATGGAACTGGCCCAAGACTAACAAAAATCAAGAGATTAAGTACAGATTTGAATTTTATCTCTGCATATTTCTGGAGTCTGTCAATTTGGATATCTCAAGAAGAGCCAACATCTCACCAGAGTCTTTTGTAGCATATCCATAGAGAAGATACGAAGAAGCTTCTGATGTTTTGCTTTTATCATGAATTCCTTTGACCCCAGAGACTTGTGATTCTGGTGTGAAATAGGAGGGGTGTGAGGAATAGCCCTGGCACATTTCATTATCTCAGGAGGTGCTGATATTCCCACATATCAGCAAGCAGGATTCCAAAGAATGATGGCATCAGATCACTGAGCATCTTCTGAGACCTTGCCCCCTTGATTATTTCTCTCCCATCCTTGCCAGCGTTACTAAACACAGCAATAATATGCATTGAACTAGGCACTATTTCCTACTGTTGCCTATGCTCTTAGCAGGTCTTTCTCATTGAGATGCTGAAAAATAAAATGAGATAGTAGAAAGAGAAAATGCTTTGAAAGTAAAATGCTTTGCATATGAAAGGGATTGGAGATTTTGTTTATGACAGCTCAGATGACTCTTGCCTTGTCTCATTGCAGCAGTCTGTTATAACATTCCATTGTTGGACTGAAATTGCCTCACAATAGGCAAGTGTCACAGAACTTGTATCAGTAGGTAAACATTACAGGGAAGCATATTTCAGATCAAAATGAGGAAGTGCTTTTCAACATTTAGAGAGCCTTTGAACATTTGGAGCCATTCAAAAAAGAGATGAGTGCCTGGAAAAGCATTGAAATAGAGCTATAGGACCAAGCAGCAGGTATGCTGTAGAAAAGTTTCCTGTATTGGACCAGGTGACAGCTAAGGTTCCTCCAGCTCTAAGAATCTGTGAATCCACTCTTATGATGATCTCTACTCCTATTTTTAAGTATGTAAAGTGCTGTAATGTAGAAGAGTGTTTTATTTCAAAAGCATCAAACTAGGCCTAGCTGATAGATAGCTTACAGGAAGGTGAGCTTTGGCACAACAGAGGAACAGTATTCAAACATTTGAAATGTTATGTAATTAATTGTTTCAAAATCATGTAGACCTAGCTATAGAGGAGTAATCTGACCCATGCTAACCCACCAGTGTTAGACCGTGAACTCCTGGTGTCTACTCCAGTTCCGGCTTCCATGTCCCATATGCCTCCTTCCATCCAAGGCCTCACAAACATGGCAAATCCGTATTTTAAAAATCAGAGAAAAGCCACGTGTTAGTGACCATTTGCTGAGCGTCTTCTTCTGGCCCTTCTGCCTTATAACTCCTTTCTTCTTAGACTCTCACGAGGGAAAAATTAAGTTAATGCCCTACTCTCAGACCTCTAGAAACTAGCTTGAATTGACTAAAAATTCTTGATGCGAATTCTCTATTTGTTGTTGGGTGTTACATGTGGTTACTACCATTGGGAATGCCCTCCACCACCTTGGCCCCATACCAAAATCTTAGTCAACCTTCATCTCCTCTCTTCTCTGAATCTTCCCTGCCTGACTTGACCCTCTCACCAGCAGTATCAATTTGGGATCAGGTATTCATATTCCCAATTCACATCCCCAATTACCATATGCATAAACCCAATAAGTATTTGCTGCCTTACACCTCAGTTATTTGTTTACATGCAGGGTAAGGACTAGGACTTATTTATCTTTGTATCTCCAGCATCTCACTTGGTGCCTGGCCTTTAGGAGCTTCTCAGTATAGGTTTATTTGGTTGAAATAAGCATAGGTTTTAATTTATTTTAGAGCCTAGAAGGTTAGTTGCAAATGGATCCTGTGACAGCCTCCAATGCAACAAAACATGAGTATCTTAAAATTTTAGATGTAGTTAGGACTCTCCCCAAATGCCTTTTTGGGCTATTATGGAAAAGGATCAGAGAGCAAGGAAGCTCCTACCTCAGGGCCTTTGCACTTGCTCTTCTTGTTATATTTCTACATAGTTCCCTCCCTCATTTCATGCATGTCACATGAAGATGTTAACTTATCAGTACGGTCTTGCCTGACTATCCTACATAAAATAAAATCAACCATCCCCTCCCTCAGTTCTCCCTAGCCACCTTACTCTGCTTTATTTTCCTCCATAGCACTTACCATCTGACATACTATGTATCTACTCATTCATTTGTTTATTGTTTGCCTCTTTCTCATCAAAGAGAAAGATATTGTCTGTATGTTTTGTTCATTGCAGTATCCCCTGGAAGAATGCATGGCATATAAGAAGAGCTCAAAAAACATTTACTAAACAAGTGAATGAAGAATGAATAAATGAATAAACTGTTGAAAATAAAAAAATAGAATTTCCTGATAAAAATCCAATAACATGCCTGAAAAAAGTCAAAGAACTCTCTTGGAACAAAGATCAAAAATGTAAAGGCATACAAAATATCAAATAACATAAGTTAACACACGTAGAACATCAATCCAGGATGTCCAGCATTCACCTCATGAAGTTTTCCCAAAGAGAAGAGAGATTATAAACAAAGAGGAGAAAATATTAGAATAAAATTTATGAGAGCTAAAGAAAGTCACCAATCATAAAGTTGAAGTCCCATCCAAGGATAAGAGAAGATTTAAAAAAAAGCCTTTAGAAAGAAGATGACAAGTTATCTAAAAATGAATAAGAATAAAATTGGCATCAGGCTTCAAATTAGCAGCACTGGCTGCTAAAGGATAATAAAATCATGTCTAAAAATTTTTGAAGAAAAACTTATTTTGAACTTAAAATTCTATACCTAAACTATCAATCAAGTATAATACCAAAATAAAAACAGTTTCAGGCGTGCAAAGAATGTGAAAGTTTACATCCCCTGAAGCCTTTCTGAAGAAATAAGATGTATTTTTAACACAGTTCAGGGGAAAGTCTTTAAAAGAAGGTAGATTCCCTTGTAATACATAATTATTAAAAAGTTAGATGAAAGGTGAAAACATAAATTGCTTTAATTAACAGAAAAAAGAAAAGCAATCAGAAACATCAGGAAAAACAAAAAGCTATACAAGAAAGTCATATGATAAAGAAGAGAATATGATCTGATTTTAACCAATTCATGGAACATAAGAAAGAGCATTCATTTGATCTTAAAACTTGGAATATTTTTCACTGGCACACAGATGTAGTGACATGAAATTATACCTTGTTCTATAAAGTCTAATTACACAACTTGGTTCTGTGGTGAACCATCATAATATGAACACACAATCATCTTAATGCAAATGAGGTTTCAATTTTTTAGAATCAGTCTATAGTCAATGCATGAATGATTTAATTATGGTTACAAAATTGAACGCAAATCTTATAACTTTGATGATGTTAAGAGGTGGAGAGTATGTAAAAAGGTGGGGAGAAACATGGGAGGGCTCATTTCCTCATTTCACATGGCATGAGATCAGAGATGTTGTCTAAAGATGACGAATCAAGAAATAAAAAATTGAGGTGTATTATTCAAAGTTATAATGATAACTAAAAGAAAACTAAAAAATCACTTAAAGATTGGGAAACTGATGGGGTTGGATATGACATAAGTGAGTTACATATTTTATGTTTTGTACTGATGGTCAATTTGTATGACTTAAAGAAATAGCAGTAGAAGTGCATTGTATGTAATATGGAATTGTCTACCAAAAACTAAAACTAAAAATAATTTAAGTGGTTACCTCTTAGGAGTGTGACTGGCTGTGGGGTGGGAACACCGACTTTCACATTTCATTTCATAATATTTGGTTCTGTTTGACTTTTCATTATCACATGATTATATTATTTTCATTCTTAAAAAACAACTCTGCTTTTTAAAAGAGGAGACCATTTTTATTGGAAAGTGCTGGCTGGTAACCGTTTCTCCTATGACATTTAGTATGTCAGGATGAAATAAATCTGACCAAGAAAATTCTAAAAATGAAAATTTGGTTTTATTTTTCTGATGTGGTTTACAAGGAGGCTATGAGAACCTTTGGAAAGACTATAGAATTTGGAATCAAAAGAAATAGTAATCCTAGACAAATCTTGTAATAAATTTCTATGCCTCCATCTTCCCACCCTTCAATGGGTCCTGGCCCATAAAGTTTTAGTCCTTTATTCAGTGTCCCAAGGAGATGAGAAGTTCAAATCCTAAGCTATAGGAAGCTCTCCCAGTTGTTTCAGACTATATGAACTGGAATTGTGGAAAAGAGCAAGGTAGTTCTTATGAATTTTCAGCATGCAAATGAATATGCCAAATGTTGTTTAAATTACTCAGTATGGTTTCTAAGTCAACAGCTCCAACATTCCCTGCGGCAGAATCAAATTTCTTTATGAAGATCTTCTAAGGAAGCTACTGACTTACTGAACGCTCTGCAGCCAGCCACCCACACAGCTCACAGCACATCTCAAAAACAGGTGGGGCGGGGTGGCGAATGGGGAACTTTCTTCACAGATACTTGCAGCCAGCGTCATCCTCCTATCTCAAAGACCTGGATTTTAGGCATTTGTCAACAGAGCTGGGTAACCACCTATTTTATGGCATTGGGCTCTTCTAAGAGCCCATGGAAGGTGTCTTGGAAGTTCCTCTCTCCCTCCCCCCACATCCATGGCTCTCTTATCTTCTAAACAAAGGGCTCTCCAGTTCCTCTCCCCAGAGTGATGGTGTTTCCACGGGTGCATTGGGTTGGGGATGGGGGTGGACAGGAAATATACAGAAAATGGAAAACAAAAATGACTTGTGCAAATCCTCATCTGGGAAGCCTGCATTCCTGGTTGCTTGCATTTATAATATTAAGGGGGAAATTACAAATAAGGCAGTCAATGAGTTACTGTGAATTAGATCTTTGTTCTTTGCAAACCCTGCCTGGCAAGCTGAGTTCAGGCTTCTCATTGACTTGCAGCATCAATTTTATAGAAATGGCTTTAAAATGTGCCCAACACCCATCCTCCTCCCACCGGGCCAGAAAGAGCAAGGAAGGGTGACCACACAGCTGGATCTCCTGTGGTCAGGCTCATGAAAGGGGCAAATTTTATGCATTGCCTATACACACCCCAAAAAACTGAAGAGGAGGTGAGAAAATGCTCCCATGAAGGGACCTGCCAACAAGAGTAATAATTCTCCTGGCTCAGTTACATGCCACCCACATCCATGGGCTAGATACTCTCTCTGAATGCCAAACCTGCCCTTCCCAGTCACCCTGCAGCCAAAATGTGGCTTGAGAAGGCAGCCAGAAAATTCTACAGTCCAGGCAAGCAAAAAGTTCGACTAGAGACAAGACCGTGGGATTGAAAGAGAGGGAGGCAAACCATTTCGTACATGCGTAGATTCCTATCTAAGTTCTAAACACTTGCACATTTAACTCATTTGTCCTCCACACAAATTTGTGGGGCAAGTTGTATTTTCTCCATTTAATAAATAATCAAATCGAAGCTCAGATTTGATTGGGATTATAGCCAATGTGCCGAGAAAGGACTACATTCTATTCCTTGGCCTTTCTATTTTCTGGTCTTTTCCCCAGAACACGTTACCAGTAGATGTCATTATCTGACCAGCAAACAAATGCTTGACAATAGAAATCTAGCCACTTGGCTGGAAGTTAGGGTTCAGGGCAATTTTGCTCGAGTGGGAGAGACTTGAGGCCTGTCTGCCCTACACAGAACTGGAGCACTAGATCTCACACGACCTCCCAACACTGCGACCATCTCCTTTTTACCGATACTCAATGATGCCTCAGCGCCATTCAGATCCTCTAGCACATTGAAGCCCTGCCACCAGCAATGGAAGTGTTGGACCACATGCTTTCCCTCCAGATCTAAAATATAATTCCAAAGGGGTTTATTTTTGTATTATCATTATGTTTTATTTTGGTTTTTTGTTACTTATTTCCTCTGGTCATGAGTCTGCTACACATCCTAAAACAGGTGAGTTCAAATATCTCCCATTCTAATTTTAATTTCTACATGAACAGAATCAACATGGCTGCCTTGATATCTCATTTTCCTGTGTTGATGGAAACTAAACTTCACGCCTTCTCTCCCTGGACAGCTTGCTGTTTTGATGCTCCTGCCATTATTAACATGGCAGCTGTCACACCAGCTAGCCATGGAAAGACCCATTAGCTCATCCGATCCTCTCTCCCTGCCAGCACAGGATACGGGCCCTAAAAATGCTTCCTGGTCTAACCACTGCTTCAGGGTTTATTTATCCTAGGTTACAGCAAACATGGCTTCAAAAAACAGGAAATAGAGTCTCATCTTGGTTAATTATGATAGCAGTTAATACAATGTAGTGGAGGCTTTCTGGAAGCAAAGCTTGCACTTGCGTACAAGGCTGTGTTGGAACCTCATCTATGATCAGGGAGCTGAAGTGTGCAGCTTTGACAACCCTAATAGGACTTTGACAGTATTGCATATAGCTACTTTCATATTCCATCAGAAAGAAAGAAAATTATATCACCTTGTGAAGTTCTTAAATTGGTCCTAAATCATTGAGCTCCTTATGGGTAAGTTAATTGTCTCATGCCTTCAATTGCAGCCAACACTTAAGAAATGCTCAATAAAATTTTAATTAATTAAGACTGATGGAAAAGGAGCCCAAATTTATCAGGGAAGAGAGGAAGGAGAAAGTACACACACACAACTGTGTATTTACTACTTGTCTGGCACTGAGCTAATTTGACAGGCATCATCTCATTTAACAATTCTTAAGGGAGGTGGTATTATTATTCCCATTTTGCTGAAAGAAAAAAATGAGGCTACAAGAGGTTAAATAATTTACTGAAGGTCACATACAGGTAAATCTGATTTCAGATTCAAATTTGTCTGACTCTTAAGCCCATACTCTTGATCACAATGTTATACTGCCTTTCTGCTCTTGGTTTATTTTTGGAGAACCAGTGCATTCAGAGAAGAGAAGTGAGAGGCAATATCATTGTTGTTATTCATTAGATAATTTTAACTCTACCCCCATGTCTGAGAGGTCGTTGTTTTCCTTTCCCACTTGGTCCTCAACTGACCCTCACAGTGTCTTCTATTGTTCCTCTCTCACTTTCTCTTTTTAGCCTCTTTCATAGTAAAACCCTAAATGATGGGTGTACCAAGAAGTATGGTCACAGTCAATGCTTGGATAACTCCACTTTCTTTCCATCCCTGCCTCAAGCTCAGGAAAGAAAATAATCTCTTGAGTGCTACCTTCCAAGAATCAGGGTCTAGCAACAACTAACATTTGTATACAGTTCATCCAGCACCTTCACTCTCATTGTCTTATTTGATGTGTGGGACAGCCATATAAATTAGGCCAAGCAGGATTATTAACCTATTTTACAGATAAAACTGAAGCTCAGAAATCAGATACCATCGGGATTTGAGTCATATCTGGTTTCAAATCTCTGTTTTCCATGAAATTACAACAACCTCTAATGAGCATCAGAGCCTGCCCATTCGTGCCATCCTAAAGAGATGGTCTGCCTCGTCCTAGATTTCAAGATCCACTCCATGCAGCACTGATGTCCCTCATGTAGGTGAAGTTTTCTTGGTGAGCAGAGGTTTTCTATGAAATCTCACATTTATGTTGGGTGTAGGATTGTTCTTCCCCTTGCACATATACCACATTATTTTGATTTCCTTTAGTTGTTTCTGCGTTGCTTTAAACATTGTCTTGATATAAAAGGGAAATACAAGGACTTAGGCATCAATGTAAAGTTCATCAACAAATCTAAACAGAAATGTGCATCTATAAATACATGATATAAAGAGCAGTGAAAGCTGAGTCAAAAGACCTGGATTCCAGCCCAGATCTCCCAGTGAATTCTAAGAAGCCTTGGGAGGGTCTCCCAAGCTCTCCAAGCCTCAGTTTCTGTAACAGTGGTGCTAGAGGATCCCTACAGAGCCCCAGCATTAAAATCTCAGTGCTTTTAGGATTCTTGGCCATGCTTCCTCTGATCTGAGCAGAGGAAGTATATTTGTTCTGAACAATTGTTGCTGTAGAAAACCATGGTGTTTTCTTCCTGGGATGGCCAGGCAAAAAGGTGTAGATAAGATGTCCAAGGAACAGAAGGTGTACCATGGGGCTGAGTGAGAGTGAGCTGATCTGCTGAGGAAAGAACAGAAATGCTGAGACCCTTCGCTGAGGAAAGCATCTTTGAGCCCAGTTGATGGTGCTGGTGACCCTGCATGGGTGGTCTTCAAACTCTTTCTTCTAAGAAACCTGTTACAAAATGGGCTTAACAGGATTAACTCATCCAAACAACATGTAATAAGCCCGTGTTCCAGATATTTGATAAGAACTGAAAATGAAAGATAAAGTAAGCTCTGTTCTTAGAGCTTGTAGCTTACTAGGGGAACAAGTAACAAAATCATCTGAATTTTTAGTGGAGGCTTGCAAAGGGTTAGACGAGGGAAGAGTTAGGGAAAGTAAATCTGATCATCTCCGAGGATCCTTTTATCTCCAAAATTTGTATAATTGCCCTTTCTATTTGAACATCACACTGTGTATGGCAATTTTTGCAGGTCAGATTCTCCTAATTTGCCTCCCAGGGCTTGAAACACTGTATCTGAAATCCTGCTACTCCTTCCCTTGTGGTTTGGCAGGATACATTATTTTATCCCAATGCATAACGTTCCTCAACCATTTGATGTGTGGTAAGTCCTAGTTCCCCAACTGCAGAAAAGCTCCTGAGGGCAGGATCAGGACTCGCATTCATTTTGTTTATTCGACAACACCTAGCCCAATATTAAGCACACCACATTTGCTCACCGAATATTGCAGTTCTTCCCCAATCTGGGCACGTGGTAGAATCTCACTTCCCTGCACCGTTAAAATTGGGAGGGGCCTTAGGACTTGCTTTCACTGATGAAATTAGAACACTTCTGGCAGAGGCTTGGAGAACCCATAAATAGTTTCAACCATTCTGTTTTTCTCTCTGGCACGTGTCAGGTGACAGCTGCTTACCAGCCTGGGGCCCAGAGTGACTCAGACACCATGGAACAAAGCCCCCTGCCAACCTGCGATGCTCGTGTAGCATGAGTAAGAAGTGTTGCTTCAAGCCACTGAGGTTTGGCACTTGTCACCACAGCACCTAGCCCGGCCTGACTGGTACGGAAATCCTCAACAAATATTTGCTGAGCTCTGTACCAATGGCTCAATCGTAGTAGACAAGTAGGAGGTAAATAAATTAGGTTGGCAATGCCCTGGGCAAAAGCTACCTCCACTGGAAAACATGCACATGATATAAAAATGTGCTGTTGTTCCCGATTCTAGAAAAGCACTGCTCAGAACCATCGACAATTCATACGTGTCTTCCAGCATTTCTCCCACTCTGAGAGTACTTGACCTTAACAGCGACTGTTTCCATCTTTGTCTATAGAATCTAATAGAATAAGAAATGGCAGGAATTGCCCTAGAAAAGGACAGAGAACTTTGGGAAGAGGTAAAAATAGAGAGGGTGGCTGAGACAGTGTGCAAAGATTGGAAAGAAATGTTCCACCAACAGAGAGCCTCCTGGGGACCTCAGTCAAAAGCCTGGGAAATGGAAATCGATGGTGAAGCCTTTCAGAGCTTGGCCTCGGTCGTCAGCCAAACCTGAGCTTGAATTCCAGCATTTCTCTACCCACTGGGTGACTCCCGGCAAGTTCCTATAACCTCTCTAGCCATTCCGGTTTCCTCATCTGGAAAACAAGGGTGAGAATAGAACTCAGTTCTTAGGACATAAGATAATGTTCCTTAATAATAAGGAAGCATTTTTATACTATGTGCTTTTAAAAACAGACTTAAATAAAGATAAGCGAGATCATTTTCTAGTTCACTTAGCATGGTAACTACAACATACCAAGTGTTCAAAAAAATGATAGCTCTAAGAAAATAAAAGGATATGGAGCGTTCACTAAGGGCCATGGAACATGAAAGGGAGCTCTGCCTAGCTCAGCTTCCGGGAAACTCTAAAACGCTGGCCCAGAGCACAGTGATGTGGCTGTTGGCCCTCACATGAGCCATGGTGACTCTCCTCCCAGATATGAGGACTCGCCCAAACCTCAGCCAGTTAAAGTGCTCGCTGGAAAGTGCTCGAGGAGGGCTTGACAAACCCGAGAGACCATGATGAATGAGGGGTCAAATGAAGTGAGAACCTCATTTTTCCCGGACTGAGTTCCAGGACTTTCCAGAAAGTTGGAGGCAATTGGCCTTTGTTCTGTTCACCTGACTTTGAGATATTGGCCAGAAGCCGCAGGACAATTGAGAACACGGAAGGTCACTTGTCCCTCTTCATTGGGGTGGCCATACCTGTCTTCTTGTTCCAGCTGGGTGTGGCCCCAGAAAAAGCAGTAAAGGAGGAAAAGTCGCTCTGAGCTTCCCCCACCTCCCTGTTCCATACCTTCTTCCTTACCAGGGGATCTTAGCTGAGGCCCCGATGCTTCCTTAAAGTTCTGCCCCCAAGAATATTATTCTCCCCGGTAGAGTGGACAAAACAAAAGATACAGAATTAAGGGGCCGGCCCAGTGGTGCAACCGGTTAAGTGCACGTGCTCCGCTGCGGCGGCCCGGGGTTCGCAGGTTTGGATCCCCGGCGCGCTCCGACGCACCACTTGTTAAGCCATGCTGTGGTGGCATCCCATATAAAGTAGAGGAAGCTGGGCACGGACGTTAGCCCAGGGCCAGTCTTCCTCAGCAAAAAAGAGGAGGATTGGCATTGGATGTTAGCTCAGGGCTGGTCTTCCTCACAAAAAAAAGATACAGAATTAAATATCCAAATCTGAATGCTCTCACATCAGTTCTTTAACTTACTGTCCCAAAACCTCAGTTTTATGGAAACAGTAATAACCACCTCAAAGTATAGTCGTTATTTTATCATGTTATAGTAGTAATGGATTTTGGTTTGATTTGAACAGCAGACACAAAAAAAGATTCATTTCTGCTCCTGTAGGTTAAGTAAAACTTTTTCAACTGGATAAAATTCCCTAATTGGCTCACTCCCTTTATTCTTCCATCAATCCACTCACTCGATGAACATTCGTTCTGTGTTGATTTTTGTACTAAACAGTGCTAAATGATGAACCTGAAAAGATAATTAACACAGAGTCCTCCAACCTCATGGAGCTTACAGCCTAAGGAAGGAGCCAGATACACAAATAGATTGTAAAGCAAGGCAGTTAATGCAGTGTTTGATATATGGCCAGCATATTACGAAGGAGGAAAACCAATTCATTCTAGAGAGTTCAGGGAGGCTTCCTGGGGGAGGAAGTGCCTGACCTGAGTGTCAATGATGGCTTGAAGTGAAACAGGTAAAAGAGGGGGAGGGAAAGGAAGGCAGGCATGGGGTGAGAGGAGGAAAGGCTGATTCAGGCAAATGGAGGCAAGAAAGTGAAGTGTGCAAGGAGAAAGCATCTCTGTGTTGCTTCAACATTAAGTGGGAGGTGGAGAATCATGAAAAATATGGATTTTCCTCGCACCCAGCAAACCTTCATTTTAGAAAGGAAACTGAAATGAGCCCCTCCTCCCTGGAACCACCTCGACACTCCGTCCTCCGTAGATTCCCAGGTACATTTAATTCGTGCTGAAAATGGAAGGAAAAATAAAACGTGATCAAAATGTTCAAAGCTCCCTCCAGTCTCTCTCTTTCTCTCCCTTTTTCTGTCCCATTTGCAAGCGTCAAACCCCCAATAGTAGGAAGCGTTTGTCTAAAAATAGCCCTTCTAAAAGACCCGATCTTTTCTGAGTTTCATAAAACATCTGCTGAACAGTTTCCTATAACTGTTTTTGGCCATTAAATCAAAGCTGGGAGAAACAATGTTCCGTTTCTGCCTTTAAAGCAAGGAATTGCCATCAGGCCTTCCTCTCAGACCCCGACGACAATGGGGCCAGAAATAGCCACAGGAGGCTTTGAAACACCTTAAGGCCCGAGTCCAAGCAGAGAGTTACCAGTGTCTTGTTTTTCTTTCTTTTTAAAGAGGCTGTTCATCTAGCAAGAGCAGAAAAGAAACTTAGATAGGCAAAACCTCATGGGAGAGGTTGCGCTGCCCCATGCAAATTACCACCTGCAGCGGCAAGCCGGTGTGCTGTGTGCAGGGACCGGTACATGTCTCCACTGGGTTGGCAGAGACGGCCACATGTGGAGCGGAGTGTGGGGTGGCTGGTATCTGACTGTGTGGTTTGCTTGGTTCTGTGCCCTGTCTGAGTATTCTCGGGGCTCCCGCTTGTTCATGTGGCACAGACGTGGGAGTTCGTTGGTCCAGGGGTAAAACTCCCAGACACGAGATCTAAAGACCCACTGGGTACTGTCTAGACGTTGCTTCCAACTAGCCGAGCATCCTTGTCAAGACATTCCCCCTCGCTGACCCTGTCTGTCTTCTCACCTATGAGTTGCAGGCTACCCTAATGTGAACGAGCATTGGTGCAAAAATCACCGGCCTTGCAACCAAGGCCCATGGCAGGAGGAGGAGGAGGAGGCCACGCCTGGTGTGATGCAGTCTGGGGAACTGCCCAGGGCCAGGGGCTAGCTCTGCCCAGCAGCAGTCAGGCACCCAGTGCAGCTCGGTGCTGGAGGTTGGCTGAGAGGCCGATTTGGACAGACCCAGCATCCCCAGCAGGGCTGGGAGCTGAGACATCCAACCACATGTACAAGACCCAGTCAGGGGACCAGGCCACATGAAGCTGCAGCCTGTCCCCCAGGGGAAGAGAAGCCCTGGGAGGCCTTCTCTCTCCAGGACAGGCCTTTGGTCTGTGCAGCTGACTTGAGGATTAGGCAAAAAATCAAGGCAACTGCTTGGTGCCAAGGAGCAGTCACAGTGGGCACAACAGGTAGGGGGACATGTGACACCAAGATTACAGAGCACAGAGGCTTCATCTGTGGCGTTTGTCTACTGGCCTCACGTGGCACATGCTTTTGGCCTCAAGACTTAATGCTGTCTTAAAATGGATGATGAAGCCAAAGTCACGGCACGCTCAGTGCCGTTGTCAGGACCGGTCAGAATGGAGATGGATCCTGGGACCCATCTGTATGCACAGGTGTGGACAGGTGAGGATGAGAGAAGCCAATAGAGCAAGGCTGACAGAAGCCTGGACTCCTTGAGCTGCAACCTTCCTCCACCAGGAGCGGGGCCGCTGTCTCCTTGTCATCGTTTGGGGGCTTCTCCTGAGCACAGCCCAGGGATGGCGCCAGGAGAGGGGCAGGGCTCGTTTTCTCCTGTTTTCCTTCTTCCTTCCTTCCTTCCTTTCCTTCTTTCATTCTTCTTTTCCTACTTTCTTCCTCCCTCCCTCCCTCCCTCCTTCTTTCCTCTCTCTCTCTTTCTCTCTTTCTTTTCTTTCTCTCTCTCTCTCTCAGGAGATGCCAGTTGGTATTAGCATCACTCTGAGAAGAGTTTAATAAAATGATATAGATTAATATTTCACCCAAAACAATGAAGCCAATAGCCAGTTAAGGCGAAGAAACAATCTGAACACGACTATAAACTCTCCCATAATCTGCCTGAGAGCCCACAATCCAGGAGACGCCTGCAACATCCGAGCAAATGACATGAAGCCAGCCAACATCGAGCTAGTTTGTGAAATCATTTCTGCACATGTGTCACTTTTGAAGCAAAATGTAAGGTCTATTTATAGATCTATATTTATTTGATAGAATAGCCACAGCATTGAACGGGCTGCTTTAGGGATTGCCTATTGCAAATTAACTCTGTGTGTGTGTATGTGTGTGTGTGTGTGTCAGCCAAGCTGGGAAGCAATAATGAATAAGTTGGGCTGTGCCCACAGCTCCTGAGTCCCACCCCACTCAAAGGCTTGCACCTCACTCTTTCCCAGCCACCGTGCACAGAAGCCTCGACCTGGGCCTGGCCCTCTGGAATGTTGCTTATGAGCAAAGTGTATCTACTACTAGTGAGGCAAAAGCATGCTCAACTAGGGAGAGGAAAGCAGCTTCTCGTCAAATGGGTCATCATGGTTGTGTCCAATATTGTAACCGGGGGTGGGAGGGCGGTGGAAAGCGTCCTAGGTAATAATTATTAAAAATGAGTTTATTTAATTTTCCTCTCACCCTGCCTGCCCGGGGACACAAAAGACAAGGCACCAGCTTTCACAAGTCAGACCATGCATTATCAGGAAGGTTCGGCAATGGCCGACAGGTCCCTACATTTGCCACAACTTCCAAACCCAGGTGTCTGTCACATCTGCATTCCGCAAGGAAATGCAGGTGCCTCCTGCCCAGCCGCTGGGAGGCCCGCCCTGCAGCCAGCATTGTGGTGACTGCTATTCTCCTGAGGTGCACAGGGAGCCCTCACTGCACTCCCAGGAAGCAGGCCTGAGCCTCTCTGGAAAAGCGTCTGCTGCTGCCCTGGGGGCTGCTGTTGGCAGGCAGCTGGCACAGCCAGCACACCTGGGTTTGGCTGCGGGCGCTGGGTGCTGGGTGAGGTAATCGTCTTCCCCTCCTTCCTCGTCAGCGCCTTCAGGGCACTTTCCACTCGGCTCGGGAGTGCAGCCCTTGGGTTCTCCTCATCTGCTTTTAAAGAGCTCTCTGTTTCCTTTCCTCCTCACCCTCTCCCTTCCCGTAGAAAAGCCCAGTGTATTCCTTGCTGGATGCAGATGTGAGCAAGACACCTGGACACCTGTATGGGTGGGAAGGAACGGGGAGGACTGCTGGGCCCTCTCGGCTGTGCCCACGGTGAGCCAGACCTCGGCAGCTGGCTCTTGCTGGGCGGAGGGGTCTGGACAGGATGGATCCCACAGCTGGAGGTGGCTCAAGTGGCTGCATATGCCATGCAGCATTCAGACTCTCCCAAGGCCACGTGCTCTGTGTCTAGAGAGGCAGGACTTGGGTCCTTTATTCCCTTGAGGGCCACGGATCTGGGAGGGCTGGCAGTCACGGGCCCCACAGCGAGCACTGGGCACTGAGGCCTCCAGAGCAGGTTTCTTGAGAATAAGGAATCCTAGACGATGGAGGAGTCTCTCATGGCAGCATTTACTAGTGGGGAACAAGAGAAGGCAGCTAGGGACAGCCCTCCACGGGGAGGCAGCTGCTTGCATGGTGCAGTACTGGAGAAATAACACAGATCCCCAACACTCACACACGCACACACACTCAGTCAAACACACCTAGCTTTAAGGTTGGCTCCCCCACCCAGCTCTGTATCTATGGGCCAATTACTCAACCTCTCTGAGCCTCAAATGTCTTCGTCCAAAACAAATAGGTATTATAATAACACTTATTTCACAAAATTGCTGTGCGCATCAAAGATAACATATGAAAAGTGTTTCACAATTATTCAACCAACATCAAGCACGCACTCTCTTTAGGCCTATGCCAGGTAGTAGGAACACTACAGAGAATAAAGTAAACACACTGAGATGGGGTTACTGTCAGGGGACACAGACAATAAACAAGTGAGTACACAAGTAAATATGTATTTACAAATTGTGACAATAGTCTCTGAAGGAGGGTCCTGACGGAGAGCAGTAGAGACGGGGTGGAGGCCCCTGCTCTAGATGGGCCCTGAGGAAGCAGTGTTCAGTCCACGACCTGAGGGTGAGAAGGGACCAGGCTTCAAATGCAGCAATGCTCTATCTGTTACAGAGCACCTGTGAGGCGTCACCATGCTCACAGGACACGAAGACAGAGGTCTCTGCCCTAGTGGAGATTACAACCTGGTGAGGGGAGAGAGACAGGAAACAAAGAGCATAAGAAATAATGGTGTAAGCACTATGGGCAAAATGGAGTGGGGCAATAGGGATGGGTGGGCTGGGGAGGAGTGGGGCAGGGGGCGTGTTGCTCGTTCATATAGCATGGTCAGAGGAGGCTGGATTGCAGAGGTGACATTTGGGAAAAGACTTGAGGAAGATGAGGGAAGAAGACAACTATGGTCTGCCCAGTCTGGTTCTCCTGGGAGGCAAACAGCCAATAGGAGAGCAAGGGCAGAGTGGGAGAGATGGGAGAGGAAGCCATCATAGAACTCCAGTGAGATGTGAGGTGGCCGACTGGAAGGGTGGCAATGCCGGAGACGTGAAGCAGCTGGGTACTGCATATAGCTTAAAAGCAGAGCCAATGGGATTTGTTGACACGCTAGATAAGGTTGCTAGAAACAGAGGAGTCAGGCCGGACTCCAGAGATCCAGGCCTCGGGCACTGGGAGCATGGAAGGGAAGAAGGCAGTAATGCGGCAGCGGGCAGAGGAGACCAGGTTGTGGCCACACGAATTCCGAGATGTCTGTTTTGTGAGTTTCACGTGTGTTCCTGGAGTCAGAGAGGACTTTGGGCTGGAGTTATAAACATGAGATTGCCAGCTCCCAGATGCTGTCTAAAGCCAGGAGACCAGCTGAGTTCATCAAGGAAGAGAAGAGAATCAAAAAGAACTGAGAGCCAAGGACCCTCCGCAGTTAAGAGGTGGAGAAGATGAGGAACCACCAGAAGGGGCCGAGTAGACGTCGGTGAAGCAGAAGGAAACCAAGAGAGGGGGTGGCATCCTGAAGGCCCCCGAGGAAAGCAGAGCAAGGGGGAGGGAGGGAGCGTGTCCCCCGCTTGACTGGCAAACCAAACCCAGGACTGCGAGTTTACATTCTTATTTGAGAATGACCTCAAGTGTATCCAAATGCCTCATCCCCCAAAATAGTTTACTGTTTTGGTAGTCCCCTGCCCACCCCCGCCTGAAATTCCTCCCTAGAATGCCTCCTAGGGACAGAGGAACAGAGGCTGAGGCCTTGTCTCGGATGCCACGGATGGAATGGGGTTTCCAAAGCTGCATCCAGCCCTCGGCCCCAGTCACGAGTATATTAAAGTGAGGAATAGAAGGGTAGGCCTAACCTCAGAGAGTGGGACCCAGCCCAGAGGGAAGGGGGTCCATGGCAGCAGCATTTTGGTAGAAATGGGGTGGTGAGTGAGGCTAAGGACAACCCTCAACATTCACACTTTCTGAACAATTTCGACATTTCCGTGCAATCCCTAAGCACCTCTCAACTGAGATGTGGGCAGTGACGGGCAGCCGGACACAAGGGGAGGCCTTGCGTTAGCATCAAGACAGCGGCATCTGTGGTCGGGGAGGCGGGAAGGGAGAGCGCACAGGGCGGCCTCCTCCGCAGGCCCTGGCGCAGCCTTCCTGCCCCCACTACGCGGTGTTTACGGAGAGGAAGGCAGCGGGCTGGGCCACAGAGGGGGAAGCAAAGCCCTGGTCTGCTTGCTGCTGATAAGTGATTCTACAAGACAAGCAGAAGGAATCCAGACAGAGATCTAAGAACGTCCAGATGCTGGCGCAGTGGCTGGTTCCTGGGGTATGACAGGCTTTCATGTGCTGCGCTCCCGCTCCCGGGGCGAGGGCCTGGCTGCAGGCCCGCCCAATCCCGCCCAGACCCAGGGCCCAGAGCAGAGGCCGTGTCTGTAACCCGATCTCCCTAGTCCTGGCTGCTGCTTCGCTGCCCCCCCACCCCCAAAGGCATGGTCCAGGCTCTGCACAATTTGCAGAATCGAATGTGAGGTGTTTAGTGTGTGCTTAATAATTGAAACGTGGACTAGGCATCAGCCCTGTGCCAGGCGCTTCAGATACTTTCACAAAGTCAATCCTCACACGCAATCTATGAACTAATCACTGTTTTGTCTTCATTTGACAAGTGAGACAATGAGGCTCAGAGAAACGAAGTAACTTTACCAAGGTTGCACAGCTAATTAAATGGCCACACTCTGGTTCACATCAGCCCATGTTATTTCCGTGGTGTCCCTAGGCTTGCTAACTTAGCGGGCACTGAGCCAAGCTTCCTTCATAATCAGGGTTACATTACATGCAGTATTCCTACCCCTGAAGTATTTTATATCACGAAAGAGAGAGAGGAAGGATTTAACAAAGTGAGCTACCACATGCCAAAAAGCACAGTCCAGACGTTTCTGAGTTCCCCCATCCCTGTATTCTCCCTTCTCCAGAAAAGGAAAAGTAAATTGCCTAGTTCCTCCATGAGTTTGGCAGAACAAAGCAGCACAGGACAAAGGCAGGGAAAGATGAAGTGACAGGCATGGAACTGTAGCAAATCAACTTGACCCATATCAAAAAGGCAGTAATTGAAACAAGGTTTTTCCATGTGCCCGGGGAGATGATGCGCTGCCCTGGGAGAGGCCCTCCTTCCTATCTTGTGACCACTTGTCATCCTGCAGGATAGATGGGATAGAAACACCAGCAGGTGAGGAAAGAACCAGAAAAGGAAAAGAACAGAGCGATGGTGAGTGAGGGGGAGAGACAGACAGACAGACAGACAGAGAGCCAGGATATCAAATGACTGGGCAGCTTACTTTTAAGGTCTCTTCCCACCCTCCAAGTCTAGGGGATCTGGTGGTTCGGAGGGATGACCCAGAACCTGGGACTCCAGGGCTATCACTGGAAAAAGCCAAGTGCAAAAGAAAAGGAAAGCTTCTATGTTGTCAAACCTCTTGATAAGCAGAAACCAAACAGACAAGAACGAGCAGGAAGAGAACTTGGAAAGCAGACAACAGGGATGTGAATAAATGAGAGTGGACAGAGATGAGTAAAGAAAGAGGAGTCACTGGAGACAGAACAACAGCAGGATGGAGGTGGGAAGCAGGATGAGTCTGATCTCCTGGACTTATTCCCGTCCTCTACCTTCAGCCCGAAGCAGCGGTCACACAGCTCCCCACCCCAGGATCCTGTTTGCTCCTTCCTGGCCCTAAGATTCCTCTGTGATGCGTGGTTTGTGGACCCCTGTGGGGGTCTGAGGCTGGACTGTGAGCTCAGTGAGGACGGGAAGGAGGGTGGGCACTCAGTAAACACTAGCTGGAGGGATGAAAGGGTAAAGGAATGCGTGGTGGAGCTTTTTGGCCTGACGTGAGTGACCCTCCATAGGCCTCTCTCAGAGGTTCCAGCCCCATTCCCCCCGGGCTCCGAGCTGCCCTTCCCAGGGCTGCGCTCCTGCTGGGTGACTGCTTCTCTCCCCTTCCCGATGTCCAGCTCTGCCTCCAGATCTGTCCCTGCCTCTCCCCGTTCTCAGTGTGAGAAGACTCCCGCGGAGCCAGGAGACAGAAAGGAAACTGGCCCAGAGACGAGACGGGCAGGACTGGCAGAAGCGTTGTCTTTTGTGTTCATTCGTCTGCCAGCCTCCAATCTGTGCCAGGGTTGGAGGGGTGGGGGTAGAGAAGGAGCTCTGCCATGGACACTGGAGGAGGGAGAATTGAAGGCAGAGACTGATATTTTACTGCAAAGAATGAGAGAAAATGCAGTCGGGCAGGGATGTCTTCTCCAAGCCGACCCTCGGCTCCATGGGAAGTAAGGGGTGAACAACTTCAGCAGTGTGTTTGGGAAGCGGAGTCCTTGGGTCCTGTAACAACTGGCCCCTAACTCCCAAGTCAAGTCCAAAACTCTTCTCTAGTTTTTCAACAAATATATTCTGCTCTGAGCCAGCCACTATGTATGCTCAGTGCTAGAAACAAAGCAGAAGATAATACAGACCAGGTCCCTGTCCAAACGGTGCATATGGCCCACTGGAGAAAGTGTGTAAACACAGAACTGACTACATGATTGCAGTTGTGATAAGTGCTGTGAAAGAGAAGCATAGGATGCTCTGAGAGCATGTAACAGGGGAATCTGACTCAGTCAGGGAAAGTGTCCCCTACAAAGTGACTTTTAATGTTCCCCAGGACATGAAGGATGATAAGAGTGACCCAGTCAAAGCTGGTGGAAAGGGATGTCGAGAGCAAGGGCCCTGGTTGGAAGTAGCCTGGCCTGTCCAAGAGACAGAGAAGCAAGTGTGGCTACAGTACAGTGAATGGGAACGTGCCTAGAAAGCTCCATTGAAGACGGGAAAATGGAAAGGCTGGGGACACTAAGACATTCTAGCTTGTAGAGTCAAGGCCATGCACGTTGCCTGCACCCACCTGAGACTTGTGGCTCAGGGACAAGGTGAGTCAGCCTGAGAGGCCTGTTGGGGCTTCAGAAAGCCAAGGCAGTAAAGGGAGGTGAGCTCCACAGAGCAGAGGCCCGAGGGCCTCCCAGCAAGGGGCTCCCAGCCAGGGGCTCCCAGTGAGAGGCTGGGGAGCACCATTTGCAGCAGCAGGGGATAGGGCCAGGCCCTGGGCCAGGTGATGGGTTAACCTGTGTGCAAACAAAACTAAGCTAGGCATTATAGACTGTGGAGATGGCAAGGATTCTGAAAGAGGATGGGCTAAAACAATTAGGGGAGTCTTGGAGAAGGAAGGAGAGAAGTTGGATTTGAGGAAAACCAAAGATGGGCAAAATTGGGATAGTTAAAAAAGAGTGAGGAGCATTCCCAGTGTGGAGAGGAAGAGCAGGCCTGAAGGAGGTCGGCACCCCAGATGGGAGGGAAGCCTGACGGGGGAGTGACGGGTCAAACTTTTGTTTTTTCCAGTTTTATTGAGAAAGAATTGGCATACATTGCTGTATAAGTTTAAGGTGTACAGCATGATGGTCTAATTTATATATATCATGAAAGAATTACCACAATAGGTTTAGTTAACATCCATCATCTCATTCAGATACAATAAAAAGAAAAAAATTCTCCTTGTGATGAGAATTCTTAGGATCTTTTCTCTTAACAACCGTCCTGTATATTACACAGCAGTGTTAGCTATAGTCGTCATGTTGTACATTACATCTCTAGTACTTACTTATGTTATAACTGGAAATTTGTGCCTTTTTTTTTTTTTTTTTTTGTGAGGAGGCCTAGCCCTGAGCTAACATCCGATGCCAATCCTCCCCTTTTTTCTTGAGGAAGAGTGGCCCTGAGCTAACATCCGTGCCCATCTTCCTCTACGTTATATGGGACACCACCACAGCATGGCTTACCAAGCAGTGCGTCGGCGCACGCCCAGGATCCAAATGCACGAACCCTGGGCCGCCGAAGCGGAGCGTGCGCACTTAACCGCTTATGCCACCGGGCCGGCCCCAGAAGTTTGTGCCTTTTGACCACATTTCTCCAATTTCCCCTCCTCCTACTCTTCACCTCTGGTAACCACAAGTCTGATCTCTTTTTCTATGAGTTTAGGTTTTTTTGTTGTGTTTTTTTTTTTGGATTCCACATACAAGTGTGATCATATAGTATTTGTATTTCTCTGACTTATTTCACTTAGCATAATGCCTTCAAGGTCCATCCATGTTGTTGTAAATGATAGGATTTCCTTTTTTATGGATGAATAATATTCCACGGTATGTGTGTATATACATATACCACAACTTCTTTTTTCATTCATTCATCTGTGGACACTTAGGTTGTTTCCATATCTTGGCTGCTGTAAATAATGCTGCTATGAACATGGGGGTACAGATATCTTTTCAAGATAGTGTTTTCATTTTCTTTGGATATAGTCTCAGAAGTGGAATTGCTAGATCATATGGTAGCTCTATTTTTAATTTTTTGAAGATCCAGAAGGACCTTTTGAATTCTGGTTGATTTCCATGAGATGCCATGGGAGCACTGAAGGGTTTTTGAAAGGTGAGCACCAAAATAATGTAGGTGGAAAAAGAAGTTTAATCAGACAGTTATGTGCAGCATAGAAGGGGAGGAGAGAAAAGCTAATTAGATGCCACTGCAATCTAGGCCCTAACAAGATAGGACTAAGGGGGCCACAGCAGGCGGGACGAGAAAGTGCCAAATCTAAGAGGCATTTCCAAGACAGCAGATGGAATCTTGTTTGTAAGTGGGAATTAGGCTCCTCAGTGTGTTCCTAGGTCTGGAGTCTGAATGACTGGGAGGACGGTTCCAATACCAAAGGAAGGGAGAGAAGGGGGGTTGGGGAACAGATAGGGGAGGGGCATTTAATTGGGGACTTTAAATTTTAGCAAAGACAGTTGCAACCTAAAAGTCAGTGGTTGCCAAATATTTTTAAGCAGCAAACAAAATCTTAGGAGGAACCTAGGATATAAAATAGATTAAAAGGGAAATGCACTAGTTTAAAACTAGACATGCTGTGAGTCCCAGCCCCTCAGTGCCTCACCTTCCACCCCTCAGATTCTGAGTGTTCTTCAGACGAATGTTGGAAACCCACTGCTATAGGCAGTTGCAGATACTGACCAAACTCAGTTGAGAAATTAAAGTCAGAGATGAAGATTTGGGGTCCCCAGCATAGAACTGATAAGTAAAGACATTTACGAAATCTCTGAGGAAGATAGAGCCCAGTGCTGAATGGCGGGGACATTCTCATTTAGAGACAGAGAGCAGCGATGACCTTGAGCTGAGCACCCAGCCTGTCTGTTTTGCCATTTAAAATGTTAATTTCACGTTTGCATGCAGTAGACGTGTCTTCTCTCCATGACTCTCCTTCCTCTCCCTCCTCTCTCTGGTGTCAAGGCTCTAACTCCATCTCTCCTTCTCCTTTTGTGTGTCTCCTGTCCAATGTGCACTCTCCTTCCCTCTTTCTCTTCTTTCTCTCCTTCCTTCAGCTCCACCAGTATCCCTCCATTCGTGTCTCCTTGTTCTCGGCTCTCTCAAGCTCCCCACCCCCCATCCCCACCCCCTCGTTGGGGTCTTTTTGGTCATGGTTTATTTTTAGCCTCTGTGCCATCCTGAGGATGTGAACAATATTCCTGACTCATGATTTTGCAAGGAAGCAGGCCCAGACAGCTCCCTCGACATCTCTGAAGATCGCTTATCAACCTCTAGCCAGGCCTTCAGGGGAGAGAGCTTAATCTGCCAGTTCCTCTTCTGGATGGAACCCCCAGCTCAGCTTCTTAGTCAGAGAAGCAGCTGCTCCTGCTGGTCCCAGGGGAGCAACTTGAGCTGAACTCACTGGATCCACAACACAGCTTCGGCAGAGCCCATTTCAGGAAAAGGGACCGTGCCAGAGCCTCTGCTGTCTGTGTGATTGAAAGCCGAGAAGAAGCCTATTCGGAGAAAGAACAAGGTGAAACTGATTTTAAAGAGCCCTGAATTTGAGTCTAGACACTTGGGTTTTAGGGCCCTGAGTAGCTTGTCAATTCTACTCAAGAAGTATTTACAGAATCCCTCCTCCACGTGAAGCATCAGTCTGGGCTCTAGTTTCACCTGGGTAAAACGGGACGGTTGTACCAGATTATAAGAAGGGCTTCTATCTGTTGAACAATTACCGTAAGCAATGCAACAAATGAGACCCTCAGAGATATTACCCTAGGGAGAAACTCAGTCTCAGAGGGGTTAACGGAGCCATATGGGCAACAAGTCAGGATGGAAAATCATTTTAACATCGTCCAGATCGCAGGCATTTTCACTTCATCACTCTGCTTTCTGGGTGTCTTCCAGCTCCCAGCTGTACCTGTCCTTAATGCAGAAGGATAACAACCACGTCTCGTCAATATACACTTGCCAGGGACTCAGGCCGGCACTGTGAAATAAGGGTTTGAGGAGCTCACAGTGGTTAGAGATTTGGAGATCCCTTTGCCCTCTGGACAACAGTAACCAAGCAGGTGCCATGTTTGTCCAGGCAGCAGGGAACAAGCCCCCAGGTCAGAGACAACCGGTTCAACACAAAACACCCCCTGATATCAATATCCGCTAATGGGGGAGAAAGAAATTTTGTTTCTGTGACACTGTTTCAGCCAATTCTATATTCCAAACTATAAAAAGTAAATTAAATTGAATATAGTCATATAGCGTGACAGGATCATTCATTATAATATTACAGTACTAAACCTTGGAGACCAAGCTTCTTCCCAGCCGTTTCTCTTCTGCATTCTCCTCCCTGCCTCTCTCTCCTTTCCTCAGCAGCACTCTCTTCCCCAAATCTGACACACATATACCTTTGGCCGCAGCTTGAGGATCACTGTTTGGCTTTAGATGCTTCGAGATTTCCTGACAGAAAATATAAAATGCTGTGTAAATCACAGGGCCGGGTGAGAGGCGGGAAAGAGAAATAAGCCTGAATCCAACTCAGAGACTAGTTTCTTCCAGATGGACATGAACAGTCCCAGGGGTGTTGCTCAGAGAGGGGCTGGTCTGCTGACCCTGATGCAAGTCTTGAGACCCAACTGATCCCTGTAGGATATTAGTCACTCTTTAAAACCTCTAGGCCAGTTTCCCAGGCCGTGGGGCCCTATAGGCGGTTTCCCATAGGGTCTCAGAGCCTGAGAACCTATGCATCTCACTACTTGGTGGTGGGTTCATGTTGCATCGGATGTGATTTGTCTCTTAAAACATGACTTAACAAATGTCCCAAGACAGAGCTGTAAACGTTCTCAACTTCTCTCACAGAGGGAGCTTTGGGACCCAACCGGTCAACCCTTCCCCTGGCCACGAAGCATTTCAGAGCCTGGAGGAGTCCAGAATCTTTGCCACGTGTGTTTCCAGGAAGGCCCACACTGATACCAGAGATGGTCGCAGGGCTGATGAGGTGGTAGCAAAGATCTGGGAGAAGAGAGTCTGTTCCCCAGGATGCCTCTGAGAGCAACATGAGGGACAGGAATCATGGACTCTGAGATGGCAGCCCTCAAAGATTACCCGGCATGAATCCCTCCCACAACATCCCTTTCTTGGATTTGTTGAGTCTTGGCTTAAATTCCTCCCTTCCTTCCCCCCAAACTAATTTCATCTTTGGATTCCTTTCAATGTTGTAATATTTTTCTGCAGCTGATAATCAAATCGGGGGAAGTGCTGGTGGCAGGGATATCTCATCAATGACAGAGCAAGGGAACACATTCATTCATTATTCATTCCATCTCTCAGCACTATAGGTCTCTTATTTCCACAGAAAGCAATTCATATTTGGAAGAAGGAGAGATCGTTGTGGATAGAGATTGGGAGAAGACAGAAAGGAGTATTGGCTGTGGCCTAGATGACAGACAAGCAGGGGAAAGCTATCCTAGTTAGATGTCTGGGATGGACTTTATCACTTGACCCTGAGGGTAGGTAAGGCCTAGCTCTTGTGTCTTACCTACAAAGAGTGGTCTTATCTCCCTGTGAGCAGTCACCATGTTGCACGGATGGCTCCTGGGCACACTCCTTTCTTCCCACCCTCAGTCCTTGTGTCTGTGTCTTGATCTACTCCAAAATAACATTAACAGTTTAGGATGAACCTGAAAGAATTCCTCCTAAAAAGCAAAATTGGTATTAGTATAGTATCTTCATTCTTTTTTTTTTTTGAGAGGAAGATCAGCCCTGAGCTAACATCCATGCCAATCCTCCCCTTTTTGCTGAGGAAGACTGGCCCTGAGCTAACATCCATGCCCATCTTCCTCCATTTTATATGGGATGCCGCCACAGCATGGCCTGACAAGTGGTGTGTCAGTGCACACCTGGGGTCCGAACCCAGGCCGCCAGCAGCAGAGCTCACGCACTTAACTGCTACGCCACAGGGCCGGCCCCAGTATTTTCACTCTTGATAATGAAATACGTGAATGTAGCACTTGGTCTCTGAAGCAGGAGGACCAACCAAATAACACAAAAACCACAATGGATTCCAGATTATGCAGCCTTTCCCTTTATTCCAACCACGATGGACAACTGCCCACCTGTAGAACGAACGTGCTCTTCAAATCCATGGGAGGTTTGCCAAACCCATCACTGTCTTTTCTTCAAGTTCTCACCCAAGAGGCTTGAGTCTGACTCCAAAGGTGAGAGCAAAGGCAGTGAGAGAAATCTAAAAGTCTAGAATGGGACAAAAAGAAAATGCTGGGCCCTGAAGAGGCCTGACTTGCCAAGTCTTAAACTGACTTTCTGAGCACTAATGAAATCTAAACCCCTGGGTGTGGAGGCTGACTTACACCGGCCTGAGGTGACTTCCTGTTTTTGAAGAAAAGAGGTGGGTAGAAGCTCAGAGACATGTTTTGGGCACCAGTCAGCTCTGACAAAACAGTCCTCTCCTGACTTCAGCAAAACAGGGCCAGATACGGTGAGATAGAATTACTCCCCGGGCAAGAAGTTTTCAAAACGAGCGGGCCACATGCTTAGGAGAGGGGAGGATGCCAGCACAGGCATTTAGTGAGCCACAGGCTGACCAGCTTCTGTGGCCTGTTCTTAGCATGAAACCAAGAAAGCAGTGCTGAAAGAGGGTGACTGAGAATCAGACCCGCACTAGCTGCCGCTACTGGGGGCTGGCTGGCTTGCTGTGCATCCCCCATCGGATCGCAGGAAAAGACTTGATGGAGTGTGGAGGCTGCTGAGCAGGTGTCATGGGACTAAGGTGCACTGTCAGGTCAGTAGGGCAACAACCCACACCGGATTTTCTGGGCAAGACCCAGTCTCAAATGGCTGGTCCGAAGGTGTCCATAAATAGAACCTAGCTGTTAGACCACGGGTCCTGTTTCAATAATGGAGCGCAGTTACCATAACCAAGGACAGGCCTAGATGGGTTAGCTGGGGTCTGGCTTTGGACCAGGCATGCCCCCTGCTCAGTGAAAACAGTACGTGTTCCAGCCTGCTTACCCTCCACCTTGTGTTCTGTTTCTGAACAACAGCAACTATCACCACCTGACATATGGTTAGTTCGTTAGTCTTCCCTCACCTTATCCCTAAAACGTAGGAGAGCATTCAATACGTAGCGTTGAAAGAGTGAGTCCTGTAGGAATCTATTATTTATCCCTTCCCTGCCTAAGCTGCTTAGGAACAGGCCTGTCTTACAATTCTGCCCCTCCCTGGTGCCTTGTGCACAGCAAGCACTGTAATAAACGCACACTGATGCTTCTTGTGGCATCTATCTCTGGAAGAGAGGAGAGGAATCAAGAACAGAAGAGAGGGAGGGGCCCCACAGCAGGTTATGCTGAGTAGTATCAAGAACACCCACCTCATCAGACCCCACACTTGGGGTCCTCGCTCTGCACCCCTCTGCCTGGGGCTTTTCCCTCTCCACCCCACAGCGCGGGCTGCATCGCCACCAGGTTCCCCTCCCCCACAGACTTCCATCTTCCTCTGACACTCTGTTTACATAATGTTTCCCACCCTACGCTCAGCATTACCCGGTCTCCACACAGTCTCTAAGCGTTCCTACACCCAAAACTATCAGACACAAGACCCCTGATTTTCCCCTGGCAACCCAAACTAATTGCAGCCAACTTTCCCCAGGGATGAATTTCTTTGACCAGGAAAGCAAAATAAACTCAGGGTGGGACAGGAAGTCAGAGTGGGAAAGGGTGTAAAAGTCCTCATTATCTTACTTTTCTGTGGTGCTAACAACTGCAGACGATTCATTACGCACCTGTTGCACGGAGCAGCCATGCTGAGGACAGCACTGAGCATCCCCATTTCCATCTCACACATGAGGATGGAGGTGCGGAAAGGTCAGGAACTCACAGAGCTGTGGGGAGACCCACACCCGGGCCCAGGTCCTCTCAGCCCTGCTTTCACACCCGAGTCACTGTGAGGTCGCTAAGGGGCAAGACAAAAAGCCCAGGTTCTGGGGTCAGAGAGACCTGAGTATGAACTAAACCATTTGCTAACAGTGTGACATTGAAAAAGTAGTTTAAACTCAATAAGTCTCAGTCTATCTCATGGGAAAATGAAAAAATAACATCTACCTCACAGGCTGGGTGTGATATTTAGGTGAGATAGCAAACGTAGGTGCTGGTTGGTGTCTAGGCATTGCAGATATTTGATAATGCAAAAATTAGCATGTAAACCTTTTACTTTTGGGGTAGAATTGCCAGGTACCAGATGAGGCCCAGCAGAGATTTCAAAGATAATGTTATTAGCTGCCAAAAAAGAAGAGGAAGAGATAAAGATGGATAGAAAGACAAAGAAGAAGGAGAAAAAGAAAAATAAAGAGTAATCAGCAGTCTATTTGGATTGAAGTGATAAGCTGGCGGCTGTCTGGATGGATGGAGCAGTTGTTGGCCAGAATATAACGCTGTGAGTGCCGTCACGGAGGGATGCGTGAGCGAGGGAGAGTCTCTCCACAGAGGAAGGTCTCACACGTAGGAAGTGAAACGAGTCTTTGTGGACAAGGAAGAATCCAACAAGGAAGGGAAAAGGCCTTTGAGGGGGAAAGAGTCACACACGTGAAGGCGCCAAGGCGAGAGCCCTCGTGTGGGGTAGCTTGCGTCATGGGGGCACAGGAGAAGTGAGGACAAACGAGACTGAGAAGGCAGGCAGGGCCATACGTGAAGGGCTCAGTTTGCCTGACTGGGTGGTGGGACTCATCTGAGTCCTCAGGGGGTTCCAGCAGGGGGCATGGGGGAGACATCACCAGATTTGCTTCAGAAAGATGACTCAGGTGGCTGTGTGGGGGTCCCAAAGGAGGGGAAGTTGGAGCCCCTCCGAATAGGTAAAGCATCCGGGTCGATGGCCCCTACGGTAGAGGAATGTAATCTTCAAAGCCAAAGGTGAACTTCAGAGTCACTAAGATCTAAAATGTGAGTTGGGCCCCTTAGCATGGTCTATTTCTCCTGCTCTGCGCAACAGCCACTATAAACCCTATCTCTGCTTCCCAGCTGCTTTCTAATCCCAAAGATAAAGGTGAGTAATCCAAAGGAAAGGGCCCCAAAACCAAAGGGAATATTTATTTTAAGTAGATTGACGTCTGTAGGAAGGGGAAAAAAAAACTACCAAGGCCTGAATGGGGAACCATGACATTCACATAGCCCGGCCATTGTGTAAAGAGAAAAATTCCTCAAGATTGTGTTTGTCCAAGAAATCAGACAGTTTACGGTCCCTGAGTCAAAACACTCAAGGATTGGAAGCCAGAGTTTCCTGGGCTGAACCCAGTTACTAAATAAAATAAAAGGAAAGAGCAATTAGATGCTGTGAATTGTTGTTAAGCGGGTGGGGTTGGTTGCCAAGGCTCTAATCCAGCAGATGCCACAGAAGAAATTCAGGAACGAAGGGCTTGAGTTTGCCAGCCCCCTCCCTACCCCACTGTCTGCCTCCCCCACCCTAACTGGTGCTACTGGTGCTGCTGGTACACCACAGTGAGATCTACCGGGATCTGGAGAAGCCCTGGGACCCAGGAGAGGCTGTGATCCTGGCCAGGTCTTGACGGCCGGCCTAATTAGCACTCAGCTCATCCCAGAGATCAAAAGAAACTCCCGCTCTTCTTGCTAATTTGAGTAACAGTCTTTGCTGGTGTCCAGAAGGAGGATGCCAGTCCTTCATCCTTACTGAAAATGTCATGGGGAGTGGGGCTAGGGGGGTCTTTATCACCTCTGGGGGACAGGGATTAACAAGGAAAGCCACCCAAGTAGGAACAGTGGAAAGGAAAACGGCAGGAGAGAGAGAAGCAGAAGGATGGGGAGGCTGCCCCATAACACTCGGGGGCCTATTCACCTCCTTCTACATCCCCAGCTCCTGCACCCCGCAGTGAGCTCGGGAGCCATCGCTGCAGCAGGCTGTAAGTAAAGAACTCTCTGTTGGCAACACAGCTCTTATCAGGACCACCCTGGAGGAACACTAAGGGAAGAAGTAGGGACAGTAATGAGGAGAGAGTGCTGCTTGACATTGTAATGCCTCGTCTGTGCTCCAAGTCACTGATGCTGACCTGTTTGCAGTAAGTTAGAATCCAGCTGCCTCCTGCCTGGGGGAAAAAAATACACTAGGCCACTTCTGGCCAGGCCGTATGTGTTTGGGGTTGCCCAGTGACCCTGGACATTGCTCAGATGTCTTACACATGATCACACCTCGGTGGCCTTCAGGGGGGTGTTCTTTCTGAATTGAGGTTACTAATGGGGTGGCGAGGTATTTGCCGCTTGAAGATTCCCCAGAAATTAAATCCTCAAGATTGCACTTGATGAGAGATCCTGAAAGGGCCGAATGTAAGGTTTAGTTCAGTGTTCAAAGTAATGACAGATTCAGAGGGAGGTGTGAAATTTCTTCTTAAAGGTGAGGCGCAAAAACATTTCATAAACAAATGAAAGAGGAAAAACCCCAGCCAAAGTCTGTAAACTATTATCTCCGTTTATTTCAAAAAAGCAGATGGATTTGACTTGTTTTTTATAAATTAAACAGTTAGATTTTTTTCTTTAAAGTCCTTTTTAAGGAAAGCTCCATTTCCACGACTGACCCCTCTGAGATCAGAATTCGGGGTTTTCTGGATGGAGTCTGAGTCTTTCAGCGTCACCAAGGCGCGTTTCACGATCGCCCACACTGCAGGGCAGAAACAGAACCTACTGTTATACCGCACTGATGCCATCAAAGGGCTTGTGGGGCGGGTAATTAATATTCAGCTCAGGTCTCCGCCTTACTCTGCGGAGACCTGCTTACCCGCGTAGGTGTGGAGGGTGGGGGTGGTTGTTTTGAAACAAGCATCAACACCCTGTATCTGAACATACTTCATTTCATGGCAGGTGGTCTCAGAACCCACTTGCTCAGGACCAGGGTCTGCCCTAAAAGGCAGCACCTCATCTCTTTTTCTGCTTCCTACTCCTCACTTTTTTCAGCGAAGAAAGGAGCTGTAAACTAGACCACATTAAGATATTAGGGACTAAATTAGCCAGACCTTATAGAGGTGTTTGCATTTTGCAGAGCGGAAGAATTCAGGCCAGGGCTGCAGGAGGTGGACGGTGCACGTGAAGCCCGGAAGGCTAACACAAGAATGGGGGAGCCCGGGGGAGATCTGGAGAGGCCCTCTGAGGGCACCTCAGATTCCACCAGATTGGTCCTGATCATTCTCCCAGAAGTGAGGACCCTTTTGATAAAGATGAATTTTGGAGAGTGAGAGGAGGCCTTAGTTGGAGGGCGGGGACAGTGAGGGGGGTGGGGAGGTTGGTGCAGAGTAAAGATGGTCTTATCTGCACACCGCTGTGAAGTCCTGCAAAAGGGGAAGAGAGACAGCCAATGAAGCTGCGTGAATTCCATCTCCAGCCCGGGCTGCTGCTCAGCAAAAGTCAAGGATCTGGTCATTGAAAGACCCTTGGACTGAAATCAAAAGAACTAGAACCTCCACAAAGCCCCTCTAGTAGCTGTGTGACATATAAGCCACCTTCCCCCTCTGCACCCTGTAAAACAGGAATGATCAGGAGATGGTTGGCAGAGATGAAATGGGCTAACGCGCTTGAAGTTGCCTCCATTTAGAAACGGTTAGAAAATGTTTGTCAAATGATTTCCAGAAGCAGTGGGACTGGAAGCGTTTTCTTTAGAGCAAGGTAGCTCTCTTCCTCGCTTGGCTTATACCTGAGAGGAAAGGGAGAGAGTGATAGTAACCATGTGAGGGTGCACAATTTATGGGATAAAAGGATCACTAATCACAGGCCCTCTGACAATTCTCCAAGAGCCCAGACGGTGACCACAGGGAGGCTGACGGCATAGGCTGGCATCAGGATCAGGCTGGAGAGCAGAAGTGGACGTGGCAATGGCCCAGGTGGGCCCAGCCCATGTTCCAAGCATCAGGACACATGGGCTTTCCTGTTGAAAGCTTCCAGGGACACCACCCAATTTGGGACCTCAGATTTGGCAAATAAGCAAAGGAAAAGTCGGTCCCAATGATTTTCCAGGGCTTCCATTCTCTCTGACGTGTTAGATTCCTGTTAGCATTAACCAGAGGCAAACATTTGTTTGCTTCTGCCGGAGGACAGCCAGGCCATAAAACGCCATCCCTGACAAGGTTAAGGCTGCAGAGTCTGACACTGATCCTGTCTCCAGAGTCGCCGTGTGTGTGCGTGCGTGCGGGTGCATGTGTGTATTAAGGTAGCGTTATAGTTTTCTTTGTTAAGTACGTTGAGTAAGAAAAGAAACAACACACATTGCAATAACCTTGCCTTCTGAAAAGTCCTCTCATTCCTTCAAGGGAGCAATTTTGTTTTTTAAGAGCTGTTTTGTCATAAAGACAAAAGTCTTAGCAGGCTTTGAGTTTTTCTTTTTCTTTCCACCGTGTGTAATTTCAAATTGTGCTGCGGTGATTTGGCCTGGAACTTGGTGAAGACAGCTCAATGGCGCCCCCTGAAGGCCAATGTGGAGGGGTGCAGTAAAGAGGATAAGGTGAGGACCCTGGAGCCTCGGACCAGCTGAGAAAAATCAGTATCCAGGTCGAAAGGCAGAGCCAGCAAAACCAGCTAGCCACATCACTGCCTGGGTCTGACCCAAGGAGCTGTTTGATACGTGCCCACGTGGTTGATGAGAGAGTGGGCTTTGGCCTAAGACAGGCCTTGGACTGAATTCCAGCAAAGACGAGTTCCTTAACCTCTCTGGCTTAGTTTCCCTTTCTGTAAAATACAGAATGGAAGGTAATATTTTTGGATTGCTTACTATGTGGCAAGATCTGTCATAAGTGCTTAGCATGTGTTAACCCACTTAATCCTCACAAACCCTTATGATTTATGTGCTATTGTTATCCACTTTGTGCAAAGGAGAAAAGTGAGGCCCAGAGAAAGGTAGAAACCTCCACAGTTGGTCACTGGCAGGACCAGGTTTGAACCTTGGCAGTGTGGTCAGGAACCTGGATTCAATCACACATCACAGTGCCTCCCACACATACCCAGCTGGCCCATGGGAGGACCAGGGAGAAAACGTCAATGGCCTGACTCTGAGCCTGGCCCAGAATAAATGCCCAATAAATAGTAACCATAATTGGGTTCCCACTCTTGGCCGACCACTCCCATATGCATGACCATAGGGAAAACATTGTTACTTCTCTCTGCCTCAGGTTCCTTATCTGGAGAATGGGTCTATGGGAACAACCTCTCAGGCAAGTTCGAGTATATATTTTATGCTAACCTAAGGGTCTCATAGAATCTAGTAGACAAACCCATCACTTCACTTCTCAGGACACTTCCTCATCAATGAATAGGAGTGGTTGGTGATCCTTAAGGACACCTCTAGTTCAATGACATTTAAGTCATTTCTGTTGACCCCTGAGGGAGACATAGAATGTGGTGGACTGCAGGCATGAATGTTGAGTCCCTTAGGAGCTCCTCTCAGCTCTGCTCCTTGCTGGGGGTCCTGGAGTCTTCTTAACAGTCAAGTTGGTTAGGAGTCTTTGCAATGTGATCAGGGAACAGGCTTGGAGGCAGAGAGGTGGTTCAGAGGCTCTCGAGCATTCTGACCAACCCCCCTCCACCTCCCCAGCCCCACCCACCCCTGGCCTCACTTGTCTGCCCTATAACACGGTGCTTGTGTTGTCTACCTCACTCAATTAGACGTAGCAGAAGAAGGAAGAATCCATGTAGTGTACCCCGGGGTCTAGTTAGCGGGGCTGAGCTCTGCTTCCCACTGCTCAGTGGGAGAAAGAATCTAAATTTAGCACCTAGCATAAAAGTTACCATACATGCAGAGAATCGCAAAAAGACATAACTAGGCGGACACTTACTGTATTTTAAAACTCCACTAACTCTTGTGTGACTAGCTTATTTCACCTAGCATAATGTGCTTGTTTCACTCAGCATAATGTCCTCCAGGTTCATCCATGTTTTCCCATTTGGCAGAATTCCCTTCTTTTTAAGGCTGAATAGTATTCCATTGTATGTTTGTACCACATCTTCTTTATCCATTCATCTGTCGATGGACATTTAGTTTGTTTCCACATCTTGGCTACTGTGAATAATGCTGCAATGAACATGGGAGTGCAGATATCTCTTCAAGATCCTGATTTCACTCTTTTGGATAAATACCCAGAAGTGGGATTGCTGGATCATATGTTAGTTCTAGTTTTAATTTTTTGAGTCACCTCCGTATTATTTTCCATAATGGCTGCACCATTTTGCATTCACACCAACAGTGTACAAGGGTTCCAATTTCTCCATATCCTCGCCAACATCTGTTGTCTTTGTGATTTTTTTGATAATAGCTATCCCAACAGATGTGAGGTGATATCTCATTGTGGGGAAATATAATATGAAATGAAGTGTCAAATTAACAGGTAAAAAAAAATCCAGTAAAAAGTATTTGGGCAATTGGCATACCACATCAAAAAATAAATTATGTATGAACCAAAAATATCAATGAACTCTTACTATAAATTTTTAGTACTCTTATTGTTGGTATTAACTTGTGACAACAGGAGAAAAATTCAGCTCAGGGAGAACTTCCCAATTATACCAGTTCACACACACACACACACACACACGTTGCTATAAAGAGAAACTCTTTCTCTGCAGCTTTATTTTAAGGAGAAGGACAGGTAAGTTTAGAGGTAGGAGCAGAGGAGCCAGAAGCTGTCTTCTGTGGGGAGGGGGGGTCTTGGACCGCCTTCCAGAGGGAGGCCACATTTAAGGGGCATTTCTTTTGAGAAAGGAGAGGTGCCGGACTCCTCTCAGTGCAGCAGCTCATGAGCATAAGCTGCATTTTCTAGGAAATCTGCTCTTGTCCTTAACCTAGAAGATGCCCCTCTCCGCAGCTTCCCTTGACTGCAGCCTTGGGAACTCGTGTTCTGCGCCTGGAGAGACCCCTTCTGCTGAAATGCTGGTGGTGCAACGCAGCCAACCACTGAGATCTCACAGGAGATGCCGGGAGACAGGCAGAGGCTGAAACCTGCCCAGGGCCTGGGCAGCCCCCTCTAGTCCCTGATGACTCAGAGCACTGCTCTGCCCCTCATTGTGTGCACCCGGGACCACTGTGTCCTTCAGCAAGGTCTTCCCCTGCTCCCGTGCTGGGTACCGGGCACTGTGCTGGGAGCTGCTGAGGACAAAGGTGGGCACGACACTGTCCCTTTCCATGAGACACTCAGAACCCACTGCAAAAGAGAACCGGGCACATGTGATTGTAGTGCGGATGGAGGGTCTTTGCCAGAGGGCACAGCAGGGCAGTGACAGCTCTGTCAGAGGAACACACAGAACCTTCCCAGGAGAGGAGCTGTTTGGGCTACTAGAGGGACTGTCTGCCAAATGGAAAGGGAAAAGAGCAGTTAGGCAGAGAGAAGAGCAGGCAAGCCACAGCAGCCTGGGGGAGGAGGCCAGGGGCAGGGGTGCCGGGGGGGTGTTCCCAGGTCGGGCAAGCAGTGGGAAGCAGTGGGAGTCAAGGCTGGAAAGACAGGATAGGGGTATGGAAGGGCCCTGTGCGCCACGCCAGGGGCTTGCAATCTGTCCTATAGGCAGTGTTTTCAGAGGACAATGAATATTTACATGGGAAACCCGGGACTCCTCCAGGACGCCCACCTGGCCTGGGTTTGGAATGACACAGGGACAAAATGATAGGGCAGTGGCCACCCAAAGAGCCAGGGACATCTTTCTTTATCCTCGATTTTTCAGTCTAAGTGTCATTTATCACCTCTTTCCTGAGGATAATATGATACATTTATGACCAGCAGGGCTGGCTATGGAGGCCCATATCAATTCCGAATTTAAAGTGCATAATCACCCAGAGAAAAGTCTCTACTACTCCATGGGACTTCTGAGGTAACTAGAATCCAACTTGGAGGAGTTTTGCAACAAAATGGGGCTAGAGAGATGAAAAAACAAATATGTTAAGAAAGAAAGGCATTACTGAATTCACCTTTAGAACACATCAGGTTTTTAAGGAAGATAAATCACATCAACCCAGACATGCTGGGTGACCCTCTTAATGAAAGAAGTGACAGCTGGGCCAGCAAAGAAATGACTCATGTCCCAAAAAGCCCAGACCTTTAGCAACTCTGTAATTTTTTAAAATGCTCATGAAAACAATGGTCCCTATAAGACCCAAATGGATAACTGACCAGGAATGAGAAGACTGGATCCCAGCTCAAGCGAAGCCTGGCCACAAGTGGCTCCTCTGACAGACACCTAGGGGCTGCCCTGGGCCCTGGGCCCCACCTCCTGCTGTGTGGGTGTCCTGGGTACAGAGAATAACTGAAAAGTCCACTTGGCAAAAAGGCCCAAATGGAGGGCTTGCTCTGCTCATGCAGAAAGCAGACCCGTTTTCCTCAAGACCCCTGTAGCCGCTAACTGACCCCAGACCCAGAGAATAGCCCAGAGGCTGGAGCCTCGCCCTGTCAGCTCCTCCGGCGCCTGCCCTCTCCCACAGCTCAGCAGAGGAAAGTGATGGTCTCACAGGATCCTATTACCAAGTGGGGCTCCAAGTCAGGTGATGTGACGCTCCCTGGTCCCCACCCCGTGGCTTTCTCATAACCCTGGCTGCTCAGGGCAGACAGGCTCCAAAGCTGCTGACAGTCCTCCTTCTGGGAAGGAGCAGGAAATGGGGCTCCCTGAGATCTTGGAGGGGTCCCTCTTCCAAGGCCCTTGCCAAGCCAGGAACATCTACTTGCAGGAAGGGCCAGCCCATTCAGGCCACAGAGCCCGGGGCTTCACAGTGATCCCGAGGTTTGAGGAGGTCCAGGCTCCTCCCTCTGAATGGTCTTGTTTGTCCCTATACTTGCCCTGCCGGCCACAGTGTCCAGCATGCAATACACACTCAATCATTGCTTACTGAGTGCATGAACTGACAGCAGAATTAGGTTGTCTCCATCGCCATCATCACCAAAACAACCACAGCAGCAGCAACAGTAGCACCCAAGGCCTTTCCAGCTCAGTCTCCCAGCAAGGCCATGAGGTGGACACCACTATCACACCATTTTCCAGGTGAGCTGAGAGCAGCAGCTCGCAGAGCTGGGCTGCCCCCCAGGCCCTGCCAACTGTAGCCTACGCACAGGCGCAGCCTCTCAAAGGCACGCTCCTCATGACACGCCTCACCGGGTCTCAATAGTGCCTGGAACGGTGCCTCGGGAACAGTCTCCTGCCCAGCCAAGGGGGCTGACTGGGCCAGGAGGGGGCTTCCTCCCCACTCAAAACCCGGGATCAAATGTTGTTGCACTGTCCTCCTCTCCTGCCTGGTCTTTCATTCATTTAGCAAATAATCGTTGAGTGCTTGCAATGTGTTCTGCTAAGCACGTGAGATGAATGGTAAACACGACGTGTGGGTCTTTGTAGCTGTGTGTCTGTTTTACTGACGGGGTGGGGAGTGAGTATTGGAGAAGAGTGAGCGGGAATTACAACACCCAGAAAACCATTCTCACTAGTCTCCTGCCTCTAAGTTCTACTTTCCTCACAACCACCCCCACCGTCCCCCAAAAGCCTGCCTTTCTAGATGACATCCGGCGAGGCATCTTAGGTACCCTAGTCAGCCCCTCCCACCATCATCAAGTCATGGGAAAAGCACAGAAATTAGAACAAACAAAACCTGTGTCTGAATTCCAGCTTCACCATTTCCTAATTGAGGAATTCCTGAGCATCAGCTCACATCTGTAAAATCATTTCCCCTTCGGTGCTCTCAGATAGGCTAGTATCGCTAGGGTGAGACACAGTTTGGACTGGGTCAAGGGGTAAAGACCAGGTGAGAGAATGAGACAGCAAATGCCCACTGCTCTGGGGAAATGAGCATAAAAAGAGGAAGAGAGATTCGATGGCAGCTGGGAGCGGGAGTGTGGTTGAGAGAGAACGTCTAAGGGTAGGAGAAGATGATACAGATTTGTAAGCTGAGGACAGCAGAGAGGGAGAGGTTAAGACATAGGAAGAGGAAGTTAAGACTCTTGGAAGACGCAGAAAGAGCCAGGCCGACGTGGAGCGGGGGTGGAGTTGAGGGACCCAGGAGTACAGTGCCCTTCTGCTCAGGGCTGAGTGGGAAGGAGGCAAGTCTAGGAGTAGGAAGGTGTAGAGAAGTATGTACAGAGCCAAGCGGACGCAGGGGGAAGATCATTCCTGATCGTCTCACTTTTCTTCTATGAAATGGGACTAAGAACAGCTTTGAGAATCAGGCACTGAAATATTCAAGGGAAGCTTGACGTGCGGGCAGAGAGGGTTTGAACCGGGCAGTGAGGGGCAGGGAGGAAGGAGCTGACCAGAAACAGGTGAGAGAGTTTCAGAAAGAGACAGCCTCTGAGTTCTAGTTGAGTTAGGAGACCACGAATTTTAGTTGTAAAATTGTAGTTTTAAAAAATGTAGTTAAAAAATGGTGGAGGATAATGAAAAGTTGGGCTGAGTATTCCTGAGGCTGCACTGGCAAGTGGTGGGGAGCAAAAGGAGAGGGAGGGGAACTGGGGTGAAGCAAGAGCAGGAGGTCGAGGGGACAGGGAAAAGAAAATTGGCAGAGGGATGGGGAGGGGGCCTGTCCTGTGCTGACCCAGTGTCGCAGGGGTAAGCAGCACAGTTGAATGTCGCTGACCTCAAATGCCTGAGCTATGGTCCAAATTATTTTGGAGCCAAAACTGACCTAAGATCCAAGACGGAATTAGCCTTCACCTTGGGGAGCAAATAGTCCATCACGGTTGCCTCTGTCCCTCAGGTAATGTCCTCCCATTTTCTACGTTCTCTACCTCCTGGAGTCTGTCCTGGATGAGCTATCTCCTTGTTGGGAGCAGTGGTGAGGGTGCCAGGCCCGGGTGCCCAGGGAGCAAAACACAAAGAGCACTCACTCTCAGTGACGTGCAAGTGTGGGTCATCGCTGCCTGCCACCCTGCAAAAATGACGGTCCTCAGTTCGTCAGTGCTCCATGGTACAGAAAGAAGACGACAAACACACTGCCCAATCTTGGAACTTACAGACTAACACTGACAACATTTTAGAAACAGGCCTAAAAGACAACTGAACAAACTCCAGAACATTAAACAGAATCAGCACGGTACCAACATCCTCTGCTTTAGCCAAGAGAGGAGTTATGAATCCAGTACATTTGTGTTCCGTTTTCAGTGGCCATAAATGATGGGTGCTGTGAGAACCTGAAGCACCGTCAGCTTGGGCTCTAGAATTTACCCCTAGCACCAACAACAGGCATTTACTGACCACCTCCCCTGTGCCAGACATTATAAATACATTGAGGATCCTTAGTTTCTGGAAGTTTTCAGTTTGGCAAGTTACCCCTGGGGCAGCCCACTAGCCGTGCTTTGCAGTCTCAGACAACAGGAAAGCAGCCGCTGGCCCCGGAAGGCTCCGAGAGCCTGCCGCCTGGTGGCCAAGTGCTCTGCCTGCAACGTCCACGTCCCCCTGCACCGAGCCGGGGAAAGCTGTCGTTCAGAGACCTAAGCCCCGTCTGCTACTGCGCCTTCCTTTCCCTTTCTCCCCACCTGTTTCCATGAATTAGAAGCCACTGAAATGTAAAAGTAAATAAATAAGAAAGCTTAGCGAGAGCCACCGAAGAACCTGAGAGCTACTGAGTGTCCCCTTGGCCTGCCTGCCTGTCTGAGACGGCCACAGGCAGCTTGGGAATCTCACTCTTGAAGCGCCAAAAGCAACAGGAGCCGTGGACCAGAAACACATTTGCTTCTCCCCCGCTTCCCGCTGGATTATTTTCCCATCACCTCCATCCTTAACAGGGGCCTCGCAGAGGACCCACGGGAAGCAGGGGCTTCTCACAAGCTCAGGAAAATGACACCCTTGGACCAGATTCGCACACGCTTCATGTGGCCCACGAAAGACCCTCCAAGGTCTCTTGTAAGAAGGCCATCGTGTCTACAGGGAGATGGAACAGACTAGAACAGGCCACCCACAGGTGAATCTCTGTCCCCTCTGCAGCGTCCCTTCCCCAGCTCTGGACACTGGCCCCGGAGAATCTCTAAGCTTCCTTTTCTTCTCTCTCCTACAAGAGGAAGAATCTCAAGGGGGCAAAGGTTGATACAGGCAGTCCAAAGGGAAAGGAAGCTTTGGCAAATTATCCTCCATTCAATCATTGTCTAAAGCCAAACAGAAAAGTCCAAGAAAAATAAAACCTGAATTCTTGGATTTTGGTTTTAATTACCACGCTGACTGTGTGTTCCCTATTTGTCATATTTTTGCGTTGTTTGATTACTGTGTTGACACACTGGAATGAGAGATCCTCAACAGGCTTTCTATTCTCTCCAGACACCCGGCGTAAAGGAAAAGCCACAACTCCGTTCAGACTGGCTGCTCACCTCCTCAGGACTCTTGGCTTGACATCTTCCTTTTCATTTCTTCATCCTTAAATTGTAAAACATGTGTTTCATAAAAGAACTGTGAAGACCTTTGATCTGATTTCCACACGTGGAGATGTTTACTACGAGTGTCATACTGAGCTTTCTGCTTTAGCCCCTCAGTGGCTCTGCCCCCCTGGGACAGTGACCAGAGTGGGCATGGCACATAGACCCCTTCTCACGCCTCATCTCCCAGCACTCCCTCACCACTCCCATGCTACACCCACACACACGGAGCCACCTTCCCTTCCCCGACAATACCAGGCCCTCACACAGCTTTGTCCAGAGTCCTTCCCCACCAAGTCCACCTGGAAAATCTTCATTCACCTTCAAGTTCCTACTCAGATATCCTGTGAAAATGTCTCTAACTCCACCAGAAAGGGTGTGGTGTGTCTCCAGCTCTCACAACACTTTTTACTATACAGTAGGATTATTGTTTGCTCTGTCCTTCCCACTATACTGAGCTCCTCCTGGGCAATGTTCATACGGAATCCCCAGAATGTAGAGATAGCACTGCCTGCCTGTGAGGGGCACTCACAAGTCCTCTTGTTTAACGAATAGATGAATGAATACAGAGATAGAGAGACAGGGAGAAGGAAGGAAGGGAGGGAGGAAGGGAGGAGGGAAGGAAGGAAGGAGGGAGGGAGGGAGGGAGGGAGGAAGGAAGGAAGACAGAAAGAAAAAGAGAGAGAGAGAGGGAGGAAGGAAGGGAGGGAGGAAGGGAAGAAACGAAGGAGGGAGGGAGGAGGTAACTGGGCTGCCTTCATTTCCAGATGATCAAAACCCGTGCCAACAGGGACTCTGTACTGTGTTATATACCTCTGTCCCTCAGGTAATAGCACCCATTCTCCAGATTCTTTAGCTCCTATAAAAATCACATGTTTTGGGTCTCATGCCTTCAAGACCCCTGGAGAGGGGGAGGGGACAGCAGAGAAGCTAAATCAAACTGTGGTATCAGTGACTAATATTTATCTCCTCTTATTTAACATCTGAAATTTCAACAGTCTTTATTGCCTTAACCTCAGTGAGTGAGAGTTGTGAAATGTTGATTCCTCTGCCAGGGAGATATATTTGGGGGCAGAAGGGAGATTCTGGAGCTTTTTAATTACCTACAGAGTACACCAAAGTAACTGCTTTATCCAAAGTGGAGTAAGCCATGGGAGTCCTGTCCCTCATAGAAGCCCTTGAACTCAAGGTCTCTGAAACCTTCGTTTGGAATCTACAGAGGAAGAAGTCTGAGAATTTGGGGCAAGTGGGGAATGGATCAGAGAGATAAGAGAAAAGAAGGAAGGAAGCAAGAAAAGAAAGGGAGAAAAAAGAACTCCTCTGGGGAGTGCTCAGTGCGATCTGACGCTACTGTTGCACACGTTCCATCCATGAGCCCAGAGTCTTCACAGGATATGTTGGTTCTAATGGAAACAGGAAACTTGTGAGGAAGTGTCCGGAAGTGAAAGAAATGTTTCAGGAGATAAATCAACACTCTGTAAACCCAGAGATGGTGCTTGTTTGGGCATAAGCTGAGACAAACAGGACACCCAATGATCCTCAAAACATAGAGTGTGGCGGACCACCACGAAGAGGGACTCCACAGGCTGTGGTCTCTGTAGCTGCCACTGCTGTTGCCACAGAGAGGAGCGCTGAGACAATTATTGAGATGTGTAAGCCCCCGCCCATTGCTTTTTCCTTAAATACCTAACATTTCAGGCAAGGAAAATCTACTGCCATTATAACCTGAATGGATCTGGATTCCTCACATCCCTCTATAAGCGTAAAGAGTCTCCAGCACAGTTTCAACTCCACTTTTTCAGGAAATAACCTCTGACTGCCCAAGACTGGGGTAGGGACCTCTCCTACATGCTCCCACAGCTTCCAGGACAATGTTATAAAGTAAACTGTTCTGTAGTCACCTGATTACTTATCTGAATCCCTTACTATATAAACCCAAACAAGGCAGAGACTAGGTCCTGTTTACTCTGATATCCACAGCTAGGCACAATGCCTGGCACATGAGCGATATACACTACCCTCTATCAACTAGGCACAAGACAGATTTGTTGTTAGTGCTGTCGAGGCCATTCCAACCTTGTGTACAGCAGAGCGGAACCCTGCCCTGTCTTTTTGCACTATCCATTCACCTTCTGGCGCTCTATCAGACAATGCTCTGCTGCTCTTCATAGGGTTTTCATGGCCAATTTTTTCAGCAGTGGGTGGCCAGGTTCTTCTCCCTAGTCTATCTTAGTCTGGAAGCTCCACTGAAACCTCTCCACCATGGGTGACCCTGCTGGTGTTTGAAATACCCGTGGCATAGTTTTCAGCATCACAGCAACACATAGCCGCCACAGTATGACAACCGACAGACAAGTGATGTGGTGCCCTGACCAGGAAACGAACCCGGGTCACAGCAGTGAGAGCACCAAATCTTAACCACTAGACCACCAGGGCTGGCACAAGACAGATCCTCAACTAATATTTGTTAAATTGAATCAAATATTGGCCTCTCATAATAATAATAGCAAATGTGTATCTAGTGCCTGCCGATCAGCGTATTTTGAATGTATTAACCCTTAATTTCACAATGACTCTCTAAGATGCATACTAGGATTCTACAGAGACTGAGAAGAGAACTGAGACACAAGAGATGGAGTTCTTGCCCAAGTACACCCAGGAAATTAGCACCACAAACAGGCTGTGGGCCCAGGCAGTCTGGCTCCAGAACCCATTCTCTCAGCATTACGCGACACTGCCTCTTGTAACTTTCAGAAACTTCCAATTCAACAAACATTTACTCCATGTCAACTATTCCAGACCTGGAGGAAGAAAGACGAGCAAGCCAGGACGCCCTTAAGGAAGTGGCCGGGCTAGCTCGTGCTAAGGAGGGTCAGGGCTACTCCAAAACACGCATAAACGGAGTTTTCTCTACCAATCTCCTTGACTACTGAAAAAAGCATGATTTGCAATACACTAGTAAGAAGGCTCTGTGAACATAAAGTGCTACAGAGATTCCTAATTAGTTCAGATTTTTTTCCTACTATTTAAAAGTTTCTACTCTTTCCAACTTGTGCTAAAAACACCATTTTCTTAATACATGAAAAAAATGAATACTATAAATATAATCTCCACATTACAGGAGAAAAAGGATTCTACCACTTCAGGAGTGCAAGTATACATTACAACCATTTGATATGGGAATTACTGACAGACTGTCATTGTAAAATGTTCGCTTAAGCAAGTTTTCTGAGACACCACCCTACCAGCACTAACTAAGCTCCGAGCAACAGGTCCACCCCTAACGTTTGGGCGTCCAGGTCAAGAATATAAATGGAGGCCAACATAGCATATGTTTAAATATTTAAAGTTTAACTCAAGACAACAAACTGGTAAATAAATATGTTCTATCCTCCTAACTTGGTAAATAAACCTTTACAATGACAACAAACCTTTAAAACGTGTAAAGCTATGGTCTTTATAGTACTGCAAGTTAGTGAAATATCAAAGACGACTGAATTTCATTATTATTTTGAAGGCTTGATTGATCTCTTAAAGGACCAACAATGTTTGGGTGAGAATAAAATAAAGATTATAAATTATAAATTTATAAATAATAAATTATAAATAATAAATTGTTTTATATTTATTCCATAAACTTTATTTCTCATGCCTACATTTCAATCAAATTAACTATGTTGTTATAATCAAGATTTTTAAATAATTTATGTTCTGTTGACCATACTAACTTAATGAGAAGAGGTAACTGCACTCAAAGTGTAGACATTCTGAGTACATTTTATCAAAACCCCAAATTAAAGTGAATGTTAAAAGGGAGGAATTAATTGTTACCTTTCTTTTCCAACTGCCTTAATCTGCTGCATAATTCTCTACTCTTGCTTAAAAACAAAATATCAACTACTTCTCCTGTCAGGATGTTCTTTGTCCCCTCCTCTCCCTGTATTCGAATATGAGGAGATACTTAGGACATTTTACTTCTCCCCACTTCTCTTTACGCCAAAAGGAATCTGACAGCGTTTTCCTTCTGCACTTCACTGGCTTATTTTCTTAAAATTCTTTAATTCCAGGACATTATTAGAATTTCCCTCCCAGTCTCTACGGTCTATACCTTTATTTCAAGAATTATTCTTTAGCATTTACCACACATTTCCAGACAGCCTACTGTTCAGTCATTTGGTTTATTCATTAGTTGTTGGGGCATTTGAGCATCTCCTCACTTCACTGCTGCAGAGAAGAAGCCAGATGCTAGTCTGATTGCTTCTCATTTACATCTAACATGCTCTTCTTGTCTGGAAATTCAAAATACCTTCCCCTTTACTTTGAAGCTCTGTAATTTTACAAGAATGTGGTTACCAGGTTCTAATATTCACTGAGCACTTAACATAGATTGGCCACTACCCTAAGCAGTTTTCATGTACGGACTCATTTAATCCTCACAAGAACACTTTGAGGCAAATACTGTGATTTCCATTTTACGGAGAGAAAACTGAGGCTCAGAGACTAAGCACATGACCTAAATTCAAACAGCTCATAAGTGGTGGAGCCAGGCTTCCAATTCAAATGGCCTGTTTCCGGAACCTGTGCTGCTCACCACTCACCACCTGTGTGCCTCTGTTTTTAAAATTAAACTTGACTGGATCTTGGCGCCCCTTTGATTCCACAGACTTAAGTCATCTTTCAGCGCAGGAATATATTCTTCCATACTAGAGTTTTTTAAAATATTGCTCTCTTCCATGTGTCGTTTGTCTTTCTAGAGTTTTTGCATCACTTCCTTCAGGAAGTCTTCCCAGATCTACTGAAATTAGTTTAATCCTCCCCTCCTTTGCTCTCTCATAGTACCATGGACTCACTTCAATTTCAGATCTTAGCACATATCCTTTCCTGGTTGCTCATCTATCTCCACCAATAAACCATAAGCTGATTAAGGGCAGAGAGTGTATCATGTTCACTGCTGTATTCCCAATACCTGTTTCAGTGCTTGACACATGGTAGGTTCTCAGTAAATTATGGCTACTGTTAAATTAAGGGAATGAATTCTGACTTCTGAATACACTATGTGCTGCTGGAAATTTCTCCAGCAAGCTCTTCCCTTCTGTTGACCCACGGGTATTTCTATCAGGAAGTCAGCTAAGTCTATGCAACGTCTAGTGGGCACCCATCTGTCTTACAGAGTCACCCCCAATAGTCTCAGTCTGTCAGCACCCTCTCCCCTCACTTCTTCCCTCGCAATTAGACTCTGCAGCACTAATTTTTAAGCACATTTTAAACACCCTACTAAAAGGAACAGAACCATTTTCAGAGATGTAGGAGATCCCAGGATCCCCAAGAAAGGAGAGATCTGTGCAGTCTGAGAGGCAGGAGAGTGTGGAGTTGTGAGAGCCCCTCAGGGTGCAGCACGAGAAAGGCTCCTCTCACGCTGAGAGCCACACGGCCACAGCCACCCACTGCCTGTCGTTAGGTCGGTTCTCACTGTTTCCTCCTCTCTGCCGAAAGCTTTCACCTTAATTGATAAGATTTATTTCTATGGTACCACACTCTAATTTTAAAATAAAAGAAGAAATGGCATCTGGCCTTAATTTATGTCCTCCACTTAAGACTCTGCCAGCCTCCCATTAACATAGAGAAAGACAAAAACTCACAATACGAAAAACTAAGACTCTTGACAGAATCAGAGAAGACTTCCTACAGACTCTAAGTCTGGTAGACCTTGACTGACAAAAGCAGTCAGTGGTGTAGGGAACAAGGCAAGTCTGCTCGCTGCTCTCTGCTCTGCCCTGCTCCAAGGCACCAGTGAGGGATACTACCCAGCCATCCTCTACAGAGTGGGCACCTCCAACCCCGAATGTGCCATTTCTCCAGCCCTCTCCCCCACTCCCAGCAGTACTTGCTTCCACAACTAATTAGAGACTGCAAATCCAAGAATAAAACTCACAGAAGCTGGGTGGAGGGTACTAGAAGGGGTGCATTGCTTCCTGCAAGGCAAAAGCATCAGAAGGAAAGCCCAACAAGGGAATGCAAAGTGACAGAGCCAGGAGAGTCCCCATTGTCACCAGTTCTGGAATTCACAGGTTTTCATGTAGCCTACATGTTCAGCCTGATGGAAAAGAGTAAACTAAAGGCAGGAGAGGACGCTCTCTCATGCCAGCAGAGCCAGCTGGATGAAGAACTGCCAGGCATTGGGCATTTAGCTAAGCCCTGAGTGTATATTAACCAGACATATATACTCCAGTTGAAATAAAAGGGTGATTTAACACGTGCCCAAGGATATAGAGAGTACATACAGGCAATCCCCACACTTTGAATATTGGCAAACATTTTGTTTGGTTAGCCATGGGTCTTATAAAAAAAAAAAAATGGCAGATCATGGGAAACGGCCCATCATCTTAAAGGCTCTGGAAAATATCAGACCTCTAAAATGGCAACTTCCATAGGATGCCCGAAGATATGGCCTCTTTGAAATAGTAACAAAAAGTCTATGGAGAGACAGGGTGTGATAAAAAAGAAAATTACAAAAAGATAAAAAGGAGATAAGTAAGATCATGGAAGATTATGAGCTATGAAAAATACAATAGCAAAATTACATTGAAGGGAGGAAAATGTAGAATTGAAATTGCAGAAAAACCAACTGGTGATTGGAGAACAAACTTGAAAAGTTCTTCCAGAATGCAAAGGAAAACAGTCATAATGAAAATAGAGAAAAGATCCTAGACACGGAGGAGAAAGAATGAAGTTCTAGGATAAGCATGGGAGTGTCCCTAAGGAATAAGCCACAAGGACTCCAACCAGAGTAACAATAGGAATCATAGCCAAAGAACACTTTTGAGGAGGAAAAAAATGTCCTTGAGACCAAAAGTATTCACCATGTGGGAGGCCAAATCAACAACAAATAGGCATATTCTGGATATATATTGTAAACATAAGGATAACAGGAAACACCCTACAGGTATGCAGGTAGGAATCCATGTTACCTACAGTGGAACAGAAAATAAGATTGGCAGAGTGTTTATGGAAAATATTGAAATAAAAGGATTATATGCTCATCAATGTTGTCTTTCACTAGCGAAGGTAACAAGAAAACATTTCAGTTTTTCCAGAATTCAGAAAATATAATACCATATACCTCTTTTGAACCCACATACCAAATGAGGGAGGAGTTTCAGATCCCGGGACTGGGATGTGGTGGTGTCCTCACACCAGCAGGCAGCATTGAAATGAATTACATCTAGAGTTAAACCTAAATAATTGCCTTAAACCATGGTAACAAAACTAAATGCAAATGTTGAAAGTGGTTTTAAAAGAGAAAATACAGAGTGTAAAAAGTAAGTATTTTGCAAGCAGCATCTGGATTAAAAACTCAGAAAAAGGAAAAACATTTATGGAAAAGTCAAAATGGCTGAATTGCATTATCTTCTATAGGAAAAGCTTCAGAAAGCAACTTTATTCTTGACTTTGGATAATTAAAGAAATGTAGATTAAAAAATTTTTTGTAAATGTCAATGTTACCAATAGTGCATTTAAAAGCATAATGCATTCCTTCTAAACCACTGTTTTCTAAGGCCTTTCTCGCCACTGCAGCTCAGGATTTCACACAAACCATCCCTTCTTTTCCCTCCCAACCAGCCCCCTCCAATCAACAATTAAGGATGTTCGAGTCTCTGCAAACCTGAAAATATATTTGTGTATATTTTCACCCCCATATCTCCTTCCAACCTGGTGACTGTCAGTCTTGGGGTTTTTGAGAATCACCTGAGAGCTTTATAAAATATGTCAGGGCTTGGGGCCAACTCCCAGAAATTCTGACTTAATTGGTCCGGAAAGTGGCCTCAGCGTTGGGATTTTTTAAAGCACCTCCCATAATTCTAGGGTACAGACAAGGTTGAGAACCATGTTAGCCCTAACTCTCTGCTCCCCTGCCCAGCAAGATTCCTAGAAGGTTTTCATAAAACCTGTTCCATTCCCTCTTCTCCTAACCTTTCCCCAAACCACAACAATCAGGTTTCGGCCCCCATCACTTCTCTGAAATAGTTGATGCTGAGGTTGCCATAGACCCAAGTGCTGCTAAACCCAACAGACGTTTTTCAGCCCTCATCTTCGCTGACCTCTCCGCAGCTCTAGAGACCTGTCATGACCCTGCATTTCTTGATGAACTCACTTCCTTTAGATGCTGAGACCCGGTACTGTTCCGCATTTTCTCTGACTTCTCTGCTGCTCCCTTCAGTGGACTTCGTAGGTTCATCCTCCCTCCCCAGCCGTTAGAAGCCGTGCTCCTGAAGACCCGCCCTCGACCCTTTGGTGAGTAGAATCTCACCCGTGTTCTCCTTCATGAAGGACAATCTCCTTTGCGCCTGTGACTGCAATTTCCACCTCGCCTTTGGTGATTTACAAATGTGTTTCTCTAGCCTAGACCTTTCCTGTGAGCTGCAGCCCCACACAGCCCTGTCCCTGAGGACAACTCCCATCACCTCAGGCTCTCCCTGCCGACACTCTCCAGTGCTCTTTCTCAGTGCACTGCTCTCAGCCATTTGCACAAAGCCGGAAACACGATGTCTCCTTGACATCTCCCTCTTTCACTCTCCACGTTCCATCTACACCAAGCTCTATTCATAGCATTTCCTGAGTATCTCCTTTTCATCCACTTCTCCTCCACCTCCACAGCCATCCATCCAAACCAGCTGCCACAGTGTCTCTAGATGGTCTTGGGAACCTCTCAGTGGCCTCCTCTCACCCATCCTTGTCTCAAGGGAGCTTTGCAATCCACAGATCTAGGCTATCAGCTCCCCACTCCCACCAAAACTCGAATGACTTCCCATTTGTCTTAAGAGAGAAGAGAAAAAAAAAATTTTAAGAGAAAAAAGAAAATCCTTCCTGGTCTGGTCCTTGCCCTCCTATCAACTTCGCCCCCACCAATCTCCTCTCATCCCTCACCTCCACCAATCTCCTCTCATCCCTCGCCTCCACCAATCTCCTCCAGCCTCACCCCCACCACTCCCCTCTACCCTCACCCCACCACTCTCCTCTACCCTCACCCCCACCAATCTCCTCTCATCCCTCACCTCCACCAATCTCCTCCAGCCTCACCCCCACCACTCTCCTCCAGCCTCACTCCCACCTCTCTCTTCTACCCTCACCCCCACTAATCTCGTCCAGCCTCACCCCCACCACTCTCCTCTACCCTCACCCCACCACTCTCCTCTCCAGCCTCACCCCCACTAATCTCATCCAGCCTCACCCCCACCACTCTCCTCCAGCCTCACCCCAACCTCTCTCCTCTCCATCCTCACCCCCACCACTCTCCTCTCTACCCCTCACCCCACCACTCTCCTCCAGCCTCACCCCCACCTCTCTCCTCCCACCTCACCCCCACCACTCTCCCTTCACTCCCTGCATTCCAACCATGGTGACCTTCCAGTTCCTCAAATGTGCTGAGCTACCTCCCTACACGTGACCTTGACCCATATTTTTTCCTCTGCAGGGAAGTGTCTCCTCTACTCCATACCCCCTCCCTCACTCCAGCTCACTTCTTTTCGTCTCTGCAGAATCCACTCAAACACCACTGCTGCATGGAACCTTTCCCTCAACTCTACACCCCCTCCCTGCTGTATTCTACACCATCCTATCATCGTGCACATTTCCTTTCCTTTCACATAAGCATATTGTGTAATAATGCATTCATCTTTGTGGGTTTCTGACAAACGCCTGCCCTCTGCACCATGAAGGCCATGGGGGCAGGGACTGGTGAGCCCCATGAGGGCAGGGACTGGTGTCAGTTTTTACTCATCAGCCCCACAATCCATCACTGGCATGTAGTAAGTACTCAATAAATGTTCATTTGATGAACACTAAATCTAAAAACTTATGTAACGCAAGTGATGAAAAATGAAATTGCAAGAAACTACAAAGGAAGACACAAAACATAAACCTAAATAATGTTAAATTCCATCTCAGCAGATTTGAAAATAAATACAAATAGTTTAAATGCTGCCATTTAAAAATATTTTTTCATTTATTACATAGGTACATGTAAATTTTCACATAATATAATGGTTAGGAGAAAAAATCATCATATAAAGTTTTATATAATAAAATGTTAATTTATGCTCCCTCCTCAATAAAAACTGGAAAGGAATTCCCAAAATGTTAACAGCAATTATTCTGGGTAGTAGAATTATGGATAATTTTTATTTTCTTCTTTATATTTTTCAGAATTTTTTAAGTTATTTGTAAGAAAAATATATTAATCAGAAAAAAGTTATATCTGTCAATTATGCTTTCTATTATAGGTTACAGAAAACTAAATTCAAAGTGGCTTGAAAGATAACAGAAATTTATGGCTAACATAATTAAGAATGTTTGGCTATGGTTTAATCAGGTCCCTGGCTTCATTTATTGCAAATATCTTGTGTTTGGTCTATTTCCGTTTTTAGTTTCATCCCCAGATTGACTTCCCTCATAATAGCAAAATGCTGCAGTGGCTCCAGGCTTCCCATCCTTATACCATACCATACAGAAGGAAAGAAAACATCTGTGTGCCACTCTGATTGGATCAGCTTAGAACACAGGCCTACTTGTAAACCAATCACTGTGGCTGGAGGATGATGCTAGATCATTTCTCCAAAGCTAGAGGTGGAGTTGTACTCAGATTCCCTAGAACCACATAGATCACCAAACAGAAATTCAGAGCTGTTGGAAACAGGCAAGCGGGGAATGGATTCTTGACAGACATGTCTGCCATAAACATTTTAAAATAAAATACTTGCTTACCTAATATAAAAGATTAAAAGGCACTATGATGCAGTGAAAAGGGCATTGGTACAAGACAAGGACACTCCCTCTCATCACTCCTTTTCAACATCATATTAAAAGTCCTTGCTAATGCAATGGGGAAAGAAAAGGCATACAGATTGAGAAGGAAGACATAAAACTGTCCTTTTGCAGATGACACGATTATTTATGTAGAAAATCCAAAAGAATCAAGAAAAAAACTGTTGGAATTAATAAGAGATTATAGCAAGATTACAGGATACAAGGTTAATATACAAAGGTCAATTGCTTTTCTATATGCCAACAATGAACTTGAGTAGAATTTGAAATTAAAAACAATACTATTTACATTAGAATCCAAAAAAATCTAATACTTAGGGATAAATTTAACAAAATATATACAAGATCTATATGAGGAAAACTACAAAACTCTGATAAAGTCCAAAGAAGAACTAAATAAATGGAGAGAGATTCATGGACAAGAAGACTCAAGATTGTCAAGATGTCAGTCTTTCCCAACTTCATCTATAGATTCAATGCAATCCCAATCAAAATCTCAGCAAGTTATTTTATGGATATCAACAAACTGGTTCTCAAGTTTATATGGAGAGGCAAAAGACCGAGAACAGCCAACACAGTATTAAAGGAGAACTAAGGTGGAAGACTGACACTACCTGACTTCAAGACTTACTATAAAACTACGGTCATCAAGACAGTGCGGTATTGGCAAATAGATCAATGGAACAGAATAGAGAGCCCAGAAATAGACTCACATAAGCACACTCAACTGATCTTTGGCAAAAGAGCAAAGGCAATACAATGGAGCAAAGATAGTCTTTTCAACAAACGGTGCTGGAACAATGGGAAATCTACATGTGAAAAAAAAGAATCTAGTCACAGACGTTACACTCTTCACAAAAATTAACTAAAAGTGGATCTTAGAACCAAACGTAAAATGCAAAAACTATAAAACTGCTAGAAGGTAACAGGAGAAAACCTAGATGACCTAGGTATGGTGATGCCTTTTTAGATACAGCACCAAAGAGAAGCTGGACTTCATTAAAATTGAAAACTTCTGCTCTGTGAAAGACAATATCAAGAGAATTAGAAGACAAGCCACAGACTGCGGGAAACTATTTGCAAAAGGCATATCTGATAAAGGACTGTTATCTAAAATATACAAAGAAATCTTAAAACTCAACAATAAGAAAACAAACCTGATTAAAAAATGGGCCAAAAACCTTAACAGACACCTCCCCAAAGAAGATATACAGATGGCAAATAAGCATATGAAGAGATGTTCCACATCAGAAGTCATCAGGGAAATGCAAATTAAAACAACAATAAGAACCACTACACACCTATTAGAATGGCCAAAATGCAGAACACTACCACATCAAATGCTGGCAAGGATGTAGAGAAACAGGAACTCTCATTAATTGCTGGTGGGAATGCAAAATGGTACAGCCACTTTGGAAGACAGTTGGGCAGTGTCCTGCAAAACTAAACATACTCTTAGAATACAATCTGGCAATCATGCTCCTTGATGTTTACCCAAAGGAGGCGAAAACTTCTGTCCACACAACAACCTGCACTGATGTTTATAGCAGCTTTGTTCATAATTGACATGCTTGGAAGCAACCAAAATGCCCTTCAGTAGGTGAGTGGATAAATAAACTGTGGTACATCCAGACAATGGAACATTATTCAGCAATAAAAAGAAATGAGCTATCACACCATGAAAAGACATGGAGAAACCTTAAATGCATATTTCTAAGTGAAAGAAGCCAATCTGAGAAGGCTACATACTATGATTCCAACTATATGACATTCTGGAAAAGGCAAAACTATGGAGACAATAAAAAGATCAGTGGTTGCCAGGAGGTGGGGGCGGAGGGGGGGGGTGAGATGGACAGGCAGAGCCCAGAGGATTTATAGGGTAGTGAAAATACTCTGTATGATGTTATAATGATGGATATATGTCATTATACATTTGTCCCAACAGATTAAATGTACAATACCAAGAATTAACCCTTAGGTAAATTATAAACTGTGAGTAATTATGATGTGTTATTGAAGGTTCATCCTCGGTAAAAAAAAATCTACCGTTCTAGTGAGTGATGATATTGGATAAGGCTATGCATTTGTGGGAGCAGGAGACATATGGGAAATCTCTGTACCTTCCTTTCAATTTTATTGTAAACCTAAAACTGCTCTAAAAAAATTAATTCTATTAAAAAAAATGGAAAAAGAAAAAAAAGGACATTGGGACCAAAAATCAGGAGACCTGAGTTCAAATTCTGCCTTTTACTAGGTATAAGAAATTGGACATATCTTCAGGTCATTCTGCTTGTTTCCTGCTCTGTAAAATAGCTACCTAAGTGAGCCTTCTCCATTGCCATAGGAACAAAGAAAGGTAATATGGAGGCAGATGTGAGATGCAGATCTAGTGGTGGGGAAGTTTGAGGGGAGCCCACCTGGTGGCTTCTATTTTCTCAGTGAAGCAGGACCCAAGATCATCACAGGGCAGGAGGTGAGGAGGGAGTGCTGGAGGTGCGAGGGGAGTGGAGAAGGTTTAAAACAGTTGTTGCAGAAGTGGGAAAGGAATGTAGTACAATGATCCTCACAAACTAGTAACTCAATAAATATTTTCTGAATAAGTAAAGAAAGGATAGCTTTAAAAATTTTCAAGCTACATCATAGTTTTACAGTGAAAACAGAAATGAGCCATACATGTGAAGTGCACTATACAAATATAAAATAGCATTATGAAAGAAGTCAGTGGTTAATAAAAGGATTCACTTACCAGACATTTGCTTTGGATTTTCTAAAGTGCAGCTATTCTCGTCAGTAAGACACTTTTATAGGACTAACTGCAAGTATTTTCACGTGGATCACCACACTTTCTATACAACTTGGACTAATGGCTGGGCAGCATGGTAATTTACCTAACTTTGGAGCATCATCAGGACTAAGCGATTGTTCAATTTAACTCAACCTGGAAAAGATAAGAGAAGTTATTAAAAAAAAAAAAAGTGGCATTTTCCTGCAGTCAACAGAAGGGGAGTGTGAGAGAATGACATAGCAAGGGGACATGAGATTAGGGATCAGTTTCTGTAGGTGGCCTAGAGAAGGGAGTTCTCTACACAGGATGTGGGCAAGATTGTTACTAAAGTCGTCTTTTCTCCCCAACCCCAGGTGGGGCGGAGTGATATGAAGTGCCATTAGGGTTTTCTTCAAAAGCTCCAAGAGCTTCCTCTCTCCGCCCCCCACTTCCATCCCAGTGAAAACTTTGCCTGGCATCACAGCATCAGGGAAATTAACCCCCATGGAAAAAATAAATTCTTACCTCTCGTCCCAGCTCTCAACAAGAGTGCCATAGCTGTTTCAGTCTTGTTTGACAATATAATGAGATCTGGTTAAACAGATGAAAAATGCCTTAACCTGAGTGTTTATCTCAACCCTGCCAAAGCTTTCAGCCCCCAAGGCTCTCCCATCTCTGCAGAGGGTCAAGAACCTTTAGCTGCAGTCCAGGGCTCGGAGCTGGCGTCTCGCTACAAGCCACCGTTGCAATAGCAGAATGCAGGGGTTTCTGTCAGTTTGAATTTCCTGAAGTGTACTGGCCTGTGTCACAATCTCAGTGGTGTCTGGGGCAGTTTGTTCCGTCAAATCCCTGGAATAGAATGGGAAGGGAAAGCAGAGAGGGAGTGCAAGAAACCAGCAGAAAAGCAGGTTGGCAAGCGATGCTCAGCAGTATCTGTCTAGAACTGGGCTGGGTGTGTGGGTGCTGGGACCCCGCCAACAAATCAGCCTAAGATGGTACCCTCTCAAGGTTCTAGAAAACCAAACACACAGTCTAGGCAGAGTCTGTAAGTAAAGTGACTAACGGTCATTCCTTTCAAGCCAGGTCTACTGACAACACAGTAAAAGGGAATTGTGAAATCATCCAATTAATGCAAACAAAGTATATAGCCAATCAGGATAATTTTGAATGAAAGATGCAATTGAACATATGAATATTTAGGGTGAAAATTACTCTAACCCATTCGATGATTTCCATCCCATTCACCTTGGGGTTTTGCCTCTAACCAGATCTTTCGTTCTCCCTCGCACAGATCCCTAACGCTTAGCACACTGTGTTGTAATTTTCTATTCACGTGGCTTTCCCCAACCTGACTGAGCTTCTTGAAAGCTAGGCATTGTGATCTCCTGCCGACCTTCACTTCCAGAAGGGGCTCTGTAGATACACAGTAGTGGAATTAACCGATTAATTAATGAATAGAATAAGATCATTTGAGAAAGAACACAAAAAATATGCCGTAAGGGTAGCACTTCAGGGTCTCCAGGGACCACCACAAGAACCAGATTATCATGCACGCTTACCAACCTTGCTCCAAATAAAGGGATTTCTTTCAGCTCAATAATTTCCTCAAGTGCTTCAGAGAGAAACCAGCTTTACCTCCCCTTCCTGTTGCAGCGTGGGGCAGCACTGCTCTGCAGCTACGTTACCTGTGCTTCCCCCACCTAGACTTGATTTTCACACAGGATCAAGTGATTTCCAAAAGGACTCTTTTTTTTTTTTTTTTTTAAAGATTTTATTTATTTATTTTTCCCCCCAAAGCCCCAGTAGATAGTTGTGTGTCGTAGCTGCACATCCTTCTAGCTGCTGTATGTGGGACGCGGTCTCAGCATGGCCGGAGAAGCAGCGCGCCGGTGCGAGCCCGGGATCCGAACCCGGGTCGCCAGCAGTGGAGCGCGCTCACTTAACCACCAAGCCACGGGGCCGGCCCCCAAAAGGACTCTTGAAGGGGTAAAAAGATATCAATATAATTAAATATTCAAAAGGTTAGTAGGAGATATTTAAGCAAGTTATCTTTACCTGGTATTTATTTTCTTTCGATGTTGACTTTTAGAATGTATTGTATTGTCTTGTACTGAATTGTGTTGTACTGTTCTGTATTGTATTGTATTGTACTGTATTGTATGTATTGTGACTGTTTATTTTCATGTGCTGCCTCCTCCGCTAGACTATAAACTTCTTGAAAGCAAGGAAGGGCTTTGAGTTTTTACCTGCCATAGTGTGTGGCACATAGTAGTTACTCAATGTTTGCAGAATAAGTAAGTAAAAGAGTTATTTGAGAATGAGCCCAAAAGGATCTAAGATACACCTATCGTTTATTTATATTTGGCTTTGCCTCCCTTTGAGGTGGATGATGTTGCTCTTTCTTATTCTTAATAATGCTGAACATCAAGGTGTAGACAGAGGAAAACCATAAACCTTAAGTGCTCTGTGTGAAGTTTTGGTGCATATTTGTTTTGGGGGATGTTACTTTCCCCCCATATTTCCTTTGGGGGATGTTTCTCTTTTAAGTGTGTATAAGTGAAATGAACACCAAATAGTCTAAATGATGCAAACTGTCTTCCCCAAACGGTAGCTGGCCCAACACCCAAGGAAGTCAGATCTTAAAAATAAAAGGAAAACCTACAGTGGAGAATGTGATGCAGTCAAGAGAGGAGGGAAACCAAACAGGGGAACCGAACAGGGCAAAAGGTGAAACTTGAAAGAACAAAGGAGATGGATGTCACCGGTTACCCTTTCAGATTGTTTCCACAATGTTAGAACTGAAATAAAGTTGCCAGTTCCTCAGAAAATTGAGATGTCTCTTCTAAAAATGATCTCTCCAGTTATCGTTGGTGCAGCTTGTGTCTCGAGGGTCGTTAACCTTCTGCCCTCCATCTCTAACCCTGGGGCTCCGGGGGTATCTGTCTAAGAGACTGGCTTCCAGAGGGGGTCAGTATTCCCTCTTAAGAGCCCCCAGAGCAAATGACTGAACAGATTAGGACGGATTAGACAGATAACAACTCAGACCCTTTCACAAGCACATTTTTCACTCGACACTCAAATTCCCTCCTGTGCCGCACAGTCTCACACACCCCAACGACTGGATAGTATTACTGAAATATCTTTGCGCCAGCCGAGTGCGTGGAACTGTGCAAAGCCAGATGTTCTTGTAACCCTGTTTTACTGAGTTATTTATATCCATATAATATTTGACATTTCCTGTGTTGTTAAAGAGTTGGGGGCCCTTGACGTATTTTTAAGAGAACAGTGCCGACTTTTCATTTTTTTCTTTGATGCCCAGCTGCAGAAATAAGTGACATAGAGAGGGGCTGTATTAAACAGATACTTAGATATCTAAAGTCTACCTGACCTTAATGCCTTTCATCTTAAATGATCTTCCTGAACAGAAAGATGCTAGAGTCACCTAGACTGAACACATGAATTAAGCCCACCATGCAAGAAAAGCACATTCCCATGGGCCTAAAATGAGTCACCCAATAGACAAAGAAAAAATTTTTAATAAATATTGAAAGTATACTCCACATTTCTAGGACTAAACTTTATGGAGTATTGATACATGAACTATGTCATTTCTTTGAACTTGATAGATATAGAAAGGGCTAGTTAAAATTTTTTCAGACTTAGTAAAATATTAGCTGGCAGATTTCTCTGGCTAAATGAAATAATGGAAACTTTATAGAGTTGAAAGTATTTGGTTGATCCTAAGTGGTAAAAATATTTAAACTGTATAAGAAATTTGATATCACAGAAGGTAATCCTTCTATTTTCTTTGTTTATTATAAGGATCCATTCACAAACTATTTATTTTATTTTTAAGGTTGGTAAATTTTATAAAAGCTCTCCCGTTTATAAGATGTGACAAAAGAGGAGAGGTCCTGGTTTACAGTCAATTCTTGGTATCTCTGGCTGCTCAACACTGAAAGCAAGGGTCATGGACAAACAGCAGAAGTAAGATGTGAATTATTTAGAGTCTCTTTGGTCTTTGCAGTTGCTTTATAAACTTTTCCAAAGCTCTCTATGTTAGTGTTGTATTTTTTTTTTTAAGATCTGCTGCCTTTCCTGAAAGCAGAGGCAGTATGCACATATCATTGTGCAAGGAAACTTCCAAAATACATTCTGTCTTCCACTGTATGTCTTATTCCTGCTCACCTCACTCTACACCCCTCCTACTCTCTGAAGCTAGGACCCTCCTGACAAATCAAATTCTTCCCATCAGTTTAAGAAAACAAGACGCCATGGCCTACTGGTACCCACCTGAGCACAGTCAGCCTGCCCATTCCAATGCAGAGGTCAAATCCCCCACAAATCCTCTAAGCTATGATAGGTCTCTAGTCTTCAAATGATGGACAGATCCTCTTGGAGCACATAAGTCAGAACAGCCCTCAGGGCACAGCCTCACTCATTTGTATCACTCATTCCCCAGCCTTCTGCTACCGATCATATCAAATTCTGCCCTGAATCCTTCCAGGGCTGCTCCACTGCAACAATTGGGATAGGGGAGTGGTGTCTGGAAGGCCAGCATGATCTGGACCACTGGCCAGGGTTTTATTTTGGATCTGCATCTCCCAGATTATTCTAGACCCTGGTTGGCCACTGCTCTCTGGCCCCCAAGTCAAGGTCTTTTCCTACCTTCTGAATCCTTACTATTTTTCCTTCTACTCATATTGAACGTCCTACTCTTTTCCTTGAAAGACTCTCTGGATTTCTGTTTCCCTCAGCATATGTCATTCATCTTTGCTTCTTTCCTATTTACCTCAGAACCTTCTCCCTACTACCACTGACAACCTCTGTCTGACTCTAGAAAATCTCCCATTAAGAGCCATCTAGAGTTCACTGGGACAACAGTCCCATAGTGTTCGTCATAGTGTTTGGGAAGAAGTAGGATTCTTTTCACAATCTTCTTCCATCAGCCTTCAAATCCATACATCCAGTATATTCCCATGGCAGCATTTCCTTTCCTGATGTATGAATTTGAGCATCAAGCACAATCCTCTATTTCATCAGGCTGCCTTTGATGGAACAAGACTCAAGTCCAAGAGATATTCCTCCAGAAAACCTAGTCCTTTCTTCAAAGATATTAATTGATTCACCTAATTGGAGCCTAGAGTTTATGAAACAAAGGTCCCAAGGTTTAACTTGGGGGTGGGGAAATTCATTTCACATGAAGACTTACACAGTCACAAATAATACCATTAACCAGCAACTTCTCCAAGAAAATTGGACTAATGAATGTGGGTAACTTAAGACAACCCAAGAACACCAGGTGGAAAACAAGCAAATAAAAAATATTATACTGGGATTGGTAACAGTAAAATTCCTAAATGTGGGAACCGTATGTTTAAGTCTAAAGAATGATATCCATCCAGATAATGGAGAAAAAGTATGACATAAATTCTAGAAGAGTTAGAAACCATCTCAACAGACCATCACAGATTCTAGCATATAAGAACTGGATGTAAATAGGAAAACATAAGCAAAAATTCTAGCACAGTGCCTGTCATATAATAAGCTCTCTGTAAATTATAGCTAGAGTCACCATGATTATGATATCATAATGGGATAGGTAGAGTCTCATCTTGAAATAAAAAAAAAAAGGAGGCACAGAGAGAGAAAAGTTGCCTTCTGCCAGGCCAAAACCACCTCTCCTTACTCCTGCCCCTCAAAGCAATTACTGTCTACTCGAGTGGCCAGAGCAGTCATCATTCAACTCCCAGTTCCCGTCTTCTGAGCATAACATTCAGAAATGCTTAAAAAACAGACATCCAGTCACCAGATGTCCCTAACATCTGGCTAAACCCATAAAACTATCCTCTACAACCACCACCTCCTTCCTAACTCCAAAGTGTAGAGGGGAAAAAACTTATGATATCTCTGATGTAGTGAAATAAGATCTTAACATATTCACCTCTGATTTTTTTCTTTCTTTGTTGTATGTCCTGACTCCCTCCTCATTATTCTGAAGAATCCACATGGCTGTAAGGAAAATTTTGACTTCTATAGCAAGAGGATTAAAAGAAAAGAAATTCTAATATTCTATTATTTTGAAGGTTCTAACCTAAGTTCCTGGGAATCAAAAGGGAAGGTCCTAAGTGTAATGCAACATACTGTGTATGCCAGAGCAAAGACGAGAGGGAGAGTTACGAGGAAAATGATCATGCCTTCTATCCTAAAGAGACTTGATGATGGTAACCTGGGTTGGCAGCAGAGGAGCAAAGGTGCTGAGGTCAGAACCTTGGAACATGTCAGGGGCTGAGACAATAGGCATAAACCTGTGGGGAAGGAGAGAGAGGAGTCCACGTAGAGACACTCACACATCACCTGCACTAGGCACCCTGGCAGAAGACCATCCCGCACCGTTCAAGAGATGCGTATCAGCTGACCTTAACTCTTTCTGGTAAGAGACTTCCATCATCGGTTTCTTTCGAGAGGCCCATCGCTCCTCCAGTAGGAGGACACCTGGCCAGGCTCCCGGAATTTGCTAAGCCTCAGTGTGGGTGTCAATTTGTGAACATTCCAGGATACTCTTCCAGACCCTCTAGAATAGGATGGGTTGCCTGTTTCCCAACCAAGCAGAAAGGGTATAGAAAGAGAAGCTCAGCACTGGTCCTTGGGTATGTCTAGACCAGGGTCTCTCAACCTCAGCACTATTGCCATTTGAGGTTGGATAATTCTTTGTTGTGGGGACTGTCCTATGCATTGGACGATGTTTAGCAGCAACTCCGGACTCTACCCACTAGATGCCAATAGCACACAACCACCTCCTACTTATGACAATCAAAATGACATGACATTGCCAACAGTTCCATGCGGAGTTGAGCAATGCAAAACTGTCCCCACCTGAGAGCTATTGGTCTAGACAGCAAGGAGGCCCTCTCTTCTTACATTGAATCTGTACCTACCTTCAATATTCCAGGACAAGACTTACAGCTACAATTTGTGACCAGCAAGCCACTATCTCAGACACTATCCCAAAAAGTGCATTTATTTGAACAGTCTCAAAATATCTGAAGCACCTACTACTTCTATTAATACCCCAACACATATACACAAACACACACACATACACACACATTTAGGGGTGTGGTGTAAACCAACTTGAGCACAAACTATTTCTTTTCCAATTGCAGTAAATAAGTGCAGTAGCGAACTGTGAAGGGGAAATTTATATTAGCTTAAGGACTTAGGGAGAATAAGAAGAAGCTGGATGATGATGGCATGAGGGGTGAAACACTGAAAATGAGGGCAATTGTCATACAGACTTCGGGACAGGCGGCAATTTTTGTGGCATTGACAATTTCTTGAACACACGCTTGGGCAATTATTGTTGTCCTCAAATACTTGTTAGTCAGCTCCCCCACTTACCAGATGTGTAATATCGAAAAAAATTTATTACTTTTTCTAATGCTTTTTTTCATCTGCACATTGGGGCCATAATACCATACTTTATAGGACTGCAATGCAGATTAAATGAGCTAAGTCACTAAAGCAATTAGCACATGGCTGACACATAATAAGCTCTCAACGAGTTAGCCACTACTACTTTCATTATAACGAAATAATGGATTGAGCCGACAAATGATGCTAATAACATTTTACACAACATGTTTGGAAGGTCTGACTTGTCTGATCCTCACTCAGCGTTGTGACATAAACTCAGTGACCATTACACCCTTTTAACATGGGAATCAAGTGTGGAGGTTGACCAGACTTCCTCCCAGACACATAATTAGTATATGGTAGCCTAAGACTCCCAGCTAGCTCCTCAAATTTCTGCCTGAGTTCTCTTTCACCAGGCTCACTCCACACTATGCTGAAAGTCCACAGCCCCAGATCAGTTAGGATGATTTCAGATGACTAGGATGACTTAATAAGTTTGCTGATATAACTGGATGTCCAAAGGTAGGGCAGATTCCAAGAACACGCAATCAGGACTCTGGCTACATTTCCCAGAGATTCTCTCGAGCTGCCTTCCTTTGGGCATCAGCTCTGTTCTCAAAGCATCTTCCCTTATGGTCATAGAAGGGCCACCAGTGAGAAAGGGAGAAAGAAAATGGCTATTTACTGCTCCTCTTAAAAGTGAGAATGAACTTTCCCAGGACCTTCTGCAATCTTTGTCTCAAACAGAATAAGGTCACATAACCACTCCTGAACCAAATGTGTTCGAAGGATGGAATTGCCCTGATTTATGTAGTCAAATCATAGCCATGGAACTGAGGACGGCTCAACTGTCCCTGAGGAACCCAGGCAGTGCAGGAAAGAAGCATGCCCCACGCCAAGATTTGCTCGGGAAGGAAGGAGGAGGGAAGGGAAGCCAAGAAAGCCAAGAAAGCAAACCCTTTATGGTGTTGGGGATTTAAAGCTTCCTGGTGGGGGCATTGTCCAGCTTATACTTTCTTTGTGGTGATCATCCAAAAAAAAAAAGAGTTTTAGATGAATCTAGTAAAGCCCTCAACAAAGAAGTGAGATTTGAGGAGCGTTCTGAGAGAAGTGAGTGAATCATATACCCCAGAAGATCTCCGAGAGACATTTATCAAAAACAGGAGAGGCAACCATCTGAATGAAGAGAAGCAAAATGCATGAAATCTTCAGAAAGATGAAACTTCCATGTAGCTGAATTCCAAAGACTGAGACGTCCCACCAACTGCTTCATGGTATTTCCCATCATTTAATTTGCTCCAAGTAACAAAAAGCAGCTCTACACTCTCGGTTTGTTATTTAACACATTGCAGAGAAGTTGGCTCGTTAGCTTTTTAAGAAATTTCTCCTCTGAAACATCATAAATCCTTAGCAGTTCTTCAAGTGTTGGGTTTACTCTTTGTTTCCAGATCTTAGCAGCAGCTGATCCACAGATATTGCCTCATAATGGCCTGAAGACATCCCCTGAGAGCAGGATGAAGAGCTGAGAAAACGCTTCCCTGCACGCCTAGAGAACTACTACTGGGAAATGCTTTCCTCATGGGTTTGGGGCTTATGTGCAATTCTGTGGTGAAGACCACTGCTCTGCATGTCTTGGTGGAAGGCAGAGGTGAGAGAGCATTCTGACAGGTCCAAGAAGAAGAGAGAAGGAGAGAGAAGCATGGAATGGATGCGTGGATTTTGCTGCTACATTATTTCCTAAGCATGCCCAACACCCCACCCAGAACGCACACTGACGTGGGAAGGGACAGCTGCAAGAGCAATGTGAGCCATCCAGGTCCCTGCAGGATGCCCAGACTACAGTCTCCTGTGCACCCGGCTCCTCTGCAACACCCACCCTCCCCTCTGTTCTCACACAAGACCCCAAGCTGTCACTCCACTCACAGGGGAGTCCTAAGAAATAATATCACTAAGAGGAAAGAACAGAAGCCTGAGAAGGCTGATCTTATAGTTTAAATAAGTCAGCTGCCCATTAAGTTCTACCAAAACTCTCCAAAATGACTCGCCACCACTACCCCTCCAGTCACATCCACTCTTTCTAGCACTAGGTTAAGAACCATTCTACCAGCATGTCTGTAGCCACAATCTCCAGAAACTCAGTCACCAACTCAAATCTCCATGAGCAAAAAACTGGAAGTTGGGAGAGGCGGATGCAAAAGAACAAAAAGAAACCACTTGTTTGTGAGATGTTTTCAGCCCACCATTTCATTCATCTGGGGACCTGCCCAGTGGGTCTCAGATCTCAGCCCTGGTGTGAGGTGTGGTGGTCCACTAGAGATGTCGCAGGCCTGTCAGAGCAGAGCAGCAAATGCTTGCTCCACACATGTGCTCACTAAGTTATGCGAGCCCAAGCCTTCTGTTTCTGTTTATTTGTCTTGCATTGTGTTGTTTTATTAACGAGAAACTTGAAAAGGAGGCTTCCTTTGTTGTATTGCCATTTGGCAGAAGACTAGAGGTTACAGTAGCAAGCGGAGCCCAAACATTTTTTTTAAATCTCGATGAAAGTTCCCTCCAGAGAGAAAAACTATATCCGATTCCCTGTCTCCCATTGAACCTCTGAAGGACTTCCTACACCTTACCTTCAAATAACAGAAGCCTAGCCAAAGAAAAAGGAAAAACATAAATATTTGCACGTAAAATGAAAAATCAGAAGGTGCAGACAGGCCTGTGTCAACAAGGTATTTTTAGCTATCAGTGAATTTTTAGAATCAAGTTTTAAGACATGGTTCTCTGCACATGGACCTGGGATGTGTTTTTTAGGACCTCTGCTACCTATGGCTATCCTCATCTCATTTTCAATGGTGGATAAAGTTCCCACTTAAAAGAGCAGGAAAACCGAGGCCCAGATCAAGGAGAATGACTTGCATAAGTTCCCAGTGATTGAAGAGCAGAGATGAATGTCTAGGCAGGCCAACCACTTGATAACTCTAACGTCATCATTCCTGTTCTCCATTTCTCAATATTCACTCATGGCTCCCTCCCTAGAATTAAATATTGCCCCTTTATTGTGCACTACTTTTGTCTTTCTCCATCACAGACTGAGTTCCTCATCCCTAAGCTCAAAGAAAAAAGATTAAGTGCAGAATAAGCACAGAAGGAGCTCTCCTGCAAGTTTCTCAGAATCTCTGTCCCCAGATCCTAACAGAATGGTTTCAAAACAGAGGGTGACAGTGAGTGAGGGGCTCTGGCTGGGGTTCAGTTATCTCAGGACCTGCCCCTTGTGCCACAAAAGGAGATGAATGCAGCAGCTCAATTTTCCCTCTATTTCCCTCAACAGTCACGGGTGGCTAAGTCTCAACCATCAAGCTGTGGCAGTTAGAGGCAGGAAATGGAATCGGAGAAGAGAGACTTAAACTTACCCACCATGGAAAGGCCAGGGTGCGTCAAGCTCTTCCCGGTCCCAAAGCCCCCAGTCGGGTTTGCACCTGAACAAATCCTCTAGGGCTCAGGTGGCCCACTGCATTTCCTGAACTCCTTGTGAACCTGTGTCTGGAACCTCACTGGCTGGTGCTGCCCAGTCACCCTTGAGGGCTGACCTGAGCTTCCTGAAAAACTGACTCAATAGGGCCAAGTATGCACGAAACCCTCAGCTGAGAATCTGGTGGTGTGGTCTCAGCCTTGCTCCTAAGCAAAAGAAAAAATCTGAATACAAATCGCTTCACGTTTGTCCTCGTTTTCACAAACTCTGACGTATGGATCTAAAAGGAGGAGGACAGAGGCCTGTGGAGGTGGTGAGGGAGACACCTTTTCCCACTGCCTCACAGCCAAAGGCTCTTTTCTTGGCTGGTGCTGCCTTTGATCAAATGCTGCACGTGTACGGAAGCTGTAGGGTGACACTCACACAACTATGTGATGACGATTTGGGGCTCAAGAGAGACAGCTTTTCCTACAATCATGCAAGAGGAATGGGACAGTAAGCATTTTTTTAAAGTAACTAAACAGGATTGTTTATAAACTGAACTAGATGAATTCCTAAAGGAACACACCCCACTGTTCAACCCACCACAATGTGTGTGTATATGCATGTGTGCCTGTAAGCTACAGCGAGTTTTCTTATAGTAATCAAGTTCAGACGACTATTAGATTATCATGCTGCCTAGCTCTGTTTAAAAATCAGTCAGCATTCAGTCACTTACACCTTTGGTTTTTCTGATAAATGATGATTTATGAATACATCCCTTATATGTAGACTGATTTCAATGGGAATAACTTAGCAATTTTTTTCATTAGAAATTTTCCTGGGGATGTTACTACATTTCAGAATAGGTACACTTGGGCAACTGTAGCTCCTGGATTCTTTAGAGTTTTGTGTAACCAAATTTCATCGAATATTATAAAAAATATTTGAAACATTTAAGATAAAAAGCTATTTATTAATATAGCTAATATTTATTGAGAACTAAGTTCCAGGCACTGTGCTAAGTACTTCAATACCTAAAAAATTTAACCTTTATTAGAACCCTTTGAGATATTAGAACCCTCCTATCCTTACTTTAATAAGGGGGAAACGGAGGCTTAGGAAAGTTAAGTAACTGGTCAAGGTCGCTCAGCCAGTACACAGCAGACCCATTACACAAACCTAGGTCTATCTGACCCAAAGCTGGATCTTAACCACTACACTATAATGCCTCACTGTACTGCAAGTGATGGTAGTTTAGCAGTTTAATAGTAATTATTAAATCATTCTTGAAGCAGTATTAGTCAATCAAATTTTTGAGCCCTTAATATACACTCAAATTTCTGCATATCTTTCCTCTTCAAGGAATTTTCCAGTGGAAAAAAAAGAAAGAGTTTCTTGTTAACTACAAAAATCATCAAATACAGGCACAAATCAATCTTTGTGTATGCAAAGCATTGCTTGATGGTTCACATCTCACTCTAGAGACTTATTACCCTTAATCCCTTAATAATCCACAGTAAATTTATTTATATTTTATATCTATGTACAGAACCATTTATGTGATATTAAGTATTGATATTTGTGGCTCATCTTAGCCACTAGTGACAAAGTTGAATAAAAAAACATGATACGGCCAGATGCAGCAATAAACAGCAGTGTTGTACATATAACTTTTTTAAAAGATGCACTCAAATTTTTATGTTTCTCATATTGTTGAGATGTCAGTTCCCTCAGTTTTATCTATAGATTCAACACAATTCCAATCACTACTTCAATCGATTTTTTGAGATATCAACAAGGTGATTCTAAAATTTATATGGAAAGACAAAGGTACCAGAATAGCCAAAACAATCCTCCAAAAGAACATGTCAGAGGACTCACACTATTCACTCACACTATGATTTCAAGACTTACTATAGAGTTACCGTAATTAAGACAGTGTGATATTGGGAAAAGTTGAGACATATAGATCAATGGAACAGAATAGAGAACTCACAAATAGACCCATATAAATACAGTCAACTGATTTTTGACACAGCTACAAAGGCAATTCAATGAAGACAAGATAGTCTTCACCAAATGGTTTTGGAACATTTAGATGTCTACGTGCAAAATAAATTAAGTAATTAAATAATGAACCACTACATATACCACACATCTTATACAAAAAATTAATTTAAAATAGATCATAGACTTAAATGTAAAACTTAAAGCTATCAAACTTCTAGAAGAAAGCATAGGAGAATATCTGCATGACTTTGAGTATGGCAAAGACTTCTTAGATATGACAACAAAAGCAAGATTCATAAAAGACAAAATATAAATTGAACTTTATCAAAATTTAAAACTTTTGCTCAGAAAAAGACATTGTTAGGAGAATCAAAAGACAAGCCACAAAATGGAAGAAAATATTTGCAAACATAAATCTGATAAAAGATGTGTTTGCAGAGTATATGAAGAACTCTCAAAACCCAACAATAAGAAAAAAACAATAAAATACCAGACAAAAGATCTGAAAAAACACTTCATTAAAGAAGATACATGGGTGCAAGCACACATATGAAAGATGTTTATCATCATTAGCCATTTGGGAAATGCAAATTAAAACCAAGTGCTGGTAAGTATTAAGAGCAAGTGGCACTCTCAAACCTCCTGGTAGGAATGCAACATGGTACAGCCACTTGGGAAAATTGTGGCTGTTTCCTGTAAAGCTAAACATTCACCTGCCATAAAGTCCAGAAATCCTACTCCTAGGTATTTACTCGAGCAAATTGAAAACTTACATACTACCAAAAACCTATACACAAATATTCATAGCTTTATTTGTATTCACCAAAAATTGGAAACAGCTTAGACATCCTTCAGCAGGTGAATGGATAAATAAAATGTGGCACATCTATACAATGAATACAACGAATACTCAACAATGGAATACTACTCAGTAATGAAAAGAAACAAGCTATAATTCACACACCAACACGAATGAATCTTAAATGTGTTTTGCTAAGTGGAAGAAGCTAGACCCAAAGGCGACATATAGGATGAGTCCATTTACATGACATTGTGAAACAGGCAAAACTCTGGGGATGAAAAGCAAATTCCAGTGGTTGTCAGGGGTTGGTGGTGGGAGGAAGGGCAGCACAAGAGAATTTTGAGGGTGATGGAACTGTTGTATAGAACTATGGTGATGCTATACATTTCTCGAAAACATAGAACTGTACACCACAAAAAGTGAATTTTACTGTATGTAAATTTTAAAACTCAACCTCAATTTCAGGGGAGCCCATGATGGAATGCAGACTATGACAACTGAATCTAACTGCATTACAAGTAACAGACATAACCACACTGAAGGGCTGCTGAAGAAAGATGACCTAAGTGACTTTAGGAAACAGTGTGTTGACCAGATACCGTAAGACTAAAAACAAAAAGAACCATGTATAATTAAACATGCGTAAGTAAACCATGCGTAAACACTGTACTTTAGTCAGGTGAATTCGTTTCTCCCAAGGGTATGGATTAGCATTCTGAAACAGCTTCATAGATATACAATTGGTGAACAAATACATAATATAGTATAGATAATAAGTAGCAGATTTCTCAATGTTGGAGAAAGAAATTACAAATAAGCAAAGAGGAAATGCTAGAATGAACCCCGTGGGACTGGATTGGCATTGGAGATATCAGCATTAACTCATTTTTAAACACATATACAGATAGTTCTGGACTGTATAATCCGTATGTTGACACCCTAACCCACAATGTGACTGTATTTGGAGATAGGACTTTCAAGGAGGTAAATGAGGTTACATGAGGTCATAAGGGTGGGGCCCTAATCCAACATGATTGGTGTCCTTATTAGAAGAGAAAGAGACACCAGAGATGTGCATGCACAGAGAAAAGGCCTTGTGAGGACACAACAAGAAGACAGCTGCCTGCAAGCCAAGGAGAGAGGCCTCAGAAGAAACTAACCCAGTAAACACCTTAATCCCGGCCGTTCAGTCTCCACAACTGTGAGAAATAAATTTCGGTTGTTTAAGCCACCCTGTCTGTGGTATTTTGTTATGGCAGCCCTAGCAGACTAAGACACAGATAAAGAGATTCAGAAAGAAATATAGATATGTGTGTATGTTTAGGTTAGTGTACATACATGTATTTCCTTGCTCTGTCTGCTGAGAGGGCCTAGAAGCAGTAACATCAGGTAGCAAGGAGCACAACTAATTCCCAAATCTTGGTTTCTAAATGCCATTCTCAATACAAGGAACCAGGGATCCTCGGAGAAGCAGTTGATTCCAGGACTGGGGCAGGGAAAATACAAGATAATCCTGGAGCATCACGTGGTGCCAGAAAGTAGGGAGAAGCTAAAGACAAAAATTCAAAAATGGAGTCAACCTGAAAGAGCTTCTAAGGGCCCAAGTGGAACAATTTGAGCAACAAAATAAATTATGGTAATGGATTACAATTCAAAGAAGAAAATAAATATTCCTATGTCCATACTGATGATGAAAGAAAGAGAGAGAGAAAGAGGGAGAGGGAGGGAGGGAGGAAGGAAGGAGAAGTGACAAGTTTTTCTTACAAAAGAATTCCAATTGATAAATGTGGAAAGAAGGAGTGAAATCACCATTAGAGCACCACAGCAATTATTGCTCAAGGTGAAATACACCAATGAGTGCTAAAATTAGTGAGCAGAAGAGTAAGGAGAAACAGGATATTTACATAGTCTCAAAGTATTCCCCTCCAAAATACTCATTAATTGCAAAGTATCTCCCCCAAATTCTTGTTAATTGCAGAGGGGAAAAATAACTTTCCAGTGGAACACCCTGGCCAACACCACTTTGGCCAAGTGTTCAAGGTCAACATTAGCAGTAATAAGACAGCTCAATATCATGTACTCTCTGGAATGATGTGCTGCAGAGGACACATCATCTCTGCCGTATTCTTCCCCAAAACTAATCAAACTAATCATGAGAAAACTTCAGACAAACCCAAATGAGAGACAGTCTATGTAATACCTCACCAATGCTCTTCAATAACGTCAAGGTCTTGAAACAGAAGGAAAGACTGAGGAACTACTATAGATGGAAGGAGACTAAGGAGACCTGACAATTAAATGCAATGTGGGGCCCTGGTCTGGACCCCGGAACAGAATAAGGACATTGCAGGAAACCTGATGAAATCTGAATAGTCTGTAGTTTATTTAATAGTATTGTACTAACGCTAAGTGTTGATAATCGTACCGTGGTTATGTAATATGGTAACATTAGGGGAAGTCAGGTGAAGGGTATGCATGAACAATCTCTACTATCTTTGCAACTCTTTCTCCTGGGATGAAAGGAAGGAAAACAGAAGGCAATATTGGATGTTCTAAACACGGAAAGAGAGAAGGGAGTTATGAAATCGGTGAATTGGAATTGTTAATGAACAACCCCACCACCACCTAAAGGATATGGAAATTAATCTATTCCACAGGAAATGTTGATAGAAACTCAACAAGGAAATATGAGATTAGAAGTTAAAAGACCTGGGTTCTAGACAAGCCCTGTGGCTCACCCTGCAAAGTTTGACAAATTGCTTATATAATTACTTAGATAACGTCTAAAACACATCACTTAGATAATGTAAAAAAGATGATTCTAGAGACTCAGCTTTCTCACATGATGCAGTATTCACCAAGTAAAAGATGGTGATAAAAATAATTATGTCACTTAATGAAATTACATATTTAAATGTTGCCACGAAAAAGAAGCAATTTCTGTTTCAGATCCTGTTTCTTCATCTGGAATTTGAGTATGCATTTCTCTAGGGTCCTTTTCAATCACCTTAAGTGCCACATAAAATATATCATATAAATGTTATAATAGTTGAACAAGATCAGGTTTTCTACATACATTCTTATCTTTCTTTGAGAGAAGTAATATGTGAAATCTTTTATTAGCACCGATGACCTTTTCAATAGTGCATGTATTCAAACTGGAATAAAATTTACCCTAAAGATAAATGTGAAAGGTGGGGAGAGGCAATTGTCTTTACAAAAACATTATTTGTTTACAAAATTTTAAAAATGTTAAACCATGGAATTTATGTAAATGTTTCCCCAGTGCGTTAAACTGTGACCTAAGTTGAACATAACCAATTTAATGGTAGTTTGTCAGAAGCATGTCAGTTTCATCAATTAATGTCAGGTGAGTATCTATGCCACACAAATATCCTGAATATGTATATGTGCACGTGTGTGGCTGTATGTGTATGCAAACAAGTAACTCTGGATTTTTTTTCTTATTTTATGTGCAAGAAAGCTGCATGAAAAGCGTGTCTAGAACATAACTACCTCCTTGGCTCTAACTCTCACCATGATTGATCTTGGCGGGTGCCCCCTTCTCCTGCCCCGCAGTCGTGAAGGAGCTGAAATGAGGTTGACGCGTCAGCAATGTGTTCCCTCCACTCCTGTCCCCAGTGGGGCAGGCAGGAAATGCCAGCCTCCTCACAGGAAAGCCTGCTGTGGTGAGATTTCCCGATTTACTTTATAAATGCAAGAAGGCCAGATACAGGAGGAGATAAGCGCTCAAGATTGCAAATGCTTATCATCTCTTAGGGTTCTGGGCCCCACAGCCGTGACCAGTTTCTCCTCTAGAGATACAGGACAAAATTCAGTTTGGTTCCAAATCGAAAGGACTGCCCAACTGAAAAATTTGATCATCCACCCTTGTCAGTCCTTGCAAGAAAACCGCTCCAAACAACTTACTGAATTCTCACCAAGAGTGGTGTTCTCGCCTTGGGAATTCCTAAGGAAATTAAGAGAATCTCACTCTCCACCTTGGCTGCATATTGGAATCACCTGAGGGTGCAGTAAAACAGACTGAGGTATCCAGTTCCCCCGAGCTAGTAGCTGACGTCATGGTACCCGCTTGACTCTTGTCTCAGGTGACTCAGGAAGTTTTCAGTGGGAACACTCGTCCCTTGCTCTGAATTTTCACTGCTACTGCCACTTATATAAGAAGTTTAGGAGAATGAAAGGATAGGGACTCCAAAAGGACAAGACAGCCAGCAGAGGTGGCTAGATGAATTAATGAAAGACGTGTGGAACTAGCTCAATTTAAATCAAGCATGCTCTGGTAGCCTCACAGGCCAACCCACTCTCCAGTCAGAACTTGGGGAAGGGAGTGATGGGGGCTGGAGCAGGGCATTACACACTTGAAGGAGAATCTTATTTCTTTAAGGTCCACTCCATTCCACCCCTTCTCTTCTAGTCAATTTTTATAAAATAGAACCAAAATCATCACCCAAAGAAGCAGCATGCAGGCTGCGAAGAGAGTGAAATATAATTTCCTTCTCTTTCCATCTCCACGTTACTAATCACTTTGAAGCAATGAGAATTTCAGAGTCAAATACTCAGTTCATCTACGTGTCATTCACAAGTCTGATCTTTTATAAGAGAAAGTAGGATTTGGAATACATCTAAGTCCTCCTTTCCCTCAGACAAAAATCTAGGAGACACCCTACTTCACAAAGTCTGATTTAAAAACATACACCAAGAAAAGGAAAACATATCCTCCTCTTTTGATCTCTTATCTCGGGAAACCAGAGGAACATGCAAGGTGGCGAATCCCTGGTGTTTATTGTATTAAGTGGGATACATTGTGTTGTGCTCAGCTGGGAAGTGCATTCAAGTAATACTGAGAGACCATGCTCTCTCTGGGACCCCACTGTCCCCTGTCTGTCAGAGTTGAGGGTCACCAAAATAATCATAATGACATATCAGACCAGTATTTGATCAGGCAAGTATTTACATAGCTTCTTTTCCCCCTGGAAGTTGGAAGCACTGGCCAAAAGCATTTCAGTTCTTGAAAGACTATCCTCAGGCATTGGTATTAAAGATATTATTCATACCTCTCCTCATTCAACTGTCTCCCACTCCTACCACCTCCATTAAAAAATGTACCCAACAGACTTTCATGTCAAATACAATTGGAACTGACCTAGCTTGACTTTTGTCCAGGCTTTTTCTTCTTTTTTTTTTTTTTTAATTGGGATTATGAAGGAAGGAAAGGGGCAAAGAATACAGCATCTGTGCTTCGGACAACACTGCTCTCTGTTATCCTCAGTAGCCAGGGTAAGTATACTTTAATTTCTGTGGCATTTTTCTCAATGTGTCCCAAAGGGTTTTTGAGGGTTTTTTTTTTTTTTTTCCAACTAATACAATCATCTTCTACCTCAAAGTTGTAATGGATGGACCAGTTGTCTCATTCTATGCAATTAAATTTTGAATCCTTTAAAGTCACTGATTCATTCCCCTTCAAACTATGATGGTGACTTTTTCTATAAGAGGTCCTGAACCTGATGCTTTCTTTTAATTTTGTTCTCTTTTTTCTCTTTTAGGGTTGAGTAAGGCCAGATTGATAGAGCAAAAATAACACAGTCTTTGTAAACCTTTGCCTTCTCAGAGATAGCAAAGTGATACCACTCAGGTCCTTTTCAAGACCCATCCTCTCACCCCCAGCAAATGAATGAATGAATGAATGGATGAATGAATAAATTATTCTATTTAATCAGAAAAAGCATCGCCCTATCTGGAATCACACTGGAATTATTGCAAAGCATTAATTTTACAGTTTTTAAACAGGAACAGGGATGGAGAACATCTTCCACTAACCTGGAAAAGTATAACCAAGAGGAGACTAGTATATGCTCTTAGGACTATGAAAATTTAAGGTAGAATAGGCCTCAGGGATTATCTGATAAAATGAAATTAATTAACTGACATCCATGAAGAGATAATGTAAGGAGGAGAAACACTTGCTAAGGGAGTTGGAGGAATGAATACAAGGTACTATATAAAAGTCTTTGGTCTTAGGAGCTCCTCTTTGCCTTAATACATAGTCTCATTCATTCTCTAGTAACCTAACCTCTTCATCTCCAATCCTGGGGATCTTTACATATTTTGTATTTATGGGCGGTGGTGAGGGGTGAATCTGTCAGCTTGGGGGGCCCTATCTCTTGCACCTGTTTGGATCACAGATCTCTTGCCCCAGCAGTGTCCATCCTTGCTCAGAATGCTCCCTATTTTGCACCCCCTGCCACCCACCCTAAGATCCTCTTCTACACTGAGGATGCGTATGAATGTGCCCGGGTGTGTGTGTGTGTTGGTATGTGATGGGAATCAAAGGACTGCCCAGGTCACACACATCTTGGAATCCAAAGAGCCCCCTGTCTGATTGCCTTCTCATGGACGCTGTTCTACTCACTGCCTCTATTTCCTGGACTTATCTCCCTGAGCACATTTCCCACTCCTTCTCTCTGCTTGTAATTTCCAGGAGCTCAATTTAGGTTTGCAGCCTGGCAAGGGCTACAAGAGAACACTGATAATGAGAGATAAGGATGGTGACACCTTGTTGGTTACCCTTTAAAATCTGAAATTGCTTGTTGGAAGAGCAGGAAGCAACTTCCTTCCTTCCCCATTATTAAAAGCAAAAAGAATAGAAAACCCACAGAGGAAGCTGAAATTCAATGTGGCTTTGGACTTTATTTGGGGTGTAAAGAACCCCAGAGACAAGAATACTACTTTATGCACAAGACCACACATGGTCAAAAATATTGTGGATATACAATAAATAGATATTGATCATCATAGCAGGTTCTAGAATAGTTGAGTAAAGCGGGTCAACATTGCCAATTCCCTTTTACTTGATTGGAGAAACCAAATCATGGGAAAATACTAATCCTGGGTGGTACTAGTTTGCTAGGGCTGCCATGATAAAATATAAAAGACCGGATGGCTTAAACAACAGGATTCTGTTGTCTCACAGTTCTGGAGACTAGAAGTCCAAGATCAAGGTGTCAGCAGGTTTGATTTCTCCTGAGGCTTCTCTTGTTGTTAGCCACATTCTTGCTGTGTCCTCATATGATCTTTCTTCTAGGCTTCCACATTGCTGTGTCCTAATCTCCTCTTCTTAAAAGGACACTAGTCATATTGCATTAAGGCCCACCCATTTTACCTTATTTACCTCTTTAAAGGCCCTGTCTCCAAATACAGTTACATTGTAAAGTACTGGGAGTTAGGGCTTTAACATATAAATTTTAGGGGGATGCAATTCAGCCCACAACAGCAGTTTTCAAGAGCAGAACCAAGACTAGAACCCAAAGTTTCTAACCTGAGAACATTAACTTGCCTTTGATTCACATCCTTTCCCAGGTTAAATAATCTCACAGAATTATAGCATGCTCTAATTGGAAGCTACCTCATGATGATCTAATTGTAGCCCTCTCATTTGCCAAATAAGGAAGCTGAGTCCTAATTATCTTGCTTAGAATCATAGAACCCATGGAAAGCCAGAGTAGAACCACCCAGATATCTTCCCCCTGCTTCCCTACTGGGGGCCTTTCTTGGATTCCAATCTCTTGGTCTCCTAACCGCCACACCAGGATCACTTGCTACCCAGGCTCTGGATTGCAAATCTATGGTCCGAGGAAGCAGCTTGGTACAGGCTGGTGAGGGAGCAATAACCATGGAGCAAGAAAGCTCCCATCCCTTCTCCCTTTGGAAACAGTTGGAGGGATAAGCTGGCTTTAATGAGTCTTCCCTTCCCCTTCCCCCCATCGTCCTCTCTCTTGCTCCTTCTTATGGCAGCTGTTACTAATTTCAACAATTTTCTTCTGGCAAATTGAAGGCTCCAGGTGACAAAGAGAGTTGGCCATATCCTCTTGGAAGATGAGATAGCCTAGGTCCAACTCCTACCCCACCCCTGCTCCCAGACCCGGTGGCTATAGGCACTTCCCCAGTGGGCATCCACATCCCTCCCCACCTACCACACATGCAACAAGGCGGGCTTCCAGGTCTATATCCAGCACTGAAACCCTATCTGAAAGGGACTCCTGAATAATAGTTTCTTCACTTCATTCCCAGCTCATGTGTTTTCCCAGGACGACCACTATGATTTTATTATTTGCGTGACCCTCAGATGAATACCCATTCTGGTTCTTAAAATTACAGGAAGAGTAGGAAATAAAGACAAACACACACACACACACAACCCTGAAGGGTTTGGTCAGAACTTGGAGGTGGTGCACCTCCACCACCTGACCACAGCTAGGGTGCTTGGGCAGAGGGATGATCTCATGCTCCCTGGTTAAACCGTTTATGTAAAAATGAAACCAACACTGATGTCATGTAACCCTGCAAAGCCGAGAACGAATCAGTATCACTCAGGTGAAATTTCCTGTCAGTTTTTCCTTAAGAACAATGTGATGCTTGGTTTTGTTTTGTTTTTTATTCCCTTCTTTAGTTATTGGTCAGAAAGGAGGGATGTAGCTAAATAATTATTCCACTTGTCTGCCTGTCAATTTCAGCATGGACATTGGGCATCCAGCCATGAATAAGACAAGCTCAACTTCTGCCTTCAGGGAACTTACAATCCAATGAAGGGAGACAAACCTTAGCTAGATATTTCCACAAATAAGGGTGTAATTACAACTGTGAAAACATAGAGAAGGAAGAGTTTAAAATCTAGAGGAAGGTGCTGAAGTGATCTCTTAGAAATCCTCTTCAAGAAAAGAAAGAAAGAAAGAGAAAAAAAGAACGAAAGAAAGACGGAAAGAAAGAAAAAGAAAAAGGGAGGAAGGGAAAGGGAAAAGAAAATAAAGGAAGGACTGGTGGGAACACTCATCTGGATGGTGGGGGATTAATTAGACAGTTTGTTTACTTCTCATCTCCTCTAATATAGCTGAAGCCCTCATTTTCAAATCTCCAACTTTCCTAAAAAGAAACGCATGACATCGGTATAGGACATATTATCTGCTGAGGAGCACCTTCTGTCTTATTTGTGGCTGTTTGGAATGGTGTGTTTGTTCCCTTTGGGAGGGAAGATGATCTCTCCAAGAATCCCAAGAATAAAAATACCGGGGCAATGGCTCTTATACTTCAGCCCCTTCCCCTCCCCAAGTCCTGTCTTGTTTTCCTAAGCAATGGTCAGGAATGTGCTGGGCGGGGGCAGCCTGGATGTCAGCGCCGAGCCCAGGCAGCCCCAGTCACGGTCCTAGGCTGGCCTTTCACCTCCTAGCTCTCCCGGCTGCTCTTATTAAGCAGCAAAATGTTTCAATATGTTGAGCTTTGGGGGAGGGACAGAGAGAAAAATCGGGATATTGTTGAGAAGGGAATAATGAATAACCCTGCCGCCAGTCCTCACACCCCCCACGTGGGGAGATGTGGGTGATAAGTGTGCTTTCTCTTGAAATGGAATCCTAGCAATTGCCTTTTGGTCAGAAATCTCCAGAGCCAGTTGAGGGGGGTGGGGGTGTTTCGGAGGGGAAGAGGGAGCAGGTATTAAACAAATTTTCTCAGTGTCTAGAACCAAAGCAGCCAGGGATCTGGGTACCCAAGAAAGAAAGAGTAGGGGAAAGCTTGAGACACTGCGGTCAAATCTTGGAGGTGCACAAAGCTGGCAGTTTTGTTCCTACAAATTGACGCACTCCCATCACTACTCTCACCTGTCACCTCCACTTCTCCCTCCCCCTCCAAGTTCATCTGCTCTGGCCCCTGCAGTATGTTCTGGACAGGGGCCTGGTGAGCAGTTCCTTGTTACAGGGGACCCAGGAGGAGGGTGTGCAAGGGTGTGAAAACCACCCTGCCAGGAGGGAGCACAGACGAAACTCCTCAGCAAGGCAGGGTCTGTATTATGGAGAATGGGCCTGGGATTGGGCAACTGAAAGAGTGGGTATGAGCACGGACTCAGAAATCTGAGCCCCATTCAAGGCCAGGTCTACAAGTGGAAGCAAAGAAACAAGCAACATTCCAAATTTCAAGAAAACACAAAGTTGAGGACCCAGAAATGACCCATTAGCAAGAGTGTTTTTAAATGTGGGTATGTTTTTAAATTAAAACTCCATAATAGGGTTGTTTCTCTGACATTTGCAATCCACTTTGCTCTTCTAGAGGCTGCCTAGAAAACGTGGGTCAGAAGGAAGTGTCTTCCTAGAGAGGACCAAACAAGGGGAAGGAGTAACCTTTAAGTAGGAAAAACTTAAGGGCTTGAAAAATCAAAGAGAATTTCACTCATATTGTTTAAGCCTAAGGAATGATTATTTGCAGAGCAATCATTTGAAACAAAATAATCCACTTGCAGGAGGCCCGGCTCTCCATGTCTCCTCTTGGCTTTACATAGCTCTATGTCTTTACATTTATATGTGTGTGGTTTCTAGTGTCCCTTGACATTTCCTAGTAACACAGGGAGGTTTCTGGAAAAGCAGCTGGGGGCAGATGGGTGGCTGTCTATTAGAGCAATTCATCAGCCAGCAGTTGAAATATTGATAAGAAAACGGAAATCAAATTAAAAGACGGGAAAAGAGAGAGGAAGAGGGAGCAGGTCGGAGAGAGCTGGGGTGAGGCAGCGGAGAAGAAAGCTGCAGGATGCACAGACAAACTTGAGTGTTCCTGCAGCCCCCCAGGACGTCCAGGGGCTCAGGCCGCCTGCCTGGACGCGCTGGAAAGAAAGGCAAACTGACTCCAGGCAGCCAGCAGGTTTAATTTCGCGCTGCCAAGGATCCCAGCCCAGAGAATTTGCACCGAGAACTTGAACATCCTGGAGCTGCCTGAGTTCTGCTCCTGCTGGCTTAGCAGGAAAGGGTGTCTACGGTGAGCGTTCCTTAGTGTGAGATCCCGGGGCGGGGCGGGGTGGGGGGGGAGCGGGGGCGGAGGCGGCAGGGTCACGCCATCTCTCTCTGCCCCGCTGTCTGTTCTAGTTGCAGTTGGGAAATACGAGGCTTTCTGGGGCTCCTTCGTTCTCTCATTCTTCCGGGATTTTCTTTTCTCTCCTTTTTTCCCTCTCTCTCCTTGAAAATTTCACTCTGACTTTCAGAGAAAATGGGGGAGACTCAGGAGCAAGGGCACCAGGAGAGGAGGCAGTAAATGGGAATCTAGGAAACGTACCTGGTCGCTGAACCCGTGTGTGTCTGTTGTGGCTTGAGGAGCCAAAAAGCTGGAATTTGTTAGTGGGTAGAAAAGTGGTTTATCAGAAACACATTGGCTGCCGGAGAAGCTGTGCGCTGCCACGTTAAAGATGGTTTAAGAGAAGGAAGGAAGGGGAAAGGAGAGAGACAGCCGCCAGACGTGGCAAGGAAGAGAGAGACTCACGCAGAGGCACCTGGCAAGGAAGAGAGAGACTCACGCAGAGGCACCTGGCAGCCTAGAGTTTTTGCTCCCTCCAGCCCAAATATTCGGACCTCAGACACCATCTCCCCTCCACTGAAAATGAGGCCGCCACATTCATTGTCTTTGTTTCTGCCGGCAAACCTGTTTTCTTTCAGAAGCTGGGGGCTCTGGGAAAGAGGCCTCTGTAGACCTCCGGAGCCTTGAGCCAGCCTTCCTCCCTAAGCGGTGCCCTAGCAAGGAAGAGGGGGGCAGCTGGACGCTGGCAGAGTTCTAGGGGTTGTGGGGAGTCAGGCGGAAGGTCTGTGCCCTGAGGGCCCCAGCGGCGGCAGCTCTGCAAATATCTGTTCCCTGGGGGCTCAGGCTGCATGGGTGAGGAGACCTACCACTATCCTGGCGCGTTCTCTCCTCTGGCTAGGACAGGCCCTGGCGTCCACAGGTGTGAAACTACCCAGGCCCCGGGGGAGGCAGGTGTCTCCGATTGCGGACAGAAGACGGTTACAGGACTGTAGGGAAGAGACCCAACGGTGTGAGCTGACTTTTGGTCTTCACCGTCCCACAGCCTGAAGCCTGGGGGCAGAGGCGCAGGGAGGGCTCCCGGTACCTGACCTCTAGGCTCTCCCTCGCAGGTCCAGGCTAATCGGAGCCTCCCAACTCTCGTGTCCTCTCCTTTTGCATTCCCCCTTCATCACCCCCACCCAGATCCCCACCGTCTCACTCTTGATCCACTCGTGGGTGACTGAGATTTCTCCTACCCAGGTTGGTTCTTGGGTCTTCCCCACCCTTCCTCACCAACCCACGATGTTTCAGACAGTCCCTGACACGTCGTCTTGCGTCAAGGTAAGAAATGACAGCGTCTTTAAACAGGTAGTGACCTCCAGCACCCCTGTGTCGTGTCCCCCCCATCCCCCGCCGCCTACGGTCCCTTCCCCCTTTCCCCGGGAAATAGGCGGGGGCGGGGGTAGGCGCTCTCTCAGTCGGTGGGTCTAGGGCTAGGGACGCTTCCGACCAGATGAGGATGGCACAGACGCGCGGGAATCCTTGGTTGAGGAGTAACGCTCTTGGCCGCTTCTCTTTGGGAGAATGGCGGTGGGTGAGCCTGGTGAAGGTTGTGCCGGGAAGCCGCGAGCCAGCGTCCGGTCCCAGTGGGTTTTACGCTCACGCCGTTGGCGCACAGCAGGTTCCCTGAGTTAAGGGTCTGTGTGTCCGGGTGTGTGAGGATGAGAGTGTGAGCATGTGTGCATGTGGGCGTGTGTGCGCGAGTGTGTGAAGGAGACGCCCTTCTCCTACCAGTTCTACACCCCCTCGTCCTCAAGCCCACCTTCCTCGGCCCCACCCGCCCCTCGAAAGCGCAGATCGCTGTATTTGACAGCATACCGAAGGGTTTTTTTTTTTTGTCCCAACAGTTCCCAAGAATGTAAACAAACCAAGGCCAGCACATCTGGGTTACACGTTTAATGAAAATCCGCCAGCGGGGCGGGGCCGAGGGTGCGGACCCGGCGGCCGTGCCCGGGGTAGGGACTGCAGCGAGGTCCTCACGCGGCCCAGGCGCGACCTCCCTCCTGTGGGGTAGCAGCCCAGAGCTGGGGACCATCTGAGCCTTCCCTATTTCGGGAGGAAGGACCCACCGCCTATCTGCAAACTTACTCCTGCCCCACGCAGGTCCTGGCCCCGCCCTCTCCTTCCTGAAACTCCGCCCCCAGTGGGCCCCCACCCCTCCCGTGCGCCCCAGCCGAGCTCACTCCAGTGTCCCGGAGCTCGAGGGCACTATGAGCTGTCTGCGGCACGTGGGCACCTCGGTGGGGTGGGGACTCTCTGGTTTCATCCAGGGAGCGCCAAAATGCGTCCAACCCTCTCCTATTTCTCTAAAGGGAAATTTGTTGACACACGGTAGCATCCCCCAACCCCGCCTGCAGTCTGAGGGAGTCTTTAGCCACTTTCGGGAATCCCCGTCCCGGAGGCTTGGCGGGAAAGGGGTGTTTAATCAGTGATGAATGAATGAAAAATGAGTGAATCAATGTAACGATAATCAGTGAGTGGATGGATGGACAGATGGCCCCCAGGACGAGGCAGAGCATACACAATTAGACTACAGCGCGCTGGGGTTCGTTGTGTCCGGTTTTCCTGGAAGGTTAAGGAAGCTGTAACCCCTCCCACCCCCACCACTCCCAGCACACGGAGCCGAGCTGAACAGCTCTGCCCTAAGGGCTGCCAACGGCCTCGGGGCGGGGAGCTGCAGGCTCTCTCCCACCCACATGGACCCTCGAGTGTGCACACACCCAGGGACCCAAAACCTCGGGGATGACAAACCCCAGAGGGGCAAGTGGGAGCCCAGGAGCCTGACCCAGGCCAGAGGGCAGAGAGAAAGCAAACCCGCCCAAGAGAGCCAGCGGTCCTGTGGGAGGGAGAGAGGCCGTGGCCTCGGAGCTGTGGGCCTCCAGAGGAGCCGCTCGCCGCGAGTGCTCTTTTCGAGGGGAAAAACATGAATTTTTCAGCAGCCACAAAGTTTGTATTGTTGCACAAAGGGGTGCATTGATGACGGCGAAAGGTCTGCGTGGCAGGGACAATCTTGGGTCTGTTCCGCCGGCTCTCTATGCCGACCATTTGCCAGAGGGGCACAAACAGTCCCCGACTGCCAAGCCCCTGCCATTCCGCGTCAGGCACCCACTCGGAGGTTGTTGACAAACACCGCGGGCCCAGGCGCCCGGGCCCCGGGAGCCAGCCGAGCCAGGCCCTCAGGAGTCGCGGGTGCCCACGTTACCCGGGCAGCGATCTGGGTTCTGAGAACCCGCTGAGCGCTCGGGGAGGGACCACCGGAGAGCGCCTAGGGCCATAAGGCTGGAAGGAGCGAGGGAAAGGCAGAGAGGGAACACCGGTTACTCCTTAAGACACTGACACGCAGTAGGTGAGTAATGGTGGTAACCTTAAGATATGTACTTTTGCCAGCCCCTGTTTAAGCAGTGTTTTTGTACTAGCTTTAATAGTAATAACAACCCTAGAGGGTAGTCCATTTTGCAGATGAGGAACTGAGGCATTGAGAGATTAACGTAACACAGCTTGCAAGGGGCACAGCCAAGATAGAAATCATAAGGGCAAAGTTGTGCTCACAGCCAGGCAAGTTCTAAATGCTCATTTCGTCTTTACAACAGCCCTTTGAGGTGCATCCTATTATAACGCCAACGTACAGATGAGGACATTGAGGCACAGAGAGGTTAAGGAACTTGCTCAAGGACACGGAGCTGGTAAGTGCAGAGCAAGAATTCAAACCCAAGGAGCCAGGTCCCCCAGTGGGAACGTTCAACCAGGACGTTCCACTTGCAGATATAAGGTGGAGGGCGCAGGAGACCCAGTGGAGTAACCCTGACCAGGCACATACACGGTGCCAGCGCCGTACAAAGCACTTGTCAATCCCAGCGCGGAGCACATCCCTTCAGGCCCATCGCCCGCCCCACGCGAGACTGGCAGGGTCCTCCTCTTTCCCTTTTTGCGAGTCTCCCGGACCCCTTGCTCTCGCTCCCCCATCAACCAGCCTTCGGGGTCAGCCCATGCTGCATTTGGGGTGAGATACCCCCTACCAGAGGAAAGGAGGCTGGTAGCCCCAGAATGTTCACAGCAACACGGCCCAGGGCCAGCATCTGGCCGGCAGGTTCTGAAGCAGCGTTTCAAGGGCACAGGTCTGTACTTAGAATGAATGCTGCTTCGGGCGGCTAGGAGGCAGGGCGGATGGAGATTGGAGAGGCTGGAATTTTCCCTTCCCTCTAAGGCCCCCATCTAGGCACCGCCACTGGGTGAGGGTCCCGGCACCTGGCTGGTCTCCACCTCTTGTCAGCCTGCGCTCTCTGGTCAGCCTCGGACTCCCTTGGGGTTTACTCATCGACGCCGTATGGTCTGGGGACCCGGCCCGGGAGCAGCCCGGGCTGGGAGCGCAGAGACCCTCCCCCTCCCGAGCCTGCTGGCCCCCGGCCCTCCCGCCGCCGCGGCCTCCCACGTAGCGTTTTGAACCCGCTTGGCGCTAAGGCAAGAACGAGCGTGGAGAGCGGGCAGGGCGAGCAGAGGCTCTAAATCTTCCTTCAATCTGTGAGTAGATGAAGTCTGAGAAACAAATTCAAAGCAGGCGCGCCAGTAGAGCCTTCCTGCAGAAATATTCCCCGGCATTCAAGCGCATCCAGGGGCGGCTCGAGCTGCCTTGTTTGGCTAAGGTCAGACGAGACTCGAGTTCTCCAATAAAAATAAATCTCAAATTAATTATGGCCTCGAGCGAGGGGCCCGACACTTGAAGCTGCAGTTGTGCAGTCTGGAGTTTTGGCGCTCGCTCACCCATCCCTCCCCCGCGCCCCCGCCTCTCCCCCGCCCTCCCCCCCTCCCCCCAGCCGCCGGTTGCCGGCTCGAATGCCCGCCGCTGAGGCCGCGCTGGACTGGAGGGGCTGGAAGGAGGGAGGACAGAGGGGGGAGGATCCGCCCTAGACGCTCTGCCAGGCCTGGCATCTTTCGGGGTTTCAAGTAACGGGACCATCCCGGGGCAGCCCAGGGATCGGGCTCCGTTTGTCGCGTTCTCCCACCCCCAACTGAGGCTGGGACCGAAGAAGCCCGGGAAGCCGCGTCTGGAAAGTCTTGACCGGGTCAAAAGGGCTGACATTGAGCGAGCCAAGACACGTTTCACCCCGCCGCTCCACTCCCGGGGGAAGCAGGACTTCCGCATCTTTGAAAATATCGTCAAGTGCGGATGGTGAGAGGCAGGTCATCCCACCAAAGTTCCAATGAAAATGCTCCAAATCCAAATGTTTCCTGAATATTTGTCCCCATGTGCATGCTTTCTGTAAGTGACCCTAGACTTAGAAATGTGTGATGGGCTATCCTGTTGGTCCCCCTCTTCCCAGTTGGTACCTTTTCTTTTAAATGCTGGCCGGCTTCCTTGACTGTGAGCTTCCCCTTACTTGAAAGCCAGGCAGGGCTGGTGGCATGGGCATGTATGGTACCGGCACCAGCTTCTGGTCACCAGCCCTGCCCAGTCTGGGGAAGGCAGAGGCAGGACCATCTCTGAGGAGCCAGGAAAGAGGACGTGTGCAAGTGTGGGCCCAGGGCACCAGTCCCTAGCTAGGCCAGGAGGAGAAAGGAGAGGGGAGAGGTGAGAGAGAAAAGGAGGAAGGGGAGAAACGGGAGGAAAGACAAGGGGAAACGTTCCCGCCACACACATTCCCTCCACACACTACTCCAAGAAAGTTTTCATTTGCAGCGACCTCACCACAGGCTCTCTATCAATTTGTCTCAATGCAAACATTCGAAATATTCTCTTTGGCTGCTCGTGAAAACAATGTCAGCTGCCAGGATCAAACCATCTTTCCAGATGTCTGGTGGTAACCACGTTAAACAGGGCAAACTTGTTTACTGTTGTGTTTGGTTAGGGCTTTTTCCCGCTTTGGGATTTAAAAAAGAAGCGGCAGCAGTAGAGTTGAGCATTAAACCCAGGGTTACGTAAGTGGGCAACCTTGCCCACCAGCATGTCAACACGGGATGGAGGCAATCTTATATTCCCTCAGAGAGCTGTTCAGAGTTGTGGGGTTCTTCTTTCTGGGTGGAGGACTTTGTGAATGGACAGGAGCTTCTCATGGAGGGACTGGTAAATACTAAAAGGCATGGCACCACTGCCAGCCGGTGAGTCACAAGGGGGTGACAGTTGTGCCTATGCCAGCCCCTCCCCACCACCACCATCTTCAAAATTATGAAATTGCCATAGCTTTGGTTTTACAGGCAGAAACAGAAAGTGCTATTGAGTTCCACAGCTAAAGTTAGAGGGCAAGTCCTCATTTTAATCTGGTTTCATACTGAGCACTCCCAAAGGGAGACGCAGCTCCTGCTAAAAAGAGTTGGGGGTGCTAAGGATGTTGGGGTGACTGTACTGATCAGCACAGTGAAGACAACCTGTCATTTGCCAGGCTGAATAGGAATTGGGAAGAGAAACCTAGCCAACGGTTTGGCCACAGAGGTGCCTTCTCAAGCACTAGGAGGAGTGTGTGCGGAGGGGGAGCAGCGGCTGGTGTGGGGTGGCCATTAACGGCCTCAGTGTTTGCCCAGCACCAGGCAGGGGGCCTCCGGGCGGTGAAGTTGGAGTCCTTTCTCCCAGAAAGAGGGGCAATGTGGCTGGGGGTTCCTGGTTTCTGGTCAGGTCCGGGTGCTAAGCGGTCTCCCCGCACCCTCCTGAAAGCCCTCTTGTCGTTTGAAGGTCGGCAGAGTCTGGGCTGAAAAGGAAACAATTTGGGGTTTGAAAGGATGTAATTCATTCTTCCTTTCCCTTTAACCTCTTTCCTCTCTGGAAAGCATGTGGAAACGCTGAAGGGAAGAGTGAGAAGGCGAGCTGCCGGGCCGAGGGGAGGAAAGGGTTAAGCCTGATTTCTTTTAATTGAACTCCAGAACTGGTGGCCCCAGGCAAAGGGGGGGACTGACCCCGCTAGCGGTAACCAGATGTGGCGGTCCCAGGGGAGCCCCGGAGCAGACCCCTGGATTGAGAAGCAGACAGGAGATGGGGGTGGGGGTGGGCCCGGCCCCCACCCCACCCCCTCCCACCAACCCCCCCTCCACTCCTCCATACACACACTGAGTCTCAATTGCTGGCAGGCTGCACCCGCCACTCCGGGTCTGGTCACGTTCAGACCCGTGTCTGTATTCAAACCCAAAATTGGAGCTGAATTGATGAGACTAATTTCGAGAGGCGGGTGGGGGGGAGGGAGGGAGGGAGGCGACCGAGCTCTCGGGCTCAATTGCTCCTGAAGAAATGAATTAATATCACCTTTCTCGCCGCTGTGGACACCCTTTGGAAATTTTTTCTTTCCAATTGATTCGGATCTCCTCTGGATTTTTTTTTTCCTCCTTCCCCGGGTGGACTCAAATAAAAGTGAGAAAGTCCAAAGCGTGGTCTGGAGAGCGTGGACAAGGTAACCTGTTTTGGAAGTCGGGGAGAAGGGAGTTAGGCTGAGAGCGCCAGGGGAGTCCCCTCACTGCGCCGGGACGCCTGAAGCTGCCCCAACTGGAGAGTTCGGTGGCACTGCAGCGGGACCGGGGAGGTCTCTGGGTGGCGGGGGCTGACAAGGCGGGCCGAGGGGAGGCCGGCCTCACAGCTGGGTGGGGACGATGGTCCGGAGCAGGGGTCCCGGGTCTCACCCGGTGAGATGTCTGAGTCTGTGCCGTGATGTTGCGTGCTGTGCTCTGGAGACCTGGCAGGGTTGGAGGAAGGTGCCGCCGTAGTGTAGGTTTCTTGGGGCTCGGGGTGGCATTTCATAGGCTGCTCTGGCCTGGGCGCCGGGGTTTGGGCCATCGGGTCCGGGTAAGCGTGAGGGGTTTGACCCTAGAAGGCGCAGATAGGTGGCCTAGGATGCCGCTGGTCCCCGCCCTCGGTGGGCGCCGGCAACTCTCCAGGAGCAGGGGGCCGAGGCGCACTGCCCCGAGGGCGCCCCTCTGCTAACAATGCGCTGGGAACCCAGTCTGCGCCCTGGGCAGCAGGGGTCCGTCCGGAACTGCCCTGAGTCCGCATGGATGCGTTGAGCCGCTCCAGGAGTCGGCCGCGACTCGGCAGCCATGAGCCTGAGTGGAAAAATTCCCATTGGGTGCCTTTTTTAATGGTTGGTTTGCTTCAGTCTGCATCCGGATCTTTCCGGGCAGTAGGCTCCAGGTTATCCCTAGCGCGAGTAAACGCTCCCGCCGCCCACCCCCCAAAAAAGTTTGACTCCGGCTGGAAAAAGCATTAATGAACGTATCTGTGGGAAGAAACGGAAAGTGAATGAGTCAGGAGGTCCACCTTCAGCCAACAGCCCCGGGAAAAGGAAGGAGGCCAAAGACGTTGGGTTTTGGACTTTGGGGGAAGGTGTTGGGGGTGGGGGGTACAGACTGCGGGAATCAGGGCGCGGGCGTCGGGCGTGGACCCCGGCATTGTTCCCGGCTCACTCTTATCTCCCAAGAGCAAGTATCCTGTGTGCGCAGCGCGTGAATGTATCTGGGCATCTCCACGTATATTTATATAGTGTGTGTGATGCGAAAAGCAGGACCAGCCGAGGGGAGGAAGAGGGGGTGTGGGGGGAGGGAAGACGAGGGAGAGCAGGGGGGAGAGAAGAGAGAGGAGAGCGCGAGACAGAGAGAGAGAGAGAAAGAGAGAGAGAGATAGGACTTCCTCCCCGATTCGCAAAGTGAAGTCACTTCCCAAAATTAGCTGAAAAAAAGTTTCATCCGGTTAACTGTCTCTTTTTCGCTCCGCTACAACAACAAACGTGCACAGGGGAGCGAGGGCAGGGCGCTCGCGGGGGGCACACAGGGAGGGCCCAGGGCGCCAGGGAGGCCGCGCCGGGCTAATCCGAAGGGGCTGCGAGGTCAGGCTGTAACCGGGTCAATGTGTGGAATATTGGGGGGCTCGGCTGCAGACTTGGACAAATGGACGGGACTATTAAGGTAAGCGACGGGGCGGTGGGCGGGCAGCGGCAGGGCCGGCTAGGGTGGCGAGGCGGCAGGCAGACTGGGCGCGGGGCGCCGGGGTCCCGGAAGACGTGGCCACTCTCCCTTCCTTCCGCGCCCTGGCTTCGCGCCGTCTCCTCCCGCGCTCGGGTGGCCAGGCTCGCTCGCGGGGGCGATCCACTGGGCTCCCCGCCGCGGGCAATCTCCCCTGCACCCCTTGCCCCAAAGCTCAGCCCGGCCCCCTCCCACCGCGCTGCCGGCGGGGCTGCGGGCGGGGCGGCCTGAAACCTGGGGACCCCGGGCGCAGATCGAAGCCAGGGACCGGAGACCGCTGGGTCCACCACTCCCACCTGGCAAGCAAGGGCGCCCTGGCCCTGGCGCTGGGCACTCGCCTGGCGGCCGGCTTCCTCTCACCCGAGGCTGAAGGCGGCAGGGGGGAGAGCTGCAGCCGCCACCAGCTCGGGTCCCTGCCTGGTGGGCCCCAGGGCGGGCAAGTGGATTGGTTGCAGGCGGATCGGGGTGCAAGTATGCGTCTGGGGGTCTGTCGGAGCCGGCTCTTCCAGATGGAAGCCCCTGTTTACATGTCAGCGCGGGCTCGTTTCCCTTCCTCTTGGTACTTCTGTTGCCGGTCCTCGGCGCTTGGGAGCTGCCGCCTCCCCGGGACTAACGGGCCGGCCTCGCCGCTTCTCCGGCGGGGAATCTCCTTCCACAGCCTCCGTCCGCGCCGCTCCTCCTCGCCGGCTCGCGGCACTCTGCGCCAGGCGTGCGCCCGCTCCAGGGGAAGGGCTCCCAGGGTCTTCTCCAAGAGAGTCCCGCGCACTTCAGAGCCGCTTATCCTAAGGTGGCTGGCTCTGAGCCGGCGGCCCGGTGACTGCCCTGCCAAATCCTAGCCCCCAACCCCTATTCCGTACTTTCACTCCACACCTCACGCCTGGGTCTGGTTTGCAAATTGCAGCCCAGAGGGACGGGTGAGGATTTGGGTTTCATGTCAGATTTCAGGAGGGTTCACTGCCTACTCCTCTGGAACGGGAAGTGGGGCCAGGAGCAGAGAAGAGGGACACCCCCTAACGTGACTGGCCTTAGAGGACTGAGAGGAATGAATGGGACCAGAAGTGGGCTGCGAGGCTGCCGCACAACGCCAAGCAGCAGCCGGTCTGGAAAAACTATTAGGCTGGTGATGTGGGGACTGGCAGAGCCCGCCATTCCCCAGAACCCAAAGGAATGGACTCTTTACTCAGGGCTGAGTAAGAGGAGGGCAAGATGTTGGGCTTGGAGAATTCAAGAGATTTTTATCATTTGGGTGGGGTAGTGGTTTTTATTTTCTAAGGTTTTTTTTTTTTTTCTGAAAGTTTGAAATATGCTGACTTAGGTAAAAGGCGGCAACAAAAGGAACTTGAAAATCTGGAAATGAGATGACTGATTGTAATGGGTTAAAAGGAGCCTCTGTGAGCCTGGGCTCCTCAAATTCAGAGTGTGTGGGTGATGAGTGGGTGAGAGAGGACTCCAATAGTGAGGGTGGGGTGGTCACTGGTCATTTCATGCCTGTTTCTCTTCACGTTCATGCGTGCATGCAATGTCTGTGTATTCCTGGTTCAGTAATAAGATGCTCCACTCTAGAAGACGGCCCCTCATAAGGACACATACCACTTACCCAGAAAGCCCCCATCTGATCCGGAAGGGTGGTAAGATGGCTCCGGGGTCTTGATGTGGACACCCTAAGGAGAAGTGAAGCAATATCTCCGCGACGCTCAGACCTCTAAGCACAGGCCCTGAGCAAAGGGAGGAAGCTGTGGTCTGTGTACCCAGGATGTGCTAACTTCTTTAGATACACAACATAGGGATTGGCATGGCAGGCAGTGAGAATAGGCTTAGAGCAGGACCCTGAGCTTCATGCCAAGTATGGGAGTGAAGGTCTTCTTTTCCCTGTGAGTGGCGGGAGCCTGTGAGTCACTCCAAACTCTCCCCAGGAGCACCCTTGTCTCTCATCCAGGTGACCCGGCTATGCAGACTCACCCACAGAGCAGTGGCTTTTCAAGCTATCTTCAGTCCCCCAAGTTCTGAAGGAGTGAGTCTTTAGTGTGTACTTTGGTATTTAAGTTGTGTGAAAGCCACAGTTTCTTGTTCATGTGTGACCTTTGGATCTTGGGGTTCCCAGACCCCACTCCCATTGTGCTTGGAGAGGACAGTGGACAAAGAGAGGCCAGCTGACTCCTGTTGTCCCTGTGAGAATGCACAGTCCATCAAGCCTGTTTGAGCATCAAAATTGTTGTAAAAATGAAACAGCAGGACTAAATTACCTCTACAATAGTATCTTCCCAGTCCTCTTTGTTCCTAAACTATCATGCTCGTATGCTCTTACGAGGACGTGTACCTGTCCTGTACTGATAGAGGGCCACAAAATCCTGTCCTAGACTGATAGAGATCTGAAGATACTATACCATATCTAATTTGTAGACACAAATCCAGAATGTGTGTTCCCAGTTTGAATGGCTTTGACAAATCATCTTTGCGTAATTCTGGGATGTGGTTTTTATGCGCCTGTGTATTTCTTCCTCAAATATAAGGCATATCTATATTTCCAAATACCTACGGGTCTCAGCACTGAGGAGGTATTTGGTCCAGGACGCCAGGCACGTCTGGATTTCTTTGCAGAAACCCTTTATTTTGTGCATAATTTGCACAACTCTGTGTGATTACAAAATCTCAATCTCATTGCCCCTCTTATGATAAGTACTTCTGTATCATGTTCTCTTCTCCTTTCCAAGAATGTCTCCTCTGAGGATCACATCGGGAGCACCAAAGTTTGTGGGAGCCATTGCACTCTTCTTTTGCTACAGACAAGTTAATGTGTGATATTAAACAACGCCCCACCCCGCCCCTACACCCCACAGTGATATTATCAGTGTTGAAAAGTGATATTATCAGTGTTGAAAAGCACGTGGTACTGGTTGCTGCTCTAAGAAATGACCTGGTTTCAAAAACTGCATCTTAGTTCTAGGAAGGCTTCAATTGCATCTAATTATTTTATCTATGGGAGCTTGATTCAATACACATGGTGCCATTAAAGATGGGGAAACAGAGAAGATGCAGATGTGGTGAATGAAATAGGGAAATGAACAGTGGACTTGGAGTCAGAAAACCTGGGTTCATTCTCAGCTTTCTACTTAGTTGCTGTCTACCCTACAGCAATGCACTTAGCTCCTTGAGTCTCCATTTCCTTATCCATAAAATGGGGCCAAAGTACCTCCTTGCCATAAATCACAGTAAGGATCAAAAAACGTCTGGTACTTTAGTTGAATGCACATTGATTGAATTTTTCCTTGGGGATAGGGCTTGTGGGGGTTGATTGGTGAAAAAATCAAATCATGATCTGGATCTACCGTAATACGTATATCATTAATCCAACAGATACCAATTATGTGTCTTTTTGTGTGTGTGTGTGAGGAAGATCAGCCCTGAGCTAACATCTGATGCCAATCCTCCTCTTTTTTATGCGGAGGAAGATTGGCCCTGAGCTAACAGCCTATGTGTTTATTTTGTTCCAAGGTTTTGCTTTATGTGTTGAGGATAAAATAAAGATCAAAACTCTGCTGGAATTTACACTCTAGTGGAGGTGAGGGACACAAAAATACATGACCGTATGTCCAGGTGTGATACGTCTTCTGAAGAACAGTGAAGCAGGTTAGGGGACAGAACGTGCTGTAGCTGTATCAGCCGGGATGGTCAGGGAGGATGCCTTGAACAGAGTTGCACTTGGGCAGAGCTACTGGCAGTTTTGGTCCTTTACCTCAGGAAAGGGCAGCACCACCCAACCAGCAAATGATGGGAGAGCAAAATGGGAAAGAGAGGTTGAGGTTACAGCCAGGCTCTGGAAGCCAGCAGAGAGCCCAGTCCATGCATCAGACAGGCCAGGAGGGAAGTTATGGCTGACAGGGCAATGTTTGTCCCGTTGGGAAACTTCAGGATGGTATCCCTGGAGAAAGCAGCAGAGGAATACTTGGGAACCAAGACTTACTTCTGTCCTCAAAAAGGGATGCTGCCTTCACTTTGAAAAGTGGAGCCCCTCCCCCCTCACCACCACCGTTAGCCTTCATATCACCTAGATTCATGAGAACTCTGGACAAGACAGACTTTGTCAGTTTGTCTGTCCCCCTGAGCATGTAGAATTGCTTCCCTCAGTATTTACCAAATGGTGAATCCTGGTATGTTTGTGAATAATTTCTGCAAAAATGCTTCCTTCCACTTCTGCTGCTATTCAAATTTAAGTTTACAGGTTTGCAACTTTAGAGCTTTAGAGATATTTAGCTGATATTCTCATTTTATGAGTGGGGAAACTGAGGCCCAGAGCTCTTTAATGAATTGTCCCCAAGATCACACTGACAGAGTCAGAGTGAGAATTCAAGGCTTCTAACCCTCAGGCTAGTGTTCTTTCCACTATACCATGAAGATTTTATTTGCTTTCATTACGTTATTATGAATTATAGCATCCTGGAGGCAGTGTGTGTGTGTATGTGTGTGTGTGAGAGAGAGAGAGACAGAGACAGAGATAGACAGAGAGAGAAGCCTTTAAACCAAAAAATCATGAAGAATCTGGCACTTTGGACTAAAGACACTTCTGTTATTTAATGAAAAATGTATTACTACCATCTTAAATTGTTTCCCTACTTAACCAAGTTTTTGAATAGGATTTTTACGTAACTGTTTTCCAAAATAAATCCTTGTTTTCCTGTAGATAAACAAGGTCTTCATTACCAGGAGACAGCCTAAAATATAGTATTTTACTTAAACAAGGTTTCCATTACCAGGAGGCAACAAAAAATACAGTATTTTATTAAATAGCCAATAGGCCCCTCTACAGAGGAGGGATGGGTGGACTGACTTCCTATTTCAATTCTTTTAATTATTGAATATTTGACTATTTAAATAAAATATATTCAGATGCATTAGAACATATCTTATGTACCTACCTTCCAGACTGCGTAGAAAGTAGGTCTTGGATAAGATTTAGGATTTCAATGTCTTCTGTTTGGGGTCAACTAGTTAACTTGGCATTGGTTTTAGAAAGTGATTGCTTTAAACCAAGCCTATTTTCTAGAAATGGAACATTAGTCTAATGCTAGTACTGAGTTGCCCCAGCGAAAAAAAAAGTTGGGAAAATTTTTATGATGACAAACCACCAGGCAGAATTTCTAATGGACTGAGGCCTTTATCCTACCTCAAACTTCAGAAAATATCCCCAAGTTGTAAGTCAACACTCAGGCCATCAGCAAAGTCCTAGTCTTCTCTGGGAGAAGTCTCATTCTATCTGAAGTTTGATAGACAGATTTTCAGATTAAGGACCAACTATCTAGTGTTAGAATGTAAAATCTACTACTTTCATTCATTTTAGACAACCAGCTGCATTATGTAGGTATAGAATAATGTTTTTGTCTTGTTTTGTTTTGCAGAACATGACTTCTTTTTTTGGTCTGTGCTTAAAACAGTCTTTCTAAATCTATCTTTTGCTTGTTGTTTTGTGACAAATTGAGAAGGCTAAAGGACGTTGGCCAATACATACAATACACACACAAAATCACACAAAATCTTCAACCAGTCATAATAGCTCCTTTAGTAATCTGAGGGCTGTGCAGGTGTCTTCCTCTGCAGAAGACTACACTCTCTTTCATTTTCTGCTGCTTTAATGATTTATATCTATAGTGTTCATCCTATTCACATACTAATTCATCAGTGGGATGGTATTAACTAAGTGATGGCACACTAATTTCTCTACTGACCTGATAGACCCAATGTTAATTGCTTGTGTACTTTGAGATGTTTCCCCAGAGGCAATGGATGGGGTTTGTCTCTCCCCACATTGTCACCCTCAGGGCCAATATCTTGGAAGTTTGACAGAATTAGACAATCCATGGAATAACCCTTTTCTGTGCAAAGCTAGCTGGGCTTATGAGAGTCTGTAACCTTAGCCTCATTGGCATGATAAACTCATGCCAGCCATATGAATGCAAGTTAGTAACTGCAAATCAGTAAGGTCTATCGCATGACTGTTATGCAGGGGCTGAGCTAGGTGACTAAGTGCTGTCAAGATACAATGCCAGTGGCCAAAGGGCTGCTGCCCTGGAGACCGAGCAGGAGGATAAGCCATATGTGTGTGTGCAGAGTGGAATGCAGTGAGTGTCATGCTAGCCTCGAGGAAGGAAAGAGCAGTTTCAACTGGAGAGACAGAAAAAGACCTAATAACAATAGTTATTTATATAATCCCTTCTGTTTACAAAGCAGTTTCACACACACCCTTGCATTTAATCCTCACAACATCCCTATGGGAGGTAATATCATCACATCTCCATTTCATATGGGAGAAGTTAAAAATCAGAGAGGTTAGGTAACTTGCCTAAGATGACAGCTAATAGGTGACAGAATTGATTTTCAAGCCCCATGTTTCTGATTCCAGAATACTTGCTTTTTCTACATACACCAGCCTTCCCGTCTCTTGGCATAGGTGGACCTGGATCTTGCCTTTGAAGGACAGGTAGGACTTACACAGGAAGATATGGTTAAGGGCTTTCTAGGAAAGTAGAATACTTTGGTGGGGGAATGCATGTGAAGGAGAAGGTAGGAGTGGAGAGATTGGATGGAACTAGATTATGGAGGACCTTAAATATCATAACAAAGAATTTGGGTTTTATAATATATATAGAAAGAAGGAATCACAAAATTTTTAATAGAGGGATGATCTACACAGCGTACAAATCTCTTAGGAACAGAATCCTTCCTATCCTTCTCATCCTACTCATTAGGAAATGGAGATGGGAGTCTCCATCACTTATCAGAGGCCAAAAGAAGTGATTCGCAGTCAGGATTAGACAACCAGGGATAGGTTCAGGCAACCAGACCATGCTATCAGCTGTCTTTAAAGATACCAGTTTATTAAACGTGGAGTCAGGGGAGGGAAGAGAAACTCTGTTTCGTCAGATCTCGTACAAATGTGATTATCCTTTCACTCCTTTAAATGTGTCTTCTTTCGCAGTGTTCTGGAGATTTCACCACAAGCTGTTTTTTCAATTGGGCCAGCTATCCTGGGCTACAACTTTAGTTCCTTTTGAGAATGAGTCAGCAGAGAGTAACTGAGAAGAGACAAAAGGAAAGGTTGTTTCCCTGAGATTCAAATCAAATTTCTATGGAAATTCAGATAGGTCTGACATACTTTCATAGGTTGGCTGTGCCCATTGCTTCTTTTAGAAATGCTGACTTTTCACCCAAGCAAACCAAAAACTCAGAGGGTCGTCACCATCATTCCAAATAAGATCAGAGATCAAGTGTTCAGATGCATTTTCAGATAATTCAGATCAACTTTACAACAGCTTCAAAATTTCTTTTCTACCTACCTTCTTTTCTACCTACAAAAATGAACCAAAATACTGAAATATTGAAGATAGTTCTCATCTTTGGGGAACAATGTGCCTGCCATTTAGTTAATGATCAAAATCCCAGAGCATGTAATTTTTTCAAGCCACCTCCAAGAGAATGGAGACTTGAAAACTGAAATGCTTTCCCAACAGCGAGGCCCATTTACTCGGACAGAGCTGTGTCCCAGGTAATGAAAGACCTTATGTCACATCTCAGTGCACACATGCAAGGGGCCAGAATTACAGGTGCCATGGGAGCTTTAACCTTGAATTTCTAGACGTGTGGGTTTCACATGTCTACTGGAATCTAACATTCCAGTAGCAGAGTTGTTAGGTCTGAACGTATGGGTATTCATTGATTTTATGTGTGAAGGAGTCTGAGAGTGAATGATTTTGCACTATTGTTCATGTAGCAGAAATGTGAAAACAAACAGATTACTATTATAAAATTATTCAGTTTATGAGTTGTCTTTAAGTTGATGCTGCCATATATAAATTCATCTATTTAGATTGAAATTCTTACGCGTGCAGAATCATTTTGCCTTTAGGCATTTATCACTGAATTCATACTCATTCATTTATTCATTCAGCCCAAAGTTGAAGAATACTGCCAGGCACAGTGCTCAGCAGAGCTCCACGGACATGAACAAGAACAAGATGCCTATCCTATTTCTTCCAGACCTCTAGAGAGTAGAGGTTTCTCAGCCTTCTGATTGATTTTAAGCTCTGACTATTGGAGATTCCAAAAGAAGCAATACTCACTAGGGGGATCTTTATTTAAGTGGCTTTTTGTTCTAAGGAAAGTTAGGCACATTTTCCCAAGGGTGACAACCAGCTTATAGTTTCCATTGCCCCTTCCATCATGGTGAACCAGTCCATTGTATGGACATTTTTGGAAAATCAGGGCTTCAGCCAAGGAAATTCCTTCTTCTTACTCTCCCTTTCTCAGCTTTAGTTCCTCTATTTATATATTAACATGGAGAAAAATACCATAGATAAAGGGAAAAGATAGATGAGAAACTGAGAAAGAATATTTCTCATATATTGAACAAAGGGCAAATGTCCTAATATACAAAGACTACTTACCAATCAGTAAGAAAAAGGTAGACTGCTTAGCAGAAAAATAAGCAAAAATGCTATGAGTAGACAATGCTAGAAAAAGAAATGTACATGGCCGATAGACTTATGAAAAGAATCTCAAGCACGTACATAAAGATATTCAAATGAAAATAATGAAATTCTAACATTTATCACCTATGAGGATAGCAAGGATTAAAACAGCTATGCATCGTAATACCTCGTGTTAGAAAGAGTAAGGGCACATGTCACTCTCTTACCCTACTGGTGGGAATATATCTTGGTACAATCAGTCTGGAGGGCAATTTGGAAACATCTATTGAGATATTAAATATTTATACAAATTTGATAATAATTCCAATTCTAAAGATTTATCTTACAGACATCTTTACTGAGATACCAAAGATATATGTACAAGATGTTTATTGTCACATTGTTTGTAACGGCAAAAATTGGAAATAATGTAAGCGTCCATTGATAAGAGACTAGATAAATAAATTGTGGAAGATTCATTTAAGAAAATACCATGAAACTGTTAAATGGAATAAAATCAATTTTACAATGTACACTGAGAAAGTTCTCCAAGGTATACTACTATATAGAAAAAAGCAAGTTCCAAAATGTGTGGTTCCATTTCTGTAAAAAATCGAAAACACACACATATGTGTGATTATTTATCCACGGACAATTTCTGGAGGGATGTACAAGAAGCTATTAACAGCAGTTGCCTCTGGGCGGGGAGAAGTAGACTTTTGATTTTCACACTATAAACTTACGTAGTATTTGATTTTTAAATCACTAGTATATATTGCTTTTATGATTTAAAAAACTGATGTAAAAATAAAGAGGCATAATTAGAAATGGGCTTATAAAAAATGAGTTGGGCACCATCATTCTACCCAAAATGAGTTGATCTCAGATACTTTTGGATCCCATTTTGTAGTCAATACAGAGAGAAATAGTCCAGCCTAGCATCTGGGGACCTGAATTCTAGCCCCAGCTCTACCCTAAATGAGCTGTGGGATCTTAGGCAAGTCACTTCACTCCTTCAGTATTCATGTAAAATTTCTCATGTTAAAAGTTTTCTCATGTATAAAATGAAGGTATGATTTCAAAATTTCCTTTCAGCTCCCATGTTCTTAAGACTCTGATCCTCGGTAGATTTTAAAAACATGTTTTATTTGGAGGTGTAGATGACTGAACCTCTCATAGACGTTCTGTCTGGGCCCACGTGGCACTTCTTCCAAAATCCCAGGGCCAAGTTATGGAGTGACCTTCGAGGCCAGTTGAAGGCTAAGGCTCTTAGGAGGTGCTTTGTGAATTTCTGTGAGCTGGTTGTTTTTATTAGTGAGTGACACTGGAGCTGTGCTAATCTCTTTGCATTAATACAAACTAAGAATAGGGCCTGACTCTGCTTAGGGGTCTTACACTCTTCCAAAATTTGGTCTCATTTAAAACCCAAAACTCATATGGCCCCAAGCACCTTTCCCCTGCTCTTTTAAAAAATCCTGTTTAATTGAAGGGAAATTGAATTCGTCTGGTTTTGATTCATTTACACTTAACTCTTAAAAAAACAGTATTTTGAGGAGTTATTTGATGTCCAAGAAGAATTTTGAGCCTCTTAATGAGGTTTCTGGAAGGCTTCTTTTCTTCTTCTTCTTCTTAAAACAGGAAGTGGTGCTGTGCTATGGGCACAGTCAACCCCAAAAGGCCCCAATTCAGTTTGAAACTGTATCACCCACCATTTTGCATGAGCCCCAATGGCCCTCACTAAGGCCTTTCTTTCCCTACTCCTCACCTAAGAGTAAGAAATTCACTCACCTTCCATCTGAGGGAGAGCAACAATGAGGAGGAGCAATTACAGTCATAAGAAGAAAAAGAGTAAGCTATTTGTCTAGCTCTTACTATGTGCCAGCATCTGTTTTAACCTTTATAGACATACTCACATTTGGTTCTCATAAAAATCCTAAGACGTAGGTATTATTTTCATTTTGGAGAGATGAAGTAACTTACCCAAGGTCATACAGGTAGAAAGTGGAAAAGCAATGATTTGAACCTAATCTTGTTTGCCTCCCAACTTCATAGAGCTTAGCCACTGTGATACGTTGCCAGATTGATACACACATCCATGAAGTTTAGGCTTCATACCTAATCCATCTATTGAGGATCACCTAGGTTTTGTTGTTGTTTGTTTTGTTCTTTAGTCTAAGTGGCCCCCACCCGCAGGCTGCCCTGGTCAGATTCACGGCATAGCTCAATTCTTCACCACCCTTTATGCAAGGGGACCTAAGCCCTGTATTTCCCAGGTGAGAGAGCCTGCCTGAGTTTGTTGGCAGTGGTACTGGAGAGCAGGCAGGCGAGGCTGAAACAAACAGGTTCTGTTCTACTTTATGAGTTAATGAGATGACAAAAAGAAAAAGTTTTGTAGCTCAATAGAGAATAGCATATTCTTTGACTTGATGCTTCCTCCTCTACCCTCCTACCTTTCCCTCTCTCTTGTTCTCTTTTTTATTCTCTTTTACTCATATACACACACAAACTAAACACATTTAAAAAAAAAACAGATTTGGGGGCGATTATAAAAAACACAAAGAAGGGAATGTTTTGCAAGTTTAAAGGGAAATCATCAAGAAAGGCTAACTTCAGCCTCCCATTTCTCCTGAATAGCATTTCTTGTTATTTCAAGGCTGATTGACTTATAACTGCATCCACAGCCACCTCGCATCAGTTCCTTTTATCAGCCCAAGTGAGACTTCCTGTGGACTGGCCCAGCTTCCTGATGTATTTCCTTTTTCCTTTGGCAGAACAAAGAAAACCGTAGCTCCAAGGATCCTTGGGACTAAACATAATTTAGCACTGAAGAACCTATTATTTTAAAATTTTCATTCTCAATGCATGGGGGTGAGTGTCTGCCTTTGGATTTTTCACAGCATCCTATACAGCATCATGAAGGGCCCCATGTGCAATTATCAGGGGTCAATGAGCCACTTGAACTCATCCTACTTCTTGTAGTTTGATTTCATTCAAAGAGAGAAAATTCGTCCATTCTCCTCGCTAACACTGCATGAACACCCCCCACCCCATACCCATACACACTTTCAAGAGATACCTGGAATACCTCTCTGTATAGGGTTTACTCTTCTGTTACCCTAATTCACTATAACAGTTAGTAAAGAAACCCTCTTATTTAGAGATTTCACCCTATCTGTGTTTGAGGTTGTAATTCTAGAAACACGCATATAAGAAAAGAGGCTTCACAGTATATCCAAAGGGTTATCGATGTCAATTGAAGCAGAAATTCCAGAAGTGGGATGAATGTGTTGGTTTCCTCTTTTGCCTGGAGTATGCCCTATCACTTCTCACCACTTGCCTTTGCCACCTACCCTGCACATTATTTCCGAAAGACCTTGAGGCATAATCCAGGGTAACAAGGGGACAGCTGCTTGTATCTCTCTGTCATATCTCCCAAGGCAAATATCACAAGCTGCCAACTTATAGAAACCCCCCAATACTCTTAGAACATAAGAGGCCATTGCACAGAAGAGACAACTGAGGCTTCAAGATGTGGTGTGTCTAAAGATGAGAAATGGGCAGGAGACACTAGAAGCAGAACTCAGGTATTCATGAGCCCAGACAACACATTCCACAATGAGGCTGTTTCCAGGAGCAAAGATATCAAGGCTTATTGAATCCACAGGCACTCATGATTTCTTTCCTGACCATTATCATAATACTCCTGGGGAATTGAAGATGGCATTTTCCATAGGAACCACCTAGACAGCTAAGCAATCATGCAGCCACCCAAATGTTATGAAAGTAGCCTTTTCTCTTTACAAGGATCCCTGATTTGGAATGGATAACAATTGAAATTGAAATGTAGCTCCCCTGACAAGAGACATATTTCTAAGCAAGAGGGCTAATTCATCATGGTTAATTCATACTGATTTCTCCCAAATGAAACAGGTTGAAAGGATATTCTCAAAAAAGAAATTAACTCAGAAACTATGGCATGAGGGGAGTGTGTGAGGGTGGGTATGGGTATGATTGGGATGCTGAGCCCCACAGAACCTGCTCTGGGGATGCCAGGGGGAGAGGGGTGGCATGACCACACTAATACATATGAGCATGACAGATTTCTTTTCCTGGCATTGTACTCTGCAACCAGCCCTGTACCTGTCCATGGCTAGTCAGGAATCCTAGAGCGAAGATCCATGCGTTACCTCACACAATTCCCCCTGCCCTGATAATGCTGTTTGTAGAGAACCATATTCTGACCTTGGCCTTCTCCACAAAAAGAGCATATTGGGTCAAAAGCACAAGTAATCTTGCGCAAGTATGGTCTTTGGTGCAACACAGGACTTCCCTAGAGTTCAGGGATTTGAGGGGCACCTGTACTTTCTGCACTTTTCTAGAAACAGGAGGGAGAAAAAGCAGACTACTTTCCTGGAAATGTCCTTTCAGGCATGTGGAGCATTTTCCCAGGGTGCCTCAGGGAAGGCATCCAGGCATGTGGATCTGCTCCTCTGAACACTAGGGCCTCTAAGCTCCTCCTTCTGGAGATTTGTGGATCTCTATATACTTGCTGGGTCTGTACTGTGGTAAAGGAACTCCATGGTCATCCCTCCCTGCCTTCCCAGGGTTCGCCCCCTGAAATTCTTATAGACAAGCCACTGTCAAGCAGCGTGCTGGGTTTGTAGCTCACTGGAATTAATCATTTCTTCCATCAGTTGGACTGGGTATGACCCAGACTCTTCTCTGCCCAAAGTATCCTTTTTTAGATTTTTAAACCGTGTGTGTATTTCATGGGAAATTTCACATGCCTGTTTCTGATTCACTTCCAATTAAAGGCTCAAAATGCTGGTTTTGTAAGAGCTCTTTGATGATTCAGATTCTTGTTGGTTCATCTTTTTTTCCCCCTAAAAGTCAACACGAGTTTAATAAATGTTGCTTACACATTTGCATGCTTAATTGTTAAAAATAATTGGAAACAGGAGAGAATGTTTTATCCTTGTGCACAAAACAAGCATATTTACTAGGGGAAAGACAGAGACAGATGCCTCAGTGAAGGTGAACTCCTGTGGAAAAACCAAGGGTATCACTGAAGGTGGGCACCTTGGTATGCCCATCACTGGGAGAGAGGGGTGGCTCAGAGCTCAGGTCCTCTGGAAGGGTCAGGGGAGTGTTACATGGAGCATAAGAGTCCCTCATAATGCAGCCAGTCGGCATCGACAAGCTGCCAGTTGAGTGGGTCAGTCTCATCGGAGATGGAACAGGTGGTGTGGCATTTTGCAGATGCTAAGGCTACCTTCCACTCCCTTCTGATTGGAGGGAGGGAGTTGTCTGCAATTACGGCAACCCTCATTCTCCACCTGCTTCCTCATAGTCATTAAAAAGGTTGGTGATGAACCTATTGGGGTACACTTCTGCACTAAATGCAGAAGACACTGACAAAGCAGGCCCATGTTCCCCTGGGAGAGGACCCATGATCTGTGTATGTATCAGTCCCTCTAAAGTGCTAAAGTGGGCATGGGGTTTGGGTAATCTGAGTTCTGCTCCTGGTTTTCTTAGGCTGGCTGGGTGACATTGGGAAAGTTGCTCTCCCTTTCTTAACCTCAGCTTCTCCATCCACCCAAAAGGACTAAGACTAATGGTAGTACAATCTTCTTCTCCCATGGATTTGGTAAAAATCTGGAGTGATGAGTTGCATTGAATTTCTTGAAGAAAAGCTTTAATTATTTATTGTAATATAACTAACTATTGGGTGGCTCATTACACTGTTGTTCTTGTTGTCAGTTGTAAACCATGCAACATTTCCGTTTCTGAGCCTCACTTGAACTTTTTACTAAAAAGAGATCACCCTTCGCTCTTCATTGTCAGGGGATGGTTAGCAATATTCAGTCGGCCAGAGTTACAAAATGTTAACTTTGTGTTCACACAATGTAATGTGGGAATGCTGTGTGCTGTGTGGTGCTTCTTGCCTAAGAAAGGTGACCCAGACATTTTATTAAGGGTAGCAGTGAGATGCTGGAGTGTCTTGCAAATCACTGTGATGGTGGCAGATGTGTTCCATGAAAGCCATGTACAATTTGAAGTGTGAAAATCTAGGTTAAACCCACTTATTAGCTGTGTGATCTTGGGCCAGATATTAACTTCTCTAATCTTTTCCTTTCCTATCTATAAAATAAGAATAGAAATGATAGTAATAATAAGAAATATTAAGTTTTTTACCTGCCTTACTGACTAATTATAAAAATCAATAGAAGTGTGGAAGTGAAAGCACTTTGTAACTGTAAAGTGCTGTGTAAATGCTGGTTATTATTATCTTAGTTATTATTCTCATCCAGGTCAGTGTGTGAACATAACGGATAATAAATGTTGCTTAAATTGAATTTGTTGGGTTGTTTTTTCTGGCTTTAATGATTCCAAAGACTTACTGGCATTTGGTTAAATTCGTCAATTAGGTACGTATTCACATCTCTACCCATATAGTCACTCTCCCCGCCGAGTGCACCAGGACAGACCAAACATCACCTAGTCCTCCTTTCCCTCCCTCGTATCCGGCCATTGTTCTACTCATGAAACTCCCATCCCAATCAATGGGGGTTTTACGTAAAAACCGATGGCAGGATATGAGTGCAGCTTCAGGAATTCCAGGCTTGTGCTGCTGATAAAGACAGTTATGTGAAATTGAAAACACCAGAGAAACAAAATTCTCCTGTCCAACCTATGCTACTCAGTTTTTTTTTGAGGGTTGTCTCTGCTTTTAAAGAGTCAAGAGCCCTCCTAGAATATGAAACATATATTTTCTACAACATTGCCTTGTAAATAGTTTTAACATGCCCATCTAGCTGCCCAGACACCCGCTGGCTCCCCCACATTCACCTGTGCCACCTCCTCTGTTATCTTCTCAGTGCCCTTGTGGTAATAGGTTAAGGAATACAGGGCCAGGCCTGAAGCTGGTTAATGCAGAGATTTCAGTTCTTCTATTTCTCTGCTTCTCCATCCCCTTCCAGAAAGAAGAGTTTTCCAACCTAGGAGGGACTGTAGAACTGAATCCCATGATCAAAGGCTGTGAATTAGTTTGGGTTGTGATGGTCTGTCTTAAGTGTTGAAGCTACTCATAGGTTTAATTGACTTAAATGTGAGTGAAGGGACAACAGAAAGTAATTTGCCTTGAAGATGGTCCTCTGCTAGTGTTGAAGTCAGCAGCTCTTCTCCCACGTAATGAGACTAGACAAGGCAGGGTTAGTCTTTATTCTCATCATGCATCATCAATATTGTAGGAAAGGTTGTATCTGTCTTCCATGTTACACAATGCAACCAAATATGATTAGGTGACCAGAAGTGAAGTGAAGAGGGAGAGCATTTGCCCATGTTCTACCTGCACTGAAATAGCTAAGTAATAAAGAGATAAAAAAGGGAAATAAAGTGACCCTTGTCATTTTAAAGTGATCATCCAGACATTTAGGATTGAGATTAAGAGCTTCTCCTTAAGTCGTATTTTCTGAAAGTGTTGGATTATGTATTAGAGTTTTATTCCTAGCCAACAGAATCAGGATTTTAAAGTCCATGGGGCTGGACGTTGAGCTCCTCAGACATCGACCTGTGTAATCTAGGAACCACAGTCTAGCTAAGATCAGTCCTACTGCTTTTTACCTCATGAAAACAAACGACCACCAAGATCTTCATGGTGCATTGAAGGAGCGTTCTGTTTTTCTACACCAAAACCACAGAGTGAAGGTAAAGAGATTAGAGAGCATCTCAAATATATATTTCAAATTATGAAGAACGTCTCACACAGTGGAAGCACGTGCAGCCTTGCAGGAAACGCCTTTTGTTTGACCCTGGTGTCTCTTTGTGAGGTCGGGTTGTATAAAGATTCTGGACAAAGTCAGCATCCCTCCGTCCTAACTCTGTCCTGTGTCTTGCCTAAACATTTACAGATTTGGAATTAGCCAATGTAACACTTTCTAATCTTTTTCAAGTAACTTTAAATTTCTGGTTTTAAATTTGATTTAGGTAGAAGGGAGCAATATTTTCTTGGGCTGTAGAAGGCTCAAACATCTCTCTTTTGAAAGTATTGATGCATAGGAAACTTCATGAGAGACACGGCTCTTGCACAATTTTTAGGATAAGAGACTTGGGAAACTTCATCAGTACTTCTCAACTTTCTTAATATTATCTTAAAGGCAAAAGAAAGTGGAAGATTAAGAAAACTGTCTTTATCAGGGCTTTCTGCAATGATGGAATTTTATTTCATTTGATTTTAGTTAATCACTTTAAATAGTGATTTATTAAATAGATATTTATTTATTAAATAGATATTTAAAGTGATAGTTAATCACTTTAAATAGTCACATGTGGCTAGTGACTCCCATATCAGACAGTGCAAGTCTATGTAATTCAGGTCAAAAACGTCTTCAAATCTGAATTCGGTCGGAGGATATATTTACATGGATTATTTTTATCTGAGTGAGCAATGTGTTGTCCACATGGAGACTAACATTTCCATTTACTCTATGACTAACGTTAAAGCAGAACAGAATGAAAAGTGAATGTCCTGCATTACCCAGGTACTACCAATGTTGGCCTGGAGCTGGGACTAAGGTTACCATCTAGTCTCCGGGATTCATCACCAATTCTTCACTGACCTTTAAGAAGATAATGCTTTCTTTTCCCTTCTGTAAAATGGAGGCATTTGGAATTTATCACAGAGATATTCACAAATTACGATTAAGTGTATATTGAGCTGTCAAAGAAAGGTATGGGCTTTTTCTGGATACTTTTTCACTGAAAAATGACCTTGGCCAAAGAGAATCCTATACAACATGGTGATTTAAGTTTCTTCATTTTTAAAATACTGGCATTGTGCTAAGCTATTTTTAAGGTTGTTTTCAGCTCTATTGCTTTGTGCTGCTGTGAATATGATTTTCTATAACGTAAGACTCCATCCTTTTAACAGATGGTTGGCTTTTCTAGTTCCCAGATACCTATAACTCATCGTAGGAAGATCTCTCCTTAAGTATAAATGTGAGAAAAGCAACTTAATTTAGCAATAACTAGCTAGAGTGATGGTCTTTGAACCGTAATTTCACTCCAGGGAGTGGTCCCTCGGTTTGTACTGTTCTGTGGTACATTCTGTTACACAGGTCTACATGCTCGATATCTCCAAGACATGATGCAATTTCTCTCTTTCCTTCGTGACCCTTGCCCAGGGATAATAGGAACATATGACAAGCTGTACCTGCTGTGTCTCTGTAGTTACCATGAGGAATACACAGCCCAGTCCTTCTCGAGCAGAGGTCTGACCTCGTTACTAGGCCTCTCTAATGAGCAGACCTGTGGTGGCTTTCGGTTCGGAAGTCTTCGGGTTGACATCACTGTGAAAGTCAGTCCTGTGTCCATTACTGAATCTTTGGCATGCATTTCTGAGTTGAATTGTTTAAAACCAGGGTGGATGGACGCCATGGAGAAAATAGGGCAAAGTTCCTTGCAGTCTAACTCTCCATAATGGTTTTAGGGGTGATGAACCATCGTGGTCCTGCTTCTCACTCACACTTGCCCTCCAGAAAGGATAAAATCCAGAGCAACCCACAGACCCTAAGAATGCCTAATTAAAGTTTTTAATAGTCCCATCCTGATTACGTGTAGAGTCCATCATTAGTTTGATATTTCTGTGGCCCATGCGTTTTCAGAAAAATCTCTCTTCAGTTTGAAATCTTCCGCCTTTGTTCTTTTCAGATTGCAGCTGGAATAAGGTGAGGAAGTGTGTGAATACAGTTCTGTGACTGTGGTAGTTTAGTTACTCCCGTGACCTCATCTTAAGTGTCTCAGTGTGGGTTCTTGATGTTTGCTGTGAGTTCCTTGAGGGCAGACACTCTGCAGTTTGTCTTTGATACCCCAGCACCTGGCACATATTCATGTGTTTATTGAGTACATTCTGTGTGCCAGGGGCTGGGATACAGTAGTAAAAAAAGATGGGCAAGGCTCCTGCTTTGACAGAAATTATAGTCAAACAGGGAAAACAGATATTTAGCCAGCTCTTATAAGTGCAGAGCTCTGTGAAAAGGGAAGTCCAGGGTGCTTCAAGAGAGTCTCATATGGGGACCTAACCTAGGCTCGGAGGTCAAAGGCTTCCCCAAGGAAGTGACATTTAGGCTGAACCCTGAATGATAAGCAGGAGTAAGCATGAAAGAGAACAGGTCTTCGATATGTCTTTGCTGAATGAGCGAATGAATGAAAAGGCTGCTTTCCTGCATGACGGCTCCATAACATTGCTAAACTGACTATCACACGCTTAGTCATTCTATCCATAGTCTCTCCAGGCATTATCAGTGAGTCCATAAGCCATTTCCTTAGCCTCACTCTTCTTCAGTAAAGGGAAGTAAAGTTTAATAAAGAATACTGTGAGAGGACAGTTACCTTTGAAGGTATTATCAGACTAGTGTTTTACTGAGATCATACGGTACATATGTATTGGTTGATATGCTTTTTATATGCAATGCATCCAGAAATTTCAAGGGCAAGAAGATTCTGGAAGGCTTACTTCCACCTTTGAAAATCCTAGCCTATGGTATCACGTGGTCTCAGCTTGTATAACTCCTCACTGGCAAAGCAAGGCAGCTTTTTGTCAAATAGAGCTCTGGAAGCTGTGCTCGCTGGCTTTGATGGGAACTGCTGTCTGTCTCCCATGCTTCAGTTTCCTCAACTGCAGAACAGGGAGATTCTGCCAATGATAATTTTACCTCGAAGTGATGTTGTAATAAAGATGGCCATAAAAGCATTTTGCAAGATCAAAAAAAAAAAAAAAAAAACGCCTACTGAAGAGGCATACTATCTATATCTCATGTTTGTTAGAATTTCAGAGAAAGTTCTCTGATCTAAGACTATAGAGAGGTTAATAGGATTGGCTTTCAAGATCTTTTCTGGAATTACTATGCCCTTTCCCTCATCAATACTTTAAAACAACTTTGGCAGGAGGTATCAGTAATGTCAATAGTAATAATAATAATATTTACTGAGTAGTAACCGATAGCCAGGCACTGTCCTGAGCGCTTAAATACATTTTAGCACTTCATTCCCACCACAACCCATGGAAAACATCATTATTAGACACACTTACCAATGACTGGAACTGAGGCATAGAAAACTCAAGGGACTTGCAAAAAGTTATGCAGCTAGTAGGTCTGTCTGATCCCAAAGGCTGTACTCACTACACACGTGAAATATTTGGAGCCTTTCAGAATAAGAGCTCAGAGTTGCTAAGTGACGAAACATATACAATTAATTATTCCTGCCCTGGAATACAAGAGTGTTAACATTAGCAGAAGTTTATTTTTGCAATTCCTTTGGCCTTCTGGTGTTCCCACATGCCTCCACCCCTTTTCCTAACTGTATTGCTCTCCTGTTGTTTAAAGGGGGAAAAACAATCTATTTCAAACTTGTCCAAATAGAAAATGAATTGCATTAAAACTAGTGAAAGCCACGGCGAATGAGTGAAGAAGTTGAGGCCTCGATCACCTTTGGTGAGAACCAGCTACGCAAGTGGAGAGGGAATGTCAGGATCTAGGCTGTGTTTTATTACCAAGATCTTAAACAATTTTTAAGGGTCTTTTTATTACCTCCCCTGTCCCCCATCCCACCTCATTTAGTTGGATACTGTAGAGAGAAAACAGCGTTTCTACCTTCATGAAATGGAAACAATAGGCTTTGCTGTGCTACTTCTATTTCCCCACTGGGGAATCTGAGAGATGACCTGATTGAATTCCACTCGTAAAGGTCATGCTTTGAATTCAAGGCAGAGGAAAAAGCGAAGAAAACATTTTGCAGTGATACCCCATGGGTCCTGAGCACGCTGGGGCCTCTGCTCACTGCATTGTGGTCTGCTGATAAGGATAAGGTGGATGACAAGCGGAACATTTCCAGGACAAAGGAAATTCCCTGTTGCATTGTTTAAGGGAAGCCACCATCCACTCAGGAGAGCAAGGTTTCTCTGCTCTCCTCTCTGGGCACAGGCACAGAATGCCCTGCTGCCAGTCCGTGGGCCTGGGGAGCTGCCCAGCTGCCTGGGAGTGCATCTGTCCCTAATTTCGTCTGGGAAGCACTGGTGTGGTTGGAAGTCAAGAAGGGGTCATGCAGTGTATGGCATTCTTCGGGGTTCGAAGCCAGTCTGTTAGAGATGGAGGAACACGGGCTGGGAGAGTTAAAAGCCTGATTCTTACAATGTGGCCCATTGAGGAATCACAGAAAAAGCACCAGGAGATTTAGAGAAGCTGATCTGGTTTTGAGTTTAAATTCTGGACCTCCTTCTCTCCCCACCCCCTCCCAGCCAAAATGTCAGAAAAGGGCCTGGTTTCCCTTTATGGAGTGCAAAATAAACAGATCTTCAGCAGCAGGAGAGGGGCCCACTTCCCCAGCCCATAATGCCAGAGCTGGGGGTGGGGGGCCGTGGGGAAAAGCAGTTATTCTTCTGTCTGGTTAGTATTTGGCATTGACTTTCATTTTCTCCAACCTCTGTTTTCTAGAAGCCTGCCTGTACGGGAAGTACAGGAATAAAAGAGAAGCTGATCTTGGGGGTTTTCTTGCCAGACTTCAAAGGAGGTGGATTTTTGATTTTTGATACTTTGGGGAGGCACTTCCAAAATTAAAACTGCTTTGGGGAGTTGAACCCGGAGACTGAGATCCTAGCAGTTCGCCCATCCAGGCGCACTGCTCTTCTCCTAGTGGGGCTGGTACTCTCTGGGCCTCCTGCTCTTTCTCCCAGCCCAGGGAGTGCGCCGAGCCCTGGGCACCGTGGGTCAGTTGTGGTTAGCCTAGCCACAGGGCTCTGCATTCCTTCTGGGCTTTGCTTGGTTTGGGTGGGTGTGTCCACGAGTTTACTCTGGAGAAAACTGAGACAAAGATCTAAATTGGGCAGGATCTTGAATCTAATGACTTGTTTACAGATCCTGTACTTTTTCCAGTGCAGGGAGGAGGAAGAGGAAAGGGCAAGCTCGTCACTGTGGGCATGGTGCATTGTTGTTTTTCATCCTAAGGAGGTAGGACAGTTTCAGAAAGCAGCAGGGCATCTGCCTGGCAGCCAGTGGGCAAAGCGGCACTCTGTATAATTTTCCAAGGTGGGGAGGAAGTGGCAGCGGCCTCAGCCTCTGCCCACCGGCTTGGCTTCCAGGGAACATTCTGCTCTGAGGAGAATGCCCGACCCCGCCACATGAAAGGCCCCGTTTCCTCCCACTGCAACTTCGAGGGATGGGGGAGATTACCCTCTTCACCCCTGCTCCAAGTGCACCCCAAGCCAGAGTACCCAGCGAAGAATGTGCACCTGTGATGTGGCTAAGGAAACAGTACAGGACCTGTGTAAGGAGACAGGAAATTCCCAGAAGGCCCTCTCTAATAGGAAAGCAGACTCATTAAGGTTTTGCTATATGGTGGCATTTATTTAATGATTGCTAAGTGTGAGAAATTCCTCCAAAGGAAAAAAAACTGTATTGCAAATTTGAAAACTTGTTCTTCCAGATTCTGGCAGTTCTTCTGGAGCTCAGAGCTGCTGCTTCTAAGACATTTGGGCCCTAGGGTTTACCCTAAAGGGCGGTATTGGACTGCAGGGGAGGGCGGGAGAAGCCCACGTCCACGTGTGCACTGGGCACTTCATAAATGTCCCTTTCAGTTCCCACACCAAGCCAGGAGGCATATATGGCAATTACCATTTTATGATAAGGAAACTGAGGCCCAGAGAGATTAAATAATTTACTCAAGGCCGCACAGCCACTAAACGTGTCATGCTACATCTCCTTTGCACCCAGTTAGAACAGGTTTACAAGGCGAGACAGTAACCCATGTGTGCCTGAGCTCCTCAAACTGAGAAGGGGGTGGCCTTACGATGCGGTCTGTTACCTCTCCTGGGCTGTTTCACTTGGGTGTGGCTGATTCAAAATTGTGCTTCAAGAGAATATGCTCCAGTCCATGAGTAGAGGAGCCCAAACCACAATGCATTGCGGATTCTTATCATCCAAAAATCCTCCAGATGTTCCCACAGGGACATGTAAGGTGGTGCCGGGGATGGTGGGTGAGGGGGTGTGTTCCTGGGAGCCTCTGAACCCTTCTGGCAGAACCCTCATAGATAATGGCACCCCTAGAAAACTCTATGTTTGGAATGGAAAGAGACTCAAATTAAAGACAGCATCAGCTGTACTAACTACCCCACTAACCAGAATATGTAAAACTATACCAGCTAACATTCACTTTATACTTTGTCATTTAAAACCTCTATCATGTCTATTAACTCATCTGAATGCTGAGAGGTGGGCAGGGCAGTGATTCTAACTGAAAAAAGAGGCAACATGATGTGTTAGACTAGGGGTCCAATCCCAGCACCTGCCGTCAGCTAGATGTGCGGCCCTGAGCACTTTCCTTAACTTCTCCCAGCCTCAGTTTCCTCATCTACGACATGAGGGCCTTGCTCACACTGTGGGAGTCAGGATACAGAAATGATTCTCCCCAACCTTCTGGGGCATTCTGAAAAAGGGCATCTGGGGCATCCCCCAAAGCTGGCATCCTAAGGCACGCCGCTCAGCGCCACCACCTTCCCTTCCTGTCCCTGCCCGGCTGGAGTCTGACCAATGAGAGACCAGGTCTGTGGAGGGAAGGAGTAGGTGGCAAGATCCCTTTCCACTTGTTTCCTGCACCTGGAGACAAGAACAGAGGCCATTATTTGGATGACTTATTGTTTAGAGCTTTTGTTTGTTTTGATTTGGGATTTTTTCAGCTTTACAAAAAGAAACTTGCATATTTTTCAAATTTCAGTTGTTCCTCTCCACTGCCTGTCCCAGCTCACTACCTTGCAACTGGACAATTGCTGGGTAACTCTTAGTTAATAGCAACAGATTTTATTGTTTATCTGTACCCCGTGCTGGAGGTGGCAGAGTCGGTGAAATGGGAGAAGCTGCAGAGCAGCTGAGGTTGGACTCAGTGGAAAATCCAGAAGTGCAGATGTGGATCCAAATTGGGCTGAAAAATCTCATGAGATCAGGCTTTCTTGGACTTCCTGCTTTTAGCCTAGGCAGTATGTTCAACATAAACGAACTTTCGGTATTTTGAAACTTCCGTTTCTGATCTCAGAACCTGGAAGTAAAGAGCTGTTGTGAACATTTCCACAAATTTTGTCACAGTTATTCTGGAGGCCAAGTCGAACCCAGTAATTATGGAGCCTTAGGACTCACTATGAGCACAGCAGCCTGCCGGATGGCAATGTTGGAGGGAGAGAGGCGCTCTGGTAGAGTCCAGGCTGCAGAGACAGGCCGGACTGTGTTCAGATTCTAGCTCTGCCACTTCCTGCCGTGTGACTTAACCTCTTAGATTCTCAGTTTCCTCATCAGTGAGATGAAGAAAATATACTGTTTCATAATGTTGTGAGGACAAAGTGGGGTGTGTGTTTGTGTGTGCGCGTGCGCGCGTGCTCGATCTCTCCCCTCCTTTTTCATACATATGGATGATACGTGCATATATGTATGCACGATGTGTGTGTATGTATATGTGCACACACGTGCATACATATCTATGTGTACATATATACAAAATATATGTGTTATAATTTATTTATACCTTGAATAGGTAGATGCCCCTGGGAGTCTAAGGCAGCCAATTTCAGATGGATGTGGCATTTGGAAGTCACTGGAATCTCCCTAATTAACTGTCGAAGGGTGCTTTACACAAGGCAGCGAGGGCTCTGGATGCAGAAAGGATGAGCTCTGTGGGACTGGAGAGACCTCGGGTGGTCCTGAGTGACAAGTGAGACTTACACTGGACTTTGATCACATCTGCTTTTGCTTCTCAGGCCTCCCTTGCTTTCCTGGGACAAGCTAGGAAGGCATGCTGGGCAGGCAGGTGCTGTAGGAAAGCGAGGTGCGATTGGAACACTGCACAGTCATCAGCTGAAATGAACAGGGCTATGTATGGGTGAGAAAGGAGGGGAGAGGGAGAGTTAGGGACAGGCAGGTAAGCCACCTCCAAATCCACCCAGCGCAGAGAGAAGCCAGCCCACAACTGCATATGCGGCTACTTCTTTCCTTCTCTGTTTTTTAAAATTTTTTAAATTTTTCTTTTACTCATTAAACGTATTATTTTTTAAGTATTTTTTTAAAAGAATGATTTCTGAAGTAATATGTCATCCTTGTATAAAATTTGGAAAATACAGAAACATCACAAAAGAAAAATGCAAAAGCACCCATAGGCTCACAATGCAGAAAACAATCTTTTAATGTTTTGGTGTGTTTCCTTTCAGTATTCTTAATGCCAATATAAAGACATATGTGTCTTATTTTTATATAACCAGAATCATATTGCTTTGTAACCACCTTTTATTTTATTAATATTAAATTATGGATATTTTCCTGTATCATGAAATATTATTATACATCACTACTCCTAAAGGATGTACAGTAAACCATGAAATGAATGGTAAGTGCTGGGCTTTTGAATAGTATATGTCATCTTGGTTCTCCTCAACTTCTGGACCTGGGATGGCATTTTGTAACAAAGCTAGACTTCCTTCCTTTTTATTTTAATAAAATATTTTTTATAGGCTTTAGAAATGAACCCACATGAAATGCTGAAAAGTGGATGTTAAGGAAGTCACAGAGTCCCCCTCAAGTCGTAAACCTGGAGGCAAGAGGGAGGTGAGGTGGCCTTGGCTCATCTCTTTGGGCTAGCCCAGATGGAAGCCCAGCTGAGACAGGCTTGCAGGCAAACCCAGGACCTGATCTGATAGCACAAAGACACCCACAACTCTGAATTTCCTGCTGCCATGAGGCCTCTTCTTTCATAGGCTGTTTGACTTACACATACGTGGAAAGCAACTCCTAATAATAGAAGAGTTGCCTCTTGTCTTCCGTTGTCAGGCTCCGCAGTTACTGCTCAGCCACTCCCGCATCTGGTGCAGCTGTCTGCCACTCCTCTGCCCCTCACAGCAACAGAGTCAACCGGGCTCCTTGTCAGAAAGATGCCAGACCTTCTCCCCTTCTCCGTGTGTGGCAGAGGTTAGGAAAGCAGCTTTCTGAGGGCTCTTTGTCTGGTGAGGGAGTGAGACCTCTGTGCAGCAGGAGCCCCTCTGGCCACCCCCCTGCCCTTCCCCCTCCACCCAGCCAATGATCTCTTCTCCTCCAGCCCCCACTAACCTGGAACCTCCTAGCAGCCTCAGTAGAATCTGTCTTTCCCAACTGGGTGCTGACAAGTTTGTGAGCAAGAATTCTCTGTGAGTCCCTCAGGACCAGCAATATCGGCATAATGCCTTGCAGAGCTGGGACTGTCAAGCCCTTCATTAATGCTTCGACTCCCATGGGCCACTTAATCATTCATTCCACTAATACGTATTTAGTGCCTCCTATTCCAGGCACTGTACTAGATGGTATGGATGGAATGGAGGATACAATAGACAAAATCCCAGCTCTCATGGTAGATATAAAGAATAAAAAGGGAAGCAACCAAAATTGAAGAGCCTATGGTGGAGATTTCAGGGGAAATGCCTGCTGAGTTATAAAAGACCCCTGATACTCCTCTATCTTATGTTTGACACTGTGATCCTGTCCGTAGCTTATCCCCAGCCTCCCTTAAGCATGGTTCAGGCTCACAGCCCTTCCAGCCGCTGAGCTGCAGAAAGACCATCCCTTTGTGCAAGATCAGTTATGGGCGGGAGAGCACGCCTGGCTCAAGCACACAGCCTCACAGACCCTTGTGGTCAGGGAGTTCCTAAATGAACTCGAACCTTTGGGGGCTGGGATCTGTTTACTCTTGGCACACTGGGATTTCCTGTTTCTAAGAAAATGGGCTTAGATGCTCAGCTGCATTAACCAAACAACATGTTGACGCAAATGAATCTGAAACTTGCCAGCTCCAGACTCTCTAGAAGGTCGGGTTTGGGAATGAAGGCATTTGGGTGACTTTCCACACCCTGAATTCTAAGCCAGATAACTCAGGCCAGGTATTTATTGGGAGGATCTTCTTTCCTACCCTTCCAGCTCAAAACCTCACTAAGTGGCTTTAGAGTCAAAGACTCTGTGACCATCCCGGAGCGGGGAGGGGCTAGGGGACCTCTCCCCTGTCCACATCTGACCTTAGATGTAGGCATCCCAAGATGTAGACCTCCCAGGTAGCTGTGGTGGGAGGCTCTGAAAGATTCATCCCCCAGAAGCTCCATCACCAGTATCTCCTCTGCCTAAAATGGTCACCATGAGCTCATTCCTTTGAGCCTCCAGGAGGCTCGTGTCAAAATGCAAAAGTTACCCAATGACGTGACTTGAGTGACTGCATTTACTGTATGAGCTTAGCTAAGCAAGATCCTGTGAATATGGCAAACCTGTCAAGTTTTGACAGGGTATGAGGGAGGGGAAGGAGAGAAAGCAGGGGAGAAGCTGTCAAGGGTTGCTTCTCGGAGAGGCCCAACCCAGAGGAGGGAGGGTACTACCATAGGAGTGCAGGAGGAGGATGTTCAGATGGGGAGTAGAGCAGGCTGGAGACACCAATTTGGTGATTGTCGACACCAAAAAACCACCTGGCCTACTAGCTACAGTTGGCCTCACGCTGGGCCTTCACTCTCTTATCCGTGGCCCCGAGGTCAGAGCAAACTCTGCAGGGATGTGCCTGCCCAGGCTCCAGGGAAAGCAGCTTGCTCTACTGGGGAGAATTTTACAATTTTTATCAATATTTGAACCAAGGGACTAAGTAGTATGGCTTCCACAGTAAAGTGCAACTATGTGAGTGGAAAACGTGTCAATTATTGGAGATGTATTCCATAACAGGAATCATAGTCATTGAGGTGCTGCTAATTAATATTGCTTGATCAGGAGCTAGTCAGACAAGGTAAGGTTCCCTTGGGAAAACCCAGAGTCTGGGGAGTGATGCAGTGTGCAGAAAGTCAATGTAGGAACATCTAACACAGTCATTTGTTTTGCATTCTGACCACGTATCAAGTATTGTGAACCGTGGGGTGGGGGAGTCTCCAAAGAATCAGGTGAAAAAATATCCATGAAAACTGTATACAAGTCCAGAACAACAGTGGAGCAATTAAAGAGAACAGAGGAGCAAGGGGGGATCAGGCAGTATAAGCGAGATAAGCCGAAAAAATGCAGAAGAAAAGAAAAATCCCTGTGGGTTTGTACTAGTGTGGGAGGGCTTCATGGAGGAGGTGCACTGTGATCCAGGAAAGCTCACCCTCATGGGTATCTAAATTTTTGGGTAATACAGGGCCTGAGTGAATGTCTTTACAAATGTTGGAGGTCCAGGGGCATGGCGATGGCTATGGGTCATTTTATGGAACTTGTGCACAAGGACATAGACGTTCCAGAAGTGGAAAGAAAAGAACTGCATTACTGGCACCATATGTGTGCTGACCTCCAGGAGGTGGCTGTGTGTGGGAAAAAGAAGGAAAGAAGGAAGACAGGTGTAGGAAGACTCTGCTTGAGACTTTAAGGAAGAGATAAATGGAACCCATTCTTTCTTTCATTAATTGAATCATCAAAGACTCATTGAGCAGCTACTATTTCTGCGCAGTGTGCAGCACTGAGAATGCAATTACGCATAAGACCTGGTCCCTGTCTTTGATTAACTCAGAGGCCCCTGAAGGAAGCAGGCATAAATGAATATTCACACTCCAGAAGAGCAAGTGCTTTCACAATAATCTGTACAAAGTGTCACAAGAGACCAACTGAAGGAACAAATAACCCTGCTGGGAAGGGCTGGCAGTCGGGGATGGCTTCACAGAGTGCAGGGACCAATGGACCTGATTTTGAAAATGCCTTGGAATTTGCCTGACCGAGTATTCCGGGGAGAGGGAAGAGCATGGCAGCATGGTGGAGCACGACCGTGGGAAAGAGCGTGCCAGGGTAGTAAGAGAGGTGCAAGTGTAGGGTAGCAGGTGGGGAGCTGGGAGATAGCTGGGGCTTGACCCTCAAAAACCTCTTATACCAGGCTAGAGAGAATTTGGATTTTATGTTGTAGATGATAGGAAAATCGGTACATGTTTTTGTTAGAGAGTATGACAGACAGCCAGTATTCCATTCAATTCCGTTAAATAAGCGTTTATAGACTGCCTACGGCATGCAGAGCACTCACTGTGCTAGATAGTTTTATGGGTCACGCAAAGAAAACATATCCCAAGCCCGCAAGGGACCCCCAATAAAGTTGGAGAGGAACAAGTGAAGAGAAAGGATGAGGACAAACATGATCACAAATAATTTTGATACAAGATCGGAATGGGTTCATTGTTCTAGGAGAGGCACGAATAAAGGTTTATGTTCCTTTGTTCCTATTCCTGGGAGATTCCTCACAGCCCAAACTGGTCCCGGCCGTCTCTGGTCAAAGCAGGCCTGATTTGGAGGCCCAACCATTTTTCATTCTCTTTCCATGATTCTCCCTCCTTGTACCAGCAAAAGTGCTTTTATGAGGCCCACAGAGAACTATGGGGTTCAAGTCAGAATGCCAGCAAATAGATGATACACAAAAGCCACCCAGAATAAACTTGACATCTCGCCTTCCTGACAAGCCTCAGTGCTCTGCCCAGTGGTATGACTCTAGGCTGTGACGCTAGGTCTTCTCTTGGTTTAGATAAAAACTATAATTAGCTGCCACAAATGTGAGTGAATGTGGGAGGGGGAAGGGAACACCTGAATGTGAAGAGTTTTTTCTGGATTTGTTTATTTCTGGCTCCTCTTCTTGGCCCGAGTCTGTGTGTGGCTAAATACTTACGCTTGTGTATGAAAATTGTCCCAATAGACGGGCCTGAGCATGATCCCCACATGATACTCAGGAACTCAATCAGGGTCTTCCTGTGTCTCCCCTCTCCCCTGTTGCCTGTCCCCAGCATACACATGTTGGTAAGCCCATACATACACTCACCTTCAAGCAGTACATAGGAAGCTGGCAGGTCCCTTCAGATCATAACTGAAAGTCTCGACCCTCACGGCTCACCTGTGACCACAGCAGCCAGGGGCTCTGGAGTGTGGAGCACACCTCATCAAATCCACCCAAGGCAAATGCCCACAGACCCTAAAGGTGTCCAGGAGCCTTTCACTAACCGAAGCCTGGCAGAGAAGGCAAAGCAAGGACGAGACTGCCACATAGACCGTTGAGTGTAATACATGATTTACAGAAAGACATCTTGCCATCCCTTTCTTTTATTCTCTCTCCTTTTCTTTCTCTCTTGCTCTCTTTTTGACTGAGTTGCCTCAGGCCTGGTGGTTTCAAAACTAGCAGCTGCAAACTTATGAAGGAAAAAAACCCAAACCACAAAAACCCGTCTTGTGAAAACCGTGTGTGCCAGTCTAAAAGTGGTAGGCTGGGCGGGAGGAAAGCCGGTTAACGCGTCAGGAGGACAGAAGCCGGGAGTGTGAGGATCACAGCCGGTCTTTATAGTGGAGAGGAATTATAACATGTCCAGGGCAAGGGGGAGTAGGGGACAGGGCAGGAGAGGACTTTCAGAGGAGGGAGGAGTCCTAACCGGCCAGGGAAGCCCTCTTAGGAATGTCTCTCTGCATTAGCTGAGCTGTCTGAAACACTCTGGCTTCCCAAATGCAAATCAGACCAGCTGTTTCTACCACATTACTGGTGTCTTCTTCCAGAAGACCCAAGGTCCAGCCTCCACTCTTAGTCCGCTCAGAAGCTTTCGAAGCACGTAGTAACATATGTAACTGTGTCCCAACTCCTGTCTCAGCCCCATCCTGCCCAGCTAACACCCACTCATAGTCACCTATGTATTCACACCTTTCAGAACAACACTGATTAAACAGAAAGATATCTCCCCAAACCCAGCCCCTAAGTCCTACTCCACTGCTAGTTTCAACCTACAATTCAATCTAAGGGAGCAGGGAGTAGGAAGGATGTGATGGGAAAGCTTAAGACCCTCTTAGAGTGAATCAAGTCCTCGTCTGGCCCAAGACTGGACAAAGGAAGTCCTCAGAAGTTTCATTGAATGTTGAGGCTGGAAATGAGAGTCCTTGAGTGACACAGAACTGGCCTGGGCTATTTCTCCTGACCTCCTGCCCCAGCTCCACACCTGTGGTATCTTTGGCCAGAACAAGGAGGATGCTTGAGTCGTTTCACCAGATCATCAGGAGAATGCCCTTGTACCCTGCTGTGGATGGGAAGAGCAGGCCATTTCTAAACCCACAGACAAAGACAAACGAGGCCAACCCCAAGAGGCCCCTTTGGACAACATTCATTGCCAGGCGCTGTGGGAAGGAGTACAACAGAGAGGGACAAGGTACAGCTTAAAGAAGACCCAAATGAATTCCAGTTGTAAAAACAAGGCAAAAGAAATCTACTGTAAATTTGAGTATAAGTACTTGAGGAGAAGCAAAGTTGGTGAAGTGATCAAAACTGGGTGGGGTTAATGAGAGAAAGCTTCAAGGAGGAAGTAAGTTCTGAGTAGAGGTTGAAGGAGGGGAGGGACAACGGCTGGGGTAGAGCAGGGGGAAGAGGAAGTGTGCTCTGTGGGGGAGGGTGGGTTGTCTTTGGGAAGGGTAATGCTGATTGCACCGTGGCTCTGGGAGCTCTGCCATGCTTGAAGGGCCTACCTAGAGTTAATATCACTTGGTTATATTTTCAAGAAGGAAGAATAATATTATTTATTAACAATAGGCATATTGTGTAGTGGGAAGAACATGGACTTTGGAAGGAGCACGCTTTGGAATCAGACAGATCTGAGTTCAAATCTTAGCTCTGCCATTTAGAAGCTGGTAAGCTCCCAAGTCTCACCTTTTTGAACTATAGAAGGAGGAAATTATTTCATAAAGATATGGTAAGGATGAAATTAGATAACTCACGCAAAGTGCTTAGTTCCCTACCTGGCAAATAGTAGCTCCTAAATGGATAGTAGCTAGTATTATATATTTTATAGCTTATAGATTAGAAAAGCAGCCACAGAAAACTGCTTTAAGTCGCCAAGGGAAAGAGTATAAGGAATTGGGATGCCTGGATGCTAATCTCAGCAAGTCAGGCCCTGTTTCAACCTTTTGGTGTGATGAAGTTGGCCAAGATTTGGGGAAATCCAAGTGCTAGGCATGTGGTAGTGGCTACGAATAGGGCTGATAGGTGGGCTTCAGAAGCTGGCCTGCTGCAGCCTGAGGCCTCAGTGCCTGGATTTAAGGATTGAGAAGCAGGTACATCCAATCACGTGTGCTGATGAATCTTTAACAACCAGCTCTCCAGGTTTGTGTAATGTTCACCTATTTCCACGGTGTAAATCATCCCACTGTGGCTGTTTGCAAGCTACCAATGTGATGTCACTGATTGTGGAGCTGGGAAGAGATGCAACCATCAGCTCTCACAAACCAGATCAGCCAGTCCCAGCACACCGCTGCATCCAGCAGCCCCTGTCACAAGGGCTGGCCGTGGCCATCTCAGAGCGGAATGGGCACTGTCCTCCATGCCTGGGCTAGTGTTGCCTCTTGTTTGTTCAAGGAGAGGGGTAAAGGGTTGAAGGGGTGGGGAGAGCACCATCCCTGCTCTCTCCTCTGTCCTGCACTGGGCAGAAGTGAAGGTTCCCTTCCAGGACCCACTTCCCCTCAGGGCAGTTCCATACTGACTAGCAAGTTCATTTTCCTTGCAGGCTGAAACAAAACAAAACAAAAAGTGGCTCTCTCCAGGGGGCCTTCAGCAGAGTAGCTCTCCTCTGAGAGGAATCAGAAGGTGCAGCCCCAAATGCCACCACACTCATTCCAGGGAGCTAACGTTGCCCCCCACTAGGTCTCCCCTGCAAGCGGAGTGGCCACCCTTTGGCTGCGCCTCGCACAAGGAGCTGATGAGGTGGGGCGCTTCCAATCTCCCTCTAGGAGGCGGCAGGGTCTGGCTACATCCTTAAAGAATTGTCTGGCAGGGGCTGTCACAGAATCACAGAATGCCAGAGCCCAAAAGGCCTGAGGAGCTGTCTGTGTGCCCTGCTGCTGCGCAGGTGAGGGTACTGAGGTAAAGCCTGCAGCCGTGGTAGATCCACAACGAGACCGCCCTTTCTTGCCTGCCTCTGGCGGTGCTCCGGTGGTGCTGCTCTTATGAGTTGCTGACATCAGTTCTTCCATAATTCCTGTGGCCCCTGCAAGTATGAGCTCCCTCAGGGGAGTTCTGTGTATTCCCCACGGGCACCCAGCCTAGCCCTGGGCAGATTTGTGGATTAGCTGATAAACAGATCTGCTCCCATTTTGCTAAAGGAAGTAATAGTGGAGAGTGGGGAAAGGAGAGTGGGAATCAGGGCAGACCCCCAGCACGTTCTGTCCTGGGATTCCTTCCTTCAGTTACAGGGAGTGTCTAGTTCCCACTTCCCATTTACCCTCGCGGGCATTACCACCTTTACCTGAATATCAAGTCAACCTGCATGACCTACATCATGCTGAGGGATGTAATAAACCAGGCAAAACTAACCACATGCAGTTAGGCCCCTGGCTAGGAGGATGAGGGAAATGAAAGAAACCTACAACTCTCGACAGTCTCCACTCCAACCGCCAGGCACAGGCCCCTCTGCCTGGTGTTCTCTGATTCAGCCACGTTGGGCTCCATCGTGGTGGCAGGGCTGCCTGTGCCTGACTCAGTTCATGAAGAGCTGGCTGGGTTCCTGTGTGGCTCCTAATCCTGCAATGGGACAGCAATCTGAGTTTCATCTGCAGGGTGCCTCTGATAGGCACCTCCACTTTGTGACCTGGTGTTGGATAAGGACACTAAGGACACCCAGCCGGGCGCTGCCAAGAGACTTGGTTATGCTCCGCGTTTAAAAGAAAAAAAGTGGGGAGGGATTAATAGAGTGACAGGAAGTGAGCTTATTATATTTATAAACAATGAGCCCGTGTTAGCATTTCAGGTGTCCTGATTTATCTCGCAGGTGGGAGGGAAGAACGGCTGGCAACCTTGCGCTCAGGGCCGTGAGTTTTGGAACAGGATTTCCTCTGCAAGTTGTCGAAGATCAGATAAAAGTCTTAATCTCAGGCACAGCCGCAGGCTTTGGCCCCTGTGCTCAACTTTCAGTAACGAAACTGAACAATGGTTTGGGACTCAGACAATTAAAGAGGTAGGAAAAGAAAAGGATCAGGCTTGAGGTATACGGGGCTTTCCACGGGAAACGCAGGTCCACTGAGCAGGCTCCTGAGTGAATACCGGGTTCAGTACAACCTGGGTCCCTTTTACTCCCTCTGACTTCTTTGTGCCGAGGCAAAAGTAAACAAAATACATGCATATACCTACCACCTTTTTTCAAAGGATGGAAACAAAAAGCGTTCACCTCTGCTTCTTGAGCTGAGTTCTGAACCCGCCTGGAAGAATGTGTCCCAGCATTGGCTGGTAGGACTGTGAGGCTGGGAAAACTTTTAAACTGTTCTCCAAAGTGTTTGCACTAAAGGAATGCCTATTTTTTCGAAATGCATCTGTAACTTTAACATCTTTTCAGAATAGGAAGAACCAAGAATATTCATTAAGTGGCACTCCATTAGAGAGGGCTTTGAGGAACTACACTGAACCAACACCAGACTTCTAAGCAGTTCTAAGCTCAGAATACAGACTTTATCTATGCTGAGTGAGCCAGCCAACTGAGTTAGCACATAAAGTTGTAGGACAGAGAAAAGTTGAAAATCTCGAAATCAAGGTCTGCACTCTGCAGGATTCTTTCTGCTCTGAAGTCCCACTTTGATTTCATATTCTTACCAGCTCAACTATGACTTCCCTGTATTGTGTTGGGTTATGTGGGTACTGTGCTAAAAACTTGACTTATATTCTCTCATCTAAGCCTCACAACCTCATTATCCCCATTTTACAGATGAAAACCCGAATCTCAAAGAAGTTTCCTAATTTGCCCAAGGTCACCAGGTGCGCACATTAGACCCAAGCGTATACAACCACCTTTGTGGGACCAGGATTTCAGTAGTTCCACTGTCCCTAATACTCATTCCCGTGTTTATTCAGCAGCAGAGAGGAGTGTGGTAAAGGGCTATCAGAACTGCTAAAGCACGGCCCGCTCAAGAATGTGCATTTTAGTCTAGAATGTTGATAAATAAACTGGCATTCCAAGGAAGTAGCTTCCAAAGCAGTGAGGAAGGGCTCTGCTCTGAGGGGGGTCTGGAACGAGAGACCTATTTTGTCTCCTCTTGATTGTTCCCATTTGAGAACAAAGCTGGTCTGTGGTGCTGGCCCTGTGAGCCCTGACACCCACGGCTTTTCTGTCGGCTCTGCCTCTGGTAGGATTTGGGGGAGCTAGACCAGGGCTGTGGGACGGATACGCCATGAAGGGATGTACTTATTTATTTGCCAGGAGAATGTAATGGGGGGAAGCAAAGCCTAATTAATGAGTTTCAAGGGAAACTCAATCTACAGAATGAATGATTTTCCCAGATGGACTGTATTTAGAGGCTCATGGAAATCCTGCATTTTTCCACTGCTGTTTCCCATCCTTTCTGAGCCTTGGTTGAATGGATCCGGAAATCCTTTGGAAAAGAAAGTGCACTGCTCTATTCACCTTGAAAATGAAGATACCAAAAAGACATAATGTCCCTCTTCCTTCTCAGGTGGAGTGATTAATTTTACAAGCACTTCAGGAGGCCCTGCGGAAAAGGCAGATGCCCTGTCCTCTCCCAGTGAAAAAGTTCATAATAATCTGTGCAAAACAGCACCTTTGGATAAACACAATGTGGCTATATATACCCTTGGCCATTTCCTGTTGCTCTTACAGCTTGTGCAGGCTCGAAGGTAGGGTGAGGCTGTGACCATAAGCCACACGGTAACATGTACATTAGTCGTGCCCTCTGCTTCCTGTGCTGCTGACAACCTGAGCTGGACCAGCCCAGCACTGCTGCGGCAGCTGCCCAGGGCAAGGGAGCCCCTGAGGCCTGCCTGGGGGGTGGCGGCGAGGTGTGCAGGTTGCCTAGCTGCAGATAGATGTTGGTGCAAAAAACACCAACAAGCCAGCATGCGCGTCTTTGTCTAACGGTCTGCTTGTGTAACTTTTGCACCACAAAACAAGAGGTCAGTAAGAAAGGGTGGTTAACAAATTGAGCAGTCCTTTTTCTGTTAAAGGGGCAGTGACAGTAAAAAACTTTCTTTGTGAAGTTGTATTAAAAATCATTTGGCAGAGCCCAAGGCTCACAGCCGTGTGCAGAAACCCACAACGCTAGAAACAGTAACCATGACTTGAACTTCAGAATCGCCTCTCATTTTAGGATTTCAAAATGCTTAAGTGACATCTCATGCTATAATTTTGGAGTGGCAAATGGGAGTCCCACTTTACTAAACAGTGAAATGAAGGCACCAAAACATGCAGAGACTTGTCTAAAACCTATAGCAAGTCGGGAGAAGAGACCAGAATAAAATTCGCCTGTACCCTCTTTTCTCCATCCAATAAGCTAGCGATTACCATATTATTCCTACACCCTCTTCTCCTTCTCAGGTAGACCCTTGTATTTTCAAAAAGCTTTTCAGGAAATTCTGATGAGCAGACAGAACGACTGTAAGTCTACATCACGTCGACTCTCATGTTCTATATGAATTGCTAAATTAAAACTCTGTAATTCACTCAAGGAACAGATATTTATTGAGTGCTTACTGTCTGCCAAGCACTGTGTTAAGTCCTGAGTCCCCAGGTGGACAAACTGGCCCAGAGACCCGCCCTCATAGAGTCCAGTCTAGTGGGAAGAGACATTAATCACACTTTCGCACAAATGAATATATAATCACAAACGTGGTACGTACCATGAAGCAAAAATAGAGTGCTCTGAGAAAGAACTTAAGGCTGGATGTAATTTAGATTGGAGGAGTCAAGGAAAGCCCCTCTGAAGCTAAGATATTTACACATAAATGATGAAGATGGGAGGAAGGAATATGCAACATTGCTTCCAGCACATAACCAAAGCAAGTTATGATTATAAGAAGCAACCAGTTACAAAAAAAAAAAAGTAATTACTCTCTTGAGCTTATGTGCATTTGTCTTTGCCCAGGGAACCACACCTCCTTCTCACAATGGTTTGGGTGGTTTATGGCAGGAAAAGAGAAGAAAAGTGAGATGTAGGGAGGTAGGGTCCTCTAACGACTTGTGATAGAGGTTCTATTAGGGCATTTCGTTGCTTCCAAAGTGTGTCTGAGGGATGTTTAAAGGTGCTTTATGCAAACAGGATTCTGTGTTCAAATCAGTGTGGGAAGCACTGTGTTAAACAAACGTACATAAGCCCCTTTGCCTCAGGATTTATCAGAACTTTGCATATGCTAATATACATCAGGAATCTCCAAGGGAAGAAGTGGCAATATAGACTGTAGCGTTTTCCAAACAAATGTGATGGTGGAACAGTTTTTTTCACTGAGCATCTAACGTAGGTTCTAAAACCTGTGTCCTCCTCAGCCTCACTCAGGGAGTATGAGGAGTCCTGATTCATGGGCTCCGGCTTCTGAGATTCTGATTCACTAGACCTTGAATGGTCCAGGGAAGCTTCATGTTTACAACACCTCACATGATTTTGATGCAGGCAGTCCGGGAACCAGACTTTGAGGAAGACAAATAGGACTAGTGTTCCAAGGAGTATCACGGCAGCTTCCCACATTTCCATCATTCAAGCCTTCTTGGCTTCTCCTCATTCCTTCTAACCTGGTTTATGCTGAGTGAGCACAGCCAAGTTATTGGGCCAGGATAGATAATAGTAATAGTAAAAATATGCAAAGTGAGTTACAGACAGCAAAGCCGACCTCCGTCTAGAATCTGTTGGGTGTCACATGTCGAGCTACAAAGACCACATTTGTCATTTGAACTCAGTTGTCAGGAACATCATGTGTGGTATAAGACACTGTGCAGTGAAAGTTCCTGAAGTGTGCAAATGCAGGATCCAGCAGAATTTTTTCTGATGTGCCCATCTGTCTTTGTGTAACTAGCCATGTCTCTTTGGCCACCTCCCTTCCTTTCAAATGGAACAAAGGTATCCAGAAAGACACATCTTGATGCATTCATATGCAAAGAAGTTTGTGTCTTATTTTCTCTCCCTCTTGTCATGGCCTATCAGAACGAAAAAGGCTGAAAGTGGCTCTTTTCAGAGAAGCATGGCTCCCACAAGCTCCTCCTAACTGGGTTGTAATCAGCATAGCAAGGAGAGCGAGGACAGAGCACATGATCCTGACCGGGGCTTGTTGCTGAGATGCAACAGTTCAGATTACTATTACCTATGCCACAGCAGGCGCCCAGAGCTCCAAGCGGCTCCACCCCAGACAGAAAACCCCTTTGCAGTCACTTACCAAAAAACCTAATACCATTTGCCAGAGATTTGACTTGGATAAAAGAGAGACAGGAGGTGGGAGGGAGGAGATATAGAAAGGAAAATGTGAGAAAAAATAGTGTTCTGTACATTAAACAGCCCTGCCTTGTCCTTCTCAGAAGATTCAGCCAAAAAATTTAGAGAAGGCAGTATTTGTGCATGTGCAGAGACCGAGATTTTAGCAAAAGACAGGTCTAAGGATGGGTTTTGTGCAAGAACTCACATATAGGTACACAATTTAGCCTGTTTGAAAGTTGATAATGATTGTGACTCAAACCAGGGTGAGAGGAAGAAACGTGTTGCATTTTTTACGATAACTGCAGATGGATTGTGTGTCCTGACCCATGCCGTCTGCCTCTTGGTGCGTTTTGCTTGGTTTGCACTAATGCTCTGGCTGGTGGTCATTTGCTCTTGGTGGCCAGTTTCGTTTCCTGGTTTTGAGTAATGGCAGTGAGGCCTGTTGCTTGGGCACGCTGTGTCACTGAAGGAAGTGTGCAGTTTTAAAATGTCAAAGCCAGCAGCCTCATGTCCAGTGCATGCCATCCATCAGCAAGTGTCTCTGGCCCCCGAGTGAGCCCACTGCTAGTTAAAGCGGTAACTAACAGATAAAGATCTCGCCTTAAAACTGCCTACAATCTAACCAAGGGGGCAAGATCAAAAGGGAAAGAAAAATGGCATCAATATGAAACAATAAATCTAGTCACTGCCTCAGTGTTTGGGGGCATGGAATGCGTCAGAGAAAGGGTGGCCCGGTGACAAGGACCAGTTACTGGAGTCTGGGGGGCTGAACTCCATTCTTCCACTTACCAGCTTTGTGACCAGGAATGAGGTCTTAGCCTTTCAGAACCTTCTGTTTTCCACCAGCAAAATGGGGGAGGGGAATAATACTACCTACTTGTCTAGTTTATTATGGTGATTAAATAAGATTACAGGTGTGGGAAGGCTCCTGTTAAGGTAAATGTCTTAAACTATAAAACAGTCTAAAAATCTCAGTTATTATTATTGCTATAATAACAGTCTGGAGGAAAATAAGTCTAGAAAATGCATCTTCTGCCATTTCCATTAAAAAGAGAGAGCAGCAGAGGGAGCTGAGTACAGGAATTAGACCAGCCTAGGACTTGGTTCTGGCCCCTTGCTTATGCTTCAATTCCTCTATAATAGCTTAAAGGTAATCGTGGTTATCATTTGTATTAAAAGATTTAAGGTGAACTTATCATTTCTAAGATTTGGAGAAATCTAAGAAATTTCTAAGATACTATTTGGTTTTAATTTTCAGGGAGCTGACCTCCAATTTAGGAGAATATTGTGACTGTGCAGTTGGTATAATTCCTTGAAAGATCAGTTTGATGATAAAGAAATAATATAGTGATTATCAGTATTATTAGATCTCTAGCTAAATAGACAAATAAAAGTTAACTTTATGACATCTATGTGATTGTGATTTCCTAGGTAGTGGAATGAACCAAGAGTCTGAATTTGGCTGGATTTGGAGAATAAATTGTAAAGTGCTTATGAACTTCATACGCCTTTTTGAGCCTCCCCCGCCCTTATATGCCAGATCCCCTTGAAAATTCATATGATTCTTGCAAAGAGAAAATAGTATTAAGAATAAGATATTTTTCAGATTTTCCTTCAAGGGTCTCATGTGCTGGTCTGAGAAATTGTTTAATCTAATTTTAAAGGGACCTTGGAAGGAATAGGACAAAGGACAATTGAAGCGAGCAGCTGGAATTGGGGAGTGGTTGATCCTGAAGTTTCCTAATGCCAAAACCTCCATATGGTATCCAGAAGACAAATCTCAGTTCCTTGGACATCACCAAAGAGGCTACCTATCTGGTTTAGCACTGAGACTTTCCTCTTTAAACCTTCACCCAACCCCACTAAACAGGAAATGCAAGCTACTTGAGCTGAACATGCAACCGCCCCCCAGGCACCCAACCCCCACTCTGCCCAGTATAAGTACATTGTTCTTTGCTTTCCATTCTGAAGAGCTGTACACATCCATTTTATATATGCAGGGCAATCAGTTAGAAATTGTTAGAAAAAGAAGACCTGGTAATAGTTCTTACACCCAGGAAATGTCCAATGAAAGGGGTAATGTGAATTGGTACTCTACAGCTTTTGATGGTGGCGTTAGCCCTCTGGCTTCTGAAATCCTTAAGATATCAACCTGTAGCAGGCTTGGCACACTTGCAAGCCTAATTGTTGGTTTGATATCCTGAATCTGTTCCTTATTGAGCAGCTTTGATTGAGAATGTAGGAACCTGGAGAGATTTTTTGAGACAAACCCATTTCAGATACACCCGAAACATGCCAGGTACAGTTAAAAATCTCCACTATAAGTAAAACACCTAAAACAGAAGCCTATGGCTAATCGTATACCAAGAAACTGTGTTGTTTACTGGTTTTCCAAAGCAAATGTTCAGCAAATACTGTATATATCATCAAAAGAAAACTAGAAAAAATAGTAATTTTTCCAACTCTAGAAAAGATAGATAACTATCACTTTGCGTGCATACTTTCTGCTACAATTCTATTTGCATAAGTGTAATATTTATAGCGCAATATTTAGTGGTTTTCAAAATGCATTGTAATTTGTGGATATCTGTGCGTGTGCAGGTGTGTGTGGGGGACCATGAAAAAGGCTAAGACCTCTTGTCATTGGGAGCAGAGCCTGACTCAGCACCCAGACCAGTCCAGCCCCAAGTCGGAGTCCTAAAGGACATTACCAACCAGACAATAATGCTGAACCTTCCTCCCTATATGCCAAGCAACCATTTTCTAAAGGATCTATAAGTGTATGTAAAAGAGTATAGTTGTCTTTCTGTGCTCAAGAGGAATATTTCTGCAGTAGGTTTAACTCTCAAATGAACAGTGACTTCTGAAGACCCTTTTCAAACTGAGTTTGTTGAATCTAGCTAGCTACATAGTGATGATGGTGTGGGCCCTCAGTGGGAGCAGGAAAAAGGCCTGCTATAAAACAGAGAAGGAAAGAAGGCCTGGGGGCCAGCATAGCTCCATCCCCTCATCTGTAAAATGAAGGTAGCCTCTCTGACCCACCTCACAGCCTTGTCTTCAGGGCCACATTAACTGGGAGCTGAAAACACAGAATACAAATCACAAAGTAAGGTATTCATGAATGAGATTCACACAATAGACACAAAGGGGGCATGTTTCCCATCTCTCTGGATGGCTTCACCATCCCTGAGCACTGCCTCTCTGTAGTCTGGTGCTTCTCTCCAAGGTCCGCGAGTTCTACAACTCGAATGAAACCTTGGCGGGAATCTCGTCCAGCCTCCCTGTCTCCAAACCGTGAATTCAGCCATGAACAAGATGTTTCTTTTTTTACTGATCTTTTAAAATTGATTTTTAATGAAATAAATAACACATGCATACATTCTTATTAAAAATTCAAATAGAGATAAAGTTAGAGCCCCCTTGCCTCACTGTACTCCGCAGTCTCACACTTCCCATCCTGGAAGTGGCCATTGAGGGTTTATTGAGGTTCCTAAGAGAGATCATTTGAACTATAAATTGCCTTTTCCCTCAGGAAACTCTCTTTTTGGCTGAGTTCCAGTTACTTTTGCTGTAATGTTAATTGTGAGGTTTTTGTGGAGGGTTTCCTTTCTATCCAACTGCAGATGGTCACTTGAGGCTTTTTGTAATATATAATATTGAGGACTTGGCAATCAGGAGCAGAATTGCTTAATAAAAACTTGTGTAGAAATAACTTATTATCTTTATGGATATAAATAACCATCAATAGTTCCCTGAGCTAGAGACTCCCATATCAGCACCATAGAACTTTGGAGCTGAAAGTGATAAGCATAGCCAGGTTCTACCATGGTGCTTTTCATCTTAGTCTTAACAAGTCATGTCAACATTTTACCCTAATATTGTCATTGTGGTTGTATCTTTTTTAGAGAATGTGCTCGTGGAGGAGCAAACGCTCTCCATGCTACCCTCCTCTTCCCCACCTTCTGCCTTAGGTGCCATCTTGTCTCACTCCTCATTTTACGGAAGGGAAACCGGAAACTCAGAGAAGTAATCCTTGCTAAAGACCCCATAGCTGGTCAGTGGTGGAGCAGAGACAGAGTTCTGGATCTCCTGTTCTGGTGCTCTTTCTATTCTTACTATATCTTCAGCATGTGCTTCTTGCTAATATCCACTAAGATAATATCTTGCCGATATCATACTAAGAAATCAGATATAAACAATACATTGAAATATAGGACAGCCAAGGCTCTGCCTTTCTTCCATGACTCAAGTGCTGCAAAGCTCAGAGCCCCGTGTCACGCCAATTCAGCCACTGCCACCTCAGCTTTCCAAATGCTTCCAGGTGGGATGCCCAGGTTCAAGGCCATTCCGATTTCTGGGTATCTGCCAACTAAGCTTCTGCATGGGATAGAATAAACAGAACCCAGCTATAGAGGAAGAAAAATCTAGCTTTTCCTCCTGGCACCCCCACTTCAAGCTGTGTGACATTGGACAAATTACATAACCTAACTCAGGCTCAGTTTCTTCACTTGTAAACCGTCTGTCCTATCTTAAAGAGTTGTCACGAGGGTCAGAGAACGCAATGCCTGTAAAAGCATTTTGGAAAAGATAGGCAGATTGTCATTGTTATCGATGTTTGGCTCATCCTTATGTTCAGGACTGAAAATATCTCCTCCATTGATGTCAGAACAAAAAAGTTGAACAAAGCAAAGACCCAGGGCTGCATCTCTGCCCTGGAGTCCCCTGTGTTACAGTGTCTATCTTGGGCTTTCCAGCGTGTAGACCGAAACAAAACAAAACAAAAAAGAAGAAGAAAAAGCAGCAACAAGTACTGCTTGGTTTTGCATTTTCCCTTCTGTTTTCTGATTAGAGTCTCTATGGCCTATGAGTGCAGAGAGAACCTCAAAAGATTGTGTTTGCTGCGGATAAGCACCAAACCCGATGTTTATCAGCACTTATCTCCTGCAAACTCACTCTCTGGAGGCTTCAAAGACGAGGGAGATCTCTCAGCCTTGTTCTGAGGAGAGGCAAGCTCCTGCAGGGCTTCAGCTGCAGGTGTGGCCCCAGAGCCCTTGCTCCATCCTTAGGAACATGGCTTTCTTGTTCCTCCCTGTGCAAAAGAAGGAAGCAGGTTTACCCAATGTTTGGGGATGGGTAGTGGAGTAGGGGGAGCAGCAGAAGAAAAGGAGTATTTTGAAACAAGCCCAGAAAGGCTGAGAAAGGAGGTAAAGTGGGGGAGGAGAAGACAGACTACCTACCTACCTACCACTCCCCCCGCCCCACCTCCACCCATCCCAGTCTTTAAATCTGCCAAACAAGTCCATGGCACCTTCGAAAGATGTTTTAAGTCCCTTCATCTGCTCCCAGCTCATCTTCCCCTACCTCCTTTGGGTGTGCCCACTACTCTCTACTCAGAGCGATTGTTGGCAGAGCAGGACAGTGGGAGGGAGTGTGGGTGTTGGGGGGGAGAAGGGGAGCCAGCATTTTATTAGGCTGTTGAATTTGATTTATTAGGGGGGAAAAATCCTTCACTTGCTTGCCACACAGGTTATTCTCAAAGTGAAAACTGTATTTTACTTTGGAAAAAAAAACGGTGAAAGTGCCTAGAGTTATGAATGGAGCTCTTTGTTACCTTCCAGATCGACAAGACAGACTGTTTGGTTCATGTCTGTGCACTAGCAAAGGAGTGCGGGGGCCTGGGAGACAGATGTGGCCTTAATTGCATGGAAATATTAGAAGATCGTTAAGCCATTTTGACAGGATTTTCCTCTGGCTGCAGGAGCAAAGGGCCACGTCTGAGCTGCATCAGGTCTGGCCAGACCCTCTGGCTGGGCCTCTTGTATCCACGTGTGAGGGATACATGGGCCTTGATTCACTTGCCCTGATATTAGAAGGAAATAGATGCCTCCTTGCCATTACTTCTATGCATGTCTGTGCTCCATAAGTGCAGAGAGTAATCTCCCAAGAAACCCTCTGAGCCAGAGTGAGTGTTGGAGGAGAAGATGTATATTGCAATAAATATTGGAGAACGTGTCTGCACTGACATGGAGGGAGAGTGATCAGGTCGTCTCTAAACTGAAGAGTGTGCTCCATAAAGCTCTCAAGGGACCCACACAGGCCTGAAAGAATAAATCTGTTATCACAACAAATTATGGTAGCTAAAGACAAAATCTTTTCTATCTATTCACTTTTCCCCTTGGATCTACATTTGGTGCTTACAGGAGTAGTCCACTAGGAGTCCTGAAATTAAGTCAGAGAAATCTTTGAACAATGTTGGATTGTGAAAGACCAAGACCCCATAACCGTGGTCAACCTGGTTTCTCCTCGGCTGGCTGACATGGTTCCACTGTCTTTTACCCTCGACTTTGCCCTCCTTGCCCCAGTTAGTTTTCTGTGTGCTTAGAGAATGCAAATTTTTTAACATTAGCCTAAATTAAAAATAATTAGGAAGATTAATCTGCTGAGAGGGAAGGGGAAATCCCTCTAAAACTACAGTTGGGTAATCCCTTTGGGTTATAAGAGTAAATGTTTTAGATCAAATCTTTCTCAATTAGATGAGACCATCAAATGTTGACAGCTGGGGCCTGGAGTAGATTAGTATCATACAGTCCTCCTTTCAGAGGGGTGAGGGGATCTGAAGCATCCTAATGGTTGGGGGCCATTTCTTAGAGTTGGGGTGGTGGGTGATTGCTTAGATGATGTTTGGGCCACTGCCTGGGAGCGATGGAGGACAGGGTGAACAGAAAGGGAGGTGGAGAGGAGGGAGAGAGTGTGCAGCAGCAAAGATCCTGTTTTCATGCAAATGTTGTTGTTAACCCAAAGGGAAAAAGGGAAGGGCTGCCAGGCAGAGTTGGCATGCCAGAGCCAGCAGGCTGTGTGTGCGGGTCAGAGTTGCTGCTCTCCTAAGGGCTGAATGTTTGAGAAGCACCAGGAATGTGTTACAGGACCAAGAGCACACAGTCTGTTAGCTTTCGTTTAAACTACAGTCACTTTGCCCACTCAGACTTGGGCTCTGGGGCCTGAGCAAGCAGAGTTTCCCTTCCAGCCAGTCAGGATGTAGGGGCATCTTACTGCTGTTCTTCCAGACCCCTCGAGGTCTAGGGATCGTTTTAGGACCTGCAGCGGGAGCCACAACCTTTTACTAAATAGAGACAGTGCCCTTGCTAATCCCATAGGAATAAGCCTTTGAGAGTGGCGGTGGTGAGCCTATGCCCCCTTCTCCCTGCTGTATGCTCTTTAGAGAATGGGATGAAATGTTTACCTGAGGTCCTAGCTGGCTATTTATTACCAGGAAAGTCCCTCGCAGTACATTTGTTGACAGTCAATGAAGTGTTGACGCCCTGCCCCTCCACCACATTCCTGCTCAGTTCACTGCCTTCCCCCCCTCTGAAATCCCCCTGCCTTGGCAGTTGGTTGTGCCATCTCTCTTTACTTCACGTCCTGCCCCCTCGTCATGAGGCAATAGCTCAGCTGCTTTATTGCTTTAGGAGATGCTACACTGGGTGGCTGGGGAAGCCATCGCCTCTGATTGTTTCATGAGCTCACACTAACATTCACAACGCAACGCCTTACACTTTCCAGAGTTCTTTTGCAGCCCTTGTTCTTATTTAATTTAATCCTCACAACATGCCATAATTCCCACCATATTTAATTCAGGACCTTCCCCCACCCCTTCTCCCACCATTGCCTTCCAGGCTGTGAGCATACGCCGTGATCACACAGCAGATCTGGAGCTGCCACTCACTTGTCCAGGGTGACCCACCTGTTCACAATCAACAAACGCCACAAAAACCCTGTAGGGTCATTTTCCCATTGACATATTCCTGACTTTTATCACAGTGCCTGGTACATAGTACCTGTCCAATAAATACTGTTAAATGAATGAATGCTTCTTTTGTGACAAATATGTTTCGTGATCTCATAATGAGACAGGACATGTTAAAGAAGTATCCAAAGTGACCTTTGCATGTTTTGAGCAGCACATAGTCTGGCCACCAAGCACAAGTGTCTAGAACTTATGCTGGTCAATATGGTCACCACTAGTAACATGTGGCTATTTAAATTGAAATTAACTAAAATTAAAATTTAAAAATTCAGTTCCTTAGTCACACTAGCCATATTTCAAATGCCCAATAGCCACACATGGCCAGTGCCTTCTGTATTGCACAGTCCAGATTTTAGAACATTTCCTATCACAGAAACTTCTGTTGGACAGCACTGGTCTAGAGGACCAAATTAAAGAGTTCAGTTTCTTTCTATGTAAAAGAATAATAGGTTTAAATAAACTTTTGTTTCTTCATTCTGATTTTATTATGAGACTAATGTTGAAGAGAATGCTTTTGTTATTCTTTTCCAGAGTCCTCAACTCTTTTTTAAAGTCATGCAGGCTGTTAGACCTGAAACCTTTCTTGGTTCAGGATTAGAAGGAGCAAGGTGACCACGAGGTTTGCCCAAGGGCATTTTGCTCCCACAGTTTCCCAAGAAAAGTGCAGGGTTGGGAAGGTTGACATCATTGACTTTCACCTTCTCATGAAAATCACCAAGCCTGTAATGAACGTGGGAGATCCCAATTATGCAGAGACCCAAGCAGAAGCAGCAGTATAAGAACTTGACAGCCTTCGACAATGGATCCTGAAGTAAAGGAAACCAAGCAGGAAAAAGGAGTCCAGAAGCTTTTGATGAGGTTTTTGGACATCTCCTCAAGACATCCCCACCTGGGAGGCTAGTGTCCCATTTCCCTTAAGGTTTTGGAATGTCAAAGATTAAGCCTCACTGCCACCATGACACATGTCCTTGAGACAGACAAACAGGCATGGCTCCTACTGGGCAAAGCTGGTACCTCCAGAAGCTTCCAAGAGTAGAACACTAAGTACCCTTTTTAGAGTAACTAAATCAGTCCCAATTCCCTAGGAACTGTCAGTGGGTTTCAGCTGGGTTTTCTGTTCAAATAGCTTTACTGAGATTGACAAAGAAAATATCTCCATGTAGTCTCATTGAGGTGTTTTCATTGGAAGGCCGTGGCAGGACTTGTTCACAAAATATCTGCTTTTCCTATAGATGAATGCTGAGAGACAGGAGGCTCAGAGCCAGACTGCCTAGGTTTGGCATTCAAGTCAAACAAGGATGAAGGCCAACCCAGTGGGCGACTGCTTTGAGGGTGGCTGCCAACCGAAAGACCAGCTGTGTGCCGGAGATGGAGTCTGAGCTCAAAGATGAGCTGATGCTTGGTTTCTTGTGTATAGACTAGGCTGTCCTCGGTTCCCCTTACTTCTTCCTGGAAGGCAGAGCAAGGATGACAACCAATGGGCCCATGAAGCCAAGACGCACTGAGATATCCAAACTTACCCATAGATAGGGCAGCCACGTAATGCATCCTCCAAACAGGATAACGTTGAGAGTGAAAGGAGGCACTATTGATCATTTTCTGGAACCACAGGCATACACTGGGCCTGTCCCAGGTGAACGGGGCTGTAGGATCACTCCACTAATAGATTTTGGGATTGAAGCACTGGAAGGGATCTTGCAGGTCATCTGGGTTAGTCCTTTTATGTTACAGTCCTTTTACAGAGGCCCGGAGAAATGAGGTGCTTTTCTTATATTAGAACTTGTGAATTATAATAAGATTAAGCTCAGAGAGGGCTTACTATGTGACAGGCATGAGTTAGAATCCTATTATTATCACTATTTTACTGAAAAGGAAGCTGTGGCAGAGAGCGATTAAAGAACTTGCCTAAAGTCACAGAACTAAAAAGCGGTAAAAGGCAGAATTCAGATCCTGACAGTCTGGCTCCAGGAGCAGCATCTCAGACACAGCACTCTGAGAGCAGGGACACAGTGGGGAGCCCTTTACATGTGTTAACTCAGTCCTCACATTAACCTTGGAGGTAAGTTCTATCGTTGTGCCCATTTTAGGGATGAGAGAACCAAGACAAAGTTAGGAAGTGTTAATAACATCTACGGCAAAGCACCAAGAAAATCCATCCTTGAGGGATTTACGATCCAGTTGGAAAGACAGAATATAAACCCATGAAAAACTGCAACAAAAGGCAGAGGTTAAATAAAAATAAAAGCAATGTGACAAGGCAGTCTAGAATAAAGTGCTGAATCCATGGTGGAGACAGAAAGTACTACAGACTTCTGCAGAATGAGAGGCAACTGTGGCGGGCTGGAGGGGGCAGGGAAACTTCCCTGAGGACATGGTGGAACTCCAGGTGTTCTGGAAGGTCCCCTGCCACCCATCTCAGGCTCTACCTCTTCCAGAAGAACTTCCCTAAGCCCCTCACTCACTGCCCTCTCATCCCACCCAGCACAAATATCTGTATTTATGTCAGTCTTCTCCCCAACCTTGACCTCCTTGAGGGCAAGAAGGTGATTTTTGAGACCCATTTAGCTTTGTATCCCCTATGCCAAGCCGAATGCCTGAGACGTAGTAGGTCCTTCATAAAAATTTGGTGAATAAATGAGATTTGATGTGGCAGAGGAGATGAGAAAGGCACTTCTATGCAGGGACATCTGGATTGAGCAAAGGGAAAACAAAGCTGATTTTCACATAGGTATTTGCAAACAATGAAGAGCAATCAAGAAACGTGTATTAGATGTCTAAAGGTTAAGAATGCCGGTGAGAAACAGGTGGGAGGTCTCATATAACAAGAGGAGAAACTATTCAAAATAGGACGTTGACATGCAGTGGGAGGAGTACGAGAGAGAGAAGGAATGGGAGCAGAACACAGGAATAAGAGAAGAAGGCAGAAGGGAAAAACAAACCGAAGGTGCAAAAGGGTTGGAGGAGCAGAATAAAATAAAGCACGGGAGTTAGGCAGAGACGGGGCCGGGCTGCTAAGCCAGCCCAGAAAATGGCTGGCATTACCTCCTTCCACTGCTCCCATCTTCAAAGTTTTTGCCACATGTCGCTGCAACAATATGGTAACCATATGCCCTGGAGCCACAAAAGAACTAAACACCTTGGATAGAATGGTTCATCTAGATGTGAAAGTTGGAAATACTGCACACTCAGGACTAGATGGACATGAGGTCACAAGCGCCGCTTCTCAGGCATGAATCATGGAAAGGAAACAGCCATTAAGAACTAGGAAATGGATTCAGGGGCTCCTCTTCTCCCAATGCCCTGTGAGGAAATGAAATAAAACGTAGTCTCTCCTGCTATGCTTTGTCTGTCCATCTAGGGGAAAGGTGTTCTCCCTTGCTGGTGCCAGCTGGGGCTCAGACATTTCCCAACTTGCGCACATGAGTGGGGACCCCCTGCTGCTTGAGGCTGGTTTTGCTTTCGTCCTCCTGCCAGGGAGCTCCTTGGGTATAGCTGGAAAGAAAAGAGCAAAGGGCCCGCCTGTGTGCATGTTTCCTTGTGGGCTTCCTGTGATGATGAGGGCACCAGTTGCCACAGAAACTGTCACATGAGGATATTGTCGGATAAGATCGTAGCTTCTAGGAATAGGATCTCAAGTGCTTGTTGGAGGGGAGCAGTCAGTGGCTTTGTGTTTAAATTTGAACAAGAAATGGTCACTGGGTGTGGCTGGTTAAAAAAACTGGACAAGCCTGGGGTGAAAGGCTTAATGGAAATTGCTCATAGCTGAGAGATAGAACAGGAAGTCTGGCTGGTGGTAGAGGCGCTGGCAGGGAGGGAGAGTCTGCCTTTCCCATCACGCTCTGGGGTTTTTATCCATTAAAAAAGTTATTGCACACCTACTAGGTGCCAGGAACTGTGCAAGCAACTGGGGATGAAAACAATGAATAAGATTGATGTGTTTCCTCTCTTTGGGGTGCCTCTAGCAGCAGAACTGCTCTTTGAGAAAAAGGATGGGAAAGTTCCCATGACCCCAGGAGTCAAAGAAGTCCCCAAAGGCACATGCCACCTACACTTCCTCCTCTCCCCAATGCCTACAAAAAATTGCAGAAAGTGTCATCTCCACCCCTGGTGGATAGTGTCTGCCCCCTGGGGGTGTCCATTGTTTCAGATCTGAACTGCCTTACTCCCCCACTTCCCTTTGTCACTCAGAATCCTCTCTTGTCACCACAGACCAATTGAGATCCTCTTGGTCCAGCTACCAGGCCAGACCCCTAAAGACCAAGCCCCAAGGGAAACTCTTCGAGCCCCATTCTCAAGCAATGAGAAAGCTCAGGAACTTTATCGTGGCTCCCAGGCTGTTCTATCATCCCTGCGGTGGGCGACATACAGACTCCATGAGGAAACACTGCAGCCACTTCCCACAGAGCGTGCTTCTTCCAAGCTTTCTGCTCTCTGTAGTCAGAGCAGTGTGGCCATTCATCATCGTCAAAGAGCATTAAATGTTCGCTGAAAGACAGTTAAAATTTTCCAGGAACCAAGAGGTTAGGTAATTTGCCCAACGTCGCACAGCCAATAAAACTCTGCATTGACCCAGCTGGTAGCCGGTGCCTTTTATTGGAACAGATTTTTAAAACAGCACCCTATGGAGTGAAGAGAGCGATGAAGTGGTTTGCTTCCTTTGCCCTTCACCTTTTGACCCTTTCTGCTGCAAACATGCTCAGGGATCCTTTGCAGGAAAGAGGCTGCTCCCAGCCCAGATCCTCGATGATCCTCATGTGCCACCACCTCTGCAGTCAGAAAACCACTCTCCAGGTCAGGGAAAGCATTCAGATATATAACCACCCATATGGCATGGGTGCCAGGGCACCAACTCCTTGTCTTGGAGCAGGGTCCCAGAGGACTTGCTGTAACAATAACAATGACCCTTTAGTTTTCCCCAGGCCGAGAGGGGAAAGGAGGGGGCTCAGAGCAGCAGCAATTCAGCCGCCCGTATAGAAGTATTCCAGTATTTTTAATAGCTGGTACAGCCACCCTGGTGAAATCAGGCAGAATACGCTCCCAATGCAAGTGATGAGCAGTGAAATGTATAGGAAACTGCTTCTGCTGGAGTATCTGGGTCTCCTTCTAGGACAGCTGCCTTCCCTGCCTGCTTCTCCCCATGGCATCTAGGGCTTTGTTTTGATGGTTGACAGTTCTCTTTTCATCACCACCTTTTGCACGGTGAAGGCTTTATTTAACCCTTCCAGCCTGTCAGAACTGGCTGGAGAATATGGGCTCGATTTCATAGAAGAGAACATGGAAGCCTCCTGACCATAGTGAGCCTCAACATCCCACTCTCATTCTGCCCTGTCCCTTTGGGCACAGATTGTTAAATGTAACAATTTATACACTACAGGTCATTGCTGACCCTTTCGCTATCCCCATTGTCATCGGGAAAAAGCAGCTTGAAGGGTGGTCAGACCCACGGTAAAGTAACAGAAAGTAAATCATCCTGTAAAATTCTCCCTCTTTGGGGCTCAGAATAACCTTCCTTCCCCCTTCCTGTTAGTTTCCATATTCAGCACTTTTTTCTTTTCAGCAGTAGAATCATTCTCTGTGGGAGGAGAATTTAACTTTGATCTTTAGAGATGCCCTTTAAATGTGGTTATGGTCAAAAAAGTGACTGCAAAAACTCAAAGTCAACAGGCAAAGGTAAATACCCACGGGAGACCTGGAGAAGCATCTAATGGAGAGTGGGATGAACAGAGGCTGCAGCTCTGGATTCTGTTACATGGCATGCCTTTAGAGAACTCAGAGACCCTCTTCTCGGAACTCATTTAGGCTCAGCCCCTTAATTTATTAAACTCCATTAAATAAAGTACTTTCATCTGCAAAGGATTCCAATTCCATCTTCTGGGAACTCGGCTGGCTGCCTTTCTCTGGGTCATCCATGGCAGAAGCCCCCACCCCAATAAGTAAAGATTGAAGTGACAGGGAGGGAGAGAGGAGACTTGGGGCGGGGTTGGGGGGGAGGCAAATTTCAATCAGATACTTTAGAAATCAACCGAGTGCTGTGAGTCTCCATGGCAGATCTGGCTTTGTGGCATGGCTTAGGATTAGAGTCAGCACATTGGAAACAGTCTGGGGGGCAGAGCTTTGCGTCAGGCCACGGGCTTGGAGATTCCCTAGTTGAGGGCCCTAAGGCAAGTACGGAGCCTCTTTAAGCCTCAGTTTCCTTTTCAATAATATGAAGATCCTAACACATCTAAAAGGCTAAATAAGGTAATGGTTATAAAAGTTCCTTGTAAGTTTCATGTTATCAAATAATACTTGTTCTTGGTTTTTTTTTTTTTTGTGAGGAAGACTAGCCCTGAGCTAACATCCAATGCCAATCCTCCTCTTTTTTTGCTAAGGAAGATCGGCCCCGAGCTAACATCCGTGCCCATCTTCCTCTGCTTTATATGGGACACTGCCACAGCATGGCTGGACAAGCGGTGTGTCGGTGCGCACCCGGGATCCAAACCTGCAAACCCCAGGCCACCAAAGCAGAGCGCGCGCACTTAACCACTTGCACCACCAGGCCGGCCCCTAATACTTGTTCCATTTGTTCTAATTGTAAAAAGTGGTCCTCATTTGGTTTCGTTCGTTTCTTTGTTTCCTCGCTGTTGTCTGTCTGGGGGCCATTCCACTGTGGCAGTCAGAGGAGCTAGGCCTTGATGCTCAGACCGACCCTCCCTCACCATAGGAACGGGGGAGGTCGTGCTTTGTGCCTCAGCTTCCCCACCGAGGCAGTCGTGGTGCCGATTCCTGCCAACCAGTGCCGGCGACCATAGTGAGAAGGACACTCAATCATCCTTTACCTCCTTTGAATATGGTTCTCTTGTTGCTGATTGAAGTGATAGGAGATGTTCCCGTGGCTACAGAAGATATTCCACTAAGGCTACTGAAGAAATTACCCCAAAATCTAGTGGCATAAAAGAACTTCTATGCTCATGAGTTCTGTCAACCTTCATCTGAAGGTTCGTCTCTCCCAAGTCTGGAGGTCGATGCTGGCTGGTGGCTGGTGGCCTCAGTTCCTCTCTGCATGGGCCTCTCCACAGAGTTTCTCTGCTTGGGCCAGTTTGGGCTTCCTCACAGAATAGTGACTGGTTTCCAAGGACTAGAGGCCCGAGAGAGAACAAGAAGCAGGTGGAAGTCGTAATGCCTTTTGTCACCTAGCCTTGGAAGTCACGCAAGGTCACTTCTGCCGCCTTCCCTTTGCTAAGGCAGTCATATAGTCCCATCTGGGTTCAAGGGGGAAGGAAACAGAGCCTGCCTCTTGATGGGGAGTGGCAAAGACTGGAAATGTTGCTACGGCCACTTAGGGCAAAGACAACCTGCCAGACGCGAGCCCAGGCGGCGCCGCACTGTGCTCTGTGCTGAGGGGTTTCAGCTGCTATTTGGTGACCGATGGATGTTTTCCACCTTCTGCCTTATCCAACTTTTCAAAAAACTTACCTTCTTTTCCCTTTTTCTACCTGCCCTCGGTGGGACGGAAATAATGAGCAAGAATTGGGCACATGGCTGGTAATCAGAGAAGAGGGAGAAGCAAAAGGCTTGAACTAACCAACAGCAGCCACCCTCTCTTGATATTGCAGATGTGACTGTGGTGAGACCCCCTCCCTGCCCCCAGTGCTCCTGCTGCTGCAGAGCCTGCTGGTTTCCAGAAACAGAGAAGATAGAGGACTTTGCTCCCTAGAGTCTTGTCTGCATTTTGTATGCTCTCTGTCTGGCAAGAGAAGGGACTCATGTCATTATGCAAAGAATGTAATAAAAAGCCAAGGCTAGTGCGCTCCCTGCAGTGACCCAGAGATTAGCTTTCCAGAGGCCTGGTCTGGGAGTCAAGTGGACCCACTGAGCAGGGGCAGCAGCTGGGCACTTGGTCTGGTTGCTTTGGCCTCCCTTTCTCTCACCTCCAGCAAAGCTCATCAGCCACAGAAACCTGTGCTTAAAAGATTCAGGGCAGGACAGGGGGAAAGGAAGGGGACAGAAACAATGTGGAAGCAGTGCTTCCTAGGCCCCACGTCTTAGGTCATTCCCTTTGCTAGACAAAAACTCAGCCTAATTTTAAGGAGGAGCCAAGGCAAAGGGTCTCTGCTCCGCGGGCGTGTCTGGGACTTCTCCTCCTCTAACTCCATTTAGCTCATAATGTGGATCATGTGTGTATCCTTCCCGTATATGGGACGATGGCAGAAATGTCTTTCATGTATTCCTGAATTGAATGAGGACATCCTCAGGGCCCCCTCTTCAGTCTTTTCTTGCTCCTCTGGAGGCTTTTCCATCTCTGCTTCAACTAAGCTGTTTGGAGATGCAATTCTTTGCTCATCATTAACATCAGCCAGGCCATCATGTGGCAATGCTCTGACCACATCCCCCTATCACTCAACTGACGTGCACATGGAAAATAACATTTGACTTAATCTAAAGAAAACAAATGTTGGAAGATACATCTGCTAGTATTAAAAAAGAAGAAAAAATATATATGACAAATTCCAAAATAAGTGAAGTATTTTTTATTAGTGAATTCACAGACATACACATGGCATTCTTCTGATACTGACTGCGTACATGAAGTATGAACAACAATATGGGTAGGTGCTAGCCACCTACTATTTTGATTATCTCTCCTCCTCTCATTTGCATGATTATTTAACAGAGCCTTATCTATGCCACCTAGAGGCCTGAATTCAGAAGCCAGAAAGATGGAGAGGACTGAGGCTGCAATGGAACAATGTCATGGTTTGAAAAGAGTGGAAACACAGATTAGTGAAGTAGGCTTTGTTCTCCAGAAGCCCATGGAATTCACATTCCAAAATCTAACTATCATCTCCCAGCCTGCTAATTTTGAACCTTAGGCAACCTTGGTTACTTTTAAGTAACCGACACAGGGGAAAAGGAAGTATCTTTCTGGCTTTATCTGCCCCCTGCCCCCATCTCCAAGTCAAAGGTTCCCATGCCATCTCTCAGCACTGGGCTTCTCTTTAAAAAAAATTTTTTTTTAATTTGAGTATTTACAATGTCCGAGGAACTTTAGGCACTTGATTTAGGTACCTCACTTATATTATCTAACCAGGTTAGGTACCGTTGTTATCCCCATTCTTCAGATGAGGACACAAAGTTCACAGAGTATAGATAAATTGCACTAGAAGATGCACTAAAGAGCAACTGGTGGAGCTTGAATTGCAACTCAGATCTCTCCGACTCCAAAGGTGGTGCTCTAAGTTACCATAAACCCCACGTTACCCTCACAGGGCTTACAGTCTAATTGGGAGGTGAATGGTGGTGGTGAAGCACCCAGGTAGCAGACCTGGATTTGAATCCCAGATCACACTCATTTGCTGAGTGACCTGAGCAAGTTATTTCACTGTTCTGAATATCCATTTTCTCATCTGAATAAATAGGGGTGACAATAGTACATCTCTCATAGAATTGCTGAGAGGATTAAATTAGATTACTCGGGTATACAGTGTTTTGCACTTAATAAGTGCTTTGATAATTGTCTGCTACTTTGATCTATTTTCTATAATGAGAACACAGGATGTATGATAAATGATATGTTAAAGGCACCTTACTCAAATTGGGCAAGAAGGAGAGTCCCATACCCACACAAGTGCCCCACTGGCCGTGTCCCTCGGCTGGCTCCCTGGAGCAGCAGGGGATCATGGGAAGGAAGGCTGACACAGTTTGGTCAGCATTTCTACAAGCAAGTGTGGCCATCCGCTTAGCTCAGACCTCAAACTGCTACTCCAAGGAGTTGCCCTTGCCAGAGCTCTCTGGTAAACAGGTCAAGTGGAGTATTAATATGCCGGGACCTTGTGCTTCCCTCTGGGTCTAGGACTTAGCGGCTGAGGGCCCAGAGCATCCTGAATTACAGGCCTAGCCTTTCCAGCATTCAGCAGAGCAGAGGAAGAGAGCTTCTCGGAATCCAGTCACTAAGCCAATTCAGGGCTTCCTTTCACAGTGAAAGTTACTGGGGCGAGGAGTAACCCTAGACCTGAACACCACACAGGACTAGGGTGGCCACGCCTTCTGTATTTCCTACTGTGATGTCAATCTTTATGTAGCATGCACTAAGGCAACCTGGACTCAACAAATCTTGAAAAGAATAACTTATCTTCCCCGAATGAAAGGATCAGTGTAGTGTCCAAAGTCAATAGGAGAAGTGAAGTCGTTAAAAACTGAAGGAATTTAGTCACTCCGAGAATAGTTTGTGAATTGTTATGCTGATGTTCTTTCTATATCCAGTCTATCATCCCAAAGTGAAATACTTAACAATTCACAGTGAAAAGTTCTTGAACACCAACAGTGTACTCATTCCTGTATCGAGCTTTAAGTACAAGTAAGAGTTTTATGTTTAAACTTTAAAAAGTTTGAGGAGTTTAAGTAATAGTAAACAGCTTTATAAGACATACATAAAACAGCAGCAGTACACATGTGTAACAAGCTATGTAATTCAAATGTCTGCCAGCTCAACAGGTGCTCTCCTGGTAAACGCAGCTTCTCGGTGCCTACACCCACATCAAGTCACCCTCCGGTGACTTCTGAGAGTCCCCACTGGTGACATGATGCTCTCACACAGGTCTGTCAGCCGCAGTCCCCAGAGACATGCTCCACGCCTGCCTTTTCCTGCCCTAGGGCTTTCTCCCCTCATTGTGCCTGCTGTCCCCAGAGCAGTCTGGAGAAGGGTCCCACTGCCACTGCCCATCATAAAGATGCTGTGTACTTGCCAAAGGTGTGGTCTTGGGATGCTCCCAAAGCTCTCAGCCTTGAGTGGCAAAAGGGGTGCTATTTCCTTGCAGACGCAGTGAGCCCATTCTCCCCAACTCTAATTTTTCACCAGGTCCCCAAATCAGCTTGTTTTGGGCCTAGTCTCCCCAAATCTATTATTCCTACTTAGTGGCCCTCGTCTCCCTCCCCCTGCCCATATTAGGTTTTCTAATTCAGTCCAGCAGGCCAGACAGGAAATCCTTCTCTTTTATCTTCTCTCTCTTCCCAGCCTCCCCCAACCACCAATTCTTTTCTCCATACTGTTATGGGGAAAAAAAAAAAATCCCTTTGCCTTTGCCTATCAGTGATTGCAAACAGAAAAGTGTGTGTGTGTGTGTGTGTGTGTACCTAAGCAGTATTCTCACCAGGCTTAAGAAACTCCAATAAGTCAGAGGACATTATCAGGGAAGGTTTCATGGAATAACGAGAGTCTCATTTACCTTACAAAATGGGAAGGTGGACGTGCATCCAGGTGAAAGAGTATAGGAAGGGTCCTCCCAGCACAAGGACTACAAACTCTGCGACACAGAGTGGACGTGAGTAGGGCTCGTTCAGAGGAGCAGTGCGACAGTCAGCACTGGACAGGAGGTACAGTACGGGAAGTCAGGAAACATAAGGATGAACAGCTGGGGCAAAGCTGAGTTCTTGGAAAACAAGCACATGAGACTAGATTTGCTGTGGTTGCTCTCGAGTGAGCTCACGGAGGGATTTGAGCAGAGGTTGTGGCAGGATGACAGTAGTGTTTACAACTTTCAAAGGAGCTCGACCTGACCTGACCGGGGACTATGCAAGGTGGATTGAGTGAGGGAAGAGTGTGGAAGTGTGCAGCCATAGAGGACCATCTGAGAGAAAAACACAGTGGGAAGGCACGTGCCGGGCCCCCTGGACAGACCGGATCACCAGGAGGAGCTAGAGGTCTTCTGGAGCAAATCAGGTTCTCTCCTCTTGTGATGTTGCGTCTTGACTGAAGTTCCCTTTGACTGTGGGCTATATTCTAAAGGAAACTTCTATTCCAAAATGAGTTCAAACAAGTTTTATACCCTTTACTCCACCCACACTTTGTACTTTAAATTATTTTTTCTCATTTCCTTAAGAAGTCTCTCCACGGTCTGCCTCCAGAACCCCCAGCTGGGTCTTGTCTGTCTCTGCTGTAACCTCTCTGCTTTGAACCTTGGCTTTGCCATCTGCTTGGCCCCTTGGACTTGACAATCCTGCCTTCTCTTGCTTCCTGGCCTACCCTCTTTGGGGATAATGATGGTAGAGATCTTGAGCCCTTCACCAGAACATTGCTAACCCCTGTCCTGCCCCCCAGGCCTCCTTGCCTCAGTTATTCCATCATCTTCCCCCCTAACCTAGAGGAAGGGGAATGGAAGAAATTTTTTAATTGGAATCTCCGAAATTTGTGCATGATCAACCTATCAGGTAAGCTGCGGTACACAGCAGAAAACGATACCCGATTCCTTAAATGTAGTCTCTTCTTGCAGCAGAACTGATGCATGTTCTTTATCTTTATCACCAAAAGGGCATTTATGGGTCCTAAGTGGTAATGCATCTCTGCTCCTTGTGTAGAACACCAGGAATTTCATGGACTCAGGCTCAGCCCCCTGGAGGATACAATGTTATACTTTTCGACTTGGAGCCATAATACTGTGTGCCTGGATGACAGTTCGAATCTAGTCCGTGATATGGAGCCAGGGTCCTAACTGAAATGGAGAATGGATATAATAACCAAAAGACAAATGGTTCCAAGAAGCACAGCTTTCCTCTGAGCATGACACAAGGGCATCAGGTGACAAATGAAGAAGGATCCAACAGATTTTAGGTCTGAATCAAAGGACACCCACTTGGTTGGGGGATGTGAGCCTTTCAATATTGTGCAGGCAGTTCAGCTTTGAAACTGACATCTCTGGCCATATCTGTACTATCCAAAAGCCTTCTGGTGCAGGAGCAGACTTCCTGGAGAATGTTCCAGTAATTCTTCCCTGATCCTAGCTGGAAACAGTCTCAGAAGAGCCTTTTTCTTTGAAGTATGGCTGTCCTGCTGGGGTTGAGAATGGCCCTGGTAGAAAGGGCGACAGTTAGCTGGTGGAGAAGATTATAGCTTTACAGGTATAGAGAGGGCTTAAGTAAAGCTAGTGTATTAGGGCCAAAACAAAATACCACAGTCTGGGTGGCTTAAGCACAGAAATTTCTTTTCTCACAGTTCTGGAGGCTGGAAGTCTAAGATCAGGGAGCCAGCAGGTCCTGAGGCCCCTCTCCTTGGCCTACAGATGGCTGCCCACTTGCTGCCTCTCCACGTGGTTGTCCCTCTGTGCATGCACATCCCTGCTGTCTCTCTGTGTGTCCAAATATCTTCCTCTTATAAGGACATCAGTCATACGGGATTAGGGCCCACCCTAAGGGCCTCATTTCAACTTAATCACCTCTTTAAAGGCCCTGTCTCCAAATACAGTCGGATTCTGAGGTTCTGGGGTTAGGGCTTCAACATAAGAACTTTAAGGGAACAATTCAGCCCATAACAGGTGGCCTAAGAGAATCTTTACTTGAACACTAATAATCGTCAGAGCTAACATTTATTGGGTGTCACTATGTGCCAGAGACTGTTCTAAGCATTTTCCACATATTTTTCATCTTCTCTTCACAATTATAGATTGTATAATTATAGGTTATATAGATTATAAATCAATTCTAGATTACTACCTTCTTTTCTGAAAAGTGGTCGAGTTAATTTGGTGTAATTACGTGATATAGTGAACATCACACTCCAGTCCGTGACCTGGGGTCCTTGTGATTGATGTGACTTGGAATAGTGGGAGAATCTTATTATCATGCTTTGGTTGGTAGACGATCTCTGGAAAGTGCAAGGCTTCCTCTCTCAGTCTGTGATCGCCACAAGCCAAAGCTGTGTCAGGTGATGGGACGTATGAGTGGGAAGACAGAACAACCTCTTTCAGAGGGTCTTCCTCTGACTCCCCCTACCACATAGCCAAGATTCCACCCTCATTCTTGGGCAGCCTGAATAATCAAATTTAAGAGTGGAAACTGTCATCTCAAGGAGTCAGGCAAGAAAGCATGAGCACTCTATGGGGGGTGGGGGGGCAGGGCAGGCAGCCTCCCAACCAAAGAGCAGCTGTGTAAGACTCACCAGCACCTCCTGGACAAACCCAAAGCAAACTGCTAGGCATGTCTTACAAGCTAGACATCTGTCCCTAATCTTCTCATTTAATCCACCCATCAACACTGAAAGAGCTATTCTTATTCCTGTTTACAGATAAAGAAACTGAAATTAGACAGGGCCACAGCCCTGGGCCCCACCCTTCCCTTGTGTGACCTTGAGCTAGATACTCACCCTCTCTAGGTGGTTCTCACTGGCCTCACCTATAAAATAAAAGCTCACTCTCAGATCCCCCTCAGGCCTGACTGCTCCCCACAGCTTGTGAGAGGCAATTCTGCTCATGCTTGAAAGAGCCCAACGTTCAAGCACCACCACAGCGCTACGCGTGCACGCTGTGTACACGCTCTTCTTGGCCTTCCGCCCCACCCTCCTTTCTGGGGGTCCCAGCCTACAGACCTAACAAATGAACACACTCCTCTGGGTCCCCCATCCCCACTCCACTCCCTCCTCACCCAGGGTAACCTGCAAAGAACCCCTCAAGTTGGCATAAAGGTACGAGTGTGAGTCAATCAGCTGCCTGGGACGGCCCTGGGCCACCCCGCCAGCTCAGAGGGAGAGTGCCCCTTGGCTGGGTGAAGAAGAGTGACACTAGGCTTTCTGTCTCCTCTGGCCCTGCAGGAGGCTCTGTCAGTGGTGAGCGACGACCAGTCCCTCTTCGACTCCGCGTACGGAGCAGCGGCCCATCTCCCCAAGGCCGACATGACCGCCTCAGGGAGCCCTGACTATGGCCAGCCCCACAAAATCAACCCCCTCCCACCGCAGCAGGAGTGGATTAATCAGCCGGTGAGGGTCAACGTCAAGCGGGAGTATGACCACATGAATGGATCCAGGTAAGCCCGCATGCCCGCGCTGCTCTGAGGCTAGGCACAGCTGGCTGCCAGGTGTGGGGCTAGGGGAGGCGTGGCACGCTTGCTCCCCAGTGACGAGTCTGGCAGATCTGACCTAAGTGGCTGGACTTAGGGTGTCTGCAGCAGACCGGGCTCTGGTGCTGGGCCAGGGAGCCTGAGTCAGTTCCTAGAGAGTCGAGGCGAGAGAGGACTACAACACCGAGGGCTGGGGGCAGAGCAGGGCCAGGAAGCCCACTGGCTCTGGGCCCCCATGCAGCTCTCAGAGGCCAGGTTAGAGTTAGGCCCGTGACACTAGGCAGGTACTTACGGAACACCTATTTTATGTCAGGCCCAGGTACAGCCCCTCTCTTGGGGATAACTTGGTGATGAGACGCCTTCCCTGCCCTGTTGAAGTACTTGACCTCTCTGGTGGGTCTCACCAGAGCAAGATGACTGAACCATTCTTATAGCAAAAGTCCAGAAGTGACAACGGAGGTGAACACCTCTAAGGGCTCGCTTGAGGGAGGACACATCGCACTGGAAAGTGTGTTTGAAGTTGGTGGTGTCCAGGACAGGTAAGCTTTGTTTGTAGAAATGGAGGGAGGAGAGTCAAGGAGAGAAAAGTCACGGAGGTAGAGGACAGCATAGTGGTTAATTGCGCGCCCTCTGCTTTGGTGGCCCAGGGTTCGCAGGTTCAGATCCCAGGCACAGATCTACGCACCACTTGTCAAGCCACGCTGTGGCGGCATCCTATATAAAGTAGAGGAAGATGGGCACAGATGTTAGCCTACAGGCAATCTTCCTCAGCAAAAAGAGGAGGATCGGCATCCGATGTTGGCTCAAGGCTGATCTTCCTCACACACACACAAAAAAATAATAATCACGGAGGCAAGAGGAGCAGGCCTGGCGCAGGGGGCCCAGGTTTCGGTCCTGGCTCTGCCGAGGGCAAGTTATCTGTCCCTCTGAGCCCCAGGGTCCTGCTCTCCTCACTAGGGCTGCAGTATGATTTCTCCACAGGCCCGTCAGGAGGGTTAACTCTGTTGCTGTGGGGAAGGACCCAGGACAGTGCCGAGGACTCAATCCTCATGAGCAAAGGTTTGAGAGAGAGAAAACGTTAGTCTCATTTATGAGATACCAAGTAATACAGTGGGCCTACAGTACAGGGAGATAGAAATGAAAAGCGAGAGTGGGCCCTGAATGGCAGGCTAAGAAAATATGGAATTTATTCCACATGCAGCCACCAACTTTAAGCATAGGCATGACATTTAACATCATCAGAGCTGTGATTTAAGACTAGAGAGAGCCGACAATCATTGTATACAGAGGGCAGGGAGGGGAGAGTCAGAAAGATAAGTTAGGAAGTTAATGAAATATCCCAGATAAGAAATTATAAAGTTCTGAACTAGAAAGATGGTAATGATTATGGAAATAAAAAGGGGTAGATCCATGAGGGCCATATCAAAGGATAATTGACAGGGCTTAGGTGAATAAACATTCAAGTGTGGCGGGGGAGGGTGTGTGAGAGGAAAGCATCAAAGATGACTGAAGCGCAAATGTTTCCAAGAAGGATGGTGCATTTGCAGCCATGAGGAGCTGGGGAGAGGAAATGCTTTGAGAAGAGATGTCAATGTTCCCTGAGATTCTTTGTGAGCAATCAGTCGAACATCCAGATAAAAATGTCTACCAGGCTTTGGAAACCGAAGCCCAGATAATATCGTAGGGCTGGAATTTAGGTTTGGGCATCATCTCTAAAGAGTTTTAACTGTGAAAATGGATGAGGTCACTAAGGAAACAAGTCTAGAGAGAGAAGAGAGAGGGGAGTGAGCGTGCTGCTGGGAGGAGACCTCCTCCAGACAGGCCCCGGTCTCAGACCTGCCTGTGGGAACACCCGGCCCTACCACATTTCAGTCCCGCTAACCAAAACCAGTGCCTGGGCTCCCAGCCACCTTCCCAGAATCTAGGATTTCAGGAAGGCTTAGAGGTTCTGAGCCAGGAGCCCCTCAAATGAGTTTCTCTCCACATAAATAATAAGGATGAGGAGTGCCTCACAGTGTAGGTAGGACATAGGTTGTCAAATATTCTTCCATATTATCTTATCATTTGCTCCCCACTACTGCTCTACGAGGTAGATATTGTAATTGCATTTTGATGTATAAAGGCAAATTGGGCTTTGACAGGGTAAGTGACTTGTCTAAGGATTTAGAGGAGGCAAAGCTGGCACCAGAGCCCAGGCTCTCTGATTCCTGCCCCTGTGGGCCACCTTTCTGCCCCCTCCCTCTCTGCTTGTATGCTGTGCTTCTGTATTTATCATCTCATTTCAGCCAACACCCACCCCCATCAGCAAGGAGGGCTATCCAGCAATGCCTCCCAAACTGGCTTGACCTGAAGTCTGTTCTTCAGACAGCAGCTAGAGTCATCCTTTCAAAATATTTGACTCTCTTGCTCCACAACTTTTAATGGCTTGTGACAAATTCCAAAGCCCTAAGCATGGCTCCCCATCCCTCTGACACCTTCTTTTCCCCCCATCTTACTCCTTCCCTCCACAGCAGGCACACAAGACTCTAGCTGCTCTTGGACCCCAAGCACACCCCTGCCTTGGAGTCTCTTCCCTTGTGTTCCTTCTTTCTGGAATATTCCTACTCTATCTAGTCATATGACTCTGTCCCTCATTTGTTTCAGATCTCTGCCCAAATGTCACCTTCTCAGAGGCCTTCCCTGACCACCAATCTAAAACAGCACCCCATCAGTCTTTATCCAGCCTTGATTTCTTCCTCTTAGCTCTTCCTGGCTCTCATCACGTCCCTCACTGAATGTGGACTGAACTGAATGTTTTGTTTACTGAGCAGCGCCTGGCACATCAGAGGTGCTCAATAAATTGTTGTTAAAGGAGTCGGTGAATGAATGTGTGGCTCACCGAACTCAAAGGTGAAGATGCTCATTCAAAGTCCTGTAGGTCATCAGTGTATAAGCCAGGACAGAGACCGAGGTCTGCTGACAGAGCCTTGGACGGAGCCTGTGTTTGTGCTCAGCAAGGCTGCCTTTGTGAGCTGACTGCTCCCTCCCCTGCTACCAGGGAAGCCTCAAGCACTCCAAGATACTAATCATGGGCAAAGAAGGTCCCCCAAGGAAATAAATTTTCAGAACCTACTTGCCAGCCCATCCCTGGCTCCGGTCACACCAGAAGCCAGCTGAAGGAGAACTGTGTGAACACCCGGTGAGCAGACGAGATAGTTACCTGGCTCTGCTTGCACAAAGCAGCCCCTGCTTTTGATTTGCCTGTCTTGACCCAGACCATCAGCAGGCGACAAAGTAGGTTTAGAAAGACTGATGTATTCTCACCTCCACCCTGGGGAAACAAAGAAGATACAGTGGACTCTCAGATCCGCTCAGGTTAGGCACCACCATCGCCAGCACCTCATAAATATTCTCTAAGTGCTCACGTGTAAGCTGAACTGATGGGCAGCAGGGAGCAAGGATTTTCAGAAAAATGTCTTTGCTTAGCATGGAACCATGTCAGGTCCTATTATGTGATCATGCAAAAAGAAATGACATGATGAAATACGTGCCAGACTATTTAAATCTCTCATCCTCAACACTGTGCTTCTCGTATCCCCTAAGAATGACTGAGGATGGCATTTTATTTCTTATCTATGATTTGACGGCATTCAGAGGGATGATTTAGCATAATGCAAAAGATAGTTCCAAACTTCAGATGAGAAAACCAAAGCAGAGTATACGATTTAGGATCTCTTGGCTCATGGACTGTCCAATGCAGTAGCCACTGGCCACATGTCGCTTTTGAGCACTTGAAATGTAGCTAATCCAAACTTGACATGTGCTCTAAATGTAAAATACACACTGGATTTAAAAGACTTAGTATGGGGGAAAAAAGTAAACTATCTCATTAATTATTTTTATATTGATTATGTTGAAATAATCTTTTGGCTATATTGAGTTAATATATTAACATATTTTAATATATTATTAAAATTCATTTCACCTGGTTTTTCTGTTTTAAAAATGTAGCTACTAGAAAATTAAAAATTGTACATGTGGCTCACGTTCTACTTCGATTGGACAGCTCTGCGCTACAATGTTTTGGATCGTCCTGTAATTCACAGTAAATTCTTTCCACATTCTTTGATAATTTGGGTTTCTGAGTTACTTCTTCATGCTTATTGGAGACCCCATAGATATTTGTGTCGCTGGAAGAGGTATTTCATGTGCCTGAAGCCACAATGCCCATCTTGCTTTTTATCCCGGCAGCAAGGCACTTGGACCTGGGGCACAGGGTTGAGTGGAGAGACTGAGGTCTGAGGAGCTCAGAGAAAGTCTAGCTTGCCCGTGTCGTGAGTGGTTTGCTCTCTTTCTCCACATCTTTCTGTTGTGGCTGAATCTGTTAGGGTGAGTTGTTCCTGAAACAACATGGTCCACAGGTTCTGTGTTGGATGTGGACTTCAGCAACTTGATCCAAGCTGTGGTCTGCAAATAACTCTCAGCTCCATCCTGTCTCAACCACAGGGATTGGGGAATACATCCCACGAGGGAAGAATATCAATTTATGGAGGGGAAGTGCAAGGTCTTGCTTGCCTTATACGCCTGGACCTGAGTTCAGTGTCAGTATTCCCTGACACTCCCTAGACTGGCCAGAAGGCCCCGGATGCCCTTATTAGACACCTGGGACTTCACATTCACATACAGGAAGGTCAGCCTCACAGACCTCATAACTTCTGCCTCTCTGACTGCACAGCACCTTCCTAAGGTGCTTCCTAAGTTTCTGAACCTTGTGGTATGAAGCATGTCACACATAACCCAGGTGGGAAGCTGTACTCGCGATTCTGGAGGAGCTATGAGCATCTACTATGTATGGAGATAAAAATAGCTAGTGGGTTAGGGTTATGGCTTTATTATGGGTATTTTCTTTTCTTGAAATTTGCTTTTAACTTATTGCATCTCCTTTTCAAAAACAAAAAAGTCATATGCACACATCTGTATATGGATCCCACGGAAATCCTAAAGACAATACAGATTGCTAAATTTTTGTACAACGTACACATTACATGGAAGACACACGTGATAGGTCCTAATGCCAACTGTGTGGCTTGAGTAGCCCTTGAGACTTCACGGTAGCTGTGTGAATATTGGGTATCCATTGACAGTAAGCCTGGGCTGCAGATTTGTGGATCTGGCTGATGTACTGAGTTAAGTTGCTCTGAATTGAATAGGAAGGTAGAGAAGATGTCTGTATAGTCTAAAGGGGTAATCTTTTGGAGGTCTTTGAAATCTCCTTTCATCCAAACACCTAAAATTTCTCACCTTGTTTTAAATTGCTTAATCATTTGCAAGGCACTTTTGGAAATCACTAGCAGTATTTTCAAAGCAGTGTTCACTGAACACACAAAAATAGAAGCAGAGGAGTAGGGAACTTATGTCCAGTGGTGCAAATAAAGGACAAGTCCACAGGGTCCACATCACCTTTGCTGTGGCCTCCCCACCATGGCTTTCTGTTGCCCTGAGATAGAGCACCACCTCCCCCCTGCTCTATTGCGGCAAGCCCAAGCCCTCTTGTCACCTGTCCCAGTGCTGTCAGCTGCCTGTGGGCCCCAACCCCATGCTAGCTGTAAGTGCAGGGCTCAATACAAATGAGCAGCAGTGTGGGCAAGCTGAATGGCAAAACCTCTTCCCCCCCATGTGTGCTCCCCCTCCCTCTCCCTCTTGTTTTCATGGGGCCTCTTCACAGGCGCCAGCTGCCTCATTAAAGAGCAGCCTTTATGCTGTGCTTCACCTGTACTCGCCCTTAGCAGTAGCTGTCGAGCCCAATGGCCGCATGGGAGGTGTGTGCTGTCTGCGGAGGCACAGTGCCTGAGCTCGAGAATGGAGGGGAGTGTGGCGGGCCAGCGGTCAAGGTACAGCCTTCCTTCCTTCTCTTCTGGAGCAGTCGGAGGAGGGCCGGCCTGGGCAAGTGCACGGTCCAGGGTGGGCGCCAGGACTTCTCCCAGAGGGCACCCCTTTGCGGATCCTAGTGGAGGAGACAGGGCCTTGTTCCAGAGATGCGCCCAAGGGTGGGCTGCCAGGCACATCACCTTGCCCAGCTGGGGAGCAGGTGTGTCCACAGAGGTTGAAGGAAGGAGAGGGGAGGAAACAGAAAAATGAGAGCTTCTGTGGGCTAGGAAACAAGCAGGTTCCAACCACCGTAGACCCCAGTGGTCACCCCAGCAAGAGCACCCGTGGTTCTGACGTCCTCCTCCAGGAGCAGGCCACTCCTGCGACCTCAGCACCCATGTCCCCAGCAGGTTCCTATCTCACCGTGGTGCTCATGGCTCCTCTTCTTACTGGCTGATATACCAGCTTTCACCAAATGTTTCCTCTTTTCAAATTTATTTTTCTCTACTCCTGCCATCAGGGACTGGCCCTGCCACAGGTGCCTATCACATAAAGGGTCACCTCATTTCAGTGATTTCTGAGGTTCTGACTTCTTACCTTTGCGTGGCAAGGGGTCAGTTTTGGGCTCGGAAATCCCCAGAGGCCCAGCTGATGTGGAAAAGAATTTTTCAAAACTCATCTCCCCAATGTTCCCAAAGGGGTGCACAGCCCGAAGAGGAGCATCTCCTCTTCCGTTATGCCCGCCCCTGGACGTTGTGCTCCTCACTGAAATTTTTCTCGCCCCTGCCCACGGGCCTTGCACTCTGGGCTCCGCCAGGGAAAGTGTGTGCTCTGGCAATCCCACGCTCTGCCGTGGAGTTCACAGCCAATGAAAATGTTGCTCTCCTGGTTGAAGGCCGACTTAATCCTCCAAACTTCTGCTGCATTTGGGTTGTTTCAAAATGGACAAGTACCCTGGGAAAGGCTGCCAGACCGTGGTGGTGAGCATGAGCGTGTGTTGAAGTGTGCGCGTGTGTGCACGCCTGCATGTGTGTGTGTACGTGCACGTGTAGCGTATTTGTACATGTGCGCATGCGCCCATTTGCGGTTAGCCTTGGGGAGGGTTGGGGGCCGGGCAAGCTGGGCCAAAGCTCTGCTTAGACACAGGCCTGGGTCTTTGTGGGACTGCTTCATCTTGGGCCAAGTCCTTGAACAGAAGAAGCCAAAGGGCCCAGCTCTGGTGAAAAGCCCTGATGTGCTACTGCTCCCCTCAGACTGCCGTGGGGACATTAAACCTTCAACAATCTGGGGCTCTGACGGCTGGTTCTTGGTTCTCTGCCTGGAAAAACAGTAGGCGAATAGTAAAACCTTAAATTCTAACATGTGTAAGTTATACATCTTATTTTCATTTTCAGTCCATGTTCTCCTCTGTAAGACATCAGGAAAAAATTACCGTCTGACTTCTAATATCTCAGTGGAGCATTTATCTCCTAGCTATGATAAGTGATCTTCAATATTTTTTTCCTTTCAGATTAAGAAACAAATTCATTTAATTTTCTTTATTGAATGTGCTCAGTCCTCCCCCACCCCACCCGAGTCCCTACCCTCCTGGGCTGTTACTCCCTTCTTCTGCCTGGTGACCGCTCTCTCTGCCTGTGGAGCTGCTGCCACCACTGAGGGATGGGCGGAACCCTCTCTGGCATGACTCTGCTCCTTAAGGCCTCTTGATGGGCCGTTCCTGCCCACAGCAGAGTGAGGGAGGGCAGCAGCCAGGTCTTTGGAAAGCCTGGAGAGGTTCTGCAGCCCGGAGTTGGACGGCTGTAATCTGAACCTTATCTGAACTCGTTGGTCTGAAGGCCTGGTTTGGAGCTCTTGAGAGAACTGGCTGTCTCCCAGGTTGCCAGAACTGATGCTTCCTGCTCTGTATAACCGCAGCCGCAGCCTCTCCTTGGCCTTCTAGTCATCTCCTTTGGTCCTGCTGCTGCCGAGTGGCTGAGTAGAAGCTACGTCAGGGCAGGATGGCACTTCCTTGGGCACGCCCGGAGGGTCCATGACACTGGACTGGGGGGGATGTGGAGTGTTCTGCCAGCCTGCTCCAGAGACCAAGGTGGTCACAAGTGCGGTGTCAGCTCAGATTTCCAGACGGCTGCTCGTTGCTTGAGCCGAAGCCAATGAGCAGCCTCTCTGCTCCCATGTTACAAAATACCAGGTGCTAACTGGGCTAAGTATTTCAAGACTAGGTTGAGTGATTTGCTCAGTCCCTTGTGCATTTCCACATGCTTCCTCTGTGAGCTTGGTGGCCAGGGCTGCAAAATGCTACAAGAGCCACAACCTCTCTATGAGGTTGAAGTTCTTGGATTCTAGTCTTCCTTTACACAACAACCAGCTCTTCTGCATGTGTGTTTAGATAAAGAAGCATAATGCCGGCGACCTGAGTCCTGCTTCCACCTTTACCAGCTGTGTGACCCTGGGCTGGTCACCTCACCTCTCGATTTCCTTAACCATAAAAAGGAGATATTAACCCTTGCCATACCTATCTTGGAGTTTATTGGGAAGTTCAAATAGAACAGTGTATGAGAATTGCATTAAAATTATATATATGCAATAGAAATAATTCACTCAGCAAACATTTATTGCTCACCTTGTGTATAAGGCACGATGTAAGACACTTGAGGTTAAAAAAGGAAAGCAATGGCACTGCCTCAGGAAACTCCCAATCCTGCAAGGGGAAGGGCACCTGCCAAGCTCACCATCACACGGTGTGACCAGTCCTGGAACCAAGGCCGAAACAAAGTGCCATAGGAGTGTGGGCAAGGCGTGTCTGGGGCAAGGACTAGTGCCAGCACCACTGGAGTGCAGGTTGCCTGGCAACAGGACTAAAAATGTCAGCTGCAGGCAGATGGGGAGGCTGCAATACTATACCGAGAGCTGCAGACTCTAGTCTGAGGGCAGTAAGGAGCTGCCAAATGTTTTTAAGTACTGTAATTATAGGCTTGGGATGGGATTTGAAGAAAACTCTGGTGGCGGCATAGAAGAAAGAAAGAAGGCAGCAGCAGCAGCATCCTTGTCATCATCATGACACCAAGTGGGCCTCGGAAATGGCTCCCTGGTTGTCTGAGCGATCGACGGGGGCGAGCTGCCCATGCTGTGCAGATGGTAGCGGCACTGATGACTTCCTCTGGGCTTTGTCTCCTCTCGCTCTAGGGAGTCTCCGGTGGACTGCAGTGTTAGCAAATGCAGCAAGCTAGTTGGTGGAGGCGAGTCCAACGCCATGAACTACAACAGCTACATGGATGAGAAGAACGGCCCCCCTCCTCCCAACATGACCACCAACGAGAGGAGGGTCATTGTCCCCGCAGGTACTCTGGGAACCAGGCTGCTGGCTGGCATCCATGTCCTCACTCTTCTGGGCTAGTGGTTGAAGGGCAGGCCTGTCCCAGTTGGCATCTAAACCTTTCCCTGGTACCCTCTTCTCTATGGAAATGCTGAGTTGGGAAAACTGCACTTCTCACCTTTCTCTCTAGCTGCCCTCCAAGACAGTATCCCAATGTCACCAGAATCTTGAAGTAGATTCCAGAAGCCCCACCCTCAAACAGGTCACATCGCAGACTCTACGTCAGTGCCTGGTACCATAGGATGAGGGCTGCAAAGAGAGCAGAGGCAAGGCCATCTGAACCCCAAAGGAGTCCTGGGAACTCCCAGACGTGCCCACCTTTGCCTTAAAGGAGAAAAGTGGCTACTGAGGTCTGTCATTCCATCAGGCACGTACTTCCTGGCATCTGCAGGGTTCCACATTTCCAAAATGACAGCCAGCTCTTTCAGTTTCAAAATAGAAATAACTATATTTAACAAATGGAGCGCCTTAACATGTGTGCAGCAAGTTATGTCATTATGTAAAAATAACCTGTTTTTCCTAGGTATGGGTGCTGTTGGTTACAGAAAATAAAATTATTGTTCAAGCCTTCAGTCCATTGGCTGGACGCGGCCTCGGTTGGCCCAGCAAGCTCAGCCACCTGGTCAGGAAGGGAGTTTGAAAAGTGCAACGTGTAGAGTTGGTGCCAGGTAGAAGGAGTAGGAACATCCAAATCTTAAGCAAAGTGAATTACAGGGCAGGGATTAAAAGTACTCCTACCAAAATAACTCTACCAAAAAGGCAAAACCCCTTCCATTTGGAAAAGCGTAAATGCAGTTGTGTCTGAGGGCAAAGGATTAGCCACCTCTTTGAGGTAATCCCAAGGAATTTGCTTGTCGATCAGGAAGGCGTGGTTTTGTCACGGGCCTCCCCTTCCTAGGCCCTCTGTGTTTGTTTTCCATGGGAAGCTGTGTCTCGCCATCTCCTAGGACCATGGCTACATCCATGTGTTTTGGGCCAAATTCAATGAGGCAGGGGGTGGGAGATATGGGGACGAGTGAGACAGGAGAGGGGTGGGCTAATGGGAATTTTTCTGTGCCCTTGGAAACTGTTCATAAAGCATTTTTAGTTTCCCTTCTTCCACAAGCATATGACCTCACAAAGTAAGAGGAAGAATAGCTCCCATTTACTGAGTGCTTTGCAGGTGTCAGGCACCGTGTAAACTACTTTATCTACATTCCATTACTCCTATAATTTAATGTTTGATCTCCTCTCTCCCTCAGGACACCAGCTAGGAATGTTTAGCTCAGGTGCATTTTTCAAGTCCGAGAAAACCGTGTCTTCTGCCTTCTCATGAAAAGAAGGCAGACAATGAAACGGTACTAAAGCTCACATGGCGGGAAGCTCTCTACACTCCTCAAAGCAAAACCAGGTCTTGCCAGGGCTTTGCTCGTTGGTATCAATGTGCCAGTGGCCAACATGGGAAGGAAGTCTTATGGATTGGAGAGTTAGGGGATTAGAGATTGTCTCTGAACCAAACGTTGACACCATCTCATTTCCATAGTCACTTTTGGGAGAGAAAGGGGTCAAAAATGGCCAGACTGCTTGGTTGACACTTCAACTCTGAATTGGTCTTGAAACACTTTCAAAAGGAAAATCAAAATGTCAGTCTTCAGTGAGCCAAGGTAACTGTAGCAGTAATAATCAAAATAGTATAAATTCATATCAAAGAGTTTTTAAAGCACTTTGTGTAGTGAATTCACTAGCTATGGATTTACTTCATTATTTTACCTCTGGCTAGATCTTGAAGCATTTTCCTCAGACATTTTGGCTTCCTCCAGGTAAGCCTTCTGGACGTGAGGGAAAGTCTCATTTGGGCAGGTCTACAAATCAAGGCAACACAACATTGGTGCAAGAGCAGGTTGAATTTACAGTGGCATTTTAAGACAAGTATAAACGAGGGCCCTAGTTAATCACCAGTTCCAAGTTCAGATGGGAAGAAACCAAGACTAAATCATCCAGGAAATACCTGTGGAAGACTTTAGCATGATCCAGAGTGGAAGATTTATAATTCATTGTGCTGTAAAGGGAGAGAAATAATATTGTGATAGAGCCTGAAGCAAGGGAGGAAATAATATAATAAATAAAATATATGGTGCACTATTGAATTTGAGGCCTTGGAGTCTCAAAGTGAGGAATTAGGAGAAGCAAAGGAGATCAGAAGAAATAATATGCTACATAATCCGCCCCCACCCCCACCATTTTTCTTTAGCATTCTGAAATGGTGCAAAATTATTTCCATTTACCGATGGTCCGTGCCTAATCGTTTCTGGAGAGTGAAAGAGTAAAACAAAGCAAGAAATTTATCTGAGAGAGAGGGAGAGAGAGACGCAGACAGACTTGTACCATGAAGCTCTAGGAGGAGCTCTGTTTTTTGAGGTGATAGCTCAGTGATTTCACGGGTGAGTTAAGGCAGGATCGTGAGAAGGTGAGAGGAGAGGCTGTGGGTCGGGGGGACCTACCACCTCAGCTAAGTGAAGTCCTGGGAGGACTGTGATGGGAACCCCAGCTCAGACTGGGACTTAAGGTGGAGCTGGGGACCCAACCTTTCAAGACTCCACTTTCCACCTGCAAAATAAAGAGAAAAGCCGTTTTGCAAGATATTCTTGATAAGTGAAAAATAGGACACAGGGAGCAGCTGCCACACAGTAGGCACCCCAAATCTGGGCTATTACTGGTTACCAGGTACTGAGTTGTCGATATGACATCCAGCAACAGCCTGTGACCTGGACTCCAAATTCTCCTCTTCTAACCCCTCCGCTTTTGCTAGCCTGTCCCCCTCCAGCACAAATACAGCAGCACTCTGTGCATGGGCTGGTGCTGGGCAATTTGCAAAGCAGACTTGGCCCTTGCCACCCAGCTTCTCACATATAAAAACCAAGGAGACATGGAGAACCCGCGGCTAACAAGGGCAGTCAGCAGAAGCTCTGAGTAAAAGAGCTGGGGAATTCACCACTGGTAGCCCAGCTACCGGGCACGAGGGAGACAGCAGAGCCTGGCTTCTTTCCCCACGGCCACTCCTAATCATTCAATCCTGGTTCCCATATTTGCCAAGAGCCTTCACAGACTCTTAGAATGTGAGGGTGAGTTGGTTGAGAGGTAGCACAGACATTCCCACCAAATACACAGGCTAATAAAACAGGCCAGGTAGAAGTTGGGGGCTAACAGCTGACGTACAATGTCAAGTCTCCTCCCCTCCTCCAGGAAGCCTTCCATGACTCTCCAAATTCACACTGTTCCCCCTCCACCTATGATTCTTTCAACTACCACCACAACATCTGTTGAGTAATTACGTGCTTTCTTACCTAAATGTTTCACGTAGATAGGTCTTTCGTGAGGCCAAGAGCCATGTAGTTTTCTTCTATGATGAGCACATTTAAGGTGTTTATTGAATTTGTTAATAATTGGTTGCCCAGGAAAGATATGGCTTACAGACTGTGATAAGTGATAAGATATAAGGGTTCTACCTACTGTGGAACCTGCTAGAACTCATCACCACTGCTCAGAGGACACACGCTCCCCTCACACACACATACCTGGCTGAGAAGTAGTCGTGAGGGTACTAAGTGGAGATGGCCTCAGCCTTAAACTATTTATGCTCACTCCAGGGTGAAAACGTTTTCTCTCTCCAACACCATTTCTCATCTTTGGGGATTTAAATATCCTGAAGACATTTTGGTGAAGATCTGGTAGAAATTTCAACATACCTGTCCCCAAAAGGAGAAAACCCAGGTTGGATATATGTTAAAGACTAACACCACTGGTTTTCAAACTGCACAGATGTAATTGCAGTGAAAGTGTATACATACGTATTCTTTTCTGTGGCCATCTGAAAGATTGGTTTTCTTCCATGAAATCATTAATGTTCTTTAAATACAGATGGTTTCCCTTTCCAGAGACGTTGGTCCCTGGATCTGTGGAACTGTTTTTATTTTCATTTTAATGCCACCATTTCTCAGGCAAAGGTTTCAATTGCCCTCCAAAAACTTGCAAGAGAGTGTTCTGTTGGGATGCATAGTGAGGCATCTAAGAACCTCCCCAGAGTCCTAAGTGTTTCAGGCAGCACCAGATGCGGTAGAGCCAGATGGGAGTTCTGGGAGGACCATCTGGGAGGGAACCCACTTTCCCACTGAGGGAGAGAGGGAGGGAGGGAGAGAAAGAGAAAAGAAGGGGGAGGAAGAGGAGGAAGAGAGGGAGAGGGAGGAAGGGAGGAAGGTGGGGAGAGAGAGGCTGCCCAGCCTTCATGAAGCGGAGGGAGCCCCTGCACCTCAGCCCTTGCTAACAGGTCCTTTTCTCGGCAGACCCCACGCTGTGGACGCAGGAGCATGTGCGGCAGTGGCTGGAGTGGGCAATAAAGGAATATGGCTTGATGGAGATCGACACATCATTTTTCCAGAACATGGATGGCAAGGAACTGTGTAAAATGAACAAGGAGGATTTCCTCCGAGCCACCTCCGCCTACAACACGGAAGTGCTGTTGTCACACCTCAGTTACCTCAGGGAAAGTAAGTGCCCTGTCTGTTTCTAGGCAGCGAAACAACCCCAGAGGGTGCAGCCCAAGTCCCCAGGGCTGGGAGAAAACTCTGCCAGGCGGGCTCTGGCTCCGAATGAAGACTGATTCCCCATGGAGCCAATCCAGGGAAAGGAAGTTGGTCCCCCTGCCGTGGTTCCTGTTGGGCCGACGCTGCAGAAGCTGCAGGGTTTGGGCCTGTAAAGTTGTCAAGGTCACGTCGGCTCCTACAGACGCTGCAAGGGGGCTGACCCAGTCCTGTAGTGTCAAGGGAAGTAACACAAGGAATAGAGAACAAATAGGGAGCTGGGGCCAGTGGAGTCTGCCAGAGGCTAGTCACAGTCTTCCCATGAGAACCCCTTTCCAGAAACTACTTTGCCCTCTCATTATAAATAGGTGGATGCCCTGGTTGGTATTTTCCAGCAATGACTTTAAGTTCCTACGGGAAACTCTAGATTCATAGATTTAGGATTTAAGGTCTTGAAAATTCACACGTTAACTTCCTCTCATCCTTGGGATCACTCTGGCACCCTCTAAGCCCACTTTTACCGGCTGCTACCAGCACACCGTCCCTTGCCAAACAGGGAGAATAGCAGATGCTACAGGTGTGTTAGGATCTATTAGAAGCGTTCTCCTGGTACAATCAGAAGGAAAAGAGCTTTGGAAAGGGAGAGTCTGTGAAAGCAAGTGGGCAGTTGTCCGAAGGATTATCCAGTATGAGGGTTCTGTAGCACCAAGCTCCCATCATTTTGATATGAATTTCATTTGATAGGAAACATACAAAGAGATGGGAACAGAATTCTTTTAGGGCTACTAATAACTCAACTCTTTTGGCTTCAACTCTTCACCAGAAATCCAGGCCAGGTGGCATATAATGACCCCAAGTACTGAAGGGTTGTTCTGTGGCCGAAAGATGGTACTAGGATGGGGGATTGAAGCAACAGGAAGACAGATGTGGGCTCACTCCATGCGGGAGCTTTCCAACAGTCAGCCCTGTCCAAAGGCAGACTGGAGCCTCAGGATATGGTGTCTGCTGTCAGTGGCCAAGGCTACTGGGAGTCTTGCAGGAGTTAAGCTTCAGAAGGAAGGAGTTGGATGATTTTAAAGCCGCTTCAAAGCCGAGGTCCTTGGACAGCACCTACGGGCCACTTTTCTTGGTCTCCTGGGCTTGGGGTTGGTTGGTTCCTCACTCACTCGCCGTTGTTCAGTGGATCTTCAACTTGGCATCCTTGTAATCTTCTGTCTCGTTCTGCAACAGTGCACTGTGTGGGGTGGCGGCAACACACACCGGCTGTAAAAATTTACAAAATGCCTTCGGCGGTTTCCACCGTGCCTCAGGGCTCTCCGGCCACCTTTCCGGGGCGTCTGGTGAGCAGTGGGAGCGTGTGGATGAGGCGGCGAATGTTAACACCAGAGCAGTGACCTCATGTCTGAGTCTTGCTGCAACATGAGGTCAGCCCAAGAAACAACAATTTCAAAAAAAGGGGCAATTTTCCACCCAGTTTCTCTGAGCTTTGGAGAATTAGCATTTTCTAACAATCTGTATTTCTCAGGCTTTAAGTGTTTATAGAAGTTTTTAAAAAGGACCTTTGCACAAGAGTCCTGCAACGATGCTAGCTAGGCAGGGCGTGGGTGGAAGTGGGCACACGGAAGCATGAGAAAGAGAGACCAGCAAAGCAAAAACACTGACAGTTCTGCTTCTCCTGGCCTCATATGGCAGGAGGTCCAGGAATCACTGGCCCCTTTTCTTCCTTTAGGGGAGAAGAGATGGACGGCAGCAGCATGGACAGCGTGCTCGGAACACTTAAAGGGCCCAATAATTTTGGGCTCCATGGCAGATGCCCTTATTGGGGGAATGTTCAAGCACATTCTGACTTGATGTGGGAAAAAGCCATTCGTGCTGTGTGATCCTCAGACCCTGCTTTCTGGCGGGTCCATAAAGAACCCAGATCCCCACTAGGGCTCCTTCACAGAAGAACCCAAGCCGCAGACCAACACCTGCTCAAAAGGTCCAGGAATTATATAAGGTGGTCACTGTTAACCATTAAGGAGGCTTTCTGCTGGTGAAGAGCAGATAATAAGGGGCAAAGGTGTGAGCAGGTTGTGAAGAAGTGGAGGCCAGAGACTTTGGTATTTGGGGGGTATACATAGCAAGGCAAGAAAAAGTGTGGATTGCTTCTTCTTTCCTTCTCTCATTTTAAGAATATTCGTACACATTAAGGAAGATGCCCCAAAGCAATAAAAGTATGAAGTTTCCAGAAAGGAGCTTATTAGTGGAGAAAATTTCCAGAGTTGAGAGGAGATAGAATAAACCACATATATGATATAATGTTGAATGAAACAGCTAAATATAAAATGTTCTGTGCATTGGTATAAAAACCATGTCTAGAGGAAGATTGGCAACAGATGTTAGCTCAGGGCCAATCTAGCTCACCAAAAAAACAAAAACACTAAGGGGCTGGCCCTGTGGCATAGTGGTTAAGTTCAGTGCACTCCACTTTGGTAGCCTGGGTTCGCAGGTTTGGATCCTGGGCACGGACCTACACCACTCATCAAGCCATGCTGTGTGGTGACCCATATAGAAAGTAGAGAAACACTGGCATGGATGTTAGCTCAGGGCAAATCTTCCTCAGAAAAAAAAAAAAACAAAAACAGGTCTGCCTGCAAAAGCAAAAAGTAACATACTTGTGTTCAAGTTCAAAAAAACTTGCCTCAGCGTAGTATTGTAATGGTCTAGAGGCCTTTCGAGAAACCTCGACTTAAAATGAGCTGCTATCATGGAAAAAAGTTTTGATTCTTGCTTCTTTCTAATTGGTGTCTGCCTTCAGGGTCCAGCCTCTGGGACCCTCTGGCGCTGGGTGGTGGTTGGCCCGCTAAGATGCCTGCAGGAGGTCATGTGCCCGGTGACTGTCTGCTCTCCAGATTGCTGGGAACTCCCTAGTGCCGACCAACATGCCCTCAAACACTTTATTGTTTTTCCAGACTCACTGCCAGCGGATGTTTTGTGCTGAGGCAGGGAGGCCAGTGCTTTGGAGAAAGAGGTTGGGGCAGCTGAATGGAGGCAAGGGGCAGGGACGCTAATTCCTTGTGCTTTGTCATCTGTCCTTCTGTTGAGAAGGGGAGTGGGGCTCAAACACTTCCACTGTGGCAAGAAGTGGAAGGAAAATAGCTGAGATCCTTGGCACAGAGGGAGGAAGTACTGTAGGGCTAAGGAAAGTGGACAGAGGAGAATTGGAGACCTTGTAATTTAGCTGTAAATCAGAAGACTCCAAATTAGTTGCGCCTCTCCAAAGTGACTTTAGTAGAAAAAAGGAAACCTTGTAGGATAATAAGCTCCAGCATCAAATTTACACTTTCACAAAAGGTACTTGAGTATTTATTCTGGTTGTGTGAGACAGGAGAGATATACCCTGTATATTCCAGGGTAGAGAAGAAATGGCCATGTCCTGAGTCCTGCATGCCCTGCCCGCTGGCCTGGCATGCTAGCATTGATCCAGCCTGCCTGGAGGTGCTGGTTCTTCACACCTTCGGCTTTTCAGCTGTCCCAGAGTGGCTTCCCCTCTACCGTCCCTCTGTAACACCACCCACACTTGAAATGTGAGGAGGATGGTGAGGGATGGTTCTGGGGAGGATGCCCACAGTACTGGGGATCACTCTGGAGTCCCCTGGGGACACTAGGGCTCAGGCATGCATCTCCCAGGTGTCATTCACTTTACATGGACAGGATGCCCCCTTGTGGACACCACGTGGACAACTATGTATAATGCCCATTTTAAAGCCAAAGCAACTGAGGTCTGGAGTGCCTCAGAAACTGGTTCCAAGGTGTACTGCCAGTGGAGAACAGCCTGGTATCTAAGACCCAGGCCTCTTAAGTCCCAGTCCGAGCCCAGCCCACAGCCTCACCCTCTGATGTGAGATGACCAAACAGAGAGTGCGGCTAACCCGCCCACACCTGTCTTTCCTTCTCTACTTTAGAGTTAGCCCCACTCATCTGGGCTTCCACGTTGAGGGCCAGGCCACTTTCCCCACAGCAATTTCTGTTTTCATTTGTACCAAGAGATAAAATGCTTTCCGAAAACTTTCCAGTGGTCTCCTGGAATGAGGCAGATTAAGCCAAACCTATCACCGCACTAACCCTGTCCTCCTCTCTTGCCCGCGGTGCCCCCCACTCCAGCCCTGACTGGCGGCCCGGCCAGTATCTCGCAGGCACACCCCGTTTGGCAGAGGCCATATTTACAGCCCACGGGCTGCGGGAAGTGAGATTGGGCGTCACAAGGCAAGATTGGGACGGACCTCAGAGGAAGTGAGAGCTGGCCCCGCTGGCAGTTCAGACGCAGGGCCACTGGGGGGAGTCTGGGTTTTCTGGGGGCCCAAAAGGCCCTGGGCGGGGCGGCCAGAGACAGAAAGAAGGAAAAATAGTCTTTTTTTATTTTACAAAAAGTTGTGTTCTGTATGTATATCTGTATACTGAGAAACTGCGTTTTCAAATAGTGGCAGCACAACAGAATGAAATATGTTGTGACAAGGAGACCACAGAAAAGGTATCTGTCTTGATTCCCATTTTTAATTTAAACTTAATGGAAAACACATTTTGCGTTTTGTGGCATTCCCACCGGCAGCCTCAGATGGTCGGGCAAAGGTGATGGGTCCAGGCAATTAGGCTGGTGAAGTATTATCCCTTCCAGGCCAGGGTCTGACCAGGAAAGGAGAACAGGATTCCAACAGAACAAAAGGCCCGACTTCCCCGGATTCAGGAGTCAGCCAGGCCTGTTGTTTAGACGAGGGAACCTTACTTCTCTCCCTGCTCCTCCTTCCCCAAGGCGCACTTCAGCCCAGACCATTGAGGGCAGTGCAGAAAAGGGAAACCGGCTTCAATAGCCTTCTGGGGAGGGGGCACTGGGAATTCTCTGTGAGGTGGGAGACAAAGGCTCTGGCCCTCCAAGGACCATTGTCTCCCCTGCCCCAGGTGTCCCAGATGAAGAGCAGGTTGGGTTGGGGAATGTGGAGCTGCAGAAGGCCCGATTGTTGCGGCTCTACCCCACACCTGCAAAGCCGCACTCCGCTCGTTTCCATCTTCTTTCACATCCCTAATCCCTCTCCAGTGACCGATGGACTCAAAACGGAAACTTATGTTGTCCTCACGCTTTCCCTTTGGGAAGGCCGTCCCATTCTCAGCAGCAACCACTCCATGCTTTTCAGGGCCCCAAATAAACAGACATGCGTATATGCCTGCATGCATACATAAACAAAGAAGCAAGTAAACAAATGTTTTAATTGAGATGTAATAGAGAAGTGCAAAAATCATACATGCACGACTCAAGGAATTATCACAGAGTAAATCCCCTCGCTGAGATGAGCACCCTAGGTCAAGGAGTAGACTAGAAGCCCCCTTCTGCTCTCTCCTCACCACCCCTTCCCCCCCCCTCTTGAAGTTCCAACACCAGGTGAGTTTTGTCTGCTTCTTAAATGGAGCCTGGAGGCTGCAGGGTCTCCTAGACTGAGGGCAGGTTTGTAGATGGACCAGAATGGGAATCCTGCCTCCTGGGCTTTCTGGCTGTGTGATCCTGGCCAAATTAGTTGACTTCTCTGAATGTTTCATCTGTGAAAGGGGAATAACGTGATACTGGCTTTACACAGCTCGTGTGAGGATTAAGTGAGAGAATAGATGTAAAGCGTGCAGCACACAGTAAGCGTCCCAAGCATATTGGCTTCCCTCCTCCCCCTCACAGCCCGTTTGCTCTGACAAGATGGTGTCAGGAAAGACTAGGAGCCCAGCAGCACGCTAGCCTCATGCAGAGGGAGCCTCAAAGCAGCAGAAAGAAACCCAAAGCTGCAGAGTAGAGGCCAGACTCCAGGGAGGACCTTCTTGGATCAGAACAGGTTCCCTTAAGAAAAGACTGCGCTGTGCCACCCTCTGTAGCCTGAGGACCTAGTTAAATAAAATCGGAGGAGAGAAGGGAGCCTTGGCCCCTTGGGAGGGAGGTCAGATGCCCCTAACCAGCCCCTCCTCAGGGAAGGCAGCCTCTCCTCCTAGGAGTGAAACTTGAACCAAAAACAGTCTTCAGGGCAAAATCCTTTCCCTAGGTTACCATGAAATATGTATTTCATGCAAGCTTTGCAGAGGTCAAATGACCCTTTCTCTTGGCTTTCTGGGAGTTTTCTGTGGAATTCACGTGTGCCCAAAGAAGAACTTTCACCAAGGGGAAATTTAATAAATGTGGTTTATCTAAGCTTCGTGCTCTCAGCTAGATCTGCACTAATGACTCAGGCAGTTCACTCCTCTGAGACCATCATTTTTCTTTATTTGCTCCAGCCCTGAGGTTTCAGCCTGAGGAAGAGAATGTCGGGGACGGAGAGGCAGACATTCTTGGTCTTACTCCTGAGACTTTTTTCTATTCCCTTGGAACGTTTGGTTCCATTTCTTAACCTCCTGCCAGTCATGGAGGATTATTTCTTATTGCAGCAGAACCCATTCATAACTCTAATTCCAGAGGACAAGATGAATGTTCAGCAAGCTCTTTTATAAAGGGTTTATTGTATGTAATTGTGGTGTCTGTGGAGACGGGATGTAAAAATAGTAATGATAATAGCTAGCATTTATTCATCACTTATTATGAACCAAGGACTGTTCTGAGCACTTTACATGTATTATTTTATTGAATCCTCACAAAACTGTATTAGGCAGGTGTTATTATTAGCCCATTTTATATATGAGGAGCCTGTGGTTTAGAGAGACTAGGAAAAGTGATGGGGGTCACAAATCTAGCAAGTGGTAAGAGGCAGATCTAATTTTAAACTCTCATTTGCATAACAGCTTATATTAAAAAAAAGGTTGTTCCAGCCTCATTTTGTCCTTGATATTTTCGAAAGTGGAAGAACCAAATGCATCTGGTTCTTGGGTATTACATGCGACTGTCTCATTTCTAAAATTGTATCCACATATCTACATTTTGGCATATAGCGGTCTCAAGACCACCTCCATTCCTCTTCTTTTTTGTCTGGAACTGTTTCGAACTAGAAGTAACAGCCGCCCAAGCCAGAAGTCATAGGTTCTAGGCAGTTGGATGATTCTTATAAAATTCTCCCCTCATCGTCTGGCCTGGAAGGGCGCACATTTTCTCTGAGGCGCACAACCAAACGCCCACAGCTGGGTGAGGTAGTGGCTCCGCTCCTGCATCCCTGCCATGGCTTGAGACTAAAAATAGGAGTGTCTGACAGCCCATTCACTGTTCCAAGCCCTGGCACCCGAGTCAGTGCACTCGATCCCAGGGAGCAGGGAAAGGGATTATTTAGAAAGACTTTTTAGTCTCAAATACTATGTCAAGCTTATTGTGTCCTTTGTAAAAGCAGATCCCCGCCCTGGTCTTGATAGCCCTTTAGAGTTTCCCCAGGAGAATTGCAAAAAATACCTGCATTTCACAAAACAAAACTCTTGAATTCTCTTGAAACTAAGGAACAAGTCTAGTCTTAGGAAAGAAGAGAGAATGTTTTTTATATGCAGCAAAAAAAAACTATCATCCCTTTAAAATGCCTAAACTACTGCCTGGAAAGAGTAGCCACGCATTAAAGGTTAATTTTAAAAGATTGTATAGCAGCTCTCTGGGATGACAGGAAATTCAGTGGATTTCGCCTCATGTTTACTTATATTCTCTTCGACATATGCAAAGGGAGGCAAGAGTTGCTAGTGGGAGTACCACCTCCCAGCCCTTCCCAACTGCCAATGCCCCCTCCACCAACAATGTGTGTCCAGGTACCTCGCCCACCTGTGAAATAGCCTCACCATAAACCCAAAGCATGTCATAGCAGGAAGGAATCATACTAGCTTCTCCTCCAGGGCGTGGCAAACTACAGGCTGCAGGCCACAGATGGCCAACTCTGGCTCATGGACAAAACAGAGAAGAATGTACGACAGAGACTGTATTTAGCCACAGAGCCTAAAATATTTACTATCTGGCCTTTATAGAAAAAGTTTGCCAATCCCTATTGTAGTTCAACCCCTTCATTTTTCTGAGGAAGAAATCAAGGTCTAGACACATCAGGTCGCTTACCCACAGTCACACGGGGAGTTAGCAGTAGGACCAAGACAGGCCCTGGTGTTCCGAGTCCCCGTCCTGTGTTCCTGCCATGATGCAGTGTGGACCCCAAGAACATCAGAACCATAAATGTGGCTGCTGGGGAGGGTTGTGGGTGTCCCACCCACAAGCATTCTGTCCTGACTGGCTCTGACCCTAACTCCAGGAAGCTCTGACAGTCCTGCGTGATTGGCTCCCGAGTGGCTTACAGTAACTTTTTCTTTCTCTCAAGGAGTCATGTGTCCCTCTTCCCCTGCCCCATCTCTTCCCTTCCCCACTCCCTTCTCTCCTGCTCTTGATCTCAGAAGCATATCTTGCTTATAACCTGCTTTTGCTTTGCCTTTCAGGTTCACTGTTGGCCTATAACACAACGTCCCACACAGACCAGTCCTCACGACTGAGTGTCAAAGAAGGTAAGCCCGTTCTCTCAGGCACTGGCAATCTCTTCAGTACCAGGCATGGCACCATTCCATGCCATTAAGACTGGTGTGGGGGACCTCAGGTCTGTGCACCACCTCTCTTGCTCCACTCAGCTTTTTCTAGCATATGAGACAAGAAGCCAAACCTTATCTCCCTTGTGCCACTAGCTGCAAAAATATAACAGGGTTTTAAAATATCTTGTAATGATATAAAGATTTAACTTGAGGTCATTACTCCGTAAAAGAAAATGTGTTGATCTTAGAATGAAATGAATACTGCTCACTTTCAAAGCTGAAAATTGGGAGTTTTCTCTGTTGAAGATAATGAAATGAAGATTTCAAGGATTTTTCCAATACCTCAGTTTAAGGGGGTTTTTTCCTAAGAAATTTTAGCAATGCCATTTCATTTTTAAAGTGATGATTTGGGGATTTTGTCTGGGAAGTTTGGTTTGATTGAGGGAAAAAAAAGTCTTAGCAAGTGACTTTCCAGTAGGATTTTAGCAAACATTACCATAGCATTTCTCAGCATCTTTATTTATGAAACAATACTGTGAACATTTATTGCTCCAGATACTGTGTTAGGTTCTAGGCATTTAAACAAGTGACTAATTCATGGTACCTGGTTTAAGAGAGAAAAAATGTGAACAAATAATTATTAGAAAACAGAGGAAGTAAGAAAAATTGGCCTAAGGCAAAAGAAAAATTCCATGGAGGAGGGGACTTTTGTTTGGGGGCTTGAAGAATGAATAGGAGCATGGCAGGCATTTTCTCCTCCTTGGCTCTGTCTCCTTCCCTACTTTTTCTGTAACACACACCTGCTATAATATAGAACGAAGGCAGAAGTTTTCAGTATTGGTTGCATGCAGTGTAGCACAGAATAATATTTCAGAGAAACACAAGGCTCCTGTAAGGGACGAGCAGCAGAGAGCATGTGGTTCAAAATCCTCATGGGTTATGAAGGAAACAGAGCCCCAGAGATCCTGGGTGTCTTGGCCAAGGTCACACCTTTAATCACATAGGACTTTGTGTTTCCTGTTAACAATTTATAATCAGATCATGACGAGAAAATTTAGTGGCGGAAATATACAACATAATGAATCTGCTTTTAAACTTTTATGTTTTTCATTTGCTTCCTTCTCCCCTGACCCACCCTGGCCAGTCCTATTTATGCTACCATTTTCCTTTCCAAATCAGATTTATTGGATTTTGCCATGAAAAATGAAGTTCTATTGACTCATTCTACAGTCCAAGCCACATTTTACTCCATGACCTACTTAACATCATGTTGCAAATGTCTATAAGAGAGGAAATGTATTGTAGTGACAAACACATTAGATTGGAGGTCAGGGCACGTTGGCTTACTTTGGGGAAATCACTTCATCCCCTGAACCTTAGTTTTCTGTCAAATAAAGGGGCTGAACTAAAACAGTGTGCCTCAAGACCAGACTCTTCAGCTCTTGGCTTCTTAGGAGATGACCTGGGAGCCACAGGGTGAGGGCTCTGCCTTTGTTCAGAACCACTCTGCTTTGATCTGTTTCACTTATTGAACTTCATTTCATTTGCAGATAGGGATCCACTTCTTGGAAGGAAGGAAAAGAGAGAGAGAGAGAAGGACTAGAGGGAGAGAGGGAAGGAGGGAAGGAAGAAAGAAGGAAGCAAGCAAGCAAGCAAGGAAGGGAGGGAAGGAGGAAGGATAGAAGGAAGGAAGGAATATCAGGTTTTACCATGCTCATCCTGAAGTTTTCAGGTTGGTGTGCTTGGGTGAGAGAAGCTGTAGCTTGTCTCACTAGCAGAGGCCACTAATGCCTTTTGGTAACATCTGTGATTACAGAAGAAAGTTTACTGAACATGAAAAAGTTATGTTGAAGCTAAGTATTTTTCCAGAAATTTTGGTTTCATATTTCCTAATGGTTCTGCCTCCTGTGCTTCTGTCATCGAAAAACTTCAAAAAGGTGATCCAAAATTCTATTTTAACCTGATGCGGAACACCTTTAAACTTTTGGGTTTATTTGTGTGTTGCACTAATTCTAACCTTTGGAGGCATTTCAGTGTTGTTAACGGCCCATTGCCATTGTAAAGGTTCTGGAATTGCCCATTTGTCTCTGGAGATGGAATTAAACCAAATACAGTGCTTCCATTGAAAGGCTTCTATTGACGTTGTAACTATATGTTAATCCTCTAAATGTTAAATAAAAGTATAACTTCTGGCACGGTAAAAAAAAAAAAAAGAAGGAAGGAAAGAAGGAAGGAAGACAGGTGATCCTTGAATGTTCCTCCAGTTCTACAGGCTAAGGCCCACTGACAATATCAGAATTAACCAATGATGCTCTGGGGCAGAGCAAATGAGAGAATTTCTGATATTGGGCTTAAAATACAGATTTTAGTTTAGAAGCTGGTTCATCTGAGTTGAACTGCGTTGATAACCAACTCATTGCTCCTGCAGGGGTCTCAGCTTTCAGCCTCTCCTCCACCTGCAGTTCTGCATCTCCTTCCCCTGGTCCTTTTGTGTGCGGTGAGTGCATTCGTAATGCCACTGGGCTCATTCAGGCTATTGCAGGGGCAGCTCGCTCTGCCTGGGTAGCAACCCCTCTTCTGAGATGAATTGACTGTAGTATCCAGGCAAGCGCACGCTGCCAGGACTTCATTCAGGTGGTGCCGGGGCATTTATCTCCCAACATGGGCCCTGGCCTCTAGAAACGATTAAGTCTGCGCTTTGCAGGTGCATCTTTTGTCCCAGGAAAGCTTTCCACTTGAGCTGTCTTGCTGCTCTGTCGCCGCCCAGCTTGTGAGGTGGTCTGAATCTGTCTGAACGGCCCATCATCCACAAAACAAAGTACATTAGCACGACAAAGCTAACCGGGCTTCTCTCCCCCCTTTCACCCTCCTCCGACCTCTCTCTCCTGCTTTTCTCTAATAGCTATCTTTATTTCTTAAAATATTAAATGGAAAAATAAAAAGAAGACATCATGCAACCTTGGCTCCATCTTGTTTGAATAAGACATACACAGCCCCAAACAAACCCAGAGTTCATCAAGAGCACCAGAGCTGTGTGTGTGTGTGTGTGTGTGTGTGTGTGTGTGTGTGTGTGCGCTTCACAAAGGGCAGGTGCTGGCAGGAAGCACAAGGGAAAGAAGGTGAGGAGATGATGGCTATTAATGCTTCTTCAATGCACTTACCAAATTAGAATGTCTCTTTACTTTAAAATGGCATAGTCACCCTTCCAGCTTAAAAATGATGGCACTCTCTAAGGGTTATTTGTGCCCAGGAAATAAGGCTAGATTTTAAAAATTAATTTATAACTATTAATATATTTATATAAATTTATAAAATTAATATATAAAAAGGGTCTTTAAGCCCCTTTAACTTAAATATTCTATGGTCATGGATTGGACCCAGCTAGAACTGTTGTGCATTCTCTACCTTTAGGTATCATGGCTAATGCACTTAAAAAACCAAATTAGGATGGAAGGTGTTATTACCTATTCGCAAGAGCAACCACAACTGTTATCTGTATGGGATTCTGTGATACCTCAGACACTTTTACATGCTTTGCCTCTGCTTTTGAGCCTGGCAACATCCCTGGGAGGAAGATATGATTATGTCCATTTTGTAGACAGACAAAGTGAGGCTCAGCAATATTAAGTGGCTCTCTGAAGGGCACACGGCTATTCAACAGCAGAGCAAGGACTCAAACCCAGGTTGTAGGATTCAAAATCCCTTGCTTCAGGTGGTCTCCCTGACAAACACAGCCTTTCCCTTTTGGCTGACTTTTCATGAAAACAATATCTGGCCTAAATGTAGTTGGGCAGAGGTTTGAATTTTTTCCCATTATTATTCTCTGTCCTGCAGTTTTCCCACTATCATCTCCATTTCCATCCCTGCACTATTCTCTTTCCCAAAGATGAATTCATACACAAGCCCTGCTCGGCACTATCCCCAGTCCTAACTGCAGAGAGTCACCTGGAGAGCTTTTTAAAAATACTGATGCCCTAGGACATCGTGTATACTGTATGATTCCACATATGAGGTACCTTGAGGAGGCAAATTCCTAGAGACAGAATGTAGAATGGCAGTTCCAGGGGCTGGGAGGAGGGCAGAATGGGGAGCTGTTTAATGGGTATACAGTTTTAGTTTGGAAAGATGAAAAAGTTCTGATGGTGACAGTTACACAATGTGAATGTACTCAATGCCACTGAAATGTACACTGAAAAATGGCCAAAATAGTAAATTCTATGTTATATATGTTTTACTTCAATAAAAATGCAAAAATAAAAGTAAAAAATATTTTAAAATACTGATGCCCAGGTCCCAAACATGACCAATTAATTCAGAATCTCTTGGGATGACATGTGGGCATTGGAAGTTTTTTAAAGCTCTCCAGGTTATTCTAATCTGCAGCCAAGACTGAGAAGCTCACTTTACAGTGCAGACGCAAACTGGAAAGAGGAAAATGAGACCTGTCGCAGAGCCACCCCAGGCTTTCTTGGATATGCACTGGGTGGTTAATCTTGACCCTTACAGACCCCAAATCAGCTTAGAAAAAGAAGAGTAAGACCTGTTGGTACACGTAATGAAGATGTGGGTTGAGTGAAGGGACCACATGATAATGATGAGGTTTTATTCATCATTGTCATTGATAATGTTGTAATTATTACTGATTATAACAACTTTATATCAGTACATTACTTCATATCTTAGAATGAAGATTTTTTTTGTGTGAGGAAGATCAGCCCTGAGCTAACATCCCATGCCAATCCTCTTTTTTTTTTTTTTTTTTTTGCTGAGTAATATTGGCCCTGAACTAACATCTGTGCCCATCTTCCTCCACTTTATATGGGACACCTCCATAGCATGGCTTGACAAGCGGTGCGTCAGCGCGCGCCCAGGATCCCAACCTGCAAACCTCAGGCCGCCACAGCGGAGCGCGCACACTTAACCACTGAGCCACTGGGCCAGTCCCAGAAATTCCTTTCTTATATGTGCTTATTTTATGTATCTGAAAAGTAGATACGATATTGGCAACTTCATTTTATAGGGAGGACACTGGGGTTCTGGAAGTTAAGTGGCCTTTCCAAGCACATACGGGTCCTGGAGCAGGACCACTGACTCTCCAAATCTCGTTCCCTCCACCCTCCACGCTGAGGTGCGAGTATGTCTGCACCGGGGCAGGTCAGGGCTCCACCTCATTTCCGGGTAAACCCTGCCCTAGGGCCCTCCCAGTGTACTCAACTGGACGATCAGCAAGCGAGAATCAGAGATCTCTCCTCCAGAGCTGCTCTGCATGCCTAAACCCTCATTTCCTCAGCTCCTCTGCTTAAATATCTCTGACTCTCCAAAAGTCAGAGGACATTGAGCCTTGTTTATTAACTCCGGGAATTCATAAACCCGCCGTGGCCCGGGGAGCACTGAGCTTCCAGCCCCAGCCTGGGAAGCCTTTCAGGACCCGCTGCTGAACGCAAAACCGCTTCTCCAGTAACGGGAGATTGCCTGCCCGTGGAATAACCGTCTGCAGTGGTTGCCTTGGCTAATGGATGAAAAGTCTGCCTGCTTACATGTTAAGTATGGCAAAGCGAGCCGGAGAAACTACCTTTCCGCGTCCTTGCAGTGAAATGCCTGACGGGCGCTGAAGATCATGCTAACGAGAGCCCCACGTCTCTCAAGGAGATTTCCAGATGGCAGGAGCCTGTGCACAGAGGAGCAACTCCTTTTCTGCAGCCCCTTATTGTTTGCCTGGCATTTGCACATCCATTATCTCATTTGCGCCTCACCCCATCACCATGAGATGGCAGGGCTGGTATTGTTATTATCCCCATTCTGTACATAATGAAAACAAGGCGCAGAGAGAGTACAGTGTTCATTTGAAGTCCCCCGGGTCTTGGGGCAGAGCAGGACTCACATCGAGGTCTCTGGTGTTCTTTCCTCCCTCCAGGCTGCTTCTCACATCCTTGTCTCAACATATTTAAAGTATCTAACAACATTGTAAATGTTCTTTAATTAATGCTCTTAGTTTACCTGAGGTAGGTACTGATGTCCTATTTCAGCATTATAGCGTATTGATTGAAAACTCAGGATCTGGGCACAAACAAACTGTGTGACCTTGGACAAGTCACTTACTTTTTCTGCCTCAGTTTCCCCATGTATAAAATGAGGATAATTTCAGTGCCCCTTCAGGGATGATACAGTACTCACAGTGTCTGACACACCAATAAGTGCTTGATATAAGTTAGCTCCACGAATTATAGCAGTAATTTGTAGTATTATTGCAAAATAGAATATTTTTGAGGGTTTACTATATGCTAACACTATGCCAAGGGTTGTGAAGGAATCCATACTATATCATATGGCATGGTAATACCCTAGATGAGACAGCCAAGTTGCTTAAAATCTTATTAGGGAGATACACATACGGAACTATTAAGGAATAATATGAAACTGCGCGTAATCAAATAGAAAAATGCATGCTACGTACAAGAAATTCTCTGAGTAATGAAGAGATGAAAAATTATTAAATGCTCAAGTTGAATATCCAGTCCAAATCTTTCATGTGACAGAAGAGAGGTGAGGCCAGAGAGGGTGTGGGTGCAGCCAAGATCACACAGGGAGTGAACAGCAAGTGACAGAGCTTGAAGTCACTAAGTGCCTTAGTCAAGATGGACCTAAATTCTGTGATCCATGCCCTCCTCCACCCCATTCATTCATCTCTTCGTCTATTAAGAACCTGCTGTGGATGGGACACTAGGCTGAGCCCTGGGAATGTGGTGCCCAACCAGCACTTACCCTCAAGGGGCTTACAGTCAAACAGAGACACAGACGGGTCAGTGAATAAGTAAATGCTGAGTACTGAAGTATGGGGAATCGATCACCAAATCTTGCCATTTCCCACTGCACTTACATCCTCTATGGGGTGTCCTTTATGACTTAATTTTAGAGGTGAAAGATGGAAGACCTCTAGAAAGATACAGCATGGTAGCACTAGAAATGGATATTGAAACAAAGGGAAGGTGGTAGACACCAGTGACACCAGTCAGTGTGCCTGGTTCTGTCTTGTATGTGTAGGGACTCTGGTGAGGGGCCATATGTGTTCAGGTTGGGTCTTGGGGAAGGGACCCAGTGTGTGTGAGCGTGCCCTGTGGGTGCACTAAGGCCTCAGTGTGGGGCATTAGTGTGAGGAAGAGAAGCTTGGGTGGGACTCTCGGAGGCTTACTCAAAACTGAAAGACTGAGTACAGTTGGGCGTCTTACTGTGAGACGGAGGAGCCAAGAGCCAGGGATTTGCTTCAAAATGATCGGGGCTGGGGAGGGGCCATGGGTAGGAGTAGAGCTGAAATAAGATTGGCCATGAGTTCATGCTTATTAAAGCAGGATGAAGGGCCCTCCAGGGTTCAGTAGACTTTTCTCTCTGCTTTTCTATATCTTTGAAATTTTCCATAATTTAAAAGATGCCTCGAAGTTTTGTTTTGATGAGAGAAAATGTAGATGAGGGCAGAATATTTATTCCTAAAGCTGTGCACTGTATGTATGGCGCAGTGAACGAGGGGGATGTGTTTTGGGGTACAGCATTTGGGGGAGGGTGGACTTTGGGCAACCTCCTGGGTGTGGTGTCTGAAGGAAGGGAGGGCGAGCGCGGTGTTCAGCGTGGGCATGGGCTCTGTGCGTGTTGCCCTGGAGAGGGTAACATATGGGGGATTGGTCTGGAACATGTGTGCCCGTAGGAAAAGGCCTGTAATACTGTGAGGTAATCTCCTGTTATTTTTAGGGAGTAAATAACATCTCTTATGTAGCAGGTTACGTGGCTCCACAGGCTCTGTCTCTGTCAACTAGTGCACTTAAAATTTGAGGGTGTTGAGGCCTCACAGGAGGGCCTGTTAAGAACTTTGTCATTATACATTTTCCCTTTATGATGAAATACTCCTAATCCATTTTTAGCAAAAGCAGGGATGACTGCTGAGTGTGTGTGTGTGAGTGTGTGCTGTTTCTGTGGGCCAAAGGCAAGATCTATGATTATGGAATAGACAGTAGCTTGCGCTCTCCGTGTTATTTTTTTAATTGTTTTCCTTTGAAATTCCAAAGTTAATGTTTTGTCTACTTTCCATCTGACCCTCTTTGGAGAGCTGCATGTTTGTGTGCGTGTGTGTGTGTTCACCAGAGAGAGATTGAGAGAGGGAGAGAGAGAGGAGAGAGAGAAAAAGAGAAAGAGAGCTGGAAACAAAGAATCGTTGTCTCTAAGCTGTAGCAGGCAGGAAACCCCAATCCTGAGGGAATTTCGCCAGCCAGCCCTGTCCCGGAGTCAGACTCCAGCTCTCTGAATTCAATTTGACAGCTTGTCTGGGACACTTTCTAAGTACCCATTATCCTTCCTTTCTCTAAGTAAAAGCACTGTTATTTTTTGCTGTGGGTGTGCAGTGCGCTGTTATCGCACGTATGTGGGTCGCACAGCGACTAGGACACGCTTTCTCTAAATCATTGGAAACACTTAGACTGTTTCCTAAGACAAGTGTAAATTTGTTCCAGGATGACGAGGCCAACGACTTTCCGTATCATAGCATTGCCGTATTAGAGGCAGGTATAGAGGAATTGGGGGGTGCATTTCTTTTTTTCTTTAGTTCCAGTTAAGGCATGAATTCCCGTATTTGTAGGAGCTCATTCGTCTCAGGACTCATTCAAATTGTGTATGTTTTATTCCTTTGAGGATTTTTTTGGAAATATATACAAAGATATCTTCCAATGATCATTCTCCTCAGTTTCTGTGTTTGATTAATTGATTATATTAAAGAAATATACCACCATCCATCTCACTGCGGAGAGGACTCAGAGGTACATTCATGTCAGCCGTGAGCCCCCTGGAGTTGTGCGGGGCAGACGGGCACGTCTGGGGTGACTGTTCACAGCGGGCACTTCTCTGTCCTGTCTCCTCCAGTTACTCAGACTGGTGGACTGTACCACCACAACGTGAGGGAATGTGAGGCAAAAACCAACCTTTCCAGTGTGTACATATTTGAAGGCCATCCAGGTTCAGCTCGGCAGGGTCGCCAGAGGCACAAGCCCCAGAACAGCCTAGATCACTTCAGGGTTCAAAAGTGTGACAGCTTTGCCCAAGAGGACAGTTTTGCTGATTTAGTTTCTGACCAAAAAATTTGTCCTTCAAATGTGAATCAATTCCTGTCTAGTCTATTTTTTTCAAGAGAATTTTGAATGTTTCCCATTCTCCCTTGGCCTGGCGTACCCTTCCTCCCGTCTTGCCCCCCCACACACCCCAATTCATAGCCTAGGAAGCCACGCTCACCCTTTAAGGCCCAGGTCAGATGACTCCTCAGTAGTCCCATCCGCCCCTTCCCCACAGCATTTTGCCTATACCCACTGTCTCCCCAGTTCAGCATTCAACAGAGTCTATCATAACAGTCTTTTGTCTTGCAAGACTTGAAACATCTTGGAGGTGGGGACTGTGTCTTAGAAAAGGCCATTGGATGGATGGATGAAAATTATAGACAAAATGCCTTAAACTACTCCCCAGGGGTTTACTGTAGAACTAACCCCTCGTGATGTTTCTAAATACGAGAGTGACATTTGGCTTCATCCACTGCAGATATTGTATGGTACTTGCCTCCCCTCTCGGCCTTGTCTTCAATTTCCCCTTCATTTGACCCCAAAGTGACTCCTCTGAAGCTGTGATCAGTCCCATCCATGAGTAGAGGGAAGAGCTCACCAAGAGCAGATTTCATTCACAAGATGATAGTTCTACTTCACCCTTTTGGCCCATTTTCTATCAGCTTAAACTCTCCTTGGAGGCCCTTCAGGTCTGGGTCCTCTTGCTATGTGTGCCAATGCGAAAAGAGGCCGAGCACAGAACCAAGCCAAGGAAAAGTAATATTGCAGGGAAAATTTAATTTCTGCTCACTTCAACCTTCCTTTCCTTGGCTTTCTTGTTGCCCTCCACTGTAAGGGTAACAGGTAGCATTTATAGAGGGTTTACTGTGTGCCTGGAACTTCTCTATTTGCGTCACAGTGACACTTCCTAACAACCAAATTTAGTTGATACTATTATTATTCCCATTTCACATATGAGAAAATGGGCACAGAGAGGCTAAGCCCAAATCACAAAGCTAGTACAAAGCAGAGCAGGGACTGTTATCGTACACCCTCCCCACCCAGGCAGTGACAAGGCTCCACAATCGCCTCTTCCTTTTCCGTCCACCACATCATGGAAAGGCCAATTTCTTTCAGGAACCCGATGTCACCTAGTTGTTAAGATGATATGGTTAGATTAATTGATTCCTGCTATGGTCCAAAAAATCTGGAATCTGACTCTCAGTTCTTGCATTTCAAGGCAGCTATTAGGTGGTTTCACAGATGTTCTTTTCATTATTGTGCTGTAAAATTTGCATAACATTACACATCCTTTTGTGTTTAATATTACACTTAAAAGAATAAAGGAAAAATAGAAAAGATTTAGAAAAAGAAATGATATATTGAGTAACACTCTGTCTGTCAATAAGAATTGCAATAAACAATTCAAAAAATGAGGCCCGGTGGATATTGGTCCAATAAATCTAGTCATGAAATCTCCCTCAAAGTACAATAGGTAAGCAATCCTGTGACTCGATAAAATTCATTGACCCATGGTTCTCAAGGAGGAGAAAGAAAGATATCAGAATCTCCTGGGACTGTTTTAAAAACACATGCCAGGACGCTCCAGCCACCCAACCCTACACCCCTTCTCAATTCATATGTGCCCTTGGTGGCCAAAGGAGCCGGGGAAGAATTCGGAGCTGAGCATTTGTGTTCTTGGAATAAGTGCCTTCCATAGCTTCTGAAATCTTCTCCCCCACAGCACCCCACCATTGAGAGCCAGTGCTTTATTTGAATACCTAATGGAGAAGAAATGTGCCTTCATTGTCCTGCATCAGCATCCTCTCTGCTACCGCAGTATTGGCCTTTTCTCATCGCTCTGCCAGAAGGCACCCCAACCCCTGGTCCTCTTCCTGGCTGCTTAGAAGTTCCCACTTTGGCCTCTCTGCCCTCCTTGGGCATGTCTTTTGTCTTTATGTTTATCAAAGCTGCTCTTAGATGCTCCCTGGAGAAATCAAAGACCTGATAGGTACCGACTTGCTCTGCAGTTCTCGTGATGGTGACAATGAATACATAAGCCCTGCTGCATTTTAATAAGGGAAAATGGCTTTAAGTAAATCTCAGAGGCGGAAGGGGAAAAGGTGCAAGGCTGTGGGAAAGGTATTTGGGGTCAACTTGACCTCCGGAGCACCCTTCCAGACTCAGCCAGACAACTGCTCTGCCCACCACTGCCAGAGAGGGGCCTCCCTTGACCATGCGTGCTCAGTGGGGTGGAGCTCCACCACAGTTACACCAATTTCTCTGTGGAATTTCATACTTACTAAGCGGGCCACTCGGGTTTCGAATTTCCAATTCATCTCCAGACTCTTGACTATTACTATTTTAGGCCTCCCATCTCTACCAAGTTTCACTTTGACTTAGACATTTCATCCCATTTCAGATAGCAAAGCTAAGACTCAAAGTGAAATCGGCCTCGGTTGATGTAACTCCATTGCCATTACCATGTGGTCTTGGTTTGTAATAGAAACCAGAAGTGACCCCTTTGGCTGTTTTGAGGAATGGGGTCCCAAAGTACTTTGGAAAGAAAAGACTAGGTCCACAAGTGCTCCAGATGGCCCACTAGCGGCCATCTCCGTGCAGAATATTCCAAATGCATTTGTTCTGCAAAATACACTGATTTAGAAATTCTACAGGGCAGTTGTTTGGGGGGCAGCAGTTGCTGGAAAGTATTTAAAAGAAGCTTGTTTAGTCTCATGCTCATAAACCAAATTTTTTCTACACATCTATCTATCCCTCTTTCTATCTGGAGAAAGACAGAGAAACTTCTCTCCTGCCAGATGGAAGTGTAAAGGTTTGGGGCATTTTCTAGTGAAAAGCCAAGGCACAGATAAGCATCATTTGTTATTTTAATATAAAACCCTTTCCCAAGTTTTTAAAAATTAATTAATTATTTTTTTTTGCTAAGGAAGATTCGCCCTGAGCTAACATCTGCTGCCAATCTTCCTCTTTTTTTTGTATGTGAGCCGCCACCACAGCATGGCCACTGACAGATGAGTGGTGTAGGTCCATGCCCAGGAACCAAACCTGGGCCACTGAAGCTGAACGTGCTGAACTTAACCACTAGGCCATGGGGGCTGGCCCCCCAAGTTCTTTTTATAGATGTAACAACTTACTCTCTTCAGAGAAGCCCTTACCTAAGATAATACAGAACTTACTTCTCATGAAATATCCTTTTGGGAGAAGATCAAGTCTTTGAGGAAGAAATCCTGTGGCTAGAAACACTAGCCAGGACCCGTGTGGGGTTTTCCTCTCTAGTCTCAGGGATAAGTAAGCTCCCACATGTGAGGATCAAGAAAAAGTTTAACATGCCTCTTTGATGAAGTTCAAATTCTTGTGTCAAGGCTACTCTAAAGCGAAAGTGGTCAAGTAAGTGGGATTATTGCTTTATCAAAATCCAACACACCCTTCAAAGCCTAATTCTCTTTAGTCCTACTCTCTTTAAGGTGAGACTACAATCTCTTCTCAGAGCCCCACCAAGCTCACAAGCTATCTGTGGACATAATTACAGATTACCTTGCTGTCTTGAATTGTGAGTTTTGTTCTACATCCTTTTTTCCAGCCCTGTAGATGTTCAGTAAATACCATTGACATTTGATGGATTCACCAGGGAAGGAAAATCTAGTGTTTTTCAATTTAATTAAATATTTGCTCAATCCTTTTGCTCCACTAATGAAAGAACTAGAATAAATTAGCTTTGGTTGACACAAGAAAGATTAACTTCTTATCTCTAATGAATTAAACTCTGGAAAAGAATAGCAGCTATAATTCTATAGGACACTTTGGAGTACAGAAAGCATTTTCACATGCACGATCTCATTTATTCTCAACAGAACCCTGTGAGGATTAAATGGGCCATTTGCTTTTCCACACTCTTAAATTTTAAAATAAATCATTTTTTCCCCAAATATCTACCTTTTGCAGATAGGTTAACTGAGCTTCGGAGAGATTAAGTCACTTGGCTAAGTTCACACAGCTCGTAACTGGCAGTGATGGGAGGCAAACCAAGGAGTTCTGAACCCCAATCCAGAGTTCTTTTCATTGCAATGAGCTATTTCCCTGTTTGGAATGGATTTAAGAGAAATTATGGAATTCCTTCCCATGAAAATCTTTAAGAGCTCTTAATAACACCACAAACAAACTTATGTTTGATAAGATTTAGGTACCACTCTTCTAAAAAGAGGAAAATTGTTCTCGGTATAATTTTGAAAAATCTTTGAGCTTAAAACGTCTTTGGACTGCCTGTAAAATAATTATCAGTCCTGTCCAATATCCTAGAGGAGTTTAGAGAAAGGCAGTTTTTATGCTATGAGTCATACTTTCAATTTCTATTAAAATTCTTATATAGCCACATATGCTTTCTCTCAGGCTTTGGGCCTCCAGGCCTGTGCTAATTTGCATGTCTGGTTTAGATAATGTCTGAGGTCCCTTCCAGTCTGAAAAGAAGCCTCTGATTCTGTTATATAAGTGAGACCACATTCCATCTACCAAGAACTGATGGTTCTTTTTCTTTAACTACTGTGCTTTTGATGTGTGGACGCAGGACTCAGGGATGGAAGAATTTCATGCTTACCTACCAGCCCACAAAGATGGAGTGTTCCTTCAGGATGAACTCACCTGTCCACTTTCCCCACACTGACCCCAGAGAATTGCCCTTTCCTGCAAAACACTTCTGATGCAGGTCAAAAGGCAAATCACAGGAAGTGTTGGGAGTTTAAGTTTCTTGATTTGAATGGCCATCCTAAATCAGTGTGAGTCTAAGACCAGAGATTTGGCAATTACCCTGATTATAAATATGCAGAAATTGATGAACTCTTTACTAGACGAGGCTCATCTCACCTTTTACTATTCCGCACCCAAACATCAAAAAGATACTGTTGGTGCTGGCCTGGTCGGGTAGTGGTTAAGTTCACGTGCTCTGCTTCAGCGGCCCAGGGTTCACAGGTTCAGATCCCAGGTACAGACCTACACACCGTTCATCAAGCCATGCTGTGGTGGCATCCCATATACAAAATAGAGGAAGATGGGCACAGATGTTAGTTCAGGGCCGATCTTCCTCAGCAAAAAAAGAAAGAAAAAAGATACTGTCAAGTTTTTAAACTAATTTTGTTGTCTCCCAACATAATGTAATTCTCACTAGATAAAGAAATAATAATAAGGAATTGACTTTCTAGAAGGGCTTTGAGATCAATGCAGGGTGATCCAGTCACTTTTCATAAGAAAACTGTGGAGCTATGGAGAGCTCTATTTTCATAACATTAGATGGGTCAAGTCTTTGCTCAAATTATATATTATCAGTGAGGCTCTCCCCATCCTGGCACTGCCTATTCCCCTCCCCTGTTCTCTTTTTCTCCACAACACTCACACCTTCTAATATACAGTGTAGTTTACTATTTGTTTTGAGTGTAAGATCCACAGAGCAAGGATATTTGTCTTGCCGTCATTGTATTCTCAGCACATAGAACAGTGTCTGGTACAATAGTAGAAATTCAATAAAATTTTGTTGAATGAATGAATGTGTTGTGGGATATGAAATATCAATTAAGTCCAATAAGCTAGTGCTGGGAGAGAAGAGCCTTGGGGCAGGAAGGAAACAAAGGTGATTAAGACACAGTCCCTTTCTTCCAAAAGATAACCAAGCAGGAGGGAGAAGTTCACAAGGAATTACACTAGAAAGCTGAACAAGACAAGGGCCATAAACATGAGACCCTCACCAGTGAGCCGTGACCTGCAGAACTCTGGAAGAAAAAATGCAAAAGCAGAATTGTTGGGCAGACACCAGATTGTATCTGCTATTGCCAAAGAGAGTGAGAGCAACCTTACTGTGAAAACTGGCGATGCAAGAGGGTCGGATCCAGGCTCTCAGCAGAGCGAAGGGGGTTGAACGCAGACCGCCTCTCATTTATCCTCAAGCCCTGTTACCTAAGTGAACTGTTATGTTTTCTTTTTCCTACCTGGAATCCTCTTAAACCTGAGGCAGATTTGACTGAAGAAGTATGCAATTTAGGTACATCTACATGGCCCGATGTGGAGGGGAGTTTTGGCAAACACCCAATTAATCTAGTCAGTATGAATTGCTTTTCCACATAAGGCTGGCCTAAAAATCCCACTTTGAGGCTTTATCAAAATAAAGAGGTCATTTAGACTTCTGTGTCATTTAGACACAGAGCCCGTGGGAGAAACAGAATGAAAGAAGGGTCCAGGGCCAGCAGGGAGCCTCGCGTGACTGTGGCAGGGCTATGCCTGGCAAATGAGCCGTTTGCCTCTCCCAACTTTTCATATTTAAAAACCATCCATTTTGTCAAGCATTTTTCTCATATGTCTTTTTTCCCTTTGCACATATAATATCTTAAACAGTACCTCCATTATACTCCACACAGCGGGGCCGGTTCTGAGGCTGAGGGGCTGTTTGGATTCCAGGACTAGATCCTTGAGCAAAGGAAATCTGATCCAGGATGTTTTTTTTTCTGTGAGTTCCAAGTTTGAGAAAAGCCTTCCCTAGATATTTCCCTCCTCCTGAGGTCTCAATGGGAGCCAAGATCCTGTGTTGCTCTTTGGAACTTAAGATGCCACTGAGGCGAAGGCGAAGGCTGCCCCTATAGAAAGGGTTGAAATGAGGTGAAGACACAGCTCTCTTCAGGGCCAGCTGGGCAGGGAGTTGGGGAGCTGACAGTTGGAGGAGCAAGAAGGATGCTGGGTAATACCTAAGCCTAATATGGCAGCAGGCAGCCCATAGCCAACACCCCTCACTATCTTCTAGGGCAGTGTTTCTCAAACTGGGGTCCAGTATAATCCTTCTCTTCTTTTAAAAGAGAGTCACACTTTATTCCAGTTTGGGAATCACTGATCCAAGAGCACAGGAATGGAACTGTGCTTCCTCCTTTATCAAAATAAAGAGGTCATTTAGACTTCTCTTCCTTGTCAAGGCCTTCCTTGATGAGCTTTTAACCTCAATTCACCAAAATGAACATTTTAGAGGTGTAAGCAAGATTGTCTAGACTACATGCATATTGTGTATATTTTTAAATTGCCCTTTATTGAATGCTTATCTAATCCTCCTAGCAACCCTATAAAGCATTGATTATTAATGCTTTTTAGAGAAACAGAACCTGAAGTTCAAAAAGGTAGACCAAGATCTGCTCAGCAAAGTAAATGGCAGAGCTGGAGTCTGAGCCCAGAGCTGACTGACTCTAAACACCATGTCATGACCATTGCAGTAACCCCCAGGCCTCCCAGAGAGAAAGGACACTTTCACAAGGGCATCCTACACCCTCTCATAGCTTAGGCACTTGTTGCCTTTGCACTATTTTTGAAGTGGGAGGCCAGGCCAGTAAGTCAGACACCTAGTGTGGTCGTTGGCAGGAGTTATTGTGGAGACAGTGACAGACAAGAAGTCGGTCCTGAGTTGTGGGTGGGGAAGGTTCAGGGAGCAGAGCAGGCTTTCATGGGTAGGGTGCAGTGTCAAAGGCAGCATGAAAGAGAGCCCAGAGAAAAGCAGCCTAAGTTGGGTTGGTGGCCTCTAGGACCTGCTCCTCCTCAAAGACTGGGCCTGTTAGAACCCAGGACCTCAGAGGGAGAAGGGGTTTTAGAGGATCATTTAGCCCAACAAAAAGGGTGTTGCTCCCATATACAGTTCTTCGCTGCAACAGTCTGGGTGATGTACTTTCCTCCTAGTGGGCTTGGTTCTTTGTCGGGAATTTCAGGGCTCTGTGTCTCAGGGTCCCCCCCTTATTAGAGCTTTTCTCCTTTGACATCCTCCCTCTTTCAAGAACGGAGATCTGGATCTGACTGAGAGAAGCCTCTGCTCTGAGCACGAGCAGCCTTGCCCATTCTTCAGCTGAAAGGTCTGCATTCAGAAGCCGGGCTTTCCAAGGATAAACAGGGTGAGGTGCTGCCAACCTTTTCAACAGCAACCAGAAATTTGATGAGAAGTTTCAGGGAAAATTTATCTTTTTCCATCAAGTAATTGAAAGCATGGCTTTATGTCGTAAGGGATGAAGAGAGAGGCTCTTGTGTGCTGGTGTCGCTGCATCTTTGGCCTCTGGGTGAGGCCATGACAAAGTGGAGAGCTGCATGTTGCCTGGGACATTAGGCCTTCAGACAGCGAGCTGTAGGCATCAGAGCAGAAAGAAACGTCTTTCCTGAGACATTTGGCCAGATTTCTAGGACCCGTTTAAAAGCTTCACACAGGAACTGAGCTAACACTGCGATGTCTATGAGAGGTCATGTCCAGAAAAAGCTTTCCCCTTCCAACAGGGACTTTTCAGAAAAAAATCTCCATGCTCATATTTCTCTACCCCGGGAGGTTCTCCTGGAATCTAAGAGGCCATTTAGTATCAAATTCAGCCACACCGAGCATCATATAATGGAGATACTGTTCAGGCCATTATATACGTGAGACTGAGTTATCCACAATGCCTGGCAGTGCCCAGATTCTCCAGAACAAGGCTCTGGTCTCTCTTTGCTTAGGCAAAAGTTGATCTCAGGACTGCCTAAAACCATAAATTCTAGGCGAAGCCCTTTTGGTGACTCCTCTGAAAAGGAATCACAGTAAGATTTGTCATCTTGCTACTTTATGAAGCCAGGGGGTACCAGCCTTCACTGCAGTGAAAAGTGAGTTTGGCAGAACCAGGGTGTGATTGTCTGCTGATAAAGCCATCTGCCACCACACAGAGTTCACCACACAGATCAGATGGTCAACTGATCTGCTGGTCCCTAACGGTCACAATTTTGCACACTGTGTCTTTTCTGAAGTCAGTTCTCAGAAAGCAGACAGCATGCACCCATGTTTGAGGTAGGGGTTTCAGTGCACACTCAGGCTGCTGTGTGGACCAGGCACACCCCACCAGAGAACTCCACGAGCTGACCGGCAGCGGGGCTCAGGGAGCTCTGACACAGACAGGCGTCAGGCCCAGGGAGGGATGGTGTTTGTGCAGAAATGTGAGTCGCTGGGTTAACTCCCTGGTCCAGGCTTTTCCATTTTGGTTATAGACATATTTCTGTTTGTGTGTCTGGGACTAGAGCTGACCACACTGCTAAGTTTTTACTTGCATGACTTTTAGTAGGAAAAAAACAAACATTCATTTCAACAATAACATTGTTAAAAATATATAAAATAAAATGGAGGCCACTTAAATGAGTGGCATCCAGTCCTCGACTTCCCTGTGGGGACAAGGTTTTAGCCTATGCCTTGTAATAGGTGGATTGTGGTCCATTAGGCTCAAACGGCATGCAGGGTTACTACAGTCTTGACTCCTCATCGCCCAGACTGAAATCGCCTGGAGACTTTATTTAGTGGGGAGAAGTCAGGGTAGCGGTGTTGAATTCTCTTCAGCTAGTGAGATAGTGAACAATAAGAGGAAGTGTGTATATCTAGCAAGAAGGAGAAAATATTGGCTGAGTTCATTCATTCATTCAACAGATGTTTATTGTGTGCTTGCTCTGTGTTGGGCACCATTCTAGGTGTGTATTACATCAGAGAACAGGAGAAAGATCCCTACCCTTGGGGATCTGACATTCAGGTGGGAGATGCAGACAGTAAACAACAAACATGAATTAATTATTGATTAAATTAGGTGATAAGTTGAAAAAACAAGAAGTAGAGCTGAGTAAGGGGGATGGAGGGGTGGGGAGGGGGAAGTTAATGAGTGTTTGGTAGAGCTGGCAAACATGTTTCTGGGTCTAAACATTTTTTTTTTTTTATTGATGTTTTAATGGTTTCTAACATTGTGAAATTTTGGGTTGTACATTTTTGTTTGTCCATCACCACATATATGACTCCCTTCACCCCTTGTGCCCACCCCCCACCCCCACTGCCCTGGTAACCACAGTCCAGTTTTCTCTGTCCATGTGTTGGTTTATATTCCACATATGAGTGAGATCATACAGTGTGGGTCTAAACATTTTTTAGATATGTAATAATGATGCAATTAATAATATTAATTGCTCACATCTCCCGAGGCTGACTCCGTGCTAGGCCCTGGGCCAGGTGTTCACTTGGATATCTCACTTAATCTGCAAGGCTGCCCTGTTCTTCAAACCTCTAAGACAGAATGCTAGACCTTAGTTCTTGGCTTGGCCTTCTCCGTCTTTATGCTTTATCTTTGCAGTAGGATTTACTCCAGAAACACTGGTTTTCCCTTAAATCTTGCATTCAGTAGATGTTCCCGCAAACTCCAGTGCCCACAAAGTGCATTTGTTAAACTCCTCAGTAAATGGACTCAGGGTGTCCTTTGTGGATTCAGGTGCCAGTGGCAGGTTTTTTCATGCAAATAGATGGGAATGAAAAGGCAAATGGAGGGAGACTTGGGGTCTTTGTTGCTCTGGTCCCAAACGCTGCTCTGGGAGTGCTGGCTAAAGACACCAGCTCGCAGCATGGCCCAGTGCTGTTTATTGCTCTGTTAACTTCACAGTGAGGAGGCAGTTCAGGCTGACTCCTGGTGGCCTCTCTGTTTCTGTCACCTCCTTTTTTACCTACTAGAGGACTTTAGGGTTGGATGGGACCTCGAAAGTCCCCTCAGCAAGGCTTTCCCGTGAGGTGGGCCTGTGGGAGAATCGTGTCCTAGAGCTCTGCAGCCCTCCTCAGGCCCTGAGGCATCGCGAAAGAAGGGGCTGCCAAGCACTTCTCTGATTAGGCATCAACTTCAAACCACGACTGGGCACTTAGAGTTACAGAAAACTCCAGCCATCACCAGCCCTCTCTTGGTTGGAGGGAGTTCATCCATGCACTCTGTAACTTTTGCAGGCCTGCTCTGTCCTCAGAGCTAGAATAAAAGAATAGGAGGAAAAGCTGATAAGAAGTCTGTGGTAACTATAGCCATAGCCATAATTTGGGATAAAAAAAATGGTTCTTTGGAATGGATATAACATAGCTTTCAGATAAGATGGAAGCCTTCAGTAGACTAATGATTGAGTAGAAAAATTGACTAGAAAACTTTGAGACAGAGATTTTATCAGTGCAGTAAGTCAGAAGTTAAGTCAGAACTTCAGATGACACACACCAATTCCTGGAACTTAGTGATTTGTTTTTTCTTTTTGCATGAATTTGTCACTTTCTATTCCACTTTCTGTTCTCTTCCTACTAGATTCACCTCCCTCCCCAGGCGCTCTGATCCATCCTACGCATCAGCACCAGCTTCATTCTCCACCACACCCTGTTTTCATGGTATTACTGCATGCCCAGAACCTCTCTTGGTTTCCACTGCCTGTAACCCAAGGTCATTAAGCTTGCTTAGCTGGCATCGACATGGCCTTGAACGTGGCTTAGGCCTTCTCTTCTAACCCTCTCCCCTTGCCCATCCAGAGGGCATTTCAGTCTTGTAGTTCCACCCATGGCTGTCCACCAGACATCACGTTCACATCTCACCACCCACCTCTACCTTGTGCCTGCCTGCGTTGCTCACTCTCTGCTCCAAAGAGGTCTCACTCAAGTCACACGGCCCCAGTTACGCTCACCTCTCCCTCCTCACCCTCCCGGAGCCTTAGTATCTCCACCACTCCTTTGACACATGACCCGTATTTCATCACAAGCTTAGTTATCTTCTCATATTTAAATGCAAGGATAGGGAACTTGTTTCATGTTACTTCACTTCCACTGTATGGCCAAGCACACAATACATTGCAGAAGTCACTTCCAAATAAATTGTTGGAGGCCTAACTAGCATCCTCCCACAAAGAAACCTCTTTGAAGACTCTCTCCTTTCCTCTTGCTTATACCAGCATCACACACACCCTGCAGACCCCTGCAAAACAGCCCAGGAAATGCCCATGAGAGCCTTCAACCTCGTTGCAAGCTTGTAAACAAGTTGGTTTTTTGTTGGTTGGTTTGTTTTTGTTTTATTTTGTTTTTAAGCAAGCAGGAGAATCTATTTGCAGAAGGAACTGTGAAAAAAAAAGTCAAATAAAAATAAAAATAGCCGACTTAAATGAGTTGAGCTTTGTGTCTCTTTTGTCCCCTTCCTTGCTCTGCCTCCCCATCCTCCCCCTTTCTGTTTTGCTTTTCATGCAAATTGCTAAAGACTGTAATTTAAAAACTACACTGGCTTTTCCAGAGCCAGCAGGAATGTGCATCCGCACGTGGATTTTTCCACAAGAAAATTGTCCCTGTCTTTTGGTTCTTCTTAGCCAGAAACAAGGAGAACAGGCAATGGGATGAGCCCATCCATCTTTGCAGTTCTTACTCTCATTTCTTTGAGAGGCTCAGAAGGGGTGGAGGGGATGGTTCGTGTTTCACCCTGCCAGGCTGTCGTTTGATGAGGTTTGTGCTCCATTTGTTTGGATGGTTTTTATGGTTTCTTTGTTGTTCATGGGAAGACTTTGAAAGTCATAATTCTGTGTCCTTAAGCTCTTCTGCTATTCCTGCAAAATGTCTCAATGGGACTCACACCACAAGAGAGGAAAAGAGGAAGTTTTCAAGCCGTTAGTTAAGCAATTTCTGAACACAGTTATGGAGGCACATGGATTCTTTCAAGAAAGAGATTGGGATTGCAAATGTTCAGGTTCAATGCAGTATTCACAAAGGCAATCTGGAAGCAAGCCTCTAGTCACTTCCAGGTGGGAAGCATCTCTCCATCCCCTCATTTCTTGTCCCAGCCCCTTTTCCGGCCACACCTCTGGCCTTTGTCCTTTCTCTGTGGTCATCAGGCCCAGCCCTCTCCACTCTCAATAGAAAAGCGTTGGCAGAGACCCTGGAATGTGCTCACACCTCTGAGCTGTCCCCCACAACATCAGGGTGCTGAAGTGAGGGGCTGGAGTTGGCCTCCCTGAACATCTTGGGCCTGGACTTGGAGACATTCTTCCCATGGAGTCTTTAATCTGGACACTGCCCATCTCTTCAGAGCTGCTTAAAGGACTTTGCTACACAGCTATAGACATTTTTTTCTTTCTAAACTTATATTAGTTTATATTTATAGAAAGCTTTCTAAGATGCCTCACATATGTTATCACATTTGATCATTACCTGCCTTAGTCCATTTGGGCTGCTATAACAAAGTACCGTAGACTGGATGGCTTATAAACAACAGAAACTCATTTCTCGCAGTTGTGGAGACTGGAAGTCTGAGATCAGGGTCCTAACGTGGTTGGTTCTGGTGGGGGCTCTCTTCTGGACTGCAGATGGCTGACTTTTTTTGTACCCTCACATAGCAGGAAGAGGGCAAGCTGGCTCTACGGCCTCTTCTTAGAAGGGCACTAATCCCATTCTTGAGGGCTCCACCCTCATGACTCAGTTACCCCCAAGGCTCCACCTCCTAATACCATCACAGTGGGGATGAGATATCCACATATGAGTTTAGGAGCACACAAACATTCAGTTCATAACATTAGCACAACCCCATAAGGTAGATAAATCATGTAAATTTTTATTTGTATATTAAAGAAAATTGCGGCTCAGGGTTGTCTTATGATTCATCCACATAGTGGCAACAAATAGTGGCAGGGATAGAACTTGAACCAATCCTCTGACTTCAAAATCAAGGTTCTTCCTGTTACTTTGGCTCCCAATCAGAATGTTAATGTTCCTTCCACTCACCCACCCTTAGCCCAGGGGAAGAGGCACTTCTGGAATTTAGCCATGCTTAAAAAGTTACTGCTGAATTAATTTTAACTTCTCCTGATCACTAAAAGAATTAATCATCATACAACCTTTCTGAAAAGCAGGAGATGCTCATGTACCTCTGTTTGTTGTTTTCCATTAGACCCTTCTTATGACTCAGTCAGGAGAGGAGGATGGGGCAATAACATGAATTCTGGCCTCAACAAAAGTAAGTAAATGTCACTGTGCTCTTTGGGAGGAAAACATGTTTCTGAGGATGGGGTGGAGAACAGGGTCCTGCAATAAAGGGGAATGGGAGCCAGCATTTTTCTCCTGCTTTTTGAGTGGACATCAAATTGAATTGCTCATTTATGCCCTGTTAGTAATACCCACTCCTTGAAAGATGGTATAGGATTTTCATTTAGACCTTTGAGTTTTGTTTCATTGCATTTGGTTTTAGAATTTTTGAAGTTAGAAGGTTTCTCAGGATAAGACTGTATGTGAATGAAAGGCTACTGGTTTGGATTCTGTCATTTAAGCCATGATGATGACCCTCTATAACTCTGCTCCTCTAATTGTCAAAGCTTAGTCATACCAGCATCCCTATCCCTGTTTCATGACAGGCTGAGATGGAGGATAACCTGATGAGGACATTGTAGGGGTCTGAGACATCAATTTCTATTGAAGTCTGACCCAAAATCTCCCATTGAGGGAGCAGGTAAAGAGAATGACTCATAAACTCCTGAACCAGAGAGTGTCAATCTTGCTGTCTCTAGGAAGTAAAATATCAAGCACATGAATGGACAGTGAAGGAAATTCTTTCAAGAAAGTGGTTGGGATTACAAATTAATGCCCAAGCAATAACTAAGATCTCTTTCAATAATATATATTAGTTATTTGTTTACTCTGTACCCAACACTTGGCACTATGGGGTTCACATAGGTGAATCAGACACAGACTAGTCTCTCAAGCAGGGGAGAGGAGTCAGGCACACACATAACTCTTTTCATCTAGATGGTCTCAATGAAGGCCTGTGGACCTGGAGCCATATGAGGTGGCTCTAGAAGGAGAGGCAGGATTTGGACCTGGGGAGACGGGGAGGACAGACCCTCCTGGGAGAGGAGGGGCCGGGGAGAGACATCAAGGTTGACATGTCTGATAGTCAGTGAGCACTCCGGATTCCTGGAGTTTAGGATGCATGAAGGGAAAGAAGTCTGGGAAGATAAGGAAGGGGGCGTGAAGGACGCTGTGAAGATAGACGTTAAGTCTTTAGTCAACAATGAGTCCCTAAGGTTTTTGCATGGTGGAGTGAAATGGTTTAGGCAGATTAAACTGGCTAAATAGCATATGATGGGTCAGTGGGAAGAGAGAGGAGTGGTGAGGATACCAGTCAGACTAAGCTATAGACTGTGCAAGAAGCGATGCAGATCTACATTGGAGAAGCCTGACAGGAGTGGAAAGGACGCAGGTGAGAGATACCACGGAGGGGAGCTCACAGAATATGGAAGCATGGGAAGCAGGTCATCTTTGCTCAAATGTTACCTTCTCATTAAGGACCTTTCCAAATTTTCTATTTAAAAATGAATCCACAGCCCCAATACCATTAGACACGCTCTACTGTATGTTTATCATTGTTTCCCTGGGGACCAGGAACTGCTGGTTCATTGCTGAATCTCCAGCATGGAGAACAGTGCCAGCACATAGTAGACTCTAGATAAATATTTATAAAATAAAATGAATCCATGAGTGAGGAGAGCAAGTGAATACATGAATGAGAACACACATCTGTCCTCCTTCTGGAGGGCATTTGACGAGGCGTTTCTCCTCCCTCATGGAGAGCAGCCCCACTCACCGTCTGTCTTTTCCGCTTGCCACAGGTCCGCCCCTTGCAGGAGCACAGACAATGAGTAAGAATACTGAGCAACGGCCCCAGCCAGGTACCTGTCCATCACATGCAGTCCCTCCTTTGCTTCTTCTGCAGCTGCTGAGTCCACATGGTCCACTGAAGAGGACTGAAACCACACACTGCATTTGTCCTCACTTGTCTCTTTCATAGATTTGACTCTTCGTAATAGATGTGTGAATTCAGTAATCAGGTAGAGACTGGTTAAATATCAGAGGTGAAAGGAACTTAAAAATTAAAGTTTCAGTGCCTCATTTTGTAAAATAGAGAAACTGAGGCCCAAGAGGTAAAGTTACTTGTCAAAAGCTGCAAGCTGGTTTATGAGAGAACTAGAGCTATTACTCCAGACTTCCAAGTTGCTATCTGAGCCTTTTATGCTTCACCAAACCTTACTTCCAAAAATGCCCTCATCCTCATCCAGTGATGGATCACCTCAACAATTTAGGCGGGGGAACTTTTCAAATGGAATTGGAGACTCTTAGTATTGGAATGGAAGTTAGAGACGTCTAGGTCTATAACATCCTTCTAGAACATCTCAGTCTTATAATTACCTCACCTCTACCTGAATACTTACAGCAACAAGGAGTTCACTACCTAGCTAGTCTCAATTCCAGTATTTGAGCCAAAGTCCCCATTCCTATAACTTCCACTCAAGTTTCCTAGTTTGCCCTTTGGAGAAGTCTTCCTCCCATTTGATATGAAGATCCTTTATATGTCTGAAGACAGCTGTTGTGCCCACTACCAAGTCCAGCTCTGTCTTCTTTATGTGACACAGCTGAGATTAAGTCTGAACAAGCCATGTGCTTTGAGATGGACAAACACTGTTTTCCATCTCCACTGAAGACGGGGTAATAGAAAATTGACCTACATGTCATCAAAAAGGTTAAGAAAGAACTTAGTGACTGAAATGTAAGTCAGACAGTGAGGATTTGACATAGAGGATTTGAGGAATCCCCAAAAACAACAAAATTAGACATTACTTGCCAAAAATATGTTAGCTGTCATACTGTGTAGATGAAAAAGGGTAGATTAAGTAGCCTTAAGGACTCTTCAAGTTAATTCACAATTGTATGCAGAAATCCAAAAATCACGTTGATTTTTTAAAATTGCCATTATAATTGTAAAAACAGTAAAACTGTACCAAACATTTGACAACATGGCCAAGTTGTGATCCAGCTCTCTACTATGATTTCCTCACCTGAAAAAAGAAAGACAACCCTCACATAAACCAAGGTTGCAAAGATTTTTTTTAATGTTTAAATAATCACATAAGTTTCAAGTAAACTGAGATATTAAGAATAGTCATTTTATAGCTAAAATACAAATTCTGGTTAGCATTGACATTTCTAAGCTTAAAATCACAGAGTGTTGTACTAGAAGGGAACTGAGGAATCCAGTAGCTCAGCCCACTCATTTTCCAGATGAGAAAACTGATACCCAGAGATTGTCCAATGAGTTATTAGTTTATCACACCACTGGGGCTAGAACCAGGCTGCCTGATTTCCAGGTGTGTGTTTTATGCTACGTCATGAAACAGAGATGTGTAAAGTTGTTGGTAATAGGTAGAGCTATTAAAGACCAGTAATCATTAGACCTTCTTGAAGCCCATTTAAATAAGCTATTCCTCACCTTATTCATTATGACTGAATCTTAGCCAGCTCCTTTCCAAGTGGTTTCATTACACTGTTTGAGATAATAGCAGCATTATCTACAAATTTTAGGCACCAAATATAAAAAAATGATGCCGTTACTATTCCATGTTGTTTCTGTGATTACTGGGATCAAGACCATAACTATGATCATGATCATTGAGGGCTGCAAATAAAGCAGTAAAGTTTTCTGAAATCAGGCTTTGCTATGATATCGAAATAGAAGTATAAACTCTTGAGGTATTCTTATTGTTAATGCTGTTGTTTTTATATTTTTAATACCTGTGAAGCAAATTTTCTTTTTCCTTCCTTAGATCCATATCAAATCCTGGGCCCTACCAGCAGTCGCCTAGCCAACCCTGGTGAGTTTACTTTGGCCTGCAGAGTTTTCTTTCCAGAATGTTCTGTAGCTTTGGGAGGTCACAGAGACCTCTGTCCTAAGTTCCGACACCTCACTGGGGTGTAACATCTACCTCTTTCCTTGAACGTTCACCATCTGTTTCTCTAGTGTTCAAGGGAGAGGTCAGGGCTTGTTATTAGGTGGCAATAATGTCCATTAGCTGAAGATTCTTCTGGAAAACAAACATATTAGCATCACATATCTGCACGGAGGTTTAGATTAGTCATAAATGGCACAGGTACAAGTTTCAGTAGGGAAAGATGGGGGAAAAAAGGAAACAATTACACCAAGCTCTCAGTTATCTTCCTCATGGAAGGCACAAGTGAATAATATTCCAAAGGCATTTTATTCTTGACTCTAGAAAGTGTTGCAGAGTTATCTGGCCTTATGAAACAAGTATGTCCCTGAAAAGTTGCAGATAAATTTGACAATGAATTTTAAGGATTTATTCTTAAAAATAACTCTCAAGTGAGTGCTAAACCAAGACCACCAAGCGTGTGAGCTAATAGACCCTTTGCAATAGTGAGGTCTGTACCTCCCCATCCCAGGGAACTCATGCTGCCAGTGTCTTCAGGCCCATTCTTTAGTGCCTGGCCATTCCTGCTCAGAGGAGAAAGAAGCCACCCAGCTCCCTCTCTGATTTTTCTCCCTGCCCAACTTCTTCCCTATAGAAAAATTAGAGCTGAGAGCCAAGCAGTAGGGCTCTACTAAGGAGCATTCCAGTCCCATCACGCTAAAGCCTGTGCCACACCTTCTCCCTGTGGCACTGACAGCAGTCTCCTGCCTGGCCCCGACTCTCTTAATACCCGGTGCGGGGGGCGGGGTGGGTACTTCATCACTAAATAGAGATTAGACAGTGATTCAGGCCTTTACAGAAGAAGAGATTCAAAAATCTTGCCAAAAGGACTGGGGAGTGGCTTTCCCAAAATCACACAGCTAGTTCTGGGCCATCCAGTCCCTCATTACCAACAGTGCATTTTACCAGGCCTTGGGGCAAATTATCTGAAGATCTAACCTTGCTTATTATGCCAATCTCAGTGGTAAACAGAAAAACAAGTCAACAGTGAAAAGAAAGGGCTACCAAGTAGCTTCTGAATGTAAAAGGAAATGAAGGGTTTCTTATCAAGGGCGAGAGGATCCTTGCTTTTAGGGCATAGGGTCTGACTTCCCCAGGCTGAGATATTCTGTTTTCTCCTGTTTGCCTCACTGCCTGCAGGAAGCGGGCAGATCCAGCTGTGGCAGTTCCTCCTCGAGCTACTCTCCGACAGTGCCAACGCCAGCTGTATCACCTGGGAGGGGACCAACGGGGAGTTCAAAATGACGGACCCCGATGAGGTGGCCAGGCGCTGGGGGGAGCGGAAAAGCAAGCCCAACATGAATTACGACAAGCTGAGCCGGGCCCTGCGATACTACTATGATAAAAACATTATGACTAAAGTGCATGGCAAAAGGTATGCCTACAAATTTGACTTCCACGGCATTGCCCAGGCTCTGCAGCCACATCCAACTGAGTCGTCCATGTACAAGTACCCTTCCGATATCTCCTACATGCCTTCCTACCACGCCCATCAACAGAAGGTGAACTTTGTCCCTCCCCACCCGTCCTCCATGCCTGTCACTTCCTCCAGCTTCTTTGGAGCAGCGTCACAATACTGGACCTCCCCCACAGGTGGAATCTACCCCAACCCCAATGTCCCCCGCCATCCTAACACTCACGTGCCCTCACACTTAGGCAGCTACTACTAGGAGCTTAATCATCGGTGGCCTTCTAGCTGAAGCCCCATCCCTCACACTTCCTGGGATACTTTGGACTCTAAAGGACATACGTGGCCTTGAAGACAAAACAAAACTGGATGTTCTTTCTTGTTGGATAGAACCTTTGTATTTGTTCTTTAAAAATAATCTTTTTTTTTAAATGTTGGTAACTTTTGCTTCCTTTACCTTGAACAAAGATGCATAATTCTGTGGGCCAGTACACCAGTTTGGATTCTCAATCTCTTATCATCTTGTGAGTTGAATATTTAGATTACTGGAATGGTTGTATCATGGTTCTGGGAAAGAAACTGTAAATGTTCTTTATATTTTTATGACCAAAGCAGTTTCTTATCAACACACGGGTCTCATCATGGACCTTATAGGATTCAATATGATAAAGAATCATGGACTTAACCAGTTATGCTCTGGTTTGAGACTTAGTGAAAATAGAGGCAGGAAGCTTATAATCTTACTTTAGAAGGACCTACTTCAGTGGATGGCAACTGGAACATTGGTTGTAAGGCCAGTGAAGTTTTCACCCAACTGGAATTTAAAAGAAAGAACATGTATATGTATTTAAGAAGCCATGGGCATTGCAAAATCCCTCTCAGTGGGCAGTGTGCACTAGGCCGACCATTCTCTCTAGATATAATCAAGACATGAACTAAGAAATGTTAATGCAAATGCAGACATTCCTGAAAGACAGAGAATTAAATAACTAATGTTTTTTTTAAAAAATAATGACAGTGGGTCCCAGAACTTGGAAAAGTCTTAGGGATTTCTAAACACAAACAGATTCGCAAGCGCTGTGCGCTTGTCAGGCCATCAGTCCAGGGTCAACCAACCAAAAGGCAACTTACTGTATAAATTATGCAGAGTTATTTTCCTATATCTCACAGTATTAAAAATAAATAATTAAAAAATTAAAAAGAATAAATAAACGAGTTGACCTCGGTCACAAATACAATTTTACTATCAAATCAGTTGTTGTTATTTTTTTAAATGTAATTTGTACATCTTTGTCAATCTGTACATTTGGGCTGTTTGTACGTTTTTATAGCTGGTTTTTAAAAGCATAATGTGACTATTGCTGAAAAGAAAACAGGACGTTTAAGTCCCTGACTTACTAGAAAGAGAAGCCTGGTGCAGGTATCTAACAGGTGGGCACAAGCAGGTGGAGGCATCCATTTAAATCTTTAATGCTTTGGAAATGTTTGTAAATAACCGTACCGCAATAATCACAACTTTGAAAAGAACAACCAAACTTTCCCTTGTGGAGACGAGGGATTTTCCTGCCCTATATATGCAATATATTTTTTAGATATTAAAATATATATAATTTTGCAGGTAATCGTTGACTTTTTTTAAACTATATTAAGTGTTAAGCTGACAACTGTCAATGAAGACTATGTTGTAAAATAATTTGACTAAATAAATTGTGCCTTCTTCTCTCAGAACTGAGGATGCCGTTTTCTTATTTACCCCCTTTAGGTCAAAGAGTTTTACCAGGGGAAGTTTTCTATTGACCTCTTGCACCAGGAAGACTTTTCACATGTACATACTGCAGTACAGCAGAAAGTAAAAAATCAATGTGGTTTTTATTGTTGTTTGTATTAGTCAGGGTTCTTCAGAGAAGCAGAACCAATAGGATATATATGCATGGAGATTTATTATGAGGGCTTGGCTTACGTGATTATAGAGGCTGAGAAGTCCCATGATCTGCTGTCTGCAAGCTGAAGACCCAGGAAAGCTAGTGATGTAGTTTCAGTCTGAGCCTAAAGGCCTGAGCTAGGGTTGCTGATGGTGTAAATCCTAGTTCAAGGGCAGGAGAAGAGAAATGTCCCAGCTCAAGTAGGCAGGCAGGAAGCAAAGGGGTGAATTTCTCCTTCCTCTGCCTTTTGTTCTATTCAGACACTCAATGGATTGGATGATGCTCTCTGGCATTGGAGAAGGCAGTCTACTTCACTGAGTCCACAGATTCAAATGTTAATCTCATCCAGAAATACCCACACATGCATACTCAGAAATAATTTAATCTGGGCACCCCATGACCTAGTCAAGTTGATAGTTAAAATTAACTTTCACACTGTTGATGATGTTTGCAGAGATTTTTTTAATATTATTTAAATCTTTCTCCAGCCTAGAAAGGTTGTATAGGATAACAGCCAAGGCCATGGTTATCTGTGTCCAAGAACCAGAGCAAAGCAGACAGGTCCATCCAGGATGGACCTTGTCCATTAGACTGCATTCTGTTGCATCCACCAAGCACCTCAAACCCAAGTGGTCACTCTTCTGATGCTCCAACAGAGAATAAGATGGCCCAGCTTCTTCTGGTCCCATGCCAGGATTTTATGGCCCATGCAGATTTTTAAGGTCTTGTTGATTCTCAAGGAAGCAACTTGCTTCAAACTGCTTCACTGTAGCTTGTTTTCATTTCCTCTATTTTATAATAAAAATGAAGGAGGCCTGGAAAGTCCTTGATGTTGTGAGAAATTAGACTCACAGCATTGGTAATCCTATAATCTTCCCTGGGTAACACTGAGTACTTTCTAGACAACACATCTACCTAAATGAAATGAGATGTGTTCCAGAACATTGGTCTCCAGTTTTTTTTAACTTGCACCCTACCGTTAAAAAATGTGCTAAGCAAATATTCTCAATATATGCACATTGATTTATAAATCATTTACACAAACTGTTACATTATTATTATGTATATTATAAAACACAAAATTTTAAAGAGTGGTATAAAAATAAATTGAAACCGAAATTCTGTTTTCTTCTTCTTTTCTTTGTATTGTATATCTCCTACTGTCAACGCTCAACAGGAAAGTTAGTCTTTAGAGGAATAAGTATGAATATATACATCTGTATGGGTTTTCTAGTGACTTCTAAGAAAGGAGAAAATAAAAACTTGGTATTAGTGGCCCAAACATAGAAAGAGGAAGGATAAAGGCCAGGCACGGTTAAGAACAGTATAGCTGGATTCTTTTGTAAATCTCCATCTCAGACAAGCAATTTTTCCATCGATTTTGAAATCTGCAAAACATTCATGAGGGAAAATAGAGGCACATACTTCTGACTGCTGTAAGAAGAGTGGATGCTCAGACCATTGGGAGCTACCCTTTTAAGTGGTTTTTTTAATATGCCCTATTCAACCACTGATTTAGGTCTATCATCTCGACCAAGTCTTAGAACTTTGGCCAAATCTTGCCGCTTGAATTTGTGCCCAATGATTTATTCCACATTTAAGTCCACTCACTAACAGGACCAGGACACCACTTTCTCCTTATAAGCATTTGTATGGAGTGAGGACTGGCATTTAGTCCCCTGTAATGCCCAGATTTAGGGTTTACTAGCTTACTCAAGGGCATCCAGCTGACTAGTTGCAGAAGACAAAATGGGTCTTTGCCATCCTGGCCGCTAGTCCAGTATGTTCCCCACTCAACCATTCTCTACCTATGCCATGAAGTTGTTCAGTGTAGCAAACACTGCAAGTCAGGCAGAGAGGAACAAGGTAAGCCTGGGAGCAGTTCTAATGGAAATCGTCTTCCCCACAGTTTAGGATGCTGGTCAACAGCCCATTTGAGCAGGAGGTCTTGTTTTTTTTTTCAGTGTCAAAAAATATTGCTGACTCCCACGCAAAGGAAGCTATATTTTCAATATCTGCTGTTTTGCAACATTTTTGACAATGACCACTAGAAATTTAGTAACACTTAAAATGATTGTTATTTGATTTAACCAATAATATCTGCAGGCAGTTGAACAAGGAATGTGTACAATGTTTATTTAGTCCATGGGTAATGCATAAAATGTGGGCCCTCACATGGAATATGACTAGTTTAGACCAAATGAGATCAGGAGGTTCTGGAACACCAAGGTGGAAAGAAACATCTGTCTCTCCTAAGCCAGAATGCCGCCAGGCCAAGACAATGGTTGGTGAGGAAACAGAAAAGCAAGGCAAAGCAAGATGCAGTGCTTCCTGTAAGCGGTCTGTGGACTTGGTTTCACACCCTACTCCTCTTACATCTATTCATTAACAACTTTTATGTAAACATGTTACCTTAAAAACTACTGAAAAGGTACCACTTTGGGAAGCAACCCTTGAGCATGGCTCCCCTCCTGTCCAGCCCCACCCCCACCTCGCTGGGGATCTGCCTCCTGGAGGTTCCTCCACCATCAACAGCAGTGCTGGGCTTGTGTCCAGCACTCTCTCAGGAGGAGGCAGTAAAATCGTGCTTAGTATCAACGGGGGAGAGATGGGCGGTCATAAAGACATGGGCTGGGGGACCAGGGGACTGGGTTCTGGTGAATAAACAAACAGAGGCTTCAACTCTTATCCAGGAAGAGCTTTGTGTTTTGCAAGAAGCACACTGGACACTTCATCATACGGAAAGCTACTGAAATTGATACCGTACTCCTTCAGCCAGGAGTCCAGCTAAAGGATTAGGAAAGGTCAGCTGATTTCAAGACTACAAATCCCAGGCTCCCCTGGGAGACGGACACTTCTGAGAGGAAGTGGTTTAGCCAGTCAAACCTCTAGAGTTTCAGCCAATTGAGAAAGGATATGGAGGGAAGCTTTTAAAAGGAATGTCGGCTCACATGCCTGGGGTCTGTCTCTCTCTCTCTCACTCTTACTTGGCCTCCTGTCTAATTGTTTCAGTCTGTCTGAGCTGGTAAATTCCTAAGCACATAGTCAATTTACACTTAGCTTAAAAGCTCTAGGGGGAAACAGAAAAAGTTTCCAGTGAGACCACTGACTTACCTACAAGCGCTAAACCAACCTTCTGGATTTTAACTGGGTTACTTCATGTGTTTTCTTAGTGGAAGGAGAGAGGCAATTTAGGTAGATAAATGAGCGAGGACGTAATGCTAGAGGACTGGGTTCAAGTTCTGACCCTTCCACCTCTGCCTGTCTGCACCTATGAACTGGAGGGCACAGTAATATCTCCCCAAGAGCTCCTGTGTGGTATTAGATGGCACATGTGGAAAACCCTTTATAAAATACTGTACAGGAGGTTTATATATAATCACTGTTATCTGCTAGTATTTGCTAGATCTTTCCAAGAACTTTTATTAAATCCTTGGTAACTGGTGAGCACTCTGTTCAGGGAGTTCAGTATAGCATAGCTTTTGTTTTGTGGTCAGAAAGGCATTTTCCAAACGAGTGAAAAGTGGGAGTAAATTGGATTTTCCAGACAGCCATTGCGTTTTCCCCATCCCCAGCTCTCACCGTGCCCCACTTGGGTTTCTGCCCTTCCCTGGCTCTGTGTACACCTACAGTCCATAAAGCATGCTGCCAAGTTGCAGGATGCTGCAAATAAAATGAGATTGTTCTGAAGGAATGCTAAAAACGTACTTTGTCAGAAATGCTGGGCTGAGTTTTTAAATCAGCTAAGAAATAGAGGCTGGGAGCTGGGATTTTATGCCTAGCAAGCTTGGCTGCACATTGTTTGAAGACACAAAGCAGCCTGTAAGCTCCAGGAGAGAAGAGACTGTCTATTTTGTTTGCTGGGTCAGTGGGGGCAGCACACAGTAGTTGGTCAGTCAATATATGCTGAGAGGATAAATAAAGAACAGGGACGGAGTCAGAGGGCCCTGGGTAGGAAGCCCAGCATTCCCACTGCCCCAATTATAACTGACTGTCTCTGAGCTTGACGTCGCCATCTGTAAAATGTGGATTATAGTCATAACCATACAGGGTTATCACCAGGAGTTAAGTAGGTAAGTAAAAATGTTCTGTATGTTGAAAAGAACTATGAAAATGCAGGACGTTGTCTTGGTAGGTAGCTCTTCTTTATCATTTGAAACTCTGACCAGGTCTCTGTTACTCTCTGATATCATTAGATAGAGTTAAATCATACCCCTCTATTCTTTTACATATTATGAATATACCTTTTTAACTTAAAAAACTATAAAAGCTTGAGACAGTTACAAACTTACAGAAAATTTGGAACAGTACAAAGAACATTTTTTATTGCACCATTTGAGAGCAAGTTGCCAACCTGATGCTCCATCATGCCCACATGATGTGTACATTCCTACAAACAACAGTGTACAATTGTGAAAATCAGAATTTTAACATGGACAGATTACTACCATGTAATCCTCAGGCACCATTCACTCTTTGCTAATTGTCCTACTACTGTCTTTTGTAGCAAAAAGATCCCATTCGAATCATGTATTTTTTTTTTAAATAATTTCATTTATTTATTTTTCCCCCAAAGCCCCGGTAGATAGTTGTATGTCATAGTTGCACATCCCTCTAGTTGCTGTATGTGGGACGCAGCCTCAGCATGGCCGGAGAAGCGGTGCATCGGTGCGTGCCCGGGATCCGAACCCGGGCCGCCAACAGCCAAGCGTGCACACTTAACCACTAAGCCACGGGGCCAGCCCAGAATCATGTATTGCATTTAGTTATCACGTGCCTTCAGTCTGGAACACCCCCAAGGTCTTTCTTTGACTTTTGGGGCTTTGATAGCTTTGAACATTACAGGCCAGTTATTTTGTAGCATGGCCTCAGTTGGGTTGCCTGGTATTTCTTCACGAATAGATTTAGGCTGGGCATCTCTGACAGGAATATCACAGTCTAAAGTTACTCTTTTCCCCTTTGTAATTAATAAGTATTTTGTGGGGAGGTACTTTGAAATTATGTAAATATCTCATTCATCATCAAAGTTCAATGTATTCCTTCATTTATTTTATATCTCTAAAAACTCATACTTTCTTATTTTATTCACCAGATATGATATGTTCTTATTATTTATTTTGATGATTACATTGTTCCAGTGGGAGGCCATTCAAGCTGGCTTCTGTGTCCTTTGACATGTTCCCATCAATCGTTGAGCATTTCCTTGTTTTTCCCACAACAATATATTTTGGGCTCCCTGTCCCAGCCCTGAAATCAGTCATTTCTCCAAGGATCACTGGTTATTTTTAGTGGAAAATGATATTTAGAAGCCAGTATCTGGCTGCTAAGTGTGCTCATTGCTATCGCAGTGTCACTGCTCCCAGGCCTTCTCAGTAGATAGAGCTTGGCAACATATGTATATATACACATAGACATCATATATAGACACATAGATATTTCTATAATACATCTGCTGTATTAGTGTTCTCCAGAGAAACAGAACCAATAGGATATGTGGAGATACATAGCAGAGATTTATTATAGGAATTGGTTCATGCAGTGGAGGCCGGAAAGTCCCACAACCTGCGACCTGCAAGCTGAAGGACCAGAAAAGCCAGTGGTGTAACTCAATCCAAGTGAGTCCGAAGGCCTGAGAATGGGGGTGGGGGCAATGGTGTAAGCCCCAGTCTGACTCTGGGAACCTGAGAGCCACAGTGCTAAGGTCCAAGGTCAGAAGAAGGAGGATGTCTTGGCTCAAGCAGAGGAAGAGAATTCACCCTCTTTGTTCTATTCAGGCCCTCAGTAGACTGGATGATGCCCACGTTTACTCAGGTTACTCTTTCAAATGCTCATCTCTCCCAGAAATGTCCTCACAGACACACCCAGAAATAATGTTTTACCAGCTATCTGGGCATCCCTTAGCCCAATAATGTCAACACATAAAATTAACCATCACATATACACAGACATTTATATCTATATTTATTTCCCTATTTATATGTATATATATTGAAAACCTGGAGTTCACTCAGGTGCATCCATTTCCAGTCTAACACCACAGGACTTTTTTGCCTTTCCATATTTGTAATTCCCTTATTTGACAATGAGAAACATGGTTTCCACTAAGCCTAATATATGCACTTACTTATCAATCCTCCGGCATATAACCAGTGTGCTATCTCTGCTGCACCCCCACCCCATGTGATGTGTTCCCTGTCCCTTTCCTTGGTTTGGCTCTCGATTCCCATCCTGGCCACCCCTCTGCAGGGACACCCTCCTCAACCTGCTTAAGCCACAACTCCCACAACAGGCTGCACCACTGTCCCTCACGGCACTCTCTTTACTCCACCTGGGCACTAACACTGCACTCCAGGACACTCCACATAGATGCCCTGTTCAGGCCCTGATGCCACCGCACTCAGATACTTACCTTGTTCTGCTCCCCCTATGGCCTCAGGAGTAAATACTTCAGGAGGGGAAGGAAACAAGAAGGAAGGGAAAGGAAAGAGGGAAAGGAAGGGAAGTGGAAAAGGAAAGATCTGTGAATATACATTTAAGATTGCACATATCTCACTGACGTGTGTGTGTTGTCTGTGGGCGGGGATAAGGGACTACAGGATTCATTTATTTGTGGTTTTTGCCTGCCTCTGCATTCCCCCATCCAAATGTGTGTGTGTGTACATGCACCCATAAGGGCGTGCACACACACACCCCTGCACCTTTCCAGATGCAGAATCTAGAGAACAGCTAAAAGCAAGAACAGGATAGGAATTATCTAGAGAGACTAACAAGCTAGGAGCTAGTTGAGAATGGGGGATAGGTGGCGAAAATGAAATAAAAAGTCTTGTGCTAGGTATTCAGGGGAAAGACTGGAAGGGGGCAGGGGACGGGATATGGCTGGTGAGTGTGGAAAAGCAATACTCTGAGTTGCGCCCTTAAGGTCCTTTGATAGATGCTGGGGTAAAGAATGGCGTGCTTTCTTAACTACTTTGGGTTGTCGGGGGGTGCTAAGACAGAGCAATTCCAGACCCCAGGATCCATTTGCATTAGAAGGCCCATGTCCTCCATTAGACTACAAGGACTCCAAGAGCAGGAACTGTGTCTAATTTTTTCTTTTTAATTCCTAGCACTCAGCAAGTGCATGGCTTTATAGAAGGGTCAGATACATGTCTGTTTGTCAAACTGCCCCCACTGGGCAGAAAGTATCCAAAGCCCAGCTGCCCAGCAATTCTGAGAGGCAGGGTGAGGTAGGTGTCCGCTCTGCTCCATTACACTTAACTACAGAGATACACTGAGAAAGTGAAAACACAGGAGATCCAGTTAAAGTATAAGACTAGAACACTCTTATATTTTGCTGGCAATTTTTACTGACTCAGTGTTCTGCGTCAATTGGCTTCCCCAGAATATGTAGTGTTTCTTTGTCCACTGATTATTCTATTGCCCTGAGGCTCTGGCTTTCAGAAATGTTTAATCAAGCATCACGTATATTCTAGCCACACTCTCAAGACACCTCAGCTTTTCCTGACAACTTTCCCTTCCTTTGCTCTTTCTCTGTTTTTTTAAAGAACTTCTACTTACCTAGCATTTTTCTGAGTAACTTAAAGTTTTGTCATTTAAAAAAAATCATAATAGAACATATGACCACTAGGAAACCAATTTGCACCAGACAGCCATCTGAGAACTTTAAAATGTGGAGAGTGCAGACACTTTATCCATAGGTGCTTATTCTGTAGGGAAGAAATATGAACTTGCCACTAATTTCCAAGAAGCAGTTAATTGAATTGTAGCTTAAATCTGCCTTTAAAAGAGTATTTCTGATGATTCTGAGTCTTTTCCTTTCACACTGAATCTTTACAAACTTCAGTAATTATCTGATCAGAAGCCAAGACATAAAATTCCAACGGATCCAATTTTTCAAGTGGCTTCGATCCATCAACCCAATCCTAGGGTTACCACTTGTGCTCAAAACCAACCCTTGGCGAGACAGGATTAAAGAGAGAGCAGGAGAGGGAAGTAGGGGTTTCCATCCTCACAGTGAGCCATATGGCCAGAGACACAGCCCTGCAGTAGGGATTAGTCCTCCTAACCGCTCTGCACACTTAGGAGACCTATATTCCTAGAAGATGCAAGCCCCTTACCTGTGAGGAGGTTTGGCTAATTCCAAGAGGGATATTCTGAGTATTTGTAGGGTTTCCAGAAAACTCTGGAGGTACCATAAAAATCATTTGCATACAATGCGGACTTAGGTTAAATTTTACTTTGCAAGAAATATCTAGATTTCAGGAGATCAGTTATTCAGTTTGTTGAGAGTTAATTACAAACGGCCCCACAGCTTTGCATTAGCAAACACCCAAAAGGCAATGGAGAGAAAACAGGAGTCAAAACAACAGCCTCTGGGGCGTAACTCACAGGCAGGAGGTCCCTGGAAGGAGCCTACTCCACCTCCAGCACTTGGATAATCAGAGAAGATGGACAAACGTCCTTCATGCATGAGGGTCCGCTGATTTTCCTAGGAGAAACTATGACCAAAAGATAGGCGGACTAATACTTGGTTTCCAAGACATAAGTTTAACAATCTTAATGCAAAAATATTAGTTTACTCAGAGTCATAGCATCTTTAGAAGGTGAAAATCATCCCTCTCTAAATCCTCAACCATCTTGGTCTCTGAGAAAAAATGGAAAGATTGGCCTAACCATGGAATTTCCTGGTCTTAGTGGATTTACGACCAAAGATCCAGCGGATGACCCGGGTCATAACTGCTGGCTGCACAGCAAATTCAATTATCCCAAATTCCAACACACCACCCTTCTTCCTGTCCCTCACCCCTTTCTTATCATAAACTCTTCTGGGCCATCAACCCCCACCGGGTTGTCTGTGCCCCAGTTTAATCTCTCAGCAAACTCAGAGCTGAGAATCAACACTGAGGACATCTCAGCAGAGGGAGAAAGCCGCATTCTTGATGAAGAGCAGTGACATAAATTCAGCCTCAGCCTGGCCCAACCAGCACAAAGACCAAGTAAATCAGTCCTGTCCCCTCTGTCCAGCCAACTCCAAGGACAGAGACAACAGCATTAGGACACAAGAAGCTATTTTTCAGGATTTTACAGCCAATCTTCTGACAGTATGGAGGCCCTTCCTAACTAATAAAGAAGGACTACTCTTGAGATAGTTTTATCTGCTGAGGTTTTAACACCGTTGTGCACACTGCATGCCTCTCCTTGGTCTGCCCTTCCCTCCCCTCTCCCCTGGCCACAGATGGCTCAAGAACATCCCTACATCATTTAGACAGATTTCATAGAAGGGGGGTCTTTGGGTTGTAAGGGACATGGACTCACTCAGGTTTCCTTGAGACTTGGGAACTTATTCCCATGAAGAATAGGGAGAGGGAGATGGGAACTTCATAGAAATGGACAGCCAGCCTCATAGAGCCATGGAACAAGAAAGCTGCTAGAGTCCAAGGGATCCAAGGAAGAGTGCTCCCACATTCCCATGACTGAGAAACCCTCCTCACATCTTCTGACTTGTCCTCCCGCCACGGCGTGCTCAGTCTCTCCATATTTCCCAGTTAACACGTGTGAGACAGAAGGTGTACCTAGCTAACTACTTGCTAAGCTAACTACTGTCACGTCACTCCGAGCACCTCAAGGTTTACTTGAAGTCTATGGATTGGCTGTCTGTGGGTCAAGGTCAATGGCGGTGGCCAGGAGGGTCATCTGTTATGGAGCAGCCCCGGCTTCTCCCTGAGTGGAGCTGTGGGCGCGGTAGGCACCTGGACTGACTGGCCTAGGCCATCCTACTGCCAGAGCCAGGGCAACACCAAGTGTAGAATGGCCCAGTGCAGCATCTCCTAGGAAAGCCCCAGCTTCCAGGACTTATTTGGCCTCCATGCTTCACCTAGAAATCTTAAATTCTGTTATGGAAAGTCCAAAAATGTCACATTGCAAAAAGATACTGCATCTCCACTGGGCCTAGACTAAAACGGCATTTGGGGCAGGAAGGAACTAACACTGAGTGAAGTGTGTTATCGATTTTCATTTAACCCTTACAACAACCCAATGAGGTGGGCATAACGGAGCCCACTTCATTGTCAAGGGTTCTGAGACTCTGCAATTAGGGCAATAGGAGGACTTGGACTTAGGTCTGCTGGTGCCACCACCTGAGACGCTAAGGAGCTAGCAGCACCTTCTGGCTCTTCTTCTTCTTGGGGTTTTCCACCTGTGTGAACTCATCTCCTGACACCTGCCACAGAGGAGACAAACTGGCCCAGTAGGAGAGCTGATTCCACCTCAGAGCTGAAACAAAGCACTTTCCAGTTTTCAAAACATCTTCACATACTTCCTTTTTCCTGTCACATACATGTCTACGTATTTTACCTATTTGTTGTCTGTCTCTCCCCACCGGAAGGGAAGCTCCACGAGGGCAGGGTCTTCTCCATTTGGTTCTCTGCTGCATCCGGGCACCTAGAACCACGCCAGCCCCTGCAGGTGCTCAGCATACACTCTTGCAGGAAGAGCCATCAGGTGAGATGGGAACGGTTGGATGCCCACTTGACAACTAAGGTATGGGAAGCCCCGCAGCTCCTCTGAAGATCTGCTCTGTGTCATCCCCGATTCTTCATTTGACAAGGTAGCTGCTTTTTTGGACAGAAGAGCAAGCTGTGCTAGGAGTTTCTAGAAGTTTACCTCTGCAGCAACATTTGGCCCACCAAAGAAAGGTTTGTAATTTGTTTTGTTTTGAGAAAAACTTCTGGAAGCCCTCCCCGCCCCCATCAAACAGCCCCACCCCCACCCAGGGCATAGAGGGCCAGGTCTGAGGGGAGACGCCACCTGGCAGCACCTTGGCCCAGCTCTGGCCTGACCACCCAGGTCCGCTGGCTCCCCTTCCCCTCCTCCCTGCATCCCCACCCCGGGTCCCTCCTCCAGCCCTCTGTGAATCCAGCCTATTTAAAATTCCCTTTGAAAAGGTCTCTGTTTGGGTGAGTTCCGTGGGCTCTGCCTAGAGAGCGGCAGATTATCTGAAAATAGGTGTTATTGATTACAACCAGGTGGTCTTTGTGGAAAGGGGTCCACTTGAACCAAAATAAATATTTGCCAGCACAAAGAACAAGCTGGTCCCTGTTGCGGGGCGGGGGCGTTGTCGCGGCCGCCGGCAGCCAGCCCTCTCTGGCCTCCGGGCGGCGGGGGCGCGTTGTGCGCAAACCCGGGTTGTGTTTCTTCAATTAGGTGGCCGGGGGCGCACAAAGGCCCCGCCGGCTCCCGTGCCACAGGCTCACAGCGAGGGCCGGCTGCAGGCCGAAGCCTGCTCGGGCCTTGGAATTGTATTTTCTTTGGCTTTCTGGCTCGCTCCTTATTATTTATTTCTTTTCCCTCTGTTTTATTTTTATTTTCAAGTTGCCGGCTGGGCTGGATGCGGTCCATTCACCCCGCTGCCTTGGAGCGCGGCGCACAGACAGCCGGAGCCGGCTCGGGCTCAGCCCCCACCCCGCCGCCCCTCGGCCGCCCGGCCGCCGCCGCCCCCGGGGAGGGCGCAGGGGGCGGCGCGGGGTGGGGAGTGTGCCAGGCTGCCCCCCGTTGCCTGGCTGGAGCAACACGAATCCAGCTCAACTGTGAATCCCTCCCCAGTCCCAGGCTCCCGTGACCTGGAAGTAATAATGTGGCTTTCTTGAAAAGATGATAGTAATTTGGGGTGAGATTTGGAGGTCAGTTCAGGAGAAAGCTGAAACTTTGTGTGACCCTTACTCAGGTCCCCTTTCCCCCATTCTAAATGCAGACTCTGCCCCTGCCTCCTGCCCAGGGTCAACAGAGACGTCTCCTCAGGGGCCCTCCGGGGTGGCCCCACTCCCTTCTCCAGGCTCTGAGAAGAAGTCTTCTCTTGCCTCTCCAGATGCCAAACCTCGCCTCTCCAGATGCCAAACCTCGCCTCTCAAGAGCCAGTGGTGGCTGGGTGGGCTGAGGGGGAACTATGGAGAGAAAGGGGGGGGGGGGGTCCCTTCTCAGTCAGTATAGGGAGGCCAGAGCATGGGGCCATACCAACATCTTGAAGAGGCTTTGGGGAGGCCCCTCTGGCAGCCAGAGGGGGTTGTCTAATGCCAAGCATAGAGAGCTGGAGTCTGAAAAATATGTGAGATATAGGGAGAGCAATTCTGGAAGGCAGTTTGAAGAGCTGGGGTCAGAAAGAAGAAAGACAAGGAAATAACCTAAGGCGATAGAAAGAAAGATACAGTACACCGTTTCCGTGGAGTCAGATCACAGGATGTCTGACAGAGGCAGGAGAGGGATCAAGAAAGAATTCCACAGCTATGAAGACCTTGTATTACAGACCTGGTGCTTCCCCCGCTTAGCTACAAATTGCAAACTGCTCCCTAGCCCAGGCAGCCTCTTGTTTCAGTGAAGAAGACATTCCTGGTGGCTGCTGTTGAGCTAGAGGTCTATTTGCTGGCAGTATACTAAGTGTTGTAAAGTAGAATTTCAAGACAATGATGTCTACTTAAAAACATCTCTGCCTCTGTCTCTCTTTGGCAGCGATTTCCTCTCCTCCCTAAGTCATAGCAAGAGCTACCATTAAGTCTCCGTGGCATAAGCAGCATGCCGCAGGCCAGCCCTACTAGGGCTCAGAGGACTTTCCAATCCAGAAGGGAACCAGGGAGTGGAAGTACACTGGAAGGCACTTCATTCTGCCTTGTGCTCTTCAGCTTTCCCCTGAGAAGTCACTTGGCTTCCTTGCCTGTGTCCCCTCCAAGCCCCAACATCGCTAGTGAGGACCAACCAGTTAGCGAGTCACAAGGGGCTCCCGTCTCAGGGTCAGGCTGACCTAAGACTTGGGAGTAGGAATTACCTTGTCAAGGTGGAAACATGTCAGCAGGCTCAGCCACAAGCAAAGCAGTGCCCAGATGTGCAAGAAAAGAATGGCTTAGTAGACGATTGCTGTTCACAGCCACGGGCACCAACCTATGAACACATCAGGTGGCAAGCAGAAGCAAATTGTTTTTTAGAGCTAAAAATGTCCTTTAAGGACATGTAATTCGTCGATTCCACCACTCATTTAAAAAAACCAGTGTCGGGTATACAGGTCTTTGGAATCATCTAGGGCACCTAAAGATCCTGATTCGGGAACCCGCCCCATGGCTTAGCGGTTAAGTGCGCGCGCTCCACTGCTGGCGGCCCGGGTTTGGATCCCGGGAGCGCACAGACACACCGCTTCTCCGGCCATGCTGAGGCCCGGTCCCACATACAGCAACTAGAAGGATTTGCAACTATGACATACAACTATCTACTGGGGCTTTGGGGAAAAAAAAAGGAGGAGGATTGGCAACAGATGTTAGCTCAGAGCCGGTCTTCCTCAGCAAAAAGAGGAGGATTAGCACAGATGTTAGCTCAGGGCTGATCCTCCTCACCAAAAAAAAAAAAAAAAAAAAAGATCCTGATTCGGGGTTCTGCAGTGGGGCCCAGGGATTCTGCACTTACAACAAGTGCTCTCAGGTGATTGTGGACACAGCTAGACCTGGCAGATACCCTCAGTGGTGTGCTGGTTAAAGTTAAGAACCAATTGGGTGCATCTCTTCTCAGCTCTGAGTTCAGAGTCTTCACGTAAGTAGCCTGAAATTGGCCATGCTGGAAGTATTTATACCCGGGAAATCAGCAAACGCTACATATGAGGCCCCTGCTACCAGTCCCCTCAAGAGCCAGTTGTTGTTACTTGGACCTTTCTGAGAGACCCACAACAAGGAAGTGACACAGCTCCTTGGGAGCAGAGCCAGGAGAGGAACCTGGATTCAGGGCTCTGCCCACTGTACCAGACTGCACCTCGCTGTGTCCTCTTAGCAGAAATCATGACCACGCAGTGCAGGGGTGAGCCCCACACACTGGTGCCTTTGACCACAGCTAGAACAAAATCAGAAAGCAAAACAAGAAACAAATGCATGTAGCCTGTCTTTCCTTCCTCTTCACTTTGCAAATGAGTCCTTAAGAAAGTGGTGTGACGGTGGGAGCAGCTGAGTGCCCAGGCCTTGGGCTTGTGTTCTTTGAGGGGAAAGTGGAAAAGGCAAGAGAATGATTCTGGGAAATATAGTTGGAGTCTTGGCAAATTTCAGAGGCCAAGTAGAAGGCATTTTTGCCAGCTCACCTTGGATGATTCTAACCAGAAACGCTGTGGCAGTGTTGTGATGGGGTGGATGGCAGAGTGAGGTCATGCTGGAGAAATGGGACAAAGAGAAGGGCATGCTTCATTGTTTTGTGTTTCCTTCAGAGCTGACTTAAGAAAACAACAGAAATTAAGTTCACGTGAAAACCACATTAAAAAACAAAAACAGCATCTGATATGACCCTCCAAAACTCTGGAATTTTAGAGATCGCTGTTATTTGGAGACATTCCCTTGCATGGAGTCAGGTTTCTAATTGTTCTGGCCTCTGCTGGTTCTTCCTCATTCAGCACTCCAATTCATAGGATCACAGGTTTATAGAGTTTATTTTAGAGATGAGAAAAACTTAAGGCCCAGAGGGGTAACATAATTTGCCCAAGATTGCAACACTATTTCTTAGTTCAGAAGCAGCTGGAATTCCAGTTTCCTAGATCTACTCCAGCCCTGGATCTTAATCCAGATCTCTAGACATTAAAATGTACTGTCTCTAAGTTATCTTTTGTTAAAAATCATTATAAAAGAAATGCATGGCTATAATAGAAAATCTGTAAAATATAGACTATTAAACAATTACAATAAAAATGACGGTCATGCTGCCACTGAAAGATGATTGGGTAACCAATGTGAATCAGGTACTCTTGCTTCCACCTAGACCGGTGGTTCTCAGCCTCATTGTGTACTATTGTCACCAGGAGAACTTGTAAAAATCTCTGTGAAGGGTTGAAAAATCCCAGTGCCCAGGTTGTACTCCTAAGGAATTAAAGGAGAATCTGAGGGTTGGGGGCAGCAAGCATCAGTATTTTTTGTAGCTCCTTAGATGATGCCAGTGTGTGCCCAAGGTTGAGGACCACTGGACTAGAATATTCTCCTGCCATATCTTTGCATAGCTGGCTCCTTCCCATTGGCCACTTCTCAATGTTAGCTGCTCAGAGCGGCCTGCCCTCACCACTCCTTCTAAAGCAGCTCCCTCCCTTCCAGTCATTCTCTAGCCCAGTCCTTTTTAATGTTCTTTGTGGTATGTATTATTATTCAAAACTATCGCAAATGTACGCATGTATTTGTTTATTTTCTATCTCCCTCCTTTAGTGAGTAAGTCAGTGGAGGGGGGGGCCTTTGACTGTCTTCTTCAGAGCTGTACCCACACTGCCCTTAGCAATCCCTAGAACCGGAGGGCCTCAAAACACATTTGATGAATGAGTGAATGGATTTGTGGTTACTTCATCTTTCTTCGTGTGTATGTAAACATATGTATATATACATATGCAACAAAATTGTATGTTTTAAAAATATATTTCAGTTGGTGTCAAGGTGGCAGCATAGGGGGACTCTGAACTCACCTCCTCCCATGAACACAATAAATTCACAGCTACTCTTGGAAAAATTAATCCTGAGAGAGAAGTGAAAACTGGATAAAAAGAGCCCCTGCAACAAGGGACAGTCCTGACTGAGGTGGAAGAGCCAGAAATTCCCTTCTGGAGAGAAAAAAAGCCACCTTCACAAGCCACAGCACTTTACAGCTGCCCGGGAGCAATCCAAAGGTACACAGCCCTCCCTGGAGCAGTGGGGGCCCTCAGCAGGGGAGCGTTACTGCTATCAGCGTCCTTTGGTCCCAGCACAACCAAGACATGCGTCATAATATCTGGCTTTGCTGGCTACTAACAACGGAGAATACCCCCAGAAAAGCTGTCGGACATAAGGGAAGAAAAGCTGGTTCTTAAAGGGCCCGTGCACAAATTCACCCATTTTGGAAAGCAACCTAAAATCACCAGAAAGAAAGGTGCACAGTCCTTTGGTGAAAAGAGACTCACCTAATAGGCTCTGGGTGCATCTCAATGAGAGGTGAGGCCTCTCCAGGGGCTGAGACATTGGCAGCAGCCATTATTATGACCTAGTACATGTGTGCTGACACAGATGCTGGCAGACACCACTGGAGTTCTTCCCCTGGCCTGCTAGCCGAGGGTCTGCCCCACCCACTAGGGCATTGATTTAATCCAGCTCAGCCAGGGCAGGCAGCCCACCCTAGGGACTGGCCCCACTCAACGGCAAGCCCTCAGGCAACTGGTGGGCCTGCATAGGCTGGGTCCCTGGATCCTCTGCAGCTGGGTGAGTGGGTGCACCTCTGCAGGGCAGGGCGGACATGAGGAGCAGGTGGAGTGTGTGGGGCCTCTGCAGTGAGGCGACATCCACTTCAGGGTGTTGGAGCGCACGCATGGGGCAGGACTGTGTTGACAGTATGTGTGGCCCCATGGGCGTGGGGCTTGTCAGCTGCAGAAGACTTGTGCTTCTCAAACAGCCACATAGGGGATCCGCCCCATCTTCCAAAGCCTGAAGCAATTGGGTGCTCCCATGCCTGGGACCAGCCCCACTCAGCTGCAATCTTGAGAGAGCTGACAAGAGCCTTGCAGGCTGGAATCCTACAGCAATTGTAAGCCCCTGAGCCTAACAACCAGCCACACTGGGCGCCTACTCACTTAACAGAAAAACTGCAACAGAAATGTGCTATTAGACCTTGTAGCCAATTGTGCTGGGCCCCCTGCCCCCCACCACCACCCAATAAAGTGACTGAAAGGTCCATAGCAGCCACACACAGCTGAGCAATACAACCAGCCAGCCAGGGGGGTTGAAAAGATAAACAAAATTTATTTGAAAAGATAAACAAAATTGACAAATCTTTAGCTAGACTCACCAAGAATAAAAGAGAGAAGGCTCAAGTAAATAAAATCAGAGAGAGGAGAAATTACAACAGACACCTCAGAAATACAACAGATTATAAGAAAATATTACGAAAAGCTATTCGCCAACAAATTGGATAATCTAGAAGAAATGGATAATTTCTTAGAATCATACAACCTTCCAAAACTGAAGAAGAAACAGAGAATTTGAGTAGACCAATCACCAGTAAGGAGATTGAACAGTAGTCAAAAACCTCCAAAAAATAAAAGTCCAGGACCAGACAGCTTCTCTGGTGAATTCTACCTAATATTCAAAGAAGACTTAATACCTATCCTTCTCAAACTCTTACAAAAAATTGAAGAGGAAGGAAGCTTCCTAACTCATTCTATGAAGCCAGTGGTAGCCTAAGACCAAAACCAGACACAGACAACACAAAAGAAAATTACAGACCAATATCATTGATGAACGTCGATGCAAAAGTCCTCAACAAAATACTAGCAAATTGAATACAACAATACATTAAAAAGATCATACACCATGATCAAGTGGGATTTACTCCAGGGATGCAGTGATGGTTCAACATTCACAAATCAATCAACATGATACACCACATTAACAAAATGAAGAATAAAAATCATATGATCATCTCAATAGATGCAGAGAAAGCATTTGACAAGATATAGCATCCATTTATGATAAAAACTCTGAATAAAATAGGTATAGAAGGAAAGTACCTCAATATAATAAAGGCCATATATGACAAACCCACAGCTAATATCAGTCTCAATGGTGAAAAACTGAAAGCTATCCCTCTAAGAACAGGAACCAGACAAGGATGCCCACTTTCACCACTCCTATTTAACATAGTATTGGAAGTCCTAGCCAGAGCAATTAGGCAAGAAAAAGAAATAAAAGGGCTCAAAACTGGAAAGGAAGAAGTGAAGTTGTCACTATTTGCAGATGAAACCCTAAAGAATCCACCAAAAAACTTATAGAAATAATAAATGAATATGGTAAACTTGCATGATACAAAATCGACATGCAAAAATCAGATGTGTTTCTACACACTAACTACAAAGTAGCAGAAAAAGAAATTAAGAATACAATCCCATTTACAATTGCAACAAAAAGAATAAAATATCCAGGAATAAACTTGACCAAAGAGGTGAAAGATCTGTACACTGAAAACTATAAAACACACTATTGAAAGAAATTCAAGACTACACAAAGAAATGGAAAGATATTCCGTGCTCGTTGATTGGAAGAATTAACATAGTTAAAATGTCCTTACTTCCTAAAGCAATCTACAGATTCAGTGCAATCCCTATCAAAGTCCCAACAACATTTTTCACAGAAATAGAACAAGGAATCCTAAAATTTATATGGAGTAACAAGACTCCAAATAGGCAAAGGAATCCTGAGAAGAAGAACAAAGCTGGAGGTATCACACTCCCTGATTTCAAAACATACTACAAAGCTAAGACAAAAAACACAAAGCTAAAAACTACAAAACAGCATGATACTGGCACACAACAGACGTACAGATCAATGGAACAGAATCAAGAGCCCAGAAATAAACCCACACATCTATGGACAGCTAATTTTCGACAAGGGAGCCAAGAATATACAATGGGTAAAGCAAAGTCTCTTCAATAAATGGTCTTGGGAAAACTGGACAGCCACTTGCAAAAGAATGAAAGTAGACCATTATTTTACACCATACACAAAAATTAACTCAAAATGGATTAAAGACTTGAATGTAAGACCTGAAACCATGAAACTTCTAGAAGAAAACATAGGCAGTACACTCTTTGACATCTATCTTAGCAACATATTTTCAAGTACCATGTCTGACCAGGCAAGGGAAACAATAGAAAAAATAAACAAATGGGACTACATCAAACTAAAAAGCTTCTGCACAGCAAAGGAAACCATCAACAAAACAAAAAGACAACCTAACAGTTGGGAAAAGATATGTGTAAACCATATATCTGATAAGGGGTTAATATCCAAAATATGTAAAGAACTCATACATCTCAACAACAAAAAAACTAACAAACCAATTCAAAGCACTGGTGGGAGTGCAAACTGGCGCAGCCACTATGGAAAATAGCATGGAGATTCCTCAAAAAATTAAGAATAGAACTACCATATGATCCAGCTATTCCACTGCTGGATATTTATCCAAAGAACTTGAAAACATGAATGCATAAAGATACATGCACCCCTATGTTCTTTGCAGCATTATTCACAATAGCCAAGACTTGGAAGTAACCTAGATGCCCATCAAGTGACAAATGGATGCAGAAGATGTGGTATATATACACAATGGAATACTACACAGCCATAAGAAATGACAAAATCCAGCAATTTGTGACAACATGGATGGACGTTGAGGGTATTATGCTAAGTGAAATAAGTCAGAGGGAGAAAGTCAAATACCATATGATCTCACTCATAAGTAAAAGAAAAAACAACAACAAACAAACACATAGAGACAGAGATTGGATTGGTGGTTACCAGAGGGGAAGGGGGTAGGGAGCAGGGCAAAAGGGAGGATTAGGCACATGTGTGTGGTGATGGATTGCAATTAGTCACTGGGTGGTGAACATGATGTAGTCTATACAGAAATCGAAATATAATGATGTACACCTGAAATTTATATAATGTTACTGCAAGAAAAAAAAAGCAAAGATGAAGAAAAATCTTGAAAGCAGTCAGGGAAAATGACATGTCACATATAAGAGAACATCAGTTTGAAGGGCTGTGATTACTCCTCAGAAAACATAGAGGCAGAAGAGAGGGAATCTCATCTTTCAAGTGCTGAAAGAAAACATCAACCCAGGACATGAAAGGAGCAAAGATATCCTTAAGGATCGAAAGTTGAACCAAACCAAACCAAAACAAAGGATGATGGAGATGAGAGAAAACTAGGAGAATTCATCGCCAGACAACTGGCTACAAAACACTCTGTGAGAGCAACTTCTTCAGGCTGAGGTGAAATGACACGAGAGAGAAGCTGGGAACTTCAGGAACAAAGGAAGAACAACAGACATGGTTGTCTCTGGAAAAATGTGGTGGCCTATTTTTCTCCTCTTAGATTCTTTAATATATGTATGACTTTGAATGAAAAAGGACACCACAGTCTGAGAGGGTAGCATTCAAGTCATACAAGGGTGACCCACATGACAACTGTGACAGAGTGGAAGGTAAAGAATCCATATGGCTGTAAGGCCTCTACATTTTATTTCATTGGCAAATGTTATGTCTAATTAGACTGTGAAACAATTCGTATACACAGTGTTATTCCCAGGACAACTAAAAACCATACAAACTCACTCAAGAAAAATTGGAAAACCTCAATAGTCCTATATGAGGAAATTTGAATGAAGCAGTGAAAACATTCACACACAGGTTCCTGTGAGGACATAAGTTGTGATTTCTCTTGGTTTAGTGCCTAGGAGTGGGTTTGTTGGGTCATATGTTAAGTATGTCCCACCCGAGGTCCTCATGTGTCGTCTGCACACGTGGCCTTCCCCCCAGAATCTTCACACACATCCATTCTTCCCTCATGCATTCCAAAGCTGCATCCTAGCAACAGGCCACACAGTGCCCACTTGGCCTCTGGTCTAGTTGGGACCTGAAGGAGAAAACTTGGAGCCCAGCTCTCTACCGAAGGACAGACCTCACCCAGCTGCTCTATGGGAGGTTCCCTGGGCAAGCTGTGCCCCTCACCCCCACCCAGGGCACCAGGGGGCCAGCAACTGCCAAGAGGGCTCCGCTGCCTCCAGCCCCCTCACGGAGTCCACCAACTTCCCTTGGCCAGCCAGGGTCAGCCCCGCCATCCACTCGCAGGCCATCCTACAGAGGTCCAGTGACTTTACATCCACGATTTCTGATAGCAACTCCCAGAAAATGGGCCATGATCTGGAAGACCCTGTGCTCCTTTCTGGGGGTCCTTACCTCCATCTGCAGGCCTGGCCATCAGAGGAAGGCTGAGCTATCTGGTCACACCTCTGAGGTGTCCTGCAGCTCGGCATCTGCTGTGGGCAAAGTCACCCTCGTGTGGCCCAGGAGCAGGGAGTCACCCCGATGCTGCCCACAACACCCAGTTGTGCCCAAGATTCCTGCAGGGAGAAGATGGGAGAGAGCGGGGAAGAGATGGTCAAGCAGGAGGAAGGCCCCCCAGTCACAGAGGCAGGATGACCAGGAAAGGGGCCCTGACAACCCTGGCGGGGAGAATCGTCTGCATTCAGGCCCCTGGGCGTCCAGGGAGGCCTCTGTTCCTTCGTGTTCAGCCCTGGGCCTCTGCAGACAAACCTCCACACCACTAGCTCAGATGACAGATCCAACCAGAAATCCCAGAGCTCGTGTATGAGCTCCTACAACAAACGAAATGCCGTCACCAGCTCATATAGCTCCACTCGAGGGTTCCCATCAGTGCAGAGGAGGAGAGGTCTGGCCACATCCCATGCCCAGCTGCCCCAGAGGTCATCCAAGAAGGTGAGTGAGGCGGGCCCTGGGGCTCCCTCTGCAGCCTCGGTGCTTTCCCAGAGGAAGACCCAGTATGGAAAGGACACAGAGGCAACAACAGGGCAGACACAAACGCAGAGGAACTGGTCACCCACATCTGAGAGTTCCAGGCCCTGAAAATGTAAGATTCCTCTGCTGCCACACAGGCGAGGGGACCCTCTGAGGCTGCCACCACCCCCTGAGGTGGGTTTTCGAGTCATCACGGAAGACCCAGACTTGCAGAAGGAAGCAGCACTCCAGACCATCAACAGTGCATTGCGGTGTGAGACTGAGGCCATCTGGGACTGTGGCACGACACAGCCTTCCTGTTCTGTCTCCTGCCTGCTGCAGGGACTGCTCCTCCACCAGCTGTCCCTCCAGCCCCCAGTATGGCTCCACAGCCGGGGAAGTGGAGGAAGATCCAAGATTCCCCGGGCCCAGTGGCCATCCAGGAAACTGCTGGAGTGGCCACGTCTGGGCATCCTTTGTCTCAGAGGAAGCACAGTTCACCAGGCCCCCTCGTCTCCCTGTCACAGCCCCTTCCAGACACCTCTTCACACTCATTGCCCTCAGCCCTGTGCACCTTGCTGACCCCTGCTTCCTCCTCAGTATCAGGCAGGGCTGACCTGTCACCCAGGCCCGCAAAGCCCACCCTCCCTGCTCCCTCCCCCGCACCAGGCATGGAGTCTGCAACCAGAAGCCCAACTTCTGGTTGGCCTGGCCCTGCAACTGTCGCAGCATCCCCTCCCCGCTTCATGTTGAAGTCACCTGGGTCCCCCCTCTGAATGGGGGGGAGGAGGCCATTTGAAACCCAAGGCCACAGTGTCAGCTGCAGCAGATGCAGATCTGCCTTCCCTGCAGCTCCCAGCACCTCCAGAATGGAGTCCCCCTCCCCCATGTGTATAGACCCTCCTGTCTCCCCCTCACAGGTCCCCCTTCCCATCACTGATCCTAGTGCCCCTCCCTCCACCGGCCTGCCAATCACTTCTGCTCTCAGTTCCAGCCCCTCCACCAGCACATCTGCAGGCCTGACTCCCCAGCCAGCTTCTGACACTGAAGTCACCCCCATGGACACCACTCCACCTCCCCAGCCTCTCCTCTGGTGTCTCCCCCTGGCTCTGGTGGGAGCATCTTCCCATCTGCCCAGGCTCTTCAATGTCCCCCAGTGACAGCATGGCCTCAGTCACCACCAGCCTGTCTACACTGAGGCTCTGCAGCCCCACCCCAACTCTCAAACTTCCCGTGAACCCTGGAGCCACCGCCCAGCCCCTATCTGGGGCCTCTGATGGGCAGCGGCATGGAGCCATCACCTTACACAGCTCTCTCCAGAATAGAACACTGGCAGCTCCAGCCCCAGCCTGGGCCCCAACCTCTGCTCCAGGCCAGCCAGACTTGGGCAGGACAACAAGGCGAGCTTTTCAGGTTTCAATACCCACACCTTCCCTCTTGGGCACCCATACCTACACCTGGCCAGCCTTTGCTGCCATCCCAGCTATATTCCCCTGTGGCACAGCCCACACCTCTGGCTTTGCAGCTACCACCTACACATGGAGCACTGTGATCAATGCTGAGCCCAAAATTAGGCAGCAACAATCCACATTTGACAGCACAAGCCCAGCCCGCTTGAGGTTGCCCGTCCTGGCAGCACCTAAGGGCTTTGGGAGCAGAAAGCCTGTCTCAGATCTGATCTCTTCCTTTGCAGGACTCAGCATTACAATACAGACAAGTGGGGCCCTGAGCGCCACACCCCATTATAGGGGATGGTTGGGCCTGAACAGCTGGGCCCCCTCACCAGAGAACTCCCATGGTGACCAGAGGACCTAGCACTGGGAAGAACCCTGGGTTTGGAGGCACTTCTACCCCTTCCTTAAGTCACATCCCCAGGGGCCCACCAAGGAAGAGACACCTTACGTCCAGCTGAGGGCCCAGCACCACTGCCAGCAAGTGCCGTTAGGGGCGTGTCCATCCCCACCTCCACTCCCAGCAGCCCTGCATCTCCGGGGGCACAGCAAGGAGCGGCCTTGCCATTTGGGCCCCTTCATCCCCTGTTCCCATGGTCAGGGTCCTCAGGACAGTAGACAGGGACACTTGGCCAGTTTCCTTCCAGTCCTGGAGCAGTGGAGACAGCTCCTGCCACCCACCATTGACCATTCCCCTCTCCCCGTCTTCCTCCCAGAACCCTTGTGTCTTCCCCATAACTTATAATAAAGCCTTGTTCTTCTTCCTTTGGAAAAAAAAATATATATATTTCAAATTTAAATTCAAAAAGATTTTAAATTAAAAAACAGTGTTTAATATTTTTGGCTCATGCTTCTTTCATTTGCCATTTTGAGAACATTGTCTAAAACCACTGCATGTTTTCTAAACATGATTTGTAATGTGTTATGCTCTCATATCCTGGACGTGGACACATTCCTGGAGCACCCCTCTGTCTTGATCCCTCCCCTCCCCGCCCCCGTCATTGGATTAACTCTTCCTCCTGCCTCAGGTTTCACCTGGATGTCTGTTCCTCAGACAGGCTCTCCTTGGTGCCCCAGACTAGGTTAGGACCCCTATCGCCCTGTCTCTCCTTTGACAACTGTGTGTCAGCTGCCTCTAGAACACGCTTCATGGTGCTCCTGGTGTATTTTGTTTTTCCAACGTGTCTCCAGGACTGTGCTGAGCGCCCAAATATTTGTTGAATGTAGCATAGTATTTCACCCTATTATGGTCCACACTGCATTAACCCATTTCCTTATTGTGGTACACTTAGGTTTTTCACCACTACAAATAATCCTATGGCAAACAGCCTTGTGTATGCCTTTTATATCACAGTTTTTCAAAGTCTTCCACAGTCATTTTATCAGTCCAGCAATGATTAGATGATATTTTATGCTCTCTGTAAATCTTCTAAACATGATAATGGCTATTAAAGAGCTTTCTGGGTATGCCAGAGCCCTCTCTCACCACTTAACTGTTGGAGGCGGCCGTTTCAATAAGAGCGCTTTCACTTTGTGATCTGGAAGCGTCTGGCGCCACCTCTTGGCCAGAGGCACACCACACTAACGGAGAGTGCCGGCTTGCTTAGGATAGACCATTTCTGCAGGTTCCCTTCCCTTGAGCTGAAGCACAGGCTAGCTCAGCAGTCGACGCGTCGGGGGTGCCTTAAGACGTACTGGACGAGCCAGTTCCTCGGGGGCCCTTAGTTTCTCCACTTGTGAAAGAACAGGCTGGGTTCAGGGTTTTCATAGGTCCTTTTCACTGCTAAGCTTCTAGGATCCTGTGCGTCCGCAGTGGAGGCAGGAGCAGAGACAGGAGGCAGGTGAGCTGTTTTGTCTCAGGTTAGACCCAGGCTGGGGCTGAAAGCAAGGGTGGAGTCCAGGGACCGGGAGACGGTGAGGCTTTGGCAGGGGATGAGGCCCAGGGTGGGACAAACCACAGGGCCGGGCTCCACCTTGCCTGGCCTTTGCCCAGCATTGTCAGAATCATCATCATCTCAACTTCGTCGTCGCTCGAAGCACCATTTACTGGGAGCCTATACCAGGCACCATGCTGGGTGCTTTCCATATTGTTTCATTACTGTCCTTTCATACTATTGTCCTGACAGTAGCCCTTTAACATAGGTATTATTGTTATTTACGACTGGAGAAAAAAATCATTCAGAAAGGTTAAGAACTAGTTTTAGATAACAAGACCAGTAAATGGGAGAGCTGAGTTTGACCAAGTCTGGCTGTCTTCAAAGCCCCTGAACTTCACACTCTATTGCCTGCCTTCAACTCTCCTCCTTTATCACCTTTCATGCTTTCAGCAAGGGGTATCCTTAAGAGACAGTCACAGGTTCAGCGTGTGTCTGGCTCCCACCAGTGCTGGGAGGAACCGAGAGCTATCAGGATGATTATGGTCTCTAACCGCCACTTTTAGTTCAACTGAAACCACCTTTGCTTGGTCCAAACGGCCCACTAATTAGTGAATCCATCACCTACTTTTCACTTCATTGGTACGGATGAAGTCACCCTGTGACCATGGAGACAAGCCTCACCTTCCTCCCAGGCTCCTTGATGCCAAGTACAAAGGTAGATGTATGTGGCCTCTCGGTCCCCCGAAGGAAATAATTTGAGGGTGTGGCACCTTCTCCATTCCCCAGACTCTCTAGCCCTTCTTGTCCTGGGGAGCAATCCCCTGACCTTGGCTGCCACCTTCCTGATGAGCTTTCCTTCAGGAACGGTGACCCCCAGGCATGAGGTTTGTGGGTAACCCCAGGAAAGAGCACTGAACCAACTAGGAAGCAGAAGCCCTGGGGCCGGCCCCGCTTTCCCACTCCATAGCTGGGGCACTGGCAAGTCACAGAGTCTCTGAGCACTTTCCCATCCTGAAAAATGGGAATGGTACACTTTCCTCCCTCCCTAGAAAGCTGGTCTCCACCTCTAACTTCTTCTCCAATCCAGCCTGCACACCAACAGCAGAAATATATTCCTAAAATACTTGTTTAGTCGTGTCATTGCCCCCTCAAACATTTGGTGGTTGACTCATAGAGGCAGGATTCAAATTCAGGTCTGACACCAAACCTCCGACTCCTCTGACCACATAGTGCTACTTCCCTCGGCGTGCCGGTGCTGTGCCGTGCGTGCCGTGTAAACCAGCAGGGCACCTCCCAGAGCCACATGCAAATGTACATCCTGTTCTGTTAGTCTCGGTCGCCCACCTCTCTACCCCTCCCCTTTCCCTGTTTCAAATCTTACCCATCCATTTGCCAAGGTCAGCTGCCAGCTCCTCCAAGAAGCCTTCCTCTACCTGTCTCCCTCAGCACTTTTTTCATACTTCAATTGTAGCATTTCATTTACTTAATTCATTTATTTTAATTTTATACCTGTGCACAAAATTTTGCTTACAGTGGTGGGTTCCATGACCCCCAACCCCCAAAGGGTCCCCCGTCAAAAGCTGATGATTACCCAGAATGCCCTGGGAACTGAATCCCCCTCTCCCTAACGGAGACCCCAGACCACGTACTGGAGTGAGGATATTTCTCTGAGGACACCTGTTCTGACTTTCTAACCAGCCAAAATTCCAGGGAAGTTTGATTCTTAAAGAGCTGCTAGTCCCAGGCAGATCGTCTCCCATGAGAAGCCTGGTTCTGAGAGCCCAGCTCATTCCCAAGCTCGGTGGGCAGAGTAAGCCCTGCAGGCACTCTGCAGAGGAAGGCGGTCTCTTAGGAATGCAAAACAGGCACATCCACAATCTCTCAGGCTCAAAACAGCAAGGCAGGGGCCTCTGGAGCAAGATTCCAGCAACTACTGCAAAAGGCAGTGATGGAAAGTAGGGTGGGGGATCCCACAGATGTAGGTGTTATCAACAATTATCCTCACACAGTGATCTGCAGGATACATTGTGAAATGAACAGAACACTGCTGAACAGTGTTTCTAGCATGCTACTTTTTGTGTGAGAATGGGGGGATGTAAATATATACGTTTTGCTTATATTTTTCAAAAAGAAACAGCAACGTGATAAAACTAATAAGAATGGTTACCTTAATATAAGAGGAAAAGAATAGACAGGGCATAGGAATAGAAAGGAGTTTTCTAAACTCTGTTCTATGATTTTTGAAACCATATCAATTCTTCGTATAATTAATAAAAGAAAACAGTTAAATCAAAAAAGGAAAGCAAAAACAAGCTCTAATAATTGGAAATAAACTGAAATAAATGCCCCTAACTCTGGGTCAAGATGGTGCATAATCACACAGAGAAAAGAACTATTTCAAGTGACTTGAAAACAGTTTGTTGACCGTACATCCCTAGTAGGATTTATTATAAAGACTTTTTTTAATCCCAAATAATTTTAAATCTATAATCAATAGTCTTATTGTTAGCAGTAATGTCAATATTATTTGGGGGGGAAACTGTTATAAGCATGTTGCATAAGGCAAAAAAATTGCTTTCTCCACAATCAGCAGTTCCCCCCTTTAGTTCTGGTCCACCAGACTGGTCTAAGCCCCTCAGGATCCTTTATCGCAGTGGCTGGAAGCATCCTTGCTTCCTTCTTCTTGCATCCCCAGTGTCTGGCTCACAGTCAGCCCTCAACGAGCATCTGTTGGGTTGAAATAAAGTCCAAGGCACCAGGACTCTACTTATATGCCCCCGACTCACAGCCTATCCAATATCCAATAGGCCTCTGAGACCTGTCTTTCGTACCTGGAGGCCTCCTTTGATCTTTGTCACAGCCCCACGCAGGACTCTGGGCTTTGCCCATGAAGCATTAGTGGCAGGCTGCCTTTCAGCCCTGAAAGTACTCTCCCTTTCAGCCCCTCAGCTTCAAACCCATGCTCTTACCCCATTTTGCCATGTCAGTAGTCATTTACTTTTAACAAAGAGATTTTTCCCTTTATTATTTCATCAACTCCTCCTCTTAACCCCATTTTAAAGCTCCATTTTACAAACAAGGAAACTGAGACTCGATGAAGTTAAGTCATTTGTCAAGTCCCCTCTGCTAGTGAACGATGTAGATTGGTCAAAAGTTCTTTGGACAGATATGGGTTCAAATCCACTACAAACCGTGTTGACATGAGCAAATCATTCATTCATACATTTACTGATTTAAAAACCGTTTATTGAATCTGCGAGGCACAGTGTTGGTGCTAGGAATACAGAGGCGAATGGAGAATATAGACAGGGTTCTCCAGGGATAGCTGAGGTTCCATTTCCCCAGCTGTCAAAATGGGAATAATATCTGTCTCTGCCACAAATGAAGGAATACTCGAATTGAAATAAAACGAAATATATACAATTAGTATAGATGTTTAGCATAGATATAGATATAGGAGGATAGTTTACATCAACAGGCTAGGCAAATCTTCAGGATTTTCCAGATGCTTCTGTGATACTTCAGATGATACTTCCAGATGCCGACTGGGCAGATTATCCAGAGGCCCTGGTAAAAAAAAACCTGCCTCTTTCTAGAACATGTAAGTCCAAAGGTGTTTATTAAGCACTGGCCAGGGGCTCTACCCTGTGCTGTGCGTGAGGCGTCCCCCCATGTGGAAGACAGGACCAGGAACGTGTGCCGACCGTCCATGGTAATGTCTGACGGTCCTGTGAGTCCTCTCAGAGGGTGATCATGGCAGAATGTAGGCAGAATGAGTGTTTTTAAACTCAGGGGGGGCCGGCCCTGTGGCTCAGCGGTTAAGTGTGCACGTTCCGCTGCTGGCGGCCCGGGTTTGGATCCCGGGCGTGCACCAACGCACCACTGCTCGGGCCATGCTGAGACCGCGTGCCACATACAGCAACCAGAAGGATGTGCAGCTATGACATACAGCTATCTACTGGGGCTTTGGGGGGACAAATAAAATAAAATAAAATAAACTCATGGGCCTTCAAGACAGGCAGATCTGGCTTTGGGTCCTTGCCCTGCCATTTACTAGCTAGTGACTCTGGACAAGTTCCTTACCTGAGCTGCCTCTAGTGAAAAATGGGTGGGTGTAATAACACTACCTCATAGGATCACTGGAAAATTAAATAAGGTAATGTACACAAAAGGATTAAAACAGAACCTAAGACACAGTAAGAACTCAGTAAGTAGCCCATATAGTAAGTTTCTTCTACTATAGCACAAGTCTTGAGTTTCTCACTTGCCTGAAAGATACTTTTGTCTTCTAGAACAGCCAATGCAGTCAGGATGCATGGGATGAAGATGCAGAAATGGCCCACACCAGTTGCTAGCCCCTGAAGCCCCAGTGCAAATCTCTCTTTGCAGGGCTCAGCTCCAAGGAGTCCAGCTGGGTGCATCTGGCTGGAGAGATTAAATTATTTTTGAATTCCTAACTGAATGTTCTTTTAATGGAAACTTAATGACAGGCATTGAAATAGATTTCCTCCATAAGCCCTCCTCCCGCGGCGCCCCCCACACGGCTCTGGGTTGCACAGTTCCCGATAACCTTTATTCCCTACCCCTGGACTTTTATCTCCCCAGTGACAAACAGCTCTTGCTGGACAGAAAGAGGAAATTCCAGTCATTGTTCTCAAACTTCTGGCTTCCAAAATAAAATGCTCTATCTCCCCTGTCAAGCTTTGATTGACATCCACTTCCTGTAATGGCAGACAACAACGGCCCAGGGGCGGGGTCAGGGGCTCATTTGCATTCTTTGCATCAGAGGTTTTCATAACATTTGTTGTAGACAGAGGAAGATCCCCCATGCTACTCACAGAATCACCTTGTTGAGGACCCATCTCCAGCATCATGAAGAATCTCCCAAGAAGGCACCTCAGCCGTCCACACAATCCACCAAGGAAGTTCTTTGCTGTCCTGTTCCACACCCCTCAGCCGTGGAAACAGATGGACACTCGAATCATCTTTGACAACTTAGGCAATCTTTGGCAACTTAGAGAAGATCTTTTCCTTCTACCCTTTCTTTCTTCAGAAATAAATTATTAGACAGTCTCCCAAATGTTAACTCTAAATATTGGAGCTTGAGCCAACCTAAGTCCTGGAAATTTAAACCAGGATCAGACTCTCCAAGTCAAAACCCCCATAGCAACACAGCTAAATTAGGTTATTCACGGATAATCAGTACCAAGGAAAACTTTGAATATGGTAATGCATCATGGGATGCAGTTTTTCTTGAAAGGAATAAGAAATGTTGAATTCCTTTTAAGATGGATAAATCAGTAAATATAATAAGACGGCACACCTGTAGCAATAGCAGTACTGATGTGGTCAGGACCTGCTGGGAACAACGTTACTGCACTGGAATAAAAAGCCGGCCTCTAACACCAGCATTAACCTATAGGCCTTCTGGAACCTTCTGTTTTCCATTTATTTTCTTTACTCACTGAGCTCCTATGCCCTTGGTAACCCCCTTTCTCCAAATGTCCAGGGTTCTTATGCTGCTTTTGCATTCCAGCTGCCCCTTAGGACTATCAAAAGGTACCTCGGAGGCCTCATTTCCTCAAGGCTTTATTGGATGTAAATATGTTAATGGTTGCTAGAGGTTCAATGGGAATTTGCATTAAAAAGAAGACTCCAGGTGACAGAATGCCTTAATCCTAATAAAGGAATATTTGGAAGCAGACAGACTTCCACTGAATAACCCAGAAAGAAATGCCAATCACACAGATTCCAGTTGTTGTTCAGCTCTCTTAACAATCAAAAGGAATGGACTGTTTAGGATCATTTCTCCTCCAGCAATCCCCAAGCATGCTGCTAACGAGCAGGAGAACAGACCAGAAGGAGTGTGTTCTGACCTCCAGTTTATAAAGCAAATACAGAGTCATAAAACCTCATGACAACGGGCCAGCAGAGAATTCTAGCTCCCTCAAACTTGTTATACCTAATTTCCTTTAACTTTGTCAGTAGGTTAAATCACAATGCCAACACACTTATAGGCACAGAGTAATCTCCAATGTGGGCCAGTTGTGTCCACTGTTAAGGCTGCTGACAAAGTGCGCATCACTAAACCCATCAGATTTCTCACTGGTCTTGGTCAGAAGGACCAGAGTGTGTGTACGGATCTGTACAAACTCAACCCCAGGCCTGGGAAAACAAAGCCATCCCTACCGACAACTGCCGGCAGCTGCCGCTTCGTGTGCCAAGACTCACACTGGAATGATTTGATGGTGCTGCACAGGAAGGGGCATGTCTGTAGCCGAGGTCATTTCCTCCTAGGGAAGCTGGAGTCAAGACAACATATGCATCCTATTTGCCATCTTCCCACCCCTCCTGCCTCTCCCAGGAGAAAGGCCACCCTCAACAAGAAGATGTTCACCAGGCGGTCTGTCACAATTAATACACAATAACTGACACTTTTGGAAAGTATGTGCACAGTTTCAGAGATTTAATATATTAATCAACACACTAAAAACATTTTGATTCCTAAACAGCTGCTTTGAGTATCATCCTTTCCAGAATACATTCAAAATAATGTAGCTGGGGAACTAAACATGACATTCACAATAAAATCTTCCCCTAAAGATCAATCCTTATATTAGGTTGGTCCCTTTGAAGATGTGGTATTGGCCCTCAGAGAAAAGAAGACCTAGCACTTGCCTCACTGTAAGGTCACATCCTTTCCCTTTCACGCTTCTCCTTTAGAAACAGCATTTCAGTGCAAACCCTAGGCAGCAAAACACAGGATACATTTTTTCTCAGAAGCATTAGCAGTACTTTCCCCTCTAAAGTGACTTGGCACCTTCAAACTCCTCATCCCTTTCTTGGAAGATCAGGAAGTATTCTTTTAACAGATTTGTAGCCCATCATCCCATCTAACACGAATTGGAAGAAATGTCACCACCATTTCAAGTCAAGCATCCTTTCCTGCAGGAAGGTGTTCATTGAGATTCTAGAGCGGTGATTTAGCCTCTGTCTAAATGTACCACGTGAGATCATTTGGGCCAAAACCCAACTTGGGCCACCGTGTCTCAATAGGCCGTGATGCAGGTTGGGCTCAGTGCTCCTCCCCATGTTGGGTGCATAGAGATGGCAGAGTCCATGGACTGAGCCTTTCCTCCACGCTCTGGAAACACAGCCTGACCCAGACTAAGATGACAGCTGCAACAACTGGTACAGGAGAAGGCCAGAGCCTCACAAATGTTCTTTGTGTGTCAGTCTGTTCTTATTGTCTTTGATTGGTTCATCTCCCTCCACTCAGGAAACAATTTTTCCTTTGATCAAAGCCAATGTTAAAATAAAAGTGACTTTTTTCTTATCAGTAAAATCAAAATGAGAATATGATTTTTCCCTTATATTATCTAAAGCTCATAATTTCTTCAAGGAGACTTTTAAAAGTCTCATTTGGCCTGTCTGTGAGACTTTTGATGATTTTGTCTGTTCCATCAACGTAGCATGATTTCAAATAATCATCTATAGATTCCAATTGAGCTCCTATGCCTTCCATATTCCGGTTTTCTATAAATACAATGAATGTTCCAATGCAGTTGCCTTGTAGAGCTATGTGTCTTGTAGGATCATAGTTATGAGGTTGAGGGGCATCGTGCTGGTAGACCTGGATGGCTCTTGCCCTACCTTCATACCCCTAAATTGTTGATTATATCATAATGCTCCTAGTCACTAGGTATCTTCAAGACTTTGCTTTATTCGTGTTGAAAAGCCACTGCTACATTTTGGTGTCATCTGTTTCACTGACTTCCGACAAGATGAAGTTGGGGTTGTCATAGCCTCTCTTCATCCTGGCTGTAGCATCTTTCTCATTATAAAGGCACATGGCACAGTGAGGGGTCTCCACTTCCACTGTCTTGCTAAAGTTATGGAAATCCACTCGATATTTCCCTTCCTTGGTCTTGGATACTATAGGAGCAAAACGGTAGCCCCAAAGCACCTCTTCTGGGACATAGGATGTCCGGACTTGGCAGGTAGCACTGGTTGACTCCACCGTGCCATCTAAAAACACTACTAATTCAAAGTCCTGCTGGGGAAGAGTTTCTGCTGCCATGTGGAAGAAGGGGCTGTTGTGATCAATGACATGGTAAATTGTCAGTGGGGAAATGAAGAATAAATTTTCATTTCCTGCATCAACTACAAAGTTGATATTGATCTGGTCCAAAATAATGGTCTCTCCTTCAGGAGTGACTGTGGTCTTCAGAAGCTTTCCATATATGTGACTGCCAATAAGGAGGCTCTTCCTAAGATTAGCCACCCGGATTAGGAGACAAAGCTTCCCACCCCGTTTACTGATCACTGCATTCTTGCTGAATGTAATGGTCTTGGCACGTTTTTTGGATCTGGAGATCTTGGCTAAAATGGCACCACACATGAAAGAATTGATGATGACTCCAAGTATAGACTGGAAGATAAGCAGAAAAATGGCAGTGCCACATTTTTCTGTCACACACCTGAATCCATATCCAATGGTCACTTGCGTTTCCAGGGAAAACAGAAAAGCTGAAGTCAAGCCATTAATGTTCTCCACACAAGGGGTGTGATTGATGGAAGGACGGAACTCGGGGAGATCTTTGTGAATGTAGGCTACCGCGTACCACAGGAGACCAAAGAGGAACCAACTCCCCAAGAAGGCTGTGATGAAGATGGTCATTTTGTATCTCCATTTGAGGTCAAGCACAGTCGTCCAGATGTCCACAAAGAATATAAACCTTGACTGTGCCTCCACATTGCCAAACTCTATGTTGCACCTTCCATCTTTGGAGACCAGCCTTGCTCTTTGCCGAGAATGCCCAAAAAAGCGAGTGACAAACCATTTCCGAAGATGTTTGAACATTCTTTCTGTCAACACCCGGATCTGAAAACACATCAAAGAAAAACAAAACAAAACAAAATTATGTTTATAGCAGTTGTGAACTAGATGACTCACATAAAGAGCTGACTATATATGAAAAACCATTCAAAACAATCTGGGTTACTGATCATTTGGGCAAGCTGACAAGTTTATTCTGGATACCGCAATGCTATTTCCAATAGAAACTTTCCACTAGGAGACCATATTGCTTAAAGGTAAAAAGGAAAAATAATTACAGAGAGATAGAAATGGAATGAACCTAACAGAGCATATATTCAAGTGTTTCTTGACCTCAGTCAGTTGCACACAATCTTAAAAATGTTTGTGATAACCAATTATGACCTATACTACAATTTACTTGATATTATTTTTTAAATCAACTCTCCTTTTTTCTTTAATAGACTTAACCTAATGCTAAGCAAAAATATCTGTGAAAGCAGAAGCTTGATGCACTATTTACATTTTTGGGGTAATTTACAAAAATAAATAACTATGAATAAAACGCACTCATTGATGTACTACCTAAATCATCTTGTGTACTGCAATTGGTACTCATATATCAAGAGAAATTCTTGATCCAATTCAGTTCTTTCATTTATCAAATAAGGGACTGAGACTCAGGAAATTGTAATGACATGTCCAAAGTCGTGTACCTAACCAGGCAGGATGACAACTAGAGCATAGGGCTCCCTGCTTCCAGTCCAGAGGAACCTCTACCACATTGCATCTCAATAATTAAATTTTATATTCTAAATTTAGATTTCCCTGAGACATTTTAAGACAAGTATTGGTCAACTTCCTTTTTGTTTTTTAATTCTTGACACTATTTAGAACAAAGTTCCTCAGTACTCTTTGGTCAAGTCCTACCAGATGATCTCAGAAGTTTTCTCAGTGGATCTATAAGCCTGTTCCTACTTTCTCTCCCTGATTTGCCAAGATTCCCAAAAGGAACAGTATGATGGTCACCATCGATATCTCACACTTCCTTCCCTGCTCCCAAGCTGAAGGACTGGGGAACACCGATTTAAATACTATTCCAAAAGGGTAGAACCATGTTTTATTCATTCATCTGTTCCAGCTGCTAGCACAGTCTATGGGTGCTTACTATGTATTCAATAAACATAAGTGGAATAACTCAGTGAATGAATTAAGCTCTTAAAATACAATCTGATCAATGATTTCTTTTTGATGACATTATTGTGACTTCCATTTTACAGCAAAAGAATGAAGTGATTTTCCCCCAAACAGCCAATAATAATGAAACCCAGAGATCATAAATACTAGACTACCTCCTCCCCTAGGTGTGCCCACCTCCACCCCCAAGGTGTGCCCACCATGGTTAGCAATGTCTTCGTGGTATTTTTAATTAAATGCAAATATGTTTCTAAAATGGGTTTCAAAATCCCCCTTCAAAATGTGTTTATTCATACAAACTAGGAAGCGAAACCAACTTAGTGATAAATTTTAAACAAAAGTGATATTCTACAGTGTCTTGCTCATAGCTTTAACCCAGGTGAAAACACAGAAGCCAACACCAAGAGAAAACCACAGCTATCGTGATTTGAAATTTTGAGGACAGGTTCTAAAGATATAAAAAGAGAAAATGCTACCAGGAGAGAAAACAGCAGTGCACACTCTCAGAGGGCCCTGCCCTCAGCCCACCCAACCTTCATTGACCTCTAGTCTCCAAAGACAATTAGGGGACAGTCCCAGGGAGGCACACCAGAGGAGAGAGAGTCTCCTCCTGCCCCAGTCTCTCCCCTTTCTGTGCACACACATCATTTAGCCTTGCTTACATTCACTGGGGACTTTCTCCCTTTCCCAAGTTCATGGAGGCTCATACTGTTCAAAAGGCTCTTCATAGAGTAGATCTCACCTAAAATAATAAATTCTAAAGCCAACATTTATCAGTTGAACCCACATTCTCTTTGTCATACATTATAATTCCAGAAATGGCTCCTAACACACCAACTTCTGAGTTTTGATTCCCCACTACTCTTCTTCACCAGTCTGTCTTAAATTTGTTTTACTTTTGAAGATAAAGAATATTTCTGTAGAGTGAAGTACACCCTGATTTATCTCTTGGATAAGTTTTGGTTTCCATGCCTGTGTTACTAATAAAATATTGTCTGCCTGGCCTTGCAAAGAGCTGAAACAGAAGCAACCGGCTTATAATGCTTTCTCCAGATCGTCTGCACTTACCAACATCCTAAACGTATTCCGATCTGAGGCATCCATGGCTGGGAAAAGCAAGGAAGCAGTGTCGGGAGCTGGTCTCTGTATGCAAGCTGATTTCTTTTAGACCCAGCCTCATTTATTTTAGGCTTTGGTCAGTGGACTGATACTAATTTGTATTAGCTTGAAAACACTGAATTTGATAATGGAGTTGTGTGGTTTAAACCAAGGCAATTGGTTGTTCTCGGACCAAGCCCCAAGGTGGGTATGTATTTTTTCCCCCAAACCTCACATGGCTTGAATACCGTCATGCTAAGACATGACAAACCACCAGCAAAGGTCCCTGGGCAGCAGGCACGGATTGTGTTTCAGCATTTCTCTCCTCTCCTTTGCCACGCTCCAGAGCTCTCTTGCTGTTTCTCCTAGGTCGTGCGTAATAACTTTTCCCCAGAAACAATTAGTTATCATCAATCTCCCAGCCTATTCTCTGAAACACACTGAGATATTGAGATTTCCAAATGTTCACAAAGATACAGGTGATTACGTAGACGTAGATTAGTACATATTTGTAAGATGAAAGTAAAACCACACCAGGAAGAAACAAGATACCATATTAATCTCTCTATACAACAGACACTGTTATGTAAGAACCTGAGATTTTAAAGCAGCCTTTATAGTTGGATTTATTTTATAAAATCTGGCGTTAACTGAAAGTACTTTTTACATGTACTGGGTTAGCCAATGCTGTTGATTTATTTATTCAAAGAATGAGAAGAATTATACCTAGAGATTGCAAAAATATGGGAGAAATTCATCCTCTGACCAAACTCATTGTTCACATGGCAGACCCATTATCCACAGCACATCTCCTACTTTGCTTCGGCAATGGCATTTAATCTCACCACCGACAGAGCCAATGTGACTTTTTGAACTATTGGGTGGTTAGAGATTGGCCCTGGTGTCTGGGTTATGCGCAGTTTGAGGTTACTTTCTATTGAAATCAGTAAATCTTAATAGCAAGCAAAGGGCTGTACATTAGCTACTATTTACCCAGGTAGTCTTAGTGGCCTGGACAGCAAGTGGATTCTCTTATTGCCACTTTCCCTTAGTGCTCCAGCTTTCTTTCCCTGTAAACAGTCCATTCTCAGAAAATAGGCTTTTTGTAAACTTCCCAAATATTGTCTGCTTATTTTTTAGGATTTCATAAACAAACAGAACTCTGTTCTTGCTCTCAAGGAGCTGGCAGTCGAACGGGGAAGCGAGCTCAGTAAACCGGCTATTACAATGCAGTGTGGTCCGAATAGCTCTCTATTAGATGGGTATCCACGCTCTGCGAAAACACTTCAACCGACAGAAAACTGATTGCCTTTATGTGTACATTAGTGTGTGTATCTATCATTATCCAACCCTGATGGGTCCATAGTGGTGTGTGTACCAGGCACTGTGCTAGACATCAGGGAAGCAATCGTTTACCAAATGGGCACAGTCCTTGTCATCGTGAAGAAGCTTCCAGTCGAGTGTAGGGGTAGGAGACACAAACGACCTGATAAACAATTAAATGCTGTGTGATGCGTGCCGGGACAGCAAACAGTGGGAGTGCTCCCGGGAGCACCTTATCTGAGGGGCAGAGAAGTGCCATCGAAGCCAAGGCCTGAAGATGGCATTAGAGTCACACATAGTAGGAACTCTATAAATATGTGTTGAATGATGATAAATAAATTAGTCAATGCATGCCTAAAAGCAATGAGCTTGCTGTCACTGATGTGGCTTCCCACCAATGAGATATTTTAGAAGAGACATTCCTGTGCACGTAGTACTGACCACACTGCGCTGTAATTGTGTATGTGACTCAGGCAGGGGCATCAGAAAGAGAGGTTGGAGGAGCTGGAAGAAGTTCCAGGTAAATAGATAACAGAGTGCTACAGGGGCCTCCGTGAGACGCTGGGCTGGAAAGGCAAGCAGGGCCGGCGCCCTCAGTGCTCGGTGTGCCTGTGAGAGGTTTGTGTTGTAGACTAGAGGAGAAACTGACATAAAGACACTGGTCTAGTTCCACTTCAGGGACAACTCATTATAATTCTAAATAAGTCTCAAGTCTCTTTCATTTAACACTCCTTCAAATTCTTGAAAATAAACATATTTTCCTCCTGAATCTCCTTTTCTTCATAAAAATGCACGTTTCATTTGCATGCAAGGCCCACGGCAAACAAACCCTCTTCATTTTAAGTGAGGCACCTACAGTTAGTGCTCACTGATGAGACTATATTGAAAGTATCAGCATAGAGGCTGTCCCTGCAGGCCTCCACCCGAGAACAAGCCCTTAGGAATCTGGGGTTTCCTATAGCACCTGTCACACCGCCTCCTTCCCACCCCCCTCATGCTCCACAGCCACAATACCAGAGAGAGGAGGACAGAGAGTCCTGGTTTTGATTGCCTCTTGTTTAGAATTACAAAGGCTATCATTTCTCTATAGAGATGAAAACACTGACTGTAGTCTGCCTTTTAGTCAAACCTCTCACAGCCTTAGTTCCCTTCAGGAAGTTTCTAGCAGTTAGATTTGATGTTAAAAATAGAAAATATGAGTTATGGGTCCTGAGAGCAGAAGTCAAATTACTTTCTGCAGTCCCTTTGGTGGAGAAGAAATTCAAGTTTCCATGAAAATGTACTGCTTTGTTTCAGGCCAACAGCCCATTGAATTAACAGGCATTTGTTGAGGAGGTACCACAGCAAGGCATGGAATGGGATTCTGGGACGTGGTCTCTGCCTCCTTAATCAATATATCGAACAGAGACTCTATTTATGGAACATCTCCTGTGTACCAGGCGCTGTGCTAGGAAACAAAAGAGGTAACAGCCCCTGCTCTCACGTTGCTCACAGATAAGTAATTCAATCACTTCAATGCAGCAGGCTCACTGCCCTGAAAGGGTTGAGGTCAGAGTTTTAAAGGAGACCCAACAGGCTGAGTGTCAAATTTATTCTCTTCAACATGCATTTACTGAGGAGCTAAAACAAATGCCTCTAACTGTGCCTGCAGAGGACTTCCTGTTTTCTATGAAATGGTCTCAAGCTATTGGAGGACAGCCGCTTGGCTGGATTTGCAAACACTCAGAACCCCGAGGAGTACCAAGCCACCTAGCTCCCTGAACTACCGCTTCCAGATCCAGAACCTATTGTAGACGGAGGGTGTTATTTCCTTTTTGTTCGATGATTCCAAGAGAAGTTATCTCCGATGTCTTGAGCACTATCAGGCAGCCCACTTGGGGTCAGCATGGGACCTTCTTAAATAGAACTTGGCAAGGCCAATGGAAACAATTTTCCTGGCCTCATAGGCTTGTAAAAAGGTATCTGGGGGCCGGCCCGGTGCCTGGGGTTCCCCGGTTCGGATCCCGGGCGTGCACCAATGCACTGCTTGGCAAGCCATGCTGTGACGGCGTCCCATATAAAGTGGTGGAAGATGGGCACGGATGTTAGCCCAGGGCCAGTCTTCCTCGGCAAAAAAAGAGGAGGATTGGCAGATGTTAGCACAGGGCTGATCTCCTCACACACACACACACACACACACAAAAAAAAGTATCTGAACCTCAGGACTCTTCCAGGCTAGATTTGGGAATGCCCTTCAGGAATATCCCACCTTTCCCTTGGGGTGAGTGTCCCCCAGGCACTCTCCACTGAGAAGCCACAAGTCTGCTTGTGTCCAGGATAGGAATGCAGCCCAGGCTTTCCTGGATGCCTTGCTCCCTCCAGAGAAGAGAGTTTGGGAATAAGAGCCAGGGAATTGCAGGGTCTGAGGGTGCTAGTGCTCTCATAAGGCACGCCGTGTTCTGTAGGCATCTCTGGAGCCAGCCGGTCCAGTAGCATTTTCTGAACAACTACAAGATGTGCCATGCAAGGGGGATCAAGAGGATGGGAGACCTGGTCCAGGATGCTCATGGCACAGGTAATAACCAAAGGCAGGGTGGCAGAGTGGAAGGAACTCTAGCTTGGGTAAGTGCAGACATGGATTTGAACCCCAGTTCTGTCACTTAATGGCCAGGTGACCTGACTAAGCCACTTAGCCTTACTGAGCCTGAGTTTCCTCATTTACGAAATGGCAGTAATAATATACTTTCAAATGTTGTAGTGTGTTTTAAATGCGATCGCACATGTAAAGTTCCTAGAACATAGCAATTATGCAATAAATAGTAGCAACTGCTATTATTAGTTCACGAGTTTAAACCTGTGCAGCAGTTTAACCAGGCGTCACCCACCCAGGCAGTTTAGTGTCTACTATGCAGAGCCAAATGGGTTGTGCTGGAGATGACAGCCAAATGAAGAGAAAGGCTTCTAAGAGAGAGTGACAAATGTTCTGACAATACATCAATGTCTATGAACTCTACTGGCGTCAGAGCCCATCTTCCCACGTGGAATAGAACACCTGGGAAAGGCAAACGCTTTTTTTATTAAGGATTTGTCTATAATCGGGGAAGAAGCCTTATCTGGGAGAGGTGGGAAGAGGAGAGAGGGAGAGAATTATCCGTGGCAAGTCTGAACAGAGACATGGTACCCAAGGGTGATGATGTTGGTCTTCTCTTACCACAGACATTAACCAGGATTTGATCAGATCAGTGAATATATATATATATATATATATATATACATATGCCCATTGAAAAGGAGGAAAGCAGCCTCCGACATCTGGGAGCTGGCCTGGCACTAAAGCTAGGTCTTGGTGTTCTGTTAAACACAAGCAATTTCATAGAACATCAACGTCAGACAGGGCCACTCCATAATCATGTCCGAACACAGACAAAAACATGAACATTGCCCAAACCACAAAAATGACCGATATCCCCCTGTCCTGGCCATTATGAGGGACCCCTGCTTCTTCACCAAGAGCAGGTTCAGCCTCACACTAGTCTTCTCTCCTTCTAGACAATAAGATTTACTGACATACTCAATCATAAAATTACCCCCACTTCCTGACAACATCTAACCCAGAGCAAAGCATTGCTTCCTTAAATCTTCCCCAAATCCTGTTAAAGTGCTCTCCAGCTCTCAGCGAGGCTTCCCGCAGTTCCTCGTGTTGTGTGTTCACACCAGCTGCAGAAAGCCAACTTGTTCAACTGCAGGGGTGCTCCCGGTGCAGCTGGGCTGGAAGGCACTGACACCACAAAAGGACACAGGAGCACACAAAAGAAGAGGTGTAACTAAGAGGTCGCAAAGGCCATTTTACAAGCCAATTGGAGAGAACCAATTCCATTTCATTATTTCCAGCAGTCACACACGCACGTGTACACATTGTACATATGTTTGCTTTTGTATCAGGATGTAAAGAATCAAGGAAGTAAGCAAATTTAAATACAAAAAGTCATTAAAATGAGTTAAAATTTTCAAGTTCAGATTTTAAATTCTATCTCACTGACTTGTTTGCCAGCACCATCAGTCTTCCTAAGATAATTATACTCTCACCACAAAGACCTGTATCTCTTCATGGCACCCAGATTAGGTCTCAGCAGGAAGTGTCAGGAGGTATGATGTTCCCACCAGGACAGCCAGCCTGGGAGCTAGTGAAGCTGAACCCAAGCAGGGAGTCCTCAAGGTCTTACCAGTCTTTGATGGCAGCGTGCATTTTCTCTGGAGTCAGAAACCTATGTTTTGGAAGCTGACACTTATTCTGTGTGTATTTTCAATATTGTTTCCTTATTGTTCTCCCTAGTTGTTTCTTAAAGTATTTTGGAAGTGCTAGCTTGTCTCAGCTATGCAAAGAAGGACCAGAAGGCAGGCACTTCACCATTGCCTGGGTCAGAGTTTTGAAAGGAGAGCAACACGTCCCTGGGGTTTGAGGAGTGGTGACAGCAGAGTGAGAGAGCCCTAGAGGACAAGAGAAACTCATCGTCACAGAATTGGATCTACTTGGCTTCTATTCTAGAGATTTTCTAATAATGCTTCTCTTCTGAACTTCAAGGAGTTCTGCACTTGACCAAGGAAAGGCATTGCCTTCATTGGGTGTGAGCGGATTGAGCCAGAGTTAACAGGGTAACAGTGAAGATGCACAGCTCAAAATGAATGAAGAGAAAGACCAGGGCTGAGAAAAGTCTCTGGAAAGTGTGAAATGGCAATTAAGACTGCCATGGAGGGTTCCAGTACCCTGCTCTCAGTTCCAGGACAGGTTGCATTCTGTGTGAACAGTGCCCTCTAGAGCACAATGCAAATGGTGCCCCCTTGGAGTGGTGAAATTCTGGGGCCAGGAAAGCCTACAGTGTTGGCCCAGGCACAAGTGCAAAATCTCTTATATGTGTTTTTGTATTTAATTCTCATAATAACCCTAGGAAGTGGGAAACTGAGATTCAGAGAAGTTAAGCAATTTGCCCAGTCACAAAGCAGAAACCCAAAAGAGCAAAGATTAGAAAAATCTAGGTTTGCCTGACTGAGAAGCCCTTGCTTTTAAACCCTATGGCATACTCAAAATAGTTACTAAACAGTGTAGAGGGAAGGCAAACATTTATTCAGTACCTGCTTACTACGCACCAGGAATGGTGACTTTCCATACGTTTCCTTGCTTAATATAGAGATCACATAAGAGGGTAAGAGTTAGCAAGATACCAAACCTTTTTAGATACTGAACCTAAATGGATAGAGAGGGTTTGGATTGGTGGACAAAGGACAGGTTTCCAGGAACAAGGAAGAGCATGAGCAAAATCACCAAAAAAGGAGGAGAGAAGCAGTGTATGGGAGAGGGTGGGATACAGGATCTACTGGATTTGATCCAAGGGCCAGGCAGAGTTCAGAATATTCATGATGTCAAAGTAACTAAGAGGTAACTGTGGAAGCAGCTCAGAATATTGTATAGTTAAACACTGCAATTACTTTGGAAGCTTCTACAGATTGTCCTGGCTTGAGCTAATTGTAGAAAATGGCCTGACGTTATGGGAATGACATCTTCCATGTGGAGACATTTATAGCTATCTCCAAGGTGCAGTCCCTGCATCTTCTGCAGTCAGAGGTTTGTAGTGATGGTGATGGCTAGTGTGGGAGGATGGGGAGCTTCCTCCCCAGTGGATGAGGAGAATCTGCCAGTGATGGTGAGCTGAGCCTTGTGTACTCACTGCTCTAGCAGACGGCAAAGCACCCTGGCCTCGGAGTCAGTTAGTTTGGCAATGTTTATGGGTGCCAAAGTTGTGCCGAGGCAACAGACTGCAGATACAGAGACAAGAAGACACACATTGGAGGCCCAGCCCTGCCTCATCTGGAGAAACTTGGGCAAGTCGCTTAACATCTCTGAGCCTGCCACACGCGCCATTTCCTCTACTGGGAACACCTGGCCCTCTACTCTCCCCTCCTGGCTGACTTCTTGGTCTCAACCTAAGTGTCGTTTCTCAGAAAGAAATTTCAGTGTCAGTTTCTCAAAGAGAGGGGCGTTCCTGACCACCCGCTCCCCACTTAAACTGGTTCCCCCGACAATATTTTGTTGCACTCTTTACTTTTTGTTCCTAGTATTTCAGTGATTTTCACTTATAAATTTACTTTTGTGATGGTCTGGAGCAGTGACCCCATCCATCTCCTCCACTGCTGTATCCCCAGTGCCCGCCTAGCCAAGGGCCAGCCATAGAGTGGATGCTCAATAAATATTTGTCAAGGAAATAAATCAATACAGTACTGTGAAAATGACTCCAGGTGCTTGATTTTCAGAAGGGGCTGTGGAGAGGGTCATGGAGCCTAACGCCACTGTCCAATGGCGGGATGCGGTCTCCACGGAACCTGGACAGGGCAGATGATTGGGTTGCAGACGCTTTACCTAAGTGGCCTTGTGGCCTCAGGCTCCTCATAACCAAACTCTTATCCGACTTTCTTGTAGCCTGGGTTGTCCCCAGTAACATATTACGTTAGTAATATGTAATATTATATAATATTACATATGATAGTAAGTCATATTACAGTAGGATATTAGGTATTTAAAGGAATCCTTTACTGAATTATTTTATAAAGTGAAGAATTAGTTTTGCAGATAAAATAATCATCCTCCCACTTGTTTTTCTTGTGAAAGTATGTGTGTTGGGAGATGAGTTTGTTTTTCTGAAAACTGGACACATCTATAATGAAATAATTCTTAAATCTCATCTACTGAGCCACTCACCTCAAATGGCACCGGAGTTTAATGAAAGAATTTGAATGTTTAAAAAAGTCGGTTTATTATGTGTGCAGAGATCCTCTTGTTAGTCTGCCCTTCTGGTTCTCTGTGGTTTGGGTTGGTATTCCATCAGCTCAGTCTTTCCAGCCCAGAAACGAACGAATTCCGTGTGGACTGGAGGCCCTGAACATACCTTCCCAAGTCTCTGTAACAGGAAAGGACACTTTATTTTTAAGAAAACATATAGAATTCCAAACTTTGGAAACTTTTAAAATAGGGGAATGGTTCAGCTAATGCCTTGGATATAGGCATTGGGAGCTAGTTTTCATGATGCCATTCCCGCAGGTAAAGGGTGTCATGTCAGTCAAGTCCGGCTCTGGTAGACATGCAAAGCAGAGGGCACACAGCACCAGGTTCTTGAGTTTGCAGGGGGATTCTGGACACCTTCTAGTCCCATATTCTATCACATGTTTGAAGTTTCCCCGTCACAGTCGCATCAAGTGGCCTACCAGGCAGGATTTAAGAAGTGGGTGCGTGGGGTTTGAATCTGGAGTCAGTCACTGACTAGCTCTCACACTGGGTCCCATATAACCTCTTAAGCTGTCACTTTCCTCATCTGAAAACTGGGACATTCATATCTCTCTTACAGATAGATAGAAAGAGCTTTGACAACATTCGGACATGGCAAGTGATCAAGCTATTAACACCTTCAGTAATACTACCTCTAGCTCTAATTTCACTTGCAAGTTCCAGCCGTGCACTGAATGAAAGATCCAATCATGTCATTATCTGTGACACCTTTAATTCTGGACTTCTCTATATCAGTGTCCCGGCTGCAGTACCACCATGCTTCCCAGAAAGGTGATAAGAAGGGCAAGGCTCTAGGATAAATCACAGGGCAGTGGATTAGCTGGAGACCCAGCATTCCTGTTGATTCTATTGCTCTGCCCTGGGGAGCTTCTGAGGGTCAATGATTACCAGCTTTGGCTTGGGTTCTGCCAAGCCATCAGAGTTGCATTAATGGGGCAGCACGTCACCCACTCTCCCACATCCAGGTGCTTTCTGGGAAAGCCCTGGAGGCAGAGGGAAGCAGAGCCAGCAGCCTTGGTGACCCTGCTGTTCCACACCATAGAGCCGCCCTTGGGCCCACGCCGGATTCCTCTCGTTGGGGCTTTCCTCGCCCCGAGCAGAGCCCACCCCAGGGAGCCCCCTCAGAGTGAGGCACTGCTGCAGAGACTTCCCACCTGGCTCCACACAAGGCAGACGAGCTACTCCAGCAATTGTCTTGACCAATTCTTGCGTCTGCCCCTGAGACAAGGAAGGTGAGCGGGAGAAGGGGGACATCCCCCAGACCTCAGGGCCATGCCTGGGCAAGGCAGACGCGGGGCCTCGCCCACCTGCCTCCCGAGAGAAGGCCAGTGGAGCCTACCGCAGCCCTGCTGACGCACGTGGTCTCGTTCCTTCAGTCCTTTCTCCTTACTCAGCGGTGTGCATAATGACCTGGAAAAGGTGAAGTTAAATTCCACTTTATTTCCTCTTATTTGTCCTTCTATCACAATCAAACCAAATCAAAAGAAGCTTTTCCGTCTCAAAAACGTTATTTAACCTCTCTGAGCTGCAGTTTTTCATAATAAGCTGGTGATTATAATGCCTATTTGTTGTTACGGGGATTAAATGGAAAATACACACATCCACACAAAAACTTGTACACAAATGTTTATAGCAGCATTATTCATAATAGCCAAACAACCCAAATGTCTGTCAACTGATGAGTCAGTGAATAAAATGTGGCATCTCCATACAAGGCAATATCATTCGGCCATGAGAAAGGAAGGAAGGACTAATATGCGCTACAACGTGGAAGAACCTTGAAAACACTGTGTTGAGTGAGGGAGGCCAGAGACGCTATTATTCATTTACTCTAATGTTTAGAATAGGCAAATCTACAGAGAAAGAAAGTCAGATTGGTAGTTGCCAGGGAGTGGGGGAAGAGGGAAATGGGGAATAACTGCTAATGGGTTCGGAGTTTCTTTTTGAGCTGATGATAATATTCTAATATTAATTGTGGTGATTACGGCTGTACAACTTTATAAATATAGTAAAAAATCGTTATTGTACATTTAAACAGATGGATTATCTGATATGGGAATTACATCTCGATAAAGCTGGTACAGGAAAACTATACATGTAAAGTACCTGTTGCATAGCAGAGACTCAGCAAACTCCCCTCCCAGCCTCATCCCTCTCCTCCACTTCTCAATCCTCAGTCCTTCCTCTTCTCTTTCTGCTTCTTTCCTCCAGCACCAGCCAGAAGCACTAGCGTAGGCCCTTGTCGGGCCCTCACCTGAACTTGGCACCTCCCTCCTACAGCAAGTGGCCTCTGTGATTCTGGAGGCACCACCATCGAAATTATCCTCTTGGTCACAAGAGCCTGGAGGTACAGAAAGCTTTCTCAGCTTATCCTCACTCCTAAACAGAAGCTCTGCTGGCACATGGAGAGTTCTCTCTCCTCCTGGCAGCTGTGGGAGAAATTCTTCTCTCCCATCCCGTCCAGGGGGTGAGGGGCTGGAGCAGGTGAGGCAGAGTGTGGGCACCTCCCACCCACCCACCTTCACCTGGGCTCCACAGGACTGACCATGAGCGGGCTCCAGGGTGAAGCCCTGTCTCAGCTCTGCCCACTCGCCCCCCAGGGCTGGAGGTCGGGCTAAAGTCATGTGCTTGGGAGCCGAGTCTGCAGTTCCCAAAAACGTGGCAGGCCCACAAACTCATGGACATGCTGACCAGATGCCCCGGAGGTGGGGCGGGCGGCAATCCACATGGCCTTGGCTCCATCCCGCTGCACCACTGCCCCAGCCTCAACACCGCCGTGGTGCTCACTGCGCCCTCCCGTGCTCGCTCATCTTCTCTCACGCCCTCACGAGGACTCAATGTCACTCTTTCCCTCTCTCGCCTTCCCTCAGCACATCTTTTATTTTTATTTTTTCCAGCATTTTATTCCTTGCCTATAGCCCTTGTTCTATTCCTGGAATCAGTAATATTAATAATCCAGTTCTTATTTAAACCAGCCTCCGCTGGAGAATCAGCACTACCGCACATGTAAGCCAGAACTCCATAGGATCATCTAACACCTCTCCTTGTCCCACATTTCTGCCATATCGTTCCTTCCTCTGCCCCACACTCACCAGGGAGAGAGAAGAAAGGGACATGAAGAATAATTGGGACGTTGGGGGATCCTTACTGCTTCCTGGGTTGACGGCTGGGAGAGAGCTGTGTGGAGTTCATATTCAGGGCCTCTCAAGGGAATGACAGAAACCACCCACTGTGCGTTCCCAGAGGCTGGCCCCTTTCTCAAAGGCAGGGCTGGATTTCCTTGTGTGCTTCCCACACAAGGGCCACTATCAAGAGCAAGAAAGAATGTACCAGGCCAGCCACTCCCTATTTTCAGTTGTCTACCTTAAAAACATCCCCACCTGGATGAATATAAATCAGAATGACCTGTGTCATAACACACTCAGGACCAAACCTGGATCTTATTAAGTATCATAAATAAATGATGGTTTTGGGGGAAGAAACTAAAATATAGCCCCTGTCCTATTATGAGCACGAATTCATAAGAAACGAAATGGGACCAGTCTACCTGGAGCATGGTGCAGGTGCCCCAGTCTCAGTCTGGCCTTGAAGCCCGAGGTCCAGAGTCAGACTTGGACTCCAGCTCCGGTGCTGCCCAGGGCTTGACTGAGCTGGCCGCCTGGGTTTTACAGAGTTAACTTCCCAATGTAATGAATTGAGCCTGGAAAACAAAAAAGCATAGTCACTAAGGAAAGCTAATGTGCAGTAAAGACCTGGAGCTCATTGTAAGTTGTTTGCGTTTGCTTTTTTTTCCGGAAGTGTCTGTCTTGCTGCTCTGCTAAGACCTAAATTGTTGCTTTTCTTGTCCTTCCATCCCCCCACCATACTCCCATTGTGGGAAAGGCTGCAGGTGGTGTAGACCTTGGTTTAAACGCCACTCCTTCCACTTAACAGGACAAATTACTTTACTTCTCTGAAACAGAGCGTTCACCATAAAAATGGAGATAAGGATACCTGTTTCACAACACTGAGATAGAAATCAGTGTGAGACCACACAGCAAATGGTCCAGCACGTGGAAACCTCAGTGATGGTAGGTTCCTTCCTTTCTTAGCAGAGCTGAGGACCCCTGAGGGAGAGACGGCCAAGGTTGAGTTGGCAGTCGGGGAGTAACTGTAACTCACACGTCTGGATTTGAGCAGGTGGCTGGCTCTCCCGCCAGACCCAAGGACGAACTCGGAAGTGCCTATGTGAGCTGCAGAGGAAATGCAGGAAGGGCGTGTAGTCCTGCCTGGGGGAGATGCCAGGCCTTGGAAAATATTTTTCTGCTTCCCTTACTCCTGTCCTCCCTGGCTCATCAAAGAGGCTCACTTATCGGAACCTCTGGGAGGGGGAGTACAGCCAGCCTTGGGCTGCTTTAAAGGAGACCTGTAACGAGCATTTTTGCATACGTGAAGCCCAGAGAGAGAAGACTTTGTTTATCTGGCTGCTAGGGAAAAATTAACAAAGGGGAAAAAAAGGCTAAGGATCAGAAAGAAAAAGATTGCCCACAAAACAGTGAGATTAGATTAGACCATGAAGATCCAATTGTGCCAGACCAATTGAATTTCCTCTGAGGTTAGCATGACCAGCCTTCCAGATCCAGACACAGCTGGAGCGCAGGGCTCGGTGATTGACGCCTGGCACCATCCTTACTCTAGAAGCTCTTAGCAGGGCTTCAGGTCCCTTGACACTGGGCTGGGGTGACAGGAGCACCTCCACATAGGCATACTGGGCAGCACACCTGGGGACGGTCACCTTGGGTTGAAATTCCCAGTCTGAAAAAATGTTCCTAGCACCCTCTTGTTTTCCTTCTTAGCACCTAATGCAACTTATTTTATATTTATTTTGTTTAATTTGGGCCTCACTCAGCTTTGTAAATGGCACAACCACCCACAAGTTCCAGAGAAACCTTGATCCCATCTTGATTCTTTTCTTTCTCTCACCCCCACATCCAATCCATCAGCACATCTTGTCTGCTCTTCCTATGAAATATATTCAGAACCTGTCTGTCCTCTTCACCCCATCTCCATTGCTGCCACCCTTGTTCAAACTGCCGTAACTGTTGATCCGGCTACTGAAATGGCCCTGCTCATTGACTGTCTGCTGTCTCTCTCTCCTCCCTACGCTAAGTTCCCCACCATCAGAGGGAGGTATTATCCTGTAAATCAGATCACGTTGCCGCCTTGCTTAAGCCTCTCTCGGCTTCCCCTTCTTATGACCTCAAGGCCGCATATAATCTGGGTTCTGCCACACTCCCCAGCCCCACCTTGTTCCTGTGTTTCCACCAACTTGGCTGCTCAGAGGTACCATGCTGTTCCTGCCCTGGTCTTCTGCGCTTGCTGTTCCCTCCTTCGGGACTGCCCTGCTCCGGGTCTCCCTACGGCTGGCTCCTTCACATTACTCAGGACATAGCGCCATCGTCACCAGCACCAAGCTCCTGTCAGCATCTGACCTACGGTAGCACTCTCTGCCTCTCCATTCTGCTTTGGCTTTTTCCTGTCTTGTGTCATTCTAAGAGGTCATCTTGTCTGTTTACCTAATTATTATGCGTTCACAACCTGTCTGTCTCCACTCTGCTAGAACGGACACTCCAGAAACCCGCCCATCTTGATTTCCTCGGAATCCTCAGCACTCAGATCCACAGCAGAAACTCCACAAACAATTCTTGAATAAGTGAAAATCCGTGTCCTCCTCTGTCTGAAAGCAGCACAAGTGCAGGGACTTGTCGGATCTGTTCACTACTTGACCTCCAACACCACCCACTGGGCCTCAGTGGTCTCCCTAAAAAGAGAGGGAGGGGAGGGAAACAGAGAGACAGAGAGAAGCTATTTTCCTCCAAGTGGCAGCTGAACACGTTTTTCACTTGCTCCGCCAATTAATGACCAAATAAGCAACCATCGAGGGTATGAGAACTACCCGTGGAGTCTTCATAAATGCCCACACTGCTGGGAGACGGGGAGACAGTGCCTGCTCATAAGCATGGCATGCCTTTGCAGACATTTTTTCCCCTCTTCTTTTTTTTTTTAATTGAAGTATAGTTGACATACAATATTATATTAGTTTCAAGTGTACATCATAGTGATTGGATATTTATATACATGGTGAAATCATCACCATGATAACTCTAGTAACCATCGTCACCATACAAAGTTATTAGAATATTATTGACTATATTCCCTATGCTGTACATTACATCCACATGACTTATTTATTTGATAATTGAAAGTTTGTACTCCTTAATCCCCTTCATCTATTTCACCCATTCCCCAACCCCACCCTGGGTGACCACCAGTTTGTTCTTTGTATCTATGGGTTTGTTTCTGTTTTGTGTTTTAGATTCCACACTAAAGTGAAATCATACAGTATTTGTCTTTTTCTGTCTGACATTTCACTTAGCATAATACACTCTAGGTCCATCCATGTTGTCACAAATGGCAAGATTGCATTCCTTTTTATGGCTGAGTAATATTCCATTGCATGTGTGTGTGTGTGTGTGTATCACATCTTCTTTATCCATTCGTCTATTGATGGGCACTTAGGTTGCTTCCATGCCTTGGCTATTGCAAATAATGCTCCAATGAACATAGTGGTGCATATATCTTTTCTAATTAGTGTTTTCATTTTCTTGGGATAAAAACCCAGAATTGCTGGATTGTATGGTAGTTCTATTTTTAATTTTTTTGAGGAAGCTCCATACTGTTATCCATAGTGGCTGCATCAATTTACACTTCCACCAATAGCGTACAAGGGACCCCTTTTCTCCATATCCTCATCAACACTCGTTATTTTTTCTCTTTTTGATAATAGCCATTCTGACAGATGTGAGGTGATATCTCATTGTGGTTTTGATTTGCATTTCCCTGGTGATTAAGTTAAGCTTAGATTCCTACAATGTGCAGTAGCACTTATATCTCAATTATGAATTCAATATTGTGCTTGGAAACGTACAAAAGAAACGTATGTGTTTCTGAGAATTTGTTTACAAGATCAAAAAATTACCCATTGTTTAGCATTTATTTACTTAGTCAAGGGTTTAAAAGTTTTTAAACGTGCAAAAGTAGCTGAACCACGTGCAAAAGCTCAGAGAAACTGAAGAAAATGTGGATGAAATAAGGCAAACAGAGTTCAAGCCTCAGTGAGGCTCTGCAATTGTGTGGCAGGTAGAGGACGTGGGCAAGTGAGAGCGGCTGGAAAGGAGGGGATAGGTAAGTGTGCACTCCTGACCACGCAGAAGAACCTAGAGGAAAACCCCCACTCCTTGAGGAGGAGTGCAGTATACCACCATATTTATTGACTGCTTGCCTTTTTTAGGACGGCTTATGTCTCTCTGGCTACAATTAATGTTTGTTGAATGAGTGAATTGGTGAATGAATGAAAAATGGGCAGGGGGTATATCTTTCAGTGTTATTTGAAGATGAAAGGAGACAAGATGTATAGAAGTAACTGTCAATTAATGAATGTCCCATAAAGTTTTCTTGAATCTAGTCTGAGGGTAGTTTTTCCTCTAACCCATGGATCAACAATAACTGACATGTATGAGTCTTACTCTATTCCAGGCCCTCTCCATGTAAAAACTCAACTGTCACAACTACTCTATGACACAGACAACATCGTTATCACTCCCAGCATACAGAGGAGAAAACCAAAGATCAGAGAAGCCAAGTTATTGATCCAAGTTCACAGAGCTAAAAGTTAGAATTCAGCCTTCTGTGGTTTCAACCGGTATGATATGTGTCCACCTTGGGTTTAATCATTGGAAGAAACTCATTAAAATGCATCCCTTCCAATGTGACTTTCTTTGACACAGATGGAAGGCTGGCCGTGTATTCTCTGTGAGATCCTCACACCAGCCAGGCAGATGACCTCTCACATGTGGTTGGAGCCCACTGCAGGTTGACTTGACTTTCCAGGATTGGGGTTGAAGGATGGAAATTACTGCAGGGGAAAAGGAACGGACACTTGTTGCATGTCTACCGTGTGCCAGAAACTGTGGTAGGGGCTTTACAGAAAGCATTTCCTTTAATCCTCACAGTGACTCCAGGAGGTAGGTATCATTATCTCTATCTTACAAGAGAGGCAGCTGAGGCTTAGAGAGGTTCAATAGCTCATGTGAGGCAGGGCTGAGATGGGAACCCAAGTCTTACTGGATCCTTCTACCACAGTCCCTAAAGATGTGGCCCGCAAGATGGGTGAATTCTGAGCTCAGATCGGGGAGGAAAAGCAGGCAGGCCTGGGGAAAGGGCGGGCCCTCCAGTTCTGTTCCCTTCTTTCTTTCCTTCCTTGCTCGCTCTTTCTTTGCTTGTTCCTTCCAATTGTCCTTTTGTTGATAAACATTGACTGAGAGTCTGTCACCCACTGGGCTCTGTGTTAGGAGCTGGGGATGTAGATTAACAAGGTTGATGTTCAGGGGGGTGGAGAGAGCTAGGCAGATAATAAAGAGGAGTCGAATAAGCACGGTAATTATAGATTTGTGATAAGGGCTAAGAAAGCAGCAGTAACTAGGGTGACCTTGAAAAGTATCAGTAAGTAGAAGGGTGCTGGGTGCCCAGGTGGTGGGGGTAGCAATGCCACAATGAGAGAGGCAGGGCAGCTCAGACTCTGCCTCCTCGCGAGCCTGACCTGGCCAGGTGGCTCCCTCACTCCCTGCAGCAGCACCTGCTGGCTCCTGCCAAGGGCATTGCTCAGAGAGTTCTAGAATTTCAGACAGATTTAGAAAGCCTGGAGAGCTCAGGAAAGACGGCTGTCTCCATCCTAGGATGGGCACAAACCAAGCTGCAGTTTTTCCATCTGTCAAATGACAATAATAATATCTACCTCCCAGGGCCATCGTACAGATTAAATGACGCAGTGTTTGGGAGAATTCAGGTGCATGAGTGACAAACTATACAAAAGTGAGTTGGAATTGTAGCAAGAGGGAGTTCAGTTAGACATAAGGAAGAACTTTTTGACTGAAAGGACGATATGATGCTCTAGCAGGTTTCTAATGAAGAATCTTACCTATATTGACAATTTAAAATAGAAGCAATAACTATCTGCCTCAGATAAGTCCCTGACACTTCACAGGCTTCACAGTGTGGAATGAATAATGAATGAATTTTTAAACATAGATGTGACCTGTGAGAGGAGATGACTTAAGGAACTTGAGAAGTCTCTTTGCTGTTACTATGTCAGGGATTCCAGAAGATTCTCTCTGAAGAAAAGTGAAGGTATCACCAATTGGAATATTGAAAATTAGCCCACTGCCACTGCAAGGGTGGGTCTGGTGGCCCACATCAGTCTGACCAAGGGGCCTTGAGGCACTACCCAGGGCTGCATGTTGGGGGGTTAGGAGGATGCAAGGAGAAAAGAAAGAAGAAAACTTTGCCTGGAGCTGCTCAGGTAAGTGAGAGGCAGGGTGGCACTGAAACCCAGGTGTGATACAGAGGAAAGATCCACGGAGACCAGGTGACCCAGCTCTCCACTGACCAACTTGTGTGACTGGGCCCCTCCAGAACCCTCCCCTGGTACAGTAATTTCCCTGTTGGGACACGGGGGCCACACTGCTGGGGCCTGCCTGACTAGAATTCTTGGAAAAGCAAAAACACGCTATGCACAGTGCCCGGGATTCCTTTTATTAACTCTGAGGCAGGGAGAGTCAACCGCGCAGAGGCAAAACAAGCATCTTTCTCTCAGATGTCGTGCCTTCTCTTCATCCCCAGTCACAGGCAGGGACTAGAAACGGCTCAGCATCTGGTATGTAGTCACCAACAAAATATGCATAGCATTTACTGTATCTGCATTTAGAAATTCGTCCGCCTGTGGTCTGGCTGTTCGAGTCCCTGGGCCCCCCTCACCCACATGGCTAAGCAGGCAAAGACAGGAACTACTGCGCTGCCAGCTTCTGCCCAGGCTCCTCCCTGCAGCAAAGGGCCGCTGCGGGGACTAAAAGAGGACGGGACGGCTCTCTGAAGCAGCACTCACTTGTAGCCGAGGATGGACGCTCAGGGAACCGGGTGGGGGTGCTGTCAGTGGGGACGGCACCATGTGCAGAAGTGTGCTGAGCGCTTAGAACAGAACAAGAGACTGCTGGAGTGAGGAGGCCAAGCTGCGGGCAGCAGGATGGAGAGGCGGGGTGGGCGCGTACGAGGGGCAAAGCCTTGACCATTGGCTGCCTGGGATTATGGCACCTCTGGGGTCTCTGGGGCCTCAGGCAGAAAGGAAGTACAAGGCTCATTTATGGGGTAAACCCAGGCAGCCTGGGGAAAGGCTTAAACAGGGGAGGCAGCGGCTGTCCGCGGTCCAAGCTTAAACCTGTGTCGTGAGAAGCATATCTCTTCTTGACTGGTAAAAGGCACAGAAAAAGCCGCCAGAGAGAGTACGGTCACTGGGGACTCACCTCTGTGGTGCAAGAACACAAGACCAAGAGTGAGGGGCTCATGACAAGCCCCCTGCCAGGACCCAGGATGGGAAAAGACTTCCAAGAGCACCAGGTCATGTCCTGCCTGTAGGCCAGCAGCCCTAAGCCCCCTCCTAGAGAGACAGACTCAGGTCTACACAAGGAAGGTGGCCAGCAGTTTATTTCCATTTCCCTCTGAAATCTATTCCTGCCTCTCAACACCTCGACAGACCAGCCTTCTTCCTGATATCTAACCCAAATCCTCAGGCTGAGATTTGAATCGACTGTCATCTTGTCTTCAGCAGGTATGAGAAAATCAGCCCTTTCATAGGTTAGAAAGCAATTTCAGCCCACAACCCTTGGCCGACCTTCTCAAATGATGGCCTGTTCACGGTCACTGTAGGGAGACCCGTGGGAAGGAATTGGCCCACTGGTGCCCAAGCATGGGATCTCTCCACTCACACGGCTCCAGGCATCAGCAGGTACAGGGCCCATGTGCCCTCCCCTCTCCTCACCCCTTCTCTCACTGCCACAAGATACTTAAAGCAGCATCTTTGTCTGCAGAAACCCAAATCTGCAAACACCACCATCGGCTGTAAAACACCCAGCCAAGGGAACTCGCGTATTAATAATAAAGTGAACAAAACCCAAATCCTGTACACGTTTTTCTCCATTTCTCTGCTAGCCTTTTTCCCTGCTGGACTTCATCCTGTCTGTGTCTTAACAGTGGTGAGCATCTGCATTGGCTGGCGAAGAAAACCTTGAGTTCTCACACACAATGGATTTGGACAAGGCAAGGAGCATGAAGAGCCCCAGACTCTGAAGGGATTCTCAGACCTGGTCTTGGTAAGCATTCTGAGTTAGGATCTCTCAGAACTTCCCTTCTCCTCCCCATCTAAGGGGATGGAGTAGTTGGGAGATGAGATGAGCCTTCTTTCCCCAACCATTCCACCCCACTGGGGCTGCCCTAGAAACAGACTGGGTGGGAGAGACCCATCAGGGAGAGTATGCCACACTCGTGCCTGTCGTTCATGCATGTTCTCCCTGTGAGACAGAAACTTCTGCAGGGTAGGGACTGTGTCTTCACACTTAAGAAAAGCCTTTCACAGCGTGAGCTTCCAGAGAGGCCTTCTATGGTGATCCTCTGGCCATTCTGTGACTTATCTCTGAATCCGACCCAAGCTCTCCGTACTCCATGCATAATTCATCAGCTGTCCAAACCCCAACAGCATCAGACTTTGATCCTGAAATAGCTGAGTGCACCTTCCAGTAAAGACAAGGATCACTCTTATCTCTCTGACCATCTCATCATTGGACTTGGACTCCAAGGGGCCAAATTTCAGGGAGTCTTTTCCTGTGAGAAGCTAACAACAGTTACTCATAGTTTCCGAGTTCTGTCAAGCTTCTCAAGGACAAATGGCAGATCTGGATAGAGCCAGAAAGCTCCCAAGAATTTAATCAAGGGCAGCGAACCGTGAGTCTGCCCCTAGGGGTAGTCACCTGAGAGAGCTATGGTTGTTCTAACTGCAAAGACAGTATTAACCTGTTGCTTTCAACTGTGTTGTGTTGCATATTTAAGTCTGCTCCCTGGGGATATGGTGGCACAGTGATACACCCTGGTAGATATAATTCCTGAATACCAGCCGAGAAACATCGGCGTTTTTGCAATTGGAAGAGAGCGAGGGCCATGGTTACTGGGAAATTCTAAATAAATGGAAATTTCTGGCTTGTATTTCACAGTGTTCAAAAAGAATCTTCTCTTAGAAGCATAAGTGGGTGACATGCATCTTATTCTTCAAACAGAACCAGGGAGTTTCACAGGAAGAGCATCGTTCCATTGCTCACAGATTCCGTCGAGGCAAGGGCAAGGATGGCAACACTCTCTGAACATCATTCATAACAAACTCAGCAAGGATGGCTTAGGATCATCCCATCTGGAGCAGAGAATGGACTCCAGTGAGCCCTTTGACCTTAAAGTTATTTTTTGTTTATTGTCACTTTTCTAGGGGTCTACCTTCTATATGTCTCCACTCTAATTTTTCCTTTATCCTTTTTCTTTTTTTGAAGGTGTTTGTTTGTTTTTATTCTGTTTTGTTTTTCCAATTTCTACACACACTCCCTGCTTGTTCTTAAAAAATTAAGAACTACATAATCAAGCAAACCACTTTTTCTGTCTAGAACAGAGCTAATATTATTTATTATTCAATATATATTCCAGGAGACAGAGCAGACTGGGAAGGTCTAGGTCTTTTTCTCTTTACTTTTGGCTTTAGCCTAACTCATCACCATCCTGTACTTTCTTTCCCCAACCTGTAAAATTGGATTGATTTTATTAGCCTTGAGATGAAAGTAGATGGTCACTTTTGGCTTTCCCTCGACCCCATTTATTAGGAGGACCATCACCTCCACCTCTGAAAATGCCCAGCTGATGTGGGGAAAAGAGAAGTTGGTAAGCAGAAGTCTTTAAAACTAATTACAATATTCAATTATCCTCAGTTAATTATTGGGCAAACTCTTTGATTTCTATGCCAATAAATTCACTCAGTGGTGACTCAAACTAGTAACACAATGCATATTCTGGCATCTTCTTCTTCATCTTGGGCTTCATAAAATCTACACTAGACTCACTGTCAGGACCCCTGAGTTACTAGGGAGAAAAGTCCTACGGTTGCCATAAAGTGGCTGGCCTGAAGTCAGTAAATCAGGAATTAAACCTCAAAGTGCTGATTTTTCCAGATATTCTGAACTGTGTGACCTTGCTTAATATTTAAGGCCTCTCACCCCACCTGCCAAGTGGAAGGAGGAGGGATGTCTGGTGGATACTGGAGTTAGGCAGACGGGGGTCTGAATCCCAGCTCTGCCACTTACTGCCTGTGCGATTTGGCTCAGATTTCTCAGCCCAGAGCTTCTATAACAGTGCGCCTGAAGGGTATCCTGTGTACCAGAATGTTGATCCCCTCTGCCTCATGTAAGGCCTGGATGCTTGGGGGAAAAAGAGACACAGGCTAATTCTGCTGAAAACTCTCCTTCTCCTCACACACGCAAGCATTTAAAGGTGCAGAATAGCAAGTGACCACAGGCTTTATTTCTAAGAAGGAGACACCTGAAAAACCAGTCCCTTGCCCCACACAGTCCCTGACTCCCCATAATATCCGGAGGGCATTAACTCATTTCTCTGAGGCCAAGCGGCCACAGTGGATATGCGAAGGTAAATGTAAAGAAACACTCTTTTCCCTTCAAAGTTTGTTCATCACTTGGACTTCGGGGAAGTTTCCTGAATAAGACCAACCAACTCTCAAGTTCCTATTTCAGAGCTACACCTCATCCCAGCAGGCAGTCTGCCACTAGATCTTGTGCATCCTGCCTCTCAGTAATCTCCTAACTGGTTTCGCTGACAATGATCTTACCCATTCCGATCCACCTTGCACTTTGCAGACAAAGCAACCTTTCTAAAATGTAAATAGGATCTTACATGGTTTCCCAGTACCTTCCAGATACTGCCTGAGCTCCTCAGCATCACCCACGAGATCCTTTATCCATGTGCTCTGCACCTTCTCGTCTCATCTTTCTTCACCCCTCCCCAGGCGACCTACGTCCAACCACGCCAGCATGGTATTCCCTGTATATGCCATGATCTCTCATGCCTCCATATTTTTGTAAATGCCATTTCCTTGTTCTGGAATGCCCTTTGTCCTGCCCTCACTAGGCCCCATCCTGCCTTCCCAGGGAGTTTAGGATCATGCTTCCATGAGGTCTTCTGTAGGCAAAGTAGGATGTCCTTGCTGTGCAATGATTATATCATGACCACATTGCTGTGTTACAGTCCCTCTTCATCACGGTATTTATCCTGCTGGAGTGTAATAGCCTGTTTCCACACACATACCTCCCCTGAACTGTAAGCGCCATGAGAACAGGGGCTAGTCAGTAATTTCCCAGGACCTAGCACAGTTCCCAGAACAAAGTGGGGGCTCATCATAAGCATGCTGAAAGGCAAATAAGAAAAAACACCTGTATGTATAATAGTAATATGAATGAGACGGGCAATAATGAAACAAAGAAAGACAGTCATCATCAGTATCTTAAATTGTAGAACCAAGAGGAGTGAAACTTGGTCAAACTCAGGATCAAACTGCTGGGACATATAAGCAATCCCAGGGAGAACTCTAAGAGGAGGCATTAGGATGTCTTCAATCCTCGGAAGCCAGGGGGCAGATAAAAGGCAAAGCATGTGAGTCAAAGCTGAATCCTTGGAGAATCACTGAGCTGTGAAAATGTCCAGGGTAGCTTTGTAACCTGGCACAGAAAAATGAATTGCTGAGAAAAGGAAAGAGACGTGCATGAGAAATTCCGAGTCTCAGCTCCGCAGAGCAAAGCACACTTGACAATTACAGCCAAAATCATATATTAAAAAAAAAAAATCAGAGAAAACCAAAAACCACGAACAGCATCAAAGCTCCAAGAACCACTCACAAGCAATCCACTCACTGTGCTTCTTGGCAAGTTCGGCCCTGCACCTAAACTGACTTGGTGTGCCTCCTTGCATAGAAAGAAATCCATCTGCACGCCTTAAGCACAAAAAAAAAAAAAAAAAGAACTCTTTTCTGATGGCTTCTACCTTCCCAGGTACCCCTACCCAATTTTGCTAGTGAAGACACATTTTCACAAAACAGCATAGAATAAGACAACCCAAGCAGAGCCTCTGACTGAAAGGCACCCACTGGGATGTTGATTAGTCCTTGTCTACCATGGCCTCCTTACCCAAATCACCGTGTTTTGCTCCATTTTTTGCACCCAACTACAGGGAAAAAAACGCACATTTTTCCTAAAGTTTGCCATTGCAAAAGATAAACTTCTTTTGAGCGACTATGCACAGAATCTGTAAGACACAGATGTTTGGAGAAGGGGGTTCCATGCCTGCTCATTCTTGGGCTCATATAAAGCAGAGCATAAGGGAACGGTGGCACTCACTGCCACGGAGCATTTGTCACAGCAGTATTGAGGGAGCTGAACAAATGTTGAGAAATCCAAATGCATTCACTGGGAATCATGCAACATTTCATAAAATGAGGGAAAGGCATTCTGGTGAAGGCAAGTGAAATGTCTTACTAACACCTTTCACCCAGATAAGCCTTAAGCCTTTTCCGTAATAGACCTCACTAGCACCCTTATCCTGCTGTGGAAAGATGGAAAAAGCTTGAGAGAGCTTCTGCTATTGTTATGCAAGGTCTCGCAGCAACTGAAAGGATGCCATCAGAGACAGAAGCCCTACTCACATCTCTACACCAAGAGGGGAAGACTGTGGAACCAGGTGTGATGCAACCAGAGGTTTTAACCGCCCTCCAGCTCAGAGCTGTGAAACGACCGAGGTAGGGCAGGATGAAGCTCACAGGTTGGAATCCACCTGTGACCAGAAGATCAAGAGCATCAAGTGAGTGAGTTAAAACCACACTTTTATCCCCCCCGGGAGTGGTGGACAGCCTGTCTAGACTTGAAGTGGGGAAAAGAGGGCTAAATTTCCACCAGAATTAACTCCTTATTTCTACAAAGGGGCAATGTGGCATTTCTCCCTCTTACCTCATGGATTCCCAGAGTGAGTATAGAAACAAAAACTCAATTTCTTGGTCTCCAAGAAAGCAGCTGGATCCTTGATGTGAGCAAGTCCTTGAACGTTTGATCCAAGAGTTTGGGTGTTGCAAGTGAGGGTATCTGAGGCCTTGTTGGTTTTTATGAGTCTGTGGGTCAGCTCAGACCGGCTGCCAACTCATCTGTATGCAACAGCTCTCAAAAAACATAGTTTACTTTAGAACTGGATCCAACAGGAGTGGGCGTGGCAGTTAAATGGGCTAGATACTCCAGAGGTGTTGAGCTGCCAGGGCTAATTAAGAAAGATTTGTTTATGGAGCCATGGCTTGGAACCAGAAGGCCAGTTTGCTCATGCTGACAGTGTCCCAGTCAAGTGCATGAGGTTGAGCACATGTGCACATGGGCTAGATGCTCCGGGGTGGGGGTGTCGCGAGTCCTCAAGGAGCCCCCCCAAAGTTTCCCCTGCTTGGTGACTCAGTGGCTACAGAAGCTCAGGCTGACCTGACCTTCCCTTGGCCATTCGTCTGTTGCCCTGGTCCTGGCACAATGTAGAGCTTTGTGGCAGACCCTCTACAGTAGAGCAGACTGGGAGTGGGCCCTGCTCCACCCACTGTGTCACCTGGGGCAAGTCCCTAGCTTCTTACACTTGGAAGTCTTCAGTGAGGAGTGGGCTAAGCTGTGTCATGCACTTGGCATGCACTTGGCATTGCGTAATCACTCGTGAGAGGCAACACACCCCAAGGATCAGCTTCCATCACTCCTTCCCACCCCAATCCCCTAGGGTCATCTCCCTCTAGTCTCTGCTGAGGGAGACGAGATCTTGTTGACACCCTTCCTGAGCAGCACTCTCCTCGGTGATCCCCCCTGTCATGGTGTCCTCCACAGACCATCGCTCACTTCGCTGCTGGTCACAACCTGGAGCATCTGAAAACAGTCCCTTTAACAAGCAGTCTCTGTTTTCATGGAGCAGCAGGGGGTGAACATGTGCAGGCCACGCGTCCCTTTACTGTCTGTCCCCTTCTCCCCTCAGCACCACACAAGAGGACATGAGGTATCAGACTTTACCCGCGTCTACATGGTTACAAGGACAGGAGAGACTGCAGGGTCGCACTGTAGTTTGGAGGCCACGTGCCAGCGATTCTGACACCACTCAATTACACGGGAGAATGAAAACATCATGGTTTTCTTAGAGAGGATAAAATGAAAACAAATGCATAATTACATGGGAAAAGGATATTTTGTTTCCTAACACTTATAAGTATAATCAGTTGTTATAGTAAAGGAAAAAATATAGTAGGTGTAAGTAGAACAGCTTGTAGTAGCATTTCCCATTGAAGTGTGAGTGTAAGAGATCTATTCTAGGGAGCAGCAGGGCCCCGGGGAAAAAGAACAAGAGCTCATGCTAAATGTGACTTTCCTCCTCACAGAAGGTCTCCTTGGGACACTCTAGTTCCCACCCTTGCTCCCTGTTCCTAGGTTCCCCCCTCTCTCCAAAAGTACCTCCTTTCTCCATCCTCCACTGGTATCCCAACCCCTCCCTGTGGGATAACCTCCCCACCACAGGTTCAGCCTTCCCCACCTCTGAGCAGTGCCATTCCCCACGTCTGGGTGTGGGGCCGTGAGAATGCGCCCTGCCAATCTCCCAGCGCAGGGAGAGTGGGTGTCCAAGGCCCTAGCTGCTGTGCTTTGCAATGCCTGAGCACAGCACGGACACAAGGAGGCCACAGGGAGGGGGCTCCTCTGACAGCGACTTTGGCTGGAGAACTTGTGTATGGCCGTGTGGAACCTTCCTTAAACTCCAGGGCAGGCTAGGATGCTTCAACCTTCCCTCCCTCTCCCCTTCACTCACAGTCAGCCTGGAATCACGCCTGCCAGCTCTCCTGGCTCCCTCCCTACTTCTCTCACCCAGGCATTTCCTGAATGGAATCTTTGCACTGTTAATCCCATTTCCGTGCCTGCTTCCTGGAGGCCCTGGACTGGCACCTGGGCTGTTCCTACAGGATGGGAGCTGTCAGGGGCTTGGGCAGGAGACACACTGGGGTTGCACGGGACAATTCAGGAAACAGGCTTCTGCAATCCAATTTCCAGAGCAGGGGCCCAGGAAGGCCAAGGTTCTAAGTCTCTCCACCAGTGTGAGTTACAGGTAGGCCTTTTATTCTTCCAATTATTCACCAGACAACTGGAAATGCAAACACAACACAAACATGCACCTCTCAAAGGTAAACACTAATTCTCAGAGACAATACAGAACAATCCCAAAGTGAGGGAAATGAATGTTTTCTTAACTGCCTCATTGATTTTCAAGGCAGGTCCCTCCTGCACAGCGGGGCCAGGACGGCACATTATCATGCAGATCAGGTGGTTATCTTACCTCATCCCCCACCCCTTGCCCCCACCTTCAAAGACAGCCCCTTGGGACCTGCTGGGAATGCGACAGAGGCCGTTGCTAAGCAACGGGGAGGGCAGGGCTGATGCACTCTTCCAGCTCAAGGAATCTTGGTTCTAATGTGCAAGTGAAGATGTCTGATTTGCCGGAACACTGCGTCTTCTATAGAACCAACATGATTCGTTTTCTCAGTGGCTCCTCTGACCCTGGGGCTTCCTGGAGAAATTCTGCTCCTACTCCACCCATCTGATCTGCTGGCACAAAGAAAGTCGTCACGGTGGCACTCTGTGGCAGCAAGGAGAATGCCTTTCTTCCCTGTCTCTGTCCCAGGCCCGCCGTGCTGACCCGGGTGATACTCACAGTATTTACTCCTCAAACCACCCGGAGCCCCCGCTGCACCTGAGCTGGAGGAGCAGAGTCAATGGAGTGGTCTTCTTTTTTTTTAAAGAAATTTGGAACATCTCAAAGATATTATTCTACTCATGACAAATGTTCCAACAAGAGTCGTTTGGATGAGCAGTAGGCCTTTGGAGGTGCTGTCTGATTTAAGGGAAGACAGAGCATTCCATTCCCACAACAAAGTTGGCAGCACATGGCAGGTTCTGAGAGGCCAGACCCCCGGAACAGGAGCAGGAGCAGACAGCAGGGAAAGTAGGCAGGACTCGCAAAGTGGAACCAAGTTCTGGGTCCTGGGAGTGGGCACACGATGGACAACAAAGGCAAGAGCAGCAAATCGCAGCAACGCTGCCAAAGCGAGCTCTTCCTGGACTGAAGAGAAGAAGCAGGGACTCACAGGCGAGCCCCCAGTCTGTGCTAAGCGCTTTGCACACATCATCTCAATTCATTCTAATAACCCTTGGGATAGGCAGTATTCTAATCGAAGTACCAATAGAAAGGTGAAGACACTCACCTCTGGGGACACATTGAGTATGTGACCAAGCAGGGGTGCAAATTCAGGCCTCCCTGTGTTGCACAGGCTCCTCCCAACCATTGCCTCATTGAGATGATTAGCTGCGAGGTGGACACAGTTTCCCCGTGTGAGAGAACAGAAGGTCGAGTCATCGGCCTGCCTCTTTTTAGATAAAAAGCAGTTCTAATACTACACCTCTTGGTACAGTATATATTCTTTGCAAAGCGCTGAAGTCATCATTGGCAATCAGGAAAGGAAATTAAAAAGAATTTTAAGATGAAAATATGGTTGGGTTAAACAAATGTTTATTTTTGCTCCCTCCTGAACTGAACAAAACTGGGAGTAAAGGAATTAAAAAGGTAAAAATCCACAAAGACAAAAAGAACAGGAAAGGAGACAATAGCAGTCGAGAGATTGTCACAGAGTGTAGGAAGGAACGTGGCACAGCAGCATGGTCTGGGCCCAAGAGCCAACCGAGGGAGAGGCAGCGGGAAGCCAGCAGCATGCTCTCCACGCCCAGGTGTGGAGAGCCCGGGACCTCTGAAGGCAGGGCTGATGTGTGGGGCTGGAAACAGGAAAACTGGTTGAAATTCCTAATAGGAAACAGAATCCCCGGGCTAGGCTTTGAGGTTTGCTCTGGAGAAAACCAGAATGAGTGTGGGTTTGGTTCTTCACACAGAGCCAACGGTGGTAGTGAAGCATTGTACTGGAGCAGAAGGGGGGTGGGGTGAAAATCTGCATACTGGATGGGAGACCCATGACCCCCCTCCCTCCACTCAGCACCCAGGTGCCTGAAAGCCGCCCTGCAGGAGAGGGCGGAGTTCTCTGGAGGAAAACTCAGGGGGCCAAGAGGACAGACCTCGGCACTGACAACGGGGAGTCACCAGAGGTGCAGGGTCAAACCCAGCCCTCTCCCTCACAGCTTCCAGTGGCCTGTTAGCGCCTCTCTCAAATGCCGACAGTCAGCCTAGGGTCATCAGCCATTTGAGGAAAAGCTTCAACACAAAAGAGAAAGATCAAGAGAAAACATGAAGGGAACCTGGAGTAACAGAGACAAAGTAGGGAGCAAAAGAAATTTCTAATACCCACACTGATCTCCAGAGAGAAAAGGCTACGCTGCGGACATGAAACAACAACAGGAAGCTGGAAAAAAAGATTCAAGAACAAGAAAGAGCAATTGCAAATTAAAAATATCAGAGCAGATAAAATAATTGGAAAACATAGCTGAGTAAACCTCACAGGATTCTTTCTTAAGCATCAAGGATAGGAGAGAAAATATAAGAAAAGCACAAGGTCAATGCAAGAGACGTAGCATCTACGTGATGGACATAACAGCCCTGACAATGGACCTGGCTGACCTCCAGTTTTGGGGAGTCTCTGCTCCCAGCCACTGACCGAGTGAGGCAGGGGTACCAAGGCACGTCCATTCTAGGAAGAGTGGGGCTCCTCTGATAAGGACTTTTAGCTCCAGGACTGCAGTCTAGGACATGTCCCCTCCAACCTTCACTCCGTGTCTCCTTCACCAGGGGTCAGGTTTGCCCCACAGCCTTCCCCAGGTCCCTCTCCGTTTTCTCTCACAGACGTCTCCCTTAACAAAACCCTTACATATTCAATCCTGTCCTGGATTACGTGTTTAATCTGCTTCTTGTAGCACCCAATCTAATACATATAAGTTCCAGAAAGAATGAACTGAAAAAATAAAGGGGAGAAATTATGAAAGAAAGATATATTTTTTTAATTCCTCATAATTAAAGCCCATGAGTTTCCAGATTGAAAGGGCCGACTAAGAACCGAGAACAAAAAAATTTTAAAACATCCCATCAAGGCAACTTTATGAATTTTTCTAAAAACTGGAGATAAAGAAAGAGAACTATATTACACATAAATGATTTTGAACCAAAATAGCATCTGAATCCCCAATAGCAACATAGGATGCTACAAAACAGTGGAGAGATTCTCAGTTGAAATTGTACGGGGAAAATGATTCTATACCTAGTCTAACTTGCACAGGTGGAATAAGACAATTTCAGATATACAAGGTTCAAATGTTACTTCTCATGGACCATTCTCCCGGAAGTTACTGGAAGATGCATTTGCCAAAATAGAGGGAAGAAATCCAGAAAGAGGGATACAAGAAACCGCAGACACAGAGACACAGCACAGCTGAGCAGTAAAGAGGCCTGTCTGGTGATGGTGAAGGGCCAGCCTGGAGAACATCTGCCCAGTGGCCCCAAGAAGAGCCAGGCCAAGGGGGATGGCTGCCTCTTAGGGAAATGGGACATATGTTAAAAGGAGGCTTATGGATCTGAAGGAGATTTTCAGAATGAATCAGTGATAGGTATATAGGGAACTGGATCAATGAGAAAGTGAGAAGATTGTGAACGCCGCTAAATACAAGCATTTATAATGAAGAGAATATGTATTTATACTACACTCCCTAGCCCGGCTGTGAATAATATTTAGAGAGTCATAATAATGTAAACATTGAGTATTGAGCTAGTAACATTTTGATATAACTATATGGAGCGGATGGAGAGCAGAGAAGTGCAGCGGGAGGAGGGTGGGGGAGAGCTAACTCCTCATTTCCCAGAAGAGCAACTGTAGACAGTGTCTACCACGGAAAAGTCAATATACAGCAGTACAGGCACTTCATCTAGAAACACAGAGGTAAATAGTAAAGGAATGTCTTTTATCAAGGCTGCCAGGTCTGAAAGTGGCTCCTAATAACTAACACTGGGGGACTCGGGGTATTTTCACCCAGCATATCCTTTTGATGGAAAGAAATGAGGATGAATTCTGCATTTGCTACTGTCACCATCACCTGCATGCGAGCATCTTGTTACATTTTCTCCTACACGGTTGGACCCTCTAAACATTGGCCTGAGGGAAGGGCCTGTCTCAGAACCACAACTCCAAAGCTAAGGCTCAGAATCTGGGCCGTGTGGTTGTGATTTTTTTCTGGTAGACTATACTTCCCTCTCTTTGACTCTGGCTCTAAGAGAGGGGCTCTTGTTTGGCCATATGGACAACACCCTTGGTAGCCTCATGTGTCTCACAGCCAGACAGGAAGAGCCAAGCAGTGTCTGCTTCGAGACTTATTGATACATGACTTTGTCACCAAAATGTCATGCTTTTTGCAAAACAAGGACATCAACATGTTATTCAAATACAATGAGACTGAGTTGGAATCTTTACTCATCTAGCCACAAACCTACAAGCTGTCTCCCCTCTGTACGTGAGGGAAGAGATTTCCATTGTCGCAGGACACCACCCTCCTACAAATAGTGACCTGTGTGAGTGCCCTTCTTTGACTTAGGAAGGGCAGCAATGCGATTCCACTACAAACAAAACACACCAACCCCAGGCCTCCCAGCTCCTAAATGGAACAGGACAGAGGGACCCTGCCGGAATATGTTCTTTCATCTTTGGACTTTGCTCTTCCTGAGAATCAGTGTCTAGTGAAAAAGTGGTGGTAAAATCTGAATGTGTTTTCTACAGAGGAGAACAAGATAATCCCACCGAGATGACAAATGGGAGAGAGCATTGTTAGAAAGCTTTCACAATGGAAAGGTTTTGAGAAAGCCATATTCAAGAGATGAAATGCTTTTCCTCTGAAACATTTACTGCCATTGAAGATTAAATATCACTCTGAGAAATTTCAAGTCAAGGGACTTTTTAAAAAAATAAATAGAGTTGAATGAAGGAAGGATTTTGATGATACCATTTAATTCATTAAAAGCTTGTTGAGGGCCTTCGTAAGCATAAGGCACAGAGCCAGGCAATTGGGGAGTTAAAAAGATGAATAAAACATGGTCTCACCCTTCGAGAGTTTAACATTTTGTAGAGAAGATAGTCACAAACACAATAAGGCATAAATGCACAGGAAGCGTTATGAATAAATAGAAGAAGTTACTTCTGGCTGGAAAAATTGAGGAAGGTTCATAGAGATGGTGACGTTTAGACTGGACAGTATTGGAAGGGTAGAATTACACTAGGTGGTCGTGGAGGGTGGGGAGTGGATGAAGGAGAAATAGGTCAGAGGCTGGAGAGCAAATGTGGGTTCGGGACATGTGGATACCCAAGGGCAGACATGTTGGTTTAAGAGAAGGTGTGTTGGGGGGCCGGCCTGGTCGCAGCGGTTAAGTGCACGCACTCCGCTTCGGTGGTCTGTGCTTTGCAGGTTCGGATCCCGGGCGCGCACTGACTCACCACTTGTCAAGCCATGATGTGGCGGCGTCCCATATAAAGTAGAGGAAGATGGGCACGGATGTCTTCCTCAGCAGAAGGGCCAGTCTTCCTCAGCGAAAAAAAGAGGACGATTAGCATTGGATATTAGCTCAGGGCTAATCTTCCTCACAAAAAAAAAAAAAGAGAGAGAAGATGTATTGCTAGAGGAGGCAGAAGAGGGGTAGGTGGAGACAAGATGGCGGAAGGACATGCTGTTCTTGGGATTTTGACATTTTATCCACATCCAACAGTGTGACTAACACGGCTCTGGGAAAGGGGACAGACACTTGGAATGCAAGAGAAATGAGCCTCAGCAAAAGATGATGCTAACAGTTTTTCTTTGTTTTACATTTTCTCTCTCAAGGAATTTTGCCATGTTTTACCCAAAATTTCATATTTACATATATTATTGAATATTTTGACATCTCTAGTACATTTTTGACAAATGTAAAATTTTTCCTCCTCTAGGACGTTGTGGGGGCATGTCATATTAGCCCAACTCTCACCCACAGAGATACACAACGTGTTATTTATGGAGCCCTGCCACTCACATCAGTCAGAAAGCTCCATTAAACGAAGAAGAGAAGGTGCCAAGAGGCTGCAGACTTGGCTCCATTCCTCCTTCTGTCAGCCTGTCTAGAAAAAGACGCCATCCTTCAGCAGTGCTCTGAGGCCTTCTTGAGCTCAGAAAGCTTTGGTGACTAAATAGATTTTAGTCAGTTCCCTGAAGCAAGTGCGACATCAATACTGAGCAGCAACAGTATTTTTCCATCTCCCAACCCTTTGAGATAAACAGGACATGGCTGCAGGCTATTTCCTTCAGGTGGACTCTGTGTAATGACCATGTCTGGATCTGATGCCCCTCTCCTGAGAAGGGCACCTCCCCAGCACTGCGCACTTTTAACCCCATGGGTTCTCAGAGGTCTGCCGTCAGCAGGCAAGTGCATGCTTGAGTTGAGAAGGGGCTGGAGTCAGGACTCTTGGATCCGCCTCTTGTTCCGCCACCGCTTCCTCTGGTGAGGGCCTGCTCTCTGATAAGTTGTACTTATGAGAAGCACATGAGTGAGACCTAGTGGTGAGATCCTTACGTAAAGATCAGAATCTCCTTTTCGCTCTGTGGTTCAAGGCACTCTGCTGTTCTCTCATGTCTGTGTCTGTGAAGGAGGCAGAGATGTCCTTTTCTAATCCCCACTTGAGAGACAAGGAAACAGAGGTTTAGCGAGATCAGTTCCCACAGGGCCTTGAATGCCCTTCCAAAAGGAATCCTGGTGTTGGCAGTTAGACCTGGAGTTGAGACCGGGCTCAGTTACTAGGTGATCTTGGCTGTTCCAGTGTTTTTGATCACTAAATATCAGACCAGCAATCTGAAAAGCATTGTATCCCCATATCCCCACGCAGCTTCCTTCTGGGAATGGAAAGAGAAGTTCATAGATTCACAAACCCCTTCATTGAAAGGGAACTTAGTAGTCACTTCTGGCTTGCCCATCATAGTTTTCCCATGCTTTCTGCCCTCAGTGACATCCACCCAAACACTCCAGCCTGCCTAGAGTCTTCTCAAAACCAGGCCCTTGGAGCACTCCAGAGGTGCACTCCAACCAGCCCAAGTGGAATGGGACCATCACTTCCTTCAATCTAGACATAATGCTCTTATTAATGCCCCTTTGAACTCATAGAGTGATCTGTCTTGAACTAGAGGTGACTTTCCTTTCCTTTTGTTTTGTTTAAAAATGCTAAATAATCCATATATCCCCCAGCCTGCCCTGGAATGGCTTGTTTTCCATTGACTTGTGCAAGGCCACTCAGAGGGTAAGTAGGTGATCCAAGACTCTAACTTCCCTGTGCTATGGAGGTGTAAATACTAAGTAGATCACAAAATACTGCCCCAACACCTTCCTGGTCTTTGAGCATCCAGGAAGTAGGCAGGCAACCTGGTAAACCTCCAGGAGGACCCAAGATCTCCAGTCCCCAGAGCCTGGGGAGAGTGCCTGAGCTTGATAGCGAAATTACAAACGCCAGCGATGTAAAGCCCCCTTTTCCTTTTTTTAAATTTGTTTTACGTTTCTCTTCTTTTTTCAATGTTTGCTTTCTTATAATCTGAGAGCTCCTACAAAAAACAAATGTGGGCGGGGCCGGCCTGATGGCGCAAGTGGTTTAAGTGCGCGCGCTCCGTTGCAGTGGCCCGGGGTTCACAGGTTCAGATCCCGGGTGCTTACCGACACCCCGCTTGGTAAGCCATGCTGTGGTGGCATTCCATATAAAGTAGAGGAAGATGGGCACGGATGTTAGCTCAGGGCCAGTCTTCCTCAGCAAAAAGAGGATGATTGGTGTTGGATGTTAGCTCAGGGCTGATCTTCCTCACAAAAAAAAAAAAAAAAAGTGGGCAACTTACTATAAGTTTAAAAAGATAAATATATAAAAATAAATCTTTGGGAAAGGACAAAATTTATATAGGTCACCACAGCACTTGGGACCGAGAGGTTGTCTGGTAGACTGAAGTGAGGAACACAAACAGGGCAGGCAGGCAGCCCACGAGCCCAGGGGTGTTTCGCCACAGAAACCCTGCTTTTCATTCTGTAGACTCTGCCTCACCACTTTCCTGACCTTTGTCCCCAGCGAGCCGGAGGGAAGACAGACAGCTGCCTCCAGAAGGCTGTCTCCCTGGCTTCTCCGTGAAGAATCCCAGACCCCCAGGTCAGCAGCCACGTCTTTTCCCCCATCTCTTCCAGTCTCTGGTTGGGACTCTTCTTGCTACTTTTATCCATGGGCACAGCTTTCTCCCTTGAAGTTCCCAGGAGACAGGCTCCTCATTCAAGTCATCATTGCATCCTCCAGATTTCCTCAAGCTCCAAATTTACAAAGTGGGATACCTTGTCCAAAGAATGAATGGATGACTAAAACTGAGTTTCCTCTTCTCTTTGCCTTGCACCACCTTCTAATGTAGGGTGCCTGTTCCCCTGCAAAGCACCACTATCCCTCCAAAAGAAATATTCTAGGAGTTGCCAGCTGGTGTGCTCAAGATAAAGGCACGAATTGTTCAAGTTGCCTGTGGCATCCTATAGTTTTTCTTTTTCTGCTGCCCTGGCACCCGAGTGGTGATGTCATATCCACAGGGTACTCTATGCTCTCCTTCTGTTGGGGGCCACCACAACATAAAGGGGTCCCCATACTATGCCAGGCTATGGCAAAGTGAGCCCAGGAGGCACTTGTCATTTGCGGGGTTTCTGTTTGCCGGAAAGTTAAGTTACCAAGACAGCCTTGCCAGGACCAAGACACACATCCACGGAGGCCTGGGCTAAAGACAACACTGAGTGGCCCCCACCACACAGTACTCGTAACCACACCACCACTCTGAAGACCTAGGGTGGCTACCTGGATACATAGTCTGGCTGATGCTCTTCTTTTACGGCTACATCCCTGTAGCAGCCCATAGACTCTCAGGGGACCACCTCACCACTTCCTCAGTCAGGCCCAGACTTGCAGAACCCCACAGAGCATGCAGGTCAAACCAGGACAGCTGACCATGGAAGCAAGGGGTGGTGGGTGGTTCTGTTCTTCATATCAGTCTGTTTGGGGAGCAGGTCTGGGGTGGGACATGGCAGGGCGTAGGACCAGAGTCATGCTTGGAACGTTTGGAAAACTAGAGGGAAGGGCCTGGCAAGGACTTCTAGTTCTAACTGCAGCAACACTGGCCTGTGGTTTTCTAGGATTTCTCACTTCAGTGTCTCAGACACTTTGTTCCAGATTCTCAGTTGCTCACACGTCCCCATAAAATCAGAAGTCAAACAAATAAGTTCACACGTTCCCAGCTGGTCACCCCTCTGCTCATTGAATGCTCAGGGGAAGAGAGGAGGGGTAGGCGGGCAGCAAATGTCTCTTATGTAGATTCTTGGCAGGCACTCTTGCCCGGGCACACATATTTATGAGGGTCAACTTCCTACTTGGGCACACTATCTCTGGCTCTGGAAATTGCCACCGTCTGCAATGACAAAGCACAAGTACCCTGGGCCAGTCCAATGACCTTGAAGTTGATGCCTTTTTGGCTAGATTAGCTGATATGAACAGTCTTTTCCTACCACAGTGACCAGCCCTTCACCTCACCATGTTGCTCAAAGATCCACCCACAACTAATGCCATGGGACATTTTTAGTAGCCACAGCGCCTACAGGACAAACCATGAACCCCAGGTCCCCCAAGAATATCTAAGAAGTTGGATTCCAAAGAGTGGGTCTCACTGACCTTCCAGCCAGGGTCCCTGCTGTCTCCTGGGCCCCACAGGGACTTTGGGTGCTAAGTAATGAGGATTTCATTCAGGGGGAGAAAACATGCCTTAGAATAACAATCCCAAATTTCAGGATGACAGCCTCAGGGAGCTTGGGTAGGAAGAAGGACACTGAACCTGGAGTCAGAACGTCTGGGTTTGAGGTCTGCCTCTGCCACCTCATAGCAGTGTGACATTGGGGTAGTTCCATAAGCTCTCTGAATCTCAGCCTCCTCATTTGAAAAAGGCACAATTCTCCTTGCCTCACTCAACACTGTGTGAAAGGGCCTTGTTACGGCTAAGTGTGATATAAACATCTCCTGCTATTGTTATTACCATGCATAATACTAAGATCAAATATAACCAGTGACTAGGAAATCCTGGTGTTAGTTCTAAGTCCTCTACCAGCACACAGCAGAGGCCATGCCATGCTTTCCCACCTGTGACATGGCAGTAGAGACAGCTGTCTCCAGTGGCCCTGGGGACTGCCGGGCTCTGGAAATGGAGGTGATGGGCAGCTGGGATGCACTTTGGGATTGGCAAGCACAAAGAGACCCACTCTTTGTGCTCGCCAAGGGCCTGACGTAAGCTTGAGTCCTATGATGCAGGGCAAGAGAGTACCAACAGTGAGCTCTGCTCTTTAAAAGGGTCTTGACATTGCTTATAAAACAGTCATCACAGTAGCCTCCCTTTATCTGTCCAGTCCTTTGCAAAGCACTTTTGTGAACATTATCTTATGCGGTCATTTAAACAAGAGAAAGTAGCTGCAGAGGAGGGTGAGTGATGACCCTGGCCTCATGGCTCTGGGTCAGGTTAATTATCTTGTGCTCGTTACCCCAGCTGTCCTGGTGTCCTGGAGCAGAAGTGATATGGGCAAGGGCGATTCCTGTTCGCCACTCCCCTCCCCTCGGGACCTCACCTCATCTTCCCTGGCTCACTCAGCAGAAGCCATGAGTGTCCGTCCCCATGTCCCCTCCAGTGTTGGCCTGCAAATCCTCAGCAGAGGAGAAAGATCCCACCTGGCCACTCTCACCAACAGCTTTGAGGCTTGATTTTTCCTTTACAAAAGGACCTAGGAGTGAATGACTGTCAGATTCTCTGGAGGAAGTGGAAGCAATTGCCCAGTAAGTATTTTCTGATGTTACTACAAAAGGAGGCAGAGTGGTCTTTTTCTGTGACCTTCTACAGCAGGGAGGGATGTGTTGACCATGCCATCATGTGAAGTCTACTTTCCAGCACAGCCATAGCGTTCACTGTAAGTTAATGAGTTAGCATTCCCGTCTGGATATTAAGAAACTAAACATTAATGGGTCTTATTGGGAGATGATTGTGCTTGAAATAAGGTGACTGAACTTGGCAAATGCTCTAAGCTATGTCACTTTCTGGGGTCTCTTGGAAGACAGCCAACTTGACCTCCATGGAGACACCAAACCATCACCATTAGTTAGCTATGTGCCCTTTCTATGTAAGCTTATGTAACTATTTATTTATCTGCTACCACAGGTAGGCACTCTTGTGGGCAGGGAATAAGGCCTCACTCATCACTGCACATTCAGAACCCAGCACAGAGCCTACTGCAGAGCATACTACAACACATGTCTGTAGAATGGATGATCAAAAACGAACAAATGAGGGGCTGGCCCAGTGGTATAGTGGTTAAGTTCACATGCTCTGCTTCAGCTGCCTGGAGTTTGCAGGTTCGGATCCTGGGCACAGACCTATGCACCACTCATCAAGCCATGCTGTGGTGGCATCCCACATACAAAATAGAGTGAGACTGGCACAGATGTTATCTCAGGGACAATCTTCCTCACCAAAAAAAAATTAGGTTATTAAAAAAAAAAATGAATGAATGACTTGAGTATAAAGAGAGTGAGTTAAAGAAATGCTTCTACTTTTGCTTTCACCTCAAATTCCAATAAAATAACAGTTTTTAAAAAGGCATTAACCCTCAAGGCTAAGAAGAACTGGACAGGAGACAATAACAACAACATTTTTGAAAACCAGAAAGCAGATGCATTCTGGCCTTATACAGAAAAAGAAAAAAAAAAAAAAACATAAACCAGTACAATTTATACCTCAGCATCCCAAAAGGTTTAGCTATCTGTAGTATTGTCTACCTATGGAAGTGGGGGGTGAATGAAGCAGCTCAAAGAAGGAAGACTGATTGAGCCTGTTTAGGAAGGAGAGTAGTTAGACTTCCAGATCCTCTCCTTAACTTGGCCCAGGCAAGAAACTTCTCCCAGCCCTCCTGGCACAAAACTGGAGATTTATTATCTGGAGAGGGTAAAACAAAGGGCCTCTGATGGAGGGACACACAGCACCAGTAAGGATGGGCTTATCATACCCTGAAAAAGGATGACTAAGTAAACATATCCATTGCAGTTGTCCAGGCCCCCAATTCTCTTCCCAACTTCATTCCAGAGGCTGGTGGTCAGGGCTATACCCTCCAAGCAGGAGATTGAAAGAGCTGTTCCTGAGGAATCTGACTATCCCAAAAGGAAAAACTGCTATCAGGGGTTTCTGCAATGAAGTGGCCCAGCCAGAGCATCCCCCAGAGGATCTGACACTTGTCAACTCCATCCTCGGGCCCAGAGCTTCCTCTTAGCAGGTTACCAGATATCTGAGGAGCTAAAGCAGATAGACATGAAAAACGAGAAACAGAGACTGCAGGGAGAAAACAACTTCAAATAGAAAGACTGCTACCAAAAAAAATTAACCTAGAGAATAAAAAAGGGGGTTCCTGGAAATTAAAATGATAGCAAAACCAAAAATCTCAATGGAAGCATTGAAAGAAAAAGTTGAGGAAATCTACCAGAACATAGGGCAAAAACTCCAAGCGATGAAATTGGCAGAGAAAAGAGAAGGAAGTGAGAGGTTTCTGAGGTCCAACATCTAAGTGACAGAAATTCAGGAATGAGAGAATGGAGAAAATAGGAAGAAGGAAACCATCAAAGAAGCATCGTGAGAGAATCTCCCAGAATGGAAGGCAATGATGAAAAGGGCCATCTAAGGCCCAGCACAAGGGATACTAACAGTCCCACACCAAGTCACAGCATTGTGATGTTTAAGAACACTACGGGCAAAGAGAGCACCCTGCTTGTTTTCAGAAAGGAAAAGAGGACATGTAAAAGGATCAGGAGTGAAACTGGCTTTCGACATCTCTACAACATTATTGAAAGGTGGAAGAAAATGAAGACATCCCTTTAACATTCTGAAAGAAAATGATTTCCAATTTAGAATTTTATACCTGGCTGAGCTGTCAATCAAGTAGAATACAGATATTTTCAGATATGCAAAGTCTCAAAAAGTTTACCTCACATGATCTCTTTCCCAGGAAACAACTATAGAATATGTTTCTCCAAAGTAAGAGAACAAACCAAGAAAGAAAAATGCAGGAGACACAGAAAACAGGGGATGCAGTATGGGAGAGAGGCAAGGGGAGAAGAGATGCCCAGAGGCCAGCTGTGCCCCTGGCAGAAGGCAAACTATCCAAACAAAAAGGGGTAGAAGTTTCCAGGGGAGATTTCTCCAAGAGATGAAGTTAATAGGACACCTGACACATCTTGACTTCTTGAGATTGAAACTGCAAGTGGAAATTTTTCATTGAGGCTGATAATGACAGCAAAGAAAACTAAGCAAATAAAATGAAGACTACTAGTGACTCCAGGGAAAACAAAAAGTTGTACAGAAAAGAAAGAAAAAGTAGTCTGTTTTACTGCATGGATCAGCTATGAGTAGAATTTCGTAGACATAATATTAACACTGGATATTTATCCAATGAGAAGTATGACATACCTCCATTGGGAAAGTGGGAAATGAGAAGTGCACACACATGTGGTAGGGATGGGAGAGGATAGAGAGCTAAGTTCTCATCTTCAGTGATAGTCTCTGAAATAGAAACATCCAGAAGTATTACTACAAGTGTGGCATTTTAGAGATAATGTGCTAAAACCAAGGGGAAAAAATAACCAAAATAGGTGAAAGCGTAGCCTCTGGAGATTGGGAGATAGAGGAGGAGGAGGCTTAACTATTTTCATATCAAAGTTTTTAGAACAATGCGATGCTTTGAATATATGCATATAGTACTTTAATAAAACAAAAACTGAAGATAAAAATGAACGAATGAGTAAATTAATACATGTATTCTACCTAGTGAGAAATCTCTTTCAACCACGAGATGGTGCTATTGGCCACTGTGGAAACTGCAAGGAGGGACCAGTGCTTCCTGGTCAGCATTTCTGTGGAGTTTTCCACAGAACAGAATACAGTAAGATTTTGTCCATAATGTTAGGAAGGAATTAAAGTTGTTTATTTTCTTTCATCTTCAAATATTATCCCTCTTCACAGAGTGGGAAGAAAAAATCATTTGCCCCTAGTGGTACAGTATTTGAAAGCTCACTGCTGTGAACAAAATCTAGAGTCCAGATGAATGTCCCACCCTCTAGGAGCACAGATGTTGATTCAATAAAATCAACTGTGCAGCCAATGTGGTAAATTCTTTCTCGGGCACCTGGCCCTGGACTCATGAATAAGAGGAAGTTCAGGCATGGGAAGCTTGTTTTAGGAAAGCTGAAGCTACGGTTGGTGCTATGGTCAGAATTCTTTGAAACTCAACAGAAAGTGATTTGGGATCCTCAAGGGACAGGTGGGAGGCTTATCTGCTCTGGGAAGCAGGGGCATAGGCATGGTGATCAGGATAAAGAGGAGGCGTATTTAACACGTCCTGCAAAGTTACTAATGACATCTTGATAGCCTGATCAATATGTTTTCCCTCAGCTCTATTTTCTGGACTTTTCTGGATCTGTGGTAGGCAGGAACTGCAGGTACACATTTCTTGCCCCTCTGCTGTGTTGAGCATAAGTCTTCATGAGATGAGTATTACTAAATAAATATTTTATTAAGGAATGAATCTGGCACACTGACGCTCTGTTTTCTTGCCACTCTTAGCCTTTCAGCGTGGTGCCACCACACTGGCCCGGCTATCCTCTGGCCATTCTGATCACAACTCCATGGCCCGTTCTGGATCCTCCTCCTCCTTCTCCCTCGCCCCAGATGTGAGCATGGCCCCCAGCTCTGGCCTCTTCTCCTCTCCTTCTCCATCCTCCTCCAGATATCTAAGCTACCCTCAGAGTTCCAATCTTCTCCTCTGGGTGTATGACATTCCAAAATCTACACCTCTGTCCCTGACTCCTTCCTCAACTCAGCATCCATTCCCTCCTCTTCTCAGACAATTCCATTTAGGTGACTCGTCCAGCCTTTCGTTAGCGTGCACTGTGTCTAAAATCAAACTCTACACCTCTCCTTTCTCAGCCACCTGCTCCTCCTGATTTTCCTATTCCTGTCATCAGACATGCATGCATTCAGTAAGCACTTACAGAACAAAAGGCATCAAGCCAGACACTGGGAATTCAAGGATATTAAAAAACAAGGTCCCCACTCTCAAGGAACTTGTAGATTGCAGGTAGAGGAGAGAGACAGGTAATGGAACCCCCAGCATGCTGTGATCAGAGCTGTACTGGAGGGAAGTGGAGGGGGCCGTGCACACTCAGTATCACTGGGATTTGGGGAAGCTTAGCCCAGCTCAGCTCCAAGCCATCCAGTTCTACTCCTCTTCTCCCTTCTCCCCTGTTCCGCACATGCTGTCAGGCACTTGGCTCTAACGAACATCATGTGGCTATAACTTCCACATGATGCTCTCTATCAAACCCCAGTGTGCACAGGAATCACTTGAGGATCTTGTTAAAATGAAGCTTCTCTTTGAGCAGGTTTAGAGTGGAGCCTGAGACTGCATTTCTTACAAGATCCCAGGGAGTGGTGCTGATGCTGCTGGCCTGTGCACCACACACGCTACGAGTCGTGAGGTCTTTGTTCCACTGCCCTTAATATCACCTCAGGCCAGCACCAGGGCATAGCCCACAAAAGCTCTAATCCTAGACTGTGCAACATGGTAGCCACCACTATAGTGCCTAGTTAAATGAAAATGAAATAAGATTTAAAATTCAGTTTCTGATTCGCAGTAACCACATTTCACATGCTCAACAGCCACACATGCCACATTATACAGAACAGATATAGAACATTTCCTTCATTGCAAAAGTTCCATCGGATGGCACTGCTTAATCTCCACCCCACCTGAACCGATGACTTTGTGAACTAGTTCTGTACTGGCTGCCATCCTCACCAGACTGGAAGCTTCCTGAGGGCAAGCTCTGTGTTTGACTTGCCATTTTTCTCTCCTCAGAACCTGGCCCATAACCTTTCTTTCACTTGACAGGTATTTATTTATCACTTACTATGTACCAGAAGCTGTGCTTAGCGCTGGAAATGAATGGTGTTCAGAGGTGAACGACACAAACATGGTCCCTGCAATGGTGGAGGTCACAAAATCAGTGCTCAGTAATTATTCATTGAAATGAATAAATGAATGAATAACATACAAACCCCCTCCAGGGAAATCTTCACAAAAATGACGTTCGTAATTCTCCCTGACTCAGAAATCTTCAATAGTGACTTCTCATCTGTGGAATAAAATCCTAACTCCATAGCTTGGGATGCAAGGTCCTTCTGAGAGGCAGAGTTGCATCCATCACGATTAGTGTATTGGTTTGCCAGGGCTGCCATATCAAAGGACCACAGACTAGGTGGCTTAAACAACAGAAATTTATTTTCTCAGAATTCTGGAGGCTGGAAGTCTAAGATCATGGTGTCCGCAGGTTTAGTTCCTCCTGAGGCCTCTCTCCGTGGCTTGCAGACAGCCACCTTCTCACTGTGTCCGCACACTGTCTTTCCTCTATGTGCATCCCTGGTGTCTCTCTGGGTGTCAATTTCCTCTTCTTGTAAGGACACCAGTCAAACTGGATGAAGGCCTATCATAACAACCCCATTTTAACTTAATCACCTCTTTAAAGGCCCTATCTCTAAATAGAGTCACATTCTGAGGTGCTGGGGGTTAAGGCTTCAACATATGAATTTGGGGCAAGGGGGACACAGTTTAGCCCATAAAAGTCAGGAATATGATTTTGGAACCTAACAAAACTGGGTTCTGAAATTCCCTATTAATGGCTATGCCAATGAGAGGATACTTTGTTTGTCTGAGCCTCAGTTTCCTCATCTGAGAAGCAGTGATAATACCACCTCCCTCACAAGGGTGTTAAGAAGATTAAAAGCATTGACTTACATGAAGCACCTAGCAGAGCTCAGCACACAGTAGGCACTCAGTTAATTAGCGTCACTTGTCACGTCACTTCCTTAGATTTTCTCTGTCCTTAGCCCAGCAGCAATCCCTCCCTTACTTCAGGTCCCTGCAGCACTGGCCTCCCCAAGCCTTTTGTCATATACGCCCCCTCCTTATATTCAAATCCTAGCCTTACTTGTGGCCTACTTTTCTCTGTAGTCAGGGGTCAGCCCTCAGCTCCTATGCTCCACGGTTTGTCAGCATTGCTATCAAGTCTATACCACCATCCCATCCAACTAGCACCTACGAATTAAAATCCCAAATTGTTCATTTTTCTGTTGACTCTCCCCACACATAGGCCAACCCTCCCAATTAGATTGTAAGGCATCTTAGATCAAAGCCCTCCATTACACTTGCTAGTTTCTCTCACAGTGCCTGTCAAAGTGTCTCAAACATAGTAGGCCTTAAATGATCAATCAAAAGAGTCTGTGAATATAAAAACACTTATACATGGTCAATATTCACTGATTAAATAGATACACGTATATGTATATATATAACGTGTGTGTGTGTGTGTGTGTGTGTGTGTGGTTTTAACATAAAGATACCGTGAAAAAGAGAAATACCAAATTCAGGAAACTGACTCTTGAGGGAAGAGGAGATAATCCAGGGTGGATATAACTGTGTTGACAATGTCGTGTTTTGTTTTTTAAACTGGGTGGCAGCTTCATGATTACTTGTTATATTATTCTCATACCTTTTTGTATTCTTAAATATTGCAAATTAATATTCATTAATTGATACATATCTACTGTTTATAGATGGGCTTATTAACATACACAACTAATGTATGAGGAATTCTCCTGACAGGAGAGAAAATACTTAAAATATTTGTCTTAGACAGAAGAGTTTTCAGTTAGGACTTCAGAGTATAACTCAACAAACTCTTTTAATTAATATTTTATCTGGTAGGAAATATTTATGAGACATTACCAGCCTCATAAATGCAAATAGAATTTCTATAAATAGGAGAAAAAATAATTTCCTGTGTGTCATATTCTAAAGAGAAAACTTGAATTGTGAACTCATCTCTTGCTCGATGGAGGACAGGAAGACAAGCAGGAGAAGGAGGACAGAGGCGGCGGGTCTGCCCTCTGAGCCACAGTGATCACACATGTAAACTCCCAGTTGCTTTCAAGCACCACCTCATCAATTCTCAGACAATGGAAGGGGCACTCAGCGCCTTCCAGGCCCCTGAGTGGTTCTTCACTTGTGTCTCCTGTCCACACACGTCACCTGGACTCTTTGGGAGACTCGGGCAAGGAAAAGTTAAGGCTTGCCTAAATTTGCAAAAACCAGTCAAGACTGGAACCCTCATATTTCTCATTTTTCAGGTCTAGGCTGAGAACTGGATCTAGGTTTTCTGTCTTCTGATCTAAGGTCCCATCACTGAGAGAATATTTACCAAACAATATTTCCCAGGTCACCCTACATTTTTCTTCAAAGTCAGCCAGGCTCCCTGATCAGTGCAGAAAAAATTCCATGGTCTTTATACTGAATCCAAAGGTAACTGCCTCCCCAGGACAGAGCACCTCATAGACTTTGTCTCCTTGTAATTTAATAAACCTTTTTTCTTGTTGGTGACAGTGTTCTCTAGATAAATACTCATTGAGCACCTGTGCTAGGTGCCAGGGACAGGGCAGAGAGCAAGACAGTCACAGTCCCCGTCCTGGTGGAGCCTACAGTCTGGTGGACACTGATCTCACACGCTTGATGGGGTGTGCCTACCCTGGAGAGAGGAGACACACTTAGGGCCAAAAGACTGGGCAACAGACAGGGAGGGGCCGGGCCTAACACCACCAGCTAGGAAGGGCCACCCTGAAGGGACCAGTCCTCGGAGAAGCCTGCCCGCCCTCCCCAGACAGCAGCCTTCCCTTTGCAGGAGCTGTGATGGCTGCAGCTGCCCTTCCAACAACTCACATGAATTACAGAATAAATACATGCAATCATCTTTCCTCAAGGCAAGGAGGACTCCAAGATGGAGGGACGAGAGGTGGCTCCTAAGGTGGTGGCTCCAGCAGCCTAGGTGTGTACTCAGCCCAGCTCTGCCTTTGGACTGCTCTGAGACTTCTTTGAGTGGAGGGAGCATTTCCCACTATGCCTACCCAGCCACAGCGACACGCCTCTGGAGAGGACGGCCAAGGGGTGAGCAGAGAGCCCGGGTGCCGCAGAATTGTTTCCTGTCTCTGGACCAGCTGTCTCCAGCCAGCGGGTCAATGCGCCCCAGACCCTCACTCCACCCACGGGAGGGAGAGCCGCCGGGTGGGGATGCAGTGCCCAGACTGTGGCTCCCCCAACTTCCCGAAGGAATGCCTCCCGTCTGCTCTGTTCATCTAAAGAAACGCAGCTACGTTTTGCTCACGGCCCCCTCCACGCACTCGATGCGGAGTGACTGAGCAGCCCTCCAAGGCTCTGATCCAAGGTCTCTGCCCTCCTGGTTTCTTCCTTCTTTTGGTCTGCTCCACCACACCCACTAGACGGGCGGGCGCTCACACACATACACACGCGCGCTCACACACGTGCACACGCGCGCACAGATCTCCGTCCTTTGCATCTGCAGGACCAGAAGCAGCCCCGGTACCACAGGCCGGGTGTAGCAGGGAGGTGGGCGAGCCTGGCGGGAGGCAGAGTGGGCAGCGGGGAAGGGAGCGCAGAGCTGCCAGCCCCCTCCCCTCAGGTTCTCCCTCCACCTTCTCGGACCCGATTCATTCAGAGCTGACCGCGTCCCCACCGTAGGGGAATGCCCGCCCCCACCCCCGCCTTTGCCTGTGGCCCTTTAACTCCGTTATTACACAGAGATTCGTTTGTAGTGGGGGCAGAAGGGGAGGAGAACCAGGGGAGAGGAGAGGGCGGAGAGGAGGGAGGGAGGAGGATGAGAGGGAGAGGGAGAGAGAGAGACTGGGGCGGGGGGGGGGGGGGAGCGCGAGCCTCCCGCCCTCTCACTGGAGAAAGGGAGCGACTGGAGGAGCTGGGAGGGAGGGGACAGGGCGGCTTAGCGCCTCTGCCCACAGGACCCCAGGCAGGGAGAGGCTCCAGGCAGAGCCTGAGGCTGCGGTAATGGCTGGGGCTGGAGAGTCCTCTCAAGAGCCCTGAACTCCCGCTGCACCACCTCTAAGGGACACCTCAGAAGTTAGCGTCAGTGGGACTGGGAAGCTCCGATCTCAACAAGTAAGTTGTCTTCTTTTCCTCCTCCATTTCTCCTCCGCTCGCTGGTTCTGGAAGGCAGGACGGGCACTCTCAGGTCGCCCATTGCCCCCGGCGGCTACCTTTTGCCAGGCACCTGCCAGTTTGGGAGCCGATGGGAACAGGGAAGGGCTTCAGGCGAGTCCAAAGTTCCGCCAGGAAATCCCAGATCTCCGTAGCCCTGGTGGTTGGGAGTTGAGCCTCCTGAGGGCTGTAAACATCTCTGTTCTGGTCCTGGAGCAGGGATACCTGCCGGGGCTGAGTGCCCCCGTCATTGGTGTGAGAGGCCAGGGCAGTGGGGAGGGGGCATCATTGCCCCCGGTAGTGGCTCTGCCTTCAATTGGGGGTGTAGAGGGCTGGAGTGGGGTGGCCATCTCCCTCAGCCACAGATCCTCAGCTTAATGTTGCTTTCTTTTAAGTCTGGCCAGATTGGACCCACGGCCTTGCTATTTCTGCCCCTTGCTGCCAGGTCACTTCCTGCACGCTCCTCCATCTCTTTTTAAACGTCTCTCAAACTGTCCAGAAAGACTAGGGATCAAGGCTCCAAGGGCAGCGATAGGGAATAAGGAAGGGCGTCGTCATTATTCCCGGTCTCCCCAAACCTTTGTATCTCCCTGGAGAGCTTCCCTGTGCCTCCCCTCAAACAGGGCTCTCCTCCCCCGGGCTGTGGAGCAGCCTTAGGTCAGTGCCGGCTCCTCGGACCAGGTCTGGTCCCCAAAGCTCCAGGGCCTACCCCAGACGTGGGGTCGGGTGAGGCCAACCCAGCACCTGTCCTGAGAGTCCTTTCCAACACCAGAAGATCAACAGGCATGTGACTGCTTGGGGTCTGCCTGTGCCAAGTGCTTTGCTCTCTTTTGATCCTTTCAATGGAGTCGATATGATCATCTTCTTTCTACAGCTGAGAAACTGTGGCTTGGTGAGGCCATGTAATTTACCAGAGGTACACAGCTTAACAAGTGCAATTCTCACCTGGCTCTGACCTCAAAAGGTACCTTTTCTTCATCACTGAGCTGCTCATCATAGGGCTTCCTGGTTCACAAGCAATTTTCCATGTGGGAGAGAGGTGGTGAAGAGAAGCTAATATTTATGGAAACAAGTTCTGAGCTAGACACATTCATCTGAGTTAATCTGAACACTGGTCCTGTGAGGGGGGGGTCCTTTCACCCACTTTATAGATGAGACAGATGCTTAGAGAGCTCTGAGCACTGATGAGCGGCAGAGCTATGTCTTCTAACCCTTGTCCTCTGGCTTCAAATGCAGAGTCTTTCCGCTATCAAACACTCCCCTGAAAGGTGTTCTGGCCTTCCCAAATCCATACCTTTTCCTCAAAAGCCGGGTGTAAATCCCATTAGCTGGCTAAATGAGGCCTTTGGGCTTTCTAGAATCTGATGGAAGAACCAAGCAGAGCCAAGGATGTGGGAGTTAGAGAGAACAGGCCCTTGGTTGGGCTCTGATACGAAAATTGTGGTCAGCTTGACTGGGATTTTAAACTATTGCTCTGACCTGAGATGGCATCATTGCCCTGGGTAGGAGTCCCGGGGCACAGGACGTGAGCTTCCTGGCAATAACAGCAAGGAACCGTCATGTTGAAGGCTTACTCTGCGATGTTAGACATTTTATGTGTGTGATGAGATTGTTTTTTTCTTTTCCCATCCACCGCTTTTCCCACTATTCCTCCCTCCCCACCCCCACACCCCCTCATCCCACCCCCTACACTATCCTGGACCCAAATAATCTAAAACTATGTTCAGAGTAGAGATTTAAAAACTTAGGCTAAAAAAGACAAGCATTCTTTTACCTTGGAAGGAATATTGTTTGGCATTTATCGAGTGTTTGTTACTCGTCAGTCTCTGCTCATTGATTATGAGATTGATAATAAATTATTACAACAGCACCAGGCCCACCACTGGAGGAGGAAATATCACACAGAGAAGTTGCCTGTACATTCCACCAAAGCACAGTGCTCCTGATTTTCCCTAAACCGTGGTCTAGACTCACTATCTAGCTCTCCGACACAGGGGACCACTCAGATGTAGATTCTCCCACTTTTTCCAAAAGCCACTGTACACTGCGGGCATTCCTCACAGGCAGGCTTTCTTGTTTAAGTAGCAGGTCTACATTAGACAGAGAAAGAAGACGCTCCATCCAGCAAGTAGTGCGGCTGGAGGAGACGAGGATGAAGTGTGAGCAACAAGAAGGGGCCTCTGCTCACTCCGCCCAGGGCTGTCCAGAAGCTCCGCGGCCCTCTCTGGCGGTGAAGTCAGATCTCAGTGGGATTCCCCAACATGGGCTCCGCTGAGTCTGCTGGCACCTCCTGAGCTGTGCAAGGCTCTTCCCTCTGCGGGTCCAGAAGAATCATCCGTGTGGCTCTGTCACAGACATTCTCTCGGACTCATTGGCAGGCTGAGTAGCAAGATCGCTTTGGGGCTCTCTGCAAGCACCTGCCTGGGTTTCTTGTCCAGGAATTCAGGAGACTCTAAAGCTGCTCCCTTCACCTGTGGTGAATTAACCCCAGAGCAGGGAAGAGACGGCAAAGTGCCCACTCTCTACTTCCCATTTGCCCTGAAAATGACCTGGTTCTCGCTGCCTTCTGTACTCAAAGTCAAGAGCGGGTGTACTGCGCACTCACGTATGTGAAAACTGTGTCTACTTCTGTTTTTTGTTTTTAAATCAGTTCAACAACCATGTATTTGATCACTTAGCATGTGCCAGGAATAATTAATTTTTGAGAACCTTGGAATGTGATCATCCGTCTGGGTTATGCTTTCCCCTTAGGAAGATGTTAGCAAAAGCTCGCGTTTTCTGAGCAACACTGATTGAATATTTAGGCTGTGGGTGGGAAGAGGATGGGGAGAAAGGAGGGGACCAGGAATCCATTAAGTAGTTTGAAGGAGCCATTTTTAGATTAAAATTTGCACTGTGTCTGAGCTACAGACAGGCCGTTGAGCGCTGGCAGTGTTTCTAAGAGAGGCCCGTCATCAGATGTCTATGAAGACAGTTGTCAGCCACAGAGGAATTTTTCTGTCTTTCCTAAAGACAAGATAAGAAGAATCGGAGTTCAAACACAAAGGATTGTAGGGAGGCATTTGAAAAAATTTCTCTAAGAGACTTGTGGAGTGGCTTTCTCTGGAATTATTTTTAAACGGATGGGACAGCTTCCCCTTCCTGAGACCCTGGCTGCCGAGGGACAGAGTGGTGGCTCCTGACAGTGCAGCACGGCTAATCTAGTGCCCCCTACCTTGACATTCTGATAAGGGAGCTATTCTGGTTGACAGAGCCCAGGATGGCGGCACCCCTTGCCAACAGCTGTGTTAAGTGAAATGTCAAAGCCAACCCTGAACACGTGACCCTGGAGAGCCTGCCTGGTGCTTACACATTCTGTTCCATTCTCATTCCAGACTCCAGCAGGCAGAGGGACAAAGGTCAGGGGTAATCTGACGAGTTTGGCAGGTGGCAACAGCACTTCCTGGTCACCAAGGGTCAACCCATGAGAGAGGCAGGGGGTGGGGAGTGAAAAGGGAAATGGAGGACGAGGGAGAGAGACCATGACAAGTGTTCAGTCTCTTGTTTTCATCTCTGTGACTTGGTTGTTTGGGGCTGAGTGTGCTGCCTGGCCCTGTCTCTTCTCTCACAATTCAGGCTCCCTACCTTAAAATCAGGGAGGCCCTAATACCATCATCCTACATTACTTCTTGCTGCTCATAAAGGAAAGGGGGGGGAGGGAACAAGAGTGAGCAGCGCCGTCTGGGGCCAAACCCGTGTCCTGTGCCTTGCCCTCAGAATCTGCTCCCCTCCCAAGGTCGTGCTGTTGAGCACTTGATGCTCAGAGCCTGGCCTGGAGGAGGGTCATAAGAGCAACAGGGACGAGGTGCCACCTGTGCTCCAGGAAGCTGGCTGTCCAGCAGGGATAACAGAGCCCACAGGTGCCAGGTTAGAGGGGACCTTACAAACAAAGGCTCTGACAGCCAGCTTACCTGGGCTATCCAGAGCACCCCCACTGGACATCAGGGTATGCAGGCCAAGCAGTCCCAAGTCAGGTTGCTTCAGTCACTGTGGAAAGTGCCCTTTATTGGACAAACTTAAAACGTCACTCATATATTCCTTCAAAAATGTGTATGGAGCTACCACAGGTTAGACCTTGTGTAGGAACCTGCGGTAGAAGATTGGGTCATTCACACACCCTGCCTGCCCTGCCCCGGACTCTCTCTGATGACTGCCCTGCCCTGGACTCTCTCCGACGACTGCCCTGCCCTGGACTCTCTCCGACGACTGACTGGGGAAGGCAGAGTGCCCATGAATACATTCCGGCATCAGGGGTAGGCACCAGTACAGAGATGCAAAGAGGGCTGAGGGAGGGCCAGAGAGAAGCAGGAGGGGCTTCCGAAGGGGGCTTGGAAAACAGTGAGGTTTGCAGGATGGTGGAAGAAAGGAGGGAGCCCAAGGAAGGGGCCTGGAGAGCCTGGCTTAGGTGGCCCTGAGACGGCCCTGGGAGAGCCTGCCTTCGAGCTGCTCCTTTCCTTCATCTATTCCTTCTTTTCGCCAGCCCTGGTGGTCTGGTGGTTAAGATTCGGTGCTCTCACCGCGGAGGCTGGGTTTGTTTCCGATGTTTCAAACACCAGCAGGGTCACCCCTGGTGGACAGGTTTCAGTGGAGCTTCCAGACTAAGACAGGCTAGGAAGAAGGACCTGGCCGCCCACTTCCGAAAAAATTGGCCATGAAAACCCTATGAACAGCAGCAGAGCGTTGTCTGATGCAGTGCTGGAAGGTGAGAGGATGGCGCAAAAATACCAGGCAGGGTTCCCTCTGCTGTACGCAGGGTCGCCAGGAGTTGGAATCCACTCGGCAGTACTAACAGCAATACATTCCTTCTCTTAACTGCTCACACTTGGTCACATTTTATTTCCTTTTTTCTCTCTCTGTATTTTCAGTTTGGCTCTTTTTTCCCTCCATTTTTGTCTTTTTCTCTCACTCATTGTTTTGACCGTAAATGCCCTTTAGCGATGCTTTAGCTCAATCCCTTTTTTACTGCATTCATTCTCTTATGTTTTATTAAGCTTTTTCTTTTGAGATAATTGTAAGTTCACATGCAGTTTAAGAAATAACGCAGAGATCTATGTTCTTTATGCAGTCTCTCTCAATGGTAACATCTTGTAAAACTATAGTACAATGTCAAAACCTATAAAAAATTGGCAATAAAACACTTCTCACAGCCAAGAAACAATCAACCAAATCAAAAGACAACCTACAGAATGGGAAAAAATATTTGCAAACCATATATCTGATAAGGGGTTAATATCTAAAATATATAAAAAATTCATACAACTCAATAGCAAAAAAAACACAAACAAAAACAAAACAAATGATCCAATTTAAAAATGGGCAAAGGACCTGAATAGACATTTTTCCAAAGAAGATGTATGAATAGCCAATAGGTAAATGAAAAGGTGCTCAACATCACTAATCATAAGGTAAATGCAAATCAAAACCACAATGAGATAACCTCACACGTGTTAGAATGGCTATCATGAAACAAGAATTAAATGCTGGAGAGAATGTGGAGAAAAAGGACTTTGTGCGCTATTGGTGGGAATGTAAATGGGTGCAGCCACTAAGGAAAACAGTATGATGTTCCTCAAAAAATTAAAAATAGAAATATCATACGATCCAGCAATTCTACTTCTGGGTATATATTCAAAGGAAATGAAAACACTGTGTTGAAGAGATCCTCATGTTCATTGCAGCAGTATTCACAACAGCCAAGATATGGAAATAACCTAAGGGTCCATCAATGGGTGCATAAAGAAGTTGAGGTACATATATATTATATTATATATATATTATATAACGGAATATTATTCAGCCATAAAAAAGAAGGAAGTCCAGCCATTTTTGACAGTATGGATGGACCTTGAGGACATTATGCTAAGTGAAATAAGCCAGAGCAAGACAAATACTGTATAATCTCACTAGAGTCATGCATGGCTTAATGATGGTGATAATGTTCTGAGAAATGCATCATTAGGTGATTTTGACATTGTGCAAACATCATAGAGTGTACGTACACAAACCTAGAAGGTATAGCCTACTACACACCTAGGCTCTGTGGTACTAATCTTATGGGGCCACCATTGTGTCTGTGGTCTGTCGTTGACCAAAACGTTGTTATGCAGCACATGACTGTATGTGGAATCTAAAAAAACTCGTAGAAAAAGAGATCAGATTTGTGATTACCAGAGGTGGGGAGGGGGGGCGGGGCAGGGGGAATTGGGGAAAAAATTTCCATCACCACAAAGATCTCTCATGTTTCCCTTTTTTATAATCACACCCACTTCTCTCCCATCCCCTCCCTTCCTCAACCCCTGGCAACTACTACTCTGTTCCCATTTCTACAGTTTTTGTTAGCTCACGGTTGTCATATAAATAGAATCATACAGTCTGTAACCTGTTGGGATTGGCTTTTTTCACTCAGCATAAGTCTCTGGAGATCCATCCAGGTTGGATTGTGTGTGTGTGTGTGTGTGTGTGTGTGTATTCATGCATATTGCTGTGTAGTGTTCCATAGTGTGAATGGACCACAGTTTGTTTAACCATTCATCCCTTGAAGGACATCTGGCTTATTTCCAGTTTGGAGCTATTTTAATAACACTGCTATAATATTTGTATATCAGTTTTTGTGTGAACATAAGTTTTCATTTCATTGGGATAAGTGCCCATAAGTCCAATTGATGGTTCATATGGTAGTTGTATGTTTCGTTTTTTAAGAAACCTGTCAAACTGTCTTGCATAGTGGCTGTACCGTTTTCCTTTCCCACCGGCAATGTGTGTGTGATCCAGTTTCTCCACATCCTTGCTAACATTTGGTATTGCTGCTATTTTTCTCTAGCCATTCTGATAGGTGTGCAATGATGTCTTATTGTGGTTTTAATTTGCATTTCCCTGATGGCTAATGATGTCGACCATCTCTCCATGTGCTTATTTTCCCTCCACACAGTCTCTGCAGCTAAATGTTTCTTCACGTCTTTTGCCCATTTTCTGATTGGATTGTTTTACTGTTGAGTTTTGAGAGTTCCTTATACAGTTAGTATTTTTAGTATTTGTTCTAGATACTAATCTTTGTCAGATGTGGTTTGCAAATATTTCCTCCTACTCTGTAGCTTGTCTTTTCATCTTCTGAACAGAGTCTTTTTCAGAGCAAATGTTTTGAATTTTGATGAGGTCCAATTTATCAATTTTTCCTTTTATGGATGAGGCTTTCAGTGTTGAGTCTAAGAACTTTTTGCCTGCCATAGATTTTGAAGAGTTTCCCTCATGTTTTTTCCTAAAAGTTTTATAGTTGTATCTTTTACATTTAACCCCATGATCTGTTCTGAGGTAATTGTTATGTAGGGTCTGAGACAGGTCAAGGTTCATTTTTTTTTTTCACTATGGATAGCCAGTTGCTCTGGCACCATTAGTTGAAAAGACTGTCTTTCCTCCACTGAATTTCTTCTGCACTTTTGTCAAAAATCAATTGGGCATATCTATGAAGGTCTGTTTCTGGGTTCTCTGTTCTGCTCCATTGATCTATGTGTCTCTCGCTCCACCAATACCACGTAGTCTTGATTGCTGTAGCTATAGAATAAGTTTTGAAATTGAGTAGACTGATTTCTTCCACTTTATTCTTTTTCAGAATTACTTTTTTATATTCTAGTTCCTTTACATTTCCATATAAATTTTAGAATAATCTTATCTATATCTACAAAAAAGTTTTGTGGGATTTTGATAGGAATTGCATTAAACCTGTATATCAATTTGGAGAGAATTGACATCTTTACTGTATTGAGTCTCCCAATCCATGATCACAGTATGTTTCTTCATTTATTTAGAGAATGTTTCTTCATTTATTTAGAGAGTCTTTGATTTCTTTCATCGACATTTTGTAGTTGACCGTAGTTCTTTTTGATCTGCCATGAACTTCTTGTGTGACCTTGGGCATGTCGCTTGGTTTCTCAGACCTTCTGTTTACTTTCTGTCAAATGGGTGCAGTAACAGCTGCCTTGAAATGGCCTGGAGAAGGTCGGCTGAGCTAGGGCACAAGAAGTTCTGACAGTGAGTGTCCAAGGACTTACTCCCTTTGACCGATTCTCTTATCTGTTCTTTTCTTCTTCCCGCCTCTCGAGCTGATGCCCATGCTCACTTCACTTCTCTTCACTTTGTCTCTACTTTTCATCCTCTGTTTTCTTAACCTCCTTTCATTCTCAATGCCTTACTCCAATCCTCTTCACCGTACGTTTCTCTCTCGCTCGCTGGCTTTTCCTGTTCCCTCGTTCTCCCATGAGATCTGTCTCATTCCTCTTGACTGGATCATTTGGGGCATTCTCGTTTCCTTGTTTTCCTTAGACTTTGAGTGTGACTCCAGGGCCAGTTAGGCTGGGCTCAAATCCAGATCGAGGACACTAGCTTTGGGGCAGTTTACTCACCCTCCCTTGCGCCTCAGTTTCTTCATCTGTAAAATGGGGGAACAGCACCTACCTCAGCTCTTTTCTGAAGTGATTAGATGAGTTCATCCCTATAAAGCATTTAGAATGCAATCTGGTATAAAGTAAGCCCCCAATAGGTTCCGCTTATAATTATTGGGATTTTAGCTATTATGCCCTGTTTCTCTGGTCCTTTTTCACTGGTTCACTTACCTTCTGTCACCACCCATCTTTTTTACTTGTATGTAAGTGTTCACATTATCTTGCTTTCTTGATACTGTCTTCTCTGCACTCCTGTCTCATATTCTCTCACCGTCATTGATAAATTGGCACCAGCCCAGGAAATCTGCCCTTGGGGCTGTAGAGAAGAAAGAAGTAGTTTTTCGTTTTGATTTAATTATTAATCTCCTTTATTATTTAATGCAGAATATATACTCACAGTGCAGGGTTACAGTGAAGAGAATGTATTATTTCTCTGCTGCTCGCTTTCCGAGAGATAGCAGGCTCCAGAAGGAAAAGTACTGCCTAGACAGATACAAATGTGGGGAAAATATAAAATGAATTAATTTGATTTTCATGCCCTTTTCTTCATGATTTTTCATACATCTGCGGCAGGAGGCTGGGAGGGTGAATCTGGATTGTGGCCAGGAAGCCACAGCTAAGTACTGAAATAAATAGCCATAAGGACCCCACGAGCGGCCCACAGCAGCCTGCCCAGGGGGGCAACGAAGTATTCTGTCTTAAGCAAATGAGGGCAAACAAGTTGGGAACCTCAGTCCCAAGCTTACAGCCCTGTTCCATAGATTCCCTGCTCCGTAATTAGGTACACATGAAGTGTGAAATTGCTTGAAAGGTACTCACAGGTGATTAAGCCTTTCAAATCTAGACCCTATACCTTGAATTAGACCTCATTTTGCCCTTTTAAAAATTGCTGAATATATTTAGACTCATTTAGATATACTCAAATATATCTTTGAAATACCATCAAAATCACCTTTTTGTCTCTGTATTCTCTCCAAAGAATTGCACTCCATAAGCAAATGCCAGATCTGTCTGCTCTCATTTCAGACAAGAACTCTGTCTTCCTTTAAAAACCCTTAAGTGAATCACCACTTAATCCTTCTCTCTGTGGTTTTCTTCTTTAGTGTGAACTGTCTGTGTTTCTTTAATGATGAGGTAAGCATGGGAGTAGCCCACAGGACTTCTCATAAGGCACACATCTCTCTGCAGATACTATAACGTAACGCACGAGGTTTTATTACATCCTTAGAATTGTGGTGGAGAATCTTCCAAGGACGCAATCCGAATGAACAACCAATTATCTTCCCCTTTTCTGGGCTCACCTTCTGGTGCCCCGCATGGCCCCCTCCACTGTGCAGCCAAAAGTCAGGGCCACCTGTTAGATCCACTGTTAAATCTTTCAGCGTTTGACAGAAACTTCCCATTCGGTGTTTCTGTGTTGACAACGTCGTCATCTTGGGAGGGGGTTAACCCATATTTGTGTGCCCTGGGCAAGCCGCAACTGTCCAGCTATAAAGTAGGACTAATTATAGGATTCTCAGGAGCCCTCCCAGAGTTCTGAAAGAGCCCCACAGAGATGCAAATTAACGTTATTATTCCATAATAATTCCATATAATAATAATACTGGTGGTGTTTCATACCTCATACCTGCTCTCAATCTGTAACAATTCAGGTTGGGGGCCAAGTGCATTAACTAGTATTTGGTAAGGTATAATTTTCCTGAAAAAATGACAGATATTTCATTGATGTTATGATTCCCATGGATATTTCCATTTCTTATGTAGGAAAGAGACCCAGGGTACGGAGCTATGGTGTCATGTGTAACTCAGGGCGAGGTATGTGCCCAGGAGGGTTGGGATTATAATTCAGGACCAAGATCACACTCTGTCTGATGCTCTGGACTTTGAGGGGTGTCAGGTGGGAGAGTGGGAGAGCACGGGCTCTGAGGTCAGGATAGTATCAGTTCAAAGCCAGGTTCTGCTGCTTACTAGCCATGCAACTTGGGCAAGTTCCCTACCTTGTCTGAGTCTCAGTCTCCTTATCCATATAATGGACACATTGAACTTACAGTGTTGTTGAGATGACTAAATGAGATTGCATGTGTAAGGCACCTAGTTCAGAGGAGCACGCATGGAAATTTCAACTCCAGGGCTATTTTGCAAAGAAAACCAAGGAATCAGCATAACCTGCTGCAGGAAATAAATTGAACACATCTAAAACAAAAGCAACATGAGCGCAAAGGGCATGGGGGAACACAGCACGATGGGATAGATGCTCCCCAAGGAGCTGGCTCTGGTCAGGATGTCTCCGAGTCAAAACCAGGGATAGCTGAGTTACTCTGGGAGCAACCTCAGGGCTGCATCCATATCCCTACTTAGACTTTGTTCCAAACAATGATCCCAGATACAAGGGCTCTTCTTGGAGGGACAGAGGCAACCCCAGGATGGAGGCCCAGGATGCCTGAGCAGGGGAGACCTGTGAGTCTGTGACAGCCGCCCAGGGGAAGGTAGGTCTGAGCAGTCTGATGCAGCGGGGCCCTTGTCACCTGAGGCTTCCTCAGCCGCCTGACACAGCAGCTCCCTTGCAGAGGCCGTCGCAGCTCAGCAATCAGGAACATGGTGTGCAGGGACATCCACGGTGAGGAAGTGTCCCATCTGACACAGCCTGTCCTCCTTCCACTTTGTCCCTGGCTCCATGTTCCACTGAAAGCCCCTCACCCTGCTCCTGACACACACACCCCCCTCGCACAGCCACGGGACAGTTTTGCATTCCGGAGAGAAAGGTGCCAAAATTCACTTTGGCTCTGGCAGACCTTGAAAGCATTCCCTTTCTTGGCATTCAGCTTGGAGCAGAGCTAAAAGGAGTATGCGTTCTCCAAGTCCTCATGAGCCCATGACAGTGACGAGCATCCTGGACATAAAAACCACATATGGTCTACCTCCACTGCTCTCACAGAGCTCCACAGTCCTCCTATTCCAGGATGCCTGAATCGTTGGTGATCAGCATCCATTACATCCAAGCCAGAAGTGAGCTTGGGTGGTGACCTGATCCACCCTCCTGTCCTTACAGCCCTCCCCCAGAGAGGGAGCCCCCTCTACCCTCTTTGAAGCATTTATGGTCAGAAACCTCTTCCCCCTGAGAACCACTTCTACTGCCAGTGAAATGGAAGATGATAATGCTTACCCAAGACCCTGCTCTCTGCAGCAGATTTGCAGGGAGTGCAGTTAGGGAGGAGAAGGCAGCAAGGTAGAAGATGCAATGTAAGAATAGGGGCGGTCATGGCAGCCATCTGCCTGATGGAGGGGACTGGAGGGGACAAGGCTGTGGGCACGGAGACAGGGTTGGTTAGGACCATGGGAACCAGGCTAGTGGGAACTGAGGGAGCCGCCCATACCCTCTCTTTGCTGTGGGGTGAGTCCCAAATTGGCCTCCTGGCTTCCTTTGCACTGAGAATTGACAGGCTGTGTTCACGGCAGACTCGGTAGTGCAAACGGGAAAGCTTTGAGGAGAATTTATAGGCGCTACTCTTAACACCACGCTCAGCATGACTCAAAGTACAACCCAGTGTGTCCATGTGAGGAAAGCCTCTCTCTGACTCGGTAGCCCAGGAGTATAAATTGGCAGCTGACAGACTGAATCTGACTCACAGATCTATTTTCTTTGGCTAGCTCAGTGTTTCAAAAATTGTTGAATTAGTTGTCAACATCGGGGGAAGAAAAGAAATTTCATGTTTAATAAGTCTTAATTTCTAGCTTTTCTGGAAAAAGAAGTGGAAGATCTTGCAGCACTGGCTCTGCATTTTTGCATGGCATTGATGAGCTTGAGCTGAGCAGCAGTTGCTCCCTTTTAGGACTATGCTCAGCTCACCTCAGTCCCCACCACTCCCTATTGCATCCCCAGAACCCCAAGCAAGTTTTGCATTTACCATGTGTTCATATGCTTTTCCTGGAATAAAGACAATTAATCTTTTTAAATCTTTTTCTCTATCAAAAATGTGAAAATGGGGGCCAGCCTGGTGGCGCAAGTGGTTGGGTGCGCGCGCTCTGCTGCGGCGGCCTGGGGTTCGCTGGTTCGGATCCTGGGCGCGCACCAACGCACTGCTTGGCAGGCCATGCTGTGGCGGCGTCCCATATAAAGTGGAGGAGGATGGGCATGGATGTTAGCCCAGGGCCGTCTTCCTCAGCAAAAAAAGAGGAGGATTGGCGGATGTTAGCTCAGGGCTGATCTCCTCACACACAAAAAAAAAAAAAAAAAAAAAAATGTGAAAATGAAGGTCTGAGATCTCATATTTGAATAAAAATGGGAGAAAGTGTGTTATCTGTGCATGATCGATAAGCATATGCAGTGTGTCTGTGTTGAAATCACCCCATCCAGCCGCCCCGCTCACTGTCTTTGTAGGCGGCAGAGTTTGGTACTAACTACGCAGGTTCTAGTTACTACAGCACGCACATCACACTCAGCTAAACAATTCAGGCATGTAAGGTCTTCACCCCACTCCTGGCAGAGGCAGACACACCTTGGATGAAGGAAAATCCAGCCATGAGTTGTTGAGTGAAACCAGTGGCCGCTAGTTAGTGGTCTCTTCCTTGTAGGGGGGCTGTTGTCCAAATGGAGACACTTCTGGGAGTGCACGGGGCTCTCAGTGATTCCACCAGAACAGCGGGTATTGGCTGGGACGTGTGGACACCCTGCCTCCTTGGAGCAATTAGGGACCTGGGGGGGCAAATACTGTAGGTAGAAAAAGTGCAGGAGCAGCTGTGAGCGTGAACAGGGGGCACTCTGGAGGAATGCAGGAGGGTGGATGGAGAATACTGCCCCAGCGGGAGGAGAGGAGGGGTGGCCTCAGCTCTGCCAGGCAGCCTGGGTGCAAGGGGCAGCGCAGTGCTTCATCATGAATTGGTTTCCCGGCACAGATCAGGATGTGTTATCTGGCTGCCTCCTGGGCCAGGTGTTTCAGGGCCTGACCCCCTGAGGCTTGGAACCACTGACACCTGGCTCAGACCCCGAGGGCCTGGGAGGAGGAACTCAGAGGCAGCGGTGTTTGCAGGTCCTGCACTTAATCACTGAGTGGCCTTCAGCAATTTCCTCCAGCACTCCGCTCTTGTGATCTGTAAGTGAGGCTACTAAGACGGATTTAGTACATCTGTCTGAGTATTAAAGGAGACAATGCATAAAAGCACCCAGCACAGAGACGGCACACATTGGGTGTTCGACACGCGAGCTGTCGTTAGTGTCTGCTCCCCTGTCTCTCATGTCAGGAAGGCTCACCTCACCCCACTCTCTGTGCACCTTCTTCACCAAGTCTTTCCTGACTGTTCCTCACCCCCCTGGCCAACCGAATTAAGAACTGTGCCTGGGTCCCTCTGTCCCTCTCTGTTGCAATGATGGTTTGTTGTGTGCTCCCCACCATACATACCACAAACTCCTCAAGGGCAGAAAATAGAGCCGTGGTCCTCAATCTCAGTTGCCTATTAGGGTCGCCTGGGGTCAGGTTCTCTGGGGGTGGGACTTAGGCATCAGCATGGCATCCAGCTCCCGGCCCATCACTAGAGTGGAGAAGCCTTGCTACTTAAAGACTGGACTGAGGACCAGCAGCATCCACATCACTGGAAGCTCCTTAAAAAAATGCAGACTCCGGAACCCCGAGAACTACTGAATCAGAATCTGCATTTTAACAGGATCCCTGTGAGTAGAAAGCACAGGAAAGCTGGTGAAGTGCTGTTCCGCCTCCTTCCACCCCCAGGGCCCAGCGTAATGCAAACCTGCAGGGGCTATTCAGTGGGGCTTTCACTGACTGACTGAATGAATGAATGAATGAATGCGTGTGTTACAGTTTCTGATGGGCTTTCACGTGCTTGGTGTTTCCTATGCTATCACCCAGATACTTTCTGAACTTGGGGTCAAAATCACGTTCAAAAAGTAAAACCATAAGTGCCCAGTGGCATAGTGGTTAAGTTCGCACGCTCCACTTCAGCCGCCTGGGGTTTACAGGTTCAGATCCAGGGCGCAGACCTACGCACCACTTGTCAAGCCACGCTGCAGCAGGCATCCCACATAGAAAGTAGAGGAAGATGGGCACAGATGGTAGCCCAGGGCCAATCTTCCTCAGCAAAAAGAGGAGGATTGGCAACAGATGTTTGCTCAGGTCTAATCTTCCTCATCAAAAAAAAAAAAAAAAAGTAAAACCATAAAACACCCAGGAATTAAAGAATAGACTCACACCTATGTTGATAAGAACAAATAGCTGCAAAATGATGAGATTTTTAAATAAAATACTTGACAAGTTTTTAAACATTTATTACTACTGAGTTCTTTGCCATTAAACCTCAGAACGCACTTAAAAGAGTTTTTTCCTTTTATTTTTTTTAAAGGTTGGTAATTCTGAAAGCTGGGAAACCACCCCACTCATTCCTGGGAGACAGGGTCACTGTCTCCACTCTCCACAGGCCCCACCTGGCCTGGCCTCTCCCTCTGCTGTTTCTGCGTGGGGCTCCAGGAGGGGCAGCCTGCGGGGTGAGGTGATGCCCTTCTGAGTGGGCGGCTGTCAGGGGACTAGAAGGCAGAAAAAAGGCTAGAGCTGCTGTTTCCATCCCCAGTGGGACAGCCTGCTGAGAGAAGGGCAGGTCACAGAAAGCCCCCTGAGTTACATTTCCAGAGTCCCAGATCGGGAGGGTGACCGGGCTCTGGCCAGAGCCACCTCGGGACCCTGACCCCATTCTCCAGGCCGCCGTGCTCTGGGGCAAACCAGTCCCCACCGTGTTGAGGGCTCCGCGGTCCCGGTTGCCTCCTCTCCTCCTCTTCCCCACGCTTCTGCCTCGGGGGGTCGGTAGCAGGGGCTCATCAGGGACCCAGAAAATGAGGAGCAGAGGAGCGGGCCTCTGCAAGTCCAGGCGTGGAGAAGGCAGGTCACGGCGCAGGAGAAACGCTCTGGGCCAGTACAGCCTCTGCCTCAGCATGGAAGGGCTAAAAGCGAGAGTTCTTAGAAAGTTCTACGGGCACATCTTCTTGAGCAAGGGGTTCCCAACCAGGAGCCCACGGAGACCCGAGCCGTCTAAGAGTTCCTCTCCAAGCAGCCATTACTCCTCCAGTGCAGCCACTGTGGGGTCGGGAGAGCTGTGCTGGGATCCTAGGTCACCCACAGAAGCTATGTGACTTTGGGCAAATGATTTAAGCTCTCTCCTAGTTTGCCGCTTTGCAAAATGCAGACAAACCTCCCTCGTAGGAGAAAGTGAAAGGAAGCCATGGAAGCATGATGCTGACACGTAGGCACCAGGGAGCCGCTGGTTCTCCTTCCTCATCCTTGAGTTGCTTGAAACACTCCTACGTCTCCACACCCCACCCCTGGATAGAAATAATAGCGACTGCTTTCCAGGGCTCCTGTAAGCCAGGCGCTGTGCATACACCTGTGACTTCATCTTCTCAGCAACCCTCTTTGGTTGGCATTATTATCATCCCCAGTTTGCAGAAAAAGTAACTGAGGCTCAGAGAAGTAACTTCCCCAAAAGTCCCTCAGCTCAAGGTACAATAGGAAGCTAGGCCATCAGATGCTAGTCAGCTCTCCTAACTATTCATTACCTGCTTCCCCTTCTATCCTGTGGTAGCTTTTTATTTCTGCCATAACAAATGAGCACAGACTTAACGGCTTAACACAACACCCATTTATTAGCTCACAGTTCTGTACGTCAGAAGTCCAGGCACGACATGACTGTGTTCTCTGCTCAGGGTCTAACAAGGGCTAAAATTCAGTGTCAGCAAGCTGCATTCTCCTCGGGAACTCAGGGCCTCTGCCAAGCTCCTGTGGTCGTGGCAGAGTTTAGCTCTCTGTGATTGCAAGACTGAGGTTCCTGTTTCCTTGCTCACTGTCAGCTAGGGGTTGCTCTCAGCTCCTAGAGGTCACCCACATTCCACGCCATATGGCCCCTCCATCTTTAAAGCTAGCAAAGGGAATCTCCCTGTGGTCTAATTCCTCTCCTGCTTCCAATATCCTGCTTCAGGAAAAGCCCAGTCCCTTTGCAGGCTTATCTGGTTAGGTCTGGCTCACCCCAAATGATCTCCCTTCCTTAAAGTTAACTGTGCCATAACCCAATCACGGGAGTGACGTCCCACCCCCAAGTCTGGGGGACTATACATCTTAGAAGTCCGCCTACTTTCATGTACCTTCTCTATACCTGGTACATACTCTATTGATAACACCTTTAATAATCCCTGCTGATCTTGGAGTCTTTGAGGGCATTGAGGCAGTCTACTCACCAAGAAGTCTAGAATATTTTCATATTTTTACAAGCAGTACAGCCATAGAGGTTCATATAGAACAGTATACAAATATCTCAGTCTGAGATAGAAGTCTATCCTCCTCTGTCACTCTTCCTCCAACCTCATTCCTTATCCCAAACCTCAGAGAATGCAGACTTTGACTCAGCATGTATAAGAGAGGAAGGAGGAAATCATTCCCATTTTCACAGTAGGGAAACTGAGTCTGAGATGAGACTCCTGGCCCAGGAAACCCTGCTGACCCTGAAATTCAGTTCCTATCCAGCTACTGTGTCCTGGGTCTGTTACTCCTGACTTTCTAGAGCACCCCCATGACAGAGTTCTCTTCACGGGCAGTGGATGGGTGGGGTTGGAATTCTTCATACAGAGGTCCATTTAAATGGATGTCAGATTCACTAATGCATCATCTGAAATACAACTTCCTTTGATTTTGCCTCTTTTGATTCTTTCTCCACTTGTGTTTTTATATCAAAGAGATTAACCGCTTTGCTGGACTTTAAGCTCTGTCCTTCCCAAGAGCTTTCATCGTGTCTCAGCACAGCTTCCCACGCAGGGACACAGGAGAGGATTAAAGATGTAGAGCAGTAAGGGGCTTGATGAGGTTTCTTAGGATTTGCTGCAGTCAGTGCCTCTCCCTGGTCCCGCAGAGAGCAGGCGCAGTGCTCGGCCGGCCAAAGCCTATCTCCCTGCCTCTCTCCCCACAGGCTGTTCTGCACAGAGCCCTGGGGTCAGTGGCAATGCTAGATATTAATACACAACGGCTGGGTCTGCATCTGTCTTGTTCACTGCTCTATCTCCAGCACAGGAGCTGGACCAGAGTAGTTCCTCAATTAATGCTTGTTGAATGGATGCATAAATTAATAGAATGGATCTTGAAAATCTCATTAAAGAAGCTCATCTCCATTGACCCTGAAAATTCTTATGACTTGTGGGCACATAGCACTGGAGGCAAAGATTTCTAGGATGGGCACTTCACTGGCTTTTAGAAGAAATCTGGGTAGTAGAGGCTTCATGTCTGTCAACACGACGCCTGCCCTGCACATTGCCCACTAGGGCTTTAGATACTTGGCTGAGATGGTCCACGCCTCCTTCTCCATCTTCAAAATAGGGGTAATGGGACGTTGCGTTAAATTTCAATTCAAAGAGAGTTGATGAATATATATTTACATTTATACTTATATCTCTGTTTGTATTCATATCTCCGTTCCCTGGAACCCCATAATGGCCCCCAGGGGGGAGGAGCAGAGCATACTATCTGAGGTTTATAGCAGAGTAAACTGAGGCAAAGAAAGTTAAGACTTTTTCTTTGGATCACAGAGCAAGTTTGTTGGAGGTTGAGCTAGAATCCAGATCTCCCCCTGGGTTGGGCGAGGAATACCGTCTGCAGATGATTCCAGTGCCCTTGGAGAATATATCCCAGCCTCGAATCAGAAGAAAACCTCTTTTTCCTGTCTGCTGGACACAAAAAGTTTTCAGGTCTTGGCTCAGGTGTCCTAGAAAAGCTTTTTCTGTTTCTAATACAGCGTAAGGCCTTCTCCTACAAGAACGTATGCAAGTACGTTTAAAAATAAAGAAGGAAACAGTGCAGAAAATCAGCAGAAAGCTGTTTTCCCAAAAGAGCTGAGGACAGGAGAATGTGGTGTCCCAGGAGCGCTGGCCGATGACGCATCCTCACCAGGGCTGCCACTGCCCTGTCTGACATCCACGGTTCTGGGAGTCCATGGGCAGCACCCGGTCGGGCCCCTATCTGGCTTCCAACAGTTGGGGTCCCCAGGAGTACACAGAGCCTCGGGATTTCTCACCATTTCTGGGCATCTCTGACTGAGTTTTCAGTGAACAGTCTCCTACTGAAAGGCAGAGCAAAACCATGCATGGGGGTCTGCAGAGCAGCACCACGCGTTTCCCTCCCTGTTTCATTTATCTGTAACTGCCACGTGAGGGAGCAGGTGGCCCTGTGCAGAATGGGAAGTGGCCAACGGATGTCTGAGACAAACAGCCCTTCCGATGACCCTTCAGGACGATATTTTAAAGATTGCCTTGAAATTGCTGCAACCACCCAGGCAGCAGACAAAAAGGTCTGCAGGATCATCTGACTTTCCATGATGGGTGAAATCTTCCTCATTAGTCAATGAGGCAGTTGGCTCCATGGTTTATAGAATGTAATCCAGGCTGTTCTATCAGGGACAGTTTTCTGGGAAGGGGAGTACCTGTGAAATCAAGGAAAGCTTGATTATAAGATGAAGAAGGGCTGAATAGTAGTATCCCCTGAGGTGACTTCTCCCAGGATCAAAAGCTCACAGAACTTTCTGGAGGGAGCAGCCCGTCAGTCTACACATGAGCCATTGAGCATCAATGTCTGCAGGCCATTGCATGGTGGGTGATGTACACCCTCCGGCTGGAGCCAGATACGCCTAGATCCCAAACCTAACTCAGCCACTTGCTACTCGAGCTTCACTTTCCTCATCTGAAAATGTGAGAGATAATAACAGGACTTGTCTAATAGTTTTGTTGTGAAGATTATAAATGAGCTAACGGATATAAATTTCTTAGCAGTTATTAGCTGCAGAGATTCTCATGGTCTTTCCTAGCTTTATCAGAGTCTTAAAGCGTTTTAAATGGGTGTGAGCAGAGTATCAGAAAAACAGTAGACTGAGTATTACAGGTTTCTGGGTGTTTCTTTAAAGTGTGGCATATACTCCAAAAACATTTTACAGCCTTTTTTTTGTTATTTTTTTTTATTGAGGTACAATTGACATATAACAATGTATAAGTTTAAGGTGTACAACATAATGATTTGATATATGTGTATATTGTGAGATGATCACCACGGTAAGTTTAAACATCCATTCCCACACACAGTTACAATTTTTTCTCGTGACGAGGACTTTGAAGACCCTCTCTTAGCGACTTTCAGATATACAGTGTACTATTGCTAACTATAGTCACCCCGCTGTACATTCCAGGACTTACTTACCTTGTAACTGGAAATTTGTACCTTCTGACCACCTAACCCATTTCGCCCACCCCCAGCCCCTGCCTCTGGTAACCACCAATCTGTTCTTTACATCCATGAGTTTGGTGGGGACTTTTTTAGATTCCACATATAAGTTATAGCCCTTTTGAAAACCTTGGGCGTTACTATCTTGCTCATCCCAGTTTCTTAGAGGACAGGGAGCTACTGCATTAAGAGTTTTAACGGTGTGTCTCCACAGCAATTCGTCACATCAGTAAGTGCTCGGATGGCCTCAGACTCCCCACTCAGATGGTGGGAGCGACCACAGGGTGAACCAGACACACACTGCCTTGTCGTTTCTGTCTGCTGCAAGATCTCAGATAAAAGGAAGGGAGACAGGGAGGCATACAGGGAAGAGCACAGGCTGTGGGCCCAGCGAGCAAGAATCCAAAGATTGGCTCTGTCACTTACTTGTTGGGTGGCCCGGGTATCACTTAACCTCTTTGGGACTGTTTTCTTATTTATTCACCCATTTATTCAATAAGTACTTTAGTTCCTAGTATGTGCTGGGCTATGCTCTGGGTATTCAGAATGTATTAGAGAACAAAATGGACACAAAATTGTGCCCATGGGCAGCTTACCCTCAAATGCAGGGAGAGACACTATGGGAAAGAACCATGATGTATAACCAAACAATACAGTACTTGTATAACGGAGATGACAAGATTGAACTCCAGTGGGTTGTTGTGGTGATGACAAATGACAGTTCACATCTAATATATCGACTATAGTAGGCATTTAATAAATTGTTCCAGTTGTTATTTATTTTTTATTTTTTATTTTTTTTGGTGAGGAAGATGAGCCCTGAGCAAACATCTGTCGCCAATCCTCCTCTTTTTGCTGAGGAAGATTGGCCCTGAGCTAACATCCATGCCCATCTTCCTCTACTTTATATGTGGGACACCTGTCACAGCATGGCTTGATGAGCGGTGCATAGGTCTGTGCCTGGGATCCGAACCTGTGAACCCCGGGCCACCGAAGCAGAGTGCGCAAACTTAACCACTATGCCACCGGGCCAACCCCTGCAATTGTTATTTTTAAAATTGCTCCCAGATTTCTTTAAACCCTTTAAACACTTAATGTGTAATTTGCATGTAGGAATCATTCATTTACTCAATCCACAAACAACTATTGAGCTTCCATTATATGCTAGAACCCGTACTAGGCACCAGATATACAAACCAATAATATAAGAAAACACGGTCCCTGCCATTGAGAATTCCACAGTCTGGTCTACTGTGCACTAGATGAGAGGTCTTTGAGAGAACAGGGCAGGAGTGACCTTGAAGTCTTGTGTTTCTGTGAATGAGAACAGTCCACCTCACTGATCGTGTGTTTTTTTACTCCACATATCCCAGCTATGGCTGGCGATTCTAGGAATGCTATGAACCAGGATATGGAGATTGGAGTCACTCCCAGGGACCCTAAGAAGATTCCCAAACAGGCCCGCGATTACATCCCCATTGCCACAGACCACACTCGCCTGCTGGCGGAAGGCAAGAAGCCCCGCCAGCGCTACATGGAGAAGAGTGGCAAGTGCAATGTCCACCATGGCAATGTCCAAGAGACCTACCGGTACCTGAGTGACCTCTTCACCACCCTGGTGGACCTCAAGTGGCGCTTCAACCTGCTCATCTTCACCATGGTCTACACCATCACTTGGCTGTTCTTTGGTTTCATTTGGTGGCTCATTGCTTATATTCGGGGTGATCTGGACCATGTTGGTGACCAAGAGTGGATTCCTTGTGTTGAAAATCTTAGTGGCTTTGTGTCTGCCTTCCTGTTCTCCATTGAGACTGAAACCACCATCGGGTATGGCTTTCGAGTGATCACAGAGAAGTGTCCAGAGGGCATCATACTCCTCTTGGTCCAGGCCATCCTCGGCTCCATCGTCAATGCCTTCATGGTGGGATGTATGTTTGTCAAGATCAGTCAGCCAAAGAAGAGAGCGGAGACCCTCATGTTTTCCAACAATGCAGTCATCTCCATGCGGGACGAAAAGCTCTGCCTCATGTTCCGGGTGGGTGACCTTCGCAATTCCCACATTGTGGAGGCCTCGATTCGCGCCAAGCTTATCAAGTCCCGGCAGACCAAAGAAGGGGAGTTCATCCCCCTGAACCAGACAGACATTAATGTGGGCTTCGACACTGGGGATGACCGTCTATTCCTAGTGTCGCCACTCATCATCTCCCATGAGATCAATGAGAAGAGCCCTTTCTGGGAGATGTCTCGGGCCCAGCTCAACCAGGAGGAGTTTGAAGTCGTGGTCATTCTAGAAGGGATGGTGGAGGCAACAGGTAAGACGGTTTATCTCCCTTGGCCCTTCCCATGCCCAGAAGATTAGCCCACCATGACTCCAAAAGTCATGGTGATACATACATATCCAGAAGACTGAAGTTTGTGCCTAAGAATTCTGAGATGGTACAATCAACCAGCCTGGTCCCTGACTTGTGATCTGAGGGGTATTGTTACTCAAGATGGAGTAATAACAGCTAACGTTTATTGAGCCCTCCCAACTTCCAAGGATGGTTCTAAACTTTAAACATATAATATTTCATTTAACGCCCTCCCACATGCCATAAAGAAACAGAGGCACAGACAGGCAAGTTATTTGCCCAAGAGCAAGCGCTACTAAGTCGTAGAGCCAGGATGCACGCAAAGGCAGGGGGACCCCAAAGCCAGCCATCCTGGAGTAGGTGTCTACCCAAAAAGAGTTCTGTGATCAAATAACTTTGAGAAACACAGAGTCAAACAAGATGAACTGGCTTCTTCACAGTAAGACTTCACAGTGTCCTTACATGTTGTGAATTGCTTCTTGAGGAAAGGATAGTGTGCAGCATTTCCCAAACTCAAGGATTCCCGACGTCACAGAAGCCTCTTTTTGGAGACACACCTATGCCTGTGGGAGCAACTCTTCTGGCTGAGCCTCCCCCAGAGCAGCCTGCCCCTCAGCTTCCCTGCAGAAGGCTGGCTCAGTGAACATGGGGCATGCAGAAAACAGTGCACCCACATCCACATATGCCTGAGAAATGCCCTCTTGGTGGCCAGCCTGGCACCTCTCTGCTCAGCTACCACCTCTCACAGGCAGCTGCCAGCCGTGAGCTTCCACCACTCCTCGGCCAAGGCTGAGCTCTGTGCGGGGCTCCAGCGAGCCCGAGCTCCCACCTCCACCACTGGGCCACACCTCCTGGCGAGAAAAGCTCTCCAGCCAAACTCTGTACCCTCTTCTTATTCCCTTTTATCCTCCTGCTCCCTCTCTTTCTTTCACCGAGTAGACCCAGCAGCAGGTCTGGCCCTAGTAACGACTTATAGAAAACTCACTCACGCTTGGAATGAAACACACATACCTTTCTAATTCTTGTAACAACACCGAAGGGCTGGCTTCAATCTCGTTTTACAGATGTGGAAGTTGCATCATGGTGTTTCATGCAGACAGGAAGCGTTCACATGCAGGTCTTTCACTTACAGATCTGGAGCTTTGTCTACAACACCACACTGCCCCCTGAAATATTAGGGGCTGGTCACAAAGGTGGCCAAACAAGCTGGTTGGGAAGCTGGTTGCTGGATGGGGTACTCAGAGAGAGGCATCCACAAACCTTCCCATTTGGAGCCTGTGGAACCCAGCTGGGGGTGAGAACAGGCTCCAGGGACGGGTGCAGAGGGGGCTGCGTGGCCATCCGCTGGGGGCCAGAGCCTGGCCAGGCAGCATATGGTGGCAACTGTGGCGCCCCTGGGGCTGAGGGCAGTCAGGATGCAGGAAGCCTCCTCCAGCAGAGCTGGGGGCTCACAGGCCACACTGCCCTTGGTGCTGGGCTCAGGATAGGAACGTGGGCTGCGATTCTGGGGTGAAGAGCTCCACTCTGAGGCCACAAGGGGGGGCAGGTCAGAGATGTGGGGACAGATAGGAAAGCCATGACTTACCACTCCCCCAAGCACTCACTGTCACCTGCAGTGGAGGGGAGCAGTGCTGACCTGGCCCAGCTGGCCCCTCCCCTCACGTCTCCCTCAAAGTCAGTGGCCTGCAGTTGACCTGCCCTATCTGGTCCACCTCGTCCCCTCCCATGATGTGGGTTACCCTTGTTGCTGTCCTTGGGAGTGCAGAGAGACCCAGGGAGCTAAAGGAAGGAGACTACCCACCCACATCTGTTCCGATCTCAATGATATTAATGGATTGGTTGCCATACTTATGGAGCCAAGCACGGGCTGTGAATTCACACCGCGGCTGGACTAGCACAGCTCTGCCATAACCTGCCTGTGTGAGTGTGGGCAAGTTGCTTAATTTGTCAGCAAAATGAGAATAATAAATTCCACAGGGTCGTGGGGGGAGGGGTTGAATGATGAAGTGGAGGAACAGACGTGAAGCATGGCGCCTGGCTCCTGGAGGGGCTTCTGTCTTTCCCAGATGCAGTGAGAGACGACTGCCAGGGACACGGTGGGCTCTCTAGCTATGGGGCAGCCCACTGCCACCTGACAGAAGAAGAGCAGGAAGAGACCCAGGAGGCTTGGCCCAAAGGTCCCACGGAGGTCCCGTCTTGGTGCCTTTCCTGAGGCCCCCGTGCCTGTGGACATCTAGCCGGCGTCGAGGCTGGTCAGCGCCCAGCGTGGGCCTCTGCACCTCTGCTGAGGCGGGGCTTGGGCAATGGGGGCAAGGACTACATGGAGAGGCCTGGCCCAGGCAGCACCCCCGGGAGCAGAGAGCCAGCTGTGAGCCTGCAGTGTGTGGGGGCACTGGGGGTGCCCGGCACTGGAGCACTGGGTGGGAAGCAGCCTTTTACCCGGTCTGGTTTGTATGAGACCCCTGCCAGAGGAAGGCCAGACTGGGGAGCTAGCACAGGCTTCTTCAGTTCCCAAAGAGCACAGGCTAGCTTCCTTGGCCAGAAGATTAAATATCAGAAAGCTGCTTTCCTGTGACCCTGAGCGCAGAGGCTTCCTCATCCATAAACAAAGCCGCCCTCCCTCTCTGGAGAGAAAGCAACGCCCAAAAATAATACAGGCATGCCAGGGCTGCGTGGACAGGGAATGGAGGCACTGGAGCGTGCTCAGATCAAAGAGCTGAGTGGTGTGTGTGCACGTCTGCTCCCTCTCGTGTGTGTGTGTGTGTGTGTGTGTGTGTGTGTGAAGAGAGAGACAGAGAAGGAGCGCGAGGAGGCTTCTGCCCATATGTGTCTACCAGAAACAATCCCCGCGTGTTCTAAATGCCTGCCAGCTTCTCTGCATTTGCTCACTCTGAATTTATCTTTGTTCAAACCCTATTCCTGCCTCTTTTCTTGTCTCAATCTTTTAGACGATTAGTGCTGTTTTCAAGAACCAAGTCCCTGGCGCCAGCTATTCCAGAATTATCCACTCCAGTTTCTAGGAAGTTACTCCAGAATCTTGCATGTTGATTGCTAATTTTCTGCCTCCGCCACACCTTGAGTTCCTCCAGGGCAAAGGCTGTGTCTTATTCAGCTTTATATCTCCATCATGCTTAGCACAAAGTAGCTGCTCAGCGAACGTTTGATGAATGACTGGATGAAGGGAGGGATGGATGATTGGATGGATGGATGATGAATGGATGGATGGACAATAGATAGATAGATGGCTCTGGCCACTCTAATACATGTGCCCTCTGTCCCCCAGGCATGACTTGCCAAGCACGGAGCTCCTACATGGATACAGAGGTGCTCTGGGGCCACCGATTCACACCAGTCCTCACCTTGGAAAAAGGCTTCTATGAGGTGGACTACAACACCTTCCATGACACCTATGAGACCTACACGCCCAGCTGCTGTGCCAAGGAGCTGGCAGAAATGAAGCGGGAAGGCCGACTCCTCCACTACCTCCCCAGCTCCCCACTGCCAGGGGGCTGTGCTCAAGCAGAGCTGGATACAGAGGCTGAGCAGGATGGAAAGGACGAGTCCGAGGGGCTGAGTGGGTCCCAGGAGACCAGGGGCTCAGTGTGAGGGCTGCACTCTCCCCACAGCCTCCCCTCACTGGCTTCTATGAGCACAGGCTGCCAAGCTGGGGGTGGAGGGGGGTGAATTAGCTGAGTGGCTGTTAGAGGGGCCCAGGAGCTGTCAAGGCTCCGTGGGGAGGAATACTATCTCTAGTCCTGGAACCTCCCAGCTCAGGGCCTCCTGAGCAGGTGGCCTCCTGCCTGGGCCTCCATGGCAATGCTGCCTCTTCTCTCCCAGCCTGTGTCAGCACTGGCTCAGGGCCAGGCCAGGATGGGTTTCCCCACAGTGAAGGTTATAGGGTGGCCTCTGCCCTCACACTCTCCACTCTCTGCCAACTGGCCCAGGATCACTTCCCTCCTTTGGTGTCACAGGGCAACTGGTAGCTCCCATCCAGGGGCTGACACCTAGGGAGGGCTGTCACACCCTTTCCTTTCATTCCTACCATCCTGAGGCTTGTCATGGACTCGAGGAGGGGAGATTCTGCCCTTCTGGAAGCTCAAACCCCTGGTCCTAGGGTGAGCTCACAGACCTCATGGCCTAAGGTTGATTCAATTCATGTTAGGCAATTCCTTTCAAATCTGAGACCAATGTCTGCTCACTGAGAGCTGCAAAGGACAGGCCCTTGATGATCACAATCATTCTCTGTGAAGAGTGTGTGTTTTCCCTCTATTGTGTTCCTCATGTCAAATGTGGCCTACTGGATAATTGATGTACTTAGAGTGACTCTTAGAAGGCGGCCTGGGGCCACAGAGCACCTCTGAGCACATGTATGGTGGTCTCAGCCACTTCCTGGCCACTCCCAATCCCACTGTGCCCTGCACCTCCCACCAAAAGGAACACTCCAGCAGCTGGTTCTTTGCTGGTACTTTTGGCCCAAGACTCTCAAAGCTGTTCTAACCTTCACTGTGGTTTTCTTTCACAACCTCAGAGAGCCTGTGGTGTATGATCCAGGGAGAAAGCTGAGTTTCAGAGGGCAAGATGGGCCAGGCAGTGCCGAAACAGGGAGGGCAGAGAGGGAAGAAAAGCAGAGAGGAAGGCAAGCAACCAAAATTTTAAAATAAGCATCAGTACCAATTTTTGCCTGGCTTCAGGGCTCAGCACACCTTTGTTATCTGGCAAATTATGGGATGTGAAGCAAAGCAAGAAACTGCAGAGGCAGCTTCCCCTTCAATCCCAGGCTGGACTAACTCTCAGATGGTGCCCAGAAGCCCTTGGCTCCCCTCCCCCCAGGCAGGGGTTGCGAGCAGGGATGCTGCCCAGGGAAGGGAGGGGAAGCGCCGCCTCCTCCCACTTTGGAAACGTGGGTGAGGGGAATCAGTGGGAGAATCAGGGAGGGGTGAACGTTAAGAGAGAAAAGAGCAGAGATGAGCCTTCTACATGACAACTTCAGAGGGCCCTTCTTTTCCAGTCTAGAGGACGGAGCAGAATGTCGTGTCCACGAAGCATGTCTGATGTGTGTTGAAGCAGACAGGCTTCTGATGAGCTGACCTGGACCTGGAGAGAGATTTCAGACGTTCCCCCAGCCCCAGAATTATGGAGGCCTCACCCACAATTTTCACAGCTCCCAACTAGCCTCAGGAAATGGAAGCATTTTCCTGCGCAGACCTGAAGCACCTTCCCTGGAGTATGAGCTGCTCGTAGTGAGGCGGAAAGTTAAGGCAGAGTGGAGGGGATTTCCCTGGATCTCCGGCCCAGTTCCCCTCCGGCTGGGATTTCTAGGTCCTGGCGCTGGTGAGAGACGAGGCAGGCAGCCTGAGAGGGGGGCTGTCACACTCAGGGGCGGGGGACCCTGCGCTTGGGCCCGTGGCTGCCTCTTGAGAGGTGGGCTCCAGGAAGCAGGGAGCCAGTGGAGTCCTCCCGCCAGGGGCATGGTGCTGAGTCGTGGTGCCAGGCCTCCTTCTGTGGTGAAGCAGGCTTGGAGGGAATGGGCAATGGGCTAGAATCCTGCCCTCAGGGGAAAGGAAAGCAGGCGGCCTACATCACCCCAGTGCGGGAACTGCATGCAATCAGGAATCTAAGGCAGGGGGCCCATTGCTAAGACCAGATGCCCCAGTGGTGGGAGGAGCTACAGCTGGAACCCTAGGGTGAGTGCTCATCCCAGGCCCACTAGATCCAGGGCTTACACTGCAGGACTATTTCCTCACCCCCAGCCGGATCCACAACCTGCCTTAGTGAAAACCCATCAGTGCCTGTGGGTTACAGCCTTCAGTGAGGCGGCTAAGCAAGGATGGGAAACCACAGGGGAAGGTAGCCTTGGAGCTGGACTGGGGCCTGGAGCCTGGTTCACACTTGCCTCCATTACGATTCTGAAGAATCTCCCAACTGGCCAAGTGAGCCACTCTCCAGCTCCCTAACTCTGCAGTAACCTCCTTGAACCTGGGCCAAATCACATCTCAGCCGACTATAGAGGCCAGAGAGGCTACAGAAGAGAAAGAGGTCAATAAGGTCTTATTCTAAAGCTTCCTGATAGGCCAGAGCTGACATATGCTAATCCCAGTGACCAGTTAGCTGCTTTCTTTCATCAAAATTCAAATGCAAGAACACTGCTCTTCATATCCCAAGGAAATCCTTCTTGATGACCAGTTGATCCAACTAAAGTTTGGAAAGTTCTTCAAATCATTTTCTGGAAGTTCTTGTATAAACATGGACTTACTAATGCAAAGTCTGATGAAAGCCAGAGCTTCAGTGGGTCCCTTTAAAAACATCACGCCTGCACACAAGCCACCTGTGCGTCATAGCCCTTAGTTGCGTGGCTCTGAGCCCACACATCACTTCTGATGGGCCACAGGGAATTGAACCAGGCTGTAAGGTGGGGCCACCAGTAATTCCCACAGGCCTCAACATCTCCAGAATTCCAAAGCTTTATCTCACTGGTCAGACTCTGAAAGCTTTGGGAGCTAACATCCTGCCTTAGCTTCCAGGTCCTTCCCATCTGGAAACAAACGTCCCCTGTAAGGGAGAAGCCCCCAGGAACTCAGAAGAAGGTAAATTCCCACTAGTTCTCCTGTCTCCACCATCTGACATCTGATAGGGGTTGACACCATTGCCCAAAGGACCCTGTTGCCAGGCCAGGTAGAATGGGCATTGCCCACGACTCTCCCCTTCAGATGTGGCCCTTGCTGTGCAGTCAGAGCCCACTTCCTGTCCTTTCCTTCTGCTGCTTTGAGATCCTAGCTTGAGTAGTTGGCCTTGATGGAGGAGAAAGAGCCTTTGTCTGACTGGGGAGAACCTCCCTGCTCACGGTCTGTAACGGCTGGGCACCTTCTTTCACGTTGCTTATCCCATGCCCTGCCTTCCAGCATGCCTCAACCACGTGTCTTGTGTGAGGTGAGAGCCATAGAAACTTGAAATTTTTGTACTGAAGTTGCCAAATACAAAAACAGAAAACCAAAAACAAGTTACCTGTTGTCTCCTAAGAATATGTCTTGACCACATCTCTGCGCGTGCACCGTGTACTGACCGCCTCCTGTGTGCCCCGCCGTGGCTTAGGCCCTTCACCGCGGTGATTGCATTTAACTCTCAAATACCGCAGAAAGCTCTTACTAACCCTCGTTACCAATGAGATAACTAAGGTTGAGAGAGGTTAATTAGTTTGCTCAAGTCCACAGATGATAATCAGAAGCAGGGCCTCAGCGCCAAGCGCCTCCCAAACAGACCCAGATGGACCACCATCCTGCCTCACACCCACCTCCTGGGCACCTCCCGAGCTCCAGGGGCATGAGGAAGGAGAGCCCACCTCTTCAGATGGCCAGCTTGTGAGGTGTGCTGTGCTGCGCAGCCCGAGCTTCCATCCACCAGCCACGTCCTCCTGCAGCAGGATAATTGGGAAACACCTTTGTCTGGTTCCTAGACAACTAATGAGCTGTGAGAAGAGATTAGATAGATAGGGAGTTATTGCTTTCAGAAAGAAGCCACTTATTCTGCTCGGCTTGGTTTTTGCTAAGGACATCTCCTTAAACTGCTGTGTCAAATCTTTCTCCCTGTGTAGGATTTGTCAATCTTCTTATTAAAAAGAACACCATTGCACCACTAAAATTCATCCAATAAAGTGGATTTGATCTTATAGAACTCTTTCTCATCTTAAATAGATGGCCCTTGGTGTCCCATTCAAATTCACTGCCCGTATAAGCAAACAGGTCCTTCTTGTTTTCATTTGTCTAAAGATGCAGTCTCAATATCTAGACTAGTGTGGAGGTGAACATGTGGGCAAAGGCGGGGAGGAGGAAACTGGGTGAGGAAAGCTGAGCCGGGAGTCAGGGCTCAGCCTCTGGGGGCAAAGAGCAGACCAAGGGGACACCCAAGGCAGAGAGCACGAGCAGTGGGGATTCTCAGAGTAGATCATTCACTCCCTCCCCCAAATAATCTTCACACATTCTGTAATGTTAAATATTAGAATCTACATTACCTAATAATGAGTAACTATAAAAACGTCCACTTTAGGCAGCCCCTCGACTGGCAGTCTGCATTCTATTGAGAATGTCATTAGCAGTAGAGGATTTCAGTCTGGCTTCTCTTCTGTTCTAGTCAACCCAATGGGAATTGAACAGTTCAGATTTACAGAAGAGGTTAACAGAAGATCCCTCGCTTAAACCATTCTGAAAGGATAAACGAGGGTGCCAGGGCTTAGATTTAGAATGAGAAGCAATATTTTAAGTTGTGGAAGGCAGTGCAGCCCCGATGTGTGGGGGAGCGTGTCCCGTGTCTGGCCCAGTGGCACATGGTAACCAGGTATGTCTTAGTTTGTTCGGGCTGCTATCACAAAGATACCATAGACCGGGTGGCTTACACAACAAATATTTATTTTCATAGTTCATAGTTCATGGTGGAAGGGGCAGAGGGAGCTCTCTGGGGTCTCTTTCATAAGACACTAATCCCATTCACGACGGCTTCACCGTCATGACATAATCACCTCCCAGTACCATCATATTCAGGGTTAAGATTTCAACATATGAATTTCAGGAGGACACACACATTCAGTCTACAGCAAGGCATGAGCAGATTAGTGCCTGTGACCTGGACCTGAGCAGCTGCAGGGCCTCTCAGTTGGCACAGGCAGCGTACCTGGTGATACTGTGGGTGAAACTGCTGTCACGGTGGCAATGGAAAATAACATGGCAGAGGCCAGGCAGCTCTGGGAATGGCTGGCTGTTTGCCTGCAGATTGCATGACAAATACTGCTCAGTCTCAGAAGGGAGACACAAAATCAGGGGGCCAGAAATGGGCCCCTAAAAGGACACATTTGCCGGTCAAGACTGGATTACAATTTAGAGAAGGAGAACTATGCACACATTTCTAATAAAAACAAAAATCTGAACGTTACCCTCAGAAAACCGACCCTGGTCCAGAAGGTCCAGTCTTTGCTTGTGCCAGTCAGAGAACCGGCACAAGACGCACACAAGACGTCCCTGTAGACCCCATTAGGTGTCAGCCATAAAGTGTATTGACTTCTTTATGGCAAATAAATGTCCAGGAAGGAGTTTCAGAAACAGAAACGTTGCTGACTTCTTCTCTAAGGGACTCTTCACTTTTACGCAGAAGCTGCTACTAAAATAACCTTGACTCTCTTCTTTGAGGCAAAAATCCTCAATCACAGGGGAGGAATTAATGAGAATTTGGGCATATTAGCATATGCTTTGAGCTTCATTATTCTACCAAATGGCAACAGCAAAGTGGAGAAATCTAGGCTGAGAGGGTGAGGTGCTGGTAAAAAGTAGGTGATATGTACATGCATTTAGGACCCCTTTATGGGCACACACTGAATGTCATTGTCACATTCCAAATTGCCTCTTAAATAAAAATGCTCATGGAAGACACGGCAGTCAGCCCTGCGTGATTTGAACCTTCACAGCAGTAACCATTTTCTCTTCTAACCTGAGGAAGCGATCAGTCACGGTCATTCAGGAATTCACCCACCATCTGTTCTGCTCACAGAGTCGGAGTCCAGCTGGGTCTGGTCCACAGAGACAGTTGGGAAAGAGGGAAAGAGTGATGGCTGAACCCAGACTGCACCCTGATGGGTAGGAATGCGGCTGTTCAGCTCCCGGTCGGTCGTTCCCATTCAGGAACTGCATCGGGAGAGCCCTCTCCCTCCTCTTCAGAGCAAGCACCAGACTGGAATTCTGCCCAATGGACACACCCCATCTTCAGGGCTCCTCACAGCCCTTTCACATATAAGAAGAGAATCCCATGGGGAAACTGTTTGTCTCTACCTGTCTCCCAGAATCCCAGTGGGTCCACAACAGCAGGAGGACCTGGACCTTGTTCCAGCAGCTGTCCCTCCTGAGCATCCCGCCAGGCTCAGAGGAGCTTTATTGGCTTTCCAACAGCCGTCTCGTTGTGTTAGAGGTTAAAGCACTGCGCCGCAGCAAACAAGGGGCTGGCTCTGCACAAAGGCTCTCTGACGTTTCATTGCCTCCATTTTCCTGTACATTCCTTCCTTCAGCAAAGATTTATTGAGCACCTTCCATGAGTCAGAAGCAGGAACAGGCACCGTGCATTCAGCAGCCATCAAGACCAACACCATCTCTGCCCCATGGAATTTACTGTCTGGTGGGGAGCGGGGAGAGGGACAGAGAAAGTACACAAACAAGTGAAGGAATTACCGTCTGCAATAAGGGCTGTGAAGGAAACCAGCAGGGTCCTGAGGTCAGGAGGAGAGGGGTGCGCCTGAGGAAGGACGCAGGGACTCCTCTCTGAGGAGGTGCCGTGGAGCTAAAATTTGAAATAAGAGGAGGAATGAGCTGATCACGAAAAGTGGTGGGAGCGACTGATTCTGGGCAGAGGGAATAGCATGTGTGTGAAAGTCCTGAGGGGGAAGAAGCTGGGAAAAAGACCAGGAAGGCTGCAGCACTGGGGGAAGGGGGATGTAGAGAAGTCCAGACCCTACCTTACTGGGAGACGTGGCTATGAGTATGGATTTTATTCCAAGTACAGTAGAAAGCAATGAAAAGGGTTTTATCAGAGGGGCGACCCCATGCAATTCGACCTGGAGATGGTGTGGGCTCAGATGCACGGCCTTTTCATTCCCCAGTGGGTCAAGGGTTACCAGCCACACTGGGACACTTTCTGAGCTGCTCAGTATGGCTGTAGTCAGCCTTGGCCTCTAAGGTCTAAAAGCCACACATAATTTTAAACACTTCATAAATATTTCCAAGTTGTAAACTCAGGAGTCTTTCTGAGCCATTCTGAACAAATCCATCCCAAGTATTAGTGCACATCCCTCACACGTCTGCCGCTGATCAGATTGTGTGAGGCCCTTTGTAAGTGCCAGAGACCACACCCCATGTCCACTTGCTGCATTTCCCAGCCGGGCCTGGGGACCAGCCTCGTGGAGCCGCCTACATTGGTGGTCAAGCTGCACCCAGGCTACTTCAGAACATGGAGAAAGCCTTCCCGCTGTATAGAGCTGACCTTGACAGCTGAGTCCACATTCATTTCAGATAGACAGCAAGCTCTTTTGATTACAGCACTTCCAGGCAGCATCTGAAAGAGAAAACAGGTCTCTTTTCAACCCCTTTAAAGTTTTCACTTTAAAAAGGAAATTTCATTCTGTCAGGCACCGCTCATATGCATGACACATGTATAATATCTCAAAGCTGGGATTGCTCTGTGCGACACTCAGAGATCCAATTCTCACTCTGCTTCCCACCCCCTTCCCCTTCATGATCTCTCTTCCCAGTTTCAATCATGGCCCCCCCAGATGGCCCACACTTTGCCCTCCCTCCCCACCTACCTTCCACTGCATGATGCCCCATTGTTCCCCAGTTTCCCTCTATGGTCTCCTCTGGGGATATTAGCCCCCAACCAGGTTAAACTTACTATTCCTTCCTCCTCTGCATAAGAAAATAAGGTTGTTTTTAAAAAAACAAAACAAACAAAAACCTTTTCAGAGTAGAAAGCTTCAGTTTGGGAGATAGTTCTTTACGAGTCCCCAGAAGTCTTTCCAGGCCATCCTTTTAGGCCAGACTTAACTGGTGATCATTCGCTCAATTATGAAGCAAACATTTAATAAGCACTTTCTGTGTTCTGAGCATCTTGCCAGGAGCTGGGGAAACAGAATTGAATACGACATAGTCCCTGCCCTTCGGGAGCCCACAGCCCAGTTGGATGGAGGGTTCCAGACTGATTGCTCTGACTTGTCTCATTGACCAATCATCTTAGTCTCTTTTATAAACACAGACAGATGCTCATGTTGTTGATTATTAGGGGAAAGAACCACATAAAAATATATGGATATATTCATGAAAGATTATTGAAAGAAAAGATTCAAAATGCAGGTTTTGTCTATAAAATCAATGATTTGCCATTGAATGAGTACTAAAGATTTATACATTTAAAATGTGCCATTGAAAGACAGCACCAATCCCAGGCAAAGCCTTCATACTCTCCCTGCCTACCACTTTCAGACCACGTTTATACTCTTCACTGTAACCTGTGGAGAACTGGCCGACCAGCACCACTTAAAACTCTGGACCATCAGCCGTTTACCATCTGTGACATGTACAGAGTTCGCAGTATGCAGAGAATGATTCTGGTCATTGTGCGGATTTTACTGGCTTCCTCCTGGCTAAAACACAGGCATGGACAGGATCTATGCATGCTTTTTCTTATGTTACAATTGTGAACACAGTTCCCAGGATTTTTTCATGCTCCAAGTAAAAAAAATGAATCATAGGCATTCATTGTGGACGTGGAAAATCTCTAGCCATCCTGACCCCCTCACTGCCTATGGGCCCTCCGCCAGCCCACTCTTGCCCGTATCACTGCAGGGAGCCAGGGCGAGGCGGCACCTCCCACCTGGAAACTCACGGCCCACAGAGGGGAAGTCTGCAGAACCTGCAGTCCAGGCCCCTCACTCACACGCCCATCACTGAGCAAACCTCAGTGGAGCGGCCCTGCCAGGGGTAAGGACACTATGGACCTGCCACTGGGCTTGGGACTGGAGTTCCAACAGTGGGCAGAAGAGACACCGCTCTCGTCTTCAAGGGGCTTATATTCTAGCGGGGAGGCTGGCATTAATCTAATAAATTCACACATAGTGTAAACTTACACTTTTGGCCAGTCCTGTGACTGAGAGGTATATGGTCCAATGAAAGTATAAAAAACATTTCACAGGGGATCCTCCCTGGTCTGGAGAAGTGGTGTTTGTGCTGAGATCTGAAGTGTGAGAAGGGCTTAATCAGGAGGAGTCAAGGTGAAGAAAAGCCCTCCAGGTGTGGGCATTGCTTTGAGAAAGACTCATTGGGTGAGAGGAAGGATGATGCTCTGCAGGATCTAGAAGGAAGCCAGAGGGGCTGGGGCTGGGACATGGGGTGGGGGCAGAAGGGAAGGTGCTTGGAGATGGGCTTGGAGGTCAGCAAGGCCTAGGCCGCACCGTCTGCTAAGGCACGGGGCAGATTTTGATTGTTATCTTAAGATTAATGAATGCCACCGAAAGATTTTCATTTTTAGAATAATTACTCTGGTTCAGAGTAGAGAATGGATTGGAAGAGGCAAGAGGATGCATTAGGAGGCCAGTTGGGTGAGAAATGATGGTGACTTGGACTAACAAGGCAGCAGTGGAGCCGAAGAGATGTAAGTGGGTTTGAGAAAGTACAAGAGGAGTAATTAGCAGAATGATGGGATGCTGCAGAGAAGGGAATGTCAGGGAGGACACCCAGGCCTCCGACTGGCAGAACCAAATAGCCGTTTGGCTCATTCCCTGAGCCTATCTGCCTGGAGTAGAATCTAATTTTTGTGGTGAGAGGGAGCGAGAGACCGGTATGGGTTTGGTTTTGGACCAAACCCCCTGCATTTGCGTGTCTGCATTTCAGGTCTGTGTGAGGACCCTCAGAAGCAGCCATTTGAATATGTACATCTGGAGTTCAGAGAAAAGAAAGGAAGAATTCTAAGTTCTAAGGGTCTTCAGCATATAAATGGGAATTGGAGCTGAGTTCACAGAAGAGATTGTCCTTGAAGAAAGTGGAGTGGGAACCCGTCCGGTGGCGCAAGCGGTGAAGTGCGCCCACTCCGCTGGGGCGGCCTGGGGTTCGCCAGCTCGCATCCCGGGCGCGCGCGGACGCACCGCTAGTCGAGCCATGCTGTGGCGGCGTCCCATATAAAGTGGAGGAAGATGGGCACGGATGTTAGCCCAGGGCCAGTCTTCCTCAGCAAAAAGAGGAGGATTGGAGGAGGATTGGCAGATGTTAGCACAGGGCTGATCTTCCTCACAAAAAAAAAAAAGAAAGTGGGGCATGGTAGAAGCAGGTGTAGGGCTGATCCTTGAGGAACTCCTTCATTTAATGGACAGGATGGAAAGGAGGAGGCTGCAAAGGAACTAGACAAGGAGCTCTCGATGCCTTCAGCACTCCCCAGGATGCTAACTTCAGAGCCAAGTACAGCTACAGCTCTGGAGCCCCTGAGATTCCGAGGAGATGCTGAGCAAGGCGCCCACAGGAGTCAGGAGGTGAAAACATAGCAGGACCAGGCAACGGGAGGCAGCCCTCACTGACCCGCCCCCTGAGCAGAGCGCATCCTCCACAGTTCCCACCGCAGCGCCCTCTTGCTCCCCAGCACCTCCGCATCCCAAGAGGGCTGAACAAGAGAAGCCATCTTCAAACAAGAGAATCCCCGGGTTCCCCTCTGATTCCCTCTTCTCTCCCCTCTGAATATGGCCTATTTTTTTCTTACATGTCATGTGATCGCGATTGCTCTGAATCTCTCTCCTAATTAGTTCTTTTTACATTGTAGCTTTGCAATTTCTTTTGCTTTTCTCTGCCCGTGTAAATGCCGTCTTTCCTTTGTGAAGCATCCCTTTAAACACGGTGTCATCTCCTTGGTTTCTATTGTGATGTCTGACATGTAGCCAGCTTAAAAGAGTGAATTTCCACATTCTTCTTGCAGATTTGTATTTTCATATCAACTGGAGAAAAGACAGTTCAATCCTCTGAAATAGTTGGTGGGCAGAAAGGTGTATGGAGTGAAACAACGGCTTCTTTTGCACTGTGAGATCTCAGGGAGGAAAACTTGAGACACGAACCACCGGCAGAGAACTTGGATTCTCAATAGTTAATATGACATTTAATTCCTACATTACTGCCCCTCACTCCACTCCTTCCCCTTTCATTTATATTCACTCTGCCTAGAATAGTTTATTCTGAGAGAGAATCCAGAAGCAACCTCAGCTTCAGTTTCAATGAACTGTCCCAAAAAATTCCACTGTCTTCATTTTATTCACTTAAGGATGGTCTTGGTGCCCTATGAGTTAGTGCCTTTCATTTCCAGGGTGTCCACCCTTCATGACTCGTTCATTCTCAGGACAGTTGTGCTTTAAGTTTCTGTAGCAAAATCTTTCAGCCAAGTTTTATGAAAATGTCCAATTGATGGTCCAATTCACTCACACGTTTACAACACAGATATACAGGACGCTCACATCCCCCTCCAAGACCCGGCGATCATTAACTCATAATTCTAGAGCTCACTCTTTTCTTACTGACCTTTGAGTTGATTATAATAGCCATTGCCTTACTCACTAATTTACAGTTAGAGTTATAAATAGAAAACGATGCACAAACATTAGCATCCTGTGGTTGCATTAACACATCATCATTTCCTTCAAATACCACACAGGTGAGGAGCAGGCCGTGCCGATGCAGGGAGCGTCTTGATCTGGACTTGGGGTGTCCACATGGTCTTGGAAACAGAGAAGACTTTTCAGTCAGACAGAACCAGATTCAACCTCTGAGTCTCTTTCTCTGGTGTAGAACAGCGATAACTACTTCATGGAATGTCATAGAATTAATGAGATTTCATGGGAAAGGCCTCATTCAAAGTGGTGTCTTTGTGGGCCAGCCCCGTGGCTTAGCGGTTAAGTGCACACGCTCCGCTACTGGCAGCCTGGGTTCGGATCCCGGGCGCTCACCAACGCACCGCTTCTCCGGCCATGCTGAGGCCGCGTCCCACATACAGCAACTAGAAGGATGTGCAACTATGGCATACAACTATCTACTGGGGCTTTGGGGGGAAAACAAAAGGAGGAGGATTGGCAATAGATGTTAGCTCAGAGCTGGTCTTTCTCAGCAAAAAGGGAAGGATTAGCATGGATGTTAGCTCAGGGCTGATCTTCCTCACAAAAAAAAAAGAGTTTATTTCAAAGTGGTGTCTCTGTAAATACCAGCTTCTCTCCCTTTACATCAGGGCCTATGTGCAGAGAAAGGAACCTTCTTTTTCTACCCCTCCACCCTCAGGTTCCCCTGCCCTTTAGCCAGCCACTAATGCAGATGCCCCAGCTGGTTCTATCTTTCCCTCAGTTCCTCTTGTCTCCCCCTCTTTTCCTTCACCATTCCAGTGTTTTCCACCTAATTGCTGGCCTTCCAAGACACTCTTGGCCAAGCTAGTTAGACATCTCCTCGTGCACCTGACAGCCTTGTTGTGTAGCTGTTCCTCTGGGCAGGACACTGGCCCTGGCTGAGAAGGCCTCCCAGCCTCTCCCAGGATGCCTCCTCCCCCTCCTCCTCCTCTACAGCTTACCTCAGCCTTTCATTCTCTTATTCCGCAGTGATTTACTGAGCATGTCTTGGTCTAGTCTGTGTCCGGCACTGCATGAGGTCCCTGCTCAGGGTTTTACGGGAGGTATTTCAGACAAAATCCAGTCATGCTTCACACACGCGCCCTGTGTGCAGGGTAGCTGGGGAGCAGGCCTATCTTGGCTAACAAGGTTTAGCTGCCCTATTACTCCTGTACACAGGGGGACAGATCAGAGGGAAGGGCTCAGCTGTCACATGTCAGAAATCATCGAGATGCCAGCCACGCTCAGAGTTTCACCAGGTCCCTCTGATCTCCTTGCTCGCTCAGCTGCCATCATCTGTTGACCCTGGAGGGGAGGAGGTTCCCTGCCCTACCACACAGTCAGGGCAGCCCTGCTGGCATTTGCGCGGGGGGCAGCAGCAGAGCTGGAAACTCAGCTCTGGCCAGGGGATGGGCAGGAGCAACACGGCAGCCTGGCCCTGGAAGCACGGTTCTGCCTTTGGGTCAGGGGAGATGGGGAGATGGTGCACAGGGGCTGTGGCAGCACTGGGGGCCTGGCTTCTTTGAACTGATCATGGTCACTGATGTGAGTCCCTAGGGGTAATAGTGAGTCTCATTTCCACCCTTTGATTCCTGGACCCATGAATCCTGGCTATGAGAGAAACAGCCCATACATTGGACACTGAGTCAGAGCATACACAGCTTTCTAGAAAACCCTGCCCCAGCCCTGCAAGATAGTACCACCTAGTTGGTGCTCTAACTGAGTCTTCAAAAGGCCATTATACCATTTTCTCAAGCTAGCTGCTTCAAGATGGTGGGGGGAAATGGTAAAACCAGTGAATTCCATGAGCATGGGCCCATTGCTGCACTTCTTTTGCCGTGAAGTTCATTCCTTGATGAGAAGCAATGCTGTGTGGAATACCATGATGTGAATAAAGCATTCTGTAAGTCCATGGATGATAGTTTTGACAGAAGCATTGTGTGCAGGGAAGACAAATCCATATCCAGAGTGTCTATTCCAGTAAGAACAAACTGTTGCCTCTTTCACGACAGAAGTGGTTCAATGTAGTCAACCCACCGCCAGGTAGCTGATAGATCACCCAGCGAATGGTACCATATTGGGTACACAGTGTTAGTCTCTGGCAGATTGGGCACTCATTGGTGGCTGTAGCCGGTTGGCCTTGGTGAATGGAAGTCCATTTTGCTGAGCCCATTCATAATCTCCATCCCTGCCATCATGGCCACTTTGTTCATGAGTCCACTGAGCAATGACAGGAGTGGCTGGGAAAAGAGGCTGACTGGTATCCACACAACAGGACATCCTATCCACTTGATTATTAAAATCCTCCTCTGCTGAGATCACCCTTTGGTGAGCATTCACAGGGAACACAAATATCTTCAGCTTTTTTTGCCCATTCAGAGTGGTATATCCACATACCTCTTCCCCAGATTTCTTTGTCACTATTTTCCAATCATGTTCCTTCCAAGTCCCTGATCATCCAGCCAAACCACTGGCTACAGCCCATGAATCAGTGTATAATCTCATGTCTGGCCATTTCTCCTCCAAAGCAAAGTGAACAACCAAGTGCACTGCCTGACATTCTGCCTACGGGGAGGATTTCTCTCACCATTTGGCTTAGGGGATGTCTTAGAGAGGGGCTCTAGTGCTGTAGCTGTCCACTTTGGAGTGGTGTCTGCATATCATACAGAACCAAACCCAAGTCTTTTCTTCCTCTGTCAACTGATCATAGGGAACTCATCATGAGACCACAGGTGCAGGCTGAGGGAGAGAAGGCAGTGTAGCAGGAGTAGGGACCATGGGCATTTGGGCCACTTCTTCATGTAACTTTCTTGCATCTTCAGGGCCTGCTCCAGCCCCTTCTCATGTAGACTACTTCCATTTGATGATGGAGTATTGATGTACATGCCCAATTTTATGACTTGGTGGGTCAGATAATACCCAGTTCACGAGCAGCCAGGTCGCATGATAACTTGGTGACCCATGGTTGAGCTTTTAGTCCCCACTAAGACCCAGTAGCAGGCCAAGAGACATTTCTCAAAAAGAGAGTAGTTATCTGCAGAGAATGGAAGGGCTTTACTCCAAAATCCTAATGGTTCCCACTGTAATTCACCTATAGGGGCCTGCCAAAGATGCCAAACAGCATCCCCATCTGCCTCTGATACTTCAAGCACTGTTGGAGCCGATGGATCATATGGCCAAAGTGGCAGAGCTGCTTGCACAGCAGCCGGGACCCATCACAGAACCTTCTCTTGTTCTGGGCCCCACTCAAAACTAGCAGCTTTTTGGGTCACTTGGTAAATGGGTCAGAGTAACACGCTCAAATGAGGAATATGTTGCTTCCCAATCCAAAGAGGCCCATTAGGCATTCTGCCTTTCCTGGTTGTAGGAGGAGCCAGATGCAACAACTTATTCTTCATCTTAGAAGGGATATCTTGACATGCTCCCTACCACTGGATCCCTAAAAACTTCACTGAGGTCGAAGGCCCCTGAATTTTAGTTGGATTTATTTCTTACCCTCTGCCATGCAAATATCTTACGAATATGTCTAGAGTAGTTGCTACACTTGCTTACTAAGTCCAATCAGCGTAATGTCATCAATGTAATGGATCAGTGTGATATCTCATAGAAGGGAAAGGTGATCAAGAGCCCTGCAAACTAAATTATGACATGGGGCTGGAGAGTTGTTTTAACCCTGAAGTAGGACAGTGAAGGTGTATTGCTGGCCTTGCCAGCTGAAAGCAAACTGATTCTGGTGGGCCTCACAGACAGGTATAGAGAAAAAGGCATTTGCGAGGTCAATAGCTACATACCAGGTACTAGAAGATATAGAAATTTGCTCAAGCAACAAAACCACATCTACTACAGCAGTTGCAATTGGAGTCACTACCTTATTAAGCTTATGATATCTATTGTCATTCTCCAAGACCCATTTGTCTTCTGCACGTATAGGCCATAAAAGAGAGTTGAACGGGGATGTGGTGGGGGTCACCATCCCTGCATCTTTTGAGTTCTTAAAGTTGCCACTACTCTCTGCAGTCTCTCCAAGAATGTGGTATTGCTTTTGGTTTACTGTTTTCCTAGGTAGAGGCAGTTCTATTGGCTTCCATTTGTCCCTTCCTACCATAATAGCCCTCACTCCACAAGTCAGGGAACCAACATGGGGATTCTGTCTGTTGCTAAGTATGTCTATTCCAATTCTGCTTTCTGGAACTAGGGAAATAACCACAGGACTCACCGGACCCACTGCGAGATGGACCTGAGCTAAAATCCATTGATCACCTGACCTCCATAAGCCCCTACTCTGACCAGTGGGCCACAGTGATGTTTTGAGCCTCCTGGAATTAATGTCAGTTCAGAACCGTTTTCAGTTGTCCCTGAAAGTTCTGATTATTTCCTTTTCCCAGTGCACAGTTACCCTGATAAAAGGCCATAAGTCCCTTTGGAGACAGCTGGGAGGAAAATTAACAGTATAAATTTTCAGTAATGTACCAAAATCCTTCCTCAAGGGGATCTGGCTTCGCCTTCATTCAAGGGGTTCTGGGTCTATAAATTGGCTCAAGTCTGGGAATTGATTGAGGGGCCGTGACCCTTTGTTTTTATGATTTGAGTTAGACTTTTGTTCACTTGACTTAGAACGTTTTTTCTTATACAGATCAAGTAAGAATTTAGTAGGCTTCCTATTTATTTTACTTCTGGGAACGCCATAATTACCTAGCCAAAGTTGTAGTTCTGTGCAGGTCAGACTATTCTGATTCTGCTTTGACTCTGCTATCCATTCTGGTAGCTAGGCCTGTCTTACCTTCGGCAGTTGCCTCCACTTGGCCCCTGCCACACTGAGTTGCAATTAATCCCATTGCATTTACGTTTCCCAAGTTAGTGACTGCAGTTCTCATTGTGAGGTCTGGTCCACAGACAAGAGCAATCACAGAGCTCTTCAAGGATGCTGGGGCTCCCTCACAAATTTATTCCTCAGTCGTGGTGAAAGGTTTGTTTTCTGGAGCCCCCCAGGGTGGGTAAGTGGGTCTTAAATGACAAATCCACTTTAATATTCCAATTTCCCTGAGCATTTGTATCCCTTCCTGTACGTTAAACCAAGCACGCTTGGCATTTCCATTTTTCTCATGGTGGGTCACTTTTTGGTCTATGTTTTAGCCAACCAACCAAAAAAACTGTAGAGCCCTTTCTAACTCCCTGAGCTGCAACATTAAATGCAGAATCTCCATTTAGTGAGTCCATGTCAATAATTTTGGCCTAATCTAACTTTATGTTCCTTCCACCATTATCCCACACATTTAGTATCCATTCCCACACACGTTCCCTAGACTTCTGTCTGTATAAATTAAAAAACTCAAGTAGTTCTTTTGGAGTGTAACACAGCTCCTCATGGGTCACACTTCGTATTCACCTTTAGGGGTCCACTGGGACTAGAGTCTAGTTATAGGTCTAGACCGAAAGAGGGTTAGTGGGGTGGGCCTCTGATTCTGACTGTGGTTCTAGAGGAACAAAATTTTAAGGATGAGTTTTATAAATTGGTTCTGGGATTTCTGGAATTGGCATTGTCTCAAGCAAATTGGCATTTGCTCAAGCAACAAAACCACATCTACTACAGCAGTTGCAATTGGAGTCACTACCTTATTAAGCTTATGATATCTATTGTCATTCTCCAAGACCCATTTGTCTTCTGCACGTATCAGCATTGTCTTACATGGCAGCTCCTCAGGGGAAGCCATTATAGTTTCCTCAGGCAATGCAGGGTTAATCCCCTCAGAAGGAGGGGGAAAGGCTGATACCACTCTGGGCGGGGAGGTGGCTGCCCCTGGGTGTAGGGAGGCCAGTGTCACTGCGGTTGGGTAGGCCACTTTTGCTAAGGGTGGGGAAGTCAGTTCTGCTGGGAGTAGCGAGTCCTCTTCCACTTTAAAGAAGACTCGACAGAATTTAGGGGCTTAACGTCCCCAGCTTCATCAGGCTCTTCCCACATGTTCCCATTCCAGCTTATACGATCCCATTCTTTTCTAACCAATGCCCTCACTTTAACAGTAGACACCCTGAAAGGCTGAGAGTTCAACTTTCATTATAAGTCTGCCCCTCAAAAGATGAGATACGGCATTTGATTTTTAGCCCTCTCAGCCCTCCACTTACAGGAGATAAGGGTCTCACCAGAGCACACAAGAAGATCGTAGGTAATTTATGTGCCGCTTGAGATGGGAATTCAAATGCCTGAGCTCATTCTTTTCTTTCATCACTTTGTCCAGTGACCTTAGGAGCAACAATCAACGTCATTATACTGGTTAGTTTTCCAAAAATGTTCGAAAGTATCATATACACAGTCACTCAGCAACTTGCTTCTATAAGTGGTTGATCAGGAGTATCCAGTGTAGATATTTTGCATATCTCTATAAACAGTTCATGTCCTGGACTATCAGTGCTCTCATTACTAGGGGAAACAGAGTCATTAGCATCTTTAAATCTAATTAGATTAGAGAGCCAATTCCAGAAATCCCAGAACCAATTTATAAAACTCATCCTTAAAATTTTGTTCCTCTAGAACCACAGTCAGAACCAAAATATGTATTAGTCAGGGTTCTCCAGAGAAATAGAACCAGTAGGAGAGTATACATTTATTTACTTATTTGTTTATCATGAGGAATTGGCTCACACAATTATGCGGGCTGAGAAGTCTCACAATCCGCCATCTGCAAGCTGGAGACCCAAGAAAGCCAGTTGCATAATTCAGTTCAAGTCTCATGGTTTGAGGACCAGAGGAGCTGATGGTATAAACCGCAGTCCCAGGGCAGGAGTAGATGAGATGTGATGTCCCAGCTCAGCAGTGAGGCAGGAAAAATCCAGCAAATTCCTCCTTCCTCCGCCTTTTGTTCTATTCAGTCCGTCAATGGATTGGACGATGCCCACCTCCATTGGGGAAGGCAATCTACTTTATTAAATTCACTAATTCAAATACTAATTCACACCCAGAAATAATGCTTAATCTGAGCACCCTGTGGCCATCAAGTTGACACATAAAATGAACCATCACAATATAAAAAAAAGTGGACGGCTTCAGGTAAAGTAGACATAACAGGATGAGAGATGAGGTCGACTCCTTCATTTTGGGCTTGAGCGTGGATGAATAGCAATGACATTTACTAAGACAGAAAATAGTGGAGAATGATCAGGCTCGGAAAAAACTAAGTGTCACTTTTTACGTGTTGGATGTGAAGAACCTGTGATGCATCCAAGTGAAAATGTTGAGTTGGGAAAGAAGCCTGAATAGGACAGTCAGAAAAGTAGGAGACAAACCAATAGAAGCTGTCTGGGGTCATTGAGGACAAAGGAAAGAACACTTCAAGGAGCAGAGAGTGGTGAATAGTGTCACATGCTGCTAAGAGGAAGTGTGATGAGGACTGATAAACGTTCCTTAGCAAGACCTGTTTCAGGGGAGTGTGGGCATGGAGAACACTGAGAGGGGTGTGTGAGGTGAGAAAATGGAGATGAATGGTATACAACTCCTTCTGGAAGCCCGGCTCTGAAGCAGAGGAAAGAACTAGGGCAGTAGGTGTCTGGAGAAAAATGGGGTGGGGGCAGATGGTGTTAGAGTTTTGACTGTGTGCTGCTGTTTTAAGGTGCTAGAGACTTAGCATGTTTAGATGCTGTTAGGCAATATCAGCTACAGAGGAGAAAGCAGAAGATGCCCAAAAGTGAAGGGACCATCAGTAGACGACCTCAGAGAAAATGGGAGGGTGGGATGTGATGTATATTGGCGACACCACAGTGGAGAACCCCTCTCTGTCGGACGTTTTGCTCTTCCCTGGTTTTCCCCATCACCTTCCTTCTCCCTTCTCTTTGCCCCTTTAAAATCCTGTTTGTCCTTCATTGCCCAGAAGAAGTCACCACCGCTTTTCTCTTCTCCCCCAACCCAACCCTCGGTGGTCCCTGTCCCACTGAATGCCTGTGGTCTTTGTGTGTGTGTGTGTGTGTGTGTGTGTGTGTGTGTGTGTGTGTGCGTGTGTGTGTGAGGAAGATCAGCCCTGAGCTAACATCAGATGCCGATCTTCCTCTTTTTGCTGAGGAAGACTGGCCCTGGGCTAACATCCGTGCCCATCTTCCTCTACTTTATATGGGACGCCACCACAGCATGGCTTGACAAGCAGTGCATTGGTGCGTGCCTGGGATCCGAACCTGCAAACCACCAGCCACTGCAGTGGAGCGCGTGCACTCAACTGCTACGCCACCAGGCCTGCCCCCCTGTGGTCTTTTTAGTACTCATTGCTCACACCAAATAATGACCCTGTCCTCTAGATGTGCTGAAGATCTCATCTACCAACCGGCCTGTCAATCAAGATAGCATTTCCCTTCTTTTATTATGACTCCCTCAACACCAAGCTCTGGCCTGACATGAAAGATACATGGGCTTTTACCACAAAAATATCTCTATACAGGATTCACGGTAAGGAGAAAGACTTGACAGCTGCCCTGGGCACATGAGGACTTCAACCCTTGAATGAACACTCAGAGACAGACAGATGTCCTGCTAACAAGGTCCAAACTTCTCAGGATGGCAGGGCTGAGCTACTGGCAATTAAGAAAAGGTGCAAAACAAGAGTGCAGGACAGTGGACCTAGGAGAGTCGGGGTGTTGACAGCATCCCTGGTTCCTGTGTATGTTCTCCTCTCCTCACCAAATGTGTCAAACTAAGATAGGAGCTAATCTCAGAAGCCATTAGAAGGTGCTAAGAACTAATGAGGTGTGAACGCCATGGAGTAGGCATATACACCCTGAACAGGCATTAATCAGTTGCTCAGTAAAAATAGCAGGGAAGACGACTGGCAGGTGGGAGAGAGATAACATGCCCCAGGCAGCACAGAGCCCTCCAGGGTGTCGGAGCCCAGGCAATGTCGACTGCAGGCAGTTCACACTTTCTATGACTGTTTATCACATCTGCCTGCAGAATCCTAGAGGATGGTTAGGATACTGAGTTAATTAAGAAAGTTGATATACGTAAAGTGCCTGAAACATGGTAAGCATAAGTGCTAAATACAATAATGAAACAAAAGCAACAATAATAATTATTATTATCCTTGACAAGCAAAAGCTAAAGACAGATAAACTTGGATTTGAGTAATGCATCTTCCGGTTTCCCAGAGTCATCTACTAATAAGTCATTTAAACTCTGATTTTTGATCCTTAATTTGAAAAATGAAGATATTCCTGCCTGCCTGTGGGGGGTTGTGAGGATAATAGAAGATACTATTATAAAGTTTAGCCAAGCCCAGAAGGACTTCCCAGGGAGGGGGAGTGGATCCCCCAAGGTAAGGGTGGTTTTCAACAAATGCAACACCTTGATTCCAGGAATCTTCCCCATAAGTCGCTGTGATGGTGAATTTATGTGTCAACCTGGTTGGGCCAAGGTGTCCATACATTTAGTCAAACATTATTCTGGATGAGATTATTTGGATGAGATTAACATTCAAATCGGTTGACTTTGAGTAAAGCAGATTGCCCTCCATAATGTAGGTGGGCCTCATTTAATCAGCTGAAGGCCTGAATAGAACAAAAGACTGACCTCCCCCAGCTAAGAGGGAATTCTGCAGCAATGCCCTTCAGACTTGAACTGCAACATCAGCTCCTTCCTGGGTCGCCAGCCCGCCAGCCTACTCTGCAGATTTTGGACACGCCAGCCACATAATTGCATGAGCCAATTCCTTAAAATAAACCTTTATATATATTTAAATATATGATACACATCCTATTGGTTCTGTTTCTCTGGAGAACTCTGACTAAGACAGACATAAGACTCCCTCTGATTGTCAGAATGATGCAAAATGGGACAACCTACCTACCCAACATTGAAGAGCCAGCTAAAATGTCTGGTCTCATGGCTAAGGAGAAGGAAACGAGAGGATGGCATGTCTAAGAGCAGTGGCCGTGTGTCTGCTCGATCGCTCTTCATTCTGCTCATCACTGAGCCCACACTGATGGTCACAATGGCAGACCTTTAGTCAATATGACTCCAGGAAGGGAAGGCCTAGAGAGACACCAGGAGGGAGAGAATTTAGTCTTTCCAAAAGTATATAGAGTCCTTGTTATTGACCAGACATTGTGCTCAAGATGGGATAATAACAACAACAATAATAATGAATTTACTTGAATCTAAAACACAACACGTTGTAGGGCACACCATATTTTATGTACCAAAAAGACAGAAAAAAAAATTCTTCAGATTTCAGAGATGTCAAAATGGGGAAAAAAAGTACCTCAGAATGAATAAAATAGGATAATAACGGTAATAATAAGATGTCTAGGACTTACTATGGGCAGATACTGTTTTGAGCACTTTCCACGTATTCATTCATTTAATACTCAGCAAATCTATGAGATAGAATCTATTATCATCCCGTTCTGTGGACGAGGACACGGAGACTCAGACAGGCTAGGTGCCCTGCCCAGGTGCATGCAGCCCCCAAGGGGCAGAGCGAGGATTGGAACTCAGGCAGACTGGCTCCAGAGCCCATGCTCTCAACAGCTCTATAAGAACCCAAGTTAGGAGACTGCTCATTCACCTACGGCCCATTCCAGAAAGTTCAATGGCTGTCAATCAGATGGCTGTTAAGTAACCACTCTTAAATGTACCATTAGCTTTTTTGAGAAGTTCAAATAAAATATATCTGTAGCAGTTCGTGACCTGCCATGAAGTCACTCTGTCAGATGGCAAATTTGGAGAGAGGCCAGAACTCCAAGAGCCCATATTGTTACCTGGATTTATTGAGAGGACAGCAAATTACTGCATTCGCTCACAGCCCTCGCCCAGGAATTCCCTCAGCGAGTCCTGACCACACAGCAGCCAGGTACAGGGCAGCTGCTAAGGACCAAAGATCCAGAGGAAATGGAAGAGAGCGCCTATTCCCCTGAGGCCTCAACGAACTTAGGGACACAAAGCTAAACATCTAAACTGTGGGGGAAAATGGAGGCAGAATACGAGGAAGCGCCCTGCAGGGCAATTTCTTAGGCAGGTTATTCTTCTCTGATATTTTTCCCCTGGGTATTCGTGGCATCCTGGGGCACTGTACCTCCCCAGAGGGATGATGCTGCCACTCCAGTTCCCATGGAAACCAAACTGGGACAGGAGGAACAAAAGGCTCCTCAAGGTCATCAGAGCAAAGGAGAGTGGAGACAGACAGCAAATAACGGGCACTCTTCCTCCTCCTCTCATCACCCAGCACGAAGCCTCCATCAGCCCCACCAGCAGGGCCCCCAGACCTTTGGGGCCGTGAGTGCGGGTTCTGGGGACAGGAGCCAGTGCCTTCAGGGATGCGTGTGGGCGGCTGGGCAGCCCCAAGCCGAGGGGCCAGGCTTGGTGGGGGTGGGGGTGAGGCCTGGCTCCTCACTGCCTGTGCAGCCCCCTGCCCTGGGTCTAGACCCCAAGAGACATGCTACATGTTTTGGAAATGAATGAATGTCCACATGTGCCCTTCCCCCTCCGCAGAACCACAAAGCTTCCAAGTGCGTCATCTTCATTATCAGCTTTGGAAAAAGACTTCCTGGAGTCAAGGACTGCTGCTCGGAGCGTTCTCTGATCAGGAAGCCGAGCTGTGACGGAGACTGGGCTCAGGGACGGATGCAAAACCGTCCTCTGTCCCCTGCCCACCGTGTCCGTCTGCTGCACAGCTTCGTCCTCTACACCCCAGCCATGAACTCTTCCTCCCTTGCAAAAACCCAAGCTGTTTCTTCTTTTTTTTTTTTACCATCTTAACCATCGTTTTTGAGGAAGATTGGCCCTGAGCTAACATCTGCTGCCAATCTTCCTCCTTTTTTCCTTTTTTCTCCCCAAACTCCCAGTAGATTGTTGTATGTTGTACATCCTTCTAGTTGCTGTACGTGGGACGCCGCCTCAGCATGGCCTGATGAGCGCTGCATATGTCCATGCCCAGGATCTGAACCTGTGAACCCTGGGCCCCCAAAGTGGAGTGCTCGAACTTAACTGCTATGCCATCAGGCTGGCCCCCCAAGCTGTTTCTTAAGAAAAGACCTTTCTGCTTCCGCCACCCAGGATTGAGAGGAGGGCTGGCCGTTCCCTGGGAGCTATTTATCTGCCAGTCCCCAGAGCTGGGAACAGAGCCCAAACCTTGAGGACCTGGCCACTGAGTCATGGCAAGGCTGGGAATCCAGGTACAGAACTCGGGGACCCGGCGATGTCCATGAGAACAGAGTCCTCCTGTGGTGACCAGCAAAGACAAGCCCATGTGGTGTCCTCTGGTTTTCATTAGGACCCAAATTGTGCAGGGCTGCTCTTCTGCTAGGCAGGCGCGTCTGGGCCCTATCCTTTCTGAGGCACCACCACAGGGCTCTGGGTCTCCCACCAGCCCAGGCCCTGCCTTCCAGATCCCATGGTCTGAAACAGGAGTGTATCTGAGCTCACCCCTGGGGAGACCCTGTCTGTAGAAAATAGGGGGAATTGGCTTCTCCTCATTTATTGTTAGGGCCAGTGGTGAAGGGGGTAAAAAAAGTGCAGGATATAAACAGAAGCGGTGGTGGCAACACTGGTGGAATAATGATTACTTTTAATGTCAGGTCTGTTCCTTCCTATTTCAGCTTTCCTTGGGTCCCCGAGGGAGAGGTCTGTCCACCCTGAGTGAAATGGCAGGGCTAGGCTGTACTCACACACCGCAGAGCTGCCTTTACAAACTCACACTGAGTGGATTTTTCCTGGATTTGGGGAAGGGTGTGGGGCGGGGGCAGAGCTGTCAGTAACCTGCCACATGACTTTGGGGAAGGCAACGCTCCTGTTTCCACGGTTGTAAAGCGTGGGCTCTAAGGATTCTCTATGGCTGCAGCCAGCTGTAAAATCTTATGATTCTCTGGAAAGAAATTATATTAATGATTAACATTCACTTATTCATCAGGGTCCAGGCGCAGAGCTGCAAGCTGCCTGCCCGAACCTGCTCTCCCTGCACATCTGCCCAGGGACTAAGGGCCAGCTGCCCAATGGAGGCCGGCTCTCCACCTCACCTCGGAGGGGGAGGCTGGGGGGGTCCCGGGAGTGGAGGAGGTGGAGGAGGAGGGGGAGCCGAGCTGCAGCTCAGGGGCAGGTCTTTGCCAGCATTCTGCAGGTGTCCCCTCAGTTAATCCTCATAACAAGCCACGAAGTCAGTGTCATGATTGTGCCCATTTCACACATGAAGAAAGTGAGTCTTACAGAAACGACATGATGTGCCCAGAGTCACAGCTGGGGAGGGTGGGGACATGATTGGATGCTCACAGGCTGGCTTCAGAGTCCATACTCATAAGGGGGACTGGACCCAAGAAGTCTCTGAGAATTCTGGAGAAGGTTCACCCCGTTATTAGTCTTGGTCCCAGCTGGAAACAGATGGCACCTTCTCACAGGGTGACTGAGGGAGTTTCATGAAAGGACCATTCGCAAAGGTGGGGCCAGTTGTAGGGGAAGCCACAGGGATGGTGCTGTCTCTGGAACTGAGGGGAGGGAAAGGTTACCTGAACCCAGCAGACAGCAGGATAAAGTCCGCCAGTCAGGAGCTGTGGCCTTTGTAGAGGGATGCAGTCCACTCCGACCCAGCAAGGAGGGGGCCCAGCAAACAAAGGCCACCGTCTCATTCTCCTCCCACCTTCTAATCTGCAGCTCCTTCCACTGGCCAAAGGCCACCAGTGCAGTGCCTGTGGTCAGTGGCCCTGGGAGCTGAGCAGGGAGAAGGGCGAGCAGATCTGGAGGGACGACAGAAGACACACGGCACGCTGCTAACACCCTTCCACAGGAGGTCAGTGCTCCCCGCGATGGGACACATTCTCGGGGGTCACTGGTCAGGCAGTCTCCCCAAGACACCCCTCATGAGGCAGTCTCCAGCCCTGGGCCTGGCCCTCTGCACCAGCCTGGGGTGGAGGCGAAGGGAGCGATGCGCGTGCCTCCTTTCAGGAACTCCACGGAGTGTCAACACACCATGAAAGGCCACCAGGTGACGTAGGACGGAGCCATTGGGCAAGGAAACAGCTCCAAACCACTGAAATCATTTCCCTTAAGAAAGGCTTCCTAACAACCCCGTGTCCCTGACACCAGGGCTAAAAATACTCCTTCAGGTCAGTGAGAAGTGGAGAAGCGCTCGGCCTGGAGAATAGGAATGAGGCCCAGGCTCACCGTGGCCTGGCCCAGCCCCCAGCCAACTTCCCCGAGGACCTCCATCGCGGGGCTCTCAGATTCAGGGACAGAGTCCCATCTCAGATGACAACCTGACGTCTGTCCTGGCCCAGATGGGTTTAGGGCAAGACATGAAGCTCTCCATCTCTAACTTTCCTGCTCCCTCTGCCCAGGGCCGCCCCCTCCTCCCCTCTGCTCTCCTCTAGGGGTCCTTCCCCATCCAGGGAAGCTGGTCCACTCACATGCCTTCCATGGCCCCCTGTCCTCCAGTCACCCCTGGGCCCTCCCCTTTTTGGGGGCTGCCCGTTCGCCCCTTTCCCTGTTCTCTCTCCTACAGAGTCCCTGATCACCCAGGCCTCCATGGCAGAGTCTCCTTTGGAGCCAGTGCCCACACTGCCGGCCTCACTCTTGATGGCCGGTGTCTCAGTCTCCATGGCCCCCAGGGGCCGCCCAGGAGGAAGCGGCTCTCCACACAAAGGGGCTGAGAGGACAGAGGCCCCTCAAGGGGCTGCACAGAAGCAGCAGGGAAGGTACACTCCAGGCCAGAAGCTGAACCTCAAAGAATCATACCCCTCGGGTTACAAAGAACATGGAGATCGTGGTTTCCTCTCTACCCCATTTCTAGTCAAACAAACATGCAAATTCAGCCAATCTGGGAACACTACACTGAGGACTGTACATGTATCATTTCTTAAAATCCTTCTTGCAATCTTATGAAGTTCTTTCCCAATTTTATCAAGGAATAACCAAACTCAGAAGGAGTTTACCCAATGCCACATGTCAGGAAAATGTGAGAGAACTGGGTTCAACGCCAGGACTGAGCTCAAAAGTCATGATCTTTCCACGAGGCTCCCTCTCCCACCTGTTTTGGGGGAGGTACCGCAGCCCCCAACAGTACCTACACCCTGAGGCTCCCGAAGCTCAGCAGCGATAAGAAATTCACCCTCTGAAGAGCTGACCCCAGGACAGTGGCACCTGCTGTCCATCCCTCACTCCCTGCTGAGGTGGTACGGCTGCTGTCCTCCCTGGATCAACACAGAAGGCCCAGATTGGCCAACCATGTCTACAGGATAGAATTGGGAACTAAGAGTTAGAGTTGGTGCCTCCATCTCTATCTTCAGCCACTGGGAACAAGGTGCCCCAGAGTTCATTTCAATTTGTCTGGTTCTCCACCTGGCATTTTTCAGGCATCAGCCGGTAGAAGTGCAGTGAGATGCCCCCACAGGCTGCGGGGACCCGCCTCAGGGACCACCCGTTGATGCGCTTCCTCAGCACCCAGACTTGACTTAGAGGATTTGCTTTCCCGCCCTCATCTATCTGATTCTTAGGAGGTCCTGCTACAACTGATTTTAATTCAAGAGGGACGATGGGTCAGAATACCGAGGTGGCCCTTCCAGAAACGTGATACCTCAGTGCAATGAGAAGATGGCTGCTGCGCTTGAACAAGTGGGCTGTTCCTACCTAAGGCTGGCTGCATGGGTGGCGTTTCCCACTCATGCCTGGCTTTAAAATTACAGTTTTCAAGTTAAAACAAGCCTTATTCTACTTCCATTTCCTGTTGGAAAAGTGAGGTAACTACAAGCAGGAGGGGTCCCAGGATGGGATTCAGGCTGCACACAGCTTGAGGTGGTGGGCTATCCAAGGTGAATTTCAGAGGTGACGCTTCCATTTGCTGTGTGAATTTATCACGGACTCTTCCCTCCTTGTTCTGGACCTGCTCAGAGGAGCCTCAATACCCAGGTGCCCTGGGCAGCTATCCATAAACATCTGGAGGCTAAATATGAGATGAAACCCTTTGCCATCCCTAGTCTATTATCACAACAAACCTTGGATCTTCCTGGAAGGGAACCCACTCCTTAGAGGGCACAATGGCTAAGTTTTGGTTGAGACCCTGAGCTGGTGTTGGAGGGCAGAAGTGACCCAGTTTCTCTTCTGTCCCTGCTCCCAGGGCCAGGGGGATCAAGCTGCTTGGGTCCCTTCTCTGCAGTAGACATGAGCACACCCATCTCAGGCAGAGGCAGCCATGGATGGAATGTCAGTGGGCATCAGCAACTGCGCTAGCACCCTCTGGGGCACCAATGGTGGCCACATTTGGCACGTTTCAACAGCAGGCATCGGGAACTCTGGTGCAGCCCTCAGGGGGCATTTGCTGAGGTGAAGGCGCCACTGGCCTGTGACAGTTGTGGCATCGGCAGCATCAGAAGGTTCACCCACAGTGAGCCAAAGCAAGAGAGGAGGGAAGTGGAGGCAAAGAATCACCTCCTGCGAAGCCCCCAGATTACATCCTGGAGACTCCCCAAACTACTGGGGAGAAATGGGAAGGAACGGGGACTCACCAAGTGTAAGGGGGCAGTGCTGGGAGAAAGGAGTGGCAGCAAGTAGGGTTGAAAGCAGAGGGTCACCATGGGGGAGGGGTGGGAAGAGTAGGGGAGACATAAGCAGCAGCTTCCTCTTATCTTTTGGCCCAAGGAGGTGACATTCTCTGCTGAAAGGGGACTTACTCTTGGGAAGATGAAAAGCTCAGTATCTGCAGTCCTCTCTCCTGAATGGCTCCCTGGGCAAGTTCATCGTCTTCTTCTCCCTCTTCAATGCCTTCATACAAACTCTTCTTTCTGCCCACAGTGACCTTCCTCTGGCCAATTTCCATGGGTTTCCCAAGACGGACTAGAGTATTTCAAGGAAGACTTCACTGATCACCTTCCCACTGGGGTGAATGCCTCTCTCAGGGCCACCATGCTTCTCATTAACAAAGACCACTCACATTGTAGTCTAAGTAAGTAGATGCCTGGTGTGTATGGTTATCAATTTATTGCCTCTCAACTCTAAATGCACCCTTCAATGCCTTCTCCAAGGTAATGAAACTGGGCCCTGTGAACATTTCTCCTTTGCCAATGGCATGATGTTAAGCTTGTGTTAGAGGACACTGAAGGGACCCTGCAGGAGGAAGGGGCCTCTCTCCCTGGTCCATACTTCTGTTCCTGCTTGCCCATGGCTCACAGGGGCATGTGGGCTGAATACCCAGTGGTGCTCGCCCTCTAGCAGGTGTTGTTGCCAGTCCCAGCCTGGATTCTAGCCTGCTGGCACCTGGAGGGCTTGTTGGTCCTGGTCCGTGACTCCCTGCCCACCCACTTTGGTCTCCTGATAATCCAGTGGGAAGCTTACACCTTGCCAGTCCCCACCTGTGATTCCTCGCTCTCCAGCCACAATCTGCCAGCTGTGGACCAGCTGTGGTCCAGCTGACTGGGGGTGCAGGTCTGACCAGACCCCTTTTAAATATGCCGAGGCCAGCAAGGAAGGCAACCTAGAGCTCAGCCTCTCCAGGAGCGAGTTAAGAGACTCTGGAGCTCTCCCTGGAGATGCCTGCGGGCCCTTGGTGGGGAATGGCTGAGTCCTGCCTGTTCTTGGCAAGCTGACAGTGGTGGGGGATGCTCGGGCATGCCAGTCCCCCATGCACAGCCAGTGCTGGGGCATGGGGGAGGCAACCAGTGGGTGAGCAGGGACAGACTTCTCTGCATTGCCAAGAGGTCAGGCTGGGCCAGATTTTCCTGTGCAAACTGTCTTCACGTGTTAATGGTAATCTGGAGTTTCTCCAGAAAGCTCATTTTAGTGCTCCTCACCTCTTCTTCCTCAGCTTTCAATAGGCCTCTCCTGAGGGACAAGATGGCACTACAAAAACCTAAGGTTCGGGACGGCCCCATGGCTTATTGGTTAAATGCGCGCACTCCGCTACTGGCATCCCGGGGTTCAGACCCTGGCGCGGGTGCGCACTGACGTGCACCGCTTCTCTGGCCCTGCTGAGGTGGCGACCCACATACAGCAACTAGAAGGATGTGCAGCTATGACATACAACTATCTACTGGGGCTTTGGGGAAAAAAAAACGAGGAGGATTGGCAATAGATGTTAGCTCAGAGCCGGTCTTCCTCAGCAAAAAGAGGAGGATTAGCATGGATGTTAGCTCACGGCTGATCTTCCTCACAAAAAAAAACAAAAACAACAACAACAAAAAAAACCTAAGGTTCCTGAAGGCACATGGAGACCAGGCAAGGCAGGTTTCCAGTCAGCCTCTGGAACTTTCTTTTAATGTGTTACTTTGCAGATTGGTTTTCCAAACCTTCCATGCTCTGCCTCAACACTCTGGCCTTCCTCAGGAGCTGGTACTCATCTCTGGCACTCACTGTTGACTTCGTCTCATCCTAATCACCAGGCCCAACCATGAGACATAACTCAGATCTCAGCTAAAATGAGACCAGGAAAGATGGTGTAAGGTAAAGGTGAAAGGTCAGCTTTCTGTAGGAACGGGCCTACTTGTTGTGTTGACCCTAATTTGGGGTCAGCTTGAATGTACTTTGTAGTTACCCAGTGAGATTCCACTTCTACCTGGAAGGGAGACATGTCTGATTTTGAGTGAAACATCATCCACTAAAGAATTATCACAAGCAGAATACTAACCTTCATCTCTACTCCGTTTTGAACTTTCAGATACATAATTCCTTTTTATATCTCCAAATTTCTTGAAAGATGCTTATACTTTGGAGCTCTTTTGTCTCAGTACTCGGAAATTTCTCCTGGCTATGTTTTTATTGTAGAGAAGGAAACCCAATGTAATGAACATCCACTGAAGAGTCATCCTGGGGCTCCTCTTCACACCAAATAAGACATCTTACCCTGAGAAACACTCCCATTTGCTTCTTAAAAACTTGTTTCTATTCTCTGAAAGATGTAATTCATATTTACTAGTCTCATTCCAGAATGAAAAGTTATAATTTTGCAAAGAATGTTTTTTGCCCAAATATGTTTTCTTTCTAGTATTCCAAAGAGTCTGTGATGGCGAGGAGTGTGGAGCTCTGTCCATGAGTAGCTCTGGCTCCATCGTTCCTCCAGCAGCCTGGGAGCAACAAATGTTGGGAAAGGAATCTCTGTCCTCTTTCCAAGCTCCCAGCTTTCTCCCAATGGTCCCTTACAAGACCCCTCCCTAAAGTAAGGGAAGAGAATTTACTTAGCCACATTTTACTAGTGAGCACTTACTGTGGTTTAAATGCTGTTAGCTATGCATAGTAACTCTCTTAAACTTTGTGCTTCCATGCAACAAGCACACTTCTACAAGGCTGGCCTCCTTAGACAGACTTGGCTGGCCATCCTCTTTACTCTTAGATCTCCTGCCTGGATATAGTCCAGTCATGCTCATCAGTGGGACAATGAATTCAGGCCTGGCTTTGTAGACTTGGGCACTGTTGATCTGGGTGAAACATCTTGCTTCCTTCCCTTTGTCCTCTGCTAAGCCATGTTTAGCATTTCAGTTTTTATAAGAGAACCATGAACTCAAGGCTATTGGGCATAGTCTGAGCTGTTAATAACATGGTATCTTTCTTACTTTCTCCTATTGTAGCTTGGGGGTAGAACTCTTTCAGTTAGATCCTCAAAGTGAAAATGAGTGAGTAGCAGGCCAAGATCCAAGCATTCCCAGGCTTCTAGCCTAATGCCATCTTGATCCCCAACCCTGAACACTGGATTTCATGACATGAATGGGAGAATCGACATAGAGGAGGTTAGAGAGGTAAGTACATACCAGAAAATAATGAGCATGCATGCCATACCAAGGGCACTGAATTGTCCTGCAGTGCAATGCTTCTCAGAATGTGATCTGAAGACGACCTGTATCAGAGCAGTCTGACATGTTTGTTAAAAATGTGAATTCTCGAGTGCCATTCCCAGATCTACTGAATCAGAATCTTGGTGGGTGCAACCAGGATTCCACATATGTACAAGATGCCTGGATAATTCTTATGCACTTTAAGACTTTAGTTTGAAAACACTGGCACCATTGCTTAACAGGTTAATTCAAGTACTAAGCCAAGGGATAACATAATCAGATTGATCACTTTGGTTGCAATTTATGGGATGACTTTTAAAAACTGGAGACCAGACAAGTGATTATTATAATACTCTAGGTGAGAAATGATGAGGATCTGAACTAAGCCACTAGTAGTGGGGCCAGAACAATATGAAGAGGTCAACTATAGAATTTCTGGCTTGAGTGATTGAGTCAACAAAGGATAATTAGGGAATTTCAAAGGACGTGTAATTTGGGGAGGAAAATTATTAGTTGCCTTAGACATGTTGAGTTTGAGGGGCCTGAGGGATATCTAGATGGGAGCTGTCCAGGAGGAAGTTGGATTGAAGTTTGGAGCTCAGGAGAAAGTTCTGAGCAAAAGATACAAATAGGTGGAAAAGGAAATCCTTGACATGGATGCGATTTCCCAGGAACAATGTGAGAGCAAAGAAAACGTCTGAGGACAAAATCTTTAGGATTATCAACATTAAAGGGCTAGGCAGAAGAAAAGTTGCCCAATGAATGGGGCTTATTATTAGGGAAAGTATTTTTTGTGTGTCTATTTTAGACCAATTTAAATTTTAACAAGACAAAATGTTTTGGTGGGTAGTGACTGGTAAACAGAGTTCCATTCAAGTATTATCCCAAGCTGGTTAATAAATTTACTCAATAACCAAAATGAGATGAATGCAGTAACTGGAGTTACACATTCCAGTTGTGGGCAGGAGGAGAGAGGATTAAGTTGGGTGGGAGGATAATGTATTATCAGTGAGAGTTTAGGTGATGTGGACCTAAGGGAACATTCTGCACTGAGCCTCCAGTCCCTGCATGTTGAGAAAGTAAAAATTCCTTCAGTAAGAAATGCCACTGGCCAATTCTTTAAGGTGGGAGTGTAAGAAAAACCAAAAAGATATTTTGGAATTACAAAGTAGAAACTTACATTTGAGTGGGGACAGGAAGGATATTTGTTTAAATGTCTCTCGGCTGGGAACAAAATGGATTTTCCTCTTTCCTTCTTTATATGTGTATTGTCACTAATAATTTACTAATTTACAAAGTATTTTCCTATTTGTACTTCAATTCCCCCCAAGTAAATGTTTAACCATGATTGCACCTTACAAAAAAATACGAACTTACATTGAGTGCTTTACCATGCCCCAGAACTTGTTCTAAGCGCATTATTGATCTCAGACCATTTGTTCTGCACAAACATGTTGTGAAGTAGGTACTACTATCCTTATTTTAGAGAAGAGTAAACAGAAGAATAGGAGGTCATGTGACTTAACCAAGGTCACCCAACTAGTAAGAATTCACACCCAGGCAGCCTGACTCCTGCTCCCTTGCCTATTATTTTATACCACTTTTAGCTCATAGGTTCTAGTCGTTATAATAAATGAGGCTGTTTAGATTACACAGGTACTTCTGAATTTCTCAGAGGAAGCCAAAGGCAGTCAACAACTGTGAACTGCCATAATGGTTTATATAAATAATCCATGAAGCAGAATAACTCATAAATGTTCTTTCTTGCTATTGGGCTCTATAACATATGTCCATTTCATTAGATGATCTTATGCATATTTACCACTTTAGATGGTTTTCATCTGTGTGGTTTCAGATAGATTAGAAATTCTCTGAGGCTAAGAAGTACATACTCCCAGTATTCGGAGCCCTAGCATAGGACAGCAGTGAAAGTCCAATGACGCGTTTTTAATGAATGACTCAGGTAATGAAGAGGAGCTCGGAAGAGCTTCTTTTAGTCACAAAAATACTTTCAGTTATTTTCCAAATTTCCTGAGTTAGGAAATCCAAGTCTAAAGTATGTTTCAGGGCCGGCTCCGTGGCTTAGCGGTTAAGTGCGCGCGCTCTGATGCTGGCGGCCCGGGTTCGGATCCCGGGCACGCCCCAAGGCACCACTTCTCCGTCCAACCCGAGGCCGAGTCCCACGTACAGCAACTAGAAGGATGTGAACCTATGACATACAACTATCTACTGGGGCTTTGGGGGGGGAAAAAATGAATAAATAAAATCTTTAAAAAAAATAAATAAATAAATAAAGTATGTTTCAGAGCTTGGTATTTATTTCTCTTTTAGAAGATATTTTATTAACATTTTTATAACTTTAAAAGAAATGTATCCATATAGACATGATTCATTTTAAAAGGAACCTATGGAATTTATAGTATTAAGAGCCTTTTTTTTTTTTTTTTTTTGCTGAGGAAGATTTGCCCTGAGCTAACATCTGTTGCTAATCTTCCTCTTTTCGCTTGAGGAAGATTCACCCTGAGCTAACATCTGTGCCAATTCTCCCCTATTTTGTCTGTAGGTTGCCACCACAGCATGGCCACTGATGAGTGGTGTAGGTCCACACCTGGGAACAGAACCTGGGCCGCTGAAGCAGAGTGCACTGAACTTAACTACTAGGCCACGGGGCTGCCCCCCTCCCTTTCTTTTTTAAAGAAAAGGACAAAATTTCTTGCCCAAACTAATCTCTGAACCAAAGGGCTGAAAATGAAGGCTGACTGTGGTCCAGAGTTACCCCAAACTCTTGTGCCAGCATACTGAATGCTCTCCCCTCTCTCTTTCTTTCCATCAAGGATATTCTCAAATACAATTCCTGCCTACTGGACAATGTCTGATATTATACAGTAAAGATTAAGTGCTGGTGGTCAGAGCCCTTCTGCTGAAAGTCCTAAGAGGACTTCTGTTCCTGGTAATGGAGAATTTGGTAATATAGAACAACTCTCCTGCCGAGAACAAACATAAAAGGTAGATAAAATCTTTAAAACACTGCTCTTGAAGGCATCTTTAGCTTTTGTTAGTGAGCTAACAAGATCATGATGAATGCTGGAAAAGGTCTAGGAGGGAGACCAGAGGCTGAGAGAGGTAAGCACAGCAGTTGGGGCCACTTCTCCTCTGAGAGTGTGTGTTTATTCTGGAGGAGTTGGCTGAAGGGCTGAATGGCACAACGCACGGCTTAGTGTACCTGGATTGGAGTATAGAGCTCACCAACAGAGGGGTGAGCCAGTATATAGAGGGGTGGCCTGATGAACTCACTTCCTTTTAGGTCGGGATCACAGAAAGGCTGTACCCTAGGAGCAAACTGAACAGAAGAAGCTTGCTCTCAGGGAGACTGTAATTCAGCACCAAGCTCTCTCAATGTCTGGGACTGGATTAGGTAACTCCAAGTGTTGGCATCCCTAGATGCATAGCAGAAGCAAGCATAAGTCATTTCTAGAGAAAGGCAATGTTATTCTAGTCCTCAAATTATTTTAGCAAACAATGTTTCAAAAATACTGTTTAGCACACAATAAGAAACAAAAAGCACACAAGAAAAGAAAACAAGTTAAGAGAAAATAGGCAATAGAAAGAGACTTACAGGGACTACAGAAATAGGAGTTATTGGACATGGACTTTAAAATATCTATGCATGTATGTTTGAGATGACAAAGGACAATATTGAGAATTTTGACAAAGAAATAGGATTATCAAAAAAAGAAATTCTAGAACTGAAAAATACAAAATAGTCTACTTTTAAAACTCAAAGGATGTATTTAATAATAGATTAATCTGAAAAGATAATTATTGAACTTATGAACTGGTGAAAAGAAAATATGCAGAATGAACTGTGGAGAGACAAAACAATGGAAAACAGGAGAGTAAGAGACAGAGAGGATGCAGTGAAAGAGTCTACCACACATATACTTGGAATCCCAGGAGAGGAGAACGAAAACAAGGCAGAGACAATATTTAGAGATATAATAGCCGAGAACTTTACAAAAATGCTGAACAATATTAAGCCATAGATTTAAGAAGTACTATACCCCTCAGCCAAATACATTTAAAAAAATGTAATATATCTTTTATATTTTTGTATATATATATAATCATTTCCACATCTAAGCACACTATGTTAAAAATACTAAAAAAAAAAAAGAAAGACAAAGAGATGATCTTAAATGCAGACTGAGACGGTGAAAAAACAGATTACTTTCAAAGCAGTAACAATTAGACTTCAAGCTGACTTCTTCATAGAAACAGTGGAAGTCAGAAGACAAGGGAAAGAAAATAATAGCCAGCCTATATCCAATGAAAATGTTCTTCAAGATGAAGGTATAAGAAGCATTTTCAAATAAAAAAACTAAAACAATTAATTAATAGCAGACTCATACTAAAGGAAATACTAAAAGATGCTATTTAGGCAGAAAGAAATGATCCCTCATGGAAATTCAAAGACACAGCAGGAAATGAAGAGCAATAAAAATTATAAAAATACGAGTAAATCTAAATGAATATCTCAACATCTGATTTATAAAAATATGGCATTAATCAACTTTGGGAAAAATTTTTTTCCAATAATTAGTGTTATACAATTAGATCCACATAGAAAAACAAAATACTAAACTTGACCCCATCACACGTTATATGGAAAAAATCTATTCCAGGTAGATTTTGGGTCAAAGTAAAAAGGTAAAAGTATAAAGCTTCTATATTCATGACCTCATGTTAGGGAATGACTTTTTAAACAGGACATAAAATTCACCAACCATAAATGAAAAAATGGACAAATCCGACTACATTGAAATTAAGACTTTGTTCCTCAAAAGATATCATTAAGAGAGTGAAAAGATGAGCCTCATGACATGGTTCTTGGCCCTGATCTAGCTGGAAGAGGCTGTGAGAACGCTAGAACCACCTGTGCCTAGACTAGACCACAGTCACGTTTCCAGCCTACGGGTAAATCTAAAAGCTCAATTCAAGATGGGAAAGCCTGCAAACTCTGTTCCCCAATCCAAGCCTAACTTAAGAAGCACAGGGAAATCTGGTGGGTTAGGTCGGGGCAGGGTGCATCTCCACCCAAACTGCTGCTCTAACAAATTACCAAAAGAAACAGTTAAGGAGACAGCACACACGGGGATTCTAAAGGGTCCTTGCCTTTTCCTTCAGAGAGAGGCTAGGCCTGAAGCAAGCCATGAAAAAAATTATTGGAAAAAGTGATGTGTGTTCAGGACTAGGCTAGGAATCCCCAAATTCTTCTCCAAGTTATGGGGCTGTTGACAAGGCAGCAGAATTCTTCAGGTGGACATAGCAGGCACCATGATTGAGCTGAAGTCCAGAGACCTCTGGTTCTTCCCCTACCCCAGGTCCCAAGAACATTTTCCTGGCTGTTTGATTCTCCCTACTTCCTCAGCTGTAACATTTGTGGGTTTCCCAACTAAATGTGTGGGTCTTTGTATTAGTTTTCTATAGCTGCTATAACAAATTACCAAAAACTTAGTCGCTAAAAAACACATATTTATTGTGTTGCAGTTCTGAAGTTCAGAAGTGTAACATGGGCTAAAATCGAGTTGTCAGCAGGGGTGTGTTCCTTTCTGGAGGCTGTAGGGGAAGATCCATTTTCTTGCCTTTTCCAGCTTCTAGAGGCCACCTGCACCCCTTGGCTCATGGCCCCCTTCTTCCATCTTCAAAGCCAGCAATGGCGAGTTGAGTCCTCACATTGCATCACCCCAAACTTGCTTCCTTTGTCACATCTCTTTCTCTGACTCTCTTCTTCTGCCTCCCTCACCCACTTTAAGGATCCTTGTGATTACATTGGACCCACAGAGAATCTCTCTATCTTGAGATCAGCTGATTTGCAACCTTAATTCCCCTTTGCCACGTGTAACCTAACATATTCACAAATTTCAGGGATTAGAAGATGGACATCTTTGGGGGCCATTATTCCGCCAGTTGCGTCGCTTCACTAGCCAACTGGCCTTGCCTACTCAACACATCCTCCAATCAACGTGCATGCTCATGCACATGTACATGCATACAATTCATTCAAATCTGAACTGGTAGCCACTGACTGTCAGAACTGTGAAGTTTCTAACATAAGGGACAGAAACAAAATGAACAGATGAAAGGAAATTAAGGGGGAAAAGGAATGCAAGGGACAGAAGAAAAATAGTATAAACTCTTCTAATATTTCAGAAAGATAGGACCCACCTGGATCCATTAAGCAACAAAAAGATATAAAAGAGAAGAACACTCAAAGAACAAGAAAGAACTCTTGGAAATCAAAAACACAGAAATAAAAAAATTCAATATAAATATTAATTTTTAAATGAGTAAATGTCCTACAAAGTAAAACAAAATGTCAGAGAGAGACAATAGGAAAGAAAAGACAAGAAATTGAAGATCAATCCAGAAGTTCCAACATCCAAATAATAGGTGTTTGGAATGATAACTGATAAGAAAATATCAAAGAAAGAATGTTTTAAATCCTCACAACTAAAGACCATATGTTTTCTGATTGAAAGGGCCACTGAGTGCCCAGCACGACTAGTGAAAAAAGACCCCCACCAAGGTACATCATCATTAAAATTTAGAAAACCAGGAAAAAGATCATAAAAGTTTCCAAAGAGAAAAATAGTTCACATACAAAGATCAAGAAACGAATGGCATTAGACTTCTCAACAGCTAGATTTGCCACAGACAAAAAGCAATACATCCAAAATATAAGGGGAATTGATTTTCAGACTAGAATTCTATATTAACCCAAACCATCAAAAAGTGTATCAGTAGGGAAAAAAGATATTTTCAGACATGCAAGATTACAAAAATTACTTCCCTTGCACCTTTTTCCATCACAAAGAGGGAATAAAATAAGACAAGAAGATGGGATCCAGGAAACAAGAGATTACCCCCAGGAGAGCAGTCCAGGGTATTCCCACAGTATTCACAGTTGTGAAATATGCCAGAGAACCACATTCTAGATTTCAGCTGGCAGAGGAAGGGCTCCACGAGAGAGACTCTATTCCCTGCCTCCAAAAACAAAAACACAGAAACAGAGATTATCTGATGTGTCAAACCATATTGAGAGGAATTTTACAGTTCCACAGCAGAGGCTGAGGATGAATTAATAGGTACATAGAAAATATTGGATATTGATTAAAGGACTCTGTACTATAACTAGAATAGAAAAATGTCGATGGAGAGTGTATGCGTGGGTTGCTGGGGGAGAGGGTGGGGCAGGGAAAGAGGATTACCCTCATACCCCTCAGTGGGAAGTCAATACACGATGTCTAAAATTGAAAAACCAAGAAATAGCACATTATTGAGAAATTGGGTAGTAAATACCAGAAGAGACACCTAACAGAGTTGAAAGAGGTTGTCTCTGGGCACTAGAAATTAGAAACTGAATGGGAATTGATGTTTTATTATAAGGCTTGTGATCCTATCTGACTTTCAAAAGTAATTACTTGAATTATTTTTGTTATAGAAAAGTTGTGTTACAGATGACAGCTATTATCATAATAGTTGTAAATTTATATGTTAGCTTGAAAGCTTTCAACTCTCTGGAGCTACTGGGCTGATTCTCACATCCTACCAGACATACCACCACCTTCCCCTTGATGGTCCTCCACTCTTTTCACAGCATTTTCCTATATTTCCCTTCATCTGTCCCTCAGCAGTTCTGAGGTTGTCGTGACTACAATCACTATTCCCATTTTACAGAAAAGGCAATGGAGTCTTCAAGAGATGGAATAACTTAGCAAAATCACATGGCTAGTTTCCTCAAGTTTGGTGTGAAATCAGGAGGGTATAAATAAGTCACGTTGTTATTAATAAAGAAGCTGCAACCAAAACCAAAACTCCTGACACCTAGTTCAGATCATATTTAACTAGACAAAGTTTCCTAAAATGTGTTCTGAAGAAATGTTCTGTGAAGAAACGTTCTGTGATCCAACACTAAATACGCCTTCTTAGAGGCTTTAATGCACCACGATGTAGTGTGGATCTCCAAGAAATTCTGCAGTTAAAAACCCAAACCTGTTTAATGCATTATTTTCCAAACCTTGGGATCACGTGATCTTTTGGGGCTGGGGGCTGGGGAGATTCCCATTAACAGTGAAGATCGTGAAACAAGACTTGGTGACAGTGCACTGGTCCCGACAAGCGAGGAGTGGTGGGCAGAACCGGCAGGTGATAGAAGAAGATGGATGGCTAGCTCTTCTCCAGGAACAATGGCTTCCAAGTCATGGCTGACACTGAATCTTCTGAGAATTCCTTTTAAAAATACAGGTTCTCTGGCCATAAAAGAGACAACTAATTGAGTGGCACATAGAAATCTGCATCTTAAAAAAGCTCTGCATGGGATTCTCACGTGCATCCAGGTTTGGAATCTCTGCTGAGGTTCAGAAGCCCCGCCTGAACTTAGCATATGAAAATAGAGTAGCCAGATGCTATGATTTATGCTATTTCCTAAAAATAGCAATAAAATATACATGAGAATTTAAAACCGTGAAATCATCTTTAGAAACTATGGCGTCTCATAATGAAAGCAAACCCACACTAGAGTTCCTCTGACGGATGGCATTTTTACCCAAGTCCTGTGAGTCACCGTTCAAGTCTGACCCTGCTTTTTTTCAGCGCTGGCTCCAAAAACGCAGCTCCTCCTAGCGTTTGCTCCCAGCGTTTGCTGCTGGGCCTGCCCTTAGACTGCTCTTGCAAAAGTGGGATGAAAGGAGATGAGAAGAAAGCCACAGCAATAGCCTATTGAATCATGTTGGGAGCCTCCGTGAACCTTTCTGATACACAGGAACACTTGTGAATAGTGTGTCAACAGCACCATCTGGTGGCTTCTTCAAAATACCAGTTTACGCAGTAGGCACATCAAGTCAGCATGTGAAAAGACTCCTTGTGGTCACAAAGGACAGCCCTCTCCTTTAGGGCTGAGATTAGGCAACATAACAATGTTTTCTAAAGTTATTGTTTCCATGACTCCTTTCTTTCATTATTCATTCATTCATTCTTCCTTTCATTCAACAAACCTGTTTGAGTACATACGTGTACCAGGCACTCATGGAACTTACAACCTAGTGAACAGACAGAGACGATTAACAGATAAACCAATAAATACAAACAACTGAGTGATAAGTGCTATTTGGAGAATCAAGAGGTGACGTGAGCAAGTGGCTACCTCAAGTTGGGTCATCAAGGAAGGCCTCGCTGATGAAGTGAGACCTCAGTGAAGAGCAGTGACCTCCCACGCGAAGAACATTCCAGGCAGAGAGAACAGGTTTGGGATAGGAACAGGTTTGGTGTGGGAATTAAAAAAAAAAAAAAAGCCAGTGTTTATTTGTAATGAAAGAGAGAGACAGAGAGAAAGGTATCAGAGAGAAGTCAGAGAGCCAGATCAGATAGGCCAGATTGAATATTTTGGATTTAATTTTCAGTGCTACTGGAAGTCTGGAGGGGGCAGATGCCGAGTGGAGGGAGAGAGAATAAGAGCGCTCCAGGTGGAGAGAATGGTGTACTCACTAGGAAGCAGAGCAAGTAGCTCCAAACAACCCCCAGGTGGCGTAGGCCATCAATCCTTAGGATTTCACAAATATCACACAACCTCAGGGTTGGGAGGGACTTCAAAAGTTTTCTTCAATTACCCATCCAATGTTTCAATCCCTCCTCCAATATTCTTGCTCGATGGTTATCCATTTCTGATTGCTTCCACCATTTAGGGTCGATCAGAACAAGTCTAAATCCTTTTCTTCTGAGAGCTCTGCATACACTCAGGGCGACTCTTACGCTTGTTGCCTCCCTCCGAAGTCTCCTTTCTTTCACTGTAATGTATGTAGATCACGGGGTAGCTGAATAGGTTGCTGAGGAACTCAAGAGCAGCTGGAGTAGGTAGGTGATCAGGTCCTTTCCTGGACAATAAGGATGTCTTTGGACAAGCATCACATTCTCTAGGATACAGGACAAAAGGTGTCCATCTTTGCAAGCTGGAAACATCCCAGAAAGCCAAGGAGAGTACCTTAAAGTAAGGAGAGTGATGGTACTAGTACGCTATCCTGGAATACTCATTTGTTATTAGTGTAGCAAAATACTTCTCGAGTCCAACATCAGATGCTTTTGACTAGCCCCAAGGAAGCTACTCCTACATGTTTTAGTCTGTTTAAAGAGAAGGGTCATAAAAATCAAGAGTCAAGATAGCCTTTCACACCCCAATAATCATAAACTCTGGTAGAGAGAGAACCATTTCCTACCAGAGTCGATGTAAAACACTTGCCGTGGGGCATTGAGAGGACCACCAAGGGAAAGGGTAGCTTCGATATTAGGAGGGGCCAGGCAACAATGAAATCCAGCCATGGCAACTACCTTCAGAGAGTTCTTGAGGCTCCTGGGGTCTTGGAGTCCCAGCAACGTTATTCTGTAGGGTCTAGGTAACATGAGTGAGATAGTGTCCTACACTTTTAGCTATCCCCTTTAAACTCATGTAACTTAGAGAAGTAGATTATTCAGACTCACTCACTTATGTTTCCCTATATTCTACCATCCCTTGGTACGAAGGTTACTACATACGTTTGTTGAAAACTATCCAAGCTCTAATTTTTCCTTCTCTTCCAAAGTTGCAATGGCCTGGAAGAAAAGGGATCATTACATCTTCTCACCCTAAAATGTTTTGTAGGGTGGATGTGAGCGTGGGAAGAAAGTCTTTCCTGGACACCCGGAACATCTTCATTCCTCTCCTCCAAGTAACTTCCCTTCACTACTTTCCAAACAATTTTCAAAACCAACCTCCTTTAAAAAGATTTTCTGACTGGGGCCGGCCCCTTGGCTTAGCAGTTAAGTGCCCACGCTCCACTACTGGCGGCCCGGGTTCGGATCCCAGGCGCGCACCGACGCACTGCTTCTCCAGCCATGCTGAGGCCGCGTCCCACATACAGCAACTAGAAGGATGTGCAACTATGACGTACAACTATCTACTGGGGCTTTGGGGGGGGAGAAAAAAAAAGGAGGAGGATTGGCAACAGATGTTAGCTCAGAGGCGGTCTTCCTCAGTAAAATGAGGAGAATTAGCACGGATGTTAGCTCAGGGCTGATCTTCATCACAAAAAAAAATAATAATAAATAAAAATAAAAAGATTTTCTGACTAATTCTAGCAGTGTCTATCACTCTGGCAGTTGAGTTTGAGATAATCTAAGCCTACTTGCTTTCCTTTTGGGGCCATCAACCAACACCAGTAGTCCAAAGGTGCTTGTAACACGAAAGTAAACCAAACTAATGATGCTGGGTTCATTCTGGGTACTGAAGTAAGAGAACCTGTTACATTCCAGTACCCAAAGGGTTTCTGAGCACATGCCTTCCATTGCATTACCACGGATAACAGAGACCCATCAGTTCACCTGTTCAATAAATACTGTTGCACATACATGTTACAGTATCATGCTACATTACAGGATATAATAGAGAACAAGACAAAGTTCTTGTCCTCTGGAGTTCACATTCTAGAGGAGATATAAAAATTACATATATAACACAGGAAAGGAGAGTAAGTGGACTGAGAGTAATGAGAGATGCGATTTTCGATTGGGTGGTCAAGGGAAGTCTTTCCAAGGTGGTGAGATTTGGGCAAAGACTTAAAGTGAGGGAACAAGCCATGTAAATATCTGGGACCTGAGTACTGTGGGGGAAGGAATGTCAGTGTAAAGGCTGAGATGGAAGTGGACTTGGCACATTTACGGAAGAAGGAAGAGGTCAGTGAGGCCAGAGAGGCAGGGCAGGAGGAGGGTGGTTCTATTTGACTCTCAAACAGCATTCATAGAGCACCCTTGTCCCTTTGCAAACCTTCCTCCACTGTTCTGAGACTGGAGCAAGACGCTGTCTCTCTTTACTTCCAGAAGATTTTCCCCAATCTATGCTCAGAAACTTGTGGGTGCAGGGCCAACTTCTTGCCACCACTGTGGGACCCCCAAAAGTGACACCTCACCAGTCAACCTGCCAGCCCTACATGCCCCTCAATTTCTTTTGTCCAAAGAACTTTTGCCTTTGAGCTTGTCTCAGGGGGTTTTACCTGTAGCACTGTTTTCCCATACTAGGATATGGTTGTCAGTAATTCATGTAAGTGGAAGAATCCAAGTACAGAGCCAGTGGTGTGGCCGACATTAGCGCTGCTCACTGCTACCCGGTTCAGCTCTCCTTCCAGGCACACGGCAAGCAGACTGCACTGAACTTGCCGCCTTCCCTGTGGTTGGGCAGGGCCTTGAGACGAGTTCTGGCTCATGAGCTGTGAGCAGGAACACTTGCATTACTTCTGGGCCACATTTTACCTACTTGCGCAACACCCTCCACTCTCCCCTCCCTTGCCACACCATCCCAGGAACATGTGTTTCAGATGACGTCCCTAAAGGATGTGGGAGCTGCTCTCAGACTGTCACCCAGGAGAGTCACCTTGGACCTGTAGCAGACTTGGCTTGAATAGGAAATGCATCCTTTTTTGTTGTTAAGGTACTGAGATTTTGGTGATGTAACTACAGCACAAACCTGGCCTATCCTGATAGGGAAGAGTTGATTTCTCTGCAAATTAACAGCACCTTCGGCATCAGTAGGGTCTTTACCAACCCTGTGTTGGGGTATTCAGGATCTTTGAAGATGCACGTTGGGCAGGCAGCATAGCAAAGTGTTAAAACTTCAGGTTCCAGGTCAGAGAGTTTGGGCCTGAATCCCACCTGACCTCAGAGGTATGAGCTCGGGCACAACACTGAAGCTTTCTGGGCTTCAGTGTCCTTCTCTATAAAATGGCAGTAAAGTAACAATGCTGCTTCACATCACTGTTAGGAAGACTGAATTACTAGTAATATGCGTAAAAAACTGAGAATAGCTTGGTACATGGTAATTGATCAATAAATTGTTAGAACTAGTAGTTGCAGTCAGCGCAATCACTATATTCTCTTCTCTGGATAAGCATTTTGCTTTAACAGATCTTGAATCAGGAAAAATGCACGTGTTTACGAAAAACAGAAAGACTCTTATTTTTTACCAAGTTTTACCATTCAAAAATGAAGAGAGCGTCAAAGCCATCTTTCTTTAGCAACTCCTTTGTAAAATACCATACCTGTTTTTCCCTTATTATTCTTCTGCAGCAATTATGGGTGCTGCTTCTGTTCCTGCCACCGTGTGTATTAATAAGCCTACAGTTAGGGCAAGACAATAAAGCAAAATCTGCAGAAAGCAACTCCCACTAGCAGAGAACGCACAGCTCACAGAGGTTCATAAGACCATTTCCTTGAACTGCAAAGTTATCAGATTCAATGGAATGAAATAGAGATAACAGCCGTAACACAGAATGCAGGCATTATTCAGTAGTCATCAGTGTTATCTACATAAAGGTCTCCACTGAATTATGCAATATTTTTAGAGAGCAAGGGCTTTCTCCACTACCACGTAACGCTCCATGTTTCACTGTGAAGTTTTATTTTAACCACCAAATTATGTTTCGGATCTCTATTTGTCAAGACTCTCCTCCTGCAAGATATATGTCAACTATGTGAAACCTTTCTGTTTTTCAGAAAGGTTCAGCCAACTGATTAAATTCTTAACGATACAATTATATAAGCATAATATAACCCTCTTTCCTTTATCTGCTGCACAGTCTTGCACCATTTCACAGTAAAAATCCTGGGTAACTTTTATGGGGTACTTGCTTTCCTGCTAAGCTCTTTAGCAGGTTGCTCACAGCAACCATAAGCAGTAGGTACTATTATTATTCCCATTTTAGTGATGAGAAAGCCATGACTTAGTAAGAGTTTTAAAAGGGTTTAGTAGTTCACTAACGGTTTTGGAATTGGTAAATAGCAGTCAGGATTCAACTATCCAACCTTCAAGTCCGCTTTTACTAGAGCATAAACTCATGTCAAGAGTGCCAGGGTCTGAATTTCAGCTCCACCATCATCGCTAGCTGTTACGACAGTGGGGGGAGTTCAGCCTTTGTGTGCCTTGGCTTCCTCTATAAACCAATGGGTTATGAGGAACAAACGAGTTAATAGATATAAAATTCTTACAACAGTGACCGGCACTATACTATAGTAAGCATAGTATTAGTTATCACTAGCTGTTAAAAACATTGCTATACTGTTGCCCACAATTGATAAAATGCATAAAACTAAAAGGTCAAATAAGCTAATTATGGGCTACTGGTTCTTGTAAAAGTTTTGGTGAGAAAGGTCACACCACTTGGTTCTGTTTTCCATGAATACAATGTTTGAAGCAGTTGACTGCCTGAATAGTTAATATGCATTAACTACACTTTCTAACCAGCCTAAACGTCTCACACCCAAAAGATTTATTACCCAAAAGATATATTTATAAGTATGTAATTGGAGTCAATGGTCTAGTCATCAGTATTTCTGTCAGTTTTAGAGAATGTTGAACTGTTTTCTATATCGTTTGTCAGCTCAACTAGTCCTGATTTGCATCTGTCATTGTTATAAATAATTGAATCTACTGAATCTAATCTAATGAATAATTTCTCTGGGACAGAGAAATTAACGATAAACTTCTGTTCTAGTACCACTCAAGTGATGGGGAACCAAGGTACAAATGAGAAAAAGTGTAAAGCTAAATGAACTAGAGATGGTTGCCCTTTGAGAGAAGCCTATGAAATACGCTTCTAGATCAGCATTTCCCCACCACCTGTACCAGAGTCACATGGACTGGGTGCTACAATCATAGATTCCCGAGTCCAGTCTCAGACCTACTGAATCAGACTGTCTGGTGGTTGCTCAAGGAATCTTATGTTTAACTGGCTCACCAGGTGCTTTGTATGGATTCTTAAGTTTGAGAACTACTTGCCCATTTTAAAATATAAACACTACTTGAATGACTCAATGATAGCTGAAGCTGTATGTGTGCATAACACTCTTTTTTTTCTTCCCACTAGAGTTAATTGTGGATGCTAAATGTCTTCTATGGACCAGCATTCTTCCATGAGGAGAAATACTTTGCAGTCATGAACATGGACAAAGCCATGTGTCTAATCATACAGCTTATGAGAAACATAATACTTCAAGCGCAAGGAGAACACTTACAGTCTCTGTTCCATTCTCCCTTCTAAGCATCCTATACAATCTCTCACCTTCTGAAACTTGGCTATCCAAGTACTTTGTTAGAAGAGAATAACAAGAGGCTCTGAGTAATAAAAAATAGATGACACGAAGTTCGAATCTTTTGGGGCCCCAGTTCAGAATTTCTTTTGCTCACCATTTTGACAAGCTTATTTATTTTGAATGGTTATTTAGAGGAAGAGGAAGGCTTACAGTTTGTGGTTTGAAATGTATTCTGGAGATATTTTAATTAAAACATTTAAAATAAAACTTAAACCTCACAATTTTCTTTTTAAGAGGTACACCTCTCTCAATTAGCTGAGAGACACGGCCAATAAAATGTCTTACTTCAAGTGGCTGCAGATGCCCGAGGTTTTACTATAATGAGGAGTCAATATTACTTTTCCCATAGAACCATCAATGACTAAAATCTCAAACACCAGGTATTTGTCAGCAATTCCTCAATGACAAATAAATACACGTTTTAAGAGGTAGGTATTATATTTTCATCAGTATGAAGAAAATTTGGTGATGAAATAATTGGTATGGAAATGACAGTTCCAGAAAATTAAGTCCAAGACTCAGTGGAAATGTCACATACGTCTTCTTTTTAATCCCACCTGAGCAGTTTCCAGGGAAACGTGTTGAGGTCTGGGGGTGTTTATTGAAAGCAGATGTTATATCTTTGCTTACAGGCTGGACTGTGGTATGCGGGTCTATACAAGATGCTGGCTCATCAAGGTCATCTGTACTAAACAAGCAACTTTCCCTATTACTGGCAAAAAGGAAAAGGCCCTAATATTTTAGAATGAAGAATGATTTGTAATATATGACTCCCAACAGGAAAACTGGGATTTCAATGGCTGAATACTGAAGTATTTTTTTTTTCCTCCAAAATATCCTGGTTGACAGAGAAATATTTCTTTTGAGAAGCACTCTGGCACAGGAATATACTCTTGAACCCCTGTCAGGCAGCTGGGTTACCTGCAGCACTTGTCTTACTGAAATTCTTTTCTGGTCATTTCACACTGAAAGGTAAACAGGATGTCCAAGAGACTTTGTGGGAATCTTTAGAAATATGGTTGTCATTCAGAATCCCCTTCTGGAGAATCCTGAGATAAGCCAATTCAGTTTCCTGGGAACTGCAATTTGGGAGTCAGGCGGCAGCCCCAGGTGTAGCAAGTCTTTCCAGTTACAGATCAAGAGGCCTCTGCAGTTCTAGAGACAACGGCGGACCTAGGCAAGTGACAGTTCCCCTACGGCCCGATGGCATAGCGTGGCAGATAGATATAAACAGGAGACATTACACCCTTTCTCTCAAATAACATACCATTTGCTATAATAATATGTGTTATACAAACACTAACCTTTTGAGCTGAATATCCCCAGTCAAGTACCCCATCTATTTTGTTATAATTCCTATTAGGTTAAAAAGGAAACACATACACAAAGAAGTCTGTTTTAACCTGAAATAATTTTGTTGATATTTGAATTGCTTTCAGTGGGACATTTGTTTTAAACCACAAGATATCTCCATCTGGATTATCGGAGTACAAAAATCCCTTCTCTCCCCCCACCCCCAACCAAAACAAACAAACAAAACCCCAAACCCACAACTCGGCTTCAAATAAGTTTTGAAGAAATGAGACTCTAAATATTTACATATGGGTCAAGAAATAAATCACAAAACTATTTACAAAAATACACAAGCTTATATGCATTAACAATTTACATCAGTTCACAAAAATATTAAAACATAAAAAAACACTATATAAATTAAAGTTAAGAACTCAAAAGTATGATCTAAGACTTCCTAGGATGCTTCTCTCATGCAGATCATGGTTGAAAAATCAGGTTTTGCTACCTTAGAATCTACACTGTAAAACAACCATTTTTATTCTTTGAACACTAACAGTACTAGAAAAGGAGAAAAGACCCTCTGTGCATACGACATTATCTTGCACACAATTAAAACATACCATTCCTGACATTTCCTTAACACACAGTACTGAAAATCACATGCCTCTAACCATTGGAAGTCACTTTCTGACATACTTTTGCTTTCATTATCGTTTCCTTACATACATTGCTCGGACAATACTTTGCCAACATACCAAATGGGGGACTGACAGGGCTGGGAACAGATATAAGGACTTGGCAGGCTCCTTTTTTAACTAAAGGGGCAAATTTCAAATTTACATTGTATGCATCTATTGCTGCTGCAAACGTGGTTACCTACTCTTCTACCCCCACTCACATTAATGGTCCCTCTTCTTTACAGAATTCGTCCTCGAATTTCTCAACCTGTTTTAACTGTTCTGCCATTATAAAAATGTGCAGGCCCTATCCTTGGGACCATCCTTGGGACTTGCATGTTTAAAAGGAAACTGAATACAGTAAGCAATAAGGCTCAGATGAAATTTATTCATAAGAAAATGGCACCTCTGGGGCTGTTAGCAAAGTCTCTGGCTAGACATCCAGGGAATATTTATTTCAATCAAACCAAACAGTGGCATCAGAGTTTTGCCAGAAAGATAAAATCTGGAGACATGGCTGTGAAAATACCAGTAGAATTAAATTATAGGTTTAATGCATAAGGCAGCTCCATTTCCTTGATCATAATGCTCCATGTCAAAATTTGAAAGTAGTAACACTTAATTCCTCTATTCGTGAAGTCACACACAAGGTAAACGATGCTGAGGTAACCTGGCTCACAGTGATTTGCCATCCAATTTCTACCCCACAATATTATAAAGGGAAAGATACAGGCAAAGTCTTTCAAAGACTGAGTCCAAAGTTAAGGCTGTATCTACATACATGAAATGAAACAACTGCAGATTTTACCTAATTTGTGTTTCACACTTATACCAGTAATTGGAGTCATTATTCTGTATTCAAAATATTTACCTGATATTTCTAGGACATTAATAAAGTAATTGCTTTAAGGAATTAACTTTAGTATTTATAAAATAGACTTCAGTTTCAGGAGTAAACAATGTGTGTGATGACAAATCCACAAATATTAAAATTGGACAGGACTTCTTCAGCCACATCCTTCTGGGCTCTCAGTTACTAAAGCCACCTGCATCTCCTAGTCACATCAGCTCCTCCTTCTAATCTCCACGCTGCTGGTAAGAACTCACAGGCTGTGTTATCTCACAGGGGCAACGGGTTGCCTACTTGCCAAAAAGAAGGTTAACGTAAAAAAAATTAGTGCTGCATATTCACCAAAGATCAAACTCCTGTACACAGCACCCGATGTGTTTGTGTGCTAAAGAGAAGTATCCTATCAGGTTTCTTAACACTGTGACTATATCCCAGTTGGTCTGCACTTTTTAAGTAGAGGCCTCAATTTCCACAGACCTTTTCACATATCGGTATTGCAAGATTTCTACCATGATCTTTATTGAATCCCTCTGATCAATTCTAGGGGGACAAAAGAAAACCTTATAGAGCATTTCCACATATAAATAAATGTGTTGTTCTTAAAACTTTATTTTTTTCTAAATATAAACCCTTAAAATGCAATCACACAATTTTTTTAAATAAAAAAAGGACTGGCATGAATCCTAGTCTTTATACAATTTCACAGCAATTATAGCAGCATAAATTTAGCCTCTTAAAAGATTTCTTCCTTTGCTCTAAATAAAAGTTAATTCCAAGTTTTAAAAAGCCAGAGCAGCGACCATCCAGTAAACGGAATGAAATTCTCCTCGTGTATTCTACAAACTGAGCATTTAAAACACGTGAATGTATAAAAATCAAAGATTATTAAGAATATGGAATGAAATGACAATCTAAACTCGGTTTGTAAATATAGGACTGCCTTGCAAGTCTGGCATAGAGGTGGTGGGTGGGTGAGAAAATGGAATGGAGTTGGGCTAGAGATGTCTGCTCCTACTCTAATCAGAAATGCAACTTTCAAAAGAAAGTCTTGGGTATTGAACATGTTTAACATGTCTACAGAGCTGTAGGAGCTATCCCTGAAATGCTGGTATAGATGGCGGTTACAGTGAGACTGTGATCCCACGAGTACAGAGGGAACAAACAGCACGTTAACTCCTCAGGACACAAACGGAATTGCAGCGGCTGAAATAGGGCTGCGCAGAGTGGCCACCGTAGGAACATTCTGTTACTGACAGATGATGCACAGCTACTTTGAGAATTCCCGGGAACCCTGCACTCTGTTCTAGAAACGTAAATTAACATGTAGATTTGTAATCATGATCAATTATGTGTTTATCCATCAAACCGTGCTGTTGCTTTTTTTTTAATGAAAAAAACGTTGCTTTAGGAGAACAAATGGTGTGAAGTGTTATACTAGGATTACAATTTACCCGATATTATTGAGAAAAAAAATAACTGAAGGCAGGCACCACATTAGAAGCATTGATATAGTTTTCTGGCGTTAAACATTGATATAGTTTCCTGGTGCTAACAAAGTTCACTGACTTCCACCTAAGAAGCTTCTTTAATTCTAACTTTTAAAAATCCCTTCTGCAGTGATATGAGCCTGTTCACGGAACTGTGAGAAACAACTATGAAAAATAATAATATAAAGAGCATGGTTCAGCCTGGGTCTAAATGGTCTGACATTTTATGATGACTCTTTATTAAATGCTCCAAGTCTTAATTCCTTTATTTTTCAGTTAGAATTTGCTAAATGTCTGATAGACTTATCTGAAGGAAGAGGGAGAAGTTTTTCTCCACTCTAACTTAACACACAAGACCCTTCTAAGACAGGGAGAATGAAGCAAGAAAAACTGAGTGTTCGTCTGGGCAAGCTGCACGGCTACTGAAAAGTAGGAACGCGACATAAAATGCAGAAGCCCTCCAGGAAATAGAGGTAAACTGCTCTGAACTATATAGCAGATACTAAGAAGGACAAAGTTAAATTCAAATTCAGTTAAAGGCAGTCCTCAGGCTCTGACAAATTAGCCCTATATGAAAAGTATGGTCTGTGACAAATTTCTTTCAATATAGTGCTTTACAACCATTCAGATCTCTTTTAAAGACAAAAACGACACAGTCTATAGAAGGAAGAGGTGGTAATGAAGCAGGGAAGGGGAAAAAGATGGTGATTTATTTTTCTTATTATGTTTAAATGTGGCCAGGGGTTTTGTAGCTTTTTTTTTTTAATCTTTTTGGTTACTGAAAAAAATAGAACAGTCCACTGTCCAGCAGAGGCTGCTTCAACTCTATTGCTCCCAGGGCTCATTCTGCATGGATCTGTGTTTCAGGATGCTGCAAGGACAACTCTGTGGGCAGGAAGGCCCCCTGACCCAAAGCTGTAGCATATGTCCTGTTCTGTGGGTGAGGAAAGCCAGAGGGCACGTATGTCCCCATCGCTCCTCCTCCAAAGCCTCCTCGCTGGTGCTGGGGCGGGGAGTGGTAACCCTCCAGGTTATCATACTGGGACACAACAGTCATACTGCTCTGGCGCTTGCCATGGGTTTGATATTGGTACAGCACACTGGGGTCCCTCTCCACGTTTGGGGTGTGATGGAGTTTCAGGCTATGACTCCTCTCAGGTTTAGGGGGTGGTACTATTGACTGAGTGAGGTGTTCCTCCTCCTTGTAGCAGTCTCTGGAGTGTTTCTCTGGGGCAGGAGGCTGCCTAGCCCGCGCCCTCTCCAGCTCTTTGGGGAGCCTCACCTCTTTGTGGTTCAGTCTTAAAGACTCCTGCCCTGATGTAATATACTTCCCTCCAGAGTTATGGTAGCTGACTGGCTCACAAGTGTCTGGAATCCCTTTGGGCCCATAATCTAACTGGCCAGCTCCCTGGGGGTAAGGTGGTCCATTTTTTGATTCACATAATTGCCTATGGCTTGCTTCCTGATGTGCTCTGTGCTCAGGGAGACTACAACCCATGTCACGAAGCTTCCTGTTCCTGAGGCTACTTTGCTTCTGAGGGAGGGATGGTTTCTCTGACTGTCCATTGCCATATCCTCCGTGGTGGTGGGCTCTATCGAACTCTGGCTCTGGATGCTTCCTATAGAAGCAGTCATCTCCCTCAGTACTGACAGCCTTGGCTGAGTGCCGCCCCTCCTTTCCCTCCGCCACTGAGAGAAGTCCAGTTTTCCCAGGATCTGATTTACTACGTAGGTGGATGACATAGATCCCACCCAAGTCGTCTTGCACAGCTGGGGTCATATTATCATACTGGGACATCACAGGCCCCTTCACCTTCTGCCGAGAGCGGCTCTCTCTCCGGATGGATTGCATGCGGTATTTTTCCATGTCCTCGAGATCCCATGAAGTGTAAATGTGCTTCACATCAGCGGTTGGAGGCATGTTGACTACATTATTGTAGTCATTACCAGAGAAATAGCCAGTCATGTTGGCCCGGGGACGTGGAGGCAAACCAGCGTAACTGTACAAGTTCTTTCCTTGCAGCCTAGGATTGTAGAAAGCAAAATCGCGATTGGTTAGGCGGTGAAGGGGCCTCAACTGTACTGTGCTATAGGCATCCATATCACACAGGGCTCCATCTGGACTGTAATAGGAACTAGAAGAGCTGGAATATGGGCTATACCGGTAGTGGACCCGACCGTTCTCAAAGTAAGGCTGCAGTTGAGTTACGTGGTAATCTGAGCGGGCCTGGGAGGACTGATATGGCTTATACTGGTACAGGGGTCTTGGGCAGTAGGCTGGTTCATCATCTGGGGGAACTTCTGTCCGTGAAATGGGAACAGAGCGAATCATGGAAGACGGAGGGGCATGGAGAGACTGTACCCTCCGGATGGTAGGGTATGGTGGAATATCCTCAGGGTAACAACTACTCCTGGTAGAGGAGCTCAAAGAAGATACATACTCAACCCGGCTGCATGGCTTGGAGTGGTGTCCAGATGCACTTCTTCCTGGGGCCACATATGTGTTATAACGAGGACCCATGGAGGCTGGTGGCTCTGATCTGGAACCATACACTTGGTGTTGCTCCAATTTATTGTGATGTGGAGGTACACTCTGGGGACGGTACTGGCAGTTTGGAGTCATATTGAAATGCAAACAGTTTTCTGGACCAAAGGGTTCAGCGGTGACATCAGGCCTAGCAAAGGTGGCATAAGCCGTTTTCTGAGAAGCATGCTTAGGTTGTGGGACAGGAAGTGGTAAAGGCAAAACATCATCCACAGAGGCTAAGGAAGCAGGGACAAAGGGATGACAGCTGGAGCTGCTGGCAGCATCTGCACTGCTGGAGTGTATGGCAGCAACAATTTTACTCTCCACAGTCCTGGTGGGGGGAACCGGTGCAGGAAAGCCACAGGAGTGCAGAGGGACAGACTCAGCACGCAGGTGCAGCAGTGGGGCCCTGGCCCCATCCCGCACCTTTTCAGGAAGGCCTGGGTGGAGGGCAGGAGCAGAGACGTGACACTGAGCAGTTGCACTGCCATCACTGACAAGGACAGGTGCAGGGTCATCCATGGCTCTGGGCTCAGGTGGCCTCTCTGGAGCTGGAACTACTCCTTGAATCTATTGAAAGATGATAATATTATGAGTTTGTTTTTTATGCTCCCCTCTGTGCAAGCAAACACTAGTAAATTTGCAACTCACAAGTTGAGGCTATTTGGGTAGCAGCTTGAAATTTCCCAAGCCATGTGGACACGTTGGACAGGACAGTAGGCCAACCTGTCCCCACCGCCAGGAAAAGGCCATTACCATCTTTGCAGGACTGTTCTAATTTATGATAGGTTTTAAATGTAAGATGAGATTTCCTATGTCATTATCTTAATGTGAAGACCAAAATAGAGGTTTAGTCAAATAGCAGTCACGCTTAAAAATATATACCCAGTCTATCTGGCCAGCTCAGTCTCAACACCAAGAACATTTTGTTAAACAAAAGGAATTGATTCTATCTGGAGAGAAGTTGTACAGAGTGAGCAGTTTTAAGCCTCAAATATAGGGAAGGGCAACAAAGTGACTTGTCTAAGGTGGCATTCAACTCAGTTACTTCTCTCCCCTACCTTCTGCTCCACCCTGGTCTGTGGTAGGAGAGGACAAACATGATCCTCACAGCAGTACCACAAAGACGCTACCCTTGAGAAGCAGCTGCTACAAATAACATCCTCCACTAGTTCTTTCAGTTCAAGGTGACCACAAAAAACCTGGGGTACTTTTTTAAAATACGAGAAAATTAGAAAAAAACCTTAGCATTCTGCATCTAACATTCTCTCTTCAAAACAAGTGCTTGACCAGAAAACAGTCTGCTGGTTAACGTTGAGAAATAAAGCACTTTTATTGTGCAGATGAGAATAACTGGCAGAGGGTGGTTAAATGACTTGCCCAAAGTCACAATGAGTCAGTGATGGAGTTGGAAAAAAAAACCAAACAAACCCGCAACTCTGACACTTAAAGCCCAGTTTGACTCATTTGATCACGATCTCTTTGTATTACTATGAACAAACTACCTAGCTGCTTTACAAAGACAAGGCAGCAGGTATAGTTAAACTCTGGTCATTGAGTATCTGCTCCTTTCTCAAAGAAAAACCAGCATAGAGGTAAAGGCAGATTTCACCCTCAAATGGGAACTGTTTCATGGAAACCTGCCACAGGATTTAAAAACAAATGTCATATCTCACTCAAAGATAACAACACACTCTGCCGAAAAGTGACATACCTTTCGAAAAAGTATATTTCATCTCCCTGACTTCCTCCCCTTCTTACCTTGTGGGAATTATTTAATCCTATATTGGCTGCTGCTTGTACCTGCCCCGCGACTGGTAGCTGCTCTGCTGATCTCTGGGAAGGAGGTGGGGGAAGGGGACGATTAGTTCTGTGAGTATGCTGAAGGGTGGCGGCAGCAAAATCAGCTGTGGTAGGTTGTTCAATCACATCCCAGTTGGCTTCCCTGGTGCTTATTTCAGCTGTTGCTGGAGCAGCTGTCATATAAGCCATGATGGCTGTGCTGGTATTCTCTTCAGGGGACCCAGAAGGAGGGTAGATTTTGTCCCTAGGCAAATTAGAAGGTGTGGGAGATTTGTCTGCAAGTTCTAAAGGGGGATGGGGCTTATCCACACTTGTACCAAGATAAGAAGGAGGCTGATCTCTACTGTAGAAATGAAGTTGAGACTGGTCCTGATCCACAAAGGAGACAGTTGGCATATTGGTCTTCCCAGACTGGTCTTCAGGGAAACTTATGTGATCATCAGACTTAGAGGCTGTTAAGGGAACTGAAGTGGTTCTGGCCTTGTCTGGGTCCCCAGATAAACAGATTCGATGGGGCTGATTCCCTGGTAAGTCTGCCTGGTGGAGCTGCTCCCCAGGTTCAGTTGCACTGGAATAGCTATGATCCCCAATAGCTGCTATATCTGGTATAGGCTGGTCACAGTTCACAGATGCATTGTTCTGGAGGTGGAACTGCTCTGCTGGCCTATCAGTTTGGAAATAGGCTTTATCTAGAGTAACACTAGAGTAGGCACTAGGCAATTCATCTTCAGTTGCAGCCACTGCTACTTCTCCATAATTTGTATAAGCAGCCTGAGAAGCCCCTGGTCTCTTCAACGACTGAGTTGAGGCTTGCTGTGCAGACTCAGCTAATGCTAGCGCCAACAGGCGGGCAACATTTTTCGGAGGTGGTGGTGGTGGGATAAGAGAGACTGAACTGACAGGAACGGAATCCTGAGGGGGGTCATGGGTAACTGCTCCTGGTGGGAAATTGGGAAAAAAAATGAGAGTGAAAAGGTAGCTTGTATTATCCTATACGGAAAGCCAAACACTCCCCATTCGATCACTAAAAAATAGATGCCTTCCATATTTCAAAATGGCAATCCACGATCTTCCATCCCACATGCAAATGCTGAAGAAAACACATCTGGTTCAGAAGGAGAACTAAAACAAAGAGTTTTTAAAGACTGCAATCTCCTCCTGAATTGCTACAGAGATGGGGGAAAAAGCAGGTCCCTCATCTGGATCAGAAAAGATTGCTTAGAAAACAAGCTTCAAGTGTTTACAGATTGTTATTAGGAATAGTTTTACATTTGATGGTTTTAGGCTGGCTGGTTAACTTGTAAGGCTATAATATAGGTATTTTATTAGAAGAGAAAACAGAATCAAGAGCTATGAAGTTGTGCAAAAATTATCCACGAATTCTGACTGTCCAAAGAGATAAGGGGACTTTATGAAGGTCTGAAGCAGGACCACTACCCTTTAGGGGATTTTTGTTTGATTGATTTTAATTTAGGGGTTTGAGCCATCAGCACCACCCAGAAAAACATTCTCTTTGATTAAAGGCTAGCTGTGGAGCAAATTTCTCTCTTAAAAGGCACAGATGGCACGTAGGATTGAAGATCCCTCTTAGCTTAAAGAAAGAATTGAGGAAAACAAACGGTACCTGTCTGAGTCTGTCCAGAAGGTACAGCCTTACTCTGACTGCTGGAGACAGACTGCTCCTCTTTCCCTGGCGATTCTACTTCTGCAGCAGCCACCTGGTCCAGGGGCTGGACTTCAGACTCACATCCTTCTTGGGCCTCTCTCTCACTTGTTTTCATCTTTACTACCTGGGTGGGGGATCTATTTATGATATCACTTTCTTCAACACTTTTATTCCAGGTTGGAGAAGATGCATTCTCAGCTGCTATATTTGAGACAGCACCAATGACTTCTGACACCCGAGTGGGAAGAGTCACTGAAATTGGCTCAGATATGTTCATAGAAGGTGATTTGCTTAATTTCCGTCCAATCTTTGGAGAGAAAGCACAGACGACCTTTTCAGTGAATGAGGATGGCTTAGATGATTTTTCTTCAGTTGGGCTCAAGTCCAGGGTAAAGAATGGACTCAGTTTCTCCTGAAGAGGAGAGACAGGTTCAGAACTTGCAGTGCTTCCTGGAGTCTGAGAATGGCTACCACCTGCTTCTGTATCCTTTTTATTGGTACTTGGTTTATCCTTGGAGTATCCTAATGAATCTAAAAAGGAAGCACCGCTCTCCAGACACTCTGATTCGGACTTAGGAGGACTGCATTGAAATGACATTGGATCAAAATCCAGGCTGGCTACTCCAATGTCTGGTGGGCTTAAATCAACATCCTCAGCTGAATGAGGAGACATGAGAGCTGGAATATGAAGCAGCCCTACTTCCTCCTCACTTTCATTTTCATGGGGCAGATTATCATAGGAATTACAGCGGTTCCCCAGCATTTCTCCATTAAAAGAGGCACTCAGTGCATCACTGCTAGATCTGGGTCTTCTGGGTCGGAACAGCTTGGAATCACCTGGTAAAAATGGATAACAATATCAAAGTGTGAATGTCACAGGATGCACAATACCACGATAAGTCAGTTACTCAGTACAGCAGTAACGACGTGCTACGCAGGGTAAGAAAATGTTCCTTTTCATTATCTTTCTGGTAATTGTCTCTTGGGGCACACAGATGGAACTCCCCAACCAAATGCTAAATAACACATACATCTGATACAATCAGAGGGAGCATGCAGCATTTGATGGTTCAATAAGAAAAAGGACTCCGATCTCTTAGATTCTATTACCAGTCCAACACTGAGTCTCGTTGTGACTTTAGGCAAGTTTTTCATTTCTTTTTATCTTGTTTTATCACTGACCTCACACATGACTTTTGAGGTAGAATTAATCATTTTAAACAGTAATTTAGATGTATAACAGCAAAAGGTTTTTTGTTGTTGTTGCTGGGGAAAAATCTTCATAACACTCTCATAAAGTATTTACATATACTTAGTAAAGAATTCCTTTCACGGGCCGGCCCCGTGGCTTAGCGGTTAAGTGCGCGCGCTCCGCTGCTGGTGGCCCGGGGTCGGATCCCGGGCGTGCACCGACGCACCGCTTCTCCGGCCATGCTGAGGCCGCGTCCCACATACAGCAACTAGAAGGGTATGCAGCTATGAGATACAACTATCTACTGGGGCTTTGGGGGGAAAAAAATAAATAAAATAAAAATCTTTACAAAAAAAAAAGGAATTCCTTTCAGGTACTGAAACAAAAATAATTTTTTTTCTTTAATAAGACTAGGCTTTAAGTTTCTCAGCAGAGTCCTCAAGAGTGGTAGAGCATTTAGTAATTTCATGATATTGCTAAACATCCAATTGGTAAAAGAAGTCCTCTAGCTCAGCACTCTATTACAATTATCAGAATTGCCATAGTGAAATGTACTATAAAAGGCAGACATTATCTTAACATAAATACATTCACTAACATACTGACCACTTATAAAATTAATGCCTAATCAAATATTATTTTCTGCTTAATACTAGCACATACTCAGCCCACTGCATTGTTTTTGTGAACTATTCTCTTAACTGGAGTGAAACAGAAAATCTTGAAAATCCATAAGATGTCAGACATCCAACTAAAGTGATATATGAGAATTTCTTGAATCATAAGTACAGCCTTTGGTCAATGAGGATCTGGCAGATAGAAGAGTTAATAAATTAAGATAAGAAAGTTGACTAGGATGATGACACCCCAAGATACTTCAAAAGCGCATGACTGAATATCAATGGATTAAGAAAAGCCTGTGGGAAATCAATGTAGCTCTTGCCTATTTTTGTAAAAAGAGCCTTCTTTATGATCTGGCTGTAGAAGCCTAACACGAAATGAAAGACATCCTATTTGCTATTACATGGTTTTGTCAAAAAAGTTACATCTCCTTCCAAGTCAACATTGAAGTAATCCTTTGTTCATTCTAAAAATTAGCACATAGTTACAACTATAACTCAACTTTTGCTAAATTGAAGCTAAAACAAACATTTTCAAATTTCAAATTTTTTAGTTTTGTTTTTCAAGTTGCAATCAAACCTTTTTGCACTATTTACCATAAAATTTTGGTCCCCATTTTAAGCAGATTCACTTTAAGTTGCCTTCTCCTGGTACTAATTATCCTCAGATAATGAGGACCACTTGTAATCAATCTGATCTATGAAACTGAACGTCAGGTAAGACATCTGCAAGACAAAAGACTATTGGTCTGAATATCAAAACTGCTTAAGTTTATACTTTGTAACATGGTGCTCTCATTGTGAAATCTAAAGAAACACAAACAACACCATTTTTCACTGGGCATTAATAAACATAAATGGTTAACAAAATATTTCACCTATTTTTATATAAAGTGAATAGCAATCATGTCAAAAGTAAAGAAATTAAAGACTGATATCAAAACATCAATGGAGGGCCGGCCCCGTGGCTTAGCGGTTAAGTGCACGCACTCCGCTGCTGGCGGCCCGGGTTCGGATCCCGGGCGCGCACCGACACACTGCTTCTCCGGCCATGCTGAGGCCGCGTCCCACATACAGCAACTAGAAGGATGTGAAACTATGATGTACAAGTACCTACTGGGGCTTTGGGGGAAAATAAATAAAAAACATCAATGGACAATACTACTAGTATTCTCAGGAAATGATAGTCTACAGCCTATTTATTAAGCATATATTTATAAAATATACTCAATTGTTGTGTTCTTTTATGAAATATATTATAGAATAAAACGACTGATGCTTTTAGTCTTACCATCGACTGCATGGAGAGAAGTAAGAGACTCTTCACTTTTAGCTGAACGGAGGGTTCCTTCTGCCCTGCCACCTGAAGAACCAAAACCAAAGAGTGTGAAGTTTATTCATTATTGCACACATAGTGAAAGGGAACAGTGTTTTTCTCTACACACAATTAAATTTCCAGGAGTGATTAGCTGTACATTTTGACAATCATATTCAATTTGGCATCATATTATATAATGTGTTGTATTGTTCTCAAAGTTTTCTATATGAAAAATCTCTTTTCTAAAGGATAATGAACTTGAGAACAGAGGTGAATTTAAAAACTTCTTCCTTTTATATTTCCTAAAGACCAGTATGATACCTCGAGATGACACCATACCGGACTTAGGGTGAGCCCTAAATCCAACGACTGGTGTCCTTTTAAGAAGAGAGGACGCCGAGAGACAGAGTAGAAGGCAACGTGAAGATGCAGGCAGAGACTGGAGTGATGCCACCACGAGCCCAGGAATGCCAGGTGCCACCAGAAGCTGGAAAAGCAAGGAAGGATTCTTCCCTGGATCCTTCAGAGGGAACATGGCCCTGCTGACTCCTTGATTTCAGATTTTTAGCCTCTAGAACTGTCAGGAAATAAATTTACGTTGTTTTAAGCCACCTAGTTTGTGGCAATTTGTTATGGCAGCCCTAAGAAACTAACCAACTCTAAGAAACTAGCACTTTAACTATATATGCTGGATGTTATTTGTTAAATATCTTCTTCCTCTTTTACCTCCTAGCAGCACGTCACACTGCTGACACTTTCTTTCAAACCCCTCCTCCACTACTTCTGGTGACAGCACTCATCTCCTGTTCTTTGCCTACCTTTCTAGCCATTTCTTCTCACTCTCCCTTCAAGACAACTCTGCCTTTTCCAGTCCTTTTTACACTGCTTTTCTCCAGGATTCTGTCCCCAACCTGTGTCTCTCACTCAACGGGCTCTCCCTGGGCCATAAATCTATCTCTAGGGTTTTCACCCTTGGGTGTTTGCAGATGACTTTCAAATCTGTATTTCTAGTTATATTAAACACCTTTATTGAATTCCAGACCCATACTACTAATCACCTCTTGGGCATGTCCAACTGCCTATGTCCAAAATAAACACACAATTCTTCTTCCCAAACCTGCTACTCCCTACAGGGATAATGGCACTACCATCTCACCTTATCATTTAATCAAAACCTGAAAATTATCTTTGCTCCTCTTCTTTTCTCCTCCTTCACAATCATTTGGTCACCCAACCCTGTAGATTCTGCTTCCTAAATATCTCCCAACTCTATTTCTGACTCCCACGGCCACTGCTTATACCAGACACTGATTGTTTCTTGCCTGTACAACTATAACTGCCTCCTAATTTATTGTCCAGCCTCCAGTCTTATTCTCTTCCCACATATTCCCTATGCTGCTGCCAAAGTCATCTTTCTTAAACCCAAATCTGATTACATTACATACTGAAGCCATTCAATAACCCCCAGGAATACAGGACAAAACCAAAACTCCTTGACAAGACCCCCAATGATCTGAACCTCTTTTTGTACCATACTACCCAGCCAAGTTCTTTATAGTTCCCTGTGTCACACAGGAGCACACACTTTGCTCCATTTCCTGAATTTCTCAGTCCCTTGTTGGTCAGATGAATGTCTACTTATCCTTCAAACCCCAGGTAAAAGGTTATATTTTCTAACCACCAGCCCCTCTCCCCACATGAATAGACAACTCATACCATAAATACCTTACACAAACCTCTATTTCAGTAACTATGATTCGCATGGAATTTATTTTCTTACACATATGATTTCCCAACTAAGACTCTGAAGGCAGGGGTAGTGTCTTAATTTTCTTTCTATCTGCAGAGGCTGCTATCAAAATATCTAGCATATGCGTAGTACATGATTGCAAATTGAATGAATGATGAATTAAACGAACTGAACACTATAATTCTAACATTACCTGAGAAGAGAGCACTAATATCCTTCCTAGATTCAGAAGCTATTAATACCAGTAGAACACAGGTTTTAAACTATTTTTAAAAGAGTAGAATTTTTAACAACAGTAATAGATTTATTTGATCCAGTAAGATACTTCATCAATGAGTCATCTAGTAAAAAGATAGCTTCTTTGGTTATAAGAGTTATAAACTTCAAAGGCATGTTGAAACATGGTTTTGTCATTTTTTAAATCTGTAAAAATACAGATTAACAAATGTAAGCACCACAGCAGTTATTTTTTTATTACCAACAATATATAAACTATGTTATAAAATGTTATGACTTTTTAACCACATTCACACTATAGGAAATTGGATACTTCTACATATACATACATAACTTATGTATTTGGAGATAATCGGTAAAAGAAGACAATTCATGTGTAGCAACACAACTGTTGATGTATTATATTGAAGCATATTATAATAATACATTGAGTAAGTATCCAGAGTAAGAAAAGAGCCATCACGACAGGATGAGAAGTGTGAACCTACCATGCAAACCGCTCTTCCGGCAGCAGAATACACAGGAGGTGTGAGGGCACTAACCTTTCAAAGCAATGGCTTTCATCTCTGAGGGCTCACTCTCATTACGCTGCAACTTTCGTTTAGAAACAGATGATGATTTCCCCAAGTTGAAAAAGGAACGCCAGCTGCCCACGGGAGATTTTTTCATTTTATTTTGAGGCCTCCTCCTATGAGACAGAAAAATCTGTGTTAAGAAATCCAAGGGACAGCAACTAGAAGGATGTACAACTATGACATACAACTATCTACTGGGGCTTTGGGGGAAAAAAAAAGGAGGAAGATTGGCAATAGATGTTAGCTCGGAGCCGGTCTTCCTCAGCAAAAAAAAAAAAAAAGAGAGAGGAGGATTAGCATGGATGTTAGCTCAGGGCTGATCTTCCTCACAAAAAAAAAAAAAAGAAAGAAATCCAAGGGGCTATCTTTACTTATAGGAAACGAACAAATGATGGAAAGAACCAAACAGCCTGGAGAGGCCCAGCAAAATAAATAATAATACATTTTCTTCAAATGGTTTCTTAAATGGCAAAAATAATACGGCTTTATACTAAGTGAGGAATAGAAGGTGATACACTAGGTGGTTCACAGTGAAATATACATACATTTTTTAAATTCCTTAAGTAATTTAACTATTTCCCTTTCTTAAAAGATTCCAAGCAAGGCCTGGTATTACTCAGATATTTTTAGTTTTGGAAGGAATTTTTCTTGTGCTGCTCCGTATTACATCCACCTTCCATATAACACACACTACACAGTGCAGCTAAACTGTACAGCTAAAGCATGAAAAGGAAGTTAAATGTATAGATTTTAATATTACTAACTAGTTTCACAAAGATAATTTTTATATAGATTTTCATATTCAGATCTAACCTCACAATCTGTGAAATACGTCAGAATAAGACTCACTTGGGAACAGAAAATACTAAAACTCCAAAAATAAAACAGAGTTAAAGAAAATGATTTTAGGTGTGAGTAAAGAGAATTAAGCCAAAAAGGAAGAAAAGTATTAAGAATAATAACTAAGATATATTGAATGCCAGGTATTGTGCTAACTGCCTTATAGGTAGTATCTCATTTAAATTATACATACATATATGAGGTAGGTACTATATTATTCTCATTTTATAGCTGAGGAAATTACAACACTAAGAAGTTTAGTTAATTTACTTAATGTTATGAAACTAGTAAATGATGAAGTCAAGGTTGGAACTCAGGTCTGTCTACACCCCAGTATCTACTCCTTTGATAACTACTCTATAAAGAGATTTTTGAGAAAACTATGGAGCTAAAACATAAATTCAAAAAATCTGAAGACAAACTCAATGACAAAGTAAAAGAGTTTGTTCTAACTTTATGTTGTCAGGACATTTTTAGTCATTGGAAGTGAAAGGAAGTTGGAGAGAGATACTAAAATATGGAAAAAATAAATCCTCAAGTTTTATTAGTACCACCCAATCCAGGGAATTGAAATGTTAACATTCGTGTGTAATAGCCAAAGGAGTAACAGAGAAATCAAAATTAACTTACACACATTAGTCTTCCTGACTTCCTAACTTAGGAAAGAAGATAACAGAAACCATGTCATTATCATTTCTTTAGAGAAAGCTGGAAGGGACACTGAGAGAATGAATTGCAGTGGTTCTCAAACTTCAGCACATATCAGAATCACCTGGAAGGTTTGATAAACGATTGATTGCTGGACCCCACCTCCAGAGTTTCTGATTCAGTGGGTCTGGGGTGGAGTGGGGGGGTCCGAGAATTAGCATCTCTAATAACTTCCAGCTGAAGCTGGTCCTGCTGCTGGGAGATCACACTGTGAGAAGCACTGGTTTGTTCCAAACTTAACGTGGAACCAATGTCAAACAAGTTGTTACCCATTCATTACTTTCTGAATAAGCTGTTCCAACAGTTTATTTCTAAACAACATAACTGAGAGAGAAAATCACACCTATATAGTAGAAGTGTATCATTTTTTTCTAACAGTTTTCCCTGTACAATTCACTTTCTTCTTCTTTAAAATGACATGATGTTGTACTGCTTTTTAAGAATCATTTGTATCACTCCTTATGAAGTATCATCCATAGTCAAATGGTTTTCCTGGGACTGGCCCAGAATCAATATAGTAATACTGAAATACAAAGTAGAAGTAAAATAAAAAAAAAATAACACATAGCCATGAAAATCATATTTTTAAGGAGGACTTAATCAATTTTACCTTTCAAGTGGGAACTCAATTATGGTATGAAATTTCCCCTGAAGTGCAGCAGGTCCTTCTCCTACTTCGATATATTTATTTTCAGTCACAATTGGAGAATTGACCTGAGCTTGTGTTCGTGCCTGGGCTTCCTCTAACGTCAGCAGCTTGGTGGATGGAGAAGAAACCAGCAGGGACTTGGGTCTTGATAGGGAAGCTTTGGAAAGAAAGAAAAGTAATGAAGTGAGTCAAACTTTTTAGCACGTGGAAAAAATATAAATATGTGTGAGTGTGTGTATATCAATCTGTTAATCTGTCTATCCATCTATCTACCTATCTGTGTTGTTTTAAATTTTCTTCACTAAGTTTCTTAAATGGCAAAAATAATAGGGCTTTATACTAAGTGAGGAATAGAAGGTGATATACCAGGTTGTTAACAGTGAAATATACATATATTTTTAAAATTCCTTAAGTAATTTATTTCCCATTCTTAAAAGATTCCAAGCAAGGCCTGGTATTACTCAGATATTTTTAGTTTTGGAAGGAATTTTTCTTTTGGTGCTCCATATTACATCTTGACAAATATCAATATTAGGTGACACGATATATCTTTTAATGTGTCATGAACTTAGATCACAATAGGTCTAAAATGCAGAATTCACTAAGTATACACAAAATAATGGTTAAATTGTGCATTTTGGGAAACAAACATAAATCAGTTGCTTTCTACCAAAGACAGATTTATTAAAGTGAGATAAGAGATGCAGTTTTCCATTCCTTTAGAAGTTTAGATACATGTTCCCGATAGTAAACAAAATCCATCTGAGCCATACCTGCCCCTTCCTGAATGACGGCACTGATCTTCCCACTGAAGAGGACATCGACGTGGTTGAGGATGAATTCAACAACCACAGACTGAATTCTCACTTCCATGAAAGCTGCTGTCCCACTGAAGCAGGCAGATTCTATCTGTTTTGATCTGTGGGTAAACAACATTACCATCACAGAGTCCCAAGGACACCAGTCTTAAAGGGCATTATTTTCTTTTTTTACATGTAAATCACAGACAAACCAGAGGAAGGAATCATACTTTTACAGAGCCTTGGCTAAGCCTAATTCCCTGTTGTAGGGAGATGCTCATAAAAACAACAGATTAGTTTTACTTTTACTGTCCTTAGGAACATTGATGAATTAAGACTTTTATCTGATTGGTTCTACTTAAGGTCATAAGCCAAATGCAACTTACCTTAGCAGGTTTGGAGCCCAAACAATTGCTAGGTTTTTTGCATGCATATTTGTGATGGAACAGTAGTCAGCTAGAAGAGACAGGTGTCTCATTAGGAACTCCAGCGTTCTGGAAAGTGAAGCACAACAAAAAGAGACATCATGCAGCAGTAGGGACACAAAAGCTCCACTCATTTGTAAGGTTTCGATGGCAAAAAGGAAAAAGAAACCATACAAACCCCAACAAATTTTTTTGCGTGCTATTAGGTTTGAATATTATTATTACTACAGAACTGTCAGAAGAATATTATGAATTCTATATCTAGTAATTACGTCTACAGAATAGTACAAAAAAAAGTCTAAGGCAAATGCAGTGAGAAATAAAACTTTCTGACAGGGCTGGCTGTGGGAAAACAGCCTTAGTTTTAAAAAAATCTTTAGGAATATTTGCTCCTGGCTGTCAGACATCTAGTTTCAAGGATACCAGTGAAATGAATCCTCCACAGAACCTAGTTTCTTAGACAAATGATATTGTAAAGTTATGCTATCCTATCTGTAGTTAAGGATTTAAACTCTTCTGCTATAAAAGCAAACAACGTTTCATAAGCCTAAAAACAGTTAAAAGAAAAATTCCAGTAGGCACCAAAGGGAGAATATTTGAGCAAATATTGTGCTTTTGGAATAGAAAGCCTACTCCAACTCCTAATATATTGGCTTATCTTATACATTCTAAGTTTGCTTTATTTGAACAATTTTATTTTTATATATATTAAATAACAGGGCAGAATACTTTTGGAAATAAAGCATGATCAGCTTAAATCTAAGTTAAATCAAATAAACACACAGAGGTATTACCTATCAACTATCACATCTCTCAAAGGTCGCTACCTAAGTGTATAAGGGCTTAACACTATTAAAGATGATGAATAGGAGACAGAAGTTTAAGAATATTATTTGAAACAGTAACGAAAGTTAAATTGTGGTCAACATATAACCTTCAAAGATTCAGATGAGCCTAACATGAAGTTGAGAAGAAAAGGAAGATAACAGCTAGAGGCACTGTTCAAGATGCTTTTATAGGGAATCTCCTCTAATTCTCACAATAGCCCTAACAAGCAGTATTACCATTCCCCACTTCATGCAGGAGAAAGCCAAGGTTTGCCCAGGTTACACAGACGAACAGTGCTGGGATTTGAATCAAGGTCAGCTTAGCTCCCAAGTCTCTGCTCAGTCAGCAGCATCTACTGTAGCTGCTCTACAGTAAAAATGGTGATCCTCTGTCCCTCCTGTACATAGTTAAATAAGGAAAGATCGATCGACAGATAGAAGTGAAGCTGGCCTGGAGACAATGTAGAGGAGGGAAGCTTGAGAAATGCGCTTAGAAAACAATATAAAATTTTATTACTTGGAGTGGGGGGCATGGATGAAAGAAGGGAAAGATTAAAGTATTTCAGAAATGTATTTTAAAAGAAATGCGAATTTAAAAAACCAAAGATACCATTTTATTCACATATCTAATTGTAAAGATGTTTTTAAAAGCTAATGGAGAATTTTAGTCAGAGTGCCATGAAATGAGCATTGTCATATTCAGCAGAGTGCAAATTGCATAAACTTTCAGGGAATACAATTTGGAAATTCCTGTATAGGGGGAAGAAAATTTTAGTATCTTTTCATTTCCAAGAATTCCACTATCAGGTCTTTATCCTAAAAAATAATCTAGATTCTCAAAAAGATTCATATAAATGGTCCTCATAGTAATGTTAAAAATTGAGGAAGAATCTCTACCACATAAACAGATTAAATAGGGAAATTGAGGAAAAGATTAAATAACATATGGACCATCCACATGGAGAGAACACTATTAAAAATCTTGTTTTTCAAGAGCATTTAAGGAATTAGGAAATGTAAATGTTAAAATCTTAAAAAGCCTGGATCAAAAGAGATATATAAAGTTGGAATATATATAAATTCACACAAATTATATAGAAGAAGCTAGAATATAAAAATTCATTATATAGCAGAAGATACATGACAAGGAATTGTACATAACGGAGAGTAGGACATATGTGTATAGTAAACATTAGACATAAAACAGGTGGGGGGGGCCGGCCCGGTGGCATAGCAGTTAAGTGCATGCACTCCGTTTCGGTGGCCTGGGGTTCACAGGTTCAGATCCCAGGCGTGCACTGACACACCGGCTTTTCAAGCCATGCTGTGGCAGCGTCCCATATGAAGTAGAAGAAGATGGGCACCCATGTCAGCCCAGGGCCAATATTCCTTGGCAAAAAGAGGAGGATTGGGCTTGGATGTTAGCTCAGGGCTGATCTTCCTCACAAAAAAAAAACAGGTGGGCACACATGGTAGCTACTATAACATAATTAGGAGATAGGGTAATATTAGGATATACATACAGTACTATATATAGATACACATATACCAGCAAGCTATAAAATACATAATGTACAAAATATATAAAATGTATGTGCAATATATATTTTTGAGCATTTACTATGTGCAAGGTTCTATGCTGAGAATACAGTGACAAACAAGGCAGAATTCATGACCTCAAGGAGCTTGTGTTTTACAGGGGTTAAAATAGGCAATACAGTATATATAAAAAAACACATAGTAGGATATATATACAATATATAATATATAGCAGGATAGGTATATAATGTTCAATAGGGAAGATTAAATTGACAGATAGCAACGAAGCTATATATATAATTAGGAGGGGAAATATTTATATATTATTGAGAAATATCTATATCTATGTAATAAGGGAGAATATATACTATGGTAGGGGAAATAACAATACAATTATAGTAGAGTAGATACACATAATATAGTAGAAAAGTTATACATATCAATACAGTAGGAGATATATATGTGTGTGAGTATATATATGTGTGTGAGTATATATATATATATATACCCACACACACACACACACACTTATGTTTGTGTATATAGATAAAACACATAATAAAGTTAATACATGGATATACATAACAGATAATAATGATGACAATAACAGTAATTAACTCATACAAATAGTACTTTTTAACAGGCCTTGTTCTAAATGCTTACCTTTACTATTCATAACAATCCTATGAGAAAAGTACTATTGTCTCTATTTTACAGACAATGAACCTGAGTCCAGAGAGTCAAAGGCACTTGCCCAAGGTCACAAGGTCACACAGCTAATACAGGCAGTTTGGCTCCAAAGTCCCTACATTATAATGTCTATAATATATAGATATTATATATAGTAGGGGATATAAATGTATTACACAGCAAGGGATAAATATATGATATATAAATAAAACATATGGTTGGAGATTTATTTATATAAAATATATAGGAGATATATGTACTTCACTATACATATATGATATATATACATATATACTCTAAAAATGATATATATGTGTGTATATATATACACACATATATACTCTATACATATGATAAAGTCTCTTCTTACTGATGTCCTCTTAATTCACCCAGAGATTAACCAATACTCTCAAATTCTCTCTGTAAAATGTACTGATTGGTGTCCAAGGCACAGTAAGTTTTTTGGCTGATGGGTTTCTCTGTGGTATCCCCAAACACTTTGACTAAGATTATTTGAATTACAAGGTTATCTAAAGCCAATTTTAAGTGTTTCTATAACTGTTTATGCAAGGTTATTTTAATTCATAATTGTGTTAAATGCTATCAACATTTATAAAACATGAGTTTTTTTAAAAAAAGAATTTTTGTTTCTTGCTTCTATAAAACCTCAGTTGAATACTTCGCAAAGTCTTGATATTGGTGAGCTGCCAAATGAGGAAAAAACAAATACTGTGATGAGCACAGAACAATTTAAAACAAAACAAAACCTACAATTACCAATAACATTCTCATAGAGAGAAGAGATTATACCCATGAAATAAGAATAGGATGCTATAAAGTAGGAACATTCAGAGAAAAAAATGGAGGGAGAGAGAAATGGCAGAGGGAGGGAGGGAGGGAGGGAAGGAAGGAAGGAGGGAAGGAGGGAGGGAGGGAGGGAGGGAGGGAGGGAAGGAGGGAAGGCAGGCAGGCAGGCAGGCAGGCAGTTGGTTAGTTCTTAGAAATAAATTTTTTTTAAATCAAGAGATAGATTGGGGGAAATCCATATGTGGAAATTGACAAAGGTGAGAAAATAAGAGTTAGTTCAACAGTTGTAACATTCCAGAAAGAGAATAGAGAAAAGGGATGGGGTTTAAGTTGCAATGATAGCCATCAAGAAAATAATACAGGAAAATTTCTCAGAAGTTTCCAGATGGAAAAGGCCCACTGAGTGCCCAGAGCAAAGAATGAAAACGAAACCATTGCAAAATCAGTCAATGTGAAAACTGACCACGAGGTATGTTTTAAATTCAAAAGCATTCAGAAAGGATATAAACAAAACAAAATCGGTCATATAAAAAAGAGGCAGACTAGTATCAGACTTTGTTGCAGTATTTTTGCTTAGATGACAATGGTGTAATACCATCAAAACTACGGGAAAAAATTATTTACAGACTAAAATGTTATAGCCAACTATCAACAAAATGCAAGAGCAGAATAGGAGCATTTTCATACCAAAGAAAAGCTTCCTTTTCTCAGAAAGCTACCAAAGATATACTACAAAAGCAGGGAGTAAAAACAAGGAAGATGACAGAAAGAGATCCAGAAAAGAAGAGCTCTAACTTACGAAGGAGTCATGAAGGGGATTTCCAGGACGAGGGTAAAGGGTTGACAGCTGGGTTGTAGATTTAGAGAACAATTATTAGTGGGACAGAAGGCCCCAGGAGTGATGTTTTCATGGCGGGGGGGAGTTGCTTGATATGTTTGAACACACCAAAAGAACATCTATAATTCTGTTAGAGAGTCTGAGGGATAAACTAGTGATAAACATAAACTTAGTAAGCCAAAAATGGGCAATCGCTCCACAAAAACACGCAAAGTTATCCCAGAAAGGAAATGTAATTCTAGTACACTGCTGGATGCAGTTGTGAATGACAGTTACATAGTTATTACAATGTGGACAATGAACACTGATTTAACTCCCAACGCTGCCATAACTAGACTATGAAGATGAGAGAAGACGAAGTCTGTGTTTGTGTGGTACGGGACAGGGGGTGGTTACAAGAGAGCTAAGTCCTCATTTACCATAAAAAGGCAAAAAATAATATTTAAAAATGAAAAATCAAGAAATGAAAACAAAAGCATGCTATTTAGAAACAGAGGAGTAAATTCCAGAAGAAAGAGTTGAGAATGATGACTTCTGGGAAAGAGAAATTAGAACGGGGAGGTGTGCAGCAGGAGACTGCTGTTTGTCAGTGTCAGCTATGCAGGCATTTGATTTTTTAAAACTATGTACATATATTATACTGATCATTTTTTTTTAGTTTAGAGAAAAAAGACAGATTTACATAGTACCTCACATAAAACCACCAACTTGAGAAGTCTTGGCTTTAATCAATCTGTCTTGCTATGCTTTATATTAAACAAAAATAGTAAGGGTCAGACTCATTCATACATTTGATCTCATTTTAATATTTTAAAAAATCCTCTTCAGGTGGTATTAGTATTCTTTTCACAGATACAGAGATATATGCTTAGAGAAGTCACACAGCTAGTAAGTGATGAAGCTGGAAATTCAAAGTCAGGTTTATCTATCAAAGCCAATATTCTTAAACTGCACTAGGTTTCTTTTTCTGATTAAGTTAAAAAAAAGTTCTCTTCTCCCTCAAAGATAATCTTTAATAACTGTTTATTGATCAGACTTATCTCCTCAGCCTTCTTTTTCAGGGCTAAATACCTAAATTTCTTGAGCTTGCCTCACAAAAGCTCTTTTGAGTGTTGTTTTTTTTTTTTTTTTCCCCTCTTCTACGGGTCCTTAAGACCTCTTTAAGTTCCTCACATTCCTCTTAAGACAGGCTACATTAATAGGACAATGCGTCAATGCTAAGCCACCTTCTGCCTCTTGACTATCATGCATGTATAGCCATAGTATTGACTAAAAAAGTGTTGATTTTCAATGTTGATTAAAAATTTTAGTGTTGATTTAGTGTCAAATCTAGTGCTGATTTTTAAAATATATATATGAACAATGTCATTTTGAAAAAATTAGCAGTAAATTACTTAATATGTGTATTACTAAAACATCTACTGAATTTAATTTCTTGTCAATAACTGAAATCTAAAAATTTTATCTTTCGCTTTTTTGCATACTATAATCCACGATTTATGCTGTTTTCTTTCACTAAAGAGCAGTCATCCTCAATTTTGTTCTGGTCTTCTCAGATATGAGCAAAAATATTTCTGAGAGTCCAAACTAACATATAAATTAAATTGAATTTTAAAAAGTAGCAATATTAACAAACCAATAAACAACAATAAAACCTAAAGTAAAACAAAACACAGGTTTACAGATCATCTGAGAGTCTCATGAAGAATTCTGAGACACTTGCTAGATTTTGCAATTCTATGTAGCTTCGACACTTTTTGAAAAAGAAAAGAGGGCTGGAAAAAAGGAAACAAGTAAACAGGCACCCAATGCTGTATCCATGTTTTGGATTCAAGTACTTCACAAGTGAAGTATTCACACTTGTGGTCATACACCCCAGTACCTTCAGCAATATTCCTCAGTGACTCAAAAAACAAACAGATTTAATCAACCATCTATTTGTTCATTCATTCATTCAACACTTATTAAGTGCCTACTGGATGCCAACCATTGTGCCAGGACCTGGGGATACAAAGACAAATAAATACAAATGTATGGAAAAATGGAAGTTTACATAGTTAGAACTCCAAGGAAATTTAAATAGCTAGAAATCTAAAGAAAAACCACTTTTACACATCAACTGACTTCTACAGTTGGCCAGTATTTTAAAGCCTGTGGTTTACCTGTAGTGTGGAGGGGGGAGCTGCTGGATGACATCATGGATTTTTATCAGCCTTTCTTCATCAGTCGCTGCTGAAACAGCATCCTGTAACAATCATAACGCAAAATAAACTGGTAGGCTTTGTTGGTAAAAACGAAAGTTCTTCACATACAATTCAGTTTTCACTCGGAGATTAATTCTCTCTCCTCTTTGATGCTGAACGACAAGGAAACACCATATAGTATCAAGGAAATAAACTTTGTTTCCATACTATGTGGACATTGAAATCTATTAAAAGATAACTTAGAAACTTTATGGTAACCAATATTAAGGGTGATAAGATTAGTGGCTCAAAGTCAGAAACTAAAAGAAGGAAAATGTGAAAACAACAAAGACTACAGACTAGCTAGCAATAACTGTTCTTTGTTTTCTTTAAACGAGCCATTTTAGTCACAGAACTATTTCTTATGTGACCAAACCAATTTTTACACATTTTGAACAAAACCACAACAAAACTCCAAAAAGAACTTGATTTAAAAGTAACTTGTACTCACAGAAAATTTCTCATACAGCTGGTAGGTGAGCAGGGGGTTTGGGAGCTCTCGGAAATACAGCTTACAGAGGGAGCCCACGGAATGGATGTCTTGAACATATGGCTCTTTTGTCAGGTCGGGGACGTGTTCAGAGTCAAATTCATGGCTAACAAACACAGAAGAGAAACAAAATAAAATTATTTCATTGAAGGAAAAGCAAATATATGACTTTAAAACAGACAGCAAAGGCCCAAAGTGTTAACCTCTACCTCAATGAGTTATTATTTTCTTCAAATGATTCCATTTCACGTAAGCTATATTTGGACTTCAGCAGTAATTGATGTCTGATCATAAGACAAGTGTTTTTCTACATGCAAATTAAGGGCACAGCTTTAATACAAAAATGGACAACAATCTCTGCAATACATATGAATGAACAACTCAACATAGAGATCTGAAAACAGGACTCCTAATTCCTAATGGTTTGAATACTCTATTTTGGCAATTCTGGAAAGTAGGGTAGAGTGGCAGCTGGTACATGAACAACCATGTACAGAAATTCCTCAGATACAAGAAGTATAGTTCAGGAATGCTTTATTGAAGAGGGATAAGGAAGCCAGAAACAATATAAAGCAATTCCCGTTAACACCAAAGTTTAATAGACAGTAAAATCTGTAGCATTAAAGTGAGTGAAATAAAAATTGTGCTCAGAATACTAAGGCAGATTAAGCTCACTCTCCAGAAGGTTAATGTCACTACAGGCATGAGACCACTTATGCACCAAAAGGATTAGTGTATGTCGACAACCTGAATACGAGATTTGCTGCATCTGAAACTAAGGACTGAAACTGTCTTTAGAACAAGAATCTATTTAAGTTTTTTCCAAACATGTATTCCTGAAAATAGAGCTGAGCTCTGTGGTCAATTAGAATATTAAAATCACTATAGAATAATGGCAATTACCATGCACCACAGTGAAAAATAAAGGATAATCACATATTAAGAATAGACTAGGGCCCGCCCCGTGGCTTAGCGGTTAAGTGCCTGTGCTCCGCTACTGGCGGCCCGGGTTCGGATCCTGGGCGCGCACCAACGCACTGCTTCTCCGGCCATGCTGAGGCCGCGTCCCACATACAGCAACTAGAAGGATGTGCAACTATAACATACAACTATCCACTGGGGCTTTGGGGAAAAAAAGGATGAGGATTGGCAATAGATGTTAGCTCAGAGCCAGTCTTCCTCAGCAAAAAGAGGAGGATTAACCCGGATGTTAGCTCAGGGCTGATCTCCCTCACAAAAAAAAAAAAAAAAGAATAGACTAGAATCTAAGATACTAAGCAAAAATAAAATTTCTATTGCTGGTGTAAAGGATACCACTGTTTTTGTCTCTGAAAAGATAATGGGAGAGGATGTGGGATACGTAACACATGCATACTTGAGCATATACAACAGAAGTAGGGTCAAAGTAGACCTAGAAAAAGTTTCATCAATTTTCATTAAGAGCTCAAGAATAATTCTATTATAACGTAAATTTTCATCTCTCATGGTTGTCATAGGTTCACACTTGATTTGCTAAAATCTTCAAAAATTGTAAAGAGACAAAATACAAGTATTGAAGAGGTTAAGGGGACATGGTTTTCTGATACTGCAAATGAAGTGGCATTTAGAAAAATATATACAGAGAAGAATATGGAATTATTTCTACTTTATCTAAACTATCCTACTGAAAATTATGGTTATCAATGTGTCTTAATTTTGAAATAATGTCATTTTAATAAATTTGAATAAGAACGAAAAAGAAAATGCCATATAAGGTTTTACCGCAGTCTCTGGATATTGGAGGCAACTCCAGAGAGACGATATATTCCATCCACGATGCCATATCTCTCAATGAATGCTGTACAACTTTGAAGAACCTGGGGTACTAAAGAGAATTTTTAAAGACATGCATTAAATTGGGAGTATTTAGTGGAAACAAAGTCACCAAAAAATGAGAATGTCTTAGCTTTCATAACCAAAATAACATTTGTAAAGTAAAGTTGTAAGAGGCAGAGATTAATCTACTACAAAAAATGATGAGGGCATATTTACTTAATTTCATATCTAAACTAGATAACTGGTTCCTGAATAATAAAGACTGGCTCTACCTTGTTATGTTTAGTTGGGTCAAACAGTTCATTCATTATTAGGATAGTCTCTCTAAGATCTTCTGTAGTAGACTCATTTAGACCATGTTACAACAGTAAGGTGAACTGTTTAGTCCTAACACCATACTAGATTAAAAAAAAAATAATAATATAGCCCTTTAGCTGAATTTCATACACAACAAATGGATATACAAAGTTAAATGCTTATCCCAACACGATAACTGCCTCCAAGTGCTGCAGTTTTTCACTTTTTTAAAAAAAGTTTCTTTTATCTTTTCATAGTTAATGCTAATTCTAATTTTAGCCAATAAACAAAACACCAACATAATGCAAAGGTCAAAGTAATTTCAAGTAGATGGACTCTTCTAATTTCCTGCCTATCTTTACATTAAAATTACTAATGTTAATATTATCAGCTCATCCTAAAGGGCACTATAACAATAAGTAGAAAGAAAAGAAGTGGACTCTCTCTGGTTACCTCTCATCTGACACAAATGGACAGCTATTGTGGGCCTACAGTCTATTCTGGGCCTACAGTCTAGAAAAGAACATTCAAAGTATGATAAAAAAAATTTTATAAAAATTCAAAAATTTATAATAGCTGAAATTTGAACTTTATTTGTTTTGCCATGCAGATGGATAAATTTACAGACTTGAGTAACTATGTTCATTTGATAGTTAAAATTCCTGAAAAGAAGTGCTTGGAAGAACATTATTTGGTCTGCAAAAGACTATTATAACTAAAAACAAAAAGACTACTATAACTATGGATAAAACATTCAGAGGCAAATGAAACAATTAAGCTATTTTAATAAGATAATTTTAGCTCATATTATGTCACTTACAGTATATATCATTCCTTTATTATTACAACAGACTTCTCTTTCATTTTCCTGCCTTTTGTTGTCCTTCCTGCATTCTGTCTTTTAAATTGTCAGATCCCGTAACTTACATTTAAAACAAACTCCTTAGTTTTGAATAAGAGTTTTAAAAAGCAGCTATATTACTCAGCATGTAATGTGTGCCAAGCTAAGTGCTTTGTAATGGATACTCACTTAATTCTCACAGAAATCCTATGGGAAAGTTCTATCATTATCCCCATTTTACAGAGAGTAAACTAAGTCCTAGAGAGAGAAAGTTTTATCCAAGGGCAAGGAGGAAACAAATGGCAGAAATGAGATCTAACTCAGGCAGTCTAAGTACAGAGCCAATTTTTAACTATGGCAATATACTGCCTGGAATATAAGGTCCCTCACAAATTAGCACTTATTTTATTGTTATCACCTTCCATATTTCACAACTTGAGGCCAGTGAAGTCTCATCTTCTGCCATACAAACCAGCCATTCTATAACTCCCTCACAAAAAAATTTCCTCTACCCAGAGTCTCCCTCTACAGCCATCTCCATATAGAAAACTCTTGGCTTTGTTCAAAACCCAACTGAACTATCACTTTTAAGCAAGCCTTCTTTGAAAATCCCCAAGTAGAGGTAGATGCAGCACTATGTTCTAGGTACCTGCCCACAGAACTATGTCATTGTTATTATTTATTAGTTTACACAACTATTACGCCTTCTTAGGTTCTCAAAAGGCAAAAGTCATGCTTCGTTCATCTTTGAATATTCAAAATCCAGGAGCACTGTCCTGACACAATATAGAAAACTAGCGAATGAATTTAATCTACAGGTACCCCATGAGCCTGACAAAGTTATCTGACCAAGTCAGCAGAGTAGGGATTTTTGTTTTCATATGGAACTGTATTCATTTTCAAATGTATACTTTCTATCTCTAAAAACATTCAAGAATTTTAGTAACAAGAAACGGAATATGTTTATGTCATTGAGATGAAGGGCAGGCAGAACTGTCGGGTACTTTTTGTGAACTGACTTTATATTATAAGCAATCTCTATGTCAAAATGATATGCAAAATTTAAAGTATCTTTATGAGCTTGAGGCCTATTTCTAATATTGTTCCATCAATGATAATCTCAGTGCCTTAGGTTTCTATCCTACAAACTAGAGGTAGAATAATAAAATTTGGGGTTGGAAAATTTCAATCACCCACTTCAAAGGAAATATACTGAGAAATTATTGGAATAATTAATATAATTACTTAAAGAAAAACAAAGCTTTAATTTTTTTCCTTAAAAGATGCTTCTCATTATGTATGCTCCAAGTTAGCATGCTAACTCACCCAAACGCAGAAAAGGTTTGCCTTGAAGAAAACTCTTCAGAGCACAGGGTTTTGTTTCTACATTATCAGGTTCTCCTAGCAGGCATTAGAGAGTTTCCATAAAAATAAGCTACCATCCATTAAAAAATAAAGTATAGCTAACTTTCTTGAGACTCTTAACAATCTTGTGATATTAGATTTATACCTGCTTATGTTCTCTGTAAACTTTGAAATTACTGGGAATCAGAAGTCTCTCCTTAATAATACAGCTAAGCTTCTACAGACATAATACTTCATGGAAAACATCTAAATTGTTTCTTTATTTTATGTTCCCTGGGTAAAAGGACTGAATGTCCACAAAATAATCAAATAATAGGGCTTAATAAATAAAATTACATAACTGAATACTGTTATTACTTAGAATTTTAAGAGAGACAAATGAGACATTTAATTAAAATAGGAAGCAAAATGAAAGAGAAAAGCATAAACTTTCATTTTGAAGAAAAGAGAGTAGAAACTGAAGAACAGTGTCAGAAGATAAAAAGAGAAAAGACATGGTTTATTTCTTCACTAACATATAAAAAAGCAATATGGAAACCCAATGTATTATTGGAAGAAACCCAAATTTTAAAAAGGCATCTTATTAGCCACTTTTCCCCCCAAACAATCTAACAAACCAGCCAACTGCACATTAAATAATGAACCAGTCAAACATAACATTAGAAACCACCAAAACAGTTCTTCCAAAAGGGGCTAAGACTTTAAAAACTATTCCCACACTCTCCAAATAATATACTTCTGATCCACTTTTATTTAATACTTTTAGTATTTTTTTATATCATATGACAATGCAATAAAAAAGTAAATATTTAAATTAAAACTGACGAAGCTTCAGATAAGAATTATGGCTTGAAGAAGTAGGAGATAAGTGTGACAAGAATTGGTCTTTTATTTTTCTGGACACTTTGGTTTAATTTCTGTGATTTTCTCCTCATTTATTCATTCGTTCATTCACTCACTCATTCATCAATCATTTATTAGATCCCTTCTAAATGCCAGGAATCATGCAAGCATTCTCTAACACAGATTAAAAAGTCCAGTTCCATTCTCAGGGTGTTGGCTTCCAGGCTAGGAGTACATTGACACAGTGTTTCTTATTAGAATGTGCATCATAATTTTTGGTTAGGCAAATATGATACCTAAAGGATTAACTTCAGGGGTTGTTTGGGCCTTGTTTCCTTCCAGTGTGCTCTGATTATAAAATTCCTGTATATTTATAGTGGTTTAAAAAAAAAAAAAAGGCCTCTTGCTGAGACGGTCAAATAACCTCAAACACAGAAATACGTTCAGGCAACAGTTTCCTCACCTTGAGTTGTTTTTTGTTTTGTTTTCTTTCTTTCTTTTTTTTCTTTTTTTTTTTTTGGTGAGGAAGATTGGCCCTGAGCTAACATCTGTGCCAATCTTCCTCTATTTTGCATACAGGATTCTGCCACAGCATGGTTTGATGAGCGGTGTGTAGGTCCACGCCCAGGATCCAAACTCGTGAACCCAGGTCCACCGGGGCGGAGCACGCAAACTTAATCACTATGCCACCGGGCCGGCCCCTCCTCATCCTGAGTTTTAAAATATTTTTTATATTTTGTACCAAATATAATTTTACCTAGTTTTCTACAAAGTTCTCACTTTTTTTTTAAGCAATCTCATTTCAAATCTCATGTTAAGGAAATTTGTTTTCAAATATGTGCAGTAAATAAAACAAGCCCTATGAAAAAATCAATGACACTAGAAAACTCTCTGTTCTACCAGAATAGATTTTATCACAGTTAGGGAACGCATGAACACTGCAGTTACTAAATCTGTTATTTTTCAGAAAGAAATGACATACTGGCATCTGTCCTCTCCTACCATACTTACTAAGAATGGAAATGCCCAAAACTTCTAAATACAACTAAAACTTGCTGAATTGATGTTTGAAAGCTAATGAGAACGGCAGAACAAACTGGAAAACACTCCTGCATATTAATGATCACATCTAAGCAGGTTGAACAAAAAGAGATATTAAAAAATACAAAAAGAAAAAGCGATACAAAAAGTAACTAAGATAAAAATTTTTTGACTTTATAATTAAGGATGCCCATGTAAATGACAAATTAGTCTGATCTATTCACAAAAACGTACTATGCGGGCAGATTTTTAAAACATCAGTTATACAGATAACCGTGATATAATCTTTAATCAACACAATTGTAGTTTGTGGTAGCTGAAACTCTGGAAGATCATCCTGAGGGAATCCTGGCACCAGGGATCACAAATAAGAGAGTTTTTTAAAAAACACCTTGTTGCACTCCTACATGATTTCTTGCAACACTTTGTATAGAAGAAATAGGTCAGGTTTGTCACTTGCTCCAACAGGGAGGTACTCAAAAGTTTAGAAAGTATAACAGGATAATCTCTCCATAAAGTTGATTATTCACTAGGAAAATAATTCAAAGAATGAGTCACTTAGCAAAACATTATTCTGCTATGAGCTTCCATCTTAGAAAAATCTGGTACAAAATCTATTTTATATAGAGTAAAGACACTATTTTAAAGTCCAAACTAAAACAGAATAATCATGAGAAAGAAGACTATACACACTATATAATTATATCTATATAGCTATCTATATGTATATTTCATCTCTCCTCACAATTATATATATAATATATAAACATATTCTTCCTCAGGATTATTGTTTTCACTTAGCCTTTAAATATTACATATAATATATATTCATTTTTACTTAATTTAGACTTTAAAATACTCTCTCTCTGTCTATATATATATAAATACACACACACAAATGGTGCAACTGTAGTTACAGACCATATAGAGTATACATGAAGTCTCAAAATCTTAACTTTAATTCCTCACACATTTATTAAATCAAAGACAAATTAATAAATCATTTTAATATTAAAAGCCATTCTCTTTCCTAATAAAAATTTTAGTTAATCCATTATGGAAATTAATAAACAAGAAACCTCATTACATTGGAGTCAGGAGGCCAAAACAGGGAGCTCTCACGCCTTATGTTGAAAATAGTCCGATAGGAAGAAGAAAGACCTCCTCTCTCTGATCAGCAGGCTCAGCCAATGAGAGGCTGTCACAACTCAGAAAAGGAAAAGCCACCACCCCTCAAACTCTGTGTTTACAACAGCCTCTGAACTTCCTCTTCCTCTCTGTAAAAGCATTTCTCCACTCCTTGCTGAGGGGGACTTGCACGTGTTGCAGACGCCAAATTGCAATTATTTGCTGATCCCAAATAAACCCATTTTTGCTGGAGAAATAACCAGCTATTTGTTTTAAGGTCAACATTTTGGTGGCCCATGTGGAGGTCCACAGAAGCTCCCCTGACGACTCTGAGGCTGCTGAGCAAACAGGTGAGGTACCCACAAGAGAACCCACTGAGCTCGGTGCTTTTCCTGTCGACCCTGGAGTTTGAGGGTAAATCTTTTTCCTGGATCCCAGCTTCTGCCCTCATTAGGTCGAGGTTCTCCAGGCTTCATTCGAGACCTATTTTGTTTTTTTGTGCGTGTGAGGAAGATCAGCCCTGAGCTAACATCTGACGCCAATCCTCCTCTTTTTTCTAAGGAAGACTGGCCCTGAGCTAACATCGCGCCCATCTTCCTCCACCCTACATGGGACGCCACCACAGCATGGCTCGACAAGCACTGCGTCGGTGCGCGCCCGGGATCGGAACTGGTGAAGCCCCGGCCACCGCAGCGGAGCGTGCGCACTTAACCGCTTGCGCCACGGAGCCGGCCCCTCCAGACCTATTTTAAGGCTTCATCCTTTTCTGGTTAAGGGCTTGTTTGTCTGCAAGTACTTGGGTGGCTCTTTGGCCTGACTCTCTGAATTGTGCTAGCCTTTGGTCAGATTCCTTTTGGAATGGGACTGTTTATACTGAAACTGTGCTAGCCTTTGGTCTGATTCCTTTTGGAATGGGACTGTTTATACTGAAACTGTGCTAGCCTTTGGTCTGATTTTTGTATTGTTTCATTAAAACTGTGCTGGTCCAGCCTTTGGCCTGACTCCCTTGGGAGCAAACTGTTCCTTAGAACCGCATTGACCAAACTTCAGTTGATTTCCTTTCGAACTGGACTGTTTCTTTGGAATTGCATTGATTCAACCTTCAGTTTCCACCTTACTGACTGTTCTAACGGAACTGGCTGGTATTAGGCCAGCAGGCTGAGCTGTTTAGCATGTTTGAGAATTACTCCTTTGCTCTAGAGAAAAACCTCTAAGAAACTGGATCCCAGTTATCCAAATATTTTGAGGGCACACCCCCCCACAGGGATCATGGCCAATTTTATGTTCATAAAAACCACAGTCACTCCTCATGCACGTTTCTACCTAAATGGACCAATTTAACGAAAAGTAATTTAGAATATAAATGGCCATCATGGGAAACTTCTGAACTCCCCAACCTTACTTTTCTTAAAACCTAACCGGACAACCACAGTTCTGTAATTTCCAAAGCTGAATGGAATGCCTATTTCAATTGGTATTTTGAGGCTTCCAAACGTTATCAGGAGTCTAAAATTGCCTGTTTGAAAAATAAAATTTTAAGATTAACTGAGGCAAATAAACAATTAAAGAAAGATGAAATGGCTTCCAAAGCCTCATGTTCCTCTCCCCTAGCTCATCGTGCTCTGGCCCCCTCTCTGGTGCCATCTTCTTTCTTCCCTTCTATACCATCTACACCTCCTCTACACCCTTACTTCCCCCAAACTAACTCTCTCACCAAACTTCCCCTTTTCCCTGAGCCTCTCCCCACTCCCTCCTCCTCTGAACCTGTCAGAACCTGTCCTTTTAAAATTAAACCTTCTGAGGATCCAAAGGCTAAACCCTTAATTTCTTATATTCCCTGGACTAAAGCTGAACTGTGAGCCCTTGTCAAGGATTTTCCCAAAGGAACCTAAGATCCTCACAGATATGCTGAGCAATTTAATATAATCATTTGACCTTACCAATCTGACTTATATCAGCTAGTTCATATGCTTGTTGGTAAAGGCCAGGCCCAGCATTGGATGAAAACTGCTAATTGGGAAAATCCTGAAAGGTCTCTAGAATTACAACCAGGAGACCAACCCGCTGATTTGTTGTATGATCAGGCTCAGGCAACTGCTAGACAACTTCTTCGGGCAATTCCTACGACTTTCCCAAAGCCTACTGATTGGAACAAAATTTAGGCTTCTGCACAAAAACATGATGAACCTGTTCATGACTATTACAATCAACTTCAGATGGTTTTTAAAGAAAATTATGGTCTACCTTCAGATGTTGATTCCACCTGGGTAGCTTTTAACTCTATGTTGATTAATGGACTGATCCGGGACCCTTCCCTTCTAGTAAAAGGAGCAGGATGGAATGAGCAACTCCAGATTTAGTTAATCCAGCAAACCAGCTCTCGCGTACCCTAGATGAATTACCTAAAAGACTGCTAAAATTCTTAATCTTCAACTCCAGCAAATGAAGGCGCCTAAAAGAAACCAAAACCTCCTAGTTTCTGCTATTATTGCAAAGAGCCAGGGCACTGGAATCAACCCTGGACTGTTACAAATTTAAGCACTTCAAGCAACTTCAGCCCTCTAAACCAGCCTTTCCAATGTCCTCCAAATTCTCAGCGTTGAGCTCCGAGGAACTACAGGGGCTCTTCCCAATCCTCCTCCTTAATTGGCTTGGAGAAACATTTCTCCGGATTGGAGAGGAATCTCTTTCTTCCCGGACACTGGAGCCACACTCTCAGTGCTCAACCCCACTACCGTAAAGCAGCTCCTGACCTGGAGTACTAAAACAGCTCAGATAGTGGGGATCTCTAATAAACTTCAAAGGTTCCTGTCTTTAAACCTATTCCTTTTTGTCTACATCCTTTCAGAGACACACACCCTTTTCTTCTTAGTTCTTCTGCCCTTATTCATTTATTAGGCTGAGATTTCTTGGAAAAGTATCATACTGAAATTTCTCCCGAAACGGGGAAATAATTCTAGAATATGACAGTAGTCACCAAAATAGGCAACCAGGTGAATTAAATGACCCTTTGGCATCTTTTATTTGCTCCGTCTCTCATGGCACTAGAGCGGATTCTGGAAACACTGATCATTCATCCCTACTGAATCAGCTACCACCCTCTTTATGGGCAAATCTCCAACTGATACCGGTAAAATTCACAGCGCACCTCCCATCGAGATTCAAATAGATCCCTCAAAGCCTCTCCCCAGAATTAATCAATACCCTGTAAGTAAAGAACCCCTTCAAGGTATAAAGCCCATAATAGAAGTTTACATGGATCAAGGCCTCATTATCCCTTGTACTAGCCCCTGGAATATTCCTATTTTACCTGTGAGAAAACCCAAGGGCCAAGGAAGGAGGTTTGTCCAGGACCTCTGAGAGTAATAAACCACATTGTTATCCCTCAACACCCTGTTGTTCCTAACTCTCATAATGCTACTAACATCCATTCCCACTAGAAGCAAATTCTTTACTGTAATTGATTTACATAGTGCATTCTTTAGCATTCCAGTGGATGAAGCTAGTCAATACCTTTTGCCTTCACTTAGGAAGGAAAACAATTCACCTGGACATTAATGCCTCAGGGTTTTACTGAGAGCCCTTATTTCTCACAAATCCTGAAGGCTTATCTGGTTGATATAAAGTTCCCTAGGAGTTCTACTTTGTTGCAATACGTGGACATTTGCTTCTTTATGCTCTCTTTCTCAAGCCTCCTCACAGGAAGACAGCATCCACTTGCTAATGCTTTTAAGGGATAATACTTTAAAGGGATATAAGGTCACCAAAGAGAAACTGCAGTTTGCCTAAACCCAGGTTAGATATTTAGGGCATCTGATATCAGAACTAGGGCAACACCTAAATACAGATAGGCTTCATGATATCCTAAGTTTCCCCAAACTCCAGACTAAGCACCAACTGTCAGGTTTTGTCGAGCTAGTTAGTTACTGCTGAAATTGGATTCCAAATTTCTCTCTTATGGCCAAGCCTCTATATGTTTTACTAAAGAATAACAACCCTGATGTAATTTTATGGGAAGAACAGGATGACACAGCCTTTAAGGCCTTAAAGGTGAGTTTGACAAACCCATCTGCCCTTGGACATCTCAATTACCAGATTCCCTTTTTCCTTTCTGTATATGAAAAGGAAAAGAATGCCCTTGGGGTACTCACTCAAAAACATGGGGACCACCATCAACCTACAGGGACCACCATCAACCTATAGGGTATTATGGCCAGCAACTGGACCCTGTGGCAGTGGATAACCCCTTGCACTGGAATCATTACTGCCACTGTCCTTTTGGTTAAGGCCACCGAGAAAATCACTGGGGAATCCCTTTAAACATTTTTGCACCTCATGCAGTAGAAGCCCTCCTGAATTCTCACTAGACTCAACATTTTTCAGTCAACTGCCTGACCTCCTATGAAATCCTTTTGCTAACTGCTCCTCACATAACTCTTTTACGCTGTAATAACCTTAACCCTGCTACTCTTCTCCCCTCCATTACCAACAAAGTCCCTCACAACTGCTTAACGCTGGTGGACCACCTCCTGACTCCTCTTGACGATCTGCAGGAAACTCCTTTGGGTAATGCTGACTTCTCATGGTTTACTGATGGTTCTTATTTAAAAGGTGACAATTGCAAATACTGCACTAGGTGTGCTACTGCAACTCCTTTTGATATCATGGAGGCAGCACCTTTACCTATGGCTACTCCGGCCCAACATGCTGAATTATACACTCTTACATGGGCTTGTACTTCAGCCAGGGGCAAAGCTGTCAATATTTACACTGATAGTAGACATGCTTTTGGAGTAGCTCATGATTTTGGAATGTTTTGGAAGCAACATGGTTTCCTTACTTCCAGCAGAAATAAAATTAAAAATGGCCTCTATGTTCAGGAATTATTGGATGCTATACTTTTACCTGCGGCTTTAGCTATTATTAAGGTCCTGGGGCATTCTCAACTTGACTCTCTGGAAGCTAAAGAAAATCACCTTGCTGACATTTCCACAAGAAATGCAGCTCTTAAAGGAACCAACAATGGCCAAATCTCTGTCACGGGCCAAAGGGATATTTCCCCAAATGATAACTTAGAAAAACTGGCTAAAGAAGCCCAAAAATTGGCCTCAGAAAAGTAAAAATGAGATTGGAAATTCAACAGTTGTCAGTTTGATAAAAAGAGAAAGCTCTGGTTTGGACCAAATAAAAACCCAGTCCTACCAGAGACTCTAAAATTCCCACTCCTAACCCACTGTACACACATTTAACCCTTGGTCTACTGACAAAATGATAACATTTATGAATCAATATTGGTGGGGAAATACTAACAAGGCCACAAAAAGTGCCGACCTCACTTGTCCCACTTGTCCAAAACACAACCCAGGGAAGCTTGTTCATAATACTCCCAGGCATTTTAAATTGCCTAATGGACAATTCAAAGTTGGGCAAATGGATTTCATACAACTTCCCTGTCTCATGGATATAAATATGTTTTAGTCACAGTTTGTACATTTTCCAACTGGACTGAAGCCTTCCCTTGCAGACAGGCTACTGCCTCTTCTGTGGCTAAAGTCCTTTGGGAAGGATTATCCCACCTGAGGAACTCCTCTAGAGCTTCACAGTGATCAAGGAATCCATTTTAATGGTCAGGTACTTGGACAAGTCTGCACTATTTGGCTGGTTTTATAACACTTTCACTGTGCTTAACATCACCCTCAATCTTCTGGTTTAGTCAAACATGTTAATGGCATTATTAAGACTCAATGGGCAAAGTTTCTACAGTTCATCCAAATACCTTGGCCAAAAGCATTGCCAGATTCAGATCCACTTCCTTTGGAACTTATAAACTCTCGCCCTTCGAGACAGTGACAGGACACCAAATGCACTTGGCTCCTGCTCTTTTCACCCACAGCTGATAAAAGGAGATATACCCCAATATTGCAAAGGCCTAATTACTTCTATTAAAAATAATCATGTTTTTGGGGCTGGCCCCGTGGCGTAGTGGTTAAGTGCGCATGCTCCGCTGCTGGCGGCCCGGGTTTGGATCCCGGGTGCGCACTGATGCAGCACCGCTTCTCAGGCCATGCTGTGGCAGCGTCCCATATGAAAAAAAAAAGTAGAGGAAGATGGGCACGGATGTTAACCCAGGGCCAGTCTTCCTCAGCAAAAAGAGGAGGATTGCCATGGATGTTATTAGCTCAGGGCTGATCTTCCTCACAAAAAAAAAAAAAAAGAGAGAGAGAAAAAAAATAAAATCATGTTTTGGTAGAGCAATCTTTTTACAGTGTGCTCAAGGGAGATAAAGACCTTAAGCATCACACCTTGCAACACGGAGATTTTGTCTATTGAAAAAGACACCTCTCCAGACGGACACTCTTCAACGGAATGGAAAGGCCCCTATCAGGTACTGTGAAGCAACCCTTGTGCCACAAAACTCCAAGAAATGGACTCTTGGATTCATGTGACACACCTAAAGAAAGCACCAAACCCTGACTGGACCTGCACATCATCGGGTGATCTGAAAATAAAGAGTTCCCAAAATTGAAGCAGATGATATCTGAAGAGACAGCTTTCCCAAGATGTCCGGACCAGGCCTGTTGGAATTTTGTCGATGACATAACACTCCAGATGATCTCTAATGCCTATGATCTTGATAACAAATGGACTTTAGAAAAGAAAAATGCCTGAGAGTTCTCCCATCTACCCTTCCTTGTTACTCAAATGTGGCCACAACAGGGTTCCAATCTGTGCACTTTCCATCTGAGATGGGACACAACACACAGGAAAGGTCCTTTCTGGCACTGAGGGACAAAAGGCTGCTGAAACCAGAAAAAAACTTCCTCTTGCTCAGCAATGCTTTCAAAGAAAGACCTCAATCAAAAGGGGAAATGCGGAAATTAATAAACAGAAACCTCACTAAATTGGAGTCAGGAGGCCAACAGGCAAAGCTCTCAAGCCCTACATCAACAGCGGAGCCCAACAGGAAGAAGACAGACTTCTTTTTGACCAGCAAGAAGCTCAGCCAATGAGAGACTGTTACAACTCAGCCAAGGGAGAGCCACCACATCTTGAACTCCTTGTTTACAACAGCCCTCTCAACCTCCTCCTCCCCTCTATAAGAGTTTCCCCTCCCTTGCTGTGGGGGGACTTGCACGTGGCTCGCCATGGTTCCAGACCCCAGAATACAATTCTTTGCTGATCCCAAATAATTCCATTTTTGCTGGAGAAATAACTGGCTATTTGTTTAAGGTCAACAAAACTTCAAAGGTTTCCTTTTTCCTGTTTATACGGTCTTCATTTGAATATTCAAATAAATATCCTTTGTATGAATATTTATTCTTCCTTTTTCACCATCCCCAATCAAACAGAAAATTATTTTACTATGCTAACTGTAATGTATCTGACCTCAGTCTTCAAGGTTTCTGACTCTTAAAGTTTTTCAAATTACAATTACACTCTGTCACAAGTAACTATTTTTTCTTTTTCTAATCATTTGAATATAGACTTTATGCTCTGGATAGGCCTTTAGCAGAGTTTTCTCTTTCAAGACTATTAAATTAATTTTTAATACTCTTCAATATTTTTTCTTTTGTTAATTGAAAAAGCAAGACCACTAAGAAAGAAAATCACAAAGATATTCTGTACATCTAGTACTCTACTATAATTATATTCATTTTACATATCACTTAAGTATCCATACTTTCAAAAAGGTATATCTTACTGTTTATATATAACATTTTTCAAATTTCTACACCGCACTCAAATTTACAATTTTCAATAGGTTCATAATCTATAGAACAATTTCCCTAAAAGTTGAGTATTCAATTTTTTGGCTCTCATACACAATGTTACAATAAACATTTTTGTTTCTATTGAAATATAACCTTAGGATAAATCCTTAAGGAGAACTACTACATGAAAGGAACACCACAAACTCCTTGCTATGAAGTGCCAAAATGTTTTTCGAAAAGGTAATAACTCACAGAGCTACCTGAAACCAATAATGTTTACCTTTTCACAAAAATCACTGCTATTTTTAATGGCACCAGATATCATAATTTAGAAAAACACCTTTGTTATATTAATAATGTTTACCAACGTAAAAATGGTATCTCAAAATTGCTTCAAGATACATTTCCATGATTACAAATGAGCATAAACACTTTTCTGTAATTTGTTTACAATTTGTCTCCTTGTGAAAATTATATGTGTATATTTTTTCTCCATTCTTCTACTCAGGGACTTATTTTCTCAAAAATCTGAATGATATTCTCATACACTGTATTAGCAGCATTTCATCATATCCAAAAAAAGATTATTTTCCCAGTCTGTGGTACTTTTCCCTTACATTTGCTATTTTCATTATACGGAAATTATTTATTTGAAGCTACATATTCCTTTATAATGTTTTTTTAATCTGAGAAAGCTATTATTCCTCTTTGGTCTCAAAGAGGAATAATAAATGGTCTCAAACAAAACCATTTCATATTAGCATTTCTGTAAGTTTAAAAAAGTTAACTCTTCTATACACTTGGAATTTTCAGTGTAATAAAATGAGAATTAATTTTTTTCAAAATTGCTATTTCATTATCTCAATACATATCTAATCAGTAGCCCCTCCTCATGACCTGGTTTTAAAACCATACTTTATCATAATAGATTCTTATTGATAGTAATAACTACTTCTGAACATTCCAAGCTATTTCATTCACATCTCATTCTCTACATTAACAACACTCTAGTTTTGAAGATGGATTTAATATCTGGTAAAGCTAGACGTCTTCTATTTTATCACTGATTTTTTCCACCACAATGCTCTTTGACTGTCTCATTGGCCTATTTCTCCATGTGCATTTTGACTAGTTGCAAAAATAATCCTCAGGGTTTTTGTTTATTTATTTGTTTTTTAGTAAGTGCATTAAGTTGATATTAGTTTGGGAATAACATCTGTTTAAAATAACATTTTGTCTTTTCCCTCAAGAAACATGGTATAGTTTGCATTGAATTCATATTTTAAGTATATTGCTGTTCTGTAAGCAATGAGTAAGGCCTTCATTTGAACTCGATATTATTAACGGTATTTATACTAGTTTTCATTAGTGGTCTTCTTAAAAAGTACAATGGGTATTTCCCATCAGATTCAGAATTTCACAAATCACCTATTTCTGGTACTTAACATTATAGGTAGATACTTCCTTAATATTCTAGCATCTCTAAAGGAGATGGTAGAGAAAAGTGTTCCGTCTTTCCTTTCTTCCTATCTACTCATGCAACTACTGAACTCTTGAGTCAGAATTTAATTTATAGAGAAAGGAATTTAAATTTTTAGCTATAAAAAGTGGGAGGTTGGTCTTGGTATAGTCTCAAAACTATGATTGTGTTTTTCAAAAGAGAAATTAAATAAATATTTTAGGGTAAAATGTGAAAGGGAAAACTGGCTGAAGAAGCTATCTGAACAGACATAAAAATAATGCAAACCAACAGTGCCACTGTACCCTCTGTGTGACTGTCTGATGAGTCTTCCTAAACAGACCCTCAGCATCTCTGGTGCAAAGTGCATTCTCACCCTCTGTTTTTATTCTCAGCTGTCCCCAGAACTGAGACGAGTACCTGAGAAAGTTAAATACATGCTGCTGACCCTAAACAGAACAGATACTGCTTGCCTGATCTACCTCATAACTGATTAAAGGAAAATCAATATGGAGAGGTCAGAAACTGAAATTATGAGCTTACAAATTTTAGTTTTACCTTCAAAACCAGAATTCAGAAGGTGCTCCCCCAGGTCACAACCAAACACCCTCTCTTTCAAGATCCCCCGTTGTTTCAGCTTCTGTTTTGTTGGACGAGACTTCATGAATGTGCGCAAGAAAGTAATGAGCTTGCCGTGCTTTTTAGACACTAAAAAATAAAAATAAAGAGAAAACACCTTAGTTGTGTCGAGCTTACATTTTACATAGTGTGAAAAGAAAGATATTTCAATAGGCTGATTGCAAAATAATCTATTACAGGTACACTTTATATTCTGTAGGAAATTTTCAACAGAAGTTTAGGAAGTTGCTTTATCAAAAACATCATAATTTTGCACTTTCTTCTCACCAGCCTATGACCTTACTTGATGGGACTGTGAGCAAATTTAACTATTGTAATCTGTGACCAATTGGTAGTTTACCAATCAAGGTTGGTAAACTAACGATCTTCCCAATGCATATCTAAAGGACGCTACAGGATTATGACTGGGACCTGAGTCTTACTCTAATATATTGCTTTGGAGATCATAATAAGTAAGACTGAAAATGCTGTCAATTTGGTTTGCATTTCGAGTCAATTTCTAAAATACAGTCAGCTCTCCACAGCTTCTGCATCTGCAGATTCAAACAATCACAGATCGAAAGGCCTATGATGGCTGTATCTGTATCGAACACGTACAGACTTTTTTTCTTGTCATTATTCCCTAAACAATACAGTATAATAACTATTTATGCAGTATTTACGTTCTATTAGGTATTATAAGTAATCTAGAGATGATTTAAAGTATATGGGAGGATGTGCATAGGTTGTATACAAATACAACATCCTTGGATTTTAGTATCCTCAAGGGTCCCGGAACCAATCCCCCGTGGATAGCAAGGGACAACTATATTTTACTTGGTGGTCAGAAATTTTCAAAGCATTTGTAATCTGGAAAATAAGACTGAAAAAAGAAAAACCTCCCTCTTTCTCATTTTATAATGAGGACAATCTGATTACGATATAGAACATATTTATCAAACTGATGGCTATATAAATACAAAACACATATAAAAAAAGCATCAGATCGTCTATTAACATTCATCTGTAGTATACTAAATATATCACCTTAAATCCTTTGTAGATCAAGGCATGAGATAAGTAAATTAATGTATAGTCAAATATTTCCACTGATTGATATATTAGAAAGATAACAGTGAAAGAACTGAAAGCAAACAAACCCCTAAAACAACGACTTTAGCTGAGAAGTACAGCCTACAGGGAATACTGCTCCAAAAGTCAACATACAACAAATAACCTAAGCTTAGAGATTAGTTGCAGGATAGAAGACTAAGCCACATGGCCTCAATCCTCCTACTCAGTTTGCAGACGATTACTGGGAGTCTCACTGAATTCTAATATGTGGATTCTTGAGTGAACCCAAATCTTAAATCTCTGGAACGGATGAAGCAGGAATTCTGTGTGCAGAGAGTAATTTGTGGCCAAATGGACCACTAAATGGGTTACTCCAGACCAGATCAGACATTTGCCATCCATTTCTTTTCATTTTATGGGAAACACTATTTACAGACCTAAACATCTTTTCTATGAACTGTGTGAAGGTGATCAACCGTAACTGTTTTGTCCATTACTGAGAAGTTTCTGGGATATGAGATTTTCAGTGCTAAAACCAGAAAAGTCCTGGGCAAACTGAGACGAGGTAGTTACCCTAGAATGCACACAGATTAAGGCGAAATTTATTTTTTCTATATCAATTATTGAAAATTTACTTAGAATCGTCAGTATAATTGCGATGCTATCTCTGACATGCTCTGAAACTCTGGGTAAAGTACAACCTCTCTTGTATCTGAGATTCCTTGATGTAAAACTAAATGACATGCTCTCTTATCTGCTAATGAGACATTTATCACACACTTGGGTAACTTCAGAAGTATGTCACATAATATAATATTACTATATTACAAGTTATTGGACTTGTATGAGTTTTATCCTCCCCTATTTGCTAGCAGATTGTGTTATGAATCTTTGGTAGAGAGGCCATCAAACCATTTCTGTGCATTTTCAAATATTTTCTACTTAAACTTTAAAATAATTTTGACAAGATTTATTAAAAAATACAAATGAGTTTGGTTTGCAATAACTTAACATATTTATATATGTATTTATATATTTTTTATTAACATATTTATATATCTGAAAGAATTTTAATTTCTACAATATTCAATATTTCCATCTTGAAACAGGGCATGTCATCATTTTTCTAGACCTTTTCTATCTCTCAGTAAAGTTTTCTAATTTTCTTTATGAAAGGACACATTCCACATATTTCTTGTAGATATTACCAGGTATTTTACATTTTTTTTGCTGCTCTTGTAAAATAATAGTTTTCTTCAATTGTAGTCTTAACTGGTAATTACTGGTATGCTAGAAAATGATTTCTTTATGAATCGCTTAAATCTGATCATTTACTAAACTCGCAACAATTTCAGGAGGATTTTAGTTGATCCTTTTGGATTTCATGGATATATAATTGTGTCAAAGCAAATATAATAATTCTTTTTTCCGATAGGGATAATTTCTTATTTCTGTTTCAGATTTTAATAACTAGCCAGAACTTCCAAAATACATGTTAACAGTAGGCATTCATATTTTGTGCCGAATTTGATGAAAATATCTGTTGAATTTGACAACTGTACATGATCTATATGAGAAACCATTCTTTTAGTCTCAGATTTCCAAGAACGTTTCAAAGGAATGGGAATTGAATCTTAAGTATTATTCGTTCAGCAATATGTAAGTAAGTACCTACTATATCTTAGGAACTGTTCTAAGATATGAGATCACAGCGAGAACAAGTGAGAGAAGTTCCTTGCTGTCACAGAGCTCACTGAGGGGAGAAAGACAGTGAACAATGATAATGCCAATATAGCCAGCATTTATTTTATGTTTTAGTAAGTACCAGCAACTGCACAAGTGTTTATTAACCATTCATTTCTCACAGAACCCTATAAGGAGAATACTATTATTATTACCCATTTTTAGATGAAGAAACTCAGGCACAGAGTGCTAAGTCACATGTCTAAGGGCACATAACCAGGATCCAAAATTAGGTGATCTGACTCAAAACCCAAGCTCTTGCCCACTATATGATACTGCCTAAATGAAGACAAGGTAACTTCAGATTGCTTTTAGCTGCTAGTAAGAAAATGAACAGAGTGAAGCAAGAGTGATGAGAGAGAGAAAGTACTTTGGACAGGGTGCTCAGGGAAGTGCTGCGTTAGAAGAGGTGAGTGTAGTGAGCAAGGAAGACAGTGCTACGAAATGAGGTTGAAGAGGTATGCAAAGGCCAGGTTCCAGAGGCCATAACACAGTTAAAAAAAAGCAAATCCTAATATTGAAAATAACCTGAAAAAAATGTAACTAACAATTTATGAAATTGTTAACACTGTCAACAGAGAGAAATTATTTTAAATAACTTGTGAACAGTAAACTGACTGTGCATGGTTATGAGATATATTCTAGAGACAAAAAAACTATAAAGTAATATTTAACTTCATTCAACTGCTTTATCATTGGTAATAATATTGGTAATGTAATTCTGAAACAATTTTATACATATCGTGGGACAAAACAAATAAATATACTAATGTTATTAGGAACCAAGATTTTTCAGTGTGAGAGAAAAGAGATACAATAATAAAATCAAAGTTAAAAAACCCCTGTAATGTTAACTTTGAGCTGCAAATGTGAACACGAACTCAAAATTAAAATACACATACATTTTCCCTAAGCCCTAGCCACTGAAAAACCTTAGAAACAATGACATTCCAGTTGCAATGAAGACCTTTGGTCTCAGAGCTGGGTTTCTAAGTATCATTCCCTAATATAATAAAACCAGGACTCCTTGGAGAAATGCCTGTTTGCCAGTTGATAGTAGGGAAAGTACAAGGTGAGCCTGGGAAATTCTGTTGTGACGGAAAGCAAGGGAAACATCCACACACCCATTAGGAGATGCCAAAAGGACTGAGTTGAATGGACTCCCACTGGCCAGCTTTGGGACATCATAAAGATTCGAACATCATAAAGAATGATAACTTATTGTAAAACATCAATAAATAAAAATCCATGAGTCCACAGTAACACTCCCCAGAAGAAAGGAAGGAAGGAAGAGAGTAACAATTTTCAGCACAAATGGAGCTAGAACATTTAAAAAACTGCATGAGTAGTTTGCCATATTGAACTGGGCTCCCCACTAGTAGAGAAAGAAATAGGTTTATTTCTTTCACATTATTTAGCAATATAATATCTGGAATTATTAATTGGAATTAATTATATAGTAACCAGAAAATACATATGTTCACAATTCAATGATAACTGTATGAAAACAGATTTATAATAATGATCCTCCAACCAAACTCTCACACATAATAAAATTACATTAGTCAGAGGGGTTGTAGAACTGGACTTTCCAGGACACTAGGTAGCTTTGACTCTGTTTTTGGTGTGCTAAGTTTGGCTCAAGAACAAGGAAACGTGGCTATCTTTTCCTGTTAAAGACTGTTCACATTTATTTTTCCTAAATAATGACATAAGATTCAATTAAGTAAGGGCTGCAATCTAACACAAAATTAAGACCAGTGAAGAGTGTCATCAGCAACTCTGTACCCCCATTTGGCATTTGAGGGTTCTGGGAAAGTGCTGATATATGTGCAACCTGACTTCTACTCTGTATGGCCACCTTGCTTCCGTTACTTTTCCAAAAAGCATTATAAAATAAACTGGGAACTTTAAATCTAAACTTGTAGTGGGAGCAGGAGGGGTGGGTGTGGTCTCGCTGCCAACCTATATTCCAATCTGAGACATTGAAATGACTAATATTCATAATGGTGCTTAGACACACAGGCTCAAATGAAGACACACAGTCTTCGAAGGAAGATTAAACTATCTTCTACACAGTTTTAGTGTTGCTGTTATTGCAGTTATTACAATTGGCATTCTAATCCACTGTGGTATAGATAGCTGTGGTGAAAAGCTCTGGCACCCATAATTAAATAATCAATTATCTATCAAGATAGACAAATTTCATTGCATTGGAAATTTAAACTAATAAAAACATTCAATTTAGTTATATTCAAATTGGAAGATCTAACAACACTTAAATATAACTGTCTCTTCATATTGATTTTTTCTTCACTTTATATTTTTTTCCCATTTCTTAGACAATAAAACGGTTGAACTTATTTCGGACACTTACACTGCTCCCGACCCTGTTCATTATAACAAACTAGCAAACTAGTTAGTAAAACTACCTTTTGAGGAATAGAAATATGGAATCCTGTCAATTACATCAGAAGACTTCTACTGAGGAAGGTAGAGTTGGGGTTTGGTTTTAGACAGTTAAGTGATTATAAATCCATTTCAACGGAGGAATATTAGAATGCAGTGGTTAAGGGTGTTAGGGTTAAGGTCCACCAAAAATGCTGGATTAAATAAATGAAAATGATACCAGTGGCATTGGTACAGACAAAATACATCAAAAATAAAACACAAAACAATACTTAGGACAAAAGCAAATCATACCACTCTATATTCAAATTCCCTCTTCTAGAGTTAAAATGCAACATGTGCCACAATGCTAACTTCTTCCATATTAGCCACGATAGATTTTATATCTGCAATCTTTTTTCAAACCTGAGACAAACCCAACCAGACCAGTCTTTCCAGTAGTTAAAAGCTTTGGCAGTATGACAAACAACTTACTATCTTCAAGGTAAATCTTTACGATACTAATAACCAGTTTATAGGGATACACTAAAAACATACAGTTCAGTAAGGCATCGTGAACTTTGACATGGAGAGGTGGGGCACTGAGTGTTTCTAGTTACACAAGTATAATATTTCTCCAGCAAAACCAAAGAATTATTACTTTCTCATAATACTTCACCTAATCCAGAGTTCTCTAAATTGGTTCTCAGAAATCTTCTAGACTGATCTGAGAGAAGTCTGGGCTTGGATTAATTTCTCAGGGTGTAAAGAAAGATGATTTTATGCATTAAGATCTGTAATAAATTCAGAAAGTCAAGCAGACAAAATGAGAAGGTAGAAGTGGGATACTTAGTACCTGAAGAGATTGTCCCGATTAAACCTAAGGTATAATAAAGTATGAGTGTAACGTTTAGCATGTCAAATGGCTTTTCACAATTGTACACAATATCCCGCTCAAAGTCTTTAAACACAGATTTGACGACCATCTGGTAGAAATTTAACAGAGGGGAATAGAAATATAGGCAACTGAACTACACGATATTTAAAGGTCTCTTACAAGTTCCCAAATTCTAAGTCTCTGTTGCATACTTTGAAATATTTTATGTTAATAAATATGAAAAGATTTGAATTTTAATATGAAATACCATAATCTTGCTCTTATTTAAGACATAAGAATATATCTATTCATATCAATAAATATGGAGAAAGGATTTTTCTCTAAGCAACATCAAACTGATTTTTTCTTACTTAGTTATTATACACATGGACTAAAAAATTGTTCTAAATACAATGTTCTAAAAAATTCTGCTCTTCAAAAGAATATCTAAACAGTGAATTTTAAGAAAAGAAAAAAATTGCTGAGACAAGAAGCCTACTGTATTATGCTTAGTTTTAACCTGATTACTATTTAAAAGGCTACTGGCCTAAAGCTTCCTTAGGTTTGTATTAATATAAGTCTTTAGAGACTGTTTTCAGGACAAACTTGGAAAATATGGAAATATAAGTTGTGGTATATACTTAGAAGGGAATACTGTAATGTAGTTAAAATGCATATACTGATCCAGAAGTGTCACAGATAAATCTCATAATATGTAATTTTGAAGAAGGTTTGATACAGTGTCATTCCATTTCTATAAATTTTAAAAACATGCAAAATGATAATACATATTTTTTATGGCTACATACACATTGTAGTTCAAGTATAAAAACATGCATGGAAATGATAAACACTAAATTCAGAATAAAGGTTCTCTCTGTAGGAGAACAGGATTGGGGGAGATACACAGCGGGGTTCACCTATATCTGTACTGCTTTATTTATTTTTGTGAGATCAGCCCTGTGCTAACATCTGCCAATCCTCCTCTTTTTTTGCTGAGGAAGACTGGCTCTGGGCTAACCTCCATGCCCATCTTCCTCCACTTTACATGGGACGCCGCCACAGCATGGCCCGGGATGCAAACCAGCAAACCCCGGGCCACCGCAGCGGAGCACGCGCGCTTAACCAGTTGCGCCACCGGGCCTGCCCCTGCTTTATTTTTTTAATTTAAAAAAAGGGAAAATACGGGCCGGCCCTGTGGCTTAGCGGTTGGGTGCGCGCGCTCTGCTGCTGGCGGCCCGGGGTTCGGATCCCGGGCGCGCACCGACACACCGCTTCTCTGGCCATGCTGAGGCCGCGTCCCACATACAGCAACTAGAAGGATGTGCAGCTATGACATACAACTATCTACTGGGGCTTTGGGGGGAAAAAATAAATAAATAAAATCTTAAAAAAAAAAAAAAAGGGAAAATAAATCCGAGGAAATAATATGGCTAAATGTTAAGATATGAAAAAACTAGATGATGGGTACATGGATATTTGTCACATTATTCTCTTAAACTTCTCTGTATAATCAAAGTTTTGAGTAATGTTTTACAGTAAGTACACCTACATTGGGCTCCAATACTTCTATCGGTTCCTTAGCTCTGATTCCCCAGGACAGTCATGACCCCAAGGCCTATTTCTTTTGGTCATATTTTCCAATTAGGGATTGTGTCCTATGTTGACTGGCCATTCAGTGTTCCTCTTAGTGAAATAACTGTTCATACTCTTTTCACATTTTAGTTATTTCACTATCGGCTGTCCTTTTCTTAGATCGGCAAGAATGCTTCATATGATCCGGAAATAAAACCTTTGTCAAGTACACATGTTACAAACATCTTTTCCTAGTCTGTGGCTCATCTTTTATTGTACAAATTTTTAAGTGTCTTTATCTATGGTTTCCATGCTTGAAGATATCTTTCCTTACCCTAAGTCATAAATTTATTGTCCTATTTCTTCTCAATCTTCTTTTTCCTAAAACTTTTTCTCTTTTTCAGGTTTTCAGTTGACTCGGAACTTTTGTGTGTATTTAGGGTGAGGTAGAGACACAATCTTATTTTTTTCTTTATGCATAATCTGTTATTTCATCACCTTCTCTGAATAATCCTTTCTCTACTGGTTTGTAAGACTGATTCTAACAGTGTGAGGGGTCTGTTTCTGAGTTCTCTCAATTCTATCAGTCTCTCTCTCCACCAACACCTCACTTTCTTAATTTCTAGCACTTTAGTCTTAATGTCTGGAAAGATGAGTCCCTCCACTTATTCTTCAAAACTGCCTTTATATTTTCAGCCCTTTACTCTTTCATATGAATTTTAGAATCAGCCTGTCAAATTACAGGAGGAAAAAACACTTTTGGGAATCCGACTGAAGCTGTACTGAATTATAGATTATTCTGGAGGAGAACTGACTTCTTTATGATATTGAGCCTTCCTGTCCATGAACACAGCATATCTCACCACTTATTAAAGATTCTTTTAGGTCCTTCAATAATTTTTTCTAATCTTTTTCCATAAAAGTCTTGCATACTTTAGTTATTCTTAGGAACTTTATGATTTTTGCTGCTATTGTAAATGGTACTATTTTCTAATCATTAACACTAGTGTATAGAAATGCAATTAGCATGGTGTCCCCGACTGTGGGGCTCCAATCGTGCCTTTGTGACATCTGGCTGTATGAGTGCGGACAAAGTACCTAACTCTAAGTACTTCATTGTCCTCCTCTATGAAAAAGTTAAAAACAGTATCTACCTAATAGGATTATTGTATTAAATAAGCATGCAAAGAATACAGATTTGCTTCTTCCTTTACAATCTTTTTATTTCATCTAATTCCACTGAACCTCCAATAAATGATTATCTTGTTCCTGACTCAAAGAGATAGTCACTTATGTCTCACGATTAAGGATAAACTTTTCTTGAGGTTTTTGGGTAGAAACCTTAAATAGATTAAATAAATTCCCTATTCCTAATTGCTAAGATATATAAAATGAACAAGCGTTGACCTTTATCAAATGATTTCTCTGCATCTATTAAGATGGTCATTTAGTTTGTCTTGTTTAATTTTTAAGCTTTGAAGGTGGCAAACTAAATTTATACCCACTTTTAAAAGTCTTGCTTTTATACTTATATGATGAGTCCACTTTACTCCTACTTCCCCTCTACCCTTTGCAAGGATGTAAATGAGTGCAAGAGACTTGGGCAAGTGGTAATTTAAAAAAAAATAAAGTATTAAGCCATGGCAAAGTTCCCTCTTAGAAACTGTAATAAACATAGGAATACTGTAAACATATTAGAAGTGACTTTCAGTAAAGGAACACAAACATAAAAGAACTCTATAGAGTGCAAATGTAGACAAAGAATTCTAAAAACAGAAAAACTATAATAGGTTGCTAATGCCTAAAATAGCAGCAAAGAAATATGACATATATTTACATTTATAGTCTTAAGTAAATAGCTGAAGTGAACTGTATTACTTAGTATTTTCAAATTTATTAAAAGGTGTATTGGCAGGAGATGCAAAAATTAACTTATTTTTAGCGAGCATTGTCATACGTCCTGAAAGGATCCTTCGGCAACTGAGAAAGAAAGCTTTTGAACAAGTTTAGTCAGCACACATGGGAAAATGTGATATAACTCTTATTTAAGTTTCTAGCTTTGAGTATATCAATTAAATTAGTTTAAACTAAACCAATAAAGCTTTTATTTGAAAATAAGTGGACTCAGAAATTCATGAGAGCAATACCTCTAGAATCTCTTAAAGAAAAATTTCTAGGTAGTTGAGCAAGATTCTAATATGTGACTCAAATATTAGTTAAACAACTGAACTAAAAACACTTTTTCCAGCAACTCAGATATAAAACCTCTTGTAACTTTTCCTTTTTCATAATATAAAAGAGCTTTAATATAAATACAGCTTTAGGTTGAATAATAATATAAAGGAAGCTCTTTAAGCCAATATCTGAAAATACCCATGAATAATTTTGATAATATGCTTTTTGGTCTTACAAAAAACACCCTCCAAATCAGAGTAAAGAAGTCTCTTGCAAACCAAACTCGAAGTTTTTATTTGAAGGAATAAGGACATCCCCAAGAAATTCTGTACTGACTCTATTTTTATCTCTGTAAATCTTCTGGTTGATCTTGTGTTAGATCTGCCCTCCCTCTGGCTCTGCCCACTGGCCCGTTCCCAATCCTACAAAGGCATTAGGAAGAAAAAGAAAAATTGCATCCTAAACCAGTTATCCAACAAAAAGTGATGAAGGAAAATCTAGAAACCACAGTACTCTCCTAACAATAAGGAGAGCACAGCTAGCATTACTGAGTGCTGACATGTGCCAGGGCTTTACACGTGTTAGCAACTGAAACTCAGTCTGTGTCAGCATCACCCTCTACACGACTTAAACTCAAAATATAAGCCAGCATCTGATCACTAGAATTTTCTCCTTAAAAGTTTATGTCAGAAGAACAGGTACATTAAATAAAATCTAATTAATTTCTCATTACATTCTGTAATGACTTTTACATGTAAAAGAGTTAGAATAATGACACTTTATACCTTCCTCTCTTCTATATATCCATCTCTAAAGACCTAATACTCACATTTCAATTTTTTGTCTTTAGTTTATTTGGTGCTACCCTATAATATCTAAATATATAGTTTTTGAATGTAGTAAAAATATTCGGTAAACATAAAATGTCAGCAATTCTATTTGAAGATTTACAAATGCATACTTGAATCAAATTGAAAGCTTGTATGGCTTTCCAATAATAAAACAGTCTGATAAAGGTCAGCCATCCAATCACGCTTAGTACTGACCAGGCATGAGCAAGTGAAAATGGACTGGACCACGACTGTGGAGACATGGTTTTAGTCCTGTTTCTGCCAATAACTTGCTCTAAGATTTTAGACAAGGCAATTAACCAGCTTAGATCTCAGTTTAATATTACGAAAAATGAGAAGTTTAACCATGCCATTTACGAATTCTAGATTTCAGTGAAAATACCTGAGAAATTATGAAATACTCTGAGAAAGTATAGAGTCAAACAAGCATAGAGAGCTCTGAAGTCTGTGGAAAATGTCTTTGTTTTAGAAAAATTTATCAGGAGGAAAAAAAGGACATCATATAAAACTTCACTGGAAAGCTGTATTAAAAAAATAAATTAGGCTTTCTAAATCATCTTGGAAAAGGCTGGTATAAAAATTTAAGATAGATCACTGTTAAAATTATTGTATTAAGTACAGTGTATTAGGTTTAGCACTTTTTAAGGTAAATGAATTTTAATGAAATTAATCATTTTATTTTTCTCGATGAAAATTTAGACTAGTAATAAGGGGTACTTATATAACTAATTAATACAACATGCTTATAAATATTTCTAAGACTTGATGCCTAATTGTACTATCTTTAATTGTTAAAGACATTCACAGTTGTTGCTCATGCCATATGATATACTATTGTTTGTTTCTTTGATTTATTTGCTAGCAAGTCTTTGGTGAACAGTACAAGGGCCATTTATAATATTGTTTTTACTAGAAAATGCCGTTTACTTTGGAAAGATTAATTTTTGAGCCAGGTTTCAGGAATTCACTGTAGTAAGAGAAAAAAAGATAAATACAGGTTCTGAACTTATGAAAATTTATATCCTACCAGGTTGATACTCAAAATGCAAAATCCTTACTGTCTCTCTAGGAACTACTAAGTTTACTTCTAATTTTTAAAGCAGGAATATAGCAGTTTCAGCCTTGAATCTCATTCCCCTTTCCCTCCAAAGCAGATGTCTAAGAAAATCTTTGGATAAATTTGAGTATTAAATCTTAATATACCGTTGAAGCTATTGTGGAACAAGAAACAGAATCATTTTTTATCAATATATCATAAGCAATTTTGGAAGTAAGAACAAAAACACAGTTCTCAGACTGTGTGTATAACAGGTGCAAGGGACTACCACAGAGAAAATATCTGGGACCAGCCCAGGGATGACGTTCTGGAATGTGGACGGCTGTAACAGTTTTAATATTTGTACATTCCAACCTCAAAGGAAGGAAACCAGGTATTTGAGAAATGTTATGTACATGCAATGCTAAATTAAAAATAGCACTGACAGGAATGGCTCTTGACTGAAAAACTGGAAAGCTACAAACAGTTATAGAAGTCAAATAGGCTTCCATTTACTTACGAGAGAGAAGAGGAGACATCTCAAAGGGGATTACTGACTGAAATGCAAATAGATGACACTAGGGATCTAGAAAATAAATCTGTAGTAAATTTTAGAGAAGAATTTTTCAGACACAAAAGAGATAAGAACAACTCCCTCGGGAAAAGAGAAGTAGAAAACAGGCCACAAACTGGTTCTTCAGAATATCCAGCACAACTCTTCTGTGGAATGGCATGCCTGTGGTTAACTGAAATATTTGGCTATTTGACTAAAAATGTATCTCTTTTTTGGGGTTAAGAATGAAACCAAAGCAACATTATGTCGCTGCTCTTCCTAGAGGAGACATAAACAGCTGCAACATAGAAGGGCATGATGTGTTAGATCTTTTTTTTTTTTTTTTTTTTTTGGTGAGGAAGACCAGCCCTGAGCTAATATCTATCGCCAATCCTCCTCTTTTTTTTTTCCCCTTTTTCTTCCCAAAGCCCCAGTAGATAGTTGTATGTCATAGTTGCACACCCTTCTAGTTGCTGTGTGGGACGCGGCCTCAGCATGGCCGGACAAGCAGTGCGTCGGTGCACGCCCAGGATCCGAACCCGGGCCGCCAGCAGTGGAGCACGAGCACTCAACCGCTAAGCCACGGGGCCGGCCCCTGATGTGTTAGATCTTTAAAAATCATAGCTCCCTTGGGAAAATGGTCATCAGGTTAAAATAAGGCAGTTATTATTTACATTATACATTTACTCTTCCAGGAGCTACAAATTTCAGTAGTAAATATCAAAGAAGGTTCAAATTTAGCTTATGTGATTTTAAGATGATAGAAACAAGCTATACAAATTTATTGCTAAAACTGATACTGACTTTTATTTAAAAATTTAAATTACAAATTAAAGCAATAAATGTGATTGGGCCCTCAATTCTGTACAAAAACAAAGTAAAAAAATTTTTGTAACTTCGTGACTGTACCATCTCAGTTATTATATAAAAGATTGTGACTAATTTCATTTCTAAATACAGAATAAAAAGATTTGCATTTTAGCAGAGGAGAGTAGGAGGAAACATGAGGTGGATTTAGATTCCTGACAGTAAAGTATTCTAACACTGGGATGGGATATAATATATGGGCTATAAAAGCATCTCTGCTAAGGATTTTAAAATAATATGGGCTCTACTTTTCCAGGATGAACTAGTGCTATTTGATATGAAGCTTAAAAACTAGTACTATTTTGGGAGGACATTTATTTATATATTCTCTCATAAAAATTAAAGTATAATAACTACATAGTCTTAGGAATTCAGTAACATCAAAGGCAAGAGGACTATCAAAAATACTACAAGAAGTTCTAGAAATCTGAAAAGTTAGAACCTTAATCTTAACAGTGTAACAACTCTTTTCTTGACATTATTTTTTCTTTTTTGATTAGTTTAAAAATGTAATCATATTCACTTTGATATCATATAATCCTTTGCACTTTATTAAGCTATGAAGTTCGGTGTGGAACACTGATATAGGTGTTATAGGTAGTTTTTGTGGGTTGGTTTGTTTTCTTTTTCTTTTTTTGCAGGAGCTAGAGGGGAAAGGTTCTAAATTTGGAGAGCACAGAACTGATAATGAGGACCCTTAGTTAAAGGCAAAAGTCTTAGAAGCCTGCCCTACAGAAGACCTGACCTTTAGCATGGGGACTAAGAACATGGGCTTTGGAGTCAGATAGACCTGAGGGTTTGAATTTGAAGTTTCTCTAATCACTTCTCTGTTTCTAAGATCTTGAGCAAATTACCTATTTAGGTCTCAATTCCCTCAAACACAAGGAGAATGACCTATCATTCAGGATTACTATGATGCTTACATGAAATTACATATGCCAAGCACTTAACTCAGTTAGTGTCAATAAACAGGAGTTATTTTTACTACTATAATTTCTCTTTACCTTTCGTCTGAAACTTTTAGAATCATCCACGGTGCAGGGCTAGCTAGAACCTGAGCCAGCCTTCCAAACTAGGTTTAACTGAATCTGTTTGTACCTCCTAAATTCAGGGCTGAGATCACTCAGGAAAGGTGCACACAAGTATAGGATCACTTTCTAGTTCTTCCTCCTATAACTGTCTTAAATGTAAACTTACCCTAAGAAACTTCAGATTTCTGCTCTCTTCTACTATTGAATACCATATAGTACTACACAATACTTTAAAAAAGAGAAGTTGTGGTCTCAAACCATTACCATATGAGCAACAGGTGCTTTCTAAAAAGTTGACAATGAAAAAGAGCTCTAAATTCTGAAATTCTCCATTTATAATGGTTTTGAAAATTAAAATACTGATATCATTCAAACAGTGGGAGAACATTCCTGAAAAGAAAAACATTCAATTTCTTAACAAGGCTGATCTGTATTTCAGAAAAAATTCTGGTCCCCTGTTACCTTAATGAAAAATATTTATCACCAAGGTCTTAAAGAAGCACCTTATAAATATACCCTAGTGGTAAAAAAAAATCGCTGCAAGAGGAAAAAGAGTTAATACAAATATTTTATGGATAGAGATGGTTATTCTCACTAATGAGGAAAACAACACACAATACTTGAAGGTTAAAGGGCAGAAGGGTTACTTCCTTATACTAATTTAAACAGCCTCTTGATATAGTCTACCAAATTCTTTTTAGTAAATCAGTGCTGCCTATTTTCCATTAGCCAATAATTGAAATATTATTAACCAACCAGGACAAAATTTTAAAAATATGATATGTACTGGTTGCTTATGAAAGAAAGGTATGTTCTTTTAATCATGAAAACTTCTGTACTTTAATCTAAGGTCTAGAAAATATTAAGAAATAAGCTGATTTGAAATAGAAAAATAGGTATTTCCTGAAACTGACTACAAATTAATACCTACATGGTACAATCTACTTCAAAAAATGATTATCTCTCTACAAATATGACAAATATTAAAGCTCAACTATTCAAGTTCTGGATAATTAAATAATTAACCATTCACCTAAAAGCAACCAAGGAAACAAGTGCCTAAATATAATGTAAAAATAGTCTCAGTGAAACATTACGAATGTTGTTGGAGTCAGACATTTGAATAATTGATTGAGATTTCCTTACCTCTTGCTTGGCACTGCTTTAGGATCAATACTTAAAATTACTCCAAATGACTATATTTAGCAGTAGATTCGACAGGATACAACAGCTCTGCATTCCATACAAAAGCGTACAGAATGAATCAGTCCCACGGGCTCAGACCTTATCCACCACAGGATAATTCCAAGTCAAACCTCTGCAGCACTCTCAGGTTCTGGCTATTTTCAGGCCCCTCTTTCAGCCTGAGCTTTCATGGCCGGGTTTTTGGTCCCTAAATCAAGCCGAGCCAGCTTGCGTGTGTGCACAGGAGCTCTGAGAGCTCTCGCCTTCAGGAGCTAATCCTTCTCTCTCAGCAGTCCTGCTCTGCAACACCACAGACAGGCCCCAGCCCAAACCCACACTTGCAGAACAGGCTTCACTAGCATAGCTCCACCCATCAACTTCACACAGGTGAACATTTCCTGCTCACAAAACACCAGTATGAAATTAATATTTAATTATGTCTTTAATCTTTTAAAAAGTTACTATTCAGTTGTTTATATTTGCTATCTAGATCCGAGACAGTGTATCCAATGAAAATGATGATACTTAAGACACAAATAAAATAAGTAATTGATCAAGCAGGAAGTACTGCCAGTAAAGGCAGAATCATTAAACTAGGAGCAACAGGCTAAGAAAACACACCTTTTAATATCTTTGCTGATATTCAGCTGTGACTGTTATTCTACTAACATGTAAAAATAAAGAAGTACCAATTTATGCTACCTCTATGTGAAAAATTCTGAGACAATAATCTAGTGAGCATCTATGAGCGGAAAAAATTTAAAACAATTTTTTCAGAATTGAAAATCCAGAATTAAACAAATTTCCCCGTGTATGACCTCCTCCTTCATACGCTGCCCAGGTGTTAAATATGAACTCTACTTATACAAATATTGAAGAGGTTCAATATTTATACTAAATAACAGTACTGCACTGTGTTAATCCAATTAGAATTATTTGAAGAAATAAATGAATTGGAAGACATTAAAATGTTACTATGTGCCAGACATGATTCTAAGTACTTTACAGATATTCTTCACTATAATCCTATGAAGTTGATTCTAATATTATCTCATCTTAGAGATAAGGAAACCAAGGCAGAGGGGTTAAGCAGTTGTCAAGATCACACAAGTAGGAATTGTCAGACTCAAGATACCAAGGGAGTATTAGCATGCACCACAAATAACTATTCTGCTATTGATTAACTTTATTCTTTCCTTACTCTCTGAACATAGCTCTGAATATAAAATTGTTGATAAATGGTAAGCCACAATAAGAAAAACAATGAACTGATGTGATTTCAAAATATGAAAGACCACAGAGAATTCCAATATGTGGCAGGAACACAACATGTTAATTTTTACCAGTGGAACAGCTGTGAATTTTTGGATTTTGTTGAATAGGAAACGAGGCTCTTATGGCTGGCCCGGTGGCTTAGCGTTAAGTGTGCACGCTCCGCTGCTGGCGGCTCGGGTTCGGATCCCGGGCACGCGCCAACGCACCGCTTCTCCGGCCATGCTGAGGCCGTGTCCCACATACAGCAACTAGAAGGATGTGCAACTATGACACACAACTATCTACTGGGGCTTTGGAGGAAAAAATAAACAAATAAAATTATAAAAAAAAAAGAAAAAAAGGCAACGAGGCTCTTAAAGTTCATTCATAGTGAAGAAGGCAAAGCTACTTTTCTTTTTTTTATTTTTATTTACTTATTTATTTTATTTTGTATTTTTTTGCTGAGGAAGATTGGCCATGAGCTAACATCCGTTGCCAATCTTCCTCTTTTTGCACATCTGTGCCCATCTTCCTCCATTTTGCATGTTGCTGCCACAGCACGGCTTGATGAGTGGTGTAGTTCGCAGGATCCAAACCTGCGAACCCTGGGCTACCAAAGCGGAGCTCGCAAACTTAACCACTACACCACCCCAGGCCCGCCCCATCTTTTTTAAATTTAAACTAAAAACACCCCTCGTCCCACCCTTTCCTTGGTTAGTACTAAAGACAGCAAGGGAGGACAAAGGAAAGAGAAAGAAGGAATAGAGAAAGAAGAAGGAGCAGAAGTCCACGCTGTAGAAAAGCCCATTTGGGGGATAGTGAGTACAACTCATAAGCCCCTCATATTACCAACATATAAGCACAGACAGGAATAGTCGCAACTGAGATTAGACTAAGAGACTATAATTATTTCAAAACAAAAAGTTAAAAAAATATGGCTGACAGAAAGGCATTCTGCTTTGTCTTCTAATGACTGCTTATGGCACAGGAGAGGTCATTTTTCTCTTGTGTTTAACAAAACGTTTGGACGCTATTCTGTGAAGGACTAAGATGTATCTGTATGGGCAGTAGGGGCAAGAGGAAACTGGAAAAGCAATGGCTACATTCCAATCATTCTATTATAACAATTACCTGAATCTTTCAAACCCTTCACAGAATGTCTGCGAATTCCGCCAGCTTCATGGCCAAAAATATATCCAGACTCAGATCACTTCTCACCACGTTTACAACAAGCATCCTGGTCTAAGCCACCATCATCTCCTGCCAGGCCCATTCCAACAGCCACTGCCAGTCTCTCTTCTTCCACCACGTCCTCTCCTACCCTCAACACAGCAACCCAAGTGTTCCTTTTAACAAGGTAAGTCAGATCAAACAACAACTCTGCTCGAAACCTTCTAATGCCTTCCCACTAATTTTAAATGAAAGCCAAAATCCGTACAGTGGTGCCCAGGCCTCACAGAGAATCTGATCCCCTTCCACCTCTAGACCTCATCTCATGTCTTCACTCATTGCTCTAGTCAAACTGGCCATCCTGCTGATCCTTTCACAAGCTAGACACACATCCAGCTCAGCTCCTTACACTTGCAGTTCCCTCTCTGGAAAGCTCTTCCCCCAGGGATGTGCCCATTTCCCCTCCTCAACTCCTTCAGGTGTTTGCTCAAAAGAAACCTTCTGATAAGCCCTTCCCTGACCACTCTACCCTCTTCTGAAATTATAACCCAATATGAAACACATCCCAGCACTTCCTAACGCCTGTACCTCCCTTCGAGGCTTCTTTGTCTGAATAGCACTTATCATACTATATATTTTACATTTGTTTACTTTTTTCTCTCCATCTCATCACACTTGAATACAAACAGCAAAGTAATATTTCTGTCTGTTGTGTTCACTGTTTTAGCACTAGTACTTAATATGCACTCAATTAATTTCTGATCAATGAATACAGAAAATGACCAAAAACGGAAAAGTTGCTTTACTTAGGGCAAGGAGAAGACTGATTAGGGGTCTACTCCTAGTGCTGGCTAAACGGCATATGGGAGTTTAGGAAACATTTTTGATAACTATAGAGGAAATTGTTCATGTTTATAATTATTAATCAACTGTTTTGGAGCAAACACTATATATAAAGGATGCAAATTAGTATAAAATAGAATATCTGCCCACAAGCAAAACAATCTAGGTTGGGACACAAAAAAAGTGAAGTATTAAATTCAAAATAAGATAACTCATTGCCATATGCTACTTCCAAATGAGTGACACAAACAAAGCTACTGTAGGCTGAAATGTGTAGTCCTGTGTCATTCACAGTCTTAGGACCAGTATCATGGACTTATCTGAGAGTTTATTAGAAATGCAGACGCTCAGGCCCCAGCCTAGACCTACTCAATCATGATCTGCAGTTTTTAACATTATCAGGCCAACTGAATGCACATTCAATGCACATTGAGAAGCAATGGCCTAAGGAGCCTGTGTGAAGGACACAGTAAGTCTTTTCAGGCAGGAAAAAGATCATAGGCAAGGGAAGTGGGGAAAACCAAAGTACAGTGAGAGGAGAGCAAGGAAACATGTCACTGACGCTGAACATGGATAAGAAAAAGGAAAAAAAGGTTATGAAGATAAGTTAGTTCCAGTATTTATGGAGCACCTTAAATTCTAGGCTAAAGATTTTGGCACATATAATTCTGGCACAGAGAGAAATCACCGCAGTTTTCTGAAGTCAGTGATTACAAAACAAAAGTTGTATTCTGAAAATTTATTTTAGTAGTAAATATTAGGATAGAGCAATTCAACAGGCATTAATTGGGCATTCACTGTACATACATCCTGTGGGGGAGATAAAGACGAGTGATGCATACTAGTCACTTGTGAAGAGACTGCGATTTACGTGAGCAAGTGAAACAGCTGCTATTAGATTTGAATAAGGGTAAAGAAAAGATGGGGGTTAGGAGAGGTAGGTAAGGGAAGCTTTCACGAACAAAGCAGATTATGGCCTGAGTCCTGAAATACAAGGAGGTTTCACTGGACAAAATAGAGAGGAGGGCATCTCAGACTGTAGGAACAGGAGGAGCAGAGAGAAAGCTATGAAACCACATGAGAAGTTCAGAGAACAGAGAAGAAGAGCCCAGTCGAGTGCACAGGGAGCAAGACCAGGAGAATGGAAAAGGAGGGTGATGGAAACGCCACAGTGAAACAGAGTCTGGAGTTACATTTTATACACAATGAGGAAAGACTGAAAGATACTTTTTGCATTAATTAGAGAGGCGTTAGAGAAGATGACAGCTGAAACACAATTAGCAAATTAAGTAGGTTCCTAAAAGCATTTCTCTTCACCCTCCGTGTAATCCATCTTTTGCCCTCATTTCTGTTCTGTTCACGTAGGCCTTGTGGAAATCCAAACATTTTTATTTATTCCTATTGTAATAAAAGCAAAAGATATTAAATAAACATTTGTTTTGAGAGAGAGAACAATAAAATTTATTCAATGTTCTATGGTGGGAAGAATTCTGGGTTCTGAATTAATTAATCACAAATGAGTTAATCTATATCAAGTACTTGGTACACTACCTGGCACACGGTAATGACCACGTGAGTGTTGGCTGTGACCACTATTAGATGTCAGAAGATTTCATTAAGTCCTACTTATGAAACCTCAGGCAAGTTGTTTAACCTTTTTGAGTCTCAGTTGCTCCATCTGTTAAAAAAGGGGTGTGGTGGGGGGATAGAATGACATTCCCTACCCCTGATACCTCACAGGGTTGTATCGAGATCCAAATTCCAATTTAAATAATGGAAATACAAATATTCATAAACTCTAAAGCACACTACAAGTATGTGGTATTACAAATTTTCTGTTTTTCCCTGATGCAGAGTGAGAAAATATTGCCTTGATCTATCCCTTGCAATGTATTTGGACAGAAAACCTCCCTAGGCATTCTAGCATTTTGGTATTCCTTCAAATCTTATATCAATGCCTTCTAGGGTACTTATTTTACTATCTGATTCTTAAAGTATTAGCCTCCAGAATACAAGTAAACATATTTTCAATGGGAAGAATATTCAATAAATATTCCACACAGGATAAGTAAAAACCTGGGCCTATTTTACTTGATATAGAACGTCTGGTCACTTCATACTACAGTGACATGTAAAGATATATAGTTACAGCAGAGCAAAGTGCTGGAAACTCAAAGAAAGAAAACAGAAATAACCCAGAAGCAAATAAATTAAAATAAAGGAAAAAACCTAACATTAGGCAAAACTGCAAGTAAAACAACAAAAAAAAGCAAGCTACCAGAGAACCAGCTTCCTAAAAGAACACTACAAAGAATTTTTTGATTTCAAAATTATGCTACAAATTCAGGCTAATTTGTTACCTTATAAACTACATCTTAAATTAATATAAGGATTTCATTAGTATTACATCTAATTACTAAGTCTTCCCCCAAAATGAAAGCCTCAGCTACTTCTGAGTCTGCTAACCACAATAATTCAGCTATCATCAAAAAAGAAGACAAAAATTTATGAGGCAAACTCTATTCGAATGACCATCCAAAGAGGCTTCCTCCTCCACCACAATCCCATGAAAACGACTGTAGTTCATTTGTTTCAGTGGTATACTGTGAGGCATCAGCATATAGATTTATACCAACAAGCAGTATATTAAATAAGTATCTACCTAAACTAAATAGATCTAATTTATGACACTCTTGAATTTAAATGACATAATACACTAGATACACATAAATCAATAAATAATAATAGTTGACATTTATTAAGAATCCAGGGGCTTTAAATGCCTTATCCCTAATCTTCAAAAGAATCTTGCCTCACTTTTAGGTAAGGAAATTAAAAATCAGAGAAGCCAAATGATGCGCACACAGACAGCAAATATGGCCTAGGGATTAAAACTCAAGGTTGGAGCCAATGTTCTCATCCCTTCAACTTTTCACACAGGTATATAAATTAAATAAAATATCTGCATTAAATCTATTGTCACAAGATATCTACTTTATTGAGGTGGTTGCATTGAGAAGGACCCTTGGAAATTAGCTATTTGAACAGGATGGAGTTAAGAGGAGATTAAAATCTATATTTTTCATATTTTATAAAGTAATATATGTTAATTGGAAAGGTTAAATAATACAGAAGCAAACAGAGAAAATGAAACGTCTCTTGCTAGTCCATAATCCCATTCCACTTTCTAGTTAGGTATGTACCCTTCCTGATCCTCTTCTGTGAATTTACAATGGGATTATACTGTTCTGTGATTGTTTTTTCATTTAACAACACATCACAGGAAAAATTCCTCAGGTTAGCATATATGCCTCTACCCCATTCTTCTTGATGGTTGCAAAGTATTTCACAGTATGAAAGTATCGAACGTATTTTGAAAATCTGATTTCCACCATTTGTGTGTTAAAGTAATACTGCATAGAATATTCATCTGGATGGGATGTATATTTAAAAAATGCAAAGTGACCAATTCAACAATGAAAAAGTACTTGAATAGGTATTTCTCTGAAGAAGATATACAAATGGCCAATAAGCACATGAAAAGATGCTCAATTCATTACATTTCTGTATAATCGCCACTGCATCAACAGAACATTACTCTGGAACAGAGAACAGAACATCAACAGCACTCTGGAATCCTCTGTCCTACCCATCCCAATCATCTACCCCCTCTCTCCTCTCCAAAGGTAACTGCTATTCTCTCCAAAGGTAACTGCTATCCTAACTCCTAAGACCACAAAAGTCTTGACTTCTCTGATTCTGAACTCTCTCTATATATATATGGAATTACACAGTGTGCATATGCATGTATATCAGGCTTCTTTCACTCAACATTTATTTTTGTGAGATTCAGCCATGTTGCTGCATATAGCCGTCAACTCATTTCATTTTCATTGGTGTAGAGGAATCCATTGAATGAACACGCCTTTATTTATCCATTCCACTATGGATATACCTTTGAGTTTTTCTAATTTTTTGACAATTAGGAATAAGATTGCTATGAACATTCTATATATACTTAAGAGTGGTACTGCTGGGTCACAAGGTACCTATATGTCAAATTTAGTAGGTAATGCCAAACAATGATTGTCTCACATTACACTCTCATTAGCATTGTATGAGAATTCCCATTGATTTACATCCTTGCCAACTTTTGGTATCATTACTCTTAAATTTTAACCATTCTAGTGGGTGTGTATTGGAGTGTCAATAAAGTTCTAATTTGCATTTCCCTAAAGACTAATGGTGCTGACATCTTGTCATATGCCTATTGAGCATTTTGGATATTTGTTGTGAAGCAGCTGTTCAAGTTTTCACTCAATTAAAAAAATCAGTTTATCTGTCCTTTTCTTACTGATTCTTTACATACTTTGTATGTGATCTTTGTCAGATATGTGTACTGCAAATATCTTTCCCACTTTGTAATTTGCCTTTTTCGCTATCTTAACAGCATATTATGATGAAGTTCTGAACTTTAAGTTTAAATATTAAGCTTTTCAGTTATGATTAGTGCTTTATGTCTAACCCAAGATCATGAAAATAGGTCATGAAGGTATTCTACTGTCTTCTCTAAGTTTTATTGTTTTACCTTTCACATACAGATCCATACTTCTCCTAGAAAGGATTTTGTATATGGTGTTAAATAAGGATCAGATTTTATATATATATATATATATTTGTCCAGGTGACCTAGGACCATTTATTTAAATGAGTGTCCTCTTGACAATGCTCTGCAATGCCACCTTCATCATAAGTCAACTATCTATATACACACAGGTTTGTTTCTGGACTCTATTCTGTTTCACTGATCTGTCTATCCTAGCATCAATACCAGTATCTTAATTAGTGAAGCTTTAACAATAAATCTTGATATCTATATAGTAAGTTTCCCACTTTTTTTGTTCTTCAAAATTGTCTTGGGTATTTTTATTTTATTTTTTTGCTGAGGAAGTTTAGCCCTGAGCTAACATCTGTTGTCAATCTTCCTCTTTTTTTGCTTGAGGAAGATTAGCCCTGAACTAACAACTGTGCCAATCTTACTCCACTTTATATGTGGGTCACTGCCTCAGCATGGTTGACGAGTAGGACAGGTCCACGTCTGGGATCCAAACCCACAAACCCGAGCTGCCAAAGCACAGCACGCTGAACTTAACCACTACGCCACAGGGCTGGCCCATCTTGGGTATTTTTGGCTCAGCATTTCCATACAAATTTTAGAATCAGTTGTAAATTTCCATAAAAATCCCAACTCAAAGCTTGGGGCATTTATCAGCAACTCTGCCCTATTGGGCTCTGAACTCCAACCATGTTCCCCTAGTGCTGTGACTTTCTCTACTCCATCAGCAGATATCCTAGGGAAATAATGTGTCCATATACTGAGGTCACTTCTCTGGATTTCCTTCTTCTGCTTAATTAATCAGTAATTGTTTACTGCCTTATTAACTCTCCAATACTTCAAAGAGATATTTTTATAGTTCTGTCCAAATTTTCTAATTGTTCTCAGGGGAAAGGTTTATCTAAATTCCCTAGTCCTTCATTTTTAGAAGTTCGTGCCTCCTTCTCCCTCCCCCCCCGACACCCTTCTCTTTCTTTCCTTCTAGAGGAAAAGATAGATAACACGGGAGATGGGGAATTCCATCATGGAAAGTATAAAAAAGACCAAATGTTGAGCCCAGAAATGAAATATATGATACGAGAATTGAACAATTTATTAGATGGGTTTATGAGACGCCTACCCAGAGGGAAGAACCAGTGAACTTTAAGATAGGTCAATAGAAAGTATCCAAACTGAAAAGAGAGGCTGCCTGAAACATCATCAAAGAGTGTAACTGATGTATAAAGGAAAGGAGGGCAGGAGAATTGCACAAAAGAAATGTTTGAAGAGATAATAGCTGAGAACATTAAAAACTTGAAGAAATGTATCAATAAACAGATCCAACTGCTCAGTAAACTCCAAGCAGAATAAACAAGAAAACCACGTGTGCTTTCCCTTTCTGTTCCTCCCACATCAATCTCATCTCCTTCCATCAAACCATAACCTGTGGTGATTGAACTAAAAGCCAATTTCTGATGGACAAGTTTCTATCTTTCTTCCTCTTTTCTTTCCTCTTCTTCTCTCTCTCTCCCTCTCACCCCCCTCCCCTAGGACACCCACACATACACTTTCTTTTCCTTAAGGCACCACAGATACTTGCTATCTTGGTCAGGACTTAGTGACTCATTACTTTTATTTTTATATACACAAATAATTCAACATATTGAGAACATTAAGAAGAGTTCCAAAGGGAAATTTTTTCCTATTGCCCTTGTTGTGTAATAATATAGGGGAGCTTTAAATTTCACTCTCAAACTATAGCTGCATCTTTCAGACTTGGCATCTAACAGTGACAGATGGCAATGTTAAAAATAAATAGAACATTCAAGTTGTTTATACTGTGGGCAAAGACAGCTTTAAAGTGTGAAACAAACCTGAGGCTGATAGAATTCACATCATCCTTTTCAAAATGTATTAAGAATGCACACTTTCCTATGCCAACTCTGCAACACTGCTCACAAAAGATAAACTATTAGCTTTTGAAGGTGTGCTGTCATTATACATCATTACTACTGTAGAATTAACAATGCCATATAGGTCTATTAATAGAAACCTATTTTCCAGAACTATCACTAACTGATTAACTTTCTCAAGTTTTAAAAGTTTTTGGAGGTTATCACTATTACAAATGTCACTTTCACATTCAAAACGTGAGAAAGTGTTTGATACAGTTTAATACCAATATTAAGCTAATTTTTAAAAACTCAGTTTACAGAATATCTGAGGCAAAATTATCAAAGATGAGACAATAACTAATAAAAGTTAAGCTTATATAACAGATATATATAAAAATAATACACAAGAAATCATAATAAATTTTTGATGTTGCATTTTAATAACTTTAAAATATTGCCTACAAAAACGCATGATCATCAAGAGATGGATAAAAAGTATTTGACAAAATCCAACACCCTTTTATGATAAAATTATTCAACAAACCAAGAATTGAAGGGTACTTCTTCAACCTGATGAAAAGCATCTATGAAAACCCCACAGCTAACATCTTACTTAACAGTGAAGGACTAGATGCTTTCCCCTAAGATCAGGAACAAGAAAGGATGTCCATTCTGGAAACTTCTATTCGACACTGTTTTAGAGGTTCTTGCCAGGGCAATTGGGCAAGAAAAAAATTTTACAACATCCAGATTGGAAAGGAGACGTAAAAATATCTATTCACAGATGGCATGATCTTGTATATAGAATCTCCCAAGGAATCCACTAAAAAAACTATTAGAACTAATAAACATTTCAACAAGGTTTCAGGATACAACATTAATATACAAAAATTAATTGTATTTCTATGGACTTGCAATGAACAACAAGAAAATGAAATTAAGGAAACAATTCCATTTACAATAGTATCAAAAAGAAAAGAATAAATTTAACAAGAGAAATGCAAAACTTATACTCTGAAAACTACAGACGTTGAATGAAATTAAAGGTCTAAACAAATGGAAAGTCTAAATAAATGGAAAAACATCCCATGTTTATGGATTGGAAAACTTAATAAATATTAGTAAGATGGTAATATTTCCCCAGTTGATATACAGATTCAATACAATCTCTATCAGATTCCCAGCTGACTTCTTTGCAGAAACTGACAAGTTGATTCTAAATTCATATGGAATTGCAATGGACCCAGAAAAGCCAAATCAATCCTGAAAAAGAATAAAGAAGGAGGCCTTCCCAACTGCAAAATTTACCACAAAGCAATGGTAATCAAGACAGGGTGGTACTGGCATAAAAACAGACATAAAGATCAATGGAATAGAAGTGAAAGTCCAGAAATAAAGTTATGTCTAAGGTCAATTGATTATCTATAAGGAAGTCAAGATAATTCAATGGGGAAAGAATCATCTTTTCAACAGTTAGTGCTGGGACAACTAGACATCCAATGGAGTTAGACTTCATACCATACACAAAAATTAACTCAAAATGGATCATAAACAATACAAGATCTAAAACTATAAACTTCTTAGAAGAAAATAAAAGACTAAACCTTTGACCTTGGGTTAGGCAAAGCCTTCTAGATAAGACACCAAAAGCATAAGCAACAAAAGAAAAACTAAATTGAACTTCATCAAAATTAAAAACTTTTATGCTTCAATGGACACCATCAAGAAAGGGAAAGACAACCCACAGAATGTGAGAAAATATTTGCAAATCATATTGTCTGATAAAGGACTTGTACCTAGAATATATAAAGAACACTTACAACTTGGTAATAAAAAGACAAATAACCTAATTAAAAAATAGACAAATGATCCGAATAGACATTTCTCCAAAGATATACAATCAGGTAATGAGCACATAAAAAAATGCTGAATATTATTAGCCATCAGAGAAATGCAAATCAAAACCACAAAAATATACCACTTCACACCCATGGAGATACAATATTCACAAAAACAGTGACAAGGATATGGAGCAACTGGACCTCTCACGTACTGCTGGGGGTGCTGTAACATGGTGCAGCTACTTTGTAAAGCAGTCTGGCAGTTCCTCAAAAGGTTAAACATAGAGTTACCATTTGACCCAGCAATTCTACTCCTAGATACATATGGAGAGATGAAAACATAAATCCACACAAAAACTTGCACATGAATGTTCACAGCAGCATTATTCATAACAGCCAAAAATGGAAACAAACCAAAATGAATGGATAAATAAAATAAGATATATCCATACAATGAAATATTATTTAGCTGTAAAAAAAAAAGAATGAAGTACTGATGCATGGATGAACCTTGAAAACATTATGCTGAGTGAAATAAGCCAATCACAAAAGACTACATAGTGTAGGCTTCCATTTATGTGAAATGTCCAGAATAGGGAAATCTATACAGATAGAAAGTAGATTAGCAGTTGCTTAGGGTTAGGGGGCCTGGAAGGGTTGGAGCAGTGCCTTCTAATGAGTATGGGATTTTTTTTTAAGTTACTGATGCCATATTTAAAAAGCAGTAAAAAACCTACAGTCATCACAACCACTAACAAACATTTACTGAGCAAGTACCCACTGAGGAAGTCTTTTAAATAAGTTGACCCAAAGAAGGGGGATTTAACAGCGGATAAAAATTCCTTGAAAAGAGACTGAGAATCCTGGCTCAAGTAGAACTACAGAGAACACTATTCTGAGGTATTTTTCTCAACTAAACAATAAAGGTAGTCTGTCTAAAATTTAAAAATTCCTATGCTAAAAATTGAAACACTGACTCCCTAACTTTCTATGAAGAAATAAGCTTTGAAAGGGGTTATTATCCTTTACTTTTACCTAAAAACTGTAAATAAAGATGGTTTGATGTATGTTTTGGGGCATAGGTGGGAAAATACTAAATAAGGAAAGAATAAACTGTTCTTTTCCTAATTCTTACACAGCGGTCCTAAGCCTAGAAAATACTTTTAGGAAAACAGTCCAAATAAATTCTGAGGCCCAGAAATGTTTTCTTTTTCTTTTAAGGGTGGTCGGGGGGTGGTGGTTAGGGAGAAGGGTAGAGAAGGGCAGAGGGAATAATACAACCAGGAGAAATAAGTTTGGTTATTTCCCCTTCCCTCCAAAAAATTTGCCCAGATTAAATAACCCCAATAAAAACAAAAATTTCCATTTTCTTGATTTTTACCCTCTGTAACATTGCTTTACTTATCTGTAAAATACTCCACATATTTATACAGCACTGCAAACATACTATACAAGTAATAAGAAATGTTGTTTTAAATAGTTTTGATGCTCAGAAGCACTGACAAAATATAAATTCCCATTATCTAATCATTTTCAGCTAATCATACTATCTCCATGTCAGTTCTTTAAATCTGCTATCTTCTTTTATCATTTTATTCATTAATAAGTTATATTCCTACTATTTAATTACAAAAACAAATAATGACAAAGCTTAATGGAACAAGTAGTTCTTTAAAATTGTCTAAAATTTTGAATTCATGTAAATCTCTGTGAAATGATCAACAGGAAAATAAGAATATATTAAAAATCAAAACCACACAAAATTAAGAATGCATATTATGTCAATAAATGCAATAAAAGCAAAACAAACTACGTTTGACTGAAGGAAAAATCAGTATCTTTAAGCAGTTGATAAAATAACCACACTAATGAAAAACTGTACTCACCTGGTTTTGGCACTGAGTTAGTCACTGACTGGGGAACTTTCTGATTAATTAATTCAACACAGTGTCCAGGGAAGAGTCCCACCTGAGGAAGAAAAGCAGCAAAGAGAGGATTCTAAATCAGAGAACAGACCCGTGTGTAAACACTGCCAATTCAGTTCCAGTAATGTACTCCAGAGTCCCTCCCAAATGATTCTATTATTCCAAGACTCTAAATCACAGATGATGCCAATTACACAAACAAACAATAAAACAATCTGTTGCTATGAGTATATAGTTATGTTTTATTTGTCCAAATAACTGTCTGTTTTTTTAGTTTTAGCTTTTAATTTCCCAACCTTTTTTTACACCAATTAAAATATTTAGTCTGATACCAAGCTATGCATGCAATAGACATAATTTTTCTCTCTTAATAATTTACTTTGCTGAAATTTCAATCTAGTTGTGTTGACATCTCTAGTGCCAAATTTTATATTTATTATCTTCTCTATGATTTTTTTAAAAATCAACACTAAACCACATACAAATTTTTTGTGAATTTTCTCTTCATTCTCCCCCAGGTTTCATGAAAAATGACAAGACTAAAAGACACTGGTGAAACAAGTGCTCATTTAAAATCCTGGCATTTACCATCGTTAAAGAGCTAGTAGTGCGTGGGTAAGTGGGAAAGCAAGAAAGATGAAAACAGCCAATCTCAGCAGTGGTGACAGACTCTGGCTTTGAAAAACATACCACTTTGACCTGGTAGCAGAATTGCTCATGGAGTTAGGAAGAATCCTAAGAAGCTGTATTAGGAAAATTCTGAACTCCAGATCACCCAGAAATACTGTATAGCCAATAGAATAAATACAGAGATAAACAAAACAAAAGTAAAGCTTGAAAGCAAAAGTAAAAATGAAATCTTTACCAATATTTATAGATGTTTTCTTAGATAGGAATATAACCGAGCTGCCATGCAGCAGATGTTAAAGCTGAAACATGAAAACTATATCACTTTGTACATCCCTCTGTTGACAGACTCTGGGGAAGAATGGAATGGTCTTCCAAGAGTGTGATTCATCTTGAAGGTCTGAGCTGTATAATTTCCATGTGTGTGGGATTATTTTCACATACTCATTTGCTGCATTCTTATTTCAATTTCTGGTTTGATATTCTATGGTATTTCTCAAAATTATGAAGATGTAATCAGTTATCATGAGCTGAAAAGGGGTTATTAACAAATTGTCAGTTTTGTTTGGAAAATTTGAATTTGGGATTCTTAAAGTCCCTATGCACTGCCTTCCAAAATGATGCTTTTAGTGTTTGTTTTATTGGTGAAATTCCATGTCATATTTTATTCAACTTCATATTTAACTGAACGAATAGAAATTCTTCCAAGATTGGTTAGAACCAGGTAAGAATCAACCTGAAAAATCCTGCTCATTCTGTTCTCTCTTACATAAATCAGTTATTATGAGAGGGTGTACAGTGTAACCGTTAACAATGTGGCCTCAAGAGCAGAGTACCTGCGTTCAACCCTAGGTCAGCCACGTACTAGACGGGGTTTGTAACTTAGCCTCTCTGTTTCCGTTTCTTCATCTAACATAATAATTGTACCCAGCTCATAAGGGTTGTTACGAGAATTAAATGGCTCAGTATAAACAAAATGCATATAGCAAGCACTATGAAACGTTACCTATTATCATCCCAGTATATTGGCTGCTACAGACCTAGAGGGCTCCAGCTCCACCATTACATGGATATGACGCATAATACTTAGCACCTTTTGCAGGTGTGTACTTAAGTTTCCTCACTATCAAATATCATTCTTTCCATAAAGTTCTAATTCACTTCAACTTATCAACATTTTCTGCAATTTGCCATAGAGAAAAGACCAGGTTCTAAACTTGGCCCACCCATTTACTAGGCTTTATGATCTGGAGGAAATTGCTTAACATCTGTCTCAGTTTCTTTATTTGTAAAACGGGGATAACATTAGCTACTTCAATAATTTGTGTGAAATCACCTAGCTTAGTTTCTAAACTTGAATATCTTTCAGCAAATAAGAACTAGTTTTCCATCACTTCTTCACAAAGACTGAACAAAGCTTAATGAACTTCTTCTGGGAACTATCTCATACATATTAGTTACATTTTCACCTTTTAAATTTGTCTCAATACATTAGCTTTAGGTACATGGGGGGAAATGCTATTGTGTACTAAGGAGAGGTCTATGGTAGGTTCATCTAATGCCTAACTCCAATCCTTGGCACTGTCTTCCTTTACTATAAACTATACTATTACTAAATATTAGCTGAACTAAATATTCAGTTTCCTAGACACTTAGCATCCAGGTGTAGCCACGGCACATGTAAATACAGCTCTACTGCTACTATTCAGTCTCTTCTTTCTGCTGTGAATGCAAGTTATCAAGACTGGATCTGAAGTATCATCATTTGACCTTAAAAGAAAGGCAAAGAGAATCTTAGAGACTACTGCCTGGCATCATTAAGCCGCTGACTCAACAGTAGCAATCAGTCACCTCTGTTCATTTTTCTGTTTCTTGAAGCTAAAAGCACTCCTAACTGTTTAGGAATCTTTTATTTAAAAGAGTTGGTTCTACAAATTTGTGAAAGGCAAACAGATTCTATTTCCCTATGATATAATTTCCATCATAAAAAAAATGAACCTGTGTTCTGCTGAAAATATACATAAAATGTAACTAACCCTAAAAATATAATTAATACATATTTATACTTTTCTGATGTATACTTAAGCTAATATTTAACCAAATACAAATAATTCTGATAAACTCAAAATGTCAAACATTAAAAGTGACCAGAACTCGAGCAATATGATCTATGAACTATATCGTCCTGATTCATATATTATTCTTTCTGCAGCAGTGGCAATTTCTAAAGTTCTAATTTACATGGCTGGGAAAGGTGAGGTTAATTGGGTATATTGGCAGGGGTCAAAATGAGATTCTACTTTAGGAAGAAGATGGATGAAAGAGAAAAGACCAGCATTTAGGGGCCATAAGGGCAGAGAAGTAGGTAACAAAAATATAGTAATAGAAGGAAAAGAACATTGTAAAGATAAGGCTGGAACAAGTTAGGGATGGGCTTACAGGAAGGAGAGAGGACCTTCGATTTGGCAGTTTTCCCCCATCTTTGAGATAAAGTGAGAAGAAGCCAGAGATGCTATTATATCCCACAGTGTGCTGGGTAATTTTAACAACTGGCTCTTCAGGGGAAAGGCCTTCATTCAGTGTTTGCCAGTGTCCATGGTGTAAATACTCCCAATATCACTGGTTTCAAGCTACCAACTTGACACAACTGAATGCAGAGTTGAAGAGAGATGCAGAGTAGCCTGTTATGTAGTACATACACCATACAGTACATAAGCATAGAAAACAGTAAAATACAGTAAAATAATTATTAAAAAAGTTTTAAGTATTTATTACCTTTGATTTTAATTCAATTCACTTAATTGTAAATTTATATGCTTTAATTTTTAATAATGGTTGTGTTTAACAACTATACTACAAAATTCCTAAAAATTTCACAACTGGCTCCAGCTCACCACTGATCTATATCTATATGCTTCGTCCTGTGCCTGTCCTACCTCTAATGGCTCCTGGGAATAGGCTTCCAGAAGCTTGACAAGCATACAGCTCACTCTCTGACTCTAAGAGAATAAGGAGAGATCTAAAGGGAACAGACTGCAATCTAATCCTTCTGATCTTCTTCTATCGTGTATTGAGGGTACACACAAACTATAAAGCAAATAGATTCGGCTACAAAAGTCAATGTACTGAAAAATATTTTGGTACAACTTAGAGGGAATGTTAGATAAGAACCCACCGCAATAAAACAAGCCTGAAGCTTTGCTAACAGTGGGAATGGAAAGAAATCACTGCTTAACAATGGCACCCAATCCTAACTACAGTCTCTCTGAGGCAACCAATCAAAATCTAAAAAGGAATTTCAATATAACAATAATGTGCTTCTCACTGACTTTTAAAAAAAATTCCTGTTCTAACAGTTTATTTAATTTATGGCTAGTGAAATTCTAGGGCCATCAGCATAACAAAGTATATTTATTAAGCTTAGTAATGTACTGCTCTTACTCCAAGAGATATATCACAGATTTTTCATTAATTGGAACTATTTGGCCTCAGAAATCCAATTTTTCATTTTCTGACTACAATTTCCTATCCTCCCAGGTCTCTAGTGCTCATATTCTATGACAAATCAAGTTCAAGTTCAGAGACAGTGCACCCCCTTCCTTCCTACATTTCCCCCTGGGGTACCTATCTTCCTTCCAATCTCCTTTTATACTACCCAGTATGGACCGACCCTATGATTGATCACTTGATCTTTTAAAAATATCAGTACCCTTAATTTCCTTGCAATATTAACCTTCTGCCAAACCAATTCAGCAACCCCCCGCCCCAAACTAAATCAATATATTTCCCTACTTGCATGCCTCTGTACTGCTGGAAGAAAACGACATCACTGAAGAGATTCAAACCAATACAAATTCATAGTCTCCCACCATGAAACACCAATTATTTTCTCTCTACTCCCTAAACTTTCTTAGAGAACTCATTCTTCTTTAGGGTCTCTGTCCACTCCGACCTCCATGCTCCTGCCAAAAGCACCCCGGCACAGTTGATCAGACAAATTAATGAGTCAATCAGTCTGTCTCCTAAGATTTTGGAACTAGGTCAGAATCTTTAATTATCTCCGTTGAGTTGCTAGAACTTGGAAATATTATTTTTCAACAAAAGAGGAAGATGAAACAAAGCAGCAGCAGCTGCTAGTGCACTGAAAGAAGCAAAACCCAGAAGCAAACTCCCTCAACTTCTTACTTTCCAGGTCCTGGTTCCATTTACTTGTGGCCTAATAATTCCTGCATTAGGTTCTTTGAGATATTCCTATGTCTCTCCCTCTCCCTACTCCCTTTTAGCTCCCCAAAAATGCCACATTGCTTCTTGTTTCTTTGCCTTATTTATACTGTCTCCTAAACCTTAAATGCCAGCTCCCTAATTTCCACTTTTAGAAACATTACTCTTGTAGTAAGATATACAGGTTTGAGACTCAGAAACAAGATAAGGGATCAGGATATCAATTCGGGAGCTGGGCATATATACGGTATTTAAAACTCAAAGAGTGAATAAGATAGTCTAGGACAAAGAGCGTAGAATGAGAAGGTAGTTCAACCACAAACTTTTAGAGGTCTAGTAGAGGAGGATGCGCTGTAAAAGAAGACCAAGAAGATGAGGGAACTCTGAGAGTGTTGTGTCAGTCTATCAAGAGAAGAAAAGGTCAGGAAAAGAGAAATCAAATATTGACGAAAGTTTAAGTAAGAGGTGTAATGAAGTATCCATTTTTCCATTAAGCCAAACAGAGACCACCAGTGATACGAGAGAAGAAAATAGGGGTAAAGGGTTTAAGAATATATTTGTGATAGGTGAATACAATAATGATGGCCCTAGAATCTAAGCTGGATAAGAAGGTGAGTGAAGGCAGGAAGTGGGTGATGGCAGAAACTGGAAGGGTCAATAGAATGATAATATTGAGCATAATATTGAGAATTGAGGATAATTACATATTGTATATGTAATTATCATATACAATATGTAACAAATGAGATTGAATTTCTGTTCCCAGTTAGCTCAATGAAATATTAAATAAGAAAAAATTACAGTTGCTTTAAAATTTTAATTACCTTGCCTCACCTTTCCTCTGTGGAAGGAGTAAGAAGAGGATAGAAAAGACCTCTTCTTTTCTAAGTGGAAGGACAGATAGATGAAAAGAGCAACTTGTGCAATGGGGGAAAATGATAGTTAAATTTGGCTGAAACAGTGAGTTTATGAAATAGAGTCGTGGAAGTACAGTAAGAATGGAAAAGTAGAATGGGGTCAGAGATCATGGATAGTCTTATATTTCACGACAAGGAGTTTGAAGTTTCTTCTGTACAAAATGAAAATGACAAATCCTGAGCAGAAGAGACACATGAACAGATGTGTTTTAATAAGAAAATTCTAGTAGCAGTGTGTAAACCTTTCAGGGTAGAAGGAAGGGAGGAAGACGAGAAGCAGAAGACCACTTTAGGAATTTACAAATACAGACTAGGAAAGAGATAATAAAAACCTATAGTATAAAAATGGCACAAAGTATGAAGAAGAGCATACGACTGTAGGAGACATAAAGGTAGAACAGACAGAAACTATCAACTGCATTAGATACATGAAAAGTTAAGTCAAGGGTGCTTCTGCAGGTTTTTTTCCCCACTTTTATGGAGGTATAATTGACAAACAATAAACTGTGCATATTTAAAATGTACATTTCGATAAGTTCTGACACCCGTGAAACTATAACCACAATCAAGATTATTAATATATTCATCAACCCCAAAAGTTTCCTTATATCTCTTTGTAATCTCTCCCTATCCCTACTCCCACCCCCATCCCTGCTGACCAGGCAACCACCAATCTACTTTCTATCACTATACATTACTTTGTATTTGCTATGATTTTATATGAATGGAGTCATACAGAAAGTACTCTTTTGTTGTCTGTTTTCTTTCATTAGGCAGAATTATTTTGAGGATCATTCATGTTGCTGTACGTATCAATAACTCATTCCTTTTTATTCCCGAGTAACATTTCATTGTATGGCTACCACCATTTGTTTATCCACTAATCTTTTGTTGATGAGGTATTTGGGTTATTTCCGGTTTGGGGCTATTATATATAAAGCTGCTACGAACATTCATGTATGACTTTTTCAATGGACATAGGCTTTCTTTTCTCTTGATACAACACCTAGAAGTGGAATAGACTTATTCCACTACCACATGGCTAGACCATGGAGTAGGTCTATGTTTAACTTAAGAAGCTGACAAACTGTTTCGCAAATTGGTCATGGCATCTTACATTCCCACTAGTGTTTATTTGCCATATATCTTTTTGGTGAAGTATCTGTTCCAATCTTTGCTGTTTTCTAAATTGACTTCTGTTTTCTTACTGAGTTTTGAGAGTTCTTTATATGTACTGAACATAAGTCCTTTATCAGATATAAACATTGCAAATATTTTTTCCTAGTCTGTGGCTTGTCTTTTTATTCTCTTATGAGTAATGTCTTTCAAAGAACAGAAGTTTTAAATTTTGATGAAATTCAATTTATTATTTTATGAATTGCTACTCTTTTGATGTTGTATCTAAGAAATCTTTGCCTAACCCAAAGTCACAAAAGTTTCTCCTATGTTTTCTTCTAGAAGTTTTATAGTTTAAGCTTTATGTTTGGGTAGATGATCTATTTTGAGTTAATTTTTGCAGATGGTACTAGAAATAAATCTAAGTATTTTTTGGAGGCATATGGCTATCCAATTGTTCCAGTACCATCTGTAAAATAGACCATGTTTTCTTCACTGAATTGACTGTGAACCTTTATTGAAAATCATTTGTCCATGTATATAGGTCTATATTTGCGTTCTCTATTCTGTTCATTGATCTATTTGTCTATCTTTCCACTAATACTACACTCACTTGATATTGTAGCTTTATAAGTCAGTTTTCAAATCAATTAGTGTTAGTTCTCCAACTTTGTTCTTTTTCAAATATGTTTTGGCTGTTCTACTCTAGGTCCTTTGCATTTCCATATGAATGTTTAATCTGTTTATGAATTTCTACAAAAAACTTTGCTGACATTTTGATTGGAATCAATTTGGAAGAAATGACATCTTAGCAATATAAAGACTTTCAACCCATACACAAGGTATCTCTTTTTTTTTTTTTGGATATTCTTTAATTTCTCTCAGAAATGCTTTGTTGTTTTTAGTACACAGATCTTTCATATCTTTTTTCAGATATATCCCTAAGTATTTCATATTTCTGATGCTATTATAAATGAGTTTTATTATATTTTCTGACTGATGCTAATGGTACTAGTCTCTGGACTACATTTAGAGTAACAAGATTCTCATGCAGTTGTCCTAAGTATTTATATTTTAAACATATATTGTGTATTTTAAATACACAAATTACTTTTATTTCTCCTTTATATTATATGTGAAAAATTTTACTGACTTTTTTGAAATTGTGCATTTGTACGTAGTTATATCATTTGCAAACTTCATTTCAGAATCATAAGGAAGGATTTTAGGAAATATTTATCATAATTTACATCTATGGGTATAGGATTTGATGGGGTTAAGAACTACTGCTCTAAGCCATTTTGTCAATAATTTCCATGAAACTGAATGTTTAAGCATCATTTGGTAGGACATATTCTGACGTTATAAATTAACAAAAGGCTATCAAGGAAAAAATTTGACTCTAAACATCAATGGAAGTTGCTAATGGCACTAATAAGACAAATAAAAAACAGCAACAAGAAATACAGAAAATAATTTAAGATAATTTACATATTTTTGTGATCCAAGGGGGAAAATATACAAAATTGGAACTCACCAAGCTTGTGTTCTGGTTCCAGCTATACCATTACTTACTGTCTTTGTGAATCAGAACAATTTATCTAAATTCCTTTCTCTCTAGATTTCTATAACTTTAAAATGACAGTTTAGGACCAGATGATCCACAATCATCTTTTCTACTATAGAAATCTATGATCCATACAAATAGACATGTAGAACCCACTACTGGTTCACACTAAACTACTACCATGATCTGTTCTTTGCCCAGAATGCCTAGGTCTCGATCTAAACTCAGACACCAAAGAGTGGAATCCAGCGGAATAACAATAGACTAGTTGTTCGACCCTCTGTGCTTTAGCTTCCCCATCAGTAACACGGACACAACACAGCACCTTCTTCACAGAGTTGTCAGAAGTGAAGGTTAATGGAAGGCACTTAGAACAGCGTGCATAAGAAGCATTCAAGAAGTGTTACAATTACTTTTATTTGCAGTATCACATACTCCCTCTTCCCTTGAAATTATATAACATTCCAAATGAAAAAATTACAGTATATGATTTCCCACTACTTAACTGGAGAGGAAATATTTTGCTCTATTTAATTTTGAATAATGAAAAGGCACAGCTTGGATTCCATACATAAATATGACTGTCTTTATATAAACAAGCAGGTAGATAGCCTTCCTCCATTAAACTACTTCAAGGGACAAGGTTTTTGAATAGCTTCCCTTTTGGACAATGAATATTTTTCTGAAAATAAGTTATTTGGATCCACATGAAACTCCTGAGGTAAGGAAATTTTTATTGTCCAAGAATTGCTTCTTTGAAATTTGTGTACAAAAACACTCACACAACATTCTAGGGTAACTGTGAAAAATAAAATAGCAGATCCTTGATCATCTTGTGGAGAACGATGAGCTGTATAAAATTCTGTCAGTCTCTAAATGGTATTTGGTCCATTAGATTAACTGTACCCCAAATGTGTTTTAAGGAAGATTTTCTTGGGGGAAAAAGAGAACATCTACTAAACTGTGTTTAATATCTTCTTTTATCTGTGCACAGAATAAACAATGTGGGCTGGACCAGTGGTTCTACATTTGGTGCTTAATAATCATCTGAGGAACCTGGTAAAATTCAGATCTCTGTCCCCATTCCCCAAGACTCTGATTAGTAATATCTACTTTTAACATGTTTCTCAGGTCATTCTGATGCTAGCGGCTTCCAGATAAAACTCTGAGAAACACTGCACTAAGTAAACAAATAATCCTCAAACATACTAACATTTTACATTTATATACATTTAACACGATAACATTTTATGTTATGCCTTTTACCTAAGCAAAAAAGGCTTTCCAGACACCTCATCTCACGTTTCCAACAACCGTCTAAAGACAGGCACAAAAACTGATACCATTTAGTTTAAAAGAAGGAAAAAAACACAAAGGTTTTTTTGCTGAAGTACATTATATGATGAAACAACTCAAAAAACAAAGGTAAAAGATTCAATATGCTCTTTAGAAGACAAATAAAAAACAGATTTCAGAATTTCAAATTACTATAGTTAATATAATTTCACACTTCCTACTCTCAGAAGTTTAAGAAAAGAAACAGAGTCATAGTATAATTTAAACACATGGATGAACTAATCCTTCTGTTCCTACAGTTAAATTATGGTCTAGGCTAGAAAAACACATAGACTGGAACTTGGCAATATGCTGATCCTTATCAACCACCAGGTGATTGGCAGAGTTTACCTACAGCACAGAATAAGCACTGTTTCTAGAAGAGTTGTCTGAGGAACACCTGGGCCAGAACCCATGGATAAAAATATAGTCTTACTTCCCATCTCACAGCCACCAAAACAGAATTTTCAGGCTTAGGTCTTGAGATTTTACATTTAACATGTTCCCCTGGTGATTCTCTTTTTTTTTTTTTTTTTTTTTTGCTGAGGAAGATTCACTCTGAGCTAACATCTGCAGCCAATCTTCCTTTTTTTGCTTAAGGAAGATTCACCCTGAGCTAACATCTGCGCCAATCTTCCTCTATTTTGTTTGTGGGTCACCACCACAGCATGCCTGATGAGTGGTGTAGGTCCACGCCTCGGAACCCAACCCACGGACCCAGGCCACCAAAGTGGAGCACATTGAACTCAACCACTAGGCCCCCTGGTGATTCTTAAATACACTGAAGTTTGAGATTCAGTGGCGAAGGGAGAGTAGAAAGAATTATTGGTAACAGAAGAATGAAGAGAGCAGAATAGCACTCTTAAGTATATTAGTAAATGCTCTTCCTTAGACCAACTTTATTTGAAAATTAAAACAACAATGCAATACCACTCCACACTTATGAGAATAGCTAAATCAAAAAAAGCTGAGCATTGTCAAATGCTGGTGAGAATGCAGAGCAGCATTACTGCTGGTGGGAATACAAAATGGTACAATCACTTTGAAAGACAGTTTGGTGGTTTCTTACGAGGCTAAACATAAGCTTACCAATGATCCAGCAATTGCACTCCTCGGTATTTACCTGAAGCAGCTGAAAACTTATATCCACACAAAAACCTGCACATGGATGTTTACAGCAGCTGTATTCACAATTGCTAAAAACTGGGAGCAACCAAGATGTCCTGTCTGGCACACGGGTAACAATGAATATTAGACAGTGATAAAAAAAGAACTATCAAACCATGAAAAGACACGGAGGAACATTAAATCTTCTACGTGACAAAAACTAGTTTTAAAAGTCTATATAATGTATGATTCCAACTATATGATGATGTTTTGGAAAAGGCAAAACTATCGAGTCAGTAAATGATCAGTGGTTGTCAGGGGTTGGGGGAAACAGGGATGAACAAGTGGAGCACAGGAGATTTTAGGGCAGTGAAACTATTCTGTATAAAGCTATAATGGTAGGTACATGTCATTATGCATTTGTTAAAATCCATAGAATTATACATCACAAAGAGAGAACTTTAATGTAAACAATGGGCTATAGTTAATAATAACGTATGAATATTGGTTCATTAATTATTAAAAAAGCCCTAAAATTATTTCAATCATTGTGGAGTAGGATGTGAAACTGACATTGTATTTTTATTCACATGGTTGTGGCCCAGGTGTTCCTCAGACCACTCTTCTAGAAACTGTGCTTACTCTGTAGGTAAACTCTGTGAATAAGCTAGTGGTTTATTAAGTTCAGCATTTTACCAATTCTGTTCAATGAATTATAAAGCAGGATATTAATAGAAGGAGAAACTGTATGTGTGGGGTGGGGTATTATATGAAATGCTGTGTACTATCTGCTCAATTATTCCATAAATTTGTACTAAAAAATAAGGTCTATTAATTACTTTTTAAATAAAACAAAATCACAACCAGCAACTGCCTACCATCCGTTCACAGCAATATAAAGGAAACGCTTCCACAATGAAACCTAAACCTTGCTCATGCCCTGACAGCTGGCCGGAAAGGAGACAAACACACATGTAACTGTGACAAAAGAAAAAGTGGAGTCCATGAAACACGTCATAAACACAAGTTGAGCAGACCTGCAAGTGGAGAGACACAGGGCCCACATACCAATATCACATTTCTAGAAAGCTTTCCAGAAGTGCTCAGAGCATGACACCTCAGAGTTGGCCTACATCCTGGGAAGCAGTGGCCCACATCCTTGTTTCCCTTCACTCTATCCTGAGAGCAGTCAGCTCTAGATGGTCTTCATCCCCAGGAAGACCACTGTCCAAGCTACTCCAAGGACAAGCCCAGCCCCTTGTCTCCTCCTCTACTATTAGGGAAGACAGGCTTCCTGCCTCTGTGCTTCTTCCTTCATGGCCCTCTGACAAAGCTCAGTCTACAGAGTTAATCTGTGTTACCAGGACCAGTCAAGCCGGCTAACTAAGGTGCACGTTGTTCCATATCTGGCTGGTCTGCCTGGGTCATCTGGATATCCTCTCCTCAAAAGACACTCACAAGACTCTGCATTCCAAAGTCACCTCCAGGAATCCCTCCTAGACCTCCTATGGAATACTGCTGGGCTCTGAACCTCCCAGACACCTGAGAGGCCCTGAGGAGAGCACTGAAGCCTACTTGTCCTCCTTGACCTGCCTCAGGGCATGGTGCCCAATTCCCAGAGGGCCTTCTGCAATGAATGAAATGAGGGCCCGATACCAGCCTGTGAGCCTGAGATGGGCCCATTCTCAGACGCTGCCCAGCCTCCTCGCTGCCCGAGGACAGCAGTGGGGGGCCGGGTGGTGCAGGGCACCCATAAAGCAGTCATTCCCAGGGCTCCTTCTTCCTGAGGCCCTCAAGCTCTAAGCAATCATAGCTAACGCCCCTACGCTTTGCCTGCCCTTGGCCTAGAGGCCAGCCTGGCTCAGGTAGGGCCCTGCTCCTTAACAAGTCTGTGTGAGAGAATCCCTGAAGGGCCTTCAAGCCAGCCCTAAAGGTAGTCCCATCCACCTAAACATCCAGGACTGATTGGCACCTATTATGGGCTGAATTCTATCTCCCCAAAATTCGTATGTTGAAGCCCTAACCCCTAGTATTTCAGAATGTGACTGTATTTGGAGATAGGGCCTTTAAAGACGCAATTAGGGTTAAAAGAGGTCATATGGTTGTGCCTCTTCTAATCTGACTGGTGTCCTCATGAGAAGAGAAGATTAGGACACAGGGACAGAGACACCAGGGATGTGTTCACACAGAGGAAAGAGCATGTGAGGACACAGCAAGAAGGCAGCCATCCACAAGTGGAGCAGAGAGGCCTCAGAAGAAACCAACTCTGGCAACACCTTGATCTTGGACTTCCAGCCTCCAGAACGCTGAGAAAATAAATTTCTGTTGTTTAAGTCACCCAGTCTGTAGTATTTTGTTATGGCAGCCCCAGCAAACTAATACAGCATCTAACAGACAAATGAAGGAATAGACGAACCTTAGAAACAGCGATGCTCAATAATAAAAAATATCTCACAAAAAAATATTCTGAATTTCTATCACTCATCTACACCAGAATATACGAAGTACCAGGAATTCAGACATAATTACATTAGAGAAATAAAGATATCTGAATATAATCCTTCTAGAAGGAGTCAGATAAAAAATGTTCTTATGAAGAACAAGTTTCTCTAATACTTTTAGAATAACTGGCTTTTAAAAATTAAAATTATAAAACAGCCTTTGATGTAACATATCCACTACATAAAGTAAGGTCTACTAGTAACCTAAACTAGTGGTTTTCCAGGGGTGCTGCTTGTACACAGCTCTACTGAGGCCTCTCTGAGATGCTGCAAGAGGCCTAAGGTAGGTCGACCAGGCACGCTTCACAGGGGCATACGGCCCAGGGTGCCCGACTTTAACTAACTAGGGTAGCTCCACTGTTACCTTTCCTCACATTGAGGTTCTGTGTAAGATTCTATTTTATTAACAATTCCACTGGGTTTAAAAGAAATTATGAAAACCAACAGACTAAGCCATTATTACAGTTATTTCAAACTTAAAAATCAGGATACTAAAGGGATTTGATCTACAGTTATCATATACATGGAATAAATTATGATTATCTTCCTCTCTCAACAGAATATTTGAGGAAGGAAGGGCATATGCTCACAATTTAAAATACCTAACAAGAGTAGAGAACATCACAAAGAACCTGAAGAGGCGTTTTCCCCCAGATACAATATATAAATCATCACATAAAAACATAACACATGGTGATAGCAATGTTTCCACCAATAAATCTAACGCTTTGCAGTCCGCAGCTGCTTACCCTTTACAACATTCCTTGCTGGCTGGGAAAGAAAGATGTTCCTTTCCACAGGGCAGAAAGCTGAGGTAAAGAAAAGTAACATGAGAGTAAATGTAGAAATCATGCTCTTCAGACAGTGTGATTGAGCAGACTTGAATTTGAGTCCCTACTCCATCGCTTACTGATATGGCATCTTGGCTGTTTATTAACCCTCTCAAAACTGTTTCCTCTCCATAAAATGAGGGATAATAACTACCTTGAAGTTTGAAAAGATTAAGCAAGACATTGTGTATAAAATGCCCAGTAACACTTTGCACATAACAGATGATACATACATGGCTTCCCATTCACACCTTCCCCTGCGATCAACCACGAGGCACTCTGGGACTAGTGTCAGGAACAAGGAAAAGTGAACTGTGTGGATTCTTTCCTTCAAGTACTGATTCCTTTTTAAAGTGAACTTTTGACAGTGACATTTAAAGACCTGTTCCAGGTTTTATGGGCGCCCCACTCGCCCAAATCAACTCTCCTTCTCACAAGTATACTCTAACATTATCTAAACACATAACACTGCCTTTACAAGACAAATCAAGATGAAAAATAGCCTTCCTATATGAAAAATCTTCATTATCAATTACAAATCAATCCTTGAAGTTTAAAAACCTGTTTTTATTTTACACAATTTGTTTTGGCAATAAATTAGTTTTTAACTAGTTAATTTATACTAATATTTAAAAGAATTAGTTTGTTTAGGCAATAAACTAATTTGTGTAACTCTAAATAAAAGACCTAGGAAGATAAAACCGTACCTAGCACAGAGTCACTACTCAATAAATATTTGTTACATGAAAGAAGGGAAAACCTGCCACCACTGTTACAATCACAGAATTTAAAAAGTTGAAAAGAGGTTTTGGAAGATGGTGGTATAGTAGGATCCTGACCTCGCCTCCTCCCATGGACACAACAAACCTACAACTACATATGCAACAATTTCCTCTGAAAGATCTCTGGAAACCAAATGAAAAGAACCTCCACCACAAGCGACACCACCCAGATGGATGGAAGAAGCAGAGACAAAGTCCTGCTGAGGAAAAAAACACACCCTAGCCACGGCACTTCACAGTCGGGAATGATCTCAAAGATTCGGAGCTTTTCCTGCAGGAGCGAGGGGTTCAAACTGCACACTAGGCCTCAGATCCAGAAGAAGAGAGATGAGACCCCAAAAGACCTGGCTTTGAAAATCAAGGGGAATGTGCCCAGGAAACTACAGAACTTCAGGGAAAGGAAAACCTGCTCTAAAAGGGCCCACGCACATACTCACTCGACCCAGAAGCCAGCACAAAAACACCAGATAGAAAAGTGCATAGTCCACTGGTAAAAGAGACTCACTTACTAAGCTCAAAGCCCATCCTGGAGAGAAAGGAGGAAGCCAGGTACTCCCCCTGAGGGATTGAGATGCTGGCAGCAGCCATTTTTGTGACCTAGCTCAGCCGTACTAACACAGATGCCAGCAGCACCATTTTAGAATCTCTCCTCTGGCCTGTTAACAGGGGTTTGCTGCACCCACTAGAGCACCTGAGGCAAAGGAGCCCAGTCAGGCAGTACAGGCAGCCAGCCTCAGGGAGTGCCCCGCCCACCAGCGAGCCCACAGCAAACTTGCACCACAGGGCCTCGCAACCAGCCACACAGGGATCTGCCCTGCCCATCAACGCTCCTGAAATGGTCCTGCGCTGCTGTGCCGGGGACCTTCCCAGCCCCCAGCGCAGCGTTGCAGTTGCATACCCCCCGGGCTGCACAGTCAGCCTGTACCAGAGGCCTGCCCTGCCCACCAGTGTGCGAGGGCAGTTATGCAATGTTGGGTCACATAGACAGCCTACACCAAAGGCCCACCCTGCCCAAGAGTGAGCCAGCAGCAGCCGAGATGCCAGGCATACACCCAGGTGCACCAGGGACCTGGCCTACTTGCTAGTGAGCTAGCAGCAGCTGCAGGCCATGCAGCTGGCTGCACTAGGGGCCTGGCTGGCCCACCAATGAGCTAGAAGCAGCCTTGGGCCACACAGCCAGCCGCACTGGGAGCTGGGAGCAGTTGCACAACCCAGGGCCTACAAACCAGCCATACTGGGGACCTGCCCCACCCACCAGTGAGCTCACAGAGGTCATGCGCCACTAGACCCCACAACCAGCGATACTAGGGGGCTACCCCACCTATCCGTGCACCTGTAGCAACAGCAGCACACACAGGGGACACCTCTGGAGCATTTAGCACAAGGGACGAAAGGGGAGCATGCTGCTGGGCCCCATAAGATGTCTCCTACGTAAGTCCACATTTCCAAGATTGGGAGATGTAGCTGATCTCTCTAATACATAGAAATAAATACAGAAAAGTAGGAAAAATGAGGAGACGGAGGAATAAGCTCCAAATAAAAGAACAGGACAAATCCTCAGAAAAACAACTGAATAAAACAGATATAAACAATCTAACTGATAAAAAACACAAAGTAACAGTATAAGAAAGCTCACTGAACTCTATAGAACTGATGAACACAGTGAGAACTTCAAAAAAGAATTAGAAAATATAAAAGAGAACCAATAAAGGGGCCAGCCCCGTGGCCTAGTGGTTAAGTTTGGCGCACTGCGCTTCAGCGGCCCGAGTTCACAGGTTTGAATCCCAGGCGCGGACCCACACCACTCATCTGCCATGCTGTGGCGGTAACCCACATACAAAATAGAGGAAGACTGGCACAGATGTTAGCTGAGGGCTAATCTTCCTCAAGCAAAAAAAGAGGAAGACTGGCAACAGATGTTAGCTCAGGGCAAATATTCCTCAGCCAAAAAAAAAAAAACAAACAAAAAGAAAACAATAAGAGCTGGAGAATACAATAATTGAGATGAAAAAAATGACTAGAGGGAATCAAAAGCAGAGCAGATGACACAGAAGAATGGATCAGCAATCTAGATGACAGAGTAGACGAAATCACACAAGCTGAACAGAAAACAAGGACAGTTTAAGGGACCTCTGGGAAAACATCAAGCATACTAATATTCACATTACAGGTGTCCCAGAAGGAGAAAAGAGAGACAAAGGGGCAGAGAACTTATTTGAAGAAATAACAGCTGAAAACTTCCCTAACCTGGGGAAGGAAACAGACACCCAAGTACAGAAGGCACAAAGAGTACCAAACAAAATGAACCCAAAGAGGCCCACATCAAGACACATTATAACTAAAATGTCAAGAAATAAAGATAAAGAGAGCATCTTAAAAGTCCCAGGAGAAAAGCAACAAGTTACATACAAAGAGAACCCCATAAGGCTATCAGTTGACTTCTCAGCAGAAAACTTACAGGCTAGAAGGGAGTGGCATGATATACTTAAAAGTGCTGAAAGGAAAAAACCTACAACCAAGAATTCTCTACTTGGCAAAGTTATCATTCAGAATGGAAAGAGAGATAAAGAGTTTTCCAGACAAGCAAAAACTAAAGGAGTTCATCACCACAAAATAGGCCTTACAAGGAATGTTAAAGAAACTTCTTTAAGTGGAAAAGAAAAGGACACTAATAGAAATAATAAAATTATCAAAGAAAAAATACAGGGTAAAGGCAAACATACTGTAAAGGTAGTGGATCAACCATCTATAAAGCTAGTATAAAGGTAAAAAGATAAAATTACTAAAATCATCTATATGTACAACAAGAGGTTAAGGGATATACAGAAAGTCATCAAATCACAAGGTTAGAGAGCAAGAGAAGAAGAAAGGAACAGAGAAGACCTACAAAAATATCCAGAAAAAAAGTAACAAAATAGCAATGAGTACATACCTACCAATAATTACTTTAAATATAAATGAACTAAATGCTCCAATCAAAAGAAATAGGGTGGCTAAATAGATAATAAAACAAGATCCATATATGCTGTATACAAGAGACACAATTCAGACCTAGACACTCACAAACTGAAAGTGAAGGGATGGAAAAAGATATTCCATGCAAATGGAAATGAAAAAAAGCTGAGGTAGTAATACTTATATCATACAAAATAGACTTTAAAACAAAGATCATAACAAAGGCAAAGAAAGGCAACCATAATGATAAAGGGAATAATCCAACAAGAGGATATAACACTTGTAAATATCTATGCACCCAAATACTATCTACATACCTAAATACATAAAGCAAATATTAACAGACATAAGAGGAGAAATTGACAGTAACACAATAATAGTAGGGGACTTTAACACCCCACTTACATCAACAGATAGATCACCCAGACAAAAGATCAATAAGGAAATACTGACCTTAAATAATACATTAGACCAGGTGGACTTAATAGATATATACAGAACATCTCATTTAAAATCAGCAGAATACACACTCTTTTCAAATGCACATGTAACAGTCTCCAAGACAGATCACATGTTAGGCCACAGAACAAGTCTCAATAAATTTAAGAAGACTGAAATACTATCAAACATCTTTTCCTACCACAATGGTATGAAACTGGAAATCAACTAGCAGAAGAAAATTGGAAAAGTCACAAATACATGGAGATTAAACAAAATGCTATGGAACAACTATTGGGCCTACAACGAAAGCAAATGAGAAATCAAAAAATACCTGGAGACAAATGAAAATGAGAGTAAGACATACCAAAATCTATGGGATACAGCAAAAATGGTACTAAAGAGGTAAGTTTATAGCAATACAAGCCTACCTCAAAAAACAAGAAAAATCTCAAATAAACAATCTAATGTTACACCTAAAGGAATTAGAAAAAAGAACAAAAGAAACCTAAAATCAGTAGAAGGAAGGAAATAATAAAAATCAGAGCAGAGGGCCGGCCCCGTGGCTTAGCAGTTAAGTGCGCGCGCTCCGCTACTGGCGGCCCAGGTTCGGATCCTGGGCGCGCACAGACGCACCACTTCTCCGGCCATGCTGAGGCCGCGTCCCACATACACCAACTAGAAGGATGTGTAGCTATGACATACAACTATCTACTGGGGTTTTGGAGGAAAAAATAAATAAATAAAATTAAAAATCAGAGCAGAAAGAAATGAAATAGAGATTAAAAAGAGAATAGAAAACATCAACGAAGTTAAAAGCCTGTCCTGTGAAATAACACAAAATTGACAAACTTTTAGCTAGACTCACCAAGAAAAAAAGAAAGAGGGCTCAAATAAATAAAATCAGAAATTAAAGAGGAGGAATTACAATGGATACCACAGAAATACAAAGGAGTATCAGAGAATACTATGAAAAGCTATACACCATCAAATTGGATAATCTAGAAGAAATAGACAAATTCTTAGAATCATACAATCTTCCAAAACTGAATCAAGAAGAAATAGAGAATTTGAATAGACCTATCACTAGTAAGGAGATTGAAACAGTGATCAAAAACCTCCCAAAGAACAAAAGTCCAGGACCAGACAGCTTCCCTGGTGAATTCTACCAAACATTCAAAGATTTAATACCTATCCTTCTCAAACTCTTCCAAAAAATTGAAGAGGAGTGTACACTTCCTAACTCATTTTACGAGGCCAACATTACCCTGATACCAAAACCAGACAAGGACAACACAAAAAAAGAAAATTAAAGGCCAATATCACTGATGAACATAGATGCAAAAACCCTCAACAAGATATTAGCAAATAAAATATAACGATACATTAAAGATCATACACCACATGCAAGTGGATTCATTCCAGTGATACAAGGATGGTTCAACATCTCAAATGAATCAATGTGATACACCACATTAACAAAATGAGGAATGGAAATCACAAGATCATCTCAATTGATGCAGAGATGGCATTTGACAAGATTCAGCATCCATTTATGATAAAAACTCTGAATAAAAGGGGTAAAGAAGGAAAGTACCTCAACATAATAAAGGCCATATATGACAAAACCACAGCTAACATCATACTCAATGGTGAAAAACTGGAAGCTATTCCTCTAAGAACAGGAACAAGACAAGGATTCCCACTTTTGCCACTCTTATTCAACATAGTATTGGAAGTTTTAGCCAGAGCAATTAGGCAAGAAAAAGAAATAAAAGGGGTTCAAATTGGAAAGGAAAAAGTAAAATTTGCAGATGACATGACTTTATATATAGAAAACCCTACAGAATCCACCAAAAAAACTATTAGAAATAGTAAACCAATAAAGTAAAGTTGCAGGGTACAAAATCAACACACAAAAATCAGTTGCATTTCTATACACTAACAAGAAAATAGCAGAAAGAGAAATCAAGAATACAATCCCATTTACAATTCCAACAAAAAGAATAAAATACCTAGGAATAAAGTTAACCAAGGAAGTGAAAGATCTGTACACTGAAAACTACAAAACAATGTTGAAAGAAATTGAAGAAGACACGAAGAAATGGAAAGATATTCTGTGTTCACAGATTGGAAGAATTAACATAGCTAAAACGTCCATACTACTTAAAGCAATCTACAGATTCAATGCAATCGATAATCAAAGACCCAATGACATTTTTCATGAAAAAAGAACAAAGAATCCTAAAATTTATATGGAACAACAAAAGACCCCAAATAGCCAAAGCAATCCTGAGAAAAAAGAACAAAGCTGGGGGTATCACCATCTCTGACTTCAAAGTATACTACAAAGCTGTAGTAATCAAAACAGCATGGTACTGGCAGAAAAACAGACACACAGATCAATGGAACAGAATTGAGAGCCCAGAAATAACACCACGTATCTATGGACAGCTAATCTTCAACAAAGGAGCCAAGTACATATAATGGAGAAAGGAAAGTCTCTTCCATAAGTGGTGCTGGAAAAACTGGACAGCCACACACAAAAGAATGAAACTAAACCACTATTTTACACCACACACAAAAATAAACTTAAAATGATTTAAGGACTTAAATGCAAGACCTGAAACCATAAAACTCCTAGAAGAAAACATAGGCAGTACACACTCTGACATCGGTCTTAGCAGTATATTTTGAATACCATGTCTACTCAGGCAAGAGAAGCAAAAGACAAAATAAACAAATGGGATTACGTCAGACTAAAAAGCTTGCGCACAGCAAAGAAAATCATCAAGAAAACAAAGAGACAACCCAACAACTGGGAGAAGATATTTGCAAATCATATATCTGATAAGAGTTTAATATCCAAAATATATAAAGAACTCATACAACCAAAGAAAAAAAAAACCCCAATGAAAAAATGGGCAGAGGATCTGAACAGACATTTTTCCAAAGACAATATACAGATGGACAAAAGGCACATGAAAAGATGTTCAACATAACTAACGATTAGGGAAATGCAAATCAAAACCACCAGGAGATATCAATCAGTTCGTGCCAATCAGAATGGCTATTACTAAAAAGACAAGAAATAAAAAAATGTTGGAGAGGATCTGGAGAAAAGGGAAGCCTCGTACACTGCTGGTGGGAATGTAAACTGATACAGCCACTATGGAAAACAATATGGAGATTCCTCAAAAAATTAAAAATACAACTACCATATGGTCCAGCTATTCCACTTCTGAGTATCTACCCAAAGAACATTAAAATACTAATTCAAAAAGATATATGCACCCCTATGTTCACTGCAGCATTATTGACAATAGCCAAGACTTCAACACAACCTAAATCCCCACTGACAGATGAATGGATAAAGATTTCATACACACACACACACACACACACACACATGCGCGCGTACAATGGAATACTACACAACCACAAAAAAGATGAAACCTTGCCATTTGTGACAACATGGATGTCCCTTAATGGTATTATGCTAAGCAAAATAAGTCAGATGGAGAAAGACAAATTCCATATGATTTCACTCATATGTGGAAGATAAAACAACAACAAACAGACAGATACAGAGAACAGACTGGTGGTTACCAGTGGGGAAGGGAGTGGGGATAGGGCAAAAAGGGTTCAAGGGGTACATTTGTATGGTGACGGATGGCAACTAGGCTTTTGGTGGTGAACACAATGTAATGTATACACAGAAGCTGAAATATCATGACCTACACCTGAAATTTATATAATGTTATAATCCAATATGACTGCAATAAATAAAATGTTGAGAAGGACTAGAGGGATTTTAAGTGGAACTCCCTAATTAGGAAGAAACTAAAGTCCAAAGAAAGCAAGTGACTTAAGAAAAGTATAATATGAAGACCAAACTGTCATTTTAAAGTCAAATTTATTTTTGATCATCTTTGAGACCCTAAAGTTTATAGCTCATTTCCATGAACATGGAGAACTGACCCCTTAATTGGAAAAAAGTTAACTCCAGTCTTCTATTTAGTTTTATATTTAATCAAAGCACCAATTACTCATAGAAATTAAGAAAATCAGAGCACAGATAAAGGAAGACCCCAACTGTACAAACAAGAAAATTTGTGGGGTAACATGGCTGTGATTTTTCTGGTTTTAACCATCAAGTTAAACTGTTGTAGATGCTTTTTTTTTTTTTTTTGTGAGGAAGATCAGCCCTGAGCTAACATCCACGCCAATCCTCCTCTTCTTGCTGAGGAAGACTGGCCCTGGGCTAATATCTGTGCCCATCTTCCTCCACTTTATATGGGACGCCGCCTCAGCATGGCCTGACAAGTGATGCATCAGTGCGCACCCGGGATCTGGACCCGGGCCGCCAGCAGCGGAGCGCGCGCACTTAACTGCTAAGCCATGGGGCCGGACCCTGTAGATGCTTTTTTCATGGATAAAGAGATAGATAAAACTAAATTTGTAAAATAAAAAGCAGAATTATTGAAACTTAAAAATCAACATTTATTGAGTGAAAAATATGCCTCAGGCCTGATCTAAGTACATATTTTACCCTCACACATTTAATCTTCCTGATAAGGTTATGAGGTAAAGAATAGTCCTACAATTCCCACTTTACAAATGGGGAAACTGAGGCATAGAAAAGTAAAATAACTTACTCAAGATAACACCGGATTACAACCCAGGCAATCTGGCACCAGAGCCCACACTCTTAACCCCCATGCTATACTGTTGTAAACTACATGATTATTTTTTAATAAAAAACATTTTCATAAATAGACCACAAAAAACCACAGGTTATATATTAAGAACACAATTTTAGGGGATTTTCAGATGCTCTTCTTTTGGTAGTTGCAAAAGATAAAAGAAAACCTATCTATCATACGGAAATTAGTGCCAATCTAAAAAATGCCACTATCGGGTCTCAAATTATTCAGTCATATATGGAAAAAGAAATGAGATTTTAGATTCTGTGGCTGTTCTGCAATTAATACATTGTTTACATTAACAGTTACAATGCATTTTTAAAGAAAAATGTTGATCAAACTGACTTAATTCTAGAGAAAAAAATATATGTGAATCATGCTTTAAAATCAATATTAAGGGGCTGGCCCAGTGGCATAGTGGCTGTGTTCACATGCTCCACTTTGGCGACCCAGGGTTCACAGGTTTGGATCCTGGGCGTGGACATATACCACTCATCAAGCCATGCTGTGGCAGCATCCCACATGCAAAATGGAGGATGACTGGCACAGGTGTTAGCTCAGGGCCAGTTTTCCTCACCAAAAAAAAAAAAGAAAAGAAAAGAAAAAATCAATTTTAAAAGCAAGGCAGAGTCACAGGCCTGATAAGCTAAAAGTGGTCATCAGGCATGTGATTCTGCTCATACTTTGGCTATGTCACCATTTAGAGAAGATAAAAACAACCACAACAGTAACTAGAAAAGGAAATCCAAGTCTAATATTATCTACATTCTTCTATCATTGCAAACAAAATTTCTGATGACAAAGTCCATTGCCAATACACTCCGTAAACAGAAATATTACTGAGGAATAAAGAAAAACCGTTCTTTGAACTCTTCACACCTAATTCTTTGTTGCCTACCTGAAATCCATGCTTGCCTCTCCACCATGTGCTTAACACTTTTGGGGGCATGTCAATAACAGAAACAATGTCTCCAACCTAGGAGAAAAAATTTTAAGTGAAATGTTTTTAGTCAAATTTTAAACCAATTGTTATTGTCTAGAATTTAAATCTGAACTGTAACAAAAGATAAATACTATCTCATTCTCTGGCGAATTATTTCTGGGAAAACATAACACTTCTTTCGGTAAAGAATTTAATAATCTTAACAATTTGTCAAAAAGAGGTCTACAAAAGTTAAGCAGTAGAAAGACTGCAATCCAATTAACACATGTTTAGTAACTTCAGGAAGCCAGATTTAATAGTGCAAGATTTTTGAGTGCTAGCCATCATACCATCATCACTGCTTCTGTTAGAATACTCTGTCACTGCTGTCACTACAAGTGATCAGATTCACTTATAAAAGACAGCTTTAAATACTCATATTTAGAACAACAGCAGCTTCTATTCATACGACACTTGGTGCATGTCCCCGGCACTATGTTTAGTACTTGACATACCTTATTTACTCACACAGGAAAGGCCTAAGATGTCTACAATTACTGGGTTATTCTTTGTAAGTGTAAAATTTGAGGACAACTACACTTCTTTCAATAGATGGTACAATATAACATTTCCACTAAATAGCTTCATTTCTTCACTTTAAAAGAGTGAAGTTTATACAAACATTTACAAAATCACATATATAAAAATTACAATAATAGTTTTTAGTAATATATTTAATGGAAGTTATATTCTTCAATCAAAATAAGTGATGATCTCTGTAATAAAACACAACTAAGTACTTTAGAGCAATGTTACTAATGTATACAATATTGCTTTAAGAATTTTTTCGTATATTCACAACTAATTTTTCAAGTCACAAAAGAAGCACCTTCACAAAGCTACATTTGCTAACAGACACAGCATCTTTCAAGACCTACACTCCTTTGTGTACACAACCTAAAAACTTAGTTTGAGAACAGTTCAATATCTATACAGTAAAAATTTATACTGTTTTTTCTTAAACTGAGTTACTGTCAGTATTTTTTTTTGTCTGTCATCAGCCAAAATTAAAGGAAGAAACAATTCCCCTACTTTTGCATCAGATCGCAAGAAATGTTCATTTCACTTTTCATCTTTAACTCAATCTTTGAACGAGAAGAAAGTTATCAGTGGGTATCGTTTTCGGGTACCAAAAACACAAAGACAAAAGACGGAGACCTGGCTTTCAAGAAGCTCACAGAGACAAACAGGAGAACAATTATGATTGAATGTAGTAAGTGATATGTCAGAGAGAAGCCATGAGAACAGTTCAGAACAACATTCACTCTAGGCTTCTGCGGGTTACGTATCTGCCTGGAGTAGAGAGAAGAGGATCAAGGATGACTCCCTAGAGGAAAGGGGAGACGTTTAAGCTGAGTTTTCAAGGATAATTACAGTCATTTAAATAAAAATAGATGGCATTCTAAGGCTGGAAAATAACGGGGTATGGAAAAATCTAATGCTTTTAATTGAGGAAATGATTTAAAAAGTTAAAGATGAGGCTGGAAAGGTAGCAGGGACTGAGCTCACACATAGCATCTGTAGTCATTTACCTCTAAGGTCAATTCATCAGGGGCCCGAGCAGTGTACCGCTTGATAACGTGAGCAGCACCGACAGCAGGAGTGTTAATGGATGATTCCTCATGAACAAGAAGGTGATTTCCTTTATTATCAATCTGTAACAAAGAAAATGTACTATGAGATGGCTAAAGACATGGGACTTGCCAAAGTTTGACTATCTATAATATAATTTGATTTAGAGAAACTGTAACCCAAAGAATCTTTAAAAAAGAAACTATTATTTATTGAGTACTTAATATATGCCAGTCGTGCTGTGCATATAATATATATGATTTAATTTAATCCTCATAACTCTAAAAGATAGTTATCATCATTACCATCATTTAAAGACGAAGATGCTAGAGCTAAAAGAGGTTATATAATTTACAAGAGATTAAATGATTCATCCAAGATCACACAGCCAATAAGGGAAGAGTCAAGATCTCAATGCAAGTTGGCCTAGCTCTAAGTTCTATATTATTTCTCCTTTCCATTCTCTCTTCCCAATTTCCACTGGGAGAAGAGAATAATATAATTCGACATATGCAAATTAAGGAGAAACACCTAACATATTTACTGGATACTGTATCACTCAGGATTTATTCTTAAATAAAACCCTTTAAAAGGGTAATTGTCTCTTATTCATAAATAACCTGAAAAATATTTTCAGCTACTAAGTCAACACCTTGCTAAATTGTACACATTAATACATTAAACACCAAAATAACAGATGTCACTATAATTTATAAAATACATTAAAATCAGTTTCCTGGCTTATCAAAGATAGATTTGAGATGAAAAATTTTTAATGTATCACAAATCTATCCTTTCAGATGATGAGAATAAACTCCATTTCTTCAATTCTTGAAACTCAATAGCTATCAAAATTAAATTAATATTAAATTCTTAAGTAGACAATTTAAAAATAACCTTTAATAAGAGGTGAATTAGATAATACCTCCATCCAAGTAAGGGCAGGTCCACAATTGATCTTGTTGCCAGCAATAGCTGAAAGGCGGGACAGGTAGGCCATAAGCATCTGAGTGACTGACTAGAGTTCAAGAGAAAGAGAAGATTCAGTGTAACTCAAAGTAAATATACTACACTCTCTGTCAGAGGAACTGGTATAAATTGATTTTCTCTGGGGAAAAAAACACCTGCAGATTTGTTGTCATTTTAATAGTTATAAAAGGATTCTTCACAGTGGCTTAACAGTTTCACGAACTGCAACTATGGGCACTTACATAGTAATTCCCTGTCTTGTGTAGAACTTGAACTTTCAGCCCCTCATCATCAGGGGCCATACTGTTTTATAGCTTCTAATTTTATTGCTTTCCCTTTCTATTTCTGTACTGAAAATGTAAAAAGATAATTATAGCAGACATTCTTTGCTTTTCTGCCCAGCTTTCCCTTGCTTCTCTGAAACTCTTTCTCCACGACCTGCTATAATCTTCCATGCACTCGGCTGTGGCAGGACAGCCATGTCCATACATGATCCTCCATCACGGGTTAGGTGCCTGGCCCATGAAGGAGACCTAACATTAACTGGCCTAACAACGGTTACTGCAGGAATTAGGAATTGTGATATAAAATTTCAGCTCAAACTGGCTGCTGTCTTAAAAAGAGATGAACAGCTGGGACCTGTTGGTGGTGGCCATGTTCTAAGACAGTCTAAGAGAGAAAAATGTAACAGACAGGCAGAGATGGGAAAGGGAGATAGAGAGACATCTAGGTTTTCTACCATACAAAAGAATCTGTGGTTTTAAGACATTCCTGAGACCTTGCTGCACTGTCAGTTCTTGGGTGACTGATAATGTCTCTACTTTGCCACACCCACTTAATTGTCTTGGAATTAATTATAGATTTCAAATGGCTTCCCCTCAAGACTTGGAAGATATTTTGCACTGTTTTCATGCATTCATTGTGGCTGCCAAGGAGTCTAATGCCAATACGATTCTTGCTCTTTTGAGAAAAATCTGTTTTTTGCTCTCTGGAATCTTTTTGGGTTTTCTTTCCATTTCGGCATTTTGAAATTCCACTACAATGTTTCTAGACATGTGTCTTTTTACTCATTAGATTTAACACTTAATGGGCCCATTTAATCTGAAAACATGCCTTTCTTTAGCTTAGGGAATTTTCTTATATTAACTTTTAGTTACTTCCACCCACTCTCTTATCCTATAACTCCTATGACAGGGCAGAGGGAACTTCTGGATCTATTCTCCCTGATTCCCAACTGTTCTCTTACAACTTTTGATCTTGCCACCCCTTGTGGGGCTGTTCTCTCATAAAGCCTGCTCTCCCAGCTTACTACTCTCTCCTCACATGTGTCCATTGGTACACAGTCCAGCTATTCAGGTTTCCTATTAGTAAAATTAATTTAAAAGATCATTTGTTGATTTCTGAGATCTGACTTATATTTTTATAAAAATCTGCTCTCATTTCTTGAACGTGATAGCCTCACTTTCTCTTTGATGATAGTGACCATGCTTCTAAAAGCCCTCTGCTTGCTCTTCTATTTTGTTTATTCAGTTTTTACATTTAAAATTGCAAGTTTGTCTTCTGCAGTCCTCTCATACATGTCTTTTATGCTGTATTTTCAATCACTCCCATAAATCTTATCCCATCTACTTTCAAAGGTTCCTCATGATTTTTGGTTCCCCGATGGTTCTTTTTATTTTCTGATGTTATAAAAAATCTCTTCTCTTTTAAAATTTCTTAAAATCTTTTATATTTTTACTAGACATTTTTGGCAGGTGTGGAGATAGGTGCATAGACACAGCCTGCCATCATAAACTAAGCAACCAGTATTGTTTTAATATGCATTTCTTTGACTATTAGAGAGGTCAATGGTTTTAATATGCATTTCTTTGATTATTAGAGAGGTCAATGGTTTTCGATATTTTTGCTTCCATACTTTATACTCTTTGAGGAATGGTCTGCTCATATATATTACCCATTTATAAATTATGAATTGAGTTTTTTCTTATAAAATTATCTACTTTAATTCTAAACATCCTACATAGCATTACTAAATTTTCAGTTATGAAATAATAATCTCAGGAATCATCCTGAGTATTCAATACAAGCTTTTATTTAGTATACAGACAAAAATTTCTGCTAATTTATATATAGTGATTACTTCTGCAAAATACTAAATGCTTACCTCTGGACTGTCCTTCAGGGTATCAGAACGGGGAAGCTCTGAGAGCTGAGAGAATCGTCGGTCATAAATACACAAATGAAGATGTTTATCAAGTACCCGAAAATCTTCATAACTTCTTTTAACAATCCAACTTTTGCCCTATGGGTAAGAAAAAAAGATTCCTATAATTCATCTCTATTAGGAAATGCTTATGAATCAGGCCTTATTCTATAACAGTATTTTATTCATGAGATTTTATATTTTCTAATGAAAACCTTCTATTAACTTGACAGTATATAGTTAAACTCTAAAACACTCTAGTGAGTTCAAGCACATTAAAAGATCAATAATGGAAAATAAGATAGAACTCTCCACTAACCCTCTTCCTACCACTGGTCAGAGTCCACAGGCTTTCCTTGGCAACAATAACTGCTAGATGTAAGACAGCATGTGACCTTAAACTCACAGAAAGAACCATAAAATAATTTGGGTGAGAGAATATTGCCAAAAATTAAAGAAAAATAAAACCAGGTTATCGATCAGTTATCACCAACATCTTCTGTGACTGAGACTGGAAATATACTGAAAATCAAAACTACTGAAGTCTTCCTCTATAAACATTCGATATGCACGTATCATCTAGAACTTATCTCTCTCCCCACTTCCCAGGTTTTCTTCTTTTCCTTGACCAACCTCACAAGCTCATTAAAAACAAAAATCCACTCCTAGACATATTTATTACATACTGTCTTCTAATTTTCTCTTGAATCTATCACTTCTTACAGCCCAAGCTTTAGTAAGGACTGACATCATTTCTTACCCGGAATATTGCTAGCACTCTTTGCCTTTGATCTCCTCTCCTTCTTCCTCCCCCACTAGACAAAATACAAAGCTTATCAGGTCACACTGCCAAAAATCCTTCCAAAGCTCTCATGGTCAGCAATGATGAACAGGTCCCAAACGCACCTCATTTAGTTTTGCAATTTAATCTAATTTTATATGGAGGTTTCCATCTCATAAAAATCTGGAGGGACTGGGAGAAAAGGGCTCCGCAGCAACCGTCTCAGAATTAAAGAAAACATTTTTACTGTAGCTCTTTTTCATTTGCCTCAGTTAGATGGGGCAGAGCAGGTGGTATCACTTCATGGGAAAGGTGCTAAATTCTAAACACAGGTGTGTCAGAAACTAACATGATAAACTTGTCTAATCCTACTTTGGACTGCAATTCTCCATTACATAGATGGGGAGCAGGGTTGTTAGAATGAAATAAAAGAAGAGATGTGGCAGAGACTTTTAAAGAACAGTGGCCTGGTCTCTATTCTAAGAAATGCTAGTTCAATAAGTCTGGAATGGGATCCAGTTAATTCTGATGATCAGCCTGAATTGGGAACCACTGATCCATAGGATTAAGTCCAAACATATTTGCACATATCAGGGCTTTCATCACCCGAGCCCTGTCTAAATTTACAGCCTGATCTCACTCACTACTCCTCCATGCCCTTTCTTTGCTTCCAGTTACACTCAATTACTTGCATTTATTCAATTTATGAGATGTATGTTCCTTTTCTTGCCTCCATGATTTTTAAGTGCTGTTCCTTCAGCTATGGAAAGTCATTCTTTCACTCTTTGCTCAAGTAAGCTCCTTTGTTTTCTCAGTTCTACCACTGCCTTCTGCCCAAAGTTTTCCTGAAAGATCACAGGGGGCTAAATATCTGTTCCTTTGGGATGGCAAAAATAAACAACAAAGGCAGAAAAAAAAAAAGAAAAACACCACATAGTTGCAATTATTTTTTCTTTCACATTTTAAAAATTACACAACACTTCAAATATCAGAGAAATACAAAAACTAATTTAATACATACCTATGTCTCTATCACAGAGATTAAACAGATATTGACTTTTTCTCCCCCAAAGCTCTGGACGTTTTTTTAAAGAACCAATTATTTACAGACATAAAGCCCCATTCTCCCTCGTGTTCCCCTTCTAAAGGTAAGGACTGGAGTTGATGTGCATTGTTACCATGCATAAATGCATGTTTTAAACCTCTACGATATATGCATGTATCCATAAAGAATGTATATTATTGTTTTGAGCTTGTATATAAATTGTATTATATAATCACATCCTTTTGGAACTCAGAGTTTTAACTCAACCTCATGCTGAGATTTATCCATGTTGATATAGATAGCACTATTATTAGATATATGCTGAAGTGTAACCTATTGTAGGAATAAAACCCAGTTTCTTTTTCCATTCCCCTATGGAAGGGAAGTAGGTACTTCACACTTGGCATTATTGCATGCGGTGCTTCAAGGAACACGTTCATGTCTCATCCTGCCCTTTTGTGAGAGATTCTGCACAGGAGCTACTTGGAAGTGGAACTGCTAGATCATAAGGTATGACCATCGTGAATGTTATTTCAAATTTGCCAAACTGGTCTCCAAAGTGATAATGCCAATTTTGTGTGAATTGCTTATTCCTACGAGAAACGTGTTCATTTTCTCCATTAAAATGATAACTTTTACTTCCTGGTTTACAGAAGATTTTTTGTTTGCTTACTTGCTAATACGTTGGAAAAATCATCTTTTACCATTGACACATATTGCAAACATCTATTGCAAACATCTGTTCCAAGTATGGGGCTTTCCCCTCAGTTCACAGTATAGTGTCAAAAAGAAGATAAGATTTTATTTCCTCTTCTATGGATCTAATCACAGATTAAGTAATTTGCTCAAAATCTCACATAGATATGTGAAACAACAGGGATTAAAATAAGTGTCCAATACAATAACTTAAATTTTCATCTGGACAAGAAGGTCATACTGCCATCATCCATAGTACTTTAAATTAACCACACTATCATCTGATTTGTGTTTGGTCTATAGTGTTTTTAAAAATTGTATTTGAATACCTTTAGGGACAGCACAGCAAGGTCTTATTTGCCAAAGTAATTACCACACCCAGCCATTTTCCTTATTTACATTAACTCAGGATCAGCATAGATCCTGAAGATATATAGATTTACCAACTCCTGAAATAAACAGCTAAACTCTTGACTCTAGGATCAGAATGTCCCAATTGTAAATCCCAGCTGTTTAAGAACTGAATAAAGTAAATTAATGTAAAGCACTTAGTAGAAGTACAGTACCAGGTAACAGAAATGGCTCAATACATCCTAGCTATTACTGTTCTTTATTAATTTAGAGAACTTGTTCTAGACTGAACATATAAGAATTAGGGAACAAAGTTTCCAAACAAAACCCCACGATATTTAGCAGAATAAATGACTGGTCGCCAAAAGCTCAGCAACTCAAAGAATAAAAGAACATTTCTATCAATTACTGTTAAGTACATCAAAGTTTTGACCAGGAAAGAGTGAATATATCTTTATAGGTCAAAGGTTGTTTTCCACATTGGTTGAATTATCAGCTTCAGTTTTGGAGAGTAAAATCTTAAATTCAATATCATTATTGTAAAATAATTCATACGCCCTGGTGACCTTTGTTTTTGTTTTGTTTTCATGTTCCCTTTCAGAAGAAAATGTAACATTAGGATTTTAAGTCACTAGTACAAAGGCAGAGCAATCAATCAGGATCAACTCTAAACACAAGTATAATCATTCTACTGTATTGGAGGTAAAGAGAGAAATGACCTGACAACTTGGTACATACACATCTATTATGCCATTTGAGCCAATTGACTAAGGAAGTGGTCAATACAAAAGAAATGTAGTTAGTGCATCTGATGGCACCTGGTGCTTTTGGACAGAAATTGGCTCTGCTTCTAATCCTTTTTGAGTAAGCATTCCTTACAAAATGGAGAATGTTCTGACATAATTGTAAAGTGTTATGAACTGAATGTTTGTGTCTCCTCAAAATTTGTATGTGGAAACTCAACTCTCCAATGTGATGGCATTAGGAAGCAGAGTCTTTGGGAGGTTAATTAGGATTAGATGAGGTCATGAGAGTGGAGCCCTCCTGAAGGAGATTAGTACGCTTATAACGGTCACCAAAGAGCTTGCTTCCCCTTCTCTGCTCTCTGCCATGTGAGGTTACAATGAGAAGTCAGCAGTCTGCAACCTGGAAGAGAGCTCCCACCAGAACTTTACCATTCTGACTTCTTGATCTCAGATTTCCAGGCTCCAGAACTGTGAGAAATAAATTTCTGATGTTTATAAGCCACCCAGTGTACAGTACTTTGTTACAGCTGCCCAAACTAACCAAGACATAAGGTAACATTTGATACTTGGAATATCACTTTCCCCTTGGCATACAAAACAGATTTCTAGACTTACATGACTGTGGAACAGGGAAGGAAGAGATAAGGAAAAGGACAGAAAAAAAAGGAATGAGGAAAGCAGTAATCAGGAATGCAGGCTTTGAAGTTAGACTGTCCTGGGCTATTGCTAGTAAGTGACCTTAGATAACTCTTCTAAACCTCAGTTTACTCATCTATAAAACGGGGAGGTTAACAGTACCTGGGGTTGTTGGAGGATTAAATAAAATAATCCATGTAAGTCACTGGGCGCACGTCCTGGCAATCATTCACTATTTACTATAATTATTGATATTTTTCTCACTATTACAGCTCTCTGCCACAAAAGTCCCTTTTGCATGCTATATTACTCATGTACCTGTCATCCATGGGGTGTAACAGGCAATATTAGTTTGGTTGAAATTGTTACCATGTACTGACACTACAATGATACCTTCACTAACTTAGACCAATTTTGGAAAAGCAGTTAAAACTTCCGAATTGATAGACTTGGGAAGTTCAAAGATTAGAATACAATAATTGATAACAAGAGTGTAATAATATTTGTACTTAAGTTTATGTTCTAATATCTCATACTTCTTTAGAATAAATTCCTAAAAAATGTGACATGAATGGAAGCTAAGTGAAGGGTATATGCGATCTCTCTACACTATTTTTGCAAATTTTCTGTATGTCTAAACCTATTTTTAAATAAAAAGTTAAAATATGTACACACATACACAATTCCTAAAACTGGAAATTTTACTGCTTGGGCCTATTTTGCTGCATCCTCACTAATATTGAAAAAAATCATTTAAAAATTTTCCAGTAGGTGAAAACGGTATCATTTATTTTTTTATGAATTATCTATTCACATCTAGGCCAATTTTTCTACTAGAATATACTGACTACCCCTATGATATCACTTATTTAAACTTACTAGACTGCATATCTAATCAAACTCTTTGATGGAACTATTAGCCCTCTGAGAGCTATAACACTTTTAGTCAGTTTGTTACAGTCAAGAAAATTCCTTGAATGCAGGCTGAAGTGATGTATTAAATGACTTATGATACTAAGATATTGATTTTTTTTGCTTAAAAGAAGTAAAAAAGAAGTTGGTTGGTCTTTCTTGCTTGGGACATTCTTCCTATAGAAGTATTTAAAATATATCTTTAAAAGGCATTAAAAGGTACTGTTTTGTGCTTTATATTTGTTCTGCAGTTCAACTTTTAGTTCACCTAGCTTTGTCTTATAAAATACCACATGAAAATGAGAAACTCTGTGAAAATACATTGTTGATTCAGTCACATTTCAGAACGGATCGTCTGTCAGGTTAAAAAGTAATCTTTCAATTTCCTGTTCAGTATGCAAGGAGCTTAGAAGTCACCACTCTGTACTAACAAGTAAAAAGCTGAACAAACTGAAAGATCAACAACTCTTCTTAGATCCATCAGAGAAATGAGGTCACAGGGCAAACCCCTGTCCCCAAAATAGGAGAGACTGAGAAGTGTATACAGAGAATCACAACTTATCACAAAAATCTGTGGGAACCAGTGCTCAGGCAGACAAACCAGAACAGTAAGTGATGAATTGCAAGAGGCTCAGTATGGGTGAGTTTAATAGTCAAAAACTCCTTGCGGTGGGGCGGCCACAGTCATAGAGGCACACTGGTGAGTTTTACCTCCAGGAGCTCAACCAGGTGTTCGTAATGAAAATCAAAGAAAAATCCCCTCATGCTTCTGGCAGGGGGAGGAGAAAAGTAACTATTTTGAAAAACACCAGAACACTCTGTTCTCAACAAAGTCTGCAGGCAGGAGAAACTAACCAGAGCCTAACCTACTGGGATTTTATCAGAGCCTAAGTCACCTTGGGAAAACAAATACCCAACTCCAGCCCACTCTACCCTTCATGTCTCAACTAAGGCAGGGGAGTGGGCGCTGTGAAGCACCTGTGAATTTCACAGCCCAGGGGCACAGCCTCATTAAAAGACTGAGACCTAGTGATAGGATCCACTCCTCTTACCTAGTACATCATGTCCACCTTTCAACAAGAAATTACAAATCATAATAAAAGGCAAAAAACACAATTTGAGGAGACTGGACAATCATCATAAGAAGGTTATATATAGCAGGACTGTTGGAATTATCAAAACAAGAATTTTTTAAAACTAAAAATGAAGAAAGCCTTTAATAGGTTCTTTAGCAGAGTGAACACAACTGAGGAAAGAATCTTCAAGGTTGAGTCTATGACAACGAAAGCTTCCAAAACTAAAAAGCAAAGAGAAATAAGACTGAAAATAAATAACAGAATATCCATAAAAAGTGCAACAACTAAAAAAGCTGTAACATACACATAATGAGCATACCAGAAGGACAAGGAACAGAAGCAATATTTGAAGCAATAATGATTGAGAATTTCTCCAAATTAATGTCAGACACCAAACCACAGATCCAGGAAGCTTAGAGAACACCAAGCAGGATAAATGCTAAAACAACTACACCTAGGCATATCATATTCAAACTTCAGAAAATCAAAGATAAAGAAAAAATCTTGAAAGAAGTCAGAGGGAAAAAACACCTTACCTATAGAGGAGCAAAGATAGGGATTACATCCAACGTCTCCTCAGAAACCATGCAACAAGAAGAGAACAAGGTGAAATATTTAAAGTGTTGAGAGAAAAAAAATCACCAACCTAGAATTCTATACCTTGTAAAATTATCCTTCAAAAGTGAAGAAGAAATAAAGACTTTTCTAGACAAACAAAAATTGAGAAAATTTGTAGCCACAGACCTATCTTGCAAGAAATGTTAAAAGAAAGTTCTTCAGAAAGAAAGAAAATGACATAGGTCAGAAACCTAAAACTACATAAAGAAAGGAAGAGCATTCACAACTATTACTCCTTTTAAGCTAAATGACTGAGGAAGTGGTCAATATAACGAAAATGTAGTACTGCATTTGTTAGTGCCTGGTGCTTTTAGAACACACACATATAGATTTAAAGTAAATGGATGGAGAAAAATATACAATTCTAACACTAATCAAAAGAACGTGGGAGGGGCTACATTAATTTCACAAAGAGTCAACTTCAGGCCAAGGAAAGTTGTCAGGGAAGAAAGGCATTATATAATAATAATAAAGGGGTCAATTCTCCAAAAAGACATAGCAATCCTTAACAGGTATATGCCTACAACAGAGCATCAAAATATCTGAGGCAAATATTGATACAACTGTGTGGAGAAATAGATGAATCCACCCTTATAACTGGAGACTTCAACATCCCTCTATCAGAAATGGACAGATTCAATAGGCAGAAAATCAGTAAGGATATATTTGAACTCAACAAGACCATAAATCAACTGCATATAATGGATATCTAAAGATTACTTCATCTAACAACGTTCCTCTTAAGCTCACATGGAACATTCACCAAACAGACAGACACATTCTGGGCCATAAAATAAACCTTAACAAATTTAAAATTTCAAATACAATGTCTGCTCTCAGACTACAATGGAATTAAACTAGAAATCAATAACAAAAAGATAGCAAGAAAGTCCCAAAATACTTGGAGATTAAACAACACACTTCTAAATAACATGGATCAAAGAAAAAATCTCAAAAGAAATTTAAAACTATATTTAAATAAATAAAAATTAAAATACAATGTATCAAAATCTGTGGGATGCAGTGAAAGCAGTGCTTAGCAGGATATTGATAGCATTGAATGCATATATCAGAAAAGAAGAAAAATCTAAACTCAATCATCTAAAATTCCACCTTGGAAAATAGAAAAAGGGGAGCAAATTAAAACCAAAGTAAATAGAAGAAAAGAAATAATAAAAGTTACAGTAGTAATCAATGAATTTGAAACAAAATTAATAGAGAAAATCAACAAAACTAAAAGCTGATTGTTTGAAAAGATCAACAACATGGGATAAATTTCTAGCCAGGCTAAGCAAAAAAAAAAGAACATCACAACATATCCTATAAACAGTAAAAGGATAATAAAGGAATACTATAAACAACTCTATGCCCACAAATCTGATACCCTAGATGAAATGGACCAATTCCTTGAAAAACACAATCTGCCAAAACTCACACAAGAAGAAATGGTCAATCTGAAGAGGCCTATATCTATTACACAAATTCAATCAATAATTAATAAACTTCCAAAAGAGAAAGCACCAGGCCCAGATGGGTTCACTGGTGAATTAGACCAAACATTTAAGGAAGAAATTATACCAATTCTCCACAGTCTCTTTCAGAAGACTGAAACAGATGGAATACTTCCTAACTCACTCAGTGAGGCTAAAATTACTCTAATACCAAAACAAGATAAAGAAATTACAAGAAAGGAAAACTACAGGTGAGTATCGCTTGTGAATATCAATATAAAAATCCTCAACAAAATATTAGCTAATCAAATCCAACAAAATATAAAAAGAATTATAAACCATAATAATTGAACCATGCAAGGCTGGTTCAACATAAAATCAATTAAGGTAATATATCACATCAAAAGGCTAAAGAAGAAAAACCACATGATCATATCGATAGATGCAGAAAAAGCATCTGACAAAATCCAACACTGATTCATGACAAAAACTCTCTGTAAACTAGGAATAGAGGGGAACTTCCTCAACTTGATAAAGAACATCTATTAAAAAACCTACCAGCTAGTATCATTGTTAATGGTGAGAAACTCAAAGCTTTCCAACTAAACAAGGCAAAGATTTCCCCTCTCAACACTGCTTTCCAACACTGTATTGGAATTCCTAACTAATGCAATAAGACAAGAAAAGGAAATAAAAGATATACAGACTGGAAAAGAAGAAATAAAGCTTGCCTTTGTACACAGATGACATGACTGTCTAGGTAGAAAATACAAAAGAATCAACAAAAAAAACTCCTGGAAATAACAATCAATTATAGCAAAAAAGCAGGATACAAGGTTAACATACAAAAGTCCATTGCTTTCTTATATATCAGCAATGAATAAATGGAATTTGGAATTAAAAACACAATACCATTTACATTAATACCTCCAAAAAATGAAATACGTAAGTATAAATCTAACAAATTACGTACAAGGTCCATATGAAAAAACTACAATGGTGAAAGACATCAAAGAACTAAATAAATGGAGAGATATACCATGTTCAGGGAGAGGAAGACTCAATATTGTCAAAATGTCACTTCTTCCCAACTTGATCTATAGATTCACAACGCTATCCCAATCAAAACCCTAGCAAGTTATTTTTGTGCATATCAACAAACTGATTCTAAAGTTTACACGGAGACGCAAAGGACCAACAAATTGAATCCAGACATAGAACTTATACCTTTCACAAAAACTAACTCAAAATTGATCACAAACCTTAATGTAAAATGCAAAACCATAAAACTCCTAGAAAATAACAAAAGAGAAAATATAGCTGACCTTGGGTTTGGTGATGACGTTTTTTACATACAACACTGGAGACACAACCCATGAAAGAAAGAATTGATAAGCTTGATTTCACTGAAATTAAAATTTTCTGTTCTGTCAAAGACACTGTCAAGAGAATGAAAAGACAAGCCACAGACTTGGAGAAAATACTGGCAAAACACCTGTCTGATAAGGGACTGTTATCCAAAATATCCAAAGAACTCTTAAAAATCAACAATAAGAAAACAACTGATGTAAAAATGGGCCAAAGACCTTAACAAACACCTCAACAAAAAGATATACAGATGACAAATAAGCATATATAAAGGTGCTCCACACCATATGTCATCAGGGAAATGCAGATTAAAAAATGAGATACCACTATATACCTACTAGAATGGTAAAAATCCAGAATACCGATAACACCAAATGCTGGCAAGGATGTAGAGCAACAGGAAATTTTCTTCATTGCTGGTAGGAATACAAAATGGTACAGCCACTTTAAAGTTTCTTACAAAACTAAACATACTTTTACCACAGGATCCAGCAATTGCACTCCTTGGTATTGATCCAAATGAGTTGAAAAGATATGACCACACAAAAACCTGCACACGAATGTTTATAGCAGCTTTATTCATAACTGCCAAAACTTGGAAATAACCACGATGTCCTTTAGCTGCTGAATGGATAAATAAACTGTGGTACATACAGATAATGGAATATTATTCAAAACCAAAAAGAAACAAGCTATCAAGCCATGAAAAGACATGGAGGACCAAGTGAAAGAAGCCAATCTGGAAAAGCTACATACTGTATGATTCCAACTATATGACATTCTGGAAAAGGCAAAACTATGGAGACAGTAAAAAGATCAGTGGTTGCCAGGGGTTAGGGGAAGTGAGAGACAAATAGGTGAAGCACAGGGATTTAGAGCAGTGAAACTATTCCATGTGATACTATAATGGTGGATACATATTAATATAAATTTATACAAATCCATAGAATGTACAACACCATGAGTGAACCCTTGATAACAATGGTATGTCAAAGCATGTTCATCAGTTGTAACAAATGTACCACACTGGTGGCGGATGTCCATAGTAGAGGAAGTTGTGCATGTGTGGGGACAAGGAGTATATGGAAACCTCATACTTTCCACTCAGTTTTGCCATGAACCTAAAACTGCTCTAAAAAATAAAGTTTATTAATTAAAAAAAAGTAATCATGTTCTCTTCCATGAAAGCAGCCATGCTCAAAGAAACAAATATCAACAACCAACCACATAAATGCAAAAGGTTTTCACAGCCTCACAAAGTAAATGCTGGGAATTGAATTTTAAAATTCACTTCCTCATTTATCAGTGAACTGACTTCATTCAACTTTTTAAAAATATTCTTGTGCCAGCAAAAAGTATGCTCTTTCATATAGATTTTCATTCATGAAATTAAAACCCTAACACAATTTGTAAATCATCTAAAACTGAGTTAAATTCATTGAGTACAATCTAAAAATAGTAAAATACCTCCTATTTTCAGCAGATATGACAGAACTTTAAATTTCACATGTAAAAAAATAGCCTTAATCATCCAATTTCCAAACAGACTAAATAAATGATCAAAGTATTTTAAAAGTTCAATTATTTTATAAAGAACAAAACAAAAAACTCATTACATACATCTGCTAAATTTTAATCTGCTGCTAGTTTCTAAACTTAATAATTATTACTATCAAGTAATTATTGCTATCCAAGAGCAATAAAAATCAACCAATTCTTGACAAGTCTGAGAAAGAAGAATGAGAAAAAGAGAAATATCCCAGTGTATATAGGATCAAATTTCTAAGACAAACATTTACTCCTTTCTCTCATTCATTCACCAGATGTTTACTGAGCACATACACAGGACCAAGCAATGGAATAAGCATTAGAGATGCAACAGAGAAAGGACCAGCAAACCTCTGACTTCTTCAAATTTATTTCTAACAAGGAAAACAAATACTTTTAAAGTAAATAAAAACATAAATAAAATAATGATAGTTTTGTACTACGAAAAAATACGCAAGAACCTACTTCAGTTAGAGTGGTCAGGAAAGGCCCTGTGAGGAGGTGATCTCTAAACTGCATGCTGAAAACAGAGGGCACCAGACACAGCAAGTGCACAGTGTGAATAGAGTCACGTGCTGATCCAAGTTCAATGCCTCATTGCAGGAAAGAACTTCAGGTCACTGAGGAACTAATTGCAAGCTAGTGCGAGCAGAGCACAGGCGTGAGAAGACTGTCACAACACGACAGAAGAGGGAAGCAAGCTCCAGATCATGTACCGCCCTCACAGGCCTTGGTGAGGAGTTTGGGTCTAGTTCTAAACACAGCGAAAATCTATTGAAGAGTTTTAACCATGAAAGTAACATGTTTCAATTTACATTTTACATCATTCTGGCAGTTTAAAGGGTTATAATTGATTATGCAGTGCAAATACAGACGCTATCACAATGGCCCAACAAGAGACAGCAGCTTGGGCCTTGGTAATAACAGAAATGGAAAGAGAAAGACAAATTCTGCACTCTGTTCTTTCTGAGAAGAGCAGTCTTCACCCATGTCCTTGGAAGTCCCTCTAACATGGGAAAGTTATCTGAAAAAGAACTAATGCTATGAATTACCTCTTTAACTATGTGATGAAGTTCAGTGAAAAAAGAGAGACCTGATTTAAATCTGAGCCTGGCCTTACCCTATATATAGGACTTTACACAAGTTACTCAACATCTATGGGCAGCAGTTTACTCATCTGTAAAATGGGAATAGTAACACATTTCATAGAAGAGTTATGAGGTTTAAATAAGAATGCCTGCAGTCTGCCTATATATTTTGCTCATACACAGATGCTCTACAAATGTTAATATTCAACCCCACCCCCTTAGTAACATCGTATTCTAAATGGACTGAGTGGAGGAGATATTTAATACCGAGAAATGCATTTCTGATGGTGGAATTTCAAGTATCAGAGTACGGGAGATATTTTGAGGCGGGAAAGCATTCCCCTAAAACCAACTGTTTACCCCACCAACCAGGACATAAAGGAGCCTTCATATTTCTGTAAATACTTATGAAAAACTTGATCTTCCAAAAAAAATAAACTATTATATATTGATGAATTCTGGTTAAAATACAAAGGTAGTAAAATACAATCCAACTTCAATAAGAACCATTAATTAAAACTACTCAAGTTTACTATGGGATAATAAAACACTACGTATTTGATTAAGCAACAATTATTCTTACACTAACAAAACTATACTTTTCTATAGAAAAGAAAGATCAGACCAGGATTTTCATTAGGGCACATGTTAAAATAAACTCTTGCAACAGCTAGGTTTAAATTTGCCATTTTAAAATTAATACTTAAAAGCTGATGTTTGCTTATTTGCTAAAGAACAAAAAAATAGAATATAGAATGCTTTTAAGATTCACTACTATTAACATTGCACTTATGAATGCTTTATTCTATGTAATGGGGTTCAATATAATTAGTGTCAGGGTTTACCTAATTTTGGTCTTTTTTTAATTATTGCATTTTCAACATTTGAGACAGTAAAGATTTTTCCTATATCTACCTTGACATATTCCTGAATTTCCTAGGATTTTTATTAATTTTCATTGATTTCAAACTAAATACGTGTTTCCTAAAAAGTAGGGAATATGCAGAGAAAAAATGGGTATGATTTTCAGAAAAGAAAAAGTATTCCCACTTAAATTAGTATCATGAAACAAGTTGGAAAGAGTGTTTCTTTATCCATACTTAGCTGACCTTTTGTTCTACATAACACTATTTTTTTTAGTTTGTTTACTTGGAGAACAGAATAAGACGGTAAGAGAGGGAACATCTGGGGCACAACATGCCTATATTGGTTAAAACAACTTATTCTAAATAATGATTAGTATGAGAGGGAGGGAGTTGAGGCCTCAGGCAGGGCCATTAAAGATCTGTTCTTCAAAGCATCCAAGAGAGTTGCTTTATTCATGGTTAATATTCAGCTGAGATACACCAATGTGGCTAAATGAGATTTCTATGACAGATACCTGTTCCAATTGCTTTGGGCCCATGCTACACCAGCTGTTAAATATTTTTACTATTACTCAGACTATATAGTCTATTGGCCTAGGATTGCATCCCGTTGGTCTAGACTATCTCCCTCGGAAGCTCTGATTTGAAGCTTCCACTTGAAGTCATATAAATATACAGATATGAAGGAATGCTATCTAGGCCCTATCCACTGAAGTCATGCAAAGAAACTAGATTGTCAGTTTCTGTGCATTTCTACAATTCTCTATTAACATTTGGGATATGCTTGCAGATTTCAGAGTAGCCAACCAAGCATAAATTATATTAGAAAATGGTGAAAGAACAGAAAAAACACTAGACTGAGGTTCAAATCCTGGTCTTTCTCTTTAATTTTACCATCTTGGGGAAGTTATGAACATTCTTGAGTCTTATATTCATCACCTGTAAAATGGAAACCGGACTATTTGCGTCATAGAGTTGTTTTAAGAATCAAATGATGTACCGCATGTCATAACATCTGTGTACTAGACACATCGGTGACCAAAAAATGCCTACTGAATTTGAATGTATTCAGTATGGAAGACATTATTTACACTTTTGGGTTCACAATTTAAAAAGAAATAAAACCTTTGAAGGGCAGAGGCAAAGACACAATTAAAAGGTTCAAAGATAGGACCTAAAGGAATCAGTATCACTTAACTTACAGAAAGGAAAAAAAATCACAGTTATTTAACTGGCCACGGTCCAAGATAAAAGAACAAGAGAAGAGAGCAGGAGAAGATGAAGAACCAAGAATTTTGGTTAAATAAAAAAAATTTCAAGAGAACATTATTAAAAATTAGAAATCGGCAAAGATATGAAATACGTGAATAAATAGCTTTCAAAATGGATAGATTACATCAATGTGTAATAGTGATTTTATCTGAAGACTAAGCAATCTCTCAAATCCATTCTAGACTGCGAATTCCAAGGAGATGCAGGAAAAGCTAGCAATCGAGAAACTAAAGATCTTAGTAGCCCCTGCTAAGGTTTCATATAGCTACTTCAGTAATTTGGTCCTCAATTTCCTCATCTGCAAAATCAGAGGCTTTGATTATAGTTATAAAAAAATATGATTCTAGTTTAATATGGTTTATGGCTGACATATAGAGCAAGAATACAGAAAGTAAGCCATGGGAATGCATCAATGATTACTTACAGTGAGGCACAGAAGAAGTGTGATGGCATTATTACAATGTAATAAATAGCTACTTTGATGTAATAAATAATATACCAAATAATCTGAAATTTTTAAAGAAGTTTGACAAGATATTTACAACCAAAAAATAGCCTGTCTGGGTCACTATTTCATAGAAGCATATAATCAAATAACAATGATACATTCTAAAGTATGGTATCAAAATACCATGCTTACCTTTTGAAAATCATTTCAAAAAAAGCATCAGGTATTTTTGACATTGTGTTTTGCTCATGAGAATAAAAATACTTGCATTGTTAGAACATATGGAAATTAACAGTGAGATGAAAAGATGCTAAAAGGTGTTAGGTTGTAGAGGGATTAATAAATACATTACTGACATGCCAACCATGTACTCTAGATAAAGAAGATTTTTTTTTATTGATGTCATAATAGTTTATAACATTGTGAGATTCCAGTTGTACATTATTGTTTGTCAGGCACCATATACATGCGCCCCTTCACCTCTTGTGCTTGCACCCCACCCCTTCCCCTGGTACCCACCAAACTGTTCTCTCTGTCCATGTGTTAGTTTATCTTCCACATATGAACGAAATCATATGGTGTTTGTCTTTCTCTGTCTGGCTTATTTTGCTTAACATAATACCCTCCAGGTCCATCCATGTTGTTGCAAATGGGACAATTTTGTCTTTTTTTATGGCTGAGTAATATTCCATTGTGTATACATACCACATACCACATCTTCTTTAGATAAAGAAGATATGTTTTATATTCATTTATATTATATTCTATTACTAACAGTTCATCATAAAAGCACTTGATGTTTTCACTTAAAAATTAACTCACCAACTAGAAGCATTTTCTAAATTATGACATGAAACTTAGTGATTCAGAGCTGCCTATTTCCTCAAAGGAACCAAGATGACATACAATGAAACATGTATAAACAACACGTAACTTTGGACATCTTATTTGTATACAAGCTAAATTCAATCTCCAATCTCATATTGTGATACCTATAAATAAAAGCACTCAATTTTAAAGGTTTTCCTTATGGTCACCAAGACTAAGAACATAAGTATTTCCCACGAGATAAAAATTAAATAAGCTGGAAAAGTCTAATGCTTAACTTCAGATGCATGAATAATACTTTTTGGGAAAAAACATAAATGCCCCTATCTTACACTCTCCCAGAGAAAACTAAAAACTTGGTACATAAGAAAGCTTTCCTTGAAAACACCTACTTGACAATGACTAATTCAAAAGTAGGCAGAAGGCTCAATGAACACAGAATAAATATAGAAACTATAGCAACTGCTTACTTGATAGAGGAAATAATCAATGCTACAAACGACATATTTTAAATCTCATTAAGAGCAAGTCACAGTAATTACCCTCAAAAAAGTTCTAATACTAAGAGTCAAGAAACAGCATACTTCTGGGGCCAGCCCAGTGGCATAGTGGTTAAGCTTGCGCGCTCCGCTTCGGCAGCCCAGGGTTCACAGATTTGGATCCTGGGCGCCGACCTACGTACTGCTCATCAAGCCATGTTGTGGTGGCATCCCATATAAAGTAGAGGAAGATGGGCAAGGATGTTAGCCCAGGGCCAAACTTCCCCAGCAAAAAAAAGAGGAGGACTGGCAACAGATGTTAGCTCAGGGCTAATCTTCCTCAAAGAAAAAAAAAAAACAAAGAAATAGCACACTTCTAAAACATATACACATCCTATTGTTATACCACAGTGGAAATTACTGTCTTGGTTAGAAAAGCAAGCATCTGAGAGAGAACTTACTCTGCTCTTTTATTGTAATATGTGACAAGTAGTTGACTCATTTAATCTTATCGTCAATGAATGATACATTTCCTTTACTCTTACAAGAATTTTCATTTAAATTTATAAATTAAATGTCTATAAAACTGATTCTATTAAACTGATTGTTTCAACTCTGAGGACAGGCAGAAATGCCAGTATGACCGGGAGAAAGAATAAAACGAAACACGTATGTGTTACCATAGTCACTTTTATTCATTCAAAAATATCTAAAAGCCTTAAAAATTTTCTCAAAATGCAGAGAGAAAAACATGCAAGTTGCAACACTCAACTGTGCATTCCATATAGTACTTTATGAACACATTTACTTCTCTTTTTTAAAGGATACCATTTATTTTCTTAACAATAATCATTCACAGTCCAATTCCATTTCAATATTGTACAAGTATCTTTCCATGGATTCTATTAGGCAATGTGAGAAATGCATTATAGAAAGGAATTTAATAATCACTTACAGTAATTTTTATTAAATTTTATGTGAAATGAAGAACACATCCACAAAATTACCTGACAAGCAATGTGCACGAGGTAGACCAGCTCTTTAGATTCACAGCCATTTTTCATTACTTCATTCTGTTCTTCTGACAGTGAAAGCTATATCAAAGAAGAAAGGGCAAAACAGAAGGAGAGAAAGTCATGATTAATGAACAATAAGCATTCAGCAATACTTGGACCTTCATATCAACTTAATGTAAGATATACCTTATAATAGAACTCTATTGCTTAAGGAAGATAAAGAACTCCGAATTTAAAAAAAACATATGTTTATAAGAATTGTCTTTGTAGCTTACAGCTAAACTAGCACAACTGCATTACAGCAGTAAATAAAATACATTCATGCTAGAGCAGGTCATCACTTCCTTAATTTATGTAGCACAGTAAGGTGGGCTCTGAGAGTCAGTGTGACCAGGTGGTTTAAAAGAGCTCAGGCTCTATTACCTGGCTGCCCAGAAGACAGGTTGGGCCTACACACATGTTTTATTTCAGACTCACCATGTAGGCTTCCACACTGAATTTTATTTTATTTTTAATTGAACCAGTAGCTGACATTTAGAAACTGAGTGGTTTCATATGAAAAATATAGATTTTTGCCTTCTATTGAACAATCAGAAAATCTGACATATTGGACTCACATTTTCACATGGGCAACAACTGGCTGAACCTGAGAAGTGACCGACACTCTTTGACGAGGCATGTATTCTCCAAGAGACTTTGCCACAGAACTGATTACTCTTTATTTTTTCACCAGTATCTAGGCTGAATGTTAAATATCATTCATCATGCTGCTTTGTTATTTTTTTATACCCTACTCATGTCACTCATTTATATTACATATCTGCCTCATCTAGGAATGTGAATTTGCTAACTCTGCTCCAGAGATAGACAATCTTGAGTTCAAAAGTGTCACAAACTGGCTGTGTAATATTGACCTACCTACTTAATTTCTCTTCTGGAAAATGGGGATGATATAATAATACCTATTCTCAAGTTTGTGAGTATTAAATGAGATAATGCATTTAAAGTGTTCATCAAGGTTTCTGGCACTCAGTAAGTAATTAATAAATGTTACCTACCATTATAGTTAATATTATAAAAAATATAAGGTTGAGGAAGATATATACTCCACTTTTGAAACCAGTGTCACTGGAAATATTAAAAAAAAAAACAAAACAACCCTCCTGTTATTAAGTAGAAGTTCACAGAATAACAATCATTCTCACACTATCCAAAATAAGCCAGATTAACTACAAAATCATAGATTTTTTAAAAAGTGAAAGAATTAAGGGTGAAAAGAAACCTAATAAACTAAGTTGCAAAAAGTGATAAGACTTTCGTGAGGCAGAAGAGACTCAGGGATGTGCTTGGATGCCTGACAAAGATGCAGGAGGGTAAAGAATCTGCCTTAGACAGGGTAAGGAGACACCAGCCAAATCCTGAATGACTGCATGTGGACTAGAGGGATAAACTAAAATTCCAAGGAGCACCTTATAGCAGACAGTCAACACTCACCCCCCAACTGATTCCCTCAAGTATTCCCCAAGTGTTTTGGGTCAGTACTTCCCCAAATGCTGGGGAAGAGCAGCAGAACTGAAAGAGATGAACCCAGAAGTGTCTGGGGTCTCCCCAAGCACAAGGCAGCTAATTGCTGGAGATGGGACACAGGACAAGAAAGCTAAGAGAGGGCAGGAGAACTGAAAGAGATCCGAGGCACTCAGGACACTGAACAACTGAAGGCTGGAGGTGGCACAGAAAAGCTGAGAGAAACCCCACAGAGGCCACCCAGGGGTTCACAGAGTATATGTCAGCTACACGCCAAGATCTGGAGTAGAGGAGATGGAACAGAGGTCTCCTTTGACACAGAAAACTGGAGAACAAACAGAACTGGCAACCAGGTGGTAAGGAGAGAGATAAAGAAAGATCGCATGCTCTCCTCAGTTTAGAAAATGAGTGGCTAGGCATTAAAGCACAAATAGATCTTCAAACATCTTACCAATTTTCAATTTTCCCTGCTGAAAAAAAAAAAACTGAACTTACACTAAAAATACTTCAAAGTAATGATAAACTAAAGCTGCCACAAAGGCCAGATATACATTAGCTACAGATCAGCTTAACTCAGCCCCCTAATCAAATATGACTAACATAAGCTAACATAATTCAACAGACTGGAAGAAGGGATAAGCTCATGCTGGAGATAAATATCATTTAGTTTAGTCTCTACTGTCTTTTGTATAACATATTTGGCATTAAAAATTTACAAAACACACATAGAAGAAATTGCAATCCATGGTCAAGAGAGGAAACAATAAAAAAAATCAGACACAGAAATTGCCCAGACATTGAAATAATAAAAAGAATGTAAATTAATTATGATAGATAGTTGAAAACGTATATGTAAAAATGCATGGGAAATCCCAACAGAGACTGAAACTATAAAAATATTCAAAATAAAATGCTAGAAATAAAAACTAAGATATCAGATATTAACAACAAACTGGGCACAGTACATGAAATGACCAGTGAACTAGAAAATAGGTCAATAGAAACTACCCAAGCTGAAACAAAAAGAGCAAAAAAAAGAATGACCAAAAATAACAGTACATTTGACATCTCTGAGAGAATACCAAATAGACTACTACATGTACAACTGGAGTACCAGAAAGAAATGAGAGGAAATAGGGCAGAAAATATTTGAGGACATCAGATGAGAACTTTCTAAAACTGGTGAGATATCAACTAACAAATTCAAGAAACTCATCAAACCCCAAATAGAATAAATTTTCAAAATCACTACTAGGCACATCATAATCACACATTTGAACAACAAAAATAAAGACAAAAATCTTTAAAGCAGGCAAAGAAAAAACATATCACAAAAAGGGGAAAAAAATATAAATGACAGCTGAATTCTCACTAGAAACAAGACAAGAGATGACAGAAAAAGAGAAACATCTTTAAAGTACTGAAAGAAAAGACTGTCAATTCTATATCCCATGAAACTAACCTTTATAAATTTAAGGAACATAAACACATTTACAAATGACAAAAGCTGAGAGAATTTGTCTTCAACAGACCAGTGAAACAAGAAAAGCTAAAACAACTTCTTCAAGTTGAATGGAAATGGTACCAGACAGAAACCCAGAACTACAGGAAGGAATAAACAACACCCAAAGGGGTAAATATTTAAGTAAACAAAAAATACCTAAGTTATCAAAAGTAATAGACAGCAGAAGTTGGAGAATACTTTAATAGTTCTGAGAAAAGAAAATAAATTAACCCAGATTTTATTCATAATTAAATAAGACAAAAATAAGACCAAAAAAAAACATTTTCTGATGAATAAAAACTTAAGTTTCCACCAACAAATCATCACTAAAAGGATTTCTAAAATATGTACCTAAGAAAGAAAAAAAAAAAGGTTCCAGGAGAAAGAACGAAGATGTAAAGCAGAAATACTAAGCAAAGAATTCAGCAAATAAGTATTGCATCTAAACAAATTTTAACTATATAACAAAAATAATGATTAATTATAGGAGATAAAAGGAAAGAACTATAATCCTGGACAACACTAGCATAGAAGACAGGAAAGATGATCACAACTACAACATTCTCATACTGGTATTGCTGGAGAGAAGGAGCAGAGATATTGATACACTTGAGACTGAAAATTAGGTATTCAAGTTAAAATTTTAATGGTAGCCACTACAAGAATAGAAAAACCACATATAACTTCCAAACCACACGGAGGGGATAAACCTGCTAAATGTCAATAACTGCAAGAGAAGTGAGGACTGGAAGTCAAAGCAACCTTCCTAAGCAGAACCGGGGCCGGGGCGGGGGGGGGGGGGGGGGGGGGCGGGGCGGGGTGCGAACTACCAAACTAAAGCAAGGAGATGGGGGGAATAAAGCAAAGGAGGATGGTCAAAAGGGGTCGACAAAATGGTAGAGAAGGCAGCTCCAAACTCCAATCCCTTCACAGCAACATGAAAAAACAAGCAAAAACTCTCAGAAGCAGCTTTCTCACTACTCCAAAAAACAGTAGAAGGTTTACAACAACCATGAGAACACCAAATCAAGAAAAAGCCGATTTAAAAATTATAGGAAAGCCTTGTGGCATTTTTACTTGCCCTTGCTCCGACCCCTCCCCAATCCAGCAGCACTCTTGAAAACGGCAACCCAGTTCCCACATGTGGGACTCTGGTCCCTGGGTCCAGAAGGAGGAAAGATGTTATTAACAAACTAATGTGTCTGTCTGTTCTAATCTACCTGGTGGCTACCTGAAGGACTGCCACAAGGCACACACCTCTATTTCACCAAACTTGGAACTCATTCAAGGACAAAAAGCAGCAGCATTGCTCAAAAATACTGTAAAGTGAACAAAAAACCTGCAGCCATCTAGAGCAAAAGATTATACTTAAGATATAAAACGGACAGCTTAAAGCCCAGGGGGGAAAGCTGAAGGGAGAGGTTCTTCAGGAATTAAAGCATTCAAAAGTGCCTACTGGGGCATTTAGAAACCCATGAACATGTGCAGGGTAGGACACATGCACACAAAAGACATAAGAAGATCCTAAGCTTTCACCTCTATCTAATCTTTACGCTAACACAAAGCTGTCAACAGCCTGGCTAAGTGCTGAATGAGGGCCCCAAGACAAGGGAAGTCAGCAAAGACTGGAGGAACTGGTTTTTTGTTTATTTTTACATCCTGGCATTCAAGGAATTCCTGACACAACATTACCTGAACACAAGCTAAAAGGAGAGAGACTTCAGTGAGTACCCATGACACAAAATACATTCTCTGCAAAAACAGTCTGGAAAAGTCACTAAACAAAGAGACACCTGCAGCCTTCACAAACAAAAGCAGCAAACCTGTGGAAAGAGGTGGAATCTGATTTCCAGAGCTACCACATTATAATATTCAAATGTCCAGTATGCAACAAAAAAAAACCACAAGATATACCAAAAAACAGGACGGCATGGGTCATTCACAAGAAAAAATAAATAAAACCACAGAAACTATCTCTGAGAAGTCCAGATACAGGATGTAGATTTTAAATGAACTATATGAAATATACTCAAAGAGCCCAAAGAAATCACCAAGAACTAAAGGAAAGCAGGAAAACAATGAGAAATGAGAATACCAAATGAACAAATGAGAATATCAATGAAAAGAAAGGAAAAAAGGGAACCAAACATAAATTTAGGGGATAACAAATCACTAACTAAAATGAAAATTTTACTGAAAGAGATCAACAGCAGATTTGGGCAGGAAGAAGAATCCGCTTACTTAAAGAAAGGGCAAATAAAAGTATACAGTCCAAAGAGCAGAAAGAAAAACAAATATAAAAAAGTGGAAAGTGCCTAAGGGACCTGTAGGACACCATCAAGAGGACCAAAACATGCATTATAGGAATCCCAGAAGGAAAAAGAGAGGGACTGACATAAAGAGATCACTCGAGGAATGATATTAGGAAGACGGAGGAATAGGAGAACCCAGACTCTAGACCCCTTAACAAAAATAGGAATTAGCAACTATCCATACACAAGAATGCCTTAGCGAAAATCTCAGAACCCAGGGAGTGAGGCCAAAGCAAATTGTTAGAGCAAAAAAAATGAGAAAAGTTGCATTAGAAGGGTGAGAGGAATGGTTTCACTTTGACCACAGTGCCCCTCTCCCAAGCCAGCAGAAAATCATGCTGAGAGCGATTCCCTGGGACTATAGTTTCGCAAGTGGGTAAAAAAGAACCCAAGCTGGATATCCATTTTCCCAGTGTTCAAGGGCAAACCTGAGGAGGCCCACCTCTGTCTTGCCTCACAGGGAACACTGGGGAAATTGGCAGGAGTAGACCACCTGGGGTCACCTAGTAACAAAGAAGGGGGACGGGACAAAGAGCAACCAGTCAATGGATCTTGGAGGTGGCACCAAGTCCCTGTCAGCAACCTTGCCTGACCAGAGAGCCCAGCCAGCAGCTCTACCGGATCAGAGAACCAAAATGGCAGCCACGTAAGGCCAGGGGGCACAGTGATCAGTTCACCAGGCTGAGGTCCCCAATCAACAGACCAGCCAATCACGGAGCATAGTCAGTGACTCTACCCAATGGTGGAGCCCAGTCTACAGCCATGCCCAACTGCAAGGCACAGCTTGTAGACCTGGCCAGCCTAGGAAACCAGTCAGTGATCACTCCTGACCAACCACAGCCTGCAGCCCTGCCCAGATGGGGAATCCAGCCAGTTACCCCACACGAATGCAATGCAAGACCTGTGCCTCCCCCACCATCATCACATAGCCCAGCTTGCGACCCCACACAAATGCACAGAACAGCCTTCGGCCTCACCCAATCACAGAGCCCAGACTGCAGACCCGCATGAACACGAACTCCAGTCAGTGGCACCAACTGATCAGGGAGTACAGCCTGTAGCCACAAATGACCAGGGATTATTACAGAGCCCAGTCTGTCGCACTGCCCAATCACAGAGCCCAGCAAGTTTTCAGCCTTATGTAACCAGGGAGCCCAGTAAGTGGTCATCAGCAGACTTCTCAGCAGAAACTTTGCATGCCAGGAGAGAACAAGGTGATATGTTCAAAGTATTGAAAGAAAAACACGGCCAAACAAGAATATAATACCTGGCAAAGCTGCCATCAGAAATGAAGAGGAGATAAAGACTTCCCTAAACAAATAAAAGCTGAGAGAGTTCACCACTAGACCTGCATTATAAGAAATTCTAAAGGGAGTTCTTCAACTAAATGTATAAAATTCACAAGTAAAGGTAAATATATAGTCAAATTCAGAATTCTCTAATATATTAATAGTGGTGTGTAAATAATTTTTAATTCTACTATAAAAGTTAAAAGACAAACATAACTATAGCTACAATAATTTTTAAATGGATACACAATATAAAAAGATGTAAACTGTAACATCAATAACCTAAAATGTGAGAGGGAGGAAAGAAATATATGTTTTCTATGCAATAAAACTTAAGTTGTTACCAGCTTAAAATAGGATGTTATAACTATAAGAACATTTTATGTAAACCTCATGGTGATCACAAGAGGAAAACCTGTAGTAGACAAACAAAAGAAAAAATGAAAGGAATCAAAGCATAATGCTACAAATAGTCATCAAATCACCAAGGAAGAAAGCAACAGAAGAAGAAGATAACAAAGGAAATACAAATCAAATCAAAACAATGAACAAAATGGCAGTAGTAAGTGGTGACCTATCAATAATTATTTTAAATGTAAACAGATTAAATTCCTCAATCAAAAAACAGAGTGGCTAAATGGATAAAAAACAAGATTCAGCTATAAGCTGCCTAAAAGAGACTCATTTCAGCTTTAAGGACACATAGAGGCTGAAAATGAAGGTATAGGGAAAGATATTCCATGCAACTGGAAACCAAAAGATTGGAGGTGTGACTATACTTATATGAGACAACATAGACTTTCAGCCAAAAACTGTCACAACAGACAAACAAGGTCATTGTATAAAGACAAAAGAGTCAATTCATCAAGAAGATACACAAATTGTAAATATTTATGAACCCAACATCAGAGCACCCAAATATATACAGCAAATATTAACAGAAATGAAAGGAGAAATAAAAAGCAATACAATAATAGTGAGGGACTCGAATACCCCACTCTCAACAATGGACAGATCATCCAGGCAAAGAATCAATAAGGAAACACTGGGCTTGAACTATACTTTAGACAAAAAGGACCTAACAGACACATACAGAACATTCTGTCCACCAGCAGCAGAATACACATTCTTCTCAAACACATTTGAAATATTCTCCAGATAGATCATATGTTAGGTCACAAAACAAGCCTTAGGAAATTTAAGAAGACTGAAATCAAACCAACTATCTTTTCTGACAAGCAAGGATATGAAACTATAAATCAGTAACAGGAAGAAAATGAGAAAAGTCACAAATACATGGAAATTAAACAATACACTCCTGAACTACCAATAGGTCAAAGAAGAAATCAAAAGAGAAATCAAAAAAAATATCTAGAAATGAACCCAAATGGAAACACAACATACCAAAAGTTACAGGATACAGCAAAAACAGTTCTAAGAGAGAAGTTTATAGTGATAAATGCCTACACTAAGAAAAATAAAGAATCTCAAGTAAACAACCTAGCTTTACAACTCTAAGAACTAGAAAAAAAAGAACAAAGTAAACCCAAAGTCAGAAGAAGGAAAGAAATAACAAATATCAGAGCAGAAATAAAATAGAGACTAGAAAAGCAATAGAAACAATCGATGAAACTAAGAGTTGGTTTTTTGAAAAGATAAGCAAATTTAAAAAACCTTTAGCTAGACATAAAAAAAAAAGAAGACTAAAATAAAATTATAAATGAAAAAGGAGACATTACAACTGATACCAAAGAAAAGCAAAGGATCAAAGGATCATAAGAGACTACAAGGAACAATCATAAGTCAACAATTTGGATAACCTAGAAGAAATGAATAAATTTTTAGAAACATGCAAACTACCAAGACTGAATCATGAAGAAACAGAAAATATGAACAGACCAGTAAAGTAAAGAGATTGAATCAGTAATCAAAAACCTCCCATGAAACAAAATGTCTGGACCTATGGAATTCAGTGGTGAATTTTACGAAACCTTGAAAGACAAATTAACACCAGTACTTCTCAAATTCTTCCATAAAAATGAAGAAGAGGGAACACTCCCAAACTCATTTTACAAAACCAGCATTACCCTAATACCAAAGCCAGATAAGGATACTACAAGAAAAGAAAATTACAGGCCAATATTACTGATGCACATAAATGTAAAATTTCTCAACAAAATACTAGCAAACCAAATTCAACAGCACAGTGAAAGGATCATACACCATGATCAAGAGTGATTTATCCCTGGGATGCAAGGGATGGTTCAACACACACAAATCAAGAAATGTGGGATACACCACCTTAATGGGATGAAGGATAAAAATCATATGATCATCTTATCAGATGCAGAAAAAACATGTGACAAAATTCAGCATCCTTTCATGATAAAGATGCTCAACAGATTGAGCATAGAAGGAATGTACCTCAACATAATTAAGCCCATATACAACAAGCCCACAGCTAACATCATACTCAACGGTGAAACGCTGAAAGCTTTTCTTCTAAGATCAGGAGCAAGAAAAGAATGCCCACTCTCACCAGATCTATTCAAAATAGTACTGGAATTCCTAGCCAGAGCAATTAGGCAAGAAAAAGAAATAAAAGGAATCGAAATCAAAAAGTAAGAAGTAAAATTGTCACTATTTGCAGATGACATGATCTGATATTTAGAAAACCCTATAAACTCCACCAAAAAACTGATAGGACTAATAAACAAATTCAGGAAAGTTGCAAGATACAAAATCAACAGCAGTTAAGTGCACGCACTCTGCTTCGGCAGCCCGGGGTTTGCAGGTTCGGATCCCGCGCGCACACCGACACACTGCTTGTCAGCCACGCTGTGGTGGGGTCCCATATAAAGTAGAGGACGATGGGCACGGATGTTAGCCCAGGGCCAATCTTGCTCAGCAAAAAAGAAGAGAACTGGTATTGGATGTTAGCTCAGAGCTAATCTTCCTCAAAAAAAAAAAAAGAGAAATAAAAAAAAAATCTCATTTACAGTGGCATCAAAAAGAATAAATTACTTAGGAATACATTTAACCAAGGAGATGAAAGATCTGTACGTTGAAAACTATAAAACACTGATGAAAGAATCTGAAGAACACACAAATAAATGGAAAAAATATCGTTAAAATGTCCATTTTACCCAAAGCAATCTATAGATTCAATGCAATCCTACCAGTATTCAAAGGACATTGTTCAGAGAAATAGAAAAATAATCCTAAAATTCGTATGCAAGCACTAAAGACCCAGAATAGCTCAAGTAATCTCGAGTAGCAATACCAAAGACAGAGGCATCAGACTTCCTGATTTCAAACAGTATTACAAAGCTATTGTAAATAAGAGTATGGTATTGGTATAAATTCAGACACCTAGACCAATGGAACTGAATCAAGAGCCCAGAAATTAACCCATGCATATATGGTCAACTAATTTTTGACAAAGGCGCCAAGAATACATAATTGGGAAATGATAATCTATTCAATAACGATGAGGAAACTGGAAATCCACATGCAAAAGAATAAACCTGGACCCTTATCTTACACCATACACAAAAATCAACTCAAAATGGATTAAAGACTTAAACATAAGACTTGAAACTATAAAACATGTAGAAGAAAACACAGAGAAAAAGTTCCTTGACGTTGATCTTGGCAATGATTTTTTGGATTTGACTCCAAAAGCACAGGTAACAAAAGCAAAAATAAACTGCAGCTACATAAAACTAAAACGAAAAGGCAACCTACATAATGGGAAAATATATTTGCAAACCTTGTATCTGATACGAAGTTATTATCCAAAATACATATGAAACTCATACAACTCATTAACAACAACACAAATAAGCCCGTTAAAAAAAGAGCAAAGGTCCTAAATAAACATTTTTCCAAAAGAGATGTACAAATGGTCAACACATATATGAAAAGATGTATTTAATCACCAGGAAAATGAAAATCAAAACCACAATGAAGTATCAACTCACACCTGTTAGCACAGCTATCATCAAAAAGACAAGAGATAACAAGTGTCAGTGAGGATGTGAGAAAAGGGAACCCTTGTGCACTATTGGTGGGAATGTAAATTGGTACAGCCACTATGGAAAACAGTATGGAGTTTCCTCAAAAAATTAAAAATAGAACCACCATACGATCTAACAATACCGATTCTGGCTATATATCCAAAGGAAATAAAATCACTATCTCAAAGAGATACCTGCACTCTCATGTTCACTGCAGCATTACTGACAGTAACCAGAATATGGAAACAACCTAAGAGTCCACTGACATATGAATGGATAAATAAAAACACATATACAACGGAATATTATTCAGCCATACAAAGGAAATCCTGCCATTTGTGACAACATGAATGAACCAAGAAGACATTATCCTAAGTGAAATAAGTCAGACACAGAAAGACAAATACTTCATGGTGTCATCTATGTGGTATCTTAACCAAAAAAATTAAAAAAAAGAAAAGATGAACTCAGCAAACTCACTCATTCTCAGAGAGCAGAATGGTGGTTACAAGAAGCTGGGGGGTGGTGGAAAAGGGAAGATATTGATCAAAGAGTCAAACTTTCCATTGTAAGATGAATAAGTTCCAGTGACCTAATGTACAGCATGGTGACTATAGTTAATAGTAATGGGTTGTACACTTGAAATTTGTTAAGACAGTAGATCTCAGCAGTTCTCACCACAAAAAAGTAATGGTAACTATGTGAGATGATGGATACATTAATTAGCTTGATTGGGGTAGTCATTCACAATGTATACATATATCAAAACATCACACTGTACAACTTAAATATATACAATTTTTGTCAATCATACCTCAATAAAGCTAGGGAAAAAACATACACACCAAGCAAAAGAGCCCCAAAATATACAAAGCAAACACTGACAGAATCAAAGAGACCAATAGACAGCTTTACAATAATAGTAGGAGACTTCAATACACTACTTTCAATAATGGATAGATAAACATCTTTTCATATGCTTATTGGCTGTCTGTATATCTTCTTTGGAGAAATGTCTATTCAAGTTCTTTGCCTGTTTGTGAATTAGGTTGTTTGTTGTGCTGCTTTGAGCTGTAGGAGTTTTTTATATACTTCGGATACTAATCTCGTATCAGATATATGATTTGTAAAACTTTTCTCCCATTCCGTGGTGGCCTTTTCACTCTCTTTTTTTTTTTTTTGGTGAGGAAGATCAGCCCTGAGCTAGCATCCGTCGCCAATCTTCCTCTTTTTGCTGAGGAAGATTAGCCCTGAGCTAACATCTGTGCCCATCTTCCTCTATTTTGTATATGGGATGCCACCACAGCATGGCTTGATGAGCGGTGCGTAGGTCTGCCCCCAAGATCCGAACCCACGAACCCCAGGCCACCAAAGCGGAGCGTACAAACTTAACAAGTACACCACTGGGACAGCCTGCCTTTTCACTCTCTTAATAGTGTCCTTTGATGTACAAAAGTTTTTAATTTTGATGATGTCCAATTTATCTATTTTTTCTTTTTCTCTTTACTTTTGTTATCATATCCAAGAAATCATTGCCAAATCCAATGTCATGAAGATTTTCTCATATGCGTTCCTCTACGTTTTACAGTGGTTTCACATTTAGGTCTTAGATCCATTTTTAGTTCGTTTTTGCATGTGGTGTAAGATAAGTGTCCAATTTCATTCTTTTGCATGTGGATATCCAGTTTTCCCAGCACCATTTGTTGAAAACATTGTCCTTTCCTCCACTGACTGGACTTGGCAACCTCACTGAAAATCAGCAGGCAACAAATATGAGAGTCTTGCGGGGTGCTCTCTATTCTATTCCACTGGTCTATATGTCTGTCTTTAGGCCAGTACCACAGTTTTGATTACTTTAGCTTTGTAGTAAGTTTTGAAATCATAAAGTGTGAGTTCTTCAACTCTGCTCTTCTTCCTCAAAATTGTTTTGGCTATTTAGGGTCCCTTCAGAATTCATATGAATTTTAAGATGGGTTTTTCTATTTCTGCAAAAAATGTCATTGAGATTTTGATAGGATTGCACTGAAAACATAGATCACTTTGGGTAGTACTGTCATCTTAATAATATTAAGTCTTCTATCCATGAACTCAGGAGATCTTTACATTTATTAGGATTTCTTTAAATTCTTTCAGCAACATGTTGTACCTTTCTGTGTACAAGTCTTTTTCACCTTCTTTGTTAAGTTTACTCCTACGTATTTTATTGTTTTTGATGTCATTGTAAGTGGAATTATATCCTTAATTTCCTTTTTCAGATTGTTCATTGTTAGTGTATACAAACACAAGTGATATATGATTGCTGATTTTATATTCTGCAACTCTGTTGACTTCATTTATTATTTCTAAGAGTTTTCTTGTGGAATCTTTATGGTTTTCTACATATAAGATCATGTCACTTGTGAACAGAGATACATTTTACTTCTTTATTTCCAATCTGGATGCCTTCCTTTCTTTTTCTTGCATAATTACGCTGGCGAGGGCTTTCAATACCATGCTGAATAGAAGTGGTGAAAGCAGGCATTCTTGTCTTGTTCCTGACATAAGGGGAAATGCTTTCAGTTTTTCACCATTGATGTTTTCATGGTGTTTTCACCATTGATACAATGTTAGCTGTGGGTTTTTCATATTTGGTCCCCCAGTTTGTTGAATGTTTTTTATCATGAAAGGGTGCTAAATTTGTCAAGGACTTTTTCTGCACCAACATAGAGGAACATGTGGGTTTTTTTTCATTCACGCACCAATGTGGTGTATTACATTGACTGATTTTCATATGTTGAATCATCCTTGTATTCTTTCGTTTGTCTTAATGAAAAATTCTGGAGATGGATAATGGTGATTTTTGCACAACAATGTGAATGTATTTAACGCCACTGAATTGTACATGTAAAATGGTTTAAAAAAAAAACAAACAGGAAACTCACAACTGCCTACTCCATCTTTCCAAAAGCATAAGTCTCTCAGAAATATTAAATTTAAAATGCAAAATTAAAAATGTATAAAATACAATGTGTAGCCATATGATGGAACATTATCTAATAATAAAAACAGTGAGGTACTGATACATGCTTTATCTTAGATGACCTTTGAAAACATTATGCTAAGTCAAAAAAGCCAGTCACAAAAGATCACATATTGTATGATTCCATTTATATGAAATGCCCAGAATAGGTAAATGCATAGAGACAGAAAATAGATTAGCAGTTACTAGAGCTTTAGGGAGTCAGACGGGGGCACAGGTTCGGGAGGGAAAGGGAATGACTGATAATGAGTACAAAATGAAATTGAAAAAATATCCCATTCACATTAGCAATAAAAACTGTAAGTTACCTAAAAATAAACCAAACAAAAGGTGCAGAATATCAGAGGAAATTACTGAACATTATTGAAAGATGTGAAGGAAGACATAAATAAATGCAAACAGATTTGAAACTTCAGTATGGAAAATGCAGTAATTATCCCTCAATTAATCTACAGATTAAATGCAATTCTTATCAAAATTTCAATAGCTTGTTTCTTTCTTCATAGGATTTGTCAAGGAGAACCTAAAATGTAAATGGAAAATCAATGGGCCCAAAATAACCAAGATAATTTTGATGAAGTCAGGAGATTTGCCCTACCAGATATCAAGACTTATTATGAAGCTACAATCCGTGCCTCTTATTCCTCCCATCAAGAAGTAGAGCTTTTTTCCCCTCATTTTGAATTTATGCTATGCTTATGACTGTTTGAACCAATAAAATGTGGAGAAAGCAATGTTCTAGGACTTCCAAAATTAGTGATTAAAAGTTCTAAACAACTTCTGCTTACTTAGTCTTAGAGCCCTACGCTACCATGTCAAAGGTCCAGAGTACATTCCTGGAGAAAGAACACATGGAAAGGCCCTGAAGGATGAAAGATCACACAGAGGATCACTGAGCCCCAGACATCCAGCCCCAACTGCTCTCACCACATGACTGCAATTGCATGAAAGAACTCAAGGGGGAACCAGAGAGAACTGCCCATCTGAGTCAATCCAAGGAATCACGGAATACAATCAAATGGCTATCATGTTAAGTCACTAAGTGTTTTTTTACTTTTGGAGGTTTTTGGTGAGGAAGATTGGCTCTGAGCTAACACTCATGCCAACCTTCCTCTATTTTTTTGTATGTGGGATGCCTCCACAGCATGACTTGATGAGCGGTGCGTAGGGCCACGCCTGGGATCCGAACCCACGAACCCCAGGCCGCTGAAGTGGAGCGGGCAAACTTAACCACTATGCCACCAGGCTGGCCCCAAGTCACTAAGTTTTGAGGTATTTGCTATACTGCAAGAGTTAACCATATGTCTGGTGACATAATGGTTAAGTTCGTGCACTCCACTTCAGCAGCCCGAGGTTCACAGGTTCAGAACCCGGCACAGACCTATGTACTGCTCATGGAGCCATGCTGTGGCAGCATTTGACATTGAAAACAGAGGGAGATGGGCACAGATGTTAGCTCAGAGACTATCTTCCTCATGCAAAAAGAGGAAGATTGGCAACAGATGTTAACTCAGGGCCAATCTTCCTCACCAAAAAAAATAAGAGAGAGCGAGAGAGATAATAAGAACCTATTAATTAAGATAGCGTGATATTGGCAAAGGGACAACCATGGACCAATGGATCAGAAAAGACAGCCAGATAACTGATACACATATTTGGACATTGACATATGGCCAATTGGGCCTTAATAACCACTGGGAAAAAGAAATATTAGTCAATGGTTTCAGATAACTAGAGAAAAAAATAGTTTCATAGCTCACGTAATACCCAAAGAATAACTACAGGTGAATTAAACACTTAAGTGTGAAAATTAAAACTTTAAAATGTAAAATAATAATAATAATAATAAAGGAGATATAGGAAAATATCTTTATGCCCATAGGGCAGGGAAAAATTTCCCAGCTAAAACATGAAAAGGGCAAAACAAAAGACTGATAAAACTGACTACATCAAAATTTTTACAGTTATCACAAAAGGGACACCATAAACCAAGTGAAAAGATGAGTCACAAACTGTGATAAAATGATTTGTAATACACATTTGACAGATTTTTAACCAAAATATATAATGAAAAAAATGAGATAGGTGTATGCCTACCCCAACATCTTGAAAAGTATCTGGAATTTGGTGAAGATCACTAATTATTTGATGAATGAATGAATAAACAAACACTCACTGGAATACAGTATTCATTTTCAAAACTGAATTCATTATCTTTCCTCACACATTCTCTTCTTCCTCCTGAATTTCCAAAGTAAACAAATAGCATAACCATTCACCCATTTGATCAACCTAATCATCTTAGATTCCTCTACCACTCCTCTCCACACACCCTATCTTTTCATATTCCCAGGGTCAAGATCTAATCTTCATCTTTGATTCACCAATCTCTCCTGTCTCCAAAACTTGTCTCTCACACCTGTGCTTTTTTCCCATTCTCCACTGCTACTCCCCTGATTGTAGGCCTGGCAGCATCTGGTCAAGACTATTGCAGACTAGATGATTACAGTAGTCTTCTACCTGATCTCCCTCCATTTCCCACTACACACTGATCATGGTACTTTCTTTCAAAACCCCTCAATACTTTCTCAGTTCCTACTAAGAAGATAATTTAAATGCAAAGCCCAAATACCTTATATGAGCCTTGAAGGACGGCATTTCTCCAAATATCTTCTAAACCACGTTTTCCCTAAAGCCTTTCATGAATTCCACCTCTCTTGCCTTTGAATACCTACAAACACTCTTACAACATGTATTACATTTTTCTTATCTTACTACATTTATTGGTATATTGCTTGTTTCCCCTGAGGAAAGAATCCCTTATCTCTTTTGTCAATGACACTTACGTAAGTACCTAGCACATACAAGGTATTCAGTAACCACCATTCTGAATGAGTTGTTTTTGGGTTTTAAGACATCCTATACAGAAGTCTGAACATCAATATATTCTATACAGTACCTGAACCATATGTACCAAGAGCATACACTAAGAAAGATTAGGCTACATCTGCCTATAGAAACTTATGACATGAATGTAATAATTTAAATTATTTTTACTTCCTTCAACTTAACAATATCTCAATCCTTTGTCTATAAGAAATGGAAAACAGAATTTCCAAGTCCCATACTTCTAGATTCCTTAAAAACCTATTTCTGGAGTTATTTTTCCTATATTGAATTCACTTTTCTATCACCATGGAAACCAATCTGCAATTAGTGTTGTTAGGATCTTTAAAAATACAACTCTATTCAGCAAGCCTTCAAATGTTCAGAAAAGTCCTTTCTCTCCATCAAGAATGGAAATCAGAAGTGTAAAGCAGGGTAAAAATACATCATACCCACATAAAAAAACCATTCATCAAAGCCTAATCAACAGATTGCAGTTGGAACACAGAAAGAGTTCTCTTTTCTTATTCATCTTTTATAGTTCTATTATGGTTGCAATTTCACTGTGACATACCTATGGAGTTTGTAAACAGTTTCCTTCACCTCTCTAGCCTGCAGTAGACATGGAAACATGAAAAATAATTTATGTTGCACAATATTATGTGGTCCACTCACCCCTACCCTCAACATCCTAATATTCAACACTGAAAATACTACTTCAAAACTACTGAGTTGAAAATGCCAAATGGAAGAATAACTATATTAGAGTTACATCTTAGGTAGGTAATAAGTGAAATAAGTTTTAATTTCAGCACACAAGGCAAAAATCAATAACTGACAAAACTGCATGTCAAATTTCTTAGGAAAAAGCTAGAGACCTACATGTATCTTAATAAACCTAAGTTTTTCCTTCCAGAATTGGAATAGAGCACTGTTTCCTCAGTTGAGCACCAGATAAAGTAACTGGTTTGCTCATCTGTAAACACTAGAATCACCCTCAGCTCAATGAGATGCCCACAGCATGAAGAATACGTGGGAAATGAGATTAAATGACAAAACAGCAGAATTACATCTCCCATCTTATAGATGCTCACTCCAGAACATACACTTGTCAGAAAACAATGCTTCATGAAAATTTTCACATTTCGGTATGCTCAGGACGCTCTGAGCAAACAGCTTTGGCACCTGGGTTAAAGGATGATTGAATAGTAACCCTAAAGATAGAGCCCTCTGGAGAGATATAAAGTTTTCTCTCTCCCCAGAGCCATATGTTTACATTTCAGGGTATCTATGAAACAGAGATCTTTCCTTCTTTTTCCCAGAGAGAATCTGTTTACATTCCAGAACTAAAGTCCCTCTCTCCATCTCCAGAAAAGCAAATGGACAGAAGCGCCAGCTATCCTATATAAGCTTTAAGTTTCATAACTTCAGAGTTTGTCTCTTGTGGTACAAAACCCCAGGGTACGTACAGGCTGTATCTGGTTCTTACTGCCTCACCCCATGGGGTACTGGGGCATAGGGAACCAACACAAGTTACTCTATGAGTAAAGAAACAGTCCGATCTATGATCCAGAGACCTCATGTGTCTGTTAGAGTGTGGTGTGTGTATACATGTCTATAACTGTGGCAAGTTGACTTGTTAGATTAAAAGTAGGGTAACATGTTAGACCATTCACAGTCTCAGACTCAACAATACTTTTTTTTAGTGACGATGATTGGCCCTGAACTAACATCTGTTGCCGATCTTCCTCTTTTTGCTTGAGGAAGATTGCCACTGAGCTAACATCTGTGCCAATCTTCCTCTACTTCTGTATGTGGGATGCCGCCACAGCATGGCTTGATGAGTGGTGTGTAGGTCCGCACCCGGGATCCGAACCTGCGAACTCCAAGCCGCCGAAACAGAGCGCACTGAACTTAACCATCAGGCCACGGGGCCAGTCCCCTAGATGAACACTTAATCAGGAAGAAAACCCAGTCTGTTTCCAAAAGAAACCACGTTTAGTCAATAGTCAATTGAACCGGTAAATATTTTACCAGGTATTTGAAATAAACTGAAAATATGGAATCTATATGTGTAATCTTACCTATTAACAAAAAATTTTCAATGTTGCTATTCAGACGGGGAAAATGCAATGATGGATTTTTTCTGGTTTCTTTTACCTTTATTTTTAAACCTTAAACCTTCTAAATACACTACAATTTTAATATCCTAAGCCATACGTTTAATTTTATCTGAAACTGGAGGTAAATTTTTAAAATAATTATAATTACAGAAAAAGTATCTGTTAATTTACTTTCTCCATTTCACAATTTTATATAAGGTTAGTTTCCACGTTAAAAGGAATATTACAGGGGGCTGGCCTGGTGGCGCAAGTGGTCAAGTGCGCTCGTTCCGCTGTGGCGGCCTGGGGTTCGCTGGTTCAGATCCTGGGCGTGTACCGACGCACCGCTTGGCTAAGCCATGTTGTGGCAGCATTCCATATAAAGGGGAGGAAGATGGGCACGGATGTTAGCCCAGGGCCAGTCTTCCTCAGCAAAAAGAGGAGGATTGGCAGATATTAGCTCAGGGCTGATCTCCCTCACACACACAAAAAAAGGAATATTACATCTAAATAAATTGATTACTAGATCATCAAGAATATTATCAATACAGTCTCTCTTGAGAGGGGTACTTTGTCACAATATTACTTATGGCTATAAAGCTTCCTGTTTGTGAAGAATTTCTTCATCCACTGCCTCAATCCTGACAACACTACCCTGGGTCATCACGAAAGAATTACTTTCCACATTTTACATATTATGGTCTGACTTCACTCAAGTTCCTTAGAAGATTTCCCTTTCTCTAAAGTTCTTTAAGATTTATTGAGCAATCTGGTTTGTTTTTTAATTAGCATCTCACTTAATTCTCACAGAATTCTGTGATATATTTGGAATAGATATATTTATTCCTATTTTACAAATGAGGAAACTGAGGACCACAAAAGTTAAGGACTTTACTTAAGATCACACAAGCTGCACTACACTATTATGCTTCATGCTTTTTGATCTTTAACTACATTAAAGATGTGGGACATTTCAAAACTATGGTTTATTGCTTCTGTTAAAACAGTAGTTTTGTCAGTTTATTCTTTTCTAGCACTACAAAAGAACATGCAGAATGGCCTTGATCCAAACACACCACCACTTACCAGCTGTGATCTTAGGTAAGTTCTTACACTCTTTTTACCTCAATTTTCTCATCTGAAACTTGTGAGAAGTAAATGAGACAACATTAAATAGTATTTAGTATGATACCTGGCTCACAGAAAGCGTTCAATAAACATTGGCTTGTATTTTTTTATTATAATTCTGATTACTTCATTTAAAATTAAAATTCAGGTATTTTTATTTATATTATTACTCCTCAACATTTTTACACTCAGGTCAAACTTTACTACCTCTTTCCACATTTCTGTTTCAAGGCAAGAATGCATCTGATGATAGAAAGCTGCAGTAGCATTTCTGAGTCCCTTGCACAGTAGCCTGAGTAGAGAAAACTCAAGAAACAGGTATTAAATTCATACTTTTCCCATGCCTTATTTCAGTCAAAACCTGAGCTCTTGCATTCAGGTTAATTTAACTTGACACTTTATATATGAAATCAGATAAAAAGAAACATATGAATTCACAGCTTCAGATAACCAAATGATGAAAGAAAAGGTAGACCACACATATCCATTTCAGTATCCTACACACTAGATGGCAGTACCACACAAAGCACAGCAGGAAGAGATTAATGCCTCAAATGGATAAAGAAGAATAAACTAAGTAAATGTTTGCATGTTGCAAGACATTTTTTCCCTTCTTACTGAAAAATAATTTGTGAAATACAAATAAATCTTTGTTTCTGGAAATGGAGATTATACAACAGGGAGAAATGCAATAAAGATAATAAATTTACAGAATTTGAAACTACATGTGGTTTTACTTAAAAAAAGAAGTGCTTTCTAGAATTTATTTATCTTTATCTTTTTTTTTTGAGATTTCAATTTCTATAAATAAAACATATACAACACTTATACATCAAAACCTGCAGAGTTTGTTCAAAGTACTATTCAGGGGAGAAATGTCCAAACTTAAATGCACTTATGAAAAACCAAGGGCTGAAAACGAATGAAATATCAACAGTACCTATAGAATTTTATTTCTCTAAAGGAAAGATAAGCATATACAGAATATTATTAATATTTGACCAAGTTGATTTATGATAGAGCTAATTACTGACCAGCAAGTACGTACATACTTGTTCATTACTCACAACTCTTTTCCAGGAAAAAACAAATAAATAAAAGAATTAAACTTTGAATTCAAGAAAAGAAAAACGACAAAATAGCAAACCCAAAAAATGTAGAAAGGAAAAAAGTTTATGTTTAGGAATTACTAGTATGAGAGGACGGAAGCAAAGGAGGAAAGGAAGAAGGGAAGGACGAGAGGAGGAAAGGTATGGGAGGAAAGAAAGAAGGAAGGTGGGGAAGGGAGTATCAAGTTGATCAATCAAACCACAAGCTGGTTTCTTTTTTTTTTTTTTTTTAATAATTTTATTTATTTATTTTTCCCCCAAAGCCCCAGTAGATAGTTGTATGTCATAGCTGCACATTCTTCTAGTTGCTGTATGTGGGACGCCATCTCAGCATGGCCGGAGAAGCGGTGCGTCTGTGCGCACCAGGGATCCAAACCCAGGCTGCCAGCAGCGGAGCGCGCATGCTTAACTGCTAAGCCACGGGGCCGGCCCACAAGCTGGTTTCTTGATAAGACCAAATTTAAGAATATCTTGTGTACAACTCACACTGATAAATTTGAAAACCTACATTAAATAGGCAATTTTCTAAGAAAATATAAATTATAAAAATTGACCTAAGGAGATACAAAAGAACCTGACTAAAATAAAATCATAAAAGTTGAAATGGTAATTAAAGATTAAGCCCTCAAACGGAAACCAGGTCCAAAAGGTTTTAACAGGAAAATTCTACTAAACCTTCAAAGAACAGGTAATTCCTATTTCCACGAAATATCCCAGGGCATTTATTTTGAAAAGGGGGTGGGGCCATGCAGTTCCCCAAACTCAGGTTAGTGGACAAGTACAAATGCATAGGTCAACATCATTAATGAATATAGACATAAAAATCGTAAAATCTTAATAGAGTGAACAAAAGAATTTATTTTTAAAATACTTAACCCAGTAGAGTGTGTTCCAGGAATATAAAGATGTCTCAACAATCTATTTCTATGACCAGAGTAATTCTTTGTACTAATTTTTAAAGACAGCTTATTCATGCTCTATAAAAAGTGCTCTATAAAATCTACATGATTTTTATTGACTGCATAGGATTTCCCTATATGAATAGTCCATAATTTACATAACCCATTCGTACTTTTTTTTTTGTAATTTTTTTTATTTATTTATTTATTTTTTAATTTTTTGTTTATTGCAGTAACATTGGTTTATAACATTGTAAAAATTTCAGGTGAACATTTATATTACTTCTAACTTTTTACTACGAATAACGATGTGATGAATACACAGCCTTTTGAAACTTGGCCTTTGTTCACAACGTCCCAGTCTCTACTCAGGGAACTCCTACTCTCCTTTAAAATATCAATCAAACGTCACCTCCTCTATGTAGCATTTTCTACTTCTTCAAAACAGAGTTAATTTCTCCATATTTATTGAACATATATGAATGTACAAATAAATGAAGACATGAAATTAACCTCAAGCTAACATATCTTGATTCTAACGATATGTTATAGTTATCCTCTCATATTTTAGTCTCCCCCATTAAGTATGAACATCTCAAGGGAAGGAACGCTGTCTTATTTTTTTTATATTTCCAACATACAGTATGCTACCTGAAACACAGCCAATACATGGTAAGTATTTGTTAAAAGAATGACTCCCTAAAATATCTAACAATAAACATAATGATATATCTTTCATGCAAGAGTATCACTGAGCACTTACTTATGAAAGATTGTGCTGAGTACTACAGAAATAGAAAGTGAGACATACCCACCTAAAGAGTTTTAATTATTTAGGAATACCAAAGAATAAATAAAAGTAAATCAAAGTGGAAAATGGTAAATGATATAAAAACATACAATGTTTACAAGACCAGCAAAAGGAATAAAATACTTAGGAACAAATTTAACCAAAAAAGTATAACACTTGCATGCTGAAAACCATAAAACATTGTTGAGAAAATTAAAGAATATGGAAAGACATACCACGTTCAAGGACTGAACGACTTAATATTATTAAGATGGCAATATTCTGCAAGCTGAACTACAGAATCAACATAATTCCTATAAAAATTTCGCCTGCCTTTTTTTTTTGGTGAGGAAGAGTAGCCCAGAGCTAACATCTGTTGCCAATCCTCCTCTTTTTGCTGAAGTAGATTGGCCCTGAGCTAACATCTGTGCCCATCGTCCTCCGCTTTATATGTGGGACACCTGCCATAGCATGGTTTGATAAGCAGTGCGCAGGTCTGTGCCCAGGATCTGAACCCGGGAACCCCAGGCCGCCAAAGCAGAGCGTGTGAACCTAACCACTACGCTACCAGGCCGGCCCCCTCAACTGCCTTTTTTACAGAAATGGACAAGCTGATTCTAAAATTCACAAGGAACTGCAAGGGACGTATAATAGCCAAAATAATCTCAAAAAAAGAACAAAGTTGGAAAACTCACAATTCTCAATTTAAAACACACATTCCAAAGTTACAGTAATCAAAATAGGGTAGTACTGGCATAGAACACATATAGATGAAAGGAAGAGAATTCAGAGTCCAGAAATAAACTCATACATCTGTGATCAATAGATTTTCAACAAGAGTGCCAGGACCATTCAAGGGGGAAAGGACAGTCTTTCCAACCAATGGTGCTGGGAAAACTAGATATCCACATCCAGAAGAATGAATTTGGATCCCCTACATCACACTATATACAAAAATTAATTCAAAATGGATCAAAGACATAACTGTAAGTATTAAAACTATAAAACTCGTAAAAGGAACCATGAGGGTAAATCTCTGTGATCTTGGGTTAGGCAATGGTTTCTTAAGATATGACACCAAAGCATATGCAACCAAAGAAAAAAAAAAGACAAATTAGACTTCACCAAAATTACAAACATTTGTGCTTCAAAGGCCACTATAAAGAAAGTGAAAAGACAACTCACAGAATGTGAGAAAATATTTGCAAATAATGTATCTGATAAGGGTCTAGCATTCAGAATAATACAAAGAACTCTTACAACTCAACAACAAAAAAGACACCCAATTAAAATATGGACTTGAATAGATATTTCTCCAAAGAAGATATATAAATGGCCAAGAAGTACATGTCCGTCTAGTGACACCCACTAGGGTGGCTATATTCAAAAAGACATACATACCCAAGAGAATCGAAAACACGTGTTCACACAAAAAGTCATACATGGTTGTTTATACTTCAAACTTTTTCACTATTACTATATTTGTTATGGTGATCTGTGATCAGTGATCTTTGATGTTACCATCGTAATTATTTTGGGGCACCACAAACAGCGCCCATAAGGCAGCAAACTTAACAAATGCTGTGTGTGTTCTGACTGCTCCACCCACAAGCCATTCCTCTGTTTCTCTCCCTCTCCGTGGGCCTCCCTATCCCTAAGACACAAAAATATTGATATTAGGCCAATTAATAAGCCTACAACGGCCTCTAAGTGTTCAAATGAATGGAAGAGTCACATGTCTCTCACTTTAAATCAAAAGCTAGAAAACGTTTAAGCTTAGTGAGGAAGGCGTGTCAAAAGCCAAGACAGGCCAAAAGCTGGGTCTCTTGTGCCAAACAGCCAAGTTGTGAACGCAAAGGAAAAGTTCTTGAAGGAAATTAAAAGTGCTACTCCAGTGAACACATGAATCATAAGAAAGCAAAACAGCCTTATTGCTGATATGAAGAAAGTTTTAGTGGTCTGAAGATCAAATCAGCCACAATATTCCCTTAAGCCAAAGTCTAATCCAGTGCAAGGACCTAACTCTCTTCAATTCTGTGAAGGCTAAGAGAAGTGAGGAAGCTGCAGAAGAAAAGTTCGAAGCTAGCAGAGGCTGGTTCATGAGTTTTGGAAAGAAGCCATCTCCATAACATAAAAGTGCAGGGTGAAGCAGCAAGTGCTGATGTAGAAGCTGCAGCAAGTTCTCCAGAAGATCTAGCTAGGATAATTCATGAAGGTGCTACACTAAACAACAGATTTTCAATGTGGACCAAACAGCTTATTTTTTTGGAAGAAGGGACTTTCATAGCTAGAGAGGAGAATTCAATGCCTGGTTTCAAAGTTCAAAGGACAGGCTGACTCTTGGTATAAGCTAATGCAGCTGGTGACTTTAAGTAGAAGCCAATGCTCATTTACCATTCTGAAAATCCTAGGGCCCTTAAGAATTATACTAAATCAATTCTGCTTGAGCTCTATAAATGCAACAACAAAGCCAGGATGTCAGCAAATCCGTTTATAACATGGTTTACTGAATATTTTAAGCTCACTGTTGAGACCCACTGCTCAGAAAAAAAGACTCCTTTCAAAATATTACTGCTAATTGACAATGCACCTCATCACCCAATAGCTCTGATGGAGATGTACAATGAGACTAATGTTGCTTTCATACCTGTTAACACAACATCCATTCTGCAGCCCACGAAACAAGGAGTAATTTTGACTTTCAAGTTTTATTATTTAAGAAATACATTTCATAAGGCTATAGCTGCCTTAGATAGTGAATCCTCTGATAGATCTGGGCAAAGTAAACTGAAAATATTCTGGAAAGCATTCCCTATTCTAGATGCCATTAAGAATATCTGTGATTCATGGGAAGAGGTCAAAATATCAACATTAACAGAAGTCTGGAAAAAGTTGATTCCAGCGCTCATGGATGACCTTGAGGGATTCAAGACTTCGGTAGAGGAAGTAACTGCAGATATGGTGGAAATAGCAAGAGAACTAGAATTAGAATTGGAGCCTGAAGATGTGACTGGATTGCTGCAATCTCGTGATAAAACTTAAACAGATGAGGAGTTGCTTCTTTTGCATGAACAAAGAAAGTGGTTTCTTGAGATGGAATCTACTCCTGGTGAAGATGCTGTGAAAATTGTTGAAATGACAACAAATGATTTAGAATGTTTAAACTTAGTTGATAAAGCAGCAGCAGGGTTTGAGAGAATTGACTCCAATTTTGAAAGAAGTTCTACTGTGGATAAAATACTATCAAACAGCATCACATGCTACAGGGAAATTGTTCGTGAAAAGAAAAGTCAATCGATGCAGCAAACTTCATTGTTGTCTTATTTTAAGAAATTGCCATAGCCACCCCAACCTTCAGTGACCACCACCCTGATCAGTCAGCAGCTGTCAACACTGAGGCAAGACCCTCCACCAGCAAAAAGATTATGACTCGCTAAAGGCTCTGATGATGCTTAGCATTTTTTTAGCAATGAAGTATTTTTATAATTAAGGTATGTACATTGTTTTTTAGACATAATATTACTGCACACTCAATAGACCATAATATAGTATAAATATAACTTTTATATGCACTGGAAAACCAAAAAACTCATGTGACTCACTTCATTGCAATATTTGCTTATCATGGTGATCTGGAACCGAAACCACAATATCTCTGACGTATGCCAGTAGTAGAATTATTCATAACAGCAAAAAGTGGAAACAACTCAAATGACCATGATCTGAAGAATGGTTAACAATACGTGATATATCCAAACAATGGAATATTATTCAGCCATAAAAAGGAATTAAGTACTGATAAATGCTACAACATGGATGAACCTTGAAAATATTACAGTAAGTAAAAGAAGCCAACACAGAAGACAACATAGTGTATGATTACATTTATATAAAATGTCCAGAATAGGTAAATCCATAGAGACAGAAAGCAAATTAGTGGTTGCCAAAGGGCTGGGTAGAAGGGTAACGGTGAATAACTGCTAAAGAGATATGAGGTTTCTTTTGGGGGTGATGAAGACATCGTGGAATTCAATAGTAGTGACGGTTGCACATTTTGAATGTGCTAAAAGCCACTAAATTGTACACTTTAAAATGGTTAAGATGGTGAATTCTATGTTATGTGAATTTATCTCAATAAAAAAAGATAAATTTTATGTTATGTGAAATTCTCTGTTATGTGAATTATATCAATACGAAAAAATACGTGTTATATGATTCAGAAACAACTCATCTGCTGGAGATTGAAGGTAGAAAGAAGTAGGTCAGGAAAGCTTTTAAGAAGTCAGTTAGATCTGATACATATCTTGAAAGATATGCAAAATTCTTAATATATGATAGGAAGAAAGGTTAAAACACAGGGAAGATCATGACTTTAGTAAATTAATAGTTCGATTTGATAAAAGTGAGACAGAATAGGGAATAAAACATAGGAAAGGTGTGCTGGAAGTATATATGCAACATCTTGAATGTGAAAGCTTTAGCAGGTAGTAGAAGGCCAAGAAAGGTTTTACACAGAGGTTGAAATTACTGAAACTGTACTAGGCCTAGTTATTGAAACAGAGACATGTTCAAAAATTATGGTAGAGCCAAAACCAGAGTTAATGAAGACTTAAACTAAGGGATAGAAAAAGAAAAGAAGGATGGATTTGAAAGAACTACACAACTAATTAGATGTGATACACTACACACAGGTGTACCTAGAGACGACTTGGAGAATACTATCATCAGAAACTGGAATAGTTAGCAGTGGGTACTTCAGACACAGAGTGCCTGGTTTCAAACCCTGGCTCTACTATTTACTATCTGTGTGATCCTTGGCAAGTCACTTCATCTCTCAAATACCCATCTCGAAGCCGGAGTTAGAGAAACTAACTCATAAGGTCCTTGTAAGGCATGGATTTAGCTTATTTTTTTCCAAGTGGATGGTGAATTGATTGACACGTACTAGCTTCTCTCATGGATCCAAAATTTCTAACCTTTATCAGATAGTAAGTGTGTATATACACATGTATATCTATTTCCAAACACATCAGTCTGTTGGTTTGTCTACTCTTTTGCCAGAATACAATTAAGAAGACAGAGAAATTCAATAGAAAAATAATTTAAAAAAAAAAACAGAAAAAGGATACAACAAGCAATTCAAAGAAAGAGAAATACAAATGATCTACAAGCATAAAATAATGTACAACTTCACTCATAACTAAATTCACAAATTACAAGAAGAAAATGTCATATTTCACCTACTGTATGAGCAAAAAATAAAAAGATCAACAATGCTTGCCATTGTGAGGAAAGATACTATCATTAACCACTGTGTAAACTGGTATATTTCGAAAATAAACTCAGCAACAACTGTCAACATTTTAAAGGTACATACACTTTGACCCAGCAAATCCTTCTACAGGATTTTATTTAATGGATATATTCACATCAATAAAACCTGGAATATCCATCAACAGGGAACTGATTAATTATGGTATAATAATAAAATGAAATACTATGTAGCTGTGAAAAAGAATGAGATATATACAAATTACTGAAATAAAAATATGTATCCAAGAAACACTTTCAAGTAATAAAAGCAATTTTCAAGGTAATATGTATACTCGAAGTCCATCTACATTTTTAAAAGGTTATAGATAGCTAGTTAGTTATAGCTAGAGCTATATATCTTATAAATATATAGAAAAATTCTACACAGATATATAGTTAACAGAAGAGAGAGAGCATAAAGAGAATTTTAACTTGCATTTGTACTTTTTGTCATCCACTCTCTTTGATGTTTTATAATAAATAAATATATATAAACTCATAAGGAATATATACTTATCATATAAGAACAAAATTTAAATGGTGAAAAAAATATCAAAAAAGCAAATTTTATCTCTTCTTCAAATATAAATTCATTCATCTATTCATTCAACAAATATTCACTGAGTGATTCTTATGTCTCAGGCACTGTTCTAGATGTTGAGGTGGAAAAAAATAGAATAAATAATAATAAAATATTCAGCATGCCAGATGGTAGTAATCGTTAGGGAGAAAAATAAATGATGGGAGAGAAATGAGGAATGTTGGCGACCAGGAGTTGCAATCTTATGTAGGAGAAGTACGCTCTCTCTGAAAAGATAACCTTTTAAAAAAGGGAAGGTAGTAAGTTATGTGGATATCCAGGGAAAAGAGCTTTCCAGGTAGAGGAAACAGAAAGTCCAGAGGTCCTGAGGAGGGGGCCTGTATACTGGAGGAATGGCAGAGGCAACTGTAGCCAGAACACTATGTCTTAGGGGAGGAGAAGAGATGGGTCAGAGAGGTTAAGGGTCGATCCTGTAAATCCTTGTAAGAAATTTTAAGGAATTTGACTTTTACTCAGAAGAAGATGAGAAGAAACTGGAGGGTTTCGAACAAGTGACATGGTCTAATTTACATTTGAAAAGAATCATTCTTGCTGTTGTGCCATCTATATAAGGCTATTGAAATAATCCCTCTAAAATGACAATAGCTAGCCTAAGGTGATAGCAGAGAATCAGGTAGGTGTGGTCAGATCCTGGATTTATTTTAAAGATAGAGCCAAAAATTTTGCTGATGGACTAGATGTGAGGAGTAACAGAAAAAGAGTAGTCCAAGATGACTCCAAGGTTTTTTGGCTGGTCTCAAGAATGGAAAGACAGAGTTGCTGTTTACCGAGACAGAGAAGACAGCAAGAGGAGAAGGTGTGAGAGGAGACTGTTCTAGGTATGCTAAATTTGAGGCACTTATCAGTCATCCAAGTGAAGATGCAGAAAAGTTAGCTAGATACGCAATGCTAAGAATTCAAGAGACATCATTAAAATTTCCTTTGTATGTTATATAGTAATGATATTACTGGCCCAAATTAACTCTTATATCTAAATTATTTTATAAGCAATTATGTCTTTCAGTCTAAGAAAAATTAAGAATCACAATTTATATATAAATATAGAATTATAGGATTGAGGACATATAGGATTAAGACTAATTATTTTCATTTTATAACTGAAAGCCTTCAAGTTAAATAAAATTTTGGTGGACAGTGACATCTTCTAGAACACAATGGCCTACTGCAATTATAAATTTTCAATATCTCAGGTGTAGAAAAAGCTATTAATATGAATACAAGAAATCTGTAAGTCCAAGAGAAATTCCTAAGATCAGAGTGCAAAAAAGAAAGTATGTAACTGCAGAATGTCCCACAAGTGGGACATATTAGAAGGCAACAACTCACAGTATGAATAACCTACTGGGATATAATAGAGCTGCCAAGCGTAAGGCTGATACGTATTCCAAATATATTTTACTAAGTTTTCCTACTTATTTTCTCCACAGAACATACTGTCAATCTTATATTAAAAATAAGTAAGTATTCTGGGAAGGAGGATTCTGGGAAGATAGGAGTAGGAAGCATCAGGAATCTCCCACCTAGACAAAAATTGCATTGGCAGAACCTGTCTGACAAAATTATTTTGTAATTTGTAATCTGCAGCCTGCCAAAGGCTTGCAACTTCCAGGGGAAGGCTTGGATGGTAAATTGTGGTTAATATTGGTCAATTTCAGCTCTTAGCACAGTAACAGCTACCCATCACCAACCTCTCAGCATTTGAGGCAACCATGCATGCATTTGAGGAGCAGCTTGCATTTACCTTGTAGGAGCCAGGGTGGGCAAAAAGGACCCTGTGCTACAAATATCAAGAATCTATGCTCTGATCACTGATTGCTGCTTCTAATTTCAGAGGTGCAAACAAAGAGGCAGACGGCCCTTGTTGTTACACCTCTCCATATTGTTACAAGCCTCTCCTGCAGCAGCTAAAATGACTTACACGGAATTGAAAAGGCCAGTGTCCTTTTTCCCTCTTAATTTTTCTCTTTTTCTCCTTTGAGGAGCTGACATTATAGACTAGAACATTCAAAAGCAACTGCAAATATGGGGAATATTAGAAAGTGACCACACATGCCCAGGTAAAGGCTCGGGCTCAGAAAACATCTGAGAAGACCTTAAGTTTACACTTCAGGCTAATCAAGGGCACAGAGTGAGCCTATAACAATCAAAAAATAAAAACAAAAAACAGCAAAGCCCCAGGGAAGGGGTAGAATCTGATTTCCAGAGTTAACACTTTTATTACATTCAAATGTCCAGATTGAATCAACAAAAAACCACAAGGCATACCAAGAAACAGAAAAGTACGGCCTATTCAAAGAAAAAAAATAAATCAACAGAAACTCTCTCTAAAAAACAAGTGATGGGTGGATCTACTAAAAAAACACTTTAAGACAACTGTCTTAAAGATGCTAAAAAAACTAAAAGAAGATGTGGAGAAAATCAAGAAAATGATATATGAACAAAATGGAAATATCAACAAAGAGACAGGAAATCTAAAAAGAAATTCTCTACCTGAAAGTACAACAACTACAATGAAAATTTCACAATAGGGACTTAACGGCAAATTTGAGCAGGCAGAAGAAAGAATCAGAGAACCTGAAGATATGACAATGGAAATCATTGAGTGTGAGGAACAGAAAGAAAAAAGAGTGAAAAGAGTTGATGAGACCTATGAGACATAATTCCATAAACAGTGTGGGAGTCCCAAAATGAGAACTGAGAGACAAAAAGGCAAAGAGAATATCTGAAGAAATAATGACTGAAAGCTTCCCAAATTTGATTAAAGACATGAATATCAGCAACCAAGGAGCTCAACAAACTCCAAGTAAAATGAACTTAAAAAGACCCATACTAAGACATATTATAATCAAACTTTCAGAAGCCTAATCCAACGAGAGAATCTTAAAAGCAGTAAGAGAGAAGCAACTAGTCACACAGAAAGGATCCTCAATAAGATTATTAGGAGATTTCTTTTCAGAAACTTTGGCGGCCAGAAGGCAGTAGCCCAATATATCAAATTACTAAAAGAATAAAACTGTCACCTAAGAATATTATATCTAGCAAAACTATTCTTCAAAAATGAGAGATAAATTAAGACATTCCCAGATAAACAAAAGCTAAGGAAGTTCATTATCATTATACCTACTCTGCAAGAAATGTAAAAAGGAGTCCTGCAAGCTGAAATGAAAGGACACTTGACAGTAATTAGAAGCCATATGAAGAAATAAAGACCTCAATAAAGGTAAATACATGGAAAATTATAAAAGCTAGTATTATTGTAACAACGGCATCTAATCCCATTTTTGTTTTCAACGTGATTTAAGAGACTAATACTTTTTTTTAATTAAAAGTCTAAAAGCTAGTATTGTAACTTCAGTTTGTAACTCCATATTTTGTTTTCTATATAGTTTAAGAGACTAATACATTTAAAAGGATTATTAATTCAGGTTCTGGGGCACACAATGTATGAAGATGTAATTGTTTGACATCAACAACTGAAAGGGGTGGGGACCAAGCTGTAAAGAAGCAGAGTTTCTGTATGTTATTGAAGTGAAGTTGATATAAATTCAAATCAGACTGTCATAACTTTAGGATGTTAAATGTAATCCCCATGGTAACCACAAAGAAAATAGCTATAGAATATACACAAAAGGAAATGAGAAAGAATTTAAACATTTCACTACAAAAAATCAACTGAAAGCAAAAGAAGACAGTAATGCAAAAATTAGGGACAAGAAATCTATATTACATATGGAAAATAGCAAAATGACAGAAGTCCTTCTTTATCAGTAATTACTTTAAATGGAATGGATTAAACTCTCTAATCAAAAGATAGTAATGGGTAGAATGGATAAAAAAACATGATCGAACTATATGCTATCTAGAAGACGACTCACTTTAGATCAAAAGACACAAATAGTTCATATAGAGAAGTCCTAAAACTCAACAACAACAACAAAACAAATAACCCAATTTAAAAATGGACAAAGGACTTGAACAGAAATTTCTCCAAAGTAGATACACAAATGGACAATAAGCATGTGAAAAGCTGCTCAACATCACTAATCATTAGGGAAATGAAAATCTCATTAGTTTGAGAAAGATGTTCAAAGATATCATATATATGGCTACCCAGAACCTTGTCTCTTATAAGTGTTTGATTCCAAGTATCCCTCGGTGGTATTTTGTGTATCTCTATTGCCCCATCATGGCATGGACTACCTGTGCTCCCTTTACTATTGGCAATGGAGTCACTGGTGTCTTTAAATCTAATCGGATTGGAGAACCAGGCATCAAGGGGTGGAAATAGGAGTGGCATCACTCAATCTTACTCACAGTGACTCACTAGCAAAATTTTTGCTTTCTGTCCCCATGAACCTATGCTCTGTTGGCCTAGAGATCTTAGTTCCAAAGGGAGGAATGTTTCCACCAGAACACACAATGATTCCACTGACCTGGAAGTTAAGACTGCCCCCCAGACGCTGTGGGCTCCTTGTGCCTCTAAATCAACAGGCAAAGAAAGGAGTTAAGGTGTTGGCTGGGTTGACAATCCTGACTACCCAGGGAAACTGGATGGCTACTCCACAATGCAGGTAGGAAGAGTACGTCTGGAATATAACAGATCTCTTACAGCATCTCTTGGTATCATTATACCTTGTCATTAAACTCGATGGAAAATTATAAGAATCCAATTCACTCGGGACTATCAATGGCCAGACTCAGAATGAAGATCTGGGTCACCTCACCAGGCAAAGAACCACACCAGCTGCGGTTCCTGCTGAGGGCAAAGGGAATACGGAATGAGTTGTGGAAGAAAGCAATTATAATACCAGCTACAACCACATGACCAGTTATAGAAACGAGGACTGTAATTGCCATGAGTTATTTCCTCCTTATTTTGTTATGAATATGTTTGTGCGTCTGTGTGTGTGTAGCAAATATCTTTTTTTCTTCTGGCTTATTGCCTTATGTAATGTAAGATTTATATCACGGTATTTAAGTATTTTTAACATTACATCATAGTATTTAAGTTATAGGATATCAAGAAGAGTAAACATTACCCAAGGACTTTGCATCCTCTTCTGAGAAAAGGGTTACTATGTTTTTGATTGTATAAAAAATACTTGATCATGTTAGGCAGAAGTATGATCTTGTTATTGTCTTTATTTGGAGATTAAGTATGGTTTAAGGAGTGCCAAGTTGACAAAGGGTAGACTATGATAGTTAATTTTATTTGCCACTTTTCGGTCAAACATTATTCCAAATGGTTCTGTGAACTCATCTTTTAGATAAGATTAGCATTTAAGTCAATTGACTCTGAGTAAAGCAGATTACCTTCCACAGTGTGGGTGGGCCTCATCCAATCAGGTGAAGGTCTTAATAGAAAAAAAAGACTGACCTCCCCCAAAGAAGAGGGAACTCTGCTAGCAGACAGACTGCACTTGGACTCAAACTGCAATATCAACTCTGCCCCTGGTCTTCAGCCTACTCTTGAGATTTTGGACTTACCAATCTCCACAATCATGTGAGCTAATACCTTAAAATAAATCTCACTGCTCTCTTTCTCTCTCTCTACACACACACACACACACACACACACACACACACACACACACACAGTTGGTTCTGTTTCACTAGAGAACTCTAATACAGCTAGTCATAAAATTGCACTCCTTGCAAAAAAGACCTGTGGATACACAGTGTTAAAATATCAAAATACTGGACCACCAATGATCCACACAACTAGAGAGGTAATGCTTTGCCCAGGAGAAGGCCATCAGGACTTAGGTCCAGTGCTGTGGTTAATAGCCATTCTGACTGTCATCACACTAGGGGTTCAAAATTTTTAACATCACTACTTTTCACACTATACATAAATATCGATTCCAAGTAACCTGAATGTTAAAGTCAAAATTATGAAACTTTTAGAAAAAAATACAGGACAACATCTTAATAACATCAGAGCAGAGAAAAACATCTTAACTATGGCAGAAAAACTACAAACCAGAAGGTTTGTACATACATAGAACTACATAAAATACATAAAATAAAGAATAAAATAAACAATGCCTGTACACTGAAAGCACCACAAAGAGAGTGAAAAAAAATGCCACAGCATAGGACAAGGTGTTCTGAGCTCACATAAAAAACAATAAGGGACTAGATGCAATATAAAAGGACTAACATCCAAAATATGTCAAGCATTCCCATGAATGACTAAGAAAAATACAAACAAATCTATAAAACAAAAAGAATAAATGACTTGATCTAGAGTTCTAAAAACTAGGAATCTAAAATGTCCAATAAACATCTGAAAAGATGCTCAACTGCATTAGAAATTAGGATAGTGCCGATTAAAATACAATGAGAGAGAATTATATCCCCATCAGATTAGTAAAAATTAACAAGTATCAAACAATCGAGGGCTGGCAAGGATGTGGAACAACTCTCATTTACTACTTGAAAGAGCATGAATTAGTCAATCACTTTAAAAAGTAGTTTGGCTTTACTTATCAAGCTGGACATGTGGGCACACTATAACCCTAAAATTCCACTCCCAGGCATATACCGCGAGAAACTCCTGCATATATACACCAGGTTCACAGAGACACTGTTTAGCCCAAAACTGACAACAACCCAAATTCCAAACAAACAAACAAAACAATGGATAAATTACTTGCAATGTATGCATACTATGAATTAATATACTGCAGTGAACAAACTGAACCAACTATAACTGCTTACATCTACATGGATAAACGTCACAATGTTAAATGAAAGAAGCCAGAAAGAACACACGCAATAATGAAGCCCACCTTGGTGTAATATTTCAACCTACCCTAGCACCCCTGAGCCTTCTTATCCTGCTCTACTTTTTACCATAGCTCTTATCTTCTTGGCCTATGCTCTTTAAGAATGGGTCTTCGATTTTGGTGTTGCTCAGTAATATAACCAAAGCACCTAAAACAGTGCCTGGTACATAGTACTTGCTCAGTAAATATTTGCTGAATTAATTAGAATAATTCTAACTATATAGTTTAAAAGCAGGCAAACCTAAACACCATATTGATTAGGGACGCATACAGATAGTAAAACTATAAAAAAAAGTAGGGTAACGAATATATAAGTCATGGTATAAGTCACCGCTGGGGTAGGGAAGGCAAGGAACACACAGGAAATTTCTCTCTCTTAACCTAGGCTTTAAAATGTACATATACATGTATATAATGTATATTTATACATGAATATGTTTTATACACATATATGCACACACACACTATCCACTTCACAATAACAAAAAAATATTGAAAAAAAATTCCATTAGCACTTCTCCCACCAGTCCTTACTTCACTTCACCCCAACTCTGATTTATCCATCACGACTACTACCCAACACAAGAGTCAGGTAACAACTAGAACAGTTCATTCTATAAACCAGTGGCAAATGCTGTTTAGAAATCTGATAGGAATTCTGAGATGTACACTGATTCTATTATTCTGTCTCCACTTGAAACAGGGGTCCATCAGGCATCAAGTATTAGTCAACAGAAAAGCACAAAAGTTTTCACATCAACCAAAAAGATATCAATAGAAAAAACTACTTATGTGTCACCTGTCAGATATATAGATATAGATATAGATTAATTTAGTATGTAGGAAATATTACACATATACCTGTATGCTGCCAAACTCAACATTCTCGTAATGGAAATGTGCACATTCAGCCATCTTCGGAAAGTGACCTTTAGTGAAGGGTAACCTGAAGTACATGAAATCAATAAGTGAGATACAAGATACTGCAATAGTCAAAATTACTAAGCCTAAGGAGAAAATAAAATGAGTTTAAGAGCTCATGCAAGCAAAACTATTTAATAAGCACATGCGCATGAGCACACATATATCCACACAAACCTTTTCAGAAATACACTGAATCAAAGGAAAATTACATCTAGTGCACAGGTCAAAACCAAAAAAAAAAATTCAAAAGCATCACTATACTCTCCTAATCTTGAACCAAGTCAATGACCATAGAGAAACTGTGTTTTCAGTGAATGTTATGGAAACTATGAATGGCCAGCTTCTAACCAGAAGCAGCATTCCCACCGCAAAATACAAAACCAGATTTTACCTGTGAATGTTGTCACAGCCCATCAGTCCTGGATTGGTGGGTCTGGATGCAGAATGAACATTTTTAACCTTGTCTTTTCTCTACTTAAAATGAAAACATAGCTATCTATCTAGCTATCTAACCCTCTACCAGGTAAAAGGATGGTTTTTCTGTTTGAAACTGAAACGAATATCTTCCAATATCTCACTTAAAAGTCACCTACTGGCATCCATTTCAGGCTATCTCAAAGGCAAAGATGAGATATAGCAATCTTATAACTCAAACAACAAAGTCGATTTTTCTAAATGAATGAAAGCAAATACTAAAGGTACCGGGAAAGACACACTTGGCTTGCTCCTGTTGAACAAATGCAACCTAACAGACAATGACATAAAGTTGGTGCAAGAACAAAATTAAAATATAGTTTTAGACAAGTAGACTATCTTCAGATCTATTCCACTAATTGTTAAGGCATAATTCAAGGCTTAACAGTATAATTTAACGTATGAACAGTAAGAGCTTATTTAGTAAGAAATCTAAATAAAAGTTTTAAGAGAATTAAAGAACTAATTTCCATTTATAGGAATTCATTTAAAACCTACTGTAAAAGTACACTTACTTTTTCACATGTTTAACCTTCATACTGGCTGTACTGCCACATGTCTTAAGAGTAAGGTCTCCAGGAATCTCTGGAACATCTGCTCCTCTTGCCTTAAAAAAAATACAGATAAAAGATTTATGACTATTCCTTTACTACAAATACATTTTTAAAAGCAGATTATAGTTAATTTTAGTGGTTCTGCTGACTCTGCACCAACAGCAATACGTATTGATTTAATAATATCTTAAAATTATAACTTACTTGAGTTTTAATTATTAAGAATAAGGAAAAGAATTCACCTAATTTAAATATTTAACTTTACTGTATAAGGACAAATTTTCTGTGAAAATAAGAATTTTAATGCTCTTATAATCAAAATTCAAAATCAGCTATTATAGTATGTGTCTCAGCACAAAACTAAAATCTCCCTGGGGAGTTGCTGGACTAAAACAACCTTGGTTACAATGATTAATAAAGTTAAAATGGTAATATGAACATAATTCGAAGATCACAATGTGCACTTCTCACACCAAAATTTGAAACTGACATCTATGTCCTTAGTCTGCCATAGTTTTCATAGCGATGATTTTTTAACTTTAGTGACACATTCAGCTGCATCACTTTAAAAACAAAACTGGAAAATCAAAAGGCTCTTCACACTCTGGACAAAATAAACAGTAAATCCAAATATCTATCTTAAAAAACAAATTTATGTTATATTATCTATGATTTGTAACAGAAAATTTTAATTATTATAGCCAATGCCATACAATGCAATAGAGAAGAATAATATGAGATGAGCAGTTAAATTGAGTTAAGAGGAGATTCACAAAGAAAATGTGGTATGTACATATACATATATATATATACATATATATGTATATATATATAGTGGAATACTACTCAGCCATAAAAAAGAATAAAATTTTGCCATTGTGACCACATGGACTGACCTTGAGGACATTATGCTAAGTGAAATAGACAGAGAAAGACAAATACTGTATAACCTCACTTATATATGGAGTCCTAAAAACAAAATAAAGAACCAAAAAACAAATCTCATAGATACAGAGAACAGATTGGTGGTTGTGCGGTGGGGGGTGGAGATGGGTGAAGGAGGTCAAAAGGTGCAAACTTCCAGTTATAAAATAAACAAGACGTGGGGATGTAATGTACAGCATAGCAACTATATTAATAATACTGTACTGCACATTTGAAAGTTCCTAAGAGTAGATCTTAAAGTTCTCAGCACAAGAAAAAAAAAAGTTATATAACTATGCATGGTGATGTATGTTAACTACACTTTTTGTGGTGATCATTTTGCAATTAATACAAATATCGAATCATGATATTATGTTGAAACTATTAATATAGTATTGTATGTCAACTATGCCTCAATAAAAAAAAAAGGAGATTCACAGTATCAACTGAACTTTTTAAAAAGTTTTCTTATTAAAAAGTAGCCAAGACAGTTTAAATGTTAAAAACCATGACTTTCAAAGATATGAGTAACAATGTATGAACTTACAAGAATTAACCCTTGAAAATATATCATCAGGGTCCACTGGACCCAACTTTTGTTTTTGAGGTTTTTGTCCTTAGCATAGTTAAACAATAAACTTGCTATAGTTAATAATAAACTTAGCAAGTTTATTTATAAGAGTAGATATTTCACAATCAATCACTCTGAGAAGTCTTTTTATTCCTTCTTAGAGGTCTTCCGAAGAAAAAAGGAAAATTCCTATATTCTTTAGTAATGAAATAGAACTCATTCTATCTTGCAATTACCACATAGATCCACTGGACCTTTTTATAAATCTAAGAGAGAATCTTGGTCTTATTTTTCCTCTTCCTCTATCTTAAAGCACACAGTTATTTCATAATCCTAGGTATCATTTTATCACTGTTCATCATCATTCATCAATGAACCCACCTTTCTCTACCACGCTAGAGAAAAGACTAAAATAAAAAAATAATATTTTTTTAAAAAAGGAAAATGAGAGAATCACCTAGAACAGGGGTTGGCAAACTTTCTCTTAAATGGACAGACGGTAAATGTTTTCAGCTTGTGGACCACACTCTCTGCCACAACTCCACTCTGCTATTATAGCACAAGAGCAGCCACACACAAATGACTGAACATGGCCACGTTCCAGTAAAACCTTACGTGCACAACAAGGCGGTCAATAAGCTGAAGGCTTCAACCTCTGACCCACAATGTTGATGCAACAGTGAAACAGATCATCCTCCAGTTTTTAGGTTGTGTTGCCCAGATTGTGCATCATCTTTCAAGAAGGTACTTAAAAAGCTTGGAGACACAATCTTTGTAGTCAGCATTTCTCTTTCATTAAATATATTTGAGAATTTCATATTTTTAATTTTTCATCCATAAATAGATAAGAGGAGAAAACTGACAGAGAAAGATATTTTACAACGATACACACATCAAAGGATGAAGGCAAAGAGACAGCAGCACTCTAGAATCTAATAATGGTGGTGAAATTGATTAAGTAAATGACATCTCAGATTGATGATAATATCCTAGATGAATACCGTAGAACAAGAATTATGAGTGAACAATATATTTCTAAGGACAAAAAAATATGTTATTTTCCTCCAGTTAGTCATTCAACCAAAAGGACTTTATCACACAATATTTTGCAACAATAACCTGGTTCACCTTGTTTTGCTAAATTTTGTGTCACAATATTCTTTTATCTTTTATGATGTCTGTGCACCAAAATTTACTTGACATAAAGAGGTCTGGAGGTTTGCTGTGCTTAAATTCTTATTAAAATTTCTAATCAAGTGGTTTTCCACTATTTATTCTATAAAATTATTCATAAATTGACTTCAAAACATAAAAGAACAAAAAAGGGTACACTGGACCCAGTTAGTAAATGTTGATGACTTTATTCGGTAGACTGAAATTTAAAATATTAACTGTCTTTTGACAATAAGCTCTCTATGCTAGATAGGCCATGGTCCCTAACACACATCTAAGGAGAAAATGAGGAAAGCTGCCTAGCCTATAGTCCACATGAGGGAGACACTTGATGGACCACACACCTCTGCAGTCACAACTGACTGGACTGTAGGTGGAAACATGACCCAAAGGTAAATTCACAGGCTATACAAAGGGGCCTGACAGGAAAACCTCTGCCTAAAAAGACAAAACGGTAATAATTAGGCAAATGAACCAAACAATGGTTCATTTGAAACCTTAGAGGATTCAAGAAAATATTTTTGTCCAACAATATTTTCCCGTAGTCCAGAAAAGTCCTAAGACATCCAGGCCACTCAGTGTATTTCTGTAATGAATAAATACAATACACTTTGACATAAAAAGTGGTATCATTTATTCTTTTAAGATTCAGAAAATAGAATTAAAAGGAAAATATAGTACTGTTATTTTGTTTGATGAACTAAGGCTTTTTTAAATAAAATAAATTTTCTTAAATTTCTACTGAAAGCACATAGTTTAAATCATTTTATTCTGTTGCTGTAAATCAAAGATTAAGAAAGTTCTCTTTTAGAAAATATTAAGTGACATTCATTCACAGAAAATACACAATTTTCTTAATTTATTCATGTTATAATCATCACTTAATTATGCTTCCAAAACAGAACTGATATTCAACTTTACAGAAACATCACTATTCACCAAAAGAAAATAAAAGAGAGAACAGAAGGCAATGTAACATACAAACCTTCATAAAAGTGCACACCATTTACATTTAAATTCTCTATGTATCTATCTCTAGCAATAAACTAACTTCCTAAAAGGTTATCTTTGAATCACAAAGATCAGGCACAAAGGATGTGCTCCAAAAAGTTTGAGGGAATAAATAGATTATTAACTATTTTTATCTCATAACTCTTCCCTACATTCGATTTGTACCTCTTGTTTTCACTGTGTAATTTAATACGTTCATTACCCATATATATATATATAGATATATAGGGGTGTGTGTGTGTGTGTGTGTATATATGTGTGTGTGTATATATATATGTGTGTGTGTATATATATATCCCTATCTTCAAAATGCCATTCAATCTACCAACTCCATTTAAGCCTACACCAATAACTTAGCCAAATGCTGATATTTTCTTTTATTAATATTCCATAGGACTAACCCTATAAACAGCAAGTTGGAGCATTTTATTATATTTTTATTCATATTTGATTACAAATTGCCTTGCCTTTTCTCTAAATCAAAGTCTTTTCCATTCATCAAGAAGATAACTTCCTTGAGCAAGATCCAACGGAGTGATATATGGACATATTTTATTAATATCTGACATCCCCAACCCCCCTTACAACACTAAAATTTAGTACCATTCAAGGAAAAGGCTCAAAGAAACCTAGTATTGTTAATTACCCTAGAAAAGCAAATCAACACTTTTATCTCTCATTTTTATAATTCTCCTAGCAAAATACAATATCTATGAAAGTCTGTAGTTACCAAAATAAAATTCTTCATTTTAACAGTTCTATTTTTATGACTAAAAATACTTTGATGCCCATTGCTTAATAATCCTCCAGAAAGGCTGATCCAATTTACACTGCCACTAGCGATGTATATGACTGCCTATTTTCTCACAACCTCACAAACACTAAGTATTATCCATCTTTATCTTTGTCAATCTGATAGGATTACTTCTTCATCTTTTTTTTACAATTAAATAGGGAAAAGAGTTGAACAAAATTTCACATCTTTAGTGGGCACTGAAATTATTTTATATAATATACTTTAGTCTTATATTCTACATTTTTAGATTTTTCAGAGAAAAGAGCACTCTTTAAGTTAAAGCTAGCAATATTTGTCTGACATATAATATATCAAGATATTTAATAGCATGCCATTAAAATTATAAACCTGGAAGTTCCAGGCCTCACACCTCCTGATTTCAAGACTTACTATAAAGCAACAGTAATTTAAGACAGTGTGGTACTGGAGTAAGGATAAGTAAGCAAATTAATGAAATATAACAGAAAGTTCAGAAAAGGCCAGAAAATATACAGCAAAACTTGACTTACAACAAAGGTACCAATGCAATTCAAAATAAGAATACTGTCAAATTATATTGGTGCAGTTTTTTACAGAACACAAAACAGGAAAAAACCTTAAACCTTCTCTTAAACAATACAGAAAAAGTCATTCAAGATGGAAATTTACTAAATGTGAAAATTAATAAAGCTTCTAAAAATACAGAAGACTAAGTCTAAGGTAAATAAAGATGCCTTAAACAGAAAACAAAAAAGCACTACTCATAAGAGAAAAAATTACTAAATTCAACTGCATCAAAACTGAAAACAAAGAAGTTAGACCCAGCATATATAAAGAATTCCTTATAATAAAAACTGACAATCCAATTTTTTAAATGGCAAAAAATCTGAACAAATACTTCATAAAAGAGGATACCAAATGGCCAATAACTGTAGATGCTTAATGTCATTCACATCAAGGAAATGCAAAATAAAACCTCAACGGGATAACACTGCATACTCTCCAAAAAGCCAAAAACTTTTTTTAAAAATTAAAATACCTATGTTGGCAAAAATTTGGAGCAATGAAACTCTCATATATTGCTGGTTGGAATGTAAAATAGTATAACCACTTTGGAAAATTGTTTGATAATTCCTACTAAACTAAACATATAACTACCCCATGATCCTGCAACTACACTCCCAAATACAGATCCAAAAAATTTTTCCATATGTGCACCAAACACATGTACATAAACATTCATAGGAGCTTATTTATAATCAACAGAAAATGTGAACACAAATATGCATGAACAGGGGAATGGCTGAACAAATTATGGTATATTTATGTAATGAAATGCTGTCCTTGAAAGAAATGTATTTATCAACACACTAAACAACATGAATAAATCCAGTCATTACTACAGTACGTGAAAGAAGTGTGAATGTGTGTGTATATTAAACTTCAGTTAAAAATTAACAAAGGGGCCGGCCCAGTGGTGTAGCAGTTAAGTTTGCGCACTCCGCTTTGGTGGCCCAGGGTTCACCGGTTCAGATCCTGGGTGCAGACCTATGCACCGCTCATCAAGCCATGCTGCGGTGGCGTCCCACATAAAGCAACTAGAAAGATGTACAACTATGACAGACAACTATCTACTGGGGCTTTGGGGAGGAAAAAAAGGAGGAAGATTGGCAACAGCTGTTAGCTTGGGGCCAATCTTCCTCAAAAAAAAAAAAAAAGAATACTCCTCTTTAAAAAAATTTAACAAAAAATGTCAAGAGAAATTTTTATGGAACTTAAGCTGGTTCTACATTTATCTGGAATAGTTAAGATAACAGTGAAAACAACTAAGAATGAGGAAAGAATAGTATTCCAAAGAACAGAAAAAGAAGACTGTTTTCTAACTTATTTTATGATCCCAGTTAACATAGACATCAAAACCACCCAAGAGACTTTTGACACCTGCCAAGACTAGACTAAAATCTAGCAGCAGACTAAAACAACCAGAAAAGCTGGATAAAATGTATAAACCACTGTTTTAAGCACTGAAGTTCGACCATACAGAAAAGACATGACAGGCTATGATCCTTAAGAGAAACAAATTCCATAAGGTGAACTCCATATTCAGCCAAACTGTTGACCGGAAAGCATTTCCAAACCACAGCAAGGAGTACTGCAGTCCAAACAGAGGGCAGCAATATTCTGGGAAGGAGAAACAGACGTCACATTTCCAAGCTGCCATGTGACTGGTCCTTAAAGAGAAACTCTCAGAAAGGAGGAAACTACTAGAAGTAAATGGAAATATTTATATACAAATTAACCTGAAATAATTTGCTATTTCTAATCTCCACATATATGAGAGAAGTCCAACCAATCTAGCCAAAACAGTATAACCAGGATAAAATTCACTAACTAGAAACAGACTTAGAAATAACAAAAGTAATGGAACTAGCAGAAAAAAAATGTAGAAATACTTTGTAAATATGCTAGTGTACTCAAAGATGGAAAAGAAAACACAATAAAGAAAGAAATGAAAAATGAAAAAAAAAATTAGTGGGACGACTATTGATGAAAAATATATCTGTAACAAAAAATTACCTAATAGCGTACTAGACATGGCAGAAAAAAAAGATCAGTGAACTAGAAGAAATAGCAAGAAAAAGTATGCAAAAAAAATTTTTTTTTGGTTTTTAGTTTGTGTGTGTGTTTGAGAGAAAAAGACGAGAAAATTATCAGGGACATGTTAAGCCATTTAACATATGTGTTAACTGAAGGCAAAAAAAAAAAAGAGAGGAAAATGCTCTGCCCCCTCAGGAAAGACGAGAGAGGTAATTAAAAAAGAAAAGAAGAATAGAAAAAACATTTGAAAAAATAATGGGTAAAAAGTTTCCAAATTTCTTGAAAATTATAAACACACTGATCCAGAAAATAACATATATCGGGAAGTATGATAAATGCTTAGAAAATCACACCAGGCATATCATAATCAGATGGCTAAAAACCACTAATAAAGAGAAAATCTTAATAGTAGCCAGGTGAAAAAAAAAAAGCACACATTACATTCATAGGAATAAATATGAGCAAGTCAGAATACTTGGATTGAGTGCTTTCAATTGTGTTTGAAACCAACTGCCAACATAGAATTCCATATCCAGTGAAATTTATTTCAATAAAAGAATGTCAGGCTTCTAGACTCTTCCACTGTTTCCAATAAAATATCTATAGAGAACAAAATGAAATAAAATAAAAACATACAACTACCTGAGAACTCTAAAAATTTTACTGAGAACAGGTAGATTGCGGAGCAAAGTCAAAACTTGAAGAATGACTAATACAGTGGCAATCTGCTTCCTGATTTTTTGCCCCCTCTATTATCTCCTGGAATTGACCCAAGGACAGGCTGAATAAGGACATGAGTAAAAGGCATGTACAGCAAAACTCTTAGGGAAGTCCAACTTTCTGGCCAGAGGACTTGAAAAATGTCCCTTGAATGTTGGGCAAAAAGGCGAGAGGTTTTCTTTTCCTTCTTTCTTTCTTTTTTCTCTTCTAACCCGGCCCAAAGACAGACCTGAGAGCAACACTTCAGCTATAACACAAGCACATAAGACCCTGAGTGAAAACCCATTCTTCTGAATAGAGAAAAAATAAAAGAGGACTCTGTTGAGTCAAGATTGTGGGGATAATCTTAGTTACCTTTTTCTCTCACTACTTAGACCTGACAGCTCCAGTCAGAAAAAACTGCATGCAGTAAAAGAGGCTAAAACTTTTGGAGAACTCCAACCTTCCAGCCAGAGAAACCAGGAAAAGTATCCTTTGAGAGCAGACAGTATGTGCAAAACCCCAAAAAAGATAAGAGCAAAAGCTATGAAAATGAACTGAAACCACCACCTAAAAAAGTCCAGATAGAAACTTCAATCTGAACCCAACAAGGCTGATAAGACAAAAAGCCAACATTCTCCAGAGGATTTCCATAGGAGTTAGTCTCACCATAATATTCAAGATGTCCATGACACAATGTAAAATTACTAGACATACCAGAACAGTCAAAGATGAGCAATTCCCAAAGGAAAAGACAATCAAGAAATGCCAATTATGAGATGAAACAGACATTGAACTTCAAAGACATTAACACAGATACATGCCGCATTAGACATTGAGACCAATGGGAAGACAGAAATTCCTCGATGAAAAATGTAAACTATCTAAAAAGACGAAACAAAAATTTTAAAACTGAAAAATGTAGAATCTAAAATAAAAAATACTGGCTTGTCTCAGAGCAGAATAGAGATGACGGAGTCAGTCAATCTGACAATAGGCAAAAAGAAATTATTTAATCTGCAGAACTGCTATCTAAAATTTTTTGAAAAGACTGAAAAATATGAATAGACCCATAGATACCCATGGAGAAGAAACATATCAGCACACAAAAAACTATTTGAACAAATAATTCCTGTAAACATTACAAATTTGTTGAAAGATACATATTTACAAGTTCAAGAAGATCAGCAAAAATAAAACAGCTTGATAATCAAGCTGTTGAAAGTCAAATGTAAAAGAAGTATCTTGACACCTGGAGACAAATGAAAATGAAAACAGACGTATCAAAACTTACGGGTTACTAAGAGGCAAGTTTAAAGCAATACAGGCCTACTTCAACAAAGAAGAAAAATCTCAAATAAACAATCTTACACTATATCTAAAAGAATTAGAAAAAGAAGAATAAACAAGGCCCAACGTGAGGAGAAAGAAGGAAATAAAAATCAGAACAGATAAACGCAATAGAGACTAAAAAAACAATAGAAAGGATCAATGAAACTAAGAACTGGTTCTTCGAAAAGATAAACAAAACTGACAAACCCTAGCCAGACTCACTAAGAAAAAAGAAATAAGACTCAAAATCAGAAATGAAAGAGGAGATATTACAACAGACATCACAGAACTACAAAGGATTATAAGAGAGTATTACAAAAAGCTATAGACCTAAAAATTGGATAACGCAGAAGAAATAGATAAATTCTTAGAATCATACAATCTCACAAAATGGAATCAAGAAGAAATAGAGAATCAAGAAGAAATAGAGAATCTGAACAGACCAATCACAAGTAAAGAGATTGAAACAGTAATCAAAAACCTCCCAAAAAACAAAAGTCCAGGACCAGACAGCTTCTCTGGTGAATTCTACCAAACATTCAAAGAATATTTAATCCTACCTCCTGGAATTCTTCCAAAAAACTGAAGAGAAGGGGGTGCTTCATAACTCATTTTACAAGGGCAACGTTATCCTGATATCAAAACCAGACAAGGAAAACACAAAGAAGGAAAATTACAGGCCGATATCACATAGATAACATAGATGCAAAAATCCTGAGTAAAATAACTAGCACATCAAATACACTAATAACATTAAAAGGATCATATACTACAATCAAGTGGGATTTATTCTAGGGAGGCAGGGATGGCTCTACATCTGCAAATCAATCAATGTGATACACCACATTAAAAAATTGAAGAATAAAAACCACATGATCATCTCAATAGTCAGAGAAAAAGCATTTGACAAGATCCAACATCCATTTATGATAAAAACTCTGAATAAAAGGAGTATATAAGGAAAGTGTCTCAACATAATAAAGGCCATAAACAACAAACACAGCCAACAACACACTCAAGAGTGAAAAACTGACAGCTATTCTTCTGAGAACAGCAACCAGACAAAGATACCCACTTTCACCACTCTTATCCAACATAGCACTGGAAGTTTTAGCCAGAGCAATTAGGCAAGAAAAAGAAATACAAGGGATCCAAATTGGAAAGGAAGAAGTAAAACTCTCACTATTTGTAGATAACATGATTCTATATATAGAAAATCCTAAAGAGTCCACCAAAAAACTATTAGGAATAATTAACAAATACAGTAAAGTTGCAGGGTACAAAATCAACATATAAAGATCAATTGCATTTCTACACACTAATTATGAACTAGCAGAAAGAGAACTCAAGAATACAATCCCAGTTACAACTGCAACCAAAAGAATAAAATACCTATAAGACATTATTGAAAGAAAACGAAAAAGACATAAAGAAATGGAAAGATATTCCGTGCTTGTGGATTGGAAGAAGAAACATAGTTAAAAAGTCCATTTTACCTAAAGCAATCTACAGATTCAATGCAATCCCAATCAGAATCCCAATGACATTCTTCACATAAACAGAACAAAGAATCCTAAAATTTATATGGAACAAAAAGATCCTGAATAGCCAAAGCAATCCTGAGAAAAAAGAACAGAGTTGGAGGCATCACAATCCTTGACTTCAAAATATACTACAAAGCTATAGTAATCAAAACAGCATGCTATTGGCACAAAAACAGACACACAGATAAATGGAACAGAAATGAGAGCCCAGAAATAACACCACACTTCTATGGACAGCTAATCTTTGACAAAGGAGCCAAGAACACACACTGGAGAAAGAAAAGTCTCTTCAATAAATGTGCTGGGAAAATGTGCATGGACAGCCACATGCAAAAGAATGAAACTAGACCGCTATCTTACACCATCCACAAAAATTAACTCAAAATGGATTAAGGATTTAAATGTAAGACCTGAAACCATAAAACTCTTAGAAGAAAACATAGGCAGTACATGCTTTGACATCAGTCTTAGTAGTATATTTTGAATACCATCTCTACCCAAGGCAAGAGAAACAAAAGAAAAAATAAATCAATGAGACGACATCAGACCAAAAAGTTTCAGCACAGCAAAGGAAACCATGAACAAAATGAAAAGACAACCCACCAACTGGCAGAAAATATTTGCAAACCATATATCCAACAAGGGGTTAATTTCCAAAATATATAAAGAACTCATACAACTCAACAACAACAAAAAATGAACAACCTGATTAAAAAAATGGGCAGAGGATATGAACAGACATTTTTCCAAAGAAGATATACAGATGGCCAACAGGCACATGAAAAGATGTTCAACATCACTAATTTTTAGGGACATGCAAATCAAAACTACAATGTGATATCATCTCACACTCATCAGAATGGCTATAATTAACAACACAAGAAATAACAAGTGTTGGACAGGATGTGGAGAAAAGGCAACCCTCATACACTGCTGGTGGGAATGCAAACTGGTGAAGCCACTATGGAAAACAGTATGGAGATTTCTCAAAAAATTAAAAATAGAAATACCATATGGATCTAGCTATTCCACTACTGGGTATTTACCCAAAAAACATGAAATGAATAATTTAAAAAGATATATGCACCCCTATTTTCATCGCAGCATTACTCACAATAGCAAAGATGTGGAAGCAACCCAAGTGCCCATTAACAAATGAATGGATAAAGAAGATATGGTGTGTATATACATCTGTCTATATAGATAGACAGATATATATATGGAATACTACTCAGCCATAAAAAAAGATAAAATTGTGCCATTTGCCACAACAATGGATAGAACTCGGGGGTATTGTGCTAGGGGAAGCATATCAGAGAGAAAGACAAACACTGTATGATTTTACTAATATGTGGAAGATAAAGAAACACGCAGATAAGGAGAACAGACTGGTGGTTACCCAATGGGTTGGGGGCACGGCAAAGGGAGTAAAGGGGCACATATGTGTGGTGACAGATAAAAACTAGACTATTGATGGTCAACAGAATGCAATCTACACAGAAAGTGAAATATAATGATGTACACCTGAAATTTACACAACGTTATGAGCCAATATGACCTCAATAAAATAATTTACCAAAAATAAATAAATAATAAATAAAAAAATAAAAGAAGTATATTGAAAGCAGCCAGAGAAAAAAGACATATTACATATAGTGTAAAAAGGACTTAAATGAATGGATTTCTCCTTAAAAACCAAGAAGACCGGAAAGCAGCAGAACAATCTTTATAAAATGTTGAAAGAACACTCAACCCAGAAAACTACATTAAGGGAAAACATCCTTCAGAAATGAAGTAAAAATAAGGACATATTCAGATGAAAGAAAATTTAGAGAATTTTATCACCAATAGGTGGGCTCTAAAAGAAATGTTAAAGAAAGTTCTTCACATTGAAGGAAAATGATATAAAACTTGGACCTTCTAGTATGAAGGAAGAGTAACAGAAATGGTAAATATTTAGGTAAACATAATATATTATTAATCCCCTCTTAAATTCTTTAAAATACATATACCAGCGGAAAGCAAAAATTATAACAATGCATAATGAATGTAGATGTAATACTTATAAAAACTACAATATAAAGAAGGAAGATAAAGGGGCCTAGATTGTGCCAAGATTTCTACATTCCACTTAACGGGTAAAATAATAACTTTAAGTAGAATACAGAAAGTTAGAACAATGAAATCAACAACAGATAAAAAAAGATAAAACAACATGACCAAGTAGAGTATCCCAGGAATGCAAGATTGGTTTAATATCTGAAAACAAATCAATGTAGTTCATCACATTAACAAAAAAAAGGAGAGAATAATCATGTGATCATCTCTGAGGCAGTAAATGCATTTGAAAAAATTCCAAATCCTACTCATGTAAAAATAAAAATGAGTAAATTAAAAATAGAACAACCTTAATGCGATAAAAAGAAAGAAATCCATAATGCCAATCCTTAATGTGAAATCCAAAAAGAAACTAAAGAAAACATCATACTGAATGATGAAATAGTTGACGGGTCCCCCTGATATCAGGAACAAAACAAGCATGTATGCAATTACCACATCTATTCCACAGCATTCTACAGTGCCTAGCCAGTGCAACACGGAAAGTAGAATAAATAAAAGACTGTACACATATAAAATCCAAAAGCATTTACAAACTCTCAGAATTAACCAAAGAATTTATCAAGGTCTCTGCGCATAAAGTAAATATAGAAAAATTAATTACATTTCTACATATTAGAAACAAACAAGTACAAAATAAAATTTTAAAATAATACCAATTGCAATAACATTGAAGAAGAAAAAAATCAAATATCTAGAAGCATATCTAAAAAATATATGAAAGACCTCTACACTAAAAACTACATTTTTCAAAATTTAAGAAAATTTAAATTAATAGATATATTATAACACATACACACCTCATTTGCATAGACTGGAAGACAAAATACTGTCAGGGTGTCATTTCTCCCCAAAATTATCTACAGATTTATCTGTGTAAACTGGCAAGCTAATTCTAAGGATTTATTTGGAAATGCAATAGACATAAAGGTGCCAAGACAAGAAAAGCAAAGCTGGAAGACTTATTCTACCGGCTATCAAGATTTACTATAAAATTATAACTAAGACAGTGTGGTATTTGCCCAAGAATAGAAAAACGGATCAGTGGAGCACATCAGAGAACTGAGGCAGCAGCCAATAACACAGTCATCTGGTTCATGACAAAGGCACCACCGCAACTAAGTCAGGAAAAGAGAGTCGTTTTAATAAACGTACTAGGTCAATCAGATTTCTGTATGGATAAACGTGAATGTAGATCCCTATCTCACATCACACATAAAAATCAATTTTAAATAGCTCATACACCCAAACATAACAAGTAAACATGTTCTTCTAGAAAATAGCTTTATATCATTAGGGTGGGCAAAGATTTCTATAAAATACACAAACAAAAGAATAATTACTATCAAAAAATTTAATAAATGGGACTTCACTAAAGCTAAGAATTTCTTTTTACCAAATAACACCATTTAGCATGTGAAAAAGTAAGCTGGAGACTGAAAGAAGAAACTGGAAATACATGTATCTGATAAAGGACTAGTGCCCATAATTTATAAAGTACATCTAAAATTCAATTTTAAAAAAGGCAACCAAACAAAAGAAAAATGCAAGACTTGAATGAACACATCACAGAAGAAGCCACCTCAATGGCCAATAAGGACATGAAATGGTCCTAAACATAAATCATGATCATAGGAACACAAATAAGAACCACAATGAGATTCTATTATATACACAACAGACTCTAGACACAAGAAGCACATAATGTAGTATTTCACGTATAGGAACAATGATTACTTTGGTGGGAAAGAATTAACTGGGAGGCACTCAAGGGAGCTTTCTGAATTTCAGGAAAAGTTCTATGCTTAACTCTGGGTGGTGGTCACACGGGAAAAACATAAGCAAAAATTCACCAAGCTCTACATAAAATATTTGTGACTTCTCTGTAAGTTATACCTCAATGAAAAAGTACAGGAAAAAATTAAATAGGAAAAAACAGACAACAACATGAGATTGGAAAATTATAGGCCAATCTAATTTGTTAACAGGGACACATAAAAATATCTTAAATAAAATAGTGAACCAAATCCATCACTGCATTAATTTAAAAAAACACATCATAACAAAATCGAATTTATTCCAGGAGGACAAGGACGATTTAACAATAGAAAATCTACTATTATAATTCAATCTTAATTATAATTAAAATCAATGGGGAACAACATTAGATTGTTATAATAGATGCAGAAAAATTATCTGATAAAACTCAACACCCATTCATGATAATAATGTCAAGAAAGATTTCTGGTTGAGAATAGTAAATTGAAGACATTCACTTCTGCTGTCTTTTAAATCTTACTAAAATAATACAGAATTTTTTTTTTACCATTTTCTTTGTATATGGCAAAAGTACAAAACATCATATGTATAAAGTTATTCTTTGTAGTACTATCTCTAGTAACTAAAGAGTGAAAACAACCCAGATGTCCATCAACAAGGGACTGGTTGAATAAATTATGTTGCATCCACACAATGGAAGAGTCACAGCTTAAAAGGAATGAGGAAGATTTCAATCTATTACTGTGAAGTAACCTTCTGCATATACTAAGTATGAAAAAAAAAAGCATGGTATAAGAACAGGCTATCCTTTAACTAAAAAGAGGGTATATATAAAAATATATGCGTAATTATATCTGACAAGGGGTTAATCTCCATAATATATAAAGAACTCACACAACTAAACAACAAAAAAACAAACAACCCAATCAAAAAATGGGCAGAGGAAATGAACAGACACTTCTCCAAAGAAGACATACAGATGGCCAACAGGCACATGAAAAGATGTTCAACATCACTAATCATCAGGGAAATGTAAATCAAAACAACACTAAGCTATCACGTCACGCCCATTAAAATGGCTATAACGACCAAGACAAAAAACAACAAATGTTGGAGAGGATGTGGAGAAACAGGAACCCTCATACACTGCTGGTAGGAATGCAAACTGGTGCAGCCTCTATGGAAAACGGTATGGAGATTCCTCAAAGAATTAAAAACAGAAATACTCTATGATCCAGCTATCCCACTACTGGGAATCTATGCAACGAACTTGAAATCAACAATCCAAAGAGGCTTATGCACCCCTATGTTCATTGCAGCATTATTCACTACAGCCAAGAAGTGGAAGCAACCTAAGTGTCCCTCGACTGATGATTGGATCAAGAAGATGTGGTATATATATACAATAGAATACTACTCAGCCATAAAAAAAGACAAAATTGTCCCATTTGCAACAACATGGATGGACCTGGAGGGTATTATGTTAAGTGAAATAAGCCAGAAAGAGAAAGACAAACACTGTATGATCTCACTCATATGTGGAATATAAACCAACACATGGACAGAGAAAACTGTATTGTGGTTATCAGGGGCAATGGGGGTAGGGGGTGGGCACAAGGGGTGAAGGGAGACATATATATGGTGATGGACAAACAAAAATGTACAACCCAAAATTTCACAGATATAAACTATTAAAACATCAATTAAAAATATATATATATATACATGTGTATTTTCTTATACTTAAAAAATGAGAGCGGATAAACCAAAAAAACAATTAAAATGTTTATGTATGGGGAAACAAAGAGATAAAAGCTAGATTTTTCTGAATGCCTTCTTTGGTAGTTCAGATCCTTGGGGGCCACGTAAATGTTTTAAATATTTGTAAAACTAAACTAAATTAAAATGGGAAAAAAGGCAATCCCTTAAAATCCAAAGCCAAATAAAACAAATGAACCTAATCATTTTAAGTTGGAGTCTTAAGCACACAGACAGGAAGTACTGCAAATGACAGTAATGCAAAGTAACAGATGCCACATCGGATATATCCTAGAGATAAAATGGAAAAAAATCTGTTTTCAGTAATATTTGTATTATTATTTTGAAACAAAGCAGAAGATTAAAGCAAACAAGTAATTGTTAATGTCATTAAAAACTAAGTTTTTCAGCATGAGATACAATATAAATCAGAGAAATTAAATAGAAACCCTTACTCATTTCCCTTTTTGGGGGAGGGGAGGGATATTTAAATAAGGCTGCTACAATGACAGAACAGACAAATGCAGAAGGCATACTGAAAATTCATCACAGCAAGGCACAGAGCTGAGTCTTTTATGATACACCAGTGGACAGGATTTTAAAACGGGAATTCAATATCAATACAGTTAGACACATTTGGAGCTGATTAAACACTCAACAATGTTAAGTCAGTGTCAATTATACTGCAGATTACTGTGCAACAGGAGGGAGGTAGCAGATCATAGGGCTCTTTATTTCTAAATTTCTCAAAATTTTTATAAGGACAATTAAAAACATATGACATATTTACTAAATTTATAGACAGAAGAAAACAAAGGGATATTAATACTATGAATGACAGAATTCAAAGAGATTTTATTCTAATAGGCTGCAACGACAAACTAAAATGATTATAAAGTTCATCACGAACAAAAATTAAAGCCCTGAATTTATACTCAAAACTCAATTATATAAGTATAGGGAGGAGCACACTATTTGACAAGAATTCATGTAACAAGATCAAAGGCCTATAGTTTACCACAAGCTAAATATAAGCGAAAAGTATATCCTTACTGGTAAAAAGCTAATGCAGTCTGAAAAAACGTGGTATCTATAACAAGGAAAGTATTTGTTTCTCCACAATCTGAACCAGTTAAACCACACAGAGAACAGTTCACCCATTTCAGGAAAACATAATTTGATATTGAAAACTTGCAAAAATAGGAACGGGCAATGTTTTATCCTGTCTGCTTCACTGCTCCCTAACCCAGAAAAATATTCTACCATCCTGCCATTGGTATAGATCCCTAAAGAATCTTTCCAATGGCTATACCCTTGACCCCAAATCCAAGTAAAGCTCTAACGTTGACTGAACAACTGTAAAGTGATTTAACATCAGTGTAACACACTGTGTTCTGATACAGAACCATAAAGCTGGCTGCCTCTACACTCAGCCCCACCACAACGCCCACCTCTTCTGTATCATCTATGTGTGACTACCTTCTCCAAAAGACTATCAAGTCCCTCTTAAGAGGCATCAACAGAATGCTAATGAGTATTACAGATTTTTAACTAAGGAAAAAATAGGGTAAGGGCAGGTGTTAACACATAACCACAGAGCTGAAAGAAATTTCATTCAGCCATTCCACTGCAAAGAGGAAACTGAAACCAAGAAAGAAGAAGCAACCTGCCATACTGCATTAGTCGTAATGTTTAAATTAAATTTAATTTTTAATCACAAAATCTACTACATCTAATATAGGCATATGGAAGAAAAAAAGTTCTAAGACGGCCGAATTTTTTTTTTGAAGAAGAAGACTGAACCTGAGCTAACATCTGTTGTCAATCTCCTCTTTTTCTTTTTTTCTCCCCAAAGCCACAGTACATAGTTGCATATCCTGGGTGTAGGTCCTTCTAGTTCCTCTATGTGGGACGCCGCCTCAGCATGGCTTGAGGATCCAAACTGGCAAACCCCATGTCACTGAAGCGGAACGCGCGAACTTAACCGCTACGCCACTGGGCCGGCCCAGCACCCGAATTGTTTTTTTTTTTTTTTTTTTTAAAGTTGCTATTCTTTTTTTTTTTATAATTTTATTTATTTATTTTTTCCCCCAAAGCCCCAGTAGATAGTTGTATGTCACAGCTGCACATCCTTCTAGTTGCTGCATGTGGGACGCGGCCCCAGCGTGGCCGGAGAAGCGGTGCGTCGGTGCGCGCCCGGGATCCGAACCTGGGCCGCCAGCAGCGGAGCGCGAGCACTTAACCGCTAAGTCATGGGGCCGGCCCCCGAATTGTTTTAAATGAAGAATTAGAACAATGAGAAACACCTTTTCTCCCATCAAAATATAAAAGACTAAAAATTTTTAAGATTGAAAAGATATGGCACAAAAGACACTAAACATTACTACTTAGAATATGAATTAACAAAACCCCTCTGACAAGTAAAGTGGGAATCTTCAGACACTTCAGATTAGTAATTCCTCATAATAGTGAAAAGAAACGGCAAAATTCATCACAAAGGTATTTATCAAAGTAAAATATATAAAACAAGCTCAAGGTCCTATTAATTAATGAAACACCAATAATACATTCTATATTATAGGGTATTGTGTAGTCATTAAATTTATTTATTAAGAGTTTTTATTTAACACTAATTACAACACACTATATACACAAATTTCGCCCAGGCGATAAGTTTTATGAAGTATTAGTGGTTTTAAAATTTCTGGAATATTTGTAATTTCCATCAACTAATGTTATCACATATGTTAAATATATTATGAAGCATAAATAAGAGAGAAAAACTATATAACACTACGACAGGCAAACTTCTAAAGAGCTGCACTCCCCCAACCCCTGCCAAGATTCCTATCTCCTGGTTATTCAATCAAACACTGACCTAGGTAATGCTGGGAAGAGATTTTGGAAATGTAATTAAAGTCCCAGATCAGCTGATCTTAAAATACAAAAAATATCTGCGAGGGCATAATCTAATCATGTAAGAATTTCAAAAGCAGAGTTTTCTCCAGCTCATAGCAAAAGGGAAAGTCAAAGAGATTTAAAGCATGAGAAGGGCTCAAGATGCTGCTGCTGGCTTTGAAGACTGAGGTGGCCAAGTGAGAAGGAATTCAGGTAGCTTCTAGGGTAAGAAAATAGCACACCCCTCCCTCCTACCCTGCTGATAGCCAGCAAGCAAACAGGGACCTCAGACCTAGGAAGTAGAAGGAACCACAAGGAACTAGATTCTGCCCACAACTTGAATGAGATGGGAAGCAGATGATTCACAGTCTTCAGATGAGAGCCCAACCCAGCCAACACCTTGATTTCAGCTTTACCCTGAGCAGAGAACCCAGGTCAGCTTGCCCAGACTTCTGACCTAGCGAACTGTAAGATGATAAATAGGTATTGTTTTAAACCCCTAAATTTGTGATAATCTCTCACACAGCAATAAAACATGAATACTAACAATGTGGACATTTAAGACTCTAGAAATTCCTGAGTGATCTCAGGTTTTAAGTGCTCCTTTACCTTTCATGCAATTAAAATACTCTCTCTTACAAGGACTGTGATGTAAAGCCTCAGAAGCTCTTGCCTTCCAGCACTCTCAGAACTCCAGTGAATGCACTGACTTCAGTGCTCTCCCAAGACTCCTGCTGAAGCATCCTTCACAGGAGTATGCTGCTCATATGAAGGCAAGCCCTGGAAGAAAGTGCAAATTCTGCAGGGGGGTAGATAACTGGTAGGTACATAGATCTGACTCAGGGCAACAGCGACCTCTCCTTTCTACCTTTAAACCCTATATTTCAATATGCAGGCTACGATGTGTTCCATATCCCATTTTGCAGCTCTCAAGATCTTCACTCTTTCCCCATAGGGGAGGAAAATTTAATTCCTTTCCCTATCCATAGCAATATTTTATTCCCCCATCACAAGTGTCCTTACACTATGTACACCAGCCAGTCTTTCAGAGATCTATTCCTTCCTGTGAACCAGCCAACTCCTTTATCTATGATATTTCCCATAATATACAATGGGGAATATTCAGTTTTCTCTTCACTGCAGTACCTTTGTAATAAGATAGAATGCTTATGTTGAATGGGGAAAAAAGGAGATATAAAATTATATATGGTTTATAATTATAAATGAGGGAAAAAAGGAGATATAAAATTATCTATGATTTATAATTATAAAATCATTTTCCTAGATATAATGGAAAAAAGAATATATCAACAAAGCAATATTCTTTGAAACTAAAAATCTGGAGAAATTTCTAGAAGAAAATCATATTTACATGGATGTTAAATTAAAAACTCTGCACTGTAAGATATCATGAAGGAAATACACCAAAATCATCTCACCACTGTGTTCAATGGGATTATAGGTGAGACTCTTTTTCCCCCCCACTTTTCTGCATTTTCTATAAGCATGTTTTGTTTTTATAAAAAAAGGAAAGCTTTACTGGGGGGGGGGGGGGGGAGGAGTAGGAAGGAAGGAGAGAAAGCAAGCAAGCTAGCCAGCTAGCTTCTTCCACCTATGTGTATTACCTACCTTACAGCAACCATGTACAAATGCACAACAACCTGTCACCAACAAATGAGATTAGATATTGTATATAACTCCAATGGGCAAAACTAGGTATTCATATTTACATTCAATTTAAGAAAGAACAAGAATAAAAAAATTTATGATGAGATGTACCCATGTTATAGTAATAAAATGGATTTTTTGTTAATCCTGAGCCAAATTAGGAGTTATCTGGTGGAAGCTAGAACCACAAGGGGGATGTCATTCAAAGCAGAAAAAGAGAGAGGGAAATAACGTGTCTTCTCCTCTTTTCCTGCCCTCCAATCTTCTACCAGTACCTCTCATTTGCCAAACCTACCCATAAGTCTGCTGGCAAGGGAGCCTAGGAAATGCAGTTTGCAGAGATCAGCCTCCTGCAACAGAGAACAAAGCAAAGGGGCAGAAAATCCCAACCAAAGATCCATGACATTCATTACTAAAAAATAAAGATATAATTGTGTATGTATATGTATATGTATGTGTGTGTGTGTGTGTGTGTATAATACAATACCAGTCATTTAAAATATAGATTATTTTATATAAAATGTTCTCATATTTTGAAAAGGCATACTAGCCAAATAACATCTATATATATATACACACATATACATATATATACATATATGTGATTAGCTGAATAAATAAGATTGTAATACTAAATTTGTACTGTGAATAAAGGCAAACTAATCAAAATGAGTAGTTAACACTTAAGAACAATAAAGGTGAATCTGAAGTTGTTAAAGAAAATCAGCAATGACATCACTGAATAAGCATTCACGAAGGACATCAAAATCAGGACAGCAGTCAGTGTAAGAATATACTACTATCAAAGTGCGCCACGAATGTTCTTTTCTTCAAGGAAAAAAAAACAACAACACAACATGCATAGGAAAAGGAAGACTAGATCAAAATCTCCTTTAAGTACAAAGCTAGCAAAAAGCATCCGAATAAAAGTCAGAGGGTAAAAAATGGTGCCTTTTTGCCACTTTTCACTTTTTTCCACTAACAGACTCAAATCTTATTATTTTCTCTTTATTATTTGTACTCAGAATTTGAGGACAGGCACAACAGCTATAGACTACTGCTATAAACAACATTTCTTGATAATGATGAAAAACAACATTTCTGTCTAAAATACAGCAGTAAAGAGAAAAATCTTCTCTTAATGGGAAAAAAATTGTAGGGCACAACAGCTTTAGACTACTGTTATAAACATTTCTTCATAATGATGAAAAACAACATTTCTGTCTAAAATACAGTAGTAAAGAGAAAAATCGTTCTCTTAAATGGGAAAAAAAATTGTAGGAGCTATCTCTATGCTGGTAGAACTGTATATATACATGCATATGCATATACATGATCAACTGAAAAAGCAAGATTTGAATATGAAATTTGTTGTCAAGAAAGGCAAACAAGACTGCCAATTTCCATACTCGAGCACAGGTTAACCACAAGAAATACATACAACAAATCTCTGAAATGAGACATGTTTACATGCTCATTTACAAGCTTTTAAATTTTAATTACTCCAAATATTGTTCCCTTTCTTACAAAGGAAAAAAGAGACAATGGGGAAAAATCTAATAATGATCCCAATACCACAGAGAGGCTAAATTTATTAAATCTACCATAAATTATGTTGAACAACAGTATCACTAAAATGATTCTTTAGAATAAGTGTATCAGAGTGACGTCAGCATCATGGCAGAGTGAGCTCTTCCCTTCATTTAGCTCTCCCCCGCTAAGATACAACGAAAAGGACATTCATATACCAACAGAGGACATTCAGACAACACAAGAGGCATCTGAGAGACCCACGCAGCCATACGTCTGAAGGTGGAGATGCTGGACCCCCTGGAGAAAGTGGAAGGAGGTGAGGGGATCTCCTCTCCCTCCCCCAATAGCAGCAATCCAGGGTGCAGAACTGTGTGGGGCTCTCAGAGGAAAGGTGGAAGGGGCAGCCACCCATAGAAACACCTTTGCTCTCCAAGCTGCCTCACAGCCCATGGGAAAGCCCCACACAGAGGTGGCTAAGCTATTGTGTGGGTGTCTGAATCAAGACAGCACACAAGGAGAGCAGACAGCAAGGGAAGAGTGAGAACAGCCCCGGGATCACACAGGCAAAAGAAAGCACCCCTCACCACGCCTGGCACTCCAGCTCAGCCAGTGGGCCAGAGCGCCCCGTGAATATGATAGAAAAGCGGTAGCTGTGAGCGAGCAAGCCGGGGATTGCAACGGGCTCAGAACACAAGCCCTTGAACCCCACCCAGTGGTGGCAGGTGGAAGCTGTGATCAGATACTATCACTATGCAGAAGCACAAAACTATGCCATCAAACAGTATGAAGAAACATATTAATACTCCAGACTAGAAGAAAAATGACAAGCACCCTGAAATCAATCCTGAAGGCACAGAAATTTATAATCTAAACAAGAGAGAATTCAAAATAACTATCATAAAAAAACTCAAGGAGTTACAATAAAATATAGATAGTTCAATGAAATCAGAAACAAAATTAATGAACAGAGGGATTCTTCACAAAGGGATTACAACTATAAAGAAAAATGAATCAGAAATGTTGGAGATGAAAAACACAATGGATGAGATAAAAAAAAAAATCTGGACTCCCTGAATAATAAAGCTGATATTATGCAGGAGAGAATTATCAGTCAGAAGGACAGAAATACAGAAATGCCTCAGATGGAGAAGGAGAGAGAACTAAGACTAAAAAGAAATGAAGAAATTCTCCAAGAAATATCTGACTCAATTAGGAAATGCAAAATGAGAATTACTGGTATTCCAGAGGAAGAAGAAAACGAGAATAGAGCAGAAAGCTTGTTCAAAGAAACAATAGCTGAGACCTTCCCAAACCTGGGGAAGCAGCTGGAAATACAAGTGAAATAAGTTAAGAGAACTCCTAATTATATCAATGTAAAAAGACCTTCTCCAAGGCATTTAGTAGTAAAGCTGACAAAAGTCACCAACAAAGAAAAAATATTAAGTGCAGCAAGGCAGAAGAAAATAACTTACAAATGAACCCCCATCAGACTTTCAGGAGATTTATCAGCAGAAACCTTACAGACTAGGAAAGTGGAATGATATATTAAAAATTCTGAAACATGAAAATTTTCAGCCAAGAACACTCTATCCAGTGAAAATATCGTTCATATATGATGGAGAAATAATAACTATCCTAGATAAAAAAAAGCTAAGGGAGTTCATCACAAGACGCCCCCCTAAAAGAAATGCTCAAGAATGCCCTCACACCTGAAAAAAAAAAAAAGCAACGGTTACAATGCCTAGAGCAAGGAGAGAAATAGCTAGACAAAATCAGAAAATTGCAGCTCTCTATCAAAACAGATTAGCAATCAATTATAACATTAAAGGAAAGGAAAATATCAAAAATAACTATAATATCATAATTTTAACCACAAACTCAAAACACAAGATGTAATAAGTTGTGCCAATAACTTACAAGGCAAAAAAGGAAAGGGATGGAATCAGCCTAGTCTAAGGAAACAAGAAGATATCAGAAAATGGACTATCTCAACTACAAGATTTTTTATACAAACCTCATGGTAACCACTAAACAAATAATTAGAAAAGAAACACAAATGATAAAGATAACTCTAAGAAAACCATTATAGAGAACTACCAAACTGAATTGGTAGTCCTAAATACATGAGACGGGAAACAAGGGAAATGCAGAAGAACCAGAAAATGAGTGATAAAATGGCAGCATTAAGACCTCATATACCAAAATCACTCTAAATGTAAATGGATTGAATTCTCTAATCAAAAAACACAGAGTGGCAGGATGGATTAAAAAACAAGACCCAACAATATGCTGCCTCCAGGAAACACATCTCAACTCTAGAGAAAAACATGAGCTCAGAGTGAAGGGACAGAAGATGATACTCCAAGCTAATGGCAAAAAAAGAAAGCAAGTGTTGCCATACATATATCAGAAAAAGCAAACTTCTAGATAAAACAAATAATCAGAAACAAAGAAGGACAATATATAATGACAAAAGGGACACTCCACCAAGAAACATAACACTTATAAATATATAGGCACTCAACACAGGAGCACCAAAGTACATAAACCAACCATTAACAAACTTAAAAGGAGATATTAACAACAAAAAAATAATAGTAGGGGACCCTAACCCCCCACTTACATCAATGGATAGATCATCCAGACAGAAGGTCAACAAGGAAAGAGTGGATTTAAACAAAAAACTAGACCAGATGGACTTAATAGATATATATATATAACACTCCATCCAAAAACAGCAGAATACACAGCCTTCTCAAGTGCACAGGGAACATTCTCAAGGATAGACCATATGTTAGGAAACAAGGCAAGCCTCTATAAATTTAAGAAGATTGAAATCATTATCAAGCATCTTTTCTGACCATAATGCTATGAAACTAGAAACCAACTACAAGAACAAAGCTGTGAAAGTAACAAATATGTGGACACTAAACAACAAGCTGCTGAACAACCAATGAATCACTGAAGAAATTAAATCACAAAATATGTGGAGACAAATGAAAATGAAAATACACCATACCAACTCATATGGGATGCAGCAAAAGTGGTCCAAACAGGGAAATTCATAGCAATACAGGCCCACCTCAACAAACAAGAAAAGTCTCAAATAAGCAACCTTAAACTACACCTAACAGAAAAATAAGAACAAAGCCCAAAGTCAACAGAAAGAGGGAAATAATAAAAACTAGAGCAGAAATAAATGAAATTGAAACAATAACAACAACAACAAAAAACAGTAGAAAGGATCAATGAAACAAAGAGCTGGTTCTTTGAGAAGATAAACAAAATTGACAAACCCTTAGCCGGACTCACTAAGAAAAAAAGAGAGAAGGATCAAATAAGTAAAGTTAGAAATGAAAGAGGAGAAATCACAATGGATACCACAGAAATACAAAGGATTATAAGAGAATACTATGAAAAAGTACATGCCAACAAATTGGACAATCTAGAAGAAATGGATAGATTCTTAGACTCATACAACCTCCCAAAACTGAATCAAGAAGAAATAGAGACTATGAATAGACCAGTCACAAGTAAAGAGATTGAAATAGTAATGAAAAACTTCCCCCAAAATAAAAGTCCAGGACCAGATGGCTTCTCTGGAGAATTCTACCAAACACTCAAAGAAGACTTAATACCTATCCTTCTCAAACTATTCCAAAAAATTGAGGAAGACAAAACACTTCCTAACACATTTTATGAGGCCAACATCACCCTGATACCAAAGCCAGGCAAGGACAAAACAAAGAAGGAAAATTACAGGCCAATATTGCTGATGAACACAGATGAAAAAATCCTCAACAAAATACTGGCAAACTGAATACAGCAACACATTAAACCAAGATTATACACTATGATCAAGTGGTATTTATACCAGGGACACAGCGATGGTTCCACTTCTGCAAATCAATGTGATACACCACATTAACAAAATGAGGAGTAAAAACCAGATAATCATCTCAATAGATGCAGAGAAAGCATTTGACAAGATCCAACATCCATTTATGATAAAAACTCTCAATAAAATGGGTAAAGAAGTACCTCAACATAATAAAGGCCATATAAGACAAACACACAGCCAACATCATACTCAAGGGGAAAAACTGAAAGCCATCCCTCTGAGAACAGGAACAAGATAAGGGTGCTCACTCTCGCCACTCTTATTCAACATAGTATTGGAGGTTTTGGCCAGAGGAAGTAGGCAAGAAAAAGAAATAAAAGGGATCCAAATTGGAAAGGGAAGAAGTGAAACCCTGGCTGTTTGCAGATGACATGATTCTGTATACAGAAAACCCTAAAGGAAACCTATTAGAAATAATCAACAACTACAGCAAAGTTGCAGGATACAAAATGAACTTACAAAAATAAGCTGCATTTCTATACTCTAATAACAAACTAACAGAAAGAGAACTCAAGAAGACAATCCCATTTACAGCTGCAACAAAAAGAATAAAATATCTAGGAATAAATTTAACAAAGGAGGTGAAAGGCCAATACAATGAAAATTCTAAGACATTATTGAAAGAAATCGAAGACGACATAAAGAAATGGAAAAATATCCCATGCACATGGATTGGAAGAAAAAACATAGTTAAAATGTCCATACTACCTAAAGCAATCTACAGATTCAACACAATCCCAATCAGAATCCCAAGGACATTCTTCACGGGAAATAGAACAAAGAATACTAAAATTCATATGGGGGAGCAAAGGAGCCCAAAGAGCTAAAGCAATCCTGAGAAAAAAGAAAAAAGCTGGAAGTATCACAATCCCTGACTTCAAAATATACTGCAAAGCCATATTGATCAAAATAGCATGGTACTGGTACAAAAACAGACACACAGGTCAATGGAACAGAATTGAAAGTCCAGAAATAAAACCACACATCTAGAGACAGCTAATCTTTGACAAAGGAGCCAAGAAAATACAATGGAGAAAGGAAAGCCACATGCAAAAGAATGAAAGTAGACCATTATCTTTCGCCATACATAAAAATTAACTCCAATGGATTAAAGACTTGAAGGTAAGACCTGAAAGCATAAAACTCCTAGAAGAAAATATAAGCAGTACACTCTTGGACATCAGTCTTAGAAGGATCTTTTCAAATACCATGTGTACTCAGACAAGGGAAACAAAAGAAAAAATAAACAAGTGGGACTTCATCAGACTAAAGAGGTTCTGCAAGGCAAAGGAAACCAGGAACAAAACAAAAAGACAACCCACCAACTGGGAAAAAATATTTGCAAATCATATATCTGACAAGGGGTTAATCTCCAAAATATATAAAGAACTCACACAACTCAACAACAAAAAAACAAACAACCCAATCAAAAAGTGGACTGAGGATATGAACAAACATTTTTCCAAAGAAGATATACAGATGGCCAATAGGCACATGAAAAGATGTTCCACATCACTAACTATTAGGGAAATGCAAATCAAAACTACAGTGAGATATCACCTTACACCCGTCAGAATGGCTATAGTTAACAAGACCAAAAATAACAAATGTTGGAGAGGATGTGGAGAAAAGGGAACCCTCATACACTGCTGGTAGGAATGCAAACTGGTGCAACCACTATGGAAAACAGTATGGAGATTTCTTAAAAAATTTTAAATAGAAATACTGTACAACTCAGCTATCTCACTACTGGGTATTTATCCAAAAAACTTGAAATCAACAATTCAGAGAGACTTATGCACCCCTACGTTCATTGCACCATTATTCACTATAGCCAAGAAGTGGAAGCAACCCAAGTGTCCCTTGACTGATGACTGCATAAAGAAGACATGGTGTGTGTGTGTGTGTGTGTGTGTGTGTGTGTGTGTGTGTGTGTGTAATGGAATACTACTCAGCCATAAAAAAGACAAAATTGTCCCATTTGCAACAATATGGATGGACTTTGAGGGTATGATGTTAAGGAAAATAAGCCAGACAAAGACAAAATACCATACAATTTCACTCATATGTGGACGATAAACTAACACACAGACAAAGAGAACAGTTCAGTGGGTACCAGAGCGGGAAGGGGGATAGGTATGGGCACAACGGGTGAAGGGATACATTTATATGTTGACTGACAAATAAGAATGCACAACTGAAATTTCACAACGTTATAAACTATTATGACCTCAATAAAAAAAAGAATAAGTATATCACAAATTCATTTATAACTGAGTTATCTGTGTGAATATTTTCAAAAGAATTCTCATACAACAAAACGCCCTTAACGTTAAAAACAGATTACATAACAATTCTCTTCACTTATTTCCTCCAATATCCTATCTAGAACTCCCAATATACAAGTGCTAAAAAACAGAAATAGGAATCAAAGAAGGAGGCAGGTAGATTTCAGTATGTGGCTAATGCACAAAGCATGCGCACAGCCATCAAATAAGCTCCAGGAGTAAGCTATACTGTTATCCCTATTTACTTTTCTATTCTGACTGGAAAAAACAGGGTGGGATTACTAAAGAAAAAAACCTGAAACTGATTATAACTAGTTCTTTTGCAGCAAAACAGTTGCCTTAAAGTTCAGGTTTCACTAGAAAATAATATCCTCCCAGAGAGAACCAACTAACAGCAGGGAAAAAAATTATTGAGGGGCAATGTTTAAAATAACAGAAAAAATTATTAGTAATTACCATTCGTACAATAATCACCAATTATCTACTGGGCAACAGCTGGTTAATCTATCTAAAAATGAACACACTGATATACCAACAAAACTTGTAAATATTCTGAAATTTATACTTTTCTATAAGTATATAAAGAGATTCAACGTATCCTTCATCTCACTCCCATTTTCCCTGATCATTAAAGATAATCCTATTTATTCAGCAATTATTTAATTTGCTAAAAATACAAGTTCCAATGTTGTATATAATTTTACCAGACGTTTTATATAAAGGTTCCTAGGAAAATCTAAAAACAGTATACTATTTCCTTTATAGGCACTTTATTCACGTAAATTATTGCTAGTCTTCAGTGCTGCTAGAAAATGATACTGGTTTGTTTCTACACTTGTATTTTGTATACCAGATCTACTAATAAAAATTTGCATGTAATATTGAAATACATATTATAAAAATATAAAATCTAAATTCTTTCTGGAATAAGGCAGGGTACAAACAGAAGAAGGGTAGAAGGGAAGAAAGAAACACAAGTGAGGGAGACACTTAATTGGAAAATTTTTATTAAAGGAAGAAATAGCAAGATTTTCGACAATCCATGACACTCCAGTTGAGATCTATAAGAATCATTATTCCTCTAACTGCACGTTTTAAGTACTTTTCTCCTTGAATATTTCATAAGTTTAAACTTTTAAAAGCTATATAACAAATTCTTTCAGTAAAAGTAACAGCCAGATCACTTAAAGCCTTAAATAGCACAATAACTGGAATGTAATTTTCATTTTAATAATTAACAATAAAATGCTGTGTTTAAGATTAGTTTAAAAGATTTTAGGCTTAACTTTATAAAACTGCCAATTTTCAACCCTTTTTAACCTACAAAATTAACAATTTCATAAAATTCAACCTAATATATCTCCCAGAACTCTCAGGAGTGCATTAATTATCTTCAAGAATTAACACTACTTGATTCATGCCAGAGAATTCCCACAATCTTCAGCTAGAACAGGATACACCATGGAATGGGGTGGGCTTGCAGTTGTTTATTGAAGAGCTCTGAATATAGCGGCGGACATTCAAAACCTGGGCTTTGCATATTAATCAATGGTTGCATTTGTGATTGTTCACAAAGAAACACTAAATAAAACATTCAGTCTTTAAACACTGTAAAACAATAAACATCATCAATTTCTCTGAATTATAACTAAAATTCACCCGTCAGTCAAAAGTAAAGAGTTATACAACAGTAGGAAAAGAGCTAAAGATATTCATTTAAGGAGGATTTGCAAAGACTTTTTTTCTTTTACTCAAATTGCAAATGTTTTTAGAGCTTCATGGGTAAAAGGAACCAGTCTAAGTACCACAGAGCAGGAACACCTATCAATCTGAAGCAAGAAACCAAATACACACTTCTTCCAAAACTACCTCTTACTCAAGATTATTCAAAAGAAATAATCCAGCTGCTCTATAAATCCTCATTCCTCTTTACAAAGTAGGCAATAGAGGGGTGAAATGGTCCAAATACAAAGGGTACATTTTGAGAAAAATGTACCAATGGTCTCACTTTTGTTTTAAAAAAAGAAAGAAAAAATAGAAGAGAAGAAAAAACAAAAGAACAGAAAAGAAAAAAGAAAATTCATGTTATTGTCTGACAAATCAACACAATAAAGGCCATATATGACAAGCCCATGGCTAACATCATGCTCAATAGTGAAAAGCTGAAAGCTTTTCCTCTAAGATTAAGGACAAGACAAGGATGCCCACTCTCACCACATCTATTCAACATAGTACTAGAAGTCCCGGCCAGAGCAATTAGACAAGAAAACAGAAAGGCATTCAAATCAGAAAGGAAGAAGTAAAACTGTCACTATTTGTAGATGACATGATATTATATATAGAAAACCCTCAAGACTCCACCAAAAACTGTTAGAACTAATAAACAAATTCAGTAAAAGTGCAGGATACAAATCAGTATACAAAAATCTGTTGCCTTTCTATACACTAATAACAAACTATCAGAAAGAGAAATTAAGAAAATAATCTCATTTACAATTGCATCAAAAAGAATGAAATACCTAGGAATAAATTTAACCAAGGAGGTGAATGGCCTGAACACTGAAAACTATAAGACGTTGATGAAGGAAATTGAAGAAGATACAAACAAATGAAAAGATATTCTGTGCCCATGGATCAGAACTAATATTGTTAAAATTTCCATGATACCCAAAGCAATCTACAGATTCAATGCAATCCCTATCAAAATTCCCATGGCATTTTTCACAGAAATAAAACAAAAAATCCTAAAATTTGTACAGAACCACAAAAGATACTGAATAGCCAAAACAACCTTAAGAAAGAAATACAAAGCTGGACGCATCATGCTTCCTGATTTCAAACCATATTATAAAGCTATAATAATCAAAATAGTATGGTATTGGCATAAAAACAAACACACAGATCAGCAGAACAGAATACAGCACCCAGAAACAAACCCTCACATAAATGGTCAATTAATTTATGACAAAGGAGCCAAGAATATACAATGGGGAAAGAACATCTCTTCAACAAATGGTGTTGGAGAAACTGGACAGCCACATGCAAAAGAATAAAATTGGACAGCTATCTTACACCACCATACACAAAAATTAACTCAAAGTGGATTAAAGACTTGAATATAAGACCTGAAACCATAAAACTTCTAGAAGAAAACACCGGTGGTAAGCTCCCCAACATCAGCCCTGGCAATGATTTTCTGGATTTGACAACGAAAGCAAAGGCAGAAAAAGCAAAAATATACAAGTGGGACTACATCAAAATAAAAAGCTTCTGCATAGCCAAGTAAACCATCAACGAAATGAAAAGGCAACCTACTGAATGGGAGAAAATATTTACAAATCATATATCTGGTAAGGGATTAACATTAAAACTATATAAAGAACTCATAAAACTCAACAGCAAAAAAAACAATCTGATTAAAAAGCGGGCAGAGGATCTGAATAGACATTTTTCCAAAGACGACGTAAAAATGGCCAACAGGTATGTGAAAATGTGCTCAACACCACTAATCATCAGGGAAATGCAAATCAAAACCACAATAACATCGCCTCACACCTGTTAGAATGGCTATTAACAAAAAGACAAGAAATAACAAGTGCTGGCAAGAATTTGGAGAAAAGTGAACCCTTGTGCATATTGGTGGGAATGTAAATTCGTATAGCCACTACGGAAAACAGTATGGAAGTTCCCGAAAAAAATAAAAATAGAACTACTATATGATCCAGCAATTTCACTTCTGGGTATTTATCTGAAGAAAATGAAAACACTAACTTCAAAAGATATCTGCACCTCCATGTTCACTGCAGCATTATTTACAATAGCCAAGACATATAAGCAACCTAAGTGTCCACTGATGGGCAAATGGATAAAGAAAATGTGGTGTGTATACATAAACATACACACACACAGGAATATAAGAAGGAAATCTTGCCATTTGTGACAATGTGAATGGATCTTGAGGGCATCATGCTAAGTGAAATAGAGAGAGACAAATACCGTTATGATCTCATTTGTATGTGTAATCCAAAAAAAAACACCTCATAGATACAAAGAACAGATTGGTGGTTTCCAGAGGTGGGGAGTGGGAGGTGGGGGAAATGAGTGAAGGGGGTCAAAAGGTACAAATTTCCAGTTTTAAAATAAATAAGTCCTGGGGATGTAACGTACAGCATGGTGACTATAGTTGATAATACTATATTTGAAAGTTGCTGAGAGAGTAGATCTTAAAAGTTCTCATCACAAGAAAAAAATTTCTAACTATCTGTGGTGATACATGTTAACTAGACTTATTGTGGTGATCATTTAGCAATATACACATATATCGAATCATGTTGTATACCTGAAACTAGAAGTATATCTCAACTGAAAAACGACTATTTGTAAAATTTTTAAAATTCTTAACTCAGAAATTTCTGGCTTTCTTTTAAGTATGTACCTAAAAAAACTAATATTCTGGCTATACAACGCAAATCAATGAAAGTTCAACAAACCCTTGTATTTCTAAAGGAACTCAAAAATTAACTAAACGGAATTGTTCTGGAGAAACATTTTATAAGAGTTTCTCTTAATAATAAACTTCTTTCTGAAACTGATATTTCACTTAGATTATTATTGAAAGAGAAAAAGGTCCCAAACTTTCTTTACTCTTACTTCCTCATTAAAATCCATATGATTTTCTAGACAAAGTGTAGTAAAATAGTAGCTCTAATCTCATTTATATCTTTTTCATCATTCACTGTTCACTTTTTGCAACCTAGCAATGTACTATTTATCGCGTGATTTTTTTTAAAAAAAGAAGATTATACCACCTGCTCTCAAGAAGCTTACACATGAAGAAATTAGAGTAACAATATAACAATATGGTACTCTAATAACATAGGATATAAATGGTAATTTCCATAGACAAATCAATGTGGACTCCTGAAAAGAGAATTCAGTAACTTTCTATGTACACAGCATATGACATTTTAACAGAGTAAATAAACCACCACATAACAACAAAGATCATCTTTCTTCCCATTCGATGAATTCAATGTACATTTTTTGGAGCTTATACAAATTGTACACAAACATGGGCAAAAGATTTTAGTGAATATCCTCGTTTGTCTTTGACTAGGCTATTTTACATCTCCAAAGGGTAGAAGTTAACTTGCAGAAACCTGATAGTATAAATAACTCCTGTCCATAGAAATGCAAAATGTGTCCAGTGAAACTGAACAGTTTTGCCAGTTTTGCAACCATTTGCATCCACTAGGCATGACTGATAAATAACAGTGAGGCACTTGGAATTCTCCTTTGAACCACACTTGACTGGTTCCTTCATTAATTAATGACTTAATATCTTTGGCATGTGTTCATTTTATATTTGTATGAGAGTCATGATAATATCCTCTTTTAAACTTTATCCTTCAATAAAATTAATACAAGATGACCCCATCCTTCTTCAAAGAGCTCACAATATAGTAAGAGAGAGAGACATATTCATAACCAAGTAGAATGAGATTAAGTGTTATGATAGCGATATGAACAGCATACTATGAGAAGAAAAATAAAACTGTTTTCTATCTGGAAGGTTTAAGAGAGCCTTATATCTTAAGTTACAATTACATGATCAGGCAGGGGTCAAGAAACTACAACCAACCCAGCCCACTACCTGTTTTTGTACAGCTCATGAGCTAAAACTAATTTTTACATTTTGAAATGTCTGGGGGAAAAAAATCAAAAGAAAAATGATTATCTAATGACATGTAAAAATTACTTGAAATTCAAATATCAATGTCCACAAAAAAGGTTTTATTGAAACACAGCCACACTCATTCATGGATTATCTACGGCTGCTTTCATGTTACAATGACAGAACTGAGCAGCTGCAAATGAGACCTTATGTGGCATTCTCATCAATTCACACTGCTGCTCAGCACACCATGAATTGCAATACAGAGTTATAACTCAACAGTGTTTCAAGTACCACATGTATGGCCTTACCACATTTTTCAAATTACCAATTCATACACATCATGTAAAATTAAGCAAAGAAGAGAGAAGTGGACTTTGAACGTCATGCTTTTAAGGCCAGAAGAGTGTGGGTTTTGTTATCAAATTAGACGGCAAAACATTGTGTTTATTATGCAGTGACACTACAGCTGTGTTAAAGGACAGAATATACACCAACATTACCAAACAATGCACTCATCACAATATGCTCAACTCACAGGAAAGCAACAATCTGAAAAATCAGAAAATTCTAAAACAGAGTATATCATCACACAGAATTTCTTCACGAAAATTAAAACAAGATTGCGTCCAAAGTAAATTTCCAAGTAACTCATTTGTTAGCCAAGCAAGGAAAGCCATTTACCAACAGTGAGTCAATTAAATCATGTTTGACTACGGCAGGCAAAGAAATGTGTCCAGAGAAAACGAACTGTTTAAGCCTAATAGACTTTTGATGAGAACAGTTGCTTCAACAGTTGAGGTCGTTGGAATCAAAATCAATAGTCAATTAAAAGACAAGGCAAATGATTTTAAGTGGTTTTCCTTGACTCTTGAGGAGTCAACAAATATAACCAATATTGCTCAGTTGTTGAGGACTCAATACTAAGTTTAAAGTGGCTGAAAAATTAGCCCCTATGACCAGTCCACATGGGACAACTAGAGGTGACAATATTCTCAAATAAATTCAGCAGACATTAATTCAGTACAACCTGAAATGGAATCTACTAAGATACATTATAACATATTTTGGTAAAAAATATGTGTGGAGTGGAAAAAGGCTTAATTGGACATACTTTCAACCTCTGTTATTGACCAGTAAATGGCTTTCATAATTAGTTTTTGCTGTAGATTTGATACTATTTCCTAATGAATTTAACCTAAAATTACAAGGCAAAACATAGCTTATATGAGAAACTTACACTGTGATTATACTGTTAAAATTGCAAATAATCAGGGCCGGCCTGGTGGCGTAGTGGTTAAGTTTGTGCACTCCACTTCAGTGGCCCGGGGTTCGCAGGCTCGGATCCCAGGGACAGACCTGCGTACCACTATCAAGCCATGCTGTGGCAGGCGTCCCACATATAAAGTAGAGGAAGACGGGCACAGCTGTTAGCCCAAGGCCAATCTTCCTCAGCAAAGAGAAGAGGATTAGCAATGGATGTTAGCTCAGGGCTAATCTTCCTCACATACACAAAAAAAATTGCAAGTAATCACAAGCTGCTCTACATACTTCCCAAGCTATCAAAGGTTAAAACAAGAAGGGAGATCTCCAGTACCACAAAAAATTTGCAGTGAATATATTTTCCAAGCTCAAACTACATTTCCAACAGGGTTTTTCAGACCACAATACAAGTGCAAAGTAGATTTCCGTTTGCAAAATCCATTTAACTGTGCAATTAAGGAGCTTCCACCTAACCTTCAATCAGAAGTTTGCAATGTAATGTTATGCTAAAAGGCAAAAATCAAGAGAAGAATCTAACAGAATTCTATAAATGCCTTCTAAGCGATGGATATGCTCAATTAAAATCATATGCTCATGAAATGATGTATTTGGCAGTACCTCTCTGAGTGAAAAGGCACTTTCAAAAATGAAATACATAAAATCTCATTATAGATCAGCATTGACAGATGAACATTTGCAATCAATTTGGATGATAAGAAACACTAACTTTTAACTACAATTAAGTAAAATGTTATTCTCCATAAAAAGAATTTCATTATTCTTATTAATAGACCTGAATTACAAAAAGTTATAGTACATTAAACAAGGATCTCAAACTTAACATGTGGAAAACTACACTGCATAGGATGTTTCCATCTAACCCCCAACAAAAACTGCTTTTCCAGCATGTCAGTGAATGTTAACTCCACTCTTCAGGTTGATCAAGCCAAAAAACTTGAAGCCACTCTGGGCATCTCTTTATCTCATTCTGTATATCCCCCATTCATCAGCAAAAACGGTTGGCTTTGTCTGTACAACTACATCTAGAATCCAACCATCTTTCACCGTTTCTACCACTCTGGTTCAAGGTACCATCACTGTTCACCTATTATAATAACCTTCTAACTGGTCTCTTTATTTCCTCTTTTGCCTCTCGCTTTAGCCTATTCACAAAGACCAGAGACTACTTTTAAAATTTTAAGCCAGATCATGTCACTTCTTGGCCAAACATTGTCCAATGGTTTCCCATCCCACTCTGCATAAAAAGCCAAAGTCCTTATAAGGGACTACAAGAAACTATATGATCTGCTCTCCATCCACCCAAACCACTTCTCTAACCTTATCTCCTTCTACTTTTCCCCTGGCTCAATTTCAGCACATGTCCTACTTGCGTTTCTTCCAATCTGCTTTTTAACCCGATGGCACAGTCTTCATTTTTTCATTGCCTAAAATGGTCTGTTCCCAGATAAACACACTACTCACTCCCTCACATCCTTTAGGTATTTGCTCAAATCTCACCTTGTCTCAGAGGCCATCTGTGACTACCCCATATAACTAGCAAGTATCCTTTCACACTGTACTCTACCACTCTGTAAGCCCCACTACTCTGCATTAATTTTCTACAACAGCAGATACCACCACCACTTGCTATATTATATATTTAATTATTTGCTTCTCCTCCTACCTCATTAAAATATAAGCTCCACGAAAATAGGAAATTTGTGTATTTTATTCAGGGCTCTGTCCACAGAGTCTAAAACAGTGCCTGGAATAGATTATTTGCTCAATAGATATTTCCTGAATAAATGAACAAAGCAACAAAAAAAAATTTGTGTGTGACTAATGCTTCCTCAGTTCCTTTTCCTTATGTAAGTAAAATATACGTATACACATATGCATAAAACTGATTTACCATTGCACTAAGTGTTTCTTCCCAATCAGGTCGCTCTCGAGGGTGAATGTTTCTGTGTAGTTCTGGAACAAAATCATCCTCTTCAGAATGTACCGAGGACTTCATCTTCCTAGAGATCAAAACATGAGAGACTGTGATAAGAATTCCCATTTCTAGGAAAGCTTTCCAAGGATCATAACTCAAAAGAACAGACAATTATATCCGACTTGAAGTTCAGTTATAAGAGCTTCATAGCTAGTATTGATCCTCCATGTCTACTCTGGCTTTCAGAGATCTTTCCTGATGTACCAAACACCTGCTTTTATTCCAATAGATGGAAGTGAAGTTTATAACTAGCTAATCTTTATGGTCTGTGGTAACTATTAGGACTGATTTTATCTGTTCAACACAGTTGGAACCTTAAAAATATTTCTAACAGCCATCAATATTTACAGAACTGTGCTAAGCATTAGTTAATTTCCAGGATGAAAGGAAAGATATGGTACTTCTGGTTCCAACTTACGGAGCATAGTGGATTGAACTAGCACTCTGGAGGAGAACAACTATGAATGCTAGACCAAACATAAAACTATTTATCTGGAGGCACAGGAAAGCAATCAATCAATAGGGGTAGGACTTCTGGGGCTAAATTATTTGGGAGAAGGAAAACCCATGAAGCAAATTCCACATATCATCATTCTTTTGTATAAAAAATTTTCTAAATCAATGATGGGAAATAGAGCCTAAGCATAATATTGTAGTCTAATTGGGCTGAGGAGGCAGAGGCTGGAAGTTGAGGTTGCCAAAGCGGATAGGGCTTCAGGGTGAAAAATGCCCCTTCAAAAGACCTGCAGAGAAAAAGCCCATAAATCTACATGGAGATTCCTCTCAAACTGTTAACTTATTACTAAGCTCACAAGTATGTAGGACAAGATGCCAAGAAAACTATCAAAAAACAGTGAATTGGCAACTAAAGACCCAGCAGATATTTCAGCAGCCCAGCCATACTGAGGAGATGACGGTTAGCAACCAACCACTGCCAAGATGGAGGAGCACTGAAAAGAAAAGTCTCAACTGAGACTCCAAAAAAGCCACGCCTTAGGAATAAGGATAAAATAGCGATGGACAAGCTCTAACACAGCCTAAAGTCAAGCCTTAACACAATCAGAACTGCCAGAAGAAAAATGAACTATCTTCAGAGGAAAACAACATTCTACAGACCCCCTGTGAATTTTTCATCCCCCTTGTCTGGTATCCAGTACATAAGGTAGGCTTAAAAAAAAAAAAAAAAGAACAATGAATAAAAATTGGAAAAAAACTGGTCAAAACAGAAAGACACGTACAGTTGATTCAGATTTTAGAATTAGCAAAAAGGGACGTTAAAATAGCCATGATAGATTTCTGGCTTCTGCTTATGATATAGAAAGCTGTAAAGAGCATCACTCCCGGCCTAACAAGAAGAAAGACAGATGATCTATGAAATCATAACTTTTCTTGAATCCATCAGAAAACTGAGGTCTCAGGGAAGCCAACTAGCCTGAACTCTAAAGAAAGACAAGAATCTCCAAGATGAGCTGGATCAGAAGCAATTACCTGCCAGGCCGGCCCGTGGCTTAGCGGTTAAGTGCGCGCGCTCCGCTACTGGCGGCCCGGGTTTGGATCCCGGGCGCGCACCGACCCCCCGCTTCTCCGGCCATGCTGAGGCCGCGTCCCACATACAGCAACTAGACGGATGTGCAACTGTGACATACAACTATCTACTGGGGCTTTAGGGGAAAAAAAAAAGGAGGAGGATTGGCAATAGATGTCAGGTCAGAGCCGGTCTTCCTCAGCAAAAAGAGGAGGATTAGCACGGATGTTAGCTCAGGGCTGATCTTCCTCAAAAAAAAAAAATATATACAATAGTTAAGTAATTTGTACTATTTTCCATATAATAGAATACTATACAGAAGTGAAAAAGAATTACTGCTGCCACTTGCAATAAGAGGATGAATCTCATAAATGTTGAGAAACAGTAGCCAGACATAAAAGTACATGCTGTTGCCAATATATACATGTATCAAATCATCACGTTGAACACCTTAAACTTACACATGTCAATAACATCTCTCAATAAAGCTGGGGGGAAAAAACATACTGTATCATTTTACTTACATAAATTTCAAGGACAGGCAAAACAAATCTATGGTGACAGAAGTCAGAATAATAGCTACCTTTGGGAGAGGTATTGACTAAGAGGGGCAAAGGGTCTTGTGGGGTGCTGGAAATAATTTATAGCTTGATTGGTTGTGACTACATGAAGTATACAATTATATAAATTCTTCCAGCTATACACTTATGATTTGTGGACTTTATTATATGAAAGTTATACCTTACTAAAAGTGTAAAATAAAACTTTATTGGCAACTGTTACACATTATTTTAAAAGACATAAAAATTATGTTTATATACATTTTGTGCCATGTAACAATGAATCAACTCCATAAAAACTTAATATCTATTTATTTAATTGACTCTATTGTTCTATGCTTTTGAAATTATGGACAAATTTTACCCTTAAAGTGATTAATTATAGTTTCATATCTAACAGAAAGGACACAGTGTTAAGATAACCAACTATAAAACTTGAAGAATCTAATGCTATATTTACAAGAGTTTTCTTTTTATGTAAAATATCTCCAGATTTGAACCCAGATATTTTCAATCAAATGAAAAAATAGGAGAGAAAAACTTTCCTCAAATTGTGGGAACCAGCCTTACCATCTTGCTACTTCCCTCATTTACAAATTATTTAAATCTTTGACACACTCAGTTTATATCTGTATGAGATTCCTGTTCATAACTTAGGAAAATGATACTCTATGGTGTCAAACTTCCACAGAGAAGTACAAATGACACATTGCCCAAGACGTGTATGACTGCTTACTCCCAGGAATATCTGTTCTTGATCCCTGGAGTAAATTCCAAGCAGCAATAGAACTTGACGGTTCTCTTTTTATTTCCCTAATCTTTGTTTTTGTTTATTTCTGGTTCTTTGCCAAGTTTGGTTCTGGTTCTGCGACACTTGTGGCTAGTAAATCATTCCCCAGTGGTATGGGGAATGACCTGGAAGTCTTTTTTATGGTCTGACCATGTGGTGATATTTGACAGATATAGATAGGCATCTACTATCTGTCAGAGACAGAGAATTTGGTTTGTTAGTCCATTTATGTCTGTCTGTGAAAGACTACATCTCAATTCCACTAGAGAGAAGAACAGCTCTTTGAGATATATCTAAAGTGGTGAGTTTAGTGTTCTCTGTTTATTTTACCCATGGCTGAAGTTGTAAAACTGAAGCTACAAGGTGTCTGTGTGTCTGCAACTGATAGAAGACACTACCTATCCTCATAGGGAGTAATATATTTTCCTACCTTCAGAGGTTAATTAATCGATTATAAAGCCCCCTAAAATATAGGAGATCTGTACTGGTGGTTTATGTAGACTATTAAGTGCTTACATAAATCTAATATTGCCAGAAAATAAAGAAACTGAACTTCTAACACTAATGGGGTCAACTGTATTGATGGTGAAAGCAGAACAGAGATTTGCTGAAGCCAGCAGAATTGAGCTATGGTCACTTCCAACAAAAAATGCCTGATATACTATAATTCTTAATAGGTATCATAATTTTATCATGCAAAAATCACAAAGATATAAAAAGGTATATAGTGAAAAATCTTCCTCCCTTCCCTGTCTCCAATCTGCCCAAATCTGACCCATTAAACTCCCCATCTTATATACTTTTCTAGACTTTCTTTATGAATATATATATTCACTTTTTACATAAATTAAATAATATATCAACACAAAGCAAGTTATAAAAGCAATGTGTAAATATCCTACTCTGTGTGTAAAAAAATGAAAGAACAGTTTTATTGCACCACAACCACCCCACCTTTTACATAAAAAGTACTATGTTTATAAGCTGTTGTAAAGTTTTCTAATATTTCCTGGAGAACTTTCCGTTATCAGTATATAAAAAGCTTCCTTGCTATTTTTACAACTGTATAATATTCCACTGTGTAGATAATTCCATAGTTTATTTAACTAGCCCCCTACTGATGGATTCTTGAATTATTTCCAATATTTTGCTATTACAAACAATGCTACAATAAATCTGTAAATATATCATTTCTACAAATGTACAGGTATATCTAAAAAACAAATTCTCAACAGTGAAAAAAATTATTTTCATCTATTAGCCTATTTTTCTACTGGGGTGCTGTCTTTTTCTTCTTTTTAGTTCTTTATATATTAAAGACATTAGTCCTTCATTTGTAATATGAGTTCCAAGTATTTTTATCAGGTTCTCATTTGTCCTTGCTTATTTTGTTTTTTATAACACATAGGTTTTCTATTTTATGTAATTGAATTTGATAACCCTTTGTTTTATGGGTTTTGCACTTTAAGTCATAGTTCAAAATGCCTTCCTTGATCCAAAATTTTTTTTTAATTTTCCTATGTCATCTTTTAAAATTATCATGGTTTCATTTAATACACTTATATCTTTGATCATTTGGAATTTATCCTTGGTATGAGGTAGGATTCCAATTTTCTTTATTTTCCACAGATGCATTCCCAGGTTCCCCCAAAGTATTTACTCAATAGTACATGTTATCCCCATTGGTATTTAAGACGCCATCTTTTTTGTGTGTGTGAGGAAGACTGGCCCTGAGCTAACATCTGCCAATCCTGCTCTTTTTTTTCTTGCTGAGGAAGACTGGCCCTGGGCTAACATCCATGCCCATCTTCCTTCACTTTATATGGGATGCTTGCCACAGCATGGCCTAACAAGCGGTACATTGGTGTACGCCCGGGATCCAAACAGGTGAACCCCGGGCCGCCACAGCAGAGCACGTGCACTTAACCACTTGCGCCACCAGGCCGTCCTCTAAGACACCATCTTTACCATATCTAGAACTCTTCCTATATATTTGGGAATATTTCTAGGCTTCCCATTCTACTCTATTATGCCTTCTATTCACGTACCAGTACCACAAGGTTTTAATTATTGAGACTTTATAGTATATCTGGTTGCACTAGTCCTCTACCCACCACCCTTGCTTTTTTCTTTTCCCCAGAAAGTTCCTTGGCTAAGTTATTTAGCCAACATCAATCTATATTAAGATCAATTTACCTAAGTTTTTAAAAAGCATTCTTCTTATCACATTAATTTTATAATAAACTGACATCTTTATGATGTTGAACATTCCTAGCTATGGACGAGGTATGTCTTTTTATTTGTTCCAAAATTCTTTTATGTCTTTCAGTCAAGTTTTACAATTTTCTTCATATAGGTCTTAGAGTTCCTTATTAAGTTTATTTCCAAGTATCTTATCTTTTGGGTAACTCTTAAAAATGGCACTTTTTCTTCCATTATATCTTCTAACTGTTTGATACACTATTATTAGACCGGTTTTGCAGATAGGAAAACAAAGACATGAACACACCACAGTCATTCTGGATGTAGCAGACCATTTTCTCCTGGAAGACCCCACTTTTCAGCTTGAAGAAGACACTGAAACAAGCCATCCACATCTCTAGAGACCCACCGGACTGGGTAACAAACACCAAGATTCTGCCTCACTAAATGCTCCCTTCAGAAGTTTCCTCTCAAAAGCCGTGGGGAAAACTACAAGTGGACTTCCAATTCAAGACTGCATAGCCTGCGTGTGTGATCCACCAAGCAGTGGCTGCCAGCAGGCAGATGAGCCCTATCAGCACAGCTTCTGACGGATGCGGCGGGTTCAGAAAGCACACATCCTGCCTCCCCCAGGGGTGGCAAGTGGAATCTGCAACCAGATACTACCACTATGCACCAGCAAAGGTCCACTTCAGCAGATATGATGAGGAAATACATTAACATTCCAGACCAGAAGAAAAATGACAGGTGCAGAATCCTGAACTCACAAAAATTTACAATCTAAATGAGAGAGAATTCAAAATAGTTATCATAAAGAAATTCAATGAGGGACTGGCCCTGTGGCGTAGCAGTTAAGTGCGTGCGCTCCACTGCGGCGGCCCAGGGTTCAGATCCCGGCATGCACCGATGCACCACTTGTCAAGCCATGCTGCGGTAGCATCCCATATAAAGTGGAGGCATGGGCATGGATATTAGCCCAGGGCCAGTCTTCCTCAGCAAAAAGAGGAGGATTGGCAACAGATGTTAGCTCAGGGCTAATCTTCCTCATAAAAAAAAAAAAAAGAAAGAAATTCCACGAGTTACAAGAAGCTCAGAAAGATAATTCAATGAATTCAGGAATGAAATTAATGAGCAGAAGGAGTTCTTCACAAAAGAGACTGAAACTCTAAAAAAAATAAACCAAACAGAAATGCTGGAGATGAAGAACACAATGAATGAGATAACAAGCAATCTAGAATCCTTACAAAACAGATTTGACTTTACAGAGGACAGAATCAGTAATTTAAAGGACAGAAGTATTGAAATGCTTCAGGTGGAGAAGAGAGAACTAAGACTAAAAAGAAATGAACAAATTCTCTGAGAAATATCCAATTCAATTAGGAAATACAACATAAGGATTACAGGTATTTCAGAGAGAGAAGACAGGGAGAAAGGAGCAGAGAGCTTGTTCAAAGAAATAAGAGCTCACAACTTCCCAAACCTAGGGAAAAAACTGGACTTACAAGTAGATGATGCCAAGGGAACTCCTACTTATATCAATGCAAAAAGACCTTCTCCAAGGCATGTATAAGTAAAACTGGCAAAAGTCAGTGACAAACAAAAAAAAATTAAGGGCACCAAGGCAGAAGAGAATAATCTACAAAGGAACCCCTATCAGGCTTTCAGCGGACTTTTCAACAGAAACCTTACAAGCCAGGAGAGAGTAGAATGATACATTCAAAATACTGAAAGACAAAAACTTCCAGCCAAGAATACTCCATCCAACAAAATTATCCTTCAGATATGATAGAGAAATAAAAATGTTCCCAGATAAACAAAAGCTGAGCAAGTTCATCGCCATAAGACGCTCCCCCACCCCCCAACAAGAAATGATCAAGAATGCCCTCATAACTGAAACAAAACAGAAAAGGTTTACAAAGCCTGTAACAAGGAGATAAATAAACAAACAAAATCAGAAAATTGCATCTTTCTATCAGAAAAGGTTAGCAAATACTTAATTATAACATAAAATATACAGGGAATGAAAGCATCAAAAATAACTATAAACACATCATTTTAATAACAAACTCACAACACAAAATGGAATAAGTTGTGACAACAATAACTTAGATGAGGAAGAGGTAAGGGATGGAACTTTCCTAGGCTAATGGAGACAGGGGCTATTAGAAAATGTACTATCTCATCTACGAGATCTTTTATACAAACCTCATGATAAACACTTAACAAAAAATCAGAACAAAGACACATGATAAATAAAGAGAAAATGGAGAAAACCAATATAGAAAAACACCAAACTGAAATGGCAGTCAGAGATACACGGGAAGAAAAACAAGGGAAATTCAGAACAACCAGAAAAAAAGAGATAAAATGGCAGTATTAAGTGCTCATATATGAATAATCACTCTAAATGTAAATGGATTGAATTCTCCAATCAAAAGACACAGAGTGGCTGGATGGATGGAAAAACAAGACCCAACAATATGCTGCCTCCAGGAAACACATCTCAGCTCTAAAGACAAACACAGGCTCAGAGTGAAAGAATGGAAGACGATACACCAAGCAAATGGCAAACAAAAGAAAGCAGGTATTGCCATACTTATATTAGACAAAGCAAACTTCAAGATAAAAAAGACAAAGAGAGACAAAGAGGGGCAGTATGTAATGATAAAAGGGACATTCCACGAATCAGACATAACACTCATGAATATATATGCACCTAACACAGGGGCACCAAAGTATATAAACCAACTATTAGCAGACCTAAAGGGAGACATTAACAGCAATACAATAATAGTAGGGCACCTCAACACCCCAATTACATCAACCAATAGACCATCCAGACTTTCTGTCTGGAAATAATGGACTTAAAAAACTAAAGCAGATGGACTTAAGAGATATACATAGAACATTTCATCCAAAAACAGCAGAAAACCCATTCTTCTCAAGTGCACATGGAACATTCTCAAAGATAGACAATATGCTGGGAAACAGGACAGGCCTCTATAAATTTAAGAAGACTGAAATCACATCAAGCATCTTTTCTGACCATAATGCTATGAAACCAGAAATCAACTAAAAGAAAAAAGCTGGAAAATATGTTGAGACTAAAAACATGCTACTGAACAACCAATGGATCACTGAAGACATTGAAGGAGAAATCAAAAACTATCTAGAGACAAATGAAAAGGAAAATACATCATACCACTCTAATGGGATGGAGCAAAAACAGTCCTAAGAGGGAAATTCAGAGCAATACAGGCCCATCTCAACAAACAAGAAAAATCTCAAATAAGTAATCTTAAACTGCATCTAAGAGAACCAGAAGAAGAACAAAGAAAGCCCGAAGTCGGCAGGAGAGAAATAATAAAAATCAGACCAGAAATAAATGAAATTGAAACAAACAAACAAAAAAAAACAGTAGAAAGGCTCAATGAAACTAAGAGCTGGTTCTTTGAGAAGATAAAATTGACAAACCCTTAGCCAGACTCACTAAGACAAAAAGAGAGAAGGCTCAAATAAATAAAATTAGAAATGAAAGAGGAGAAATTACAATGGATACTACAGAAATACAAAGGATTATGAGAGAATACTATTAAAAACTATATGTCAACACACAGGATAACCTAGAAGAAACAGATAAATTCTTAGACTCATACAATCTCCCAAAACAGAACCAAGAAGAAATAGAGAATCAGAATAGACCAATTACAAGTTAGGAGACTGAAACAGTAATCAAGAACTTCCCAAAAAACAAAAGTCCAGGACCAGAAGGCTTCTCTGGAGAATCCTACCAAATATTAAAAGAAGATTTACTACCTATCCTTCTCAAACTATTCCATAAAAGTGAAGAAGATGGAACCCTTTCTAACTCATTCTATGAGGCCAACATCACCCTGATGCCAAAACCAGACAAGGACAACACAAAGAAGGAAAATTATAGGTCAAAATTGCTGATGAACATAGATGAAAAAATCTCAACAAAATACTGGCAAATTGAACACAGCAATACATTAAAAGGACCATACACCATGTTCAACATCCGCAAATCAATCAATGTGCCATACAACATTAACAAAATGAGGAATAAAAACCAAGTGATCATCTCAATAGATGCAGAGAAGGCATTTGACAAGATCCAACATCCATTTATGATAAAAACTCTCAATAAAATGGGTATAAAAGGAAAGTACCTGGACATAATAAAGACCATATAAGACAAACCCACAAACAACATCATACTCAATGGAGAAAAACTGAAAGCCATTCCTCTGAGAATAGGAACAAGATAAGGGTGCCCACTCTCGCCACTCTTATTCAACATAGCACTGGAAGTTTGGGCCAGAGCAATTAGGCAAGAAAAAGAAATAAAAGGGATCCATATTGGAAAGGAAGAAGTGGAACTCATGCTTTCTGCAGATGACATGATTTTATATATAGAAAACCCTAAAGAATCTATTGGAAAACTATTAGAAATAATTAACACCTACAGCAAAGTTGCAGGGTACAAAATCAACTTACAAAAATCAATTGCATTTCTATACTCTAACAACAAACTAACAGAAAGAGAACTCAAGAAGACAATCTCATTTAAAATCACAACAAAAAGAATAAAATATCCAGGAATAAATTTACCCAAGGAGGTGAAAGACCAATACAATGAAAACTATAAGACATTATTGAAAGAAATCGGTAAGGACATAAAGAAATGGAAAGATATCCCACGCACATGGACTGGAAGAAAAAAATAGTTAAAATGTCCATACTACCTAAAGCAATCTACAGATTCAATGCAATCCCAATCAGAATCCCAATGACATTCTTCACGAAAATAGAACAAAGAATACTAAAATTCATATGGGGCAGCAAAGGAGCCCAAATAGCGAAAGCAACGCTGAGAAAAAAGAACAAAGCTGGAGGCATCACAATTCCTGCTTTCAAAATATACTACAAAGCTATAATAGTTAAAACAGGACGGTACTGGTACAAAAACAGACACACAGATCGATGGAACAGAATGGAAAGCCCAGCAATAAAACCACACATCTGCAGACAGCTAATCTTTGACAAAAGAGCTAAGGACATACAGTGGAGAAAGGAAAGTCTCTTCAATAAATGGTGCTGGGAAAACCGGACAGCCACATGCAAAAGAATGAAAGTAGACTATTTTCTTTCGCCACACACAAAAATTAACTCCAAATGGATCAAAGACTTGAAGGTAAGACCTGAAACCATAAAATTCCTAAAAGAAAATATAGGCAGTACATTCTTTGACATAGGTTCAGCAGCCATCTTTTTGAATACCATATCTAGTCAGGCATGGGAAACACAAGAAAAAATAAACAAATGGGACTACATCAGACTAAAGAACTTCTGCATGTCAAAGGAAACCATGAACAAAATGAAAAGACAAGGGCCGGCTCCGTGGTGTAGCAGTTCAGTCAGGCGCGCTCTGCTTTGGCAGCCCGGGTTCACGGGTTCAGATCCCAGGCGCGGACATACACCACTCATCAAGCCATGCCGTGGCAGCAACTCACATACAAAGTAGAGGCAGACTGGTGTAGATGTTAGCTCAGGGATAGTATTCCTCAAGCAAAAAAAAAAAAGAGAGAGAGAGGAAGATTGGCAACAGATGTTAGCTCAGAATAAATCTTCCTCCTCAAAACAAACAAACAAACAAACAAAAGACAACCTGCAAACCAAGTGGGAGAAAATATTTGCAAATCATATATCCAACAAAGGGTTAATCGACAAAATATATAAAGAACTCATACAACTCAACAAAAAAAAAACACAAACAACTCGATCAAAAAATGGGCAGAGGATATGATCAGACATTTTTCCAAAGATATACAAATGGCCAACAGGCACATGAAAAGATGTTCAGCATCACTAATCATTAGGGAAATGCATATCAAAACGACAATGAGATATCACCTTACACCTGTTAGAATGGCTATAATCACCTAGATAAAAAATAACAAATGTTCAAGAGAATGTGGAGAAATGGGAACCCTAATTCACTGCTGGTGGGAATGCAAACTGGTGCAGCCTCTACGGAAAACAGTATGGAGACTCCTCAAAAAATTAAAAATAGAAATACCTCATGATCCAGGTATCCCACTTCTGGGTGTTTAGCGAAAGAACTTGAAATCAACAATCCAAAGAGGCTTATGCACCTCTATGTTCACTGTAGCATTATTCACTATAGCCAAGATGTGGAAGCAACCCAAGTGCCCGTCAACAGATGAATGGATAAAGAAGATGTGGTGTGTATGTATACACACACACACACACACACACACACACACACACACAATGGAATACTACACAACCATAAAAAAGACAAAATTGTCCCATTTGCAACAACATGGATGGACCTTGAGGGTATGATGTTAAGCGACATAAGTGAGACAAAGACCGTTTGATTTCACTCATATATGAAAGATAAACACATGGACAAAGACAACAGATTAGTAGTTACCAGAGGGGAAGGGGATGGGAGGTAGGGGATAGGAGTAAAGGGGCACATACACATGGTGACAGATAAAAATTGGACTACTGGTGGTGAGCACACTGCAGTCTACACAGAAACTGATAAATAGGGGCCGGCCCAGTGGCTCAAGCGGTTAAGTGCGCCGCTCCGCTGCAGCGGCCCGGGGTTCGCCGGTTTGGATCCCAGGCACGCAGCAACGCATCGCTTGTCAAGCCATGCTGTGGCGGCGTCCCACATAAAGTGGAGGAAGATGAGCAGAGATGTTAGCCCACCACCAGTCTTCCTCAGCAAAAAGAGGAGGATTGGCAGATGTTAGCTCAGGGCCGACCTTCCTCACAAATAAACAAACAAACAAACAAATAAATAAAAAGAAACTGATAAATAATAATGTACACCTGAAATTTCACAGTGTTATAAACCACTATGACCTCAGTAAAATAATTTTTTTAAAAAAGACTGCATATATGTTGAGAAACAGATCTCTCCTTCCCCAAGTCTCTGAAAAATCAGTAAGCTAAATAAAGGGAAATAAATCCTTAAAAGAATGGTATGAGTGGAATCAGCAGGCCAGAGATCTTGATCAACTTGTGGAAGACAAGAGCAACTGGGATCATACTGACTGGTAAACCAAAAGAGAAAAACAGAGGTTCAAGGAAGCTACATTCCCACTTCTCTCCATAACAAAAGCTGTATTTGCCCCTAAGGAATTAATAAAAACTGGAAAGTTACCCTATAAAGAAATTTAACAATCAATTAAAGGACTAGGGCTCCTAATGTGTGTATCTGCACCTAAGAGAAGCAAGGCAGAAGCTATATGATCATGGGACCAGTGAAGAAACCACAGCAGGGGGAGGAAGCAAAGAAGGGCAAAGATTTAGCTCAGCAGTTAAACACATAAATTCTGGTCAGTCAGAATAAACAGAACATGTACACTGAATAAATAAAGCTCCAAAGCTGAAGAAGAAAGACAATAACCTCAATCTATTATTACATATCTATATGTGCCAGTGTATATATCTATATACAAAGAACATTTAAAAATTATTTCTCTACTTTAATTGAATTGGTAAGATTAAAGAAAAGATGGAATTAATGGTCTAAAGAACAAGTACAAGAAATACTTCAAATCAAAAATAAAAATGTAGAGAGAAATATATCATGAAAAAAAGGACAGATTAAGGAGACCTAATATGCAATAAACAGGTTTCAAAAGGAGAAATTTATTACACGTAGGAGAGAGGTAATAATTAAATTAATAATAGATAACAATAAAAAATCTTCCCTAACACAAAGACTTGTATCTGCAAACTGGAAGTCACTGAGCTGCTTGGACCAGTCTCCTCAGGTAAGGTCAACAAAAGTGAAAACGAACAAGTGGGACTACATCAAACTAAAAAGCTTTTGCACAGCAAAGGAAGCCATCAACAAAATGAAAAGGCAACCTACTGAACAGGAGATGATACTGCAAATCATATCCCGGATAAGGCGTTAATATCCAAAACCACATAAAGAACTTACACAACTTAATATCAAAAAAACAAATAATCCGATTAAACATTGGGCAGCAGATCTGAAAAGACATTTTTCCAAACATACAGATGCTATTAGTAAAAAGACAGAAAATAACAAGTGTTGGTGAAGATGTGGAAAAAAGGGAACCCTCGTACACTCTTGGTGGGAATGTAAATTGGTGCAGCCGCTATGGAAAACAGTATGGAGGATTCTCAAAAAATTAAAAATAGAACTACCATACAATCCAGCAATTCCATCTCTGGGTATTTATCCAAAGGAAATAAAAACACTATTTAAAGAGATATATATGCACCCCTATGTTCACTGCAGCATTATTTACAATAGCCAAGATATGGAAGCAACCTAAGAGTCTTTCCACAGATGAATAAACAAGATGTGGTATATGTATACAATGGAATATCATTCAGTCATAAAAACAAATGAAATCTTCCCATTTGCGACAACATGGAGGGACCTAGAGGGTATTATGCTAAGTGAAATAAGTCAGATAGAGAAAGACAGATATGGTATTATTTCACTTATATGTGGGATCTAAAAAACAGAAACAAACTCACAGGAAACAAACTGGCAGTTACTAGAGTGGGGAGGGGTTGGTGGCAGGTGAAATAAGCAAAGGGATTAAGAGGTACAAACTTCCAGTTATAAAGTCAGTCTGGGGATATAATGTACAGCACAGGCAATACAGTCAATAATACTGTAATAACTTTTTATGGTAACTAGACTGACAGTGGTGATCCTTTAGTAATATATATAAATATCAAATCACTATGATGTACACCTAAAACCAATAGGATATTGTATGTCAATTATACTTCAACAACAACAAAAAAAAGATGTTCCCTTCTTAAGAGGAATCCTGATGCCAATTGTTAAAATAATAAAATATATTCCATATCATTAAAAAAAAAGGAAAGTCACTGAGTTCTAAGCTGAAGAATCGATGACAAAATATATGTAGCTAAGGATAAAAAGAAAATCTTACTAGCATTCACACAGAACAAAGAAGTTACGTACAAAGAAAAACAAATTGGCATTTGAGTATATGCAAGAAATGAGATTACATCACTCATAGAACTTCCCTGAACAAAATACTCAAGAAAATATCAACCAAATAACAAATGAACCAGAACAGACACATTGAAATGAGAGATGATAAAAAAGACGGAACAACAGTAAGCACTGAGCAATGACACATATAATTAAATCTAAATGAATGACAAAAATATTAAATCATCTCAGCAAAAAAACTAGAATTGAGGGTGGGGTAGAATGGTGATAAACAAGAGACCAAAAATCTCATCCAGGGAGAAGGGGATTAAGAAAAAGAGAAAGTAAAAGTACTCTAAAGATCTTAAGGGGAAGGGAAGTAGAGAACAGAGAGCCATGTTAGGAAAAAACAGCACACCTGAGTGGAAGAAACTATTTGATTTTCAAATAATAATAGAGAAAATATATACCTGAATGTAAGAACATGGAAAAGGAAGCTAATCATTAATGGACAGTAAAAGTATAGCAGAACTTCTAAAATTAAATATCTAGAAAAGATTTGCTTGTTCTGATTATAATCTTGCTAGGCTAGTCACGTGATATATTTTTTTAAAAAGTAAATTGACTATATTACATTTATAAATAGAGCTTTAAATGTTTCAGAGATTTTCATTTACTAAGTTTGAACATGCAATTGACTGTTTAAGGGAGTTTAATGTTTAAGTTGAACGCAAAGATTAAGGAAAAATAGATTTTTAAACTTTAAACAAACAAATACCAGGAACTTTTATATAGTTTTATGTAGTTTCTATGTTCTAAGGCCTTTCTTGAACATCAGAAAACTCATACAGACAGATATAAGAAAGGCTCACCTTGGATTCCATCCCAAAGAGTTTAATTACTGAAATACCAAGGAAGTCTTGTACTAGCATGCCTCATGGTTAAGACAGATTCATTTCTCAGATTATAAAGACTGCCTAATGGCTAGACTCCAATACTACATAAAATTTTCTGAGATTAAGCAATGTTCACATCAGACTTTGTTGATTACAATTAATTATTATTTTTGTGACACTGATAAGAGTACATTGGGTGAAAGTTATATCTAATGTTGAAAGAATATTTTAGGGACTAAACTATACTCCAGATCATACATCCAAGGTTACAAAGTAATATAATTATCATCTGTTTTTGCAAAATACATATCTTTTTTGGTATTGTACATAATCGATTACTAAGGGTGAGATGCCTATGAAAAGTCACAGAGTAGAAAATGGGCCTGGGTGTGATATGGTATATGTGTCAATGGTTAATTGTTAATGCTACCTCTCTATACTTCCAGGCTCATAAAAACTGGTTGGGAATTTCCAAATCAAGAATTTCTGCAGAAGACAAAAGAACAGTCGTGGTATTAAAAGCATGGAATCGTGAAATAGTTTTATGGGCTTCCAGAGGAATTTAGCTATTAAAGTAAATCATCCTAGATCTGAAAGAACAGCAAGAACCCAAAAGAAATATAACACCATATTCCAAGCCCTTTTTACCTATTTAGACTGCTGCAGTATCTTCTAACTCATGGTATCATTTCAAAAAAGGCAGAGAATGAATAAAGCAGCCAACCAACCAATCAAGTGCATGAACTACTATTAGTCCTATGATTCCATAAACCAATAAAGACATTCCAAAAAAAACTCAAATATGTTCACTAAATCCTCTAGATTAACCAACATCGGAAGTTTCTCTTCTCGCTTAAAATCAATTGCCTTACGGGGCAGGCCCAGTGGTGTAGTGGTTACATTTGCGTGCTTCGCTTCAGCAGCCTGGGGTTCACGGGATCCTGGGCACAGATCTACACACCGCTCATGAAGCCACACTGTGGTGGCATCCCACATACAAAATAGAGTAAGACTGGCACAGATGGTAGCTCAGGGACAATCTTCCTCAAGCAAAAAGAGGTCGATTGGCAACAGATGTGCGCTCAGGGCCAATCTTCCTCACCAAAAAAAAAAAAAAAATTGTCTTATAATGGATACAAGGAAGATCTGATGGAGAGATCTGGGCATCTATAGACTGATTTTAAAGGTAACACAAGTTCTAAAAATGTGGTTCAATTATGCACTATATCATCTCTGTAACGGCCTCATTATATGTCATACTTGCCAGGCTATGTATCTGCCAATAACATTAGAGAAGACTAAACAAGATTATATGATATACATTTCTACCCTCAAATGCCAAAGAACTAGAACCTTTCATGATTATGAGTTAGTAATAATTCCTAGGTGTCCTAGAGGTCGTATCTTTAAAAGGTCACATTATTGTATGCATTATTTCACTTCTATGTTAGTTGCATAATCTATACATCACTGGTGCTCAAAAACTCCTCAAAGAAGGACTTTCAGAACTGAGATATCAGCTGTAGCCTCTTAAAAGTTATTACTTACCAGAGAATAACATTTTCAGCAGATATATCAAAAATATTATATAAAACTAAAGTCTTTGACTTTCAACATCAGTTACATCTGGGTTCACAATTTTGCTCTGCCATACACTGACAATGTGGTCTATGTGGCTTTCTAAGCCATAATTTCCTGACCCGGAAAACGGTAAAAATAATACCTACTTTATAGGATTGCTATGCAGATAACTGCTATACTGAATATAACATATTTGGCTTAGTACACTGCATATAACAACTCCTAAATAAAATTTTTCCTTCTTAAAGGAATTAAAATACTTGTTTTTCCTTTTCTGTCTCATATACCCCTTCTTATATACAGATGGCTTCTTCTAATGATCCCTAAGGACTATCCTAAGGACTCTGAGGATCTCCATATATTTTACCATAGTGATATGGTAGATATTAACTTCACTCTACAAATTAGAAATCAGAAAATGACAGATTTGTGACTCAGTAGTAGACAAATTTGAACTATTACCATGAAGGACATTGGGCAACTTCCCACAGTGCTAGAATGTAAGGAAAAGTATCCTTTCCTCCAATCAAGCCCAAAAATAAATGGTATTCCAAAAGCTACTGGACAAACATTAATGCCCCTGTGTGACTACTTCCTCTTAAAGTAGATGATAGCCGGGAGCACCAGAAACCTACATTCTAGGTGCAGTATGACTTCACCCTCTCAGCCATGGTGCCTCAAATGACACAATGCTGTTCTTTTAAGAATGAATTTAAACCCTGGCTTAGAAGCTATTCAGAGAAAAGCAACAGGGCACAATCTTTCGCCCTCATTGTGTGTGTATGTGCGTGTATACCTGTGTTTATGAATGGAAATTAACTAGAATGTAACCAATAAAGACAGTTTGGTTTAAAGTGTATTAGCATAGATTTTAAAGAAACACATGAAGACTTTTCTGCACATGTTTTTAACTATTAAGTTGATTTTATAAAAACAACCCTCATATGCAACACTGAGTCTACTATTTGGTTCTCCCAAGGTTACAGCTGCAATTGCTACTATCCAACCCTTCACCTTCGACACCCACACACAGATTTTTTCTCCTAGGCATTTCAGCTGGAACACAGCCAGGAACACAGTGCTGTGAAAGCACTCTGCTGCCACACTTCCTCATGTCTGACTACTGAATAGGTGAGAAAGACTACATGAAATGTGGCCTTACCCTGATCTCTTTGTTGAACTTATAAATAAAATAAGATCAAATCTCAAGGACATATTTGGTTTGGGAGAGCCATGATGATATTCAGATATGAAATAACACTGTAAACAGGACAAATGTCTTATGGTATCATGGTTTCCTAAAACAAGGCATACACCTGCTGTTTCTCGGGATGAAAATGCTGTGACAAAGTCCTAAGGATAAGAAAAGCTCAATCTTATACAGATTTGCTTTTATTTTTCTTTATTTTTTTGTTGAACTCACATTGGTTTATAACATTCTATAAATTTCAGGTGTATATCGGCATATTTCGATTTCTGTATAGACTACATCGTGTTCACCACCAAAAGTCTAGTTTCCATCCATCACCATACACATGTGCCCTTTACCTCTTTTGCCCTCCCACATGCCCCTTCCCCTCTGGTAACCACCAATCTATTCTATGTATCTATGTGTTTCTTGTTCTTGTTGTTGTTTTATCTTCCATAGATTTGTTTTTAAATTTAACTGTCAAAAGAAAATCCCAGACAAGCTCCTGTTGCCTAAGAAGAAAATCGAGGATCACAGTACTAAATCTATTACAACCACGAAGTCTAGGTTGTTTCTTCCTTTGACAAATACTCCAAAATAACTTCCACAATTTTAATACGAGGTCAAACAGTTTTAATACAAACAAAGTAAATACTTTATTCCTACTAATTGTTCATGAGACACTGACCAAATTAAAAACTAGGGAATATGTGTAATATCAGCACACCTTGGGAGAGAAGTGGCTTACTCAAATAAGAAAAGCTAAATAAAATTATGGAAAGAATGAGAAAGTTGAATTTCACATGCAATTAAAACAGCTCATTTTCATACTTTGAATATTAAATTATTCTTTAAAATTTAAAACATACTTCTTATTCACTTTAACCACTGATTAGCAAATTTAGTGTGGGTTATCAAGAGTTCCTAATATTCAATCCCTTCTGTCATTTAACCTAGACTTTAAAAGTAACATCTGTGGATAAAGAAATCCTTTAACTTGAGAAAGGGAGAGACTCTTTTTGAACATTAAACATAAACAAGATCTGATGAAAATAATGGTACGTTCACCCACCCAAGTACTCATAGGTAAAATTATAAAAGACGTTTAATTGCCCATGTGGGTGGCAGTGAGAATATGTAGTATAAATGTCTTCAAGAGATTTTTTTAATGTCTCCAAAGAATTAATTTGCTAACCCTGTTTGAAAAAAAAAGCCAGAATAAAGCATCCTAAAATTTGTAACAATACAACAGAATTAATAAACAAATTTAATAAACAAATTTAATAATAAGAAACAGCACTGGGGCTGGCCCCGTGGCTTAGCGGTTAAGTGCGCGCGTTCTGCTGCTGGCGGCCCGGGTTCGGATCCCGCCGCGCACCGACGCACCGCTTCTCTGGCCATGCTGAGGCCGCGTCCCACATACAGCAACTAGAAGGATGTGCAGCTATGACATACAACTATCTACTGGGGCTTTGGGGGAAAAAATAAATAAATAAAATTAAAAAAAAAAAAAGAAACAGCACTGTTTTCACAAGCTGGGTTAAGACCTCCTTCTTCACCAATGCCACCGAACTTTGAGAGCTGCTTAAGTAGGAGGCATTCTCTAAAAACTTCAATTATGAAGTTAAAACTAGAGATTGAAAACCAAGAAAGATTGGCAAAGGGGAAAGGGGAGTGGGAAAGGTCAGACCAGAGTAAAGATCAAAGCCATGAAATAATTTATTTCTACTTAATCAAAATGTTTCATACACATGAATAAGGCAATAAAAGCAGCCATACATATACACATACACACACGCAAACATATTCCAAGAAAAAGAGGAAGAAAAATCTATTAGATTCAAATTCAGATCAAATCTATTAGGTATAAATCAGATACAGTATGGGATAGTAGTTCATCTGAGTCTCTACTTGAAATTCCTGAAATGCTACTACAAAACCTGTCTAACACCTTCTCTTCCTGGTGTTCTAACAAGCCATTTAAAATGCATTTTACAAGCTCAGGGCAAGTTGTGGAATGAAGAGTGCTATATACAACTAGAAACCTGTCCTCTTTAGCTCTAAACCTTCCCCCAGAGAAAAGTCTTACTGGAAAAGAAAATAAAACACAGAAGATGGGAGGTGGTGTAGGACGCAGGTGGAAGGGGTGGACAGAGGGACAAAGGTAAGGGAGAGAGAACTGTCAATTCCATAAATTACCTGAAATTTTCTTCCCTCTCTCCCTCTTCACTGTCAGTCATCTGGGTTATAACTTCAGAATCCAACCAAAAGACACTGTCATCTCCTGAAGTGCCACTCTCACTTTCAGTCTCCATCTTGTACTAAAAAATGTAAACCTCAAGGCATGGAATAAAGAACACCACTGCTCAGGTTGTTCAGCTCTATTTAAGTACACTCAGGCGTGCGGCTGATGCACAGTGATACGTGAGCAGGCCGGGCCACGGTCTACTACGTGCTAGTTTAATTACAGTAGGGGTGAAGACAGGAAATCGCATGTAGCACACACACTGCGTCAGACTGCTACACCTGTGACACCCGGACCCCTCCCACTGCCGCAGGCTCTGTGACCTACATAACCAAACGTGGAACCCAAATGAAGGTGATTTTTCACTAATTATTTATTATTTATTTAATAACTATTTTTCTCTTCTCAACGTTTCCAGTTAGTAAGTTGAAAATAGATGTTTTCAAGATGCAGCTTTTCTTATTTATATCATTTTGCTATCTCAGACTTAAGAAAGTCAGACAGAAAACTAGAAAGGATAACATCATATGTGAAGGTCTCCTGGGCCAAGCACAATGAGAGGCAGTTATAGATCTCCCAGTTAAGGAGGATCACAATTTACAGAGAAGACAAGCATGGTCTAGGGACCTGAACAACTTCATGCCTCCTAACATCACACCCACCTTTCCCTCCCCTCAGTAATAACTGCCATACACACCTTTTCTCAGGTAGCCAAAGTGGGACACCACAGCCAGGCTTGTCCCACGCTTTTTAAAGAAAAAAAGCATCGTAAGTTAAAAGAAGCTGACCATTACATCAAATAACAGCAAGCAACATTTGTACACATAATTTAAACTGCAGACACCCATGGTAGCCATCAAATGACTTACTTGCTGGGAAATGAGTGAAAAGTACAGCATCCCTAACATCGGCGACAACACAACTGTTACTCAGAAAACAGCCACGTTGGTACCAATCCCCGACATGGCAGATATTCATGGGTGTCTGCCTTTTACTGAGCAGCAACAAACTGCTGACCCCTGATTTTCTATTAAATCTGAGCAGATAAAAATTTTTAAAAGGTATCCAGTGGGATACCCAAGCATTTTCATAGTCGAAAATAAGGAAAATGAACACTCTACTTTGTTTATTCAATGCCTTTTTCCTGTCTACAAAACTACAATTTACACAACATTACTATTTTAATCTTGCTGCTCCAAAAATTTATATAGTTTTAATGTACTGACTGTGGTCATTAAATCCAAAATTTGTCAAGCCTGGGAACAGATTTATTCCCTTGATAGCAGCTAATTTGGAAAAACTCCTGAACAAGTTACACAGAGGTATCTCTCAAACTAGTCTAATAATTTCCACTCAAGACAAATCCATAGCAAATTTTGGCCTGAATAATCATTAAAAAATTAAAGGATGCGGCCTAGTGGTTAAGTTCAGCACACTCTGCTTTGGCAGCCCAGGTTTCGCAGGTTCGGATGCCGGGCACAGACCTACACCACTCATCAGCCATGCTGTGGCGGCAAGCCACATAGAAAATAGAGGCACAGATGTTAGCTCAGAGCTAATCTTCTTCAAGCCAAAAAAAGGAAGATGGGCAACGAATGTTGGCTTATGGCGAATCTTCCTTGGGGGAAAAAAAAAAATTAAAGGATTACTGAGATCTCTCTGTGCCATAAATCCCCTATCATCTTCCAAAGATTTTGAAGGGATGAAATTCATCCCTTCCTCACTCCATCCATTAAAATATATTCCCAATGGATCAAAGATTTAAACATAAAAATAAAACCATAAAAGAAAATCACAGGAAAGCCTTTATCATCTTACAGTGGAAAAGTCTCTTCTAAGTATAATTTTAAGAAGCCCTATAACCATAAAAGACATACATTTTACTACTTACAAATTTTAAAATCTTCCATAACCAAAAAAACTTTAAAAATTATGAGCAAAGTCAAAAGTAAATAATTGAGAAAAAAATATTTAGAACATATCACAATGGGTTAATTTCCTTAGTATATAGAGTTCCTACAAATCTTTAAGACCCAAAAACCCTAAAGACAAACAGGCAAAGAGTATAAAGAGAATAATAACAGAAAAATACAAAAGAATCTTAAAACATAATAAGTATTTAACTTCACTCATAATAGAAATGCAAACAAACACAATAAGATGCCTTTTTTTATCTATCAGGCAAAGATTAAAAGAGGTTTTAACAAAACATTCAGAAGATGTGGGAAAATAAATACACACTGTTGATGGGAATATAAATTGGTATAACCTCTGTACAAGGCAATTTGGTAAAATCTACAAAAATTGAAAACGTGTCTCTTTTTGGCCCAGCAATTCCCCTTCTATGAAATCATCTTATCTTCAAACAGGAATAAGAGATGAACAGAAATATTCACTGTAGTAAACTTCATAATAGCAAAACAGAATAGCAAAAACAACCTAACTTGCTCATTAACAGAAAACTGGATAATTAAACTATGGAATATCCAGAGAATGACTGCTAATGAGAAACACTAGGCAGCCCTATTGGTCATGACATGGAACAAACCCTAAGGCATCCTGCTAAGGCAAAGAAGGAAGAGGTAGTGGTGTATTGTACACGTTATGCTGCCATTCACATTTTCAAAGAGGAGGAAGAAGAAACATGGGTGACTACAAATGCACACAACATCTACAGAAGGATAGCACCAGTGACAGGTGGTGTCTCCAAGGGGAAAAATAGCTAGAGAAGAGGAATGATAGGGAGACAATTTTTCACTATATCATGTGTATATAACCCTAGCAAAAAAGAAAAAAAACTAATCTTAAATATAATCTTTTATATCCCTCAGTAAAGAATCAGATTTTTAAAAATTATTTTAAGTATCTAGGTCTTCTTTTTCTTCTAAACCATTCCAACTCCTCTACTGTGTTTTCATGAATCCTGTTTATCTTTCCTTTTAATCATTTCTTTTGTTCTTTCATTTTTCTGGTTGATTTACTTCCTCAAACCCTTTCAAACACGAAAGATTGTACTGTAAGCAGTGTTTTTACACAGAATACTGTGCGCAGTCTGACTGATACCAGATGGCTCAGGAACTCTCCTTTTCTAGTCCTGCCACCACTTGAGAGTCCTCCCTCCCAGACACCCTGCCACAGTGAGGGCCTTCCCTCCCGGTGCACTTCGGCAGACCTTTCAAGACTTGTTCTTACAGTTTTCACTCTGCCATCATAAGTTTTAAAAAAATGTTTTTAAGTTCAAAATCAACATGTGTCCTGTTTTCCGTTCCCTTCCTCAGTAGCTAATGAGGGGGCCGCCCCGTGGCTTGGCGGTTAAGTGCACACGCTCCGCTACTGGCGGCCCAGGGTCGGATCCCGGGCGCGCACCAACGCACCGCTTCTCCGGCCATGCTGAGGCCGCATCCCACATACAGCAACTAGAAGGATGTGCAACTATGACATACAACTATCTACTGGGGCTTTGGGGGAAAAAAAAAGGAGGAGGATTAGGCAATGGATGTTAGCTCAGAGCCAGTCTTCCTCAGCAAAAAGAGGAGGATTAGCACGGATGTTAGCTCAGGGCTGATCTTCCTCACAAAAACAAACAAAAAAAGTAGCTAATGAAGATCTAGCAGAAATAAAAGGCAATGAAAAGCAGGGAGACAGGAAGGGAGCAAGCAGAGTCAGTCAACCCCTGAGGCTCCCAGAGATGGAGCGGGACTCCATATTCCCGAAGACCACATGGTTGCTTGAAACCTGATCAGCTTCACTTCCCCAACAAGCTTTTGTAGAGCCCAAGTCTCCAACCTAAACCACAGGAGTCACCACCAGTGGTTTAGACGACTTGATTCTTCATCTTCTACTGACCAAGAGACAAGGAGGATGGGCCGGCCCCGTGGCTTGGCGGTTAAGTGCGCGCACTGTGCTGCCGGCGGCCCGGGTTCGGATCCCAGGTGCGCACTGACGCACCGCTCCTCTGGCCATGCTGAGGCCGCGTCCCACATACAGCAACTAGAAGGATGTGCAGCTATGACAGACAACTATCTGCTGGGGCTTTGGGGGAAAAATAAACAAATAAAAAATCTTTAAAAAAAAAAAAAAAAGAGACAAGGAGGCTGAGGGAAAGGGAAGTTCCTAATCCCACTGCAGCAAGGGAAGAAGCATTCTTAGCAAGAGTTTAGGATCCCAAATCAAAATGCATTTTTTTGCAAAAGAAATAGTTCAAAAGTGGCTTCTTTTTCTAGTAGCAGTAAACAGCAAATACATGCTGAGCACTTACTCTATGTGCCAAGCATTGTGCTACAGCCCTTTCATAATAAATTATAATTAATTACATAATTCTCACAACCATATCAGAAGTAGGAGCTATGATGATCCTCATATTACAGGTGAAGAAACTGAGGTTTAGCATAATAACTTGTCCAGGGTTACCCAGCGCATAAGACTGCATTAAAGATACTTTTTAAAAATCTACCTAAAATCTAACCATGATATAGACTGTTATGTCTATGAGAAGAATGTGGTTTTCATTTTGGTCCACATTCAGCTCATTAGCCTGGCCTTCTTGGATCTCCTAGTTTTGTCTTAGTGCTTTTCTCTTTTTAGCGGGGCGGGCAGGGATACTGCTGGCCTACATGCTTCTCTATGCACCATCCCCCACATTTGGGGTGACTACTGAGGAGGGTGCAGGTAGGAGATCACACAGCAAAGGAGCAGCAAAGCAAGAGTAGAACCAAGGTCTTCACACTCCATTTCAGGGCTCCTTTTCCCACATCATAATGTTAGAACTGTTTTTATCAAATCTGTTCAAAATAGCACACGGGACATATCCAAGAGGTCAATAAGTATCTCCTGACTTGGGCACCAAACTTTGTCCACAGAATTCTTCACAACTATGACTGTAAATATAGATACACTAAACAGACTCTTCAGAAAATTATGTATTCTAAACATGAATAGTGTGTGTCTAAGTGTAATATATATGTGTGTATCAAATAATTATACCAGAAAAATTAAGCAAGAATCCTAAAATATTTCCAATGACTGAAGATTTTCCTCCAAATGCCAAAAGTAAAATATATAATGTACAAATGTCATCCATTATTAACCATTCTCATACTAACTATGCATTCATTCTAAATTTTATATGATTTATATCTTTAAATTGTTTTTCTAACCACCATCTTTATAGGTAATTAACTTCACAAGAACAACTATTTCCTTCCTTATTATAGAATACTCATGTTTTCTGGATCATCATACATAGATATTTGCTTCAGTTTACAAAGCATAAACAATTATTATGCATATTGTATTTCATTAAAATTTAAGTAAAATCAATTTATTTATTTTTAAATATAATTTATTTCATTAAAATATCATAAGTAAAGAATGCAATTAATTTAACATGATCCTCTCTTGGTCACTTTAAACATAACAGAAAAGGTCTACTTGGCTAGAAAATGGAACATTTTACGTTAGATTAGATTTTACTTCATTAAAAACATATTCAAAAGGAGATCTAACTTTGAACTGTTCAAAAAAGCTAACTGAAATTTTTTTAATGGCTATTTTAATAATACATCATCCCTATTGCAAGAATAAATGCACTAAAAAAATACATTCCATTTCAAAAAGCAGTTTATAAAACCAGAAAAAAAACAGTTTTCAATAGAAATGGAAGTATTTTGAAACCAAAAAGATATAGGCTCAAATCTCAACTATGACATTTATAAATAGTGTGGTTTGAGGCAAGTAACTTAAATTGAGTCTCAGTTTGGTAATCCCTAAAAAAGAAATAATAATCTTATAAGGTCAATGTATGGATTAGAAATAATGCAAGTAATGAAACTATCATATTGCACAGTATAGACAAGAGCCTCTGTAAATGACAGCCATCATCCTCATCATCATCACTAAACCCATAAATTATTTTTATTGTTGTGATTACATAAAAATTGAGAAATAAGATAGGAGTAATCTAATAAATAAAAGGAAACGAGTCTCAACTAAGTTAAGCGCTTGTTTTCTAATTATTTGAATCCCTTTCATGAATGTGAAGGATGGAAAATCAGAAATTAGAATAGAAAGCTCATAGTCTCCCAACATCACATTAAAAAGGATTACAAAGTAAGTGCATATAAAATTAGATCATAACATAATTCAGCATGACATTTCCAATCTTCTTTTTTTTTTTTAAATAACTATAATGGATATACCCTTTTTTTTTTTTTTTGAGGAAGATTGATCCTGAGCTAACATCTGTTGTCAATCTTTATCCTTTTTTCCTTTTTCTCCCCAAAGCCCCAGTAGATAGTTGTATGTCATAATTGTACATCCTTCCAGATGCTCTATGTGGGACGCCACCTCAGCATGGCTTAATAAGCGGTGCATAGGTCTGAGCCCAGGATCCGAACCGGTGAACCCCAGGCCGCCAAAGTGGAGAACGGGGACTTAACCACTACACCACCGGGCTGGCCCCTCCAACCTTCTTAATAAGTGATATTAAGTGGAAACTTCACAAGTCTATGAATAAGCTCCCCTCAAATTTAATTGAAATGGTCTATTGTTTTTAAATTAAATTCTGTATCTTTAGCCAAATAAGTAAAGATTAAAAGCATACTTTCTGGTATTCAAGTTTAAAAAATATGCACTGTTTATTATAAATGTAGAAAACTGCTTTCAAGAAATATATAATCTCAGGCAATGCTTTCACTGGATCACTAACTACCATCAATTGTTACATATTCTAGAATCATCATCTCATGTAAATACTGATTGAAGAAAAATACTATGAAAGTCTACCTCACTGGACTCCCTCAACACAATTTTTAACCACTGTGCTATAGTCTGTTTGGCATCAGTAACTGCAAAAAAATTTTAACACTAATAGAGTGTGATTCCATTACTATAAGAAAAATAGTATTTTTCAATATACACATATGTAGAAAAAAGCTTGGAAAACTATATAACAAAAATACTGTGGGTAATTTTGATTTCCATCTTTAAATTTACCCATATTTTTAATTTTTAACATAAAAATGTATTAGCTGTTTCATTTTTTAGTTTCAAGGAAGTTAACTGCATGAGTTAAAAGATCCACTCCACAGTTTCTTCTCTTGAATAGCTGAATGCTAAGTTTTACCAACTCATATACCATAGAAATCAATAATAAATGTTTACTGAATAAATACATATGAGTGACTGATTGAAAAATTTAGGTCCCAAACATACAGAATATAAGTTCAAAAATAAATAAAGGCAGTATGCATAAATAAGGCAACAATGCTATACAGACCAAGGTAAATCTAAAATGAAGAAGAGAAACAAGAAAAATAGCAAAGGAGAAAAGCAAAAACAAGTATCTGGCCTACGCAACCAAAAAAACTTAAACAGAGATTCTATATATATCAGGATCTCAGAATAATGAAATACACTTATATATCAAGAGTTAATATGAATTTAATCCCTCCTCTATATATTTCCCATCCCAACCTATGAAGAACCAAAATCCACAGTATTTGCACCCCATTAATAAAGAAATCTAATGCCCATACTAGGTCCAGAAGTGCAAAGACTGCATCTACTTACTGTCAAATTCATAAACCACATTACTTTGTTTCACTGTTTCCCTTTTCAAAAACTCACAAAATCCAACCCAGGAATACTTTGTTCCAACACTCAAGAGCCCAAGGTGCTCTTGTGCAAGGAAAACAAAACAAAACAAAGCAAAAGCCATGGTATCAGCATCAACATATTCTACCAAACGATTAGAGGCTGCAGAGAACAACTCATACATCTCCCTAGCCCTGGGCACACAGAACAAGCAAGTAGTATCAACTTCAGCAGCCACTGGCTGACTCAATAAATAACAAAACAAAACCTTGCTGTATCAGACACATCAGAACCTAGAGGTCTCAGGAAATCCTCACTGGCTAAGCAACCATCTCATTAGTCTACGGACTACTCATTTTTGCTTTCAATCTACAGATAAAATAAATCAAAACTATATAATTGTTAACAAATAAAGGTAAAGCTGAAAGAAGTTATAATTCTTCTAGCATTGAGTTAAAGGCCACTAAAATATAATATCTACATGTGGTGGTTAAATGAAAACACAAGTAAAAAGTAACAAAACTTAACAAAATCAATCATCTTTTTAAATGACCATTTGATAGTAAAACAGTATTTCTACCTGAGGGAATCTATAAGACTAATGGACGTAACTGGACCACAGTTAATTAACGTAAAAGTATAGTGTTGAAAATTAAGAATTAATTATTCCACAAGTATGTCAGTAAAAGGTCTTGTAAAGATAATGAAGGTTGAGTATTCCTTAATATAATATTGAATTAAAGGAAATATTTCCTGCAGTAGAATTTTGACTGAACATGCCATAGTCAGTGACATACAGAGCAAGAAGGCTACATTACTTTTACAAATTTAAGGTTTGAGAAAATTGTGGTCTTGGCAAAAACTGAACTGTACATATAGTACTTCTTCTGGTTACCATTGTAAACTGGACCTCTTCCTAATGTTAATGATACTGCAAAGAAAAATGCTAAATGTAAATTTAATAAATAATAATCAGGGGAGAAAGCAAATGATCTAACTAGACTTGATCTCGTGAAAGGTCTGGGGAGGTCTGGGAGGGACTAGGATGAAATCACTGGGGGGGAATTAGAGCGATGCAAAAAAAAAGGTTATGTACTAAGCCTGCAGACTTTAAAAGCTCAGAGTATTGCATAAAATTATTAGAGTTTCTCTCACCAAACTAACTGAAAAAATGCCAATAAATCAAATGTCTTCAATCTACCATTTTCCCTACCTGGATAAGTATGTTGTTTGAGACTGAAGTAATTTTAGCTGCCTGATACTTATATTATTCCGCCTGCTCCCCTGTTATTACCCAGAAAGGGTGGCAAGAGTAAAAGAGGCAGTGAATAATAACTAAAGTGTTAGAAAACATTCACCTACTCATAAAATCACAAGCATTTTTCTCAAGTAATAGAAGCTAAACCTATACTTCTAAATATTAATCTGAGATATGTTATTCTAATTTAAAATAAGTATACTTCAACTCCTGGTATCAGTAATTCTTTGATTTTATTTTCCTAGAACGGAGAATTAAGTTGCTACCTGCTCATTTAAATTTATTTCAGTAAACAGGCATTTTTCTCATTATCCTTTGTTACAGAAATTTGTTCTGGTAACTTTTATCGATTACAAAAATAATAATAAAATGAATCTTTTGAGGAGTAAAGTATAATAGAGAAGTAAAAAGAAGTTAATATAGGTAGCTCTTTAAAGGATACAGAGGTTCATATTTAAATTTGAATCATATATTAACTAGGAATTGAATATCTGCCCATTTCTTCTGATTTTGCTGGAACCGCATGTTATCTGTGGTGCTTCATATCTGATGCTTTCAAAAGATATAATGACTGCAAAGCACATTTTATGATGTCTCAAACAGTGCTTGCAAAACAATAAAACCGGTTTTTAACTGTAAATTCAGAATCTTCAAATTATATTACTATTTCCTTGTAGTAAGATGAGCATGTTTAGAAACTGAACTAACTTGTTGCTTACTGATATGCAATTCATTAACCTACTGTTTCACTATTATAAGTACCATTCAAGTTAAAAATACAAAGCAACTGAAAACAACAGTACTATTTTTGAGTATCCATGGTTTCCATTTTAGAAATAATGTTGGATTTTTTTAACTTAATCAAGCTCAGAATATGATTCATATTCCTTCCATGCCACTTATTACCTATGTGAACTCGGCCAATTTAAGATCCCTGAAGTTCAACCTCCTCATCCGAACAGAAGAACCACGTCCAATCATACAGCAATCAAAGTGATTAGATGAAACAGTATATATAAAGTACCTACATAACACAACATTTGTGAATAACAGGTGCTGAAAAATGGAAGGTATAATAAAAGAAAGATATTTCATGAATCTAGGTTTTGGAGTTACTAAAAAATGTTAAAATCCTTTAGAAGAGGAATCAAAATTCTTGTAAGATAAGGACTCTTTTTTTAAATTACTAAATTATCATTATCTCACCTAAAGAAATTAACCAATATGCAATTCCTTAATATCACAAATATCCAGTCAATGCACAAAGTTTTCTAACTGTCATACACCTTTTTTTTTTTAATTTTACTGAGGTCATAATAGTTTATAACATTGTGAAAGTATAACATTGTCAGTCACCATACATATGTGCTCCTTTACCCCTTATGTCCACTCTCCAAACCCTCTCTGCTCTGGTAACCACTAATCTGATCTCTTTGTCCATGTATTTGTTTATCTTCCACATATGAGTGAAATCATCCAGTGTTTGTCTTTGTCTGGCTTATTATCACGAACCGTTTTTTAACAGTTGGTTTGTCTGAATCAGAAAGTCCACACATGACATTTTAGTTAATAGGTCTCTTAAGTCTCTTATGATTTAAAGGTTCCCTCTCCTCCTTTTTCTGTCATATATTTGTTAAAGAAACCAAGTCCTACAGAACTTCTAACATTATGGATCTTGCTGATTACATCCCAATAGTGTTGTTCTACAAGTGTCTCTAGCTCTCATATTTTTTTTTACAAGCATTAATTCTTAAAACCTTTATTGAATGCTTTAGTTTGATGTTTCCTGCCTTATCTACCAGCTTTCCAAAATAAATACTAAGCAGATGAATAGCAAAATGGTAAAATGGTAGAAAACAAAAAGACAAAAATAAGCAAAGGGCCATACATAATATGTTCTTGCAATGACTTAACCAGGTATAACTGGGGCAGCTATCCAAAGCACAGCACATTAAGAGGTTCCAAGTGTTGTCTGACTTCTAACCTAAATGGGCTCTTGCATCCTCTACTGCCATCTATCACATTTCTATGTCCTCCTACACGATCTACTGAGAATAACTGCAGTACCTGCACACATCTGAACAATCTATGACTAATACTAAGACTCTACCCAGTAGGTTTGCCACTAATTAGCTCCTATTATTTTAGAAGGACAACATAAAAGCTGCGTGAACTATGGAATATTCTTAAAGTAGACGACTGAAACATTATAATCTTTCTATTTGGGTAGAAAGAAGGAGCAATTAGTATCTTGGAATAAATTATCAATTACATGAAAACAGCAGAAATGCAAGAATATCCCACTCAAGTATACTAAACTTAGTTCACCAACTCTTAAACATTTGAGAATAAATGATTAGTAGGACTCAAGAGGTCAAAGATTTACCTGTAACAGGCTGCATATCTAAGAAAACATGGATTCATGATGTAATATAACACAGAGGAATAAACTAATAAACCTTCATGAGCTTGGAAATCCAACATGTTAGTACCAAGTAACATAGATTTACCAAGGAGAACTTGACCATCTCCCTCTACTTCCCAAGAAAATGCTGTTACTATTTGGCTAATACAGTCAAAGAATAGTTAAAACAGTAAAAGATTCTACAACTATCAACTATATCCACAAACTAACAAGGAGTTCTTAAGTGAACAAATGGAAAAGACAATTCATCATGCACTGGCTCTTCTGCCAGCATCAAACAACCAGCCAGGAATCACTATCCACTCTGTCATTTTCAAATATAAAATACAAAATAGATACCAGCACAATAAAAATATCAACTTAGACTAGCACAGCAGTTTACTATTTTCAAGGCACTCTGACATATATCAAAGCAAATGACAAGTGACAAAGAGAAATTAAACCAAGGGAAGGGTGTGAATTTTACATCTAAAATACAGATTTTAGGGAACTAAAGTTTTAAAAGAAGAAAAAGCATTGAGAACTGAATTCACTTTAATCTTTCAATAACTACACAGTCTAAAATTAAACAGCTTAACAATAAAACAGGTGAAATACATTTCAGGAAATGAGTATACAACACAAAAGTATGGTCACTTACAGCACTGTTTTCCAAGGGAAAAACTAGGGCTGTTTCTTTTTCAACTGTGATTTTAAAACAGAGATTCTCAATCCTTTTTTCTGCCCCAAACAGTTCAAGGATACGCACACGCTCATTAGTAACAATGACTCATAACCTATTTAGAGATTTATTTTGATTAACAACAATTTAAAAAGCAAATTATCTTGGAGAGTGTCAAGCTTGTTGAGCATTCAAACCTTAAGGTGAAAATTATTTTAATTAGAACTTAATTTAGTGGAAATCGGCAGCACAAAAGAAGATAGTTTTAAAGAGGGATGGGGAGGGAGGAAGAGCACGATGAAATGAAGTCTCTGGTCAGCTAAGGGCAATATGAGGGCAAAGAGGAGGCGGACAAAAAGTAAACTTTGTATGATACCTTAATTCACGGATGAAACAGACATTCATTAACCAGAATGTCTGGGAATATCAGTAAGGGTACCAATACCCTTCCTCACAACATTGTGGAAATGACACCAAGGTGACAGAAATGCTCAACTGCACAGACTCTGGCTGTGAATCAATATGGGGGTAATTCTTATGCTGTTTTGACATTTTTGTTAGGCTAACATCTCTGAAATTAGGAACACTTGCCTAATTGAATATCTGGTGCAGATGTCTATGATAATAAAGAAGAATATGGCGAGGGGCTACCTACTGATGAAAAGAATGAAGGGCCACAGAAATATTTGGTTAGAGAACACAAAGAACCTGAAACAACTATTAGCACTTACAGAAATTTCAGAGATTCGAATACTTTCCAAGTTAGAAGAAATCTTGAAGACCATCTATTCTGAAGTCAGCTGGTAAACTAAACTCTAGAAATTCATGTTTTTTCTACCTTACAATTGTATGGTAAATTTTCACACAGTATCTCATTTTAATTCTGATACCCACAAAACCCTAGTGGTGTGATCAAGGAAACAACACTGTCCCTGTATTACAGATGGGGAGACTGAAGCTTGCCCAAAGTCACATAATTTGTAAGTGGTATTCACCTCTTAGGTTATCTGTGTAGAAACAGCTAAAATGTCTCCTCCACTAAGAAATTTTCGATATTCCCTAGTCCAAAGCATTCTCCTTTCTGCTTTCCTACATAACACTTTCAGGGACCGGCCCAGTGGCATAGTGGTTAAGTTTGCGCACTCCACTTTGGCAGCCCAGGGTTCATGGGTTTGGATCCCAGGTGCGGACCTACACACCACTCATCAAGCCATGCTGTGGCGGCATCCCACATATAAAATAGAGGAAGACTGGCACAGATTTTCATCAAAAAAAAAAAAAAAAACAACTTGCAAAATACTTTCAAAAATACAAGAGAAACATGCATAAAGAGGTTAAGTGATTTGCCCAAGGACACAAGGGTGGAGCTGGGAGTCTGACTCCAGAGATTATGCACTTAACCACTAAGCTATTCCCCAAAATGGTCAGTAAGTATGACCTCTTCTGCTATAACACATTTCTGTAACATGAATTTATATGAGGTTGGTAAATAGGGGAATGTGTCAATATGACTCAGATTATATACAACAATTTTTCCCTCACATTAATGTTTTTGGCCACATCCAGTTTAACAACAAAGTCCACTACTATAAGGGGAACACAGTAAAATGCAGGATATCATTTTATTGGGCATGATGCCCATTCATGCCACTTGGTTGCTAGTTCAATTTGGTCCCACAGTATGTCTTGGTAGGGCTTTTTGCATGGCACTTCCTCATTTTTGTACACTTTGCCCTTGTCTCTGTAATTCAGCAGTCTCAACGTCTTATTACACTCCTTTCTATAAGCAACCATCACCTTTTTTTAAAGGTAAAATCCTATATTTACTGTAATATTTCTTTACTTGTTAACAATTTGACATATCTTCTTAAGCGTGCTATTATTAGAACTGTTATTGCTTTTATTAGTGCTCTGGAAACAAAGCTGCATAGATTTTGAGTGATTTGTGGAACCCATTTTTACCAGACCTTTTAATTTTAGTGCATGATTTGTAAAACCACAAGATTTTTCAGAAATACATATAACACATTATAGCAAAAACAACTATATGAAAAATAATGTTTTAAAACCAATATTTACTATATACTCCTTTATGGCCAGTCAGATCTTCTAAGTCTTACTACAGAATAAAATTACTACCATCAAAAATACTGGGCACACAACACAGTAGAACAGCTATTCCTTCCCTACTCATCTCAGTGCCTTCTATGTGAACCAAAAGCCAGGAGTTCCTCAGAATGTATGTCGAGAGAACTGCACAAACATGCTATGACTGGCTCCTAAACTTGACTGGGCATCAGAATCATTTGAGAAACTTAAAAAAATATACAGCTTGCCCCACCCCGACAGAGACCTACTAGATTTCCAGAAACCAGATCCTAGAATCTGCATTTGAAGTTCTTCAGTTGATTCTATTTACCTAAGAGCCCAGCTATATAATGATCAAGTATTTACATAAGAAAGAAACAAGCAAAAAAGCCCCAAAAATATGCTTTTACTTTCTGAAATGATCAATAATTCAAGTGAAAGAAACAGCATTCCTTAATGAAGAGTATTAAAATTGTGTAAGCGACCATTTTTTAATCCTATAATTCAGAAGTGATCAATTCAAATACGGAAGGACTGTTCACTAGCTGTATGTGGTTCATAAGAAGCCTGAATGCGTGGAAATAATAAGATAACGACCAACTATGCCCTCTAACTTGTTGTCTGATATACGAATAAGGCCCTCATTCTAGGAAATGAAGCAAAATCATGGTGTTTATAATATACGCACATGTAGGAAGTTTTATTTTCTTGGCACAAAGCTCTGGCAGCAATCTGAAAGAAGGCAAGTCATCATCTTCTTTTGACTTTTTAATTTTGGAATTCTTGGGTCTAACTGGGGCAAATTATTCTCATTGAGGATATACCAATATCATTTATACTATTACATTGCTTATAATCACATTGCTTAATTTACCTCAACATAATTTAAACTTATTTATCCACTAAAATTTCTTGTTTAAATGCTTGTACGAATCTACCACCATTGGTAGATTGTTACAGCTACTATAGTACATAATGTAGTACAACTGTAAATATTCTAGATGGCAATTAGAGAAGGTATGCTTATACAAAATACTCCAGGAAACTTCACAGCATGTTAAGTACTTAAATATATGTACTTAAATATCTGTGATCCAGAATACTTACAAGAAGGCAACAAAATTTTAACTTGGGGGCTAAAAAATTGCTCATTTTACATAGAAGCTAACCTTATTTGGGCTACCAAACATGATTAATTCACTTTGTCTGTGTGTGTGTGTGAGGAGATCAGCCCTGTGCTAACATCCGCCAATCCTCCTCTTTTTTTTGCTGAGGAAGACTGGCCCTAGGCTAACATCCATGCCCATCTTCCTCTACTTTATATGGGACGCCGCCACAGCATGGCTTGCCAAGCGGTGCGTCGGTACGCGCATGGGATCCCAACTGGTGAATCCCGGGCCGCTGCAGCGGAGTGCGCGCACTTAACCGCTTGCGCCACTGGGCTGGCCCAAACATGATTAATTTAGATCTCAAATTATATTTTTATCTGGTCTTTACCTAGTTGTCCCCCAAAATATATACGATGTCTTCATTTTATTCTCCAAACCCCATCAAAGGTTTATATTTCATAATAGTACATTCCAAATAAAATGTAGTATATACTTAAATAATCTATGAGTTTTCGTTTGTCTAAGCCTCAATTGTTTTGACTCACTTGGTAGTTCTGCTATTTGAAATTTAAATGATGTAAATGGAGATATAGGGTAATCAAGAGATGTCCCCAAGGCACTAACATGCTGCTAAGCTCAATGAAACTCACATTTCACTGAAAATGGACAAAATCACTGCTTCAGTCAAACCAGAAAAATACCTCAGGAGGTATTTTATCTGACACAAAGGATGTGGTCTACAGCAGCTAAATTTTAATCTTCAATTTGTCAGAACTACTTGCCAAATGCAAATGACAGCATGTAATAATGTACTGAAATTTCCTGTAATTGGCAGCAGGTGCCGTAATAGTAACGGAGAAAAGCGACTGGTACAAGAGTCCAAGATATCATCACAGCCCCCTTATAACTCTTTATAAATAACGTATTGCAGGACATGTCAAAAATAGTGTGCCCTATCTCAGTTGCATTAAATGAATTCTGCATTATTGAAATATAAATATTAGACTAAAACTCCTGAAAAAGTGACAGGTTCTCTTATCTTGAATTAAATTTTTATGCTGCAGATAACAATTTTTACTAGTGCAACATTTTCATAATGCTACATAAGCCATTTAAAAACAGATTTATTTCAAATAGATACAGTGCTCTATAAAAACCAAAATGACAAATCTTACATGAAGACACTATAGGGATAATAAAGTGAGGCATTAATGGGGGAGGAAGAGATAGGGAAGTAGACCATATACTTTAGTTTTGTTAGAGGGAAGATGGGTATATACTTCAAATGATTTTTTTAAATAAAAATTATAGAAATCATGATGGTAAGAGCAATATCTCATATTTGTCTTATCTTGTGCATGCTTGTTGCTCAAGAAGCAATTTTTAAAATAGAAATGCAGTAATACTCCTCCCAAAAACCCATAACCCTAGTCCAACCATGAGAAAAAAGTCAGACAAACTCAAACTAAAAGACAGTCTGCAAAATAACTACCAGTATTGTCAAAACTATGAAAGTCATCAAAACCATGGAACGTCTGAGAAACTGTCACAACCAAGAAGAGCCCAAAGAGAAATGACGACTAAAGGTAATTCAGCATCCTGGAACAGAAAAAGAACAATAGGTAGAAACTAAAGATTTAAATAAAGTATGGACCATAGATAATAATTATGTATCAACATTGGTTCATTACATGTGACAAATGTATCATACTAATGGAAGATGTTAACAAAAGGGAAAACTGGATATGGGGTAAATGGGAACTCGACTACCTGCAATTTTTTGCTAAATTTAGAACTACTGTAAAAATTTTTTTTAATTTTTTTTAAAGAATTCTATTGTAAGTGATAGAAAATGCAACTCAAACTGGATTAAACATAAAAGAAATTTATTGGCTCTTAAAACTGAAAGTACCTAAGGTCTCACTTTAAGCACAGAGAGATTCAGAGGGTTCAAAGGGCTGCAAGAAGGTGTCTCTCCAGTTGTTGGCTTTGCTCTGCTCTCCAGGTGCTGGCTACAGTCTTAGGTTTCATGTACAGACAGTTTTGCTATAACATTTGTTTTGAAAATGCAAATTTGTTCCAAAGTGATCGATATATTAGGGAACAATTTGAACATAGCATGAATTTTGCATTTGCTCATGCATGATTTCATCTGATGGAAGCACTAGGTCAGGAGTCAGCAAACTTTTTCTGTAAAGGGCCAGATAATAAATATTTTAGGTTTTGTGGACCATACAGTCTCTGTCACAATTACTCAACTCTGCCTTTGCAGAAGGAAAGAAGCCATAGACAACAGTAAATGAATGCGTATGGATGCTTTCCAATAAAACTTTATTTACCAAAACAAGGAGGGCCTTAGTTTGTCAACCAGGCACTAAGTGAATGCAGAAAACTGCACCCAGTTGAACCAAGCCACTTAGGAATACACAGAACGCACACACCTCACCGGGACAATGAGCTAGCCCGCCCACATATGGTGTTATGACCTTCCATCTGATTTCTGATCAGCCTCCTTCCACCACTTCACAACTCACGGGCTGCAGCCCTTCTTAACACAGGGTGGCCCCAGTCCCAAACCCTCTTCTCCACTGGTAGCCGTCACAGATTCAGCTTAATTGGGCCAGCTTAGATTTATTCCCTACTTCTGAACCAATCACTGTGTCCAAGAGTGTACTATGCTGCCTGACATGGGCTTGAGTCATGGACTTCATCCTTACAAAGGAAGGTGATGTCCCTACTTGGTCCCTGAGGAACCAAGACAGGGGTAAGAAAGGATTCCCAAACAAAAATCAAGGGCTATTGCAAAAGAGAAAGAGAGAAAGAAAGGAAAGCAAGGATCTACTACAACCTTCTACGTACAATAGCTACAGAGTGGCATAGCTTCATATGTGATTAATTTATGCAAACTCAACAATACCTATTCAGCACTGGGTATGATTCCAAGTAATTGAAAGACATGCATTTTTAATAGAACAGCGCTTCTAAAAAATCTAACAAGTGTTATTTCACCTGGTACTCAACTGAAAAAATAACAAATATGTTTCATTGCTGGGAAAAAACTATGAGAAATTTAGTGAAGACAGTATGCTTTTATTCTGTTCTTTATAGTAAATTTAAAAAGTTTTCAAGGATACTTTTATCCAGACATTACTTTTACCTTGCCCACTGACTTCAGAACTAACCCATGGATTAAGTACAGCTCACAGACATTGGAGTGAGCAACCATCAAGTCTCCAAAGAATATATTCTCAAAGCTTATAAGGACAAGTGTAAGCTTGCTTAAGTCCAATCAATTAGATAATAGTTCCTCTCATCAAGACTATATATTGGATAGAACTACCATATGATCCAGCTATTCCACTGTTGGGTATTTATCCAAAGAACTTGAAAACACCAATTTGCAAAGGTACATGCACCCCTGTGTTCATTGCAGCCTTATTCACGACAGCCAAGACTTGGAAGCAACCTAAGTGCCCATCAAGGGACGAATGGATAAAAAAGCTGTGGTATATATACACAATGGAATACTACTCAGCCATAAGAAACGATGAAATCCAGCCATTTGTGACAACATGGATGGACATTGAGGGCATGATGCAAAGTGAAATAAGTCAGAGGGAGAAGGTCAAATACCGTATGATTTCCTTCATTAAGTAGTAGATAATAACAACAATAAACAAACACATAGGGACAGAGATTGGATTGGTGGTTACCAGAGGGGAAGGGGGGAGGGAGGAGGGTGAAAGGGATAATTGGGTACATGTGTGTGGTGATGGGTTGTAATTAGTATTTTGGTGGTGAACATGATGTAATCTATGCAGAAATAGAAGTACAATGATGTAAAAAAATAAAAAAAATAATAAATAAATAAAAATAAAAATAAGAGATTTGATAAAAAAAAAAAAAGACTATATATTGATTTTAGAAGTCAATATGAAATGCTTTTAAAAAATTCCCTCCCTTTATGAACTCCACTCAAATCATATCTAAAAATTACTTCCCTGAACTCACCAATTTTTTGTGCAGCACTATGCCTTTGCTTGTACTGTTTAGCCTCTCTCCTTTGAATATAATAGCCTTTCACTCACTCGCTTGGTAAACGACCTCATCCTTCAAGACTCAACTTAAGCAACACATTCCTCTCTGAAGTCCTTCTTCCCACTGATTATCATTATTTTATTCTGGTTAATGATAACGTTTCCAGTGTTCTCAATACTCATGATGCTGGCTTTTGGAAACAGATACACACACACACAGATTTTATCATGTTAAAGCAAACAGCCATCTATTCATTTTGTCAAGAATGGATGCTGAATTTTAACAAATGCTTTTTCAAAATCTACAGAAGTGATTAAATGAGATCTTTTCATTTGATTTATTTATATGATTTACAAAAGGAACTATCTTTGCATTCCTGGGGGAGAAATAATCATATCTGATTATGGTGTATTATTCTTTAATGAGCTTTGGATTCTACTAATATTTATAGGATTTTTACACTGACATTCATTTGTGAGATTGATCAGGTTTCCTTTGTGCAATCTTTGCCAAGTTTTGCTAGCATCTTCTAAAAATTTTGAAACTGTTCCTCTTTTTCTACTCTCTGCACCAGTTTAAATGGCCCAAGTATTATCCCTCTCATACAAGTATGGCAAATTTCCCCTCCAATATCATCTAAGTCTGGTGGATGAGGGTGGGAAGAAGGAAGGTGACTCTTTAACAAGTTTTTCTACTTCTTCTATCATAATTGCTCTGCTTCAATTTTCTCTCTCTTCTAGGGTCAGCTTCATAGTTATAACTTTTCTAGAAAAATCATCTAATTCATTCAGCTTCTCATATTTGTTTCATCAATGTTAAGCAAATCTTACAATTCTTTAAATTTTTTCTGGCCTATGCTCATTTCCCAATGAAACTTCTTAACAGATTAGTTATTTTATTGTTTTCTAAAATAAAACAGTTCTTCGATTTCTCTAATTAGATCACCTTACTGAAAATGTTACTTAACTTTTCGGTGCCTTAGTTTAGCAATAACAGTGCCTATTCCATAAGGTTATTGTGAGAACCAAATGAGCTCACATATAGAACACATCCTACCACTCAATGCATTCTATATGTATTAATTTCTGCTTTGATCTTTGAATGAGTTTCCAACTGCTGCTGGAACAAATCACCCCACACTTAGTGGCCTAACACAACACAAATTCACTACTTTATAGTTCTGGAGGTCAGAAGTCCAAAATCAGTCTCACTGGACTAAAGACAAGGTGTCAGCAGGGCTGCTCCCTTGAGGAGAGGGGCAAATCTGCTTCTCGCCTTTTACAGCTTCTAGAGGCCATTTTATCCCCTGCCTCTTGGCCCCTTCCACTCATGACTCCAGCCTCTTGCTTCTGTCATCACATCTACTACTCACTCTTACTCTTCTGCTTTTCTCTTATAAGGACCCCCTGTGATGACCTTGAACTCACCCAGATATCCAGGATAATCTTCCCCTGTTAAGATCCTTAACCACACCAGCAAAGTCCCTTTTGCCATGTGTGGTAATCTATATGGGTCCCAAGGACAAGCCCATGTCCTAATCTCTAGAATTTGTGAAGGTTACCTTACTCAGACAAAGGATCTTTGCAGATATGATTAAGGATCTTAAGAGAGGGAAATAACCCTAGATTATCTATCTAGGTGGTCCCTAAATGCCATCACAAGTATCCTTATAAGTGGGAAATCAGACACACAGAAGAGGAAAAAGCGATGTGAAGACAGAGGCAGAGACTAGAGTGAAGCACCCACAAGCACAGGAATGCCAGCGGCCACCAGAAGCAAGAAAAGGTGAGGAATCAGTTCTCACCTAGAGCTTCTGGAAGGAGCATGGCTCTGTCAACACCTGGATTTCAGACTTCAGGCCTCCAAAACTGCAAGAGAATAAATTTCTGTTTTTTAGCTACCAAGTTTGTGGTAATTTGTTGCAGCAGCCACAGTAAACTAATACACCATGTAAAGTAAGATATTCACAGGTTCCAGAGTTTGAAATGGAATATTTGAGAAGCCATAATTCAGTCTACCAGTCTTTGTTAATTTTCTGTGCTCTCTTTGGATATATTTTGGTATTTTCTGTCTCCCTGAGTTAGACGGATAATTCATTTATTCTAATTCTTTCTTGCTTACCAATATGCATACTCAAGACAAATAATCTTCCTATAGTTTTAGCTAGATCCCATAGGTTCTAATATATTTTCTTCCTTGTCATTTTCTACATTTTTTAAATTTCCTCTTTGATCTAACAATTATTTAACTTCCAGGTGGTAGTGTTTTTTGTTGTTTTTTTTTTTAATTATTAATTTCTACTTTTATTGCAAGGTGATCAGAGAACACTACCTACCTATTTCTACTTTGTGGGATTTCTTCAGTGTTTTTTAATGGCCTGATATGATAGGTTTCTGTAAGGTTTCAGGACAACTTGAACAGAAGGTGTGTTCTGCTTTTAGAGTATAATGTTCAATATATTTTAATTAGATTTACCTTATGTTAATTGGGTTTTTCTAAATCTTATTTTTTCATCCACCCCCATCTCCAATATGTTTCTATTTTTCCTAATTACCTATAGTTTTGACTTTATGTTTGCTAATGCTGTTATTTGAAGCATAAATAATGTGTAACCTTTGTCATTGTAAACCTTCTTTGTCTCTAATCCTTCCTGCCCTGAATTCAACCCTGTCTGATATCAAAACCTATGCTCCTCCTTTCTTGTTAGTTATTGCTTCAAGTAATCCAGAAAATTTTCTCCTATGCTCCAAAAACAAAGCTGCCATGAGAAAGTAACACTAACCATATATAAGGTTAGTGAAGACACTTATGAAAAACAGTGGTACAAGACAGGTCACCCTTGGAGCCATGTTATACCAAGGGTTATGTCTTGCCAAAATCTAACACTGCATAAGAGGTAATAAAATGTTAAATCCTGAGCACCATTAATGTTTTTAAAGTTCAGTATCAGACATTTCCCTTCTATGAGCATTTCCTAAAGCTATCTTCTTCTATAACCATGCACACATACATTCTGCAATTTATATATCGTGAATCACATAACAATTGTTTCTGAGATACCTTTCTTCACTGGAAATATATACTCAACAAACAAAGAAAAAGGAAAAAATTTCAGTACTATCTATTCTCCATTTCTGATTTTTGAATAATTTTAATTAAAAAAAACTAAGAAAACCAATACTGTATAATCCTCAAGGATTATTCTGACTTTTTAAATAAATACTCCAGTCAGACAAACAGGCATCTACTTATCATTGAGATCAGCTTTGCAAAGTGGTTACAAGCACTAGCTTGTCAAACCTGAACCTGAGTTCAAATCCCAGAGCTGCTGATTACCATGGGACCCTGGGCAAGCTATTTAACTTAAGCATCAAGGTCCTTTTAAGCAAAGCTGGATTAACACCACCTACCTGAGAAAGACACTGGGAGAATTAAATGTGACAATGCACACAATGGACTTGGCAAAGTACCTACTACATATTAAGTACTTATAAATTGTTGTTGCCATTGTGCAGACTCTCAGGTAAAATATCAAGACCAACTCTGACTTACATCTACTTCTAAAGTGTGCTGACATTTAAGAGGCATTTAACTTAATATTAATTCCAATTTTGAATATTGTCATTACATGACTTTAAATACACTGTGAAGAGTTAAACATGTTAAATAATATCTACTTATTATAAAGCTGGTACTGAAAATACCATGGACAAAATTATCCATGGTATCCCAGTGCTAAAAAATGGAATGCAAACTTCCTTATATGGTACACATGACCTGGTTTTTGTATGTCTGTCCAGCATTGCATCTTCTGTCAATCAGCCATAACAACTTTTTATAGTTCTCCACCCTGATCATGCTGTTTCAACTTCTTGACAGAGGCGGTTCCCTATACCTTTAATGTACTCCATCCTTCACCAAAACTACACAAGCACACACCCACAACCCTACACATTTGGAAAAATTCTATTTCTCTTTCTAAATTAACTCGTGTCACCTCCTTTAAGAAGTCTTCCCTGACTTCCTCAGATATAAATTTATGTAAATATTAATGGTGATAACACAACTATAAAAGGAGGCAAGAGAGATGAGATTTAAAAAAGGAAGGAAAAATACACACCAAAGGAAAGACAGAGTGGGGGACAAAGGGTCTGAGGAAAATAATTTCTGAAGGCATGCATCTGAAGCACAAGAGGAACCTTCACCTAACCCAAATAATAAACACCATTCAGGATTACAATTCCTAGCCAATGAAAAGATAAGAGCTAATAATAACACAAGGTGGGTTGTGCAGATTGGATTCTCCAGGAAGCAGACTCAGACACATTTGGTATGTAGAATGTTTATTGAGGAGTACCAGTGGGATCAACATGTGCAGTAAGGAAGAGAAGGAACCCTAATTAAGGGAAAAGATGACCTTCATTGCAGACCCAGTAAGAGCCAGAGCCACTGACGTGGCCCTTCAGAATTGAGGAGAGGCAAGAGGGACAGCGCTCCATACCCTATCAACAGTCTTTGGGCCACACTTCTGGGAAAGGGTGCTGAATTCACAAACACACAACAACTAGATTTCAAACTCAGATTAAGCTCTTGAGAACCTGATAGCTGAATTTTTAAAATTCTTTTCACCTTTTGGAGCATTATTTCAAATAGAAATAGCTTTATTTTGAAAGCTGGACATTTTTCCTACCAGAAATAAATACAAATTTCAGTTATATGTACAAAGGAACATATGTATACAAAAATTGTTTTCTCATACTTTATCCACAATGTTTAGGTAGTTGCAATTAATTATCAAATACAAAAATGGTTAAAGATTTACAAAGCATATCTTTTCCTCCTGTTCTTACTGTCTTATTGAGCTCCGGCTAAGACTTTTCTTATTACTTTTCTAGTATTCTTGTCCTCTAAATGATAAACACAACAAGGTTTAAATCTATCTTTCAGCTAAATGCTTCTGACATCTGTTATGCAATCTATGCTTTACAGAAGCATAAAAGAGTAGAGAATTAAAGTCTCACACACCAGCAGAGATCATATTCTTAGGCAATCCTGCAGACTAGCTGGCCAAAATCTCTATCCCTCTGGCCCAGAAATGTAATTTCTCCAGTAATTTTCAAACTTTTCTAATATTTTGATAATTTTAATAACATTTTATTTATAAAGATAATTACTAAGACTTGCCTCAAACTTTGAGGTCAGACCGCAACTTTATTTTTCTGCCACACAATTAATATTCTGTCTCCCAGAGTGAAAAAGGAAGATAGATACGGGCTCCTACTTACAAATAAAATGTACCTAAAATCCAGAGATTATTCATATTAACTACTCATTCACACACATACAAATGCTCATCCTCAATCCCACATAATTTAGTCAGCCTCAAACAGAGGGATCCAAAACCACTTTGTCATGAAAAAACAAATCCTGGCAATCCCATTTCCAAACACATCTCTCTATCTTAAAGCTCATGGACAAACAGTAAAAACAAATGATACTCTGAGCAAATAAGGTTTTTGAAACTACAGCACTTGGATAAACTGCTTAAGAAAATCAGATCAGGCAGAGCAGATCATTTAACAATGAATATCTTTTCCTCTACCTGGAATATTCTCTAGAATGAATTAACTTTTTTAAAACCAGAGTATCATTAACTGAGATAATATGGCTTAAGTCTCTATGTTTATTCACCATTTGGAGTATCCAGGAGATCACAGAATGGACAAAACAAAGAAAAAAGATAAAAACAATGGAGATGAATTTTAAGGCAAAAGAAAAGGTCTATATATGGCCTGGGACTCGGAGTAAAAGAGAACTGTGATTGAGACTAATAATAAAGATATGCGAATAAGCTTTGGGAGTAAGAGGGAAAGGAAAAAATTATTTTAGCTTTGGTGCAACAGTAAAACAGAAAACAAAAGGTGACCTTTCATTTCTAGACAAAACAAAAAATGCCACTTTTATCAAGAGGCTATTAACTCAAAAATGTGCACAGCCTGCTGAAGATGTAAGCCCAATGTTACTTTTAGTACTTTTTGCTTAGGAGCAGAGAAATGTATCTTATGCCCAATAAAAGGTTTAAACTGAGTGTTAGGGCAGAATGTTGGGGGTCATTTTCAAAAGCAGTACGGAAGGACAGAAGTAGGTATCAGGTAAAAGCTCCAGTGAAGTTACTCCCTAGTCCAAACAAGCCTACTGCAGGTACTCAATTAAAATGAAATTGTGAATTATTAACCCTGCAAAAGACTTTCATACCAACTACTTTGTTTTTAATGCGAATAGCACAAATATTATCAATTTCTCCAAAAGCTGCATATTTTTCTATAAATAATATATACAGAAATCACTACAGCAACATAGATCAAAACACTGTCCCAAAACTGAGAAGGTGAGAGGAAATATAAATTTAAATGTTTACCTTGCCAGAGTCAAGTTTTCTCAGCATGAGAAGACGTCAATTCCTCAGTAAACATATCCTCTGGTCAGAATCCAGTTTAGTTTAATGCAATGGATCACCAATCACCTGCATCACAACCACCTGCAAGGTCACGAAAAATGCTGGTTTCTAGGATCAACCCTACAACCATTAAATTGAGTAAGACTCAAAAATCTGCACTGTTTACAACTTCTAGGTGACTCCTTTACAGGTTAAAATCTCATCATTGTTTTTGTGTAGAATCTATAATGCTAGTATATTGGCTCCAAGTTATATTTATTCATTTCTACAACTACTTAACACAAAAAACTGAACCAAATGGCAACAGTCCTCAAACCTAACTACGCATTAGAATTATCCTAGCTTTTAATATATACCAAAGCCTGAGACTGACCAACTAAATCAGACTCTCTAAGAATAGGGTAAGAGCGTCAGTATTTATTAAAAGCTACCCACAGAATGACGTCAGCATCGTGGCAGAGTGAGCTGTTCCCTTAGTCTCTCCCCTCTAAGCTACAACCAAACAGACATTCATTAACCAACAGAAGATTCCCTACAAAGCACAAGCGGACATCTGAGAGATCCACCTAGCCATACATCTGAAGGTGCAGGTATTGGGTCCCCAGGAAGCAGTAGAAGGAGGTGAGAGGATCCCCTCCCCCCAGCAGCAGCAATCTAGGTTGTGGGTCCTCAAGCAGCAGCCAGCACACAACTGTAAGATAAGGCAGGGAAGGAGGCAGGCCTGTGTGTGCACACTTACACTTTTGGAGTTGCAGTCCAGCCCAAGGGAATGCTCCACACAGAGTGGCATGGCTCAGCCACCGCATGGGTGCCACTATCAAGCACAGCAGCCCAGGTGAACCACCTGTGAACACAGAGCGGGCCCGCACACGTGCAAAAGAAAGCATCCCCCCTCACCTAGCACACCATCTCAGCCATCCCTGGCCAAGGCAGCAGATCTGCACCAGAGGGCCTACACGTGTGTATGTGACCCACCAAGCAGCTGTGGCCAGCGGGCAAATGCAGACAAGCTCTATTGGCACAACTTGCAGCAGATGTGGCAGGTTCAGAAAACACAGCTCCTGCACCCACCAAATGGTGGTAGGTAGAATCTGGGACCTGATACTACCACTATGCACTGGCAAAAGATCATCAAACACCATGAAGAACTACATAAACACTCCAGAGCAGAAGGGAGATGACAAGTCTCCAGAAATCAATCCTGAACTCACAGAAATTTACAATCTAAATGACAGAGAATTCAAAACAGTGGTCATAAAAAAAACTCAATGAGTTACAAGAAAATTCAGAAAGACAGTTCAACAAAATCAGGAATAAAATTAATGAGCAGAAGCAATTCTTTAAAAAAGAGATTGAAACTCTAAAAAAAAACAAACAAATTCTGGAGATGAAGAACACAACGAATGAGATAAAAAACAATCCAGAAACCTTAAAAAACAGAGCTGATGTTATGGAGGACAGAATTAGTAATTTAGAGGACAGAAGTATTGAAATGCTTCAGGTGAAGGAGGAGAGAAAACTAAGACTTAAAAAAAATGAAGAAATTCTCCGAGAAATATCCAACTCAATTAGGAAATGCAACATGCGGATTATAGGTATTCCAGAGGGAGAAGACAGGGAGGAAGGAGCAGAGAGCTTGTTAAAAGAAATAAGAGCTGACAACTTCTCAAACCTGGGGAAGGAACTGGACTTACAAGTACATGAAGCCAATAAAATGTCTAAATTACATCAATGTGAAAAGACCTTCTCCAAGGCATATAATAGTAAAATTGGCAAAAGTCAATGAAAAGAAAAATATTAAGGGCACCAAGGCAGAAGAGAATAATCTACAAAGGAACCCCCATCAAGCTTTCAATGGACTTCTCAGCAGAAACCTTACAGGCTGGGAGAGATTGTTATGATATATTCAAAATACCAAAAGACAAAAACTTCCAGCCAAGAATCTCCATCCAGCAAAACTATCTTTCAGATACGATGGAGAAATAAAAACTTTCCCAGATAAACAAAAGCTGAGAGAGTTCATCGCCACCAGACCTCCCTTACAAAAAATGATCTAGGATGCCCTCCTACCTGAAACAAAAAAGCAAAGGTTTACAAAGCATTGAGTAAGGAGATAAATAGACAGACAAAATCAGAAAATTGCAGCTCTCTATCAAACAGGTTAACAAACAATTCTAAGATAAAAGCATCAAAAATAACTATAAGCACCTCATTTTAATCACAAACAAAACACAAAACAGAATAATTTGTGACAACAATAACTTAGAGAAGAGGAAAGGGATGGAACCTGCTTAGGCTAATGAAGATAAGAGGCCATCAGAAAATGGACTATCTCATCTATGAGATCTTTTATTAAAAGCTTGCCAGGTGATTCTGTTGTGAGGCCATATTTAAAAACCACTGACTCAAATGATGCTATACATTCTAATTAAAGGAAAAAAGGTGTACAGAAAATGAAAATGAAAAAAATAACTTCTAAAAACTGAGGACACTGACGTTTCAGACACATACTCTTCCCAATATCATATAAATAAAATTTAAAATTACATTGCTTACCAAAAATAGTCTAATATAAAAGCATGAAGTCTCATTTTAAGAAGTCAAGAGTTGCTGGCTTAGAACAGCTTCTATAAGGCTTTCCAGAGAAAATCAGCATATAAATTTTAATTGAAGAGAGCATGATTTTTAATGTCAATAGTACATCATAAACTTCCATGTATTAACACACAAGAACAAACTTAATAGACATACACATTTCAACTTTTCTTCCTCCTAAAACCCCACTAAAACCAGAATAATTAAGTTTGTGATTGTCTTTACCGTGTGTATGTTTGTTTTTAAGATAAAACTCATAAGCAGCAGAGATGAGCAGAACAAACCCAGGCCCTGAGCCGAGCCCCAGAAGCTCAGGGGCTCTCTGCACTCATCTTTGCACAGTGATGAATTCTGGAAAGATGAAGAATAAGGGAAGTGTACATAGTAGAGGCTCACCCTAAAGCTGGTACCAACAGTGGGCAATGGGACCATGTGCTCCAATGATACTTCTTTCTGCTCCTTCCAGATGTGCCTCACAGTGCATTACAGTAGGCACTAGTGTCTTCTCTTTCCTTCCATGACCCCAGCGAATCACTGGCCCTCTTCACTGTGGGACATCGTGAATATGTAGGTTCAGGACCCAAAGCATCCTGCCCATCCTGCCCAGGGGCATTTGCAGGACCAATGACTTCTGGAATATTGACAACTATAGCTACTGCTGGAGTTGACTTAGTGGTAGGCTGAAGAAATAATACCATTTGAAGCACTCATTCACCTTCAGCATTGATCAAATATTTTAAGTAGCGGTGGTCTCTTTTTTCCAGATTTTTGCTACTCATGCTACCATCAAGAAGAAATATAACAAATGAACCTAAGAGTTATAAAATCCTCAAAGGACACATTATATAATGTGGTAATTAACTTGGTCAGTCAAATGGAAGCAACTCTTACCAGCAAGTACATGAAAGCTGCCATCTTAGTCTTTTCTTCAATATGTAGGTTCAGACTGGCAAAGAAACTTTCCCAAGACATACTGCTGCTGAGTAAAACAGCCAGATCTTAAACCTTGGTCTTTTAACTCCAAATGCTAGGCCCTGTTGCACTGAAAGACACAGGAAATTTCCTCCAATTATAAGTAGAAATATAACCTAAATTTTATGACATTAAATGTAAAAATGTTTCAAAGAAAATAGATTTCTGCATAGTCTAAAAAGGGTATATCAAAAGAGGGAAGAAGAAGTTTCTAATTTTCTTAAATTTAAACAGAAACATCCACGGGAAAATATGTTTCCACTGTTCCTTTTCACAACCTACTTTTTAGTATTTTTGGAATGCAATTTTTTGGCAACTGATTCTATGCAAAACATTATTTCATCTGCAAATTTATTCATCCTTTAACAATCTACTACTAGTGCAGTGCTACTTCTTTGCAAAGTTTAATGTGCAAACAAATCACCTGGGGATCTCATTAAAATGCAAATTCTGATTCAGCATGGCTGGAGTGGGGAGATTCCGTATTTCTAACAAAAACCAAGGGGATACTAATGTATCCCTTGGGATTAGCAAGGGTCTAGTACAATGGTTTGTGTCCTATAGAAATAATGCAAGTGATATATATTATTTTCAATTTCTTAGTAGCCATGGTAATAAAACATTTAAAAAATGGTAAAATTAATTTTCATAATATATTTTATTTAATCCAATACAACAAAACCATTACCAGTTCAACATGTATTCAATATATAAAAATTAATAATGATATACTTTACATTCCTTGTTCATACTAAGTCTTTGAAATCCCCTATGAATTTTCCACTTATAGCACACATCACAATTCAGAATAGCCACATCTCAAGGGCTCAAAAACCACAAATGGCTAGCGGCTACTTTTTAAACAGAACCAGCCTAGCGTATTATTGAATTTTAGCTACTCTGTACCTCTAGCTTGCTTAGAATGTTTAAATGCTACAAAACTGCTCATTAGCCAACTATATAAAGCTTAGCCATTAATCTGTGGTATCAGTAGAGTAGATGTTTGTCTTTTGTTTGTTTTTTACATTTTTCTTTTCTCCAGGCTGCCAGACAATCCATGACTGAGTGCTGAAGCAAAGGAAGGACATAATAATTAGTCAAATATTCACACTATAGAGAAACAGGAGGTGGAAGGCTGGGTAATGCCAGGAATGCTAGTGGGAAAAGCGGAAGTGATTCTATTTTCAAGATAAAATCTTGGCATAATTTAGGAAACAAAACTGAAAAGAGATCCGCTTACTTTTATGAATTCAGACTTTTTTATTAACATTTTTAAAAATCTAAAATAAAGATTTGGTTTAAATATCAATTTAAATATCAAACATTCATTTAAAAAACAGTGAAAGGTGTAAAAGATAGCTGATATAGAACAAAATGAAAAGTAAATTCAATTCTCCTGTTAAAGACAAACAGGCTTCTATATGCCAGGATTCCACCAAGAACCAAAGAAAATTAAGCAACTAAGTCAAATAAGGTCTACCACGCTCACCAGAAACAAAGTTTCAGGCAAAGAAAGAATCCAACTAGACATCTGCCCATATATGCCACTTAAACCAAACCACATTTTGGCACTGTCTTGAAGTATAAAGGGACAATACCAGAAATTCCAGCATAGAAATGAAAAGATGCCAACTTATTAGCTTTCATTTTGAATACTGGTGAAGAACTGACAGACTCCATGGTGACAGTGAAGTAATAAAGTGCAAATCAAGAAAACAGGTCATCAATTCCACTATTTATACACTAATTGAGATTTTACATTCAGACAGAAGAGTAGTCAAGACAACATAAGTCAGTGCTAATGTCCTATGTATTACATCACCCATAGTCTTGCCATCACTGCAGAACTCTCAGAATTATACTAGAATATATATCAAGAGATTCAAAATTTTAGAAGGCTCTAGTCCCTGAATTCAGATGATAAAAGCTCTACAACAGAATGATTTTGTATTAAAAACTTAGTAATTCAGGGGCTGGCCCGATGGCACAGCGGTTAAGTTTGCAAACTCCACTTCGGCAGCCTGGGGTTTGCAGGTTCGGATCCCGGGTGCGGACCGACGCACCACTTGTCAAGCCATTCTGTGGCAAAGTCCCATATAAAAAGTAGAGGAAGATGGGCACGGATGTTAGCCCAGGGCCATTCTTCCTCAGAAAAAAGAGGAGGATTGGCAATGGATGTTAGCTCAGGGCTAATCTTCTTCACAAAAAAAAAAAAAAACTTAGTAATTCAAACCAATGAGAGTCAAAGAAAGGAACCACCTTTACTGAGGTTTAAATACCAACCATAACAGTCACAGCAGTGAAAATGGTGAAATAAGAACCTCTGAAAATTCTCTTCTCAATTTTTTCAAGATTCTAGAAATTAACCAAAAGCTCACAGCAATCCAGGGAGCTTTTTTCCCCCAAGGTGAACAACTGAATCTCAGTGAGAAGACTAAGTTTTGTGGTGTTTTAACTTGCCCTACTCCCCCCGCCAACAGTAGCCTTGAAAACCAACAACCTGCAACTCATGAAAACCAGCAGCCTGGCAGACATCAGAGGGTTTAGAGCTCCTCCAAAGCCTCGTTCCCAAAGAATTCTCATTACACTGACCTGTCTGGTGATTCCCTAGAACACCCCACTTATACAGCTGTCTTTATTTGGCCCAACTCAGAGTGGCCAGAGCAAAAAACCTCTTCCCTAGGCCATTTATCAAAAATATTTAGAGACAACTGTTTAACTTCATGGCTACCTGAGATGCTGGATAGCACCAGGGACAAACAATAGACTAAGCAAAAAGCTTAAAAGAAAGAACTGGGGAATGAGCTGCCCATAGGGGCTTTGAAAAGCTTAGACATATTCCTGGAAATCAAAAAGGCTACTCACATGCACAGGGCTGTCTGCACACTCAGAAAAGACCTGAGAAGGCTTTTTTGAGGCTGTGTGCAAGGGGGAAGTAAAGGGTAAGGAAGAATTGTAAATGGCCTGGAAGAGTGTTGAAAAGCATGTACCAACACACACAAAGAGCCTCTTGGCAAAAACCAGAAGAGCAATCGGTTCCAGAAGCGTAACAAAAATCTCTGTACAATCATTAGATGACCACCAAGATATGTGAGCAGAGACTGCAGTGGCCACACACACAAAAAAGGATAAAGACTTTTATAGAATTATTACAGAAAAGTCACTGAACAAATAAACAAGAACAACAACAAACTGGAACAACCACAAGCCATGGGAAGGAGGCAAAATCTGATTTCCAGAGTTGCCGCCATATTGTGTTATATAAAATGTCCAGTTTTCAACAACAACAACATACAAGACATGCAAGGAAACAACAAAGTATAGCCCATACATAGGGGAAAAAAACAATCAATAGAAACTGTCCCTGAGGAAGGCCAGATGTTGGACCTACTAAACAAAAACTTAAAATCAGCCATTTTAAATATGTACAAACAACAAAAGAAAACAATGTCTAAAGAATTATAAGCGAAAATGGTGTCTCACCAAATAGAGAATATCAATAAAGAGATAGGAATTGTTTTTTAAAAAAGAATCAAACAGAAACTCTGGATTGAAAGGTACAGTAACTGAAATGAAAATTTCACTAGAAGGGCTTTTCCAGCAAATCTGAGAAGGTGGAAAAAAGAACTAGCAAACTTAAAGATAGGTCAATTGAGACAGTCCAAGGAACAGAAAGGAAATAAAATAAAGAAAAACGAACAAAGCCTAGAGAACTGTGGGACACCATTAAGTATACCAGCATACACATAATGGGAGTATTAGAAGGAGAGGAAAGAAAGGGGCATATTTGAAGAAATAATGGACAAAAACTTTCCAAATTTGATGAAAAGCATTAATCTACACATCCAAGAAGCTCCATGAACTCCAAGAAGGATAAACTCAAAAAGATCCATACCTAGACACATCGTAATCAAACTGCCCAAAAACAAAGTAGCAAAAGAGAAGTGACTCATCACATATAAGGGATCCTCCATAAGATTAACAGCTAATTTCTGATCAGAAACCATGGAGACCAGAAAGCAGTGAGATAACATATTCAAAGTGCTGAAAGAAAACTACTATCAAACCAACACTGACAAACAAAACTACTATATCCACCAAAACTACCCTCCAAAAAAAAAAAAAAAAAAAAAAAATCAAGACATTCTCAGATAAAAACAAACTAAGAGAATTCATTACTAGCAAATTTTGCCTGCCCCATGAGAAATACTAAAAATAGTCCTTCAGGCTGAAATAAAAGGACACTAGACTGTAACTCAAACATGGAGAAAGAAATGAAGAGCACCGGTAAGGCTAACTGCATAGTTAAGTATGAAAAATAGTATAAAGGTACTTTTATTTGTAATTCTTTTTTTCTCCTATCTATAATAATTATAAATCTGTGCTGATAAAGTAACTGAATAAATTAACAATTATAAATCTGTGTTGATGGGCACACAGCGTATAAAGAGTAATTTGTATGAAGTAACAGCACAAAGGACGGGGTGAGAAAGAAGCAATATAGGAGGAAAGTTTTTATATACAATTGATATTAAGTTGGTATTAATTCAAACTAGACTATTATAAATTAAAACATTAATTTTTAATTATAATCCCCAGGAGAACCACTAACAAAATAACTCAAAAAATATAGTAAAGTAAAAGACAAGGAAATTAAAATAGCACACTAGAAAATATCTAACAGAAAAGAATGCCATAATGGAGAAACAGAGGAACAGAAAAGACATGACACATAGAAAGTAATTAGCAAAATGGCAGATAAAACTTCTGTCTTATCAGTAATTATGTTAAATGGACATGAATTAAATACTTCAACTGAACATTACACTGGCAGAATGTTTTTTAAAAAACACGATCCAGCTATATGCTCTCTACAAAAGGCACACTTTAAATATAAAGTGAAAAGATGGATGGAAAAAGATATTTCATGCAACCTACCGAAAACAGAGCTAGAGTGGCTATATAACACTAACAAAATAAGATTTTAAGAAAAAACATTGTTACTAGAGTCAAAGAACATTTTATAATGATAAACGGATCAACCTGTCAACAAGATGAAACAATTACGAGCATACATGCACCTAACAACAATCCCAACATACATGAAGCAAAAACTGACAGAACTGAGAGAAACAGGGAACGCAACAACAATAGTTAAAAGACTTCAACACCTCACTTTAACTAACTGATAAAACAATAAAAGATGAACAAGGAATAGAAGACCTGAACAGCATTATAAACTAACCTGACCTAACAGACATCTGTAGGATATGTCCCCAACAACACCAGAATACATATTCTTCTCAAGTACAATGGAACATTCTCCAGGAGAAACCATATGCTAGGCCATGAAACAAGTTTTGATTAATTTAAAAGGTATGAAAGCATGCTCTCTAAACACAATGGAATGAAATTAGTAACAGATAGAAACGTGAGAAATTCACATATAAGCAGAAATTAATGCAAATCTAAATAACAAACAGGTCAAAGAAGAATTCACAGGGGAAATAAGAAAATATTTTGGGATAAATAAAAACAAAAAAAACAGAACAACCATAACTGATGGGATGTAGTGAAAGCAGTGATTAGAGGAAATTTACAGCTGTACATGCCTGTATTTTAAAAAGTAGAAAAATCTCAAATCAATAACCTAACCTTCTACCTTAAAAAACTAGTAAAAGAACAAACTAAACCCAAAACAAGCAGAAAGATATCAAAGTAGAAAGAAATGAAATAGAGAATAGAAGAACAAAAGAGAAAAATAAACAAAACCAAAAGTTAGTCCTTTAAAAAGATCAACAAAATTGACAAACTAAGCTACTACTGACCATAAACTGTTAAGTAATACATGTACTTTTATTTAACAGTCACAACCACCTATGAAGGTACATTTGGTACATCCAACTCACACAAAAGTAAAGTAAGGTTGTGAGTTATTACATCATTTACCCTAGGACAAAGAAGCAGGAAGGAGATAAGTCAAAATTTAAGGCACATGTTCTTTACATAATGCTGCATTGCTTCGACCAGTTTTGGGATTTATGAAAATCTAAAATCTAAAGCCTTTTTTTAAAGAACACAATTGTATTAACTTCTTACTTTTGTCAAATACGGGCTTTTAATTATAACGTTCTTTTGGCTTAAATTGGGCATTATTGCAAAACAATCTTCATTAACTTACTAACTTCTCATACTTAGAAAAAGTGGATACTCATAAAAGGTCTTATCGAATCAGTATAAATGGACAGATGCAAATTATTGGTAATTAAGGCATCAGTCACATGTAAATAGATATTGGGAAAATATATTACTTTTACTTTAAATAATTTTCCTGAAAGCATGTTTATAGTAATTTAATTCGTAAATCTTTTAAGATTAAAATCTTTAAGATTTAAATCATTTCCCTAATTAATTTTATACTATTGCCTCAATTTTCAAAAACACTCTGAATTACCAAAGAGCTAATTATTATTGTTTTTACATTGTGTTGTGATAAAACCTACCCCCATGACCACCATCATAAAGCAACCCCAATGACTGCTGCATTAACTGCACACTAAGTGTTGGAGGTCTGTAGAGATAGCATGGGCACAAAAGGTAGTGTAGTGGACGTGCTATCGGCAAGGGCTGGGGCCACAGAAAAAAAAAATTATATATTTGAAACCCTTAAAATAAGTCAATTTTTAAAAAAATTTAAGTTACTTAAAGATTTCAACTTTTATCATCTTAACTAGAACAGTCTGCATATTAAGAGATATGTATATGTAACATTAACGTAGTCAAATAACAAGCAACAGAAATATTTTTAAGCTGCCAAATGAAATACCCAGCTGGCTGCTACTAAAGAATTGGAACATCAGGTGGCACTCTTGTAAAAGAAATAATTACTATAACACAGAGGCTTGAGAACATGAACCTAAAGTTTAACATCATACTGCTTGGTCGATTCAGATTATTTTATAAAATATACTTAGACAGAAACTACTTAATTTTTTTCCAAATCTACAATCCATATCTTTGAGGAAATGCTTCAGATGCTACTGAAAAAAGGAATTGTATTAGGACCTGGATAAAAGTTAGGGAGTTTTCACCTTCACTCTCCCTAATCTCTCTCATTTGAGTTTACAGTAAGGATGCAAGTAAAACATATAATGAATGATGCAACCATATTCCATAACATATTTATCAGTTTGTTTTATTTTTTTTAAATTTGGTTACAAAACATCTTAAGAAAAAGTATTTTTGTTGGGAGATGGCAGGAAAGCAAACAACTGTTTAAGTATTTTTTTGTCGTCTCCAAGCTAAATCTGTGACATCAAATTAAACTAGAAAATACTTTTAAAATAATATTTCTGAATAATATTTCACAAGTGTGTGCCTGTGAGTAAAACTTTTTTGAAAATAAGATTAAAATACCTTTAGACTAAATGATTTCAATAGAAACTGTATCAAATACTACTATCAAATCAATTTAATGATTTGCTTAACTTGTAAAATATAAAAATCTATCACATAAGAGCCTAAAACTTAACGTAGTGAATATTCAACACTATAAAATATTTTTTCAGTTATATAGCACATAAATACTTTATAGTTCTTGTGCAAATATTTACCCTATTGTGTTGATGTTGTTGTTTTATGTTAAGAAATCCTCCCCTATTTTTGACAGCTATTAAACATGTAGCTAACCATGAGGTTTTCTAGTTAGAGATGAAACCTCAGTAGAGAAGCATTTTTTTGTTAAATTAAATGCACTAACAAGCAAGTAGTTCAAAGGAAATGCAAAATACCTGGAATGTCTTCACACTGTCAAATATAAGCATGATATACTACAAGCAAACCAAATAAATATAACTTTCAATTTTAAAAACCGAGGGAAGTCCTGGTTCCAGTAATGGTGGAGTAGCTTGTATTTCTCCACCAAGTTGTATATCTCCAAAAGGTTAAGAAGTATCAACTGCAAACAAAATATAAGATGAGTACTTGAAAAGATTGGAGAGTGACTACAGAAGTATATCTAATGAAGGGATATAAAGGTTTGGCCCAGTCACCCCAACTGAAGGACCGTCCCATTTCAGAACCCCCTACAGAGTCAGCTAAGGCTTTTCTTAAGACTGCACCACAGCCCAACTTCTCCCTCTACCCATTTCTTCCTTCTATTCTCTTCCTTTCCCTTCCACAAGTGTTGATACCAATAATATCCTAATAAACTTTCTTCACATTAACCTCTGTCCAATAGAGTTTGCTTCCAAAAGGAACTCAACCTGCAATAGCAACCAAAAGCCAGAAAAACTAGAAGGGATTCAACCATCTAAACAACAGCCACACTCTTGGATGAGATCCACATAGCTAAGCTTTTCCCCTGAGAGCACGTCCCAATTCCTATGGTGTAGGTGTGCCTAGAGTTAAGCAGAAAGCCACGGTTTTATTTGTTGGAGGTGTCAAATGACAGAGTTTGGGGTCACCAAAGTGAGTGTAAATTTGAGGGTAGAAATCCCAGAAAGCAGAGGGCTACAGAGGAAATCTATACTCTAAAAATAAGCTCAATTCAAATCCTCGGCTGACCACTTAACTCATATGTGCAAGAAAGACTCCATGGAGCCCAGTGGAAAGCAACAGCTGAAAGTCTGAAAGAGGCTGAGCAACTATCTCAGCTGCTGCCCACCTCAGGGAAAACAATTTTCTATTTGAGCCAAGCTGAGTTAAAACTGCCGGGTAAACACCTCAGGCTTTACACTGCATACCTTAAGAGTCAAGACTATGTCCCAAGACTAGGCAAAACCAACCCACTCTGGCATAGTATAAAACGAAGGTACCAAATGTTCAGTGTGATTAGCCAGTAATTTAACTGCCTACTAGAACCAAAATTAATACTCAGAGAGAGATAACAGAAAACAGGCTCTCTACAATGCATCATCCATAATCATTAGTACACAGTAAAAAATTACTAGGTCATAGTAAAGAGAAAAAGCCATCAAAAGAAACAAACCATGCAATGACCCAGATATTGCAATTAGCAGGTAGTTTAAATATAAAGTGACCAAACATTCTAATTGAAATGCAGAGATTGCCAGGCTGGATTAAAAAGACCCAACTACATGCTGTTGACAAGAAATATACCTTAAAAACAAAGACAAAGATAGGCTGAGAGTAAAAGAATAGAAAAGATAAACAATCAACATAGTCAAAAAAAAGCTGGCTTGACTATATTAATATAGTCACTATAAGACAAAGTAGATAGACTCCAAGAAAAAAAGTATTACCAGAGGTAAATGAGATGTTTGCATATTAAAAAAAAAAATCAATTCATCAGGAAAACATAGGAATCATAAACGTATATGCTCCAAATAACATAACTTCAAAATACATGAAGTAAATACCAAGAGAAATAAAGGGGAAAATAGACATCCATATCATAATTAGAAAATTCAACACTCCTCTTCATCCCTAGAAAATACTAGACAAAAAAACATTAAGGATATAGAAAAGTTGAATAATATTATTAAATCAACTTGCTTTAATTGACATTAATAGAATACTACACCCAACTGCAAAATACACATCCTTTTCAAATGCACACCAGAACATACACTGAGATACAGCCTATACTATGCTATAAACTAGGGCTCAAATTTCAAAAGACTGACATTTTTATGGAGTAAAATTTCTGATAACATAATTAAATTAGAAATCAGTAACAATAAGATATCTAAAAAAGACCAAAATATTTGGAAATTAAGCAACTACAAATAGCCAGTGGGTCAAAGAAGAGATTAAAAGGAAATTAGGGGCCGGCCCTGTGGTGTAGTGGACAGTGTGTGTGCTCCACTGCTGGCGGCCCGAGTTCTCAGATCCCGGGCGCGCACTGATGCACCACATGTCAGACCATGCTGTGGCGGCGTCACATATAAAGTGGAGGACGATGGGCATGGATGTTAGCCCAGGGCTGATCTTCCTCACAAAAAAAAAAAAGGAAATTAGAAAATATTTCATAATAAATGATATTAAAAATACACGACAGCAAAATTTGTAGGATGCAGCTAAAGTAGTGCTTAGAGGGAAATTTATAGCTTTAAATGCTTAAATTAAAAAAGAAAATGGGGGGGCCAGCCCGGTGGCGTAGCAGTTCAGTGTGCACGCTCCACTGTGGCAGCCCAGGGTTCAGATCCTGGTTGCGCACCGACACACCACTTCTCAGGCCATGCTGTGGCAGGGTCCCTTATAAAGCAGAGGAAGATAGGCACAGATGTTAGCCCAGGGCCAGTCTTCCTCAGCAAAAAGAGGAGGATTGGCGACAGATGTTAGCTCAGGGCTAATCTTCCTCACAAAAAAAAAGAAAGAAAAGAAAATGATCTGAACATAATCATCTAAATTTCTACCCATAACCTGGAATAAGGACAAGCAAATTAAATTCTAAATAAGCAGAAATAAAGAAATAATAAAGATAAGCAAAGATATATTAACCAGAAAACAGAAAATCCGTAAATTAAAAAAAAAAGACTATTAAAAGTGAAAAGCACCTTGATGAACTGACGTTATACTTCAGTACAAAGATTTAAAACCAAAGAAAATTACTAGCTATGTAGTAAATGACATTTTTTCCTAATTGACTTACAGGTGCCCAATAAATATACTAAGTATACTGGGTCTAAAACCAGGCCTTCCAAAGCTGTCTACTTCCATCATCCGGTCCAGAAGAGGCACTACAAAAACACAGGCCCTTTACTAAGAGGATACCCAAGAGAACAATAAGCATATATAAAGGTACTCAATTCACATGAGTCACTAAGGAAATGAAAACTAAAACCACAATGAGATACAACTGTACACCCACTAGATGGTTAAAATTTTAGAACTGACAGTACAAATGCTAGTAAAAATGTAGGGCAGAAGTTCTCAAAGTATAGTTGAGGAGCCCCATGAAACTTTCAGGGGTCTGCCAAGGTAAAACTATTTTCCTAATAACTTATTACCTTTTTACTACGTTGCCATGATGGTGTAAAAGCAGATGGGTAAAAATATTGGTGCAACGACAAACAAAGGCAGTGTGATAAACTGTAACATTAAGTTGTATTCTTCACCAACATGCACTCACAATTTCAAAAAACCAAATCTACTTTCATTTAAAATACTTAAAGAAGCAGTAAAAATTATTGATTTTATTCAATCTTGACCCCTGAATCCATGTATCTCCTTAATATTCTGTGTGATAAAATGGGATGTATGCATAAAGCACTTTAACTTCAATACACAAAAGATGGTTGTCTTGAGGAAATCACTTGAGTGATCAAGATACAAGATGAACTAGCCCCACTTGTCACTAAACACCACTTTTATTTGAAAGAACAGCAGACAAATTATGGTTACTCAATTACAAATTATGATTATTATGATATTTGGCAGATATTTTCTCAAAAATGAAACGAGCCTGTCACTTCAAGGAAAATAATTGTTGGTATTTGTGGCAAATGATAAAATTTGAACTTTCAAGTGAAGTTAGATTTTCCAAAAATTTGTATCTGACTCCATGAGCTTGACAGATTTTCTGATGAGATTAGTGATGATATTAATAAATGGTCTCATAAGGCCAAAATCAAGATATCAGTCAAGCCAAGCTTGACTCTCTTCTGTGGCTCTGGGAAGAATTTGCTCTCAAGCTCATTCATTCAGGTTATTGTCCCAATTCAGTTTCCTGCAGCTATAGGACTGAGGTTCCTGTTTCCTTGTTAGCAGTCAGCCAAGGGCCACTTTCAGCTTCTAGAAGACATTTACATTCATCACCACATGTCCCCCTTATACCTCTGAGCCAGCAATGGCACACCTAATCCTTCTCATGATTCAAATCTCTCTGACTTCCCCTTCTGCCACCAGCCTGAGAAAACTCTCTTTTAAAGGGCCTGTGTCATTAGATTGGGTCAACTCAGTTAATCTCCGTATCTTAAGGTCAACTGACTTGGGACTTTAATTATATCTGCAAAAATCCCTTCACAACAGTACCTAGATTAGTTTTTGATTGAAAAGCCAGGGGACAGGAATCATGGGGGGCCATCTTTAGAATTTTGCCTCCCACACTTCTCACGGGCGTCAGATCTGCATAGATCTCTTCCAGCTGGAGGGATGGAATTGTTCTTGACTGCGGTATGGATTACTCAAATATATACATTTGTCAAAACTCATCAAACTGTACACATAAGACATGTATTTTACTATATGTAAGTTATACTTCAAAAAAAACCTACACTAAATAAATACCAATACTACTAAAAAACTGCCCTTATCTTTTGGAGATAGGCATTATGCACTGAAATAGTTACTGATGAAATGATATGATGGTGGAAATTTGCTTCAAAATAATCCTGGTTGGTGAAGTGGCTTTGAATAAAACAAAATTGATCATATAATAAAGACTACTGCAGGCCAGCCCTGGTGGCCTAGTGGTTAAGTTTAGCGTGCTCTGCTTTGGCTGGTTCAGTTCCCAGGCACGGACCTACACCACTCTGCTAGCAGCCATTTTGTGCTGGCAGCTCACATACTAAAAAATACAGTTAGATTGGCATGGATATTAGCTCAGGGCAAATCTTCCTCAGCCAAAAATTAAAATTAAAAAAAAAATAAAGACTACTGAAGCCAAGTGAGGGGTGCATGGGAATTCATTATTTCTATTCTCTACTTTTGTATATATTTGAAAATGTCCATAATAAAAAGATATTTAATCTAATCAACTCTTGGCAGTAGACAGATACAGAAAAAGAGGAATTCTGATACACAATTGGTTTGAATACAAATTGGAACAAACCCTTCAGAGATGAATTTGTCTAAATCTACTAACACTGAAGCTGCACATACTCTTCAACTCAGCAACTCACTTTTAGTTTATCCTAAAGCACTCACACATATGTGTACAGGAAACATGTATAAGACTGTTCAATGCAGCATAGTCAGCAGAAAATCTGCAACAATCTATATATCTTTGAATGAGACAATGGATGGAGTTACTATGGAATATTCATACAATGAAAATATACACAATAGTTAAAATGAAATATATCTTCATATATTAACATGGATGAAAATCAAAAAATGATGAGAAAAAAGTTGCAGAGTGATAAATATGACACTTGTTATATACAGTTTTAATACACACTAATGCTATATACTACTTATAGTTAGAGTTATATTTAACAGAAAGAGTATCATGAATGAGTATAATGTACCAAATTCAGGATAATGGTTACTTTAGGTAAGAAGAAAGGAAAATATCAGAGGTTCAACTATATATGTAATGTTTTAATTTTACGAAAAAAATATTTGAAGCAAGATGGTAAAATATAAGGAATTAATGGAGCTGGTACGTTGGTTGATGTTCCTCTCTATATTTTCCTGTTTGAAATAGTTCAAATTTAAAAAAAAAAAACCTAAGGCTATTGTAATAGTTCAAGAGAAAGAGATTACTACTTGATAACTGACAAGCTATCTAACATTAAAGTTTTTAAATAAGATTTTCTTTTAAGAATCAATTTAATCAATTTCAACATTACCTAGTTGATTTATGCTATTTCAGAACTGTAGAAACTGAACTAAACCGAAATGAAAAGAAAGTCTTGCTGACAACACCAGTAATACATACCACAAAAATACAAATTATGAGTAACTAAACCCAAAAATGTGGTCAAAGCACTGTGCCAAATAATTTTAAGATTATAAAAATACATATGTAAAATGAATAGCCTACTGTATCTACATCATTCTTCTTAAGCATATATATCCTAAGTAAATATGGCAAAATGTGAAATTTTATTAAGTTTAGGTGACAAGTACATGAGAGCTATGATTCTCTGTACTTTTCTGTGTATTTTGAAATCTTTCATAAAATGAAGAAAAATAAATATAATTAAAATATCTGCAGAAAGAATAGTTTAAAAAAAAAATACTGCTTTTTAGGAAATTCTTCCCAAAGATCTCCTTTGTAGTTGTTCAAAAAAGAAAATTTTTACTTATTTTTAACCTGCTACCTGAATGAATCTGGCAACTTTTATACAAACAAAACCACCTCTGCAGGCTGGAGTGGGGAGAACTACTCGGCATATGAACTTTATGCTCCTCTACAGGGGAGCCAGTCAGAATAACTGGGTTCTAGGCGGAAAAAAAAAACAAAGTAGTTTTCTTTGATTCCTCACTTCATCATTCCCTTAGTTTCCTAAGGTTTTTAAGTAGGACTTCACAGGTTTTCATCACTGTAGTGGGATGAATGGTGGCCCCCAAAAAGATATGTCCATGTCCCAACACCCAGACCAGTGAATATCACATCATTTAGAAAAAGCATCTTCGCAGATGTTAGTTGGATCTTGACATGAAATCATCATGGATTTCAGATGTGCCCTCAATCCAATGACAAGTGTCCTCATGAGGCAGAAGAGGAGACGACTAGGATACAGAGAAGAAGTCCATACGAAGACAGAGGCAGTGATGAGAGTTATGCAACCATAAACTAGGGAGTGCCTAGAGCCACCAAAAGCTGGAAGAGCCAAAGAATCCTAGAATCCTTCGAGGGAGGAGTATGGCCGTGCTGACATCTTGATTGCAGACTTCTGCCCTCCAGAACTGTGAGAGAATACATTTCTACAGTTTTAAGCCACCAAATTTGTGGTCATTTGCTATAGCAGCCACAAGACACTAATATAATCTCACCTTCCCAAACATTCCTCTACCAATTCAACTAGCTACCTAACACAGCACCTGCCATGACGTTACCTGCTCTAAAATTTCAGCCCACATTTTCTGTGCTCTTCCCCACACTCTTGTACGAGCCTCTACACTTAGATGCTGGATGTGTAAATATGTACAATCTATTGTGAAACTTGCATCATCTGTATAAAAGTGAGTTTGTACCCTTTTTGCTGTCATCTGCTGGAATTCAAGAACTGGTAAAGTGACAGGGCATCATGAAGACAATTACAGACAGGTGTGTGGGTAAGAAGACAGCACTACTGAGCTTGGTCTTCAAATAAGAGAAAATCAAATTCTGTCCCTGGGTGGTGGCAATAAAAAAGAGAGCCAGAATTAAGTGATATTATTGGAGTACAGAGTCTCTGATAACAAGCAATTATAGACTTTTGAGAAGAAATATAACATGATGTGATTTATAAAAACTAATCTGGTTAAAATGTGAAGGCTAAATTAAAAGATGTGTTTAAATCTAACATCAATTTATGAATCAGTTCTATCTTATAATTCTAACTATATGGAAACAAAAGTAATTCGACTATGCAGAAATTCTGGTAGTTAAGACTCAATCACTTTCCTCAACCCAAATCTCCAAGGTCTCAGCCTGTTCTGACCCAATTTACATCCACAGCTTCAGGTTCAGATGGCATGGCCCTACTCTTACTGATGCAGCTTCTGCACATCCCCACAAAGGGAAATGTAGCAGCAAGAACGAAAAACCAAGAACAAGAAATGGCTGGTAGAACAAGGGCAGACGTCCCCAGACAGAGGCAGAAAAGGGACTGCAAGATGAAAGACAGTGGTAGAACCAGGGTTTACACCCACAGAACAAGGAGCAATAGCAGAAAGTGTACAGGAAAGGACTGGAGCCAGACCCAGGAACCAGCTTTCACATTTGCTGCAGTACCCCAAAAACACATTAAAGTGGATGAGCAAAAATCAGGTAATACTACTAAAATCATTGAGCAAATTATTTAAATCAGAGACAAAGCTTCTAAATTATTAACATACTTTTTTTTACCATTAAAGAGTATGTTTTAGAAATTAAAAGCTAGTATCTCCCTAAAAATCCAAAACTAATTTATTAGCAAATCCTATTGCTTTACCTATAAAACAAATTCTGAATCTCACTATTTCTCTCCTCTCCACTGCTACCTTAGTCTCAGCCATCATCATCTTTCACCTAGACTAGCAATTGCTTCTACTGGATCTCACTGTTTCCATTCCTGCCCATTCCGGTCTGGTATTCATTACCAAAATGGTAGTGGGAGCAATATTTTCAAAATCTAAATAAGCTCATCTCACTCACCTATTTAAATTTCTAATGGCTCTTCACTGCACTGTCATGCTTCGGCCCTGCCGACTTCTCACTTCCCTCTTGGTCCACTGCTTTCCAACCTCCACAGCTTGTTCCTGCTACAGACCCTGTTCAATCCTTCCCCATAGCCTCTGTACTCACTATTCCTGGAGTCCCAGATTTTGACCCAGCTGCCTCTAGGTCTCACCCCAAATGTCCCTCCTTGACGCCTTCCATGATCATACTAATTGAAACAACCCCTCCTAATCACTCTTTGCCTCTAACAATTAGAAGCTGGCTAAAGACCATCATCACTCAGTTCCCAACACTCCTATGATTTGCATAACACTGCAATAATTCTGAAATTATCTTGTTGTATTTATTTAACTAGAATGTACTTCCCAAGAGAAAAGGAAGCCTATCTGTATTCACAACACAGAAGCAGGAACTTATTTGTTGCAGTACAAGCACTTTGGTAAACAGTTTGGCATTATTTTCTGAAGTGCAACATTCACATATGCTATAACCTAACAACTCATTTCCTAGGCAGCTACCTAAGAGAAACTCTTGCACATGTTCAATAGAAAACAAGTATAAGAATATTCTCAGACACACTGTTCAGAATAACAAAAACTGAGAAACGATCCAAATGTCCATAAGCAGAAGACCAGATAAATAAATTCTGGTTATAGTATAGAATGAAATATACATATAAGATGAATAAGTTTTAGTGACAAGTAACAATATGGATGAAACTTTAGCAATGTAATATTAAGTGGAAGCAATTCCAAAGATTAGACACAGCATCATACTCTTTATAAAATTTAAAACAAGTAGTTTTCTAAAAAACAAAATATTTTTAGGAATTTACAGATGCAATAAAACTATGTTAGTGGCCAGCCCCGTGGTTCAGCGGTTAAGTGCGTGCGCTCCGCTACTGGTGGCTCGGGTTCGGATCCCGGGCGCGCACCGATGCACTGCTTGTCTGGCCATGCTGAGGCAGCATCTCACATACGGCAACTAAAAGGATGTGCAACTATGACATACAACTATCTACTGGGGGCTTTGGGGAGAAAAAGGGGGGGAAAAAAACTATGTTAAAAGGGAAGCAAGAGAATAATGAACACTGCCTAATTTTTTGAATAATACATTCAGATGTTCAAAATTCAAAAGAAATAGAAGAGTTTACAATATTCACTTACAACTCTTTTTCTTTTTTTTAACTACAAAAACAATATAAAGAGGGTAAAGTAAAAAAAATACAGTCAGTTCAGGATTTCAGGCTTGCCCATATTCCCAGTTCAAGGGGAATACAAACTCAGCTCTCTGGCTCCATGACACAAGTTCTCCCAGTAGATGCCTGAATGCTGCCCAGCATTGTTGAAGTTTTTTAAAAGCCCTTTCTGTAGAACGCAATCATTTGTGTGCCGGCATGTATGACAGCAGTTTTACAAATTGATTTTATATAGAAAAACAGTCCTTAAATGAACTCTTTACCGCTAACAATCAAAAACTGGCTAAAGACTACCCTTTTTCACCTGGCTCCCAACATTCTTCTTTATTCTTTTCATAACTCTGCAGTATTTCTGCCTGAAAGTAAGAAACAAATGATTTTCAACACTAAAATATTTATGGAGTCAAGACAATAATGAAATAACCTAAAAGTATAACAACAGACATTGGTTAAAAAAACTGGGATACAGCCATTCAAGGGACTACCAGGCAGTCCTAAAATAAGAACGATGAAGGAGATACTTTACATGATATGGAATTATATATTATGCAAAAAAAATTTTTTCAAGATACAGAACAATACATATAGTATGCTATAATTTCTGTTTAAAGGAGGAAAAAGAAAAAAATATATATATATAACTATACTCATACTTGCAAATGCTTAAAATATCTCCAGAAGGACACACACAGAGTGCATATTTTAAACTATTTCTTTTGAATTTTGAACATCTGAATGTATTTATTATTCAAAAAATTAATTCTAAATTTTAAAATAATAAAAGATGACAAATATGAAAAACAAATATATTCTAAAGAGCACCGGTATTTTTTCAGAGAGAAACTACTCCAAGGTAGCTATTTTTATCTTAATTTTGTACACTCACAATCTGGATGACAAAAGTATTATCCATGGAGAAAGAGTGTACTGTTCAGTGGTTCTGACAGATCTTATCTGAAGCTTTTTAAAAATTCTAAATTTGGTCTCATCAAGTGAGTTAATCCTTTTCATATTTTGAATGCTGTATTTCTTACCTATATATAAATTAGATTGGCTTATTTCTTTTTTTTTTCTTTTTATGAGGAAGACTGGTCCTGAGCTAACATCTGTTGCCAATCTTCCTCTTTTTGCTTGAGGAAGATTGTCACTGAGCTAACATCTCTGCCAGTCTTCCTCTATTTTGCATGTGGGATGCCGCCACAGCATGGCTTGATGAGCGGTGTGTAGGTCCGCGCCTGGGATCCGAACCTGCGAACCCCGGGCCACCAAAGCAGAGCACATGAACTTAACCACTATGCCACTGGGCCAGCCCTGGCTTATTTCTCTTTTTATTAGTCTTTCTTTCAGCTTGAAAAAGATTTATATCTATTATTACCAATACAACAACTAGTATCAATTCAGGTCCATCTTTTAAATCACTAGTAGGACAGTTCATCCTTTTAACTGGAAAAAAAAAAAAAAGTGGTCTTATTTGCTTTTTGATAAGAATTGTGGGGGTTTTCTCCTAAGTGTTAGTTAATTGAGTATTTACATCTAAAATGACCTGTAATTGCCTTTGTACACCCAACTGCATACTTCAAAAGTGAAATGCTGGTTATGCTTCTTAGTATGGGGCATTTTACACTATTAAATTTTAAACCAGACAATTCAATCAAAAACTGACCATCTTCACATTACTTCTCAAAATGAAAGTGCCAAAGAATACAAAAAGTTAAAAAGGCACATCTTCCTGTGGGGTAATTTTATTAAACACTGTTCTATTCATATAAATTTGAATATATTATGGTGTGTGTGTTGCAAAAGTCATGTGGATTTTTAAGATAAATATGAAATTTCAAAGAAATTTAGAGCTACTTAACTCACATCTCTAGGTGCACCACAGAAGAAAATTTGTGCCTTACTAACCTAACCTACCATCTGCTGGTTTTATTCTAGCTTAGTAAAAATGTATACAAATAAGAAAACAGGACTCTACTTACAAGGTCCCTAATTCTTTTTTCTTCTCAGAAATTTGCTTCTAATTTGAAAGCAGTTAAGATAACAAATAAATTAAAATGCCTAGTGTATTCCAAAATATTCCTGATTTCAGGTATCAGCTCTCGTTCAGGTCCTTGATGTTTGGTCTACCACTAAATGGTAATGACTATTTACTTACCTGAGAGTACAGTATATGTAATATGCAGTAGAGTATTAATTCAAAACCTGGAAAAATAAAACAACATCTTGCTATAATGGATATGTTTTCCCTGCTTACTATCTCAGAGTTCCTTTAAAGACGATACTTTTGAGTCTGGTCTTTTCATTCTGCCACCTCTTTCACAACTGCTGACATCCTCTTTAGTGTGGGCACATTTACACACGATGCATAACTTGCTATGTAGAAAAGGAACACAAGGTCCCTATTCGTAACGCCCTAAAAACAGCACTGGTGACCAACCAGCTTTATATTTGTATACAGTCATGTGTCGCTTAACAACGGAGATACATTTTGAGAAATGCATCATTCGGCAATTTTGTCACTGTGCGAACATCACAGAGTGTACTTACACAAACCTAGGTATAGCCTACTACACACCTAGGCTTAATGGTACTAATCTTATGGGATCATTGCATATGCGGTCCATCGACTGACATGTGGCACACTATGTAGCGTGTGACTATATACAGAAATCAAATACAAGAATGAAAAATCATTTTCACGCAGATAAAGCACACATTCTGCAAGTAGGCTGCACTGCAACCCCTATTTCTTTTAGTCAAGTTTTATCAAATGACTTCCTCTAAGCAAACACTGGTTGCTACCTGCCAGAATGCTTTCCCTGCTACTATTTTCCAGTACTCTATATTTTTGTACCACACTGTATCTCAAACGGCACTTCTGCTGCAGTAGCCTCCAGCAGCACACCCCTGTGTACAGTACTTGAAAGACAAACTATCAGAAGGACCCAGTATTTGCATTTACATTTGCACAAATCTTAATGACAATTTGCAAAATTCCTACACAGCACATTCAGCTCATCTAAGGCAACTTTCAAGTTAACTGCCCCTTATTTCCTAAATAGTCTATTCCACTTTCTCACCCACTGACTCTTCTTAACCATACATTTTTACATTTCTCTACACAATTAGAGAGGAGAGAGGCTTAGGATATCAAAAAAGAGTCAAAGGAAGTTTCTAAGTAAAGTATTTTCTATAGGTAATGACCAGAATAGTGTCTTTAAGCACTACATCAAATAAGTTGTAAACAACTGGATATTTCATCAGTCATTATTGAAGCAATGTTTTTATAAGTCCATTATGTACATGTTATTGCCTTCTTAATTCATATTCAGAGGACTCAGGAGAAATAATGTTTTTTGTTATTATTGCCTCTTGGTTCATTAAAATCTATATTTCACAGAATGAAGCTAGTTATCTCACCTGGGAAATGCAAGACTACAAAAGCATCTAAGGAGTAAAACTGCATCACAAAATGTTAACCATAAATAGATTGAAGAAGCATAAAAAGATTATCCAATAAAGTTGATATCTGCATCTCAAAAACTTCAATATGTAATTTTATTCTACTGAGCCATATTGTGTACTTGGCTTACACTAACATCAATGAGATGACCAAGCACATCCATAGTACAATTTTTAAATGCAGTCACAGAGCTTCAAAAATATAGATCTTAAAAATTTTTTAATCTTTAAGAGCAGAGGGCCGGCCCCGTGGCTTAAGTAGTTAAGCGCACGCGCTCCACTGCTGGCGGCCCGGGTTCGGATCCTGGGCGTGCACCGACGCACCGCTTCTCTGGCCATGCTGAGGCCGCATCCCACATACGGCAACTAGAAGAATGTGCAACTATGACATACAACTATCCACTGGGGCTTTGGGGGAAAAATAAATAAATAAACTTAAAAAAAAAAAAAAAAAAGAAATTATGTCACTTACTCATATTAACTTCTAATACTGTTTTAAATAACTCATTAATACAAAATATATCTGCTTTTTAAAATAAAAAATGCAAAACAAATTGACTAGATTTCATGACAACTGGATGGATTTAAGATATGTCAGCTAATATTGTTAAATACCTTTGGAAAATTAGAAATAATATATCAAAATTATCAAAATACAAAAACACATGCACTCGCTGTCCATGCATATAAAGTTATGATATAATATTGTCTACCATTTATTATCTACTAACTCTACAATACAAATATCTTCTTATTTAATTCATACATCAACCTTATACGGTAGCTATCATACCCATTTTACTCATTAGAAAAACAGATTCAAGAAAGGTTAGATAACTTGTCTAAAAATCACAATACTAGTAAGAAAGAACTCAAATTTAAGTATGACAAATCTAAGACCCTTGTTTCAGACACCAAGGCACGATGGGTTTCTCATGATCCCAAAGATCACTCTGATATTTACTATTTTTGTTTTTCACTTAGCCATTTAGGTTCAACGTAATTCTCTGATATCTGGAACTAAGATCTTGAATCTTTGTCAAAAGTTGTTCTAGAGCTAAAATTTGCTTTAAGATTGAAAACTTCTAAATAGATACTATAAGACCTAAAAACTGTAACCTTGAAAAGAAACATACAAGATTAAGACCACACTGTTAACCAGAGCTACAAAATCAGTCAACTACTAAATAAATATGTAAGAATCAAACAATTTTTGCCAGCCCTCAAGTTTAGCATGGATAACGTCATAAGATAATTTACGGCGAGAGGAAAAGAAACTTCTAAAGAATATACTCTCTAAACCACCCAAGTACTATCTTAAGCAAAAGCTGCTTGGATATCAGATTATAATCTTGCAGTTCCCTACTAGTTGTTCCTTTTCTTAAATATTTCATATGTTCATTTTGCCTGCTCCAGTACATAGATGAATATAACTGTTGATGAGAACAGTAAAGCTCAGATTTAAAAAAATATATATCTCCTTTTGTTTATAAATCATTCATCCATTACACAAATATTTACTGGCCATTTATTATGTCCCAGCTGGTGGGAATACTTCAGAAGACAAAATCCCCACTCTCTTGGAGTTTACATTCTAGTGGGGAAAACAAATGTTCTCAAAAGCTGTATTTGCTTGGCAGTGGTAAGTCCTTTAAGCATGTTGAAGGGCATGGAGAACACCTAGAACTGCTGCTTTACAGAGGGTAACCAGTGAAGGCTCTGCAAGGAGGTGACCTGTGAATAGAGACCTGATTAAACCGAGTGAATGATGTGGATATCTGTGGAAAGCTCACCTAAGCAGGGGACGCACAAGGGCAAAGACCTTGAGGCAAGAGCAGCTTGCAGGCTAGTGTGGTACAATAGGGTGAGTGAGTGACAGGAGAAAAGGCTCCAGAAATAAGGGCAGACCATGTAGGGCTTTTCAAGCTGTGCTAAGAGCCCCTGAAAATAGGGAGCTACTGAGAGGTTCTTGTAAAAGAGGAACATGACCTTGTTTATACTAAAAATCTGGCTGTTCTATAAAGACTAGTACAGAGCAGGGCACAAATCAAACAAGGAGACAGTTTAGGACTGTGGCCTTGGTCTAATCAAGGAGGTGATGGTGATTTACACTAGAGTGTAGCAAGGAGGCAGTGAGAAGTGCCCAATTCAAGATGCATTTTGAAGGTAGGGACAACGGAGTTGGCTGATGTAGTGGGTACAAGCTGGAGAAAAAGTAGAGCCACAGTTGACCCCAAGGTTTTTGATGACTCAAGGTAATTTTCAATTTACTCAATCATAGCTCTAATTCTAACTTTCCCCATAAGCTTGAGTAAAATCAATTCACCCTAAATCTCTCATCTTAGAGGCCAATCATGGAATTTATTTACCGTCCCTGCAAACTTTGAGGACACAGAGCACATTTATGTTAAAGGATTCTTCCTTCTAACTTTCATATTCTCTCAGGAATAATTCCTAACAACTAACCCAAGTAAATGGGGCCTTTACCCTTCCATGTCCTTTCTTTCCCACCCTCCTTTCACTCCTCATGACCCAATGAGGAAGCACTGAGTGAAAAATCCAGCAATGATCATTCTTTAATCAAAAATTTCCCAGACAGGTGGGTTTAACTATGCTTCACCACCATCACTGCATATCTATAAATGTCACTAATATGCTTTCAGAGACGTTTGACATTACCCTGATACACAGACGGATGAGATTTAAAATAACCAATTGCCTTTTCATCGAACTTATTTTAAATACACACACACAACACATCTAACAAACGATTAAGATTTTTCTTATAACGTTACCTCCACAACAAAAAAAAATCCCAATTATACACCTTATTAAGTAGTACAGACTGACTTTCCTATTTCCTGTATGGTCTTTCTACTTCTACCCTTTGCCCATTTGCAGAATGATATTCTTCTGCAGATAACATTATTTTGTGAGCATTTACTCTGTGTTAAGACAGGTAGTTAGCACTCCACTGCATAATCTCATTTATTCATCACAACAGCTCTATAAGTACTATCATTACCCCTATTTTGGAGACACTAAACTCATGACTGATCAGATTACCAAGAGTGACAGGAGCCAGGAGGTACCTCCAGGACTGAAGACTCCAGAGCTCATTCTCCTAACTATCATTACACTAACCACCTCTTAGTCCACCTAGGATAACCTGCCTAAAATACAAGTTGGATATCAGTTCCTGCTCAAATAAAATATCTCCAGGTGTTTTCAGACACCTACAAAATAGAGTTCAAACTATTTATCATGTTAGCCCTTTTTTTTTTTTTTTTGCAACAGGAATGAAAAAAAATTTATTTTCTTTTCAAAAGCATTTTAATCAAAGATGGTGCTATATATTTAAAAATTTTGTGTTTTTCCATCTGTGCCCAACAAACACAACTACTGCCTTTCTTTAAAATGACAGTAATACAATTCAACTGGTAAAACAAATTAACTTTTTGTTAATTTGAGGGTGTTCCAATTAGCAACTCCACAACCAGTGTTACAATGTCAAAGTTTAAGAAAAAAGCTCACTCATAATGCAATCAGGCTAATAAACTGCTTTTCCAAACAAGTTCCCTTCCAACTCTTATTAATAGTATCCATATTTTAATCAACTTGCAAACATAATATATATAATTTTCTGTTCTAATATTTTCAGGTCATATTATTTTATAATTATTTTTCCTTATTACTTAATTTTTTGTTTTGTTTTGTTTATTGCAGTAAAATTGGTTTACAACATTGTATAAATTTCAAGAGTACATCATTATCCTTCTATTTCCGCCTGAATTACATCATGTTCTCATGTTCACCACCCATATACTAATTACAATCCATCACCACACACATGTGCCTAATTATCCCTTTTGCCCTCCTTCACCCTCTTACTCTCTGGTAACCAGCAATCCAATCTCTGTCTATATGTGTTTGCTTGTTGTTGTTACTATCTACTACTTAATGAGTGAGATCATACAGTATTTTACCTTCTCCCTCCGACTTATTTCACTTTGCATAATACCCTCAGTGTCCATCCATGTTGTCACACATGGCTGGATTTCATTGTTTCTTATGGCTGAGTAGTATTCCATTGTGTATATATACCACATCTTCTTTATCCATTCGTCCCTTGAGGGGCACTTAGGTAGCTTCCAAGTCTTGGCTATTGTGAATAACGCTGCAATGAACACAGGGGTGCATCTATCTTTATGCATCGGTGTTTTCACGTTCTTTGGATAAATACCCAGCAGTGGAATAGCTGGATCGTATGGTAGTTCTATCCTTAATTTTTTGAGGAATCTCCATACTGTTTTCCATAACAGCTGCACCAGTTTGCACTCCCACCAGCAGCGTATGAGAGTTTCCTTCTCTCCACATCCTCTCCAACACTTGTTGTTGCCTGTCTTGTTAATTATAGCCATTCTGACGGGCGTGAGGTGATATCTCATTGTAGTTTTGATTTGCATTTCCCTGATAGTTAATGATGTTGAACATCTCTTCACGTACCTGTTGGCCATCTGTATATCTTCTTTGGAGAAATGTCTGTTCAGGTCTTTTGCTCATTTTTTAATTGGGTTGTTAGTTTTTTTGTTGTTGAGATGCATGAGTTCTTTATATATTTTGCAGATTAACCCCTTACCAGATGTATGGTTTGCAAATATCTTCTCCCAATTGTTAGGTTGTCTTTTCGTTTTGTTGATGGTTTCCTTCGCTGTGCAGAAGCTTTTTAGTTTGATGTAGTCCCATTTCTATATTTTTTCTATTGTTTCTCTTGCCCATTCAGACATAGTGCTTGAAAATATGTTGCTAAGACCGACGTCGAAGAGCGTACTGCCTATGTTTACTTCTAGAAGTTTCATGGTTTCAGGTCTTACATTCAAGTCTTTAATCCATTTGGAGTTAATTTTTGTGTATGGTGTAAGGTAATGGTCTACTTTCATTTTTTTGCATGTGGCTGTCCAGTTTTCCCAACACCATTTGTTGAAGAGACTTTCTTTTCTCCATTGCATGTTCTTGGCTCCTTTGTCGATCATCAGTTGTCCATAGATGTGTGAGTTTATTTCTGGGCTTTCAATTCCATTCCATTGATCTGTGTGTCTGTTTTTGTGCCAGTACCATGCTGTTTTGGTTACTACAGCTTTGTAGTATAGTTTGAAATCAGGGAGCATGATACCTCCAGCTTGGTTCTTTTTTCACAGGATTCCTTTAGCTATTCAGGGTCTTTTGTTGTTCCACATAAATTTTAGGATTCTTTGTTCTATTTCTGTGAAAAATGCTGTTGGAACTTTGATAGGGATTGCACTGAATCTATAGATTGCTTTAGGAAGTATGGACATCTTAACTATGTTAATTCTTCCAATCCAAGAGCAAGGAATGTCTTTCCATGTTAATTCTTCCAATCCAAGACCAAGGAATGTCTTTCCATGCTAATTCTTCCAATCCAAGACCAAGGAATGTCTTTCCATTTCTTTGTGTCTTCTTCAATTTCTTTCCGCAACGTTTTATGGTTTTCAGTGTACAGATCTTTCACCTCTTTGGTTAAGTTTATTCCTAGGTATTTTATTCTTTTTGTTGCAATTGTAAATGGGATTGTATTCTTTTTTTTTTTTAAACAATTGTTTTTTTTTTTTTTTTTTAAAGATTTTTATTTATTTTTTCCCCCCAAAGCCCCAGTAGATAGTTGTATGTCATAGCTGCACATCCTTCTAGTTGCTGTATGTGGGACGGGGCCGAGGCCGGAGAAGCGGTGCATCGGGGCGCGCCCGGGAACCGAACCCGGGCCACCAGCAGCGGAGCGCGCGCACTTAACCGCTAAGCCACGGCCGGCCCTGGGATTGTATTCTTAATTTCTCTTTCTGCTACTTCGTTGTTAGTGTATAGAAATGCAACTGATTTTTGTATGTTGATTTTTGTATCCTGCATTAGCATGTTAGCCTTAACGTTATCTCCAATTAATCCTCCTCACTCTCCACATTATTGCCAAAACAGACCTACTGGCCATTTGCCAAATATGTTCTATACTATTCCACCTGTGTCTATTTTCACATTAACCCATCAAACCATCCTCAATCTGCTGAAACCAAGCCATCTCTCTAAAATCTAACTCAAATGCCACTCCCCACGAAATTTTTTCCAAAAACCTGCAAGACATACACCCACAATTTAAAAAAATAGATTTTTCCCACTTGGAGATCCCATAGCATTTTGTAGTTTCTCAGGCAACTGTCATTCTATCTTGTTTGTACAAATTTCTTCTCTCACCTCTCAGACTATAAATTTCAATAGTGGGACTGTTTTTTTATAATCTTCATTTCCTACATATTACCTACACATAAAATGTTTGTAGAACTAAGTCTGGGCATAAAACTTAAGTTTTTAAAGATGTGGGTCCCACTTGCCAATTATACTTGTTGAGCAATGATTTCTATCTTAAAATTTGACTTTCAGGAGTAACGTCAGCATCATGGCAGAGTGAGTTTTCCCCTTTAGACTGTGCCCCCCCAAGACACAAGAAAAAGAACATTCATATATCAACAGAGGACATTTACACAACACAAAAGATGTCTGAGAGACCCACACAGCCTTACATCTGAAGGTGGAGGTGCTGGTACTCCCAGAGGAAGTGGAAGGAGGTATGGAGAACTCCTCTCCTTCCCCAACAACAGCAACCCTGGGACGGGGACCACACAGCCCTCTGCGAGAAAGGGGGTAGGGGCGGCACTCCACAGGAAAACAGTCACTCTCCAATTTCTCTCACAGCCTGTGGGAAATTCCCATATGGAGGGGACTGAACTGTTGAGGAGGTGCCTTTATCAAGCTAGCACCCCAGGAGAGCAGATAGCAAGGGAACAGCAAGAAGCCCCCAGGATCAGATAGGCAAAAGAAAGAGCCCCTCCCCTCACCCGGAGCACCAGCACAGCCAGTTGGCCACAGCACCTGCAAACTGCAGCGGGCTCAGAATACACAGTTCTTGACTGCCACCCAGTAGCAGCAGGTGGAGGCTGCAACCAGATATTTTTAGAATGAGGAAAACTAAGCCCATGCATCAAGCAGTATGCAAACATAAATTAAATCTGTACACCAGAAGGAAAATGACAAGCACCCAGAAATCAATCCTGAAGGCACAGAAATTTATAACCTAAAAGAAAGAGAATTCAAAATAACTATCATAAAAAAAGCTCAACAAACTACAAGAAAATACAGATAGACAAGTCAATGAAATCAGGAACTTCTTCAGAGAAGAGATCGCAGCTGTAAAGAAAAACCAATCAGAAATGTTGCAGATGAAAAACACAATGGAGGAGATAAAGAAAACTCTGGAATCTTTAAAGAACAGAGCTGACAATATGGAGGAAAGAATTAGCAATACTGAGGATAGGAATGCAGAAATGCTCCAAATGGAGGAAGAGAACTACTACTAAAAAGAAGTGAAGAAATTCTCCAAGAAATATCTGACTCAGTTAGGAAATGCAACATAAGGATTATAGGTATGCTAAAGGGAGAAGAGAGGAAAAAGGAGCACAGAGCTTGTTCAAAGGAATAATAGCTGAGAACTTGTCACACCTGGGGAAGGAGCTGGAAATACAAGTGAAGGAAATCAACAGATCTCCTAAATATATCAATGTGAAAAGACCCTCTCCAAGGCATACAGCAGTAAAGCTGGGAAAAGTCAATGATAAAGAAAAAATACTAAGGAAAGCAAGACAAAAAAAATAATAATAACATACAAAATAACATCCTATCAGACCCTCAGCCGAGTTCTCAGCAGAAACTTTACAGGCTAGGAGAGAGTGGAATGATATATTCAAAATTTTGAAAGACAAACATACCCTAGCCAGCGAAAATATCCTTCAGATATGATGGAGAAATAATAACTATCCCATATAAACGAAAGCTATGGGAGTTCATTGCCACAAGACCTCCACTACAAGAAATGGTCAAGAAGGCCCTCAAGTCTGAAAAAGAAAAAAGAGAAAGGGGATAGAAAGCCTTGAGCAACAAGAAAAATACGTAGACAAAATCAGAAAAATTGCACCTCTCTATCAGAATAGGTTAGCAAACACTTAATTATAACATCAAAGATTAAGGGAAAGAAAACACCAAAAATAGATATAACCTCATCACTTTAAACACAAACTCAAAACACAAGATGGAATAAGTTGTGACAGTAATAACTCAGAAGAGGAGGAGGAAAGGGATGGAATCAACTCAGGGAAATAAGAGGCCATCAGAAAATGGACTATCTCATCTACAAGATTTACTATACAAATCTCATGGTAACCAGTAAACAAATAATCAGAACAGAGACACACATGATAAAGAGAAAACTAAGAAAACATCATACAAAATTACCAAACTGAAGAAGTGGTAGTCCGAAACACATGGGATGAGAAACAAAGGAAATGCAAAAGAACCAGAAAAACAGCAACATTAAGCCCTCATATATCAATAATCACTCTAAATGTAAACAGACTGAATTTTACAATCAAAAGACATAGAGTGGCAGGATGGATTAAAAAAAAACAAGACCCAACAACATGCTGCCTCCAGGAAGCACATCTCAGCTCTAAAGACAAACAAAGGCTCAGAGTGAAAGGATGGAAGACAATACTGCAAGCTAATGGCAAACAGAAGAAAGCAGGTGTTGCCATACTTATATCAGACAAAGTAGACTTCAACATAAAACAGATAATGAGAGACAAAGAGGGGCAGTATATAATGATAAAAGGGAAACTCCACCAAGAAGACATATCACCTATATACATGCACCCAACACAGGAGCACCGAGGTACATAAACCAACCATTAACAAACCTAAAAGGAGATATTAACAACAAAACAATAATAGTAGGAGATCTTAACACTCCACTTACATCAATGGATAGATATCCAGACAGAAGGTCAATAAGGAAATAGTGGACTTAAACAAAAAACTAGATAAGATGGACTTAATAGATATATAGAGAGCACTCCATCCAAACACAGCACATTACACATTCTTCTCAAGCATGCATGGAACATTCTCAAGGATAGACCATGCGTTGGGAAACAAGGCAAGCCTCTATACATTAAAGAAGATTGAAATCATATCAAGCATCTTTTCTGACCATAATGCTATGAAATTAAAAACCAACCACAAGAAAAAAACTGGGCAAGTGACAAAGATGTGGAGACTAAACAACATGCTACTGAACAACAAATAGATCACTGAATAAATTAAAGGAGAAATCAAAAAATAACTGGGAACAAAGGAAAATGAAAATACACCATACCAGCTCACATTAGATGAAGCAAAAGCAGTCCTGAGAGGGAAACTCAGAGCAATACAGGCCCACCTTAACAAACAAGAAAAATCCCAAATAAGCAACCTTAAACTACACCTAACAGAATTAGAAAAAGAAGAACAATGCCCAAAGTCAGCAGAAGGAGGGAAATAATAAAAACTAGAGCAGAAATAAATGAAATTGAAACAAAAAAAAACAGTAGAAAGGATGAAACAAAGAGCTGGTCCTTTGAGAAGATAAACAAAATTGACAAACCCTTAGCCAGACTAACTAAGAAAAAAAGAGAGAAGGCTCAAATAAGTAAAATTAGAAATGAAAGAGGAGAAATCACAACAGATAACACAGAAATACAAAGGATTATAAGAGAATACTATGAAAAACTATATGCCAACAAACTGGACCATCTAGAAGAAATGGATAAATTCTTAGACTCATACAACCTCCCATAACTGAGTCAAGAAGAAATAGAGAATCTGAATAGACCAATCACAAGTAAAGAGATTGAAATAGTAATCAAAAACCTCCCCAAAAATAAAAGTCCAGGACAAGATGGCTTCCCTGGTGAATTCTACCAAACATTCAAAGATTTAATACCTATCTTTCTCAATCTATTCCAAAAAACAGAAGAAGATGGAATACCTCCTAACATTCTACGAGGCCAACATCACCCTGATACCAAAGCTAGACAAGGACAACACAAAGAAGAAAAGTTACAGGTCAATATCGATGATGAACATAGATGCAAAAATCCTCAACAAAATATTGGCAAAGCGAATATAGCAATATATTAAAAAGATCATACACCATGATCAAGTGGGATTTATACCAGGGACACAGGTATGGTTCAACATCTGCAAATCAACCAATGTGATACACCACATTAACAGGATGAGGAATAAAAACCATATGATCATCTCAATAGACACAGAGAAAGCATTTGACAAGATACAGCATCCATTTATGATAAAAACTCTCAACAAAATGGGTATAGAAGGAAAGCACCTCAACGTAATAAAGGTCATATATGACAAACCCACAGCCAACATCATACTCAATGGGGAATAACTGGAAGCCATTCCTCTGAGAACAGGAACAAGACAAGGGTGCCCCTCTTGCCACTCTTATTCAACATATAGTACTGGAGGTTTTGGCCAGAGCAATTAGGCAAGAAAAAGGAATAAAAATAATCCAAATAGGCAATGAAGAAGTGAAACTCTCGCTGTTTGCAGATGACATGATTTTATATATAGAAAACCCTAAAGAATCCATTGAAAAACTATTAGAAATAATCAACAACTACAGCAAAGTTGCAGCGTACAAAATCAACTTACAAAAATCAGTTGCATCTCTATACTCTAATAACGGACTAACAGAAAGAGAACCCAAGAAAACAATCCCATTTACAATCGCAACAAAAAGAATAAAATATCTAGGAATAAATCTACCCAAGGAGGTGAAAGACCGATATAATGAAAACTATAAGACATTAATGAAAGAAATCGATGAGGACATAAAGAAATGGAAAGATATCCCATGCACACAGATTGGAAGAATAAACATAATTAAAATGTCCATACTACCCAAAGCAATCTACAGATTCAATGCAACCCCAATCAGAATCCCAATGACATTCTTCATGGAAATATAACAAAGAATGCTAAAATTCATATGAGGCAACAAAAGACCCCAAATAGCTAAAGCAATCCTGAGAAAAAAGAACAAAGCTGGAGGCATCACAATCCCTGACTTCAAAATATACTACCAAGCTATAAATAATTAAAACAGGACGGTACTGGTACAAAAACAGACACACAGATCAATGGAACAGAATTGAAAGCCCAGAAATAAAACCACACATCTACAGACAGCTAATCTTTGACAAAGGAGCTAAGTACATACAGTGGAGAAAAGAAAGTCTCTTCAATAAATGGTGCTGGGAAAACTGGACAGCCACATGCAAAAGAATGAAAGTAGACTATTTTCTTTCACCATACATAAAAATTAACTCAAAATGGATCAAAGACTTGAAGGTAAGACCTGAAACTGTAAAACTCCTGGAAGAACACATAGGCAGTACACTCTTTGACATTGGTCATAGAGGGATCTTTTCGAATTCCACGTCAACTCAGAAAAAGGAAATAAAAGAAAAAATAAACAAGTGGAACTTCATCAGACTAAAGAGCTTCTGCAAGGCAAACGAAACCAGGATAGATGAGGGAGTCAAGATGGCGGGGTAGGCAGACTCTGAACTCACCTCCTTCCGTGGACACAGCCAATTTACAACTACTCGTGGAAAAATTACCCCTGAGACAGAGCTGAAAACTGGATGAGAGGAACTCCTGCAACAACGGACAATCCTAACTGGGGTGGAAGAGGCAGAGACTCCGTTCCGGAGAGGAAAAACGCCGCCTTCACAAGCCGCCAGCTTCACGGCCGCCGGGAGCAGCTCACAGGTACGCAGCCTCCCTGGAGACGCGGGGCCCTGAGCCGGGGAGCGCCCCTGCTGTGGGCATTGTGTGGACCCAGCACAATCGAGACCAGCGGCATAATATCTGACTTTGCTGCTACTAAAGCATTGGGTAGCATCCCCAGAAAACCCGGCTCACAAAGAAACTAAAACTGGCTCTTAAAGGGCCCGCGCACAAACTCACCCGTTCCAGAAAGCATCCTAAAATCACCAGAAAGAAAGGTGCACACTGCTTTGGTGACAAGAGACTCACCTAATAGGCCCTGAGTGCATCTCGGTGAGGGGTGAGACCTCTCCAGGGACTGGGACATTGGCGGCGGCCATTGTTGTGGCCTGGTGTGAGCGTGCTGACACAGACGCCATTGGAGTTTTCCCTGAGACCTGCTAGCCCAGGGTCTGCTCCACTCGCTAGAGCACCGATTTAATCCAGCTCAGCCAGGGCAGGCAGCCCACCCTAGAGACTGGCCCCACCTAACAACAAACCCTCAGGCAACGTGTGGGCCTGCATAGATTGGTGACTGGATTTTCTGCAGCCTGGCAACTGAGCTGACTTGAGCGGGGCAGGGTGTGCACAAGGAGCGGGTGGAGAGTGTGGGGTGGTGGCGGAGTGTGTGGGGCTCCCGCCGTGGAGAGACTGGGTCCGCTTGGGGAGGTCGGGGCGCTCACACGCGGCAGGACTGTGTTGACTGTGTGTGTGGACCTGTGGGCGGCAGGGCTTGTCAGCTGCAGAAGACTTGTGCTTCTCAAAGACCCACATAGGAGGTTTGCCCCACCTTCCAAAGCCTGAAACAATTGGGTGCTCCTGTGCCTGAGGCCAGCCCCACCCAGCTGCAATCCTCAGAGAGCTGACAAGAGACCTAATAGGCTAGAGGTTTACAGCAATTCTAAGGCCCTGAGCCTAACAACCTGCCACGCTGGGGGCCTACTCACTTAAAAGAAATACTGCAACACAGATGTGGTATTAGAACTTGCAGCCAACTGTGCTGGGGCTCCTCACACCTGATAAAGAGACTGAAGGGCCCACAACAACTACAAGCAGCTGAGCATTACAACAGCTGGCCAGGAGCATAACTCAGCCTCCTGGGCGCCTATAGGAGAGCTAACAGGCCACAATAGAAGGACACACGTAGCCCACATAGGGGCCACCCTGGAACATTGAGAACTGAGGGAAGCACACTGGAAGCCTCCTAAGCCATCACTTACATAAGGTCACCTATCCAAGAGCAGGAGACGTAGCTGACCTACCTAATACATAGACACAAGCACAGGGAAAGAGGCAAAATGAGGAGGCAAAAGAATACATTCCAAGTAAGGGAACAGGACAAAACCCCAGAAAAGGAACTAAGTGAAACAGAAATGAGCAACCTACCAGACAGAGAGTTCAAACTAAGAGTGTTAAGGATGCTAACTGATCTGGGGAGAAGAATAGATGAACTCAGTGAGAATGTCAACAAAGAAATGGAAGATATAAAAAAGAACCAATCAGAAATGAAGAATACAATACTGGAAATGAAAAATTCATTAGAGGGACTCAAAAGCAGAGTAGAGGATACAGAAGAACGGATCTGTGAGCTGGAAGAAAGACTAGAAGAAATTACCCAAGGTGAACAGGTAAAAGAGAAAAGAATTAAAAAGAGTGAGGACAGTCTAAGGGACCTCTGGGACAACATCAAGCGCACTAACATCCGTGTTATAGGTGTCCCTGAAGGAGAAGAGCGAGACAAGGGGGCAGAGAATCTATTTCAAGAAATAATAGATGAAAACTTCCCTAACCTAAGGAAGGAAACAGACATCCAGGTACAGGAGGCACAGAGAGCCCCAAACAAGATAAACCCAAAGAGGCCCACACCAAGACACATCATAATCAAAATGTCCAGAATTAAAGATAAAGAGAGAATCCTAAAAGCCGCAAGAGAATGTCAAGTTACATACAAAGGAAACCCCATAAGGCTATCAGCTGACTTCTCAGCAGAAACCTTACAGGCTAGAAGAGAATGGCATGATATATTTAAAGTGCTAAAAGGAAAAACGTTACAGCCAAGAATACTCTACCCAGCAAGGTTATCGTTCAAAATGGAAGGAGAGATCAAAAATTTCCCAGACAAGCAAAAATTAAAGGAGTTTGTCACCAAGAAACCAGTGTTACAAGAAATGTTAAAGGGACTGATTTAAGGGGAAAAGAGAAGACCACAAATAGGAAAAATTATCTATTTCCACGATTAGAACGTAATGGATACAAATGCACAAAAAAGAAGTTGGATATGATATCAAAAACATAAAAGGAGGGAGGAGGGTAGTTAAAGAGTACAGCTTTCAGACAGAGGTCAAACTAAAGTGACCATCAATTCTGTATAGAAGAAGTAAGGAACAGAGAAGGACTACTAAAACACTGAGGGGAAAAAAAAAAAAAAAAGTTAAAAAATGGCAGTAAGTACATACTTATCAATAGCTACTTTAAACGTCAATGGACTAAATGCTCCAATTAAAAGGCATAGGGTGGCTGACTGGATAAAAAAACAAGACCCATATATATGCTGCATACAAGAGACACACTTCAGACCTAAAGACACTCACAAACTGAAAGTGAAGGGATGGAAAAAGATACTCCACGCAAATGGCAATGAAAAGAAAGCAGGGGTAGCAGTACTCATATCAGACAAAATAGACTTTAAAACAAAAACTGTAAAACGAGACAAAGAAGGGCATTACATAATGATCAAGGGAACAATCCAACAAGAGGATATAACACTTGTAAATATCTACGCACCCAATGTAGGTGCACCTAAATATATAAAGCAATTATTAACAGACATAAAAACAGAAATAGACAGTAACACAATAATAGTAGGGGACTTTAACACTCCACTTACACCAACGGATAGATCATCCAAACAGAAGATCAATAAGGAAACATTGGCCTTAAACGACACACTAGAACAGATGGACCTAGTAGATATATACAGAGCATTCCATCCAAAAACCGAAGAATACACGTTCTTTTCAAATGCACATGGAACGTTCTCCAGGATTGATCACATATTAGGCCACAAAACAAGTCTCCATAAATTTAAGAAGATTGAAATAATACCAACCATCTTTTCTGACCACAACGGTATGAAACTAGAAATCAACTATAGGAAGAAAATCAGAAAAGCCACAAATACATGGAGATTAAACAAAATGCTACTGAACAACGATTGGGTTAACGAAGAAATCAAAGAAGAAATCAAAAAATACCTGGAGACAAATGAAAATGAAAATACTACATGCCAGAATTTATGGGATACAGCAAAAGCGGTTCTAAGAGGGAAGTTTATAGCAATACAGGCCTATCTCAACAAACAAGAAAAATCTCAAATAAACAATCTAACAATGCACCTAAAGGAACTGGAAAAAGAAGAACAAACAAAGCCCAAAATCAGTAGAAGAAGGGAAATAATAAAAATCAGAGCAGAAATAAATGAAATAGAGACCAAAAAAACAATAGAAAAAATTAATAAAACCAAGAGCTGGTTCTTTGAAAAGATCAACAAAATTGACAAACCTTTAGCTAGACTCACCAAGAAAAAAGAGAGAAGGCACAAATAAGTAAAATCAGAAATGAAAGAGGAGAGGTTACAACAGACACCTCAGAAATACAAAAGATTATAAGAGAATACTATGAAAAACTATATGCCAACCAATTCGACAATCTGGAAGAAATGGATAAATTCTTAGAATCATACAACCTTCCAAAACTGGATCCAGAAGAAGTAGAGAATTTGAATAGACCAATCACCAGTAAGGAGATCGAAACAGTAATCAAAAACCTCCCCAAAAATAAAAGTCCAGGACCAGATGGCTTCCCTGGTGAATTCTACCAAACATTCAAAGAAGAGTTAATACCTATCCTTCTCAAACTCTTCCAAACAATTGAGGAGGGGGGGAAGCTCCTAACTCATTCTACGAAGCTGACATTACCCTGATACCAAAACCAGACAAGGACAACACAAAAAGAAAATTACAGGCCAATATCACTGATGAACATCGATGCGAAAATCCTCAACAAAATACTAGCAAATCGCATACAACAATACGTTAAAAGATTATACACCATGATCAAGTGGGATTTATTCCAGGTATGCAGGGATGGTTTAACATTCGCAAATCAATCAACGTAATACACCACATTAATAAAATGAAGAATAAAAATCACATGATCATCTCAATAGATGCAGAGAAAGCATTTGACAAGATACAGCATCCATTTATGATAAAAACTCTGAATAAAATGGGTATAGAAGGAAAGTACCTCAACATAATAAAGACCATATATGACAAACCCACAGCTAATATCATCCTCAATGGTGAAAAACTGAAAGCTATCCCTCTAAGAACAGGAACCAGACAAGGATGCCCACTGTCACCACTCCTATTTAACATAGTATTGGAAGTCCTAGCCAGAGCAATCAGGCAAGAGAAAGAAATAAAAGGGATCCAAATTGGAAAGGAAGAAGTGAAACTGTCACTATTTGCAGATGACATGATTTTATATATAGAAAACCCTAAAGAATCCACCAGAAAACTTTTAGAAGTAATAAACAACTATGGTAAAGTTGCAGGATACAAAATCAACATACAAAAATCAGTTGCATTTCTGTACACTAACAACGAAGTAGCAGAAAGAGAAATTAAGAATACCATCCCATTTACAATTGCAACAAAAAGAATAAAATACCTAGGAATAAACTTAACCAAAGAGGTGAAAGATCTGTACACCGAAAACTATAAAACATTGCTGAAAGAAATTGAAGAGGACACAAAGAAATGGAAAGATATTCCGTGCTCTTGGATTGGAAGAATTAACATAGTTAAGATGTCCATACTTCCTAAAGCCATCTATAGATTCAATGCAATCCCTATCAAAGTTCCAACAACATTTTTCACAGAAATAGAACAAAGAATCCTAAAATTTATATGGAACAACAAAAGACCCCGAATAGCTAAAGGAATCCTGAGAAAAAAGAACAAAGCTGGAGGTATCACACTCCCTGATTTCAAAATATACTACAAAGCTATAGTAACCAAAACAGCATGGTACTGGCACAAAAACAGACACACAGATCAATGGAATAGAATCGAAAGCCCAGAAATAAACCCACACATCTATGGACAGCTAATCTTCGACAAAGGAGCCAAGAACATACAATGGGGAAAAGAAAGTCTCTTCAACAAATGGTGTTGGGAAAACTGGATAGCCACATGCAAAAAAATGAAAGTAGACCCTTACCTTACACCATACACAAAAATTAACTCCAAATGGATTAAAGACTTGAATGTAAGACCTGAAACTGTGAAACTTCTAGAAGAAAACATAGGCAGTACGCTCTTCCACATCAGTCTTAGCAACATCTTTTCAAACACCACATCTGACCAGGCAAGAGAAACAATAGAAAAAATAAACAAATGGGACTACATCAAACTAAAAAGCTTCTGCACAGCAAAGGAAACCATCAACAAAACGAAAAGACAACCTAACAATTGGGAGAAGATATTTGCAAACCATACATCTGATAAGGGCTTAATCTCCAAAATATATAAAGAACTCATGCATCTCAACAACAAAAACTACCAACCCAATTAAAAAATGGGCAAAAGACCTGAACAGACATTTCTCCAAAGAAGATATACAGATGGCCAACAGACACATGAAAAGATGTTCAAAATCACTAACTATCAGGGAAATGCAAATCAAAACTACAATGAGATATCACCTCACGCCTGTCAGAATGGCTATAATTAACAAGACAGGAAACAACATGTGTTGGAGAGGTTGTGGAGAGAAGGGAACTCTCATACACTGCTGGTGGGAGTGCAAACTGGTGCAGCCACTATGGAAAACAGTATGGAGATTCCTCAAAAAATCAACGATAGAACTACCATATGATCCAGCTATTCCACTGTTGGGTATTTATCCAAAGAACTTGAAAACACCAATTTGCAAAGGTACATGCACCCCTGTGTTCATTGCAGCCTTATTCACGATAGCCAAGACTTGGAAGCAACCTAAGTGCCCATCAAGGGACGAATGGATAAAGAAGCTGTGGTATATATACACAATGGAATACTACTCAGCCATAAGAAACGACGAAATCCAGCCATTTGTGACAACATGGATGGACATTGAGGGTATAATGCAAAGTGAAATAAGTCAGAGGGAGAAGGTCAAATACCGTATGATTTCCTTCATTAAGTAGTAGATAATAACAACAATAAACAAACACATAGGGACAGAGATTGGATTGGTGGTTACCAGAGGGGAAGAGGGGAGGGAGGAGGGTGAAAGGGATAATTCGGTACATGTGTGTGGTGATGGGTTGTAATTAGTATTTTGGTGGTGAACATGATGTAGTCCATGCAGAAATAGAAGTACAATGATGTACACCTGAAATTTTTACAATGTTATAAACCAATGTTACTGCAATAAACAAATTTGATTACCAACAAAAAAAAAAAAAAAAAAAAAAAGAAACCAGGATAAAAATGAAAAGACAACCCACCAGCTGGGAGAAAATATTTGCAAATCATCTATCCGACAAGGGGTTAATCTCCATAATATATAAAGAACTCACACTACTGAACAAGAAGAAAACAAACAACCTGATCAAAAAATGAGCAAAGGATATGAACAGACATTTTTCCAAGGAAGATATACAGATGGCCAACAGGCACATGAAAAGATGTTCAACATCACTAATCATCAGGGAAATGCAAATCAAAACTACACTAAGATATCACCTTACACCCGTGAGAATGGCTATAATCACCAAGACAAAAAATAACAAATGTTGGAGAGGCTGTGGAGAAATGGGAACCCTAATTCACTGCTGGCAGAATGCAAACTGGTGCAGTCTCTATGGAAAATAGTATGGAGGTTCCTCAAAAAATTAAAAATAGAAATACCTTATGATCCAGCTATCCCACTACTGGGTATCTATCAAAAGAACCTGAAATCAACAATCTGAAGAGGCTTATACACCTCTATGTTCATCGCAGCATTATTCACTATAGCCAAGAAGTGGAAGCAACCCAAGAGTCCCACGACTGATGACTGGATAAACAAGATGTGGTATATATATATGATGGAATACTACTCAGCCATAAAAAAAAACAAAATCATCCCATTTGCAACAACATGGATGGACCTGGAGGGTATTATGTTAAAGCAAAATAAGCCAGAGGAAGACAAACACTGCATGATTTCACTCATATGTGGAAGATAAACCAACACACGGACAGAGAGAACAGTTTGGTGGTTACCAAGGGGAAGGGGGTTGGGGGGTGGGCACAAGGAGTAAAAGGACGCATTTATATGGTGACTGACAATAATGTACAACTAAAAGTTCACAATGTTATAAACTATTATGACACCAATAAAAGAATAAAATAAAAATTTGACTTTCACATAACTAAAACCAATCGAATATTTAAACGAAATTATTTAATTCCTCAACTGTAAGCACATTCCCCCCATTTACAGCTAACAATGGCTAGCCAACAAAATCAAACTCTTCCCTACTCAGAAAGCAGCATATGACAGCATCACACAAATAGAAATAATTAGACGTCATTAAATTCATGAAATGTTTCTTTACAGATCTAATTCTATATGTTTTCTATTCTTCCATGTATGAACAATACATTCTTAAAAATATAGCTGTATTGGCCGGCCCAGTGGCATAGCAGTTGGGTTCGCGTGCTCCACTTCAGCAGCCCAGGGTTCGTGGTTCAGATCCTGGGCGTGGACCGGCGCAGCACTTGTCAAGCCATGCTGTGGCAGCGTCTCATATAAGAAATAGAGGAAGATAACCACGGATGTTAGCCCAGGGCCAATCTTCCTCAGCAAAAAGAGGAGGATTGGCAACGGACATTAGCTCAGGGCTAATCATCCTCACACACACAAAAAAACGTATATGTGTATATATATGTATATACATGTGTGTGTGTATATATATATATATAGCTATAAAATACAGTTTAAAGACAAGAATTGCAATGATAGCAATCCAGCCTTTTACAATACTAAATTATTTTTATCTTAATAATACAACCTAACCCTAAACCACTACTTAAATTCACTAAGTGCTATCAGAATTAACTTTTTTTAATGCTATGACAGAAAAAAGTTTTTCTTAGTATAAAGTAAATGCCTCCTTTAAAGAGTAGCAAAGAATGCGTAGTCATCTTTAATCTACCACATCACAGCTTCACTTGGAACCTTGAAGCCAACTAATTCCATCATGTATCACAGTCTCATCAACCTCCCTTGATCAATGGCCCCAAAGGCAATGATCAAACACTTGTACGCACTTGCCCAAACTCGAGCGTGAGTACCTCTTCCCAGCCCTCTTTAGGGCTAGTGTTTTAGGAACTCAAATGTCATAAACAAACAACCAAGGGACATGTGCTATTATAGTTAGTCATGGTATGAAATTAAATATATTGCTCAATATATATTTCTAAAATTATTTCTAACTAACTACAAATATGTATAAAAAGAAATCTAGAATGATCATCTTGAATATTAATGATAGTTATTTCTGGGTACTAAGATTTTTCTGGGTAGTGAGATTTTGGATATATCTATCCTCTGTCCCACCAGATTTTTTTTATAATGGGCATATATAATTTTTTAAAGGAATAAAATGATTCTTTTAAAATAAAAAATGTTCAGCTCCCCACCTACCCTACTAACAGCATACATACCCACCCATTCTCCCATGACAAACCTCATTCACATCAAGCTTCATCTACTACTGCTATGGATACGATTTACAAATCTATATTCTTAACATCTCTAGCCACCCCTAGTCCCTACTCTGCCAAATTCCAATTCACCATTGCCAACCGCCTCCTAGAGAGCACCTACTGAATGTTTCACTGGCAACACAAACAAAATAAATCAAATATAAAATATGATTTGTCCACATACACTAGCTTATCCTCTTTATTTCTCAATGTGTATTAGGAATAATAAGTGCAGTAAGTCCCCAAGTCACTCGGGTTTAAAACCTAAAAGTTGGGGGGCCAACCCGGTAGCATAGTGGTTAAGTGCGGGTGCTCTGCCGCCGCGGCCCAGGGTTCGGATCCTGGGCACGCACCGATGCACCGCCTATGAAGCCATGCTGTGGCGGCATCCTATATGAAGTAGAGGAAGATGGGCACGGATGTTAGCCCAGGGCCAGTCTTCCTCAGCAAAAAAGAGGAGGATTGGCAACAGATGTTAGCTCAGGGCTGATCTTCCTCACAAAAAAACAAACAAACAAACAAAAACACCTAAAAGTTGTCTTTAACTTCTACCTCTCCCTTACCCCACACATAAAATTATCAAGCCTATCATCCCACCACTGTAATGCCTTTGACATCTAATCTACCTTTCATTCCTACAAACACCACACCAGTTTCAGTCTACATTGTCAAATACCACTAGCAATCATAGATCAAGTAAATAAGATACAGTGCTATCCTCAATACAAAGCATAAAACATGGCACAGAATAACACGAGCAACAAACGTTTTTTGAATGAATTAATTAAAAAAAAACTAGTCTTTCCACTTCCCATCTCTCCTTTCCACATCATTTTGCAGTTATTCAATGTTCCTAAAACATAGCTCTTAACAGGTCACAAAAGCTATCACTTACCAATGTCACATGAATAAAATAAAAACTGCTCTGCTTGGCATTCAAATCATTCCAACATGGGGACTCTTGCCCTCTCCTCAGTCTTATCTCCCATAATTCTATTCCATTATATATACGCTCTATTTTCCAACCCGTGTCTTGGCTTGTGTGCCTCGTGAAATACCCTCTCTCATGGTTTTACCTCTCAAAATTCTGTCTATCCTTCAAAGCTCAGTGAAAATGTCACTTCTCTACCTCCATAAACCCAAAATAATCTGCAGTATTTCCTGTATTAGAGCTCTCATAGCACTTTGTTACTTTCTTCTGTCACTTACCACATACTGATCTGTAATTAAAATTATAAATATATTGCATTCACCACCAAATGAATTTTAAGTTCCTTATAAACAAGATCCACAACTTCTGTTTACTTATTTCCCATTGTACTTAAAATAATGCCTGGCACAATTACATAAAAGTCACCAAGAAATAAGAGACCTATGCATCAATAATAATAAAACATAACAGCAGTGGCAGCCACATTTGGGTGCTTTATATATGCCAGATACTACTCTCAGCCATATATACATATATATATATATAATTTTATTAATTCCTCATAACAACATGAGGAAAGTATCATTATCATCTCCATTTTACAGGTAAGGAAACAGGAGGTAGAGAGATAATTAACTTACTGAAGGTTTAACACTATAATGGTCAATTGTATAAATAATTCTGCAATTAACATCTTTCTATATATAGCTAGTTCCTTATTTAAAATTACTTCATTAGACTCTAAAAATTGTAACACTGAGTTAAATAGTATAGAAGTTTTGATGGTTCTCGTACTTACTTTTAAAATGTCTTCTAAAAGGATTAACCATTTTATAAGGCCACTAACAATGTATGAGGGTAACAATTTTACTGCCTCCTTGTCAGTCTAGTATACTACTATTATTTTCCCATTATCTTAATTCAAGTAGGCAAAAGATAATAAGCATAATTCTTGGTCTTAAATAATAGTACTCTTAAGGTTTATGACCAGTGTTTTGGGGTAGTTATTACTATTGTCATAAATGATGTTTTAAGAGATACTATGCTTAATTATTTATTGGGAGTTACTTCATAGAATTTACATAGACAAAAGGAAATCAAGCACTTAATCTACTCAGATATTCATTAAACCTTTGACAATATTCCATTCATTCATTTATTCAACTAAACCTTTACTGACAGCCCACAGGATCAGGTACTATACTAGCCCCCGGGCATAAATCAATAAAATACAGTCCTTGCCTTCAAAGAGATTACAGTCTTTTAAATGTCAGAGTCTACTTGAGCTTGGGTGAGTTGATTCATGGATCAGAAACTGACTTAAAGAGGGGACGCTCTCAAATCAATTTTAGCACTGATTCCAACTGAAAGTGTTTATTTCACACAGAGAACACCCAAATGTGGCAGAACCAATGAAGGGTCAAAAAAAAGTTCAACTAAAGTATCATCAAATAAAAGGAGTCCAAAAATAAGAGTCGTCAGTAAGAAAAGGTGATGGCTGGGACAAAACAATCTATAAAAGCACGGATGATACACAGACTTGAGTTCATCAAATCCGAAACTATCAAATTGGTAGGATCCTTTGATGACGAATAAGATAAATAAGAAAAAGATATAAGTGCTATTTCCTATAGTATCAAATAAAATTACAAAAACCAATACCTCAAAATGCAATAAAGAAAAGTATAAAACAAACCCAAAATTGAGACAAAACTATATAAATCACTGCTCAAAGAAATAGGGCAATACTTAACCTCTAAGGTACTGTCAGAGATGAAAATCATGCTCTCCCATAGCAGTAGAACTATTTTTAACTGTAGGTCACTAGTGGCAATCAAACACTGAGATTAAACCTTTGGTCTGATCCATTCTAGCAATTTCTAATTCAACCCTCTGGCTCTGTAGGTATTTCAAACTAATTTTCCAGCGTAATCAATCATAACACTAGGATGGGATTTTAAAGGGGTCGATCCTTCAGCCTGTTCTCCTCCTCTCAACCTCATCTCTACCACTGACCATGCTACTAAAATGGGTCTTTTAAGAGATGTATATCATAACATCAATGTTTCAATTTGGAACTTGATGGTGGTCGACTTCATTTTCAGCTCAAAAGGAAGCATTTCCCCCAATCAGTGCCCCCTCTTTTTCTCACCCAGGTCTACCTTCCACACACTACTGTAAATACACTGATATGCTAGGGCCCACTAGTGCTTTGCATCCAGCAAATGATTAATAATGTACATTAAATATATTAAAAACAGCAATAAAATGCCTATTCCACAACTCTCAGAAGTGAGTAGACAACTATCATGTAACTCCCATGTAAACAAACCATGGTTAAAGACCAAAGGTGTCTGTACATTAAAGATATAAATAATGTGCAGACCTACTTCTATTTATCATTCAAACCTAGATGTGAGGCAAGTTGCCAGCAGTCATAAGATTTTAAACTGATTAATTAAATTCATTTATAGGTTTATCTTCTCATACCTTCACACTTCTAGTTTGATGACTTCAAAGGAAACTATGAGACTTGTTAAAGGATTTTAGAGACTTCACAAACAATACACATCAAAGGAGGAGAAAAATACAACTATTCTGACAATATTTCCTCAAGAAGAAAAATTTTATTAATCTGCCTTCAAAGAAACTTATCTAAAAAAGTCAATTCATTTCCTCTTCCAATTCAATATTACAGGAAGAAAAAGACTTCCTTTTACAACATATAAAAGGTATGATACAGCAATCTTCCATCCATCTTTTCAAGGTCATTTTTAATACAGTAAAACACTACAAAATTTATAGGCACAACGTTTGCATTCTAATAAAAATGCTTTCTGGAAGATAATTCTTGCAACAGCAAAACAGGAAAAGAATTACATGTTTTCACACAATTACCTACAAATAACTTAGAAAAGTCAAAATATTTGTGGGAGGGGAATGCAAAGGACTGGTTCCTCTATAGCTCCCAAAACTAAACTTGAGTCTATGGAAACTTTCCTTTTAATTATTTACCCTGTCTTCACTTTAAATTACCCTTAAATTTGTTTAATAAAAGGCAAATAAACCAAACATCTTCCTTCAAAATTATTTATATTCAATCTGATCAAGTCATAGAAGCCAACTGAAAGGAAACTTTGAAAGCTTATCTCAGCCAGCCTATCTAACCATCTGAGGAAGACCTACGTTCTTCCATAGCCTAACATTCCATAATATCCACCTCACAGTATTTTACACCAAGAATGACTTCTTGGGATGAGATCCAAAGAGTGTTTTTATTTATGTCTTGGCCCTCATTATTGTGATTACAGTATTTGAAATTTTTTTAATTTATTTCTAACCAAAATCTAATTGAAAATCATTCTACTGTTTCACCAACACCTCAACAACTCTTGTACAAAACATCTTCCTAAGTGGTGCTCTACACATAAATCACCTCTAGCATTCTTCTACCTAGGCTAACCAGAACAGTTTCCTGCCTTTTGGCTATTTCTTTTGTTGTGTTGCTGTTGTTTGTACTCTCTACAGATTAAATGAGATACTAAACATAAAGCTCATACCACAGCGCTGGAATATTAAGTCTTCAAAAATACTGTCATCACTATTACTCTTTTCTCCACATACTTCCAGAAATCAGGCTGAATCTTTCCTCTCCTCCTTTTCTTGTGCCCCACCCCCCAACAATGCACTGATGACTCAGGCTGTGGTTAACTATGACCATACGGTTTCTTCTGCTATATCTGTGCTTAGCCATATCCTCATGTACTCAGTTGTACTGTGTGTCTACTGTGTACCAGGTGCTGTGCAAGACACAGTACATAGTGAGTAAAGCTGACATGGTCTCTATCCCCCTGGAGCTTGGAGTCCACTTCCTCTCTCACATGGTCATTTAGCAAACCAACAGAAAAGGACAACACAAAGCCACTCAAATTAGCTCTTACAACAAATGATATAGTGCAAGGATAACAATAATATACTGCATTAGATAAGGAGATTAATAGGCTTCCATAAGATAAAGGGCACAGTCAAAAGAGAACCATTCTAGAATTCATTAAAAATAGCAACTATATGGGAGGTGGGCACAAGGGGTGAAGGGATGATTTATATGGTGACTGACAAAAAATAACATACAACTAAAAATTCACAATGTTATAAACTATTATGACATCAATAAAAAATAAAAAAAATAGCAACTATAGGGGCCACCCGGGTGGCACAGCGGTTAAGTGCGCATGCTCCGCTTCAGCAGCCCAGGTTTTGCAGGTTCGGATCCTGAGCACAGACCTACACACTGCTCATCAAGCCATGCTGTGGTGGTGTCCCACGTACAAAACAGAGGAAGACTGGCACAGATGTTAGCTCAGCGACAATCTTCCTCGAGCAAAAAGAGGAAGATTGGCAACATATGTTAGCTAAGGGCCAATCTTTCTCACCAAAAAAAGAAAAAAAATAGCAACTATAGGGGCCTGCCTGGTCACATAGTGTTTAAGTTCACATGCTCTGCTTCAGCCGCCCAGGGTTCACTGGTTCGGATCCCAGGTTCGGACCTATGCACCACTCATTAAGCCATGCCATGGCGGCGCCCCACACACAAAATAGAGGAAGATTGGCACAGATGTTAGCTCAGGGACAATCTTCCTCACCAAAAAAACTAAAAATAAATAAAAATAGCAACCATATGGCACGTTGAGTCAAGCAACTATGACTCATGTAACTATACGGCAAGTTAAAAATATAAAGACACTATTGAGACACAAAAAAAACATTGACCACTGATCTACAAGGAAAAGAGGATACGGTTTCACTGAAAGAACAGTATATTCCACGAGATTTTTAGCTTTTTAGAAAAAAAAAATCATATGAAATAAAGGAAAATATATGTACTAGAGCAGAAACGAACTCAGAGGGATGGATTCTTAAGGACTTCACGTATTTATTAAAAGCACAATTAGCATTAATATTGATATTTTTATTACTAGTCGATACTCAAGAAAAGAGGTGCTCATGCCAGGTCATGACTACAGACTACTAGCTGAGACCCTGCTGCTGACTCAGAGTCACGCTAGCAAAGTGGTTTCCCAAAGTATACTCATTTTCTACCACATGAAAATCTATCTCAAACTGTTTTTCAATATGTGGCATTCTTGAAGGGCTGCAATTCAAGAGAAAGACTGTAAGAAGAAGGAATATAACAATAAATGATATCCAATTTATTTATTTGAGAAACATAACTAAGTAAAGAAACAAATGAAATAATAGAAACACTTGATATCCATCAAACCTCTTAGTTCTTTAAAAAAAACATTTCTTTTTATGAAAATATCTAGCGGCAGCAATACTAGAGAAAGCAATGCCGGTGCTTCTGAAGTCCAATATATCTAGGATTAGATTCCTACTCTGCCACTTCACGGCCTCTCTGGTAGCAATAATCTTCCTCTTTAAGCCTGTGATACCTCCTCTACAAAAAGGAAAAAGCAAATGTCTGTGTTTTTGCTGTACTTCTAATAAACATGTATAAGAATATGACTATCAACTGCTTTGAGAATTTTATGCTGGTGTCTATTTTCCCTAATTATCTTATGCCACTGAAATATAACCTCTGAAATCAATGAAGATATCTCATTTTACATATTGAATTACTACCACAAGAATTTTATTATCCTAAAATCTTGAATACTTTTATTTCTTAATATTGATTGCTATGATGAATAAAAACAGCAATTTATCTACAACACAGCTTTAAAAAAATTAATCAGACTGAACCTGTGGAGAATTTTTTAAACCATACTTAGAAAACCATTTTACTGCTAACAACTGGTCCATACAGAACAGTAAGGCTGCATACTCATCTCTTCCTACCATTGGAAGTGAAATATCATACTTCTTTGTTTTGCTCTAACAAATATTCTCATTTTCTATCCTGTAGCAGAATTGTTTCTGAAACTACTATGTCACAAGCTTTTCAACTGTCTAATCCTTGAATACACTTGTGTTTTTCTTAATAGGTTTATGGAATTTTTCATCTGTTTTGAAGAGTTTTAACTATTATACCATTAAAGAGAAAAACAAGAAGGAAGAAAATCAATGTATATTAAGCACCAAATGTGTGCCAGACACTATAAAAACTAGCCTACATATGTCATATCTCATTTAATCTTCAAAAACATCCTGTGAGAAAAGTAAAGCAGGAACCACCACCACCCCTACCCCCTCGCCCCCAATAACACGGCCGGTCACTGGAAGAGCCTGGATCTGAATCAAAGCAATCTTTACTCCAGCCTATGCTGCTATTACCTGTGATTTTGGCTTTTTAAAAAACTGCACTGCTTTTTCTAAGTATAAAAATAATACCTGTACATTCCCAAAATCCTGGCAAATACAGAAAAATACAAAGTAAAGTAAAAACTATCTGAACTTCTACTTTCCAGAGATAACCACTGCTTATATCTTAGTGAATGTTCTTTCTTTTTTATAAAATAGAATATTAAGTTTCAGGGGTTTTTTAATTCTTTATTTTAAATTAAAAATTAATATATAAATACACTTTCATTATTAAAATTCAAGTAGGAGTCAAAGTGCACCTTTTCCTGTCTCCAATTCCAGTCACCGCTAATAACAGTTTGTCTAAACAGACTTTTTTCTATACCTGTACATGTCTACATATGAACATAAATATGGTTCATTTACCGTATTTTTATAAATATCTTATTTTGTGTGTGTGTGTGTGTGTATTATTCTATACCTTGCTTTTTTGCATGCAATGTGGCTTGATGATCTTTCCAGTTCTGTATATACAGGTCTGACTCATATTTTTAATTGCTAGATATTATTCGATAGAGCTTAACTTCTTATAGAATTCTGCATACCTTTTTCACTTTTATATCATAATTTTCCCTTGTTATTAAACAGTCTTCAGAAATAAACTTTATAATGGCTAAGTAACATTCCTCTATATGGATAAACAATAATTAACTATTTTTTGTTGGACATTAAGGTTTACCAAATTTTCGCCATTAGATATAATACTACAATGAGTATCTGGTTAAATTTTTTTGCACATTTTATATTACTTTCTTAGGACAAGATCCTAAAAGTGGAATTACTAGGTTAAAAGTAACATTTCAAGACTCTTGATACATATTCCTAAACTGCCCCTCAGAAAAATCATACCATTTAACATACCCACAGCGTGTATGAACTACATTATTTTTGCCTTTTAAAGAGTTATTAATTCAAGAAACAGATGCTTAAAAAGTTACACTGAAGGCTAAAATCCAACCTCAAATTTGTCTTAGAACCTGAAAATACCTTATAATTTAAACAGATAATTGTTATTTCTTAGATGTTGGGTAAGAAAATTCTAAAACAGCAGACAAGAGTAAATTGATCCTATCTTGATGAGGCACCACTAAGTAACTCCAACAGTGATGGTGATAAGATAGTAAACTTAGCAAGACATCGTTACTTTGTGGTTTACAGACTCCCCCTTTTCTCAAGCATTTCTCCCTTAATAAAATATAATGTGCTCCCAAAACCCTGACTATAGAATACAATTCTGTTAAATGAATCATTTGTCCACCAGCCTAAATCACAAAATCTTGGAACAGTTTCACTAAGAAGAAAATGTGCCTCTGAATGTAAAAAACACATGGCAGAAAACAGTAAACTTTTAAAAATAAGTGGACGAGGGACTGGCCCAGTGGTGTAGTGGTTGTTTGTGTGCTCCGCTTTGGCGGCCCAGGGTTCACAGGTTCGGATCCCCGGTGCAGACCTACACACTGCTCATCAAGCCATGCTGTAGCGGCTTCCCATATACAAAAAATAGAGGAAGACGGGCACAGATGTGAGCTCACGGCTCATCTTCCTCAGCAAAAAGAGGAAGACAGGCAACAGATGTTAGCTAAGGGCCAATCTTCCTCACCAAAAAAATAAAAAATAAAAAAAATAAGTGGACTATATGAATACATGAAAATGTATTCATGAAAACACAGCAATGACATCTAATTTGCTCAATGTTTAAATGCAATTAATTTTAAAATTATATATTTGACAGAAATTTGTCTAATAATCTTACTGAAACACAACATACAAATTACACATATTTGTAACTAAAATATTATCGAAGAAATAAAGCAGAAAATATTGAAGGTTAAAGACAACAAAGGACCTCTACCACAAACATGCCAACGTGATTACATGCCTCACCCTTGTATTGTAACCACCACAGAAAAAGGAGACAATTTATAGCTTAGAACCAATTCTAAACTAACATTAACTTCACTTCTACAGTATAATTCTATAACTTTAACACCTTTACCATCACTTACACTAATTGGTCTATTTCCGTCTTAACAGCTTTACTCTCAGCTGTAGTCATGTCTAATCTTTGATTACCAATGGAAGAAAACAACGAACTCCACTAGGATCTACTGTCAAAAAACTGGTTAAGAGGCAATAATGGTCAGTTAGCTAATTAGTAGACGGTACCTGTGCTAAGTGTACTGCTTTCAGGTTGCTGCTTATGCTAATATAGTGCCTTCGGTTAACAGTTTAACTGGCAACTTCTGTCCTCCACAGGGGATGCCAACTCATCAAAGATATTTGCTGAACTGAGCAAAATATTGATCACAATTACAAATTAGTTATTTCTATTAATCAAAACAAACACAGTACAGTGAATCAACACTTCAGGAAAGAGTCAATAGGAACAAGCTATTAGATATAAATGGCAGAGCAGGCCCTCCAAATTCAACCGTGTAAGAAAAGCAAGGTTCAAGTGTATTTATAGTTGAATTAAAGCAACATATTACCGTAAAGTAATGAGTGACTTTGCCAGCACGCCTAGAGGTAAATGACTCCTTGATGTAATGATACAGCCACGGTTTAAAACATTAAAGCCTTTGTAAATGCTACTCCCTCCACTTGGCATGCTCTAGCCTCTCTCTAAGCCCAACTCTAAACCCAACCAGGGAATCTCACCTAGGAAAGCTCCCTGAATTCTCACAAAGGCAGCTCAGTAAAATTATTCTGGCTTCAAAACGGGGGAAGAATGAACTCGAATGGCAAATTCAGAGAGAGCAATAGGGAACCTGCTGCCATAACTGAAGAGAGAGAATATCTATCAGAACTAGGGTAGTAGCAGTAGAGATGGAGAGAGGCAGAAAAATTTGACATTGGTTTAAAAGGTGTAAAAGTAGAACTACATAAATAAAATAAGCCCAGGTGTGCTTTTGGGGAAGGGACTAGAGAGCCAGAGAGTAAGTTAAGAAGGCAGGAGGAAGATCAGCAGAGAAGGAAACAGAAAGAGAACAAGGAAGGGAAGGGCACCAAACCTACCTAACTTTAAATAAGACTGGTCCTCATCTGGCCCTCCTACTCCTAGACAGTTAGGGAGTAATCATCTAAATGTTGTAAAAAAAAGAGCCATCCCTCTCCCTGTTCATTACCTTGTTTTGCTTCTTAAACAAGAACTTCATGATATAAGTAGACAGATCATATCTATGAATAAGGACATACTCTGTGTTACCAGATAAGGCCATAGTTTATGCAAAGGTAAGTATACAAATTTCATTATTTTCCAATCCAAGCAAAAAGAGTAGTAGACAAGAGTAGTATATGGAACATGCAGTACACATTCATTTTAGATGCTCGTTTCCATAAGCACTCACACACAGACCCATAATATTTTCAGAATATGTTTTGCACAGAGAGCACAAAAGGCTAAATCTAGCCAGGTTATATACTCTTAACTAATTGTATACTGAGGAAAAATAGTCCACAATATATGAAAATCTGATACTAACACCTTGCACTAGAAACTTTATACTTAACTGGAGTAGAAAGCCTGAATCCTCTCAGGGCAATCAGAAATTACTTACTCATAGAAACAGAGAGTAGACTTGTGGTTGCCAGGGGCTGGAGGGTGGGGGAAATGGGGAGATGCTGGTCAAATAATACAAATTCCAGCGCTAACATGAATAGGTTCTGGGAATCTAATGTACAGCATGGTGACTATAGTTAAGAATACTGTATTGTATACTTAAAGGTTGCTAGGAGGGTAGATCTTAAATATTCTCTATAATGACAACAAAAAATTGTAATTATGAGAGGTGAAGGATGTGTTAACTAACTCTATATGGTAAACTTTTGCAATACATATGTGTATCAAATCATCACATTATACAACTTAAACTTACACAATATTATGTCAATTATATCTCAGTAAAGCTGGGAAAAAATTATTTATTGTTACCAGTATGCAAACACACGAAGTTATAAGCCTGTGGCATACAATACTAGTTAGAAAGTTCTGTGATGACAGGAATCACATCTATTTTGCTCATCCTTATATTCCCAGTGCTTATAAAGTATTTGAAAATCAATATGCACTCAATAAATACCTGTTTAACAAATGCTGCCACTGAGATCTTTAGGCAAAAATATGTACCTGACCCGCTAACACAGGAGAACTTCTGCCCACCATATGGTTGTATAAATGGAGTGCTCCCAGGTATCAGAGCAAATGCGGGTTGGCTACTTATTCTAACTCAAACAGGATATAATTATGCAATTTTTAACTGTTCAAGTTTAATTCCATTAAAATTAGATTATAAATGAAATGGTATATTCTTTATTTGAAATTAAAAGCAAATAGAGCCAGCCCTGATGGCCCAGTGGTTAAAGTTCAGCACACTTGGCTTTGGCAGCCTGGGTTCAGTTCCCCGGCCTGGAACCACACAACTCATCTGTCAGTAGTCATGCTGTGGCCACGGCTCACACAGAAGAACTAGAAGGATGTACAACCAGAATATACAACTATGTACTGGGGCTTTGGGGAGGAAAAAAAAGAGAGGAAGATTGGCAACAGATGTTAGCTCAGGGCAAATCTTTCCCAGCAAAAAAAAAGCAAATAGATGTGATTAGAGCCTTACATGCCTAACTCACATTCAGATCCAATTTGTGATTCAAACATGAACCCTTACAACTCACCATTTATTAACTGAAAGGGGAAAATAAAAACTCATACAGCCCACATGCATATAGATCTCTGATCACCTGGCCCCCTATTTTTTTCCCCCCCAAAGCCCCAGTAGATAGTTGTATGTCATAGCTGCACATCCTTCTAATTGCTGCATGTGGGACGCGGACTCAGCATAGCCGGAGAAGCGGTGCGTCGGTGCACGCCCAGGATCCAAACCCGGGCCGCCAGCAACAGAGCACATGCACTTAACCGCTAAGCCACGGAGCCGGCCTGGCCCCCTATTTTAAAAACTAGAAAAAAGGCTCCCCAAAGTTATTGTGGTGATCAGATATTTTCAACTTCCCAAGACAGTCTCAATTTTAAATAATGCATCATATATGCTGACGTGTCACATGGTAACGTGGAAAACACACTGTATTCAGAAGGCTCCTTACTTCCCTTCCTCCTTCCTATTCTCCACACGCCAAAGAAAATAAGTAACATTATGAATGATCAATTTAAATTTTACTTTAAAACCTTCTTATTTCCCCCAATTGAATGCAGAGAAATGGAAGGGGAAAAGAAAGCAGGATATTGAGGAGAAATTTCTTCCAACTGACAATTTCATGTTGTTACTAACAAAGATCATTGCCTTTAAATGTCATGCACAGATGATTCATTCTTCCAGATGGATTTGTCTTATTTTTATTTCACTATTCCTGTTTCATCTTTTTGAAGCAAACTAATTCCCAAAACATGGCATCTACAGAGTTGGTCATCATAAGCAAAACAGCTAATTCTTACAAATGAGAAAATTAAGCATCAGTGCAATTAAATACACACATTGGAACCAAATATTTGATTACTGCACACTGCAGTGATTTACGCTAAAAGTGCACACTGATTTTAAATGTGATGTTTTGTATATGCACCAAGACATTATTTTCGGTTTACTCATAAATCTGAAAATCCATTAAGAGGTTAGAGGTCCTAACTGGGTTCTCTTGATAGCTAAGAGAATTAAGCCAGTATTTCAGTCAGCTGATTGAGGGATGTGAATGGTAGAAGTTAGGAGGCATGCAAAATGAATATTAACTCCACCCAGTCAGTTGACAATCGCCAAGGTTAGCTAAGGCCATCTTAAAGAACAAAGCTAGAAACTTAACACTAACAGTTAACAAAATCTGCTTTAAAGCTATAGTAACTAAGACAATATGGTATTCGCAAAAGGGTAGGAAAACTAACAGAACAGAATACAGACAAGAAACAACCCACACATATTTGGTTACCTGATTTACGATAAGGCTGACAATGCAGTGTAGCAGAGAAAGGATAATCTTTTTAATAAATGGTGCTGACTCAACTATATATCCATATGGAAAAAAACGTATTGTGACCCCTCTCATATCCTATATGAAAATCAATTCTAGATGGATTGCAGATCTAAATATAAAAGGTAAAACAATAAAGCTTTTATAGAAGAAAACATAGATCATCATCTTTGTGACATTGGAGTAGGCAAAGATACTTTTTAACAGTACCCAAAAAGTACTAATCATAAAGGAAAAGCTGATAAATTGGGTTATATTAAGACCTATTCCTCAAAACACACTTAAAGAGTGAAAGAGTAACTCAGAGAACAGGAAAAGATATTCACATACAAATATCTGACAACGGATTAGTATACAGAATATAAAAAGGACTCCCACAAACAATAAGAAAAGATATACAACTCAATAGAAAAATGGGCAAAAGATTTGAAGAGGTAGGTGTTTCACAAAATACCCACCAAAATGATTAGGTTAAAAACAATGACACCACCAAGTGCTCGAGAGAATGCAGAAGGGGTAAAACTCTCATGCTGATGTCCTATGATCTGGCAGTCCCGTTCCAAGGTATATACCCAACAGAATACTTACATATGTTTACCAAAAGATATGTTCTAGAATTTTCTTAGCAGCAGTATTCATAATAGTCAAAACCGGAAACAATCCAAGCACCCACCAACAGTAGATAAGTAAGTTGATATACAGTCAGTCAGACAACGGAATGCTACACAGCAATGAGAATGAATTATCTATAATTATATATAACAATATGGATAAATCTCACAGAGAATGATGAGCAAAAGAAGCCAGACACAAGGGAGTATATTCTGTATGATTCCACGTATATAAAATACAAATACAGGCAAAAACTAATCTATGCTGTTAGAAATCTGGATACTAATAATCCACAAGGGCAACAGAGGAACTTCTTTGTTTCTTGATCAGATGCTGGTTACACAGATATGTTCAGTTTGTGAAAAGTCATAGAGCTGTACATGCATGATCTCTGTACTTTCCCTGTATGTATATGACACATGAATAAGTTAAAAAAAAAAAAAAGGAAATAATCTCCACAATTAACCTTGGTATGGAGAGAGATCAGGTCATCAGTCAGATTCCTATCCTTAACCAATCCAGATGACCCTAATTGTGCTACAACTACCCAAAATCCCCTCCACTCAGAGGAAGTTCTAATAATTTCAATACAGATTATGTAGCCAGATGAAGCGAGGGACTTGAAATGAAAGAGAGGATGATAATGGCAGTAGGAAATGCTAGACTATTTATGAATTCTTCCTTGCATTTCCTTCAAACCTCTAGCAATAACCAATATCCATCCAGCTGGACATCCAGCTGGTCCAATCAAGTATAAAAGACAGAAATAATTCCAAAAATCCCAGGGGCTTCTGGATTTGAAGTTAGATAAAATCCCTGGTTGAATTATAATCAGAAGATTCCAAATCTGAAAGTATGTTATAAGGGGCATGTAAATTATTATATCAGTTAGGGCTGATGTTCTGATGCCTGTAACAGAAGTCTAAATTACAGTGGCTTAAACAAGATAGGGGTTTACTCTCCTCATGAAATGGAAGTTCAGAGAGATGCACTTGCTGACATTGGTCTGGCAACTCAAGAATATATGGGCTAAGATCTCTGAAATCTCTCGGCTTTTCTCTCAAGAATATTTGTCCAGCTCCAGTCATCATGTCTAACTTCTAGGCATGAGGAAAAAGAAATGGGTAAAATGGCTCTCCCAAAAACTTCATCCAGAAATTTCTGCCTACATCTCACTGACCAGAACTGTGTCACATGGCTACCCCAGCTGGAAGACAGGCTAAGAAATGTGTAGTTTTTTTAGCTAGGCACACTTCTGCTTCTAACAAAACTTACATTCTATTAGAAAGGGAGAGGGGGGAAATGGATGCTAGATAGGCAAGTAGGATTCTCTGCCACAGCTATGATGAGCACTTGATGTGTTCACTAATATTGAATATCTTATTTTAATCTAGCAATTTATAAGTTTCTGGCTCATGGCACTAGAAGCAATTTTCTGTGGTACAATTCCAGCAACTTTTTCCAAAGTATTTTTCATATCATTTGCCACAGAAAGAAATGTAAAAGTTCAGTCACTATAACATTAAAAGGCCAGGCACAGCCACCATTTCTGCAGCTAATAGCTATAGATCAATGTCCAGACTGCTTTCCTTTCATATTTCAATTTTAACCTTTTAAAAAGAAAATTACAAAAAAGCTGAATAAAGCTTTCTAAAATACTCAGTTCTTAGATGTAGTAAGTTAATAATGAATCAAAAAAAACAATAGAACTTCTTAAATTCTCAAAAGAGCATTTATTTCCTGACAAATTTTTTCAGAATGAACAATGAATTCTCAGTCTGCCCTTTTCTGACCTAAAGCATTATTCACCATTCATCCAAATTAACTTATCTAGCATTTGCCATTTCATAAATCAAGTAATGTGGCACTTTTCTGTGAAATATAGTTATAGCATCACAAACTTTTCCTCTCGACATAATAGGTGTGAATAATGCCATATTTAGCTAGTACTTTCCATATTCTTCAGTCCTCTTCTTTATCTTTTCCCTGCATAAACCATCCATTTTAATAAAATGGAGTGGACTGTTCAAAAAAAATTCTTTTTTTTGTCTAAAATAGTAACAACACATTTCATGGAAGACTTTAAAAAGGGAATATTCAATTCACTAAATGTTACATGGCAATTTTAACACATTTCATCAAATATATTCTCTATTTTGTGCAAAAGTTTGCTTGTTCTCTCTTAAACAACTATCACATTAAAGTCTAAACTAAGTTCAATACATATCACAGGAAATACTTTAATTAAAATAAACCAAAGCTATACATTGATTAACCCAAGGAAACTGAATTTAATTTTTTTTTAATCTTTGCAACATTTAAGAACTATCTCCTCTACCAGATAAAGATCATCTGATGCTTGCAGTTGCTAATTCTTTTTTTTTGGTGAGGAAGATTGGCCCCTGAGCTAACATCCGTTGCCAATCCTCCTCTTTTTGCTGAGGAAGATTGGCCTGGAGCTAACGTCCATGCCCACCTTCCTCTATCTTGTATGTGAGATCCTCCCAGAGCATGGCTTGATGAGCAGCGTGTAGGTCCACACCCAGGATCCGAACCTGCGAACCCCTGGCCGCTGAAGTGAAGCGTGCAAACTTAACCACTACGCCACCAGGGCAGCCCCTGCAGTTGCTAGTTCTGATTCCATTCTCTTGTCTCCTTTAGATTGAAATAGGAAAGGCTGCTCATCTGCAGCTATTTGCACCTCCCATGTCCCTCTTTTTAACCCTATCCAGCTCCTAGCTCCCACTTTCTTTCAACCATCTTCCCTGACAGCCAAACTTTTCCTTTCACAGCTACAGTCCCCTGTGTTCTACATCTCTGCCTCCACTGAGGAGCTGGCCTCCAGAATAACAGACATCTGGAGGCCCTACTCATTGCAGGCATTTTAAACAAGCCTAAAAAGAATCTGAAGAACTTCTGCCAGTCAATTGTTATATTTCATAAGAGTAGCTGATAAATCAAGACTGAAGGCTAAACTTCCTAAGTAATTTTTCATCTGAGTATGATAAATAAAATTCTCCCAGTATCAATCAGCTAAGAATTTATGCTACACTTCTGGTAAATCAGTATTTTACCATATACACAAAAACATTTAGAAAAGTTACTAAAAAGTCATTTTCCTATCATAAGTACCATACTAATTTTTCCCACCCTCCTCTCATCACTCACAAAGACAAAGCTGCTAATGAAGTCATAGATTCAATCCCAATGGCTCCAGTTAAGCAATATGATCACAGATCTCTGCAACGTATCATAACCTATAAACCAAATTACGGTGCTGACCACTGATCAGAAAACAACTACCCGGCCTGCCCGGTGGCTTAGCGGTTAAGTGCGCGCGCTCCCCTATTGGCGGCCCAGGTTCAGATCCCGAGCACGCACCAACGCACCGCTTCTCCGGCCATGCTGAGGCCGTGTCCCACATAGAGCAACTAGAAGGATGTGCAACTATGACGTACAACTATCTACTGGGGGACTTTGGGGGAAAAAAGGAGGAGGATTGGCAATAGATGTTAGCTCAGAGCCAGTCTTCCTCAGCAAAAAAAAAAACCTACCTAAAAGTATATGAAAAGAAATGCACAAATGATTATTGATGGGAAGGCGGAACCACCTCAAAGAGTATGCACTATTTAACAGTGAATCGGTGCATTAATTTCAAATACAAACATCTTGCTCTATTAATCATGGATAAGACATATGCAACAATATAAGCCAGAGCCAGCTTTTCTCCAAAATGGTAATAGCAGTATTGATTCCTCAGAATTTCCAAGAACAACATATTTGAAATTAAACCTTGTTATCTGAGCCCAGTCTGAACACTGACTAGTGCAACCAAGAGAAGTAAACACAAAAGCTAAGCTACTCTGCATCTGCAAGAGATACTGTACTTATGGTATTCTCATATCAAAAGATGGTACTAGACTTTTATTTAACCACCTTGGGAGAAAGAAAAAAACGAGTACTGCAAATGCCATTATTCCTACCTTCTCACAAAAAACAACACTTTTCCTATGGATTTATTAATTCACTCATCCGTTTGACAGATATTTATGGGTTCACGCTCTGAATAACGCCCAACCTTTAAACAATGTAAAACAAAGCAAAGGAATTAGTGTGACCCAGATACAGAAGGACTTTTCAACCAGCAGAGCAGGAGCTTTTAAAATGAAGATAACAAGAACTGTAGGGGAATGATCCAGAAGCATCTCCCAGCCTTGTCAATGCACAAAAAGGCAGTAATTAACGTTGCCATTTTTATAAGTGGAGACAATATTTTTATAGAGATTATCACTTTGGGATATGAACATCTAATTAGATTTAGCTGCGTGGACACGCGATTCTTCTGAGACTAATAAGAATTTCTTTCAATTAAGCTTTTTGCTTTTTGGTTTTTTTGTTTCTCTGGAGTAGGGTCATTCAACAATTCCGCAGAAAGCAGGGAGAAAGCATATCCCAAGTCTACTGGCAGCTTTTCCCATCCTCAAACAATTCCTTGTTCAGAGGCACAGCCACAGAAGTGCAAAGGTCACTGGCGTCTTTGTACTCAGTTCCATGGTAGTCACAAACAAACTTTTGTCCCCATTCCTTCAATGACATGGGCTGCAACAGCTACACTGACTGAACTTTTACATCTGAAGCCTGCATGTGCATTACTTAACTGAAGGGCATAGTATTTCATTTATGCTTCATCCATAAAGTATTAAATTTCTTTTGTGCAATAAAATAATTTATTTACCTGGGCATAAATGAATGTTGATTCTAGCCAAACACAAAGAACATCACTGGCAGTAATGGTCTCATGATTTCTTGTCATAATTATTATACTTCTTATAACATTACTTTGTAAAGCTTTTGTTGACTTTGCTTCTTAGGGTTTTTCTCATCCTTGTTGTCTTTATTTTAAATCATATTCACATAACAAAAAGTGAAGAAATTTACCATGGACTTTCATACAGAGTTAAAAATCTAGAAGTTCTTTCTTAAAATGTAACAATAAATATACCTAAATAAGAAACCTCAAAGTTTTAAAATCTATTTTTAAAATAGAAAACCTATTTTAAAATAGAAAACAACCTAAAGAATATACATTAGGATAAATAATATACAGTATAATAATTTAAAACACGAGTAATTTTACCTTTATTTATATATTTTAATAACTCTGTAAGCATCAAGTCAAACATTTAACTGTTAAAACTGTCCATTTAAACCACCAATTTTCAAATAAATTCCTACTACTTTCATGTGCTAATAGCAACCTCCAAAATCTATTCTAGTACAATAAAATACTATTATAGCTGAATAATCAAAAAATAATTACCCCAAAAAGTTAACCAATAAGTAATCACAAAAGGGATTACATAGGCATCTTTGAAATAAATTTTTTTAGCAGCAGAGCTGAGAACTACACAAACACAAATCAACTGAAGCATAATGCTGAAAGGACCTTGCCGGGACAAAGAGAAGAGACGGTTTCCTCCACACAGAAAACTTCCCATAACTGTTCCTAACTAAGACATATGCCTCCAGAAGGCTGAAAACACTGCTTAAAATTTATGGAGCCACCAACAGAGTGCTAAACACCATACTCCTTAGAGAAAATGGGTGCAGTCTCATATTCTTAATTTCAATGAGCATGCAGTGGAAAGGAATACAGCTGAAAGCAGCAAAAAGAACAAATCACATAGCAAAGATCACAGCAATACAGTTGAAATTGAGTACAAGGTGGCTCTGGACAGGGCTAAACAAGAAGAAAATAGGTCTAGGGGCCGGCCCAGTGGCGCAGCGGTTAAGTGCAGGGGCTCCACTGAGGTGGCCCAGGGTTCACAGGTTCGGATCCCGGGCGCACACCGACGCACTGCTTGTCAAGCCATGCTGTGGCAGCGTCCCATATAAAGTAGAGGAAGATGAGCACGGATGTTAGCCCAGGGCCAGTCTTCCTCAGCAAAAAGAGGAGGATTGGCATTGGATGTTAGCTCAGGGCTGATCTTCCTCATAAAAAAAAAAAAAGAAGAAGAAAAAAGGTCTAAAGTAAAAAAGGAAAAATGGTTCCAGATTTTGTTACATAAAATTCAGTAACTCAGAAATATTTCTAAACCACTAGTGTCTTTATAGGCTCCTTTAACCAAGAGTTTCTTTATTTCTTCTACTAAAGTCCATAACCCTGAAACACTAAGAATATCATAACATTTTTCTTACCACTAATCTAGCTGAGACTAATCTGAAGGATTTTATAAAACTTTTCTCCCATTTCAGACCTTCCCTCCCTACCTTTCAAGAAGCTGGCCTGTAACAGAACAGCTCCAGCTACATGAATTCAGTTCTCTACATGCTGAAGCCGGGCCCCTATTTTGATTAGACAGTAATGCTAAAAGAAATAATGCCAGTAAAAACCAAGCACTTTTCCGTTTCCACCTCTCTCCTATGCTAGGCAAGCGGGTGATGAAGAATTCACCAGTCTTCAGGACACACTGCGAAACAAATAAACGTAGGAAAACTGCTTCCTATCGGGAGCAAAGAGTTGATAAAGCAGTTTGTTCTGTTAATCAAAGTAATTTAAACTTTAAATATCTCACTAAATCATTCCCAGAATATTAATGGTGCAATGAAAAAAAAGGGCAAACTAAATCTATTAGAATCTTATTTAGCAGGAAATTAACAGGCTACTAGCAATGATATATACAAATTCCTTTTACTATTGTTGGAAGGAAAAATCTTCAACTTCTGCCGATTTTTATAACTAAATTATGGTAGTTTATATTCAGTCATTACCATATTACTATATGGCAAATGAAGATGGAGCTTTACATATACACGGTAATAATGTCTGCCCTTTGCATAAAAATTAAGAGAAAATATGGAAATCTGACAAAATGTTCACAAACAATATTTACTTATGAAAGAATAAATCAGGCATGCCAGACATAAACTAAAATAGAATTAAAATATATCTCTTGAGCTTTGAATGTTTCCTCAACTTCTAAAAAAGTTTGTACTATATTTAAAATTATTCTAGCTCTCATTGTTTTTTTTTTTTAATTTCTAACAAAATAAATAGCTTAAAGAAAGCCCCTACTTTTTATCCCCTATAACTCTACTTCCAAATAGGCAGGTAGTAAATATCTACTGAATTAATGCTGAGATATTAGTTTAACCCAACATACAAATAAAGAGCTATAAAATCTGGCTAAGCTGCTACTTTAAAACCATTTCAAAACACACTTTTATACACTTTGGAAAGTTTTTAAAATGTCAGGTCAGAATATATCCCCAAAAGAGAGAATAGTTGAACATACATATGGAAATGTGTTTGTTTTCCCAAATGAGCCAACAACAAAGTCAATTACTACACACTACTTTTTAAATACGCCAAAAAAGAAAAAGAGCATTTTAAAAAATCTGATTAAAAAATGAGGGAAAAAAATGGGCAGAGGACATGAACAGACATTTTTCCAAAAAAGACATATGAATGGCCAACAGGTACATGAAAAGATGTTCAACATCACTAATCGTCAGGGAAATGCAAATCAAAACCACAATGAGGGGGCAGGCCCAGTGGTGTAGGGGTTAAGTGCCTGCATTCTGCTTTCTCGGCTGGGGGTTTGCCAGTTCGGATCCTGGGCACGGACCTACTCACTGCTCATCAGGCCATGCTGAGGCGGCGTCCCACATAGAAGAACTAGACAGACCTACAACTAGGATATACAACTATGTACTGGGGCTTTGGGGAGAAAGAAATAAAAAAAAGAGGAAGATTGGCAACAGATGGTAGATCAAGGCCTATCTTCCTCAAAAAAGAAAAAAAAAACCACAATGAGATATCACCTCACACCTGTAAGAATGACTATTACCAAAAAGACAAGTGTCGGTGAGGCTATGGAGAAAAGAGAACCTTTGTGCACTGTTGGTGGGAATGTCATTTGGTACAGCCACTATGGAAAACAGTATGGAGATTTCTTAAAAAATTAAAAATAGAACTACCACAGGATCCAGCAATCCCATTTCTGGCTATACAGCCAAAGGAAATGAAATCACTATCTCAAAGAGCTATCTGCACCCTCATGTTCACTGTAGCATTATTCACAATAGCCAAGACATGGAAAGAACCTAAGTGTCCACTGATGGATAATGGATAAAGAAAATGTGGTGTATATATACAATGGAATATTATTCAGCCATAAAAAAGAAGGAAAGCCTGTCTTTTGCGACAACATGGATGGACCTTGACAAATACTAAATGTTCTCACATATGGAATCTAAAAAGGCCAAATTCATAGAAATAGAGAGTAGAATGATGGTTGCCAGGGGTTGGGATGAGGGAAATGTTGGTCAAAGGATACAAACTTTCAGCTATCAGATGAATATGTTCTGGGAATCTAATGTACAGCATGGTGACTACATTTAACAATACTGTATTATACACTTGAAACGTTAAAGAGAGTAGGTCTTAAATGTTATCACCACACCAAAAAAAATGATAATTATGTGAGGGGATGGAAATATTCACTAATCTTATTGTGATAATCATTTCACAATATATATGTGTATCAAATAATCACACTGTATACCTTAAACTTACATATGTTAGTCAATAATATCTCAATAAAGCTGGGAGGGGAAAAAAGGCTTAAAAAAAAGAGCATAAAAGAAATCAAACAAAATCAAAAAAACTCAAACCTTTTTCCAACACTTGTATTATATATCCTAAACAGGAGTCAGTATTTGTTATTGTTGCTAAATTTAAAATATCACCCAGCTACACCAATTTTCAAGCATCTTGGGTTCTGCAAAATTATTTAATTCCATTACACATTAAGTAGGTAATGATCATAGCTTTAAAAAACAATATATTTCATTATAAACATGGTAAATTCATGGGAGACACTCTACTAGGAAAAAGAATTTTTTTTTTTTTGGTGAGGAAGATTGACCCTGAGCTAACACCTGTGCCCACCCTCCTCCATTTTGTATGTGGGACGCTGTCACAGCATAGCTTGACAAGAGGTGAGTCAGTCCGCGCCCGGGATTCAAACCTGCGAACCACGGGCCTCTGAAGTGGAGTGCACGAACTCAATCACTCTACCACCGGGCCAGCCCCAGAAAAAGAACTTTTTTTTTTTTTTCTGTGAGGAAGACTGGCTCTGAGCTAACATCCATTGCCAATCCTCCTCTTGTTGCTGAGGAAGATTAGCTCTGAGCTAACATCCGTGCCCATCTTCCTCTATTTTGTATATGGAATGCCGCCACAGCATGGCTTGATGAGTGGTGCATCAGTCTGTACCTGGGATTCGAACCTGTGAACCCCGGGCCACCAAAGCAGAGTGCGAGAACTTAACCACTACACCAGTGGGCCGACCCGGTAAAAGAACTTTTTAAAAAAGAGTGATTTGTTTCTTGAAGACCTTACTTTATCTAAGAATGCTGAAACCCAAAATTACTATCTTCCATTACAAAGTTAACAAATGCTGCTGACATAGTTACATTAAAAACAAATCTCAAAGAATAAAACTCTTACAACTAACTACAAAAATTCTGATATCCTTAGCAACTTCAGTATCTTAAAATACAAGATATGAATTGGCCTTAAGTTTAAACTACTTTAGAGTATGCAGAAAAATGAGATGTCTTTTGACACTTATCCTTAGATTCTTAGTAGAGAAATGAAAAAAAGTTGGTCTGGCCTAGATGTCAGGCTATTCGATTAGCCCCACATCTCAGCACTAAACAAGTCAAGACTTTCTCATATTTAACACTCTAGTTAACTTTTCATAGAGAAAAATGGTTCTCCATAATCACAAGTTGAACCCCCTAAATAAGCTAGTGTTTTTCACACTGACATTCATGGCAGAGCTTCAAGCGTTCTGCAAACATTTGATTTGAAGGTGTTCCCATACATCATTACCTATTTTTAAAACTATAACAGGTACAAATTTTAAAAACCATAACATGCACATGTTTTCAACACACTGGAAACCACAAATGCATGAACCTGTGTTATCATCAATTAGCAAAAGTAGGTAAATATTATACATTGATTTTTTTAGATGATTATATATACTAACAAAACGCTATCAGTAGAAACACTGGAAGTCCATGTAAGTTTTTGTTTGAGGGAAAAAAGTCCATCTAAGATTTTGTTTGCTTGAAATTCTTTTGTTGCTAAAAGAATTTCATAATCACTGGCTTAGTGCATGGAGTTGGCAACCTATCAGAACTGGGGTGCAAAGTTACTGACACTTATTCTCTTGGGAGAAGACTACCACACAAAGACGACCTCACAATCCTAAAACCCTTCTTTGTCTTACTGTACCAAATAGATTACTTTGGGGTTAACTAATTCTTTTTAAAAATGTGTTAATACTATCTATCAGTGATACCTTAATGTCAATCACCTTATCTATAAAATCAGTATGAGTACTCACATATACGGTTATATGGTTAAATGACTTTCAACAAGGGTGCCAAGACCATCCAATTGGGAAAGGACAATCTTTTCAACAATGGTATTAGGAAAACTGAATATCCACATGCAATAAAATGAAACTGGACTCATACTTACACTATACAGAAAATTAATTCAAATTGGATCAAAGGTCCAAACAAAAGAGCTATAAAACTCAGAAGAAAACGTAGGAGAAAAACTTCATGACATTGTATTTGGCAATGATCTCTTGGATATGACACGAAAAGTACAGGCAATAAAGACAAAATAGGTAAACTGGACTTCAACAAAATTAAAAACTTGTGCATCAAAGGACACTATCGACAGAGTGAAAAGGAAACCCATGAAATGGGAAAAATATGTGAAATCATACATCTGGTAAGACATTGATATCCGGAATAAATAAAGAACTCTAACACCTCAAACAACAACAAAAAACAACCTGATTAAAAAAATGGACAAAGGACTTGAATACACATTTCTCCAAAGATGATACACAAACGGCCAGTAAGCATATGAAAAAATGCTCAATATCACTATCATTAAGCAAATGCAAATCAAAACCACAATGAGATACCACCTCACATCCATTAGCATGGCTTCTAACAAAAAAAAAAAAGAAATAACAAGTGTTGACAACAATGTGGAGAAACTGGAACCCTTGTGCACTGTTGGTGGGAATGTAAAATGGTAGAGCTATTGTAGAAAACAGTATGGCAGTTCCTTAAAAAATTAAAAATAGGGTTATCATATGGTCCAGCAATTCTACCTTTGGGTATATATCCAAAAGAATTGAAAGCAGGATCTCAAAGATATATTTGCACACTCATGTTCACAGCAACACTCTTCACAACAGCCAAGAAGTAGAAACAACCCAAGTGTCCATCATCGATGAACGGATAAAACAAAATGTGGTATATACAATGGATATTACCCAGCCTTAAAAAGGAAGGAAATCTTGTCACATACTACAACACAGATGAACCTTGAGGACATTGTGCTAAGTGAAATAAGTCAGTCACAAAAAGACAAATACTGTATGATTCCACTTACATGATGTATCTCAAGTAGTCAAATTCATATAAAGAGAAAGTAGAATGATGGTTACCACGGGCTGCGGGGAGGGAGAAAGGAGGCGTTGTTTAAAGGGCATAGAGCATTAGCTTTGCAAGATGAAAAAGTTCTGGAGATCTGGTTCACAACAATTTGAATATACTTAAAGCTACTGAACTGCACACCAAAAAATGGTTAAAATGGTAAATTCTGTTATGTAAATCTTACCACAATAAAAAAAATTAGTATGAGTAACTACTTCATGGGGCAACTGTGAAGATTAAACCAGATAATACATTTAAGGGGCTTAGAATAGTTCCTGGCATTTCAACAATAATTAAATAATGTTAGCAATAACAATAGCTACCGATAAGATTAATAAGACAGATATTTACCATTTAGGGAAACTAAATCCTGAATTGAAGATTATTAAAAAAACTTTCCCTGGGGCCGGCCCCGTGGCGCAAGTGGTTAAGTGCAGGCGCCCCGATGCAGCGGCCCAGGGTTCGCCGGTTAGGAACCCTGGGCGCACTCCGACGCACCGCTTGGCAAGCCATGCTGTGGGGGCGTCCCATATAAAGTGGAGGAAGATGGGGACAGATGCTAGCCCAGGGCCAGTCTTCCTCAGCAAAAAGAGGAGGATTGGCAGATGTTAGCACAGGGCTGATCTTCCTCACAAAAAAAAAAAAAAAACTTCCCTTGAAAATCAAGTTTAATAAGTACAGCAGGACTAGGGAACCTCTGATGGTTCTTGATTAGTTAGAGTGAAACAATGAAACTTAAGTTTAAGGAGGTGGGTATGGCAATCTATATCAAATGAACACAAAATCAAGTCCGGGAAAGTTACTGTGAAGAAATTGGGAAAAGTGCTACAATGACGTTCTGGTCATGCCTTGGAACTCAAAAACAAGGGAAAAGAGAAAGAACTCGTATGTTGGTTAGCAAGTTAATACACGAAAGCTAGCTTAGTTGCATAAGTTTCACAAGTTTTTTTTCCCATCAGAAGTTCTAATAAAAATAAGCATTAAAACATAAAAAGTCTAACCTTCACCACTCAGAAAGGCTTTAGCATTAAATCCCAGATTCCCTAGAAGCAATATAGAATTGAAACAAATAAACATCATGCTCTACTCTCATTGACAACCTGTTTCCAAACAGGGAGGCAAATTAAGAATATAAACTATAGAGGCACAAGGAGTTCCATCTCTCTCATACATTCTAATACCTATCACCACGATAGACTCAGCTAAATATACACACACATTCAAAGTAAAGCCTTGACTACAAAAAACCCTTAGAGCAAGGTTTCTCAACCTCGGCACTATTGACACTTAGACCAGATAATTCTTGGGGGGCGGTGGGGGAGACTGTCCTGTGCATGAGTAACAGAGAATCAGTAACAGAGAATCTAAATGTAAGAATATAAATCTGGAAAACATCCCTTTCCCAGCCCCAGTTAAATGTTTATAAATCATTTCATATTATTTATAGAATAGTACTGAGAAAAGCACAGGAACTTTGAGGTCAAACAGACCTAAATTTGAATTATGACAATCCACCACTTAGTTGGTGAACTTGAGGAAGAGATCACACTTTCCTGAAGTTTAAATAAAATAACATTTGTAAACATCAATACAAAGTGGGTACTAAATAAAAAAGCAAGTTAATTTACATTTCAGTGCCAGAACTTTTTTATCATAACTGGTTTATTAAAAAAAAATTCTAAAATGTATTTCACATTTTCCTGTCTTAATGTAATCTAACCTTTTATAAAGGATGCAGTGACCATTTCAGACATCACTGTAATAACTAAATAGGACACTACTCTAGGGAAGAGAGCTATCAAAATGGATAACACAGAATCAAGTTTCAAGACACTGGATCAATAGTTTGAATTGCATAAAAATATATCATTTAATAGAGATTAAACGTAAAGATGAGTCTCTAGGTTAAAAAGTAACAATAAAGGGAGCCAACGTACCAGAAGTTGGGATAGAAAAACTCTAAAAAATGTAACCGCCTGCATGCCCTAAATGAGCCAGAAGTGATATGCTATCCAAAAAAAAAAAGTACGATAAAACCAATTTGGGTTAGTAGAGAGAATATACCAAAATAAGAGTCAGAAGACTGCAGTTCTAGTTTCAACTGCCCTACTTGAGTGAGAATATGTAGCTAGATGAAAGTATTTAACCTGGATCTGTATCCTCATTAATAAGAAGGGCACACACCTACTTTGACACCTCCAACATTGTCAGGCGGAACAAATGATGTTGATAAAAAATGCTCTTAAAGCGGGCCGGCCCCGTGGCTTGGTGGTTAAGTGAGCGCGCTCCGCTGCTGGCGACCCGGGTTCGGATCCCGGGCTCGCACCGACGCACTGCTTCTCCGGCCATGCTGAGGCCGCGTCCCACATACAGCAACTAGAAGGATGTGCAGCTATGACACACAGCTATCTACTGGGCCTTTGGGGGGAAAAAATAAATAAATAAAATCTTTAAAAAAAAAAAAGCTGTATGTAAAACATTTTATCCTACAAGACCTGCATAGTCACCATACATCAGTCTAGAGCACAGTTTCCCAATCTTTTTCACTTATGACACATACAAAAAATGATAGGGGGTGCAGGCACACTGGGGTAAATAAGCCATGCTGCTGGTGGCCAGCAGTGATCAGCCTAGAAGCTCTTGTCACTCTGTCACTGACAATCCTCTCTGAGGACTAAGGAAATTAGTATTTCCGGCCCTTTTGTAACACATTCAGAGCATTGCCTGGCACACCGGTTAGGAAGCTCTAATTAAAATACCATGTCTATGGGGGCCGGCCCCGTGGCTTAGTGGTTAAGTGCGCACGCTCCGCTACTGGCCGCCCGGGTTCGGATCCCAGGCGCGCACCGACGCACCACTTCTTCAGCCATGCTGAGGCGGCGTCCCACATACAGCAACTAGCAGGATGTACAACTATAACATACAACTATCTACTGGGGCTTTCGGGAGAAAAAGGGAAAAAAAATAAAAAATAAAATACCATGTCTAATTTGGAGCACTATAAGAGGGAATTTAACATTTTCCACAACAACCTGCTCTGGCAAACAGAATCAAGACGAGAGTTTGACTCTGACAGAACAGTATTGCCTTACTCCTAAGCAACAGGGACCCATATCCTGGGCCTGGAGCTTTGAAGGGCCGTGCACTGGCCTCCCTCTGGCCACACCCTTGACCATGGGGCCAGTTGTTCTCAGGGTCTAAAAGGTGCGACCTACACAGCGAAGCCCTCATCTTGCCCAGGACCCCAGAACTTCCTGCCAACTTCCAGGGTCTGCTCAGGCCTCTTCCCTGAGTTGGTTCTCCCAAGGGCAGACAACCCCACCATCAATATTTATACCCAGCGCCTAGGGATGGTCAAAGAACTGCTGTCTGAAAGGTGTGTGGGAATGTGGGCTGGAGTGTCCACATATGGGCATGCGCAAAGTTCCTCCTGCAAGCAGCCTGGAGTGAGAAAAGGATCTCGGTTGGAGGCTGGTTCTTGGCACTTTACCATGTTCCGGAAAAGAACGCAGAGGAGTCTGAGAATTCTCTGTTTGACTCTGATTTAGGTTATTATGAAGTTTTATTTGTTAAGGTAGGGAATGGAACATCTTTATCAGTTAACTTGATTTATATCTTGTAAATTTTTAGACATATGGCATATAGACTCCATTTGTATTCTTGCCCTGAGTCCCAAAAACGTTAGGGATGGGCCTGGAAAACGGTCTAAAACCCTGTCATATGAGGAATGACTGACGAAAATGAGTACATTTAGCCTGCAAAGAGAAAGGGCTGATGGGAAGATAAAAGAACCAGCCATTTTTCACATGACAACTAAAGAACTATCATGTGAAAAATAAAGATTTGTGTGGTGTTGGAAACACAGGGAGGTACATTCCTCTTTAATATAATGAGGAGTTTTTAAACAATAAGAACTCTTTTCAAGAAGAGTTAGGCTGTCATGTGAGTAACTGAGTTTTCAGACCCTGAACATACAGAAGCAGAGGGCAGATGATTATCTTCAAAGGATAATGTGGAAGGAATTCTGATATTTGGGAAAGGTAAGACAACATATTCCCTAAAGGACTATATAACTGCAGTATTCAATAATCTTAAGAATATGTACCTCTGTATGCAGAGACAAGTTGTATAAGACACAAGGCAAAATGAAAGTTAAACCCTGAGTAACCTCTTTCTTAAAAAGTCCCTGCTGTCAGCTTACTCTTGTCATTTGCCTCCTTACAAAAATGGAGGTGAACTCCTCCATTCTACAAAATGAATTACTAAATAAAGGCTAAAGCAGCCTTGTCTCAAAGGATTTTCTTTTCCATCCTCCAGAAAATCATAACCTTCCCTATTGCTCCCAGTTGCATCCTTTGATTTATCATTATCACTGAAAACCATGTCTTCCATTCCCACGATGGACTCAGGCACCTCTCTGTCATCAAGAAATATTTATCAAGAAGGAATGCTAGGGATAAAGCACATATCTAGACAAAGCCCCTGCCCCTCAAATAGCTTGTGGAGAAGGGGATTATAAATTAAACACATAAGCAAATAAATAATAAACTAATATGAAGTCTTCCACAGGATAACGTGGAAGAGAGAGATTGGGGTGCTGCATGTACACAGGTAATCACAAAGGCCTCTCTGGGCAATGAGGAGAAGGCAGTCAGGCAAAGATCTGTAGGAAGTACATTCTAAGCAAAAGAAACATCAATTGCAAATCCCTGAGAAGGTATGTGCTTAGCTTGTTCAAGGGATAAAAAAGAACATCATCCACTACACATCTATTAGAATGGCCAAAATCCAGAACACTGACAACACCAAATGCCAGCAAGGATGTGGAGCAATAGGAACTCTCTCATTCACTGCTGGTAGGAATGCAAAATGGTACAGCCACTTTGGAAGACAGTTTGGCAGTTTCTTATAAAACTAAACATACTCTTATCACACAATCCAGCAATCGCACTTCTTGGTATTTACTCAAAGGACTTGAAAAACTTACGTCCACAAAAAATCTGCACATGGATGTTTATAGCAATTTTATGCACAATTGCCAAAACTTGGAAGCAACCAAGATGTCCTTCAGCAAGTGAATGGGTAAATAAACTGTGGTACATTCAGACAACGGAATATTATTCAGTGCTAAAAAGAAACGAGCTATCAAGCTACAGAAAGACATGGACGGAAGAAACTTAAATACATATTACTAAGTGAAAGAGGCCGATCTAAAAAAGCTACATACTTTATGATTCCAACTATGTGACATTCTGGCAAAGGCGAAACTATTGATTCATTAAACAGATCATTGGTAGCCAAGGTTTGGGAGGGGGAGGCAAGAGATGAAGAGGGGAAGCACAGGAGATTTTTAGGCAGTGAAAGCACTCTGTATGATACTGTAATGGTGGATATATATCATTATAAATGTGTCCAAACTCACAGAATGTTCAACACCAAGAGTGAACCATAATATAAATATAAACTGTGGGCTTTGGGTGATAATGACGTGTCAATGTAGGTTCATCAACTGTAACAAATGTACAATTCTGGTAGGGGATGCTGATAATAAGGGAGGCTGTGCCTGTGTGAGGGCAGGCAATATATGGGAAATCTCTGTAGCTTCCACTCAATTTTCCTGTGAATCTAAAACTGCTCTAAAAGATAAAGTCTATTAAGAAAAAAAAAAAAAGAACATCATTGTGACCGCAGCCCAGTGAACAAAGGAGAGAATAGAGGAAGATGAGGTTGGAAAGCAAGCCAGATCATGCACTGCAGACATTCTGGACGACATTATTCTTTGTTGTTGGAGGCTGTCCTGTGCATTGTAGGATGTTTAGCAGCATCCTGGCCTCTAACCACTAGATGCCAGCAGCACACTCGCCCTACCACTCCATCCTCAGTCCTGACAACCAAAAATGTCTCCAGACACTACCAAATGTCCCCCAAGGGCAAAATCTTCCCCATTTGAGAACCAGTGATATAGGGCCTCATAAGTGACCAAAATGGAAGTTTTGTTTCCATGATAAAATTTTAAGTTCTAGTTTTAGTGTTAAGTGTATTGGAAAGCCAGTAAGCAGATGATATGATCTGATTAACATTTAACATTTTTTTGCCCCTGTGTATGGGACATGTGAGGATAAAAACAAAAGTAGAGGCAGGGAAGCCTATTGGCAGTTTTCCAGAAGAGAAAGGCTACTAGCCTAGGTTTCTAACAGAGAAAAAACTGAGATGTAGTTAGGTCCAGTTTATATTCTGAAGGTAGAGCTGACAGGCCTTAACACTGAGATGAGAAGAAACAAAATAGAGGATTATTCCAAGGGTTTTGGCCTGCACAACTGGTAGATGGTGGTGCCACTTACTGAGACAGTGAAGATTTGGGAGTGGTAGAGGGAGGAGTAAATGAAAGAAACAGTAATTCACAGATCTGCTTTGTTCATGCTACATTTGAGATGCCTCCACATCCAAGTGGAGGAATGGAGTTACATGAGTCTAGATCTCAGGGGGAAAAAAATCAGTACTAGAGACAGGAATTTGAGCCTCATCAGCATATAAATGATATTTGAAACCATGAAAATGGATAAAATCACCTGAGGAGAGCCCAAGGACACTCCAAATTTTAGGGGTGGGGTAAGATAAGCTGGCAAAAACACAGAGAATGAGCAGCTAAGAGGTCAGAGAAAGTAGTCGGCCAACATGCAATGCTGGTGAGAGATCAGTAAGATAGAGACACTGAACTGGTCACTGGCTTTGGCAAGATACAGACCATTAAACCCTTGATTAAAAACCATTTCAGGGGAATGGTGGAACAAGAGCTCAAATGGATCAGGCTAAAGAGAGAATAAGTGGTAAGGAAGTAGACACAGCAAATATAAACAACTGTTACTGCAAAGGGGAACAAACAAATTGGGCAATAGCTGATGGGCATCATAAGGTGGAGGAGAGGATGGTTTCAGAGGTGATTTATTTAGTTAAGGTATTAGTAGCTCAAACAAGATACAATTTTATTCCTCTCTCACTTAACCATCCAGAGATAAATGAGTAGTCCATGGCTCATGAACTGCTAGGTGCCATGTAGGTGAACCTAACACGTACAGAGTAGAGTGTCTACAGAGCACCCACTAGAGTAGGTGTCTCTGCTCCATGAGATCATCCAAGGATCCACCTTACTGATCCATATCCCCCTAAAGTGTTGCTCTCACCTGAAAGGTTGAATAACAGGCACCAGCACTACATTCTCCTCCACAAAAAGGGAGAAAGAGAAAGCAGAAGGCAACTACTTTCCTTTCTAAGGCCATGACCCAGCAATCGCACGCATCCCTTCTGGTCACATCCATTTAGCCAAAATTTAGTTATGTGGCCACACCCAGTTCTAACAGAGGCTAGGAAATGTAGTCTAGTTGGGTAGCCATGTGCCCAGATAAAACTTGAGGGTTCTATTACTGAAAGAAAGCCACAGAGAATGGCATTTGGTGAACAATTAATCATCAATGCTGCGGGGGCCGGCCCCGTGGCTTAGCGGTTAAGTGCGCGGCTCCGCTATTGGCAGCCCGGGTTCAGATCCCAGGCGCACACCGACGCACCGTTTCTCCGGCCATGCTGAGGTGGCATCCCACATGCAGCAACTAGAAGGATGTGCAACTATGACATACAACTATCTACTGGGGCTTTGGGGAGAAAAAGGGGAAAAAGAAAAAAGGAGGAGGATTGGCAATACATGTTAGCCCAGGGCCGGTCTCCCTCAGCAAAAAGAGGAGGATTGGCATGGATGTTAGCTCTGAGCTGATCTTCCTCACACACACACAAAAAAAAATCATCAATGCTACAAGTAATATAAGGCATGTATGCAAAGTAAAAGAGATGATCCAGTAAGGAGAAAAAGATAATTTAGGAAAAAAAATGTATGCAGGAGTCAAGGCCTTAAGAAGGCAAAAATGAATGAGATCCAGGGCACAAATTTATTTAGTGCCCCAAAACAGGGACACTTTGGTCTCCAGTCACTTCTCACATGCTTGACTTTTCAGAAGAAAGGTTGTCCTTTGAATGCATTTCTAGCAACTTAAAGTAACCCTTTCCTTCCATCTAGTAAATCAAGCAATTACACAGAATGAGTGTAAAAATCTGCCTTAGACTGAGCAGTTCTCGCTTGGGTTGTCTCCTGATACGGTGACTTACAGCTGCTGTTTCTCTGTCAAATAGAATTCGACCAAATTTCAGAGCTGGAGGGAGTCTACGAAGCTCATTTTACAAATGTACAAGGCCACAAACTATCTTCTCCAACAGTACATCCCAAGTCCTTGAACCGCCAGATCAGGGATCATCCCACTGTCTCCTTGCATACTCTTTTATAATATTCTTTTTCATAATATAGTTTATCTTCCCAATGAAATGAACACTTCCTGAGGGCAGAAACTCAATGCCACCTTCTTCTATTTTTCACAGCATCTACATTGGTACAAAATACATAATATGTACTCAGTGGATACTTTTCAGTTCACTGATAAAAGAGATTTGGTTTCCCTCATCCTACTGGAGCCATGATTGCTACTGAATCTGGAAGACCACTAGATATAAAGTAACTAGTAAGGACTGTCAGGTTCTCCTTGGGTAGAAAGTCAATGGAAATTGGACAAGTGCAAGAGTATGATCTCTACTTTTTAAAAAAATCAGAGACTCATAGAATCGTGGAATAAGAAAGGATCTTAGAGATCTCTAGTTTGACCCCTCCTTTTAGATATAAAGAAAATGAGGTTCAGGGAGCTGAATTACTTGCCCAAAGTCACCGATTGTTCACAGTGAAGCCAAAACAAGAACCCAGGTCCTCTGACTTCAAGTTCAAATCTCCTTTCCCTGTTAAACGTTACTTCACTTTTTTGTCTGTGCTTAATATACTGGGTAATTACTGAATTTCACATAATAAGTTCTTCAAAATTGTTGAAAATGCTACTCATCAATTCTACGTGGTAAGAGAGTCCTTTTACCACATATCTCTCCAACGAAAAGAGGAACAGGAATTACTGCTTCCATCATACACACCAGGGAATAAAAACAATGCAGTCAAATAGCCTGCCCAAGATCACAAGGCTGAACCCTGGATAATAAAGATTTTACTATTTTAAGGGCAAATGAATGGAATATCTACTTTAAAATTCTTTCCCAGAGTATGGTGCCTATCTTTTCTAATAGAGACAACGTAAACGTATCATAACACTTCCATAACACATGGGTCACACATGCTTTTCCTCTCAATGCTTTCCATCCCCACTACCTCCAATACTAATGCATATTATACTCCATGGTATAAAATAAGATAGTAAATGAATATATGACCAAAAACCAAATAATAGGAGCTCTTTGAAAACCAGAACTCTACTTTCACTTTGAACATTCTGGTTCATATATTTATTATGAGACATTAAACTGAACATCTCATTTCTCACTTTCTTTTACCTGTCCTAAAACAATCTCCTTTCAATACCAGGGAAGGTCTCCTTGTCCAGGTACGCTGTGAAACTGTAAACATCTATTTTACCAAATCTTCACATTGTACTATCTTGGAGAATATTCCCTTCAACCTTCATCTCTCTAGACAGGAAATCTCTGGTTGTTTTTTGTTTATTTGTTTTAACCTCAAAAAAAAATACTGTCTTCTCATGACAATGGGTCTTCTTTAGGTCTCTACCTTTTGTGAAGTGCTACAATTAGAACCCTGCAGTTTAGTTTCCAGGTGCCCTTGCTCTATGATTTTATGAACGGGCCCCTCTGCCTCCATCCCACTGTTCCACCAAGGACATCGTGAGGACATTAGTGCCCTCCATATCTCCCCTGAATCTTCCCACTGCTTTTAAGCATCCTCCAAGGCATGAAACTGCAATTTGTAGGACTGCAACAGCACAATGACCCCAATTCTATTTTGTTTAACTCAGTCAGAACAACGGTCTTTGTTCATTTGCTCACTCTTAGTTTCGGATTAATGTTAAATAAACCAGCACTTGAAGTTGAGAAGCACATCCAATTTCTCAACTGTAAGATAACTTAAACCAAATACTTCAAAAAGCAGCTTAATATCAAAGAGTCTACATAGTAAACTAGGCCTATCTTTAGGAAAAAAATTAAGTTTTATTATTTAGACTCTGAAGGAGACGTTATAGAGATGTTAATGCAAATCATAAGGGCTTAAGAGTGTCATATACATGTAAGGAAAGTTATCTAACCCTGGCCTCATTAAAACAGGTTTTTCTCACATATCTTTCTTTAAAAAAAAAAAAAAAATACCAGTACCAAAACCAAAGTGGTATTTAAATTCAGTTTACAAACATAAAATGGTATCAGGAAATTATCAAAAACCAGGATATCCAAAAAACAGAGCAGAACTGTCTTTCCATTCATTCTTAATCATCTAAATAAGCAAGTGATTAATAAAAATACAGTACAACGTATGGGAAATTTCTCAAGTTATTGCAATTACCAGCTGTTAACTAAACTAATGGTTTCAGTAAAGGAGAAAATTTGGTAACAATTAGCATACCACTCAGGAGAACAACTCTATAATATAGGGGAGCAAAGGTGACATATATTTTAGGCATACTGTTTAGACTAGAACTTATAATCACCATCTTTATGACTTATTGAGTGCTGACTCTATGCTTATATTGTATTAAGCCTTGACATGTATTATTTCACTTAATCATCACTACAAGCTTCTAAAATAGATTTTATCATTATTCTCTGATTTGTAATGGGAGGAGGTACCTGAGGCACCAGTGTTAGTCTGTCCAGGCTGTCCAGGATCAAAGTGTATATCACAGCTAGCATTCAAACACAAGTCTATCTGGCTCCAAAGCAAAAATCAATACCTTTCCAGGAGTCTTAACCCCTATAAATGCTATGATAAGAAATAATCCTTGTGCTAAGTAAAGCAGAAAAATTTTAAGTCCTAAATCAGGGGTTGGCAACCTTTTTCTGTAAAGGGCCAGATAAATATTTTAGGTCTTGCAGGCCATACTGTCTATGTTGCAAGAACTCAACTCTGCTATTGTACTGCCAACACAGCCAAAAACAATACATAGAAGAATGAATGTGACTGTGTTCCAATAAATCTTTATTTATGGACATTGATATTTGAATTTCATGTAACTTGTACATGTCATGAAATATTCTTTTGATTTTTTTCAACCACTGAAAATTTTCTACATCATTCTTAGTTTGTAGGCCATACAAAAAACAAGCTGCAGGCCAGATTTGGCCTACACAGTAAATTTTGCCAACTTCCGACCTAAGTAATGTAGACAAATATAAAATAAATTTTTACTAAACAGCTCTTCTCACAAATCCTAACGTTTAACCTCCTTTAATATTTTGAACTGATACTTTAAAGAAGCTCAAAGTCTCAATAAACTTGTCATCTGTCCAGATTAATCGAAAATTCCAAAGAGTCCAAAACTGTACGTATTACATATAGATTTCCTAAGAATGAGATAGAATCACAAAATTTTGGAACTAGAAGAGATTTTACACATTCTCACTCCTCCTTATGTGCATTTTTTAAATTGATATTAAAATATTTAAAACAGTTAAATACTAAGTTTGTATGTAATAACAGTAACACCTTACACGTATAAAAAGTTTTACAAAGCATTTTCACATACTTTCTCTCACCTGATCTTTCACAACTCTGTAAGGAAGACAATCCAAGCCTTCTCATCCCTATTTTATACATAAGGAAAACAAGCTCAGAAATGTAAATAACTTGCCCGAACAAAGTACCACGCCACACAGCTATTCCGCGACAGAACTGCAACCTCAACCTGATTTCAAGTCCTTGCTGCCTCTTAACTACTTTCACGGACATCAGATTTCATATTAAAGGGTTAAATCCTAAAAATTCTCAAGAATATCAGTCATAATCTTTAAAATACAACATAACATAATCTTTAAAATACAATGTACAATGTTTAGTTCATTTCATTCCATTTCCTTCTGCTACCACAGTTTTCTGAAGAGGAGTTGCTGGTCCTTGACATTTGTTAAATGCAGTTACAGTCAACAGTGAATCTATGTATACCGTGCAGACAGTACACCCAGGCCAGCTTGGGAAGGGAAAACACTGCTGAGTAAGTCATGTAAAGAGAGAATAAGAGAAAGAGAGAAGTGGAAATGAACGTGTTGCCATTAAAGTCTCAGCCCAACTACAGAACAGCTTCTGGTGACTGAAAAATTATGTGGGGGCTGGGAAAAGAAAATAAAAGGAACATAACTACTGGAATTCAAACCAACATCAAAGCCTCTAATGACAATTGAGCCTGCCTGGCTGCTTCTCAGTCTCCCCCTAGAAAACAAAACAGTTATGTAACCGAAAAAGGTTCTTCCAACTAACATTTCCTCTCTGGCCCACTTACACCCTATCACCCACCTCAGTGTGCACCACCATACAGTAAACTGGGTTTCCACCCCAGCTATGTCTGGACAAGTCTCTGTCCAAAGTGCTGCTTTATTCCACGGACTGCTATACGGATGATGGTATGAAGATAACTACTTTGAGCACAGTTCCAACCTCACAACATTCTAGAGACTTGCTCTATAAAGTATCACCACACCTAATTTTAGGAATGAAGCAGACTCGAGATATTCCTGAAAATGGAAATCACAACATCATAATACCCCATCTTCACAAAAAGCCCTATTAAAAAGAATTCACACCAATGAGTACTTGAAAAACTTTGAGGTCATGTTGTAGCAGCAATCAAAGCTTCTAATTCCTTCACTCTAAAGTCCAAAGAGCAAATGTCAAGATTCCAAGTTAGACTTCAATTTACCTAATGAGGAAAAATATATTAATGAATCACAACCATCACTACCCAAAAATATTACAACAACAAATCCAATTACTGAATCAAACTAGCACATTTTCTGGCCTCTCAGAGCAACTGTCCTCTAGCACCATATGCTTTTTATTCTTCCAATAGAACTAAGAATATAAACATTTACAAAAGAAATCCATGTATCAGAAGTTATTCCCATTCAGACTAACTTAAAAGGTCTAAATCTATGCCAAATAAAACTCAGAAAGAATGGAAAATAAAAGATGCTGACAACAATGCAATGTGGCTCAGCTGCCAACTATCCATGTAGCATCACGCAGTGCCCCGAGCACTTTAAAAGCAGATTGCAATTCTGCATGCAGATCAAAATTATAATTATCCAAATTCTATTTCCTAAAAGATAACTATTTAACTGCATCCCAAGCATCCTGCTGTGGGTCTCCTCCTACCCTCCACCTTTTTTAAGCTTCAGCAACAGAAGGTGAAGTTATAACGGGTCCAGAAGTAGACTGAAGCTAAGAAATCAGGTTTGACTTTCTCTCTCTAACGTTTCTTGGGATCTGTTTGAAAAATCTTTAACATAAATATTCACTAAAGTCAACAAAATGAGAAAGGCATGATATGGGGGCGGAGGGGGAGTTGAAGCAGGGAAAAGGGCACTAAGTCAGCAGTATTGTCCAAGAGGTAACAGCAACTCCATCAATCAGAAAGACGAGAGGGAAAACTCCACGGAGACCCTGCGGGCAGACACATCTGCCCGGCGCGCCCTGCACAGGGAGGCGGCAGCGCAGGGTCGCCCGTGGGCAGCAGAGAGAAACGCTCGCGCAGCGGCTCCTCTGGGAGCGCCCGTGTCCCCAGAGTCCCCATTCCCTGGGAGTCGCGGCTCTGGCTTGACTTGAGCCTCGGGCGGGGGGAGCACTGCAGCAGGCCAGAGATCAGTCCGAGCCCGGCATCTGCCGAGGCCGTGGGGACATGGGAGATGCGAGCGCGCTAGGCGGTCGGCCAGAAGCGCGGTCCACGCCGGGAGGCTGGGGAAACGAGTCCGGGGGGGGTCTGGGCGAAACCCGAGATGGTCCTCTAAGAACATTCGATCTGGAACCTTTACTTTAGAAAGAATTTCTTCTCAAAAGGAAAGCAGGCCCCCGCAGCCTTCCCTGCGGCGCCTGCCCACGTCACCGGCGCCCCCGGCCCTCCCGCGGCCCCCGCCTTACCAAGCCCCGCGGCCCCGCCGCGCCGCCGCGGCGTCGCTGCGCCCTGCTCGCCGCTCCGTGTCTGCCCTCCGCGGGCGCCGGGCCCGACGCCCTCCTCCGCCTCCGCCTCCTCCTCGCCGCCGCCGAGCAGCGCCCGCGCCGCCGAGCCTAGTGCCTGGCCGCTGAGGGCAGCCGCGGGGGCTCGGCCGGGCACCCCCCGCGCCAGCGCCTCATCCCGCCTCGCCGCCCCGTCAGGCTCGGGGGCGGGGACGCCGGGCTCCGGGCCACGGCCTCAAAGTCCCCACCTCCGGCACGCACCACGCTCGCCCGCCCCCCGCGGACTCGGCCCCGAGGACGCGGCTCTCCGGCTCCCGAGCCCCTCACCGCGACGCCTTCGGGCCGCCCCCGCAGCGCCCCCGCCCCGTTCGCCGGCGCGCGCCCCGCCGGAGCCCGCCGCCGGCCCAGCCTCCGCCTTCTGCGCTCCGCCTCCTCCTGCACCCGCGACGCCCGCAGCTGGGAGAAGAGGCGCGCCGCCGCCGCCGCGGGCACGAGCACGCGCGAGGAGGGCGGGCGGAGCGCGCGCGTGGCCGAGGGCGGCGGGGGCGCGCCCAGGCCTCGCCTGCTGTTGTCCCGGGAGCGCACGTGCACTGCAGGGGGGCGGCGAGGGACGCTCGGCGGGTCCTCCCGGGGGGGGGGGGCGCGGGAGCAGGCGCCGCGCGGGAACGGGGCTGAGATGCTGCCGTAGGGCTTCGGGCGTAATCTGTTGCCTCGGCTTCTGCGTTGTGCTGCGGTGCAAAAATAAGAAACCTGCCGCAGCGGCAGTAACACCAGGAAGAGACGTCCTCTGAGACTACGGCAGTGGCTCCTCACCATTCCCAGCTGACCCCTGAATACTGTCACCGCGCGGGGGAGAGAAGGGGGCGTTGCCGCAAATCGGGAAAATCCTCGACTCTCCATCTCTTGCGCATTTTGGTCTAAAATCAACTCGCATCTGTTCTTATTTGGAATCAGGGGGCCTAAAAGTTCCTTCAATAGGCTTCTTCATTCATAGTTATGGACCAGAAGATTGGAAGTGACATGGCAGGGGAGAGGAAGGACAAGAAAGGGTGAAGGAGTAGCAAACCCGAAGGTGCGTGGCTAGCCTGAAAAGAGATTTTGGAGACAAGTGAAGGAGCTCACAGGGAACCCCCTGCCTGTGGATGGCACGGCCCTTGGTTCTTCCCTGTTCCTTTTGTTCAGCCCTAAAGGCCGTGCACCACTTCCAACTGCAACAACCATCTGTGTAACAGAATATATCTTGACATTCTACTGTTTTCTGTTTCCATTTTTTTCTTTATATATGTAACTTTCACTCCTTCTGACTCATTTGGTATCTAAATGTTGGGGGGGGGACTTCATAATTTAATTCTTAGTCCTCAAACCTACAGTGCCAAATACTGCATCATCTAATGTCACTGCAGTGATTTGGGTCCGCTCAGCATTTAGTCATTTCAATGGGAGTCATTGAATATAAAACGTGGCCTTGACCGCACTTAGCAGAATTTCAAGGGCATGTGCATGAAGCAGGATTTCACCACATCCTGGAGAGAAATTAGGGAGTGATAGTGTCCAATAATCCCACTTTTGCCAGCTTCAGTACAACCAAAGTTTCTTTAAAGACCAACATTCTAGATGTTTTCTAGCAGAGAAGGAGGGAAGGGATGGAATGAGAAGATTTGCAGAGAGGCACAAACTGAGATGGGAAAATTTAAAGAAGCCTGCTTTAAATAAATGTATTCTGGTATGGTAGCCATCTACTGGAAACAGGTGCGCTTAGGATCCGTAATGGTCTTAGTGGATACTTCCTAAGTGCTGGAGAAACAACAAGGTAAATGATGAGAACTAGAGACCTTCAAGTTTGTTACAAATCTGTAGTTTAAAAATTACTCTTTCTCCAAACTGCAACAGTTCCATGGGTTCATCTTTCAGCCACAAGAGAGCCATCTCTGCCAGAGAGCCACAAGTATGCAGAGACAGGCAAGCATGCAGAGAGGAATTCAGTGGCTCGTGTTATCCCCGGGGGTTGGTGAGCATTAAACATAAAACTTCCTGTGATGTCAAGAGGAAGTCAGCATGGGACGTTAAACCAAGTCACCATGGGAAGCAAGTTTTGCCCAAGGCTGCTGGTACTTTGGCTACTCTCAGCTAAGAGAATGACGTTCTGTATTCTTTTCAGAAAGCTTTTACATCCCAGAGTTTTGCCGTCACACCCCAAAATTCAGCTGCAGTGGCTGAATGTTAAATGGTTTGTGCTCAGCTGGTGGAGAAGGTGAATAATATGTAAATGAGCTAGGATCTATGCATACATTGGATGACACAGATATTTTGCCTCAGAGTCTCAAAATGTTTTGGTAACTTTCTTTCTATTGGTTTCATATCTAGTTCAGAGAAAGAACAAATGGATTCCATATGTGTATTCCAAATGTCAGAGGTGTTTGAGCAAGCTCAAGGGTGCTGACGCTCCTTACTCTCGTTCTGAGCCAGCACTCACTCTCCTTGGAAGGAAGCATCCAAATATCCTATGAATCAGTAGTTATTATTGCTAAACCTGCAGATAAACTGAAGGTTGTGATTTCTGGGCCACTCTGCAGCCATCTGAACTTGGTGTTTCTGTCCTAATAACACCCTTAGTAATTCAGTATGTATATCCCAGTAATTGCAACATTTCCTAAAAAAGCTGTAAAATAATGTTAACTGCATTTGTTGTGGTTTGATTCAATATTCCCAAAGTGACGGGAAGGGGAGAGGAGGCAAATTCCCCCTCTCTCTGAAGCTGTTGGAGGCCTCAGCCCAGCCTCCTTTCTTGGCCTTGGCACTGTCATCTTGCGGGCGCTGCATCTGGGCTCCCTCCTGGCATCTCGGATCTGTTGCACTGCAGTCCCCTCCAGACACTGAAGCAGCATCACGGTGCAGTCAAGTGAAGCCAGTGAGAAGGGCAGCCACACAACTGGAACACTTACCTAGCCTTGCGTTTTAGAGAGAGCCTGGGAATTGAGCGAGGGAGAGAGAGGAAGCTTATTTTCAGCCCCAAATTGAATGTTCAACAGCTGGCTTGAGAAAAATGAATTGCTGAAAGCGGGCCAGGCTTAATAGAGAATTTGCCCAAAGTGACATTTGACACTGCCATGTGTGTTTATTTTCTTCCTGGCCAAAGGGCCAGCTCCATGTTGTGTCCCCATAAAACAAGACAACAAAATAGATTTTTGGAAAAGGTGTGTTGTCTGTGTGTAGCATTCTCCTAGCCAATATGGCTGCCCATGGAGTAGTAGCCTTTCTAAACATTGAGCCCTTTACCACAAAAAAAACTACTATTGGGCAACATTTTAGGAAGTGGTCAGTAGTCCCCATCCCTGGAATGTGACAAATCCCTGGGGCATTCGTTGAAATGATCAACTTTCCATGTTCTCTCCTCTCCTGGTCACATTTTCGTTCATCAGCCTGTATCACAATAATTTAGAACTTTTGGTTGTTCTCCCACAGAGATTTTTTTTCAGTCTTTAAACAGTAACACCAGCTGTACCTATCTACATGTCTGCTTTTGAATTGTTCAGCCAGATAGTAGTTCCCTTGCTGTCTCCTCCATTAGGTCTTTCTCCTCTTCCAGAATTCTAAATGTTGACTGCCCCAGGGCTCTGACCTTGGGCCTTTCCTATTCTCTTTCTACAACTCCCTTTCAGGGCAGTCTCCTCCAGCCCTTGGCTTTAAATAGCTTCCATTCACTGATATATGTATATCTTTAACCCTGACCTCTCCCCAGCACTCCAGGCTCATATATCCTGCTGCCCACGTGACATCTCCACTTGGATATTTCAAACTTAATTTGTCCAAAACAGAACTCTAGATTTTCCATATTAAAAACAGAACCCAAAATTGCTTCCTTCAAGTCTTCCCCGTCTCAGGACAGAAGCTTCTCTTTCTCTCAAATACCACATTCATTTTAGCAGCAAATCCTTCCAGTTCTACCTTCAAAACATATACTGAATCCAATCTCCTTCCACCTTCCTACCCACTAACACTCATGTCTGCCCCCCGAATCTCTCTCCAGGGTGGCTAACTGGTCTCCCTGCTTGCTTCCATGCTTTTAGTCTCAAATCAGGAATCAGAGAATTTCTTTTAATACATGAGTAAGATAGTGTCATTCTCCTTGCTCAGAACTCTCCAGTGCTCTAGGCTTCTAATCACACCACAATAAAATCCAAAGTCCTTTCCCCAACCTTGCAAGTCCCTTCACCCCCTATTCTCCTCTCCAGGCTTTACCTCTTAACATTCATTCTGCTCCAGCTAGGAGGCCAGCCTTCAGCTCTTCGTTAAACCAGTGAGGGCCATTTCCTCTGGCTTTTCATTAACCTTCTCAGCTGCTGTCTAATATAGTTCCGCTTTCTCTGTCCCCTGACTCTGCTTTTTGTTTCAGCACTTACCACTACACGATTGTGTTTTGTAATTGACTATTTATTATTTGTCTTTCTTACTAAAATGAACACTCCATGAGGGCAGGGACTTGGTTTATTCACCGTTGTATCCACATTGCCAAATAAATGAAGAAATGGTATTGTCGCAGTGCAGAATCTATATGCTCACTTATTTTGTGCTGTTGCTTATTGCTATGGATGTATCTTTATACTTATTACAGGTGGGGCCAATTGCAAGTTATAAAATTAACACTGGAAATTAACAGTGACTATTATGCTTCCCAAACTTCTTTGTCTAATATTTTCAAATAAGAAAAAAATATATTTTTGAATCAGAAAAAAATGTTCTGAGGTAGGAAAGCAGCCTATACAGTCGCCCGAGTTTATCACCCACTGTCTGAGCTCCGCATTAGGCATCATCATGAGCAACACAGAATCCGTTTTATAGTCAGATGTGAACCTGACTATATGTGTCAGGAATCACATTGAAAGGGAAGAGTTTGTTTACAGTAGTAATTCCACTTCTTATCAAGCAGAATTATGTGGAGGTTCAAGAAAAAATTAACAAAGAGGCAACTATAACATTTCTATATATGAAATCCTTAGAGGGCAGCAAAATATTTGGAAGGGGATCAAGGTCTAGGGGAGTTGTTTCCCCCAGGGGATTTTTTGAAGCTGTATTTCCACAGCAAATATGATGCTTTATTTAAAATGTATGTTCAACTGAGATGACTTGGAGGAAGCTGAATCTCCCATTGGTGGCTGTGACAGTGGTGAGAGTGGAGAAATGTTGCTACTCCTCATGAGAAAACACACACTCACACACACACAACCACACAACATTTCACTATCAACACACTGAGTGCTCTACTCCTCCCTCAGAGCTCTGCTTGAGTCAGCACTCTGCTCAGCTGCTTGGTGATGCTCCCAACCCCACGGCCTTTTATTAGATCTAAAGGACTGAAACCAGTATTGAGGAAGTGCATAAGAAAGCGACTTGGGAAAGCTAGAGATCAAAGAGAGGTCATTCAACTCTGGGGCTGCTTCTTTCCCAGGGTGCTCCCTGCAATTCCCCTCCCACGATTTTGTCTTTTGTGGCTTCCAGTTTCCAGAACTTAATGCCTCTCGGAAGGTCTAAAACATCTGTGTTTTCCTGCTATATTCAAAATACATGTTGGCTGAGAATTTACCTATGTTTCTGAAGCAATGCAGTAGATGCTAGGTTTCCTGGGCAACTTGAGAAGAACTGTAGTAGATAATCCAACATGCCATTTTATTATTTTTTTTTAAATCACTTGCACTTGGATTTGGAAGTTATATTGTATTTAACTTTAAGTATGGATGATCCCTGAATATACTGCGGGTTAGGGGTCATAATATATCAGACAAAACAATAAAACTACCCTATCAAAATATTATTCCCCTGTTCCCCACTCAATTTTCTCTCTTACGTATTTCATCCTGAAAACAAACAGCATTACTCCTCAGAGTGATATAAAACGCCAGTCTCAAACAGAGCTGATAACAGACTCAAACTTACTAGTTCACTCCTTCTTTCCTGGGTCATGATCTAATTTAAAAAGTATTTCTCTTTAGTTCTTGATGGATTTTTTTTTCCTTTTTTTTTTTGTGAGGAGATCAGCCCTGTGCTAACATCCGCCAATCCTCCTCTTTTTTTTTTTTTTTGGCTGAGGAAGACGGCCCTGGGCTAACATCTGTGCCCATCTTCCTCCACTTTATATGGGACGCCGCCACAGCATGGCTTGCCAAGCAGTGCGTCGGCGCGTGCCCGGGATCCGAACCAGCGAACCCCGGGCCGCCGCAGCGGAGCGCGCGCACTTAACCGCTTGCTCCACCTGGCCGGCCCCTAGTTCTTGATGGATTTTAACAAAAAGCAACAGCAACTGTCTTACTCATGGCAACAGAAAACTTTGTTAAAGAGTCCTACAACAGTGACAGAAAGGGTCAAGCAGCTGAGAAAATTATAATTTAGGTAATTCAGAGTTTTCTATGTTTTGTGGAGCACCTTTCAATAGAAGAAATCAGGCTTTATCAACAAGTAGGAGGCACTATTAACTTTAACTTTGAGAGAAATTGAGGCTCAGAGAGATTCCAATTCTCACTAAAATTCAACCTGTCTTTCATCTTTATTATCTCTCTGTTTTTTTTTTAGTAAATATATGCTGATGGCCAGGTCACACAAAACTGGAAAAGAATGTTACTTAAGAGTAATGTTATCTGTACATTGCAGGAGAAAGCTCATCCAAACAGAAAACCCCCTTTCCACCCTCTTTCCACCCATCTCTTCCTGGAGGGGAGAAGACTAGGAGTCTTGTATTTGCATTTCCAGTAACTGCACCTGGTGCAATTGGCCATGACGCTTCCCATGCCCACATGAAGATAGCGTCAAAAACAAATCCACATTCAGGTCCTGCGATTCAAGCTGAGCTCTGCTACATTGATTAGACAAACCATTGGTATTTCACATACCCCGTCCTTTCTCAGTTTTTTGATGCTCAAGTAAGCCTCAATAAGAGAGCAATTTTTCCATGCCAACCCATTCCATAATTACTAGCCCTGCTTCTGGGCTGGCTTTCACATCCTACACCTCCCCAGATCTTCTGGTGGTTTTTTGGGAGACATAAAACCTCCTCAACATCACCTTGGTGTTGTCTGTCTACAATGGTTTCTGTCTTTTTACAAGGAAAACGAAGTCAACCATCATGTTTTCCCTGAGCAGATCAGGGAATTTTGGCCCTTCTTTTTACCTAGGGAGAAAGATATCTTCAAAGAGATGACTAAATCCCACTCGGAAGCATCCTTCTTATTAAGTTCTCATCTGTATGATACCACACCAGAGGCCGAGCAAAGAAAAGCAAATGGGAGCCCCTTCATTTCTCAATGCTTAGAGTTAAGATAGATCAAACCAGCAAAGTCTAATCTGTGGGTACACAGACATCAAACAGCTGTGCAAACGTCGGACAGATGCATAAATTAAATACAAAAGTAAATAAAGTATTTACATTAAGTAAAAGTCATGCAGCTGCTTTTATTATTCTGCGCTAAGGCTCAGGGGAAGGAGGTACATTAGGCTAAACAGATTGTATTTTTCTGTTGGGGATGGTGTCAGCAGGAAAGAGTGGAAAGGTCACATATGGCTGGAGGAACAAAGACCAACTGTTACATAAACTGTTGTCTGCTGGTGCACAACATCTAAACTGGGGCTGCAGGCTGAAGTGACTTTGTTTCTCAGAAATTACTTTTATATACCAGACTATGCTTTTAGGAATCAGTGTCAGTAACTAATTTTAAAGTGTCAGAGACCACCCCAGTGGCCAGCAACGCAGGAACCCAATGAGGTGACCTGAGAGATGCAAAGAACTGTCCTGTCTCGATGACTATCTTGCTATTCTGCACGTGTCCAGGGTGAAATAAAAGGAACTACAGTAGCCTACTACCGTTGGGACCTCAGCCTGGTAGCCTGACAACATGGAAATTTCCTGTCTTCTCTATGGAGAAACACGGGATGCACCATAGCTTTGTTTAGCCTGAATTCCTATACTCGACACCTGGACCATGGGAGACATGAATGATTGATGAATTACTGAGCTGCTCATGAATCTCTCCTTACTTTAGGAGGTGAAAAAAAGTATGGCCCTTTGTGCTTATTTTAAATAAAAACATTATTTTTATTCAGAAATATTATGTGTAGTGCTCTATATTTGAAAAAATAAAGATTTTTAAAAAGATAAAACAATACAAGCTGATTGTTGAAAAATTAGAAATGGCAGTAAATGGAAAAATCCATAATCCTACAATTCAGAGATAATCACTATTAATGTTTTGATACATATCTCCTACATATCTTTATAACCATGTATATATATAAAACTTTTAACAGAAACAGGATTATGTTGAAAATAATGTATGCAATCTGCTTTATCCTTAACAATTTTTTTCACTTTTCCTGTCAATAAATATTTATCTACATCATTTTTATATGATCCAATGTCCATACCATACTTCCTTTAATATTCTCCTATTGTTGGACATTTCTAGCATTGTGATTTTTTGCTCTATTAGTGATGGCGGGTGGGTCATCCTTGTTGCTAAATTTGCGTATGTCATGTACCTGTGAAAGTCAGAAGTCTTCCCTCACCTACCAGCTGGTACCTAGAAATCCATGCTCAGTGCCTCTGCCCTTTGGCTGAAAGATTTTGTTTAGCTAGAAAATGGGAACCCCGGGAGAGGTGTTCCTTAAACACTATCTAACACTTATTTTTCCATTTTTCTTTGCGAAGTCCTGAAGAAGGTCTCAAAGTCTGGTTCTATGCTCGGGCCTTGGCCCTGGGCCTTGGCTGATCAAGCCAGAAAAGTTCCAAAGTCCACTTGTGTTGTAGTAGAACTGTTGTACGTGCTTTCATAATTGACTAAGATCCTTAAGCATTAACTATTTCCACAGTTAATGCTGTCTAGTACTAATTACTGCCTAAATTTAGTTTATTATAGGAAACACACACAGTCTTAGCTTATTCCCTCAATACCTGATCCAGATACTCATTAATTTTATTCTCACATTTGTTATATTTCACATTTGCTTGGTTTTCTGTAAATACAAATCTACGTTATGGTCTGTCTTCATGCTGCATAGCCACTGAATTAACCTTACTGAGACCTCAATTTTTATTTCACTTCCAAGTATTATGGAGATCGGTGATCTCCAGAATTCAGGTCTGGTGCACTCTAATTCCCCATAGAAGTGGTATAGTTCTTCCTATTCACATATTCAGGACTTTCTCCATCCCAATAAGTGTGTCTCTGAGGTCGGTTATCAAAACACACTGGTAACTCTGCAAAAGCAGAGCCTAAGGAGAAGTGAAGGTTTCTGTTTCGATGTGCGCGTGTGTGTGAAAGAGAGAGAGAGTTATTTCTCATGAGAAGTGGTGTCCATCTCCAGAGACTGAAGATAGCAATGCCAAGGGCTGCCAGGAACTTAAGAAGTAAAAATTGCCACTGTTACTTAAGTTCTGTGTCCATGTCCACCAGATACTCACAAAGCCACCTTGGGGACTTTGCCACCTTGGAGGCACTGAATGCCTCCATTCCTCCAGTCTCACTCCTGAACATCAAGGACAATAATATTTTTTGACTCCTTCCATTACAAAGGTATAAGAATGATTTAATTTACAGTTGGTGTTTTGAGATTCTATAGGAACATTACACTTCATGCCACCTTTTATATCTCTTGTATTTTCACTCAGCCATTAAAGAAGGATAACTATGCTGGAGATCTTTCTTTTCCACACTGCTCTCTTGAGAAGAGTACCCAATTGCTGAAGCTTAACAAGTATGAGAAACAAGAGGGAGAAAGAGAGAGAGAGAAATCACAACCACCCACTCACACATATTTGGCATTTCAAGCTTTGAGCAGTTAATAACCAACTCCTTGAGTTGGAACCTGTCAGGCTCACAATGCTGTTTTAATTGTTCTCACATACCCCTCTGAGCACACCTTTCTTCCTAAAAAGGCTCAGCACAAACTCACTTTTCAGCTTTGAAAAGCAAAAGAGTGGAATGGAGTTTAAAAGGAAACAAAGGCTTTTGTAAAATGAAGTAAGGACCAAAGGCTCTCACTCCAGAAGGCCAGTATTTTTAAGCAAATACTCCAATTGTTTTCTACTGCTCTGTATGTATCTATTCACAGAGAATTTGGCTTATGGTGTGGTTTGTCTGGATCTCTTTCCTCTGACGAGGGATTGAGGACCTAGTTGCACCACTGGGAGATCCATAGGAAAGAGAATGGGTGAGGGAGTGTTTTACAGAGAGTTGTGCGTAATGCTAAAATAAAGTTAGCATGGGGATTAAAGAGGGACGAGGATCATGAGCCAGTGAAAGGAGCCTGCAGAGGCCACCAAGTTAAGCAAAGCAGCAGATATGGAAGCCAGAGAACAGAGCCAGGGGGCAGAGAGACAAGAAGACCAGGGCAAGGAGCAGTGGGGTCAAGAGCTACAGGGAAGGCTGTCCTGGGCAAATACTTGGGACAAGGGCTTCTATTTGCTGGCTTTTCTTTGCTTACTAAGGCAGAGTGTGTGGCAGGACTGGCTATTGAAGGACTAAGGAGGGACAGACCTGTAAGGTCTGCAGCCACTCTGACCCTCAACAAGTTTTAATCGAGATGAAAGCGAATATAATCACTAACATATACTGAATGCTTACTCTGCTCCATGCTAAGCTGTGAACATTAATTAAAGATATGATACTTAATATTTGCAACAACAATATCAAGTAGATATAATTATCCCTGCTTTGCAGCCTGGAGAACTGAGACAGAGGTTAAATAATTTGCCTAAGATCACATAGTAACTGGCAAGACTATGCTGTGAAGTTGGGTCTTTGTGCTTCCAGAACTCCAGTTCTTCTCAAACTTGAGATAATTAAATATGCACATCCCTCCTCCCTCTCGGATATTCGGTTTCAATAGTTCTGGGGTGGAGCCCAGGAGTCTGCATTTTAACATGCATCCCAGGTGGTGTTGGTACAGGAGCTCAGGTCCCCATGCCAGACATACCAAAACACTACCGTACACGTCAGCAAAGGCCAGAAACATGCCAAACATGTAAGAGATGAGGGGGGAAATAAATTATAGGAAAAAATCTAGAAGAGGTTTTATCTGATAGTCTATGGTAGTCCTGATAGTCTACTTATTTTTCTCCCAAAACATGTGTTTGCTGTCATTTGGAAATAGCCAAGAGTAACTGATCTGGTAACTAGGAGGATGGAGCTTCCCTAGGAGCTTAGGGCTCTCAGATCCCGCTTCCTTTTTCAATCCTGGGTAAGGGCTACAGACAGAACTCGTGGAAACATCCCGGGACTATGTTCTGCAGAGCTCTCAGAGCAGGAGCATGAGGTATGGTCATTTCTCAGATGTGAGAATCCCATTTCATCGGTTCTAACCAGAGCAGAAAGAGAGTAAGGACTCGCCTTTCCAGCTATTCTAAAGACAACTTTTAAACAAAGGTACTGGTTCTCACAATTACCCAGCAAACAAAGCACATTGATAAAAATCGCTGCTAGGTTTCCAAACATTATTATCATGCATGAAGCGGCATTTGTCTTACTTTGGTTAAATTCTTGAGTTCCTGAATCAAGCTTGGGGGAGAAATCGTCTTGATCATGATGTGTTTTCTCATCTCCCAGGGTCCCACCTTTATGGCTGATAACTTTCTTTTTACCTAGATTTCCTTAAAGAGGTTGGAAGACAGGATTCCAGTGAAACCACAGGAGGCTGAAATCTAGTTTCTTTGCAATTTTCATTTCTCCAAATGAGAGCAAAGGGGCCTCAAATTTGAATAACTCATAATCTACATCAGCTGGAAATGTTGTTGAGGATTTGTTTATTTTTTCTTAAAATTTCCTAAATCTTCTCTCCCTTTCTTTGCTGCCCTTCCACTCCAGTGTGTCTGTAAGCGCCTTTGTGGCCTCCACTGCAGGCCTCGGGCCAAGGCAAAAATGGACTCTTTTCATCTATTCAAGTGTGGTCTGGGCCAGACAAGCCTGCTCCACAGGCAAGAGGCACAGAAAGTATTCTGTATTCAGCTTCTAGCTCTGCAGAGTCTATAGTGGGGGCCCTGCCCTTGGCAGAGCCAATGCAGTGACCAGGGCCTTGGGGCAGAAGCGGGGGTGCTGTTCGTTTGGCCCCTCCCTTCACCTGGGCAGGGCACCTGGTAGAAGGAGCAGCAGGAAACGGTGCATCCTGTTCCAACTACTTCCTCCAAATGCGCTTCCAACTTTAAAAAACACCTTCTTGGGGCCAGCCCTGTGGCATAGTGGTTAAGTGCGTGCACTCCACTGCTGGAGGCCTGGGTTCAGATCCCGGGCGCGCACCGACGCACTGCTTGTCAGGCCATGCTGTGGTGACGTCCCATATAAAGTGGAGGAAGATGGGCATAGATGTTAGCCCAGGGCCGGTCTTCCTCAGCAAAAAGGGGAGGATTGGCATGGATGTTGGCTCAGGGCTGATCTTCCTCACAAAAAAAATAAATAAAAAAGACCTTCTTTTACCTCTCCAAGCAGCAATTTTTTTTGAGATGCTGTGTAAATTTAGAGAGCATTACACAGAGTTGATTAATATAACAATAATAAAGCTGGTGTGTTAGCATGTGAATATCAAACAGAGCTTCCTACCTGTCTTCGATACACAGGGGATTCAAGATTTGAAGTGTATTAACAGAAGAAAGGAACTGGGTGAAAATAGAGATTGAGCTATCTAAAGATACCTTTCCTTTGTGTCAATTTACTAAAAATATGCTTTTTCTCTAGTGCCTTTTGAAAATTGCATCTCAAACTAAGTAAGATGATGTTATGCATAACACAGGTGCCCACTGCTTTATCTATTATTCAACACTGTTCTAAGTGTGCTTTATGAGAAAAAATAATTAGAAATATTGGCAAGGGGGCAACAAAAATATCATTATTTGATTATATTATTGTATATCTTGAGAAATGAAAAAAACTGTTAGAAGAATTCAGTAAGATGGGAGGTCATAGGATAAATACACACATGAAAAACTTTCTTACATTCTAAAAAATAACCAGTTAGAAAATAAAAATGGAAACAATTTCCACTAACATTAACAATTCCTGTTAACAAAAAACCCCATAAATTACCGAAGAATAAACTGAACAAAAAATGTGTAGTATCTAAATGGAGGAAACTATAAAACTCTAAGGGAAGCAAAAAAAGGCTACTTCTTGGGTAACAAATCTCAGTATTGTAAGGATGTCAATTCTCCCCAAATGAATTTAGAAATTGAATGAATTCCAATCAAAATCTCAGCAAGATATTTTTTAGATGGATACTAGGAAAAAATGATTCTGTTAAAGAATAATTTACAAAAAAGGTAAAATCATAACTATCCAGCGATATAAAATGAACACATGTCAAAGATCCTTAATGAGGAAACCAGGAACATGTTATGATTGATTCAGAGAGCATTTGAAAAATTCTGTATATATGAGCAATTTAACAAAGAAATGTTTGGATAAGATTGCCAAGTTTGATTTTTTTTTAAACTAATTCCCAACTGTCCTTAAATCTTAGGGATGATCTGTTTCACAAGGCAGAAATTATTTGCATCTCTACCAGACAAAAAGCTACAACTTAGCACGTAATTTCTCTAAGTCTACAACATTTAATCAATAGTCAACAATGAACTAAGTAGATTTCCCTACAATCCTAAGGTGATATGACATTAAAAGAATATGCTGCTCACCTTGCCTTATTTCCAGGATTTGGATGATTTTTCTGAAAATTCTAAAGGTCACTGAAAGAATAAACTTGAGAACAATTAAGTAATTGTTGAAAAACAAAACAAAAGCAAGGGCAGGGCAATTTGCCTTACCTGCTAAAATAAGGCTGACAGAAAGAGAGTGCCCTACCTTGGTGAGATTAGTGGGAGTCTGACATCCATTTCACCAACTGTCTCTGCTTTGGGACTTGGGCAATGTGTGCTTGCTCATGCATCTCTCTCTCTCTCTCACAACTGCTGCCATCAAACAAGCTGACTCTTCCCTCTGCCCCTTCCCCTACACCTAGTCTCCCCATTTCCAATCCAGCCATCACTAAAGTTCTAATAATTCTTACGCTTCAGCCCAGCCCTTTGTCTTTATCCACCACTGGCCAGACCCTAAAGGTGAGGAGGAGTGAATGACACTTCTTACAGTGATCATGGTGTTTGTAGCAGTCCTTCACAGCCAAGTGAGACTGTTATTTTAGGGAATATTTTGACATTCTTGGTAAAGTCTTTTCTTAGATTTTGAGACCTGTAACAAATTCCTTTCCATTTTCCTGTATTCTGAGGAGTCAATTCATATACATCACTGATATACAAAGTTGCAGCATCTCCTTGGTTTTTTTCCTTCTTTACCCTCTTAATAGCCTTTTGGTCAAATGGTATACTGGAAGAACGTGAACTAAATGAATCAAGAGAGCTGAGATTTCTTCCAGAATCTGCCTGGATAAGACCCTGGATGTGTTTACTTATTTGTGAAAATTAAGATGATTCCACTCCTCCGATTCCTTTCTGCTCTGCTTTGTGACTACTGTTCTCCAGTCACATGCTCTCCCGTGGTCTGCATATGGCACAGGAAGGCACATCGCGCTCCAGTCTCAGAAGCTCTTCTTTCTTCTATACCCGTTGGACTTGTTTAACATTGGCCTTGTCACTGTTGGGGGTTAGGTTAGGGATACCAGTCACTCTGCCCCTCCCTAGGGTTCTTGCTAATAGAATAAAAATCAAAGGGTGGTCTGAATGCAGGTCAAAACCCTCTAGTTATAGCTACACAAGGAATTTATCTAATTCTTATATCGACTAGGGTTGGTTTCTGACTGACACAGAATCCTAGCGTAATCCACTATTTCCTTACTAAATTAATCTCTTCTAAAAGATAATTCCCAGGCCGGTCCCATGGCTTTAAGTGCGTGCGCTCCGATACTGGCAGCCCGGGTTTGGATCCCGGGCGTGCACCTCCGCACCGCTTGTCGGGCCATGTTGAGGCGGCGTCCCACATACAGCAACTAGAAGGATGTGCAGCTATGACATACAACTATCTACTGGGGCTTTGGGGAGAAAAAGGGGAAAAAAAGGAGGTGGATTGGCAATAGATATTAGCTCAGGGCCGATCTTCCTCACACACACACACACAAAAAGATAATTCCCGAATCTCTATTTAGCAGTCTTTCCTCTTGGAATACCACTTCAACATTCAGGAAGTTTAACATTCTTGGTAACAATGTGTGTTTGTAACACATAGAGATACAGGTTTATTTTACATAATTATAACACGTCAGAGCTTTCCTCTTGGCCGTTTGGTATCTTCTTCAGGAAAAAAACAAAGACTGTATCTCTACCTTGCCCAAATCTCTGTGAGAAGTAGAAAGTTCAATCATTCCAGTGCTTTGCCTATGAGTCTGAAACGATTCAGATGACTGACTGAAATTTTTGCTTTTCATTCAAGTGTTTTGCATGGGTAGGTAGAGCTAGAATTGTTCAGTTTAGAATGGACCATCCAAGCAGTGCTCTTGCCATTGCGTGAAAAGAGATCAAAGAACAATTTAAAATTTATATGTATCTTGAAGGTTTGGATGGAAATATTAAATATTTAGCCAATCTATCCTGCAATCCCTACCTGATTTATTTATTTATTTTTTTTAAATTTTTTGTTTATTGCAGTAACATTGGTTTATAACATTGTAAAAATTTCAGGTGTACATCATTGTACTTCTATTTCTGCATAGATTACATCATGTTCACCACCAAAATACTAATTACAACCCATCACCACACACATGTACCCAATTATCCCTTTCACCCTCCTCCCTCCCCCTTCCCCTCTGGTAACCACCAATCCAATCTCTGTCCCTATGTGTTTGTTTATTGTTGTTATTATCTACTACTTAATGAAGGAAATCATACGGTATTTGACCTTCTCCCTCTGACTTATTTCACTTTGCATCATGCCCTCAATGTCCATCCATGTTGTCACAAATGGCTGGATTTCATCGTTTCTTATGGCTGAGTAGTATTCCATTGTGTATATATACCACAGCTTTTTTATCCATTCGTCCCTTGATGGGCACTTAGGTTGCTTCCAAGTCTTGGCTATTGTGAATAAGGCTGCAATGAATACAGGGGTGCATGTACCTTTGCAAATTGGTGTTTTCAAGTTCTTTGGATAAATACCCAACAGTGAAATAGCTGGATCATATGGTAGTTCTATCGTTGATTTTTTGAGGAATCTCCATACTGTTTTCCATAGTGGCTGCACCAGTTTGCACTCCCACCAGCAGTGTATGAGAGTTCCCTTCTCTCCACAACCTCTCCAACACATGTTGTTTCCTGTCTTGTTAATTATAGCCATTCTGACCGGCGTGAGGTGATATCTCATTGTAGTTTTGATTTGCATTTCCCTGATAGTTAGTGATTTTGAACATTTTTTCATGTGTCTGTTGGCCATCTGTATATCTTCTTTGGAGAAATGTCTGTTCAGGTCTTTTGCCCATTTTTTAATTGGGTTGGTAGTTTTTTTGTTGTTGAGATGCATGAGTTCTTTATATATTTTGGAGATTAAGCCCTTATCAGATGTATGGTTTGCAAATATCTTCTCCCAATTGTTAGGTTGTCTTTTCGTTTTGTTGATGGTTTCCTTTGCTGTGCAGAAGCTTTTTAGTTTGATGTAGTCCCATTTGTTTATTTTTTCTATTGTTTCTCTTGCCCGGTCAGATGTGGTGTTTGAAAAGATGTTGCTAAGACTGATGTCGAAGAGCGTACCAGTCCCTACCTGATTTAGAACATGGATTAATGCCCCCAGATTAACTAGGAGCAAATATCTCATCTGGAGATACATTAGAATGTGCCAATGGAAATAAGATAATACTTATTCGTAGCAAATAGGGTATTTATCCTCTGGAATCTTGTTTGAATGCTAATAATTGTTCCTAAAACGCTGCAAATTATTTTCAAGTATTTCAATTAGTTGATAAAAGTTTAGGAATATGGTTGACTCCACATATTTTAATTCATGTCTGTGAATTTTTTTATATAATTCTGATTTTTTACAACAGTCTTGTTTCCCGTGTAAATACTTTTTATCAAGCATCCTAATTGTTTTACTATTTTAAAAAATAACAGCATACCACACCATGGTTATTGTATTAAAATTTCCAATACTAAAAAGCCAAGAATTAGAATGAGGATTACACTGAGCATGTAAAGCAGAGCCCCAGCATAAAGCCTGAACTATACTCCTTGCAGATTCTGAGTGTGTGTGATGACCAGCAGCAAGGCTGTCCTGAGATCTACACAATGAAGGAATTGAGGAGCTTGATTTAAAGAAAGAGATCTAGAAACTCTGAAGAGGGCAACCAGCCCTATTCTGACACCCCTGTATCACTTAGAGTCCTTTCAAGTGCCAGTAACAGAATACGCTCAAAAGTAGAGTAAACAATAACCAGATGTTCAAAAGCAGTTAGTGTCCAGGATTGGTAGTGTGACTTGGAGCTATGTCAAGGACCCAAGTGCTTCCCATCGATGTCTTTTCTGTCCTCACCATGTCACTGATCACAAGATGACTCAGCATTTCTAGGCAACATTTCCAATGGAAAAGAAGAGACATTTGTTTCCAAGTGTCCCTTTTTATTAGAAAAGCTTCCCAGTCACTTCCTCCTCCAGATCTCTTGGGACAGAAATAGGCCACATGCCCACACCCTTGCTGCAAAGGAGACTTAAGAAAGCAAGTAATGTAGCATTTTCAGCTTTTATCATTGTAGGAGTTCTCCACCAGCAATGAAGAAAGAGTCTGGGGGCTGGCCCTGTGGCCTAGTGGTTAAGTTTGGTGTGCTCTGCTTTGGCAGCCTGGGTTCAGATCCCAGGTGCAGACCTACACTACTCGGTGGCGGCCATGCTATGACAGCGACCCACATACAAAATAGATTGGCAACAAATGTTAGCTCAGGGCTAATCTTCCTCAGCAAAAAAAAAACAAAAAACAAAAAACAAAAGAGTCTGCCACAAACCTCTAAACCATTGGGTGAAATCCCATATTACCTACAGAAAGTTCATGAGATGGGACAGAGAGGCAGAGTGCACAAGCTTGGTATGAGGACACTAGAGGTCTGACTTGGAAGACCATTGGGCTCTCCTCAAGGATAATCAGATTTTTTCTTACCAGGCTGTCTTTGAACCAGTGCAAGATTCATAGAGAGAAGAGGTTTGTCAAAGACAAACAAATGACAATCAGGATTTGAGTTTGATTGCATGTAATAGATAACACAAAAAAATAGTGCTTGAACAAATTAAAGTTTTTTTTTTTCTTACATTACAAAGCACCTAGAGGAAGATAGCTCAGGGTGGATATGGTAGCTCCATGACGTCATCAGAGACCCAGACTCTTTTTATTTTTCCATTCAGCCATCCTTAGAGTATGTTGTCTCCATCTTCATGATATCAAAATGGCACCTGTTCCACCCCTATCCCCAGGCATCATGACCACATTCTAGGCAGGAAGAAGAAGAAAGGACAAGGGGCAATGATGGGTGCCAGCTGAGTTATTTCTCTTTAAAGAACATTGCTGAAAGTCTTACACGGTAATTTTGGCTTTCATTTTAATGGCAATAACTGCCACATGAAATTCCGGCTGCCAAACAGATTGGGAAATGTAGATTTATAGCTAGATCCATGTCATCCTGAGCAATGTCAAAGTTCTGATTATAAGAAAGAAGAAGAAAGTGAATTTTGGTTAAGCAACTAGTAATTTTTGTTACAATGTGGGGTTTTTATGTGAAAACCAAGAATGGAAAGTAATACAATGTTACAATGGTGGGAAAGGTTATTTCTCCCAATTCATTTAATTTTGGTGGATAGATTACAACAAAGAGATAGAAAATGGTCATTTTCTGCTAGGAACTCTGGTTGTTCAGGGAATGAGCAGGTGGTTGTTGAAAGATCAATGATGACAGCACCCACTGGGAACAGGCTAACACTCAGCAGAGAGTGCCACAGATGCACCTGGGATCTACCTCATACTTTTTAATCAACAAACTCTGAGTCAGTAAAGATATGCATAACAGTGAGAGAGGGATTTTGCAAGACTGCCTAGATACATACTTTGTGGATGTAATTCTTGTTATAAATTTCTTCTATTAGTGAGGTCTTTCTGTAATCCTATAGAAGATTGACTTGAGGTGGGAGGTAAGACTACCTGGGAATATCTGATCTTCCCACAGGTGCTGGAAGAGTGTAAGTCAAATGAAGGGTGGTCCGAAACTAGCGACCTTCTGGAAGGGTGAGGCTGACCAAACATTATACATTTTATTTGCCTGATCTCTCTTTTTGAAAATAACATAGAGGGGCCGGCCCGTGGCTTGGCTCTTAAGTGTGTGCACTCTGCTACTGGCGGCCTGGGTTCGGATCCCGGGCCCGCACCGACGCACTGCTTCTCTGGCCATGCTGAGGCCGCGTCCCACATACAGCAACTAGAAGGATGTGCGACTATGACATACAACTATCTACTGGGGGGCTTTGGGGGGAAAAAAAGGAGGAGGATTAGGCAATGGATGTTAGCTCAGAGCCAGTCTTCCTCAGCAAAAAGAGGAGGATTAGCACGGATGTTAGCTCAGGGCGGATCATCCTCACAAAAAAAAATAATAATAATAATAACATAGAACATAATAGAGAGTTAAATTGAATATAAACCAGTCCCTAAAATGAGAGATATATAGTCAAAATGAGAAGAGACACATGTAAGCTAGAATAATTAGAGAGGGCTTCACAGAGGAACTAGGTCTTTAATTGGACCTCACAAAATGGGAAGAATTTGGATACTTAGAGCAGAGAACAGGGAGAACACTCTGTTGAGGTGCAGTGAAAACTCTGATAAAAAGGAAAGAAGCTGTTCAGGGAGAAGGTTCAGAAGGAAATTTTCCTCCAGGATCTGGAACAATCTGAAAGGAATAAGAAACGTAGGGGAGGATAGGAGAATGGGAGAGATAAATCATTGGATGAGAGGACCAGGAGGGCCATAACTCACCCAAATCCTCACCTTTCTTTTGTTAATACTACCAATTAGTTATCCAACCATACAAACACTTAAGAAAATCAGAAAATTAATTCAAGTAAAACTGATGAATAATATCGGTGGGAGTATAAACAGGTACAATCACTTGGAAAGCCATCTGGCCATACTTAGCGAAGTGAGGCTGACAAATGTGCAATGACACGTCAACTCCACACATATAGATATGATATATATAACACACACATATATATAAAATCATCTTGCTGTCCATAACCAGGGGAATGGATGAGTAAAATGCTAAGAATATTTACTATGGAATAATATGCTGCAGTTTGAAGCACTGAACTAGATGTACGTTTAATGACATGGATGGATATTAAAAACATAGTTTGAGTTTAAAAAGTAAGGAAGAGAATGAGATGTAAGTACAATGCCACTTATGTAAATTAAAAATATATACATATGGAACACTACAGCACTTACAAGAATTGATGGAGGAAAGAAATGAAAGTAAAGATTGAGGATGAAGGGAAGAAATTGATCCATCAATCAAGAGAGGAGCCCTCATACACTGATGATGATGGCATGAGCTATGAACTCACCTCTCCACCTACAGTTTGCCCCCAGCTCTCCTCCCCACAAAATAAATCTTGAGGGAAAAGAAACTTTCTTAGACCTCCAAATATTTTTAAATGTGTGAATAGCACTAGAGTATATAATTTTCTCATGTGTAAAATTGGGATAAGAAGAGGAAGAATCTCACTGGGTTGTCAGGAAAATTAAAGGAAATCGTATATTAGATGCCCAAATGGAACCACACCCAAATGTTAGGTGGTTGACCAGGCTCACTAGCGGACAAGGGGACCCACTGTGAACTTTATGCCAATCTCACAGTGTTTGTGTTCAATACTTGCCTCAGTGAAACGACAAATAATTACATCACAGACTTTCAAAGTCAAGCAAATAGTCAAAGCCATGTAGAGTACATCAAATCCTCAAATGCAAAGGTGTACGGTCCTGCTTCCTGTTGACTTAGGCTCTACAGAGAAAATAATACAGCTGTTGAGTTAGGCTTAGGGAAACTCATTAGCACCAATATTCTCCCTTACAGTTTTAGCCCAACTCAGTGCCCCTTTCTGACTTACTCACCAGAAAAGGAAGTCCTGCCAAATCAGTGATTACCAGGCAGCATGAACTGGGTAGTGAAGGCCAATGCAGCCAACTGACACTGCGGGCAGGAGGAGGCTGGCCAAAGTGTAATGACTAGACTGGCATTTGGTCAGACGGTGGGGATTTTGTTGGCCTTTGGTCAAAGGCCTGGCTCTGTACTTTGAGGTCTTTAGGAAACAATGTCATGCCATAGTACAATCTGAAAAAGTAATTTGGGGCAATCTATTGGGGGTAATGTATTGTTTGTAGCCAAATTTAAGAAGATTAGAGGTCTGAGAAGCGTTACAGTGTTTTCTCTATTACAAATACATAAGCAGTTCAGAACATAATCCAAGGCCTCTTAAAACTGAAGTGAAATGTGACCAAAATATTATTTGCTACAAGACGACTGTCTATGCAGGAGGAAAGCACTTTACCATTCTACTCTATAAAGGAATTTTTTATATATCCTACCTATCCTGTTATAGTACATTACTCATAAAATTTGTGACTCATCTATTCCTTAGCCTCAAGAAGGTGGGACATAGTAAAGGACTTGATAAACTAAAAGAATTCTCACCTATCTACTATAGAAGAAGTCTGGCTAAAGTTCAGGATTCCGTCAGATGATCCCTCAAAACCTTTTGCAGACCTAAGTTAAAAGATCACTTAGTATGTGAACAGGGGACAAATTTAGAGTTGTAAGAGATCTTAGAGATCTTCTAGTCCAATCTCTTCTCCTTGTTTTTATAGAAATTAAATCTTTGTAGAAACTTGCCCAGTATTGAGCAGCTAGTTCATGTCTATTCAATACATGTTTATTGAATACCCACTACACTCCAGGCATCCTATTAAATACTAGGCATACAGATAGGGTGAATAATAACAAAGTATGACATATTGGTTAAGCATGCACATTAAAGCCAGACTCCCTGGATCCCATTTTAGTTTCACAACTTACTAGCTGTGTGACCTTGGGCAAGTCACTTAACCTCTCTATGCTTCAGTTTCATTATCTGTAAAATAAGGTAATAAGGGATTGTTATGAGACTCAAAAGCATCCATATACTTAATGCACATAGGACAGAACAGTGCTTGACCATAGTAAGGGCTCTGTTAAGTATTTGGTAATTAAAATACTAGGTTTCTGCTTTCTAGAACTCTCTATTCTTTGTTTAGACAGAGAGCCCAGCACATTGGGGGAAGTGCAACACTACTCAGTCTAATTACTGTTATATGTGGTTTGAGGGCACAGACTTGTCTAGTTTACCAGTCAGTCCTCCCACTCCGGGCCCAGTACAGTGTCTGGCACAAGATAGACTCTCTCAATACTTGCTGAATGAGTGAATAAATGAACCACAAAACGAAAGAGTCAGGGAACAGGTGTCCCGAGAAGGAAATATTTGAATAGTACCTTAAAGAATGAGAAACAACAGCAGAATTTCTTCATATAGAGAAGGGACGAGGGATTCTAGGCAGTTGAGGCAACAAAGCAAAGACACAGGAGTGTGAAAGTGGCTAGCTTTCTTCCCCTATATATAACCTACTCTTCTCACTTCCTTTATCTGAGGGATTTAGGAATTTGACCTAGCTGTGCCATGGACTCTGCAGCTCTCAGCTCCTGATGTATTATATCGCACCATTCTGATGAAACCAGGTGCTAATTAAGATGCTCAAGGGGCTATCAGTTGTTCTTTCCCTTAGCACATGTTCATTCAAAAGGAGTTGGCTGATTTCAGAAATCCAGCGGGGATTAAAGCATAGAATGTGCATTTACTTAGCTCATCTGTTCGTTGCGAGAGTTTGATTACATTTGATTGTTGATGTAATCGATGTTTTCCTTTTGTTGGATCCTCCTCCATCAGGGACTGAAATAGTTTTATAGTTACATTCAACTAAACTACCTATGATTGGATTGTTTACTTTTGAAAAGTGTTGACATTTATTAATTACCTGGTCGTTCTTATGGAAGAGATATCTGGTTGTCCCCCAATATGCATTTTCCCCTTCTTCTATAGCAATAGCATCCTCGATTTTTATAGGGGCAAATGGACACTGAGGATAAAGAATACATTTCCCAGCCTCTCTTGCATCAGTAAGTGGCCAAGTGACTAAGCAGACATGGTATGTTCAATTTCCAAAAAAACGCATTTTAAAAAAGTGATATTTTCCTCTCCTTCTTCATATCCTCTCCTCTGGATGGAATGTAGATGTGATGGCTAGAGTTAAAGCAGCCATTTGGGCCTTGTGAGTTGTCCTTGGGAGTGGAAAAAATGCTCAGGGGAACAAGTAGAAGAAGTCTGGGCCTCTGATACTTCAGGAAGTGTCATCTAGGAATACCTACCTCCAGACTTTTATATGAGAGTGAAATAAACTCCTGCTTGTTTAAGCTGTTAGTCTCAGTTTGTTTTTGTTTCTTGCCGCCACACCTAATCATAAGTGGAATAGCTTCCTCCTGTACCCATCCTCACATCTCCTTTGCCCCCTCCAAGTCAGTTATGACTACTCAGGGAATAAAAACTAAGATCTCACAAGCAAATAAGAATAACAACTACAATGATAATAATTAGGAGGATCAATGCATTGCAAAAACTTGCTTCCCCATCCAAAAACATCACCTTGTGAATTTCATGGCCACTTTCATTATTTTTGGATTGTCTCACTTACATTCTATGAATGTAGATGATTAAGAGTCAGTCTGTGAGTGGGGGGCAAGTAAAGGACAAAATATGTAGAAAAGGAGCAGAAATGTTACCGAAGCAATTTCAGCAGAGGAAGATAGTAGACTCTCCAACAGTGTGTAAATTATAACACAGCCACAATGCAGTGTTATGCAATGATTAAAGATTGCATTCTAGAATAATATTTATTGCTTTGGGGAAATGTACAGGGTATTTTGTCAAATAAAAAAGTAGATTCCACAGGCCAGCCCAGTGGCGTAGTGGTTAAGTTCGCATGTTTCACTTTGGTGGCCCGGGGTTTGCCGGTTTGGATCCTGGGCGGGGACCTACTCGCCGCTCATCAGGCCATGCTGAGGCGGCATCCCACATAGAAGAACTAGAAGGACCTACAACTATGATATACAACTACATACTGAGGGGTTTGGGGAGAAAAAAGAAAAAAAGAGGAAGATTGGCAACAGATGTTAGCTCAGGGTCAATCTCCCCCCCCCCAAAAAATGCATTAAAGAAGTAGATTCCGGAGCAATATGTAAGTATGTATTTATATATACTTAGAAAAAACATGAAATAAAGACACCAAAATGCTAATGGTACTTACCTGGCTAGTAGGATTATAGATGATTTTTACTTTCTTTTCTTTTGTTTATTTGAATTTTATAATTTTCCATAATAAACACATGTGATTTTTATAAATTTTAGGTTATTTAGAAAGCAATTCTTTGGTGGTAGCAGAAGCTGGAATAAACACCCATACTTGGTCAAGGTTTCTACAGTACATTAGCTAGAGTAACGTTAAACTACGCTGTGATGACAAACAAATTCTAAAATCTCAGTGACTTAACACACCAAAGGTGTATTTCTTATTGATGAAAAATGCAATGTGAGTTAACGGGGATACCTCTCTGTCGGATGGCTCAGGGATCCATCTCAACATGTGCCTATCAAGGCCACTTCAGGGGAAAAGAGGGACGAAGACACTTCCATGAATACTTGATTGGTCAGAAACCGTATATAACTCTCACCTAACTGCAAGGGAAGCTGGGAAATGGAGGGGAGTATATGGGTTATCTGGTGACCACTGCACTATCTCTGCCACATACACATGTGGTGATTATTTTTCTCATCCAAAAATCAAAATTTACAGTATTACAAGTAAATAACTGACTTTAGGACTGATTTTTAAAAATACACACATAACAGAATATATGGTTGCAAGCTTGCAACGGTTTTTAAAATGGTCAACAACGTGAGGAAGTAGAAGGAAATTAGGAAAAGATGAGGCCAAGACAAAAGGTGTCCTGTTCTCTCTCCTAGTTCTTTAATGCATAAAAGTAAGTCTTAACAGTAATTGGAGCAGAGAAAGGGAAGACACGACTGAGACATGAAAGGGCTGGACAGGAAAGGGAATGAGGATATCTGAGGGACTACGAAATACAACATGGACCTCCCCCCTGAGACAGTGGGAATACCAGGCAGAAGGATGAGCTGGCTAGAAATTGGGGAGGAGAGCCAGGTCCAAAAAGGATGGAAAAAGTTAAGAAGACTGCCATATTTGGGCAGTGCAGGAATTAAAGTCAGAATAGAAAGCCAAGAATGTGGGGTGGGGATGAAAGTGGGATTTGAGCAATTTGTTTCAAATGTGTGCTATCCTTTGAATCTTGCTCTCAAGAAACAACTAGTTGTGCCGTGTAGTCAGTTTGATTTAAATGGCCATGGGTAAGAGAGACAACAAAAACAAAGTCAGCAGTACCCTGGCCCACAAGAAGAGCCCACAGTCTAAATTAGGGACCAGGGTTGCACGGAAAACTTAAGGCTGAACCAGGCTTCATTCCAGACATAGAATGCAGCAAGCTGTGGAGAGAGAGTGGAGATGGATGGTTGACCTCAGGAAGGCAGCGGTTATTCCAGGTGATCTGAGTGGTTGGATCAGGACCCCAGCAAGCAGCTGGGGATAGTGAGAACAGAGTCCAGCTCCTCAAAAGGTTCTAGCAAGAGATACTGTGACTGAGTGTCCTATTAAGGGACAGGGCTTCACAACAGGGGCCGCCCCATAAGGAGAACTGGAATACAAATGAAGAAAACACGGAAAATAGTCATCATAAGCAAGGATAAAGGAGAAAGGGAGACTACAGCTTTGCAGATATATGGTTGCCTAGGGCTGTACCTCTGATAAAGTGAAGACCAGGACTAGGACAGAAAGATGTACAGACGAAGCAGTTTCTGTCTTGCCTGACTTGGTCTGCATTGGCTTGGGAATGGAGTAGAGTTGGGCCTATGGATAGAAGGCATCAGTGCCTTCTGTGTTGGTGAGTGGTGATGCAGTTTTGGTGAGGCTGGACTCAGAGCTACCAACAGAGCTTGCACATCAGGCCAGAAAGGCTCTCCAAGACAGCCTTGTAAGAGCTGCATGGCTCTCACACCCCCCGTTTCCCACAGGGCGTAGCAGGGTTTGCGTGCGCAGGCATCATCAATTACTGACGCGGGGAAGCAGGATGGCAGAAAACACCTAAGCTGACCGAGTTGTCGTGAATTATCAAGCTGCTGTTACTGATTTAGAGCACTGTGGGTCAAAACCCCAAATCCCATGTTTGGTCTCCTTGAAAGATATTTTAAAACAGAGAGAACATTTTAAACAAAGTTTGAATTTTTTACCTCTTCAGCTAAATATTTCTCTCGTGCGTGGCTGCCTGGGTCTGAGTGGTCAGGGAGAGAAGGGTGTGGAGAGAAAGCTCTGGACTAAGAATCCAAGATTCCAAATTCTAACACGGTTCTATGGAGGACCAAACAAAGCAATGATTAGGGATGTGTTTTAAATGTCCCAAAGTAATTGAACAATGAGGAGTGTGTGCATATCTACCCATCTAGCAACTTTGCAGTGCTTGGATTAGGGTGGCACAAATGAGGTACCTAGGATATAAAATTTAAAGGAGTGCTCACTCTCAGGGTCATGCGAGTGCCCTGCTGGCAAGAATGAGAACTACGTACAAGACTGGGGAGCCTTTCAGAAGAGGTGTCGCTGTCTGGTACTCAGGGAATAAGAAGCGTAGGCGGGGGTTGTCTGGAATGGTCAGATTTCTCAAAGTAACCTTTCCAGAAGCTGCTGAGAATACTGTTATTGAGAGGCTGAGAGAAGCCCAGTAGACTGAGTCGGTGTGGTTTGGTCTCCTGGCAGCAGATTAAGAGATGCCAGTAAGGACCCAAAGGGTCAGGGTCAGCCTACCATTCTTGACCAAGAAAGGTCTCTCCGAGTGTGAGCTACCACGCCCTCACTGGCCTTAGGGATGACCAGCACCTCTCACTGCCTCACCCTCCTCTACAATCCCAAGTAAAATATTTTGTTTGGGACTGCAAAGGGTTTCCATGTTTTAGAGGCGGCGTTGCAGATGTGATAGCAGGGCTGACAAAACCAGTCAGGCCAGGTCCTTAAGCCTTTATCAGCTAATGCCTTATCAGTCATGCCTTATCTGTTAACACCTCCGGAGGAATTAATTAGCTGGATGTCAGCTGAAAGTAAGAACAGGTCAGAGGAGTAAGAGGAAATAGTTGGAGAAAGGTTCTTTGTAGTGACAAGTACGCACATCACAATGTGCTCATTGCAGTTTTGCTTGCACTGGTCCTGAACATGCCACTGAAAGTAGTTCACTCTGCCCCTCCCAACCTGTGGGGACAACAGGATGCCGATGCTTAATTACCAAATAGTGTTATCTCATTGTCATTGTAATTTGTTGATGACCAAAATTACCCGTTTGCCTATCGATCCAAAAGGTATCCTAACAATCAAGACATGTCAGTTGGCGTTTACTAAACGTCCCTATTCTCACAAGGAGTAGGCGCTGGGGAAAATGGAAAAACATATATAGGAGAAGGAGACTGTCTAAAGTGTTTACACTCTAGGATTCAGATTCAACTAATATTTTATTCTGTGCCAAGTATATATCACATTATTTTTTTAAAAAAAACCCTTGCAATATAACTATCATTATCCCAATTTTTATTCCCAGGGCATTCAAGTCCAAGCCCAGTGCTGTTTCTACTATGTTACTGCGGGCTAGGGTGGGGGGAGGAGTAAATATAGTCAGTACATAGAAACTCAAACTACATAAACATATTCGTGAGTCACTAACACAGTCTGAGACAGCCATAATTAAGTGTCACATATTTGGGAAAAGGGGTGGCAAAGATAAAAGTGGATGAAAGGAATTGACTGAAGGGCTCGGAGGACTGAAGCAAGGTGGAGCTCCTCTGAGTTTCCTGAGTGAAGTGAGGGTGGAGTTGATTATCCAGAGGAAAAGGCTGTGGTGTGGTGGTTGGGGGGTGGCAGGAACAGCCTGCTGTCTGAAATAACAGAGAGAGGGAGTCAGTCGATGACATCCTCCTAATAAGTGGTTAAGGATGGGTGCTCCCAGCCTCCTGGATGCAGGTAACCAAGGGACCCCACTGCAGCCAGAGCTAAACTGTACCAGCATCAGCTTCCAGCAGCAGGGACACGGAATTGCGCAGACATTGGTGTGCTAATTCCAGCCCAGACTGGCAGACAGCAGGGGCTCTGTCTGGAGGAGCAAAGGCACGAGAGCTGGGGAAGACACATTTGGAAGGAGGGAAATAAGCTCTGAGCTATTTTTAGTGCCACATCTCTGTGCAGTGCGGACTTAAGGCATGTGTGTGCCTGCGAATTCATCAGATGGGAACATATGCATACACTGCTCTCTAACATCCTTTTCACGCGGAAGATTCCTTTCTACATCCTGATCTGTGGTGGTCTCATTTCCTACCCACCGTCGTGTACTGATGTTCTGCTGGTCACCTTCCTAAGGCCTCTGTGGAAGACAGGTACAGGAAACTATCAGCCCTTGAGGAATCAGCAACCTTTGACATCAGACAAAAAGAAAGTTTCTTGATTTCCCAATTTTTAACACGTGCCAAATATAAGCTCAGCTTGGTTGGAAATATAAGCACAATGGAATCCAGTAGAACCTTAAACGAAGCCACAGACAATTTTCCCTGAGCCACACTGGAAACTCTACACCCTCACAACACCTAAGAGCTTTCCCACCAATAAAACTTGTTTGCAGAGCATTACATCATTAGAAAAAACTCTGATTGGCTGAGTCTATCCTCAAGGAAAGTCCCATTTCTGGCAGCAAAAACTTTTCCAAAAGCCTTTTTGGGCATCAGACGCCATATTTAGTTTCCCCTTTCAGCGCAATAGTCAGCACGTAGGTCCTTTAGGAGGCGGCTTCTGCTAGAACTTCTGGCAAAACTCTGCAGTTGCTTTTTCCTGAGTGTCTTAGCGCTGTCCCCTGTACCGGCGGTCCCCTACCTTGGGAGGTGGGAAACTGCAAAAAGGTTTAATGAGGAAACTTGCTACTCTTTCTGTCACTAGCTTCCAGATTAGATATGGGAATGGTGATTTTCAGCATTAGCCAAGGAATGTCATAACAGAAGCTACTGTGAAACCAAATTAAAGCAGCCAGGGAGCAAGGGAAAGTCTTCAAGTTAGAGATGCTTATAAATTGCTTGTATGCAATGTGTTAGGCTAGGCAGGTGGGCCCTTGCCTTCAAGGAAACCACAAACGTACATTCAGGCTGCCTTTCCCGTGGTGGACTGACATTACATGAAGACATGGAAAGAAGCAGCTGAAATACTAGGACAGCAGAACGGTCATACACATTTTCTAACATATAAAAAGGAATCATAAGGTGTTTTACCAATTGGTCTTTGGCCGGGAAATACAGAGAGGGAAGTATAACCCCACTGCTTCCACCATCTTCCCCTCTGCTAAAGGAAATCCTCGGGCGGGATAGGTGGGGCCCGTTTCCCGGGAGACCAGTCAGTCGGATTTCACCCATCTGGATCGCACATTTCCTACAGGTTTGTTTCTAGGTAACCACAGCACCTCGTCAATGGGCGTTTAATCCAGGTAAGAGTTTCCCAACACCCAGTGTCTAAAGGGAGAAGAAGGAAGCCATAAATCTTCCCCTAGGACACAGGAGATAGATTACATCACTATGAGTAAAATGAGGGTAAAGTGTGCATTTTAATATGATTAAATCTTTCTATCTTCACAATTTGGGTTTCAGAGGAGTGAAGATAATAATAGAAGGATATGAGTTTCCTGTGAAAGAGAAGAATAGCACTTGGGAGGTGGGTAAAAAATGGAAGGAGTCACAGGGACAAACCGAGGCAGGGGTGGCTGCTGGCAGCACCTCAATTCCAGGCCACGAGAAAGCAGCCGGTGTGCGGCGAAGTCAGCCCCAAATATCTGGAGAGAGGCTGCTAGGTTTCGGGTCAGGTCTTGTTCTTTTAAATTGAACAATCCGAGATGACACTAGGCAGCCAACCTTGAGGCAGAATGAACTGTCACCTCATCTTATTCCCAGGCTTCAACCTTCTGACTTACTTCCCATCTCCTGACCCATTCCCGCTCCCACAAGCTCCTGCCCTCTGTCTTCATGTCCTGTGATGAACTTCAGGTTCATTGCTGTGATCTACTCCTCCAGCACTGATCTCAGCTTGCCTCTGTCAGCCCAGCCACTGGCCCTTTAAACGCGGTCAGCTCAGCAGGCCCAGGCTGGCACAGAGAAGCCTGTGGCAGACAATAGTGTTTATTCCAGGCAATTGTCCCAGACTGGTGACTCCCTGCTCACTCCCCACCTGCTGCAGTGTGCTATCTTCTTTCCCACCGTCTGAATTCATCCTCCCCGAGCATTGGCTAAGAGTCTCCCTCTCCCAGCCCCGCCCAGAATAACCCAAGCCCCTCTGTCGGGGGAAGGGAATGTGAACAGCAGGTCAGACGTGATCTGTAGCTGCGCTCTCTGGCCGATCCAGGTAACGATGGCCCGGGGGCAGGGCAGTCTCAGGGCTCCGCCCAGCACTAACCTGCTCGGCCAGGTTTGCCTCAGCCCCTCCTGAATGGACAAAGGGCAAGGCTTCACAGCAGCCAAAGACCGGCACCGCTGGTTACCGCAGAGCGGGCGCGGCAGCGCCACTGCCCAGCTCACAAGCTCTTGCCGTCCTCTCGCCCTTACTGCCCCGCAATTGCAGTTTCCTGACCCCGGAGAAGGCACCTGCGGGTGCGAGTTCGGGGCACAGGCTCTGGAAGCCACGCTGCAGTTTGCTCACAGAGCCAGGCTGCGGCCTCACTCTGCCAGGTTGGACTTCCAGGGAACGAGGCCTCTGAGCCCCACCCTCGGGGGCCCTGGGTCCCCACCCTCCTCACCCTCCCCAGCCATCCCTCTCTTCCGGTCTCTCTGGCCTCGTTGAGATCCCTTCGTTCCCAGAGATGATTAGTTTTAATCACACGGACTCGGAGATAAAGGAGGAGTGAGGGCAGAGAACGCTGGGGAGTGGGGCGGGAAGGACAGCAAGAGAATGGAATGTCAGAGTTTGTCATTAAACCTCCAGGACTGAGGGCACTTTTTTAGGGGGGAGACAGGGTCTCACTTCAAGTTTTTCTGTGAGTTTGATTATTTCCATCCTACCCACAGCGAGATGGGAGCTTCGATCCTGTAAGGTGGTGGTGATGGGAAAGGGAAGGAAGGATAGGATTTATGAAATTCTTGCTACACTTTTATGGCACTTGTATCTGTCTTACATGGCATGGTTACCCTCACCTCGTCTAAGCCTCCTGAGGGTAGAGAGCTGTCCTGGAGAGCCGGGGGGCCATGCGCTGTGGTGGAATCAGACTACTTAGCGTCTGCGTGACTGCAGGTCAGCCACTCGTGCGCCGTGAACTTTAGTTTCTTCATCTGTAAAGGGCACATAATAATAACTATTTTATAGGGTTCTGAGGACTGTCTTTAAATACATCAAAACCCTGCCACATTGTAGAGACTTAATAAAAAGTAGCTATTAAGATCAGGCTTCAGTTTCCTCGGCTGTAAAATAGGGATAATAAATACCCATCTCGTTGAGTTGTTCTAAAGATTAGCCAAGTTGATATTTATAATGTTCTTAGAGAGGTGCCTAGCACGGTAGGCTCTGTCCAGGTGTTATTAAATAAAGTTAATCCAGCGGTCATTTTCCACAATACCTGAATGTTGCCTCTAACAGGTAGGTGCTTTTGTACATGTTGCTGACCTTAATCTACTGCCTGCACAGGGTCAGGAAAGAGACAGGGAGGACACTCACAGAGGCGGCTGCTGATTAGAGGGAGCATGCTTCTGTTTTGTTCTCTTCGTGTTTATTCTTCTGTTACTGATGCGGCAGTCTGCACCCATCTCCGTTGTCCCTCCCCTCTATTCCCTCTGCTCAATACTACCTCTTTCGGGCCGGCCCATGGCTTAGCGGTTAAGTGCACGCACTCCACTACTGGTGGCCCGGGTTCGGACCCCGGGCGGGCACCGACGCACCGCTTCTCCTGCCACGCTGAGGCCGCATCCCACATACAGCCACTAGAAGGATGTGCAACTATGACATGCAACTATCTACTGGGGCTTTGGGGGAAAAAAAAAAAAGGAAGAGGATTGGCAATAGATGTTAGCTCAGAGCCGGTCTTCCTCAGCAAAAAAAAAAAAAAAAAAAAGCTACCTCTTTCAAGGAAGGAACAGCAACTGATTCCAAAACTCCCCACAGTTATTAAGAAAGTGTGTGAGCAGACACCATAGCTCTGCCTGCACCTTTCGTTTCTCTCTCCCGGTGTCCAGCTTCCATCTTAATTTCCTTTTGTGATCTCTAATTAAGAGACCCAGAGGTTCCACTGAATGCAATGTCTAATCCTAATTAAGTACATATTTATTAAATTTGTGTGAGGATTTCAAATGCATATTCCAAAGTATAAAGTCCAGCAAGGAAATAAATCCACCAGAAACAACGTTAGAACAGTCCAGTTAGTCACTCTATTGACTTTCTTTCTTCTCAATTCATTGAGTGCCCTATTCATTTTTAAGATGACATTTATTGTGTATTTACCATGTATCAGGTACTCCCTAAATTCTTACATGCTTCCCCCATTCCCATTTCATCCTCAGATCACCTCTAGAGGGTAACTATTATGATGTCTCCTTTACAGATGAGGAAACTGAAGGTTAGAGAAGTTAAATAACTCATCCCGGGTCACACAACTAGTAAGTGGCAGAGCCTGTCCTTACACCTGCCTCCAAAGCTCATGTTCACTAGACTATATTCACAGGCACCAGCAAGTTCCCATAGAAGTTAGATTTGACTGTTCTCTTGGCCTTCTCAAATCTGATCTTTAAAATATATAAGGTGTGTTTTCTGACATTTGACATTTTTGGTTGGCAAAGAAAATGTGTGCATAACTTTCTTCTAAACAAAGGGTGTTTTGCATCACCCTTCTTTTTACATCCAGAAAGCTGTACCCCTCAGCAGTGCCAGCCCCTTCCTACTGTCAGCTCCACAGCCTGTCACTGACTCTAAGAGAGTTTTAACAAAAGTACTGGAACAGGAAGGGTTTTTAAACAGCCTGTCCCTGTCTTTAAATAATTAAAGAAGATGCTATCGGGGAGATCAGGTTTTTATTAGCTCTTCTCAAGTTCGCTGTCATTTACTTTTGTCCAAGGCTGGATTGAAGGTTGGGGTGAATGGTGGACATAGAAAAATGCCCTAGTTTGGACAGAGTGTTGGGGAGCACATTGTGGAGTCTAGCCATTCGCCTCCCGTCTTGATTCTCTGCCAGTGGAATAGAGGGTGGGCTTGAATGGCAGGTTACGGTTCTTTGGAGACAAATTTAGAGGAAATGAATGAACGAGGTAATGAATGAAATAATTGTTGAACCCTGACAATAGTGGGCAGTGAGGCTTTGGGAACACTAGCTCCAGGGCCTTGGGGGATGCAAAGCAACCAGACCAATGGAAAATAAGCTTCAGGAAAACAATTTCTAAACCAGGGACGTGGGAACATAACTCCATTCAAATGTGTCTTCTAAATCTCCATCTCAGCAACATGTTCTCTGCAATTTCACTCCCTTGGCGGAATGAGCAGGCTGGGAGCCCACCCCACACAGCAGGGTGTCTCATAGCGGCCTGTAGGACAATAAGGAGGAAATTGGTTTTCCGGGAAGCAATTTCTCTATCAGCAGAGTGGTTCTGCATTTGCATAGAGGAGAGGTTAGGCTGACAGTAGGAAGGATTCCATCTGCTACTTGGAGTCCTAATTTGGGTAGCTGTGGTGTTGAAAGGACACGATGAAATGCACTTTTTAATATGAGAAGGAGTGTTGATCCAGAGACTGGGGGCCTCCGGGCCAAAGGACTGGGCTGGAAATGGACTCGCCTGAGCCCTTGAGCTGATTCTTTCTTCTCTCTTCTTTTCTCTTACTAATTATAAAATGAGGTCAAACAGTGCGTGAAGCAGGGTTAGGGGCAAATTGAAGATTCAGTAATAAATATTTATAATGCCTAGCTCATTACAGGGTTTATGTAGATCCTTATTAAATACTTGCCAGTTTGACTTGTTTCCTTGATTTACACTAGAATTTGGAAAGCCAGAAGGGTTATTATCTTATATCTTGTCATTTTTAATGTCCTGTTTCTGGGAGTAAAAAAAAAAGAAAACCTCAGAAAATAGCATCTACTTTCCACAGAATGAGATCCTCCTAAAGGAAAAGTGCTCTGAGTTCCCCAAAGTCCTTTTGCCTCACTGCCAGGCCTGCGAGAGCTCAAGACCCTGAGCTTTATCTGTCTTCAACTGCTACTCCTCTGGGGTGTAGGGGACAGCCACACCCATTCTGGATTAAAGCAGGCACTGTGGGGTTAGGTCAGTCCACTGGAGGAAAAGCAGGCTGGAACAATGGCCCCTTCTTGTCCTCCTCCACCCACACCCTGTTGACTCAACCTTCAGAGTTGAGAAAACAGAAAACATTTCTGCCTACGACCTCCGGCAAGTCATTTAGCCTCTCTGCCTTCAGTTGCCTCAACTATGAAATAAGGGGGATTGGATTGGATGATCTCCGGCAAGTCATTTAGCCTCTCTGCCTTCAGTTGCCTCAACTATGAAATAAGGGGGATTGGATTGGATGATCTCCGGCAAGTCATTTAGCCTCTCTGCCTTCAGTTGCCTCAACTATGAAATAAGGGGGATTGGATTGGATGATCTCTAAGAACTACAGCCATAAATCTTCTTTTCTGGGGCAGCACCAATTCAAATAATCTGTTTGCTGTCCCTGTAAGTGCACTTGGGTTTGTCAGGCTAAATGTCCTAGTTTTGGCTTCTGAAAATATGGTCACTGTATTTATAAGATCACTTTCAGCGCTGACATTCTATGCCACTAGGATTCTAAGTAGGTAACAGCCTTAAGTGACTGTTCTAATTACTAGCGATATGACCCTGGGCAAGTCGGTTAACCTTTCTGGGATTCAGGCCTTTTTCTGTCAAATTGGGGATAATAAAGTCTTATCTCAAGGCAGGGAGCTAGACTAGGTAGAGATCTCTCTTGCTACAGATTTATGATTCAGTGACTTGGGGACTATCTACTTGACCAAAGGCATAGTTGGACCCCTGGATGTTTAAAGGAGGTCCACCGACTGTTCCCCAAATGGTTGAGCAGAGGCATCAATGGTGACTCTGAGGAAAATGTCGCTTTGCAACCTGGAGAATAGCCAGGAGCACAGTCCCAGCTGCTTGCTCTGGAGAAGGGAATTCTCAAGGTGAAATATCAGTGGCCTCTTAAGCAAAGCTTCCTGTGCAATCCTTCTTTTAGGACAGAGGAGAGCCTCTTAGGAATTCACTGCAAGGTCCTAGGAATGTCAAAGTATTGCCTCTCCTTCCCTACAGGATTTCCATTATCAAAGAAGATTCTAGAGAGAGAAACATCAGGGGAATTGTGGGACTCTAAATCTGGGTCCAGTAACAAGCTGTGTGATGCTGGACAAATTTCATAATCTCTCTGGGCCCAGTTTCCTCATATGAAAAATTAGAATGTTCACTTACATGAGCTCCAAGCTCTCCTGTTGGGAGGTCTGTGGACTCTCAGATGGTGGATTTCAGGCATGTTTCAGGGATTTTGGGGGGCAGAGGGAAGTCCTTTCCCCTTTAAATCATAAGTAGGCAACCATGTCTCCCATTGACCTTCCAGGCTGTCGGTGGAGCAGATTTTTTTGAGACATGTCTTTTGATGTACCTTTATTCACATCTGCATCCATGTGTCTAATTCCTAGCACTGTGCCTGGCACACGGCACATGCCTCCTAGTAATTTAGGTTTCTGTTAAAAAGAAAAATAATAATGGGATGCTTTGTAAATATTGCTAGTTGACTCTTCATCTGGTAACGATAAGGCTGTCAGCTGTGTGCAGAATAGAATTTAGGTTGAGGAACTGGGAGCCAGGCAGCCCAGCCAGGAGGCTGCTCTCTTAATCCCTGCATGAGGCAGTGACAGCTGGGAGGGGCACCCAGTTTTCCAACCTGAGCACTGGGATTGACTCTTGGGTCTTCTTTCTCCCTTATTTCTCATGCCTCATTCAGCACTAGTCCCTGTGGAGTCTTCCTCTGGGATTGTCCTCAAATCTGTCCACTTGTCTGCATCCTCCCTGCCTCCGCCTTAGTTTAGGATACCACGAGGGCTCCCCTAGGTGGCACACCTGCAACAGCCTTCTCACAGGTTCTCTGCATTTAATCTGCCCCCTTCTGGTCCATTTAAAAACAATTATGGAATATTTTGAGCACAGAGAAAAGTTTAGAGAATAGTATAAAAGTGCTCAGGAGAGGCAGTAAGGCTCACTTTGGAAATGTTACTTTAGGAATAAATGGTTTCGCTCCAATCCTGATTCTACCACTTTCTAAGGAGGTAGCATTGGGCAAATTCCTTGATGTCTCTGTACCTTAAATGAGTTTCCTCATTATTCAATGGGGGTGATAAGAGCAGCGCACTGTCCTCATAGGGCTGTGAGAATGAAATCAATTTATTCATTTACGTGCTATCTGTGTTAGCCTTATTCTCTGTCCTCTGATTTTGTCAAACTTAACCCAATCTATTTTCCACTCTTTCTCTGGAGAGAGCTATCAACAGCACAAATCTAATCCCGTCGGGCACCTTCCTAAATCCTCTAATGGCTCCCTGTTGCCCTCAGGACAAAGTCCAAACTCCTTAACAGGGCTTACCAGGGCCTCCCAGGTCTGATCAAGCTCATTCCTCATTTGCAGGGGAATGAGGCAGGGGAGGAGGGCATTCCAGGCTGGAACACTTCCTGAGAAAGTGGAATGAGGCAGGTGGATTGCTGAGGCACACAGAGCGGGGGCTGTGAGAGTCTGGGTTCTGCAACTGGACTGCAGGGGTTCATACCGTGGCTCTGCCGCTTATTAACCAGATGACCTTGGGCTAGTTACTGACCTTCTCTGTATCTCAGTTTTCCCATTTGTCAAATTTTAAAAGAATGAACCTACTTCATGAGGTCGTGGGGAGGATTGAATGAGCTAATTTAAGTAAAGCTCTTAGAACAGTTCTATGCACAAAGCTGGCAGTCAAGAAATATTCATTCTTATTTTGGGTAAGACTAAAGGTATATTGGTGCAGTTTTTGTGGGACCTCAAAGGCAAATAGAGGAGTTAGACTGGCTTAGTAAAAATAAGGCATTCAGTAGTGTGCAGAACAGAATTCAGATGGAAAAACCTGACCTGGGCAGCCCAGCCAGGAGGCTGCTCCTGGGATTAGGGCAATGGGGGTGGCAGGGAAAGGACAAGACAAATCTGAGACAGATCTCAAGACCAAATGACAGATTAGATATGGGGTAAAAAGTGTCTCTAAGGCAGCCTTTTCCAGAACTCTAGGTCCAGAAAGTACTCCATGAGAAGTATCCGTTCGTCTAAATTTGAGAAACGCCACATATTTCTCTGTTTGGAAAGTCACAATGTATATTAGCAGGTTAAAGTAGAAATCCTGCTGTAAACAAACATTTAAAATTTTGATAAATCCAGTATTTCTGAAATAGTTTGATCACAGGACGTCTCTCCCCCTCATCCACCACAATCACACAGATTAACATCTCAAAAAAGAGCTAGTGTTCGGTAGGATCTGCTTTGGAATACGCTGCCCTGAGGTCACACAGGCGAACTGTGTGAACAGTGCTGGAGAGAGAGCACACACACATGCCAGTCGCATAATGTTCCTATTTTCCTTTCCTCTGTTCTCTGGGGGGCTGGAGCAGTGGGGAGCCCAGGAGGACAGTTTAAAATTAAATGCACATTTCCCTTTCCTTGCCTGGTGTGAATGTGGCCTCTCTCACCCTCCCTCCTACCCACTTCCTCCTCCAGTAGCTTTGCTTGCCCTAGAGAGAGCCATCTGGATATTAATGTTGCAATTTTGACTATTCCAAGGGACCTCCTTTTGGCATTCATTCTAGTTCCTGATGTTTTACTTTAGTCTTTCCCCTGTAGAAAATCATCTGACTTCTCTAAGTGGTTTCTTTGGGGTAGTATCATTGTTACAATTTTTCCTTTTCTTCAGAATCAAGGGTATTTTTCCCCCTCAAGGACTTCTTGGCATTTATTGAGGTTTATTATTCTGTTGTGCTTGAAGTATGTGGCATCCTGCTTGCACTGCAAACCCTAAAATAAAATTCCCCCTCAGGATCACTAAGGAGCCTCAGAGTCACTTCTGCTGAAGGAATCCCGACTGTCCTGGGTCAGCATCTTGACCCAGGAGATGTATTGGGACTGGAAAGGAAAACTGGACTTGCAGAGCAATGCTGACCTCTTAGGCTCACGTCTGAGTTGTGAACGTGAGTAAATACCAGCAAGAACAGCGCAGAGAGAGCCAGGGGTAATGAGACTGTGTTGGGTTTCATGAACTTAGAATGGATAGCACAGACTGGTCCCACTTCTCTAAGTCTCGTCAAGTCACTCAAATGCATAAAGAAAGGCCTCCAGAGATTCTCCTGAACATTCGGTCGTTAGCTCATGTGACTGAGCAGCCAGGAGCAACCACAAACAGAGACTTCCTGACTGCGTCTCTGGTCAGTTCTGCCGTGGTCAGAGTTTGGTCCTCATTTTCTTGGACCTTCAGACGTGGTCTGTCCTCTTCATCTCCTCCTGTAACCGTCCTTAGCAGAATGGCGTCATCAGCACATTTCTGCTCTGTTGGCTGTTAAGAAGTACACAAAAAAAGGAGAAATTTGAGGGTTGAACAGATAGATCAATGACTTTCCTTGGTTTGGAAACACTCTGCCATACACATTTTCCCACACTCAAGTGCCTTTCTCGCTTCCGAACATCCCTACAATTCCAACATTCTTGGTCCAGTTTTCTGAGCACATCAGGTCCTTTAGGGTTGGGATTCAGGTACTGTGTCCAGTTCCAGGTCAAAACGGCATCTATTCGACCACTAAATTCTGGGTCTGTTTTGCTACCTTCCAAATCTCCTGATTGGCCTCATGCAGTAGTCTCCAATCCCACACCAAATTCTAGAACAGGCTTCCCCACCACCACCAGCTATGATTTTAATTTTGTAGCTTGCTCGGTAATGATGGCTATGGTTTTCTGTCCGTAAGCCCCTCCTTTCCCTTGTTGGCCAGATAAGAAGGCTCTATCCTAGCAGACTGAGAAATAACTGGAGGGACACTTTTTTAAAGGAAGCTAATTTCTGGAATTTAGGCAGGTGGGGATTGGTGCTAAAATAATTTTAGTATATAAAAAGTAAGTGGAATGTTACTCTGTTGTCATAGGCTGGTGAGGCCAGTGATATATGAGTTACTTGTAGTGTTGTTACTTGTTGATGTCTTTTTCCTATCCTCCTAAGACCATAACTTATTCAGCTTTACATTCCCCGAACCTAGCCCAGTGCTTGACAATAGAAAGTGCTCAATGGATGGTTTTTGAACAAATTTCCTTCTTTAAAAATAATTCCTCAGGGACTGGCCTGGTGGCGCAACGGTTAAGTACGCGTGGTCTGCTTCGGTGGCCCGGGGTTCGCAGGTTCGGATCCCGGGTGCAGACATACGCACTGCTCATCAAGCCATGCTGTGGCGGCGTCCCATATAAAGTAGAGGAAGATGGGCACAGATGTTAGCTTAGGGCCAATCTTCCTGAGCAAAAAGAGGAGGATTGGCATTGGATGTTAGCTCAGGGCCGATCTTCCTCACAAAAAATAAATAAATAAATAAATAAAATAAGTAATTTCTCAGTGTGACTGGTTAGCCTCTACATGACGATCTTCAGCAAGGGGCAAGCATCTGACTTCACAGACTAGCCCATTCTACTAACAAACACTTCTAACTTTTTAGGCAATTTTTCTTACATGAAGTTGAAATTTGCCTTTCTACAACTTTCAAATATTCTTCCTACTTCATCCTCTAGGGTCAGAACTACAAGTCAAATACCTATGCCTGTGTGATATTTGGTTTCCTAAGTCTCTTCTTTTCCATGTTAAACTTTTCTAGTTCCTTGAATCTTCTCTTAGATGATGAGTTTTCTTAATACTCATTGCCCTGGTGACTCTCTTTAAATATTTGTTCATATTAAGGAGCATATGTCAGAGTACTCTGCCTGAAACCACTCCTGTTTATTAATAACCCATTTAAGGTGAGTTCCAGGAATCGCCCTCTGAGTTTTAGGGCGGTCTTACCAGGACGGGGCAACCCGGTGCAGTCTCCTCCTTTGGCGCCTCCTTTCTGTTCCAATGATGCACCAGCAGAGCCCTTGGGTTTTTAGGAGGCCACCACCACAGACTGCAGAAGTCTCAGGAATGTAGCCCTCGGGAAATGGAGCACAGGGCAGCCTAATTTTGATGAAAGTAGGATGGAGAAATATCCGGGGAATTGGAGGTTTGGGGAAAGGCAAAGCCAAGTTGAGAGTTATAGTAGGTGGAGAAATGGGGAAAGGGAAGGAATCCTGAAAAGCCAAGTGTCAAAATGAGAGCAGGGGGCCTGGAGAGGTCGGTAAAGCAAGGTGGTTGAGAGGAAGGCACGAGGTGCGGCAGGGAAGGGAGGGGTGCAGAAGACAACCTTCCCCTCGCTCACAGTTCTTCCTCAACGGACCCGCAGTCCTGTGCTTCAAGAGTCTTTGAAATGGCAGCTTTGGAACTAAATCTAAGGCTGAAGTTAGTGAATTTAACTGTCAAAGAAAAATTATTCCATTTTAATTTCATTTTAATATGCTTCTGTCCCATGAATTTTGCATCAAAATGTTTTACATTTGCACTTATACAAAATGTATGATTAAATTCAGAATAAAAAAATGATAAATTATAGAGATACATGTTAGATATTTTATTCTAATGCCAGACTATTAAACAAATTCAGTAGTTAAGCAAATTCAGTCTTCAATTTAATTAAAATAGACAAGTATTTTCACTAGTAAAAAGCTGAAATAACTGTTTTCACATCTATATTTCTTTTCCTAGTCAGCTGGTAGGATAATTTGCTGTGAATTTTGTCTCTTTTCATCAAGCGAAAGCAGTTAGGCTGTAATTCCCTACCTAACACTTTTTCCTCTCCTTTCTCTTGAAAATTTCTCTTTCTTCAGAAAAACCTCCCTGGGATGGGTTAGCAGAACCAGGTTTCCATAGCTAGGTGAATATCTTGGAGATCATGGGTTAAACCCTTATTTTATTGCAGATGAAAACCAGAGTGGTTGCTTATTGTCTTGCAGTCACACAGCTAGTTGCTGGTCAACTGTTAATCCTTTAGAGAACGTTCTACTGCCATTTCTTGGACTCCTGGAATTTAAATTTGGATGATTTGTCTTTTGTGCCAGAACTCACAGTCCTTCATCTCTCCTCTAGAGCTCCAGTGTTGCCTACCGTAATTACAACAAAGGTACAGACTCTGAACAAATAGCAGCTCTGCCTTTACCAAGAGAAACGTGAAGACCACACAGAACTGGATTTAGCCTGTTTCTAACATGTCATTTCAATCAGGTGGGGAATATTGGTGTGGAGGATGCTCGAGAGAAAAATACAAGAGGAGTATAGAGTAGCTGGTTTGCATCTGGATATGCGTTATGTCTGGTTATTCTCTAGGTACGTCTGTCTGATGGACGCATGGGGAGAGGGGAGGGCAGGGAGAGGGTGGAATGAGACCACTGTGTTTTTAATTTGGTCCCCTGGATGACTGGTAATGAATGTGGTGCTGGTCCCATCTACCTGTGCCCAGTGTTCTCTGGAGAAGGGGCATCTGGGGGTATTGCCCTACCTTTAACGTGACCTCCTTGGCACATTCTGAAATGAAACAAGGCTAGCCTCTGGGACAGAAGAGAAGCATGCAGCCCTGAGTGATAATTTATAGTTCTTTGTTTTTGAGGCCAGGTCCTGACTGGATACCTTGTGTTGGCCTAAACCTTCTGAGGCCTAGTATAGTGGCTGCCAGGGTCCTGCTAAGTGAATGAGTACAGGAGATTTAGGAAGAACAGCTGAGCCGACCTTGCTGTTAGTATCTCTATCTGGTACTCTGAGAGACTGCCCACAGGACATGTCTGGATGGACAACCTTGAGCTCATCTGGGACACAGCCTCAGGGGTGCATTTAACAGAATTTTGTTATTTAAACAAATGGAGATACACTTGCCCAATGATTTTATACTTTATGTTGAACTTTATTACAAGTATGGGGTGCAGCAATAGCCAATTTCGGTACCCATTTTCTGTTTCCTCTTTTTCCTCCCATGTAGAGAAGAGTGTTAAGCACTCCAGCTCTGGACTGAGGTTCAAATCCTGGTTTTGACTTTTACTAGCTATGGAATCTTGAGCAAATTACAGTATTTAAACTCTCTGAGCTTGTCGTTTCTCGTTAGTAAAATGAAGACAAAAAGAGAACCTACCCCATTAGTTTTTGTGAAAATTAGAGACGATAATGCAAGTAAAGGCCTTAATACAGTGGTTGGACATTAGCTAATGGTAGTCACTTATTAATGTTAAGAGAAAGAGCATACGTATTGTCAAAGCCATGTTTATATTTATTCTCTGTGTATAAAGCTTAGAGCATTTAATTTTTTTTAACAAAACTGCACATTTCAAATGTGTATTTTTAAGGCTATGGGACAAGACCTTCCATTTGTGTGGGGTTCTTTTCGTTTTTGTTTTTTGAGCTAACATTGGTTTATAACATTATATGTTTCATGTGCACAACATTATAATTCAACTTCTATATAAACTGCAGTGTGATCCCCACCAAGATCTAGTTTCCATTCATCACCACACAGTTGATCTCCTTTACCCATTTCCCTCTCCCTCCTCCCCTCTTCCCCTCTGGTAACCACCAATCTGTTGTCTTTATCTTTGTGTTTATTTTTATTTTGTGTGTTCATTTATTGTATTTTTTTATTGTCTATGTATGAGTGAAATCATACAATATTTGTCTTTCTCTGACTTATTTCACTTAGCATAATAACCTCAAGGTCCATCCAAGTTGCCACAAATGGTAAGATTTAATCTTTTTTTATGGCTGAGTAGTATTCCATTATCTATATGTACCACATCTTCTTTATGCATTCATCTGTCGATGGGTATTTAGGTCATTTCCATATCTTGGCTATTGTAAATAATGCTGCAATGAACACAGGGGTGCATAAATCTTTTTGAATTGGTGTTTTCGTGTTCTTTGGATAAATACCCAAAAGTGGAATAGCTGGATCGTATGGTAGTTCTATTGTGAATTTTTGAGGAGTCTCCATACTATTTTCCATAGTCGCTGCACCAATTTACATTCCCACCAACAATGTACGAGGGTTCTCTTTTGTCCACATTCTCTCCAACACTTTCTATTTCCTGTCTTTTTGTTAATAGCCATTCTAATGTGCAAGAAGTGGTATCTCATTGTGGTTTTGGTTTGCATTTCCCTGCTAATTAGTGATTTTGAACACCTTTTCATGTGCCTGTTGGCCATCTGTATGTTTTCTTTAGAAACGTGTCTATTCAGATCCTCTGCCCATTTTTTAATCAGGTTGTTTGTTTTTGTTGTTGTTGAGTTGTATGAGTTCTTTATATATTTTGGATATTAACCCCTTATCAGATGTATGATTTGCAAATATTTTGTCCCATTTGGTAGATTATCTTTTCGTTTTGTTCATTGCTTTGCAGAAGCTTTTTAGTCTGATGTAGTCCCATTTGCGTATTCTTTCTTTTGTTTCCCTTGCCTGAGTAGACATGGCATTCAAAAAGATACTGCTAAGACGGATGTGAAAGAGTGTACCGCCTATGTTGTCTTCTAGGAGTTTTATGGTTTCAGGTCTTATGTTCAAGTCTTTAATCCATTTTGAGTTAATTTTTGTGTATGGTGTAAGATAGTCTAGTTTCATTCTTTTGCATTTGTCTGTCCAGTTTTCCCAACATCATTTATTAAAAAAAGACTTTCCTTTCTCCCTTGTATATTCTTAGCTCCTTTGTCATAAATTAGTTGACCATATATGTGTGAGTTTATTTCTGGGCCCTCGATTCTGTTCCATTGATTTGTGTGTCTGTTTTTCCGCCAATACCATGCTATTTTGATTACTATAGCTTTGTAGTGTAATGTGAAATCAGGGAGTGTGATTCCTCCAGCTGTGTTCTTTTTTCTTAGGATTATTTTGGCTATTTGGGGTCTTGTGATTCCATACAAATTTTAGGATTTTTGTTCTATTTCTGTGAAAAATATCATCGGGATTTTGATAGGAATTGCATCGAATCTGTAGATTGATTTAGGTAATATGAACATTTCAACTATGTTAATTCTTTCAATCCATGAACACAAAATATCTTTCCATTTCTTTGTGTCTTCTTCAATTTCTTTCAACAAGTTCTTATAGTTTCCAGTGTACAGGTCTTTCACTTCCTTGGTTAAATATATTCCTAAGTATTTTATTCTTTTTGATGCAATTGTAAATGAGAATGTTTTCTTAATTTCTCTTTCTGCTAATTCATTGCTAGTGTATAGAAATGCAAATATTTTTGTATATCGACTTTGTACTTTGCAACTTTACTGTATTCATTTATTATTTCTAATAGTTTTCTGGTGGAGTCTTTAGGGTTTTCTATATATAAAACCATGTCATCTGCAAATAGTGACAGTTTTACTTCTTCTTTTCCTATTTGCTTATTATTTCTTTTTCTTGCCTAATTGCTCTGGCTAGGATTTCCAATACTATGCTGAACAAGAGTGGCAGGAGTGGGCATCCTTGTCTTGTTCCTGATCTTAAAGTGACAGTTTTCAATTTTTGACCATTGAATATGATGTTAGCTGTGGGTTTTTCATATATGGCCTTTATCATGTGGAGGAATGTTCCTTCTATAGCCATTTTATTGAGAGTTTTTATCATAAATGGATATTGAATCTTATTTAATGCTGTTTCTGCATCTACTGAGATGATCATATGATTTTTATCCTTCATTTTGTTAATGTGGTGTATCACGTTAATTAATTTGTGGATGTTGAACCATCCTTGCATACCTGGAATGAATCCCACTTGATCATGGTGTATGATCCTTTTAATGTATTGCTGTATTCGATTTGCCAATATTTTTTTGAGGATTTTTGCATCTATGTTCATCAGGGATATTGACTGTAATTTTCTTTTTTTGTGTTGTCCTTGTCTGGTTTTGGTATCAGAGTAATGTTGGCCTCATAAAATGAGTTAGGAAGTGTTCCCTCCTCTTCAGTTTTTTGCAAGGGTTTCAGAAGGATAGGTATTAAATCTTCTTTGAATGTTTGGTAGAATTCACCGGTGATGTGTCTTGGACTTTTGCTTTTTGGGAGGTTTTTGATTACTGTTTCAGTCTCCTTACTAGTGATTGGTCTATTCAGATTTTCTATTTCTCTATTATTTAGTCTTGGAAGGTTGTATAATTCTAAGAATTTATTCATTTCTTCTAGATTATCCAATTTGTTGGCATATAGCTGTTCACAGTAGCCTCTTATAATCCTTTGTATTTCTGTGGTATTCGTTGTAACTTCTCCTCTTACATTTCTGATTTTATTTATTTGAGCCTTCTCTTTTTTTCTTAGTAAGTCTAGCTAAAGGTTTTTTCCAATTTTGTTTACCTTTTTCAAAGAATTAGCTCTTAGTTTCATTGACCTTTTCTATTGTCTTTTTAGTCTCTATTTCATTTATTTCCACTCTTATGTTTTTCTTTCCTTCCTTCTACTGACTTTAGGCATCATTTGTTCTTTTTCTAATTCCTTTAGGAGTAAGGTTAGATTGTTTATTTGAGTTTTTTGTTGTTTCCTGAGGTAGGTCTGTATTGCTATAAACTTCCCTCTCAGCACACTTTTGCTGCATCCCATAGATTTTGATACATCATATTTTCATTTTAATTTGTCTTCAGGTATTTTTTATTTCTCCATTGATCCAATAGTTGTTCGGTAGCATGTTGCTTAGTCTCCACATATTTGTGATTTTTCAAGCTTTCTTCCTGTAGTTGATTTCCAGCTTCATATCATTGTAGTTGGAAAAAATGCTTGATATGATTTGAATCTTATTAAATTTATTGAGACTTGTTTTGTGTTCCAACATCTGGTCTATTCTTGAGAATGTCCCATTTGCACTTGGGAAGAATGTGAATTCTGCTGCTTTTGGATGGAATGTTCTCTATATAACTATTAAGTCCATCTGGTCTAATGTTTCTTTTAAGGTTGATGTTTCCTTGTTGACTTTCTGTGTGGGTGACTTATCCATTGATGTAAGTGGGGTGTTCAAGTCCTCTACTATTATTGTGTTACTGTCAATTTCTTCCTTTAGGTCTGTTAATAATTGCTTTATATATTTTGTGCTCCTATGTTAGGTGCATAAATATTAATAAATGTTATGTCTTCTTGATGGATTGTCCCCTTTATCATCCTTTATCATTATATAATGTCCATCTATGTCTCTTGTTACCTGTTTTGGCTTGAAGTCTATGTTGTCTGATATGAGTATGGTTGTACTGCTTTCTTTTGGCTGCTAGTTGCTTGGAGTATCATCTTCTATCCTTTCACTTTGATCCTATGTTTGTCTTTAGAGCTGAAATGAGTCTCCTGGAGGCAGCATATAGTTGTGTCTCAGTTTTTAATCCATCCAGCCACTTTGTGTGTTTTGATTGGTGAATTCATTCCATTTACATTTAGTGTGATTATTTTATTTATTTATTTTTGTGAGGAGATCAGCCCTGTGCTAACATCTGCCAATCCTCCTCTTTTTTTGCTGAGGAAGACTGGCCCTGGGCTAACATCCATGCCCATCTTCCTCCACTTTATATGGGATGCCGCCACAGCATGGCTTGCCAAGCAGTGCGTCGGTGTGTGCCCGGGATCTGAACTGGCGAACCCCGGGCCACCGCAGCGGAGCACACGCGCTTAACTGCTTGGGCCACCAGGCTGGCCCCCACATTTAGTGTGATTATTGCTATAAAAGCACTTAGTATTGCCATTTTATCTTTCGTTTTCTGGTTGCTCTATATCTCCATTGTTTCTTTTTCCTAGTGTTTCTGTCTGCCATTTTAATTTGGTGGTTGTCTATGACGTTTCTCTCAGTTTCCTCTTTTTTTGTGTTTCATGTCTCTGCTCTAGATGTTTGTTTTGTGCTTACCATGAAGTTTGTATAAAATGTCTCATAGATAAAAGAGTCCTTTTTCTGTTGAGAGTATCTTGTCTTCATTTGCCTATACAGGTTCCATCCTTTTCCTTTTCCCTTTTTATGTTTTTGCTGTCACAAATTATCCCTTTTTATGTTGTGAGTTTGTTACGAAATTAAAGTAGGTACAGTTATTTTTAATGCTTTTTTCCCCTTTAACCTTTTCCTATAATTGTTTACCAACCTTTTCTGATATATAGAGTTGCAATTTTCTGATTCTGTCTATTTATCACCTTACTCAAAGTTTTGAATACAAAACTTTTGCCTTTTCATTTCAGGTAGAATAGCTCCCTTCAACATTTCCTGTAAGGCAGGTCTAGTGGTAACGAACTCCCTCAGCTCTTTTTTGTCTGGAAAAGCCTTTATTTCTTTTTCATATCTGAAATATAACTTTGCTGGATAGGATATTCTTAGCTGACAGTCTTTGTCTTCCAATATTTTGAGTATGTCTTCCCACTCTCTCCTGGCCTGTAGACTTTCTACTAAGAAATCTGCTGATAGCCTCATGGGGGTGCCTTTGTAATTTACTGTCTTTTTTCCCCTGGCTGTCTTTAAATTCTTTCTTTTTCATTGACTTTGACAGTTTTAATATAATGTGTCTTGGAGAAGGTTTTTTTGCATTGAGATAATTATGTATTCTATTAGCTTCATGGACTTGTATATCCAGTTCCTCCCCAGGTTTGGGAAGTTCTCAGCTAGTATTTCTTTAAATAAGCTCTCTACTTCGTTCTCCCTCTCTTCTCCTTCTGGGATACCCATTATCCTTATGTTACCTTTTCTAGTGGAGTTGAATAATTCTTGTAGAGTTTTATCATTTAAAAAAAGATCTTAGTTCTCTCTCCTCTTCTCCTGAATCATTTCTAGATTTCTCTCTTTGAGCTTGCTAATTCTCTCTTCCATGTGGTCTGTTCTATTTTCAATGCTTTCTAATGCATTCTTCATCTCATTTATTGAGTTATTCAGCTCCAGAATTTCTGGGTTTTTTTTTTTTAGAGTTTCAGTCTGTTTGGTAAAGTATTCTTTCTGGATGTCAATTTTATTCCTGAGCTCCCTGAACTGCCTTTCTGAGTTTTCTTGTAGCTTATTGAGTTTCTTCATGATAGCTATTTGGAATTCTCTATCAATAGATCACATCTTCCAGGACTTTAAGTTTGGTTTCTGGAGAATTGTCATTTTCTTTTTGTGATACCATGTTACTGTGGTTTTTCATGGTGCTTGCTGAATTGTTCCTCTGCTGGCACATTTGAAGTAGTGGACACCTTTCTTATTTAGGTAAAGCTTTGTTTACTTTGATTCTAACAATTCAATAGATTGGTAATTAGACACCTTTCTCTTATTTTTCAGTAGATAGCAGATTTTTATTTTTTTTGGTGAGGAAGATCAGCCCTGAGCTAACATCTGATGCCAATCCTCCTCTTTTTGCTGAGGATGACTGGCCCTGGGCTAACATCTGTGCCCATCTTCTCCTGCTTTATACGGGATGCCGCCACAGCATGGCTTGACAAGCAGTGCATCAGTGAGCACCCGGAATATGAAACTGCGAACCCCAGGCTGCTGAAGTGGAGCACGTGCACTTAACCGCTATGCCACCAGGCTGGCCCCAGTAGGTAGCATTTTAGCACAAGTTTTTGGTTTTTCTTTCTTGAGCTGCCTCTGGCTGTATATGAATATTGGCATTTTCCGCCCTTCACTGACTCTGCCAGAGGTGTCGCCGGTGCCCTCCTCCTCACTGCTTTGCCTCTGGGGTCTATGGTGCCTTGCTGCTGCGAGTGTCGCTGCAGTTGCTGGTGTCACTGCCAGGGGCACTGGGATGGTTGGCACCTCTGCCGTGTCAGGGGTCACTTGGGTTGAAGGCTCTGCCACTGTGGCAGGGGGAGGAGGAGGGTAGGGGTGGAGACAAGATTGCAAGCACCTCCACTGCATCTGCAGTTGTCAGGTTAGTGGGCACCACCTCCACAGGCAAAGGGGGGCCAGAGTCATGGGCTCCATCACAGCTGGAAGGACCAGGGTGGTGGGCCCCACTGCCACAGCTGCCTGGTTCCCTGTGGCCACAAGTGCTGTTGTGGCTGGAAGGTTGGAGTCATGTGTGCCACCTCTGCTGCTGCTACTGGGTTCCCTGCAGCTGTGGGCTCAGCCTCTGTGGCCAGGGGGCCAGGATCGTGGGCACTGCCTCCACTGTTCCCCTGGTTATGCCTCTTCTGTGTGTTCCAATCCACTCACTTTCAGATGTAGAGATGTGTAGGTCTCTCTGGCATCCTAGTGTGTTGGGCAGAAGTACCTTTGTTGAATTATGGATGTCTTACTAGTTGTAGATTGAAGGGAAGAGACAAAAGTTGTGTCTCATGCTGCCATGATGCTGACATCACTCTCCTGTGTGGGGTTCTTTATGGGTGATTGGCCTGTTGGATAAGTGTCCCACTTATCTATCTGTTCTACTCCTCTCTTCTGTGAAACTGAGTGGATTGAGGACCAAAGAGAACAGGGTAGGGAGGGGGGCACTTCTAAACTTGAACCTGAGATAAGCATGTTTGTTACTGTAATTATTAGAAGTGATCTGGACCAATCTTTTATCCCATGTAGATCCCATAGACAACACCAATTGTAGACAGATGCACTTGATTGTTTGGACTTGAATACTACAGCCTGGAGAAAGGATGCAACAGTGCACATAATGGTGAAGGGAAGAATGGGAATGGGGAGACAGTGAGGAGGGAAGGTGCCAGGGACTACATGCTCAATAAATGATAGAGTATTTGAATGACAAATACATTTATTCACTATTACACTACCTACTATGCACCAGGTCCTGTGCTAGGCTACAAGAAATAAGATGAATAAGAAATGGTCCTTGTCACCAAAAAGCTTATTTTCTAGTGAGAGACAGAAATGGACAGAAATACTAATTACTGTGAAAATTAATAAACAGAAACCAAAGATTCAGGAGGCCAGAAGGGAGAGCTCATGCCCTGCATCAACAGAAGAGTGAAACACGAAGAAGAAAGTCTTCCTCTTCTTGATCAGCATGAAGCTCAGCCAATGACGCCTGTCACAACTCAGCCGATGAAAAGCCACTACCCTTGAACTCCCCGCCTTTTCCAGTGGACTCTTTGTTTACAACAGCCCTCCCAACTTCTTCTTCCCCTCTATAAGAGAGTTTCTCCTCCCCTTGCTGTTGGAGACTTGTGTGTGGCTCACCATGGTTGCGGACCCTGAATTGCAATTCTTTGCCAATCCTGAATAAACCCACATTTGCTGGAGAAATAACTGGTTGTCTATTTGTTTAAGGTCAACATTTTGGTGGCCCATACAGGGGTCTAGAGAAGACCCTCGATGACTCTGGGCCTGGTGACCTAGTAAGTGTGGTATCCACAAGAGAGCCCACTGAGTTTGCTGCTTTACTCGCCAACCTTGGGGTTTGAGGGTAAACCTTTCTTCTGGATCCCAGATTCTGCCCTCTTTGCATTTGCAGCTCTCCAGGCTTTATTTGAGATCTGTTTTAAGGCTTCATCCTTTACCGGTTAAGGCCTTGTTTGTCTTGAGTACTCAGTTAGCACTTTGGCCTGATTCTTTTCTTTTTTTTAAAAATTATTTTATTGAGGTTATATTGGCTTATAACATTGTGTAAATTTCAGTGTACATTATTATATATCAGTTTCTGTAGAGACTGCATCGTGCTCACCACCAATAGTCTAGTTTTTATCCATCACCATACATATGTGCCCCTTTACCCCTTTCACCCACCCCCAACCTCCTTCCCCTCTGGTAACCACTAGTCTGTTCTCCTTATCCATGTGTTTATCTTCCACATATAATTGAAATCATATGGTGTTTGTCTTTCTCTGTCTAGCTTAGCATAATACGTTCAAGGTCAATCCATGTTGTCACAAATGGCATGATTTTGCCTTTTTTATAGCTGAGTAGTATTCCATTGTATAGATATACTACATCTTCTTTATCCACTCATCCATTGATGGGAACTTGGGTTGCTTCCATGTCTGGGCTGTTGTGAATAATGCTGTGATGAACATAGGGATGAATGAATCTCTTTGCATTGTTGATCTCATGTTCTTTGGATAAACACCCAGTAGCGGGATAGCTGGATCATATAATTTTTCTATTTTTAATTTTTTGAGAAATCCTCATACTGGTTTTCATAGTGGCTGTACCAGTTTGCTTACCACTAGCAGTGTATGAGGGTTCCCTTTCCTTCACATCCTCTCCAACATTTGTTTTTTTGTGTGTGTGAGGAAGATTAGCCCTGAACTAACATCCGTTGCCAATCTTCCTCGTTTTGCTGAGGAAGATTGGCCCTGGCTAACATCCGTGCCCATCTTCCTCTACTTTATATGGGATGCCGCCACAGCATGGCTTGATAAGCAGTGCATTGGTCTGCACCTGGGATCTGAACCTGTGAACCCTGGGCCGCCAAAGCGGAGCACTTGAACTTAACCGCTATGCCACCAGGCCGGCCCCAACGTTCGTTATTTTTTGTCTTGGTAGTTATAGCCATTCTGACGGGTGTAAGGTGATATCTCATTGTAGTTTTGATTTGCATTTCCCTAAAAATTAGTGATATTGAACATCTTTTCATGTGCCTGTTGGCCATCTGTATATCTTCTTTGGTAAATTGTCTGTTCATAGCCTCTGCACATTTTTTCATCAGGTTGTTTGCTTTTTGATGTTGAATTGTATGAGTTCTTTATATGTTTTGGAAATCGACCCATTGTTGGATATATGATTTGCAAATATTTTCTCCCAGTTGGTGGATTGTCTTTTTATTTTGTTCATGGTTTCCTTTGCTGTGAAGAAGCTTTTTAGTCTGATGTAGTTCCATTTGTTTATTTTTTCTTTTGTTTCACTTACCTGAGTGGACATCATATTTCAGAAGATACTGCTAAGACTTATGTCAAAGAGTGTACTGCTTATATTTTCTTCTAGGAGTCATATGGTTTTGAGTCTTCCATTCAAGTCTTTAATCCATTTTGAGTTAATTTTTGTGTATGGTGTAATATAATGGTCTACCCTCATTCTTTGCACATGGCTGTCCAGTTTTCCCAACACCATTTATGGAGGAGACTTTCCTTTCTCCTTTGTTTGTTTCTGTCTCCTTTGTCAAAAATTATCTCTCCTTAGATGTGTAGTTTTCTTTCTGGGCTCTCAATTCTGTTCCATTGATCTGTGTGTCTGTTTTTCTGCTTTGATTACTACAGCTTTGTAATATATTTTAAATTCAGGGATTGTGATGAACAATCAAAGCCTCTAGCTTTGTTCTTTTTTCTCTGGATTGTTTTGGCTATTTGAGGTGTTTTGTTGTTTCATATAAATTTTAGGATTCTTTGTTCTATTTCCAGGAAGAATATCATTGGGATTCTGATTGGGACTGCATCGAATCTGTAGATTGCTTTAGATAATATGGACATTTTAACTATGTCTCTTCTTCCAATACATGAGCATGGGATATCTTTCTATTTCTTTATGTTTTCTTTCAATAATGTCTTAGAATTTTCAGTGTATAGGTCTTTTGCCTTCTTGGTGAAATTTATTCTTAGATATTTTATTCTTTTTGTTGTGATTGTAAATGGGATTGTATTCTTTTTTTTTTTTTTTTGTGAGGAAGATCGGCCCTGAGCTAACATCTGATGCCAATCCTCCTCTTTTGGCCGAGGAAGATTGGCCCTGGGCTAACATCTGTGCCCATCTTCCTCTACTTTATATGGAATGCCACCACAGCATGGCTTGACAAGCGGTGCTTCGGTGTGCGCCCGGGATCCCAACCTACGAACCCTCGGGCCGCTGCAGCGGAGCCCGTGCGCTTAACAGCTAGACCACCCGGCCAGCCCCAGGGGATTATATTTTTGACTTCTCTTTCTACTAGTTTCTTATTAGTGTATAGAAATGCAACTGATTTTTGTATGTTGATTTTGTACCCTGCAACTTTGCTGTAGTCGTTGATTATTTCTTATAGTTTTCTGATGGATTCTTTAGGGTTTCCTATATATATAGAATCACGTTGTCTGCAAACGGTGAGAGTTTTACTTCTTTGTTGCCAATTTGGATCCTTTTTATTTCTTTTTCTTGCCTAATTGCTCTGGCCAAAACTTCCAGTCCTATGTTGAATAGTGGAAAGAGTGGGCACCCTTGTCTTGTTCTTGTTCTCAGAGGAATGGCTTTCAGTTTTTCCCCATTGAGTATGATGTTGGCTGTGAGTTTTTCATATATGGCCTTTATTATGTTGAGGTACTTTCCTTCTGTACTAATTTTATTGAGAGTTTTTTCATCATAAATAGATGTTGGTTCTTGTTGAAGGCTTCCTCTGCATCTATTGAGATGATCATGTGATTTTTAGTCCTCATTTTGTTAGTGTGGTGTATCACATTGATTGACTTGCTGATGTTGAACCATCCCTGTATCCCTGGAATAAATCCCATTTGATCATATTGTATGATCCTTTTAATGTATTGTGTTTGATTTGCTAATATTTTGTTGAGGATTTTTGCATCTATGCTTATCAGCAATATTAGCCTGTAATTTTCCTTTTTTGTGTTGTCTTTGTCTAGTTTTGGTATCAGGGTAATGTTGGCCTTTTAGAATGAGTTAGGAAGTATCCCATCCTCTTCAATAATTCGGAATAGTTTGAGAAGGATAGGTATTAAATCTTCTTTGAATATTTTGTTGAATTCAGCAGAGAAGGCTACTGGTCCTGGACTTTTGTTTTTTGGGAAGTTTTTGATTACTGTTTCAATCTCTTCTTGTGATTGGTCTCTTCAGATTCTCTATTTCTTCTTGATTCAGTTTTGGGAGGTTGTATGATCTAAGAATTTATCCATTTCTTCTAGGTTCTTCAATTTGTTGACAGATAGCTTTTCATGGTATTCTCTTATAATCCTTTGTATTTCTGCAGTATCCATTGTACTTTCTCTTCTTTCACGTCTAATTTTATTTATTTGAGTCTTCTCTCTTTTTTTCTTAAGTAAGTCTTGCTAAGGGTTTGTCAATTTTATTTATCTTCTCAAAGAACCAGCTCTTAGTTTCATTGATCCTTTCTATTGTTTTTTTTTTAGTCTCTATTCATTTATTTCTGCCAGGATTTTTATTATTTCCTTCCTTTTACTGACTTTGGGCTTTGTTTATTCTTCTTTTTCTAGTTCTTTTAGATGTAGTTTAAGAAATCAACTGAGATTTTTCTTGTTTGTTGAGGTAAGCATGTATTGCCATAAATGTCCCTCTTAGCACTGCTTTTGCTGCATACCATAACAGTTGGTATGCTGTGTTTTCATTTTCATTTGTCTCTGGGTATTTTTTGATTTCTCCTTTGATTTCTTCCTTGATCCAAAGGTTCAGTATCATGTTTTTTAGTCTCCACATATTTGTGACTCTCCTAGCTTTTTTCTTGTAGTTGATTTCTGGTTTTATAACATTGTGGTCAGAAAAGATGCTTGATATAATTTTAGTCTTCTTAAATTTATTGAGGCTTGCCTTGTTTCCCAACATATGGTCTATCTTTGAGAATGTTCCATGTGCACTTGAGAAGAATGTACATTCTGGTGTTTTTGGATAGAATGTTCTATATATATCTATTAAGTCCTTCTGGTTTAGTGGTTCATTTAAGGCCACTGTTTCCTTGTTGACTTTCTGTCTGGATGATCTATCCATCAATGTAGGTGGGGTGTTGAGGTCCCCTACTATTATTGTGTTGTTGTCAGTTTCTCCCTTTAGGGCTGTTAATAGTTGCTTTATATACTTTGGTGCTCCTGTGTTAAGTGTATATATAGATATATATAAACAAGGTTGTGTCTTCTTGGTGGAATGTCCCTTTTATCCTTATATAATGCCCAATTGTCTCTCATTATCTTTTTTATTGTGAAGTTTGCTTTGTCTGATATAAGTATGGCTATACCCACTTTCTTTTACCTGGGGTATCATCTTCCATCCCTTCACTCTGAGCCTATGTTTGTCTTTAGAGCTGAGATGTGTTTCCTGGAGGAGCATATTTTTGGGTCTTGTTTTTTAATCCATCCAGCCACTTTGTGTCTTTTCATTTGTGAATTCAACCCATTTACTCTTAGTGATTATTGATATATAAGGGCTTACTACTGCCATTTTATCTCTTGTTTTCCAGTTGTTCTATATTTCCATTGTTTCTTTTCCTTTGTATTTCTGACTGCCTTTTCAGTTTGGTCATTTTCTGTCAAGGTTTTCTCAATTGTCTCTTTTTATATGATTTGTGACTCTGCTCTGATTTTTTGTATTGTGGTACCATGAGTTTTGTATAAAAGATCTCATAGATGAGATAGTCCATTTTATGATAGCCTCTTATCTCCATTAGCCTAAGCAGGTTCCGTCCCTTTTCTCTTCCCCTTGTATGTTTTTGTTGTCACAAATTATTCTTTTTTGTTTTGTGAGTTTGTGACTAACTTGAATTGATTATAGTTATTTTTGATGCTTTCTTTCCCTTTATGTTTTATGTTGTAATTGTTTGCTAACCTATTCTGATAGAGATCTGCAATTTTCTGATTTTCTTTGTCTATTTATCTCCTTGTTTAAAGCTTTGTAAACCTTTGCCTTTCAGTTTCAGGTAGGAGGGCTCCCTTCATCATTTCTTATAAGGGAGGTCTAGTGGTGATGACCTCCCTGAGTTTTTGTTTGTCTGGGAAAGCTTTTATTTCTCCATCATTTCTGAAGAATAATTTCTCTGGATAGACCATTCTTGGCTGATAGGTTTTGTCTTTCACTCTTGAATGATATCATTCCATTCTTTTCTAGCCTGTAAGGTTTCTGCCGAGAACCTGCTGAAAGGCTGATGTTCCTTTGTAGGTTGTTTTCTTTTTTCTTGCTTCCCTTAATATTTTTCCTTTGTCATTGACTTTTGAATTTTAATATTATATGCCTTGGAGAAGGTCTTTTTGTGTGGATGTAATTAATAGTTCTATTGGCTTCATGTGCTTGTATATCCAATTTATTACCCAGATTTAGGAAGTTCTCAGCTATTATTTCTTTGACAGGCTCTCTCCTCCTTTCTCCCTCTGGGATACCTATAATCTTTATGTTACTTTTCTTAATTGGTTTGCATATTTCTCAAAGAATTTCTTCACTTTAAAAAAATCTTAGTTCTCTCTCCTCCTCCACCTGAAACATTTCAAGGTTTCTATCTTTTAGGTCACTAATTCTCTCCTCCATAAGGTCCACTCTATTTTCTCTGGTTTCTACATTATTTTTTATCTCATTAATTGTGTCCTTCATGTCCAGAATTTCTGTTTGGCTTTTCTTCAGAGATTCAATCTCTTTGATGATGTATTCCTTCTGAGCTCATTGAACGGTCTTTCTGAGTTTTCTTGTAACTCATCAAGTTTCTTTATGATAGATATTTTGAATTCTCTGTCAGATTGTAATCTTTTGTTACTTTAGGTTTGGTTTCTGGAGAGTTGTTGTTTTCCTTCTGTTCTGTAGTGTTACTGTACTTCTTCATGGTGTTTGATGAATTGATCCTCTGCTGGTGTGTTTGTTGTAGTAATCACCTTTTATTATATTGCTTCAGCTTTGTTTACTTTGATTCTGGTCACCTAGGTCTTGTGTTTCTCCACCGGCTCTCTGTGGCCTTGGATGCTGCTGTCCCAAACCCCACCTGTGCTGCTGTTCCTGAGCTGTCTTGGTGTTCTGGTTGCACAGCTGCCAGGGGTGCTGTGTTCACAGGTGTCACTGTCACTGGCAGGGGCCTGGGGACCCAGGGGCTTTTATACAGCCCCTGCTGCTTGTGATGCTCGTGTTGGGGTTGCCACCACTGGGGGCTGGGTCACTGGTTCTGCTGTTGCTTCTGGTGACAGATTCCACCTGCCACCATTGGGGAGGGCAGGGACTGTTTTTTCTGTTCTTGCCCCATCTGCTCGTAGTTGTGTTGATTGGCCACTCTGCATTCGTGCCAGCTGGGCCACAGCTGCTCGGTAGGGCACCTTCATGTGGCTTGGGCTATTGCACTTGGCATGTGGGTTGTGCTTGTCAGACAGGGCTGCCTCTTGGGTGGAGTGCTCTTGCATTGGCTGAGCTGTCACCACTCAGCAGGGAGTGTTTGAGCAGGCAGGGCCACTGCAGCATGGTGGGCGCTCCTGTAGGCCAGGCCACCACCACTCCACAAGTGTTTGTGTGCAAGCCAGGCTGCCCCTGCCTCCACTCACATTTGTTTTGGCAGCCATGTGAGGATCTGCAATCTGGATTGCTACCACCAGGGAGGGGGAGGGGGCCACTCTTGTAGTTCCACTGCTTCCTTGGGGTCCAATCCACTCACCTTCATATGTATAGCTGCATGAATCTCTCAAGCATACTGTGGTGCTGTGTAGGAAATCCTCTGTTAGTTAATGGTGTTCATTTAGTTGTAACTTAGAGGGAAGAGACAAAGGGAACAACTCACTCCATCATGATGCTGATGTCACCCCCCTTATTCTTTTGAATCAAGCTGTTCCTTTGGAACTGTGCTCACCTTTGGTCTGATTCCTTTCAAAACTGGACTATTTCTACTGGAACTGTGTAAGCCTTTGGTCCAACTCTTGGGCTGTTTCATTGGAACTGTGTTTTTTTGCCTGTAGTTTGATTCCTTTGGAACTGGCTGTTCTATTGGAACTGGACTGTTTAGCCTTTGGCCTAACTCCTTTGGGATTGGCTGTTCTACTGGAACTGTGCTGTCAGCCTTCAGCCTAGCTCCTTCAGGATTAGGCTATTCTATTGGAACTGTGCCGTTTAGCCTTTGGCCTGACTCCTTTGGGATTAGGCTGTTCTATTAGAACTATGCTAATATTAGGCCTGCAGGCTATTTGAGCTGTTCAAGCTGTTTAAACTATAAGCTGTTTAAGCTATATGAGATGTTTAGGATATTTGAAAATTATTCTTTTACTCTATAGAAAATTCTCTGAGAAACGGGATCATAATTATGTATATATTTTGAGGATGCCACCTCTATAGGCACTGCAGCCAATTTTATGTTTAAAAATCACAGTCATTCCTCATGTACACTTATAACTAAATGGAATGAATTAACCAAAAGTAATTTAGAACATCAATGGCCATTTTGGGGAACTTTCAAACTCCCCACACTTACCTTTCTTAATACCAAATTGAACAATCATAGCTCTGAATTTTCCAAAACTGAATGGATCGCCTATTTTGATCGGTATTTTGAGGATTTCAAATGTTATCAGGAGGCTAAAATTGCCTCTTTGCAAAATAAAAATTTAAGATTAACTGAGGCAAACAAATGATTAAAGAAAGATAAAACGGCTTTTGAAGCCTTATGTCCCTCTTCCCTGGCTTCTTTGTCTCAGGCTCTGCCTTTAGTGCCATCATGTTCCTCTTCCCTGGCTACTCATGCTCAGGTCCCACGTCAGGAGTTATCTTCCTCCTTCTCTCTACACTAATCTCACCTCCTCTACATCCTCAGTTCCCCCATACTAACTTTCTTGCTGAACTTCCCCTTTTCCCTGAACCTCTCCACACTCCTCTTCCTCTGAACTTATGAGAACTTGTCCCTTTAAAATTAAACCTTCTGAGGATCCAAAGGCTAAGCCCTTAATTTCTTATACTCCCTGGACTAAAGCTGAACTGCAAGCCATAGTTAAAGATTTTCCCCCAAATAACTGAAAATCCTCATAGATGTGCTGAGGAACATAATATAGTCATTCAAACTTATCAACCTGACTTATATCAGCTAGTTCATATGCTTGTTGGTGAAGGCCAGGCCCAGCATTGGATGAAAACTGCTAATTGGGAAAATCCTGAAAGGTTTCTAGAATTACAACCAGGAAACCAACCCACTGACCTGTTGTATGATCAGACTCAGGCAATTGCTACACAACTTCATCAGTCAATTCCTATGGCTTTCCCAAAGCCTATTGATTGGAACAAAATTCAGGTTTGTGCACAAAACCCCTAAACAAAATAAAAATTCGCCTAGATGCTACTATTATTGCAAAAAGCTAGGACATTGGAAAAGAAGTTATTACAAATTTAAGCACTTCAGTCACCTTCAGCTCTCTAACCAGCTTTCCAATGTCGTCCAAATTCCCAATGACAAACTCTGAGGAACTACAGGGGCTCTTCCCAATCTTTCTCCTCAACTGGCTTGGAGAAACATTTCTCCAAATTGGAGAGGAATCTCTTTCTCTCCTAACTGACACCGGAGCCTCTCGGTGCTCAACCCCACTACTGTAAAGCAACCTCTACCCTAAAGAACTAAAGCAGTTCAATTAATGGGGATCTGTAATAACTCTCAGCAGGTTTGTATCTCTGAACCTATTGCCTTTTGTTTAGACCCTTTGAGAGCTACATACACTTTTCTTCTTAGTTCTTCCACCCCTATCCATTTATTAAGCCAAGACTTCTCAGAAAAGTATCATGCTGGAATTTCTTTCTCCCAAAAGGGGGAAATAATTCTAGAATTTGACAGTAGTCATCAAAACAGCTGACAACATGAATTAAATGACCCTTTGGCATCTTTTATTTGCTCTGTCTCTCATGGTACTGGAGCTGATTCTAGAAACACTGATCATTTGTCCCTATTGAATCAGCTACCACCCTCCTTATGGGCAAATTCTCCAACTGATACTGGTAAAATTCACAGCGCACCTCCCATTGAGATTCAAATAGATTCCTCAAAGCCTCTCACCAGAATTAATCAATACCCTGTAAGTAAAAAATCCCTTCAAGGTATAAAGCCCATAATAGAGGTTTACATGGCTCAAGGCCTCATTATCCCTTGTACTAGCCCCTGGAATACTCCTATTTTACCTGTGAGAAAACCCAAGGGCCAAGGGAGGAGGTTTATCTTGGACCTCTGAGCAATACACAACGTTGTTATCCCTCAACACCCCGTTGTTCCTAACCCTTATATGTTACTAACATCCATTCCCACTGGAAGCAAATTCTTTACTATAATTGATTTAAGTAGTGCATTCTTTAACATTCCAGTGGGTCAAGCTGGTCAATACCTTTTTGCCTTCACCTGGGAAGGAAAACAACTCACCTGCACGTTAAGGCCTCAGTGTTTTACTGAGAGTCTTTCTTATTTCTCACAAATCCTGAAGGCTGATCTGGATGATATAATGTTCCCTAGGGGTTCTACTTTGTTGCAATATGTGGAGTATTTGCTTCTTTACCCTTCCTCCCAAGTATCCCCACAGGAAGACAGCATCCACTTGTTAAAGCTTTTAGGCTTAAAGGGACATAAAGTCATCAAGGAGAAATTGCAGTTTGCCCAAACTCCGGTTCAATATTGAGGGCATCCAATATCAGAACAAGGGCTACAGCTAGACCCAGATGGGCTTTATGATGTCCTGAGTTTCCCCAAACCCCAAACTGTGTGCCAACTGCAAGATTTTCTCAGACTAGTTGGTTATAGCCGAAATTGGATTCCAAATTTCTATTATGGCCAAACCTATATAAGTTTTATTAAAGAACAACAACCCCAACCCAATTTTATGAGAAGAACTGAATGACATAGGCTTTAAGACCTTAAGGGAAAGTTTGATGAATCCATCTGCCCTTCGACATCTCAACTAACAAATTCCCTTTTTCCTTTTGTATATAAAAAGGAAGGAAATGCCGTTGGGGTACCCACCCCAAAACATGGGAACCACCATCAACCTATAGGGTATGATAACCAGCAACTGGACCTTGTAGCACAGGAATACCCCCCTGTCTTAGAGCCATTACTGCCACTGCACTTTTGGTTAAGGCCACTGAGAAAATCATTGTGGGGTCCTCTGTAACCATTTTTGTACCTCATGCAGTAGAAGCCCTCCTGATTTCTCATCATGCTCAACATATTTCAGCCAGCTGCCTCACCTCTTATGAAATCTTTTTGTCCACTACTCCTCATATAACTCATTTACATTGTAATAACCTTAACCCTGCTACTCTTTTCCTCTCCATTACTGACAAAGTCCCTCATGACTGCTTAATGCTGGCAGGTCACCTCCTGACTCCTTGTGATGATCTACATGAAACTCCTTTGGGTAATGCCAATTTCTCATAGTTCTTATTTAAAAGGTTACAGCAGCAATTATTGTGCTGGGTATGCTATTGAAATTTCTTTTGCTATTGTTGAGGCAGCACCTTTACTTATGGCTACTTCGGCCCAACTTTTACTTATGGCTACTTCAGCCCAATACGCTCTTACATGGGCTTGTACTTTAGCCAAGGGCAAAACAGCCATCATTTATACTGATAGTAGATATGCCTTCAGAGTAGCTCATGATTTTGGAATGTTGTGGAAACAACGTGGCTTCCTTACTTCCAGTGGAAATAAAATTAAAAATGGCCCCTATGTTCGGGAATTATTGAATGCTATACTTTTACCTACTGCTTTAGCTATTGTTAAGATCCCAAGAAATTCTAAACTTGATTCTCTGAAAGCTGAGGGAAGTCACCTTGCTGACACTTCTGCAAGGAATGCTGCCCTTAAGGAACCAATAGCAGCTAAATCTCTGTCATGGTCCAAAGGGATATTTCCCTAAATGATAACTTAGAAAAACTGGCTAGAGAAGCCCAACAGTTGGCCTTAGAAAAAGAAAAGCAAGAGTGGAAATTCAACAACTGTTAGTTTGATAAAAGAAAAAGCTCTGGTTCAGACCAAAAACAACCCAGTCCTACCAGAGACTCTAAAATCCCCGCTCCTAAACACTGTACATGCAGTTAATCATTGTCTACTGACAAAATGATAACATTCATAGGGAAATACTAACAAGGCCACAAAAAGTGCCTGCCTCACTTGTCCCACTTGTCCAAAGTACAACCTAGGGAATCCTGTTCGTACTGCTCCCAGACATTTTAAACTGCCTACTAGACCATTCAAGTTTTGGCAAATGGATTTCATAAAAAGTCCCCCATCTCATGGACGTAAATATATTTTAGTCATAATCTGTATGTTTTCTCACTGGACCGAACCCTTCCTTACAGACAGGCTACTGCATCTTCTGTGGCTAAAGTCCTTTTGGAAAAGACTATCCCACCTGGGGAACTCCTCCAAACTTCATAGTGATCAAGGAACCCATTTTACTGGTCAGGTACTTGGACAAGTCTGCATTCTTTGGCTGGTTTTACACTTTCACTGACTTACCACCTTCAATCTTCTGGTTTAGTCAAACACACTAATGACATTATTAAGACTCAATTGGCAAAATTTGTAGAGACCCTACAAATACCTTGGCCAAAAGCATTGCCATTGGCCCTTCTAAATCTCCGATCCACCCCCTTTGGATGGAGTGGGATCATAAACTCTCACTGTTTGAGGCAGTCACAGGATTCCCAATGCACTTGGCTCCTACCTTTTTTGACTCACAGCTGGTAAAAGGAGATATACTCTAATATTGCAAAGGCCTAATTGCTTCTATTAAAAATAACCATGTTTTGGTAGAGCAATCTTTTCACAGTGTGCTCCAGGGAGATAAAGACCTTAAGCATCACACTTTGCAACCTGGAAATTTTATCTACTGGAAAAGACATCTCCAGAAGGACTCTCTTCAACCTTGATGGAAAGGCCCCTAATAAGTACTGCTAACTAATCCTTGTGCCACCAAACTCCAGGGAATAGACTCATGGATTCACGTGATACCCCTGAATACAACATTAAACCCTGACTGGACCTGCACATCATCTGGTGACCTGAAAGTAAAGATTTCCTGGAATTGAAGCAGAAGACATTTGATGAGACAGTTTTCCCAAGATGTCCAGACCAGGCCTGTTGTAATTTTGTCTGCTAAACCTTTGATGATGATATAATGTTCCAGATGATCTCCAATGCCTATGATCTTGATAACATATGAACTCTAGAAAAGAAAAAGTGCCTGAGAGTTCTTCCTTCTACCCCTCCTTGTTACTCAAATGTACCTCAATAGGTTTCCAATCTGTTCACTTTCCCTCCAGCGGGGGGCACAACACCCAAGAAATGTCCTTTCTGGCCTCAAGGGGCTGATGAGCCAGAAAAACCTGACTCTTGATCAATGATGCTTTGATCAAGAAAGATCTTGATCAAAACTGGAAAATGTGAAAATTAATAAACTAAAAACCTCATTTAAAGTGGAGTTGGGAGGCCAGAGGGGGAGTTCTCTGCAATCATTCCCTGCAATGATTGTAGAGCTCAACAGGATGAAGGGACTTCCTTTTCTTGCCCAGCAACAGCTCAGCCAATGAGAAACTGTCACAACTCAGCCAATGAAAAGTCACTATACTTTGAACTCTCAATCCTTCAAATGGACTTTTTGTTTATAATAGCCCTCCCAACACCATCTTCCCCTCCGTAAAAGAATTTCTTCTCTCCTTCTTGAGGGGGACTTGCACGTGGCTCACCACGATTGCAGACCCTGAATTGCAATTCTTTATTGATCCCTAATAAACCCATTTTTGCTAGAGAAATAACAGGCTGTATATTTGTTTAAGGTCAATAGTATGTGTTGGCAACTATTATTATTATTGCAGACAAGTACAACATGTGCTATATAGGCACAGAGGAAAGAGCAGATGACTCTTTCTGGGGAGGTTGGGAAGGTTTTGTGGAGGAGGTGACATGTGAGTTGAGACTTGATATAGTTGTTTGCCAGGCAGGAATAGGACAGGGGTAGGTGCAGGGGAGTATAATCCGTGCAGAGAGAATATCACACGTATGGACAAGGACTCTTGAAAGATGATGAGATGAACGGAAAACTAACAGTAGACTGATTATTTGTAGGCTCCTTAAATACATTTTTTTCTTTCAAAGATGCCATAAAGAGGAAATTACCAACTTACATGGAGAAAATATATTATTGCGTTTTGTTCTGATATTGTCCTGAAAGCACTGAGTGCATGTGTACATGTGGAAGATGGCCTCTATAAGTTGGTGAAAGCTGTTTTTATAGATACAAGAGTATATAGAAACACCTGTGTGCATACGCATATTGATTTCCAGGCACGGAGACAATTGTCCTTTATGTCTGGTTTGGAAATCTTCCTGTTGCTGGTCTTGCAAAATCCAAACTTGAATTGATTATAGTGATCCTAGACTTTTAGACCACAGAGATAACGTAATCCAACAATCTCATTTTATAGCCAATAAGCCTGAGGCCCAGAGAGTGACTTGCTTAGGGTTACTACATTGCCTAGTTTGTTAGTGAGAGAACCAGAATGAAAATTTGGGTGTTATTATAGGCTGAGTTGTATACCCCTAAAATTCATATGTTGAAGTCCAAGCCCCCAGTACCTCAGCATGTGACCATGTTTGGAGATAGGGTCTTTAAAGAGGTAATAAATTTAAAAGGAGGTCATTAGGATGGGTCCTAATCCAATCTGACTGACGTCTTTACAGGAAGAGGAGATTGGACATGGACAACTACAGAGGGAAGACCATGTGAAGACGTAGGGAGAAGATGGCCATCTCTAAGCCAAGCAGAGAGGTCCAGAAGAAATCAACACACTGACACCTTGGTCTTGGACTTCTAGCCTCCACAATTGTCAGAAAATAAGTTTCTGTTGTTTAAATCATCCAGTCTGTGGTAGGTTGTTATGGCAGCCCCGGCAAACTAATCCAGGTGTCTTGACTGCAACAGGTTAGCAGGATGTGCCTGTGATGCCAGGCAGGCATTCTCTGCAAGTTTGCAGCTGCTGAGGGAAGGCTGGGGCCTGCACTTGGCACAGAGTGAGGCCTCTGACACCATGGCACTTCTCCAGCCCTGGACTACTCTTGGAATGACTTTTATCGCAGGCCATGCCTCCACAATTTACAACCTCACCCAATGAATTAATTTCCATCCGCAAGACTCAGAAATTTCACCAAGTCAACTCAGTGAAAAGTCTATATGAATGGTATTTTGTAATTGATGATGAGGATGATGATAATTTAATTTGGGTACAGTGACTATAAATAAATATTACGGGTTTATTTGCATGTCTTAACTGTCTTGATTGTAGTCTTATTGTGGGCAAGGACTATAATAATAGACTCATTTTTGTATTCTTTGCTGTTGACAAAAAAAAAAATCCACATTAGATAATGAGAAGAAAAATTTTTAGCAATAATCCAAACAAACAGTGCCCCTGTTCTGGCATCAGCACAAGGTCATTGAATCGGGGCTTCTTAGAAACATTCCTTCTGACTCCCCGTTGACATACTGCCATCTGGTGGAGCAGGGCCTCTGGCTCTGCTTTCACAGTCTGATGTTGCCTGTGTCTTGACATATGTTTGTTCCCACTTCCTGCTGATTTTCCTGACAGCTGTCCAAATCCAGGGATGAGAATCGCACAGGCCCAGATCTTTGCAAAATACTGCAGGAGGTAAAAATTGTCTTTGATTTCCTCCTGCTTTGCCTTTCAATGATGCCAGCAGCCTGGTGTTCCCCCTCCTCTGGATGACATCTTGAATTCCATTCACCAAATTAACATCTTTCTCCCTCCTCCGAATTATTTTATTTGCATAGAACTCACAGTTTAGAAATTGCTTCTGAGACTACTATATCATTTGATTCTCAAACAAATTTTTGGAGTAGGCTAGTCTAGAATATTAACCTCACTCAACAAAAATTCATTGAATATTGGCTGTGCTCATACTGTGAACTAGGGAAACAAAGATGGAAAGACCAGGGCCAACTTAATCCACTGGGTACAGAAGGCCCAGTGCCAGGAGTCCGCAATATTTTTAGGGACCCGCAAAATTTTTTTTTCTTTTGAGGAAGATTGGCCCTGAACTAACATCTGTTGCCAATCTTCCTCTTTTTTTTCTGTATTTCTCCCCAAAACCCCAGTACCCAGTTGTGTATCATAGTTGTAAAGTTGTAGCTCTTCTATGTGGGACACTGCCTCAGCATGGCTTGATGAGTGGTGAGTAGGTCCACGCCCAGGATCCGAACCAGCGGACCCCAGGCTACCGGAGCAGAACGTGCGATCTTAACTGCTACGCCACTGGGCTGGCCCCCAAAAATGTTTTAATTTCTTTTAAAATCAGAAAAAAAATGAACCTTTAGGTGGAAAAAAATGTTTTACTCTGTAACATTAACATATTCATCTTTATACCAATGCAAGTATTTAATATAATTTTTTTATCTTTAAAATATAATTTTTAGCATTTTTAAAGATGAAGAAGTCCACGAAAGCAAAATTGCCTAAGACCCACAACAATCATAATGCAGCCCTAGAAACGACAGGAATAATTAGATAATCAGTTATGCGAAGAAAAGTAATGTAAGTAGGGGGCTTTAGTTTGTGTCTAAATGGGATTGAAACCTGTTTAATTGAACACATCAGGAAAGCCGAAAAATAATTTGTATGTGGACTTAGGAAACTCCTGGGAGGGAACCAGAGCTATGGCCAGTGCTGGGGTTCAAGTGCGCTGAGTGTCTGGTGAACTGGTTCCAAGACCCAGCAGAGATTCATTACTCCAGGGATAGCTTGCAGGGAAGTTAGAAGGAGTTTTATCCTAAGAGAAGTCATCCTAAGAAAGGAGAAAACAGCCACAATGTTCTTGACCCTAAAAGAAAGTCCAACTCACCCTCCTGATGGGAGAAATGATTTAAAGGATGCCCGTCACTTGGATTTGTCACCTTCCCAGTTCCGTGGAGAGCATTAAAGTGAGCAATCTATTTGTGAGCACTTGTGAGACCCTGTTAGAACTCTCAGAAGCCCTTTGGATGGGGGAGAACTTGTAGAGCATGGCTGCCATCCTGGTAGGAATGAAGTGGTATCTCATTGTGGTTTTAATTTCCATTTCCCTGATGACAAATGACGTGGAGCGTCTTTTCATGTGCTTGTCATCTGTGTATCTTCCTTGTAGAAATGTTTAGTCAGATCCTTTGCCTATTTTTTTATTTTTAGTTCAGCTTTATTGGAAGTGTAACTGACATATAAAGTTGTAAGATATTTAAAGTGTACATCGTGGTGATTTAATATACAGATATGTTGTGAAAGGATTTTCCCTATCTAGTTAATTAACACATCCATCACCTCACATATTTATATATATATATTTTTGATGAGAAGATTTAAGTTCTACTCTTCTAGCAAATTTCAATTATACAATATAGTGTTAACAGTTATAGTCACCATATTATACATTAGATCCTCAGACTTGATTCATCTTATAGCTGAAAGTTTGTATCCTTTTACCAACCACTCTGTTTTCCCTTACCTCCCAGCCCCTGGCAACCACTTTTTTACTCTCTGTTTCTATAAGTTTGACATTTTTCTTTTTTTTTAGATTCCACATATAAATGATACAATGCAGTATTTGTCTTTCTCTGTCTGGCTTATTTCACTTAGTATAACGCTGTTAAGGTCCATCTATAGTGCCCTCAAGGTCCATGTATGTAGTTGCAAACAGCAGGATTTCCTTCTTTTCCATGGCTGAATAATATTCCATTGTGTATAAATATATATAATATCTTCTTTATCAGTCTTCCATTAATGGACACTTAGGTTGTTTCCATACCTTGGCTATTGTAAATAGTGCTGCGCTGAACATGAGAGTGCAGATATCTCTTCAATATCCTATTTTCATTTCCTTTGTGTATATACCAAGAAGTAGTATTGCTGGATCGTATGGTAGTTCTATTTTTAATTTTTTGAGGAAGCTCTATACTGTTTTCTATAGAGGCTGCACCAGTTTACATTCCCACCAACAGTGCAAAAGAGTTCCCTTTTCTCCACAGCCTCGTCAACACTTGTTATGCTTGTCTTTTTTTTTTAAGAATTAATGCAAATTTCTTTTTTTTTTTAGAGAAAGATTCACCCTGAGCTAACATCTGTTGCCAATCTTCCTCTTTTTTTTTCCCTCCCCAAAGCCCCAGTGCACAGTTGTATGTCCTAGTTATAAGTCCTTCTAGTTCTTCCATGTGAGCCACTGCCACAGCATAGCGACTGACAGCCAGTGATGTGGTTCCACAATGGGGAAACAAACCAGGGCTGCTGAACTGTAACCACTAGGCAATCAGGGCTGGCCCTGTGCTTGTCTTTTTGATGATAGCCATTCTAAAAGGTGTGAAGTGAAATCTCATTGTTGTTTTGATTTGCATTTTCCTGATGATTAGTGATGTTGAGCACATTTTCATGTACCTGCTGGCCACTTGCGTGTCTTTGGAAGAATGTCTGTTCAGTTCCTCTGCCCATTTCTAAATAGAATTATTTGTATTTTTCTATTAAGTTGTATGTGTGTTTATATATTTTGGATATTAACCCCTTAGATGTATGAGTTGCAAATATTTTCTACCATTCCATGGGTTGCCTTTTCATTTCGTTGATGGTTTCCTTTGCTGTGCAGAAGCTTTTTTGTTGATGTAGTCCCACTTGTTTATTTTTTCTTTTGCTGTCAAATCCAAACATCATTGCCAAGACTGCTGTCAAGAAGCTTAAGACCTATGTTTTCTTCTAAGAGTTTTATGGTTTCAGGTCTTATGTTCAAGTCTTTAATCCATTTTGAGTTGATTTTTGTGTGTGGTGTAAGATAGGGGTCCAGTTTCATTCTTTTGCATGTGAATATCCAGTTTTCCCAGCACCATTTATTGAAGAGATTATCCTTTCCCCATTGTACATTCTTGGCTCCTGTGTTGTAAATGAATTGACCATATATGTATGCATGTATTTCTGGGCTCTTTATTCTGTTCCATTGATCTATGTGTCTGTTTTTACACCAATACCATACAGTTTGGATTACTATAGCTTTGCAATATAGTTTGAAATCAGGAATTGTGATGTCTCCAGCTTTGTTATTTTTTCTCAAGATTGCTTTAGCTCTTGGGGTCTTTTGTGGTTCCATACAAATTTTAGGATTTTTTCCCCTATTTTTGTAATAAATGCCATTGGAATTTAGATAGGGATTGCACTGACTCTGTAGATTGCTTTAGGTAGTGTGGGCTTTTTTTCATAAATATGCAATTTAATTTGCTATTTTCAGGGGAAACAGGCATTAAACTGTAAGCTGATAAAATATGGATACCTAAAAAATTATAAAAGAATAAATATCTACTTAGAATAAATTTTAGTGATGGGCATTTTAAGAATATTAATTTTTCTGAACCATGAGCACAGAATATCTTTCCATTTATTTGTGTCTTCAATTTCTTTCATCAGTGTCTTATAGTCTTTAATGTACAGATCTTTAAACTCCTTGGTTAAATTTATTCCTGGGTATTTTATACTTTTTGATGTAATTGTAGACATGATTGTTATTTTAATTTCTCTTTCTGATAGTTCATTGTTAGTGTATAGAAATGCAACCAATTTTTGTATATTGATTTTGTATCATGCAACTCTACTGTAATCATTTATTAGTTCTAACAGTTTTTTGTTAGTGGAGTTTTTAGGGTTTTCTATGTATAAGATTATATGATCTGCAAACAGAGATAATTTTACTTTATCCTTTTGGATATGGATGCCTTATTTTCTTTTTCTTGCCTAATTGCTCTCCCTAGGACTACCAGTACTATGTTTAATAAAAGGGCAAGAGTGGGCCTTATACCCGACCTTAGAGAAAATGCTTTCAGCTTTTCGCCATTGAGTATGATGTTAGCTGCAGGCTTGTCATATTTGGCCTTTATTATGTTGCGGTATGTTTACTCTATACCCATTTTGTTGAGAGTTTTTGTCATAAATGTATGTTGAATTTTGTCAGGTGTTTTTTTCTGCATAATTGAAATGATCCTATAATCATTTTTATCCTTCATTTTTTTAAAAGTGGTGTAGCACGTTTTTTGATTTGCAGATGTTAAAGCGTTCTTGCATCCCTGCAATAAATCCCACTTGATCATGGTGTATAATCCTTTTAATGTACTGTTGAACTCAGTTTGCTAATATTTTGTTGACGATTTTGGATCTATGTTCATCAGGGATATTGGCCTGTAATTTTCTTTTCTTGTAGTTTCCTTGTCTGGTTTTGGTATCAGGGTAATGCTGACCTTGTAAAATGAGTTTGGAAGTGTCCCCTCCTCTCCTATTTTTTGGAAGAATCTGAGAAGGATTGATATTAATTCTTCTTTAAATGTTTGTTAGAATTCACCAGTGAAGCCATCTGGCCTTGGACTTTTGTTTATTGGGAGGCTTTTGATTACTGATTCAATCTCCTTACTAGTAATTGATCTGTTCAGATTTTCTATTTATTCATGATTCAGTCTTGTTAGATTATATGTTTCTAGGAATATATCCATTTTTTTTAGGTTGTCCAATTTGTTGGTGTAGTCTCTTATGATCCTTTGTATTTGTGTAGTACCAGTTATAATGTCTCCTCTTTCATTTCTAATATTATTTATTTGAATCCTTTTTTTTTTTCTTGGTGAGTCTAGTTAAAGGTTTGTCAGTTTTATCTTTTCAAACAACCAGTTTTTATCTTCATTGATATTTTCTATCATCTTTTCAGTCTTTTTTTTTTTTAATTTTTTGTTTATTGCAGTAACATTGGTTTATAACATTGTAAAAATTTCAGGTGTACATCATTGTACTTCTATTTCTGCATAGATTACATCATGTTCACCACCGAAATACTAATTACAACCCATCACCACACACATGTACCGAATTATCCCTTTCACCCTCCTCCCTCCCACTTCCCCTCTGGTAACCACCAATCCAATCTCTGTCCCTATGTGTTTGTTTATTGTTGCTATTATCTACTACTTAATGAAGGAAATCATACGGTATTTGACCTTCTCCCTCTGACTTATTTCACTTTGCATAATACCCTCAATGTCTTTATTTCATTTATTTCCAGTCTGATGTTTGTTATTTCCTTCCTTCTACTAGCTTTGGGCTTGGTTTGGTTTTTTTAGATCCTTGAGGTATAAAGTTAGGATGTATATTTGAGATCTTTCTTTTTTCTTAATGTAGGCACTTATTGCTATAAATTTCCCTCTTAGAACTATATTTTCTGCATCACATAAGATTTGGTGTGTTGTATTTCCAATTTCATTTGTCTCAAGATATTTTTTGATTTCTTCTTTGACCCATCGGTTGTTTAGTAGCAAGTTGTTTAATCTCTACATATTTGTGACTTTTCCAGTTTTCTTCTTGTAATTGATTTCTAGTTTCATATCATTGCAGTCAGAAAAGATGCTTGAAATGATTTCAATCTTCTTAAATTTATTGAGACTGGTTTTGTGGCCTAACATATGATATCCTGGAGAATGTTCCTTGTGCACTTGAGAAGAATGTGCATTCTGCTGCTCTTGGGTGGAATGCTTTGTAAGTATCTGTTAAGTCCATTTGGTCTAACATGTCATTTGAGTCCAATGTTTCCTTATTGATTTACTGTCTGGATGATCTATCTGTTGTTGAAAGTGGGATATTGAAGTCCCCTACTATTATTGCATTGCTGTCTATTTCTCCCTTCAGGTCTGTTAACATTTGCTTTATATATTTAGGTGCTCCAAGTTGGGTGCATTAATGTTCACAAATGTTATATCCTCTTGTTGGATTGACTCCTTTATCATCATATAATGTCCTTCTCTGTCTCTTATTACAGTCTTTGTTTTAAAGTCTATTTTGTCTGATATAAACATAGCTACCCCTGTTTTCTTTTGGTTTCCATTTGCATGGAATATCTTTTTACATCCCTTCACTTTTAGTGTGTGTCCTTAAAGTTGAAGTGTGTCTCTGGTAGGCAGCATATAGTTGGTCTTTTTATTTTTAAATCAACTCAGCCACTCTATGTCTTTTGATTGGGAAATTTAGTCCATTTACATTTAAAGTAATTGTTGATAAGTATGGACTTACTATTGCCATTTTGTTAATTGTTTTCTGGCTGTTTTGTAATTCCTTTCTTCTTTTCTTCTTCTCTTGCTCTCTTCCTTTGTGATTTGATAATTTTCTATAGTAGTATGGTTAGATTCTTTTCTCTTTAACTTTTGTGTTTCTACTAAGGGTTTTTACTTTGTGGTTACCATGAGGTTTACATAAAACATCTAATTTTATTACAGTCTCTTTTAAACTGATAACAACTTAACTTTGAACACACACTAAAACTCTACATTTTTACTCTCCCTTCCAGTGTTTTATGTTTTTGATGTCACAGTATACATCTTTTTACTCTGCATACCTTAACAAATTATTGTAGTTATGGTTATTTTTAATACTTTTGTCTTTTAACCTTCATGCGAGATTTATAAATGATTTACTTAACATCTTTACAATATTAGAATATTCTGAATTTAACTATATATTTACCTTTACCAGTGAGACTTACACTTTCAGATGTTTTCCTGTTACTAATTAGCTTCTTTTTGTTTCAGCTTGAAAAAGTCGCTTTAACGTTTCTTGTAATGCTGGCTTGTGATGAACTCTTTCAGCTTTTGCTTGTCTAGAAACTATTTATCTCTTTTTCAGTTTTGAAGGACAACTTTGCTGGGTAGAGTTTTCTTGGTTGGAGTTTTTTTTCATTCAGCACTTTCAGTATCTCATGCCACTCCCTTCAGGCCTGCAAAGGTTCTGCTGAAAAATCTGCTAATAGTCTTATGGGGCTTCCCTTGTTTGTAACAAGTAGTTTTTCTCTTGCTTCATTTAAGATTCGCTTCTTGTCTTTAACTTTTGACAGTTTAATTATAATGAGTCTTGAGGTGTGTTTTTTAGATTCTTCTTATTTGAAACTCTCTGGGCTTCCTGCATCTGGATGTCTGTTTCTTTCCCCAGGTTAGGGAAGTTTTCAGCCATTATTTCTTTCAATAAGCTTTCTGTCCCTTACTCTCTTCTCCGTCTGGGGCCCTATAATGCAAATATTGGTCTGCTTGATGGTGTCCCGTAAGTCTCTTAACCTATCTTTACTCTTTTTTATTCTTTTTTATTTTTGCTCCTCTGATTGGGTGAATTCCACTGTCCTGTCTGAGTTCACTGATCCTTTCTTCTGCTTCATCCAGTCTGCTGTTGAGCCCCTCTATTGAATTTTTCAGTTCAGTTATTGTATTCTTCAGCTCTGTGATTTCTATTTGGTACTTTCTTATATTTTCTATCTCTTTGTGGAAATTCTGACTGTGTCCATGCATTGTTCTCCTGACTTCTGTGAGCATTTTTTTTTTTTTAAAGATTTTATTTATTTATTTTTTCCCCCCAAAGCCCCAGTAGATAGTTGTGTGTCATAGCTGCACATCCTTCTAGTTGCTGTATGTGGGACGCGGCCTCAGCACGGCCAGAGAAGCAGCGCGTCGGTGTGAGCCCGGGATCCGAACCCGGGTCGCCAGCAGTGGAGCGCGCTCACTTAACCACTAAGCCACGGGGCCGGCCCTGTGAGCATTTTTATGATCATATTTTGGAATGCTTTTTCAGGCAAATCACTTATCTTTGTTTTATTAAGTTTCTTTTACGGTGTTTTATCTTGTTCTTTTGTTTGAAAAGTATTCCTTTGTTAATTTTCCTTGACTCTGTGTTGGTTTAATACAGTCACTTTCTCAGGCTTGATGGAGTGGTGTCGTGTAGGAGATAAAATTTATCATTCAGTTTGGCCCAAGTTCTTTGTTGTCTCTCAAACCTCTGTGATTGTCCAAGCTGCCCTCTTTGTTCTTAGTGGCTTCCAGTAGTTGAGGGTATGCCATGATCCGTCATTGTCCCAAAAGGAGTATCTCAGTCAGCACCTAGATGCAGGCTGATTGAAGCTGGACCCTCAAGCAGCAGCTTGTAAAGTATGCAAATAGACCTCTTTCAAGGAAAGACTGAGAGATGGGCATTTCTGTCTGCTTCTTCTGTGCTGATCCCTGGACAGATAGCCAGTTAAGAACTGTTTCTTAGTTTACTAAAGTCTTATGGGACTCTGAACACAAGCCCTAACAGCCACCAGAGCCAGGTGATCAAGGAGTGCATCCCCTGGGCAGGAGCCACAAAAGCCAGGGCACCAGATGTGTGCACAAGCTCCTTCCAGAGAGACACCAGCATCCTGGAGCAGGACAGAGGAAGAATGCAGTGATGGTGCCTGCTGGCCTCCGCAGTCCTCAGGGAGGATCTCAGCTTCTAGATGTGTCCTAAATTAGAAACCTGATTCTCCTGCAGCAGCTTTTAAAGTATGTAAATAGTCCTCTTTCAGGGAAAGACTGGGAGATGGGTGTTTCTGTCTGCTTCCTCTGTGCTGAGCCCTGGAGGGATAGTCACATGGGCATGAACCCATTAAGAACTGTTTCTTTGTTTTCTATGGTCTTGTGGGTCTCATGGGCACAGGCCCCATTGACTCTCAGAGCTTGGTGTTTCAGAGGTCTGTACCTCAGGTGGTTGTCTTAAAAGTTGGGGCACTGGATGCTTGGCACAAACTCTTTGCTCCTCAGGGAGAAGCTGGAAATTGTGAGTATGTGTTGTACATTGTTATGCTGGGGATGGGGTTTATGGCTGGAGTATGTCTTAGCCTTTCCTAACCATTTTGATGTGGGTAATTTGTTATTCAACCAATGTGTAAGAGTTGTTCAGCTACTTTCTGGATTTCCTTCAGATGGAATTGCTCCATGTGTAGCTGTAAATTTCGTGTGCCTGTGGGATGAGGTGAGTTCAGGAGCCTCCTATGTCAACAAGTTGGGCTGGACTCTTTGCCTATGTTTTAATTGTGTTATTTGTCTTTTTTATTATTGACGTGTAAGAGTTCTTTATATATTATAATACAAGTCCCTTATATGATTTGAAAATATTTTCTTCCATTCTTTGGATTGTCTCATTTTCTTGATGCTGTCCTTTGAAGCACAAAAGTTTTTATTTTTCATGAGAGTCACTTTATGTTTTTTCTTTTGTTGCTTTGTTCTTGGTGTCATGGCTAAGAATCTTTTGCCAGATTCAAGGTCATGAAGATTTATTCCTACACTTTCTGCTAAGAATTTTATGGTTTTAGCTCTAACATTGAGGACTGATCTATTTCAAGTTAATTTTTATAGATAGCGTGACACAAGGGTCCAACTTCATTCTTTTGCATATAGCTATCTCCAGTTGTCCCAGCATCATTTTCCCCCCTCAACACCAGTTAATTTCCAGTTTTTGGAAAGATTATTCTTTTCCCATTGGATGGTCCTAGCACCCTTGTTAAAAATCAGTTGATCATAGGTGTGTGAGTTTATTTCTGGACTTTCAACTCTATTCCATTTATCTATGTATTTATCCTTGTGCCAGTATCACACTGTCTTGATTATTGTTGCCTTGTAGTGAGTTATGAAATTAGAAAGTCTAAGATCTCTTACTTTGTTCTTTTCAGGATTTTGGTTATTCTGAGTTTCTTGCAATTTCATATGAATTTTAGAATCTGCTTGTCAATTTCTACAAAGAAATCAGCTAGAATTCTATTGGGGATTGCATTGAACTGTAGATCAATTTGGGGGTATTGTTATTTTAACAACATTAAGTTTTCTGATCCATGAAAATGGGATGTTTGTCCAATTATTTAGATCTTCTTTACTTTTTTTTAATAGTGTTATATACTTTTCAGAGTGTAAATTTGGCATTTCTGTTGTTAAATTTATTCCTAAGTATTTTATTTATTTATATTTATTTATTTATTTATTTGAGAGAGATTGGCCCTGCACTAACATCTGTTGCCAATCTTCCTCTTTTTTCTCCCCAAAGCCCCAGTACATAGATGTGTATCATAGTTGTAGAGTTGTAGCTCTTCTATGTGGGATGCAGCCTCAGCATGGCTTGAATGGTGAGTACATCCGTGTCCAGGATCCAAACTGGCAAACCCTGGGCTGCCAAAGCAGAAGGCGTGAACTTAACTGCTATGCCATTGGGCCGGCCCCTATTCCTAAGTATTTTATTATTTTAAATATTATTATAAATGGAATTATTTTCTTAATTTAATTTTCAGATTATTCATTGCAAATGTTTAGAAATATAATTGATTTTTGTATATGGATTTTGTATCCTAAAGCCTTGCTGAACTCATTTATTAGTTCTAAATTTTTTAGTATATTTCTTAGAGTTTTTTAATATACGAGATCATGTGATCTGAGAACAGACACAGTTTTACTTCTTCTTTTCCAATCTGAGTGATTTTTATTTCTTCTTCTTGCATCATTGCTTTGACTAGTACCTCCAGTACAACATTGAGTAGCAATGGTGAGAGTGGATGTCCTTGTCTTATTCCCGATTTTAGGGAGAAAACATCCAGTCTTTCACCATTGAGTATGATGTTAGCTGTGGATTTTCTGTAGATGCCCTTTTTCAGGTTGAGGAAGTTCCCTTCTATTCCTAGTTTGTTGAATGTTTTTATTATGAAAGGGTGTTGGATTTTCTCAAGTGCTGTTTCCATATATACTGAGATGATCATTAATTTTCATTAAAAAATTTTTTTTTATTCAGGTGATATTGGTTTATAACATTGTGTGATTTCAGGTGTACGTTATTATATATCAATTTCTGTATAGTCTGCATCTTACTCACCCCCAATAGTCTAGTTTTTATCCATCACCATACATATGTGCCCCTTTACCCCTTTCACGCTCTCCCTCATCCCTTCCCCTCTAATAACCACTAATCCATTCTCCTTATCCATATGTTTGTTTATCTTCCACATATGAATGAAATCATACAATGTTTGTCTTTCTCTGTCTGGCTTACTTCGCTTAAGATAATATCCTCAAGATCAATCCATGTTGTTGCAAATCACACAATTTTGTCTTTTGTTTATGGCTGAGTAGTATTCTATTGTGTATAAATATACCATATCTTCCTTATCCATTCATCAATTGATGGGCATTTGTGTTGCTTCCATGTCTTGGCTATTATGAATAACGCTGCAATGAACATAGGGGTGCATAAATCTCTTTGTATTGTTGATTTCATGTTCTTTGGGTAAATTCCTAGTAGTTTGATAGCAGGATCATATGATTTTTCTATTTTTAACTTTTTGAGAACTCTGTATACTGTTTTCCATAGTGGATCCACAAGTTTGGATTCCCACCAGCGGTGTATGAAGGTTCCCTTTTCTCCACATCCTCACCAACATTTGTTATTTTTCCGTCTTGTTAATTATAGCCATTCTGATGGGTGTAAGGTGATATCTCACTGTAGTTTTGATTTGCATTTCCCTAATAATTAGTGATGTGGAACATCTTTTCATGTGTCTGTTGGCCGTCTGTATATCTTCTATGGCAAAATGTCTGTTCATATCCTCTGCCCATTTTTTCATCAGCTTGTTCGCTTTTTGTTGTTGAGTTGTATGAGTTCTTTATATATTTTGGAAATTAACCCCTTGTTGGATATATGATTTGCAAATATTTTCTCCTACTTGGTGGGTTTCCTTTTCATTTTGTTCATGGTTTCCTTTGCTGTGCAGGCGCTTTTTAGCCCAATGTAGTCCCATTTGTTTATTTTTTGTTTCTGTTGCCTGAGTAGACATGGTATTCCAAAAGATACTGTTAAGACCTATGTCAAAGAGTGTACTGCCTATATTTTCTTCTAGGTGTTTTATGGTTTTGGGTCTTACATTCAAGTCTTTAATTGATTTTGAATCAATTTTTGTGTATGGTATAAGATAATGGTCTACTTTCATTCTTTTGCATGTGGCTGTTCAGGTTTCCCAAAAACATTTATTGAAGAGACTTTCCTTTATCCATTATATGTTCTTGGCTCCTTTGTTGAAGATTAGCTGTCCATAGATGTGTGGTTTTCTTTCTGGGCTTTTAATTCTGTTCCATCGATCCGTGTGTCTGTTTTTCTGCCAGTACCATGCTGTTTTGATTACTATAGCTTTGTAGTATACTTTGAAGTCAGGGATTGTGGTGCCTCTAGCTTTGATTTTTCTCAGGGTTGCTTTGGATATTTGGGGTCTTTTGTTGTTCCATATAAATTTTAGGATTCTTTGTTCTGTTTCTGTGAAGAGTGTCACTGGGATACTGATTGAGATTGCATTGAATCTGTAGATTGCTTTATTTTTCCAATCTATGAGCATGAAATATCTTTCCATTTCTTTATGTCTTCTTTCATTTCTTTCAATAATGTCTTATAGTTTTCAGTGTATAGGTATTTCTCCTCCTTGGTTAAATTTGTTCTTAGATATTTTATTTGTTTTGTTGTGGTTGTAAATGGGATTGTATTCTTGAGTTCTCTTTCTGCTAGTTAGTTATTAGTGTATAGAAATGCAACTGATTTTTGTATGTTGATTTTGTACCCTGCAACTTTGCTGTAGTTGTTGATTATTTCTAATAGTTTCCTAATGGTTCTTTAGAGTTTTCTATATATAGAACCATGTCATGCGCAAACAGTGAGAGTTTTACTTTTTCCTTGCCAATTTGGATCCCTTTTATTTCTTTTCTTGCCTAATTGCTCTGGCCAAGACTTCCAGTACTATGTTGAAAAGAGTGGTGAGACTGGGCACCCTTGTCTTGTTCCTGTTCTCAGAGGAATGGCTTTCAGTTTTTCCCCATTGAGTATAATGTTGGCTGTGGGTTTGGCCTTTATTATGTTGAGGTACTTTCCTTCTATACCAATTTTATTGAGAGTATTTTTTATCATAAATAGATGTTGGATCTTTTCGAATGTTTTCTCTGCACGTATTGAGATGATCATGTGATTTTTAATCCTCGTTTTGTCAGGGTGGTGTATCACATTGATTGACTTGCTGATGTTGAACCATCCCTGTATCCCTGGGATAAATCCCACTTGATCATAGTGTATGATCCTTTTAATGTGTTGTTGTGTTTGATTTGCTAATATTTTGTTGAGGATTTTTGCATCTATGCTTATCAGTGATATTAGCCTGTAATTTTCCTTTTTTGTGTTGTCCTTGTCTAGTTTTGGTATCAGGGTAATGTTGGCCTTGTAGAATGAGTTAGGAAGTGTCCCATCTTCTTCAATTTTTTGGAGTAGTTTTACAAGAATAGATATTAAATCTTCTTTGAATGTTTGGTAGAAATCTCCAATGAAGCCATCTGGTCCTGGACTTTTGTTTTTTGGGAGGTTTTTGATTACTGTTTCAATCTCTTTACTTGTGATTGGTCTGCTCAGGTTCTCTATTTCTTCTTGATTCAGTTTTGGGAGGTTGTATGAGTCTAAGAATTTATCAATATCTTCTAAGTTATCCAATTTGTTGGCATATAGCTTTTCATAGTATTCTCTTATAATCCTTTGTATTTCTGTAGTATTCATTGTAATTTCTCCTCTTCTTTTCTTACTTCATTTATTTGAGCCTTTCTTCTTTTTTTCATAGTGAGTTTAGCTAAGGGTTTGTCAACTTTGTTTATCTTCTCAAAGAACCAGCTATTAGTTTATTGATCCTTTCTATTGTTTTTTTTTAGCCTCTATTTCATTTATTTCTGCTCTAATTTTTATTGTTTCCTTCCTTCTGCTGACTTTGGGCTTTATTTGTTTTTCTTTTTCTAGTTCTGTCAGATGTAGTTTGAGATTTTTCTTGTTTGTTGAGGAAGGCCTGTATTGCCATAAGTTTCCCTCTTAGTGCTGCTTTTGCTTCATTCCATATGTTTTGGCATCTTGTGTATTAATTTCCATTTATCTCCAGGTATTTTCTGATTTCTCCTTTGATTTATTCACTGATGCAATTGTTGTTCTGTAGCATTTTGTTTAGTGCACAGATTTGTGACTTTCTCAGCTTTTTTCTCATAGTCAATTTCTAGTTTTGTATCATTGTGGTCAGAAAAGATGCTTAATGTGATTTCAATCTTCTTAAATTTATTGAGGCTTGCCTTGTTTCCCAACATATAGTCTATCTTTGAGAATGTTCCATGTGCACTTGAGAAGAATGTGTATTCTGCTGTTTTTGGATGGAATGTTCCATATATATCTATTAAGTCCATCTGCTCTAGTGTTTCATTTAAGGCCATTGTTTCCTCGCTGACTTCTGTCTGGATGGTCTATCCATTGACGGAAGTGAGGTGTTGAGGTCCCCTACTATGATTGTGTTCCTGTCAATTTCTCTCTTTAGGACTGTTTAATAGTTGCTTTGTATAGTTTGGTGCTCATGTGTTAGGTGCATATATATTCATAAGTATTATGTCCTCTTTGTGGAATATCACTTTTATCATTATATATTGCCCCTCTTTGTCTCTCGTTATCTATTTTATCTTGAAGTTGGCTTTGTCTCATATAAGTATGTCAACACCTGCTTTATTCTGCTTGCCATTTGTTTGGCATATTATGTTACATCCCTTCACTCTGAGCCTATGTTTGTCTTTAGAGCTGAGATGGGTCTCCTGGGTGCAGCATACTGTTGGGTATTCTTTTTTAGTCCATCCAGCCACTCTGTGTCTTTTGATTAGAGAATTCAATCTATTTACATTTAGGGTGATTATTGATACATGAGAGCCCAATATTGCCCTTTCGTCTCTTGCTATCCTGTTGTTCTTTATTTCCACTGTTTCTTTTCCCTTTTCTTTCTGACTGCCATTTCAGTTTGGTGGTTTTCTTTGATGTTTTTCCTAGTTTTCTCTTTATTTATGAATTGTGGCTCTGCTCTGATTTTTTGTTTAGTTGTTACCATGAGGTTGTACAAAAGATCTCATAGATGAGATAGTCCATTTTCTGATAGCCTCCTATCAGAACCAGCCTAAGCAGGTTCCATCCCTTTTCTCTTTCCCTTCTGAGTTATTGTTGTCACAAATTATTCCATTTTGTGTTGTGAGTTTGTGACTAAATTGAAGTTGTTATAGTTATTTGTAATGCTTTCCTTCCCTTTATCTTTTATGTTATGATTAAATGTTTGCCAACCTGTTCTGATAGAGAGCTGTAATTTTTTGATTTTTTCTATTTATCTCCTTGCTCAAAGGTTTGTAAACCGTTGCCTTTTTGTTTTAGGTAGGAGGGTTCCTTTCATCATTTTTTGTAAGGGAGGTCTAGTGGTGATAAACTCCTTCAGCTTTTGCTTATCTGGGAAAGTTTTTATTTCTCCATAAAATCTGAAGGATAATTTCACTGATAGAGCATTCTTGGCTGAAAGTTTTTGTCTTTCAGTCTTTTGTGTATATCAGTCCATTCTTTCCTAGCCTTTAAGGTTTCTGCTGAGAAATCCACTGAAAGCCTGATCAGGGTTCCTTTGTACATTATTTTCTTCTGGCTTGCTGCCCTTAATATTTTTTCTTTGTCATTGAATTTTGACAGCTTTAATAGTGTATGTCTTGGAGAAGATCTTTTTGCGTGGATGTAATTAGGAGTTCTATTGGCTTCATGTACTTGTAAGTCTGGTTCCTTCCCCAGGTTTCAGAAGTTCTCAGCTATTATTTCTTTGAACAAGCTCTTTGCTCCTGTTCTCCCGCTGCAATACCTATAATCTTTATGTTACTTTTCCTAATTAAGTGGGATTTTTATCAAAGAATTTCTTCATTTTTAAAAAAATCTTAGTTCTTTCTCCTCTACCACCTGAAGTATTTCCATATTTCTGTCTTCTAATTCACTAATTCTGTCCTGCATAAGTCTGCTCAATTTTTTATGGTTTCTACATTATTTTTTATTTCATAATTGTGTTCTTCATATCCAGAATTTCTGTATAGTTTTTTTTTAAGGGCTTCAGTCTCTTTGGTGAAGTGTTCCTTCTGTTCATTAATTTTATTCTTGAGCTCACTGCCTTTCTGAATTTTCTTGTAACTTGTTGAATTTCTTGTGACAACTATTTTGAATTCTCTCACTTAGATTGTAATCTGTGACTTCAGGTTTGGTTTCTGGAGAGTTGTTATTTTCCTTCTGCTCTGCAGTGTTAATTTAGTTCTTCGTGGTGTTTGATGAATTGATCCTCTGATGGTGCATTTGTGGTAGTATCAGTTCACCGATTCCACCTGCCACTGCTGGGGGGCACAGGAGCTGTTTTCTGATCCCGTCCCATCTGCTGGTAGTTGTGCTAGTCAGTCTGCTCTGCATTCATGTGGGCTGGCTGAAGCTGCTTGGTGTATTACACTTGTGCAGGTTGGGAGCCTTCCTGAAGGCCAGGTGCTGTGCTCGATGGGTGGGTCCTGATGGCTGCTGTGCTCAGTGGGCAGGGTGCCTTTGTAGGGTCTGAGCCACTGCCACTCAATGGGGTCCGTTGGCATGGGTAGGGCCACTGTGGCACAGTGGACGTTCCCACAGGCTGGGCTACCACTTCAAAAGCATTTGCATGTGGGCTGGGCTGCCCCTGCCTACACTCACACTCATGTCAGCTGCTTTGTGAGGATTCAGTAGCTGGATTGCTGCTACTGAGGAGAGAGAGGGGGCTTCTTCTCTATTTCCACTGCTTCCTGGGGATTCAGTCTACCCACCTTCAGATGTATAGCTGCATGGTTCTCTCAGGCATCCAGTTGTGCTGTGTAGGGAATCTTCTTTTGGTTAATGAATGTCTATTTAGTTGTAACTTAGAGGGGAGAGACAAATGGAACAACACATTCTGCCATGGCAGCTGATGCCCCTCTCCCATTTTTCATTCTTTTGATAGGATGTATTATATTAATTGATTTTTAGATGTTAAATCAACCTTGCATTCCTGAGATAAATCCCATTTGATCATGGCATTTAATTCTTTTTATATAGATTCACTTTATATGGATTAAGTCTGCTAGCATTTATTTTCTTGTGTGTTTTTGTCTAGTTTTGGTATCAGGGTAATACTGACCTTATAGAATGAACTTGGAAGTGTTTCCTCCTCTTCTATTTTCTGGAAGAGTTTGTGAATAATTGATATTAATTCGTCTTTAAACGTTCAGGAGAATTCAGCAATGATGCTATCTGGGCCTGGGCTTTTCTTTGTAAATAGTTTTTTTTATTACTAATTAAATCCTTCACTTGTTAAAAGACTATTCTGATGGCCTATTTCTTCTTAAGACAGTTTCAGTAGTTTGTGTCTTCCTAGGAATTTGTTCATTTCATCTAGGTTATCCGTTTTGTTGGCGTACAATTGTTCATAGTATTCCCTTATAATCCTCTCTAGTTTTGTAAGGTGCATAGTAATATGCCCTGTTTAATTTTTGAGATTATGTTTTTTATTCAGTTTTATATCTTGATTTCTTCCCTAAACAATAGGTCATAAGAATTTCTCATGTCCTTAGATATTTTTCAAAAACTTGAATGCATATTATTCCAAACTCTGAGCACACTTTAACTTATTTGGCCATTTTTTAATTGTTGGAATATTTACTCTGTTTAAATTTTTTCACCATTCTAAATAATAATGTGAGAAATAAATTTGTTTATAAATCTCTCACTGCAGCTATAAGTATTTCTTTAGAATTTTCATTAGAAGTGATATTATTAGGTCAAAGAGTATAAACGTTTTTAAGGCTCATTTTATATATTGCCAAGTGGCTTTTCAGAAATGTTGAAGCATTTTGCCTTCCTATAGCATAAGAACTTTATATCACCACATCCTTCATCAGCACTGGATGCTATCTTTTAAAAAAGTCTGCCAACATGATAAGCAAAGATGTTATTTCATTCATATTCGCATAAGTTGCATTTTTATGATTACTGATAAAGTCTATTATTTTTTTTGATATACTTGTTGGCTATTAATATTATTTGTAAAATAATTATCTGTTATGTCTTTTGTTCATATTCCTCATTTTTTCTCATTAATTTGTTTGGTGTTAGCATGGTATATTTTCTTCCATCCATGTACTTTTAATCTATACATGTATTTACATTAAAAGTGGGTTTCTTGTAGACAATATATATTTAGGTCATGTTTTTTGATCCACTCTGATGATCTTTGTCTTTACCCTCTTTCATTTCTGATTCTAGTATTTGAGTCTTCTCTCTTTTCATCTTGGTCAGTTTTGCTAAATCTTTGTCAATTTTGTTGATCTTTTCAAAGCACCAGCTTTTGGTTTCATTGATTTTCTATTCTCTGTTTCATTACTTTCCATTCTAATCTTTATTATTTCATTCCTTCTGCTTGCTTTAGGTTTAGTTTAATCTTCTTTTTGCAATGTCTTATAGTGGAAGGTTAAATTTTTTATTTGAGATATTTCTTCTTTCTTAATATAGGTATTTACAGCTATAAAATTTCCTCTAATCACTGCTTTATCTTTTGATATGTGTTTTCATTTTCATTTATCTCATAGTATTTTCTGATTCCTCTTCTGATTGCCTCTGTGACCCATTGGTTATTTAGGAGTGTGTTGTTTAATATCCACTTATTTGTGAGTTTCCCAAGTTTTTTGCTCTTATTAATTTCTAATTTCATTTCATTGTGGTCAGAGAACATAACTGTATTATTTTTATCTTTTTAAATTTATTGAGATTTGTTTTAAGGTATAGCATATGTTTTATCTGAAGAATGTGTCATGTGATCTTGAGAAAAAAGTATATGCTGTTTTGGGTTGGAGAGTTCCATAGATGTCAGTTAGGTCTAGTTGGTTTATAATGTACAGGTCTTCTATTTTCTTGTGGATCTTCTGTCTAGTTGTTGTATCCATTATTGAAAGTGGGATATTGAAGTCTCCAAATATTATTGTTTAATTGTCTATTGCATCATTTTTGTCAGTTTTTGCTTCATGTATTTTAGTACTCTGTTATTAGGTTCATATATGTTTATAATTATTGTATCTTTCTGATATATTGATCCTTTTATCTTTATAAAATATCCTTTGTATATCTAGAAACATTTTTGTTTTAATGTCTATTTTGTCTAATGTTAATATAGACACTCCAGCTTTCTTGTAATTATTGTTTGCATGATATATCTTTTTCCATCCTTTTACTTTCAATCCATTTGTGTCTTTGAAACTAAGGTGTGTTTCCTATAGACAGAATATAGTTGGATCATGTTTATCTATCCAGTCTGACAATCTCTGTCTTTTGATTGGTTTGTTTTATCCATTCACATTTAATGTCATTATTAATATAGTTAGATTTATATTTACCATTTTACTTTTTGTTTTCTGTATATCTCGTCTTTTTTATTCCTCTATTCATCCTTTTCTGAGTTTTTGCATTAAGTGAATATTATGTAATGTAGCATTTAATTTCTTTAATTATTTTTTTACTATATTTTAGGGTATTTTTGTTAGTGTTTGCTCCAGGATTTAGCATGTACATCTTATCAAAATAAGCTTCAGACTTTTACTAGCTTAATTCCAGTGATATATAGAAATGTGCGTCATATATAGCTCCATTCCCCTTCTCTTTTTTATGATATTATTGTTACACTTATTACATCAATTGATGTTACAAACGCAACTATACAGTGTTAAAATTATTAATTCACCATCTATAATTATTTACTTAGCCCAATACAATTTTGTTTCCCCCAACTCCTTTGTGCTGTTATTGGCAAATATATTACATTTCTATATGTTATAAGGTCAACAATACATTATATACATATTATTTTATACAATTTTTAAATCAATTAAGAGAAGAAAGAAGAAAAAATATGCATGTAAACTCTTTTTTTAATTCCATAATTACCTTTACTTGTGGTCTTTGTTTTTTTAATGTGGATTTGAATTACACTTTGGGGTCAATTGCTTTCAACTGAAACAACAGCCTTAAGAATTTCTTATAAGGCATTTCTGTAACCAACAAATTCTCTCAGTTTTTGTTTATCTGGGAAAGTCTTTCACATTCATTTTTGAAAAATTGCTTTGTTGGATATAGGATTATTGGTTGATGGTTTTCTTCTTTGGGCACTTTAAATATGTCCACTGCCTTCTCACATCCACTGTTTATGGTGATAAGTCAGCTGTTAATCTTATTGGATTTCTGTTGTAAGTAGCAAATCATTTTTCTCTTGCTGCTTTCAAGATTTTCTCCTTGTCATTGATGTTCAGCATTTTTCTATGGTGGGTCTGTTTCTGGAGCTGTTTGAGTTTATTCTACTTGGAGTTCATTGAGCTTCCTAGATTTGTGTTATTGGTTTTCAATAAAATTGAGAAGTTTTCACCAATCATATTTTTGAATATTTTTTCTGCTCCTTTCTATCTCCTAGAACTCCTATTACACATATGTTGGTGTGCTTAATTGTATACTAGATTTCTTTTGAGCATCTCTTAATTTTTCATCATTCTTTTTTCCTCTCTCTTCAGCTTGCATAATCTCTATCAAGCTTGCATATCTCTATCTCCAAATTTGTTTATTTTTTTCTCTGCCATTTCAAATCTACTCTTTAGCCCCTCTAGTAAATTTTGTGTTTATTATACTTTTCACTTCTAGAATTTCCATTTGGTTCTTTTTTATAGTTTCTATCTCTTTATTGATATTTCCTATTTGATGTGACATTATCATCATACCTTCCTTTACTTCTTTAATCATGGTTTCCTTTTGTTCTGTGAATGTTTATAATGGATATTTTTAAATCTTTTTCTGATAAATCTGACACTGATCACCCTCACAGGCAGTTTCCATTGCTTGCTTTTTCCCCCTCCAATTTGAGGGCCATAGTGTCCTGTTTCTCTGCATGCCTTATAACAATTTTTTGGAAACTGGACGTTACATAATATATTGTAGCAACTTTGTGTACTGATACCCTGTTATCCAGGGCTTGTTATTGTTATTTGTTTATTTGTTTAGTGACTCATTGGACTATTTTAGTGAAGTCTTTTTTCCCTCCCACCGGGTTAAGTTTCTGATGTTGCTCCTCAGGGAGGCAAAGCTTTGGGTATGCCCAGTCATTCTGTGATGACAATTGTTTTGGTAGTGCTCTCTTCCTCTCTTTCCCTGACCACATCCAGCTGTTAAACTCCAATAAATTCTGGTTGATTGCTCAATTTTCTTCAACAATTTCTTGGTGTGTAAATTGCTTTACCAACTAATCTTATGAAATTGTGGCTCCTTTGAAGGAATAATTTCTAAGGCCAGTGTTTGACATTTTTCTGACCACAGGAAGGCTCCTCATAGCTATCTTGTTTTAATATTCTGGCCTGTAAGCTAGCTGGAGTACAATTTAGCTTGTACCTTGAATCCCCTCCCAATTGCCTTTCACTGTAACCTCCACTTAGGTTTGAAATTCTACAGGGTCTGTTACAAATGAAGTCAGTTTCCTTGAGAAGAGATTAGGTACTATCTATTTTATGGCCTGCTTCTCCTCCCAGGCAAAATCTTTGAACCAGGGGTCTGAAGCTGTGGGTGAGGACAATGGCAAGCTTCTCCCTAAGTGATGCCCCTGCTCTAGGAGTTGAGCATGCAGTGGAGGAGCAGGGCAACATCCCAGTGTCCTCTCTGCTTACCTTTTACGGCATAGATCCACCACCTCATGTACCAGCACAAAGGTGATCAGGGATCCAGTCTTTTCAGCATGCTGTACCCAGTGTAGGTCCTCCATTCTATGAGTGGGGGTTGAGTGGCAGAAGGGAGCCCACACCTCTCAACTCCACTTACCTAGGACTTAGCCTCAGCAACAGGCAACTGAGGGGCAGGATGAGAAATGATGATGTCCTGCTCCCCTGAGGAAGAAAGCTTCCAAATGGGAGCTGGGGGCAGGGAGAGTAACAGGTAATCTTGTGTTCTTAGCTACGGTAGTCTAGAGTGGAATCTCTGCTTCACTGAGCTAGGAGTGGGGAGGGAGGGAGTGGTGTTGGCCTTTCTTAGTAAATTTTCATAGATTTTCTTGAATAGGTGTTTCTTCATTTGCTGTTTGCCCTTAGGACCATTTCTAGGGGGCTTTAAAGAGTTGTTTCTTTAATAGTTTTCATAAGTTTCACAGGAGAGTAGGTCATTGGAACTCCTCATGTTGTAGTGCCAGAAGTCAATCTCAGAATATAAAATTCTTGGCTCACACCTTCTTTCCTTAAGTTTCTTGAAAATGATAATCACTGTTGTTTTCATTTGTATGTTGTTGCTGAGAAGTCTGATGACAACGTAAATTTCTCGATTTTCTAAGAAATTTTATCTTTGTGCCTGGAAGGAGGCTATCTCTGAGGATTTTATTTTATCTTTAAAGTAATAGTTTTACTAGAACAATATATCAGAGTTCTCCAGAGAAAAAGAACCAATTACATGTATACACACACACACAGAGTGAGAAAGAGAGAGAGTACGGGGGATTTGAAAGAATTGGCTTATGTAATTATGGGGGCTGGCAAATCAGAAATCTGTAGGCAGGTCAGCAGATTGGAAACTCAGGCAGGAGCTGAAGCTGCAGTCTTGAGGTAGAATTTCTTCTTCTGGAAACCTCAGCTTTTACTCTTCAGGCCTTCAACTTTTGGGATAAGGCCCACCCGCATAATCAAGGGTAATCTACTTTACTTAAAGTCAACTGATTGTTGATATTAACCACATCTGCAAAACACGTTCATAGCTACGCTTAGATTAGTGTTTGATTAAACGACTGGGTATTATAGCCTAGTCAAGTTGACTCATAAAACTAACCATCATAGTTCAACCCTTGTCAACTTGGCACCCATGCACATTTACTTAAACCAATAAAGAAAATAACAAAGTTACACTTCCACCTAATGTGCTACAACTACTCTGTGTATAAGTGAAAATGCACTAAATCTTTCCCCAGAAGAGAATGCAAAATCTTTGGGTGATGTTTACTGTTTTTTTTGATATCTTGTAACTTAAATACTACAATGTAAAGTTAACTATTATTAATGCACCATTGTTATATGATAAGAGGATAAGATAGGGAAGAAAACAATATTATATATATACATACACATATAAATACACACAAACATATTGATAACAAAATAAGGAGGAATACTCATAAAAACTACAGTCCTCATTTCTGCAACTGGTCACACGGTCATAACATATTTATAACTACCCTCTTCTACTACCCATTCCATATTCCCTTGCCTTCAGCAAGAACGTCAGCTGGGTGAGCTTCTTTGCCTGGTGGGGTGACCTGAACCTTCATTCTTGAAGAGTCTGGGCCATTAGTAGTCCTTTCTCAATTGGGTTGTAGTTTTCTTTTTTTATAATTTTATTTATTTATTTATTTATTTCCCCCAAAGCCCCAGTAGATAGTTGTGTCATAGCTGCACATCCTTCTAGTTGCTGTATGTGGGACACGGCCTCAACATGGCCGGGGAAGTGGTCCGTCGGTGCGCGCCCGGGATCCGAACCCGGGGGCCAGCAGTGGAGCGCGTGCACCTAACCGCTAAGCCACCGGGCCGGCCCAGGGTTGTAGTTTTCCATTGACTTTTATCACAAGGCATGATAGTACTAAGAGATATCCTAAGGGATCTCCTGTGTTTTCTAAGAGATATCCTGTATTCCAGACATACTCTTCCTTACCTCCACTGTGTACTAGCAGCCCAACTCCCCCTTGGTAATTAAGATCAATCATCCTAACCAGCACAGTAACTCCCCTCTTTGCCTGTTGATTCAGAGACTGAGGAACACAAAGTTGTCAGTTAGCAGTTTTTTTTTTTAAAGATTTTATTTATTTATTTTTTCCCCCCAAAGCCCCAGCAGATTGTTGTATGTCATAGTTGCACATCCTTCCAGTCGCTGCATGTGGGATGCGGCCTCAGCGTGGCCGGAGAAGCAGTGCGTCGGTGCGCGCCCGGGATCCGAACCCCGGCCGCCAGCAGCAGAGCACCTGCACTTAACCGCTAAGCCACGGGGCCGGCCCACAGTTAGCAGTTTTAACTTCTAGTTCAATGGAATCATTTTTGTGTTTCTTAGTGGAAGAATTCCACTCTTTGCAACTAAGACCACAGAGTATAAGGTCATGAGCACAGTGGGCAAAAATTTTGCTAGTATTACTAGGGCTAATAGTGAGTGATGCCACTCTCATTTCCATCCCTTGATTCCTGGATCTGTGAATCCTGGCTATGAAAGAAACAGCACCATATATCGGATGGTAACTTGTAGAATATACAGCTTCCTGGAGAATGTTGCCCCAGGCTTGCAAGATATTGCCACCTAGCTGGCACTGTAACTGAGTCTTCAAAAGGCCATTCCACTGTTCTATCAAGCTAGCTGCTTCAGGATGATGGGGAACACGGTAGGGCCAGTGAATTCCATGATCACGGGCCTGTTGCAGCATGTCATTTGCTGTGAAGTGAGTTCCTTGATCAGCGTGGAATACAATGACAGTGGGTAAGTTATTCTGTAAGTCCATGGATGGTCGTATTTACAGATACATTGCATGCAGGGAAGGTAAATCTGTATCCAGGGTAAATGTCGATTTCAGTAAGAACAAGCAGTACCCCTTCCATGACAGAAGTGGTCCAATGTAATCAACTCGCCTGATCAACTAGGCTGATCACCTGAGGAATAGTACCATATGAGAGAGACAATGTTTTTCTCTGCTGCTGGAAGATTAGGCACTCAGCAGTAGCTGTAGCCAGGTCAGCCTTAGTGAAATCCATTTTGCTGAGCCCATGCATAACCTCCATCCCTGCCACCATGGCCACTTTGTTCATGAGCCCATTGGGCAATGACAGGGATGGCTGAGAAAAGAGGCTAACTGGTATCTACAGAATAGGTTATATTATCCACTTGATTATTAAACTCGTCCTCTGCTGAGGTCACCCTTTGGTGAGCATTCACATGGGACACAAATATGTTCACGGTTATTTGCCATTCAGAGAGGTCTATCCACATACATCTTCCCTAGATCTCCTTGTCAGCAATTTTCCAATCATGTCACTTCCAAGTCCCCAACAATCTAGCCAAACTATTTTCCACACTCCGTGAATTGTTGTACACTCATACTTCTGGCCATTTCTCCTTCCAAACAAAATGAACAACCAGGTGCACTGCCTGAGTTCTGCCCACTGGAAGATTTCCCTTCACGACTGTCCTTAAAGGATGTCCCAGAAAGGAGCAGTGGTGCTGCAGCTGTCCACTTTCAGGTGGTGCCTGCATATTACGCAGAATTATCTGTAAATCAGGCCCAAGTTTTCTCTTCCTCTATCAACTGATTGTAGGAAACGCCACGTGAAGCTATATGTTCAGGGTAGGAGAGAGAAGGTAACATAGCAGGAGGGGAGGCCATAAGCATTTGGGCCACTTCCTCATGTAACTCACTTATGGCTTGAGGGTCTGCTTGAGCTTGGTCTCATATGTATTACTTCCATCTGATGATGGAGTGTTGCTGTGCATGCTCAACTTTATGACTTGGTGGGCCAGACAACACTCCGTTCATGATGGGAAGCTCAGGTAGCATGGTAACTTGATAGCCCATGGTTAAGTGTTCAATCTGTACTAGGCCCAGAAGCATGCCAAAAATTGTTTCTCGAAAGGAGAGTAGTTATCCACAGAGATGGCAGGACTTTGCTCCAAAATCCTAAGGGTCTGTCCTGTGATTCATTTATACGGGCCTGCCAAAGACTCCAAACAGCATCTCTATCTGCCACTGGCACTTCAAGCACCATTGGATTTCTGGATCATATGGCCCAAGCAGAAGAGCAGCTTGTCTGGCAGCCTGGACCTGTTGTACAGCCTTCTCTTGTTCTGGACCCACTCAAATATAGGAGCTTTTTGGGTCACTTGGTAAATGGGCCAGAGTAACACACCCAAATGAGGAATATATTGTCTCTGAAATCCAAAGAGGGCCACTAAATGTTATGCCTCTTGTTTGGTTGTGGGAGGACCAGATGCAACAACTTATCCTTCACCTTAGAAGAGATAATTTGACAAGTCTTACCCACTGGACCTCCAGAAATGTCACTGAGGTGGAAGGCCTTTGAATTTTTATCATATTTATTTCTCACCTTCTGACATGCAAATGTCTTACCAATATGTCTAGAGTAGTTGCTATGTCTTGCTCACTAGGTTCAATCAGCATTCTGTTATCAACGTAATGGATCAGTGTGATATCTTGTAGAAGGGAAAGGTCATCAAGACTCCTGTGAACTAAGTTATGACATAGGGCTGGAGAGTTGATACAACCCTGGGGTAAAACAGTAAAGATGTATTGCTGGCCTTGCCACTGCTTCTGGTGGTCTTTACTAAGAGGTGTTGAGGAAAAAGTATTTGCCTAATCAATAGGTGCGTAGCAGGAACCAGGGACGTGTTAATTTACTCAAGACGTGAAACCACATCTGGAATTGGAGTCACCACCTGGTTAATCCACTGCCATTCTCCAAGATCCATCTGTCTTCTGCACAGGCCAAATAGGAGAGCTGAATGATGTTGTGGTGGGAATCACCACTCCTACATCTTTCAAGTCCTTGATGGTGACACTTATCTCTGCAACCCCTTCGGGAATGCAGTATTGCTTTTAGTTTACTATTTTTCTAGATAGAGACTGTTCTAATGGCTTTCACTTGCCTTTCCCACCATAAAAGTTCTCACTCTACAGATTAGGGGACCAGTGTGGGGATTCTGCCAGTTGCTGAGTATATCTATTTCAATTATGCATTCCAGAACTGGGGAAATGGGTTCTTGGACCTACTGGGCCCACTGTGAGACAGACCTAAACTAAAACTCCCTTGATCACTTGACCTTCATTAGCCCCTACTCTGACTTTTGGACTACAGTGACATTTTGGGTCTCCTGGAATTAGTGTCAGGTCAGAGCCAGTGAGAAATATGATCATTTCCTTTTCCCCAATGGACAATCACCCTGGTAAAAGGCCATAGGTCCCTTTGGGGAAGGCTGGGAGAAAGATGAACAGTATACATTTTTGACAGAACGACAGGCCCTTCCCTTCAAAGAGTTCTGGTTCTGTAAATTGGTTCAAGTCTGGGAATTGATTGAGGGGCCATGACTTTCTGTTTTGGTGATTCAAGTTAGACTTCTGTTCACTTGACCTAGAACTCTTCACCTTATATAGATGAAGAGAGAATTTAGTAGACTACTCATCTATTTCTTTTCTAGGGACACCAATGCCATAGGTCTTTGCAAGTCAGACTATTTTGATTACTGCTTTGACTCTGCTGTGTGTTCCTATAACCATGCCCAGCCATCTTTGGTGATTCAGTGCCACAACTTGGTCCCTGACAGCCCCGGATCCATTTATCTCCATTGTTTTTAAGGATCCCAGTTCAGTGGCAGCAGTTCCCACCATAACTTCTGACCTACAGAGAAAAGTGACCACAGAACTCTTCAAGGATGGTGGAGTTCCCCTCATAGATTTATTTCTCATAGTCGTGGTGAAGGGTCTCTAGACGCTGCTGGGTTGGGTAAGTCTTACATGGTAAATCCGTGTTAACGTTCCAAGCTCCCTCAGGCTTTGGATACTTTCCTCTGTAGTATAACCAGGCAGTTCTGACATTCAAATTCCGTTTAGCATAGGCCACCTTTTGTTCAAGGTGTCAGCCACCCAACCAAACTGTTAGAGCCTCTTCTAACCCCTCAAGCTGCAACACTGAATCTAGAATCTCTGCTCAGTGGGCCTGTATCGGTACATTTAGCTTGACCCAACTTTATGTTCCTGCCATCATTATTCCACATTCTTAATATCCTTTCCCGCACATAATCCCTGGGTTTTTGTGGGTTTTTTTTTTTTTTTTTTGGTGAGGAAGATCAGCCCTGAGCTAACATCCATGCCAATCCTCTTCTTTTTGCTGAGGAAGACTGGCCCTGGGCTAACATCTGTGCCCATCTTTCTCCACTTTATATGGGACACTGCCACAGCATGGCCTGACAAGCGGTGCCTCGGTGGACGAACCCGGGCTGCCAGCAGCGGAGCACGTGCACTTAACAGCTAGGCCATGGGCCGGCCTGGGTTTCTGTTTTTATACATTGGAAAAATCATGCAATTCTTTCTAGCACACCTCCTCATAGGTTACACTTTGTATCTCACCTTTCAGGGCCTGCTGGAACTTGAGTCTAGTTATAGGTCTAAAAGCAAATATGGGTGGTGGGAGTGGGTCCTGAGGAGAACCAGCAGTGTCTTGCAAGGCAACTACTTCAGTGGAGGCCATTGTAGGTTTTTCAGATAAAACAGGGTTAACCTATCCAGATGGAGGTAGAAAGGCTGCTTCTTCTGACAAAGAAAATTCAGCAGGGTTTAGAGGTTTAATGTCCCTAGCTTCATCAGGGTCTGCACATATGTCCCCTTTCCACGTTCAGGTTCCCATTCCTTCCCAATCAATGGCTTTCTTTTAACACAGATACCCTGTGGAGTTGAAGATTAAATTTGTGTGGTAATACAGCCACTCACAAAATAAGACTCTGAGTTTGGTTTTCAGCAATCTCAGCTCCATGGCTATTGGTGGTAATGGTTTCTTTTGGGGCAGACATGGAAACTTTCATGTCAGGTATGTGGCATTTAAGCTAGGAATTAGAATCCCGGAGCTCATCTTCTCCTTTCCCCACTTCCTCTAGTGTAGTTAGGAGCAACAAGCCAATTGTATCATACTCGCTAGTTTGACAAAAATGTTCTAAGGTTTCAAATATATGGTCACCTAGAAACTTGCCTCATATAAGTATTCCATTAGAAGTGTCTAATGGTGATATTTTGTGTGATCTCTATTGCCACATCATGCAATGGACTATCAGTTCTCTCTTTACCGCTAGAAATAGAATCATTAGTGCCTTTAAATCTAATCATATTAGTGGACCAATTGCAGAAAACCCTGAACCAATTCAGAAAATTCGTCCTTAAGATTCTGTTCCTTTTTTTTTTGGTGTGTGTGTGAGGAAGATCAGCTCTGAGCTAACATCCATGCTAAACCTCCTCTTTTTGCTGAGGAAGACTGGCTCTGAGCTAACATCTATTGCCAATCCTCCTCTTTTTTTTTTTCCCCCCAAAGCCCCAGGAGATAGTTGTATATCATAGTTGCACATCCTTCTAGTCGGTGTATGTGGGACGCGGCCTCAGCATGGCCGGAGAAGCGGTGCATCGGTGCGCGCCCGGATCCGAACCCGGGCCGCCAGTAGCGGAGCACGTGCACTTAACCGCTAAGCCATGGGGCCAGCCCAAAGATTCTGTTCCTTTAGAATCACTCTCAGTACAAAAAATCTGTACCAGTTAGGGTTCTCCAGAGAAACAGAACAAATTATATATATATTTATATTTATATATAATATTTATGTATTATATAATACATGTATTATATATATAATATATATAATAAATATATATTATATTTACATTTGTAAATACATGTATTATATATATATATTTGTTGTTAGTGCTGTTGAGTGATTCTGACTCCTAGTGCCCCTGTGTACAGTAGAGCAGAACCCTGCCCAATCTTGTCATGCCATCCTCTCACCTTGTAGTGAACATAGTGCTATATTAGACAGTGCTATGTTAGACAATGCTCCACCACTATTCATAGGGTTTTCATGGCCAATTTTTTTGGAAGTGGGTGGCCAGGTCTTTCTTTCTAGTCAGTTTAGTCTGGAAGCTCCCGTGAAACCTGCCCAGCCTGAGTGACCCTGCTGGTATTTGAAATCCTAGTGGCATAGCTTTCAGCATCACAGCAACATGCAGCTGCCACAGTATGACAGACGGGTGGTGTGGTTCCCTGACTGGGACACAAACCCGGGCTGTGGTGGTGAGAGCGAATCTTAACCACCAGACCACCAGGGCTAGCTATATATATATATTAAAGGAATTGGTTCACACAATTGTGAGAGCTGATGAGTCCAAAATTTGTCAAGGCATTGACGCTGCAGTCTTGAGGCAGAACTTTTTCTCCTAGAAACCTCAGTTTTTGCTTTTATTGCCTGCAACTGGGCCTTTCCTCAAGTCAATAATGTTTAATCATTGCATAGCTTTCTACCATATGGATGTACCATAATTTACACATGATTTGACAGTTCACTGCCAGATCTCTTACAGTAAGGACACTGGTGATGAAGGAATAGAACCCTGAGATGTGTGATGGAGACATTTAGGCCAACATGGGCAAAGCTGACAAGTTTAAACACTCAGATCTCTCTAAATATCTCTTGCTAGGAGAGGCAGTCTTGTAGCCCTTTATGAAGGAACTTCCAGATGTCCTAACTTGGCTGGCGTAGAAAGCCTTTCAATGATCGCACTTAGGGAAATGTCTCACAAGAGGATGCCAGTTCTCCTCAGGACCCTATGCCTTTGATCCTTGCCTCCAGGTCCATGAGAATCAGACCTCAACACAGCCCACATTGATAAACATTGTCATGAATCTGGGGAGCATGTACAGAAGTGGATTCTAAGAGGACAAAACCAAAGATAATGAAATGTAAAGTTTGAACAGGCAAAATTGTTAACATGCATTTACACACTCAAGATTTGAGACTTAATATGTTGTTTTAAGAGGCACTGGCAGTTTGCTAGTTTGGCTGCCTAAGCCTGGGTTCAGTGGTAGCCTACGGTCAATGAGATCAAAATGCTGCTGTTTCCCTAGTATACTACACAGGAGTGCATCTCAATTGTTAAATGCATATCAATCCACAGGGGATTCTGATTCAATAGGTTTGGGCAGAGCCTGAGATCTGTATTTCTAACAATTTCCATATGAGTTCATTGTTAGAATTTTGAGAATCACTCTTTGTTAGGAGGGTTGTAAAGGAAGGCATATGAAAGCTTAGGGAGATAAAATGTCTGAATGGATCTGTTTTATACAACCTGCTTGTCCATATCCTAATCAAACACCCTTGGAAATATGAAAGGACACTCTCTTCACCAAGTAATTAAGAAATCATTGGTAACAAAAGAAATACAGATGTGTACTGTGAAGACTATAAAACATTGTTGAAAGAAATTAAAGAAAATCTAGATAAATGGAAAGATATGCATGTTCATGAGTTGGAAGACCTAACATCATTAAGATGGCAATATTCCTCAAATTGATCTACAGATTCAGTGCAATTCCTCTCAAAAATCTTACCTGGTGTTTTTGCAGAAATTTACAAGAAGATCACAAAAATCACAAGGAAATCCAAGGGACCCAGAATAGCCAAAACAATCTTGAAAAAAAGAACAAAGTTGGAGGATTTACACTTCCTGATTTCAAAACTTTCTACAAAGCCACAGAACTCAAAACAGGAGGAGACTAGCAAAAGGCTAGACATATAGATCAATAGAATAGAATTGAAAGTTCTAAAATTTACAGTCAATTGATTTTTTTGTGTGTGTGAGGAAGACTGGCCCTGAGCTAACATCCATTGCTAATCTTTTTCTTTTTGCTGAGGAAGATAGGCCCTGAGCTAACATCTGTGCCTATGTTCCTCTATTTTGTATATGGGATGCCACCCCAGCATGGCTTGATGAGTGGTGCATTGATCCACACTGGGGATCTGAACCTGAGAACCCTGGGCCACTGAAGTGCAGCAGGTGAATTTGACCACTACACTACCAGGCTGGCCCCTCAATTGATTTTTTAAAAGGGTGCCAAGATAATAAAATGGGGAAGAATACTTTTTTCAACAAATAGTGCTGGTACAACTGGATATCCACATGTAAAAGAATGAAATTGGACTCCTTCCATATACCATACTCAAAAAATGTAAATGCTAAAACTATAAAACTCTTATAAGTACATTTTAGGAGTAAGTCTTTGGGACCTTGGATTAGGCAAAGCATTCTTAGATACAATACCAAAGGCACAGCAACAAAAGAACAAAGTAAATAAAAGAACTTCATCCAAATTAAAAATTTCCGTGCTTATAAAGGACACCATCAAAAAACTAAAAAGACAATCTATAGAATGGGAGAAAATATTTGCAAAGCATGTGTCTGATAAGGAAATTGTATCCTGAATATATAAAAAACTCTTATAATTCAATAATAAAAAAACGACCAAACTAAAAAATTAAAAAATGGGATTTAAATAGACATATCTTCGAAGATATACAGCTGGCCAATAAGCACACACAAAGATATTCAACTTCACTCATCATTGGGGAAATGCAAATCAAAACCACAATGAGAGAGCCAGCCCTGATGGCCTAGCAGTTAAAGTTTCATGTGCTCAGCTTTGGCAGCCCAGGTTCAGTTCCTGGTCGTGGGATCACACCACTCGTCTCTCAGCAGCCATGCTGTGCTGGTGGTTCACGTAGAAGAACCAGAACTTACAACTATACACAACTATGTACCGGGATTTTGGCGGGGCAAAGGGAAGAAAAAAGGAGGAAGATTAGCAACATATGTTAGCTTAGGGTGACTCTTCCCCTGAAAAAGAAACACACACACACAATTAGATACGACCTCACACTCACGAGGATGGTTATAATAAAAAAGGCAGATAATGGCAAGTGTTGACAAAGGTGTGGACAAATTGGAACCCTCACATATTGCTGATGGGATATAAAAAGCTGCTCTGGAAAACAGTTTGGCAGTTCTTTAAAATGTTAAAAATAGAGTTACCATATTACCCAGCAATTCCACTTCTAGGTATATACCTAAGAAAAATAAACATATATACCCACATAAAAACTTGTGTACAAATGCTCATAGCAGCATTATTTATAATAGCCAAAAAAATGGAAACTGCCCAAAAGTCCTTCAGGTGATGAATGGATAAACAAAATGTGGTATATCCATACAATGGAATATTATTTTGCCATAAAAAAGGAATTAAGTGCTACGACATGGATGAACCTTGAACATATCATGCTAAGTAAAAGAAACCAGTCACAAAAGACCACCTATTTCATAATTCCGTTTATAAGAAAGATTCAGAATCCACAAATCTATAGAAACAGAAAGATTAGTGGTTGCCTAAGTCTGGGATTGGTAGGATACAGGGAATGATTGCTAATGGGTATGAGGTTTCTTTTTGAGGCAATGATTGATTGGGGTGATGGTTGCATGACTGTGTAATACGTTAAAAAGCATTGAATTGTACACTTTATTGGGTGAATTGTATGGTATGTGAATTATATTTCAATAAAGCTGTTAAAGCAAAGAAATGCAATGGTGAAGGTCTACTGCCATCCTTGAGAATCTCTGTGGACTATAGTCCTCTGTAGACTATAGATGATGGTGGGAGATGCTGCAATGGAATTGGCTTCCCTGATCACAGTGAGAATATTGGGAGTCTCAAAGTGGAGGAAGCCAGTTGGCAATGTTTAACATCAGGCTAGAGGAACACCTTTACTGAATAAGCTACACATCAGAATAGTAATCAGAGTATCTTGTCTCAAAAAAGATCTATAGTGATAGCTAACTAAACATGACATATTTAGAAATGAAATAGATGGTATGGGGGATCAGATTTGGCCACCTCAAAATATGTCTCTTTACCTTGATTATTTTCAATAACAAAAGACTCTGAAAGAAACTTTGACTCTCCCCCCAACTAATGGCCTAAAAGAAATTTAAGATAGATGGCCTGTAACAGTTCATAACCATAGATAACTCTGGGTATGGATAGACTGGGTGGGTCCTTGCTAAGCCCATTCTTATCAAAGCTCTGAAAACCAAGTAAAAGTAGAAGTTATCCTTTGTAATAGACATTCACATTTGTAAGGAAAATCTCCATTTGTAAAGGTATGTCCCTCTCTGTACCAGGCAGAAGGGGGGATGACCTTATCTCTAGAAACTTTTATTGATGTGGAAGGCAAGGATTTAATCTGCATAATAATCTCACTCTTGTTTGCTGTGCTTTTCTGGTAATCTCCCATAGTTGACTCCCCCCACCCCCAACATTCTGCTTTGTCTTTACCTGAAGATGCTATTTAAGATGAAAACCTCTGCTGTTTTGGCAAGTTACCCAGTTTTTTCTGAGTGTCTCCCACGTATACATGTTATAAAGTTTTGTTTGATTTTCCCTTGTTATTCTGTCTCATGTCAATGTAATTTGTACCCCAGCCAGAAGGACCCAGAGAGGGTAGAGGATATGTCTTCTTCCCCTACAACGGACAGCCTACTAAGGTGCTGCATGACATACATAAATGAAAAAACTCTAGGTCTGTTGGGCAGAAATCTAATTTAAGTTGCTGTAGTGGGCATTCATGGTCTCTTTCTTGGTTCCCTGACCTTATCCAGCCCCCAGAACCCTTGATTGAGGGTCTGGCCAGGCATTTCTGAGGAAGGACTATGTAACTCTGCCACAATTGTATACTATGACTCTTCAGTAAGTGTTTTTCAGAGGGACTTTCAGCTTTGCCAGAGTGATTGTGAACTAGGGAAAGGGAGATACCTAGACCTTCCAGGGGCTATTAGATATTGGATCTGAAGTGACATCAACCCCCAGATATTTGAAATACTACTGTGGTCCATTGGTCTGAAGGGGAACTTACACAGGATTGGTAAAAGATGGAGTCTTGCCCTAGTGTGCCTCATTGTGAGTCCAGAGGGACTACAGTCCCATTCTGTGTTTTTTTCCCCAGTCCAAGTATGTAGAGTGGGAATAGATATACTTAGTAACTGGTAGAAACTCCTCACTGGTTTCCTGACCCATGGATTCCTGTACAGTTTCATTCAATCTAGATTTTGTTGACTGAATACTCGTGTGCAGTTCAACATATTCCTCTGCTTTCCCGAAAATTTGCAGCTGGTTACAGAGGCTTGATCTCTTTATCAAGAGAGTAGGAAATGTTGTGGTCTTCATATTGAGGTCCATATGTCTGGCAGTGTCTCATTTTGCAATGTTAGCAGCTGCTGATGTTCAAAGCTTAGATCCATTAATTCATTGGGTATGGCTAAATGGTGATATTCTAATTCTATCATTTCTTTTTTCACTTATCAGTTATAATACTTTCATAAAGAGATGTTTCCCCTCCTCCACTATTTGTTACTCAGTGGTACAGTTGATATAAGAAAAGCAGGATAAATTTTTTATTCTTTCTCTCTATTTACCAGTTTTCAAGATAATGAATTTGTTCTTTAACATACTCCAAAGACAATCCATTAATTTTTAATAATACAATTTTGAACACAAAGATTCAAACATATTTGAGGGATTCCAAACACTTGCCATTATTTTCCTTTTTGAAGCTCAAATTGTACCTTCTTTGGCTAGTGAAAGCTTCTTTAATTTGGTTTCTGATTCTTTTTGGCAAGATCCTAGTAGAATTTGATAGCTTACTTGCTATCTAAAAAGACAAGATGTTCTAGGCTCATCTTATGCATTTCCTTCTCCAGACCTGAAAGTCAACTTCTTCTCCAAGAAGCACTCATTTCTTTTAGTGAGAAACAATGTTTCAAATTGAAATTTGATGCTAGGTGCTATGGACTAAATTGTGCTCCTCCTCTTCCCAATTCATATGTTGAAGCCCTAACTCCTAATGTGACTGTAATTTGAAGATAGGGCCTTTAGGAGGTAATTAAGGTTAAATGAGATCCTAAGATTGGACCCCTAATCCAAAGAGACTGGCACCATTCTAAGGGGAGGAGGAGACACCAGGGACTCTCTCTTTCTACCATGTGAGTACGCAGTGTGAAGGTGGCCATGTACAATCCCAGAAAGGGAGGCCGCACCAGGAACTGAGTCAGCCAGCACCTTGATCTGGGACCTCTAGCCTCCAGAACTGTGAAAAAATAAATCTCTATTGTTTAAGCCACCCAGTCAGTGGTATTTTATTATGGCAGCCCAAGCAAAGTAGTACACTAGGGATGCTCGTTGCTACTGGTTTGGTGATTATTTCCAGGCTTCTTTAATGGACAGGGCCATGTAAACTTTACCCCACATTATACAGTTTACAGTCTCAGAATAATAGCACTAAAACTACCAACTGCATCATATAATATAATGTTTTAGTTATATAATCACTAAAAAAAGTTGAAAACTTTTCTTATGCTCAATAGCTGTACTGTATTTTCATTAAGCATATAACCATTGCATGCTGTGCTCCACCCCCCCGCCTTTTTTTTTTTGTGTGTGAGGAAGATCAGCCCTGAGCTAACATCCATGCCAATCTTCCTCTTTTTGCTGAGGAAGACTGGCCCTGGGCTAACATCCGTGCCCATCTTCCTCCACTTTACGTGGGACGCCGCCACAGCATGGCCTGACAAGTGGTGCATCAGTGTGCGCCCGGGATTGGAATCCGGGCCACCAACAGTGGAGCGCGTGCACTTAACCACTATGCCATGGGGCCGGCCCCGTGCTCCCTGTTTTAATCTTCATTTAACCTTAGTTCTACAAGTAAGCGTATGTTTAATGTTCACTATCAGTCTTTTTTTTTCTTTCTGTTCTTCTGGTGACCCAGGACCTTTATTTTTTTCTCCCAGATTTATTGAGGTATAATTCAAAAATAAAAATTGTATTTATTTAAGATGTACAAAGTGATGATTTGATATATGTATGCACTATGAAATAATTTTACCACAATCAAGCTAATTAACATATCCATCACCTCACATAGTTATCTTAGTGTGCATGTGTGCTGAGAACACTTAAGATTTACTCTCACCAGACCTTGCATCAATGTCTTTCTAATTATTTTGCTTGCCTGAAACTGATTCTCTTAAAGAATCCTCAAGGAGGGCTCATGGGAACAATATTCCCTGTGTTCTTGAATGTTTATAGAAAGAATATGACAAAGTGATGCTGTGCTTTGCCCACTGCATTCCATCAGGTAGCACATGGTGGTGATTTGTTCTATCACTGGTGAGTTATTTTGGTCACTTGATTAAAGTACTATCTACCAAGTTTCTGCACTGTAAAGTTATACTTTCCCCCTTTGGAATTAATAATTATTTTGTGATGAGATATTTTGAAACTATGTAAATATCCATCCATTAGGTGTCCGTCTTTAATCCTCTAGTTTAGAGTATGTTGATATTTTTTACCTGAATTATTACTATGATAGTTCCCAAATGGTGATTTCATTATTCCATCATTCCTTCTATATTTACTACTCAGCATTTACTATAAGGAAGGGCTTCTCTTCTCCTCGTTTATTTATTCATTTATGTATTTACATAATACATAATACATAAATGTCATACATAAATGTCAGCTCATGGATTCCTATTTCACTCAATGGGGTATGATTTTTTTCTATCATTATTTATTTTGGTTCTAAATTTGCCCCAGATTTTTTCAGTGAAAGCCCCTTCATGCTGGTTTCTCTGCCCTTTATATGCCTCCATCATTCTTTTAACTCCCTTACTTTTGGTCACAATAGAATGTTCCAGCCCTATAATTAACCATTTCTCCTTTTAGGGCAGAATGGTATTTGGATACCAAGGTCTGGGTACACTAGGTATTCCCATTGCTGTTGGGACCTTGCTGCTCCAAAGCAGTCTTAGTGGACAGAGCTAGGAATTCTATATATATCTATACACACACACACACACACACACACACACACACACACACACACTGCTATGGACTGAATTTTGTCCACCCCAAATCCATATGTTGAAGCTCTAACCCCTAACGTGATGGTATTTGAAGATGGGGCCTTTGGGAGGTAGGACTAATTGAGGTCATGAAGGTGGGGCCTCATGATGGGATTAGTGGCTTTACAAGAAAAGGATGAGAGAGAGATCTCTCTGTCTCTCCACCATGTGAGGACACAAGGAGAAAGTGGTCATTTGCAAGTCAGGAAGAGGTTCCTTATGAGGAGCTGAATTGGGAAGCACCTTGATCTTGCACTTCCCACCCTCCAGAACCATGAGAAATAAATGTTTGTTGTTTAACACACCTAGTCTATGGCAAATCAACATGGCCTTTGGCTCCTGGTATGCAACCATTGACCAAGCATATCCCCCACCCCTTCTATTCCTATCAGAAAAGATAATCAAAAGAAGTTTGCCTTGGGGGCCGGCCCCATGGCTTAGCAGTTAAGTGCATGCGCTCTGCTACTGGAGGCCTGGGTTTGGATCCCTGGCGCACACAGAGACACCACTTGTCTGGCCATGCTGAGGCGGTGTCCCACATACAGCAACTAGAAGGATGTGCAACTATGACATACAACTATCTACTGGGGCTTTGGGGAGAAAAAGGGGGGAAAAAAGAAGGAGAATTGGCAATAGATGTTAGCTGAGGGCTGGTCTTCCTCAGCAAAAAGAGGAGGATTGGCATGGATGTTAGCTCAGGGCTGATCTTCCTCACACACACACAAAAAGATGTTTGCCTTCACTTGGCAGGAATAAAGTATTAACTTTACTGCCTTGTTTCAAAGCCATGTCAAGTCTCTTGCTCTCTGGCATAATATAGTTTAGAAGAATTTGATCATTCTGCTATCTCATAGAACATCATGTTGGCCCTTGACTGATGGCCCTTGATGACATTTTTCTAGTTGCATCTGGAAAAAGGAATTAGAAAGCACTCTGGGATGATGTCAACATCATGGTGGAGTGAGTTGTTCCCTTTGTCTCTCCTTTCTAAGTTACAACCAGTTGGACATCCATGACCAACAAAGGACTCCTTGCACAGCACACCAGAATGCCTGAGATATCCATGCATCTATTCATCTGAAGGTGGGTGACTGGGCCTCTGGGAGGCAATGGGACTAGGAAAGCAGTCCCTTCCCTCTCCCCCAGCTGTGGTGATCCAAAATGCAGATGCTCACACTGCATATATGCTGGTGACCAGAGGCTGTAGACATGTCACTCGCAGCTTAGCCCCTGTCCCACCCCCCAGTGGAGGCAGGTGGTGCACACATCCTGAGGCTTCAGGACACCCAGCGGTGTCCATGACCTAAGCCCCTCCTCCTCTCCCAGCAGTGGCACTGGTCTTTCCAGCAATGGGGACAGCATCCAAAATGTTGATTTCCCTGGCGGGGGCAGGGTGCCCTAACCTGAGGTTTCAAAAAGCACACTGGCATGCCCCAGTATCAGAGGCAGTAGGAGCAGCAACAACACTCTATGCTTAGCCCTTGCCCCTCCCCCAGCAGTGGAAGGTGGCACCTGCAACATGAGGCTTGAGGAACCACAGCAGAACCTGTGACCCAGTCCCCAGTGGTGGCACCAGTGACTCTGGCTTTACCAGCAGCAGGGGCTGTACACAAGACCCAGGATCTCCAGCAGCAACAGCAACACCTCTGAACCCAGAACCCTTGGCAGCAGTGCTGTCAGCACCACCAGATAACCTGGGAGCAGCAGCACAGGTGGTGCATGGGGCAGCAGCACCTGAGCCTGTGGAGAGCCAGTGGGGGAACATGAGACCCAGGCAACCCTAGAAGCAGCAGAAGTGCTCACAGCCTGGTGACCTCAGTGTCAACACCTGAGACTGCGGTGACATTGTAAGCAGCAAGGCACCAGCAACCTCAGAGGCACAAGCAGCACCAGGAGGGCACCAACAACACCTCTGGCAGAGGCAGTGGAGGGTGAAAAGTGCAGGGTCTCAAATACAACCAGAAGCAGCTCAGAACCAAAATAACTAAAGCCATACCTAAATAAGAAAGATGTTTACTACCACAAATGTGCAGGCAGAAGATCAACTCATCAAGCACCATTAAGAACTGAAGTAACATGGAAGAACAGAAAGAGAATGACAACTCTCTAGAAACCAAACATGAAGTCACAGGAGATTACAGTCTAACTGACAGAGAATTCAAAACAGCTGTCATGAAGAAACTCAATGAATTACAAGAAAACTCAGAAAGACAGTTCAATGAGCTCAGGAATAAATTAATGAACAGAAGGAGTACTTCACCAAAGAGATCAAAACTCTAAAAAAACAAAAAAAACAAAAAAAACAGAAGTTCTGGAGATGAAGTACACAATTAATGAGATGAAAAATAAAGTAGAAAGCATTGGAAATATAGCAGACCATATGAAAGAGAGAATTAGCAAGCTCAAAGACAGAAATATAGAAATGATTCAGGTGGAACAGGAGAGAGACTAAAATGAAGAAATTCTACAAGAAGTATCTGACTCAATTAGGAAAACAGCATAAGGATAATAGGTATCCCAGAAGGAGAAGAGAGGGAGAAAGGAGCAGAGAGCTTATTCAAAGAAATAATAGCTGAGATGTTCCCAAACCTGCGCAAGGAACTGGATATAGAAGTACATGTAGCTAATAGAACTCCTAATTATCTCAATGCAAAAAGACCCTCTCCAAGGCATATTATATTAAAGCTCTCAAAAGTCAATGACAAAGAAAGAATGTTAAAGGTGGCCAGAGAGAAGAAAATAACTTGCAAAGGAATCCCTGTCAGGCTATCAGTGGATTTCTCAGCAGAAATTCTACAGATTAAGAGAGAGTGGAATGATATATTCAAAATAATGAAAGACAAAAACTATTGATCAATAATATTCTGGGAGGCCAGCCCAGTGGCATAGTGGTTAAGTTTGCATGCTCTGCTTTGGCAGCCTGGGGTTCATGGGTTCACATCCCAGGCATGAACCTGCACACCACTGGTCAAGCCATGCTGTGGAGGCATCTCATATACAAAATAGAGGAAGATTGGCACAGATGTTAGCTCAGGGACAATCTTCCTCATCGAAAAAAAAAAAAAAAAAAGAATACTCTGTCCAGCAAAGTTATCCTTCAGATATGAAGGAGAAATAAAGGCTTTCCCAGACAAACAAGCTGAGGGAGTTCATTGCCACTAGATCTGTCTTAGAAGAAGAGTTGAAAAGAGCCCTCTCACCTGAAACAAGAAGGCAAATGTTTACATAGCTTTGAGCAAGATGATAAATAGACAGACAAAATGAGAAAATTGCAACTCTATATCAGAATACCTTAGTAAACACTATATTATAACATAAAGGCTAAAGAGAAAAAAGCATCAACAATAACTATAACCACTTCAATTTGGTAACCAACTCACAACACAAAAAGGGGTAATTTGTGATGACAAAAACATAGAAGGGGAAGAGGAAAAGGACAGAACCTGCATAGACTAATGGAGATAAGATGTTACCAGCAGAAAAAGGACTATCTCATCTATCAGATCTTTTATACAAACCTTATGGTAACCACAAAGCAAAAAATCAGAGCAGAGTCACAAATCATAAATAAAGGGGAAATTGAGAAAACCTCACAGAAACCCACCAAACTGAAATAGCAGATAGACACACAAGGAAAAAGAAATAATGGAAACATAGAACAACCAGAAAACAAAAGATAAAATGGCAATATTAAGCCCTCGTATATCAATAATCACTCTAAATGTAAATGGATTGAATTCAAGAATCAAAAAACACAGAGTTGCTGGATGGATTAAAAAACAAGACCCAAAAATATGCAGCCTCCAGGAAACACATCTCAGCTCTAAAGACAAACACAGACTCAGAGTGAAGGGATGGAAGACAATACTTCAACAAACGTCAACCACAAGAAAGTGGGTGGAGCCATAATTATATCAGACAAAATAGACTTCAAGCCAAAAAGGGTAACAAGAGACAAAGATGGACATTATATAATGATAAAAGACACATTCCACCAAGAAGATATAACACTAAAAAAGATAAATTTTTAGACTCATACAACCTCCCAGAAGATTAATATATATGCACCTAACACACGAGCACCTAAGTATATAAAGCAACTATTAACAGACCTGAATGGAGAAATTGACAACAACACAATAACAGTAGGGGACCTCAACACCCCACTTACATCAATGAATAGATCATCCAGACAGAAAGTCAGCAAGCAACAGTGGCCTTAAATGAAACACTAGACCAGATGGACTTAATAGATATATAGAGAACATTCCATCCAAAAACTGCAGAATATACATTCTTCTCAAGTGCACGTGGAACATTCTCAAAGATAGACCATATGTTTGGAAACAAAACAAGCGTCAATAAATTTAAGAAGATTGAATCATATCAAGCATCTTTCCCAATTGCAACAGTATGAAACCAGAAATCAACTACAAGAAGAAAGCTGGAAAATTCGCAAATATGTGGACATAAAACAACTTGCTACTGAACAACTATTGGGTCAATGAAGAAATCAAAGGAGAAATCAAAAAATACCTGGAGACAAATGAATATGAAACGCAACAACTCAAAACTTAAGGGATGCAGAAAAGTGGTACTAAGAGGGAGATTTATAGCAAAACAGGCCTACCTCAAGAAACAAGAAAAATCTCAAATAAACAACCTAACACTATACCTAAAAGAACTAGAAAAAGAAGAACAAACAAAGAGCAAAGTTAGTAGAAGGAAGGAAATAATAAAAATCAGAGCAGAAATAAATGAAATAGAGACTAAAAAATGGATAGAAAGGATCAATGAAACTAAGAACTGGTTCTTTGAAAAGATAAACAAAATTGACAAACCCATAGCTAGGTTCCCTAAGAAAGAAAGAGAGAAAGCTCAAATAAATAACATTAGAAATGAACGATGAGAAATTGCAAGAGATACCACAGAAATATGAAGGATTATAAGAGAATACTATGAAAAGCTATATGCCAACAAACTGGATAACCTAGAAAAAAATGAATAAATTTTTAGACTCATACAACCTCCCAAAACAGAATCAAGAAGAAATAGAGGATCTGAATAGACAAATCACAAGTAAAGATATTAAAACAGTAATCAAAAACCTCCCAAAAAACAAAAGTTCAGGACCAGGCGGCTTGTCTGGTGAATTCTACCAAACATTCAAAGGTGATTTAATTCCTACCCTTCTTACACTCGTCCAAAAATTGAAGAGTACAAGATGGTTCTGAACTCATTTTATGAGGGCAACATTACCCTGATACCAAAACCAAATAAGGACAACACAAAAAAGGAAAAAGAGGTCTGTATCTCTGATGAACATAGATGCAAGAATCCTCAACAAAATATTAGCAAATCAAATACACTAATACATTAAAAGGATCAAACACCACAATCAAGTGGGATTTATTCCAGGGATGCAGGGATGGTTCAACATCTGCAAATTAGTCAGTCTGATACACCACATTAACAAACTGAAGGATAAAAATCCATGAACATCTCAATAGACATAGAGAAAGAATTTAACAAGATACAGCAACCATTTATGATAAAAACTCTGAATAAAATGGGTATGAAAGGAGAATATCACAACATAATAAAGGACGTATATGACAAACCCACAGCCGACATCATATTCAATGGTGAAACACTGAAAGCTATTCCTCTAAGAACAGGAACAAGACAATGATGTCCACTCTTGCCATTCTTATTCAACATAGTATTCAACATAGTATCGCCTAGCCAGAGCAACTAGGCGATAAAAAGGGACAAAAGGGATCCAAATTGGAAAGGAAAAGTAAAACTCTCACTGATTGTGGATGACAAGATTCTATATGTAGAAAACCCTACAGAATCCACTAAAAAACTATTAGGAATAATTAACAAATACAGTAAAGTTGCAGGGTACAAAAGCAGTTGCACATCTATACACTAACAACGAACAAGCAAAAAGAGAAATCAAGAATACAATCCCATTTACAATCACAAAAAAAGAATAAAATATCTAGGAATAAATTTAACCAAGGAGGTAAAAGACCTATACACTGAAAACTATGAGACATTATTGAAAGAAATTGAAGTAAACATAAGGAAATGGGAAGACATTCCGTGTTCATGGATTGGAAGAATAAACATAGTTAAAATGTCCATACTACTTAAAGCAATCTACAGATTCAATGCAATCCCAATCAGAATATCAATGACATTTTTCACAGAAATAGAAGAAAGAACCCTAAAAGTTGTATGGAATGACAAAAGACCCCAAATAGGCAAAGCAATCCTGAGAAAAAAGAACAAAGCTAGAGGTATTTCACTCCCTGAATTCAAAATGCTACAAAGCTATAGTAATCAAAACAACATGGTACTGGCAGAAAAACAGACACACAGATCATTGCAACAGAATTGAAAGCCCAGAAATAAAACCACATATCTATGGAGAGCTAATTTTTAACAAAGGAGCCAAGAACATATAATGCAGAAAGGAAAGTCTCTTCAGTAAGTGGTGTTGGGAAAACTGGACAACCACATACAAAAGAATGAAAGTAGACCATTATCTTACACCATACACAAAAATTAACTCAAAATGGATTAAAGATTTGAACATTAAGACATGAAACTCCTGGAAGAAAACATAGGCAGTAGGCTCTTTGACAACGGTCTTGGAAGTGTTTTTGAATACCATGTCTGCTCAGGCAAGGGAAACAAAAGAAAAAATAAACATATGGGAGTATTCAGACTAAAATGCTTCTGCACAGCAAAGGAAACCACCAACAAAATGAAAAGATAACCCACCAACTTGGAGAAAATATTTGAAAATTATATATCAGATAAGGGGTTAATTTCCAAAATATATAAAGAACTCACACAACTCAACAACAAAAATGAACAACCTGATGAAAAAGTGGGCAGAGGATATGAATAGACATTTTCCATAGCGGATTTACAGATGGCCAACAGGCACATGAAAAGATGTTCAACATCACTATTTATTATGGAAATGCAAATCAAAACTACAATGAGATGTCACCTCATGCCTGTCAGAATGGGTAAAATTAACAAGACAAGAAATAGCAAGTTTTGGAGAGGATGTGGAGAAAAAGGAACCCTCAAACACTGCTAGTGGGAATGTAAACTGGAGCAGACACTATGGAAGGCAGTATGGAGGGGTCTCAAAAAATTAAGAATAGAACTACCATATAGTCCAGGTATTCCACTTCTGGGTATTTATCCAAAAAATAGGAAAACACTAATTTGAAAAGATATTTGCATCCCTATGATCGTTTAAGCATTATTCACAAAGACCAAGACTTGGAAACAACCTAAGTGCTCATCAATGGATGAATGGATAAAGAAGATGTGGTATGTATACACAATGGAAAACTACACATCCGTGAAAAAATATGAAATCTTGCCATTTGAGACAACATAGGTGGATCTTGTGTGTATTACGCTAAGTGAAATAAGTCAGATGGAGAAAGCTAAATACCATACGATTTCACTCATAAGTGGAAGATAAAAACAACAACAATAACAAACAAACACATAAATATAGAGATTAGATTTGTGGTTACCAGAGGGAAACCACGAGGGAGGAAGGTGAAAGGGGTGATAGGGCACATGTGTACAGTGACAGATGGTAATTAGTCTTTGGGTGGTGAACATAATGTAGTTTACACAGAAATCAAAATATAATATACATCTGAAATTTATATAATGTTATAAACCAATGTTACCTCAATAAAAATAAATAAATAAAGGCTAAAGAAGATTTAAAAAAAGAGAAAAAATAAGCATTGGAGAGGATGTGGAGAAAAGGGAACCCTCATACACTGCTAGTGGGAATGCAAACTGGTTCAGCCACTATGGAAAACAGTATGGAGATTTGTCAAAAAATTAAGACTAGAACTACCACGTGATCCAGCTATTCCACTGCTGAGTATTTATCCAAATACCATGAAAACATGAATGTGTAAAGATATATGCACCCCTATGCTCATTGCAGCATTATTCACAATAGCCAAGACTTGGAAGCAACCTAAGCGCCCATCAACAGATGAATAGACAAAGAAGATGTATACTTATATACAACAGAATACTACTCAGCCATAAAAAAGACTAAATCATGCATTTGTGACAACATGGATGGACCTTGAGGGTATTTTGCTAAGCGAAATAAGCCAGACAGAGAAAGCCAAATAACGTATGATTTCACTCATATGTGAAAGATAAACACATAGATAAGGAGAACAGATTGGTGGTTACCAGAGAGGAAGGGGGTGGAGGGACAGCGAAAGGAGTAGAAGGGCACATATATTTAGGATGATGGATGAAAATTAGACTATTGGTGGTGAAAACGATGCAGTCTATACAGAAGCCAAAATATATGATGTTCACCCAAAATTTACACAGTGTTATAAACCAATGTGACCTCAATAAAAAAAATTAAAAAGTACTCTTGGTGCCTTAGTGAGACACATGCATGCTAGAGGGTAGGAGCTCAGAAGTGCTTGCTACATCAGTTAAAGTACTAGGGATCTAGCGGTCTGGGTTATGTTGAGATATCCACTTTAAGTGCGGAACAAGTTGCTGCACCTTGCCCTGCTCACCACAAAGGAAGACACACAGTTTGTGGGCCTCTTTGCATTTTGGAGTATCATTTTGTATTTTTTTTTTTTGCGAGGAAGATCAGCCCTGAGCTAACATCCATGCTAATCCTCCTCTTTTTGCTGAGGAAGACCGGCTCTGAGCTAACATCTATTGCCAATCCTCCTCCTTTTTTTCCCCAAAGCCCCAGTAGATAGTTGTTTGTCGCAGTTGCACATCCTTCTAGTTGCTGTATGTGGGATGCGGCCTCAGCACGGCCGGAGAAGTGGTGGGTCGGTGCGTGCCCAGCATCCGAACCCGGGCCGCCAGTAGCAGAGCGAGTGCACTTAACTGCTAAGCCACGAGGCCGGCCCTCCATACTATTTTCCATAGTGGTGGCACCAGTTTGCATTCCCACTAGCAGTGTATGAGGGTTACCTTTTCTCCACATCCTCTCCAACATTTGTTGTTTTTTGTCTTGGTAATTGTAGCCATTCTGACAGGTGTAAGGTGATATCTCATTGTAGTTTTGATTTGCATTTCCCTAATAATTAGTGATGTTGAACACCTTTTCAAGTGTCTGTTGCCCATCAGTAAATCTTCTTTGGAGAAATGTCTATTCATATCCTCTGCCCAATTTTTGATCTGGTTGGTTGTTTTTTGTTGTTGAGTTGTATGACTGCTTTATATATTTTGGAAGTTAACCCATCGTCAGATATATGACTTGCAAATATTTTCTCCCACTTGGTGGGTTGTCTTTTTGTCTTGTTGATGGTTTCCTTTGCTGTGCAGAAGGTTTTTAGTCTGATGTAGTCCCATTTGTTTATTTTTTCTTTTGTTTCCCTTATCTGAGTAGACGTGGTATTTGAAAAGATGCTGCTAAGACTGATGTCAGATTGTCCTGTGTATATGTTCTTCTAGGAGTTTTATGGTTCCAGGTCTCACGTTCAAGTCTTTAATCCATTTTGAGTTAATTTTTGTGTGTAGTGAGTTTGCTGAGGTGGCCCTATATTGCTATGAATTTCCCCCTTGGTACCACTTTTGCTGCATCCCACAAGAGTTGGTGTGTTGTATTTTCATTTTCATTTGTCTCCATGTATTTTTTAATTTCTCCTTTGATTTCTTCATTGATCCAATGGTAGTTCTGTAGCATGTTGTTCAGTCTCTACATATTTGTGACTTTTCCAGTTTTTTTCTTGTAGTTGATTTCTAATTTCACAGCATTGTGGTTGGAAAATATTCTTGATGTCATTTCAGTCTTCTTAAATTCATAGAGGCTTGTCTTGTTTCCCAACATATGGTCTATCTTTGAGAATGTTCCATATGCACTTGAGAAGAATGTGTATTCTGCTGTTTTTGGATGAAATGCTCTCTCTATATGTCTGAGTCCATGCGATCAAGTGTTTCATTTAAGACCACTGTTCCTTGTTGACTTTCTGTCTGGGTGATCTATCCATTGATGTAAGTGGGGTGTTGAGGTCCCCTACTATTATTGTGTTGCTGTTAATGTCTCCCTTTAGGTCTGTTAATAGTTATTTTGTATACTTTGGTGTTCCTGTGTTAGGTGCATATATATTTATAAGTGTTATGTCCTCTTGGTGGAAAGTCTCTTTTATCATTATATACTGCACTCTTTGTCTCTCATTGTCTTGTTATCTTGAAGTCTGCTTTGTCTGATATAAGCATAGCTACATCTGCTTTTTTTTGTTTGCCATTTGCTTGGAGTATCATCTTCCATCCCTTCATCTGAGCCTATGTTTGTCTTGAGAGCTGAGATGTGTTTCCTTGAGGTAGCATATTGTTGGGTCTTGTTTTCTAATCCATCCAGCTACTCTGTGTCTTTTGATTGGAGAATTCAATCCATTTACATTTAGAGTGATTATTGATATATGAGGGCTTAATATTGCCATTTTATCTCTTGTTTTCCCTTTGTTCTTCCTTTGTATTTCTGATTGCCATTTCATTTTTGTGGTTTTATGTGGATGTTTTCTCAGTTTTCTCTTTTTTTCATGAATGGTGGCTCTGCTTTGATTTTTGTTTAGTGGTTACTGTGAGGTTTGTATAAAATATCTCATAGATGAGATAGTTCATTTTCTGATAGCCTCTTAACTTCATTAGCCTAAGCAGGTGTTATGAGAGGTTCGGGGATTCGATCGGAAATGTAAAAGACACTTTCCACTCCAAACAAATGGACTGAAGGTATATTTTATTATATAGAGGATAGTAAAGGCGATAGTCCGTAAACAGATCTGAATAGGTCAAATAATAAGAGGGAAAAACACCAGCTCGACTGGAAAGGGAAAACATCCACATCGGCTGAGATAGCAGCAGATCTGCATAGGTCATATAATAAGAGGGAAAAACATCAGATCGATTGGAAAGGGAAACATCAGATTGACTGAAGGGAAATGACACAAATCAACCGGAAAGAGAAACACCAGGTTGACCGAAAAGAGAACAGATCAAATCAGTTACTTCACAGTAAATCAATTACTCACAACATCCATGCCCCACTGCCGGGAGAGTCCTGTCAATCGACACGGCTGGGCAAGGATCACACATCCTGGGCAAGGCGTCCCTTCCACAGGTGGAACTCTCACCGGGTCTCAGTCTCCAGCAGTTTATATAAGCAGTTACAGAGTTTACAGAGCAAGCATCCAGTGTTCCCATGCACAAATGGTTACCAGTGGCGTACATGCACTGAGCCCCTTGGCTAGCGTCCCAGCCCAGCAGTTGTGTACGTGCATTGTTTTCTTTGGTTATCATCTTAGCCCAGCACAGATGGCCAGTCCATCCCGTGCTATGACGCTCCAAGAGCCTTGAAATGTTACAACTTGCAACTCCCTCCGTGGGAGAAGGGCCAGTTCCCACCACACAGAAAGCAGCTTTTATATTGCTTTTTGTGCTGGTGGCTGTAGGTCAATGGAGCGGCCAAACATGGCTGTACTCATGTCAAGACAGCAGGTTCCATTCCTTCCCTCTTCCCCTTCTGAGTTATTGTTGTCAATTATTCTGTTTTGTGTTATGAGTTTGTGACTAAGTTGAAGTGTTCATAGTTGCTTTTGATGCTTTCCTTCCCTTTATCTTGTAAGTTATAATTAAGTATTTGCTACCCTGTTCTGAAAGAGAGTTGCAGTTTTCTGATTTTGTCTGTCTATTTATCTCCTTGCTTAAAGATTTGTAGATCATTGTCTTTTTGTTTCAGGTATAAGGGCATCCTTAATCATTTCTTGTAGGGGAGGTGTAATGGCAATGAACTCCCTCAGCTTTTGTTTATCTGGGAAAGCTTTTATTTCTCCATCGTATCTGAAGGATAGTTTCACTGGGTAGAGTATTCTTGGCTGAAAGTTTTTGTCTTTCAGTAATTTGAATATATCATTTCATTCTCTCCTATCCTATAAGTTTTCTGCCAAGAAATCTGCTGAAAGCCTGATAGGGGTTCCTTTGTAGGTTACTTTCTTCTGCCTTGTTTCCCTTAAAATTTTTTCTTTGTTTTTGACTTTTGCCAGTTTTACTATTCTATGTTTTAGAGAAGGTCTTTCTGCATTGATGTAGTTAGGAGTTCTATTGGCATCATGTATTTGTAAGTCTAGTTCCTTCCTTAGGTTTGGGAAGTCCTCAGGTATTATTTCTTTGAACAAGCTCTCTGCTCCTTTCTCCCTCCCTTCTGCCTCTGGAATACCTATAATCTTTATGCTGTTTTTCCTAATTGAGTCAGATATTTCTCTAAGAATTCCTTAATTTTTAAAAAATCTTAGTTCTCTCTCCTCCTCCACCTGAAGTATTTCTATATTTCTATCCTCTAAATCACCAATTCTTCCTCCACACCATCAGCTTTTTTTTTTTTAAGGGTTCTAGATTATTTTTTTATCTCAATTGTGTTCTTCACATCTGGAATTTCTGTTTTTTTTTTTTTTATAGTTTCAATCTCTTTGGTGAATTATTTCTTCTCATTAATTTTATTCCTGTGTTCATTGAACTGTCTTTCTGAGTTTTCTTGTAACGTGTTGAGTTTGTTTATGACAGCTATTTTGAATTCTCTGTCATTTAGATTGTAAATTTCTGTGACTTCATGTTTGGTTTCTGGAGATTTGTCATTTTCCTTCTGCTCTGAATTGTTGCTGTAGTTTCTCATGTTACTTGATGAATGAATCTTTGTTGGTTCATTTGTAGTAGTATCAGGTCGTAGATTCCACTTGCTACTGCGGGGGGGAAGCAAGAACTGTGTTTCTGGTCCCACCCCATCTGCTGGAAGTTATGCATGTATGGTGGGTGCTCCTACTGGCTGGGAAAGCGTTTGCACATGGGCTCAGGGCTGCTGATGTGCATTCCCACTTGTGGGGTTGCAGTGGTGCTATGGGTGCTTGCACTGGCTGGGAAAGTTTTGCATGTGCCTGAATATCTGCCACCGCCTCTTCTTATGGTCTCACCAGCTGCTGTGCATGGTGGGCAGGGCTTCTTCACAGGTCCGAGCCTGGGCCACTCATTGGAACTTTAGTGGCAGCGTGGGCTCTCCTACTGGCTGAGAAAGCATTCAAGCACAGCCCCAGGGCTGCTGCCATCCCTTCCCACAGTTGCGCTGAGGTGCATTCCACTTTCAGAGCCACAGCAGTACTATGGGCACTCATTCTGGCTGGGAATGCTTCGGGAATGCACACAGGGCTGCCAGGGAAGGGTAGGGGGGTGCTCACCTATGTCCAGCACTTCCCTGGGAGCCAATCCATCCACCTTCAGATGTATAGCTGCATGGGTCTCTCAGGTGTCCTGTTGTGCTATGTGGGTATCCTCCATTGGTCAATGAATGTTCATTTAGTTGTAGTTCAAAGGGGGAGAGATAAGGGGAACAGCTCACTCTGTCATGTTGCTGACATCACTCACCAATCATTAACTTTTAAGGGCATTTAAAAATATTTTTAAAAATTAAGATATAACACACACAAAGTACACGAATCTTATGTATATAGCTCCTTGAATTTTTATAAAAGTATAAACCCATGTACTCTCACCCAGGTCAGAGCATAGAACATTTCCAGTACTACAAAAGGCTGCTTCATGCACTACTCAAGCAATACCATTTGCCAAATGTAGACACTATTCTGTTTTATTTCACTATATATTCATGTAGTCTGTTCTTGAAAATAATAGAAATGGAATCATACTTTATTAATCTATTATGTCAAGCTTCTATCATTCAAAATTTTGTCTATGGAATTCACGTGTGTTGCATGTCTAGCAATTGTTATTTATTTCTAATTGCCGTGAAGTGTGCCATTGTATGAATGTAACATAATTTATTTATCAATTCTCTGGTTGATGAACATTTGGGTTGTTTTTACTTTTTGATTATCATGAATAATGCTGCTATTAACAATCATATATAAAATTTTGTGTGATCATATATTTTCAGTTCTCTTTGGTATGTATTTAGAAGTGGAATTGCTGGGTTAGATGGTAACTCTATGTTTAGCTTTTTGAGGAACTGCTAAACTGTTTTCTATAGTGTGTGTATTATTCTACATTCCCACTGACAATGTATGAGGGTTTCAATTTCTTCAAATACTCTCCAACACTTGTTATTTTCCATTTTTTTCTTTTAATATTATGGCCATCATAGTGGGTATGAAGTGGTACTTCATTGTGGTTTTGAATTTCCCCAATGCCTAAAAGTGTCAAACATCTTTTTATGTGCTTATTGGCTATTTGTATTTTTCTTTGAAGAAATGTCTACTCAAATCCTTTGCCTATTTAAAAAATACGCTTTTCTTTTTGTTGTTGAGTTCTACAATCATATTTAAATATTTACACAGTATTTTTTGTCAACTATACTTCAATAAAAAATACTTTAATGCACTTCTCTCAGTACTAGAATAAGAAAACAGAAAAAGTGGTAAGGATATAAAAAATTTGAACAACACAACTAAAACCAATATCTTGACCTAGTTGACTAGATAAAACAGTTTGGCAAACTTTTTCTGTAAAGGACCAGATAGTAAATATTTTATGCTTAGCAGTCTATGAATGGTTTCTGTCACACGTTTTTCCCAATCAATACAAGAATTTTACAACTTTTAACTCCATCTCTCCTTTTCTTCCTTATATGCTATTGTCCTACTCTATTTTTACTTCTGCATATATTTTCAACCCACAACACATTATTATTGCTTTAAGAGCTCCATACTTATTTAAACTACCAGTATAAGTATGTTTCCAGTACTGTTCCATCCTCGTGAATTTCTATGTTTCTTCTTCAATCATTCTGCTTCTCCCCAAAGAACTGGCTTTAATACTTATTTCAGTACAAGTATGTTGACAATGAAGCTGATTGGCTTTATTTTACAGAAAATGTCTTTATATTGCTTTCATTTTTGAAGAATATTTTTGTAGTGTAGATTCTAGGTTAAAATTTATTTTCTTCTAGCACTTTAAAGATGTCATTCCATGATCTTCTGCCTTCTATTGTTTCTAGTGAGAAGTTAGCCTTATCTCTTATTATTTTGAAGTTTGTTTTCTCTCTTATTATTGGTTTTTTGAAAGTAATGTGTCTTTTTTTATCTGACTGCTTTTAGCATTTCTCTTTATCTTTAGTGTTTAGCATTTTACTATGATGTGCCTACTTGTTGTTCTTTGTTTTGTCTTCCTTGGAGTTCACAGAGCTTTTTGAATCTGTGGTGTCATGTCTTTCTTCAGTTTTGGAAAATTATGAGCCAGTATTTTTTTCATATAATGTGTCCCTTGATTTGAGTATTTGCTTTTACAGCCTTATTTATAACCCTAAAAGATACTTTACCCTCTGTTCCAGGTATTTCAAGCAATAAGGAGAAGAAAAGGGAGAGACTTTTAGATTAAAGAGCATTTTTCTCCTTTTCCTTTAAGTTGCAACTAATAGTGACCTGTCCACTTCTCTCTCTCTCTCTCTCAATCTCTCTCTCTCTTTCTCTCTCTCTCTCTCTCTCACAGCAAACTGGTTAGGTTTGTTGGATACACATGGCAGAGTTTTCCTGAAGACTTAAAACCCAAGGTTTCCCTTATCCTAATTTGCAATAATTTGGACTTTAGGTATGAACACAAGAGGCAAGAACAATCTTTCCTTTTACTTAAACCTTCTCTGTAATTAGCTGTCTTTCTTTAAATATAAAGGAAAAGATTACCTATAGTGGTAGCAGATGTGAAACATGTCACACTTTTCCCCTATGATGTGTCTTTTCTTTAAATTGCTTTGCTTCCTATCTTAGCCCTCAGGCTTCTTTGTGGATATCTCAGCCTGCCCACTCCTTAAATATCAATAAACCTTGGGATTCTCTCCTTGATTCTTTCATCTCTTCATTTTCACATTTCCTAGATTTTATTCTCAGGGATTTAATTACCATATATATGCTGATGGCTTCTGAATTTTACCTCTAATTCAGATTCTCTTCCAAATTTCAGAATCATATACTCAACTGTATACTGTACATTTCATTTGTATGTCTGATGGACATCTCACATTCAACATATCCAAAATTGAGCTTACTATTACCCACTCAAATTGCTTATTTTTCCCTCTTATCTTAGTGAATAACAGCTCCATCAATTTACTTGCCCAAGTCAGAAATCTAGGTGTCATTCTTTTTTTGTTTTAACAGCTTTATTGAGGTATAATTCACATACCATGCAATTCACATATTTAAGGTGTACAATTCAATTTTTTTGGTATATTACATTATTTATTTTTAAAAATTATAATAAAATATATGCAATATAAAATTTGCCATTTAAACCATTTTAAGTTTACAATTCAGTGCCATTAACTACATTCACAGTGTTGTGCAACCATCACCGCTATTTCCAAAACTTTTAATCACCCCAAACAGAAACTCCGTAACCGTTAAACAATAACTCCATATTCCTCCCTGCCCCCAGCCCTTGGTAACCTCTAATCTACTTTCTGTCTCCATGAATTTGCCTATTCTAGGTATTTCATATAAGTGGAATCATACAGTATTTGTCCTTTTGTGTCTGGCTTATTTCACTTAATATTTTCAAAATTCATCCATGTTGTAGCATGTATCAGAACTTCATTCACTTTTATGGCCAAAGGATATTTGAATTATATATATATATACCACATTTTATTTATCCAATTTTCGGCTGATGGACATTTGGGTTGCTTCCACCTTTTGGATATTGTAAATAAGGCTGCAACGAACATCTTCATACACACACCTGTTTGAATCTCTATTTTGAATTATTTTGTGTATATACCTAGAAGCTGAATTGCTGGGCCATATGGTATCTCTATATTTAGCTTTTTGAAGAACTGCTTTCCACAGCAGCTATACCATTTTACATTCTCACCAGTAATGTACAAGGGTTTGAATTTCTCCACTTCCTTGCCAACAGTTGTTATTTTTCGTTTTCTTTGATTATAACCATCCTAGTAGGTGTGAAGTGGTATCTCATTGTGGTTTCGATCTGCATTTTCCTAATGACTAATGGTGTTGAGCATCTTTTCATGCACTTATTAGCCATTTGTATATCTTCTTTGGAGAAATATCTATTCAAGTCCTTAGCCCACTTTTTAATTGGGTCATTTGTCTTTTTGTTGTTGTTGTTCTTTTTATTCCGGATATATCTACTTTGACTTCTTTATTTTCCTAGATTAAAATAACCCTTGAGTCTCATGGATTCTATTTTCTTAAAACCACTTGAGTATCTCTTTTTTTATCCCCATTACTTCAGAAGACTACTACCTCTCACTTGGATTACTGTAGTAACTGCTTACCTGGTTTCCCTGCCTCCATTCCTGCTCTCCTCTAATCCGTACTCTACAAACAAGGTGGCCAGGGCTTTCAGGAACACAAATCTGATTATATCATTCTCCTGCTATAAATCCTTCAGTGCTTCTATTGTTTTCAGAATAAAATGTAAGTCAATAACATGGCTTAAAAGATGATTTATGATCTGGCCCTACTTTTCTCCTTCACTCTCTCAACACTTTCCTCTCCAAATCTGTATTTCAGCCACACTCAACTTGCAGGTCCCAAGACACAACACACTTTCATTTGGCTCTAGGCCTTGAATGCTCTTCCCTTTCCTTTATCCCTTGCTAAGTCATACTCTTCCTTCAGGTCTTAGCTTAGATGGCAGTTCCTCCGGAAATCCTTTCCTGATCCCGCTTAAGACTGGGCTAGATGCCCCTCTTTTGTGGTCCCATAGTTCCCAGTACATAATCTTGGGTATAGCTACCTGTTGACCAGTCTTTCTCCACTATGGGTCTAGTACTTGGGGACAGGGAGCATATATGGTGCAGCACTATATTTCTTTGAACCAGTGCAGTGCCTAGGGCAAAGTGGATGCTCAATAAATATTTGCAGGATAAATGATCTCTATACAGGTTTCCCTGCTATCAGAAAGTTTGCTTTACGTCACTTTGTTTTTATGAAAGACCTACATTAGTACTTCTTTTTGCTAACCGAAAGAAATCTGAAGAGGATTTTCACTTTTACCAAAAAAGGCGAAAAGCGAAAACAGTGTTCAGTGTTTGTTTTGCATCAAGCTGTTACAGAGGCTAAGCAGTCAAGCATACTGTCGTATTTCAAGCCTTCCACATCAGTCACATCAGCCACAGCAGACAATGAACCTCAACCTTGGACATGGAGGCAGGCAGACATAGAAGAAGGTGTAGACGTTAGTGACCTGCCTGCCCTGATGGATTCAGACAACGATGAGATGTTAATAGATGACCCTCTTCCTCTCTCTCCTACATCCCAGTCACCTGTACCTCCCACCACTCCAATGTCTGATGACTCAGCCTAACACCCCATCATCACCAACACTACCTCTCCAGTGTGCTCGCAGCCTTCCAGTGTGCTTGCTGTCTTCTCGATTCTGGTAAGTGAAACCACACTGTTCACACATTATTTCTATTCTATACAGGTTGTGTATTTATCATATCATTCCTTTTACTATCTGTTACCATTATTTTAGGTTTTATGTGTGATTTGGTATGATTTGGTAGGTTATTTTTTGGGTCTGGGAACACTCAAAAAATTTTCCCATATAAATTAATGATAATTCCTTCTTCACTTTACACCAATTTTGGCTTACGAACGGTTTCATAGGAATGCTCTATTTTTGGATAGTGGGGAAAACTTGTATTCAATTTGTATATATTTATCTGTATCACAAAATTGCAATGCATTGCCACAATTAAGGCAATGCAATGCAACACAGAAAAGAAAATGCTGCCGCTTAAGAACATGGTATTAAATACCCTGAAATATAACAATATCCTTTCCCCAAACTCAGTTATCCGATTGGCTAAACAGTCATTTGGAACGCAGCACCTCAGCCAGCTTCTTATCACTGTTCCTAGTTTCCTGGTAGTTTCAGCAAGTCACGTGAATTGAAGTTTTGTTTTGAAAATTTTGTCGGGGGGGAGGTGGTTGCTATAGTTGTGCACAAACTTGTTTTTCATATCTGGCAAGACTGATTTGCTCTGGATGATCCATTGCAAGAAGAGAGAGAATAAAGAAATAGGTTTTTTATGGGAAAATAGCAAAGTCACTGGCAGTTTTGATTTTACAATTTATAGGATCAGGGCTTTCTCTCCTGGAAGGAAAAATTGAGTTCTTCCTAATTCTCTTCTTTTATGTTCATCTCATTATTAACATGTTCCCTCTTACATTTTCCTTTTTCAGTCAGACCCTCAACTCTCGTTTTTCAAGAGGGTTTACAACCTCAGTTAAAGCAGACCAGGTGTCATGGATAAATCCACGGTACTGCACGCGTACCCGATCCATAAAAGCTGGATATGTTAAAATATGGTCTGACGTAGACAAACACATGTAACTAAAATGTAAAAGTATGTTCATATTGCTGAGTGTATGAGAGAGCTGTACCACATAAGCTGATTAGATCTCTGAGACAAACCCACGCGGGAAAGGGGGCCTTTTCCTTCCCGCTGAGATCCACAGACCTAGGCGGAGTGCAGCTGCATTCTTTCTTAAACCTGGATCTTGTAACTGTGTGCTGCAGACCTTTACTCGTGTTATGTGCTGCTTTCATATCCTCCCTCATTAAATGCCCTTACTAAATTGAAGTAGAATTAAGTTGTATAAAATTATTTTAAATGGAGAGTTCAAATCCTTGATAGTGAGAATATTAGGAGTAAAACGAGAGTTTTACGACCAGAAAAGATGAAGAGTGTTCCTTGATCTGGTTCACTATTTTAGGAAAGAATCGCAAGTAGTGACACTTCTGATATAAGTGACACTTCTGATAGAACGGAGGTTAAGGAGTCCGCCGATTGGAGAAGAGGGGAACCTGTTAGCCGTGGGTAGAGTTACTTAAATGTCTGCATTGAATACCGATCGAACGATATCTACTGAAGACCACGTGAGCTCGTCTGTGCCTAAGTAATATTCAGTGACCACGGACAGTGAGGAGCGCCCACTGAGCGCCTCACTGAAGCCGGTCTTCGAAGATGTAATTTTTCCTGCCAATAGAGAGCGACATGATTCCACAGCACAGACGCCGTACTTCCTTTGCGTCCGGTAGAGGGCAGTGACGGCCACCCCGCAGCCCTGAGACGTTGCTGCTCCCTTACAATCCTCTCCTGATTCCCGGCATGGTCAAAGGCCAAACCCACTTGGCCCCAAAGCTCATCAGACGCCCAGGCTTGATTGCTAGGAGGTGAAAAACTTGTGAGGACTCAGAGAAACCCCGTTGACAGTCCACATTCTACACAATTATCAACTCATTTTCCTTGCTCATGAAATTTCTGTTAACTTATAACAGGTGACTGGGGCTGTCTATATTTAGAGGATTGCCTAGTAACCAAAGCTGCAGGACACATGAGATGGTTAGGGTTTCTATCACAGACGGAACTTTGACATTTCCTGATTGTAATCTGTTTTCATATATTAATATTCAATTTATCTCAGTTTTATCAAGTGCTTAGTATTTTCTTTTAATGGGGAGAATAAGTGATAAAAATAGACATTCATAAAACTGGAATCCCATTAAAACGTATATATAACTGGGATAAGTGGGGAAACATTGTCCAGTAGAAGATATGGTGAACTTAGATTTTTGAGACTAGGATTTGCAACTTTAGCTATGTCTGGTGTCCTCGAGTAAACCACATATCCCCAGTTTCCTCATCTGTGAAACACAAATGATAAGACATGTCCCATTTCGTTCACGGACTGTGTGAGGCTCACATGAAGTAAGGTATTTGGAAATTTTCTGTAAATGGAAGTGTCTTGCAAATGTAAGATACTTTATATTTTTGAACTCAAATACAATATTTTTTGGAAAAAATAATAAATGTTGATTGTAAAACAATTCAAACAATCCTCAAAACGACAAAAAGGAAACAGTCCCTCCAAATTCCACTATTAAGAAATTATCACTGTTAATATTTGAACATGCTTTCAGACATCTCTGCATGCACATATATACATATGTATATAAACAATGTTTCAAAAATTGAATTGTATTATACATTCTATTATTTAAATGCTCCCCCCCCACTCAACATTGCAGTAATCATAGCTAACAGTTATTAATCTTTAACAATGTGTCTAAGCCATTTATGTGAATCCTCATTTAATCTCACAACCATGGCATCAAGTATGTACTTTTTTCTTTTTTAAGATTTTATTTATTTATTTTTTCCCCCCTAAACCCCAGTAGATAGTTGTATGTCATAGCTGCACATCCTTCCAGTTGCTGTATGTCGGACGCGGCCCCAGCATGGCCGCGGAAGCGGTGTGCGCCTGGGATCCGGGGCTGCCAGCAGCGGAGCGCGTGCACTTAACCGCTAAGCCACGGGGCCGGCCCTCAAGTATGTACTTTTAATGGAAAGATAAGGGAACTGAGGTTCAGAGACGTGAAATAACAGATTTTCCAATTTTCTGCAATTTTAAGGAGTTTTACAATTAACATATTTCCTTCTGCTTACAGCTTTTTCCACTTTTATTATTATCTCTTTAGCACCCTGTTTGTTAAACAGTAGCAAAATCAAGAGGGCTGCTTGTTTAAAAATATCAATTATCACACCTACAAATCTCTGAGGGAAGGTATAAGAATTGGGATTTTTAAACAAACTCTGCTAGGAAACTATGTGCACAATCGTGTTTGAGAACCATAACCTTGGTTTAAATTGCTAGATTGCGATTGCTGGATCAATTTTGCGTTTGAGACATAATGACAAACTGCCCTCAGAAATGTCACACCAGTTTACAGTGCCACAAACGGTGTGTGACTGATATAGTTTCTTTGTTTGGGTCTCTCTGTATTCCAAAAGATTACCTTGTAAATTACTTCTTTGTTTGCCATCAGGACAGTAACTTACTTGCAGGCTATTGTGTGTGTGTGTGTGTGTGTGTGTGTGTGCATTCTAAAGTCTGAATTTGAGGTTGAGCACTTTTCTTCAAGCATGATAATCATTTTGAGGTTCTCAGGAACCTATCTGCTTATTCTGTTCAGTGAGAGCCCCTCTCTCTCAACTCAACACCCTCCCTCGTGCCCCACTCCCTTTCTGGTCTCCAAACCATTGTCTTCAGGGACGAAAAAACATGCTTTTCTAAAATTACACTGGATAAATGATGGTATAAATTCTGCATAATTAGTCCTTACAGATGGAAAACAGATTCTAGTTCTTTCCACCAGAAGTCAACTATGATTTACCCTCCACCTCCCTGTCTGGTTGCCCTGTTTATACCATTCTCAGTCCAGAGCCCTTCTGCCTAATTCTCCAAAAATTCTTGGTCCTCCCAGCTTCCAATCTCCCGTGTCAAAACTAATATCCTCCCTCTCAGCTATGTGAACATTATTCCTCTACTGGACCCCAGATTTTACCCTTTAGCTTGGTTGAGCTATTTAGTTATAATTTCTAGTTTTTCGTAAAGCAAGATTCCCCTCACACTGAAGTTTTAAATAAAACTCTTTTTCAAAAATTGTCTTCCTTGTCCCTAGAAAACTAGATTTCTTTTAATTTCTCTGTCCTTGAAGTAAAAAGTTATTTTCTCATCTAAAGGAGACAGAAAGACTTTTTTACTAATTCATTAACAATTAACCCTTAACAATTAAACTATAGACATCTAACGAGTTACATGCAGACGTCTGCCTAAGAGATCATGTGCTCTGGAATATTCAGTAGGAGGGTGAGTCATCATCTCAGACCTTAATATAAAGTTTATATTATTCGGTTATGAAAATAATTATGTCTCATTGTCTATGGCTTTAAAAAAAAAACTTCAAATCTATACACAGAGAACAGAGCCATATAAAATTAGACTTGGGTAGGTTACCTGTACTAATGTTGCTTCAAATGAATAGAAAAATGTTTTCTTCTTCCAGTGCGTTTATTCAAGGGGGAGCTTGAATTCCAATGCAGATTTCTGAAGCAAATCATTTTACAGAACGTTTCAGATCAGAGAGTTTTTAGTCCATGAGTGAGAACGTTAATGTGAAAGGAAAATGGGGTAATATGAGCAGAATGTTGGTCTGGGATCCTGAAACTCTCCCTCCCCTTCTCGGAGCATTTGTTTCTCCTTGGGGCTGTCTCTGTGCAGTCCATAAAGATACTGATTTGAAATTCCAAATATCCATTGAAGAGATCATATAAGAGACTGAGGAAATAAAAGGAGTATATTATTTTGACTTGATAGAGTAGAATTTTGTGCAACAGCAGTTCAGATGAAAAGCTGTATCCACCTAATTCAAATCATGTGTCAGATTTTCTTAGAGTGAGGGCACATGCACACAGGAATGCCATTAAGTTCCAGGGAAATAAACATTATTCTGTGATTTCCAGTACTGCTACTTTTATTTTTCACCGTTTAGCAAACACCAGTCTGGCTTAATTCTGGCGTGGTCCCAACCTCGAGAACATAGTATTCAAATGAGCACAGAATTGTCTCAGGGACATGGCCAAGTCGTTTTCATACCCATGACATTTTCCACGGAAGATTTGTCAGAACACCTCCCAAACATTAACTGATAAAAATCACAGCCTCCTTCAGAACTATGAACTGTATTCTGGTTTCAGAAGAGAAAACTAAAACCCTTTGAGCTATATCCATTTACTGCCTACCCTGAGAAAACAAGCCATTGTTCTTCTGCCTATACAAATGACTAATTTGACCAATTTTTTCCCCTGGCTTGACAGTATCTTTTATTGAACTGATTGAAACGACCAGATGTTTTGGCAGCTTAAGTAGACATAATCTCAGAGACTCAATAATTGACTTAAGTAAACCTATCGGGATGTGGACTGGCAATAGAATTGGGGATTCTCTGTTCTTGATGACTTCAAATCCCATGTACAAGGGCGGCTGCTTGTGTAATGGAAATGCATAGAGGTTGGCACCTTCTCATTCACTTACTTTGGTAAGGTACAGCCTATTTAGATCTGAGCATCTCTGTAACTTTTGAAAATAAGCAAGGAAAAGCTTCAGCATTAGAGATCTATAAAAATTGTCTTGAGGCTGTCTGCTCAAAGTGAAATGAAATATTTTTCTGCATAAAAATCCCCAGATGAAAAAACTTAAGCAAAATTTCATTTGACTCATTATCCAGAAAATGATATATTTGCATTTTTCTTAAGTTTTTGAGTATTTTATATAAAAATGTTTAATGCCAGAATTTTCCATATTATTTTTTGATTCTCCATTTTGCTTTAAGCACATTTGCAGTGTTGTAATCTCTCTTGATGATAAAAATATTCATTATAAATAGCTCACAGAGGTCAACTTTCTCTTAAAAGCCTATCACCATGACAAATATTTCAAATTGTGGTTTATGTCTTAGAAAAAGAAACAGTCCACATTACTTTCCATGCATGAAAGCCTGGTAACCTAGGCTGGGCACAGCGCAGAAAAAAAGTACAAATGTGAAACTTTGGGCTAGACAACTCACTTGGCTCCATTTTCTTTTTCCCCCTCTAAGATTCAGGATTTCTCTTGAATTTGTTTAGTAAGGAAGATTTTAAAATGTCTCTCCTTTCCCTTTTTTTTCCATTCCCTTTTCCTACCCCTCTCTTCATTCCTCTAAAAAAAGTTTACAGAGCATGGACGTGCACAAACACACACACACACATATATACCCTCTACACTTAGACCAAGGTAGGCGATTAGCACCCGTGTCCAGGAGTTTGTACAAACTTCCTTTTTCTTAAGAACCTGGAAAGCAGAGTCCAGTACACTCTCTGATTGGCACACTGCACCCAGTGTTCTTGGTAAATATTACTCTGTATTAGCATAACAACAATTACGCCAGCAAATTTCTTTAATCATTCAAAGGTGTCTGTGAGTGTTGTTTTTCCTTCATGTGCTCAGAAGGCAGACTGGCTCCACAAGTCGTTCCCTGCGCCGGCTGACACAGGAACCTGCTTGTCGTTGATAACAGGCGATGAGAATGACCCACCAGTCGCTTGTTCTCTTTGAAATCCTGCCTTGCTGGGTTGCCGACTGGCCCTGTGTTGGGGAAGATTACAGAGAATTCACGTGAAACCTAGCCAAGGGCTGCTTGAGGCAAAGGACAGAATAGAAATGTTTTATGAGAAGATCCGGATGAGACATCACCCAGTGGGTGCAGGATCATGGCGTTTTTTTGCAGACAAAAAACGTAACAACTATAAACGAGACAGTCTCTTGAGAAGTGCTGGTTAGAATGATTGACACCTGCAGATGTGCGGAGTCTGTGGCTCTAGGTGCCAGATGTTAAGTGGCACTTAGGGACTCTAGGTGGCCAGGGCCATTTCCTTTAGTTAACAATAGCCCAGCATTCCTACGCCTGATCATCTCACTCTTTATTCCTTTGTTGTGAACATTGAGCAAAAACCAACCCCAAAGAGACGTGAAGCAGCATAGGTGCTGCTGCTTTTTAAAATGCAGTCTTTATTCTGTGATGGTTTTTGATAGCCAACTGCTTATTTTACTGAATTCAAAGTAAAGGTGGTGGGAAGATTGGCGTTTCATGGGTTAGTGTGGTGCACACAATCCTCCCTGGAATCTTCCAGCAAACCTCTGAGTTGGCCATCATCACCCACATGTTGTGGTTGAAGACCAGCGGTCAGGGAAATTGCTGAGTGATGGGGCTGGGAATGGAACCCAGGTTTGCCTGACTCAAAAGTTCTTTCCACGTACACCAGACAGCCAGGGCACCGCTCCACTACGTATTGAAAAGTGATTCTTCTCTCTCGTTGCAGCTTTCTTATTAGTGGTGGGATATCATATGAGAAAAAGGAATCTCAGAACCAACGGTGCTCCAAACTTCCATATCTATTTTCACAACATTATGACCAAGATAGGAGTGATTAAGTTTTATTTTCCTGGCTCTATCAGTTGGCATAATTGAGGCACACAAGCTCTTGGCAGAAAAGAGCTATTTGATGTCAGGATAATACCATTAAAAAGGGGAAATAATCAGCAAAATAAACAGTTTTAATCTGTATACTAAGCTTCTAAAAATAGGGAAACATTTGGATGATTTACTGCACTTTCACTCTTCATGTAAATGTTCTGCGCTCTGTAGATACAGCCATCATCTTTTTTTTTTCTCAGTTTAAACTTTTCCTCCAGAAAGATGTTTTGAGAAAGGATGGAAGGACCTATTCAGACCTTTCCAAGCCTATTTGTCAAGTGGATTGCATTTGTGGTCTCTTTTAAAAAGATGCTTTACAATGTATGCGAGCAGTTTTTGTAAATTAATATCATCATTAAAGATAAGCTGGCCTCCTGTACCCCTCCTTTAACTTCTTGTTATGTGAGGCTGCCATGCTGGGCTCCACAGACAGCAGTTTTGTCATGGCCCTGGGGCCCGGGGGAATATTAACTTACAAGGCTTTCCATATTTTGCTTTTACATTTCTGAAACTATTTCAAAACTTAGCCACTGAAATGCAAGTTATTAAATACACTTTACTAGAATGTAGGAAGTGCTTGCGTTCCCCCCTCCCCGCTTCGGAGAAAAGATGTTTGGGAATGAATGAGTGGACTTATAAGACTTATGTCCTGGCTTCTTTTGAATATCTACATCGACACATAACCCAACATAATAAAAGGAGAGTTAAACTAAAAATCAAGCTGTGTTCCTCCAGGGTTAGATCTTAGATGCAATTTAAATGTCCCCCTAGGATTTTTAAAAAAACATTTTGTTCTATTACATTTCCTGAGTTCTAGTTGAGTGGATACTGAGTGTGAGCTCTAACGGGAAGGAGGGAGTCTTTGGCTTCTAGTTGTCAGAGCCTCCTAACCTTGCAACGGAGTCCTTGTCCCCTTCTTTCTGGCTGGGCTCTCTCCCCAGGAATCAGGTCCCAAATTGGTGGTGGTGGTGGGGAGGTGCTGATCTCCCGAAGCCTCCTGGAAGGTGTGAATTTTTATCCCTTTCCATGCCTGCTTAAGGCGGGTCGGTGCAGACGAGTTTGTTCCTCTCTGTGTGTGTTCCTCCTGGGTACAGGGCAGACACTGCCTGGCTACAGTCATAGGAGGCTGCAAAGTGTCTGTGGGTCTCCAGCAGCTGGAAAAGGTTTGAGTCTCTTTGGCAGATGTTTGCTGTTCCAGCCACTTCATTAATGTTGGAAACTAAACCCTTGACTGTTCCTGACCAAGGCCCCACTTCGTGATTGACAGCTGGGGTGTGCTTCCTCCCACAGAAGCCCCTTACAGACTGAGAGCAGAAAAGGGAGTGAAAAGAGGGAGATGGGAGCAAAATGGGAATTCGGCTAGATATCATTGCTAAAAAACAAAGTATCAAGGAAGGAGAGGGGGAAAGTCTGAGTCACTTAAGGAGAAAGACAAATTCATTACAAATAGTTAAGATTTGAAGTCCCATCCTGGGCTTGGGTCTTTCACACACATGATATAATTATCCCAGCTTTCACGCGTTCATTTATTCCTGACACATTTACTCAGAGCCTGCTTGTGCCGGGTGCTGCGCTGGTACTGGTGATACTGGATGAATAACAACACAAGGGCATTGGCTCACTAGGAGTTCATTGTCCAGTGGGTGAAATAAACATACAGAAGACAATAACAGAGTAAAGGGACAGCTAAGATAGAGGTAGAAGCCATCGAGGACAGCATTGGGGCGTGGGGAAACAGAGGAGGTAGCATTTGAGATGGGTCTGGAACTAGTTTTTCAGGCAGAGAAGGCGAGAAGGGATGGCGTGTGGAGGGCATTCCCATGAAGGGAACAGCTTGTGTGAAGGCATGGATTATGAAAGGCCAACCTTGTCAAGTAGATATGATTACCGTTTACAAATGAAAAACCCGAGGTTCAGCTTCGTTTATAAGCGACAGAGAGCTCGAGGCTCCAGACTCCAAGATCTGGAATCTCTCTCTTCACTACACCTGGGAGACATTTTGTGTTCTCAGACGCTTTCTGAGATTTCTTGCCTCTGGAGTAGAAAATAGTAAAGATGGAAAACCCAAGGAGTTGAATCGAAATGTTTCTACTTCTTTAGCTGTTTAAAACACTGCAGACTTCAAAGGACAGTCTGCAGGAGAGTCTGAGCGAATTTTGCGTGTGTGGTCGAGTGAAAGTCGGCAGGGGTGAGGAGTGAGGGGGCTGGAGGGCGCGGCCGGCAGAGGCGAGGCCGATTAGGCCGGGCGGCTTGGGCTTCGGCGCTGTCCCCGCTGTGTGCAGCCTTCCGTGAGGCAGCGCCGCGACGCAGGGGCACAGGAGCGCGGCTCCAGATCGGGTTTGTAGAGAGGGAAGGAGGAGAGGAAGAGGAGAAGAAGCAAGGAAAGGAAGAGAAAGGAAGAAAGAAAAAGAGAAACATGGATGGAAGATGGGGAGAAGAAAAGGGAGGACAGAAGAGGGAAAAAGAGAAGCGGGGAAGTTCGACAAAGGAGAGGAGGTCGAAAGTGCTGGGAACAGTGGGGGAAAGGGAGAGATGGGAGGGGGAAGAGGAAAGGACTTAGTGGTGGGGAAAGGAATGAGAAGCCTGAGAGGGGAAAATAAGTCTAAAAGAGGATAAAAGAGGTTGAGGAAAAGGAGGGCAGTGCACAGACAGGGCCCCGAAGAGTAACTCGGAGTGCGCGCATCCCGTGAGCGCACGGCAGGGGCCTGACACAGAGTCCAAACGGGTAACGCTCAGTCCCTCGCCAGGGTCGCCTGGTGTAATGGAGAGGCTGTCGCTCAAGCGCTGGGCCGCAAGTGCTCGAGAACGCCTCGAAGTCCGCGCTGCCCATGGGGTCGCCCCCACACCGCGCCACTCTCGAGTCCCGCCAAAGACTCAGTTTCACGGCGGCTACCAACAGCTCCGCACTTTCCAGGGGAAAATATAACTCCCCACCCAAGACTGTCCCCGGCGCGAACTCCGCGCCCCTGGGACCCGTCCCCGGCTCGTTGCGCAGCCGCTCTCCGCGCCCAGGAGAACCCCTTGGCCGAGGCGCCGGGCAGCGGTGCCCTGGCTGAGAGCGGCGCGGTCCTCCGCCGCGCGCGGGACAGCGGACAGGCCGCTGGGGCTGTTCACCAGAGGCGGGGGCGCGCCCGGGCCCAGCGCGGCGACCTCCCGGCTTTGCGGCTGGACGCGCGTCGCCGCCAGGACCCCCTGCCGCCTCTGCATGGAAAAGGAGAATAAATGAAAAGAATTCTAAATGGAGAGGAGAGGGGGAGAGAGCCAGAGCACACACAAACACTTCGGTAATGAAGTTCCTCCAAGACGCATTGTGGGCCACGTCTAGTACTGGGCTTGGATTCGGTTATTACAGCCTATTTTCTCTAGGTGCCTAATGATTAGTTCTCCAGGTGTGCCGCTTCCCTCTGAATTGAACCACCCGCCCAGGCGCGCGCGTCGACTTGCTTGCGCGCGACTCGGGATCCTGGGCGAGCAGCTCCGCAGCAATCCCGCCGCGACTCGGGGCGGCTTTCAGGTTTTGAGCGAGGAGATATCACCAACCCTCAAAGCGGCCTCGGAGAAGGCCTTTCGCGTCTATAATTCTCAGTTTCTCTATCGTGCATTTTTCTTCCGGCACCGCGCACACCAATTCCGAGACAAAATCGTGGGAAACCGCTGCCACAGTGCGACTTCCGCCGACCGCGGGGCGCTGAGGCAGGACGCAGGCACCGGGAGCTGTCCCGGTCGCGGACCCTGGGTGGGGGTCCCCCTCGCCCACCAATTCCAGTTGAAAATAAAAGTTCGTATAGATATTGATTGGAATAGACTCGGAGGTCAGGAGCCCAGCAAGAAGAAGGCAAAATACCTAATAAACACGTGTCTTTGTGGCTCCCCAAACCCCACGCGTCGGGAGGGACCCGGGGAACTAAAGCCGCGTTGCCGGGGGTGTCCGGCGCTGGGAGAAGCCGCGAAGGGGGCTGACTGCCCAGGGGCCCGCCGGCACCCTGGAATTGCGCTGCGCTGGCCCTTCCGGCGACGAAGAAGTTTACAGAGTTTAAAAATAAAAAAGAACGCAGGCTTTTGTTGATTACCTTTTTTAGAAAAGTTTATTATTGGGATAACGGACAGGCAAACGGTTATTTATGGTTTGGGATCTCCGTGCGGCAGTCAAGTTTGCCACCTCAGCGCAAAAGCCCCAGGCTCGGCGCGCGCGGGCTCGGCGAGCTGGGCACGGGGCGCGAGGCCGCGGTGCTCGGGAGACGGCCCGTGGGGGTCCGCGCGGGGAAGGAGAAAGGCACACTGGTCCTCGGGGGCGCCGGCTCTGTGGTCCGCAGTCTTGGGTGCCTCGGCGAGGACTCGACTTCTTTCTAGTAGGAGACCTGGACGTGCCCGCCTGCCGGGTTACCGGCGGCGGGAGTGGGGCCCAGCGGGTGGCAAGACAGAGCGAACACGGTGCGCGGGGGACGCGGCCTGCAGCAGCCACCCGCTGAGGCCTGGCCCGCCAGCAGGGGCGGTGCGCGCTCCCCGCACCGCGCGCACACAGGAGCGCGCACACTGCGCACACACCTGGAGCTTGTCCCAGGAGGGGGGCGGGGAGGAAAGCCACAGCGAGTGTCTTAAAATAGAGAGGCAGGCGGAGAAGCGCGAGACACTGAGAGGCGGGTGGAGGCGAGCGAGAGCGGCGGGCACGAGGCGCGCAGGTCCGCGCCCGGGTTGTACAGGCGGGCAGGGTGGGGTGGGCGCCGACGCCCCTCGGCGGCCGGCCCTCAGCGCGACTCCGCACCGGGCCCTGCAGGAAGCGCGCGCTGATTGACAGCTGCGCTGTCCCAAAAAGGCTCCGCGAAGATGCTGATCTGCGGGTGGGTCTAGACGCGCGGCCGGCACGCCTGGTGTCCGCTCCCTCCGCGCACCTCCCGAGCCCCGCCGCTCCCCGGCTGCCCAGGAGCGGAGCTGAGGCTCCCGCGGGCGCGCCAGCCCCCGCGGCCCCAGCCGGCAGGGCAGTCGCAGCCGCGCTCAGGCCGGCGGGCGCTCGCCCCGGCTCACCATGCACTGCCACGCGGAGCTGAGGCTGAGCTCGCCCGGCCAGCTCAAAGCAGCCAGGCGGCGCTACAAGACTTTCATGATCGACGAGATCCTTTCCAAGGAGACCTGTGACTACTTTGAGAAACTTTCCCTCTACTCCGTGTGCCCGTCGCTGGTCGTGCGACCCAAGCCCCTGCATTCCTGTACCGGTAAGACGCCCCGCCGGGGATTAGTGGGGTACGGCAGCTTTCCCGTACGTATCGGGCGCTTCACCGCCTCTATCCTCGCACCCGAGGGCGCGAGGAAGGGGCCCGGGGATTCTTCCCCTGTGCCCTGCAAGGGGAACTAGATTCGTCAGCAGCGGGCACTGCAAAGGCGTCTGCACTCTGGGAAGGGCCAGGCTCGGTGTCCAAGGCAAGGTTGGAAATGAAGCGAAGGCAGCGAGCCCCTAGGAGCGGGCCGCTTGTGCAACGCCTGCTGATCCTGCTCGCAGGAGAGCGCCTCCTCCTTCCCAGCGCCGCTGTGGCTCAGGCAGAAAGTTCCCACTCTTGACCAAGTTCAGCGCCTAAATTAGTGTTTCAGGAAGTAGCGTTGCTTCTCGCTTTAAGTTGTCCAGCCTCCTCCTGTCTCCACTGGGAATTGTACAAGCAAATCAGTATCCTGAGGCTCTCAGGAAAATCCTGAATTCACTGAACTTTACTTAAAAGGCTCTCCCTCTGGAGAAGCAGTTCTGGAACACGTCTTGCGGTGCAAGCTGAGGTCACCCCCCGTTTGTTTTTTTTTTAAGTGACTAAAAAACAATGATAAAAACATTCTTCAAATCTGGTTTCCTTTCTCCACGAGAGCTGAGATCAGTAGTAAAATTAAAGAGCACCTAATAAATATATTGAAAAAATCTTAGGTTTATGTATAAAATAAATCCGAAGGCATTTGTAAAACTTGGAGTGCATTAAGAGAAGCTCCAGGTTTCAAAGTGCCCTGGCGTTATAAGGATTTACCGAAGTGTAGGTATAACAAACACAGAAGTTGAAGCCGTTCTTATCAAAAAAGTTATTGACTGAGCTTTCAACTAAAGGAAGACATTTAGCATTTCCAAACCAAAAGAACCTTCCTTTGAGGTTGTTGGTTGCATGGGTGGCATGAAATAAATTAATTTAATTACACTTACACTGAAAAAGTAAAGTGAAGAGCTAGCAGTGTTTTTTAAAAAATTATTTTAATGAGTTCATTTTGACTTACAACATTGTGTAAATTTCAGGGGTCCATCACTATATTTCAGTTTCTGTATAGATGCTAGCAGCGTTTTTGAAAGACATTTTTGGAACATTCAAGCCAAAAGCTTCTAGTGCACGATCCTTGGAATCCTGTATTTTCTGTTGGTTCTATTGATTGTCCCTGTAGGACAATCAGTTAATATGTATGTAAATTCATACAGTAAAGTTGTTTTAAAACCAAGATGCGTCTACATGTATTTGGTTATAAAATGAATACTGTATTCACTCGCACCTTTGTAAAATAAGCTTTGTCTGTAAGGTGGAATTAGGCCTGATAGCTCATAACAAGACTTGTAATTCTGAATTTTAAAAACCAAGAAATAAACAAAACAAGAAACAAATAAGAAATTTTAGAAACAAGACTGAGATGCATAACACTGATACTTTACATTTATTTGTGTGTGTGGCGTTCGTGTACCTTGGATGAGTAGTCTACATTTCTACTGGAGAAGGGAGGCGGGCTGAATCTTGTTTTGAGCATAAAGAATCATTTGCTACAATAATTCAAATCTCTTTGAGGAAGAAGAGAGGATCCCTTTTGATCATAAATCTCAGTGCACCCTGCTTAGACACTGCCCACCTGGAGGTTCCCAGGGCAAAAGAGAACCACCTCTCCTGAACACCCAGGTGTAGCGAGTGCCTACAGTGACTTTTGCCCCGCATTGACTTGGAGGCCGCTTTTCTGGCATTGAGCAGTCACAGAATTGGATCATAGAAGAAAACGTGCCAGAAAGAGAGTAATAAATAGCCTCAGAAAACAGTGATCAGTCATCAGTGGAGGCTGAATAAGTTCAATGTTTAATTGAACCCTGTATGGGAAATCAATCAGAGGAAAATAAAAGGATTCATATGTAGTTGTGTGAGTGTTAGTGGTGAATTGCACGTAAGTTACAAACTGGAAGTTTTGCTCAGTCTTGAGCTTTTGAAGTTTGTCAGTGGTTTGTGGGAGGGGGTGGTTCTTGGCAATGGTTTTCTTGCCCTGTCATTCCAGTGCTTGCTTTCTTAAGATTGTTTTTTTGCAAATGTGTTGTGATTTTGTGCTAGTTGAGATTTAGAATAAAGAAAGTGGGATTTGCCAGTGGAATTAAACCCATAAAAACTGGCTACAATTGTCCCTGCTTTCAGATCATAAGCCTTCAGTGGGTTTACGGTTACAGTTAAAGCCTTACATGTATTAGATCATGGGAATCCCATTAGTGACTTCTCAAGGGTTTTGCAAATACCATACTTTCAAAGCATTTTTGTTGTTTTTAACAGTACTGTTCAAGATCAAAAATCTTAGATTGGATGAACTTAATCTTTTTTTTATTAATTAAAAACCAGCACTAAGTTGCTGGCATCTGTAATGAAACTATATATATATTTTTTGCTGGATAGAGATAAATATTTAGCACTTTTGGTGGAACCAATGGGTAAAAAGTTCCAATCAAGTGAAAAGCATAAATTGGAATTAAAATTACTGAACTTTCTCATCCTTTGGTTTGCTGTTTTAAGATTTAAATAACTAATAGAAGTGAACTTTGTCAGGTAAAATAATGAAAACTAAGATAAAAAAGTTACCACCCTGCACAGTAAGTATGTACAATTGGGGTGGAAAGAAAGCTACAGCATTTAAAAGCCTCTACGTAATTAAAGCATCCATGTTGTTTAGATTTGTACCGAATCTCATCAGGTGGTGTCTTTGGGTTCATTTTTATCACAGAGATTGGGTGTCATCCCAGTGAAAAATGAAATGAGGTGTGGACGTGTATAATGACTTCTTTGGGAGTCAGGGAGCCAGCTGCTGCTTCATGGAGTTGCCTCCAGTGATTCCTCACATCTCCGCTGGTGAGATCTTTTGTTGGCGACCAAAACCGTAGGGTCTTAGGAACCTGAGAGTTGGGCACTGGAATGTTAATGGAGAAATGTAAACTGGGGTTTGGGAAAATGATCATTATCAACAAGTGTTTGTATGTCTGCAAGAGGCAGCTAGGCTTTTGTTAGCAATTACTGATAACGGCTTCTCCTATTCCCATTCTAAGGGTAAATAAATCGAGGGGTGCACAGGATATGGGACTCATCCAGGGTTGGAATATATTTGGAGCTGAGGTCTTTTGGGATCCTCAGCTGTTGTCTCATTGCTCCTTAAATTTTATAACTCCTTTGTTAAATAGAGAGGTCGAAGGGTTCTTTAGGAGTCAGTGTTACCGAGTGAATGGTTCCTTAGCAGTTTCTTCTCTGGCTCTGATTTTCCTAATAATAAATGGGAAAATGATTAGAAATTTAGTTCTCAAGTTAAAACATCTCTCCAAATGTCTATAACCTTCAGTATCTTTTAATTCAAAAAAAAGTTTCATACAACAAATATTTATACTTGCTTGGTGATGGCACTGCTATTGTGTCCATTAGTTTTCAGTTTATTCTGAATCTTGACTAACAGTTGGGATATTTAAAACATTTCTCTGAACTGCTTGTAGAACCACTGACAAGCCCATCTTTCTCGTTCGCTAGAGTCTATGACGGGCACTTTGGAATTGGGATAGGGGAACGTTATGACCACTTGATATTGTGCTCACCATATGGAATTTTCTCTTTGAACTCCACTTAAAGGGTGTCATCATCAGCAAAATTGTCATATTAACCTCGCTAAATACAGCTCAAATGAAATTGTGTGTATAGGAACTCTTTTATGAAGCCAGTTTCCTACAGACACGCTAGTGTTCTTGTTGGCTGTACCTGTGGAGTGACAACTGAATTTGTGATACAAGCGTGGATGGTATCAAGTTGCTCGTTAACACATCTCAGAAATCTAAGTGAAAAGATGGTTTAATATATCCCAGGAATATATATGAAAACAGTAAGGACTGTAAAAGGTTGTTCAAATTCTCAAGAGATTAAAATGAAAAAAAGGAAGGAATAGGGAAGAAGAAAAAGAGTAGGTTTCTTTGAAACTCTTGGAGCCATTTGATTCAGCTTGTATGTAGCACGGTGTCCCTCAGCATGGCTGTGCTGGCAGAACAAAGGTGCCTTCTAAAAGTCTTCGGTCAGGGCACAGAGAATAAATGGCTAATGCTGATTTTACTTAGACACATGCTGGGGCCCCTTAAGGGAAGAGACCCAGAGCCTGGCCCTGCCCAGCACTTAGCATTCACTGTAGAGGACTGAATAAATGTTAAGTCTGACGTATTTTTAGCTGTTATTCGCAGTTTGTTTTGAGGTCAGGGAGGAAGAGGAACAGAGATGAAAGCTATGTAGGTCACAGGATCCAAGGCTCCCTCATTAGTATGAAGCCTGTGAACTTTTGTGGGCCGTGGAGCCTGCCCTGCCATACCTGCCCCTCGTCCTGCTCCAGAGTGAAGTTAATTCCGGTCCTACGGCTAAGCCTGTTGACGAACTCCTATCTGGAATATAGTTAGAGGGCTGCAAGGGTTTGGCTGAGGTGTTTAGATTTTAGCCTCATTTTACGTTCTTTTTTGGGGAATACTGTATTACGTTCTGGTCTCGTGGAGCTGGTTTTCGTGTGGCACCAGAGGTGTCTCCCATGCTCACAGCTGGGTTAGCCTTCTTCTAACCAAGAGCTTCCCGGAGCCCATGGGTGCTCACAGAGCTGTCACGACTCACCCTGCTGCCAGGGCATACTTCTCTTGGAAGCAGCATGACAAAGAGAGAAAAAAAAAGAGGATCGAGGATATTTGGGTGAAAACTCCCTACGTGTGGCAAAGCCCCTCTGTCCCGCCTGGCCGGTGCCTGCTTCTGTTTTAGCTGCCTGTGAGGGTGGAATTGTTTCTTCCTCCACAGCTCGGATGACAAGATTACAACTGACATTAGAATTCATTAATAATGGGGTTCAGATCAGGACCTTGTACAAACTTGGTGATATTAACAAAATAAATATGGTTTATTATTAATAATTTATTATTATTAAAATGGTTCCAAGAAGAGAGTTTTTTTTTTTTTTAACCTAAAAACCTTTGCAAACCCTCAGGATTTAGTTTATTATTATTGCAATTTAATAACAGTTAGAAAAAGAAATGTCTTGTTAAAATTAATGCTCTAAATAAAAACACAGTTAATTTTCCATTACAGTGTCTAATTACTCATCATCACCAGGGCATTTTTATATGGCAATTTAACTTCTTGAAGGTGGAAACTTGGCACACATTTAGGGAAGAAAGCCGTGCACCTTGATAGACGTCAGAAGATGGTCTAATTATATTTGGGCTAGAGTTGACTCTTACACATTATTGCTCTGAAGAAGAGATGAGGATAGAAGCCGTCTTTCTTTAGTTGCTAAGGAAAGTCTCTGGTTTCTTTCATGCCAGTTGAAATGAAATATGGAGGGAGATAATTCTGAATGGTCGATGATGTACAGGTACATCTGAAAAGGGACCCTGCCAGTCACCAGTTGAAGCTGATGTCAGGACTACTTGATAGGCCTGGGGGACAGCTATATACGCTTTCTGACTCCACTGGCAGAGTCCATAGAGATGACCATGGCCCTTCTCCAAGGAAAGGTTAAGATGCAGCTGAATAGAAGCCAGTCTAGAGATGTTAAGAGTCCAAGCAGAGAAGCTTATGCGGGTCCTTTATTGCGTCTCTCTAGCTTACCAACATGGCCTCAGGAACATATTCTTCTGGATATTGGGGATAGATAAGTATTTTCATATTGTGCATTAAATAGGATTGGCTGCCACCTAGGTGATGTCAGTATACTTTTGGTCATTATTAAAAAAACTTCAGTGTGTGAAAAGTGGTACGATGATTGTCATTTCACTTTTCTTACTCAAGGATCGCTTATGACGTGGGGAAATGGAGTGGTCTTGGTCCTGGTGGAATCTCACAAAGTCATGGCTGTGCTTCCTTCCGTCTCAGGAGTACCCACCAGGTCCCTAATACTGATGGACCTGCCGCATCCACCGTCTATCTCCCTCTTCCTGGCGTTCTTTTCACTCTGTAACTTAATCATTGTTGAAATTCAGGATCATGGTCATTTCACAGATGAGCTGACAGCCACTTGTGGATTGAAGGAAGTGTATCTTCAATGTTTAGTTTAAGCAATATCTAGGGGAATCAACTTTGCACTTTTCCCTAATGATGACTTATAAACAACGGAGTCTGAATATTATGTCTCTGTATCATGGGGAAATAGCCTGGGCAAGGAGAGTTGCAGAGACTCCTCTTCCTGAGTCCTGCAGTATTTATCCCAAAGGGAGCTACAGACTTGGCAGAAATGCTAGAAATACTTTATACCATGAACTTTCTTATTCATGTGCGTAGTGATAATAGAAATAGTGACTATTTTTTGAGTGCCTAACATGTAATAGGCTCTGGTCCAAGTGCTTTATGAACAGCTTCAAATCATCCCTAAAGAGACAGGTATTATTATCTGCACTTTACTAATGGGAAGCTGAGAAGTTAAGTAACTCTCCCAAAGTCACAGAATATATAAAGATCTCTTACAAAGCAATAAAAAAAGGCAAGTAGAAAAACTGGCAATTCATAGAAGTGACGATCTAGATGGCCACTAAACCTGAAAGGATGTTCTGCCTCACTGGTAATCAGAAAAACAAATTAAAAAAAAAAGCAAATTAAAATGAGATAACCATTTCATACCCATTAGAGAGGCAAAAGTGAAAGAATCTCTGATAGTATTGATTGCCAATAAGGATGTGGAGCAATAGACGTTCTCATGCGCTGATGGTGGGAGTATTATTTGGTGCAGTTACTTTGGAGAGCCATGTGGCAACACCTGGTCAAGCTGCAGACATGCACATACCCTGCACCTCAGCAGTTCCACCTCTGTGTTGATGCCTTGAGAAGTCATTTTATGTGTGCAAAAGGACACATGTATAAAAATGCTCATTTCTACCTTATTTATGATAGTGAAAAATCTAAAACACTCTAACAGCCTGTCAGAAGGAAAAAAGATAAAATCATATGAGCTACATTCATGCAATGAAATTCTATGCAGTGATGAAAATAAATGAACCAAATCTACTTGTATTAATATTGATAAGTTTTAGAAATATAAGTATCAAGTTGTAGACTGATACAGTCTGATACCATTCATATAAATGCTTGAAAACATGCAAACTAATACTATATATTGTTTAAGGAGGCAAGGGCATGGGGTAGGGAGGGCTACCCACAGGTTTTTATTTTCCTGTGTAATAATTTATTTATTAAGGAGAAGAAAAGGCCTAATGTAAATATGGCCAACCATTAAGATCTGACAAAGACTGGTCATGGGTTCACAGATGTCTGTTACATTATTCTTTGTACTTTCTGTATGTTTAAAATTTTTTTATAATATAAACATTGAAAAATGATAGTATGGGAGACCCCACATATCGATTTAACTCTTGACCTTGTGGAACTTTTGATGGCTTTCTTAATAGCTTTTCTATCCTGAAACAGAAGCTTTTAAATACAGAGCTTGTTCTACACAGTCTTACAGTGAGGAGGTGAGAACACTTTATAATTAGACACGTGGACAACTCACACTAAAACAAGACTGTGGCTTCTGAGACTGGCTCTTGGATCTCACTTACCTTCCTGGCTGGGTGGGGATATTATTTATCACCAAGATAACTGCTGTTCCCCCCAGTAATGCTTTGGCGTATGAGTATACGATGTTTGAGCTAGAAGGAGTTGCTGGTGAAGTGTTTGTCTGTTTTTCCAAATATATGTCAATAGTCATGCAAGCAACAGTCCTTAGGTTTTTTCCCCTCTTCTTAATGATGTTTAAAATCACGATAAATTGCCCTTTATTGCATTGTGCTTTTATCTGCATTTGCTGAGTTGATATACCACCAGTGGCCTTTGACCAGTGGTCCGTTGCTATTGACAGTTTAACTTAAAAAAATTGTCTAGGGGCAGCTGTGAATACCAAAGAATCTAAAAATGTTAAAATGTAGCTTCTTAGCAGGCAAGAATAATGTTGATACTGGCATCTAAGCTGGCTGAGTTCTCTTTATATTCTGTAAGCATGATTTGATTTTAAACTTTGTTGAGTGTGTGGTATCAGGATTGTTAGGAAGGGATGGAACCATTACCATGGTAACTGCACAGAGAGCTGTCTGTGAGGGATAATAAATGGTCATCCTGTGGTTTGGAGCAGTTAACCTAGACCACGTGACTCTACAATGACAACTGTGGTGGCAGATGCTTTGTTCAGCCTATCTTAACAGCCACGATGTTTTCTTTTCTCTGCAAAATAGTTCTAATTTAGAAATATTGCTTTAAGACATTTTGACCAAAATGTGGCTGTTTGGGAGTTCTGTGTTTCTGTGTCCCTTTGGAGAGAAGGTGTTCCTTAGTGTGGGTGAAACCGTTTGTACAGTCAAGTTTGCTGAAGCGTTTTCCTTCCCACACCACCTTTGTCTGCCTGAATATGCACATAAGCAGAGAAGCGAATGAATCAGAGCATTTTAGGGCCCCCCCCCCAACCATCTAGAGCCAGTGTCGCTGTACTTTCTTTGGTGCTTGGCAGTGCAACCACGGTCAGCAGGAATTAATGACCACATCCAGAGGATTGTGGCCAACTGGACATGACTGAAAGGACAGTGGATCTATCAGATTTGTTGCCAGTGAACAGACTTTCATGGGCTGTAGGAGCGAGTCCTGCGTTTCACCTTGCCTAGAGAGACACACGTACTAGCTGGGGTGAATCAGCCGGGCTGAAACTTTCACTTGTGTCATTCTGCCGACCTCCTGGATCTCTTCGGTGAAATCTTACACCTCATAAAATGGCCCAGCTAGGCTCGAGGCTGTGAATGGAGGAAACATCATCAAGAAAGACGTTCCCAAGAGCTGCTGTGCAACTGTATAAATAAGAGAAAATAGAGAAGGACTGGCTCCTGCGACCCCTGCAAGTCTGTTCACTGGCAACAAATCTGACAGATCCACATTGGATCTTCTCTTTGGGAAAAGACAAGTGAGGACTCTGGATATTTATGGTAACTTTTAGCAAGTTTCGCTGAGGGAGAGAGAGGAATATATTTTAATAAGGTTCTCATCTAAGTCCTTTCTTTTTCAGGACAGAAATTTTATTGAAATAATTGGTAAATCACCTTAAAGAATATTTTGGGGAGGATGTTGTTAATTTTGTTATCCCTGGATATCATGGCCACTCATTATTGTTCTTAGCGCGTTAGACAACTGTGTATCTTGGAAGCATGTTTTCAGTCCTCAGTTTAGAGTACAGCATAGGGGAATATCCTCTTGGAGCGCTGACTTGTTGTTTTTGTTTTTTTTACTGGGACATTGAGCCTTGGCAGTTAGAACAATTAGCTGCATAAACAGAATGTGTTTCACTTTTTTGGGAGCTGCAAAATAGAAATAACAATAATTATAAATGGTAACTGTGTGCCAGGCACTAGATGCTTGCCTGCCTTAAGGCATTTAAACTAAATGGAGACTCTATATGAAATACTTATTATTATCAATGCTTTTCAGGTGAGGAAAGTGAAACTCAGGGAGGTTAAGAAATAACAACAAAGTCATATGAGTGAGTTGCAGAGTTGAGACTGGAACTTAGGTCTGTCTCTTTCAGTATACAGTTCCGTACTATATATAATCATATGAAAGTATGTAAATTGGAAGTCCAGTCTGTTCCTTTCCATGGAGGCTCCATACTATATCTAAGCAAGGTCCAATGAATGTGCCAGCTCTGTAGGTATTTATTTTGAACCCATTAACTCCTTTACACATATTTATAATCATTTAATGTGTGCCAGTCAGTCTTTCATTTCCTGTATTATTTGGGTTTCTGATGATTCCAGACCAGTTCTAAGGAGCAGTGCTGTCTTTGGAGGAAGTGAGGTAGTTGGGAGATTGTAGACCTGCTGCTGTCTGGCTGTGCGGCACTGAACTCATCTCATCGCCTCTGGATGTCAGTGTCCTTAACTGTGTGACATTCCCAAGACTCCTTTGGTCAAGATGCTTCCATGAGCTGTGGTTCTCTGAATAAGGCTTTTCTATGGGAGTCAAGGACAGAATTCACGTTCATTCATTCATTCATTCATTCATTCATTGTTGTGAACCAGACAGAAAACACTTAACAACTAAATGCCAGCCAATTGCCCTGAGAGTTAAGACTTGGAATATTTTTCATGAAATATTATTAAGTTTAGTGAAAAAAAAAAAAGTCTAGCCGTTTGTTGGGCATCACCTAAAAGAATAAGAGACTAATTTTTTTCAGATGATGACCAGTTGGGCTGGGTTGGTTTCTGAGAATCTCTTTTTAAAAAGCGGTTATAATGATTATAATGAAAAATCTATGATTATGATGAAAAGTCAAGTTTGGGAACCACTACCGACTGGTGGTTAACAGCTTAAAACTGAGATTAATGTAATTTATGCTCTATGACTCAAATACGTGGAGCCGTTTAGTGGAGGGTCCTAGTGTATGGACTTTGAGTCAGGTAATCCTGGGTTTGTTTGCATTCTGTTATCTGTGTCATTTTAGGCAAGTCACTTAATCTCTCTGACACTCAATTTTCTCATCTATAAAAGGAAGATAATTAATAATAAACTACCTAATAGGGTTAGTCATGTAGGTTAAATGAGATAATGTATATAAAGCTCTTAGCATAGTTCCTGGCACGTAAGTTCTCAATAATTGATAGCTTCTATTAAAAATAATTATCTTATAATAATAACCTCATCTTGGTTGACTGAAGCATAGCCCTTTGTAGAAAGATCACTATTCTTGGTGAATTAAACTCAAGAAAAATTAAATATCCTTAAAAAACCACTTCACTCTAGGGTATGCTTGTGGGTTATGTAATTGCGCTAGCTGCCTTTTAAGGCCTCTTGCAACCTGGGTGGTCTGTGAGCTGTTGAAGTTCAATTCTTCATGCATTGGTGTGTTTCATTACTCCCACCTTTCTGTTTTATAATGTGAATTCAGAACTTTGTAAATTCATAAATGAGTGACACAGGTCAGCACTACAGCATCACAAAATGTGCTTTGTTAATTTATTTTTTACAAGAGTCGCTCAGGATTAAAAACCTCTAGGAAATGTTTCATCATGCAGCTGTGTATCTCAGGAACTGTTTTAGAAAAGTGGCAGAATTTCTCAACAAGTTTAATTTCTTTACTTCTTTGAAGAGTAAAGTTAAGAATAGTCTTTTCTTTTAGAAAGAGAATATTCTTATTCTCTTATTTCAGAGTACTAAGAGAGAAAAATAATTCAGTTGAGACCTTTTCTCATTGGCGGTGTGGAAAAGGTAGCAGTCTGGGGGATAATCGTTGTCCTAAAATATTATTGGGTCTGCGATTCAGAGGGAGTTTGCGATGAAGCCCCTGTTTTACAGCTTTTAAGTTGCTGGTGGGGCTCATTTATGGTTGTGTTCTAAGTGGTAATGATAACCATCGTGTGGAAAGGGCTGCATGAATTTTTCCTGGAATGGTGTTTCAGTAGTCTCCGGTGTCTTAGGAAGTCTAGTATCTGCTGATGAAATACTTTAGTTGGGGAATCCGCTCCATAGTGTGAGGGAAGTTCTCTTGATGAGGAGTTCTCCCCTTCCATGGTGTGAATAAAGCCCCAGTGAACAGGGTGCTACCTCTGTCCAACCATTGATAATGATGATTCCTACAAGCAATCTCTAGTGATGTCATTCCAGGTTCAGTGGGCGGGGGCCAGGTGGAAGCAGGTGGGATAGGACATGTGGGTGTGTCCTTATGGCTGCCATGGAGTGGTACTGATTTGTGTAGAGAGGATTGACTTGGTCCCCTAAGTTCCTGAGAACCATTGTTGACATAGGACTCGGTTGGAGATATGGATCTTTGGCAGCTTGTTGAGAATATTCTGTTCAGCCTATGAATTCAGAGAAGCAAAGTACACATGTTTATATTCCAGTAGGAGGGGAGTAGGCAGGAATGGGTGGGAGGTGGGAGGTGGGGGTGAGAAGGAATGCTGGCGAATGGGGGAAGAAGAGTCAGGGTAAGGAAACAAGTTATTCAACTGAAGCACGGATCCTTACATGCTTGTTCAGCATTTGTTGTCCCAGTAGGAAAACAAATTTAAAAATGAGAATGGAATATTTCATTTTGGAAATTGCCCTGTGAGTACGTGCTTATTATCAGAGGTGTTCCTCATAACTGACAGCAGTCGATGACTTCTGATTGGGCAATGGCCTGCCCAGCCACACGTGTTGCCTAGTTATCATATATCTTAATGATGCATTGAAGAATTTCATCATCCTGGGTCACAAGAGATCGTTATTATTATAATACAGTAATACTATTCATGCAGTGCCATGCAGGACATCACGTGTACTTGATGTAAGCAGGCAGTGTGGAGCAGAGTGCAAAATGGAAATCCTGTCAGAAAACCTCTCTCTTGGGCCCTCCACTGACTCATTCTGGGACATTTCAGTGCCTCAGTTTCTGCTAGTGATAAAACAGACCTACCTCCCCAGTGTGTTGGGGAAGAGTGATTGATTAAGGAATATTAATTTAATGCTTTGAAAATGTAAAAGTGTGGTGACCATGCAAAGACTTAATATGGGGGAAGCTGTGCAGTCTCAGGGGAATTACATATCTTACTGTGCTTTTCTAGACAACCAGACCAGAGGTAGCCCAAATCAGGCCTACCACCTGTTTTTCCACTGCTATGAGCTAAGAATGGTTTTGCACATTTGCAAATTGAAGGAAAGAAATCAAAAGAAGAATAATATTTCATGACATGTGAAAATTATATGAAGTCCAAATATCGGTGTCCATGAAGTTTTATTGGAGCCCAGCCACGCCGTTTGTTTACATACTGTCTTTGGTGGCTTTCACCCTTCAACAGCAGAGGTGAGTAGTTTCGACAGAGACAGTATGGCCCACGAAACCTAAAATATGTACTGTCTGGCCCTTTATAGGGAAAGTTTGCCGACCCCTGAACTAGACTATTGGAAGCAGGTTGTGAAATAAGGTTATTACTGATCCACAACATATGGTGTCATTCTAGGCCACAAAAATACCTCCTTTGATTCATCACAGGCCAGGGTTCTGCTGTTATCTTGTGATGTGTGAAAGGCCTGAAAGTGGGAGTTTAGTGGGGAATTTTGCAAGGACTCTCTTAAATTGAGATCAGGCTCTTAGCTCTAAGGATTCTAGAAATAACACAAGATTTTCTACACTAAGAGAAGGGTCAAAAATGTATAAAGTGATTAGGATTCAACTGAATTTTGGGGGGCTTTTCTTTGCTCTTCCAACCCTCTCTGATTTTCCCAGAGGAAATCTGAGGATGACAATTTATGAGAGGCTGGGAGTATCAAAATTACTGACATTTTTCAATTTGAGGTTTGGGTGACATTTTATATGCTTCTTATTTGACTTTAATTTGTTGCCCATCCCTTGAAATAATAGTAATAATAGTCAAAGTTACACAATCACATTACCACAGCCCCACCTGGAAGGGTTTGCATAGCTGGGTAAAGCACTTAATTGCTATCTTACGTTCTGCTGTGGAAATGCACGTCTATAGGTGCCTGCTGGAATTCTCAGCTATTCAGGGTCAGGGGCTACCAGACCTTTCAGGAAGGATGAAGCATCATTCTCTTGGTGCCTCAGTTGCTCTGTTATTTTCGTTTCGGCACTTGGGTTAGAGTGAGGCTTCAAGTCTCCAAGGCAGCTTCTGCTAATGAAGCCACTGGGAAGTGGGAGATGTGAAGTTTGTCTGATTCGACTATAATTTCCTATTCATTGTTGGGTTTATCCAGCCACTAGGCTGAGAATCCTTTAGATTTAGCCCTTCCCACTAAAATGGAGTTGGAGAGGGGTGTGTCCAAGTGGAAGGCGGATTAACTTCAGAGGAAGAAATTACTAATGTTGCTAGATAAAATTCTACCTCAAAGAGAAGTATGTGTGACACAATGCTACATCTGATTTTCTTAATCAGAGATGAAGTTCACAAAACGACAATAATAGTAAAATAAACATAAAAACAAAAATAAATAGAACAGCAAACACTTATGTAATACTTACTATATACTAGGCACTGCTCTGAATTCCTTACATGAATTAACTTATTTTAATTCCTGCCACAGTTGTATGAGATACAATTATTCTTCTCATTTAACAGATGAGGAAACAGAGAGAAGTAGAGAGAGAGGTCTCTTGGGTGGAATAGTACAGAAGAGGAGAGGAGAAGGAAATAACATTCTAGGTTGTATAGAGATTAACTACTTCAAGGGATAATCTCTGATTTCTACAATGCTAATATAGGGAAAAAAAAAAAAAACAAAACCCTGCTCAAAAAATAGGGATGGAGGAGCAGAAGAGAAATCCAGACCTTGTCACAGAGGGAACTCTGTTGCCTAATTGGGAGCTTAGACTCCTGAAGAATTTCTTGTTTTTAAAAACGTGGTGCTGGGTACAGAGTATATCTTAAGCAATATTTAAAAATTTTTTCTGATTTTCTTTTATTACAACTCATTTGATTTTCCTTACCTAGTTCTCTATGTCTAGGCTGTAAAACTACTCCTGAATGATTAGGACATATTTTTTCCCAAGGAGCAGTAAAGTACTTACATAGCTGAAGTCCTAGGGAAGGTGTCAGTGTCCAAATTTGCAAAGTGGTTTAATGATGGACACAGTTCAATATTCTATCCATTATGCTTTACTGCCTTAGGTCCTGTTCCAGCATGGATATGATTTAAATCAACTTTATCATATTGTTAATATTTTAAAAACTAAATCTTGGTAGGTAAAAATATTTATAAAATATATGTGGGATATTCAAGAATAACAATACAGTGAACTCCTGTTGTACCCACCACTCAGTTTAAGAAAAAGAACACTTCTTCAGAGATTGCCCAGTGCCCCTCCCTGACTCTGCCCCTTTCTTCTCCCCCATTAAAGGTAACCCATATCTCAGTTCTCTGTTAGTACCTTACTTTTCTCTGTGGTTTTTCTGTATGTTTGCATTCTAAATCATATATTTTGCTTTGCTCATTTTTTAACTTTGTATAAATGTAATCACACTGCATGCACTTTTTGTGACTTGCGTTTTCACAAAGCATTGCGTTTTCAAGATTCATCTGTGTTCTGTGTAGCTGCAGTTCACTCAGTTTTTCATTGCTGTATACTATCCAGTATATAAATACACCACAATATATTTCCCAATTCTGTTGATAGACTTTTGGGATGTTTCCAGTTCTTAGTTTAGATATTGCTGCTTTGAACATTCTTGTTAAATTCCTTTTTTAAAAACCAGTGATCAGGAGGACTCATTTAAATAGTTTTTCTATGAAAAGGATAGCTTTACAGTTTAATGAAAATTATAATATCTATTCCTTGAATAGATACATGTAGTTTTTATTTTGGGACACATACTACATATTAAATGGGTTTATTGTTAATTGATTTTTTGGTTAATTTTGTCCAGAATTGTCAATGATTTGTATATTTTATTTTCTAGACAAATCAAAGCATTTATTGTAAAAATCACTGGAAAATAAGTCTGCCCAATTTTACAGTAAAAATTTCATAAATATTTTAATTAAATAACAAGTTTGAAAATACTAAATAATTTAAATTAGAATGGGAAATGCTTTCTTCTCTAAATTAAAAATTTTCTTAAAGAAGCTTTTGTCATCTAGAGCAAAAAACAAAAGATATTGGTTATATAGGTAAGATGATCTTTGCCCCACTCTTGTGTATTTGTAGACTACAAAAGAAATTTTTATTTTTAATATTTTTCACCTTAAAAAGATAGACCTTAAAAACTTTTGGAAGTAATCTGTAGGGTTGGGCAAAGGCACAGAGGGTTAAAGCAAGTAGAGTCCACTCTGGTTTTTTTGACTGGAAAGAGAACCGAAGCCCAGAGTAATTACATTACTTAACCAAGATCACAGCGAGGCCTGCTATGCCTTTTAAATACAACGTCTCTAAAAGAGCTATATGAATCTGTAGTTCCATTTCTAAATTAGAAGCCACAAACTTCTTTTCATAATAATATTTTTTGCTTCAGTGCATCTTAAATTTAGTATCATTTAAAAAATAAAATCATTAATAAAATCTGTCATGATAGTTTGAGATTTGATTTTTAAAATTGCTTTTCTCCACCCTGTCGACTATGCTGACCCTAGAGAGATTTTATTTAGTTCCCATAGCCTGGTTTCTGGCAGTGACAATATTTCCATGGTCGTACAACTCCACTGCTGCCGGCGTGTTCGAAGATAAGCCCTAAGCTTCAAGGATCCTGCCGTAGTGTCAACACCTAACGGCACAGGCCTCTCTTCAGCAGCTTGTCCGAGAACTGCCCTGAGGCTTTCCCTCCTAAGGAAGCAGCAGCTTTGCAAGAGAGATCTTAATGAAGTCATTTGGATTAGACTGGGTTAGTGGGCAGTAAGTTCCATGCATTTAGGGTTGGGTGTGAGGCTTTTAATGTTCTTGGAATCTCCCCTGGCCCTCCCGTCACACCCCTCCAGCCCTGTCCCTCTGCTCCATCCTGAAATAGCCATGGTTCTGCATGGAAGAAATTTACTCCTCTAATCCTCATGAGCTGGTGAGCTCTACATTTGCCAGGGGGGTGGGTTTTGACTTTCTTCTCCTTAGGGAGAATCTCTGAAAGCTTAAAATCAGTTTTAAGAATGTGATGGGAATGCACCAGCACTTGGAGTCACACCGCAAAGATTGAGTTTCTGGCTCGGCTACTTGCTTGGTGACTTTGGGTAAGGTGCTCTATTTTTCTTGGCCTCTCTTTCCTCAACTGTGAAATAAGTATAATAACACCAGTGCTCCTGGGTTTGCTGTAGAGATTGAATGGGCTAAATCTCCTGAATCTTACACGGACGAAGGATTTCACGTCTGAGATAAATTTAAAAAAAAATAATACATATATATATAAACAGTAGGAGATGTATGTGTATCCTACATGCTTTCTTATGTTTCTGCATCAGACAGCCGGGGAGCATGGCTGCAAGAAGCAGAGGTACCAGCGGTTGCTAGCTTCATGGCGTGCCCCTGCACTGTCGCAGGCCTCTCCCCCGTGCTCCAGCAGCCCCAGGCTTAGCAAGTGTAGTATCCTGAAATTTCTTGTTTATGTGACTCTCTCCTGTGGGACTCTGAGCTTCCAGGAGGCAAGAGTTGTGCCGTATTCATTTTTGTATCCCTAGCATCTAGCATATTTTTGGCACATAGTAGGCACTAAAAACAGTGTGGTTTTGACTTTACTAAACTGTTGAGATTTGTCTCTGCCTGGAGTTTCTTTACAGTACTTTTCTTACAGTATGCAATAGAGTTTTCTCTTGCCCAACCTCCCCCTGCTCTCTCCACACAATTGAACTTTCTCCTGTCTAGGGACCACCTTGATCCTACAGTTTTCAGATGTTACTGCTCCTCTCCCTCCTCTGCCCCACTTTTTTTTGTCTAAGAATTTATAATATGCAGCTGGTCACACTTAGCTAATAGGCTTTATTATCTGGAAAGTCTGCTCCAGTGTGAGAATCCTTACATTTGAGGCCTTATTTATCTATATTAAAGTGTCCACTGCTTTTTAATTCTCTAAGTTCGTATGATTGTACTTCACCATGAGGGATAATGGTTCATTTCAGTTAATCTACAAGACTAACGTGTAACCTATTTGGGTGGAGGACAGGAGTTAAATGGCAGCTGTTAAACAGTGCATAGCAACTCCTTACAACAGCTTAAACATGAAAAAGGACTTGGAGTGATAGAATATGCTGCAATTTGATGAGGACACTGTGTGCTTCAGGACATGGGATTTGAACTTGCAGTTGTAGACAATGACTGTGCCTCCTAAGACCAGAGCCCCTGAACCCTTAGCCCCGTGATGCCCCAGAAGAGAGGCGGGGGAATTAGCGGCAAGGGTCCAGTCAGCTCGGGAGCTTTACACTCTGTGATCACACACCATCCGTTCCTCCCTCCTTTCCTTAAATTTCCATATGATAGACACATATAGTTCTTGCCACCATCATGTCCCATAAAGCTGATAATCAAAATAATTGCAAAAGCTTTTAGAACTTTTAGGAATGAAAACTGCTAAGAAACTGAAAGAGTTAAGTCACCTAATGCATATAACTGGTATTAAACATCTTTTCATGAATGAATCAGGCCTATGCTAGCAGATATTGGAAACTGCCCTGAAAATGTTTATAGCATCATTTAAGAGTGCTGACCTATTTGGAAATAAAATTATTAATGAACTCACCTCTTTTTGTGCACAGGAAATTATATAGGTGGCTGTGATTTTTTTGGATTTTGTACAAAATCAGATGCTAAACAAGTTTATCAAAATTTACAATGTCTACCATAAAAACCTTAGTAAATTTAATTTAACCTTTAAATGGTAGAGTGATTCTCACTAAACTTTCTGATTAAAACAAGGAAAAGCTAACAGCCCTTATTGTTTCAACTAGAGTTTGTTAATAAAAAATTTATTGCGCACCTACCCCGCAGGTGTTGTGCTAGGAATGGAGGATGATGATAGAGCGTCAAGGTTCCTGCCCTCATTCTTGTGGGAGACACAGATAAATAAATATGAAGTCACCGGTACAACATCATATGGCAAATTGCATGATGCGGGAAGGTCGGTGTGCTGAGGGGCACTTAACCCAGACTGGGACTTGGGGTAGCAGTTAGGGAAACGCCCGGGAAGGCAGCCTCTGAGCTGAGACCTGCAGGATGAATAGGCAGGCTGAGCGGAAGCTATATCAGAGGCAGAACGTTTCTAAAGTGATTTCCTTTTCCTGAATGCTGTAATAAATATAATTGAACATTTTTTGATGGTTGAAGATCTCATGACCATCAGAGTAATTATTATTATTATTTTATTTTTTGAGAAATATTGACCCTGAGCTACCACCTGTTGCCAATCCTCCTCTTCTTCTTTTTTCTCCCCAAAGCCCCAGTACATAGTTGTATATCCTAGTTGTAGGTCCTTCTAGTTCTTCTCTGTGGGATGCTACATCAGCATGGCTTGATGAGCAGTGAGTAGGTCCACGCCCAGGATCCGAACCGGAGAACCCTGGGCCACTGAAGCGGAACGAGTGAACTTAACCGCTACACCACTGGATCGGCCCCCTGGGTAATTGTTTTTATCGCCAGTCTTTATATAGTGTTGTAAATGTAGTTATAGAAAATATTAGTAGAATATTAATGATAACACTATATGAAATGTGTCTTTAGAAGTTGTGTTTTAATAGCTAATTTAATACCTGTGTTTTTTTTAATATTATTTTGTTCTTTAATTGAGGTATATTTCATACACAATAAAATGCACAGATGTTCAGTGTACAGATTAATAAGTTTTGACAGGTATATATACCTGTGTAGCTGTTACCCAAAGCAAGATATAGAGTGTTTCTATCACCCCTGGAAGTTTCCTTGTGCCATTTCAAGCCAATGCTCCCCTCCCCACCTTCACCACACACACTCATCCAGAGACAACAGTTCTTCTGATTTCTATTGCTATAGATTTATTTTCCTGCTCTTGAACTTTACATAAATGGAATCATGCAGTATGTACTCTCTTATGTCTGGCTTCATTTGTTCAATATAATGTTTTTTGTTTGTTTTTTTTTTATTGTGGTAACATTGGTTTATAACATTATATAAATTTCAGGTGTACATAATTATCTTTTGATTTCTGTGTAGGTTACATCATGTTCACTAGCCAAAGACTAATTACAATCCATCACCATACGCATGTGCCTAATCACCCCTTTCACCCCTCCTCCCTTCCCCTTTCCCTCTGGTAACCACCAATCCAATCTCTGTCTCTATGTGATTGTTTGTTGTTGTTTTTTCCTTCTGCTTATGAATGAGATCATACAAATACCTGTGTTTTAATACAACCTAATACTTGTGTAGTAGGACAACGCAGACCATTAGGCTGAATTGTGTGTTTTTGAATCATAACTTATTGTTGCTTCATAAATCCATTATTTTTCCTCCCTTTTCATCATTGCTGCCTTGGAGGGTCAGGATATTATCCATGTCTTTTGATGAAATTAGGGCTTTGTATTTTACCAGGACTGGAGGCTCTTTTGATATACTGAGTTTACTTGTAATTTTATATTGAGCCCCTAGAGTGACATGAGTAAGTCATTTCACTTCTTTTGAACTCTTTTTCAAGAGAGATCATGCTCATTGGTGAAGTACTTGGAGGTTCTTAAATATCAAATAGGAAACTTAGGAAAACACAAACTGTGATTATGTACATACAAATGTTTGCCTGTTCCCAGCAGATGCTCAATAAATGTTTGCTGAAGTAAATTTAATTGAGAGTTTAACCATTCACAGTTCATTTTGTAAAGACTTAAAATTCTAGTTGCAACAGGTAAATTGAAAAAAATATATCATTGCTGCTCCCATTGGAATTTCTGTGTGAATATTTTTGATTCTGGTTCATTCATCATTTGGTTAGCTATGTTCATCAGAATCTGCATGGGAGGTCAGGAAATGTGTTAGTTCACTTTGTACAGAACACAGTTCAGCACCATTGGCAAAAGCTGAGTTTGATTTCAGTTCTAATACTTGGCTTATGAAACCTCAGGGGAGCCGAGTGGTCGTGGTAGGGTTTGTGAGAGAAGAGGCCTATATAGCTGTGAGTTTTCTTGTCCTAAGAAGGCTTGGGATAACTATGTTTTGTTCCTTCATAACAGAGTGGCTCAGAGAAAATCATGCCGGCCTACTCTACCTACTTAAGCTACCATTTTGGTAGTTCACCTGTAGGGATGTTTTCAGAAAGAGAAGAAGCATAACCACTTTTGTCAATAGCTGTTCAAGGAACATCGTGACAGACTACCTACATGATGGTCCGTTTATGTAGATGAGGGTCCCTGGATCAGCTATGTCTGCCCAGTAGATTAGCCCATCAGTATTGCATTTGGGACGTATAGTACCTCAGCACTGTAGCCTCTCCTGGAATATAGTTAAGTAGACAGCTTATCGTTTGGATTACTTTTCTCATGGGAAGACTTTACGATTGACTAAGAAGGTAAAGTGGAAGGACAAGTGGTTCTGGAGAGGCAAGAGAACAAGTTTGACCTTAAGCCAGTGCTGCTTCTCTTGAATCTTGAGAGCTGGTTGTTTGATTAGAACCATCAGCCTTTAGAGGAGAAGGGTACTAGTGGCTGCTCATTTAGTAAGCACCTTCATTTGGCAGAGGAGAAATAGAGGTTGAAATTAGCTCAGAAAACTTTCATTGAGTGCCTGCTCTTCGCCAGGTTAAGGGAGCAGCTACAAAGATGAGTTATCCCCTCAAAGAGCTCACTGAGTAGTAAAGGGCTCCAAACATATAAAGTCAATTTAAATACTCTGTGGAGAGCACCATGAAAGGTGAGCACGGAGGCGCTGCGGGAGCACAGAGGAAGGGATCTAGGTCAGTCCGTGTAGGAGGCAGCAGGAAAAGGCTAGGAAAAGTTTTATGGATGAGAAAACCTGAGCTGAATCTGAAAGGATGAATAATAATTAGCCAGGAGAATGAGGCTCCTGGGAGTGAGGCTGGGGGCATTCTGGGAAGAGGGGAAAATGTGACCAAAGATCAAGTGGCTTGAGACAGCAGAGTATGTGCCTGGGAGCTGCAGGCAGGTCAGTACTAACAGCATGTGAAGCGTAAAGAGAAAGTGCTGAGAGGTGAGGTTGGAAAGGAAGGGGACCCATGCCATGGAGGTCTTATTCTCTAGGCTCTGGAGAATCACTGCTTGGGTCTAAGCAAGGGAATAACAGTTGGATTTGGGTCTGGGGAGAATCATCTGGAGGATGACTTTGACAGGGACAAGACTGAAGGCGAACCAGTTGGGAGGCTCTTGCCATCATCCAAGCAAGAGATGATGAACCAGGGCAGTGGGAGGAGTGGGCCAGGGGTTGAGCCTTGGGAATCCCAGCATTTAATGGGCAGGAGAGAATTAGGAGCCTGAGCAAAACTCTGGTCAAAGAGATAAAAGAAAAACCAGAAAAGAGTGTCAAGAAGAGACTTTCAAAAGGAATAAGAGATCAGCAGTGTCAAATACAACTGAGGGATCCAACTGACTAAAGACTGAAGTGTCCAGAGCAGCACTACTCAAAGTGTGGTGCGTGGGCAGGCAGCACCAGCAGTATCTGGGGGCTTGTGAGGAAGGCACATTCATGATCCCCACTTCAGAGACCCAGTCTGCATGTGGAAATGGTTGTTGATGACTTGACCTATCATTTTCATTGGAATGGTTGGGACAGAATCAACATTGTGGTAAATTTGGGAGTTAACGTGAAATGAAAAAGTGGAGATAATAGAGTCTTGCAAGAAACTTGGCTAAGAATGTAAAGAGAGAAATTGTTAGGGACAGGTATAAGTCAAGAAAACACATTTTTAGCATGGCAGAGACTAGAGCACCTGTTTTTGGGCTTTAAAGGAAAGCAGAAAGATGGAAGTTTATGATAGGGCAGGTGGATAAGAAAAACAAATATGCAGAAGACATAAATGCCCTTACATAGAAGTATATGAACAAATGTCAATCACTGTAGTGGGGGATGAAGTGAAAGGATCGCTGCCCTGGACTCGTGAGGCTTGGCGTTCAGTTCTGGCTCTGTTTTTCAAGGTGTCTTTGAGAAGCATCATGTGTGTTCATAACAGCCTGCAGCTTTTTAAGGCACAGACGAGATTGGAGTACTGAGTTCCTCACCATTAAGTGTGTAAGTTTGGGCAAATTATTTAGACACTCTGAGCATTTGTTTCCTTATCTCTAAAAAAGTCATATTAATACCACTACACAGGATTGTTATGGAGATTAAATGAGAAAGTGTATATGTAAACTCTTGGGTGTCCCATACTAGTACAGACATGATAAGCGCCCAACAACTGTTTGAACAAATGATTAGTGACTTGGTATAAAAATCAGTGCATGACTACGTAGGCTGTTTAATATTGGAGTGTTGCAATTTCCCCATCTGTGAAAAAGGGCTCATAATAGTGCCAGTGCCCTCTCATTTATAGGATTTTATAAAGAGAAAAATGAACTATTTATGAAACACTTTTATGAAACGTAATGTTTCAGAAGTTAAAGAAAAATTTCACAATGTTTGTAAATACTGAGATTTTAGTGGTCAGAGGATTAACTTGTTGATTAACTCCTTTTGTGACAGGTTCCTAGTAGATCCTCTAAAGGAGAAAATATCATTTAGTCAGTCAGCAACTGCTAATGGAATGTCTAAAGTATGTAAGAAAACATTCTAGACACTGAGGGAGATGCAAAACAAACACACAACAACAACCCGTGAGGAGCTTAAAGTCTGTCAACAGATAAGCCATACCAGGAAGGAGGTGATTTGGGCCAATTGAGGAGCTCAAACGGTGCACAGCAAAGTTGTTCAGAGGAAGATAGTGTTGGCAAATCACTTCTTTATGCAAATGCACAATATTTGGAGAAATCTGCATATACCAAGACCAAGGTGGAATGCTAAAGGTGTCCTTGGAAAAGGTGTTGCCGTCCCTGAGCTGGAGGGGCCTCGCCTGGAGCTTTGCTGCTTTACAGAGCTCTGCGCGCCAGTGCTTTCTCAGCCTCCTTAGGTTGCTTAGTCAGGAGTTAGCTGTTTGGAATGGTAGTCACTGTCAGTCATTTACTTAGAAATTGCTTCTTCCTTTCCACTACTTCTTGCCTACAGATTGGTGATGGAAGAAATAGAAGTGGAGATAGTAGGGCAGTGTTGCAAACTTAATTTTTCTCATGGAAATTGGGTGATTTCTGTGTTGTCCTCTTGGAAGGAGCCATATTTAAAGGCTGTGTGAAATCTGGATCTGCCTCTGGACGTTCCCACATCCATAAGGCTGCTACTGGTTTCTCAGCCTTCAGCCTTCCAGTGGCAGACTCCATTACTGGACCACCATTTCCCGACATGCCCTACTGCCTTTGGCCACAGTGCTCACTCAGCACAAGTGTTTCCCAGGCCAGTGGTGGTTGTGCGGGGCCTATCCCTGCTACCACACATGACTGTCCATTTTATGTTTACCATATAACTGACCGGCATTTCCTGCTATAAATTTGGCGTGGAATTGCAGGTGCCTGGACGTGAAAGAAGGAACTTAGCCCCAGCCCTGTTTCTTGCTGAGATAGTCCTTGATTGCTTCCACTGCAAGTGGATTTTGGATCAAAAGACAACTTGTACTTTTCTGAAGGCACAGAAAGGTCAGTAGGGTAAGTATAGCACCAGCAGAAGGGTTAGGGTGCTGAACCAGGAACCCATTCTAAATAATGATTTGATCAAAGCTTCCATGAGAGATAATCTAGTATCCATTTCACGCTGAAATGTCTCAGAAGGAGAACTGTTGAGACCCATAGCCACACATGCTGACACACAGCCATTTTGTTACAGTTCTGATTGCTGTTGCCACATCCTGAAGTTAAACCCCAGTCAGGTTGGAGAGGGCATCACGGAGGCCCCAGGCTGACGTGGTGAACAATGCCCCATTCACAGGCTCCAGGGGCGGACCTGTCTCGTGTGCCAACCAAAATGGTGCTGGGAATAGATGTCACTCTCTAGTCTTGCTTCAGGTGATTAGAACCAATTAAGAGGGTGACACACAGTAGAGACCAGGAAAGATAACACAGAAAGCGTCAATTTTTTCTCCTTGGCCCAAGAGAGAAAGCAAGTGTTTGCCATCTGCCTGCTTCCCAAGTCCGCTGATAAACTGCCAGATAACTTTAGTTTGTCAGTTGACCTTTCTGGCTCTTCTCCTCCTTGGTTCATAAAACAACAATGATGCTACCTGCTCTGTGAGAGTAATGTTGTCTTAATACACCTGGCGGGAAATGCTTTGCTGTTTGGAGAGCCTAGCTGTTATTTCATGTTTCATTCCCAGGAAAACACAAAGCCTGTCCATTTGGTGTGAGCAGTGAAAGGAGGATTCCAACAGGTGCCATTGTAAGCTTTCGGGTGGCGGAGCCATCGGAGGGCACCAGGCTTGTTTTGATCTTTGCTCAGATGGAAGGCTTTAGTGGAATACCCTCTCAGGCTGGTGAGGGGACTCTTTGATCTCCCTTTGCCTAATAGGCAGAACCCTCTTCTCTGTTTCCTCTAAGGACAAAAATAAACAGAGAAGCTGAGTTTGTGAACAGCTGCGTAAACAATGCAATTTGGAAGTATGCAAAAAATATGTGGGTTATATATACATTCATACATATATCCTCTTGATCCGTGTTTTGCGTCCTTGTGACCATCGCTTGATCTAAGAGAGATTTCCATCGGATGCAGTGATATCCAGTCCCTTAATGCTCCGAGGGGTTTAAGGCCTCAGAGCATTTGGGCAGAAGCAATTCTTTCCCCTGGACGTGGAGCAGTTCTGAGACATTCCAACTATAATAATTCCAAGTGTAATAAAACATCCCTCCTTCATACACCAGGAGTAGGCCACTCATACTCTGGAGGGTAGGTAGCTTGAATTGATTGTCTAGTAGAGGTGATGAGTTTACACTTAGACGATAGAGTCTGCAAGTCTGAAACCTAATTCATCTTCTTTCCTGTGCCCCTCCCTCCCAAGGAGGTCTTTTTTTGACATCTATCATTTATTTAGTGGGGTCACCATTTGTCTGCTCATAGGCGTGGAGCTCTGGAGCATCTTCAACTTGTCTCCTTTACTCCCTCCCTCTGATCAGTCTCCATAAACGGTGTAGTTTTTCTTCTTTTGTCTGTCTCTTCATTGACACTCTGAGTTCAGGCCCTTGTTACCAGGACTAATGTAACAGTTTCCCAATTGATAATATAACTTTACATTTTAAAGATGATAAATAAAAATTGTTTTGGTAATACACATGATAGACTGGAACGCTCAGACATACACCTTAGGCTCTTGGGAGAACACAGAATTCAAAAGACAACAGAGGTTAAAAGATTACAAACTCTGTTTCACATTCTCCTGCTAGTCTCTAGTTATGTTCCCTGGCTTTTTCTCCTGACCTGCCTTGCATCTGTTTGTCTTGATGCCTCTGTTACAATGTTCCCGCTCCTAGAATGCCTACATTCCTTCCTACTGCAGTTGGAAATCTTCTCTGTTATTCACAGTGCAGCTCCTTGCCATCTCCTCCCTGACATTCCAGGCAGTTTTCACTCTCTCTGCTGAATTTCTAGAACGCTTATATTCTTTATTCCACATTTAATTGAATGCTTTACTTTATAGTTACCTATGTATATTACTTATCTATCTCCTTACTAGATTATGAATTCCTGACAGAAGGGTTTTTTTCCTTAAACATATTTGTTACCTACAGAGTATAGCATAGTGCCTTGCATATGGTAATTCCTGAATAAATATTTTTAAAAACAAATGGATGGTCCTAAACCATGCATTCATCTAATATCCCTTGTGCCCATTATTTTTTCCCACCTTTTTGAGGTATAGTTGACAAATAAAATTGCAAGATATTTAAAGTGTACCACATGGTGATTTGATGTATGTGTGCATTGTGAAAGGATTCCCCCCATCAAGTTAACACATCCATCACCTCACATATTTACTTTTTTTTTTCTGGTGAGAACATTTAAATTCTACTCTCTTAACAAATCTCAATTATACAATACAGTGTTATCAACCATAGTCACCATGTTAGACATTAGATCTTCAGAACTTATTCGTCTTATAGCTGAGAGTTTGTACCCTTTTACCATCTTCTCCCTATTTCCCCCACACCCCGGCTCCTGGCAACCACTTTTTTTTTTCTTTTGTTTTTGTGAGGAAGATCAGCCCTGAGCTAACATCTGCCGATCCTCCTCTTCTTGCTGAGGAAGACTGGCCCTGGGCTAACATCCATGCCCATCTTCCTCCACTTTATATGGGACACCGCCACAGCATGGCCTGACAAGTGGTGCGTCGGTGCAACCCGGGATCCGAACTGGCAAACCCCGGGCCGCCACAGCTTAGCGTGTGCATTTAACCACTTGGGCCACCGGGCCGGCCCCTGGCAACCACTTTTCTACTTTTTGTTTCTGAGTTTGATTTTTTTTTTAAGATCCCACATATAAGTGATACCATGCGGTATTAGTCTTTGTCTGTCTTTGTGCCCATTATTTTAAACAAATGTTTGAGCTCTTCATTAATAAAAATTGCAAAAAATGTCATTTAATTCTCACAATAATCCTCCTATGGCATAAATATTACTTTTGTCCTCATTTCACAGTTTAGAAAAATGGGGCACAAAGAGATTTAAATAATTCAGTACAGGTCTGACTCCAAAATACACCTTCATCTTCCTGGGCTGTCTTGTCCCTCAGGAGTGCCGTCTGGAGACACAAGGGGAAGAAGCACAGGTCCTGCTTCCCAGGAGCTCTCTGGCTGGTGGGGGAGACGGTGTGTTGGCAACAGCTGCCCTGCAGTGAGGTGGCTGCTAGAAGGGCGGGGCCCGTTGTGAGAGCACGGGGGTGTACCGAGGGGCCCTGGCAAGGCACCTGGCGGGAATGGATGGACTGTGTCTGGGAGGGACTCTGAAGAGGATGGACACACGGCTGCTCTCTGCGCGGCTCCCCAGCCTCGGCAGAGGTAGAATCTCTAACTGCTCCTGCTTGAGGTCTTAGTTCAGTTAGCCTGCATTTCGTGGTAAACATAGCATTTACCCTAAGTTCTTGGATTTTGATGTCTTCAGAGGTGATAGGTACGTCTGGAAAATGCTTAAAATAGATGATGAGAGAGAGGGAGAGAGGGGGAGAGACCATTGGAGAGACTAAAGATGTACTAATGTCTACAAAAACTTTAAAAATTAGGTAAAAAAAGAATGCAACTTTGATTTTCTGTTGTTTTCAAGTATCTAAACTGTGGAGAAACCTAAGGAAGTGCCAAATGGGCATCTAATGAGAAAAACTGACAGTGGTGTACCAAAAGGATATACTGGGATTTGCTGGGCACACACCTCTGTTCTTGCTCATGTTGAAGTGTGGACTCTCTGAGTGCTTGTTGGATGGGACCTGAGAAGCCACTTGGTTTAACCTCTCACACACTGGAGGGCCTTCCTCCCCAGAATCCACATGGCCGCCAGTGGTCGCAGCCTCTCCTTGCACATGTCCAGTGGGGGGGGCACTCGCTGCTCTGCCCAGCAGCCCATTCCTTTGTGGGTGCTCACAAAGTTACAGCCCCCTACTCAGTCTTCATTTCACATTTTGGGACTGCACATTATAAATCTAGCTTTGCAGGTGAAGGCCCTCCAAACATTTAAAGGCAGCTTCTTATACCCCTGCTAAGTCACATTAAACCAAACTCCCGGCATCTTCGTTTAACACATTCAATGAACCTAAATAGAGCACTTGTTTTGTGTATGATGCTGTTGCTAGGGATACAAAGATTAAGACTCAGCTTTTCCCCTCTAGGACTTCCTAGCCTAGTTCTATTAGAAATTCCTGAGGTAACGTTGTTTCTAATTACCCTGTGCTCCTCACCCTCTCCTGGAGAGTCATGTCTCATTTAAAGCAGGCGTTCGACAGTTGGACCCAACACTGCGCAGTCTGTGTTTTGTACTTGTGTTAAGGAAGCATTGGCTTGGCTTGGCTCTATTTGAGCTGTGATCAGCTCAGATCCCACCTTTCACCCATCCCCACTCCACAAACAGCTGTCAAATCAGGTGTTTTCCATGTTAGCTTTAATTTGTTTATTCATTTAGTAAACATTGATTATTTACTAAATATTCAGCACTCTACTAGATACTGTTTCTAAGATACAGTTCTGGACTAAGATGCAGTTTTGGAATGAAGCTCAGCCTAGTAGGAAAGACACATAAATAAACAGAAATTACCAATATGGTGCAATAAGTGCTGTGATAGAAAGGTATGAAAGATGCTGTACAATCATAAAGGAGGGGCATTTGACCGTCTCTTGGAATGGGTGAGGGTGGGGGGAGGGCCAGAGAAGGATTCCTGGAGGGTTTGGTATTGCTGGCAAAGCTTGGAGCACAAATAAAGGATGCCCAGGTGAAGAGGGAGAAGCAGGCACAGGGAACGTTTGCCAGAGTGTGGGGCGTGGAGAGGCCTGGGGGTATTTGGAGGACTGACTGGAACAATAGGTTCCATGGTGAGTGAGGAAGCTGGAGAAGGGGGCAGAGCTTTGCATGCCGTGCTAAAGAGATTGGATTATGTCCTGAAAGCCGTCGAAGGATATATTTACGTCTGTTGATTTCAGCCCATTCCAAGGTTTAAAAGTCCTGATTATGTCCTGCAACATATTACTTTTCTGTGACATGAGAGGATTTGGTAAGAATACCTTTTCTGTTTGTAGACAAATTTTGGATAAAAATATTGAAAAAGGAATAATAAAACAGGGACTGAGGCCCTCACCATGCCCTGGAAGGTAACCATTAGCCAACACTAATATGGACAGTCAGTGAGCAGTGTGTAGGTCTTGCAAAGCCTGCCTCACCTTGCCCACCTGGCCCTTGCCTGTCTCTCCAAACTCCTATTCTGCTTCATCCACATCCTCTTTGCTGTTCCTGGAACATGCTAAGCTTTTCCCTGTTGCTGGTCCTTTGCATATGCTGTTCCACTACCTGGAACTCTCTTTCTATGGCTGGTTCTTCTCAACCTTCAGATTTCTTCTAAAAGGTCTCTCTTCAGAAACTCTATCTCAGCCTCCCACTGCCCAAACCTCACCCAGATATTCTCTATCACTCAACCTGTTTAGTTCTTTCATAGTAGTTATCAAAAGTTGTGATTATTATATTTGTTTATTTGTTGTATTATTTGTTTATTTGAGCTCTCCCTAGATTATAAGCTGTCTGAGAGGAGAGACCATGTCTGTTTTGTCTACCACAGGCGCTTAGTAAATGTTTAGGTGCTATTCAGTGAGGAGGTTTCTATGTGCACACCTGTTGAATGTGGCTCAACATGAACCATAAGAGATGGACGGTGACCTTTGGACGGTGACCTTTGTTGCCCTTAGGCTAATCAAAGGGGAGTCGAATTCACTATCCAGAATCCAGAGTGGCAGCCACATCATAGACAAGCCTGAATTATGACAAGACTCTTTCCAAGTACATTCCTGGATAGGCTTGCAGTAGGTCTGTAGTAGAGCGGCTTTTGCAGTTTCTCTGGTTGTGCTATGCTGACCTCCATGTTGAGCTGAGAGTCTATAAAGAATATCAGAGAGTGGACATAAATGAGAATAATATGTACACGGTGAAGTTATGCTCAGCAGATAGCCCTTTAAATCTATGGGGAGCTGTGCTCATATGGAAATTCTGTAACTGAATTGTGGGCTAGTGGGCTAGATGGAGAACAGTAAGAATTGGGATGAGGCTTATGGAAGGCAACGTTCAGAGAAAATGGGTTTATTAGCTTAGAGACAGGAAGCCTGGGAGGCTTATAGTCCACAAGCATGTCAATCAGTAAATCAACAAGAATTTGTTGGCTTATAGTTTGTACTTGGTGATGAGTTACTTCTCAACCCTGGCTGCACAGTAGGATCACCAGGCCCCACCACAGGTCAGTTACATTAGAACTTTGGGGGTGGGGCCTGGGAGTGAATACTTTTTGAAAGCTCCCAAGGTCATTTTAATCTGCAACTGGGATTGAGATTCAGAGGCGTGGAGTCTCTGTTAAAGATCATCAGATATAAAATAGGACTTCTGTCCTTGGGATGCTTGATTGGAGCTTGAGATGCAATGCTGAAAACTTACGTGATAGTATAAGGTGTGCCAAACAAGTAGTTTATAAAATATATGTAGATGAGCTTGGAATAGGGAGAGATTTTTGTGCTTGGGATAGTAAGGGACTACTAATTGAGTGACAGTTGTGCGCCCAGCCCTGAAATAAGTTCTGAAGGAGATACAGAGGAGACTAACACACAAGAAACTTCTGTTTCAGATAGAGGAAAACAAAAATAACAAGCTTGAAAAAAAGCAGTGTTATTTTCTGCTAAATTATGATGGGAAATTTACGTGCACTAAGTTTGAAGAGGTGTCCTTGGATATGTTTGGAAAAAGTTTCTAGCTGCAGGTGGAATTTGAGTTTTGCCTTAAAGAATTGCACAGAATTAATTTAATTTTATAATTTAAAAGGCAAACAATGAGGACCTACTTCTTCCCAGACACCATGCTGACATGGATTATCTCGTTTAATTCTCACAGTATGCTCATGAGCTCTGTGTTATTATCATGTCTGGTTTGCAGGTGGAGTAACCAAGGCTTATAGAGGTTGAAGAAATTTGTCAAAGGTCACATAAATTATTGAGTGGTAGAGTTAAACTCAAAACCAGGCTGTATGGCTGTTGAGCTGGGCTTGTAACCACCATATGTGCAGGAGCAGTGTGAGCAGAGGAGGGAGGCCGGGGTGGGCAAAGCATATGTCTTGTAAGTTGAGGAAGTAGCAGGTTAGATTGAGTAGGTATTTGACTGGAAAGGTGAGTTGGGGCCTAGTGCAGTTTATCAGGGGTTTTGACTGCCATCTCATGGGATTGAACTTCTGAACACTGGGGAGTTCTTGGAGGTTTTTGAAACAGGAAGTGCAGTGATGAAAAGTATTTGTTAGGAAGACCATAAAGCCTGAAGACGTGGAGACCAGTTAAAAAGATGTCTCAGTGGTCCAGGCGTGAAGGCTGAAGGGCCTGAACGAAGTCAGCGACGGTGGAACGGGAAAGGACGGAAAGGTGTAGGCGCTTTGGAGAAGAACGCTGCTCTATACGTCCGGAGATGGCAGAGCGTGTGGGAGTAGACAGTAAATACCTCAGGGGTTATTTAGGTTTGATATTAGTTTGAATTTCTTACATTTCAGTCAGATAGGGAGGTTTTGGAGTTGAAAATGTATATTCTTCTTTAAAGAAAAAGGCAAATGGTGATTTTTCTGAAGTTAAGTTCTATCTACATTAGTTCTAGGCTTGTCAGGATTGTATGACCTTCAATTCAGTTCAGTTCTGGATATTATTTAATTTAGGCCCTGTGACTAAGCTATTTTACCTGGCTTATCTACGAGCTTCTGAGATAAGGAAATTACATAAGTACACTCTTTGAGTCTACCATAGGACTCTGGTGATGTTTCTCAGCATGCCAATAAACCTTATTTCTCATTCTCCTGCTTTCTTTTCTTTAGTATTAATTACAGCTACAAGGTTGGGGACAGATCTTTCTTTAACAACCTGAGGTCTTTCTCTGCTGAAGGAGGTCTTCTCCAAGTCGTGGACAGGAAACTTCACAGATCCTTTTCCTAGGCTTCCATAGTGCTGACTTGATACCTGTGTCTTCAAGTCGTGTGTTAGCACTACATGGAATGACAGCCATAGGGAGGGGCAGCGAATGAATCTTAGTCTGCTTGTGGCTCTATTGTGATGGTTGTCATGTGCTAGCTTAAGAAAGACCCTGCCCCTTGATTATGAGTATCCTAGGTATTTGAAAATACTACCTGAGCTACGGCGAGAAATTCAAATACATTATTACTAATGATTTTCATAATGGCTAAAGAGTTTAGGCCTCAGATAATTAGGGTGAACAACAGAGCTGTCAACAAAGTTCCCAAATAATGAGATAGCAATTAATGAATAGACTCCTTGTTCTTTTTGGCTCTAGGGCATTAAGTATTTCATTTTAAGTCATGCTAAGTATTATCATAAGTCATGCTAAGTATGATATTGCTCTTTCATACCTTTATTTAATACTATTTTACTTTTAATTTATTTTACTTTTAATTTAATATTAAATCTTTTATTTTAATTTTAAAATTACGTGATTGCTCCCTCTCTGCCCCATTATAAACCTTATGAGCAAGAGGTTTATAAGGTTTTGGTGCTTTGTAACTTTCTCAGTTCACTCCCTGTGATGCGCCCCATAATTAGGCTCTTAATAAATGTTTTGATAGTGTTAATGAAGATAATGACAAGTTTTAAGTGTGCTAGTATTGCCTAATAAGACAGACTCTTTGATGTTTTCTGTGACTTCATTGTGTGGGGCCAGCCTGGCCAGTTGTTCTCCTCATGGCCTTTTCCCCTTTTAGACCCAGAAGCATCAGAAAAAGCCTTTCACCTTATTTTTTTAGCAAAGCCTGCAGGATGTCATGGGAAATGCTCCCTCAGAACTATTCCAGGCAGGAAGCTTTCCTTCCTACAGCTGTCCAGACATTTCAGGTAAGCCATACTGGTTGCTCTGCTGAGCCCATTTGTTAAAACTTGTATATTAAATGGCATCTCCTGTCACCTTTAGCATCTCTTCCTTCTCCCCAAGAAAGACCAGATGCTTGCAAACCATTTCCCAGATCACAGAGCATTGGTCCTGGAACTCTTTGGCGCCTTCTTATAACTAAATTGTTAAGAGTCATAAGCTGAGGAATGAACGTGTCCTTCATTGCTCAAGATGTGTTTAGATGAGACATTTATCAAGACTTGGTTTAATAAACTCCTCTCCACTTTCCCCAATGTTCCTTTGTACCCCTCCTCCTGGAGAAAAGATGCCAACATGCCCTTTTAAGTCCTATCTGAAGTCATAGATGACCCTAGATGTTTTTGAAGTAAGTGAGTGGCTCAAGTCCCACTAATTTCCCTGAATCTTCCAGTGATACTGTTTATTATGTGGTCTGACATCACATGGGCTTTAGCTCCTGTAGTAGGCTTCTCAGAGTCCCTGCCCAAAAAGACCCGTTCAGTGTCAGAGATGTGGATTTTTCAGAAATCTCCTGTCCCTTGTTTTATCTTTGTCTTTTATGGGAAGGATTGGATGAGATGGGCTGGCTGTTCTCCATGTGGGTGCTTGAAATACAAGGCCTCCCATTTGGTCTGCAGGTGGGTTCAGGGCCAGGGGCTGGTACAGAGGATAAGGCTGAATGTGCATTTTAAATCTTCACGCTGTGCCTCCGTGAGTTCTGCCACTTCATCTCTCAGTGTTTGGGAATCATGCTGGTGTCTGGGTCCTAGCTTGTTTACCCAGCCTTGACAGATGGGTGATACTTGGTGGTTGTTCTGGGGAGAGTAGGGTGTGGTTGGGGTGGAGGTGGGAACGTTGGTTAAGAAAGACTGGCAAATGTGAGTGTGTCGAGAAGTAGGAGGAATAGTGCTGGGATATGGAGAAATTTGTCAGGACAGCCTCTTGCTACAGAAACTTTCTCAGAAATTACTCAGGAGAAATGAGTTGCTCACTGTTTCTGATTGATTATCTTTTGGCTATAACGCCCAAAGAATTTTGAAACTAAGAATAATAGGAAATTGTAGAGTCTATCAGCTGTACTTGGAGTTGATATGTTGGGGCTGATTATTTCCCCCTTGAACTCTGATCAGGCAGAAGACCTAATCAGTAAGTGAGTGGGTTAACAAGTCACCACTTGTTTATATTGAATTGCTACCTTAGAAAAGTGACAACTTGAACCTGACTCTTGTAACTTCATTATAGCCTAAAAATATAAAAGACCAACTATGGGTCTTCCTCTCCTCTGTGAATGGATGGTTTCCACTGAGATTTTAGTATGGTATAATTTGACTGCTGTTTGAAGCTATTTTTGGAGTGTCCTAGGAGTGTATCTATCCAATTTCTTTATTTGTACTATAAAAGACATTGCAACACTCCTGCCTTCAGCCAGTCCTTTGGTGAATTGTGGGGTAATAATGTGGACACAGCTGGATCAGAGAGGGATCCTCCTGTGCTCTGACTCACTCTCAGCTCCATTCCCCAGGACAGGGAAGACATTTCCACCTGAGTAGCTCTCATCTCACGCTCTTAGATGTGTGATAAGAAAGGGAAGGCAGGATCTGGCCTGAAAAGGCATAAGTGGAGAGGTGGATGGAGAGCCTGTGCGGTTGGGCCACCAGAAGAGAGCCATGACCCAATTAAAGGAGCATGTGCCTACAGGGCAAACAGCATGTTTAAGCCGTTCTCTTTTGGGGTCTAAGCATTGCTTTTGTCAAAAATCCTCTTTTCTGTGCTGAATCTGAATAGCAGAGATGAATACGCATTACAGTTGTTGGCGGGATGTGGGCCTATTGCAGAATCACATTGAGTCTATGCTGGTAGTTATACTTGGTGTGGGAATTGGGTTCTGTAATGTGGACAGCAAGAAGGAAGATGTTCTGGGAAGCACTGTGCTAGCCCAGAGGTCCCCTGTCGGATAATAACAGCAGCCTACTTTTGCGTTGCCCTTTTCAGTTTATACTAGTACGTATAAAGTGAAATGTTGATTATTACATTGACATTTTCCTAATTTTCCATTTACTGATTAAATTTCAAAACCTTGTTCTGATATCCATCTCATTAAGTAGGCAGAAGAGATCCTAAATTTTTAAAATGTATACTTATTTTAAAAATCTGTGCTTTGAAGTATTCTTGGTAAAATTCTATACTGCAATTTATTAGCCTTATTTTTTTTTTCTTTTGATAGAAGGACAGTTTTTGAACCTATAATCCTGAGCTCAGAATCTAGTGAGGAGAGGGAGTGTTGATTTGTTTTTGCACTTATTTTCTACAGCGTTTGCTAACTTGTTACCAGCTAGGGAAATAAATTTCACTAATTAAGGGAAACCCAAAGCAATATTGATATATCACTAGGAATAATGGTTGCAAGTTCTATTTCTACTTCTCACATGGTCAATGGGGAAATGGCTCATGGAAAATGAGAAAATACCTGGGCATCTGGCTACAAATCTGAGTTCTTTGCCCATGTGTGTGGTTTGGCTCAGTTCCTTGGTCTTGGTAATAGGGTCATTATTTCTGTGTTAGATGGATTTCAGAATGTCATATGTTGTTTCAACCCAAGCTGTTCCCTAGGAAACACACTGTTTGTCCTCTTTTTCTTGTCTGGACTGAAACCATGGTGCCATCTTTCTTCCAGGCAGAGCAGAGCCTCTTCAAGTAAGACCTGCTTTATCTTTCAGAAATCTGTGAACTTTGCTGGTTTTTCTGTATGTGGGAATATACACAGCTTTTTTTGGTGTCTGTATAACTGTAGATTTAAATTTTCTACATTGAAACATATTGCTTTCTACTGGGAAAAAATTAATATGATTTAAGAAGAAACAAAAATATATCCTTTGCCTACCTTTTTCTTTTGGGAGTTGGGCACCGTGTCATGAAAATTATGGGGACCTTGAGATAAGTATTAACTATTCTTATGCAATATGAGCCAACCCAGTGTATAACTCATTAGCATACCCTGGAAGAAGCAGAAGGCTTTAACTATGTATGAATGTACATTGACTGTCTGGAACACTAGAATATCCAAAAGGAAGTCTCTGGTAAGTTGTATTTTAGAATTTTGGAAGGTAGCGTGATATAATTTAAAGAGCATGGCGATGAATCAAACAGATTTCTGTTCAGATTCCAGATACGTGCTCTGTCATTGGATAATTTTTGTGAGGAGCAAAAGAGATATGTATGTGCAAAGTCTAGCCCATAGTAGTGCTCAATAAGCTTTCCTTCCTTTGTCTCTCTGTCTGTCCATTGCCTTGAGATTATGGGTGGAATTTAAGAGACATGAGATTGATGTAGTGGATTGTCGAGCCTCTCTTCTTTTGCAGAGATGGACCCTTTCTAGGGCCCTTACCACAGGGTGAGTTATTATTTTCTTTAATGAACAAATCAATGCAAATGTTGCAGGCCATTGAGTTGTAATATAATCAGAGGTCTACCCTTACTTTTCCTCCTCTCTTCCTAAACGTGTTTTTAGGAGAAATTTCTGATTTAGGAGAAATTTCCAAGCAGAAGTCTTCCACATTGGCTGGTAATATGTCAGATTATTAGCTGTTAATCTCGAATACACTTAAACTTCCTAAAAAATGGACCACAGGACTATAGCCGTTATTGAAAACAGTATGGAAGTTCCTCAAAAAGTTAAAAACAGAACTACCATATGATCCAGCCGTCCCACTTCTGGGTGCATATCCAAAGGAAATAAAATCACTATCTCAAAGAGATACCTGCACTCTCATGTTCATTGCAACATTATTCCCAATAGCCAAGACATGGAAACAGCCTAAGTGTCGATTCACAGATGAATGGATAAAGAAAATGTGAAATTATATATATATATATGTAATATTTCCTTGTATATGGAATATATATATACAATCATGGGTCATATAATGACATTTTGGTCAGTAATGGACCACATGTATGATCATAGTCCCGTAAGATTAGTACCATATAGCCTAGGTGTGTAGTAGGCTATACCATCTAGGTTTGTGTAAGTACACTTTATGATGTTTACACAATGATGAAATCACTGAGTGACACATTTTTAAGAACATATCCCTGACCTTAAGTGATGCATGACTGTATATTCCATATACAATGGAATATTATTCAGCCTTAAAAAATAAGGAAATCCTGCCATTTGTGACAACATGGATGAACTTGGATATGCTAAGTGAAATAAGTCAGATGCAGAAAGAGGAATACTGCATGATCTCGCTTATATGTGCAGTCTAAAAAAGTTGAACTCAGAAACAGAGAGTAGAAGAATGATTATGAGGAGCTGACAGGTGGGGGAAATGGAGAGATGTTGGTCAAAAGGTACAAACTTTCAGTTATAAGATGAATATGTTCTGGAGACCTAATGTACAGCATAGTGGCTATAGTTAATAACAATATAATGTATACTTGAAATTTGCTAAGAGAGTAGATCTTACATGTTCTTACCACACACACACACAAAGGCAATTATGTGAGGTGATGGCTATGTTAATTAGCTTGATAATGGTAATCACTTCACAATATATACGTATATCAGATCATCACATTGTACACCTTATGTATATACAATTTTTATTTGTCAATCATGCTCCGATAAAGCTGGAGGAAAAAAAATTGCAAAAGCTCAGAAACTTTCAAGGTTATATTTACTATGTCTTCTCACATTATTAAAATCATAATTCTTTTAAAACTGGGTTGCAGAGTAAAAGAGTTAACCGTAAAAAAAAACCATGAAGGAGGAAAAGAAGTGGTTAAGGCCAGACAATACTCAGCATTTTGGTGGCTCTTGCCTAGAAAGGCAATACAGTGACTTGAACAGAACATTTGTCCTTACCTCTGGCGGTCTGAGCTCTGGTCCTAGTTCAGACATCAACTTTCTGTGTGACTTTGTTTAATACCAACTGCCTCCTCCATCAAAGGCTGGGTTAGAAAAAATAATTTCTGTGTTCTGTTATTCAATGTGCCATTTGCTATAAATCACATAGCCTTGAAGTCTTGATTGTGCATGGTTAGATTTATGCAAAGATAGTCTTTTGCCTTTAGTAGTTATGATCTGGATCACCTCGGGGGATTTCAGATGAGTAAATAGTTTATCACTCCATTTCCTTGTGAACCGAGAAGATTTAGTAGTTCTGGAGAAGTTTACGTGCATGCATTAGTACTCTTGTTCTTAGCAAGAATTACTTGTGTAATTCAGCTACTATTTGTTCAATTGGTATCCTGTGCAACGTATGGGAAGTACACTGTGGGAGATAGAAGTATAAGGCCAAGACTTTACAATCGAGTTGAGAAATGTAAGAGCGTCACACTGTCTCTGAGTGTGATAGTGCTCATAAAATTATTGCATCTTGGTACCAAAAAGGGACCTTAAAAACCATCTGACTCCTCAATTTACAGATGAGGAAAATTCAGAGAAAGAGAGACCTCATTGTGGACTGAAGGGTAAGCAAGCTTAAGGGCATTGTTGAGGGTAGAGTTGGATCTTAATAGACAGGATTTGGCTCAGTGCAGGGAAGGGCAAGGGCTTCTTGCTGTAGGGAGCCACTGTCTTTCGTCCTAGTCGGCCAGGTAGGTATCCATGGACCACATGAGTCACGTTCATTGTGTTGTAGAATGTTATTGCTGTTATTCTTACTGTTATCCCTTATTACTGTTATCCCTTATTACCTGTAAGAGCAAGACTCAAACGTGAATAAATACTGATGTCTGCTGTATAATTTTCCCACTACTGTTTGGGGATGCACTGGCCATTTGGTCTTAATGGCTTGAGTAAAAGAGAAAGACAGAGGAGCTCTTTCATTCCATCGGACAAGATCCTTCCACCAAATACAGAGCTTCTCTTTCCTCCTCTCTTTGATGGGGTAGATTTCTCCGGAGTTTGAGTCCTTTTCACAACATAGTTCTGTGTCCCCTGACTGCATTAGCTGCATAACCTTTAAGGGTACACTTTTACCAGAAAATAAGGGGATACCAGCAAGAGGAGATTTTACCATAGAAATGATATGACTGTGTGATACCAAGAGATCGTGATGAAAATGCTTGTATTATGCCAATCGTCACAGCAAAAGGAAATATTATGATCACTGACTACATTTTTTGGACCTTACCGGACACTGGTTAGTTTGAGAGTGCTCCAGTTTAATGACTTGCCTCTCTGTTCCCACTTTCCCCACTGTGGAACCAGTTTTGACATCAGAAGTTCTTTAGGTATCTTCAGTAAGGCCCAACTGCCTTTTCATTTGTTTTCTCTACTCCTGTGTTTTTTGTTTTGCTCTAAAAAATTTTTTTCATTTACAGTTAGCATTTGGCAAATTTGTATACTTTCACCTGTTCCTTTTTATTCTCTATTTGTCTCTGATTGGAATCTCAGCTAAGCTCATTCTTCAAATCTCGGTTTAAATGACACTCTTTCAAGGGGGTTGCTGACCACCTATACCTGGTTAAATTTGCTTGCTGAATGCTCTGTTGCACCCTGAACTACTTCTTTCTTACCTGTCTGCCATCCTTGCCAGACTGTAAGTTGGGCAAGGACCCGGTCTGCCTTGGGTACTGTTTTATCCCCAGTTCTTGGCACAGTATCTATGCTAGGTATTCCATAATTTGTTAAATTGAATTGAATTTTATTCTCTTTTATCCCACTTTGTTTCTAATTCTTTGCAACTAACAGCAAGCTATAAAAAATATATGTAAGCCGGGATTAGAATGCATAGGAGAAGAAGGAAATTAAATTGGATTTAGAAAATTATGTCTTGGCATAAGATGTTTTAAGTTTGGCAGATGACTCTCCTGGGTAATCAAGAGCTTGCCTTTGGACCCATAGGGCCACTTGCAGAAAGATAATCTCCTGTGGCTTTTTCTAGAAACTTTGCCCACCACCCAGGCATTATGCACATTTTCTCAGCCTGCCTGGTGGAGATTCCTATGCCATGAAGACAGGTCTGGAAGTGTCAGAGAATGGGAGAAGTTTCAAAACTTATGTCAAAAGATTTCCTAGTGAGTAACCTTGCTGAAAGCTTATCATTTTTGAAATTCTCTTTGGCCATTTCCATTGACCCTATACTTTTTTGCTTTGCTACTACTTCTTAGGCTACAATGTCTATCTCCTGTATTGATTCCATTTCCTTTTCCAGCACTGTTGACGAAGATGTGCCCCAAGAGCCAGTCCTTCATCCTCTATTGTTCTTAAGTCTTTCTTCTTGGGAGATGAATTCTACTTTCAACCCCTCAGCTCCAGTTCTGTGTAAATTCTACGTATCCATCTCAGAGCTCTTCTGGGGAGCTCCAGTTTGTGAGTCTCCCTGCCTGCTGGGTATCATCACTTGGGTGTCTGATTGTCACCTCAGACTAAGTAAGCCTCTATAATAGAGCCGTATCTTTTCTCCCAAAACATTCTCACATGGCAGACTTCAGATTTCTGTCAGTGGTGCTTCAATTCCAGCAGTTACCACTAGCATCTTGGAGTCTTCCTACACCTTCTGTATGTCAGCCCTTCCTCACCCACCCCAATCCAGTGGTTTTCCAGATCCTGTTGGTTCGTCCTTGCTGGTGCCTCCAGAATCCATTCCTTCCTCTCCCCTCATAAGCTAGCTCCTCCTCTTTTCACGACAAGGCACTGTCTCTCTAGAACACAGAAATCTGTCCTGAATTCCTATGGTTCTTATGCCACTCAGCATTTGCCACAGGCTTCTTTGTTTTCTTATTTACCTTTTATTTTAATGTCTCATTTCCCCAATTAGATAATTAGCTCCCAGAGGGCAGAGATGAGGAATTCAAGTTTCTCTTCCTGTCTCTAGCAGGAGTAGCTGAGTAGCTGTTTGGTAGAGTTCACTGATGATGGTGGCAGTGGACTGGAGGATTCCTCCTGGTCAGCTTTGTGCAGACTTGGTTCCTGTGACGCCAGGACCTTAACTAGATACTGTGAAGCTCAAGGGTCGAGGCAAAGGGATGGATTAAGTTGGCACAGAAAGCAGTATTATGACTTCTTGGTGAATAGAGGCATCTCTAAAATATGGAAAATTAGTGCTTTTTGGCTATTTGAAAAAATTAGTGCCATGTTTGGTATAGTTCTTCATTGTTTAAAAATATTTTTTTATACTCATTATCCAAGAGTATCCTTCAACAAGCTTGTGGAGAAATATTATTATTGCCATTTTGTAGAAGAGAAAATAGAAGCTTGAAAGTATAGTTGACCAAGGCCATAGAGCCCAGAGGTGCCAGAACCATCTCTCCAGCCCTAATCTTCTGATTCCAGGTAAAATTAGTTCAAGGAAGGCCTGTAGTTAGTTAAACACTAGGAAGAGGCACTTTTTGATTTTGTCCTAAAGAAGTTTGCAATTTAGAGAGAAATAGATGGGTGAACAAATGAACTCTTACTATAAGGTTTGGATTAAGTAAGGTGAATAAGGACACAAACAAAATGCTAGGGATGCATGAAGGTAGGAGTGATTAATTCCGTCTTTGTCCTAAACAACAGCTGCTGTGGGAAGCTTTCCGTCAGGGAGTGATTATGAGATATGGATGAAAGCAGGTGTGGGTGTACGGAGAAAATAGAGTGGCCAGGAGGAGAAAGACAATGCCATTTTCAGTGTGTTCTTTGGCCAAGGGAGATATGGAGTGGTGATGGCTAGAGGGTGCATGGTGACTACATTTGGGTGGTATGACATTTTAGGCACGATGGGAAGATCCATAGACCTATCTGCCAGGCTAGCTTAATTGATTTCACCTAGCTCCCAGTGTAGCCCAGTGTTTTTGTGGGTGTCTACAATTTTGATGACTTTGCAGGTTGAATGTAGTAAGTCTGAGCCTATCTCTTTGCAAAGTCAAGAATCTGAAAAGATGATGTGATGCAGTCAGCCTGCTAGGGTTGCTCTGATGTCCTCTGCTTACTTTCCAAACTTTCTTCCTTTTTCAAAATCCCCAAAATGTTTTCTTCCCACTCCATCCCTTTATTTTTCAACCTCTATGAACCTTCTTAAGTTTTTTATTTAACTAGATGCTTATTCCAGAGTCTATATTATGGCAGGCTCTTGTGGATTTTGGAACAAATTTATTCCATATGTTTCTAATTCATTTACGCGTAACTCATCAAAATGCCCCCCCGCCCTTTTTAATGAGGTAGTTAATGGCTAAGATGTTGTATCAGCCTTTGAGTTGGCCCCTTAAGACATTTTCTCTTCCCTTTTTTTATTTTTTTGGGGGAAGATTAGCCCTGAGCTAACATCCGATGCCAATCCTCCTGTTTTTGCCGAGGAAGATTGGCCCTGGACTAACATCCGTGCCCATCTTCCTCTACTTTATATGGGATGCCGCCACAGCATGGCTTGACAAGTGGTGCATTGGTGCGCACCCGGGATCCGAACCTGTGAACCCCGGGCCGCAGAAGCGGAGTGCGTGCACTTAACCGCTGCGCTGCTGGGCCTGCCTCATTTTCTCTTTCTTTAGTCATACAAAGCCATAACCTGTAAAGGGTGCATCTATTTCATTAACTTTTGTTGGGCTAGAAACTTAGTGTATCACAAAGTTAAAAGGCCACTTAGATCCTCTTTATATTTCCTCTCCTCCATCTGTACCCTTCTTTCCCATGCTCACTGATTATCCATATAGACAAAGAATTACTGAACTCTTGTATCTGGTTACCACCAAGCCTCAGCTCAGTCTTTCCTTAGCCTGCTTTCAGCGTAAGACAGGGCAAATTAGTTTTAACCACCTCATATCTGTTTTCCCTGCAGTTTTCAGAGGTTGACTTCCGTTCCATCTTGTGTCTCACGAACTTCATCCTTCTTTGCCTATGACTGACCTTGGGGGCGGCTGGGCTTCAGTACTCTTAAGCTGTTCTGTGAATTTTTTATACAGGTCTGCAAAACCGAAGTAGTTATTTCTGGAGTCTTGATAGTTTTAGAGGGATGTCTGGCCATCTTAGCCCTTCTGCTGATCTCTGGTTAGCTCTCTTGTTGCTGTCAGTCTCAGTATGTAGCTTGAGGGTATTTGAAGACCTCCATTTGGCACACAGGAACCGTTAGCTTCTGGTGTTGCCCTGCTTTGCATATGAATGCACGTATGATAAGAAGATACACATGCGTAGTTCACAAGTACGGCTACTTTCTTGATAAGAAAATTCATGCAATTTACTTTGGCTTACTCACAGAGGGTCAAGCAACTAAAGCGAAAGGAAGAAAGGAAAGGGACTAATAGCAGTTAAATGCCCACTAGGCACTTCACATATGTCAATGCACTTAATCCTCACGATAATCTACAAGGGAGAACTGTTATTAGCCTGACTTTATAGAAAAGGAAATTGCCACTAAGAAAGTTTGGGTAACCTGTTCAAGGTCACTCTGCGAGTCAATGGTAGAGGTCCTATTCTTTCCACTACCCCAAAATTACCAGCCAGTTTGTAGGAATGTGAGCCTCTGGGAATAATTTGGCATGGGTGGTTTTATGATTTTTCCCAGGAAACACAGCCAGAGCGACCTGAGTCTCTCTTTCAGGTTAGCTGAATGCATCTGTACCCACGTCTTGGTGTGTGGTGCTTGTGTCCCTCTGAAGCTTTCTGTGGATAAATAGGTCACACATTCCTGGAACATAAATCAGTCAGGCAGACAGCTTAGAGACTCTTATCCACTCAGACCTTTGGCTCTTGTTTGTGTCAACCGGAAATGTGGGTGTGGAGAGTCAATCTGGGGACTGGTATGTTGGAGGAATGGAAAAGAAGCCCACAGGAGTTGTGTAGGAGCAGAAACCGTTCTTCAGGGATTCTGCTCTGAAGTTCAAGTACAGCTGTAGCTGGAGGGCACTGGCTTTTGCCGTGAAGAGGAGATGTGCCTGGAATCGGCGACCCTGGACCATGCCTGTGCTTGGCCCAAGCACATTCACATGCATGAGCTTGTAGACAGTTTTCAGAATCAGCGTGATGGAAAGTACTCTGTTTAGCCGGAAATGTTCCATATCTCCCCAAGCTCCCTGGGATGTCCCTTGGCGTCAGCCTACCCCTAATGTACTCAGGTTTTCTAATCCAAAAACAGAGTCTCAAAGTGGCCAAACGTTTGGCAGGGAACTGTTTCTAGGTATACAATACACACAGTTACGTGATATCCATCCTACAGCAAAACATTGGTTCAGGGGATTGGCTGAAGAAAAACAACTTTTAGAAAATGCATTCACTGCAGTCATGTTTACACTGCTTTTGTCAGCTAAAGTGTGTTTGTTTAAACAATGTCTTTGGCTTATTCCACTGATGACTCCCTCTCGGCAGCAGATCCTGTGCTTGAGTTTCACAAGTGTCTGTAAATGATCCAGGTATAGGGCAGCTGTCTCCAGTCAACATTTTCACATAGTGATAGTTCTCAGGAAAAGAGAAAGACACACTTAATACATAGTGTTATACAGTATCTGCCTTCTCAATAACCAAAGTGCTCCCTAATGTATGAGCTAATTTATGTTTTCCCCTATTTTTAAAACCTTAATTTGATTTTTAGCCAAAATATAAATATATGGCTACACTATCTCACAGTACTTTTGTGAGAATATGAAATGGGGTGTGCAAGTGCTTTGTGAAATTAAAGCTCTGGGCCAATGTTATTTTGTTGGAAATCAGGTCATATATTAAAACAAGAAGAGACAACAAGCAGCTGGCTCAAGTATATTTTGTCTCACTTTTCTGCTCCCCACTGGGTTGCCTCTCAGGACACTCAGTGCTTTGCAGCACACACATTACCCACCCTGACTCCTATTCCAGCCATGCTTGTTCCTTCCCAGCCATAGACACACATATCAAGTACCAAAAACTCAACACAGCGCTTTGCTGCAATTATATTTATTTATCATGGCGGTCCCCCTGAAACCCGCAAACATTTGTCAACATCACAGTGGCCTTGTGTGTGCAGTTGCAACATCAGAAGGTGCTCTCAGCCAGTGGGGGAGAGTGCAGTTTTGTCACTGAATTTGCATCGTAACATTGGGTCAGGATTCCTGAAACTGTAGACTTCGGTGATTAGGATGTTGCCTTAAATCACTGTCATTCTTCAGAAGTTTTTTGGTTTTTTTTGTTTTTAAATGCAAGTTTTCATTAGGTTTAAGCTTTATGGAACCAAGTTGCATAAATCTCCAAAAGCCATTTTTATTTATTTTTATTTTTAAATATTTATTTATTTATTTATTTAGTGTGTGTGTGTGTGTGTGTGTGTGTGTGTGTGTGTGTGTGTGTGAGAGTGAGGAAGATCAGCCCTGAGCTAACATCCATGCCAGTCCTCCTCATTTTGCCGAGGAAGAGCGGCCCTGGGCTAACATCCGCGCCTATCTTCCTCCCCTTTATATGTGATGCCGCCACAGCATGGCCTGACAAGAGGTGCACCGGTGCGCGCCCGGGATCCGAACCCGGGTCGCCAGCAGCAGAGTGCATGCACTTAACCGCTATGCCCCGGGCCTGGCCCCCAAAAGCCATTTTTAAATAACAGCAATTGCTTTCAACCTACCAGAGGACAGGATCATCAAATTAATGCTTTCCCTAAATTAATCTATAAGGTTAGTATAATTCTAATAAATTTTTAGTGGAATTTGTTTTTTTTAGAGACTAACAAGTTGATTCTAAAATTCAACTGGAAAAATAATGATAATAGCCAAGAAAATTTTGTAAAAGAATAAAGGAGGGTGATTTGTTCTACTATATAATAAAACTCTCTAAAAAAACACAATAATTACAGTGGAATCGTCCTGTAATAGGATCATATATTAGTTCAGTAGAATGGAACAGAGTCCGGAAACAGACACATGTATACATAATATACCCCAACTATTTCTAGGGCCCCATGTGGCTCAGTGTATGTATAGAATTATACTCACAGGCAGCAAAGAAAATCTCACTACAGAAACCTTGAACATAAAGATCTTTAGTTTTTCTTAAAGAAGTATATTCATGGATTTTACACAGTATACCCCCTCAAACGTTTTTCAGAAATCCTCTCTAAATAGCCTTCACTCTCTCTGTTGTTGCAGACTCATGGAAGCCTCTAAAACTCTGCCCCTCTCTCTGATCCACATGGTTTCCTAACTCTCGCCCCCAGTCCCCCAATACCCACCACCTTCATGTAGCAGCACGGTTGTCTTCCCTCTTTGCGGCCACCCCCACAGAGGGCAGCCCTTGGGAAAGGTCGTTCTTTTCCCAGCTTGGCTGCTTTTCCAAAGAGCAGGAGACTCTCAGAATCCCCAACCAACTCCCAGAATGCTGATGAACAAAAATTCCCAACTTCATTTCTTTGGAAATTTAAAGTATCTTAAAGCTGGCATTTTAAGTCCCTGGGCTAGTCAATATATGGTGTGGGGATTGTTGGCTATCCATTTAGAAAAAATGAAGTGACATATTTATATTTTACAAAATAAACATTTTGTAACTATATGTTTCAATAGATTAGCATACATATTACTAAATTTGGAACATATGTATGTTTGTGTATTCATAGGAACAATTATGGAAGTTTATCTCTAAGATTTGGAGTTGAAAGCCATGAGAGGAGACTTCTACTTTATATATTTCTGAATTATTTTAAATTTATTTTATAACAAATTGTGCTACTTTGGTAATAAAAACAAAATAGCAGTTAAAATATCTGTTAAATTTATTTTTAATTTATATTTAGTAAAAATTCATTATTTTAGTGTATGGTTATGAATAGTTTTGACAAATGCATAAAGTTGTAAAACCGCTACCACAATCAAGATAAAAACAGTCCTGTCATCACTGCCCCCAGTTTCCTTGTGTTACCCCATTGTAGTCAAATTCTTCCCCTACCCTTAGTACCCCACCCACTGATCTGTTCTCCATCCCTAGTTTTGCCTTTTCCAGAATGTCATATACATGGAATTATACAGCCTTTTGAGTCTTGCTTCTTTCAGTTAGCATAATGCATTTGAGACTCATCCATGATGTAGCGTGTAGCAATAGTTTGTTCCCTTTTTATTCCTGAATAGTATTCCATTGTATGTATGTACCACAGTTTATTCATCCCCAGTTGAGGGATATTTGGATTGTTTCCAGTTTTTGATAATTACTAATAACACCACTATAAACATCTGCATATAGGTTTTTGTGTTTTCTTTTCACTTGGATTAATACCTAGGAGGGGGATTGCTGGATTATATGGTAACTGTATATTTAACTTGATAAGAAACTGCCAAACTGTTTTCCAAAGAGGCTATACCCTTTTGCATTCCCACTGGAAATGTATGAGAGTTCCACTTGCTCTGCATCCTTGTCAACACTCAGTATTGTCAGCTTATAAAAAATTTTAGACCATTCTAACAGATGGGTAGTGGTGTATCTCATTGTAGTTTTAATTTGCATTTCTCTAATGACTAATCATGTTAAGCATCTTTTCATATGATATCTTTTTTGGTGAAGTGTCTGTTCAGAACTTTTACTCATTTTTTTATTGAGTTATTTTTTAATTGTTGAATGTTGTGAGTTCTTTATATATTCTGGATACAAATCATTTGTCAGGTGTGTGATTTGCAAATATTTTCTTCCAGACTTTAGCTTATCTTTTCATTTTCTTAGTAGTATCTTTTGCAGAGCAAAAGTTGTTAATTTTGATGAAGACCAGTTTTTCACCTTTTCCTTTTATGCATCATGCTTTTGGTGTCATAGCTAAGAATTCTCTGCCTAACCCAATGTCACAAAGATTTTCTCCTATGTTTTCTTCTAAAAATTCATAGGTTGTGTTTACATTTGGATATATGATCCATTTTGAGTTGATTTTTTTAAATAAATTTATGAGGCATAGGTCAAGTTCTTTTTTTTTTTTTTTTTGGCATATGGATATCTAGTTGTTCAAGCACCACTCATTAAAAAGACTACCATTTCTCTATATTAAACAGTTTTTATTTTAAAAGAAAGAATATGATTCTATCTAGCACGAGAACTCAAACATTTTCTATCATAAAGGGAGAAAATTCCTTAGACCCTTTGGTTCAGAGGTGACTGAGAAAGAGAGAGAGTTCCCTCTGCTCAGGAAAACACCCACAATGTCTGCTTTACTAGCAGCGTCATAAAACCAAACATTTTTTATACTGCATTGCTGGGATTTCTAGGTTGGTTTTCTTTGCCTAGTTTTTTTAGAAGAAGAAGTTTTAACTATTCCTGGGTTTGAGCGTCAATAAATCATAATTCTTTTTTAAAAAATTGAACATATATTAAAACTTTAGAATGAGAACAAAACCTTAAAGCTTATTTAGTCCCACTCTTACTTTTTTAAATTACAAAAATGATACATACTTGTAGTAAAATGTAAATACCATGGAAGTTTCGTCTAGGTGTTGGGCTACCGTGGGATAGCAGTTTCCTCCACTTCCCAGTCCCCTCTTCTCGGTCCCTTTGGCTTCCCCTCCTCTTTATGACCATAGGTGTTGGCATGCCCCAGGGCTCAGTCCTTGGATCTTTTTATTACCTTATTCTACTCACTCTCTGGGTGACCTCATGCAATCCTATGGCTCTAAATGCCACATGTACTTCTGTGAGTCAAGCTTGTGTCTCCAATCTAGCCTCCTCTCTGAACTCCAGACTGGTGTATCCAATGCCTCCTCAACACATCCACCATGTCTAATAGCAACTTGTCTAGAACAGAAATCTTGGTTTTCCCACCTAATCTTGCTCTTTGCCCGGTCTTTCCCATCTTAGTAAATGACACTGTCCTTCCTCTAATTGCTGAGACCCAAAACCCAGACATCACATGGCAACTCTGTTTCTCTCAGACCCAACATTCAGTCCTTCAACAAATTCTTTGAACCCTAAGTGTAAAGTCCACCCTGAACCTGACCACCTCTCACTACGGCAGCTGCTGCGTCTCCGCCCCATGCTGTGGTCGCCTCTGGTCTAGAATATTGCCTTGCCACCTAACTTATTTCTCTGCTTCCACACGTACCCCTATAGTCCGTCCTCCACATGGTAACCATAGGGATCTTAAAGACATAAATCAGATCCTGTCCTTCCCCAGCTCACATCTTGTCAATGGTTTTATCACATTCTGAATAAAATCAAAATTATTTGCTCAGGCTTACAAGACCCTATATGATCTGACTGCAGCAGATTTCTGCCCCTCTTGCTCACCCTGCTTTTTTGCAATTCTTTGAACACAAGCTCATTCCCACTTTAGGGCTTTGCATGAGCTGGTTCTCTGCCTGGGGTGCTCTCCCCTGTATCCTCTCAAGGCTCTCCTGTCCATTGAGTCACTTCCCTGCTGAAATGTCACCTTTTCCATGGAGGCCTTCCCTTAACTCCCCTGTCTCAACTACCAGCCCTCCTCCTTACCTGCCCCATCTTCACAATCTGCTGTATTTTTCTTCATAGAATTTATCACTACCTGGCATTATGTATTTATTTGTTTCTTGTTTGCAGTCTACCTCCCCGACTGAAATGTAAGCTCCGTGAAGGTGGAACTTTATATCATTCACTCTTATATTCCAGCTTCTAGAAGAAAGCACAGCCCATAGTAGATGCTCAATAAACATTTATGGCGGGATTGAATACAAGATTAGATTAATACAAGGAGATTCTTTTTCAGTCTATTTCACTCCCACTCTTCCAGAGAGAATCACTGTTAACAGCTTGGTGACTAACTTTCTGGACTTCTTTTAAAAATGCATTTATAAATGGAGACACACATACAGATTTTTTTTGATAATGATAATGCAAATTGTTCTATACCGTAATTTTCTCTCAATAATGTATTTTAGATATTTTCTCATGTTAATTTATATGTAGGTTATCTATCTATCAGTTTATGTAGTGAGTTCTTTCTCACAGTTGTAGTCCATAGTTGAACCACAATGTATTTCACCGTTTTCCTGTTGATAGATATGTGGGTTATTTCCCCTCTTTTACTGTTATAAACAAGGCTGCAGTGAGTATGCTTGCACATAAATCTTTGCACATAGGCAACTAGGTCTCAAATTGTGAATTGCCTGGTCAATAATTTGATAGTTTAGTTTGTCCTAAAAGATTATACTGTTTTACACTCTCACCAATAATATGTGAGTGTCCATTTCCTCATGTCCTTGCCAACACTAGATATTACCACACTTCTAAAATATTTTTCATTGTTAGGCAAAAAAATATTTAACTCTTTTACAAAAGAGAAAGCTTGAACTCTGGTGATTAAAAGCCATACTTACAGGCAGGTAACTAGCCACTTCCTATATTGATAAGCTCCTTGGTTTCTAGATTATAAATTAGCCTGCCTAACAAAGAAAGAGATTTCCTTTTGAAAGAAATGGCAGAATTAAAGGAGTAAAGTGATTTGAGATGAGAAACATCTTCTGCCTGTATAAGAAGCTTTCAGTTACTTTGTTCAAGAAGTAGCATTTCATAGTGTCTGCTGGGAGAGCCCAAACCACTGACCCATGTATCCTAACTTTCTTGCTATAAACTATCATTCCCAGATCCTTTTTTTTTTTTTGTAAAAAGAATCCACAACACAAAACGTCAAGCGTTAGTGTTGGCTGGAGAGTTCATAGAAGTCATAGACCTAAGATTTATTACTTAACAACTTTGTGGTTTCTACTAGGCCTTTCCAGACGTATAGTCAAAGAACAAGAGAAGTTACCTGTTTTAATTAATAACTATGACTGGGGTCGAAAACAGAAGCATGGGACTGAATAAGAGGAGAAACACCGACCCAGAGGAGAGAACTAGAACACAAATAGCACCTGGGGCTTCTCTGATGTTGGCTGGTTCTAACCCAGAACCACTGTGAGTGTTATTTTGCTCAGATGCCCGCCCCGCCCTTGTAGTGAGTTGTCAGGGTTCGGCTGAGCCCCAGAGGGCACCCCCTGAGTCTTCTCTGTTTTCATCCGATATCAAGATGGGCTTGGGATGAGAGGTACTTTTGTGGAGTCAGTATATTAGAGTTTGAAGGATTCTTCAAAATTACCTACTTTTACTCACTGTATGAATGACAAAACTGAGACCCAGAGAGATAAAATGATTTCAGAGATAATGATCATGACATTTTAAACCCGATACTATTGAATAATGAAAGGGAAGAGCTCTTTTACTTGAAGTTTAAAGACATAACAGATCCTTGGACAGAAAAGTACTGTTGCCTTGAAATTCTTCAAGCATGAGTGGCACATAACTAGTGTGTATGCCACCATACCCCCTTCCCCTATGCATGCCCATGGCAGACATCATTAATCAACCTCAGCTCTCTTTCCTCAGCCAAGCTCTGACCCAGCCTGAGCATCCTCCTTAACACAGTGCTGGAGGCAGCTAGTCATAATGGATCTGAGTTTTCATGTGAATTAAAATCTTTTTGCCCCCTCTTCTACATGACGTATTCATGTAACTTATGATGTGATAAGAGCCCTGGACTTCAAGCCAGAACTTGGTTGGACTCTTCAATCTGCTTGTTCCTAGTCTGTGATCTCAGGCAAGTCCCTTAGCCTTTCTGGGACTGTTTCCCTGTCTCTGAAATGAGGGAGTTGAATTAAATAATCTTTAAGCATCCTTCCAGTTCTGAAAAATCTGATGATTCAAGGTATATAGACTTCTCAGGGGGAATTTATAGTTACAACCGTGCATTTTTATAAAGACCATAGGTGGTTCTCAGGCACTTTGTATATTACAAATCTATTTTAGATTTCTTAAGAATGTGTTTCTAGCTTTGACTACTTCTTTTCATCTGCTCAGTCCCATTGACCCATATCTCTGAAACCAGAATTTAGGGGCTCAAAAGGGAGAGAGAGGGGAAAGATTCACTTAATACCAGAGGAATTGCAGGAACCTCTCTTTGACCATGGGGGACTTGAATGTTCTCACACGCCAGGCTGAGCAAATCTGCCTGTTTCTTGCCCACCCAGCCGTTACAGGTCTCGAGTTGTCTCTTCTTCCCTTTCCTCCGTTTATACTTCCTGTGATTAGGAGGCCCTGCCAGTCAGACAGGTCTCAGCAAGTGGTCCTCTGAGGCCCGCGGCCCTCTTCCACCCTGGCTCCCCGTGTGACCTGCCTCCCTGTTTGTCTTTCAGGCCCCGCTTCCCTTCGGGCATATCCTCTCCTCTCGGTGATCACCCGACAGCCCACGGTCATCTCCCACCTGGTCCCTGCCACCCCGGGAGTCGCACAGGCATTGTCCCTCCACCCGGCCGCCGAGGCTGCCTATGCTGAGGCCCCGGGCGGCGAGGCTCTAGGCAGCAGCGAGTCAGAGACGGAGCAGCCCACGCCCCGGCAGAAGAAGCCCCGCAGGAGTCGCACCATCTTCACCGAGCTGCAGCTCATGGGCCTGGAGAAGAAATTCCAGAAGCAGAAGTACTTGTCCACCCCAGACAGGTGAGGACACAGGGAGGGTAAGGCTTTTGAGAAGAGGAGACTCCTTTGGCTCTCGGTTGTGGGATGTATAGCTACCAGGACTGTTGTAGAGATGCACAACACTAGGGCCGAAATCTATGCCTTGGCTCACGTCATCTCAGCCTTGGTTGAACAGAACCCAGCCCACATGAATTCATCACACGGAGCTCCCAGGAGCCTGCCTGTGGCTGAATTTATACTCCTCAGAACTTATACTTCCCAGCTGGGAAAGACGTTTCGTTTTTAAAGCCACTTACACTCAGGATCAGATGCAGCGGGACTAGACCTGGAATTGAGACCCGTGATCTTCGCAGTCTTCTCCCCGCTCCGCCAGTTCCCAGCTGGCTCAGCCTGCTGGCCTGGCTCCTGCATGGAAGGGCTGGGTTGATCAGGTTGAGGAGCTGTCAGATGTCCTGTGAATTTGATGGGTATCAAGTCAGAACCGTTTGGTTGAGACCGAGGAGGACCTGGATGAGAGTCTCTTCTTTAAACCCTTTTGAGATCCAGATGAGGGCAGCTGTGACCCCTGCTTTACTCAGAGGCTTCAATTCGTCACCCCCTTTCTTTAATTTAGTGTCTTAACTGCAAAATATGCAAGAGCCTGTGTTTTACCTTGTTCCTTCAGACTCACTCTGGAGATGGCTGAGTAATGTGTAATCTATTTATTGGGAGGGTTTTCCTGGTACTTTTTCTCTTCCTTTGCTCACTGCCTTGTCTATATCAGGTTTGACCCCTGTCCTATTAAAGAGAAAGGGAAGGAAACTCACATGCATCTCTTAAGCTGTTTATTAGCTGTTTGATAAAAATTTAAGTGAGAGAGGAGCCTGCAAATCACTGACTAAAAGGGAATTTGTTTACTGATTCAGTTAATTGAACACCCGTCAGCTGTTTGCAGAGGGTCTCTCTGTGCCGGGCACTGTGGCAGGGGTTATGGGTCTAGAAAGTAGCAGACAAGAGTCCTGCTCTGGAAGAGATCATGGGGAAGGCAATGACTGCAATGGTGACAGCACAGGCAGCTGGCACTGGCACCGCGTGTTACCGAGGGCTGTAGGAGCACCAAGATATTGCTGAGTGTCTGAGATGGGATTAGGGAAGTCTTCTCAAAGGAGGCAGTGTTTAAGAAGAGCTTTGATTCCAGGAGGCAGAGGGGCTAGAATACAAAAGGCACAGAAGCACAGTTGCTGGGCATGTTGAGGGAACTGCCACTAGTGTTCGGGGCACCTCCAGCTTAAGGTGTGAATGGTGGTGTGGTGAGAGATGAGGCTGCAGAGGTGGGAAGGACCTCACATGCTTGGCCGAAGATTGTGGACTTTGTTGTTTAGGCCACCCATCAGCAGCCCTCAAGAGCTGGACACAATGTGACCAGATTTACACTTTAGCTTCTTCACGTGGGTAGTACCATAGAAGGTTGATCAAAGAGGAAGAAGTGCAGCAGGGAAGCTAGTTAGGAGGGAGTCCAGGGGGAGTCACTAAAGACCGAATTAAGGTGGTGACAGTGGGAATAGAGAGGAGAGAATAGATGGGAGAACAATTTTGAAGATGGAATGGACAGAATTGACATTGGCCTGAGGAAGAGAGTTGAGAATTCTGTGGTTCTGGATTGGGCCACCAGGTGAATAGGAATACCATTAACTGAAGTTGGAAGGCTGAGGACACAGTGGGTTTGGAGAGGAAAGAGTGAGTTCTGTTTTGGACATGAGCATTTGGGGTGCCTTTGCGTGGACAATGGAGACAGGTCTGTGAATTGGGGATTAATAGATGGGATCTCTAGGTATTAAATGGCTATTTTGATGCCCCCAGCATGTGTTGGAGAGCCTCATGTACTTGGGCAACCAGGTGGCGTGGGCATCATTATTTATGAATTGTGTAGTGGTATGTCGAAAAAGCTTCAACATGCATTGGCAAAATTTTAGGCTTATTTTCTAGAAGTCAGAGAACTTTTTAACAGAAATGTTGGTTCCTAATAAACCTCCTGGTGCTTCCTGATCCCTGCCCAGGCACCTCTCAGGTGACCTACACAGGATTGATTCACTTGCCTGGGGAGGAGGACACCACCTGGCTGGCATGAAGCTGCCGCCTTAACCTGCCCTCTCAGATGTTCCTCACCTCTCTACGTGACCAGGGCCATGAGCACTCCCTCCTCCCACAGCTCTCTCCCTCCTCCTCTTTGTTTGTTTCTCCAGTTTCCTAGGTGACCCCATTTAAGTGAATATGCAGGGAAGTGAGAATTTGTAACGGTGGCAGGTAATGAGAGAAAGCTGATGACAGTGAAGCATGTTTTTGTAGCCAGAGTGAGTCAAGGGTGCATTTTTCCCAAGTGAGCTAACACCATTTGCTAACATAGTGGCAGAGCTGTGAACTGAACCTTCCATTGACTAATGCACCTGATGGCCTCAGGTGAACCTGGCTTGGAAGGCACAGTGCGAGCCCGAGGAGGACCTGTCTGCAGGGAGGCCTGGGAGACCAGAAGTCTGTGGGATGGTCCCCTGCATTCTTGGTTCTTAATGAGTGGCGCTTGGAAGCAGTGCTTCGTTAGTGGGGAAAGCTAAGTGCTATTGGCACTGGCAATTTATTAGCTTCAGTCTGTTAACCACTTTCAATAAAACTGTCAGCTCCTTGTAGCCCTTTTACTGGACAACCAGATATATGTGAATGCAGATTCAAGACAGGTTCTGAAGTCCCTTGAAGGAAGACTGTTTTTATTATCGGAGATTTAAATGCTTCACTCTGGTTCAGGCAGCTGCACCTGAACCTTCATTGCCTATACCCGTCGGTCTTCCTGATGGGGAGATGTTGCTCGTTTCTCCTCAGGTAGAGAAAGTTGCAGCTGAGAACTCGCACCTGAGAATCCCCACGGCCCAGGCTTGTGGCTGTGCAGGCTTGTGCAAGATAATGGACCTTAGATCCACAAATTGCAATCCTCAGTATCCTGGGGACCTTCAAAAGTGGTGATCACTGCTCAAGCTATATCCAGGGTGCTTGTCCCAAGTTGCTGCTTTAGAAGTCCACACTGCTTCAGTGACCAGGGTTGGAACCACAGCCACGCAGCTAATGTTGGCTCAAGGAGATGGTCCTTCCAGTTAGTATTCAGGTAGACCTGAGGTTCTTATCAACATAGGTTAACACTTGTAGTCTTGAGGACTGAGGTTGGAAGCCTTGTTCCCTTTCTCATTTCATATGCTCCACTCAGGTTGTTGGCTACTCCTTGTGATGTAGCATCCCTACATTTTCTCCACGAAAGCCTGAGGAAGAGCTTTCCTTTGACAGATCTAACTTGTACAAAAATGTGGTAGGGGGATGTGAGCCTCTATATAGGAGGAGGCGTACAAGTCAGATGTAAGTAGATTTGAATCTTGGCGCTACCTCTTACTCTAGGATCATCTACCAGGGGTCAGCAGAGTTTTTCTATACAGGGCCAGAGAGTAAATCTTTTAGGTTTTGTGGGCCATATGGTCTCTGTCACAATTACGCAACTCTGAGGGTGTAGCATGAAAGCAACCATAGACAATATGTAAACAAATGAGCATGTCTGTCTTCCAATAAAACTTTATTTACAAAAACAGGTAGTGGACAGGATTTCGCCTTGGTTATTGAGAGATTCTAATCTCTCTGAGCCTCAGGTCTCTCCTCTGTAAAATGGGAATAATTATACCTACTTCACAGTGTTGTGGAAGGCATAAGTAAGATAGCACCTGTCATGGACTTAGCACATAGCCTGGGATGCTGTGGTACTCAGGAAATGGTTGCTGTGTTGCTAGAATTAGTTCCAACTGCGCACTTCCCAGGAATGGCTTTGACCTTCAGGACTTTTCAGAAGGCTACAGGGAAATGCAGAACTACGGTTAGCAGTAGAATGGGAAGCGGGAGGGGCCAGGGATTTAATGTTTCTTTTGGAATCTATCATTGTAACAATTTAGGGCAGCTACAATGAATGAGTCAATCCATCAAAAAGTATTTTTGACCCCTCGTTCTGGATTTAGAGTGTGGTAGCCGCTTTCATGGTTATAAAAGAGGCAGAAGATATACTTTGCTCTTGCAGTGGAGTTAGGGAGGCAGAAAGAACTCATGTGAAGCAATTAGAGACCAGTTGAGAACTTAGAGCCACCTGGGTGATGGCTGCCCCATAGGAGGGTGTAAGGAGACAACTTGCGTGAGCTGGGGGAGCCCAGGAGACTCACCCACAGGAAGTGGGACTTGAGTTGGATCTGGAGTGATGAGTGGGAGTCCAGTAAGGAATGTATGGCTTTACCTGTCCTTCCCAGCTTGGATTTGGGGTCAGAGTCTTCATTTTGTAAGGATCAGAGTAAAGATTCTGTGAGGTCAGGAAAAGGATTTTGCAGTGAAGGCTCAGAAATCCATTTCAGGTCTAATGTAGATAGTCCTTGGGCATGCTCATCTGTTTCTTAGCTTCTCAGAGTTTCATCCATAGGATTCTTGGAAGGAAAGTAAAGCTTTTTGGGGAAGAATTGGTTTAACGGGGGAGGTCCAAGGTTTAGTAGCAGTGCCTGAAGCTAGTCAACAGGACCCCATCTCTGCTGCCCTTTTCCTTCCTCCTCATCCTTCCTTTGTATCTCATGCCTTCTAGGTTGGACTTGGCCCAGTCTCTGGGACTCACTCAACTACAAGTGAAGACTTGGTATCAGAACCGCAGGATGAAATGGAAGAAAATGGTAAGAAAGAAGAGAGTGAGTCTATCCACGTGCTCATCATAACGGCAAAAATTCTTACTACGGGGGCCTGGCCCAGTGGCATAGCAGTTAAGTTCGCACTCCGCTTCTGCGGCCCGGAGTTTGCGCGTTCGGATCCCGGGCGCAGACCAATGCACCGCTTGTCAAGCCATGCTTTGGGAGTGTCCCATATAAAGTAGAGGAAGATGGGCATGGATGTTAGCCCAGGGCCAATCTTCCTCAGCAGAAAGATGAGGATTGGCAACGGATGTTAGCTCAGGGCTAATCTTCCTCACACCAAAAAAAAAAAAAAAGAAATTCTTACTATAGGGCTGGTAAGAAGGCAGGAAGGACCATTTGGTGGTTTGGGCTCCAGAGACTGGAAGGCCTGTTAAGATGCTGGCTGGGAAGGAGGCTGTTTGAGCAGAAGGATAAGCCATTCCTCTTGACCAGAAGAATATTGCTTTTCACAGTTTCCTTAGAAATAGAAGAAAAAGAAAGCCCACAAGCTTCTCAGTTGCTAGCCTTAATCCCACCTGCTAGCCTTTTCAAAGAACTTCCTTCCCCCTCCCACCAACAGCTAATAATAGAAGTCAGTCCTCTTTGTTTACAATGGCATGTAGGGCACATCTGTTCTTGTAGCTGTGTGTCCTCTAATGCAGTGATTCTCAAACTGTCGTGGGTATCAGAGTAACCTGGGTAGCAGGTAAGATGCAGAACTCTAGGCCCCTCTCAGGATTCTGATTCTCTGTCACAGGGTAGGGCTGGGAATGTGTGTGTCAGCAATCACCCAGGTCCCTCTGATGCACATAGTCTAATGACTGCAGTCTCCCTCATACTGCTCTAGTGCCTGGCTAATGAATCATCCCCTCCTTGGTTTTTAAAGGAACTTGTTAGAATAAACATCTCTGGAAAAAAAAAAACAGAATAAACATCTCTACATTTTGAGGAACTTAATTTCATAATAGTTTACCCCCCTCTTTTATAAAAAGTACTGTTAAATCTAAGTTTTCCAAAGTAGTTGAGCGTTTCATTTCCAGTTTTGCAAACCACAAGGGACACGAAAGAGAAAGAGCAGGGGTGGGATGAGGGTGGGAAGAAGCTCTGCTGTATTCTTTAGAGGCCAGCTACACCATGGCCTCTGACCTGGGCCTGTCTCACATCCTCGCTGAATCTTACTGACGCTTTCTCCTCTCGTATGGACCAGATGGTCCAGGCCTGCCTGGATGACATTTTAATTTGCTAACCAATCTGGTCACAAGCCGTATTTGCTGGTGTTTCAAAGGCTGGAATATGAAGTTTTTCATAACTACCAAATAAGTTTTCAGGAAAAAAAGTTGATAGATATTTTTTAATAGATATTGAGACATTTTCTCAATTTTGTATTTTTGTCCGATAATTTTTTTCTTAAAACTTTAGTTCTTGTTATTGCCTGCTAACAATGAGAAAAATAAATGAATGAATTTCAAATGAATGTTAATGGGAAAATTTTTTAAAAAGCCAACAAGTCAGCACTTATTATATTCCCAGAAAGGAATTCCTGGGCAAATCTCAAAATTTCCTCTGGGGCGACCTGATCCTGAGATGGAAGGATTTTCACATGGGGGTGGCTTGGCTTATGAAGGGCTCTCCAGGTGAGGCAGAGATGCCAGTTGCATGTACAAACACACATACATTGCGTGAATTAGCCGATATGTATTTAGTGTCTCTTGTGAGCCATGCCTTGTCCTAGGCACTATAGGAAGTAATGAAATAAAATGTAACCCTGCCTTCATGGAATTTATGATCTAATTGGAGAATCAAGGTCCAGGAAGCAGATAGGGAGCACATTATAACTAAGTGCTAGTCGTTTGTTTATAGATTTAGAACCTCATAAGAGTTCAGAGGAGAGGTGTTGGAGAAGGTTGCAGGGAGAAGTTGAAATTGAAGGATAAATGAGATTCAATTAAATATATAGTCACTCCAAAACCTCTAGAATGCTAAGACACACATGAAACTTACGGTGGAGATCTTTTGGGGGATTGATCTCTAAAAGAACCAGATTTGGGTGTAAGAAACACTGGGCCATGTTGCCATGCTTGCCCCTCCCTGGCTGATTTTGGGCAGGTCCCTTGATTGCTTTCTGTGCAAGTTCCACCACCCACCTCCTTCCTTGTCAATCATCGTCATCGAAATCAATGTCTCCTGAGTGGCAGAGGCATTGTTTAAATTGGTTATCAGCAATCTTTTCGTGAGTCAGATGATTAAGGAGTTGACAGCCTGCCATCTCTGCCAGCACCGCCCAGTGCCTGTGGGACAACGCGTGTGCCTTTGCCTCTGACGTCACTTGTTTTTCACCAGCCACTGTGCTGCTGGCACAATTGTGGGCTGGTTACTTGTGGTTATCAATATTGTATAAGACAAAATGGAAGTAACGTTGCAGATTTAACCTCAGAGAGCATTCCACAGGCCGACCAAATTAAGGTCCCTTCAGAAAACAAGAGCCACCAGGCTTGCAGTTCACGTTAGCCAGCATCGATTGAGCACTTATCTTCACCAGGCAATGGAGATATAAAGATAAGACGTGAACCCATCCATTAACAAATAAAAATTTAAAAAGGCACTCCATCAAGTGGGAGAGACAGACCTGTAAACTAGTCATTATACAAAGTGATCAGGGCAACAATAGGACTCAGAATCAGTATAGAGAAGGGAGGCCTTCACAGAAGAGGTGCCATCTAAACTGGTTTTAGTGGATGAATAGAAATGTGCCAAGTGAAGGTGGGAAGTAGAAGGAAGGGGGAGAAGTGCTGGGGCACTTGAAGTTCTTTGGAATGGCTGGAGCTAAACTGTGAGGATGTTGTTCAGTTGTGGATCTAAATTCTGACTCCCCCAGCACAGCAAGGCATTGTTGGGCTCCTGATTGCTTCACGATATTTTGCTGGTACAACTCTTGCAAGGCTGTCTCTTCAGGTACTGAGGACAAAGAGAAAAAGATAATTGGGTAATAAAGATGTCTGAAGGCTAGTAACCTAATTGGAACTGGAAAAAGATTAGCACTTGATTCTCAGAGTTATTCACACGGCTGCCAAGGATAGTGCTGCCAAAACCAAGATAGCATCTCTGACTAGTTTTTACCCGTCAGCATTTGTAACCTATAGCGGGTTGGGTAAGTTTAATCTTGCATGTTAGAGGGGGCACTCACTCTCCATTCCATTTCTGTTTGGCTTTAGTTCCAATAGGACCCACAGTGTTTTACAGCAGGCCGAAATTGCCTTATTATTCCTTGGTCTTTTTCAGCTCTAAAGACAGTTCTGTTCTGTGAGAGGGTCCAGATGGATACCACCTTCTCTCTCCCGGTCACAGAATTGGGTGGGCCACACACCACGCGCCATTGTCTTTCACACCGAAAGTCTCCAGATAGTCAACAATTCCATGAAATTGCTACCAGTTGCTGTCTGTGTAGCCTTGGGCAGCTTAGTTAACCTCAGTACGTGCCTAATACATACCTTATAGGGTTGTGGTGTTAACTGAGCTAACCCCTGTAAAACTTAGAACATTGCCTGCCACATAGTGTAGGGCCAAGAAATGTTAGCTGCTATTCTTCTTCTTCTTCTTCTTATTTTAATTATTTACCTATCCCCAAAATTCATGTCTCGAGAGAATCCAAACTTTTGGAGGCCAGGAGAGAGAAGCTGAAAATGAAGTCTTCCAGTTTCTGGGACTCTGGTTCAGAGCAGTCCTGACTGTTTGTCCTTCCTTGTTCCCTACTTGCTTGCCCTCCCTCGTCAGTGCCTTAGCATTTGGGCTTGTGGTATAGAAGAACATACCATCTGCTAAACAGCATACTGGGAAGAGATTCATGCTGGAGAATCCAGACTTGCTTCTCAGCTTTGTGGAAACAGTCATCAGTTATATAGCTCTCACTGTTCCATAGAGCTGCAGATAAAGATAGAAAAAAAGGAGTAAAAAACACTTCAGTTAATGAGTCTATGGCCTAGTGTCTGCTGGGAGATTGAGTAATTGCAGATAAATATTGGAATCAGAAATAAAGCGGCACATTTTACATATCCCTCGCACATTATGCACAATGGAATACTGGGAAGGGTGTTAGATTTGAATGGTCAGGGGTTTTGTGTTCAAATCTCAGCTCTGGCCTTGGCTTGCTCTTTGACCAGGACAAACCACTTCTGCCTGCTCAGCTTCCTCTCTGAAAAATGGGAGAGGTAGAAGTTTCTTCTTCACTGATGTTCCGGGCTGTCCAGTCAACCTGCCTGACCTTCACCTAAGGACCTCGGGAAGGAAGCAGAGGCCTTGTCCTGACATCCTCAGCGGGAGAACATTGCAGTGTCTAGATTTGGAGTTCAGACGAGGGCTGTCAGCAGGCATGGCCAATAAAAGTAGATGGTGTGCTAGCTGTTTTTCCAAGAGGCATGTGACCTAGCATGCAATGAGTTGTCTGGCCTCCCTGGACCAAGGGGACTAAATTGGCTCTAGGAATAATTTAGGAGGAGGGGTCCTGGGAGAAGGGCCACAGGGTGCAGGCGAATGTGCAGCTCCTGGTGTGTGGTGGTTGAGAGATAATTGCATGTCTCAGGTGTGCTGGAAGGCAGGGGGCCAGAGGTCGAGTGTGGAAAGCAGCCAAGAGGGTAGTTATCTCCTAATTATTGCCTGTGCTGGAAGGTTTTATTCCATTTAGAAAAGGGTCTGATTGTTTTGATTTTTTTTCATGCTGTAGAAAACCAGCCAGGTGGGGTCCATCCAAGCTGTGTGGGTGGTGTTCTCTAATTGCTGGGCTGGACTTTCTTTTGCCAATTAGGTGGCTTCTGCCTACCTGCCCTTTTATAACTTGATTACCACATGGGGCAACTTAATTTGTATAACCTCTTTCATACTGAATGGAGCTGCTTTCAACATGTAAATTCCATCTTGGCACATCCTGGTGCTTTCAACAGCCTGCACTCAGACTTAAATCAAAATCAGATACTGACTTATGTGAAAAGGATTATAGAGATGTCTTCTCCCCAGAGGTGGATTCTCTCAGCATCCATACCTTGTTTGAGGTCCCCTTCTTATCTGTGTGTCAGCTGTTTGGGTTGAAAGTACAGTGGTTGAGCAGATTCCCAGCTAAAAGGAAGTGTTTATTGAGAACTTATGGTTTTCCTCACACCATACACAAAAATTAACTCAAAATGAATCAGAGACCTTAATGTAAAAGCTAAAACTATAAAACTCTTAGAAGAAAATGTAAGAGTAAATATTCATAACCTTGGATTAGGCAAAACCTTAGATATGACACCAAAAGCACAAGCAACAAAAGAAAAAATAAATTGGACTTCATCAAAATTAAAAACTTTTGTGTTGTAAAGGACATCATCAAGAAAGTGAAAAGACAACACAGAGAATGGAGAACATATTTGCAAATCTTATATCTGATAAGGGACTTTTATCCAGGATATGTAAAGAAGTCTTACAACTCAATAATAAAAAGAACTGCATTTAAAAATGGGCAAAGGATTTGAATAGACTTATCTCCAAAGAAGATATACAACTGGTCCCTAAGCACAGGAAAAGATGTTCAACTTCATTAGTCATCAGGGAAGTGCGAATCAAAAACACGAGATACCATTTCACACCCACTAGGATAGCTATAATCAAAAAGACATAATGACAAGTGTTGGTGAGGATGTGAAGAACTGGAACCCTCATATACTCCTGATTGAATGTAACATGGTGCAGCTGCTTTGGAAAACAGTCTGGCAGTTCCTCAAAATGGTAAACATAGAGTTACCGTATGACCCAGCAATTCCGCTTCTGGGCATCTATCTAAAGAAGTGAAGCAGGGACTTGAACAGATATTTGTACACCTGTGTTCATAGCAGCATTTTTCACAATAGCCAAAAAATAGAAGCAACCCAAGTGTCCATCAGCTGATGAATGGGTAAACAGAATGTGGTATATCCCTGCAATGGATATTATTTGGGGGTAAAAAGGAATGAAGTACTAATACCTGCTACAGCATGGATGAATCGTGAAAACATAACGCTAAGTGAAAAACCCAGTCACACAGGACAACATATTGTATAATTCCATTCATATGAAACGTCCAGAATAGGCAAATCTATAGAGACAAAAAGCAGATTAGTGGTTGACTAGGGTTGAGGGGCATGGGAGAAATAGGGGGTGGCTGCTAGCGGGTATGGGGTTTCTTTCTGGGATGATGAAAATATTCTAAAATTGGATTCTGGTGATAGTCACACACTTCTGTGACTATACTAAAAATCACTAAATTGTGCACTGTAAATTGATGAAATATGTGGTATGTGAATTATATCTTAATAAAGCTGTTTTAAAAAAGAACTTATGGTTTATCGAGTTACTACATTCATTACAATTCAGCTCCTGGAGGTTCTCGGTTGCTCTTAAAGGAAACAGATGGAGTCAAAAAATATTTAGCTCCTGCATACAAAGTTAGTTGGAAGTTAGATGCTTGGAGCACAAAGCAGGGGACAGATGCAGGATTTACCTTCAAGGAGCTTCTGCTCAAATGAGGAAGATAAGATGAAGCTAAGTATGTAAAAGTAGCAAAAGTATATCCCGCTGCTAATTGTCTGTGCTCCTCTGGGTCCTCCTGAAGCCCTTCTCACTACTGCCCAGAAAGTCAAAAGTATGCCAAACCAGGGTTCAGAGCCAGTGGAGGAAGGTCTGTTATATGCCAAAGTAACGTATAGATATTTTTAAAATTATCTCTGCCTACCTCATGGAATTCCTGTGCAAGTCACAAATTGGGCTAATAAATGTGCAGCGCCTTTGAAATCAGCAAAGGCCGTTTGGGATACTATTATTTTGCCTGCTTTATGTCTTTCTTCAGTTCTATGGAAAGGCGTATTGAGAAAGGGTACCCTCATTCAGTCACGGTTGTTGATTGGCTGCTATGTGCAGGGAATGAGTGGCAGGGACAAGCAAGTAAACATGCAGTGACAATGGTTTATGAAAAGTGCTCTGATGGAGACAGTAGAGAGTGCTCAGAGGGCATGTGCGGAGAGCAATTAACTTAGACTTAGGAGATCAGGGAAGGCTCCCAGGAGAAGCACTGTCTAAGCTGAGTGAACCAGGTGAGGAGAGTGGGAGACATATTCTGGGCAGAGGAAATCTGCCATTCGCCAACAGTCCTGGCCCTTTCATATACATTATCTATTGGTCACCCTCATCATCACCCTGCGAGCTAAGGTGTTGTTATCTCCATTTTACAGATTAGGAAACTGAGGCTCAGAGTCTTTATAGGACTCTAATTTCATCTAGTTATTCTAGTTTCAAAGCTGGAACACTTTCTGCTCTGCTGTACTACTTCTTTGAACAATACAAGACTGTATGTTTTAGACCATCTTTTTTCTGATTACCGAAATACTTATTCATGATCATTATTGAAAAATGAGAAAATATAGAAAAAAAAAAAAGCAAAATACATAAAAATTATCCATGTTCCTGACACTGCAGACAGGGTGGTGTATCGTCATCTAGCCTCCAGGTTGAATTATGCTGGTTTATAACCTGTTTTTTACAAAACTATATTAATAAAATTTCCCATGTCATTAAACAGTCTCTTCTATAATAATTGTAATGGTTATCAAGTATTCTCTCTTTGGTATGTACTATAATTGTCTACCCAATCAATGGCAGAAACTTCAGGGTATTTTTTCCCCAGTGTTTGCAGTTATAACCAATTTTGTGATGAACACATTTGCAGATCAATCGTTGTCTCAGTCTTTGGTGACTTCCTTAGGCTAAATTATTAGACGTAGAATTTCTGTGTCAAAGAGTATGCACATTTTAAGACTTTTGATCTGAATTCTCAGATTGTCTTTTGAAAAAGTTGTGCCAATTACACTTTCTCACTAGAGTGTGAGTGCTTATTTTCCTGCTTGCTACAAACGTTGTCTTTTTCTTTTAACTCGTCAACTTGATATCGCATTCATATTTTAATTTTCACTTCTTTCCTTATTGTTGAAGTTGGATTTTTTTATGTTTATGATCATTTTATTTAATGACAGTATGTGTGGTATTGGCTAAAAGTGCACTGAGCCTTTAAAGAATGACGACCTCTCTGTAGACTGGAGGTAACGGGTCAAGAATACTTTTTGCCGAACTCGGTGACTTCACTGCTGGGAAGGAATGGCTTAGACGCTGTGTGAGTGGGGAAGGAGTTATGTCTTAGATTTAATGACCTTTTTTCTCCCATGTAGGTTCTTAAAGGTGGACAGGAAGCGCCCACAAAACCCAAAGGTCGTCCCAAGAAGAACTCCATCCCGACATCAGAAGAGATTGAAGCAGAAGAGAAGATGAACAGCCAGGCCCAGAGGCAGGAGTGCCTCGAGCCCTCCCAGGGACAGGAGGAGCTCTGTGACATACAGGAACCAAAAGCATGCCACATCCCCTTAGAGGCGGCAGAGCCCCCAGGCCAGCCCCAGGAGTTGCCGGTAGCCTCTATGGAACCGCCACCGTTAAGCTAAATACAACTCTTTTGGGGGAAGAGGGAGACTGGGAAGAAGGGAAAGAGAGAAGGCAGGGAGAATAGGGAGAGGAAAACTTCCCAATGCCTGGTAAACTGGGAGAGAAGAGATCCACCCGTCTCCCTCCCTCCCACAGGTCTCACTGGCGTTTTCATCAGGAGCATTTGAGGAAGACTTGCCTCCCTTAGGCCTTTCTCTTCCTGAAAGGCTGCTTTAGCCACAGGATGCCCTCGATGAAGGGAGACGGTGCCTTGGAATTGCCTGCCCCCGCTGGGGTGACGGCTGTGGGGCTGCGTGCAAGAAGCCCATCGGTGTCGCAGGCCCCACCCTGGCTCAGTGGAGGATGGCTCTGGCTCTCTCCCTGCCAGCCTCTGGGCTGCCAGTCGTCAAAGCAGAGAGATGTGGAGGAACCTGGGCAGCATGCCCACGTTCCTTGCTGACTCAGCACTTATTTCTATAGTTTTAAAAGAAAATTTAATGTTTTTGGTTGTTGTTTTTTTTTGGGGGGGTGGTTGGTGAGGGTGGGCAAAAGAGTTGGGGGAAGGGAATTCTGAGTTGTTAGAATTGTTTCTGAATAAAGTTGGTTTGTTTGAAGATGTGTGCCTTTGTCCCCATTATAAGATGGTCAGGTGACCCGAGAACTCATAAGCCTTGTTTTTCTTGCTTCATTAAGTTGCCATCCCTGAAGCTGCAATGCAGATATGTTAAGATAACTTTTATTTTTTAATTAAAACGAAGTCTTTCAAAAGTATTGGGTGTATTAATTCTTCTGGGGAGTATATTTAGCTCTTCCTGAATATGTCCTATGGAGAGAGAGCCCGGCTCCTGGTGCTTTAATTTCCCTAGATAGAAAATAAAAGATTGGGCCGTGTTCAAATGCAGAGAGCAAATGGAAGCAGCACCGAGAAGGTTTGGGGTGAGGAAGGAGCAGGGTAGCTGGGTTCTGCCCACCACCCCTCCCACCACCTTCTGCCAGAGCAGCCCCACTGTCAGCCGCTTTACACTGTGGGCTTCCAACTTTAGAAATTGTCTCACTTTTTTGAAGAGATAATGAATTTATATGTTTCAAAAGTCAAACTATATAAAAAGAAGTCTTGCCCCCCCCCAGTACCCCCTCCAAACTCCCATCCCCTATAGGTAACCATTTTTATTGGTTTCTTGTTTGTTCTTCTTTATTAGCCATTTGGATGATGGGCCCTGTAACTTTTAACAAAAGAAAATTTGAGAACTGCTTGGCTAGATGTGCTCTGTGATTTTAAATTTAAAATCATGTCCCACGTGTAATAAGACCAGGAAAGAGGTAGGCTGCAGATTTCCTAAAGTGAGAACTCGGACTCTGTGTCTGGTCTGATTGTTGTGCAGACTGGCCCAGAGGCCTGGTCCCACAGGGCTTGTCTTCTTCATCGTTTTCCTGGCATGTTCACTGGAGATGTCCCACAGGGCAGACTGCCCATCTTGTGGACTGTCAATTATTAAGCGCACAGTAATTCTGCCCAATTGTGGTCTCGGGTAATGTAAACTGACTCTTATAATGGCCTCAATGAGGAAGTAAAACCTGTTATAGTTCTGTAAGACAAATCGTACGATTCTTTTCAAAGTTAAACAGGAATGACCTGCATGGTTTTAATAATGTGGCTGCCTGCTTCCCTTTGTTAACACGCACAATCAGAAAGTAACTGCAGTTTTGACTTTGCTAAGGCAGTGCCTTCATTCCCTTTGGTTTTGAGATCAGCACAGAGAAAGCAGTTTTTTCCTTAACCTTGTGAATAGACAAAGGAGGCAAGGATTTGGTGTCTGAGAACCAGTTTGTGCAGACCACACCCAGCTGTCTGTGGAGGTTTCCTGTATGGTACATGCAGAAAGCTGTCTCCTTCACCTCTAGCCCGCCCCACGTACAGTTTTAGGACCTGCCTGCCAGGTGGCGTCGCAATGAGCCAAAGAGTGTACACAATGGCCAAAATAAGCAGGTGGGTCTGTGCCAATTTAGTCTCACTCCTGAGGAACCGTTCTGCCCTGTTCATCCGCCCCGGAAAAGCCTTTCATTCAGATACTGTTTTCCTATGCTGGTTTCCCATCTCTTGCCCTGGGCTTTCATATTGTCTTTTTCTAAGGTGTCTGATGGTGACTGTCGTTTCACAGATATATGCACACACACGCACACACGCACGGTTTTCCTGAGCCTGGGTTCCAGGCAGTTTCTGACTTCAAGCCCTGAGCAGCCCTGAGTTTTTGGCCTGTCATCTTTGGTATTGTTTCTAGGGCTTGAAGTTATTTCAGTGGAGGGTTTTAGACCTCGGCTAATCTTTCCTCCTGTTTTAGAAGCCCTAAGCCCAAGGTCACCTCAATTTACAAGCCCTGGGCTTGTCCTCCGGCCTCAGCTCTGGATAGCTTTTCCCTGAGACTCAAAGAAGGGTCAGAGCTGGGTCTTTCAAACGCAAGTGGGCAATGATTAGAGCCAAGGCCTGCTCTCCCTGCACCTCCACCTTTTCCTTTTCCCTCCAGTTCCCGAGACTTGGGACGGGCATCCAGAAACCACCTCTACAAGTGTTCTGTGAATCATGGTGAATAGGAGGTCGTTCTGTTACCCAGTGACCCTGACAGCTAGGGTTTCACTCTGTGGAGTGCCATTTCCTCACTTTCTTAGCTTCTTTCTTGGAGGCCTCCGGACTTTCTTTCTCCCAGAGTCATCTGCCTTTGCGGGCCTTGCTGAACAGAAGCATTCCCTCCCTTCTCTGGCATTCAGGATGGTGACCCCTGAGCATTCAGGGTCTTGTTTTAGGATCTGGTCACCTGCTGCTGCTTGAAGTTTTCCAGAGGAAGGGAGAGGGCCGAGGCAAACTGGCCAGTGACAAAGCTGACCACACAGAGGTCTGGCCCTCCTGCCTCCTGCAACGTCTCTCTTCTGTGAGGATTGGAGCCCTTTTACAAGCACTTTTAGCTGATGCTGCCTCCTCAAGCTGTGAAATGAGCTGTTTCTTCCAGTTTTACAGGAAGCCCTTTAATCAGAGAGAGGTTAAGTGTGTTTCCCCGGGTCACTAGCGGGTCAGGAGCCACGCTGAGAACCAAGCGCAGGGGCCAGATGCCCTGCAGAGGGCCTTCCTCATTAATTTGCCTTCTCTCCTCCCATGGAAACAAGTCTGTGCCTTTTTGGGGGTTGGGGGGAGAGGGGTCACCAGCAGTGGAAAAGCTCTCAGCGGGAGTCTGCTCCCTGCACTTCAGCCTTGTCCTGATGCAGGGGTTTGGGGCTGGGAGGGCTTCCCTGGGGACACAAGGTGAGGCAGCTAGATGCAGCTGCCTCTGTGCCACCACTTGCATCCTTTATGTTAGAAAGAGAAGGGTTCCCGGAGCAGGCCCTGGACTTTCCAGGTGTGCTTGCCTACAAGTGAGCTCGTGTTCTGGGTCACTGTGCCCTCTGATTTGCTTCTACATAGTCTGCAAAGGTTTGCTGAGACACTCAGATCTAGCTTGACTCAAACAGTCACCAAATGGTGACTCTCAAATCACTCTCATGCTGTGAGCCTCTAGCCCTCAAACTAGTCTGAACAGATCTGTCGGAAACCAGCCTTAGGCTGGTTGCAAGTTTTTCTCAGAGACTGGTCAGTTCTAAAACTGTCTTAGAGAAGGGGTCTGGGGACCTCTGTGACCCCTTTTCCCCTCCATAGGTGTTTAGAGTTCTCCTGCCCTTCTCACGACCTTTCACCTTTGTTCCACCTGGCCTTCTATACACCCTGGGCGGGTCCGGGCTAGAGCTGGACTGGAGGGTAGGAAGCTCTTTCCTCGATAGGGTGTGCTTTGTCAGCCTGGTCATGTGTTGTCCACTCAGCAGAAAATGAGCAGGGACTTCGCAGAACCAGATTAAAGACTGTCCCAAGGGGTTCTCCCCAGTATCTCCTGCCTGGGTCAGCTGCTAGGTGCTTGACTGAGCCTCGGGCAATTTTCTGTAGATGCCACCTAAATCTCACTCCCATCCTAGCTGAAGGATCCTGTGAAGGGCAGGAAGTATTGGGGTTAGAGAGCTGAACTGTGCTTTGCACACACACACAAAAACTTGTTTCTCAGGATTTCTGTGCACTGAATTGCCTTTTTGCCTAAAGCCCTGAGGAGCGGCTGTTGCTCTTGTCTGGGTAACTATCCCCCTGCAGAACTCCTCCCCACTCGCTTCTCGGTTGCCCTTGGGTTACCCTTGGCGCGTGTCGCCTCTGTTGCGGGCACAGAGGCTTCTCCCTCCTCTTTTGACTCTTCCAGTCCCACTCTGCGAGGCCGGCTCCATGCCCGGGAGACAATGTCCTTTTCCGACCTACCTTGGCTCCCCTCTCCCTTACCTTTCTCGGCATAAGAGTTTGACGCTGCCTCTACCTGTTCCTTAATTAACCTCACCTCTCCTCCAGGCTAGCCTGCTAACTCCTCTCTCACCTCCTTCTCTTCATGCACCTTTTGTCGTTATCACTGTGGTCCTGCCATATTTCCAATGAGGACACGGATTCATTTTGTTTCCCTGTTAGAGTGTAAATTCCTTGAGGCTGTTTTTCAGTTTATATGTTCTGAGTTCCTTTTTCTGTGCTGACGGCTCCAAAGGCCCATAGACAGGCAGTCAGAGGATCTGAATGCTCCTGGTCTCCTGCTGGCATCCTCCATGGGCGTCCAGAGGTTTTGAGTTGTCAGCAGTATGGTGGGTACAGCCCACTGTCATGAAGCCTTGAGACCCCAGACCATGAAGCAACTCCCCTAGTCGTTGACCTTTGTTAGAGCCACACTCATCGGCTACTGGGCTCGGGGTTGCCAGCACTTTTCAGAGGCAAGAGGGAAGGCAGAGCAAAATATCTTTGTCGTCTGTGGAAACATTCCCACCACCCAAGGGAAGCGATGCTGGTCCCGTTTCCCCAAGGACAGGTAGGGCAAAGGGTGATGGGGAACCCACACTTGAAGGCCCTGGTGGCCAAGGGTCAATTTGCCCCCATTTTGCTAATTCCTTTTGGGAAAGGGTATTGACAGGGCTCCGAAGAAGATGGCCTCAGGAGATTTTCCCTCATGGAGATCACGGGCACTGTTGCAACGGGCAGCCAGGGAGGAAGACAACTCCTACTGAAGCATTTGTCTAAAACAAAAATTCAAATCCTGTCTAGGTCAAAATCCTATTTGGTAACTGGTGGTGGGTTGGTGAGGCCCTTTGACCTGGTTCACAAGGTGATATTAGGAAGTGGCTGAAGGGAGATGAGTTCATCCTAGAGAATGGCTGGGAGAACAATGGTGGGAAGGTCGTAGCTTTACCCAGGGGCTCAGCTTTGTGGATTGGAGCCAAATCTACAACTTTGGGTTGGGCAATAGCCAGAGACATCCTTCCCACTTGCAGAGGAGGACACTGGGAAAGATGGCAGTGACTTGAGAGAGGGCCCCAAGCCAGCCAGGGTCAGAAGCTGGTGCAGTCCTCTGCCCTTAGAAAGCAGAGTGCGTGGGGCTTCTACCGCCATAAGCAGCATCAGCCACAGTTCAAGTCAACACGCATTTCCTCAGCATGTATCTTATGACTAGCACTGTGCTAGTGCTGGCGGAGGGGGTGGGGGGAATTAACTTGTCCCCACTCTCAAATAAGCTAAAATCTTGTTGGAGAAACTTAGACTTTAGTGAGTTTGGGAGCTAGGTTTCTGTAGTATTTACACTTGCCCTTACCCTGTGAGATGGCGTTCTTTCGGGGCAAGGAAGGTGATTCACAGCAGATACATCCCTAAGCATGTTCTCACCAGGCTTGGCCCACTAAGAGAGGGTTAAATGTCTTAGGAAGGCCCCTTGTGCCCCTGGAAGGATGATCAGCACTGAAATAACAGGTGCTGGCTAAGTTCACCTGAATATGCCACTAATCCCAGATTGTCACCGAAATCCTGGGTGGAGGGTGGTTTGGGAGGGCAGAAAGATCCTGGTAATACCGTTCATAACCTGGGTGTGGATCCCAAAAGGAAGCAGCGCTAGCCTGTTTTTGCCTTGTTGCCTCACCGATGGGCAGTGGATGCAGTGGCCTTCCCTGCCTCTTCTCACATCCACTCGTCTATGCTCAGCCAGCTGTGCCACGGAGTGGCCTCTACCTAGCTGCTCTGCTGTCGCCTCTGGTATCTCCAGGTTGGCAGCAGCCGGGAGGGGCCGGGGCAGACACTGCCTGCTGAAGGGGCTGTGGTAGATCACCGTGACAGGCTCCTTTCATACCTGACCTCCTTTCTTTCCCAAACCCTCTTCCCTTCTGTTTATTTTTGTTGCAGATTTATTAGACACACAGTTAAGTGCCCATTTAGCCCTGCAAACTGTCATCACGCCTGCTTTATGAATAAGAGCATTCACTGACAAAACCCTTTAAACGTTTTTTAAAAAGAAGGTGGGGAGGAATGGGGGAGAGGAGAGGAGAAGGAAACAGTGCCCCAGGTCAGCGAGGAGGCCAAGAACAACCGAAACCCAAGTGGCGGCCTCTCCTGTAGCTCGAGAATGTAACGAGGCCCTCAGACTTGCCTTGAATTCACCCTGATTGTCAAGACTTGTGTCATCTCTCCCGTAGGACTGTGGGGTCTAGAGTTCATTGCTTTGTCTCAGCTACTGACAGCATACCGCTTTGGGACAGGCTGAGTGGCGGCCGTGTACCTGCTCAAAATGGTTGCCAAGAACTTCAAGGCACGTCGGGCCAAGTCCTTGCTCCTTTGGGATCCTCAGTCAACATCCTTGATCTGAACCCTCCTGGTTCTGCCAGGGCTTCCCTCCTTCAGGTGGCATTTCTTCCCAAGCACCTGGCTCCTTAAACACACGCGTCGCTCTGCTGACAGCAGCGAGACCTGGTGTGGTGTCTTCTTGTGCATCTGACCACAGTCAGTGAACGGCTGCAGCAAGGACGGTTTATGTCACCGCGTTAGTCGTCCCAGCAGCCCTATGAAGTAGGTACTGCTACCATCTTCACTGCAGGGATGGGGAAGCCGGGAGAACGTAGTGAAATAACTCACACAGTTACCTGCCACAGCTGCGAGTACATCTCGTCCCCAAACGGGGCCTGTGCTTGCTTATAAGAGGGCTGAGTTGACTGAGCCTGATCTCAGGGCAAAGCATGGAGGTAGGCAGGCCCGTGTCCCTCAGCTTCCCTGCAGGTGCCCTTGCCTCTGCTCCCACACGGCTGAAAGTGGGGTATCTTTCACAGCACGCCCTCACGGTGTGGGGTGCAGATAATAGACCTTGGTTAGCCCTTGAGTGTGAATTATCAAGCCCTCCATCTACCCACTGATACCAGCAGCAAGTCCAGGGCCTGCTCCCACCTCTTCTATCGTGTATCCAGAGGCTTGGGAATAGTCGGGGTGTTGGAGTGTGTTATCATTTGCAGTGACCTTGGAAAGGGGTGCTAGCATCTAGAGGAGACTCAAAGGGAGGGTCACGTCTGAAGCAGTTCAGGACAGTGTCCTCACTAGGGAGTGGCAAGCATTGCTAGGCGACATTGGCTTCCACCCTAGAGTGGGAGGGGCACAAAGAGAAGCTGGTAGACCCTTGGTAGAAGCTGCCTGGAAGGCGGAGTCCTCTTATCTAGCTCCAGACGTGGATATTGCTCTTTCTCAGCAGTTCTCGGAGTGACCTCTGAGGTCTCAGCCAGCCTTGGAGCCCTGGCTCCCGACCCAGAACATCAGACTTGTACCCCTTGAGACCTCAGAGCTAGCCTTCCTTTCCCCGCTCCTCCGCTTCCTCCTCTGCTCGGTTTCTCTTCCAGCCATTTATTTCTTTTTATTTGCAGTTTGTGTTCAATGCAAATAAGTTCCATAATATGAGAAAGTCACTATGAGTCAGAACATAGTTACGCAGATACAATGTACAATCAAAACAGATGTTCAGCATGCAAATATGAAGCAAGAAGCAGTGTCCATTCACACATACAAGAGCTGGAGGTGTGCTGGAGCTGGCTGCTTTATATGGCTTTCTAAGGATGGCAAACATTTGCTTTTGTTATCAAGGCTGCTGTGCCCGTCTGGACCCTGGAACGCCAGTGTGCGGTCATGGCGATCCAAGAATTCAATGAGTGCAGATTTCTAAAAAAGGCTTCTGCACAGAGGCAGCCGCACAAGACTTACTTTCTAGAATCAAGTTGGTTTTAGATTGTCAGGTTCTAACACCGACTAATACAAAGTGTGCTCCAAAGACAGCCAGTTTTATTCATAAAGGTGAAAAAACATATTTACAGAAATAGTACAAGAGAATTTTTGTGAGCTCAATTCAGATGAGTTTCCAATGTTCCATTTACCTTATTTTTTACTTCTTTCAAGATTTACAAATATGTGCTCAAAATGGATCCTTTAAATTTTTACACATTATTTTACATATGCTGAATAAAAAGCACCAATTTAAAGTTATTTGAGGTCATGTTCTCATAGCTAAAAGAATCTGATTCTCTTTTTGTGAGTGGGAATATGTGAAGTGCCCGGCTTTTAAGCTTTTTAGCATATAAGCAAGATTTAATAATTATCCTAGGAATTTAGGTAGTTTCCAATCCATCATTACCCCGGCACATGTCAATTACTTTCAGCAAGTCAAGTGCAAAACCCTGAAGAAAACAATTCAGTTCCCAAGAGAACAGTGAAGGCTTAGCAATGGGAAACTTTATTTGGAGTACATCAGCGCCAAATTACTGCTGCTGGCACCATATGCAGAGGATTTACAGTAGAACCTGGAGGTTCCTTCCACTGTACACATAAATAGAAACATGGAAGCTTTTCATACTATCTAATAATTTTGCAGCCTTTTAGATTTAATGAGTCAAAGTGAAAACTGAGTCTCCATTCTACATTCTATTCTTTTACTCTAGATCAAGGTGAAATCTTTTCTTTTTATTTCCAAGGTAGAGTTTTAACTGTTTCCTAAACCATGTTTCCTAAACCATGCTTAATAAATTTGCATTTCTCTTCAGTCTTCCATTTGCCAGACTTAACGTTGGCATTCACCATTCAGTTAAATCCTTCAGATGTTCTACACACCAGTCACATTTGTAATTCTCAATATTTTCTGAATCATTTTTGTGTCAAGAAAATTAAGGAGTGAAATTTAGTAGATTTGATAAGGATATTTTTATTCTTGATTTCTTTTATTGCCATTCTGGACTTTAAGAAGCAGCCATCTCAATTCTGGAAGATGAGGTAGGGAAGTATTGCTGGTTTTTGGCCAGAGCCAAGGCATTAAGTATGAGCTTAAGAGCTGGAAAGGCCGTTAAGTCTCTTTTTCTCTGTAGGCTTCCCTTCTATCTCCTTTTTCTCACTTGCAATTTATTTGTAAATTAATGTGTTTTTTCCATGAATTCCATTAAAGTGATTGACATTAGTATGAATTCCTGATGTATTTTATCTTTAAAAAAAAAGTGTTTCCTAGCTCTGCCTTTGGAAAAGACAAAGAAACAGTGGTTAACTCCACTGAAATGAAAATTCCTCACACATCGATGATGGTCTCCAAATTCTGTATCCCACTAAAAGGAACCAGGACTCCTTGGAAATAGCTCATTCAAGGTCTGGGCATGAATTGCCTAAGTTTGGCTTGGAATGTCTTGTGCCAGAAGGCAGTGAAACTATCAAACACCATTAGGTGATGTCAAAAGAATGTAGCGGACATAGGAGCTGACTTGAAGAGGCTTCCACTGACTAAAAGTGGGACAATGTGAGTGTCAGTAAGAATAATTGCAATGGGTCGCAGTGCATCAAATAGGTATAAATCCATGTGTTTGGAATTTAAAAAATAAAACTAATCATCACCTTTGGAGGGATACTAGAAAACTAACTCATGATTTTGGAAACTGATAAATAAAGACAAAACATCAAGCATTTACCTTATATGAACTGTGCTCCAGGTAACTAAATAATTGATGAGGGACATTTCTCTTTATGGAAGATAGTAAATGAACAAAGAATGATTGATTTAGAATGTCACCATTTCAGAACCTCATTGAATTAATGAACCTGGGCGAAGATCACCAATATGTGCTAGTATCACAGAAAGAGACATAACCAGACATTATATATGTCTTAATAAAATACACACCACTACCTATGGAGTCTTGCAAAAGAAAAAGAAAATCAAACCTGAATCTGATCAAGCTTCTACATCAAAATATCAATGTACAGGAAATAAAGGGGTAGAGAGCATGTTAAATGATGCTCCAGTGATGCAGTCAGCAAAATCCAGGCAATCTTCTCAATAACACATCTATATGGACTTTATCTTCCCCCACCCCAAGTCACCCTCAGTGCCCTGCCTCAACAGTCACACTGTGAACCTTGTCACCATCCAAAACTTACCTACCCTGAAAATGACTAATTCAAGCATTTTACTCTCTGCTCTCTGATCACAGCTTTACATTCTTCACATTCTTTTTTTTTTTTTATAGATTTTTTAGATTGTTTATTTCTAATTAAAAACAACCATCTAGGCATTTTTATCTCACATTCTTTCATGCACTTTTATGTATTCTAATTTTTTCACTTTAAAATATTTTTATATTTAATATGTAACAAAACAATGAATATATAACAAAAACTATAATAAAACATTTGATAAAGTTGAGTTTTGAATGAATTCAGTGAATATCTCTTTATTGTGTATCCCTCCTCTAACACTCCCTTTCAATTGCCTCAGAGGACTCATTATCCTTCAACTATTTCCCCTAAAACTATTCTCAGATGCCATCAGAGCCTCCATTCCACAGGTTTATTTTCTCACGAAATATTAGCTTTCTCTTTGTCTTCCTTTCACTCTTTATTCACCTTAGATTTCATGCTCCATTAATACCTGAACTTCCTTCCTATTTATCTTTTTGTCATCACCGTCTGGCAAAATCTCCAGCCCCATGTGAACCTATTAACTATCTACTTCCTCTATGTCTGCATGAGGGCATCAGGTTGCTGCTGGAGGAAATCCCGTGGAAGGTCAGATGGGTACTGCTATTCATTTATGCTGAGTAACCTCAGCAATGCTCTCAACATTCTGGAAACCACTCTTCCTTTTCCTAGACATATTGTCTTCATCTGCAGTGACTATTTCAAACCATCTCCACCCCACTCTCAACAGAAGATTTTGCCTCCAACTTTACATTAAAAAAAGAAGCCATTAGATGGGACTCCTCCAATTCTCTGCTACCAAGCCTACAAACTATGTGTTGTCCCCAGCCTCTCTTCTTCCCTCCTCTTACTGAAGAAGGGTCCCCATCCCGATGCAAAACTATTTCTTGGACCTGTGTTTTGGATGCCTCGGCTCCAAATTTCAGATGCTTACCATATAGATTACACCTTCTCATTCCCTACTCTGCAATCTCTGCATCTATCATGTATTATTTTAAAGAGCTTTATTGAGGTTAATTGACATACAATAAACTTCTTATATTTAAAGTGTGTAATTTGACATGTTTTGACATATGTATATATACATGTAAAACCATTACCACAATTAAGATGGGAAACATAACCATCACCCCAAAAAGTTTCCTCATGCCCCTATCTAATCCTGTCCTCCGGCACCTCCCTGCCCCTCTTCCCCAGGCAACTTCTGATCTGCCTTCTGTCACTGGAGATTAGTTTATGTTTTCTAAAAATTATATAGATGGTATCATTCAGTATGTACTCTGCTTTTGTCTGGCTTTCACTCAACGTAATTATTTTGAGATTCAACCATGTTATATACTCATTCTTTTTTATTGCTGAGCAGTATGCCAATGTGTGTAAAAACCACAATTCGTTTATCTATTCACCAATTGATGGACATTTGGGTTGTTTTGATGTTTTGGCTATTATTAATAAAGCTGATAAGAATATTAATGTACAAGTCTTTGTGTGGCCATCTGCTTTCTTTTCTCATGAGTAAATACCTAGGAAAGGCTAGATCATAGCGTAGGCTTATGTTTAATTTTTTAGGAAACCACCGAACTGTTTTTCAAAGTAGTTGTACCGTTTTACATTCCAACCAGCACTGTGAGAGTTCCAGCTCACCCACATCCTCACCAACACTTATGATGGTCACTCTTTTTACTTTTAGTCATTCTAGTAGGTGTGTCGTGGTTTCTCACTGTGGTTTTAATATGCATTTCCCCAGTGACTAGTGATGCTGAACATCTTTTCATGTGCTTATTTGCTATTTATATATCTTCTTTTGTGGAATGTATGTTCAAAACTTTTTGGCCATTTTGAAATGAGTTGTTTGTTTTCTTATTATTGAGCTTTGTTTGTTTTTTAGTTCTTTTTATATTCTGCGTACAAGACCATTATCAGGTATATTCTTTGCAAATATTTTTCCCCACTCTGTGCCTTGTCTTTTCATTCTCTAACAGTGTCTTTTGATAAGCAGTTTTAATTTTGATGCTGTCAAATTTATCAATTTGTTCTTTTATTGATTGGGCTTTTTGTGTCATATCTAAGAAAATTTTGCCTAACCTAAGGTCACAAGGATTTTCTTCTAGAAATTTTATAGTTTCAGATTTTGTGTTTAGGTCTATGATCCATTTTTGAGTTAATTTTTGTATAAAGTATGACCAATGGATCAAAGTTCTCTGTCTTTTCTTTAATCTTTCTTTCTCTCTCTCTCTTTTTTGCATATGGATATCCAATTTTTCTATAGCCATTTATTGAAAAGATTATCCTTATTCCACTGAAGTATCTTTACATTTTTTGTCAAAAATCAGTTGTCCATGATATCTAGACTCACTCGTGTATGTCTAGACTTACTATTGTTTCATTGATCTATTTTCTGTCTTTATGCCAATATCAGACTGTTTTACTTGTTGTAGCTTTGTAATAATTCTTGAAATCAGACAGCATTTGCCCTCCAACTTTTTTCTTCTTTTGCAAAATTTGTTTTGCTATTTTAGGTCCTTTGCATTTCCATATGAATTTTAGAAATGCCTTCTTAATTTCTTAAAAAAAAGAGCCTGCTGAAATTTTGATTGGAAATGCATTTAATCTATAGATCAATTTGGGTAGAATTGACATCTTAACAATATTGAGTCTCCCCACCCATGAACAAGGTATATCTCTTCATTTATTTAGGTCTTCTTTAATTTCTTTCAGCAATATTTTATGATTTTTAGTGTCCAAGACTTTCACATTGTTGATCAGATTTATCACTAAGTAGTTCATAATTCTGATATTATTGTAAATAGTCAGTGTTCTGCTGAATACTCAGGGGACAATCTGCATCTTTCTGGAGTTCTCCCTCTGGACAGAATTCTCCTTTTTGGTACTCTGTCCTGCCAAATATAGCTGCCTTGGTTTCCCCAGAATATCTGTTTTGTCTCTTCAACTTAGGGAGTTCCGTGGTGGTCCCTGAATTCCCCACCTCTGACCCACAGCCTGGAAACTCTCCCCAGGTAGTCCACTGGAGCAGTCACAAGGCTCACCTCATCTACTTCCCATCTCTCAGGGCTCTCTGTCCTTGTTTCCTATGTTTTGTTTCCTATATTTTGTCTTATGTTTTTGTCATATATTTTGTTGTCATATACTTTGTTGTTTCAGGCAGGAGGGTAAATTTGGTCACTGTTAACTCCTTCTTGGGCAGAAGCAGAAACCTATCTCGTAAATATTTAAATATCAACTCTCCCATTTTAAGAAACCAGCAACCTTTTTCAACATACCTTTATCTCCAGCTGTTAACCTTTTTCCTTCCCCAGCCTTGTTTCCTGGAAGAGCTGTCTGTATGCACAGCTTCCATTTCCTTACTTTCCACTCACTGCTCAGTTAACTCGAATCTGACTTCTACTCCGCCACTTGACTGAAGCAGTTTTTGTTAAGGATGGCAATGACTTTTACGTCTCTAAAGCTGGTGGACAACTCTCAGCCCTCATCTTGCTTGACCTTCCCACGTATTTGACCATTCCCTCATTCTTGAGTCCTTTCTGTTTGGATTTGATGACACCATACTCTTCCACTCTCCCTCTCGGGCATCTTTTCCTTGGGTTCCTTTGCAGGCTCATCCTCGTCTATCAAGGCCATTAAATTCTTGCATCTCTATAGGTTCTACACATGCTGTCTATTTTCTCTATAATCTACATTGACTCCCTGAGCCATCTCATACAAATCCACAATTTCAAATATAATCCAGCTGTCTACACAATATCTACACTTAGTTGCTGGAAAAAAATGCATCATAAACTCAACATATTAAAATTACATTCACGATTTTCTCCCAAACTTGGTCTACCTTCCTTCATGAAAAAAAGATAGTAAAGGTAGATTATGCTGTGCCCTGTGAATGGCCTTATCATCTATCTAGTCACACAGGTCAGAATCCTAGAAACCATTTTTGACTCTTCTACCCCCTTGGGCTCCTTATCCCATATATTACCTCTGTCTCACTCTTTCTTTCAAACTATCGTTTCTCTCTCCTGCCTTTCTGTGTAGCTGTGTAACTGAGCGCCTTACACCTAATTTTCCCCCTCTTTTGCAATCTGCTCTCCAAACTGCAGCCCAGGTGATCATGTTACTCTCTTGCTTAAAAGCCTTCAGTGGCTTCAAGTTGCTCTTGGGAGACCAAACTCCTTAACATGGCCTACAAAGTCTGGAAGTGCTGGCTTGGCCCCCCTTTCCAGCTCCCACTTCCACCATCTCCCCCTTTCGCCCTCTACTCCCACGACACTGGCCTTCTGTCAGCGCCTTGAAAGCATCGGGCTCCCGCCTTTCACTGGGCCCTGTGTATGCTGCTCCCTCTGCCTGGGATGCTGTTTCCCTCCTTCACCTTCCCTGTTAAACTCTACTCATGTTTCGTATCTCAGCTCAAAATTAACTAGTTCAGGGAAACCAGCACAGAGTCCCTAAACAAGGTAAGTCCCCTTCTTATCTGTTCTTTATCTTGCTTTCAAAGTACTTAAGAGGGTTTGCAATTATATATTCATTTGTGTATTTGCTTAATCTCTGTCTCTCATCAGACTGTAAGTGTGCTAGTGGTAGAAATCCTGCCTGGTTTTGTTTACCATTGTATCTTCAACACCCAGAACAGTCCCTGACACATACTGGGCTCTTAATAGTGTTTTATTGAATGAATGACTGAATGAATGAATGACTAAGACTTTAGGGCCTATCTTTAACAATCAGAGCCAAATAGTAATGATAGCCCTAGTTCCAGTCTAGAGATTGATTTTACTAGGACTATGATGACAAAATTTTGATTGCACCAAGTTTCCCAAGTTAGAAAGATCCTAAAGAGTCTCCCCAAATGTAACTACAGTTCAGAGTGGAACGAAAGTGCCCCATCTGTTCCAAGAGTGTGGGTGCTCAGGCCTCCCACCCGTCAGTAATACCAGGGAGTACAAAACCACCCACCTCCCCACTCTGGGTCCCAGGGCAGAGATTTTGAGACTTATCCATTCTGCTTAAAGCAAGCACTGTATTTGAATCCCAGTCTGGTCCCTTTGTCTAGTTTCCAAAATTGATTTTAGCTGATGGGCGATGAGAGGCAATTAATTAGGCACCATGGAGCTTCCAAGAAGTAAACACAGGCACAACATGGCCCCTGGGATCATGCAGCAGTACCCACTTACAAGTTACACCCAGGCGATCATCAAAATGAAAACACAGAATGAAAAATGTATTATTATAGGGCTGGCCCCGTGGCTTAGCGGTTAAGTGCGCGCGCTCCGCTACTGGCAGCCCGGGTTCGGATCCTGGGCGCACACTGATGCACCGCTTCTCCGGCCATGCTGAGGCCACGTCCCACATACAACAACTGGAAGGATGTGCAACTATGACACACAACTATCTACTGGGGCTTTGGGAGAAAAAAAGGAGGAGGATTGGCAATAGATGTTAGCTCAGAGCCGGTCTTCCTCAGCTAAAAGAGGAGGATTAGCACTGATGTTAGCTCAGGGCTGATCTCCCTCACACACACAAAAAATAAATAAATAAAAATGTATTATTATAGTTGTATCTAACTTACATGTCAATATAGTTGATTTAAGAATGGTGTCTAAATTATATTTCAATAAAGTCGATTAAAATCATTTGAGAGTCAGCTTCTCCAGAAAATATGTCTGAGAAACGCTACTGTAGGGCTTACCAGTGTGCATAGTTGTTTCGAGCAGGTTGTCTCCTGCAGCAGAAACTAACCAGGACTACTCATGTCCATTGCACCAGGCAGGGTCACGCATCAGGCTTACACGGAGAGGAGAGGTGTTAGGATATTTTGTCTCCAGGAGTAGCCTGGGGAGGAGTACGCTGGTGGCCAGGAAGACAGCGGGGGCTGCAGTCCCGGAACCAGGCAAAGGGTCTGAGTTCCCAATTCCAGCTATTGTTTTGGGCTCTGAAATGCTGTCCCGGAGCATCAGGCACTTACTTCAAAGACTCAAAGCTTGTCCTTTCCTTCTCCGGTCTTCCCTCTGGACAAAGACATCTTTTTTCTTTAGGCTCTTGAAATAAAAAGGGTCTCCTTCTGCTTTCCTCAGATAATGAGACCAGTCTTCCTTCACCCACATATCCGAGGCCACTTCAGCCACTCTGTCATGCTTTCACCTTTTTAAGGGGGACAGGGAGGTCCCACCACACTTTTTCTCCAGGTAATTGGGGCCATTCACTCTGTACCCAGTCTTCTATGTGTAGTGAATGTTGGTTATTTCTGGGTGCTCCACCCCCTCTCCAGTGAAAGCTAACATCAGAGGGTCCCCAGAGTTTTATGGGAGCTTTTCTGGCCAAAAAAGAGGAGACAAATAAAAAAGGTCATCTCTGACAGGTCACTTTACTACTGATCTCCTATCCCAAACCAAAACTGATTCGCCTGAGAATGGTCTGATTAGCTAATTTATACAGACGCATAACTGCAGCGGCTTATTTTGCTCTCTCTCCCAGATGGTGTTTGCTTCCATTGGTTTAAATGTAATATAGCAGGAAACAACCCTAGTGTCCATCAATGGATGAATGGATAAAGAATATGTGGTACATATATACAATGGAATACTATTCAGCCACAAAAAAGAATGAAATCTTGCCATTTGCAACAATATGGATGGACCTTGAGGGCATCACAGTAAGTGAAATAAGTCAGACAAAGAAAGACAAAAACTATATGATCTCACTTATATATGGAATCTAAAAAAAACCCAGCTCATAGATAAAGAGAAAAGATTAGGGGCTGCCAGAGGTGAGAGGTGGGGGGTGGGCATAATGGGTTAAGGGTACAAACTTCCAGTCATAAAATAAATAAGTCCTGGGGATATAATGTACAGTGTGGTGACTATAGTTAATATATTTTAAAGTTTCTAAGATAGAGATTTAGATCTTAAAAGTCCTTATCACAAGAAAAAAATTTTTTGTAACTATGTATGGGGACTATGTATGTAACCAGACTTATTGTGGTGATCATTTAACAATATATACAAATATCGAATCACTATGTTGTACACCTTAAACTAATATAATGTTATATGTCAATTATACCTCAATAAAAAACATAATATAACAATATTTAGGAAGGTAGAGAAGTTGAAAAATCAAATATTGACTCGACTACTTAGGGCAGAATATCATTACCATTTTGTCTACTCCTTTGGTAATTGCTTTTAATATTTATTTATTTTTAAATTTTTGTTTACCTTTTTAAAAAATTGACTTCCTTTTTTTAGAGCAGTTTTAAGTCCACAGCAAAATCGAGTGGAAACTACAGGGAGTTCCCATATACTCCCTGCCCTTTAACACACACAGCCTCCGCCACTGTCACCAGAGTGGTATATTTGTTACAATTGATGAACCAACATTGACGCATAATTATAACCCAAAGTCCATAGTTTACATTAAGGTTCACACCAACTCTTGATGCTGTGCATTCTGTGGGTTTGGACAAATGTATTATGACGTGCATCCATCATTATGGTATCATACCGAGTATTTTCACTGTTGAAAAATCCTCTGTGCTCCACCTATGTATCCCTCCCCCTCGCCTCCAACCCCTGGTAACAACTGATATTTACACTATCTCCACAGTTTTGCCTTTTCCAGAATGTCATATACTTGAAATCATACAGTACATAGCTTTTTTCAGATTGACTTCTTTCTTTTTTTTTTTTTGTGAGGAAGATCAGCCCTGAGATAACATCCATGCCAAGCCTTCTGTTTTTGCCGAGGAAGACCAGCCCTGAGCTAACATCTATTGCCAATCCTCTTCCTTTTTTTCCCTTTTTCTCCCCAAAGCCCCAGTACATAGTTGTATGTTATAGTTGCACATCCTTCTACTTGCTGTATGTGGGAGGCCGCCTCAGCATGGCAGGACAAGTGGTGCATCGGTGCGCACCCCGGATCCGAACTGGGTCACCCATAGCGGAGTGCACGCACTTACCGCTAAGCCATGGGGCCCGCCCCCAGATTGACTTCTTTCAATTAGTAATATGCATTTAAGTCTCCTCCATGTCTTTTCATGGCTTGATAGCTCATTTCTTTTTATTGCTGAATAATATCTGGATGTACCACAGTTTATTTATCCACTCACCTACTGCGGAACATCTTGGTTGCTTCCACATTTTGGCAATTCTGGATAAAGCTGCTGTAAACATTTGTGTGCAGGTTTTTGTGTGGACAACTTTTCAATTCCTTTGGGTAAATACCTAGCAGCATGATTGCTGACAGTATGGTAAAAGTATGTTTATTTTTGTAAGAAAGTACAAAACTGTCTTCCAAAGTGGCTGTAACATTTTGCATTCCCACCAGCAATTAATGAGAGTTTCTGTTGCCCAACATCCTCCCCAGCATACGGTGTAGTCAGTGTTTTGGATTTTGGCCATTCTGGTAGGTGCGTAGTGGTATCCCAATGTTGTTTTAATTTGCACTTCTTCAATGACATATGATATTGAGCATCTTCTCATCTGTCTATTTACCATCTGTGTATCTTCTTTGGTGAGGTGTCTTTACAGATCTTTTGCCCATTTTCGATCAAGTTGTTCATTTCCTTATTGTTGAATTTTAAGAGTTTATTATATACTTTGGATAATAGCCATTTATGAGATATATGTTTTGCAAATATTTTCTCACAGTCTGTGGCTTGTCTTCTTGTTCTCTTGGCAGTGTCTTTCGTAGATCAGAAGTTTTTAATCCTAATGAAGTCCAGTTTACCAATTATTTTTTTCATGAATCATACCTTTGGTTTTGTATCTAAAATGTCATCACCAAACCCAATGTTAGGTACATTTTCACCTATGTTATCGTCTAGGAGCTTTATAGTTTTGCATTTTACATTTAGTTTTCTGATCTGTGGTAAGCTAATTTTTTGTGAAGGGTGTAAGGTCTGTCTCTAGATTCATTTTTTTGCATGTGGCTATCCAGTTGTTTCAGCACTACTTGTTGAAAAAACTATTTTTTCTTCAGTATTTGTCTTAGCTCCTTTGTCAAAAATCAGTTGAATATATTTGTGTGGGTCTATTTCTAGGCTCTCTATTCTGTTCCGTTGATCTATTTGTCTATTCTTTTGCCAATAACATACTGTCTTGATTACTGTAGTCTTACAGTAAGTCTTGAAATCAGGAAGTATCAGTCCTCCAACTTTGTTCTTCTCTTTCAATATTGTGTTGGCTATTCTGGGTCTTTTGTCCCTACATATAAACTTTAGAATCAGTTTGTTGATATCTACAAAATAATTTGCTGGTGTTTTGATTGGGATTTCTTTGAATCCATAAATGAAGTTGGAGTAATTGTTTTTTAAAAGAATACAAAGATCAAATTTTAAATGGGAATTTCAAACATTGGTCTGTTGGGAAGTTTTTAAGGAATACTATGGCCTTTTAGAGACCTGTGATGGTCCGTTGCATTTGGTGATAGGAAGCCACAGTTGTCTTTATGGTTAGTTAAGTGTCTGTGATTTGGGGAAATGCAGACCTTAAGGCAATTTTTCTGGGACACTGAGCATGAGTTTGCTTCAAGAGGTACTTGTTGACCCTGGCTGTACACTCCCCCCAGCTATAGTTCTTATTCCTCCCTTTCACAGCTGAGTTTCTTGAGTTGTCTAGACTCTCTGTCTTCACTTCCCATCCCCTCCAAAACCTACTGCATTTGGTCTTCTGCTCCCAACACCTCAGTGTCAGAGTTCTTGCTGAGGTTACGAGCGACTTTCTAATGCTCAAATCTATTCCTCTTCTTATTTGGCCTCTCGGCTGTGCACAACATTGTGACCACCCCCTCCTTTCTGAAACGCTCTCTTTGTGGCCTCCACGACCCATTCTCTCCTAGTTCTCCTCATCACTCTCTAACAACAACTTCTTAGTCTCCTCCTTAAATTCTCTCTTGCTGTCAACACATTAAATATTGACATTCTCTACGATTCAGCCTCAGCTCTCTCTCTACTGGATAGTCTCATTCTCCACGGCTTCAATTATCATCTATGTTACAAGGTTTCTCAAGTCAGTGTCTTCAGTCTGGATCACTCTCCTGAAAGACTCTTTCCACCTGTCAATGGAAAATCATCACCTAGATGTCCGACAGTTGTCTCAAGATTGAGGTCAATTTTTTCCTTCCTCACTCCTACTCCTGAGTCTGTCCTCTTTTCTGTGCTTTTCGGTGACTAGGACCACAATCCACTCAACCACCCATCAAAATCCTGGGAGCTATCTCAACTCCTCTCTCCCTGTTATGCTTCCACATCCAGATTCATGCTGGGTTCTGTCAGTTGTTCTTAAATATGTCTTCAGTTGCTAGTTGTCACATCCACCCTGATCCAGGTCCTCATCATCTTTCACTATTACAATAGCATGCTAATCTATTTCCTGGCCTCCTGTCTCACTTTCTTCCATTTATTTTTTATACTCTGCCCCCAAAGTAATCTTTCTAAAATACGTATCTGGACACGTAATTCCAGAGCTTAAATACCTTTAAGGCTCCTGATATCCTGCAAGATAATGTCTAGATTCCTATGCATGCTCCACTAGGCCTTCATGATCTGTCCCCTTCCTGTCCCTGGGTTTACGTACTCCTCCTATCCCTGTCCACCTGCAGGAACCCCATCCTTCAGCCACACTAAACTATTTGCAGTTCCCAGAATACTCCCTGTAGTTTCAGGGCTAAGATGTGTCTCAATTTCTGGTTCTCAAGATACTTGGCTTGCCTTACATACCTGTTGGGCTCCACTGTGTTTCCTAATTATTTGTGTATACATCTGTGTCCTCCTCCTAACCCCCACCAAGACTGAAAATAAACTGTTTATGAGTAGGAGCCGTTTTTCACACTCATCTTTGTTTCCCAACAGCCTATCCTGGTACCTGGAAACGTTTGTTGAATGAATGAATGGGAGAGGGTGACAGTGACTCCTTTTACTAAGGAGAAAAGCAATGTTAATGTAAGTGAGAGATGGTCAATTATTTTGGGCAGAGGTGTGGGAAGATCATCTGGAGAGAGCATCCCACACTTACCCAGTGCATCCACCCTTCTAAATCCAGTCACTGATGGGGCAGAGTGACAGGACACACACTGGAATTTTTGTCCTGCTTCCACAAATTACCTGGCTAAAATTGTGCTTGTTATAAACTATTTTGGGGCCTCAGATTCCTCATTTGTAAAATAAAGGGATTGGACCAGCTAATCTCTTAGCTCCCTTCCAGCTCTGACTGTCTGTTTTGCTGTAACTGGGGATCAGAAACATGGCAGGAACAAACGAGGCTCCAGTACAAACAGTTTAGAAAGGCGAAGAAATTGGAAAAGAGAGAAAGGAAGACACACCTGCATTGATAAAGTTTAATTTTTTTTCTTGCAGAAGGCAAAGCCTGTAGAGGCAAGAGACAGGCATGGTTTGAACTGAGAGAAGATGGCTTTAAGAATAGACCTGTAAGGGAATTTGAGATTTTGAGAAAAGGAGGCAATAATAGTCACGGTAAAAGAGGGAGAGAAGGTTAAAATGAGGAGATCACATGGCAGAAAACCCAACAGTCTTGAAAGTCTAGTTGGTGAGAGGGAACAAAGAAGTCCCTGGTGGTGTTTCCTGTGGAAACAGCAAGGCTGAGGAGGAGAACAAAGAGGAGGCTCCTCCCCTCACTCCCAGACAGACTGAGTAGTATGTGAAGTGAATAACAAGCAATAGATGTCGTGTGTCATGCATTTCCACTGGCTACCCTCCTTAGGGGTGTTTTTCTGACTAATGGCCAGGAGAACGCTGCAGATGAAAGAATAAAGCATCAGGTTACAGAGATAACCATATAAAGCCAGGTTACCACGACCCAGCTGGGCCATCGTAAATGTCATTACCACTTATGGCTTTTGCAATGATGTAAAAGAATAACGTAAGCCCAACACTCTAAAGTCACGGGAAAAATAATAGTTAGCTGAGAAAAAGTTGATATGCACATAGCTCTTTAGGAAACATATCCAGTAAAGTAAGGTCACTCTTCTTCTCTCTGGTCCTCACTTTCCACATCTGTTAAAATGAAGTCAAACGAAATGATCTTCCGTGTCTGCTTTCTGTTCTAATGTTCAGTGAGCCTAAGAGGTGACTGACTAACACGTAACAGTACAAAAGAGCAGCTGGTCACTTTCAAAGCTTGCCTCTAGAGACCCCAGTGTCAGTGCAGACTGAGGAAAGCAAGGGCTTTAGAAACTTATAATCAGATACTTGGAAGGCAGAACCGTTTTCCTCTGCTTAGACACCGGCTTCGCGAAGCCCTTGCATGGCTTTGCGACGGGTCGTTTTACCTGGTTTGTTCAGAACCAAAAGAAAAGGAAGGAGAATATAAGGGCTTTCAAAGAGGCATGGAAGTGAACACAGTTACAGGAGGAGAAATGAAGTATTTCCAATAGAAATTCTGCATTTTCTATGAATTTACTGAGACAGTCATTTCACTATTCCTACCCGTCCTCCCTGCTACTGAACTCTTTTCATATTATACCATGATACTTCTAGGCTTAAGGCAGATTTGAAATGGAGATCAAGTTGAACAGCAAAGCTGAAAGGAAAAAATGAGAACCCCATGTATTAAAATAATAGATTCAAATCACTGTATGAAGCCAATGGGAGACCAACAGAAAGCTAGAAGTGTCCGTGTGTAGAGAACCGGGAGATGGGAAATCCCACTGGCTTGGGGCTGACCTTTAAGCCTTAGAAATGCAACCTGCTTGGGCTAAGCCTCCCTCTCCCTGATTATTCTTCTGAAGGGGTTTCTGTGAAGCTCCAGGTCTAGTCACCAACCAGGGCCCTCCAGTTTGCTGAGAACTTAAAACGCTGGTTTGTCTGTCTTTCTGATAGGCTGCAAGCTCTGTCAGGCAGGGATCATGTCTGCCTTGTTCACTTTTGTGTGTCCCAAACAGAAGCTCAGAATATATATGCTGACTGACTGAAGGAAGGGAGGAATGACTGCCTGCTGCCATGCAACTGTTGGCATGCTCCGGAACCATGGGGAAGCAAGTTAAAAGCACATGTTACAGCCAGGTACCCACATCTTCTAGATTAAAATCTTTGGGGGGTGAGCCCTGGGCATCTGTTTTTTGTACAGACCACAAACTACGAATGGCTTTAAATTTGTAAGGGGTTGTGAAGAAGAAGATGGAGAAGAAGAAGGAGAAGGAGAAAAATATGCAAGAGGGACTGTAAGTGGCCTATAAAGTCTAAAATATATATTATCTGGCCCTTTACAGAAAAAAAATCCTGACTGACCCCTGTAGAAAAACCACAGTTAAGAACACGCACTCTAGATCTTGGGCACACCCAGCTGTATAATCTTCACACTGTGCTTCGGTTTCACTGTCTAAAAAGTGGGATGATGATAATAAATATCTCAATGATTTGATACGAGGATTTGTAAAGTGCTTAGCAGAGTGCCTAAGGCAGAGTAAGTGCCATATAAGTGTTTGATATGTGGGACATAAGCAACAGTGAGACCCCGTGATGGTTAATTTTATGTGTCAACTTTGCTAAGCTATGGTGGCCAGTTGTTGGGTCAAACACCAGTCTAGATGTTGCTATGAAGGTGTTTTTAGATGTGATTAACATTTACTATCAGTAGACTTTGAGTACAGCAGATTATCCTCCATAATGTGGGTAGGCCTCATCCAATCAGTTGCAAGCTTTAAGAAAAAACACTGAGGTCCCCCAAAAGGAAGAAATTCTGCCTCCAGACTTCCTTCAGATTCAAGACTGCAATATCAACTCCTGCTGGAATTTCCAACCTGACAGCCTGCCTTGCAAATTTAGGACTTGCCAGCCCCATAATTGCATGAACCAGTATATATATATATATATATATAACCTATTGGTTCTATTTTTCTGGAGGACCCTGAGTGATACAGACCCTAAGTCCCATGCACAGCTTCCAGTTCCCCTGGCTGCAGGGGAAGAGCTTATTTCTCCCCCTTGCTCTTTTTGTCTCTTTTCTTCTGTCTTCTCTTTTCTTTGTCTCTGTCTTTCATGTTGGGGACTTTCCTCAAATATCCATAATCCTTGCCTTCCCATATAAATGATGCACTAGGTAGTTGATTGGAAACTGTGGGTAAGGCTATCAGCTGGTGGCCTTTAGAGTTTTCAGGCATAGAGCTGGCCTTTTTATTGAGAAATGTATATTTGTAAGTTGTTTGGAGTGAGAGAATTTATCTAAGAAATAATATGAGAATATTTCCAAGAATTAAGGACATTAATTTCTAAATTAAGGAAGTCTACTGTAGGCCTAGCACATGATTGAAAAAAGACCCATATCAAGGCAAATGTTATGAGAGTTTAAAACACTGAGAACATGACCAAGATGCTTGTATGTGTTGCCTGGAGCATGTTTGCAAGTATCTCTAGAGCAGACACCCAGAACTGCTAGTAGTCACATATCTGACTTTATAGACATTGCTAAACCATTGTCCATAGTGCACCAATTGACAGCAGTGAATGAGAGTGTTATCAGCCTTAATGTTTTGCAATCTAATTGGTGTGAAATGGTATTTAATTGGCATTTTAATTTGCATTTTTTTTGTTTATTTGTGAGGTGGGGCATATTTTCACATTTATTGTTCAGATTTATTTCTCTGTGAATTGTCTGTAAATATCCTTCGTTCGTTTTTCTTACCAATTTAAGTAGTTCTTTATATATTATGGATATTAACCCTTTTTGAGTTATATGTGTTGCAAAAGTCTTTTCCCATTTTGTAGCTTTTCTTTTCACTTTGTGGTTTTAATGTTCTCTATACTTTCTTCTATAGGTTTTAAATGTTTCTTTTCAAAAAATTAATATCTCCGGATTATACTTTTTTGTGTATCATGTAAGGTAGGGATACAGTTTTCCTCCCATATAGATAGGCATCATTCATTAAATAGCTGTTTCTCATTGCTTCTACATATATTTTCAAGCTTCTATATATATTTAGATCTGTGACTGGGCTCTCTGTCTCTTCATTTGTCTTTTGTCTATCCTTCTGACAATATCATGCTCGTTTAATCATTTGACTTTCTAGTGAATCTATCTGGTAAGACTAATTCTTCTTTATAGTCTCTTCGTCTACACAATTGTTTCAGATATTTTTAAATATTAAATTTAGAATTAGATGACCAAATCATGTGAGGAAAAAATCCTATTGGTAATTTTATTGAATTGGAACATAAATATGGGGGATGTATAGTCTTTTTAAAGTTCTTTTTAAGTTCTTTAAATTTAAATTCCTTTAAAAAAATTTTAAAATAATTTTCTCCACAAATGCCTGTGCATCATTGTTAGAATTATTCCTAGGTACTTTGTAGTCTTTGTTGATGTTGCAAATGGTATCTCTTTTAAAAATTATATTTTCCGTTTTTTAATTGTTGGTCTATAAGAACACCCTTGATTTTTGTATATTGATTTCATATACAATTTTGCTAAAGTTCTCTTATTAGTGGTAACTTCGGGATTGTAGACAATCTCAGGTACTCTAGATAAACAATTATATCCTCGGTGAGCAATGACAGTTTTGTTTTATCCTTTCCAGTCTCCTTCCTCCCTCCCTCCGTCTCCCTCTCTCCCTCTTTCTCTGTCACTGTCTCATTCTTTCTTTCAGTATTACTGAACAGGATAGGATCTCAGTGTAATAAAGCATTCAAGTCATGGTAGCAGGAATGCTTGCCTCATTCTGGATTATAAAGGGAATATTTCTAACTTGCACCACTAAGTATGAGTTTTTTATAGGTTTTTGGCATGCACTCTTTAGCAGATTCAAAGGTTCTGTTCTATTCCTGTTTGCTAATAATTTTCTTTTGTAACTGTGTATCGATGTTGTATTTCACCAAATGCTTTTTTAAATGGGGATGATCATATAATTTTTTCCCTTTCATCTGTTAATGTGGTGGATTAGATTAATATATCTTCTAATATTAAACTATACTTTTATTCCAGAGAGTAACCTACTTGGATATGATGTATTTTTTATATACATTGATGAATTTGATTTGATAATATTTTATTTCAGATTTTGCATTTATTTTTATGAGTGATATGAGCCTATATACCTTTTTGAATTATGATTTTTTGGAATCAAGATTTTATTAGCCTTAAAAAATGTTATATTTCTTTCTCACTTTTTCTCCTCTCTAGAAAATTTTATATAAGCTAGAGATTATTTCTTGACTATTTGGAAGAAATTGAATGTAAAATCTTCTGAACATGGTGGACCTTTTTGTGCATAAAAATGTAGCTACTGAGTAAATTTTAATGACTATAGGTTGATTCATGTTCTCTTTCTTTTCTTAAATCAGTTTAAAAATCCTATTTTCCTGGGAAATTGTCCATTTTGGCTAAGCTTTTTTTTTATTGGTTGATTTAATGTTTTCATAGCATTCTTCTAAAATTTAAAAAAATGTTTATTTTATCTGTAGTTATTTTCACTTTAAAAAAAATTTGTTTTATCTACATTTGATTTATTTATTTATTTACTTACTTACTTTTTGGTGAGGAAGATTGGCCCTGAGCTAACATCTGTTGCCAATCTTCCTCTTTTTGCTTGAAGAAAATTGGCCTTGAGCTAATCTGTGCCAATCTTCTTCTAGTTTGTATGTGGGACACTGCCACAGCACGGCTTGATGAGCAATGTGTAGGTCCCCACCTGGGATCTAAACCTGTGAGCCCCTGGCTGCTGAAGCAGCACATGTGAACTTAACAGCTACACCACTGGGCTGGCCCCTATTTTCACTTTTAAAATTCCTGATATTACTTATTGTATTTAAAGTTTTTTCAAGCTTTGCTCTTACCTTTATTATACTTTCTTCTTTTTTCCCCTCTGTATACGTCTGTGTGTGTTTAGTCCTTTGCCTTATTTCTCTTTATTTGTCTATTTAGCTTACTAATATTTAGAATAGGTTTCACTTAGGCTATGAATTTCCCTGTAAGTACTGCTTTATCAGCATCCTATACATTTTGAAATATGCTGTTTTCCTTATTATTTAGTTTTAATTATTTTATAATTTCAATCTTTCTTTCTTCTTTGACATATGAATTACTCAGCAGTATGTTTTAAATATTTAAAAATACTTTTACTGTGGTCAGAGACCATGGTTTTGTGATATCAATTCTTTTAATATTTGTCGATATTTGCTCTGCAGTATAGGAGTAGTCAATTTTTACAAATATTGTATATGTAATTAATAATAAAGTATTTATCTAATTGTTAGGTGTTATTTCTCATATGTCTAACTTGTTAACTGTGTTTTTCTAAACTTCCCGAACTATATGATTTTTTTTCTACTTCATCTGAGTACATCTTTGTTAAAATCTCCCACTATGACTGTGAGTTTTTCTATTAATCCTTGTCATTCTATCAATTTTTAAGATGTATTTGAAGCATCTGAATTGCATTCCCCCCAAAATTCATATGTTGAAGTCCTAACCCTGGTACCTTAAAGTGTGACTATTTGGAGACAGGGTCTTTGAAGAGGTAATTAAGTTAAAATGAGGTCATTGGGGTGGGCCTTAATCCAATATGACCAATGTCCTTTTAAGAAGAGGAAATTAGGACATAGACACACACAGAGGGAAGACCATGTGAGGACACAGGGAGAAGACAGCCATCTCCAAGCCAAGGGGATGGGCTTCAGAAAAAACAAACCTTGCCACACCTAGATCTTCGACATGTAGCCTTTAGAACTGTGAGAAAATAAATGTCTGTAGTTTAAGACACCCAGTCTGTGGTACTTTGTTATGGCAACCCTAGAAGACTAATACACACATGTAGTTAGAGAAGTTCAGAATTGTTATATTTTACTTGTGAACAGTCCCTTTTTATTTGGAGGACTTATCTTTTTTATCTCTAATTATCCTTTCTTCTTAGAGTCCATTTTTTCCTGATAGTAATATATTTATACAAACATCATTTTAGTATTTTTCTCGTAAATATTTTCCAGTCAAATGTTAATTTCAATCTTTCTATGTCCTTATGATTCTGGTGTGTTCTTGTAAAGAATATACATCCGTATATATATAAACAATCTTTTAAAAAAACAGTTAGTGGTTTTTCTTTAAGACTGATATTTCTTAGGTCCTCAAAGTAATTTAAGAATTTCCCCAGGGAAGAATATGCTTTATTTTTTATTTGATGCTAGGACTTTAGGTTGAAACTATCCCACAAAAAACAATTGGAGTAACGTAAGAAAATGTTGAATTTATCATGCTGTAGAACAAAGCTGGTTATTTTTCTGGGCCTGGAATTCTAAAGATGTGATCTGTGGTCGTACCCTAAATCAGTTTTAAATTTTGAGCATAAATATTTTCAATATGAGAGTTTCTATGATTACATTTTACATATTATTTATTTATTATGATATTTTAAAAATAAGGTTTAAATTATTGCATCTGAAGTAGAAATTGTTCCATGTACTACAGAAGTGTTTTAGAGGGTATGTAGGAAGTAGATGTGGTGTTCTGGTCTGTCATTAATGTCAACTAACTAAATAAGTTGGACAATTAATGATAAAGAATGGTTTTCTAGGGTTGTAGAAGTATAGAATCAGCTTTGATTGAATTTCTTTCGCCATTCAACAACCCCAGCATAGGCCTCAGGAAATGCGTCAACATATATGCCCTAAGCAATATATTATTTGGGTTTGCTTTTTTTGAGCTTTACTAAAATGGTATCACACTCTGTATAGCGCTCTTGTACTTGCCTTTTCACTTAATATAATTTTTCTAAGATTTAAACATGTTGTAGTGTTGAACTGTAATTAAATTATTTTTACTGTTATGTGTCAATATACTATTATCTTTCTATCCATTCTTTTGTTAATGGATATTTGGGTTGTTTTCAGTCTTGTCGTTTCTGCTTCTCATTCCCAGGGATTCTGCTCTTGTCCCGGCACTAATTAGCTCTCATTTTGATAGTTCCCAGTTTTTGTCCTGCTTACAGAATCTCTCTTGTTTTCTATAATAATTGTGAAAGCATTCTGGCGAGCATTATGAAGTCACCCTACTAGGGCAGGGGAGTGGAGAGGGAAGGAAGTTCCCTGATTAGACCTGGATTCTGCTTTGGGTGGGACTCCCTTGTCCGTTGTTTTCCATAGCTCTGAATCCACCTGCTGTGAGGTTCCTTGTGTCCACTTAACTATATCTGAAGTGGATATTTTGGAGGATGCCTCCTTGGGGGCTGTACAGCCTTAGTACTTCATTCACACTTATGTAAGTTTTGGGGCCCAAAGATTGTTTTGATGCTTGAACAATTAAAGACTTTTTAGTATGGGTGTGTGGTTTCTTTGGTAATTCCACAGCCTTAAAATTTGCTGGACTTCGGCTCTATTTGCTTCTAGTCAGTTCTGTGTATCAAGAACTATACATAAATTGCTTTCCCAAGCATAATTCTCAACCTTGATTTGTTTCTTTGCTTCCTCACGAAGTTTATTTGTTCCTTTGAAGCTAGCTGAGCTAATAGGCTTGGGTGAGAAGGCCACGGCCCTTAATCTCATCTTTGCTGAAAGGCCAATATTTTCCTGAGCTCATTTTTTTTCTGGTGATATTTATCCAACGCAGCCGATAGCAGCCAATACACGTGAACACTTGGATTCTTTCCAACAATTACCCTAGAGCTGTACACTCAGTATCCAGGGGCCTGCCTTCCAAGTTATCTACCATAGGCAATACTTTTACCAAATATTTTGTCATTACAAATACCTTTCCCAGCCTTCATTATCAGTTTTATTGCTGCCTATCATCTTACTGCTAAGCAAATGTCACATATTTTAGTGGGTTTTCTTGAGATGGCAGCACTCTGTTTCAAGGTACCAAGTTTTGTACAAGTCGAGGCATGCTAACTGCTCTAGGAGACAACCCCCAAATATCTGTCACTTAGCACAGTGAAATTTATTTCTGGCTTATGCAGTGGTCCAAAGTATCATTCCTAGTCAAAGAGTTCTCCTCGGTGGCTCTCCTTCAAACTGAGCCTCAGGGACCTCATTCTAGGGACTCTGTGATCTCTTCATGCCTCTCTGAATCCTCTGCATCCAGCTGGCAGGTGAGGGGCAGAGAACACAGTAGAGGTTCCAGGCCTAGAAGTGGGATACGTTCCTCTGCCTAGAGTGGCTGGAACTTAGTCACATGCCGTATTTAATTGAAGGAAACCCAGGAAACATAGTCTAGCTGTATTCCCAGGAAGAAGAGGAAATGGGTTTGCTGAGCATCTAGTCAGACTCTGCCAAACCAAGGATGATTTTCATGATTGTGGCTGTCTGAAATAAGAGCGCACTGTCACTGAAAGTTCTCAGGACCAGATAACAATCCATCTCATAGAGGAGAGGCAATTCTGTATTAGGTAGAAGTTGGACTAGGTTATGTTTGAGGCCTCTTCCAGCTTCATGATCAGAGCAGACTAAAAGCCAACTAATAACTACAGCAAGAGAAGATAATTAACATGTTCACAAATCATGGTCCCATTTGCCCTTCTACTCTTAAGGCCAATTAGTTGTTTAAGTAAGGCTCTCACTGTGATTAGAGGTGATAACAAATGTCTGGTGAGCCTGGCTATATTTGTGAATTTCAGATATACTTGAGGAAATGTGAGTGCACTTTCATTTATTATTATCTATAATCAGGCCAAAGTATTTACTTAAGGGAATAATTGCTTCTGGGAAGGAAAATATAAACTAAAGCACAATGAATACATTTGCTAATTACCAGCCTTTGTCGAACACTTAACCATGGCATTAACATCGCCCTATGAGTGGGAGCTGCCCGAATATAGCAGTCTTTATACGAACCCATAATTACAAAACGTCAGGGGGTCTCACGAAAAGATTATCTTTCACCACTCCAAAGATTCAAGGGGCTGCTCGGCTTTATGGGGAGGCTTTATGTCACAGTCCTCACCCTGAATTCTGTTTTAGCAAACTTCCTTTGTTGTGTGAAAACTTAGTCATTATACTGTAACGCAGCCTTTAGGCGTGCAAGAAAATATTGCAGAAGGGGGATGTTCTTAGAAGGAATGGAAGTAGTTATGACCATTTTTATAGTGTTTCACACTCTATATAATATATAGTAAAATATCTTACATATTTTATATATATACATAATATATATTTATACATATATATTATAAAGCACATTCATTCTTTCTGTCATTCAATAGATATTTATTGAGTTTTTAGTCGTTTAGGCAATGCATTAGGCACTGGAACTTAACATAAGTAAGATATAATTCTTTTCTCAAGGAGCTCTGAGTTTGGTAGAGGGATATAAGCATGTAAAGAAATGTGTTAGAAATCTCTATAAAGTACAGTACGGCAAAGTGATTATTTCCAACTAGTGGATCAGAGGCTGAGAACAGAGAAGTTTCATAGAAACGATAATGGCTGAGCTGAGTCACTCATCTTATATAATTCCAACAACATCCCTGGGAGGCAGATATTATTCTTATCATTCAGATGAAGAAACTGAGGCTCAGCAAAGTCATGTGACTCATCCAAGCTGAGTCGGTTGTTCAATCTGAGCCCCCGTCCTTTCTGCTTTACTACACTTACACAAACTCTACACTGGTGCTAAATTGTAGACACACAGCAGAGTTACAGAGTCCGATTTTAGAGCTCAGCTGATATGCTGGTTTCTGCCTTTAGTTCCCTCCTCATTGGGTTAGTTAAGTTCTTTTTTGGAACAAGGCTAGTTAAGTTCTCCCTTGAGGAGACAAGGCTCTTTGGGGCTGATAATGCTCATCCAGGCCACCTCCTCACCATCACATGGGCTCCCTCTCCTCCACGCCCTTGGGTTCCCATTCACAGGACTCAGCCAGGGCTCCACTTTCCCTGTGAAATCCTTCCCTGTGGTCCTGGCCTTGCAGAGCCACCTCCTGCTCTGACCTTCCCTAGCACTGATTGAAATGGACTTGAATTGTTCTTCAGTTGATGATTCTTACTCTGTGCTCAGACTGTAGGCCCCTCAGGCAGGGACTGTCTTACAGTGTCCCCCACTCACCTGGGCCACGCCTGAGCCCAGGCTCAGAGCTCCACCCAGTAATGCTTGTGGGGTGATGGTTTTATCCAGGAGACATAAGGGGCGAAGAAAAAGAAACATCCTTTCTTCTGATTTTTTATAATGTCCTTATTGAGTAAAATATGTGGCAGCCTACATTGAGTCCGTCAGTTTCTGCATGTATGCATGCACACATGCATGTGTAAATCTTGTTGGTCTGTGAAATCTAAAAGTCTAGGATCCATAGCTCTAGTGGGTGGTTCCTAAATCTGTGGACATAAGAATCATTTGGGATGATAAAAAATAGATTCCTGGGCTTCATCCCAGAACTAAGGAACTGGAAAACGGAGGGCCCAGGGCATCTGTGTTTTTGAAAAAGACCTGCAGATTATTCTGATAGTGGGAGGTGTTTAAATTATGTCTCGAACAACCGGGAAAGTTTGGGCAGATGACGATGGAGGGAGGTAGTGGCAGGAAGAGGCCTTCGGAGCAAGAATAGCGCGAGCAAAGGTGAGGACGAGGAGAAGCAAGCTTTCGGAACGGCAAGTGGACCAAATGAGGTAAGTGGCCCATAGAAGGGAGCAGCCGGGTTCTGGTCAGAAAGGTGGGCGGTGGTTAAATTGTAACAAAGTGGAACCTTATACTGAGAATTGGAGAACCTCCAAAGGAGGATGGAGCAAGACAAGGAGAATTACTGAAATCCTAACATGCAACAGCGTTATCTTTGCGCAGAACAAATAACGTCCCACTTAACTATGTATTATTTCGAATGGATGTAGATACTCTTTGGATTAATAAAATATAACTTAATATATATAAAAGATTTCCAGAATTGTAAGTAGCTTTTGGGTATTTTCAGCAGATCATAGAATATAATTTCCGTGATGTAGGAGGCCATGAATTTTTTTAACCAAAAGACTGAGAAAGGCTTGTTGAAGCAGAGGAAGCTGCTGGAGGCTTGTCTGGATATTTTTGGTGCTATCACTCTTTCGTTTATTTTTTTATTGGAATATATTTGACATAGAACATGGTGTAAATTTAAGTTGTACAACATGTTAATTTGATACATTTGTATATTGTAACATGATTGCCATTGTAGTGATGATTTGCACCTCTACCACACTACATAATTATCCTTTCTTTTTGGTGGCTGGAAGATTTAAGTTCTAGTCTTTTAGCAAGTTTGATGATTATAACACAATATTGTTGTCTATATTCACTATACTGTGCATTAGATCTCTAGGACTTATTTACTACTTGTTGCAAGTTTGTACCCTTAAACACCATCTGTTCTATCCCCCCACCCCCCATACCCTGGTAACCACTGTTTTACTCTCTGTTTTTGTGGGTTTGGCTTTTTTAGGTGTCCACATATAAGTGATATCACACAGTAGTTGTCTTTCTCTGTCTGACTTAGCTCACTTAGCATAATATGCTCAAGGCCCATCCATGTTGTTCCAAATGTCAGGATGTCCTTCTTTCTCAGGCTAAGCAATATTCCATGGTGTGTATTTATATCTATATATCTATATCTATATCTATATCTATCCATCTATCTACCTACCTACCTATATCTCACATCTTCTTTATCCATTCTTTTGTTGATGAGCACTTAGGTTATTTCCATATCTTGGCTATTGTGAATAATGCTGCTATGAACATGGGGGTGCAGATATCTCTTTGAATAGCTAAAGCAACCCTGAGGAAAAAGAACAAAACTACGGGTATCATACTTTCTGATTTCAAACTATACTGCAAAGCTATAGTAATAAAAACAGTATGGTACTGGCATAAAAATAGATACATCGACCAACGTAACAGAATAGAGAGCCCAGATTTAAACTCCCACAGATAAGATCAACTAATATTTGACAAGGGAGCCAAGAACACCCAATGGGGAAAGGATAATCCTGTCAATAAATGGTTTTGGGGAAACTACATAAACACTAGCAGAACAATGAAATTGGACCGCTATCTTATACTACTCACAAAAATTAACTCAAAATATAACAAAGACTTAAACATAAGACCTGCTACCATAAAACTCCTAGAACAAAACACAGGGAAGAAGCTCCTTGACGTTGGTCCTGGCAATGATTTTTTGGATATGACACCAAAAGCACAAACAACAACAAAAAGTCAATAAATAGGACTACATCAAACTTAAAAGCTTCTACCTAGCAAAAGAAACAATCAAAAAAATGAAAAGGCGACCCCGGGGGTTTTTGAGCAGAAGAGTAATGGACACTCAGGGTGGACTGAGGAAGGGAACTACTGAAGGCAGAGACACCAGTGAGGAGGCTACTCAAATAGCTCCAGGATGAGGTAATGAGGACCTTCATGGAGGTGGACAGCAGTGGGCTGATGTCAATGCCATATTTTGTCGTCTGGCCATGAGTCAGCTGCTCCCTGCTCTTCTTCGTCACATGTCTCTCCTTTACAAACCCGTCCAAGCCCTCATGTCTGCACTGAGTTATACACCCCCAAGACAAGGGATGTGCCTCCTGCTTCTCTTTGTGCAGAGTCCTGGCAAAGCAGCTGGTAATAAGGTATTTGATGAATGTGTGTTGTTAATGATGGTCTTCCCACTTAGCCCTTCTGGCTTGAAAAGATCCTCCTGGACCCAGAGATCTATTTCTCTGGATCAAATTAGTCCTGAATGAATGATGGTAGAAAAATGGGCCAAAGAACAGCCTACTAATCATTTTGAGAGAGCTCAGATTTAAGGAGGTGGCTGTCCTTTAATGCCAGGTGATGTTGCTTCTGCTGCAAACCCTGGCATCCACATCACCATACAGAAGAGCCCTGGCTGCAGTCCCCAGACACCTGATCCTCAGAAGGGGCAGGGAACATTAGTATTCCAAAAGTGGGCATGACGGGCTGGCTAGTGGGGGTCAGGTGGGGCTGGATACTGTAATTTTAGCCACAGCCTGCCTCTGTCTCTTCTGGGAGCAATTGGTGTGACCAAGATGCAGAGAACCCTAATCCTATCTTGCCACAGAGGCAGGCTGTGCCTAACATTCACCAAAGGCTCTTCTACCCAGAAATTCTGCTTTATAAAAAGGTGAACGAGTAGGCAAGATTGCAGCAAGGATCACTGAGGCATATTGCGTGGTAAAAGAGCAATGGAATTTCCAAGAGGGAGGGGCATTCTTGGCACCAGATCTAGCTATCTTGTCTGCATTGTGGGCTAATTTGGCTACTTTCTATATCACCTGCACTTCCATTTTAGTGGAGGAAAGTAGTATATGGACACTAAATCTAAACTGAGGTTTTTACTGATCCCCAAAGCTCAGAGGTCTATGGGCAAGTGAAATTGTATGTCTGTGTGTACTAACTCATAAGTGTGCACTATGGGTAATGGTGGTTATAAATGGATATATAAAATCAATAATGACATAGTGTAGTGGATATTAATTATTTGTGGTCATCCTAAAACTTTCACCTCCTCCTTACATTTTGGTAAATTACTACATTGTGAATCCTCTCTTCCCAAGGTAGAAGACAGAAAATTCACACCTGCAGACCTCACTCAGCTATGGTGCAGCCATATGATCCAGGTTTTGGCAATCAGACACATCCTCATGAGACCTGAATTCAGAAGTAAGAAACCGATCGACCAGTCTTCAAGCAGGTGTGGTAGCAGAAGTCTCCAGATCTTTAGGAGTGGCAGTGGTGGAGTTTCTGGCTATAAACTATTACGAGAACAAGTGGTGGGACATTGTTTCTGGCTGCTTACCTTCAGGGTCCAGCTTTCTTGGCCTCCAGGAGATTTGATGAGTTACCTAATATTCCTAAACCTTTTTTTTTTTAGCTTAAAGTGCCAGAATAGCTTCTGCTGTTTGCGTCTAAAGACCCTGACAGATGCACTGATTGGTACTTGGAAAGGTTACCAGCAATAGATCAAGGAAATGGGGACGTGGTGGTTGGTTATCTGAAGTGGTTGGATTTGAAGGCAAGGCAATTTTATTTAGTTAGTATTAGAGGATGGGATTCTGGTAGCCCGTGATGCACAGTGATGAAACAATTGCTTAGAGTATCACCTGACCTACCTCCTCAAGGCTTTGTGGCTTACGCTATGGAGGACCTGAAGAATGCAGGTACTATGGGATGAGCTTGCTCTTCTAACTCTGTTGGAGGTTTTAAAGAAAGAAAGTGATGTCAAAAGTTATTTTTAGCTCATGAAACTATCCGACAATTAGGTAGCTTCTGTGCTATCTCTTGCAGTCACAGGGCTGTTGTAACTGAAAATCAAACTCACAATGGGATGCTGAATTATAAAATAGGTTGAAGTAATAGTTTTAAGAGGATTCTTATGTGGAAATTAGGACACTCACTGGGAAAGAGTGAGACATGGAAAATGGGTATGGGGACATTTGAGAGCATCTCAATTCCCAAAATCTCAGCAGGGGAAGTCCTTTCCCTCTTCTTCATTGAGGCTGTTCCTGCCTTGATTAAATACCTGTAATGACCTTGTTCAAGGATATTACCTTAGAGGTAACTCTTTGTCCTCATGCACTATGCTAACCACCTCTTATTGCCTTCAGACCTGTAACTAAAGTCAGATCCCAGGATTTGCCAGGGGAACAATTACAAAGTCAATCTGGAGAAGTGAAGTCTTACATGACAAAAATAATGGTAAGATTTTGCTAACTTATATGGTTAAAAACTGGGAAATATGCATAGTAATGGATGAAAGACTGAAAGAAGGTGGGAGTCAAGAGGAGAGAAATAGAAGTATATTGTAGTAAGGTTCTTATACTTATACTCTATGTGAAGTAGTATAGTATTGTTCTAAGGTAGACTATGAAAAGTTAAAGTTATATACTATAAACCTTAAAGCAACCTCTAAAGTAGTTAAAAATTATGTATATATACATATAATATCTATCTATCTATCTATCTATCTATCTATCTGGAAAGGGAGAGAGAGACAGACAGAAATAGAAATATCAGCTATGTTATTAGGCCCATAAATCTGTAGGATTTGTCCTCTAACAAATTGAACCTTTTATCATTATAAAATTACTCTCAAATGAGGTCATAAAAATACTCAATCTAAAGGAGGCATCAAAAGAGGAAAAATGAAACAAAGAACAGGTGAAACAAATAGAAAATAAATAATAAGATGAAAGGTTCAATTAAATGTAAATGATTCCAGCATTCCAATTAAAAGGCAGAAATTGTAAGATTAGATAAAAAAGCAAGATCCAACTATATGCTGCCTATAAGAAACTCATTTCAAATATAAAGGTACAACTAGATTAAAATTAAAAGGATGGATAAAGATATACCATGCAAATACTAGTTAAAAGAAAGCTAAAGTGGCTATTTTAATATCAGACAAAGTAGATTTCAGAGCAAAGAATATTACCAGGGATTAAAAAAAGAGGGTATACTCATAAAGATAAAGGGAGCAGTTCATTAGGAGACATGACAATCCTCAGTGTTTATGCACCTAATAACATAGCTTTAAAATATATGAAGCAAAAACTGATAGAACTGAAAGGTGAACTAGACAAATCCACAATTATAGTTGGGGATTTTAACATGCCTCTTTCAATAACTGATAGAACAAGTAGACAGAAAGTCAGTAAGAATATAGAACACTTGAACAACACTATCTAGCAGCCTGACATATTAGCATTTATAGAATAATTCACCCAACAGCAGCAGATTACACATTATTTTCAAGGGTATACAGAACACTTACTAAGATAAAGCATATTCTAGGCCATAAAACAAGTCTTAACAAATTTAAAAGGGTTCAAGTCAAAGTTTTTCTCTCTCTACAGTGGAATTAAATTATATATCAATAACAAAAAAGATACTAGGAAAGCCTCCAAATAGTTGGAAACTAAATAACAGACATCTAGATAACCCATGGTTAAAGAAGAAATTACAAGAGAAGTTAGAAAGTATTTTGAACTCAATAAAAATATATCAAAATTTGTAGGATGCAGCTAAAGCAGTACTTAAAGGGAAATTTATAGCACTTATTTATTATTAAAAAGACAAGAAATAACAAGTGTTGGCAAGGATGTGGAGAAAAGGAAACACTTGCACACTGTTGATGGCAATGTAAATTGGTGCAGCCACTACAGAAAACAGTATGGAGTTTCCTCAAAAAGTTAAAAATAGAACTGCCATATAATCCAGCAATTTCACTTCTGAGTATTTATTTGAAGAAAATGAAAACACTAACCCCATATTCATTGCAGCATTATTCAAAGTAGCCAAGACATGGAAGCAACCTAAGTGTCCACTGATGGATGAATGGATAAAGAAAATGTGGTGTATATATACACAGCGGAATATTATTCAGCCATAAAAAGAAGGAAGTCCAGCCATTTGTGACAACATAGATGAACCTGGAGGACATTAGGCTAAGTGAAATAAGTCAGACAGAAAAAGACAAATACTGTATGATCTCACTTATATGTGGACTCTAAGAAAACAAAGAAACTTGAATTCGTAAAAGAAAAGAAAAGGTTCAATGGCAAATAATAGAAATGAATCTAGCAGAAAGGCATTAAATACAGCGATTGGGTGCTTATGAAAATCCTTGGAAGGGTTGAAGGATTGACTTTTAGAACAGACTCACCAGTCAGTTGAGCTTCTACCTTTTCAAGAACCAGGAAGAGAGGGAATCAGGAATCCAGCACTATAAATGATAGCTCTATAAATATACCATCTTATCTACCATCCACAGAACAGTAAGCCACCATTATGCAGCAGCCAACTCCAGAATCAACTGATGACTGCTAGACTCATATTAGGAAAATATACATGCTCCCCCAATCCTGCCTCCTAACAACCATGAAGTTAAGGATTGGATATGGAGAATCCTGCCAACGACAAAGAAAAACTCAATACAACCACAACTGTGCTTGCTAGGAGAATCAACATAAGCAGTAAAAGCATAGCTTCTGCCTCAGTTCTGCCTTCCAAATCTATGCAGGAACATTGGATTGGTGAAATCTAAATTACCTCCAGAGTCATACCTACAAAGGTGTTTGAGAAATGTTATTCTTAGTTTTTCAGCCTTTGTTGTACAAGAGGGAGGGTGAAATGGATAGCCACCATAATAAACTAGCATGATTTAGCAGGGCTCAAGTGGTAACTAGAATGATCGTCAGCAGTGACTAATTGATCCTAGGTTCTCAAGGACTGAAATAGATGGTCTGTCCCTTAATGTTCTATTTGAACTCTAGAAGAGGAATATGTCCTAGGTCTAATGAACAGAGGTGTGTCTTGAGCGACTACAATAGAGTGTCATGGGCCCTTACCAAATTCCCAGTTCTCTCAGTCTGAAACACAAGCACTTCTACAGCTCCAAGGAAATCACAGAGATCTGTGATTAGACATTAAAAATGACACTTAAAAAATTCAGGTGTAGTAATTTATATCATGTCCTCATTTAACTCATCTGTTTGGTTTACATAGAGGAAGATTGTCTTAGCAGCCAGCATTTTTAAATATTCTTCCAATATTTTAGTAATTTCCTATATTTTAAGACCTACTGTTATAAAGAAGAAGCCAACTGAGGTGCAGGAATGTGATCTAGATTCTGCCAACCAGATCCACTCTGCTGGGACTTGAATTCAGTAGTAAGACACAGGAGGGAGTGGCCACACGTTGGGGAACGATTATCTGGAAAGCATGCTTGGTGAAGGCAGCTGATTCTTCACAGGTCGCAGTGGTAGAATTTCTGACATCTGGTTCCAGGCACTATAGGTGCCAAGCAGCATTTGTACAGATGTTTTTGTTAAAGATGCCCTTGAGTGTGGTTGCTGCCCAGGCTCAGATTCTGCCTCTCTGGCTCTCCTGGAAATTCAGGAGAGCTAACCTAATATCCTTTAATAGTTCCACACATTCCTTTTTTGTACCAACTAGCCAGGGTGGATCCTGTTGTTTGCAAACAGACTCTAACTGATACAACTCATCCTCCAGTATGCATTTTAAGCAGGCCTCTCAGTGGAACTAGTTTTATGGCTTCCACAGTAAAGAAAAAAAATAGAAAAATCCTCAGAAAACAAATGCACAGTACGAGTTAGGCAGTAAAGAGTTTTCAGGGTATGTTCTGGGTTCAGTGGATACAATTTTTCAGGCCCTCTACATAAATTGGACTTACAGGGAGAAGAGACATTCACGGAGGCTCTGCAGGATCCTCACCATCAAAGAGCTCTCCTGGTTATAATTCTTTTGTCAGACGTATGTGTCTTGCAAATATTTTTCCCTAGACTGGGGCTCATTTACTAAATGGTATCTCTTCTTGAGTAGAAGTTTTAATTTTGATGAAGTCTAATTTACCAAATATTTCTTTTATGGTTAGTGCTTTCTGAGTCTTGTTGAAGAAATCTTTACCTATCTTTTGGTCACAAAGGTATTCTCTTAAGTTTTCTTTTACAAACTTTATGGTTTTAGGTTTTTATGTTTAGGTCTACAATCCATTTTGGATTAATCACTGTGTATGATTCGTGTATGAACTTCTATACAAGGAGTTCATTATTTTCCATGTAGATATACACTTGTTCCAGCATCATTTGTTGAAAAGACTTTCCTTTACTATTATATTGGGTTGGCATCTTTTTGAAAATCAAGTTCCCATGTAAATGTGAGTCTACATCAGGGCTTTCTATATTGTTTTATTGATATGTTTATCCTTATGCCAGTAGCACACAGTCTTGACTATTATAGCTTTAGAAGAAGTCCTGAAGTCAGGTAGTTTGTCTTTCAACTTTGTTCTTCTTTCTCAAATTTGATTTTTCAAATTAACATATAGTAAAAGCAACTTTTTGTGTTGTACAGTTCTACTAAGTATAACACATGTATGGACTTATGTAACCATCACCACACTCAGAATATAGAACTGTTGTACCCTTTCCCCACTCCTAAACCCTGGCAACTACGGATCTGTTCTTTGTCATGACAGCTTTGTCTTTTCGCCAATGTGATATAAATGGAATCATCCAGTATGTAAATTTTTGAGCCTGGCTTCTTTCAGTCAGTAAAATACCTTTTTTTAAGATTCAACCAAGTTGTTGCGTGTATCAGCACCATTCCTCCCTTTGTTGGGTAATACTCCATCTTATGGATGTACTACAGTTGTATATCCATTCACTCATTGAAGAACAGTTGGATTGTTTCCATTTTTTTTGGTAATTATAAATAGAGCTCCTGTAAACATTCATGTATGGGTTTTAGTGTAAACGTATTTTCATTTTTCTAGCATTATTCTTTTATATGATTGTTTTGGATATTCTAGGTCTACTGCATTGTCATATTAATTTTAGAAGTAGCTTGCCAGTTTACACAAAAGCTCTGCATAGATTTTGAGTGAGATTGCATTGAATCTACAGATCAATTTAGAGAGAACTGCTGTCTTAACAATGGTGAGTTCTCCAGTTTGTGAACATGATATATCACATCCTCTTATATGGGTCTTTTAAAATTTCTCTTAGCAATGTTATGTAGTTTTTATTGTATAGGTCTTGACTGCCCTTTGTTAAATTCCTAAATATTTATGTTTTTTACATTATTATAAATGGTATTTCAAAAGAAAATTTTACAATTTTTGCTAGCAATATGTGAAAACACAACTGGCTTTTTGTATATTTCCCCTGTATCTTGTGAACTTAGGAAATTCACTATTTAGTTCTAGTAGTTTTTTTTTTTTGTAGATTCCTTAAGATTTTCTATGTAAACAATAATCATTTGCAAATAAAGACCATTCTATTTCTTATTTTCTGATCTTTTTGCCTGTTTTTTTTTTCTTGCCTGATTACGTTGGATAGGATTTCCAGTACAATGTTGAATAGAAGTGCTGAGAGTGGACATCCTTACCTTGTTTGATCTTAAGGGCAAAGTGTTTAATATTTGACCACAGAGTATGATATTAGTGGTAAGCTTTTCATAGGTGCTTTTTGTCAGATTGAGGAAGTTACCTTCCATTCCTAAATTACTGAGAGGTTTTTTCATCAATGGGTGTTGAATTTTGTCAAATGTTTTTTCTGCCACAATGGAAATTCTCAGTTTTCTCCTTTATTATGTTAATGTGATGAATTGCATTGATTGTTTTTTCATATTAAACTTTCTTAAGTGTTTGATAAAATTCTCTTGTGAAACTATCTGGACATGGAGGTTTCCTTGTGGGAGTTTTTGGTAACAAATTCAATTTTATCAAAGAGAGATTCAATTCCATTTAATACAATATTTATTATGGCAGGAAAGGATAGTCATATAGTAATACTTTGATAACATAATCTTTGGGAAGTGGGCTTCTTTTTAATAAAATTAACTGTTCTTTAAAAGAATGAAAAGCAGCTTGATACCCCTGGAAAGCAGTGTTGGCCCAAGTAATCAGGCCTGGGGACAGGGTTCCCATCATGCTGCAAAACTCCCACTTCCTCCAGGTTCTCTGAGCACTTCTGATGTCTTAATCATTCCCACTGCATCAAAAGGGAAAAATGAATGTATCATTTATAAGCATCGACTGACTTAATGACTGCTTACACTTTAGTATGCAAGAGTTTCAGTTTCCTCCACTAGTTCTTTTTTCTTGATTAGGTAATGGAAGACTTTGTTTCCTGTTAAAGAAATTTCATGTTGGAAGAAAATAATAATAGGTACCATTTCATGAGCACCACCCAAGTGCCAGATGTTTTATATACATTATGATACTGAATGGCTGCAACAACCCTATGCGGAGTATTAGCATTTCCATTTTATAGATGAGAAAATTAAGGTTTAGTTAAATTAAATACCTTGATAAGATCACATTGGCACACTGGGCAGAGTCAAGATCTGAACTCAGGTATGGCTAGCTTAACGCTCCACATGGTCTTTCCACTATACTAGTCTCTGGCCCCTTTCCCCCACAAAGATGAAGACAGGTAGACACAAAATGATTCTGGATTCAGGAAAATTTCTGAAAAACACCTCAAGAATGGAACTAAAAGTAAACCCGATTCAAGTTTTTTGTTTTTGTTTTTTAACTTGACTGGTATATTTTTGTGTGAAATGTTGAAAGATAAAGTCCATAGATGCCCACACCTCCACCTCCAAGAAGGGCTTTTGCAAAATTTGTTAGGCTGACAGTTCAACCAAAATGACTTCCAGGGAGCTCTCCAGACCCTGGCAACTGATTGAGCTCTCTTTATGATCCCACAGGAACGAGGACGTGTACAAGGATCAGTGCCCATCACCACTCCCAGTGTGTGAGTTCCTTGGGGGCAGGGGATACATCCTTCTGCATCTTTGGTTGCCCCGGCCTAACTCAGTACCTGGCGCTGAGCTGGAAGACTGAATGAACAAATGATGATTTGGCTTCACAGGCCTAGGGTTGAGAAGGGTCATATGGCTTCTTTTAGGATCATAGCTTACGCTGAGCGCATATCTTTTCAATAGACTCCCTTGCTTCATGCTTTCGAGTCAAACAGATCCAAGTTCACATTCCTGGTTCTTCCACTTTCTGAGTGAACAGAGTTACTTAAGCTCTCTAAATCTCTTAGGGCTGCTAAAAGGATTAAATGAGAGAATGCATATAAAGGATTTGAACAATGCCAGGGACAGAGTAAGTGCTCAACAAAGGGACGCTATTGTTACCGTGGTGATTCCATAGTTCTTTCTTGCCCAAACAGAGATTAAGCCCCTTGTGCCCTCCCCTAAATATTTTCAACCTTAGCATGCACTTAAAAAAAAATCTGTTTAATAAACAAACTTTTATTTTGAGATAGCTATAATTTCACATGAAGTTGTAAGAAATAATATAGAGAAATCCTGTGTACCCTTTACCCAGTTTCACTGATGGTAACATTTTGCAAAATCACAATATCCTTTAACAGGATATTGACATTGATACAGTCAAGATACAGAACATTCCATCACTATAAGGATCCCTAATGTTGCCCTTTTATAGCCACACTCACTTCTCTCCAGCCCTCACCTCATGCTTAACTCCTGGCAACCACTAATTTGTTTTCCATTTCTATGATTTTTGTCATATCAAGAATGTTATGTAAATGGAACCATACAATATACAAACTTTTGGGATTGACTTGTTTATTAGCATATTTCTCTGGAGATTCACCCAAGTTGTAGTGTGTATCAATAGTTTGTTCCTTTTTATTGCATGATTATTACATGGTATGAATGTACCACAGTTTGCTCCTCCGCTTACCTGTTGAAGGGCATCTAGATTATTTGCAGTTTTTGGCTATTGTGAATAAAGCTGCTGTAAACATTTGTGTACAGCTTTTGTATAAACATAAGTCTTCATTTCACTGGTATAAAAGCCCAGGAGTGCAACTGTTGGGTCATATGGTAGTTGCAATTTTTTGTGTTTTTTTCCAAGCTTTATTGAGATATTATTGACATATAATATATGTAAGTTCAAGATATATACAATGTGATGGTTTGATACAAGTATATATTGTGAAATGATTACCACAATAAGGTTAGTTAACACCTCCATCCTCTCACATAATTACCTTTTTTTTGAGAGTAAATTTAAGATTTACTCTTAACTTTCAAGTATATAGAACAGTATTGTTAATTACAGTCATCATGCTGTACATTAGATTCCCCCAAATTATTTATCTTATAGCTGGAAGTTTGTATCCTTTAACCAACATCTTCCCATTTCCCCCACCCCACAGTCCCTGGCAACTACCATTCTACTCTCTATTTCTATGAATTCTGCTTTTTTAGATTCTGCATATAAGTGATAATATACAGTCTTTCTCTGTGTGACTTATTCACTTAGCATAATGCCCTCAAGGTGCGTCTGTGTTGTTGCAAAAGTCAGAATTTCCTTCTTTTTGATGGCTGAATAATATTCCACTGTATATATATATATATATATACCAATTTTATTTATACATGGATGGACACAACTTTTTCTATTTCTTGGCTACTGTTATTAATGCTTCAGTGCACATGAGGGTGCAGATATCTCTTCAAGATAGTGATTTCATTTCCTTTGAATATATACTCAGAAGTGGGATTGCTGGATCATATGATTGTTCTATTTTTAATTTTTTGAGGAAGCTCCATCCTGTTTTTCATGGTGGCCGCACCAATGTCCATTCCCACCAATAGTGCACAAGGGTCCCTTTTCTCAAAAGCCCCACCAACACCTGTTGTCTCTTGTCTTTTGATAATAGCCATTCTAATAGGTGTGAGGTGATATCTCATTGTTGTTTCGATTTGCATTTCCCTGATGATTAGTGATGAACATCTTTTCATGTACCTGCTAGCCATTTATATGTCTTCTTTGGGAAAATGTCTACTTGAGTCCTTTGCTCATTTTTCAATCAGATTGTTGCTTTGCTATAGACTTGTGTGAGTTCTTTATATATTTTGGATATTAACCACTTATCAGATATGTAATTTGCAAATATTTTCTCCATTCTATAGGTTGCCTTTTCATTTTACTGATTGTTTCTTTTGCCATGCAGAAGCTTTTTGGTTTGATGTAGTCCCACTTTTTTTTTTTTTTTAACAAAGAGGCTTTTTATTTTATATTATTTTTTATTTATTGTGTTTGTGTGTGTATGAGGAAGACTGGCCCTGAGCTAACATCCATGCCCATCTTCCTCCACTTTATATGAGATGCCACCACAGCACGGCCTGACAAGCGGTGTGTCGGTGCTCGCCCGGGATCCAAACCCGGGCTGCCAGCAGTGGAGCATGCACACTTAACCACTATGCCACGGGACCGGCGCCCCCACTTGTTGATATTCACTTTTATTGCTTGTGCTTTTGGTGTCATATCCAAAAAATTTCGCCAAGACCAATGTCAGTGAACTTTTTTCTTATATTTTCTTCTAAGAGTTTTACAGCTTGGGGTCTTATATTTAAGTCTTTAAGTCTTTTTGTGAGTGTTGTAAGGGAGGAGTTCAACTTTATTCTTTTGCATGTGAATATCCAGTTTTCCCAGTACCATTTATTGAAGAGATTATCCTTTCCCCATTGTATATTTTCGACTCCTTTGTCAAATATAAGTTGACCATATGCATGGTGGTTTATTTCCAGGCTTTATTCTACTCTGTTGGGCTGTGTGTCTGTTTTTATTCCAGGACCATACTGTTTTGATTACTATAGCTTTGTAATATATTTTGAAATCAGGTCTTGTGATGCCTCTAGCTTTGTTCTTTCTCAAGATTGCCTTGGAGAGGTGGTGTCAAGATGGCGGTGTAGGCAGACTCTGAACTCACCTCCTTGCATGGACACAACAGGCTTACAACTAATCTTGGAACAATTACGACTGAGAGAGAACTGAAAACCAGATTAGAGAAACCTATGCAACACGAAACAGTCCTGACTGAGGCAGAAGAGACAGAAATTCCCTCCTGGAGAGAAAAAAAGCCACCTTCCCAAGCCACAGTGCCTCACTGCTGCCCGGGACCAATCCAAAGGTACGCAGCCTTCCCTGGAAGAGTAGAGGATCTGAGCGGGTACTGTTGCCACTATAAGCATTTTTTGGACCCAGCACAACTGAGATGAGGGTCATAATATCTGGCTTTGCTGGCTACTAACAACAACAGGGAATGCCCCCAGAAAAGCTAGGACATAAGGAAATTAAAGCCAGATCTTAAAGGGCCCACGTACAAATTCAGCTGTTTTGGAAAGCAACCTAAAATCACCAGAAAGAAAGGTCCACAGTCCTTTGGTGACAAGAGACTCACCTGATAGGCTCTGGATGCATCTCGGTGAGAGGTGAGACCTCTCCGAGGACTGAGATGTTGGCGGCAGCCATTGTTGTGACCTGGTGCAGGCATGCTGACACAGACGCTGGCGGACGCTGGCAGACACGACTGGAGTTCTCCCCCGACCTCTTAGCCCAGGGTCTGCCCCACCCACTAGAGCACTGATTTAATCCAGCTTGGCCAGGGCAAGCCGCTTGCCCTAGGGACCGGCCCCACCCAACAACAAGCCCTCAGGGAACTTGTGGACCTGCATAGGTGGAGTGCCTGGATCCTCTGCAGCTGGGCAAGTGGGTCCATCTCTGTGGGCCAGGGCATGTGCGAGGAGCTGGTGGAGCATATGGGGCCTTGAGGGAGTGTGTGGGAACTCTGCCGTGGGGCTATTGGGTCTACTTCAGGGGGTCAGGGCATGTGCATGGGGCAGGACTGTGTCTATGGTGTGTGTGGCCCTGAGGGCAGTGGGGCTTATCAGCTGCAGAGGACTTGTGCTTCTCAAACAGCCACATAGGGGATCGGCCCCACCTTCCAATGTCTGAAACAATTGGGTGCTCCCCTGCCTGGGGCCAGCCCCACCTAGCTGCAATCCTGACAGAGCTGACAAGAGCCCTATAGGCCAGAGGCCTATGCAATTGTAAGCCCTGAGCCTAACATCCAGCCACACTGGGAGCCCACTCACTTAATAGAAAAACTGCAACAGAAATGTGCTATTAGACCTTGCAGCCAACTGTGCTGGGGCTCCCCACACCCGATAAAGAGAAGTAAAAGTCCTTAACAGATACATGCAGCTAAGCATTACATCCAGCTGGTCAGGGGGACAGTTCAGCCTCCCTGGGCATCTACAGCAAGAGCAACCCTGCCAAAACAGGACATATGTAGCCCACATGGGTGTCACTCCTGGAACATTTGGAACTGGTGATGAGAGGGAAGCACACTTCTGGACCTCATAAGGAATCACTTACATAAGGTCACCTCTCCAAGATCAGGAGACGTAGCTGACCTACCTAATACATAGATACAAGCACAGAGAAAGAGGCAAAATAAGGAGACAAATGAATATGTTCCAAGTAAGGGAACAGGACAAAACCCCAGAAAAAAATCTAAATGAAACAAAAATGAGCAACCTACCTGACCAAGAGTTCAAACAAAGAGTCGTAAGGATGCTCATTGATCTTGGGAAAAGAATGGGTGAACTCAGTGAGAATGTCAACAAAGAAATGGAAAATATAAAAAAGAACCAATCAGAAATGAAGAATACAATACTGGAAATGAAAAATTCACTAGAGGGACTCAAAAGCAGAGTAAAGGATACGGAAGAATAGATCGGCAAGATGGACAAAAGACTAGAGGAAATCACCCAAGCTGAACAGATAAAAGAAAAAAGAATTAAAAAGAGTGAGGAGAGTCTAAGGGACCTCTAGGACAACATCAAGTGCACTAACATCCATGTTATAGGTGTCTCAGAAGGAGAAGAGAGAGACAAAGGGGCAGAGGATCTCTTTGAAGAAATAATAGCTGAAAACTTTCCTAACCTAAGGAAGGAAACAGACATCCAGGGACAGGAAGCACAGAGAGCACCAAATAAGATGAACCCAAAGAGGCCCACACCAAGACACATTACAATGAAAATGTCAAGAATTAAAGATAAAGAGAGAATCCTGAAAGCTGTAAGAGAAAGGCAACAAGTTACATATAAAGGAAACCCCATAAGGCTATCAGCTTATTTCTCAGCAGAAACCTTACAGGCTAGAAATGAGTGGCACAATATATTTAAAGTGCTGAAAGGAAAAAACCTACAGCTAAGAATACTCTACCCAGCAAGGTTTTGTTTCAGAATGGAAGGAGAGATAAAGAGTTTTCTGGCAAGCAAAAACTAAAGGAGTTTATCACTAATAAACCAGCTTTGCAAGAAATGTTATAGGGACTTATTTCAGTGGAAAAGACATGACCACAAATAGGAATAAGAAAATTATCAAAAAAATAAATAAATAAATAAAATCACTGGTAAAGGCAAATATACAGTAAAGGTAGCAGATCAGCCACCTATGAAGCTAATATGAAAGTCAAAAGACAAAAGTACTAAAATTATCTATTTCATGATAAAAGGTTAACAGATACACACACACAAAAAGAGGTTAAATATGATATCAAAAACATAAAATGTGGGGTGAGGGGAGTAAAAGAGTAGAGCTTTTAGCAAGAGGTCAAACTTAAGAGACCATCTACTTAATATAGACTGCTGTTTGCATAGGTTATTATATATGATCTTCATGATATACACAAACCAAAACCCTATAATAAATACTCAAAAAATGTAGAGAAAGGAACCCAAACATAACACTAAAGAAAGTCAGCAAATCACAAGGGAAGAGAGCAAGAGAAAAATAAAGGAACAAAGAAGAATTACAAAAACATCCAGAAAAAATTAACAAAATGGCAACAAGTACATACTTAGCAATAGTTACTTTAAATGTAAATGGACTAAATGCTCCAATCAAAAGACATAAGGTGGCTAAATGGATTTAAAAAAGACCCATATATGCTATATACAAAAGGTACACTTCAGACACAAAGACACTCACAAACTGAGAGTGAAGGAATGGAAAAAAATATTCCATGTAAATGGAAATGAAAAGAAAGCTGAAGTATCAATACTTATATCAGAAATTATAGACTTTAAAACAAAAACTGTAACAAGAGACAAAGAAGGGCATTACATAATGATAAAGGGAATAATCCAAGAAAAGGATCTAACACTTGTAAATATCTATGCACCCAACATAGGAGCACCTAAATACATAGCACATATTAACAGATATAAAAGGAGATATTGACAGTAACACAATAATAGTCGGGACTTTAATACTCCACTTATTTCAATGGATAGGTAATTCAGACAGAAGATCAATAAGAAAACATTGGCCTTAAATGACACATTAGACCAGATGGCCTTCATGGATTTATACAGAACATTCCATCCAAAAACTGCAGAGTATACATTCTTTTGTAATGCACATGGAACATTCTCCAGGTTAGATCACAAATTAGGCCACAGAATAAGTCTCAATAAATTTAAGAAGACTGAAATAATATCAAGCATCTTTTCCAACCACAATGCTATGAAACTAGAAATCAACTACAAGAAGAAAATTGGAAAAGTCACAAATATGTGGAGATTAAACAAAATGATACTGAACAACCATTGGGTCAATAAAGAAATCAAAGTTGACATCAAAAAATGGAGACAAATGAAAATAAAAATATGAAATACCAAAATCTATAGGATACAGCAAAAGCGGTACTGAGAAGGAAGTCTATAGCAATATTGGCATACCTCAAGAAACTGGAAAAATCTCAAATGAACCATTTAACATTATAGCTAAAGGAACTAGAAAAAAAGAACAAATGAAGAACAAAATCAGTAGAATGAAGGAAATAATAAAAATCAGAGTAGAAATAAATAAAATAGAGACTAAAGAGACAATAAAAAAGATCAATGAAACTAAGAGCTGGTTCTTTGAAAAGATAAGCGAAATTGACAAACCTTTAGCTAGACTCACTAAGAAGAAAAGAAAGAAGGCTCAAATAAATAAAATCAGAAATGAAAGCGGAGAAATTACAATGCATACCACAGAAACACAAAGGATTACACACCAACAAATTGGATAACCTAGAATAAATGGATAAATTCTTAAAATTATGCAACCTTCCAAAACTGAACCAAGAAGAAACAGAGAATCTTAATAGACTGACCACTAGTAAAGATATTGAAACAATAATCAAAAAACCTCCCCAAAACCGAAAGTCCAGGACCAGACAGTTTCCTCGGTGAATTCTACTAAACACTCAAAAAATATTTAATACCTATACTTCTCAAACTCTTCTAAAAAATTGAAGAGGAGTGGATGCTTCCTAACTCATTTTATGAGGCCAACATTGCCCTGATGCCAAAACCATAGAAGAACAACACAGAAAAAGAAAATTACCGATCAATATAGCTGAAGAACATAGATGCAAAAATCCTCAACAAAATATTAGCAAATTAAATACAACACTACATTAAAAGAATAATACAACACGATCAAGTGGGATTTACTCTATGGATGCAAACAAGGATGGTTCAACATCTGTAAATCAATCGACATGATACACCACATTAAACAAATGAAGAATAAAAATCACATGATCATCTCAATAGATGCAGAAAAAGCTTTCGACAAGATTCAGCATCCATTTATGATAAAAACTCTGAATAAAATGGGTATACAAGAAAAGTACCTCAACATAATAAATTCCATATATGACAAACCCACAGCCAATATCATACTCAATGGTGAAAAACTGAAAGCTGTCCCTCTAAGTCAAGAACAAGAGAGGAATGCCCATTTTCACCACTCTTATTCAACATAGTATTGGAAGTCTTAGCAAGAGCAATTAAGCAGGAAAAAGAAATAAAAGGAATCCAAATTGGAAAGGAAGAAGTAAAACTGTCACTATTCACAGATAAAATGATTTTATATATAGAAAACCCTAAAGAATCCACAAAAAACTATTAGAAATAGTAAATGAATATAGTACATTTACAAATGTACTATATGTAGTACGTGTAGGGTACAAAATAGACACACAAAAATTAGTTGCATTTCTATACACTGAAAACAAAATAGCAGAAAGAGAAATCAAGAATACAATCCCATTTAGAATCATAACAAAAAGAATAAAATACCTAGGAATAAATTTAACCAAGTGAATGAAAGACCTGTACACTGAAAACTACAAAACATTGTTGAAAGAAATCGAAGAAGATACAAAGAAATGGAAAGGTATTCTGTACCCTTGGATTGGAAGAATTAACATAGTTAAAATGTCCATACTTCCTAAAGCAATCTACAGATTCAATGCAATCCCTATCAAAGTCCCAATGATATTTTAAAACAAAGAATCCTAAATTTTATGTGGAACAACAAAAGAGCCTGAATAGCCAAAACAATCCTGAGAAATAAGAACAAAGCTGTAGGCGTTATACTCCCTGATTTCAAAGTATACTACAAACCTGCAGTAATCAAAACAACATGGTAATGGTAGAAAAACAGACATACAGATCAATGGAACAGAATAGAGAGCTCAGAAATAAATCCACACACTCATGGATAGCAAATTTTTGACAAAAGAACCAAGAACATACGATGGAGAAAGGAAAGTCTTTTCAATAAATAATTTTGGGACAACTGGACAGCCACATGCGAAAGAATGAAAGTAGGCCACTATCTTACACCAGATGCAAAAATTAACTCAAAATAGATTAAAAGACTTGAATATAAGAACTGAATCCATAAAGCTCCTAGAAGAAAACATATGCAGTATATTGTTTGACAGAGGTGTTAGCAGTATCTTTTTGAATTTGCCTCCTCAGGCAAGGGAAATAAAAGAAAAAACTAATGGGACTACATCAAACTAAAAAGCTTCTGCATAGCAAAAGGAACCATCAACAAAACAAAAAGACAACCTACCCATTGACAGAAGATATTTGCAAATTATATACCTGGTAAGGGGTTAATATCCAAAATATATAAAGAACTCATAGAATTCTGCAACAAAAGAAAAAAAACCAAACGATTAAAAAAATGGGCAGAGGACCTAACAGACCTTTTTCCAAAGAAGATATATAGATGGCCAACAGGCACATGAAAATATGTTTAACATCCCTAATTATTAGGGAAATACCAATCAAAACTGCAATGAGATAACACCTCATATGCATCAGAAGGGTTATTATTAAAAAGACAAGATATAAGTGTTGGAGAGTATGTGGAGAAAAGGGAACCCTTGTACACTGCTGGTGGGAATGTAACCTGGTGCAGCCACTATAGAAAACAGCGTGTGGATTCCTCAAAAAAATTAAAACTAGAGCTACCATATAAGCCAGCTATTCCACTTCTGGATATTTATCCAAAGAACATAAAAACACTAATTTGAAAAGATATATGCACCCCTATGTTCATTGCAGCGTTATTCACAATAGCCACAACTTGGAAACAACGTAAGTGCCCATCAGCAGATGAATGAATAAAGAAGATGTGGTACACATGCAATGGAATACTACTCAGCCATAAAACGATGAACTCTTGCCTTTTGTGACAACATGAATGGACCTTTGCTTATGCTAAGTGAAATAAATCATATGGAGAAAGCCAAATACTGTATGATTTCACTCATATGTGGAAGATGAAAAACAACAACAAACACATAGATACAGAGACTAGATTGGTGGTTACCAGAGGGGAAGGGAAGAGGGGGAGGGCAAAAGGAGTAAAAGAGCACATCTTTTTGGTGATCAATGGCAACTAGACTTTTGGTGGTGAAACTACGCAGAAGTTGAAATACCATGATGTACACCTGAAATTTGTATAATGTTATAAACCAATGTTACCTCAATAAAAATTAAATTAAAAATAATCAAAAAATAAAATTATGGACATACATTTCTCCTTTCATTTCTATCAGTTTTTGCTTCACACATTTTTCAGCCCTGTTGTTTGGTGCTAGGACTGCTATGTCTTGATGGATTGATCATTTTATCATGATATAATGTACCTCTCCATCTCTGGTAATTTCCATTGCCCTGAAGTTTACTTTATCTAATATTAATATAATCACTTCTGCCTTCCTTTGATTAGTATTTGCATGGCATATCTTTTTCCATCTTTTTCTTTCAACTTGCCTATATGATATTTGAAATGAGTTTCTTGTAGACAGTGTATAGTTGGATCATGTGTTTTTTTTTTTTTTGGTTAAGAATTTTATTTTAAGAAACAAAATGTCGAAGATATGGTACTTTTAAAATCCACTGTATACCCCTGTTCATCCTTGCTTTTTCTTTTTTTCTCTTTAATGGAATCAAAAGTGATTTTATTTTATTTTTTTTAATTTTTTGTTTATTGCAGTAACATTGGTTTATAACATTGTATAAATTTCAGGTGTACATCATTATACTTCTATTTCTGCATAGACTACATCATGTTCACCACCCAAATACTAATTACAACCCATCACCACACATGTGTGCCGAATTATCCCTTTCGCCCTCCTCCCTCACCCCTTCCCCTCTGCTAACCACCAATCCAATCTCTGTCTCTATGTGTTTGGTTATTGTTGTTGTTATCTATTACTTAATGAAGGAAATCATACGGTATTTGACCTTCTCCCTCTGACTTATTTCACTTTGCATAATACCCTCAATGTCCATCCACGTTGTCACAAATGGCTGGATTTCATCGTTTCTTATGGCTGAGTAGTATTCCATTGTGTATATATACCACAGCTTCTTTATCCATTCGTCCCTTGATGGGCACTTAGGTTGCTTCCAAGTCTTGGCTATTGTGAATAACGCTGCAATGAACACAGGGGTGCATGTATCTTTAGACATTGGTGTTTTCAAGTTCTTTGGGTAAATACCCAGCAGTGGAATAGCTGGATCATATGGTAGTTCTATCCTTGACTTTTTGAGGAATCTCCATACAGTTTTCCATAGTGGCTGCACCAGTTTGCACTCCCACCAGCAGTGTATGAGAGTTCCCTTCTCTCCACATCCTCTCCAACACATGTTGTTTCCTATCTTGTTAATTATAGACATTCTGACGGGCATGAGGTGATATCTCATTGTAGTTTTGATTTGCATTTACCTGATAGTTAATGATTTTGAACATCTTTTCATGTGCCTGTTGGCCATCTGTATATCTTCTTTGGAGAAATGTGTGTTCAGGTCTTTTGCCCATTTTTTAATTGAGTTGTTAGTTTTTTTGTTGTTGAGATGCATGAGTTCTTTATGTATTTTGGAGATTAAGCCCTTATCAGATGTATGGTTTGCAAATGTCTTCTCCCAATTGTTAGGTTGTCTTTTCGTTTTGTTGATGGTTTCCTTTGCTGTGCAGAAGCTTTTTAGTTTGATGTAGTCCCATTTGTTTATTTTTTCTATTGTTTCTCTTGCCCGGTCAGACATGGTGCTTGAAAATATGTTGCTAAGACCAATGTCAAAGAGCGTACTGCCTATGTTTTCTTCTAGAAGTTTCATAGTTTCAGGTCTTACATTCAAGTCTTTAATCCATTTGGAGTTAATTTTTGTGTATGGTGTAAGGTAATGGTTTACTTTCATTTTTTTGCATGTGGCTGTCCAGTTTTCCCAACACCATTTGTTGAAGAGACTTTCTTTTCTCCATTGTATGTTCTTGGCTCCTTTGTCAAAGATTAGCTGTCCATAGATGTGTGGGTTTATTTCTGGGCTTTCGATTCTATTCCATTGATCTGTGTGTCTGTTTTTGTACCAGTACCATGCTGTTTTGGTTACTATAGCTTTGTAGTATATTTTGAAATCAGGGAGTGTGATACCTCCAGCTTTGTTCTTTTTTCTCAGTATTCCTTTAGCTATTCGGGGTCTTTTGTTGTTCCATATAAATTTTAGGATTCTTTGTTCTATTTCTGTGAAAAATGTTGTTGGAACTTTGATAGGGATTGCATTGCATCTATAGATTGCTTTAGGAAGTATGGACATCTTAACTATGTTAATTCTTCCAATCCAAGAGCACGGAATATCTTTCCATTTCTTTGTGTCTTCTTCAATTTCTTTCAGAAATGTTTTATAGTTTTCCGTGTACAGCTCTTTCACCTCTTTGGTTAAGTTTATTCCTAGGTATTTTATTCTTTTTGTTGCAATTGTAAATGGGATGGTATTCTTAATTTCTCTTTCTGCTACTTTGTTGTTAGTGTATAGAAATGCAACTGATTTTTGTATGTTGATTTTGTATCCTGCAACTTTACCATATTCGTTTATTACTTCTAAAAGTTTTCTGGTGGATTCTTTAGGGTTTTCTATATATAAAATCATGTCATTTGCAAATAGTGACAGTTTCACTTCTTCCTTTCCAATTTGGATCCCTTTTATTTCTTTCTCTTGCCTGATTGCTCTGGCTAGGACTTCCAATACTATGTTAAATAGGAGTGGTGACAGTGGGCATCCTTGTCTGGTTCCTGTTCTTAGAGGGATAGCTTTCAGTTTTTCACCATTGAGGATGATATTAGCTGTGGGTTTCTCATATATGGTCTTTATTATGTTGAGGTACTTTCCTTCTATACCCATTTTATTCAGAGTTTTTATCATAAATGGATGCTGTATCTTGTCGAATGCTTTCTCTGCATCTATTGAGATGATCATGTGATTTTTATTCTTCATTTTATTAATGTGGTGTATCACGTTGATTGATTTGCGAATGTTAAACCATCCCTGCATACCTGGAATAAATCCCACTTGATCAGGGTGTATAATGTTTTTAACGTATTGTTATATGCGATTTGCTGGTATTTTGTTGAGGATTTTTGCATCGATGTTCATCAGTGATATTGGCCTGTAGTTTTCTTTTTTTTGTGTTGTCCTTGTCTGGTTTTGGTATCAGGGTAATGTCGGCTTCATAGAATGAGTTAGGGAGCTTCCCCCACTCCTCAATTTTTTGGAAGAATTTGAGAAGGATAGGAATTAAGTCTTCTTTGAATGTTTGGTAGAATTCACCAGGGAAGCCGTCTGGTCCTGGACTTTTATTTTGGGGAGGTTTTTGATTACTATTTCAATCTCCTTACTGGTGATTGGTCTATTCAAATTCTCTACTTCTTCTTGATCCAGTTTTGGAAGGTTGTATGATTCTAAGAATTTATCCATTTCTTCCAGATTGTCGAATTGGTTGGCATATAGCTTTTCATAGTATTCTCTTATAATCTTTTTTATTTCTGAGGTGTCTGTTGTAATTTCTCCTCTTTCATTTCTGATTTTACTTTTTTGTGCCTTCTCTCTTTTTTTCTTGGTGAGTCTAGCTAAAGGTTTGTCAATTTTGTTGATCTTTTCAGAGAACTAGCTCTTGGTTTTATTAATTTTTTCTATTGTTTTTTTGGTCTCTATTTCATTTATTTCTGCTCTGATTTTTATTATTTCCCTTCTTCTACTGATTTTGGGCTTTGTTTGTTCTTCTTTTTCCAGTTCCTTTAGGTGCATTGTTAGATTGTTTATTTGAGATTTTTCTTGTTTGTTGAGATAGGCCTGTATTGCTATAAACTTCCCTCTTAGAACCGCTTTTGCTGTATCCCATAAATTCTGGTATGTCGTATTTTCATTTTCATTTGTCTCCAGGTATTTTTTGATTTCTTCTTTGATTTCTTTGTTGACCCAGTCGTTGTTCAGTAGCATTTTGTTTAATCTCCACGTATTTGTGGCTTTTCTGATTTTCTTCTTATAGTTGATTTCCAGTTTCATACCGTTGTGGTCAGCAAAGATGCTTGGTATTATTTCAATCCTCTTAAATATGGAGACTTGTTTTGTGGCCTAATATGTGATCAATCCTGGAGAATGTTCCATGTGCATTTGAAAAGAACGTGCATTCTTTGGTTTTTGGATGGAATGCTCTGTATATATCTACTAGGTCCATCTGTTCTAGTGTATCATTTAAGGCCAATGTTTCCTTATTGATCTTCTGTTTGGATGATCTATCCGTTGGTGTTAAGTGGAGTGTTAAAGTCCCCTACTATTATTGTGTTACTGTCTATTTCTGTTTTTATGTCTGTTAATAATTGCTTTATAGTGTATAGTTGGATCATGTTTTTTAATCCACTCTGCCAGTCTCTGTTTTTAAATTGGTGTATTTAGGCCATTTATATTTAATTCTATTATTGATATATTGGGGCTTAATTCTGCCATTTTCTTTTTGTATTCTGGGTTTTTTCCTTGTTTTTCATATCTCTGTCTTTTTTCCCTTCCTTTCTGTAGGTTATTTGAGTGTATTTTATAATTCCATTTTGACTTATGTATGTTGTTTTTTAGTGTATCTTTTTTTAGTGGTTGCTCTAGGTATTACATTATGTATTCATGACATTACAGTCTACTGGTGTTATTCATCAGTTTGAATAAACTATAGAATCCTTGCCTCCCTTTACGTCCTTTTATCCTCCCCCATTTGTAATATAACTGTCTCAAATATCTCGTCTACATACATTTAGAACCATATCAGACAGCATTGTAATTTTTGCATCAACTCTCAAAAATAATTTAGAAAACTCAAGAGAAGGAAAGCTATTGTATTTACTTGTATTTTTTCTTACCGTGTTCTGTCTTACTTTCTGATGTTCTAAGGTTCCTTCTTCTATTGTTTCCTTTTTTAGGAAATCTCCTTTTTTAGGAAATACCCTCATTCATTTAGGGTCTATCTGTTGGCAAATTACCTCATCTGAGAATGTCTTACTTTCCTTTTCATTCCTAAGTGATATTTTATTTGAGTATAGGATTCTGGGTTGGCAATTCTTTTCTTGCAGCACTTAAAGAATATTGTTCCACTTCTTTATGGCCTCCATGGTGTCTGATGAGAATTTTGCTGTAATTTGAATTGTTTTTTTCCCTATAGGTAATGTATCTTTTCTCTCTCATTGCATTCAAGATTTTCTCTTTTTCTTTAGTTTTCAGAAGTAATTATGATGTGTCTTGGAATTGGTTTCTCTGAGTTTATCCTGTTTGGAGTTTGCTTTGCTTTTTAAATCCAGAGTTTTTCCAAATTTGGGAAGTTTTCAGTCGTCATTTTCTTGAGTACTTTTTCAGTTCTTTTTCTCTTCTCCTTCCAGGAATCTGTTGGCATGAATGTTAGATTTTTGGATATCATTCCACAGGTCCCTGAGGCTCTGTTCTTTTTCTCCCCCAGCCTATTTTCTCTCTGTTGTTCAGATTAGGTAGTTTCCATTGTTGTATCTTCCAGTTCACTGATTCTCTTCTCTGTTCCCTCCATTCTGCTGTTGAGCCCATCCACTGAGCTTTTTATTTCAGTTACAGTATTTTTCAGTTCTAAATTTCCATTTGGTTTTCCTTTATATTTCCTATTTCTTTGATGAGACTTCCTATTTCTTTGCAGAAATTTCTTTCTTTCTATTTCTTTCTATTTTTAATTTTCTTCAAGCATATTTTTAATTTCTTACTGAATCATTAAAAATCTTTTGCTATATTATACTTTCTTCACAGACATTGATAGTACTTTTGTACACTAGATTTTAGTGTCACTACAACAAATTTAGTGGCAGGCTTCTATTCTAATACATATTAGTTACACAAGTAATAGAGATTTTGAATATATCTAATAAATTTTTATAGAGAATAAATATTATATTTCTCATAATGATCTGTAGAATTTAGTTTCTTGGCTAGTAAACAGGCTGGATCAGTTTAAATGAGAGAATTTTCAAAAGAATAATAATAATTGTATATCAGTTGTAAATTTGAAGCACTTTTGAGTCAGATAATTACTTTTGAAGAAATAATTAACAATTGATTCTTCCTAGTTGACAATCAATAGTTGAAGCTTTTTTGTCATGGCTGCTTTATAATCTTTATCAGATAATTCTAACATCACTGTCATCTCAATATTGACATCTATTACCTTTTTTTCATTCAGTTTGAGATCTTACTGGTTTTTGGTATGACAAGTGACTTTCAACTGAAACCTGGACATTTTCTTATTATATTCTGACACTCTGGATCTCATTTAAACCTTCCTTTTTATCTGTTTTTTTCTGACACTGCTCTTGCAAGGGGAGGAGGTACAGACTTGTTACTACCTGGTGGAGTTAGAAGTCCAGGTTCCTTACTCGGTCTCTATTGACATCTGAGGGGAGGGGTACTTCTCATTACTTCTTGACAGGAACAGGAGTTCCAGTTCCTCATGTGGCCTCCACTGAAATCACAGTAAGGGTGGCTTCATTACCACTGAGTGATGGTGAAAGTCCTGACTTTCTACTAGGCCTCCTCTGACAACACCCTAATGGAGAGAAGCAGGGGTGCCTTGTTGCTGCCAGGCGGCAGTTGAAGTCCAGGCTCCCTATGTGGTCTCAATGATGCCACCTTAAAGGGGGGTGGAGCCTGTTTCCAGCTGGTGGAGATGAAAGTCTCAGCTCTCTACTTAGCCTTCTCTGATACTACCCTGGCAAAGGTGTTGGGGTGTCTCATTACAGAGTGGCAAGTGTGGACATATAGGCTCCCCCCTCTTCCTTTGCTGGCATGGGTTCGAGGTGGTGCCAATGATGTTTTTGTGCGTGAATTTTATCTGGAGTATATGGGTTATTGTCTATGCTGGGCTATACCCCTTCCCTAGGCCTTTGGCCAGAGAGAGTAGGCTTTTGTTGGGCCTTTTTTTGCTTCATACCTATTGGCATTTCCAGGTTGCTGGCTCCTTCAGCTCCAAGTCTGGGATATATGAGGCAAAGCAAAACAATGGGGAATCCATTCCTCTGGTCTCAAGTTCCCTGATGGTTTGCTTTCTTCCCTCCACCTTTTAGATTCTTCTTGTGATTATTTCATTTATAATGTCCAGGGGTTTTAGTTGTGCTTAGCAGAAGGAATAGGGAAAAGTACATCTACTCCATCTTTCCAGAAGCAGAAGCCTACGCTTACTTTTTTGTACTTTGTTTCTGTCACATGGTAAAAGAAAATGCCTGATTCAAATAGATAAAAAAGGTAAAAGTTTTAACAGCATAACTTTCAATCTTAGTATCTTTCTCTGCTTAATTGCTTTTTCCTCCCTTAAATTAATTTTTTTAAAAAAACCTCTCTTTTCCAAGGCAACCAGATAAGCATTTCATTTATCCTAGAACACAAATAACTATTTAGATAAGTAAGAATGATGTTTTTCTGCACTTGCTGCTTTCTCTGACACTCTGGATTTTTTCTATGCCTCTTTCCCAACATGCACCCATCCCAAGCTGTATCTTCTTCTTAAACAAGGTAGTTTTGTATATTTCAGAAACAATATCAACAATAACTTTTAAAACATTTGTTTTGGTTTATCTGTATCATAAATCCATATAATCAAGTTGCAAATTTATTTATACATTCCAGTAATCTGATTACTATATGTTATTTTGTCTAACTCCTTAATAACTGAGGTTTACAAAGACTTCTAATGTGTATTATATTAAAAATGTGTTCATTTGATAAAAGTGATATACTTCCCTTTGCATTTATAAAGATGATACCAGTGATGGTGAATATGATTTAGCAAGTATCTATTGAGTAATTGCTATATGTCAAGCATTGAGGATACAAATACATATTGAAAGAGTATGAATTCAAGAGAGGCAAAGTTGTCTCTATTTACAGATGGCATGATATTCTACATAGAAAACCCTAAAGACTCCACCAAAAAAAAAGTTAGAACTAATAAACAAATTCAGTAAAGTTACAGAATACAAAATATGGTTGTAGTTCTATACACTAACAATGAACTATCAGAAAGAGAAATTAAGGAAATAATCCACTTACAATGGTATCAAAAAGAACAAAAAACCTAGGAGTAAATTTAACCAAGGAGATGAAAGATCTGTACACTGAAAACTGTAAGGCATTGATGAAAGAAACTGAAGAAGACACAAATAAATGGAAAGACATTCCATGTTCATAGATTACAAGAATTAATATTGTTAAAATGTCCATACTACCCAAAGCAATCTACAGATTCAATACAATCCCTATCAAAATTCCAATGGCATTTTTCACAGAAATAGAACAAACAATCCTGAAATTTGTATGGAACTACAAAAGACCCCAAATAGCCAAAGCTATTTTGAGAAAGAAGATTAAAGCTGGAGGCATCAAACTTCCTGATTTCAAACTATACTACAAAACTATAATAATCAAAACAGTATGATATTGGCATAAAAGCAGACACATAGATCAATGGAACAGAATAGAGAGCCCAGAAATAAACCTACGCATATATGGTCAATTAGTTTATGACAAGGGAACCTAGAATGGGGAAAAGGATAGTCTCTTCAACAAATAGTGTTGGAAAAACTGGACAGCCACATGCAAAAAAATAAAACTAGACCTATATCTTATACCATACACAAAAACCAACCCAAAATAGATTAAATATGAATCCATAACACTGATCTGAAACCATAAAACTCCTAGAAGAAAACATAAGGGATAAGCTCCTAGCAATAAGACTTGGCAAGGAATTTTGGATCTGGTTCCAAAAGCAAAGGCAATGAAAGCAAAAATAAATAAGTGGGACTACCTCAAACTAAAAAGCTTATTCACAGCAAAGGAAACCACCAACAAAATGAAAAGCAATTTATGAATGGGAAATAATTACAAATCATATATCTGATAAGGGGTTAATAGCCAAAATATATAAAGAACTCAAACAACTCAATAGCAAAAACAAATAATTCAATTAAAAAGGGGGCAGAGGCTCTGAATAGACATTTTTCCAAAAAAGACATACAGACGGCCAACAGGTACATGAAAAGGTGTTAAACATCACTAATCATCAGGGATATGCAAATCAAAACCGCACTAAGATATCACCTCACACCTGTTAGAATGGCTGTCATCAAAAAGATAAGAGATAAGGAGCCGGCCCGGTGATGCAAGTGGTTAAGTGCGTGCACTCAGCTGCTGCAGCCCGGGGTTCGCTGGGTCGGATCGCAGGCATGCACCGACGCACTGCTTGGCAAGCCATGCTACGGCGGCGTCCCATATAAAGGGGAGGAAGATGGGCACGGATGTTAGCCCAGGGCCAGTCTTCCTCAGCCAAAAAGAGGAGGATGGTCAGATGTTAGCACAGGGCTGATCTCCTCACAAAAAAAAAAAAAAAAAAAAAAAAAGATAAGAGATAAGTGTTGGCAAGGATGTGGAGAAAAGGGAACCCTCATGTACTGCTGGTGGGAATGTAAATTGGTGCAATCACTATGCAAAACAGTATGGAAGTTCCTGAAAACATTAAAAATAGGACTACCATATGATCCAGCAATCCCATTTCTGAGTATCTATCCAAAAAAAATTAAAACAAGATATCGAAGAGATATCTGCACTCCCATGTTCAATGCAACATTATTTAGATTAGCCAAGATATGAAATCAACCTAAGTGTCTGTCAATGGGTAAATAGATAAATAATATATGGTATATATATACATACACACACACACAATGGAATATTATTCAAGCATGAGAAGGAAGAAAATCTTGCCAGTTTTGACTACATGGATGGACCTTGAGAGCATTATGCTAAGTGAAATAAGCCAGACAGAGAAAGACAAGTATGGCATGGCATCACTTATATGTGGAATTAAAAACAAAAAAAAGTTTAACTCATAGAAGTAGAGAGTAGAAAAGTGGCTTCCAAGGAATGAGGGGTGGGGGAATTAGGGAGAGGTTAGTAAAAGTGTAAAAACTTTCAGCTATAAGATGAATAAGTTCTGAAGGTCTAATGGAAAACATATTGACTATAGCTGATAACTGTGTTATATAATTGAAATTTGCTGAGAGAGTAGAACTTAAATCTTTTCAATAATGACAACAAAAGGATAAATACATGTGAGGTGATAGATATGTTAACTAGATGGTGGGAATTCTTTCACAATGTATATATAGATCAAATCACTATGATGTACACTTTTAATATCTTACAATTATATTTGTCAATTGTACCTCAATAAAACTGAAAAAAAAAGAGAGGCAGAGGATGCGAAGAAAGTGGCAGTGGTGGCACCACAGTTTGAATATCTTCTAATCTACCCCCAAAAGTAGACAAGGCTATAGTACACAATTTAAAATCCACGACAACACTTACTTCAACTAAGCATACATCGTCCAACAAACCACAAAAACGCAAGCAGGTGAGGTTAAACCATCTACAGCTACAAGACCCAAGTGGTATTATTGTCTGTGTGGGAGTAAGCAGAGAATTAGCAAAGGGGCATCTGATGATCCTGAAAAGAGGAAAACTTCAAATTACCAACAGGTACACAATGGAAATTTCACCAGACTTATCTGAGAATAACAGCCCAAATTGGGAGAAGATTGTGCAAACTCCAGTTCATAAGTGAATTCAAGGGGTCTATAGTATGCAGAATAATGGCCTCCAAAGATGTCCATGCTCTAATCCTCAGAACTTGTGAATTTGTTACCTTACGTTGCAAAAGAGGCTTTGCAGTTTAAGAGCATGGATTTTGAGATGAGGAGATTATCCTGGATTATCCAGATGGACCCAATCTAATGACACGAGTTCTTAAAAGTGGAGAACCTTTCCTGTCTGGGAGAGAGAGATGCAATGATGAGTCAAAGAGATGTGATACGAGGAGGGCTTGACCCAGTGTTGTTGGTGTTGAGGATGGAAGAAGGAGACCATGAGCAAAGAAATGCAGGCAGCCTGTCGAAGCTGGAAAGGCAAGAAAACGGATTCTTCCCTAGAGTTTCCAGAAAGGAATGCAGCCTTGCTGACACCTTGGTTTTAACTCAGTGAGATCCGTATTGGACTTCTGACTTACAGAACTGTAAGATACTAAGTTTATATTGTTTAAGCCACTAAGTTTGTGATGATTTGTACAGCAGCAATAGAAAACCAGATCAAGGTTTATGGAAAGCTCTGAAGATGTTGGGGTAATCTAGACCCTATGAACTCTCAACACCAACAAACCAAATATCCCTTCTAGGACAAAGCTCCTTATTGAGGAGAAATGGTAAGAGAAGAATCCAAAGCGAGAAAGACGGAGATAATAGGAGCAAAGAAAAAAAGAAGACCTAGGCAACAGTGAGAGGTATAGCAAATAAGGTAAAGCTCAGAGAGGATTATAAGGCAATTAAAAATCATTTTGGGAAAAATATAAAAGAGGAAATTTTAGAGCCACGCAGCCAAAAAAGCTATCTTGATCCACTCTTCCATCCTAAAACTAGAGAAAAATTATTTCACTTAAAACTAAACAAGACAATAGGAACATGGACAAACCACACAGAATTATGAGAAACAAGAGAATAAGGAGCCAGAGACATCAATACAGTCAATGAGAGAATGTCACAAAGACATGCCCATTAAACAGATGAAAATTCTAACTTAAAATTTCAAAATGAGCTAAAAGAAATTAAGAAAATGATAGGCTCTGTGAAAGAATAACTTAAATCTAATTAGAAAAAATTAAAAATAAAGTGATCTGAGAAAGGCAGATATGAAAAGAAGTTGAAAGAGTAGAATTAGCAATACAAGAAAAATCATTTCAGAAATAAAGACTAAACTATAAAGAACAAGAGCAAATAAACTGAACAGATAATTCATAAAATGAGATTAAAAGGCTTCAAAAGGAAGTAATTAACATAGAAGACAGGCAAAGAGGAAACAACATATAGACAATAGATGTCTCTGAATAAGAACACTAAAACAATGAATCAGAACAAATACTAAAAATTATAATTTGAAAAAGCTTTCCTGAAATTAAAAGATTTAAAACTATATATTGAAAGAGTATGTTATGTACCTATGAAAATTGACCCAGAACAATTAACATTGATATTATTGGACTTTAAATTAAAAAAAAGAAAAGAATTTGAAAAACTAGCAATTGTATGTTTTTCTGTAAGAAAAACAGACCATCATTAGAATTTTTGACAGCAGCTCTTTATGCCAGAAGATAAAGGAGTAACATGTTTAAGATACTCAAGGAAAGAAAATGTGAGTCAAAGATTTCACATCCAGCCAAATATATTTTTAAATATAAAAGCTTCAGACAAACTGTTACGACGATGCAGGAACTCAGGGAATATTGCTCCTATGTGACCTTCTTGAGGAGACTACTAGAGAATGAGCTTTGACAACAAGATGGCTAGAGAACCATTGACACAGACTAGTGCTCCATGAGACAACAAAAGCTCCAGTTTCTCATTTCTTCTCAGCAAATGCCCTGAGGGGAAAAACTGTTGGCAAACGTCTGATTCACACCAATGTATTGCCTTCTCTTGGAAATGTTGGCTCCCTGAGTTACAGTTGACTTTGTTTTTCTCCAGTGCCATAAGACAGATTTGTTCTTTTTTAATCCATCTTTCACGGTTGTTTTTAGTGAAATAGTTTCTCAATAGACCATCATAGCTTGACAAAGACATATAGTCTGTACTTGAATTGGAAGTATAAGTATGCATTGTGGTATATTTTATCTTAAAAGTTATTTCCTAGCAATGTCCACCAAAATGGCCTAGAAATAATAACCAATTCAGTATTAATGGGCACCCTAGTGCCCAGATTGTCATTTCTAAATACTATTTCTTAATAAAAGGAACCATTGCTCCTCAGAGAAATGGTTTGCCCAGGCATATAGCATTAAGTGTACAAGAGGAGCCTAGTATATTTTGTCATACCAGAAAACCAGAATGCTGTCAAATACTATGTCAAAAGCACTCTGGAGCCAGCCTGCAGAAGCTCCCACTAACTGCAGGTGGGACAATTTGACTAATAGACTGGAACACATCATATATGTCTAAATCCATGAGTTCGTAATGAAACAAATAAATTTTAAAAAACCCTTATTGATGCATTTGGAGGAAGCTAGTGAACCAAATCATTATGTGGAAAACTGGCAAATGAAGGCAAAGTATCAAGCGTTTATCTTGCCTTTCTTATAAGAATTGTGCCTCAAATTAACCTAAGAGTCAACTAGGGGAGATTCTTTTCATAGAATTATAAGGACTAATAAATAAGGAAGGAATGATAGAATTAGAGTGGAACTCTATTTAGTTAATTTACCTATACAATAATCACCCATAGCTCCTAACATCACAAAAAGACAAACAGACATTGTATATCTCATGAAGGAAGACTATACCATCTATGAAATAATCTGGTAGAAAAATCAAATGTAAGTTTGATCAAGCCTCTAAGATCTAACTATTAATTTACACAGAATACAAGAGAAAGAGAAACATGTCAAATACCATATGATTTGTTTCTTTTAAACAACAACAGAAACTGCAAAGTAAAAAGATAGAAAAGGAATCTATAGGTTAAATGAGATTTTAAAAGACACATAAACCATCTTAATTAATTCAAGCAAATCAACTTAAAAAACAGACCAGCAATAAACAAAAACAACAACAAAAAATTGTAACATTATGTGGACCCTTGATGATAGGGTCATATGATGACCTATCCCAAATGATAGGACATTTGATGATATTAAGGAATTACTTTGAAATTTTTTGGTGTGAATATAGATGAAATGTTACGATACCTGGGGTTTGCTTCAAAATAATCCAGAGGGAAGGGGTAAGGAAGCCAGGGGGTCATATATGAAATAAGATTGGTCATGAGTTGATCATGGCTGGAGTCCAGTGATGAGTGCATGGGAGTTCATTATATACTTGTGTAAATGTTTGAAATTTCCTATAATAAAAAGATAAAAATGGAATATGATTTCTTTCAGAGTTTATATTCTAAATGGGAAGATAAACATATACGTAAATGACTTTAATGCAGTAAAATATCTGCTACAGTAGAGATGTGCGTGGGAAAGCTTTGGGAAAACTGAGGAGAAAAAAAGAAAGTGTGGGAGGTGGGGAGGGATCTAACAGTTAATGAGTGCCATTATATACCTGGCACTTTCCATATGACAAATACGGCAAAAATACTGAAATTAGTGATTATACATGTAACACTTTATAAATGACTTTAAAAAATATGTTTGTTAGACTAAAAAATATGTTTATTTTAGTTGCACTTTTATTGATGAGGAGCTGAAGCTCAGAGAAGATAAATCACTAAAGAATTATCATAAGAAAATGTGCCAGGCACTTCACATACATTATTGCATTTAATCCTTAAAATAATCCCATGAGGAAAGGGTTATTATCTTCATTTTGCAGATGAGAAAGTGAAACTCAGAGAGGTTAAATATTATTTATTTATTTAAATGCTTGCTAAATATTTCTAAATATTTCCCATAGCTAGTAAACAGAAGAACTGGGATGTGAACATGGGATTCTCTTATTCTAAGTCCCAACCTGTTCCAAGAGTTCTGCTTGAACAGGAGGGGAAAGAGGAAGCTGGGAGTTCTTCACATACTAAATAAGCTGGGCTTTGAAATTTTGGTAAAATTTAGTTAGCTAGAAGGTAAGTGGGCAGTCAGCTGGGGGAGGAATACCAAGTAAAAAAAAATGTCCACAAAAGATCAAGACACAACAACACTTGGCATATTTAGGGAATTAGAAAGAGAACCAAGTGGCTGGATTCTAGGGGGCAAAGGAGGTGGTATTGGGGTGCAAGGACAATAACGTGTGTTGGGATTTGATTTGGCAGGTCCTTGAAATCATGCTCTCTGTCCTGTAAACAATGGGCAATCGTTGCTGGATTTGAAGCAGATTGCCCTGGAAGCAGTGTGGAGGGAGTACTGGAAGAAAGAGGACTGGAGCAAGGAGACAGTCAGGACTATTCGGATAAATAATTCAAGCAGAAATGAATGGACATTCAAACTACTCTAACAAGACACCTTTGCTTGGCCGAGTGGACTTGGGTGCGTCTGAGAAATGAAGGTAAGCCTCATGTGCCTACACCCAAGTTCTTGATTGTATGTGCCAACGTGCTTAGGACTCTTTCTCCCTCAAGAAAAACCATGCAGGAGAAGCAGCAGGAGGTTTGGGGAAAGAAGAGGGAACATCGAGGAGAACGGTTGAATAGCCTGATAGCTGTCTCTTGGACTGGTTTGGAGACTCTGGGTAGAAAGTAGTAGAGCCATAAGGTAAAGAGCCATTTCCACAAGGGCCTTTGTGGAACTCCAGGCACAAGCTGTGACCAAGTACAGCACAGTGGGCAGAGGGTCATTCTCCCCAATTCGGCATAGGACCCGGCACCCTTGGGTCAAACATGGGCATCCTTATGGAAAGCATTAGCAACAAAGCCAGTGGAGGTGGAGATTTTGAGGAGAAGACTGCACTTGTTATGAGCATCCATGACAAAACTGAAGAATTCCAGACACCTGGATGATCTGGGAAGGGCTAGATTTCCTTGTGGCAGGCGAGCATTTAGACCTGGGAAAAGCAGAGTGTTTATATAAACATATTCTCACTTGTATTCACAGACCTATGAAACCTTGGGACAGTTCACTGGGGTGGCAGCAGTAAGGGATGGAAAATGGAGAATGGAATCATAAAGTATTTTAAAGGTGGAACCCACAAGGCATGGTGACCAATCGGATATTCCTGTTATCCAGACAAGGCTGAAGCTCTCAAAACTGCCTACAGTGCACACACATGAAGTATGTCCCATGGTTAGTGGCCATGGAGGTCTGTGCCTCAGTCTTTTATGCTTGAGTGGTGGCTTGTCCCTTTTGAGCCTTGAGATGGCCACATTCCCAGACTCAAGCCCCCTGCTGGCTCCTGCTATAATCTACTGTATTCCACATCTTCAGACCCATTTTCCCAAAGGTGATGTACTCAGGAATCAAACTAAAGACACATCTTTTCTGTTCAAGCCAACAGAAATAGTCTAACTAAAACACTAAGGTCTGGAAAAGTTGGAAAGTAGGAGGATTTATAAGTTCAATAGATGTGAATTTGGAAGAATGTCTGTTTTCTATTTGTTTTATTGTTTTGAAAAAAAATTGAGGAGAGGGCATAGGATGAGCATTTAGCTGTTTTGTGCCACCCAGATGGTAAAGTAACCTTGTTCAAAGACCTGTCGTGCTTAGCCCTATCCAGAAAGTAAAGGAAGGAGGGAGCAGAGCTTCATGCCCTCCTCCAGCATGTTTGATGATTTGGCCTTGTCAGGATGTCTCTGCGACAGCTGATGAAGGTCAGGGCAGCTGACGAAGCTCCCACCATGGATTCCAAACTTACACTGTTAGTCCTCATGGCACCAAGGAAAAATAATCGTAGCTCTCAACACTCGAGTTTTTCCTACTGGAAAAAAAACAAATGCCCACTAAGCCTTGGTCTTGTCTGTGGCTCTAGGGTTATAAGCGAAATTTTCCTTGCCCTTGAGAGGTTTACAAGTGGGTTGGAAGTCAGACATGGAGATGAGGCAGGTAGACACAAAGAATTAAAGCATTTTATAGCTGGAAGGGAACTTGGAGATTATCAGTCCAAGCCCTCACTAAAGAAAAGGAAACTGAGTCCCAAAGAGGTTGAGTGACTTGCTCAAGATCACAGAGCCAAGAGAGACAGAATTCAGACTTCACGCTGGGCTGGTCAGTACAGAATTCTTTCATTATACCAGCTACCACTTATTGAAGAAGTACCATGTGCTAAGTACTTTATAATTACATTACTTCACTTAATGCTCACGACAGCTTCCTTAGGTAGCTATTATAAGTCCCATTTTCTGGAAGAAGAAATACAGTTTAGAGGGAGACAAGTAAACTTTTCTAAGACCATCCTATGAACAAATGGCAGTGCCAGGATTTGAACCCACTCAGGCCATCTGATTTCAAGGTTAGTGCTCTAAAATGCTCCTCTGCATAGCTTCTTCTACACCAGCTACCTCTATCTGTTACTCCTGACAGTGAGAACTCACAAGTGACGGAGAACATAATACCAGCTGTGTAAGCTTCCTGACCCATTGCCTTTCTTGGGGCTGATTGTTTTGTACCCTCACCTGAATGTCACCATGTCAGAAGTCCTTGACAGTCCCCGCTTGGAAAAGGAAAGTTTTATGCCTGGAGCAGTGAGAGCCTCCATTTAAATACTCCTAAAATACCCCAGGCTTCCAGAAAGACAGAATCCACTGTGTTTGAGGGACTTCAGGTCATGAGTGAGCACTGAGCGTTGCAAGGGAGTGGTATAAGTTCTGCAAATGGACTTGACCTCTCCACTGGGCATCTAAAACTAAAGTAATTGATTCCAGAGTATTGTGTGGACCAGAGAGGTTGGTATAGTAGAAAGAGCACAAGATTTTGATTGAATCTTGTCTTTGAATTTGTCTGTGATCCAAGCATGTGCCCCCTCCCCTCCCTTTTTTTGTATTTTCAATGGTCTATGAAATGCCTCAGGAAAAGAGGCATTATATGCATGCCAGCCTGAGAGAATGCCCAATGAAGATGCAATCAGAGTAGGAATGGGAATAACCAGGAGGGCTTTCTTTAGGAGGTGAGTCTTATAAAGGACTTTGAAGGTGCTTAGACCACTCTCATCCAGAAAACACACAGATGCCAAGGTTACTCCAGAGGCCATCAGCAAGTCCCCATCCTTCCAGCACCCCTTACGGAAGCCTCCACTCCACCTGGGCTCAGCCTCCTTGGCTCCCACTGTAGGCCTTTGGGGAGAGGTTGACATTAACTAACAAAGGGATTCTTTCAGAAACCTGGGAGCCCAGAAAGAAAAGCACAGGCTGGACTCTCCATCTGCCTGCTTGGCTGTTGTGTAAGAGCTGGAGGGGGAAGAGGAGTGGCCAGGGCAGGTTGGTTCACAGTGGCCGCAGTCAGTCCCTGGCTGTGCAGGAGCCAACTCTGCTGACAGGCTGGGCCTCTCCCACAGGTTTTCCCTGGGACTAGACAAAAGAGGAATAGAGAGCAGGAAAAGGGTAGAGGCCTCAAATAAAAATTAATTAACACTATCTTTCTTTCTTTTTCTAAAGGTAATCTCTTAATCCTAAGAACCAGGATTCATGTATGCCCTTTGGTCTATAACTAAAAAGGGAAGGGTCAGGAGGAATCCATCACGTTCCAGTTCTCACCTATTAGATTTCCTTTTCTCAATGACTCTTTGTGTGGCAATCTCCTGCAAAGTGAAATAGGCCTTCTAGGCTCTAAGATGACGCAACCATGGCCAAGGGTAGCCATCACCAGGAAAGCTTTGACGTGGAGAGATTGGGAATGCAAGGAAATTGGCATATCAGGACTTGAGTTACCACAGGAAAGGGGGGACTAATTGTTTCTCAACTGCTATCCAAATAACTCTTTATCCCCCCCCAATAGATTTTTCTCTATATCCCATTATGCCCCACCTTCTCTCTGCCTCCATCCAGTCTTCATTTTAGGGACTAAGAAATTAGAGGCCTTGAAATTAGAAGGTTCTTTTTGGGATCTTTTAGTCTAGACTCCCACACAATGAAGATAGGAAAGCTTTTGCTATCTTGAGTTCCATCATCTGGAATTGGGGAGAGACGCAAGAAAAAGGATGACTAGAAAGAAAATCTGAAGAGTAATTTGAAACCAACTGAAAATTGGGAAACTACTCTCATTATTCTTCGTCTAAGTAAATGGCACCACCATCCACTCAGTTGCTCAAGCCAGACACTTGGGAGAGCATCACTGATTCGTTCTCCTCATCCTCTCTGTGTTTGCAGCATATGATCCAGGCCATTATGATCTCTTGCCTGGGTTATTGAATGTTCTTAATTGATCTCCTACTATAATATATTGTTGTTATTCAATCTAATTTGCAAATCACAATCAGAATTTTATTTCTACTACCCAACTTGATCAAGTCTCTCTTGCTTCATTTGTTCCCTATTGCTTTCAGAATAACTTCTGAACTTCTAAGTACAGCATTCAAGGTTCTCCATGATCATTGGGCCCCTGCCTATCCTGAAGCAGTATGACATGCTCTAACTTGCACTTGAACTTAGTATATTCTGCCTGAACCATCCTTTTCCCCACTCTGGCTAACTCTTATCTGTTTTTCGGGTCTCAGGTTAGTTGTCCCTTCTTCTGAGAAGCTTTCCCTGACCCCTGCTATACAGGATTAGGTACCTCTTCAATGGGCTACCGTGACCTTTGTGTTTGCCTCTATCGTGGCAACTATCCCCATTGCCCATTACCAGTCTGTCTTCCAGATTAGGCTGTAAGCTCTTTGAAGGGGCTTATAGAAATAGAGTGGAAAGTCCTTCTCCACATTTTTAATTTGCATGAATTGAACTATATGACCATATGAAAAAGATAGAAAGAATGAGGGAGGGAAAAAGTGAGAAATTGTTAACTCAATGGTACAAGCAATCCTGAGGGATGACTCAGGATCAATCAGCCCACATGTGCCCTTACATAGTATCTTAGTGAGATGAATGTGAATCTCTGTTTAAGGGTTTTTATTGGTTTGTTTTTGTTTTGTTTTATATCACATGGCCACTAAACATAATCCGTAAGCATCATCTAGTGAGGAAGCCACAGTATGTTCCAACACTGGAGGAGACACTGGTGACTTTGGACTTATTGAGACACTGAATTTCATCCTCTAATACAGTGCATCGTTAAGGGATTTTCAAGGGTGATATATGCTATACTTAAATTTTGCTTTTTATATGATTTTAGAATAAAAAACTCAGTAAAATGTAATTTCACTCGATCAGCCAAGCTTGCCCCCTTTCTCCTGGTAACTGCATCCTCACCCAATTTATATGGCTATTATAGAAGCTGTCATGTTCTCACCTGACCCAGGATAAGCCAACAAGTATCTTCTTCTCTAAGATTATTAAATGTGAAATCCAGATAGTTGAAGCCACGTTCTCTCTTGTGGGTGAAGCTGTAAGATGCAAAACTAAAGGGCCATATTTTTCAGTGCATGGCAAAAGTTAGTCCAGTGAAAGGAATAGACAATATGGAGACAGATGTGACCTGAAATGAGAAAGGCTGATTCAGCAGGTGTGTGCTCCTTGTCACCAGAGGGTCATAAGCAAGGACTGAGTGATGGGGGGTAGGGGGAGACTACTAACTTGGTGTATGCTTCCTTGGTGCTGATCTTAGGCATATGAGGAGGAATGGCTACCCTGAGTCTGTGTGATTCCAAGATGTGTGAAGATAGGTAGGGACAAGTAAATGTGAAGAATGAGAAGTGCCTCTGGAGGGAAAGGAAGGTGAAAAGGAAGAATGGTGAGTGAGGATGGGACAGAACTGAGTTAGTTGGGACAAGAGAGGAAGTAGAGTGGATTAAGATTGAAATATTTAAGTTAAGAGCTAACCTAGACTGGACAGTTAGAAAATGAAGGAAATTGTGCCTCAGAGAAATTAATGACCCCAAAGTTATGCAGTTGCTACAGTAGCAGAGCCCAGATTTGAATTGTGATCTATGTGACTCTGAGGTCCATGCTTAGTACTGATCTGGTCTAAACCACTTTTATAACAGATGAAGACAATGAGGCTTTGATAGGTGAGGTGATTTGCCCAAGGACATCAGGACATTCCAGTAAAACCTGTGTCCTACTGGTGGTTCAATGTCTAGAACCACCAAAACTCAGTCAAATACTCTATCCAGTCAAATACTCTATCCATTCATTGCTTCCTATCATAATTAGAAAGGAATGAGGTACTAAATCCCTATGAGGCTCTGAAAGAGCCTCCTGCCTCATCTGTGCCCCTGTCATCTCCTTGGTAAACTAGGGAGGATATTGACAAGGTGTCACAGGGTGTGTGAGACACTTGGAAAATACAAATCCCTCCATTAGGAGAGTCTAAGCAATCATTTATTTGTCAATTTAGGAGGGTAGGGCAGGAATAATTTGAGTTCAAAGGATCGGAGTGAAAATAAAGGTGTAATTATTATTATAATAATGATAATAATTTATTAATCTTCAGATTCTATACAGATATTACTCCTCCCTCAAATAGCTTAGCTGTTACAATAGAGGATAAGCCAGTGGTGAAGGTGGGGCTGGGAAGGAGAGAGGAAACTGGCACGGTGAGAGACAGAAGGTAGAAAAGCAAACTGGAGAAAGAAAGCATGCTGATTTGCTAGTGATGGAAGGTTGAAGATAGTCTGACAGGAAAGAAATTTCATAGTAAGTCATAAACTGTTTGTATTAGGGAAGATTTTTCAGTGGAGCCCAAATTTCTCATTTTCCTTATTATGAACTAAAGACAAGAATGTTAAGTGAACTGCCTAAGATCACATATCTTGTCAGTGGCAGAACTTGGACCAGAACTTGGGTCTTTTTACACTTAGTTCTGTGCTGGTCCAATAAGAGCTCACTTGGGTGCTGGAGAATGTAGCAGATTGGAGAAGAGAAAGAACAGAAGAAAAGATGTTGGGATATAGGTCAAAAGGACTAGCCCAGTAGGATCAAGTGCCCATCTGTTTTCCATCCACACCCTCCCCCCAATGTATTTTAAAAGATATAAGAGGACCCAAGTGTGAGGAATAGCCTTTAAACCTCCATATCTGGCTTATGAGAGAAATTATTGGCTCATGATAAGATAATGTGGTATTATCATTTGAGCCTTTTCATTTTCCCAGAAGAGAGAATCCATATAAATGAAGAAGAAAGTAAAATACACCATGAACAAATGCCTTCTAGTAATTGTGCACCTATTATATGCTAATTCCACACCATTTCTCATTTAAATCTTGTAACAGCTCCATCCATTCCACAAACATTTATTTGTTACCTAGTATGTATCAGACCCTGTGTGGGACCCCGGGGGTTTACTGGTAAGCAAAATAAACATGATCCTTGCCCTTATGGAGCTCTGATTCAGTGGATGACATAAACACTAAATAAAAATTATATAATTAATTAATTGTAATAGTGTTGGGGCTATTAAATAGAAATAATAAAGCATAACAAATATCCTTTTAAATGAATAGTTGAGCTTGCATAGATTTAGAGAAATCTCCAGGTCCTCAAAGCAAAGAATAAAGTAAAAGCAAGATTGAAAAGTATAAACTGACACGGCCTGGGGCATGAGGTGGGAGTAGGGTACAGTGGGTAGAAAGAACACAGGTTATCATCTCAGTAACCATGGCACTGAGATTGAAATGCCCATACTGGTTCAAGAAGCAGGACTTTTGGCACTTCCCCAAAGGTGAGGAGTTAGAACTAAGACCCTCATGTAATCCAGGACACTCACACTATTTGTGAAAAGATAGGCTAAAAAAAGAGTCTGCCAGTAGGTATGGGGAGATAAGAACACTTATTTGTCATGGCCTGTGTTCTGGTGGAAGGGAGTAAATCTCCCTGAAACTTCATAATTACATAACTTTAGAGAACTTGGGGTTTAAATATACAGGAACTTGGTGGAGAAATTAACACAAAAGGTGGTCCCAGTGTGATATCTTGGCAAAAGTAAAAGCAGAAATTCCCTGGAAGGATATAGACTCTTCCTTTCATATCTACATAAGTATAGATGTAATCCAGGCTTCCACAAATAAAGCCACATAAATTGCTATTGAGATGAGCTCACAATCTAAAATTACCAAACACACAAACAAGCAAGACATCGGAAGCATTTAAAAAAAAAAATCAGACCTAACCAACAACAAGATTAGACCCTTAAGAACTTCAGTACTAGAGCAAGCTGAAAAAGCTCATGAGATAAATATATTTAAAATTATTAAAGACACAAAATGAGGATTGAAAAACATGGGACAAAAAGATGCTTTTCAAACTAGACAAATTTGAAAAAGTACTAGATAAAATTGTTAAAAGTAAAAAATACAGTCTTTGAGATTAAAATGTGTTAAGAAGCTTAAGGCTGCTAAAGAGAGAATTAGTAAACTGGGAGATAGGGTCAAGGAAATCAAAGAAAATGAAGTTCAGAAAGATAAAGAAATGGAAAATGGGAAAGTGAGGCTAACAGACATGGAGATTAGACTAAGAATGCCAAGTTGTATCTATTACAGGTTTTAGAAGGAGAGAATTGAAAAAACAGGGAAGAGAGAATGTTTAAGGACAATTTCCTAGCATAGATAAAGGTATGAATCCTCAGGTATAGGGAGCATAATAAGTACTTAGCTTAAACATAAAGAAATATCCACACCCAGACGCAATGTAGTAAAACTACAGAACACAAAGACAAAGTATATTTTTAAGACAGAGAGAAATATTTTTAACCAGGGAGAAAGACATAGAGAAATGTTTTTAAACAGAGAAAGATTGGATACCTTCAGAGGAATGGCATGTAGCCTGACAACTGACTTACAACATGAACCATTGGCAATGGAATACTATATTCAAAGTGATGAGAGAAAATCACCACAAACCTAGAATCCTATACCCATATCCTATACTCATGATACTTGAAAGTATCATGCAGTAATGAGGGTGAAATTAAGACATTTTCAGATAAATGAAAACTGAGAATTTATCACGAACAGAAAGACACTGAAGGAAGCAGCAAATTGTTTATATGAAAAAGACTGAACTAAATCAAAAAGGAATATTAAACAAAGAAATAGGTAAGCATCTAAGTAAATATGCCTTACATTGACTACATAAAACAGGAAAAATAATAATGGTTCATTGGGTGGGGTATAAAAACAATGAAACTAAAATATTGGGCAACAATGACTTACATAATATGAGAAGGTGCTCATGGTAGCCAAAACATTATATTCATAAAAAATATTAATAAAATTAGAGCATGTAATTTATAAATCAGTAGAATGGTAGGAAGGGAGTAAAGAAAATTGAATCAATCCAATAGATGGCAGAAAATGAGGAAACAAGTCTGAAGGATGAGTAGGAGTCAGTTTGGAGTGTAGGGTACAGGGAAGAGAGATGAGGTGGGGCTGGAGAGAAAGCCTGGGCCAGATCTTGTACAGTAGGTTAAGAACTTTTATTTTTATTTTTAAAGGTAAATATTCTTTCTCCTTTAAGTAAATATTCATTTTAAAAGATGTGGAGATTGAGTCTCAGAAGTTAACTAACTCCTTTAAGTTCATACTGCTAATCAGAGACAGAGCTGTAAGGTATGTCCAATGCCAAAGCCTTTCCTCATTCCACCATGCCATGCTGTGATTGCTGTGAAGACATCTGAAGACCAGAGCATCTGACTCAGAGCATTGGCGGAGCTAACAATGGCAACAATAATAATCAGTAACATTGACTAAGCACTTACTATATGCCATAGACCATAAGGACATGCTTTATCTCATTTAATCCTCACAATTATGAAAGAATAATTACTATTATCCCCATTTTACATATTCGAGAAAACTGAGGCTTAGATGGTTAAATGACTAACTAGGCAAGTGGAAAAGCCAGCTGTGAACCCAGATTCACCTGTCTCCATATTAAATGGCTAGAATTTCTGGCCGTAGGCAAAAAAATGCAGAATGAGCTCATTCATCTCTTCCAAAAGGCATTTTTTTTTAATTTTTTGTTTATTGCAGTAACATTGGTTTATAACATTGTAAAAGTTTCAGGTGTACATCATTGTACTTCTATTTCTGCATAGATTACATCATGTTCACCACCAAAATACTAATTACAACCCATCACCACGCACATGTACCGAATTATCCCTTTCACCCTCCTCCCTCCCCCCTTCCCCTCTGGTAACCACCAATCCAATCTCTGTCCCTATGTGTTTGTTTATTGTTGTTATTATCTACTACTTAATGAAGGAAATCATATGGTATTTGACCTTCTCCCTCTGACTTATTTCACTTTGCATTATACCCTCAATGTCCATCCATGTTGTCACAAATGGCTGGATTTCATCGTTTCTTATGGCTGAGTAGTATTCCATTGTGTATATATACTACAGCTTCTTTATCCATTCGTCCCTTGATGGGCACTTAGGTTGCTTCCACGTCTTGGCTATTGTGAATAACGCTGCAATGAACACAGGGGTGCATGTACCTTTGCAAATTGGTGTTTTCAAGTTCTTTGGATAAATACCCAACAGTGGAATAGCTGGATCATATGGTAGTTCTATCCTTGATTTTTTGAGGAATCTCCATACTGTTTTCCATAGTGGCTGCACCAGTTTGCACTCCCACCAGCAGTGTATGAGAGTTCCCTTCTCTCCACATCCTCTCCAACACATGTTGTTTTCTGTCTTGTTAATTATAGCCATTCTGACGGACATGAGGTGATATCTCATTGTAGTTTTGATTTGCATTTCCCCGATAGTTAGTGATTTTGAACATTTTTTCATGTGTCTGTTGGCCATCTGTACATCTTCTTTGGAGAAATGTCTGTTCAGGTCTTTTGCCCATTTTTTAATTGGGTTGTTAGTTTTTTTGTTGTTGAGATGCATGAGTTCTTTATATATTTTGGAGATTAAGCCCTTATCAGATGTATGGTTTGCAAATATCTTCTCCCAATTGTTAGGTTGTCTTTTCGTTTTGTTGATGGTTTCCTTTGCTGTGCAGAAGCTTTTTAGTTTGATGTAGTCCCATTTGTTTATTTTTTCTATTGTTTCTCTTGCCTGGTCAGATGTGGTGTTTGAAAAGATGTTGCTAAGACCGATGTCGAAGAGCGTACTGCCTATATTTCTTCTAGAAGTTTCATAGTTTGAGGTCTTACATTCAAGTCTTTAATCCATTTGGAGTTAATTTTTGTGTATGGTGTAAGGTAAGGGTCTACTTTCATTTTTTTGCATGTGGCTATCCAGTTTTCCCAACATCATTTGTTGAAGAGACTTTCTTTTCCCCATTGTATGTTCTTGGCTTTTTTGTCAAAGATTAGCTGTCCATAGACGTGTGGGTTTATTTCTGGGCTTTCCATTCTATTCCATTGATCTGTGTGTCTGTTTTTGTACCAGTACCATGCTGTTTTGGTTACTATAGCTTTGTAGTATATTTTGAAATCAGGGAGTGTGATACCTCCAGCTTTGTTCTTTTTTCTCAGGACACCTTTAGCTATTCGGGGTCTTTTGTTGTTCCATATAAATTTTAGGATTCTTTGTTCTATTTCTGTGAAAAATGTTGTTGGAACTTTGATAGGGATTGCATTGCATCTATAGATTGCTTTAGGAAGTATGGACATCTTAACTATGTTAATTCTTCCAATCCAAGAGCACAGAATATCTTTCCATTTCTTTGTGTCTTCTTCAATTTCTTTCAGAAATGTTTTATAGTTTTCTGTGTACAGATCTTTCACCTCTTTGGTTAAGTTTATTCCTAGGTATTTTATTCTTTTTGTTGCAATTGTAAATGGGATGGTATTCTTAATTTCTCTTTCTGCTACTTCGTTGTTAGTGTACAGAAATGCAACTGATTTTTGTATGTTGATTTTGTATCCTGCAACTTTACCATATTCGTTTATTACTTCTAAAAATTTTCTGGTGGATTCTTTAGGGTTTTCTATATATGAAATCATGTCATCTGCAAATAGTGACAGTTTCACTTCTTCCTTTCCAATTTGGATCACTTTTATTTCTTTCTCTTGCCTGATTGCTCTGGCTAGGACTTCCAATACTATGTTAAATAGGAGTGGTGACAGTGGGCATCCTTGTCTGGTTCCTGTTCTTAGAGGGATAGCTTTCAGTTTTTCACCATTGAGGATGATATTAGCTGTGGGTTTCTCATACATGGTCTTTATTATGTTGAGGTACTTTCCTTCTATACCCATTTTACTCAGAGTTTTTATCATGAATGCATGCTGTATCTTGTCAAATGCTTTCTCTGCATCTATTGAGATGATCATGTGATTTTTATTCTTCATTTTATTAATGTGGTGTATCACGTTGATTGATTTGCGAATGTTAAACCATCCCTGCATGCCTGGAATAAATCCCACTTGATCATGGTGTATAATCTTTTTAACGTATTGTTGTATGCGATTTGCTAGTATTTTGTTGAGGATTTTGGCATCGATGTTCATCAGTGATATTGGCCTGTAATTTTCTTTTTTTGTGTTGTCCTTGTCTGATTTTGGTATCAGGGTAATGTCAGCTTCGTAGAATTAGTTAGGGAGCTTCCCCCTCTCCTCAATTTTTTGGAAGAGTTTGAGAAGGATAGGTATTAAGCCTTCTTTGAATGTTTCGTAGAATTCACCAGGGAAGCCGTCTGGTCCTGGACTTTTATTTTTGGGGAGGTTTTTGATTACTGTTTCGATCTCCTTACTGGTGATTGGTCTATTCAAATTCTCTACTTCTTCTTGATCCAGTTTTGGAAGGTGGTATTATTCTAAGAATTTGTCCATTTCTTCCAGATTGTCGAATTGGTTGGCATATAGCTTTTCATAGTAATCTCTTACAATCTTTTGTATTTCTGAGGTGTCTGTTGTAACCTCTCCTCTTTCATTTCTGATTTTACTTATTTGTGCCTTCTCTCTTTTTTTCTTGGTGAGTCTAGCTAAAGGTTTGTCAATTTTGTTGATCTTTTCAGAGAACTAGCTCTTGGTTTTATTAATTTTTTCTATTGTTTTTTTGGTCTCTATTTCATTTATTTCTGCTCTGATTTTTATTATTTCCCTTCTTCTACTGATTTTGGGCTTTGTTTCTTCTTCTTTTTCCAGTTCCTTTAGGTGCATTGTTAGATTGTTTATTTGAGATTTTTCTTGTTTGTTGAGATAGGCCTGTATCGCTATAAACTTCCTTCTTAGAACCGCTTCTGCTGTATCCCATAAATTCTGGCATGTCGTATTTTCATTTTCGTCTCCAGGTATTTTTTGATTTCTTCTCTGATTTCTTCATTAACCCAGTCATTGTTCAGTAGCATTCTGTTTAATCTCCACGTATTTGTGGTTTTTCTGATTTTCTTCCTATACTTGATTTCTAGTTTCATACTGTTGTGGTCCGAAAGATGCTTGGTATTATTTCAATCTTCTTAAATTTATGGAGACTTGTTTTGTGGCCTAATATGTGATCAATCCTGGAGGATGTTCCATGTGCATTTGAAAAGAACGTGTATTCTTCAGTTTTAGGATGGAATGCTCTGTATATATCTACTAGGTCCATCTGTTCTAGTGTGTCATTTAAGGCCAATGTTTCCTTAATGATCTTCTGTTTGGATGATCTATCCATTGGTGTAAGTGGAGTGTTAAAGTCCCCTACTATTATTGTGTTACTGTCTATTTCTGTTTTTATGTCTGTTAATAATTGCTTTATATATTTAGTTGCACCTACATTGGGTGCGTAGATATTTACAAGTGTTATATCCTCTTGTTGGATTGTTCCCTTGATCATTATGTAATGCCCTTCTTTGTCTCTTTTTACAGTTTTTGTTTTAAAGTCTATTTTGTCTGATATGAGTACTGCTACCCCAGCTTTCTTTTCATTGCCATTTGCGTGGAGTATCTTTTTCCTTCCCTTCACTTTCGGTTTGTGAGTGTCTTTAGGTCTGAAGTGTGTCTCTTGTATGCAGCATATATATGGGTCTTGTTTTTTTATCCAGTCAGCCACCCTATGCCTTTTAATTGGAACATTTAGTCCATTGACATTTAAAGTAGCTATTGATAAGAATGTACTTACTGCCATTTTTTAACTGTTTTTTTTTTCTCAGTGTTTTAGTAGTCCTTCTCTGTTCCTTACTTCTTCTATACAGAATTGATGGTCACTTTAGTTTGACCTCTGTCTGAAAGCTCTACTCTTTAACTCCCCTCCTCCCTCCTTTTATGTTTTTAATATCATATCTAACCTCTTTTTTGTGCATTTGTATCCATTACGTTCTAATCATGGAAATAGATAATTTTTCCTATTTGTGGCCTTCTCTTTACCCTTACCTCAGTCCCTTTAACATTTCTTGTAGCACTGGTTTCTTGGTGACAAACTCCTTTAATTTTTGCTTATCTGGGAAAATTTTGATCTCTCCTTCCATTTTGAATGATAACCTTGCTGGGTAGAGTATTCTTGGCTGTAAGTTTTTTCCTTTTAGCACTTTAAATATATCATGCCATTCTCTTCTAGCCTGTAAGGTTTCTGCTGAGAACTCAGCTGATAGCCTTATGGGGTTTCCTTTGTATGTAACTTGACATTCTCTTGCGGCTTTTAGGATTCTCTCTTTATCTTTAATTCTGGACATTTTGATTATGATGTGTCTTGGTGTGGGCCTCTTTGGGTTTACAAACAGAGAGCCTGTTTGGGGCTCTCTGTGCTTCCTGTACCTGGATGTCTGTTTCCTTCCTTAGGTTAGGGAAGTTTTCATCTGTTATTTCTTGAAATAGATTCTCTGCCCCCTTGTCTCGCTCTTCTCCTTCCGGGACACCTATAACACGGATGTTAGTGCGCTTGATGTTGTCCCAGAGGTCCCTTAGACTGTCCTCACTCTTTTTAATTCTTTTCTCTTTTACCTGTTCACCTTGGGTAATTTCTTCTAGTCTTTCTTCCAGCTCACAGATCCATTCTTCTGTATCCTCTACTCTGCTTTTGAGTCCCTCTAATGAATTTTTCATTTCCAGTATTGTATTCTTCATTTCTGATTGGTTCTTTTTTATATCTTCCATTTCTTTGTTGACATTCTCACTGAGTTCATCTATTCTTCTCCCCAGATCAGTGAGCATCCTTAACACTCTTAGTTTGAACTCTGTCAGGTAGGTTGCTCATTTCTGTTTCACTTAGTTCCTTTTCTGGGGTTTTGTCCTGTTCCCTTACTTGGAATGTATTCTTTTGCCTCCTCATTTTGCCTCTTTCCCTGTGCTTGTGTCTACTTATTAGGTAGGTCAGCTACGTCTCCTGCTCTTGGATAGGTGACCTTATGTAAGTGATGCCTTAGGAGGCTTCCAGTGTGCTTCCCTCAGTTCTCAATGTTCCAGGGGTGACCCTTATGTGGGCTACGTGTGTCCTTCTGTTGTGGCCTGTTTGCTCTCCCTGTAGGCACCCAGGGAGGCCGGGTTATGCTCCTGGCCAGCTGTTGTAATGCTCAGCTGCTTGTAGTTGTTGTGGGCCCTTCAGTCTCTTTATGAGGTGTGGGGAGCCCCAGCACAATTGGCTGCAAGTTCTAATACACATTTGTGTTGCAGTATTTCTTTTAACTGAGTAGGCCCCCAGCGTGGCAGGTTGTTTGGCTCAGGGCCTTACAATTGCTGCAAGCCTCTAGCCTATTATGTCTCTTGTCAGCTCTCTGAGGATTGCAGCTGGGTGGGTCTGACCTCAGGCACAGGAGCACCCAATCGTTTCAGGCTTTGGAAGGTGGGGCAAACTTTCTATGTGGGTCTTTGAGAAGCACAAGTGTTCTGCAGCTGACAAGCCCTGCCAACCACAGGTCCACACACACAGTCAACACAGTCCTGCCCCGTGTGAGTGCCCCGACCTCCCCAAACAGACCCAGTCTCTCCACGGTGGGAGCCCCGCACACTCCGCCACTGCCCCACACTCTCCACCCGCTCCTTGTGCACACCCTGCCCCGCTAAAGTCGGCTCAGTTGCCAGGCTGCAGAGAATCCTGTCTCCAATCTATGCAGGCCCACATGTTGCCTGAGGGCTTGTTGTTGGGTGGGGCCAGTCTCTAGGGTGGGCTGCCTGCCCTGGCTGAGCTGGATTAAATCAGTGCTCTAGCGGGTGGGGCAGACCCTGGGCTAGCAGGCCTCAGGGAGAACTCCAATGGCGTCTGTGTCAGCACGCTCACACGAGGCCACAACAATGGCTGCCGCCAATGTCCCAGTCCCTGGAGAGGTCTCACCCCTCACTGAGACGCACTCAGGGCCTATTAGGTGAGTCTCTTTTCACCACAGCACTGTGCACCTTTCTTTCTGGTGATTTTAGGTTGCTTTCTGAAATGGGTGAGTTTGCGCATGGGCCCTTTAAGAGCCGGTTTTAGTTTCTTTGTGAACCGGGTTTTCTGGGGGTACTCCCCAATGTTTTAGTAGCAGGCAACGTCAGATATTATGCCACTCATCTCGATTGTGCTGGGTCCACAAAATGCCCACAGCGGGGGCGCTTCCAGCTCAGGCCCCGCTCCTCCAGGGAGGCTGCGTACCTGTGAGCTGCTCCCGGCGGCCGTGAAGCTGGCGGCTTGTGAAGGCGGCGTTTTTCCTCTCCAGAAGGCAGTCTCTGCCTCTTCTACCTCAGTTGGGATTGTCCCTTGTTGCAGGAGTTCCTCTTATCCAGTTTTCAGTTGTGTCTCAGGGGTAATTTTTCCACGAGTATGTGTAAATTGGCTGTGTCCACGAGAGGAGGTGAGTTCCGAGTCTGCTTACGCCGCCGTCTTGACTTCTCTCCTGCCTTTTTCTTAAAAGGACATCTGTCACTGGATTTAGGGCTTACTCTAAATCAAAAATGATCTCATTTAAAAATCCTTAACTTAATTACATCTGCAAAGATCCTTTTTCCAAATAAGGTCTCATACACAGGTTCTGGGGGTTAGGACATGGATATATCTTTTTGAGGGCCACTGTTCAACCTGCTACACCCTGCTTCACTCAGTCTTCAAACGTGAACTGCCTCAAAAAGGGTATGGCATTCAGAGATGCTGCTCCCTGCAACCAAGGCAGACCCTAAAGTTGCTGACAGCTGGAGGCTGTCTGCTGACTGTGTTCCCACAGATGGGCAGCAAGTTCTTCCTTGAAGAGGGTCTGGGTGGCACATCTTATCTACTACATATAGCCAAGCTCCATGCTAGGAATCAAAGACAAAGTGGCGATAAAATCAGAGTCCCTGTCCTACCACACATACAGTCTAGCTGGGAGAGATAGTTATTAATCACACAACCCCACAACTCAAGGTAAAAACACTTCAGTGGTCAGTGCTGCCAAGAAGAGGTGCATGTTACCACAAGGATATGTAGAGGGGAGACCTGAATGTGCTAGATTTGAGAGTGGAGAACAGTATTTAGGACAGAGAGAATAGCGTGAGCCAAGGTTGGATCATGTACATTCAAGAAAGTGAAAGGAAGCTAGTGAGGCTAGAGTTAGAGAGTAAAGAGGAATGAGGTATGGCATGAGATTGGGGAGGTAAGCCCACCAGTCCAAATGAGGTGCTGTGTAGAATGTGAAAGATTTGACCGTTATCCTTAGAACAACAGAACTCCATTGAAGAGTTTCAAAAAACGGAGTATGATGAGTCAGGGGTGGGGAGTGACCAGACTAAATTGCATTTGAAGGAAAGATGTATATTACCATGACAGCAGTGTGGAGATCAGATTTCAGCAGAGAGGCTGGGGGGTGGGGTTTTCAGGGGTGTAGGCCATCACTGCAGGAGTCCAGCCAGGAGCTGATGGGTGGGACCTAGGACTGGGGTAATGATAGTGGAGATGGAGAGAAACCAATGGATTCCAGAGAGATTTAATAGAATTTAACAGGATTTGATGATGGTTGGACATGGAAGTGAGGGAGAGAAAGATGTTCAGGATGACTGCTAAGTTTCTGCCTTGTACAAGTGGATAAGGAATGGTGATCCTCATTGAGATAGGAAGCATTAGAAAAACCACGTGTGAACAAGTATGGAATGTTCGAGAAACAGGAAAGAGTTGTTCCATGTGTGGTCTAAGAGGAGACCACAGGGTTCAGAGGGAGGTTCAACATTCTCCTGCCTCCCTCTCCATTGCTGAATGCAAACCATCACTGCTTTATCTATGTGCACAAATCTTTCCCTTTCAGGTTTATTCTTCCTGTCTATGCTGTATTATCGCCCTGCCTTATCATTAACAGGTATTGACTCACCTCTTGGTCCCTTTTCACATTTGTTGAGGATTTTGGCTAGTGGCCCAGTCTTTCTCTCTACTTCATGTCATGCTGTCATCCTGGCTGACTTCTGTGTTTATGTAGGTGCCTGGATCTCCCTGACTCCACTTCACCTCAGCTATTTATCCCTGTGGATACACCTTGTCCATCTCAGTCTCCAAACTGTGCCATGTCAGATCTTAAACATCCTATCCCACTCTCTGAATAAAACCTTTTATCCTTCTATCTTGCTCTTAATTTTACTTCCATAACTCCTATTTTTGGTCCCTTCATTTTCTCCTAATCAGCCCACTCCTGGCCTCACTTCCTTCCTTTCTAGTTTACAAAGAGTGGTGTATCTCCGCATTGTACCACCTTGTCTGAATACAATCTTGTATTTTGTGTTTTAGTCTCCACATTCACAAACACTCTCAATTTCTCTCCAGCTTTGTCCTTCTTTATGCTAGACAAAGCCCAAACCAGTATTAATCCTAACCATGCCTTCTCCTCTACGTCTCTCAGGCTGCTGCATACTGCAGGAGAAAGTCATCAGGTTATCTAGACTGGTCTCCAACCTAGTCCCCAGACCCCTGGACTGTTCTTTGGAGAAGTTTGGGTGTGGGTCAAAGATGGTAGTTGTCATATGCACATGGATGAGGTTGCCCAAGGAGAGTAGGGGACAGGATGGAAGAGACTAGATTGCAGCAGATTGAGGCATGAATGAGTAGTGAAGTGAGACTCTAAGAAGAGAATACTTATTCAGAAAACTTGATAGAAAAGGGGAGGCGAAAGATAGAGTGGGGGTAGGGTGTATGAAGGGTTTGGGTATTTTGATTGTAGGATAGGAGAGATGAGAGTGTGTTTATATGCTGAGAGGACAGGGCTAATATAGAGGGAGAGGTTGAAGCTATAGGAAAGAGGATGATTGCAACTAGATGTCCAACAAGAAAGGAGTAATAAAGCAAATAATGGACCTCAACTGAGTGGAATATTTTGCACATACAGAAAGTAGAAACACAAAATTGTTATACTACATGATTACAACTACACAATGTGTATGCATGCCTAAAGTTTAGACAGGAATAGAGAAAAATAAAAAATCCTTATCTAAGTGGAGCAGGATTAAGGTTGATTTCTTTTTAAATTCATATTGTTACTATTGTAAAATATTTAATATAAGAAATGCCTTTTGGGGCGGAGTCAAGATGGCGGCGTAGGCAGACTCTGAACTCACCTCCTCCCGTGGACACAGCCAATTTACAACTACTCGTGGAAAAATTACCCCTGAGACAGAACTGAAAACTGGATAAGAGGAACTCCTGCAACAATGGACAATCCTAACTGGGGTAGAAGAGGCAGAGACTCCCTTCTGGAGAGGAAAAACGCCGCCTTCACAAACCACCAGCTTCATGGCCGCCAGGAGCAGCTCACAGGTACGCACCCTCCCTGGAGGCGCGGGGTCCTGAGCCGGGGAGCGTCCCCGCTGTGGGCATTTTGTGGACCCAGCACAATCAACACCAGCGGCATAATATCTGACTTTGCCTGCTACTAAAGCATTGGGGAGCACCCCCAGAAAACCCGGTTCACAAAGAAACTAAAACCGGCTCTTAAAGGGCCCGCACACAAACTCACCCGTTCCAGAAAGCATCCTAAAATCACCAGAAAGAAAGGTGCACAGTGCTTTGGTGACAACAGACTCACCTAATAGGCCCTGAGTGCATCTCGGCGAGGGGTGAGACCTCTCCAGGGACTGGGACATTGGCAGCAGCCATTGTTGTGGCCTCGTGTGAGCGTGCTGACACAGAAGCCATTGGAGTTCTCCCTGAGGCCGGCTAGCCCAGGGTCTGCCCCACCCGCTAGAACACCGATTTAATCCAGCTCAGCCAGGGCAGGCAGCCCACCCTAGAGACTGGCCCCACCCAACAACAAGCCCTCAGGCAACGTGTGGGCCTGCATAGATTGGTGGCTGGATTCTCTGCAGCCTGGCAACTGAGCCGACTTGAGCGGGGCAGGGTGTGCACAAGGAGTGGGTGGAGAGTGTGGGGCAGTGGCGGAGTGTGTGGGGCTCCCACCGTGGAGAGACTGGGTCCGCTTGGGGAGGTCGGGGCACGCACACGGGGCAGGACTGTGTTGACTGTGTGTGTGAACCTGTGGGCAACAGGGCTTGTCAGCTGCAGAAGACTTGTGCTTCTCAAAGACCCACATAGGGGGTTTGCCCCACCTTCCAAAGCCTGAAACAATTGGGTGCTCCTGTGCCTGAGGCCAGCCCCACCCAGCTGCAATCCTCAGAGAGCTGACAAGAGACATAATAGGCTAGAGGCTTGCAGCAATTGTAAGGCCCTGAGCCAAACAACCTGCCACGCTGGGGGCCTACTCAGTTAAAAGAAATACTGCAACACAAATGTGTATTAGAACTTGCAGCCAATTGTGCTGGGGCTCCCCACACCTCATAAAGAGACTGAAGGGCCCACAACAACTACAAGCAGCTGAGCATTACAACAGCTGGCCAGGAGCATAACCCGGCCTCCCTGGGTGCCTACAGGGAGAGCAAACAGGCCACAACAGAAGGACACACGTAGCCCACATAAGGGTCACCCCTGGAACATTGAGAACTGAGGGAAGCACACTGGAAGCCTCCTAAGGCATCACTTACATAAGGTCACCTATCCAAGAGCAGGAGACGTAGCTGACCTACCTAATAAGTAGACACAAGCACAGGGAAAGAGGCAAAATGAGGAGGCAAAAGAATACATTCCAAGTAAGGGAACAGGACAAAACCCCAGAAAAGGAACTAAGTGAAACAGAAATGAGCAACCTACCTGACAGAGTTCAAACTAAGAGTGTTAAGGATGCTCACTGATCTGGGGAGAAGAATAGATGAACTCAGTGAGAATGTCAACAAAGAAATGGAAGATATAAAAAAGAACCAATCAGAAATGAAGAATACAATACTGGAAATGAAAAATTCATTAGAGGGACTCAAAAGCAGAGTAGAGGATACAGAAGAATGGATCTGTGAGCTGGAAGAAAGACTAGAAGAAATTACCCAAGGTGAACAGGTAAAAGAGAAAAGAATTAAAAAGAGTGAGGACAGTCTAAGGGACCTCTGGGACAACATCAAGCGCACTAACATCCGTGTTATAGGTGTCCCGGAAGGAGAAGAGCGAGACAAGGGGGCAGAGAATCTATTTCAAGAAATAACAGATGAAAACTTCCCTAACCTAAGGAAGGAAACAGACATCCAGGTACAGGAAGCACAGAGAGCCCCAAACAGGCTCTCTGTTTGTAAACCCAAAGAGGCCCACACCAAGACACATCATAATCAAAATGTCCAGAATTAAAGATAAAGAGAGAATCCTAAAAGCCGCAAGAGAATGTCAAGTTACATACAAAGGAAACCCCATAAGGCTATCAGCTGAGTTCTCAGCAGAAACCTTACAGGCTAGAAGAGAATGGCATGATATATTTAAAGTGCTAAAAGGAAAAAACTTACAGCCAAGAATACTCTACCCAGCAAGGTTATCATTCAAAATGGAAGGAGAGATCAAAATTTTCCCAGATAAGCAAAAATTAAAGGAGTTTGTCACCAAGAAACCAGTGCTACAAGAAATGTTAAAGGGACTGATTTAAGGGGAAAAGAGAAGACCACAAATAGGAAAAATTATCTATTTCCATGATTAGAACGTAATGGATACAAATGCACAAAAAAGAGGTTAGATATGATATTAAAAACATAAAAGGAGGGAGGAGGGGAGTTAAAGAGTAGAGCTTTCAGACAGAGGTCAAACTAAAGTGACCATCAATTCTGTATAGAAGAAGTAAGGAACAGAGAAGGACTACTAAAACACTGAGAAAAAAAAAACAGTTAAAAAATGGCAGTAAGTACATTCTTATCAATAGCTACTTTAAATGTCAATGGACTAAATGTTCCAATTAAAAGGCATAGGGTGGCTGACTGGATAAAAAAACAAGACCCATATATATGCTGCATACAAGAGACACACTTCAGACCTAAAGACACTCACAAACCGAAAGTGAAGGGAAGGAAAAAGATACTCCACTAAATGGCAATGAAAAGAAAGCTGGGGTAGCAGTACTCATATCAGACAAAATAGACTTTAAAACAAAAACTGTAAAAAGAGACAAAGAAGGGCATTACATAATGATCAAGGGAACAATCCAACAAGAGGATATAACACTTGTAAATATCTACGCACTCCAATGTAGGTGCAACTAAATATATAAAGCAATTATTAACAGACATAAAAACAGAAATAGACAGTAACACAATAATAGTAGGGGACTTTAACACTCCACTTACACCAATGGATAGATCATCCAAACAGAAGATCATTAAGGAAACATTGGCCTTAAATGACACACTAGAACAGATGGACCTAGTAGATATATACAGAGCATTCCATCCTAAAACTGAAGAATACACGTTCTTTTCAAATGCACATGGAACATCCTCCAGGATTGATCACATATTAGGCCACAAAACAAGTCTCCATAAATTTAAGAAGATTGAAATAATACCAAGCATCTTTCGGACCACAACAGTATGAAACTAGAAATCAAGTATAGGAAGAAAATCAGAAAAACCACAAATACGTGGAGATTAAACAGAATGCTACTGAACAATGACTGGGTTAATGAAGAAATCAGAGAAGAAATCAAAAAATACCTGGAGACGAAAATGAAAATACGACATGCCAGAATTTATGGGATACAGCAGAAGCGGTTCTAAGAAGGAAGTTTATAGCGATACAGGCCTATCTCAACAAACAAGAAAAATCTCAAATAAACAATCTAACAATGCACCTAAAGGAACTCGGAAAAGAAGAAGAAACAAAGCCCAAAATCAGAAGAAGAAGGGAAATAATAAAAATCAGAGCAGAAATAAATGAAATAGAGACCAAAAAAACAATAGAAAAATTAATAAAACCAAGAGCTAGTTCTCTGAAAAGATCAACAAAATTGACAAACCTTTAGCTAGACTCACCAAGAAAAAAAGAGAGAAGGCACAAATAAGTAAAATCAGAAATGAAAGAGGAGAGGTTACAACAGACACCTCAGAAATACAAAAGATTGTAAGAGATTACTATGAAAAGCTATATGCCAACCAATTCGACAATCTGGAAGAAATGGACAAATTCTTAGAATAATACCACCTTCCAAAACTGGATCAAGAAGAAGTAGAGAATTTGAATAGACCAATCACCAGTAAGGAGATCGAAACAGTAATCAAAAACCTCCCCAAAAATAAAAGTCCAGGACCAGACGGCTTCCCTGGTGAATTCTATGAAACATTCAAAGAAGGCTTAATACCTATCCTTCTCAAACTCTTCCAAAAAATTGAGGAGAGGGGGAAGCTCCCTAACTAATTCTACGAAGCTGACATTACCCTGATACCAAAATCAGACAAGGACAACACAAAAAAAGAAAATTACAGGCCAATATCACTGATGAACATCGATGCCAAAATCCTCAACAAAATACTAGCAAATCGCATACAACAATACGTTAAAAAGATTATACACCATGATCAAGTGGGATTTATTCCAGGCATGCAGGGATGGTTTAACATTCGCAAATCAATCAACGTGATACACCACATTAATAAAATGAAGAATAAAAATCACATGATCATCTCAATAGATGCAGAGAAAGCATTTGACAAGATACAGCATGCATTCATGATAAAAACTCTGAGTAAAATGGGTATAGAAGGAAAGTACCTCAACATAATAAAGACCATGTATGAGAAACCCACAGCTAATATCATCCTCAATGGTGAAAAACTGAAAGCTATCCCTCTAAGAACAGGAACCAGACAAGGATGCCCACTGTCACCACTTCTATTTAACATAGTAATGGAAGTCCTAGGCAGAGCAATCAGGCAAGAGAAAGAAATAAAAGTGATCCAAATTGGAAAGGAAGAAGTGAAACTGTCACTATTTGCAGATGGCACGATTTTATATACAGAAAACCCTAAAGAATCCACCAGAAAATTTTTAGAAGTAATAAACGAATATGGTAAAGTTGCAGGATACAAAATCAACATACAAAAATCAGTTGCATTTCTGTACACTAACAACAAAGTAGCAGAAAGAGAAATTAAGAATACCATCCCATTTACAATTGCAACAAAAAGAATAAAATACCTAGGAATAAACTTAACCAAAGAGGTGAAAGATCTGTACACTGAAAACTATAAAACATTTCTGAAAGAAATTGAAGAAGACACAAAGAAATGGAAAGATATTCCGTGCCCTTGGATTGGAAGAATTAACATAGTTAAGATGTCCATACTTCCTAAAGCCATCTATAGATTCAATGCAATCCCTATCAAAGTTCCAACAACATTTTTCACAGAAATAGAACAAAGAATCCTAAAATTTATATGGAACAACAAAAGACCCCGAATAGCTAAAGGTGTCCTGAGAAAAAAGAACAAAGCTGGAGGTATCACACTCCCTGATTTCAAAATATACTACAAAGCTATAGTAACCAAAACAGCATGGTACTGGTACAAAAACAGACACACAGATCAATGGAATAGAATCGAAAGCCCAGAAATAAACCCACACCTCTATGGACAGCTAATCTTTGACAAAGGATCCAAGAACATACAATGGGGAAAAGAAAGTCTCTTCAACAAATGGTGTTGGGAAAACTGGATAGCCACATGCAAAAAAATGAAAGTAGACCCTTACCTTACACCATACACAGAAATTAACTCCAAATGGATTAAAGACTTGAATGTAAGACATGAAACTATGAAACTTCTAGAAGAAAACATAGGCAGTACGCTCTTCGACATCGGTCTTAGCAACATCTTTTCAAACACCATGTCTGACCGGGCAAGAGAAACAATAGAAAAAATAAACAAATGGGCCTACATCAAACTAAAAATCTTCTGCACAGCAAAGGAAACCATCAACAAAACGAAAAGACAACCTAACAATTGGGAGAAGATATTTGCAAACCATACATCTGATAAGGGCTTAATCTCCAAAATATATAAGGAACTCATGCATCTCAACAACAAAAAAACTAACAACCCAATTAAAAAATAGGCAAAAGACCTGAACAGACATTTCTCCAAAGAAGATATACAGATGGCCAACAGGCACATGAAAAGATGTTCAAAATCACTAACTATCAGGGAAATGCAAATCAAAACTACAATGAGATATCACCTCACTCCCGTCAGAATGGCTATAATTACCAAGACAGGAAACAACATGTGTTGGAGAGGATGTGGAGAGAAGGGAACTCTCATACACTGCTGGTGGGAGTGCAAACTGGTGCAGCCACTATGGAAAACAGTATGGAGATTCCTCAAAAAATCAAGGTTAGAACTACCATATGATCCAGCTATTCCACTGTTGGGTATTTATCCAAAGAACTTGAAAACACCAATTTGCAAAGGTACATGCACCCCTGTGTTCATTGCAGCGCTATTCACAATAGCCAAGACTTGGAAGCAACCTAAGTGCCCATCAAGGGACGAATGGCTAAAGAAGATGTGGTATATATACACAATGGAATACTACTCAGCCATAAGAAACGATGAAATCCAGCCATTTGTGACAACATGGATGGACATTGAGGGTATAATGCAAAGTGAAATAAGTCAGAGGGAAAAGGTCAAATAGCATATTTTTCCCTTCATTAAGTAGTAGATAATAACAACAATAAACAAACACATAGGGACAGAGATTGGATTGGTGGTTGCCAGGGGGGAGTGGGGTAGGGAGGGGGGTGAAGGGGTTGGTTCGGTACATGTGTGTGGTGATGGGTTGTAGTTGGTGTTTTGGTGGTGAACATGATGTAATCTGTGCAGAAGTGGAGGTGTAGTGATGTACACCTGAAATTTTTACAATGTTGTAAACCAATGTTACTGCAATAAACAAAAAATAAAAAATAAATAAATAAATAAAAAAGAGGCAGAGGGAGACTTGAGATTCAGACACACAGAGAAGGCCATGTGTAGACAGAGGCAGAGACTGGAGTGATGCTGCCACAAATCAAGGAATGCCTGGGGCCACTAGAAGCTGAAAGAAGCAAGGAAGTATTCTGCCCAAGCACCTTTGGAGGGAGCATGGCCCTGCTGACACATTGATGTTGGACATCTGGCCTCCAGAACAGTGAGGGAATAAATTTCTGTAGTTGTAATTTATTATGGTATCCCTAGGAAACTAATTCACGGGGCATAGAGGCCTACATTTGGGCCACCATGACAATGCTCCAGAGTCCACTGCTGGGCACCTGAGGCCTGAATCACGTTCAGCTTTCTCTTCTGCCCAAACCTGCTTTTTTCCTTTCTCCCTTAACAGATTTCGGTCCCTAACAGACGTCTCACACTCCAAGCCCTGTCTCACTGACTGCTTCCAGAGAACCCAGCGTGACACACTATAATAAGATATTTGTTAAATGAATAAATTAAATAGACCGTGAGTTCCTGGAAGGCAAGAACTATGTCTTATTCATGTTCACAACCTTAAAGTTTAGCACAGTGTCTCACACATAATACATGTTCAATAACAATTTGTTAAATGAAAGAAAGAATGCATGAACATATAAACAGATTGAATTGAATCTATAGATTGAAATGAATTTTGGTAAAATACACTTGCGTATTGCTTGTGAGCCTACGCTGAGAAAGGAAGAAAGGAAAGAAGGAAGGAAGGAAGGAAGATAAATTGATTGACGCTTGCTGTGTCATGAACTCAGCTAAGCATTGTCATCAGGGTCTTGTGAGGGTGGGACAGGAAAGGACACAACCTCCACAAAGGATAGCTCTTCCCCTTGAGGGCAACATTTTTGTTCTTGCAGAGCTAAGACTCTCCCTAACAACATGCAGAAGTAATTTTACCACCCTGCCCCCAGCCATTCTGACACAAATCCTTAAGGATAAACATTTTTAGTGTAAAGAGCAAAAATAAAACAGAAGAGACATGTTCAAACAAGGCAGTGGAATGTGGGTAAAGGGGAAAGAATTGCCACTATTTTCAACAGTTGAAATATCTCTGTGAAGGAGAAGAGATTTCAGAACCACTTTACATCACAGCCTGTTTCAGGGGAACAGAACCTTACAGGTCATCTACCGCAGTGTCTTCTTTTACAGATGGAGAAACTGAAGCTCAGAGAGAGCAAGTGATTTGCTCAAGGTCCTGCTACTAGGTTAGCAACAAAGGTGAGGCTAGAACCTCAGAATTCTTTCCAGTAAGTCTTAATGGGGTGATTGGAAGGAAGGAATGAAAGAAGGGAAGGAGGAAGTAAGGGAGGGAGATGATACTCGCAAAATGAATGGGGTTTCAACATAGGTAGGGGAAGGAAATAATCAGGCTCTGGCTAGGTGCTTTGAGCAGATGATATCACTTATTCCCTACAACAACTATGTGAGGCAAAGTCTGATATCTTCATTTCATCATCTAGGATGGAGAACTCAGAAACACTGGGTGAGCTTCTCAAGTAAATGGTAGAGCTAAGATTCAAACTCTAGTGTGCCTGACTCCCAAAACCATACTTTTCTAGGACAGCATGTTACAAGGGGGAAGGGTGAGATTAAAGTCAAATTAAGAGATGGTGATAGGTGGGTTACCTGGGGGAAGATTGGAAAGGAGAATGGGAGTGGGGTTTGAGTAACCCAAGCTCAGAGTGACAATAATAGGGCAATGCCAGCTGTCTTCTTGTCCCCAAATATCTAAAGAGAGAGGAGAAGATGGCAGCAGTGTCTGTGTCTGGAATCTGAGGTGAGGGCTGATGTTACAGGTGGAACACTGGGTAGAGAGAGGGGCCATGATTTTCCCTGTGGGGAGAAAACTATCACACAGCAGTATTAAGGGCATGACTCTGGAAATGTTGAGGAACAGGCAGATGTGTAAGATGGAATCAGTGAAGGAGTAGGAGAGGCCGGGTGGACAGAGCAAAAGTCCACATAGAGTTCTCAGTGATGACGGAGAGGTTTCCTCTTTGAGGAGCACAAGAACTGGGCAGGCTATTCATGATAACAAGAAAGCTGTGCCTGGGGGATGCTTCCAAAGTGGCCAAGAAGGGCCCAACATGGGAGAACACTGTGTTTGAATTCAGAGTGTTGAGAAATAGAAAGGCACTGAAGGTCTTTGAGACCAACTCAGTAAAGCAGTGTTTTAGAAATCTTAAGACTCAGCAGGTTGCAGAGGTACTTTCGTTTCCAGCTATAACAGAATAGCTTGTAGTAGGGCAACACACCTGCTAAGAACAACTAGAAAAGCTAGACAAAATGCAGATTTTCTCTTTGAAGGCACTAGAGATCTGGCAAGCAGCTAGGACTTGAGGAGCCACATCCTGTAGAGAGGTAAAACCTGTTGAGGTGAATTCAACTTTCTGCACACTGCTTTCACCTATGGGCATTTGTTGATTATTGGTGTGAGACAAGAGGCTAAGAAGCTGGGCGGATGGGGTACTGTTAAGAGGCAAAAAATTGGAAGAACTTAAGGCAACCATGAGGTAGAGAGATACAAATAAAAGTGTCTCCAAGGCAGCCAAGACTGGAGGGCTAAGATCCTGGAGAGAAGTGAGCTTGACACTCAGCACTGATATTTGAAGCTTTTACTAATTAAGATGTGCAAAGTGAGATAAGAGGTCAAGTGGAAGAGGCTGGAAAGCAGGGCAAAGCTTTCATGTCTCTCAACCTATGGGACAAAAATTGGAGTTCAGTATCCCTGCAAGGATCGGGGGGCAGAGGTCCTAGAAAACACCTCAGGATCTCAGGTGGGACCTCTGGAGATCTACATCTTAGGAGTGAGAGCACAGCAGCTGTAGATAGAGTCTGACAAAGACTGCAGACATGTCTTCAGTCAACTTACTTCATGTTGGACGGGGGAGATCTGATCCTTGGTTGCCTGCCAGAGGATGGAGCGAATCTTCTCTAGAGTGAGAAATCATCACTCAGAGCCTCTACAATATTGCATACACAATATCCAACACACAATAAATAATTACCTGACATATGAAGAAACAGAATCAAGGAAAAAACAGAAAATGGAAATATATGCATAGGTCATCCAGATAGGAATTATCTGACAGACTTTAAAATAACTGAGTATATTCAAGAAAATAGATAACGAGACAGAAAACCTTATGCTAGAAACAGGATGTTTTAAAATATCAAACAGAATTTTAAAACTGAAAAATACAGTAATTGAAATTATGAAATCAGTAGAAGTTTCAAAGAGTAGATTGGACACAGCTGAAGAAAAGATTAGTGTGCTCGAAGATAGACCTAGATAGAGACAGACAATAGACCAATGCACAGATGTTAAAAAGGATGGAAAAGTACAGAAAATAACATAACAGACATATGAAACACGAAGAAAAGTTTAAGTATATGTATAATTGCGATCTCTGAAGGGGAGAGACACAATGCACAGGAAAATATTTTAAGAGGTAATGGCCAAGAATAATATTAAAAAACTGTCAAAAACAGTAAAAGATAGATTAAATAAGAAAAAGGAACCAGAAGAGGCATAAATACAAAGAAAACCACATGTAAGCACATCAAAGTAAAAATTACTAAAAATTAATGATAAAGAGAAAATATTAAAGGCACCCAGAGAAAAATAAAGACACATCCCCTCCAAGGAAAGAGCAATACTAAGACTGACAGCCAACTTAGCTCATACAATAGCAGCCAGAAGAAAATGAAACTGCTGAAGACATCTTTAAAGTACTGAAAGAAAAAAAAACCTAGAAGTACTAAAAGACAAAAATCTAGAAGACATCTTTAAAGTACCAAAAGAAAAAAACAAACAAAGCTGTCAATCAGGAATTATTTACACAGTTAAAATATTCTTAAAAAATGAAGGCAAAATAACATTTACAAACAAACAAAAGCAGAAAATTTGTTGCTAGATCTTCACTGAAAGAAATTCTAAAGAAGTCCTTAAGGCAGAAGGAAAATGGTCCCAGATGGAAACAGAAAAATGAAGGAAGGAATGAAGAACAATGTAAAGCATAAATATGGGAGCACATTTGAATTAATGTAGACAATAAAGTAATAACAATAATTTCTCATCAAGTTTGAAATAGATACAGAATTTAATTTTACTATAATATATAAATGCATGATAATAACCAAAAAGGTAGGAGGAGAGTAAATTGAATTAAAGAATTTTAAGATTATAGCATTGTTTGGGAAGAGGTGAAAATCCTAATTTATATTAGGCTCTAATAAATCCAAAATGCATGTTGTAATCTCAAGGCAAGCCACTAAAAGAATAGTAAAAGAATATATAACAAACAAGTTACTGGAGGGTTAAAATATCATAACAAAAATTGAATAAACTAAAATAATGCAAGAAAGGAGAGAAAAAGGAACATAGAACAGGTGAGACAAATAGAAAATAAATAGCAAGATGGTAGATACAAGCTGAAATAATCATTATTTATATTAAATATAATGGTCTAAATACTCAAGTAGAAGGTAAAGATTGTTAGGCTGGATTAAAAGGAAAACAATCGTATGCTATTTACAAGAGACACACCTTGAATACAGGGACACAGAAAATTTAAAGTGGGAGACTTCAATATACCGCTTTCTGTAATCAATAGAACAAGCAGACACAAAAATCAGTAAGGATAGAGAAAATCTGAACAACATGATTAATAAACTTCATATAATTGACATTTATAGAACTCTAAACTCAATAACCTCAGGATATACATTCTTTTCAAAGAAACATGGAACATTTACCAAACAGACCATATGGTGGGCCATAAAAAATTGTCAGTAAATTTCAAAGGCTTGAAATCATTCAGTGAATATTCTGACCAGAGTAGGATTAACTTAAAAAGCTATAACAGAAAAATAATTGGAAAACATGCAAATGTTTGAAAATACAGTGCTATACATCTAAATAATATATAGGTCAAAGAAGAAATCACAATGAAAAGTAGAAAATACTTTAAACTGAATGACAATAAAAAAATGTTGGGGATGAAGCTAGTAGAGCTTACCAGAAAATTTTAGCCATAAAAGCACATAGTGGGAAGAAACAAGTTTGAAAATCAACCATTTAAAGGAGTAAAAACAAACTAAATCCAAAGAAGTAGAAGAAAGGAAACAATAACATTAAGAGCAGAAATCCATGTGATAGAAAACAAATGTACAATTGAGAAAAATCAACAAAACCAAAAGCTATTTCTTTATAAGGGTGAATAAAATTAATAGGATTAATCAAGAAAAAAGACACAAATGATTATGTAAATAATGAAAAGGGACACATTTCTAGTGATGGTACAAATATTAAAAAATTTAAAAGAGGATATTAAAAAACCTTTAAACCAATACATTTGACACTATAAATGAAATTTACAAATTCCTTTAAAAAATCTACAGCTTATCAAAATTGAAACAAGAAGAAATAGAAAATATGGATAGTCTTATGTTTATTAAAGAAATTGAGACTGTGATTCAATACCTTCCACAATGATATCTCTAGGCCCATATGGCTTCACTGGTGCATTTCTCCCAAACAATTAAAGAAGAAATAACTACAATCTTACAAAAACTATTCCAGATAATAGAAAAAGAGGGGACACTTCCCAATTCATTTTATAAAGCAAGCATTACCTTGGTAACAAAACCTGACAAAGACATTACAAGAAAGGATATTACAGGCCTTTCTCTCTCATTAACATTGATGCAAAAATACTTAAAAAAAAAAAAAAGTACTGAAAGAAAAAAAGCAAAGCAAAAAGAAAAAAGCAAATCAAATCCAGTGATATATAAAAAGGACAATATATAAATATCATGGAGTTTACTCCATGAAAGTTGGTATACCATTCAAAATTCATAAGTGTATTCAAAAGAAATACATATATATTTTCTCCAAAAGACATGTACTAGAAGGTTGATACTGAAAACTACACAAAGGCTCATAAAAAAGAATGAATAAAGAAATTGTGGGGCCGGCCTGGTGGCCTAGCAGTTAAAGTTTACGCATTCCACTTCGCAGGCCTGGGGTGGGGTTCGTGGTTTGGCTCCTGGGCGTGTACCTACATACCACTCATCAAGCCATGCTGAGGTGGCGTCCCACATAGAACAGCTAGAACTATGATACACAACTATGTACTGGGGCTTTGGGGAGAAAAAAGAAAAAGAGGAAGATCGGCAACAGATGTTAATGCAGCACCAATCTTCCTCAAAAAAAAAAGTGGAAAAAAAAAGAAAGAAATTGTGGTGTATTCATAACATGGACTGTGACACAACAATGAGAACAAATGAACTACAACCACACAGAATAATATGGATAAATCTCCAAAAAATTTTGAGCAGAAAAAGATAGACACAAAAGAGATAGACTCTCTATTTCCATTTAAATAAAGTACAAAAACAGATAAAGCTAATCCACGGTATTAGAATTCAGCCAAGTGTCTGGAAGGGAGCATGAGACGAGGTCTGGGATTCAGATAATATTCTATTTCTTGATCTGCGTGATGGTTAAAAAAGCGTGTTCTGTTTGTAATCATCCGTTTGACTATACACTTACGTACGTGTATTATACTTCACAAAGTTTTTCAAAAATCAATGAACTTACCACTTACAACTTTTTAACATAATAAAAGAGAAAAATCATACAATTATCTCAATAGATACAGAAAAAACATAGAATAAAAGCATATAATAAAATTCAACATCCAGTCATGATAATAAAGGAAGAACTCTTAGACTAAGAACAGTAGGGAGCTTCTTTAATCTGATAAAGACTATGTACAAATATATATATTGTAAACATTATATATTATACTGTATTATATTATATTACATTACATTGTATTATATTATATATATGGGTGAAATATTAAAAGCTTTCCTCCTGAGATTGACAAGAAAATGATGCCTACACTTTTGTTCTTCACTGTACTTGAGATTCTAGCCATTGTGCTGAAAGTCCTTTGACCTTCCTGCAAGATAAAAATAGAAGAATTGGAATGGGAGAAATAAAACTCTTATTATTTGCATATAATATGTGCAAATAATTGTTGCACGTTCTGTTGTGTACACATAAAATCCAAAAGACTCTATAATCAAAAGATTGGAATTAATAGTTAGAATCAATGTGTAATTTAGCCATGTTGCTGGAAATGAGGCAAATCTGTAAAAACCAATTACATTTCTATATATATACCACAAACAATTAGAAAGCAAAATATACAACACTGATATCTTTTACAACAGATCAACAATAGCAAATACTTAGAAATAAATGGAACAAAATATGTATAAGACTTTTATGCTGAAAACTGAAACATTATTATGAGATACTCAAGAAGAATTAATAAATGGAGGGATACACCAATTTCATGGATCCAAATATGGTAAAGATGTCAATTATCTCAAATTGTTCTTCAGATTCAATGTGATGACAACAAAATTCTAGCAGTTTGGGTCTTTTTCTCCCTCTCTTTTGGAAATAGTTCAAGCCGATTTTTCTAATTTATATAAAAATTAAAAGATAACCAAGGGAGTCTTGAAAAAGAATAACAAAAGCCATATAATTTACATGACTAGGTACCATAACTTATTATAAGGCACAGTAGTTAAGACAATGTTTTATTGGCAAGACTAGATAAATAAAACAATGGAAGAAACATATATAGTCACTTGATTTATGACAAAGATGACATTGCAATACACAGAGAATTTTACTTTGACTCCTACCTTACACCATATACAAAAGTCAATTCTGAATGGAATGTAAAGGAAAACATTAACCCTTCTAGAAAGTTCATAAGAAAATATCTTCAAGACTTCGGTGTGTGCAGATTTAACAATACTCAAAAAGACAAATATGGATACATTGGACTGCATTAGTTTTTCTCAATGTTTTAAAATTGTTGCCCCCTAAGGAAACTTTTTAGATATTTTTCCTAACATTCCCTGCCCACCCCCATAAAATTTTAATATCACAGATATACTGTATATCTGTTTATGTAGTGTAGCTCTTTGGAGGGCCACAAACCATTGTGATATCTAAGACGTTTTCATGCCCCCAGGAACCAATTTTCACCCCCTTGGGGGCAACATAGCCCTGCTGAGAATCATAGACTACATTAATATTAAGAATGTTTACTTATCAGAAGACACAACTGAACAAGTCATAGAGGGGAAAAAGATATTGGCAATACATAGGGCAGATGTCAATAATATATATGAAGAACTCCTACAACCAATCATTAAAATAGACAACCCTCCCCCACCCCCAAATGGGCAAAAGAAGTGAACAGGAACTTCACAAGAAAGGATCTCCAAATTGCCACCCCAAATATGGAAAGATGCAAAGTCTCATTAGTCATCAGGATAATACAAATTAACATCACAATGAAATACTACAACATACTCATCAGTCTGGCTAAAATTTAAGACTGAAAATATCAAGCACTGGCGAGGCCGTGGAGAGAGTAGAACTCTCATAGATTGCTGGTCTAATGTAAGTTAATACAACCAGTTTGGAAAACTGATAGTATCTACTAAAGCTAGACATAATCATACTCTATAACCCAGCAATTCTACTCCTAACTTTATTCCCAAAAGAAATGGCTACATAACGTTAACCAAAAAACATTCGTGAGAATATTCATAGCAGCATGATTTGTAATCAACAAAAACTGAAAAACACTCTAAAGGTCCATCAAAGGTTGAATGGATAAGTAAATTATGGCATCGTCATGCAATGGAAAACTCCAGAAACAAGAGTGAATAAATTATTGCTACATGCAACAACATGAATCTTACACACAATGTTGAGTGAAAGAAACCAAACCTACATGCAAAAATACAAAATTCATTATTTAATTTATATAAATTTCAAAAACAGGCAAAACTAAATGATGGTGCTAGAAGTCAGTCTTGTCTTAGGGAAAGAGGTGGGTAGTGACTAGGAGAGGGTTGGGGGGCTTCTTGGCTCTAGTAATGTTCTATTTCTTAATCTATTTCTTGATTGGTTACATGAATGTGTTCACCTTGTGAAAATATATTGAGCTGAACACATGATTTGCATATTTTCTCTATATATGTATATAATGTATAAATAAAAAGTTCATTTACAAATGAGGCTGGACTGGAAAAAGGAAGACTTAGGACAAGAGTGTGATGGGGGAAATTTAAGAAAAATTCAAAGAAAAAAATGCATTGGTTTTGAAATTGCAGTGGAGGGAGTCCTGTTTAGCAGTCAGGAAACCTGAGCTCTCATCTGTGTGATGTTGAATAACCATCCACTTTCTCTGGCCGCAGTTTCCTAATCTGTAAAGTGGCTGCACGGGTCCCAGATGTGATCCATGATTCTGTCACAAACTTCATGTGTACACTAAGTGGGAAAGCTTTGATCTCTCCTGCCACAATCTATACTCACACATCGTTCATCATTATTTGTAACGTCATTCTCTCAAAGAGAAGACATTGGCACTCCAGTCTTATCAGTACCTCACTTGCCAATGGTAATTATAGGACATTATTAGCACCCCAGAACCCCACCTTGTGTCCTTTCCAAGTCTTCCTCCCTCTGTAAAGGTATCCTGACTTCTACCACCATTAGTCAGCTTTGCCTGTTGGCAAGTGACTGTTTTTTCATTCTCCTCCAGCTTGCTTTCTTATACTGGGTCCTTGGAAACTGGGAGAGAGTGTGTGTGTGAAAGTAGTTCATAGTCTCACTCTTAAATCAGCTTTAGGGCTCTTCCTTTTATTTTTACTTTCCTGAACAAATCAGTACCAAAACCATCACGAGGGCTGAGCAGGGTAGGCATCCGTGCAATGGTGTGATCTGGGGGTGGGAGAGCTACAGTGGCCCAGAGCAAGGTTGGAGTCTGAGCAGGATAAGGAGGGTGCCCGTGTGGGGAAGGGGTGACTCAGCGAAGGATGTCAGAGTCTGAGGTGGGTGGGAAGGACATCTGCATGGGAAAGGGAGAAGGGACAGCAGTTAGAGATTGGTTACATACAGAGGGACTGACCAAATAAGTAGTAATGGGAGATGGGTTTTTCACAGTTGGAGAAGGCAGTTGCAAATATGGAAAGGGAGAAAACTAGAATGAACAATGTGGTGCTGGATTGAAATGGAGGTATTGGTATGCATTCATGGTTGTCAATATATGGGTAGATGTAGAAATAAATATAGGGGGATGTATGTGTGTGTGTCCTAGCTCTGTCCATGGAGAGGGCCTGGGAGGAGTGACACGCAAAAGCAACGAGCACACTCAGCACCTGCATCTTGATTTCGAAGTACCACTCATCAGTAAAAGAAACCAGGGTCCTTGGAGAAATGCATGATTCCCGGGGTAGTGCCAGGAAAGTACAAGATAAGCCTAGAACATCTTGTGCCAGAAAGTAAGGAGATGCTCAGTGATTAATGAGGACGTGTCAAAACTACACAGAAGCCTGCTTGAAGGGACTCCACAAATCTGGGACATTTTGAGCATAAAACAAATAATAACAACAACAGATTTGAACCCAGTGGAAAAAAACAGGAAACCCTGTATCCAAACTGATACAAATAGATAAATGAATAAATTTAAACTTTGATGAGAAATGGGATATTTTTGGTCTCAAAGTCCTTAGGTCTGCATTCTCAGATAGTTTAGGAAAAAAAGCCCTTTACTTAGAACTTTTCTGTAAATTCTAGAAATTGTTTCAAAAGAGCAGCACTGGGATGTATCCTTTATCTCTGCATGTATTCAGTGCACACTTATTGAGCATCTGCTATACGCTGGGCACCAGGGACGCAAGGATACAGTCCTTGCTTAAGAAGATCACAGTGTCTGAGCAGGAACTTGTTCCCTCAACATGTGTTCAACTAGTACCAGGTAAGCACCTACTCTCTGAGCTAAATAAGGCATCCCTGCTCTCAAGGAGTGTATAGTCTGCCAGGTTAACATATTTGATGGGCTGGCCCTATTTATACTTTAGAAGGATTTGGATTTGGATCAGATGAACTGGATTGCATTTCTAGCTTTACTGTTTAACAGCTCTGGAATCTTGAACAAATTAGTGAACTGCTCTGAGTCTCAGTTTATGTGTTTATAAAATCAAGGTTATAATTGCTTCTTCATAGGATTTGTCATGAAGGTTAAAATATGTAGAAGTACTTGATACAACAATATGTAAATGATTTTTGGTGGTGACCTTATGTCCTGGATTATGTAGGCTTTGGGGACTAGCTAGAAACTATAACTCAATGTACCTCGTCACTCAACAATAGAGGTCATACATGAGGGAACTCCATATTTGCTTATCGTAGTTGTTGCTTTATGGGGAAATGCTTCCCCAGCGAGGATTATGTTACAAATGTATTTTGGGGCCAAAAACTAGGTGTGTGGAGAGTGGGGATAAAAGTGGAAGTCACCTGTCCCTACACATCCTGGATGCTCAGTTTGCTAGTAAGCATTGGGGTAGGGCAGTGTGAAACAGGACTGTAGGTCTGGTAACAGGCTCCCTGACATGTAGGGTGCCACAGCGCTCTTTACTCAGTGAGGTCTGCAGAGTCCAGATGGGTATGGGTTATCTCTTGGGCACAACTTCAAAATCCTTTTGGCCCCACCTCTTAATCCAGCCCTGGCTGTGTCAACAGTACCAGGCCAACCTGGATGGGTTTTGCATAAGTATAATCTGACAGGGCCTTGCCTTGGGCCTGCCCCCAGTACTTCTTGCTACCTACCCTACACTCATACCTGGGCAACCTGGAGTGAGGTGGTTAAAGCCCATTGGTTATGTCCCCTAGACCAGTGCAGGGTAGGGGCCGATGGATAAATATTTCCCATTTGTCCCGTGGGCGGGCTGTTTGGAGACATTTCATCAGGCCCCTCTGGAGCACACAGTGGATTGTACTCCAGTTGCCTTTAGCAGTGTGACCAACTCCCTAACACCCTTCCATTGGGCCTCCCTTCTGCCCTGTCTCACTGCCTGTCCATCACTCCTGCCTGCTGGAATCACATTCCTAACCCCTTGCATGCAAGCTTTGGTCTTGACTCTGCTTTGGGCGAGACACAGGTTAAGATGAGATGAGCTCTGTTTACCCCAAGATCGTTGCTGCAGTGTGGGAGGGGGCCAGCAGGCCAGCACAAACACTTGCCGCAGCATTGCAGGAACAAAAGTGTCTTTGGAGTATTGCCAGAACCCCCCTCCCAAGGCCAAACATTGTTGGTGAATTGACCTGTCTCAAGAAGGACCTCCTGCCAGATTGTCACCTCTAGCCCCAATCCTTGTGCACTTATTGGCCAGAACAGTCAAAAGAGGCCACGTATTCGGGGTTGTTTTAACCAGCCAGCTGTGCAGGGGCATGGTTCTATACCAGGAACGTTTAATTTAATTACATGTAGATTAGATGTTTTAAATTGCCTTGCTATCTCATGGAGACCCCAGATTGCAAGAGGTTCCCAGGTGTAGCTCACTCTAGGTTCCACCTAATGATGCTTGTGAAGGGCAGAAATTTAATTTCAGAAGTATGGTGTGTTAGACATGTCATATCACTTTATTTCCTCCAAGTCAAAATAAACCCAGCTTTGAGCACCCTGTCCTGTTAGGATGGTGGCCAATGCCATCTCAGTCACCATGGGCAGCACAGCATGGTGGTGAAGAGCCCAGATTCTGAAGCCTGCCCGTTTGGTTTGAATTCCAGCTCTTCCACTTAGGAGCTATGTGACCTTGGCCAAATCATTTAACCTCTCTTTACTGCAATTCATCATGTAAAGTGACGATAATAATAGTAAATAGATAATAATAATAAGTATTTACTTCACTGGCTCGTGGTGAGGATTAACTGAGTAAATGTATGTAGAGGGCTTTAGGACACTGCCTGGGGTTTTAACCAATTACCTTGGGTAAGGTAGGACGAGGCCAGATGCAGATCAAGAGAGAGAAACTAGAAAGAATTTTACAGTTCTTTTGTACTCACAAGTCCCTGTCAAGAACACAACACACTATGCAGGGCCACTCAGGGAAGCACCAGGTCAGCCATGAGGCAGAGAGAGAGGGGAACTATGGGCAAGCACCTTTATTGTGGCTTTTGAAGGAAGGAACAGATAATCAGGCTTAGCATTGGGTAGTTAAAATAATTTCAGTGGGCTCTGGGGCACAGGGGCTGTTCCTGGTTGTCTAGTACCTGGTCCTGGGGTGTACAGAGGCTTGGAGTGTGAGATCCTGATAAGGACAGTGGTTGAGGGTATAGATTTAATTGGCAGCTCAAGAAGGGGAACTGACTGGCCTCTAGTCAGGCCCTCAAAACTGAGTCAGGGCAACATTTTTAAAAAGCTATATTGGGGCCAGCCCAGTGGCATAGCAGTTAAGTTCGCACTCTCTGCTTCAGTGGCCCAGGGTTTGCAGGTTCGGATCCTGGGCGCAGACCAACGCACGGCTTGTTAAGCTGTGATGTGGCAGCGTCACATAAAAAGTGGAGGAAGATGGGCACAGATGTTAGCCCAGGGCCAGTCTTCCTCAGCAAAAACAGGAGGATTGGCAACAGATGTAAGCTCAGGGCTAATCTTCTTCACATACAAAATAAAGCTATATTATACCTGGCACATAGAAAGTTCTCAGTAGTTTTCAATTCTTATAGGCACTTATGATTCAGGGTCAGAGGTCAGTAGGGAGGTTCTCATACTCCCTGCCCCCCAGGTGTGCTTGAGAATCTTGGAGATTCAAATGATGCCAGAGAAGGGAACAGCCTCATTTCTCTTCTCACCTCTATGTGAGTTTTCTGTCGCTGCTGTAACAAATTACCACAATGCAGTGACTTAAAACAACACAAATTGATTATCTTCCAGTTCTGGAAGTCAGTCACGTAAAATGGGTCTCACTAGGCCAAAATCAAGGTGTCAGCAGGGCTGTGTTCTTTCTGGAGGCTCTAGGGTGAAATCAATTTCTTCACCTTTCCAGCCTTTAGAAGCCACCTGTATTCCTTGGCTCATGGCCACTTCCTCTGTCTTCAAAGCATAGCATCTTCAACTTTCTCTGTCACTATGACTCTCCTGTGTGGGTCTTTCACTTATAAGGACCCTGTGACCATCTTGGGCCCGCCTGGATAATCCAGGGATATCTCCCTATCTCAAGGGCCTTAATTTAATCTTGTCTGCAAAGTCCCTTTTGCCATGTAAAGTAACGTATTTGCAGGTTCCAGGGATTAGGGCGTGGATATCTTTGGGGAGAGTGGACATTACTCTGCCTACCCAACACCGTCGCCACTGACATCTTCACTGTATAAGTCTACATGGTCCCTTGAAGTCGGGTGGCCGAGCAGCTTCCATGCCATGACTGGGCCTGAGAATCTTCATGGAGGCTGGGAGGCCCCGAACCTCCCTGGTGCATCCTGAAGCCGTTGGCCACTAAAGTTCTCCTACCTCGCAGCTCTCCTCTACTTGAAGTTCTCACAGACTTTCTTCAGCTTCCCAGCTTTGAGGACCCCCTCTTCATCTCACAACTTTTGCCCTTCTCCCCATCCTTCCCAGCTGAGTCATCCAAGAAGTTTCTCTGGCTTTTGGAAAACAATAGACAGGGAGTGGAAAGGGTCTGCTTTCAACTCAACAACGAGAGTTTTCCCAGAAGCGAGGGAGAACCAAGCTGAGATAAAAACTCGTTCAGTTGTCCTGCCAGCCTTCACTGGAGTCACTTGATTAACATCTGTCTTCCTCACTAGACTTAACCTCTGGATAGCAGAGAGGTCTGTACTGCAGTCCTAGCACACAGTACACACTCAAGAAACAAACCCTTAGGTACCTTTCAACTCAGACAACCCCTACTATTCGTCTTCTATCCTATTATTACTATTATTATTCTAGAAGGAAAAGCCACCCTAACTGCCCAATCATTTTGTCTCTCAGTACTCCAGTTTCCCTCTCTGAGATGGTAGATTACACAGCAGGTAGATTACTCAGAAAACTGAGCCAGGATATTGGGGGAATTTCCCCCCTCCCACATTTCTAGAAGCCAAGATTTAGGAAAGGCATCCAGCCAGCCATCCAACATAATTAATATCTACTATGTGCAGAGGGTGGCAGAAGGAGAAGTGATATTTGTAGAGCACCTACGGTGTGCCAGATACTGTGCTCTACGCTTTATGCACATTTTTACCAGAGTTTTGTGATAATGCGTCAGTAATAATCACTTGCATTTGATTTGCATGGTTTTCGTACTGTTCAAAGTGTTTTCCTATATCTTACCTGAGTTTCATGAACCTATGTGGGGTAGGCATGGCAGATATAATCACCCACGTTTCAGAGAGAAGGGGACTGATAGTCAGAAGGGGCTCCACAAAGTCATGCAACTAGCTGTGCTGAAGGCAGATCTCTGGAGTCTGGTCCAGAACCACTTCCCTTCCTCCCTCTGTGCTCTTGATGGTTTCACAGCCTGTACTTCATACGCCCAATTCATCCTCTCTTCCTATAGAAAACTCGACACCTCTTTAGGCACTGTCCAGAAATATGTTCCCCACAAAATGTGTACACCCACATTTGCAAAGACCAACCAGCACATATTTGCACACAAACACACACCCGTACACATATGGCTGTTAGAGAGTTAGCATTCAAATCTCAACTTAAGTGGCCAGTGGCTCAGAGAAAGTGGTTGAGGGTCAATGCTCTGTGAATATTTTCGCATTTCTGCATGGTCCAGTCTTTCTGAGCAAAGAGTGCTGGTATCCTGGCTTGAAGGAGGATTGAATGGTTCAATGTGCCTTGGAAGTTCGAGGTAGTGAATTGCCCTGGGGAAGTTTAATGGCTTATCTCCCCTGGAGCCATTTGCTTACATTCTAGGGGTAATAGAGCTGGAGACCTTCCCATCTCCTGGGAGAGAACTTATTTACATTCCAGCGCAAAGGTCTCTCTCTTCTCTCCTCTTACCCTCTCCTTCTTCCCCCTCTCTCCCTCCCCCTCCCCCTCCCCTTCTCTCTCTCTCTTGTTCCAGGTGCCTCATATAAACTCTGAGTCTCCTAATTTCGGGGTTCCTCTCCTGTGGTACAGACCTCGCTACACAAGCAGCTAAACGTCTGGCCCTCTATGCGTTGCCCTGCGGGGAACCGGGGCGTGGAGAACAGGTGTTACTAAGATGCCGTGTGAGTAAATAAACTGTGATCCAGAGATCTTGTGTCAGGATAGGTAAATAAACACATACAAAAACTTAACAAAAGTGATCTGCTCTAAATATCTATTGTCTGTTTTTCTAGTGTTGTCTGTAGCTGATAATGATATTATGAGTAGTAATAATAGCCGCATTTATTGAGTGCTGACTCTGTTCCAGGCACAGGGCTAAAAGCTGTAAGTTGCCCAAGGTCACACACCTGACCAGTGGCGGAGCCAAGGAGAATGGGCCCTTTGTCCAGGGTGACGCTGCACTCAGGCGGCTGCTTGACCATAGAGCCAGGCAGCGATGGCTATTTTGGACAAAGCACAGATAAGCAGGCTTATTAGTTGGTCACAGATGGAGGAAGTCTACAGAAATGGGAGCTTTCTCTGTGGGACCTGATTCCCTACTAGCTGAGCTGATGGCCTTTCTCATTTTCTTGCCATGGGGTGCTGCTGTTAAGAGACAGATGACTATAGCAATCCTCCATTTGTCAGCAGTGTGAAGACGCCAAGCCTGCCAGACGGTGTGCTGTTCCAGGCCAGTCACAGGTTAAAGTCCCATTAGCAAGAGACACGCACTGAGCGGGACTCCTAGTGTTGGGCCACAGAGGGACCTCAGAGTGGCCTTGAGGCAAGTGAGTGGGATGTGACAGAGAGGAGACTGAATGGAGCTTTCCTCATTTGTAGTTTCCCCACTCCTCCCTCTCCCCCTCCTCCAAACAACGTGGATGAAATGCCTCTGTAACTGAATCCAGTAAGCACGCGCTGAGCCCCAGGCCCTGTGCCGGGTAGTTACTGTTCCCAGCACAAAGGTAGTTGCCCTTGCCGCTGCACATTTGCTGTTCTCTGCCTCCCCTGGAATGCCTTCTCTCTTTCTCCACACCACCCCAAATTGTACAGGACTCTCTCAAGTCCCCGCCCCTCTGGGAAGCTCTCCCTCCTCTGATTTCTCTAACTGTTTACCTCTGGCACAAAGTCGAACAAAGGTTGAACTTCACACTCGAGATTCAGTCTCACTATCAGTAAGCACAGTCTTTACTGGGCACCCAGTCAGGGTTGCGCTAGGTGCTGGTGACAGGGTGGGAAGTCAGACTCAGCCCCTGCCTCTTGGAGTGTACGATCCAGCCCAGAAGACAAGTTAAACAAGGAATTGCAATATGATGAGTGTTAAGACGGGAAGTAAAGACTGCTTGGGTGCAGAGAACAAAGGAATTATCCTAATCAAAGGATGTGAGGAAAGTCTGCCTGAATATGAATTTTCTTACTCTTCAGTATTTTGTGAATGTAAATCTGTCTTCTCTGTAAACTGCGTATGCTTCAGGACCAAGAACCATATGCAGTTTAGCCCTAATGTCCTTCGTCATTGTTAGTCCATGAGAAATCATCAGAAACACTGGCTAGTTTGAATGAGACCAACGTGAGCAGTGTCTGCAAGGAAGCCGCCTCCCCCCGCCCCACCACTTAGCTAATGCGTTCATTGCCATATTCTCACCAACTGCACCAAAAGTAGGATTTAGGAGACTCCTGGGGCCTCACAAGGAAGAAAATATACGTTTCTATAAACTGTGCTGCCCCAGCTCCTTTACCTTCTTCCTACCTTAGTACCCTCTCTTGAAGCTGCCCTGGTACAGGCCTACAAGGAATCCTAACCCCAAATTGAAAGCGAATGTGGATCCTGCACAGGCCTGCGGGAAGTTCACCCAACAGAAAAGTGCCAAGACCCTGAATCCAACAGCCTGAGCGGAAGGCAGAAATGCTGACTTTCTTCCTGAAAAAGTCCACAATTAATTCACTTTAATAAAATTAATTTCATTCAACATCTATGAACATTGTACTTTGTGCTAGGTAGTGCGTAGGCCCTGGGGAGGCACACGGTGGCTGGGATGTGGTGAGCCCAAAGGGCTTACAGGAGAGTCAGGAAACGGATCTACTCAGAGATACCAATAACAGTGACAGTATCCGACTAGTGGATGTCCCCCAGGTGCCAGGTGCCGAGGACTTTTGTCCCTTAGCTTCCCCCTCTCCACAATCCTCCAAGTGAGGTACTGATATTTCTATTTTTAGGATGAGGAAACTGAGGCTCTGAGACTTGAACTTGCCCAGAGTCACAGCTCCACGGCAGAGCCAGGATCTGAACCAGCTTCTTTGTTTAGCTCCAAGGCTTGTATTTTTTCTCACTACAGCATGCTGGACACAAATCAAGAGTAGAATGATGTCAATACTCCACAAGAGATACATAAGGTGTCGTGGGAATACAGAGGGGTCAGATGGTTTCAAAGCAGAGGGATTGGGAAAGGTCTCATATGGAGGTAGCAATTTTTAGATTTGAATTTTTGTTTTGTTTGTATTTTTTGGATCCAGAAGGATCCTTAAAGATCAACTAGTCCAGCATTTCCTGTTTGTGCTCTACAGGGCAAGATACACGTGTGTGTGTGTGCTGTGTGTGTGGTATGTGTGTGTGGATTTAAAGACCTGGGAAAGGTTGCAAATCATATCCCCCTCCTTGTGGCTCACAATGCCCATTAGCAAATGAAAGGTTCTGACAAGTTCTGTGGTAAGAAAACCTGTTTGATCCAGGCTTCCCCAGACTTACTGGACCATGCCACCCTCTTTTAAAAAACTCTATGTATATCCCAAGGAATTCTTTTTTTTCCCCCTAGTTTTTTCTTAATTGAGATATAATTGACATATAACATTATGTTAGTTTCAGGTGTACAACATAATGATTTGATACTTGTATACATCGCAAAATGATCACCACAATAAGTCTAGTGAACCTCCATCAACATATACAGTTACAAATTTTTTTCTTGTGATAACTTTTAAGATCTACTCTCTTAGCAACTTTCAAATATACAATACAGTATTATTAACTATAGTCACCATGCTGTACATTATATCCCCATGACTTCTTTATTTTATAACTGGAAGTTTGTACTTTTTTCGTGTGTGTGTGAGGAAGATCAGCCCTGAGCTAACATCCAATGCCAATCCTCCTCTTTTTACCCAGGAAGATTGGCCCTGGGCTAACATCCGTGCCCATCTTCCTCTACCTCATATGGGACGCTGCCACAGCATGGCTTGACAAGCGGTGTGTTGGTCTGCACCAGGGATCCAAACCCACGAACGCTGAGCTGCCAAAGAGGAGCACACGGACTTAACCACTACACCACCGGGCCAGCCCCTGGTAGTTCTACTAACTTTTTGAGGAACCTCTGTACTGTTTTCCATAGTGGCTACACCAATTTACATTCCCACCAGTGGTGCACGAGGATTCCCTTTTCTCCACATCCTTGTCAACACTTGTTATTTCTTGTCTTTTTGATAATAGCCATTCTGACAGGTGTGAGGTGATGTCTCGTTGTGGTTTTGATTTGCATTTCCCTGATGATTAGTGATGTTGAGCCCCTTTTCATGTACCAGGACTTCTTATTCCTCAGAATATCCAGGTAGTCTAATCTCACCATTTCCTGGGAGAGGAAAGCAGGATCAGAGAGGGCCATGCTGGGCCCAAGATCCCAGCGAGACAGGAGTCAGCGCTGGGCTGGCACTGAGCAGGACTGTGAAGGACGGGTAGGTTATGACAGCCACAGGGATTTCGGTGAGTCAACTCATGGAGGCAGGGAAGCAGTCCTTTGGTTCAGAGAAAGGTGAATAGCCTGGTTTGGCCTCTGCGTAAAGTGCCAAAGGAGCAAGGAAGATGGTGCAGTCAAGGGAAGAACGGCATGGGGACAAAGGCAGGGGAAGGTGTTTGTCCTTTATTCAGCAGCAGGGACCCACTGAAAGTTTGGAGCATAGAAGAGGTGTGATTGGACCTGTGCCTCAGGAAAACGTCAATGAAAATGTGTGCAAGTTAGAATGACTGAGAGAGGAGAGCTTGGAGGCAGTGAGATGAGGGCAGGGAGGAGGCCAAAGGTCCCTGTGACTTAGATACTGTTTCTGTCATTTCATGGAGAAGGAGGCCAGGGCACGGCGCAGAAGTCACCCAGCCCAATGTCATATAGCCAGCCTCAAGCAGAGCAACAAATTGCTAATGATGATTTACTCATTTTAAGTCACAATAATTTGCTACATTTTTTATTTTTAATAGTTTTATTGATATATATGTGATATATAAGTCACATACCATACAATTAACCCATTTAAAGATTACAATTTAATATATTTTAGTATTTTAATATATTCACAGTTAGGGACATCAATCACCTCGAAAAGAAACCTCGTACTCTAGCTATCATTTCCCGTACCCTCCAGCGCTAAGCAACCACAAATCTACTTTCTGTCTCTGTAGATTTCCTTACTCTGAACACTTCATATTAATGCAATCATATGATCTGTTGTCTTGTGACTAGATTCTTTCACTTAGCAGAATGTTCTCAAGGTTCATCCATGTTGAGGCATGTATCAGTACTTCATTCCCTTTTATGCCCAAATAATATTCCTTTGTATGTATATACTACATTTCGTTTATCCACTCATCAGTTGATGGACATTTGGGTTGTTTCTATCTTTTGACTATTATGAATAATGCTGCTATAAACATTCATGTCCACGTTTACGTGCAGACAGATGTTTTCATTTCCTTACATATATACCTAGGAATGGAATTACTAGATCATACGGTAGCTCTATGTTTAACGTTTTGAAGAACTGCCAGACTGTTTTCCAAAGTGGGTCCACCCCTTTACATTCCCACCAGCAGCGCAAAAAGGGTTCACTTTGTCCACATTCTCTCCAATACTTGCTATCATTTGCCTTCTATATTTTAGCCCTCCTAGTGGGTGTGAAGTGGTACCTCATCGTGGTTTTGAGTTGCATTTCCTTAATGACTAATGATGTTGAACATCCTTTTTTTTTTCTACCTGGCTCTTTAAATGTTTTTTTTTTTTTAAGCAAGATTGGCCCTGAGCTAACATCTGTTGCCAATCTTCCTCTTTTTCTTTTTTCTCCCCAAAGCCCCAGTACATAGTTGTATATCCCAGTTGTAGGTTCCTCTAGTTCCTCTACGTGGGACGCCACCTCAGCATGGCTTGATGAGCAGTGAGTAGCTCCACACCCAGGATCTGAACCAGCAAACCCCAGGCCGCCAAAGCAGAACGCGCGAACTTAACCACTCTGCCACTGGGCCAGCCCCATGATGTTGAACATCTTTTCATGTGCTTATTTGTATATTTGTCTTGGAGAAATGTCTGTGCAGATCCTTTGTCCATTTTTTAATTTGGTTGTCTTTTTATTATTGATTTTATGAATCCTTTATATACTCTCTATGTAAGCACCTTATCAGATACATGATTTATAAATATTTCTTCCCGTTCTGGGGGTTGTCTTTTCACTTACTTGATGGTGTTCTTTGAAGCACGAAAGTTTTTAATTTTAGTGAAGTCCAATTTGTCTGTTTTTTCTTTTGTTGCTTGTGCTTTTGGTGTCATATCTAAGGCACCATTGACTAATCCAAGGTCACAAAGAGGTAGAAGTCCAACTTCATTCTTTTGCATATGAATAGCCAGCATCATTAATTTTAAAAACTATTTTTCCCCATTGAATTGTCTAGACACCCTTGTTGAAAATCAATTGACTGTAAATGTAAAGGTTTATTTCTGAACTCTCAATTCTATTCCATCAATCTATAAGTCTAGCCTTATGCTTGGGCCACACTGTCCTGATTACGGTAATTTTGTAGTAGGTTTGAAATCAGGAAGTGTGAGTCCACCAACTTTGTTCTTAAGATTGTTTTAGCCCTTCCGGGTCCCTTGCATTTCTATATGAATTTTAGAAACAAATTGTCAAGTTCTGTAAAAACTCTAGCTGGGATTTTGATAGAGATTGTGTTGAATTTGTAGATCACTTAAGGGATTATTGCCATATTAATATATTAAGTTTTCCAATCTATAAAGATGGGATGTCTTTCCATACCTCATTCCGTTTTATTGCCAAATAGTATTCCATTGTATGGCTATAACACATTTTATTTATCCATTCAGACATTTGGATTGTTTTCACTTTTTGGCTATTATGAATAATATTGCTGTGAGTGTTCATGTACATGTTTTTGTGTGGATATATGTCTTCATTTCTCTTGGGTATATACCCAAGAGAATGCTGGGTCATATGGTAACTCTAACATTTTGAGGAACTGCCAGACAGTTTTCCAAAGCAGCTGCACTATTTTACATTCACCATTTACATTCTCAGCAATATATGAGAGCCCCAATTTCTCCACATCCTAACTGGCATTTGTTATCATCTATTTTAGCCATCGAAGTGGGTGTGAAGTGGTATCTCATTGTGGTTTTGATTTGCATTTCTCTGTTGGCTAATGATGTTGAACATCTTTTCGTGCGTTTATTGGCTATTCCCTTCATTTACTTCAAGGGCTTGAAGCAATGAAGAGCCGTGGGCAACTCAGGGTGGTTGACTGGCCATGCCTGGCTTGAGGCATGGGCATCCAAGTACAATGAGCAGTGCCCACTACCTCTCTTGTGCATAGCCACCCTGAGCATAGGAGGCCTGCTATGATACGCCCAGAGCAGCTCCCTGCAGCCACGGGGCAGCAAGTAGTTCCAGCATGGTGAGTAAAAAGGTTTTGAAATAGCGAGTGGCTCATTTTGAGCCTAGCTATTTGCTCAGCTGCTTCCAAAGGAATCTGCCTGTTTCCTTCAGTCTAAGACAGATAACACATAGAACCACACAGATCTTTGAAACCTTGACGAAGACAAACAAATGACAAAAGGATGGCATCCTAGAAGATTCTGGCAGGAGCAATCAGTCTGTCTGATCTGGGCTTTGTCAGGAAAAGAGAAGGGGGCAGTTCTGAGAACTGATAAGGCCCCCTGAGTGTCAGGGGAGCACAGCAAGGAGGTATCTGTATGCCTGGGTGTTTGCTGGGCCTCCTGGGGGGCTCTGCTAATAAAGAGGTCCAGCTCCTCTCTCAGAGCCCCATGATGAGGCTACAAGGTATTTGATCAGAGCTGTAGTTTTCAACACCTGCTGCTCAGTAGAATCAACCGGGGAGCTATTTAGACGAATCAAGAGTGGCTGTACCCAGACCAATTAAATGATAATATCTGGGAGTGCAGCCCAGGCCGCTGTAGGTTTCAAAAGCTCCCCAGGTGATTCTAATGTTTAGTCAAGGCTGAGAATCATGGGTCTAGATTCTTGTTACTTCAAGTGCGGTTCAGGGACCAGCAGCATTGCCATCGCCAGGGAGAGTGTTAGAGCTACAGAGCCTCCCGCCTCGCCCAAGACCCACTGAATCAGAAGCTGTGCGCTAACAAGATCCCTGCCGGTTCACACACACTGACGTTTGGGGAGCACTGGATTAGATGACTTCCGAGGTCACTTCTTGCTCTGAAGTAGGTGTCCAACAAATGCTAATGAAATAATGGCATAGTTATTTGATGTCCCAGAAAAGTCCTAGGCAGAAAGGCTTTTGGAACCTGGACCAGCAGGGATGCCATCAAAGCCAAAAACTGCTTTTTCCCCAGGCAGGGAAATCTTGACAGAAGCCCACCTGTGCTCACAGGCCAAGGGTAATTAATTAGCAGGGTGCCCCTAGCACTCAAGCTTCTGGTGCCAACGGAACGGGATGATGAAAGTGACAGAGATTGATAGGAACCAGAGACAGAGAGTAAAAGAGATAACTTCGTTTTCCCAAGGTCTCAAAGAAATTTGGTTTTGATGCAATTCCAGTGCTGCGGATGGCTCATATGAGTTGAAAACTGGCAGCCTCCAACTTACACAAGAATACTCATCGCTTACCTAAGAATCCTTATCTCCACTTATTATTTCTTTTTTCCTCCACTGTTGCCTTTTCCTTTCTTAGCCCTTAGAGCACAGCTTCGCTCTCCCATCAACCCCAATTATTTCTGTCTTCTTACTTCACCCTCCAAATCCATCTCCTCTCAACCTGAGTTTTTATATCACTGAACCACACCTCCTTCACATGCTGGCAAGCAAGGCACTGTTCTGTGTGGTGATAGATATGGAGAATCCAAGGCTGGCCACCATATAAAAAAGTGTGAAAATTTCAAAACCAAGCCAAGTGTCAACATATCCTATTAACTATACATATGGGAAGTCCCCAGACCTGGTGATAAGTACAATGTACAAAAGATAGTAGGCTTTCAGAACTCGACAGCCTGGCTGAGGAAGCCCAGTGGAGGACAAAAACAGGTGCCTTTGTGCAGCAATTAGCCCTCCACTATTTTTTAAATTGTAGTGAAATATGCATGAGATTTATCAGCCAGCCCCAGTGGCCTAGTGGTTAAGTTTGGTTCACTCCACTTCAGCAGCCCAGGTTTAGATCCCCAGTGTGGACCTACACCACTCATCTGTTAGTGGCCATGCTGTGGCAGCAGCCCACATAAAAAGAAAAAGAGAGGAAGATTGGCAATGGATGTTAGCTCAAGGCAAATCTTCCTCAGCAAAAAAAAAAAAAAAAAAAAGATTTGTCATTTTAACCATTTTAAAGTGTACAGTTCTGTGGCATTAAATACACTCACATTGTTGTGCAACTATCACTGCCATCCATCTCCAGAAGGTTTTCATCTTCCCAAACTGAAACTCAGTCCCTGTTAGCCACTAACTCCCCATTCTCCCTCCGCTAGCCCCTAGTAACCTCTGCTCTACTTTCTGTCTCTATGAATTTGACTACCCTAGGGACCTCGTAGAAGTGATATCATATAATATCTGTCCTTTTGTGTCTGGTTTATTTCACTTAGCATAATGTCTACAAGGTTCATCCATGTTGTAGCAGGTGTCAGAATTTCCTTCTGATTTTTACCCAACATCTTGCCACTCCGGGAGACAATGGATAATTGTTTCTCTAGACAAGGTCATTCTGCGTTGTGGGGAGAGGACATAGGGAGTCATACAGCTTGTCTCCGCTTCATCCGCAACCGCAATCAACACAAGAAAAGAGGTCATGGAGGAGGGGTTACAGCCTTCGTCTATGAGTAGGACTGGAAAAGGTGGAAGGGGAATGAGAGGAGTCCATAAATAGGAGACCAGGACCAAAGACCTGGAGGTGGGCATGAAGCGGTTGTGTGTGTTTGTGTGTGATGGGAAAAATTCTTCCACAGCTAGCTTAGCTTCCTAAATTTCACTCATTTGCACATCAAGCATGTAGGGCTGCCCTGGGTAGCACCATTTGTTCTAGAGCACTGGTTTGCAGAATGTCATCCATCACCTCGAGCTATTCTTAGTCTGCTGGTGGGCTGTCATCAGTGTGTTTGCAGCTGGGTCCATTGCTGACTCCAATTGGCTCAGCACTCACTTCCCCCTTCCCTACCCCCAGGTGCCTGTTCGCCAGGGTAATCCAAAGTTCAGCCCCAGGACATAGTTACAGCCCCAGACTTCAGGGAGTTCACATCTCAGGAGGGAGCAAAAGTGGGAAGTGTGACTCTTCTGCTCAGAGTCTCAGAGTAGGATGTCAGAGATGGAAGGAACCTCAGCAGCGCCATGCCCTCATTTTATTCTGAGGAAACTGAGGCCCAGGAGGGCGGCGTAACTTGCCCAAAGTCACACAGTGGAGGGAAGACAAGAACTCAGGTCTCTGCTGTTTTCCCAAGCTGCAATTTCTTTTAAGTTGTAACGGCTTCAGCAACAATGAATTCTCAGTCTCCCGTCCCTGCCAGCCTCCAGCCCTCCAACGTCTCCAGGGACCAAGGATTAGAAAATCATTTCAGAAGCAGCCTTGACCCTCCTCTCTGTCATCACCCCCCATTAGTCCCACTCTCTCCAGGTGGCACCTTCTCCCTTACCCTTGGGGACCCCTCTTCCTTTCGTTATGATTGCTTACTTTTTTAAGCAAAACTGCTGTGAGGCTTTGGGCAAACCATCTCTGGAGTGAAATCCCAACTAGAATATGGAATTATTAAGCAAATTGAATGTTGTCCTATAGGACATGAAATAAGTTTTCCTCCTGAGAAGCCAGCCCTGCCCCAGCCCCATACTAGTCTTTACACACCTTTGTTTCAAAGGCCTCCTCAGCTGCTCTCTTGTTTCCTTGAAATGACTGAAATGCCCTAAAAGGGACAGTTCAAGATTTGAAATTACAACTATATTGATTCAGGCAAGTTCTTATCTTAGGAATTTTGGACTGATCTGGGCAAAAATTTTTGAAAGTTCCAACGCACCTACTTTAATCTCATTAGCGCAAATTCAATTGACAGGCACTGAAGCACCCCTGGGGGATGGGGGCCTGAGACGTGCAGACACTTACAAGGGGCAATTTCCTTTGCACCTGGAGATGAGAAATCACAGTTGTCAGCCCTGGCTTTGAAAGACAGGAAGATTGGTGATAAAGCCAGAGTTGCAAGCGGAGAAAGGACACATTCCATTCCCTCTCAGGGAGGAGGGAGCAGCTGATGGAAACAGCTAGGAGAGGAAAGGGGCACAAAGAAAACGGAGAGATAGAGCAGGCATCTCGTAGTTCATTCCTCTCACAGGAGAGAACAGGGATTAAAGCCATCAAAACAAATCAAACTGCTGCCCCTTCGCTGCCCTGAAGCCTCCATGGTAGGCATTGGCCACATCCGCTATCCTCACCAGCAGAGATTATTTAGAAGTTCTAAATCTTTGCCTGTCCTCCTAAGAGTTAAGTCAACAATGTACTGGATCCTTATTTCTGTATACCTCAATGACTGTCCAGCAGTAGCTCCAAAAATTTGGACCTGGAATCTTCCCTGCTGACATAGGATTGCCAAATCTTTATTTTGTCAAGTAATGATGCTAAAACAAAGCATAATGAAATGAAAAACAAACAAAAAACAACTCCCATCACCATGATTTCGTTTTTTTAAAAAGGCCTTTTAATACCAGATAGATAAATAAAGCTCTTTACAGTAGCTCTTAATTTTCCCGTTTTGACATGGTCCTTAGCATTTAGACTTGGGGGATAAAGACCTCCTGGAGGTCTCTGGAGATGCCATTGGATATCTGAAAACTACGTTTCCAACTTCAGTTCCTGCCACTTTCCCTGATCTGCTTCCCTCCCCTAAAACAGACCCTTTAATCCATCTCAAGAAACCAGAGTATACTCCGTCTCCGCAGCCTCTCACCCTCGGAAATGCCCTGTCTGTCCTCTCTGGTGACTTTCGCTCGTCCTCGAGCTCTTCTTCAGAAGGCTCCCCTTCCTCTGCACCGTGTAATATAGTTAATCATATTGCATTTCAATTGCTTATATTTACACATCTGCCTCTCTCCTTCTGCAACTCCTTGAGGGCAGAGGTGACCTTTCACCCACCCTCATGGTCCTAAGCCTCCTACAGAAAGTCCCCTCGCCAGCAGGGGTGCTCAGCCAGTGTTGAAGAAGAGAATGACTGACATGTCAGCCCTTTAATTCACCAAATGTGCACCCAGGATGGTGCTGGCACTACTGAGGCTGCACTAAAGCAGAAAACAAGGTCCTTGCCCTTGGGGATTTTACTTTTAGGGAACGGGTAAATCAAACAGACTTAAATGAGACAATATAAACCATTTGGAATCAGTGTGACTCAGACTATGCGCATAATAGCTCAGGGAATTTTAAATGAAGGAGAAGTCATCTCAGGGTGGGGTTTGCCAGAGATGGTTTCATGGAAGAGTTGAGTTTTAATCTGGGACTTGAAAGAAGTATAGAATTCAAATTGGCAGAGGAAAGCAAGGATAATCAAGGAAGGGTAAAAAGAGGAGTGAAGGCTTGAAGGAATTATGCAGTGGCAAAAACAGGCCGGGCGCCAGGGGTAGAGCGTGGTGGTAACAACTAACCTAACAAGGGAGTTCTGAGAGGGAGGCAGGTGGCGTAAATAAACTTGGACGAGCCAATAGGGGAACCTTAATGCCAAGCAGAGTCATAGAATTTTATTGCTGGAAATAAAATTTTATTTTATTTTTATTGGAAAGACTAGGCATCATCCAATCTAACCCATGCATTTGACAGACCAGAAAACCAAGGCACAGAGACGAAGCATGGCTTTTCCAAGGTGGTAGGAACAGCAGTGTCAGTGGTAAAAATAAAGGCAATAGCCGACTTTTGTAAGAACTTGTACAACATGGTGAGCATGGCTCTAAGCACTCTACGTGCATTTAATCCTGACAACAACTCTATGAGGTAGGGACTATATTTATCCCCATTTTGCAGATCAGGAAGCTGAGAAGTTAAGCAGCTTGCTCAAGTTCACAAGGTAACATGGACAAACGACAGAGTCAGCACTTTGGATTGGTTTCATAGGGTGCTAGTGCTGGTGAAGAGAACATAGGATTTGGAATCAGAGGACGTGCATTCAAATTCTGGCTCCACCCCAGTAGTCATGTGACCTCAGGCAAGTTACTTATCCTTGCTGATCCTCTGTTTCCTCATTGGTACAAAAGGGATAATAATTCCTCCCTCACAGGATTTCTGTGGGGATTAAATAAGATTATACATGTCAAGTTCTTGGCACATAGTATGTGCTCAGTAAACATTGGTTCCCTCCCCTCCCCATCATCTCCTTCCTTCCAGGAGCCTTGACATCACCTCTATGGTCCTATGACTGTAACTACACCGCCCCTGCCAAGTCTTCTCCTTCCAACTCTGGACATAGGTCTTCCAGGCTGTGGTGTCCTGCCCTGGAGGTAAGTGTGAGGTGGGCGTGAGCGGAGCGGGAGGAGGAATCTGGTTTTCCTGATAGATCGGCACCATTCTCATATGGCACCCGTGATGTTAGCAGCAGGGGTAGCAGAACAAGTCTGCTCTCCTGCTTGGGGTGAGGTGCAAGAAGCCCCACAGTGAACCAGTGGAAAGACACATGCTGAACTTCCCCAGACTTGTCATGGAACGACCTCTCCCTGGCCCAAGCCCTTGGCTTCCTGGGTTTCTGGAGTTCCTTATTCCCTCTCTCCCCTCTTTACTCAAACTCTATTACACACTGAGTTGTGCTGCTTAATTGTTCAATAGGAGGCCTCCAAAAATATGAGTAGGGAGACTAGATGGTGGGGGTTAAGCAATTGTAAAAAGAATTTTTCTCAAACTCTGTTGCCTGAGATGGAGGGATAAGATGCATTTTCATTCCTGGCTGAGAGATGGGATAGAATGAACATTCCTTCTTGTAAATTTTAAGTGTTTAGATAATTTAACAGCTTCTTGGCCTCTTTGTTGCAAACCACCATCTTCTAAACCATCAAGTGTGAGCAAGTTTGAGTACCTCTGGAAATTAGTGTTTGGGGGGCTATCGAAGTGAATTAACTGAGTTATCAAGTCCCTCTGAAGAAGGTTATTTTAGGCGAACCAGGAATTAACAAATCTGCATATTGTAGACTCTATTTCTATTGGATTTCAATGAAGGTGAAGGAGGACTCAGGGTAGACATCAAGGGATGGGACCTACCATTTTGGAAGCACCCACTGTGTGCACAGCGCTGTACTAGTGCTTTGTGTATATTATCTTGCTTAATCTTTCCAACAACCCTATGAAGCTGGGGAAATCAAAGCGCCCAGTCCGCCAGTCCTGGGCTTAACTGCAGTCTCATTTTCTAGCTGTGTAACTGAGGCACATGAACTTCTGTCAGCCTTAATTTCCACATCTGAGAAGCAAGGATAACAGCGCCTGTCCAGTGGAAGAGTTCTGGAGGTTACGAGAGTGTACGGTAAAGAAGCCGGCGCCCTCCCTGGCTCAGGATTGGCTAGGACTGTGAGCAGGAAAGGTCAGAGAGGTGTTTAGGGGCAGGGAAGACTCGCTGAGGCTCGCCTCTGAAGCTTGCAAAGGATTCAGTTTTGTCCTGTTGCATCCCATCACATTTGATTCCGTTGAAAGTGAGAGTGAGCACTTTGGGAGTTGACTCTGGAGTGTTGGGAAAGTGTGAGGGAACCCCGGGTGGAAGTCAGGAGCCCAGGGCTCCGCTTCCAGCTGGCCCGTAGCTCTCTTGTCCAGGTCACGGCCCCTCAGTTTCCCCATCTGTAAAATGACACGACTGGACTTGGTGATCTCTCAAGTTCCTTCCTACCCTGCAAAGAACCTGATGTTCCAAAACATAAATTCATTTATATAATCTTAATAGTCCCACTCTGGCTTTTCAAATGTGACAGGCAGCTTAGGAGGTACAAGAAAAATGTCTCAGTTTCGAAACAAAACAAAGCAAGCTTTAGGCTCTGCCTCTGGATTGGATACGTTTTCCATTTCTTACCCTGTTCACCTGCACAGGGAACAAAAACAAGAAACTGTTTTTCCTTTTTTTTTTTTTAAATAACGCACACATTGTCTTTCTACCTGGCTTTTCATTCAGGCTGTGTGCCAGCAATCTGGATAAGATCTTTCAGGAACTTTTATACTGTCACATACTTATGCAAATTGGCAAAGTGTTTGTAGCAACAGGCACCACAACAGCACCCTGAGGTTTCAATTAGTGAAAAGAAGCCAGGCAACCTAAGCAGCTTTGAGCTCCGTGAATATGGGGAGGACAGCTCTGGAGGGAGGAGGGTGGGGCTGGATCTGTCAAAGGACAGATTCTGGAAAACTCCAAGCTTCAACATGGCTGCTGCCTGGTCAAACTATACAAACCACTCCAGCTTGAGTCCCGGTTTCCGATCTGCCCAGTGCAAGAGTGTGGCTGTCCCACTGCATGGGTCCCAGGATGGCGATGGGCCATACACTGGGTTGGCTGCCCACTGGTCAAATTCCATCTCCCATCCCAAAGAATCTAGATTAGAGACATGCCTCAGCAACCTCTCCAGTCCAAAGGCCCTACACAAAATCAGGCCCACAGGCCACAGGCCCACATATGCAGTGATTAAAGTTAGACAGACCCGGAGGCAAGGTCTGGGTCATGGCCCACCTCCACGTCTTACTAGCTTTATGACATTGGGTAAAATCTTAACTTCCTTAGTCTCATCTTCTTTATTTGTAAAACAGAGATAGCCAGACCTGTGTTTTAGTCACAGTCTCACTTTCTAGCCTTGTAAAATCCACCCATCTCATTGGGCTGTTTGGGAGTTAACTGTTTACAAATAACTATCCCAGAGCCAGCCTTGATAGCCTAATGGTTACAGTTCAGTGTGCTCTGCTTCGGCGGCCCAGGTTCAGTTCCCAAGCATGGAACCACGCCACTCGTCTGTCAGTAGCCATGCTGTGGTGGCACCTCACACAGAAGAACTAGAACGACTCACAACTAAAATATACAACTATGTACTGGGGCTTTGGGGAGGAAAAAAAAAAGAGAGAGAGAGAGGAAGATTGGCAATAGATGTTAGCTCAGAGAGAAACTAAAAAAAAAAAAAAAGAGCTATCCCAGTGCATGACATGTAGTAAGCACTCAATCAGTGGGGATCATCATTATGTCATCATCATTATCATCATCATTACCTAGGACATTTCGCAAGCTGTATTTGGGGGGAGAGGGGTTGTTAATAGTCAATATTAACAATTTGACCACAAAACTGGGTTCTGTGGTCAAATTCACTAGGGAAGTGCTAACTAAATAAGGAGCAAAGGTAGACGAGCTTCTTTCCTGCAAGACTTCTCAAGCCCTAATGAGAACTGTGACTTTCTGATGAAGGTTACAGTGCTCATTATTTTCTTAAATTGATTTGTCTTTACAATCCCCTTTGGTTGTGAGCCATTTGGGGGACTAGTGATCCATGAAATACCTTTGGGAAATTCTAATCAAGGCCTAGAATGGGAGAAAAAGAATCTCAAAAAGAAGTACATGGTGAGAGGTGAAGAATAGGATATTTGAGGAAGAAGTAAAAATAAAGGACTTGGGGCCGGCCCCATGGCTTAGCGGTTAAGTGCATGCGCTCCGCTGCTGGCGGCCTGGGTTCGGATCCTGGGCTGCACTGACGCACCGTTTCTCCGGCCATGCTGAGGCCGCGTCCCACATACAGCAACTAGAAGGATGTGCAACTATGTTGTACAACTATCTACTGGGGCTTTGGGGGAAAAAATAAATAAATAAAGTTTTAAAAAATAAATAAAGGACTTGGAGAGAAAAGATATGGACAATGGTGTGCATTGGAGCCACCTGGACCCCTCGTGAAGCATGAGCATCCAGTGGGGCCCCTGCTTCTCAGGGAGCTCTTGTTCACATTAATGCATTTGGAATCTCTATGAAACCTTTGAGGGAACCAGGCCTGAGTGTCCCCATTTTACAGATGCCCATAGTCAGTCACTGACAGGTTAAGCTACTAGCCCAGGACCACATAGCTAGCAGGTGGTTCATCTGAGATGGAAGCCCACTTTCCCTAATGTCAAGTTCTAGACTATTCTGTGTGAGAGGAAGGTTGATTTAGATTCTAGCATGCAGATCATTTAGATTCTACCACTTAGCCTGAGGTAGTGCAATTATTAAGATCAATTTGGCTTATTTTTGCCTTAAGATGTCATCCGATTGTTTTCAATTGTAGCCTCTTTCCAACGTTTCCATTTGGAACACTGTAAAAATTTTGCTTTGTTGAGAAGCATAATTGGAACCTTACCAAAAAATTTTAAACAAGTCCTATATTTAGTTGAACCAAATTCCCCCTTCCTGCCTCTTTCTCTCTAGTCCCATCTCTATCTTTAAAACTCAGTGGCCTTGGGTACAGTTTCCTGGGCTCAGGTAATCCTCCTAGTGCCCTATGACCTCACTGCAGAAATTGCTGAAGTCAGCCTGTTCCCTTCACAGTCCTTTGGGATAAGGAGAAATCCCAGGGGCCTGTAAATAGCGAAAGAAACAGCACCCCACCCAGCTCTCTATTTAGTTTGGATGAAAAATGTATGCGGTGACAAGGCAAAGTGCCTTGGGCAGCAACAGGACCCAGTGATGTTCCTATACCTCATCATTTGTTGATGAATTTCTAGGCTATATATAGAGCTACAAGGGTTGTGGAATTAGAGGTGGTACTGTGTGTGCTGCGAGGGCTGTTGTTCCCTCCTATTCCGGCTGTGTGTGCTAAACTCAGAACCCTTCCTGCCAAGGAGTAAACATTCCAGCCAGGCGGTGGTGATCAATTAGGGATTGAGTGGGAGCCCGCCTGTCACACCCAGGCTTCTCAGAGCCAGCGCTAGGCACCTGGGAAAGCGTGTGAAGGAAGCCCTTTCTCTCCTCTCTGTTTTGTTGGCTGGCTTTTGTTTTTTGTTTTTGTTTTTACTGGGAAACCAAATTCAAACAAAACCAAAAGGCTTGCTCTTAAGTCCAAGACCCTGAGAATGGGGACTCTTTCCCTCACTCAGTCATTCAAAGACCATTGATGAAGGCTTTGCTGTGTACACAACATGGTGTGTGAAATCTCTGGAAGGAGTGGAGGTATGAGGGCTCCCCACCAGGAGCTCACAGGCCAGCTGAAGTGACAGGATCCTCAAATCAAGTCGAGAGAAAAAAGACAAGACAGGATAATATCCTAGGAGGCTGGAGTGGACCTCTGTCTTTTCTGTCAGCTCTTTGAAGGAGCCACCCTTCCACAATGCAGATGGTCCTGGTGGCCTGGCCGTCACAATCTCCTCTGTCCCCACCCCTAGCAGAGGAGGGAGGGAGTGAGCTAAGCCCCCTTTCTACTGAGGATTTGCATTTCAAGTGGGGACACAGAGGGAAGAAACTGAGGTTCAAAAAGGGTCTAATTTCCCCAAGGTTGCTATGTGGTAGAACTGAGCCTTAAAATCAGGTCTGTCTGGCTCTAAGCCTATGCTTTTTTCCACAGTCACTTTAACCTCCAGGAAATGAAGGAAACAAGGAATAAAGAAGTGGGACTCAGAGCTGTGGGAATCCCTCTGTGGAACTGCCGATGCCAAAAGATGACCTGGAATACATTACAATGAAACTCAGAAGGGGAAGAAATTATTTGAAAAGAAGGACCCAATTTAGCCCTCAGCTCCTGATAATGGGCAATAGACTGAGGGTAGAAACTGTGCCTTACTCTTCTCCTCAGTGCCTAGCGCTTGTTTCTTAAATAGTCTGATGCCATGCTATTATTTCCTTGGAATACAATAGTGATTAAGAGCATGGACTAACAAGTTGGATAGATTTAGGTTTAAATCCTCCCTTCACTGGAAAGGGTGGCTTCATTACATGGAAATAATTAAAAATAGATCCCCGTCTCAGACCATCAAAAATCAATACCAAATGGATTAAGAATATAAATGTCAAAGCAAAATTTGAAAACTTTCAGAAGAAACACATAAGTGAATATCTTTATGACCTTAGGATAGGAACAGATTTCTTAATCAAGACACAAACATTGCTAAGTATAAAAAAGATATGTAAATTTGACTATATTAAAACTAAGAATTTCTGTTTGTCAAAAGAGACTCCAACGAAAGTAAAAACACAAGCTACAAACTTGAAGAAAATATTTGAAATACATACAGCCAAAAGAAGATTAGTTTCAAAAATATATAAAGCACTCCTACAAATCAGAAAAAACTCAACTCAATATAAAAATGGGCAAAAACCATAAAGAAGCATTTCACAGACCAAGAAACACATATGGAATCAGTCAATGCAGCCTGTGGATATGGAGGAGTTAATGAAATAAAATGAAGCGACATTTTGGGTTGGCTTCAAGCCTTAAATAAAAGTTGAGTTTCATACTTATTTAAAAAAACCACACATACGATCAATAAGCCTATAAAGAGATGCTCACCTTGCCAGTAACCAAGAAGAGGTGGATCACATTTCATCACCTTGAAATGTCAGTTTACCCCCATTTGATTGACAAATCTAAGAAGTCTGACAATACCCAATATTGGATATCAAAAGGGGCTCATATACATTGCTGGTGGGAAATTGGAAAACCATTTGGCACCATCTCACCAAGTTGAACGCTCGCATATCCAGAAAATCTATTAGGTGTATACCTAATTTCTGTAAGTGTATACCCAAGAGAAAATTTAGCACATGTATACCAGAAGACACATATAATCATAGTTGAACTTATCAAAATAGCAAAAAACTGGAAACAATCTAAACAGCCATTGAAAGGAAAACGCATAAATGAATAACAGTGTATTCATAAAATGGAAGGTTCTAGCATGAAAACAAAAGAGCTCCAGCTGCATCTTCCACATAGAGGAATCTAAATAGCATCATGTTGAATGAAAAAACACAAGTCCCAGGAGACCACATACACATGATACACTTTTTATAAAGTTAGAAAACTAAGCAAAATTAAAACTAAACTAAGCCAAACTAAATAATACACCATTTAGGCACACATATTACTGTGCGGGAAATAAAAACTTTTTAAAAGAGGCAAGGAAATGCTAAGCACAGTATTCAGGGTAGTAACTATCTCTGGGAAGGAGACAGAGGGTAGGAAAGAAGAAAACAATGGGAGCTGTAAGTTATTGGTAATATTCTAGCCTTGGTTTGGGCAGTGGGTTCAGACGTGTTTATTGTATTATTTAGCGTGCATACATACATAAAATAAAGTAAAATAAAAGATGGCCTTCAATGGATCAATGGGGATAATGTGCCATGAACCAATAATTATGATGGATCCAATTCTGTGAAACTAAGATCCAGTCAGTCAATCAATAAATAGGAAATCCTGGGTCCATCACATGCGAATTATATGGGCCAGGTTAAGTTACTTAATATATCTTAAGTTCAGTTTTCTTGACTATGAAGAACTAAAAACCATGGCCTATTAGAAGAATTAACTGAGCAACAAAGGGGAGCTAATATATTTTTATAACAGCTTTTATTGAGATATAATTCACATCCCATACAATTCACCCATTTAAAGTCTACAATTCACTGGTTCCTAGTGTATTAGAGCTGTGCAACCATCACAACAACAATTTAAGAACATTTTCATCACTCCAAAAAGAAACCCTATACCCATTAGCGGTCACTCCCCACATCCCTCCATACCCCATTCCCCAGCCCCAGGCAACCAGTAATCTACTTGCTCTCTCTAGGAATTTGTCTGTTCTGGACATTTCATATAAATGGAATTATACAATATGTGGTCTTTGTGATAGGAGCTAATATTTTTATTATCTTTCTCTAGAGCAGAAATTTTTAGCATGTAGCTATGTGAATCCCTGTTGCCTACAAACATCTGCAGCTTGGCTGCCCATATTAATGTTAGCTGTAATCATGGCCACCAAAATAACTTTCCGGGGCTGGCCTGGTAGAGTAGTGGTTAAGTTCGAGCATTCCGCTTTGGTGGCCTGAGGTTCGCAGGTTCAGATCCTGGGCTCGGATATACTCACCACTCATCAAGCCATGCTGAGGCGGCGTCCCACATAGAAGAGCTACAACTCCACAACTGTGATATACAACTATGTACTGGGGCTTTGGGGAGAAAAAAAAGAAAAAGAGGAAGATTGGCAACAGATGTTAGCACAGGGTCAATCTTCCTCAAAAAAAAAATACTAATAGTTTTCTTTGAAATGATTGAGCACTATCATTAAAACAGAACAGTATGTTGTCTTATTCACACAGGTCTAACAATGCCCTATGAAGCAGGTGCAGAGAAGTCAAGCTACTTGGTCAAGGTCATGTGGGTATTACTGCTTCATAGCAGGGCTCCATCCCAAGGTCTGTCTGACTCCAGAGCCCAGGACCTTAATCACTACCCGATGCTGTCTCTATATATGATGAAATGCTGTTCCTTTTGGGGAGGAGGGGGTGTAATTAGCTTAATTTTAATACAATGACTTTTTTTCTTCTGATGAAGCTAATTTGCAGTTTCCATTGGAATCAAGTAGGATTAAGGGCTTGAGGGTATTCTATGTCTAACTAAGGTTATCCAATATTGAACCATTTTTTCTAGAAAAACTTACCTGTGGTAAGAGCGGCAATTATCACTCGAGAGAAAATATGCCGATGAATGAGTAGCAGACTGTTGACCTAAGGACTGGCAAAACACCAAGAGCTCGCTAAGTCCTTAATTATTGGTGTTCAGTTAAGGGTGCACCTTCCTCTTCCGACATTCCTGTGGGTATAAAGTCAAAGAAACAGGAGCTGCTCTTTTATGGGCCGTGGGACAGACTTTCTGAGTGTCTAGCGGCTCTTACTGCATATTGCGAATAAACGACAGATAACAAAGGAATGAGGTGGAGCAACAAGTCAAATCTAACTTGATTTAACACATATATTTATACTACTGTGTATATTGTTACTCTGCTAGGCCATGGAGATTCCAGGATTTCCGTAAAGGAGGGGTCAGTGTTTTTGTTGGAAGACGGCACTCAGTAGGGTATTTTTACACTAATTTTACAAAGCAGAGAACACTGTTTTTTCTTTGATTACACATTTATTTGGAGGGAGGGTTGTTGCTTTTGGAAATTATACATTCCTACAGAAAGACACAAAATTCATGGCCCCTTCTTCCCTACTTAGCCTCAAGGGAGCTTAACAAGGCCTGATTAAGCAGCGAAAGTCATCAAACTTTCTTGGACAGCTCGGAAATCCCTGGGGTTGAGTTGAGTTTTCGGTGAAGGGTTCACGTCGGTGTCAAAGGAGTTCCCGCCATCTCGTCACTGTCCACACTTGACAGGACTGCGGTTTCACTGCCCTCACACTGACAGCCCGGGGACCAGCATTCAGGCTTAAGACCTTAAGAAAGAAACACCTGGCTGTGATTACCTGCAACTACCCAGGTAATTCTTTTATTAAATAACTTCATGATCCATTTCCAGGAGAGCAGGGACTTCAAATGGAGCCCAGGCTGTAAGGGTCTACCTTTCTATCCTGTCCCCTGGCCTCCTTCCCACTATCTACCTCAGGGGCTTCTAGCTTTTTCCTCTTTGCTGAGCACCCAAGATTCCTTTTTTTTTTTTTTTTTTTCCACGTAAAAGGGGAAAACAAGGCATTGAATTGTGTGACAGCTTCAGCCCAAAGTGGCACAGTGATTCTCAGTTTGCCCCAAACCCCAATAACAGGGAAGAGAGATCAGAATTCATACCCTACTTAATCTGGGAAACATTCCTTCCACTCTGAGAAAAAATAAAATAGCCTTAGAAGAAAAAAAACTTTGTAAGTTGGCTAGTTCCTGGCCGTAGGAGAAAATCACTAGTAGCCAGTGTGTGTCTATGAAGGGCCTTAAGTTGTCTCAGTTTAATCTTACCTGGAGCAGGTTGGGCTGGACGGTGGATGGTAATTTAAAGGGATAAAGATGGGGGATATGAAAGAGCCATATTAAATCTGGGGTGACCCAGAGTTTTTTCCAAAACTCACTAGGACATAAGCCCCACGAGAGCAGGGATTTTGTTGCTTGGAACTTACAAGGCTTTCAATAAAAAATTATTAAATGAAAATGTGAAAGCCAATATAGACCCATGATGTGGATGATCTACAACCCTGTTTCCATCTGCTGATAGGAGGATTTATAGTAAGGAGAGAAGGTTGGAGGTCAGTGCCTCTCATTCCCCCCCCTAGGAAGGCTCTGCACTCGTCACTACCAGCACCACCACCCCTACCACCACTATTAGTACTGCTAGTTATACTAATTACAGTTATTGATTATCTATTCTATGCCAGATAGCATACCAGGCAATTTACATTTACATTCATATTTAAATTGAACTTCACAATAACCCTGTGAGGTAGGTATTACTATTCCCATTTTATAGCTAAGGAAACCAAAGCTCACAGAAGTAACTTGTTCACAGTCTCAGTTAACAAACAGAAAAGTAGGGATTTTAATGTAGATCTGACTGACCCTAAAACTCAGTATTTATTTTTACTACACTACTAAAATGTAAATGGGAGAATGATGTCTACTGTGTGTTGTTATTAAGAGATTCTAAAGGGAAATCATGTGCTTTATGAGAAAAAAATCATCCCCAGTCAACTCCAACATGAGTCAATCATTTCCATTTTGGCGTTATTATTTATGGTAATGATGTTGTGGGTTACTATTATATTCTTCTAGAATTCATCCCAAGTTTGTAATACATGGTCAGACATTTGTATAGGTTCTCATTAATTTACATATAGTGTTAGGCATAAATATTTTATCTTCCCTGAGAACATGAGTTGCGTCTTTTGATGCATGTTCTCTCATACTTAGAAGAGCATTAGCCACTGTGTAAATATTCACAGAAAGATCAAGAATCTGGCACTTAAAGACTATTTAAATAATTCCTTGATGCAACTTCCTTATTGATTGATTATTGTAAAAGATTATGAACCATATTGTGCCTACCCTGGAAGTGAAAATCACTTCACCATATAATTACCAGATTACATTATAGCACATGAATCAGGTGTTATCAATGTATCCAATGACTTATATAGCCAAATGTCAGTCTTCTAGGAAAGAGATGACATGGCATGGTAGATAGGCATCCAATATTAAATGGCAGGTGGTCTCCTTGGTCTGCTAAATACCAGAGAGACTAGAAATCTGCAGAAGATGCTGATAAAAAATGACCACTTCTCTCACCATTTAGTGAAGGACAGAATGCAGAACCAGAATGACAGGGGCTAATGGGGAGAAGATGAAAACAACCTTTTCTCAAGCTCCTCTCCTGGCCCAAGGCTAAGCTCTCACAATACATGGCAATAGTTCCTTAACTAACTAACAAATTAATGAGTTAATTAAATTTTTAAGAAACTGCCTTGACCCACATTTTCCTCCATCTAGTGACCCATCTCTCTGATCACCTTCCCAGCAAAATTCCTCAAGGGTTGTTTATATGAACTATGTCTCCTTTCTCTTCCCCACTTCTCTCCTGAACCTCTGAAACTGCTCTTGACACCATCACCAGTGGCCTCTGAGCTGCCAGATTTAATTGGCAGTCCCCAGTCCTTGACCCATCAGGCATACTTGATAGTCAATCACCCTCTCCTCTTAGAAACACTTTCTTCACTTGACTGCCAGAACTCTCACTACTTCACTTGCTGATCCTTCTCAGTTTCCTCAGCATCTCCCTAATCCCTTTGACCTCTAAATGCTGCAGACCCCCAACATTCAGTCTTTGGAATGCTTTTATTCTCCAGGAGACCTTATCCAGTTCTTCCTCTTTAAATACAATCCGTATATCAACACCTCCAAATTCATATCTCCAATTCTGACCACCCTCTGAATGACAGATTGGCTTACACCCTGCCTACTCTTCATCTCCATTTGGATACCTAATAGGCATTTCAAACCTGCCTTGTTCAAAACTGAACTCCTGATCTTCCCCACCCGCCAGACCTGCTTCACTCACATTCATCTTTATCTCAGCTGATGCAACTCCATTCTCTTGATTGTTCTAACCAAATACCTTGGTGCCATCCTTGACTCCTCTATTTCCGCTACATCTCTTAGGCAATCCTGTTGTCTCTACCTTCAAAATACTTCCAGAGACTAACCACTCCTCTTCATCTCCATAGCTGCTACCCTAGTCCAGACCACCATTATCTTTAGCCTCCTTACTGATCTTCCTGCTTCCATCCTGTTTCCCATAGTCTTTTCTCTATAAGGCAACCAGAACGATCCCATTAAACCTTGTGTCTGATTATGTCACTCTTCTGTTTAAAAGAATCCAATGGCTTCTCGGTGAAAGTCAAATTCCTTACAGGGGTCCACAAGGCCCTGTGTGGTCTTGTCCCCCATTACCTCCCTCACCTTTTTGCCAACTACTGTTCCTTTCACCCACTCACCTCCAGTTCCACTAGCCTCTTTGCTTTTCCTAAACATATTAAACCCACTTCTGCCTCAGGGTCTCTGCGTTTACTGTTTCTTCTACCAGAAGTGCTTAGATATCCACATGGCTCACTCTCTAACTTTATTCAGGTCTCTGCTTAAATGTTGCTGCCTCAGGGAGCCTTCTTGACCAAAACCCCACTCCTTTATTCTTTATCCTCTTAACTGGCTTTATTTTTCTTCATTGCATGTATCACCAGCTGTCATTTTATATATTTATGTGTCTGTGTGGTCTGTCTGCCCTTGCTTCATTGTAATTTTTATGAAGGCTGGAATTTTGGAGTATTGAGTTCACTGTTGTATCCCAACTGCTAGAATAGTCCCTTGTGTATATTAGGTGCTTAATAAATGTTTATTGAATGAATGGTTCATTTCCTGGAGGTAAGAATTAGCCAGGCAGGTGAGAATGGAAGAGGATTCTGGGCAGAGGAAATGGCAACTGAAAACCACAGAGGCCTGAGAGAACTCAGCAGATTCAATAACTTACAAGCAGGTCTGACTCTGAAGGACTCTTTCCATTGATTAATCTGTCCTCTCAAGGGTCTCTTGCAAAGTGATAACCCTCCATTGCAGGGTTATCAGACCATTGCCCAACTTGTTCTAGGGAGAAAGTCTTGAGGTTTGTGATGGCTAATTGCTCTCCCTTCCTGAGGAGCTCCCACCCCAGGAGCAGAAGTTGGGGTAGGGGGTGAGGGGAGGGCCATGGGAGGGAAGGAAGGGAAGATAGATGAGGAGGGAGGAGCTCTCAGATTAATCCTGTGGGTTCATTACACTGGAAAGGTGGCTCCAGGAAAGCCATGTTTGGCAGGTAACGGGCCTTGCCTGTGTGACTCAGCAAGCTCCAGCAGGGCAGCCAAGCTGAGTTGGTTGAAGGAAGCATAGTTCCCCAAGGCCTGATGAGCGAGGTTGTAAAGAGCTCACCGAAATGCATTTGCAAAGCCATTCACTGTTCCGGCAAGGTGATTCAAGACCAGGCTCAGAATTAATCCACAAAGAGGGCGTCTTGACCCAAGTTCACAATGCATGTGAACAAGTCACCCAGCATCTGCCAGGAGGCCTTAGTTCCCTGCAAACTTGGAAACTAACAAAGTTCCGCTGAGTGTGTGGCCCATTAGTAAAGGGCCACTGGCTCCCAAAGGCTCTGGGATTTAGATTCTCAGCCTCCACAATGAGGCTGCTGCATGCTCCTCTTATTTCTTCCACTGAAGCATCCCAAAGTGCTTTCCCAGGGTGGATTATTTATCCCATTAGGCGGATGAGGCTCAGGGAAGCCAAGTCTTGCCTGTAGCCACCCAGCAAGTCAGTTCTTGAGGTCAGAATTGAGACCCAGACTCCCCAGGCCTATTGTGGCCATTGGATAGCACCCTCTGAGAGACTCCAGAGGACAACAGAGGCCATGAGGCAAGCTTCTTGCACGGGAGCTGAGGCAGACAAAGGGGATGGGGCAGGTGTGGGGGTGAAGCCTGCAGATCCATCAGCATAGCAGGAAAAACAACTCAGCACTCGTCCTACCTGAGGTGTGTCGGTGGCATTTTCTTTGTAAATGAAGGACATCAGTACTAAGATTAGGAGTTGTATAATTATAAAATGTTGGAGTTGGAAGGGGCCCTGGGAAAGCATCAATCCAATGTCTTTTGTTTCCTAATGAGGAAATAGAGATCCAGAGAGACTAATTCACTGCTCAAGGTTACCCAGTTGGTTCATGCCAGGGCGAGGACTGGAGCCCATGTATTTTAAGCATTGACCCTGTTCTCTTTCCAAGTGCCAGAAGTTCTCACAATAATTACCTATTCTTTGACAGCGCCTTGAAACTAAGTAAATCATCGTCTCAAATGTTAGCTAGCTTTTCCCCTCTGCTTTCCTGCTATCTGAAGTGAAATGGCATGAAGAAACCAGAGGTGAAGGGGTGGTGTGCCCTGCTTAGACCCGTAATCTAAGACTTAAAACCTCCTGAATCTCCTGCTCATTTGGTCTTGGAGTCAAAATTAACACAGCCGTGGAAAGAAATGCTGGGAAATCTCCGAGAGGATCTTGGAGAGCCAGCTTCTGGGAGCTGGTGAACCTGGTCTCACCAACAAGGTCAGGCCCACGCTGGGGCAGGTATCTAAGGGTGACGTGTCTGGAACAGCGTTCTCAGGCTCCTTGCCTGGGCCTTCCATTCCACTGAGTGATGATCATGGCTCTCGGCAGAGGTGGCAGCTGCCAACGGGAGGCTCTCCCATCATTCACCCACCAGGTGTTCTTCCCAGCAACCACATCAGCCTGGCAGGGAGTGCCACAGCTGGGGTGCTGGGAGGGGCAAAGAGGTGCAGCTCTCTCTCCTCTGCAGTCCAGGTGTCAACAGATGGGAAATGGATCTGCCCCTCCCTTAGCAAATAAATAGGAATTTTATAGGCTGAGTAATCCCACATGGGATAAGCCAGACTGTCAGTTATCCCAGGTTTTCCAGCAAGGTCTCACCTCCTCAGTCCTGGATCATAGAGCCCCTCACAATTTGTGTAAGGAGCAGCATTTCTAGAATGCTGGCCATCCGCTGGGCAGCAGTGAGCCTGGATGTTCCCCCCACTGGAGTTATAGGGAGCCAAATATTCCTGGGAGCTGCTACTTGTCCTTTAAATTCCCCCCTTTGGCAAAGGTCTCGCCCCAGTTCCCACAGCCTTTGTGCTCATGGTTTTGTGCAGGTGCAGTCACCCCCTCCCATCCCCTGAGAGAGACAGTGACATTGCTGGTCAGATGGCCGAAGGAAGGAAAACGCTCCTTTGTTGAGAACTGCATCAGCCCCAACCCTTTTCGTTCTTTTATTGTTCAATTTTTTTTTTTTTTTTTTTTTGTGAGGAAGCTCGGCTATGAGCTAACATCTGTTGCCAGTCCTCCCCTTTTTGCTGAGGAAGACTGGCCCACTGAGCTAACATCTGTGCCCATCTTCCTCTATTTTGTATATAGGATGGCTTGATGAATGGTGCACAGGTCCATGCCCGGGATCCGAACATGTGAACCCCGGGCCGCCGAAGCAGAGCGCACGATCTTAACCACTATGCCACAAGCCTGGCCTTTTCATTCTTAACTGCTCTGACTTCAGTGAAATGGGGGAGGAGACAGGTTCTCAGGTCATTTTCCTCTCTCTGCTTCCCTTCCAATGCCAGGCCTCTGAGTGAGAGAGGCAGCCCGGCTGGTCCTGACAAGCGAAGAAGAGGGACTGGCAGGCGGACAAAGATCAGGTTAGAAGCTAAGTCCTTGAGTTCAACGGTGCCGTCCTCTAGCCACCTGTGAGAGAGAGAGCTCATGGAGTTAACAGGCAAAGAGCACTAGACTGGGAATCGGAAGTCCTGGGGTCTTGGACACTTGCTTAGGTATCACTGAACCTTCCTGAACTTCAGTTTCTTCATCATAAAATGGGGATAGTAATACCTCCCCTCCCCACTTCACTAAATTATGAGAGTTAAATGAGTTAGAATAAATGAAAGCTTTGAAATGCTGACAAGTATGCCACTCCACATAAGTCCCCCCTTTGCTCTTGTGAGTGGTCATGGTGTTCTGCACTCTGGCTGGTGTAGCCACTTCGGGCCATTGCTGAGTGACAGGGTCGGTTCCCACCCAAGGCAGGATAAAGAAGGTGGGCCCTGTGGTTCTCAATCACCCTCTCTCCTTCCTATAAATATTCTATAAGCATTGTACCAGGCACTGTTCAAAGAAGAAATGGACAAAATTTCAAGGAGGGAAAGTAGAACTAACTCCCTAGTCCTAGCCCACGATGGTAACTGCCTGGCCCAAGAAGGAGGACACTGATTGGGACAACACAAATTGTTTCGGCCTTCAACATGCACCTAGTTCACAAATACCAACAACGACAGGAGATCTTTCTGGACCTTTCAGGCTTGAACACCAGCTGAGGACCCGGGGAAACCAGCAATCCAAGCCTCAGTGAGCAGTCACCCACCTTCCATCTTCTGACTGCATCAGAAGTGCCGGAGTCTTTGACTCACTTGAGCCTGTTTCTTAGCATGGGGTCACGCTGGGGTCAACCGTCAGTCCCTAAGGCTAGAGAAGTTCACCTCTGACTTAGTCAGAATCTCCAGGGTTTTTATCTCCCAAGCAATGAATTGGCACTTTTCACCAAGGAGTGACTACTGGACCCTGTAGAGCCTCATTAAGCTCCGTGACATAATGACTCTCCTGTTTAATGGAAGCAAAAGCCGTTTAAGTGGTCACAGCTGCCAGGAGCTTTGGTAAGAGCGAAACTTTCCGAGCAGGTCAGGAGTAACAGCACTAATCTCTGTGCCCGCCACCCCTCCCCTGGCGTATCTCAGGCTTGTTTTGACAGCTCACAGAGCTGGGTCCCGGGAGGAGAACATCAGTATCGCTCCTTTCCCTTTCCACGTCTTTCGCTCCAGCCCATCGTTTGCCACAGGGGAAGGAAGAAACAATCAAGTATTGTCTTGTTCTGGCCCGGTGTGTTGGGGCCTCCTGGAATAAATATTATTTGCCTAGGAAGGGAACTGGCAGGGCGACAGCTCACAGTGTAAAGTAAGGGCCGGGGAGAGGGAGAGGGAGGGTGGTGATGTTTGGGTTTGGTTTTATTGTGAGTTTAATCTTTTTCTCCCTTAGTTCTGTGAATTTTTCCCCCCCCAAGCAAGCCATTAAGCATGAAGGCAGTGTTGTACCAGGCCTCCGCCAAGAAGAAACAAAAGAGATTTTCTGTAGCGTGTGCCCTTGGTTGCTCCCTGTCCAGCTCTGGGTGAGCACAGGGTGCGCCTTCCGGGGACTGTCACAGCCTGAAAAGAACATCATGGAGCCTTCCACCTGCCATGGCACCCCCTCAGCACGCGAGGTGTCTTACCTGATGCGGTTTACGGCTCTATCCTTAACTCCTAAGGCAAGTCTTGTTAGGACAGCTGCCGCCTCTGTGGGTCTGGGGGGCCTGGGGCCCCAGATAGCCCAGTCACTCAGCATTTTTGAATTCCTATTGTGTGGAGTTCACTAGGTGCTCTGGTATGCTGCATTTCACTTCTCCATCGTGTCTTTTGCCTCAAGAAAGCCTCATATCTCCAAGGAAGAACTAAAGACCATCCACTGACTAAGAGACATTTGAGGGACTGCTCCATAAAGGCCGAGCCTCCTGGCCGTCTCAGGAGAAGTGGGCAAGAAACACAAGGGCTTTGCTGCCTTGTGACAGCAACAAAGCAGCAGGGGAGGGAAGAGGTGTTTCTGCTGTGCAATCAAAAGTCCCCTTTTCCTAAACACAAACCTTTCCCTCATCCCTAAAATCCATTTTGGGTACAAGCCACCCACCGACTGCTGTAATAATAGCTTCTAATGATTGAGAACTTGCTGTATGTCAGTCATCAAGCTACATGCTTTATGCGTATTATCTCATTTAACAGAACGGCACCTCTATCAGTTCAATTCCATAGATGGGAAACTGAAGCTCGGAGCGGGGAGGGAACTTGTCTAAGCTTACACAGGTAAGAAGAAGGCTTCAAACCCACCTCCATCTGCCCCCAAAGTCTTCCCCGCTCAGAAGACTTCCCAGAGTGGGGATGGATTTGTGAAGACCCTCCCACCCCTTTGTGCCCACTTCCCCTTGTCAGCCAGGACACGCCTTTGCTCCAGGGAGGGGTGCCATCTGTGACTATGATGAGAGGCTTACTGGCCCCAGAGAATGGCAGCCACAGCCTTGGCTTTTGGGGCCATTGCGCCACCTTCCTGTGCTGGGGATCCTGTTCCCAGAGGGTGGAGACCCTGTCTGAGCACTTTACTTAATTATTTTTGTATACAAAACATTTCAGTGCTTCACTCAGGGCCATGTACAATTGGAGATTTAATACATGCTTTTTGAGGGTGATAAAGATCTCACCATACCAGTCAGTGAAATAAATATTGCCCCTCTTTTCTCAAGGAGAAACAAAGAGCCAAGCCATCCTGGGCACTCAGCACACTATGTGGAGAACAGGAGCATGTGAGGCCCACAGACCTGGCTTTGGATCCTGGCTCAGCCACACACTAGCCGGGTGCCTGGGGCAAAACAGCTGACCTCTGTGAGGCCAAGTTTCCCCAAATGTGGGAGAAGGGCGCAGCACCTACCTTACAGGTTATTGTGAAGATTAGGTGAGAAAATGCCCACAGAGCTCCTAGCAGCCTTGCCTGACAGAGTGGGTGTTCAGTGTTCATTTCCTGACTCAGTGCACCTTCTTTCTTTCAATGGAGCTCTCATCACTAAAGAATCTTGATTCATCTCTGCCTTGGGGACATTCCCACCACCACATGCTGCTGGCACCACACCAGGCTGATGAGCATGGTCCACCGTTCTCCTCAGTGGCACAGCTGAGTCCAGGCTGGTGCTTTCTAACAAGATGTAACTCAAGTAGGGAATAAGAAAGAGGATAGAAAGCCAGAAGAACATGCAAGTCAGTCAAGGGCTGCTTCTGCACCTTGTGGCCCACTACAGAAAGGCCTCTCTGTCCAGCCCCACCTGTCTCCGGGGGGCACCCTCCAGCCTGTCTAGAGTCCTCTGGGTCCAGGCTGAAGATAGAGAGGCCAAGGTATGAGGGCTCTCTCTCTCACCCAAGACCTGCTTTCAGAGTCTCCACTTCCATTCTGAAGACAGGCCTTCCCCAGATGACGACAGGGCAAGCGCTCCTTTCAGAGGAGCCCTGTCCTTACACTCAGGGATGTGGCCTCCCCAGGATATCCCCATCAACTCCACACAATAAACTCTGCATCCATACAGGAAATGCTCACCTAGAACACGGGGTGGGGGTGGGGGGGATTGGGGGGGAGAGGAGAAGAGGAAGGGAAGTTATTATATGTGCTTTATCTTTACGCTATCTCACTGGATCCTCACAACAGCCCTGTCAAGTATTTTTGTATTATCATTCCTAATCTGCAGATAAAGGGATTTTTAGCTTGGAGAGATGAAGTGAACTGCCTAAGGTCACACATGGCTAGCAAGTGGCAGAGCAAGCACTGGGGCTCAGTCGTCTTGTTCTAAGTCCAGTTCTCTGGTCTCTCTGCCCTTGAGCCCCAGATACCAGCCCCAGCAACTGAACCTTCCCTGGGAACTAACCTGGGGCTCTTCTACTGACCAGCATGAGAGAGGGGGTTCCTGGAAGTGTTGAGAGAAAGGAGCACTGGATGAACCCACAGGTGTGAGGCAAGGGGACCTGGCAGTTGTCCCTCCCTCTGCCAGGTTGTAGGTCAGGAGACCTGGGTTCAAGTGCAGGCTTCACCACTCAGAAGATTGTATGGGTCTGAAATCATTACTCTCGGTGCCTCAGTTTCTGCATCTGTAAAATGGGGAGGAACAAGTGAATTAATACATATAAAGTTCTTAGAATGGTGCCTGGTACATAGTAGTTATTAAATAAATATAGATATTTTATAACCATTGTTGTTGTTACTATTATTCCCTCTCAAAGTTTCATTAGGAATAAATGAGATGACGGAAGCGAAAACGTGATAAGTTGTGAAGCTAAGGGATGAGCACTCACATATGCTGAGAGGGTCATGGGAGAAAGACTTGGCCTCAGGCCGCGTCTTTGAACAGTCTCAAAACCCTCAACACGAAACACAGAACTACTCCTCCAAAAAGCAATCTTTTGTCTTCTGGGTTTTTTCCTTTCTTCTATCTCAATTTTCAGCCAGATCTTGTATGTTACGTATCTAGCTGTTTGCACTTCATTTAGTCATCCTCCCTCACCGCATACCGCAGGCATTGTCAAAGAGGCAGCGCCAGGTCCAAGCAGCCCTCGGATGTCTTAGTGTGAGCAGAGAATACAATTAAGCTCTGTGTCTCCTTCTCAGGTAATCCAGGTGCCACGTTTCTTGACAATCTGGAGGAGCCAGGCGGGCAAGCCGCCCGGCGAGGGGGAGTTGCTGCTGGCTGATTAGCGGCTGAAAGCCCGGTCACACCACCGCTCAAGGCGTGGTGGCAAAAGCTCCTGGGCCCGCATTTGGCCGGGTTCAGACTGTGTCTGATCGATTAGCCAAACAAGAGTGTCTGAGTGCGACTTTGTGCCCAGCGCCACGCTGGGAACAGCGGGATACATGTGGGGAGTGTCTATGCCACGGTCCCTGCCCTTATGGAGATCAGTCTGGCTGATGGAATAAGACCAGTGAAACCAAAGCAATGACAGAGTCGTGAAACACAGTGATACAATGAAGGGTTAGATTTTTGTTTGTTTGTTTTTTGTGAGGAAGATCAGCCCTCAGCTAACATCCATGCCAATCCTCCTCTTTTTGCTGAGGAAGACGGCCCTGGGCTAACATCCATGCCACTTTATATGGGACGCCGCCACAGCATGCCTTGCCAAGCAGTGAGTCGGTGCGTGCCCGGGATCCGAACCAGCGAACCCCAGGCCGCCGCAGCGGAGCGCGCGCACTTAACCGCTTGCGCCACCGGGCCAGCCCCTGAAGGGTTAGATTTTATGGCACAGAATGTAAATGTTGGAGTATAGAGTAAAGAGAGACGATGAAAGCTAGAGGGGGCAGGAAAAGACTCATGCAGGAAGAGGTTTGTTAGCTAGGCCTTGAAGGGTATGTAGGAGTTGCACTGGTGGAAGGGAGAGTGGTATTCCAAGTGGGGGAAACTATGTGAGAGAAATCTAGGAGGTAGAAAAGAACAAGGACTGCTTATAGGGCAGAGGCGAAACTGGCACGACTGGAGCCTAGGGAGAGCATCCTAATTCCTAAACCTATCCACTGCTTTGCAAGAACCAGGAAAATGAATTCCTATCAATAATAAAACTAGTTGACAGTGGTCTAGTTTGTCCTATTCTGCCTCCCACATTTATAGCTATACATGAACTTTGGCAAGTCACATAACCCCTTTGAAACTCATTCTCCTCCCTTGTAAAATGGGGATGATAATACACATCTAATAGAGTCACTGTGAGAATTAAAAGGGATGATATGCGTTAGGGCCAGCCCAGTGGCTTAGTGGTTAAGTTCGCACACTCCACTTCAGTGGCCACGAGTTCTCAGGTTCGGATCCCAGGTGTGGACCTACGGGCTGCTTATCAAGCCATGCTGTGGCAGGCGTCCCACATATAAACTAGAGGAAGATGGGCACAGATCTTAGCTCAAGGCCAATCTTCCTCAGCAAAAAGAGGAGGACTGGCAATGGATGTTAGCTCAGGGCTAATGTTCCTCACCAAAAAAAAAAGGGGATGATATGTGGAGTCAAGTGGGCAGTGGGTTTTTGGCAAGGCAGGGCAATTCTCCCCTCGTACTCCCAGTCAGTAGCTCCCAGGTTAGGTTCACATGGAGGAGAAATGCCCTCCATGCTCTCCCAGGAGCTAGTGCCCATCTCTCCTTCCAAAGAGTGTTGGGAGTTGCTTGTCTCTCCACCCCTTCAACTAAGTTTTGGTCAGAGGATAAAGACAGAGTTCTCTTTGCTCTTGGAACTCACTCCTGCCCTGGGAAGGAGGGAGAACCAGAGCTGCGTGAGTCTCTTGCTGATGACACTGATCCATGGAGGGTGCAGGAGGACATTGCCTGGGCCCTCCTACCCAGAAAGCATGGCTACATCTGGACCTTGTGGGGTCATTATAGATAGCCTCCAACTTGATGTGAGCCCTTCAGAGCTAGGGCTTTCTGAATGGAGCCAGCTGTCCTATGGGGGAGGGGGGTACCCTCCTCCTGTCTTGCCACTTGCTTCTTTCTCCTCCTTGAGAGGACAGGAAGGTGGGAATGGCCTTGGGAGAACTTAAAAGTGCTGACTGGCCCAAGGAAACAAAAGAGGCCTGGTAAGGAGTTGCCCCAGGTTGGGAGCACATGTGAAAGGTTGAGTCTGAGAAAGAAATGAGTTCTCCGTCCTCTGCGCAGACTCGCGGTAGGGACCGTGTTGGTGAGGAGAGGCCGCAGGAGTTAGTTGCTAGGGTTGGAAACGAACAACTGACTGAAAATGCGTGGAGAGGAAGGAGAGTCTAATCGACCATCCCAAGGGACAGGCCCGCACCCCTGACAGTGCTCCTCCGCCTGGTTTCAGGCCACGGAGTCCAAGTTTCTGCCACAGATCCAGGGCTGAAGCTGTTGCCAAAGCGCTTGATAATAGTTTTCCACCTGTGCCTTGCCCAACAACCACTGCTGAGCGCACCTTCCCTCTCTCCTCCCATCAGACCCGGCCCCAGAAATAATGACTGAGAAGGGAGTGATCAGTCCAGCGAGGCCGGGTCTGGGCGGGGAAGCCCGGCCTCCCCGGCGTGCGTGCGCGGGGTGCGGGCCGCGGGGTCTGGAGGGGCTGCCCCGCCTGTCCCGCAGCGCGGCACCGAGCCCTGCTGTGCTGGCGGAGAGGAAGCCGGGCAGGTGTAACCACACGGAATCTGGCTCCTGGGGCTCCGCGCCGGTCTCCTTCCTCCGCAGCCGGGGATCGTCCTACCGCGCCGCGCCGACCGCCAGGGGCGTGAGCCGGCCCTCTCGAGCGGCTGCTGGGTGCGCTGCTCCTGGGCGCATGCGTGAGCCGCCGTCAGTGCCACCGCCTGCACCTCTGCCCCAGACCCTCGGCGTGAGAGGGGGTTGCAAGGGAGGGGGCAGGGCGTAGGTACGCGTGTGCAGGCGGGCGCGCGTTTGTGAGCCTGCGTGAGCGTGTGTACGCGTGAATCTCTGCATGTGCGCAGGCGCGCCTGTGTGTGTGTGTGTGAGTATGAGAGGGGTTTGCAAAGGAGGGGGCAGTGCGCCTGTGCGCCCATATATGAGCCCGTGTATGTCTGTGTGTGTTCATTCGCGCACGTATGTCCATGAGTGTGCTTGCGTGTGCGTGTAAACCGTAACCGGAAGGGAATTCCCAGCTAGAAAATTCTAAGCAGCCATAAGACCACCTGAAACCATTGGAGAGAAAACCCTAGAATGTCATCTCCTTGAGGGCGAGATTTTTGTTCACTGCTGTATCCCCAGTGCCCATTAGGGTACCTGTTACATAGAAGGTGCTTAATAAATAGTTGTTGAGTTAATGAATGGATCCCAGGAGTGGAGGGAGGCTGTTCTGGAGCGGGACAGAGTGGGGAACAAAGCCATGTTCCACCTACTTGGCTATTCTTGGTACCAGCCCTGGCTCTCCCTCCAAGGCCGACCCTTCACCACATCCAGGTTGTGTCAAGCTTTCTTCCCTGCCCTGCTCTTACACCTGCTCCCCTGACGGGTCTGTTAGCCCACAGCTGTCAGGGAGGGGAAGCCAGGAAAGCAGAGCTCTGCAGATACAGAGCCGCCAAGGTGGCCTCCCCGTTTTGGAAGCATACGGTATGATGGGTGAGACTCAGCACTGTTCCTCTGCTCCTCCATTTGGGAATTTAGACTTTGAGCTTCAATTTCCCCACTTTAAAATAGCAGCTGTTACATTTGCCCCATAGTGTTGTTGTGAAGAGTCAAGGAGACAGTGGAAGGAAAAGTTCTGGAACACACGGTGGGTGCTACAGAAATGTCAGTTTCTTTTCCTGACTAGTAGGCAACCTTCAGTGAGTGCCCCATGTGTGGCTGGGGATTGGTTATGGTTTGATAATCACTACCAGAACACCCCTCCTTTTTTCACAAGTTGCCTTGAGGGGAATTAATGGTTGCTGAAAACTGAGGCAAGCTTCATTTCTAAACCATTCAGAAGTTAATATTCTATGAGTCATGTATTCTGCTGGGGCCTCCTCACACTCAGGAGGGAGGTTTTGCAAGTAATTAAACAATTGCGCTGCGACCAACCTGAAATGCCCCAGCTCTGGCCTTTCCACTTGGGGACCTTCCCCTGCCCACGTGGCTGCCTCCGCAGCCACCATGGAGGAGATTAGCAAATTCTTCCCTCAGCTGTAGAGGGAGACACTCTGTGAAAACCTAACCCTGCAATAACATTTCCATCACTAAAGGAAGGATCAGATTTCACCCTTCTCAACCTCATTTAAGAACCTACCAGATCTGATAAGGGCTTAATCTCCAAAATATATAAAGAACTCATGCATCTCAACAACAAAAAAACTACCAACCCAATTAAAAAATGGGCAAAAGACCTGAACAGACATTTCTCCAAAGAAGATATACAGATGGCCAACAGACACATGAAAAGATGTTCAAAATCACTAACTATCAGGGAAATGCAAATCAAAACTACAATGAGATATCACCTCACGCCCGTCAGAATGGCTATAATTAACAAGACAGGAAACAACATGTGTTGGAGAGGTTGTGGAGAGAAGGGAACTCTCATACACTGCTGGTGGGAGTGCAAACTGGTGCAGCCACTATGGAAAACAGTATGGAGATTCCTCAAAAAATCAACGATAGAACTACCATATGATCCAGCTATTCCACTGTTGGGTATTTATCCAAAGAACTTGAAAACACCAATTTGCAAAGGTACATGCACCCCTGTGTTCATTGCAGCCTTATTCACGATAGCCAAGACTTGGAAGCAACCTAAGTGCCCATCAAGGGACGAATGGATAAAAAAGCTGTGGTATATATACACAATGGAATACTACTCAGCCATAAGAAACGATGAAATCCAGCCATTTGTGACAACATGGATGGACATTGAGGGCATGATGCAAAGTGAAATAAGTCAGAGGGAGAAGGTCAAATACTGTATGATTTCCTTCAGTAAGTAGTAGATAATAACAACAACAAACAAATGCATAGGGACAGAGATTGGATTGGTGGTTACCAGAGGGGAAGGGGGGAGGGAGGAGGGTGAAAGGGATAATTGGGTACATGTGTGTGGTGATGGGTTGTAATTAGTATTTTGGTGGTGAACATGATGTAATCTATGCAGAAATAGAGGTACAATGATGTACACCTGAAATTTTTACAATGTTATAAACCAATGTTACTGCAATAAACAAAAAATTTAAAAAAAAAAAGAACCTACCAGAAATAACAACCTTCATGGGGTAATTAGGAAATTATCCTCGTACAAATTGGTAGATGTCTCCTTTCGTTTTCTTGGAAGAAGATGGAAAGGGTGTTGTTTTTCTTTTACCATGGTGAAGCTGCTGCGATGAACCACCCCACCTGGGTAATTGTTCACTTGTGGGTAAGCCGATAGCTCGCCGTTCCAGGGTGCGCCTGCCAATGGACTTCAGAACAACTCGTTACATCCTCTGTGCGGCCCTTCCTGGTGAAAGGAAAACTCCAATCATCTTCAGTTAGACGAGCTCTTTAAACCTGGCCTGTCAGTACGCTGGAGGTGGAGAAGTACACCAAGGTTAAGAAAAGGTTTCCTAGAACTGGCTAGACATGAATTTGTTTAAGGTGACTGGGTGCCTTCAGCCTGAGCCTGATCAATACTGCCTGTTTCTGGGCTTGTGGAAAATGTGCAAATATTCCACAGAGAACCCAGGAAGTCCCTAAAGGCCCCAGGAAGGATTTTTATTTGACAGCAAGGAGAAATCCCTAACTGTAAGATTTCTAAATCCTGCTCTGTTTTAATTTAGAAATCTTCTAAAATGTTATTGGAAACAAGACCAGAAGCCCAAAGGTAAAACTGATGTTAACACCAACCTCCTCCTTCCACTCTGACGTATTCCATCTCACCCCCCACTCCCCCGCCTCTCTCTCTCTCTCTCCTGCGCGCGCACACACACACACTCACACACACACACAAACACATATACACACCACACAGAGCAAGAGCAACAACCCAACAGGCTTGGCAAACCTCTTGGATTTATTTAGAGTCTTCTGGAGTTTTCAGTTTGCTAAAAAAAGTACCGAAAGATATGTGTTTGTGTACATATACATATTCACATTTCTGTTTAGCACTTGACATAGTCCAAAAGCTCTTACACACATTCTCTCAATGCAATCAGAAAAAACGCTGATGGGAATTGTGCTGTTATCTCCAGTTTCACCAAGGAGGAAACTGCGACTAAGACTCAGGGAGGTGCAGTGACTTGCGTAATTCATGCCATCAGGGGGCGGCACAGCCAGGATTTGAGCCCATCTGCCCTCCCAGGTCTCAGCCGGCTGTGTGTGGAAAGGATTTCATAATTAAATCAACACTCTGTAGTAAATGGCTGATAACAATTTCATGTGCTGCCCCTTCCAGAGGTTTGCGTTTAAATAGGAAACAATTCATAATACAAATGAAGAAAGTTCTAATGGTAAAAATTTCAGGCCCCAGGAACAGCCTAGTAAAGGAAATAAACATAAGGGCTTAAGATGAAGCAAGGTCTCTGGAGTTACAGCAGTTGGCAGAAGTTTTATTTCTAGGAAGCCCTACAAGCTTCCTGGATCCTCTCTGCCTCCAGCCTGTCTCCTTCCAATCTGCTCTGTGTAGGATCAGCTGCTTCATAAAAGCATCAGAAGGAAGATTCCCTTGTATGGTGGTTCCCAAAGTGTGCTCCCAGGCCTAGGAGCATCTGCCATACCTAGAGCATACTATACAGATGCACATCCTCAGGCCCTGCCCCAGACCTGCCCAATCAGAAACTCTACGGGCGGGGCCCTGCAATCTGTGTTTTAACAAGCCCTCTAGACAATGCTGGTGCATGCTCAAGTTTGGTAACCACTGTCTTTTAGCCTACAAGAGAATGCCCAGACACTTCCCCAAGACTATCTGACCCTAATAAGTCCCTTATAGTCCAACTACACCCACCTAACACTCACTGTTCCCTAAACATTTGTTTTTCATGTATTTTTGATACCCTGTTCTTATTATTTTGAATGGCAGTTCTTTCTTCTCTGCCTGGTAAACTCCTGCTAATCATGTAAAGCCCAATTCAAAGATCTCCCCCTCTCAAGACTTCACCCATCTTCTCCCAGTAGAGTTTCAGTTACCCCCCACCCCGTCCCCCTACAGCACCTGTATACACCTCAACAGCGTTGTCAGATCATGTTCTTTTGGTTTCTCTGCATTACCCTTATAGTGGACTGTGATAGGGTCAAGGACTTCGTCTTATTCCTCTTGGTATCCCCAACACCTAGCACTGTGTCAAGAATACAGTAGGTGCTTACTAAATATGTATTGAATAAATGAACAAGTGAATGCATAAGCCCAAGTATTCCATCAAGCATATTGAGTAATAGGGACAAGTGACATCTGTGGGCACACAGCTGGTTGCTTCAGAGCCTGATCTGACCCCCTAGGCATCCTGACTCCTAGCCCAGGATAGTAATTGTTTTGTTTCTTTCACTGAGACTCAGTGTCTTTAGGAAATGTAATTGTTAACAAAAGAGTAATTTTTGGCTACTTTGTGACAGATGGTTATGCCAAACACACAGAACAGGTAAAATTCTTCCCTTTAGGGGCCCAGTCCTGTGGCTGAGTCGTTCAAGTTCCACGCGCCCCGCTTCGGCAGCCTGGGATTGCAGGTTCGGATCCCAGGCACAGAGCTACTCCATTCACCAGCCATGCCATGGTGGTGTCCCACATACGAAAAATAAAATAGAGGAAGATTGGCACAGATGTTAGCTGAGGGCAAATCTTCCTCAGCAAAAAAAAAGTTCTTCCCTTTAGGCTATGGAGCTGTGAGTGGATGAGGTCACAGCCTCCCAGTTATCTCCGCATCTGTCTGTATTTGTACTTGTACAGAGCACTGACCTATCACAATGGTATCTAGATAAACTATTAAACCATTTATAATGCCCAGGAACTAATTTGTGGCAGCTAGCAATTAGCTCCATTCATGTTTTTAATTTTTCTCCCTTTGAAGTTTAATAGTTGGTTATTATGATGTAGTCTTCACTGCCTCCAAGTCTGCAGGCTGCTTGCAGCTTAAGTCTGCAGTTGAAGATTAGACTCTCTAGGGAAACTGCATATAACCTCAAGCGACTCTTTGGATTCCGTTTCTAAGTCTGCTGCTTTGCCTGGGTCTTCTTTCTCCATAAAGAGAGTCAGGATGAAGAAGGATAAGGAATCTACCCATTTGTTTATTCATTCGTGCAACTCACATTTAGTGAGCCTTACCATGTGTTAGGTCCTGGGATACGCAGAGAAAAGACGTGGTACCTACCTTTACAGAGCTCCGAGCCTAGTGGGAGGAGCAGGAGTTGTAATAGGACTTTACAATCTAGTGTGAGGAGTACCGTCACAGAGGAAGTACAAGGAGGGAAGGATATCTACGCTGAGAGCTCTAGTGTGAGTAGCACTTAGCTGGCAGAGATGGGGGGAATAGTGCCCCAGGCAGAAACCCAGAGGTCAGAGAGAAGAAGGCTCTCCTGAGGAACTAAAGTAGTTCCCATGGCTGGACTCATACTGATAGACTTGGGCACTGCATCTTGGGTGGGATGTCTTGAAATCTAGTAACGCAGGAGAGGCCCAGGTTATGAGGGATGGAGGTAAATTACAGTCCAGTGCTAGGACAGAAGGAGACAGTAGGGGGCATAACTTCACAAGTGCCTTCCTTGTGGGCAAAACGCACAGCCAAAAGTTTGCCCAAAATATACTTTGTATCAAGGAGAATCCCTATTTCTTCAAGCCATTTGTGGCTTTGGGTACTAAGGAGGTTGCAGAAGACAGGGAGTTTGAATAAAAAGATTAGAATTCATCATGATTGTCAACCTTTCTCTTTCTAACGACTCCTTCCCCAGAGCTTATAGGATATACTCAAAAGTCTCATCCTAGAAAAGAAAAATTGACCTAACTAAATATAAGCCCTCCCTCACCTTGTGATAGTTGCAAGCTACCCCTATCTCTTCTCTTCCTTTGATAACCAAGTTCCTCAAAAAAATGCACACTCACCCTCTCCTTTCATTCACTTTTCTATGCACAGCTGCCAGGCTTGTGTCCCACAGAACAACTATACCCAGGTTATCAGTGGCCTTCAATGGCCATATCCAATGGACTCATGCATTTATTCATTCAACAAGATTTTGTTATGTATCTACTCTGAACCAGGCAGTGTTCCAGGCCCTAGGATATAGTGGTGTAAAGGCTTTCTCGGAGATGACATTTTAATGGATTCCTTTTAGTTCTTAAATCTCTGTAGCATTTTCCATCATTGAGCTTTACCTTCTGGAAACACTTCTCTTGCTTTCTGTGACACCAATTTCCTATGGCTCTCCTTCCATCTTTTTTATTGTTCCTTCTCAGTCTCCTTTGTGGATTCCTCTTTATTTATTCATTAAAGCCTGACATTAGGTATGTTGTGTTCTAGGCTCTAGACTTATCCTCCAAGATTTTATCCTTTTCTCTGATTTTAGTTCTTAGATATGTATCTCACTATCTATATAATCAGCTCCTTCCAGGCATCTCCCATGGATGGCACCTCAATGTCAGCATAACCAAAGCTAAACTGTATGTGCTATGCCCCCATGCTGCTCCTTCTCCTGAGTTCCCCATCTCGGTGAAGCCTGCTGTGCAGTCATGGAAGCTGCAAGTCATCCGGACTCATGATTTTCCTTATCCCTGTGCTCCCTGTACCTAAGCCTATGTCCTAGTTCAGGGCCCTCATTATCTCTCCTGGACACCGCCATAGTCTCCTTGCCTCCAAACTGGTCCCATGCAACTCATCTTCCAGGCTGCTGTCAGAGCAGCCTTCCTAAGTTGCAAACTTGACCATGTCCCTCCTCAATATTCTCCATCTCCTCTAGCAGCAGCTCTCAAAGTATGAGGCCCCAAGACACTTTCAGGAGATCCACAAAGTCAAAACTATTTTCATCATAATAATAAGACATTATTTCCCCTTTTCACTGTGTTGACATTTGCACTGATGGGGTAAAAGCAATGGTGGGTAAAACAGCAGGTGCCTTAGCACAGACTAAGACCATGGAACCAAATGGTACTATGTGCCATTTATGTTATGTTATGTTCTTCACACTATGAGCTCACAGAAAGAAAAAAAGTCAGTTTCACTTAATGTCTCTGATGAAGCAGTAAAGATATTAATTTTATTAAATCTCAGCCCTTGAATGAGCATCTTTTTAATATTGTGTGTCAACATGCAAAGTACACACACAGCAATTCTGCTACATACCAAAATACGATGTTTGTCTTAGAGAAGAGCATTTGTGTGATCATTTGAGTTGCAAGCTAACCTAGCCTTTTTTCCCCCAACCTAACTCCATTTTTACTTGAAAGCATGACTGGTGGACAAACTGTAGTTCTTCAGACTTGGGTATTTCGCAGACGTTTTCTTAAAAATTAATGGAGTGAGCTTGTCACTTTAAGGAAAATATCTGACACTGTTTGTTGCCAATGGTAAAATTTGATCTTTCAAGCAAAAATTACAGTTTTGGAAAACATGCATCTGCTGCTATGAGCATGATGGCTTCCTAATACGTTAACGACTTTTCTGGTGAGATTGGTGGTGATATTAACAAATGTATAGGGTTTGTCTTGGATCTTCTATAATGAGATTTGTCAACATTTGGAAGATTTATGTAACTCAATGAGTCGATATTTTCCAAATGATCAGTGGTTGCTGTTACAAAATCAGGCATAAGTAAAAAAAGATCTATTCAGGTACAAGAAACTAATGGATTTTAATGTAACAGTTTGAAATATTCATTAATATGGCTTCAGATTCCACATTGCAACTAATGTTTAAGAAACTACCACTTATCAAATTTTAGTGAAGTATCAAAAAAAATTCATAATTATCTAAAAAAGGCTATTAAAACAATTCTCCCTTTTCCAACTATGTATCTGTGTAAAGCAAGATTTTCTTCACATACTTTGAACAAAATGACATATTGCAAAAAATTGAATATAGATATGAGAATCCAGCTATCTTCTTTTTTTTTTTAATTTTTTGTTTATTGCAGTAACATTGGTTTATAATATTGTACAAATATCAGGTGTACATCATTATACTTCTCTTTTTGCATAGATTACATCATGTTCACAACCCAAATACTAATTACAACCCATCACCACACACATGTGCCGAATTATCCCTTTCGCCCTCCTCCCTCACCCCTTCCCCTCTGGTAACCGCCAATCCAATCTCTGTCCCTATGTGTTTGTTTATTGTTGTTATTATCTACTACTTAATGAAGGAAATCATACGGTATTTGACCTTCTCCCTCTGACTTATTTCACTTTGCATAATACCCTCAATGTCCGTCCATGTTGTCACAAATGGCTGGATTTCATCGTTTCTTATGGCTGAGTAGTATTCCATTGTGTATATATACCACAGCTTCTTTATCCATTCGTCCCTTGAGGGGCACTTAGGTTCCTTCCAAGTCTTGGCTATTGTGAATAACGCTGCAATGAACACAGGGGTGCATGTATCTTTAGGCATTGGTGTTTTCAAGTTCTTTAGATAAATACTGGATAAATACCCAGTGGAATAGCTGGATTGTATGGTAGTTCTATCCTTAATTTTTTGAGGAATCTCCATACTGTTTTCCATAGTGGCTGCACCAGTTTGCACTCCCACGAGCAGTGTATGAGAGTTCCCTTCTCTCCACATCCTCTCCAACACATGTTGTTTCCTGTCTTGGTAATTATAGCCATTCTGACGGGCGTGAGGTGATATCTCATTGTAGTTTTGATTTGCATTTCCCTGATAGCTAATGATGTTGAACATCTTTTCATGTGCCTGTTGGCCATCTGTATATCTTCTTTGGAGAAATGTGTGTTCAGGTCTTTGGCCCATTTTTTAATTGGGTTGGTAGTTTTTTTGTTGTTGAGATGCATGAGTTCTTTATATATTTTTGAGATTAACCCCTTATCAGATGTATGGTTTGCAAATATCTTCTCCTAATTGTTAGGTTGTCTTTTCGTTTTGTTGATGGTTTCCTTTGCTGTGCAGAAGCTTTTTAGTTTGATGTAGTCCCATTTATTTTTTCTATTGTTTCTCTTGCCCGGTCAAACATGGTGCTTGAAAATATGTTGCTAAGACTGATGTCGAAGAGCGTACTGCCTATGTTTCTTTCTAGAAGTTTCATAGTTTCAGGTCTTACATTCAAGTCTTTAATCCATTTGGAGTTAATTTTTGTGTATGGTGTAAGGTAAGGGTCTACTTTCATTTTTTTGCATTTGGCTATTCAGTTTTCCCAATACCATTTGTTGAAGAGACTTTTTTTTCTCCATTGTATGTTCTTGGCTCCTTTGTCGAAGATTAGCTGTCCATAGATGTGTGGGTTTATTTCTGGGCTTTCAATTCTATTCCATTGATCTGTGTGTCTGTTTTTGTGCCAGTACCATGCTGTTTTGGTTACTATAGCTTTGTAGTATATTTTGAAATCAGGGAGTGTGATAGCTCCAGCTTTGTTCTTTTTTCTCAGGATTCCTTTACTTATTCTGGGTGTTTTGTTGTTCCAAATAAATTTTAGGATTCTTTGTTCTATTTCTGTGAAAAATGTTGTTGGAACTTTGATAGGGATTACACTGAATCTATAGATTGCTTTAGGAAGTATGGACATCTTAACTATGTTAATTCTTCCAAACCAAGAGCACAGAATATCTTTCCATTTCTTTGTGTCTTCTTCAATTTCTTTCAGCAATGTTTTATAGTTTTCAGTGTACAGATCTTTCACCTCTTTGGTTAAGTTTATTCCTAGGTATTTTATTCTTTTTGTTGCAATTGTAAATGGGATGGTATTCTTAATTTCTCTTTCTGCTACTTTGTTGTTAGTGTATAGAAATGCAACTGATTTTTGTATGTTGATTTTGTATCCTGCAACTTTACCGTATTCGTTTATTACTTCTAAAAGTTTTTTGGTGAGAATCCAGCTATCTTCTATTAATCTAAACATTTCTTACAATTTTTTTTGTCTTGGACTATACAAGTATGTTATTTATGTTAACATGTAATGGGTTTATTATTTTTAAATGATTGCAAAATATTAAACATTCTTAGTTTCAATTTTGGATATAATAAATATCAATACATATAATCCACATAACCACAAAATCCTTTGAACCCTCAATAATTTTTAAAAGTGTAAAAGACTCTTGAAGCCAAAAATTTTGAGAATTACTGACCTACAGGATTAAGGTCCCAATTTCTTTCTTTTTTAAAAAAAAATTTCTAAGTACTTTTATTTTGAGGGTTTATTTTAATTCTGCAGATAAATGGGACTCTTAATGTTCAAGGTTAAAATACTGATGGCTGATAAGTAACTGTTTTTTGGGAAATGATTACAACAAAAGTGAAATCTTCCAAACTGAGATATGTTCATCCTCAGAATAAATGATGATTTACCTAACTGATAAAAGTTTTTATTTTGATATAGTCCAATTAACCTATTCTTTTTCTTTTGTTGCTGTGCTTTGGTGTCACATCCATGAAATCGTTGCTAAATCCAATGTCATGAAGCTTTTCCCTTATGTTTTCTCCTATGAGTTTTATAGTTTTAGCTCTTATCTTTAGGTCTTTGATTCATTTTTAGTTAATTTTTGTTTATGGTATAAAAAGGTCCCAACTTCTGTGCACAACATATCAGATTATCCATTATTTGGCCTCCACCCACCTCTCCAGCCTCCACTTGCAGTACTGTGCTGTCACCAGCATACCATTCCCACCCCTCCCACTCCTGCTGTGGCCCCACATCCACCGTCCCCATGTGCCAGGCTGTCTCCAGCCTTTATGGCTTTGCTCACATTTTGCCTGGACTGCCCTTTTCTTTCTTCCTTTGTCTTGTCTTTTTTTCTGCCTTTCAAACACCTATTCATACTTCAAAACGCACTATTGTCATCTCCTTTAGTGAGACCCCTTCCCAACTCCATCAGGAAGTCTTGATGGCTCCCTCCTTTGTGTCTCCTAGATATGGTACTTCTATCCAAGCTCCATAACACTTCAGTGCTGGTTCTCCAGTTGAACCTCCAGGCCTTACTCTAGGTAAAAGTCTGGGCAGTTCCCTAATGTTAGGCAAATGGATTGTTTCTAATTTTCTTCTGTTCCTAACAAAGCTGCCTTGGACGTGCTTGTACTTGTCTCCTTGGGCACTTGTGCAAGCAGCTCTCAAGAGGAGATTCCTGGAAGGGCAATTACTGGGTCACAGGGTTTGTGCATCTTCACCTTTACCAAGTATTCCTTAGTTGTTTTCCAAACTGGTTGTACTGATATATACCACCAGCAGCAATGAATAACACCTTCTGACTTTCCCACATTCTTGTCAACACTTCATGTAATCAAACTAAATATTTTTAACTGATGGCAGTGAAATAATATCTCATCGTTATTTTAATTTTCATTATCCTAATCACTAATGAGGTAAAAATCTTCCTATAACCCACTCAGGTTTCCTCTTCTGTGAATTGCCTATTCAGAAATATCCTTTATCTGTTTTTCTGTTGGGTTGTCTTTTTCTTACTGATTTGTAATTTTTATATATTCTGGATACTAACTACTGTGCAGAAGTTTCAAATTTTAATATAATCAAATTTATCAATCTTTTTCTTTATGGTTTAAGCTTTTTACATATTGTTTAGCAGATTCTTCCCCATCCCAAGTTCATGAGATATTCCATATATTTTCATCTAAAACTTGGAGAGTTTTACTTTTCACATTTAGGTCTTTAATCCTTCTAGAATTTTTTTTTTTTTTGGTAAGATATAAAGAAAGGATCTACTTTTATCTTTTCCCATATGTATAAACAGTTGGTCCAAATCTTCTAATTGAATATTTCACCATTTCCCAATTGATTTGAAATGTTGTTTTCCATTGACCTTTTATTTTATTCCATTGGTCTATTTCAAAGGTCAGCAAAATTTTTCTGTAAAGGGCCAGACAGTAAATATTTTATGATTTAGGGCCATAGAGTCTCTGTCACTATTTCTCAACTTTGCTGTTGTAGTGCGAAAGCAAGTAATGAATGTGGCTGTGTTCCAATAAAACTTTATCTACAAAACAGGCAGCAGGCTGCATTTGGCACACAGGCCATAGTTGGATGACCCCCAGTCTATTTATTTACACTTGCACCAATATGGTACTGTTTCGATTATGGTAGCTTTATCCTTTATCTTTCTGTTTGGTAGAATCAGCTTCCCCTCCTTGTTCTTAAAAATTGTCAAAGCTATCCCTGGCCCTTTATCCTTCCATATAAATAGGATCACCTTAGAAATTCCATCAAAATCCTTGATTTGAAGGGAGGAGGGATTTCTTCCATTTTACTTTTCTAACTTCTTGAACTGGACAGTTAACTCTTCAATTTTCAACCTTTCTTCTTATTATACATTTTCCTTTAGCTATTGTCTTATGTAACTTACAGGTTTGGCTGCTATTATTTTCATTGTCATTGTTATGAATACTTTCTAACACCTATTGTGATTTCTTGTTTGAACTATGGATTATTTAGAAGTGTGCTTAAATTGTCCAAATGTAAGGGAATGGTGAAGTTTGTCTACTGTTTAGTTATTAATTTCATATTTAATTGCATTGTGCTTGGAGAATCTGATCTAATTATACAAACTGGCATTTATTGAAACTTGCTTTGTAGCCTAGTACCTGATAAAATTTTATAAACATTCCAGAGTGCTTGAAAGAATGTATGTTCTCTAGATGTTGGGAGTCAAATTCTGTATTCTTTCATTTAGCTCAAATGTATTACCATTACTGTTTTAAACTTTCCAACATGATTATAGATTTCTCAATTTTTCCTCATAGTTCTGTAGATTTTTGCTCTCTCTACGTATATTTAAGGCTATGTGATTGCATGCTGCTGGGGTTTCTGAGGAGGCCTCCAATAAGTAACACCCTATTTCCTGCCTGTGTCTGGATATATTGAGAAATAAAACAGAAAGTAAAGATACAGGTCAAAGCATCACCTGTTGCTGTTAGAGGTTAAGGTGGAAGACACGTCCTGGTGTGAGAACTAAATGGGCTTGTGAACAAACTCAAAAGGGGCGGTATACCCCCCCCCACCCAACTGCAGACAGCTCTAGACCAGGGCAGTACTCCTCTAAGAGGAGCAAGGCACCTGAGGAAAAGTGAACACACACTCCCTGAAGGCAGCTTACTTCCGAGAGGGAGAAGGCGAGGGCAAAGCTGACTGCACGTACGTACCAACCAGACAGGTTACTCCTGAGGGCAGAATGAGTCAGGTGGCAGAGAGAGGTATGGGACGTGCTTCAGATAAATCTCTCCTCATGGAAGCTAGGAGCAAAAAGGTGTTCTCTTTAGCATACGCTTACAAGTTTAAAATTTTTTCATCTTCCTGGCAAATTATTTTTTCTATTACTGTGTATTGACTTTTCTTTATGACTAATACTACTTTTTGACTTAAAAAACTATTTTGTGTGACATTAAAGAAGCTACATGACAACTTTTTTTTTTTTTTTGCTGAGAAAGATTCACCCCAAGCTAACATCTGTTGCCAATCTTCCTCTTTTTGTATGTGAGCTGCCACCACAGCATGGCCACTGACAAGTGGTGTAGTTCCACGCCCGGGAACCGAACCCAGGCCGCTGAAGCGAAGCATGACAAACTTAACTGCTAGGCCGTGGGGTCAGCCCCTCAGCCCTTTACTTTCAAACTCTCTGTGTCATTACATTTCAGTTGTGTCCTTTTCAAATAGCATACAGCTGAAATTTTGGTGATGGTGGTAGGTATTTTCTTTTGAAAATGTTTAAACCTATACGATAATCACCACTATACCACTAAACTAAGATTTGCCAGTTGTTCAAGTCTTGCCAAAATATATGTGTGTGTGTGTGTATCTTTTTTAACAAGTCATCTATTCTACACGTATCATGACACTTCACTCCTAAATATCTCAACACACATTTCCAAAGAACAAAAACATTTTTTATACAACTATATTACCATTATGACACCTAGGAATATCAACATTATAGTAACACCTTGTTATATTGAAATTTTCCCAGCTGGTTTTTCCCCTTTGATTTAGGATCCATTCACAATTTATGTATTGCATCTGGCTACTATGCCTCTTTAGTTTCCATCCACCTAGATATTCCCTCCCCCTTCCTTCTGTTCTCCATTATATTGAATCCTTCATAGATTCCAGGCCTGTTGTCCCGCAATGAGTTTCACATTCTGGATTTGTCAGACTGTTGCCCCCCCATTAGATTCATGTTAAACATTCCTGGTAAGAACATCACATAGGAGATGGTGTATATTGGTGGGTAATGCCAAGCTTGACTCCTTGGTTAAGTTAGTAACTGCCAAATTTTTACATTGTAAAGACACATTTTCTCCTTTCTAACTAAAAAGTAATCTGTGGAGTGATACCTTGAGACCAAGTAAATTATCTTTCACTCAATTATTTTAGCATTCATTGATGATCCTTGGCTTCATAAATGATTACATTGAGGAGTCACAAAATAGTGATTTTTGTGATTACATCATTCCTTCCATATTTGTCAGCTGGCATTCTTTCATAAAGAAAAAATTTCTCCTTCCTCATCCCCATCTCTCTCTCTCTCTCACTCTTGCTCTCCTTACAACTTTATTGAGTTATAACTTTCCATACCACAAATTGCATGTATTTAAAGTGTATAATTTGAGGACTTTTAACCTGTATATACCCCCAGGAAACCATCACCACAATAAAAATATGAGCCTTTCCATCACCCCCAAATTTTCCTTATTTTTCAACCCCTGGCAACCACTGATCTGCTTTCTATCACTAAAAATTTGTTTGCCAAATATGGTAAAGTTGCAAGATACAAAATCAACATACACAAATCAGTTGCATTTCTATACACTAACAACAAAGTAGCAGAAAGAGAAATTAAGAATACAATCCCATTTACAATTGCAACAAAAAGAATAAAATACCTAGGAATAAACTTAACCAAAGAGGTGAAAGATCTGTACACTGAAAACTATAAAACATTGCTGAAAGAAATTGAAGAAGACACAAAGAAATGGAAAGATATTCTGTGCTCTTGGTTTGGAAGAATTAACATAGTTAAGATGTCCATACTTCCTAAAGCAATCTATAGATTCAGTGTAATCCCTATCAAAGTTCCAACAACATTTTTCACAGACATAGAACAAACAATCCTAAAATTTGTATGGAACAACAAAAGACCCCAAATGGCTAAAGGAATCCTGAGAAAAAGAACAAAGCTGGGGGTATCACACTCCCTGATTTCAAAATATACTACAGAGCTATGGTAACCAAAACAGCATGGTACTGGTACAAAAACAGACATGCAGATCAATGGAATAGAATTGAAAGCCCAGAAATAAACCCACGCATCTATGGACAGCTAATCTTCGATAAAGGAGCCAAGAACATACAATGGAGAAAGGAAAGTCTCTTCAACAAATAGTGTTGGGAAAACTGGATAGCCACGTGCAGAAAAATGAAAGTACACAATACACAAAAATTAACTCCAAATGGATTAAAGACTTGAATGTAAGACCTGAAACTATGAAACTTCTAGAAGGAAACATAGGCAGTATGCTCTTCGACATCAGTCTTAGCAACATATTTTCAAGCACCGTGTCTGACCGGGCAAGAGAAACAGTAGAAAAAATAAACAAATGGGACTACATCAAACTAAAAAGCTTCTGCACAGCAAAGGAAACCATCAACAAAATTAAAAGACAACCTAACAATTGGGAGAAGACATTTGCAAACCATACATCTGATAACGGGTTAATCTCAAAAATATATAAATAACTCACGCATCTCAACAACGAAAACCTAACAACCCGATTAAAAAATGGGCCAAAGACCTGAACACACATTTCTCCAAAGAAGATATACAGATGGCCAACAGGCACATGAAAAGATGTTCAACATCATTAACTATCAGGGAAATGCAAATCAAAACTACAATGAGATATCACCTCATGCCCGTCAGAATGGCTATAATTAACAAGACAGGAAACAACGAGTGTTGGAGAGGATGTGGAGAGAAGAGAACTCTCATACACTGCTGGTGGGAGTGCAAACTGGTGCAGCCACTATGGAAAACAGTATGGAGATTCCTCAAAAAATTAAGGATAGAACTACCATATGATCCAGCTATTCCACTGCTGGGTATTTATCCAAAGAACTTGAAAACACCAATGCCTAAAGATACATGCACCCCTGTGTTCATTGCAACGTTATTCACAATAGCCAAGACTTGGAAGCAACCTAAGTGCCCCTCAAGGGACGAATGGATAAAGAAGATGTGGTATATATACACAATGGAATACTACTCAGCCATAAGAAACGATGAAATCCAGCCATTTGTGACAACATGGATGGACATTGAGGGTATTATGCAAAGTGAAATAAGTCAGAGGGAGAAGGTCAAATACCATATGATCTCACTCATTAAGTAGTAGATAATAACAACAACAAACAAACACATAAAGACAGAGATTGGATTGGTGGTTACCAGAGGAGAAGGGGGAAGGGAGGAGGGGGAAAGGGGTGATTGGGCACCTATGTGTGGTGATGGATTGTAATTAGTATTACATCATGAGAACATGATGTAATCCATGCAGAAATAGACGTATAGTGATGTACACCTGAAATTTATACAATGTTATAAACCAATGTTACCACAATAAACAAAAAATTTTTTTAAAAAGTATAAAAGCAAAAAAATAAATAAAAAAATAAAGATTTGTTTGCATTTTCCAAAATTATACATAAATGGAGTCATATTCTAGACACTCTTTTTTTCCTGACTTCTTTTCATTTAGCATAATGATTTTGAGATCCATCCATGTTCCTTTTTATTGCTGAGTAGTATTCTATTGTGTGAATATACCACAACATTTTTGTCCATTCACCTGTGGATGAACATTTGGGTTGTCTCTGGTTTCAAGCTATTACAAATAAGCTGCTATGAGTATTCTTGTACAAGCCTTTGTCTTGGCAAAAGTCTTTATTTCTCTTGGGAACATACCTTGGAATGGAAGGACTGGGTCGTATGGTATGTATATGTTTAAACTTTTAAGAATCTGCAAACTGTTTTCCAATGTGGATGTACCATTTAACATCCCCAGCAGTAGTATATGGAAGTTCCAGTTGCTCCACGTCTATGTCAATACTTGAGATCGTCAGTCTTTTTTATTGTAGAAATTCTAATGGGTGTATAGTGATATCTATTAGTGGTTTTAACTTGTATTTCCCTGTTGAGTAATGGTGTCAAGTATCTTTTCATGTGATTAGTGGCCATTCATAAATTTTCTTTTGTGAAGTGTCTGTTCAAATCTTTCACCTTTTTTTGTTGTTGTTATTAAGTTTCTTCTACTCTTATTTATCAAATGGTAAGACTGCCTTTTATATTCTGGATACAGATCCTTTGTCTCATATATATATATATATATATATATGAAATTAGAGAGTAGATATATATATATATATATGGTAAATATTTTCTCCCAGTCTGGCTTGTCTTGTTATTTGCTCTACAGTGTCTTTCAAAAAGCAAAAGTTTTTTTTGTTTTTATGAAGTCCAATTTATCAATTTTTTTCTTTTATGGTTTATGTCTTTACCTATCTAAGAAATATTTGGCTGACCTAAGGTTATAAAGATTTTCTCTTTAACAATTTGTAGTTTTAGGTTTTATATTTAGATATATGATTCATTTTAAGTTTATTTTTATGTATGGTGTGAGGTAAAGGTTGATGTTCATTTTTTCACATATGGATATCCAGTTATTGTAACACCATTTCTTTAGAAGATTTTCCTTTCCCCATTGAATTGTCTTCACATCTTTGTTGAAAATATATTGAATTTATATTTGTGTCTTTATTGCTGGACTCGCTGCTGTCCTATTGATCTATATGCTTACCATTTTGCCAATACCGACTATCTTGATTATTGAAGGTTTATAGTAAGTCTTGAAATTAGAGAGTATAAGTCTTCCAACTTTTTCTTCTTTTTAAACATTGCTGTGGTTATCCTAGGTCCTTTGTATTTTCCTATAAATTTTAGAGCCAGTTTGTCAATTTCTAGAAAATAGCCTGCTGGAATTTTAATTGGGATTGTGTTTACTCTGTAGATCTATTTGGGGAGAATTGCAGTCTTAACAATATTAAGCCTTCCAATATATGAACAGGATAAATCTCTCCATTTGCATGTTGGTCTTCTTTAATTTCTTTCAGCAATGTTTTCTAGTTTTCAGTTTGGAGGTCTTGGATGGCTTTTGTTATATTCCTGAGTATTTCAGGTTCTTTGATGCTATTGTAAATGTAGCATCAATAAATATTGTAAATATTGAAAATAAAATTTTAAAATTTTATTTTCCACTTGTTTGCTACTGGTATACAAAAGTACAATTGGTTTTTGCAGGTTAACCTTGTAACATGTGACTTTGCTAAATTCACTATTATTAGAGTTGTTTTGTAGATTCCATTGAATTTTCTTTATAAGCAATCATATTATGTGCAACGGGGGCATTTTACATCTTTCCCCACCTTAATGCCTTTTATTTATTTTTATTGCCTTGTTGCAATGGCTAGGACTTCCAGTACAAGGCTGAATAGAAGTAATACAAATGAAGTCTTGGCCTTGCCTCATCTTAGGGGGAAAGAATTTAGTCTCTCATCATTAAGTATGATGTTAGCTGTGAGTTTTTTGTAGCTACCCTTTATCAGATCGAGGAAGTTCCACAGTTTGCTGAGAGTTGTAAATATCATTCTTTCTGCATTTACCCGCCGGTATTCTATTATAAAGAAGAACCTTCTCCTTTTTCACCCTTCTCTCTCCATCTCTCCTTTTTAAAAAATATTACTATTAAATTATGAATTATTTTATTCCATTTGTTGTAAACCATTTTCATCTTTCTGCTCAAGTTATCCCAATTTTGGCCACTGGGAACCCTTTCACGTCAACTTCTGTGTCCTTTTAACATGATCCCATTAATCTTTGAGCAGTTCCCTGCTTAACAGCACAATAGATGGGCCAAGTTCACCTTGTGCTTTTCTTGCCGCAGACGTGGAATCGTGAATTTCTCTAAGCAACTGTACCTTCTTTTAGTGAGGAATAATATTTAGAAACCAAAAGATGGGTGCTAAGCATATTCATTGCTACCTTATATATCATAGCTTCTAGATACTGTCAGAAGACAGAACTAATACATAAACACACACACAAACCATTTCTACTGATAACTCCAAATAAAATCTAATACTTCAGGGCTATTCCTTACTTCTTCCTATTCCATATTTGATTCTCTCTTCTCCCACAAATCATGTTTTCCCAAACATAATATTTTTACTTTTCTCTGTCCTACAATACTACTCTCTTTATTGGGTTACCACAACATCCCACATGACCAACACATTTGTGCATGGGAATAGTAGAAGGCACCTAATGAATCCTCTGAGTTCCAGACATAGTCCTCCTTGTTCCCATTATATAGAAGAAGAAGGAGGAAGAAGAAGAAGAAGGAGGAGAAGGAGGAGAAGGAGAAGGAGAGGGAGGAGAAGGAGAAGAAGAAAGGAGGAGAAAAAGAAAAAAGAAGTAGAAGAAGAAAGAAAGAAGAAGAAGAAGAGGAAGAAGAAGAGGAAGAAGAGGAAGAAAGAAGAGGAAGAAGAAGACGAAGACGAGGAAGAAGAAGACGAAGACGAAGAAGACGGAGGAGGAGGAGGAGAAGAAGAAGAAGAAGAAGAAGAGGAAGAAGAAGAGGAAGAATAAGAAGAAGAAGAAAACAAGAAAAGAAGAAGAAGAAGAAAAACCAACTTCCTTTTGCTAATTCAAACCAGTCATCCCAGCCAACAGAATAACTCCCTCCTCTGAGACTTGAAAGGCCCCAAATGGACATTGGGAAGTCTCAGCTTCCAATTTAACCATTTTCCATGGTGAAAATATTTCTACCTTGGTCATTATGACCTCCAATCCCATAGAGCCCAAGAATGCATGGACAGAAAGCAAAAAGTCTTAAGTGGGTTATTTAGATATAAAAGTAAAAGAGGCCCTTCTATCTCCACCCCTCATTTCCTAGATTCATGCATTATGGCCATGGAAGATAGCACTATATAGAGCTTTCTGGTCACGCCCTTGGACAACATCCTAACCTTGCAAAATGTCCCTAGTTGGTTCCATGAATGACCTTTAGCAGGCCATTTCATCATTTCAAGCCATCTGCTTGTAGGTAATGTACCACGTGGGAAGGCCTGTAAAATCTGAAGCCATGAACCATTGCCACTCTCCCTTCATTGTAAAATATTTTCTTTGATTGGAGATGATGTTGTATGGAATGCCATGTCAATGAATAAGATTTTTTTTTAAGTCCATGAATGGTGATGCTGGCATTAACTTTACTGGCAAAGAAGATAAATCCATCTCTTAAATACATATCTATTCTTATGAAAACAAATCACTACCCCTCAATGATAGAAGGTGTCTATCAACCTGCGATCAGGTGGCTAGCTACTATCCATAGATAATGGTGCCATAGTGGGGACTCAATGTTGCCTTTTGCATTGGCAGGTATCATTTAGCAGTAGTGATAGCCAGAGCTTCCTTGGTGAGGGCAAGTGCATGCTGTTGCATGCATGAATAACCTCCATCTTTCCACCACGTTAACTTTTTTCATGGGTCCCTTGAACAAACACCAGCGTGGCTAAGGAAGGAGGCTGAGTGACATTCACAGGATGGGTCACCTGGTCCACTTGATTATTGAGTATCCCCTCCACAGTGGATGCCCTCTGGTGGGCAACTCTCTTCATATTTTGCCTATTACAAAAGATCCACCCACATTCCTGTCTCCCGAATCTCCTTATTGTCAATCTTCCAATCTTGTCCTTCCAAGTCCCCAGTCAGCTGGCCAACCTATTAGTAACTGCCCATAAATCATAAGTTACTGTAGATTCATACCTCAAGTCATCTTCCTTTCCACACAGAGGTCAACAAGATGTATTTCCAGATGTTCTGCCCTCTAGGGGATTTCCCTTCACCACAATCTTTCAGGGCATTCTTGAATGGTTGCATTGCCATGCAGGAGCCATCCGTGTCTAGACAGCACCAGTATACTGTGCAGTATATTTTTAAATTGGGCCTGAGATTATTCATCCTCAGTTATTTGGTCATAAAAAAAAAATGCTCCATAAGGTTATAGCTATGGGTTGAGAGCGCGGTGGCAAAGGAGGAGGAGTAAATGCCATGAGAGTCTAAGGCACCTGCTCACGTAATTTGTGCATGCTGCACCAACCACTTCCATTTAACACACTGCACATGTCCAATTTTATGATTTAATGGATCAGAGAATATCCACCATATGATGGGTGTTTCAGATCACGTAGTTACTTAGTGTCTCTTGGTAAGACACTCAATTTACATCAGAGAATACTAGCAAGCCAGAGCTGCTTTTTGTAGTTATTAGCAGCAGATGAATAGCCTTACTCAAAATCCGTAGGAGTCTATGCTGTGATTCTCACATTGGGCCTTACTAGAGGCCCCATAATCATCCCTATCTACCATAGACACATTATTACTGCTGGAACTGCTAGGTCATAAGGCCCAAATAGCAGGGAAACTTGCACTTTGGTTTAGATTTAGAGTTTCTTGCTCTAGGACTCATTCAAAACTGACAGTTTTACAAATTACCTGGTAAATAGATCCAGAGTGGTACATTTAAATGAAATATATGTTTGCCTCTAGAACCTAAAATGCCCCTTCAAGTGCTATGCCTTTTTCTTCATGGTGGGCAGTGCAAGGTACAGCAATTTGTCTCTCACTTTGTAGGAGGATATCCCGACATGATCTAGGCCAATAGCATTTTTTACTGGTTTTGCTGTCTCCTGAAGTTTCATGGGGTTTATCTCCCATCTTCTGGGATGCATGTGTTTTATTAACACATTTAAGGTATGCGATACTTCCTGCTCACTAGATCTAACTAGCATAATATCATCATTGCAATGACCAGAATAATGTTCTGTGGAATATCAAGATGCTCAAGATCCCTTAATTCCATATTATGACAGAGAACAGGAGAGTTGACATGACTCTGAGCAAAGACGGTGAAAGTGTACTGCTGACCCTGCCACATGAAAGCAAACTGCTTCTGAATATCTTTACTGATGGGAATAGAATAGAAAACATCAGCCAAGTCCACAGCTGCCAGAAGATCTGTTGACTTTCTCCAGTAAATATACTACATTAGGATAGCAGCTTAGATTAGAGTTACTACATGATTAAGTTTCATTTTCAAAACTCCATATAACTTTTTCAGCAGCCACATGTGTGAATTATAGGTAGATGCTATAGGAATCACCACCCCCTGCGTTTTAAAAGCCCTTGATGGAGAACATAGATCTGAAATTTCCTTGTAGAAGGGCATTTTCAAGGACTTCTTTTTGGCCCATTGTACACTAACATTTTCACGCCACAGATCAGAGAACCAATGTGGAGATTCTACTAGTTATGAAGCATGTCTAAGCTCCAATACACATTCTGGGGCTGATGAAATAACTATAATTGGGTTATTTATTTCACTGGACTCATCACGAGAAGATCTTGAGTCAGAACTCCATCTATCACCTAACATTGGTAAGTCTCCACTCTTACCAGTGAACTCTGCAGGCATTTTGGAACACTAGAGATTAGAATCAGCTCAGAGCCAATGTCTAAGAACGCTCAGAAGTTCTGAATATTTCTCTTTCACCAGTACACAGTCACCCTGGTAAATGGTTACTAGTTTCTCAGGAAAAAATTTGAAGAAATATTCATAGTATATTACACGTGAAAACATTGAAGGGCCCTTTCCCAAAGGGACTCAGCTTTCTTCTCAATGAAGATACTCTAAGTCTTTTTGAATTGAGTTATGTCTGAGAATTAGGTAAGAGGCTATGAAACCCCACTACAGTGTCTTGAGTCATGTTGTTGCCCAACAGACCTAGAATACTTCCACTTATATATTTCAATTAGCACCTTAGCAGATTGCTATCCATTCTATTCCTGTGTGAGCCTGATTAATTTGCCATCATACAGATCCATGTGAGTAAAAATATAGATTGCCCCTCTATCCCAGCAGCTTATAATGGTAATTTTGTCCAACATGTCTCTGAAGGCTGAGCACCACCACCAGGCCTCTACCATGCCAGGATCTGTTATTTCCACTGAAATCAGAGAACCCAGTTCTATTGCAACACCTGCCACCATGATCTCTGGCCCATAGCAAATAGCCACAACACTTTTTCAATAATTCTGGTGCTCTCCTCAGCAAAGCAGTTCCTATATCTTAATGAAAGGGATATCCTCTAGAACCTCCTGGGGGATAGTTAAGCATTTCCTGAGCATTTAGACTCCTTTCTCTACATTATTGATCTAGGTTAGCTATTTGAGTATGATCCATGAATCAAAACTTATTCTAAGTGCATAATCCCAGGCCCAGCCCAGACCTACAGAATCAGAATGTGTATTTTAACAAGATTGCCAGATGATTTTCTGCATATTCAAGTTTGAGAAACCCTACTGTATGCTATTGTTGAGTCCAGGCTATAGTTAAGTACCACTTCTAGGTGTTTGAGTCAATATATTAAATCTAGAATCCCTGGTGAGTGCTCCAATATCAGTAAATTCAGTCCAATATAATTTTATGTTTTATATTCCTAGGTCTCACACCTTCAGAATCCACTCCCATACATTCTGCCTACAAGGAAACAAACACCTTAAAATATGACCTGGCAGAGAGGAGCCAGGGGCAGAGCCACCCCTAGGGTATGCAGGGTCCTGGGCAGATACAGTAGGGCTCTTGTCTACATGAACAATTTAATTTAAAAATGTATTGCAAAATTCATGGGCACGTGTGAGTTGAAGTAATTTATAATATATGCACAACTCTTTGGAGGAACCTGTTTATATTGAAACAATGTATATCTCTTTGCCTTTGTAGTTCCCTAAAACCATTTATCTAATGCTGGTTACATAATTACTCATGATATTGCATCATCCATCATGCTGTGAAGGGGGTAGGTGGCCACCCAGCAAGCCAGCAGTGAAAGGTGCACAGGGTAAAGGACGCCTGCTGTCACCCCTGCCACCCTTGGCAGCACCACAGTCAGAACACTTTCAAGCAAGAGCCATGTAATGAGTCTGTGTAAGAGGCACCAGTCCAAAGGTCAGCTCTCTGGTAGCCTAGAGCTCTGAACTCATCCTCTGTCTGATGTGAGTGAGAGTCATCCAACAGCAGCGTATCAGCACCATTCTGATCTGGTGGCCCAATCCTGGATGTAGGTTATAGGGTCAAAAAATGCCTCAAAGGGGATAAATGGGGACCGTGGCCCATGCAGCTCCCATCCCAGGCTCAGAGCTCCCTGCCCAGATTGCGCTGTTGGCTCCAATGATCCCAGGCACTGAAGAGGGTGTAGAAAATTTTGAGTAAGGTGCTTCCACCTTTCAGGACCATGTAGGACCTGATCTGGCCTAGGACACCTTGCCTGGATGGCACTACCAGCTCCAGCCAGTTCCAGCTACCGAAGGGGGAGTTAGAAAATTATGATTCTGGTGACCTAAAGTCACACAGAAATATGTGCAGGCTGTGGTGTTCTGCCTGTACAGCATTGCTGGTCCTAGCTGGTCCCAAGCACTAGAGCGGGCCTAAAAATGTTCAGAAAGGCACTCCAAAGCATGTCTCTTCTCCCACCTTTACTGCAGGGCCTAGAGTAGGGGCCCTGCTTGTCTGGATCTAAGGGCAGGACTAGCCAGGGGAATAAATATCCTGATCCCTCTTCCCAGAGATGCTACCATTCGCCACCCTCACAGTGACTGAGTCCAACCAGAAGCCAGATGACAAGTGAGCTTGAGTGACGCAGTCTATGGAGGTTGGCCTCCTGGGACAAAAAGCAGGGTGCAGAAAGGTGGCAGTAGTCTGGAGAAGCACACTGAAAATATCCAGCATAACAATCGACAATTACAGCTATACTTTTTTTCGTTGCACTTCGCTTTATTGCACTTTGTGGATGTTGCATTTTTTACAAATTGAAGGTTTGTGGCAACCCTGCATCGAGCAAGTCCATTGGCACCATTTTGCAAAAGAGCATTTGCTCACTTCATGTCTCTGTGTCACATTTGGTAATTGTCACAATATTTCAAACTTTTCCATTATTATATATTTCTTATGGTGATCTATGATCAGCAATCTTTGATGATACAATTGTAATTGGGGGTGCCATGAACCACACCCAATAAAACTGCAAAGTTAATCAATAAATGTTGTGCATGTTCTCTCTGCTCCACCAACCAGCTGTTCTCCCATCTCTCTCCCTCTTCTTGGGCCGCCCTATTCCCTGAGACACAACTATATTGAAATTAGGCCAGTTAATAACCCTACAATGGCCTCTAAGTGCTCAAGTGAAAGGAAGAGTCACATGTCTCTCACTTTAAATCAAAAGCTAGAAATGATTCAGCTTAGTGAGGAAGGCGTGTCAAAAGTTGAGATGGGCCAGAAGCTAGGCCTCCTGTCCCAAACGGTTTGCCAAGCTGTGAATGCAAAGGAAAAGTTCTGGAAGGAAATTAAAAGTGCTACTCCAGTGAACACAAGAATGATAAGAAAATGAAACAGACTTATTGCTGATAGGAGAAAGTTTTAGTGGTCTGGATAGATCAAACCAGCCACAATATTCCCTTAAGCCAAAGCCTAATCCAGAGCAAGGCCCTAACTCTCTTCAATTCTGTGAAGACTGCGAGAGGTGAGGAAGCTGCAGAAGAAGTTTGAAGCTAGCAGAGGTTGGTTCCTGAGGTTTAAGGCAAGAAGCCATCTCCATAACATAAAAGTACAAGGTGAAGCAGCAAGTACTGATGTAGAAGCTGCAGCAAGTTATCCAGAAGATCTAGCTAAGATAATTAATAAAGGTGGCTACACTAAACAACAGACTTTCAATGTAGATGAAACAGCCTTATATTGGAAGAAGATGCCACCTAGGACTCTCACAGCTAGAGAGGAAAAGTCAATGCCTGGCTTCAAAGCTTCAAAGGACAGGCTGATTCTCTTGTGAGGGGATAATGCACTGGTGACTTTAAGTTGAAGCCGTGCTCATATATCATTCCAAATATCCTAGGGCCCTTAAGAATTATGCTAAATCTACTCTGCTTGCACTCTATAAATGGAACTACAAAGCCTAGGATCACAGCACATCTGCTTACAACATGGTTTACTGAATATTTTAAGCCTACTGTTGAGACCTACTGCTCAGGAAAAAAAAATATTCCTTTCAAGATATTATTGCTCATTGACAATGCACCTAGTCACCCAAGAGCTCTGATGGAGATGTGCAAAAAGAGTAATGTTGTTTCCATGCCTGCTAACACAACATCCATTCTGCAGCTCATAGATCAAGGAGTAATTTTGACTTTCAAGTCTTATTATTTAAGAAATACATTTCATAAGGATATAGCTGCCATAGATAGTGATTCCTCTGATGGATCTGGACAAAGTAAATTGAAAACCTTCTGGAAAGGATTCATCATTCTAGATGCCATTAAGAACATTTGTGATTCATGGGAAGAGGTCAAAATATCAACATTAACAGGAGTTTGGAAGAAGTTGATTCCAACCATCATGGATGACTTTGAGGGGTTCAAGACTTGCAATAGAGAAAGTAACTGCAGATGTGGTGGAAATAGGGAGAGAACTAGAATTAGAAGTGGAGCGTGAAGATGTGACCGAATTGCTGCAATCTCATGATAAAACTTTAATGGATGAGGAATTGCTTCTTATGGATGAGCAAAGAAAGTGGTTTCTTGAGATGGAAGCTACTCCTGGTGAAGATGCTGTGAAGATTGTTGAAAGAACAACAAAGGATTTAGAATATTGCATAAACTTAGTTGATAAAGCAGCAGCAGAGTTTGAGAGGATTGACTCCAATTTTGAAAGAAGTTGTACTTTGGGTAAAATGCTATAAAACAGCATTGCCTGCTACAGAGAAATCATTCTTGAAAGGAAGGATTTGCTGCAATTGATGTGGTAAACTTCATTGTTGTCTTATTCTAAGAAATTGCTGCAGCCACCTCGGCCTTCAGCAACCACCACCCTGATCAGTTAGCAGCAATCAACATTGAAGCAAGACCCTCCACTGGTGAAAAGATTACAACTTGCTGAAGGCTCAGATGATGATTAGCATTTTTTTATCAATAAAGTATTTTTTAATTAAGGTATAAACATTTTTCTAGGCATAATCCTATTGCATACTTAATAGACAACAATATAGTGTGAACACAATTTTTATAAGCAATGGCAAACCAAAAAATTTCATGCTACTAGCTTTATTGTGATATTTGCTTTATTGCAGTGGTCTGGAACTGAACCCAGAGTATCTCCAAGGTATGCCTGTATTTTTCATCATCCCTTTGATAATATTAGTCCATTGTCTTCTCATCTCTGTTATTGCTAATAAGAAGTTGATTTCAGTTGAATTATTCCTTTATAGATATTCTGGGTAATTTTCTAAGCTCTATATTCTAGTTCACTCTTTCTCTCTCCAACTGTATTAAATCTGTCACTTTAATAGTTCATTGAATTTTTCATTTCAATGACATTTTCATTTTTAGAAATTCTATGTTTTGCCTTTTAAAATAGTGCATTTCTATTGTTTCTATTCTTTCTTTTATCTTTATAATTATTTGATTATTTTCCAGTTTTATTGAGAAATAATTGGCATACCTCACTGTATAAGTTTAAGTTATACAGCATGATAGTTTGATTTACATATATTGTGAAATGATTACCACAATAGGTTCAGCTAACATCCATCTTCTCATATAGATACAACAGAAAGAAAAGAAAGAAAAAAGGAAAAGAAATTCCTCCTTTGTGATGAGAACTCTTAGAATATACTCTCTTAACTTTCCTATATGTACAATTTTTAGGTGAAATTTTTTAAAAATATGTTTACTGGCTCTTGTTCATGATAATTTCCTCGTGTGTTTTGTAATTTTTAATTGTGAGTTTATCTTTAGTGGGACTGTACTTTCTATGCAAGTTCTGTATAACCTGAGTTATGGAGATAATCCCTCTAGAGTGGTCCCACATTTACTTTGCCAAACAAGTTAGAGTTATCGCTAGCCAAGTTCCAAATTTTATGTTAATTTCCCAGCCTTGGGAGCCATATGTTCTTGAGCCACATGATTCAATAACATTTAGATTCCAATCTTGTGCATGCTGCAGGCTTGGCCTTTAATTTTTAATAAAAGAAGTGTTCTTCTCACTCAGCATTCCTGAGAGTGACAAGCTTTTTGCCATCTTCATAGATGGCCTTCTATCTCTCCGTGGTTATAAAAACCTAAACTTAATTCTTGGTCTGAAACTGTACCATCCCTGCAGACTCCCTTACCATTCTCCCTCACACACATCCCCACCACCACCTCTCTTCTGTCCCAACTCCTGCAATGTCAACTTCAGTGCTTACAGCTCTAACTTTCAGGGTTTTGTTTGTTTTCTGTTTGTCTGTCGGTTTGTTTGTAGCACCTAGAGACCTTCTTGCTTTTTCTTCTGAGCTCAGCTCTGCTTTCAAATTTTTTAGTTCTATGTTATCTCGAATTTCTGGGTATTTGTAGTGGGGGAAGTGTCTTGTTGTCTCAGCCCACCAGGTTTCCAGAAGCAGAAGTCCTCACTATCTTTCTATTTCAAACAAATTCAATTTAATTCATCTAAATTTATCAAACATTTATTGAGGACTTAAAATACGTCAATTCATTGCTAGAAATTAGAGATAAAGATGTGAATAAGACTCAGTCCCTGCTTTTAAGAAATTTGCAGTCAAATGGGAAATGCAGGATATTTTAAAATTACAATACAATTTGTTAAGTGCATGTCAATTTTACAGAATAAGCAATGGAGAGGATAGATTGAAAGGATACATGGCAAGAGGCCAGTGACCTGCACAGGGATCATTTGACTAAGAGATTATGGGGGTCCATACTCATGTTTCCATGTGGGAAGTCCTTCCTGACATTTCTTCAGAAATTTCGTGTTTTTCTAAATCCTCAACCTAAGTAATAATAGTTGAGAAATCAGAAAAATGAGAGAAAGTATTATAATTTTCCTATAAGAATTAGAGCTTAACTATTAACATAGAGATATTACTGACTCAAAGAAATCCACTCAACATCAAGTCTAAAGCAAGAGCAGGAAGCACTGAGCCACAGAGTCAAATATCAAAGCTGATGTTTCTGGGAAGTGGGGCAGGAGTATGTAGGAGAGAAGCAATCACCATCTCATCTGTCAGTCTTGTTTATGGCTGTTCACGTGGTATAAGTGTGTTTCTGAGGCCCTGTCTGCTGGTAATGATAAGTCATTCTTGCAAATAGAATAAATATTAGTAAGTTTATATACATAGTATACTTTATACAAATTCTGAGTGTTTGTTGTGCTAAGAAATAAGTTTTGAAATCAAAGTAAGTCTCTAAATGGGCAATTTTGGCATGCAATCTTGTGGGTGCTGTTAACATTGTTAGAAGGTATGAACGTCACATCATTTAAATGCTACCAAATGGTCATTGGCATTTCTAGTGTTTAAATATTCACCATAAGCTATAGTTCTTTGCAAATGTCATGATGTAAGAAACACAAAGAGAAGAATAGATTAATGTTGTTATACAGCGCTCTAATAAAAGACCAGAAACTGATCTAAAATTTGAATTTAGAAAAGCAATATCTATTTCAAAGGCAAAGTGAAAATCGGGGCAAGCAGACAAAATATTTTCATTTTTAAAAAAGGAAAAGAGCTTATTTGAAGCAACATGTTTACTAACACCCAGTTTGAAGATGCTTTTGAATACATCTTCAACCAATCAATTCAACTAACCTCAATACAAGAGGAAAGACATTTTTCTACATCTGGAAGGCTTATCCCAAAACAAAGAGCAAGACTACTGGACAGTGAAATTCATTCTTGTGTGCCTTATAATTTTAAGAATAATTTTTAAATATTAAATATTTGTGATGTTTTTTCAATTTTTAAATGATTTTTACTTGGCATTTATTTTGTGTTAATGTCCCCTTCTTCTAATTTTATCTTCTAATTATTTTATCTCCTAATTATTATCAAGTGTCTATATTAGGTAGAGGTCATTTTTCATGTTATTGAAATACATAATTTTGTCACAGTACTTTGTAAAAAGCATGTATTATGATATCTTTTTCTTCTTTACAGAACACCTTTCAAATGTTTAGTATAACACTATCACAGAAAAACTATTCGTTGTTTATTATGGTGGTCAATCTTTTATTTTTTGTGTATGTGAGGAAGATCGGCCCTGAGCTAACATCTGCCAATCCTCCTCTTTCTGCCAAGGAAGACTGGCCCTGGGCTAACATCCATGCCCGTCTTCCTCCACTTTATATGGGACGCCGCCACAGCATGGCTTGCCAAGCAGTGCGTCGGTGCGAGCCCAGGATCCGGACTGGGGAACCCTGGGCCGCCGCAGCGGAGCATGCGCACTCAACCGCTTGCGCCACTGGGCAGGCCCCTGGTGGTCAATCTTTATTATTTAAAAACACATAAGTAAAATGTTATGAAAAATACAGAATAACGTGATTTGGGGAATTCCTGGGAATTCCAATTTCTTGTTTCTGCATCACAAAAATTGTTATATGTCAAGAATTTGGAAACACTGGCCTGTACCAAGGCAACCATAGTGGAAGTGGAGAGGAAAGAAAAAAATAAAGAGGTTTTTAAGAGGTAAAATCTTCAGGATTTAGTGGCTGATTAGATGTGAGGAATGGGAGAGAAAGAACTCTAAAATAACTTCTAAGTGTCTGGTTTTGTTGACTTGGTTGATGAAGATTTCAGGAAGAAAAGCAGTATGGGATGGTGAGATTGTGGGGATATGGAAAGTTTAAGGAGCCTGAGTCATTGGGCTGGGGATGTCCTCTGGTGTCTGGAGCTCAGCAAAGAGATTGTTCCAGAGACGGAGGCTCGAGACGCAGCAGCAAATAGGTGGGAGTTAGAATCATGGGCAAGTCAGTATTTGTTTCCAACTATTTTGGACTTGTTTAATATGTCTAAAATATAACAGAAGAGGTGGGCGTTGGGAGTAATATGGGATAATTATTTTACAGCTTTCCCAATCTTACACATTATCTTAGTCATTTTGGCAAAAAAATCTGACAGCTGGTTCTGGCTTTTAGCCTCTAGAACTTCCAGAGCTACAGATTTATACACTTCAAAAGTAAAGCAGAAATGCCTTTTGGTTTTACTTTAAATTGAAACCCAAATTTTAGTGAGGGGGAGAAATCTTCTTTACCCATTTTCCTTTAATTACAACAACATTTGCACAAATATAGAGGAAAAACTGATGAAAATAACTTAAATCAACTAGGAAATAATATAGTATAGAATAGGAGAGGAAGAGAGCCCAGCAGAACCACTGTGTTATCTTGTGAGCCACAAGTGCCTCATCCTAATTATTTTTTAAAAATTGAACATCTGTGACTATGTTCCAATTTGTATGATATAGAGCTTAGAGTTAAAAGCAAAGGCTCCAGAGTTAGACAAATCTAGGTCTGAATCCTGACTCCACTGCTTCCAAGCTATGTGACCTTCGGTGAGCTGTGGAATCCCTCTAAGCTTCGGTTTCCGTATGTGAAATGAGTCATCCTTGACTTCTCCCATTCTCTACCCTCCCGCCAGTCATATACTAAACATTTCTTGTATTTGCTACCTTCTCTCCATCCGCTCTGCCACCACCCAAGTCCAGGCCACGGACATCTTCCATATGGACCATTACTACAGCCTCCTAGTTGGTCTCCCCACATTAAATCTTGCTCTCTTGAAATCCCTTCTTGATCCTATAGGGCCAGAGTGATCATTTGAAATCATAGACTTGATCATGGCACTCTACTATTTAAAAGTCTGCAATATCTCCCTATTACCATTAAGGTTTAACACCCACCTGCCCCCCTCCAATGGGGCACCAAACACTCTCTAAGCTCCCTCTGGCCTTCGGGTCTTTGCACAAATTGGAGACAGCCTCCGTCTCCCCCACTCGGTGCACTTTGACTACCTAACCCCCTTTTATCCTTCAAGTCTCAGCTTAGAGGCCACTTTCTCAGGAAGTCTTTCTTCCTCCGTCCCCCAATACTGGATTATGTTCTCTTCATAGGTGTTCCTATAACACAATACACTCTGTTTTTCCTAATTTTATATTAAATTTTTTTGTAATTACTTATTGTCCCAGTCAGGGTTTTATCAGGAAAATAGAAGCTACTCTGTACATTCCAAGTATTAAGAGTTTTTAAGATGGGAAAGTAAGGATTATGCAACCATTGGGGAAGGGAACATCAAGAAAGCCATCGTTAACACTTTCAGCCCAGAGCATTGAAGCACCTGATTCTCAAGAGCACATCTGGGAAACTACAAATGTGTGCATCTCTAGATGCTCCCACCACCTACCTCAGCCTGTAGGCAATTCTCAAAGAGTCCATCTGAAACCTATTTGAAACTTGCATTTCTCTGTGTACCTGCCTACATCTGCCTCTGGAAATAATGTTCTCTCCTTCTCTTCCCTCTTCCTCATGTGAGTGCCTCTCATTGGATGATGTTTCCTGGAGCCATACAGAGGAGATTCTGGGAAATGCAGCTACAAGCTTCTCTTCTACAAAGCAGGAAGATATCAGTGACACTCAGTTGACAACACATGGTTCAGCATGCTTGTCCTATGACCACTGAAAACAGTTATGTTAATGACATTGATGATGAACTTACTAGATATTTTGTTTGTTCTCTGGGCAGTGTCCATTTTCCTGTAAAAATCACAAAAACTAAATGATAATGTACATTCAATATGGTCCATACAATGAGTGTTATGACTGAAGCTGAGTTGTTTGTGTACTTTTTTATGACTGTTAAGTGGATAGGTGAGTCACATCCTTGTGTCCTACACATAACCCACTAAAACCAACAGGTCTCTATAGACCTGAGAAAAAACAGGGCAGTCTTGCACTCTTTCATTCCTGTCAAATGAGCTATAAGTCAAAATGATGCAAGCTGAATCATGTTTTCCAGTAGAGACTAAGTCACCTGCATTACCAACAGCTGAACGACCAGCTTTTTATAGAAAAGGACCACAAATGCCACAATTAACTAAATGCAAATTATGCATCTGTACACAAGTCAGTATAAAGCTTTACAAATGGTATAGACACCAAACAGGGCAATAGAGAAGACAACCAGTGTAGTATAATAATCAATCAAACTGTTAATATCACTTAATGATTTTTGTTATACTTACCACAATGAATAGAAAATTAAATCGTATTTTTCTAGAGAATCTTTGGGTACATTCTGATAGGAATCTTTAAATAAAACTTTGAGGAAACTGAGGAGTTTTTGGTGATTTTTGAGACATAAACCCAGGAATGTATGCTTCTGCTGCCAAGTTGTTGAAGCAAATTCGCTTGCATCAGACAAATGTACAAAACAACAAATAACTGGCCATTTGATATTTGAATTTTGTGTTTTGCTTTCTCAACTGCTGTTCCATAAGCACAAACTGCTGCCTTGTACCCTATCTTCTGCTAGGTGAGCTTTAAAAAAAATTTTGCTTTTAAAATGAACAACCTAACCTTTGTTTGCACTGAAGTTTCCATCATTTTATCTCCTATTACACTGTCTCAGAGTGTCCAGAATGCTCCGATCCTGGCCTGGAATAGTAGCCAGACTCACAAATATACATCATTATGTTGGTCATGAGTCCAGAGATGATCCTTTTGTAGCTGTAGATGAATTGAATTCTCTGACAGAGAAATGTACTTTCTGTTAAAAAAAAAAAAGGCTCTAAAAGAGTGAACAGCTAGAATACTTATAAGTTAAAGAGTTGCTTCTTTTCTCCATAAGCATACTGGAACATAGAGATCCAAATTCATAGTATCTTTCAGAAGTGGCTGCCTTGGTCTAACCATCTCTGGAGTTCCTCTTTGTGAACGGCCTTCAGAATCAGTATAATCAAGGTGATCAATGTCCTTCACTTTATGTTCACAAGACAAGTTTCATTTGTTTGCAGGCCTTCTTTTCTTTCTCTTTCTCTGTCCTCCCCTCCACTCTGTCTGCTGCAGGCCGGTTTTTCCTTCTACTCGGCTGCCCTCATGCTGGAGCCAAATAGGAGGAGTCTGTAAGTACTGGAGGTGAGGACCAGAGGACCAGGACGGTGCAAGCACCTGAGGCTGCCGGGACAGGGAAGGGAGGCTGAGATGGAGCACATCAGGAAGGCAGAGCAGACCCAAGGCTGCGGAATAGCAGCACTGCCCCGACAAACACGATGTTCATATTCCCAAAGTCGCTGACGCCTGGGCAAGTTTTACAAAGTCTCCGTACTTCAGTGTTCTCGTTGTGCAATGAGTGGGTTGGAACGTTAACCTTTCTTCCTCCTGTAACATTCTATGGCTATGTGATATGTAGTGTCTGCTTGCTGAATGAACACAGAGGGTATCATTTACTAAGCCACTAAAATGTAAATATGTGCCGGAGGCCAGTGCGAATTTAGGTAGAGAGAGCATATATATGTATGGTGATGGATAAAAACTAAACAATTGGTGGTGAACACGATGCAGTCTATACAGAAACTGAAATATAATAATGTATGCCTGAAATTTACACAATGTTATAAGCCAATATGACCTCCATAAAATAATTTAAAAAAAGAGGCAGAGCAAATTTAACACCTCCCTTTGAATTCTAATACCACATGCAAAAGGTGAAGATACTGGATCTGATTGGACATATCCTGGGAAGGTCCCATGAAGGAAGTCGGACTTCCAGAGACATCTGAATAATGAGAGAAAGAGAGTCAACAGTACTTTAAAGCTCTGAAAACTTCTGGTCCTCATTAGAGGAGCTCATCCACTCTGCCTTCAACTACTTGCTGGCACCACCTCTTCTCCTCCCAAGTTGCCACGTCAAGTCAACCTTGTTGACTTCCTAGAATTCCCTCCAGCATGGAAACTTTTCTAACTGACTGGCATGACACAGCGATTATTCCTGTTGAGAGCACTGCCCCATATCCAAACCAACAGTCCTCATGCCATCCCGAGTACATCAAAAGCCCCTAACCTGCGGCCAGGATACAATTAATATCAATTTTGGACTCAATGGTCTTGAATGCTGTCCAGGATTTATTTCTCCATTGTGAGTTTGTGCTGTTTAATTTAGATTATAAATTCTAAGAGGGAAGACGCCACATCTGTTTACTTCAACTGGCTTTGCTCTGGATTTGTGCACTTAACAGATTCTCTTTGTATTAACTGTTGAAGGAAAAAGATGGCCTCAGGCTTAATAAAGATTGATCACAGCTCATATCATCCTCCAAAATTATGATTGTGGAGATGATCTCTGCAGACTTTACTGCTGTAACACTCTGTAAACGTAAGAGTACCAAGGCCCCATGGGGGCAGGTGTGTGGAGCCCTGGTACCAGTGTCGTGGTCCAGGCTGCCCTGGGTGGTCACATATTTGAGCTACTCTCTTTTCCTCCTCCAAAGACAGAAAGTGTCCACCTGTGCTTATGTGGGTCTTTCTCCCTAGATTTGACTGTGCTCTGGAGATTCTTCAGGAAGGGATGGGCCAAATCACCTTTCCTGTCTGAGATGCTCAGATTCCTTGCCAATGCTTGTGGGTATAATAGAGGCCAAAGAAAAGGTCCCTACTTTGCAACTGGAGAACATGAGGTCAGGGAGGCACAAAAGAACTCACTCTGGGATCATAGTAAACAGGTGAAATAGAGGAAAATAACCTGAGTAATAGGTCCCATCATCCAATCTGCTGAGGATGGATGGGTGGATAGCTAGATAGAGCTAGCAGAAAGAGACCTTAGTCATCTATGCTAACCTCTTCATTTTATAGGAAACTGAAATCCGGAGAGGAGTAGTGACTTGCTCTTTTATGCTATTGAAAGTCTCTCTGTTTGGCTTCATTCTGATCCTTTGTGCTTCTACTAGAGGTACAGTCAGGCTAATTCTAAAACAACAACAACCCTTCCAGAGTTCTGAGGAGCCAACGAACACTGGTAGGGCCAATATTACCTATTCTGCACCCATCTGCATCAACCTTGTACCCAAAGTCCCAACAAATTAAGTCGGCAAATAAATAAGTAAATTTCAGCTAAATAAATAATGTATTTTAAATTCACAGGCCAATGAAGTCACAGAATAATCTAGAAGGAAGAAGCTAAGCAAAAGCAAATGCTATAAAATACAACTGGAATACTTGCCTGACTATAAGAAAGAAAAAACAAATCCCATATTTCATGTCCAAAGAAGAATCTCATTGATGTAAACACAGTATATATTTTTTTCATTAATTATACTTTTATGTTTGTTTCTTGTCTGGTGATCATTTCCAACCAGCTTATCACATAGTTCACAAAAGCCCAGCTTTAAGACAAATTCCCTCGCCTCCACTTCCAATATTGGTGCCCCTAAGACCCTCTTCTATAGAAATTCTGGAGTCACTGCTGTAAGGGAAACATGTGACACACTCCAGGGTTCTAGGGAAATGGCTGGGGCTGTACTCATTGGGCAAACCCCCTGAAAAAAGTTTGTAAAAACTCAGATGTTTGTGCCATTAGGGCCAGGCTATGAAAAACAGAGTTGTCTCTCCATGCTCATATGATTAAACAACAGAACCCCTAAATAGAAGCCCCTAAAGCTGGGTGACAGAGAGCAGGAGCTGTTATTAAATTCCCCAGTGAACTCAAGATCCCTGCCTTGAAGAACACAGCAACTGACTTGGCTCTCCGTCTGACTGACCTAATGGCATCTGTACAGACGAAACTTTCTCTGTCCTGCCTCTTAGGAGGGCATGTTGCCCGTTGGAAATTTACTCTAGGGTGGTAGGCGGAGAGAGGTGCAGGATCAGCTCATATACTTTATAAGCACTGAAGAGCCTCGATTTACAATGTTTAGTATCTTCCTGGGATGGACGAGTGCTCTGTAAATTGGCCCGTCTCAGCTCGTCAGCCCTGTGTCAGTGTTTGCTGAGTCCTCGAGTCAAAGGCAAGTTGGAACAGTGTGGAGACTTTGGCAAAGGGCTTGCTGCCCCCCTCTCTAGCTCCCTGTTTTAATGAAACAATTCTAGGGTGAGGTTGGCCCTAGGAATTATTTCTCTGACTCATATTCACTTTGCTCTTTTCACACACTCAGAATACAACGACTCTGAGTGCCTCATAGCCCTGGGCAGAGAGAGGCCAGGGTTGGGGCAAAGCTGAGTGGGGCCCCCTCCCAAGGCTGAGAAAACAAACAGGGAGGCGTCTCTCCCAAGCCGATTTCTTTAATCACCCCAAGCTATATGGGGAGACCATTGCCACATACCTCATGAAGACGCCTCAAACTGGTTCTAGCTCTCAAAGATTGGAATAGGCCTACTTAAGACCCACATACACAGCCGATAGAGAATTAAGCTAAGCAAGGAGGGAGGTGGTTGGTTTGGCATCTGTCCTGCTTGTTGGAAAGAGGAGAAAGGGGACACTGCATCTTCAGAGATTTGGGCTAACATAAGAGACACAGAGCGTGGCCCAGGAAAGCTGCCGGACTGTTTAGGGCATCTTGTCCCATGCTTCATCTGTGATAATCTGATTCAGCCTCACCCACCACTGAGGGTACAAAAATGATGAAGACATAATGCCTCCCTTGAGGAAACTCACCATTTAGTAGGGGAGGCAGACACACAGACAGCTTCCGTGTGATTGGTAAGTGCTGAGGCTGATTTATGCGTGGAGCGCTGGTTTGCTTTTCCCAGGGACGCAGGCTGTAACACACACGTCACTCATGCAGGCACACACGTGCATGCACACACACACACACCTGCTCCCTCAGAACATAAGCTCTGTATCGTGATATATCCCCATTCATGACTGGAATAGCAGGAGTATTTCAGGTGGAGCAAGAGAGGCTCCGGAAGCAGAGAGTGAGCCAGTTTGCACAGAAGCCGCCTATGCTCTGCCACTTTGGTGGAGGTGCTCTCACTCGTGAAATTTCACAAACCCTGGCTCACTTGGCCTGAAACAAAAAAGCGAGTGTACAAATCCTGTAAGGTGCACAGCACACTGCCTTCACGTGGTAGCTGTCCTGTCCTCTCACACTCCCTGGGGAGTACACGACAGGTTGTCAGCTATCCAGGGCTCAGGATTCCCAAATTCTCTGCCCTGTTCCTTGATTGATCTTCTATGACTGTGAACAAGTCTCTGCCTTTCTACACCTTGGGAGTTCTTTGAATAAAATGTAGAAATGAAGTTTTGTTGGAAAGTGAATTGGGGATATATTAAGATGATGATGCCAGGTAGCATTCATTCGTTAATTTGTTCCTTCATTATGTCTGCACTTCACAGCAATATTTGGAGGTGTATTATGTATTAATACGTTGATGCAATAGTCATGTATGTGCAGGAGACAAAGATGAGTAAAATGTGCCAGCCCTCAAGGAGTTGGCCCTCAGTGTGAGATCCTGAGTTAATCAATTAACAAAAATTCAAGGAAGAATGACATAGATGCTCTAATAAAAGTGTATCAATAGAATTTCTAGCACCAAGCCTGCATACACTGACTTGGGCTTTTCCCCTCATTTCATCTACATATAGAAGCAGTAGCTGAACAAAAGAATGAAAGAAAGAGCTCAAACCCAGAGGAAGTGGAAAGTGGGAGCTAATGTCATCATAGCCCAAGAGGTTTCTCAGGCCTGCATAGCGGCCCCAGGGACTATGGACTGGTTTTCATGTTTACACCGGTATAGGATAACTGGTCTTGGGCATGCATAAATTTGAAAACTGTAATTGAATCGCCTACATAAAGCTCAGTGACTTGAAGGGCTTCCCAGGTGCTGGAAGGGAACTAGGAAAACTTGACCCATCAACTCGTGGAAGTGGCAAGGAACATTGACATCTACTTGAGGCTTTGATGGAGTTAAGAAAAAAAAAACAAAAGTCCTCCATGAGAAGGCAAAACCCCAGGCCTGTGCCGTGGGAGGGTGCAGAGTCTAGATGTATGCTGTACATACATGCAGGAACCCCGAACCAAGACTTCAACGTAACACAAACACAAATCCTACGCCATTGAAAGCCCTGTGGCTCCAGTAGAAGCAATTGAAAGCCACTTTGTAGAAGCACTTAAGCCAGGGTAGCCAGGATTTCCCCAGGGGGAAAAAGTTGTGCTGAAGATAAGCTCGCAACCAAAATTTATAAACTACATTAAGAAACAAACCATGAATCAAGGAAGTGCATATGGGTATTAAGAAGATGCAACAAACAGACTTAGCACTTCAATAACTGAAGATAATTACACAATTTGAAAAAGATTATAATATACAGATGTTTAAACTGACTAGACAGATAAATGAAGGAATGGAAGCTACACTGACAGCATACAGCCTGGAAATGTAAAAGCAAATTCAATAAAGAACTACATAATATGTTTACAAGTGAAAAATATGGTCACTGAACATAAAAAACTCAATAGGTTACATAGCAGATTTGTTTGGCACCACCTAGAAAAATAATGCACTATTATTTTGAAAGTTGAGCATTCACGTATTCTATATCTCAGCAATTCCATTTCTTGGAACATAACCAAGGGAAACCCAAGATACAAAAATATGATGATGTTTTAAGTAGTGCTGTTCGTAATAGCAAAAACCTGGAAACAACCCAATGCTTGTTGACAGAAGAGTGGATAAATAAACTGTGATATAGTCACACGATGACACAATGGAACACTATGGTGCAGTCAAAACAAATGAATTACAGCTACATACGGCAATATGCATGAATCTTAACAACATAATTGTGAATGAAAAAATAAGTCTGAGAAGACTGTTTCAGCATAGGACCATTTTTATAAAATTACAAAGTTTTTAAAAGTTAAATAAAAACTGAACAATGTGCTTTTTAGGAATATATATATTCTTAAAATATGATTTAAAAAAATTTAAAGCAAATAAATAATACACACAAGTTTCAGGGTAGTGGTTACCTTGAATGAGAGGAAGCATTGGGACCTGATGGGAAGGAAGCACGTATGTAGATGTAAGTTATTGTTAATATTCTAGTCCCTTTGTTTTTTATATCATTAATGAATAGATACATATATAAACAAATAAAAGAGAGCCATGCATTAACAAATGACAAAAGTATATAATGAGCCAAAGATTAACATCAATCTAATTCTGTGTACCTGAGATTTTAAAAATCTGTAGTCAATTAGACACAGCTAAAGATGCTTGGTGAACTGAAGGATAATTGAAATTACACATACAGAGATAAAGAGATGAAATATAGACAAAGAGAGAAATAAAAGGATGGAAATACAAAAAAGCAGTTGAGATATGGAGAACAGAATGAACAGATGCAACATACGTCTGTTAGGCATTCCAGTAGCATAAAATAGAGATACAAAAGCATAAAATAGAGAATAAAGGGAGAGAGGAAATATTTGAGGAGATTATGGCTGAGAATTTTCCAGAATTGAAGAAAGACATAAGACACTGGATTGAAGAAATACACCATGTTCCAAGCAAGATAAATAAAAGCCAGTACAAACCTAGACATTTAATAGTGATTCCCAAGGACATCAAAGATGAAGAGAAAAATCTTAAAAGAAAAGGTAACACAACCCCCCCCAAAAAAGATAACTAGAACAATAAAGAAACATAACAGTTATAAGAGCCTAAAGAAAGAAAACCATTACCCCCAAGACTGAGGGAAAGAGTTGCCATGAGGGAGAGCACAACAGAGGGCATATATTTTGAGCTGATCACAGAAAGCTGTAGAGGATTTGGAGGGTAGAAAGGCAGAGGAAGCATTTCTTGCACGGGTAATAGCTCGAACAGAGGCATAGAGGGTGTATCTGGTTTTTCAGCCTTCCAAAGCAGAGCTTTTCCGGGAGGCTAAGAGCAATTCTGGATATTACAAAATAAAGAGGCCCGAGTGTTGTTTCCAAAGTCATTGGCACTACTTTGCTTTTTGCCTTTCCTCGAGAATATTAGCGCAGCATTGGCATACCCAGGCAGGAGTAAGCCCTGCTCTGGGCCATCTGTGAATGTCCTTACTGTACCACCCTTTCAGAGCATGAAAATCTTGACTATAATAAATGATTTGAGGTCTACAAGATTCAGAATATCTGAAGGGGTTATTTTACCTGAGGCTGTATAAATACTACAGAAAGGGTTAGATGAAAAGGACTGAATCCACACAGCTGAATGAATTAGGTATAATATACTCTACTTTGAATAGTTTAGGTTATCTCTAGAGTAAACCTGAAGCAACATACAAGGTGAGTTTATGATTAATTCCATCCCTTCTCCTTAAGGAATTGGGGAAACTCAGCCTGGTTTTTCTCAGCTTTGTCCGGATCTTCTTCCTTCTTCCTCCCGCTCTGCCTCCGCTGCTAAGCCTGTTCTGCGTCCTATGATGGTAGTCCACACTAGCCTGCACTGGACTTGGCACTTGATGTATTAGATTGTTGACTAATTGCAGAAAATTATCATTTATTGCCTGCAATTTCTTAAGTACTTAATTTAAATAAACATAAATATAACAATTACATTTTTATAGTTCCAGTTTCTGCTATCCTATTTTGGAACCGCAATGCTGGAACAAAGGAAATGTAGCTTCCAGTGTGCTCTTTATATTAGCCTAGGAATGGCTTCTTTCTTCCGGGATTTTCTAAGCGGTGGTAGAAGAGGTTCTATGGGGGTCCTTGGCTTTTGTCAGGATAAAATTGACTTTCAGGTTGAGTACCCGCAGGGCTGAGTACCGCTGTGTGGGAGTCATTGACCACCCTGACTAAAATGTGCGCTGCATCAGCATCAGGGAACCCCAGACGGGGAGGGAACTACTTACGTGGTCTGACTGACAGCCCATCCCCAACAGACCTCTTCTGCCCTATATCATTTCCTCTTCTCCTTCTGGCCTAAAATTCCTGCTACTGGAGCCAATGTGAGTGGCCCAGGACGCGCAGGGGGTGCGGGGGGGGGCGGAGTGGAAATCACCTTGTAACTTTATATTAAAATCTTGTTATATGCCACTTAAAGTAGCTTTTTTTTTTTTTTCAAGTTAGATCTAATAGAAGTTGGAATTTCAGCAACTCTAAGCCCCTTTAAAAGAGGTGGGTCTGGACTAGAGGCCAAGCTGAACAAACTATACAATTTAAGACCTAAATGAGACTTAAGAAATTATCTAGGTCTAACTCAACTTTTTTAGTTTACAGGTAAAGGAACTAAGGCCCAGACAAGCAAATGATGTATTATCCTTTTCATGTATTTCTGGATTTTATTTGCTAATACTTTGTTAAGGATTTTTGAGTCTAGATTTGTGAGGAATATTGCTCTAGTCTTTTCTTGTCATGTGTTTGTCTAGTTTTGATTCTGGTCTCATAAAATGAGTTGGAAAATGGTTCCTCTTTCTCTCGCTGAAAAATTTGTGTTGAATTCATAATATTTTCCTCTTAATTCTTTGTCAGAATTCATATATGAAGCTGTTTGGGCCTCAGGTTTTCTTTATGGGAAGGATTTTAATTGTAATTTCAACTCATTTAATGTTACAGGATCATTCACAGTTTCTATTTCTTTTTGTGTCAGGTTTGGTAATTTGTGTCTTTAAAGGAATTTGTCCATTTCATTTAGGTTACCAAATTTATTCTGATAAAACTATTCATAATATACCTTATTATTCTTTTGCTGCCTCTAAGTCTTCTAGTATGTTATCTCTTTCTTTCCCAGTATTGGTAATTTGTGTCTTCTCTTTTCTTTACCCATCCAGCTAGTAGTTTATAACATTTGCTAATATTTCCAAAAAAATCACGTGTGTGTGTGTGTGAGGAAGCTTAGCCCTGAGCTAACATCGCCAATCCTCCTCTTCTTGGCTGAGAAAGACTGGCCCTGGGCTAACATCCATGCCCATCTTCCTCTACTTTATATGGGATGCTGCCACAGCATGGCTTTAACAAGCGGTGCGTCGGTGCGCACCCAGGATCTGAACCTGCGAACCCCGGGCCGCCACAGCATAGCGCGTGCACTTAACCGCTTGCGCCACCAGCCTGGCCCAACCCATAGGTTATTTAGAAGTATGTTGGTGAATTTTCAAATATTTGCAGAAATTTCCAATTTTTGTTATTGAATTATAATTTTAATTTTCTGGTCAGAGAACATGATTTCAGTCCTTTTAAATAATTAAGAATTGTTTTATACTACAGCATATAATAGATCTTGATGAACATTCCATGCGTACTGAAAACAAAGTTCATTCTGCCACTGTGTTGGATGGATTATTTTAAAATATCAGTTGGGCCAGGTTCATTGATAGGGCTTTCAGGGCTTCTCTGTTCTTGGGGACTCGCTGTTTGCTTTTCTATCAGTTACTGAGAGAAGAGTTTTGAAATCTCCGACCATAATTGTGGATTTATCTATTTCTCTTCTCAGTTCCGTCAGGTTTTGCTTAATGTATTTCGAAACTCTGTCATTAGGTGCATAGACATTTAGAATTATGTCTTTTTTATTAATTTTCCCCATTATTATTATGAAATATTCCTTTTTATCTCTGGTAATATTCCTTGTCATGAAACCTACTTTGTCTGTTAATAATATAGCCACTCCAGCACTCTTATGATTAGTAATTGCATGGTATATGTTTTTTCATCCTTTAATTTTTAACCTTTTGGCTTTTTTTTAAAAAAAAACATTTTATTGAAATATGACTAGCATATAAAAAGCTGTACATATTTAATGTATACAACTTGATGAGTTTGGAGATAAGTATACACACCTGTGAAACCATCACCACGATCTATGCCATAAACATATCCATCACCTCCAAAAGTTTCCTCCTGCCCTCTTTATTTTATTATTATTATTTTGTGATAAGAACACTTAACATAAGATCTACTCTCTTAGCAAATTTTAAGTGTAGAGTACGATATTGCTAACTGAAGGCTCCATGCTGTATGTAGATCACTAGGAGTTACTCATCTTGTATAACTGAAACTTTATACTCTGACTAACACCTGCCTGTGGCCTCCTCCCCCCAGCCTCTGGCAACCACCACTGTACCTTCCGCTTCTATGAGTTTGCTTAACTTAGATTCCTCAAGTACGTGATGTCCTGTAGTACCTGCCCTTCTGTGTCCGCCTCGTTTCACTGAGCATGATGTCCTCCAGGTTCATCCATCTTGTCGCAAATGAGAGGATTTCCATCTTTTTTAAGGTTGAATAATATTCCATTGTATGTATATACCACATTTTCTTTATCCATTCCTCCGTCAATGGATATTTAGGTTGCTTCCATGTCTTAGCTACTGTGAACAATGCTGCAGTGAACGTGGGTGTTCAAATATCTCTCTGAGATCTTGATTTCAATAACCTATTTTTCTTTATATTTGGGTACATTTTCTTTGTGTTTGAGTACATTTCTTGCGGGCAGGATGTAGTTGGGTCTTGCTACTTTAAAAAGTCTGACAACTTGTCTTTTACTTGAACCGCTCAGATCTCTGGCCAGTGGGGGGCCCTGGGAGGGGAGGGTGTTAGTGCCTCTTTCTCCTAGCACTTGCTCACCTTCCCTGGTCTGTACATCAATATCCTAGCACTTGATTTTTATTCTGAGAGTTTCTCAACATGTATGATGTCCAGATGCATTAATCCAACCTGCACTAATGACAATATTTGTCTTTTCGTGGGTACGCTGGCCCTAAAATCCCTAGAGAACCCTAGCTGTGAACTGCTCCAGCTGAACACATTCTTGTGTCTGTCTGGTGCGGAGGAAGAGACACCAGCCTGGGTTTTCAAGGCTAATAGAGGCTCTGCTTCTAACCAGCCATGGGCCCTCTGGCAAATTTTTGACATTCTGGGTCTCACTGTCCTCAACTATAAAATGAGGAGATTGCATCAATGAACCTCTAAAGCCCCTCCCACCGCTAATATTCTACAAGGTTATTAATACTCCTTAAAGATCATTATAGGTAAACAGCAGGGAATATGAACCAGACAAGTTCTGAGAACCAGCTAAAAAAAGTGCTACAGAGCCATCAGAATGGGACAATAAGTTGGGTCTCATCTGCCCCATTGTAACCTAGGCTTCCTTTTCCTAATGATTTTGGCTCAGTGGCCTCTGTGACAACAGGTCTGCACCAAGGTAGTTTGAGGTTGACACCAGTACACCACTGCAGACTGGATGGATTGGGCTCAGCATCTCCTTCCTCCTTTTTCCTCCTCACTCTATCCCTGCCCTTGCCCCACTAGAACTACGCAGGCACTTATTCTTGTACCTAAGAATCCTTAGAGCTGCCCTCTCTAATATGGTAGCCACTAGTCACACATATCTATTGAGCCCTGCATTCTGGCTAGTCTAACTTGAGATGTGCTGTAAGCGTGAAATACACACCAGACATATAAAACTTAGCATGAAAAAATATATAAAATGTCTCATTAATAATTTTTATATTGATAGCATGTTGAATGATAATATTTTTTATATATTGAGTTTTAAAATACAGCATTAAAATTAATTTCTCCTGTTTCTTTTTACTTTTTTAATGAAGCTATTAGAAAATTTTAAGTTATGAATATGGCTGACTTTATATTTTTGTTGGACAATACTGCTCTATAGAGTATCAAATTTAATACCTTTTGGTGATAATAATAAATCTATTTATAAAGGGAAACATCCTGTAATTGGACCCTCATTATGCATTATGTAACTTTAGCTAGTCTGTTGGTTTTTTCTCCCCTCTGTCTCATAGAATTCAAAAAATAAAACCAACCTATCATGACAAAGTGAATGAATCTTTTCATGTTTTCCTCTTTTTTCTTTCAAATCACTGGCGATCTCTGGGGAAGATGGTGATAGCAGGACACTGGATATGTTAGCAAACAGAGAGCCTTTGGGGAAGTGTGGATTTGTTTGTTATCCAGGACAGGGAAATTTAGCCGAGCACCAGTTGTTCATCTGGAAAATGAGTTGCAAAAGCACCTGTGCACATCTATAGCTTCCCCACCTGTACTTTGCTAAAATTACACACACACACACACATTTAATTGACTATGTTATATATCAGTGTCAGGCAATTTTCCTCCTGGCTGTTTTTTCTTTATTATTATCATCAGTATTGTTTCTCCTTCAGTTTCTGTCTCTTTCAAATTTTGTGGACCAGACACTTGTTTCCCTCACATAGCAGCTACTTCAGAAATCACAGGACTTACGGGAAAGGAATTGGTAAACTAGATTTGCGTCTTGAAGTGTTGTGAAAGTTGAATGTGAGGGGGATGGAGAGGTAAGAGGGAGGGCTTTAGGGTATGAGAGTAGGATAACAGTTTCTAATTCTTTGGTAAAGAAGTGTGTTAGGCTGGAAGGACTTCTGTGTCCAGAAAGAACTCTCAGAATGAGAAGTGTTGGCTGTCTTTCATTTTGTCCAGGAGAACTGTCTTGGGTGGACATAAACCCCTTGGGGAGATGTCTGATTAGCAGTAGCAGGGAATGGCAATAGTGCATGTTAGCTGATGCCGTCTTCTCCTCTTCTATGCCTCCATGAGACTTGTTCACTTCTCCATCACAGACATCCAACACAAGGCAGGCCTGGGCTCCCTAAGTCTGGGAGGAGAGGGAAAGTGGTGGTTGCTATCAATACCAGGTGAGCCCACTCTGAACAACCCTCTATAGTGCAGTCCGAGGGATCTTCTAAGATGCCAATCTGATCATATCATGCTTGAAACCCTTCAAACAACTCTCCATAATTTTTAGGAAAAAATTCAAAACTCATAGCATGTCTAACAAGTCCTTCCACATCTGGTTCTTTCTATTTCTCTAGCATCCTCTCTCGCCCTATACTTGCAGCCCCCATGAGACACCTTTCTCTCTTCCTTTGGCACCTCTACTGATATTATTCCCCCTATACATTCAGTTCAATTCTGTAGACCTTTAATGAGCACTTATTATGTCTCAGGCATTGTTGTGAGGCTACCAAGATGAAGAGGACAAGGTCCCTTACCTCAAGAAGCTTATTACACCTGGAACGTTCTTCCTACCCCAACAGCTGTCAAATTTGAAGGCTCAGCCTGTGTCACAGCAGGCTTAAAGGCTTCTCTGGCCTTGCCAAGACAGAACTATCCTCTGTGCTTATTTCTAGAACATCTGGAACAGTGCTGCACAAAGTGCCAGTCCACTATGAGATAAGGAGCTTGTCCCAGAATTAAATCAATGCATTGCTTCTTTTATCAAGAAAGCCTTAGTTAAAAAATAATGTCAGCTGGACAAAACAATTTACTTAATGGTGCTTGCTAGTAGAAAGCACTTTGCAGACACAGAGTTGGTCATTGGACTCCAGAAGGAGAGAATAAAGAGAATAGAGAAGAGGTGGAATTTTGAATATATAATTCCTGAGAATTTGGAAACTAAATTATACAACAAAGAGTTGTAGCTAGTAAGCTAACAAAGAAAACACAGTGGAATCATAAAAATAATCCATAGAAAACAGAAAATAAAGGGAAAAGGGAACAAGAAACAGATGGATTAAAAAACCAAGTAGCGGGGCCAGCCCGGTGGCACAAGCGGTTAAGTGCGCGTGCTCTGCTGCAGCGACCCGGGGTTCACAGGTTCGGATCCCGGGCGCGCACCGATGCACCGCTTGTCAAGCCATGCTGTGGCAGTGTCCCATATAAAGTAGAGGAAGATGGGCACAGATGTTAGCTCAGGGCCAGTCTTCCTCAGAAAAAAGAGGAGGATTGGCATCAGATGTTAGCGCAGGGCTGATCTTCCTCACAAAAAAAAAAAAAAACCAAGTAGCAATATAATAGACTTAAACCAATCAAATGAATAAATATATTAAGTGTAAGTAGTCTAAACAACCCAATTAGAAGATTGTCAATTACAACAATTAGAGAGTGTTGTATTGAATGAAAAAGGAAAATCTAGCTATACACTGTCCACAAGAAACCTTCTTTAAACATAAAGACACAAATAAGTCAAAAGTAAATGAATAACAAAAGATAAACCATACTAACACTAATCAAAATAAAGTTGAGGGTGACGTCAGTGTCATGGTGGAGTGAGCTTCCCCGTAAACTCTTCCGCTGATAAGATACAATGAAAGGAATAGTCACAGAACAACAACAGACTCCTAGACAGTGAAAAGCAAGATTGGAAAGATCTACACTGCCGCACATCTGAGAGTGGAACGTGCTGGGCCCCCGGAGGAAGTGAGGAGAGGTAAGGAGAACTCCTCTCCCTCCCCATCAGATCAGTGATCCCGGTCAGCCCGGCTCCCAGAGAGGGGGGAGGGGCGGCACTCTGCGGGAAACCGGAGCTCTTCGGGCTCTCTCAGCCAGTGGGAAACTCCCACACAGAGGACTCAGAACTGCTACAGGGGTACCATCAACATCTGAGCACCCCAGGAGAGTGGATAATGAGGGGCAAGTGAGAAGCCCCCCACGCCAGGGACCCAGCAAGCAAAAGAGAGAGCCCCCCCTCCCCGCAAGCTGGACACTGCAGCTCAGCTGACCAGACCAGACCAAGCAGCTGGCAGATCACAGCGAACAGCTGGGTCAGAGCACAGGGGGCTCAGATTACACAGCCCTTAACCCCCACCACCCTCCACACACAGTGGCGGCGGGTAGAAATTGCAACCAGATATTTCCAGGATGAGGAAAAATAAAGCCAATACAGGAACCACAATGCAAAGGTACATGAAATCACCAGACCAGAAGGAAAATGACAAGCACCCAGAAACCAACCCTGAAGACACAGAAATCCATAACCTAAATGGCAGAGATTTCAAAATAGCTATCATAAAAAAACTCAACAAAATACGAGACAACACAGACAAATGATTCAATGAAATTAGGAGTTTCTTCACAAAAGAGATTGAAATCATAAAGAAAAACTAATCAGTACTGATGGAAATGAAGAACACAATGGAGGAGATAAAGGAGAATCTGGAATCTTTAAAAAACAGAGCTGACAATATGGAGGAAAGAATTAGCATTATAGAGGATAGGAATACAGATATGCTCCAGATGGATGAGGAGAGAGAATTAAGACTAAAAAGAAATCAAGAAAGTCTCCGAGAAATATCTGACTCTATTAGGAAATGAAACATAAGTATTATAGGTATTCTTGAGCCAGAAGAGAGGGAAAGAGGAACAGAGAGCCTATTCAAGGAAATGATAGCCAAGAACTTCCCAAATCTGGGGAAGGAGCAGGAAATACCAGCAAGTGAAGCCAATAAGTCACCTAAATACCTCAACAGGCAAAGGCCCACTCCACGACATGTAGTAGTAAGGCTGGCCAAAGTCGATGACAAAGAAACAATATTAAGGGCAGCTAGACAAAAACAAAAAATAATATACAAAGGAACTCCCATCAGGCTCTCAGCAGATTTCTCAACAGAAACTTTACAGGCTAGGAGAGACTGGAATGATATATTCAAAATACTGAAAGACAAAAACTTTCAGCTAAGAATACTCTATCCAGCAAAAATATCCTTCAAATATGATGGAGAAATAATAACTTTCCCAGATAAACAAAAGCTAAGGGAGTTCATGGCCACGAGACCCCCACTACAAGAAATACACAAGAAGGCCCTCAGGCCTGAAAAAAAGAAAAGAAAGGGAATACAAAGCTTGGAGCAAGGAGAAAAATAGGTAGACAAAATCAGAAAAATAGTAGATCTTTACTAGAATAGGTTAGCAACCACTTAAATACCAAAATCAAAGATCAAAGGAAGGAACTCACCAAAAATATATATAACCTCATCACTGTAAACACACACCCACAACACAAGATAGAATAAGGTATAACAAGAACGACTTAGAAGGGGAAGAGGAAAGTGATTGAATTGACTTAGTATAAGGAAATAAGAGGCCATCAGATAATGGACTATCTCATACACAAGATTTTTTATACAAACCTCAAGGTAACCACTAAACAGATAATCAAAACAAAATCACATATGATAAACAAAGAGAAAACTAGAAGAGTCATAAGATAGAACAACCAAACTGAATTGGCAGTCAAAACAAATGGGCCAAGAAATAGAGGAAATGCAAAAGAACCAGAAAATAAGTGACAAAACAGCAACATTAAGCCCTCATATATCAATAATTATCCTAAATGTAAATGGATTGAACTCTCCAATCAAAAGATACAGAGTGGCAGGATGGATTAAAAAGCAAGAACCAACAATATACTGCCTCCAGGAAATACATCTCAGCTTTAAAGACAAGCACAGGCTCAGAGTGCAAGGATGGAAGACAATACTCCAAGCTAATGGCAAACAAAAGAAAGCAAGTGTTGCCATACTCATATCAGACAAAGTAGACTTCAAGATAAAACAGGTTAAGAGAGACAAAGAAGGGAAATATATAATGATAAAAGGGACAGTCCACCAAGAAGACATACCACTTATAAATATATATGCACCCAACATAGGAGCACTAATGTACATAAAGCAACTATTAACAAACCTAAAAGGAGACATTAACAACAACACAATAATAGTAGGGGATCTTAATACCCCACTTACATCAATGGATAGATCATCCAGACAAAAAGTCAATAAAGAAATAGTGGACTTAAATGAAAAACTGGACAAGATAGACCTAGTAGACATATACAGAGCACTCCATCCAAAAACAGCTGACTACACATTCTTCTCAGGTGTGCCTGGAACATTCTCAAGGATAAACCATATGTTGGGAAACAAAGCAAGCCTCAATAAATTTAAGAAGATTGAAATCATAACAAGCATCTCTTCAGACCATAATGCTATGAAACTGGAAATCAACCACAAAAAAAAAAACTGAGACAGTGACAAAAATGTGGAGATTAAACAACATGCTACTGAACAACCAATGGATCATTGATGAAATTAAAGGAGAAATAAAAAACTATCTGGAAACAAATGAAAATGAAAATATGCCATACCAAACCATATGGGATGCAGCAAAAGCGGTCCTGAGAGGGAAACTCATAGCGATACAAGCCCACCTTAACAAACAAGAAAAAGCCCAAATAAGCAACCTTAAATTACAGCTAACAGAACTAGAAAAAGAAGAACAAACGAAGCCCAAAGTCAGCAGCAGGAGAGAAATAATGAAAATCAGAGCAGAAATAAATGAAATTGAGACCAAAAAAACAGTAGAAAGGATTAATGAAACAAAGAGCTGGTTCTTTGAGAAGATAAACAAAATTGACAAACCCTTAGCCAGACTTTTACTAAGAAAAAAAGAGAAAAGCCTCAAGTAAACAAAATTAGAAATGAAAGAGGAGAAATTACAACGGATACCACAGAAATACAAAGGATTATAAGAGAATACTATGAGAAATTATATGCCAACAAATTGGACAATCTAGAAGAAATGGATAAATTCTTAGACTCATACAACTTCCCAAAACTGAACCAAGAAGAAATGGAGAATCTGAATAGACCAATCACAAGTAAAGAGATTGAAACAGTAATCAAAAACCTACCAAAAAATAAAAGTCCAGGACCAGATGGCTTCTCCGGTGAATTTTACCAAACATTCAAAGAAGATTTAATACCCATCCTTCTCAAACTATTCCAAAAAATAGAGAAAGATGGAACATTTCCTAACTCATTCTATGAGGCCAACAACACCCTGATACCAAAGCCAGACAAAGACAATACAAAGAAGAAAAATTACAGGCCAATATCACTGATGAACATAGATGCAAAAATCCTCAACAAAATATTGGCAAACCAAATACAGCAATATATTAAAAATATCATACACCATGATAAGATGGGATTTATACCAGGGACGCAGGGATGGTTCAACATCCGCCAATCAATCAACGTAATCCACCTCAACAAAACAAAGAATAAAAACCACATGGTCATCTCAATGGATGCAGAGAAGGCATTTGACAAGATACAACATCCGTTTATGATAAAAACTCTCAACAAAATGGGAATATAAGGAAAGTACCTCAACATAATAAAGGCTACTTTTGACAAACCCACAGCCAACATCATACTCAAAGGGGAAAGACTGAAAGCCATTCCTCTGAGAACAGGAACGAGGCAGGGCTGCCCACTCTCACCACTCCTATTCAATATAGTACTGGAGGTTTTGGCCAGAGCAATTAGGCAAGAAAAAGGAATAAAAGGAACCCAAATAGGCAATGAAGAAGTGAAACTCTCACTATTTGCGGATGACATGATTTTATATACAGAAAACCCTAAAGAATCCACTGGAAAACTATTAGAAATAATCAACAACTACAGCAAAGTCGCAGTGTACACAATCAATCTACAAAAATCAGTTGCATTTCTGTATGCTAATAATGAACTAACAGAAAGAGAGCTCAAAAAGATAATACCATTTACAGTTGCATCAAAAAGAATAAAATACCCAGGAATAAATCTTACCAAGGAGGTGAAAGACCTATACAATGAAAACTACAAGACATTACTGAAAGAAATCGATGATGACATAAAGAAATGGAAAGACATCCCATACACATGGATTGGAAGAACAAACATAGTTAAAATGTCTATATTACCTAAAGCAATCTACAGATTCAATGCAATCCCAATCAGAATCCCAATGACATTCTTCATGGAAATAGAAAAAAGAATACTAAAATTCATATGGGGCAACAAAAGACCCGAATAGCTAAAGCAATCCAAAGAAAGAAGAACAAAGCTGGAGGCATCACAATCCCTGACTTCAAAACATACTACAAAGCAATAGTAATCAAAACAGCATGGTACTGGTACAAAAACAGACACACAGATCAATGGAACAGAATTGAAAGCCCAGAAATAAAACCACACATATACGGACAGCTAATTTTCGACAAAGGAGCTAGGAACATACAATGGAGAAAGGAAAGTGTCTTCAATAAATGGTGTTGGGAAAACTGGACAGCCACATGCAAAAGAATGAAAGTGGACCATCTGCTATCACAATTCACAAAAATTAACTCAAAATGGATCAAAGACCTGAAGGTGAGACCTGAAACTATAAAACTCATAGAAGAAAATATAGGCAACACACTATTTGACATTGGTCATAAAGTTTTTTCAGATGACATGTCTACCCAGACTCGAGAAACTAAAGAAAAAATAAGCAGGTGGGACTTTCTCAGATTAAAGAGCTTCTACAAGACAAATGAAACCAGAATCAAGATGAACAGACAACCCACCAGCTGGGAGAGAATATTTGCAAAACACATATCTGACAAGGGGTTAATCTCCATAATATATAAAGAACTCATAAAACTGAACAACAAAAAAACAAACAACCCGATCAAAAAATGGGCAGAGGAAATGAACAGACACTTCTCCAAAGAACATATACAGATGGCCAATAGGCACATGAAAAGATGTTCAACATCACTAATCATCAGGGAAATGCAAATCAAAACAACACTAAGATACCACCTCACACCCGTGAGAATGGCTATAATCACCAAGACAAAAAACAACAAATGTTGGAGAGGATGTGGAGAAACAGGAACCCTCATACACAGCTGGTGGGAAGGCAAACTGGTGCAGCCTCTATGGAAAGCGGTATGGAGATTCCTCAAAGAATTAAAAATAGAAATACTCTATGATCCAGCTATCCCATTACTGGGAATCTATCCAACGAACCTGTAATCAACAATCCAAAGAGGCTTATGCACCCCTATGTTCATTGCAGCATTATTCACTACAGCCAAGAAGTGGAAGCAACCTAAGTGTCCCTCGACTGATGACTGGATCAAGAAGATGTGGTACATATATACAATGGATACTACTCAGCCATAAAAAAGACAAAATTGTCCCATTTGCAACAACATGGATGGGCCTGGAGGGTATTATGTTAAGTGAAATAAGCCAGAAAGAGAAAGACAAACACTGTATGATCTCACTCACATGTGGAATATAAACCAACACACGGACAGAGAAAACTGTATTGTGGTTACCAGGGGCAATGGGGGTAGGAGGTGGGCACAAGGGGTGAAGGGAGACATATATATGGCGACGGACAAACAAAAATGTACAACACAAAATTCCACAATGTTATAAACTTTAAAACATCAATAAAAAAATAAATAAAGTTGAAGTGGCTATATTAATATCAGACAAAATAGGTTTCACAGAAAAGAATATTACCAGGGACAATGAGAGTCGTTTCATGATAGAAAAGAGGTTAATTCCCAAAGACAACATAAAACCCTAAATGTTTATTCCTCTAATAACAAAGCTTCAAACAGGAAGAAAAAACTGACTGAATTGCAAGAGAAATAAAATCTACAATTATATCTGAAGATTTCAACTTTCCTCTCTCAATAATTCATAGAACAAGTAGACAGAAAATCAGTAAGAATACAGAAGATTTGAGACCTCTCAACTAACTTGACCTGAATGACATTTAGAGAACATACCACCCAACAGCAACAGAACACACATTCTTGTCAACAACATTTACCATGTTATACCATCTTCTGAGCCATCAATACATTTAAAAGGATTCAAATCACAAAAAGTATGTTGTCTGACCACAACGGAATTAAATTAGAAATCAATAACTGAAAGTTCTCTTGAAAATCCTCAAATATTTGGAAACTAACTAATGAACTTCTAAATAACCCATGGGGTAAAATAAATCAAAAGGGAAATTAGAAAGCATTTTGAATGGAATGAAAGTGGAAAAAAACAACATATCTAAAGAGTGAGATGCAGCTAAAGCAATACTGACAGGGAAATATATAGTACTAAATGCCTATATTAAAAAAGAGAGAAGTTTCTAATCAATGACCTCAGCTGCTACCTTAAGAAACTAGAAAAGAAAGAGCAAGTGAAGCCCAAAATAAACAGAAGAAAAAATAATAAGTATCAGAGCAGAAATTAATGAAATAAAAACAGAAAATAAATGAAACCAAAAGTTGGTTCTTTGAGAAGATCAAAAAAATGATAAACCTCTAGCTAAACTGGTCAGGAAAAAATCCACATCACAAATTACCAATATCTGGAATAAGAGCAGTAACTTCAACACAGATTCTTCAGATTTCAAAAAGATAAGAAGGGAATATTAGGAATAACTATTTGCCAATATATTTGCAATTTAAATGAAATGGGAAAATTCCTTGAAAGAAACAAACTATCAAAATTCACTCAAGAAGAAATAGATAACATGAATAACCATATCTATCTATTGGAGAAATTGAATTTTTAATTAAAAACTTTGCCTCAAAGAAAACTACAGACTCGGATAGCTTCACTGGTTGAAGTCTATCAAACATTTAAAAAAGAAAATACAAATTATACACAAACTTCCAGAAAATTGAAGAGGAGGGAATGTTTCCCAATTCCTTTGAGATTAATGTAATCCTGATACCAAAACCTATGATATCATGGAATAGAAAACTAAAGAGCAATATCCTTCATGACCTTAGATGCAAAAATTCTAAACAACATTTTAGCAAATAAAACCCAAGAATACATAAAATGGATAATGATTATGTGGAGTTTAATCCAGGAATGTAAAATTAGTTAACATTAGAAAATCAATCCACGTAATTTACCATATTGATAGTTTTTTAAAAACCATATGATCATCTCAATATATACAGGAGACGAATTTTATCAAATCCAATGTCTATTCCTACCTGGTGCTTTGAAGGATCGGCAAGGTAGTGTAAGCTGGTGTGGAATGAATGAGGGATAGAGTAGGCAGTGAGGCGGCAGGAGGAAGATCATATAGGATCTCATAAAGACTGGCATTTTCTTTCTTTCGGTGATGTGAAATGCCATTTGAGGGAATTAGAGGAGAAGAGTGACATTGTTTCATTTTAGGTGTTAACCAGATCACTTACTGCTGTATTGAGAATAGACTTGGGGGAAGGGGGAGTTGAAGAGAGAAGTAGAGGCTTCATTTAGGAGGCATTTGCAATGATGCATGTGATAGATGGCAGTGTTTGGACAAGGGCACTGGTAGCAGAGTTGATGAGAAGTGGTAGGATTCTGGGTAATATTTTGAAGGACTGAGTTGAATGTGAGATATTAAAAAAGGGATGAGTCAAAGTTGATTCCCATGTTTTTGTCCTGGCAAATGAAAAGGTGGTATTACCATTAACTATGATGGTGAAGGCTACAAGAGGAGCAAGTTCAGGGGAGAGGAGGTACTGGAGATCAGCAGGTTGATTTTGAACATATTAAGTTTGAGATATCTATTAGACAGTCACGTGGAAATGTTAAGTAGGCAGTTAGAAATACAAGTCCAGAGAGAGAAGTCCAAGCTGAAAACAGAAACTTGAAAGCCATCAGCTTATGAATGATATTAACACCGTGATAGAGGATGAGATCACCAAGGGAGTTAGTATAGATAAAGAAGAGGTCTAAGGACTGAGTGCACAGACACCCAACACTTAAAAGTTGGGGAAATGAGAACCTCCCTTCCTTGGGATATTAGCCCTTAGTGTACGTCAGGCAGTTACAAGGACTTTGCACTTTATAGCTTGTTTAATGCTCAACCCGTAAAGTAAGTATTATTATTATTCCCATTTTATAGATTGATGAAACTGACAGATAGATTGTTTAAGTAACTTGCTGAGGGTAAGAAATATTGTAAGAATAGAAACAAACAATATTCAAGGGAAGACAGCAGGAGTCAGACATGTTGAGATGAGAACCAAGTAAAACTGAGTGACACTATATGCAGGCAAATGGGATGTGCTGATAGAGCTGCTTATATTAAACTTTTTTCAAGAATAAAATTCATGGCAACTATGCAAAGATATTAAAGCAAAATAGAAAGGAAAAAATAATGTAAATGGTCAAGTAAAGGATCCAATCTGGATGATAACATAACCCAGAGAAACAAAAAAAATCCAAAACAAGTGTTTTGTATTTAGAAAGAATATAAGAAAAAGATAAATTCTATAAAACAAAAATAAATAATCAGATGAGATCAAAAAAACGAGAAGAAAAATAGTCATTATAGAACTAAGAAAAAAATTGAGGAGGAAGATAACAATTACAGACAAATAAATCTGAAACAGTAAGAAACAAAATTAACATATCTAAATACAAAATTCATCACATTCAGGAAAATCTTGAGATAATCACAGAAAATACATTGGGGAAAGACAAAGTTGAGTGGTGAGGAGGAAGACAAAGTTATGGAGAACAAATAATGATCCAACATATGAGTTTTTGTGTCCCCAACGGAGACATTACAACACATGAAATAGAAAAAAATATTTACTAATATAAAAGAAAAGGAAGAAAGAACTGTGTCAGGAAATTGAAAGGTTACATTGGGTTTTGGTAAAAAGTGAAACCAAATGCTCAAATCTGAGACATGTCTTGATGAATTTGCCTCAGTTCAAAGTAGAAGAAAAAGGTCTTACGTACCCAAGGACAAAAACTGTTAGAACTAATAAACGAATTCAATAAAGCTGCAGAATACAAAGTCCATACACAAAAATATACTGCATTTCTATACATTAATAATAAACCATTACAAAGAGAAATTAAGAAAACAATGCAATTTACAACTGCAGCAAAAAGAATAAAATACCTAGGAATAAATTTAACCAAGGAGGTGAGAGACCGTACACTGAAAACTACAAGACATTAATGAAAGAAATTCAAGAAGACACAAGTAAATGGAAAGATATCCCGTGCTCATGAATTGGAAGAATTAATATTGTTAAAATGTCCGTACAACCCAAAGTTGTGTCTACAGTGTCAATGCAATCCCTATCAAAATTCGAATGGCATTTTCCACAGAAATAGAACAAACAATCCTGAAATTTGTATGGAACCACAAAAGACCTCAAATAGCCAGAGAAATCTTGAGAAAGAAGAACAAAGCTGGAGGCATCATGCTTCCTGATTTCAAACTATACTACAAGGTACAGTAATAAAAACAGTATGGTATTGGTATACAAACAGACACAGAGATCAACGGAACAGAATAGAGAGCCCAGACATAAACTCATGCGTATATGGTCAATTAATTTATGACAAAGGAGCCAAGAATATACAATGGGGAAAGGAGAGTCCCTTCAATAAATAGTGTTGAGAAAATTGGACAGCCACATACAAAAGAATGAAACTGGACCACTATCTTACACCATACACAAAAATTAACTCGAAATGGATTAAAGACTTGCATATAAGACCTGAAATCATAAAACTCCTAGAAGAAAACTTGGGTTGTAACTTCCTTGACATAGGTCTTGGTGATGATTTTTTGAATCTGACATGAAAAGTGAAACAACAAAAGCAAAAGTAAAAAAGTTGGACTATGTAAAACTAAAAAGCTTCTGCACAGCAAAGGAAACTATCAACAAAATGAAAAAGTAACCTACTGAATGGGAGAAAATATTTGCAAATCATGTATCTGATAAGAGGTTAACATCAAATATATATAAAGAACTCATACAACTCAATAGCAAAAAAAACAAACAATCTGATGAAAAATTGGGCAAAGGATCTGAGTAGAACTTTTTCCAGAGAAGACATATAGATGGCCAACAGGTCCATGAAAAGATGCTCAACATAATTTATCATCAGGGAAATGCAAATCAAAACTACAATGAGATACCACCTCACACCTGTTAGAATGGCTATTATCAGCAAGACAAGAGATAAAAAATGCTGGTGAGGATGTGGAGAACAGGGAACTTTTGTGAACTGTTGGTGGGGATGTAAATTGGTGCAGCCCCTATGGAAAACATTGTGGAGGTTCCTCAAAAAATTAAAAATTGAACTACCATTTGATCCAGCAATTCCACTTCTAGGTATTTATCCAAAGAAAACAAAAACACTAATTTGGAAAGATATATGCACCCCCATGTTCATTGCAGCATTATTTACAATAGCCAAAATATGGAAACAACCTAAATGTCCATCAATGGATGAATGAATAAAGAAATTATGGTATATATACACAATGGAATATTATTCAGTCAAAAAAAGAATGAAATCTTGCCATTTGTGACATGGGTGGACCTCAAGGGCATTATACTAAGTGAAATAAGTCAGACAGAGAAAGACAAATACTGTATGATTTCTCTTATATGTGGAATCTTTTAAAAATAACCATATCATAGATATAGAGAATGGATTGGTGGTTGACAGAGGCAGGGGTTGGGGGTGGGAGAAATGGATGAAAGGCATCAAAAGGTAAAAAAAAAAAATCCAGCACCAACATGCCTCTGTCTGTCACAATACTAACTTTGGTAATTTTTCTTTGTTTTGTCATTATTTTTTGTTAGAATTACAGTCAGCCTATATGTTAGTTGGGGTAGGCCTGGCTGGAGTAGCAAATAGACCCCCAAATTTATAAGAATTCATCCAAAAATAAGAACTTATTTCCTAATCGCATAGTAGTGGGAGAGGGGTGCTTCTGGTTGGCAAGCAGCTCTCTTCCATGTGGTAACTCCGGGACCCAGGAAAAAAAACAACAAAAAAAGAATATCCACAGCCAGGTCTTTACTCTACCTCTCCCTCACTTAAAAACAGAACAAAACAAACAAACAAAAGCCCTGAAGAGTTACGCAAGGACTGTGCATGATTTCTAGTTAATCAAATCATTGTTCTTGTCTTTCTTTTAACCTTTTATATTTAGATGTTTATATTCCATGTGGAATTTTTATTTTCCTATGTGATATAAAGTAGACATTCAAATTAATTTTTTGCCATATGAAGAACTTATTTCCCCACTACTATTAACCAATAACCTGTTTTAATGTTTTAAATTTTTTTTTCCAAAATGATTTTGGCCCTTTATTTTTTTTTTTTAATTTTTTGTTTATTGCAGTAACATTGGTTTATAACATTGTAAAAGTTTCAGGTGTACATCATTGTACTTCTATTTCTGCATAGATTACATCATGTTCACCACCAAAATACTAATTACAACCCATCACCACACACATGTACCGAATTATCCCTTTCACCCTCCTCCCTCCCCCCTTTCCCTCTGGTAACCACCAATCCAATCTCTGTCCCTATGTGTTTGTTTATTGTTGTTATTATCTACTACTTAATGAAGGAAATCATACGGTATTTGACCTTCTCCCTCTGACTTATTTCACTTTGCATTATACCCTCAATGTCCATCCATGTTGTCACAAATGGCTGGATTTCATCGTTTCTTATGGCTGAGTAGTATTCCATTGTGTATACATACCACAGCTTCTTTATCCATTCGTCCCTTGATGGGCACTTAGGTTGCTTCCAAGTCTTGGCTATTGTGAATAAGACTGCAATGAACACAGGGGTGCATGTACCTTTGCAAATTGGTGTTTTCAAGTTCTTTGGATAAATACCCAACAGTGGAATAGCTGGATCATATGGTAGTTCTATCCTTGATTTTTTGAGGAATCTCCATACTGTTTTCCATACTGGCTGGACCAGTTTGCACTCCCACCAGCAGTGTATGAGAGTTCCCTTCTCTCCACATCCTCTCCAACACATGTTGTTTCCTGTCTTGTTAATTATAGCCATTCTGATGGGCGTTGAATGTAAGACCTGAAACTATGAAACTTCTAGAAGAAAACATAGGCAGTACGCTCTTCGACATCGGTCTTAGCAACATCTTTTCAAACACCACATCTGACTGGGCAAGAGAAACAATAGAAAAAATAAACAAATGGGACTACATCAAACTAAAAAGCTTCTGCACAGCAAAGGAAACCATCAACAAAACGAAAAGACAACCTAACAATTGGGAGAAGATATTTGCAAACCATACATCTGATAAGGGCTTAATCTCCAAAATATATAAAGAACTCATGCATCTCAACAACAAAAAAACTAACAACCCAATTAAAAAATGGGCAAAAGACCTGAACAGACATTTCTCCAAAGAAGATATACAGATGGCCAACAGACACATGAAAAGATGTTCAAAATCACTAACTGTCAGGGAAATGCAAATCAAAACTACAATGAGATATCACCTCACGCCCGTCAGAATGGCTATAATTAACAAGACAGGAAACAACATGTGTTGGAGAGGATGTGGAGAGAAGGGAACTCTCATACACTGCTGGTGGGAGTGCAAACTGGTGCAGCCGCTATGGAAAACAGTATGGAGATTCCTCAAAAAATCAACGATAGAACTACCATATGATCCAGCTATTCCACTGTTGGGTATTTATCCAAAGAACTTGAAAACACCAATTTGCAAAGGTACATGCACCCCTGTGTTCATTGCAGTCTTATTCACGATAGCCAAGACTTGGAAGCAACCTAAGTGCCCATCAAGGGACGAATGGATAAAGAAGCTGTGGTATGTATACACAATGGAATACTACTCAGCCATAAGAAACGACGAAATCCAGCCATTTGTGACAACATGGATGGATTTTGAGGGTATAATGCAAAGTGAAATAAGTCAGAGGGAGAAGGTCAAATACCGTATGATTTCCTTCATTAAGTAGTAGATAATAACAACAATAAACAAACATAGGGACAGAGATTGGATTGGTGGTTACCAGAGGGGAAGGGGGGAGGGAGGAGGGTGAAAGGGATAATTCGGTACATGTGTGTGGTGATGGGTTGTAATTAGTATTTTGGTGGTGAACATGATGCAGTCCATGCAGAAATAGAAGTACAATGATGTACACCTGAAATTTTTGCAATGTTATAAACCAATGTTACTGCAATAAACAAAAAATTTAAAAAAAATGTAAATGAATTAAACTCTCCAATCAAAAGGCATAGATAGGCTGTGCTATAGACTGAAGTTTGTGTGCCCCCAAAATTCATATATTGAAACTTAACCCTCAATGTGATGGTATTTGCAGGTGGGGCCTTTGGGAGATAATTAGGTCATGAGGAATCCTCATGAATGGAATTAGTGACCTTAAAACAGAGACCCCAGAAAACTCCCTCCCCCCTGCCACCACAGCAAAGCTCTATGAGCCAGTAAGTGGAACCTCACCAGACACCAAATCTGCCAGCACCTTGATCTTGGGCTTCCCAGCCTCTAGAACTGTGAGAAATAAATTTCTGCTATCTATCAGCCACCCAGCCTAAGGTATTCTTCTATAGCACCCCAAATGGACTAAGACAGGCAGATAGATAAAAATCACAATCTAACTATATGCTGTCTGCAAGAGACTCACTTTAGGTCTAAGGACACAAATAGGTGGAAAGGGAAAGAATAGAAAAGCTATCCCATGCAAATAGTAACCAAAAGACAGCTGGTATGGCTATACTAATATCAGACAAAATTGACTTTACAGTCAAAAAAACTTACATGAGACAAAGAAGGACACTGCATTGATAAAAGGATTAATTCCTCTGGGAGATATAAAATTATAAGCATATATGCACCAAACATCAGAGCTCCCTAATATATGAGGCAAACATTGACAGAATTGAAAGGAGAAATAGGCAACTCGACAATAATAATTGGAGACTTCAATAACCCTCTTTCAATAATGGATAGAATAACTAGACAAAAAATTGATAAGGAAATAGAGGACTTGAACAATACTATAAAGCAATTGCATCTTACAGACATATACAAAATACTTCACTCAACAACAGAATACACATTTTTCTTAAGTGCACATAGAACTGTCTCCAGCATAGACCATGTGTCAGGCCACAAAACAAGTATTAATTAATTTTAAAAGATTGAAATCATACAAAGTATCTTTTCCACTCACAATGGAATGAAATTAGAAACCAATAACAGAAGTAAACTGGCAAATTCACAAATATGTGGAAATTAAACAACACACTTTTAAACAACCAGTGGGTCAAAGAAGAAGTCACAAGGTAAATTAGAAAGTATCTTGTAACAACAAAAAACCCCAAATAGCTAAAGGAATCCTGAGAAAAAAGAACAAAGCTGGAGCTATCACACTCCCTGATTTCAAAATATACTACAAAGCTATAGTAACCAAAACAGCAGGTACTGGCACAAAAAGAGACACGCAGATCAATGGAATAGAATCAAAAGCCCAGAAATAAACCCACACATCTAGAGACAGCTAATCTTTGACAAATGAGCCAAGAACATATAATGGAGAAAAGAAAGTCTCTTCAACAAATGGTGTTGGGAAAACTGGACAGCCACATGCAAAAAAATGAAAGTAAACCATTACCTTACACCATACATGAAAATTAACTCCAAATGGATTAAAGACTTGAATGTAAGACCTGAAACTATGAAACTTCTAGAAGAAAACATAGGCAGTACGCTCTTTGACATTGGTCTTAGCAACATATTTTCAGGCACCATGTCTGACCGGACCGGGCAAGAGAAACAATAGAAAAAATAAACAAATGGGACTACATCAAACTAAAAAGCTTCTGCACAGCAAAGGAAACCATCAACAAAACGAAAAGACAACCTAACAATTGGGAGAAGATATTTGCAAACCATGCATCTGATAAGGGGTTAATCTTCAAAATATATAAAGAACTCATGCATCTCAACAACAAAAAAACCTAACAACCCGATTTAAAAATGGGCAAAAGACCTGAACACACATTTCTCCAAAGAAGATATACAGATGGCCAACAGGCACATGAAAAGATGTTCAACATCATTAACTATCAGGGAAATGCAAATCAAAACTACAATGAGATATCACCTCACGCCCGTCAGAATGGCTATAATTAACAAGACAGGAAACAACGAGTGTTGGAGAGGATGTGGAGAGAAGAGAACTCTCATACACTGCTGGTGGGAGTGCAAACTGGTCCAGCCACTATGGAAAACAGTATGGAGATTCCTCAAAAAATTAAGGATAGAACTACCATACAATCCAGCTATTCCACTGCTGGGTATTTATCCAAAGAACTTGAAAACACCAATGCCTAAAGATACATGCACCCCTGTGTTCATTGCAGCGTTATTCACAATAGCCAAGACTTGGAAGCAACCTAAGTGCCCATCAAGGGACGAATGGATAAAGAAGATGTGGTATATATACACAATGGAATACTACTCAGCTGTAAGAAACGATGCAATCCAGCCATTTGTGACAACATGGATGGACACTGAGAGTATTATGCAAAGTGAAATAAGTCAGAGGGAGAAGGTCAAATACCATATGATCTCACTCATTAAGTAGTAGATAATAACAACAACAAACAAACACATATAGACAGAGATTGGATTGGTGGTTACCAGAGGGGAAGGGGGGAGGGAGGAGGGGGAAAGGAATGATTGCGTACATGTATGTAGTGATGGATTGTAATTAGTATTTGGGTGGTGAACATGAGAACATGATGTAATCCATGCAGAAATAGAAGTATAGTGATGTACTCCTGAAATTTATACAATGTTATAAACCAGTGTTACTGCAATAAACAAAAAATTAAAAAAGAAAAAAAAAGAAACTAATGTATGTCAAGTTAGCTATAATGTCAAAAAAGAACACCCAAAGTTATCTATTAAACTATCCCTTTCTTTTCCAACTACATGTCTACATGAGGCCAGATTTTCTTTACATACTTCAAAACAGCATATTGCAAAAGTAGATATGCTACTCTTCTCACTAATTATTTTGTTTAGGAAAAATATTTTAATAAAAATGTTACTTATGTTATGTCATGGGTTTGTTATTATAATCTTAAGTAAATAAATATTTAAAAAGTTAAAAAACAAAAAAGAAAATATCTTAAGAAAAATAAAAATGAAAACACAACATACCAAAACTTATGGTATGCAGAGAAAGCTGTGCTAAGAGTGAAGTTTAAAGCTGTAAAGGCTTACATTTAAAAAGAAGAAAGATCTCAAAAACCTAACCTTACAACTTAAGGAACTAGAGAAAGAAGAACAAAGTAAACCCAAAGTTTTAAGTTTCAGAAGGAAGAAAATAATAAAGATTAGAGCAACGATAAAACAGAGAATAGAAAAACAACAGAAAATCAATGAAACCAGAAGTTGCCTCATTGGAAGATCAACAAAATTGACAAAGTTTTAGCTAGATTGACTAAGAAAAAAAAGAGAAGACAAATTACTAAAATGAGAAATGAAAGTGGGGACATTACTACCAATTTTACTGAAATAAAAAGAATCACAAGAGTACTATGAACAATTGTATGCCAACAAACTGGATAACCTAGATTAAATGGACATGTCTCTAGAAACATTACCAGGACTGAACCATGAAAAAATAGAAAATCTGAATAGACCTATAGCTAGTAAGGAAATTGACTCAGTAATCAAAAACATCCAAACAAAGAAACTGGACCAGATGGCTTCACTGTTGAATTCTATCAAACATTTAAAGAATAAATACCAATTCTTCTCAAACTCTTCCAAAAAACTGAAGAGGAGGGACACTTCCCAACTCATTCAGTGAGGTCAGCGTTGCCAAGCCAAACAAAGACATCACAAGAAAGGAGAACTGTGGACCAAGAGCCCTTATCAATCTAGATGCAAAAATTCTTCACAAAATGCTGTCAAATCAAACTCAGCAGCATATTACAAATGTTGTTCACCATGAATGACATAGATAGATTGAACTTCATCAAAACTAAAACCTTTTGTGCATCAAAGGATACAATCAAGAGTGTGAAAAGACCACCCACAAAAAGGTAGAAAATATTTGCAAATCACATATCTGATAAGGGTTTAATATCCAGAATATATAAACAACTCCTACAACTTAATAACAAAATGACAACTCTATTCAAAATTAAGCAAAAGCCTTGAATAAACATTTCTCCAAAGAAGATATACAAATGGCAAATAAGCACATGGAAAGATGCTCAACATCATTAGACAGTAGGATGCAATCAAAACCACAGTGAGATACCACTTTGCATCTACTTGGCTGGCCATAATTTTTTTTAAGGAAAATAACAAAGGTTGGCAAGAATGTTGGAGCAACTGGAACCCTTGTGCATTGCTGGTGTGAATGTTAAATGGTGCAGCCACAGTGGAAAAAATTTGGCAGTTCCTCAAAAAGTTAAACATAGAATTACCAAATGACCTGGCAATTCTACTCCTAGGTTTATACTAAAAAAAAAATTGAGAAGAGGGACTCAGATACTTGTATGCCAATGTTCATAACAACAATAGCCAAAAGGTGGAAATGCTCCAAATTGTCCATCAGCTGATGAACTGATAAACACAATGTAGTATATACATACATTGGAATATTACTCAGCCATAAAAAAGGAATGAAATTCTGATACATGCTGCAACTTGGATATACCCTGAAGACGTTATACTAAGTGAAATAAGGACAAAAGGACAAATATTGTATGATTCCACTTACATGAAATATGTTCAATAAGGAAAATCATAGATATGGAAAGTGGATTAGGAGTAACCAGAGGCTACAGGAAGGGGAATTATTGCTTAATGGGCACAGAGTTTCCGTTTGAGGTGATGGAGAGTTTTAGCAATAGATAGTGGTGATGGTTGTACAACATGTGAATATAATTAATATCACTGAATTGTACCCTTAAAAATGGTTAAAAGGGCAAATTTTATGTTATATATACTTTACCACAATAAAAAAATTTTCAAAATAAAGTGATGGTCCTCCACAGCAATAAAAAAGAGGGAATTATTGATATATTCGACAACTTGGGTGAATCTCAAAAACAATGCAAACTGAAAGAGGACAGACAGAAAGACATTTAGAGAAAAGGGAGAATATGATTCAGGAAAAATACTCCTGCCACAGGCTAAAGGTGGGGAGGGGACTGAATAAAAAGCGACATGAGAGAACTTTTGGGGTGATGGAAACATTCTATATTTTGTTTGTGGTGGTGGTTGCAGAACTATTTACATTTGTCAAAACTCATTGACCTATACACCTAAAAAAAGTTTAATTTTACTCTGTGTAAATTCTACCTCAATAAATCTGATTTTTTTAAATGCCCCTTGCAGAAACATTGGCCTACTCTGTTGGAAAGCCACAGACCCAGAGGAGTCCACTCTCAGCAGCTAACCTGTTCCAGCCCCAATTCTCTTCTCCCTACACAGCCCCAGCAGCCATGCCCACTGATCGCTGTGAGTTTGAAAGCCCTTGGCTGGATGACTCTTTTTTGTTTCCAACAAGTGTCTAGCTTGGGGTCACTTCCAGCTCTGAAAACCTGGCTACTGGGAACCCAACAAGCTGGCAATGGAGGAGACACGGAGACGACGGTTAGTTGGAGGCAGGAACCAAAGGCAGTGCAAGGCTAGACCTGGGCAGGGAGCGGAGAAGGATAAAGGAGCTCTGGGCACCCCCCGGTCTTCCTTTCATACCCGCTCTGCCAAGAAAAGGGAAATTCCTCCTTTCCGACAATCTTGCATCAAACGTCTTTGCAGCTGCTCCCAGCAATCAGGGGAGGAAGGCACAGTCTCTCCTGGCTGAGGTGGTTGTCTCTGATACCCTCGGAGAAAAATAGATGCGATTCTGGTGACAGGCAGGCTGCCCAACCTTCTCCTCATGGCCCATCACTGACACTGCTCCCGACTCCTGCCACACTGCCCAGGAAAGGACACTGCCCTCTGGACACAGACCCGTCCAGGCCTGTCACCTGTTTCCTCTCCCTATCCTAATCCCGCCGGCCCAGTAGGGGTGTTGGGGGCAGGCCATGGGCTTGCCTCGCCATGGGAAACTGCTCTACTGTTGGTCCCAGCCAGGAAAAGTAATTGCCTCGGGAAGAGTTGTACTCAGCTCCCATGGGCGTGGCAGGGAATTCAGCCATCTCTCCCAGCACCACTGGCTCTCACTTCCAGATACCCCTAGAGACCTGGTCTGCCTCTGGAGCAAACTGAGACAGGACAGCGAGGAACAGGAATGTTAGCCAGGGAACCATGGCACTTTCCATGGGGACAGAGAAATTGATGAAGAGTGTGCTTGACTTAGTCTGCATCTAACCCCATAGGATTCAGAATGGACCTTTGAAATACCCCAGTCCAACCATCTCATCTTACCCCTAAGGCAAGTACAGCCCAGAGAGGTTACCTGATTTGCCCAGAGTGTCATGGCCAGGTGCCTGGCAAAGCCAGAACTGGAATGAGTTCTCCTGGCCAATCTTGTCTCACCTCAAAACCCACAAATGGCTCCCCCTTTCTCCCAGAGTAAAAGCTAAAGTCCTTATGGTGGCCTCCAAGGCCCCAAACAATGTGCCTTCCTCCCTACCCCAGAGCCTCTCCCATCTCCCTATCTTCTTCTCCTCTTGCTCCCTCCACCCCCCACACTGGCTGGGCCTTGAGTACCCAAGCGTGCTCCACATCGTGCCCCCAATATCAGCATCACTAGCCCCTCACCTCCTTCAAATCTGGGCTAAATCTCACCTTTCCAGTGAGGCTTCTCTGGACGTCCCATTTAACATTCAGCCCATCCCCCTTGTCCCTCTGGTGCTCCAGTTCCCCTCACCCAGCTCTCCTTTGTCTTCTTTCTCGGCACTTCCCTCCTCCTAACGTAACTTAATGTCTTATTTATTATGTTTCCTGTTATTGTCCACCAGCAGAATGTCAGCTCCACATGGCGGAATGCCCTCTATTTTGTTCACTGCTGTGTCCCTAGAAATTACAGGGGGGCCTAACTCAACCAGTGTTTGCTGAATTAATGATTACATGAGCTTTGTAAAGTGCACATGTGCTGTATGTTTACTTGTCTTTCTAAATTTTCTCCCCAGAGGCTTAATATCAAACTTACCAAATGACACACCTGCTTTTAAAATTTACCCCCACAAAAAAGAATGTCTAAGAGTGAAGACCCCTCCCATGCCCTGACAATCCCCATTCCATGCCCTTCCATCCACCCCAGATGGAAGAAACACTGTATTTTTGATCTAGAAAGGGCTGGTACTCCACAGCAATGGTGTGGGTAGGGACGGGACTAACTCCTCACCGGGCAACAAGGCTTCACTGGCCCCAATGTGAGTGGACATATGACTGGGCCTCTACCACAGGACGCAGAATGCCTCCCTAACTTCTCCTTTTGGAGATGGCATTGGTGGCTCAGTCATATCTTCAAGCAACTATTATCAGGCTAGGATTTGTCGTGGGTCCCAGGATCCCATTAAAATTCATAGATTTTTGTTTCACTTTTTTTAGAGAAGCAGCATAGTAAGTCCTTATCATCCCATTGCTGCTTGATATTTGGTAAGTTTATGTGATTGACAACAAGCAGGCCGGGGACGGGAGTCACATTTATTGAGAACTGGGCCTTGCTTTTTACACACATTCTCTCTCGTTGTCCTCCTAACAACTCTGTAATGGAGACATTATCTCCATTTTATATTTTAGGAGACTGAAGCTCAGAGAAAACAAAGGACTTGTCTGGAGTCATGGCCAGTATGGGATAAGGCAAAGATTCAAATTCTTCTTCTTTCTGTTACAGCAGGCTTCCTTCTTCAGGGCACTCAATACATATTTACTACAAGAATAAATAATTGAAGGCTCAAGAATCTCAAGGACTGAAGCAGAGAATAGGTAAGTTTTAAGAGAGGGGAGGGGTAAAAGAAAGTTCAGAGCATAGAGAGCAGTGGGGCGCATGTCGAGGGCACTGGTAGGAGATGCTAAAAAGGAGGAGGTGCAGAAGGAAAGAGGGAAGGCGTGGTTGTAGCCCATTGGTCCACTTGGCTATTCTGCTTGCCTCTTCCCCAAGACTAATAGCATCTTCTCTCACACACGCACTGCTTTTGGTGGCTCTCAAAATGTTTTCGTGCACATTTTCTCATTACAACCTCGGAAAAACCTTGCAGGTGGTGCAAGGTTTCCCATTTCACAAATGAGAAAACTGAAGCTCAGAGAAGTCAAACAACTTACTCAAGACCACACAGCCAATTTAGTGGCAGATCTGGGGCTCCATTCAAGTCTTGTGATTCCCCAAGTCCAATATTATTACTCTCCTAAATAAAGAGAATCACTGCCTCATTGTAACAATAAATAGCAGCCACAGTCAGAGGGAGAGAGGCCCAGGGAGGGACAGTAATATAATTAAGGTATTTTGACATATAAACTCCTGGAGGGTAGGACCCGGGACTGTGTACAAGATTTTACAGCAACCAGCTCAGCTGCCCATACTGTGGAGTGTCTGTGCCAAATGACCTCTGCCAGGTGGCTTGTGTCCTGGTCCCAGAGCCAGATCCCTCCAGCCTCCTCGGCGGGAGCTGAGGGCAGCATCTACTCCCAGCTTCCTGCTTAGGAGGTTGTGGAAACCCCCAACAGCCCAGGAGGAAACCAGTCCTTGCCAGGAGCAGGTGCCACAGCTCAGAGAGGTGCCAAGCAAAAAAATATATCTCCTGGTGGTGAAAGACCTGTACACTGAAAACTATAAGACATTGATGAAAGAAATTCAAGAAGACACAAATAAATGGAAAGACATTCCATGCTTATGGATTGGAAGAATTAATATTGTTAAAATGTCCACACTACCCAAAGCAATCTACAGATTCAATGCAATCCCTATCAAAATTCCAAAGGCATTTTTCACAGAAATAGAAAAAACAATCCTGAAATTTGTATGGAACCACAAAAGACCCCAAATAGCCAAAGCAATCTTGAGAAAGAAGAACAAAGCTGGAGACATCACAATTCCTGATTTCAAACTATATTACAAAGCAATAGTAATCAAACCAGTATAGTATTGGTATAAAAACAGACACATAGATCAATGGAACAGAACAGAGAGCCCAGAAATAAATCCATACATATACAGTCAATTAAATTATCACAAAGGAGCCAAGAATATATAACGGGGAAAGAACAATCTCTTCAATAAATGGCCTTGGGAAAACTGAACAGCCACACGCAAAAGAATGAAACTACACCACTATCTTACACCATAAACAAAAATTAACTCAAAATTGATTAAAGACTTGCATGTAATACCTGAAACCATAAAACTCCTAGAAAAAAACATAGGCGGTAAACTACTTAACTTCCGTCTTGACAGTGAGTTTTTGGATCTGACTCCAAAAGCAAAGGCAACAAAAGCAAAAATAAACAAGTGGGACTACATCAAACTAAAAACTTCTGCACAGCAAAGGAAACCATCAACAAAATGAAAAGGCAACCTACTAAATGGTAGAAAATAAATGCAAATTACATATCTGATAAGGGATTAATATCCAAAATATATGAAGAACTCATACAACTCAATAGCAAAAAAACAAACAATCCGATTAAAAAATGGGCAGAGAATCTGAATAGACATTTTTCCAAAGAAGATATACAGATGGCCAACAGGTGCATGAAAAGATGCTCAACATCACTAATCACCAGGGAAATGCAAATCAAAACCGCAATAACATATCACCTCACACGTTAGAATGACTATTATTAAAAAGACAAGAAATAACAAGTGTTGGCGAGGATGTGGAGAAAAGGGAACCCTTGTGCACTGTTGGTGGGAATGTAAATGGGTACAGCCACATGGAAACAGTATGAAGATTCCTCAAAAAATTAAAAATAGAACTACCACGTGATCCAACAATTCCATTTCTGAGTATTTTTCTGAAGAAAACGAAAACACTAATTCAAAAAGATACCTGCACCCCCATATTCATTGCAGAATTGTTTTCAATAGCCAAGATGTGGAAGCAACCTAAGTGTCCATCAATGGATGAATGGATAAAGAAGATGTGGTCCATATTTACAATGGAGTATTATTCAGCCATTGAAAAATAATGAAATCTTGCCATTTGCAGCAACATAGACAGACCTTGAGGGCATTTTCTAAGTGAAATAAGTCAGAGAAAGACAAACACCATATGATCTCACTTATATGTAGAATTAAAAGAAACAAAAAAACAGAAAACCAAGCTCATAGATACAGAAAAGAGATTGGTGGGTGCCAGAGGTGGGAGGTGGGGGGTAGGAGAAATGTGTGAAGGGGGTCAAAAGGTACAAACTTCCAGTTATAAAATAATTGTCACGAGGATGTCATGTACAGCATGGTGACTGTAATTAATAATAATGTATTGCATATTTGAAAGCTACTAAGAGAGTAGATCTTAAAATTCCTCATCATAAGAAAAGAAATTTTTTGTAGCTATGTATGGTGACAGATGTTAAGTGGACTTGTTGTGGTGATCATTTCACAATATATACAAATATCAAATCATTATGCTGTACACCTGACACTATTATAATGTTTAATGTCAACTATACCTCAATAAAAAAAAGAAAGAAAATAGCTCATGGTACTCTCCATAGCCAGGGAAGACAGCTGGGGCATACTGGACGGATGGGGCACTGGGGAATTGTCCCCAAAACACTGAGCAGCCCTCTCACATGCCATGGCTCACAAACCATGACCCAGGAAATCATTTGAAATATGCCTGCCCTCCATCAAATCCAAAGAACCAATAAGCGTGAACACACACACACTTAGTTCCAGGAGGCCTGAAATGCCCCTAGAATGGATGCTCTGCCTGGCACGAAGAGAACACTGTCTTCGGTGTGCCTGGGCTCTTTCCTCTGGGTCTCCGCAACTTCAGGCCATCGACTCTCACCCCCCTTCCCCTAGGTGGACGACTTGCCTCTCCCCTAATGCTGCTGGGCTGCCCAGCTTTGCTGCCACAAAGCCCAGCGATCGGGCAGATTCATCCATATCAAGGCGCTTGAGTGGTGGACTAGATAATGGAGAGGACCCCGAATTGAGAGGTAGGACCTGGAACTGAGTGCTGGTGACCTTGGGCAGGTCTTCAAGTCCCTCCTCTGTAAAATGAAAGGTACATGATAGCACCTGCCCTCCAGAAATGTCCTGAGAATGCACAAGGTGTGTATTCAGAAGCACATTGTGTATTGCAAAACAGCAAGGAAAAGTCAGCTGTCACTGGTGAGTTTTAAAGGATGCCTTGAAGTGAGGGCCCTGCCCAGCCTGCATTGGTTAATCTCCAGCTACGGAAGTTTGGATGTGATTCAGTCTTGGCGAGGAAGAGACTTGGGATCTGTTGAACCCCCTTGATGTTTCTCAAATCACACGCTCATCCGTTTTGCCAAGGTGTATAGATGCGTTTGGAGAGAACCTGCTCTGTTCTGTTCTTTCCCTTCTGAGCCAGGCCCTGGGAGCGGCCAGCCAGGAGCTCCGGTTGAATGGCCCTTCTGACCTAAGGTGGATCAGATGTCCTGCTCCCTCAGCGGTGGGGAGGGGGCTGCAGCTGCCTGAGAGGAAGGTGGACTCTCCCTCAGGGCTTTTCACAGGGGTGCAAGCTGGAAACAGAGCCCCAGATAGTGTCAGTTACTCCAGTATGGATTCTCTACCTCACTTGGCACCTTCAGACTCAGCCTAAATGCTGGGGAAACCGTGAAAGCACCACCCCATGACCCTGGGGGAGACAAGGGGGCTAAATGCAGAAGCCCCAGGGCGGGCGGGGTCTCCCCACTAAAGCAAGCTCTGGAACATCTAGGAAGCCAGGAATGGCCCAGCCAGAAGATCTCCCTCCCGCCTCCCTGTGTGGAGTGACCAGGCACCTTGTACCCTCCAGGTCGCCTCCACCTCTGGCGACAGATGTCGTCTCCTCCAAGCACCGGCAGAAGGGCACACTTGGCAAAGTTTTTCTAGGAGGGAAGCTCTCAGCGATGCCCCCTGGTGGTCCTAGGGGTTATTTGCAGGATGGGTGGGTTCAAGAACTGAAGGAAGTTACCCCCCACGTGGGAATTGAGCCCATGGCCCAAAGGACACTAAGTCGCCTTAATGTACTCCCTTGGGAGCCCTGCTCTGGCCGACAATGTCGGGGCCTCCCTATTACAAGACGTCACAGCACTGGTGTTTTCCTTCACCATATTCTTCCCAGTTGTAATTATACAGTTACTGGGGAGCTTATCTCCCAGGGTCCATCTCCGTGAAGAGAGCCTTGACCCCTGCTACGTAACGTTAGGTTCTAACATATTATCCGTGGTCATATGGACTTTTTTGAAAGGATGTGTAAAAGTCTCAGGTCTCCCAGCTCCACTGCACCCATACCCCTCCGCCTGGGGAGACAGCCAGACCCTTGTAAACGGGAGAGGCCAGCAATGCAGCCTCCCCCTGACGGAGCTCCTCTCTGAAAGGCCGGCCACGTAAGGCTTCCAGCCACAGGCCGGCGCTCAGAGCTCAGCAGGTGTCGGCAAGGAGGGCCTGGCACTCGGCCAGCTCCACCCGTCAGCGCTCACAGCCCCCTGGGCTCCCTGGGTCCTGGGCCTGGTCACCTCTCTAATCCCATTTGCTTCTCTGCCTAACGTCAGGGAGGCGGGGGTGTGCTGGGTTCAGATTTGTATTCTCTGATGACTAGCACAGGCCGGCATAGAGTGAATAGTACACAAGAATGAATGAGTGAGTGAATGAATGGCAGGCCCTAGTTAGGGAACAGGAACACAAAGATAAATAAAGCTCCCTTCTCATACAGAGTTAAAGTCAGGCTGGGGAGACAAGTAATAATTACAATACTTGAAATAAATCTTACAATGCAGCTTTACTAGAGCACCTGATAAAATAGACATGATGATGCCTTAGCAGATCAGGGAAGGCTTCACAGAGGAGGTGACTTGGAGTAGTTTTGAGAGAAAAGTAGGAATTCCGGGCAGTGTAATGGAGGAGTGGGTGTTCCCAGGCAGAGGGGAGCCCTGTATGAGGAGGTGCAAGGCCCAGAGTGGGGAAGTGCAGAGCTCACTGTGGGGACCTGAGAGCCAGAGTGAGGGAGACCATCAGACTCTCTCCAAGAGGATCTCTGACAGCATAAGAGAGAGAGGCCTGGAAGGAAACGTCTAGAGGCAAGAGGCTACAGGGACACTGTTGCCCAGTCCAAACAAGAGACATGGAGGCCTAGAGCCTGACGTGGCTGGAGTGAGGAGGACGGAGTCAGAGACATTTAGAGCAGACGACTTGGAGCTCAGTTTGGAGGGGGCGGATATGGGGTAAAGGGGAACAGGAGCCGAGCAGTCCAGCTCTCCTGCCACATCCTCACCCCAATCCTCACTCACTGAGCACGTCCTGGAGAAGGAGAGAGACCCGGCTCACTGGTCAGACTCCATATATCTCAGTGATTTCCTCTGAGCAAGAGAGGGATGTCAGAAACCCCTGCGTAAGCTACAGACAGTCTCACTGGTGACAATATTGTAGATGGCACGAAAGAGGCCCTTCAGAATGTCCTGGAGTGAATGAACGAATTCTTCACAAGTTATCCTAAGACAGACTCTGACTAACGGGTTTGCCCTTGGTTGAAGAGGAAGCCCCCTTCCTCCTGCCCCTGCTCTGAGCCCTGTGCCCAGGGCTTGCTGGCTGCACAGGCTCACCTGTGCTGTGCAGCCGTTGGTCTCAACTTGCTTCTTTTGGGGGTCACAACTGCAGACCTGGGATGGAGGTCGGGTTGCTCCTTCTGTATAGGGGCTAGAAAGATAGAAAGGTGGAAACCCCTAGATTTCTAACCAATTTTTTTGACAACTATGAAAGAGACTGTTAAAAGTTACTTCCTGCTTCTTGAATGATCTCACCCATTGCCTGGAGAAGATTTAATGATCGCCAAGCAAAGGCAGAGAGCAATCAAGAGCTGAGATTATTGAAGAGATTAATTTCCCCATACAGAGCAATTTTTCTCCCTTTTTTGCATAGGCAGCAGTTCAATAAAATAATTAATGCTTGTTAACCTTTTAGCTATTTCTCCCATTGTAAAAAATTAATTGGCCTTCCATCATCTATTGCGTTGTAACCTAGAGGTATTTGGCCCCCGTCCACCGCCTGCTGAAACATGCCCCTCCTGATCCTCATTGGTGTGTGGCAGCGACACTTGGCAGTCATGCCCAGCCCCCAGGTTCAGGGCATGAATGGGAGTGCACAGTGCTGTGGCAGGCACCTCCAGGAGAGCCTTGCACAAACACTGCTTCTTTCATTGGGAAGGTTGGGGAGTTTGCAGGCACTGCAAACTCACATCTCCTCCCTAGTTGCTGAAAGTCCCATTTGCAAAAGAGGTTGAGCAAGATTCATGATGGAGTGGGGGAGCAGCACCATCTCTCTCCAGGCCTCAGACTAGGGGCATCAAATGTTTGGGACCTCTTTCTGGCTTTTGCCACTGAGCTGTGCCTCGGTTTGCCTGAGCAGGACTATCGGATCCACAGGAGGTGAGATGGGGAGGGTCAGGACAGGAAGGAAGACTCCCTAGATAGCTTGGTTCCTCCAGCCTCAACTACTACATTTTTCCCTCTTTTAAGTCATAAATCAATCACACCACCTCCTCCAGAAAGTTCTCCTACATTAAACTAGTTTGACTAGTGCCCTCAGTGCCCTTTGGTGACTTTCCTAATGACAAAGTTCTGTTGATAACTAGTTTGTCTCTTTTGTTTTCTCACATTAGAATTTAAGCCCTGGTGGGGCAGTCGTCATGTTTGCTCTGCGTCAAACATACCAAGCACTTGTGTGGCTGCAAAGAGTCTTACAGGAGAGAGGGGAGCATCAGCTGGAGTAGCCAAGAAGTTCAAGGAGAACAGACCATGAGTCAGCACTTGGAATTGTCCCTCTTGGACAAGCCATGCAGCCGACTAGGGGTCCATGGGCCAAGCACTGTCAGAGGCTCGTTCAGGTTTGAGTCCCAACCCTGCTACTTATGAGTAATGTCACTTAACCTCTCCCAGCCCCAGGATCTCATCTGAAAAAATGCCTCCCTCATAAAGCTGTTGTAGGGATTACATGAGATGATGAATGTAGACAATGTTTGCAAACTGTGGAGCACTAAGTAAGAATGAGGATTATTGTTAGCATCATCTGTGTGGTCCTCTCACTCTAATACCCTGACCTAGAACTGTCTTCAGAGACACCATCCTGTACCCACCTTGGAAGCAACCTGAATTCCAATGTGCTAATTCACCATCCCTCCCTTCTGGTTTCTTAAGGTAGTTTGGTGATAGAATACTATAATGTCAGAGCTAGAACAATCCCTTCAGGTCAGCCAGCTCCTCATGTCACAGGTAGGAAAACTGAGCTCCAAAGGGCTAATACAACTGACTTGGGCTTGCACAGACCCCAGCCCCTGACTCCATACTGATCGACAAAGGATTCCTTCATAAGAGCATTTTTATTGCATACTTAACTTGTGCCAGTCTCTCTGCTAAACACTTTACATGGATTATCTAATTTAATCCTCATACAATCCTCTGTGGGGTCAGTACAATTATTATCCTCATTGTATGAACAAGATCACTGAGGCACTAATGGTCACCAACTAAAAATGTCAAACCAAATTCAAAGTGATTCTAGAAGCTGTGCTCTTCATTTACTACACTCTGCTGCCTCTGTACACTATTTTCACATAGGTTGACTCTCTCTAGGAAAGAAACTATATGAAAAATACCCTACTAGTCCCAGGATTCACTGAAGAATAAGGCAGAATCCCTGCCATCAAAACTTTATGGTCACCCTCTTCCTTTCCCTTCCCTTCCTTTCCTCTTCCTGAACAATTCAATCTTAAATCCATTCGTGGGGTGGCTGAGCAAGAGAATGTCAGAGGATGGGGGTGCTATGGGCCAGAATGGGGTGTCAGAGACCAAGCAAGGTGAAGAGGGCACCATGTAGGGGCTACCTGGCACAGGAGTGTTAGACCCCAAAACAGATAAGAAGGGCATCTTCCTGGGAGCCCCCCAGCTGAGATGTCGGAGCCCAAGCTGAGCACCTAAGGAGAGCATCCATGCGGGGGTGGAGCAGCGTGGGATGTTGGAGCCCAGGCAGAGAGAGGAGGGATTGCAAACCAGCAGGATACCAGAGCCTGCATGGGGTGAAGAGGGCATTGTGCGTGGGCGGGGGGTGAGGGGGTGGTGCTGGTGCTGATGGGAGATTGGTTAACACAGAAGATTGATCAAATAAGTAAATATATTAAAGATAATGGGAGCCGAGTCTTTCTCTATCAGTGAAGGGAGTTAAAAACATGAAAAGGGGGAAAATTAGAATGAACCTTGTGGTTTGGGGTTGGAGCTACAGGTACCAATGTGAATTCATGGATTTCAATACACAGCAATCTTGCTTAGGGGAACAGCGACTATGTGGGAAAATTCTGCTTCTTTTGAGGAAGCTTGTTTGTTCCAGGGGTATTCGAAGTCTAGGTATGGGGGAAATGATCTAGGTATCCTAAAAGATGCTGGGCCAGCGGGCCCGGCCAGTAGTTCCTGCTCATCAGAGAAGTTGCCCACCACACAGGAGGAGCAACACCAACATCTCTTCTCAGTTTCAGCACCATCATTCAAAGCTCATCTAGCACTTCCTTGTGGGGGGCTGTGCGCTAGTCCCTGAGAGCTGCTTACAGTCTCAGTCTTAGACCTGTGGTTCCCAAGTTTCAGTGAGCATTAGAATCACCTGGAGAGCTTATTAAAAATATAGTGTCCAGGGGCCAGCCCAGTGGCATAGTGGTTAAGTTCGCATGCTCCACTTCGGCAGCCCGGGGTATCACAGGTCTCGGGCACGGACCTACGCACCACTTATCAAGCCATGCTGTGGCAGGAGTCCCACATATAAAGGTGGAAGAAGATGGGCACAGATGTTAGCCCAGGGCCAGTCTTCCTCAACAAAAAGAGGAGGAACTTTTTAACATCTGTTAAAATGTTAGCTCAGTGCTAATCTTCCTCACCAAAAAAAAAAATAATAATAATAATACAGTGTCCTGGGAAGCAGCAGTGTCCTAGAACTAGCAAATCAGAATCTCCAGGTGGGGCTTGGAAAGTTGTCTTCATAACAATCTTCCAGTTAATTTTTGTCCAGTCATTTTGTCCATGGGTTATGGATTAGGACTGGGAGCCACTAGCTTAGAAAAAGGTGTAGAAACTTAGCATTTGTAGTGCTGAATAAAAAGCCTTCATTCTCAATTAAGAAAAAGGGAAGAAGAAGAGGGGTAAGAAAAAAATGGCGAACTGACATAATTATGGCATCTCCCTTTTAAGCATCATGGACAATATCCTGTCTACATTCCTTTTCCATCAACCACTGGATCTCACTATGAGATGGGCACTCCCCAGATGGCAATATGGCTCCAGGCTATAGCATAGAATCATGTGTTTGAGATCTAGGGAAAGTGGAGTGAACAATTCAAAAATTCTGCCTGGTCATTAAAGGCCAGATACAACCATTCCACACCATTAGCAGAATTCAACTCTGTCTACCACCTAAAACATTTGCCCATGCCCAAGAAAGTCGCCAACATCCTGAGGCGACTAAAGTCTAATTGGTTGCACCAAAGTGAATAGAACCTTTTCCGACAAGCCCCAACCAAACTTCCGTCCACAGTTATCTGTTGGGCACCCACTATTTGTCAGGAACTGCATTAAGAGCTTCAGAATATTAAAAGATGGAATTTTGAGATGGCCTTTAATGGTTTACAGAGCCTTCTCATCATACTCAAAATAAAGAGGAGGAGGATGGCAAGGAAGGCAAATGGAAGTGCTGGAACAAAGGCATGAAGTTGAGAATGTGAAGGTGTATCCATGAAACAACAAATAAGAAGTCCAAGTTGGCCAAAGAAGAGGGCACCACACGAGACTTTTCTATGCAGCTCTGAGAAAGAATGTAATGAGGAATCAAGAAGCTGAGAGCTAAATACACGTTTGTACCTCTGGGAGATCCTGCCACCACAACATGGCATAAAAGTCACGGAGACATCCTGTAAGATATTACCATGAGCCAAAGACTTAAGACATTCATAATCTCTTATACCTACATTTTGCTTCTAATTGGGATTTTGCTGGCAACAATGCTTTAACCTAAAAGAATGAGTCCATGGTTGGGAATACTGGGCTCCAAGGCAGGGCAGTGGAGGCAAAGATTACTAGACAGGCAAGCCTGTTAACATCCCTCGAGTGCCAGCATATTCTACGTCTATTTGGCCATCTCACTGAACATGGGGTCAAGAGATCTGACTTCCACCACTGGCTCTGCCACTTGTTTGCTGTGTGGCTTTGGACAGACCTCTTAATTTCTGTGAGCCTTGAATTCCTCATCCATAAATTGGAGATAGAATATCTGTCATGGTTGGCTCACAGGGTTTCTGTGGATGAGGCAATACACAAAGTGTTTTGTCAACTGTAAGGCATTAGTGAAACATAGTGTGCTCTTGTTATGATTCTAAGTGGACATAATCCTCCTCTGTTTCCCGCCTCTTGCCCTTTGCAAGCTGGCCACCTCTCCTTCTTTCCATGGGATACTCTGTGAGTCAGAGATGGTCTCTCTGCACTGTGGTGTCTGCTCACTACCCCATCCATCTGAGTCAACCATGAAGAAGCATTTATGACTCTCCTCTGGGGCCCCCAGCCCAGAACTCTTGAGTCCCACACCCCTTAGGCCACCACATATCAAGGGGAAACACCCTGGCCATATCTTATGTATTTTCCTCTTGCCCAAAACCACAGAGCCAACCAAACTATAGGAGGAATAAAGTCCTGCTTGGTGAGTTTGGGTTTTGCCATTCTCTTGTCAGCGGTTGGTGCCACAGCTACTGCTATGCTATTGTTTATCCAGCCTATTAAGGTTCTATTTTCCATAAGACATTTTTCTTGTATTCCATCCAGAACTAGCTTGTTCAGAGTCCAGGACTGCTAAAGAAGCAGGGCCAAGCCAAGGACCTCCTCATGTTTACTCAAGGAAAGCCCATATTAAGGGAGAACCTTATACCTGGTGCTGAAAGAGAAAAAAGTCAGTTCTCATCCGTCTCCCTACTCAGGCCCCCATGACCAGGTTTCTCTCTTTCACCCAAGGAGGAGATCATGGATTGTGAAATGCCCTAATGGAAAAAACAGCCACAGGGCACCAGTTTAACTGAATTGTATCCAAAATCATTACGTCATGAAAAGTTTCTTTCCCCAAGTACACACAAGCTGTTTTCCAGCACTTATCCCAAATCCCTTTTTATAGGGAGATGGGGCTGAGGAGGCAGGTTAGAAAGCGGTTTATAGCCAGGGAGATGCACAATCCCCCAATTCATCCCATTTGGCTCTGGATTCTCTCACATCAATGAAGGGTTATTCCCCAGCCCTGAAACATTGTGCTCTCTTCTTGTCTGCCCCTCTCGCCATCACTCCTCTTGACTCATTTAGAGAGCTTTTGACACGAGATTTGCTAAGTTGGCATTGCATTTGTCATATTTCACAAAGCCTGAGTAGAGCAAGCCCTCTAAAGTTGGGAATGAAAACAATGTTATCTCTTATAGGATAAGCAATGGGCACCCCAGGAAGGGGTAATTCGACTGGGAGAGGATGGTGTGATGTAAGGGAATGAACACTAGTCTGGGAGTTCTGGTTCCAGCTCTGTCACGAAATAACTGCTCACTTACAGAGTTTTGATAGGGCACCAAAATGATCACCGAAGTTTTAGCTAGTTACAAATTCAGTGAGTCTCTGAAAGGACTGGGCCACTGTCAGCCTGATTGGGCTGAATGGAGCACAGTTAAGCATCATGGAACCTAGAACATTTTTTAGGAGCCAGGATTTCATTCCTATTCATAGAGGAAGGGTAAGGAATGTGGCTAAAGTGTAGTACGAAGGAAGGCTAGGGGGAGAGGCAGGTGCAGAGGACGGAAGATAGTAATTTTCTGCAGATGATTTGGGAGATAATTGGTCGAGGGATTGGCCACCTAGTTTAGGGGCCCTTTCAAATGGCCTGGAGTTAACCAACAGGGAAATAAGGGAAGGGGTGGAATCTCAAGAATGAGGTCACTGCATGCTTCCCTGGAACAAGGAGCACCATTAGCAGCAATGGGTTCTGAGAGATCTGCGTGGATAAATGGTGGATAACCGAGTGCAGGGAAAGGCACTGAGTGAGCATCAGAGCGGGAAGAGTCGTCTCTTTATGGCCTCACCCACATGAAGATTGCCAAGTTTCAACAAGTTCTGGCTTCTTGTATTTGATGCGAGGTTAACTTTTATAAAATATTATGAAGAAGTTTATAAGTACAAAACAGATATAGCTAGATTTCGTGCAGCTTTGAGAAACAAGGATCTGATCGCTGAATATTTACCTGTGCAGACTAACCCATAACCTTCTAACCCATGGCCAAACCTTTCTGGGGATAGTGTCTATGGCAATGGGGAATTCCCAAAACTAACCGAATCAGCCTCCACACAAGATATTACTATTAATTCTATGTTGATATGACAAAGATATCATTAATCAGTTTCCTGGTTTCAACACTCCAACAAGAGTAGGGAAAGTCCCAGGCATAGAACAAAGTTCAGTTGCTTTACTTCCCACTCTCATATTGTTCTTCCAAAGTCCTTGGCATCTACACCTAGAGGACCCCAGCTTGCTCCCAAGGACCCTCAGAGAAACTTCTGTACAGAAGAGAAGGATCAGCCCTCCTCAAAGGGGCCGGAGATCCTGCAACACTAGAACCAGGAAGCAATTGAGTCAAACAATGATCAAGTCAGTTCCAAGAATAGCAGTAATATTTTGGTGTGTATTCTCTACAAACAGGGACATTTTCCTGCATAATAAAAATGCGATGTAAAAATCAGGAAATTAATGCATATACATTACCATCATCGAATCCCCACACCCATTCCAGTTTTCTAATTGTCCCAATAATGTCCAGGATCACACGTTGCTTTAGTTGTCATGTCTCTTTAATCTGGAACATTCCCTCAGTCTTTCCTTATCTTTCATGGCCAGGGCACCTTTGAGGATTACATGACAATTGTTTTGTAGTGTCCCCCTCTATTTGGATTTGTCCGATATTTCCTCGTGATTAGATTCAGTGATGCATTTTTGGCAGGGATGCCACAGACGTGATGCTGTGCTCTCCTTGCGTTCTGGTAGATGGTACATGATTACACTGCCTTGTTACAGCTGGGGTTAACTTGATCACTTCACTAAGGTGGTGTCTGCCAGGTTTCTCCACTATAAAGTTGCTGCTTTTCTCTTTGTAGGTGTGAAAATATTTGAGACTAAGAAAATACCCCAATCCTCGTCAAACTTGCACCCACCAGTTCTAATATTCGTTGCTGTTTCTTGGCTGAATTAATTACTATGAGGGTTGCCAAATGATGATTTTCTAATTTCATCATTCCTTCTGAGTGTATTAGTTGGCATTCCACTGTAAGGAAAAGCTTTCTCTTCTCTTCATTTATTTATTCACTTATATATTTACATCAGTACAAACTCATGGGTTCGGGCCGGCCCCGTGGCTTAGCGGTTCAGTGCGCGTCCTCCACTACTGGCGGCGGGGGTTTGGATCCCGGGCGCGCACCGACGCACCGCTTCTCCAGCCATGCTGAGGCCGCATCCCACATACAGCAACTAGAAGGATGTGCAACTATGACATACAACTATCTACTGGGGCTTTGGGGAAAAAAAAAAGGAGGAGGATTGGCAATAGATGTTAGCTCAGAGCCGGTCTTCCTCAGCAAAAAGAGAAGGATTAGCATGGGTGTTAGCTCAGGGCTGATCTTCCTCACAAAAAAAAACCTCGTGGATTCTATTTTACTCAGTGAGATATAATTGGTTACTAACATCATTCATTTTCACGTTCAAATTACACCAGATTTGGTCCTGGGGAGCCCCTTCAGGCTGGCTTCTATGTCCTTTTGACTCTCCATCATTCTTTGAACACTTCCTTACTTCCCACCACAACGAAATATTCCAGGGTCATTGTGTTCTTTCCCTGCCACGTCCATAGAAGCAGTCATTTCTCCAAGGAGTCCTGGCTTCTTTTACCGGAGAATGGTATTTAGAAACAAAGGTCTGAGCACTAAGTCTGCTTACTGCTATTGGGGTGTCACTGTTCCCAGGACCTCTCTGTGGAGAGGATACACAAACATACACACACACACAACGCACAACACACATATTTAATCTATTGTGACAGAAAGCAGATCAGTGGTTTCACAGGGTGGTGGAAGGGGTGGGAGAGAGGAATTTTAAAGGGGTACAAGGAGACTTTTGGGGTGAGGGATATATTCATATGTCAAAACTTATCAAAATGTGCATTTGAAATATACGCAGTTAATCATATATAAATTACATTTCAATAAACCTGTTAAAATTGTTTTCACATCCCTGGACCCACAGTGTGAGGACAGCAATGCTCCATGGATGTCTGACACCCCGGCTTCTGAAGGATTGTTTAAAGAAAAATTATGAGTAGAATTTTTAAATCAAGAAATTTCTCTTAGGTCCAATAATGTAAAACAGGAATGATTTTTAAAACTCTCTAAACATTTTTATTAAATTAAGATATAGAATGTGGGTTTTGGTTTTTTTGGAATTTTTTATAATGTTTAATAAATGGGAATGTATTCTGAACACAAATTTTTATTCTAAATATAAGTGAATTCTCTAAAACAGTGAAAATAAGTAAAATCAATAATAACTGCAAGCAAATTCAGTTGCATGCATGAAAAACACTTAGTAATTTCTTTTGTAAACTTTGTGACAAAAAACATATACTTCAAATATACTCTTAAAAAAATCTTATATACTCTTTGACCCAGTAATTCCACATCCGTTAATTTATCCTAGAAAGAAATCAGAGACACACCCAAAGCTATAAAGATAAGTATGTGCATTACAATGTTGTTTATAATATGAAGAATTGTAATTAATCCAAATGTCTGATAAATTATGGTGTAACAATACAACAAAACTTGGAATAGACATTAGACTATTGTACAATATTTAATGTCATGGAGAAATGTTCATTATATATTTTAAGTGAAAAAAACAATATGAATATAATTCCATTTCTCTAGAGGGAGGAATAAACAGACAAAAATATATATATGTTTGTGTTTTTAATATATGCGTGTATTTTTTATATATGTACATAAACCAAAATGTTGATGGTTATTACTTCTGAATGATAGAATTGTGAATATTTTCCTTGGTGGGTTTCTGTATTTTCCAACTTTTATCCAAAGTTGGAATCTGTATCCATATAAGCCCATCATCCCTTATCTACAATTCAGAAATCCAAAAAAGCTTTCAAAATGAAAGTTTTTCATAAAGTTAGTACAAACTTGCTTAGGAACAAAATCCTGGACTGAACTGACATGAGTCTTTATATAGTCCATAATTATTAGTCTTTCCATAGTCTAGATTGATCTCATTTCGTGTGGACGTGCTTATATTTCACTGCGGAAAGGATGCCGCCCCACAACTCCTGGAGATGTTACATACTATTCAGTATATGTATCATTCTAATGTCCAAAAATGTCTAAGCTCCTAATCATCGGTTCTCAAGGGTTTCAGGTAAGGTATTATGGACAATATTTTGTGATTGGGGAAAAAGAGAAAGGAAAGAAAGGAGGGAGGGAGGGAGGGAGGGAGGAAGGAAAAAAGGAAACATTTATTATCTGGGTGGAATAAAGAAGTCCTGGAAGGGGTGCCAAGGGCAAATATGTAATAAGAGGTTAAAATGTAACTTGCTGTTGTTTCCATCGAAGTTCTTCACTTAAAAGCCACCAGGACCATACATGTCAGGTTCCCTACTTGTTGCAGAGGGAGAACATGTTCCACGAGGGAACCATGGGTATCTCAGGAAGGGGCTGTCAGAAAGAACTTACTATAGGATGTAGGCTTTTGTTTGTGATTTGGGAGCAGGTCTGACGGAGGAGGGCTTCCCTCTAGATTGGGTGCTATCAAAAAGTGGGGGCAATGCTACGACTGGGTATCTCAATAATTCATCTCTGTCAGGAGAGGAGACTGGCACAGGGATAGGGCTGTAATTGGCAAGGAAGGAGCAGTCATTTCTTTCGGCCAAGAGAGGGGGTGTTTGGCATTTTATGTGAAGCACAGTGACTTGTTTTTGCCTGTGCTTGTACACAGTTATGCAGCAGTTATGGTGGTGTCCGAGCACCCTGGGGTTGGTGTTGACGGCCAACAGGAGGCTACCACGGCCCAGCTGTGAGTGCCAAGCCAGCTTCCGAGTGTCAGGGGCTATGCTTGTTTTCTTTCTCATGTCAGTGTCAGGTGAGGCCCAGAGCTGTGAAACAAAGGCTGTCAGAGGCCCCACATTCTAAAGAGGGATGACAGAACATCGGTGCAAAACTTGCCAAGCATAACCCGCATACAAATCCAGTGACCCTTAGCCCATCACCCACTTGCGGCTTGAAGATCAATAGGCACAGATTGGAGAGTCAGGATTTCGTTAGAGAGAATATCGCTCATGGAGGCAGGAGGTGCTTCCTCCTCACCTTCAGCCACAAACCACAAAAACCTCTGACGGCGAGAACCTCAGAAATCTCTAAAGGCGAGAGGCTGGCCAGCTCCCGAGCTGCAGAGAAGGGGAGAAGGTAGACTGAGAAAGAGCCCTGTGTGACCCTGAGGAAAGGAAACAGCCTCAGGCCAAGAGTACCACCTTTGGGGCAAAGGGGCCCCAGGAGACACCATCTGCTGTGGAGAGGGGAGCGGGTGATGAGGGGCGTCAAGGGGACGAGACACGGTGCGCTAACCTAGACCCAGGAAACCACAGGAGCTCTGCCTCACAGAGACCACCAAAACCAGATGACAACTGTACTTGACTTCTCTTGCTGCCCCTCCTCCAACTCCAGAGAAGCCAAAAGCAGACGTCTGAGCAGAAGGAAAGGAAGTACAACAGTGAGGAAACCAGCCATCACCTCCTCCCTCACCACAGGGCTCCCAGCCCAAGACTGGCCCACATGGGGAAGGGGGCAAGCTCTGGATCAGGCCAGAGACCGAAGTTTGAATAATTCAATGGACTTGACTTTGTAATACCTCCAAAACAAGATTTCTGAATATTTGAGAGGGACCAGGAAAGTCACGATCTAAAATGATGTCAGCAAGGAGAAGAAAAAGAGATTCAGACATAGGCAGCGGTGTGAAAGAATGAAGTTGCTTTCTGCTTGCACCCAACACATAGTTTATTTGATAAGTCATTACATATACACAGTGATATGCTGGTGAATTATTTTTAATTAACAGACTTTTTTTTAGAGCAGTTTTAGGTTAACAGAAAAAAATTGAGCATAAAGTACAGAAAGTTCCCGTATATTCCCTCTCCCCTCACCCAACCACCCACAGTTTCCCCTGTTAACATCTTACGTTGGTGTGATGAGCTTGCAATAGTATAAGACTGATGAACCAATATTGATATACTTTTATTGACTAAAATCCATAGTTTCCATTAGGGCTCATTCTTTGTGTTATACAGCTCTATGGGTTTTGACAAGTGTATGATGATGTGTATCCACCATTACTGCATCATACAGAGTAGTTTCACTACCCTCAAAATCCTCTGTGCCCCACCCCACTCAACTGCCCCATAACCATTCAGGGGTCATCCTCTTTATCTCCATAGCCAGTGGGGTCTCCACGGCTTCTAAGAGCACATCTGATGTAGGTGTTAAGTTTTCTGAAGTAAGAAGACAATCGTATGCACACAGGACTGTTTTTAAAACCTCCGTGAGGACTCAATTGTGTACCGGATCCCTCTCTTCCTGGAGCACTCTTTCTTAGTCATCAACAACTAGAGTTGGTAACGATCGTTTGATGATTTCGTGTTCAGCAATTATTTGATTAAAGCTAAATTTAGCCTTTATATGTGAGATTACGCTTTGAAGTGTGACCAAGTCTCTGCAGGAACGAAACAGGTGCAGCCACGAAGTCAAGGCAGGAGTGTGGAGCAGGCCTCCGGGGTCTGTGCCCGGTCCTGTCACATTAATCCTAATCCACTCGCATGGAGAGGAAACCTTCGTACAATTAGCAGACGGGATTAGTAGGGGTGATCATCCCAGATAAGTGAAGTAATTTGTCTGAAAGGAAAACAGCTCCCCGCAGCCCGGCAGGCCCAGCCCGTGGCCTGCTCCCTGCTGGCTTCTCCTGCCTGTTCTATATGCCCTGCATTAAGCCCAGTCTGACCTTGGGCAGATTGTGCAACCGTTTGAGATTAATTCCTCATCTGTTACCTGAGACCACAAGCCTTTCATGATGGACAGGTGGTCTGGCTCAGAGAGTACAGCCGTGAGCTGGAAGCAGGCGACAGGGAATTTAAAACCAGTTTTGTCACCATTGGCGCTATGTGACCTTGACTGAGCAAAGCACTTAATTTGACCTGTTTCTCTCTCTCCTAAATAAGGATGGTGATGATGATGGGCTAGGAAGTTATGAGATGTCCATTGTAACTCTCGAGCCCACAAGCGTTCTGAACCCCAATTCCTTGGCCTGTAAGAGTCCTAAGTCCTTCCCGCAGTTTCTGTGAATTCCTGTGAATTCCCCTTCATGGTTCTCCTACCTCCAGGAACCTCTTTTGTGCACATTACCTCTGTTCTGCCCCACGGCAACCCAGATGTCAGCCCAGCCCCGATTGCCACGAAAAATTCACTTATATACCAGCACCTTGTGAATGCAGAGAACCGAGTGTTGGGGAGGTGGCTACAGAGTCGGGTCACTTCACCCACCTAGCAGCCTCACACACCACCCCCCACCCCCGAACCTCCCAGCATGATGCACAAACCCTCCCCCGCTTGTGCAGCACGTTCTGCCCTGCCTGAGGCCCCCTAAGTTTCCGCTTCTATTCCTAAGCACAGATCAAAGTATTTCCCCACGAACCAACTTTCTCTCCTAAGGAAAATGCTGGTAAATAAATTTTCCTCCATCTTGTTACAGTTATGATAACGTACATGAATCACCTTGTTTGTAGGGCACTTTACAGGCCATTCATTTCATTCCATCCTCACTACCATGAGAAGTGTGATTTTACAGAGGGAGAAACTGAGGCGCAGATATGTAAAGTGACCAACGTTGCACACCTGGGAAAGGGTGGCGCCTGAATCCGAAGCCAGGCTGACTCCAGAGCCCAGGTTTCCCTTCCACCACCTGCCCCTCGGTCTCCACTGCTAAAGATCTCCTCAGGACTGCTTGCATGAACACCTGCTCCCAGGAAGACGTCAGCAAGCCGCCCCCCTCCCTGCCAGGAGGGAAGCAAACCCTACTTCTACACTGCCCCCCGACCCCAGTGTAGAGTTCTGTCCTCTGACCATCAGGGAAGCAGCAACAATCTTCCCAAGGCCTTTCTCAGGAAACAAGCTCTTAGCAGAGAGCTGGGGCTGAGGGAGATGTGCTCTCTGGCTCTCCTCCTTCTTGCGTTTGTCATTCCACATCCCTAATCGATCCCCTCACCCCCTCCTCCCTCAACCCACCGATTCCCAACCAGGACACCCATGCCCTGACAGCAAAGAGAAACGTTGTGGTGTGTGGCACACAGAGAAAGCAAGAGGCAGAAAGGGGGCGGCAGTCCGGCAAACACGAGAGAGAGGCATAAGAGCAGGGTCTGCAAGGGCCTAGAGACACATCTAGGGCGAGACGACAGTGGAAGGTAATAATGGGATGGGAACAGAGTCCCCGTGATTATGCATTATATGTAAAATCATTTTAAAGAGTGACAATTAATTCTCAGTGACAAGGAAAAGGAGGAGTGAGAATATATCTTAGCAAAATACACCTCAAAAATCGGCTTGGCTTTGGAGGGCAACACGTCTCTTACAGGACTTTCCCTCTCTAGCCAAGTTTGGCTCAGGCTGGTAATAAAATGCAGTTGTAGCCTCCTGAGCACGCTCCCTACCAACTGAGAGTGGCGGGAGGTGGCAGAGAAATGTGCTGGGTGGTCTGAGTAAATCAGCCTTGGATTAAAGATTGGCTATGGATAATATACAAAATAAATGCCAGCAAGCAGTCGACAGTTGACCATGCTATCTAAAACAATGGGAGCAGGGGGGCCAGTGCTGAGGGCAGGGGCTGCAAGACGCTGTGCAAAGTGAAGTTTATTTTAAGATCATCAAGTAAATGAAAGGTGCAATTATGGTGAAAGATCTGTACACCGAAAACTATAAAACATTTCTGAAAGAAATTGAAGAAGACACAAAGAAATGGAAAGATATTCCGTGCTCTTGGATTGGAAGAATTAACATAGTTAAGATGTCCATACTTCCTAAAGCCATCTATAGATTCAATGCAATCCCTATCAAAGTTCCAACAACATTTTTCACAGAAATAGAACAAAGAATCCTAAAATTTATATGGAACAACAAAAGACCCCGAATAGCTAAAGGAATCCTGAGAAAAAAGAACAAAGCTGGAGGTATCACACTCCCTGATTTCAAAATATACTACAAAGCTATAGTAACCAAAACAGCATGGTACTGGCACAAAAACAGACACACAGATCAATGGAATAGAATCGAAAGCCCAGAAATAAACCCACACATCTATGGACAGCTAATCTTTGACAAAGGAGCCAAGAACATACAATGGGGAAAAGAAAGTCTCTTCAACAAATGGTGTTGGGAAAACTGGATAGCCATATGCAGAAAAATGAAAGTAGACTCTTACCTTACACCATACACAAAAATTAACTCCAAATGGATTAAAGACTTGAATGTAAGACCTGAAACTGTGAAAGTTCTAGAAGAAAACATAGGCAGTACGCTCTTCGACATCAGTCTTAGCAACATCTTTTCAAACACCACATCTGACCGGGCAAGAGAAACAATAGAAAAATAAACAAATGGGACTACATCAAACTAAAAAGCTTCTGCACAGCAAAGGAAACCATCAACAAAACGAAAAGACAACCTAACAATTGGGAGAAGATATTTGCAAACCATACATCTGATAAGGGCTTAATCTCCAAAATATATAAAGAACTCATGCATCTCAACAACAAAAACTACCAACCCAATTAAAAACGGGCAAAAGACCTGAACAGACATTTCTCCAAAGAAGATATACAGGTGGCCAACAGACACATGAAAAGATGTTCAAAATCACTAACTATCAGGGAAATGCAAATCAAAACTACAATGAGATATCACCTCACGCCCGTCAGAATGGCTATAATTAACAAGACAGGAAACAACATGTGTTGGAGAGGTTGTGGAGAGAAGGGAACTCTCATACACTGCTGGTGGGAGTGCAAACTGGTGCAGCCACTATGGAAAACAGGATGGAGATTCCTCAAAAAATCAACGATAGAACTACCATATGATCCAGCTATTCCACTGTTGGGTATTTATCCAAAGAACTTGAAAACACCAATTTGCAAAGGTACATGCACCCCTGTGTTCATTGCAGCCTTATTCACGATAGCCAAGACTTGGAAGCAACCTAAGTGCCCATCAAGGGACGAATGGATAAAAAGCTGTGGTATATATACACAATGGAATACTACTCAGCCATAAGAAACGATGAAATCCAGCCATTTGTGACAACATGGATGGACATTGAGGGCATGATGCAAAGTGAAATAAGTCAGAGGGAGAAGGTCAAATACCGTATGATTTCCTTCATTAAGTAGTAGATAATAACAACAATAAACAAACACATAGGGACAGAGATTGGATTGGTGGTTACCAGAGGGGAAGGGGGGAGGGAGGAGGGTGAAAGGGATAATTCAGTACATGTGTGTGGTGATGGGTTGTAATTAGTATTTTGGTGGTGAACATGATGTAATCTATGCAGAAATAGAAGTACAATGATGTACACCTGAAATTTTTACAATGTTATAAACCAATGTTACTGCAATAAACAAAAAATTTAAAAAAAAAAAAAAGGTGCAATTATTATAACACCTTACATTTATACAGCACTTTACAACTTATCCAACAATTTCATGCGTGTCATTTGTTTAGGAACTGAATAGTCCAGACTCCAGAGTTAAACTGCCTAGTTTGAACATCAGCCCCCCAACGCTCTTCTATGATTTTGTGACGATGATTTTCTTCCCTGTCTCCAGTGGCTCATTTGTGCAGTGGAGGTGCTAATGGTACTCATCTCATAGGGTTGCTGTGAGGACTAAATGAGACCCATTCATTCATTCAACAAATGGTTTTGAGCATCTCCTATATGCCAAACACCACTCTAAGCACAGTGAACAAATTATGCCACAGCTTTCTCTTCGTGAAACGTTCTCTCTAGTGGGGGAGACAGAAGATGGCGAAAATAAATGAGTATACCGTATTGTATGTTAGGAGGCGATGCAAGCTCTGAACAAAGGTGAGCAGGGTCAGCGGGACCACAGGGCCAACACCGCAGAAGCACTGGGGATCATCGGCTATCACTCCTGTCTCACAGCAACCCTGTGCGGTAGCCAGGCTTAGAACTCACATTTTACAGGTGTGCCACCTGAGGCTCAGAGAGGTCAATGACCTGCCCAGGGCCACACAGCTAGCAAGGGCCAAGCCAGCACTCAGAGTTCTTCTTCTGACTCCCACTCCAGTGCTCTCTCCCTGCTTCCTCTGCTGCTCCACGTGGAGGGGAGAAGAGACCACCTGTCGTAAGGAGTGGCGAAGCTTGGAGGAGAGGCACACTCAGAGAAGCTGCTGCCACCACAGCTCTGACACCTCCCTCCCACCCGGCGAGCCACGGGAACTTGCCAAGCAGGACACTCCGGGGCAGCTGACAGCAGGGGCTGGCCTGGGCTGTGAGCGCCTGCTGGGAGGCCCGATCCTAAAGGAGGCTCCTGGACAAGAGTTCCCACGGTGTAGAGGCTGTCAGGGTGCCAGCTTGTTTTATTGACTTTCCACTCAGTTCACTCCTCCAGGCCTGTGGTTAGGAGACAATGAACAGAAGGCAGGGATGCGGCAGCCTTGGCAGCCTGCATCAGCGTGGTCGGGCAGCCCACTGGGGCACTGCCTTCTCCCGGGCCTGGGCAGCTGTGGTACACAACGTCTGTCTCCCGGACTCTCCTGGAGTCGTGGGCAGGACTCCAAGGGCCAGGCCTACCCAGCAGCCTGTCTGCAAAGTGGCAGGGAACAGACTTCGTGCACACACAGTTCAGAACAGCCCCATCTGGGCTACAGCTCTGACAGGCTTCAAAGTGGGACGTGGGGGTGAGTTTCCATGCCAGGCTTTAGCCGTGTGGGGCCCTGCCTCATTCCAAGACTCTGCGGCCCTGCTTTTCCACAGCTGGGGCCACCTGACTCTCACTTATAGGCCAGGCCCCACCTGCCCCTGGAATTAACCTGAACACATGGAGAGTGAGCGCTGAGTTACCGTGGGTACCAGATACCATTGACACAACAGCCAGGGACCTGCCACCTTGCTCCTGCTTGTCCTTCTGGTGACTCGTTCTCTCTATTTTTCTCCACACCTTAACAACTTGCTGGTCCCTCTGGGGAATCCTGATTTCTCTAGTCTTGCCCTTTCCAGACTGCTCTCCCATTCATTCATGTGTGAACCTTGTTGCTGGTGTCTAAGGCTCTGTGACATCTTGACAAGCTTCCAGATGCTGCCTGCTGCCTACCTTCTCAGGTCTTCGAATAACACCGCCTCTGCTGATATATGCCCCAAGTCCCACACTGGATCACCCCAATGTGACTGCCATGGAGGTCTACCCCCCTGACAACCATGCTCTGCCTAGCCAGGTAGGAGCTCCCCCTGGACCTGTGGGACCTGCATACTGTCTTCATACTATTTTCTCCACCCCAGGGAGCAGAACTAGTTCCAGGTCCCAACCTGCGTCATACCACTGCACCTAACTGGTCTCTGCCAGACCATGTTCCAAGATAAGGTCTGGGTTTCCTAGCTCTGACAGCAGTACGAAGGTGGAGTTACATATTCTGTTTTGTAAATATCTTTTTTTAGCTGTATTACAAAAATACAAACAATAAAATGTGTACAAAGTAAAAATTAATAGCTTCAAAATGGGTAAAAAGAATCAAAAGGTACAGACTTCCAGTTATGAAATATGGGGATATAATGTACAGCATGGTACTATAGTTAATAATACTGTATTGCATAATTAAAAGTTGCTAAGAAAGTAGATCTTAAAAGTCCTCATCACGAGAAAAAAAATTTTCTGTGTGTTGTGACTTATTGTAGTGATCATTTCGCAATATATACAAATATTGAATCATTACGTTGTGCACGTGAAACTAATATAATGTTATATGTCAATTATACCTCAATAAAAAAATTAACAGCTCCTCCCCCACTCCTCCTCCTTAATCTCAATCCCCAGAAGAAACCACTCTTAACAGTTAGGTGTGTATCCCTTCCCCACTCTTTTACACACACACACACACACTCCACATAGAATTCCCTTACACAAACAGGAACACATTATACAAATTATTCTGCACCTTGCTTTTTTAATGTAGCGAGGACATTTTTTCTATTCAGGACATTTAAAGCTAACTCGTTGCTTTAGTGGCTGCTATAGTATTCATTGCAGAGATGTCTCATAATCATTTCCTACGGATGTACAGTTGCTTCCAATTATTCACTACTATAAACAATACTGCAGTAAACATCTTTGCATACATCTTTTTGTACTTCTGTTTTTCCATAGGATAGTTCCCAGGAATTCTTGTGATCTCATTTTATTTTGTGTTCTTTGATGATTAGTGAGGTCGGTATATTTTCATCTGTTGGTTGGCACTTTGTATTTATTCTATGAATTTCTTGCCTACATACTCTGATGCCTGTAGTAAGACTGAACCCTCCAGCCTTCCACTTCTAAGATCCCTTTATCTCAGCCCCACTAATTCTGACCTTCCACTGCATCAGCCCAGAGTGGAACTGACATTTCTCATGCCTAGTTCGGCTTTAATAGGGCCATGGTATAAGGTCACCTCTCTCATAAATCTTCCCAAACAGGGTTGAAGGACCCACCATCCCCCTGCCCATCTATGCTCCTCTTCAGAGCCATACAGAGCCTGGGGAAAAGAGGACTCCACTGTCATCCAGCTGGTGCTGGGGCCAGCAGGCTCTGGAAGGTTCAAGGAGATACACCATCGCGTGGGGATGGGTGTCTCAAATGAGAGATGAGAGTTTCAGGAGGGGGCTGTGGAGGAACATGAGGAGGGACTGGAGAGATGTGGAAAAGGAGAGTAACGAAGAAGTTTTGTCATGGGATATTTTGCAAAGCCCTGAGTGATGAGGTCTTATCCCGTCTCTTCTTCGCTCACTCCCTACTGGGGGGCAAAAAGTGATGAGCGAGCTAAATAACATTACCTGTCCTAATTCTCTGATGACGTGTTATTTGGCGATACTCTTGGAACGCTTTAGGAAATGATATACTTGACCTGGGGAAGACAGATACGGTGGCATTCGGGACAAGGAGGCAATACCCACCCTGAGCAAGCATCAGCCTTTCCCATACAGCAGAGATGATTACAGACCCCAGATAACTCCATTAGCTTCAGAGGCCTTAAGGCCCATTCTGCCTCCTCCTCCCTGCTCCCCATCAGAAGCTGGTAAAGGACAACCTCCTTCAGGACAGAAGGACCCTGCTGCATGAGTTATATTATTATTACAGAAAATTCCCATAGTCCTACTATGCCAACCTAATCTCTCATGACATTTTGAAAACTACCATCCAGTCCCCATGTGGTCCCCTCTCCTCAGACCTTTTCAGAGGCCATGGGACTAGCTCTTGCATTGAATGACCAACTCCCCTTGGACTGTAGCCGAGGCAGATGCTTGGATAGTGATCTTGGCATTGTTCCTGGGCCAGTGTGGGCAAATTTTGGATTGTATGTCCTCATAGCTGACAGTCCATGTGAACTTCACATATTAAAGAGTCACTCTAGGTCTAGAAAATATCTAAAGAAGGAGAGGAATTAACACTTATTGATGAGTTTCCATGTGCCATCCTCAGAATAACCTTCTGTATTAGAGAATATCACCATCCTCATTGACAAATAAGGAAAATTGAACTTCAAAGACATTATGGGACTTGTGGCGGTCACATGGCAGGTGAGTGGGAAAGCACGGATTCGAGCCCAGTTCTTCTAAGTCCACCTCCTGAACTCTTTCCACCACACCAAGTTGATTACATAATCTGTTAACCATCTTCCAAGCAGTAAGTAATGAGCAAAACTAATTTGTTTTCCCTTCCCCATCTCTCTGTTCCCATAAATAAGCATCCCAAGTGGGCAGTGGAGAAAGAATCAGAGGAAAGATGGGGAAGTCAGTCCACAAGCTGAAGCATGGCCCACACAGTAGGACTGACACCAGTGCCAACTCACGGTTAGGATGGCGGGCAGAAGGGAGGATGTCTGAACAGACACATCCTCCCGTGTCCCAGCCCCCTTGCCTGTGTTGCCTTTAGAATCAGCGACACCCCAGAGAGCTCAGGTGGGTAGGAAAAGAGCAACCAATTCAAATTTGGAGACAAGTTCAAAACCAGCCACACTGAGATGGGGAGAAAATACATGCCTCCGTCAGAAAGGAATTAGCCACCTCAGCGCTACATACAGCTAAAACGGAAGTCCCTCACCACCAGGGCTTTAGGCGGCTAGCCTATAGTTTCACTAACGAGTGGTAGGCAGTGGTGTGCTGGTAATTGTTTAACAACCAGCTCTCCAGGAAAAATAAAAGCCCTGAGTTGTAGCAGCATTTGCTTGATTTCCACGGTGTAAATACTCCCCATGGGATGTGATGTCACTGATCGTGGAGTTGGGAAGAGATGCACACAGCCGGCTCTAGGCTCTGGCAATCCGGTGCAGTTGGCTCCAGCACACCACTGGCAGTGCGGGGGACCTCGTACCAGGGAAGGGGATTGGACACCACAGAGAGGAGGAATTAGCACCTTGCATACCCCGTATTCTTCTCATCTGTTCTTCTTCACTATATGGGCAAGATCATACACACCCACAGGTCATGAGGCATTTAAGTAACAGAAGTAAGGAGTGAGGGCATAAAAGGATGCTAGCTGAGAATACTCTCTGTTGTTTGAAAATCCTTTTTAAAGAGAGTGGTCGATTTCTTTTATTGTCTTACCTAACCCCCAAGCCCAAATCTGAGCCAGGATGAGCTCTAAGGGTTGAATTGGCTGGCTTTATTCTCAGACCACCCTTCACATGGGCCACCAGTTTACCCCTGATGGTCTCAGCACAGGACTCTTTCTAGTAGAAAAATCTAATTATGTCACTCTCCTGCTTAAAATCTTTCCATCCCTTCCTGTCTCTTTAACATGGTTTATAAGGTCACTTGTGGTCTGTCCCCTGCCCACCACTACATCCTCACTTCTCTCTTTTGATTTAAATTCTAGTCATAATGAATGTCTTCTAGCTGCTCAAACTCTCCATTCTCTGCCTCAGCCTCCTACCTTTCCAGAGGCTGTTCTTTCTACCTGGGACTCTCTTTTTCCTACCTCCCAGACTACCCCAAACTCCCCACAAGTTCTTCCAGTTAACCCTCTTCCTCAAGGAGGCTTGTTCCTTACCTCTAGCCTAGATGAGCTCTTGATGCCCTAAATTACCAAGATCCCATATTTCCTTCCTTGTAGCACTCAACGTGCATTGCTACTATTACTGGCTTATTGTCTATCTTCCCTACCAAACTGTAAACTCCTTGAGGGCAGGGACCTTATCTGCCTTGTTCATTGTTGTGTTCTACTGCCTAGAATGGTATTTGACACATAAAAGCATTTGGTAAATAGTTGTGAAATGAATCCCAAACTGCTATTTAATAATGTATCCATCAAATATTTTTAAGCATCTCAACATGCTAAGAACAAAACTAGGCCCCAGAGATTCAGAAATCAATGGGCATCATTGATGCTGCTGAATGTTCTCCACTTCTTCCCCTAATGCACTAAGCAAAAACAAGAGCCATGGAGTGAATGAATGCTCCTGCCACTCTAATAGGGCAGCAAGCAGGTGAGAGGTGGGAAGCAAGATGAAAACTGTGGATTCCAGCTATAAATTATACAAATGCTTGGCATTAAAAAATTATTTTAATGCATCAAATATTAAGTCATTTGTACGCTCTGCAATTACTTTACCTGTCATCAGCACACTCAAGCTGTTTGATGCGGTGACAGATGGAAAGGAGTCCATGCCAATTTTTCCTGCAGGTATGCATCTGGGCTAGAGGGGAGGATTCTGTACGTGCAGGAAGGGAGGGGAAGGAGAAGGGTGACCGAGGTTATGAAACTGGAGCTGATGTGAGAGGCTTGTCAAAAAATAAAAATTATAAATTTGCATCCTGGAGAGCTGCGGGGCATTGCACTCCCTGGGAACTCAGAGTGATAATTAGCTGGGCAGCTCAAAGGAGGTGAAACGGCATGGTGCCCACATTACAGAAACGAAGAACCAAGGCCCAGCAGAACTAAGGGCTGAGGCCGAGCTAGTGACCAGACCCAGGAGTTCTGGCTCCTCTTGCTATGTTTTGAGCCCTAATCAATTCTCTGAGGGTAGCAACCTGGAGAAAGTCAGGCAAATGGGACAAGTAGGGAGAAGGGGTACAAGATTGCCTAGAGACTAGGGCTCCTCAGAGTCCATCAGGTGAGGGATGGAGAAATGGAGGGAGGACCAGACTCAACATGTCCGACCCAGGCCAAAGGATTTTCTAGAAAATTTTCTAGTATAAGATATGAGATTCCTTCTGGAAGAGATTGAATCATACCTTTAAACCCAGCCTGACGCAGAACTTCCCAAGTCTAAGGAGGCATTCCTGCCAAGTGGCATTACACATTTGCCCACATCCACTTGCCCCACCTCCTCCCCCAAATTCCCAGAACTTGGGGATCTGCTCCAGACACAGCATCCTTAGCTGCCTTCTGAAGAGGTCTCCAATTCTAGGAGGGCACAGCTGACTCCCATCTCCTCCTGCTGCCTCACAGAGACTCCACACGCAGCTGCTCGCTTCTCCTCCACGTCTCCTGCCACAGTCTGCACCTCGTCCAGTCACTTTGATTTCAGATCACACTATCTTAACTCTCTTGATTAACTTTGATATCAGAGCTCACCCCTCCCGCTTCCTTCCAATCCCTTTCTCGCAAACAGGGACACGTAAAAGGTCCCCTCAGGCAGACTGAGCCCCACCTGTACCCTACCGCAGCCACACACACACACTTAGTGGTGGTGTGACCAACCGCAAAGCAAATTCACTCTGCACCATTCATTCCCTGAAGCAATCAATAACCTATTGGGCACAAGACGATGCTGGTTTTCCTCCATCGTCCCAGGCAGAACAGGAGGATATGACTGAAAGGATAGCATGAAGGAATTACGGTTAATGTGAGAAATAACTTCCAGCTCGTGGGGCTGTATAGTCCAGGCTTAAAGACATTCTGAAAGCGCCTTTTCCATGTGACCGTGGAAGCGGTTTTCCAGGTTTGGAGAAGCCTGGGCAGGGTCTTGCTTGTCAGATGGATTGGGTACCTCCCCCACACCAGGGTGCTCTCCCCGTGACAGGGCAGTGGGCCACCGTGCTGAAAGCCAATGGCCAAAGGCCAAAGTACCAAAAACCAGCTGACTCAGCAAACTGACTTTCAGGGAACTGACCTGAGCCGCACAGCAGGGCCAAGCAGGACGCCAACTGTGAGGGCAAAAGGGAGGACCGCGGTTCTGCAGAGCAGAGCATGTGGAGATTGATGCACATATGCAAAATTCCATTGCTTTGATTCCATTTAATAAAAATATTTGACTTTTTTGAAATTTCAATAACATGAAATAAAGTGTAGGGCTGGCCTGGCAGCATAGTGGTTAAGTTCACGCACTCTGCTTTGGTGGCCCAGGGTTCCCGGGTTCAGATCCCCGGCGAGGACCTACTCCACTCACCAGCCATGCTGTGGCACTGTCCCACATACAAAAAATAAAATAGAGGAAGATTGGAACAGATGTTAGCTCAGGGCCAATCTTCCTCACCAAAGGAAAAAAAAAAAGAAAGGGTAAAGATTTTTATGTTTCTCAAAGGAGGGCATAGGCTTCTAAAAATTGAGAAACTTTGTTCTTGGATAATGTACATCTTTATTAGAGCAAAGGATGGATTGAGATTCCTGCTTTATCCAATCCTTCATTTGTTCAGTCCTACAAGAAGCAGGAACTCTTTTCTTATTGCAGGCAAAGCACTCTGCAAGGCCTGGAATTATAAAGACAAATGAGGCCCAGTCCCCAGCCCCAAGGAGGGCAAAGTCTAACAGGGGAGGCCAGCACAAGAGCAACTAATTACTAGTTGGGCTGGTTCTGGAATGTAGAGTGCCTTGGGAAGAGGATGGAGGGATTCATCAGGCCAGCATGAGGCAGGAAGCATGCATGGGGCAGGAAGATTTGAGCAAGTTCTCAAGGAGCCCCGGCAGAGGATGAGTTTGGGACTGGATAGTTTCAGGAGCAAACAAAATGTGCAAAAGCGTGCAGGCTGAACCATTATCACGTATTCCAAAAATTCCCCAAAGGCGTCTATGACTGAATAACAATTGGAGAGTGGGGGGAGCTGATGTAGAGATGGGGAGGGGCAATGACAAGATCACGGAAAGCCTGTGTGCCAAGCTAAAGGGTTACAGGTTTGCTTTGCAGGCAATGGGAATCCACTGGAGAACTTGAAGGACATATGCATAACACAACTGTATTGAAATCTAGAAAAATTGCCCTGAGAAGGAAGACCTGGAGAGGAGGCAAGCTATGTGTACAGGCAGGGGGCAGAGAAACTAGGAGACTATTGCAATAATCGGGGTGGGAGAGGTCTGTAAATTAGAATCCATTCCATATTGGAGATCAACAGTGCATCACACATCTTCCTCATCCATCAAATTGTGAATCCAGCTATCTTAAACTTCACAGAATTTCAGGTAGAAGTTGAGAATAAAACTGGAATAAAAATGCAGAAAGTCCAGGGAAAAAATCTGCAGCTACAGCAAGATAGAGCGATTCAGAGAGATAAAGAACAGTTTTAGGAAAGAACTTAAGGGAATAAGAAAAACCTAGGCGGGAATATCCCTCCCACTCTTTGAAGAACTTAGAGCTGTATTCCAAAAGAAAGCTTTAGGATCCTCAAGTATCTGAATTTTAAGAAGTCCCTGGTAGAGGGTCATGTACTACATCGCCTGGAAGCTACTCCTCTGTGGAACCCCAGGCCCAGAGGGCTTTATTCACTGGCTGGCTCTGCTCACTCTCTATGGGGGTCATGAACAGAACTGACCTTCCCAGCTCAGTGGCTCCGACAAGATCTCTGCCCCAGGAGGCCAGCTTCCCTGGCAGGCACTGGCTCCCTTGGCACATCTGATGTCAAGAGAGAATGATGCATCCTCCTGAATGGATTGGGCTGAATTGGGAGACCAAGCCCTTGCCAGTTAAGTGCCAACAGGGCAGTTCAGAACCTGCCAGGCTGGGTTAGTCATCACCCTTATAAAATAAAATACCCAAATAAATAATACAGGACAAATTAATTAAAGGAAACAGGAGCACTGCAGGGTGCATTATGAACTGGGTGATAATTATCATAAGCAAACACAGGGAGCAGCGTAGTAAATGCCCCTAACTCCCGCTTCACTGACAATGAACTAAACGCTGAGACCCCCTGCCTCTGACGTCAGGAGGAGACAGATGGAGCCCACGTGACTGAAACACACGAAGTGACAGCCCACACTCAGCCCTTTGCCTGGTCATTTTACTCGTTTGAGACTTTTCTAAGCCTCTCTGACCCTCAGTCAGTTACAATTCCAGCCCTCTGGTGGAAGAACCACAGGCTTCTCCCTACAGTTCTGATGGGAAAGCAAAACAAGGGGACAGTAATCCTAAAAACCAAGCTGTTGCTTCAACCAATGACTTCCCCACCTTTCCAAGTAGCACCTCCTGGCTCTGGGGCGATCACCTCAGCTCTCTGCCATCCCTCCACATTCGTCTAGACCAGATTTGAAGGGCCTCCAGATAAAACTTTATGGATGATTGGGAACAGGGACTATATCGAACTTGTACTTAATCTGCTCTATTTTTTCTCTTTTGCCATCTCACTCACCTCCTCACATCTTACAAAAACTACTTATCTAGCCACTAGCTCTGCCCTCTTTCTCCCAGGTCATGAACAGAGCTGACCTTCCTCACTCAGCAGCCACACAGCATTTCCATAGGGAGGACAGGGTTCTTGACAACCACTGAGAACTGAGCAGGCACCATCCCCTCACCTCTGCTGATGTCAAGAGAGAATGACATATCCTCCTGAATGGCATGAACCCGATTTGGAGTCTAAGCCCCCTGAAAGGGTCAAAATGTTCTATTTAGTGTTTATGACCTGTTACCTCCCTCTATAATGAAAGGGCCACAAGGGTGCTTTGTTTCACTGACAGATGTAGTGCATGAGCCTACAACAGCGCCTGGCACACAGTAGTATCCGTAAATGTTTTATTGAATAACTCAGTGAAGTCATGGTAATAGCTTCTCAGGAGTGTATTGTGTAAGTTCTGCAAAATTTTAGGGCGAAATAGCGCCCCCGACAGCGGCACTTCTCGTCCCCACCTCCATCACTGCACACCTGTGGCAGCCAGAACTACAAGGAAGAAGGAACGAAGAGGGCGACCAGAGCAGCCTGTGTTCAACCCCAGCCTGTGAGGCTGCTTGGAGCCCTTGTGAACTTGCCAGAGCCAGTGAGGAGCTGAGACTAGCCGTCGGTCAGATCTGAGTGTATAACTGCACCGAGATCTGTGCAGTCCCAGAGTTACAGGACCGGCACTCACACCTCCCCTGAGGGTCCTAGGGCCACATCGCCAGCAAACTCAAATTTGTTCCAGCCCAGGCCCTGAGCATTCCTAGCACAGACCAGCTGATCTTGCACTGGGGGAAGGCCGTGAGCAGCAAGTTCAGCACCTGAGGGAAGACCCTTTCTTAGAATCCCAGTCACTGGCCCTCTGACACGGCACAGCTCTGGTCCCCAGTCCTCTGAGGGCCTCTGGTCCACTTCTGAGGCTTCTCATGCTTCCCAGCAGAAGTGGCCAAGCCAGTATCTCCCACTGGGAGGTGAGCAGACTCTTTTCCTCCCAAGTCAAGTCTCCGAGTGGCATACCTGCTCTGCCACTGTCTCCGGTGGAAACAGCTGGGCCGCAAAATATTGACAGATCACAGAAGGAGAAAGTGTTTCTTAAATGGATTTGAAAGCCTTTTGCAACCACTCTCTGGTAATAGACACCATCGCATTAATCCAGTTCTCTGGTTACCGGCCAACTGGAGTTTCATCTCTTTCTTTAATGAGGCTAAAATTGCCAGAATATGTTATTTGTGAAGCAAATGGGGCCCCTTAGGAAGAGCGGCAGGTCTCTACAGTTACCTGTCCACACAGAGGCCACAATTTGATTCCGTGGGGAGGAGGTCCCACTGGAAGCAAGTACCTCTCTACATTATCTGTACTGCTTGAGGGGAACAGAACATTATTAATTTTGCTTGTTTGTCAATGAAGCCATAAGCTTGGGAGAAAAATTCCCCCTAAGTTCCTCAGCTAAAACCCAGTGTGACTGCCTTCTAAATATGTCTCAATTCCCTCATCTTCTCTTCATACCACTCCAGTCCCCGTCAACTCTCATCTGGACCACTACAACCCCTCCTTACTGGTGTCCTGCCTGCATTGCTCCCTTCCAATTCATTCACCATTCCAACTGGAAAGATCTCCCCTGAATCCCTTCCCTAAAACCTTCCAATGGTTTCCATTGTCCTTAGGGTTAAGTTCAGTCCCCTTAACATGATCTGATCCCTCCCAACCACTCCAGCCTCACTTCTTACCCACTCCTCCATCTCTTACTCAACAAAAGAGCCATATCAACTCCTTTCCATTTTTCCTGGGACACCATGCCTCTACCCCTTCCGGTCTTCCCACATGCTAGTTCCTTTACAGCGACATCCCCTCCCTCCCTGCTGCTTTCACCCCAGCTCTTCACCTACTGACTCTTGCTTATCCTTCTGGTCTGCCGCCTTCAGGAGACCTTCTCTGATCGCCGGCCCAGGTTACACCCCCCGCCACCCACTATCATCTGTCTTAACCCTCGTGATCATTCCCTAACGGCGGGCTTCCCGCGCGACTGAGCCAGCCCCGGTCAGTCTCGTCTGCTCACCACTGCCTTACCAATGCCCAGCACACTCCCGCGGCAATAAAGGAGTCTAGATGAAAACATGAACTTGTTTTCAGAACAGCTGTGGATCTCCGCCTCTCTCCTATCTCCTCAAAACTCTGGTCCAATATTAGCCTTTAGGTCGGGGTCCGTTTCGGATCTGGGATCTTTCTTTTTATTCAATCACACTGGACCAATTTACCTGTTCTACTTCCTTGTGGAATATCTGCTGTCTTCATTTTTCCTTATCCACTCACCAACTAAGCCTCATATTCTTCCCCGAGACAGTAAATCCCATCCCACCAAGGAACTCAGAAGTTCCCAGAAACATTGAGAAATGCTGAAGAATTGCCTACTTAACTTTTCAAGGCTGTAGGGAGGGCTGGCACGCCCCCTAGAGGCGACAATGAGTACTTTTGTAAAAGTCATCTGAGCCCTCTGGATTCCGGTCAGCAATCTCCAGAACCCCGACGTGGAAATCCGGAAGGACTGTTAGGAGTCCTCTAGCCCCGCTGCCCACATTTACAGACGAAAAACCTGGCCCATAAGATCTTGAAGAGGAGGGATGGTGAAAATATTGTTCTGATGTCCCTCATTGTCCCTTCCACCACCGTCCGTCGTCGTCGTTATCCGTCGTCCCCCCACCCCCACCGGCATTCTAAACCCACCCTACTATAAATTCCCAGAGAGTCAGTCAAGACAAACCCCTGGGGTGGACGCAAGTCGGCTTTCCTTTCCTGTCTAGCGGGGGTGAAGAACTGTAGTTGCCATTAATGAGAGTCTGTCTTAGCTGAGGAAACAGAGGTCTGAAGTATCGAAGGAGAGCCGAGGTCCTTTTTGGGGGGAAACATATAGGAACTCTATTCCTGAATCTCTCTTCCAGAATTATGCAATATGGAATAGCATTGCAAAACCTCGTTTTTAACAGATACAATCCCCGATATAATAAAACACCTGAAACACTCTGGTCAAATTTAGTAATTATGTGAAATGAGAAACATTTACTTAGAGACATTTTATGGCTCCTGTAAGATAAAAATTAATGATATTTTCAGATATTTTTCGTAAATCAGATGCAGTTCTACTCCACTTCTGCTAAGTCTGAAACGAGATGAACCTATTTCACTGCTGATACTCTAGGGAGATAATAGGGTTTGAGAAAGAAGGGGAGCTGTGAATTTAATATGAATTAATGTGTAGCGGAATGGTAACTGCACAGTGAGGAGAGCAGACACAGTTATTCACAGGCAAGAGACTTTCCCTTTATCACGTGCAGCACGTGCCCATTTATCAGATCGCTTTTCCTAACACAATGCAACTGTGGTCAAGACATTAAATGTCGTGTAGTTTGAACACTCAATAATCTATATCGGTGTTTCTCAAAGTGTGATCTAGAGACCACTAAGGGGTCTCCAAAAGTCTTCGGGGGGTATGAGGTCAAACCTAATTTCAAAATAATCCTAAAACGTTGTTTGTCTTTTTCACTATGTTCACAGTTGCGCTGGTGGGTAAAACTGCTGGTGCCTTAGCACGACTCAAGGTCATAACGCCAAACTTCCCTGGTACTCATTGCATTTTTCCTTGCCATGCACTCACAGGAAAAACAAAAAAATACCAGTTTTGCTTAAGAATTTCCTTGATGAGACAGTAAAAAAATATTAATTTCACTAAATATCAATTCTTGAGTACACGCTTTTTTAAAATGTCACACACCACACATAGGGCAGTCTTGTTGCACACTGAAGTACTAACCCTGTCCTGGAGACAAGCGACTGAGGATTGCTGAACTGCAAGCTGCACCTTTCACAGAACACTGTTTTCACTTGCAAGAGTGACTGGCAAACTGCCTACTCAGACATGGATATTTAGAGACATTTTCGTGAAAATAAATAAAATGAGCCTGTCACTTCAATGAGAGCAATTGACAATATTTGTTGCCAATGATAAAATTTGACCTTTCAAGCAAAAATTACACTTTTGGAAAACTGGTATCTGCCACTGTTAACTCGACAGCTTCCCAACTCTTAAAGACTTTTCCAGTGAAGTCAGTGGTATTATTAACAAATGTGACATTTTTTTATCTTGTATAATGAAATTTGTCAACATTTGGAAGATCTGCATGACTCAGTGAGTCATTATTTTCCAAATGACCAAGGTATGGTGTTACAAGATCCTCCATGGGTAAAGATCAATCCGAGTGCGTGACTGACCAGTGGATTTTAAGGTAACAGAGTGTGAAATTCATCGATGTGGTTTCAGATCCCACAATGCAACCACCCTTTAGGAATCTATTGGTCAATTTTTCCTATAGAAAAATATCCATCATTATCTATTAAATACTTCTTCTGTTTGCAACTACATATCTGGGTGAAGCCAGATTTTCTCCATATATTTCAACTGAAACAACATATCACAACACGTTTTATTCAGAAGCAAACATGAGAAATAACTGTCTTCTTTTAAGCCAAACCTTAGAAAGAGTTGCAAACACGTAAAACAATGCCACTCTCCTCATGAAAATTCCTTTACTTTAGAAAATATGGTTATTTTTTATTTAAAAAAAAAACTTATTTATGTCAACATAATGGTTTATTGATGTTATTTTTAATTAATACTTTTTTTAATGTCTGTTTTAACTTCTAATATATATGAACGAAGATGCTTTTCTCCACAGTAGCTGTAATTTAAATCAAGCTCTATCACTCCTCGACTTAAAATCCTTCAATCAGAATAAACTCCAAACCCTCTTCTGCAGCACTCGGCAAGGCCTGTGGCGCCCTCTGCCACCCTTCGGGCCCCACCGCGAGCTCCAGCGCCACCCCGGCCTTTCTCTTCCAGAGCGCGTTGAACCCGTTCTCACTTCAGCCCTTTGCACTTGACTTTCTCCCCAGACCCTTGCGTGGCGGCCTGGTCCTCGTGCAGGCCACCCTCACTGCCTCAGGACCCTCACCAACCCCCATCCAAAGCAGCATTTATGTGGCATTTATGGACCTGCCTGAAGCCATCTTACTTGTTTCTGTTTTCGTGCCAGTCATTACTGCTGTCTCTCACACTGGAACAGCAGCGTCCTGAGGGCAGTGGCTCGTCCACCTTTTTCGTCTCTCTATCCTCAGTCTGCAGAACAATTCCAGGCGAGTCATAGGAGCTCAGCAAATGCTTTTGAATTTATAAATCTTTCTTGTGCTAATAGAGACTGTGGAAAGGGAGGAAGAATGAAGGAGAATGGAGTGGGAGGGCTCTGGTCAGACACATCAGGCGAGAATTACAAGTCAGATGATAACAGTGGTGGACGTGCCGCATAAATTGCTCTTTCTCCCGTAACCGTCTCACAAGGGGACCCAAGAGAAATCTCACTGTGACACAGGAGCGTACAATCTCTGCTTCTCGTATACAAACTCACTGCCCTCAATTTCACGTCCACACTCATTCACAGTAACACGTTAACTAATGTGCATAAACATACATTCACACACACAGACATCCCCATTCTTAAACATTTTTCTTTTTAAAATTCTTCCCTCTTGCTTTCCTGAAATACTGTCATTCCCATTCTTTCTGCTTCTTCCAGATTTATGAGTTAAAAAATATTTTTTAATTAAGGATTTTTTAATTCCTTGGGTGTGCCAGGTGTCGAGTTCATGACAGAATGAACTCTCATAGTCTCAGGCCATGTTTTCTCTTCTCTTCTGTCAGCACTCCAGGGTAGCAGCCCTGTATCCTCAAAAAGATGTCTTCCCTCCAAGAACAATAGTAGTTGGCTTGCTTTTGTAAAGCATTTGACATGCCAGTGCAACTTGTCACTGAATATCTTGCAAAGTTAACAAAAGATCCAAAATGAAAGTAGAAATAGCTGAAAGGCCGACCAATGTTTCCCTGGCTTCCACCATCCTCACAGAGCAGAGGCCTCCACAACAAATCCCTGAGGCAAGCAATCATCGACTAACGCCGTGGCTGGATTTACGAAGTCACCAAAAAGTAAGGGCATTTGTCCAAAATAGATTGCAATTCTTTACCCAAAGCCTTTAAAGTAATTTGATTCTGTTCTGCGTATAACTGCCGACAAGGGGTCAGAAAGGTAACAGAAATGAGGGACTCTGGGCCAGGATCAGGTGACAGGCAAACAGTGTGTGAGTCGTGGGTGGACTGGAGACACTGCAAGGGCAGCCACCATTCGCGGTCAGCTGATTGCTCCATGAGGGAACACAGGCCCTGCGTAGCCAGATCTGCCAATGTTCCAAGAGAAGCTAGATACCCAGATTCTTACACAAAATTCCCCAATTTTTTAATAGTAGCTCATATTCTTTAAAAGCATGTTTAAAAACATATCTACAGGTAAGATTCAACCTGAAGGTCACCAGTTTGTGATTTTTGTTTTAGAAGTTCAGAGAAAAAAGAAAGAGGATCAAAACCATGGGGGATAAGCTGGGGGCAAGGAAAAAAAAAAGAAGAAATAAGCTTTTAGCAAAGATTTGAAATTTCAGGAGGGCAGAGAGGCCTGGGCTCTGGAACAATGTGACTGTCTCTGATTTAATTCCAATCTGATCAAACCCCAACCAGGCCTTTTCTGGTCCACCTGGTGGAAAGGGACATGAAGAACTTGAGACTGGAAAATAGGGTCTATGTGGACCAGTCAGAGGAACTCGAATTGGTCAGCCCCAAAGGCAGGGGAGAAAAAAGAGGAAAGAGGATTTCGCAACAAACTTCACAAAGCTGGAAATGGAGAAAGAACAGCCGTGGAGCTTTGAAGAACATGGAAAGAGATGGCCTGATTCCCAAGACTTCGCGGGTAATGGGGGCAGGGGGGGGCCTGTCCACACATTTGGAAGCTAGCTTTCCACTGTCAATCTTCTAACATAGCATTACTTCTGACTCTCTAGGGCAGGAGGGAGACCAGGCGTCTGTCTGCAACAAAGCGCACATCAGAGCTGCTGACAGGGGTCCCGGCAGGCCCCTGGCAGTGGAATTCAGCCTCAGCAAGCTCATCATGCCATCGTGTTGGGGCTGGACAGGAAGGCCTCCATGCCCTCGGCCCCCTCTGGCAATAGGAGATTGAATGGCAGCTGAAAACCAACTTTGCTTGTGGGAACACATGTAGTCTCCACTATCAACCTTTCCTTCCTATTTTTCTCCCCCAGAGCAGGCTGTTCCCTCCTCAGTGATCTGACAACTTTTCTACTCCTTGTCTTGTTTTTTTTCCACAAGAGAGAATAAGGAGTACAGGGGAAGTGACAGCCCCAAGAGCATAGACTCAGGAAGGTGGGAGCATCTGCTCCTTACTTTCATTAAAAAGGCAGCATCACACCCAAAAGAATGAAAACAGGTGTTCAAGGAAAGGCTGCACACGAATGTTCACAGCACACTCCTCAATCTTGCCAGAAGGTAGAAACAACCCAATGTCCATCAGTGATGAACGATAAACAAAATTTGGCATATCCATACAATGGAATATTATTCAGCCATAAAAAAAGAACAAAATGCTGATACAGATGCTACAACATGGATGAACCTCAAAAACTTTTTGCTAAGTGAAAGAAGTCAGACACAGAAGTCACATTTTGTATGATTCCATTGATGTAAAATATCTAGAATAGGCAAATCCTTAGAGTTAGAAAGTAGATTAGAGGCTGCCGGGGGCAGAGGAGAGGGGAGAGTGGGGAGTGACTGCTAATGGGCATGGGGTTTCCCTTGGGGGTGATGAAATGCTTTGGAACCAGATAGAGGTGATAGTTGCAACATTGTGAATGTACTAAATGCTGAACTGTACGTTTTTAAATGGTTAATTTTATGTTATGTGAATTTTACCTCAATTTTTAAAATAAATCAGCATAGTGTGTTGCTTAAGTAATAACTGCCTGGTTTGGGATCCTGATTCTGCCATATGCCAGTTGTGTGACATTGGGCAAGTTGTTTAACCTCTCTGTGTCTCATTTTCCTTATCTTAAATTGAGGATACCGAAAAACCTTTCCTCACAGAGTTGTTATGAGAAGTAAATGAGGTAATATTTGTAAAGCCCCTGGACCAGTGCTTTCCTATTCCAAGAGCCATTTAAACGTTTTTTAAAAAGATGCATGAGCCCATAGCCCACTGCAAGCAGGCTGCTCAGATCCGGAGTGGTTCTCTTCAGGCCTGCAGCCCTGGTTCTCACAGGATGGCCTCTTCGGGGAGCCAGTGCCCAGTAGGGGCTGACGAGCTCAGCTAGGGTTACTGTTCCTCTTTTAAAGATTCTCACCCAATGGACATGAACAAAAGCTTCCAATCGAGGACCCAAATTCTCAAATACCTTAGAGTATGAGACTCTCTGTGGGCAGAGCCTTGTTTTTAAGGACTTGTGAGATTCCTGTGAAGAAAAGGAAAATCTGGGAGCTCTGAAGAAGCCACACAAGAATACTTACAGGTATAAATTACCCAGGCTGACATCCACGAGGCACGTGGTCACGGGTTCCGGCCCCCTTCCCGGGCCAACTAGCATGGGAGGCTGTGGAAGGGGTGCGAGCCCTGGAGCTACACTGCTCTGGGCGCTGGCCTCTCGGAGTGCCACACCTGTGAAGAGACTCGCAGACGCTCTCTGCTGCACTCCCCCCAAACTCAGGCATTGGGACAATGACGTCATCATTGGGTTTGGAGTCATGTTTTCAATTTGTCTTGTTTGTGTCTTTTATTTGAAGTGGTTTTATTTTGTTTTGGAATAGGTATTACATTGGTGCAAAATCAATCCACACAAAAAGGCATACAGTGAAGTCTCTCTCCCACCCAGTGACTGGCTCCTGCCCCTGCACAGCTGATCCATTTTACTAGCATCTGTGTGCCCTTCCCCAGAGTCTCTTTAAGGTAATACAAGTACTGATGTCTTCTTATTTTCTCTCTTATTTATAGGAAGGATAGTATATTGTATACATTCTACTGTACTTTGACTTTTTTCACTTAATATACCTTGGAAATCAGTTCCTAGATAGCTTCTTCATTTTTTTTACAGCTGTGTAGTATTCCATTGTAGGGAAGTACCATAATTTATGTAACCATTCCCCTCTTGATGGATATGTGTATTGATTCCAACCTTTTGCTATTAAAAACCAGTGGCAATTAATAACTTTTGCATGTCATTATGCAAGTGTACAATATTCTATAAGGTAAATCTCAAAAGTGTTATTGCTGGGTCAAAGGTTACATGCATTTGTGATTTTGATAGATATTGCTAAATTACTCTTCAATTTTACCTGCCAACATTAATGTAAGAGAGTTCTATTTCTTTACAGATTCAGTGTGTTGTCATACTTTTGGACTTTTTCCAATCCACTAGGTGAAAAATGGTATCTGAGAGTAGTTTTAATTTGCATTGCTCCTATTATGAGTGAAGTTGAACATCATTTTTATATGTCGAGGGGCCATTTCTGTTTTCTTATCCTATGAACTGTCTGGTCACATCCTTCACCCATTATTCTTTTGGACTTTTGGTCTTCTGCTGATTATTATCCATGAGTTCTTTATCTATCAGGAAGATTAAGCCCTTTTCTATGACATGAGTTGCAAATATTTTTCCCAGTTTATCACATTTGCAAATGGTTTTTGCCACGCAGAATTTTTTATATTGTTTAATTTATCAATATTCTATGGCTTTTGTGATTTCTGGATTTTGAATTATAGTTATAAACATATTACTCACTTCAAGATTATAAAGGTTTTAACCAAGAAATTCTCCCAAATTTTCATCTAGTTCTTATATGGATTTCTTTTTTTTTAACATTTAAGTCTTTGGTCCATTTGGAGCTTTTTTTCTTTTTCCTTCAAGTTTTTCTCACACCAGGAAGGGGCCTCCTTGTGCCCTCTCTCTCCATCAGCCACCCTCATAGCTCCCCTTTCATCCTAACCTGAACTTGGCCCTGGCACTTTACTTAGACATTACAACAGCTGCCGGTAATGTAGACTTTAGGAAAAGGCAGCAACCCTAAGGCACCTCCCAGAGTGATCAGAATTTCCACATGAATCTGAGCTGTCTGGGATGAAACAAGGTTTGGGGGAATTGAAGGAGGAAACTGACAGGAACCCAATAGCAGGGATCCCAACATCGGTTGCCTCAGCCACTTAAAATTCTTGGAAGCACTGAACAGAGTCACTTGGAAAGGGAGAAAAATGGACTTGAAAAGCAATTCCAGGGTTTCAACATGTGTTCTTCGTTGGTAGAATTCAGGACAAGGATTTGAAGGACGCTGTGGGAGTATCTTTTCACTGCTCTGCCCTAATCCTCTCCAAATCGCCTAGGCTCTACAGCTGTTGGTTAGCCAGATAAACTATTTGTTCAATTATTCTTGGCCTCGATGGGGCGGCTTACCTCAAAGGCTTTGGGCTTCATAATTCGGGCTACTTCAATCAGTTAAGGCCCTCCCAGGGCTGCCTACAGGAGCCAGGGCCTGTTTGATGACAGTGGTGCTCCCAGTAAGTCTTCCCTTTGCAGTCCCTTTTCATCTGCACCCAGACGGGCTGAGGCGGCTGACACCTCCCCACGGACCCCAGTGTCGGGGAGCAGAGTTAGCTTTGGGAATGATGCCAAAGCAGAGAATAAAGGCGATAAAATAATTGCAAATAAAAGGGAGATTAGCAGGCACTGTCGGGACAAATGCTTCCAGAATGGTTCCTGAAATCTCGGGCGGCACATTCTCAAAGGAGACGTCTCTGCAGCTGCTGTCTCCATGGCAATGGGGGCAACAGATGCCCGGCTGGGAGCACTGGCTGCCAATGTCAGACCCAACAAAACACCAGCCACGGGGAAAGAGATGACAGACCGGGTCACCTTTGCATCATGGAAATGAACTGGTAATTAACACAATTTTATTTTCTCCATTTGTCTGCTCTCCCTCCTTCTTCCTTTGGCTTCAGTAGAGTCCCACTAATAAATGGTTGACAGCTGTTGAGAGATGGGTCCAGTCTGGCAGTTGCTATGAGAAATATTCTCCTTTTGGTTTTGATCCCCCACGCTGCTGCACGTCCTCGGCAGGGCCGGTATGTTCCCTCTTCAGCTAAGTTCTCATCTCAACTCCTCCGCTCCTGTCTCTCCAGTTTCTTATTTCTTCTTCAAAACTTTGTTTCAGTTTCTCAGGAGATCCTGAGGCAGCACTAACAGGTGGCTTGAGATAGCTGTAGACTCATCTCCACCCCATAATCTCCATCATTTCCCTAAGACCAAGTCAAACAAAATCTAAGTAACAGGAATGGAATTTCCGTGTAAATCCCTGAGCTCATACTTTCAAAGACAATGCCCTTCCTAAGCACTTTCCATATAAAAATTCTAGAACTACTTCTGATAGTGCCTCTCTACCTAATATGATTATAAAATATGACATTCTCTTTCACATGTCACACCCATTGAGGCATTCTTATGGGATACTTTCCCTAGAAGCAGTGGCCAGGAATGTCAGCAATATAAGCAAAGGGTATGAAGAGGTACTTTCTGAATACTCCTCAAGAGACCCTTCCTAAAATGATAAACTCATCATATAGTTACTGACTTGGAGGCAGATAAGCCAGACATAATCTCAGCTCCTCCATTCACAACTACACACCTACCATGTATAAGATTAAACGCTAAGCTCCCTGAAAGTAGGAACCACACAAATATTTTGTGTATCTCCAATGCCTAGCAGAATACTCAGAGCAAGCATCAAAAGAACATGAGAGTTCTGTAAGGCAGGGTACTCCAAACTTTTAAAATCATTTATCCTTATCACTAAGTTTTTAAAAGGCATCCCCAATAGAGTGTGTCTATTTAAATAATATGACCTATTCTAATAATACAATGAGCATTATAGAACATACAGAAAAGTAGAAATTGAAAGGGGTAAGATTGAAAATAAGTAGAAGTTCTAATATTTTCTTCTAATACTGCAGTGGATTGTCTTGCCCTTCCACTGTAGAGGCCACCGTTGTAGAGGACACACAGTTTCTACAGTCAAGAGACTTATGGTCTAGTTGAGAAGACTTGAAAAAAAATAACACCGGAACTTCTATAAAAAATATAAAATAAAAGTTTAGAGGGCGGAGTGATCACCAAGGTCATGGCTAGGCTTAATGGAGCCCAAGAGCCCCACTAAAATTGAATGCTAAAATTTATAGGTATGTGCACATTTTTCTAAGGAAAGATCCAAAGCTTTCATATGATTCTCCAATGGATCTGGGACACATGAAAGTTACAGAACAAGGGGCTTAAAGAGAGAAAGGAAACAAAGGAATACAGAAGCATCCTGTCCAAAGATGTTCTGCTTTTGCAGATAGAACAATCTAGACCTGATGGAGTACTGCTCTGAAAGTTACACAGGAGGTATGATCCTTTCAAGGACTGAAACTTTGTCTCTAGGTTAGCGATTTTTCAACTTCTGTTAGCAGTGCCCACTTTTCAAATGGAATCTTACCTGGAACCCACATGTATAAAAACAGATCAAAGTGAAGATGCTCTGGGTGAAGTAGGGTTGATTCCAAGCCACCATCTCCTCATCATGCCCAACCTCAGCATCCCCACATTGGTGATTCCAGAGGCCCAGCTGGACATTTCCACACTGGGTATTCTTGAGCCTGCAATGTGACAGTTTTCCTTAATGTCCTCTTCATTCAGTTCATGAACCATTCAAAATCACCCCCTCTACTTCAGGTTCCACCTTTGGCTACTTTACTTCCTTTGTCTCCTTTGACAAAGTCCCATTAGTTGCAACCTCCATATGTTTTTCATCAAGTGTGGTCCAAGAAGTACGCTTATCAGAATCACCTGGTTTGCTTGTTAAAGATGCGGATTCCTGGGCATCATCCCGGACCTACTGACTCAGAGTCTCTGGATATGAGGTCCCATCATGTGCAGCTTCAGCAAGCTCCTCACATGACTCTCATGCACTCTTGAGTTTGGGATCTACCAGGGCTCTGCCACGGCACCCCACTCAGCCAGCCGACTCCCACCAGCTGGACCTTAACTACTGAAGTCACCAAAATTGACTCAGCTTCATTTGAGCCCACCCAAAAGCTAAAGGTAGGGCCAGGAGGAGATGAAAATTCCAGGACTGTGTGTCCATGGTTCCGAGGTGAACAATAACTGGGTGTCCTCTGAGATGACAATCCTCTTTCTCCGGTCTAGATGCACAGCAGCAGGCATTTTTCTTTAAATATAGTGGCTAATACTTGCTTCTTCTGAACTCCCAACACTTAAATATCAGTGGCAGATATTTTAGCACAAACTTGTTCTCTATTTATAGAATTTTGCTTTTGTCCCCATGTCTTGACATCATAAGCCCCTTGAGCTCAGAGACCACATCTCATCTTCTCAGTGTCTCCCTCAGTGTCTGTCAGTGTTGTGCACATGAGCGTCAATGAGTGCCTGTTGAAGAGAGGGACCACATCAGAGGGAGAGGGCTGGGAAAAAGAGAAGACCATAATAATAGCTCACGTTTACTGAGCACCGATCATGGGCCAGGTACTGTTGGAAGCATTTAACATGTATTAATCTACTTAATTTTCACAACCACCTTCTGAGGTGAGCCCTACATTTCAGAAGAGATGATTTAGTTGCACAGGAGTTAAGTGAATTGCCCAAGGTCACACAGCTACTCAGAAGCAAAGCCCGGCTTTGAACCCAGGGAGTCCAGCTCCAGAGCCCATGCTCTTCCCCACACCCTGAGACTGCAGAAGGAAAGCTACCCCCTGTGGACGTCTGAGAGGCAGAGCAGGTCAGAGAAATGGAGGAAGCACATGCTTTCCCGAAAGGAGAAACTAGACCCCAGAATCTTCACCCCAACTCAAGCAGCTGCAAAAGAACCTTTGCCCAGTGTCTCAGCTCTGCTTCCCCTGCTGGCAGTCTACCCGGGGGCAGCTTCTCCCTCTGCCACGCCGACGGCAGCCCCTCTTCTCTCCCCCCTCCCAGAGATCACTCCTGCCTCCGCATGGACTGGGGGGCCCGTGTCAGTGGAGAGTAGCCCCTCCTGGGGCCTCGAAGTCGCCTTTTGGGGATGACCCCCAACCTGGCTGCACCAAATCACAACTGGCAAAGGAACCCTCAGTGCCCTAGAAAAGCATCCCCCAATTGACACAATCCCTCACCCCACCTCCTGCCACGCCACAGACTTTCTTTCAAATCCTGTAATGCTAAGTAAGGGGGAGATTATTTGATGTCCCTGAGTCCCATGCCACAGCCTAATCCCAGGTGGCCGCCTCCAAAACCACCAGCTCTGGTCCTGGCCATGCGACTAGGTGGTGTCTACTGCCTCACAAGAAAGGACCTCGCCACACGGAGCCTGAGAAGGCACTGCCACTGAGGCTGGGGGAAGTCTTTCCTTTGAAGGTAGTGACTATATGAAGGATTTAATATATGATGTAAAAGTGAACTTCGTGCTCTGGTAATAATTTAAAAATGTAAATATATTCATGGATATATATAGCAACAATGAAAAAAGCATCAGACCAACTGTCCAAGGCATAAAATATCAGTATGGGTCAAACAGACACTGGCTTGGTTTGGTTTTCATGGAAATCTCTACATTCTGTAAATTCTTTCTAAATGCCAAGTGAAGCATGCTTTTATTCCTTCATTGATTCACTCCACAAACACCTACCGAGTGTCTGCCAGGGGCTGGGCTCTTCCTCAGGCTGCATGCTGGAGATAAGAAGGTAAATATGCCCTCAGGGAGAGGAAAGCCTAGAAGACACAGACAGATAAGTAAATTCTCAGATGCAATGAAAGTTTTGCGTTTCTGACATCTATAAAGGGAGCCAGTCGTGCAAACATCAAGGAGGGAAGAGTTAGATCGATCAAGGGGCTCAGGAGGAGCCTAAGGAGGAGGGGGCGCTTTTGGAAATCTTGAGGATTCTGTAGGTATTCACACCAAGCATAGATACAGGGGACTGCAAGTCATGCGGCAAAGGTAAAGATGGGGAAAATGTGGTGAAAATTACTATTGGAGCGGTGGACAGGAGTTGGATCACGGATGTAAAGAATTCTTCTGTTAACTTAGCTCCTGTAAGCACTTCCATCTGAAGAAGCCAAGGACTTGATTCAAAGGCCTTTCTTTGGTCTAAATTATCTGGATTCTTCAAGGGAAGAAACAAGGCTTCCACTCGGAAAGGGAAAGCCTGGCCACAGGGGAACCCAGGCCCTCAGGAGACTGGCCGGGGTGTGAGCAGGAAGGAGCAAGTGACCTGGCGCCCAGCTCCTCGCTCCTTGGGAAGTGCAGAGCAGACTGGCAGTCCTTGCTGCTTCACACACCCGATTTTGCCTAGAGTTCAAGGATTTTCTTTCTTCATTTCTCACCACAGTGCTTAGCCCAATACTTTTCATACCATTTAATAACTGCTCAGAAGTTTGATGATTTTTCATGTGATCGTTTTTAGAGAGTAGGACGTGTGTTTTCTCTGAATTCGTTGAGCAGAGGTACTGAACTCAGGGTAGTGAGATATAGTGATCACCACTATTAATCGAGTGTCAGCTAACTGCAAGGCCCTGTGCTAAGGGCTTTTATATTTAGTTATCTCATTCAATACTCACAACAAACTTATAAGGCAGAACTACCGTCCACAGTCCACAAATGAGAAAACCAGCCTCAGTCTGTAGTCAAACTCCCCGGAAGCGGCAGGTCAGGGGTTCAGACTCAGGTCTGCTTGCCCTGCGCTCTTTTCACTCCATCACCCACGTGCTGGGCTGGCGCCGGGACCTGCGGAGGGCACAGAAGGTTTCAGCCAAACGTCTGAGAAGTGAGCTCAGTGGTTACTGCCTCCTTGTCCTTCTTACCTCACCCTGGACAGGGGCAAAGGTTCCCGTGAGACACCATTTTCTTAGGTTCCTCTCCATCCAAAATCTCATTCACTCCTGTCTGACCTCCAGACTGGCCCAATCCCTACCAGATTCACATCCTTTCATTTTCAATATTGGATTTTCCGTCTTCCCTCCTGCCCCTACCTGAGAGAGATGAACTTCCTAGAAGTCAAAAACCTGCAGAGGTAAATAAAAGACCTTTTGGACTCCGTGAAGTTGCTGACTTCATGGCTAGAAGAACTTGAGGAGGTGTGGTGCTACAAAGCCTGCGGCGTTCTTTCTCTGCCCAGGGCCAGGTGGAGAAGACAGCTTTGGAAAGGGTGACCCAGGCTTGCAGCATTCACCTCTGACAGGTCACACAGCCCCCCTGCTCTCGTGTTCCTACCTCTCTCTGACGAAGCCTCCAGGCGCTAGCTTGGCAAGAACAGGGAAAAGGAGGTGTGCTCCTTTGCCCTTGAAAAGAAAGATTTGCCAAAGAAATTCGCATTTGTGTTAAGTGATGGCATGTTAATACAATCCAGTTTTGCGTCTCATTGACAGGCTTCTGCTGACAGACAAATGCCAGAGTGGAGCTGGGACACCGCTATCCATCATTATGTCTGGCTTGTTCAGAATACCCTTTCACCCCTTGACTTTTTCAAACCCTGGCATCCTCTCACCTTTCAGAGTGATCAGAGCCTAAGAAACGAAGAGAGAATACTGTTGTGAAACTGTATTGGACCTGGGATATGTAGGATCAAAAATAAATCATAGAAGATAAGAGGAAAAGAAGAGAGGAGATGGACTTTCACCCAGTGGCTGGTGTGGGGAGCTCTGCACAGTTTTGTACTTTTCTGGGAGAGTCAAAAATAAACCTGTCTCATGGATTAAATTCAGTCCAGAAGCCTATTACCGTAAGAGCCCTGGCTGGATGGAGACACGGGGAAATGGGACTGCAGGATCCCACGTGGAGGAAAAGAATACACTGAGATTGATTCACTGGCTCTGGTGCCAGCTCTAGGGAGTACCAATCAGAGAGAGCTCTCTTAGCGGGAATATTCTCCAGGAGCAACACAGCGCCCCCTCGTGACCGAATGGTGTGGTTGTCATGGCAATAACATGGAAACAGCGCCACCTGCTGAACACTCCACAGCATGCTGATTTGCCAACTCAAACTTTTCTGTAGGTACTTTCAATTTGCTTACTTACATTAGGCAGCAGTGGGACTATTAGAAGGGTACTTGTGAAAAGAAAAAAGAAAGGGAAGATACAAGATGGTTTGCTTTCTGGAACAATGGGAATCAAAGAAAAATGGGCAGCAATTATTTCAATAATATGTGTGAACATGATAAGGCAGCATGTTACAGTGAAAAAAGCATGAATTTTGGAGTCAGACGACTGAAATCAAGTTCCCACTAGCTTTGTGAACTTGGGAAAGTTACTTCACATCTCTGAGCTTCAGTTTTCCTTATCTTTAAATGGGGAGGGGGTACCTTGAAGTATTACAGCAAAAGTTAAATGAAATAATATACATAAATTAAAAATGAAATGTGTATAAATCAGCTAATATGTATAATAAACAGGTTTTAAAAGTATAACATAAAAAATTTAACACAGAATTTTTTTCCTAATTGTTAGAATTGTGAAGTATTTCTGAAATGGATGTATCAAATGAGAAGATGGAAGCTCTGAGAGGGTTTTTTAATAGTCTAGATTTTCCTTTTTGTAGAATGGTTAATTCTGACCCTTTTCCAGTCACAGGGCCTAGACACAGAATTCTACAAAATTGAGATTTCGCTAACGTTTATCCAATGTCAGCCACATGCTAAACCCTTTCAGAGGTGCTCTTTTATCATCACCAATAAAATCTCAAGCTTCAAGATCCATCCCTTATTTCCACCAGAAAACTCTTTGCCAAGAAAATTAGAACCTCCTGCTTTCACACTATCTCAAGGCCTTGAGATTACTCAAAAAGCCCAACACTGGAAACAACCCAAATGTCTGTTAACAGGAGGATAGATTGTCGTCTACCACACAATGAAACACTACTGTGCAAGAGAAAGGACAAACACCAGTAAGCATAACAATATGGACGAATCTCAGCAAAAGAAAGCAAGACCAAAAAATATATATATATTATGTTTCTATGAAGTTCTAGAATACGAAAATCTAATCTGCAGTGGTAGAAATCAGAAGAGTAGTCTGCCCAGGATGAGGGATGGGGATTGACTACAAAGGGGCACTAAGGACCTGACAGAGTGATGGGAATGTTCTAAGTGCTTATCTGGGTGATGGGTACACTCAGGCAGTGGTGTGCTGGAGCCCACTGGAACCATCAAGAGTGCTGATTGTAAATTTTCAGGAAGTTTATGAGGCAATTGACAATCACATTGGTAGCTCGGAACCTACCATGATGAAAGCATTTATACCATAGAAATTCAAACACTACAAAGCAGGGTTTTTTAATTCCACCAGACAGCCAGTTGTTAAACATTTATGAATACACCACTATACACCTTTGTCAAAACTCATCAAACTATACATTTAAGATCTATGTGTGTCCATTCTCTATAATATTATTAATTTTATTTTTTAAATCATCAAACAGAAGATTCTCTGGTATACAGTTATATAATTTTAACACATGTGTAGATCTGTGTAATCACCAACACAATCAAGATACAAAACAGTACCATCACTCCCAAAAACCTGTATGTTTTTATATGAACATAAGTTTTCATTTCTCTAGGGAATGGGGTATACGGCAAATGTATGTTAACTTTACAAGAAACTGCCAAACTGTTTTCCAGAATGGCTGTACCATTTTTCATTCCCACCAGCAATGAATGAGAATTGCAGATGCTCCGTAATCTTGCCAGCACTTGGTATCACCAGTAATTTTTATTTTAGCTGTTCTATTAAGCGTGTAGTGGTACCTTATTTGTAGTTTTAATTTACAATTCCCTAATGCCTAATGATATTGAATATTTTTGATATTGAATATTTTTTGTGTGCTTATCTATATTCATACATCCTGCATACAAGTCCTGTGACAGATGTGTGATTTGCAAATATTTTCTCCCAGGATGTATCTAGTGTTTTCATTCTTTTAGCGGCATCTTTGAGAGTAAAAGATTTTAATTTTCATGAAGACTAATTTATCGATTTTTTTTTTTTTATGAACTGTGATTTTGGTATCCTATCTAAAAACTGTATTCTTAACCTCGGGTCACAAAGGTTTTCTCCCTGTGTTTTCTTCTGAAAGTTTCAGAGTCTTGCATTTTAAATTTAGATCTATTATCCATATGGAGTTAATTTTTACATAAGCTGTGAGGTCAGTGTTCTTTTTTATTCATTTATTTATTTCACCTATGGATGTCCAGTTGTTCTAACATCATTTGTTAAAAAGATAATCCCTTCTCTACTGAACTGTTTTTGCAGTTTTGCAGTTTTGCAGTTCAGAGTTTTGCAAATTTTGACAAATTGATTTGTCAAAAATCAATTGGCCATGTCTGTGTGGATCTGTTTCTGGACTCTATTCTGTTGCATTAACCAGTGTATATCCCTATGCAATACCACACTGTCTCGATTATGATAGCTTCAAAGTGTGTCTTAAAATCGGGTAGTGTGATTCCTGCATTATTCTTATTTGCCAAAATTGTTTCAGCTATCCTAATCCTTAGCCTTTCTATGTATATTTTAGAGCCAGCTTACCTATAGAAACAAAATGTCCTGGTGAGATTTTGAATGGGATTATGTTAAGTCTATAGATCACTTTTGGCAGAGCTGACAACTTTTTTATGTTAAGTCTTCCAATTCATGAACACAGTATTTGTTTATTTATTTAGGTCTTCTTTGAGTTCTTTCACCAACATTTGCCATTTTCATGAGATTTCACTAAGTATTTCATTTGGGGAGCTCTTTATGTAGTATTGTTTTTTAATTTTGCTTTCCAATCATATATTTCATGTATTTCTGGTTGTGATAGTTAATTTTATGTCAACTTGGCTAGGTCATGGTACCTAGTTTTGGGTCAAACACCTGTCTAGATTTTACTGTGAAGGTATGTTTTACCTGTGATCAACATTTAAACCAGTAGACCCTGAGTAAATCAGATCACCCTCCAGAATGTGGGTGGGCCTCATCCAATCAATAAAAGGCATTGAAAGACTGAGGTCCCCAAGGAAGAAGGATTTCCGCCTTCAGACCTGAGCTGCAGCAACAGCTCTTCCCCGGGCCTCCAGCCTGCTGGCGCGTCCTGCAGATTCCTGCAGATTTCAGACTTGCCAGCCCCACAATTGCAAGAGCCAATTCCTTAAAATAAACCTCTCTGTTTTTATCTCTGTCTCTTTTTTTTTTTTTTTTTTTTTTTTTTGGTGATGAAAATTGTCCCTGGCTAACATCTGGTGCCAATCTTCCTCTTTTTGCTTGAGGAATATTGTCCCTGAGGTAACATCTGTGCCAGTCTTCTTCTATTTTGTATACGGGATGCTGCCACAGCATGGCTTGATGAGTGGTGTGTAGGTCCGTGCCTGGGATCTGAACGCATGAACCCCAAGCTGCCGAAACAGAGTGCACGAACTTAACCACTACTCCACCGGGCTGGCCCTGTCTCTCTCTTTATGTGCGTGTGTGTGTGTGTGTGTGTGTATATATATATACACACACACACACACACAATATATGTCTATTCTCTCTCTCTACACACACACACACACACACACACACATATCCTATTAATTCTGCTTCAATAGAGAACCCTGACTAACAGACTGGTATACAGAAATATAATTGATTTTTTGTGTGTTGACTTTATATCCCAGAACCTTGTTAAACTTACTTACTAGTTCTAGGAAGTTTTTTTGCAGACTCCTTGGGACTTCCTACATATACAATTATGTCAACTATGAATTTATTATTAGTGCCATCAAGTCAATTCTGACTCCTAGCGACCTTGTGTACAGCAGAGCAGAACCCTGCCCAGTCTTTTAGTGTCATCCTCTCACTTTCTGGATTTTTTGTGCCATCCTCTCACTTCCTGGACTTTTTGTGCCATCCTCTCACTTTCTGCACTTTTTGTGCTATCCTCTCACCTTCTGCCACTATAAGCAACACGCAGCAGCCACAGTATGACAACGGACAGACAGGTGGTGTGGTTCCCTGACCAGAAATGAACCCAGGCCATGGAGGTCAGAGCGCTGAATCCTAATCATAGACCACGAGGGTTGGCTCAACCATGAATAGGAACCATTTTATATGGGATGGGATGGAGAGCCCAAGGTAAGAAGGTAGCATCTCCTGTAGATTTTCTTATTAGGTTAGATGGTTTACGAGAACAGATAATGTCCCGGGTCCTTTTGAAAAGTATGAAAATTCTGAGAGAAAGCAACAGGGACAAGAGTTTTCTCAGCTGTGAAGTGGTAAGGAGGGGGGATTCAAACGCTCGATTAGAAGGGTCAGGCCCAGACAGTGGGGCAGGAGGCAAGTGGAAGAACAGATAAAGTCCAAAGATAAACTCAGCCTGTTGCTAGTAGGCCAGGCTTTTAGATGAAGCAGGAATCTGAGCTTAAACTGTGGCTGGATCCATCGCAGGGATCCAAGTAAGGCTGACATATAGGCAGGATGCACAATGGAAGTCTTTGTAGGGTGGTGGGGGGTGGGGATCACTAAAAAGTTTTCTGGGCTAGAATTTATTACAGGAAAAGAAGAAACCAGGCATCGCAAGCTTACCCAGGAACAGAGCCTTAGAACATTCTGAGCACAACAGGAAAAATTTCACTTAAAGTCTATAAAATTCTGGGACATAAGCATCCCTTCTTGGGAACTCCTCTCTTAAACGGTGACTCCAGATAGAGAGAGGTTCCCTGTAGACAACATAACACATTGGCAGCAGCACCCGGGAGAGCAATGATGGAGCAACCCTGCAAAATTCATGCTCAGTGGCAGGGATGAGCCCAGCTGAGGAGATGCCGCTGCTTCCTCTGGGAGCTAATTCGTACATGAGCACATGAACTGCTCCCATGGGGACCCAAGATTCTGGTCTCCAATTCCAGTTCGGATTCTGCACCCAACTCCAATGGGGGATGAGGGGGCTCTCATACCACCAAGCAATTCTTGGACACCAGTGTCCTACAATTCAACTCGATTCTGACTCTATGTACCTGGAGATAGTGTCAGATCTCACAGGTTAAGGGTTCAGTCCTGCAAGATGGCCCCCCGCCACACCCCATTTCCGATGCCAATGGCAAGTCTAGGTAGTCCACCTGTGCTTCTGACTGACTGGCTATACATCAGAAGTTCCCACAAACCCCTACTTGGGTTTGATTCATTTGCCAGAGTGACTCACGGAACTCAGAGAAATATTTTAATTACTAGATTACAGATTTATTATAAAAGGGTATAACTCAGGAACAGAGGGAAGAGATGCAAAGGCAAGGGATGTGGGAAGGGGCACGGAGCTTCCATGCCCTCTCCAGCACCTCCACGTGTTCACCAACCCAGAAATTCTCCAAATCCCATCCTTTTTGGGTTTTTATGGAGGCTTCATTGCATAGGCATTGTTGATTAAATCATTGGCCACTGATGACTGATCTCAATCTTCAGCTCCTCTCTCCACCCTAGAGGTGGGGGGGGGGGGGTCGGGGGGGACTGAAAGTTCCAACCCTCTATTCAGACAGTTGGTTCCCCAGGCAACCAGACCCGATCCAAGAGTTTTAGGAGCTCTGTGCCAGAAATGGGGATGAAGCCCAAATATTTCTTATTGTAAATCACAACATCACAGGACCGCAGACACTTGGTGCAGATTTTGAAGGGGCTAGAGATCCTGTGAGATCATGGGGGTGCAAGAATCAGTGGAGGGGGCCGGCCCTGTGGCTTAGCAGTTAAGTGAGCGCGCTCCACTACCGGCGGCCCGGGGTTCGATCCCAGGCGCGCACCGACGCACCGCTTCTCCGGCCATGCTGAGGCCGCGTCCCACATACAGCAACTAGCAGGATGTGCAACTATGACACACAACTATCTACTGGGGCTTTGGGGGGAAAAGGGAAAAAAAGGAGGAGGATTGGCAATAGATGTTAGCTCAGGGCTGGTCTTCCTCAGCAAAAAGAGGAGGATTGGCATGGATGCTAGCTCAGGGCTGATCTTCCTCACAAAAGGAAAAAGACTCAGTGGAACTGGAGTTTTTAACACATGATATGGTATTTCTACAGGCCTGTGAAGTCAGGAGAAGATTTTACATAGAGTGGGAATTTCACCTTTGTCCTCTTGGAACTCATCTGCCCTTTTCCTCCATCGCAACACCTTGGAGATCTATTTTTGCCATTTCCACAGAACTGGAGGCTGTGAAGTTGTCTGACCACCTATTAAGTTGCTAAATGGCAGGATGTCCTCCGACTTAACGTTAGGCGGCCTGTTAATCGTCGCACCCCCTCCTCCCACTTACTTTTCTATCGCCCCATAGAAGGTTCCTAACAGCTGTCCCCAAGTTCTCCCAGACTCTAGAAATCACTCTTTAAACAAAATGTCAAAACACCATTAGTGCCCCTAAACACACGGCACCACTTCCCTACCCCTTCCCGTGTTAACCACACTTCTCCCCTGCCTCCCTTCCTCCAGCTCCAACAATCTTCCATAGCTTCCCTCCCACCCACAGCCAATCCTCCCCATCCTTTCTCCTCCTTCTTTCCCAACTCCCCACACCAAGGCCAAACACTTGTCAGAAACCGTGCTACCTCTGGGCCCCTCGGAACCTCCTGCAATCCCCCCGACTTCCTATCCACCCCCAACTCCCTGATTCCCTGGGCCTCCCGACAGCTGGGCCCTTCCTGGATCCCCTCACATCACCAAGCTAAGCCAACGTTCCAAAATAGTCTTCCGAACAATGATGACAACTGCACGGTTATTTTGGAAGGTCTGTGTTACCAAGACCCAGAACAATGCAGACAAGACAATAGAGTGGTGAGCAGTGGGAGGGCAGCACGGCCAGCTCTGTCTGTGCAGATGAATTCAAAAGCCTGTATTTCTCCTAAAGGACTACCAGAGAATGGATGAGCATTCAGGATAAAACTGTAACCAGGTCCCTACAGCTCCCCACCCCTTAAATACACAAGGACTGTAAAGACAGAGCAATAGCTTCCTTTAGAATTGGCTTTATTATTCTCACAGGATGACTAGAATCCAGGGCCTGGATTACAGTAGGTCAGGGCCTATTCTATGCACCAGGACTCTTCAAACTGCAGTTTCCAAAACAGCCCAGAATGGAGTCCAATTACACATGGCAATATATTTCTTCTTTATGTTTTGTAAGTTTTTATAAAACATACATACAGAAATGTACATAAGTCATTAAGTTTACCGCTCAATGAATTTTCACCAAGTGAACACATCTGTGAAACCAGCATCCAGGCCAAGAAACAGAATATTGAGAAAACCACAGAAGCCCCCAACCCCACTTCCAGTCACTGCTCCACACCCAACCCCAGGCCAACCACTATCCTGACTCCTAACATTGTAGATTCTCTGTCCTAGTGTTTGAACTTCATGTAGTAAAACCACAGAACATGTACACTTTTATGACTGGCTTTTTTCACTCAACATAAGTTTGTGAGATTCATCCTTCTTGTGTGTAGCTGTAGTTAATTCATTCTCATCGTTGTACAGGTTTTCACTGAATAAATATATCACAGGTCACTCATCCATTCTACTGTTGGGCATTTGGATAGTTTCCAGTTTGGAGGCATTAGTAATAGAAGTGTTGTGAACATTCTAGAACATGTGTTTTGGTAAACATACTCATGCAGTTCTGTTGGGTATATACCTTGGAGTGGGATTAAAGTTCCCAGAACTATATTTCAAAGAAAGAAAACAAATTCAAGTTTAATATAGACTTGATTGTTCAAGAAATGGATTCCGTGATTGTAGCAGACCCAAGCTGGTGATGAGCGGTAGATGGCATGTGCTTGTTAAAGGACCACTATAATATTGGGAGACATGTACAGATCTCAAGGAGATTGTCCAGAGAAGCACCAGATTTATTTAAAATGATGAGAAAGAGCTCTAAAAGATCTTTCTGAGAAAAGATTATAGAATCATTCAGATAAATAAGGCTGATGGGCGGGGCCAATAACTATCTTCAGAGAATCTGTGTAAGATCATACAGTTATTCTTCATTCCCATATGCAGAACTTTCTGACAACAAGAGCTGTGAATCATTGGAAAAGGAAACAAATGGGAGGTGGGGAGGGTACAATATGTGCACATGGGCGCTAAAAAATCTGCTTTGGGAGTTTTTTTATAGTCCTGAATGGGGGTAAGGAGGCAGGTGAGATTCTATTATCTTAAGGAAAGAAGATTCCATGTCATAATTCTCTGCCCTGGGCCCTCCTACTGTGTGTGAGTGAAATAATATCGTTAATGCTATCAGATCCCCTCACTGAGACATGCAAAATATTTATGAATAATTTTATCCCCAAATTCATTCCCACTATGTCTTTGAGGGTAAGTGACAGAATTATTCTTCCCATTTGAGAAACAGAAAAACAAAGTCCCAAAGAAATCTGCATTTTCTAATTTTGGTTTTAGTCAGCCATCCTGGAAGTTCTGTCCTGACCCAACCTGTGAACCGGCTCACCTTTCCACCCTGACAAGCCCACGTGGCTGAGCCTACAGCGCCATCTTGTGTTCACAGTGAGGCAGCTACATTTTTTTTATGTATATTCTACCAGGCATTAAGTTATTCAGTACTGAATACTGTGCCTCACTCATTACTTAGGTGCAGGGCATTCAGAGATGAGTAAGACAGTTTTAGAGTTCAAGTTTTAATTGCCACATGGCTTTGGGCAACTTATTTTACCTCACAGTGCCTAAACCTGAAATGGAGATAAGAGTGAAAAAACTCATAGTTTCTCAGAGGAGTATATAAGTTAAGCAACACGAGGCATATAAAATGTTTGTCAACTTAGTAATCACTGCACACATGGTAACTACAAGCATGAGCTCTTGAAAAGTTGACACTCTTGTAAGAGAGGCAGATATGTAAATGCAACACAGAAAATACATGATAAATAATGAGATAGAAATAGAAAATTTTTCCATGAATATTTCCTCCACACAGACAAGCATCAAAGCTATGTGTGACCTTTAGCATTATGTGCTAAGAATTCTTTGATCTTAGTCAAAAAATAAGTACATACTAAAATAACAATAAGGGACTTCCTGTGCGTCCAAAGAACTTTCAGGCATAGGTAGTAAGTTATCTAGTATCATTAAGTTTCCAATCTATATTTCTGAAGCCTCAGTTGTTACATATTAATATATCATATATATACATATTAACATTTCAGAATTTTGTTTCATCTATAGCAGATATACTCTAAGTTCATCAACCTTAGAAGGTTAATATCAAAGAATATGGTTGACAAGAATAATGGCATTAAAAAAAAAATAGCATAGCTTCTGTCTTGAGCTCACCCTAGCAAAGACAGTGGACTTTCAGTTTCCTCCCAATCTTGCCTATTATCAGAATTCCTGGGTGGCCCAAGAAGATCTTTATAGCCTCTAGACACTACCAACAGCCTTTGCAACAAGCTCCCCTCCTCTGGTCAGTTGGTTCTTCCTTTCTTTGTTAAAGCTGCTTCCTCTCTCTCTTATGGCTCACTTGTCTGATAGTAAAATCTCTCCTCTCAGCCCCACTTGAGCTCTACTGTATGGTGAGGCTGGGACCACTCCCTTTCCCATAGGACCTTCTTTTCTAGTCACCATCACTGCTTCTGGCCTGAGCCACAGACCCTCCACTAGGCCATAACATGAGAACAGGTACCTCAGTCCAGAGTGGGGACTGGAGGCTGCTACTCCAGGAGAGGATGGCCACTTTCCTTCCTCTCCTTGCTGCATCCACAAGAGGGAGCCTCGTGCCAGCTTCTCCAGCCAGAGTGGTAGGCACCAAAGCACTTCCTCTTCTATCCTCTTTTAGTTGCAGCACAAAATAAGGCAAAATTTACAATGTCTTGCATCTAACCAAAAATTACCAGGCATGCAAAACAAAAACAGAAAAATACCATCCATAATGAAGAGAAAAAGCAAACATGAAACAAACCCAGAAATGACATAGATTATAGAATTGGTGGAAAAGACATCAAAACAGTTGTTATAACTGTATCCTATATGTTCAAGAAGTTAGAGGAAAGACTGAACATGTTGGTAGAGTTGCGGAAAATATAAAAAATACTGAAATTGAACTTCTGAGACTAAAACTACAATGTCTGAGATGAAAATACACTGGATGAGATTAACAGCAGATTAGACGTTGAAAAAGAAAAGATTTATGAACTTGAAGACATAGCAATGTAGACCATCCACAATGAAATACAGAGAGAAGAAATACTGAAGGAAAAAAAAAAATGAAAGAGCATCAGCACCTGTGGGACAACTTCAAGCAGTCTAACATATGAAAACAAAGACACTAAGAAAGCTCCCAAGTGCAAAAAGCATCCTCTAAAATGTCAGAGAACCCATCAGAATTTTTAAATAGCTTTACTGTAAAAGAAAGTTTATTTTGATGCCCAAGACCCCAACAGGTAAATCTTTGTGATGCAATCTCTTAGGGTAACACAAACCTGGACAGTCTGCTCTTAGGCTGACACAGCTGTCATCCCAGGACTTACCATCACATTTTTCATTTGTTAATGTTTTCTAAATACAATAAAAATAATACACGGCCAAGAGGGGTTCATTCCAGGATTACAAAAGTTGTTCAACAATGGGAATCCTATTAACATGCATCATTACATTTATAAACTAAAGAAGAAAACCCACATGATTTCACGAATAAATACAAAGAAAGTTTTTCTCTTAATGTTTAATAGCATATCTAATAAAAACACTAATTAAAATAGGAATAGAAGAAAACTACTTAAACATGATGAAAACTGTTTACCAAAAACCAACCTTAGACTTCTGCTTTTAATCATGATGGAATAGCAGAGACTAGATTTACCCTCCCTCCTGAAACAACTAAATGCTGAACAAAATACATGCAACAGAAGTATTCAGACATTGCACAACAGGCAGTGCAGGTCAGCGACCCCTGAGAGGGAAAACAAGTGAGCGGAGCCCAGAAAGTGCCCAGCTCACCGCCTGAGGACAGTTTCCAGGCTGCACGCAGAAAGGGGAGACCAAAACAGCTCAACATTCTCACTGGGTGAAGGGACAGGTTCGAGTTCCAGCAGCGCAAAGTGATGAAAAGTTTTTGAGGCCACGCATTAGAGAGGGGAGCAGCAGCGAGGGAGGGCTGCAGGGATCTGCAGGGGTCCCTCAAGCCTGGCTGACTGCTGCGATGTGCGTGTGTGAGGAAGCTTCCGAGGCCAGAGAAAGAACACCAGAGAGGGGGAGGCAGATCAACCCCAGGAGCTCACACAGGGCCCGAACCAGTGCTCTCTCCAGCCAGGGTGGAAAGGCTGCCTCATACCTGGGACATTGGGCACAGTTCTCAGAAGCACTGGGGCCAAAGTAGCCATTACTGAAAAGTTGCGTTAGACCTGTTCTATCAAACTTAAAAGGAAGCCTCAAAAGAATCAAACTGATTCCAAGCAAATTGTTGCATTCTAAACAAAGCCCATAAAAACCTAAAGGAATTCAAAAAATCCAGCACCTGATAACATGAAATGTACAATGTCTGGCAGCCGACCAAACATTCCCAGGTATGCAAATAAGCAAGAACAGTGACCCGTAACTAAGAAAAAAATCAATCCATTGATCCAAAAAATCAATTCCAAAGAGCACAAGGAACACCCCTTAACTGTATTTTAGCCAAGATTTCATACTCTTGCCTCATCAAAGGTTTTGGCAGCAGACACTGACTCAAAAATTACAGAATTGGCAGATTTCCTTTCCCCAATTTTTAGTGCTAATAAACCAAAAAGTTATTAAGAAGAAAGAAAAACAAAAGCCCAATTGACGTAAGTTATTTCTGCAGAATTCTCTATCTTCAAAATTTCAAACCCTGCTCACTCTTGACTCCTTTCCATCCTTCCTGCATTCAGTTTATTCCTTCCTTCTCTTTGGTAAGTATATTCCTGTTTTTATTTTTAAGAAAACATATTTCAAAAACAAAAATTCAAAAAATGTATATACACACATATTGTGATATATATATATATATATTTATGTATATCTACTATTAAACAGATGCTTCTGTTTGGTCATTTATGCTTTACATCTCTCTAGTCATAGAAAATATTTGTAATATGCTGCTATGTGCCAAGCCCAGTAAGAGCCGTGTAAATATTCTTATATAAAATACATATATTTTGGTTATCACATCAGCCCTATGTGGTATCATCAGCTCCATTTTACAGATGAATAAATTGAGGCATGGGGAGGTTCAGAAGCTTGCACTAAGTCACAAAGCTGACAGCTGGCAGATTTGGGTTTGAACTCAGATAATCTACCACCGGAGCCGGTGATTTTAGCCTCTATACTCGACTGCCTCTGACTGACACAGAGGCTGTAGAATAGATTATCTACTTAAAAAAATAAAACTGTACAGATGTAACAAAGGGAGCTTCTTCCCTACATCCCCCAAAGTAACTACTAATCTGAAGATGAAGATAGTTCTCATATATGATTTTTACCCCCTCGCCTCTCCCCGCCTTTGGAGCTCAGATAAAGATGACTGAGTGAACCATGTTACCCAGGGGTTTTTTTTTTTTCTGTTTTTTTGCTGAGGAAGATTCACCCTGAGCTAACATCTATTGCCAATCTTCCTTTTTTTGTATGTGAGCCACCGCCACAAATGGCCACTGACCAGTGGTGTAGGTCCACACCCAGGATCTGAACCCGGGCCACCGAAGCAGAGCACACTGAACTTAACCACTAGGCCACAGGATACCCAGTTTTTAGCACGCAGTCTTCAGTGGTCTACACAAGACGCCTCTCTTGTTTTTTGTAAATGAATTTATACATACCTTTCCTTTTTTTTTTTTTTTTGGTGAGGAAGATCAGCTCTGAGCTAACATCTGTCACCAATCCTCCTCTTTTTGCTGAGGAAGATTGGCCATGGGGTAACATCTGTGCCCACCTTCCTCTACTTTATACGTGGGACGCCACCACAGCACGGCTTGATAAGCGGTGCGTAGGTCTGTGCCTGGGATCTGAACCCGCAAACCCCAGGCCACCAAAGCAGAACGTGCGAACTTAACCACTAAGCCACCGGGCCGGCCCCTTATGCATACCTTTCTATTCCCATTCTCCATTCCCATTCCCTCATTTCCACATCCTTCATCTCCATAGTTAACTGGTCTAATGTGCTTTGTATGTATGTTTGAACTTCCATATTTCTTTGTAAAACCCATATTGGTGGTGATGGTAGTGGTGGTGTGTGTGTATTTTAAATTTATATAAAAGGCATCTCACTATATAGACCTTGCATTATTTTGTATTATTTTTACTCAGCAGTCTTTTTACAACATATCCATGTTGTTGTATACATTTCATTGTTGCTTTTAGTACTGTACAGTATTCCATAGTATGTATCAACTGCATTTGTCTCATTGCCTCCCTGTCACAAACAGAACTGCAAAGACCATTTGTGTACATGGCCCGCTATGAGGCTGTGTGGGAATTTCTCTGTAACATATGAATGCTTAATTTAACCAAATTCTTAAAACATACTCTCTAAAGAAAACTGTAGCAGTCAACACTCCCCCAGCAATGCAGGAAAGTTTCTATTTTTCCCACATCCCTACATCATTTGGCATTATCCAGTTTCTTTTTTTTTCCACTGAGGAAGATTCGCCCTGAGCTGACATCCGCAGCCAATCTTCCTCTTTTTGCATGTGAGCCACCGTGAGAGCATGGCCACTGACAAACAAGTGGTATAGGTCTGCCCCCAGGAACCAAACATGGGCCATCAAAGTGGAGTGCACCGAACTTCACCACTAGGCCACCGGGGCTGGCCCTCCAATTTCTAATTTTTGCAAATCAGATGTCCAGCATTTTAATAAACTGTACATTTTTCTAATTGCTAATGAGTTGAAGTATCTCTTTATATGCTTTTCATTTGGGTTTCTTCATTTGGAAATTCCTATTTATATCACTTGCCCACTTTTCTGTGGAGTTTCTCATTGTTGATTCACAAGAGTTACTTACATATTCTAGCTAATACCTGGAGACTAATAGTCTCTGGTCAGTTTTAGATATTGCATACACTCCCAATCTATCATCTGTGTGTTGACCTTGTCTACAGCGTTCTTCATTTACCAGAAATCAAGAATTTTAATGTAGTGAAATCCATTGCTTTTTTTTTTTTGCCTTAGGTTTGTGCTTTTGTGGACTTAAGAAGTTACAAAGATATTTTTATATATGCTTTTTAAAAAATGTGTCTTTAGACCTTTACTCCATCTGAAATCCACCTCTATAAATAAAGTAAGGATAAGGTAGGGATCCTGTTTTATTTTTCTATTTATGAGCCAATTTTTCCAACACCATCTCCTAAGGATTGATTTGTGGCACCAACTTTATCATGTATCAAGTTTATATAAATAGGTGGGCCTATCTCTGAACTTTCTATTCTGTTCCATTAGGCTAATTGTTAATCCTCTTTGACTTGCCTTTGTCTGAGATCAATTGAGCTTGAACGTAAGTGTTCATTTCTGGACTCAGTTTTGTTCCGCTGATCTATATGCCTATCCTTACACCAGTTCCACACTGTCCTGACTAGTATATTAAAATTTAAAATCAGGGGCTGGCCCGTGGCTTAGCGGTTAAGTGCACACGCTCCGCTACTGGCGGCCCGGGTTCAGGTCCCAGGCGTGCACCGACGCACCACTTGTCCGGCCATGCTGAGGCCGCGTCCCACATACAGCAACTAGATGGATGTGCAACTATGGCATACAACCATCTACTGGGGCTTTGGGGAGAAAAAGGGAAAAAAGAAAAAAAAAAAGGAGGAGGATTGGCAATAGATGTTAGCTCAGGGCCAGTCTTCCTTAGCAAAAAGAGGAGGATTGGCATGGATGTTAGCTCAGGGCTGATCTCCCTCACAAAAAAAAAAAAAATTTAAAATCAGGGGCCAGCCCAGTGGCGCAAGCGGTTAAGTGTGCGTGCTCTGCTGCGGCGGCCTGGGGTTCACCAGTTCAGATCCCAGGCACGCACCGACGCACCGCTTGGTAAGCCATTCTGTGGCGGCGTTCCATATGAAGTGGAAGAAGATGGGCACGGATGTTAGCCCTGGGCCAGTCTTCCTCAGCAAAAAAAAAAAAAAAAAAGAGGAGGATTGGCAGATGTTAGCACAGGGCTGATCTTCCTCACAAAAAAAAAAAATTAAAATCAGTATCAATCCTCCAACTTCATTCATATGTAATAAGGCTAGCCCTCAACTTTTTAAGAACATTTCATTATGCAATTTTTTTAACATACACAAAAGTAGAAGGGATAGTACAGTGAACTTCCATTACCCACCACCCAGCTTCAACAATCTCGTTTCATCTACACTTCTGCATCCCTTACCCATTGCTGGTTATGATTTTTACTATCTTTATTGAGGCATAACTTACTTTCCAAAAAATTCACCCAGTGTAAGTACACAATTCAGTGATGTTTAGTAAATTTATAAAGATGTGCAAACATCACCACAATTCAATTTTAAAAGACTTCCACAGTCCCAAAATATTCCATCTTGCCCAATTGCTGTCAATCCCTAGCCCCTGCTCCCACTCCAGCCCCAGGCAACCATTCATCTGCTTTTGATCTCTTATATATTTGTCTTCTCTGAACACGTCTTATAAATGGATTCATATAGTATGTGGTCTTTTCCATCTGGCTTCTTTCACTTACTGTAATATTTTTTAGAGTCATACATGTTGAAGTATATATTAGTGGTTAATTCATTTCTGTTGTTGAATAGTATTCCATTTTATAGATACACCACATTTTGATTATCCATTCACCAATTGATGGATATTTGAATTGTTTCCAGTTTTGTATATTATGTATAATGCTACTATAAACATCTGCATATAAGACTTTGTATGGACACGTTTTCATTTCTCTTGGATACATACCTAGGAGTGAAATTGCTGGGTCATATGATGTTTGTTTAACTTTTTAAGAAAACTGCCAAATTGTAATCCAGAGTGACTATACCACTTCACATTCCCATAAGCAATATATGAGAGTTCCAGTTTATCCACATCCTCCCAATTCTTATTATTTTCTGTATTTTTCAATATAGCCATCCTAGTGGCTATACTGATAGCTCATTATGGTTCAATTTGCATTTCTTTAATGCTAATTTTGTTAACCATCCTTTCATGTGCTTTTTAGATATTCATACACCTTTGTTGATGAAATGTCCATTCAAATATTTTGCCCATTTTTAATTGGACTTCCTTATTGTTGAATTGTAAGACTTCTTTGTATATTTTAGATACAAGTCCTTTATCAATTTCTCCCACTCTGTGGCTTGAATTTTCATTTTCTAAATGGTGTATTTTGAGTTTTTAATTTTGATGAGGTCCAATTTATCAATTTTTCTTTCATGGGTTGTGCTCTTGGTGTGGATAGCTTGGGTCCTTTCCAGTCTATCCTGTGCAGAGGTGTGGAAACTTATCCAGACCCTATGGCTGTCTAATATTCTAGATCTTCCTGTTAAATTTTTGGCCAGTCCTCCAATTCATTGCTTATCCCAGCCAGGACTGCATCCTCAGGTTAGCTGAGCCTCTCTCTGGTTTTCCTGTTTGTTTGCCATTGAGATCACAACTACTACTTACAGTGCTGCTGGACATGGGTTTTTCCATGCTCCATTCAAATTCAAGTGAGACCCCTCTGACAGTGAAGCTGGTTTTCATAGCTTGAACCCTCAGGTCGGACCTCCCACAAACTGAGATGGAGGGTGAGAGAAATGGGAGCAGTCTCGGGTAAGATAACCACAGAACCTACTGTTTTTACTCAAATTTCAGTGTTTCATTAATAACGACCTCTAAATTGGTTGTATGCCTTTGGTCAATTATAATGAAGTCTCGTTTACCAATCTTTTCTTTTGTGTTTGGTGGTTTTTTATGTCCTTTGTAGAAAATATTTTCTCATTCTCCAGGTTATAAAGATATTCTTCTATATTGTCTTCTAAAAGCTTTATTGTTTTGCCTTTCACAATTAGATCTACAACCGACTACAACTGATTTTGTGTACCAGTGAGAGGGACAGGTCAATATATAAAAATTTCTATATGGATGTACAATGGACCCAGCTCTGTTTATTAAAAGACTGAAAACTCTGGTATAAATCAAGTGACTGTGTGACGTGTGGGTCAGTTTCTAGACTCTTTTTTCTGTTCTTTTTGTTAATTGGTCTGTTCTTGTGTCAATTTCCACACTATCTTGTATACTGCAACTTCATAATATGTCTTGATATCTGATCATGTAAGTCCTTCAGCTTTGTTCTTCAAGTTTGTCTTAGCTATTCTTAGCCCCTTTAGCATTTCCATATTTGTTTTAAAATCAGTTTGTTTTTCACACACACAAAGAAAATCTTCCAGTGATTGACTGAAATTGCATTGAATCTATAGATCAATTTGGAGAGGATTAAATCACTACTATACTGAGTCTTTCAATATATGAACATGGTGTATCCCTCCTTTACATAGGTCTTCTTTAAATTCTCTCAATATTGTTTTATAGGTTTCAGTGTACATGTCTTGGACATATTTTGTTAGATTTATTTATTAATGATCATTACCTGAATCAATTGTTTCATTAGAAATTGCCAAATGTGATTTTCTAATTCTATCATTCATTATGCATTTATTAGCTAGAATTTTCCTACAAATACTCTCCTTCATCCTCAGACTTTCTAATTTCTGTTATACACAGTTCATACCAAAAAGGCAAAATAAATGCTTAATTCTTTCCCTTTAGTTACTAATTTTTACTAATGAGTTGGTGTCCCAGCAACCCCCAAATCTATCTAATGAGTTTTGTTTTTGTTGGGAAAGGCAGCCTCATGTACACAGTCTTTCAACCCCACTTGGCCCCATAAGAAAGGGCCGTGGGCCTGGAACTCTTCCTTACCAAGAGAAAGACAGCACACACAGCTGTGCTGGACTTATAGCCCTGTGTGGGAATATCTTTCCCTGTTTCAGACTCAATGTGTGTTTTTTGTTCGGCTTCAACCTGTGCATCAATGGTCCTCAGGCACACCCCCAGCTTTCAGTATTTCAGACTCCATGGGGGAGAAGTCGGGATCCTTCTGCTCCTGCACGAGAGAGGAGCATGTAGACCATTGCCCTGTGATGCTGCCAGGGGCAGGGAAGAACCTCCCTGGCCATCGGGGACCAATGCACACTACTGGAGCTGATCATGCTCTGTCTCTTCTCTATGTGGTTAAAGTGTTGTTCCATCCAGTGTTCTATTATGTGTGTTTTCCTCGGCGACTCCGATACTAAGACGCAGTAGGCAGAGTGTTTGGACTTCTACTCCTGGTGGCTGGCATTGTGATCAGCTTTGCTATCCACCATGTAGATGGAGTCCTTCCCTGGGATTGATAACCAATGCTCCATGTTCTACTCAACAGTTTTAATTATCTTTCTCTTTTGAATATCATTATGAATTAATGATTTTTTGTATATTCAATATGTTTTTATAAATTATTGGCATTCTATTGGATTTTCAAATTGTCTCATCTTTAGAATGTTCCTTCAGATCAGCACCTGTGTCCTTTTGACAAAACTCCTGTCTTTAACCTAGGTTTCCCCAAGTCAAAGCCTGAGAAAAAAGTTTGTGTGCAGGTAGCATATTTGGGAAGGTGATTCCACAGAGCAGGAGTGAAAGATACGGGGATTGTCACCAGAAAGGAGGGACAAGTTGGCCACTGGGACTTTTTTTCTGACTGGTACTTTTTGAGGAGTCTTTTGAAATATGTCTCAGAATTATCTGCCCTTGGGACAGAGGGATGAAGCATTTATGCATTGGCTACTATTCGCCACTGATGGAGAGTGCCTTGTGGGCATTTATTCCCCCCAAATTCCCAGTCACACCTGCATGACCACCGTGTGGGTTCCTGCTAAGGTTCTACACCCTGTGAGCCTCAGAGAAGCCCCAAGGCAGGAAGCAAGAGATCATAGCACAAGAAGACAGGTCAGCACTCTCTGATTGCACCTGCACAAAGCCTGTCAGAGCCTGCATGAGCTGTTCACCACAGCCATGACTGAAATAAGAAGTGGAGCTGAGAGAATTCTGAAGCATTGCACAAGACGTGTCTAGTGCTGTTCACTTGGAGCCACTCACGCCTCTCTTAACTGCAGTCCATCACAGAGCCTCCTTTGATGTAGTGGCCAATCACAATTTCTGGAAGGACCCCATGAAAGAGTATTAGTGGAATAAACTACAGTCCCTACTGCTCAGCTGGCCCTGAGGCTGTGATTGGGATAGTCATTGTATACGACCCAATCTAGATTCCCTCCACCTCACCAGCACTTCAGCTTGGAACACACTTCTGAAAAGAAGTTAATATCTGCCCTGCCTCCCTCCTGTCCAGTGTTATTCCCATGAGGTAACAAAGGTAGCTTTCCATACCTTCCTTTATGCTCATATATGTACCACATACACACAGACACACACCACACATACACTTGTGTGTGTGTATATAGTATGATCTGATTACTGTGAAACAAACAAAAAGAAAAGTAAAGAAAAAACAAATTAGGTCTAACAGACATCTACAGATCACTCCACCCAACAACAATAGAATACACATTCTTCTCAAGTGCACATGGGACATTCTCCAGGATAGACCATATTTTAGGCCACAAATCAAGTCTCAATAGATTTAAAAAGATAGACATGATACAAAGTATCTTCTCTGACCACAATAAGATGAAGTTAGAAATCAATAACAGAAGGAAAACTTGAAAATTCACAAATTTGTGAGAAATCAATGGGTGAAAGAAGAAATCACAAGGGAAATTTAGAAACTACTTAGAGATGAATGAAAATGAAAACACAATATACTAAAACTTATGCAACAAAAGCAGTACTAAGAGGAAAATTTATAGCTATGAATGCTTAAATTAAAATCAACAAAAATCTGAAATTAACAACCAACCTTACGACTCAAGGAACTAGAACAAGAAGAAAAAACTAAACCCAATGGTAGCAGAAGGAAGGAAATAATAAAAATTACATCAGAGATAAGTAAAATAGAGAATAGTAAAACAATAGAGAAAACCAATGAAACCAAAAGTTGCTTCTTCAAAAAGTTTAACAAAAGTGACAAAATTTTAGCTAGACTGATGAAGGTAAAAAAAAAAGAGAGAGAGAAGGGTCAAATTACCAAAATCTGAAATATAAGTGGGGCCATCAATTCTATAGAAATAAAAAGGATTGTAAGAAAACGAGTGTACTATGAATAATTGTATGCCAACAAATCAGGTAACCTAGATGAAATGGACAAATTCCTAGAAACATACAACCTACCAAGACTGAATCATGAAGAAATAGAATATCTGAACAGACTTATAACTAGTAAGAAGATGGAATCAAAAATCAAAAACTTCCCAGCAAAGAAAAGCCCTGGACCTAATAGTTTCACTGGTTAATTCTACCAAACATTTAAAGAACTAACACCAATCCTTCTCAAACTCTTCCAAAAAATTGAAGAGAAAGAAATACTTCCTACTCATTCTATGAGGCCAGAATTGCCCTGATATCAAAGTCAGATAAAAACACTACAAGAAAAGAAAAGAAAAGACCAACATCCCTTATGAACATTGATGCAAAATTCTTAACAAAATACTAGCAAATAGAATTCAACAGCATACCAAAATGACTATGCACCATGACCAAATGGAATTTATTCCTGGAATGCAAGGATAGTTCAACATATAAAAATCAATCAATGTAATACACAACATTAACAGAATGAAAGGGGGGAGAACCCATAAGATCATCTCAATCAATTCAGGAAAAGCATTTGACAAAATTCAACATCAGGGAGCCCGCCCGGTGGCGTAGCAGTTAAGTGCATGTGCTCTGCTTCAGCGACCCGGGATTTGCAGGTTCGGACCCCAGGCGCGCACCAATGCACCCCTTGTCAAGCCATGCTGTGGCGGCATCCCATATAAAGTGGAGGAAGATGGGCATGGATGTTAGTCCAGGGCCAATCTTCGTCAGCAAAAAACAGGAGGATTGGCATGGAACGTCAGCTCAGGGCTGATCTTCCTCACCAAAAAAAAATTCAACATCCTTTCATGAAAATAACACTCAACAAACTAAGAAAAGAAAGAAACTACCTCAACATAATAATATATATGAAAAACCCACAGCTAACATGATACTCAGTGGTGAAAGACTGAAAACTTTTCCTCTAAGATCAGGAACAACACAAGGATGCTTATTTTTTCCACTTCTCTTCAACATAATATTAGAAGTTCTAGCAAGAGCAATTAGGCAACAAAAAGAAATAAAAGGCATCCAAGTTAGAAAGGAAGAAATAAAATGATTTCTATTCACAGATGACATGATCTTATATGTAGAAAACCCAAACTGTTCCACACACACACAAAAAACTGCTAGTAGTAATAAATGAATTCAGCAAAGTAACAGAATACAAAATCAACATTCAAAAATCAGTTGCATTTCTATACACTAACAACAAAAATCTGAAAAGGAAATTAATAAAACAATTCCATTTACAACAGCATCAAAAAGAATAAAATACTTAGGAATTAACTTAATCAAGAAGGTAACGGACTTGTACACTGAAAACTACAAAATGTTGCTGAAAGAAATTAAGGGCATAAATAAATGGAAAAACATCTTGTGTTCACGGATTGGAAGACTTGATTTTAAGATGTTAATACTACTCAAAGCAATCTACAGAGTCAATGCAATCCCTATCAAAATCCCAAAGATGTTTTTTGCATAAATAGAAAAACTTCATCCTAAAATTCATACAGACTCTCAAAGGATCACAAATAGCCAAAACAATCTGGAAAAAGAAAAACAAATTTGGAAGATTCATACTTTCTGATTTCAAAATTTGCTACAATGCTACAATAATCAAAATGGTGTGGTACTGGCATAAAGACAGACATATAGACCAATGAAATAGAAAAGAGATTCCATAAATAAACCCTTGCATATATGGTCAAGTGATTTTTGACATAGGTGCCAAGACCATTCAATGGAGAAAGGACAGTCTTCTCCACAAATGATGCTGGGAAAACTGGATATCCACATGCAAAAGGATGAAGGTAGATTCTTACCTAACACCACACACAAAAATTAACTCAAAATGGATAAAAGATCTAAACATAAGAGCTAAAATTATAAATCTCTTAGAAGTGGGGGAAATCTTCATGACCTTGCATTTGGCAATGATTTCTTGGATATGACATCAAGAGCACAGGCAACAAAAGCAAAAATAGCAAGCTGGACTTCATCAAAATTAAAACTTTTTTGCATCAAAGGACACTATCAACAGAGTAAAAACGCAACCCACAGAATGGGAGACAACAATTGCAAATCAAATATCTGATATGAGATTTACCCAGAATATGTAGAGAACTCCTAAAACTCAACAACAAAAAAACAAAATACCTAATTCAAAAAATGGGCAAAGCACTTAATAGACATTTCTCCAAAGAAAATATATAAATGGCCAATAAGCACATGAAAAAATGCTCAACAGCACTAATCATTAGGAAAATGAAAATCAAAATTGCTGTGAGATACTACACACCCATTAGGATGGCTATTATCAAAACACAGAAAACAAGTGTTGGGATGGATGTAGAGAAACTGGAATCCTGTGCACTGCTGGCGGGAACGGTAAAGCTGCAAAACAGTATGGCAGTTCCTCAAAAGCTTAAACATAGTAAATTACCATTTGATCCAGCAATTCCACTTCTGGGTATATACACCAAGAATTGAAAGCAGGAACCTGAACAGATATTTGTACACCAAGGTTCATTAAGCAGCATCATTCACAATAGCCAAAGGTGGAAACAACCCAAATGTTCATCAACAGATGAATGGATAAACAAAAATGCGGCATAACCATACAACGGAATCTTACTCAGCCTTTGAAAGGAAGGATATTCTGATACATGCTATAACATGGATGTAACTTGAAGACACTATACCAAGTGAAATAAGCCAGACACAAAAGAACAAATACTGTATGATTCCACTTGTAATGAGATACCTTGAGTAGTCAAATTCATAGAGACAGAATGTATCTATGATATAGCGCTTACCAGGGGCTGGGGGAGCAAGGAATGGGCAGTTATTGTTTAATGGGTATAGAGTTTCAGTATAGGATGACGAAAAAGTTCTGGAGATAGATAGTGGTGATGGTTGCACAACAATGTGAATGTACTTAATGCCACTGTAGCATACAATTAAAAATGGTTAAAATAGTTATTTTTATGTTATGTATATTTTACCACACACAAAAAAAAGAAAAGAAAAAATTCCTCACCACTGTAAACTTTTTAACTTCAACCATACGTCATGACTGTTTTCCTGGTCAGTAAATATAAATCTAATTCATCCTTCTTAATAACTGCACAATAAATAACAGAAAGGGCATGCTACACTATATTTAACTACTCCCATATTGACAAACATTTCCTGTTATAAATAATGTTGCAGCCAGAATCTTTAAGGTTCTTATGATAGATTAGTTCTGAACAATGGAGTCTCCAAACTCTGATTACTGGGCAAAGTAAATGGTATATTTAGATCTTTCTGTAATCCATCTTCAGTTTTTGTTTGTTCATGGTATAAAGCAGGAGGGAAGATGTTCTGCATTAGTTAGGTTATGGATTTGGCTGCATGTAACAAAAACCTCCAATAGCTGTGACTTATACAGGATATAATTTTATTTCTCTTTCACAGTCTGGAGAAGGGCATTCCAGGACTGGTATGGAGACCACTGTGTGAGATCATCCAAGAATCCAGCCTCCTTTTATCCTCTTACTCCACCATTCATTTTTGCGGTCCAAGATGGCTCACTCTAATGTCCATATTCCAGTCAGCAGGAGAAGGGAAGGTGAGAAGATGGGCACATCCCCTTCCTTTCAGGACTCCACCCAGAAGTTGCCTGTACCACTGCCACTCATAGCCTATTGTCCTGAACTTAGTCACATGGCCCATCCTAGCAAAAAAGGAGGCTAGGAAAAATAGTACTCATTCTAGGTGGCCATGTGACCAATTATTACCATGATGGCCAAGGGGAGATTGGATAATAAGCAACTTTATGATAAGACCTTCCAAAAGAATAGTCAATTATGTCAGCAATATTTATAAAATAAACCATTTCCCATTGAATTAAAATGCCATTCTTGTGTTTATTAAGGTCCACATGTAACTGGATCTGTTTCTAGACGCTAATCTGTTCCACTGTTATATTAAAATGACTTTATAATTGTTAGCTATTCTTATTGTATTAATTTATAGCTGTTGATATTGGTACTTTATCTTTTGTCAACTGTTTTGATTTAAGCTATTTGATTTACATTGTTTTTACAGATCAAGTTAAAGATGGTAAAATTTATTTTGTAAAAACTGGTTTGTCCTGGCACTTGGATATTATGATTTGAGGCAGAGATCATTTTCTTAGTTCTGATTTTTCAATGTTAAGAAGCATCTCTACCCACCAGTAACTACAACTAAGAGATCACACATTTGTTTCATCATCATAGCCTTAGAGAAAAAGAAAACATTATGAGCATAGCAGGGATCTGATGACAGGAAACAGCATTTCCCAGGGTGATAGGTATACAGGACTCGCCTTATCATCCATTTCAAAATAATGGGTGTGAGCAAGCGCCAGAATGAGGCCTGGTGGTTAAATGAACTCCCAAGTTGACAGGAAATTAAAGTGCTCTCCCACCGCCTGGCTCTGGCACATTATTCATCTGAAGCATATGGTTCAATTAGCTTTGAACTGAGAGCAGTGCCTCTGCCATTATCTCCTTCCACCAGGCCTCACTCTCTCTGCTCTAGAGAGGAAAGATTTGCTCAAGTTTATGCCTTATGCTCAAAAGTGCCTTCGCTTGACTTCACAGAAAAGAAAAGCTATTTGATCAAAAGAAGCCGTACTTGGGATTCCGTCCCCTTCCACCCTGCTAGTGTATATCCTTTGCCTTTAAAACCTAAATACCGCATCTTTCCCACAAAGCCTTTCTTGGTTTCCAGTGCCCTCCACAATGGAATAAGACAGAAGGAATCTTAGAGATCTAGGGGCAGGTTCTTAACCCTGACTTCCTCCGGTCCCCTGAGAGGTTTCCAATAGGTACGTCTGCCAGCACCTCCCAGATTCTGACCAGGAGGTCTGAGATGGAGCCTTAGCTCTTGGGTCTTTTAACTTCCACTGGGATTATGAGCAACAGACAGGGTGGGAAACTATTCAGCTAGGCCAACAGCTTAACTTACAGATGAGGGCATTGAGACCACATGATACCTATGAAGAAAATCATGCATTCCTTAGGAGTAAGCGAGCTCCTTCAAGGCAGGGACTTTGTCTCCTTCGCAGCTCTATCTCCAGCACCTAGAACAGTGCCTACCCAGTAGCATGTGGTAGATTTGTTGAATGAATGAATGAAGTCAATGAGTAAGTGAATGAATGAATGAATGTGACACCAAGCTTAAACTAGAAAACTGGATTCTGGTCCAGGATATGGCACCAGAGTCTGCCTTTGCTGGAAGGTGATCCGTGACTAGTTCTCACGTGTGTTCACCGTGATTGTCTGGCTTGGTAACCAGTGTTCCTTGTGACAGCCTCTGCGCTGAGACCTCGTCCTCGCCACCTCACAGGCTCTGTTAATTGCTTTGCATCATAGGAGGTCATGGTTGGCCGCAGTCCACCTTGGGTGCCCACCACCGGCCCCTGTGGGAGCACACACCTTAAGGAGTGTCCGGGGCCAGTGTCCTCGGGGCGGAAGGGTCAGGGGAGTGGAGGGAAGCGCGGGCTGTGAGACCGGAGGCCCAGCACACGGGCAGGGCCGGGGAGGGGCGGGCAGGAGCGGGGAGGGCCGGCTGGTGGCAGGCCCGGGCCGGGCGGGGCGCTCGCACCTGCTGGGTGGCTGCAGCACTCGCCGCGCCGGGCGGGAGGCGGACGGCTCGGCTCGGAGGCGCTCGGCGCAGGTGAGACGCCCGCTGTGAGCACGGCACCGGACGCGGAGGGGGCTGGGCGACCGGAGGGGCACTCGGGCGGGAAGAGGGGTCGGCCAGAGGAGGCGGGCCGGGCAGGCGGGCTCGGGCAGGGGAGGGGTGGGAAGGCCCGGGGCTGGGGAGGCTGACCTGGGAGCCCCCTCGGGGCTGGGGGCGGGCGCCCCTCGTGGCTCCCACCACGCCGGCGCCCCACTGTCCGCCGGCGGCCCTGGAGTGAACACTGCTGCGTCCCCAGCCAGGCAGGTCGACCGTGTTGTCCGGTGCGAGGAGCGTCGAGGAGTGAAGTCCCTGCCTTCCTTTCCGCCCCGAGGATCGGAAGACACCCGCAGGTGATGTCTCGTTTCTGGCGCAGAGACCCCGAGCTGTTTTCAGTCTGCTCCACATAGCCGTGGGCACTTACACCCCTACTGTCTCTCCTGGTTAGCGCCAATCCCCAAATACAGGAACCGGATGCCTTCCTTAGGCCAGAAGCCTGGAATCTAATAATAAGAGGCGACTGATTGATCAAGTCCCCTGAGCTATTACTTAGCTTCCACTAATAGGCCAGTGGGTAGAAAGGGGTAAGATTAGCAGTGGTTGGAGAGGTTTACGTTGGACCTAAAAATAGTTTTAGGTGACCCTGCCTGGGTCCAGAGGGATAACCTCTGGAGATAGCATCTAGCCCTAGATGTAAAAAAGACTTATGTTTCAAGAAGGGAAACTGATCGCTTTATGAAATAGATCATTTTAAAATTTCAGCCTGGCACCTCGTCTAATAGTCACAGAAATGACCATTTCCTTCCCGTTCTCTTCCGCGTCTCCCCTCAGTGTCTGCCATTTTCCACCTCCTTGCAGACCATTTGCCCCATCGCCCCACCCACCGCTCTGTTTGGCTCATAAAGTGGCATAAGAATTTCATATGTATTTTTACATTCATTTTAATAGGTAGTATGGGCTTATTGTTCGTGAGAAACATGTACTGTTTTTAAGCAGATGTGCAACCTATTCAGTGTAATCTGGGTTTTGTACCATGTTAGACACGGTAGGGGAGAATCATAATACACTGAGATATAGGGCCAGTGCCGCTTCAGACTTAGTTCTTCATGACTGAGAGTTCGTCGCTTAATAATGATGTAGTTACCTTCTGTTCTTAGACTTTCTGAAAGAGATATGGAATTGATACGAAGGATTTATTGACTCTGGTCCTTTGACTTTACAAGAGGAGAGTGCCCAACATAAGCAGAAACCGGGACATTATTTCTGGTTGTGCATTATTTGTTCTGGCATTATAGAGCCAAGCATTAAATTTCCTTTTTTAAAGAGCCTTGACATCCTCTCACTTCTGTCATGGGAGGTGGAAAATAGTACCACTTCTCTCATACTGCATATTTTTCCTTATGTTCTATGGGTTCCTTCCTCACCCTTCCGGTGGATGCTGGTTGGGATGGCCGAGGTAAAACTACTGAATCTCATGTTCGGCACCAGTTATTGGATTTGATGTCTTCCCCAATATATCCTTGGTTAGGTCTCTTGCCTAATCTTAGCAAATGGCACTTTGAGATGGTCAGGATTTGGCAATGACTGGAGTATAAAGGGGGTAAAGAGAAAGAAAGACGTCTGCTTTCTTATCTCCCCACCACCCTCAAGTTAGCATCGGCTGCGATGCCTAATTGGTCAAAGTACAGATGTTACCTATGTTGGTTGTAATGAAAAGATTCTCTCTTTTCCGCAAATGCATCTGCTTGTTGAAAATGGATAAGGGCGGTTTTACTATATGTGGAGCCACTCCCATAGCCAAAGTTCCTGTTATTGCAAAACCTTTTATAATTGTGGATAAGAGAATGGAAGTCAGTACTGTGTCATCAACTAATGGCTGCATATGTAGACAGAGTTCAGATCCATATTTGTTTCTATAGCCAGATCATAAGATAAAAACTAGATTACTCACAGTCCTATACAATGCTGCATATGAACAATTAGAGGCCACAGGTAAGTGCTGTCATCCCTACACTTCACGTGAACTCAACTTCCCTTTTAACCAGCCAGGTCTCTCCCCCAAACCTTTACTGGGGCTACACACACAGAGAGATGATTTGAATTTTAGCTGTTTTTGTTTCTCGTTTGTTCTCTTGTGTAAAAATAAAATGGGTCACAAGATACACTACTGGAGGGAGATGGAAACTCAAAAGATCTAGCAGCCTTATGTGATGAAGAATTAAACTGAAGATATCGAAGCACACTCCTGTATTTCCCTTGCAGGATTTAGATATTATAAGCCATTGACCAGAATCTTGCTGGTAACAGATCATAATGGGGCTTTACAGAGTACAAGGCGATTTCCATAAGCAGCACTGTGAGGTAAGAGTAATAGCCTCTTCATAAACAAGGAAGCTGAAACTGAGGACTAAGGATCTGGCCTCGAGTCACCCAGCTGTTATGTGGCAGGGCCAGGACTCAAACCAGAACTTCTTCCATAACAGCAGCACTCCCTCCACGCTGTTGTTTGCTTGTTTGTTTAATTTGGGGGTGGGGAGTTGTTTGTGATTTGTTTTTCCGGAACATTCATTTAATATATTCTCTGACTTGACCTCTTAGAATCTAAATTTAGAAACATTCTTGTTTGGTATTTTTCGTGCCCCTCTGTGTTCAATGTAATCACAAAAATATTTTAGAGCTAAGGATAGCCTTCAAGATTATTAAGCCCAATCTTCTTGTCTTTCAAAGAAGAAAGAAGGATTCAGGAAAAATTAAGCAAGTACCCCACGTTGCCTCCCCCAATCTACTTTGCTGAAGAATTACAGCTAAAACCTAAACCTCCCAGTGTTCCGAATGTTGTTCTTTCTGGCATGTGGTCCCCTGAGAATTTCCTAGAAACATAAATCAAGTGGTTTAGTTTGATTTACTCTATTACTTTGGATCTGTGACAGCAAACCATAGCTTCCCTGAATCCTGGACTCAAATACCTGTAGATTCTTCTACTCTGACTGTATTCCACGTTCCATGAGGGAAAGAGCCTTATTTGTCTGGCCCATTGTGTTATTCCTAGCACAGTGCCCATAGTAAGCACTCGATAAAAGGTGTTCAACGTATATCAAAGACACGTTTGAACAAGTACAAGATGTCAATAGGACTTCATTCAGCTACAAGTAACAGAAAACCCTGCTAGAGTGGTTTACTAGTAAGGAGTTTGTTTTTCTCAGATAACCTGATGTCTGGAGGTGAGAAGTCCAAGGCCAGGACAGGCTCCATCTGTCTCCTGCTCCTGCACCACCCTCCTCCGTGGGCTGCTTTTGTCCTCTGAAAGATAGGCCCCTCTTCTGTGCTTATTAGAAAGAAGGGCCAGGCATGTACCAGCTGAGTCTGTCCTTTTTTTAATAATAATTAGATCTTTCCTGAAGGTTCTACCCAGCAGACGTCTTATATCTCATTCATATGAGAACTATGTCACATAGCCACTCCTAACTGTAAGGGAGCCTGAGAAAATTCAGTGTTTTAGTCAGATATGTTGCTAATACAACAAAATAGAGCTCTGCTAATAAGGAAGGAAGGGAGAATGGATATTTGGTAAGCAACCAGCAGTGTCTGCCATGGTATGTTTTATGGGTCACTGACCCTTTGTTTCTACAAAAGTTGTTGTTTTTTATTATTTTTTTGTTCTTTGGTTTACTTTAGCAATAGATAATTTTTTTCTTGTAGATTGAAATTGTAGATTCCGAGGCCCACCCCAAGAAATGCTTGTTATTTAGGTCTGGGATGGGTCTATAAATCTGAATTATAAACTAGCACTCCAGGTATTTGAATGCAGGTGGTTGCAGGACCACAACTTGAAAAACACTGAATTTGAGGTAGTTTAGCAGAGGCACCTTCATTTTATTTCCAACATCTTTCTGTCTCACTCCTCTTGAGGCTATTACTTTCTTTTTTAATTCTCTGTTTTGGTCAACATAAATAAATGCATAGAAGTCATAAGTTCTACAAGGTTTTTACTGAGTCTATACTGAGCTGCCTCCCTCAAGGCAACTACTTTCAGTGCTTTTGGCTATGTCTCTCTCATATTTACCACCATATTCCCAAATAACATGCTAATACTGGCTGTTTCTTTTTCTTTTTCCAGTTCTAGATAGTATCTACTGACATCCTGCAGTGGAGGATGAGGATTTAGCTCTCTTATCCCTTCATTATTCTATCTCACATTTACTTCTCTTTCTTGCAAAGTCCCAATATAGTTATATCCTAATTTTTTGTTACAGCAATGTTTAGTGTTTACATTATGACTATGTATTATTCACAACTGAGCCACGTGATATACCATTTTTACACTTCCTTTCTTGTATAACCTTTTTCTATCCCCTAGAATCAGTAATTGCTATGTTTTCGTCAATTGCTTAGTTTTTTGAGTACTCATTACCAATCTTGCTCAAACTTTGACAGGATGGTAAAATTTCTCTCAATAGAGTTAAACATCAACTAAGTAGCGTTTTTTTTTTTTTCCCCCTTGGCAACATCTCTGCTCCGCCCTCCATTCTCTGGGAGTGGTTATTCTCTGAGCCCCCTGTTAACACTGAGAGCTCCCTCACTACTACCCTTTGAAGTGTACTGGATTCCTGTTTCTTGGCTTCCACACCGTCTCATTCCTCGGTTTTGCTGGAGCATGGCTTCCTGAGACAGGGCGTATGGAGGCAGATCTATCCTGGAGCTCATGAAGCTCAGGAGGCCCTGTAAGGGCTGCAAATTGCGGCAAGCGGCTGAGTAGGGAGTGGCCAGGTTGCCATCAAGACGCATTTGTGGTAAATCTTCTAAAGAGATTTTAAAAGAAAGAGCCCTGAACCTCCATGGCTCCAGTCTGTTGTGATTTCTTTTCTCACTCTAAATAAACATTCATTTTCACACCCAATTTGGTTTGTAATTTCATGACTTTTTCTTAAAGAGGGCTCCCCAAATTATATAAGATCCAGGTTCCACAATACCTGGTTGCTTTTTGAGACCTTGGACATTTAAGATGTTGTTTTGCTTCATTCACACTTAACTGATGGTTTGGCCAAGGATAGGATATTAATTGGAAATAATTTCCTCTCAGAATTTTGAAAGCATTGCTCCATTTTCATCTACCTTCTTATAGTGCTGATGAGAAGCTGATGTCATTCTGATTTCTGATCCCTCGTATTTTGTTTTCATCTCTGGAAGTTTGTAGGGTTTTCTTTTCTTTATTCCTCATGTTCTGATAGTTCCTGATATTGTTAGTTGATATTGGGGCTTTTTCAGTCATTGTTCTAGGTATTTTAAAGGCCTTTTCAATCTAAAAATCATATTCTTCAGTTCTGGGTGGTTTTCTTCTGTTATATAATTTCCTGTTTTCTCTATTCTTTCTGGAACTTACATTAATTACTTAGATGTTGGATCTCTTGGATCCATCTAATTTTCTTTTCTCCTATTTTAAAAAATATCTCATCTTTAGTTCTAATAACTCTTCCAACTCTTCTATTTAATTTTTACATTTCTAACATCATGTTTTTAATTGCTCAAACTTTTTTCTTAATAGCATCCTGTTCTTATTTCATGGAAACAGTATCTTCTCATATTTCTCTGAGAATATTAACTCCATGTTTTTTTCTACAAAGTTTTCTTCAACTGCCTACAATGCCTGTGTTTATTTTAAACGTCCCATTTTCTGTTGTTTTTGGCTCTGCCCTTCATGTTGGAAGCTTTATTCACATGTCCATGTTTAAGAATGGTGTACTACAACACAGTCTGTGAGGCGGCTTGGAGACTGGCCTCTTCACTGTAGGGTGATAGGCAGGGCAGGTTTTTTGATGGCTTATCACTACGTCTGTAGCAGCTTTCTAGTATAATCAGTTTCTCACTAGAAAGGCTCCATCTTTAGCCATTTATTCCTGTTTGAGAAAATCCCATTAATAACTTAGATTTATTATGTAATTTGTTTAATACTGCAGGTTCTTGTTTTGAGGTGGGTAAGAGGTAGTCTCATATTCAAAATTGGAATTTTGTTCTTGACTCTGCCCAACTTTGAAGTACCCAGTGCTTCTGTGCACCTCTGTGCTCCTCTGTGCATCTTCTTCTACCAGCAGCAAGGAGACAACCAGAAGGCTACTATGGAGACTGAGTTCTTCTCTAATAAAAAATAAAAAGATCCTAGGGTAGTGAAAGTCTTTGAATACATGTACAACTAATTGTTTTGGAATAACCATTTGCAAAACACTCATTACCCGCCTACGGTGAAATACCACTAACGCAGAATAAATTAGGGCCTTTGGAGAAGCTCCACATCATGCCAGAGCTTGTCTAACACTCATTTAGGAGATTTAATTGAGAAGGAAAAGTATAATTAGCCTAGTTTTTTTCTTTAAGAGGTTATATTGGGAAAATATCTTTCTAATACCTTTAGAAAATGTCTTGGTTATAGAATGTGGGAGAGAAGTTCTGCCCTTGAAGGTTGCTCTCCAAATCCATACCATTTTTCCCCTTGTGCAGCCTGACAAGTGATTATCAAAACTCAAGGCAGATTCATCACTCTTTTTTTGCTGGCAAGTTGTAGATCATGTGAAGGGACCAGATTGTATGTGTTACAGAAAAGATTCCCGTTTTAGCTTTCAAAGGCCTCTTAATTAGAAAGCCTGGGCATTAGATACTGGATTTTCTACTGTTGGCTTTTCCTTCCCAAGGCACCTTTAGAGAAGACTGCAAACTCCTTGAAGGCTGGGGCCCAGTCTTGTTATCTCTGTTCCTCCATCACCTAGAATAATGCCTGATACATGATAGGCACTGAATAAATGTTGCTTGAATTAAATTGACTCTATTATCTACTTTAAATTAGCCTTCCTGGGCCGGCCCCGTGGCTTAGTGGTTAAGTGCGTGCGCTCCGCTGCCGGTGGCCCGGGTTCGGATCCCGGGTGCGCACTGAGGCACCACTCCTCCAGCCATGCTGAGGCCGCGTCCCACATACAGCAACTAGAAGGATGTGCAGCTATGACAGACAACTATGTACTGGGGCTTTGGGGGAAAAATAAATAAATAAAATCTTAAAAAAAAAATAAAAATAAAAATAAATAAATTAGCCTTCCTAATTATCCCCTTGCTGTTTCCTCTGTTTTGTTTTTTTTTAAAGATCTTTATTTATTTATTTTCCCCCCCAAAGCCCCAGTAGATAGTTGTCTGTCATAGCTGCACATCCTTCTAGTTGCTGTATGTGGGACGCAGCCTCAGCATAGCCAGAGAAGCGGTGCGTCGGTGCACGCCCAGGATCCGAACCCAGGCCGCCAGCAGCGGAGCACGTGCACCCAACCACTAAGCCACGGGGCCGGCCCTCCTCTGTTTCTCTTGCATCATTTTATGTCACTTCCTCTTGCATGATGCTACCTCATTCTCTTTTCAGAGATTTTTTTTTTTGCCCCTTCTCAATAATTTATTTGAAGTTTTATTTTTTAAGACAGGACTGGCAGAGGTAACATGTTAATGATGTTTCTTCCTTTTTTGAGGTTTGAAAAATTATTGGGAAACACCTGATCACAAGTCCATCTGTTTTCTTCCTAATACAGGCTAAGGGCGAAGCATATCAGAAGAAAAAAATGGTTTTTCAGAGCTAGTATTTCTGTCTTTTGATTTTCATTTCACAAAACATTTGCCAATGTGAATTATGGTATGGAACCTGCTGATTTTAATAGGATAATGCAGATTCCAAACACTACTCAAGGCTTATTTCAATGTTTATAACCATAAATGGTTCACTCATATAAGATTCATGGACTATTTGTTGGGTATTACCCTATGTCAGGCATCTTGGCAGGTACTGGAGATACATGAGTGTGGATGGCAATCATATCCCCGTCCTTGAATAGCTTTAGTCCATACAGAAATAAGTACTCTCGGGTGGTTTGAAAAACAGCAATGGAAAACTGATATTTAGATTGGCATGCTGAAATGGGTTACTGAAATAACGAAACCCAAATGGGTGGCATTGATTGGCTTTGGGACAGGCCAATGGGTAGCAGATGAAAAGGTAGTAAGTGAACAGTGAGCAAACATTAGAAAAATCGTTACGGGGACCTGGAAAAACATAGATGTGTGTGGCACAGTCCCACAACAACAGGCACTGTTATCTTCCGTTGCTGAAGACAGAAATGAACCCAGTGAGCTTTATCTGGCAAAGGCAAGCTCTGGACAGATGTTAATGTTCCAGTTGTGATGCTACCTCATTCTCACATTTAATGTATGGAAAAGCTGTAAGAAAACAGACTTGGAGGATCTCAAACTACCAGGACTCCCCTGTAGTGGGAATGAAAGGGGTGAAAACTCCCCATGCCATCCAACCAAAGATGTAATAATTTTGTAGGTTATCACCAAACACCCACATCTAGTCCCATCTTTAACCACAGTTCTATTGGATTCTTCCCTCCTCATGTTCCCTGCCTCCCTTGTGCTGTCCTTCACTTCCTTCCGCTCTTTGATCTGGCCTCCACTTGGACCCAAACCTTCCCTTTTTTCTGTTCTGACGTTGTTGTGCTGCCTCCTCTCCCCTGCCTTCATCTACCATCTAGGATATTTTGTACAAAGCACAGTGATGTACTAATTTCAGAAGACCTCCCCTGCCTATCAGGCAGACGCCTTTTAAAACCTAACCCAGGCCCAGGATGAAACCTCTCTCTCTTCTGGCTGTTCCTGAGATCGTTCCTATGCTTTGGCCTCACTGGGGTGGATATTTTTATATGGAAGGCTCTAGAACAAGAACTCAGCCACAGTGTAAAACAATGATCTGTACATTAGTGTTTCTCAAATGCTACCACTCATTATAGAACTTGTTCTCCCAAGGACATGGAGGCTTGCCTGAGAACAGCCTGGCATAAGCAGAAGTCTCTCTTATGCGACCCCAAAATACGTCTTTATCTGTTCTAACATCAAAATCATTTTACCCAAAATCTTTGGGTGAAATTGATACTCCAGGATGATATACTCTGTTGGTCCTGTGATTTCAGAGATTCCTTTGGGAGGGGGGCTTATCCATACACCAGTCTAAGAGGCACAGTGAGACTCTAAAAAGGACATCTAGCTCTAAAAATTATATGAAAGAGTAATGGTACTAGCAACCTTACTAATGACTGGATTTAGGAAGTAGTTTCCTGGTGATTCAGGATTAAGGCTAAATTGCATCAGTTCAGTTCACATCAAGAACTATTATTATACATCAAGCTTTGTGCTGAGCCATGGGAAGTTTAAGATGAAGCAGATAAGTTCTCTCCTCTTGAGGAGCCTACAGGCTGGAGTCAGACAGGTAAATATTTTAATATGACATGTTAAGTGATAAAAATCAAGGTATGTATAAGATATTATGGTAGCAGAGTGATGTACTAATTGTACTACATGGGGCATGTAGCCAAACCTGGAGGCTCACAGAAGACTTTCTAGAGGAGATAAAGCCCACCTATTGAAAACTGAGTAAAAGTAAGCCGGGTGAAGAAAAATGAAAAGGACATACTAGGTGGAGGGAACAGCATGAGCAAACTATATACTATAAGGTTTGTGGTGGGGAGAAATGGGAGAAGAGGCTGGAGAGACAGACAAAGAGCCAGGTCCTGGATATATGCAATGCAAAGGGGCATGGACTACATCCATGTGATGGTTAGTCAATGAGATACAGTCATGCATTGCTTAACAACGGAGACACGTCCTGAGAAACGTGTCATTAGGTCATTTCATCATTGTGCGATCATAGTGTGTACTGAAGGGGAACAAAATTTGCCACCCCAAAATGGGGATTATTTTAGGCTGATTATTTTTAAGAAACAAAAGACTCAAAGTTTTTCTTGTTACCTCCCCCTTAACTACCTAAAAGAATTCAGATTAGAAAAAACCTGTCTCTGGAAGTGAGCTATCACCTTAGCATAATATGAGCTAGGTGGTAGACAGGCAGGAACCTAGGAAAGCCTGTTTGTTGGGCTCCCGTTGTGTTCTTCTGTTTCTGTGTGGCCAAAGGAACATTCCATACATTTGCTCCTTTTCACGTACCTGTGAATTGCCTTCCTTCCCTTTGAAGTCCCTGACTCTCCCCACCCCCAACATCTCTTTTTTTTTTTTCGGCATTTTAATTATTTTATTGAGGTCATATTGGTTTATAATATTGTGTAGATTTCAGGTGTACACTATTATATTTAAGTTTCTGTATAGACTGCAGCGTGCTCACCACCAATAGTCTGGTTTTTATCCGTCACCATACATACGTGCCCCCTTTACCCCTTTTGCTCTCCCTCCACCCCTCTTCCCTCTGATAGCCACCAGTCTGTTCTCCTTATCTATGTGTTTATCTTCCACATATGAGTGAAATCATATCGTATTTGTCTTTCTCTGTCTTATGTCACTTAGCATAATACTCTCAAGGTCCATCCATGTTGTCACAAATAGCATGATTTTTGTCCTTTTTTTATGGCTGAGTAGTATTCCGCTGTATACATATACCACATCTTTATCCATTCATTTGTTGATGGGCACTTGGGTTGCTTCCGTGTCTTGGCTATTGTGAATAATGCTGTGATGAACATAGGGGTCCATATATCTTTTTTAATTATTGATTTAATGTTCTTTGGATAAATACACAGCAGTGGAATAGCTGGATCATATGGCATTTGTTTTTAATTTTTTGAAAAATCTCCATACTGTGTTCCATAGTGGCTGCACCAGTTTGCATTCCCACCACCAGTGTATGAGGGTTCCCTTTTCTCCACATCCTCTCCAACACTTGTTATTTTTAATATTTAGTGATGTTGAACATCTTTTCATGTGCCTGTTGGCCATCTGTATACCTTCTTTGGAAAGTTACAGTTTTCCTGGGTTTCTCCTATGTACACGTTAATAAACTTTTGTTTTTCTCCTAATAATCTGTCTCATGTCAATTTAATTCTTGGATCAGCCAGAACTTAGAAGGGTAGAGGAACATTTCTTCCTCCCCTACAGTACTTACACAAACCTAGATGGTATAGCCTACTACACACCTAGGCTATATGGTACTAATCTAACAGGACCACAGTCATATATACAGTCTGTCATTGACTAAAACATTGTTATGCAATGCATGACTGTATTTGAAATTCAATAATGGTGTAGTCAGATTTACACTGTAGGTAGATGACTGGCTGCAGAGTGGAAGGATTTATGGACGGCAGGACTAGAGGCATTGCAGTAGTCCAGGTAAAAGATAATGAGAGTCTAAATGAGATAATTGTAGAAATAGAAAGGAAAGACAGAATACCAGAAAACTTGGAGAAGCAAAAGAAGCAGCATTGTTTAGTTCCTTGGGGAACTGGGACACTGCAGTGCAGAGTAAGGGAAGAAGAGGGAGTCTAGGATGACTCCCAGGATTCTGGCTTTAACAGTGACTGGACGTTAAGCCATTACCTCAGTTTGGGATATGGAAGAGAAGCCAATTTGGTGGGGGAAGGAAGATGATGAATTCAATTTGGGACATGTTGACTTTGAGGTGTCTAAGAAGCATCTAGGTGTTTATGTGCATATCTGTCAGTTAAGCAGGTTGTTGGATATGAGTCTGAAACACAGGACAAAGGTCAGAGCTAAAGATAAAGTCATGTGAGTCATCAGCGTGCAAGTGGTAATTGAACCATGGGTGTGTATAAGTTCTTGCAAGAAGAAGATATATAAAAGAACAGTGCACCAAAGACTGCTAGTGTTTAAGAGAGAGATAAAAGAAGAGGACAAAGGAGAGGAAGATGATTTTGGAAGATGAAGAGAGCCAGGAGAGAACAGTATCATGAAAGCCAAAGGGAGTAGATAATTTCAAAGATAAGTTGACTAGTGGACAGTGTCAACCACAGAGTAGCATCAAGAACAGAAGAGAGGTCTACTAAGATAATATTTTAAAGATTTCCTATTGGATTAAACAATATGGAAGGGATTTGGCGACATCTATGAATACAATTTCAGTGTGGCGGTGAAGAGGGAGGACTAAATGGAGACAGCAATTGTCTTTCCAGGCTTTTTCAAGAAACAACTGATTTTGACAGTGTTTTACTGCATTACACGAAACCACCAAAATTCCTTTCTATCAAAAGAAAACTTCATTCAAGTAGTAATTGAGTTCAATAATGACTTTTCAAATAATTTTAATATTATAGATTTTTAACTATCTACAAATAAACCTATTATAAAAGGTGTGTATTGGCTTTTGACTAGGGGAGATGGCAAGGAAAAGATCCACATGTTTTGACAACGTATATATAAAGTTTAAAAATCTGCAAGCATATGTTGTTTGGAGATAATGTATGTAGTAAATGTATATAGTATATAGTAAAACAAAAGCCAGTGAATGTTAAGCACACAATTCAAGATGATGGTTACTTCTCAGGGGGTGGCAGGGGGGAAACTATCAAGGAGGGGTCAACAGGAAGCTCCAAGGGTGTTAGTAATGTTCTATTTCTTAAGCTGGGTCATGGGACACAGTTGTTAAATTATTCTTTATACCTTTTATATACATTAGATATTTTATTTCTGTGTTTGAAATAGTAAATAGGAAGAGAGATACACAATGGATCTTAGGGGATCCAAGGTCAAAGCAGATTTTTTTGTTTGTTTTTCCGTTTTTTTTATTTTGTGTGAAAAAGTCTTGGGCCTGGTTATAGCTGAAGGGAAAAAGGCAATAGAGGAGGAGAGAAGTTCATGATTAATAGAACTAGGGCCCAGAGGGCACAGGTGAGGGTGTAATCAAAAGCACAGATGGAGGACCGGCCTCTAAGAGTGGATCTGAAGCGAAGAATGGGTGTGATGTATATGAATTTGTAGGTGAAGAGGAGGAAATTGAGGTGATTGATGCCTTATAGTTTCAATGATGTTAATCGAATGAAAGGAGAGGTTTTCCCCGAGTTTAGGGAACTCAAGTTTGAGGGAAGTGATGAGAGTTTTCAAAAACTAGTCTATGAGAAATGGGATTAAGAGCTTGCACATGATAAGAAGGACTATTGAGGGAAGTGGAAGGCCCAGCATCCATCTTGTTCACTGATGTAAGTGCTGAACAAGTTTACTGACAGTAGAGAAGGAAGGAAAAATACATGTAACTTTTTTTCCTTGTTGCTTGAAAAATCAGCCCACCTTTCAAGTCCACGCCCCTTTCACTCTGGGGTATGCTGACCAACCTTTCAAGTCCACGCCCCTTTCACTCTGGGGTATGCTGAAGTGGCGACTGAGAGCTGCTTCTTTGTTGGTGATGCCCACACCTTTGTTCCATTCCTCCCTCACCAGGACTGAACTTGCTCTAATTCCTTTTCATTCGTCATTTCATTTTTGTGATATGTTAATCAAGAACAAAGACAGAAAGGGATTTTAGCACTAGGAAGGGCCATGGAGATTCCCTCTTCCAAACTACCCATTTAACAAACAAAGAAATTATGATCCTGAGATGTTACATATCTTGCTCAAGGTCACGGAGTGAGTTCATAGCAAAACTTGGACTAGAACCCAGGTCTATGACTCAGAGACCAATGTTCTTTATTAGGTCTTGAGAAATAATGGAATTGAGCCCAGATTTGTTCTTCAGTCTTTAATTCAGGATTCCAGTAAGGCTGCCTAATTTTCCTAACAGTTTGAAAGAGGCAATGAAGAAAGCCCCAGCTCAAATGCCCCTCTTCTCTGTGAAGCCTTCTAAGATTCTCTGGTGAGAGTGATTCACTCTCTATTCTATGTCACCAAGGATTGCTATCAGTTTATCTCATGACACTCAATCTTTCACAATTATATAACTGCCTACTAGATTATAAACTCCTTGAAGATAGGGATCAGTTCTTATTCATTTTATTATTTCCTCAGCATCCAACATAGAGTCTTGTATTTAATAAGCTCACATGAAAAAAAAGAGAGAGAGAGCAGAAATGAGACCACCTTTGCTTAGGAACCAAACTGAGCTAGGAGGTAACTGAGCTCTTGTTCATGGTAATTTTGTTCCATAGCATCAGGAACTCATGCCAGAACAGGTTAAGGCTCTTATTCTGGTCTCACTCCTTCTGACTGTGTTGATCCAAGGACCCACCTATTGAGAAAATAACAATGAGGGTAGTAGTTGTCAAATTTAGAAGAAAGTGAGGGACTCCAGAATTACCTAAAGCCGCTCAGGCTACTGTAGAGCAGGGATACAGCTTGCCTGATGGTCAGGACTAAGCCACAGTCACATCAGCCTGTGGGCAACAGAGGACTTTCAACACTGCACCTTGTGCTTCTTCTGCATTCTATCACTAAGCAGCTCATAGAAAAAGGGGGGGGGGGCGGTATTTACCTTGTTATTTGCAGAGTAACAGAAAGCTATGTCAGGCAGGGTTGGTTGTTTTCAAAAATAAACTCAGACCAGAAACCAATTGTCTGAGTATTTCTGTTAGCAAGGACAGATTTAGAAAGTATAAAACCATGTTCTGCAGTAAAATTATGTGCTATGTTCTCCCCATAACCTACTTCCCTACTGACCAAACACACATCCCATTCCTATTAAAAAGACACATTCAACCACTGCTCTCTCCAGGATTAGGTAAACGTTCAACAGTGATTCCCCCTGCGCTTCAGATCAGCTACTAAAAGCAAAGGACAGCAGCCTTAGTTCAATAATTATACTTATCCTAAGAGAGAAGCCCAGGTTTCTCCCCCATTAATTGTGGGAATAGGTATAAGAGCACCAGAGAAGAGAGTAAACTAACATTTATTCTAGTTAGCTGCTAGACATTTTCAGTTAATCCTCACAAGGTCCCTCCAAGGTAAGTGTTCATGTTCCTGTTTCAGAAGGAGGGGTACTGAGATTCAGAGAGGTCAGGGGACTTGTCCAGGGTCTTACCAGTAGAAGTGGCAAAACCAGGAACGAACTTAGATCTGACACTCCATAGTTCATGCTCTTTCTATTATGTGACTATATTTCCCCTTAAAGGAAACTTGAGAAACTCTGTTTCCTTTAGGGAAATCTAGAAAACAGAATGCACCTGAACTAATATAAAACCTGACTGACACCTTTTCTAACTCAACCTTCCTCGGGCCCATTTGTGAGCTGGTTTATATCCTTTCCCAGAGACTCTTGGGCACACAGGACCACAATGTCTGGTTGACTTGACTTTTAGGTACACTGTTTTGTTCATTACCAATCTAAGACAATTTCAAGGTCTAATGCATTCCACTCATGAAGAGAGTGACATATGGTCTTTCTTGGTAAAGAAGGTGGGAATGGCAGGGTAAAGAGAGTAAGCAATATTATGTAGCTCCACTCTGACTATGTGGATGATCGGCTGCAACTGCCTCTTAGCCTTTGCATGCACTAACTGCTCTTTCTGGAACTCCACCCACCGTACCATGTTTACTTGTTTTTCAAGGACGCTTTAGTGACACTTCCCTCTATAACCTTTCTCTTATTTCCACTAGGCTGAATCAGTGTCCTCCTTTTACTGTCATAACACTCTGTACACTCTATTAAAATATTTAATATATATGTCATAATAGTTGAATTATTCCCTCTTCACCACAGTTTGACCCTATTATAGGCAAGGCCCTTCTTTGAAGATTGACGAAATCCATTTTCAAGAGTAGAAGACAGACAAGGCCACCAAGACAATTCCAATAGGGGATAGAAGAATGTTTTCAACAAATGGCTGGGACAACTGGATATGCAAAAGAATGAAATTAGACCCCTATCTTACACCATATATAAAAGTTAATTAACATGGATTATAGATATAAATATAAGAGCTAAAACTGTAAAAATCTTAGAAGAAAATACAGGAGTGAATCTTCATGACCTTGAGTTAAGCAGTGGTTTCTCAGATATGACATTGAAAGCACAAACAACAGAAGAAAAAAAGAGAGAAACTGGACTTCATCAAAATTTAAAGCTTCTGTGCTTCAAAGGACACAATCAAGAAAGTAAATATGAAACCCATAAAAAAGGATAAAATATTTTCAAATCATGTATCTGATACAAAACAGGTATCTATAATATAAAAAGAACGATTACAACTCAACAATAAAAAGACAACCTAATTTAAAATGGGCAATGGATCTGAATACGCATTTCTCCAAAGAAGATATACAAATGCCCAATAAGTGCATGAAAAGATGCTCCACATCACTAATCACTAGGGAAGCAAAATGAAACAAAACAATGAGATACACTTCACACCCACTAGGATGGCTAAAAAAAAAAAAAAAAAAATGGACATGAGTGTTGGCAAGGATGTGGAGAAACTGGAACCCTCATACATTGCTGGTGAGACTGTAACATGGTGCAGCCACTTTGGAAAACAGTATGGTGATTCCTCAAAATGTTAAACACAGAGTTACCATATGACTAAGCAATTCCATTCCCAGGTATATGCCCAAGAGAAATGAAAACATAGGTACATACAAAAATACGTACACAAATGTTCATAGCATCATTATTCAGAACCACCCAAATGTCCATCAAGGATGAATGGATAAACAAAATGTGACATATTCATACAACAGAATATTATTCAGCAATAAAAATGAAGTACTGATACACACTATAACATGGATGAACTTTGAAAACATTATGCTAAGTAAAAGAGGCAGAGATTATATGATTCTACTTCTATGAAATATCTAGAATAGGAAAACCCATGGAGATAGAAAGCGGATTAGTGGTTGCCAGGGGCAGAGAGGCTGGAAGAAAATGGGGAATGACTGCTAATGGGTATGGGATTTCTTTTGGGGTAGATGAAAATGTTCTAAAATTGGATAGTGGTAATGGTTGCACAACTATGAATATAACAGAAACCACTGAAATGTAAACTTTAAAGGACTGAATTTTATGGTATGTGAATTATATGTCAATAAGGCTCTTATTTAACAACAACAACAGAAAAGTAAAAGAGAAATATCAGGAAAGCACTGAAACTTCTAGAGCCATCTGAGGGTGACTTTCAGAATCATTAGGGAAAACATCCCAGGAATAAAAAGTAGCAATATTTAGTAAGGTTGTTGAAACCTTCAAAGCATCTTTTTTGATATACTTGATGGTTGTCTTTTGTAGTGATTTAGTAAATAATCTATAGAAGTATATGGAGATGTCAATGAATTGATGAATGGATAAATAAAATGTGGTGTCATGGGCAGAATTATGTGTGTTCCCCCTCACCCCCAAACTCATATGTTGAAGTCCTAACCTCCAATACCTCAGAATATGACTGTATTTGAAAATATGGTCTTTAAAGAGGTAATTAAATTAAAATTAGGTCATTAAGGAAGGTTCTAATCTAATATGATGTTGTCCTTATAAGAAGAGGACCCTGACACAGAGGGAAGATGACGTGAAGATACAGGCAGAAGACGGCCATCTTCAAGCCACAGAGAGAGGCCTCAGAAGAAACCAATCCTGCCACAACATCCAGTCTTAATCTCAGACTTCTAGCCTCCAGAATTGTGAGAAAAATAACTATCTGTTGTTTAAACCCCCCAGTCTGGGGTGCTTTGTTACAGCAGCCCTGGCAAGCCACTAAATGTATATCCATACAATGAAATATACAGCCATAAAAAGGAATAAGTAGTGAGGCATGCTACATGGATGAACCTTGAAAACATCATGCCAAAATAAAGAAGCCAGTCACAAAAGACCACATATTGTATGATTCAATTATATGAAATGTCCAGAATAGGCAAATCTATAGAGATATAAAGTAGATTCGTGGTTGCCTACAGCTGTGCAGGGCAGGGTGGGAGGGGATTGGGGAAAATGGAGAGTGATTAATGGGTAAGGAGATTTCTTTTGTGGGTGATGACAATGTTCTATAATTGACCATGGTGATGGTTGCACAACTCAGTGAATATCCAGGCACACCTCCTTCTATTGTGCTTCGCTTTATTGCACTTCACAGATACTGCACTTTTTACAAATTGAAGGTTTGTGGCAACCCTGCATCGAGCAAGTCTGTTGGCACCATTTTTCCAACAGCATTTGCTCACTTCGTGTCTCTATCACATTTTGATAATTCTCACAATATTTCAAACTTTTTCACTATTATTATATTTGTTATGGTGATCTGCGATCAGTGATCTCCAATGTTACTATTGTCATTGTTTTGGGGTGCCATGAACCAGGCCCATATAAGAAGGCAAACTTAACTGATAAATGTTGTGTGTGTTCTGACTGCTCCACCGACCAGCTGTTCTCTCATCTCTCTCCCTCTCCTTGGGCCTCCCTATTCCCTGAGACGTGGATTTATAAAGCTTTTCAATATGAAAAAAAAAAAAAAACCTACAAAAGCCTGAGTGTCCCATCCCCCTGGCCCCCGCCCCCATAACATGTTAACCTAGTATATATCTGTATGATTCAGAACAGGTTAGCTTATGCTAGATAAAAATAGCCCATAAGGCCTAGTGGCTCATTACAACTGTTTTTTTCTCTCTTGCCACGTTATCATGGCTTGTTTGGGGCTTTGCTCCACATCTCCTCATTCTGGGATCTAGGCTGATGGAGGAGCTACTGTCATCAACACTGACAGTAATGTGTAAAGGGAAGTGTGTTCTGGAGGGTCTTGCACTAGCAATTGTTTCAACCCAGAAGTATCACATCACTTCTGCTCACAACTCACAAGACCCCTCCCAACCACAAGGGGGCCGGAAAGTGCAATCATACCATGTGCCTAGAAGACAGAGAGCCAGAAATGCTTAATAAATAGCATCAAATACCCTCCAAGTACTCTACCATATTGCTTTTCCTGTTCATATAATCACATACCTGTATACATACGTACACACATACGTGGGACATTATCATGGTTGCACAAAATAGGGTCATATTATAAGTAGTCTTTTCCATCTTGCTAGTCTCAGCCAACAATATCTCATGGAAAACCTTCCAGAACAGCTGGTATAGCTCTAATTCATTCTTTTTAATGCTTACATAATATTCCATGGTGAAGATAAACCATAAGTCAAAGGTCTGACTGGAACTAAGTAGAGGTCTGGGTTCTCTGTGACGGTTGGTAGTCTATATATTTTGTATCTTGTCATCACGAATTGGGAGAAGTTGGCTTTAACTCTCCTCCCCTGCCAGGAGAGCCAAGTCCTTCATCCTCCTAATCTTGGAGTGCTGGTTGCTAAGCCTGGGCACTTGAGGAAGGAAACAGAATTCACTTTTCTTGTTCCTTTTTCTGATTCTCTCCCTTTTCTAGATACGTCCGTTCCTTCACTATTCCTATTGCCCCATGTAAAATAAGAGGAAACTGCCGCTTTATTAAACAAGAAAAAGCAGCACGGCAAGTTTTATTTTTAACTACAGGCAAACGGCATCAACCATCACTTCTCCTCTCCCTACTTCTCTGACTCCTTTTCTCTTCTTTCCTTGCTCCTTCCTCTCACCTTTTTCTCTTTCTGACACCTCCTATGTTGTCTGCCACTTCACTCACCTCAATTGAAAAAGAGGGCATGTAGATTGGGCAAGACGGTTAAAAACGAGGCATACAAGGAAAGCAAGTCAAACCTCTTACTCACACTAGGTTCCTTTTCCAGTCACTCCCTAGATGTGAAATGAAGTCACCCAAACCTCTAGCCTTTTTGGTTGCCAGCTTTAACTCAAAGCTACCACCTCTCCAAAACGTTTAATCCTTCCTTCACACTCCCATTCTACCGCATGTGATATCAAAAAAGGGCAAATCTATTAAAATAAGAAAGTTAGGAAATTTGTCTTTGTGGAAGCACTTTCTGATGTTTTCTTATCTGTGGGTTTTCCTCAGACCGAATATTTTATAGTGTAATGACCACACCATTCTGTATAGACAAGGGAGCTCATCCCTTAAGTGTGTGCTTTTTTTATTTTATATTTACTTTAAAATTATTTTTTAAAGCTAGACTTCTCAGGGACTTAGCCTATTTGAATGGTGTTATCCAAGATATTAGAAGTCTAAATTTTTATTGTTCTATTTGAAGTTATTGCCTTGTTCCTCCTTATTAAAATTGACCCATCCTGTATCTATATCACGTTCTATAATGTAACTAATCTATTAATTTGTTCATGGAAGAAATCCACCTCCCCTGCCCCTCTCCCCTATCAAATCGAAGTAATTAGCCTTCCAAATAGCACAAATAAATTTAAAAGTAGCTTCTACAGACATGATGCTGCAAGCCCTACTATCTACTGATGTGAATTGTAAACCAGGTAAAAGGGAAGGGTGGGGCTTGATAAATTGGTATGGACTAGAGACAGGCAGACAAGGACTCTGCCTTTATTGAGGGTGCTGCTTTTCAGAAAAATGGGGAAGGGCAGGAAGGATTTGCAAAGCTGGTTTTTCTGTACTTCTGGCTAAGAAAACAGAGGAGTATGACAAGCTTGATCTTGAAAGGGACCTGTGTTAAACGTTCAATGAAAATGGAAAACTTTTTTTGTGTGGATCAATAAAGGGTTAAAAAAGAATGAGAAGAGGGCCTTCCAGTTATGGCAGCATGAAGAGACAGGCAATTCCCTCCTGCAAAAACCAAAATGAAAAACAAACAAAAATAGAGTAAAACTAGACAAAACTGTCAAAACCAACCATTTCAGGGAACTGGAGCTTGACCAAAGGCAGCCAGCCAATTGAGAAGCTCTTGTGATTTTGTTAAATTAACATTGTTAAGTATGGTCCCGGGGTGTCTGATGGGGAGTCTCAGTTCAACAAAAGACTAGCAGGGAAGTGAAATACAGAATCTGATCACTGACAGGCCCTGGAGGAGGGACACGGGGGGACCGGGGGGCCATATGGGGAGGTCAGGGCAGGGTGCAGGCAGAGTGTGGCACGATGTGGAGCACACGCCTTTGTTCTGGTTTACAGGAGGAATGCTTTGGAGTTCCCAGGCTAAGCCTGGATTGGTCCATTCAAACCAAAAAGAACAGGGGTTTGGTAGGCATCTCGGGGCTCTTATCCAAAGGGTGCACAAGAAGGCCCTGGGAGGTGGGGATCTATTCATCTCAAGGGCATTTGGGGGAGTCCTATCAGGAACTTTCATCTACTTGTGACTCTGCAGCTGTTATCTAGGGCATGCTCGCAGGAGGGGCTAGTGTCAGCTCAAGGTCCCTTGGCGACACAAAATGGATGTAGAGGCAGCGATGTTATGTAGTTCAGCTAGACTCTCCACAGGAGCTTTCATTAAACTTGAAAAACTATTAGATCTTCAGGTAAGACCAGTGGGAGACGGTGGCTTTTTGCCTGGGGTTGCTCCCATTATCCCCCCACTCAATGACTTTTAAGAAAGGTGGTGCTGGCCATGAAAACAAATAGCTTTGCCACCAGGAGAAACAGACTCAATTCACGGTGGTGACTGGGGATGGAAAATCTTTGGCTTTGTGGACTATGTGTCAGGCACTGCGTAAGCAGTGGGCTAACTGCAATAACAAAATAGATCAAATCCCTACTTCCAAAGAGCTTACATTCTAGTGGATGGAGATAGATGCTAAAAAAAAGAATATGTAATATCAGATCGTGATTTAAGCTTTAAAGAAAATTTAGAAGTATTTAAAAGTATTTAGAAGTATTGAATATAGAGGTATTCAACAGATTGAAAAGTGGGACATGCCTGCTATTTTACATAAAAGTCAGGGAATAAAGTAACATTTGAACAGAGACTTAAAGTGAAGGAGAGAACTACTGGCTCTCTGTGGGTAAACTGTTCTAGAAAGAACAGATAGTGCCAGGCTCTGAAGCAGGGGTGGATTGTACTTGTTTCAAGCAATAGAAAGAACCCTGTGTTGCAGGGGCAGAGGGGGAGGCGAGAACAAAGAGATAGTCCAGGATCAGGTAGGGCTTATCAGCCCTGGTAAGGACTTTGGATTTACAGAGCCATAAAAATGAAACTAATGATTTAAACAAATGAGTATAATGTAAGTACTGTGAAAAGGAAGGGGTGAAGAGGAGGGAGAGCTTCTAAGAGTGCTCCAGGAAGTTGGTAGACAATGCCTAACAACGATAAATTAACAAGTGGCAGCATGCACAAGTCAACTAGAATTATGGAGAAGAAACAGCAGGAAGTTTCACGTGGTTTCACGAGGGGGGAGGAGGGACGGAGCATGGGGCTGCTGCTTTTCATTACAAGCCTTTTAAATGCTATTTGATTTTTTTAAACTATAAACATTTTTTAAAAGCTTGTGAAAGTTCTTGATGAAGGATGGAAACCTCAACTGTAAATGCATCACATGTGAAACAGCCATGCCAGTGTAGCCAGTGACAGAGGGACGGGACTCTGATGGCCAGGACTGGAATAGGCTGTGCAGATCACGCACACTTTATGTTCCTCGGTGGTATTTTCTAGATCGCCACCAACTATTTTTCTCCCACTCTACATATTCTGTAGGTCACCACTCAGGCCACAGGAAAATAATCATTTTCCTTCCAAATAAATTCTAGCATTCATAACTTTGACCCTATAGTCTATGCTACTATAAATAGGATAAAAGCACATCATGCCTGAAATCCTTTTTGGAATAAGGTGGTGTTTATATAATTATTTTGACTTTTACCAAATTTGAATCATATTGACCATATATGCATTTATACTAGAGGGCTGTATCAAAACTCTAATTCTTCAAATGATTTCCAGTTAGGTGAAAAATGATATTGTGCTTTCATTTGCATTTAATTACAGTGAGATTTATCACCAATTTGTATTATTTTGTGAATTGTGTGTTCATGTCTTTTGCCTATTCTTCTATGGTCTTTTTCTTATTAATCTGTAAAGGCTCTCTAATGGAACAGCCATTCATCACAGATGCTACTAACATTCCCCTGATTTGTTGTTTGCCTTCTGATGTTGATATATAAAATGCTGACGTAGGTGAATATTTTTCTTTTCTAGTTCTCTTCTTTACCTTTATGTTTAGAAAGGCTTTTCTACCCTGAGATCAGTATAGTAAATATTTGCCTACCCTCCTTTTTTTCCCCTTTTATTTTAACCATGTTTTTAAGGCCTCGGGGCCAATGGTATTTTTCTTGGGTATATAACTCACTTAGCAGTCAAGACTTCAGTGACGTAACATAAAGGCTAATAAGTGGATCCATCTTAATATGGCTTACAATTTGGAATTCTCAGTCGTGTATTGTGTTTCTTGTCAAAATATCCATTTATGTTTCCTTCATTCTGCCACCTAACAGCTGTCCCCTAATTTTTCAGGTGTCCCAGCACCCTGATGGCAAACTTCAAGGGCCACGCTCTCCCAGGGAGTTTCTTCTTGATTGTGGGGCTATGGTGGTCAGTGAAGTACCCACTGAAGTACTTTCACCAAAAAGGGAAAAGCAGCCAACTGACTCGTCATTATCAGCGTCTCGAGATCACTGAAGCTGCGATCAGAACTTTGTTTTCTGTCATCGGTAAGAAGGCAGGGGGTGGATCATCTAGGCCAAAGGATCTCCCCATCATACCCAGAACCATTAACCCATTTTTCCAGACCTGTGAAATGGATGTTTCCACTGGCAGAGATAAGAGAACACGGTTTTCAGTTGGCCACTAAACTAAATATTTTATCATAACATCTATTGTGTACTGAGAGCTTTGTAACATGAACAACTAGTTAATAGCACCTTACATCATAGAACACTACAAAAAACTACTAAATAAACTATATTTTTTGCCCTAAAAGGAGGTAGGTATAGGGGCCAGCCCCATGGCCTAACGGTTAAGTGCGGCACGCTCCACTTCGGCAGCCTGGATTTTGTTTCCAGGCACAGACATATACCACTCATTGGAGGCCATGCTGTGGCAGCAACCCACATACAAAATAGAGGAAGACTGGCAACAAATGTTAGCTCAGGGCAAATCTTCCTCAGGAAAAAAAAAAAAAAAGTTGTAGGAAAAGAAGACATACTTTATGAGAAACATAAAACAAAAATAGAAAAAAAGAATTAAAAAAGCTCATGTACATGAGTTATGAGAAAGTACTAAATGGTTTAACTTTAGAAAAATCATCTTTTTTCTCCCAATTGTCTCTCCATTAGAATCTCAAGAGTAGTTAAAACCCAACTCTTTGGCATAACCTCCATCCCCAAATCTCAAGCAATTATAGAGATGGGGAGTTTATGCTAGAAGGCTAACAAGGTAGGCAATGGAAGAGATTGAAAAAAGCCAACACAGGGCTATTTGAGAGGGATTTTCCTTTACTGTGCCCCCTTTCAACAAAATCCACCCATTTCCACTGTTACTTGTCATCCATTCCACCACTGGTGGCTCTCATGGAACAAGCAGTGCCAATAACAAAAAGCCCTCTTCCTCAGGATCAGCCCAAACGTGAGTTATGAGGGATCTTACTCTGCAGCTGCATTCTGCCACTTGTCATCTTAGGCCTACGGTTTCTCAACTATTGGGAGGAACTGAAACAACAGTGGCTTCTCTTGGAGTATACCAAGGTAGAGCTTTGTTTGCCCAGTCCAGCTGAATTTTCCCAGTCACCAGTTTCAGCCTCCAGAAAGGCTTTCTCATCTTTCTGGAGCTGAGAAGTGATAGGGGCCATATGACTTAAATGGTAAGGACAGCCTCAACTTTGCCTAAATAAAGCTAGAAAAATTATACTTGGCTTCTTTGCTGCGTAAAAATACTACTCATTCAACAATTATCTCTTGAGCTCCTACCATGTGCCAGGAACTCACATTTTAGGTTTTGGGGCTAACCTGGGGGAACCAAACATAGTCTCTGCTCTCACAGAGCTTCCATTCTAGTGTCACTGTGACTTCCTTTTCCTGAGTTGTTTTCACCAACTCCTGGATCCTTTACACATATTCTGAAAGGGGCCAACGTGAGAAAAAAATGTTTGGGGAACAGGGTCCAGAATGTTGTCATGGAAGGCTTATTCGAGGCCCCAAGAACATCTCAGGCACCAGGCAAAAGGCAACTCTCTTGCCTTCCAAATGAGGTGATAAAAGTAGGAAGGATAAGAACGAAGAGCTGCACTGTGGCACAGCCTCAATCTTCTGGCCCCATCTCTAACGCTTGCCTCTCCTGAGACACAGGATGGCCAGAAACACCAGGGGGAATGGGGCCTTCACCTTGTTCCCCCAATGTTGAGGACAGAGACCTGAAGCCAGGGCAAGGGCCCACAGCTCACAGAGCTCGCTCTGCACCTAGAGAAAGTACTCACCCGGAGTCCACCCCGACAGAAACACACCTGGGCTGCTCAGGCATGCGCAAGTGTCCTCAACACCAGTGTGTTTCTGCTGGGATGCTACTATTTCAACCTGTTTCTTTCTGGGATTTCCTTCACTGCTCGCTTGGCAGAGGGAGCCCAGAGAGTACCGTTGTGAGTCACACGCTCACGTAACTGACAATGCCTGGCTTTCATCTTGGCTGCCGGACAGATTCCCTGGGGGCCTGTGTGGCTGCCTTGCTATCTTCTCTCCTCCCTCTGCACCCTCCTCCCCCACAAAAGAACAACAAAGGCAAGATGTCTACACAGGTTCCTCAGCAAATACCTTATGTATATACTTAAGTAGCTGTATCTGAGGCAGCAAAGTAGGTTCACTGAACCAGAGCCCACCTTCACCCACATCTCAACTCTGCTCCTGACTTGGGGTGATTTTTTGCTGTCTCCTATTTGTCTTGGAGCTGCTCCTCCCTCCTCAATTTCCACTCTCATTGCCCTCAGGGATCCTGGCGGAGCAGTTTGTTCCAGATGGGCCCCACCTCCACCTGTACAATGAAGACCACTGGATCAAGCTAATGAACTGGCAGCACAGCACCATGTATCTGTTCTTTGCAGTCTCAGGAGTCACTGATATGCTCACCTATCTCAGTGCCCACACTCCCCTGGGGGTGGACAGACTGGTTATGGCTTTGGCAACATTCACTGAAGGTAACTGAGTGGTACGGATGGAGAAAAGGACATGGAGACTGACAAGTTGTATTATGAGGAACCATGATACAAAAGACTGGAACCATTGCAAATATAATAACCTTCTCCCAAAAATCCAAATCTCTGAACTTCAAAAACCTGAACAGGACTTTGTCCTACGCCCTGGATGGTACAGATGACATATTCCATGAAGCAGCACATGGAAGCTTGAGGCTTTTAGCCAAAGCCTCTGGCTAATAGTGCACACACTCTCTCTGCCCTCCCACTGCCACCCCACGCTCATGCATGTGAGTGTGCCCACAACCACATGGAAACATACAAGAACCGTCTGAAAACTGGCTGAATGCCATCATGCAAGAGGGTAACTCTCTTTGGTTAGGGAAGAGAAACTTTGCATTCCACCGCCCACCCTGGAGCGTTATTGTTTGGACTCCATCACAAATCTCAGAAGATCCACCCAGCGGCTAGGACAGATCTCCTAATATAACTCGTTATCTGGGGTAATGAAAAAACATTTTGTAATCCAACAACCTCACTTACTTCTGTACCTCAGGAAGAGTTTAAAAAAGGTTGAATGAAAGCAAAACTGAATTTCAAGTATACACACACAATTTGTCACAAATCAGCAACATGTTTCACCTACCCATCCTGTATTGAACCTACCATGGGTTCTGTAAAGATTTTAAAAGATACATCCTTTGCTGCTTATAGCCACTTAACACACATGAAGTAAATGTAATCTGCATGTTTGTTGCCCTGTAATGTTACATAAACTGACTTCCTAAATGCTGAAGAATCTAGCTTTGAGAAAGGGGTGGCAGGAAATTCTAATAATGTAAAAAGTCCAGAATTAATCGTCTGAAGTAGAAACTAGCAAATCTCTGATGGCTGTAATTCACTCTGTGGCAGGTTTTCTCTTCTACTACCATGTTCATAACCGACCACCACTGGACCAGCACATCCACTCACTCCTGCTGTGCGCTGTGTTTGGAGGGGCTCTCGGTCTCTTCTTAGAGGCGATCCTTCGGGACAACATCGTGCTGGAACTTTTCCGAACCAGTCTCACTATTCTTCAGGGCACCTGGTTCTGGCAGGTAATTATTCAAAACAATGGTCCTCTCATTAAATGGATTAAGGAGGCCCTTGAGAGTGCCCAAGAGAAGTCTTGAAGATACAGCACTAACATGCCATGTGAATGGGTTTACATGGCCACTTCTCTCCCCATGCCCAGCCCTTGACCTATGTAACTGTATCCATTACCATCCTGCTGATGCATCAACGAGCATAATCTATGGAGCATACACAGCAAGCAGATTAAACATTTCCTATCTGCCCTCCCCAGCGGAGGCAGTGATACCTACAGGTTCCACGTGGTAAACTGTTCCCTTGAAATGTGGGCCCTGAAATTTTGTTTTAAATAAGGCTACCATAAAACCAGAATTAACTTAGAGCAATTTTTCTGTGCATAAAGGCCTTTCTATGCTAATGGAGGAGTGGGAAATGTGAGGCGGGGGGAACCCTTGTACAGGAAGGAGGCTAGGTGCCTTCTCAGGACCAACTAATGACAAGGCCAACTAATGACTTCTCTATATAATCCACCAGATTGGGTTTGTGCTGTTCCCACCTTTTGGAAGACCCGAATGGGACCAGAAAGAGGATTCCAACATCATGTTCATCACCATGTGCTTCTGCTGGCACTACGTGGCTGCTCTCTGCATTGTGGCCACCAACTACTCTCTTGTTTCCTGGTATGTCCAAGAGAAGACGACTTTTATCAAGGTTTTTCCTCCTAATCAACCCCTGCCCCAGAAATTATACTGCACCATTTTTATTTCTAGTGACCCACTTTTCATAACTAAATAGTGCTAACTTCTACCACTTAATGAGTGCCAACTATATGCTAAGTTCTGTGAAAGGTACTCTACACCTGCAAATGACAGTGATGAGATTTGAGAAGTTAAAAGACCTGTCTGGTCATAGTAACCTGATAGACCCAGGTTTCAAATGCAGTTCTGACAGATTTTAAGCCTACAGTGTGTTAGGAAAAACTCTGAATCAGGCATGGATACTGGATTGCAGAACCTGCTCTGTCCATAGTTCCTTCTGAGCCCATCACCTTATGCCTGGATCTGCCCTTACTACATCCCAGAGAATTGTGACAATCAGATAAGATACTAGAGCCGCCAGTGCTCTCTAAACTGCTCCCCAGAGGTTATCGTAATAGCTATACACTTACTATGACATGATAGTAATTTCTATACACCTACTGTGTCCCAGGCACTGTGGTAAGCACTTAAAATGTGTTACTCCATTTAATCCTCATCATTTAATGACGTATGTACTGTAATGTTTTACAGATGGGGAAATCAAGGCTTCAAAACACTGAGTACCTTGATCAAGGTCACCCAATGAGTAAATGGCACAGCCCCAGTCTATAACTGCAGCACAAGAGTGACTTTCTAGCTCCCCTATCTTTTTTTTTCCTAGTTCCTGATTTCCCTATCCAAAGCAGATATACTTCCCTCAGAAAGAGTTCCACACAGACTAAACACAAGGGAACTCAAGGTCATAGTTTCTTTTAGTTCTACTACCTGGTCAGTGAAACAATAAGGGAGGCAGGAGACCTAAGTTTAATCTCAGTTATGATGTTAACTATTAATTATTAATCATGAGTCCATTTACCTACCAATGAAACTGTCTGAGAAGTCAGAAATGTAGACAAGTAATCACAGTATCTGATAGAGATATAAAGAAAATGCTTTAAGAACCAGTAGATGTCTTCACATCCTTGGTTGAGGGAATAAGGGAATTTGTGGGGGCTAATTTGTCTTATTGTTTCTATTACAGCCTTCTGACTCGGTTAAAGAGGCAGAGAGAAGGAGAAATCATTGGGATTCAGAAGCTGAAGTCAGATCACAGTTACCAGACAGCCCTCCTGAGCGGCTCAGATGAGGAATGAGAGGAGGCCCTCAGCCATCAATGGAGTGCGGACACAATGGGGAGGGGTCCCTGTGAGCACAAACAGCTAACGTGTTCAAAGGTGCAGCTCACCGCCTCCACTTCAATGCTTGTTTTGGTCTGCTCTTGAGGTTCCATGTATTTGCACCTTCTCATTTAATTGACTAAAGTTACCCTTCATAAAGAAAAATGAAGCAAGTCTTTATTTGTGTCTTAGTGTGAAGAGAAATCAGAGACTATGAAAATCTCAGAACAGGAAGTGGCCTCACGGATGAATCTAGGATATGAATCCAGCAGAACTCACTGCCTTTGATAACTTCTCTCCTTTTCTTTCAAGAATCAGGTGCTTTCTTATCAGAAAGTAAGCAAATGACAGTGCCTTTAATTTAGGAGATAATTCTAACACGTATTTTTTTAAGTAAAATAATTCACAAACTTTGGTATTTTAATTACTTGTTGAACATCTCCTAACTAATCATAATATTCCAGAGTACTGTAGTACCACTGTTGATAAGTGACAAAGTTGGGCCAAAGGTGACTTTTTTTTTTTAATCAGGAAGCTAGTTAGTGGCCCAGCTGAGAGCTAGAACTCAGATGTTCTGATTCCTCAAAAGTATCCTAACAAGAGGGCACTAATTAGGGTATTCCTGGAATCTTTATAATGAGGTAGAAAAATGTCAGGTTATGGAAGGCCTTGAATTTAAATACAGCTGAAAGCAAAGGATAAGAATCCTGCAAAGGATATGAATCTTGAAATAGGAATATAAAGCCTCAATACTCGAGTCTTGGTTCTGGATCTGTTTTTTCTTTTTTAAACTTCTTTCAACAAATATTTATTAAACACCTACTTTGCACCAGCACTGAGTTGCAAGGATTAACAAAACATGTGTCCAGCAAGGACTTCACAGTCTACCTGTAGAGAGATGCGAGCAGTTACACACAGGGTGACTGGTGCCACAAAGGGGTAAGTGTAATTAACTACCATGAGTGACAAAGGAGGGCAGGAGAAATGGGAGGTTTGCTCCATAGAACAAGCACATTCCAGGCATAGAGGAGAACGGGCACAAAGGCAATGAAAGATGAAAGAACATAGAGAATTAAATCAGTTCTATAAACTGATAAAAGTGGGTTAAGACAAATTTGAAAGGTCTTACTGACCACACAGTATCATTCATTTGTATAGCATTTTCCAGACTGTGAAATGCATTATATCTCATTTGATTCTCACAACAACCCGTAATGTAAGTACATTAGGTTCTTTAGAGAAGTTGATTAGCCTAAGGTCACACAGCTACTAAGTCATAAAACCAGTCTTCAGTAGGACTCAAAAGTGAGCTTATTTCTCATTCTACCCCTCTGTATTTCACACAAACACAGTAGAGATCATTCCTATGAAGCACTGTGTGCTCTGGGGAAGAAACACTGTACTTAAGTGAAAGGTAACCTCCTCTCATTAGCCAGCATTTCAGAGCTCAAGTCACATCTTAGGGATTAAGAATGAGCTACCTGAAAACACTGATTTAATTATAAGAGAACCTGTGCATCCCCTTCATGATCCACTTTGGTCCGCCTGCTGAGTAGGAACCCAAACATTCATTCAACGAGTACTGGAGGACCTACTATTGGCAATTAACGTAAAACATGTTCTTTCCTTAGGGACTGGAGTCAGAAGAAGGAACCTATTTCCAGTTTTACTTTCATGGTAAAGAGCTCCATTTTAGATATAAAGGGGCTGAAAGAGGGGGACAGAATACTTTAAGGAAGTGTAGATTTTCTTCACAGTGAGGGGTTGAGGTGTGAAGATCAGATATAAAATATTAAAATTTAGGGGCCAGCCCAGTGGCATAGTGGTTAAGTTTGGCACGCTCCACTTCGGTGGCCCGGGGTTCGCAGGTTCAGATCCTGGGAGCAGACCTACACCACTCATCAAGCCATGCTGTGGCGGTGACCCACATACAAAACATAGAGGAAAGACTGGCACAGATGTTAGCCTCAGGGCCAGTCTTCCTCAGGCAAAAAAAGGAAGATTGGCAACACATGTTAGTTCAGGGCCAATCTCCCTCACCAAAAAAATATTAAAATTTATTTGATTTTATAAAAATATCCCCTTTCACAGCATGGTTTAGGATACCTTCATGGAAGTGATCAACCTTGGCATAAACATTCTTAGATGTGGTATTAAAGTACAAACCCATCAAAATGCTATTCACCAAATCCAGTCTTGGACACATGGTCTGAATTATTTTACCAACCTCTAAACCAGAGGTTCAGAGGCTCAATGGCTGCAATTTCTGGAACTGTTCCCCCCAAAACACCCACCACAGCTACCTCATCTCTACATCCTGCATCCAATGAACCATGTTTGGTGCAAATGCTGGTGATGTTACTTGAACAACTCCAATGGGGGGATGCTATTCCACATTACTCCACTGACAGGCTGGGAGGTACCAAACTACACTCACCAGGGTGTGAATACGACCCTAGCATCCTGAAACACACCTGTTCTCCTAGGACATAAATGTCTGCAGGAACTAAGAAGACAGGCAGAGTCAGGTGACTTTGGTAAATGAAAGTGCAGGGTAGAGTCGGGGCTGTATGCCAGAGCTACTTTTATAAAATCATTTGTTAAGTAAATTCAGAAACAGTTTGTTTTAAACAGCAGTAAATACCTGAGACAGGATCCCTCAAATTTCTACCTTTTTCTCCTTTATAAACTGTCACGTGGACTTTCCATGTGAAATGTGACTCTAGGAAATAATGACGGGAAAATATCAAAGTCTTATGAAACACAGACACACTCTCCTTTACTCGGGTAAAAGACCAACTTTTTCCTTCACTGCAGTCCCTACCTATCACCACCACCAATCTTACTTCTGTGCCAGCCTCTACTACCCATCAAGAGCTCAATCTTGCCGCAACCAGTTCACCTCTGCTCTTTGTAACCTGGCTTACCACTCCTAACTCGATCATCCCCAAGTCTCACCATGATACATCACAGCCATCCTCCCCTAGGAAGGCAGCAGAAAGGGCACCTGACTCGGAATCAGAAGACTGGACTTACATCTTGATTCTCTTCAACTTCAACTCAGGCTAACATTTTCTCTCAGTTAAAACAGTGGTGATAATGTCTATTTTACAGAACTGCTTTAAGAATCAAATGAATGACATCAGCATCATGGCAGAGTGAGCTGTGCCCTTAGTCTCTTCCCCCTAAGCTACAAGCAAACGGACATTCATTAATCAACAGAGGATTCTGTACAAAGCACAATAGGACGTCTGAGAGATCCAGGCAGCCATCTATCTGAAGATGGGCATACTGGATCCCCAGGAAGGAGTGGAAGGCAGTGAGCGGATCCCCTCCCCTCCCCAGAGGCAGCAATCTAGGTCACGGGTTCTCAGGCAGCAGCCGGCACGTGACTGTAAGAGGAGGAGGGGGAGCAGGCAAGCCTGCACATGAACGCTTTCGCTTTCAGAGTGCAGCTCAGCCCGTAGGAACACTCCACACCGAGGGGCGTGGCACAGCCAACCATGGGCGCCCCCACCAAGCACAGCAGCCCAGGCAAACTGCCCATTGAGTGCAGAGCAGCCCCACAGACGTGAAAGAAAGTGTCCTCCCGCCTCCTCCCCAGCACACCAACTTGGCCAGACCCCAGCCAAAGCAGTGGTTCCACACCAGAGGGCCTGCACGTGTATGTGTGTGACGTGCCAAGAAGCCGTGGCCAGCAAGCAAACGCAGACTTCCAACAGACATGGCAGGTTCAGAAAATACAGCTCCTGCACCTCTCCCCAGAGATGTCAGGTGGAATCTGCGACCTGATACTAGCACTATGTGCCAGCAAAGGATCACTTCATCAAACACCATGAAAAACTACACAAACACTCCAGAGTAGAAGGGAAATGACAAGTCTCCAGAAACCAACCCTGAACTCACAGAAATTTACAACCTAAATGACAGAGAATTTAGAACAGTTGTCATAAAGAAACTCAATGGGTTACAAAAAAACTCAGAAAGACAGTTCAATGAACTTAGGAATAAAATTAATGAGCAGAAGAAATTCTTCACCAAAGAGATTTAAACTCTTAAGAAAAAAGCCAAACAGAAATTCTGGAGACGAAGAACATAATGAATGGATAAAAAAAAATCCAGAAACCTTCAAAAACAGAGCTAAAAAAAGAGCTGACATTATAGAGGACAGACTTAGTAATTTAGAGGACAGAAATATAGAAATGCTTCAGGTGGAGAAAGAGAGAGAACTAAGACTTAAAAAAAATGAAGAAACTCTTCAAGAAATATCCAACTCAATTAGGAAAAGCAACATAAGGATTACAGGTATTCCAGAGGAAGAAGAAAGGGAAAAAGGCACAGAGAGCTAGTTCAAAGAAATAATAGCTGAGAACTTCCCAAACCTGGGGAAGGAACTAGACTTACAAGTATATGAAGCCAATAAAACTTCTAATTACATCAATGCAAAAAGAGCTTCTCCAAGGCATACAATAGTAAAACTGGCAAAAGTCAATGACAAAGAAAAAATTTTAAGGGCTGCAAGGCAGAAGAGAATAAATCTACAAAGGAACCCCTATCAGGCTTTCAGTGGATTTCTCAGCAGAAACCTTACAGGCGAGGAGAGACTGGAATGATATATTTAAAATACTGAAAGACAATAACTTTCAGCCAAGAATACTCTATCCAGCGAAACTATCCTTCAGATACGATGGAGAAATAAGCCTTCCCAGATAAGCAAAAGCTGAGGGAGTTCATCCCGCCTAGACCTCCCTTACAAGAAATGATCAAGGATGCCCTCATACCTGAAACAAAAAGCAAAGGTTTACAAAGCCTTGAGCAAGGAGATAAATAGACAGACAATATCAGAAAACTGCAGCTCTCTATCAGAAAAAGTTAGCAAACAGGGGCCGGCCCGGTGGCGCAAGCGGTTAAGTGCGCGCGCTCCGCTGCGGCGGCCCGGGGTTCGCTGGTTCGGATCCCGGGCGCGCACCGACACACTGCTTGGCAAGCCATGCTGTGGCGGCGTCCCATATAAAGTGGAGGAAGATGGGCACAGATGTTAGCCCAGGGCCGTCTTCCTCAGCAAAAAAAAAAAGAGGAGGATTGGCGGATGTTAGCACAGGGCTGATCTCCTCACAAAAAAAAAAAGAAAGAAAAAGTTAGCAAACATTTAATTATAACATAAAAGATAAAGGTAAGGAAAGCATCAAAAATAACTATAAACACTTGATTTTAATCACAAACTCACGATACAAAATAATAATTTGTGACAACAATAACATAAATAGAGAAGAGGAAAGGGATGGAAACTGCTTAGGCTAATGGAGATAAAAGGTTATCAGAAAATGGACTACCTCATCTACAAGATCTTTTATACAAACCTCATGGTAACCACTAAACAAAAAATCAGATCAGAGACACAAATCATAAATAAAGAGAAAACTGAGAAAACCATAACAGAAAACCACCAAACTGAAATGGCAGTCACATACACAAGGGAAGAGAAACAACGGAAATACAGAACAACCAGAAAGTGATAAAATGCCAGTATTAAGCCCTCATAGATCGAAAATCACTCTAAATGTAAATGAATTCTCCTATCAAACGACACAGAGTGGAGTGACATCAGCATCATGGCGGAGTGAGCTTTCCCGAGAACTCTTCCCCGGATAAGATACAACAAAAGGAACAGTCACAGACCAACAACGGAATCCCAGACAGTGAAAAGCTAGATCGGAAAGATCCACACTGCCGCACATCTGAGAGTGGAACGTGCTGGGCCCCCCAGGAAGTGGGGAGAGATAAGGAGAACTCCTCACCCTCCCAATCAGATCAGCGATCCCAGTCCATAATGCTCCCAGAGAGGGGGGAGGGGCAGCCCTCTGCGGGGAAACCGTAGCTCTTCAGGCTCTCTCTCAGCCAGTGGGAAACTCCCACACAGAGGACTCAGAAGAGCCAGAGGGCTACCATCAACATCTGAGCACCACAGAGAGCAGATAACAAGGGGCAAACAAGAGGCCACCCACACCAGGGACCCAGAGGGCAAAAAAGAGAGCCCCTCCCCCCAAACCGGACCCTGCAGCTCAACCAACCAGACCAGACCAAGCGATCCGCGGCAGACCAGATCAAGCGACCAGACCCACAGATCACAACGGAGGAAAAAAAAAAAAACAAAAAACAAAAAACTGCGGATCACAGCAGAAAAACCATGGCAGAGTGCAGGGGGTTTAGACTACACAGCCCTTTACCACCACACAGTGGCAGCGGGTGGAAACTGCAAGCAGAGATTTCCAGGATGAGGAAAAACAAAGCCAACATAGGAACCACAATGCAAAGATATATGAAATCACCAGACCAGAAGGCAAATGACAAGCACCCAGAAACCAACCCTGAAGACACAGAAATCCATAACCTGAACGACAGAGATTTCAAAATAGCTATCATAAAAACACTCAACGAAATACGAGACAACACAGACAAACAATTCAATGAGATGAGGAGTTTCTTCACAAAAGAGATTGAAATCATAAAGAAAAACCAATCAGTGCTGATGGAGATGAAAACACAATGGAGGAGATAAAGGAGAATCTGGAATCTTTAAAGAACAGAGCTGACAATATGGAGGAAAGAATTAGCATTATAGAGGACAGGAATACAGATATGCTCCAGATGGAAGAGGAGAGAGAGAACTAAGACTAAAAAGAAATGAAGAAAGTCTCCAAGACATATCTGACTCTATTAGGAAATGTAACATAAGAATTATAGGTATTCCTGAGGGAGAAGAGAGGGAAAGAGGAACTGAGAGCCTATTCAAGGAAATAATAGCTGAGAATTTCCCAAATCTGGGGAAGGAGCAGGAAATACCAGTAAGCAAAGCCAACAGGTCACCTAAATATATTAACAAAGGCCCTCTCCATGACACCTAGTGGTAAGGCTAGCCAGAGTCAATGACAAAGAAACAATATTAAGGGCAGCTAGACAAAAACAAAAAATAACGTACAAAGGAACTCCCAGCAGGCTCTCAGCGGATTTCTCAAAAGAAACTTTACAGGCTAGGAGAGACTGGAATGATATATTCAAAATACTGAAAGACAAAAACTTTTAGCCAAGCACACTCTATCCAGCAAAAATGTCCTTCAAATATGACGGAGAAATAGTAACTCTCCCAGACAAACAAAAGCTAAGGGAGTTCATGGCCACGAGACCCCCACTACAAGAAATACTCAAGAAGGCTCTCAGGCCTGAAAAAAAGAAAAGAAAGGGAATACAAAGCTTGGAACAAGGAGAAAAATAGGTAGATAAACTCAGAAAAATAGTAGATCTTTACCGGAATAGGTTAGCAACCACTTAAATACTAAAATCAAAGATCAAAGGAAGGAACTCACCAAAAATAAATTTAACCTCATCACTGTAAACACACAGCCACAACACAAGATAGAATAAGGTATAACAAGAACAACTTAGAAGGGGAAGAGGAAAGTGATTGAGTTGACTTAGTATAAGGAAACAGCAGGCCATCAGATAATGGACTATCTCATACACAAGATTCTTTACACACACCTCAAGGTAACCACTAAACAGATAATCAAAACAAAACCACATATGATAAACAAAGAGAAAACTAGAAGAGTCATAAGACAGAACAATCAAACTGATTTGGCAGTCCGAAACAAATGGGACAAGAAACAAAGGAAACGCAAAAGAACCAGAAAATAAGGGACAAAACAGCAACATTAAGCCCTCATATATCAATAATTACCCTAAATGTAAATGGATTGAATTCTCCAATAAAAAGATACAGGGTGGCAGCATGGATTAAAAAGCAAGAACCAACAATACGCTGCCTTCAGGAAACACATCTTAGCACTAAAGACAAGCACAGGCTCAGAGTGAAAGGATGGAAGACAATACTCCAAGCTAATGGCAAACAAAAGAAAGCAGGTGTTGCCCTACTCATATCAGACAAAGTAGACTTCAAGATCAAACAGGTTAAGAAAGACAAAGAAGGGAAATATATAATGATAAAAGGGACACTCCACCAAGAAGACATATCACTTATAAATATATATGCACCCAACATATGAGCACCAATGTACATAAAGCAACTATTAACAAACCTAAAAGGAGACATTAACAACAACACAATAATAGTAGGGGATCTTAACACCCCACTTACATCAATGGATAGATCATCCAGACAAAAAGTTAATAAAGAAATAGTAGACTTAAATGAAAAACTGGACAAGATGGACCTAGTACACATATACAGAGCACTCCATCCAAAAACAGCTGACTACACATTCTTCTCAAGTGCGCATGGAACATTCTCTAGGACAGACCATATGTTGGGAAACAAAGCAAGCCTCAATAAATTTAAGAAGATCGAAATCATAACAAGCATCTTTTCAGACCATAATGCTATGAAACTGGAAATGAACCATGAAAAAAAAACTGGGAAAGTGACAAAAATGTGGAGATTAAACAACATGCTACTGAACAACCAATGGATCTTTGATGAAATTAAAGGAGAAATCAAAAACTATCTGGAGACAAACGAAAATGAAAATATGCCATACCAAACCATATGGGATGCAGCAAAAGCGGTCCTGAGAGGGAAACTCATAGCGATACAAGCCCACCTTAACAAACAAGAAAAAGCCCTAATAAGCAACCTTAAATTACAGCTAACAGAACTAGAAAAAGAAGAACAAACAAAGTCCAAAGTCAGCAGAAGGAGAGAAATAATAAAAATCACAGCAGAAATAAATGAAATTGAGACCAAAAAAACAGTAGAAAGGATTCACGAAGCAAAGAGTTGGTTCTTTGAGAAGATAAACAAAATCGACAAACCCTTAGCCAGGCTTACTAAGAAAAAAAGAGAAAAGGCTCAAGTAAATAAAATTAGAAATGAAAGAGGAGAAATTACAACGGATACCACGGAAATACAAAGGATTATAAGAGAATACTATGAGAAATTATATGCCAACAAATTGGACAATCTAGAAGAAATGGATAAATTCTTAGACTCATACAACCTCCCAAAACTGAACCAAGAAGAAATGGAGAATCTGAATAGACCAATCACAAGTAAAGAGATTGAAACAGTAATCAAAAACCTACCAAAAAATAAAAGTCCAGGACCAGATGGCTTCTCCGGTGAATTTTACCAAACATTCAAAGAAGATTTAATACCCATCCTTCTCAAACTATTCCAAAAAATAGAAGAAGATGGAACATTTCCTAAATCACTCTACAAGGCCAACATCACCCTGATACCAAAGCCAGACAAAGACAATACAAAGAAAGAAAATTACAGGCCAATATCGCTGATGAACATTGATGCAAAAATCCTCAACAAGATATTGGCAAACCGAATACAACAATACATTAAAAGATCATACACCATGATCAAGTGGGATTTATACCAGGGAAGCAGGGATGGTTCAACATTCGCAAATCAATCAATGTGATACATCACATCAACAAAACAAAGAATAAAAACCACACAATCATCTCAACAGACGCAGAGAAGGCATTTGACAAGATACAACATCCATTTATGATAAAAACTCTCAACAAAATGGGAATAGAAGGAAAGTACCTCAACATAATAAAGGCTATTTATGACAAACCCACAGCCAACATCATACTCAACGGGGAAAGACTGAAAGCCATTCCTCTGAGAACAAGAACGAGGCAGGGGTGCCCACTCAACACTCCCGTTCAACATAGTACTGGAGGTTTTGGCCAGAGCAATTAAGCAAGAAAAATGAATAAAAGGAATCCAAATAGGTAACGAAGAAGTGAAACTCTCACTATTTGCAGATGACATGACTGTGTATACAGAAAACCCTAAAGAATCTGTTGGAAAACTATTAGAAACAATCAACAACTACAGCAAAGTTACAGGGTACAAAATCAATCTACAAAAATAAGTTGCATTACTGTATGCTAATAATGAACTAACAGAAAGAGAGCTCAAAAAGATAATACCATTTACAATTGCATCAAAAAGAATAAAATACCTAGGAATAAATCTTACCAAGGAGGTGAAGGACCTATACAATAAGTATAAGACATTATTGAAAGAAATCCATGATGACATAAAGAAATGGAAAGATATCCCATGCACATGGATTGGAAGAATAAACAGAGTTAAAATGTCTATATTACCTAAAGCAATCTACAGATTCAATGCAATCCCAATCAGAATCCCAATGACCTTCTTCACAGAAATAGAAAAAAGAATACTAAAATTTATATGGGGCAACAAAAGACCCCGAATAGCTAAAGAAATCCTAAGAAAAAAGAACAAAGCAGGAGGCATCACAATCCCTGACTTCAAAACATACTACAAAGCAATAGTAATCAAAACAGCATGGTACTGGTACAAAAACAGACACACAGATCAATGGAACAGAATTGAAAGCCCAGAAATAAAACCACACATATACGGACAGCTAATTTTCGACAAAGGTGCTAGGAACATACAATGGAGAAAGGAAAGTGTCTTCAATAAATGGTGTTGGGAAAACTGGACAGCCACATGCAAAAGAATGAAACTGGACCATCTGCTATCACAATTCACAAAAATTAACTCAAAATGGATCAAAGACCTGAAGGTGAGACCTGAAACTATAAAACTCATAGAAGAAAATATAGGCAACACACTATATGACATTGGTTATAAAGGAAACTTTTGGATGACATGCCTACCCAGACTAGGGAAACTAAAGAAAAAATAAACAAGTGGGACTTTATCAGATTTAAGAGCTTCTATAAGACAAACGAAACCAGAATCAAGATGAACAGACAACCCACCAGCTGGGAGAGAATATTTGCAAAACATACGTCTAACAAGGGGTTCATCTCCATAATATATAAAGAACTCACACAACTGAACAACAAAAAAACAAACAACCCGATCAAAAAATGGGCAGAGGAAATGAACAGACACTTCTCCAAAGAACATATACAGATGGCCAATAGGCACATGAAAAGATGTTCAACATCACTAATCATCAGGGAAATGCAAATCAAAACAACACTAAGATACCACCTCACGTGCGTCAGAATGGCTATAATCACCAAGACAAAAAACAATAAATGTTGGAGAGGATGTGCAGAAACAGGAACCCTCATACACAGCTGGTGGGAATGCAAACTGGTGCAGCCTCTATGGAAAACGGTATGGAGATTCCTCAAAGAATTAAAAATAGAAATACCCTATGATCCAGCCATCCCACTACTGGGAATCTATCCAATGAACCTGAAATCAACAATCCAAAGAGGCTTATGCACCCCTATGTTCATTGCAGCATTATTCACCATAGCCAAGAAGTGGAAGCAACCTAAGTGTCCCACAACTGACGACTGGATTAAGAAAATGTGGTATATATATACAATGGAATACTACTCAGCCATAAAAAAAGACAAAATTGTCCCATTTGCAACAACATGGATGGGCCTGGAGCGTATTACGTTAAGTGAAATAAGCCAGAAAGAGAAAGACAAACACTGTATGATCTCACTCATATGTGGAATATAAACCAACACATGGACAGAGAAAACTGGACTATGGTTACCAGGGGCAGTGGGGGTGGGGGGTGGGCACAAGGGGTGAAGGGAGTCATATATATGGTGATGGACAAACAAAAATGCACAACCCAAAATTTCACAATGTTAAAAACCATTAAAACATCAATTAAAAAAAAAAAAAAAGAGACACAGAGTGGCTGGATGGATTAAAAAACAAGACCCAACAATATGCTGCCTCCAGGAAACACATCTCACCTTTAAAGACAAACACAGGCTCAGAGCAAATGGATAGAAGATGATATTCCAAGCTAATGGCAAACAAAAGAAAGCAGGTGTTACCTGCTTTACCATACTTAAGTCAGACAAAGCATATTTCAAGAAAAAAAGGCAATGAGAGACAAAGAGGGGCAGTATATAATGATAAAAGGGACATTCCACCAAGAGGACATAACAATTATGAATATAATAGACATAAACACACACTTTGGTGCTCCTCATAACACAGGAGCACCAAAGTTATAAAGCAACTATTAACAGACCTAAACGGCGAAATTGACAGCAATACAATAATAGTAGGGGACCTCAACATCCCACTTATATCAATGGACAGATCATCCAGAAAGAAAGTCAACAAGGAAATAGTGGATTTAAATAAAACACCTGAGCAGATGGACTTAATAGATATATATAGAACATTCCATTCAAAAATAGCAGAATACACATTCTTCTCAAGTGCACATGGAACATTAGCAAAGATAGACCATATGCTGGGAAACAAGGCAAGCCTCAATAAATTTAATAAGATTGAAATCATATCAAGCATCTTCTCTGACCACAATGCTATGAAACTAGAAATCAACTACAAGAAAAAAGCTGGGAAAGTCACAAACATGTGGAGACTAAACAACATGCTACTGAACAACCAATGGATCAATAAAGAAATCAAAAAATACCTGGAGACAAATGAAAATGAAAATACATCATACCAACTCTTATGGGATGCAGCAAAACCGGTTCTAAGAGGGAAATTCATAGTAATACAGGCCCATCTCAAAAAACAAGAAAAATCTCAAGTAATCTTAAATTACACCTAACATGACTGAAAAAAGAACAAACAAAGCCCAAAGTCAGCAGAAGGAGGGAAGAAATCAAAATTACAGCAGAAACAAATGAAATAGAGATCAAAAAGAACAGTAGAAAGGATCAATGAAACTAAGACCTGGTTCTTTGAGAAGATAAACAAAATTGACAAACTCTTAGCCAGACTCATTAAAAAAGAGAGAAGGCTCAAATAAATAAAATTAGAAATGAAAGGGGGGAAATTACAATGGATACCACAGAAATACAAAGGATTATAAGAGAAACTATATGCCAACAAATTGGATAACCTAGAAGAAATGGATAAATTCTTAGACTCATACAACCTCCCAAAACTGAATCAAGAAGAAATAGAGATCTGAATAGACCAATCACAAGTAAAGAGATTGAAACAGTAATCAAAAACCTCCCAAAAAACAAAACTCCAGGACCAGATGGCTTCTCTGGAGAATTCTACCAAACATTCAAAGAAAATTTAATACCTATCCTTCTCAACCATTCCAGAAAATTGAAGAAGATGGAACACTTCCTAACTCATTCTATGAGGCCAACATCACCCTGATCCCCAAACCAGACAAGGACAACACAAAAAAGAAAATTACAGGCCAATATCACTGATGCACATCGATGCAAAAATCCTCAAAAAAATATTGGCAAACCAAATACAGCAATACATTAAAAGGATCATACACCGTATCACGTGGGATTTATACCAGGGACACAGGGCTGGTTCAACATCCACAAATCAATGTGATACACCACATTAACAAAATGAGGAATAAAAATCACATGATTATCTCAACAGATACAGAGAAAGCATTTGATAAGAGCCAACATCTATTTATGATAAAAATTCTCAATACAATGGGTATAGAAGGAAAGTACCTCAACATAATAAAGGCCACACATGACAAACCCAAAGCCAACATCATACTCAATGGTGAAAAACTGAAAGCCATTCCTCTGAGAACAGGAACAAGACAAGGGTGCCCACTCGCACCACTCCTGTTCAACATAGTATTAGAAGTTTTGGCCAGAGCAATTAGGCAAGAAAAAGAAATAAAAGGGATCCAAACTGGAAAGGAAGAAGTGAAACTCTCACTGTTTGTGGATGACATGATCCTATATATAGAAAACCCTAAAGAATCTATCAGAAAACTATTAGAAATAATCAACAACTATAGCAAATTTTCAGGGTACAATATCAACTTACAAAAAGTTGAATTTCTATCCACTAATAATGAACTAGCAGAAAGAGAACTCAAGAATACAATCCCATTTACAATAGCAACAAAAAGAATAAAATATCTAGGAATAAATTTAACCAAGGAGGTGAAAAGACCTATACAATGAAAACTACAAGACATTATTGAAAGAAATCAAAAATGATATAAAGAAATGGAAAGATATTCCACGCTCACGGATTGGGAGAATAAACATAATTAAAATGTCCATCTACCTAAAGCAATCTACAGATTGAACTCAATCCCAATCAGAATCTCAATGACTATCTTCATGGAAACAGAACAAAGAATTCTAAAATTTACATGGCACAACAAAAGACCCTGAATAGCGAAAGCAATCCTGTGAAAAAACAACAAAGCTGGAGGCATCACAATCCCTGACTTCAAAATAAACTACAAAGCTGTAGTAATCAAAACAGCATGATACTGGCACAAAAACAGACAGATCAATGGAACGGAACTGAAAGTCCAGAAATAAAACCACACATCTATGGAAGCTAATCTTCGACAAAGGAGCCAAGAACATACAAGAGAGAAAGGAAAGTCTCTTCAACAAATGGTGTTGGAAAAACTGGACAGACACATGCAAAAGAATGAAAGTAGACCATTATCTTGCACCATACACAAAAATTAACTCAAAATGGATTAAAGACTTGAATGTTAAGACCTGAAACCATAAAACTCCTATAAGAAAACAATAGGTAGTAAACTCTTTGACATCGGTCTTAGCAGCATCTTTTCAAATACCATGTCTACTCAGGCAAAGGAAACAAAAGAAAAAATAAACAAATGGGACTACACCAGACTAAAGAGCTTCTGCAAGGCAAAGGAAACCATGAACAAAATGAAAAGACAACCCACTAACTGGGAGAAAATATTTGCAAATCATATATCCAAGAAAGGGTTAAATTCCAAACTACATACAGAACTCATACAACTCAAGAACAAAAAAACAAACAACCCGATCAAAAAATGGGCAGAGGATATGAACAGACATTTTGCCAAAGAAGATATACAGATGGGCAACAGGCACGTGAAAAGATGTTCAACATCACTAATTATTAGGGAAATACAAATCAAAACTACAATGAAGCGCAGGCCCAGTGGCCTAGTGGTTAAGTTTGGTGTGCTCTGCTTCAGCAGCCAGGGTTCGGTTCCCCAGTGCACACCTACACCACTCACGGCGGCAATGCTGTGGCGGCGACCCACATACAAAATAAAAGACTGGCACACACGTTAGCTCAGGGCGAATCTTCCTCAGCAAAGAAAAAAAAAAAACTACAATGAGATATCACCTTGCACCTGTCAGAATGGCTATAATCACCAAGACAAAAAATAACAGACACTGGAGAGGATGGTGGAGAAAAGGGAACCCTCATACACTGCTGGTAGGAATGCAAACTGGTGCAGCCACTAGGAAAACAATATGGAGATTTCTCAAAAAATTAAAAATAGAAATACCATACAATCCAGCTATCCTACTACTGGGTATTTATCCAAAGAACTTGAAATCAACAATTCAAAGATACTTATGCACCCCTATGTTCACTGCAGCATTGTTCACAATAGCCAAGAAGTGAAGCAACCCAAGTGCCCATCAATTGATGAATGGATAAAGAAGATGTATATACATATATACAATGGAATACTACTCAGCCATAAAAAATACAAAATCGTGCCATTTGCAACCACATGGATGGACCTTGAAGGGTATTATGTTAAGTGAAAAAAGCCAGAGAAAGACCAACACCCTATGATTTCACTCATATGTGGAAGATAAACAAGCACATGCATAAAGAGAACAGATTGGTGGTTACCAAAGGGGAAGGGGGTTGGGTGAAAGGGGTAAAGGGGCACATATGTATGGTGATGGAAAAAAATTAAGAATGTTGGTGGTAAGCACAATGAGGTCTACAGAAACTGATAAATAATAATGTACACCTGAAATTACACTATATTATAAACCATTATGACCTCAATAAAGTAATTAAAAAGAAAAAAAGGAATCAAATGAGACGTCCATAAAACCACTACATAACAAGCCACTCGAACCTTCTCTGCTCCTCTGGAACTTGCCTACTCACTCAACTTCCACCCAGCAACCCCCTCTAAACTAGGCCATTCCAATTCTTTCCCCTCCAACTCCACGTCCTCACCTAGACTCCATAAAAGATCATCACTAAATTTCCAGAGATTAAAGATACATTTTTAATAATCTGGATACTTTAAGATACGGAAGCCCTGTCACTGTAGAAAAGCTTTACCATCCAACCCCTGCTCCAATACAAAAGAGGCATGTATTGTTAACAACCAGGGCTTTAATTACTTATTACATTTTAAATATTGTTCTGAGCTCTGCCTATAGCTCGCTGGAGGCAGAGACGTGTGAAATAACCAGGATTAAAGGAATTGTAAATGCAGAGTGACCTCTTGTGTGGTTGGTACTACCTAGTAGGCACACCCACTCTTTTTGCCATCTTTGCTCCAGAGCAGAAGTCAGCAAGTTATACTTAAAGAGCCACATAAGAAAAACTTCAGGCTTCAGGGCCATATGGTCTCCATGGCAACTACTCAGTTCTGCCTTCTAACTGAAAGCAAGCATAGATAATACATAAAACAAATGGGCGTAGGCCGTGCTCCAATAAAACTTTATTTACAAAAACAGGTGGGCAGCCCAAGGGCCGTGGTTTGCTGACTCTTGCTCTGGAGCCAAGCAGAACCTATAATCTTGAACTGCAACAAAGCTGACGCTGCAAAAGCAGCATCTCTGCTGGCATTGGCCAACTCTGCCCACTGACTCTGGAACTGCACGTGAACAGGCTTGATGAGGAGGACAAAGTCAGCAGGTGAAGACATGGACCACAATCACCATCCCGATACCCCCCCTTTAAGAGGAAGTGCCAAACTAATCCCATTGCAGGGAACTCACACTATCTCACTTCCTATGTTTCTTTCCCATCTTACAGCCTCTCCATTACCGCGTAGTTATCAAGTCAGCCACCAACTTACTAAGAATCTTGCTATTCTCTCATTCTGGTCAAAAGAATAAGTAACCTTACAGTTTAGGGGGTGAAAGCCTAGGTTTCTATTTGATAAAGATGTACAATAGGTTCGTTAAAAAAATAAGTTACATAAAAATTTCTGGACACAAAACTCCTAACCAGATCGCTAGGCATGGAGACGACCAGAAACTAAAAAACACAATCCACATATAGAACGAGGCTTATTCACTACCTGCACACTCTGCAACTGTAAGCCTTCCCTCTGTCTTGCTCTCAGGAGAGAACTTTGGCTTGTATGACACAACTATGACCTCACACAATTCTTAACAGAGAAGCTTCTCCTCGATCAGTATAGACCAGACCTTAGAAACCTGGAGTGAACCTTTCTCAGTGTACTCCACTATGGAGTGTGGCAGCAGAATCCAAGCCACTGCTGCCATCATCCCACTACTGGCCTTCCTTATACGGACAAGCTTAGAGGAACAATGCAACCTCCCTGCTCCTTTTGGCCACAAGGGCAGACCAGGTATGGGCTTTTATGGAAGCCATCTTTCTCTCTCCAAGTCATTGTTGTTCGGGTGCCTGCTTAGGAGATGGAGCTGTGGTCACGACAACAGTAGAGACTGCTTTGGAGGAACCAGAAGCTGTTCCCTGTTGAAGATGGGATGCGGGCACAGTCTGGATGCGCACCTGTTATGAAGAGAGAATGTGAGGTCAGCAGATTGCCAATGGGCTCATCAGTTGAGAACCAACAGTAAAGGAAAGAGACAGCAGACTGGTATGGCCAATAGCTTGCCTCGGACCTTACCTGCGTGGCCTGACCTTGTTGCTGAAGCTGCTGCAACTGCTGGGCAGTGAGGAAACTAACGGGCTTATTGCCAGCAATGAGCTTAGTACCCGCTGGCATGGTGGTGAGGATGATGTTGCGGCCCAGCCCACTGAGGCTGTGGAGGGAAAGCAGGAGTGAGGTATAACAACAGGACAGGGTATTATCTCCAGCCCAGACTTAGGCCATGTGTTGAAGGAAAACAGGGAGGGGTCTGGTGTCCAGTGAAAATTCCAACTTTCTGGACTGAAATGGACACCACTGACGAGACGACCTTTCTTCCAGCTTCTATGCTTCCCATGATTAAAGAAAACAGCAAACCTGAAGGCTTCTGATGCTCTGGATAAAATGACCCTGACATCCATACCTTGATCAAAGGGTAATGGACGGGGCCCCAGGGAGGTGTGTGCTCCTGACAAGAAATTCCCGCAAAGTAGCTGCCTTGAGAGCATCAGACTGATTTCATCATGCCCTTTATCCCTAAGTCAGGGCCACAGGAATCCCAGGCTCCCAAGGAAGCCCTCATCCTCTGAACTATCACACCTAGAGCTCTCTGTCCAAGTGAGGCCTGTCCTAATGTCCACATTGGAAACTGCCATCTGAGCCACGTCACCACCCCACCCTGTCCCAGCACTTCCCGCCCCCTGCCTTGCTTTTTCTTCATGTATCACCACCCCATACAGTATTTTACTTTATTATCTCTCTCCTCACTCTACAATGTAAGCTTGAAGACAGCATGGATTTTTTTGTCTATTTTAATCACTGTTCTATTTCCACCACCTAAAACAATATTAGGTGCTCAATAAATATTGTTGAGCACAACAAAAGAGAAATATCAAAAGAGAGCCCCAGAAAAACCAGTTGCCTTCCCAGTGTGCGACAAACAACCATCCAGAAGCCCTGCTCATCCCTCACTACAGCACTTACTTGGCTCCAAGGTTGCCCTTGATGATGGGGGCTGTGACCACACTCTTGCCCTTCATAGGCTGGCTAATCACAGAGAGTGGAACTGTGATCCGTGTAGGCAGCTTCCCCTAAAGAGAAAAAGCAATCGGGTTTATGGGAAGGAAGGAGATAAGGAAATATCAAGTGTCCCCTACAAGAGCTGACAGCAGCATCCAGATGCTCTCACTCCCTGTGCCCTGCAGGGTCCCTACACTCCTGAGGTGTGGGCCCAGGCAGCCCTCATGAAACTGCTCATATGCTGTAGTGAAGTGCTCAAATACTATACTTAGGTGTCATCTGAGCTGTTATCATCCTCTTTCATGGTACCTAAAGCAGCAGCAACCATATATAACTGCTCTCATCAGGATAAAACGTGTACCTAAATCACAAAGGAAAGTGTGTGTTCCCTTAAGCACAGTAAGAGTCTGAGCTCCTTAGAGGGTGGGCTCTTACTCATCCGTGTGTCCCCCAATACTTGGCACACAAAAACTAAAGTAAATATGAAGAAGGACAGAGGTACTCAAGGGTTAATACAGCAACTGCACAGCTGCTGCTTCACTGCAGCACAGGCTCACTCGGGGGAGCAAACAGCAGGCACTTCAGGTTAGGGACAGGTCACATTCTCCAGGTGCTTTCCGCTTCTCGCAGAGATAAGAGAGGTTAGTTAGGGGACATTAATAATAAACTCAACCAAGTGAAAAGTCCAACCCTAAAGCCAAAAAGGCCTAAGAGGAACAAAAAGGAAGTTGAAAAGGCCTGGAGTCTTTGAGGTTTCAGGATGGTTAAGATTAGGTCATTGTATCACCTGCTTTTAGGCTGCCTGGTTTTTAACCCTTGGTTGGTAACAGAATTTATATACAGTACAATCTTGTGTAAATCTGATTTTAAAAGATGACTCAAGCGGGGTGGTTAATAGGATGCTAAGAAAAAGCATCAACATTTCCTACGGGCACATTAGCTCCAAAGCCAGGCACCCTGGGTGCAAAACTGCTTCACGGTCCCCACTCCAATCTCCAGAGTTGACTCACAATTTGTAGCCCATTAGAAAGCACTGAACGATGTCAACAGACAATGTAATTTCTCAAGATGGTGCCTCCAGGTAGACTTATGGTTTTACTTTCTTCTTAAGAATGCCTTAGTTGCTTAATACACTTCAGACCACCAGAAAACCAACTACAACTGTCCCTTCATGAACCAGCCTAACCAGCTGACCAGACAGGAGAAAAAAGTACCATTCAATACTTCCTGCCCCACTAAATGCTCTCCAGTTGTATTTATCTAGATTGATTATAACAAGGTAGACACCACTGGATTCTATCTTTCTGTGTTAAGAGAAAAAAACAAAAGTGGATCAAGTAAGCACTATTTCCTTGCTTCCTTATTTTAACTTCTGTGACGTGAGAACCTAAGTAAATATTTCCTTTAAAGCCACACCATACTTCAGGGTTTGTTGGTCACCTGGTTTTACTAACATGCATATTCTGCTTCCTCTGTCACTCTGGCTTTTATCCAAATTATTGGGGTTTTACCATACAGCTTGCTTAGAAAAGTAAAACTGTTTTCTACCATCCATATGCACCCTGTTATACAGAGCTGTGCTCCTTATCTAGAGGCTAAAGAATAAACACACATGCACCCAGAAACACACTTCCGTTGATATGGGATTTTGTTTTTGATAAATGTCACATTTCAAGTTAATGTGGAAGGGATAAACTAGTCAATGATGTTGGAATAATTTGGAAAATATGAGATGTCTACATGTCATTTACAAAAACATATTTCAAATGGATTATCAATTATACTTTTTTTAAAACTCTGAAAATATTTTATGAAAATAAAGGCTAATATCTTTATAACCCCGGGGAAGAAAGGGACAAACACAAAACCTAGGAACCACAAAAGAAAATGTTGATAGATCTAATCAGATAAAGTACGTGTAGAGCAAAAGGCTCCATATGCAAGATTAAAAAAATGACAGACTGGAAGAAAATATTTTCTACACACACAAAGAATTTAACATCCAGAAGATATAAAGGGCCACCTCAAACAATATGAAAAAGCCAAATACCCCATGAGAAAACTGGCAAAGATTTATTCAGGACTGGAGAGCACATACCAATCTCCATATGAATGGATGCTCAACCTCACTGAAGACCAGGGGAAAGACAGAAAAAGAAGTAAGCTGGTATGGCCTTTTTGGTAGCACAATTGGAGTACCAAAACTTCCAATACGTATACCTCCGTGACCCATCCTAGGCACTTTCGCTCCAGAAATACTTACACATGTTCGTAAACACATACACGAACGTTCACCGTAGCACTGGTTTTTAACAGTGAAAACACATCCTTTAACAGAAGAATGGTTATCCAATGGATACCCAAGACATATTTTTAAATAAATAAAGCAAATCACAGAACAATATATAGATTAAGGTATCTCATAGGGATTTTTTTGTAACTATGTGTATATGTATGAAAATACTCAGGAAAAGGACAAGGATAAATGCCAAAATACCAACGGTAATTAGCCCTCATGAAGGGAAAATTAGACGGTGGTGAAAGAAATTTTGTATTTTACTCTGTATACTTCTGTACTGTTTTACTATTTTATAAGAATGTATGCACGTACTACACTTTCATAAATTTGTTTCAAAATTAAACAAAAAAGTCTGTTTGGGTCAAATGAGGTGATATTGACAGGGATTCTAATCTCTACTCCTAAAAAGAGAAGTTTCCTAGTTCTTAGGGAGCCTTGTGAAGTTTCCTAAGCAGAAGGGCTATTCTTCACTAATGTTACTCACAGCCTGGGATGTGGAAACAACTGTGGTGCTGACAGGGACCTGCCGCACAGTGGGGGCTCCCGTCCCGATGCTGATGGGGGTGCTCGCAGCCCCAGAAGCCACGGCCACAGTCTTGGACACGGCAGCATTCATACTGGGCAAGGACACCGCTGAAGTATGGACAGTTCCAGACCCACTGGCCACTGAGGACCCTTGCTTGGCATGGGTTGCAACTGTAATGGTCTGGCCTGCCTTGGGAGGCATCACTCCCAGGCCCTGAACGATGCGGATTGTGGCAGCTGGTTTTGCTTCTGAGGAGGCCACTGTGTTTTTCCCCTTCTGGTCTGCCACACTCACACCAAGTGCTGGCATCAAGCGAAAAGATGAACTCGAAGCTTCTGTTGGCTTGAGGTCAGGAGTCACTTTGACCACAGTGGTACCTGCTGGAGTGGATGAAGGGGCACTGGCTGAACTGGCCTTGGCAGGGCTGTCAGCTGCATGGACTGGATTGGAAGTGACGTGTAAGGTGGCCGAGATGCCTTTGCCTGCAGTGCCACTTCCTGTCCCGAAGAGATCCTGGGTCAATTTGACTGTGGTCACCTGGGACTTGGCCAATGTGGCCATCATGTCCGGAGTGATTCGCAGAACCGTCTGGCCTTTGGCATCTGTGGTGATGGAAGAGGGCGGCAGACGTAATACATCCTTACCCTGGATACGGAAGTTAGTGGCTGTCAGCGGAATGCTGTTGCCTGTCTGGGGCTTCACACCAAGCTGCCCAGTGATTGCCACCTGGATGGGGAAGACACAGCACTGACAAAGGGATCCACAATGCTAAACTGGTTATGTAGTATAATTAGGCAAATCTCCATTTCATGAGTATGTGTGTTTCATATTTTTTCTAACTTTTTATTTTGAAAAATGGTAAACATTGGGGCAGGCTCAGTAGCATAGTAGTTAACTTTGTGAGCTCCACTTCGGCAGCCCGGGGCTCGCAGGTTCGGATCCCAGGCGCGGACCTATGCACCGCTCATCAAGCCATGCTGTGGTGTCTTTCCACATACAAAAAATAGAGGAAGACGAGCACAGACATTAGCTCACAGCTAATCTTCCTCAGCAAAAAGAGAAAGATTGGCAACAGATGTTAGCTCAGGGCCAATCTTCCTCACCAAAAAAAAACAAAACAAAAAAAAAACGGTAAACATTCACAGCAGTAGAGAATAGTTGACAAATTCATGTACCCATCACCTAGCTTCAAAAGTTATCACTTTGCTAATCTTGTTTTATCTATCCTTCCCCACTTTTTTGGGGGGTGGGGGACCGAGAGGAGTTGGAATATCTTAAAGTAAACCAATATATATCATTTTGCTGGTCAATACTTCTGTACACATCTCTAATCTAGAAAAGGATTTTTTAAATTGAAAAAATAACTGCCTATTAAAACCTAATAATCACCTATAAATATTACCTAATATGTATTCACATTTCCCTAACGGTTTGAAAATTGTCTATTGTTGTGCCAATAAACCTTCATTCTGAGAGTGGTAGCATTGCATGGTGGTTAACAGTTTGGGCTCTGGGGCCAAAGTTTCTGGGTTCATATCCAACTCCCATGTAAGGCCAATCTCCCATGCGTAACAGAGGCAACCCTTCTAGCCTCAGGCACTTTCTCTGTCAATTTTCCCCTCTCTCCTGGACCACTGCCATCAGAATGCAAACATGCTATAACATTTCCCATCAAAATAAACAACAAACCCTTGCTCTACTCCACATCTCCGCTCCAGCCCCAGTTCTCTGCTCTCTTCAAAAGCAAAACTGCTCTAAAAATTACCTATATTCATTGTCTCCTCTTTCTCACCTTACATTCTCTTTTGAACTCATTCCCAAGAAGCCATCAATCCACTGGACCCTGCCAACTGCCGTCAGTGTCTACATCCGATGAGTGGTTGTCTCAAGCCTCATCTCCTCACGCTTTCATGTACCTGATGCAGGTGCTGACTTTGTGAGCACACTGTCCTCTCTTGGCTTGTCTCAGTCTCCACACCTCGTGTTTTCCTCTATCTCAGTAAATGATACCACTGTCTACCCAGTCACTCAAGCCAAAAGCCATGGGGTCATTTTCAACTCCCTTCTCTCAGACCCCATAATCAAACCACTGGCTCTACCTTCAACCCTATATTCAGAATCCCAGCACTTCTCTCCACCCCGGTGACTGCTCACTCACACAAAGCCAGCACCACCTCTCACCTGCACTGCTGCAACTGCCTCCGGCCTGCCGCTGCTCCCACGCTTGTCCCCCAAAGGCCACTCTAGGCAGCAGCCAGGGGTTTCTTGAATGTAAACCAGATCAAGTCATTCTGGCTCACAACCTTTCAATGGTTCCCCGTGTCCCATTTAAATCAAAACCAGAGTTGACATAATGTAACCACTGGCATCCTCTCAAGCAACCTGCCTTCCAACTCTTCCAGACTTGCTCACTAAGCTTCAGCCACAATGGCTTTCCTGTTGTGCCTCAAACACACTCCTGACTCGAGGCATTTCCACTTGCTATGCTGGACTGCTTCACCTCCAGACAATCGTCACATGGCATTCTCTAACTTCATTCACGTCTCCTTCAAATTCAAATGTCACCTCCTCAGACAGTCCTTCTCTGACCACCCAGCCAAAACCACTCTCTGCCCCTTCCCATTGACTGATTCTCATAGCCCTTATTGTACCCGACCCTGAAGTACTTGTTTGTCCCAAGCTCTATGAGAATCTGAGCTCCACAAGGGCAGGGACTTAGTCTGTGTAACATACCGCTAAATCCCCAATGCTCTGAACAGTGGCTGGCCCACAAGAAGCACTCAGTAAATATTTGTTTCATGAAAAAAAATAACATTCCTTTATCATTACATGGTTCTATTTCTTCATCTGTAAAATGGGGATAACAAAAGTGCCTACCCCACGCTGTTATGAGGATTAAGTTATTTAATATCTATAAAATGTTTAACAGCAGAGTGCAGGCACATATTAAGCACTCCTATCAGTATTAGTTGCTATTTTGCCTAACAATTCTTTGAAGTTCAATGGTTATACTTCCATATTCATAACCAAGAAAGTACAAATATATTCTACTTTTACTAGTGGTAAACTAGGATTTTAACTAAATTCAGAGTCTACTCCAAATCCAGAAACTCAGCTACTAAATGCTGAATTATATGGAAAGAAACAAAACAAATCTCTTCAGCATCTACAAAGCTTGCACTGCCCTCGGTGGGAACTCACAGTTGAAATACCTATGAACTAAAGATCAAGATCACAAGATCACAAATCACTAAGATCTCCAACCATCCTTTGCTTTAGGACGAGGGAGTCAGATCCACCCAGAGAGACGTCTGCCTACCTGCTTGATGATGTTCTGTCCTGTGACATTCTGAATGACGGCAGCTGTGGAAGCACTCGGGGCAGAGCCACCAGGAGAACTCGTGGCCGGCTTGCTTGCAGGGCTGGCTGTAGCAGGGAGACTTGTCACCGTGAGCCCCGTCTGCCCAGGTCCAGGCCGCTGCACAGTGGCCGCTGGGGTCTGAGCTTTGACTGGAACAGTGGCCATTACTGTCTAGTTCAAAGCGTGAGGCCAAGAACTTAATTAGACACTAAGAGGCAGACCAGCACGCCAAGCAGTCTCCAGCATGTCACCACCCAGGAAGCGTTCCTCTAAAAGTTCTTCTAATATAACAGTGCTGAAGGCTCCCTGTGCTCTAAAATGGACACTGTCAAGTTCTTGGATTTGTGTAGAACATCTTAATTTTCAGAATGCTTTCACATTTAACATCTCATTTTGTTCCTACTTGAAGACAAATATTATACCCCTTTTACAGTAAAGGAAACTGAGGCAGAAGATAAGACTCTTCTCTAAAATTACACAACGAGTTAGTGCATGGCTAAGACGAGAGGCACACTGGAAGGAGCCTGAGATTTGGAATCACAGGTCTGGATTTACATCCTACCTCTACCAGGGTCCTGACATTACCACCCTGGGTAAATCACTAACCTTCTCAGAAGTTCTGATTCCCAACACATAAAACACAATTTATAAAAACGCTTTCCCAGCTTTGAACATTAAATGCATTGTTGTGATAAACATCACCAGTAGCAATAATCTAAGGCTCCTCAGTCCTTACCCAGACTGCCAGTTGGACCCTTCAGACCACCTCTGTGTCCACTGTCCCTGTTTACCTGGGGCACGACTTTGGTCTGTGCAGCAGTGGCTGGAACCCGAATCTGTGGTCCTGCCGGCATCTGTGGCAGCGTCTGTGTTGGCCCTGCTGACTGCTGCGTAACAGTAGGAAGGCTGGGCTGGGCCACCACCCGCACCTGGGGTAGTCCAGCCGAGCCAGAGTGGCTCACAACACGGGCAGTGGCCTGAGAATTTGGTGGAGTCTGGCTGGAAGCAGGGGAAAGCATTGTTCCTAGCTGTGGCATTGTTGGTGAAGACACCAGAAGAACACTATGAGGAAAATCAGGGGGAAACAAAAAGCAGACTACTTAAGACATGCATACAGAAGGATTTTGGAGGCAGAAAACTGGAGAAGAAATGGAAGAGCTTACCCTGAGCTAGATTTAGCTGGTTCTGAGACAGCAGTAGGGCCACTTTTGCTCACTGATGATACAGGTGGAGGGGAGATAGGAGTGGCAGGCAAAGCTGGAGTGGTGGGGGTCACAGGTGTGACTGGGGTGGGTGGCATGCTGGAGTCACTGAGGCTCATCTGGGTCTGCTCAGGAGGGCCGCTGCTGAGGACCTTCAGTGAATTCTCCTTGCTACCGGACTTCTATAATGAGAAGATAAAGAGAAATTCACGTGCAGATTTCACGAAGGTCACTGAAGGAAGGCACGGCCCTGCGGTTCCTGACGCACTGAGTTAAGGGAAGACCTAGTTGCCACCATTCCCAAAACCACTAAGGCGGGTGTTCTCAGGTCACTCACCACCTTGGATGGGGGCTTGGGTTTCTGCTGCAGGGCTTTCCTGGCTTTAGCTGCAGCTGCTTGTGCTTGGTGAATCCGCTCTGTAAACAAGAGTTGTAAGCTTAAGCAATAGTTTCACCTCAGCACAGTAAGGAGGGTAGTTTCATTAAGAGGCAAGGCCTCGCTGGTGGCCTCACCGACGGGCTAACTCCTGCCTCTACAATCCCGTCCCGCCTGAATGCCAATGAAAAGCATAATGGAATTGGGGCAGAAAGTCAGATGCATTCCTTGTCTAGTTGGACACACAGCCCAGAGGCCTCACACACCAAACTCTTCCTCGCTCCGGTCACGATGCAGGTAGATCCACAGCTTTCGTCCAATGTCATATTTCACACATGGGTCTTTTTCATAATGTAGCCGGTCCAGTGCACCACTCACTACTGTATTCACCTAAGGGCCAGAACAAAGGGGATAAGGGACAAGTCAGACTCAGACAGCAGAGAAAAATCACTGGGTGTAAGACACAGCTAATAAACAGATCACATCTCAGCCTGGTGGCAGCACTCCCAATGACTCACTCTATCACTCAGCCAAACGAGAAACCTGTAAGATTCCTGAGAGACTGAGTCATTGTCACCTGAAGGAGATGGTGAACTACGAACCTTTAGTAGAAGCTGAAGAAAAACTCAGAGCCAAATTTGTGCTTCACTGACAGTACGGGTCTTAATACTGTTCGAATTTCTCAAGACAGGCTTGTTTCCTTTTCTTCACTTTGTTTTTTAAAAATTTATGTTATTATATTTTATGTTTCCTTGTAAGTTTTCTTAAGTCCCTTCTGGAACAAAACAAAAATAATCTCTTCTCCATCCTACCTGAGTGCTGGTGACATCTGGTGCAAGAAACTGGGAGTCCTTGAGCAATTCACAGATCTCTGCCCGAGTGCCTTCTCCATTAGGCAGCCGAGCTGCAGCATCTCGAACTGATGACACCAGAAAATGGAAAGTTCAAGAGTCAAGGAGGGCCTCGATTGAGGAACACTGTCCCTGTACCTGCCCTGGTGGGTGGAGTTCCCTGAGGTTACGGTTCCCTTACTCAGACTCAGCATCAGATGGACACTGCCCTCTGGGGGCAGTTTCCTATACACTCTTAGCCAAGACTGGTCCATGACACCTTAGAATTCAGTGGGTCCATGAACTCAGGTGGAAAAAATATTACATCTTTAACTGAGATTTAAGCATTTCCTTCAATTATGAACAAAGGTAACAAACCATAAATTGGCAGTGCTGTCATGTTGCAACAGAAATCAGATATTTTCATATCACATTACAGCTGCTACAAACAACTCAAAATATCATTTCCACTCATCACTATTTGGAAAGAACATGAGTTATAAGACCCGCTGCTAAATCTTGTCATTTAATATCATAATAAAAACACATATATTTCTACAGCATAAATTTGTTTTAATATTTTGATAACTTTCAATATGATTGGTTTCTTTTGTTAGCTCTTTGCATTTTATTTTGTGCATCTAAGACATAATTCTGAGAAGGTGTTCAGAAGTTTCACTAGACTGCCAAAGAGATTCATGGCACAAAAAAAGGTTAAAAACCTCATCTTTAAAGGAATCACATTCTGGAGGAAGCAAATTCCTGCAGTTAAGCTAGCTATGTGGCTGGCCTGTGAACAAGTCCTGAATGAAAATAAATGTCAGCCCAGACCTCAGGGAAGAAACACCAATTCCTGGCATAAATCTCTGAAGGTAAACATGCTCCTGCATGTCCCAAACTCGAAAGCTTCCTAAAGCTACACCTGACCCTCAAAGCCTTTCATCAGGGCGGGAAGGGGTGGGGGGGTGCGGCAGGTAGGGCAGAGGAGAGGGGAGGAAGTACACACGAGCAAGAAAAAGGGATCCCTGACAACAGACAGAAGGCACCTACCAAGAGACAGGATGGTGACATAGGCAGGCCGGTCAGAGCGCAGCAGGGAGTGCTCCCGAGCCTTGTTGAGTGAGGTTTCCTTGTCAAACACACCCTTCACAGGCCCCACCACAGACTCAAAGCCATGCATGCGAAAGGTGAACGCCTTATGGGGTTGACTGTATCTGTAACGCTCCTACCAAGAGAAAAGGGACAAGGCTCCTAAGTCAGAATTAGTGGGTTCTTTCTAGAGCTCCTATACAATAAGGGATTGACCTGGAGAAAGTAAAACAAGAAGGAAGCAGAATATTCCACTAGGTAAACTGAGTCAACCGCAGTGGGAAAAAGATGGCCCCCAAAGCCCTAGTCACTAGCCAAGGGACAAGGAGGTAAATAGAAACGTATTTTGCTATCTGGAAGAAAAGGTCATCAAAACATTTCTCATTCCCTTTCCTCACACCATTTCCACTCCCAACAAACAATCCCAACCAACAGAATATCTACGGTTAAGGGTGTGTGTTTCCTCCAAGAATTTGGATTCAAGGAGTCTACGGCCTCACACATGCGGAGATTTACACTGGGTTCTAGCTATTTCTTACCTGCTCCTGGAAAACTCGTTTCTCCTCCCCTGTGCTGGGACGCACCACATAGTCAGTTCTTCTGGAACATAAAGAATTTTGTATCCATCACCCCTTCTCCAACACCAAACCATTCCCTTTGCAACATGAAAAAATGCCCCTTCATTAGTACCCTATTCTTGTAAAGGTCAGAAGTCCACTTTCCAGATCCTACCAAGTAACTCCTGTTGGTATTTCCAAAATTACTTGATTCTTAGAAATCCAGAAAGGTATTACGTAGATGGGAAAGAGGCTGACATTTTTACCTGTTTCAGTATTGTTGCTAAGTAAGCCCAATCCAATGGCAACAAAACACTCAGCCTTAGAGGAACAAAGGACTTCAAATTTGTAAGATGACAAGGGCAGTTTTTCTGTTTTCTAGGGAAAGTACCAAGAAATTGAGTTCCACACCCCCCTATTGCATAAGGCAATAGTTCTGCCACATTCAAGTTCGCCCCTCTGTGCGGGTGTTCAGGAACCTAAGTAAAGAACTATGGCATTAGAAGCAATAAAATACTTAGGAATAAATTTAATCAAGGAGGTGAAAGATCTGTACACTGAAAACTACAATACTTAGATTAAAAAATTGAAGAAGATACAAATTATTGGAAAGATACTCTATATTCATGGATTGGAAAAATATTGTTAAAATGTCCATATTACTCAAAGTCACCTATAGATTCAATGTAATTCCTATCAAAATTCCAATGGCATTTTTCAGAGAAATAGAAAAAAAAAATCCTAGGGCCGGCCCCGTGGCGTAGCAGTTAAGTGCGTGCACTCCGCTGCTGGCGGCCTAGGTTCGGATCCCGGGCACGCACTGATACACCGCTTACCAGGCCATGCTGTGGCAGCGTCCCATGTAAAGTAGAGGAAGATGGGCACAGATGTTAGCCTAGGGCCAGTCTTCCTCAGCAAAAAGAGGAGGATTGGCGTGGATGTTAGCTCAGGGCTGATCTTCCTCACAAAAAAAAAAAGAAAAAAAAATCCTAAAATTTGTATAAACCCATAAATGACCCCAAATACCCAAACCAATCTTGAGAAAGAAGAACAAAGCTGGAAGCATCACATTTGCTGATTTCAAACTTTATTACAAAGTTACAGCAATCAAAATGGTATGGTACTAGCATAAAAATAGACACATAAACCAATGGAACAGAATCAAGAGCCCAGAAATAAACGATCGCATATATGGTCAACAAATATTTTGACAATGGAGCCAATACTCAATAGGGAAAGGATAGTCTCTTCAATAAATGGTTTTGGGAAAACTGGATATCCACGTGCAAAAAAATGCAGTTGGACCCCCCTATCTTACATCCTCACAAAAATTAACTTGAAATGGATTAAAGACTTAAATGTAAGACCCAAAACTGGAAACATCCTAGAAGAAAACATAGGGAAAAAGTTCCTTGACATTGGTTTTGGCAATGATTTATTGGATATGACACCACAGTACAAGCAACAAAAGCAGAAATAAACAAGTGGGACTACATCAAACAAAAGCTTCCGCATAGCAGAGGAAACCATCAACAAAATGAAAAGGCAATCTACCAAATGGGAGGAAATATTGGCAAATCATAAACTGATAAGGGGTTAATATCCGAAATATTTAAGGAACTCATACAACTCAACAGCAAAAAAATAATCCAATTAAAAAATGGGCAAAGGACCTGAACAGACATTTTTCTAAAGAAGACATACAAATAGCTAACACACAAATGAAAAGATGCTCCACATCACTAATCATCAGGGAAATGCAAATCAAAGCCACAATACGATATCACCTCACACCTGTTAGAATAGCTATTACCAAAAAGACAAGAAATAAGTGCTAGCAAGGATGTAGAGAAAAGGGAACTCTTGTGCACTGTTGGTGAGAATGTAAACTGGTGTGGCCACTATGGAAAGCATAGGGAAGTTCCTCAAAAAATTAAAAATAGAACTACATATGATCCAGCAATCCTACTTCCGCGCATATTGTCAAAGCAAATGAAATCACTACCTCGAAGAGACATCTGTACTCCTATGTTCATCACAGCATTATTCACAATAGCCAAGACACGGAAACAACCTAAGTGTCCATCAACGGATGAATGGATAAAGAAGATGTGGTATATATACATACAACAGAATATTATTCAGCCATTAAATAGAAGGAAATCCTGCCATTTACAACATGGATGAACCTTGAGGGCATTATGCTAAGTGAAATAAGTCAAAGAATGACTGTGTGATTATATATTGACTGTACAACGTATGATGTATAACATATAACTACATGACTGTATACTGTAAAATGACTGTATACTGTATGATCTCACGTATATGTGGAATCTAAAACAAGCCAAACTCACAGAAACAAGAGTACGTAGTTACCAGGGACTGGTGAATGGTGGAGATGAGGAGATGTCGGTAATGGGGTACAAAATTCCAATTATAAGATGAATAAGTTCTGGGGATCTAATGTACACCTTGGTGACTACAGTTAATACTGTTTTATAAACTTGAAAGTTGCTAAGAAAGATCTTAAATGTTCTCAACACAAAAAAAAAGTCGGGGGCAGGCCCCGTGGCTTAGCGGTTAGGTGCCCGCGCTCCGCTGCTGGCGGCCCGGGTTCGGATCCCGGCGCCACTGACGCACTGCTTCACTGGCCACGCTGAGGCCGCGTCCCACATGCAGCAACTAGAAGGATGTGCAGCTATGACATACAACTATCTACTGGGGCTTTGGGGGAAAAAAATAAATTAAAAAGAAAAATCAAAAAAAAAGTCGGTAATTATGTGAGATGATGGATGTGTTAACTAACCTCATTATGGTGTGTATCAAATCAACACATTGGACACCTTAAACTTACACATGTCAATTATACCTCCACAAAGCTGGGTGAGAAAGAGGTTTTTTTCCCAGACTGGAAAGAGTCACATGAGATGACATGATATAAAGAGCTCAGGACTAGAGGTCAGAGACCTACATTCTAGCCTGGTATTACTAGTCCTGTTATTACTAAATTTCAGCAAGTCACTTAACCTCATACCTCAATTTCTTTATAGGTAAAATGAGGAAGACGGATTAGATGAATCATTCTCAAATGGAAACTGAAGGAGGGAAATTTAGGGAATAAAGTATGCCCACTCACAAGGTAGATCACATCCCCCTCAGACACTCCACTATGCAATCCCCTCCCCAATTCAGAAGCTGTCCTCAGGGAGCCACTCTCACTGATGTGAGTGTGCTGTCCTCCTGAGGTTTGTAGGGGCAGGTAAGAATCAGTGGACCCCAGGGGTCTCTGAAGTCCATTACAGCTCTAACACACACACATAAGGTATGTCCGCAGAACCACGCAGTACCTTCAACTACGGGTTCACGGATACCACCCACCGTTAGAGTGTCATACTCACACCCGAGGAATAGGTGTTGTGGCATCTGAGCTATCTTCATTTTCTTGCTGTAGAAAAGGAAAACATTAACAGGTAAATGGACTAAAGAATTCTGACAAAACTAAGGGCTCTAGAAACCCAGTAAGAAAGATCTATATTTCTTAAAAACCATACCTTACAGAAGGCCTGGTCTTTGGTTTCTAGCCACAGCTGGAAGAGTGCAGCTAATTCCTTTTCATTATCTTGGGACTGGCCTATTAGAAGAACAAAAAGGCAACAAGTAATAAAACTATCTAAGGTGTTACTCAGAATCCCACTTTCTCCTTACTTGCTGTTTCTATGCCAGAGAGAGAAGCTATCAGGACCTGGAGCAAGGTCCTTTGCACATACTGTCCCCTCAGCCTATACTGCCCGTCCATTCACTGTCTGCCTGGACCACCACTCTTGGATGTCCCCTAACGAAATCACTCATTCCAACAGGTATTTTCCAAGTAGCTACTGTGTGCCAGACACTGCAGGCTAGGCTAGGGTTATTCAATGAATTCAGTCTCTGCCCTGATGGAGTTCACAGTCAAGTGAGGAAAGAGCATACATTAAGTAAAATCTAAAAGTAGTAGGTGTCACAAAGGATGTTACGAAAGTTTACCCTAGGGATGTTATCCTTTCCTTGCGGGCTCAGAAAAGGCTGCTTCTGGCTAGTTGGGGCACAAAGGCATTCTACACACTGGCACAGCAACAAGAAGGCCCCAAGGCAGGAGACAAGCTGACTCCTCTTGACTTGCCTAGAAAGAGATGAGCACTTTCCCTCTGTGCCCTCCTCCCCATCACTTTGTTCAGACTCCTACCGTAGCACTTACCACATGATGGTACCTATGTCTCCTGCCCAGACTAAAAGCCACAGGGACCATCATTCAGGTCTGCTTGTGTGAAGAATGCAGCCCTCCAGGGCCTACCATTCTCAAAGGTTGCTGAGATGACACCCACGAGGACTTGTACTCAATGCACAATACCACCATCCCCAGAAAGTTCTGAACTTTCTTATCCTTAGACGACGACTCTTACTCCCACTCTGCCTTCTAGAAACGCTACTTCATAACCAGTAAATTTTCCTACAGCCTACTCCTCTTCTCATAACTCTCCCTCCACTCCTCGTTTGGTGTGCAATCTGGTTCTCCCCAATCCTTCTACCTTATGGTATGCTGGCTACTTATTCTCTCACAACCATGTCCTTCAGAGTTGAGTCCCTTTCTCCCCAGCTCTTCCGGAAAATCAAAATAAAACAAAAGCCTGATCCCTAAGGCTCCTACTATCCACCTGCACCCATCCTGTTGCCTGCCACCCTCCTCACAGCTACTTAACTCCTCACTCCTCACGGAGTGCCGGCCCACCTGGCTCCTCACTGTCCACTTCCTGCCATCATGCTGGGTTAACTGCCACATGCATATGGATGGTCCATCCAACATTCCCACCCTCAGTTCTGTGACCTCAGTGACCTCCTCCCTCCATTCCACCCTAGCCATTCACTCCCACTATCACAACTGCACTTGATCATTACCTAAAACTGCTCCACCTGCAAAATGCCTAATCCAATGTTTCTCAACCCTGGCTACACATAAGAATCACCTGGGAACTTTTAAAAATACCAAGGCTTGGCCCCACCCAAACAATCAGAACCTCTGTAGGTAAGGCCTAGGCATCAGTATTTTTATTTATTTATTTATTTTGGTGAGGAAGATTGGCCCTGAGCTAACATCTGTTGCCAATCTTCCTCTTTTTGCTTGAGGAAGATTGTCCCTGAGCTAACATTTGTGCCAATATTCCTCCATTTTGTACGTGAGACACCGCCACAGTATGGCTTGATGAGCAGTGTAGGTGTGCACCCGGGACCTGAACCCAAAAACCCCAGGCCACCGAAGTGGAGTGCACAAACTCAACCACTACACCACTGGGCTGGCCCCATCAGTATTTTTTTAAAGTTCCCCCAACTGACTACAGTACACAGCCAAGACTAAGAACCTTTATACTAATCTACACGTTCTGCTCCCTGACCACAATCACCGAGGCTCTTCCCTGCCTGTTTAACTACTCCTACCAAAACGTTACTTTGACTCAGAAGGACTGCTAGTCCACTGACACCTCCACTTCTCCAGCCCCACTGGCCCCCTTCCTTCACACCTCTCTCCATATTCAGTTCAGAGTCTACGTCCATCATTTCAATGACACTCTTACCAAGACAGTAATACCTAATACCTCTGCTCTTCTATCTTTGCATCATTCCAATCTAGCAAAACTCAACTTCTAAACTATCCACGTTCTCCATGCTTCAACTCAGACAGCTGAGGGCTGCCAGAGGAAAAACACACAAAAAGGCAAAGAACACCACCTTAAATGAAAGAAGAGCAGCCTCCCCGGCCCTCAACACTGCCCAGCAATCTAGTGTCGTCTCCAGCCAAGCTGGTTTCCTACACTCCATAACTATTTCCCCACACTTCTCAACCTCCCTTCTCACTCACAACAGACACCTCACCTCTCTCACCTCCTACTTGACACAGAAAAGCCATCAGACCAAACTCCCTCAAACTTCCCACAATAAAATCTACAAGCCTATTGTTGTGTATCCACTATTTCCTCCTACAAAAAACGCGCTGCATCCTGCCATCCAAGGCCAATCCCGTCCCTCTTCTCAGGAATTTATATGGTGAATTCTTCCTTCTCTCCTATACTTTCAACCTCCTTCTCTCCATTGTGCCCTGCCCATCAACACTTAACCTCACTCCATGTTTCTCTCATTTAAAAAAATGCCTCTCTTAACCACACGTCCCCCTTACTACCCTTCCCTCCCCTGCTACATCTCTATAAAGCATTGTAGCGACCCACTGTCTCTTTAACCAGTGGTGTGCAGGCAAATGTTTAACTGGCTGCAGGAAAGGGGGCCCTGATGGGCAGCATTTGCAGATTTCCATCGTGTACCTGAAGGGTCAGCAAACTGGCTCCTGTTTGTGTAAACAAAGCTTTATGGGAACACAGCCATGCCCATTCATGTACATACTGTCTCTGGCTGCTTTCCACCACAATAGCAGAGTTGAGTAGTTATAACAGAAAGCACCTAGCCCACAAGCTTAAAATACTTATTCTCTGGTCCTATAAGTTTTGCCACCTTTGGCAGAAGTATTCCACCATGGCTTATTTCAAGCCACCAGCCTGACAGAGTCAAAAGAGCTACACAGTCAGCTATGAGCTGCCTTCAGCTCACCACTGCCCTTAACTCTTGTCACTCCAATAAGGAATCACTCTTACAAGAAACGCTTCATTTCTTCCATGTTCATAAATCCAGTCATTTCATCTTGCTGAACCTTTTAGTAACAATCAAGACTAATGCCCACTCCCCACTTCTTGACTCTCTCATTCCCTGGCTTCCAAGATTCAGCCCTCTCATGGTTTCCTCCTAACTCTGCAGTCACTTCCTCTCCATGTGCTCTCCCACTCCACCTCCTCTACCTTGGAGTTTCTCAAGGCTTAGTCCTAGGCCCTCTTTTCTCCTCACTTAACACTTTCTCCCTATGCCTTTGGCTTCCAATCTCTCTGCCCAGGTGCAGATTATCACCATCTCTGTGATCTTTTTGAATTGAATCTTCCCTGGCACCACTGACCCAGACACCTTTGTCCACCTAGAACGCTCTTCCTCTCCATCTGCCTTACTCCTTCCTAGTCATCATTAATATCTCTGCTCAAATGTTCCTTCCTCAGGAAAGTTCTCCTTGACTCCACAGACTACACCAATGACTCATTATAAACTTCCATCCTTCCTGGTACTTTTCCCTTACAGAATGTATAAGTTTGTTATTTCATTTGAATGAATATTTGTTCCCCAAACAAACCTTACACCCCTGACGGGGGCTAACTTGCAAACCATTATATCCCCCAGCATCTAACAGCACCTGACACGTAGGAATATTATTATTCCTTACAATAAATGTTACAAGGAATGAACGACTCTACTGCTTTCACAACCTTCTCTCCATATATCTCTTCACAGACCACTTGAGAGAGTAAAGAGAAAGATTTGTGAATTCCAATAGGAAATCAACACTGAATCTTCCTCTCAGCACCATCACCAGGCAATGGTCACCAAGTTACTTCAGGTGAACATTACTACAACTTACACGGTAAGTAGGAATTTATAAATTTAAAACAAAAATAAGGATTCTGTTCCTTAAAAAGAGTTTATTCGGGGCTATCCAACATCTGGTTGCACATTATCCTCAATAGCAAAGCCCATTTTGTGGAAAGAAAAATAATTATATTATCACAAATTAATCTAAAACCATAGGTGTGGTTAACATAAATGTTGATGTTATTGTAAAAGACCCCTGCAGATTTAAAGTTAGCCGCCCCAGGGTGCATCATAACAGAAGAGCTATTCCACCTCAGCTGTGAGGAGCCAAAATCCAATGGGGGGTGAAACTGAGGCCTTGAATGTACCAAAGGGGCCCTGAAGGATTCTTTTACTGAGCAAACTAAGGTTTAATAATGCCTTTTTCAACATTCTACTGGACTGTACTGACTGGAAAGCAAAGCAGCTTAGGGGAGGAAATGAGAGAATGAACACCCTGTCACGGGTAGGTAATATGAATTACATACCAAGCAATTTCCACTGCTGGGTCTTCTCTTTGAATTCAACAAATGGAGAGAAACTGGAAGGTACAGCTGCAAGAAAGAGATCACGTAAACAAGCCACACAGATGGGAGAGAGTGCTAAACTCAGAATAATTGACATCCCTGAGCTCTGCAATAACCTGAATGTTTCACAGTGTATCAGGGTAGCAGAGACCTCCAAGGAATGGCATTATGCAAAGCCATATTGAATTTAATCAGTAAAGCTGCAGTTTACTATGAGAATGAATTTGACGAAGGAGGAAAATAAACACTGATCCTACAGAAAAAGTACCTTACCACGGCTTTCTCCAGCAAGATACTGCAGGGCTGGTAACACCAACTCTGCCCAGTTGGGGGCCGCAGAGAACCAGCTATTAAGGGAGCTGGCTGGAGATGACTGCCAATCCAAAACTCGCTCCTCCAGCTGAGGGAAAGTAAAGGCAGAACCCGGTCATATTTCTATCCTACGCCAGAAATTCCATGGCTGTGCCAGAGAAAGCTGGGTATATTTGTCCAATTTTCCCAAGTCACAGAGCAAGCCAGCTGCAGAGCTTTGAAAGGAACCCAGAGTTCTGCTTCTCAAGCCATTAAAGATTTCTACAATTTGAAAACTTTGACATACATCTGACTTTTCCAAAACTCTTACCATAGGAAGGCTAGCCTGCCCCTCCAGCAGCAAGATTTCTAACAGAAGAGAGAAGAAGCTGGAAGATATTTCATTGATTCCAAGGCAAGGCTTGAGATCTTCCAGAGGCCTAACGAGGGAAGAAAAACATAAGAACAACCAAAAATACCAAGAACACATCCCTAGATTGGTTTAGATGCCCCAAGTCTCCCAGCAGTCATAAAAAGTTCAGTAAAGGACCACTATACACTTTCCCTAGCAGGACCCCTGGGACTCAGGGCTTACAGGTTCAAGAGAAACCAGCTCACACCAAGCTCTGGGTGCAGCCCTCAGCTTAACCTTTCACCCTTGAGAAGTGATCTGTTGCTCACTTACTCCTCCTTGACAGCAGGTATTGCCAGTGGAGATGGAGCCTGTGAGAGAGGTGGGATCCCTTCAGTACTGCTTAAGGGCTCAGCCAAATCCTCTGCCTCTGATTTGATCATTCTGATTTTCTTCTTCTTCTTTTCCTCCTTTTCCTTAACCCTTTTTTTAAGGACAGCCAAGTCATACAGGGCTGGGAAGGAAAAGCAACACAAGTCATAGAACTGCATTTTCTACATCAGGAAGTGAGGGGTCATATCTGCATATTATTTTCCTAAGGCCCACCAGTAAAAGAAAGAAAAGTCTCAGTTATAAGACATTTCATTTTTGTGTTTTTTTGTTTTATTTTTACCAAACCCAATGAGTGATTTACAGGCTAATTTTAACTTATTAAAGAGCCAATGATCTGTTGTATTGATTTTATATTCATTTCCACCTATAAATCCATAAGAGACAACAGCAAAACAAAGGTTATCAGCAAGAAGGCAGCTGTGGTGTCATCTATTTTTGATACATGTAGACTGGCTCATGTAATTTAATACCATGGTCAAACGATGGCTACCTACAAAAGACGTCATTTACCTGCTAGAGAGCCCTTCCTGCCAGCATTTACTCGAGTCATGATGTCACTGAGAGTCAGGTCCCCTGTCAAAAGGTCCGGGTGATCCTAGATGTGATATTCAGAAATCTGTTATGGAGGCCCCTAAAAAGGAGCTAAAACCGCTGGTGATTTTGCCAATTAACCTAACAGATACAATTATACGTCAGGTGCATTTGAGGAAATCACAATGAATTAAAAATATACAGAGAGAAAAACTATTGCTTTTCATATTGGGGCATAGGAGAACTCAGTTCCAACCTTTCTATTGTATGGCATTTACAGCTTATAAAGCTCTTTTGCATTCATTGTCTTACGTGCTCTTCAAACAGTCTTGTTAAGTATCATTATATTTTACAATCTGAAAATGAGGTTCAGAGAAGTTAAGGGATTTGACCAATATCATAGTAAGTGGAAAAGACAGAGCTAGAACCCAGTTCTGACTTTCCGTGTGGGACTCTTCCCATCCCACCACTCTGCCTTAGATGGACTGCCTTTTCTTCCTCCACTATGCTCTCTGGCTTCGCTGTACTGGCATTACCTTGATTCGGTGGACTGGAGTAAAAGAAACAGTAAAAAGTGGGACGAGCACAGCATCTGACTCTTGGCTCTGCCACTTACCAGCTGTACGGCCGAAGACAAACTCCTTAACCTCTCTGAGCACGGGTAAATGGATATAATGGTTCATATACCAGCCTTGTTGTGAACATTAAATCAGACACTGTGTTAAGCATGCCTTATAAAGTCAAAGCATTTGTCTTCTTCCCACATCTCTGGGGTTAACCAGCCTCACTGGCTACTCCTGCCCCCCAAAAATGATACGAAAAGCAGCAGAAATGAGGTAGTGATTACCTGTATTTTCCTTACAATAGCCAATCCAGAGATATTAGACTGAAAATCACTAATGACCACACACCACCCCCCAATCTTACTGGTTGATGTTTCCGCTTCTCATGGTGCTTCTTTAACATTATCTTCAGGTCACTGTCCCCCAGTTCTATTTTATCTGAGAGAAAATGAACCAAACCACATGGACTGGGTCATTTACTAACATAATGCTCAAATTTAGATCTGATCACTGGTGATATGCACAAGTTAGATATTTCTCTGGGTTTCCCTTCTGACTCCTGTGTACTAGAAGTACCAACAATCTTGAAACAGTCACAGGATCAACTCTTCAGCTTTTCTATACATTGGTCAGTAATAATGACCTCAGTTACTTAGCTGCTCCTGAAACACATTAAAGGATCTTAACATTCTTCTTTGATTCCTACCCCAATTAAAAATCCTTTACTAATTTCACAGACATTCTAAGAAATTGCTATGGCTGTGGTTACCTCTTTTGTTCTATTATTGAACTGTGCCTTAAGTATTGCTATTTTAAGATTCTGCTTTCTTTAGCCCAAAACACCAGCTGATCCGTTCCTAAGGAAAATTTTCAAAACGAAGGAAGGAAGGAAGGCCTACCTACTTGTAAAAAAGTGGAATCATACAAAAACTTCCCTGAATCTCCTAATTCTCAGCTACATTGCTTTGTTTTCATGGCAGGTAGGAATCTAGTACCTACCTCCCTCTAAGGGAGTTCTCAGATCTACATCCTGATTTCCCAGAACGTCGACAGCATCAGCTCAGCTCTCACCTGCAGTTTTCATATCCGTGGTTGAAAGCGTGGGCACCACCCTCAGGGGCACCGCAGGGCTAGGAGAACACGCTGGAGAGCTCGGAAGCCATGAGTTGAGATCTTCAAAAGAAAATTTTTCTTGTAAATCCAACGTGGCTGTGGACTCCAATAGGGGAGATTGGGTAAGTGGCCATTTGGGTTCAACAAGGCTAAGCCAACAACATGGAGGCCAGGGTTCCACCATTCCTTTCTGACCCTTCCCCAGACGAACTGGACCACACTTAGGTCACTTAAACGGCTCTTCCCGGAAGAGAGACTTCAACAGTGGTGGGGTCACACTGCAGCAGGCCAACAGCCACTACTGCTCTCCTGTAGGGGGAAAAGCAGTTCTCTCAAGTGGCATAATAGGACCAGACAGGCCCACTGTGGAGAGCCCTGCCACACAGGGATTCACTTGTCTCATCTAAACTCAAATGCTGCTTCAACTCAGGGCAACCTAACAGCAATGTCTTGGCGCCCAAAGACCAATGGGTTCTGAGTCCCAGCACCCACCCCCCCCGACAGACAACTGGGATGACTTCTTTGCTTCAAGGTAAATGGCTACCACTGGCTCCAACTGAACAACAAGCTGCTGGTGTAAATCTAACACCCCAGCCACCCAAGTGCCCAAAGACACTCACCCTCTTCATCAGATGACAGGGCTGTGTCACCACACTCCTCCTTCACCTCCCTCAAGACTTTCAAGTAGCGCTGCTGGGTCCGCCACTCCCGCTCCTCAGGGGTGCGGGACGGTGAAGGGCGCTTCTGCCGGAAGGGGAGGGCTGGGCCACTCCGTCGGGCCATCTCCAGTAGGTCCTAGGAAGAGACCAGATGGGCGTACACGTCATCCTCCAAAGCTTGTCCTGGTACATTCTCCAAGTCTACATTTTCTTCTCTTCATTTTTAACAAGCTCAATTCCCTCGCTCCAGAGCACAAAGAAAGATGTACATATGATATGTCCAAATAAAAGGGGCCTATATTGATTATTACATGGCAAAAAACCCTACATCTGATTGTGGAACTACTCCACTGAGACTGAATACTTATTACACCTGACACCCAAATATTCCCATACCAAAGCTTAAAGAACGCCTCAGAGCCAGAACAACTTTGCCTCAAAGAATTTCCAGGCTGGTCCAGACACAGAGCCACTAAGCTCGGTGCAATACACATCCGTCAGGAGGCCTCGTGTGCTCTCGCACATCAATTCCAGAACCACCCAGTTCTCTTTCATAACTCATGATGGATCTGAAAGCCATCTGCTTATCTTAGTAAATGCTAAAGCTAAAATATTTCAACAATTTTAAAGAGGTATCTTTTTTTTTTCATGTTTTAACATCTCTGAAATCAGGGTCCATCTTAAAATCGAGCATAAGAAAGGATGATATAGCTTAATCACGTCATGGCTTAATTGCAGCACTTTTTTCTTAGTGGTATCTTTTGTATTTTGTACCTGAACCACTTCTTGAAGTCATGAAACCTGTGAGTTCATTGCCCATGTTTTATATCCAGTTCCCAGCATTACTTACACTCCGGGAAGCCAGAATCTGCTTCAGCAACCGATGGAAATACTGCTGCTGAGAGCTGAGGTATCGCTTGTACTGTGACTTGAAGCATAGCTGCCGATACTTGACCACCTCAGGGTTAAAGTGTCCATCTTAAAAGAACAGAGATACAACTAAATATACATCAGTCAACAAATATTTAATGCATACTTAGAATGTGGTAAACTCTGCAGCAACTGGAATACGGGGCAGGGGAGGGGTGCGGGGGGATAATCTATGTTTATGTGGAGCCTACGGTCCAATGGGAAAGACAGAAAATGAACAGGTAAACAAATAATATTCAGCTCTCCCAAGCACTATAAGGAAATTAACTTGAAACAATTGTAAAGAGTAAGGAGAGTTAAATCGGGAAAGCGATCTCTAAAGAACACATAAAATGAGGCCTAAGGCAACTGTGGCAATTGTTCTATAGGTAATAAATATACGTGAAAGTTATAAGGATGTTCATTGTATTATTTCTCAACTTTTCTATATGTTTTAAAATTTTCAAAATGAAAATTGGAAGGAAAATAAGGTAAATGGGAATTTAAAAAATAAGAAGTAAAATTCGGGAAAAGGCAGAAGGAACAGCATGTACTAAGGTAAGCCCTGAGCAAGAAAGAACTTGGCATGTTCCAAAACTTGAAGAAACATCTGTATGACTAAAGCAGAGTGGGGTGCAGCTGAGGAGTGGCATGACATGACCTAGGAAGGTGGGCAGAGACCAAACCATAAAGAAACTTGTAGGTCATGGCATGGAGTTTGGATTTTATCCTAAGTGCAATGGAAATAATTTGAAAGGTTTAAAGTAGGAGAGTGATACGGCTAGAAGCGAGAGAGAAAGAAGGAAAACTCCTACAGTTGTCCAGGAGGGAGACGATGGTGGCCCAGTCTGACGGCTTCCTCCACACTCAGAATAAAAGCTGAGGCCCTAAAAATGGCCTGCAAGGCCCCACATGATCTGTCCTGTGCTACCCCTGGCCTCATCTTCCACCAGTCTCCCTTTCGCTCACTCTACTCCAGCCCCACTGGCCTCCACGCTGTCCCCTGAGCAGGGCATGTACCCTACTTTCTCAAGGCCTTTGTACCTAAAGCTCCCTCTGCCTGCAATGCTTCCTTGCTAACACCCAATATTTTTATGGCTTGCTCTTCCTACCTTCATTAAGTCTCTGTTCAAATGTTACCTCATCAGAGAAGTCTTGCCCAACTACCATATCAAAAACAGCCCCTTCCCATAACTCTAGTCCCATTACCCTTCCTTATTCTTTCTAATGCTTAATACCAACAAATATTTGCTTGTTTATCATCTGTTTTTCCCTATTAGAATGTAAGATCATATACAGCCTTTATTATATTGAGGTATATTCCCTCTATAACCACTTTGTTGAGGGTTATCACAAACCCACAGCTAACACCATACTCAATGGTGAAAAGCTAAAAGCTTTTCCTCTAAGATCAGGATACCCACTCCCACTCTAGCCACTCTTATTCAACATGGTGCTGGAAGTCCCAGCTACAGCAATCAGACAAAGTAAATAAATAAAAGGCATCCAAATTGGAAAGGAAGAAGTAAAACTGTCACTATTTGCAGATGACATGATGCTATATATAGAAAACCCTAAAAACCCCACCAAAAAACTACTAGAATAAATGAATTCAGTAAAGTTGCAGGATACAAAATAAATATACAGGAATCAGTTGCGAGGCTTGCCCCATGGTCTAGTGGTCAAGTTCAGCACACTCCACTTCGGCGGCCTGGGTTCGGCTTCCAGGTGTGGACCTACACCACTCATCGGCAGCACACTGTGGCAGCAATCCACATACAAAATAGAGGAAGACTGCCACCAACGTTAGCTCAGGGGCGAATCTTCCTCAGGAAAAAAAAAAATAAGTTGCATTTCTATACACTAACAACCAACTATCAGAAAAAGAAATTAAGAAAACAATCCCATTTACAATTACAGCAAAAAAATAAAACACCTAGGAACAAATGTAACCAAGGTGCAAGACCTGTACACTGAAAACTACAAGACACTGATGAAAGAAACTGAAGATGATACAAATAAATGGAAAGATACACTATGCTCGTTGATTGGAATAATTAATACTGTTAAAATGTCCATACTAACCAAAGCAATCTACAGATTCAATGCAATCCCTATTATCATATCAACAGCATTTTTCACAGAACTAAAACAAATTAGTCCTAAAACTTGTATGGAACCACAAAAGACCCTGAATAGCCAAAGCAATCTTGAGACAGAATAATAAAGCTGGAGGTGTCATGCTCCCTGATTTCAAACTGTAGCACAAAGCTAAGTAATCAAAACAGTATGGTACCAGCACAAAAACAGACACACAGATCAATGGAATAGAATAGGGAGCCCAGAAATAAACTCACGCAAATACGGTCAACTAGTCTATGACAAAAGAGGCAAGAATATACAATGGGGAAAAGATACTCTCTTTAATAAATCATGTTGGGAAAACTGAACAGGTATATGCAAAAGAGTGAAACTGCACCATTTTCTTACACCATATACAAAAATAAACTCAAAATGGATTAAAGACTTAAACGTAGGGCCAGCCCAGTGGCGCAAGCAGTTAAGTGCCCAAGCTCTGCTGCGGTGGCCCAGGGCTCGCTGGTTCGGATCCTGGGCACACACTGACGCACCGCTTGTCAAGACATGCTGTGGCGGCATCCCATATAAAGTGGAGGAAGATGGGCATGGATGTTAGCACAGGGCCAGTCTTCCTCAGCAAAAAGAAGAGGATTGGCAGATGTTAGCTCAGGGCCAGTCTTCCTCACAAAAAAAAATAAATAAAATAAAATAAAATAAAATAAAAAAAAGACTTAAACATAAGAACTGAAACCATAAACTCCAAGAAGAAAACATAGGCAGTAAACTCTTTGACATGAGTCTTAGCAACATTTTTTTGGATACATCCCCTCAGGCAAGGGCAACAAAAGCAAAAATAAACAAACGGGACTACATAAAAGTAAAAAGTTTGTGCACAGCAAAGGAAACCATCAACAAAATAAAAAGACAACCTACTGAATTGCAAAAATATATTTGCAAATGATATATCCGATAAGGAGTTAATATCCAAAATATATAAAGAACTTATACATTGAAAAAACAAATAATCTGATTAAAAAATCGGCAGAGGACCTGAACAGACATTTTTTCCAAAGAAGACATACTGATGGCCAACAGGTACATGAAAAGATGCTCAACATCACTAACCATCAGGGAAATGCAAAACCACAATGAGATATCACCTCACAACTATCAGAATGGCTACCATCAAAAAGACAAGAAATAACAACTATTGGCAAGAACATGGAGAAAAGGGAACTCTCGTTCACAGCTGGTGGGAATGTAAATTAGTACAACCACTACGGAAAACAGTACGGAGGTTCCTCAAAAAATTAAAAATAGAACTATCATATGATCCAGCAATTCCACTTCTGGGTATTTACCCAAAGAAAATGAAAACACTAATTCAAAAAGATATATGCACCCCTATGTTCACTACAGCATTATTTACAACAGCCAAGATATGGAATATTACTCAGCCATAAAAAAGAATGAAATACTCCCATTTGAGACAACACGGATAGATATAGAGGGTATTAGGCTAAGTGAACTAAGTCAGACGGAGAAAGACAAATACTGTATGATTTCACTTATATGTGGAATCTAAAAAACAAAACAAACAAACAAAACAAAATAGAAACAGATACACAAAACAAATTGGTGGTTGCCGGAGGGGAGTAGGGGGAAGTGGAAAACAGGTGAAGGAGATTAAGAGGTACAAACTTCCAGGCAAAAAATAAATAAGTCACAGGGATGTAATGTTCAGCATAGGGAATAGAGTTCATAATATTATAATAACTTTGTATGATGACAGATGGTTACTAGTCTTATCTGGATGATCATTTTGGAATGTAAATAAATGTCAAATTACTATATTATACAGCTGAAACTAAATACAATATTATATGTGAACTATATTTCAATTTTAAAAAAAAGTGAAATAGCATCACGCTATTAAAAAAGAGAGAGAGAATGTAAGATCATTACTGTATCTCCAGAACCTCGAAGAACATCTGGCACATATTAGCTGATTAGGAAATGGAGGTTAAATGAATGGAAGTAGATCAACTTGGCACATATTTTGGGGTGAGAAAGATTAGACCTGCTGACAGTCCAGCTGCTGGGGCAGGAAGAGGAGCAATGGAGAGGTCAACTGAGCATGGTCCCTAGCCCATCAGACATCTGCAACCGGCAAATCGCCTGAGAGGAGGAGTCTGGAGAGGTCCGTTTCCAACATATCAGATTTGAGCATGCAGGCTATCATGAGAACTGAGAGGGAAAGAATGAGAAGCTAATCTCAGAAAGCTAAAACAAGGGTCCACACACAAGGTGTTCCTCTTTTTCTTCCAACCACCCTAATAACAGCCAAAGTAACTAATGACAGCAAACACTTAGAACAGTACCTGACACATAACTGCCACTATCCTTGCATATATTAACTCATTTAGTCTTCACAACCACCCCATAAAGAAGGTACTACTAAATCCTCATTGTACAGATGAAGACACTGAGGCACAAAGAAGTTAAATAACTTGCCCAAGGTCACACAGCTAATAAAAGTGGAAATCAGGCCTGGAGTCCAGCTCCAGAGTTTTAAGCTCTTACCCACCGTGTTATGCTACTGTGTCATGTTGTAGGAAAACGGGAAATCTGACCTTCAAGAAACGAGCCAGGGGCCAGCCCAGTGGCGTAGCAGTTAAGCTTGCGTGCTCCGCTTCAGCGGCCCGGGGTCCGCAGGTTCAGATCCCGGGCGCGGACCGACGCACCGCTTGTCAAGCCATGCTGTGGCGGCGTCCCACATAAAGTAGAGGAAGATGGGCCAATCTTCCTCAGCAAAAAGAGAAGGACTGGCAACGGATGTTAGCTCAGGGCTAATCTTCCTCTCACACACACACACACAAAAGTGTTTTGAAAAACAAAGGAAAAAAAAAACGCAGAGCGCCCTAGATTCAAGGAGCTAAGAGACATGAGATCCAAACACAACACACGAACCTTGAACGGATCCTGGATTTAAAAGGTAACTATAAAGGACATTTTGGGAATAATTGAGAAAATCTTAATATGTGATATTTTATGATATTATTTGCTCAATGTAAAATTTCTTGGATGTGATTACGTGGGAGAACATTCTTGTTAAGAGACATATACATGTTGAAATGCTTGGCAGTAAAGTGTCATGTTCTTTAAAATTTTTAAAGACTACTCATAAAGGATGGCTCTAGGATGCTAGTAATGTTTTATTTCTTGATCTGGATGGTGGTTACACAGCTGAGTTCATATTATAATAAATCACTGAGCAATACATTTATGATTTATATATTTTCTATGTAAGTCAAAAAATTTTCTTAAAAAAAAAAAAAAGAATGGTCTAGGCAGCAAAGTGTTGCACAAAACCACTCTCTACTGAGTCAGTATCTGTACACGAAAATAAACAGAACAAAATAAAGACAGGAATATTCACATAAATAAATGTCTTGCCACCCTCCAGCCCTCTCAGAAAGAGAATGCTGAGCCACGCACCTCGGAAAAGCTTCTGGGCAATGTGCAGAGGGTTCCCAAAGCGGAAGTTCTCCCCACTGAACAGGGCCAGGATGAGCTGACTTTGCTGCTCAATACTGTCTTCAGGAAAGTGAGGCAGAAACTGCTGGAGGTGTTCACGCTGCGAGTCACTCAATACTTCTTGCCACGTGGAGAGGCTCACTACATCAAAGAATATCTCAGGCTAGGAGAACAAGGAAAAGCAAGAGAAAGTAAACAAGAGCAAAATAAGCTTTTAATTTTTTGTATGTGAGTGGTAAAATATACATAAAATTTACCATTTTAACCCCCTTTAAGTGTACAGTTCAGTGGCATTACGTACATTCACATTGTTGTGCAACCACCACTACCATCCAAGTTTTTAAGTTTTTTAAACAAACTAAAATTTCACTGATCTTTATTCAATTCTCAAAACTTAGAGATTAGTAAAGAGTATATACAAACCACTATCTTATACCCAACAGTAAATAATAATCTAGAGGAAAATTATCTCGGTAGAGAGAATCCCATTTGGAAACCATTTCTGCCAACAAGAGATATGATGGTGGACCTCTGAATTCAGCTTAAAATGAGTGGAAGGAAAAAGTTAACATGAGAGGAGAGAACGTGAGTTCAGGTCACCTACTCAGAGCAAGCAGCAGCAGGATGGAGCTCATTTCAACTCAACAATTACACACTGGACATCTTCTCTGTGCTAAGTACTAAGCTAGACTGGTATATATATTATCTAGAGGAGGGAACAATTAAACAAGCAATACAATGTAATTTAAGAAGTCACAATTAGCGGCCGGCCCTGTGCCATAGCGGTTAAGTGCACGCACTCCGCTGCTGGTGGCCCGGGTTCGGATCCTGGGTGTGCACCGATGCACCGCTCGTCAGGCCATGCTGTGGCGGTGTTCCACATAAAGTGGAGTAAGACAGGCACAGATGTTAGCCCAGCGCCAGTCTTCCTCAGCAAAAAGAGGAGGATTGGCGTGGATGTTAGCTCAGGGCTGATCTTCCTCAAAAACACACAAAAAAGTTACACTTAAACAAGCAATTACAATGTACTTAAGAAGTTTACCTACGAGCACATAGGAGAAGCACACATCCCAGACTTAAGGTTTCAGAGAATGCCTACCAGAGGAAGTGACATTTAAGACAGAAGCGGATAAGGAAAGGAAAAAAAGATGTTGAAGCAGTAGGGTTAAAAATCCACAGAGAAAAACCACAAAAACAAAGGAACAATTAAAAAACATTCCCCTGTGGAGGGAATGGAGAGGGATGAGATGGGGAGGGGCACACAGGGGGCTTGAATGGTATTGGTAGCGTTCTACTTCTTAACCTAAGTGGTGGCTACATGGGTGTTTTATTACTGCTTAAACTGTATATATAAGCATTTTATATATTCTTCTTATATGTGATACATTTCACCTTTTTTTAATTAAAAAAAAGACTGCAGGTAACGTTTGGCTAGTGCAAGGACAGGGATGGAGAGAGGAAGCAACAGACAGTAGAGAGAAAAGCAAGAAACCTAAACATGTTAAGAACTTGTGACTTTATCCTAAGGACAATGGAGAGCCACTGAAGTGTTTAAGCAGGAGACAACCCAGAAATCCAACCACTGCATGCACGTACCAAAGCCTGAGGACACACCTCAGGCTCAGGGTCCAAGATTTTCCCCTGCAAATCTATTTTTGCACACCACTTTACTCCTAACATCTCAGTGTCTGGCATAAAGTAGGTACTCAATAAAACAAGTGTTTGTTGACATAAAGAGATTTACTTGAAAGGGTATGCAAAGAAAACACAGATGGGAAGGATATAAAGTCATGCGTCACTTAACAACAGGGATACGTCCTGAGAAATTCGTCATTAGGCAATTTCGTTGTTGTGTGAACATCAGAGTGTACTTACACAAATCTAGATGGTGTAGCCTGCCACACACCTAGGCTATATGGTATAGTCTATTGCTCTTAGGCTACAAGCCTGTACAGCATGTTATTGTACTGAATGCTGTAGGCAACTGTAACACAATGGTAAGTATTTGTGTATCTAAACATATCTAAACACAGAAAAGTTACAGTAAAACTACAGTATAAAAGATAAAAAATGGTACACCTGTACAAGGCACTTACCATGAATGGAGCCTGCAGGACTGGAAGATGCTCTGGGTCAGTGAGTGGTGAGTGAATGTGAAGGCCTAGGATATTACTGTACACTACTGTAGACTTGATAAACACTGTATATTTAGGCTACGATAGATCTATAAAAAATAATTTTCTCTCTTCAATAATAAATTAACCTTAGCTTACTGTAACTTTTTTACTTTATAAACATTTTAATTTTTCTTAACTTTTTCACTCTTTTGTAATAACACTTAGCTTAAAACAAACACATTGCATGGCTGCATAAAAATATTTTCTTTCTTCATATCCTTATTATACAAGCTTTTTTCTATGAAGAAAAATTTTTTTTTTTACCTTTTAAAATTTTTTGTTAAAAACTAAGACACATACACATTAGCCTAGGCCTACACAGGGTGAGGATCATCAATATCACTGTCTTCTACCTCCCCATCCTGACCCACTGAAAGGTCTCCAGGGGCAATAATACACGTGGAGCTGTCATCTCCTATGACTGGCAGCACACTAGGTTTACACCAGCATAACCACAAGCACATTAAGTAATGCATTGCACCACGTGGCTATGACGTCACTAGGCAATAGGAATTTTTCAGCTCCATTATAATATTATGGGACCACCACCGTATACGTGGCTATGCAGCACATGACTATACACCGACTTCAGCAGTTGTTACTTCAGGTGGGAAAGGGAATAAGATAAGGGCAAAATGGTGGCTTTACCTACAATGTGTGACATAATATGAAAGAAAAATCTAAACCAAATATGACTAAACGAAATTATCTCCTAAAACTGGATAATGCACAGATGAATGTTTGCTATTTGAAATTCTACACCTATGTTTGAAATATGGCAAAATAAACACCATAAATACATGTTTGAGCATACCTAGTGCCTCGCACATAATAAGCACTTAATAAATGGTAACCACCTTAATAATGATGGTGATTACCCAGCCTGCCTGTGAAAGTGGTCAAAGCACACGGATACCTTATCCCAGAGCACCTCCTATTAACTGACTAAAAGGTTACCTTATGGACAGAGATAATACATTTGGGTTTTGTTTCATGATTCACAACAGAGGTAACTTTTAATGTAAACACATAATTCTGCTCTTAAAAGATAAAACTTCCTGTTAATTGTTGAAAATTATCTTGTTAAAAATAGGGCTGATACCAAATTATCAAGTTATGTTGACCTGTTATTAAACATGCAGAACGTAGTTTATAATTTCTTCCTTAATCAGAATATTAAATAGACTTCACACTTAAAAAAAAAGATAGAGATCATTCTGGTTGCAATGTAGAAAATGAAACAGGAGGGAGCAAAAAAGACTGAAAACTTGCAGAATGTGGAAAAGGTTTATAATAGCAGCTATGGGGAAGCTGATAGAGAGAAAAAGACAGTGATGATGTTACTACTTACATCCTCCAGAAGGTCCTCGGGCAGACTAACCCTGGTGCCCCCCAGGAGACAATCCTCCATAATACGTGTGCCATGGCCATCTCCACATGGACCCAGTTCCAGGGGATCCGTCAGCATATGGTCCAAGGAATCCATTGTTTATGCTCCACAGGTAATCTAGACAAATACATGCAGTCATACCTCGAGATAGAAAGGCAGAAATCCCAGGGATCTGGTTGACACCAACACTCCTTCAGAAAATATTCTGACCCAGAAAATACTCAATCTCAAATCTATTTATCTACCTTATCCTTACATCCTTATTACAGCTAAACAGCTCTCCTCCCTCCCTTCCAACCACTGCATCTCATCCGAATTTTCAAATCTTATCTAGTACATCTCTTGTTACTCAGAATGCTTCTACAGTAACTCCCAAATTTCCAGAATTTCTCATACCTTCATTTTACAAGAGCAAAATGAGACTCGGAGATTAAATGATAAACCGATCAGAGTCCACAACTTAGACTTCTCAGGCCAATAATCTCTCTACTATAACATAATTTCTTTAACAATTAACTGTCCTTTTTTTTTTTTTTTTTTTTTAGCAATTCTTTGCTGTTGTTTCACAAAAAATATTCACTGAAAATCCACATAGACCAGTAAAGCTCAGACACTAACAATAAGTTATTTAATGGGGGTCTATTAAGTGCCTGGCCTTTCATATATCTCATTTAATTCTTACAACTGTGCAAGACGGGGTTATTATATCTATTCTGCAGATATTAAAACTGAGGATCACGGCTGGGCTGGTGGCGAATGGTTAAGTCCACGAGCTCCGCTTTGGCAGTCTGGGGTTCGTAGGTTGGGATCCCAAGTGCAGACCTACAGTGCTCATCAAGCCATGCTGTGGTGGCGTCCCACACAGAAAATAGAGAAAGATGGGCACAGACGTTAGCTCAGGGCTGATATTCCTCAGCAAAAAGAAAACTGGCAACAGATGTTAGCTCAGAGCCAATCTTTCTCACCAAAAATAAACAAATAAATAAAAATTAAAAAAAAAAAAACAACTGAGGATCAAAGTAGATACGCAACTTGCCCAACCCCAGGGGTAGGACTGAAACTCAGGTCTGCCGGACTGCAAACTCATATTCTTAACACTATACACAATACCTCCTGTATAAACTCTCAATTTAAATTACAAAAGGGGAGCGTCTTAATATGACTTTAGTAGTCCACATAATATGACTTTTGGAGTCCAGAGGCTCCAAGCACTTGACCATGACAGCCAGTAAAGTCAGCAGCCAATCTGCCTTTAGCTTGCCCATCTGATCTTCATAAATATGTAAATATAATGCCATTTTTCTCCTTCCTGTAATAACTGAACATTGCGGGCCACCTTTAGGAAAGTACATACTACAACATTTTCAGAGAGCCTCTCACAAGGCTGACGGCAGGAATGAGGTGTAAAGCTGGGGCCGCAGGACTGAATAAAGCTAACAGGATCACAGGGAGATTGAACTCAACTCACTCTACAAACATTTGCTAAGGCCATTCTCTCTCTCTCCTATTCCTACCAAATGGACTAACAAGCTCAGTAAAAATAAAAGAAAAAAAATAGACTTAGTCCAAACACCAAACTTCTAACCTAATCTTAGTGACCTTAGGCAAATCTTACCTGACCAGGTATCAGTTTCCTTATCTGTAAAATCAAGGGGAGTTGGACCAGGTCCTCTCTACTGTTACTTCCAATCCTGGAATCCTGCAATGAATAATCTCCGGATGGATGACAATTTACACGACTTAGCCATATAATGTAGTAATGTAATGACTTATTCCAAAACTCTCAACTGACAAAGAGCAGACCTATAATACTACTACTAAAAGAAGTACCTTCCCACAAATTATTTCAAGTTATCTTGAAGAGATTTCAGATCTGTGTAAAGATACTGCAGAAAGATTAGTGTCAGACAAAGCAGCTGTGTGGTCCCCAAGCAACTGTGCCCCATCACCTTTCAGCACATGGTGAATTACAACATCTTGAACATTCTTGGTGCCTAAATAACTGAAGCAAGTGAGAAAGCACATGGCATCTGCAATTCAACAAAACTTTAAAATAGGAAAAAGAAATGATGCTTAGCATAAAGTCCTCTTAACAGAACTGACAGAGAACAGGGTAACAGCTGCAAAGGCAGTGTTCTACCTGACTCTTAGGAGGCTCACCTCTGTTTCACAACTTGCTCACAAGTTTCTTCAATTACCGTGGATGTGTAGCTAAATTTAATCTGTTCCAGTGGTAACCTTTGCCCTGCTACTATTTTGAATAAGGATCTCGAAATACAAAAAGCAGGCAGCTGCCAGAGGATTGGAAGCCCGGAAGCCAATGATTTCTACGTCTGTGGCGTCCTGGACCTCTTTCCCAGACCAGGAAGGCCTCTCCCAATGGTCTTTCCTCTGCACCTGGGCTAACCTTCCCTCCTGGACCCTCCCCAATGCAGAAGCTAAACCCTTGGCTCCTTCCGGAGCAACTGCCGGCTCCAAATCCGTTGCCCCTGCTGCAAACCCCTCCCTTATCAACCTGGCCCCAGCCCAATGCCCAGGTCTCGCCCCTCTAAACTGCACCTCTGCGCCCACGGCCCCTCCCCCACACCGTGCCTAAGCCTAACCCCCACCCACGGGGCCACCCGGCTCCCAACACGCCCGCTCCCCTGCCCCATGCCCAGAGAAGCAGCGACCCTCGGAGACAGCCGCTCCCTCCCTCCACTCTGCCGCAACACTTGAATCCTTCGCAGCCCCCTGCCCACCTCAACCTGAGCCGCAGGCGCGGGTCCCCTTAACCGCTGCGCTTCTCTGCCCGCGGGCTCCGGGACGCGCTCGCTCCCGCAAGGCGTCTCGGTGCGCGCACGCTCCGGGCTCGGGCGGCGGAAGGGGCGGGGGCCTGGAGCATGACGGGGGCGGGGCCTGGAGCGTGCCGGGAGGGGGCTGCGCGGGGCGGGGCCTGCGCGGGGGCGGGGGCCTGCGGGGGGCGGGGCCTGCAGCGAGCGGGGGCGGGGCCTGCAGCGAGCGGGGGCGGGGCCTGCGCGGGGCGGGGCCTGGAGCGGCGCTAGCCGGCGCGGCTGGGTCGTGGGATGCAGTTTTCAGTTGGCTTGTTGGTCTCACCTGATTTAGAAACTTCCGGAGGGCGGGGTGTGTCGGTTGTCTTTGCCTGGCCCAGAATTGAGGCTGTAGAGCCCCTGAGTAAGTGAATGCAATTTTACTAGCTAACGTTTGCAGAGAGCATACCCTGCTCTTTCTTTCCGCCCTCTTAGTACGACAGCTGTATGCGCTATGCCGTTAGTTCCCGTTGTACAGTTTGGGGAACCGCGGTTTTTCAAGTTTCGGTGAGGAGAACGCGGCCCTGAGCCTCTGCCCCCGGCGTGTCCCCATTTCTCCCTCCCGTCCCCGGGCCCTCGACGTCCGGAAAGAAAGTACACATATCGGAGAAATACTTTTCATATGAAACTCGGTAATGTTCCTCTTGTTAAGCATCTGGGTCCCTTTCTCTTTATTCACTGGGGTTTATGTAGAGCGGCTTCAGAATACTTATTCCACCGCTCCTCCCACCGGTCGGGCAGAGACCATCCTCAGTTCTCTCGACTGGACGGAAATATGTCAGAGAAGCCGGCGGGCCAAACTACTGTTCGCACCTGGTTGGAAAAGAGTGGTTTCCGAATAAGGCCCCATCTCCGCTCCCCTGCGGGCTGCACGCCTGCCCTCAGCTCCTGTTAGACCGTTGGGAGGTCCTTGAATTAGAAACCAAGGAAAAGGGCAGGGGACATCATCCCACAGTTGTCTTGGGTCTCTGACCAGCCTAGGGTGAAACAAAGAGTCAAAGCGCTAAGTTGTAAGTTTAAAAAAAAAAAAAAAGTAACCATCTCAGTACTCTTGTAGCTTCACACACACAAACAAGGAAGTTTATTAAAAAAAAATATTTATTAATTTTTACACCTGCTGAGTAGCACAACACTATTAACACTATAACTCACTGAATGTACAATAAATGTTCACATTTAAATAACAGGATAGGGTCAACGTTTTCAACCTGTGGGTCATCTTTAGCGTCTCATGAAGTGCTTTTTAGCTCTAGACATCTTAAGAGTTTCTTGAAAGGATAATTCCAAATCAGAAAATAATTGAAGAAGATCAAAACAATAGGTTTGTCCAGAATAACAGGAATTTTACATGATGAAATGTCTATTTATGTGGGCAGAAATCAAACAATAAAAATGTAAAATCTATATGTAACCTACTCCAAAATTTTCAAATGCACTGATCAAAGTCTGCAGTGCCAATGTGTCTTAAGAGAGGCCACAGTATAAACATTGGCTACATGCATTTTTTCCGAATTGGGTCCTCAGATGGCTTATAATCTGCCATCTCTTCGAATCCAAGGCCTTTTGAAAATCTATTACCTTGGAATGAATGTGCAGAATACCTGATCTTAACGCAGTGTTGTTTGGCTTGACAGCCACCTGCATCTCTGGTGAATAATATACAAATTAGTTTTACTTATTCCACATAAGGGCAAAAGAAAAAAGAAAAAAAAACTTAGATGGGAAGGAGACAAAGAGGTCCTTCCACAATATTTTGTTTGTGTATTTTAAAACTTGAAATAACTGGCATAAAATGAACATTCCACTCAGTGATAAGTTATTCCTGAGGGGAAGGGAGGTACCTTGTTGGTTCAAATTAAAAAGGACCCAATAGGGCCAAATTTAAGGTATAAAAATTAAACTGGACCTTTAGGAAAGTCTAATATTTTTCACCTAGCAAGTCTTTGTAGACTGGACACTGGGATATTTACAGTCATTACATTATGGGACTTTGGGACCCCGAGTCTCTATTTTGTGACTCTTTGTTACCAAAGATAGAGAGTCCATTTTCAGTTTCTACGCATTTACTGAGTAACTTTCTCAAGTTCTTTTAGTGCCCAAATTTTCAAGGATAACTAAATGAATGAGGTCTCAAAAATAAAGTGCAAAATCTACACATTAGTAAAGTTATTTCAACAGAATTGTTTACTTTTCAGAAAGATATCTTTACTATAGAGAAGCTACTATACTTCTTAATTTATAGAACCAGTTCTTACGCAGAAATGTAAATAAAATAAATTAGTTAACTTCATTTGAAACTGAAGTTAGGTCTTTCTATTCTGGAGTGATAAATTCTACCATGCAATAATTATTCTAAAAATGTGTTAGTACGTCACAAAAAGTTGTTAAAATACATACTGATTTCTGCAATGTTTTATGTGTACAACTGGAATGTACAGTAAAAAGAAAGGAAATATTTTTCCCCATTGAATTCATAGCTAACAAGACTCTAAACAGGAACACACATAAGGAAAACTATCGAGGCAGATTTTCTTTCATCTCCCATCTAACTGTAATATTCATAAAGACTGGATTTCCTCCAAACCCCTTATAATTACCTTAACATATTATAAATGTTCCCCACATTTTTGTTTTTCCCCTAAGTGTAAAGTTGGTCATCTTACCAAAAGGTCCAGATGAGTTGCAATATGTTTAAAGTTAAAAATATTAAGAAATAAAGAGGGCCACCTTTCCATCCAACCTTAAAGAATGTTCATTTTAGGACAGCATTAGAAGTACTAAAATACACTGAATGCTGTGAGCAAGAATTGAATGTACACATGGTAAGAGCAAGGAATTCATCCTTTACTGATGAATGGTAAATGGGTCCTGTAAGGCAGGACAAGGTTTCAGTGCTTTTTACTTTATATCTATAATTGTTTTAGTCATTTTTCTTGGTACCAGTATCTCCAATATCCTCTTACTACAACCACAACCAGAGAAAGGGAGGCAATGCTTTAACGTAGGAGTTGAAATTCTGCTGACATCAAGTAACCTTTTCTCTTACAGGGAGTCCACCGTCGTGGAGTAATCAAGTCAGATCTATCCGAACGTGAGGTTCTACCATAATCTGCTGATGGCCATCATCTGTGGAAAGCACTACCAATGGCCCAACAACAGTTTTCCAAAAAAGGCAATTAAAAAAAAAAAAAAACAGCAATAAGAAAAAAAATTTAGATGGCAGTTTTTCTTTCAGAACATCACTGTCAAACCTTTGTTTCATCAATTTTATTTTCATATTCAGTAGGCTCCCTTTGTTAAATTACTGAAAACACAGACTCACAAGATGAAGTAGTTCTGACCTAACACACACCCATAAAATGCCCCTTCTCCTTTGGTGCCACGGCTGGGAATTAAGAAGTCCAGTGGCCATGGACTTGGCACATCCTTTCTCCACCTTTGGTACAAACACAATACACCACTTAATATTTCCACAAAGGAAAAGTAAGGCTTATCAATGTGTTAAAAAACCAACTCAAGAGCAAGGCAAATTTTCTCCATCTTGAAATCTACTTTCCCCTGAAAGATCTGCATTCCATGGCAGAAACTCCTAGGGTTTGAAGAGTCAGTTTGGTAAATATGACCTTGAGAAAATAAGTCCCAGTGTATGTATGAGTGTCAAAACTGTAGTTTCCAAACTCTTGAGTGAATGATAAATCTTAAAAAAGAGTTCTAAGTGTCAGAAGCTTTCGGACTTATGAATGAGAAACAGGATGTGACTGCTCCATTCTAGCTCAGGGACAGAAGTTAAGGTTTAGTGATATGCACTTCACTGCTCCCATTCCCGTTGGTGGTGGTTGTAATGATGTACTGTGTGGGCTGCTGTTGGCTGGTGGTCTGGGGGTCCAAGTCACTGTGTGCAGTTGTCTGAACCTGGACTCCCCCGGAGAGAGCAGAAGCTTGCTTTTCCTCCAATTCTGGTTGACTTTCTGATAACACATAATGACCCTAGAGCAGGAAAAGGATCTTTAGAAATCTGAGGCCTAAAGATGGGCGTTCTTGGGGTGGAGGGGAAGAAATATACAAAGAAATGTTACAAGGGGACACCAAAATAGGTACCTATGGGAGATGCTTTACCTAATTCCTTCAGAGGATGAATCAGTCACAGTAATAGACTACAAAGGCAATTTAAGGGAGCACCTTAGTTGTTCTACCAAATGATACAGTGAAGAACTTCAGGTACAGAAATTTGCACCATGAATGGTAACTTACATGGGAAAGGAAACATGTGCTATTGCTCTGCTCCTAAGAATTTAGAAACTCATAAAATAAGATTGCTATCTGTCAATTAATGTTTAAGTTTACTACAAAATGGATCAAAGAAGAGGTATTTAAAGTCTCCTTACAGAGGCAGAATGGCCCCCAAGAAAAGTAGTCAAGATCAGTGGTTCCCAGACTTCAGAATTTCAAAGACTAGCAAAATTATAAGTAATAATAAATGTTCCCAAATTTTATTTTGCCAAGTAAAGTCATTTTTTAAATGCTACTGTCAAATGAGAGACATTTTAACACTCAAAAGCATAGGAAGAACACAACCTTAGAATAAAGTCCCTTATACAGAATAAATTTAGCTTTATGAAAACATACATTGTCTTTATTTTTCCTCATTTTTCCTCTCATCGTGAAAACTTCTCCACAGGCCTGCAGCTAGCTATTGCCTTAGGTTAACATTTTTAAAGAAAGAATGTGTCAGTCATTGGGAGGATTGGTCAGCTACACAGGCTGAGAAAAAGAGAAGTCACAGAGGAAAACTCAGGCAGTAGTCTTTCCAAGCACTGTCCAGAAAAAAAGCCATAGCCAAATACCCATTGGATTTATCTAGGGCCACATGTTCTGAGTCCACGCTCATCAGGCAACTTTCTCATTATGATTTGGTTTCCCATGTGGGTCTTTCTCTAGCAGGAGGGGGCTGGTTCCCAACCTAGGGTCCATGGACCCCCTAGGTGGTCCAGAGGTGGGTTTCAGAGAATGTATGAACCCCTGAAAATATACATTAAATTTTTGTGTATATATATTGTGGCAGGGGGAGAGGAACATCCTTGGCTATAATCAGGTTCCCAAATGAGTTCCTGGCCAAAAAAAGGTAAAGAGTTAATGGTTCCTCCAGGGAGCAAAAACATTAATCATGCCAAGACTATTCCATTTTACATTAGTTATTGTTTTCATTGACAATAGTGTTACTCTGGATTTATACATCTCTCCTAAGTCTAGTCAATGTGAGTTTGTGTGCTAAGAAATGGGTGAGCTTTCAGTGTACTTTGAAAAAAAAAAATCATGTTTTTGAGGCCACTAGACTATTCTGCTACTCTTTGAAGCCTCTTGGGAAACAGTCGTTCTTCCCCTGGGAACATCCCACTATCCTTAGCCACTTTTGAGTATTTTTCTTAATTTAAATTTACGTACTCTGTCTTTTAACAACTTAGAGGCAGGCCAGAACAAACCAATGAAAATAAAAACAGAGGCAGCAGATACAATCAACATTGACCTGCCTGACCTAAATATAACAAGATAATTTATGGCAATGTTTTTCACCCTGGGGTGAATGAATTGTTTAAAAGAGCTCCATAATAGACTCATCGTATTATTCTCTTCCAACCCAGCTGAGGACCAATAGTCATGAAGACTCATATACTTTCCAAGAAGTACATACAAAGGTGATCAATTACAAATCTATATGTATATGGATCTAGGAGATTCATTACAATTATTAATTAAATAGATATTTATTGAGCATTGGCTATAGCCCAGCCTCCTGTGCAAGGCACTGAGGATAAAGAGACCCAGCTTTCAAGGAATTCATTGTCTACTGAGAAAAAATAGACAGTAAAACAATAATAAAAATAAACTGTGATAAGGGTTATAATATAGCACCACAAGGTGTTTTGGGGATACAGAGGCGGTACTTCCAACTCAGATTTGGAAAGCTGAGGAGTAGAAGATGGGGGAAGGGGAGAGTGGGGCAGTATGGTGGACAGGAAAACCCTCCTGAGCAGCATAGCTTACCGGAGTAACGGCCTTCACTTGACCAGTGGTGACAGGAGTTGCCACACCACTGTCTGTAATCACAAACTGACCTGGGGGAAGTGTCATCATTTGAATCTCAGATGCTGAAAAACAGGAAATATTCATAGTTCAGTGGTCTCAGATTTTAATAGAAGTTGTAGAAACAAATACCTAACCAGTGACCACACTCCCCACTGAGACATTTTCCATGGATCTGCTTGCTGTGAGAGTCTTATGAGATATGATTTCTTGATACAGTGAAAGCATCTTTCATAAGAATTGATCATATGAGGTTACTAGAGAGTTCTCAAATATTGGAAACAATCAATCTCCCTCATATGTGGCTTCTGAATATCATAGACAAATACGCAACAATTTTTTAAAGCCTTGAAATAAATTACAAAGATTTACGTTAGCTCAGTATTTTTATCTTTTATATTCAGATGTGAATTTGTAGCACAATGAAGTTTTCTAGCTAATTAGTGAATAAAGACTGATAGAATCAGAATATGACAACTTTGCAATCCCTAATGAAACAGTGGAGCAAAGGAAAAAAGGAGACAGCCAAACATTATGTCCCTCCTGATGGGAGTACACAACACCAGCTATGAAGTGTCTCTGGGGAAAAAGCTGAACTTGAATCTGATCAAGGCTCTAGATCTAATTGCCAGTGTACAGGAAATAAAAGGGACAGAAAAAAGCATCTTAAATGATAATATAGGGATGCCAAGAGCAAAACCCAGAATGTGGGAAATTCTACAGGAAAATGACCCAGCTTCTTCAACACATAAATTGCAACTTAAAAGAGAGAGAACACATGTATTAAAAGAAACTCAGAAGAGGGGCTGTCCTGGTGGCATAGTGGTTAAGTGCACACACTCTGCTTCGGCGTCCCGGGGTTCGCAGGTTCGGATCCCGGGTGCGCAGCAATGCGCCACTTGTCAAGCCATGCTGTGGCAGCATCCCATATAAAGTAGAGGAAGATGGGCACGGATGTTAGCCCAGGGCCAATCTTCCCCAGCAAAAAGAGGAGGATTGGCAGTGGATGTTAGCTCAGGGCTAATCTTCCTCACCAAAAAAAAAAAAAGAAAAGAAAAGAAAAGAAACTCACAAGATGTGATCAATTGCAATGTATGGCCCTTATTTGGAACCCAATTTGAACATACCAACTATTAAAAAAAAACATTTATGAGATAATCACAGAAATATGAACACTGGATATTAGATGGTATTAAAGAATTACTGTCATTTATATTTTAGGTGTGATAATGGTACTGGAGTTGTTTTTTTTTTAAATTCCTTTGGTTTTAGAGATATACTAAAATATTTATGGATGAAATGATATGAACTATTATATAGTTGAAGCACTGGGAGAGAATGACAGGAGGGTACAGAGGAGACAAGACTGGCCATGAGTTGATCCCCGTGGAAGCTGGATAATGGGTACCAAGGTGTTCATTATACCATTCTATTTTTGTATATTTTAAATTTTTTGCCAAATAAAAAATTTCAATTCTAGAATCTTTTCCTCAGGTTAGAATGCTAGCTCATACTATTATGACCATGGCTATCTGCACCATTCCACATTTCTTTCACAGGAATTAAACTTAGTATAAATGTCAGTCTATTTACCAGGATTCTACTGGTATTTACCACGACTAGGAGCCTTTCCCTCACTAGAAACTAGACTCAGCCCTCATTGTGACCACCACTATTTAAGAGAATAGATTATAAAAATAACTAAGTGGTAGAGTTTCAGCCTGATTCCATACCAAATCCACATACATAGCCAAAGATCCATCACAACAGAGACGGACTCCAAGAAAGAAATCAATAGTAAGAGAAACATCCACACTGGCCTTCCTAATTTCTTGGCCCCTGTTCCTCCTAGTTCATACTATTAGGTCTAACTGTTACTCTATTTCTATTCCTTCCTTCTTTAGTCATAAAGGGCTCAGACCTTCCAGCTCATACCCAAGGCTGTCGTCCCCACCAAGATTGTTACCTATTCTGCCCCTTGGCAGCCAGCCTGTTACTGCTTCTGTAGCACTAATCTCAGGGTTTCGAAAGCAACTACTCATCTCTCTCTCTCTACTGGGTAATGATCTCTTTGAGCCAAAGACTGTCTTATTAGAAGAGGCAGCCCAGTGGGGTAGTTTAGAGTATAAACTCTGGAGCCAGATTGCCTGGGTTCCAATCCTCCCTTTACCAGCTATGTTCCTTGGACAAGTTACTCTATGTGTAAATTGCCTTATCTGTAAAAGGCAAATTACAATTGTGCTTATCTCATAGGTTGTTGTGAATACTGAATGTGATATATATGTGGTTTAGAATCATTCCTGGCACACAGTAAGAGCTTAATGAAAGTTGGCTAACATTATTATTGTGTGGTATTACTGATGTGAATGTCAATATTAATCTTTTGTACATCCAGGGTCTAGCACAGTGATATATGGGAATTCAATAAATATTGGTGGAAGAGATGCATCATTAGCATCAACATACCCTATACCCATCTATTCTACTTTTTAAACCATCTGCTTACACTTCCTGCAGCAGTATTCCTAGTGTCTCTGAAATGGGTGGCTCTCTGAGATGAGAACACTGCCTTGAATTTTGTCATGAAACTCATTCAAGTACATGTACTACAGAGTGTAGAAAATGACCAATGATAATTTAATCCAGAAAATCTGTTATAAAGCTGATGAAATTATGACCCATGGCTGCAGATTCCCCACCCACCACCTATAACACTACCCCTGTTTCGTACTTACAATAGCCACGGAAGGAATTCCAAGCATTGGGTAAGTAGGTGTGTTGTACAGAGGAACTCTGCTGCTGCTGCTGCTGGAGGGCCTGGCCTTGTGCAGAAGAACCACCTTGTATGTGGGAGGGGCTGAGCCCCTGCTGAGACTGCTGGGAAGAGGGGCTCAGAGGCTGCCCAGCCACCAAGAAAGAGAAAGCAAGAACAGGAAATTATGAATTTCCAATATAGTGAAGACACAAATAACTGAAAAAAACAAATCAGGCTAACATGAATTATGATACCCAATCTCTGCTAAAATAATATTTTAAATAAGAATAGAATTAATGAGAAGCAATCATAACAATGAAATCCTGATTTGTTTTCAAAGGATTGTCTACAAGAGTATCCAAAAATTTAATTTCAATAAGCTTGTTAGAAAGATAAATGAATGAAAGTATAATTACCTACATTATATAAGATTAAAAGCATTGAGAAGCCAAATAACGTGCCTGTGTCACAAGGCTAATCTGTAACACAAATGGAAGTGGAAACCAGAAGTCACCGTTTCCACTGGAGTGCACTGGACAATCCCAGCCAGTGAGTGGAGGTGACACAGCCCACAGTGTAGACGCCCAGCCGACAGGCTCGCTCCTGTCTGTGGATCAAGCCCAAGCTCCGGCGTCGGCCATCCAAGTCCTCCCCACTCCACTCCAAACTACCTTTCCAACTTCTTTTCCAATATCACTTCCCGTTACTCACATAAATAGCTTTTTATACATATACCATAATTTCCCATTGCTGTGTCTTTACTCACAATGACAGCATATTCAGATCATAATGCCTCCCCCAACATGTCAAAATCATACCCCTCCTTCAAGACCTAATTCAAACACCATTTCTACAAAAATTTCCCTGTTTCCCTACTAAACATAATCTTTCCCTCTTCTGAACTCCCATAACTTATCTATATATCCATACTACCCTCAGACTCCTGCAGGGATCTTGGTGGGCCCTTCTCCAGCTGTGCCCCTCCTCATATGAGGCCAAATGGATGTGCCCACCTGGTATGTGCGTCATATCCCAACCATATACCACACACCTCTAGGCTACACTTTGGGGACCACAGCCCTCCCATTCCCTATGGAAATGGCCCCGCACACACTTCCAGGGCCTGCACAAATCTCTTTCCTGGTCCGTCCTCTTGCAGGGGTCCTGTCTTCTGCATATGGGTTCCTCTAATGGTATTTGGGCACCTGAGACTAAGGGGGTGGCTAAGGGATCGCCATTTGCAGGAGTGTGGATGAAAATGAGACAGGTGGGTCAGGGTGTCCACGTGGATAGACACAAGGCCCTGTGAGGCACAGGACAGAGTCTGGGGAGCAGATAGGGGGAGCAGTCTTGCGGAAGCCTGTCCCTGTGCCATCACATTCTAACAAGGAACTCTGAGGAGTCCCTCCTGGCCCTCCAGCCTCAGGTTCCTTTGAGAAACTTAAAATGTGATGCTAGGGACCGGCCTCATGGCTTAGCGGTTAAGTGCGCACACTCCGCTACTGGCGGCCCAGGTTCGGATCCCGGGCGCGCCCTGACGCACCACTTCTCCGGCCATGCTGAGGCGGCGTCCCACATACAGCAACTAGAAGGATGTGCAACTATGACATACAACTGTCTACTGGGGCTTTGGGGAGAATAAGGAGGAGGATTGCCAATAGATGTTAGCTCAGCAAAAAGAGGAGGATTAGCATGGATGTTAGCTCAGGGCTGATCTTCCTCACAAAAAAATAAATAAATAAATAAAAGAGGTTTAAAAAAAAAAAAGTGTGATGCTAGTTGGGGTGGGAAACTCAAGGAGAGAGTCTGCTTGTCTTGGACTGGGAGAAGTAATAAGAGACCTCACAGCCATGGCAGGTGGTGTGCAGCACTCAACCTCCACCTATAACCTCCAACAAACAGGAAGGGAGAGAAAGTGCACGTTTATCCTATGGATTTCCACAGCAACTAGAAGGGCTCAGAGACAGCAAAGGAGGGAGAAATCCTTTCTCCTGGCTTCTTCTCACCCCAGCCTGGCAACAGCCAGTGCCATCCATGGTGTTTGGCAGAAAATGCAATTAATTTTGAAGTGGCACTATCCATATTATTTAGTATCAATTGTTACTTGACATATATTTTTCAATTTTGTCATTATGAAAGTATGTGTCAAGTAGGAAAATAAAACATTTTATTTAACAGTTTGTTAGCTTGATTCAAAACTTTTCACTACTCAGACACATAGCATGTAGGCCTTCATTTGTACACTTGTCCTAGAACCTGTGAATGTCAGGAGTGGGCCTATATCATCCTTTATGGTACAAGTACCTTCACTTCAGATCCTATTTATTTGTACTCATGTTTTATCTCCCTACTAGACTCCAGGCTCCTTGAAGGCAAGACCTAGAAAAGTTTCATGCAAAGGGTAAAACTTTAATAAATATTATTTGAAAGGATGTAGCTATGCTATCTCAATAATAGACTTGATCATATAAACACAATAGTACTCCACAAAGTCACTGTTCCAAAATTATAGAAACAATTTAGCAATTGCATACTATCATGTAGCCATTTAGAATAGGAAGCAATTGCTAATGTTGTCTCTAGGATATCATATCCCAGGGCTCCATCTGGACAGAGAAGCTAATCACTTAAAGTACGCATGTCCATAATACCAATATAACAATTGGAGGCAAAGGTAAGACTCTTTAAATAAGATCAAAAAGTAACAATATAATTTCAATAGTCAAGGAGACTAGGTCTGAAGATCATGTCTCTTCACTCTTATTAACTCCTCAGGGTCCCTGAGGTCCTGTTAACCTCTGTGAATAGTGTACGGAGATGTGTACCTGGGATGAGGATGGTGCCGAGGCTGTGGGCTCAGTGACCTGGATGTGCTGCACCTGGATGGCATGCTGGGTGTAGGTCTGAGGGTCGTGGAGCTGGCCAACATCCACAGTGGACTGCTGAGACTGGTGAGGGGAAGTGGCCTAGAGGAAGGAAAAAACCAAATGCATATGGATTGAGGTTAGGAGAAATATTTCCAGAGAAAAAGTTCAGCTAAAACAATATCCCAGCAGAAATATAAGAACAGATGGAACTGCAGATCCAGTGCTTCACTCCAGAGGGCCCACACCTAAGTCAAGCTGGCAAACATTCAAGGAAAAGGTAGCTTTAAAAATTATGCTCATAGGGAAATGCAAATCAAAACCACAATGAGATATCACCTCACACCTGTTAGAAGGGCTTTTACCAAAAAGACAACAGAGGAGTGACGTCAGCGTCATGGCAGCGTGAGCTTTCCCGTGAACTCTTCCTCCGCTAAGATACAACAAAAGGAACAGTCACAGACCAACAACGGAATCGTAGATGGTGAAAAGCTAGATCGGAGAGATCCACACTGCCGCACATCTGAGAGTGGAACGTGCTGGGTCCCTGGAGGAAGTGGGGAGAGGTAAGGAGCACTCCTCTCCCTCCCCAACAGATCAGCGATCTCGGTCCACGTGGCTCCCAGAGAGGGGGGAGGGGCAGCACTCTGCAGGAAACCGGAGCTCTTCAGGCTCTCTCAGCCAGTGGGAAACTCCCACACAGAGGACTCAGAACTGCTACAGGGGGACCATCAACATCTGAGCACCCCAGGAGAGCGGATAACGAGGGGTGAGCGAGAAGCCCCCCATGCCAGGGACCCAGCAGGCAAAAGAGAGAGCCCCCTGCTCCCCGCAAGCTGGACACTGCAGCTCAGCCGACCAGACCAGACCAAGTGGCCGGCGGATTGCAGCGAACAGCTGAGTCAGAGAACAGAGGGCTCAGATTACACAGCCCTTAACCCCCACACAGTGGCAGCAGGTGGAAATTGCAACCAGATATTTCCAGGGTAAGGAAAAACAAAGCCAATACAGGAATCACAATGCAAAGGTATACGAAATCACCAGACCAGAAGGCAAATGACAAGCACCCAGAAACCAACCCTGAAGACACAGAAATCCATAACCTAAATGACAGAGATTTCAAAATAGCTATCATAAAAACACTCAATGAAATACGAGACAACACAGACAAACAATTCAATGAGATTAGGAGTTTGTTCACAAAAGAGATTGAAATCATAAAAAAAAACCAATCAGTGCTGATGGAGATGAAAAACACAATGGGGGAGATAAAGGAGAATCTGGAATCTTTAAAGAACAGAGCTGACAATATGGAGGAAAGAATTAGCATTTTAGAGGATAGGAATACAGATATGCTCCAGATGGAAGAGGAGAGAGAACTAAGACTAAAAAGAAATGAAGAAAGTCTCCAAGAAATATCTGACTCTATTAGGAAATGTAACATAAGAATTATAGGTATTCCTGAGCCAGAAGAGAGGGAAAGAGGAACAGAGAGCCTATTCAAGGAAATAATAGCTGAAAATTTCCCAAATCTGGGGAAGGAGCAGGAAATACCAGTAAGCGAAGCCAACAGGTCACCTAAATATGTCAACAGGCAAAGGCCCTCTCCACGACACCTAGTGGTAAGGCCAGCCAGAGTCAATGACAAAGAAACAATATTAAGGGCAGCTAGACAAAAACAAAAAATAAAGTACAAAGGAACTCCAATCAGGCTCTCAGCGGATTTCTCAAAAGAAACTTTACAGGCTAGGAGAGACTGGAATGGTATATTCAAAATACTGAAAGACAAAAACTTTCAGCCAAGAATACTCTATCCAGCAAAAATATCCTTCAAATATGATGGAGAAATAGTAACTCTCCCAGATAAACAAAAGCTAAGGGAGTTCATGGCCACGAGACCCCCACTACAAGAAATACACAAGAAGGCTCTCAGGCCTGAAAAAAAGAAAAGAAAGGGAATACAAAGCTTGGAGCAAGGAGAAAAATAGGTAGATAAACTCAGAAAAATAGTAGATCTTTACTGGAATAGGTTAGCAACAACTTAAATACCAAAATCAAAGACCAAAGGAAGGAATTCACCAAAAATAAATTTAACCTAATCACTGTAAACACACAGCCACAACACAAGATAGAATAAGGTATAACAAGAATGACTTAGAAGCGGAAGAGGAAAGTGATTGCATTGACTTAATATGAGGAAATAGGAGGCCATCAGATAATGCACTACCTCATACACAAGATCTTTTACACAAACCTCAAGGTAACCACTAAACAGATAATCAAAACAAAATCACATATGATAAACAAAGAGAAAACTAGAAGAGTCATAAGACAGAACAACCAAACTGATTTGGCAGTCCGAAACAAATGGGACAAGAAACAAAGGAAATGCAAAAGAACCAGAAAATGAGGGACAAAACAGCAACATTAAGCCCTTATATATCAATAATTACCCTAAATGTAAATGGATTGAACTCTCCAATCAAAAGATACAGAGTGGCAGGATGGATTAAAAAGCAAGACCCAACAATATGCTGCCTCCAGGAAACACATCTCAGCTCTAAAGACAAGCACAGGCTCAGAGTGAAAGGATGGAAGACAATACTCCAAGCTAATGGCAAACAAAAGAAAGCAGGTGTTGCCATACTCATATCAGACAAAGTAGACTTCAAGATCAAACAGGTAAGAGAGACAAAGAAGGGAAATACATAATGATAAAAGGGACACTCCACCAAGAAGACATATCACTTATAAATATATATGCACCCAACATAGGAGCATCAATGTACATAAAGCAACTATTAACAAACCTAAAAGGAGACATTAACAACAACACAATAATAGTAGGCGATCTTAATACCCCACTTACATCAATGGATAGATCATCCAGACAAAAAGTCAATAAAGAAATAGTAGACTTAAATGAAAAATTGGACGAGATGGACCTAGTACACATATACAGAGCACTCCATCCAAAAACAGCTGACTACGCATTCTTCTCAAGCGCGCATGGAACATTCTCAAGGATAGACCATACGTTGGGAAACAAAGCAAGCCTCAATAAATTTAAGAAGACTGAAATCATAACAAGCATCTTTTCAGACCATAATGCTATGAAACTGGAAATGAACCATGAAAAAAAAAACTGGGAAAGTGACAAAAATGTGGAGATTAAACAACATGCTACTGAACAACCAATGGATCATTGATGAAATTAAAGGAGAAACCAAAAACTATCTGGAAACAAACGAAAATGATAACATGCCATATCAAACCATATGGGATGCAGCAAAAGCAGTCCTGAAAGGGAAACTCATAGCGATACAAGCGCACCTTAACAAACAAGAAAAAGCCCAAATAAGCAACCTTAAATTACAGCTAACAGAACTAGAAAAAGAAGAACAAACAAAGCCCAAAGTCAGCAGAAGGAGAGAAATAATAAAAATCAGAGCAGAAATAAATGAAATTGAGACCAAAAAAAGAATACAAAGGATTAATGAAACAAAGAGTTGGTTCTTTGAGAAGATAAACAAAATCGACAAACCCTTAGCCAGGCTTACTAAGAAAAAAAGAGAAAAGGCTCAAGTAAATAAAATTAGAAATGAAAGAGGAGAAATTACAACGGATACCACGGAAATACAAAGGATTATAAGAGAATACTATGAGAAATTATATGCCAACAAATTGGACAATCTAGAAGAAATGGATAAATTCTTAGACTCATACAACCTCCCAAAACTGAACCAAGAAGAAATGGAGAATCTGAATAGACCAATCACAAGTAAAGAGATTGAAATAGTAATCAAAAACCTACCAAAAAATAAAAGTCCAGGACCAGATGGCTTCTCCAGTGAATTTTACCAAACATTCAAAGAAGATTTAATACCCATCCTTCTCAAACTATTCCAAAAAATATAGGAAGATGGAACACTTCCTAAATCATTCTACGAGGCCAACATCACCCTGATACCAAAGCCAGACAAAGACAATACAAAGAAAGAAAATTACAAGCCAATATCACTGATGAACATAGATGGAAAAATCCTCAAAAAAATATTGGCAAACCGAATACAGCAATACATTAAAAAGATCATACACCATGATCAAGTGGGATTTATAGCAGGGACGCAGGGATGATTCAACATCCACAAATCAATCAACATAATACATCACATCAACAAAACAAAAAATAAAAACCACATAGTTGTCTCAATAGACACAGAGAAGGTATTTGACAAGATACAACATCCATTTATGATAAAAACTCTCAACAAAATGGGAATAGAGGGAAAGTACCTCAACATAAAGGCTATATATGACAAACCCACAGCCAACATCATACTCAACAGGGAAAGACTGAAAGCCATTCCTCTGAGAACAGGAATGAGGCAGGGCTGCCCACTCTCACCACTCCTGTTCAACATAGTACTGGAGGTTTTGGCCAGAGCAATTAGGCAAGAAAAAGGAATAAAAGGAATCCAAATAGGTAACGAAGAAGTGAAACTCTCACTATTTGCAGATGACATGATTTTATATATAGAAAACCCTAGGGGCCAGCCCCATAGCTTAGTGGTTAAGTGCTCGCACTCCGCTGCTGGTGGCCCGGGTTCGGATCCCGGACGCGCACCGACGCACCGCTTCTCCGGCCATGCTGAGGCCGCGTCCCACGTACAGCAACTAGAAGGATGTGCATCTATGACATACAACTATCTACTGGGGCTTTGGGGGAAAAAAATAAATAAATAAAATTTAAAAAAAAGAAAACCCTAAAGAATCCGTTGGAAAACTATTAGAAATAATCAACAACTACAGCAAAGTTGCAGGGTACAAAATCAATCTACAAAAATCAGTTACATTTCTGTATGCTAATAATGAACTAACAGAAAGAGAGCTCAAAAAGATAATACCATTTACAATTGCATCAAAAAGAATAAAATACCTAGGAATAAATCTTACCAAGGAGGTGAATGACCTATACAATGAGAACTACAAGACATTATTGAAAGAAATCCATGATGACATAAAGAAATGGAAAGATATCCCATGCACATGGATTGGAAGAATAAACAGAGTTAAAATGTCTATATTACCTAAAGCAATCTACAGATTCAATGCAATCCCCAGCAGAATCCCAATGACATTCTTCACGGAAATAGAAAAAAGAATACTAAAATTCATATGGGGCAACAAAAGACCCCGAATAGCTAAAGAAATCCTAAGAAAAAAGAACAAAGCAGGAGGCATCACAATCCCTGACTTCAAAACATACTACAAAGCAATAGTAATCAAAACAGCATGGTACTGGTACAAAAACAGACACACAGATCAATGGAACAGAATTGAAAGCCCAGAAATAAAACCACACGTATACGGACAGCTAATTTTCGAGAAAGGAGCTAAGAACATACAATGGAGAAACGAAAGTCTCTTCAATAAATGGTGTTGGGAAAACTGGACAGCCACATGCAAAAGAATGAAAGTGGACCATCTGCTATCACAATTCACAAAAATTAACTCAAAATGGATCAAAGACCCGAAGGTGAGACCTGAAACTATAAAACTCATAGAAGAAAATATAGGCAACACACTATATGACATTGGTCATAATGGAATCTTTTTGGATGACATGCCTACCCAGACTAGGGAAACTAAAGAAAAAATAAACAAGTGGGACTTTATCAGATTAAAGAGCTTCTACAAGACAAACAAAACCAGAATCAAGATGAACAGACAACCCACCAGCTGGGAGAGAATATTTGCAAAACATACATCTGACAAGGGGTTCATCTCCATAATATATAAAGAACTCACACAACCGAACAACAAAAACACAAACAACCCAATCAAAAAATGGGCAGAGGAAATGAACAGACACTTCTCCAAAGAAGATATACAGATGGCCAATAGGCACATGAAAAGATGTTCAACGTCATTAATCATCAGGGAAATGCAAATCAAAACAACACTAAGAGATCACCTCACGCCCGTGAGAATGGCTATAATCACCAAGACAAAAAACAACAAATGTTGGAGAGGATGTGGAGAAACAGGAACCCTCATACACAGCTGGTGGGAATGCAAACTGGTGCAGCCTCTACGGAAAACGGTATGGAGATTCCTCAAAGAATTAAAAATAGAGATGCCCTATGATCCAGCCATCCCACTACTGGGAATCTATCCAACGAACCTGATATCAATAATCCAAAGAGGCTTATGCACCCCTATGTTCATTGCAGCATTATTCACCATAGCCAAGAAGTGGAAGCAACCTAAGTGTCCCACGACTGACAATTGGATCAAGAAAATGTGGTATATATATATAAACACAATGGAATACTACTCAGCCATAAAAAAAGGCAAAATTGTCCCATTTGCAACAACATGGATGCGCCTGGAGGGTATTATGTTAAGTGAAGTAAGCCAGAAGGAGAAAGACAAACACTGTATGATCTCACTCATATGTGGAATATAAACCAACACGTGGACAGAGAAAACTGTATTGTGGTTACCAGGGGCAATGGGGGTGGGGAGTGGGCACAAGGGGTGAAGGGAGTCATATATATGGTGATGGACAAACAAAAATGTACAACCCAAAATTTCACAATGTTAAAAATTATTAAAACATCAATAAAAAACAAAAAAAAAAAGACAACAGATAACAAATGTTGATGAGGATGTGGAGGTAAGGGAACCCTTACACACTGTTGGTGGGAATGTAAATTGGTACAGCCATATGAAAAACAGTATGACAGTTCCTCAAAAAATTAAAAATTGAACTACCATATGATCCAGCAATCCCACTCCTGGGTATATATCCAAAGGAATTGAAATCACTATCTTGAAGGGATATCTGCACCTCCACGTTCATCGCAGCATTATTCACAATAGCCAAGATATCAAAACCGAAGTGCCCATCAATGGATGAATGGATAAAGAAGATGTGGCATATATAAAATGGAATATTATTCAGCCATGAGAAAGAAAGAAATCCCGCCATTTGCGACAACATGGATGGACACTTAGGGTATTAGGCTGAGATAACTCAGACACAGAAAGACAAATACTATATGATATCACTTATATGTGTGATCTATAAAAGCTTAACTTGTAAAAACAGAGAGTATAATGGTAGTTACCAGGAGCTGAGGGGTGGGGGAACGGGGGAGTTGTTGTTTAAGGGTACAAACTTACAACTAGTAGATAAAGAAGTTCCAGAGCTATAATACACAATATAGTGATTATGGTCAACAATACCATATTATAAACTTCAAAGTTGCTAAGAGACTAAATCTTTTCTAGTTGAGGTATAATTGACATATTAGTTTCAGGTGTACAACCTAATGATTCGATATTTGTATACATTGCGAAATGATCACCGCAATAAGTCTAGTTAACATCCGTCACCATACATAGTTACAAATTTTTTTTCTTGTGATGAGGCCTTTTAAGGTCCTAAGAGACTAAATCTTAACTGTTCTCAATACAAAAAAGAAATGATAAATATGTGACATGATAAAGGTGTTAGCTAATGCTACAGTAGTAATCATATTGTAATATATAAACGTATCAAACCAATACATTGTACATCTTAAATTTATACAATGTTATATGTCAATTATATCTCAATAAAAAATATCATCACTGCCCAATGTCCTTTGATATTAATAATAATAATAACCATTAATTACACACTTAGGAATGTTCCAGGCAAAAAAAAATTATGCTTCTAAACATAAGTCACTAATGCTATTAAATTCTGGAAGAGAAGGAAATAGAGGGAATACAGCTCCTAATAATAAGCTGAATGAGAAGCTCTCAGGGACCAAAAATCTTTTTCCTTAAAATTCAGTTAAATTTAATGACTTACCGTTTACCAGTTAAAAGAGATCAAAGAAGAGAATTTGCTTTTAGCTTGTCACTATTAACCCACTAGAACAGTGGTTCCTAACCTTTTACATATCAAAGACATCTTTGAAAATCTGGCTAAAGTATGGACCCTTTTACCAAAATAATGTACGTACACATCATATTTTAACACGCAACTTCAGAGATTGATAGATTCTTCCAAAGCCTAAAATTAAGAACCCTCCCATAAGAAAAACAAAGTAAGAATAGCCAAAGACAGTAGCAACTTCCAATTTCCTACTTTCAAATTAGTTTTAAATTTTGAGACACCAAATTATTTCAGAGCAACAAGTTTGTTCATTTGTGCCTTGAGTCCACTTCCTCAGTATAATTAAATGAAACAATAGTTCTGGAAGGAGTCTTTCCTTTAGCTCCCTAATCAGTAGGAATGAGCTACTAATTATCTGGTAGAAGGAAGATAGTCATACCTCTATACTAACAAGGTGCTGACTGATATTCAGAGATTGAATCAAAATTATTCCTTACAACCTCTTACTGTTATAAGTCATTCGATGCCCAGGTAGGGACTTATCAAATTGCCTCCTCACCAAGTAGTCAACCTGGCTGCTCAAGGATAAGGGTTCAGAAGAGGCTCAGAAAGCTCACACTAACACTGTCCTGCAACAGCACAGGAGAACGGTGTACAGTGGAGCCTAAATCTCTGGACTACTATTGACAGAACCCGCTTACACTGCCAAGTCTAGACCCTCGACAGCCTGGGGGTGAGGGGACTCAGAACTTACATGCAGAAGCACATTATGTAGGGTCCACCTCCAGCCCTGAGAACTGGGTGCCTTGTTGACCCCAGCTGCCACACTGGCCAGTGGCAATACAGCCTTCATGAAGGGAAAGAGAAACAAATGCCATACAGTACCGGGGCCACTTGCACCACTTGCAGTTGTATGTGCTGAGGCTGCTGAAGACCCGATGTGGACTGTGACACAGGGATATACTGAATTCTCTGGTAGTCCCCTTGTGGTGTTCGGTAATCTGTTGTTAGGGTCTGGGACAGTTCTGTCATGGCTTGGGTTAGCAGGTCCGTTGTCTAGAAAAATCACAAAAAACACATTAGTTGGTAACGCTACTGCTTGTAGCTATTTCAGTGCTCTTAAATCCTACAAAAATTTAGTTTCTCTCACTGGTGGACCATGGAACTACAAATTAGCCCTGAGCTCAGATAGAAAAATTCCAAAGTTGAAAAGATGTTGGAAGATTACCTATGTATCTATATCTATATCTATCTGTCTGTGTCAGGCCCAGTAGGGTTACCCTAGAGGTTCTGACAATCTCACAGTGAATGAGCAGCACTGAAAATTTCTTGCTAGCCTTTTACAGAGAGTTTTGTAAAACACTGACTAGGAGACCCAATCATAAGCATAATGCCTTGAGAAAACTGAAGGATAATGGACTACATTCGCAGCCAATTAAATAACAAGATAGAGTGGCTTTGGCACTGAAAGCTATGAATGAAAGTTCCTGAAGGAGATGAGAGGCTCTTACCAGTCACACACTTACCACCACAGTCTCTCCAGTGGCACTATCTGTAGTTAGAACCGCTGGGGTAGCACTGATCACAGCTGTCGTCAGTGGTGTATGTAAGGTGTTAGGGAGCTGGGCATACTCTGGATGCTTCTTTCGAATATGTTGTACCATCTTGGTCTGAAAAATTATGGCAAAAACCAAGAATGATTACTAGAATTAATTATTTTCAATCTTTCTCAAATATGAAAACCCTCATTTCCATTATGCCTTAAAATAAAAATGGGAGCGACGTTGACTGTGCCTGCCCTTCTTAAGGCAGCACAACACTGGGAAAGGGAAGAAAGAAGAGGCTGAAAAGAAATTAAAGGCTCACGTGACCCCGCACCATCAGGCAAGGTCAGAATACCTCACAGTATCCCCTAATCCCACCAATACCTGTAGCAATCAATCACAAGCCCCCCCCAGCAAAAATGACCCCCTTCTCAAGAACTATCATTTCGGTTCCCATGTAGTAATTCTGTAAGCCTGAGCTCACAAACTATGAGCCCAGAATATTCAAATATGAGACCTTCAGCAGGCCAAGGGAAAAGGAAACCAGTCGAGTGCTCAGGCTATCAAATGATGCTAATTCTGGGGAAAGTCCACCATATTCTCTTCCCATTCTGTGCTTATGGTCTCTGTTCCCAGGAAACAGCTCCTAAAGTAGGAAAACACCTCCGCTAGCCCCCCATCAATTCAGAAGAAGCCATCAGAGCATCTGGATGAGATGCCATCTTCTCCTTTGAGATTCCTTCAGTAGTGGTCTTGATTCGGATTAGGTCAGAAGCCTTTGCCATACCTTGCTGCTGTACTGTTTGGAGCAGTGAGGGCAGCAGACGGGAGGGGTAGCTATGGTGCCCGTGAGCTGGGTGTGGGTGCTCAGCATGGGGTCTGGTTCTCCGGGGCCAGCAGGACGAAGCTTCCTAATGCTGGGTGGGAGCTCAGCCCCTGGATGGTTCTTCAGAATATGGGCTTTTCGCTTGCTGGCACTTTTATAAACCTGCAAATTCAAATGCTTTGCCATGAAAGCAGTACACAGTTCCACTTTCTTGCTTAAAGCAAACTAACAATTTCATTACAAGAAAATGAAAAGTACTCATGTAGGCAAAAATAAAATATATTAACAGATATATTGAAGGATAATAAGGATATAAAATAAATTAGAATAAAATAATGATGTAATATAAATATGCTAGGCATCTTCCTTGAATTTATATATCTAAGTTAGTAACAGTAAAAATACCCTTTATCCTAAAGTTTAAAAGGTGGATATACAGTCATAGAAAGAGAATTGTTTCCAAGGCCAGTTGTTCATCCTTTAGTCTTTCTATGAAAGCTCTCATATGATGTATGTCATTGACTACCAGATGCCAAAGAATCTTCCAAAATGGCAAATCTAATAGCAACAAGACCTGTAGTGGTGACTCTATGCTTAAAAAAATATTTCTTACTTTTAAGCTGACACAGCTACATTGTAAAAGAAAACAATATTACAATGAAACAATAGATGTATATTCTCTTTCTGTCTTTTTTGTAACTGCCCAAAAATAAAGAATGGAATAGTACAAATAGAGTACTCCACCACAAAACTTTTTCACATCCTACTCAGTCTTCTAGAAACCCAAAATCTACCGTGTATTTTACAAGTAGGATGATAAACACTCTCATTCTAGAGCTTAGGAATTTAAAATGAATTCATAGGCCGGCCCTGTGGCTTGGTGGTTAAGTGCGCGTGCTGCAATGCTGGTGGCCCGGGTTCGGATCCCGGGTGCGCATCGAGGCACCACTTCTCCGTCCATCCTGAGGCCGAGTCCCACATACAGCAACTAGAAGGATGTGCAGCTATGACATACAACTATCTACTGGGGCTTTGGGGGGAAAAAATTAAATAAATAAAATCTTTAAAATGAATTCATATACTAAGCTCTTGGTAATAAGCCTCTTCTTTTCTAACTAAAATCACAGAGCAAAGGAACAAAACAAAGTCAACTAATTCTTAAGAAAAAAATTTTGGCTCTGCACTTCTAGCCCTTTCTTATCTGAACGGAAAACTACTGAGAGACAGGGAACCATCTGTTAAGAGTAATTGCAAGATCCTAATATATATTTATACATGCAGAAAAATTGGCTCTAAGCAGGGCTCCCACAGAGGCACAGCAGAACGAAGAGTCCTTTTACCTTATCACAGTACTGACAGAAGTAATCACGGTTCGGTTTTATGATGGGTAGAGTTAACTCTGGCACCTCTTCTATCTTCATGTCTGGGTGTCTCTTTGATAAGTGATTTACCTAAAGGGGAAAAAATAAAATGAGGAAGAGACCCTATTACCAACCAATGCATCTGATATTGACTGCTAGAAGCTAAAATTCTCTGCAGCAATGCCCCAAAACAATAAGGCATTTGGGCAGAACCAGCATTACCAGGCCCATCTGACACCAAAGCATTAACAGTCACAGTTAACAGGAGTTAACAGTAAGTAATTCAGCAAATTCCTGAAGGTGAATTGGGTCACTGTGGATCCCATTAACTGTCTTTGCCTAAAAGAACTGCTGTTGCAAAAAGGAAAATAATACTAGCGTGAATTTCTTTGGTGAATTCTCCTGATGAAAACCTGCCTTTCATTATTTAGTGCCCTAGCCTCAAGAGGACATTGAATGAGATACAAACTAAGGTTCTGAATTTTAAATAATGCTCTATGACTTTAGCTCTTGGCAGAAATATGTTCTACAAAAACTGTAATAAGGTCAAAATGAATTGAGAGCAGTGAACTGGCTATCCTGGTGTTTCAGCTCACCTGGGTGCACATATCCTGCTTTCATGGAAAGTTCCCTTCTACTGCTGTTTCACATATGAAAAAGAGAGACATTCAAAGGAACAACTGGGGAGAAGGCAAAGACCTCACAAGAAAGTACATTCAGGAACACAAAAGAGAAGAAGGAAATAAAACACAATAAGAGCAGAGATTGAGAAGGGTAAAGCAAAACAAAACTAGTAATGAAAGTGATAGAAAAAGACCTCTTCCAAGAGGTCACCAGAAATGAAGTGTGGGCAAAGGAGGGCAGAGGGAGATGGGAAAGGAGAGAACCCCAAATTGGGAATTGTTTGACTCCATTTTATCCACTAGCCATTGACAAGACCTATTGACAAATTTAGCACAGAATATAGTACAAAAGCCATCGCCATGAACAGAAATGGGTAGGTTTGGAAGACGGCAGAACATGGAGCCATTCGGCACTGACCAGCATGCCTCGTCTCCGGAAGCCCATCATACACAGGCGGCACTTGAACGTGAAGCTGTCATAGTCAGTGGACGTGATCCGAGGCTTAAAAGTCTTGGAGCGGCTGATGCGGTCAGCTTTCTTGGCCTCCCTCTCAGGATTATGCATCCTTTGCATATGTTCCCGTAGTTTGTCTTTTCGCTATTTAGAGAGAATTTTTGAAAAGGCAGGGGGTTGAGGAGTAGGGGTAGAAAATTTTTAATTGGAGGGATAAAAAAGAAATCAATACAAGTTAGCAGTAACCAACCTACCAAGACGCATCCAGGTTGCTAGAGTGCTGGAACATACAAGGACATGGCAGAAGTGACTGGGAATTACTCTGTTCACTACCAAATAAGGGCATTCCAGTGGGCCTTGGTTTAAAATGACCATTCAGTTTGAAAGATACATAATGACTTTTGAGAAGAAAAAATTTACTTTTTTGTAGAGGAGATCAAAGGGTACATGGAATAGTTTGGTATTAAGAAATACAAGACAAATTCATAATGAAGGACAGGTAATACTGGCTTTACAAAGCCATGTGTATACTCAATTCCCACACATTTTAACAAACATAATGATATTCCTCTAAATCCCAAATGAATTTAAGTATCTCTCATCTTATGGATTTAGAAGTTCAAGTAAACAATTATACTGTCCACTATGGATGGAGCATACAGTCTAGGTCACGGCTCTTAATTTGATGATCGAACCTAGTGATACACGTTGATGTGAATCTATAGAGAGAAAATTAGGCAGAGCCCATCCTGAATAAAAACCAGTTCCAAAAAATCCCAGCTCCCTTATCCAGGGAGGCTCTGCTCTTGGACATAGGATTAAACTGTTACTGGTCTTATAAAGATTTTGAACCTTTCTACCAGACCAGTTCTTCCCACTTTTCGGTGCAGGGGCTTTTTTTTAACCACCTCATTTTTCAGCACACTTATTTGACACTATTTCCTGAGGGCCCACCAAGTATCAGGAACCATGCTAAGTTGCAAGTTCCAGTGCCAGGCACCCCTCACCCACCTCCCTCTTCTGCTACAATGGAGATGACCCAACTGTTCTTTCTTCCTACCCCCACCCACCCTCATTCCTGGAAAGCCAAGGAGAGAATTTCATAGTTTCCTACTCTGCAGTAAAATCTGGATTAACAACACTGCCCTAAATCACAGTATTTGTCTTTAGTAAGCATACAATGATAAAGCTCTCCACCTCAGACCTCTGTTGCATTTGTACTTTTTCCTAAGCATCAGTATTCACTAATTTCCCCCCACCAACCCCTTTAAACAGACCAATTTATTTAACCGAATCATTACATAAATCCCAAAGCCTAATACTAATACTGATATCACACCATGCTATGCATGCAGTGACAAACATGTTTGTTGAATGCCAAACCTCCACAAAGCCTCTCCATCCTAACAGCTCCAAAGCCAAATTCATTATCCCTTCCTACTCTCTCTCCTCTTGCCGAAGTCTCGCTCTTGTATCAGTAGTGTTCCCAAACATCTAGCCTCGCAAGCTACAAATCTCAGTTCCTCGCTGCCCACCCCTCACCCTTTTATCCACACTCAAGGTCCTATCAGTTCTCCCCTAGACACTTGTCTGGAATATCGGCCCTCTTCTCCATGCTCACTGCCTGTGCCTCAGTTTTGGCCCATGAACGCCCATGGGTCACTTCACTGGTAGTCTAATTACCTAGCCTAACAAACTGGCTTAACCTACCTCTCTGGCTTCCTCTCACCACTGGCCTCTTACCATGCCCTCCAACCACTACCCCTCTCACCATCTCCTAAATATGGAATTGCCTTAGTCCCTGCTATTCCCTCTGCTTGGGGCATCTTTATCCCTCCCTCATTCCTCATCCTATCCCTTGCTCTAGCAGGCTAACTCTTCCCCACCTCTAGTGAATTCAAAAGTGTCACCTTATTTATCAAGTCCTCCCTATACCCCAAATCAGAGTTAATTCTTCTCATGGCATTTTATTCTTTTCTCTATTATAGTAGCAATAACACTTGTTTAATGCACATGTCTAATTTTCCCCTTAAACTGCGAGCTCCTTGAAGTCAGAAGGCCCTACCTTATCTTTACATATGCTGACCTCAGGAGCTTATAGTTAGTAGGACAATTACAATACAGTACAATAAGTGCTATGATGGGGTCACAGGCAAAAGGTCCTATGGGAATACATAGGCGAAGCACCTAACCCAGTGTGGGGGGATCAACAGATGCCCCCAAACAAAATGACATCAGCCAGGTGGAATGGTGAGAGAGTCTGAAAGTTTATTCAGGCGGGGAGTGGGAAGGAAGGCCCCTGGACAGACAGTATGCACACTGAAGAAGTAACCCAAGTCCTTCAGTGCAGCCAAAGCACAAAGCGGAAGGGGGACTGGGGCGGTAACTGGGAGCCAGGTCTTGCAGTGTCTTTTAAGTGATAAGCACTTTGGAATCTACCCATGTGAAGAGCTATTAAAGGGTTTTTCAGAAGGGACATGACATGAGATTTGTTCTCTAGAAAAACTACTCTGGTTATAGTCTGAAAAATGGATTGAAAGTATGTGGTGGTTTTGTACAGTGTCGACTTCGCTAAGGGGACTACATCTACATGGGTCCCCCGCCCAGTGTGGTTCCCGGTTAGAGTCAGCCCAGAGAGACTCACACCAGACTGGAGGGTGGAAATGAAGCAGCAGCTGTGATCCTCATCGGGTCAGACATAGAGGGGCCAGTGCACTCCTGCTTATCCTCATTGTCTTCCTGACAGCCAGCCCTGCTGGCCAGCTCCACATGCACCAGCACACACAGCAACACAGTCTTCCATGGAAAGCACCAGCTCTCCTTCATGGGCCCACCCCGCAGTTGGAGGTGCCTGGGTTCCCAGACTCCCAGGTAAGTTCCCATTTGTCCATCCTGACCAGGGCTTCCGAGGGTGCATTAGTGACCTTTCTCTGATCCTCCAACTTCTCCTATCAGACCCTTACTTCTTCATCTTTTCCTATAATTAAGTTCTTACTCCTATAAGAAAATCCCTTATTCCATAATGCTCATAGTGGGTTTGCTTCTCTGATTGAACCCTGTCTAATATACTGGGTGAAAGTAAAGGAGAAAATGGAAGCAAAAAGGTGTTTTTTTATAAGCCTAGGTGATAAAATGATATCTGGCACAAAACAGATAATCAAAAAATGTTGAACAGATAGGATAGATGGCCAACAAGTTAGCATCATAAGACAGAGATCTTTTTAGACATATTGGTTTTTTTTTAAATTAAGCAACAGAAAAACACCTAGACCCATTTATACTTTCCACATTAGAGGTCCCTACAGAATTCTCTATCATGCTATTATATATTGAAAGCCAATGAGATTATATTCCCTTACACACATACCACAAAACATAAGCTTTGAAAACTGCTTTCTATTTCTCTTTAACGTCTCCACATTATATATAAACACATCCTTTTAAAATTAGTTTTCCCCTCCCAAATCCATTTCTGATTCTTTTCCCGTTTCTATGACAGAATGACCTACAATCATGTTCAGTAGACTCTCTCTCAGTGATATCTTTGCAGAACCATTTGACTTCCCAATGAAGCATATTTTATTGTTTCACATTTATTTGTTTAACTCTTATGGCTGAGTCGCCCATGGATTTTTCTTTTGCTTCTTCTAAATTCCAGGCAGGTTACTGATACCTATTATTTTTTATTTTAATCCTTAAAGTCATTAACATTCCCCAAAGTAGTCTAAGCCCTCTTAATGTTCTACAGACTTCCCACCCCGTTAGATGACAGCCCTGCTGCCTTCAGGGCTCAATTATCAGGCTCAATAAAAATCTCTTTTTTGTGTGTGTGTGAGGAAGACTGGCCCTGAGCTAACATCCGTGCCGATCTTCCTCCACTTTACGTGGGACGCCGCCACAGCATGGCCTGACAAGCAGTGCATCCCTGCACGCCTGGGATCCGAACCCAGGCCGCCAGCAGCGGAGCGCACGCACTTAACTGCTACGCCACGGGGCCAGCACCTCAATAAAAATCTCTTGATTTGATAAGTAAATGTATTGTTCTCTTAGGAATTCCTCAACAGCAATTTACTTCTACACATTATACATTTGGATTCTTTTAGAAGATGCATTATTAATATGTTTGGGGATTTGAATTTATTATTTGGGGAAGTTAAGGTGAGTTTTTTCCTTAAATTTATCATAATAACTAAATCAAACATGAGACACAAACGCACCTCCAGTCCAGTTCTTCGTGAGCAGGTGATAAACGGATGAAATGAGCAGGCATTTGTCCTCAGCCTGACATCATTCCAGTGGCCATGAGAACAACCCTGGGCTGCTCCCTGGTTACATACCTTAAACTGCTTCCCACACGTCGAACACAGGAAATCTTTGCGGTCCGAATGTCGGAGCATGTGGAGTCGCAGTTTGTCAGGACGACAGAAGGCTTTGTCGCACTCTGTGCACTGGTAGATCTTCTCTGAGTGGAAGCTTCGCACGTGTTTTTTCACCTGGCAGTGAAGACAGAAAAAGTCAGGGGACTTGGGCACCAAAGGAAATGACAAAATGCAGTTTATGATCGCTAGAGGGAGCCAAACACACTCTCAAGGCTTTCCATCAACCTGGCGGTGTAATCCAATCAGATGTGATTGATAATTGGCCTCACCAACACATACTACCCCTGTCACAAAGGAACAGAACAAGTAGCCAGAAGGCCTTACAGATCTCGATCTCCCATACGACCTGAAGAGGAGGAAGTCTGGTGCTTGTTCACTCAAAGCCCTGATCACTTGGAAAACATTTTTCTTTTTTTTCTTTTCTTTTAAGATTAAAGGTAGAGTTTCTTTGTATTTAAATGAATCTTGCTAAAAATTATCTATAGGAAGACAAAAAACAATTCTTTTTCACTTTTTCCTGCCCCCAACATCTATAGAAGCAATTTAGCCCATTTTAGTAATTGGTCCTTTTACATCTGTCTATAGAATCAGATTCTGAATAATTAAAGACATGAATTAGATGATATAGAACACATTACCCATTTATGAGAACAACACCAGTGTCATTTCTCCTTAATTGGGACTTATTCCCTGTACTTTTAAATAACTTAAATAAAGGAATATGACCTTTGAACTGTCTCAGCCATAAACACCCAATGAAGAAGAGCTATGGATGGCAGCTAAGTAGTGAGTCATATCAAACTATTCCTATAAGACATTTTGCTTCATTATTTTGGGATTCTCTTTTGCCATTAGATTCTGCCTTAAAGCAACTTTTCTAATTGTTTGTGTAAAGTGAGAAAATTACCAAGACTCCCAACATTAGGAGAACTATGATTAAATCCTAGTCTCCTTTTGCTTTAGTAATTTAAAAAAAGAGAGAGGATATTTTTACCAGATATTTAGATTTAATTATTCATTGACTAGCATATAATAATAGCATCACTTGAAGGCCAAATGAAATCATGAATATTCTGGAATTTATCTTCGCCCATTTTGCTCCAGAATATAGTAAGGGGAGGAAGTCAGTGTTTGATACAAAAGTATATTATATACCAACTTTCTCTTTGTTTCCTTCCAAAATGCATAATCTTAGTAAAGTAAAACAGGAAACCGCAGTGGTAGGGAGGAAATGTTTCCAGGCCAGGAAATGTGAGTATGTCTTCCACAGGCTCTTTATTTTTTTTTAATTAATTTATTTTTTTTGGTGAGGAACATTGGCCCTGAGCTAACATCTGTTGCCAATCTTCCTCTTTTTTTTCGCTTGAGGAAGATTGTCACTGAGCTAACATCTGTGCCAATCTTCCTCCATTTTGTATATGGGACACTGCCACAGCATGGCTTGATGAGTGGTGTGTAGGTCTGCGCCCAGGATCCAAACCAGAGAACCCTGGGCCACTGAAGCAGAGCGCGCAAACTTAACCACTACGCCACCAGGCCAGCCCCCAAGGCTCTCCGTATTTTATGAGTAATGGATATTGGCAAGGATAAAGAAAGACTTTAAAACTTATAACCAGATCTGGGTATTTATTACTTGTAATACAACTTAAATGTTTACATGCCAATGTCTGATTTGGACACTTAAGGGTCATAATAATCTTTTGTTTAGCAAAAGTAGTTTGACTAAAGAAAAAAAAAGTAGTTTGACTGAAAAAATATTATTCTCAACTATAAAGTTGTTTCAAAGAAGGGATGAAAATGCAGGTGATAGGCAGTCTCAATTTTCCAAAAATCAAAATTTCTTTTACCAAAAGAAGGCAGTATATAAGAACCTCAGTAATAGACACTCACCTGGATAAAATCTGGGAAGCGTTTTTTACAAGTTGGGCAGGTGAAGTAGCCATCATTGATATGAATAGCCACATGATCTTTCAACAAATCAAGGCGGTCAAAGGATTCTGGGCAAAAAATGCAAGAGTAAGTCTTCTGGTCCGAATGGAGCTTCATGTGGCTCTCCAAGGAGGCACTGCTGATGAAGCCCTTGTTACAGAGGTCACAGGTCAAGGGGCAGCTCCCCTCCCGCCCGTGGAAGCGCAGGTGTTGGTCCAGCTTGTCCTTTTCACGAAAGGCCTTCCCACACTGCAAACATTTAAAAGGCCGGAAGGACTTCCGAATAAACAGATGCTGAAGAGCTGCGTTCTGAAAGACACACACAAATACGATTATTTAGTGAGGAAATTAAACATGCCAGCGGCTCAAACATTTATAGAGAAAGAGGATGATCTCTGCAATCACAGACTTTCCAGAGAAATTAAACTCTAGGACACACAGTTGAAGGGAGATTTTTCTGGTGAAGACACTAAAAATGAATCCATCCTCAAAGAAATTCTTCTTGAAAAGACAAACTTTTTTGTGTTTTGTTTTATGTCTATGTATGTATGTTTTCTTTTGAAAAGATTTAAGTAACATTCAAAACAATATTCCCAATAGAGGACTTGTATAATAAAACAAATCCCAGAATGGAGTAGAATCAAAACTGAAGATGGAAGAAATGACTTGGGATAAGTCTCACACGCATGAAGGAGGTTGGAGCAAGTCAGCCAGATGTTACTTTTTGAAGTCCTTGAGAAAAAGAATTAAGCTTGATTAAATTGTTTAGCAAAAAAAAAAGATAATAAAAAGAACTAAAGGGTAGTACTTAGGGGCTGAGGCAATGGATACGGGGTTTCTTTTGTAGGTGATGAAAACGTTCTGGAATAAGATAGTGGTAATGGTTGCACAGCTTTGAGAATATTCTAAAACCACTATAAAAGGCTGAATTTTATGGTATATGAATTATATCTCAATTTAAGAAAAAGAATTGAAAGAGAAAAGAAAGGATATGTATTTATGTGAACATGTTTGTTCATGAGACAAGACATATGAGCACACATCATACAGGAATATGTGCATTTAATCAAGTCCTACTTAGGAAATGCAGGGGACAAGGTCTGAGTGCAGCTAGTTAGTTCCATTGGTTAGAACGCCATGCTAACAAGGTTAAGCTTATCACTCTGTTCCCTATCTAGACCAGTCAATTATGCTCTTTTTTTTTGAGTCACAGATTGCACTTCTAATGCTGATTAACCATCTTGTAAATTCATGCAGTTGTTATAGGGAATCCAAGAGAGAATATGGATACTCAGTGCAAATTCATCACTACTACTGGAAAAACAACTCATGCTCTAAGAGCAGATCAATAAAATCATCTTTCACACAGAGACTACAGAATCAATATTTTTGTTATGCTGTAATGAAGACTCATTCAGAAGTTCCTCAAAATACTAGGGGGAAAGCCCTAGAAAACTATTAGGGAAAAAAATCCCTCAGAAAAAATATATCTGTGAATGGGTATGCTTATGTAACTATAAGAGAATGGAAATTGAAGGATTAATGGAGATCTTGTTTTTGTTTTTTTTTTTTTTAATTGTGGTTGATCTCTTTTTGTAGCTTTATTTTATTTTATTTTATTTTATTTTGGTGAGGAAGATTAGCCCTGAGCTAACATCCATTGCCAATCCTCCTCTTTTTCCTGAGGAAGATTGGCTCTGAGCTAACAGCTGTATCCATCTCCCTCCATTTTATAAGTGGGATGCCTGCCACAGCATGGCTTGATAAGTGGTGCGTAGGTCCACGCCCAGGATCCGCACCTGCGAACTCTGGGCTGCCAAAACGGAGCACTCAAACTTAACCACTACGCTACTGGGCTGGCCCCATGGAGACCTTAATGCATTATTCGTGTAATGAAAAAAGTACAGTGAACAATCCTTAAACTCTTAATTTCAAATTACTTATAAGCAGCAACTTCTAAACTAAATTTAATGTGAAATAATCATTTAGGAGAAAAGCAAAATTAGGTTTGATTTAGTGAAAATTCTGAACATAGTTACTATGTAACAGAACACTTCCTCCACAGGGCTTCTCAACAGGCTAGGAGAGAGATTTCACCTACTCATTTATCTTAAGTAGATATTTGGCAATTCTGTAGTCTCCCCAAGTTGACTGGGGCAGCTTCAGGGTTGCATCATATTTTATTCTCCTTTGTATCTAGAACCCTTAAAAAACTACTTAACTCATAGGAAGTGTTCAATAAAAGTTTGAGAATTAATGAAATATATTACATATGAAAATCAAACAGAATTATTTCAAGATTTTTTCTATAGCATCTGCAGAGATCTTTAAGAACAGACCTGCAAATCAACCACAGAGCTTTCCTTCACTTCATTATACTGCTCAGTAGTTACCTAATCCTTTTACTCTATCTGGACAGATACTTCTTTTACATAAAAGCTCTCACTATTTTGGCTACTGCCAGTACTTTATGGAAATATTGCAGATAAACAAACGCCATCCTGAGGTTCAGAGACTCAAGAATTAGAGTGCTTTGGCATGTAAGAATCCTCTCCTTTACCCAGCACAGTGAAGTTTCCAAGGGCAGACACAATGTACAACAATTGATCGTGGTCACACTGGGGATTCTATTTCTCCTCGGGTGCCAAATCTAGAACTCAGTTTCGTTTTGGTCCATTATGCTAATAAGTCTTCTGTCATTTCTGATTAGTATGAGTGTCCTCAGACACTTGATGTAAACTGAGCAGACACCTGGCTCCACTTTCTTAGTTCTGTCGACAAACCTTGTTCTTATCGTCGTCTTAATTTCCATGGAGCCCTGAATGTTGTCTAAGTACTCAAGAACTAGATTGTATTTCTCTGATCTAATGACCCTAACGTAATCCTCATACTACCAGGGAGTGAAAGTGCTGAAACCGCTCCCACCCCTTGACCACTTGCGGGTCATTTCTACTCTAAGGCATCTTCTGTAGTTCAGAGCTACAATTGGTAGACATTTCTGGAAAAAATCATGAAAAATGGTGGATGCTGCACAGCTGGATCCATTATGTCTTCTGATCCCTGGGTTGCAAGCAGTCCACCACATCATACCACAGGGTACACAAGCTACTCTGAGGCGCCAACGTGGTACAGCTGCTAAAATCTGGGAGGAGGGATTCAGCTCACGTTGAAATGAATTCTGAAACAACACTCTTCGCAGACAGAGACCACAAATGTTCCTAAAGTTTGATATTAACAGCTAAAGGAACCCAAATTATTGATCAATTTTCATGTTATTTTGATCCTGACGCTAAAAGGAATGTTTGTTGGTTGCTGTTTTTTTAAACAACTATTCTCTGGCCTGTTTTCTGCCCAGCTTTCAAAGCCTGTGCTAGGCTAGCCCTGCCCAACATATCTCACTCCCCACTATCCCTCAACGGGCGCCCTACGCTAGGGTCAAGCTAGTATGTGCTCTGTCCCCAAACCACACCAAGCACATTCCTGTGTCTCGGCCTTTGATCCTACAGCTGCCCTCCTCTCAGTCTCCCTTTTTCCTGTCTCTCTTTCAAGAACCAGTTTAAGTATCACTTCCTCTATGAACTAGTCCATGACTCCTTCATCCTTCTTCAGCCTTTCACTCTTCCAAGTGCCTATAGCAATTATAGGCTATACTTTTAAATTTAGCGCTTAACTGTAAGCCACCTTACATTAGCATTGTCTCCCTAATTACATTGTAAGCTCCTATTAGACAGGACTCAAGTGAAAATTCTATTGTGTACCTAGCACAGTGCTGAAGATATAGTTAGAACTCCATACCATTCCATAAGTGATTCAAATTGTTCTAGAGCTGGAAGGGACCTTGGAGATCACTTAGTCCTGCCCTTCATTTTGTGTATGAGGAATCTGCAGCCCACAATTTACTCATTGATCTATTTGAAAATAAATTATCGTTACTCATTAACTAATTTGCATTTACTGTAGCAACCAAATCGTAGTGCCCACCGGGATTTAGTAAGTACAGGTTGCAAAGAACAGCAGGTCAGGCAAACACTTAAATAACATTCTGTTATGTGAAACACAGGAAACAAACCTACCTGCAGCTCCAACTGAGCAGGCAGCATTAGAGGAGAGAAAAATAGTTACATTACCAATTGGATTGGAAGACTTCCCTTCAGTTGGTCATTACCAATCTGGATAGAAAAGATGAGAAAATACATAGCCCTAATTTTTAGAATGTGTGAGAGGAAAAAAAAAAAACAGCTCAGCTAAGACTGACCTCCAAAAGCCACGTGCACATGGCTTTGGCTTTGACACCTGGAACTTTGTACCAAAACCAGCAACCCAACTCACTTAAGAACAAAAGTACAATTACAGCCAGATGAGGCTTGTACATCCACAACTTCACTACACATGTGGGCTCTAGTTTTTTCCTTCAGAAAAATTAAATTTAAGCATTTCCCTGGACTTAGTGAAAAATAAGAATGGCCGAAGCAGAAGAGACAGTAACTGGGCAAGAGAGTGAAATGCAGACTGGGAAACAATGTAGAATGATGGATTGGATGGTATTAATTTATAGCTTTTTGCCTCTCTGGTCTATATTTACGCATGTTTACGTATCCTTTTGAAATAATACACATGGAGCCAAAAGTTTTATATGTAAAGGCCATAAAGGCCTGTAAGTGCTTAGTGCCCTTCAATGCTACCATATAGCTATAAATGTTGAAATGTATGTTTACATGAAGGCATGGACTAGACTATTTTTCAAGGTCCCTTCTAGCCTATAAGCAAATGAGACCAAAAGAAACATAAGCTAAAATGATCGTCCATCTAGAAATTGTAAAGCCTGGGAAGTTATATGAAAAATCTCTTTCATCTACACATTAAGTACTAATAAACATGCCCTGCTGCCGCAAACCCGGGTTTAAGTAACTGTTTTCTAGATGTAAACAGTCAGCACAGGGCACTTATCCCACAAACCGTATTGTTCTCCACATGCATGCCCTGCAGCTCCTAACTCAGGCTCAAATGCTGTCTGTGAAATAACAGGAAAACACAGCTGCCCTGGAGCCAGGGAGGCCGGCAGCCTCATGGCCGAAACTCAAGCCGCAGGCCACACAGCGAGCCACTGGCCTACTCCCGAAACTAGAGCTTCACTTCGAGCTGTCCCCTGGCGTGTGGGTTGCACCTGCCATATCATCTTGGACACTTGGCATTAACCAGTAATGACGTTTGCCAGTCTCCCCTCCGAAACTGTAGATAACCGATTCAGCTACCAAAATTAAGCTGAGAGCTATGATTAGGCACAGATTAGCCTGGCTTAAATGTAAATAATTATTATAATTAAATGTACTTATTTCTCCATTTCCAATCTGTGAGTTTAGGGATCCAGAGAGCTATCCTATTTTAAATATACTAGTCCAGAAGCTGCCAAAAGCCAGGCTTCTGTGTCATCACTAACTTAATCGAATCTAGGACCAGCCATTCCAGCCTGCCATAGGACATAAAAACGTTGAGAAATAGTTAATACTTTCTTTCAAAATAAAGAGATTGAGTATGTAATAAGCTAGACGAAAGATTTCAAAGTGGATGGTGAGTAGGTTGGAAAACATAGCACCTGAAAAGCTGGTTGACCAAGGAAGGGCAGCGCCTAGTGAGGGAGGAGCTCTGCTTCCCACTTACTCGGATGCGCTTGGCTCTGCGCATGTCATCGGGCGTCAACGTGCTCTGGGTGGGCAGGACACTCTCCTCGTGCTGGGGCTGCAGGTGGAGGCTGTGAGTTTCTGGCTCATGCTCCAGAGAAGACTGGGTTTCTTGTGGCAGCTGAGGGATTGGGAGAGTGGTCTGTTCTGGTTGATCCAGCCCATTCAGAGTAGCTGGTTCAGCCTCATCAAACTGTTCCTTGGTGGAAAAATGTAGCAGGTCCTGAAATTGCAATAAGCAGGAATCATTTCCCTACCTAGAGAGAGACCAGTGCTAGGAGGACTGTCAGCTAAGATTTAGAATTGCTGCTTATTTTTTATTATTATGTTTTGTGTGTGTGAGGAAGATCAGCCCTGAGCTAACATCCATGCCAGTCCTCCTCTTTTTTGCTGAGGAAGACCGGCCCTGAGCTAACATCTATTGCCAATCCTCCTCCTTTTTTTCCCTTTTTCTCCCCAAGGCCCCAATAGATACTTGTATGTCATAGCTGCACATCCTTCTAGTTGCTGTATGTGGGATGCCGCCTCAGCATGGCCCGACAAGCGGTGCATCGGTGCGCGCCCGGGATCCGAACCCGGGCTGCCAGTAGCGCAGCGCGAGCACTCAACTGCCAAGCCACCGGGCCGGCCCCACTGCTTATTTTTTAAATGACTAGAGTCATTATGCTCAGAAAAAATATTCTCCTTCTGGGAAAGTTAATTAGGTGACTATCCACAGAAAGCAAAAACAAGAGATATTCCAGATCACTCATAAGGGAAAGACTGTGACAGGACTGTTCTGGAATATGGTAATAATTTTAATGGTTTAAACTAATTAAAAAGAGTCCCCCATAACATCTCTGGACAATTTCAAATCTTTAGGAGAGTAAAGTTGGTTTGTCTTCTAAGTAAAGTTTGAAAATACGTTTTTTTTGCCTTTCTCTAGTCATACTTTAACTAACAGGCAGCAAAGCACAGACATGACAGGACTGTCAACCTCTGAAAGGTATTTGTATTTAAATCCAGTAATAGTTCTGTGAAGCCCTCTAAGCAAGCATCAAAGCAGTAGCTCTTTCCCATCCTCCCAGTACCTGTGTCCCATCATCACACTTTTCCCCGTTTTCGCTGGTTATTTCCAAGCGGATAAATTTTGGAGGACGCCCTGGCCGTCGACCTGGGCCAAATCGCCTCTTGCCTCGTCCCCTTCCTCTGCCTCTTGCTCTGGGGACAAGAGATTGGGTTATAAATAGTCATGGTTACATAATACTCCTTAACAAATATTTCTCGAAACCATCCTGGCTAACCCCAGGTCTTGATTTCCTCTCACTTTATTACTTTCTCTGATTCTTTCCTCTAATGGAAACAATTGTTTTGCTAATACACACTTCCTAAATTTCATCTTTGCCCTGTATATGGCTCAAAGAGATGTCTTAAATTACTCAGAAAAAAGGAGCTATAAATATTCCAAGCACTGACACCATTTTGCTACTGAAAATTCTGAAAGCACAAACACATCTCTGAAATGATGTGAGCAATGCAGATAGGACAGAACACGCTAAGCCTTGGAGTGTGTTCCTAGAGACCAGATTCCATTCCTTCCCTCTTTTCCCCTTGCCTCACCACTCATTCCTTCCAAGAACGCTGGCTAGATTCAAAAGAACTTTCTTGTTTTACTCTAAGCTTCTGGAAGGTCAGATCAAATTTCTAATTCAACTGTTCCATCAACATGCCTAGTAAACACCAAATAAATTGTATTCCCTTTAATAGGTTTCTAAGATACAAAAATTCCTTAATAAAAGGGACTCAGAAAGTACGTCATGAAAACCTCTTTTAGAAGATGTGTGTGGGAATGTGTATAAAATTAATCTTCCACTCATCTATTTAACACTTCAACAAAAATTATATATTTTTTCCAGAAACTTTTAAAAGACTCTTTACTATAGAAAATTCTGAACCTAGGCAAATGTAGAAAATAACATAATGAGCCTAATGTACTCGTTACCCAGTTTCAACATTTATCAACTCATGGCCAATTTTATTCCATCTATATCCCCACTACTTTGCCCACACACATACCCATTAGATTATTTTGAAGTAAATCTCAGACATCATTTCATCTGTAAATACTTCAGTATGAATCTCTAAAACATAAGGACTCATGTACAAATATATCCTCCAACCTCACTAGCATCTCCAACCCAATCCTTCTGTCACCTTTTTGCAGTCCTATGTCCTCTTGAAATTTTATCTCCCCTTCTTCCACACATAAACTCCAAAGCCATTCATTGTAATCACTCCCTTGTACGTGCTTGTTTCCCATCCCCACTGCTGTTTCATTACTCTTGCTATGCTGTATGCTCTTGGCAAAACCACGACCCTGTGCACTCCTTTTCCCCGCCTGCTCTGCCCTAGCACTCTTGCAGTGATGGAAGCTGGAGAACAATGCACAGCCAGGCAAGTGGTCTCACTTTAATCTCATGACCACGAACCTCAAGTGAGCTCTTAGTGTTGCAGGCAATCATACCGTACTGCCCCTAGAACATTTACTTTCTCACTTTCCTAAATGCCATTTCACACCATCTCCTCTCTTTCCAAACCCTATAAGAGTTGGCAACACTACATCTGTCCCACTGATACTACCCTATTCCAAACCACTCTCATTCCTGACCTGAACTACTGAAATAGCTTCTAACTAGACTCCTTGTCTTCACTCTTGCTCCAATATAAGCTAAAGTGCTATTTTTTATTTTTATCCAGTGATGTTGAAAAATTTAATTCACATCACAATGCTCCCTGATCAGAACCCTCTAAAGAATTCTCATCATACTTAGAATAAAATCCAAATCTCTTACCATTACCCATAAGGCCTTACATGATCTGCCGCTGGCTACAATTCTATATAATTCCTATATGATTCTTCTTCATCTATCTTTTTGGTATAGTGGAATTAAACACATGATTCAGTTTGATAAAGGAATCCTACTACTGAAAAAGTTTGAAAATCAGAGATGCAGATTATTTCAAAGGTGTATGCTATCTCAGAATCCCTATTTCAGAATCTCTAGTTAAGAGAGATTTAACTAAGGTGAAAGGATCTCCCATTGCTGGGTACTGGTTTTGCTGGAAAAGGGGTAAATAGTAAATAAGGACAGGGGAAAACAGGAAACGACCGATTAGAGATTTCCCTCAGCAGCCTACCTAGGTGTGTGCGCACACACACAGAAACACTCATTAGTTTATAGACAATATAGAAATGATTCTGGACCTTTAAAAAACTAACTTTGTGAAAACTTCCCCCTCATTATACCTGCTAAACACATCCAGTTTCTCATCATGAGAATTGAGATGCTGTTGCAACTGCTCTGAGCTTATAAATCGGCGGTTACATTCATAGCAGGGCCAATTCTTCTCTTGCTCTCGAAGAACTGCAGTCACAGGAGAGAAATCATAAAGGCTGATGATCAACAGACACCAATAAAACTCAAATGCCCAGTATCCCTGCCATTCTCATCACACTGTATCCCAGAGTTCATAAACATACAGTGCCTGCTATTTGCATTACTATTTTGCTATAAAATCAAAGGCTAAAGTTAGAGAGGTGGTTTTTAGGATCTTATTTTCAGTTATATTCATGTAAGACATCAAGGGGAAAAAAACCCTCTCCCACTCCCCAATACATACACACACACACACATACACACAACCTCACCACACTGGAAAGACAGAAAATGCTACAATGGAAATCTGTATTCAGATACCCTAGTGATTCGGATCCAAGTTTCATAATCTGAGGGTATATTTCATCACAAATAACTTGAAAGTCATTGCCCAATGTAATCACTTTAGCAAAATGTTCAGAAGTATCTACTATAGCTGATTATATGCATACCCTATGACCCAGCAATCCACTCCTAGATGTACCTCCAACAGAAATACACACATATGTTTGCCAAAAGACGTGTATAAGAATGTTCACAGTTGCACTCTTCATAACCGCCCAAAACTGGAAACAACGCTGTTGTATAATAAAGAATATGGCTGGCTTTTGTCCCTGGCTCCTGGCAAATAACCTATAAATCTTTGGAATTTCCCAAGTAATAGGAGTATCTTTGTTATTCATGGTGGTCTCTGACCATACCTGAGTTTATGCTAAAGAGATGACTCAGGATGGGGGCTGCCTGAGCCAGAAAGCCCAACCATTCGATTACACAGCTGGGGCTTTGAGCCAGGTGACATCAGCCAGGGAGGGAGCGGGAGCTGGAGAGCAAGTTCCATCATGTGGCCAGTGATTCAATCAATCATGCCTACGTAATGATGCCTCAATAAAAACGCTGGACACCGAAGCTCAGGTGACCTTCCTTGGTTGGTAATCATACATCAGTGTGCCAGGGAGGTGACACAGCCAAAGGACATGGAACCTTCACGTTTGGGACCCTCCCAAACTTTGCCCTAAGTAGCTCTTCATTTGGCTGGTCCTGACGTGTGTCCTTTATAATAAAACTGTAATCATAAGTATAGCACTTTTCTGAGTTCTGTGAGTCATTCTAGTGAATTATCAAGCCTAAGGGGGTACTGGGAACTCCCTAAATTGTAGCTAGTTGGTCAGAAGTGCAGGTGGCATGGGAACTCCTGAGCTTGGCTGGTGTCTGAAGGGAGGAGAGACTTGTGGAAGACTCTGCCCTTACACCTGTGAAATGTGACCTCACTCCAGGTAGTTGATGTCAGAATTGCACTGTGCAACCGAAATTTCCATCTACAGTAAAATAGATAAATGAATTATGGTACATTCATACAGTAGAATACCAAACAGCAATGAGAATGAACAAGTTACAATAATACACAACAATATGGATGAATCTCACAAACATAATGTTGAACAAAAGATGCCCGGAAGCCAAAAGTATATATATATCACATAATTCTATTTATATAAAGTTCAGTAACAAGCATATTGTATCTGTGGTATTGGAAGCCAAGACATTAGTTACACTTGGGAGTGAGGGGAAGTTGGAAGAAGGCACAAGGGGACCTCTGCGGCACTGGTCATGTTCTGTTTGTTGATCTGAGTGCAGGTTACACAGGTATGTTCACTTTGTGAAAATTCATCAAGCTGTATAATTTGTGCATTTTTCTGTATGTAGATTATACTTCAGTAACATTTACTTTAAAAACAAAGCCATGGGAAAAAAAAAAAACAAAGCCATGGGCCAGCCCCATGGTTTAGCGGTTAAGTGCGCACTCCACTACTGGCAGCAGGGGTTCGGATCCCCGGCGCGCACCGATGCACCACTTGTCCGGCCAAGCTGAGGCCGCGTCCCACATGCAGCAACTAGAAGGACGTGCAACTATGATATACAGCTATCTACTGGGCCTTTGGGGGGAAAAAAAAAAAACAAAGCCAATGCCTGCCTTGCTATGTCCTCAAAGGTGATTAAAACTAGATAGGGATCGTTCTCTGATCTAGGTTCTAATTTAGGATCTGGAGGTTTTCATTACATTAAATACTATTTTCCAGCACTCATGAAAGAAATGTAAATATGTCATTGTCATTTGATCCTAGAATTAGACAGAGATGTAGCTCTAAAAAACCTACTGAAATATCTTCTTAAATACACTGATATGAAAAAATTAGAGGTTGCATAAAGATGTAACATATACAATTTAGAATTCCTAAAGAAAATGTAAAAAAGTCCAACCACCTTTCCTTTCTTCCTCAGAAATGTCATGAATTTTCTGGTTCACGAATTCAGCATAGGACGCAGCATACCACACCTGCAAGAACCAAGCACGTGGTCAAACACTAAAGGACATCACCAGGTGTTCTCTGCACACTTACATTCTTTCTCCTGCTCACATAAAGCAATCCAGGCTTTTCCACAGCCCACGAAAAACAACCAACCAATCAAAAAAATCGCACTGTGAGCCAACCACCCCTTTAACACCAGTCTGCAGGTGGTCAGTCAGGAAGCCCATTTGCCAAGACACACTGCATGTTTTTTTTTCCTTTTTAAAAAACTATTTTTGTTATTAGAACAACTTCACAAGAGATAATATTAATAATGTCTTCATCTAAATAAAACATAGCCTCTTTTGATTCTTTATCTGTATTTAATGACAGGTTTTTACACAGCTGTAATCACAGTGGCTTCCACCCCAACATGTCACCACACGGCTCTTACTAGGGTCATCAATGACTATTTCAGGGCCGGCCCCGTGGCTTAGCGGTTAAGTGCGAGCGCTCCGCTGCTGGCAGCCCGGGTTCAGATCCCGGGCGCACACCGACGCACCGCTTCTCCAGCCATGCTGAGGCCGCGTCCCACATACAGCAACTAGAAGGATGTGCAGCTATGACATACAACTATCTACTGGGGCTTTGGGGAGAAAAAATAAATAAATAAAATCTTTAAAAAAAAAAAAATGACTATTTCAAATACTACCATGCCCTCCTGAGTCTCTTCCTCCCTCCTACCCCACTGGCTGCTCAGTCTTCTTGTCTTGCTCTTCTTTTTCTCCCTAACTTCTAAATATTGGTGTTCCTCACAACTTAGTCTAAGTCTGAGGCCTTCTTATTTTTCTGTAAGGTGATCATATCCATTTCCAGCCAGCTCTATGCTAATGACTCCCAAATTAATATCTCCATCCCAGATCCTCCCTCTCTGTTCCCTCTAGGCACATTCTACTGCCCACCTGATATTTTGGATCAGCTCAAGCTTAGCATGTCCAGAACTGAATTCTAGATGATTCCCTACTCACATCCCTTACCACTGCCTATCTTCTCCATCTCAGTAAATACTCTACCTTCCACCCAACTGCTCAGACCTGACACCTAAAAGGTGTCTTTGATTTCATAGTTTTCTTCTGTAATCCTTTAGCAAGAACTACTGATTTCCCAGATATTCTCCACCTCTGCTCCTCCCACCTAGATGCAGGCCAAGATGAGCTCTTGTCTGGATTATGACCTGGCCTTCTAATGAGCCTCCTCTTTTCTATCTTGATCTCTCCAATCCATTCTCCACACAGGAGCCAGAGTGGTCTTCTTAAAACACAATCAGATTTCATCATTCCCACGCTTAAAAGCCAGCACAGCTCCTTGTTTCAAAATAAACCTGAAATGCTCAATGTTCCAAAGGGCTTCATGGTCTAGTCCCAGCTCTTATCACTCTCCCTCCGCTACCCTTCAGCAAGAGGGCATTACAAGATTCTAATGTAGCCAGCTCTATCTTTGTTTATAATTATTTTCTCAGACTAGTTTTCTTTTTTTTTTTTTTAAAGATTTTATTTATTTTATTTTTTCCCCCCAAAGCCCCAGTAGATAGTTGTATGTCATAGCTGCACATCCTTCTAGTTGCTGTATGTGGGACTCGGCCTCAGGATGGACGGAGAAGTGGTGCCTTGATGCGCACCCGGGATCCGAACCCGGGCCACCAGCATTGCAGCGCGCGCACTTAACCACCAAGCCACAGGGCCGGCCCATCTCAGACTAGTTTTCAAAGATTAGGTTTACTCAGCCAAGAACATTTTTGCCATATACTGCCAGAAATATTCTATAAAATAGTGCAATTCTGTAACAAATGTCCCTATTTTTTAACTCCTCACATTCATTGTACTATATCCATATTTTTTGCTAATTTAAATTAATAAAAATAGCAACTCATAGCTGTTTTGGGGTTTTAAATTATCACCATTAAAAAAATTTAACATTTCTTTACTATTTGATTCTTCCTCCAAATAAGGTCTATTCCTGGTATTTGTCTATTTGTCCAGCTGGATGTAGTGAGGTTAGAAGAGGTGTACAACTTTCTCTCAGCTTTATACTTAAACCGTTTAATGTGTATTACAAATATTTCACCTATTCTGTTGCTTCCTTTTTATCTGTTGTTCTGGTTGTTCATTATATTGAACTATTATATTCTTATTTAATTGTTTCTGTCTATCTTTATCTTCACAGTTCTATCTACTGCTTATTTAAAAGAGAAAATAATCTCCTTTCTACAGTTAAGAAGTATTCACTTCAGTTTTTTCTTATCAAGAATTTATTGGGATAGATGGTGTGAAATGTGAATCTCGTTTTACATATTTTCTTCAGGGTTCATGGATTATCTAATTCATGGTTTCAAAGACACAGGTTTGGGATAGCTTTTGAACCAAGTCTAGGTCTTTGTTCTCCCCCTAAAGAGGTACCTATTTCTCACTATTACCACATTTAGGCACTGTGCAATTCAGTGTTCACGTACTGATACAATCATTTCTCACCTATTTTTCCTTTATATCAGGAAGCTATAGAGTATTTTGACTCCCTCTTTTGGCCATGTTCCTAACATAGCTTTAAAAACAAAAAAAAAAGGAATTTTCCTTTAGAATCACAGCAGAATTTTCATTATGTCATCAAGAATTAATATGTAGACAAATTCCTATAGAGAGTTATCCCGGAAAAATATATTCCTGAAATCAGAAGTGAGTGCATAGAATTCTTTGGGTAAAATGAAGTATTCAGATAAAGAAAAGAATGCTGAGTTCCATTTTACAAGATCTTCTGTTTCCTAACTAATTCTTCTTTAGAGTGTGTAAGTGATGTTAAGTGACTCCATCTTTAATCATTCCATCACAAATACCAGTCTATTACCCAAAACAGCTACTTCCGTACCCCTGAGCCTAACACCTTCAGGCAGGCCTTGGATAGACCCAAAAGTCAAACACTCTTCATTCTGTTTTACTTGTGGGATTACTATAGGTGTACAGTACACAGATCAATAAGTAAGTGAATTACAAGGAAAGGACCAATTTTGTAAGAATCTTACTTTAGGGGAAAAAAAGTAGGAAAAGCACTAAATAATGACTATTCCTAGCAAAGGCATCACTGACCCAGCACTGTACCTTAAGCTCCTGCTTGGGTTCCACATTCTTTATTGTTGTGTAATACACATGGTGGCCGTACTGGTAAGCCACCAGGTTCTGCTCCAGGTGATTCTGGGCTGGACGCACAAACATCATCCAGTTACAAAGGGTCTCATCAGACAACTCAAACCAGAGGTCCTCATGCAGGTCTCTGTCTTTCCTGTCCCCTTTATCAAGAGAAACCTGGAACCAAAGAGAAAGTAAAAAGCCACACCAAAAACAAATAAACAAACAAAACCTTCAATATAATATGCATTAATTTCATAATATACAAAACACTGCTCCTTAAATTAACCACGTACATATGCTGATTCTTCTCTTTGTATCTTAGAACGACACTGGAATCGTGTCTTGCCAAATGTAAACAGGAAAGGATACTTTCTGAAGACTCACCTGTCAGAGAATTGCCTGGCTAAACCTAAAAGTTAGCAACCTAACTGTATAGCTTCAGTTGATGTTTCATCATTAACTAACACATCAAAAAATGTTACAGGGCCGGTCCCGTGGCTTAGCGGTTAAGTTCGCGCACTCCACTATTGGCGGCCCGGGTTCGGATCCTGGGCGCGCACCGACACACTGCTTCTCCGGCCATGCTGAGGCCGCGTCCCACATACAGCAACTAGAAGGATGTGCAACTATGACATACGACTATCTACTGGGGCTTTGGGGAAAAAAAAGGAGGAGGATTAGCAGTAGATGTTAGCTCAGAGCAGGTTTTCCTCAGCAAAAAGAGGAGGATTAGCACAGACGTTAGCTCAGGGCTGATCTCCCTCACAAAAAAAAAAAAGAGAGAGAGAGAGAAATTTAAAAAAAAAAAAAAATGTTACAATAAAGCCAGAGAAAGGCAAGCAAAATACTCTCTAGTTCATTACAACTTGTTTCCTTTTGGGATTCAACTACATTCATTTATAATGTGTAGCCTGGTGATAGGTATTTCTCTTTACAAAATAATATTCTTTCTTAGAGATCTTGAGCATCACCAAACAAAATCTCCCCATGACAGCCTCCCCTGATTTCTCAAAAAGTACATCCCAAATATTCTCCCTTCCAAACCGCCCTTTCCTGGTCCTCCAGAGTGGCTCTCCAAGAAGCAGACAGCACAGGGGTTGGATAGAAGCAAAACTATCAAATGCAAGGGGCAGAGATCAGTATAAATATACTTTAACATATAGTGAACTATTCTTTAACAAAAGATTCGGCAGGACAGACCTGTTTCAAAAACCGAAAAGTGGTTTTCCTGAAAACATTATTGGCTCTTAGCAGATTACATGAGTCTACATAATTCTCTTTGTATTCCAGTCAAAATTAGTTTAAAAAAAAAAAAAAGCTGTCAAAGCCCCTATTATGATTTGAATTGTGTCCCCCACCCCAAATTCATATGTTGAAGCCCTAGCCTCCCAGTAGCTCGGAATGTGACTGTCTCTCTGTTGTTTAAGCCACCCAGACTCTGGTGGTTTGTTATGGTAGCCCTAGCAAACTAAGACAGCCCCTAAGAATGACACCTTTCGGAATTACTCATATAATGCCTTGGGGGACTAAAACTGCAATCTCCATTTTACTGGTGAAAGAGAAAAAGTTTCCATTTAAAACAATTTAAGCACAGAAAGAAAAATACTAGCAAACAACTGCTATGAAATTGAATTAAGAGACTCAGTAGGGAAATACGTGCCCCTTTAAAAATTATTAAGAAGAGTGAGTTATGATAAAGCACAAATCACCTTTAAATGAATATAACAGTCTTTCAGCTCGGACTCCCTGACGAGGGGTCCCTCCACTGGGCCAAACTGGGTGCGCTTGGGGATGCGCCTTTTGGAGAACACTCCTCCGAGGAACCTGTCGATGTAGAGGACCAGGGGGAGGCTCGCTCTCGCCCTCGTGAGCACAGGCCGGTTGGGGATGGGATGCAAGGGGCCATGCTTTGGGCACACTGAAGAATGTGCATTATTACACTCCTCACACCCTGCAAAAGAAGAAAATCTTGAAGTCAAATTCCTCAACAGGACTTAATCTCATGTAAAAAGTTCTAACCTGAAAAAATCCCCAAATCTAAGTTTTCAAGCCAAAATTCAATTAACTCTTACAATTACACTACCCATTCAATTGTAATATATTAGCTTTCATAGACCAATAAAATCCTATACTTTTCCTTTAAAAGCAAGCAGAATTAGTTTATGCCTGCCAAAAATAATATACAGGCTGTGACTTATTTCTCTACTGGATATTAATTTGAATAGTGGCCACTAAATTTACAAATCAATTATAACATGTCTGAAAAGAAAAAAGAAGAGCTTATTATGCTAAATATTGCAAAATCTGATGAGATAAAATAGGTGAATTTTTGGGGTGGGCCCGGTGGCACAGTGGTTAAGTTCACACACTCCACTTCAGCAGCCGGGGGTTCACAGGTTCGGATCCTGGGCGTGGACCTACGCACTGCTCATCAAGCCACGCTGTGGCGGCATTGCACATAAAGTAGAAGAAGATGGGCACAGATGTTAGCCCAGGGCCAATCTCCCTCAGCAAAAAGAGGAGGATTGACAACGGATGTTAGCTCAGGGCTAACCTTGCTCACAAAAAAAAAAAAAAAATAGATGAATTTTATAGTATGTAAATTATATCTCAATGAAGCTGTTTTAAAAAACCTGACACTACTGTTTAATCAGTTTCCTTAAAGGGAGTTACAGAAGCCTCATTGTCTGGGCATGTCTAACTCAAAGAGAAAAAGTGCTATACAGTTTGAGATTTCAATCCATATTGTGTGAAGATAACGCTAAAACGAATGAATTTAGCATCCCATCCTTCATTCACTAGGATGACACAATTAGCCCAGCCCTGATAGGACATATATTTTAGCTCGTTCTAGGAGTGATCAGTTTGCACTAACCGTCCACACTCACCCCAGTAGCACCCATCTGTAACCACCTGACAGAATTAGATGGATATAGCCACAAAACAGAGAAAAGGGACAGGACCACACAGAGATCATACGCATGACCCTTAACAAATTTAATTAACCAATCACATTTTATCCCACTCTGGCTGTGTGATGACCTGACTTAGGAAATAGGTATTTCAATTCCTACAATTCTCAAGTAATGGAGTTCTACTTTGTAATTATATTTATAAGATAAAGTGACTTTATGTGTATTCGACTAAGGAGTTGCCTTGAAAACTCTGAATTCAAGGAAAAACAAAATGTGGAAGTTCTCTATTGAATACAGAGCTAAACACTGGCCCCATGCAAATAGGCTTTACCACCACCACCCAGAAGGTCCCAGGAGAAATTCAGTGAGACCGCAAAGCTCTGAATAGCCTCGGTAACTCAAATAAATGAGATAAGAACTTTGCCACATAAACATGAAAATCGCTGGAGAGAAGCAATGATTCGGTAGACGGAGGCAGGACCCCCCAATCCCAAACAGGCAGTACAGAGAGCCAGTAAGTGCTGTGGTTAACCGTGGACACACTGGAGCCAGACCACCTGAGTTTGAATCCTGACTCTTGCAACAACGGAGCACGACCTTGGGAAAGCTACCTACCTCATAAGACTGTGGAGAGCATTAAACGAGTTAGAAAATGTAAAGCACTAGTGCCTGGAATATAGTAGGCATTTTTAAAAGGTTATTATGAAGAGAGGTAAAGCAGCAGAGCAAATTTGTTCAAGCTGACTCGGCTGAATAGTCTAGGACTCGACAAACTTCCCTCAGTGGTTTGGTAACTCAAGCTCTGGTGGCAGAGACTCGGGCTCGATGCCTGACCCACCACTCACCCCAGTGACACTGAGCAGGTTGCCCCGCTTCTGAGCTGCCACTCGCTCGCCAGTCACGTCAGAACTAAGGACAGCATGAGTGCCTCCCCGACAGGCTGCTGTGAGGACGGAGCGAGATGCCGCACGCAGAGCAGGGAGCAGCGTCTGCACACAGGACGCCCTCAGCAAACGTTACCCACGTTCCCGTGTGCACACACTCACGAGAAACAGCTCGTACTCACACAAGTCGTGAGGGTCAAAGGGCCGAGGTGGATCTGGTTCCCAGTCATCCAGGTCTGTGTCTTCACCATCTTCTTCCTCATCTTCCTCGGTATCCTCATCCTCATCCTCATCCTCTTCCTCTTTGGCCTCCAGTCTACCCATAGGGTTCTGCAGAGTTGCCAAAGGGTCTGACCCATCCACACTCTCAATTGAAGGTAACACCTGGTTATGCACTGGTAATGAGGCCTGGACAAAGTTTAATCAGAAAGTCAGCACACGTTGACTTCTAGTTAGCTGGTACACATGCACACACACAAAATGCAAGGTTTTGGTGGCAAACATTCTTCACACTAGCTCCTTTCAAGGCCCTGGGGAAATGATTTCCCTCTAGAGGCTGTAATGAGGAGTCTGACTTCATTTTTGCTCTTTCTGCCCTACATCTAGGAAGCTGATACAAAAGCCTGGGTGCTCCCTCCTTTGGCCCAGGCAGGAGTTTCAAACCCCGCGTGCCCGACCGCACGCCTGGGAACCCTCGCGCTGACCCCATCCCGTAACCTCAATAAAAGCCCGAGATTCTCCTTTCCTTGCTCTCTCAAGCTATTCAAACCTGCTTGAGAGGCCTGCCCTGTCTCCCCAGAGACTGCAAACATGTACGTAATAAGCCTTTTCACAACCTCTTGGTGCATGTGTGGTGTCTCTTGCAAATAAGACAAGGTTGGGTCACATATTGGGTTAATGCTACCTTTCTAAATATAGTGGCAGAAAATAAACGGTACCTTAAAAAGTTCTCTCACCTCCTAAATAAGTATCACGGAGTTACATACTACCCCAGATTCCTTTCACCCAATCTTAATTCTCTTGCCCAGTTAGCACCATAAGACATACTCCAGCCATGTTCCCTCCCTCCCCTTACTATTCAATACATAAAGCAAGGTTTTTAAATGCCTGCTCTTTTTCTTTATCTTTGCCTATGTTGTTATCCTTGCCTAGAATGCTCTTCCCTCACCAATCTTCTAAACCCTCTCACGTTCCAGTTTCTCCATGAACCGTCTCTGACTGCTCCAGCCTCCCTGACTCTCCTCTGTTCTGATCCCCACAGCAGGAAACTGCGCTCTACAACATCACTCAGCCTCTGCGTCAACGCTTCATCACCGCACAAGACAGCCCGAATCATTCCCCAAGAGCTCAGCAGCGGTTTCTGTGAAGTCAAGATCTCCCTGTACGTAATTCCGTGCATTGGTCAGGACCTACGACCTTCCTCTCGAGTGACACAGAGTAAGTGTAACCCTTCCGCCACATGAAGACAGTGCTTCAAATATTTCAAAACCAAAAGCCCCTAATTCATGCCATCGTTTTTCACATGGCCAATCTCCCAGATCCCTCATCATCCTGTTGTCTTCATTTATTCCTCAGTGGATCCCACATTTTTTATGAATCTAGCTTCAGATTGCACTAGCATTTACGATAGCCACTGTTCTATGCTGACCCATTTTGAACTTGCAAATAACTAAAATCCCTGGTTCTTTTTTCCTCTCATAGAGTGCTATCAAACCATTTTTCCCTTCTTCAGGACTTAAATAGCTGATTTTACTTAAATGGGGGATTTTGTACTTATCTCCATAAATATCATTTTATTACTTTCTCCGTTCTTCCAGTCTGCCAAGATCTTTCGGAATCTTGACTCTGACATCTCACCCGTTACCTGTCCCTCCCAGCTCTGTATCCATCGACAAACACCATCGACTTTTCAGTGAGTATGCATTTTCATGTGAGTCCATCTTGCCTCTCCAACTGCATCTCAGAGAAGTAGACCGTGGGCTTTGGAGTCAGACAGATTTGGATTAAAATCCTCGCCCCACAACTTAGCAAGTTAATATACTCCTCTGAACCTCAGTTTCTTTATCTGTAAAATGGACATAGTAATACACACCTCATAGGTTGTTGTGAGGATTAAACAAAACAACGTACATGAGGCCAGTAGTAGAGTGTGTGGCATTTAGTAAGTGCTTGGTATTAATAATAATAGATTACTATTATCACAAGTCCTTTAAGGACCGATATGACATCACATACTTCCTCTACAACCTTAAAAGACTGCTGAGCATGTGATAGGTATTCAGTGAGGACTAGTTTGTGAAAATATTTGGCCCTTTGGGAAATGACATCAATCCCTTTAGGCTTCTAAAGGCACTCTGCTGCTATTCACAGAAACATCCTTTTTCAATTGTGCATCTAAGTCTAAGAACTACTTAAACTCTCTAAAGAAACAGTATTGTCTGTATTTACAGAGCCTGACTGCTACAGCAGTGTAAGATCATTGCCCAATACTTGAAACACTCAGGTTCCAGAAAGCAGATCAAATCAGTTCCCTCAAATAGCATATGCGTGTTTTCACATGCATTCATGTAACCCAGGAGTCCAGACTTTGACATGGCACTCCACCTCTGGAGCTGAGGGCCTTGTAGAAGCTTTATACGGGAGGACGACATTCTGGGAGATGCCTCTGCTTCAGCTCCAATAAAAGCAGAATAAGATGCCCACGGAGGTGAGGACTCAACAGGAAAAGAGCAGGGGGTTTCTGGCAATGACACTGCATTTGCCACCTCCCCTCTGCATCCTCACCTGATCCTGCAATGAAGTTACTTTGTTTCCACTTGCTCTCAAGAGTGCAGTTTCAATATCACCCTTTACTCTAAGCCACTTATATTTTATGCCAGCATTAGTGATGAATGTTATCACACATTGAACAAACCAAAGCATATATCCACCTCTACTCCTCATAAATTCCTTATCTCTTTGCAGAGCCAACCTAAAAGAATAAATTTGGCAATTGAGAGTTATTCCAGCAAAGCTGTGATGTATTTTTTCCCAACAGATGCTGCTAGAAAGACTGGTTAGGCAAGGTTACCGCTGGCTTCTCGCCACTGCTGAGGAAGCTGACATTAAAACAGTACCAATAACCTTCTCCTTCCTCGCACTGGAACCCTCCTAAAAGAATACGGCAAAGACAAGACTTGACCCCTTCAGCATTATCTTGAAGGACTGATGCTAAAGCAGAGGTTGAACGCATACCAGAATCAGGCAGACTACTGTTGAAAACGGAGGAAAAGAAATCATGATAATCTTTTCTAGGTGAGAACTGTATATTTATGGACAGCAGAGACCTCAACACACAGTAGGCATGCATTAGAAATTTGTTTAAGTAACAATTCAAATTCAACTGACATGTACTGAGAGCTAGGCATGTATTTAAATTTCTTCGAGGCCAGAATTTAAGTGGCACAACTTAAACTCCCCTCAGTGGCATTGATGAATTCAGATTCTGACTCTGCCCTGCCTTTTCCACTACGTCACAAGGGCCCCTACGGAGTTAAGTCCATTCAAGGAGAGCAGCAGAGAAGGTAAACATCACACACACCTTGAATACCAGAGCGACAAGGTAACCACACCTGCTCAGGAGGCAACAGCCAGGTAGTAAGGTGGTGAGCAATGTGTGCCAATTTTACTTAAAGGAAAAGAGTGAGAAACAGAAATATTTTAATCCTATGGATTTAGTCATGCACAATAAAACATGGTAAGAGGAAAAAGAATTTGTTAAACCCATGAAACCCTTTCTCCTTCCCACTCAATATCACTCTCTGTAATTATTTCTGAAACTACATAATGCATTTCAGGATACAATTTATCTGAGATGTAAAATACGAAACTACACTGGACAGCAGCAAACACAACAGAATGCTTCTGGATTCCTACTGAGACCAATTATCAGTGCAGCATATTCCCTTCTCAGTGTGTGGGGAGCCACACATGTTCATTTTCAGAAACAAGGAGACTGAGCTTCTAGGTCTGGAGATTATCGGTGCCTATCTTAAGGACAATGGAATACATATATGAAAAAGGCTTCAAATGGATTTTGCCATCACTAAAAACAATTGCAAATAGGAATCTGTTTGCTAAGAAAAAAAAAATGTATCTATCATCTGTGTTAAATCCTCACTTCAACTTTCTCTCCAGAATTTATCCAGGTCACAGAATAAACTGATTATCACTGAGGTGTTACAGCCAGAAATAAAAACCGTGCTGGTTGAAAGGAAAATGCAAAAGAGAAAGATGCTAAAAGCCAATAGTTATACTGCCTCATAATTCCAGGGTTCATAGAGCTTTCTGAGAACAACTCTCCTTTTGTACAAAACATGAAACAAGTAGATTGTTTCTGGAGATTGGAGAAGATGAAGGGCGCTTTGAGGTGCAAATGGCAACAAAACTTCTAATTAAAACCATGCCTTAATATTAAAACAACAAAATACCATTTTGCCTATCAGATTGGCAAAATCTTAAAAGAATGCAAATACCCAGTGTGGCAAGGGTGTGTGGAAATGGGCATTCTCATATAATGTAAATTTTTTCAGCATCTGAAAAGAAATTTAGAAAATCTTATGAAAATAACTGTCTATTTATAATGACAAATTTCAAACATATATCAAATAAAAAGAAGAGTTTAATAACCTCACATACCCATCATTCAGATTCAACAATTATCAACACATGGCTAACCTTATTTCAACTCTTCTCCTACCCACTTTCCCCCTCACTAGATTATTTTGAAGCAAACCTCAGTAAATATCTACTACTGTAAATACTTCAGTAGGTATCTCTAAAAGAAAAGGACTTCTGTATTTTATATATTATCATACCTAAAAAATTAATCATTCCTTAATATCATCAAATATCCAGTTAGTGTTAGGATTTCCCCAATTTCTCATAAATTTTTTTACAGTTGGTTTGTTCAAATCAGGACCCAACAAGGTCCACATATTGCATCCGACTGATATGTCTCTGAAGTCTCCTTTAATCTGTAAAAATTCCCATTCCTCTTCTTTGTCTCCACATTTTATATGTGGAAGAAACTAGACCATGTGTCCTACAGAGTTTCCCACAGTCAAGATTTTGCTGACTGCATCCTGTGTGTGTTTTAACTTGTTCCATTTTGTCTACCATGATTCCTATAAGCTGGTAGTGGAATCTACAGACTCGATCAGATTCAGGTTCAATTTTGGAGGAGGAATACTTCATCATGTGGTAAAATGCCATAGGAGGTACACAATACCGGGAAGCCTATAATGAATGGTTCTCTCTTTTTAGTAATATTAACAATATTCAGAGGGTTAAGTCGATCCATCCATTAGAAAGTGCCTCATCAGCTTTTTCCTGATGGTTTCAGACTACTGTTAATAATCATTGCCTAGATCCATATTTCATTAGTAGATGAAAAATGGTGATACTCTAAGCCAATCACCCTCTCTTTATTTATTAGTTGGAATGCTTCCATAAAGAAATTTCCCTCATCAAGTAATTGTTTACCTGAATACATTCAGGGAGAAAGGCTGGATTCTTTCCCATCAGTTACCAGTTTTTCGAATAATGTGGTGGTCCCTCACCCCTCACATCCTCAAATAGTGACCAATGAGCTATTTCCTTTAATATCAGTATGTAGATTTTAACATCTAATGTGTTTAAATCTATTATAGACATTTTCCTTTTTTTATGGGTCAAATTGTCCCATTTTGGCCCCTTCAAATTAGATCATGAGTTCTTTCCACAGACCCTAGAACAGAAGTTTTTACGAGCTTCACTGCATTCTGATAAGACAAGATGTTTCAGGCACATCTTATACATTTCCTGCCCCAGAGCTAGAATCTGCCATTTCTCTAAGTGGCCCTGATTGCTTTTACTGGAATATCGTATTTAGAGACCACATCAGCTCATTGCTACTGGACTGATGATTGTATCTAAACCTTTTCAGTGGCCACAACTAGAAAAGATGTTTATTAAGAGAAAATATATCATGAGTTCATACTGATATTCTAATTCAAATTTAGGACTCTGGGTTTTTATTTAATTTGTTTGATTTTTATACTTGTATCTTTTTTAACTTTCACAAAAAAAATCTTGGTTCTTAACGTTAAATGTGAATAACTTTTGTCTCTATCATTTCTCTTTGGGGAATTTATTCTACAGAAATAACCTGATATGATATCTATGACAGTGTTCTGTATAGTAGCCAAAAAAAAAAAAAAAGAAATAACCCACATCTGAAACAACAGATGGAGAATATAAATAATAGTTCATCCCTATAATAGAATACTATACAGTCAATAAAAATGATGATGTAGCTTTTCAGGATGCTATTAATATTTTGGTGGTGAACATGATGTAATCTATGCAGAAATAGAAGTACAATGATGTACACCTGAAATTTTTACAATGTTATAAACCAATGTTACTGCAATAAACAAAAAATTAAAAAAAAAAAGAAATAACTATAAAAAAATAATAATAAATAAATAAATAAATAATAGTTCATCCCTATAATAGAATACTATACAGTCAATAAAAATGATGATGTAGCTTTTCATGCTATTAAAGAAAAATATATATATATCATCAAGATGAAAGATGAAAGCTACTTTTTTTCCTGTTCTTTTCGATTGAGATATAATTGACATATAACATTATATTAGTTTCAGGTGTACAAAATGATTTGATATTTGTAGAAAGCTACTTTAAAAGAAAAAAAATCAAATACTCTGGCTGAATATACAACGGACTTTTGAATAAATATGCAAAACCCCAAACAAAATATTTATAAACCAAATCCAAATCCAGATATATTTGAAAAGGATCAAGTGGAGTTTATTCCAGAATTCAAGGCTGGCTTAATTTTTAAATATCAATTAATACAATTCACTATATTGATAGAAAAGAGGAGAAAAATCTCAACAGATTCAGAAAAAGCCTTTGAAAAAAATCAACATCCAGGAACAATAATCAACATCAATGAATAATAAACACTCACTAAAAACTAGAAAGAAAGAGAACTTTCTTAATCTGATAAAGAGTATTCTTTTTACAAAAATCCTGCACTAAACATCATTCTTTTTTTTTTGTGTGTGAGGAAGATCAGCCCTGAGCTAACATCCTGCTGAATCCTCCTCTTTTTTGCTGAGGAAGGCCGGCTCTGAGCTAACATCTGTTGCCAATCCTCCTCCTTTTTTTTTTTTTCCCCAAAGCCCCAGTAGATAGTTGTATGTCATAGTGCACATCCTTCTAGTTGCTGTATGTGGGACGCGGCCTCAGCATGGCCAGACAAGCGGTGCGTCAGTGCGCGCCCGGGATCCTAACCCCGGGTGGCCAGTAGCGGAGCGCGCACACCCAACTGCTAAGCCACGGGGCCGGCCCTAAACATCATTCTTAATAGCGAAAGTTTTTCCTCTGAAAGCGAGAAGGAAAAAAAGGAAACCTACTAGCACCACTTCTATTCGAAAATGTATTAGAGATCCCAGCCAGCAGACAAGGGGGGAAGAAAAAAAGAAATAAAAATAAAAGATAGAAGAATTGCGAAGGATTGGAAAGAAAGAAAACTGTCACTATTCACAGACAACATGACTATCAAGAAAATCAAAAATAAAAGTTAGATAATAAAAATTTTTTAAATTATACCATTTATAATACCATCAAAACACACCAACTATCTAGGAATAAATCTATTGAGAGATGTGTAAGACCTCTACCCAGAGGACAATCTTTAACTTTTATTTTAAACTCAGGGATATATCATGTTCACAGATTGTAAGACTCAATATTATAAAGATGTTAATTCTTCACAAACGGATCCACAGATACAATGAAATTCCAGTGAAAATCCTGCAGGACTTTGGTGGAAACTTTCAAGTTGATTCTAAAATGTACATGGAAAAGCAAAGGGCCAAGAAACTCTTGAAGACAAACCAGTGGAGAACGGATCACACTCCTGGGTATATTTGGTATATTCATAAAACTGAATACCATAGAGCAATCAAAATAGAAGAAAAAAAAACCCACAGCTACAACCAACAACATGAATAAATTTCCCAAGCATAACGTTGAACAACAGAAGTCAGACAAAAGGAAACTATACTAGGTAATTCCATTTACATCAAGTTGAAAACCATGGAAAACGAATCTATGGTGTTAGCAGGCAGGAGAGGAGTTACCTTTGAGGAGACAGGGAGAAGTGATTAGGACGGAGCATCAGGATGGCTTTTAGGAGCTGGCAATGTTCTTTTGTCTAATCTGAGCATTGGTTTAGGGTGTGCTCACCTCATGATATATCATTGCGTTATATGCTTACAAATGTTTGCACTTTTCTATAGTATGTAATAATGTAATTAAAAAGTAAAAAAAAAAGAAATACCACAGTAAGGAAATATGGTAGATATAAAGGAAATTACACAAATACTTAGAAAAGAGCAGATATAAAAATGATTATAAAGAACATGTTAGATACGGCATGCAAAGAAGAGTCAATATACTCAGACCAACGTTCCTGAAAAGTGAACATATCAAATGAAACTGAAAATATTTTCAAAGTCCTAATAGATGAAAATGTTTCTGAAATCAAGTCTTAACCTATACATCAAAAGGACACACCCTGTCCTAGGAAATTCTGATCCATATGCTGGTGAAGTCATTAGACTGCAAAGAAAAACTTCAAGTATAGAGAAAGAATCAAACAGGCATTAAGATACAAAAGGAATGAGGAAAATAATCAAAATTAGACTCAAGATTTCTACAGATTAAATGCCAGTAGAGAATGGAGCAAAATTCTAAATAATTGTAGTTACTGAACAGAACATAACTACATTAGCTCTAATAATAATGCAGCTAACATGAACAGCGGAGAGGAAAGTGGGAGGAAATGGCGATGTGCTGACGCCCATGTCATCACACCGGGAGTTAAGGGCAGACCCACTGAAGCTCAAGTGCAGTTTAGGAAAACACGATGACTCCAACCTCTTTCAGTTTCACCTCAATTTCTTTTTCCTCTGCTAAACTCAAGTAAATTTAAGTTTAAAGTATTTAAATTAATAATAGCATTTAGGGCACAATGCCATTTTTCCCCTTGCTTGTTTATCTTTGTATGTCTGGAAGGATGTCTGGAATAATAGTTACCAACTGTCAAGTTAATGAGGATGTTTCTGGACAGAATTGTTTGTTTGGGTTTTTTTAATGTACTTCTTTTTGGTATTGCTTCAAATTTTTTTTTTTTTTTTTTTTTTTTTAGTGAGGAAGATTAGCTCTGAGCTAACATCTGTTGCCAATCCTCCTCTTTTTGCTTGAGGAAGATTGGCCCTGGGCTAACACCTGTGCCCATCTTCCTCTATTTTTTCATGTGGGATGCTGCCACAGCATGGCTTAATGAGCAGTGCATAGGTCGGAGCCCTAGATCCGAACCTGCTAACCCCAGGCTGCTGAAGCAGAGCGCACAAACTTAACCACTACGCCACCAGGCCGGACCCTCCTTCAACTTTTTTTGAGAAAAAAATCATCACTCCAAAAATGAGTGAATGAAATTAATCATCTATGAAAGACAGTCAAAGGCATTTCATTTTATTTTTTCCTGCCAACTTGCAAAAACTAATTAAATCTATCCATTGCTTCCCTGATGGAATCAATAAATATTCACAGAAATGGACATGGTTTGTTTTGTCAAGAATACCTAATTATTACAAAATTATTAAAATAAAATAAGTGCTACAGACTAAATGTTTGTGTCTCCTCAAAATATATATATTAAAACATAATCCCCAATGTGATGGTTAGGAGGTGGGGCCTCTGAGAGGCGATTAGGTCATGAGGGTGGAGCCCTCACAGACAGGATTAGCGCCTGCATAAAAGAGACCCCAGAGACCCCCATTCCCCTTCTGCAACGTAAGGACACAGCCAGAAGATGGCCCTCCAGGAACCAGGAAGTGGGCCCTCACCGGACACAGAATCCGCCAGCACCTTGATCTTGGCCTTCCAGCCTCCAGAACTGTGAGAAATAAATCTGTGGTTTATAAGCCACACAGTCTGTGGTATTCTGTTATAGCAGCCTAAATGGATTAAGACAAACTCTCATTCAAGTTCACAGACCTCACAAAATTGTAGATCACTACCAATCAAGAATAAATTCAACCATAACTGATAAGATAAAGACTCCTAAAAATTCTCTCTAGATTTCACAAATAATATTAATACAACTACTGTTTATTTTTCAAATTTAAAATGGAAGTATCCAAATCATCTACTAAAAAATTTGAAAGGCAGAAAGTGCTTACTAATGAGAATTTACTTGATAATGACTCATGACACTCAGTGGCTCAGCTAAATAAGAGTCATACTAGCCAACATGAAAATAAAACTATTTGGATTCATATTCAATTCAGAGTAAGACTGACAGTATCTAGCTTTCATACCTTATCATTTCACAACCTGGAAGAAAATAAGAAAGTCGCTCAAAGTCAAATAGGATACATTAGAAACATGGATAAAAGGAAAGGTTTTAAAAGAAAACCAAAAAGAATCTCAATTTTTCAGAAACTAGAATGAGGAAATTTGCCACCAAATTTATATGTTATTTAAGCAGGAATTTTTTCCCAATATTTCAAAATAGAACAAGTACTAAAATGTTTCCAAATTTCCAAAAAGAGACACTTCTAAAACTCAGGATTATTCTTTGGAACTTGAACCAACATCCAGTTGATATGCTTATTTTTTAAATTTCCCTGACAAATCACTTTTTTATGGCCAGGCTATTCCAATATATACTGATTGGAGTGTGTTACTGTTATGTTTTGCTTTGTTTTCATTAAAGGAAGTGGAGAACATTCTTAATATATGAGAAACAGACGTCTAGAGAATGCACAGTGCAGAGGGTTGGGGGGGCCACATTCCAGGGAACGGTAACATTCATAGTATTATCCCCAAACAGCAAAAAGGCAACGCGTTACCTGCTGAGCTGTAGCATCCTGTTGGACATAAGCTACCTGGCCTGGGTCTGTAAAGAGAGTCTAGACCAAAAAAAAAAAAAAAAAACAACTCATCAATAGATCTTTAGACAGCTCGCCTACACAGGAAAAATTATCCTACTGCTAAACACCAATTCTTGCGAGAGTTAACTCCCATATAGCTAGTAATACTCCTTCATTAATAAAGAAGACAAAGATAGTAATCTTACATTTAGCTAAAGCCTTTCATTCAGATGGCTCCAAGGAGATTGTATAAGCTAACCACCTCGATTGGGTAACATACTTCATGATCTTACTCCTAAGCAAGGCCTCTCTTGAGGTTGAACGTCACAGCTACTTAAAAGGCATGCCATGAAAAGGTAAAAGACATGCCGTGAACAAGAGTGCATACGTTCACACATAACACTGCCTATCACAGGAGCAGACCTGCGATTAAATGAAAACGGACGGAGACATACAGACATACAGAAGAGTATTATATATGCAAGGATTACAACTCTTTCAAATACAAACACACATTCATTATCAGAAGAGAAGTAGAAAGAAAATAAATTGAACTTAATGTTCCATAGATTCTCTTTTGGATAAAGCCAGTAAAATCATAATTTTTAAAAAGTTCTCATTATAAACACACAATAATTTGGGTCACAATGCAGCAAAGCTAACCAGAGAAGGAAAATCTTCAAAATAATTTTAGCCAGGGCAGCACAGAAAATCTCCAATCCAGAAAAATATTCTTTCCTCTAAAGCTTTTAAAAGATTAATTTGCCCAACTATAGTTACGTTTTGATTCCAGGGGAATGTGAAAGAGAATTTCAGCCAGTGTCAGATTTCTTAGATTTGACATTAAAAAAATATAATTCAGAAATTTAGTAACATAGTAATAAACTAAAAGTTGGGCACAGGACATTCTTTACATAAACTATGTGATCTTATTTTAATATAGTTTGGGCACTAAAACGAAGCAGAGGCATTCAAAAAGTACCATCTGACTATTTGGCAATTTCACCTTTATACAGATTTGAAAGGTATTAATTAGGTGGGTCCCATTTCTTCTTGGAAGTGATTTGAGCCTCTTGATTAAATATTGCATGAGGGCAAATTTTTATTACCAGGGTCCTACTACAAAAGTATGGAACTTTTGGGGCCAGCCTGGTGGCACAGTGGTTAAGTTCACACACTCCGCTTTGGTGGCACAGAGTTCACAGGTTCAAATCCTGGACACAGACTGAGGCACTGCTCATCAAGCCATGCTGTAGTGGCATCCCACATACAAGATAGAGGAAGATGGGCACAGATGTTAGCTCAGGGCCAGTCTTCCTCAGCAAAAAGAGGAGGATTGGCAACAGACATTAGCTCAGGACCAATCTTCCTCACACACAAAAAAAGCATGGAATTTTTTTTAATATGTTTAAAAGTGCTTTGTACATTGTAAAATAAAAAGTAGAAACTAACATTTATATGTTGGGGAACGTGTGTATCATGCATTTGGAAACTAACACTCCAAGTCACTGACAAAAGAATAAAAGTAGCTATAGTTGTACAGCTTTTACCTTCATCTCTATTACAGTCCTACAAATCAATAAATTATTAATAAATAGAGTTAACAAGCTGGTAGGACCCTTTGCTTACACATGTAACTGAAACAATCTGTATATTTTTGCTGACCCATCTTTGAATAAGCTATACAGAACCAAATGCCATTTTTGTCCTGGTTCTTGACACTTAGGAAAAGTAACAAGTTGATAATTTTGTCAGTGGTCACAGGGGAGAAGAACTGATAGGAGGCTAGTGATCTAACTCCTTCTTTCATTTAATTTAAATAAATAAACCATATCTTCCTCTGCCAAGTCAGTTGCAAACCCCTTGAGAGCACACATCTTACCTGAATATTTCCTGCATCACCAGCCCCTTGCACGGTGACCAGCAGAGAATAAACATAAGTAATTGGTGAATTAATTGGTTAATACACAAACTATACACAACAACCCTTCACATGCCTGCGCAGCTTCCACAGGATGGATGTACACCAGCGTATGCTCCGGGCCATCCACTGACGTGTAGGAGGCACCATCTGCCGTGTACACCACCTGCTGGGGAGGGCGAACCTGGTCATCGGTGTAGACGATCTGAGCCACAGTTGCAGCGTCTGGAACAAAGTGTACCTGGGGCAAAAAGCAGCAAGTATGTAGCGACTATCCTCATGGAACAAAGCAAATCTCACAAAGCTAGGCGGCCAACTGAGCACAGTACACATTCAAAGTTCTAAAATGTCCCCAGTGAAAGGAGAATGAGGACTGACACATCTTCATCTTCACTGAGTTAGCAACTCGGAAACAGGATCCAAGGACCTTGTCAGTGATTCACTGCTCAACATCAGGCAACTGATTTAAATTCCCCTTTGCCTCAAATGTCCAATGCAGATATCTCTTTTGGGGAGTAATGAGGGGGTGGTTAACTGATCCTGGAAGTGTGACTGAAGATTTCTGGTTGACAACATTACTAAATTACAAAATACAAATTATTCTGTAATGTGAAAAAATACGTCAAGACTCGAAAGCCAATTGCTCTCGACACATCATAAAAATTCACTTTATAACTAACAGTGCCTTTCAGCAAACACATTAAAACAGGATCACTTTCTTTCCTGCAAGTTCTTTCATACTCCAAAGCTGCACTGGAGGCTTATCAGTAAATGTTTGCTGAATCAATGAACGTAACAGAATTCCTTGCCAGCTAGGTAAAGATACACAAAATTCTAAGAAAGTACTTTTCAGGGGTTTTGGACAACTATTTCAGTTGTCACTAGGCTAAATAATTTTCTGTCTACCAAGAACTAAAGCAGAAACTGAATTCTGTAAAACGCTTCCTGAGTCGTCAGCTTTGGAGGTTTGAACTCCTGAAGGCTCGACTTTGTCACGCAGCCTGAAGCCTGATATGCTACAGAAGGTGTGGTAGCAGAGGGCTGACGCACATGTTTGGAGAGAAATAATTTATGTGCTGATACCAAAGTTGAGCACTCTTGGGTTGGAACCCTTACTCTTATACTGTGTTGGCTTTGGACCTTTTTTATTCAGTTTTCTCCCGTGGAGAATAGTAGATCCCAAAGCTAATTTAATTCCCAGAAAGAAACTTGGAGACCAAATGCAATCAAGCAACAGAAACAAAACAACCCCCCTTCTACACTAAGTGACGAGTCCAGCTTCTACATAAATTTGATTTGTCCATGAAGATATAGTTTGTATATTGGAAGAATCAGGCTTATAACATATTTGCGAAGTTTTAAGTGCTGCAAGATAATTTTGTGACTTTAGATTTGTTCATTAACATCAAAACCTTAGACTAGTTTCAGTGCTTAAAAAAGGCAAAAAACGTTTCCTCAAATGAAAAGTTAACCAAGCTTAAAAACTTGGTCTCCATCACTCACTATTCTGCTAAATCAGAATTCCTAGCAGGGAGAAGGAACGAGAGGAGGATGGGGTACAATGAGGGGTGCTGAGCTCTGCGGTCTACTGTCTGGTTGCCCACAAATGGGGACCCTGATCACACAGAGTGCCATAAACATATTTTCTTTTACTTTGTTCTTTTTATTTACAAACAAAATATACCAAAATATATAGCTACATGAAAGTAGCTTTCAAAATGGTTTCCATGAGAACAAAACAACGCTCTCAAGGATTCTGCTGGGAGCACCTCTAGAACTTTTTTTTAAGTATTCAGACTCAGACTTTTAAATTATACCAGATGATCAACTTCATTTATTGTAATATTTATTATACTGCTTAAATTAAATAAAATGTGTATATTTAAATGTTTCAATGTTAACATCCTGATTTTGATAATAATACTGTGGTTATATAATTTAATGAAAAATTAAATTTAAATTACATATTTATTATAATGCTTAAAAATTAACTTTCATACTTTGAATTTCGTAAAATGCTTTATAAAGTATTTTTGTAAAATACTTTGGTCACATAGGAAAACATGGCTCCACATTACTGCTGAATCTTTGCCAAATTCAAATTTACACCAAAAATGCAGAGATGTGCCTTTGCTAAGAATAGTCAAAAGAATGTGTAGCTGGTATGACAGCAATTCAAAAGGCAGAGGTCATCAATTACAGCAGCATCTGAATAAGTGACTAACCTCCAGAGCTGCTGATTCATCAATGGGACAACTTTCAATTAGAGGTTTACGTTCTGAATTTGAAAAGAAAAGAAAAAGCCACTCACTTTATAGACATACCTTGTACTTCATTACACATGAAGAATCAAAACCCCATACTGGATAACATAAAAGAAACACACTACAATTTGAGGCTTTCAAGTACCAATAACATAAAATATAACAGGGTAGTGAAACAGATTATGACAATAAGTTGGAGGAAAGAGAAGAGAAGCCTGTGAGTGGTAGTTCAGCTCTTCTAAATCTCACTGAACGGTACTGAGGGAGCATTCAAAGTGCTGAAATACTGCCTGTTCCTTGACAAGGTCTGCATGTCAGCTCCCTCCCAACCCCTCATTACTGTACAGAAGCTGCTATTTCTTTAGCTGTCAGCAAACTGTATCCAACTAAAACACTGCTGTCAATACCAAGCTGGAAAGACGACTCTTCACCTGTGCAGCATTCTCTTCATGTTCTGCAGACGTAGGCCACACGTGTGAGCTTTCATCTTTGGAATCCATCCTTTCCCTACTGGACAGCTCCACGTCCAGGGCACCTAGGGCAGGGCAGGGTGGAGGACAGTCATCTATCTACCACGTGAGTGTTCATGAAGGACAAAAAGACCTCTCTGCAATGCGCCTGAAAAAAGAGAGAAAAGGAACCAAGATTTTTAAAAAATTACAGTTTCAACCACAGAGAGAAAAAAAATAACACACCTGGGCAAAAAGGTAAAAATGGAGAAATTAGTTGTAGTAATAACACAATGTATTGCAGGCTTGCTATGTTCTAGCACACGGTAGGTATATGTAACCCTCATCAGAAATCCTGAAGGTAGTACTCATAGTTCTCTTCATGAGGAGAATGAGGTTCCCAGATGCTAAGTGCAGGTAAGTGATGGGTTCACACCCCAGTCTGATTGCTGCACAGCCCCAGCTCATCTCTCTCTACACATCCGCTTAGACACTAACTTTCTGTACCACCTACTTGAAATGAACAGCAGAATAATAAAAGTCACAAAACCAGGAAAAATGGCAGGTGGAGGGAGCTGAATTTTCTGGACCACAATTTGGTGAATACAAATATAACCCTTGTTTCCCTTTGGTCAGTACATGAGTGATTGGTGAACAACTGAAAAGCCTCAGTAAGCATCCACGTGCAGGAAATCTACATCCTAAAACCTTATTCTTTTCCAAAATAGTATTTTTAAGGTAACCAATCTTTCCTTCTGATAACGATAAAATGTTGACATCTTAACAAGTCACATGAGACCTACTGTTTAATAGGGCAGCAGGGCAGCATGCCTGACAAACCTCCACCCACCGTCCCATTAAAGTGGCACACAGAGACAGAAAAGGTACAACCGCTCAGAACACCACTAAACTAAAGGTAAGAAAGACCACTGGCCAAGATCCAGCCAGAATTTTCTCCATTAGTAATGGGGATAAGCTGAGAAGCAATTTCTTAGACTACACATACTCCAACCTCTGAAAGAGAATAAGACCCAAAGAAGAAAGAAAGAAAAGATAGTGGAACACCCAATGTCTGGGCTTTACTCTGGAACACAGGAGCTGCCATGTCCAGACTATGTGCGAGCCTCTTCTGAGCCATGGAGGAGCCTGTTCCTGCCTCGCCTCCATACTACCACCCTCACCCCCCCCAGAAACCACTCCCCCGCACACACACACTCACCTGCAGACTCCCTCCCCTTCTTCCCTCCATCAGAGGGCACTGGAAACAACGCCCATGTCTATCAATAGCGGAATATAAACAAAGGGGCATGGGGGAACCTTCTGGAGAAATGGAAATGTTCTATCTATATCTTGTACTTGGACTGGGGTGGTGGTTACATGGGGAATATAGGTGTCAAAAATCATCAACCTATTCAATTAAAATACGTGAATTTTATCATGTGTAAACTATACCCTAATAAAGTTGATTTTTTTTAAAAAGCACACCTTCCTTGTATAACAGTACTATTTAAACAAAAACAAAAAAAAATATTCAGGGTGAGCTGTATAGTATGTGAATTATACCTCAACAAAGCTGTTATATTTTTTAAAACAAACAAGAATATTAAGAAACCTAGGAATAAATGTCACTAAAAATATAAAGTTCTATATGAAGAAACCCACAAAATTGTACAAAAGGACATAGAAGGCTTAGTATTACAAAATCATAAAATGTCCCATATAGGAAGCATTTTTTAAAATTTTTTATTTTGAAATAATTTCAGATAGAAAAGCCACAAAAATAGTACAAAGAATTCATGTATTTCTTCACTCAGATTCCTCAAAAGTTAACATTTCACCATGGTTACTTTATCATTCTTTCTCTCTCTCTTTTTGTCTGAATCATTGGAGAGCAAGTTGCAGACAATGCCCCTTTACTACTAAATTCTTAAGTGCCTATTCCTAAAAACAGGACATTTTGTCACATAACCACAGTACTATTATCAAAATCAGGAAGTTAACATTGAAACAATACTAATACCTAATTTACAGACCTTACTCAAATTTTGCCAATTGTCTAATTAATGTCCTTTATAGAAAAAGAAACAACTATTTTTCTGGCCCGGGATGCAATCTGGCATCACACACCGTGCATTAGCTGTCATGTCTCTTCAGTTCCCTTGGACCTGGAACAGTCCCCAGTCTTTCTTAGTCTTCCATGACCTTGACATTTTTGAAATGCACAGGCCATTTATTTTTCAGAATGTTCCTCAATTTGAGTTTGTCTGATGTTTCTTCACAGTTAGATTCAGGATACGTATTTTTAGCAGGAATACCACAAAAGAAATGTTGTGCCCTTCCTACACAGGAATTGGAGATTTTTTTTTAACTTGATTCATTGGTTGCACAAACACTCAAGTGCATACTATGCCAGGCAGTGGGACACGGCAAGGATCAAGGCAGGCTCACCCCATGCACTCAGGGAACTTACACAGCCCACAGTGCCTTTCTGTATTTGTTTTCATTTCCAGAAAGGTGTTTATTATTTCTTTTATTTTAATTTTACTTATATCTTTTTTAATAGTTAGTAGATTCAGTTGGCTCAAAATTCAAAAGGCAAAAAGTTATACAGTGGACAATCTCCCTACCTGGAATCCCTTAGCCACTCTTCAGAAGCAACCTGTATTATCAATTTCTTGTCTACTCTTCCAAAGATACTTTATGCACATATAAATAAAAATATATATACTCTCTGCCTCTCCAACCACAAATAGCAACATATTATTGATTCTATACAAAGTAGCATCTGTTCTAAATCTTGTTTATTCTACATAATACACCTTTTACATTGTTCCCTATCCATATGTCATTTCCTCATTCTTTATTACAGCTGCATCATTTCATTGTATGAATATATCATAACTTATTTAATCAATCTTGTGTTGATAAACATTCAGGTTATTTCTAATCTTTCCTTAAAATAAGCAACATTGCGATGAACGCCTTTAGATATACATTGTTTTACATGTGTTAGTATAATAAATTCTTCTGAAGTCTCTTAGGGAAGATACTGAATCAGTTAAAGTGGCTGTCCAACTGTAAAGACACTATTAGTTTCTGAACTCCAACACTGGCACTCATCTCCCTGTGCCTCGTGCATGAGGGCACTGGAGATACACAGGGAAAAGTGCTCTGACCTGCAAAGAGGCAGCAGTTAGTACAAAAGGCGTAGTGGTTAAGAGCGTGGGACTGGACCTGGATTTGGATGGCAATTCTGAGACTTAACTGACTTCGGGCAAAACACAGAAGTTCTCTAAATTTCTCTTCCTTCTCTGTAAAATGGGGATCATAAGGTTATTGAGAGAATGACATGAAATAATGCATGTAAACTGCTTATCTCAATGCCTGCTACATAATAAATACTCACATATTAGCTTTAAAAAAAGGTATTCAATCATACTGCATTTTTCTGCCTCCCCATCTCAACTCTAAGTTCCTTCAGGTCAAGGAATGCACTTGTTCACAAGAGAAACTAGATCTGGCACGTGGCAGGTACTCCATAATTTGCATGGAAGGGTTTAAAAACATCACAATGTGCAGTGGGAAAAGAGCAGAGGACACTTTCCCAACTCGGGTGTTCAGGGATGACTTCTCGGAGAAGACGAAGCTTGAAGGATGAACAGGAGCAAGTAAGCAGAAATGGGAAGGGACAGGACATTTACTCCCAACTGAAATATCTTTTTTCTAATCTTACCAAAATAAGGAAGTAGAAATTACATGACATAAAATACCAGTAAACTGCAAAAGGCAAGGATAAAGGCGGAGAAAAAAGGGAAATAACTATTTAGCAGATGTGGAGCAAAATAAAAGAACAGTTAATCTACACATAGGAAAGTTTGACAGTAAAATTTAGCAATAAGGATGTGAAATACTGCCAAAAATGGCAGTTCCAGATAATTTTAGAATACTGCTAGCAAAGTAAGAAGCCCAAGGTGTCGAAAACTCTTTAATTCAAAAAGCATCTGGAATCCAAAACAGTGATACAAAATACCCAGTTAGCAGCCGGCCCCGTGGCTTAGCAGTTGGGTGTGCGCGCTCCGCTGCTGGCGGCCCGGGTTCGGATCCCGGACGCGCACCGACGCACCGCTTCTCCGGCCATGCTGAGGCTGAGTCCCACATACAGCAACTGAAGGATGTGCAACTATGACATACAACTACAGGGGCTTTGGGGAAAATAAATAAATAAATAAATAAATAAATAAATAAATAAATAAATAAATAAATAAATAAATAAAATTATACAAAATACCCAGTTAGTAGTTCTTGTTCTTTAAGGTGTAGTTATAAGACCTACTGAGCTTCTGTAATTACCAAACTATTTAAAACACCAGTATGACATTCTGCAATTATGTATTGTTTAATAAATTGTTCAAGAAAACTGAATTCTAAGCATGACTCCACTACTAAGTCACTTTAAATCTTCTAGTAACAGTGTCCTCATCTGAAAAATGAGAGTACAAAATGGCTTCTAAAGTCTATTCTAGGGCCGGCCCCGTGGCTTGGTGGTTAAGTGAGCGCGCTCCACTGCTGGCGACCCGGGTTCGGATCCCGGGCTCACACCGGCGCGCTGCTTCTCCGGCCATGCTGAGGCCGCGTCCCACATACAGCAACTATAAGGATGTGCAGCTATGACACACAGCTATCTACTGGGGCTTTGGGGGAAAAAATAAATAAATAAAATCTTTAAAAAAAAAAAAAATAAAGTCTATTCTAGGGCCGGCCCCGTGGCTTAGCAGTTAAGTGCACGCAATCCGCTGCTGGCGGCCCGGGTTCAGATCCTGGGCGCGCACCGACGCACCGCTTGTCCAGCCGTGCTGAGGCCGCGTCCCACGTACAGCAACTAGAAGGATGTGCAGCTATGACATACAACTATCTACTGGGGCTTTGGGGGAAAAAAATAAAATAAATAAAATTTAAAAAAAATAATAAAGTCTATTCTAGCCGTAAGCTTAGATGAGAAGCAGCAAAGGAAAGCAGAAAATCCATAGAATCTGCATTGAACATCCTGGCTTCAATATTGGCTCAACTGCTCACCAGTTATATCATGTTGGCCAAATCACTTAAATTCTCTGAGCCTCAATATCGCTTGTAAAATGGAGATAATAATTACCTCCTAGAGTTATTGTGAGGGTTATATGATATATGTAAAAATTCTAGGCACAAGATCTCACATATAGTAGTGCTCAAATATATCAACTTTCATATTTTACAGATGAGCTATAAGAGCTTCAGAATTTTCAACAGATTTCATATTTTTTAAAAACCTAGCAATTTATCAAACAGCAAATGCCCTGTATGTGAAGTTCCTTTATAGTAAGGCTTGTCATATTTGTTTTCCTGTTTTATTATTATTTTTTTAACTGCACAATTTATAGAGCTCTGTTGATCTTGATTTATAGGCGATGGGAAAGAATTCCAGCAGCTACTTTAGCGCTGTCCAACAGGCAGGTGCTGACAGGCTCTGTCAGCTGGGGATGCACTTCCTTCCCCTCCTCACCCTCTTGCCTCTTCTACAGACCCAAAAGACCTGGAGAAGCACAAACTATACCTTGTCTAGAAAATGGTCACCCATCTTCCCTCCTTTTACCCATTGTCCAAAATGTTACAGACTTCATTTCCATGAAGAGAAGGATATGCTTGCATTTCTATCCTCTAATGACTTTATTCAACAAATATTTATTAAGTACTTAGTATGTGCCAGGTACTGTTCTAGGTCCTTAAGAAACACCAGTGTATCAGAAAAAAAAAAAAAAAGATCCTTGCCTTCTTGAAGCTTCTAGTCTAGTTATTTCTTCTTGAATAGTGTTGCATAGTTGAAAGTATGAGCTTTAGAATCAGACAAATCTGGGTTCTATGCTCCCAAATCTACCACGTGCTTAGTAGGTGTGATGCGAGTAAGCCACAAACTGATCCTCAGTCTGTTTATTTGAAAATCTAAATCATCTGCCCAACATGGTTGTTGTCAGAATTAACGATCTGTATTTCATCAAGTCTATAATGCTTTTTTTTTACATTTTAACATTTCTGTACTAGGGATCTATTTTACAACGGTGGTGTCCTGCAGTCGCTGTCATCCAGGTGGCAGTCAGGATGTGGATGCCACTGCTGCTCGTGTGTGTGACCTTGCTCACAGCAGTGCATTAGTTCTGTTCTCACTTCACTGAGTCTTGCGTGTTGTCAGCACTAGACACTCTGAGTCTAACTGCCATTTTAAATGTCTTCAAAAAGATTACACTATAATTTGCCATTAAAACTGAAAGGCATGGGAACAGCAGCTGGGCATAAATTTTATCAGAGAAGCAAATATCCAACGTTGGAAAAATGACCTTAACAACCAAACCTATGGGAACTGGGTTTAAAAGACAGTGACGTGGATGAAGCTGCATTATGCACCATTATTATTGAGATACATGGGAAGACTGGCCTGCTACAGGCCTAGTAAGAAAACAGCAGGATCAAAACTCCCAGAATGGGTACTAGCGAGTGCTTGGAGGAGATTCCTGGTGACAGCACTGTGCCCTCTTTCAAGAAATGCTGCATCATTTGAGCCCACCCCGGGATGCCAAAAAAAAAAAAAGAAATGCTACATCACCAAATCACCAACACTCTTGATGGCACAGAGACATCAACGACTCTTGAGTCAAAAGTGATTCTGAAGAGTCAGATTCTGAAAGTGGCGAAATTTTAGGAATACCTTAATCAATTTATTTCACTTACACTTTCCCTATTATGAATGCACAAGAGTGATGTGATAAAAATCTGTGTCTAAATAAATGTAAAAGAGCTCTTTCAATAAGTATGTAATAAAAATTCTAAGTAGCCAAAAGCATTTGTCTCAGAGTTTAATTGGCAAGGCTTTTTTCTTCTGTAATGATACATAAAATAATTGTGTATTTTACCATCAACATCTTAGATTCAATAAAACATGGTTACATTCAGGATCATATAGCATAATGATGAACAGTCAGGAAATGGTAGCAGTTTTTTTTGTGCTTTGTGAACATCAAACATAAAAAGGTGGGCAAACCCCCTGCCCCCGTGGACCCACATCCAGTGGGAGAGGTAGACAGCCCACCTGCCAGCTCACTCCAGGGTGACACCTGCATGATAAGACTGACAGTGCTGAAGGGGAAGGAAGAAGGAAAGATAACGCCTACTTTCCAGCCAGTTCACTAATCAGGCTGGGCCTGAACCAGGTAATGGAGAATCCTAGTGCCCTGAGCCTGCCCTCCTCGTACTTCTGACAGCTCTCATCCTGCTACTCACCCCAGAGCCATAGCCCCCCATCCACCAGCCTGACTCCCACCATCACTGGGCCTTCTCTGCTGAATGAGGCCGCTACTCCAGAACCACTCAGAACTTAGAGTCCAGAAGCTTGTGTTTCATCACCTGCACACGGAGGTGGAAGAAGAGGCCCAGATCCGCCTTCAAAGGTAGATGTGTACCTGGGATAACAGGTAGAACTACAAATACAATTTCACTTTAAAATGTTGTTATACATAGTGATTAAGTACCACAGGATTATTGGTATATTATTAAAACAGGGGTTTCTGTACTGGTGTGGCCCCCTATATGCCAGATACATCACTATCTATATGGAAAGAAGTGTACCACATTCCGGACAGTGTACTTACAAATAAACTTTTCTAGCTCATTACAAACTGACTAACCAGCATAAACCACTGGCTCCTTCCCTGAAATCCAACACTAGAGATGCCATAGAAAGAAGTTAGAGGAAGACTGATGGACCTGCAAAATGAACATAAAAACCATGGGAAATGGAGCCGGCCCCGTGGCTTAGCGGTTAAGTGCGCGCGCTCTGCTACTGGTGGCCCGGGTTCGGATCCCGGGCGCGCACCGACGCGCCGCTTCTCTGGCCATGCTGAGGCCGCGTCCCACATACAGCAACTAGAAGGATGTGCAACTATGACATACAACTATCTACTGGGGCTTTGGGGAAAAAAAAAGGAGGAGGATTGGCAATAGATGTTAGCTCAGAGCTGGTCTTCCTCAGCAAAAAGAGGAGGATTAGCATGGATGTCAGCTCAGGGCTGATCTTCCTCACAAAAAAAAAAACCATGGGAATGGAGGAGGCTGAATTCCAGTCTGGGGAGGAAGCTGTGGATAGACTCAGGAGGCAGAACAGGAGGGGACTAGGCACCACAGAGGGGGAAGAGGAGGCAGAATTCTTCTGTTGCTCTTTCCCTGACACTTCCCTGAGCTCCCACTGCCCATGCTTGCACCCATCATCACTGCAATGAGAAACACAGCAACCAGCCCAGAGCTGCTGGCAGTGAGGAAACCTCACAGCAGCACAAGAAGGCTGGGTGGGGAGCAGATACCAAGGCGAGGAGACTGGCTAGCTGCCTCCCCTCAGGGGTAGGGCAGAAGTGTGCAAGTACAGGAAGGTTCCTCCAGGGTAAACAGGGTGTGGCTGGGCCCAGAGGCCCTCTGGCCTGATGTACAAGCAATTGCTTATTTTTTGTTTGTTTGTTTAATCTTGCACCTTTCTTTGACTAAACATGTACAGCTACATGGTGACTTTTGCTGATTTAAGCATAAAAAGAGCATCCTCAGGAATATTTACATAGAAATTAGTCTCCATTTAAAGGAGCACTGCTGGACCTTGCTTTAAACCAGTTACCAGAAATACTACGGCCACCAAACGGGAACTTGTTTTGCCATCCTTATATTAGAGCAGGCTTTGAGATCAGACAGCCTGGCTTAAAATCCAGGATCTGCCACTTACAGCTCTCGACAATTTGTTTACTCTCTCTGAGCTTCAGTTTCTTCATCCATAAGGCTAACGACCCAAAGTATATTAGGTGTTTAATAACAGATAACAATTGTAACTAATGTACATAATACAAAAACACCTTCACGTCAAGAAACAGAAAGGAAACCCTTCTGAAATCATATTTAAGATTAATTCCTCTTGGTAAATGAAAAAAGTGATTTCACTCTATGTATAGAGAAAAAAACATGTTCATTAAGGCACTGAGCTATAAAAAGGTGGAAAGAAAGACTACGGGGAATCCAGTTCTATGACAGAATAACAGAATTTCAGAACTAGAAGAGAAATCCCAGGCCCATGGTCTCAAATATGTTCAGAAGATAGGACTCCTGAAGTCACAGTGTTCTTTGCTGAGCACCATGAAATATTAATCTATTTCTTTACACCACAAAATAATAATAGCTAACATTTGTACAGCACTTATTGTCTGCCATGCATGTTCTAAGTACTTTACATGTAATGATTCCTTTAATCCTCACAATAACCGATGACATAGGTAGATTATCACCTCCACTTTACAGGGGAGGGACTGAGAAAGAGAGAGATTAAGCGACTTGCCCAGGGTAACGGAGCAAGTAATGGCAGAGCTGCCCTCTGAGCTTGGGCAATCGGGCTGCTGAGCCTGGGTGTTTAGCCACAATCCTTCACTGCTTCTCCTCCCATACACAAAGAGCACTTGACCTGGATTATCATTCCAGTATAAATAATTCCATTACATGAGCTATAAAAAATCACATCCAACCTCATCTTATCATTCTTTTAAGCTATAAATTAAGCAAGACTAGGTATTCCCAAACTGTCCACCAACTTTTTTGCTGCTTGTTCATTTCTCACCTCCTAGTGCTGGCTAAAATGATTGGCAGGTTAATGAAATTTAGTGGGATTAAAATTTCATTAAGAAAATTCTTTCATTTTTATTTAAGTGAAAGAACACGTTGGTCTAGCTCTAGAACACTAGCGTTTGGGGGAGGATAGTTTGAGAACCACTCATCTAGAGCAACTTCTGTTTTATAGATGACAAACCTCAAGAACGAGAGAGATTAAACGAATCACTTCAAATCACACAGCAAATGAGAGACAGCACAAAAATCAGAGCCGGAGACTTCCAGCATCCTCACCCCTACACCACACTGCCGCCATCGATGGACGTGGAAAGGATTTAGATGAGTCTTTAACCTGAGATTCCTCACATCGCCTAAAGCTGTTTATCTTCACTTTATTTCTTTACGTTTATTGTCCTTGACTTCCCAGTTAGAGAAGCAATCTTGCACTCTGTAGCCCAAATCAAGGAAAACAGCATCTCCAACCATCACAATAATCTAGTAAAGTAAAGGTAGGAAGTCAGAATAAAAAAAAATGAGTAACCTCTACTTAAGAGCTAATGAGATTTTATATCAGGTGAGCTGGATATAAAACTTGTGTAAGGCCTTTGAAGGGTGATCACTCAGCAAGGAACAAGGATTTTTAAAAAGTTAAAAAATAAAAATGCCCTCCCTAGGAAGAAAATGTTTTTTTACTTTTTTTTTTAAGATGGGACAAGCAGTCAGGGAAGAGGTGGTTTAGTTTTGGGTTTTTTTTTTTTTTTTGAGGAAGATTGGCCCTGCATGAACATCTATTGCCAATCTTCCTCTTTTTTCTTTTTTTCCCCAAAGCCCCACTACCAAATTGTGTATCATAGTGTAGAGTTGTAGCTCTTCTTTATGGAAAGACGCCTCAGCATGGCTTGATGAGCAGCAAGTAGGTCTGCACCCAGGATCCGAACAAGCAAACCCTGGGCCACCAAAATGGACCTCGTGAACTTAACCACTACGTCACCAGACTGGCCCTGGTTTTTTTGCTGTCTTTTAGAGACTTTCTTTCTCCTTGCCTAAGACAAAAGTTCTAGATACAAATTAGCTCACTACCAAATACTCACTTTGAAAATTTTAGAGCTAAATCTTATGAGATTATAAAACTTCGGAATAAAAACTATGCATCAAAGAAAAGTTTGATGCAGAGTAATGAAGGGGAAAATCAGCGTCATATGAAGATCTAAATTAGGCAGCCTGCAGAGATAAAAAGTGACAAATATTGGGGCTGGCCTGGTGGCGTAGCAGTTAAGTGTGCACTCTCTGCTTCGGTGGCCGGGGGTTCAAGGGTTCGGATCCTGGGTGCGCACTGATGCACTGCTTGTCAAGCCATGCTCTGGCGGCGTCCCATATAAAGTGGAGGAAGATGGGCACAGAGGTTATCCCAGGGCCAATCTTCCTCACCAAAAAAAAAAAAAAACTGACAAAGATCAAGCAATGTATATTAACAGTGCTATGCAAATGTTCCAGGTCTGTGAACCAAAAACGACGATTGAAGTTAAGCAATTAAGTAGTGAATGAGGACCTGTATAACTGGTCTGAGGAAACCAAAGAGGTAAGAAGCATCAAGCTAGAACCTTCCCAGTAAGGATGGGACAAGACAAGGGCAACTTAGACATGGATTAAATTCCGAATGATGATTTTAAATTGATTGATGACACTTTGTATATTTCCTTTAAAGTTATGTTACACACTATATTTTGATTCTCAGAATAATAACAAAGTTTATTTACTAATAATTTAATTGAAGTAAAATAAATTTAGTTGAAATAAAATAAAAATTTAAGGAACTATTTGTTACAATGTCTGTGATTAAACAAAGCCAGAAAACAAAACTAAATGTATTAAGGCAAATCAGTCACCTCTTTATAAAATGAGTTTAGCAAAGTACTTTTCAGCTCTATATTTAAGATTAAATGATTTTTTTAAATGTGATACTTGAAGAAAATACAGGTTTAAATAGTATAAGATAAAACGTAGACAAATACTCTTGTGAAGATATGAGACTTCTGGATATAGCACTACTGAACATTTTAGAGCTTGGTGGGACAATCACTTTTTATGTTTAATTTCACCTTGAACTACAATACCCCTCTGCCCTTGAGCTGGGCCACCAGCATTCTTATACTCAGTGCAGTGAAGTGGGTTGGGCCAGCATGCTGCAGCCACACCCCTCACCAACGGTTGACCTTGTACAAATTACCTAACTTCTCTGTGACTCAGTGTTATCATCTATAATATGTAAACGGAATAGGATCCACTTCATAAAGTTGTAAAAAGGATTAAATGAGTTAATATTTGCAAACTGCTTAGAACAGAGTCTAGACTATGGTAAGCGCTTTATATGTTAAATGAAAAAAATAAGGATTAGGGTCAATTTTGAGTCCAAACTGAAAATAGTAGAGCGAGAAGAAACTAACTAGGGGAGATGCAAAGGGAAAGAGAAGACGAAAAGAGAGGAAAGCAATGAAGGAACAGAAGGAGATAGAGTATTCTAGAAGAGAGCAATAAGACTGGGAGGAAATGAGGCAGGAGGACAAGAGGAATAAACAGAGTGGGGGGTGGGGAACAGTCTAAGAAAGAAAGAACTGAACAAGCAAAACAGGTGGGAGAGTGAGGAGGGTGAAGGGAGAGAAAAATTAAAGAGAAAAAATGAATCCGATTGTTTTGAGCTGAGTAACACTTAGAAGAGAAAGTGGAACAATCTAACGGATTATTCCCATCAGAAAGATTTCCTGAGGTCAAGTGAACAGTTAACAGTCGGGGTTGGGAGCTGCAACATGGTAGGACACCTGTTAGGCTCCTACCATTCTCTGACCTCATAAGTACAGCGACCTTTCGAGAACAAATGGGACCCTGATAAAGTGCCCAGAAAACTGCTCTTAAACATGCCACAGATTCCATCAACAGATGAATGGATAAACACAATGTGGTATATACATACGATGAAATGTCACTCGGCCTCGGAAAGGAAGGAAATTCTGATACCTGCTACGACATGCATGAACCTTGAAAACATTATGCTAAGTGAAATAAGCCAGTCACAAAAGGACAAATATTGTACGATATCACTTATATGAGGTCCCTAGACTAGTCAAATTCATAGAGACAGAAAGTAAACAGAGGTTACCAGGGGCTTGGGGGGAGTTACTGTTTAATGAGTACAGAGTGTCTTGTGGTGTTAAAACTTTCCGAAAATGAATGGTGGTGATGGTTGTACAACATTGTGAATAGACAATACCACTGAATTGTATACTTAAAAACGGTTAAACAGCAAATTTTATTTTATGGATATTTTACCACAATAAAAAAAATTAAAAACATGCTACAGATGACCCCGGTAGTAATCGCGAACCCACTCCGCCATGGTGGAAACGGGACTCCACTGGTCCCTTTCCCACCGCAATCATGAATAAACCCCTTGGCCACACGGGGCCCCTACGCCTCACATTCAAGATGCACCCTGACCTCCACTGGTCCTTCCTCCGCCCAGCCAAATGGAACCTGCGCTCTTCCTGTCCTCACTGCCATCACTCCCAGCTCAGATCAAAGGAGCTGATCTCCAACATACCCCCATCAGGAACTCCTGAGAGCCAATCAGCTGTTCTTTTCTTGTAGCAGGGTAGCTACCATATAAAGCACCTACCAAATCGTCTGGCACATGGCAGGCGAACAATAAATAGCCGTGATTGCTATTATTGCCAATCTCTTGTCAAACCTCAGTCTCATTCTTCCAACATCTTAGGTACAAATACCTCACCTACATAAGGCACCTCTAAGACTTTTTTGAGGGGGTGGGGAGAGAGGAGATGGAAGGGTACAAAGGAAGGCCCTTGTCCAGCTCACCTTCCAGTTAAAGGCCCAGGCAGCAGAGGCTGCCCTGTGGACCTATTTTAATTGCTCCTTTTTCCCCACCTCCCATGTTCCCAACTCACAAACTCTCAGCCTCTGGTTCTGGATTTATTTCTTGGCTCTCTGACTCCTGACCTGATTCGTCTTGGGTTTCACTCCACACTTTTAATGCAAGGTTTGGGAAACTCCCTCTCCCACTGATCAGCTGAGAACCGGCCATCAAGCACCATCCTCTGGTTCTGGCCCTGAGCCCCCGGACACAGCCAAGGGGAAACCGCGTGCACAGAGCCAATCATGGGGCGCAGGACATGCTAACAGTAGGGTATGCCTACCATGAGCCAGACACTGGTGCAAGCACTTAACACTTACAATTCATTTAATTAATTTAGTGTCCACAACAACCAATGAAGTTGTTTAAAACTCATATCCTCACAATTCAGAAAACTTAACAGTACAGAATAATAAGCAAGTGCTCTGCTGTGAACAGCTGATAACCACCACCTGACTGAGGGGTTACAGTATATGTGAGGGCTGTAAAATTAGACCAAGGAAAAGGAAAATAAAGAGCTTTTTTATGTTCACTCATTTGGATTGGCAAGTAGAGATTTCACATTTAACTGATTTCTGGGACAAATAGTTTTAGAACTCAAAGGAGAAAAATACTGGATTTAGTTCTAAATAGTGAACAGGAACTGGCAGCGGAAGTAGCAATGGACAATAACAAAGTTACACAAATTTCAGCACAAATTCCCCATTCTTGCTAAGAAGGGGAAGCCCAAATAATCCACCATATAAAGTTTCACAATTTTAAAAATTCATGACAAATTATTAACATTGAGAAACAATGGAAATGAGTAGTTCAACATAACCACCACACTCTAACCTGGCCTCGCGAGGTTTCCCAAGCGCCCTCAGACACGGTGAGAGGGCGCCGCTCTGCTGTGCTCGCCAGTGCCTGCAGGGAGCGCAGACGACCTGCCCGCAGCCGTGGGTCTGGCCTGCGGATGTCCCTGTGTGTCAGAGCTCCATCCCATCTTATCGCACCCCTCCGACCCAGCTAAGGAGCTACTGGAAACCCATAAGTTAGGGCGGAGTAATAGGACTCAAATATTTTTTTAATTCCAATGGGAAATATGCCTAAGGAATGAAAAGTTTCTGGGAAAGTAAATGAGCAGGGAAACCAGGCTTTCATAAAGGCTTTCAGCAAATTAAAAATACGATAACAATAAGCCTTTGACTAGGTCACAAATAAAAAAGTGTTATTAATTAAGCTGTTATGGATTTGGAATATTTCTATATAAACAGAGAGGTCTAAAGGTAAAAATAAAGAATGAGAAAGTGATAATAAAGCGGTCCTCACTGACGCCACTTACACATAACACTTGTTACAAATGTTAACAATGAAGCAAACAATGAAATGTTCAAGATTGCAGAAAAATTCCTCCCCATAAAATTTTATGCCATTGGAAAAGAAACTCAAAAAGCCTTCAGAAACTGGATAAGTCAGCAGGCAATGGCAGATAAACTTCAGAATAAGCCTCACTTTTAATATTATGAGACTGAGCTATCTTAAATCTAAAAACTATTGTAGATTATACCCTAAAGAAATTTTCCTAACTTGTTTATGGCCATCATCAAGGACAATACTGTGTAACCAGAAGAGAATTGAACTAAATTTTTTAGAAAAACAGATTAGAAAACACACGATGACAAAAACAAGCAAGGAATGAAGTGTATGGAGCAGGCCTGAAACAACGACCTTGGCCTTCTTTTCCTCTCCGTGTGTGTGTGCCTTTGCCCTTCCACTTCCCATGCAGAAATCTTCACAGCAGGCAATGACTCCCCCTACACTTCTAGTGCACAAAAAGGGCTTCAGAGACTATCAACCAGGTGTTTTCTTCTTTGAAAGAAGGTTCTTTCTTCCAGTCAGGATGGTGGCACTCCTTTATTCATGGCTCAAAAGAGGCACGCAAGCAAATCTTTCTTCACGTCAAACCAAGGAATGTGGAGGGTTTTTTTCCTAGTTCAGATAAGAACTTTTCATGTACCAAAAAACAAAGATCGATCCTCCCAACCCATTTGATAGTTTGTTAGCAATGCATTAGAACCCCATCAAGTCATTCAAAAGAACTCGCACCATTCACACTAAGAAAAGAAAAGAAAAACCTAGGCTAAGAGACTTGTGGGGGTCTTGGCCTGACAATTCTACATTAAAATCCTTGAGCGTTAAAAGGAACCAGCACTCAGTATGAGTTCTAAAGAATGATAAACCTTGATGTTCGCCTTTTCCTTTTGACAAAGAATAGCTGGTTGGCTGGTAAAACATGAAGGCAATTTCAAAGAGAAATCTATCAGGAGTCCTCTATTCTACTCTCACAAGTTTTCAGGTGGAAACCTCAAAGCAGCAGTGTGTACCAAAGGCCTACAGAAAACTGCACAAACCACTAGCGTCTGACTTAAAGGATGTTCACAAAGTAAATGCATGTGGATCAAGGAACAGAACACCACCAGCGTCTAAAAGCCTCATGGCGCCCTCTGCCCAAGGTAACCGCCATCTTCCCCCACAATCCACCTCTCCTCTGGCAACCTGCAGAAGGGCAGGGCACCTCAGTCCCACTGAGCTGACACCAGGCTGGTTTGCAGTCTCTGTAAGACCATAAGATGGGGTCTTCTCCTAGGTTTGACCTTCCACAGGTTGCAAGGAGATTTTGAGGTGTTTCCTAGGGGGCCTCTTCCTTGCTGGGCCCTGAATTCCAGTTTTGCTCTTCTCGGCAACATGAGACTACCAAAACCCCTACTCTTCTGTTCAGCTGCGTTTTGCTTGACTTGTTGGCCTCTTGACCAGCACATTTAGTCAATGAATACCTCGAGGGGAAAACCAGTGCCTGACTTCAGGCTCACTTCTCTGTACCTCCCTTGCCTCTGGGATGTTGGCCCCTTGCGTTGTGACCGCCTTTGCAGCCCTTCAACTCTAACTTTTTACCTCTCCAGGCTTCTCTGCCTCTCAGCAGCCCCCTTCTGACTAGCTTCCCAGCCTCCAGATCCACCCCAAGAATCAGAAAACGCTCCAAGAGGAAAACCAGGTGCAGAAAGCTGGGCTCATTTCAAAATCACCCCCTCTCTCCAAGATCTGATCCCTTGAGACCTGGCTGCCTTGGTAGGAAACTGAGGGCAATCCCAAAGGTGTAAGACTGTGGAAAACATTTCCCTTTTAACCTTATGACTTATGAAAGGTGTTTGTCAAACCTTTCAGAACTTGTGGACACCAGCAATGGGTAGACTCTAGTAAGAAAAGCACTGTCATATGGCATATCTGATATGACAAAGTGTAATCAGGACCCAACCAGAATCACTGAATACGTCCTTTCTTTATCAAGGAGCACAAAAGCAATGAGAAAGCTTTAAATACAAGCAGTATCTAAAAATATTATATTGTTATTAAAATGTAATTCTCCTAACTTTGAAATTAAATATATTCAATTAAATATTCCTTCTAGATACATTACAGTGGAGGAAATGTCCCCAGTCCTACCAGAGACCAGCCTCTCCACTTGGCTGCTCTGGTCCTTCTCATACCCTCCAGGGCTTCACCCATGAGTCCCCTGAGCGTCACTTTCTCCCTGCCTACTGGAACATTCACAACAGTAAATATGCATAGTATCTCCTATCTTTACTAAAATAAAAATAGGAGCTTTATTTATTATTTTTATTTATTAAAATTTAAAAGTGTGTACTTTTCTAAACATGTTATATTTCAATAAAATGTTTACATCAAACAAAATTTTCCCTTGGAACCCACTTTCCTGCTCACCTACCACACTGTCTGCTCGTTCTCACACACAATACAAACTCTGAAGTGCTGTCTACAGTCCACCCCACTCCCTCACCTCACATTCCCACCTCGGCCCACCCCAACTGGGCTTCGATCCCCACCAATCCTCTGAGACCGCACATTTTAAAATGCCTGCTGCTGGGGCTGGCCCGGTGGCGCAAGCAGTTAAGCGCGCACGCTCCGCTGCGGCAGCCCAGGGTTCGCCAGTTCGGATCCCGGGCGCGCACAGACGCACTGCTTGGCAAGCTGTGCTGTGGCAGCGTCCCATATAAAGTGGAGGAAGATGGGCATGGATGTTACCCCAGGGCCAGTCTTCCTCAGTAAAAAAAAAAAAAAAAAAAAAAAAGAGGTGGAATGGCAGATGTTAGCATAGGGCTGATCTCCTCACAAAAAAAATAAAAAAATAAAATAAAATGCCTGCTGCCAAATCCAAAGCTCACTCTGAGGTGCTCACCTTACCTGACCTCTCCGCAACATCCACCCCTCCTCAGAACTCCTCTCTTGGTCTCCTGACACGGGGCAGGAAACTTCCCTGGTTTCCTTCCACCTCTCTGGCAACTCCTTCACAACCTCATCTCGTGGCCTGACCTCTGAAGGTGGCACTGCCAGGCTCCCTCCCAGCTCTCCTTCTTCCTAGCTTCATCCTCTCCCGGGGCTCATTCAAGCCTTTAGGGCTTTTCCAGGAGCTCTGCTTGGATGCTTGTCACCACCATGTTTGAATGCCTACCTCCTCCTTATTCAGATATCAGGGTCGGCGCTACCTCCTCAGTAGGCCTCTCCTGTTCACTCTCCCTCACATTACTCTCCTTTAATACTCTGCAAAGCATGTATCATCAATTAAGTGATGTATATATTTGGCCACTGTCTGTCCCCCATTCCTGGAACGCAGCTGCATGAAAGCGCCCTCCCCCTCGGCACCTAGAACGGGCCAGACACCGCAGGCCGTCAACAACCACCTCTTGAATCAATGAACGGTACAGTCTTCTCCTGCCTTAAGAGGGAATTCGTTACTTAATAAAAACCCTCTTAGGATGAATTCTAATAAAAAATGTATTACCATTAAGAATGATGGTGCACAACTGCTTCCACAGTTAAGAAAGTAGGTATACATATGACATCAATGTTTATAACTGAACTTTAATGAGCCAGAAAGAAAAAAGACACAAAGGGGGATAAAAGCAAATTGTACACGACATTATTTAGTACTATAAACCAGCAAATCACAATATTCTAAGGGAACTTGAACTCACACCAACTATACAACTGCAAAGGTACATGAAACTCAGCTGCTCCCAAGTCACACAAAATCAAAATCAAAATCAGTCCTCGTAAATGCAAAGAACATACTGTAAGCCAAATACGGTATTAAAAGAAATTCTGTGAGAAGTCCAATTATTATAACCCAAGGTGTATATCTTGATGTATGACTGTATAATTTCTGAAGTTTTCATATTCACGGCCTTGTGCCATGCCTATGACACCATAAGATTAGTTCAGATACTAATCTCGATCATACACAGAGGAGCTCACGGTGGTTAAAAAGCAGGCTCAAGTTGGCATGCCCAAGTCAGTGGCAGGGCAGTTCTTGGACTGGAACATACATCTTCTCACTCCTCCCCCAGGGCCGCCAACCTGCTTTAGCTAATAGGCTGGGCAGAGGTTCAGGGCCGACCATGAAATCCGTTGGAAATCACACGTAAACAGTATTCCCTCGGATAACGTGCCCGTGGTAAATCCTTACGTAACACCTGGTACTTGAACATGACCTTCTGGCAGTCTACTACTGATCAATCTTCCTCCTCTCTCACATCTAGGCTGCTGTGTAAATCTGGATATGAGGCAACAGGGCTCCAGAGTCAGACGGCCTGGATTCAGACTCCAGCCACTATCCACTGACTACATGAGCAGGGGCAAGTTAATTTACTTCTCAGGCCTTAATTCCCTCATCTACAAAATGGGCACAACAATAACAATAGTTCTACGCCGTAAGGTAGAACTATGAAATAACAGGGTGAAATTATGAAATAAAACAACATACCTGGCACATAGGAAACACTTGAAAATGTTCGCTGTTGTGGTTATTAATATAATTTTAATACACCCTATCTTTATGTTCATTCCTAGGGTTAAAAGGAATGAGCACCTCAGGTTGTCTACCTGCTATTGCGTAAGCAAAATATACTCGAAATTCAAATCATACAGATTGTAAACTCTCCACTAATCATAAAGATTTGTCCAGCGAAGAAAATGTACAGTCTATTGTAGCTTCAGAATAATAGTTGAACATAGCTTTTGTAGCCTCAATTTCAGCAAAATATTAGTCTATATCTTTTACTGTTCAGAGAGCTTCAAACACAACATCTTTCATGCCATGTCAACAAACTCGACAAAACTGCCTCTGTTAACGACATTCTGGTTTCTATTATGCTCATTTTGTAGTATATTTTAATCTCAATTTCTTTCAAAATTCTGATATAGCAACGGAAAATAGCAAGTGTTGGTGAGGACGTAGAAAAACTGGAACCCTCATACATGCTGGTAAGAATGTAAAACGGTGCAGACACTGTGGAAAACAGTGTGGCAATTCCTCTAAAGGCTAAACACAGAGTTACCAGATGACCCTGCGATTTCTCACCCCAGTATAATAAATCCAAGGGAAACAGAAACATACGCCCACATAAAAACGTATACATGAGTGTTCACAGCAGCATTATTCAAACGGCTATAGTAGAAACAAGCCAAATGCCCATCAACTGATGAATGGACAGATAAAATGTAGTATATCCTGTAGAATGGAATATTATTCGACAAAAAAAAGAGAGAGATGAAATACTGATACATGCTACAACAAGAAAGAACCTGGAAAACTTTGCTCTGCTGAGTGAAAGAAGCTAGTCACAAAGGACCACATACTAAATGATTCCATTTATATGAAATATGCAGAATAGGCAAATCAATAGAAATAGAAAGTAGATAAGTGGTTGCCTAGGGATTGGGATGAAATGGGGAATTAAGGGGTGATGGCTAAGATGTGTGGAGTTTCTTCTGGGCTTCTGAAAATAGTCCAAAACTGTGGCGACAGTTACATAACTGTGAGTATACTAAAGCCACTGAATTGTACATTTTAAATAAGTGAATTGTATGGTATGTGAATTATATCTCAATAAAGCTGTTTTTAAAACAGAAAGAAAAGATGGGTATTTAAATTGATGCGAACCTTCTAGGAAGCAATTTGGCAATAAACATCAAGAACCTTTATATATAGAGAGAAAGACAGACAGGGACAGAAAGAAAATAACGTTTGCTACTAGAGTAAATATAAAGGCACTTCTGATGAAAACAGCTTGAGAATGTTCCAGAAGCAAGAGAAATTGAAGACATGCTCAGGGACTATAACTGTGAGAGAGAAAGCCTCAAACAGTAGCTAGGATAGGTCTATAAAAGACTTCAAGTTGAAGAAATACAATTGCCAAAGTTCATGAACTGGTTTATCAGAATCACCTAGGGACCTAGATGAAAAGACAAATTCCAGAGTCTCACCCCTGAAATTCTGATTCAATCAACTGCAGAGGTAGAGGGGAAGAGCAGGAATCTCTGTTTATAAACCTCCCAGGTGATTCTGGTGTCAGCTAGATCTGGCTAACTCTTGCACAAGGAAAGCAAAATCTTTTATCATGGTATTAACACTTTTGGAAAACCATTCTAGAAGTAATATGAGGGACTGATTATAATGAGGCCAAGAACTGCCTTTAGTAAGCACTGGGCAAAGATTAGACCTCTGAATTCTTACTCCAACTTAGTGATATTAATAGATATTCATACACAAACTTTCAGTGCTCAAAGTCATCACCTTAATAAAAGACTTTTTTTTATTACTAAACAAAAACTTACAAGATCCTTACACCTTTCTTCAAAATATGCAACTTACCAGCTTCCCTAATACGTCTGTGGTATTTATGTCTTAGAATTCTGAAAAGGCTGGGTGGTTGTTAATTTAGGTGGTCTTCCTTGCCAACCAGATTACTCTCACGGGTGCTCGATTTTTCAGCTTCCCTTCACCAGACAATAACAAGCAAATCTGTTCCATACACTTATCAGGAATATTTGAAATAAGCTTTGTATGTAAATATGGGTTTATGAGGAACATTTGAAGACTGAAAGATTGATACAAATGACTCATCAAATAATACTGAGCATCCACGTTTTCCGACTATGGATAATGGATTTACATAGCTCCAAGCATAATCCCTCCAGCTCCCTTTTTGAACAGTAGCATTCATTTGAAAGACCACTGGCAGGGGTACAAGTCCAATCTGTGGCCCTGGCACACCTGTACACACACAGCTATCTGGCCCACATATCTCAAGCTCCTTTGTTGAATTAGCAATTGCAGTAACTAAATAGGAGACTTGCAGGTGCGTCTTCTGGGACCCTGAAAGCCTTTCTTACAGATGGTTCTGGGTGGTAACTATGACTCAACAATCACAAATCCAAATTGTTAGGATAAAATACTGGATAACGTAAAGAGGCATAATCTTAAGTACTAAGCTGTTTCCTCAATGAGTTCAAATGCTGTAAAATGTTTTAACTGGAAAAAAGTAATTTAATATTGAAATTGCTTACAGGAAATTATTCTAGACCACAATTTTCATAATTTAACACTGTATATAATACCAGAGAAAACAGTGTAACTCTCTGTTCACTCTACCTCAACTCCTGAAACATACACAGCCTCTTGTTCAAATAGACTGAACCATGGCACTGACCCAGAACTAAGATGCAAATTGATACTGGTTTGAAGTAATTCCCTTTATATCCAATTCATGCCCCCTGTGAATGGGTGAATGTGGCCCTCACCTTCTGTTCATTTTCAAATTCTCATTCCTCAACCTCAGTCCTTTGTTTGCAAAGTCAAATATGAAACACAGAATGGTCAAAAATAAGCATTTGAGAGGCGGGCCCAGTGGCGCAAGCGGTTAAGTGCGTGTGCTCCACTGCAGAGGGCCAGGGTTCGCCGGTTTGGAACCCCAGGCGCACATGGACGCTTGGCAAGCCATGCTGTGGAGGCGTCCCATATAAAGTGGAGGAAGATGGGCACGGATGTTAGCCCAGGGCCAGTCTTCCTCAGCAAAAAGAGGAGGATTGGCAGATGTTAGCTCAGGGCTGATCTTCCTCACAAAAAAAAATAAATAAGCATTTGATTATCAAGATGGTGAGCCCAAACAGATGACATAGTGAGGCAGTTACTGCCTTCATAAAAACTCCATCTTACTGGCAAATAATTAAGACTTGTAATCTAAATTCAACCTCCTCCAAACTTCAACCTCCTCCATCTTAATAAAACTATAGTAGAAGACCAGCATCCACTCTCTAGTATTCAGAGTTGTCTTCTACAAGCCAGGACATTTCCTAAAGTGTGTTCTCAGTACAGAGTAGTGGGAAAAGACTGGATGTGAAGGCAAGCAGAAGTTCTTTATCTTAACCACTGGAATAATACCACTTATCTCACCGAACTCCCAGGCTCAGTGTTAAGACAGAGTGGGATGTTTGTTACAAGTATAGCACAATGGTATAGAGTGTATTATAAATGTTAACAACTATTTAAATTATGATCACCACAGGCTAAGTATTAGATCATGAAGGTATCTTATCCAGAAAAGTCTTATTTCCAATTAAAAGACATTTTAATATTTTCATTATTAAACAATTGATTTGGGAATAAATGTCTCAACTGTAGGCAAGGGTTCTCTCAACTGATGTATTTCACTAGAAAATATGTATATGTCAACTTAAAATTGATGGAACTTTTAAACAATTTTTAAACATGATTAGCATTTTCTTCCATAAGGAGAAACAAAATAGTGGCATCACATTCCTGTTTAGCAATCTCAGGCACATCTACTATTTGTAAACACTTAGCTGGACCATTTCATTCAGATGTAGCCTATTACATGTTGGATTCATTTGCAAATCCAGTGGAGGAGTTAAACGAGACCACAAAATTAGAATCCCTTAACAGATGCATCTCTTTATTTTAAAAATTAGCATAATCATAGTTCATCTGGTTGAAAATGCATACTGTGGGAATTCAATGTTACTTAAGTAAACAACGAGGAGAATAGTAATAATTATAGCTATGGCCATTTACTGAGCACCTATCACATGGCAGGCATTGTGAGATGTCCTTTGAACACTCCATCTCACTTAATCCTCACGACAACCAAAAATTATTGCTTGTCCAAGGTCACAGTGCTGATCAGAGGGATTTGAACCCAGATCCCTTTTAGTACAGAGCTTAGACATCTTTTCCCTTCTCTGCTGCACAGCTTTCCTCCTGGGCAAAGATGCCAGAACTCAGACAGGACTTGGACCTGCTGCTGTCACCTTGTTCTCCCACCAGATGATGCAATCCCTAGGCGAGGCTTGATCTCAAAGGAATCAGGGAGGTTATAATTTACCAAACCCACAAACAGATTTCATTGAGCAAATTAGTCAATAGCCAGAGAGTTGAGGTAACTACAAAGCTATAGTGAAGGGTACCCATTATAAAAACTCAAATAGTAATTTTAAAAACACAACAATATTTTTTAAATGCCTATTCTGTGCCTGGCATTGTTTTAGGAACTGAAAAACAGATTGGATGGAAGGTTTTATTAAAATATTCAGCAGAGGGAAAATATAAACAACATTTATTCACCGTTATGCCAAAAAAAAAGCCACCTGTGTGTACAGAACAGAAGATAGCAGCCCTCAAATATTAAGTGAATCGATTTATATCAGGAAAATTAATTACTCCAAATTTTCTTTTTGTTTTGGTTCTCTCACGTGTATGCATTTCTCTAATGGTGGGACTGCTGGGCTTTAGAGTCTGCGTATCTTTGATTTCCTAGGTAATGCCAACTATGGTCCAAAGTCATCACGCCAAGTTCTATTCCTACCAGCCAGGTGAGACTGTTTCTATATGGTATTCTATTGATGTATTGTCTATCCTGGTGCCAATATCACACTGTCTTAATTATTATAGCTCTTCTTGATCTCTAGTAGAGAAGTTTTTCCAACTTCTTTTGCAAGAATGTCTTGCCTTTTCTTGAGACTCGGCAAAAATTTTAGTATCAGTTTGTCTAATTTTTTTAAATTTGCTGGGATTACATTAAATCTATGTCAGTTTCAAAAGAATTGACACCTTATAATACTGACTCTTACAATCCTTGAACCAGTGTGTCTCTCCATTTATTTAGATTTTATTTAAAGTCATTCAATAAAGTCTTAGAATTCTTTCTGTAAAGATCTTACTCTTATTTTGTTAGACAAAATATATCTCCTACAGTTTATAACAGTTGAAAAACCATGAATCTGAAAAAAGATATGATTTTTAAAATGATGTATAAAAAGATATATTTTTTGATACAACAGCTAGTTTGTGATAAGTATACAGAAATAGGAATAAAAACTTTCTTAAAATTTTTAAAAGAAACAAAGTTCATCAAAGCACAATTACTGCTACATAATTTAGTTTTAAGTCTAGAATTATTGTTTTGTAGTTACATCTCACTTCAAAAGGTTTAACATACTTGAGAAAACTTGCATGTCATATAAATAAGTGTCCTAAACATCTATTGGTTGTAGGTCCTTATATTTATCAAATTATGAAGTACTTAAAATCCAGAATAATTTCAATTCATCAACCTCAAAACAAAAAGAATAAAAGAGAAAACAAACACATGATGAGTAAGAGACCAAAATCTTATTAATATACACATCATTGGCTGGGATTGAGAATCCAGACACCTTGCTCCTAGCCTTAGCTCCACCACTCTTATATAATTCACTGAACTTCTGTCTCCTTTTTCTCATTTGTCAAGTAGTTACAACACTGTTCTGTCAGTGTCACACATTAAGGATTAAATGTAAAGAGGTGCCTTAGAAAGGACACTTAAAAAGTTAGTAAACACAAAGCAATAATTAGTCAAAGGAGTTGTAGCTATTCTGCTATCAGAAGGACAATATTATACAGTTGCCTGTAATCACAGTTTATGGCAAGACTGAAAATAACCCCCAATAGATTGGCTTCAAAATCTTTAAGCAATGCGAAGAAAATGGTAGGATTTGCATACAAAATAAGAATTTTGAAGAAAAGGGAGGAAAACTTCAGAATCCTTCTGAATGTCTTAAGTTAATTGTATTCACTTCTTTATTCTTCCAAACATTTTAGAATCCAGTAAGTAAAAGGCATTCTTATACTGCATTCTATATGAGGGGGCTGAAAAAGATCCACAGCTTCTAGGAATTTATGTTTAGGAAGCAAGAAATAAGCACAAATGATTGCTACACGATACAACTTAGCACTCAATAAAAGTTACTATTATTACAAAGCAGCACAAAAATCCTGTAGGACATTCAGGGACAAAAGGGATGGCTTGCAGGTAAGATGGTCGACAGGGCCTCCAGGAGGACAGCGCGCTCTCCGCTTGCTCTAGTGTGCCACAGGGCTTGGCAGACCACAGCCCAGGGCGGCCCGGCACCTGTGTTTGTGCGGCCACTGAGCTAAGAATGGTTTTTAGATTTTCAAATGGTTGAAGAGACTCAAAAGAAGAATATTTCCCGACACGTGAAAATTATATTACAGTAGTCCCCCCTTATCCGCAGTTTCGCTTTCCAAGGTTTCAGTTACCTGCAGTCAACCATAGACTGAAAATATTAAGTGGAAAATTCCAGAAATGAACAATTCATAAGTTTTAAATTACATGCCATTCTGAGTAGCTTTGTGAGGAAATCTTGCACTGTCCTGCTCCACCCGCCTGGGACGTGAATCATCCCTTTGTCCCTCGAATCCACGCTGTACACTCTACCCGCCCAGTAACACAGTGCTGGTGTTCAAGTAACCCCAATTTTACTTAATAAATGTGCCCAAAGCACAAGAGTAGTGATGCTGGCAATTCGGATATGCCAAAGAGAGCCATAAAGCGCTTCCTTTAAGTGAAAAGGTTGAAGTTCTCAACTTAAGGAAAGAAAAAAAAATCACATGCTGAGGTGGCTAGGATCTATGGTAACTTTTATTACAATATATTGTTATAATTGTTCTATTTTATTATTAGTTATTGTTGTTAATCTCTTACTGTGCCTAATCTATAAATTAAGCTTTATCATATGTATGTATGTATAGGAAAAAACATAGTTTATATAGGGTTCAGCTTTACCTGCAGTTTCAGGCATCCACCAGGACTCTTGGAACGTATACCCCACGGATAAAGGGGGACCACTATATTTCAAATTTCGGAGTCCACAGACAAAGTCTCACTGTAACACAGCCATGGTCTCACACTACAGGGAAGAGTAGTTGCAACAGGGACCATAGGACCCACAAAGCCGCAAATATTTACCATCTGGTTCTTTACAAAATAAGTTTACAGACCACTGCTCTAGAAGGATGGATGGGATTTTGGTGGGCAGAACTAGGGGAAGAGGGAGGAGTGGGCAGAGAGGAACAAACATTCCATTTGAGAAATGAAGGAGTGAAAACATGAAGGAAAATCCCAGATTATTATAGGGACAGTGGGAAGACCAATTTGATTGAAGCAGAGGGTCCAAAATCGGTAAACAGCTACTGAGCCACTGATTACTGCGCTTTGTTACTGAGTCATTTATACTATTGTAGTAAGTAATAACAAGCATTCTCATACCAAGTCTGTGAAATTGGTACTATTATTAGCCCCATTAACAATTAAGAAACTAGTTAAATGATTTGATAAAGAAACTAAAGCTTATGGAAGTGAACTAACCACCAAGATCACAGCCAATCAAGCTGAGCTATGAATCAAGATTCTTTTGCACCCAGAGCCCATGCTGTTAAATGCTACACCATATCAAACCTCCATACAGGGTAGTAAAAGGAAATATATCTACAAACGTAAGTTAGGGCAAAACTGTCAATGTTTTCAAATATATGTGTAAAAAGAATATGATTTTATCTGTAGGCCTTGATTCTATAACTGTTGTTTTTTTGCTTTTTGTTTTTGCAGGGGAAGATCTGCCCTAAGCTAATATCTATTGCCAATCTTCCTCCTTTCCCCCCACCCTCAAGCCCCAGTACATAGTTGTGTATAGCTGTAAGTTCTTCTGGTTCTTCTCTGTGAGCCACTGCCACAGCATAGTTACCGACAGACAAGTGGTGTGGTTCCACGCCCAGGAACCGGGCCTGGCCACAGAAGAACTGAACTTTAACCGCTAGGCCATCAGGACTGGCTCTTCTTTAACTGTTTTTAAAAGGACAGCTGTCCCATGAGCTGGTCCAAAGTGTTCCACACTTAGAATCAAAATATCATGGCCTTTTCTTGAACCACAAGAGAAAAAAATTGTGAGATTTTCTCAATTTCAAGTTTCTCCCATAAATATTTCTTAAATCTTTGAAAAATGGTACATTATAAAAATCAATGAGGAAGTAGCAGACCCAGTTTGGGAAAATTCAGCTTATTATGCTTAGTTCAACTTTTGTTTTAATGGATTATGTACTCAACAGATGTCATTTTATTATTTTAAGTTCAAATGATTAATTGAATATATTAATTCAATAACAGTTAACTCAATCACCTGGAAGTGGTCTTAAGATTAAGATATTCATCCAGGGCCTGGCCCAGTGGCACAGTGGTTAAGTTCGTGCACTCCACTTCAGCAGCCTAGGGATCATGGGTTTGGATCCCAGGTGCAGACCTACACACTGCTCATCAAGCCATACTGTGGCGGTGTTCCATATACAAAACAGAGGAAGACTGGCACAGATGTTAGCTCGGCAACAATCTTCCTCAAGCAAAAAGAGGAAGATTGGTAACAGATGTTAGCTTAGGGCCAATCTTCCTCACTAAAAATAAGATATTCTTCCAAAGAATAATAAGACTTCTATGAGAGCTATCATAAGCACTACAAAAATGAGACATTTACATATTAGCAGTATCTATTAGTTGAAACTGTAAAAACAAAAAGTTTTTTACAAACTGTAAAAACATTATACGATTACTTGCTACTTGGGAACACCACATCCCTATCAACTAAGTCTAAAGCTGCACTAGTCAATAGAAACATCGTGCAAGCCATACACATAATTTTAAATCTTCTAGTAGCCGCATATTTTAAAAGTAGAAACAGGTGAAATTAATTGTAACAATATATTTTATTTAACCTAGTATATGCAACATATCATTTCAATGTAATCAATATTTTAGAAATTGAAATATTTTATTTTTTTCATACTAAATCTCAAAATTTGGCATGTATTTCACCCTTACAGCACTAGCCATGTTTCACGTGCTCCACAGCCACATGTCTACTGGCTACCATACTGGACAGCAGAGATGCAAGGGACAGCTCTTCTAAAGATCACAGCAGGAAAGAGGCTACAGATTGCAACTGGAGAGTCAGACCATGAAAGTGAAAAACATGGGTAAAGAAAGGGAGCATTTAGCTCCAATATTCTACAGAATAAATTCTAGACCATTTAGCTCTAATATTCTTGAAATAAATGAGTTTAACTAAGAAATGAATAACAAACAATAATAGACTATTTTAGCACATAGTAACCTTTTAGCAATCCATATGTTTGAGGTTTTTAAAGTATTGCACAGTATTGATTTTATAATGATTGTTTTCACCACATTTTAATTAGTCTTGTATAATTGTGACTTAGAATTATCTACAACCTCTCTCATCCCTCTCCATTTCCTCATCCCTCAAACCTCTAAACTATTTCAAAGTTTAGATCTACACAGTTATGGGAAATAGGAAGCCACTAAAGGATTTTGGAAAGGGAATGGAAATAATGTTTCAGTACTAATAGTGAAGTTTCAGTGTCACAGAAAGAGCTGTAGGAAATAAACTGGAAAGGCACCAGTTCAGAATGTTCCACATAAGGCTTGAACTAGGGTTACAACATTAAGAATAAAAAAAGGACAGAGGCCAGATACCCTTTAGCAGTGATTCAACTAAATCATGTAAACAGTGTAATGGCAGAAGAGGGAGAGGAAGGCTTCAACAGAGAATGACCAAAATAACAAAGTCAGAAAAAGCTCGGCTCTCACCTTCCTGCCCCTACCCAACAGCCCAGGAGAATTCGAGCGGGACCATTCTGCAATCTTCGTAGCAAACGTTTTCTTTTTCTTATCTACTGGCTCTTTCTAGACACCAGAACAAATTCTCATTTGTTAATACTAAGTACCTATGATAAATTTAAAAAGTAATCAATAAATTCTGCTTGTGAAAAACATATAAATTGCTGGACAAGGTGTGTCTACTACTCTCTTCGCGATGGATGTGGGGTGGGGGAAGACTATGTATTTTAGTGGGAATAGGTCAAAGTACATCTGCATTCAATTTTAAAACAAACTCTGACTAAACAATTCAAACATTGCAATGACAGGATGTTTAATAGTTTATCATTTTTACCAAACAAAATTATGCAGTTGCCATGTGTTTACCAGTGCCTAAAATGTAAAATTATTAAGGAAACCAAAATTATGGCTCAATACTACTCAACTCTTTGATCAATTCTGCTTGTTATTCAGAAATATCCCATTAGGTTATGCTTTTAAAAAGTAAAATGAATCAAATATAATTCTGTTAGTTCAGAGGATTTCATGATGCCTCCTTCTAGTAATGGAGAAAACTACCAAAAGTAGCAAATTATCAGTGAAGTCATTACATACCTTTTTTTTTTTTTTTTTTTGGTGAGGAAGATTAGCCTGAGCTAACATCTGTTGCCAATCCTCCTCTTTTTGCTGAGGAAGACCAGCCCTGGGCTAACATCCTTGACCATCTTCCTCTACTTTATATGGGACGCCGCCACAGCATGGCTTGACAAGTGGTGCGTATGTCCCCACCCGGGGCCCAAACTTGAGAACCTGAACCCCGGGGCGCTGAAGTAGAGAGCCCAAACTTAACCACTATGCCACCGGGCCGGCCCCCTATCTACATTTTTTTTAAAGCCATGCTGTGGTGGTGTCCCATATAAAGTGGAGAAAGATGGGCACAGAGTTAGCCCAGGGCCAGTCTTCCTCAGCAAAAAAAAAAAAAAAAAAAGAGGAGGATTGGCAGGTGTTAGCACAGGGCTGATCTTCCTCACAAAAAAAAAAAAAAAAACTAGATACGCAAACGAAAACTACAAATCAGGATGCCAAGTTTGTAAAAATGTTTTATACACACACAAGAAAGATTTGAAGCACACCACAACATCAGCAGGGGTTATCTCTGGTATTTGTACTTTAGGTAATTTTTACTTTTTATACTGTTCCTATATTTTCTATGTTTCTACAATGATCACTTATTATTGTTAAAACTAGAAGAAAAAATAAATTCAGACAAGTGGAAATGGAGGCGGTACCAATCACTTTAGGATTATATCGGATTAAAAGGCTATCCTTTACACTACCGTAATCTCTAAGTAAAAAGCATTCAGGGCCCTTGAAGCTGTGGACTTCACCTTATCTGTAATACGTACTCAATTACATTCACATGTACAACATACGATGCACACATTAACATGTGGTGGAGCATGGTACAAAACGTTAAAAACCTAAAAAATGGCCTATTTAGAAAAACAGCAGTCTTGCAAAACAAATAGAGCAAAGCCAAGAGTGGATCTCAAAGAATAAATGAAGAGGTGTCTGTCACAAGTGGGAAAAATGTCTTGGTCCGAAATTTTAAAATGTAAATCTACTACTAAAGTGTTGACTTTAAAATGGCTCATTTTATGTCAATTTACCCTCAATTTATTAAAAAAGTAAACTTAGAAGTTACTTTCTAAATATACCAGATTGAATCAACACTGCTTTAAACACGGCTTTGCCTCAATATTTTTTTTTCTTTAATTTTATTTTCTCAATCTACAGTAACCTACAAGTATGGTTCATCATAGAAGCCACCGTGGTGCTGGGGGTCGAGTGCGTAGGAGAGTACCAAAAGCATACAGTATATCTTCCTGCCTTCAAAGAGCTTACAGCAAAAGGTGGAGGGACAACAAAAGAATGGGTCAGAAGAGGCCACAAAACAGTCACGAGTGGTTTTGTTGTTTTTAATGAAGGCTCAGTACTGCTGAGTTTAAAGAACGTCTGGGGGTGACGAGCCGGGCAAGATTGGAACAGGTGAAGGCGCAGAATTAAACACAGGGCTGAGCTGGGCGGGACTCATCACACATTTAATCCGTGCTGACAGCCCCAAAACCAGCCTTCCTGGTGCTTAAGCTTGCACAAACATTGATTGAAAACTGACTGAAATCCGCCAAATCCGCCAAGCAAGGCTAAACACGCACGCACACAAAATTCAACAGCGCTGCGTTGATTTTACTTAACAGAACACCCAATACTTGGCTACAGACTGAAAAATGCTTAATGAAAGCTGACGATCGGCTGGATGGATACGCCACCCACCCGCTCCCACAGGCCTGCGGCTCACGCCCGTGCACTCCACACGGCGGGCAGGCTGACCCCGGCCTCCGCCCTGCGCTCGCCGGACACAGCTGACGGAGACCGACCCAAACGCGCCAGGCCCACGCCCCTCCAAGCGGGGCCTGCGGGTCCCAGCGGGGCCTCCGGGTCCCGGCGACGCCAACTTGTAAATAAGGGACAGGCGGGGGGGACCAGCAATCAATGGCATGTGCGTTGGGTGGCGCGGCCTCCCAAGACAAAGCGGGCGCCCCATCCGACGGAGCCCTCCACCGCGCGGGCCCCGGCCCCGCCGCCAACCCCGCGCCGCCCCCCGCGCCCGGCCGGCGGAGACGGCCTGCGGCGCCGCGAGCGCCGGCCCAACCGCCGCGGCAGGAACGCGCAGGGCGCCCAACTGCCGTCCAGGCCCAACCAACGCGGGCAGGGGAGGAGAGGTGCGCGCGGCCGGCGGAGCGTGCGGGCCGCTCGGGGGGCGCAGCGGGAGGCCGCGCGCGGGGAAGGCAGGGGCGAAGAGGCGCCGAGGCCGTCGCGGTACGCAGCACCAGGAGGGGCTCCTTTAGGGGGTTTTGCCCCTCTCCCCTTGGAAGGTGCAGATGGTTTGACCCCCCACCCCGAGTGAGGTGCCTTGTCCCAGCCCCGGCTGGACTGTACCATCGGGCGGTGCCGCCGGGATTTCTCCCCCCCACCACCACCATCAATTCCCCCCCCACCCGGGTCCGCGGTCGGTTGGCCCCGGCCGGGCTCTGAGACTCGGAAAGAGCTTGGCGCCATTTTGGGTGGGACTAAGCAAAGACGAAACTCCCTCCCAGTCGATGGGGTACTCTGGACGCTGACTTATCCGGTTCCCTTAAGCCTTTAGGTACTTACACGACGTTGGGTGAGGGGAGCTGGAAGATCAGCGGGTCCCCGGTCCTCTCTCCCTAGGGGTGATGGAAATCAAACCCCCCCGCCACCTCCAGGTGGTTCTTCCCGCCGCAGAGTGGGAGCAGCATAAAAGGCGGGGTATCGTTAGCATAATCTGCCTGGCAACCTGATCTCGGCGTTATATGATTGGTTGAACTCTGTAAACCCCATGCCCTGCTTAGAGACGAGTAAGGCTGGGGCGAACTGACAGGCCCAGATTTAAGAGTCATGACGAAGATCCTGAGACGCTTATTCAGTCGGCAGAGAAGCCAAAAGGAGATTCATGCAATGGCCCAATGACGGAAGGCCTCTTTATTTCGTGCTCTGTAGTTCATTTAAAACCCAATCAAAGAGCGGGTCTCAGGAGGCGCTCGCCTGCGTTTGTACTCTAAGCCAATCAGAAAAGCCGACTCTTCGGATTCAGGGTCAAGCCCGCTCCGACGTTCCGCGGCCGCCGAAGTGGGGAAACGTGCACCCTGGTGCCCCAGGTGGGGAGGGTGGTGAGTTCCGAGCCGGCCCCGCAGACGCCCGAGAGGCCCCGAGTGCTGAGAAGCCGCGCTAGGGGCTGTGCGGGACGAGCGGCCGGCCGGCCCGTAGGCGTGCTGCTGCCGCGCCCCGCCTTCACCTGGAGCGGGCCTGCCTGTCTGCGGAGCGCTAGCTGACGGATGCTACGCGCGGAGCCCCAACGCCCCGCAGGCCTTGCGGGTCACCGGGGCCCCCTGAGCCTCGGGTTCAACCCTCTCGAGGGGTACGCCAAGGCCTGAGCGCTCTTTCTGGGGCTGATGGCGCTTCCCCCCACCTCTGACCCGGCGGACTGTGTCTGTGCTCAGTCCCTGCTAAAGCCTGGAGTGCCTCACCCCAGGGAAGAAGGGAGAGGAGCATCGCTCCTTTCCATTTTACCATTCTGAAAAAGGAAATGTTTCTCAGAAACATGAAGTATTATTCAACACTGGTTAACCAGTGACTTAACTCACTCATTTCTTAACCTCAGGCTTCCACATCTCTGAAAATTGGGTTCTCAAAGGGCAGCCAACCCACCAGCTGGGAGAAAATATTTGCAAATCATATATCCGCCAAGGGGTTAATCTCCATAATATATAAAGAACTCACACAACTGAACAACAACAACAAAAAAAGATCAAAAAATGGGCAGAGGATATGAACAGACATTTTTCTAAGGAAGATACGCAGATGGCCAATTGGCACATGAAAAGATGCTCAGGATCACTAATCATCAGGGAAATGCAAATCAAAACAAAACTAAGATATCACCTTATACCCCTGAGAGTGGCTGTAATCACCAAGACAGAAAATAACATCTCTGAGAGGATGTGGAGAAAAGGGAACCCTCATTCACTGCTGGTGGGAATGCAAACTGGTGCAGCCTCTGTGGAAAACAGTATGGAGATTCCTCAAAAAATTAAAAATAGAAATACCTTATGATCCAGCTATTCCACTGCTGGCTATTTATCCAAAGAGCTTGAAATCAACAATCCAAAGAGGCTTATGTGCTCCTGTGTTCATTGCAGCTTTAGTCACCATTGCCAAGAAGTGGAAGCAACCCAAGTGTTCATCTACTGATGATTCGATAAAGAAGATGTGGTGTATATATATACAATGGAATACTACTCAGCCATAAAAGAAAGATAAAATCGTCCCATTTGCAATAACACGGATGGACCTGGAGGGTATTATGTTAAGTGAAATAAGCCAGAAAGAGAAAGACAAATACCATATGATCTCACTCATATGTGGAATATAAACTAACACACAGACAGAACAGTTTGGTGGGTACCAGGGGGAAGGAGGTTGGGTGTGGGCACCAGGGGTGAGGGGGTGCATTTATATGGTGGCTGACAATAATATACAACTGAAATCTCACAAATATAAACTGTTATGACATCAATTAAAATAATAACAATAATACCCTAACCATTAAATTGAAGCAAAAAAATTGTTTTAATGTTAAAAAAAAAAAGGGCAGCCAAGTGCATAGAAATGAGCTCAAGCTTTGCCACAGACCCCCAGCTCCAGTTACCCACCCCCAATACCAATGGCAACTAAATCTGGAGGAGACGTTGGACCTTCAGGCCTGTAGGGAGCGGTTTTCCGGTCCATGACATCCACCTTGATACTTTGTTTGTAAGATTAGTGAGATTTACGTGTAAAATACTTTGCACACTGGAACTTAAACGAAAAGAAGTATTGATGATAAAACATGCAAAATTGATAAATTATTGGCTAACCAAGAAAAAGAAGGAAAAAGTATAACTAAGCAAAAGACTTGAGAATAGAAAACACCCATGGGGGGGGGGACTGTAAAATCCATTCAACGATATTTTCTTTACTGTTTTGTTTATTTAAAAAGCTGGAAACAAAGTGGAAAGTATGGGAGAACATTAACATTTTTAAAACCAAGACAGTTGACTACCTTGTAAGCAACTTGATGACTAGACCATGTCTTGTTCCCCATAGATTCCTATGCAGGCAGCACCGGACTTAGAATAAAGGCTATCAACAAGCGTAAACACTTGTTAAATTTAATTGAGAAGAAATCGAAAACTGGGGCCTGACGAAGCAGACCTTAACATTTGTAGCGAGAGACTCTATTAAGTCTTCGCCAGATACACAGACATGGAAGTCAGTTGCCTTAAGAAAGATAATGGTTAAGAGAGTCACTCGAATGTTCCCTTTAGTGCTGTGAGTAGAAAAACAACGCCAGAGGTTGGACAGGTCCAAACCTATATCCGTTGGCCTCTAGAGAGACCTTCACTAATTTTGAGTTTTAACATTATTACATCCTCTCTGATGCATTGAGATGGTCCCGACTGAGGTCTGCTGACCAGAAATGATACCAAGGAACCCAAAAGGGGAACTTGCCATGAGGAATAGGGCTATCTGGACTGGAGAGCCCAAGTTACCCTCATGGACTTAGAGAAATGGTCTAAAACTTTAGAGTGCACAAATATTGCAGATAGGCACCACCCCAGAGATTTTTTTCATTCAGAAAGTCTGGAGTGAACCTCAGGAATCTGCATTTTATATAACTTTTTAAATTTACTTTTAAATTCACACACGGTAAAAGTAACTCAGTATATGACAAGTATTTACTGAATATGTACTGTGTACCAGTCACTGTTCTAAACAGTGAGGATAGAATGGGAACCAAAAAAAAAAGTCTCTGTTCTCATGGAGCTTACATTCTAGTGAAGCAACAGAAGAAAGTTAATAAATAAGATAATTCCAGGTGTTGATAAGTTCTACCAAGAAAATAAAGGAGGAAAATGCAAAGGAGAGGGAAACTCTCCTTTCAATGTTTATGATATGCAGGCAATTTAAATAGACCAAAGAAGTTCTTTCTAAGATACTAACATTTGAGCTGTGATTTGAATGATGGGGAAAAAAAGCCAGCCAATGATAAGACCTTGGAGAACATTCCAGTCTGGGAGAATGTCAAATGAAAAGGCATGAAAAAAAAACGCATGGCGTACACATATTCATTTATTCTTCCACTGAAAAAGTATTCATTGAATGTTTATGATATGCCAGGCACTGTCCCAGGTGCTTTGGGATTTGTCAGTTAACACTGTAGACGAAAGGAAAACAACGTGTAAAAACCCTTACCTTTATGGAGCTTTCACTCTAACACACTGGAAAACAGTAAGAAAGGCAGAGTTGCTGGAACACAGGGCAAGGAGTATAGTGATACAAGAAAACGGGGAAATAGGCAAGGGCCAGGTCATATAAAGCTTTGAAGGCTATGGTATTGGAGTTGTTATTGTATTTTAAGTGCAGTCTAACATAGTTGGTGGTTTTCTTGTTTGTTTGTTTATTGCAGTAACATTGGTTTATAACATTGTATAAACAGTTGGCAGTTTTAAGCAGAGGTATGATACAACTTTTTTTTTGACAATAACTCTAGCTGCTCTAGGGAGCTTATCTTGTTGGGAGAAAGGGCAAGAAACGAGAGCCAAGGAGGATAGTTAGAGGTCTTTTACAATATACTCTAAGCATGAAATGAGGGTGATCGTGACTAAAAGAGTAGTGTAAATGGAGAGAAGTGTATGGACACTTCTCCATATATTTTGGAGATAAAGCCACAGAACTTGCAAATGAGTAAGATAATGGGACAGAGTGGGGGTCTCTAGTGATGACAAGAGAGTGATCAAGAATGTCTTATAAAGTTGAGTCTTGAGTGACCAAGTAAATGTTGATGGGAAGACTAGGAGAGAAATAGTTAGAAAATTAAGAGTTCTATTGTAGTCATGTTAAGTTTCTAATATCTTTTAGCAATCCAATTGGACATACTGTATGGGCAGTTGGAATTCAAGGAGAGATCAGGGCTACAATACAATTTTAGGATTCATCAGACTATAAATTGTATTTACATAGAGTTACATGCAGTCTAATTATATAAGGTCATCTAATGATGATGGAGAGAGCATATATAGAGAAGACAAGAGGGCCCAGGACTATGCTATTCGGAGTGGCTGAATTTATAGGTGAGAGGTAGCAGGGGGGCCAACAAAAGAGACAGTGAAGGCCAGTAAAACAGGAGGTGAACAAAAGATGACAGTGTCTGAGAAGCCAAAGGAAGAAAATGTTTCCAAGGGATGCAGTGGTTAGCTGCAGCTAATGTTGCTGAGAAGTGAAGAAGGATAGGGCCGGCCCCGTGGCTTAGTGGTTAAGTGCGCGCGCTCCGCTACTGGCGGCCCGGGTTCGGATCCCGGGCATGCACCGATGCACCGCTTCTCTGGCCATGCTGAGGCCGCGTCCCACATACAGCAACTAGAAGGATGTGCAGCTATGACATGCAACTATCTACTGAGGCTTTGGGGGAAAAAATAAATAAATACAATTATTAAAAAAAAAAAAGAAGTGAAGAAGGATAAAGATAGATACGCCGTGGGTCTGGAAAGATGGAGGTGGGAGTAGCTGGTAACTTGTCAATAGCAGCTTCAGGGGAAGGATAGGAAACTTAGTAGGAGTTGCCTGAGGAAAGAATGGGGGGTGAAGAGTGACATCTGTTGCCAATAGTGTAGCAGATAAGATAGGCCAATAAAAACAACGAAAATGCTGTGTATGCTATTTGTAAAAGACTTTTTTTAATGCATCACAGAGCTGGCAGCAGAGTGGAGAATCTACAAAGGTTAAAAATAAAGTCAGTGAGTAAAAAGGGAAAGCCCATAATTACAGAGGAAAGCAAACTAATAAAAGAAGAAGGAATTCTGGAAAAGAAAAAATATAATTTAGCAGCAACCATAACAGTTATTATTGGGGCCGGCCCCGTGGCTTGGTGGTTAAGTGCGCGCGCTGCAATGCTGGCGGCCCGGGTTCGGATCCCGGGTGCGCATCGAGGCACCACTTCTCCGTCCATCCTGAGGCCGAGTCCCACATACAGCAACTAGAAGGATGTGCAGCTATGACATGCAACTATCTGCTGGGGTTTTGGGGGGAAAAAATAAAATAAATAAAATCTTAAAAAAAAAAAAAAAAAAAAAAAAAAAAAACAGTTATTAAATTTTTTCAAGCAAGAATTATCAATGGATGCTAAAACTAGTGAATGAAAATTTGATGGTTTGATATCAACATGGTCTTGAAATATCTCCACAAAAGATACTTATTAATTACAAAGGAAAAAAATAATAACTTTACATGGAGAAATTTGGCAGATACCATCATAGCAATCAAAGTTACCATCCTCAGGAATAGGACAATAGATACCACGTGCCTCTGCATATGATACACTGAAAAGGACACAACTTCATGTCTGCAATATGGCTGCCAAAAATTAATGACCTGAATCTAATTATAAGGAAAGGGCCGGCTCCGTGGCTTAGCGGTTAAGTGAGCGCGCTCTGATGCTGGCGGCCCGGGTTCGGATCCCGGGCAAGCCCCAAGGCGCCACTTCTCCGTCCAACGCGAGGCCGAGTCCCACGTGCAGCAACTAGAAGGATGTGAACCTATGACATACAACTATCTACTGGGGCTTTGGGGGGAAAAAATGAATAAATAAAATCTTAAAAAAAAAAATAAAAATAATTATAAGGAAACAATAGGCAAATCCAAATTGAGGGACATTCTACGAAATAACTGGCCTGTCCTCACCTTAAAAATATTAATGTCATGAAAAACAAAGAAAGCCTGAGGACGTGTTCCAGACTAACGGAGACTAAATAGGCATGACAACTAAATGCAATACGTGCCCTGGGTTGGATCCTGGACCAGGAAAAAACATTTGTACATATATAAAGGACGTTAGTGGAAAAACTGGTCACATTGGAATAAAATCTGTAGATTAGATAATAATACTATATAAATATTAATTTCCTGATTTTAACCATTGTACTGTAGATACATAAAAGTATATCCTTGCTTTTAGGAACTATACACTGAGTAAAGGGGAAATGTATCTACAATTTATTCTCAAACAGTTCAGAAAAAGAAAAAAATACATATACGTATGATTAAAATATTAACATATGGGGGGCCGGCCCTGTGGCTTGGTGGTTAAGTGCGCGCACTGCGATGCTGGTGGCCCGGGTTCCGATCCCGGGTGCGCATCGAGGCACCACTTCTCCGTTCATCCTGAGGCCAAGTCCCACATACAGCAACTAGAAGGATGTGCAGCTACGACACACAACTATCCACTGGGGCTTTGGGGGGAAAATATAAAATAAAATAAAATCTAAAAAAAAAAAAAGAAAAAAAAATATTAACATATGGGGAACCTGCATAATAGGTGTATGAGAATTCTTGTACTATTTTTTCAACTTTTCTGTAAGTTTAAAATAATAAAAAAAGATAATAGTCTAAAAAAACAAAAAGTCCAGTCATTTGGCTTCAGGTCTGCACTGTGAGGAAAGGGAATGACTGATGTTGGAACTGGGTGGGCTGCAGAGAGAGAATCAAGGAGTTTGTGACCAGGCCACAGTCGTTCAGAGCTTCGTACTTAGGTAGGGATAGTTCAGGAAGAAGCCTAACAGAGTCCAAGTGTGGGCGACTGTGAGTGTAACTGGATGTTTGACATTTGTACTAGGTTGAATAGTGTCCTCCAAAGTTTCTATCTGGAACCTGTGAATGTGACCTTATTTGGAAATAGTATCTTTGCAGATATTATTAGTTAAGATGAGGTCATACTGAATAGATTGGGCCCTAACCCAGTGACTTGTGTTCTTAGAAGAGAAAATAGAGGGGCCGGCCCCATGGCTTGGTGGTTGGGTGCGCGCGCTCCGCTACTGGCGGCCCAGGTTGGGATCCCAGGTGCGCACTGACGCACCGCTTGCCCGGCCATGCTGAGGCCGCGTCCCACACACAGCAACTAGAAGGATGTGCAACTATGATGTACAACTATCTACTGGGGCTTTGGGGGGAAAAAAAAGGAGGCGGATTGGCAATAGATGTTAGCTCAGAGCTGGTCTTCCTCAGCAAAAAGAGGAGGATTAGCACGGATGTTAGCTCAGGGCTGATCTTCCTCAGAAAAAAAAAAGAAAAAGAAAATAGAGACACAGACACACAGGAAAGGATATGTGAAGGCAGAGGCAGAGATGGAGTCTGATGCATCTGCAAACCACGGAAAACCAAAGATTGCCAGAACCACCAAAATCTTGAAAAGGAGAAGAAGGATTCTTCCCCAGAGCCTTCAGAGGGAGCATGCCCTGCCAACGACTTCATTTTGGACGTATAGCCTCCAGAACTGTGAGAGAATTAATTTCTACTGTTTTAAGCCACCTGGTTTGTGGTACTTTGTTACGATAGCCATAGGAAACTAAGATAACATTATAAAGTGAGTAAGAAATTATATGGGTGCAATATTGTGTGTGTGGGGAGGGGTGGGGAGGTGGTATCTGAATGTGAATGGGTGGGATTATATGCGTTTATGACATAGGGAGAGTTTGGGGTTTTGTTTTTTTTTTAAAGATTTGAAAGGAAAAGGCTAAGGAATTGAGCAGATAAATATTTTAAACTGTGATTTTTGTATAAAATCAGACACATTAAGGAGTGGAAAATAAAATCAGCTTTTTTTTTTCTTCATATGTAGATAAGATGACTGCAAAAGAACTTGCTGTTATGGGGTATCTGCTTTTGACTGTGTCCCAGACTCCTAGAGAGCTTAAGTCACAAAACTGAATATCATCTTCAGTTCAAACACCTAGAGTCATGGATGTTGGAGACAAATTGTAAAGGAGGTGATGTCCAGAAGAAGCCTGGAAAGTTCATAAGCAGAGAGAGAAGCAGCATGAAGACTTTGAGTCAAGTTGCATCTTTCTCCATGAAATACAGTAAAGGAAAAAGACAAAAAAAATGTGTGAAATGGAAAAGTACTTTCCATCAAACATTGTTACTTCAAGAAAACACCTTTATGAATGTGACTCGGTTTGAAAATTTGGACCATATTTTAGATTTCAGTATGAGGGAAGCTGTGTAAGCAAGAATTATTATGAATATAATGAGTATGCTATGGTTCATCCTATTTGTAGTGATCTCATTTAGGGGTAATTGTTGTGAGAAAAGTCTTCTCTCAGAAATATAATGTCAACAGATACCTGAGAATTAATACAAAAGAGAAATTTGAGCATGTAAGGAATGTTGGAAAGCCTCCAGCCAAATCAAATCTCCTTAAGCATAAAAAAAGTCATCCTGGAGAAAGACTCATGAATATAACGAACGTGGAAAACCTTCAGCCTAAAGCAATACCTCAGAGATCATGTGGAAACACATAATGGAGAGTGTGCATTCAGGCATGTGCCGTTGCAGTCGACTGTTCTCTTTCGTTTACGAGTGTTCTCTTGAATGTCTTCTCTCACTCTACATTTAAGAAGCCACAAAGAAAGGAAATTGTATAAAAGAGGAAGAGCCTTCAGCTGCAATAGAAAAACTTCATACTCATTGTTCTAGAGAGAAACTTTATGAATGTGGGAAAGCTTCTATTCAAATATCTAGACTCATTAGACACCAAAGACATACTGAAACCCTATCCATATAAGGGAAGTGAGAAAGCCTTCAGGAGCAAATCAAATCTCACAGAGCACGAGAAAATTCATACCAGAAAGAAACCCCTGAATGTAATCGATGTGGAAATGTTTTCAGCTAAAAGAAATACCTCAGTAAAGATCAAAACATTCATACTGGAAAGAAATTCTATGAATGTAAAGAATGTGGAAAATCTTTAGCCAAAAGGACAACCTCGTTATTCATCAAATAATCCATACAAGAGAGAAATTAATGAAAGCAGTAGCTGTGAGAAAGCTTTTATTCAGACGTCACGCCACATTAGATACTAGAGAAGTCATACTAGAGATAAAGCCTATGCATGAAAGGAAGGTGGGGAAGCATTCAATGGCAAATGAAAACTCATATTTGAGACATGCCCTATAAATGCAGTAATGCGTGGCTTAACGACAGGGATATGTTCTGAGAGATGCATCGTTAGGCAATTTCATCATTGTGTGAACATCATAGAGTGAACTTACACCAACCTAGCTGGTGTAGCATACTACACACCTTGGCTATATGGCACTAATCTCATGGGACCACTGTCACATAGGCAGTCAGCTGTTGACCAAAATGTCTTTATGCAGCCCATGACTGTATAATGAATGTGCAAAAATCTTCATACGGAAACTATGCTTCATTAGATATTACAACATTCGAACAGGAGAGACACCCCATGAATGTACTAAGGGTAGAAAAGCCTTCTCAAATTACACTGCTTGTTGTACATGCAAGAACCTATACAGGTAACATGAATGTAAAATGTGTGGAAAAGCCTACTCTCCGTTTTCAAACAATGCTCTGGAGTGCCACTCAGCAATAAAAAGAAATGAACTATTGATACATGCAACAATGTAAATTAATATCAAAATAGTTATGCTGAGTGAAATAAGCCAGACCAAAAAAAAAAGTTATATACTTCACGATTCCATTTATATAAAATTCTAGAAAATGCGAACTACTCTGCAGTGGTAGGAAGCAGATCAGTGATTGTCTGGGGAGGGAAGAAGTGGAGAGGAATTACAAAGTTTCAAAAGGGAACTTTTGGAGATGATGACTTCATTTTCTTGATTGTGGTGAAGGAGTCATGGATGTGTACATATTTCAAAGCTTATTAAGTTGCCCACTTTAAACATGTGCAGTTAATGTATTTCAGTTATAGCTCAATAAGCTGTTAAGATTGTTTTTGGAATTTCTGACCATTGTAATAAGTCAAGAAAATTTTCAAATTGGTTAAGAATTTGAAAAGGAGAATTTAATCTCCATTTATTTATAATATGATTAGGATTTGCCAAAGTCTCTTAGGTTTTTTAGGTAAACATAATATAAACAAAAATACTAAAAGACTTAAATATAACAATAAAACAATAAAAATCTTCTAAGACAGTCTATGATACTATATATATATATTTTTTCCCCGAGGAAGATCAGCCCTGAGCTAACATCTATTGCCAGTCCTCCTCCTTTGTTTCCCCAAAGCCCCAGCAGATAGTTGTATGTCATAGTTGCACATCCTTCTAGTTGCTGTATGTGGGATGCCGCCTCAGCATGGCCAGAGAAGTGGTGCATCAGTGCGCACCCGGGATCCAAACCCGGGCCGCCAGTAGCAGAGCGCGTGCACTTTACCGCTAAGCCACGGGGCTGGCCCCCATGATACTATATTTGAAACCAAGAAGCTGTAATGGAGACAATAGGCATATTTTAATTACATGTAAATAAAAACCTTGTCTATATATACCATAAACAAAGCCAATAAACAATACATCAAAATTTTTGCTATACAGAGAGCAATTACAGAGTAATTTCTTTTAATTTTATAAGAAGAAGCCAACAACCCAATGGTAAAATAGACAAAGGGTATTAAAAAAACTTCAGGGAAGGGGCCAGCCCTGTGGCCTAGTGGTTAAGTTCAGCGCACTCTGCCTCAGTGGCCTGGATTTATGGTTTTGGATCCTGGGTGCAGACCTACACTATTCACTGGCGGCCATGCTGTGGTGGCATCCTACATGCAAAATAGAGAAAGATTGGCACAGATGTTAGCTCAGTGCAAATCTTTCTCAGGAAAAAAAAAAAAAAAAAACTTCAGGGAAGAGCAAATCCAAATGCCCAAAACCATATTACAAGATACTCAAACTTTAAGCATCAGGGAAAAGGAAATTAAAGCAATTATTAGATATTACTTTATATTCACCAGAAAAAAATTAAAAAGAACAGTAGCACCTATTATTAGAGCACTTTCATATAATGTTACTGGCATTATGAATTGTTCCAGTCTTTTTGGAAAGCAAGATAGTAACCTGCATTAAAATTAAATATATATATAGATACATGTGATAGGAGATACCTGTATAATTGTTTAACTCAGCAGTCCCAATTCTGGGATTCTATCTAGAAGAAAGAAAAACATGAATATAAGATGTTTAGTGCGGCATGTTTCATAATGCCATAAAACTGAAAACAGTCAAAACATCCACATCATAGAGCAGTATGCAGCGATTAAAGAGAATGAACCATAGCTATATCAGTGGGCTTGGAGGGATTTCCAAGAAATATTGTTGAATTAAAAAAGCAAATTAGGAAAGTGTGCTGTATCAGTCAGGAATCAACTAGAGAAACAGAACCAGTAGGGGCATTCATTAAGGGATTTATTGCAGGAGTTGACTTACACAATTGTGGGAGCTGGCAAGTCTATAGGGCAGGCTTCCAGGAAGGGCAGGCTGGAACTCTGGCACAGGTTGAAGCTTCAGTCCACAGGTAGAATTTCTTTTTTTTTCTGGAAGTCCCAGTTCTGCTCATAAGGTCTTTCAACTGATTGGATAAGGCCCACCCAGATTATCTAGGATATTGTTTAAAGTCACTGATTATGGATTCTAATGACATCTACAAAATACCTTCACAGCAATACCTAGATTAGTGTTTGGTGGAGTAACCAAGTTGACACATATAATTGACCATCACATGTATAATATTTCATTTTGAAAAACATAAAATGAGAAAATCCTAGTATATTTGTACTTTATATGTATATGAAAATATCTGTACACTTATGAATATATGCATAACGGTTGTGTTGTGCATATGGTTGAGCACGGAGAAAAAATATTGAACAGTTACCTGGGTATGTGGGTTAGGGTTGTGGGTGAAGGGGCAGGAGAAGGGGAGGAAAGTGCCAAGCAAAAAAAGAAAAAAAAAGACTGCAATATAAAAATCATAAAATCCAGGATATGTCATATCATCATATTTATGGATTTATATAAAATCATCTATGTGCATATATATATAAAGACATTTAAAAACTAAAATACGTAAATGTTTAGCAAGTATTCAATAGATAAAATAGTACTCATTACTTGTTAATTTTCTAAAATATCATAAAGAGAAGTGGAATCATTCTTCTTAAATATCTATTTTAAAACACAAACAATATCTGTACTAGTATCCTAGGAACAAATTACCATAAACTGGGTGGCTTAAAACAATAGACATCTATTCTCTCACAGTTCTGAAGGCTAGCAGTCCAGGGCCAGCCCGGTGGCACAGCGGTTAAGTGCGTGTTCTGCTGCGGCGGCCCGGGGTTCGCAGGTTCAGATCCCGGGCACGCACTGTCACACCGCTTGTCAAGCCATGCTGTGGCAGTGTCCCATATAAAGTAGAGGAAGACGGGCATGGATGTTAGCTCAGGGCCAGTCTTCCTCAAGAAAAAAGGGGAGGATTGGCATCGGATGTTAGCTCAGGGCTAGTCCTCCTTGCAAAAAAAAAAAAAATGAAGGCTAGCAGTCCAAAATCAAGGTATTGGCAAGGTCACGTTCCTTCTGAAGGCTCTGGGGAAGAATCCTTCCTTGCCTCTTGCTAGCTTCTGGTAGTGGCTGGCAATCCTTGCATTTCTTGGCTTGTAGTGTTATTACTCCAATTTCTGCCTCCATCTTGACATGGCTGTCTTCCCTCTGTGTGTGTGTGTGTGTCTCCAAATCTCCCTCTCCTTATAAGGACAACAGTCATTGGATTTAGGGCCCACTGTAATCCAGTAGGAACTTACCTTCACTTGATTACGTCTGCAAAGACCCTGTTCCCAAAAAACATCACATTTACAAGTACCAAAGCTTAGGACTTTAACGTATCTTTTTGGAGGACACAATTCAACCCTCCAGACAGTATCCAACTTGTGATAATTGACTGAAGCATTTCTATTAAAAGGAGATAACGAAGATGCCATGTTTATTGCAATTAGTTAACACTGCCCTGGAAGTTCAAACTATTGTGATAAAATATAAAACAAAAATAAGAGATAATTTTTGGAAAGGAGAAAACAAAATCAGTGTATGTGCAGAAATCCAAAGGAGATGTGTTGATATATAATTGAGTCTATAAGAGTTTGAAATGGTGACCAGACATGAAATAATTAAATACAAATTAATAGTTTTCCTAAATAGTGACAATAATCATAGGAAACACCACAGAAAAATACATAGGTATGGAGAGTCTACTATGCACTTAGCTTTGTCCTTCAAGAAATGAGATGTGTGCAATGACTCAATTATTAAAAAGGATTTTCTGGAGTGCCAGGGGTCAAGCCTTCCGCTCCAGGCACACCGGACCTGCTTTCCCGCGTTGCCTGTGGTCTGCTCACTTGCCAAGGTGACGTTTGATCCCCTCTTCACTCCTCGCTGACAGCAGGGGACACAAATGGGTGGTCTATGATTCCTTGTTTTCTGATCACACCCATTGGTTCCAAAGTGGTTTGTAGGTAGTGGCCCCCTGTGTGCTGTCACCTGTGACTATCCTCCTAGAGTAGCCAGATTGCTAGTTGTTGATTAGAGAAGGTCATTTTTTGGGCCAGCCCCGTGGCTTAGCGGTTAAGTGCTTGTGCTCCACTGCTGGCGGCCCGGGTTCGGATCCCGGATGCGCACCGACGCACCACTTCTCCGGCCATGCTGAGGCCGCGTCCCACATGCAGCAACTAGAAGGATGTGCAACTATGACATACAACTATCTGCTTTGGGGGAAAAATAAATAAATAAAATTAAAATTAAAAAAAAAATTAAGAAAATAATTAGCAGTTGAAGTTTAAATGATCATTAAAGCCTTTCAGGGGCTGGCCCTGTGGTGTAGTGGTTAAGTTGGTGGGCTCTGCTTTGGCAGCCCGGGGTTCACAGGTTCAGATCCTGGGCATGGACCTATACACCGCTCATCAAGCCATGGTGTGGCGGCGTCCCACATACCAAATAGAGGAAGATTGGCATGGGTGTTAGCTCAGGGCCACTCTTTTTTTTTTTTTTTAAATTTTATTTATTTTATTTTTTCCCCCCAAAGCCCCAGTGGATAGTTGTATGTCGTAGCTGCACATCCTTCTAGTTGCTGTATGCGGGACTCGGCCTCAGGATGAACGGAGAAGTGGTGCCTCAATGCGCACCCGGGATCCGAACCCGGGCCACCAGCATCGCAGCGCGTGCACTTAACCACCAAGCCACAGGGCCGGCCCTGGGCCACTCTTCCTCACAAAAAACAAAAACAAAACAAAACAAAAAGCCTTTCAAATCACATTTCACTAAACTGTCTAATATTAGGAGAATTAGCACTCTTGCTACTTCTTTATGAATTTCTTCTACTTTGAGGGGAGGATACTTCTTCAATTTTAACATAAAGATTTGACCTTTAAAAAAATTTAAGGCATAGATTGATTGAATCAGTGGTTCCACTATGAGAAGAAAAAACAGAGTGTCATTTGTTTACCATTCTTATACCTCCTATGTTATGAAGAAAGTCCTGGGAATTAGAAGTCTCCTTTGAAGCCTTATAGAATTAATATAGGTCTTAACATGTCAAACCAATATCAATCTACCAGGAAGTATTTATTGAACACTACTTTAGGTTCCAGCCTGCTGCAGGTGCTAGAAATATAAGGTGGATGAATGTGGTCCTTTTACATAGAGCTGAGATGGGAAGAGAATAGTGAGAAATCAAGCTGCAGGTTGCTAAGTCAGGTTACAAATGGTCTCTTATAACCTGCTAAAGAATATGGAATATCCACAGCAATTGACAGCCTTCACATATTTTTTTCTTTTCTTTTGGCCATATCAGAAATCCACGGGCATCTTTAAATGCACAGACATGGATGGTGCCAACTTTGCCATATTTGCGAAACCATGTATCTAATTACATAATGTCATCATTTCCCTTTGAACAGAAAAATGTGTTTTAGAAAGATAATTCAGGAGACAGTGTGGAAAATGGACTGCATAGGGGAGATGTGGAAGGAGGGTGACCATTGGGAGATTGATTGCAATAGTCCAATGACATATCATGAAGGTCTGATGTCACAGGACGTCATGCTAAGCACTGCAGGGAACACTAAGCTGAACAAGACGTGGCCCTACCCTGAAGGATGAAAGAAAGAAAATGCCAAACTCCACGATTGTTGACCCCAACACGATGTCCCTGGAGATGGTGATATAGAAAGATAGGAATAAGAGAAGATAGACTTTTATTGAAATCCTGCTGAAGGTAAAGACTAGAGAAAGCAATTAATTCTTGCTTGATCTTTTCAACTTGACTATGTTGTCTCCCGTGGCTTTATGTAATCAATTTATACACCCTGCTGTTTTTGTTTTGACCAACCCTACAAAACAAGACAACAAGAACAATGCAGTCAGCAGTTGCCTGGACCTGTTAGCGGATGTGATTTCAGTAGCTAACTACTTGCTGACTCAGAGACAAGAGGAAAGCAAAAATCCCCTCTCCCCGCTCTGTGGCCAGCCAAGCGATTACAAGACTATCAAAGTCCACTGTGATGGGGACCTCTTGTTATTGCCCAGCTTGCTCATTTGCTGTGTCACCCATTAAGCAGGAGTGAAGCTTCATCCTAAAGTTAAAGAAATAAATGAGTCACATAAATCATTTCCGGGGCTTGGTATCCAGGACCAGGTGGCAAAAAGACCAGACCTCCTTCCCTGGCCCCAGGCTCCATTACTCACCTGCTCTTTTGTGGGGCTCCACAGAGTAAGCCAAGAGCAGAGCCTCTGCCAGCCCCTCCCCCATCCCTGCTGAGGACAACAATCCCAGCACAGAGCCTAGTCCCACAGTAGAAAAAGGATGGGATTTGGAATCAGATATTGTTGCTGACTGGCTTTGTCAGGGCTGTGTGACCTCCTGCAAGTCAGTTAACCTCTTTCAGCCTCAGGTTTCCCACCTATAAAATAGTGGTTATGATATGACCACACATATCTATGCAAAATGATGTATGAACAACACCTGGCACTCGCATACTCTGCTGGGAGGAATGTAAAACGGTGCTGCCTCTTAGGAAAACAGTTTGCCAGTTTCTTAAAAAGTTAAACATAAATTTACCATATAACCCAGCAATTCTACTCCTAGGCATCTACCCAAGACAAATGAAAACATATGTCCACACAAAGACTTGTGTGTGAATGTTCATAGCAGCATTATTCACAAGTGAACCACAAAAACATTATGCTAAGTGAAAGAAGGCAAAAAAAGATCACGTATTGTATAAGTCCATTTACATGAGGAAAGGCAAGTCCAAAAACTGCAAATCCATGGAGACTTAAAGTAGGCTAGACTTGCCTGGGGCTGGGGGAGAGGAAGGGGGAGGGACTGCAGACGGGCTGGAGGGATCTTTTTGAGGTGATGGAAATGCTCTAGAATTGGATTGTGGTGATGGATGCACAACTCTTAAATTCACTAAAAGTCATTGAATATACACTTAAAATGATGGAATTTTATGGTATATGAATTATACCCCAGTAAAGCTGTTTAAAAAACCCATCAGGCATGTAGTAGATACTCAATACTATAGCGAATCACTAACATTTAATAAGCATCTACTGGTAACCTACTTTAAACATATTATGCACTTAGCTCAATTTAACTCTTATTTAGGCACATTTAGCCCTTATATATAGGCACATTTCTGAGTTTCACAAACTTTGGTCTTTCAAATGCCACTTTCACTATTTTTTCTGTATCCACTTAACCATCTGTACAACTATCAACCGAATAGTTTTCTTTAAACAAAATTAGTTTTAAAAAACTTATATGTTTATTTTAAAATAAAAACATTACATTACTATGGCAAATGGAAAACCAGTATCATTTGCCAAATAAAAATTACTGTAAAAATAAACACAAGGAGAGCCCACTGATCTTAGTTTGTAGGCAGATGTTGTTGCCTAAAGAAGGCGTGCTCTCTGTACTTGAAAAGGAGATTGAATTGTTAGAGAGGTGACTTAAACACGCCAGCACCAACAGAGAATGTTATGTAAATCAAAACTGGCCACTGGGATCCCAGGCTGAGAACAAAGAAGGGTGTTTGTGCCCCCACTGTCTGTACAGAGTTAAAAACAATGGAGGCCAGATACCTTCTTAGGGCGTATCAGGAGGCAGCTGAGCTGCTCCCGCTCCTTGGTTATTATGCCCCCATATGTCCATCAAAGCAGATACCTGGAGAGAGGGGCTGGGGAGGTCCTCAGTCCTGACTCCCCAGGCCTGGTCAGGTGTGAGGGGGTGTGACTTAGCAGATCAGGAGTGCTACCTCCCCTGAGGCAGTGAGGGCCTGAGAGAATCACCCACAGAGAGCAGGGCACAGTAAGAACAGAGATGGCCTCTCCCTTCCCCACTGGAGGTTGGAATCAGTCTCTCGGCCTGGAGCGCCTACCCCAGCATGTGGTGTGGACACAGAGGCCTTGCAGGAGCCTGGGGGCGCCCCTTGGAGTTTGGGTGAGTACATGACCCTAGTCTCAACCCCTGGGAAGGGGAGCTGAGGGACAGTTGAAGCGATCAAGCCAGACTGACCCTCCGGTGTCAAGGCACTAGGCAGGGCCCACCCAAGGACCCCCTGACATGAATGGGAGAATCAGAGTTTGGATGCCCAGAGGAAGGGGCATCCACAACCAATAAGATTTAGCCAGAGAGGACATGCAGCCAAGAGAGAACTGGACGTCATTTAAGGAGGAGACATTTGTCTCCTCTGCCTTCTTTCCCAAAATAATGGGAAAGAGAGATTCATTTGAGCATGGCAGAAGGGAAAAATAAACATTTCATGTTTGTACTCCACCTGACTCAGACTACTCCATAAACTGCGTAGAGAAGGATTAAAACAGCTTAAAAGGATCTCACTTTAACACTCTGCCATTCGAATAATGTCTACACTGTAAGATCTAAAATTATCTTTGGGGGCCGGCCCCGTGGCTTAGTGGTTAAGTGCGTGCGCTCTGCTGCTGGCGGCCTGGGTTTGGATCCCGGGCGCGCACTGACACACCGCTTCTCCGGCCACGCTGAGGCCGCGTCCCACGTACAGCAACTAGAAGAATGTGCAGCTATGACATACAACTATCTACTGGGGATTTGGGGGGAAAAAATAAATAAATAAAATCTTTAAAAAAATAAAAAATAAAAAATAAAAAATAAAATAAAATTATCTTTGGTATCTGCCATAGTTTGGGAAGCGCTGCACCGGGGGAGGTGAAGGGCTGCCTTCAGCCCCAACCTCTGACCCTGGGGTTGCCAACCGGGGCACTGGAAATGGGGTGGAAAGATGTCCAGGCTGCTTCCCTCAATATTCCTGAACCTCGGTCTATCTTTTCCAAGCTATGGACATCCACAGCGAAATTTAGGAACACTGCATACCTGATCAAAATGACGATTTTTTTTTCTCTATTTCCCCCTCTCTTTCTATTTTTCTCCCTTGCTCTATTTTTCTTGCCCCTTACTTATTTCTCAGTTCTTTCTTTTCCTTGGTCAGCAAGGGAGAATTCTGCCTGGCAGTTTTCACTCTGCTCGTGGCTCTTAGGGCTAAATGAGAATCCAGAGATTGAGTGTCCCCAGGCACGGTGGGATGTTAGCTATTTAGGCTTAAGCAAATTCCTGAACTTCTTGAGTTATGTTGCTTTATTTGTTAAGTGAGATTAATAATAATATCCGCTTCCCAGGTTGTTGTGAAGCTCAGTGTGGTAACGTGAAAATACACACCATACAATTCTACAAAAATGTTACTTTTTATTATCATGGTAGTTGTTTTTAAAGGAGCACCTTTTAAAAAGTAATTTGTCTAATTAAGATATGTTGTATGTTTCAACATCTCTCAGAAACATAAAATTGAATGAAAAGCATAATTTATAGAAACATATGCAATGTAATTCATAGTGAATTTTATTCCTCCAGCTTTATTGAGATATAGCTGACATATAACATTGTGTAAATTTAAGGTATACAATGTGATGATTTGATGCACTTATATATTGTGAAATGATTACTACAGTAGGGCTAGTTAGCACCTCCATCACCTCATAATTACCATTTCATTTTTGTGGTGAGAACATTTAAGATCTACTCTCTTAGCAACTTTCAATTATATAATACAGTATTGTTAACTATAGTCACCATGCTGTACATTAGATCCCCAGAACTTATTCATCTTATAAGTGGAAGTTTGTACCCTTTGACATCCCATTTCCCCACCTCCAGGCCCTGGAAACCACCATTCTACTCTCTGTTTCTATGAGTTCAGTTTTTTTAGAGTCTACAAGTGAGATCATATGGTGTTTGTCTTTCTTTGTCTGACTTATTTCACTTAACATAATGCCCTCAAGGTCCATCCATGTTATCATAGAAGGCAGGATTTCCTTCTTTTTTATGGCTGAGTAATATTCTATTGTATATATATCCCACTTTTTTTGGGGGGGAGGGGGGAGGATTGCCCCTGAGCTAACATCTGTTGCCAATCTTCCTCTTCTTTTTTCTCCCCAAAGCCCCCAGTACATAGTTGTATATCCCAGTTGTAGGTCCTTCTAGTTCTTCTATGTGGGACACCACCTCAGCATAGCTTGATGAGCGGTGAGTAGGTCCGTGCCCAGGATCTGAACCGGCGAACCCTGGGCCACCAAAGTGGAATTCACGAATTTAACCGCTATGCCACCGGGCCAGGCTGGCCCTATATCCCACGTTTTTTTGATCCATTTATCCGTGGATAGACACTTAAGTTGTTTCCATGTCTTGGCTATTGTAAATAATGCTACAATGAACATGATGGTGCAGATATCTCTATGAGATAGTGATTTCATTTTCTTTAGATATATACCCAGAAGTGGAATTACTGGATCATATGGTAGTTCTATTTTTAGTTTTTTGAGGACCCTCCATATGTGTTCCATAGCGGCTGTACAATTTACATTCCTACCAACAGTGCACAAGGGTTCCCTTTTTTTAAATTTTATTTTGTTTATTTTTCCCCCAAAGCCCCAGTAGATAATTGTATGTCATAGTTGCACATCCTTCTAGTTGCTGTATGTGGGACGCGGCCTCAGCATGGCCGGACAAGCAGTGCCTCCGTGACGTCCGCATCCGAACCTGGGCCGCCAGTAGCAGAGTGCGTGCACTTAACGGCTAAGCCAGGGGGTCGGCCCTTGTCTTTTTGATAACAGCCATTCTAACAGGTGTGAGATGATATCTCATTGTGGTTTTGATTTGTATTTCCCTGATGATTAGTGATGTTGAGCATCTTTTCATGTACTTGTTGGCCATTTGTATGTCTTCTTTGGGAAATATTGAGAATTTTAGAATACATAAAACAGTGCTATATGTTGTTCATGAATACATATATAAGAAAAGCACAGTGCACCACATAACGATGCACCACATAACAATGTTTCAGTCAAGGACGGATGGCATATACAATGGTGGTGCCATAAGATTAGTACCATATAGCTTAGGTATGTAGTAGGCTATACCATCTAAATTTGTGTAAGTACACTCTGTGATGTTCACATAATGACAAAATCACCTAACAATGCATTTCTCAGAACGTGTCCCCGTCGTTAAGTGACACATGTCTGTACTTCAAATGTGTGGGAAAACACATTAAACTCATGCTAATGGTTGCTCCTGGAGAGAAAGGGGCAGTGGAACTGGGGGAGGGTACACAGGAGCTTCAGCTGTAGCTATGGTGTTTTATTTCTTCCCAAAAAAAGAGAAATAATCAAAGGAAATATAACAAATTATGAACAACTGTTCAATCTGGTGGTAGGCACATGAATGTTTAGTATAATTATTCTCTGTGCTTTTCTCTTTTGAAAAAAAAAATCCTTAAAAAATGTTTCTGCTCAGCCAGCCCAGTGTCACAGCGGTTAAGTGCGCACACTCCGCTTCAGTGGCCCTGGGTTCGCAGGTTCGGATCCTGGGAGTGCACTGATGCACCGCTTGTCAAGTTTATATGGGACGCTGTGGCAGCGTCCCATATAAAGTAGAGGAACATGGGCACAGGTGTTAGCCCAGGGCCAATATTCCTCAGCAAAAAAGGGGAGGATTGGCATTGGATGTTAGCTCAGGGCTGATCTTCCTCACACACAAAAAAAAATGTTTCTGCTCAATGCTGAAAATCTGGAGAAAACAGAAAAGGAAAAAGTCAACAACAACAAAAACCTACCAAAATAACCACTATCAACATTTATTGGTATCTGTGCCTCCTGTCTCTTTTATTCATTTATACATACAAATGGAGTTAAACACAATTGGGTCACTTTATTTTGTGATACCCAAGTCGCTTGCTGGCAGCTGGGTTGGGTTGCCTTTGGCCTGGGTGTCAAACGGCAGGTCTTATACAAATAAAACCATTTCCACCACCCTTTTATTATTGTAGCTTCTGGTTTATAAAACTGCCCTTTACAAAAGATCTGTTGTGTAGAGTGTAAATATTTAATTTAATCCACATCCACTTAGGCCTGCCTGGTGTTTGTTTTTCATTTATATTTCACCATGTTACATAATGCCAAATTCATCTGCCAATTCACTCCATTCAGTTTAAAAAAACAAAAGCAAAGTAGTTTTTTGGTGTTGTATAGATACCAAATCTTTAAGTCAACTAAATTCTTCTTTTTCGTCTACTTGGTTTAGAATCGTGTGTGTGTCCTCCTTCTACCTCAGTAGTAGATAAGGGTATTTTTTTCTCTCCACTCTTTCACCTTTCAACAACCTACTTTCTTTAGTTTGGATTCAAACTCAGGAGTTGGTTAAGGTTAAGGTGTCAATACTCAACCAGTCAAGAAATCTCGATTTGGCCTCTAATATCTGGAAAAGCCACCTGAAAGTCTAAAACCGCATTGTCCAAAGTATTTAAATATGTAACAATTTACATATTCATTTCATTTTACATCTAATTCGATTGAATTAGAGGCTAGGCTTAGATAATTATCGTTCTCTCTTTTGTAAGATATGTGCATCTCTCTGTGGGACACAGGACAGTTTCCGATTGTGTAGGACTAGCCCATGTGGTGCAGAAGGTCTAGCACACCTTTCCCCCATAAATGCTGGTAGCATCACCTCAGTCACCGTTGACAACCAAAACGCTCCAAGACATTTCCAAAATCCTTCCTCAGTGGTATTAAAGCCTGTTGCGAATAACTAGCTTAGAGAGAAAAATGAAACAAAACATAGCAGCCACTAGCCACATGTGGCTGTTTAAGGTTAAATTTATTAAAATTAAACGAAATTTAAAATTCAGTTCCTCAATCACACTAGGCACATTTCCAAGTGCTCGTAGTCACATGTGGCTAGTGACTTCCGTGTTGACAGCACAGATGTAGAACATGTCCGTATCTCAGAAAGAACTGCTGCATCGTGCTGGTCTGGAATTACATGGCGGCAGCTGTGGTCATTTCCTGCACTCTCCAAATTTCCCACTTTCATCTTCCTAACTTTGAAAAACTTCTGCAGGTGCAACTCTGAATGAGGAAACTGCGGGTAATTCATGAATGGTGAAGACAAAACTACCTAATTAGAGCCCTCTTCACCTTCCCTAGATACTGCTATTTCTGGTAAGCTACTCAGGCTCCTGTCCTGGCCCACATCTTTGAGCTGTTGTAAGATTTTCAGAAAAAGATCTTACCAAGAGACAGAAGTAGATCCACCCATCTAAGGCTCCTTGTTATGTTTATTTGTGAAAGAGAGTTTAAGGATTTGAGGCAAATTTAATAGGTAATCCAGTTTCATCCTTAGACTAACTTCTAGTCACTGCGTCTATCTATTTCCTTCTTGGAAAGCAGACTAATGGTCAACTAATAGATGCAGAGTATGGAGAGCAGGACATTGGCCAATACGTATTCAGTGACTCCATAAGGTCAATAAGTGGTCAACAGCTCAGAACAACTTTCATTTGTGTAGAAGACATGCTCTACTGACAGGGCAACAAGATAAGCTAGCACCTGCTAATCTTTGAATTAAGGAAAAATCATTAGCAAATGAAATTTCTGGTGAATATGTCTTCCCCAAACTCATGAGAAGATTTTTCTTACAATTCTCTCCACTGTTTCTGTGAGCTTACCTAGTGCACCATTATTTAATTTTTCATTGGATTTATTCTCCCTCTGTATTTTTCCATTTGGCTTTTACAGAAGTATGCTCTATAGCAATTCTACAATGACTCAATATACCATTTAAACTTTAAATCACCACATTTTATTAAAATACCTATAAAGTATGTATTATTTTAATTAATAAAAGTATGTGCTTTGCAATAATTACCTCGGGGCATGAGTATAAAGTTAAAAACACTCAGAAAGTTATGTAAAACTATAAAAGCTTTCAGCCGATGACATATGTGTGCTTTAGGCACTGTCATTTTAAATAATTTTAAAACAGCTTTCACAAAATACTCTTACAGAGAGGCCAGCTGAAGAAAGATAAACATTGGTCCAAACTCCAAAGGCAGCCAAATGAAGGGCTTCACCAGGATTGGAGTGGGGAGGATGTTATGTCAACAAGCGTCCTCTAGGATGAGGCCTCTGTCGTTTCCAGTTCCTCTTCCCTGGATGGACTTGGGGACCTGTAAGGAGACATGCCCAACTGGATCTCTAGTTAACGGCAGCTGTGGAAGGAGAGAGGCAGTCACCAGGGTAACCAAATCTCAAACCACTCAGGTCTCTAAGAGACATGGTCAACAGTTAAAATTCTCCTTAGAGGCAAGCAGGCAGCTTGTTGCAGACCCTCAAAGACAAGTTCAATCTCATACTTTCAGAGTTTCAGACGTAAAGGAAATAAATCTGAGGAGTTTTCATTTAATTTTGTGAATATTTTCCTGAATGTTAGGCGAATATTAGCGCTGTTTGTTGTCACCATTAACTTCTCTTCAACTCACTGGAGGCCAATCATCCCTCCCAGCTCCTCGCCTTTGTCTCTTTGCAGTGACAATGAGCTTGGAGAGAGGATCTGAGAAGCCTCTTTGATTTTAGTCAGCCACACAGAATTACTAGTTACAAATAATCTCACTCCTTGTTGACGGCAAAGTTCAGACCACCTGTGTAAGTACAGCCACATGCTTGTGAAAAAGCATATTCCTAGGCCTCACCTAAGACCCAATGACTCAGAATCTTTGGAGAGAGGTGCCAGAAATCGGTATTCTGATTTTCTTCCATGAGTCTTACCTTAAAATTTAAGATTGAATGGATGGAAGATAAAAAGTTTCCTATGGCGCCAGCCCAGCCGCATAGCGGTTAAGTGCGCGCGCTCTGCTTTAGCGGCCTGGGGTTCCCAGGTTCGGATCCCGGGTGTGGACAGACGCACCACTTATCAAGCCATGCTGTGGTGGTGTCCCATATAAAGTAGAGGAAGATGGGTACAGATGTTAGCCCAGGGCCAATCTTCCTCAGCAAAAAGAGGAGGATTGGCAACAGATGTAAGCTCAGGGCTAATCTTCCTCATACAAAAAATCATTTTCTGTGCCTTTTACTATGAAGAAACAAGATGAGTCAGAAATTCAGCTAAATCTCTGAACCAGAACAAAGAAAAATTAATAATTGAGCAATAACTCTGGGCAAAAAGCAGAAGTAGAAGAATTTTAAAGCAATAAGTACTTCCAAGGAGTCCAGTGACTTGGCAAGCCCTTAGTGATCTTATGTCCCTCATTTTTTAAGCTAGTTCTGGTTTTAAGTATCTTGTCCTATTGGTTGAGACTATCAGCAAGTGTTCATCTTCTCTTTCTTCCCATTTCTCATTTGTAAAATGAGAAACAGAAATTTCTGTCCTATATACCACATAATGTTTTCGTAAAGATGGATCAAGTGAGATAATATATGTGAAACCAGTTTACAAACTATAAAGTGCTTTACAAACATTGTTAGGTCCAGGGAATAGTGAATTGTATTATTCTTTCATTGACTAATTCTTTGTCATTTTGGAAAAATCAGTTACTAATTCAATCTTCTCTTCTGTGAATTAGGGCCATGTCTTTGAATCATGAGTGAACGATATTATGGCACAATCAATTCACTCGTTGTTTGTCGTTGCAATTGAGTTAAATGTGGAAATTTACAGTGATTATGGAGGTACTCAGATAAGATGTGTTACTTAGGGTTCTTCATAAATGTGGACGCAATTTAAATCCTCATGCCTTTCACCATTCTTCATATTATTTATTTTCTTTTTTGCTGTTTGTTTAAAATTATCTATTTAGTTTTTCAATAAGTAATACATTTGCAAGAATCAAAAATCAAAAAATATAAAAAGCTGGGCCAGCCCCGTGGCTTAGCGGTTAAGTGCGTGCGCTTGGCTACTGGCGGCCCGGGTTCAGCCCCCCGGGCGCGCACCGACGCACCGCTTCTCCGGCCATGCTGAGGCCGCGTCCCACATACAGCAACTAGGAGGATGTGCAGCTGTGACATACAACTGTCTGCTGGGGCTTTGGGGAAAAAAAAAGGAGGACGATTGGCACTAGATGTTAGCTCAGAGCCAGTCTTGCTCAGCAAAAAAAGGAGGAGGATTAGCGTGGATGTTAGCTCAGGGCTAATCCTCCTCACAAAAAAAAAAAAGTATAAAAAGCTATAATATAAAAAGTCTCTTTACCCCTCCATCTCCCATCCAATTCCCACCTACTCTTTGTAGGTAATCACCGTCACTGATTTCTTGTGTATACTTCCAGAGATTATTTTTATGCATACACCAGCAGACATAAATATATACTTTTATATTTGTATATATATTATATAATATATATTATAGATAGTATATATAGTATATTTTCTATACTTATATATTTTTATACTTTTATCCATCCTTTTACTTTGTAACATGATGGCAGCATACCCCAGACACTGCTCTACACTTGCCTGTTTCACTTAACAATATATCTTGGATATCTTTCACTAACACAATATAAAGAGTTTCCTCAATCATTTTTACAGCTACAGTAAATTCTTTTGTATAGCTGTGCTATAATTCATCTAACCAATCTCATATTGATGAAATTTTAGATGGATTCCAATTTTTTGTCATTATAAAGAATGCTATAATGAATAAATTTGAACATTCATTATTTCCCATTTGTGTGAGCACATCTGGAAGACAAACTCCGTATGGCTTATTTTCTAATGTTTTGGTTGATTTTTCGGGACTACTTCCAAGTTGTGCACATCTTTTTTCAATTAGGGAAACCAAAATTGTACACAATACTCTAAGAATAATCTTCCCAATGCCGAATATAGCAGGATTGTTTTTCTCTCTTTTGTTCTTGCAAATCAGATCTGCCAGAATTGTAAGCCAGTTGTTAAAAATGGCCTAACAACATTCTAAAAAAGAAAGCTTATTAAAAGTAATGACCTAGCATTGCTGAAGAAATTAAATATCTAAGCACCATGATTTCCAGTTATTTTACTTTATTTATTTTTACACATTTTTTCCTCTTTAACACTTGTTCTTTGTTTTGTTTCCTATCTTAATGGAAGGGTTTGATTAAGGTCAAGGCTGCCCAATACACAGCAATAAAAGCAATTATGAACGGGGGTAGAATGGGAAAATACTATTTTAACTGTCAAATATGTATGGTGGCTAAATGTTCTGATTTAAAATATTTCAACTCACTGTCTGATCATATGTCTCAATTTCAGCTTTAGAAAATATAATCACCACACAAATATAGAATATCTTAGGCCCAGGAATTCAGTAGCTATCACATGTCAGTGTTTAAGTTGTCAGCAATTGCTTGAACTTCAGTTTTCCTTAATGTTGATTAGTGCTCAATGATTCGAAGTGACTTAGTGGCAGGCAGAAGTAGCTACCAACTCTAAGGAGGTTTTGAGGTATTTACTAAGCATACACAAGTTAAATGGCACTATATTTGTTTTTGATAAGAAGTGGAACTTAACTAATGGAAAGCCACAAACCCCAAAGTTCACTTTATTTATTTATTTTTTTAATAAAGATTTTTATTTATTTATTTATTTCCCCCCAAAGCCCCAGTAGATAGTTGTATGTCATAGCTGCACATCCTTTTAGCTGCTGTATGTGGGACGCAGCCTCAGCATGGCTGGAGAAGCAGTGCGTCGGTGCACGCCCGGGATCCGAACCTGGGCCGCCAGCAGCGGAGCGCGCGCACTTAACCGATAAGCCACAGGGCCGGCCCCCCAAAGCTCACTTTAACTAATTGTCTCACCATGATTTTTCTCTCTGTCTTACCTCTGCCTTTCTTTCCTTTCCTCACTCCCAAATCTTCCTTTTTTTTTTTTTTCTGCTGAGGAAAATTAGCCCTGAGCTAACATCTGTGCCAATCTTCCTCCACTTTATTTGTGGGTCACCACCACAGCATGGCTGACAAGTGGTGTAGGTCCGCACCTGGGATACAAACCCATGAACCTAGGCCGCCAAATGAGAGCACGCTGAACTTAACCACTACGCCATGGGGCCAGCCCCACACCCAAATCTTCTTTTGCCAGAATTTCTCAAGCAGGGGTAAAATTGACTTAAGAAAAAAGTAAGTCCATGGGGCCAGTCCCGTGGCCTAGTGGTTAAGTTCAGCACGCTCCGCTTTAGCAGCCCGGGTTCAGTTCTCAGGTTAAAACCGGGTTAGCAGTTTGAGGAACTAAGAAGTCATGGATAACATGTAAAGTAGATAGATGGTTGAGAGCTGATTGGTTTGGTTTTCATCAGACACCTCTGAACTCAAATTAGAATTGACTTATAGCTGAGCGATAGAAAACAACAGAACTCAGGATTGAAACTTTAAAAAAATTTTACGAAGAACTAAGCAAAATGGCATGATGAAAGAATTAGATAGAAAGCCATTCTTTACCTATTCTTGAGGGCGAGAATCTTTAAATCAATCTGCACCCTTTGTCACTGTAAATTCAAGCTTATAGATCCTGAAACCTTCAACCTTAATTTATCTAGGGCAGCTGCCAAGAGGAAAAGATTAAAAACAACCACTACAAGAATAACTTCTCTTGCAAGATGGGTTATTGCCCCATACATCAGTCTTTACATCATGAAACTGTTACAATCTTTTTATTTGGTGATGTTAACTTGATTTTGTGATATTCAGGTATCACTTATCCTCACCAAATATATCAGTTGATACATTTGCCTTACATGTAGTTTATCTTAACTGTTCTCTGCACACTCCAGTGTAAATAATTTCTGTCAGGTCTGAAAGGTTGCATACATAGTCAAATCTCAATGCTTCAAGTAACAGTTATGCATTTTTTTAATACTTGTATCAAATATTAAATTCTGTCTGCCTCTCACAGGTTCTTCTTTTAATGGCAATCTCTTACTCTTCAGTTTCACCCCTAGGTACTTTTTAACATGAATCTCAAAGGAAAAAAATATATTTTTCTCACATAACCACAATGCCATTGTCACATCTAACTAATTTAACAAAATGTCTCAAAATTAGTCTTCATTTCATAATATTTTATCATGGCTATGTAATTTAGTGTGTGAATACCAGCAAAGTACAGATGGTACAATCCTGGTTTTCTGAAAAGATCTGGAGCAAATCTAGTCATTCCAAGATTAGCAACATCTGAAGGCGTGACGGTGGGGTTAGTCATTACACGGTGATTAGGCCCTGTCTGGTCTGCAACCCATCCCCAAAAGGAGCGAGACCCGGTTTACTCTAGTAGATCTGGAAACAACTCAAGTCTTCATTAGCCTTCGTCATGTAAAGTGTAACGAGGGATTTAAAAGCTGATTTAGAATATGTTTCTGGACTGCTGGATGCAGTACAGACAAAATAGTACAGACATCATCAAAAGTCCCCGTAGGGCAGGCATCCAGGAGCTGCTTTGAATACTGCTGACTGTGCTTTTAAGGAGGTGTGCCAGAAAATGTGATCAGAACAACTTCTCATAAAAAGTCAGTAGAGAGAGCGCAACATTAAGGCACCTCCAGAATTTGGATACCAGGTCACCTTTTAAGAGTAAAGCTACTGAGAACTAGCATAAACTTATTTCAAGTAGCCATCTGCAGAAGAAATAGTGTTGTGGGTAAAAATATTGGAAACACTCATCTCCAACAAATGGACAGTAAAATATTTGGTGGTGTTTGGGCAGTATGTGTCTAGTCTAAGACTTAAGAGTCAGTTCTGGAAAAAGGCAGATCTGGGTTCAAACCCTGTTGTTTCCATCTATTTTCTAGGTTACCTGGAACAAATTATGTAATCTCTCTAAGCTTCAGAGAGTTGTTGTGAGTATTAAATTAAAAATAAAATGAAGTAATTTTCAATTTCTCATATACCTTGATATTGGAAATGATGTTCTCCAAATAGCTAGTATGAGTATTCTCGTCTCCTAAAATCTGTAACCCCATTGTCAGTTGGTGTATTATCTTTTAGTTCTACATGGCAACCTCTTTTGAGTTTGGTTACCTTAAGATAGTACTTTACAGGTTCTGATAAGATCAAATTTCTGACCGGCAAAACAAAGAACTACCATATGACCCATAAATTACACTTTTACGTGTACACCCAAGAGAAATAGAAACATATGTCTACACAAAAACTTGTACACAAATGTCGATAAAAGCATTATTCATAATAGCCAAAAAGTGGAAACAACCTAAATCTCCATCAACTGATGAATGGATAAATGAAATGTGGTATATGCATATATAATGGAATATTATTTGACAATAAAAAGGAATGAAGTGCTGATATATGCAGCCAACATAGTTGAACCTTGAAAATGTTATGCTTAGTGAAAGAAGCCAGTCACAAAAGATCACCTATTTTTGATTCCATTTACATGAAATGTCTAGAAAAGGCAAATCTATAGATACAAAAAGTAAATT